>NW_026522042.1:5000000-10000000 GCF_021234435.1 Artibeus jamaicensis | reverse complement strand
GATATTAACCCACATACCTCTGACAGTATCTTCAGTATTATAATTCTTTCCTATTTCTGTATTTCATGTTAGCTGCTTTCTATTGACTTGTCTTTGAGTTCATTGTTCTTTTGTCTTCTCTTAACACTTATTTATTACATTTTTTTGTTTCTGATATGGTTTGCTATTCTAAAATTTCTCTTTGGGTCTTCTTTTAAGCTTTATATTTTTATTTCTGTTCACCCGTGTAGTCCATCTTCAACATATTTAGCATAATTCTTTGGTGTATTTAAAATAGTTATTTTAGAGACCTCTTCTACTGACTGTAGTTTGTGGTCATCAATGGATCCCTCTCTCTTGACTGTGGGTTTTTTTTATTGTGGGTCGCATTTTTATATCTTATAATTTTTCATTGTGGACCACACATTTTGCATTAAAGAACAATAGGGACTAAAATAGACTGTATTTTAGTTTTGTGTTTCCCAGAGAGGCCTTCCCTTTCCTCTGTCCTAAGCCTGGGAAGGGGATATTTATTCAGATCCTATGATGAGTTTAGCTGAGCTGGGATTGGGATACACCTTTAATTTTACTGGTTTCAATTTCACTCTTGCCAATGAGATTATGGAGATTTTCTCTTGGCCTTTTGCCCTAACCTCCAGTTTCTTGTTGCTACATCTATGGGGATGATCTCTTTGGGATCTTCAAGACTTGAACTTGAAGGGGATTTGGTTTCAGTTTTAGTTTGATTTCTCCAGACCCAACTGCAGAAGGGCTCTGGAACCCTCAGCAGCACAACCACTGGAGAGATCTCTCTCTACATCCAAGCTCTGCCCTAATTGCTGCTGACCCAGCAAAATTCCAAGGGGGTAGAAGTGCTGTTCTGACCAGTGTATTTTTGTGTTTGGGACTCTTCCAGATTCCAACATTTTCTGCTAGCCTATAATATTGTTAAAAGTTCAGCTGATTTCTCTTCATTCCATCAAACTCAACCTGCCTGTATTCAGGCTTTGTCCCGGCTATGAAAATAATAGTCACTTTTTGCCCTTCTTTGAAGATCATGTCTCTCTCTCTCTCTCTGCCATTAGTTATTTGGACTTCTTGTATGTATGTTTCTGGTAGTCTTTATGGCTTTAAGAAATATATAAATTTTAGCTTATTTCCTTTTATTGTGATGAATGTGATAAGCTCTATGCTTTTCTATATCTTAACCGGAAACAGAACCCCCACCATTCTAGCTTTGTCTTAGATTAGCTCTGCAGGCAAGTAAGTGTAAGGCCTCAGAACAACCTTAACTAGTTAAGTTACAGTTCTGGATATAGACTTATTTAGACTTAGAATTCCAGTTGCCTGAGTCATCATCAGTATTTGGCCTTATAAAGTATTGCTGTTGTGTTAACCCTCCCTCCCCCCACCCAAAGCAGTTAGTCTTACTACATAAGATTGTCCCATATGCCCTCTTCCTTATTCAAGTTTAATTCGCATTATTTTGGCTTTTCCTTCTATTCATCTCCACTGGCACCATCCTGGTCAAAGCTACCATAGCCAGATGACAGCAGTAGCTTATTCCCGACATTCTAGCTGGTTTCCCCAGAGCCCCTCTGGGCTCCCTCTAACCCAGTCCCCACGCTGCATCCAGACCGATGGTTGTGAAAATGTGATTTTGGCTGTCATCCACCTGCTTAAATTCTTTCAGTGGCTTCCCATTGCTCTTAAAGTACAAACAGAAGTCCTCAGCCTGGGTCCTCCAGCTCTGTCTTGCTCCCTCCCCCATTTCCCGGTGTGCTACTGGCTTTCTTTTAATCCCTACTCTTGCCTTCTGGTACTGTACAGCCCTTGCATGCGTTGATCCCTCCCCCAGGGTGCCCTTTCTTCCTCTTGTTATCTAGTGGATTCTTGTCCTCTTCCTCTTTCAGAACTCGCCTCGAGTATCACTTCTCAGAGCATCCTTCCCTAGCTTTTCCAGACCTTCCTATCTGTTTGCTTCTCATGTGTAGTCATTTGACCCAGTGATGAATTTTGTATTTGTTTGTAAGATTATCTAATAATTGGCAATATCCTTCATTATGCTAGAAACTCCAATGAAGACAAGAAAATTATATTTTCTTGATCACCACTTCATTTCCAATGCCAAGAACAGTAACTGGCACTTAATAAAATGTGTGGAGTAAATGAATATCAGAATCATGAATTTGGAAAAAAGAAATACATTTACGTTCTTAACGTGGGGTTTATTCTTTAGATGGCTCCTCTTTCCTGCCATTCATTTTTTCTTCTTTCCTTCTCCCTTTCTCTCCTCCTCTCCACTCTCCACCCACCACCACCATCACTATCATCATTGCTCTGTTTATTTTGTTTTCTAAAATCTGTAGAGGAAGGCCCTTGGACTTCAGAAGTTTGTCTTAAATGCAATTTAACATAAAGCTATGTATCAAGTAGGAGGTATGCCTACTTTTAAACTCTGACTTGACCATGATAAATGTGTTTGTTTGGTTCACTGTAGCAAAGGAATATGGCTCACAGAGCTGTAAAGGAATTTTCTAATTCTTTCTCTGCTGGTTGTGTTGATACGTCTGTTTCTCTTGACCCAGATAACTAGAGTGGATGGGGACTGAATATCTGCCAATTAATTAGCAGTTTAAATCACTTGTGAAAATGGCTGTAAAAATCAACTCAAGCTGACATAGCTGAATTTTCAGAGGCCATGTAAACATAAAATGGTGTTTTCTTTTTCTGTGGTGGTGTCCAAGGAATTGTGGTCATGACTTAGGATCACTTAAGACCTCCCCCATAGAGTTCTTTTCAAAGGCTGGGTCTAGTTACCTAAGCTATTCTTAAATTATCTCCAGGTTTCCAATTCCATTCCTCATCAGTCTTTTGATCCAGTGTGCAATTACTGGCATCGAAAATGGTGGAATTGTTAAAGAAACATCTTTCCTTTAAAAGTCAAGAAGATTGAGTTTCATACTCACATGGGAGTGATTTTAATGTTTTGGTTCCTAATAATTCTTTGGCATAACATTTCAAATGCTACTGGCACCCCAAGATGACTCAGAGTTGAGAGGCTCCCAAGTGTCCCCGTCAGTGGCTTTGCTCCTACACTGCAGACCTCCGAGAAAGCCAGCACACGTAGCCACTCTGCCCCTCACATATGTTGGGGGTCCCCTGCCTCCCTGCCTGTTCCATACGGTGAAAGATACTGCTTGAGACATAATTAAACTTCCCACTGAAAAGAAGGAAGTAGTCAGCTCCTTGCTGCCACAGCTTTTTTCTAAAGAACGAGTAAATAAGTTCAAGAAGGATCAGATTGTGTCTTTAATACTTAATTTTGTTGACATTTTAATATGATTAACTGGAATTGAGCCAAGCTGGAATTGTTTTAAAATGTCAAGAAATGCCTGTTTATGGATTGTGTGTGTGCAGGCATGTGAAGGTATGTGATATAGTTATAAAAGAGGATGATTACTCTGTGGTTGAACATGTTATGGATCTCAAGGAAATGAAATTATTGCTCTGACTACTAGTTCCTAAGCATTTTTCCTTTTTTTTTTTTTTTAACTATCTCTTCTGTGTGTATGCAAACATGGGGTAATTGTAGGGGGAAAAAGATGTACCATAAGCCTTAAACAAGATTCTTAATACTATTTTATTGATTCACACTTTCAAGGAATGTTATTAGTGAAGTTTTTCTTTCCCAGTATTCACTTCATATGACATCTTCAGCAATGCCCATATAAAAAGAAAGTTTGATCTTTATACTTAATAGTTCAATAATTTTTGAACAACTACCATGCATAGGTATTATATTATATCGGGTGCTACTAATTATATGTTAACTTGAAAAAAATTATAACTTCACTTGAAAAATACTATTGGTCTCCTTTTCTCTGCATCTCTTACATCCTGATTACTCCTGTCAGTAGTTACTAGTCTCCTTATTCTCTGCTAAGGAGAAACTTTTGTGTCTTATAGGACAAAGGTAATAATGAAAATAAAACAAGAAAGAATTATGTGGGGATTATGTTCACCTTAACGTAGGCTTTATATGCATTATTTCTTTTAATCCTCACAGAAGCCCTGTGAGGCATATAATAACTTATTATCCCCACTTTACAAATGAAGCAACTGAGGCAGTATGTTCGGGTTTCTTGCCCAAGCTAACAGCTAGTAAGTGGGAGAACTGAGACTGAATACGCTAAAGAACCACAAGACGATAGTGCTTGGTGATGAGAGCTAATTTGTGCAAAAATTGACATGAGACACTAAGGAAATGACTCCTGTCACTTTTAAGGAAAAGAAATCATGGCATTTTGAGAGGTTACAAGTTCATTCTGCTGATTCCAGAAATATTGATATAAACCCTCTTAAAAATCAGCAAAGAGGCAAAAATAAAGAGACTGATCAATAGAAGAAACCCAAAATTCTGGAAACAGACCCCCACACAGATATTCGGTACTGCACAAAGGTGCCATCTCAAGAGGAGAAATAACAGATCTTCCAGGAAGGAGTAACGACAATGCATGTTGACGACATTTGCCATTCTCTGAGCACTGTTCTAATGCTTCATGTGCTGTGGCACTTCTCACCATCCAGACCACCCTCTGATGTAAATACCATTATTTTCATCTCTGTACATGAGAAACAGAAAGATGACTTTTGAAAGTCTGGCTCCAGAGCTAACACTCTTCACCGCCAGGCTACATAACATTTATATCAGGAATGCTATTTACCCACTTAGAAGAAAGTAAGGCTATGGCCTGACCTCTTATCTTCTGACAAAATTCTAGATGATTAGGATTTAAAAGAAATATGAAATAATAAATATACTGGAAGAAAATATAATTAAAATGAAAATAATTGGGATGAGGAAAGTTATTTCTAAAAAGAATATTTAAGACAGCAATCTCAAAACAAATATTTTGTAGTTTTGATTACATCAAAATATAGAACTTTTATATAGAAAAATAACAAATACTACCATAAAAAATAAAACACAAAATGAGAAATGAGAAAAAATGTACAACATGTGGCAAACACAAGTTTATTATTTTTATTGTATAAACAGCCCATTGAGAAATGAGCCAGGGTATTAACAGACATCTAATTAAATGTTAATAGATAAAAAAATCAAGTATCAATGGGTAACTGATGTGAGAATTATTTCATCTCTAGTAGTGCTTGAAGAGATACATAGGTGAACAGTGAAATGTGATTTTTGCCTATTGAATTGGTGAGTGGCATTGTTTTTGGTGAGGTAGGTAGTGGGAAGCTGTCAGACTATACACCGCTGCCGGAACTATAAATTTTGGGTAGGGCAGTTTGGCAAGATGTCTGAAACATTAACTTGTATATATGTTTTGATTCAACAATTGAATTTTTAAGAATTCATTTTAAGATAATTTTACATACATGTAAGAATTTATGTATAATTGTGCTCATTGACATATTGGTTCTAATAGTGAAATAGTACAAACAACTAATAGAAAATATGGTTCCCTTGCTGGCCAACTTCAGTTTTTACTAATTCTTGGTAATGGGATCTTATAACTCCTTTGGGAAACCACCACTCCCCCAGTGACCTTTTCCCACCTCCAGGGTAGGAAGCTGGTTGATTTAAGAAAAAAATCATGTGGTATTACACTGGCCACAGTGATGTTGTAGAGATGCATGTATCATGTAGCATTGCATCTAGCAAGGTGTACTTTTTACCTTTTGCTGGGAACTACAAGGACAAAGACTTCCCTGCTTCTTATAGCAGGGAAGTCTTTGCTATTGTGGAAGCAGGTGGCTTCAGGGACTGTTGGCTGCCATCTTTGCACCATAAGAAGGGAGCCTGAGGATGGAGTGAAGGAAACTCAAAGTAGAGATGGGAAGTGGTAACAGGGAAACCAGGTCCTCTTCATTCACATCCCTGAGCCCTGACTAAAGCCTAGTCTAAAGCAAGTATTTTACATGACCTCACCCTCTTCACATACGTGAGCCAATGATTCCTCTGCCCCTTCCCACTTTTCAGAGGCAGTTTGGGTAGGAATAACCATTCCATGCAATTGGAAGCATCCTAACAAAGACACATCTCTCTGTCTCAAACACGTATCGCGGATCTGTTCAAGACACTCTGACTACAGTCCTAAATAGCAAATGGCCGAGGATGAAAGGTGTATTTTGCTGAAGCAGAGACTATAGTGAAATATCCTGGTCACTGAAAGAATGTTTGGACTATAAGAATAAATCTGAAATTTCCATATGACCCAAAGAATCTACAGACTCAATACAATCCATGTTAAAATACTTATGGCATATTTCACAGATTTAGAACAAATACTCCAAAAATTTATATGGAACTAGCTTGAGAAAGAAGAATAAAGTTGGGGGGATCATAACACCTGATATAAAATTATACTACAACTCCACTGTAATCAGAACAGCTTGGTACTAGCATAGGAACAGACACATGGATCAATGGGACAGAATAGAGAGCCCAGAAATAAACCCATGTCTCTGTGGCCCGTTAATATTTGACAGAGGGGCATGAGCATACAATGAAATAGAAATAGTCTCTTCAATAAATGGTGTTGGGAGAACTGGACTGGTAGATTCAAAAAATGAAACTAGACCACCAACTTAAACCATATATTAGAATAAACTTAAAATGGGGAAAAGACATATAAATATAAGTTGTGATACCATAAAATCCTAGAGGAGAACATGGGTAGTAAAATTTTAAATATCCCATGTAGCAATATTTTTGCCAATATATGTCCTAGGGCAAGGGAAGTCAGGGAAAAACATAAACAGATGGGACCACATCAAGTGAAAAAGCTTCTGCAGGGCTAAAGAAACATCATCAAGATGAAAAGGGAACTGACTCTGCAGGAGAACATATTTGCCAATTATACATCAGACAAAGGTTTGATCTCCAAAATATATAAAGAACTCATATGACTCAACATTAGGAAGACAAACAGTCCAGTTAAAAAGTGGACAGAGAATCTGATTAAACACTTCTCCAAGGAGGACAGACACAGGGCACATGGATGTATGAAAAGATGCTTAACATTACTAGCCATAGAGAAATGCAAGTGAAAACCACAATGAGATAGCACTTCACACCTGTCAGAATAGATATTAATAAATCAAACAAGTGTTGGAGAGGATGTGGAGAAAAGGGAAGGTACCTTAATGCACTGTTGTTAGGAATGCAGACTGGTGCAGCCACTGTGGAAAACGGTATGACATTTCCTCAAAGATGGAACTTCCTTTTGACCCAGTGACCCCACTGCTGGGAATATACCCTAAGAATCCGGAAACACCAATTCAAAACAACTTATGTACCCAAATGTTTAGAGTGGCACTACTTACAATAGCCAAGTGCTGGAAACAGCCTAAGTGCCCACCAGTAAATGAGTGAATCAAAAAACTGTGGTGCGTTTACACAATGGAATACTTACACAGCACAAAGAAAGAAGGCATTCCTGCCTTTTTTGCGACAGCATGGATGGAACCCGAGAGTATTATGCTAAGTGAAGTATGCCAGAAGGTGAAAGACAAATACCAAGTGATCTCACTTGTAAGAGGAATCTAATGAACAAAATAAATGAGCAAAGTAGAACCAGATATGTGGAAACATAGAACAGACTGACAGCTGCCAGAGGGTCAGGGGGAGGGAAATAAAGGTGGAAAGAAGGGGGAGGGACTAATCAAAGACCATGTCTGAACGACCTACGGACATGGACAACGGTGTGGGGTTGGAGTGTGGGAGCAGGGGTGGGGCAAAGGGGGAAAAAATCAGGACAACTGTACTAGAATAACAATAAGAAAGAATTAGAAAAATAAAGTTATTGGTGGAAATGGAAAAAGAATAAACCTGAAATTATATGCAAATGTTTGAATTATTATAGTGTCATTGTTAATAGTTAATAGTCAAAATTTTAAATTTTGTTATTATATTCTAGGAACATGATAGTTTTTCAGAGCTGGCAACTGATAGTTCTTTCCGCTATTACCCTGCACATTTCAGTACTAAAGAGAGGGCCACTGTGATAATGTCACCAACGGTTGGTGCATAGCAGAGTGTAATTCAGTCAAGGGTTTCAGCACTGTGTTTTCCAGGAGGAGCTTTTTATCCAAGATCCATAATGTTAGCAAATCTCAAAACCCTTTATCTTTATTGAAAAGGACTGGGAGCTATGGTGATAATTTCAGTGAGCTTTTTATTTAAAATGATAGCTTCTGTAAGAGCTCCAAGACTATAAAGAATTGTTTTAATAGAGAATTTTTTAGGAAGTTTATAATTTAAAAATTAGATTAATGAAAACAAAGTGTGTCCTGTGGGCCCATTTTTCTATGACACCTTGTTGTATGATGTATAGTCTATATTTCTTATGTCTGGAAAAAATGTTTCATTATGGGTGTTATGGTTCACGACTTGGGAACTTTTTATGAAATTTTAAGGTGGCAAGAGTTTACACAGTTGTTTAAATTCACCTTTAAAAAAACGTGAACTTGGACTCTGCAACGAAAGTGCATCATAGTAGGCCCGGTAACCAAGGGTTGGTGGCTGGAAAGCAGAGGTGGGTCGAGAGCGTGATGCAGGGCCCCCAGGGCCAAAGGCATTTGCCAGCCGCCACCCCATCCGGCTGCTTCCGGTTGTATTTAGAGCCCTTGCGCCAAGGTTTACAGAGACATTGCAGTACACCAGGTGTTGGAAAAACAGCACTAGACAAAGAACTTCCAGCAAGATCAGAACTGAAATACATTAGTGTGGGTGATTTAGCTTGAGAAGTCTGATCACTGGATATCATGGAGTCTGGCAAGATGGCTTCTCCCGAGAGCATGCCGAAAGATGCACAGACGATGGCACGAATCCTGAAGGATGTGGGGTCTACAGAACATGAACCAAGAGTCATAAATTAGATGTTGGGGTTTGCCTTCCAATACGTGACCACAGTTCTAGGTGATGCGAAAATTTATTCAAGCCGTGCTAAAAAAAAGCCACTGTTGATGCGGATGATGTACAATGGGCAAACCAGTGCTCTGCTGACCAGTCTTGCACCTCTCCTCCCCCAAGAGATTTTTTATTAGATGTTGCAAGGCAAAGAAATCAAACCCATTTGCCATTGATCAAGCCATATCTGGGCCCTAGATTGCCACCTGATAGATATTGATTGACTGCTCCAAACTATAGACTTAAGTCTTTGCAAAAAAAGTCAGCTACTTCTGCAGGAAGAATAACAGTTCCACAGTTAAGTGTTGGTTCAGTTACTAGCAGACCAAGTACTGGGCACACCAACCCCACAAACCATGTCAGTTTCAACTAAAGTAGGGACTTCGATGTCCCTCACAGGGCAGAGGTTTACGGTACAGATGCCTCTTTGCAGTCCCCAGCTGTAAAAGTATCAATTCCTGCAACATCAGCCATTCAGAATGTTCTGATTAATCCACCATTAATTGGTTCCAAAAACATTCTTATTACCACCAATATGGTGTCATCACAAAATACTGCCAGTGAATCATCAAAATGAATTGAAACGAAATGTGACAATGATGACAATGATGATGATGACTATGATAATCAAGCTTTGATGCATGTAACATGTATACTGGATGTTGAATCCACTGTACTAAGATTACACACGCATGCTGGGTGTTTTCAAGTTATGTTTTAGAAACTTAAATAGTATATGAGTAAATACAGTTACCATAGTTGTTAATTGAAATATTGTATTTTCTTTAATAGAATTCTTAATGGTTTTTCATCAGCATTTAAGTGTAAGAAATAAAGTTGCTATTCAACAAAAAAGTGAAGAATTCACTTTTTCTTAAGAGAAATTATGGCCAAATAGAATTAAGTGGCTGAATATCCGTCTAACTAGTTTTCTTATTTAAATTGTTATAATCATGATTTGATTTAGAAAGGATATCATGATCTTCCTCAGTTACCTAATTAATTCATTCTCTATTAATATTTGATTAGTTTGTTCTATGTCAATATTCTGTTAATAGTTTAATATTTGCAAACCATTTCCTTATTTAACTTTAAAAGTTTCCAATAATCAGTTTAGTATATAAAATCAATAACTCATTATCATTCCTAATTATTATAGCATTTTACTCATACATTTTATATATATTGATATTTACTATATATACTTATATTTATACTTGGAGTATTTGTACTCTTAGAATTTCAGTATGTAAAGCACATATAGGGATTTTTCCCTCCAGGTTACATCTAAAATGCCATGGACATTTTTAGGTGAATATTCATATGTTAGCACAAAATCTGATTACTGTATCTTTTGGACTATAAGACACACCTTTCCCCCCAAATTTGGGAGGAAAGGGGGGTGTATCTTGTAGTTTGAATGTAGCTTACCTGGCTCTCTGTGGTGGGGGTGGTGCTGGAGTGGGGTCACAGGAGGCAGGATCAGGGTTGCTGCTGCATTTTCCTCCCAAATTTGGGGGGGGGGGCGTCTTACAGTCCGAAAAATATGGTATGCCTGAAATCTCTGACATTATTGTAGACACAGTGGTAACCTGTTGCCCCATACAACTACTTGGACATGCACAAGTACAAGGTTGCCAGATAGTGAACAACTTGGCATTCAGCTCTTTCACTTGCCAGGGCCAAGGCCAGAGATGAAACCAAAGAGCAAACTGCAGAAACACCTAAACCAGGCCCAGGGTTGGTGTATCACATGTGTATCGTTTTTATTGGCTATAATTTTATGGCTGTACGAGCATTTGCTTAACTAGTCTCCCAGAGAGAAATGTCTGAAATTTCTGAAAACACATGCCCCCAGATGATAACAGAGCTTATTTCTGGGCAGTGGCATTGCAGATAATTTTTTTTTCTCATTGCTTATTAGTATTTTCCACTTTTGTTCTACACTAAACATATATTTCTTGAGTAATGAAGGAAAAACAAGCCTAAAACTTCTACAACTTAGAATGAATAACAAAAAAATAGACAAATTTACAAAAACAACATCACACTAAAAAAAATTTAAAAATCTAGAGGTGCACCGGGCAATCCCTTTGGGTAAGACGTTGCCAGGACTTACAAGGGTCAGAAAGTTTTTCCTAAGATGGATCCTCAATTCCTCTTGCTGGAAGCTAAGCCTTTTCATCAAAGGAGGCAGAGCAGCTGCTAATCCTCTCCCAAATCTCCAGATTGGCATTATGTTTCCTTCCCTCTTATTCTCAATTTTAAGCTAAATAAACTTCCCTTTTAGTGTCTATTCACCACACCCTGATTCTGAACAATTATACAATTAAGCCTAAAGGAACAAATTCCTCCTTCAAGGACACGCCCCAATTGTTCTATTGCTTTAAACCTCATTGGCAAAATAACTGGAGAGCATTGCAGGGGGCGAGACGGGCGAGGGGGGTGCAGAGGTCCAAACCCCCTGCCGTAAGTAAGTCATGGGCACGAGAGTCAGTAATACTGAATTGCATATTTGAAAGTTGCCAAGAGAGTAAATCTTAAAAGTTCTCATCACAAGGAAAAAAAATTGTGCTTTTGTACAGTGAAGGATGGTGGGTAGAGTTATTGTGGTGATCAGTCTGCAGTGTTTACAAATACTGAATCATTACGTTGTACAAGTAGAACTAATATAATGTTATATGTCAATTATACCTCAAAAAAAGAAAGACAAAAAGAAAAAAAGCAAGGTTGTTGGAGGCCTTGAAGTGCCACTTTGTAAAGGAATTCTAGAACCTAGTAAATAATTACATCCAGAATGGTTATTCTAGAAACTCAAAGACAGAAAAATCATTTAAACCTCCCCCCTAAAAAATCAAGCATGTGCGCACACATGCACGCACACACGTGTTCCACATTTCCTGCCAGAGAATGCGGGAAAAGCCATTTCCACCTTGTGCTGGGCCGCTGGTGGGAGGGAAGCAGAGCCTTTTCTTGGGGTGGGAGCAGAGGCCCGTCCTCCCAGTGAAGGCAGTGAGCTGTTCATGGTCTGATCCAGGCAGTGCAGGTTCAAATTCTGGCCACGTCTGTATAATTTTAAAAACAAAGCAAAGCAAAATGGGAAAAAAAAGAAGTTCACGATGAAGAGCAACCAGTTCCCTGCTTTCCAGGCTCATTCCCAAGTCACGTGGCCTTCAGTGCTGAGTGCGCAGCTTAGTTTCAGTAACAAACTGTCGACCCGCTGCCTGACCCACCCACCAGGCAGCGGCCAGCGAGGGAGTCTTGGTGATGCCCTCCTTCGAATACACACAGCCACTGAGGAATGTGATCAATGATATTTTCCGGATTTACTTAGACTTTTCCTCTTTTACGGGCCCCTAAACTTATGGATTCAGATGGAAGTTGGGGAAGGAGGTAGGGAGCTGACCTACAATACTGCTGTTATGTTCCAGGCTGAACCAATCAATGGGTGAAGTAATGAAGTGAACACCTAGAAGAACAACTAGTTGGGTTAGTTGTTCACCCTATAACTGTGAAAGCACATTGAATTATGACTATAAGTGATATTATGCTTTTTCTGATGAGATTATGGAATGGCTGCAGATTGAAATAAAAGTTATCACTTTATCTGATGTAGTAAATTATTCTAATTGGGAGAATCTGAAGCACAAATGATATGCCAAAGAATCCACTGAATTTGCTTGGCGTACACACTCAGTGACTTTAGACCAAGAGCCTTTCCTTCTTCAAAATTAGAATTAGTAACTTTTGGGCACAATTTAAAGGAGCCCCCAAACTTTCTTTCCAGTTCTTTGGTATATTGTTTCCTTGATTTACAGGGAAAGTATAGAATGTATTAATTTAAAGCTGCAATTTAATGGATCTAAGCCAGCTCTTCAGTCTTGGAAAATATCACATCCCAGGTATTCGCCTTTTCTTCAAGTTGTAGACGTGGTACAGAAGCACACAGGGTGGAAAGAAAGATGGCACTCATCCAAGTCATTGAAGTTTGATTGCTTGTTGCTCAGAACATCCCAGCCAAATGAATGCAGCAGGTTGGTCCCAACTTGGTCTATGCACAAAGATGGAGCCTTGCCATCAAGGTGTGTGAGCCAAAAACATGGTGGGATGGTGTCCAGGACCTGAGCTCCTGGTGCCCCTGAGCTGTCTTTGAGATGGTTCTGTTGTGACTGCTGTTGTCCAGGACCCTTAGCTTCTTAACGCCACCTATGTCACCAGGCTGAGTGCAGCGCAGCATCTGTTCCTTAGCCAAGAGCGAGGCGCTTGCTGTGGGAGGGGTAGTCTGACTAAGGAGGGGCTCCTGGGCACAGTTTCCGCAGAGTCTTCTGAGGGAAGGCTGCTTAGAGTCGGCACACCATCGTCCTCTAGAAACCTAATAGGATACATACTTCCTTCCAGTAAGTGAGATGATCGCAGAATCCATGCTTCATAAATGCTCAAAAGGGGCTCTGACACACACAAGAAAATAAACTTGCAACTGACAGCCCTCTGGGGGTGGGAATTGTATTTTCAATTACCATGCTCACTTGGCCTTCTACTTCATCTGGAACACTGTTGTCGGAACTGGGCTGGAAGCCAGTTCTCAAAATAGTGTAAATGGGAAATATTTAGGCAAGCCTTGTGATATACACTAGGTGTGTTTGGTTAGTGTAACACATTTCCCTTTAGTGCTTTCAAAGTATGTGTGATGGATTATGGGCTTTGAGATTACTGTAACAGGTGTCACTTCCCTTTTATGACATACCGGGGCTATAGGTCACAAGACTCGGAAGTCACTTAACAAAATCAGGGCTCATATGTCTTATTTTGAGAGAGTGCTCAAAAATAGCAAAAGCTTCAGGTGGAGTAGAGCACAGAAACATAGTTACTTCATCTATAAGAGGGAGGGTTGATTGCTCAGGTTATTTGCAGCTCCAATACTGTAGGAGAAATAAATTGTCAACCAGTTAATTTCAGGTCACCTGTAAGCCAGGGCAAGTAATTGTCAGTACTCTGGGTGTCACCTCAGCCAGCTTTGACATGAGGATGGAAATCTCCTCCGGGGTCTGGCATTCAGGACATGCTCACACAGTATGAGAGGCTGCAATTGTTATTTTTATTGGTGTGTGTTCTGAGACCTGTCTAAAACCAGCCCTTCAGAGCCTGTGCTATGCCTTCTGTCCCTTGTACCTCGCAGAGAGCTACATAGAAAGCATGCATTTCTTCCAGTAATGTTGCCCCCATGTAAGCATCTCCAAATGGCCTCTAAAATGAAGACAATTGCTGATAGAATTAAAGGAGTTAAAATGGTATACATGGGATACTTTGTAAACAGAAGGGAGCTATTCAAATATAACAGAAAAAATTGGGGTTTGGCTCTTGATAGTGTAGATGCCCTCATATTAAAATCTCTTCAATAGCTGACTGTTGTAAAGTGTACATGTTATCGTCAGTCTGTTATGGTGAGGCCAGCGGATCGGGAGAGGATGGTCAATGAAAAGATAGTGTGACACAGTACTGCACGGGCACGGGCACCCCATCCTTGTGGGGCCACAGGGAAGCACCAGGGTCTTTCCAGGGGCAGGAGGAATAAGGGGACAGCATGAGCGAGAGCCTTGATTATGGGTTTGGGGGAAGAAATGGATGGCACTGGGTAAACTGGCCAGGGCAGAGTAGGATTGGCTAGTTTGAGTAATTTCAGCAGGCTCCGGAGTGTAGGGACTGTCCCAGGTTGCCTGGTCCCCTAGAGTGATTAGGGCACGGGACAGTGGCTCAACCTGTGGGATCCTGGTACAGGAGGCAGTTGAGAGGTATGGGCTCTGGGTTGGCTGGTTCGTTATATTGGAATAACTCTCTTTCATTTACAGAATGTCTTATGTATGTCTTCTCAATTAGTTTAATTCTATCAGCAGTTATCTTCATTTTAGAGACAGAATTTGGAGATCTTTGGAGGTATTGGACGAAAGAAAGGCTCTCAGCGGGATTGTTTGCCATCTCTTGGAATTTGCTAGCCCTGAGAGGGCCAATTTCTCTAGGATCAGCAAGACTCCAGGGGCCAGAGCATCAAGAATATAGAAAATAAGAAAATAGAGTTAATATATCCTTGATATTCATAATCAATTTTAGTTGTTTGTTACCTAAAGAAGGCCAAGGGAGTTTGGATGAGGATGTCAATAGGAAGTTTTAGCTGGGGTAGAAGGCCTCTTGTCCCTGCTCAGGCCCCTGGATTGACTTTGAGCTCTTTATGAGTAAGAGGCATGAATCGGATGAAATTTCCCTTATCTAGTCATAAGAGATGCTTATAGGCAGGTCCAAGTCAAAATCAGGACGTGGAGTTGGGGAGGAAACTACCCTTTCCTCTTCTCTCCTGGCCTCTGAGGATGATTCAGCCTGTCGAGGTTCAAAAGGAATTGGAGGATTTGGAGTACTTTGAAGTTGCCCTTGGGGCACGTCTGGGCCTTGGTGTTCCCAGGATGGACAGTGGAGCCAACAGAACATTTTCCAGCAGCTTTGCAGGCAGCTGTGAAGACACAGGAGTGGGAGCAGCGTGAGATTAAGACAGGCACTTGTGAGGAGTCTCTCTGGGCATTCCCCAGAATGCCCTGGAAGTCCGCTCTGTACCCTGGAACCAGTAGACATGAGGGCAAACTGCAGAAAGTGGCATCATTTTATTTCAGAACCTCATTTAATAGTTAACCAATATTCATTGACCCCTTTTGCTCATCTTCTTTATTTTATAGCTGCTTCTAGCCTTTGTCCTAAATGTGTGTTGAGCAGATTGACCACCCACCTCCTTCACCAAATCTGGTTCTATAGTGTGGATCTGCTGAGAAGCAAGTGCCAGAAGGTACAAGAAATGTAAGGAAAAGGAGGAAGCAGGAAAGGTGGGAAAAGCCACCAGACGGTATTTCCAGTCTGGCTCCTGTGGAAGGAGAGAGGGACGGAGGCACGCCTTGTTGGAAGAACATCGCCTGCAGCACACTTCTAAGAAACGTTCGGCTAGCTGATGGGGAGCCCGGGAGTCCTGTGGCTTGTAGGAATGGGCCTGCCTTTATCTCCCACAGTGCTCAGTCCTCATCTGGGAACTGTGTGGTGGGAGTACAAGTGGGTCTCCAGGGGCAGTGGCTGGGCCATCAGTCAGTGATGCTGTCAGCAGCCAGAGATCTGAGGGGTACATTTTCAGTGCCACAACCTTTGGAATCAAAATAATTTTGACTGTGCCCTAAATCTAATTTAGCTTGAACAGTTGAGGACCTGCTACCACTGGGAATAGTAGATGAGTGCTCCCCAGGGTTGGATTCTGAAGGAGGTGATTTGGAAGTAGTAAGAGTTCCAGCAGGGTCACCAGCGGGACTGAGCAGGTTTCACAGAGGAGCCAACATGTGGCCCACAGTTTGCTCATTGGGCTGCCTGCCCACCCAGGCAGGGGATCCTGTGCCAGAGAGGTGGTTCTTCTTCACCAGGTATCAGCAGTGGGAGCTGGTTTTCTCTGTGTTTGCTGAAAGTTTAGTCACATGTCGTATAGAGCCACACTGTTGGGGAGACGGCCATCTCTCTATACCTACATCATGGAGACCTGTAAGAAACATTTCCACCCACAGGATCAAAGTGCTGGGCACAACTATATAAGAGCTGGCAGCCTCCCCCACTTCTTTCTTCAGGACCTCTCTCGGCTAGTGGGGTTCTCCTCCAACTCCCACCCCCACCTCAGCATCCCTCCCCTGCTGGTCCCACCCAGGGCTGCCCTGATGTGCTGACCTTTCTCTACCAAGACTGTGTTGTGTCCCGTCACGCACCACCCTGCTGCCTAGTTATCAAAAAAACGGTCAGAAAAACGGCGGACTAAATAGCTCCACCAGGGGGTGAAGAACTGACAACAGCTCCTGAGGGAATAGTACAATAATAGGTGATGTTTATCCAAGTCACTTCATGTTAGGTGCTATGCCAAGTGACTTCACTTCATCTTCATAACAGTGATGAAAGGGTAATGTCATCCGTGTTTTTTCAGGAGGAAACCAAAGCTAGAGGGATTAAATAACTCTGCTAGAATCACATTGTACACAAGTGACCCAGCCAGGTTTTGAGCCCAAACATTTTCCCTGCAGACTCCTAGCTCTTAACCACGGTGCCAGACTGCTTCTGCTACGGAGCCTTCTGACACTGCCCTCTTGGTACAAAGAAAAATTCTGCCAAAAGAAGTTTTGTTCAATGCTCCTACATTATGGCACATAAATCAGTGTTTTTTAAAATCAAACATTTCACAACCAATGTCACTGATTGTGAGCAGTTTCTCAAAAAATTAAAATACAAATAAAAAAGAATACAACAAGCAAGGAAATACCAGGGGGCATTGCATCTACAAAAGTACTGTTTGGGGAAACTTTTGTTTCAGAATTATGTATGTGCATATATGTGTGTGTTGCATGGCTAATGTGTATGTGTATGCATATGTATTTGTATGTGAGTACTAATTTCTGTGAAACTGCACAGACTGTGTACTCTTAACTATGGGGTCAAGGTCAAATAAGTCTGTTTCACAGTTGGGTGTTGGATTAATCTGCTTCCTCATTTCTCTGGCCCTGGAGGAGCACAGAGCTTAGTGGATAGCTATGCTGGCCTGAGCTTACCCCAGCCCTCCACTTGCAGCTCCTGTCCTGACTATCAGGGACGCAGGGGCCCTGCAGGCAAAGACGTACTCCCAGGAAATATTCTCCCTACCCACTCAGTTTAGCACACCCTGAAGGCAGAGTAGCTACGTGACCCAGACTGTCCAGGCCCTCCCCCTGGGGAGCTCCAGATTTACAGGGTACAAAAAGTAATGTGAAATAACTACTTCAAAAAGATGTGTGATTAAAATATTAGTGGCATTCCCATGTTGACAGCACATGTGCCCTTTTCCAGTGAATAGGAACAACTGGGTTAAGACCTAGTTAGCAAGAAGAATTAGTTAATGTAGAGCATGGGACAACATGGTCACTAAGACCAATCTGTGAGGCATGTCATGAATCGTAAAGTGGTTTTGAGGACATGTGAGGGTGAAATTCATGCTCTTTGTCTGAAGCATCAGACTTTCTGTTTATTCTGTCTGATCACGAGTCAGTCAAGGCCAGGGCTGCTGTGACCAGCCGTTGGCCACTAATCATGAGGGCTAACATTTGGTTACTAAATGAAGACATTCGTGTAAGCTCTTTGACAGAGATGCATTTATCTATCTGTATAGATAGACAATTCTCATAGAGATCCTATAAGTTAGGTTTTATTATTACTCTGCAGACAGGGAATTTGAGGCTGAGAGGTTACATAACTAAACTTCTCTTTTATGACCAAATTCAGTAAAATATCCTGTGTTTTCCAAGTCAGTTTTATGTATACTGCCACCTATTTTGTTTGTATTAGTAGTGAGCACTTCGTTACCGTTAAACCCTGGAGCCCCTCACTGCTTTCCAGGTGGAGTAGTGGCCACACACACATGGCCATACATCTTACAAAGAGCCCGCCTCCAGAAAGCTCTGTTGATTGCTGTGATAGACTGATTGCCGAAATGCTCATGGTTCTTCCACATCCATGTCTACATCCCTTTCTGTGTGACTGCCACTCCTCCTAGAAAGGGATGAAGTCTGTTTCCCCAACCCTTGAATTAGGGCTGGCTTCGTGACCCTCTCTGGATGATAGATATGGTGGGAGTGACTGTAACAGGTAGTTGGGCCTCAGGAAGACTTGCTTGCTTCTGCTTTCTCTTCTGAGCCCATGATTCCATGATGGGAATGAGCCTGGGCTAGTCGGCCAGAGGTGGGGGCTAAGAGGCCACATGGAGCTGAAACGAGACATCCTAGCTGAGGCCATTCTACACCAGCCCCTCACCAGCCCATCAACCTACCTACTGCAGACCCATGAGCAAACCTAACTAAGATGCACTGACCCTGGCTCACATCAGCAGAACTGTCCAGGCAGCCCATAGATTAATGAAAAGTGATGAACTGTCGTTATTAGCCACTGAGTGTCAGGGTGACTTGTCATGCAGCATGATCATAGCAACAGATTAGAGAGTTGTCTACCCACAGTCATTTCTTACCTTTTCTTTGAAAGAAAAATCTGCTTCCCACAATAGAGGTTTAAGTGGCATATCTTTACTTTTCAAACTTGTTTGTAGTTACAGTGGTCCTATTCTGGCAGATGTACATGGAAGCTACCCTGGTAGAAGTAGGTGATGGGAAGGAAATGGTTCTGAGAAACACTATGCTTTCAGAGAAGAAAGAACCTAAAAATGAGACCGAGGTCTTCTCCTTTCCTTCCTTTCTGCTTTGGACACTATTGTTAAAAATAGACACTTGAAAAATGGTAGCCATCTTGTGACCACAAGGCAATAAGGCTACGAACAGCAGTCTAACACATTGGAAAGAACTGAAGGCTGAAAAGAGCCTGAGTTTCTGATCACATCATTCAGTTATGGAAACAACTTTGGAACTGTCTCACCTTTGACATCTTTACTATTTAAGCTTTGTGTATTGGTTATTTTAAGTGACTCAGTTCAGAAAGCAGAGTCCAGTTCTGGGCAGTGTAGTTTGTAACTATTATGCTGCACTCATAGAACACTGAGGGCTGTCATGCTAATAGCACCCTGGACTTGAGAGGCCCAAGCGTGTATAGATTGTAGTCATTAACAAGGCTTATGTTTGCTGAACACTGGAGTAGAGCTTAGCATTTGAGCTGACTTGGGCTGGAGTGGTCCCTGTAAGGATCCTTAGTCTAGGATAATGGTACCTCTGGGGCCAGAGCATGTGCTTTCATGGAGGCAAATTGAAGAGCCCAAGACTTAAAGACTCAGAAGCAGCGGGGTGGAGGGAGGGATGATAAACCCCACCCAGTACTGCTGTCCTGCTCTCATCCCTGGGTCCAATCGCCAAGGACAACAAAAACTGCTCTAAATTTGTTTTAAAACTAAAAATCCCTTCCTATTTTCTTGAGTCATTAAAATTATGTATTTTGTATTGTTTATTATGTCATAAATCATTACATCATTAATAAAATATCTTATAAACCTAATTAAGGGAAATAAGCTTTGTATACAGGGAAGAGCCCACTATCAGACTTCACACCGGATCCTAGCTATGTTGGTTATACCATCTCTTTGAAGCCAAGTCCAGGGACACTTCTGCTCCCAGCATTGTCTGGCTTTCTCACTGTTCCTTATCTCCCCAAGTGGTCATGTCCTTTGGTCCCTTCTTGTTTCCCGGGTGGGGGTATCTAATTTCTGTTGAGTCACTCCTGGTAGTAATGTGTCTCTCAGCCTCCACATTTTCTTGTATCACAGCTCCTGGTACACCTCACACACTCCTGTCTAATCCCCATTGTTCCATTGGTCACCTGGCCAGCCCTGTGTTTGTCCATCCAACACCTAAGTATTTCCAACAGTGTACTTACTCATTTATCCCCTTTCTTGTTACATAGCTAAAGAAAATCTTGGGTGAATCAATCATAGTTTTTACCTTAAAAAACAGTCTATCTCCTTCCTTCCTATACCTGACCCCACAACACACAAAAACCCCAGCATGGAGGGTAGAGGTGGAGAAAGTGACAGGACTTCCAGATGGATGCCCATTTTTGGAAAATCCTAAATATACTGTGTCCATCATTTAGCAGGGCAAAGGACTTAGAGAGTGCTGTCATGCACAAAGGTATCAGCCCACACAATTAAAAACTGAACCCCTTCCTCAAGGCATTTCACCTGCCTGGTAATTTTTTTTTAAGTAGGCAAGACTTCCCAGATCCCAGAGGGAAATTTGTACTTTGCTGTTGGCAGACCTTTCAAGAGCACAGCTTATGTCGGCCTTTTGAAGGAATGTTTCCTCTTCTTCTGGTACCTTCAGGATACTAATTGGACTCTTGCAGAGATAGAAATGGCCAGTTGAGAGTCATCAGCTTGTAGGTTTACCAAAAGAAGAAGGAGAAGAAAGAGAATGAGAAGGAGAGGGAGAAGAGGTTTAAGAGGAAGAAGAGGAAGAGGAAGAAGAGGAGGAGGAAGAGGAAGAAGAATAAGAAGGAAGAAGAAAGAAGGAAGAAGAAGAAAGAGAGAGAGAGAGAAACAGACAGACAAAACTGCTGACCGCTGGCTCCTCCAAGGCTGCACACGATGACATTGACCCAATTTCAGCCTTGTGATTGTCCTCACCAACCACAGGGCATTCTTCCTTTGCAGGAAGGGACTCCACCATCTGGGGCCATCTGGAGGGCCTGCAGAGGACATCCACATGGCATGTCAGGGAGCAGCACACCACCGTGTCCAAGTTGCTATGTACCAATTTTTGTTTCAAAATGGAAAAAGCTATGCAGATGTGTGTCCTCGCCAGAGAAAGGCCAGCCTGTTGTGTCCCATGAACACTTGAATGATGGGGCCTGAATTTGGTGAATTCTATCTAACCTCAGCTTTGCAGATTGAGAAACCCCATGATTAGCTCACCCAGGGATTTAGCTTTCAGAGATGGGCTTACATTAGCCAAGTTCATATGACTGATACATGTTGCTGGTCACTAGTTTATACATTTACAATTAAAAAAAAATGATTAAAACAGTGCCCAGAATGTCCATGTCAGAGGACTTGTGTATGAGCTCCCTGTAGAAAGACCCACACTTGAAGGAAGCCACATTCTGATGAGAATATCTCTAGGTCAGTACCAGATCCCATGATTGAACCATGGAATGGCTCTGGGCAAAGACTGCCTGTCGTTCCTCACTCCATTTTAGGGGTGGGCTTGCCCCGAACCAGAGCAGCCCCCTTGACAGTGCTCCTTTTCTTTCCCGGGCTGGTCGGCACTTTCCTTAGACACGGTCGTGTGTTAAATCCGATCGCACCACCTACTGCAGCAGGTCTCTGAGCCCCCGATCACAGAGGTGGTGACACATATTTTTGTTCAGATCTACAAGTGTGTATTGACTTCAAAATTTTAAATGTTGGAGACACTTTTATTTTAGAAGTGTTGGAGGCACTTTCATTTTCCAAGTTCTTAGAGGACACTGTCTTACCATCAGGTAGTATCCCCAGGCCTTCCAGCCATCCCTTTGTGTGGAGGTCAACAGGTGGGCCCCATTGTCTCCCAGGTGTCCCTCCCAGCCCTCTTGTTTAATTCAGTATGCTTCAGTTTTACTCTTGGGTTTTTCCAGAAGCTCTACAGCTTTATTTATGAAAGGACTGGTGTCCCTAACATTTCAACTGCTGCTAGAGATTCCCTACACCCACATGAAGCTCGAAAAATTCAAGGAACGCTACTAATTGGATCCACAAGCATTTCATCTGTATCCTCACTGCTGCCCAGTTGCTACTTTATTCAGCTCAGTGCTTCTCCATAGCATTCTCCTCTGAGCAATTTTCACACACTCCATTTTTGTCCAGCTCTCACACTAACCTCTCTGCTCTTTACTCTCAATGAAATATTAAAGGTTTCTGAATATGGGTTTTCCTGTCCATCCTAAAATTTCCATCATCTTCTCCTCTTGATTTTCAGAGGAAGAAATATCCTTTCCCCTTTCAAACACTAGTTCCATACTGCATGTTCTTGATCCTATATTTCCTCAGTCTTTCCAAGATTTTTTGTTGTATTACAATTATTCCCATTCTCTTGAGTTTTCAACTATTTCATGGTGGGATTCTGCTCCTTGTCTTAGAAACAAATGCAGGCCTTCCCTATCTGATATTTTTTATCTGAACCTTCTACTCTCTTGAGTTCGCATCTTATCTCCCTGCTCTATCATTTACCACCAACATTTTAAAGTGGGGTCTAATTCCCTGCCTCCATTTCCTTGCTCCATTTTTCTCTCTAATCCTTTTCTGTCTGGCTGTCATCCCCGTTAAGGCTGTGAGGACAGGATACCACGGACATCACTCATCCATAGGGTCTCCAGGAGTGGGAGCCAGCTCAACAGCACGTAACACACTTCATCCCTGCTGTCCCACAACTGCTCTCTTGGAAGGAAGAAGGGGAAGAAAATTGGGAAAGACACATCATGTTGTGTTTAGAGGCAGATCAATTAGAGTCACAAATTTAATTTTAAAAACAGGGTTTTGAGGAGGAAAGCAAGACAGAGGGGTCAACCACAGAGCAGTGAGTTGGAGAGTACAGCTAATGAGTTCCCAGAGTTGGTCACCACGAACACAAGACCAGTGTGCCCATTATAACTTAGAAGAGTAAAATTCCTCTTACTACAAAAAATACATTCTAACAAAAATTGCTTTTATAATAAATATAGTGTCTGAATCTAATTTTACAACAACTACGTAAAGGAATATTTGTGGTAATCATTGTGTAGTAGTCAAGGTTTACATTCCATGGGAGATAACGATAAAACTTTTGTGGTTAGACGCAGAAAGTCACAGGAGAGTTTCTTGCCTTTTTTCAATAAACAATTCAATTTTATGATGACAAGATACAGAGACTGTATAGATTTAACTTAAACAGGAACTTCTCCCCACCTGGATAATACTTCTTACTCTTTGTCTTATAGTAACTGGTATGTATAATTTCCTGTCATCTTTATTTTTACAACCAAAGATGATTTTAATCCAGAACCTTGCTATCTTTAAAGCACTTTTGTCAACAGTTTCTTTCTGTTCGAATTGTTCTTTCTTTATTGGTTCCTACTTATCTTCCAAAAAAACTCAGGTCTTCCAACTCCTAAAAAGACAAAAAAGATCTTATTTCAGCCCTGATTCCTCTTGGTCTTTTCTCATTCTTACAATTTTGAAGGTAAAGGCCCATCTCTACTCCCAAATTTCAGACTAAGCATTGTGGTCCATGACATACAATTTGATAATGATTGTGAATGAGATTCAATCAATGTTTTAGGGGCTTATAAGTTTTTATTTTCATAGAATTAACTTTAATCAGCACCAGCTACATGTCAGATGCTTTGCATATTGTTGCCTTGTCTTGTAATCATAACCGAACACTGAAGTAGGTACCATTTTTTTTCCATTTAATAAGTGAGGATAAAGATGTCCAAAAACATGGTAGAACCTGATCAGTGTCACTCATCTAGTTAAGTGTGGATCCTGGATTCAACCCTAACAGTCAGGATTCCTAGTTGCAAGCAACAGAAACTAAGGTTCATTGATGTCAGAAGAGAATGAATTGATCACGTGGTTATGTCGTACACAGAACCCCCACAAGATAGAGGTTTAGGGCCGTAGGGCTAAGAGTGATTCCCTTCAGCCAGAGGCGGGTGGGTGAGGACCCTTCGGCAGCTCTGGGCACTGTAGCTTGATTGCTGACACTATTAGATGGTCACTAGGTGCCCTCATCAGAGCCAGTCTCATCATGCCCCAGGAGCTTGATATTTCTGCAGCTCCTGCTACCACCAGGGAGTGTTCTTGTCACCCTCTGATAAGAGGCAGAATGGCTGACGGGCAGAACCTAGGTGGCAGGCCTGCGCGTTTGCTACAAGTTTTCTTGGGAAGGGAAGTCTGGGATTTTTATGTCTGTAGTGGGAAGTAGGGCTTGTCTCCCTTCGAGAATCACTGTTTGTGTTTGTGAATGTGTTGGAGAACAGTGTTACCCTTAAATAAAGCAAGTTGGGTTCATATATTGGGTGGTCCAAAGGAAAAATAAATTCTGTTACCAGAACTTGAATGTGTCTGACTCTAAGTCTTTTCTATCTACAGTGAAACATTTTGAAAATCACTGAGGATCCCCATTTAATGACTTTCTATTTCATCATTTTTGTTAACAACCACAATAATTGGGCCCTTTTAAATATATCTCTTTCTTTCCTTTCTTTATTTGTTTATTCTTTCCTAAAAAGAAATCAATTTATTGTTTTTGCAAAATCAAGTAGAAAAGAAATATTAAAGACCAAAACTTGATGGAATATAGGCAAAAGTAGAGAAAATTAATTTTAAGAAGTTGATTCTTTAAAGTATTAATAAAAGTAATAAGCCCATAGGTAGACTGATAAAAGAAAGCAAAACACAAATCAGGTGACATCCGTACAGATCCTGCAAACATTAAGAAGATGATGACAAGGATATTATAAATAATTTTATGATGATACATCTGACAACTTAGAGCACTGGACAGTTTTCTTGAAAAAGACAACTTTCTGAAATTATCAAAAGTAAAAATAGAAATGTGAATATTCCTATAGTTGTCAAAGAATTCAAATTCATAATTAGAAATCTTTCCACAAAGGAAATCCCAGTACTCAAGCAGCTTAATATGTGAATACTACCAATCATTTAGCTGAGAAATAATGTGCATGAAATATATCTAGCTGCAATTATGCCTGCCTACAGAACACCAGGAAGATACTAATGGCGAGGGATAAGCATAGAGGAAGTTGATAGTTTGTGTGGTTATACCAGCAATTTGCCAAGCTGGAGAACTGCTTAAGAGCATCATCTAAGATTTCATGCCCACTACAGAGGACCTGCCTAAATGGAGGCAAGAGGATTAGATGGTTTGTTCCAGTCCCTTCTGGCCCTTGACGTCTAGTCTTTCACAGAACAGCACATAATAGATGTCATATGTAAAAGTGAAATATTTGTTTATCAGTAGCTATTCTATGTACATGTACATATATACATTTCAGATGTGAGTTTAAGCTAAATATATTTCATGTAAATATAGAAATTTATCTCCTTAAGTGTTTCTGTATATAGTCTTGGTTGCCATTCATTTGATCACCATTGTTGCTGTTTCCAAACTCCCAATTTTCCAGAAGTACCTGTTTATAATCAAACACAGCAAAACTGGTGTATCTGTGTCAAATCTAAATAGAAAGTAACAACACAAGTACATGAGAATGGCCATTAACTAATTCCCTTAATAGTTGAGATCATCTGGGTCAAATCCTGTGACTATTTGGATTTTCCATGTCAGCTTCTCCTGCTTTTCCTCCAGGACTACATACTCAAATGTTTTTTAACAATATTCTAGTCTTAAAAGTTTTCTAAAAGTTCCGTTTTATAAAAAATATCCTTTTTGAAGGAATCTGAGTAAAAAGCCAAATATATATTCTGAGAATCTACTGGTGATACAGTAAACTAAAGACCAAGTTTGCAGTGCTTAACTACAGTTCACATTCATTTTTATACCTAGACAACATTTCAGGCAAAAATGTGTATAGCATCCTTTGTCCTGGTCTGAGCCCAAGCCCGATTCGTGACGCAGATACCTCTAAGGGCACGTGTACCGAAGTCTGCATGCCCAGAGCATGGAGACACTTTCTTGGGAGGAAGTTATTCTAAGGAGTGAATGAGGCTGGGCAAGCATGTCACAGTAAGAAGCCTGGTCCTTTAAGGGGTGGCGGCTCTCACCAATTCCTCCATGAAAGTGCAGCTGAGGCCAGAGCAGCCTGGGAGTCAGAACTCTGGGAGACACTGGGCACATCATGTGGGGAGAGCAATATTCCCCACCTCACCACAGCAGAAATCTCCAAAACCTCCACCTGGCAGCACTGGTGGAAGCGGAGGGACCAGTGAGGGTGGTGGCAGGCCCATGGTGGGAGCCAGCCGTGGCAGAGGCGGCCACGGTCAGCAGACTGGTGAGTGTGCGGTGGTGTGATGCATCTGCAGGCACTGGAGCGGCCGACCGGCTGCCCGCCCACAGCGTACCAAGCTTGGCCAGGATGGCGGTGGTGGGATCAGAGTGGCAAAGGAGGGAAAAAGTGGGAACATATACTTGAAAAACATCCACAGTGTACAATGTGGTTGGGAAAGTTTATTCAGAACAGAGGAAGGAGAGAAGACAATAATCTTTGAAGAAGTTTACCAGATTATTTTGCAGTTTTCATTTCATTTATCCTTTTAAAAATACTTCTTCAAAGTATTCGCTCTCAAATAAGGTACAACTTGAATCTATTATGTAATTATTAACTGTTTCACAAATAGCTTATTAAGTATTTTCAAAGAAAACATTGAGCCTGACAAATGCTTGACTTTCAATTTTATAATAAGTAAAAGCAGACTTTATTCACCCAATCACTATTTAAAAACATCTGAAAAGATTCCAAGTTTTAAAGAAAAGGTTTTATGGTTGTCATAGATGATCAGATTATCGGTTGGAGAGCATCCTGCCAGGGGTGAGAGGGGTGCCATGATTTATGACGAACACATAAGGAAAGATAAGGATGGGGAGGGGGTTTGCAAAGACAGAGGCAGGACAGAGGGGCGGGTTTCGGGGCCCTGTCCTTACAACCAGCTAAGCTGAGCGGTCTTCTGCGAGAGGGGCTGTGCGTGTGCGTCACTGCCGCTAAGGAGCCTGGATTCTGCGCTCCAATGTTCGTCATCAACTCTTGGTCACCAAGGACTAGTGGTGACATTCTGGTTAGAGGGACGAGCACAGAAACAGGTAAGGAGAGTGAAACGTGGTGTGGCATCAGACAGAGGTGTGCACAGAGTGCATCAAAAGCACACGTTTCTCTAACTGACAGGCGGAGAGACAGCAGTCGCACAGGATGAGTGATATTTCGGAGGCAAAGAGAGGCAGGAAGAGTTTTCTGAAGAAATAGCAAGAGCGTGGAACTGTATGGTGCGGGCGTGTGCACAGGTGCTGGGGGTCGGAGGTGGGGAAGGTAATTCATGGCGGTCAGGGCATAGTGCTAAATGAGGGGGACACAGTGTGAGAGGTCAAGATAAGAGAGTGCGGGCCAACAGGAAAAATGACGTCACCAGCACGGAAACAGAGGCTGGGCAACGAAGGAAGCGGAAAAGCTGCATGGGATTGGGCCATGCCAGCCAAAGCCGTTCAAGTGACCTATTTTTGTGTGTTTCTATGCCTACTTTCCATCTGCCCAACAGGATGTGTGTGTGTGTAACATATAGTGATATAAATTGTATTATTTCCAACTTTATGTGTAATCACTAAACTGGGTTATAGATAATTATATGTGACGTGATTATATATCACAATTATATGTGTATATGACAAGTATAACATATGGACTCACTAAATGTGTCCAGTTAACTCTTGTAAGTTTGAACGGGAGGTAGCAGTAAGCGGCACACTCCTGAGCCAGTGTGATTTTCTTAACTGTCAGGTGGCATTGTTGCCTATTCAGGCATCACAATGATTTCGTCACAGTTTAAATACTTACCTGGGCGATTGTAAGAACATAACGCCTTTGGCCTTGTGTGGTTAATGCTCCCTCAGGGCTGTTTAGTTTTTATGTAATTTATCCCTCTTGGTGAGCAGAGACAGGCTGGGGAGCCACAGGCCTGCTTCTCACCCATTCTCTGCCCCACTACGGGTGAGGGTTAGGAGAGGGCTTCCCGCACGCTGTGCTATTTTCTCACTTTAAAAAGGTGCGCTTGGAATGGATGTTTTCTGTGTGACTTTCAGGGGTAGCGTGATATGGTGGCAAGAAAGCAGGACCGGGACCCAGGACTCCTGACTGCTGTCTGACTCGCCCCAGGGGGGCCATCTAACCAGCAAGGTGGGGCCCAGTCCTGTCCTCTATTGAATAGGGATAATGACCCCACCGTGCTTCTGTCCTGGGTTGTCCCTGGGGATAAATGAGGTAGTGGGGCTGCACAGCTCTGAGTTCCATTACAAAGGACCATGCCACTCAAGTGACCTGTCCAGGAAGGGTTGCTTTTCCTAGTGCCTGCCTGTTCTTTCAGGTGAATGGGGTTAACATGATCTAAATGCTCACGGCACACCTAACAGTAATGGTGTGAGATCTGAGTGGCTGGGGAACCATGAGAAGACAGCGAGCTAATAGCAAAGCGAGGGGTTTTAGTGAAAGCGGGGTCCCTGGGGAGCGAGGAAGGGGAAGCAGTGGAGCCAAGGCCAGTTCCCAGACCAGACCGGTTCCCATCAGGGTGGTTCTGTGCAGGGTTTTTAAAGAAAAAAAAACCCCATGTGCTGTGGGGAAGTAGTCTTGTAATTGGTTACTTTGAACTGCTCTACTCTTCTCTTACTGTGTGTTTCTATCCCGTGGCTTTCTAGTTCCAGTGCCTAGAACTATCCCGTCCCTGACCCATTACTCGGGGGCTGCCCCACCCTGGTCCGTTCATTCTGATATCCTGTCTTGCTGGCTGGGGTGCCTCTAGGCAAAGTCAGACCAGACTGTCCAATAGGCAACGTAGTAGTATTCATTCTACAAACTCAACCAGCATGCCATCAAGTTCAGTGTCATCTCCAAGAGTCAGAAATGTCCTTTATCAGTTGATGTATGGTTTACAAAAAAAGATAAAGCAAAAATATGTTTCCTTTAGTTTAAAAATGCAGAGCTTTGGTGTGGTCTTTTGCTGTGGGAACTACATTAATAAATAAGTAAGTAAATAATAAAACACCACTTTCGGAATAGGGGTCACCACTTACCCTTGGACTGTGTGAGCAGGGAGAGGTGAGGCTGACTAGGAAATTAAATTAAAAAATAAATAATGGCAGCCCCTGATCCTGCCATCATTTCTCACCAGACCCAATAAGACTTTGAAAGGAGGACTCTGTGGAATTCATTTCAAGTCATGAGGAAACAATACACAATTTAAATATCCGCACATAAAATGTTGGGGGGTGGGGAGATGGCAGACAGCCCGGGGCCCACAGCCGGATCCCCAGACCTTTCCCCATTAAATACGGTTCCACGTGGCCGACCCTGCCAGTGACAGTGCTGTGACTGCAAGTTCCTGAAACTACCTACTTGGGGAGATTTTTCTTATGGAAGTGTCAAACCAAGCTTGTCAGCATTTTTTAAAATGTATCCAGCTAGCAGGAGCAATTACATTGAATTTGAGTTAGACCATTTGTTTAGAGATCATTAAGTTAAAAGATCTTTTTCTGGTAAAAGGACAAGATCAAGAGAGGTGAAAGGATTTCCTGGACCACCCCAGGAGTTAAGACCAGAGTGGAAAACTGAAGTGCAAGATCCTGCTGGTAGTTTTACTCTTTCTTTCTTCTTTTCTTTGCAGAAATGTTTGTTCAGCTCCTATATTATGGAAGGCACTTTACCAACTCCGTGGCAATGCAAAACTAAAAATAAGTCTCCTAGGAAGCTTCCAACATAGACAAGTGTGAAAGGAAACTACCCAAGGCAGAGCGAGTTGAGTTTACTCCCTTGAGAACCTACTGTAGAGCCTGGAGGGAAGAAGGACCGCAGGCAAGCATGACTCCATGGGAGAAAAGAGTCCAGAAAGATGGCTAGAACGGAGAGAGCCAAAAAGAGGCGGATGGGAATTGATTAAAAGTGTAGAGGTGTGAAAACTGTGTGTGTTTCCAGTTTGGCCAAAGAACGGTGGACCAGTGAGAGATGAGGCTGAGAAGCACGCTGAGGCTTTGTTGTAGATGGATTTGTGCCAGTCTGTGGGGAGTATTTCAGTTAGTAACCAACAAGGGGACCGCTGGAGGCTTCTGCACAGGATTGAAACGACTGCAGGATTGATAGATTGGAAGGGGGAGGCTGGAAACTGGGTGAACCTGTTGGAGTCTGTTGAAGGAGCTGAGCAGAGACCATGGGGAATGAGGTGGACCACCAGTAGTAGGAACTGAACTGAAAAATTATTGTAGAGATCAAATCGACAGGACACGGGCATCTGTCAGATGAACAGGTGGAGAAAGAAGATGTGGGTTTCGGCACCAAATGTAATTATTGTAAGAGCACTTTGACACACAGAAGGAGCATAATGATGAGTTTTGAACACGCTTGGGAAATGCTTCAGGAAGAGGATTCCTGTGCACAAGGGGGTGGAGTTGCAGGCATTTGCATTGAATAGGGTTTTTCCAGTGAGATTCAGCTGCTCGGTGAGGGCAACAGAGAGCCCAGGGATTCCCCAGAGCCAGGAGTTTGGTGAAGATGGTCTACACAGGGCACTGTTGAAGTAAGCGACTTGCATCTGGGGATGGATCGGGGTAGAAATGAAACCCAGAGGTGCTGAAGGATGGGAACAGTAGAGAGGGAGCTTCGGTGGGGGTAGGGGTAGGCCCAGTCAGAATAAGGGAGTGATAGAGTAGAAGACAGAAGCGGCGACCTGTGAGGAGCACTCACTCAGGGTAGGCGGTCTTGGTGGTGGAGACATTTGTAGTGATGGAAAGAACTGGTGTGGAATTGGGTCGTGTTGGCTGGTGCAGAGACTGGAATTGTGGGTGCAGAAAACGGGGAACTGGAAGGCTGTCAGTGTGAAATAAAAAGGAAGTTGCAAGAAAAAGATCCAAGAAAATTTGTGGAAGGCATAGCTGCAGTTTGTGTGCATTTTGGGAGTGGGGGCAGGGGGAGGTTACAGTAAAAGGGAAGGAAATTGTTGTATTCTCTCACAGTTTTATTGCCGCTTCCTTAATTCTTCATGAATTGAGCCAACTTGGAGCTTACTCTTTTTTTATACAATCCATGTGTTTTCTCATGTCTTTGAATTCTGTTGGATGTAACATCTTTCTCTTTTATTTTTCTTTGTTAATCCTGTTCCTGGGGAAACATCTACTGCAATGTCTTCCGCCAACTTATATTTTTCTTCCATCAATCTTCGATACCTCTGCCAAGGTTAATCTAAATGCCTCACACCTGGCCCCAAATTTCCAACACAGAGTTCATTCCTCTGGCTGAAATAGCAAAGGAGGGCAAGGAAAACAAATACGAGTCTTCAGGTAGGAGAGGAGAGGGAGAGGCAGGCAAACAGATTTGAAACCATTGCGGAAGCCGTTACTGATGACAGAAGCATTTGAAAATTATATTAGCCCTAACTAACGCTGCTTGGTTTTCCTCTGGTTCAGTGGGTGGGTTTTTTTCCTTTCCTTTCTCATATGATCTTGAGAGACGAGAGCATGGCTGTGAATTGAGAGAAAAAGGAATGATCCGGACTTTGTTTAGCTTTGGCTCCGCAGTCACTGCAGTTGGACCAGAACCTTGTCTGACGTCCATGTATGTGTGCTACGTCTCTGTATGCAGAGGAAGGAACCTAAGTTTCACAGTCCCTTTTTGAGAGGACTCATGCCCTCATGCCCTCTGTGTGGTTCTCCCTGTTCCTTTCAGTCTTCCAGTTAGCAGTGGTGGGAGGGGGCCTGGGGAAAACCAAGATGCTTCATTGGGCTGGTAAGAAACCCATGGAGAGTGCAAAGCTCGCCTCATTTTGTTCCACTTCTAAGGCCTATCCCATTCTAAATCTTTGGGGAAGATTTCACTGTGGAGGAGGAATTGGGACACTTTGGTCCTACTCTCTTTTCTCCATGCTCGGCCCTGGTGGAGCCAGAAAGGTACAGCTGAGTTTTTGCAACTGATGTGAAAGTCGTTCCTCCAGGGGCAGTGAGACTGTTCCTGCCGCGGAGGAGCTGGCTGGGTGCAGCTCTCGCTCCGTGGGTGAGTCACCAGCTGAGCAGAGAGGCAGATTGGTCAGAGAAGTGGTTTCTAACTGAGGAGACTTTGGCAAGAGGAAAAAGTCAAATTCTGGGCCTTGGAACCTCCTGTTTTCAGCTTATCCTCTGGCTTTAATAACTAAAAGTTTAGCTCTGAATGCAAATAAAGAACATCAATTTTGTTCTTTTTTTTTAATATTCTCCTGAATTTTTTTTTCTTGGTGAGGAAAAGAAAATGAAAGAAGGAACACATAACTTCTAAAACAGGTAATAGTACCATTACTTAAGCCTCATTGTTTAAATTCTTTAAGACACTTTTCCCTTTACTGAATTCAGTGATAGTGAGGGCTTTTCCCCCTTCGTACTAGTGAAGTATTTCTTTCTCTTCATCTTTCATAAGACTGTGTTTCATCACTTACAAATGGGGTTGACTTTGGTCAGATGAATTTGTATACCTTAGCTCACCTTTGGAAGATGGGGAAGATGGGGAGAAATGAAAATCTGTGCTGGGCTCTACTTCACACACACACACACACACACACACACAGACCCCACATTCCTTTCACCTGGGACCACCAAGAGTGCATGGATGGTGGAGAGTTGGTCTGGTTTTTGTTTGGATTGGGTATTTTTATTTTTAATATTTTTCCTGTGAGTCAGAAGTGGTTATCTCTTAAAAGAAAAATTTGATGGCTTGAAAGCTGGGTGTTTGTGCTTTTGCCTCCGAAATGTTAACATTCGAGTAGCCTTCAGTGTGCTTCAGAGCTAGCACCCTGCTAAGATAAATGAGCGACCTTCCCCCCGCCCCACCCCTGCCCCCATGAGCTGGTGCAGTCATCTCTCTGTGGCTGGCCCCAGAGCCCCCTCTGGCCTGAAATGGACGGTTCTGTAGGAGACGTGGTCAATCTGGGTGGCATGAATGCATTGCCAAGACAATGGTGGCTTTTCATGACGATTCAGTAATCTGAAGAATGCAGCAGCTTGTCCTTGAGAGGAACCTGCTTCTGTTGACATGTTTATGTGGTTTCCGGAGGTAGGAGGTAGAGGAGGGGGGGGGGTCAGGGTTAGGGGGTGAGGGTGGAGAGTGACATGTGGATTGCCTGGAAATTTACAAGTCAGTTTGAACCTGATTTATTGAGACTTTATGAAAGTTTTTTCTTAAAGTCACCTATCCAGTTTCCTGACACATCAGGTTAAAGATTGATGAAAATGAGGTTTTTCTGTTGCAAGCCCTGACCCTGATTACTGAAAGACCCTGCTCCCTTCACAGCATATGTTTCAGAGTTTCAAGTGGCATCTTTTTGTAAAATTTTAAGTTCTACCTTCTCTGTCTTGTCTGTCTGCTGATTTAGACACCTGAGTTGGAATATTTAGCCATGCAGGATGTTTATAGCTTGGACGGTCTATTCCAGCAGTGTCAGCAGGGCCAAGATTAATGTCTGTTAACTTGCCTCATTGGAGGTGGGTCTGTGCCTGCGTCCCCACCTGGCCAGAATGCGTTCTGGAAAGTGTGAGTGTTCGTGCATTTTTGTCCTTGCCACTGCCTGAAATGTGTAGTGAAGACAACACACTGAGCTTCATTTTCAGGTCAGCTACTCACTTACCGTCTCTGAGCCTCAGTGTTCTTCCCTATATATAGAAGAGGCTTATAACCTCCTAAAAGGACTGTCTTGAGCTTTAAGTAAGGGATTCACCTAGCATAGTGCTGGCAAAAAAAAGGAGTTGGAAAATGTTAGAGCAGTACATTAAATATGTACAACTATAACCGAAAAACCAGTGGGGTCCTACCACTTGCCATCAATAGGTAAAAAGTCTGGTGGCTGACTTCATTGAAAAGGGAAAGGAATCTTTTATTCAAAGGTTACGCGATGTGAAATAATGGTAGGTTCCTGTCTCCAAGCCCATTTCCTCTAAGACATCCAAAGAAAACCACCATGCCACCTTCTGCTGGCTCAGTTCAAGGCTGAACCAAGAGCCTCTTCTTCTACCCCAAAGTACTGTCCTTTAAGAAATGCAGGTGGGTTAGCTGGTTTCCAGTCACTGTCTGACTTCAGGCCTCTCAGAGTCTGGGCATCCTACTCAGAGTACGTGTCTTCCTCCTACTGATGTACTCTGGTGTGTCTGTGTGCCTGGTCGGGTAGGACCCATGCAGCGCAGCTTTAATCACCAGAACCACTGTGGCTTTCTATGCAGGAGAGGGGCATGGGGATTGTCACCTGGCCATGTGGCTTCCAGGGCCCACTGGCCTGGGCTTCCTCCCCTTCTGCCCTACCAACACAGTACCTGCTGCACTCCTGGCCAGGCAACCTACACAGTACTCATGAAGAGGTGCTGGGAACGTTCCTGACCACATGCTGTCCAGGGCCTGCAGGCCCAGGAACTCAAGCCCCTGGAACTTGGGAAAGAGAGAAAAACAAAAAGCATGGTATTTCTATGCTGTCTGCTTTATTTAGTCCAGCCCCCAATCCTCTGCCCAGTAGAAGCATTTAGGAAGACATTTCTCTCCATCACACTGTGCTGCCTAGTTGTCAGGGCTGCTGCTCATATGCAGTCTTTAGAGCTTCCCAACCTCTTTCTCATTTCTGGCCTGGGGTACAGCTTCTTGTGCTGCTCCTGGGGTCCCCACTCCCCTCTGCTCAGTGATCCAGCCAGACCCCACCTTCTTTACAATCTCCCTCTTTAACACCTCTGGACCTTATAATCTTACAAAGACAAATGGGCAAAGGTCTTGTTATTCTGTAGCTACTTCCTGCTGGTTAAGGACATAGTCCTACCTATTTCTTGTCCAGAGATCCCTAATAGAAGGGAGTCTGGCATGGAGGAGAGCCTTTATGCAAGGGAGAAAGATCTCACAAAGTCCAGGTCAGTTGATTGTCCCTGGAAAACAGCAAGTGCAATGTCAAAAGGATTGTATTGCTGGACAAGTTGACAGCCTTGACGTATTCTGGATGCATCAAATTTGGCAAGAAGGTTAGAAGGCACAATCAGAACCATAACAACTAAATGACAAAGGTAGGGACTAATTCTAAAATGTCCCCAATTAAGTAAGAGTGGCTTCCTTGGAGGAAGATGTGCAAGGCATTTCACACCTGTCTGAAGCTACATTGCCCATTACACTTAATTCAAATTAGGTTAAGGGAAACATGCTGAAACCCTCCCCTTTAACATTTCTGGATTTTTTTTCTGTCTAAACTATTAGGGAAGAAAAGGAAATACATTTTAAAGCAAAGCCAATAGGCCACCCCATACTTCACCAATTCAACCATCTAGTCCAGTGAAATCATTGAGTCTCAGGAGGTGGCAATGCAGACAGATTTATTAAGTGAGTCCTATACTGTGAAACCAAATGCCCAGGTAAATGAGGTCATAGGCACAAACTTTATGAAAACAAATGGAAGAACACACAAGTTAATTCACACAACAAATCACAAACCCATCTGAGTCTGCAAGACTATCTTTTGAGAAGACATCAAGTTGCCAGGCCTTTACTGGAATGCTATCAAGCAATGACAGTTTGACAGATTCTTCATGCTTTTAAGTTAAACATCTCTGGTGATGTCATTAGGTGATGAGGAAACCAGTTCAGCTTTCAAGTGAAAATAAAACTTTGAAGATAATTTCCTACACTAGCGTCCAGTATCCACAATGAGCATTTTGATTTTACTTGAAACCTGATTCCTCTCCCTGAGATTACCCTTATTGTCATCAAAGAGACTGCCAGTTTTTAATTTTGCCTCATCATTTGCATGAGCACAACAAGAGCAGCAATTGATCATATAGACTCTTTAAATCTGCTTTGCTGTAGCTTTAATAAATAACCTTTAGATTGACCTTTAATCAGCCCTTCAGGGCACAGAAGCCAAGCCACACACCTGCCATATGGCTTTGCCTGCAGTACCTGTACTCCTCAAGTCCTTGAAGTTCCCATTGTGTCTTAAGGTTCCTCCTTGCCATCTTTCAGGAAAGCACCTTCATTTCTTCCCTGGAAAAAACTGCCATGAACCACACGATCAAACAAGATACCAGATCATTTCTCTAATGGCCTTTCATTAGCATTGAAAGTCAATCTCCATTCCTCAAGGCTTTCTGGAAACAACCAGAGCCCAGACATGTCTCCTTCAAGCATGGCATTCCAGTCAAAGTCTTGGTTATAAAAACCACAATTTGGAACTGGCCTTATTGGTTTCATGCAAAAAAAGCTTTGTGCCATTACTCACTGATTAAGAACGCCAAAATCTAGAGGGATCTGGTAGCGAGAAAAATGTAAAGCAAAAAGGGAAACCCTTGTCCTTCCAATAGCCACCAAAATTGTGTTTTCATGTCTTAAGCTTCCCATTGTTTTCTTTCCAACTTAATGTTAAGTTTTAACTCTCAGAAATCCCCAATATCCTTTCAGAACAGGAACAAAGACAAAGTTTCTGGGGAAAAGGGGGGAGGAAGAACTAGAACTTGCCCTACAATCTTGTGTCACATCAACTGGTCCCACCAACTGGTCCCACAGATGACCTCTCCTAGGTCCAAAGGGCCTGAAGCCCCAATGGTAGAGACATTCTCTCATCTACTGGTGTGCTAGCTGGTCTCACAGCAGAGACGTGAAGATTCCCAGGGTAAACAAAACAACAAAGTTTCCCCTAGTCCCCACAAGATCCAAAAGCAAGTATAGAACTGAGAGCTGAGGTTTCTTTCCTTTCATGTTAAAACTCTCACAACCTTCTATACTCATTCAGATTTAGCTGTAACTCGCTTTCAATTATTTTTTTCAACACTTGGGAAGGACCATACTCTAACTCAGTATCAAGCAGCTTTTATCCCAAGATTTTCAAACACATAAATAAAGTAAAAGAAACATTGTCACCTTGCATTGGAGCCCACCATCTTCTATGGAAAGAGAAATTTCAAATATTCCTCCAGAGTGCAAGTCCAGCTGTGCCTTTCAGCATCAACCACAGCAGCAGGGGCTGCGTCCTCCTCAGGCAGTGCCATTCTCTCCATGTGTGGTGGATCCAAGGCTTGATTTCTGTGAACTTCAGGGAAGAGTGCATTGTCAGTAGGACGCCATGTCCCACTGACACCAGTCCATTGCTTGGCTAGCTGCTGTTCAGGGCTTTGTGTCTTCCAAGTTTTTAGTAAGATTTGGTCCCCAGCTGGGATGAGTGTAAGGGCTTGTCAGATGGGTAGGTAGACCTGCAATGAGCAAACTTGTGCAAGATGGTTAACATTTGCCTTAAATGTTGCACATATTGCTTAATGTTTGACTTGTATTCCGAATTTGGGGGGGGATATGTACCCAAAACCAAGATTTTGAAGGGTCTCCCATAAACTGCTTCAAAAGAGCTTAACTTAAACCCACTTCTGGGTGCCACTGTAATTGGAGCAAGGCAATGGGGAGTGCCTGGTCCCATTTCAAACGTGTTTCCTAGCTAGCTAGGGTCAGGAAATATTTTTACTAGGGTCTTCCTTATTGTATGAGTCATTTTCTTAGTCTTTCCCATGGATTGAGGTCTCCAACATGTACATAACTTTGATTGTATTTGTGGTGCCTGTCCAACCTTCTGGGAGATCTCTGAAGTGAAAGATGGTCCATTGTCACTCTGGAATGCTGTGAGGAATTATTTTTTTAAGTAATAGTTTTGCTACCTCAGTCAGGTTCTTGGTTCTAATGGGGTATGCCTGTACCCATCCAGAAAAAGTGTACACAAAAACTAATAAAAATTTGAAATCCCTCTGGATTTAGGCATTTGAGTGAAGTCTACCTGCCAGTCCTCAAGTGGGCATAATCTTTTATATTGTACTCCCTTTTCTGCTGGGGCTTGTTCTTTCTTAGCATTGCTTTTAGCACATACCTGACAGGCTTGGGTGATTCTCTGAACAGTCCTTTGAAAATGAGGTCCTCTAAAATATGGCCTAATGAGGTGCATCAAACCATCTCTTCCATAATGGGACCCTTCATGTAGGTGTTTGAGGATGGGGTACACTAGAGTCTCAGGCAGTAAGATCATACCATGGGCATTCATCTTCCATATGGAATTGGGATAAGTGTTAGAGAATCCCCATTCATGAGCATTTTCTCATCTCATTCTGTGTATTAGGGTTTAAATGTTGACAAAGTCAAGCAGGAGATCAAAACCCTAAGTGTGGTGGCCCTCCAGCTGCCTGTCTTGCCACTTTATCAGCAGTTTGGTTTCCTTGGCTCACCCACCATCCCTTTGGTGTCCATGGCAGTGCATTATGGCAACCTGGTTTGGTAGATTCACTGCCTCTAACAATTGTAAAATCTCTTCTGCATGTCTGACGTCCTTGTTCCCTGAGGTTAAGAGTCCTCTCTCTCTTTCCACATTGCTCCATGGGCATGGACTGCCATAAAGGCATATTTGGAGTCTGTATACACATTAACCTTGTTTCCCCAGGACAGCACTACAGCTCTCATGAGGGCTGTGGGTTCAGCCTTTTATGCTGAGGTTCCTGGCACAAGGGCTTGGGCTTCTATTACCTTGTCTATGGTGGGTACCACGTGCCCAACTCACCACTGGCCATTATCTGTGAAGCTGCTCCCAGCCTGGTGCTGCCAGTGCCTGGCTCACTAGATCTTCTAGAATAAACTTGGGCAGTGATTTCCAAGCAATCATGTTTGAGGGGTGCAGCCTTTTATGCTTCTCCTGGAGTCCCTACTCCCCTCTGCCCAACAATCTGGCCAGACCCCCCCCCCCATTATACAACTTGTGATATATTCAAGACACAACCCAGGGTCTACCTACCCAGGTCTACTTTACTTTTGCTCTCCTTGGTACCTTTCCATTTTATTTGGAGATGGTGGTGGTAATGTTCCCTTAACCCAGATAAAAAATCAGGCAGGCCTGTGACTGTCATGCACACTCCCAGGAGAGTGACAGCCTTGACTTCCTTTAAGTCACATGGTCTTGAATCACACGACAGAAAGTCTGCACTGATAATCATTAGTGTTCTACGCTTGACCTAGCAGCAAACCTCCCCTCCATCCTTGGTGCAGTCATTCTGGCCTCAGTGATCTTCCTTCTCCACTCCCAATGACTTCTGTCCCCTACCAGAGTGGGGAGATGGGAGGGGGTGAAACAAAGGGCAGAGCCCTTCCTAATCAGGTCCTTGGGTCCTGGCAGGTGGCTAATGCTTGCCCTCGGGGAGCCTCTGGCATCCTCAAAGATCCCTGTGGGCATCTCCCCCTCAGCAATCTGGACCCACAGGGCCTAACCTCTGTTCCGACTCAGCCTGTGCTGCTTCCCTCATTCCCGGCAGCTGCCTTTGACCTCCAGCTTCCTCCCTTGGAGGCCACCTGCCTCCCGTGGTGACTCCCCTCAGGCTCCCACAGCCCCTGGCGGGGACATTGGGCTCAAAGAAAGGGACCTGGAAAAGACCCCTCACGGGGTACTCTCTAACCTCAATGGGAAGTTGGAGGGAATGATTGTTGAGAGAACAGTTCTCTGTAAAAATTTCCTTACAACATTCTCTTCTCTTCATTCTCTGATCTCTGTTTCACGTTCTTGGTTCTCAGAGCCACTCTTTTGAGTGTGGGCACGTGTGTGAGTGTGAGTATGTGTGAGTGTGTGTGTGTGTATGTGTGTGAGAGATGGCAGAAGAAACTGTCTCACTCCTGCCTTGTTATTATGGTATTTATGATATTGACACTTTGGTGTAAATTCAGGCAGAAAATTTCCCCCTTCCTAATAAACACAATGGACATAATTTACTGAGAAGGAAACTTTAATTGATGGCAAAAATGTAGCTGAATGGGACCTGAGCAATAATTAAAGCCAGTTCCTCTGTGCAAACAAAGCTCAAGTTTAGGGCAGTTGAAAAGAAATTGGCATTTGGCAATTTGAAATACAGTGGTGTCTCAGTACTTGTCGGTTTCAGAACTTGTCAAACCTGGCACTCATCACGTCTTAACAAAGGAAAATGTTTTGGCGCTCGGTGCTTGCTCAGTACTCGTTGGAATGAATAAACGACGAGCACCGAGGTGCCACTTTAATATCCAAGTCATGATGACGAGAAAAAATTAGAGCTTTGGCGAGTTGAATACATTGTTTAGGTTTTTTTATTTTGAATTCCATGAGTATTGCGGGTGCAGGACAGCTTAGAGGATCTAATATTCTTCTCAGGTCCTGAGGGTGTGAGACGTGGCAGATTTCAGGCCCTGCTTCGGAAGCGGCTCGGTCCAGGCAGGCCACGTGCTCCTGGACATCAGCCCTCACGTGGCGTTTGCAGCCTGCCTCTGTGGGATGCTGTCCTTCACGTGGCTCCTGGGGCCCTGACCTGGACTGCACCCTCTGTACACTTCTCTGGTCCGTCAGCCTGGAGAAGCCTCTGAGTGGTGAGCACTACGTTCCTGGGAGCCGGCCTCATTTCCTGGAAGCTGGTCCAAGCTCTTGGGTGCTACCAACAAGGAGCACTGTCTGCCTGAAGCCTGCCCTTGGGCAGCATGGCCTGTCAGTGAGAATTCAAGGTTTGGAGCCCAGTTAGTCCTGATCTGTCTGTCCATGGGCTGTGTGACCTTGGACACATTACCCGACCTCTCCAAAGCCTCTGTTTACTCATCCCCAAACAGGAAGCATATAGGAGTACCAACCACATGCTGTTTGTGTGAGAATTCCATGGGGCCGGTCAGATCAGGCAGTTAGCTCAGGGCTTGGCCAATCACTGTTCTTTCATGACTCAGGGACAAAAGCAGTTCCCTGGCTCCTGCCTCAGGGTGATCTGATTCTGGAGGCTGTATTTTGCACAGCCTTCCCCAGGTGAGTTAGTTGCCTGCTGAACCCGTGTGGAAAAACCAGATATACCACCTCCTTCTAGTCTGTGGAGTCATGTTGGCCTTCTGCAGCCAGGTGCCCCTCTGATGTAGGCAGTCAGGGCACTGGCCCTTCATGGGCTTAGGAGCAAGAACATCTGGGGTCAACCCCCTACCCTGCCATGCACTGTAGTGTGCGCCTGGGGAGGTTGTTCACGTCCAGTGCCCCGGTTTCCTTGTCTGTGAAATGGGGATGACAATGGTGCTGCCTCATGGGCTTGCTGTGAGGATTCCGTGAGTTAATGCATGCAGAGTGTGAAACCATGCCAGGCACACAGTAAGCACTCAGTGAATGTGAGCTGTGATTAGGGTTACCTGTTTGTGGAGCACTTATACCCTGAGGAAGTCTTATGAACTATTAACCGAAGTTTGAATTCTTTTAGAATTTATCTTCCTTAATTAGTTCTTAAGTAACATAAAGACTCCAAGTTTAAATATGAGCAATCTAAAATTGTATAGTTTTAATCATCAGATATTAAGTAAATGTTAAATAGTAACAATTATAAAACAATTTGGGAAATCTGAAACATAACAAAAAGTTTTGCTACTGTAGCTACTGGCTGTAAGCTTTGCTTTCCCTGTCACTTAAATTCATTCATGGCTTCAATTTATAGGCATTTTTCATTTTTTTCTTTAAATTTGTAGCACCCGTAGATTCATCTCTTAAAATTTTAGTGTCATCTTTTAAGGTTTATTTTTACTAGATGATCTATTTTAAAAACATTTTAAAAAATTTTGAAGGTGCAGATAATTTTATCTTAATATGTATTTTTTGGTTATTCTTTTCCACAAAAGTATCATGGAGGTTATCAAAGAGACTTTCACTTTAAAACAAAAGTAAACAGGGCTTAACCAATTTAAATACTTGCTTTTTAAAAAGGCCTTTATGCTACACAAACTTTCAGTAGGCTTCACAACTCAGTTCACCTCAATTTACAGTTAAGTTTGGTGTCTGGAATCTGTAGCCTGGGTTTCGGTGCCGTTGTCAGCAATAGTAGTGAGCAGACTGACTCTAAACACCTTTGCACGGACCCTTGTTTATTGCTGTAAGAAAATGATTAGCAGTAGAATTGCTGGAACAAAAGATACATCCCTTATTTAAAATTTTGTTGCATGTCATTAAGTTGCATTCCCAGGTATCTGAACCAGTTTACGCTCCCACCAGCAACATGGGCAAGGGCTCATTTCCTACGTGCTCACGCCGGCACTTGTTAATATCACTGGCCAATTCGGTAAGTTAAATGGTGTCGTATTGCTTAAACATGCGACTTTTTGAACTCTACTAGTGAGGTTTCACATGTTAAATCTATTTATCGACTATTTATATTTCCAACCTTATAACTTGTATACTCACATCCATTGACTATCTAGGGTTTCTTCTTTTTCTTATTAATTTATAAAGCTTTTTATGAATTAAAGAATCAAGTCCTCTTAAACATAAAATTTTTTAGTTCTTTTAACATTTCTTGATGCATAGAAATGTAAAAATGTTTTTGCAATGTCAAATTTTGTTTGATAACTTTATTCCTTTCCTTTATAATAGGTCTTACTGACCTCAAGTTTTCATAAGTATGGTTTTAAAAATATCCAACTCTTTAGTAGTTTATTCACTGTGCTTTTTCCACATGGTTGAACATTTATCTCAGTACCATGTACGAGTCACACCAAAGAATAGTTCCTGGTATATAGTAGGAAGTTAAAAAATGTTGGAATCAGTGAATAAATAATTAAGCTAACATTCTTTTATTTTTTATTTTTCCCTGTTGTTCAATTACAGTTGCCTGGAGAAAAACCAATTTTTCTGTGGTTGCTCTCTCTGCCTCCTCCCACCCCCCAGCTCCCTCTATCAATCCCCATTCTGCCGTCCATTACCACGGGTCCTTTAGACATGCACCTTGACGCCCCCTCCCCATCTTTCCCTGTTATTTCTCTCCCTCTTCCCCTCTTGTCACTGTCAGCTTGTTCCTTATGTACATGTCTCTTGTCCTGTTTTACTCATTTGTTTGTTTTGTTCATTAGGTTCCACTTATAGGTGAAATAGTATGGTAATTTTCTTTCACCACTTGGCTTATTTCACTTAGCAAAATACTCTTCAGTTCCATCCATGCTGTCGCAAATGGTAGAAGTTCTTTTTCATTTCCGCTGCATAATATTTCATTGTGTAAATGTACCAGTTTTTTGATCCACTCATTTACTGATGGGCACTTATGCTGTTTCCAGCACTTGGTTATTGTAAATTGTCCTTCTATGAACATTGGGGTGCACAGGTTCTTTTGAACTGGTGATTCAGGACTCTTAGGGTATAGTCCCAGGAGTGAGATCACTGGATCGAAAGGTGGTTCCATCTTTAGTTTACTGAGGAAATCCCATACTGGTTTCCATGGTGGCTGCACCAGTCTGCAATCCCACCAACAGTGCACTAGGGTTCCCTTTTCTCTACAGCATCATAGCACTTGTTGTTTGTGGACTTATTAATGATATGGCCATTCTGACTGGTGTGAAGCTAACATTCTTATTTAAGAATTAAGTTGTTAGAGTTTAATCTCGTATCTCACACTTCCTTATATTTGGAGAATAGATGGAACTATCCATGTGTGTTGCAAAAAACCATAAACCTTGAAGAATTAGCCTGTATTTAGAAAGTCGGTCACAAATGTCATGGAGTCATTTGGTCATGTGACAAGAGCCACCCGTTATCCAGGGCACCACCACCTGTAGCAAATGCTGGGAAGAATGGACTATTTGACAGAATGGCGGACCCTGTTGGCTGCTTGCTCTATGACTTCTTCCCACTTTTTCTTTAGTGGTGGAAACTCATTTTATTTAGGTGTGTTTCAGCAACATGCTCAGAAAGGCGGTCCCTGGGCAAAAATCATGAATCGTCTAACCATATAATAGTAAGGCCCATTTTTTGGTCAGTAATTGGTTTAGAGGTGGACACTTAACTTAGTTCTGACTAATGGGATGTGAGAGGAAGTCCACTGGAGACATATTTACGAGCTTGTAGGAAAGGGACAATTTGCACGGGGAGTTTCCTCCCTTCCACTCCCCAACACACACCCCCTTCCTCCTTTTGGTTGTTGTCCTGTGTGGATGTGATATTTGGGACTGTGGCAACCATCTTGCCAAACATGAGGGGAAAGTCTGAGTCTTGACAATATTGACTTTCTAAAAAATAGTCCATTCTGTAGACTTCTTATTATGTGAGATGATGAACCCCTATTTTTAAAAACAATTTAGTTTTTTTTCTGTAATGGCATTAAATACTGTTCTCTTGGGTGAGCCCCTCCGCTTCCTGATCTATAGTTTCTGTAAAATAGCGTGGGTGAGCCAGAGGTCACAGCCCTGCCCAGATTTAAAACTGGGATTCCAGCTGACGCCTCATTGCCCTCTGGAGCATCTTTCTCTCCTTTATTCTGAGAGAAATACTACTTTAAATCCTGAAATGCAGAGAATGATAACAGTGGCAGAGTACATTTCACACACATCATCTCCCCTAATCTTCATCCTCCCGTCCTAGAAGTAGGTTTGCCCATTTTGGGGATAAAATCAAGTCTCAGAGAGGTTAAGGACATAGTCAAGGTCTCTCTGGTAAGCTGGCTGAGCTGAGACTTAAACAAACCCCAGTTCTCAGGCTCTGATTCCATTCCTCCTTCCCCTGTGCCTCACAGCCACAGGCAGCTCTAGCTTTGGTTGGTTTATAGCAGCAGACGCACTTCCAATGTGATGAATTTCTCTTGCTGTCCAGATGATCACTGATCACCCTGCACACCACTCCCTGAACAGCCAGAGAGTCCCAAAGGAATTTTACCACCCACCAGTGCGTTCTTTTTTTAATGAACTTGAAGGGTCAGGCTCTGATGTTTATATGCAAGGAGATAAAACACACCTGTTCTTCTGGGAATAAACTTTGAGGAAAGGAGAATATATTACTTATTTTGGATAGGATATTTATAACCTACTAATCTATAAACTAAATGATGAATTACTGAAAGCCAGAGGTCTGCAGGACCTGGCAGAGTGCAGGATACACCCTGGTCATGCATCCCAGCACTGAGAGGAGGGGAGGATGGGCTCCTTGCTATCACACCCCATTGCTGATGAGTAGCTGCTGCAGAGCTGGGGACGTATACCTGCCGTCTCCTAGGCCTACAGTCTTTAGAGCGGGAGGGAGGCTGACCTTCCCTGGGCCTCCCCTTGCTTTATGGTTATATCCTGTACATCTAGAACAGAATCTGGCCCATAACAGGCACCCAATAAATATTTTCTGCATCCTGTTGTTGATTAATGAAGTTGAAGCCTGAAGAGGTGAAATGACTAGTTCAGAGTAAAATAACTAATAAATGACAGAACCCAGACTTCTGGTCTCCCCAGTTTCGTCTGATAGATTTAATTCCAATAAAACTGGAAATACGGACTTTGTTGGGGGTCAGAAATGTCACTACACATGAGAAAATCACTGTTTTAGTTGGCTCTCAAAATGTATGGGATCCAATATAAATACATCATTCATTTCAAACGCAGCCAAATGTCTTCCTGGCTGAGTAGTGATATAGGTAGAATGACTGGAATAGCTCTGGGTACATTTAGTTCTGGAAATCAACCTTTGTCCCAGGGCCACTCCATCATCATTGGGGATCTCTGGTGAGCCTGAGCCATCCGTTCTCTAGGGCTCGCATGACCTTGACCACCTGTAGGTGCCCAGTGGGCTGCAGGCACACCTTCCTTACAGCACCTCCATCTCTAACCACATGTTGGTCCGATGAGCCACCTCAGCGGTGAAACAAAAGTGCATAGTAGAAACATAGGTTCCGAAAAGACTGTGTCTAGGATGGGAGAAGCGTTCCACCACTGTCACTTGGTAATGAAGGAGGGAAAGAGAAAGGACAGTTAGCTCCAAGAGGGCAGAGACTGAGTGATATTTGAGCACATAGACAAGTAATTGTTGAATAAATGAAAATTACAGTGTTGCTACATATGTATACTCACATTTAATACATATATATGTATTATATATACATATATATACATATATATGTATATATATACATACATATATATATGTATACATATATATATGCCCTCTACTGGCTCAGTCGTTGGCCATCTTGACAATAACGCAGGGTCTCCCAGACAGGCAGCCTGACGAGACCAGTCCAATGACCCACTCTCCAGCTCTGACTGGCGGAGAGGACGGGGTTCTTAAGTATAACAGGACATTTCCTGAAGGCTACTGGGGAAGAAGTTTCCTCTTTCACCTGTGGAGGCCACCTGGCAAAATTCCCTCCTTCTGATGACAGAACCAGCATTGTACAAATTCAGGCGGCACTGGGATGTTGTGGTCTATGATACGAAATACATAGTTGGTCTTCTGGCACAGAGTTGCTAAAACTCTTGGAACTTCCTTAAAGCTGAGAGCAATAAAATTGTCTTTTGTTGTGTTCACAGGGTGGGTTTTCCAAAGCTCCTAGGGTCGGGGTCTGGCTGCCAGGAGAACCAACCATGTGCTTTGAGGATTGGAACTTCCTGTCCCACCTTCCCGAGCTCTGAGAAGAGGGATTGGAGGTTTAATCATTCCTCAGTGGCCAATGATCTAGTCAATCATGCCTGTGTAATGAAGCCTTCATGAAAACCTGAAAGGACGAGGCTCTGAGAGCTTCCAGGTTGGTGAACGTGGAGATTCGGCGACAGTGAGGAGCTTGGACAGAACTTGAGGGCTCTGTGTCCTGTCCCTATACCTTGTCCTGTGCGTCTCTTCATGTGGCTGTTCCTGAGGTACATACCCTTTTATAATAAACTGGTGATCTGGTAAGTCACATATTTTTCTGAGTTCTGTGGGCTGCTCTAGCGAATGAATCAAACCCAAGGAAGGAGGGGCTCCTTGGAACTTCCCATCTGTATAGCCGGTCAGTCAGAGCACAGGGAGACCTGGACTGGTGACTGGCGTCTGAAGAGGGAGAGGGCTGGTCTCGTGGGACTGGGCCTTCACCTGTGGGATCTGATGCTGTCTCTGGGCAGGTGGAGCCAGACTCAAGCTGACTTGTAGGATACCCAGTTGGCGTCCGGGAGTTGCTTGGTGGTCTGGAACCCCTGCCCTTCCATCAGAAGTGGGTGCTCAGAGTCATCTAGGTGCTGTTGGTGTTATGGTGAACTCAGTTCTGTGAATGTGTATTGTGAGGCTGTGCAGCACGGTGGACCTCTCAGTGGACATGAGGAATTGTATGTTCCCCAGAAGGTGCTGGCAGGTGTCTTGTGGCCACAGGGAAGCCAGCCGTAGGCTTCGGCACCACACGTGGAAGAAAGATGGGAAGCACAGGATGAAACTGGGTCTTTGGTGACACTGTTGAGCACTGGAGCGGGCCTGGCCAAACCTTTCTGCCTCTTTTTCACGTGGCCCCAGATTTCCTCCATTGTGTACATCTGTTTGAATCAGCTTTGCTACAACTTGCAGCCAGAAAGGACTGCTGCACAGATGTACACAGAGCAGTGGCCGTCTCAGATGGGGACATCAGTATGGACACCCAGGCCAGACCACTCGGATCTCAGAGAGACTGTGTTGTCCTGAGCGTCCAGTTTCACACCCTATTTATAGTCTCAAGATAATTGCCGAGTGTCTGTTTCAGCTTAGAATAGACATGAGCGGTCTATACACATTTAACGGTTCTCATCAACAAACGCTAGCAAAACTTCCTCTACACCAGGCACTTTGCTACGTGCAAGGTCATAAAATGTAAATTTAAAATATTGAAGGTGTTTCAAACCATGAGCAAGACAAGAACCCAGCCTGTAGGAACTTACAGTTTCCTGGACAACAGGGGTTTTCCAGGGGAGGGAGGAGAAAGGAGGAGGCCGCAAATGCAGCCTGTCGTATAAGGCGCCATTGTTACACGTAACAAGTGATTTAATTCCAAGTCGGAGCATCAGTAAAGGGTCAAGAACAAGTTTGCCTATGAGCTGGACTTTAAGAATTCACAGAATTTCCATAGCCAGCTAGGAGGGTAAGGGCATCCCAGGCAACAAAGGGTAAGCAAAGGCCAGGAGGCAGGAAACCAGGGATGAATAACCTAGTGTGGCAAATGCTGGTGTGGGAACGCAGTGGTGAAGGGTCAGGCTGGGGGTAGGAAGGACTCAGAGGGTGGGGGCCTGGAATGCTTTTAAAAGGGGTTGGACTTTATTTAATAACAGAAGAGTGTTCATACGCATAGTAATAATAAAGGTGTAGTGCTTCTGTTGTGTCAGGAATTGGTCTAAGAAGTTTATCTATATACTAACTTAATCTGTATGAGAACTTGATGAAGTGAGTACTGTAATTTTTATTTCCATTTTACCGATGTGGAAACCGAATCCAGAGAGGTCAGGAAACCTGTGCAACATCACACTGGATCCCCTGGACTGGTGAGCTGGACCAGACCCAGGCGGGCTGGCTCCAAGGCCCAGGTCTTCCAGGGAACCCAGAGTAGTAGGGACATGGCTCTGGATGGCTGTGGAGCACAGATGACAGTTAGGCTGTCCCAGTAGCTCAGGTGAGAAGCAACAGGGTCTAACCAGGAGAGGAGCAGAGAGGAGGGAGAGGTGACAGAGCCCAGGAACTATAGACTGGAGCACCAGCCTGTGCAGTCTGCCCTGCTGTGTTTACAAACAGAGCTTGGAGTGCTTTCCAATGGAGGATGCCCTCCCCGGCCCTACGTCGTAGCCAGACTCTCCCTCCTTGCCCTCCCCAGCCTGACCTGGGAAGGTTAATGCATGTATGACCCCCGCCCCTTAGCGTTTGGTGTTAGGGATAAACAAATGAGTCAGAGATTAATTGGAGATGTCTTGCTTGAGGGTAGCATGGATGAGTGCTGTCACCAATGCGACCTAGCACAGGAGGGAGGGGTGCAGTCATAGGACTGACTAACTGCTTGTCTGGGGTGGGTGGAGGGAGAGGTCTTCGAGGCAGACTTGTCCTGTGTCCCAAGGCAGACTTGTAGATGGCCAGGAGGTCTGTGGAAATACAGCCTGGAGTTCGGGAGCTAGAAATGGCTCTAGCATAGGCAGGGCAAAACCACTTAAAGTCATGAAGGAGGTGGGGGGGATGCATGTGGGCTGGGTCCACGTGTCTACAGTGGACAGGTGACTCATTTTCATCAGTTGCAATCGTTCTGTTGGATCCCATCCTATTCAGCAGGTTGTAACCACACAGATTTAATCCAAAGAAACCAGTGTTTGTGGCCCTGGACTGTATGTTAAAACCACCTGGGGAGCTTTAAAAATGCTGATTCCAGGCTCCCTCTCCATGAATCAAATTAGAATCATCTGGGCGTGGATGTAATTTTAAAGCTCCCTTTGCCCTAACGGGCAATCTGAAAGATCAGCGACACCTAGAAAATGTGTCAGGCGATCACAAAAGAAAGGGAAATGGAAGAGGCATGCCACGTCCCCAGTCCTGCAAAGTTTCAGCGTTGCTGTGACGTTGGGCCCATCTCCTTGCCCCAAGCCTTGGAGAGTCAGACGTTTGGTTTTTCAGGGCAAAGCAAATGACTGGGCTTTCGTAATGCGTGTGATGGTCAAGAATGAGGCTCACTGCCTAGTTCAACCTCAATGACGTGTGGAGCCTAGTTCAACCATTTCTTCCAAAGCCAGCACGGGCCCACGGGCCAGAAGTGGGGCTGAGCCTGCTGGCGGCAGGCAGCTGACCCCGCGGTGAAGGAGATGGGTGCCAGGAGCCTGATGGAACAGTAATGCGTTTTCATGAGCACACAGGGAACTTAGCTCCTCGTTAGACTGTAGAAAAAGCAGTCATCGAAGGAAAGCGGATGGACAGATCAGAGTGTTCCGAGTGACCTGAACATGCAGGCAGGGGATGGCACTGGCCCAGACTGTCTGATCAAGTGGCATTTCATTCGCTGTGGAAGAGTGCAGGTACAGCAGAGGTCACCCAGCTAATCATTTTAAATGATACTTTTTTTAAATAAAAATAATAGATGGTCATATTTGAAAATTTGGAAATTGAAAAAGGATAAAAGACCATCAAAATCACTCAAAATCTTACTACTGTGGATAACTGTCTTGTTGTGCTTCTTCCTGCTCATTTCCAAGTGTCTGCATATGTGGCACTTGTGGTTGGCATCTTGCTGTATCTATGATTATATCATTGCATTTTTACATATTTTATTTTGTAAACTTTATCATATAATATTATTTTCAACCAGACGTTATATCATAAGCATTTCTTCAGGTCATTAAAATGCCTGTGGAAACACAGTTTTAAATACCTTCATAATTTTTAACTTGTATGATTGAAATTTCTTTTACTCTAGTCATTCTCCCAACCTTGGAGCCCTTAGACTTTTCACATTTTTATGTTATAAATGATACTTATATTCTTTGTGTCCAAATTTCAGATCAATTTCATAGGTTAGATTCCTAAAAGTAGGTCAAGGAGTAGGGGCATTTTAAAGATATATTCATGACTTAGGTTAGTTATGTACAATTTGATTATTAGAAAGAGCTGGGAGGGGTTGGGGAAGTTGAAGAACATGGTAAACTTGACCTAGAGTCAGGAAGGCAGGACCTAGGGCTTTTTAGGCTCCCTCTTCCTGTTCCCCAGCCCCAAGTCTGATTGGCTGAAGTCACACCCTGGATGAATCAGCAGATAGGACACACACACGCGAGCACATGCACACACACACACACACACACACACATATGCACATACCCCAGGGGAGGCATTGTTGAGCACAGCACCCACCTAAACTTGTTTCCACTACATGAAGATTCCTAGAAATAAAATTCCTGGGGCAAAACAGTATGGATATCTTAAAAGTTCTTAGTAGAAATAGCCAAATTTCTTGCCACATATGTACCGATTTATACCCTCACAAGGTCTGTGTTTTGTATCACAATCCTGTCTCTGGCAAATATACATATTTAATTCCTCCAAAATTTGATAGGTAAAAAAAAATCCCATTTTGTCATTTTGGTTTACTTTTCTTTTTTAACTTGTAATAGTTCTGAATGTGAGTGATATTTGAATTTGCTCTTCTGTGAACTGAATCTGCGTTTTTATCATTCATTTATTGATTGGAGTCTTGGTTGCGTGAATTACTCTGCAGCACCCCTCTCTACCAAAACTCCTACCAGAACTCCTCAGTAGGTTCTGAAATCAACACATAGTTAAGTAAAAGCATTTTTTCCTCGCAAAGGGTTTCAGTTTATACTACATGTGCCTCTTCAATGTCCCAGAGATTTTAATCTTGTTCCAAAAGAATGCTTAAAAAAACAAAGCCTCTATGTAAAAGTCTTAAAACTTCTCCTTATCAAACATGATTTAAAAGCCTCTGATTTGTAAAGTATTGAAAATCCCTTTGGCTTGAGTGGGAGTTCGGGATGCTGTCTCTCACGAGCCGCGGGCCGATCAGTTCTTGGAGAAGAAAAGCGCTTCTCCTACAGGAACAGGAATAAACCTATCAAAGATTAGCTAGCAGAGTGCACAGCCGGGCTGTTTATGGTAAGTCAAGGAAGATAGTTGGAATAATAGGTTTTTAAATTATCGTTAAATAACTCTGGATGTGCCAAGGCAGGAGGTCTTTGGTTTTATGTTTCTAAAGAAAAATGGTTTGAGGCTAAGCAGTTCTTGGCTCCTCATAACTTGAGATTATCACCTTAATTGGGAGAAGAAATCTGTAAAAAGATCCTCACCATTAACGATCATTTCGTTATGTAAACAAAATAAGGCCTTAGGGGCCCAATGGAAAGGAGACCCGAAATCTCCTTTTAGGCACACATTCCACTCTCTCCTCCGCCCCTCCCATTCTGTACGTCAGCACAGCCGCAGGGTTCCATTTCATCGTGTTTATCACAAATGTCCTTTCTGCAGTGGCTTTCGTAAGTCCCCACAAAGACCCCAGCTTGCCAAGTCTGAGGACTCAACACATTCCTGGTGATTTCATTAGTTCTTAGAACCATGACGAGTTTGTCAAACAGCTGACCTTGTTGGGAACGTCCTAGAGATCGGCTCTGTCTGAATTCATGTCTGTCATATTCCACGGTTCAGGCTTCTAGCTTTACAGGGTGGAGGAGGGGAGGGGAGTAGAGCAGAGTGCTGTGCATGGGACTTGCCCTCATCGGCCTGGCCCACCAGGCTGCCCTTTCAGGCCTGGAGTGGGGTGAGGGCAGCACTGTGGATGTTTAATTTAGAGATGTGTTGTTCTCACATCCAAAAGTTCAAAAAATGAAGGCTTCAGGGTAGGTTCCCACACTCCAGGTGGCTCTCTGTTATCCTGTGTTTATGAACTACATTTGTCTCATGGCCACAAGATGGCTGCAGGGCCTCCAAAATCGTGTTCTTCACAGCACAGCATGCCAAACAGAAAGGGAGAGGAAAGAGCAAAAGGCTTTCCTTCTGTGACTAGCTACTTTGTATCAGGAAAAAAGTCTTTTTCAGAAACTCCAAACCGACTTCCTCTTATATCTATCTCATCAGGTCACCTGACTCAAACCGGGTCACTTGACTGCCACCAGCTTCACAGGTAAAGTTGAGGAGGCCTGTTCTAATTGGTTTGGACCAGCTGCATTCATCTCCTGGGGCGAAGCAGGTCGCTTTCTGGACAAGACTGAAGCTCTGCTAACAAGGAAGGAGGTGAAGGACTGGCTGCTGGAGAGGCAACTTCCAGGGACCGGAATGAGTAACACCTTCCACTGACCAGTCACTTTACAAAGTAACCTTCAGTAGGCGACATGACTTCATATTTTACACAATTAAAAATGGAGAACCAGGAGAGAGAAATATATATGTGGTGGGGTGGGCGTAGTGATTAAGAAAAGGAAAGATCATATAGACCAAGTCAAACCGAAAGGGAGGCTTACTAAGCAGTACTCTGTGCCTGGCATAGCGCTAGGCTGGTGTCAAATTTAGAGCCATGCAGCTGTGTGCTGTGGGCCTCATCCACAAGGAATCACACGCTGTCCAGGTGCCACTGAGAGAACAGCAGGAACCAGAACCTTACCAAGGCTAAGCCGTGAGGTAAAGGAAAGAATGACCTGGGACACCAGTGGGAGGACACACCATTGCGGCTTGGAGTCTGGAGAGGGCTTCAAGGAAGAGGCGGGTCTGGAGCTGGGTGGGATTCGGATGGGCAGAGGGCCCCCTGTTTCAGGTGGCAGGACACGGCAGATCTCGGGGAAGGGCACGGCAGATCTTGGGGAAGGGCACGTCAAAGGCGGAGGAGAACAGGAATGAATGCGTTTGCAGCGGGGTTGGGGGGGGCCTGCTGGTGGAGACACCTGAGTTTGGGGTAGACTCAGGAAGCGGCAGGTAGAATTCCTGGAATGTTAACAGTCAGAAGTGCCTCAGAGCAGTTCTAGAGCAGAATGGGGTCTGACAAGTGAGTTTTTTCCATGAATTTTCCTGGAGGAACATCTCAGTTGCTGGCAGTGCACTCTTGCCGCTGATGCTCGCAGATCTGAAGCCCTCCGTGTACTGGTTTGAATGCTGCTGATGAGGGGTGGGGCTAGGCTGCCTCCTTCTGGGGATGAGTGACCGTTCATTGTGCACACGGATTGTGCAAAATCAGGCATTTTTTGTAGCTCTGTCCTTACATGGCATTGCGTTTAAAAACCATAGCAATCCTTCCCTGGCTTTCCTTGAAAATTTACATTGACATTTCCTACAGATTTTCTCGAAGGGTGCCTAGTAACCTCTTCAGACATTATTCCAAAGGTTTCCCCTCACGGCAGCTGCTGAACCCTGTCCCTCTCTATCCCCAGAACACATGCTTTCGTCCTCTTGACTTCCTCTACTTCCACATCACACCTTTCCCCAAATCCTGCTCCCTCCCTCTGTTTACAGAGATCCTCAATTATAAACGGGACTCGAAAAACCTTTCGGGGAAACAACTGTGAGCTCGCCCAGTGAGGGTGGCTGCAGGAGTCGTGGGGATGAGTGATGAGAGCTCGTGTACAAGTCACTTTTCTCTCATTCACATCCAGTCCACCAACGTACAGACTTAATTTTTTTTATTGTGGTGAAATACGTAAAACATAAAATTTGCCTTTTGACCATATTTAAGTGGACCATTCAGTGGCATCAGCTGCATTCACAGTGTTGTGCAACCTCCACCACCACTGATGTGTAAAACTGTTCGATCGCCCTGGACAGAAACTCCGTACCCATGAAGTGCTACCCCTCCATTCTCCCCTCCCTCCAGCCGCTGGCAGCCTCTAACCAGTATTCCATCTTTCTGAATTTTCTTATTTCTTATGACAGTAGAATCATACATGATTTGACCTTTTATGTCTGGCTTCTTTCACTTAGCCTAATATTTTCAATGTTCGTCCATGTTGTAGCATGTGCCAAAACTTTATTCTTTCTGTGGCTGAATAATATTCCACTGCATGTATGTACCACATTTGTCTGTTCATTCACATGTTGATGAAACCTTGGACTGTTTCTGCCTTTTGGCTGTTGTGGATAATGCTGCTGTGAACACTGGCCTAAAGGATCTGCTTTGTCCCTCTGAGGAATTGCTGTGCCCTATAGTAATTTGATGCTCACCATTTTGAGACAAAAAAAGACTGTTTTCCACAGTAACTACACCATTTTACACCCCCACTGTCAATTTATCCACATCCTCACCAACACTGATTATTTATTTGAAAAAATCTTATCATAGCAATCCAGTAGGTGTAAAGGGGCATCTCATCATGGTTTTGACTTGAATTTCCCTAATGACTAATGATGTTGAGCATCTTTTTTTGTGCTCATTGGCCTTCTGAAGCTCATCTTTGGAAAATGTCCGTTTAAGTCCTCTATTTTTTAAATTGAGGTGTTTGTCTTTTGAATTGTGAAACTTCTTTATATAGCCTGGCTATTAAACCCTTATCAGATACATGATTTGCAAATATTTTCCTCCATCTTGTGAGTTCTTTTTTTATTCTTTTAACAGTGTCCTTAGATGTACAAAAGTTCTTAACAAAGTCCATTTTATTTATTTAGTTGCCTGTGCTTTGGTGTCTTATTTAAGAAATCATTGCCTAGTTCAAATTCATGAAGATTTCTCTATGTTTCCTCTAAGAGTTTTACAGTTGTATCTCTAAGTTGAGGTCTTTGACCCATTTGGGGTGAGGTTTGGAATACCGTGTGAGGTGGGATGTCCACCTCTTTTCTTCCGCACATGGATACCCAGTGTCCCCACCACCATTTCCCCACTGAGTGGTCTTGGCGCCCTTGTCGAAAACGAAACGACCGTGAATGTGAGGGCAGCCTTCCAGGCTGTCAGGCCTGCTCCGTTGGCCTCTGTGCCGATCTTTTTGCCAGTACCACTTCGCTTTGATTTCTGTGGCTTGGTAGTAGGTTGAAGTTAGGAAACTATAGACTTTTAAGTGTAAAGAAGGCCTTGTCCATTTTGAAAAGTCAAGCCTTCTCTCCTGGTTAGGAATTGTTCTGTACTAATTACGATTATCCCTGCCCACCTTGAGTCTCTCTCCTTGTTCGAGGTTTGACCCTCACTCAGGTTGCAGTCGGGGCAGGGTAGGTCCATCATGTGTAAGTCTTGGCAGGGGCAGGACTAAGCAGAAGCCTGAAAAAGTGCTTTCCACAGGAGCTAGTTTTTGTTGTTTTCCAGGCAGAGCTGAGGAGTGGAGGGTCCAGAGCAATCCCACAGAAGGGAGCAAATATTAAAGAGAGGACACGAGCGTGTCTGGTTCTAAACAGGAGTCTGGAAACCACTTCAGGTTTTCCCACAGACAGAAGTGAATTCAGAGAACAGTTACCGTGAGGAAACCAAAGGATACAGGTACCTTAACTTAAAGATGAGAAAGATCAGGAAACACACTGCTGCTCTCTACCTGCTGTGGGCAAGAGGAAGAAGCACTGTTACTTCCTCCGAAGTGTGGGCCCAGGGATCGGGACCACTGCATGGCAGACAGGAAGTGGGGTCACTGGGCGAGGCGAGGTGCAGTCTCTGCAGGAAAGCCGGCTGAGGCCGGGCTGGAAAGGGAGGGACACCCTCCTCGCTCCCCCGGCTCCACCCCACCGCTGGCTGAACCAGGCAGAAGCAGAACCCCAACTGGCTGGGGACCCTGGGGAAGTGCCGTCTGCAGGGCCCTTTCCACTCTCACTGCCCCTCCCAGCCCCCTTAGGTGATGCAGACCGGAGCATGAAAGGATGCAGAATGGATCTGAGGCTACGTATGTAGGCCTAGGAACTGTGCACGAGAAAAGGGAGACCCTCCTAGTATTGGAGGGCAGGAATCTGAATTGGAGTGTGTGTCGAACGAAACGACAACAGTAGTAAGAGTGCTGAGTATCCATGCACAGCAAAGCAGTAGGCTCTTGATGTTATCCGGTTTAAAGTCCTGAAAAGGCCCAGTGATGTCCTCGTGACTGAATAGTTGTAAAGACAGGAAGAATGAGACTTGGCAAAGAGGCTTGTCCAAGCCTGTAACAGGCACATTTCTCTCCCCCAAGTCTGTGCTTCTAACTGCGATGCTCACGGTTTCTCAGCAAAGAAAAACAAGACTAATAGTTCTCTGAGGCAGAAAGCGGTTTTCACGCTGCTGCTGCTGCCGCTGCTACTGGCTGCCAGCTGCCATCTGGCTGATTGAGACCCCCACGCAGCCAGGAAAATACACTGAGAGGCCCGCGGGCAGCCTGGCCTGGCAGGAGGCTGCAGGGGTGGAAGATTTGGGGGAATTCAGATGCCTCATATAGCGTTTGACTCACATGCATGGCTTCTCCATGCCTCTGACCTTTGGGAATCAGTTTTCTGCATGAAATTCTCCCTGTCACTGATGATTTCTGGAGTCCTTAAGGAATGAGGCCAGGTGGTCCACAAAGTGCTTCCGGGGTTAAGGGAAGTGTTCTCATCTAGTGAGGAAGTCGGGTGCAGTTCAACAGGATCTGGCCCCCATACCATCCCTCTTCTGCTTTTCTAACTTCGTTTCCAGGACTGGCTCACTCGCTTCGGCTGCACTGACCCTGGATGTGTTCAGAGCAACCCTGCCACTGGGCCCTGCGTGTACCGTTGGGTCTGCTTATAACGCCTCTTACTTACACATCTGCTTTATTCTCTGCCTTATCTCTTTTAGGTGCTTTGCTTAAGAGTCACACATAGCAGCGAGGCCTTCCCTGGTTATTAAATTATGAAAATAACATTCTTCTCCACTTTGTTTCACCCCTCTGACTTTTCTCCATAGCACTTATCCCCTATCCCAAAAGTTCTCAAACTCTCCCAGGTGTTAGAATCACCTGGGTGAGGTGGGGAGACACATCAGAATGCAGATTCCTGGCCCCCCTCCGTGTCTGGTTCAGAAGGTCTGGGGCGAGGCCCGAGAACTGGCATGTTTCTAGTGACCCAGGGCTATATTCTGAGAATCGCCACCATCCATCTATCTCAAGGTTGTTGGATTTTAGTTATTATGTTTTTATAATTTTCATACTGCTAGTACTATCATTATATTCTCTTTTCTCTATATATTTTACTTACAATTCCCTTTCCCCTTTAATCTGTCATATGAGCTTTCTAAAAAAGTGGCTTTTATTATTCACATTCATTATTCTCTCTTTGTCTTTCTCACTATTTACCCCCCCATCTTCCTCATTTTCCTCCTTTCGTGCGTGTCCTCTGTTAGTCTGTACCTTCCTCACTGACAGCTTGGCTCCTTTCCATCCCCCTTGTTCTCATTCTGTGCACTGAACGCTCTCACTGGCCCCTGAGCACTGCTTCAGCCACACCCCGTTTGTTTTGAAATGTAACGCTTTCCTGGCCAGAAAGCTCTGGGTTTTTTAATAACTTCTTATTTGCTTTACACCCAAAAGTTGTTTAGCTGGATCTCTTTTTGGTTTCCAGACATATGGAATTTTTTTTGTAGATTTTTAATTTTATTGCAATGTGGTCAGAGAACTTAGTCTGCATGATGTTAATGCCTTGAGATGTCTTGACTCTTTTTTTGTAACCAAGAACATGTCCAATTTTTGTAACATTTCCTATGAGCTTCAAAGAATATGTCTTGTTTCTTGGTCATGAACATACATATATACATGAACATATTTAATATACGGGGTGGGCAAAAGTAGGTTTACAGTTTTTTGTATGGAAAAAGACATGCAAGTTATGTTTATTTTAATAGTTTTATTAACTCTGTTTTACGTATTCAAAACTGTAAAGCTACTCCTGCCCCCTGTATATTTTAGAGCTGACATTAATATACTAGTACTTGTCAGTCGGGTCATTGAAACCTGCACATGTGGTGGTTGTTGTCTGCTTGGCCCCTCATTTCTTCCTGCCTGTTCACTCTCACTCTTCCTTCCGAGGCTCCTTTTGGAACGATGGTGCCACTTCTCTCTCTTCACTCTCCTCTCATTCTGTTCATCTCTCTAGCCTTTCCTGATGTCTGCTGGGATAATCCTTCGTCTGAACATCTAGCTTGTAAATTCACGCTTTGTACCCCCTGCTTCCTGGCCCTCAGTAAGCCAGGAATGGCCAGAGAGATCAGGCCAGGGAATGTGAAGGGCAGTAAATAACACGAATAAAAAAGCTCTTTCTCCGAGGCTGGCTGGTGCTTCAGCTGGGCTCCAGGCTCTCTCTAGCTTGGGGTCACCGACATTCCCTCCATCCCGAATCCCAGCCAGCTGGGTCCCAACAGAGACACTGCCTGAGGGTTTCTCACAGGCTTTGTGTTATTTGGCAGAGAACACTTGAGATGCACCCACTTCCCCACCTCTCCTGTAGCATCTGCAGCCCCAGGGTCCGTGTGGAGCCGACAGTCCATGCACGGTCATTTCATGTCCAGACTGGCCAGTCTGTGGGTCCCAGTGCACAGTCCCTATAGCCACTGCTTGTCCTAATTTTATTCATTTCATAGCACTGCAAGGAGGAAAATACCAAGGAGTTTGGGATCATTTTATTAGCAACAAATGTCTGTCGATATTAATTTACCCCATGTGTGATACAAGAGTGAGATAAGTGCCAAACTATTATATTCAATTTCAATAACAGGAATAGCAAAGAAGGAACTGAAATTTTTGGCGAGTAGAGTCGCCACATTTTCTCAGCAAACTTGACCTGCTGAAGTTCAGAGGCCTGGCATGAAAAACTCCAACAGAGGTTGCAACAAGGACTGACTCTGGGAGGACAGATTTCTCAGGATGAATTCCTCAGCCTTTTGGCTTCACTGGTTTCTTCACGGAGTTGCTGGTCTTCACAAATAAAAATATAGGACCCCCGATTAAACCTGAAACACAGCTGTGACTGCCAAAGTTTGGTAATTTACTAAAAACATAGCTGAATACAGGACATTTAAGGAGTCCTGATGAAATTGATTTTTGACACAGGACAGATCATTAAGTACAGGACATGCCCTGTATGCACGGGACACCTGGCAACTCCATCCACTGGCATTTTTCCATCCACTGGCAAATCGGACTTTCACAGGCTGAACGCCTGCTCGCCATCAGAATGAGAGAGGCCTCCCTTCCAAAAGCATGACCCGTGACATTGGGGAGAGAATATTTGGAATTGGGACCATGTTGGCAACTCCAGGACAAGTATTCGCAGAACAGAAGGCTTTCTGGACGGTGGAGAGCCTCGCCCCTGGGTGAGCACCAGCATCACGTGGGGGTTGGGTTCCCGGGTGAAATGAAGGATGTCCAGTTAGATTTCAATTTCAGATAGACACAAATAGTCTCTCAAAGTAAGTATGTTCCAAATATCACATAGGATATACTTATGGTAAAAAGAAATATTTTATTTATCCAAAATTCAAATTTAACTGGGTGTTCTGTAACTTTATTTGCTAAACCTGGCAGCCTTACCTGGGGAGTTTTTGACACAGACCCTTGCCTGGGACACGCCTGAGACAATTGAATAAAAACCTGATGGCGGGCCCATCCCTTCGTCCAGTTAAGAATCTTCCCAGGTGGCCCTGTTGTGCAACCGCGGTCGACAATCCCTCCTCTGGAGTTTCGAGCAGAGCTTCTCAAGCTTCAACTTTCATGTGAGTCCCTGGACTTCAGGGAAGCCATGGAAACAGGTCAGTCGGGGCTCACGGCAGCGAGGCGGGCGGGCTCCCGGTGGCGTTCCTGAGGCCTTCGCTGTTTCCGCCAGCCGGCTCCTAGGCCGGATCATGCGATGTCCATTGTATGCGCAGGTGTGCGCACATGACGCTTTCTCTTTTCTCATCTGTTGGGGAAAGTCCAAAGCTTAGGTCCCTGCGAAGGTTACCAAGGAAACTTTGGCTGTCCCTCTGAAGTTGCTTAGTCCAGTTACAGTCTTTAAGGGCGTACACACGACAAGGAGCTGGTCACTGGTGAATGCTGTCAAGTGTGGAAACTTGAGTGTAATCATTCCAAAAGTTGCTACATACGCCAGTCACCAGAACTACCCTCCAGAGAGTACTCCAGAGAAACGGGACCAGGTGGGGCCCTGCCCTCGGCCCTCCAAAGAGGTAGGGGGCAGCATTGTTGCTTAGAGAATAGGATTTGAGTCCCACCTCAGTTTTGCCACCTAACAGTGGTGTGACATTAGCCAAGACGCTTGACTGGTCTGCCTCGGTTTCCTACTCTAGACATTGGGCCACTCACACTCCAGAGGGGCTGCTGAGGGGTGATGAGGGGTGCATGGCAGCTCCCAGCACAGTGCTCGGCACAGGGCAACTGCCTGTCCGCCAGTGTTAGCCAGCTCTGCCCTCGGGGAGAGATTCTGTTTCCATGACAACTTCTTGACCTTACACTGAGAGTAAGAACTTCTTGACCAGTTCTTACCCGCAGACAGGGCTCTGCAGAAAGAAGGTGGCAGAAAGTAGCAAAGGCAGACAGAGCTGCGAAGCTGCAACCCAGCTCATGTTCTTGAAGATCAGCCTTCAGAGCCGACTGTCTCATAGGGTAGCATACAAGGTCTATCCAGAAGGTATCTGTCCATGTAACATGAAAAATAGAGACACTTATTTGAGAAGATGCAAGATACAAGAAACACTGTACATAGGACAATGATGCCGCGGTCCCCTTCAAAGTAGGCACCTTGGGACCTTACACAGTTCTCCCAATTACCGTCAGTCACATTTTCCTGAATCTCATCAATGGTCTGAAATCTCTTCCCTTTCAAAGATGATTTTAGTTTTAGGAAAAGCCAGAAGTTGCATGGTACCAAATCTTGGCTGTGGAGGGGACTGAGTCACTTGGGTGATTTGGTGTTTTACCAAAAAACTTTACACGAGATGTGATGCATGAGCAGGCGTGTTGTTGTGATGAAGCTGCCAATCACCAGTTGCCCATAGTGTGGCCTTCTGAAGCATCTGAGTAGTTTCCACAGAGGATGTTCAAGTTTAACGCAAAATGTGATGCAAATTCATTGCTGTACTCAGTTATTTTAAATACGATGGCTACACAGTACACATGCTCACTCAGTGGCGTCTGTGGCCCCCACTGACTAGTACAGTGAAGTCGTCAGTGTTCACACATGCACACTCCAGGCTGCTCTCCTTGGCTGCCAGGTTACATTGGACAAAATGTTCTCATTATTTTAACCATGGCTGTACTTTTTTGGGACAGACCTCTTATTTCAGTAACACAAAACAAGTAGTACAAAAATACACACACAGAAACCCCTTAAAGAAGTATTCCCTGTGAATTTTACGAGGAGCTGACTGAACGAACTATTGAAAGAATATTGAAATGAAAAGCCACTTCTGAAACATCTCCTCATGCTTAGAACCATTTGGGTACATTGTTAGTATCATTGTTCTTAATCTGGGGGCGCTCTGCCACCCCCACCTGTGTGACTGCTAAGGAAATGCTCGGGTTGAGCCGGAGCATCGCTGTGACCTGCCCCCGCCATCTGCCCACTCCAAACCCATCGCCACTCGGGAACCTCAGGAAATGCCGCTTGCCTGATGCACCTAACAGAAGTGCACCCAGTGAACTAATTATTTGACAGAATGTGACAAGTGTGCAGACATAAAATTTTTCAGAGGCTGGGATGCCCTGATTTGATTTGTACTTTATGATTGAGAAAATGAATTCAATTCCTCATTCTTAAACTGGAAAGTGGCAGGGAATCTTTCCACCTGACCAGTGTGCCCAGACATAGATTGTGCCGTTTTCGTGTGTGCCGACCAGATTCGTGCAGTCTGGGCTCGGTGTGTTTTGGGGTGTGTATACGGATATACGTGTACATCTCAGGCCTGAAGTTTTCAACCTTTTTCATCTCATGGCGCACGTAAAATAGTGACTAAAATTCTGTGGTTCACCCAAATATATATTTTTGCCAGTCTGACAAGAAAAATAGATGTAATTTTGATTTGTTCACACCCACCAGTTACTGTTGTGTTGGCTGTCATGATCGTTCATTCGACAGTCTAAGGAAAAAGAGGGCAGTGCCCCGACTGCATAGTCAGGGACCGGGTGTGTTAAACATTCTTGTAGCACACAGGCTGAAAAATCTCTGTGTATACATAGAAATTACATACATACATAATGTGTGTCAAATGCATTGTGCTAAAAAATATCTCTTTATATGTATATATAGCTCTCTCTATATGTGTATATATATATATACACACACACACATATATATATATATATATATATATATATATATATACTTTACAACCCCTAGAAATGAAATGGTTATGGAATATTCAATGACAAGGGGAGATAGTAAAGTAAGAAGTTGAAACATGGATATAAAACAGTATCAGAATATGATCCTAGCTTTCTAACATTACACACATGAGAAAACACACAAAGCAAAAATTAGGATATGTAACAGCAGCTATCTATATCTGGGTGGTTGGATTACTGGTGATTCTGCTTTCTTCAGGAGTTTCGGTACTTTTTACATTTCCTTCAGTGTTTTATATTTTACGATCCAAAAGAAAGATCCCACAATAAGTACTATTTGGGGAATATGAAGTAGACATTCTGGTGTTTTCTGTGGCCGTGGGTCAGTCAGCTGCCTTGCCTTCTCGGTTTTGTGGCTGAGGCCTCAGTTTCCTCCACTGGCCTGCATGTTGGCAGAGCTCGAAGGGTCACCAGTGAAGAACAGGCCTGACCGACCTGGGCTTTGTTCCTACCAGGTGACGAGGATGAAGTGACCCTTGAGGCCCCTGGCCTGAGCTCCGAGGGGCCTGCGCTGGCCTGGTGTGCCGAGGTCGCCACGGGAAAGGCTCAGCGGTTTGAACAGAGCCCAGTGTTCTCCCCGGGCCCGCAAACGGTGTAGTCGTCTTGCGTGCACCTCTGACCTCTTGAAAGGGGAGTCCAGATGAAAAAGAAAACCAAAATAGGTAAAACAACAGTTCAGCGCTCCACCGCGTCAACCGTCTGGTCTGCAAGAGCGCCCCCAGGGGGAGTTTGTGTGGAACGCCAGGTTCCCCCGTTTCTGCTCAGTAAACACGAAGCGAACCAGCTCCGTCCAGCTGCTGGTGGCCGCACGCAGCCTTCGGATCCGCGCGTTCGTCCTCCTTCCGTCCTCCTTCCCTGATGTCGTGCCTCTGGAGTGTGGCTGGGCGGGGGACTTCCCTGGCCAAGTGCTCCCCCAGTGGGGCCCATGGGGGCCCATGCACACCCTGTTCTCAAAGATTTCCGAGTGACTCCATATGTCTGCCCGGGGAAGGGCTGCCCTGTTCTCCACTTTCTCGGCTCTGTGCCTTTCGGATTGATGATTTACGGCACGCTCTTTGTTTTTTGTTTGTTAAACAGTTGTACTTAACCCTAAAAAGTGCCATCAATAAAATGTATCTGCTCTGTTGGTTTGAGGTGCTGCTCTTCAAAAGGAAACGAGAGAAGTTTGCATTTCATCTGGAATCACGTTTAAGGAAACTGGACATTTAAAGCAGAAGACAAACAGGCTCATTATTGACTCAGTCTTGCCAGAAGAGGCAGAAAACCATTAGGAAAGTCGCCCCCATGACAGCTGATGTTTTTGGTTTGCAACGTATTTCAAACCATGTTTCCGACATTGTTATTGGGTGAAGCACAAGCCTGCCGTGTGCACTGGTCCGCATTTGTGGCCTTCTGCTGCTGGCCAGGTTCTCTCGGAGCCTGGGAGGCTGTTGGGGTCTGCGGTCAGCTCCTGCCTGGCTGCCCACATTCCCCACTGACCCCCAGCCTGTCATCTCCGTGTGGGCCCAGCTCTGGAGCACTGGCCTTGGTCACAGCCTGCCCTGGTTAGTCTTGGGGGCTTCTCTTATTACAAAGTATCATCCTACCTCAGCTGTTGAAACCTGCTCATTTCGCACCTGCTTCGTGGTTCTGAGTGGCCGTGTGTGTGATGGGCTGCGCACTCCATAAATTCTCCCCTCCGCGGTTCTCAGCACTCGGCCACCACTCTGCTGGGTCACGGCTCAGCCTCCCGGCGGCATGAGGAGGCCACTTGGAAAGACGCTGTTTCCATTAACATTCCCAAACAATGATTTTACATCTGTCTGAAAACTTGAAACAGCATAACAGACAGAGGATAAAAACCGGATCCTGATAAAACCAGCCAGACCTGCGGGACTGCTGCGGCCTTCCCTTCACGCTCCCGCATGCCCGAGACCCTACCAGGGTAATGCACGGTTGTGTTTTTCCTGAAGTCCAAGTGGAAACCTTGCCCCTCTTCTCGTCTCTGCTTGGGGATTTGTTTGTTCCCTTCGTGAAGTCACTGCCTGGGTTCTTTCCCCCTCAAAGATTTTTCAACACCATTAATTGCTGGAAATACCAAAATGCCAGGAGCTCCAGGGCCCTTCTGTCACTCAAGGGCCAGCTCCAACCAGGAAACACTTCTAGTTTGGGAAGGAACCGCATCTCAGGTTTCCAGCCCCCACCAGCCTTGCTGAGGACAATGCCGCTGTCCTCTCCTTGTCTCCTGGCTGAAAAAGAACCTCCTCTCTGCGGGTTCAGACAGATCCGCATGGACTCTTCTTGACTCTTGGGGGCAGCATTTGTAACCTGTGTGGGCTGCGGTGTCTTGGGCGTCTGGTTATGCATGTGCGCTCGGTGCAGACCTACAGTGTAGGGAACCGTCCCCATGATAAACTCAGAGGTGTACATCTGTGACCCAGTGGGGAGTTTGGAAGGTGAATAGTCACCAGCACAGCACTGGACTTCTGGGGAAACCGCTGCTATTTGGAAGCACCTTTTCTGGCCCCTCACGCGTCTTTTGGAGAGAGCTCCTTCTGGAGAGAGCCAGAAAGGCAAAGGCGCAGGCTCACTCTTTGGGTGGAGTATGCCAGTCCTGGAGAAACCCGGTCCTGATGCCTCTCCTCCCAGTTAGCCCTTCCCAGGGCCAGCAGGCACAGGGAACACACACTCCCAACCTGTCTGTACGTCACCCCGGCTCTGCGCCCTCCCACCCAGTGGAGAAGGGTGCCCACATCCTGACAGGGATCACAGCTGTCACTGGGGATTGGCTTCATCTGCCTTCTGCCTAACTGACTATGCCCAGTCAGGTCTTGACCTCGGAGCTTCATCAGGGTCCCCTGTGGGGTGTTCACTTAGATTCACCCTCCTGGCTCCTCCTGCCTTAGACCAGCCCTTTGGACCCAGAGCCTACCCTCGCTGCAGCTGCTGGGATTGGCTTTGGACACGTGGTGTGGGGTTCAGAGGAGAGGAAGGAAGTGTGTGTTCCTTCTCCGGTGTGAGGAATGGCTGTTCTCTTCTTATTGCTACGGCCGCCAACAGGGGAAGCAGCTTTGAAGACCTTGTTCTCCTGGTAGCAGCTGCCCCGCTGTCTTCTGCCCCCATCATGGCCCTTCCCAGAGGGCCCTCTGCCAGGACTGGCTCTCTGTCATGGTGTCTGTCGTCAGTGGGGAAGTACACTTCACAGCAGTGGCTACAGCCCACGGGCTGTGACTCTTCAGCCACCGCTCATGCTGCTCCTGAAACCCCCTCTCTGCGGGGGATTAGGAGGTAAATCCCTGAGAGGCACCCAGATACAACACTTCAGCCCGCACTGCTCCAGCCAAAGGGCCGAGTGGGCAGAGCCGCCGGGTGATTCTTCCCAACTCAGCATCTCGGGCCCTTTCTTGGCCTCTCCCCCAAGGTCCTGGGTCTCACGTGGTGGATCATTCATTTCTACCTACTGAGAGAGCCACAATTCCAGTCCTCTTGAAGGGACTCAGCTCAGTGCCCCCAAATTTTAAACTAGGTGTGTATGGCATGTGCACCTCGACTCTTCTCAAGTAAGTTAAGGGCCTTGCCACCGAGATTCTCCTTGGTAAGAGCTGCTGCCTGTGTTCTCCGGAATTACTGCTTCTGTCTCTCGAGGCTGAATTTCCTATTCTGCCTCACTACTGCCTTTGCTGGGGTATAAACTCAAACAGCCTCTGGGGCATGTGGCCTAAGATCCAGAAGGTGGCCAGGCTCAGACACTCACTCCAGGTTTGATAGGGACTCTCAAATGTTAGGGCACCAGACTAGCTCCTCTCTGGTTGTGAGTGAGTGACGCGTGCACTGGCCTGCAGTGTGCTCGGCGTTATGGATGGAAATCAAGACAAATTCACACGGACTACTGAGTCCTGTGGAGGATCTAGGGGAGAGCACCACACACCCTTGCCTAGACAGGCTTTTATTGTTTTTTTTTTTTTACAGGAGTTCAGGTACAACTTATTAATCATTGTCAGGCAGTGAGGATCAAACAGTAGATAACATACAAAGAACTATTAGGGCTTCTTCTGAGTCAGGGTGCATCAGATAAAAGGCTACAAAACTTTGGGAAACAAACTCATTTCCTGCTCTGGCCTTTATCATTTAACTAAGAGCATTTTTAGCAAGGTAGGCTTCACAGGATTTTACATATCCTTTCTCAGGCCTGATCACCTGGGGAGCCCACCCTTTCCAGCACAGAGCTGCCCCTCTCTCTGTCATTGTTTCAGGCTTAAGTCAGGCAGAGGAAGCAGATAGTCAAGAGATTAGGAGACTTCTTGCAGACAGACTGAAGATTCAGGCTTTGTCAAAGCTGAGGGACAAGGGTCCATCACCCCCTTTCTCTATAGAGAAAAGTCCTTCCCTGGGGCCTCCATGTGATCATGCCTGACTTAGGTCGTTCCCCCCTTGGGGAATCTTACCCATCGCTAGCTAACTGATCAAGCATTGGGGGCCAGTTATGGATGAAGGAGCAGAAGTAGTGCTCCAGCTGGGGGGATAAGCTTTGTCTCCTTAGTGGCTTATGGTCTGAAGGTCGTTCGCTCAGCCTTAGCCATGGGGGTTTACAGCTCCTGAAACCTGGCAGGGTGGTTCCCAACAAGTGAATGCATTCCTTTATTTGTTTCTGGAGATTTCGACGTGGTAGTTTTGGAGCGGGGCAGGCGGTAGACATTTAACAAGGCGCTTTCCCTCCCAAGTAATTCTGAGGCAGTTAGCTCAGCCATCATTTTGAGAAGCAATGTTTTATAGCCTCTGAATTATATCCTTATTTTAAAAATAAATACCAGGTAGTGTTATTAAATATCAAATTAATAACACTCACAGTGATTACACTGTGAGTTGCTGAGTTAACTAAGATTTTGGAGAAGTCTGAAACTCTTCTTTCAGAGGAATGATTTCCTCTCTGCTCTGTGCTTAGATCTCTGGCAATCGGGAGAGAAGGGGGTATTAAAGGGCACAAACCTAACTGCATCATGAAGTTAAGTGCAGTCATGGCATCATGCAGAAATGGTGAACCTTTTCTCCAGGTACATTTGGGGTGCTCTGACTGGGTGCACAGAACAGGCACTTTGGGTGTCCCCGGACAGATGCCATCAAGGAAATGGACAGTCTTGTTCTCGAGTCCCCAAAACTACAGTGAAGAGCCAACTGAGAGAGACATGCCATTTGTATTGAGACACCCTGGGTGACACAGACGATGACAAGTGCCGACAAGAATGCGGAGGAATCAGGACTCCCGCACGTTGCTGGTGGGAACATGACACGGTGATTGTGTTCTGGAGAAGTTTGGTGGGTCCTCGAAATGCTGGTCCTAGAATCACCAGATTACATCGCATTCCACTCCTAGTTATCTACACAAAGCAAATGAAGAGATGTTCACACGAAGTCCTGTATATAAATGTTCAGAGCAGCATAATGTACAGTAGCTCAAAAATGGAAACAACCCAAATGGCCCATTAAGTGATGACTGGATAAACAAAATGTGATGTGTTCACACCACTGAATATTATTCAATGACAAGAAGGAATGAAGTACCAGTGCATGCCATGCTGCGGATGAACCTTAAAAGCATGATGTTTGAAAAGCCAGTCACCTAAGGCCACGCACTGACTAGGCAGCTGTACAGGGCAGGTTAGAGCAGAGTAGATTAACGGTTGCTTAGGACTGGGGTCGGAGGGCCTGGAGAGTGGTTTGTAATGGGTGTGAGGTTGTTTTCGGGGATGGTAGTGTTTGCACAACTCTGAATGTTCTAAAAATTATTGCATAATGATTGGATTTTTCTGATGTGCAAATTATCTCTCAGCTAAGCTGCTTAAAAAAAAACCATCATTGGCTCTAATGACAGGTTTCCATCAACCTCTGAACAGAAAAAAATAGTCACTTTAAACGTAGACTCATAATAAAAAATCACAAAGGCCGACCCTCCAAAATGGAAATGTTGATCAAGGCAGAGCTGCGTAGCTTCACCCAGGGCTTTGATTTGATGGTGGTTAAAGATTCTGCCAAGTAACGGCCAGTTCATGGCTGGTCGAGGAGAGTAAGTTACCTGGTGACAGGGTTCCTGAATGGACAGGCTCAGTGTCCCTGAGCGCCTGGGCCCCTGGCCCTGGGGGGAGGCACCCACTGCAGCTCCAGCACACACTTGGGGGCGGAGACTCGTGGTTCCCGGCAGAGCTGAGATCGCTTTGCCTCCGACCCGTTAGCTAAGTCTGGCCAGGCACCCAGCCATGACCCCGAGAGGATCTTTGTGAAAACTATGTTACTTGTGTAAAAACCTTTCCATTTTGAAGAATTGCTCCATGTCCACCTGCATTTGTAACTTTATTTGGGCCATTTGGCTGGAAAGTGGATGGAATTTTTCAACATAACCATTTTACAGTTTGAAATGTAAACTTTTTTTTTGTTCTTATTTAAATATTCCCCTTGTTGCTAAGATTCTGCCAATGAAAGTTGAATTTCACCCTGAGAACTATGTATACTGTCTTCCATCATTCACTCTGGGTATTGTCATAACCTGAGAAATGGATCCTCTACTGCGGCAATCTCAAACTCTTTGGAGTTGTGACATCCTGCCTTTGTTCAGGCTCGTGAAATTCCCCTCCTCCTCATCAAAGAACGTGGACATGTCTGGACTCTAAGCCTCAGCTCTGTCACTAAACCACGTTCTGTTGAGCAAATACCGATCAAAAACTGAACAGTCTGGTCCGGACTTCAGGGTGTCCTTGGTTCAACCTTTTAACTCTCCTTTGAACAATTACGAGCCAAGTCGAAAGCCAGTCATGTCGGGCCTCGGTCGGTTCACCTTTAGAATGGGATGGGTAATATTTCCCCTTCCTTGTTGTTACTGCTTCATTCCCAGAACTGCGGTAAGGATGAAGTAAGATCATGTATGCAGGTATGTTTTGAAAAGGAGCTTCAGAGAAGATGGGTAGATAGTATTTTTAATGAAAATGTGCAAACTCAAATGAACTTATTCTGAGAAGGTCTGAGGCCCTGGGTGGGGCGCCCTCCGGGCCAGCACCCGCTGCGCCCCCCTGATGCACGTGGTCCGGCAGGATGAGGTCGATGAGCTAATTCCATTTCTCAGGTCTGGGAGGAAAACTGGGTTTGATAAACTGTGTTTCCACGTATCTCTTACAGAGTCACCACTGTGTAGGTTTTCACCGAGATTAGTGTGTAAGAATCGGAGCATCAACGGGAAAGCTTGGACATGATTTCCCAAACAGCAAGAAGAAGGCTGAATGTGACGCCCTGTCACCTACCCAAGCTGAGAGTCACCACGAAGCAACCCTGGGGAAGGGTTCAAGACCAGGCAAAGGGCTGGCTCCAGAAAATGATGCCCGTAAGTTTGAAATAGATGTGAAGTGTTGGTCTGATTATGAGGAGATGGGATGATTGAGACTTTCTTGGTTTTAATTTGATTTGGGGGACTATCTCTGTGGATTGTGTGATGTTAGGGCGGCGGTGACAGGTTTCCGAGCCAGTGCAGCCATGTCAGTTGTATCAGGTTTTCCTGTAACTAAGTGGGGCGGTGTGTCTTGGGAAGACGTCGGGCTAAGGGACTGTGGGAATGCACACAGAAAGTTCCAGGTGGAAAGGACTGAAGAACCTTGAGTGACGCTAGCACTACACCAGAATGCACGCCTCTAGACATGCCTTTAAAAGAAGCCCGAATGCTTCTGTCCTGCTTGGCGGCCAGTTCCCCTTAGAGGAAGAACGAACTGCCGAAATGTGACTTTGCCTCCAGCTAAGGGAGATACAAGCAGTTGTTCTGGTAGATTTTCTGCAAAGCTGAGGGAGATTCAGAATTAGCCTGTTGTGTCTACATGCTAAAGCCCACCACTGCAAATGTCTTCAGTTCAAGTGGAGAAAAAGTTGGAAGCATCGGCCCAGTCCACGCTCCCCATCTCTGAGAACGCCTCCTGCCACCATTCACAGGGCTGGGCTCCTGTGATGTGTCTCTGTGCTATAACCTCTCCTTCACTGTCAAAACTGGTGGGGCCAGCGGGGGCACCCAGCCCAGGTGGAAGCAATCAGATTTTCTTTTCTCAGAACCCTAGTTCGGGGTTCTGAGATGCTGGCCAGATCCACCTGAACCTTGGAGCTGGACCAGAACGTGAAGTGGGGCCTCAGGCAGAAGCAGAGAAGATGGGTGTGCAGAACAGGAGGACCAGGCAGATGTGCAGACAAACGTGGAAACGAGACCATGTGGCCCCAGAGAGGTAAAGAAACTAACTTGGTTCTGACAGCTTTACAGTTTCTCACCTAAGTTCGTATGGGGTTCTAAGATGCACAAATTCCCTTAATCCTATTTCAGCAGGTTTATTGTATTTTCGGTTTAATAAGCCTTATCCAAAATCTTAGGGAAGTTTGTAGATGACAAAAGATCAGATGGTTATCTTTATTGTAAAGTGTCCTTCTTGGTCCCTAAAACTTCTTAGGCATTTTGTTTTAGAAAACTTTATAATCCATTTTTAAAATGTCATATGAATATCATTCACATTATTACATATAAATGGCACTTTAGCCAGGGAAGGCACACACTTAAATTATAGCATAGAAGGGGCTCACTGAACATTGGTTGAATGAACAAATCTTTCTTTGACAGATACTCACTAAGCCCTATGCCCGTATTAATCTCACATTTCTAAAATCAATGAGTAATGTTCCAGGAAGATTGTTGCATCTTTCATCAACACGTAAATGAAACATTTCTATAGATTTCCTAGAACACATGGCCTACACATGCCGTGCAGTTGTACTTGTATTGTTTCCATATAAGAGATTTATTGTCTCATATTAGCAATCGGGAGAGGTGTTGGGCCTTTGAAGACATAGTTTATAGAAGGAACCAGCGGGTGAAATTCCTACATGGCAGAATTTTACTTTGGATGTACTTATTTGCATTGCTGAGATTCTCCAAAGATATCTCAATGTCCAGTTAAAATGATTTTCTTCTCTGTAGAGGTAGACCTGGAGTCAAATCCTATTCAGCGTCTGGGAAGCTGAATTTAATGCCCCTCTAAATGGCTGGACATTTTTCCCAGAATTACCTTGAAATTGTTTGTGAACATCATCTTGACTTTCCAGGAGGAAGAAAAAGTTAATCTTTACTGGATACCTTTACACTGAGTGGCCCCATCTAAGGTTGATTTACAGGGGTCCTTATGGACACAGGTGGGGTTCGTTAACCTCAGCTGACCTTCCGGCTGATAGAATCCAGTCATTTGATGGGATAAATGGTGGTCTCTGGTTATTCCCACATTAGCTACACAGCCTTGTAGCCTAGAAGATTTTTGAAAGTTAATTTGGCAAGAAATATTTCCTGAAATATTCCTCCGCAGCTGCGTGTTTTGAGCTTCCAACTAACAGTGAAATAATTCCTAGTCTGTGGTTTTATAAGAATAGGTGCTATATGTTTTCTAAAGTTGTAGGACATTCAAAGGTTTTCTTGTGTCTGATTATGCAAGAAATTGTGTGATTTTTGTTAGCAATATTATTTCTGTTAAGTAAAATGTAGGTAATAATAAAATGGGCAAGTAATGAATTACTTGAAAGACATAAAGAAAAAAATCACAAAGGTTTATTTTATTTTGTCTCTAACATGCAGAGTCAAATTCTCATTTGGCTCAACACCTTTGTAGGGAAATGGATAGGTCTGTGTTTATCACCAGTCACGGAAGCTGAGATGTTCATGGGGGAACAAAGATGTTTATTTCCTGATTTCTGGCCCAGAAAATGAGTTCAGCTACCAGTCACAATTCCCACCCCCAAACACTGGCTTACACAAACAAGGGGTTTTCTTTTCCTCACTTTTCAAAAAGTCTCAAAGATAGTAGTTAACGGCTTTGACAAAACAGCTTAAAGATACCAAGGCAAAGCATCTGGGAAGATCTGGGAGGAGCAAAGAGTTAAAATGCTGCAAAACTGTGTCCTTCTTTACACCCCACCCAGAAGACTTCTGCTCGTACCTGTGGGCTGATACTCCAGGAAGCGTGGATGGTCAGCTGGATACATCGCACCTCCCAACAAAGGGATGGTTTGCAAGGACGAGGGGCTGCTCCCAAACTACCTCGAAGAGGAAGTGAGGACAGTGTCCCAACATCCCTGGAAACAACGCGTCACTAAGGATGTATCGCCCTGAATGTACCCACACTTGCTTAAATCTGTTTCTATTTTCAGCCAATGTACTTTTTGAAGGAAGAGTCAACAATGCTAGAAGCACGCTCAAGGTGGCTCTTTCCAAGTGAAGTCTTTTTCTGGAAGATGGGAAGCGCACAGTCGGCAGATGGTTATGCAACTTCACCATCTCTGCGGTCCGTGCTCACTTTCTGCAGAGCCACACGGGAATCACTAAGAGCTGGAGAGACCTCCCTGCCATCCCTGCACCTCACGCCTCCACATGCACACGTGTTCAAGCCTGTCATACAAACAAGAGGTTTGTATGAAACCTTTTCTTCCCCCCACCCTGTGCCAGGCTGTCCTTGGGTCCCTTGGTGTTCCGAGTTTGGGCTCTTCTCGGGGATTCAGGATATCCAAAGATTTATGATTGAGTTGGAACAGAAATTTAAATACTACATATGCAGGAGAGTGAGCTCGTTTTCAGTGTTTTTCCAAGTTTGGTTTAGTGACCACCTGCATCAAAGCACTTGGGGTTTGTTAAAGATGCAGATTCCTAGACTCTAACGATCCGCTCCGAATCTCTGAGGGCGAGCTGAGGAGCTCTGGGGTCATGCGAGCGCTAGGTGGGCAGGGGGCATCTCTTTCCCCCATCGCTGTCACCTTGCTGCTGGGCGCAGTGCCTGACGTGAGGTGGGCACTCAGCAAGCATTGGCTGGAGATGAGTAAGCACTTACAATGGTTCCTGTGCACTGGGTACTGTTCTAAGGACCTTTATGAGTTAACTTGTTTAATCCATACAGCAACCTTGTGGGACGTGCACTCTTGTTGTCCCGATGGGACAGAGGAGGACGCTGAGCCGCGGACGGATGAAATGACTTGCCCAAGGTCTCAGTAGTGGGCGGAGCTGAGGTTTGTACTAAAGCTCTCTGAATAAAATTAGTGATTGACATTGAACCCCCAAATAATGAGGTTGGATATTTAAAAAAGAAAGAAGGAAAAAATTACTAAAAATTTTAGACAATTGTGACATACCAGGAGAGGATGACAGTAGGCACTGGAGGTGCGAAGATCAACAAGAGGGGAGAGACAGACAAGTCAGCAGGGCCGAGAAGAAAAGCGTGGGATCTTCTTTTTCTAGCACTTCATATACTAAGGGCTTGGTGATGCAGAACTCCTTTAGCTTGACCTTGTCTGAGAAGCACTTTATCTGCCCTTCCATTCTAAATGAGCTTTGCTGGATAGAGCAATCTAGGTTGTAGGTCCTTGCTTTTCATCACTTTGAATAGGTAGGTACAGAGCAGACAAGGGGATGTTAAGAATAGCATAGGAAATGGAGAAGCCACAGACCTTATATGTGTGACCCATGGGCATGAACTAAGGTAGGGATTGATGCTGGAGGGAAGGCAGAGGGGGGCAAAGGGGGAAAATTGGGACAATTATAATATCATCAATAAAATATAATTAAAAAATAAAACCATGGGATACAGGCCGTGAGAGAGTTTGGCTTGGTGTGTGCTGGGAGCTCTTGTGAAGCTGGAGGAAGGAGTGGGAGAGGCGTCTGGGGTGGGGCCCTGGAGAAGGTTGATCCTGGAAGACGGTAAAGGGTGTGGTTTGCCTTGATGAGATGCATGTGCAGCAGCAGAGTGGGACCCAGAGCAGAGACGGGCTGCTCGGGGCTTCTGGGGGCACAGCGAGCAGGAGCAGGAGTGGATGAGCTCAGGAGCACGCACTCGTCCGTTCTCACAAGCACTGAGACGGTCAGTAGCTCCTGGGCATCTGTCTGTTACATGGCAAGGACAGTCCTCCACTCATGTGCTCAGGATCTCACCTCACCTCTGCTGCAGCCCCAGGAGGTGGTTAGTGTTCCCAGTTCATGTGTATCCAGAGAAATAACAGGACAGTTGCCTTAGCCATTTGCATAGTTCATAATGTAGTACCAAACCTTCAGCATAGCAGAAAGAAAATGTCCAGAAAGGTTCTTATAAAGAAACATAATAGGATGAAGTCATCCTGTCAGCACAAATGGCCGTCTTTTCTCTTCCACGCACACTTGGTCAGTGCCATTCTGCTGTCCGTCAGCCTCATGAGTACTGCATGTTTCAGATCATCTGAGCCCTTCTCCAAAGCCGAACCCTTCGTTATGAAGGGGACGGCTTTCCCTGAAATGCAGTTTGTTTGTCATAGATGAAAAAAACCTTCTTTCATCAAGGGGAGAAACCAAATCTGTCTGAATCTGAATGTGAAGTTTACGTGTGGCTTGGGATGTTTGCCTGTGCTGAAGGGGAGTGTCCTTGAGCATTCACAGGGCTGCTGGGTATTGTGCATGGCAGATGAATACGTAACAAAATATTCCTTCTCCCAATTACCCAACTTCCACCTGTAGCCGTAAACTTGTCTCAGTGAATTTAGGAAAGACTGTAGATATAAAAATGAACTTTTTTTGAAAAAGGGAGCTATTTTATTGTTTATAAAATCCTTGAAATTCATTACATGTTCAACAGTAGCTAAAACAAGAAGAAATTACCACATGCCAATATACAGCAGACTTTAAAAGACTGCAGCAATGTACAAATTAGCATAAACTTCTTAAGTGAGTAGTAGAAACAAGTTTTAGGTGAATAGATAATTTTTAAATTACTAAATTGAGGAATAGTTACTACAAAAGTTGATTTCTGGAGAATTGACCTAGAATTTTTCCTACATATATCAGAATTAAATCAGGTAGTTTATAACAGAAAACACAAATGACAGTGGCTTACGGTAGAGGTTCATTTTTCTCTCCGGTAGAGGAAACAGGAGCTCCATGACCCAGGGCTGTGCCTGTAAGAGCATCAATGTTCTGAGCTCCTTCAGACTTTGATCTTGACCATCCTTAAGGCATGCCTTCCATCCTCAGGTATACCTCATGGCCCAAGATGGCTGCTGAAGCTCCAGCCATCACTTCTAGGTTTTAGACAAGAAGAAGGAAAAAAGGAAGAAAGGACAAAAGGGCATGGAACAGCAGCCTGCCTCTCTTTTAAGGAGATTCCCTTGAAGTTCTACGTGAAAAATGCCGCTAAATCTTAGAAGTCGCTTCTAACTGCAAGGGAAGCTGAGGAATGTAGTCTTTCAGCTGTGTACAGTGTTTCCTGGCATAAAATTGGGGTTAGTTTGGTAAGAAATAAAGGAATCATGGATAGACAGTCTTGGCCACATTACTGCACCAAGACCCTGAATTGGTTTTGGGCACCAGGCCCCAAAGTTTAAGTTCAGAAGAAAACCTAGTGTCATCCTTTGGGCACGTACAAAAATGATGAGTTCTCAGGTCACCAGCCTAAAAAAGGGACATTAGGCAGCTGTCATTGTAAAGTCACAGGAACGTTCCTACTTTGAGTGAAGAGTGAGAAGCTGGCCTCAGAGATCTCTCTGGCCTTCACGCCAATGTCTGCCTGAGAATCACTAGACACACCGCGGTCCCACATGATGTGAAAAAAGGTGACAGAAGAGAGGGCAGAAGAAAGTAGATGGCTCTTACCTGCTTTCCAAGGATGCCCGTGCAAAGATGTATCTTTTCCCGTGCAGGTGAGCTTGGACGTGGACTTATTCGTGACGCAGTGTAACTGGCGGTGCTAAGTTGCAGCGTAAAGTGTTGGGTCATTTGAGCTCTCGGTTGAGTTAGCTGTGCTCTGGGACAAGGAGAGGGTGTTTTCACATGGAGCCTGTGCTGCTTGCTTCAGCACAGGGAGCTCCCTGTGGGTAAACGCTCAGTGCAAGGGTGAGTGTGAGTTACTCCCCTGTCCCGGGTGAGGCCTGTGATCTGTGCTGGGTCTCCAGTAATGGTGCAGAGCTCCAATATTCTGGTTCACTGCAGAATTGATTTGTGGTCTGCTGTGGTCTTGAGCATCCCCAAAACAGGCAGGCTGGATTTGTCATAGCAGCACCACCAGGGACAGTCCTCTGCTGTCTGTGGCATGCAGTGACTTTCCAGAGCTAGGACACACTGAAGAAATACAAGCAGTTGATGGACAGTTGCCTCTCTCCTTCCAGAAGTTAGGATTGTACCTGTTTTACCAGTTCTATGCCTTCTTCTTTCTCCCTCCTTTTTCTTTCCACCTGGAGCCTTTGGTAATTCTGATTTTACTCCAAAATCACCAAAAGGTTCATAGTACCCTACACAGACTCTAGACGAGGCTCCTGTTTCCTTTGATATATTGTGTCCTGTGAGTTGCAAAAGATCTTTAAGGTTTACCCAAAATTAGGCTGAAAGTACCCATAAAAAAAAGGTGAATCCTTGGAAAGGTAGCTGGAGGAGAAAATGCTGTGATGGGGACTGCGTGTAAGACACAAAGCTCCTTTGTGCCAGGGGCCCCTGAGGCTGGAGGGGTAGAGATGGGAGCAGAGGGGGACTGAGAAGACCCAGGCAGTGCCCCAGGCAGACCCTGCCCATGCCGGGGCTTCTCTGATGCCCCCCAGTCGGCAGTGGGCCTGCATCCCAGGGACCAGAAGCTGCTAGTGATGTCACCTGCCTCCAGAGAAGCTTTAGGCATTGCCACTGCTGCTGAAGGTATATAATTGTGTCAGGACTTGGGTCGGGAGCGGAGAGTGTGAGGGTTGCTGTGGAGACGATGGGGGAGTGGAACGCTTTCCTACCACTTTTCATGAAGGTGGAGAACAGCACTGCGGGAGAGAGCTGTAACGTGAGCCACGTACGTCATCTTAGTTTCTCTAGTAGCCATGTTAGTGAAGTAAAAAGATGAAATCAACTTTAATAATGTATTTTACTCATGCATATCCAAAATATTATCCAATGCAATCAATATAAAATATTAAAGAGATACTTTGCAGCCTTTTTTTTGTGTGTGCAAAGCCTTCAAAATCTGGTGTCTATTTTGCACTTGGAGCACACTGCAGGTCAGACCCCCTGCGTCTCAGGGCCTGACAGCCACACGGGCTAGTGGCTGGTAACTTGGCGCTGGGAAGAGCCACTGCGTCAGCACCAAAGCTCCTTCCTCTGCCTTCCCCAGCCCTCTCTCTCTCTCTCCCCGCCAGTCTTTTGGAAGTCTCTTTCTTCCTCCTTGCCCCGCTTTCCCTTAACATCTTCCCAATATTCTCCACTCTTTCTGTCTCCTTTTTTTTCTTACACTAATGACCTGTATAAGTCCCTTCTGGGATCATTCTAAATGACAAGAGAGTGGGGACCAGGAAAACAGGGACAACAAGAGCTTAACTTAGCGGCGTAGCAGAAATGGTGTGCAGTTCCAGCCCAAACTGTAACACATCAAGGCCCAGGAAGAAATACTTCGAAGTGAACAAGAAGTCCATTAAGTGCATTTCATTCAGTAACGCTCCTCGATGATTTAATTACTCCATGCCCAAATACGTCAAATTTTCCGAAAGTAACCACCCTGGATTTCGTTCTGTTGTTCGGAATCCATTTACCGGCTCAGTCCCTGTCTTTACGGTCCAGTGTCCAAGCCCCCGCACAGCATGCGGGGGGCGTTCTCAGATGCTGCAGTCCTCTTTGCCACCCGGAGGCCCCCAGCTTACGAGGTCTGTCCGGAGAAAGTCCAGCCCCTGCTAACATTCCTCAGAAACCAAGAATGAGGAAATAGCTTCTTTTTCCCCCTCTTTCTTCTTCCTCTTTGATGTTCAAGGTCAGTAGGTCAGAGCCTTGGGGTGTTTGGCTCAGTACTGGCAGATGTGGGTTTTGCTGGGGGGGAAGCTGTGCTTCCAGGTCTCGAGTGTTCAGGAAGCTGAGCTTCGGCTCTGAGGGACATCAGGGTTTCCTCCAGTGTCCTTATCTCACTCTGCTCCCGTTGCGTTCGCTTTTACCTGTCAGGTTCTTTACAGATCTTTGTGGTCGACTCTGGGTATTCTTACTATTCCCGACTCTCCCCTTTCATTGGAACACACTCTACATATAAAAATCCTTTCTAGAGTTTGGGTTTGGGGCCCTACTCACATGCTGCCCCAAACTCACAAGTCATTGAAGTAAAGTAAATCAAACCATTGTTCAAGTTCTTAAGTAGAAATTGGTTGGTTGGCTGCATATTTTGACTGCTCATTGCCACATTTAGATATAATTTTGGTTAGACTGCCTTTCCCACCATGTGTTAGCTCAACATTAAACACTGCCCTCTTTTGCTTTGGCCTCCCTGGATCTGCTGAACCAGAGCTTTTGTTGTTTTCTGTCTGGCTTATCCACCACCCACTTCATTTGACCTTATAAACATGTTAAATAGATTTCTCGGATAATGACCATTTTAGCTGGCAGCTTCCCGTTTAGTTATTACAGTGGGCACAGTGCAAATTAGAGGGCAGAGCGGAGAGCACTAAGAATCATGAGACCCTGGATAAATATAGTAGCCGCGCTCCGCCTCGGGGGGACAAGGCTGGACTCTGGTTCCCGGTTACCCCCTGACTCAGTGAGTGACTCCGGGTGGGCAGAGTCAAACAGTCATTGGTTTCATCCACTGGTGACTCAGTCACGTTGATCTCGGTAATGGGGGCTGAAGAAGGAGCATGCTGTCACCAGGACACCTCATTTCCCTCCTGGTGTTTCACTGTTCCCTGGGCCGGCCTCTGAGTTCACACTAAAGAGAACAAAGACGCCCTTTATTATGCACTGCCCCTGGCTGATGGGCGACTGGCCTCCTCAACACTGAGAAGAATCTCTCCAAAGCTTAGCAGATGGAAAAATAGGAAGAGCTGGCCAACCCGATATTAAAAGGTAGTCTGGGAAAGATGACTGTGCTCAGTATGGTGTTATTTTGATGTATGTGCTTCAGGGCTCTGTGACTTCAGTAATGATGCAGCTCCATGAATGAGCCAGACTTCCAGTAAGAAGCCTGGTATTTTGCTCGGCACCTGTCACAGCCTTTTGCACGTACCAGGTGCCCCGTGCATGTTGAAAGGAGGAGTGAGTGGGTAAAGAGCTGAAGACTGAGGTGTGATTGTACCATAAGCGGGCCTGTTCACGTTCTTTGACAAAAGCTTTACTTGTTGACTTGATTTTCCAAGTGTCAGGATAGTCAAATCTGAACCTCAGGTCTTCCTCCTTCTCCTGATTTTTAGAGGAAGGATTGGCTTAGCTTACTCGGTGGCCCTCTGATGGGTCTTTTACGTTCAGTCGTTTGTAGGAGATCAGATTTATGTGACCTAGGAGGGATATTTTTTGGATGACCTTCCATTAGTTCTTATTACATAAGCTTAACACATCCCCCTCCTCGTTCCATACAAATATGTTTCCATATTTTCTCAGTTGAAACAGGGAATGAGACAGTGTTCTATGTAAAACTGTACAGCAATTTGATGAACAACTGAATCAATATTTTTCAAAATGCAGAAAATAGGTCTGTGTATTAGAGGAAGAACGCAACTTGCAAAACCCATTACAGAAAAGTTAACCAATTCATATTTTCTCCTCTGGAGTGAGAAAAAGCAACTTCAAATGGACAAATGATGTTGTTATTGATTAGTTAATAAACATGTCACCTTACAGTATATAGTTTTTTACCCTTTTGCCCCAAATACCTTACCTACTCATAAAAATAAAAAATTTCCTGAGACAAAGAGAGTGTAATGTGCTTGTTGAGCAGAGGTGATACTGGGCTTTGCCTTCTGTTGAGGAGGGCAAGGCATATATACAAACGAGTAACACGGGGCTGATCCTGAGCGCCCATTCAATGGTAGGAGTTCAGGCACTGACGTTCCTGTCTCAATGTACCCAGGAGGGTGTGTTGTGAATTTAAAAGATCACTGAGGCTAAAGCAAGTGGCCGACACTGACTTTGGTGGATCAGGGATGCAGAGAAAGGGACAAAACCAAACACCAATAAGTCTGATGATTTCCAAAATTTCTTAAAATGTTCCATCCAGATCAGCCTCTAAGGACAGACTGCACTCCTTTCTTAAGGGTCGTACCTGCACTCTGTAGATACAATTGTTGAGTGTGGGTCCTGGTGTGACCCTCACAACACGATATTCTTCCCGAGGCAGGTACTGGAAAGTACAGAATGACCTCTGGCTAAAGGACACAGCGTCTGGACCAGGCATGTAGGGGACACTGCCCTGGTCTCAGATCCCCTCCAGTCCATTTTCCCCTGGTGGCATGCCCTTCGCCTGTCCTCTGGGATTTTGTTTCTGGGCCCATGTTTGTGTCTCTCTCATGGACTGTCCCTTTGCCTGCACTCGTGAAAGCCAGAAGGGTGCGAGGGCTTCCATGTCCCTGTGAAGGAGAGTGGGGACCAGATCCACGGCCTCCATCTGGGTCAGATGGGGGGGGGGGTGCAACTCCCACTCCAGCGTTCTCCTGAAAGAGCGGGCTCCAATTTCAAAATCTGCCCTAAAATCTCCGCCCCACCTGGCTTCCCCCATACCCTGTACACTATCCATCTTCCTCCACTCCCTCATAAAACAAATCTTCATTTCAGAACCTGCACCTGGGAACATTGTCCTAAGATAAGGAAACATGCCTGTCTTCCAGTTTGGGCTAAAGGTCTGTATAGGAAAGCCAGGAGGGAGGGCGTGGTGGTGCCACCGAACCAGAATGGTCTCTCATCATCTCCCAGGCTCAGGAGAAGTCTGTTCTGCATTCTTTCCTTCTCTAGCTCTAAAGCAATAGAAATCTGGGGATGGTAAACTGATCACTGTTCCCTGAAGAGAAAATAAACAGGTCTTTACTTTCATCTCCAACATTCCCAATACAGTCTTTGTTCCTAATATGCGGTTTGGAAGTGATGAGGACCCAAAACCTAATCATAGTCACAGCCTTCTGTCCCTGCTCTGTGCCCACATGGCTTCTTGCTCACCCCACCAACGTTTATCGGGAGGCAGCTGCCAGAAGGGAAGTCAGCTGTGGGGGCTACACAGTCCAGGAGCCAATGCATCAAGAAGGCTTTTGTGACTTTGGGGCATGGGGGCGAAAGTGGAACAAAAGTAGTGTCTGTTTGCTTTTGTCGGGGGAGCAGCGTTGGAAGAAATCACCAATGATCAGCCAAGGGTGGAGCCCAGGCTTGCAAGACTGGGGAATAGGGGGTGTTAGAAACAGCATCAATGAAGTCATTAGACCTAATGCATCTCTGTGTGTAAGAGAAGATGTCTGTAATTTTTAGGACATTCAGTATCAGGGTTGCTTTCACCTGGTGCACACTGTTAGACCGCGTCAGCCGGCATCCCTTCTGTTATTGGTGGTAGTCCATGTTGTTCTCGTTAGTACACAGTTGGGCTGTCACCATTGCACAAAATGCTAAAACCCTTTTAGGCCGGCCCACCCCGTGTTAGCCGGATGTGGCACCTACCGGTAGTTTCCCATCTGCTGATAATCAGGTACAGAGAGGAAACTAATGTGAAAACTAAGTAACGTATTCAGAAGTTCCTTTGGTTTATGGAACATTCTTTTCAAGTAGAGTTGATAGTTCAGTAGAATCAGAAAAGTTTTAGGAGAGAAATTAACATCTAGATGGGTGCATCAGTTTTCAATTGCTCTGGAACTGGTGGCTTCAGAACAACACTGTATATTTTACAATTCTGGAGGTTGGAAGTCTGCAGTGGGTTTCGGTGGGCTTAAATCAGATGTTGGCAGGCTGTATTCATTCTAGGGGCTCCAGGGAAGAATCTGTTTCTTTTCTTTTTCAGCTCTAGAGGACGCCTGCGTTTCTGGGCTCATGGCCCCTTTCCATCTTTAAAGTCAGCAATGGCTGGTCGAGTTGCTCTCACACTGTATCACCGATACTAATTTCGCTGTCTCGCTCCTCACGTCTAAAGTAATTCTATGGCATCTACCTTGTACAAGCCAGGATAATCTCCCTGTGTCAAGGTCCTTGATCACCTCTGAAAAGTTCCCATTGCCATGTAAAGTAATGTATGCACAGGTTTGGGGAATTCGGGTGTACATGCTGGTGGTGGGCCGTGGTGCTGCCTACCACGATGGGTTTCTAGGTGTCGCAGTGGTTGTTGCTAGTGTTGGATCTTAGGGAACCTGGTGGGGCCATCCTCTCAAACCTGGTCTTCTTCCTGAAGTTTGTAGCTGGAAGACAGGACTGTTTCATCTGTGGGAATGATGATGGAGTTGAATTGGAAGATGGAAATAAATATGGAAACTAGACTAAGTTAAGTGGGCAGAAATCAAGAAGTATTTATTGCCCTGGCTGGTGTAGCTCAGTGAATTGAGCACAGGCTGCGAACCAAAGGGTCGCAGGTTCAATTCCCAGTCAGGGCACATGCCTAGGTTGTGGGCCAGGTGCCCAGTGGGGGCCACACAAGAGGCAACAACCACACACTGACGTTTCTCTCACTCTCTTTCTCCCTCTCTTCCCCTCTATAAAAATAAATAAATAAAAATCTTTAAAAAAACACTACATATTTTAAAAAAGAAAAGAAAAAATAAATATTTATCAAACACCTACTGTGTTCAAGGCTTTATGGTAAATGCTGTGGGCAACAAAAAATTAGGAGAAAACACAAACCTCTCTTTAAAAGAGCTTCCAACCTAGGAGGCAAAGCCTACGCACAAATAACTCAAGTTTGTACGTTCATTTGTGCATCATTTGCTTGGAGAGTAGGCATTTCTGGGCCCTCCAGATACATCGCTTTACGCACAGCCTAGAACAGCCTCGGCGCTCCTTCTGCGCTCACAGCTGTGAACCACAGGGCATGTCCCAGAAACAGCAAGTTAGTCTGTTTGGCTGGAGCTGGGGGAACCTGTCTTTCTGAAAGCAGGGTGGGTAGGGGGCTCTCCTGTTTGTTGTAATCAGGAACAGTTGGCAGACTAATGGCCTGATCCTCCTGCTCCATTGTCCTCTCCAGCCTGGTGAGCTGGAGCACACACGAGCTCACTAGTACTAATGCTTGTAGCTAAGCTTCCCTTTGACATTTCCTTGCTACCACTTAACAATATCCAGGTTTTGTAAGTGGTTGTGAAAAACAGTTTATCAGCGTGGAGGAGAGCACGGGAGAGGTCTTTGCCACATGTGCAGTTTCACTGTCAATTCTGTAGACATGGTTCCATTTGGAAATACTCTAGTTCCAGTCCATTTACAGTATCTCAGAAAAACAGCTCCATTCTTCCGGTCTCATCGGTTACGCCCTTACTCCCCTTTCATGTCAGAGCCAGGCTGCATTCTCCCGGTCTGTTGTCATCGGTGCTTCTGCAGAGACCTTTAGTAGGTCTTTTAGAACAAGATGTGTACAGACTTTTTAAAAGAAAATCATGGAAATTGTTTTAAGATGCAAACAAAATGACCCAAGAGCAGTGAGACATCAGGAGCGGGTTGGCGGGTTCTTCTTCCCCTCCTGCCTTTCTGTGGTCCTGAGCACGCCTCTGTGTCCTTGGTCGCAGATTAAGATGTAAAAATTTCAGATCTCCCCGCTCCAGCTCAAATGCTAATGTGCAGCTACTTCTGTTTTCTTCCCAGAACTCTAAAGACGTATAGCTGAAATAAACAAAGGGGAAAATTAGAAAAGAGAAAATTCTTGAAAACAGAGGAAAATGACATATTGCCTACAGGGGAATGATATTGGAAGTGACTGCTGTCTTCATCAGAAGCTGTGGAGCTAACGCAACAAAGAGGCAACATCTTCAAAGTAGTGAAAGAAACACAAAAATAACAAGCCAAACCCGTCAAGCCAGAAATCTATATCCAGTGAACGTGACCTTTGAGAATGGCTTTCTGAGCCCGGAGAAAATGAAGGGATTTGTCGTCAGCAGACCTCCACCGCAGGAGCAGTGTGAAGGAAGTTCATCCGACTGAAGGGAAGGGCTACCAGAGGCGAGCTTGGGTCTCCAGGAACGAGTGGGGAACATCAGACATGGTAAATAGCCAGATATACCAGATTTCCTCCTATTTTTTAAAAAAGACGTTTGACCGCTTAAAGCAAAAATCATAGCATTTTACCCTTGTCTTGTTGATGATGTGTGACATACAGAAGGTGAGGTACGCAGGACCACTACGGCACCCAGTACAGAGTGGGGGACTGACTGTGGACTTGCAACAGACAAAACCATTAGTTCTAAGGACACAACGAAGTATTAATATGCATCTTAATCCACGAGCAACCATTAAAATACTGTAATAATGCAAATAGACACGGCTAAAGGAGCCTGTTGATAAACTGAAATAGAATTCTAGAAAAATGCAGAGCATCTAAAATAATCCAAAACTAAATGAAAAACTTGTATAGGAAAGTGATTGAAATTTTCCCTTTGTTTTTTTTTTTTAAGATTTTATTTATTTATCTTTAGAGGGGAAGGGGAGGAGAGAAAGAGAGAAACATCAATGTATGGTTACTTTTTGTGCGTCCCCTGCTGGGAACTGGCCTGCAGGGAACCGGCCTGCAATCCAGGCATGTGCCCCGACCGGGAATCAAACCACGATTGCCTGGTTCACAGGCCCGAGCTCAATCCACAGAGCCACACCAGCCAGGGCTGAAATTTTCCCTTTGTAAAATGGTCTTACAGTTGAATCTGTAACAACTCCCCAGACAGTCCCAACAGGCAGCTGGTGTTGGTAACCACCGATTTAATGTCCGTCAAAGGAGTTCACAAAAGAATGGGGCAAATGCCAGAGGACGTGTCCGGAATGTGCAGTTCCAGACGCTGTGGCTTTTGGATAAAGGAGACTGTTTGGAGCCACGAGTCCTTCCCATCATGCTCCATTCTCACTGTGGAGCAACTGGAAGTTTGGTTGATGGCTAAGGTCAGCTTGCCCCCAAAGCTTTCTCATCAAAATCCCCCATGGATCCTGAGTGTGGCGTGTGTGGTAGACTTTGTTACCATTTACTAAGAGCTCCCCGCACAGCATGGTGAATTCTTGCAATGCCCCTGTGAGCAGGCAGGCATTCTGAATTTTATTTTATAAATGCAGCAGCAGAGCAGGGGCATGGCATGCTGGGGGCCACAGCTCGGAGGGGAGAAAACAGTCCCACTGATATCTGTGACCCATGATGCTGCATCCCAGGGGCTGCGGCGTGACACGTAGCGGGACGTGGGGGGAACAGTTCCCAGACCCACTGGGCCTGCAGACCCACATCCATGCACTGGCCTAGGTCAGGCCAGCTGCTTCTGCACCCTGAGTTGCTCTCTGCTGCATTAAAAGGAAGTCGTTACCCTAGGAACATTAGCAGCATTTCCATTCTTTGCTCTCTTTTCAGAAGCGGGAAGCACATGGTCTTTCCCACCTTGCTCACCCCCTCTCACCTGCTCTGATAAGACCACCAGAGGTATCTGGGGCTGGGCAACATTGAGACGTGGCTGGTGGGTGCTTCTGCCATCCCTGTCCTTTCTCTGCTGCACTCTTTCTTCCCTTCTGGAGAATCCAGGACCTTTAGGCTTCTTTAAGCAGAACTTTCTCTCAGTGGAGAGTAAGATCAGTTCACTACACTGCAGTGTGAATGACTGAGAGGGCCCCAGGTGCCACCTTTCGGAGGGACAGTCTCATTCGAACAGGGGACAAAGAGTTCAGTTTTGGCGGCCGAGGCACATGAACTTGAATCTGAGACTCTGCCTACGTACTGGTTATGTAATGTCTGGCAAGCACCCCAACCCGTCTTAGTTTCAATTTCCTCATCTCTAAATAGGGAATGACACCTCAGAGAGTTGTGATGAGGATTAATGAGATTTGAGCATGTGCCTAGCGCAGTGCCTGGCACATAGTAGGTGCCCGTTAAATGTTCCTTTCTCCTTTGACCCCAGTGGCAGGCTTCATTCATCTGTTAGACAGGAGTAACAGTTCTCTGGGACGTGTTGGCTCAGAAATCTCTCAACAGCAGATGGCACCTGCTCCTTCTGCTCCACAGAGGACAGGAGGGACAGACTGGACTCGTCCCCAGTGATTCACATTCATCACACGCACTCCTTTGCTGTGTGGCATCGGTGGTCGTGCGGGAGGCCCATGAGTCTGCCTAGCACCCAGGTTCCGGGCAGCCCTTCTTTCAACCCCGAAAACCTGGCCCCTCCACAGCCCTCCGGGGAAACCGGGTGCGAAAGCTCCTCCTATCCCACCTCTGAGGCACTGAATGTTTGGATCTATTTTAGACAAAACATCTGCCTCTTGGTCTTTCTTTCTACAGAGGCTGACAGTTAGTTCTCCTGAATGGGAAGCTAGAAGCTGTGTTGGTACAGAGTGTGGCCGAAATGCAGACATGCCTCGGAATGTGTGTCTCTGTCCCAGTGCACTGATCGGGCGTCTTATTCAGGAAAAATGCAAATCTGTTCATTACAAAGCTCTCAAGGAAGGTTTGTGCACAAGCTTGACTTTCATTATCTGTCTTTGTCGTCCTGGCAGAAGTCCCATTAGACTTTCTATTAAGGCAGAGAAACCGGGCTGACAATGAAAAGTGAGTTGTTTAATTGCTGTTACTTTTGCAAGTTTGAAGTGCATTTTTCTTTCATAATTGTTCTAGGAAAAGCAGCCTGGATTTGAGGACCCTGCTGGGTGACTTAAGGGCTGAGATGGAGCTGACTGCTGCATCCGAATTCTTCTGCTGTTGCAGACCCTGCCCAGTGACCGTGGTGTTCTAAGGTCACCTTGCCTGGGTGCGCGGGCTCGAAGCCATAGTGATCTGGGGTCAAAGCTCCACTGGGCCCCTCCCCGGATGGCGGGCCTTGGCAAGGCAGGCAGTCTCTCGTGTCTCAGTTGCCTCGCCAGTAAAATCGGTAGAATGACAGTATCACTACGGGCCTTTGTGCAGGCGAGAGAATCCACGCAGTGTGCAGGCACGGTGCCCAGGGAGGCGCCAGCCAAGGCCACTGCCCCTTCTCTGCTCTGTGCAGTGGGCGCAGTTGGTGTGGACATTTGATGACGTCCAGTGAAGTGGGCATCGCATGCAGGGCTGGACGGAAAGGGAGGTCACGGAGGGAAAAACCCTTTGGGGTGTGTGTGTGTGTGTGTGTGTGTGTGTGTGTGTGTGTGTGTGTAAGCCCCAGTTTTTGAAACTCAAAGTATAAACTGTAAAAACTTCAGTGCACTTCAGTAACTATGGTAACAAATGCAAGCGAGAGCCCCAACACCAGCCCCAGAAGGGGTACCATTCACCTGGCCCGGAGATACTGGCTGTCTTCAAACACCATGTTCATAGCACAGGGTGTGATGAGTTAAACCAAGCTCAGGCAGTCAGTGTCTTGTGGAATAAATCATGATCCATGCGTCATGCCTTTCTGAAGCATGTTTTCTGGGCTTTTCCCCTTAAACCGAAGGAGCCTTTGCTGGCTCTCGCACACAAGCTGTCCTCAACTGTTTCCTGAGATAATCCATTAGACGTCGTGACAGGCTCCCCGGAGCCTGGCCGACAGCGCGGCCCGAACTGCTGCCCACGTCTCACTTTTCTGTCCTGGTCATCTCCGACAAGTTCCATGCGTGACCCGTCAGGAGACGGCTAATTCCAGTCCACGCAGTTTTCAGATGAGCTTCATTTTATTTTTAATTTCCCCACAAACCCGCGCCAGGCGCAGATATCGTCAGTTACAGACATAGCTCTCTAATCTCTGCCGCCCTTCCGCAGTTCATACTATCAGATGAGTTAAGGTCCAGTTACATATAAAAGTGACTATGATCAGCGAAATGTCTGCCCAGTGGCCCTCTGCACACAGGGCCAAGATCTGAGGCTCTGATGCTCCGCTTTGGCCGCCCGGGGACCGCACACTGTACAATAAACATGACCCCACCTGCAGCCTTTCGAGTCCACCTGGCCGTCAGAGCTTACAGCTCTGGGCATCTGGCCTCCGTGGAGCAGAGAAATAAATTGCTTGCTTGTGCGGGACGAAATGATTTGCCTCTGTCTTCATCGGACAAGGTTTCTTTTCAGAAAAACTGACCTCATCCCTGTGAAATTCTCCTATTTCACCTCTGCAGGCCCCTGGCTTTCACTTAGAGGGCAGGTGACTGACATTTGAGGGGAGGACTTCATGTCATCCGTGGGATCCGCCTCGGGCTCATCAGGGCACTTCTTGGGCTGGTGACGGCTGTGGGGACTGTGTTCGCCTCCAGTCGTCCGGGGACCGGGGAGCAAAGGGACAAAGGCCACGTGTGGCCGCTCACAGAGGTGGGGTCTACTTCAGGGAGGAGGAACTGTTCCCAAGGTCACGTTCACTTACCGTACTCTGTCATCTCGATAAGATCTCGGGACATGCACAAGCCTGAGCGAACCAGGGACAGTGTAAGAGGAAGGTTATCAAGGGCCAAGGGGGGGCTGTGCCACCAAGGAAGCGTGTGTCCCTCTTGGCCTCACTGCCTCTCTGTGGGTGGTGGTCCCCACAAATGTAAAATCTGTAATACTCGGGGCTTCTGTGACAAGTGGGGAGAGAGCTGGGGGATCAGGGAAGCTTTCCTCATGGGGTTTCTAGAACAGTGACCACAAAAGCACAACCAGGCTGATCACAAAGGGGTCCTCTCAGTAGTTCCCCTGATCAGACCTCTTCCTGTGAGTTTTTCTGACATGCTGTGCAGACCCCAAAGCAGATGAGAAAGTCTGGTCAAGCCCTTTGATAGGGTTCTGGGTGGGGGGCAGGGGGAGGCAGGGGAGGGAACCAAGTTGATCAAAAGTCTGGTAAATTCTCCCGCATCTGGCATCTGAACCCTGAGCAGAGCCTGAGGTGCCCTGGAAAAGGTGGGGGAAGTGCTGCCCCCCACTGGCAGAAGCCCATGTTACATCTGCTCCCCCAGCCCGCCAGGCGGGGCCCAACTGCCCTCTGGGACAAGCCAGCCTTGGTCCTCACCCAACTTGAGAATCTTTTGAGCTCTTCCTGTCGCCATGCCCCACCCCATCCCATTCCGCCCTCACCTCTTTTTTCTGCTCCCTGGCAGCCACTCTGTTTTCAGATGTTTACCCCGAGTTAGAACCCAGTGGCCGGCAGGAAGCCTGGGGTGGGGGGCAGGGGAGAGCTCCCCAAATGACAGCTCCTGTGGGAGGCCCTGGGTGCTCTGGGGTGTGGTAAGTGGATGGCCACCTTCTCCCTGCGTCCGACGGGCTCTGTGTGTCTGACAGTGGTCAGTCTCTGACTTGCAATGGCATTAACCTCAGATTAGCCCACGTCGGATGCTTTTGGGGGGGGGAACACCAGTATCATCTGTGCTCCAAACGCCCCATCTTAGTGGTGTCATTTGGTCAGGGCATCTGGATTTTGTCACATTGTTTTACAACCGCTCCCCCAACCCTGATTCCATCCTTCCGAGCTCTGAGGACATGTAACTGGAAGCTGCTCCCGTCACTCTCCCCCTCTGCATGGACCCCTGTCACCTGCCGCCTTGGCATCATCACCCAGGCATGCACTGTCACCCTCCCAACCGGAATGTCAGCTTGCTGTTTGAGATTCACACCAGCCCTGGGTCCCCAGGGGCCCCTCGCGGAGCCAGGGCGGCCCGCGCTTGGGCGCACATGAAAGCACAGGGCTCCCTGGCCTTCTGGACGCACTTCAAGCACTGGCCCAACTAGGAGACCTTGACCGCACACTCCTAAACTCTGCAGGCCCCGAGGGCTCACACGCCACGATATTTACGTTCGTGGGGGAGGGCCAAACAGTCAAGTTGTCATGCAGACGTGGGTCTCTGAGTCCGGGCCAGCGTTGCTGGCACCTGTTAATTGGCATTTAAAAGAAGTAAGTCGGGGGGGGGGGGTCTGGGCCTTTGGATCCGCTGCCAACCTGTACCTGAACAGCAGGGAGTCCAGTGAGGTTCTGGCCCCCCCAGCGGGTGGGAGATCCCCTGAGTGGGGTGTAGCAAATGAGTCCGAGGGCTGCCAGAAAGGGTAAAAGAGAGTCAGAGAAGGAAGAAAATAGGAAGGAGGGTGAGAAGAAAGGTAGGAGAAAAAATAGAGAGGGCGGGTATTTTTAGATTTGCCAGCACAGAGGTTTGTGCCGTGGCACCCTGGGCCCTGTTTCTGCAGGCCCCGTTCTGCTGGCCCAGGTCGGGGCAAGCAGCCCTCGTCCCCTCCCTGCTGGGGCTGAATACCCACTTGCCTCTCAAGGTCAGCTACAGGACCACCTTCCCCCAGCCTCCTCTGAGGGCCCTGCTCCCTGGCGCTGATGTAAAACAGCTCAGCACCTCCCCTCTCCCCTGTGTGCTCCTGTGCCCCCCGCCCCTCCCCCACTGTTCATTCCTTGGGATTAACCTCCTCTGACCCACACTGCCCAGCACAGGCCTCAGCCGAAAGTACCTGTCCATTTCTACACTGACGGTTTGGTGCTCTCCCTCCAGTCCTTTTCTCTGTGAGCCCCAGGCCTCCTGCTCTAGCTTCCGCTCAGCAAAGCCCCCCTCTGTCCCCACGTAGCTTCAGGCTGACTGACAGGGCTATGTGGGGCTCCCTCCCTCTACCCGAGGTTTGGATGGTCCCCTGCTTGACCTGAGGCAAGCCTAGGTTTAAATGACTCAGTAAAAATAATTTCAGTAGTTCATTATTAGCGCACAAGATAACATTCCAAAAGTCCCCATTTATGAACTGACTTATATTAGTTCTTTGAATCTGGCACTTCACAGATGTTATAAATGAATTCATTCATGCAACAAAGACATCTTGAGCTGGAACAAGGCCGCTGAGCTGGAACAAGGCCGGCCCTCTTTTGGGTGCTGGGGATCCTGCAGGACAGAGCATGTTGAAGACCTTCCTCCTCAGGGGGTGCATGCCCTGGTCCAGGAGACAGATAACCCACCAATAAATACATAAAATACACTCTGTGTCAATGATCCTGAGTGCCAGGGGGAGGAATAAATGGACATGGGAACTAATGGGTGCAGGGGTGGGGCTGGGAAGGCCTTGCTAAGAGAGACCTGAAGGTGTGGGAGAGTGGGCAGGGAGGAAAGTTCCAGACTCGAAGCAAGAGTGAGCTCGCTGGGCTTAAGGAGCCGCGTGAAGGCTGCGTGAGCTGAAGCAGAGCAGCACCGGGGACAGGAGGTGCTGGAGGTTTCCCCGCCAGCGCACTGGCCTCCCGTTGGCCCTGAGGAGGCTGGGCTGTGATTCTGTTCAGAGCAGCGCACGCTTACTGGGGCGCCTGCTGTCTGCTGGGGGCGGTGCTCAGGGCTGCCCTAGTCTCTCCCACGACCTTGGTTCTCTGGGAGTGTCTCTTTTGGGTGTCCGCGGGAGAGTGCTAGGGGCACATGGAGCCCACCCTGGGCAGCACAGGCAGCCGGCAGGTAAGATGCAGCGCCCCCTGGAGGCAGTGGGGGACACTAGCACCCTCTCTCGGTTTCTTCTTGTACCAGATGGCTTCAGCCGTCTGGGGTGATCAGCCGTCTCTTGACTTGGAGACCCAGGCACTTGCTTTGTTGCCCAGTGCCGGTTTTTGTTCACAGACGTGTTATGTAACCTTTCTGATCCTTGATTTCCTGGTGGTGGTAATAAATGACTGCTTTGCCTTTCTTGTGTGAACATTAGGTGAAGTTAGTGTATATAACAGAGCCTTATAGAATAGTCTTTTGATCTGGGTTGTCATGACTTCAGAGCAGTCACTCCATCTTCTCCATCAGCAATTAAGTCAAGGCAAAGGGCTCAGAAATAGACATCTCCGCCTGACACCTTCCTAGATGGAAATTGCGGGGTTTTGTTGGCTGTCTAATTTCCTCTGGAGACAGTGTTGGGGCCAGGCAGCTCCAAGGTGGTGAGCAGCTCTGCTGAAAGATCCAGGTGGGAGAAGAACCTGGTTGACGAAAGAAACAGTTGCTGACTCCTGGGAAGGTTGTGCAATAGAATTTCAGGAAAGGTATATAATAAATTTCAAAAATGACAAGCAAGAGGAAAGACCTAAACAAATTGTTACAGAAGTAAAAAAAAAACAAAACATTTCTCCTTTACACACTGCTCTTTTCTTTCCATTTTCCTGCACCCTTCAAGCCCCATTTTCCACAGGGTTTAAGCTGCTCCGGTGCCTAGGTCTCGCCACCCAGGCCCCAGCCATCATGCAGCCCTGCCCACGTCTGCTTACCTCCCCTCCAGGGCCCGTGAGGGTGGGGAGAAGGCTTCCTTGTGCTAGAGAACTCACGTCCCTGCTGTCAGGCTGTGCGTTCTGGAGAAGATTAGAAGTTATTCCTCGCTATTAGAAGTTCTCCCTTCGAGTCACTTACAATCTGCTCCCCTGTGATTTCTCCTTCTAGATGCAGGTCACCCTCTGAGAGACTGGGAGGCATTTTAACTCCCTCTTCTTTCAAGACGCAGCTTTCAGAGGTCTGCAGGCGGGTCCCTGTCCCTGCCGCCCCAGCCCCAGCACACTCAGGACAGGACTTCCTCCTTGTCTCCAGTGTTCACGTCATGAAGGAGCTGTCGCTGTCATCGTTTTAATGCTGTTCTGTATACAGTGTGTGCTTTCCGTCTGAAGATTCATAACCTGCTTCACTTCTTAAAGCTTCTCAGCCATTACTTCTGCAAGTCCTGCTTCTCCCCATCCACTCTTTCTCTCAGCTGAAGTCATCAGACACTTGTTAGAACTTCTCAGTCTGCCTTCCCTGTTTCTGATGGCTTGTTCGAATTTATTCTCTACCTCTCTGAACTGCGCTCTGAGTGAATTCTTCAGAACCGTCTTCCAGTTCACCAGTTCTCTCTTTAACTATAACCATTGCAGTGTTCACTTAATATTGTTGTATTTGATTTTATTTAAATATTTTACATCTCTATTACTTTACCTTTATACTAAATACCTACTGCACAGAAATATGTTAGTTTAGAGGGCAGCTTTTCCTTTTTAATGTTCTCCTTTTGCATTCTAATTGCCATGGCTATGTTTTCAGAACAATAAGGGCCCCAAAATGGGAATTTAACTCTCTGCCTTGACTGCCCCTTCATGGTCCTGGAACTGACCTCATGTGTCCCATTTCCTGAGCTTTCCCAGTCAGGACCCTGCCCTGTGAACTCACCCCGTGTGCCCAGAACTGAGTGCGGAGCACTCGAGTGCACACCCGGAACGCCAGCCTTAGACACAGGACACTGAGCAAACAGGATTCCAGCAACACACATTCTTTACAACAGCTTCTGCAAGAGGATAAAAGGAAGACACCGAGGAAATTTCTTTCAGGCAGTTAATGGGTAGGTTTAACCTGGGTAGGGGCTGCAGACCTGTGATAAATATGCCTCTTCATCAGGCCAAACTCCAGGTGAAAATGAAGCCTCAGTGGGGAAAGGAAATCATCAAAGGCCGGTGGGAGGGAGTCTATGGAAACAGGAGGCCATCCGTGCTTTGACTTAGGAGGTGATAATGACTGCAAATCATCAAATGAAGTGCATCCGGTTGGGCGTCTGGTGCTTCCTGACACCATGCATTCATTTCCATCTTGCTTGTCATTGTTCCCCCATGAGGATCTAGCCAGAGTTTGCTGGCGAGCACGTGGGGAGCAGAGGCAAACTTCTCCACTCACAGGGAGTGGAGTTCTCCTGTTTACAGGAGAAGGGTGCACCCGAAAGGAGAAGGTGGTCACAGGCCATTAGACTGTTTTCCAGTTTTTCCAAACAGCCCAGGCCAAGCCACCTGGTGTAAGAGCAGGAAGTGCCAACAACTGGCAGCCCCTTTGAGCCTCGTGTGTGAGATCGTCTGCTGGGAAGAACATGAGTTTTCGATTCAAGCTTTTGAAATCTCAGCTTCATTACTCACAAGCTGTGTGTGGTTGGAGTGGTTTCTTCACCCCTCTGAGAGTCAATTTTTACTAATTGGGTTAATGATACCTGCATTATTATAAATGAGAACTAAATGAAATAATACATATAAAGGGATCCAGTTAGTATTCAGTAAAAAATGCTGGCACCCTTGCCTTTTGGGGTGTCATTTGACAGAACTGAAGATGAGGAAGGAGGCACAGGGGTAGGAAAAGTGAAGGAGACTGTTAAGGATTATTGCAAAAGGACCTCAGTCCCCTTGGGCCCTCAGCAGTTGGTGGGACCCAGTGGTCAACACTGGTGACCTCCACGGTTGGGAGTGGGTGAAGTGCCAGGTCTTCTTCCTGCACAGCCTGGATACCTGGTGGGAGGCCCCATCTGTGACTCCATCCTGGCACATTCTGACATGGACCAGCAGTGAGGTCCCCAGACAGCCATGCAAGCTGACCCCACCAGCTCAGAATGTGGGCCCCACTTGGTCTTTTTAAACGATCAGACAAGTACATCGCAAGATAGATTGCCCAAGTGAGCCAAGCCGAATGTATAAAGCATTCTGACAGCAGCATCAGCAAACACGCCTTCCACCAAGCACGGAGCACAGGGGATAAATGAAACTCCTGGTCAAGAGCCACCCTTCCAGGTAGGCTGCTGGATGAGCCGGGTTCCTGCCAGGGCAGACAGGGCCCGTTGGGCAGAAGACTTGGGCAGGCCTATACCCTTCCAGCAAAATCTAAAGACAGGTGCAAAGTTGCAGTCGCTTGTTCAGGTGGAGGGACAAACAGTACTCTCCGTCGGGTCCGAATGATTCCTATCTCATGGCTCCATCATTATAACCCCTCTTTCGGTGAGAAAGTGACCCAGTTCCCACTCAAATTTGCTCATTCCACCATCATCCCCCACAGTCTTCAAGAAATATCTTCACATAGACTTGAAGCTTCGGAGCCAGGATAGCTGCCGCCAGTGAAGACATTGATGCCATGTGCCTATAACTGTACTTTCAGATTCTTGTCTCTTCCAGTGACCGGGATACCTTGCATTCCACGTCAGGCACTACTTTGCTCAGCCCCTAAACTCCCTCTATCTTTTCCCACTGGTGTGACTTGAAGACCCTGGGCTTCATCATTGGCAGACTTTGATCGAAGCACAGGAGTGTGGGATTCAGGAAGCTGACGCGCACACTGTCAGCCTAGCCGCAGGTGACGAGGGCCTCGCAGGTGAACACACCACCCTCCCTTCATGGCAGAGCCAGACACCCTCCATTTCGTCACGTCTGTGGGGCTGCCTGATGTGAAGACCATGCTGGATTAGGAGCACAGTCCCTGGATTCCAGCTCCGTTACCCGACAGCGGAGTATGTTTAGGAAAGTCACCTGTTTGGTGTCCTGATCAGTCGGATGGGGCTAGTGAGACTCACAGGGTGTCATTAGGTCAATGGCAGACTGCAGAGTTAGCTTCATAGAGTATGTACAAAGAAGTATTTGTAGCAATCATATAGTCACACTCAATTGTTTCTTGTGAACGTACCTTTTTTTCCAAGTAGACCTCAGGATTCTAGAAAGGGGAGGCTACAAACTATGAATATCTGTGGCACCTGACAGTGCCTCACACCTGTGGGTACTTAGTGGGTAAATGAAAGAATAAGACTTTTAATACAGAATAGGGCCAGGACTTGTACTAATATTATACAATATGTCTAGAGAAATATTTCAACACTGTTTATTCAACAAAAAGTTATCGCACCCCCGGCTGATATGGCTCAGTTGGTTGGAGCGTCATCTGTACACTGAAAGGTCACAGGTTCAATTCCTGGTCAAGGCACATGCCCATGTTGTGGGTTTGGTTCCTGGTTGGAGAGTCTGCAAAAACTAGCTGATCGATGTTTCTCTCTCTCCCCACCCCCATACCTTGCCTCTCTCTCTCTAAATAAGCAATGAAAAAATGTCCTGTGATAGTTTAAAAAAAGTTATTGAAGACCTACTGTGTCCAGAGTTTTGTGTAAGGAACCTAAGCAGAGCGCAACATGGCCTCCACCTTTGGGAGGCTGAGTGGTGTTAAGTGCAAAGAGGGCAGAGAGTCTGCGCTGAGCACAGTGGGCACTCGAAGAAGGAGGCGGCCACTCACCCTGGAGGGCGTGCAGGGTGGCGTGAGAAGAGGAAGGAAGAGCTTCTTACAGAAAGTGGGGCACGGACAGAGTCTGGAAGGGGGGCAGGCACTCCACAGAGGGGCCCGGAGGGCACAGGCACTCTGCCCCTCAGGAGTGTCTGGGGCAGAGACCCGAGGAGCGGGGCCCATGGCTCCGGCAGTGTGTGGGGCCAGAGAGTAGGGAGCAGGAGAGGGCTGGTTAGAAAGAGGTGAAACTAGAAGGGAAGTCTTTTCCCCTCTGGGTTTCTGAGAAAGGGGATTTTCTCTAAGCCCTCTCCTGACTGCTCCTTGCCCCCGGGGCAGGTGCAGCCCCTTCTGCGGTTGGGAACGTTGAAGGTTATGCACGTGTTACTTAGCCCTGTCCTCTTTCCCCGTGGGGACAGCGTTGTCCAGCACACTCGGACGTCTGCTGCTGCCACACAGGGTGTCCGCCCAGGCAGGGAATCTGCTGGTCGGCCTGTTGCCCAGGTTCTCCAGTTCAGCCTACATCAGTAATAGAGGCGATTTGTTTTATTTTGCACTTAGTCTGGAGCCCACATGGGGAAGAAGGTGCTGTGTGTTGGGGGCCCCACCAGGCGGGTGAGGGGACAGACCGTGGAGGACTCAGAATGCTCTGCCTGAGGGTTTGGAATTACACGGACCACAGGGTCTCCGTCACCACGGGCACAGGACGAGAGGGCCTGCAGAGCAAATGGCAAACGCAGCCTTTGTGAGGAGAGCGTGGGTCTGAGTGTCGGGACACCCAGGAGCCAGCCCCTCCGCTGCCAATCAGCCACTGTCTTTGGTCAGATTGCTTACACTCTCCCAGCTTCAATTTCCTCATCTATAGAATGAGTTGGTGTATTAAATCTTCAATGACTCTCTCAAGTTTTTTTTTTTTTTTTTTTTTTTTTTACAGGGAGAATTTTCTAACAGGAACGCCAGAGCAGGCTGTGGAATTTCTTTCCTTGGGGATCTTGAAGAAGCAGCTGGTTTAGCATTCAGTCTAGACGAACGATTTAATTCATGTATGCCAGGTACTCTATTAGAAGCATTATGTGACACTCTTGTTTAATCCTCATCCTCATATCAACCTGTGAAATAGATACTATTAGTTTTCCTCACTTACATACAAGCAAACTGAGACTCAGAAGTTAAATATCCTTCCCAGGAGCCTACAACTATGAAGTGTCAGTGCTGAGCTTTGAACTTGGGCAGTCTGGCACCATGGCTGCCGTCCCCAGCACTTGGCTGTGCCACCTCCGTGCTGAGGGGCAGCTCCGGGTTCTTGCCCAAAAGCCCATTGCGATTCGTAGTGTCTCTGGAGGGACCCAGTTTACAGCCTCTTAGACACGTGCAGAAGGCAGGTGCTTGGCTAGTGAGAGAAACCAAACTCTTTTGGCTCCCTCCGAGTTCTGTGCCCTCGGTTTTGACATTCAGGGGTGAGAAACACTTGTTTGGCAATTAATAACGCACTGCCTTTTGACATCTCTTGTATTGATGTCTTTATTGTCCAGTTTCTCTGCGCTTGTGACTTGTTTCCTTCCTCACTGTTGGTTGCATGAGTACCCCGTCGGGTACTCTGCTACTTGCTTCAATTGTGTTACTCCAATCGACACAACCACCTTTCCAGGTGGGCACTACTATTATCTCTGATCGACAGCTGGGAAATCTGAAGCACAGAGGGAAGATACGTTATTCTGCTAGTGGGCATAGACATTGGCAGCTGTACGTCCTTCATAAATATTTGCGAGCGGACTGATTAGTCAAGGTTCCTCTATTTCAGACATCCGATTCAACCGGGTCCCTCTGTTCTCTTCTATTTATTCTCCTCCTGGTTCTCTCTTTCCTGTATTTCTCCTATCGGCTCGGCCTAAGGTGCCGGTTGGACACTATTCCTAAATTCCTGCCCTCGGGGCCCGGGGGAGCCATGACCCAGAACGCACACACTTTGCACTAATAAGTGTGTGTTAGTGAACTGGCACACTGATGGTGGGTTGGGTTGCTTCATGATCCGCTGGTAAACACGGTTATTCATTCCTTTATGAATTTCAGGCCTGATAGTTAAGTTTTTTCTCACTTTGTTTTGGTTGTTGTTCTTCATTCTCCTGACTCTTGGTTTTTCTTACTACTTAGAACCAGACATAGCCAGCAGGATGAGGGCTGACTGGGTAGACACACTGTTCTGAACTAGTGTGTGTGTGTGTGTGTGTGTGTGTGTGTGTGTGTGAAAATTTTAAATTGATTTTAGAGAGAAGAAGGGAGAGAGAGAGAGATTGACTTGATGTTCTGCTCATTTATGCACTTACTGGTTGATTCTTGTATGTGCCCTGACCAGGGATTGAACAGCAACCTCGGCGTGTGGGGATGATGCACCAACCCAGTTACCAGGCCAGGGCTTTTTTTTTCGTACACATATTTTTGAAAGTGGTTAGAGCTGGGAAAAATAAAACCTGTCCTCTCTGCCTCTTTCATGTCTTATGAACTGCGTCTCAGTGCCAGATCCACAATAACTATTTCTTGACTTCCAGCTCTGACAATGAGAGTGGTCTTTTCCAGCAGGAAGGTATCCAGCATGGACCCGCCTGTCTACATTAGCATGACACTTTGCAAACCAACCCACCCGGCTGTAGCTGGGACAACAATCTGCTGTGACAGCAGCCACAGTGCACACAGCCAAGATGACTTCGCGAGCCGAGGTTGATGTATCCCGTGTGCCCAATGCCTCTTGTATTCTGACCTGTCAAAGTCCCTAGTAGACAAAATTGACTCACAATGAGAAGAGTTAAGCAAGAATTAACACGATAGGCTCTTTGCCTCTTCACTGCTGACCCTTCCTGGGTAAACGCTCTGCTCTGAAGTTGCCGTTAGGGAAATCTCAAATTCAGCCTTGGGCGGATTTCCTTTGGCTTCAAATGGACATGTCTCTAAATAAATGTTAGTATTTTGCAACTTTGAAAAATACCAGGAATACACCATTCTCCATACACCCCAGGAGATTCTAAGTGTTGGAGCATGGGCTGTGACTTCAGGACTCCCTCTGTGGAGAAGCGCTGTGTGCTGCCTCCCTCTAGTATGTGCTTAGGCCTCTCCAGACCAGGTGGCGCAGGTGGCCGTCTGGACAGAATCGGCATCAGCTCGGCAACAAGTGCGGTGAGGACCCTGGTTCGGTCCCCTACCCAGAGGCCCATGCTCTCCACCTGCACTGGCCTGTGCGAAAAGAGCAGGGCGACATTGAACGAGCCTAAGGAAAGGTGCTGCTCGCCCACAAATTCTTGTGGTACAAGTGGGGCTGTGTCAAAACTCCTCAAGGGTGCAATTCTCCATAGTGAGGTCTGGTAGTGCAGTCTATGACTTCACCGGGGCAGGGTGTAAACACAGTGCATCCATGTTTAAAATCAAAGTTGGGCAAGAAGTAGAAAGAACCAGTTCCCACAGGAGGAGACCTGCACAGCTGCCAAACGTGTGCAGGATGAACTGCCGAGGCTGCTGTGAGGAGAACGCACGTGAAGACTGCTAGAGGGCGCCACTTACACCCATCAGACTGGGTAGGAGGTACCAGCCATCTGGCACGAGCACGTGAGAGGATGAACGCTGAACGCTGGGAAATCGTGTGCCCTGCTGGTGGGAGTAGACATCGGTTCAGGTACTTCAGAGAAAAATTCGGCCTTATCGAGTCAGGGTGAAGATCTGCATTTCCTGTTAGAGCAAGCCTCATGCGAGTACCAAGGAGATATGTAGATGGATATTGGGAAGGAAATGACTTATTTTTAAAAAATGGAAATAACTTAATGTCCAACAACAGTGCACAGGCAGGTTGTGGCACCTTCATATAATTAAGTACTAAACGGGTGAAATGAGCAAGTGCTACAAACATCAATATCGAGGCTACCATAGGATTCTCAAGGATCCATGTATATGTATTAATAAAAGTATAAAGAAATGCATGAGGGTCAAAAGCACAGGATTCAGGATGGTGGGTTCTCCTGGGGTGGAGGGCACCCTTGGGGAAGGTACACAGAAGGCTTTGTATTACACTGATAACTTTTATTTCTGAAGCTGGGTGGGTATTTATTGTATTCTTTAAATCATTTTGTCTTTCTTAAATATTTTATAATGTATTTTTCATATTCCTTTGAGATACCAAAGAATTTCAGAACTGGAAAGCTCTTAGACATCATCTAGTTCAACAGTCTCCTTTAAAACATGATGACAACTAAAATCAGAGATAAAAGAACAGATGTTAAAACTGATACCACAGAAATACAAAGGATCAAAAGAGACTATTGTGAACAGTTATAAACCAACAAGTTGGATGACCTAGAAGATACGTTCCTAGAAACATATAAGCTGGCAAGACTGAATCATGAAAAATTAATTTGAACAGACCTATAGCTAGTAATGAGATTGAGTGCATAATCAAAAAATTTCTCAACAGACAGAGACCCAGAGCCAGACAGCTTTACTGAAGAATTCTACCAAACATTTAAAGAATTAACATCAATCCTTTTCAAATTCTTCCCAAAATATTGAAAAGAAGGAAACACTTCCAAACTCCTTTTCAGAGGACAGCATTACCCTGTTACCAAAGTCAGGGAAAGGTACTACAAGAAAAGATAACTATAGACCAATATCACTGATGAATATTTATGCAAAAACCCTCAACAAAATATCAGCAAACCAAATTCACCAGCACATAAAAGGACTATCTGCTGTGTCCAAGTGGGATTTATTTGTCAGCTATAAGGATATTTCAACATACAAAAATTAATAAATGTTATACATCACATTAACAGAATAAAGGACAAAACCATTCCAATTAATGCAGAAAAAGCACCTGATATAACTTAAAATTCTTTCATGATAAAAAATACTGAACAGACTAAAAATAAAAAGAAATTACCTCAACATAGTAAAGGTTATAAATGAAAAGCCCACAGCTAACCTCATACTCGATGGTAAAAACCTGAAAGCTTTTTCTCTAAGATCAGGAAAAGGGTAAAGGTACCTACCTACTCTCACCACTTCTATTCAACACAATACTGGAACTGGAAGTTCTAGCCAAAGTAATTAGTCAAGAAAAAGAAATAGAAGGTATTCAAATTGGAAAGGAAAATGTAGAATTTTCTCTGTTTGCAGATGATATAATCTTACATGTAGAAAACCCTAAAGATAAAAAACTCTTAGAACTAATAATTTTGGGTTAGAGACTTAAATGTAAGACCTGAAACTATAAAATGCCTAGAAGAAAACATCAGGAAACACTTCATGGCATTGGGATAGGCAGTGATTTTTTGGATATGACACCGTAAATGTAGGCAACAAAAGCAAAAGTAGACAACTGCTACCACATCAAACTTACAAACTTTTGCACAGCAGAGGAAACAATCAACAGACTACTAACAAAGCAATCTTCGAAATGGAAGAAATTACAAATGCAAACCTTATATTAGATAAGGGATTAATATCTAGAATATATAAAGAACTCCTACAATCAACAACAAAAAGACAAATAACTTGATTAAAAATGGGCAAAGGACAGATATAGAACGAACATTCCAAAAATATATGGAACCATAAAGGACCCTGAATAGCCACAGCAATTTTGAGAAAGAACAAAGTAGGAGGGATCACCATACCTGACATCAAACTATAGTACAAGGCCATGGTAATCAAAATGCCAGTCTGGTAGTCTTATGCCAGTCTGGTACTGGCATAAGAACAGACACACTGATCAATGAAACAGAATAGAGAGCCCCAAATTAAACTCGAGTCTCTATAGTTAATTAATATTTGACAAAGGGAGCAGAAGCATGAAATGGAGTAAAAATAGCCTCTTCAACTAATGGTGTTGGGAGATTTGGACAGCTACATGCAAAAAACTGAAACTCAATCACCAACTTACACCATACACAAAAATAAACTGAAGATGGATAAAAGACTTAAATACAAGTCATGATACCATATAAGTCCTAGAGAAGAACAAGGGCAGGAAAATTTCAGATATTCCATGCAGCAATATTTTCACCAATATGTTCCTTAGAGCAAAGGACATAAAAAAAAGAATAAACAAGTGGGACTTCATCAAAATAAAAGGTTTCTGCATGGCTAAAGAAAACATCAAAAAAAATGAAAAGGGAACCAACCATATGGGAAAATATACAAATATATTTGCAAATGATAACTCAGACATGGGTTTGCTCTTCAAAATATATAAAGAACTCACACAACTCCACTCCAGGAAGACAAAGAATGCAATTAAAAAATGGGCAAAAGACTTGAACAGACACTTCTCCAAAGAGCACATACAGAGGGCCCAGAGACATATGAAAGGGTGCTCAGCATCACTAGCCATCAGAGAGATGCAAATAAAAACCACAATGAGATGCCACTTTACACAGGTGAGAATGGCCATCATAAATGAATTAACAAACAACAAGTGCTGATGAAATTGTGGAGAAAAGGGAACCCTCATGCACTGTTGGTGGAACTGCAGACTGTGGAAAACAGTATGGAACTTCCTCAAAAAACTAAAAATGGGACTGTGTTTGAACCAGCAATTCCACTGCTGGGATTATACCCTAAGTATCCCGAAACACCAATTCAAAAGGACCTATGCACCCCAATATTCATAGCAGCACAATTTACAATAGCCAAGTGCTAGAAGCAACTTAGGTGCCCATCAGTAAATGAATGGGTCAAAAAAACTATGGTACATTTATACAATAGAACACTATGCAGCAGAAAGAAAGAAGGAGCTCCTACCCTTTGAGACAGCATGGATGGAACTGGAGAGCATTATGCTAAGCGAAATAAGTCAGGCAGTGAGGGACAAATACCATATGGTCTCACCTATACATGGACCTAATCAACAAAACAAACACGCAAAATATAACCAGAGACATTGAAATAAAGAACAGTCAGTAACCAGTGGGGAGGTGGGAGGGAGATAATGGGGTAAAGAAGGGAAAGAGTCATCAAGGAACATGTACAAAGGACCTGCGAACAAAGCCCAAAGGGGTAGGATTGAGGGTGAGAGGTGGGGGTGGTGGGGCAGGGGAAAGTGGTGGGGGGAAAATGGAGACAATTGTATTCAAAGAAGAGTAAATTATTTTTTAAAATGAGCAAAGGACTTGAATAGATATTTCTACAAAAAAGATATGTAAATGGACAAAAACATATGAAAAGATGCTCAATATCACTAAACATAAAGGAAATGCAAATAAGAACCCCAATGAGACAATATCTCACACCCATCGTCAACAAAACAAAACAGTCAATACTGACGAGGATGCGGAGAAATTGAAACTTTCGAACGGTTGGTGGGATTATAAAATGGTGCAACCATTACGGAAAACAGCAGGGGACATCTAAAAAATTAAACATGAAACTCCCATGTGACCCAGCAATACCACTCTGGGTATACCCCCCAAAGTTAAAAACAAGGTCTGGTCAACAGCAGGAGGTGTTTGCACGCCCACATTCACCGCAACATTATCCACAATCGCTGTGATCGTGGAGCATCCCAAATGTCCGTCAGTGGGTGAATGGACGGGAACGCGGTGTACACGCGCAATGGGGTATCATTCAGCCTTAGCAAACGAAATCCTGCCTCACGTTACAACGTGGGCACAACTTGAGGCCATCGTCATGCTATGTTAAGCGAATCACAAAAAGATGAATCGTGCAGGATTCCATTCACAAGAGGCGTCTAAAGTGATCAAGCTCATACAAACAGAAAGCAGAGGGTGGCTGCCAGGGCCTGGGGGAGGGGAAAACGAGGAGCTGCTGAATGGGTATAGTTTTGATAAAGCAGGATGGAAAGGTTCTAGAGATCTGGGCCATAACACTGTGTACAGCATATGGCTGATGCACACTTAGACATTATTAAAGGGGTGAATTTATGTTGCAGGGTTTCTTAGAACCACAGTTGGTAAAACAAAACATGACAAAAGCAAGGACTAGAGTGTCAGGAGGACCTGCCCACGGTCGTGGACCAGTGAGTGCTGGGACTGACTAGACTGGGATGGAGCCGGCCATGTCCGGATCGCCGGCCTCTATCCTGCCCCTTGCCACCTCTCCGCACCTTGATGTCGGGCTTTTCCCAGAGACGCGAGATGGCCTTCAGCAGCGAGTGCTCTTAGTCCAACGCCAGTGCTGCCCCGCGTCCACGTCTCTCTGCCAAAGGTTTGCTTCTGTCTTTGGGGGCCGGCCAGCCTCCTGTAGGCTTTCGAACGAGTTCCTTCACTGGCGCAGGCACACGCCCTGAGAATGGGCACTGAGTGGGGCTACCTTTCCAACGTGAAGCACAAGGTCCTTCCAAGGCGGTTCTGGTCCACGGGTGGTAGCGGGTGCACTGCCAGCTCTGTTACAGGGGGAGCGTGCGGCCTGGAAGGGCCAGAGGGCTTACCTGACATCAGGACGCCATCCTCGTGGGGAACAAACCTCAAAGTACTCAAGGCTTCCCCGCCCTCCCCTCCCGTCAGAGGACGTCTCTGGCCGAGGAAAGCGATTCACATACAGAAATACAGAAACAGCAGTGCCAGCAGGCCCACCTCTGCCCTTGGAAATGACCTCCTCCCCACTGGACTGTGATACTCAAATATGAAGGGTTCTCTGAGAAAAGGAGAAAGTGCACCCCTGGTTCTAGGGACACCTTTCGGCAGATTTTCATAATTGGGGCTGATGGGCTCAGAGGTGAGACGGGGCGTGGGAAGCGCTGCCTAAGAGGGGACGCAGTTGAAATAAGAGCCTGCAGAAGCAAGTTCACTGCCAGGGGGTCCTGCTCATAGTTGACTGAGCCTGGCCGTGGCAGTCACAGTTCTCTGCGTCCTGAGTACTGCCTAGGCTCCTGAGGGTAACCAGGGCTGCCCTCCCTGGGGCCATTGCCCAGTATGGGCTGCAGCTGGGCAGGCGCCCCTCTGGGGGTTGGGGCCGGCACTGGCCAGCGGCCTCCTGGTTCAGCTCAGGTTCTCAGTGTAGGAAACAGAGGCTGCCAGTTGTTCACACTGCCTTCCCTGGTGACTCGCTTCCCTTTGGTGAGCTTGCCCCAGCTCAGTTCCAAGAAAAGCGCCCTCTGCAGAACCCTGCAGAGCTGCTCCGGGGACCTGGGTGGACGGCTTCTCCAGGGTGCCCCAAACCCTGAGCCCTTGCCCTGGGTCAGGGTCGGGGGAAGCATCTTCTGGCGCCCCTGGGCCCCTGTGACCTGAGCGTTGGTGAGGAAGCTCTGCATCGCGGTGGCCCCCCTCGCCGTCTTCCCCACCTTCCTCACCTGGGGCGGGCGCAGTGATCCCTCTCTGGGCCTCCCCTGACCTCTGTCCTGGACACCGGTGCAGATTTATGTCCCTGAGCTGCCTTTTATCTCTTTGGGAAGGAAACGTTTTGCTTGGGAAGTTTTTCAATTTCCTCCTGGCCTGGACCAAGCTGCTCAGGTTTCCAAGGGGGACATCCCCTCTCCTCCTGGGTCCCTGGACACTGCAGTGTGTTGGGGCCTCACTGGCCTGCAGACAGGCCTCCGAGAGGCTCAGATGGCGACAGCAGACCCGACAGCCGAAGGGGCGCGGGGATGCAGAGCCCCTTCCCCGCAGGCCTGCTCCCTGGGCTCTGCACAGGAACCGGTCTCTCCAGATATAAACACAGGCGTAATGATGGCTTTCCCCAGGTCCCCGGTAGGTCAGCCCACAGGTTCCCGGGCAGCGCCGGAAACCCTGCCTTTCCCGGTCCGATACACCCACGCTGGGGAAGCGAGTCAGAGCCCTGCTGCCTGCAGTCCTCCCACAGCCCCACAGCACCATCCTGGGGGGAGCGAAGGAGAGAAACCCGGGCCCGGCTCGTGCTGCTCACTGGGCTTCTCACCAAGAACATGGCTCCTTCTCTCATCTTTATTTTTCAGGGAGTGTTCATCCACTTACACCTCTCTTCTCGTTTTCTCCCCACGGGACCCCCTCCCCCTCGCCCAGACTCCCCCTCCCACGCAGCTTTCCCTCTCAGCCTGTTGCCTGACACCGTGTCACTTGAAAGTCAGGGAAAGCAGGAAAGCCAGGGCATCCCTTTTATACCTTCGTGAGTGTCTTCCGTTTGGATGGGCCCTTTTATCCTGAAACGCTTCACCCACTCCACATCCCGGGATAACTTCACCCACCACTGAAGTGCCGCCAGCCGGCTCGGGCGGGTAGGCGGCAGCTGTTGCTGTGTTCAGGGCAGGAAGTGGAGAAGAACATGATCTTCAGCTAAAACTGCTGGGGGAATTCGGCGAGACGGCGTGGTCTGATGCAGACTGACGGCTCGGGAGGTCAGCCGCCGAGTCCGTTCCCACCTCCTCCACCAGCTCAGGGCTGTGACCTTGGGGCTGTCACGGAAACCCCGGCCTCGTTCCATGTGAAAACCGGGGTGATGGTGCCTGCATCCCCGCTGGGATCCCTGTGAGGATTAGGGAGATTAGGGGCAAGCACGGGGCTCTTTTGATCCCTTCAAAGTCAGCAGTAAAGGATGGATGGATGCCGTCTTCAGCGGAGAGGCATCGGCTGCCAGTTACAGGATGTGACTCGAGGTGCAACAGAAAGTCAGCCACCGCTGAGAGACCTCCCGGGCCAGCCTGCAAGCGGCTCTGAAACGCGGGAGGGGCTGGAAGAGAGCAGGTTAATATGTAAACGTGACAGCCGAGGCTTCTCCTGAGTTAGGCGGAGGGGTTTGCCAGTTTCCCAGGAGAAAAAGGGCCCCAAGTGAATGAGGCCCAGGGGCAGTGACAGAGAAAAGCTTAGTACCAAGAAGGAGATGACTGTGGTTAGGAACTTGGAGGGGAGGGGACGTGAAGTCCCAGGGCCTGGTGGGAAAACACTCCAGTCGGCGTCAGGCTGTTGGCCGCAGCGAGCCAGCCGGCCCCGGGCGCTGTTGTCTGGTGTGTGTCCACTCTGGAGATGCCGCCTGCATCCGTTCTTACCGACCCTGCTCTGCTCTACACGGTACATTCCCGGAAACAAGGCAGGGTGATGGCCCTGATGACACTGGTACCTGTTTGCTAGGGGTCAGGCAGCAGCTAGGGAGGTGACAGAGTCCCAGGGCTTCAGCTGGAGTCCCAGCTCTGTCACTTTGCCCTGGAACCCTGAATCCTTGAGCTTCCTGGGACCCAGTTTTATTACCTGGAAAAGAAAGGTAATAGACCTGTGTCACAGTGCTTTCCAGAGGGTCAGATGAAGAGGTGCCATGGACAGTGTCACAGCAGGGGCCGCAGGAGGGGGGCGTTGTCTCAGTCAGGAGAGGCCGCCTTGTGCTTCAGTTACAAGGGAGTTACTGGTCACAGCCCCAACACCAATGACTGAAAGCAGCCAAGGCTGACGTCCTCCTCCCGCTGCGGTCCCATCGCAGGGCAGCCCCACTCACCGTCGCCACGCAGGGACACGGGCCCACGGAGCAGCCACCAGGTGTGGTCAGAAAAAAGGACACAGTGGCGTCTGCCTTGGCTCTCCCAGCCTTCCACCTACATTTCATTAGCCCGAGGAAGTCACGCACCACACCGACGCTTTTTATTCCCCTTCTTTTTCTGAGGGGAATAAAAGGAAACTAATGTGAAACACACCACACCAGAGGGGAGGAAGAGTCAACACGCCCTTGCTGCGTGCACAGGGCATGCACTTCTGTGCACAGGAGGCAGAGGACTGCCACTGCACCGGCCTGGATGAGACGGGGCCCCTGCCCGCAGGGAGCTGACCCAGCCCTTCTCCAGACCCCCCCCCCCAGAGGTTTCCAAAACCTCTCCGAAGAGCACACCAGTCCCCCCAGGCCTTTCTGCTCTTTGAGTCCTCATGTAGGCCCAGGGCTGGGCGCCCCCCACCTGGTCTGCCACATGACGCCTTCACTGAAGGCTGGTGTAAGACCACCCTAGGCCTCCCCTTCAGAGCGGGTGTCCTCCTTTTACTCGGTGCCCAGGTGACCGGTGCCTCCGGATGACCGCCCCAGGCTGCAGCAGACTGCACCAGCTTGAACGGCACTGGGAGGAGCAGCTCCACTCGCTTTGGCCCTTCGTGTGCCAGCAGCATGCTGACCTTCCTGAGCCCTGAGCCTGGGTCTGTCCTTCCTTTCAGGGAGGGACAGGCCAGCGTAGGCCAGGCTTCACCCCTCATCATCCCCGGAAGCCGTTTCCAGTAGCTGTAATAGCTAACCATGTGCAAGGCTCTGTTCTGAGCACTTGGTAAAGATTAACTCATTAAGTGTCCACAACATCCTATGAGATGGAGATTATTAATAGCCTCATTTTAGAAACCAGGAGGAAATGAGCCCAGAGAGGTTAAGTCCATTGTCCAAGGTCACACAGCTAGTAAGTGGCTCAGTTGGGATTTAACTCAGGCAGTCTGACACATTATTTTCCATCATGACAGTTACTTACACAGTAGTCCAGAGAGGTGGTTGAAGTTATAGAACGTACTGTGTCAGCCACTGGCTGCCAAATGCCCCTTTGGTGGATGGCAGAAGAGGCGGCATTCCTGGTGTATTATGAGTCCATGACTGCCCTCTGGTGGTCATTCCTGAGCATTGCCACTCAGAATGAAAGCGCCTCACAGGAAAATTCAAAGGGCGAACTGGCGAATAAACCTGCAGCTCACACGCAGCCATAGCATGTTGATCCTTTTTTCTCCTTGGAGCCTGGTGTGGCGTGTTTCCCATTAATTTCTTTTTCCCCTTGGGAAAAAAGGGGGGAATAAGAAGCAGCTCTCCACCTCTGTGAGAACAGGCTGGAGGAAACCACAATTAAGCAGCTATCGTCTAATGAGCCTGCGTGTTTATTGTCGTGGCAGTTGTGTGGACGTGCCATGAAGCCTCATGCCAAGCAGATGTGAGAGCACGCTTCCTGTCATTCGTAGCTAAGTTAGGGCCAAGGGCTTTCCTGAATTCACGTCGCATGCAAAAAGACTGCTCTTTAAAACTCAGCCGTTTTGGACTGTGCGTCCCGATAGATACTGGGGGTCATTGTGTGGTCTGACGTGGGTAGATGAAGGCGACAGTTTCCGGCGTGGCTGTCATCAGGCACCAACGCCTGAGAAGTAGTTTCAGCAGCAACCACCATCCCTGGGGCAACCTGACTTCTCAGAAAGCCGCAGCCCGGAGGACGGCTGTGCCTGGGGCCTGCCCAGGTGGTCTCTGGTGACAGGCAGTGACCTGCAGAGTCATGGCCCCTGGAGGCTGGGTTTTCAGCCCTCGGACTGAGAATCATCCGCATGTGCAGTTCTGAACTTGGTGTTGACAGTCTCCCTCCCCGAGAAGATGGAGCAGGTCGTGTGCGTCCAGCCCTTTGGTCTTCAACAGCCAGCCCTGTGTGCACCAAAGCTCTTCCACGTATTCACTTGCCCCCTGGCCACACACCCACTTCTATAAACGTGGGCAGTCACGAGAAAACTGCTGGTCGGGAGAATCGGCGAGGAGGCCTACTTTCAGGACTCACGTTAGAAGGTGCATTGTGTGTGCTCAGCCCCAGCCGCCATCATGCCTGGACCACGGACAGGCACGTCCTGCCTTCGGGCAACCCTTTCTCACCCACGCCCACGCCCGTGCCATCGTCTTGGCCCAGGCTACTTGCAAACCCACTTCCTTACTGCTGCCTGCCCTGGGTCCCGCGTACGTTCAGCTGCCCAGTGGACAGCTCCTTCCAGTAGTTCCCCCATCAGCGTGCCCAAAGCACATTTGAACATCCTGTCTCAGGAAGCGCCTCCTCTTGACTTCCTGAGTGCCTTCAGTGGCTTCTCCACTGTCCCCGTGACTTCAGCTCCAACCCTCAGACTCCTCAGTGTTCCCTTGTGCTTCCGTCACTCGGCGACATCGCTGACATCTGCCTTCTTCTTACAGCTGCCTGCACTGACTGCCCCCCACGTGGCAACGTGCAGTGGCTGAGCATGAGTTTCAGAGCCGGACTCAGATCCAGCGCCGCTGTTTACTGTGAGTGTGGATGTGGACCTTCTCTTCAATTCGTTCAAACCTCATCTGTATAATGGTAACAAACACTGTGTCCCTCATAAGATCGGTTGTGAGTTCAGTGGGGTAGCGCAGACCCAGTGCCCGGCGCAGGGCCGGGGCTCGGCCTGTGCTGTCTTGGGCCTTGCGATTTCCCACCAGGGCCACTCAGCGGCTGCCTCACCAGCCCTTGCCCACGCGCTCTCGGCCAGGGCACTGGTGGGGTGTGCCACGCTGATGCGGGGGGCCGGGCTCCCCCCAGGGAAGCGAACACTCAGCAATCCCACAGGGGCCTGGCCGCATGGAGCTGGCAGTCCGGCAGAGACGGTGAACTTCTCTCCCTGCAGGGACGTATCTGCGCCCTCCTGCCCAGGGAGTCTTGCTGAAGCACAGATGGTGTCCTCTCTCTAATCAGGACTGTCCGTGGCCTCCCGTGTCCCAGCTCATGAGGTGTGTGTCCCTGCCCTTGTACTCAAGCCGTCCTTAGTGAATAAGGTCCTCGCCTCCTTTGGGGGCCTTGTTTCCTTCTCCCCCCACACGCACCCTCCCTTTCGTCCAAGTAGAACTTCCTACCAACTCCGCAGTGTAGTAACCCTGGTTTTTTTAAAGTTACTGAACATTGTTATGCCCTCTCTGCCTTGGTGAGAGGCGGAAACCCCTTCGTGCATCTGTGGGAGCTCACTGCTCCCGTCTGTGGACGTGGGGACATGGTGGATGAGCCAGGCACGGCAGTCTGAGTGGGCAAATGGCCCTCCTAGGGGCTCTGAGTTCTGAGGGAGTGACGTGGTACCCGAGGAAACACTCGAAGTGTGTGACGGAAGAGATCCGAGCGAAGAGGCCGTTGGCAGAGGTGCGGGCAGGGTTGGGGCGGTTAACCAGGCTGACAAAGCCACACCCAGCGAGGTGTGGCGCTGATCTCCCCGGAGGGTGCCTAGAGAACCGAGGGGCGGGGGAGAATTTGGCTTCTCCCCTCCGCTGCTCTGGCTGCTGCTCCTGTGGGGGTTTCAGAAGCAGGAGCACTTCCCCTGGGGAGCCAGCAGTGGCCTCGTGGGCTGGAAGCAGAGTGTGCCTCCCGGATGTTCTTGCTTCCACGCCCGAGAGGAGCAGGTGCTCGGGAAGTATGACTCGCTGGGGCTGTTGACCCGGCCACCAGAAAAGCAAGTTTGCCGTGTAAGCAGACAGACTTGGGATGCCCTTCTTGGCTTCTCCCCTCCCAAGATTCTGTCCGTCCCTCGGCTTGCATTTTCCCGGCTCCAGCTTTCTGGTTCCCCAGTCCGGCAGCTCTGGGTGTTCCCACGGGGTATCATGGTCACCGGGACACCCGGACACCCAGCCCCTGGCTAAGAGACACAGACAGCCCCCCACCCCCACCCCGACCCCCAGACTACACCCCCCAATAGAGTTTGTCTGCTCTGGTCACTGCCCAGTGCCTCCAGGAGCCGGTTTCCCCCGCGGGTGCAGATTTGTTCGTCGTCTTCCACGGCGGGATCGTCCGGGAGGGTCTCGCTCTGTCGTACCGGGACCAAGGTGGACTTTGACAGAACTGGATAGACCACGTGGAAGTGGGTGTTACCCAGAGGTGGGGGTGCGGCCCTGGGTGCAGCAACTGCCAAAACCGTTGTCCTTTTGGTGGGGATGTTTTTATTGTAATGTTTTAACAGGAGAACTGGGAGGCAAGGAGACGCACACGGCGGCAGGGAAAGGAAGTGTGCACATTTCGGGCAGCCCAAGGAAAGGACTGTGTATTTGTCTTCTCGAGTTACTCAGCAAAGGAAGAAGGGAGCGCCTTCTGACCTGGGAGGGCTCTCCGCTGCGTCCTAGCGGAGGCGGGACTTGGCCTGTGTCTCACTGCAGAAGCCACAGTGGGCGCAGAGGCATCTCTCCCCAGCACCTGCCCCGGGATGGCGAATCCAGCTCCTCCGCCCTGGACTCCCAGTCCCTTGTTCGCAGTGAGGAGACCAGCTGGCCCGTCAGATACGATGGCGCTCTCCCGCCTCTGTGTGTCTTTGCGGTGTTCCTTACTTGTCCTGGAAAGTTCTCCTCCCTCCTGCTTCTGCACATCATCCCCCACGCGTGGCAGCTGTCCACTGGCTCTCAGCCCTCACGCCCCTTGGCCAAGGGGCTGGAGGAGTCAGGGCTCCCCCTGCTCATTGTCCTCGGCCACCAGCAGGAGTGCTCCCGGGACATGGCCACCTCTCAGTGCGGAGGTCCCCTCCCGACCCTGGGCTCCAGGGTCCCTAGGCAGGTGCACTGCGCACCGCACTGAGGCTTTTGCCTGGCCCTGGCGCCCTCCCAGGGGCCCCGGCGAGGGAGGCGTGGCCCTGCGGTGCTTCCCGTAGGGGGTGTGGCCTCTGGGCTCCCGGACAAAGCGGCTCTGCAGTCGCAGGTGGCAGAGTGAGCGCTGGGCCTTCCCGCTGGGGCAACATCACCCCTCCCCTCTTCATTTCTGCAGCCAAAGGGGTCAAAATGTCATCCTCCAGCTACCAGCCCCTGTCATTCGTGGGTTTGCCTTCTTGGCCCATTCCCAGTTTTTGTAACTAATCCCCTGAATCGAATTCTCTGTGTTAGAGACGGGCAGCTTGGTGTGTTTTTCCCGGACTCTGAAGGATCCACAGCCCAGTCTTTGAGGCTCATCCCGAATGCCCCCTCCTCCCTGAACTTTCTCCGACCTCCCCTCCAGAGGTCATCCGTTAACTGTCTGCAGTTATTTAACACTCTTTGAACATCTTTGGGCATTTATAATTTTTCATCTTGTATCAAATATGCTTACTCTATCCTATCCATTTTCCATCCGAGCACTGTCTCATTTCTCACAGCAGCCAGCGCGGCCCCACACACTCGGCGGGTGTCCCAAGCAGCCCTGGGCTGGCTTGGACTGATGTTCCAAGTGGCAACACTGAGACCTCCCAGACAGTCACCAGTTCCTGTGCTGAAATAGCCGTACTTACAGTAGTGATTAAATTTTGGGTTATTATAAAAAAAATAACTGGTTAAATTGTCAAAAAAAATTATGTGCTGTGATTCCCCAAACTAAAATGGACACCCTGATTCCTGCCTTGTGCTTGCTCCTTTGTACGCTTTAAACAGCGCTTTCCACGAACGCGATCTCACTGAAGGGTCCCGTGGACGGTGTGAACTGGGAACAAATACTCCTGCTTCACACGGGACCAAATGCCGGGCTCGGGCTCCTCACCAGGCTTTCCCACGCAAAGGCCAGCCCTCTCCCGGGCCTTTTGTTTGAAGTTGGGGGTCTGGCAAGCCAAGGACCCTAAATCTCCAGGTCCTTTCTCTCTGCCGATAAGTGCATTAGACACGCGGACTTTTGTGTTTTAGGCAAAGGTACAAATTCACAGACTATTTGGGATTCCGCTGTCATATGGAATAAAGGGAACACGAGTGTTTCATTCCTTTGGCCGAGGGGCTGTGGACCATCATGTTCTCGATTTCACAGCTCATCGAGTGTGCGTTTATTAGATTAGTGCTAGTTTAGAAGCACCTCCTGGTAACTTGGCAGTCACTTTTTGATTGCTTTTCAGAATTGTCCTGCCTTGTTCTCTGCAGACTCCACCCAAAGTTCAGCCAGTTAAAACTGAAATGCTGCAGGCAGACATTGAACGCAGTCCGGGCGCAGCTCAAGTTATCACTCTCCTCCACCTTGTTTACTCTGTGGTTTTTCACTGTTGCCATTTTTTGTCTTGGGGGCTGGTGTGATCTGGGCAGGACTCCCTTCTGGGCCAGTAGACCAAGAGCAACAGATGTGTCCTGGCAGAGAGCGAAGGTTCATCCATCCCTGTCCTTGGATTGGCCCCCAAATACCTGAAAAGATAGCCCCAGACAGCTCACCTGTGACTGGCCAAGAGCTGTTTCTGGGGCAGCTGGGCATGGAGTGATTGGAGGGGTCCCGAAAATGTCCGGGCAGGAATGTTGTTCCCTCCACCACCCGCTTTGTCTCAGGTTATGGTTGATGCCTAAATTCCACAAACCAGACGTCATCTTTCCCTTTCCAAGTGGCTTTTGAATCCTGAGAAACTTAATACATTGATTCTGGGTATCTGATCTTCTCCAGTCCCCTTATCTGATCAGACAGTCTTGGCTCCAGAACCTTAACTACTCCTAAAACGCCAACCTAATGTGGGCGAAGTACTTAGAATACTGCCTGAGGCAGAAGTCCTTAAACAATGGTGGTGGTAGTGATAACAATAACTTGTTATCGTTGTTACTATTGTTGGATTTGCTTTGCTGGCTAATTTTTACAGAATGCATACTATTCTTGGTATGGGTCTGGGCACCCGCTTTGCTGTTTTGTCACTGTAACCACCCTATGAAATAGGTACCATTATTTGATTCATTTTAAGGATGAGGAAATGGAGGCAGAGCCGTAAAGCACCTTGGCCAGAGTTCGAGATTAGAGAGTGGAAAAACCCCAACCCAGCTGCTGGCGGCGCCCCCCAGTGGAGGGGTGGAGGGCAGGGCGGCCGGGTGTTCTGACAGCGGAGCCCACTGATCCAGCAGGCGGGGAGGCAGAGTCTGCGCACAGGACGTCTAAGGAGATTTGTCTAGACACTCCCCCCCCTCAAAAAAAAACAATCAAAGGCTTATGTCATTGAGGAGCAACCTGAACCGCTTTGCGGGTGTGTCCCGCAAACTTTCAGACGGGGACACACCGCATCTGGAAGAGCCTGGGTGTAGTATTCCGTATTCCGTAAGGCAGAAGTTGCATTAGAACATGGTCCTCGACCCTGCTGTGTGCACCTCGGGTTCCTGAGGTAGTGACTCCCCAGGGACGTCCTGGGTTCACAGCGAACGCCCGGCCTTGGCCGTGTGTCTCCTTCACTCCTCGGCTCTGTGCGTGGGTGGAACCTTCTACCAGGCTGGGTGGGTTCTAGATTTTTTAAAGTTTTCTTGCTTTGACCACGAGATGGCGCCCAAGGCCAACAAGCGCCAAGTCACATTCCCCGCACGGCTTTGCCAGGTTTGCTGGCTCGTTCATGACGGGCCTCAGCTCTGCCTGGAAGAACTGATCAGCGCCCACTTGGCGTCCAGACGTCTGGACACCTAGGCCAACACCCGACTCCCTTTGGAATTCCCCCCCACAGGCTTATTAACAGTTTGCCAAACCAAGCAAGTTTACCTTGGAAACTTCTCTTCAGAAACTCCAACTATTCCCCAACCCAGAAATGACACACCTGCCCACCTCTAGCCAAGACACTTTATTACGAACATTATTACCATTGAATGCAATGACACAGATATTTAATGTACTTTAAGCTTCTGAGTTTAGTGTTGCACTAATAAGGCCATATATTGTTGCATCATTGTTGCATGTAGCCTGGCCCGCTGCTGCGCCAGCCAGTCCGGTGAGGCGTGGCCTCAGAGCAGCTGTGTGTGGGAAGCCTGGGCGCTTATTGGAAATGCAGAATTTCGGGATCGGCTCCTGGCCCGCTGGAGTGGACTGTGTTTGAATAAGAGCCCCCAGGTCATTCCCATCACACTGAGAAGCACACAGAGCCACCAGCCCACACGCAGTCTTCCTGTAACAAAATGAAGGGGGGGTGCTTCTCTGCCCACAGAGCCAACCACAGACCTGCGAGCACAGCAGGATTCCAGGGCCCGCCAGGTCATGCTGCAGTTTCATTGGCATATCACAGGGCAAACCCGATTACTGATGGGCATATGTGACCTCTCCCTCCCTCCCTCTCTCCCCCTTTCTCATTCTTTTATAGTAAATGTACCCAAAAATCCACCATCATATGCGTACATAACATTGGTTTGATCAGGACACAGCAGCTTCCCTTGCAAATGTGTCTGCGAGAGGCACTTATCGATTATCAGCTACAGTACCTGGCACGTTCACGTCATATCCATTGGCCCTGGTGATCCAGGGCGGGCCACGATCTGGACCCCGGGGACCACACCCCACTGCAGAACGGATGGGAGGAGCTGATGTCGCAGCCGCCCCTTCCTCACCACATCCACCGATCCCCGAACAGGGTACATGTTTCTTTAAAGGCTGTGGGTCTTGTTTAAAGGGTAACGACAAAATGTTCTTGACGGTCTTTGTGTTAATTCTCATCTTACTCTTTCCAAGCCTGCCGTCTGGTGCACAGCATCTGCGGAATTAGGCTGACTCCTCCTGGAGAGCCCTGGCTGAGCCGACCTTCCCCTTGATCATTCCAACAGTAGTGACCTCCTCGGTTTCATGTGCCGCCAACAGAGTGAAGTATCGCCTGAAGGAGGAAGAGTGTTGAGCGTAGAGGAGCGCAGGAGAAGAGGCCTAGACAGATGGGGAGAGAGCAGATGGGAGGGAGGGGGAGGGGGAGAACCCCAAGCCCCGCCCCCTCACCTCCGGGACCACTGCCAGCAGGCTCTTGCTTCAGAGATTTAGCACTAGCTGTCACCTGGGTTAGAACGTGCCTCCCCAGGGCACCCACATGCCTCGTTTCCTCCCTTCATGAAGTTTTCTGCTAGAAATCTCTCCCCTGACCCACCCCCCATAAAACTTCACAAGCCCACCTTCCCCTCCCCCCCATCCTGCTGTGTTTTCCTTTTCAGCCTTCGCCAGCCCCTGACATCTTGCGAGTCTGTTTCTTCTTTGTCTCGCTTGCTGGACCAGAGTATTAGTCCTGGGAGAACAGGGCCTTTTGCTTTGTTCTCCGTGGGACCTCCAGCACCGAGGACAGTGGCTGGTGCACGGAGAGGGGCAGGCGAGCCCTGGGGAGGGGGGCGGAGGCCTCCTCCGAGGGTGTCCCACTGGTGGGCCCAGTTGACCTCCACAGTCTGCTGGGGGGTGGGTTCCGCACTGAAGAGAGCCTGAGGCACAGAGAGGTGAGGGGACCGGCACGGGGGTTCGGGGTCTGGGCGCCTCTGCCTTTTCCGTCCACCAGGGGCTTCCCATTGCACCGGACGGACGTCAGCCAACGGCGGCCCGCTGGCCACATCCTGCACCCTCCGCGCTTGTAAAGAACGTGGTAAAGATATGGTCTAAAGAGCCTAAGGTGCGTGCCCTCTGGCCCTTTGGAGAAGGTACTTGCTGCCCCTTGCTTTTGCAGGCAAACCAGTGTGATAACAAAGCAAAACTCGTGGCCGGCCAGTCGCACACGGTGGTGCCCGAACTGCGTCTCAGCGCGTCGTCCCCAGCGTTTTGACGAGTTGGGAGACAAGAACTGCAGTCCTGGATTCGATAACCACGTGTCCCCATCTCTGTTCTGTCCCTGATGAGCTGTGCCACCTTAGCTCGCCATTTCATGTGTCTGCATCTGTATCCCCATGTGTCTCAGTGATAACAACAGCAGCAATAAGGATAGCTCTTGCTGAATGCCAGGTTCCATTCTTGGCGATTCACTGTAGAATGATCGTGTTTGATACTCCCAGTTAAGCAGTTGGGCTTTTCATAAAATCCTGACTCTGCGAGTCCAGGCACAGGGTGGATCTGTGCTTCCACGCCCACTTGGACGGAAGTGTGGCCTTGGACTTGTCTGGGGAATGAAGTGTTGGAGGAAGTGATACACACAACTTCTGGCCAGGCTCCAATAGCCTCGCCCTCTCTCCTTGTGTCCCCTCTGCCATGGCAACCACGAGGGTCCCAGAAATGCGTGTTTGTCATCTGGTCTCGGCATGTGGATGATGAAGAGCAGAATCCTTGGCTCATCCTCACGGAGCAAAAGCATTCAGTGCCCTAATTTTTATTTGTTTGTTTTGTTTTCTTTCGTTGTGGGAGTCAGACTTTGGGACTGTTTGTTATTGAAGCGTCACCTAGCCTAGCACACAGCCAATAAGGTTCTCTCTGGGTCCAATTTCAGAGTTTTGAGAATAAAACTCCTTCCTCCTCAGGGTCAGATCTGCATTGTCTTTGGCCTGCGGGGGTGCTCACCAGAGACGTGGAGAAGGGGGGGGGGACAGGAGAAGGGCACGTTCTTCTCGAGTGCAGATGGTGAACACCCCCCTTGCCCCATGGTTATTTCAGTTGTAGCTTTAGGTGGTCTCATCCCCCAACATCTGTGCCTGTGGCCACTTGAGAATCTCCTCATTGCTCCTCCCTCTGGGCAAGGTGCTGAAAGTGCTCGTTGGAGTGTGGTGTGCAAACCTGTGCAAAGCGTGCAAACCCGAGCACTGGCCTGTGGGTTCAGGAAGGGGAGGCAGCACACCACGTTGTCAGCCCTCGCAAACAAAAACCCATGTCCAGTTTAATCCCCCAAAGGTAAGGGAAGGAGGCCTGAGGAAGAGACATTTTGAAAGGGCATCAGGGCAAGGCCCAGACGCGGACATTTCCTGGAGACGGTGAGCCCAGCGCACCCGGGGCGCCAGGCCCCTGGGGTTGAGGGAGGACTGATGGGGGACAGGCACAAGTGGGAGTCGCTTTAGGACAACTTCAAATGTCAGTCCGACCCAGGATTGGTGTGGTTTTGAAGTTTAAGACAGAGAAAGGGCATTTCGTCATTTTTGTTCATTTAAAAGAAAATTCAGCCCTGGCTGGCGTAGCTCAGTGGATTGAGCGCGGGCCTGTGAACCAGAGGATCAAGGTTCGATTCCCAGTCAGGGCTCACTTCCCGGGCAATACGGGGGCAGGCAAACGGTCACTAGGCATGGGCCAGGTCTCCACGGCTGACTCTTCTGAGACCAAGGCAAGAGGCAGTGGGGTCTCTCAAGAAGCTGAGTGGGTGGAAGAGACAGAGTGTGACCTCGGACTGCCTTTGATTGTAGGAGACCGGAGGCTCCAGGGCTGGGGGTGGGGGGATGAGGAGCTTTGGAAAGTGCAGGAGCTCCCTCCCATCTCCGGAGGGGCCAGAGAGGAGGGGACCCTCCTGGGGAGTCAGGAGGTGCCAAAGGTCGAGGGGCCCAAGTTCAAAGCAGTGCCTGTGGCTGACACACTTCAGGGACTTAGCGGAGGAGAGAGCTTTGTGGGCTAGATGATGCTATTTCCTCCAGCATCATTTTCTTTATACTTTTTACTTTGAGTATGTACATATTGCCTTTATAATAAGAGTAGACAAAAGCTGTTTCTTTTTGACAAAATTAACTTGTGTTGGGAAAAAGGTAGCAACATAAGCACACACGTTATTAATTCACTGCTAATTATTTACATTGATTTGTAATAATGATAGTAATTATACATGCATGTAATTATACAGTAATTATACTTTAGAGTAACTAGCTTCCAGTAATTATTGATGATAGTCAGCATGAATGGGCATCAGCCACAGCGTGGCGGTGTGTTCATCCTCTTTGCAGATTTGTGTCTGAGGGTAGGAGATACTTCTGGTATCCGGACCATCGGGACACGTTAGCTTCCTGTTCCCGAAAGTTCGTCATACCACGTTGTCATGTAAACATCGTGCCTGGTATGGCCAACCCCCTTGAAATTATTCACTGAGCCAGAAAGCACAGTTTTGATACCTAGTAAATGTCTGGTTTGAAGCAGGGTTTTTATCATGGAAATTCATTACTTTGACATGTTCTGGTTTGAAATTTAGAGACCTAAATGCTACCCAGGTTTCTAAGCTCACAATCTCTGAGACATCCAATGGAGCCACTCGAAAATGTGGGCTTTCAAATTCACAGCATTTTGCCTTAGTTGTTCGAACTCATGGCACGTCCAGCAGCAAAGAGAAGTCTGGTCGTGTCCGAAGCCCCGGGCAGGTGGGATTTTTTCAGCCCAATAATTCTCTAGCGGGGGCAGGTTTTCTTTACATCAGTAGGCACACGGAAAATGCGGCAAAAGCCACCCGTTGTGTCTTTTCTTCCTTGCATTTTCCTCAACCTCCTTTCTCCCCAGTCTCTTTAACTCCGTAACTGGGTCTTTACGGAGCTCCGTAAAGTTCGCAGGAGAGACGTCATCTATGCTGAGGAGCCATGCGTGTGGTTCCACTGTAACGTGGAAGCATGTTAGCAGGACTTTCCCGCTGCAGGTGAGAATGGAATGGACACAACCTTCCTGTTTCATCCTAGTAACTCTGGAAAGCGATTTCCTGTAGCACCCGAGGTGGGAAAGCCTCGCTTCATTTCCTCTACAGGGGGAATAATGAATGTAAACAGAAATATTAGGTCTGGAATGGTAGTCGCCTGTAAATGTGGAGCTGAAAGGACACTTTAGTTCATTCCAGTTATTCACAGATGAGAAAGTCGACACCTAGGCTCCCTGAAGATCAGCGAGGCAGTGAAGGGGTTAAGCTCCGCCGCACTCCGGTCTCTTGGCACCTGGCCCACTGTTTATTTCCGTAGTTTGTATCATCTTGCGCAGGCCCTGGGGTTTGAGCTCGGCCTTCCACCAGCACAGGCTTCGGAATGTGTGTGCCATCTTGACATAAACCCTAACAGACACAGGCTTCCAGTATCTGAAAATTGTATACAGAGCGCTGGAAAAGAAGTGCCAGTTTGCCGGCTGGTCCCACACGATGGAAAAAATGAGGAAGGAAGACGGCAAGTGAGGGTGGCGGGTTTTAAGCAGCACCGACGTGAAAGCTCGTGTGTGTTTCCCCCCAGTTCTGCCACCTCTTTCCAAACTGCCGTGCCCGCCAGCTGAGCTCCAGCCCCACGCTCACAGTCCAGTTTGGTGCAGTCGAGGTGAAGATCCGGGGTGACCCCTGTCTTAGTGCGACCCCAGTCTTCCGTCCGTGCCAACTCTTTCATTTTTCCTCTTTTGTGCATTAATGATGTCTCTTTTTTTCTTTTGAAGTTTAACTGAATAAAACACCCTATTTAACTGGTCTATTTGCCACAGACTAAACAATTCTCCAATCACATAGTTCTGCCTCCAGCACAATACCTCCTCTCAGAAAGCCAAAAACACAGATATGCGGCAAACAGAGTGCAACTGTGTTAAAGCTGTTTCAGGGTCGCCAGTGAGCAGCCCACCCACGGGGGGGGGGGGAGGAGAGGAGAGGGGGTGGGGCGGAGAGCAAGGCAGAGGCACCCAAAGAAAGAGCCACGATTTCGCTTTCAGAAACAAAGTTAAACAATACTTTTTAACAAGTACTTAAGACAAGAAGGCAAAGTGTGAGCACATAATATAGGATCCTGCACACACATTCCTCAGGGAAGGAAACTGCCTTATCTAGAGAAGTGAAGCAGATGATGGCTGTTGCCATAGGGATTGTTAGCTGCCTAGGGCAAAGGTCCATGGGAGTATCTGCGACATTTCAGGTGTCCATCGGATGGGCGAGGGTGTCCTGTTAGACCAGGAAGACCCCAGGAGTCAATCCCATTGGCATAGCCAGAGAGTCTTAGCGCCCTTGAAACGGCTGCATGTCATCAGGAAGTTAATTCTGTAGGGTCAGGGAAAGCAAGGAGTCTTGGCTGGGGGCAGAGGAGCATAGGGTGGCTGGTAAAAATGGCCTGAAGCTGAGGAAGAGAGTTTTTAACAATAAGCCGTTGATGATGAAGAATTTCAGAGACAAAGCAGAGACGACATTAATGGGAAGGTGGATGGGTTGTGAGAACAGGCAGAATGGCCTCATATCAAGTGCCCACCCCTCCCCCATGCAAATAGTGTTCTGGCTTCTCATCTTTTGGCTTCTATGGAGCGTGTGTGTCCTGCCTCCTGCATGCGCAAATCAGCCAAACGCCCCAGAAAGCAGTGTGTGTGTTTGCTCTCTCACGAAGAGAAGCAGTAGGTGGGCTGGCAGCAGCAAAACCAACACCAGGGGTCTGACAGGTGGAGTCAGACAGGATCTCGGTTCAGCAACCTCTGTACTTGAGTTCTGGCTAGGAAAGAATTCAGAGCCAATATTCAGACTAGAAGAGAAAGTTTATTTAGAAAGTCACAGAGGTGGAAGAAGTGAGCGGTAGAAGATGTGGGCTCGGGAAACAAGGTACAGAGGCAGAAGGAGGACCCCTGGAGTTTAGGAGAGAGAGAAAGGAGAGGGCGATGAGCCTGGGGGAAGACGGGGGAGGAGAGGCACGGGCGTGCTCCCCGAAGGTAGTGCACCCTGGGTCCTCCATCCTAAGCAAGGCTTTTTTAAGGGTGGGAGTTTCGGGGGTGGTCCACTAGTCGATGCAGCTGGTCCTGGTGTCAGCCATGGTTCTGGTTCTGCCGCGTGTCTGGTTCTGCTGCTTTCCTGGGCCCGGAGCTGAAACACAGCTGTGGCCTGGATGTCGTCCCTAAAGGCTGACACTTCAGGGAGGGTTGTACAAGGGCCCGAAGGGAGTGGATGAGGCTGCTCTCCGGTCCCTAGTTCCTCCTCCATGGGGTCGAGGGCATGACCAGCAACATGCTGGGGAGGAAAGGTCAGAGGAGGGACCAGCGATAAGAAGGGTCAGGGGGTCTAAACCACAGGACCAGTGGCATGCCCGGGGAGGAAGGTCACCCTGGGGGCCAGGTCCTGTTTTCCAGTTTTGCCCGTTGCTAGGGACCCGGGGCTTTCCGCCCCGGTGACCTTGTGGGCCTGGCCTGTGGTCCCCACTCTGCCCCTGCCTGTCTAACAGCCTGCCACAGATGGAGGGATATTTTAAAATCACCTGTAACCTTTCTTTTGGGAACATTTATTTATCGAAAGTGACAATGACAGGAGGCTGCAAAATGTTGCTGAGTCAGGTCTGAAGGGTGAAAATTGAAGTCTTAGAGATTCAATTTGTCACTTGCCCTAAAACTGTGTTCTTATTTTGAGGAAAAGTTAAATTTTCATTTCTCCTTCACTGCTAGAGTACCCACTTCATTTGATGAGCTCTGTCCAGGGGACGCACAGATATCAGGGACCCTTTTGGTGGCTTCATGTATCTAAGGCTCAGTTTTACAAACCAAAGTTACTGTCATCCTGTCTCAGTAATGGAGCACCTCAGCGAGACAGAGGGTCTTTCCGACCTTGGCTGAGTTTAGTTTGAAATCCTAGCTCTGGAATCAACCTCTCTCTCCTTCTTTCTCCCTCTCTCCTCCCCCCCCCACTCCCAGAGACCTAGCCTTTCCCCTGGATATTCAGCAACCCCCAGGGCAGCAGAAGACACTAGTCCAGACCTGACTACTGGTCACTAGGTCTGGACCTCTGCAGGCTACAGTAACATCTCGACCTACGTTACGTTTCAGCTCCTGAGCCCTCAGGTGGCGTGACCCCCTGGTGACTTTCCCATGAGACCAGACAGAGGGCACCAGAGCAGACCTCAGACTGTCCTTGTTACATCCCGTCCTTGCGAGCAAGAAGGGTCAGAGACTGCTGGGTAGTCAGAGGTGTTTTATTGGCCAAAGTTTCAAAGTTTTACCTGCGCAGGGGCGAACTCTCGGGGTGCCTCCGGAGACACAGGAGTGCAAAAATGGCTGCAAATGAGAGTCGCGCCTGGCGCTTACAGGCTAGGGTTCTTATAGAGGAGAGCAAGCAAGCAACTTCCAGAAGCAGAAGGTGGCAGTTAGCTACTGGCTCAGGGGCTTATGCTAGGGCTCGTGATCTTGCTGATGATTGGCTGGCAGGGCTCATGAACAGCTCGTGCTCAGGTTAGCCATTGGCCTAGGGGCTCATGCTAGGGGTAAAAATTTACCCCCCCAATGGATGTTCCAAGAAGCTATCTGCTTAACTTCCTGGAACATTTGCCCGGGGGTGGGGGTGCAGTCCCCCCCACCCAAGCTTGAGCAAGCAGCTAAGGTTGAACAAACAACTTAGTTTTCTTAAGACTATTTCCCTTAGCCCCTAACATCCTCAAGACCTGGAGAAATGACTCATTCCCCTCACCTACAGAACCTGTTGCCCACCGGCCATTGGGGAGTTCAAGCTTTTGAGCACCAACTTCCTGTCCCGGATGGTGCCGTCTATCAGTAAAATAGCCGCTCTTTATCCACTGCAACTCTTGGTGTTCAGTGTTGGCTCTGCTAGAGCTCGGGGACGAACTCTTCCAGATCTAACACGTGAGCACCCACGGCCAGGCTGTTGGGTTGTGGATCCCTGGGCTCACTCCCAGAGATTCTGATTCGGAAGGTGTGGGACCCGGACCCTGGGCCGGGACTAACACTTTAGGTGACTCTGGCTCTCACGCCGTGGGTCCGCCAGTGGCACTTAGGGAAGCGCTGCCTGGTCTCATCGGCCCCCTTCTGCTCGTGACCCACCCCCTCCACTTCCCACGGCCAGAAAGAGCTCTTCCGAGTCCACATCCGGGAAAGACCAAGTGGGTTTTTCTTCTCAAAGTCTGTCCACAAGTCGCTCCCAGCTCCTCGCCCAGCCGTTCCAGCTCCACCTGTTCCATCCTGTAGACTCGGCCTGCAATTCCCTGTGCCCTGGAAGGTCCTCAGACTCGCAGGGGAGGCGGGGCACCTCCATGTCTTTGTGGAGGGCTCAAAATACAGAGGTGTTCACTGACTCCCAGGGCGTGAACCAGGAGCAATTTTACTGAAAGAAAACTTGGCTTCACAATGTGAAGCCATAACCATGGCCGCAGGTGGGGGGCAGTTAGTCTTTCCCAAAGAGGGCCACGCCCACTGATGCATCCCATCCCACAGGTTCTTCTGGGACGTGAGCTCTGAGTCTCCCTTCCGTGAACCTGAGCAGGAGTTCTTGACGGCTCCAGTCCACACAGTGAGGTAGAAATAACTACTCTGCGACTTCCAAGGCTGGGTCGTAACACGAATGCATTGCACCTGGTGGTCCCACCTGCTGGTGGTGAGCTTCCACCTGGAACCCAGCCTCCACGTCAAGGGGAAGACCGACCGCCAGAGGCCTCGTCCTGCTCTTAAGGAGACCGTGTCACCCAGGCATCATGTTTGGGTTAAGGGACGGGGAATTTTTGCTGTTGGCACTGGGACAATCTCTTATTATCTACACCTGTGCCACCGAGCTTAGGCATTTTCCATGTGTGTCCTTTTAGGGATTTCTTCTGGCAGGCCTGGCTACCGTAACGAGGAGTTTTGAGTTAATTCTAAGGACAATGGGAAGCTACTGGAACACTTTAGGAAAGGAAAGCATGCCACTGTTCACATTTCTAAGAGGTCTTCTGACAGGTTCATGAAGAATGGGTCGTGGAGACAGTATGGAATCTGGGCCTGTAGGAAAAAGATGGTGTACACAGTGCTCGTAAAGGCGGAGACAGAGGTAAGCGGATGGGTTGGGGGTGTGACCCGGAGGGAGAGTTGACGGCCCTCCCCGTGGATTCGTCATGGAGGGCGGTGAGAAAAAAAGAGTTCTCTTCGCTTTTTGACTTGATTACCTGGTGGGAAAAGAGGCCTTTACTGAGATGGTCAGGATGGGCGGGGGAGATGCAGAAATCCACAGGTCCCTTTCCAGACCCTACCAGCCGCCTGCCCAGATATGTCAAGTCCCAGGGATGCCAGTGTGGCGAGGAGGAAAGAAGCCAAGGTTGTCGATGTGAACCCGAGCATCCTCAGCACGCTGATGCTGCCTGAAGCCGTGGGGCTGGATGCGGTCAGGGAGAGAAGGGCAGTGAGGGAAAGGGGGGAGCAGGGGTGCAGCCCGGGGCAGTCTCCGTCCCGAGAACTGTGGGAGGAGGTGCGGCCCGCGAAGGACACTGAAAAGGGGGCACAGGAGACCCAGCCGAGGCTGGCGAGGGTGCGTGCTGCGGAGAGTAAATGGATAGAAGAAAGAGAGAGGTGCAGGGACAAAGAAATAACCACGGAAGCAAAGTCCTGGAGACGGTGAGAGAGGACAGACCCAGAACACAGGTGAAGGGTGGTAGGTCCTTCGCAGTCCCTGGGAGACTGGTCTTGGTGGCACTCGGACTGGGACAGACTGCGCATGTGCGGAGGCTGCAGGCTGGTCGGGTTCACGTGGGACGAGGAGAGAGTCGGCTGGAGTCACCGGCTCTAAACCCGCTTGTTTGTTTATTTGATCGTTGTCATTATGGAAAACCTGCTTCTGAAAGTCAGCTGGTCTTCGGGGAGGGTCAGAAGTTCAGTTTGGTGCTGCTAGAAGGTGTTTAATCACAGATAATCTCAGAGCGGTGGTTGGCCCTGGGCAAGCAGCGAGGGAAAGAAGGCCTGCCTGCCTTCAGAACCTCCAGCCCCCATCCTTCCCCACTTCTCCCACCTCCCCATCCTTTCGCTCAGTGTCCTCACAGTACTCCGGCAGCCCGGATCAAAGAAGAGAGCAAAATACACTTCTGTAGACCAAGTCCTAAGGGCCTGAGTGTCTCACCCTTGCCAGGGCTGCTTGTCTTTTTAAAGAGACTTCTGGGGAAGAGAAGCCGGTTCCCAATACAAATCCCCAGTGGAGAAAATTCAGGGGCGGGGAAGGTTTGGGGGAGTGGCTTTCCACTCTCAAACCCCAGTGGAAACAGCAGTCTTCAACCAGAGGCAGGACTAGGAAGCCAAACGTCCACCAAGTCACCGTATACAAAACAAATCACTGCTCACAGAGGACGTCTTCCTCACCCCCAAGGAGTTTGACTGGGACAGACTCATTACCATCACGGAGTGGGGAGAGAGACCCGCAGAGGGGAGTGGGAGGCAGGGAGGAGAGGGAACCAAAATGTATCAGGTGCTGTAATTTACTGTCGCCGTTTATTGACTCTAGCTGGCCATGTAATGATCCTTCTCTTAATAACCCATTTCCTATTTAGTAGCAACTCTAGTTGGCATGTCCGACATTGTGATTATAACACATTCTACATCAGAGTGGGCTTTCATGAAAGTTGGCTTAGTTATCATCAGTCACTGCACTAATTCTTGATAATAAGGTATAAAATTTTAGAAAAAGCACTCTGTGTGTGTGTCAGAGGTACAGAAATACAGTTGGCTGTTTCGAAGTTGGGAGAAAAGCACAGTCCCTCTAATCACAGCAACATCAGCAACAAGAGCAGTCACGGGAGAAAAGCAGTCATTCTAACCATGATATTATCCTATTTAATTGTTCTCATTTCATCTTGTAGATATTTTGATAGTCCATAATTTCAAAAAATAAGTAGTATAAAGTTTGCAAGTTTTGAAAGGTCAGAAATAAGGTGTCCTTCAAAATCTACAAAAGTCAAGGGAAAGTGATCTTTAACAGGAGCATTTCACCGAGTCCGAAGAACATGTGCTCACGGTGTGGGTTTCTCCACCCGAGCAGAGGGAGCAACACCCTCACCTGCATTTGCTTCTTTGTCTCAGTTCTGCGTTTCTGAATCACGTCCCAAACCCCTGCTGATGTGAATACTGTGGAATGAAGAGAGTTTAAAGCTACTACTCAACATAACCCACACCTGGCCCCTCACTGAAACCAGCAGCTGACACCGAGGAATATGCTACTTTAGGTGGGACGGCTCAGGTGGACCGAAGCTGATGGCATGAGCCACAACACCTGCCTTTGGAGGTCGGCGTCTCTGCTATTGAGGAGCTGTGCAGCCTTGGCCAAGTTCCTCACCCTCTCTGGTGCTCAGTTTCCTCGTTAAGAAAGTAAAAACATATTCACGAGAAGTTGTGAAGATCACATCAAAGAGTGCATGTGAACAAAGGCACTGTGATGGCAAAGAGACATTGAATTTGCTGATCTTTAGTTCCTCTCCATGTTGGAAGGCACTGGGCTGGGAGAGGAGAGAGAGGATGACGAGAGAAAGTGGGTTAAGGACTGGGAAATGCTCTGCACATGTGGGAAACATTTCCTCACCGGCTCTAAGGCTGACTCCATTTCACTGAGAATAGTCACCGTAAATAGCTAACAGCTCTCTCTCCCTCTCCTCTCTCCCCAGTAGTTTCCAATAGCTGCCCCACCAAAGCCTTTGCAAAGAGGTAAAATTGCAGACTACAGGCCTCACAATCCTTGTAAGGGGGGAAAAAAGGAACAGCATGAAGCTGTCTGGTAAATCAAAAGCTGAACAGTCAGCCCTTGCATAGTTGAGAGTTGACAGTTTCTGAGGCCTTCACGCTGGCTCAAGAGCCAGCCAGTTCGGTGGACACACAGCCAGGCATTGTGCACCCACCACCCTCACGGGGCCCCAAACACAGGCACGGGTGTTTGACCTTGACCTGAACTCTGCCAAGTCCAGGATCGTCTGATCTGCCTTTAGTGTGGCGTATGGGGCAGGGGGTTGGTAGTCACTCCCGGTGGAGATTGGGTGGGTAGGGAGGTGGGGCTCTGGGGGTCATGTTGGTTTGTCAGAAGCTGCCGAACATTCTGCGCCGTGTGGGCAGGTGCACTAATACATCACCCGTCATGAAACGAGCAGACACAGTGAAAGAGCCTTCAAAAAACTTCCCCGAAGCCGAACCCTGCCTCTCACAACAACGCCAGCTGGTACACTGCAACAGATGGGTTCCTAGAAGACTCACTTGGTGGGAGAAGCCTGTGCTACAAGGGGGCCGCCCTCCAGGAGATAATTCTGGGTTGATTTTGGGTCCCCCCTTGCACTGTGTGTGTATGTTCCCTGTGAGTGCTTCGGACTTGTGTGATGTGCACCTGCACACTTTCCGACGACTGCAGGGAGACGAGGCTACCTGCCGGCAGCCACCCCTCACTGGGAGCAGGATTAAAAAAATATTCCCATCAGAGTTTATGAAACAGTGTCAGTGAGCTTGGGAATAGACAGTAGTATAATTATGAAGCGGAATCTATAATATGCATAAAGTAGGTTTATGCAAGAAATAACTATAATTAAATGAACTCTATTTATACTTCATTGGAGTTGTTTTTCTAAATAAACTGGTATTTGAACTCCCGAAAGAGTCAGTAAAAGGATAAATAAAGTCTCTCCACTCCGGTGCCCTCCGGACCACCGCGAGGACTAGAGAACCCCACCAACGCCGGGGCGCTGTGCCTGCGGGTGCTCTTCACCCCCCAGCAGGAACCCCACGCCCACGCGGACTGCGCCAGGCAGATGGGGGCGTGGAGGATCAACCACGTCCTGAGAATGGGTGGGTCCGCCACCGCCACACACACATTTCCAGGCCTTCGGCCTTTCTACTTAGTGGGGGGACAACTGGTCTTTTCTAAGGCCATTTGTCGCCTTACTCATCGCCCCTGCGGCAGGAGCGGAGGCCGCAGCAGGACCCGGCATCCCCAGGGAACCCACCCTTGCTGCACGTCCCGCGTGGGGCCTCGTTCCCGTGCTCCTCCTCGTTAACTCATTTCATTTACGGTTTGTCCATCCCTCCCATGGGGGAGGCGCCCCTCTGGAAGGAGGGAAAGCTGATGGAGAGCGACGGGGGCCCAGAGGGACTGGCGCAGGCCCACGTGCGTTTCCCCTGCAGGGAGGCCCCGGAGCGGTGGCCCCGAGGCCGGCCCGCTGCAGGCACACCTGCTCGCGGATTGGATTGGAGCAGCGCTCCACCCGCAGCTTTGCGCTCGGGGAACGACTGCACGTTCCCAGGGTGAGAGTCAATGACCCCACGCGGGCTTCCTCTTATACGAGAAGGAGAGGGGGACCTGCAAGTTCCGTCTTCAAACCAGGTCAGTGCTCCGGTCCACTCTGTCCCGTGACCGTCGCGTGCTGTGTCTCTGAGGCCATCGGCTCTGGCCAGAGGGAGACCCATGGAGGGAAGTGGGTCAAGGACAACCTCCAGCAACACTGGATCGGAAGGCGCAGCTTTGTCCTGGGGCTCGGATCCCAGAGCATGGTTTCTTGGTGTCCAAATTACCAAGTTTGGGATAAATTCTTTTTTTTTTAAGCTCATTGGTGTCAAATCATTTCCCTTAAAGTCCAAGTATCCAGAAAAGAGATTTTTTTTTTGTGGAGAAGCATTTCCTCCCCCGCAGTGCACACTAAGCACATGTCGGGACCGCCCCCCACGCCCTTGGGTCCCCAAGTCCTGGTGGCAGTCCGTGTGCTCCTTCCCAAGCCCCTGCCCCTTTCCTCCTGTGCTCCCGGGGCGCCTGCTGTCCCAGCCTCTGCAGTGAGGCAGTGAGGCCGACCCGAGTCTGAGCCTGACTTGAGTGGGACGTTCTCTGGGGCCACCTGCCCCCTGCAGCCGCCCTCGCGGTCCTCCAGACTTCCCGCTGGAATCGGAGGAGCCAGGGGAGACGGGGGTTAGCCCGAGCTCCTCAGACCCCCCCAAAGAGGCCTGTGGATAGAATTCAGGGGATCTGAGACGTTAAATGGGGGACATAATTCATTTTTATTTTCTCTAACTAAAATTTAGTATTTTATTAAATTTCGAATGAAAGCAACCAACTACAGTGGAATTAATTAACAGTGTCCATGACTTCGTCACCAGCAGACGTGATATTTCATACCGTGTCCTGAAATGTCGTTGATGATGAGGTCACAGAACGCTGTGGGGTCATTGCCATGTGGCACCGTGGACGTTCTTACTGTAACAGAAAGTGCGCATGACATCATTTGTTAAATATTGGGAGAGCCGTATTTCAACATTGGTTTTGCAATCTGAAGTAATTCATTGTCTACATTTTAAAGTAACATTTAAAAATATTATTCTGGGAATGGTCCTTAAGCTTCACCTGACTGCCACGGGGGTCCCTGACACAAGCCGGTTCGGTCGCTGCCTTGGGGCTGGAGGGGCCGCATTCCCCTGCCTCTCCCACCACTTCACCTTGAGTGTGAGCAGGAACCACATGGAGATCTGGATGCTCGTTCCCGCAGTCAGTCTGAGGCTGCTGCACAGCCGTGGGGAGGAAGGGAGGGACGGAGGGAGGAGGCCAACACTCACGGCGACTGTGACATTCAGAATCTCAGTTGGCCGTGTCTAACCAACAGGCATCGGCTCCTGGGCTTCCATCCTTGTGACCCTCAGCGAGGACGCCCACTGGTTCAGTGGAAGGAAAGCACCTTGCTGCCCAGCATTCTTACCCAGAGCTCCATGGCCGTGTCCAAGTTCCACTCGAGGAGGCTGTTCACAAAGCTGGCAGAGTCGCACCTGCCCACCCACACCACCTCGTGGGAAAAGGTGGCCAAGCCACTCTGCAGCTGCTGGACGTCGCGCAGGGGGCCACAAGCCCGCAAGAGCACGCTGTTCTCTTTCTTTCAAATCGATATTCCTTTCAATGCAGGAGCCGTGACATCTGAAAAATCTGCATTTGTGTTTTAAGTTGGTAATTAAGTGAGTTAAAAGACTGTGATTACCAGTGGCCAGGCATAGGCTTCTCATTATAAGGTTAGCTGGAAATGAGTTTTTCTTTCCTTTTCTTTTCCTGATTTGTTTAACAGGAAAAATTTCTGTGATTCTAGTTTAATGAGCCCCTAATGGCGTTCTAAGTATCCGCTGGTACATTTTCGGAGAGCAGCGGGTTTATCAGCCTAATGAGGTTGATGATTATAGAAATTCAAACCCAAGTCACATCCGTAACATATGCAATTCTTATTAACCCGCATCCCCTTGTAGGCGCTAATGTTTCAATATTGTCTGGCTTTGAGCCTTGTACGTAGGCGTGTGGGCAGGCAAAGTACAGTAACCGCCTTCCTGGGTTTCCACAGCTTCAACTCCAAAGGGGCATCAGGCACTTACAGTCGTCTTTGTTCTTGACTTGCCCAGATCTTTTATGGGCACCGTATTCTTCAGTTTTTTAAATAATTTGACTCATTGTGTGAGTTGATAATATAATGCGTGTCATGTCCAAACAGCATAAAAAACCACCTGGTAAGAAAGCGAGTCCTTCCCTTTTCTTCTGGCTCCATTTCCTTTTCTGAAAACTATCGCTGCTACCCATTTGTTATCTGCCTTTTCACAAGTTTTCTATGTATTTCTATATAACTTGTGTATGTTTGTTTTTCCATGCAAATATTATGCTAGAAACACTCTCTGAAACTTTTCTAATGTAACAGGATCATATAGAAGACCTTCCTTCTTTGTACAGTACTTCATTCCACAGGTACACCACGCCCTGCCTGACCAGTCTCTGTTTGTGGGCATTCAGCGGTTTATATCTTTGGCTGTCATAATATTTCAAAGAGCATATTCGCCCAGTGATGTTACTTTGCACATGTGAGTGTGCCAACCAAATACCAAGGGGCAGAAGGTGTGAGCGTTTTAAATCTGAGAGATGCCATAAAGGACTATGATCGCATGATAATGTCTTCCGATGACCAACATGGGACTCTTCTACGAGGGAGGAGTCTCCCAAAGAAGCCCCGCGATGCATGGAGCCAACGACTTGGTTGGCCCATCTGGGCCCAGCTGCCAGGTGGACGCAGCAGCCAGGACCTAACGCTGCCGAGCAGAACAACAGGCTAGAGGCAGAGATGTTTGGGGCTTGTGGCAGGGAGGTGAGAGGGGTGAGGGGAGCAGATCAAGGCTCTGAGAATTGAGGCCAGTCTGGCTAAAGATGCCAAGGCACGTGTGGCTCAGGAAGGGTGACTACCTGGACAAGATCACTGTGCTGTTGTGAAGGAGGGAGTGTGGAGAGGGGAGAGGGGCAGGGAGAGGGCAGGAGCACTGGCCCTGGGCTTGGAGTGAGAAGATCCAGGCTGGGCTTCCAGCTCCATCCCTCGCTACTAGAGCTGAGCCACCTTGGAACGAGCAAGGTAGCAGAGCCAGCTTCCCAAGGTGGCCGTGAGGGATGGAGAGAGCTGTGTGGGAAGACGCCCAGTAAACAGTATGAACCCAGCAACGGGTGGAGTCTCAATGCATTTAGGTTTCAACATGTTTAGGCGCCAGGGAATATCATCTTCAGAAAGTTCACAGAACATCAGCTTCATAAAAGCTGAGCGGGCTGCTCTGGCTTGTTCTCTGCTGTGGCCCCTGTGCCCAGAATTGTGGCCGAGGCTGAATCAGGGCTCTTGAGTATTCACTGAGTGAGTGAAGTGCAGGCCACGGCTACACAGCTGAGGGACTGGCTGCGGCCGGAGGTATAGTTTGGGGAGTTCCACATTTATCATTATTAGTCTAAACCTTAGAAGGAAAACCTAACTGTGGAGGTATTTTATGGAAATTTGTTGATTGAATAGATGGATGAATGGACTTCTCGGAGTGCTTTCAGAAATTGTTTCATGCAGTGGCTGGGCACCCCAAGCCTTAGGCGAGGCAAATATTATTTTTATCTGAAATATGCCTATTACAGTGACTTGGACTGTTGACAGTTACTCCATATTTTATTTTCCTGTATTTTAAAACTATTTTCGACCCATGCTTTGGTTGGAATAGATTAATAACATACTTTAGACCCTGTTGTTCGCCACAGAATTCTAAAGCCTGCTTTAAATATGAATGCGGCTTATGTCTCCATGTAAAAGTATGCAGATAAGGAAGAACTTCTCAAACTTTCTCACTGGTCAAGGATCGGGTTTGCAAAATGAAATGAGGAACTTGGGTTAGATGATCTTGCATGTCCTCTTCTGCCCTAAAATCGTAGAGTTTTGTGAATAAAAGCATAAGGGGACGAGCAGAGGTTTAATAAAAAGAGGAAAAAAACAGGGACGGAAGCTGCACGGGGCGTAACGATGAACACCGGGCATTTGCAGTGTTCACTGAGGGCCAGGCCCCGGAGGCCTTGCTCCCTGAGCCCTCACAGCGCCTACAAAAGGGGTGACGGACATTCTGCCTGGGGTCAGCGGCTGGAAAGGAGGTATCTCTCTAAGCAGGTACCATAATTTGCAGCAGCACTTGTGCCAACAACAACAAGCTTTGCAAAAGAAATCGCTGCCCTGAGTCAAAGAGCTGCCTTCCCCTGAGCCAAAGGGCTGCTGAATCTGGGGGTGGGTCTCCAGTCACAACCGACAGTCCGGGACGATGTCACCTGTGGCTCTGGAGGACAGGGTTCTGTGTGGTTGTGACCTCACGGAGCAGGGCTTTTTCGCTGGTCTTGTCCCTTTCTCCAGAATCAGCTCTTCTGTCCCTGACTGGTGACGATGCTCTTCTCCCATCTGCTTTCCCATTTTGTTGTGAACTGGCCTAACCCAGTTGAGCAGCACAGGGTGCTCGGGTTCTTTTTATTTTTCTTGGGTTTCTGTCAGTAATCAGAGGCAGGTGAGGACTCCACACCTCCAGTGTGGTCGCTACACTGCAGGTGATAAAAGCAAGAAAGACAAACTCTGCCCCCACACCAACATGACAAACCGCCCTGAAAGCACACAACGCACTGACTTCAGGCCCCTGCCCTTTCGGATGCCCCCATTTATATGGAATATTTGGAGCAAATGCCATGACATCCTAGAGGCAGGGTTTGCTTAACCTTGTAGTTGCCACTGAATAACCAGAATCCTCCAAGCCAGCCCTGAACGTAGGACTATTTAGAAATTCAACCTTGGGAACCATTTTAATGTGTGAAGAGACTTAAATTCTTAAACCCTTCTAGCCTCACAGTTGGCAAACTATAGTGCACAGGCCAAATCTGGTCTGTGCCTGTTTTTGTAAATAAAGTTTTATTGGGACACAGCCATGACAATTTATTCCCATGTAATCTGTGGCTGATTCTGTGCAACAGTGACAGAGTTTGAGGGATTGCAACAGGGGTTATTTGCCTGCAAAGCCAAAGTTAATTTACCATTTGATGCTTTATATGAAGTTTTCTGACCACTGCACTAGCCGGTCCACATATACATGAAGCACTGCTGTTTTCAGCAGTGAAAAGCCATTGTTAATATTCATATCACTAATTAGCAAAACCTCTGGTGTGGAGCAGAGGTAAAGGGAGCTGGAGTGGGGACAGCAGCTGCCTCTGGCATGTGGCCTCCTTGTCAAGTAGGAGAGGCCATCCCCACGATGCAGGTGTCCCTCTGGAGCAGTAACAGCCTCCGTGCACTTGTGAAAACCAGCACACATTTAGAGAACATTGTCAGTTTGGAAAGTTTGAAGGTAAATGGCAGTCATCACAATACTTTTTTTTAATTGCTTCTCAAAACCCATTTTTGGTATGGTTATGGTTAAACCTTCAGACAACTCTCAAATCAATAATAATATTAAGCCCAGAGTTTGAAAAGTATGTTAACTAATCGGACCCCAGTGCAACAGCTAAGACAGAACAGGTTTGGTATTATCCCATTTTACAAGATGAAAACCAGAAGGTCAGCAAGCCCACCCAGCTTCGTTACAGCTGCGGGGCTGGTGAGTGATGGGGGGAGACCCGAAGTGGACGCTTCTCATCCTCCAGGTGGTGTGCTCTCTCCTCGGCACCGGGGCAGCTTCCCAGTCCCAACGGCTCATTAACCATCTTCTCGGAGCAAACTTGAAAGATCTTAACTTCAGTCTATAGAAATAGATGCCCTCTTCAGAAAAAAAAAAATAACATTCTTAGAACTTTCTTGACTACTTTGCAAACTATCGTTACCCCCTTTCTTCACATTTTTTTGAAGTCTGGAAGTTATGGGGCCACCACTGGTTCCAGGATTGGGTACTCAGGGTGGGGAGACGTTTCCCAGAGGAGTCAAAGGAATGAAGGTAGATGCTTGAAAATGAATCTGTTTCGTCAATCACATAACACATGACCCTACAGAGTCAAAGAAGGCTTTGAAGGGCCACCCTGACCTGGAAGTCTTTTACTACAGCACAGAGGAACAGCGTTCCAGTAATCGACTCACACCTGCCAGATGAGGGAGCAGCTCACTATCAGGTCCACCAGCTCCCCCACCTCCCCCTACAGTGCGGGGCTCTACTCCGAGCTACGCTGCGAGCTGTGTCCCACCGCCGGGGAAGTTCGCCTATCACTGCTCGTCTGGGCGGGGGTTGTTAGAGATGGTGAGCTATCTCTCCTCAGCCTTTTCTCAGTCACTTTCCCTGTGACTCCCACCCTCAGTCTCCCATAACCTAGTCCTCCCCATCCGGGCTGGGTCAAGCCCACAGGTGGCACTGGTGCATTTTGATTCTTCCACCTGCAGGGTCTGAGCTTCTCCTCCAATCCAGTCCTTTTATATACATTGGCTCCCACGGGCCCCGTCCATACCGTAACTTCTGGGGAAGAAGGAAAAGGGGTAGGTATTATATTCGGGAATAAGAATCTTAATGTGTGAGTCCAAGAAGGAAGTTGGAGGTCATCTATTCAGACCCCGATGGCTGCCTGCGGTGATTTGGATCTTAAGTCATAACCATATGGATTCTACTAGCAAACGAGGTCTCTCGTTGGAGACTTCTAACAACTTTAAAGCAACAACTCAGTAGTGTAAAGAGACAAAAATGAGTTCAGGCGTGAGTCCACTGGGAGCTGCTACAGCAGCAGGGATGGGAGCAGAAGCCCTGTGTGTGCCTCAGGCGGCACCGCCTCGGAACAGCTGGGACTCCTCCGTGCGATTCTCCTCACTGATGTCTGATGGTGCGTGGAAATAGCCATGTTGGAAACAAGACGGGACCCTCCAAAGGTCGCAGTCAAGATTAAATAAATATTTATGATCCAGCCTCAACAGAGAAAGGGGGAAAGTGCCCAACAAAGTCTTGAATTGTGATTTTGGGGAAGAAGACTTACCTTGCTTCTGAAGATAGTTTACTTTTCACATAGTAATAACTTCTGGATTATGTAGTGAGTCATAGTAACACAGAAAGAATCTCAAAAGCTCAGTGCCTTAAAATCACCAAGGTCTCTTTTCCATCCATGGGACATACCCACTGGGAGTGTTGACTTCATGCTGCGACCCGGGGTTACAGCCTGGTCAGTCTGTGGAGCCTGGCTGACCCCTGGGAGGAGGGAATGAGAGCTTTGGAACGGCTTGAACCAGCAATTACTGCTCCAGCCCGGAGCCCTGCTCGCTCACAACTCATTGGCCAGCACTGGTCACATGCCGCTCACTCACTGAGGACCAGGAAGCACAATCCTACTGGGACCCTGGAAGACAGCGGAAAGCATGTATAAAATAGTACTCACGACGTCCACCTGTCGTTAAGGTTTAAAGGACAAAGTCTGGTCCAGAGTGTGTGCAGGACCATGCACGCCAAATGCTTCTGGTCACACAGACAAGTTGCCCCTTTAAGAGGGAGCACGCCCCGCAGCTCGAGGCTCTGCCCAAGGCCTGTGCGCTGGGAGGGTGAACTCGGAGACCTCCCTGGAAGGTTACAAAACGCTGACGCCGGGGTTTTCACTCCACAGATTGTACTTTAATCAACCTGAGGTGCAGCTTGGGCATCAGGATTTGTAAAGCTCCCGGGAGTGATACCAAAGTAGAGGCAGGGTGGGGCGGGGGTGGGGGGGTCACTGGTCTGTTTTAAAGGACAGGGTTTTGGGGCGATTTTCCATCCCACGTTATCTATTTATCTGTGTGGTCTTAAGTCAGCTCACCTCTCATTTCATTGTCTGTGAAATTAGGGGTGGAGTGCAAGGACTTCCAGCGATCCTTCCAGCCTAGAAACCACCGCTCGGATGCTACTGGCTTCCATCTAGAAAGCGTCCCAGGCACCTGGGAAAGTGTAGGTGCAGCCAGACAACTTTGGAAGTCGCTCTGGTTAAGCTCCTACATTTTCACTCGTGGAATGAGGGCACTGATTGGATGGAGTCTTTACCGGGTAGGTAGCTGGGTTTTTCCCACCAAACCAGGAAGGAAGCCTGGCCAGCCCTGGGGATAAGAGTTCGCACCAAAAAAGATACAGAATTAACTCGATCTCTTCATTAGATGTGGACTGAATCAGATCCCTGATCTAAAACAAAACAAAACAAAACAAAAAAGAAATGTATCACCTAAGGCTAGTCAGATAAAAATAAATGTTAAAAAGCCACGTCCCTCATTTCTTCTGGCTGAAAATGAAAAAGTTAAAGATTTCGCAGTTTCTTGGCCATGTAATCCTATCTTAATAGTGTCAGTGTCTTAACACTGTATTGATCGTCTCTGCTCCCTCTGTCTCTAAAGATGCATTTTACTCCGTGGGGCCAAACATGAAAAAGTACTTTAAAAGATCTTTTTTAAAGAGTTTTTTGATTTTCAAAAGCTTCTTGGGGGCTTATTGAGCCTCTCTGGCAGCTGGAATTAACTCTGCGATGTGTCTCCTCCACTGCCCACACTGAATCCATCCTGAAGCCGGCAGTTACCAATGACTCGCAGGAGGGAGAAGATAAGAGGACCCTGGGGATAAATTAAGGTGGTAATCATTTACCCAGACACCCGTATTTCTAGGCTCCATTGCATTGGAAACACCGGGTAATTATCAACAGCCACCTTAAATATGTGAAGTTGACTCCAGTATTAAGTGGTAGAAAGTGAGGAGAGGAGGAGATGGATGGACGCGGAAAATTAAAACTCTCAGTGTGTAAAATAGCATGGAACTGTTTTCCACTTCTCAAAATGCCTGGCAAGTTGAAATAAGACAGAATCTTCCTTTCTAGCCCCACTGGATGTGTTCAATGTCTGCATCTCTCTTCTTCAGTTATTAGAAAAAGGCATCGGAATAATTTTATTGAATACTTAGAAAAACAGTGATAATACAGCAAAATGTCATTACTTTGGATGATGGATGGTACTGTGGATGGTCCTTTTTCTTTCTTTGGGAATCTCTGTGTTTTACCACTTTTCTCTGTTGATTATCTATATATATCTGGACTGGCTTTGCTCCTCACTGTGTTTTGTGGAATATTTCTTAACCATCCTGAACCTTATTTTGCACCTCAGATGAAGATGATAATAGTATCCACCTCAAAGGGTTGTCGTAAATGTTAGATTAAATCACATGGAATAGCCGATATTTCATTTTTTGACCTATGAAAATGGCAATTTGAAGTGGTTCGATATAATCGTAAACATTTAGCATTGTGCCTGACTAAACAGTCAGGAAATATTGGCCATGAAAGGTGGTTAAGGAGACACAGAGAGAACAAATTTGAGAATAGAAAAGACATGTAATTTTTTAACTCAGGTTTATTGAGGTAAAAGTTACATGTAGTATATATACAGTTCTAAAAAAGCTGACAAACAACTGGAAAACCACAGTCAAAATGCAGAACAGTTCCATCCTCACCCCCAACATACATCAGGCCCCTGGTAGACAGCCCCTCCCCCTTCAAGCCCTGGCCACTGCTGAGCGAGTATGATGTTCCTTCACATGCGTTTACTGGATTTGTTTTCAGTGTTTTTGTCCAGATATGGTTTCACAAGTTTTCAAATGTAAACTATATACTGTTTGAAATCCTTTGATATACTATTTTTCAACACACAGCTTTTATTTCATCTTTGTACTCCTTACACAATCAAATGTAAGGAATATCGCAAGTAACTGTGAGGAATCATTTGGCATCTTGCCGTTTCTGTAGCTGGACAACTTAGATCTTATTCATCAGCCTGCTGAACTGTTCCTTTTTCAGAAACATCTATACTATCCAAAAACTTCCTGATATCCTTGTTTTTAACTGTTGTGGCTTGCTGAATTAAAGCAGCTGAATTTGATACAAGTTCAATGTCATTTCCTTCCAGAATCAACTCATCTCTCTGGGCCTGAGTTGTTGAACAAGCAACACATGACCTCATCGGAACCCTGTGGCTATATTTTTTGCCCAAGAAATTTCTGATTTCAAAAAGAGAACCATTCTCCTGAGTGACTTGGATATCACAGGTCTCCTTCTCATTCCTCCTTTTTTGTACCCTCTGCTCGTGCCTGTTCCCAAGCTAACCCCAGGCCTGCGCAGCAGAGCATCCGAGCAGGCGCCATGGCTCCCTCTGAGCTCAGACATGTTTCCTCAGCACGTGCGCTTCTCTGCTGCACCCCAACCCGACCCTTCCAACTGCAGGCCAAGGGGGGGCTGCCCCTCGGTGAGCTTGTTTGTCAGTGTGACGGGGATGGGCAAACAGCACCCCGAGGTTCAAGCCTTCGGGCTCCCTCCCTGGAAAACTATCTCCTAAAGCTGTGATGTTCTTGATCCAGACAACAGTAGAATCTTAGGGTCAGAAGGTTCTTCAAGGTCATCTAGCCCCTGGCCACATTCAACCCATGGCCTTTGAATCAGCAGCTCAGACATCCTACGGGAGCTCGTTAGAAACGTAGTATCCCAGGAGCCATTCAGACCTACGGAGTCAGAACCTGCATTTGAACGAGATCCCAGGAAATGAGCGTATTAATGTTGGAGATGCTCTGCCCTGGCCCGGCCCCTCTTCTGATGGAAAGATCCTGCCTGCAGAGTTTCCCTCCTGACCGCCCCCACGTGCTCCACGGCTTTTCCCTTCCAGCCTCAGGGTGAACTCTCTCGGGGAGAGCAAGGGCCTAGCTTTGCCCTTCAAAGTCATGTGGGGAAGTTTTACAAATCCCAAGGCTGAGAACTCGCCCCTGACTAACAAAACGGCATCTCGGGAGAGGGAGCCCGGGCACTGGTATCTTACGAAGTTCCCCGTGAGATTCCAGTGTGCAGCCGAATTATGAATCACTGATGGATAGCCATCCATTTGCATCTCAGGCCGTTTACTTTGCTCCTTGCTCTGATTTTCTGTGAAAGTGCAAATATCCCCTCAGAAAGGCAAAATTGTTTTCTCTCATTTACACTTTGCTTGGAAATATGGCTTTTTTTTCATCCAAACAAATAACTTATTACAAACTCTTGGATATCATACACTAGTTGTCTTCACAGTTCACTCGAGATGAAAGTGTAGGATGTGAACACGGGTGGCAGATGGACAGACTTCAGGCCCGCTGCTCGCCCACTTCCGATCAGCTAAGTGACCTTAAGCAGGAGGGGGCCGGGCTAGGCCATGACCCAGAACTTCTTCCACTAGCCCACTTCCGGCCTTCGGACCATCCTCTCCCTCCCGCTGCGTAGTCCTGCAGGGAAAGAGAGGGAAGGGGGAGGTGGTCAGAAGCTCTAGAGGAGCCCGGCTGGCGGCTCTGTAGGTGCCCCTTCTGCTCAGCAGGAGTTCCCAGTCTCGTCCTTGGTCTATGAGAAGCTTGGCTGGTGTTGTGCTCTGCTGGCCTCAAAGGCAGGGGGTAGTTCTCCACTCAGCGATCCTCTTCGGTAATGAGCCCTGTGTGCGTGACGTGTCTGTTTAAGAAAATGAAATCTGCATTTTTTTTCTGTTCCAGGGATTTAGAGGGAAATAATTTTGTTCATGTTTTATTAGCTTTTGAACTATCTAGTTTTACTTAGATAGGGCTGCGTTAGAATCATTATTGTTTAGGAGTATTTAAGTAAGGTTAACAGTAATTCTGAACATACTAAATACGTGATCAAGTAGAAGTTTGGAGGAGAAGAGAGAGAGTGTTATTTTGAAAGGGAAAATCTAATTAATACTCTTAGTCATATTAGTTTACTATTAATGACATATAACACAAAAGAAATTCTTATTAATATATAAATTTAAAAGCTCTCACTTTAGATTCTAATGCATATCCTTCATATATGAAAATAAAATTTAGAAAATGTACAGCTTGCAAACTCTCCCTTGTACATATTTGTTTTGCGAACTAAATACTAGTCTAATTAACTCGATGTTTGGAGATAAAACACTGTGTTCCCCTCCCACCATTCCCTGCTCACCTCACTCTTCAAATGCGGATAAACATATCGAGTGCATGTTCAAGCACGAATTGGGCACAGTGGACAAACACAGACGCTTTAAGGACTTAAATAAAATGTTGACCCTCAGTCCCTTAAACATCCATCCCAGTGGGCGATCTCAGCTATAACTTGCTATCAGAGTTTACCCTGTAGACCAGGCATGTGCTGCGGGAAGAGAGGGTGTGTTTGGTGCCAGGAGAGTTACAGAGAACGTCGGACTATTTCTGTTCTCCACTGCAAAACACGCAGTTTGGCGTCCTGAGAAAACATGAGAAAAGGAGATAGAGAATATTTTAAGAAGAATAATTTTTTTCTAAGTATAATTGTTTTCTTCCACTAATGTATGTATTTAAATTTTTTAAATGAAATCTCAGTTGGGGTACTCATATATTCCAGTTTCTTTACTGGCTTACATTTGTATTTCAACAAGGCTTTATATATATATTTGAATACATATACATTAAAATCAAAGCTTTAACTTCAGTGTCTAGTCCACTGTCAGTGAAAACATCTGGGAAAGTCTCCCTGTAGTGGCTACTTTCCTAAAATTTTTTAAAAATCATTTTTAAAAATTGTCTCCCAGATGAACGCTTTACATAAATTCTGATTTCATAAAGAACATATGTGTGAGAGCCAGCCTTTCGAACCGGCAGCTTCGTTTATCTGCTGGGCAGGTCCCTAACATGCTGAAGGGTCAAAGTGTGAAGCCGGGCCGTCAGGCCTGTGCACATTCTGGGACCGAGAGCGTCCCTCCTGTTCGCTGTCCTTCCACTTCTGCTCTTTTCTCCACTCCCAGTTTATTTTCTTGACTTCCGGTTGCTTCTTGATCCTGCTCTCCCTCCATCTCATTCTCTGCAGTTTGGGAAGCCCAGGTGTGTACAGGCAGAGGTGGGGATGCACGGAGGGGCGTGCACACACACACACATACACACTAATGCATCCAAAATAAACTCCCTACAGCGATGAGGTCTACCTTTCACCCCAGTGAAAGTGGGTAGCTTGAATTGTGTGCTGTTTTTTTTTTCAATTAAACTCATGATGACAGTAAATCTCAGGACGGAAGGGTGATGAAAACCATCCCTCTCTGTTCACCAAATGAATACGTCAGGGCTGCCTCCTACGTGCAAGCCAACATCTGGTCTGCTTGTTGGGTCTTCCCATCATCTGAACTCAGCCGCCACTTTGGTCTGTTCTTCCAGCTCAGACCACAGCCACAGTCGCATTTTTCTGGGGTAAGTCGCTGGGTCTGGACAGGATTGAGGAGGAAGTGCCCGAGGCTGCCCCAGCCCAGACACAAGAACGCCCAAGCTGGGAAGGATCTCGTGCTTCCTGCGGCTCAGCCCGTGAAACTGATGCCAGGGAGGCAAGGTGACTCACCCAGGGACATGTTGTGACTAACGACGAAGGAGGAGACAGGGAGCGTGGAAAGCACACATACTGGGCCAGTTCAGAGGGACCAGCGCCAAAGGAAAACACGAGTGGGCTAACGTTCCCAGCCACCGTGAGGCCTGTCTGAGGTCCCACCACTGCAGGTGCACTGTCCTGTGCCCATTTGTTTTGACCCCGCAGCCATGTCCCTTCCCAGGACAGTCCCTGTCTGAGCGCTCATTATCTTTCTGAGAGATCTTTCATTCCCAAAGCACAAGCCTTGACTTCCATTTGTTCCAGTCCCTGTTGAAAGTGTCTAGACTGTCCCCAGGTCTTCCGTGCCATCCTAGAGATGACCCACGGGCGCTGCTGGACCTGCACTCTGGGGAGGGCGTAGCCTGCCTCTGTGGTCAGTGTGAGCCAGCCTTCAGTGAAGGCCAAGTGCACGGTGGGCACGGCCTTCCAAGTCGGTGCCGTCCCATCGGACAGGCAGGGCACCGGGGCTGGTTTCCCCCGAGACCTCCACAGCCTTTCTTCCTGCTGTCAATGAACTCTAAGCCACCCCTCCTGCTCTTCAAATGATGACTGTCCTTCGGAGTTCTTCTGCTCCTCTTCCTCCCATCGGCACTGCCACCCCAACCGACACACGAACGACTTCTCTTGCTCACACCTTTCCCCTCACACCCTTGCTCCTCTGGGGCTGGGTGACGCGGACAGAGAGGGGCTGCTCAGGGGAGGCCTGGGTGGCGGGCCCTACAAACTGAGACTGGATGTAACCACACAGGACGGTCTGAACATTAAAATCCCTAAGGAAAAGCAGGTCGGGAAGGCTCGTCCTGGGCCTGTCTTCTTGCATCTACGATAACATGCTTTCGAAATGTCAGACCAATCTCCTTTTTCAGGACCCTGCGGGGTCCTCCCTGCCCCGCCCCCTTTGTTATCTTGTTCCCTGAATACCCTGCACATGTGTAAATGTTAACTATCATGCCCCAGTATAAAAGAGGTAGGTATCTTTTTCTTTTGTTTTGTATCTAATCTTACAGATTTCCCCTCTTTACTTTCTCCCGCCCCCTTAATCTACCACCAATGAATTTCACGTGGCCCTCCTCACGCCTCCTCCTCTGATTCTAATGTGAAAAATAAGCTGCAAAACTGCTATTCTTTGGAGCGTTTTCTCAGTTCTTTGAGACTATGCTCCCCAGCAATTGTCATTTTGGCTCAAATAAATGCCCATAAGACTTCTTCTTAGGTCGGCCATTCTTTTTTGACAGTCCCACCGAACACTCTGCTCACCCAGCCACTTTCTACCTCCCTGACACCTTCTATTTGGAGACACTCTCCCACCAGCCCCTACCTTCAAACCGTCCAGGCCTCTCCCTGTCTCACTCCCTCCCTTAAAAAACACACGAATGAAAATATAACCAAACTCAGACAGAAAATGTGGCCCTTGGCTTCTTTCCACAGGTTTTTCTCCTGGTGTCAGAAAATCTGCATTTATTTGTCGTCACCAAATAGCCCACAAAGGGAGCCAGCTCTGCTTCCTATGCCACTTCCCGCCTCGGTGGCCCGCCCCTCCCTCCCACACCCCCATCTCCTCTGTCTGGGGGGAGGGAAGCAGGGTCCTCCCCCAGGGGCACCCCCCCACCCCAGAGGCAGGAGCTGCTTGTGTTCTGCAGGCTTTGCTTGTGTTAAATGTTGCATTTTTCCTCTGTTTTAATTTTCGCAAGAGACTGTTGCTCTCCAACTTCAAAGATTTTTGTCTGAGAATAAACCTTTCACATGACTCCTTCTTGTTTTTAAGTGGCGACATTTATCTGTCCTGGGAAAAGGATGGAGGCTCTTCCGTGGAAGCTGGGATTGTGACCAGAGACAAAGAGACATCGGCTTGCCTGCCGCCCTTATTTGGGAGAAGAGAGAAAAGTAAGGTCTGCAGAGGCCGATTGCATCACCGAAGTCCCACTGGCCCCTCGGGACAGGGCTGGACCTGGGTGCAGGCCCCTTGACCTCCGGTCCAGAGACTGTCCTGACATCACAAAGTTCACACGCAAGCCTCGCGTCTTGCAGCCGAGCGCTCCCCAAACGCATGCTGTTGGGGAGGTTTCGGACGGCCTCTGTGGGGCCCGGTATTTCACTGGGTGGTTCGCAGTCCCGGGTGGGTTGAACTTGCACACCCTGGGAGGTCCCCAGCACCCCCCACACGCGGCAGGGTCCCCTGTGTTTTCAGGACGATGGCAGCCTCTCGCTCGTTTTCTGGAGCATGGGCTCCAGCAGCACCGACCAGGTCAGAGTCACCTCCTCTGCGAGGCCTGCCTTTCACGCCCCCGCCCCCTCCCTCTCCCCAGCGCCTCCCAGATTCCATGCTCTTCCGCTCGCATGTGAGGGGCCCGAATCCCTTCTCCGGGTCCCTCAGTCCCCACCATTGCCCCGTCACTCCACCTAGCCTACCTTATATTCTTCTAAAGTGCATTCATACTTTTCCACCCCAAATGGAGACATTCCTATCATTAAAATAGCAGTAAAAGAGAATACAATGCTATTCCCCCCATTTACCCCAGGCCACCCAATGCCCTTCCCACGCTCAGTTAACACCCAGGTCGGCTCTGCGGTCTTGCTTCGTCCGTCCCCTTCGTTGCATCTCGGCACGCTGCACCGGAGGAGCCTGAGGCCCATGATTTTTAGATAGCCGTGCTCAGCTCCGTTCCCCGCCCCCCTCTTCCCACCCAGGATGCGTTTTTCCAGCTTCTCCCCAGCGGTGGGTGTGACTCCAGTTCTCACGCACTGCAAGGTCCTCCCCCCTCCCCCAAATCACTATCAAACTCCTGTGCTCTACCTGCTGCAGACCAGGGGCTGATGTCCTAGGTGACAGCTAAATTTGCTAACAAATTAGTCTTGGCCTCTGTGTTAACAGGCACAGTATTAATGAGGCCTTTCTTCCTGCTCAGGAAGAACATATGCGTTTCAGGAGGGAGCCCCTGGATAAAAGTTCTTAGCACACCCTGTTCCATCTCTCTCCAGTGCTTTTTTGGACTAGAAGGGACATAAATCCTAAACCAGACACCCTTTTAACCCACGGCAGTGTTTGAAGAGACCAGGAAGTGAGAGGTTGTGCAGCAGAGGGGCTTGGCTTCTGCTCCAAAGCACTAACCAGGGTGTCCGTCTGCAGGGCTCACACCACGTGAGGACTGGGGGCGTGGCTTCGGCCTGGACATCTGCTTGGCTGGTGCTTGTGGGGGAAGGATACGGTCCAGAAGCCACATTCTGGGACTCCCATCTGGTCCTCATGGGGGTGCTACTGCCCATATTTAACGCTGGAGGGAGAGTCCTGTTAGAGAGGCAGTGGGCAGCACCCCGCCGGGTCACGTACAGAAATCCACCGCTGATCTAGAAACAGAAAGGAAGAAGTAGTTCTTTTAAAAAGCGACATGGACTGATCCCTTTGTGACCCTGGGGAAATTCAGGTTTTTTTTTTGTGTGTTTTTTTTTAAGCAAGATGTAAAAAGTGCTAGATGTCAATGAAAAAAGAAAAGATCAAGTAAATTACATCAAAACCAGGGCATTCATTCAATAAAAGCCATCATCAAAAAATTAAAAGATAAGACAGAGCAGGAAAAGTATTTTAATATAAAAATCCACCACCAACAAAAATATACTTATCCCTTGTATCTAGAATATATAAAGAATGTCCACAAACCAATAGGAAATAAGTAGATAATCCAACTGGAAAATGGGCAAAAGATGAACAGGCACCTCACAAAATAGGATATATAATAGCCAATAAACAAGTGAAACAGTACTTGACTTTATTGGTTATCAAAGAAACAGAAATTCGAACTCCGTGGTGTTACTACATACTCACCAAAGTGACTGAAGTACAAAGGACCCACAAGGTTGGTGTTTGGGATCACGGAGCAACTGGAACTGTGGTGTACTGCCAGTAGGAGTGGGCACTGGTGTAGCCACTTTGGAAAACTGTATTCTGTGCATAGGTGTCACAGCAGAAATGCACGTGGGTGCTTAGCTAAGACACATACCAGAATGATCACACAGACATGTTGGGTTGTAGCTCCGAACTAGAAAACACTCAAATGTCCATCCCCAGAAGAATGTAAACAAATCAAAATTATGTACATAATGAAGTGCTATATAGCAAGGAAAAATAACCACACAACTCGCATGAAAATCTCAAGTATTACATTGTGTACAAGAGGCTAGACATAAATGATTACATTACCGAATTAACCTGCTGGATTCCATTTACATAAAGTTCAAGGCCAGGTGAAACTAAGGTAGATGTTAGAAATTTAGGAAATGCCTTCTCATTTGGTCGTGGGGTAGGTTATAATTGGAGGGAAGAATGAAAAGACTTTAAGGACCTGGTGTTTTTCTACAGGGTCTGGCACAAATAACACCCCTGTTTTATTACAAACTCTTTTCTTACGAAGTCACAAGCATGTAATTCTGTAACACCACACTCAAGCTCACCCTATGACATTTCATGAAATGTCCGAATTGCTGTCCACCTCGAGTGAGACATCCACAGACCCCACTAACCACACTCCAGCAGGCCTCACTTCTGCCGGACCCGGTGTTTTATGATCTGGGGACTCCTCCCGCAAGGATAACCCCGTGGAATTGTACACTTGGGGTTTATGCACCTTCGTTTGTTAAAAAGTTGACATTAGAATGAAGGGCTGGAGACTCACCAGGGTGCCCAGCCTCACTACAATTCCCCAGTCATTTTTAACCGATGCCTCCAGGAAGACATGCAGAAGGACAGATTTGGAGAAGCCAGGTCATTTACCCTGGAAGCTCCAGTTCTGCCCCCGGTGAATCCTGTTATGGATGTGAGAATAATTTAAACATTTGTGAGGTTGAGGGCTATATTTTTTAATGTATGATTATGCAGGTTATCATTTGTACTACAGGGTCTTCCTCTGGACACACGGTGCCTCGTCCTACTCTGTGGAGCAGGCAGCCGTGTGACTGTCTTCTTCCCACGAAACTGCAGTCCCGTCGAGTGCAGAAGACACTGTTGTACTTTCTTTCCTGTCAGTCTTTCTGTTCTCGGACAGAGCCTTGTACACGATGGGATCAAATCTCAATGAACGCTTGGGGATGGGGGGTGCTTACATGTTCTGGGGGGGGTGCTTCCAACTTTGCTGACCTATGTATATTTGTGTATTGTCATTGAAAGTGAGTGGGAAGCTTGAATTGTCTTCATACTTCATCAAAAATATGGACATGTAGGGAGGAGGCCTGAGGGGAAGGACTGGGGGTGCTGGTCGTGTCCGGGGTCTCGGGCTGGGGGCAGTTGCACTTTCGCTGTGACGCGTCAATCAGTTCACTGACTACATGAGCACTTTTCTTTGTATGTTGCGTATTGACTGAAACATGTGATCTACATGGACATAATACATCGTTCCAGTTTGATAGGACAGTGTGCTGAACAGAGAGAGTGTGCGCACAGGGTCACACCCAGCTATTGCTTGTGGGAGTATAAATTCAGATGGTCTCCTGGGGAGGAGCTCTGGCCAAATTCCCCAAACGAAAAGGCACTCAGCCCGTGGCTGAGCCACATCTGGTCTAGAAAGGCGCCCACATCCTGTTATAACGTGAAAAACGTGACACACTCGGGACCGCTCACCGCAGTGTTGTTGGTAACCGTAACAGAAGAAAGAATGGATTGTAGCACGTCGCACACTGGAATACTACGCACCAGTTAGGAAGGGGGGGGGCAGACCTGCAGGTGAAAACGTGCGAACGAGGTGTTTCTGTTTGTTGTAAACATATGTGCAGTTATTTGTTTGTTCCTAGAATCTGTCTAGAAAGACACACAAGAAACTGGTCACAGCGGTTGCTTCTGAGAGAGGAAGGGGTGGAAGGAAAATTAATTTTCACTGTACGCTCTGCCTGATGCACTTTTCAGATTTTATATGTACGTATACACTATTCAAAAATAAATTAAATCTAAAGCTAATTTCTCTGCCGCCGTCTTTTTCTCACTCTCGCTTGGGGACTTTCTAAACATTCTGCAGTCGGCAACTTCTCCTTTCCTCTCCGCCAACGGCCTCTAAATCCATTCCGTGGAGCAAAGGTCAGAGTCTTCTTCCAAGATATTGAGTAAAGGGGGCAGGTCAGTCTTCTGCTGGCGACCTGATTAATTGAGTTTAGACCTCCAGTGAATTGGAACAGATTTTTAAAAATGAAACATTCAAAGCTTCTTTGCCCTCTTCATCCCTCCCCCTCCCACAAGGCAGGAAGCCAGGGAAAGGCAAGGGCAGTGTTTGTCTTTACCAGGTTTTACAAGAGCCATGAACCGGTTGTCCAACTGAAGGAAGAGGGAGTGGTGGCGCCCTGCGATCTGACCAGCAAAAAAAGGGCCCGCCCCATGTGCGCGCTTGGCTGTAACAGGCAGCTCTCAAGAGGTGAGGTCTTAACTCGGTGCTCTGAGGACCCAAAGCTTTTGGAAGCGCTGGAAAGTGAAACATAACAATGTAATCAGAGGTGATTCTGCAAGGAAGAAATAAGGGGGGGGGTCTCTGGAGGAGCCCAGCCATCTGTGAAAGATACAAGGGAGGCCCAGGGCCAGGTTTGAGGCAGTGGTGTGGGCGCCAGCTGTCAGCGAGAAGGCCGAAACTCAGGCTCGAAAACTTGCCACGGACAACTCGTACAGGTCTTTTAAAAAGCATATTCAGAGCAAAAGTGGCTTGCATTAGCTGATGCTATTTTATCACATAATAAAAAGAAGGCAAAGTCTGGAATTCAGCGATGATTTCATCCAGCCCCTATATTTGACCAAGACAAACTACAAGCAGGGCCGGAGATCAAGCGCCCACACCCCGCCCCATCTGCTCTCCACCTGTGTCCTTGGAGCCTGGTCTGGGGAACCAGACCACCAGGACTCATCGCAGGTCTGCCTCGTGGGGGCTGCCCGACGTCGGGCAAGTTTTCTTAAGCCTCTCAGTGCTTCAGTTTCTTCGTCTGTCAAATGGGGATGATACTGATAACCACACCCACCTGGGATGGCTATTAGTAGGATTGCCGCGCCCTTCACAGGGTGTCTGGTACGCCGTAGGTGCTAAATAAATTTTAACGTTTGGCATTACTTCCAGTTTCCACATCAGGGAGAATCCTTTTTCACGTGGGAAAGAGCAGAACCAACATGGGAGGTATCTTCATGGAAACGCTTGCTGGGCTGTGGGCAGTACGGTACTTCTGATGTCAGAAACCCTTTGGTGTGGAAAGGGCTTCCAACAACTTCTGGGCTGGCAGAGTTCATTGAGCTCAGGCGCACGACTTTGCCAAGGATGCCAACAGCACACTCCTGCCGGTGGGAGGCAGGGCCGGGATGCCTGCCTTCCAGGGGCTCTGACAGTCCTCGGGGGCTGCGATTCTGGGGCCTTGGACAGGGCAGCCCCAGGAGCAGGCACCGTGCCTGGCTTCCAGACGGGCCTTCCTTCTCTCCGCGGGAGTGAAAAGCAGTCTGCCTCAGCTTTTCTGCTCCAGATCCGCTTAGAGGACAAGCTCTGGTGTCCCGACTAAGACGTCCAAAGGCTCGAGTTGGAGTGGACTTTCAACTTATGGACAGTCGCCCCCTCGGGCTGGAAAGCCACCGGAAGACAACGTACCCTGGGCTTTGCTAACAAACCAGAGCGGGCTCATGACAGACCCTTTCGCCAGGGGGGCACTTCAAGGGAGATCTGTCAGTCCACATGTTTTCCCTCTGGTTCTCCCAAATCTCGGGTAACAAGGAGGGGCCGGACTCCCAAGGAGTCTCACCGGCGCGGCGGGGTGGGGCGGGCCAGCGCGCGGGCCAGCCCGGCGGCGACCTCTGTCTCGCTGTGCGGGGCACCTCGTGGGGCCTTTGCTCTAATCCCGGGAGGTGCTGCGGTTGCATCTCCTTCTTGGTTTATTTACTGGATCTGCTTTCTCTCTGCTCCCTGGCTTGGGGCTCAGCACGCCTGTGTGCAACGCGACTTACGTCCCGGGGTCTCCCGGGCAAAGGCACATTTTATTTAGTGTTCGGGCAGCAAATCCGGAGAAGGTGCCTTTACAGGCCAGGACGCCGGAGTGAACGGGACCCGAGCCGGCCCCCAGCCCCTCCCGCGCCCGTCTCCGTCCGTCGGGGGCTCCAGCTCACGTCCGACTCCAGGACGCCAGGCTCGACTCGGAGTTTCATCGCCGCCCCCGGAGGGTCTCAAATTGCCTTCCTCTGCCGCGAGGGGACCCCGCTCCCCCGCTCCGGGGCCCATCTCCACCCGGCGCCTCCGTCGGAGCCCAGCGGCCGCGGCCCTCCATCTGCGCATCTTAAATCCCGTTTATCTTCTTAGCGCCCGGCCCCGCCCCCGTTCTCCCCCGCCTCGCGCTTGCAAATCACCGCCCGGCGCCTCCGCTTCCCACCCACCGAGGGCGCCGCACCGCCCGGAGCTACCTCCGGAGCTGCGGGGGAAAGCGCCGGGCTGGGTGGCGGCCACCTGGGGCGAAGCGGCAGGAGTGGGTGCAGCCAGGAAGGGGGCAGGCGCCGCAGGGTCGGGGCCACGGCCGAGGGTCTTGGATTCGCCGTCGCCAATCCCCTGCTCTGTGTCTCGAGGGGTCCAAGTTGCCCCTCCTAGCCCCCCAATCTAGGTCACCACCGGGAAGGGTTGAGCCGGGGGTGGTTGGACGGAGCGACGGGCCGACTGTCCGCCCCAGAGGTGGGCGAAGAGTAAATTGCCTCAGGGCCGGCCCCTCTCACTTCCACCGGATTGTAATTCCATCCCCGGGCGGGTCCAGCCTCCCTCCCTCCCTCCGCGGCCAGCGGGTCCCTCCCCGTCGGCCTCCTTCGCCGCCCCCACCCCCCCTAAAAGCCCTGGCGCTGGCAGCCGGCTTCACTCCCGCACGCCGACCGCCTGGCTGCTGTCCTGCCTCCTCGGACTCCTCGGTGGGCGCTGGTCCAGCTTCCTCAGCCCCCCACCCCCTCGCCCCGGCCCGGGGATCCGCGGGGCCGGCGTCCTGCACGTCCCCCAGGAGACGCCCTTTCTCTGCGCGCCCGGGACTTGGTGAAACTTTGCAGGCGCCCGTGGTGAGATGGATTTAATCCAAGGCATCTTGTTCCGGCTCTTGCTCCTGGCCTCCAGCCTCAGGCCCGGCTTTGTGTCGCTCGGAGAGGCTCTCCGAAAACCAGGTAACGCTTTCGGCGTGTCCGGGGTGGGGGGCACCACGCCCGGAACGCCCGGGTCCGAGTCCTGGTCCCTGGTGAGGACGGAAAGCTGTGTCCGCACCACCCCTCCCGGCGTCAGTTTAACTGGGTTCGTCTCTGCTCAGGGCTGAGGAAAAAGACACCCCCTACCCCGCGCCCCCACCCCCATCTCCCCCACTGCCCAGACCAGGCGGTTCCAGGGATGTTTGTTAAAAGATGATCTATTACACAGACGCAGCGGAGGTGGAGGCTCTGCATTTGATACAGAGCGCGGAGAGCTGGGCGGAGATCACGCTGTCTCCGTTACAGGGGGTTGCAACTCTGCAGGCAAACAGCTCCTCCTGCGTCTCCAAACATCTTACTGAGCTCACATTGTCCAGAGCCCAGCCATTTCCTGTTAAGTGTCTGAAGATGTGCCCGCAGTCCCCTCTGCCCACCTCTGGCCCTGCCCTCGCGCTCCGTAGGGCCGGGCCTGCGCAGGGGGCGTTCGCCTTCACCCGGGGCCGCTTCCTCAGCGAGCAGGACCCAGCGGGTGCATGCGATCTCGTTGTGAGCGCTTGTCTTTGCTCTGAGATTTACACAGAGCTTAATGTGTAGGTTGGAGGCTGTTAGAAAGAAGTGGAGAGACCTTGAAACACAGTAACTTGGCACGGGGCCCTCTGGTTACACCTGGTAAAAAGTCTTCCTAGAGCGCTTGCGTTGACTTTGATTTGGCTTCTTTCTGTTGTGAGATTATTCAAAGTAGTACGTTCTAAGCAATAAAGTTCTAACCCTTGTTTCCCGAGTAACGATTTTTATTCTTTGCTGACGCTATATTTAGAATTCCGAAAAATCTGTTTTTCCTTCGTTTACTTTGTGGCAAGGTTGTCTTATGGGATTAATTATGTCTTATGAACAATGGAAGACAATGTACTCTTATTTGAATGTGGTCTGCAAAACTTTGCAGAAAGTGCCATTTGTCTTCACAAATAATGTTTTTATATATATATATAAGAAAGAGACAGCCCAGGGGACATTTATCAGAGGGCACAGAAAGTCATTTTGGCAGATTCCCATATGGCTGCTTAAGTACGTGTGCTGTTCATGGATCCCTCCGTTTGGGAAGGTGACTTGGTGCCTTGGGCGCCATCTACCACCACGTGCGCCCTGCTACCTGACTTGACATTATCGTAACCCGCGGCACGCTTGAATTATGAGCTATTCTGTTTTCCCATTCCCACCGTTCAATTCATTTTGAAGACAATAGCAGCAGCCCAATATTACACCGGTTTCTTATACGCACACATGTGCACATCCTTAGGACTTCCATGAAGGGCTTCTTTCTAACTGTCCCGGTTAAGATAACCCCATCGTGATCAATTGCACTCCACGGTCTCTTCTGGTAACGCCGTCTAGTCGCAGTTCTGAACAGTGCACGGTTCTCTCGGTGGTGGTTCTGAAACACAAACAGTGTGCGCGGTGTTCTTGAGGATGGATTTCAATCATTCAAGCAGATTTTTTTTTGGCAAAGCATTTTACAAAAGGCTGCTGTATAAAACTGCTGGTATGATTTGCCATATTTCCCTTCTTCTTTTCTTGCAGTTCCTCTCCTAGAAATATTTCCTACCTGGTTCACGCACGGTCTCATTCTGGTCTCCATGCCGTGAATGAGCCTGCTGTCGTGCCTCTTTGGTTTGATTTGAAGCATAGATGGGATTCGGATCATGGAAACTCCACCTGTTAAACACATTAGCATATTAAATACACCAAATTTGAGGCAGAAGGAGTGTTTGGACTATGTTTAGCCTAGACAAATTTTTCATTACTTTATAATTTTAACCAGACACTGGCTTTCAGGTTGGAAAGCTACTGAGATTAAAATGACAGCTACTCTATAAACTTCAGAGGGGAAGAAATTTCCTCCTGGGCTCATTTACATCCTTGGAAAGACTAGGTTTTGATCTGGAAAATTGGTCCAGATTAAAAACTGAATGGGCCCAATTTTTAACCTGGCTCTGAAGTGAACAGCCTCCAGCTCATTTATAATCTTCCCCAGACACCAGCAACTCCTGCGGGTATCCATACGAGGAATTCTTTGTAGCTTTGTTTCTTCAGTAGAAACTGGTTTGTGCTCTCTTCTTTGAAGGTAGCGTGGCCACCATGTAGGCGGGCTGGAACAGCCCTCTTTCATTTGGTGGCCCTGTCTGTCTTCCCACACTGCTACATCTACTTTTTGACAAGTCCAGCTGTGTTGGAGAAGTCTTGGATTCAGAATCGACCTGAAAATTCCCCATCCCACTCACCTCTGGTGACAAAACCCAAGAAGTAGCTTCAGTTAAGAGTCTTAATTTGGGTCCAACATGGGGCACGGTCCCTCCACCCCAAGGTAGCTCATCTGTCACTGAGCATACGTAAGGAAACCTCTGCATTTTCTGAGACTCACAAGAAGTGACAGTTTTCAAGTTAAGTCGAATTAAATAACACGAAGTAAGTGCTCGCTACACTGTTCTAAGAACTTGACACCTACTGATGGATCTGATCAACCCACAGCTCTGTGAGGTGGGTCCCACTGTTACCCCTGCTGCTGAAAATGAAATTGTGGCTTAAAGAGATGAAATATCTCACCCAAGGCCACACAACTAGTAAGTGGGGGGATGGAATTCAGGCTCTTGTATTCAGGACCAGAAACAGAGTTCTTAGCAGGTATAGGCAGAGGCAGGCAGCCTGCCCTGGAGGGCATCTGCCTCCTGGTTGAACAGGGGGGCTCATAGGACAGAGCCAGAGCCACTGCTGTGTGTGGTGGGGGGGGTTCCTGTTAAATGCTGTTAAGCATTTGTACGTGGGTGGGATCGTACCCAGGCCTCCGGATGTAGCAGAATGTGAATGATACCAACGGGGAGCTCTGGGAGCTGCTGTCTGCTGACCTCATCCACAAGAACCAGGGGTGTCACCTTGCAGGGTGAGGGAGCACTTGCTTTGTCTTGTTGAGCTCCTGGGGGCTAAGGCCCCGGAGGAGCTGAGGCCCCCTGGGCTGCCTGGTGGTGGAACAGGCCTTTGAGACTGGCAGGGCACCACCTCCAGTTCCCCAGGTCTTCATTGTCAGAGGATGGTCTGCATTCTGAGTTTCAAACTACGGGAAGTGAAAAGCCCTCATTTTACAGCTGGGCAGAGGGTGGTTAAGGGACTTAACCGGAGTTAACAATAGAAGCTGAACTTGAACTTGCACCAGGCCCTCTTGAGTAGTCTCTGGCCCCTCCCCTTTACCCAAAGTCTCACGGAGAAGTGCAGGGGCGTTTTCTGACCTGGGGCTGGAAGAGGGAAAGGGAAATCTAGGTGCATGAGTGTGCGCCAAGCCCCACCTGCTCCCAAGGGCAGATCAGATTGCTAACTCTGGGTGTGAGCGAACCCTTTGTGCTGGAGGGCTGCCCGAGGGCCCCGCCTCCTTCCTCTTCCTCCTGTCCAGTTTGCCTAATGTCCAGGGTCCAAGGGACAAGGTCAGGCTAGGCTTCAGAGTTCAGGGTTTTCCCAGGAGGACCTGGGCTTCCAAGGTCACCCTCAGGGAGGTTCGGGTTTCCGATCTTTCCCTTCCACTTCCTCCGCATTCTTCTGCCTATAAAACTGGGCACAAGTGACGATCCCGGGAAACTCAGGAAGAAAAACACCAGAGCCCGGAAGAGCAGGGTTTAGCTCCTGCATAAGGTACTGCGTGGGCCGGTGATGGGGCAGCGAATGCATGTGCGGCTGCTGGCGTGAGGCTGGATGTCTATGGGGTCAGGGGTCAGGGGCCATCCCGTTGTACTTCCCTCACACCACCGTGAATATCCTGGTGTTCACGAGATACCGGTTCTCCCCTCACAGCTCTCCTCCAAGGCCCCTTCCCAAAGCACGGGATCTGGGGTGCTCATCTCTCCGAATGTCCTTCCTTCTCCCTTTCCAACCAACCGTACTCCACCACAAGGGTGATCTCGTTGTCTTGCTTCTTGGGAAAAACTGGAGTCCACAAAGGCCACCAGACGTGCCCACACAGAAAGAGCATACCTTGTGCTGCACGGTTGTATTTGATATATAGTTTTTTAAAACAAATTAAAGGCAACAGCCTCCACAGGCTAAAAGATTTCAACTAACTGAAAACTCAGGTGATGGTTAGCATTTTTAGCAACTTCTATACATTAAGGTCTGTATGTCTGTCTTTTTAGATATAATGCTACCGCACACCTAATGGATTACATGGTGTAACCGTAACTTCAGTATGCATCGGGAAACCAAGAAATTCCTGTGGTTCACTTTATCGTGGTGTTTGCTTTACTGCGGTGGTTGGAACCAAACCTGCAAGTCTCCGCGGTAGACCTGTGTGTGCATGCCCAGCACCCAGCTGCTAGGTTACTTCTGGCAGAAATCCCTTCCTCCTACCCTCATTCCATCAGCCCTCGTCATGCCTAACCCCTATAAAGAAGCCTGTCCCCCCCACCCTCTCTTTACCCTGCCCTCCCTCTTTTGGTTCCCTATAAGGTAAAGGGACAGAGAGGTCAAGGTCAGGGGTAGATGCAGTAAAATATGAGGCAGTACTTGTTTCTCAGAATTCTTTCTCATGGAAGGGTGGCTTGGCCAGGGAAGAACTGAGCGGAGTTGTGTGTCTTAGTCTCTCACCCTGAACCCAGGCCTTCCCGAACTTAGCGTTCTTTGGGGCGGTCGTCCGTCTGTTTGTGGGTGACTCGAGCTCCAGCGAGGCCCTGCGACTCAGAACTAGATTCCTGGAAGGCAGGGGTTCGGGCGTCTCAGGCTGAGGTGGGGCCACGGCTCCCGTGGGGTCACCCTGTGGAGTCTGTGTTCTCCTGCCTTGCCCACTCGGTGGCCGGACTGTAGCTTCTCCCATCAGAAAAAGGAAAGGGGGAGGAGGTACTACAAAGTCTGAATGGCCATTGTAAGGGAAGCCCCCCCAGACTCACCCCTGATTCCACTGGTGGGGGGCCTCTGTTTTGAATAAGATCCCCCGAGTGTGGCTTCGGCCTGGTGCAATGAGCTGGAAGATATTGCCACCGTGCCCTGGCTGGGGTGGCTCCACCGACTGAACGCCAGCCTGCGAGCCAAAAGGATCATTTCCTGTCAGGACACACGCCAGCGTTGCAGGCCAGGTCCCCAGTAGGCAGCATTCGGAGGGCAACTGATCAATGTTTCCCTCTTTTTCTTCCTCCCTTCCCCCTCTCTAAAAATAAATAAATGCAATCTTTTTAAAATATATATTTCATCTTGAATAACCTCATCTCAAGGGACGGAGAAGCCCCGTGGCGTGGGAAGGGAGCAAAAGAAGGCAGACTCAGGTGAAAGTCAAGTCAAAGCACCGCCAGCAGAGGGCGCACTTTCCAAAGCTGGCTCGGAGCACATCTCTGACCCAAACAAGTAGTTTCCATGTAGGTAAGAATTTTTAGAGTGCATCCCAGTCACCTGCCTTTTTAACACGAACCTCAGGTGACTTGGTGCACCTGGGTCACAGTGCCCACTTTTGAGACGTGACAAAGTAGAGTTTGGGCCCCTGCCACCGCCTCGGGCCCTCCGTACCCCTGTCCCAGGCACTCGAGGCGGCCGCGTGCGGTTGCCGGCAACAGCACACACCCGCACCGCCACCAGGGAAAACCCTGCTCTCAGACTCTTTGCACGTGCTCCGGAGGTTGGGTTTGGGACTCGTGGTCTTTTGAAGGCTCATGAAAAATCTCTTTTCGGAGTAGACCCTCCTACTCACGTGGCTTCCCCAGCCCATTCATCGCAGAGTTGGCTGCATGACAGAGGGATACCCTGCAGCATCAGTAACAGAAAGCCACGCTGAACCGTGTATCGCCAGCTGCCCCCCTTTTCCCTCAGACACCCGCCTCCGAGCCCCGCCCCACACAAGGCCCCTTCCAGCCTGCAACCCTGGTGCCTCCTGGCTGTGCAGGAGGGCTTGGGCCGGAGCACAGACCCTGATGTTGGGCAGATTTGGGTTCCAGTTGTGACACCGTGTTTTACTGGCTGCGTGGTGACACAGGACACGCTATTTTTGCTCTGTAAGCCCCAGTTTCCTCATCTGTGAACATAGGGTAAGGAAAGAAGCTACCGTTTAAGTTTGCTGGAAGGATTAAATTAGGCAGTGCATGTACCAAGGCATTAAAGAGGATTAGACGCTCCAAGGCAATATATATAAAACGGGGGTGGACGGGGTGTGAATGCACGGCTGTAACGGAAAGACTGCCTTCCAGCCTGGAGATAAACGCAGGTACTCAGGATGCCACGCATCTTCACCCTGTTCTGTACATGTTAATGTAGGATTGCTGCATGGGATGTAATTCGTACTGAGTTGTAACATTTTCCAGTTAAATGAATGGACAAATCAGAAAGACTGTTTTTATTGCTGACACTAACAGATGTCTCCCATCCCCCCTTCTGCCCCTTCCACCAAGCCCCCCTTTCCCTGGCCTTCACCCCATATTGTCCTCTGTGTCCATGGGCTGTGCATATATGCATGTATGTCTTTTGACTAATCTCTGTGGTCGGCCACATGCCTTGATTTTGGCCTTGGACAATGTGGCTGCCAACTTTGTGGTCTTGCTTGAGTGGATTTCTTTGAGAACCAATAACCCCAAGGGTGACAGATGATTTTTGCCTACTAATTGCTTTGGCGAAATTTTGCAGGGTGTAGGGGTGGGGGTGGATAGGGTAGCAGCTGTTCTTGAAGAGAATTATCCAGACTAATGTGTGGCTGGTGGTGGGCAAAAATCTCCACGAAGCTAGAGAGCTAGGAGATGGCCCAGGTTTGCTCACTGGTCAGTCAATAGGAGGAACTCATCAGCCACCACTCATGACATAGAAAGATAAAGATTCTCCTCCTTTTTCTGTTAAATTTTCTTGTATTTCTCCAGCTTTAAACCCCCGCCCCCCACCTACCCCGAATAACCAGCTTATTTTCAGAATCAAAGGAAATAAAGCAGATTAGAGCTTTGAAAGCTAAAGTGCTACACGAAGGTAGAATATTTTTATCTAGCAGTAATCGTAGTAATTATTATTACCTTAGCCAACCAGAACGACCAAGGACACTCTCCGAAGCTTTGATCTCCTGGCCCGTCTCTGCCTTCTCCGCTCCCCTGAGGACACTCGAAGACTCTCCCTCTTCGTCTGACTCCGCAAATCCCGAGCAATTTGAATCTTAACACTGGTGTTTGCTGACGGGGCACCCAAAACCCGAATCAGATCTGATGCAATGTTAATGCTGTTTACTTTTCCTGCTGCATTACGTTTGTGTTAGCCAGTTAATGGTTTACATTGTGCAGAAGGAGTTGTATCAGCAGGCACTTTTCTGTAACATCTGGGCAGTTGGAAACATAATACGTAAAGACAACCTGAGTTTAAATCCTTCCTTGGACAGATGGCTAATTTCATTGATCTAATCTTACACTTAGGAGTAGATCCCATGATCCTTTGCTCGTAATTCTTAGAGTGAGCAGAGAAATAAGTAAAATGGATGATGGCTGTGAATTAGACGCCTGTTCTATTGTTTGTAATTTATTGTTTAAATACTTCATATAAACAGTCACCATGGGCATTACTTTAATCTCTACCTCAGGGTGCTTAGTTAATACTTGAAGTCATCCAGGACACAAAATACCGCCACCAGCGTAAGGGTTTACACCCACTCTAATCTCCTGGTGACTGTGCTGTGCCCAGGGTCAAATACTTCCAACTTCGGCCATGGCTAGCCTGGAATCCACACTCCAGGGCTGGTAGTTACTGTCTGAGGAACTTCCTGGCGAATTCCACTCTCAGAGGTGGCTGGGAGAATGCCTGAAGGGATGTTATCAAAAATCCAGGCTACAGGGTTTGTTAATGAGCAAAACTCATGTTGGAAATCATGTGTTCATTATCCTGAAATATGTGATTAGCTGGGAAGGGTATACATGTCCCTTGATTTTAACAAGGGCCAAAAAATAAGAACACGACCAGGCCAGCTGTCCAGCTGCCGTGCAGTCGGGCCGGCGCTCCATCCAGGCCCGTGTCTCCCTCGCTTAACACACGGTCGGCCACTCGCCGGGTGCTCCTGGCGTGCTCGCTGGTCCTGCTGTTAGAGCGTGGGCATGTCCGCCTCAGCAAGGCGCTCGGATGCGAACTCCTCCCCTGTTGGCGGCTGACACACAGCGTCTTCTTCATTTCCTCCGAGTCCGACGTGAGTGTTTCTTGTTGGGGGCTCTCTTGGGCTGCTCTCTTCCCAACAGCGTCTCGAAGGCCTGGGTCATTCTGTCTTTAAACCTCCGTATTGTCATCTTTAAAATGGGCCTCCCAGGCGTCGTGGAGGGTGAGGAGAAAGCCGGCTTGTGCGAGAGATTTGTGTGTGCCAGGTTAGGACCTGGTGGTGTCCGGGGCTGGAAAGTGTACGTAGGTCACCGGCGTACCCCGGGTGGAATGGCCGGGCGCCGTGTGGGGGTGTGTGGTCTCTGCGGCAGTCGTTTGGACGTCCCAGAAGGACAGACAGGGGCGTTAGCAGAGTAGAGAACTTTTGTGACTTCTTGCCCGCGGCTGTTTGTATGCGGGAAAGAATCTGGCCTGGGATTTGCTTTCACTGCGGTGGACCACCGGGCTGAGAAGCGGGTGGGGACCATCACCCTTTACTGTGGGAAGCTAGTGCGATTTAACAAAAGATCCTAAATAGCAAGCAGTCTGATTTAGATCAGTTTGCAGTAGGGCCCAGAATATGAATACGGTTACGTGAATGTTTGCTATTTGTTGCTACACATTTCCTACATTTCACAACAAGTAGAACTAATCCCGTTTAAAAAGTAAAATGAGAGTCTAGCGGGTTAAGTAGAGTGAATTTCTAAGTCACATCAACTAGAACACACCCCCCCCACCACCCAGAGTTTTCTGAAAGCTCTTGGTATTTGTGTCTCATAATAAAAAAAAAAAAGACTGTTCATGGTAAACTAATTTATTCAGTGAGAGATGCAGCTGAAAATATAAGAATTATTTTTTAGCCCCACAGCTCTGATGGGGATGGGGATGGGGTGGACGGATGCCAACGAAAATGAGCTGAGATTTAGTTGAACCCCCGCCCTCTTCAGGGGACTCACATGGAACTGATACCCTGTAGCCCTTGCCCCCTGGGCAAGGGGACTTAGCAAAGAGGAAACAGGCACAGCCGGGACTCGAACCCGGGCCATGCAGCCCGAGCCCTGTTGCTTCAGGTCGGTGCAGAGGTGTGCCAGCAGCTGGTGGGCACACACGTGATCACTACAAGGTGCTGAGTCTCCCTCTGCACCCAGGAGGGACCCGGGAGGGACCCTGCTCCCCTTCCCTGCATCTCCTGGGACACTGATTAGGACGCACTGGCACCGTTCTCACTCGTATTCCTCGAGGGTCGGTGCGCATCTTGCAAAACGCGTGATGACCGAGGAGCCGTTTGCCGCTGAGATGTGGCCGTAGAAGCTCCTCAGTCCTCCAGGTGTCCTCTGCGGAAGACCACTCGGTGGCCTCAGGGACCACCCAGGTGGTGACTCAGCCTGGCCTCAAAGCTGCCCATCCTGCCTTAGTTAGCCGCCTTCTTCAGTGGCAAAGGTCATGTACTAGAACTTCCGCGTGGCGTGGCTCAGCGTGGCAGCACTCGAGTCTCGGGCCCTCTGTTAGTTCCTTAAACATGTCCCTGAGGCCCTGGGAGTTCCCAGTTGGTGCAGTTACATGAGGAAACTGTTAGGCTGAAAAGAGAAGCGTTCCTTTGATAGCCATTTTAAAGTAATTGATGGTTTTTGGCTGCAACACACACACAGCACACATCCCTTTGGGCTTGGAGGAATTGTGACAAGAATCCTATTAAACGGACCTGGGTTTGAGCGTGAAATTTATGGCTGTCTGATCCCAGGTGGAGTTCTTAATCTCCTCACACCTCTGATGTCTCCCCCGAAGTTCAAGGCTCATAGTACCTCCCACAGGGGTTTTACATGGTAAATAAATGAGATACTGTGATGGTTAGAAGTGGGCCCAGGGAAGTGCTGAACATTCAGTGTGTAACCTGCAACTGCAGTCAGTCTGTGTTTGTGAGGTCGTTCAGGGTTGGAGAGCTCACTCAGCGGCAGGGACCACAGTTGTTCTGTGTCCGGTGCAACCTTAAGTATTGACGCTATGGGCACACACGGAGAACTGGGCTTAGGTGCCCGTGAGGATGCAATCAGAAAAAAGAATTTCGTTCCCTTAATTTGTTAGAATTTCTAGACTAACAAAAGTAGTCTAGAGTCCTCTGCCCCCACATGATGACATTGGGTGTCTAGATCAGTCACAAAGTTGCTGTCACTGATGAAAGACCCAGAGTCAGCTTCGAGTTGCAGAAAAACAGCCAACACGTGCCATGGGCTTTGTACAAAACAGAGAAGGAGGACTCAAGGTCACATGCTCTGTGTGGCCACTGCAGTAGAACTAGAGTCGCATGCACCAGTGATACAGCTGCTTATTCAGAGGAGGCTATTTGCGGTTAGAATATCAATCATTGTCCTGCTGCCCTTTGTACTGATATTAAGTAAGAATAAATGTAAAAGATGCTACTTCTACAATGTCTACTCTCTCCCTGTTTTGAATCAGCCACAGTCTGACAGAATAATCATCCCCAAATGCCGTTCTAGTTGTGTCGCTCTGTGTTTAATATTCTTTTCCGGCTTTCTGCGGCCTTCCAAATGCTGCAGCCGAGTATCGGAGCCCTGCCACAGCCTGGCCCCAGCGGCTTCCCCAGTCTTCTCAGCCGGCGCCCACCTGGGTTCCTCCCAGCCGAGCCGGATTACTCGCTCTTCTCATGGACCGCCTCTTCTCCTCCCTGGTGCTGAGCTGGCCTGCGTGTTGATCTTCCCTCTTGGAACATCCTTCCCGCTTCTCTGCCCAAAGGAAGGCAGTGACCCTTCCAAGCACAGGACAGTGGGTACCACTGTCTGCGAAACCTTCCCGCATGCTCCCAGCCAGAAGCCATTTCCCCTGTCTCCCATTCTGCCTCGTGTCCCATTACTGGTGGGCCGGGCCCAGGCCTCCCCGTAGATCTGTGCCTCTGTCAAGAAGAGCACTGTGATGTCCTCCCTCCTGGGCCCCCTCGCCGCCTGGCGGAGTGGGCTGCCTGCAGCCGGCCTGTCCCAGGCAGCGTGGAGTGGGAAATGATGGCCTCGTTTCGGACAAATATGTTTTAACATCATGTGACTAATTTGATCCTGCTCCCACCTCCCAAATTCATTTCCTTCCTCCAGTGCAGTTCAGAAAAGGGGGCGCATCCGTGTGCCGACATTTCTGCTCAACCTGAGTAGACATCGGAAAACCCACACCGCAGCAGGACTCGGGGAAGGAAATGGCCCGGGCATCCGTCTGCGTCAGGATGTGGCTGAACTCCTGCCTGGGTGCTGCCGACGGCCATTGGAATTGTGGGTTTTTAAGGAACGTCTGATTGAGTCCGGACTGTGAAATATGCCGTTTTTGATTCCCGGTTTGAGAACAGGGAGTGTTTAAAGTAACACATGGAGCTGCCTCAGACCTGAGTGTTATCATGTCTTGGGGGTTAAGAAGCAAAGGCAATACCTTTACTCGTACATCAAAATATAGTGGAGGGCGGGGAGGAGGAGTTACAACAGCCGGATACTTAATTCCCCTCCTCCCCCTGCCTGTCTTTAAAACCAAAGAAAGATGAACGGGGCTGGAGTGGGAATGGCACTGGTGACGGGACGGAGAGGCCCAGCTGCAGGAGACGGATGAAGGCGGTCCAGTGAGGTCAGGAGGAGAACAGGCCTCAAGTTCCTCCACATTCCTCTTCGGCTGCATCGTGCTGACCCTGGCTGGCTTACAGGGATCGATTGCACAATCTGTGGAAGGTCATGCGGCCAGAAGCTAGTATTTGCAAAGGTTTTTGCAGTCTTTGCTATTGAAAGGACCAACATGCCTGATAAGAATGAATGCCTCTGGGCAGCCCAGTTAGAGCAACTAATGGACTGACCCATTCACCAACCCTTAGTTCTTGGAATATAGTCTCCTGTAACATGCAGGTAGGTATGCCACAGAGCTGAAAGTGAGTTGCATTGTAATAATAGCAGATATTATATCTTGTACTTGACTTTCTGATTCATAAAGTTAAAAATGCTCATTATTCACATTTAAAAGAATTAATTAGGTTGCCCCCATTGTCTTTGTCTGGATTCCCCCGTAACAGACCACAGGACACACGTTTGAACGCAGATAGTTTATCTGAAATGTAAAACAAAACAGCACAGAAACAAAAGGCAGGAGCGTGGGGAGGTGAGCCCGCCGGCCCACTGAGGGGGCCGCCATTGGTTTTCTCACGGGTTACGTATGCTGTGGGGGGTTTGAGCTGAAACGCAGGGGAGAAACTCGAGGAGATGGCACAGGACACACGGCTCAGAGTGACCCACCTGGGGGTGAGGCGGCTGGGGTCTTCGCAGCCCCATCTGCCGCTGGCAGAAGGCTGCCGCCAGGGAGGGTGTTCATTCCCCCCACTTCTGGCCTGCCAGGCTTGCGGGCAGAGTGGGCTTCTGTGCCTTCTCAGAAGACGCTTGGGCAAAGCGTTGCCGAGATCGTTAGGCAGCTAGAAGCGGGCTGGCCAGCTCCAAGGTGGTGAGGCCAGAGGGATCGGGAAGGGTACTAACAGTTCTCCCACACGGGTAACTGAGTAATTTTTTTTGGGGGGGGAGCTCAAGACTGAATGGCATTTACCATTTTGACAGACAACCTCCTCCCTGAAAGGGTTTATATACGTTATGGGAAGAAACAAACGGTCTTTGGATACTCCGAATCCAGTTGACAGTCCCAACCTGAATCAAGATTTTTAGGGGGGGAAATCTACAGTGCTGTTCAGAATACAGGCTGTTGGTCGAATGGGTTCTCTAGTTAGAGATAATGCGGAGGATATAGAGACACAGAGGGTATATAGAGATAATAGAGAGGAGGAGTGGTAGCTCCGGCGTTAGATCTAAGGACCGTCGTCAACAACAACCAGAAGGAAAAAACCCTTCGTCTGTGTTGACTGAGGCCAGCGGAAGCCAGTCCTCGCTGTGTGTGGTTATGCTCTGTTGAGAGTTTGCTCTGTTTAGTGGTAGCTGACTGTGACCGTGAGGATGAATCCATATCTCCACTGAAGAGCAAGCCCCGTGTATTCACAAAACAGGAATGACACCTACCGTTTATATAGTGCTCGTTGTGCACCAGGCCCTGGCCGGAACAGCAGAGTCCTAAGGCTGGCGTCACAGGGCCCTAGAACTTTCGCACCGGAAGGGGCCGCAGGGACAGCTGTCTCGTGCCATATGGTCCAGCGAGGATAAGACTCTCTCCTGAGGTCAGCATCTAGTTCCTGGCAGAATCAGCTCTGAGACCCAAGGCTTCTGACCCCTGGCCTGGTGCTCTGACCCCTAGACCCAGCACCCAGTGACCACAGGTAGGTGGAGACTCACGTGTACATCTTCTCTTCTCATTGGCCATCCTTTTCCCTTTTGAGTTTGGTCTTGGTCGTGTGTTTAGAGGTAATGGACCCTCAACCCAGGCTCCTAAGACAGTGTTTGGGGACACAAATGATCTGTGAAAAGGGAGCCCAGGCCACTGTCTTGCTCCTCCTGGGTAGCTCCAGACTTCAGGGTCTTGAGAGGCGCCGTCCTCCCAGCCGCTGAGATGTGCAGAGAGCCAGGCACAGGCGTCAAGGCAGAGGAGAGCGCATTGTACGGGGTCACGCTTCGATCTGGAATGGTCTCCACAGCACGCTCTTCAGCGAACCCTTCTGGGAGGCACTCTTGAAGGAGAAATGGAGGGGAGATTTGTCCTGTAAGACACTGTCAGGGTCTTAGTTAATCACTTGGCTTGCCTCTCATTGTTAGGCATAACCTTGAGGAATTAATTTACTACGGCTAAGTTGCCAACTGTTTTTAAGAAACGCAGTTGTAGTCATACCTCATAAAGCACTGTCTTATACAGAATTGATCTTTAGAGGCGAGGCCAGCAAACTTTCTCTGTGAAGGGCCAGATGGTAGATATTTCATTTATTTGTGTTTTTATTTATTGGGTCTGTATTGTGACTACTCAGCCCTGCCATTGTCAAGGAAAAGTAGCCATAGGCAATATGTAAATAAATATGCTGGACTGTGTTTCACTAAAACTTTATTCACAAAACAGGCTGAGGGCCAAATATTGCTGGAACCCTGTGTGTTAATATAAATACGTTTTATTGTTAGTTAAAAGGTAGCGGTATGAGGTTTATTTGACAGTGTTCGGGTATAGGGGCAAAGCTTTTTTTAAAAAATACGGGCCCACTGATTGGAGCCCTGGGACGTCCTTCAAGCATGAACTCAAACAACGGGGTATTTATTATTTGAGGACAGAGAGTGGCTGGATTTTCCAATCTTTAATTTCTTCAAAAATTAATTAATTTATTTCTATTTTTTCCCATCCCATTTAGTGCCCGGTACCTCCCACTGCCCCCCCCCCCCCCCCCCCGGCAATCACCACACTGTGGTCCATGCCCATGAGTCTCTTTTTCCTTTTTGCTCAGTCCCTCCATCTGCGTTTTCCAGTCTTTCCGATTTGTGGTAATTACTGTTTAGGAATCACCTCATTAAATTACCTCAAAGCAGTAAACCTAGTTTTTACAGAAACAACTTTTTCTTATTGTATTTGTGTTTTGTCTATTTACAAAATGGAAGGTCATGTGATTAAAAACCAACTTGGAACAATACAACTGACTCTTGGTAAGCAGCCCCCCAGCCGCTGGGGGTTGCAGGGAGCAGATGCCCTCGGACCATGCACGCAGAGTGGGTCCCCGCCAGCCCCCAGCCCTGCGGGGCTCTGGCCGCCTGCAGTATCCGTGTGCTTTGCAGAGGGAGCGGAGTATGGTGATGAATTCAGGACGTAGCGTAGGGCGACTTTCTTCTCCTCAGAGTGCTTTTAACCGTTGTTTCATTTTGTTTAGTCAAGACATATCTTGCCCCCTCTCGTTCACACCCACATTTTGCACACGTGACGTCACAGTACACACTCTTCTCTGGTGAAATTGTCAGCTGGTTTTTGGTGTTTCCTTGGTGGAATTCAAAGCATTGAAATTCTTTTCAGTGAGTAGCCTTTCAGTTGTCCACAAAATCCGTGTCTTCTGTGATGGCACCTGTAGGTAAAAATGTGCTGACTCATAAACGATTTTAGAATTTTTTAAATAAAATGTAAACAGTCATTCAACTTTACATGCCAAATATTAGTTCAGGTGCTTAGAAATAATATACTTTTGTTTGCTGTAGCATCCCTTCCAGGTGCGTTTTACCCCGTCACCGTTTTGCAGATGAAGACGCCGAGGCAGAGAGAAGGGACGTGGCTGAGCTGGGGTGTGAGCCGAGGGGCTGAGGTTGCCCTGCAGAGAGTGGGGGGAGGCTGGACCTTGACATCCCCTGAGAGCTCTGGCATCGCAGTCTTTCACCTCTTACGGTCACTCCAGTCAGCACCGATGACAGGTTCTCAGCACAGCTGTCACGAGGTACCAGCCTGGGGGACGTAAGGTGAGCACAACTCGCCAGATCACCTGGTTCCTCGAGGAAGGCACAGGTGGTGTCCATGGTGGACGTCCAGCCCAGAGCGAGGTCCTGCCAGGGCACGAAAAGCCCAAGTGAGAGCTGGCCGAGCCTCTTGAATCCTCGGCCCCGCCCCCGGAAGCCCCAGCAAACGTAGCTCTCGTGTGCATACAATTGCCATTAGGAAGCTGCATCGCTGGGCGGGCTGACCCCCCCGAGGGCCAGATCCTGTGCCAAGAGCACCAGCTTGCTGTCCTTTATACGGTTATAAAACGGTGAGCAGACATCACTCCCAAATAGTGACTTTGTGCCCGTGGAATGATAACTGTGTGAACACACTCAGACCGGCCTGCTGATCTAAACCGACCATGAAGGGGCGGAACACAGCAGGCCCAGCCAGAGCCGCCACTGGTGTGTCAAGTGGTACTGTTGCCTTCAGGTTCCTAAGACGTCAGTGATGGAAATACACCAGATCGACAGGGTCCGATGGTGGTGATGATCACTTATATTCGTACGGCGCTTCAGAGTTTGAAGAACTCTTTATTATTAGAATTGCTGCTAGTGATGGACTTAGGCATTGGAGCTATTTCGCAACCCTGCCTCCTGGATTTGGGACCTCAGTCAAGTTCCTTCATCTTTCTGACCCTCTGTTTTTTTGTTTGTTTTTTCTTCATGTGTAGAATGGGGACAAGCTGTTTCCCTTTTGGAGTTTTAGGAGTTAAGTCCTTCACTGCTCACGATGAGCCGGGCACAGGGCGCAGCTGGCAGCAGGTTTCCTGAGCTGTCCTGTTCCCCTGCCGACAAGCTCAGTGACCGGGGTGGCAGAGCGGGGCCCTGGGTCTTCCGACTCTTCCAAGAGTAGCCTCTGCGCTGGATTATGCAGCGGCAGACATGTTTCTGCCTCGTGACCCAGAGGGCAAAGGCACCGTCCGGTTGGAAAGGACACCCAGCTGGTCAGGGAGAGAAGGGTCGGTGGTCTGAGCTGAGACAAGGAAGTGCTGCTCGTGCCCTGAGTGCGCGCCGTGGCCAGGGAGTGCGCTTTTGCTGATCGCTTATCATATTTTGTTGTGTATAATGCGCACCCACGTTTTTGGCTCAAGCTCTCAGGAAAAAAAGTTTTTCCTTTTAATTTTTAAATTCAATTATTTATTTATGTACCTTTAGATCCCTGTTTTTTGTACAATAGAGGAATTTTAGCGTTTATTTTGGACATATGCTACAAGAAATTTTACATAATAAATAATTAAAAAACGCAAGAATATATATGAGGCATTTTAGCTACTACCCATGTATAATGCACATCCTTATTTTTCCCTTAAGAATTTGGGCCAAAAAATGGCACATTATCCACAGCAACATACGGTATTCATGATTACATATTCATATATTCCTTCAGCACCTGTTTAGTTAGCAAGTGCCATAGGCCAGGTATGGTGCTAACTGCTGGGAATAAAGTGAATAAGAAATACAATAATTTCTCTAAAACTCATTAACGCTTTGCAAAATTCCGAAGATGTAATGATTCCTGTTGGAAAAAGAAATTACTTAGTTTCAAATTCAGCTGTATTAGGTTTAAATCATCTGATTACAGATTATAGAACTAATTATACAACTGAAAGGTACATTATGAACTGTTTTTTCAGCATAATTTCTTATGTAGATCTCTATTAATGTATTTTTATATAGATGGAAATTCAGTGCACAGGTTAGATGGTATGCAGGCTTTAAAAGTAACTGTTAAAGGGGCTTAAGTACCTGATGAGGCTGTTTGATTGTATCACTCCATTTTCTTGACATCTTCAAGCACTTTTAATACAATTAGTGAAATAGCTGTAACTTCTGAAGTTGTGAGAGAAAGATGGTCATTTTTAAAACTGAAAAATGGGAAAAACATATTACTGGAGAAGAAAGGAACTCCCCTTTGATATTATCTGTTGTGCATATTATTATCTTTTGGTCATAGAAAGCCTTCATTTCATGATTTTACTTTACCTAGAAAGAAATTAAATAACTTCATAAAACCTTATAATGTCAAAGAGCCCATATTAAAGGTTTGAGAGGGGCCACTGAGTTCCTGAGACTTTGATCCACACGTTGAGAAAATATAGCGCGCCGATCAATTCTCGAAGTAAAGTGGTATGTTTCTCAGTTACATAATGAGGCTTGGGGTGACCTACATGCAAATTTTTCTTCTGCTAAGACATTCTCGGAAAGTAAGAAGGAGAAAGATGACAAGTAGTCACTCTACTTTCCTTACACATTATATAATTCACGTGTATAGACAACACTAAGTTAACTGCACCGTTGAGCAACCTCTCCCCTGGGCGTGCGGACCAGACGTGTTCCTTCTTCACTCCTGGTCCATTGCGAGTGGTGGGAAGGGCCCTGAGTACGAGCCAGCGTGTGCTCGTGGTCATTGGATCCTTAACAGTGCGTAGGGATCACGGGGACACGGCCCCTTTGTGGGCAGAGGCATCGGAAGGCTTCTTGTGGTGTTACGGGGTAGAACCTCTTCACACTCGAGTCTCGGAACAAGACTCTCTCAGCTTTTCTGAGACGCGCTTTGCTGCTCAGTTGCTCTTTTCTTCTACCGCCTTCCTTCCTGTTTCCAAGCGTGAGTCCCTGGAGTTGTGTCTGGCTCCCTTTCTCTTCCCTTTCACTCGCTGATTCTTCTTCCTGGGCAGTTACTTTTTCCCACTCGCAGGCTCAAGTTTGGGGGTCTCGTTTCAAACTCTCTTACTCGAGGCCTGCAGTAGACTCCTGACTGTCCTGCCTTCAGCCTCTCCGCCTCCTTCCACCCGAGTTGCTCAGGGTGTGCCCGGTTATGCTGCAGTAACAAACGATTAGAAAATCTCAGGGGCTTAAGACAAAATGTACTTGTAGTTGATGGTCATCTTGGATTACAGGAGGCTGAAATCCACAGCATCTTCATTCAGCGACCCGCGCTCTGCTCTGCCGAATTTCATCAGTTCCTGCTGAGGGGGTTAGGGGGCCCCAGGGGATTTCACATTGACAATGAGATACTCGGTCCTAGAAGTGACACACTAATTGTCGTTCACAGTCATTTGTGTGACTAGTCACGTGGCAGAAGTGTGTAACTGTCTTGTGTGCTTGGAATTAGTGGATAAATGGATATTGGGCACATTTGGGGCTTTACTCTTTCACCCTACAATGAAAGCAAGAATCTTACAGGGAAGGCCATGATTCTATCAAGAAAATCGGAAAATCGGAATTGTACATTGAGGACCAGAATCCTCCAAGGAAAGCCATTGGTAGTGTCTTCAAAGCACTCCTTTGCTTAAGACCTTTCGGCAGTTCCCCACTCCCTACCAGACACCCTGGGTTTCACGGACCTCTAACATCCACTGAACAGCTGATATTTATTAAGTACTTATTATGTCAGGTACCCTGTTAGGTCCTTTATATCCATTATCTTACCTATTTCTTACAACAATTCTTCAAGGTAGGCATCGTTGTCCTCATTTGACAGATGAGGAAACTGAGGATCAAAGAATGTCGTAGTTTGGGTTTGCCCCAAATCAGACCCTGTAGCAGGGACTTGGAGGCCAGGAAGTGCAGTGAAGGAGGAGCTGTGAGAACAGCAAGAGAGGAGTGTCAGCGATGGGATAACGAGCAGGTCACCACCGTGGGCCCCTTGGGCCCCTAGTCCGGCTGCAGACCGATGAGAGGCTGTGTGGGACAGAGCTCTGCACTCCAGGCCAAGGTGCTAGAGTAGTTTTGCACCAACTTCTGACGTCATCAGTTGAAGGTTGCTCTTGCGATGTTAACTCCCCACACTCTTGCCCTGCTCTGCCCACAGGCCAAGCTCAGCAGAGATGGACAAGCCGTCAGTGTTCAGGGACAGTGCTGATGACCCCAGGGGCTGTGAGCGTTGGCAGTGGCCGTTATGGAAAGGCAAAGTTACTAGTCCAAGAAAGACAGTGAATAAGACAAGCCCAGGCCCTCTAACTCCCAAACCGGCTGTCTGTCCACACGGCGTCTCACCACTTACCAACCCTGAACATAGATCTTCACTCCAGCCGGAATGCATCACTGGCCCGTCTCCAAGCCGCTTGTCCTTTTTGTTCTCGATCCCTTTGTCCACGCCATTCCTTCTGCTGCGAGTTCTCTTTGCTCGGTGTCTCCTGTTTAAAGTCTACAGTATTCGGTGCTCAGCTCCAACCCAGCCCTCCCCACGAAGCCTCTGCTGGTGGGAAACGCTGCCTCGGGCCCCCGAGCAACCACAACCCTGCAGTGCTCAGTGGGTGGCCGCAGCCCACCCTGCACTGCCTGCGTGGCAGGGGTGGGTTTGTAGGTCTTTCTCTGCATTAGAAGGTAGGCTTCTTGAGAGCATGGGCCATATTTTATTCAGTTTCTTCTAACGTTGGTGGAATGAGATAAATATAACTGCGTAGATAGACACATATATTGTGTGCTCATTTATTTCACTTTCAGTCCAGGTTGGCTGACCTTGCCCAAGGTCACTCTGAAGTCCGGATTTCAGGGAGAGGTGTTTTCTGGTGATGTTTTTTTTTTCCTGATATCATCAGTTTCTCTATTTCCCAACTTCTGGCATCTGTGTTGCCACTTGGAGTTTGTGCCCTGAGCAGGGACGGAAAAGGAGCTGGCTAAGGAGCACAGGTGGTTTCCGTTGGTTCGCAGCAGGCTCCCTGCACGTGTCTGTCCTGCCTTTACTGCCATTAGAAATGGAGGTGGAATCAAGATGGTCTGTCCCTTTAGATGGCACCACCGGCAAGACCAGAAGACTGCAATTGACCTCAAGGTGACACTCCAAACCACACGCCGAGGATTGCTAATGACTGGGAGGTGGTAGAAAAAACCTTTGACATTGTTGGGCTCCAAACTGGGAAAAGGAAGCGACTCTTGAGCACTTCTGCCTGAAATTCAGGGTTGCACTCTCAGTGGGCTGGGGCCCCCGGTGTGGACTGAAGAGGGAAGTCCCACCGGCTGCCCCTCGCTTTCAAAGAGACACGAGTCCCTGCGGAAGGCCTCTCCGGGCACCCCGAGCTCCTCGTGAGAAAGAGCAGCAGAATGAACGGCCTCGTCCCCGGGGCCGCCTGTCTCGCCCTGCGGGGTCCCCACCCCCTGCTGTTCTGCCCTTCGTTTCCAGCAGCTGAGTCCACAGGGGGCCACCCAGGGGACCCCTTCTCAACAAAGGCGGGTGGCACTGCTCCTGTTTTCCTCCCCCTGAGTATGGGAACAGATGATATTCTTAGTTTAATCCTTTCTGAAAAAAAATACTGTATCACTTTACTTTCCTTAACAGTTTCTGGGCCAGCAAAGTCTTAAGTCAATTATGTAGTGGATGGAAAAAATGCATTTTCTTTTATCTGTTTTAATTGAGTTGTCTTTTGATTTCATCGACTGCCCCTTAGTTCTTCCTTAGTTCTTATGTGGCCGGGCAGCAGTTGGTTGGAAGAGTGGCCGTCATGGGTGGGCCTGAGAGCACTGGGTGCAGGGAAAGGAGCCGGTCAGGGAACACCAAGGACCCCACGGTCTCACTTACCTGTGGAATCTGATGAACAAAGGAAACTGACGGAGTAGAAGCAGACTGCTGGATACGCAGGACAGACTGACAGCTGTCAGGGGAGCGGGGCTGGGGGGCTGGGTGAAGAGCGTGAAGGGAGGGAGAAAGAAGTGTGAATGGTGGTGGAAGGGGGCTTGGCTTCGGTGGCGAACACACAGTATGATATACAGATGGTGTATTACAGAACTGTACCCCTGACACCTGTATAATTTTATTAACCAGTGTCACCCTGGTATACTCAATAAAAGTGTTTTAAAGAATTTTAATATACTACTTAGGTTAACAATTCATTTCTAATCAATTTATCTTCAAGAGGGGTTAAATGTTTCCTAAGTGAGGGTTTGTGGAAGTTAATTATAAAGTCATGAAAACTTTACTATAAGAAACAAGTTTATCTTTTTCTCTCACCCCCCCCCCAAAAAAGAGCAATGTCTTTGTCTCATTTTGTGTGGTCGTCTCTACTGCTTAAATCGAGTCTGCAAGGAAGACGCCGGCAGAGCCAGCTGCCCAGTTGTGAGTCTCTTGCAAGTACAGGGAACCTAAACGTTTGCTTTTACCTTCCAGACTCTGAAATCCACTCTATTTATAAGTCACTCATGTTCTCTCATTTGCTGTTCTTCACTAACCAAGTACCCAGTCCGTGAGGTCATGGCTTTTCCTGTATAAAATCACATGAAGGTCCCAGGTATGCCAAGAGGATAGATAGTGCCCATCTGTACACGTGTGAGCAATTTAAGGACACTTTGCGAAGGTACGTGCTGATGTCATGAGAGTTTCGCATATACGTGTGCAAGCAGATTGGCCAGGGCTGGGGAGTGGGCAGTGATTAATCAAGGAGGCCTTTCTGGAGGAGTCAATTTCTGTGTCAGTGGTAGGAGGAAAGAAAGCTGAGTCATATGAATAATAATTATTATTTTTGAGAGACAGTTGATATTTCTACGGAGAGCCATTGGCAATTGTTAAAGAAATCGGCGTCTGCCCTCGGTCTCTTTCCCACACTGGGGGACAGAGGTGCCCCACGCAGGGCAGCTCTGTTGCAAATCTCCAGTCCTGCTTTTTGTTTTTTTGGTTGCAGCTTTTATTTTTGCCTGGAGCCTCTGATTTCATATGTTTTTCATTTCCACTGAGAAGACTTTGGACTGTTATTGACTGAGAACTTCTAGTCGACCAAGGCATTTTATTTTTAACCTTTTAATTTGCCCCATGTTCCAAACCATGAAGACCCTGTGCTCTCCGATCTGGGCCGCATGCCATGGTCCTCACATGTGCTGTGGTGGGAAGAACGTGGGATTCGAACCAGAAGACCTTGGTTCGAGTCCAGCTCTTTACCAGTCTCAGCTGTGTGACCTTAAGGAAGACCTTCAACCTCTCTGAACTTCTGTTTCCTCGCTTGCAACATAAGTTACATAAGGATAACCGTGCTTCCCACAGAATTACAGTAAGGATTAAATCCAGTCACATGTGTTATATAAATTTAATTTTTAAAAAATGTTCAGTGTTATAATTATACTGGCACTGTGATAGAGACTTGGCTGCCAAGAATTTCTCCTGTAAGGTCTTCCCCAGTTCCTGGAACACTTCCATTGCAGACAGAAAACATATTTTCCCTCAGCAGTAGCTCTTTCCCCCAAAGTGTCTTCATATGCAGCCCCTCAAGATATAAGTGGTAGTGTTTTATGGGGTTATTTCCAAAGATCAGCGTATTATGTCAAGACTGCACAAGGACTCAGCATTATTGTTGAGGGTCTTTATTATTATTATTATTATTCATAAAGCAGAGTGGATACACTTTGGTGTGCACTCAGGCGACTCTCATTAGGGAGCCGTTTGTAGGAAGAGTATTTCCCTTCAACACTGAAGTCGCATCCTGGGGTTGACAGTCACCCTGTGAGGAGCCTGTGGGCACTGAGATCTGTTCCGAGAGTGTAGGTGTGACACTCCCAGGTCACACTCACTCTAGGGACTCGCCACTAGGCACCCTTCAGCTGATGTTTCTTTCTTTTTCTTTCCCTCATCACTCTAGTTGTTGGCAAACCACTCCCGAACTCAGTGGCTCGTAGGAGCTATTGTGTACTCTCACTCCTGCTTGGAAATGATGAGAGGCAAGTCCAAGTGCACGGGAACATGTCATGCACCGTCTTGCATGACGTCTGCTGACATCTCATGGGCAAAGCCAGCATTATTGCTACCTCTCTCTCCATCTCTGTCATCGGTCCTGCTTACTGTAAAGCCGAATCACAGGGCCAGACTCATTGTCAAAGGGGCTGAGAGGCATTACACGCCTTCCATGTTGGGGTGGGGAAGGTAAGTGTTTTGGTCGGTGATCTAATCCACCGCTATTGCCAAGTGCATACGTTGAGTTCCTGTAAGTGAAATACATATGTATGGTGCAGCTCTATAGTACGAGCAGAGGCCCGATGTCCCCCTACAAAGCCCATCCTGAAGTGACGTGCAGAGGACAATGGTCACAGATTGCTGCTTCCATGCAGAATCTTCACAGATAAGAAAAGCTATAGGTTTTACCAATTTGCCTCGGAGGTAGCTATAATTCTACTGTCCCCCCCTTTCCAGAAAGCATATCTATCTTGGTTCATTTTAAAAAGCAAACTTCTACTTTGGCACCGCAGGCATGATCGGCCATTAATAGCCTGGGATAAAGGTCACACTGATGGCGGCGTGCCATGGCTAAGGACCACAGCCAGGCTCCACGGGCCACCGACCAGTGTGCCTGCACGGGAGACCGCAGAATGAAGTTCAGGGAATGTGACCCGGGTTGTTCGTTTTTTTTTTAATGACATTTCTTCAGTCTTATTTAGAAAGGAAAGCACGTGTGTGGTCGTAATCCAGACAGAAACAGGCCCGTGTCAGGCCTTTGAAGAGATGGTGTTTAAATGTGAAACACTGACAGTTTTAGAGAGTGCGACTCATGAAAAAGGTGCAGATCGACAGACTGGCTCCCGGGGGTCGCCCAGGTAGGACCTCTCTCCTCTTTTCCAAGGTGCGTGTTAGAAGAGTGCACATTCTTCATCAAGTGCAAAAGGTGAGAAGATAATCAATTACAAATAGAAATTTGATGGACTTTTTAAAAATTCAGGCTAGAACTGAGAGGGGAATCCTGGTTTGAACTTTACTAGTGAGATAGACCTTCCTTCATACTTCAATCATACCCAAACAATAAGTAAGATTATGGGATGGTTCCCGGCAACCAGTAAAGCTACCCTCCGTGTTCTAGTGGGAAATGATACTCATGCCAAGCAGAATGTATCCCATGGCTAAGCAAACCACTTTTCCAATTGACAGTGGACCGAAAGGCTATGGCCTTCCAATGGCTCTGTGTCACCTCCATTGTGAAGGCAAGTGTCCCGGGGTAGGCAGCGCACGTATCGACTCGGAAATGTGGGGGAGCATCCATCATATATTTAGGGTTAGTGCTGTTTGAACCTCAAAATACAACCCTAAGCAAGTCCCGGGATAATTGTTAAGACACTTTGCGGGGTTTAACAAGTTTCCTTCTGCTTACACCCGACACTTCCGGCCGTGCAATGCGTTAGAAACGATGTATCGGCCAAAAATAAAAGATGGGGTAGGGTAGAAAGAAGAGTGGCCTCTATCCTCTGTGGCAGACGCCCAGGCAGAAAGGGAGAGAGACAGCGCCCTGACTCTTGTTGTTTTAACTATTTTAAACTGAGCTAGTGGATTATTCTACAGCAGGCAAGGGTTAAGTTTTGATGTGATGATGATGGTGATGATGACGATGGTGATGATGATGACGATGATAGAACTGATTCACCAGATGTGTGCCCCGGTGGGTCCAGTCATCTGGATTCTAACGGAAGTCCGTTGGACTGTGAAGTTTGTTCTTCATTTAGACTCAGCAGCCTCTTGGCGCCCTCAGCTGCCTCTTCCTGACAGAAGAATTACCACTGAGAAATGTCAAAGGATACAGGAAATAGAAAATTGCCATTAGTCAAATGCTGCGATAATAGCTAATACAGGCGCAATCCATCAGTGGATGCTAAAATCAATGGGCAAAAGTTTCGAGAGAAGCAAGATAATTCATAGTAACACAGTACCTTCTCATCCAACTGTATTTATTAATTACAAAGGGAAAAATTGTAGCATCACAGTAGAAAAGTTGGCCAACACCACCTCATCCAAGTGACCGAGGGGAACCTCACCAGCATGCGACTTGGACCTCCTGTCTTCCTGACTACGGTACAGAGGAAGGCGTCACTTATGTGTGTTCTTGCCCACAACGTGTAGCCTCTGTCTAATCACAAAAAAGCCAAACTGAGGCGCAATCTATGAAACGACTGACCGGTACTCTTTAAAAATGTCAAAGTCATGAATAAGGAAAGATTTAGTCATCATTGAAAATTGGAGGGTGTTGAGGAGACATAACAATTTAATGCAGTATGGGATCCTGAATTTGGATCCTAAAACAGAAAAAGGATATTTGTGGAAAAACTGGCAAAAAGTTGGAACAAGGACCGCAGTTTAGTTAATTGTGTTGAACAACATTGTTGGTATTTTCCTGGATTTTATCGCTGTGCTAAGGTTATGCATGATGCTGATATCTGGGGAAGCCTGGGAAAGAACATACAGGAACACGCTATATTATTTTTGCCAATTTTCTGTAAGTATGAAATTAGTTAAAAATAAACAGTTTAGAAAAATAAAGAGAATGGCATAGTTTAAATTATGACAATAAAGGCTAGGGGTTTTATTGTGTCATAAGTCACCATTTTATCAAGTAAAGACCATTATTATCTCTTATTTACCTATTGAGAAATGTAGGAATTTCTAGAATTTTAAAAACAGCAAATCTCTTGGCAATGAATTTCAAGCCACACAATTCTGTTTAGCACTAAACTGTCAGTTGAATATTTCCTTTCTTTTGATGCTGTCAAAACCTGTGGGTTTGGGACTTTTTCTATGAACTAGGCTATATGAACAGTAACTCAAATCAGAAATAAGCCAGTTGAAGAACATTTACCGACAATTCTGTCCTAAGCCCAATTTGCTGGCCTCTCTGAGTCTGTCCCGGCCCTGTGGTAATGACCTGGCCTCTGCATTGACCTTCTCAGGTAAAAGAGTCCGCAGGGGCCATGCGGCAGTGAGTGTGCTTGGCACCAAAGGCCCGAGCTGGTTGTTCCCGGGCTCTCTGCCCACGCACCAGCACCACGAGGGGTCCCAGTGATCCCTGGGCTCTGCAGACCTCCCGACAAAGGTCTCAAGCTATTTCTGGGTCCGCCCACTGCCAGCGGGGGCGTGGCCTCCAGCTGGGATCTGCTCCTCATCCGTGTCCAAGGAGACTGTTTTCCCAGCGCACTTCAGTCAGGACGCAGTGCCATTCAGCCCAAATCCACATTGAGTGTAGATCACGCAGTGGGCAGAATGGTTTCTAGAAAACTAATGACCTTGAGAGCTAGTGAAGACTCGGGCGGAAAACGTGTGCGGCTTGGCACGGTCAGTGGCAGAGGCGATGTCGGCAGACTGTCTTCCTGCGCGCTCCGTCCTGGAGGCGGTGCGCCCTCTGCCGCTCTCTCCCTCTCTGTCCCCACAGCAAAGGACAACACTGATGCTGTGATTGACTGTGACTCCAGCCTTCTCTGAGTCATGTCTGAGTCATCTTGAGAGGTAATTTCCCAACTGCTGTCTTCCAGGGCTCCTCAATTAGCAGAGGTGGATGTCCCAGCTCCTTGCCTCTCCGCGTTGCTCCCCGGCAGCAGGACAGACAGCCCACAGACAGCTCACTGGCTCAGTCCTCCTGAGCCCGCGCCTCCCCCAGCCTATCTTTCTGGGGCTGTAATTCACTGCTAGACGCTCACATGTTGGGGTTTTAAGGCGGCATTAAGTGCTCGCTTACGTATTGAGTACATTCTCGTGTAAACATTTGTGTGCCCATGAATATGAAGATTAAGACTCCCATTAAATTACACAAATAAATATAAATGCTTTTACTAAATATTAGCCAAAATTATTGAATATTTATTCTACATTAAGCATGGTGTTAAGTTTCTTACCTTGTATTAGCTAATTTAACTGTTAACAGTACTGAAATAGGTACAACTGATATTATCCCCATTTGACAGTTGAAACAATTGAGGCACAGAAAGGTTCCCCTTAGTCATCACAGCTCCTGAGTGGCAGCAGCGGTTCAGGAACCCAGGCAGTGTGGCCCAGGGACGGTGCTTTTGGTCACTACGGTGAGCTGCCCCTGGGCTGTGGCTGGTGTTCTGCCACGTGGAAGAAAAGGTAGGCTTCGTCGGGTACACGTTACTAGGGAGAAAATAATCCTTTTTCTCTTGGGTTCTCATGAAGACTCGTTATTTTTTACTTATGAAGCATCCATGTCTTACAAAGCTTATATAAAGAAGCTGAAGCCAAGTGAGCTGGAACAGACTTAAGGACACCGTGGAGAGACACGTGAGTGAGGCGTGGCTACAGCGTGTGAATCCCAATGCACCTCGCAGTAAGGCTTTGGACAGGATTCACTGGACATCTGTCTACTGAGCATCTGTTATGTGCTGGGCACTGCTTGAGGTGCATGAACTGTCTCAACGAACAGAAATGGACGCAGATCTGTGTGGAGCATATTATTTTCTAGAGGGAAGAGAGAGACAATACAGGACAACCTGAAAATACACACACAGACACGCGTTAGAGCACCGTGGGAAAACTAGAGACACTGCGGCGTCGGGAGGGTACGAGGTGCTAGGAGGGGATGGATGCGGCTGCCATTTAAAACAGGGTGATAGGGCTTAAAACCTATTTGGGGGAGGTCATTTGTGTCATCCAGGAATGAGTAAAGATGGTGACTGTCCGGGGGGAGCAGCGGAGGTGGTGAGAAGGGCTGGAGCTGGGGCTCTGTTTCCAGGACCGAGCCAGCAGGGTTTCCCAGACGCAGTGGATGTGGGTGCGAGTGAAAGGGAGGAGGCAAGGACGATGCCGAGATTTTTAGCCCGTGCGACTAGAAGGAAGGACGTTGGTCACCTCAGATGAAGGGGGCAGGCGTGGCGGGGTCGGAGGGCGGATTGGGAGTTTTGGATGTTGGCCTTTGAGATGCTGGCTAGACATCCATGTGCCGGGAAAGCAGTTGACTTTGAGTCTGGCGTCCAGAGGTGAGGTCGTGGGCGGGATGACAGTGTTTAAAGCCAAGGTGGACGAGACCAGCAGGGGAGGGAGTGTAAGTACTAAAACATGGAGAAGACAGACAGAAGGAGCTTCAGAGAGGCAGTGAGGTGAAACCAGGAAGGTGCCGCGAGGGCACGGTGTCCTGGAGGCAAAGTGAAGAAAGTGGGGTGGGAGGACCAGGGGCCAACTGGCTGGCGCCACTGATCTAAGGAAGGGGGACAGAGGGTGCTGGTGACTTAACAGAAGTCATTTCTGTGACATGAGGGAAAAACCTGCCTGAGGTGGGTGAAGGGATGATGGAAGGGGAGGAGACAGTGACCTTTGGTGGCCCTTTCGGGGACTGTTGCTGCAAAGGGAGAAAAGGAATGGGCACTTCCCAGGCAAAAAAGGATCAGGAGACTTTTTTTCAAGGTGGCGAAAAACCGGCAGCCTTGAATGACTAATAGCTCAGGTCTTGTAAAGAGCATGACGACATCTTCCTGTGTGAGGATGCGCTCAGAAAAGTTGTAATGAAACATTACGGCTGGTGTCATGCGGGGATTGGAAGAGGTCAAGTCGAACAAGATAAAAGTGTTATGGGGTGTAAAAGAGAGATCTGGAGGATCGACATGTCTTAAATTCGGGGGCTCTGGGGAGGACTGGGCACCAGCTGTGCCTGGGCCAACACAGTGTCTGGTACCAGCTAAGCCGTCCAGTGCCTGGCATGCAGCTGGCATCAGTCCTCCTCCTGTGACAACCTAGAGGGTCCAGCCTAGTCCCGTGAGGAAAAGAGAGTGGCCTCGGCTGAACGTAGGGGCCTCCTCGTCAGCCGGGCGAGTGACAGCCAGGGCTTCTCTGAGTGGCATTGGTGGGCCTGGCACGGCCCCGAGAGGCAGGCGAGTGGACATTCTAATTTAGTCTGTCCACACTTTTGCCTCGTGCACTGGGGCAAGGTTCTGAGCCTCCATTTGCTGATTTGCATCATGAGAATTATAATTATTGCTCCCTTATAAGGCCGTTATAAAAATGCAATGTTAGAGTAAATATAAATGTTAACACACCCACAAAGAGGAGCCAGTGAACTGGTTCCCTGCTCCTTTCTGAAACGTAAACTAATTTTATCTCCATCTTTAGGTTCTTTCTCCCGTAACAATTCAGAGGCACTTCAAACTCTCAACATTTCAGGCTCTATTTCTTTAAGAGATTTGTTTTTAAGTGTCTAAGAATCAAAAAAGAGCCCCTGGAGAACAAGCTTCTTCTCCCCATGTTCTAATAACTGTAAAATGGACAAAATAGATCTTTCTAAAGCTTCCCTCGTGCCTGTTCAGAGACAATGCCTTCGTTATCTCTGCTCCAGGTTGACTTTCTAAGCAGGCTGCGTGAGCTTGAAGTCGGGGTTTCATGAGCAATCCCTGCTCTTGCTGCTCCCCAGCCGTCCTCATGCCCGACAGCCCACATGGACAGCGAGCGCACCCCAGGCTCCTGGAGTCCCAGGGCTGACTTAGCAGGTGTCTCCGACTTACTGTGCACGGCTGCTCGGGAGAAAACCTCGGGAGGGCTGTCTCACAGGGCAGGTAAGGAAGGTGCGTGTAAGTGGTGGACTTGCAGAAAACACACCTGCTGTTCCTGGGATTGTCCAGAACATTCCCGGGGTCTCTTTGAAGGACCTTCCTAAAGACAAAACATTTCCCAAGTCTGAGGGCTCTTCCCAGGTCCACCGTGGTCTTCTTATTAGTCCTCAATCAGCGAGGGAAGGCAGGTGTTGGAAGTAAACATTTCGCTGGAAATATAATCGCAGTTACCAGAATGCTTCTTAGAGAGAGTACTTGGTGGTACATTTTGATAAAGATAGTTTGAGATGGGCTGGATGGCGTAAAACCCTTGAGGAGAACTTTTGTTGTCAAAAGAGTCCCTGAAATTCCCTGTGGGGAAGAGGAGTCCAGTTATCTACAAGGGCTTCTGAGTTTTTCTGAGGGACACGTGCAAGTCTGGGCCAGAGCTGAATTACCAGGCAGTCCCACTGAGGCTGCGGCCTGTGGGTCACTCACCCGTCTCCCCAGGCCCCCAGGCAGTGAGATGGGCGCCACGCTGAAAACCACGTCCGCAGGACACCGGGACCTCCGGTCTCCCTTACTCACCTCCCACGTTGTGGGCAGGTAGACTTCCCCTTTCAGGTTGGATATTGGAAGGTCCCTCTCTGGAATCTGACCAGCCTAAGAGGAAAGAAAGACCTAACAATATTGGTATTAAAACTCTTGAAATAGCTACAGTTAGGTTCACAGTCAAGGAGCCCCACTAACACAAACAAATCAACAATGAGCTTTCTATTCCTGAATGTCTAAATATGAGCAGATAATGAAGGCTTCTTGGGCATCTGAAGGATGTCTCTAACATGACATAGGAAAACCAAAAGTATAAAACAGAAAGGAGCAACTTGGAAGAAATAGGGACTATGAGAAAGAAAAAAACATTAAAAAAAACACATGCAGAAGTTTACTCGCTCAGATCCTTAGAGAGATAAGATACTGCAGCCATGAAACATGAGCAGGTTAGTACAGAAAAGGAAATACTAACCAGAGGGCAAGACAAAAAGAGTTCTGGGGTTTTCATAATATGATAGCAGAAATAAAAAATTCACTATAAAGGTTTTTAAAAAGTTGGAGAAATCTTTTGGGTAGTGGAGCAAAGAGGAGACAAAGAGGAAAGAAAGGAAAATCAGTGCCCAGGCCAGGACACTCAATGTCGAAATAACAGGCTTTCTACAAGGGAGAATGGGGACAGGCAGCAGGCCGTCTCCAGACGCGGGATGGGGACGGAGACCGTGGTTGTCAGCAGGCTGAGCAGGAACTGGAGCCGCCCGACTGGCAGAGACCGTTGGTGTTGGCCCGTCCATGCCAGCACCCCTCGGACCGAAGTGGGGACAAACCTGCTGCTCGCTTTGTGAAAGTCTAGGCCTGCTGAACAGAAGTCTTACTTGAGAGTCACCACAGTTTTTTTTTTCAAGACAGTGTCACTTTGAAGGGGCACCAAATCATTAGTCAGTCCACTGGTCTGAGTTCAAGGCTGAGTTTGTCAGTGGTATCTGTTCTGAGACAGTGGACCCGGCAGTGCACCCAGGTTAGACCTGACGGCTGCCTAGTTTAAGCTGAAGCCTTGGTTGTTGGTGGCCTGGCCTCTCGGCTCACAGGGAAATCACGGCCAGTCCCCAACGTTGTCACGTTCAGGGCATTGGAATGAATTGCATGCTGTTGTCACTACTCTATCGTTTATATTCATTTTGCTTTCATGTGCCTCTAGTTTTATTTATTCTGCTTACACATGCACCAAAGCCACACCACGGAGTACGCAGAGTTTCCCAGGCTAGTAAGCAAAGTCTCCTTGCGTGGTCTGCTGCCTCGGCCGTCCCCATCCGCCATGTCTCCCTGGCGTGGTCACGCACTTCTGCCGTCTTCTGTCTTGGAACCTGGGCCAGCCCTGTGATTCGCTTTAATCGATCGAATGCAGAGTGATGCTGAGCCAGTTCCGGGCCTCGCCCTTAGGAAGTCGTGAAAGCTCCTGCTTTTTTTTGCGCTTTGGGGAAAGACAGCTGAAGGCAGGGAGGTGAACTGCTCTGAGAGCACCATGTTGTGGGGAAGCCCAATGTAACCGCCACGGGAATAGGTCACGTATAGGAGGATTAAACGCAGCTGCCAGCCAGAACCAAGAACCAAGACCCTGGGTCACCCACCCAGCTGGGCTCGGAGCCAGTGGCAGCAGCGGTGAGCCACCGAGTGAAGGAACCGCCTCTGAAGCGGATCCTCCGGCCCCAGTCGGGTCAGCCCCGCCCACAGTGCATGGATCAGAGATCTGTCCATGCCGAGGAATCACGAGTAAATGAAAAATGAGGTTATTTTAAGACATTAAGTTTTGGGGGCGGTTTGTTATTCAGGAACAGATAGCTGCATTTCTATTTCTGTTTGTTTGTTTATCTGTTGCGCTTGGCACCTGGGCCTGTGCTGGGCCCCAGTTTCCCCGCAGCTGTGAACGAGATGCTGATTGCTGTTCTCCTTGCTGCTCTCTGTGCACGAAATTCTCTGGGCAAGAGCTTCCCCTGCGGGTAGCTGTCCAACTAAGAAAATGTGTCCAGTGGCTCCAACGTTCAAGGGACCCTTGCCTAAGAGGCTAGGAATTTGCTGGTCAGGGCGGTCTAATATTTTTGCTGCCCAGAGAGTTATGCTGCTCTCAAGCTTTGTTGCCCAGTCTGACCTGAGGGCTGGGCACGACCTCCCTTGACCTTGAGTGCTCTCTGGACATTTTTCTGGTCCGCTCTGACTCTTGGTTCTCAATTTGCTGTTTCTGGGGAAGACCTCCTTACCCCATCCCCATGGTTTGCGTGGGAAGGAATAGCTTCCCAGAAATGTAAGAAAGATGTCCCCTTAGGAGTAAACAGACTTCTTCTATGTCCTTTTCAAGTAGCTCCTTTCAAAACCTCTCCCTTCTCACATCTGCTAAGGAAATGACAAAGCAGTCATCTGTATTCCATCAAAGTGGCCCAGCAACATTTGAAAGTCAGCCGCCCTCCCCGCCTCCCACTGCTCAAATTCCATATTCCTCGGGGGTGGGAGGTCCTGCCCACCCACGGCCCCCCTCAGCACCCTGACCACTCCCCCTTTTCTCTCAGGGAAGCCTCGGGGTGTCGGCTGCTCAGGACACCCTCCCTGTGCTGAGGGCTGGGTTGTGCCAGGAGAAGGGAAGCCAGCGCTTTGGTGCAGGGGGAGAAGGGCTGACTTTGGACCAGACAGCCCCACTCTGAGGTTTCTCAAGCTGCGTGGCTTTAAGCATGTTCCTTAAACTCTCCTGAGTTTCCTTGTCCAGAAGCTATGATCTCTTAAGGCCTACTCTATAGGGTTTCTGTTAGGTTTAAAAGTAAAGTGTATTAAGAACACAGAGTGGGGTGCTCAAAAAAATGATAGCAATAATAAAGATGATGATGATGGAGTCTAGAGAAAGAAATAGGGATCAGAGAGCTCTTAAATACTTCATTCTATCAGGCCTACCTCTCTGAGACGGACAGACAGAAGAGGATGGGGGAGGAGAGAGTCTGGAATGAGGAACAAAGACTTGCCCTGGTTTGCATATCACCTCCCAGTTTGCAGGGCTGGGCTGAGCGGGTGGGACTCGGCTCTGCCCACTGAACACCAGTGTTGGGTGGCCCTTCTGTCGATGCACCCTGGTGGTGGTGGGATTGGATTAGTCACAGTGACGTGCGGCTACTGGGACCTCCCAGCTCATCCAAGCCAGTTGTTAATTTTGGGGGGATTTCATGAGCCAGCTATTAAACACAGCCATTGTACTGGGTTGGCCAAAAAAGCTGTTTAGTGTTTTCCATAAAATAAAAGGCACATTTTTATTTTCACCACTAACTTTGGATATTTTGAGTATGTCAGCTCTCTCCCATGTGGTGTAACATTTATTGATCTCAATTAACCTCTCAGTTTGATCGCTATCAACTTCAGCTGGTCTGCCTGACCGTGGAGCATTGTCCAGCAAGAAATCTCCAGCATGAAACTCTGCAGGCCACTTTTGACATGTTAGGTCAGTCACAGCACCTTTCCACACACTGCGCAAATCCTTCTTTGCATTTCAGTTGTGTTTTTGCCTTTCTTGAAATAATAAAGCATGATATGCTCAAATTGTTGCATGTTTTCTTCCATCTTCAGTATTAAAATGGCTACATAAAAATTGACCATTTTTGATGTTTTTTTAAATGCACATTGACATGACAGCTGTCACAATGCAATCTCACAAAATTGTTTCAAATGAAGTAAAAGACTAAGTGCTGGGAGAGCCATCTCATTGAAAAAAACAAACATTTTGGCCAACCCAATAAAAGCTAACATATAAATTTTCAGTCGGAAGTCATCACTTTCTAGTTATTTACTGTATTTTGTATCATCAGTGTTTGTGAGATTATTTACATCTAGGACCAACACCGTAGAAATACTGCGCCATCTAGACTCACCTTAGTAGTGCTCGTGGTATCACATGGTGACTTAAAAGTGGCCGCAGTGTGAGTATTTACACCGCAGAAGCGGGCGAGCGCTGCCAATGAGGGCGGTTAAGAACCTTCACCAGCTCTCCACCCGGAGTGCACAGGGTCGAGGTGAGCAAGTAGCAAGAAAAGCATTCCGTCCTTCCACAGCCCAGGCTGTGTTGGTCATATTGACACAGAAACTAGAACGAGTAAAGAAAAGAAACGAGGGGTGAAGAGCAGCCAGGGCACCCCAGGCTCCCGAGCTGTAGGGCGCTACGCCCTCGCCCTCCCCCTCTGTGCTCACTGAGCTCAGCGAGCCCCCATCCAACAAGCCTGCAGCTGCCGAGGTACCACTGGGGGGCGTGGCCTGAAGCCTGGAGCCCTGCACACTGAGTTTGCTGCGAGCTGCCCGCCGGAGGTTGCCGCTGCACCTCGTGGCCCGTAGTCGGGGAAGGCTTGTCACTCATCCTAGACCCCTGGTGGCACTCGCTTCGTTCCTCTCATTCCTCTGATACAGCCTGAAAGGGGGACAAATGCGCCGTTCTGCTCCCAGACAGTAAATTTAATTCTCTGGGAAGGCGGGTCAGGCCCAGCCTGCCTTTCACTTCAATGAGTGATAATAAACTGACGCTGCACAGCAGCACCAGGTGCCGCCACACCACACAATCCACAGCCAGGCCGCGCCATCAGCGGCGACAGAGAGCTGGTGCCAATGAGCTGTCACGGGGAATTTGAAGGCGATACTTCTCTTAGAGCCCCGAGGGTGCCCGTGGGTGGGGACACACAGCTCAGACAGGGGACAGGTGAAGGCTGCCTTCCCTGGGACAGAAGTGCATTGTTATCGTTCTCAGTGTTTACGGGTGACCTTTTCCATATGCTTTTTTTTTATTTCCCCAAGTCTCCAAACAGTGTAATAATCCTCCCTTCTCGGCTTGTGTAAGTCTCTATTGCACCCTGAGGCTGCTCTCTGCGGGCGAGCGCAGCGATTAAAAGCTGTGGCCTCTGGGGCCGGAGAGTGGGGTTCAGATCCTGCTGTTGCTTCCTGCCTGTGCAACTTTTTGCACAGTTTCCTCACCTGTGACATGAGGATGATGTAACACTCAGCTCCTGCAATGATGGTGAGCACTAACTGAGTTATATGTGTTACACTGAGTTAAATCACTCAGACTCCGTGTGAATCGGAAGGGCTCAGAACATGTCCGTTATAATTATTCCTTAATTATTTTCAGGTGAAGATAGTACATTCTACCCCTTCTTCATACTCTTCCTCCTTCTCTAGGAATCTCTTTGTTTGAATGTTACAAATTAACCACTAAAAAGAGAAAAAATATATTGTCATTTTTCCCCTAATGTCTTCCATAAATTTGAGGCCATTATCATGACCTGAATTTGTAGTTTTCAAAAGAAACACAAGGTTGCAATGTAGTGACATTGACCTTAAGATTTCAATCTTGTAGACATTTTATCTGTCGTGCCCCTATTTAAACCAATTTGGCCAATAAACTCTTTCCTGTTCGCAAAGAACTGTTCTCAAGTGCAAACTACTGGAGAAACTACTGCATCATCTCAGGGTGTCGTGTCCATGCCAGCAAGGCTTGTGACACTCGGAGGCTCCTTCCAGAGCTGGCCAGACGTGGGATCAGCCTCTCCCTGCCGCGTGCCTTCCGACTGCCCTCCGTCCCCACCCTCACTCTGCCTGGGCCCCTGCACCTCTCTTCCTACTTGGAGCCGTGGTTTGCCACTGTGACGTTCTATAGGCAGCATCCGTCTGTCTGCTTGTGTTTGGTTTTAATGGAAGCCAGAATGGAAATAAAGTCATCTCCAAAACACTGTAATGCATTTACACTTCCCTCCTTACCCTGGCCTTTATCAAATCATGAGCCTGGAGCAAAGTGAGCGAGCCTTGAATTGCAAACGCAGAGAATGATCTGCAAAAAAGGCCAAGGAGCAAGGGAAGGGATGGCTCCTACAGATCTTGCACACTCCGCACACTGAGCAATTGAGCGTGTCCTTTCTCAGCTGCAGCAAACGGGGTGTAGAGAGGGGGAGGGAAGTGTGGGCCCTGCATGTACCAGTTACTTAACCAGGCGGTTCGCCCAGAGGCTGGGAAGCGGGCAGGGGCCCCAGGGCAAGCCCGCCCGAGTTCTCATGCAAGTTCCTTTCCCATCTGCAGTCACTCAACACCCTCAAAGCCTCAGTGTTCCCATCTGCAAAATGGTACCCATGGGGTGTTGCAATAAACCCCACGATCACTGTAGTTACAAGCCCTGGCTTGGAGCCTGTCTGTCCTGGTTCATGTCTCGGCTCCATCACACACTCACCAGCCGTGTACTTCTGGAACAGTTGCTCCATCTCTCTGTGCCTCTGATTTTCACCTGTAAAATAGGGATGATAATGATAACTCCTAATGGCAGGATAATACTTGGGTCAGTCAGCGCATACCTGGCTTCTGGTGTTAGATGTTGCCCTGCTTTTAGCTGGAGGTGCTTCGCCTGGATTGTGTAAGGTGCCGGCACCACACCCGACACAGCCAGCACTCGGTTACTGTAACCGATTATGAAGATGCTAACGTGTCTGTCATGAAAGTGATACTGCTCTTTTCAAGAAAATGTAAACCTAGGGAAAGGTAGAAAGAAAAATTAATCTTTTTGAACCAACTGCAATAAACTTTGGCTAAAATTTTTTTCTCAGAGTGTTGATCTGAATAATTTTGTATTGCACATGTGTGCATTTCCCCATGTTATTATACACTCTGTGTAAACATCATATTAATAACTATAATGATAGGCCATCAGTTACATGCCTGTTACTCTAATTTACTTAAACATTCTGGCCTGAATTCATGTTGTTTTTAATTTTTCAGTATTACAAATATTTTGAGATGAACGAGCTCGTACTTCAGACTTTTCGCCTCAGATCTGAGGTCCTTCCCTCAGGAGAGGTTGGGAGAGGCCCGAGAAGTAGGTGGTAGCCGTATGTATTTAAGGTCCTCGTGCATCGCCCGATTGCTTTCCAAAAGAGCTGTGGCATGTAGAAGTACCCGCAAAGTGTTTAAAACGCCTGCTTTGTAGAACTGGGTTCTGTCATTGTTAAAGACTTGTTTCCATTTATAGGTAAGCAACGACCCTCAGGGTTGCTGTGAGTTGTGCGTCTTTAATATTCATGTGTTTTGAGTATTTTTCTGTGTATGTCTTAAACGTATATCTTTTTTTAGTGAACTTGTCGTTCATGTCCTCTGTCCATTTTTCTCTACAAACCGTAAAATGTTTCTGTTGTGTTTTGTATGAGTTCTTTGTACAGAGTCTGGCAGTGTGGTCGGCAGGGCACCTGAATGTCTCACATGGCCAGCAATGTGAACATTTCATTTAAAATGCCATTTGGTGTGCTTGAGTGTGGTGTTGTTATGTTACAGAATTACATGCTTATGATTTCGTAATGAAAGATGTCGTCATTAAAAAGGGGCCTTGTTTGTGGCAGACCCTGTATATTAAGTGATACCGATCTTGTTCCTGTCTGTAAATATTTCCCCCAGGCTATATTTTATCTTGGTTGTTGTTTTGACAGGAAGAAATGTCTTTTTAAAAAAAAGTTTGTTGTGTAATCTTTTTATTGTGTGTATGATTTGTTCCATTAATTAAAAACTGACAAGTCAGTATGCTGGGGTAGTTGGGGGTGAAAGGGGAGATTCTTGTTTAATGGCTTGCAAATGTAAATGTCTCTAATTCTTTAATCTGCCTGGAGTTAAAGATGTTGGTATGTAATATGAATTAAGGCTTAGAATTGATTTTCTCTTCTAATTCGTTAACTGACTCTTCTAATGTCATCTGTTGAATAATTCTTCCATTCCCCATTGATCCAGGATAACTTTCTTATCATAAATTAAGTTTCTATACATTCTAGGGCTATCCTTTCTTTTCTATTGATCGGCCTATTCGTTTCTATGCCAATGCCACGGTGTTTTAATTATAGTTGAAGGGTATTTTAAGTGACTATTTCAAGAGAGAGCTCAGTGGAGCCAGAACAATTACATGAACGTGAGGATATAGGCAACAGATACTTTCAAACGCCTATTAACTTCGTTCTCCTTGTCCAACTTTGTCCCTGAACATGTCACAGAGTGATGTAGGCATGTCCCCAAAGGGCCTCCTGGGCATTCGCTCCCCAGACAGGCCTCAGGTGGATACCACTGTCCTTTGCCTCTGACTCTACCTTTTCTGTGTTCCACATGACCTGCCCCCAGCAAGGGAGAGCATCTTTATTTCATATCCTGAAGGGATGCTAATGTTCATCCCTTGACATAATGGGATGATGACATAATGTTGATGTCTTGAGCTCAGGGGGCCCCATGTGACTAGCTCTGCTCAATGAAGGTGAGTGGTGGTGACATGTGTCACTGTTGGGAAGAAGCTCGAAAGACCAGCACATGGTTCACCAGGTTCTAGACAGAGGCCAGTCTGTTAGCCTGGGACCCCAGTGGGGACAGTATGGAGGAGAGGTGCAGCCTCGATGATTCTGCAGAGTGAACGATAACTTAGTCCTTACTGTTGTAATCTGCCGTGTTTGGGGATCATTTGTTACAGCATCATGACCCAGCCTATCCTGACTGATGGCAGGTGTCATGGTATTTCACACTTGGCACAACGTGAGCCTTGACCGATCAACACACATGCCACAGGACACTGTGGAGATGCGTCCAGCGTGATCGCTAGTCTTGTACCTCGATGAAGACCTACCATCCCCCCTTCTTTAAGGTGACTTTGCATGTCTCAAACCTCATTTATTGGGTATTGATTTTCTAACTTAGATTTTAGAGTCCTTAGTGATTCCAGCCCCTCTCTATTACCAGTGATGTGCTCTGCTGTGCTGGACAGGAGACAACCTTATATTTTATGGTTTCATCCCTGTTTATCATGTCTCTTCATTGAGCCCTAACAGGCATGGTCAATGTTCATGCAACTTCTGTCCCGACACAGACTACAGTTCTGTATCGGACTGTCCCTCGTTCATCCACAGATACGTATTAAGTGCATTTTATGTTTTCAAAACCCATGTGTGGGATGCTCCCATTGTATTTTGTTACTAATCATAAGGCCTTGCTGCCCCTCACTGAGCAGACCTGCACAGAAGACCGGGACTAGAAGCATTAGCAGGGAAGAAGGATATTGGCTCTTCCCCAGCATGTGGGGGACGGTAAAGCCTAGTAACCACAAGGCTTGGTTTCTGGGATCCAACTGCCCTTGGATTCCTAGCTCCCCTTATGAGATCTTTGATGGGGGCAACTTATTTTCTCTCTTTCAGTCTCAGTTTTCTCATCTGTAAAATGGGCTTGTTTGTAAAATTAGATGAGAAAATATGTGTGAAGCACTTAAGCACAGAAGTGATTCAAGCAGTCGTTTTTATTTTCCTATCATGCTAGTGTGGCCGGGTGTCTTTGGGTTCTCTGTTCCTGGCCAGCAGGTTAAATCCGGCAGAGTCCCTGCGTTACTGCCCCAGGCTCCGGAACGGTCCTCAGCTCATGGCCTGTCTCCTCAGCTTGGAATGGCTGCTCAGTCTCCTTCGTTCTCAGATTTCTCCCCCTAAAATGGGGCAGTGTGAGTGCCTACCTCGCAGAGTTGTCGTGAGGGCCAGAGAGTTCGTACATGCAAAGCCGCCGGAACTGCACCTGACGTATGACAAGCAGTCAGTAAGTGTGCACTGTTGTTACTCTCCATTTGCACATTTTGCAAGCTTGGCAGTTTTTATTTGCTCTTAGGCATCCGTCCCCTCTACCTTGCAGGCCCAGTTCCCTTACATTCTGCTGCTTTCCGCAGCCCATGTTCCCACCGCTTGCCCCTCACTCCCCCGGAGCCTCCTGGAGACATAAGGTCCAATTCAGCTGCTCCGGCTATTTCCTTCTTGGGAATAGCCTTGCAGGGCCAGTTTGCCCCCAACCCTGAATCTGGGGAAATGAAATTTCCCCACTTTTTTTTTTTTTTTTACCATTTAAGATGATACTAAGAAAGGATGGAGGGCAAGGGAAAAGTTGCTGTCTTGGTTCAAGGGCAGAATAGCAGGATATGCAGTTGGTGTGATTTTTGCCAGCAATTACTGTCCCATGGAGCGGATCTGTCTGTGCCCATCAACATTCCAATGGCTGTTCCATCACATGGTTCTGCAAGTCATCCATCGCCAACATCCATTTTCGATGGAATTTCTACCCCTGGGGTAAAGTCCGGGCTGCTCCATTTTTGGTAATCTTGAACACGTTCATAATTGTCTTTCTTCAATTTCCTCATTTAAAAATGGGCCCAGTGACACCTACCTTGTAGAGCTGTTGAAAGAATTAAAGAGAGTAATGTATGTAATGGTGGGCCAGTTGTGGGCAGCCGAGAGTTACAGAAGTCAGGGATCCAGCCAGGGACCCCCCATTAACCCGTGAGTGAGCGAGGAGACATCCGCCTCAGGGCAGGAATCCCCCTACCCCTGCCGCAGCCTGGGCCTTGGCCTGGGAATCTGCGTCTGCAGAAAGAGGCATCTCTTTCCTGGTTTCCCAAGCAGGTCCTGTGGTCTTGGGGGGCAGAGGGGTGGAGTGGACTTTCATTGTAAAATGCTGGAGACTGCCTTGCTTTGAGATGATGGTCAGTAAATTACAGTTGTTATCATCCTTAGCAAATTCATATGCTGAAATTATAAACCTACTGTTTTAAAGTTTCCACCATTTTGAGAAAAGGGAGGTGGGTCGTTTACTTTCTATTTTTAAAAATATTTTATTTATTTATTTTAGAGAGATGGGGAAGGGAGGGAGAAAGAGAGAGAGTGAAACATCAATGCGTGGTTGCCTCTAGCACACCCCCTACTGGGGACCTGGCCTGCAACCCAGGCATGTGCCCTGACTGGGAATCAAACCTGCGATGCTTTGGTTTGCAAGCCTGCGCTCAATTCACTAGCCAGGGCTAGTTTTTATTTTTTAAATGACTGGTAATCTCTGTTCTCTCAAGGATAAGAAATGCCAAGCATTTGTGGTTTCATATAAGCGTAGGCAGTGTATTGATCACGAACCTTCACGTTTGACTAACCCAAAGGCTTTGCCACGAAGGAGCCACAGGTGAAGGTTTGGTCCTGCTGCGATCCTGAGAATTGCAGGGGCCAGATTCTGGATGCGGAGCAGCAGCTTCCTAAGGCAGGTGTAGCCTGGACACCCCTCACCAGGTGTGCTCCACGGGGTGCTGGGGCTGGTGCTGGCAGGGAGAAACAAGGGACACCTGACCCAAGGGTATGAGAAAGAGTGACCGAGAGCTGCTGTCACCATTGAGTTCCAATGGCTGCTCACTTACATGGGCAGTGAGGGATGATGTCAGCCTCCTGTTACCAATTTTCGGGCATGGGACAGGTGAGCGTCAGGAGGGAGACAGCCTTGCCCAGTGAAAGGAGCCCTGCCTGAGAGAACAGCGTCTCCTACTGGGATTATGATGGAAAAAGGGAGGGTCCACATTTTTTTCTGTAGTTTTATTCGGGGGATTGTTCTAGGTTTATAGAAGAGCTGTGGAGGTGGTCCAGAGCTTCCATAACTAGCTTTCCCTAACGTTAGCATCTTGCGCTGCCATGGTTTATTTACCAAAACCAAGACATGAATGTTGGTGTGTGTTGTTAGAGAAAGGACAGTCCTTTCTCAGGTTTTACCAGTTTTTCCACGAATGGCTTGTTGTCTATTCCAGCACCAATCCAGGGTAGCACATGCATTTTCTTGTCTTATCTTCTTAGACTCGCTCAGTCTGTGGCAGATTCTCAGTCTTCCATGTCCTTGACACTTTTGAAGAACATCGGTTAATTATTTGGTAGAGTGTCGTTCAATTTGAGTCTGTGTATTCTTGACAGGAATACCAGACAGGCGAAGTATCCCTCACATCTCATCAAACCAGGGGACAAACAGCACCAACCTGGCTACTCGCTGGTGACATTACCCTTGACCACTTGGTTAAAGTGGCTTGTGGCAGGGTTCCCCTCGAAAGCTACCATTTCTCAGAGTCTGTTTTTAGACGTGAATCCAGCCCACACGTGGGAAGTTAAGCTCATCTATTGACCTAGAGGAAGAAAATCAAAGAGTTTGTGGACAGATGTTAAAATCACCATCATAATTAGTCAATATTTTTGACGAAATGCTTTGAAGCTTTGCAAATACTCCTTTATAAAAGCTCCCCCCACAACAGCTTCTACTGGCCCATGGATTTTGCATGAACCATGAACGCTGCGGGGTTCCGATGGTGAATTCTCTCCGTGTAAGGGCCCTTGTTCGCAGTCATGTTCTCAGGACTCTGGGGCAGCGTGGAGAGCTGCATGCAGAATGTGAGAGCGGGAGAGGAGTTAGAGACGTCCCCAGGTTTTGGACTCCAGGGGGCACGGGAGAGGGGGAGATTTGGAGGCTGACAGTGATGGTTTCGAGCTGGAACATTTGGACTTAGGGTGCGTGGAAACCAAGGTCTAGCAGACTGATTGGGTACTTATGTGGAGCTTACTTGGAAAGGCACATTTGTAGGTGCCTGGGAATGCCATGGGGGTAAGTGGGGTCACCTGGGAGAATGGAACTCACCATGGGGCCAAGGTCAAGGGCAAGGGGAAGTTCACAGGGACCCCCACAGAAGAATATTTGTGTAAAACCTCACCATTGACTCAGTAAGCTAACAAACTGCTAGATACACTATTTTTCTCTCCTTCTGCCCCGACAAATAATATACTTTCATGATGACCTGGGAGACCACATTCAACTTTGGCTTTCTCAGACTCCTTGCATTTCACTTTGAAGAGAGGCAACATGCAGAGAACTGGCTCCAAGCCTCAGTCTGGCACAGTTCTCTGCCTGTCCCTGAAGGGCTGCTGTGTGTGCATGTGGGCATCTCAACCTGTAAGCTCTGTCCGCCACCATCCGGGCCACCAGCCATCTGCTGCCCACCCCTCCTCCTGAGGACATACACTCCAACAGCATGGCCACCCTGTGAAGGGTAGACCCAAGAAAGAGCCCACCATGGACCAGGGAACCAGCTCAGGACTCTGGACAGGGAATCGTTTACTCCTGGGTACTCAGGGACTGGTCTACAGGTGGGGTGGCATCCTGGACTCTCAGTTGGAATGTCCTCTTGGCCTGGGAGGCCACATGCCAGCAATGGGAACTGGTCGGCCTGAAGTGTGGGGTTACGTTCTGCAGTTAAACTCTGGAGTGGCGCATTGCTCTGTGCAATTACACTCTGGAGTGGGGCATTGGTTTCTGCAACTACACTCTGGAGTGGGGCATTGGTTTCTGCGATTACACTCTGGAGTGGGGCATTGCTCTCTGCAATTACACTCTGGAGTGGGGCATTACTTTCTGAAATTCTGCTCTAGGATTGGTGGATTTCAAAGGGAAGCACACTTGTGATGTGAACGCTACCCTCTGTCCCCCTGAAAAGAAGCTGACAGGGCTCCAGAAGTCAGTGGTGCATTTCTGAAGTGTCTGGGGATTTCTTGAATCCCAAGTGACTGGAACAAACACTGGTCTGTGTCTCACCTCCCGTTTTCTACTGCTGCCTTGAGGGCATCACTGTGGAATTGGCCCTGGCGGCAGATTTGTATTGAATCGTTACATATTCATGGGGCTGTGTTAGTACTGACAGTGGGAACAAGCTCCGAAAAGATGGAAATAGGGTTTTTTCCCTATTCAGAATTTTCTGGGTTTTTTTAGTCAGTCTGGGCACTTTGCAGTGCATCAGTGAATATAACTTGGTTCATTCTGTGAAAATCAAATAAGTAAAAAGCTAGCAATGTATTTCTGCCACAGATGATTTTTATTTGCATTTTGAAGTGTTTCGATGAATTGGATCACAAAACTAATTGAATCAGAGATGAATTTTGCTCAGGAAGTTCAAGTATTTTATGATGTAAAATTATCATAAGAAATTGACCTAATTATTCAGAAGTTTCTGGTACAAAAATCTAATACACTTTTGAAAGACTTCCAAAGAAACAAGCCCAGGAATACGGCTCCCTCATGGCAAAGAAACACTCTTATTTATTTATCTCCTAAGAAGTATAGCTTTTAGCTTACAAGAACACCGCTTCAGGATGTATTGTATAAATGTATTATGCTAGTTTTAAAGGCTTCAATTCTTCAAAGTCAGTTTTCTATTGTGAATATACGCCTCTGTCACTGTAACTGTCGGTTAATTACGAGTGTGATTCTTGCATTTAACTGCCTCAGCCTTGCTCAGTCCATGTGTAAGTAGCCTACAACCTGGACCTTTTATTTTTAATATTGAGGAAGCACTGGTATGTTTTTATATTACAATAGATTAAAATCCCAGAAGACCTCCATGTGATAACCATTATCAAAATTTTTGCTTCCTTTGAAGTTTTTGGAAAATGTAGCTGGGGCTTGGCTTGTCCAAAGGTTAGACTTTCTCCTGATGACTCAGGATTTGTAGAGATATGAGGAGAGTTATTTATCTTTCACTGGGAGCAGCTGGAAAAGATTTAGGGAAATACGTTGATTGGCGCGGTGCAGCCCAGCTAGGACCACATACCACTGTGTTCTTTCCTCCGGAGTTGATATCAGGCTGTGGTGTCGAGATTTTTCTGTTTTTTTTCTGGCCTTTCCGGTCCTCTGCCCTTTTCTGCCGGGACTCTATCTCTGGTGGGGCCGTGTACCTGGTTGCTTACTGCTGCCTTTAATCTACCCTGCTCCATGCAGACACCAGTAATTGTGCCATCTGCGTGTAAGCTTGCTCTGCATGTACAGCTGGAGACCTGCCCTCCCCTCAAGGACGCGTCAGACAAACAGGCCAGGAGCCAAAAGCTGTGTTTGCTGCGCAGACACGCCTCCAGACCAGGCGTCGGGTGCTTCCTTCCCACCCAAGGGCCATTCATTCATCCCTGCTACTCACAAGTCTTCTTCTTCCTTGTTATTGAAATTATTGGGGTGACACTGGTTAACAACATTACATAGGGTTCAGGGGCATAATTCCACAGCACATCATCTGTACACTGTCTTGTGTGTTTACCACTCTATTATCCCCCTTTACCCTCTTCCACCTTCCCCAGCAATCGCCACGCTGTTGTCGGTGTCAATGAATTTTTCCTCTTTTTTGCTCAATCCCTCCACCCCTTCTCTCAGCCTCCCAACCTTCTCCCCTCCCCCAGCAGCTGTCAGCCTGCTCTCTACCTGTGAGTCTGTCTCTGTTTTGCTTGTTCATTAATTTCGTTCATTAGATTCCACATATGAGTGAAACCATATGGTACTTGTCTTTCTCTGCCTGGCTTATTTCACTTAGCCTCATGTTCTCCAGGTCCATCCATGCTGTCACAAAGGCTAAGATTTCCTACATTTTTACAGCTGAGTAATTCCTTCTTGTAAATGTACCACGGCTTTTTTATTCCCTCATCTACTGATGGGCGCTTGAGCGGCTTCCAGATTTGGCTGTTGCAAATAATGCTGCCATGCAGATAGGGGTGCGCACGTTCTTTCCAATTGGTGTTTTGGGTTCTTCGGATAAATTCTATTCGCAAGTTTTAGAGCCACCAGCCCTATGGCCCCAACAACCTTCATGTTGCATTCAACTGATTTGCAAAAAAAAAAAATTCCGTGTGGTTTACTAACACATTTTCTCCAGAGGGAGGTGGGCCATGCAGGCTGTAGAAGCTGTGGGAAGGAACTATATTTGTTACGATCCAGAAAGTTTCGAGAAGCCAGCGGGGAAGTCTTGGCCAGTGGCACATAGGTTCCGCTGCATGCATAGTTCCGAACAATGGCAGCGTGGCACCAGGCACTGGGTTGAAGGGAATTCTGAGGCCCCTGTGACAAGGAAAGGATGGATACTACGTGACCTACTCGATGCTGAGGGTGACTGCCAGGTTTCAGGAAGTCACAGTGGACAGTGATGCTGTTTGCCAGGACAGGGGTCACTGGAGGGGCTCAGGTTGAAGAGAGTCTCTCTGTCCCTTGTCCCATCGATAGGACCTCAGGTCAGTGCCTGAGAGTTCTCTATTCTCCGCACCCTCGTCTGCTTCATTTACCTCCTGTCCGCTTGGTAATTGCCACTCTGACAGGTGTGAGGAGATAGCTCATGTGGTTTTGACTTACATTTTCCTGGTGGTTAGTGATGTTGAGCACCTTGGATGTGCCTGTTGGCTATTTGTGTGTCTTCTTTGGAGGAAGGCCCGTTCAGATCCTTTGTCCATTTTTGAATTGTGTTATTTGTATTTTGCTGTTGAGTTGTATGATTTCCTTTTTACATTTTAAGTATTGACCCCTTATTAGGTATACGGTTTGCAAATATTTCCCCAATTTTATTCATTCTAAAATGATCCTAAAATTAATAATAATAATAATTGTAGCATCATATAAATGTTAGTTATTTTGAGAAAGAAGGAAAAATCTTCCAGTTGGTATGCAGGGCATCTGAGTAAGTCACATGAAGGTGGCCTGCTTGGAGCACTGGGCTTCCACCCCCCTCCCCCCACGGGTCTAGTTCAGAATTTTCAAGGAGACATAAAGCCAGGGCCTTAGATATCATAAGACCTGGCCTGGGCCATTCTCTTGGCCTTCATGCCCTGTGAGGCCCCATCACCCCTGTGGCAATGACCTCTAATTTCCACCATGGCGGAGAATCCAAGGGGACATAGCTGTGGAACATAGTTTAGAATCGGGACTGCCCCGGGAAATCTAAGGTTTAAAACTGTAAATACATATTATATATTTAGCATATATAATCAACACAACAATCAGCAGAATAAAAATATATGTGCACACATAAGTATTTGAAAAATTGCCTTGAAACACTTGAATAAAATTGACTAAAAGGAGGTATACTCTACTAAAATTTTGACAAGACTTCCAAATGGTGAATTATTATTTTTGTATTTTCTGAATGTTGGCAATTTGGATATATTGTTTTTACGAACATAAAACTGATTATGTGTAAGTATAAAATTATTTAAGGTAAGTGTACAGTAAGACATTGGAAATTTTCTAACCCCAGCCTTACACTTAACCACATTTTGAAACATTCTGCAGTGGGGATGGACTGGCTCTATAGAGACATATATATAAAACATCATGTCCCACTGAGTTAAAAAATGAATTTATCCTGCTTTAATACATTCCAAGCTCCCAGAGTCAAGTCAGAAGTGTTCGATCTGTGGTACCCCAATTTCCCTCTGCTGGTCCCGAAGTTGCCAAAGGGACTGAGGGCCATCGCTGGGCTGACTTCCCTGCCACTGCCAGGTTGGGAGGGGACAGCAGAGCTTGGGCGAAGTCACGCTGGAGAGAAGGCTGGCCGCATCCGGCTTTCCATCTGCAAACACCCTCCCTGTGTCTTGTATAAGTACAACTATGGTGGGACACACGGACCTTCTGACACAATCTCTTTTGTTTCGGGCAAAAACAAAACAGGCAAGATGGGGCCTCCTCTGCACGTCGCGCTGGACGCACTGAACTGCACGGCTTTCAGCATCCAGTGGAAAATGCCCAGGCACCCCAGGCGCCCCATCACTGGGTATACCGTGAGTACCTGGGCCCTGGGGGACCCCGCAGCGCTGGCCTGGGCTGCCCGCGCGCTCCTCTGTCAGCCCTGCCCTGTGGATCCCTGCCCCACGCTCCCTCCTGAAACCAGAGGAGGCAACCCCCCTCCCCAGGGCACTTGTAAGTGCCCTGAAAGTCAGTTAGGGTCTGCCCACCCTTCCCCCATTCAGAGAGGACATGATTCCTGTGTCCTGTTGTCTGCAGTCAAATTTAGAGGAAAGCAGACCCACGGGAGATACATAGTCCCTATGGAATGTTGTCAATACAAAAGAAAGTCAAATGTGAATTAGAGGAAGGGGGGGACTGGCCAGGTGGAGAAGGGAAGAGAGGATACGTCCCTGCCTATCGGAGTTTACCCTTTGGAGTGACTACACTTTCACCAAAATCTTTTCTTTGAACAGTGTTTTTGAAATGAGTCAACTTTTAGAAGTCAGAAGATTTCGAATAAATATTTGGAGATCTCAGATCTCTGGGGGTATTGGGAGCGCTGGCCGCCCTGGGCCACTGTTCTCCTGGGGCACCACACGGACTGGAGCTGCCTGCCCGCTTCAGATGGGACGGATGCCCCGCGCTGCACCCAGTGACATTCCAGACCCCCTCACCCTCCTGTCACCCTCTCACCAAGGGAGGGTGGCCACTTATCAGTGCCCTTGTCCTGCTGTCTTCTTGAAGTAGAGAAATTGTGTTTCCCGGTTCATGTAGCAAACGTGGGAAAGCGAAAGGTTACTTGACAGGCGTGGTTTTCAGAAAAACAACAGAAGCTGGGGCCAGCCCTCCCCGGCCTGTGCCCCCAGACAGGAGGCCCGGTCTGGCTCTGCGGGGCTCCGGGCCGGCGGATGGCCTGGCCAGCTGTCTGATGCTTGCTGCCGGGCAGAGCAGTGTGTGAGGGGCCGGGCACCTCGGGGGTCCCCTGCGGAGCCCGTGCGTCCAGCACGCAGGCTCGGTGGGCTGCAGAAGTCCCGCCCCCCTTACCCCGGTGTCTGCGGCTTTCCCAGGTCTTTTACAATGCCGTGGGCGAGGATAAACCCCCGCAGGAGCGGCACCACGGCGTGCGGCTGGGCCAGGACATCGCCACCCACGTGAGTACCTGCGTGCCAAGCACCCCTGGGGCTGGCCTTTCAATGACACGCGGGAGTGTTTCTACTTTGGGGGGGATGTGTGCCTACATACGCAACAACAGCAGGGAATGTGTGTTCCGTGGTCCTTGGGAGTGTGAGGCTGCCTTTCACGCCCATGCATGTTTGCACCTGTGGGAAGGCAGCCACAGGAAGAAAGTTCTGGCACCAGCGCTCGAATTCTGGACTCAAGCCCCCGGCTCATCATGCAGGGAAAAGCCAACTTTCAGCTGTTTTCCCCTTCTTTTTTCAAAAAGTTCAAGTTCAAGTGTTTTGAAATCTCAGTAAACCTTTATCCACAAACATGACACATCTGTGCCCTCACCACCGCCCGGGGACACAACGCAGAAGAAAATGACGTCATCTGAAGTGTACATTCGAGGGTCCACATTATTCTCCTCCTGGAGCCGGCTCCCCTGTCCTTCACCGACCGATCATTGCTGGCTTTTCTTCATCTGTTTCTTCTGTTTGCTGTCACGGTCTCGCCGGGTGAATTTTTCTGTCTTAGGCATTTTCTCTCTTCTCTTGCTCCCCTTCCCTGCTCTGCAACTGCCCCGCAGGCCAGGGCCTCGCCCGGCTCTCTGCGAGGAGCTGGCATTCGTGCCCAGAATGCCACTTCGGGGCAGCTCGAGGTCACACTGGGAACTCCCGTGGGGTGTGTGCCTTCCGGGCGCTGCGCATGGAAACCGATTTGTCCTGGCGATAAGTCGCTGCCCCTTCCTGAGCATCGGTTACCTGCCAGGCTCTAGCCCTCATTTGCTTTTCTGTGTAATCTTCATGACTATCCTGTGGCCTCATTTTAGTGACAGCAAGGATGCTGAGACTCAGCTGATATGACTGTACCCAATCACACGTTAGCCCATGGCAGAGTCGACGGTAACCCGGGGCCTCTGAGCTGCGCTCTGGCTGTGCGGCTCCACACACGGCCAGTGCTCTGGCAGGGGCCCCACGACCCCAAAAGACAAGCGTTTTCACCTTGCGCGGACTTCGCATGATTTGCTTTTGATCCCAGACTTCTGCTCCAACCCCCCTCATCTGCCTCAGCAGAAACCCTCGGCCCTAAGCTCTGGGGCCGACTCTGTCCTAACGGGGGCCTTGGGTTGGCCTTGCCTAGGAACCATCCACCGGGGGTCCGCCTCCTCTCGGCTGCACTGGCAGTGCCAACAAGCCAGGGGCCCATCAGGGGGCTGGCACCGTCTTAGCAGTGTCCCTAGCCACGTGCCTGCTGTCCTGCGGTGAGTGTGGCTGCAGCAGTCCAGGCAGGGAGGGCACAGGCCTGGGACAGGTGTTCTGGAGTCAGCACAGTGTCTCAGATCGAGATCCTGCACTGCCATGTGAACCTGGGCTGGACACTCGGGCCCCTCGAATGTGTGATTTGGATTTCATGGCCTTAGTGGGACGGCCGCTGCAGTGCCAACACAAAACAGAGGACCAGGAGGGGACAGGCACCGGGTTTCTGGACCCCCTTCCTGTACTTGCAGCTTGGTGACTCTGTCCGAAGTCCCTTATCCTGTCTGAACCCACCTTTCCCCCATGGAAGGGGTGTGATAATCACCCCCTGGCGGGTGCCAACCAAGGCCGTGTCTGTGGAAGCCTTTGGTAAAATGCGAAAGCAGCTGCACAGATGTCCGTCGTCACCCCCGACGGTCACTGCCTTTGTGTGGGAAATGTGCCCTCTCTGTTGGGTGCAGCCAGGCGTGAGAGGATGCGGTCTGGTCACGGCGTTTGCCCGCCTTGCGGGTTTCACGTACCTTCCAGGTGGCTGCTGTTCTCACCAGAAAAGCAGAGCCCCTGTTCCTGGGCAACTCTCAGGCTTGTGGGAAAAACCACAGTCGCTCTGACTGAGCAGTTAGGGAGCAACAGGAGGTCAAATGTCATTAACATGCCACTTACCAGGCAGGCTGAGGTGCTGAAGAGGCAGAAATTCATGTAGGAGCAAGTGCTCGAGAGGTAGAATTTGGGGCTAAGAACTGAAGCCAGGCTGTTTCTGGGAAGGTGAAAGGGGGGGGGGGCCGTTCAGATCAACGGGAATGAGTGTGCGTGTGTGGGTACAAGCCCGCTGCTGCGGGTGTGGGTGGGGGTGGGGCACACGTGGAACGTGAAGCCTGGAGAGAGGAAATAACGACCAGTAAAGGCAGTGAGTCGGGAAGAGGGCAGAGGGGGCCCTGGATTCGGGCGGCCCGCATTGCGGCCAGCCAGCTGGTAACCTCACTGGTCTCAGTTGACCCACCAGTGCAACAGGGGGTCAAATAGCACCTATCCACAGATAGCGGGTCTCCGGTTCCAAACCGCCGGCCAGGGTGCTCCAGGGCCCTGCAGCCAATCCCTGGGGCACTGTGGGATGTTTGAACTTGGGTTTTCAAAGGAAACAGCTGCTGCGCCAGCTAGTACGACCTGGTCGATTGGGTGTAACTACCGGACCAGGGAGCTGCTAGGCATTTCTTTTGGACTAGAGGTGCTGTAAAAATCCTGCTGAGGCACTAAAGGTGACGTGAACAGCGGCATTGTGGGGCGCTCTGCCCTGTATCATGTCATCCTGGAGCATCCTGTTATGTTAGAGCATTAGATGAGGTCACGGTCACAGAGCCCTCAGCGCACCCCCCGCACGGAGGACGAGCCAGGCGAGGGGTCCGCGGTCTCTGTTGTGCAGGGAGGCTGGGCGGCCCTGGGCGGGGCTGGGCAGGGCAGGGCGGGGTGGAGGTGGTCCCTAGGGGGGCAGGGGGGGCGACCCTGGGAGGGCGCACTTCTCTCCTGGAGGTTTTCCCTTCCTCTTCATGGTGGCTTGTTTTCTCCTCTGCAGGGGCAGTCTGGTCATCGGGTGATCTTTGTAAGTATGCTTTTGGAACCTTTGGGAAGTTAAACTTTTGCCCCAACCCAGGATTCGGGGGCTGTCTTTTGATCAAAATGTTACTTTTCCCACATCTCCCTCTCACTGACGAAGGCACACTACCCCAGGTGAATTGTTAGTCGTTTGGGAAGATGCCACCTTTTTTTTTTTAATCTTCACCTGAGGCTGTTTATTGGTTTTGAGAGAGACAGACAGAGTTAGACAGATAGACAGACATCAGCATGAGAGAGGAGCATCGATCGTTTGCCTCCCACTCACGCCCTGACTGGGTATTGATCCTGAAACCTATGTATGTGCCCTGACCGAGGATCAAACCTGCGACCTTTCAGTGTGCGGGACGGTGCTCCAGCCAACTGAGCCACCCGGCCAGGGCAGGACGAAGGCAGCTTTGTTTGCACCGCTTCCTCTCACACAGCAGAGTAAGGTCAAGAGCGTTATTCTTAGGAGTCGAAGTGATTTTAGCTTCGTTCCAAAACTGGGTGGCAAAGACTGAAACAAAAAGAAAACCCTTACAGCAGTGAGCACCGCTGTGGGGGTGGTTCCCCTCCGGCTGCTCCGGGCCACCTAGAGCTGGGGGCTTGCCTTCTTGGATCAAATGCCGAGCAAAAGATTGGGTCGACAAATGATGAAATGGCCCATATTTCCTGGCTGAAGAATTCTGAGGCATTCTTTGATAATCTGATCATCTGCCTGTGTGAAGACTTCTGATTTGATTAGCATTTGACACTCTTTCTTAGAAGAGCAACCTACGATTTCATCCTGGAAAAATAAATAATAAATCAGGGCAAGCTGGTCCTTTCTTAGAGATAGAGGAAAGGATGTTTAACCTGGCAGTCTCTGCACTTTTTGATCATGCATACCATCAGTTAATAAATATTTGAACATGTAACAATATATGTATGTTATGTACTTATTAATTATACATATGCTACTCTACTGATGCATTATATGCTGTAGAAATCCCACAGGATTTGAAAGGAGGAGAATAAACAAATAGAAAGTTCTCCTGTTTCATCTCGATAGCTTGTCTCCCCCTCCTGGGGACGTACCACCACCCTGCTCGGGGCCCCTCTGCTCTTGTGGGCCCAGGCAGTGATTCTGCTTGGATCTTACTCAAGGTCAGAGAGACACAGCTTAGCCAGGAATCCTGAGACTGCACCTGGCCCTGTCACCAGAGCAAGGGTCACCTTGGGCAAGGCCACCAAACCCCTCTGAATGTCCCTTTGACTGTAAAATGAAAGGCTTAATGAGTGATGTTCCCCAACCCAGGGTTCCTTTGTCCCCTGCAGGGCATGTGTGGGTATTTGACTGGACAGGCTTCAGGGAAGCCTTGCAATAAACAGGACAGGCCCATTTGAGAAAGGTTTGTCCTGGCCCAAAGCCACTGCCGCCCCTCCTGCGAACCCCTGGAGGGGGCTCTCTAACTGTCTGTGGCCACCCAGGGGGTGGAGTCCCCCCAACCCCGCCCTCCACTCTGGCCGGCACATCCTCTCTCCGCACCTTTGGGAGAAGCATGTTTTAAAGAAAGGGCTCTTCTCTCTTTGTGGTGCCTTCCATCTGATGATGCTAGAAGATACTGCCAGCTGAGAGCCAGCCCTGACTTGCAGAGTTGAATCCAAGGTTACCAGCTGCCAGTGTGAGTTACAGAAGAAGCATCGTAGGATTTCAGTGTTGGAACACTGGCCAGCGCAGTTGAGTGGCCCAGCCGTTGGGCCAGACCCTGAGTCCTCTGGCTCCCCTTCCAGGGCTCTCACTCCGGGCCTCCGCTGAGCCCTGTGAACGGGACCTCTCCCAGTGTGGTGGCCCTGTGTCTGGCTAGCGAGCAAGACGGCTTGTGGTGTCATTTTTGGAAACCCAGCAGAGGGAGAGAATGCGGCACAGGAGGGAGTGACGGTGAGGTCTGAGATCGGGGTCTAGTACTTACGTGCTGATTTGCAGTGATACCTTAAATTTCTGGTACATAAACTCCTGTGTTCATAGATAAACTAATAATCACCTGGCCTTTGGTGCTTATGAAAAGTATATGTTTTGTAGATCTAAATATTATCTAGTGTTTTTTCATCCACGTATTGTAGAATTAGAGTCTGGGCCTTGGAGTCTTAAAATGCTCACCTTGTCACTTTATAAATCTATGTCCTAGAGAAATAGTTCCCTTTCTAGGGATTCCCTTTATCTTCTATAAATGAAAATGAGAGTGAGCCCCACCTCCCAGGACTGAAGGAAGGATTCGGCCGGGCCGTGTGTGTTCCCGGAGCAGAGAAAGCACACGTGGTAACTAGCGGTGGCCGTATTGGGTATTGGCTCACAGCTAATGCCTACAGTAACCCGTGAGCCCACAGCAGTACCTCTGCCCTTCACACAACATAATGAATTCACAGGGGAAAAGACCCTGAAGCGAAAGCCTGTGAGAACAGCATGTGGTTTGAAACAGTGCCTCTGCTTCTGTGGGAAAAGCCAGGCCTGCAGTCGGGAGCCTAGTGAGAACCGAGTCTTGTGCCTGCCTGCTATGTCCAGTCTCTCAACCCAACTTGACATTCAACCCAGGGTCAGAGGGTGGAACTCAGGTGCCCAGATTCAGGAATTCCAGCAGGAGGGGCTGTGGAAGCAGGTCCGTGTGTTCAGTAAAGGATCTTCATGGAGCCGCGTGTAGGCTAGAGTAGGGGCGGGAGGGCGGGATTGGAGACAGACACTCTCCAGGGGGCTGTCGAAGCGGCCCAGGCCAGGATTCGGAGGAAGTGGAAGAGGGGAGCAGGTCTGAGGGGCGTGTGCTGGTGGCCGGAGCGAGGTGGGTAAGGGAGTCAGCCCTGTCCCTGGTCTTACTAACCCCAGGGCTTGAGCAGAAGTGCAGATGCTGTTCGTCGGAGTGGAGGGGCCAGCAGTAGGCCTGTAGGAGGATGTCCACTTACTCGGGGCGTTGGATGGCTTAATTCCTTTTCTTTGTGCATTCACGAGTTAACGTACTTGTCCGTCAAAAAGCATTGCTTAGGCCTTTGCTACATATCTGATAACACTATGCTAAGCCTTGGGATGCCAGAGAATTAAGAACTGGCTTCCTGCCCTCAGCTGGGTGGAGAGAAGGTGACAGACAAACTGACAATTACAGCATAAGGTGAGCGCTGTTGACACCGAGGTACACCAAGGACACTGGCGATCAGAGAGGAGGGGGCCCAACCGGAAACCAGGCTGGAGTCTAGGGGTCAAAGGAATGAGGTAACGTCTCAGCTGAACTGAGTCATGCAGGGTGGGCAGGGGTGCGCCCAGCAAGACCGAGGAGAAGGCACTTCATGTAGAGGGAGCAGCAGGTTCAAAGGCCCAAAGACACGGGATTGAATGGTATAAATTTGAGCCCTGCCAAGTTCTCAAGTCTGACTGGAATACGGATGCACGGAAGCCAGGTGATGCTGGAAGGATTAAACGGGGACACAGATGTGCTCTTCTGAGGAGTGTTGAGGTGGGAAGGGACACGGTCGGATTCGGGGTTCAGGAAGGCAGCTCCAGCAGGGTGGAGTCTGTACTGGAGGAGCAGGCGGAGTTGGCGGCGGGGAGAGTTGGAGCCCATTGTCAGAGTTACCGGGGCTTGGACTGGAGTGTCTGTGAGGACCCTGTGACACAGCCAGGTCCGGGTGAAATGACAGTGCTGGTTGCTGTGTGGGGACCGTGTTGATGGTGGAGGGGGAGGGTGGTGAACCGAGGAGGGTGTCAGGAGTTTCCGGTTTGGGTAATGAGGGAGAGGACAGGAGGTGCAGCCAAGTTTAGTTTCGTTTTCGGTGGGAGGCAGAGGAAGGATTCGCTGATCTTTGGTTCACTGAACCAACGTAATCTTTGGTTACGTTGAATCTGAGTTGCTGGGTAGCTGTCGGGTAAAGATGTTCGAGAGGCCGTCACAGACCCACAGCTGGACATCAGGAGGCAGGGCAAACCTGGGGGTGCAGATCTGGGGGGGCCTCACGTGAAGGGGGGGTGCTAGAAGCTCAGGGAGTATGGGATGAGCTGACCCACAGAAGACTACAGAGTCCTCCCTCCCTCATCTGAGGTTCACTTTCCACAGTTTCATTCCCCACAGTCAGGTGAGGTCTGAAAGCATTAAATGGAAAATCCCCAAAATAAACAATACGCAAGTTTCAAATTGCACACCGTTCTGCGTAGCATGATGAAGAAATCTCGTGCCATCTCGCTCCATCCCGCCCAGGACACGAATCATTCCCTTGTGCAGCCTCTCCACACTGTATATACTCCATGCCCTTAGACGCTTATTGTATAGATTTCAGTAAAGGAATTCTCTAGCCTTGTAAAGTATATCATGGTGTTTTCCTTTTTTGCAAGTTTGAAAATGTGGCCCATCTCAGAGAAGCAAAACAGCCTCTGTCCCATACAATTTCACAGGGACCTCAGGATGCAGCCCTCATGGAAATTGTCTGGTTCCCACACTGACGCCTTTCCTCTCTGGGCATTGGCAGGAGGAAGTGATCGGAGGTTTGAGGCCAGGCACCGAATATGAAGTGAGTGTGGCAGCTTCCAGCCCGACGGGCAAAGGGTGGCTCAGCTCTTTGCGGCGTGTTACCACCTTGCCCCAAGGTAAAATGGGTTCGATTCATCAACAGAAGGAAGGTGATGTGTGCTCTTCATTCATCCCTTCATTTCATTATATGTCAACGAGGACCTACTATGTGCCAAGCACTGTACTAGGCTCTGGGAATTCATTGATGAACAGAACAGCTCCTGCCCTCTTGAAACTTAGTGGGATGGGTTAAGACTTCACCTAGTTAATGTGTAGCCACAGGCTGGGGTACGTGCTCCCTACTGTGCTATTAGATTCTCCCAATACAGGGGGGAGGCGCCTAGGAATTCCCTGAGGTGCCTACTAAGTGGCGATCTGATGGTGAGAGGGAATTAAGAAGGTGAGGAAGGGGAGTGGGCGGAGAGATTTATAGGCAAAGGGAACCCAACCAAGGCTCACTGAGGTGGCTGTGGGGCGGGGACAAAGGTGCTTTGATCACAGGACATTGCTCACAAGCAGCTCGCTGTGGAGGGCGAAGCAATTAGGAAGTGAGTAGCTCCCGTGTATCTGAGATCTGTGCCCCAGACTCCGGGGCACTGGGGAGAGGGCACTTCTCCCCCTTGATGCTCATGGAGGGTTTCAGAAAGAATCCTATCTTTTGCCCAAATTTTCAGCTGCATAGGGTTTTGCTAGGAAAGAAAGCAGGAAAAATGTTTCTGGCAGAAGAATTGTATAAATGAAGGCCAAAGGACACGGAAGTCTGGGTAGGAAAACAGCGCCGCAGTTGCCTTGGGGTGAGAGGGTCACGGGTGGCTCCTCCTTCTCTACGCTGGAGGGCGTTTCCCACACGCCCCAGTGTTGGCATGTGCTCTGATGGCCGGGCGTGGGACAGGCACACACACACACACACACACACACTCACTCACATGCAAAGTGGCTCAGCATTCATTTCCCCATAGGAAAATATCAAGTCCAATGTGCAAACCGAGATGAAAGGCTGTTAGGAGGTGGAAGAATGACGAGGTTTTAAAGGGGGCGCACCCTGGTGTGTCCCAAGGTCAGGGGTCCGGGTGAGGGTTGAGTTGAATTCCCAGCCCGCGTCAGGGCTTGGGGAAGAGGGACTCGCATGTTACATGGTGAATCCAGTTGTGGCTGTTGTTTGGTTGGTTGGGTTTGGATTCGGAGGTGGTTCTGAACGGAGATGTGTAGGGAGTAGGAAGCACACGTGTTTTGTTACCTGTTCAGTGTCTCCGGCAGCCAAGTTCCCCAGCCAACTGTTGTTTGCCGTCTTGCCTAGATTCCTGCCTGCCTCCCGCAACGCCCCAACGGCCGCAGGTCACCGTGGTGTCCGAGTCCGAGGTGGCCCTGTCCTGGAAGCCCGCAGAGAGTGCAGGGAGCTCCCCTATTCAGTACTACTCTGTGGAATTCATCAGGTAGGTTTGCGTGCCACGCCCACAAGCCCAATGCAGTGACCTCGGCTACTCCGAGCGTGACAGGGATTGTCATCTCATAGCATGGCATTTAATAGATGACCAGGTCGTGGAGACCTATACTATACTGTCCCTGGGCCAGCACCTGTCCCCCTCCTCTTCAGTGGCAGGTCATCTGGTAAACCTGGTCTCACTCACGGGGCCTCTTCCCCATTTCCCTTCCACCGTCAGAGACTGATCTAGGCTCTAAAACTCGGAGTCGCTGTTGCTAAAAAGCCTGTCTGCCTTTGTCTCCCTGCATTTGAATTGTTGTCCTTGAAGTAAATATTTGATGGTGACTTTTCTGGAGGCAGAGGGGGAAAGCCCGTTAAAAAAACAAGTACAGGCCCTGGCTGGTGTAGCTCAGTGGATTGAGGGCGGGCCTGCGGACCGAACAACCGCGGTTCGATTCCCAGTCAGGGCACATGCTTGGGTGGCAGCCCAGTTCCCAGCAGGGGACGCACAAGAGGCAACCATACATTGATATTTCTCTCCCTCTCTCCTTTCTCCTTCCCTTCCCCCCTAAAGATAAATAAATAAAATCTTTAAAAAAAAACCAAAAACAAGCACAATTCATTGTTTCTGTGTTGCCTTGGGCAGGTTCCTCAGCTTGGTTTCAGTTTTTCTTTTTCCTCATCATCTCTCCCGTCCTTGTTATTCAGTTCCTTCGAGGGCAAATGAGCAATTAGGAGCTTTTCTGAGAGTTTACAGATGAGAAACATGGCTTCTCTATACTGCTATATGTAATTTTAAGCAAAAGGGAACAAGTGAGCAGAAGGAATCTCCGACCTAAGGTCCTTCCCCTGAACTGGAGTGGCCGTAGTCCTTTGAATCGAAGCGCCTGGCTGATGAAAACCGTGTTTGCGGAGCGGTGTTCTTCACAGTCGGGCTGTGTGGTTTGTCTGGGGCGGACCGCTTCACGGAACCACAAAGATGCCTGTTCAGTTCCCCATTCCTGAGGCTCTCGGAAGCTGGACCCGAGCACTCGGCCAAGATCTGATTAGCTCCGCTTCTCTTTCTTGACTTCCAGCTTATTCCTTGGTGGTGGAAACAGTTTGTTTCTCCATAGAGTACTGTTCTGAGTCTCTAACGCCTGGGTACGGAGCTTGTTTCAGGCAGGTTTGAGAGAAGATGAGGCAGTTATGTACTGCCCCTGTGCCTGTCAAGTTCAATGACAAATCTAAATTCTGTGCAGTCTAGGTCCGTGTCACCTCAGCAGGCCGTCTCCATCCATTTCTGTGCTATGCTTTGCCCCTTGGTGGCTTCATTTTTCAGGCAAGCTGTTCCTGTATGGTGGCAAGAAGGCCACCAGGCACTGGAGACTTGCAGTTGATTAATTTAGCTCCCTCTGGAAAAGGGCCCATTGAAGTTTCAATAGTCACTCTCATTGGCCAAGTGTGGGTTCCTCTCTGTTCTCTGAGCCAATCACTGTGGCCAGGGGAGACACTATGCTGATGGGTCAGCACTTGTTGTATTCTGAGCTCTGGCAGTGAGGACTGGTGGCCCATTCCGACCTGAGGTACCTGGGCTGAGAGTTCCAGAGAGTGAAAATCATGGTGCAATTTATGGAAAAGTGAAGAACATTTAAAAAGTTGCCTACCATCCAAGCTCCAGGCCATTGCTCTTCCTCAAGCATAATGTACAGTCCTGCTGTTGGATAGATTTGGTAGGCAAAACCTGGAGTGGACAAGATTCTAATTCTGGTTCCAGTAATACAAGTATAATTCTGGGAAGTCCTAAAACTTCAGCTTTCTCATCTGTAGAACTTGGAGCGACACTTAACATTTCTAATGCACCAGCAAAGCCAAGTACAAGACTTTGAAATTTAGGGAAAAAATGCAGTTTTTCAAAGGTAGCTTAGCAGATGATCTATGTAAGCCCCAGCAAAAGTGATGGTTATCGTTTATTACTAATTTGCACTAAAGCACATATTTTTAAAAATTGGTTATAGTTCTGACATCTTGGTAAAAGTTAGAAATTACAGTTTGTTGTTTTGTGTGTACAAGTGAAAGTAGATTGTAGAAGATAGATCCTGGGTTAAGAATCAGAAGAACTGGGCCAGGTGGCCCTGTGCCTGTCACTTCTCCTGAGGTCTCCGTGCCTCTGATAGTCTGGGGTCCCCCAAAGCAGAGCCAGAGACAGGGACTTGGGTGCTGGTGGTTTATTTTGTTCCCAGGTAGGAATGAGATGTGAGCAGAGTGGAGAAGGAAGAAGGACATAGGAGATGTGTCACTGAAGTCGCTTCTGCACATCAGGGTCTTGGGTGGGAGCTGAAGGCGGCCGAGCTCTCCCCGAAGGGTATAGAGCCCTTCCTCCAAAATGTTCCCATCAAAGGACGGGAGTCGTCGCCTCCCTGACGCCTGTCCCAGTTGATGGGGCTTCCCCCCAGGGGAATAACGCTCACCTCCTGGCCCTGCTGGCACGTGGATCAAGGAGGGGGTGCTGGGAGAGAGGGAGCTGTGACGTAAGCACAGCACCTGCTTGCGCTGGATGCTGGCCCTGCGAGGAGAGTCTGAGCTCACAGGGCCCTGTCTGCTGAGATCAGAAGTGGGAGTCAGGGAGGGGACTCCTTAGAAGTACTGATGACAGTGTCCTTATCTGCAAAGCATGGGTGGCAACATCTTCCAACCTGCTAGTGTGTGGTTAGGAGAATCTAGCGAACTCACATATGGGGAAGGACTTTGTAGACGTTGAAAATCTACAGAAGTGCCAGGTCTGTCTGGCCGTTCTGTGCCTATATTTAATAACTATAATTCCTCCCTAGCAAAAATGCATTTTAACATTCAGAATTGTCTCTAACATTTGAGGGGCTGAGGCCCCAAATTCTTATGTATAAATATTTTAAAATTATTCATCGCTATAACAAACTATTATGTCTTCCCCTCAGAAGACGTAGCTCTGGTCCCGTGACTGCGTCACAGCCTCCATTTCCTCGTCTGTAGTATCCAGTCCACGTGACCCTTGTCACGGGGCCCTGGGTCATGGATTGCACAGTGTTCGCACACAGCAGACACGCAGTGCGTGTGTCTCCTTCCCACCACACCATCAGTTAGTTCCCTTTTACAGAGAAAGAGGTTGAGACCAAGCCAAAGTGACTGGATGGGGACAGAATTAAAATTGGAACCAAAGTCCCCTGACTTCCAGGCCGGTGCTCTGTTCACCAACCACACCTTTTCATGTGGCTTCCACCTTCCAAGACGAGGTGTGGACTTGCCCCCACGGCCCCTCCCCGAGCCCTGCTGACCGAGGAAGTGGGGAGCCTCAGCTTGGGCTGTTGTACCAGGAGGACATTTTCGCAGCTGGTTGTGGCCTTTACTGTTTGGCAGCAAGAAAAACCCTCACGTGTGTTTGGTGAACATCTTAGCATCTGTGTCGTCACGGGTGGGTGCCTGAGGATGTGTGTTTAGAGACAGCTTCCCAGGGCTCCATATCCGAAATCGCCCTCAGTGTGACAAGTCCTGGGGGTCTTCTGTTACTCTGTTTTCCCCAGAGAGGCCTGTTGAATGTTGAGTATTGAATTCCTTTAGCCCAGAGAACCTCCTGTGCACAGAAGCACCCGTGGTGGGTCTCAGTGGGAGCCCAAAGTTTCCTGTTAGATCCAAGAGGCAGACCCCTGGCTGTCCAAGGCTGGGAAATCATGGAAATCAGTTTATGGCCAGAGGTTACTCTCTGAGTTCAATCCTCTCCGTGTGAAGTTTCCATCCGGGGTCAGCCCCTGGGAAAGCAGGTTCCGGTCCGGGCTCCATCTTGGTCACTGCTTGGACATCGGTTGCTCTTGTTTATGAAATGAGAATAATGGCATCAAAGGCATTGTTAGGAAATAGTCTTTAAAATCTTTAAAAATATTTAACTGGCTAATGAGAGATTAACCTGAGAAATTACACTAGACCAGGATATGGGGACCTGACTGCGTATTTGCATTTTGATGGTGTTGCAGAAAGACAGCATGTATTTATGAGGCTGTCCTCAGTGGGGGGTGAGCGACCCAGCCAACTTTTATTTCTCATCCAACTTCTGTCTCCCCCAAAATTGGCCTGGGGCTGTTCATTATCTTTCTTGCTAACAGTAGATTTTTAATTTTTAATCAGTTTGGAAAAGATTTGAAGAGGCAAATTCTAAGTAAGGCTGCAGGCTGTATCATATTTTGCAATGTTTTCAAAATTTTTACCTGCTTTTTTAAAACAGAAGTATCTTGCATTTGTGGTGAAAGAGAACATTTTTAAAGCGATACAGAAAATTTCTTTGTGGGCAGCAACGCTTAGTGTTTATTAAAATACGAGCCCAGCATAAATATAGCTACCTATGTTTTGAAATATTTTAGCTATAAATATCTGAGAAACTTTCCTCCTTCTGCCTAAGAATTTCCCCTGGGTAAATGCCTTTCTCATAAGCAGAAAATATATACTATGGTGGCAATGAAAACCAAAGGCTTGGAAAAATATTCTTCACCCCTGATATTCCAAGTGGGGTGCCATCCTTCACATGTACTATCTGTCAGGTTAGTTAAAGGTGAAAAACCGTTTTTATTTAACTTACCTGTAGTTGTGATCTGATTTGTTAAAATTGCCTCGGAGCTTTGTGATGTCAACTGCTGAAAGGGTAGATTAAAGTTTTCTTTAAAAAAATATTTTATTGGTCATGCTATTACAGTTTTCCCCTTTTTTCTCCCTTTTATTCCCCTCTGCCCTGCACCCCTTCTCCCATCAGCATTTCCTCCCACCCTTAGTTCATGTCCATGGGTCGTACATATAAATTCTTTGGCTTCTCCATTTCCCATACTGTTCTTAACCTCCTCCTGTCTATTTTGTACCTACCATTTATGCTACTTATTCCCTGTACTTTTCTTCCCATTCTCCCCCGCCCCCTCCCTGCTGATAACCCTCCTTGTGATCTCCATTTTGGTGATTCTGTTCCTGTTCTAGCTGTTGCTTAATGATTTTTAAAAAAAATTTCGGTTCAGTTGTTGATAGTTGTGAGCTTATTGTCATGTTACTGTTCATATTTTTATCATCTTTTTCTTTTCTTTTTCTATTTTTAAGTATATTTTATTGATTATGCTGTTGAGGTTTTCCCATTTTTTTTCTCCTTTATCTCCCCTGTACCCTGCACCCCCAACCCTCCGGCATTCCCCGTCCTCAGTTCATGTCCATGGGTTGTACATAGAAGTTCTTCAAGTTCTCTGTTTTCTATACCATTTTTGGCCTCTCCCTTTCTATTTTATGCCTGCCAATTATGCTTCTTTTCCCCTGTACTCATATTTTTGATCATCTTCTTTTTCTTAGATAAGTCCCTGTAACATTTCATATAATAAGGGTTTGGTGATGATGAATTCCTTTAATTTGACCTTATCTGGAAAGCACTTTATGTGCCTTTCCATTCTAAATGATAGCTTTGCTGGATAGAGTAATCTTGGATGTAAGTCCTTGCCTTTCATAGCTTCAAATACTTCTTTGCAGCCGCTTCTTGCCTTTCTTTTCTCTTGCTGCTTTTAAAATTCTCTCCTTATCTTTCATCTTGGGTAATGTAATTATGATGTGCCTTGGTGTGTAATTCATTGGGTCCAGCTTCTTTGGGACTCTCTGAAAGTCTATTTCCTTTGCCAGATTGGGGAAATTCTCCTTCATTAGTTTTTTTAAAGATTTTATTTATTTATCTTTAGAGGGGAAGGGAAGGAGAGAGGGAGAGAAATATCAATGTACGGTTGCCTCTCGTGCATCCCCTGCTGGGAACTGGCCCGCAACTTAGGCATGTGCCCTGGCTGGGAATCAAACTGCAATCTTCTGGTTTGCAGGCCTGTGCTCGATCCACTGAGCTACACCAGCCAGGACTCCTTCATTAGTTTTTCAAATAAGTTTTCAATTTGTTGCTCTTCTTCTTCTCCTTTCTGGCACCCCTACGATTTGGATGTTTGGAATGTTTAAAGTTGTCCTGGAGGTTCCTAAGTCTCTCCTCCTTTTTTTGAATTCTTCTTTTATCGTTCTGTTCTGGTTGAATGTTTATTTTTCCTTCTGCTCCAAACCATTGATTTGAGACCTGGTTTCCTTTCCTTCACTATTGGTTCCTTGTATATTTTCTTTATTTCACTTTTCATAGCCTTCAGTTTTTCCTCTGTTTTGCAGCCATACTCAACCAATTCTGTGAACATCCTGATTACCAGTGTTTTGAGCTGTGCATCTGATAGGCCGGTTATCTCTTCATCTCTTAGTTCTATTTCTGGAGCTTTGATCTGTCCTTTCATTTTTGGCCTTTTTTTTTGTCTCAGCATGCCCGTTATGTAGTAAGGAGAGGAGCCATAGGTATTCACCAGGGCAGGGCAACCCAAGTGGCTGTGTTGTGACGCTGTATATGGGGAGGGGTCAGAGAGGGAACAGTGGCACTTGCTGTGCTCTCTGCTGGTTCTCAGTCACTTCCTCACTACTCACAAGCAAATTGGGCCCTTCTGGTGCTGATTCCTAGGTGGGTGGGCTTGTGTACAATCTAGGACCCTGTGGGTATTTCCAAAGAACTCTCTTATAAGGCTGGGAGTTTCTCCCGCAGCCTCAACCCCCACAGGTTTTTTCAGCCAGAGGTTTTGAGGCTTTATTTCCCCTGCACTGGAACCTGGGGTTGCGTGGTTGTTCTTTGTCCCCAGTTGTTCCTCCCAGTTTATCCACAGGCAAATGTAGGACCGCCCACTCTGCCAGCTGCAGCCTTGCCCACCCAGTCCACTAGCCACCACCTTGCCATACTCCTCTCCAACCTGGCTTCCCGTCACCACCCCTCCTACCAGTCTGGGTGAATGTTTCTTCTTTAACTCCTTGGTTATTGGATTTACATACAGTTTGATTTTTCTGGCAGTTCTGGTTGTTTTTTTCTTTTTAAATTTGTTGTTGTCCTTCTTTTGGTTGTGCCAGGAGGTACAGTGTGTCTGCCTACGCCTCCATCTTGGCTGAAAGTTGGTAGATTGAAGTTTTCAATAAGAAGTCTACCACTGGCTTTTTTTGTGTGCATATGAAAGTTCACAGTATTTCTGTGTGTATTTTAGGGACACAGGTCAGGAAATATAGATCTCCAAAAATCAACTTGAGACTGTTATAGTGCTAAATGAGAAGGAGCCAGGTTTTCTTCCTTTCTTCTTTCTCACTTTTCTTCCTAAATGATGCCCCCATCTCTGTGGGTGCCTTCCATTCTAAGACTTGCACATTTCATCTGCGCACAGTGCTGCTTCTAAGGTGCCTTTCACTTGAGAACCTCAAGGTCATGTCCACTTGGGTTGGTTTTGACAGGTCCTCAGTAAATGACATTTTTGTGAAGCCATCTGTCTTTCCATCCCATCCTAAACCCCATTCAGCTATGAGTAACAAATGAACTCAGTTTCCTTACAGAAAATAAGCCCACAAAGGCCGTCACTGAGCCGTTACTGAAATGATCAATTATGGGATTCACAAGTAGGCTGGAATGGATTCTGGATTTTCCTTGAGTAGATTTAAGGGATGATGTGGTTCGACTCACGGTCAAGATCATAGCTTCAACTAAGGAAGTTGAAGTTTCTTATTCAGAAGTGAGACTTACAGTCCGATTCTAGGTTTCACCTCTCAGGTTTAAGTTTGCCCACGTGTGGAATCGGAAGACTAGATGTGGGCTGGCCTCTGGTCCTGGGGGCAGGGGCCTGATTCGAATTCTCAGCATCCTTACATGTAAAATAAGGCTGGATCGTTTGACCTCTTAAGTCTGGTGACCCGATTTTCTATTCGCATGACGAAGGTGAGGCCCTGTAGACTGGTGGTTTACCAGCAAGCTCCGGAGCTGGACTCCCAGGTCCAACTCTCACCCCCACCACTTTTACACCATTTGCTTCTGGGTGGGTTATTTATGCCCATTGTTTGTGCCATCAGAAGATGGGGGATGACAATGTACTTGCCTCATAGAGTTGTTGGGAGATGAAATGAGTTGTTGATATACATGAAATGCACAGAACAGCGCCCGGCACAGAGTAAGCACCTAAGCAATGCACGTTCTTCCTATTTATGGATTTTGTGAGAGGCCTTTTCTGCTTTTCTATACAGCCAGGTACTTTCTTGGCCAGAAATCTTTATGCCTGCTATTCTCTGCCAGGATAATTCTGCGACCTCACTCTTGTTCACCCTTCAGGACCCTGGCTTAACAGTCACTTCCTCCAGGAAGCCTTCCCTGAACGTCTGCTTCTTCTTCAGGCTTGGTTAGGTGCACCTACAACATTTACTTGCTCAAGGTCTGTCTTCCCCGCCATGCCACACAGGTGATGCCCGGCTGCCTCCCTCAGGCGGAGCACAGCACCTGGCATGGCGTAAACGTAGAACGTGCTGGGTAGGTGCCAGTCTGTGCAAGCTCCTTGAGTTCTCTGAGCCTTACTTCCCTCAGCTGTAAAATTGGGGTGCTACTAGCAGCTCCCTGGAAGGGGATGGGGAGGTGAAAAGATGTCTGTTCAGCACTTAGAAGAGGGGCTCATGGGAGATTTTGTTTACGTTGGTTCTTTCTCTTACCCTGAGCCACATGGAAATGGAAGTGCATTGCCACACTCGCCACAGGGGGTTCGATGAATCCTTTACCACTAATCTCAGAGGCCACAACAGAAACCAACGTCCTGCCTCACCAGCAGCAGAAATGGAAGCCAGACAAAACCCAACAAGCACCTGCACACCCAGGTCCCTCCCCACCCCCATACGATGTCATTTATTGCTTTTGTTTTCTCATCGTTAAAAGGATATCAGTAAGTGGTAAAGCTTCAAATGTATCAGGTTAACTTGAAAGTTCCCATCGTGAGCTTATTTCCTATTGAATGCCAGCTTCTGTGGTGGGGCTGTTTGTAGGATGTGAGAGAACTGACAACCTTTCTCCGTGGCATTCTGCTGGAATGTGCCTCAGTCCCTGGGCAAGTGACCGCAGTGTTGAACGATGACATGGTGCCATGTCGGCCTTCTGGCCCCTACAACTATAGAACCTAAAATAGTTCAATAACTTTTTCACAATTAGTTCATTTGGGGAGCATGGGGGAAAATACTCTCCCTTTCTTCGTAAGCCAGTGTTTAGGAAGTTACGCTTTTTCATTGTGAGTCTTCCCGACCACCAGGAACAGCCTCAGAAATCAGCGAGAATGAGCTCGCTCGGGGCTCAGCTGAGATTTCGTATTAACAAATGGTGCTTCATGATGAATTCCTTCTTTGTCCCTCCAGTTTCCAAATTGAAAACCTCAGAATCACCCTCCAGACTGGCGCCCAGCCCCAGAAATTCTGTGTGCTGCCAAGTTCACTCATTCAGGCTCAAATGGAAGGTGATGCTGAGCGCTTTTGCAGAAGTCCGACTGACTCTCTTCTACAAATTGATCCCTGAATGCTGCGGTCCCTCCTACCAGGAGTGTTTCTGATGTAATTCCTAGTCAGACGGATGGCAGTCGACATAAATTGAATCGTTGTATAACAGCCACGGGAGCCATTTGTACCGTAGATGGAAGTGTGTTCTGAGCCTCCGCCCGGGACAACATGGCGGCCGAGGTTATTTCTCCATTATGTCCGTCTGTTTGCCATTCGATTGGGTTGAACCGATTTGTAAATAAAGAAGGAAGGCTGGAAGCTGAAGGTCAAGTAGCCCATTTTGTAGGACGGTGACTACTTAGTGGTTTTGAACTTCCCACTGCCCTTCATTTCATGCAGAGCAAATCCCAGTGAAGCCAGTCTGTGAAACTGACAGAGAATTGGGGGCTTCTCTGGGCATGGAGGGTTCTCTCACCCGTGCGCGTTCACACTGGATGGCCTCTGGAACCCTGTCTCTGCTAGGACAGGGTGCCAGCCTGCAGTCTGTGTGTCCTTAAGGGGTCCATGGGTAGAATTCAGGGGCTCCCTGGACTTCAGATGGGCACAAATTATTAGCGGGGTGTTTTCTTCAAATATGGATATAGGCCACAAACTGCTGTGGTATTAACGATTCTTGTGACTTTGTCACCCTTGGAATCACAGATGCTCTCTCGCCCCATTTCAGCTGTTACATCTGTCTCTAAACACTGGTTATGCTTGTCGTTGCCTTAAACTGACCGTGGTTACGAAATCAATGGCTAGGTATTGTTATTTAATGTATCAATAAAGAGGTACATATACTGTAGTATATCATAAGTTTTTGTTTTTATAACTATTTTCAACATACTTGGTTTCCTTGGCGATTCTCTGCATTTAATTTTATTTATTTAAAAGTATTGTTCTGAGAGAAGGTTCAGTCTTCCTCAGACTAGCAAAGTGGCACAACTGAGTTGAAAGATGGCTGCTTTGGGCCAGGGCCGCACTGCTCTTTGTCACAGGCTCAGATGGTCAGTGTGTCATGCTTTGCCAGTGATGTGGTCCCTGTCTCAGCTACTGAGCTCTGCCCCTGGGGCAGGAAAGCAGCCATGGGCGACGGCGCGTAAACAAGTGAGGCAGTTGCATTCCAGTGAAACTTCTGTACAAAGACTGTCAGGTGGCGGAAGTCTCCATCCCTGCTTTAGAGCATCTCGTTATTCCCAAGGTCAGACCCTAAAGGTATTTCAGTCCGACTCACCCATCCTGTGCTGGACACCTGCTGTGTGGCATGTCCATTCAAACGTGCACTGTTGAGCACCTTTTGTGAGTCCATTGCACACAGAGGTGATGTTGCTCTGTCCTTCTCCACCCAAAGATGCTCTGTTCCTTTCAGTTATCCAAACTCAGACACATTCCAAATCCAACTTAAATTCTCCCTGGTCCTCGTGGACTTTCTCCTGGATTTCGGTTCACATGGACCTGTTCAAATAGAGCTCTTGAAATACACTATTTTGCAGCGGCTTCCTATTGATCCTTAGGTGTATTATCTCCCAGTACATTGTACTGTATCTAGGAGATTGTATCTTCTAGATTGTAAACTCCTTGAGACTAGAAGTATGTTTATCATTCCTTGGAGCCTCCAGAACATAGCTTCTGTGGTGGGTGCTCCATTGATAATCATTGATCACTTGCCAGGTGACTAACCCAAGGCAGCTACCTGCACGGTTTGATGGAACCAAGAAAAATGATTGTTCACTGAGGATGAGATTGTCAGTGTTAGAGGTGCTTAAAATGCCAAAAGAAAGAACGGGAATAAAGCTAGAAATATATATACCACCCAGTGATTCTGTGACTTTGGATAAATTATTACCTTCGGTGCCCACATGGTTTGAATGAGAGACTCAACCAGACAAGTGACTCAGGGCTTTTGAGAATCTGATAAAAGCTAAGGGCTCTTTCCTTCACATAATGAAATGGTGTTCACACCTCAAATCTCACACGTACTTTCTGAGAACTCCAGCCCCGCAGATGAAGTGATCTGTGAGGTCCGATGCTCCTGCCTGCTGCGTTGCAGTGGGAATGCTTCTTCCCACCCAAACGAACCGCTGAGTGAGTCTTGCTCACTTGAATCAGGTCACTGGGATTTGGGGGCCACTGCCAACACCTTGCTCGTGCCCCTGAACTCTGCTGCCCACCCACCTCCCAGAGGTACGGCACAGCATGACCAACCCAACCCCACCCACTAGTTGGAAAAGGGCTTACGGTGCCCACTGCGGGTGGGTGCCCACCTTTAGCCGGAACAGCAGAGAATTTGTTGTCTGCTTCTCTCCCGGTGGCCTTTTGGTTTTGGGGGGAATTGACGAGTGAGTGTTGCTATGGTGATTTGACTGACAACTGTGTAGTTGAATAAAATAATTTTCTTTAGTTAAAAAAGGGAGCTATTGTTTTGAGGGTGATCTGAGACAATTCATCTGCCCGTTATCTCTTTCTCACCCTCACCTTTGCACATTTGTGCCTTGAGAGACTCTGAAAACATTTAAAGGCAAATCCCATGAGAAAAGCAGAGGCCCCGTGTTAAAGGTGTTGAACCGGCCATTCAATCTGCACGAGCTGCCTCTCTCACTCCAGATAAGGAAATTAAAGGTTAATGATTTTCATCACTCATTCGAGGAAAAGAGAGCTTTCTTTCCTGTATTAAATGAACAAACACAAAATAATCACCCTTTTGGGCAGGCAAGGGTGTGTGCTGTAATGTTTACATGAAGATTGCTGCAGAAATTTGAGTAAATGATTGCATCTGAGAACAGTCAGAGGCCATTTCCTCTATAAAAGCTGCAGGGAGGCTTAGCAGAGACTGGCCACCGGAAAGGAAGGGTCATCTTTTCTGGCTTCACTGTTAGGGGCTTTACCCTCAGGCTTTCCTCTGTGAAGTGGCTTGCTCATTTGCATTTGTAAATGTGCTTCCTTCCACTCCCTGAGGTGTTCTCTCTGAATATGAAGTTCGTTCCCACAGAAGCCAATCTTTAGGGAAAAGCTATCAAGGAGGCGGAGCCCCACTCCCTCCAGGGCATGCCCTGACCTCTGCTTCTCCAGAAGCGGGGATTCTCCTCCGCCCGCCCACAGAGCAGCTGAAGCATCTTTTCCTGGGCAGGAGGACCCCATTTGACATTCAACAATCCCTGCTAAAGAGAAAGGAGGCAGGCATCTGCTAAGCAACATGTGTGCCCCCCCCCCGAGCTCCTCCTTGCAGGCAACTGAGTCTCTGTGTTCATGCCCAGCAAGTGTCTCTTCCAGTGCGGACATCAGTCCTCTCTGCTTTCTGCCATCTGAATACCTGTGAGCAGAGGTGTTTGGCCACAGAACGCTGGGCGCAGGGCCAGCAGCGAGCTCCAGGGTGGAGAATAGCCCCAGCCGCTGGTGCCCTGTGTTTCACCCAGTATCGAGCATTTTCTTAGTCCAATCTTCCCCCATCAACCCGAGTTGGCCTCACCACGTATCAGCTGTGTGACGTACGGCAAATGACCCGCCTCTTTGATGCCTTAGTTTCCTCTCTAAAAAGAGGGGATGTGGAGAGGGGTGTTTAAGATTATTGTCGACTTCATAGTGCAGTTTGGGGAAGCCAGTGAGCTAAAAGTGCTAGAACATGCTTGGTGCAGTGGTTCCCCTCACTCAGGGTTTCCCTTGCCACAGTTTCAGTGATCCGTGGTCAACCATGACCTGAAAATACTACACTGAAGATTTCAGAAGTAAATCATTCATGAATTTTAAATTGCACCATTGTTCTGCGTAGCGTGACGAAATCTCGAGTTGTCCCCGTCCACTCCTCCTGCTGGGGGCGCTATTCATTGCTTTCTCCAGGGCATCCGCACTGTGTGCACTGCCCGCCCATCAGTCACTTAGCAGTGTTATAGGAAAACGAAGCAACCAGACACCGAGGGATTCTGGAGTACGAGGCTTATTATTAATGTGCACGGGCCCAGAGGAGTCAGTCTCCAAATTCTGAGCCCTGAACAAAGGATTCTTGGGGGTTATATAGCCTAGGGGTCTTCCTGTCTACGTGGCAAAGCGGGATACAGAAGCAGAATGCAATTATTAGTTCTGTCTACGGGGCAGAAGCAGAGTACAAAGGCTAAATGTGAAAATTGGTTCTATCAGTGGGGGTGGTAGTCCCAGTCCTACTGACTATCCGGCTATTTGCTTTTCCCAGACGGCCTTATCGTTCTCCTACGGCGCCTGGGGTCTTAGGTGAGCAAAGGTCTCCTAGGGCTTCTCCCTTCAGCAGCCGTCTTGGTTATCAGAGTGACCAGTAGGACGGGCAGACCCACTGTCGTAATGTCGTACTGCTTGTGTTTAAGTCACCCTTGTCTTACTTACCAGTGGCCCCAAAGCACAAGATGCTAGCACTTTGGAAATGCCAGAGAGAAGCCGTAAAGTGCTTCCTTTAAGTCAGAAGGTGAGCACAGTACTCAAGATATTTGAAAGAGAGAAACCTCATCTACCTAAGTTTTATTACAGTACATTGTTATAATTGTTCTAGTTCACTATCAATTATTCTTGTTGATCTCTAATTGGTAAATTATCACAGCTATGTATGTATAGGAAAAAACATAGTATATGTTCAGTACTATCTGCAGTTTCAGGCATCCACTGGGGGTCTTGGAACGGACCCCCCTGGATAAGGGGGGATGGCTGTACTTCTTAAGAACTGGGTAAACGGTGACCGTTCTGAGCTATCAACTCAGAACTTGCACTCCATCCGACTTGGCCGCTCACGCTGTCCCTGCTCACACACAATCATTCCCATTGGGCAGCCCAGAATACATTTCGATATGTAGTCAAGGAGATATTTTGCATTTTTTCCCTTTAAAATCCAATGTATGTTTTAAACTCACAGCACCTCTCAGTTTAGACTGGCCACATTCCAGGGGCTGCCTGGCCACCCAAACCCAGGTCTGGAGTGAGCGGGTGGCCCGGGGTAGCCACCTGCTCTGGGCCATGGGGCGGTCCCTTGGAGAATGGCCGACACACGCGGGTGCTCACACTCTGCCAAGGACATGCGTCTTATTTCACCTGCACGGCAGCCCCTTAGGTAAGAACTTTTGTTACTCTAAAGTTGTAGAGATGAGAAAAATGAATATTTAGTGAAGTTATGATGGGGGACCCCCCAAAACGGAATTTATTCATAAGAAATTGTGTGCTTACTCTTACATGTTTAAACTTCAGTCACCTTCCAAGTACTCTCCATTTGATGCAACGCACCTGTCGAGACATTTTTCCCACCGCTCGAAACAGTTTTTGAACTTGTCAATTTGATGCCTGTCAGTGCTCTTGCTGTTTTTGGTTTCATCTCTTCCACATTGGCAAAGCGTTTTCCTTTGAGGACTTTTTTGTCCAGGGAAACAACAAAAAAAAGTCACTCAGGGCAAGATTGGGTGACTAGAGAAGGTGGGACACAGGGTTCATGCCATTTCTGGTCAAACGCTGCTGAACGCCCAGTGCAGTGTGGGCAGGTGCGCTCATAACTCACCCCAAATGCGCAAACGCGTTGAAAGAGTCTTTAAAAAAAATTCACTGAAGCTGAAGACAGCCTCTCACAACAACACCAGCTGATGCACTGATGCAGATGGGTTCCTAGAAGGCTCATGGAGCAGTGTAGGCAGGGACCACCAGTGGCCTGCCCTCCAGGAGATAGCTTTGGTCCCTGCCACCCCCCGTAAACAGGGCTAGCGCGTGGCAGAGGCAGGACACCAGCGGCTCCGTCAGCCCAGAGCCCCACTCCGACCCTGCACCCCCTGCTGCTCCTGGATGGCAGCTCCGAGTGGAGGCCTGCACCCTCCGGGAACGTGAGAAAACTCCACAAGTTGGCCCCATTGTGCAGTTGCGTTCAGAGTAAGAAGAATGGCCGTGAACAACAGAGTCTTCTTGGCTTTTCTGTGACGATTCATACGAATTAGTCACCCCACAAAATTTATATCTGTTTATTTTGTGAACAGACGGTGAGTGGAGGGGACCTGTGCTCCCCTGACCTCCAGGAATGGGGGCCCGCAGGGGAGGCCTTGCTCATGAAACATCTGGAAGACAGAGCCTCGGACAGAGCCTATGTGGGGATTTTTTCTCTGCCGTCAAAGCTGCACAAGGAAAAGCGGCCGGTCTTTAAACAGTGCTTAAAAACGGCCCCTAAGCAGGACCTCCTTGCCTTTATTGGCAGGGACTTAGAGATGATGACCTGTGACTTCATGTCAAGATGACTTTTGGGAGGGAAACGCTCACTCATTTTTGTAGGTGCTGCTCCCAGAGGCCAGGCACCACCAGTTGACACAGCCTGTGAATGTCCTGTCCTCTGCTGTTTCTGATGACCGCCTTTTGTTCTGTTCTGTTCTTTAATCACCACAGACCAGATTTCGACCAGAGCTGGGCCTTAATCCAAGAGCACGTCCAGATGGACTCCATGGTTATCAAGGGCCTCGATCCGCACACCAAGTACCAGTTTGCTGTGAGGGCTGTCAACCCCCACGGCCCGAGCGCCCGCAGCCCGCCCAGCGACACCGTCCGGACCTCCCGTGAGTACCGGGGCCCTCCGGAAGGACAGGCCCAGTCGCGTGGCCGAGGTCGCCGAGGACGACCCACTGGGTGCCCTGCAGGAGGGCAGCCCACACAGGGCGCTCCAGGGCCTTCTCTGCTGCAGCTTTCCCAGCCCTCGGGGTGTCCGAGGCTTTTGATGGGGACACAAGGTCAGCAGATTTATTTTCGCGCCGTCCTGAGGGAGCGTGAGGTCAGTTTTCTGTCATGATCGCAGGAACAGAGCACGTACCACAGCCCGCCCCCCCCCAACTTTTTATCTTTTGAGAACACGGGTTCATTTTAAAATCGCAGGATTAAAGACAATGCTCCCAGACTCTTCAGGGCTACTGCTCGCGTGCCAATCGAGGACACTTAGGCAAATCGGTCCCTCGGATGACGGTCAGGGACAGCCCAAGGGGGCCCTGGAGGGGTGACAGGTAACTGGGGGGCCCAGCTGGAGCATCAGTCCCTGTCGGTCACAGGGCCTCTCCGGGGACTGGGGGAGCCTGGGTGTCCAGCAGGGCTCCTGAGGAGTTTCGAAATGTTAGGCTCTGGATCGCAGCCTAGGGTTTAAGAAGCTTTCCCAGGAGCGATTCAGGAACAGTACTTCAGCCACGGAGGCCCCCTTGCCACCCCTGCTTAGGGACCTTTGTCCTCTCAAAGTGGGGGCACATGGACGTGCAGCTGCAACCCCGCGGAGAGGGGAGGCTCGGAACTGAATGTTACCACTTTTTGGTTTGAAGACTGTACTCTCAGTTTTTGCCAATAAATTCCTCCAAGTTTTTGTCTGAAGAGCCCTGTGGTCACCCTGGGCCTTCTTTCCCTGGGGAGGAAGCATTGCCTGACACTGTCCCGAGTCCGCTGGCTTTCCACCGGCCAGTGCAGAGCGCCGTTTGGGTAGTAGGTCTGAGTAAAGTCCTCTGTGCTCTCAAAACACCCACACAGCTGACTTCCAAGGTCAATGCTCTTATCGGGGGTGGAGATTCACCGAGTCCTCCAAGTGCTAGGAATTTTGACTCTTCTGAGAACAGTAACCCCTGCCCTGTCCTTGAGTGTCAGGGCTTCTTCTGTCGCCCTTCGAGTGGGATTCTTGGGGGAGGTGGACCTGTGAGGAGGCCACACACACACTGTTGCAAGCACAGTGACTGTGAATGGAGGGTGGACTCCTCTTCTTCAGAGTTTAGAAGCTAAAACTCCCCAGGCACACAGTGGGCCGTGAAGCGCCTTCTTTCTAGAAGAAATGTTAACGATTCTGTTTCACATCCCAGGAGCGCCTCCCTCCACTCCTGCTGGCTGAGGTCTGTGCCGTAATCTTTCCTTAAACTTGTGATGCGTAGCCAAAAATCCAGGTAACAGGAGCTGGGGCAAGCCTCGGATCTGACTTTTGGACATTTAGTTTGTCTTCGTGACAAGCGGAGCAGGCGCCCAGGGTGCCCCCGCCCCGCTCCCCGCCCTGCAGCCCAGCACCGAGCGCCTCTGCTCCCACGCCGTGAGCCACACTCGGCCCCCTCCTTCCGTCCGTAGTGTCCCCTCCAGAGACAGGAGCAGGGTGAGGGGGAGCAGCGCGTGCTGGCCCTGGACGTGGTGTGCTCATCGGAGCGGGGCGGGGGCAGGGGCCCGGGGTCTGGTCTCGGACTTTCTGATCGTCGTGACCCCGTTGGTGGATCCCAGGCTGGTGGGTGACACGAGAGAAGGACGTGAAAGTGCTTTGCGGACACGTACCATTTCATTACCACTGGGCTCCTACGCTAAATAAAATTTTATCCTTTCGGTGATTGTGTGCGGGCAGGTGGCTGACTGAGGGAAAACTCTCGGCTGTGGAATAGTCTTAACTAATACAGTCGAACTGCTTTGATGGATACGGCTCCTTAAATCAGGGTGACGGAGGCAGACCGTGTCACTCGGCCTCTCTCAGGGACCCCCGAGAAGGTGCGGTAACTGGGGTTCCTGTGGTGGGTTTTCTCACAGTCCCCTCTGCTGTTCCAGAGAAGCCCACACTCCGGCACACCCAGCTTCGTCTCTGCTTCTAGTCTAGACCATTGTTTCGTTTCCAGAACCCATTTTCCCGCGCGTGAATACTGCATTCCCTGGTGGCACTGTTTGTACTGTGGTCGCTTGTCGGTACCAGAGCTGCCATTGCGAAAGCCCCCCGTGGCCCAGGCGCCACGCCGAGCAAACCCCGTGTCCTTCCTCCCGGAAAGCCTCGTGCCGGCCGAGTGGCGTTCCTTTGTCTACATTGTCACAGGGTGAGTTTTCGAAAGGTTGCGTATTTTGTCAAGAATGGAAATTATAAAGGCAAGATTTGGACTCGGGTTTGGCTGCCTGCAAAGCCACTTCCCCGAGTGAGATTCGAATGAAAGGACGTTCCTCGTCTTCTAGTGCAAAGTGGCACGAGAGGAGGGTCAGTGATGAAACACAACAGACGGGCCGAGGAGGTCCTGGCAGCTCGGGGCCAAGCCGTGGGAACGTTTTTCACTGAGAACTTGTGAGCCGTGTCGTGCATCTGCGCAGGCCTGAGATTCACCCAGTCGCATCCCAGTGGCCCGGGAGCCGGTAGCCCATGGCCCTCCCGACTGGTTAGATCCCAGCCCAGGTAAATAGTTGGAAGGTGGCCCTGAGGGAGTTTCTGAGAACGGCGTTGCTACCTGCTGGGCTCTCCCTCCTCAGGGTCCTTCCTGCAGGGATGTGTTCTTGGTGGGATGCCCCCTTTGCTCCAACGGGATGTTCAAGGTCACGGCTCAGGCGAGGACCTGAGCAGGTGAAGGTGCCCATACGGAGCCCGCAGATCCCGCCCAGGGCACGGCCACTCGCCGGGCTCCTCTTGCTTGTTTTAGGCCTCCACCCTCCTTGTTCCAAGGAGAACAGCACTTCAGCTCCACTAACCAGCCAGCACTGAATTCCCCGGGACCTGCCAGCGCCAGGGCCTGTGAGCAGCTTCACTGCTTCGTGGGACGACGCCTAGATCTTTATGTCTGTGGCTGATCAAAGCCAGGGCCAGGGTTTTATCAGGGCTCCGCTCAAGTGAGCGAGGAAGGAGGAGGGTGCTGATGGCTTCCCCGGGGTGTTGCTAGGTACACTCAGTGTCCACAGCTCATCTCCACAAAGTCACGGGGCAGGGGAAGAAGAGCCTACGACATTTTAGTGTTCCTGCGCCCGAAGGAGCGAGGGAGCCTTTCAGTGACCTGGACGGACAGTGGCGCTCCCCTGCGTCTGCTTCCATCCTCCTCACCGGGACTCGCCTGCCCTGCCAGCACCTGCGCTGGTCCCCCAAAGGCAACACGGAGGCTCAGGTCACGGTCTCTCAATTTTTGCCCCGACCTGCTACATTTTTTAAGCGATGCCAACAGTATTATAACCTGCCGTGGCGCTCCGTGGTGTTCTTTTACCCCCGTGATTAATTTCGTAAATGAGCCCGTCGTAACAGGGGTGTCTGTGGACCCTCACAGACGCGGTGCACCTGTAACTTTGGAGGGCACATGCCAGCCCCGCCAGGCACTTATTCTCTGGGATCTGAGAAGGATGGGACAAGTAATGACAATATGAACTACAAATAATAGAGATGGCCAAAGTCAGAAAGTGTGTTTCTTTTTACCAAAGGCAAATGAAATGGAATCAGAAATAACTCACACTCCCCATGATGGAGGCGGCGACAGAGCCCGGTTCTCCACCGAAGTGAACTTGGCATCCTCAGGGCCGTCCCCAGCTGACGGTGTTCTTTTCTTCCTATCGAAAGTCATTTCCCTCTTTCCTGCCTGGAGGACACCCTGTTGTCCCTGCTGGAACGCTCCCTCCCCAGACTCTGCCGTGACCGTCCCCACCGCCCGCTCCTTAGCACCAATGTCACTTCCTCGGACAGGCTGTGCCCTCGCTGCTACCTCAGCCCCGTTCCTGTTTGACGTCCTCTGGGCCCTTGTGAGCCCAGAGCTCTTCTTCAGAAAGGCACTTAACCCACATCATCTGTATCCAGCCTCCAGGCTAAGCCCCACCCTGGGGTGCAGTGGTTGGCTCCAGGCTGTTTTGCAGCCCCCTGCTCAGAGGCGGTGCTCCAGGAGTGCTGCCTGAGTGCAGGAGGGACCGGGTGTGAGTTGAGGACACAGGCACTGCCTTGGGGGCTGGCTGACCTTCCCCTCCCGCTGTCCAGGAAACTCAGTGGGGAGACGGGAGGAGAAAGGTGGTCTAGGAACCTGCCAGCATTGCCCCGTTGGCACAGTGTACAGGCAAAGTCGAGCCCCCAGAATCGCAATGTGACACAGATAAGAAAAAGTAAATACAGTAAAAGAGGGAGGCAGGAAGGAAGGAAGGAATGGAGAAAGCAAATCCAGGGGGATTACGTTCAAGGCAAGGAGGATGGAAAAGAGGCGTGTGAGAGAGATTCCAGCGATTCAGAGGACAATTCAGTGCAATGGAAGGTGAGCAAGGAAACAAAACATTTTCTCTCCAAGCCCGTATTTTGTGCCTGTGTTTTTTCTTGATCATAATAAGCTTTTATCATTTTTATACTGAAGTGTTTTTCTGGTCCTAAGACGTCTAGCTATGGTCTCAGAGCCTCGGAGATTGCACTGGGAGGCATGGGAGATGTTTGGTTTCTTTGGTTTTTGCTGTGTTCTCCCCACAATCCGATTTCTCTAGCAGTTCCAGAAATACCTCCTTCTACTGAATGAACTGAGACAAACCCTCCCTGGCTCAAAGCAGTCAAAGTTCTGCAGTAAAACTGATTCCACGGTGTCCCCGCCACCCCCCCACCCTTCACCCCACTTTTCCCCTCTGCCTCCCTGCTCACTCAGATGTCACTCAGTTCAGCTCTGTTGGCCGTGTGTGTCTGTATGTTCACGCCCTTTGTCACGCAAGTGTCTGCGTGTGAATCTGGAGTTTTCCCAAGTTTGCTCTGAGATTCGGGCCCTGGTTTTTAATTGCCTGACCGTCTCCCCAGGGACAGCTCAGCATGCCAGCATTCCTGGGGAGACGTTGTCACTCTGCAGCCACAGGACAGAGTTCCTTTATCCCAGTCACTGCTGAGGCCTCCTGTGAGATGGCTGTGCCCCTGAACCGGCTGCAGCAGTGAGCAGAGGAGGAGGAAGTGGGGACAGAGGCGGTGGCCTGCGCTAGGTGGCCTGCAGGAAGTGATCTGGGAAGGGCGGAAAGCAGCTTTTGCGAAGTCCTGCCACTTTCTGTCATCCACATAGCCTGCTGCCTTTGAAGAGCCCCCACCAACCCCTGAACACCCCTCACTGCTTCTAGTCATCAGCTCCTTCAGACAGAGTGGGATGTGGCTGGCCCTTCTGAGTCTGAAGGCCAGGAGCACTGTGCTCTTACTGCCTTGCCGTGAGATCTTCTTGAGAAAGGCACTTAATCTCTCTGGGCCTCAGTGTTCTCATCTGTAAAGTGGGTACAGTGATGTCTGCCGTAGGCAATATTTTCTACTTCTCAGAGTTATTTTGGGGAAATGCATGTGAATAGAGGTTACGGCCTCTCCTTACTCTCCGAGATGAAGGAGAAGTGAGCCAGGCGCGACTGCTGAAGGGCGGTGTATCTCACCGCGCGGTGACACCTGGTCTGTGGCTCTTTCCCTGTGACTCATGCCCTGTGCCCTGCTCTTGGGCCTTGGAGGCATCAGGATGTCACAGTTCAGAATCGAAGGTCCAGGAGCAGAAGCCCTGCTGACGGAAGTGGGAGAGTACGAGGGACCACAGGAGTGTGGTCGGGAAGACTCACGAGCATGGGTTGGGTCGGTTGGCGAGTTTTAGAAGGCCGCGGATTGAAGAGACGCCAGAGAACTCAGAGGGGGAGGCGCAAAAAGATTTCGTGGCCGTCACTACTCAGGCGAGAGGAAAAGGGAAGCGGGACGAGCCCCGCAGAGTCAGCGCTGCGCCTCTGGTCCTTGTGTGTGTGTCCCCGCGTTTGTTTCTAACCTCCCACTGTTAACCGCTCGCTTACACGGGGCACATCAGATTTTTCTCCGGAGGGCAAGGTAGCCGCCGGGTGGGGTTTTGGGGCCACCTCGGCATGGAAGCAGCAGCTGTAGACAATGCGTGTGCCTGTGTCCCAGGGAATCTGTGTCCATGGGCACTGGAATGTGAACTTCATACAGTTTTCATGTGTCACTAGGGATTACCCATTTCTAAAGCTTTTTTAACCATTTAAAAGTGCAAAAACCATTTTGAACTCCTGGATTGTTAAACATGATTAAAGAAGACAATTGAGGTGAAGAAACCAAGTTGACTCAAGGCTTCCCTGAGTGAGAGGTCTCCATTCTCAGAAGTCAGAAAACGGGGAAATGCGGCTGAAGGCAGGAAGCTTTCATAGGATAAAGAATAAGGAGCAAGAAAGAGAGAGGAAAGTGGGAAGTCCATAAGGAAGGAGGAAATCGGTATAGAGCTCGGAGCTGGTGCTGGCGGATTGGCTGACGGAACAGCCTGCGTTTCTGGTCAAGCAGAGCGTGTACAGGGACCCTGGGTGTCCATTTGCTGAGCTGGCAGGGGGCAGGAGCAGCTGCATCTTGGGCCGTGACAGTTCAGCAGTACAAAAGCAGGTGCTGTCCAGGTGTGGCCTCTGGGACATAGTTGGCTGACCTCTGCAGATCCTCCGGGAAATTTGGGAAATCTCACAGGGAGCAGTTTTGTCCAACTTGGAACCGATCAATGAGTGTGTGTGAATGAAATGGTCGCCTCAATAGATACCCCTACAAGTCACTTTTCACACAAGCGTTCGGAAATAAATAAGAGACGCGGTGAGCCTGCGACCCAGCTGTATTCAGAGAGGCTTGGGCTGCTCCTGACACATAGAGCAGCTGGGGGAGGGCTGGCTTGGCTTGGCATCGCTCCCGGAGCTGGGAGTGAAGAGGCCGATAAATTGGTGAGCTCACGGATTTGTAAATCTTGGGGATGGAAGACGCACAAGGAAACAGGAGAGAGAACAAATCATTCGTTTCACTCAAAGCCTAGGCAGTCTGCGTGCTAAGTGTGCAGTCTATACCTGGACATAGCTCCAGGGGCGCCCTCCGCTCCCTCACTTGCCGGATGTGCTGCGGCCCCGCCGTGTGTAAATCCGAGCGGCAGTCACTGGCACAGCCTGACTGGTTCCAAGGGAAATGATTCACTTAGCTGTGTAAATATCCGCTCCCTGCTAATTGCTCTTCCCAGGCCTCTGTACGTCCTTCCTCACTGTACATTTACTTGTTATCAGTACACCGATATTTTACTCCCTCCAGCTAGTTAGGGAAGGAGGACTAAAGCAAGTGATAAATAAGCAAATAAAATATTCTAAAGAAAGGCACTCCCAGTGCCCCAGTTTAGACTGTAGCATCTGCTCAGTTGGCCACATGTGGGCCACTCCATGCTATTTATTCATCTCCGTCTCAATGGATTTTTAAACATTCGTGTGTGGTACTGAGACACACCCAGATGTTAACAATTTTTCCTTTGCTGCCTTCCATTTCCTTGTTATCCATTCTGTTCTCTTTCTTTCAGACTCCTGATGTCATGGTTAATCTTCACCGTTCTTTCTGTTAAAGCCCTTGTTACTTTTACACAGTTCTCCATTTGGACAGTGTCTTAGCATTTCAGTCCTTGAGTCGGGTTCTTTGATGAGCACAAGTCGGGCCTCAGCCGTGGTTTAGCCCAGAGGAGGAGTTGCATGAAGTCAGCCGGGCACAGGGACTGATGGACGGATGGACGGACGACAGGGACACGGCCGCTGGCTGAGCCTGTTGGGTCTTGTCGGATTACTCAGCCGAAGGTGGAACACACACACATCAGAAGAGTGTGTGTGTTCTTCTCCCACAGTCCCCCAACTGTGGGAGAAGAGGTGACTCTTCCAATGATGTCAGGTGTCACCAGCCGCCCAGCAGGAGACAGGCACGTGCAGTTGGGTCATTTGAAGTGAAGTTAGTGAAGGGACTGTTTGCACATGTTCAGACGGACAAAAGGAAATCAAGAGGAAGTAATTACCGACTTCTGGAGACAGACAGGGAGGGCCGTCCGGCAAGAGCTGTGACCTTCAGACACACGTCCTGCAACAACCTCATAGGATGGAAGTTGAAGAACAAAGAGTCTGACTCATTTTCCTTGCTCCTTCCACTGTCCTGCTGAAGATTCCTGATGGGCAGAACCTGGCTAAGAGCCACCCGGGCCAGCCTTCTACAGCCTCCAGACAGAGTGTGGAAGGGCAGAGGTGAATCTGGGGCACGTAGAGAAGGAATCACCCCAAGAAGTAATAGTATCATCTCATGCAATAAGAGAATGGTGCCTTTTGAGTGGAGTCCAAAAGCACGAATTGGTCTTTCACTCATTGAGGTAGAACATAGACCTCATCTCACTCGTCTTTGCCTGTTTAGCATGTTGCACTGAGCATAGAGATTATGAGACCCCACACTGACTGTTGCTGACTGAGGGTTTGTACACCCACAGCTGCAGAGCACCACCTCAGTCAGCACCTGCGGAACGGAGGCCCGGGGTGACGTGGAAGCCTCCCCAAGGTCCCCCTGTCGCAGGTCCTGGCCTGGTGGCCGCCTTCTGAGGGGGAGTCCCATCTTCTAAAGAATCTTCTAAAGAACAGTTTACAATGTGCCCACTTGTTCTTTCAAATGACAATTGAGTGCCCACCATGTGCCGGGCGCTGTTTCAGATGCTGAGAATTCAGCCCTGGACAAAACAGGCAAAAGGAAGATTCCTGACCTTGCAGAGCTTACGTTCCAGGCTGGCAAACCGAGAGAGGTCAAGTAAATTGAAGAAATGCAGACGGCACGTCAGATGGTGATGAAGGCTACGGAGGAGAACAAAACGGGAGGCGATAGGCGGTCAGAGATCTTCCTGAGGAGCGACATTCGGGCCACAAGAGCGGGGTGAGCTCTCTGGACACGTTCACCTGGACCGATTGTCTGTCTGTCCATCCATCCGTCCATCCATCCACCCTCCCACCCACTTGTGGGAAGTGTGTTCTATCAAGCGCCGAGGTCCTGATGCAGGAGTCTCCTGGGTGGTCCGTGTTTTGGGAGGGAAGGAGAGCCCTGTGGCCGGATTGGGAGGGGGGCGGGGTTGGTGGAGGCTGATTGGGACCTAGGAGGCCATGGGAGGCGGCTGGGCTTGGCGTTTGCTCAAATAGAGTCGGGGAGACCGGAAGATGCGTGGAGGGGAGGGGGGTGCTTGACCCGAGGAGTGAAAAGAACTTGCTTAGGTTCGGCAGAAGCTCTCACTGGTGTGTGAAGGAAGGACTCTGGTGGGGCGGGGGGATCGGTGAAGGGAACCGTGGTGATGATCCCAGAGCGGAAACTGCATTTTGATCGTCTCTAACTAGAAAAAGTAACCCATGCTTATTATTAGGGAGAAATTCAAACAGCGTAAAAGGTGTAGGAAATAAAAATGCCAAGATTAATGGCCACTATCACCATTTGGTAAATAATGTACAGTTTCTTAATCCAGTGATGATTGTTGTGCTTTCATACTTTCTGGGGTATAACAAAATGCTGTACACATGTTTGGATGTGAGTAACTGGAGATGCCTCACTAACCTGGAAACCACAGTGTGTCCCATTCTGCAGTTCCACCACATTCATTGATAGATCCTTCACTGATGGACATTCACATTGCTTCACTACTGTTGACAAAGCGGGGCCACTGGGCAGCGTCCACATCTTTCGGCACGTCCAAGGTCACAGTTCCCCTTTGCATGCCTCCGGGGGGCAGAGTGGGGCAGGGTTGTGACCTCTCTCGTGGGCCCTGATGGGCAGAAGCGTGTGCACAGACATCAGCATTATGGATGGCATTTGAAACCCAAGCCTCTTACGTGCTGGTCCAGCCACTAGTGTGACAGACACTCTCCATAGTTAAACACACTTTTGAGACAGTTTTTTTTTTTCAGAAGGAAACCATCTGCTGTATGGATGAAACCACCCATTGTTTAAGCTCAGGTCTTAACACAAAGCTGTTGTGGTTCCCACTGGCAGGGAAGCAGAGGTCTGGAGCCTGATTAGCTGCCTTCTAAGTCCACCCCAGGCTCTCCCCATGTTGAAAAATGTGAACGCAGACTCGTCCTGGCCCAGTGGAATGTTCCTCCCATCCGTGGTCTTGATCACATGGTCATGAGGGATCCCAGAGCTCAGCAGATTCTGAGGATCACAAGCAGTGGTAAATGACCCATGATGGGCTCCTCAGGACCCAGTAGGGAGACGCGTCCCCAGATGGCGGTAGTTCACAAGTCACCCAGCAGATGGCGACAGGTCACAGACTTTCAGAGCACGAAGAGTTGTTTTGAGTTAGTTTGCAGTCACTTGACCGGGTTGAGAGGGGGCAGAACAGCAGGTCTGCACAGGGCCTCCGCTCATTGACTGCTTCTGCGGCTAATGAGTCCCCACCAAAACGGGAGAGAGGGCCACTCACTTTAGATTTTAGTTTTTGCACTGGAAAGAAAAGTTCGCAAGGAGAAGCTGAAATCTCTTCAGTCACCCGAGGCCTTTATGATATCTTATTTATCACCAGTGTTGGGTCTTAATGGTACAAAGAACTGAATTTTTTTAACTGCCCGCTGATTGGTTTGAAATCTTCAGTGTGACTAGAACCAAATCAAATATATAAGGAAATTGAATACAGTTTCATATAAACTACATGTTAGCAGCTAAAGTCATAAAGTAAGTGTGCATTCGGTAGAGAAGCCACCATAAAGACACAGCCATTATTGTCGCCAATACCTGTTTTCACCAAACCCTTTTCAAAGGGAACTGGACCAGTCCTTGCCTTCCAGGGGTTCACGACCCAGGCCAGCGAACAGACGCGCAGGTGCAACTCCTGCGGGTCCTGGAATAGCATCCTTTCGTCGTGACATGATGAGATGCCATAGGGAACCACCTCTTCAGAGCCGGTGTCCTTATGTGTCCCTTCCCTTTGGTCACAGACCTAGTGATGAGGTTGGGAGAGGACTCAGTGCACTGGCGCAGTGACAGGCGGCACACTCGGTGCGGCCTGCAGCCTGGGGCGGGTGGGGGCGGGGCTGACTTGGTGGGTCTGGGAGCCGGGTGGTGGGTGGGCCCAGGAGTCACCGAGACGTGGGGGAGGGCCCAGGAAAGCGGAGCGGGATTTCTCCCAAGGCAGGGGGACGCGGGTCAGCAGGGTCTGGCTGCGTGTGGAAGGGGGATCTCTGACGATGTGCGTGGGGTCAAAGGCCCCGGGGGCGCAGAGACGGAAAATGCACCCCACCACTGCACCTCACGGTTTTGGACTTTTTATATGTTTCTAACAAGTGCAGTGCAGTGACGTAGCAAGCACTGGTTCGTGACTAATTTTTTAACTTTCACGGGGGTCGAATTGCCAAGTTCTGGTTCACGAGGTGTCACTACTGTGCGGTGCCCCTGTGAGCGGGCCATCGTGTACCCACTCATCAGTTTGATGCTGGTTGTTCCAGCTGCTCCGATTCTCACCATGCTAAACGTGCCGCAGCCAGCAGTCTCACCCGTGCTTCCTCGGGCTGAGCGCTCACAGGTGGAGCTGCGAGGTGGTCGGGCGCGCCTGTCTTCAGCTCCATCACCTGTCGGAAGATGGGGCCCCTGCGTGTTCGCGGCGATCTCCGCTGCCCCTGGCCGTGTGTTCCAGTTCCTCCCTGCTGGGCCTTCTCAGCAACACCGGTGTTACCAGGCTTTTAAATAAGGCCGTGCTGGTGGATGTAAAGGAATGTGCTGTTAGTGTTTGTACTTGCATTTTCCCACTCCTGGGGAGCTCACACACAGTTTCATATGTTAGACTCCCTGTGAATTGACCTTTTATATGCTTCGCCTGTTTTTATTGGTGTATAAGCATGTACAGATAAACATTAGTAAGCGTTAATTTATAGATATGTTAGTTATGTACATACATTTAAATACTAATCCTTAATAACATGTGCAGCAGACATCTGCTACTTTGTGACTTCTACTTATTGTATCAATTATTGAAAAGAAGTATTTGACTCCTGTAGTTATATTTCAGTTTTTACTTACGATTTATGTTTCCTAGGTTTTTAAAACTATTTCCCTTTAATTAAACAAAATCCTGTTATTTTATTCCACGAGTTTAAAATTTTTGGTTTTCATATTTAGGGTTTGAATCTACCTGGGATTTACTGTTAGGTATGGAGAAGAAGGAGCCTAGTTTAATATTTCTCTTCAGACAGAAAACCAGTCACCCCAGCACCACTCACGGAATCGTTCACGCCTTCTCCCTGATTCGTGACGGCACCTTCTGGTGTGTCTATCGCACCTCCATACATTGTGGGTCTGCCTCTGAGTCCTATCGTCTATTTCTTCATCCTTTCTCAGTGCTACACTGTCTCACTTTCTACAGCTTTATAAAGTCGTGGTACCTCATGGGTAATTCTGCTCCACCTTGTTCTTCTTCAAACTTGCCCTGTCTATTCTTGACCTTTTGCTCTTCAACATAAACCATAGAGTCAGTTTTTTAATTCCATGAAAAACCTGTTGGGATTTAGAAAATTGTAATTATACCATTTTGATACATCAAAGAAACTCACTATGTATATACAAAAAAGCTATGTTACCTTTATAAAAACAAACATACAGTTATTTTGTAAAATAAAAGCCATCCTTAACTGATTAATAGAAATTTGTATTTTGGGTATTAGCTTCTCTTATAGTAGAATACCCTTGAACTTGTTTTGCATGCAGTCAGTGGTTAGACTATCCTGGTTTTAAATAAATGCCTCCTTTTTAATTTTCTCTTTTCCTAATTAACAAAGTGCCAAGTAGAAAGAGATAAGTTATGTGCTTTAATTAGAATAGCCCCAGGCTACTGGGAGAATGCTTATCGCTGGCTTGGACTGTACATTCTGTCTTCATTTAGAAATAGCATTAGCAAAAACTTCATGAGAGCCCTGGATTTGAGATCTGAGGTGGTGGCTGATGGGACGTAACAGCAGGGACCTTTATTCCAGGTTCCTTCTATCCTGCTGTGTCTGGTCCTCTCCGTGTGCACTCCCTCCCTATTAGAAATGGGAAATGACTATTAGCCTGGGCTGTCGTGGGAGATGGGGAGTCTGAGATGCCGCGAAGAGTACTTGAGTCCAGAATTCCAGATCAGCTCTGCCACGAATGAGCTGCCTCTCTGGGCGCGTCCCATGGATTCACTGGACATCAGTTTACCCCTCTGTAAAATGGACTTGCTGTGCTAGCTGATTGCTGACTTCTTTCTACAAAAGTCAGAATTTCTTAGGCTCTGAGTCTTTGTAACTTCATATTCCTTTGCCCACTCTTATCTCATGCTCTTCCTGTTCCCAATCTAAGCAACATCCGGCGTCAGGGAGACATGTTGTATACAGTGTCAGCACAGAGCAATTTATGTAAACACCAAAGAACTTTATCCAATGAGTAGTGTACCCCTTATTTTCCTTGTCAAGATGAGCAGAGGACCTGGAATCATTTCCGCTCTCAGTGTGGCAGCACTTCGGACCTGCAGCAACACCGCACGGCATGGGCCTTTTCTTCAAGGAGTTTCCTTCAAGATAGACTTCTGGGGGGGGGAGTTACGGGGCAGGAAGTCGCTCTCCTCCGTGGCCTCAGTTCCCACATTTATGGAACGAGAAGTTTGGACTGTCTGGTGTCTGAGGTCTCTTTCAACTCAAAACTTCTAGTCTGAGTTGGGAGAAGGGTCAGGAATGGGGGCAGTTTCCAGGGAATGTCTGTGGCCTTGGGGGCTGAGTCTGACCCTGTAAGGATTCCTTTCCAGGGCACAACCCTCTGGGCCAGGACAGAGCCAGTGCCGCTGGAGACCGGTAGCACTGTTCTTGGTGAGCACACACAGTGTCAGTGAAATGAGGATGGGAAGGAAGATCGAGAGTGTAAAACACGGTTTCTGCCCTCAGGGATTCACAGTTGGGTTGGGAAATGGGCATCATTCCAGGCCAGGAGTTCAGAAGGTGTAAAGACTTTCTTAAACATCCGCCGATTCCATCAAGTGATGGGAGCTGATTCGGCGCTCAGGATGGGGCAGATGTCCACGTGTGGACGGCCCCGTGTGGCAGGAGATGCAGGAATGTCGGGTAGGTCTCGGCCACACCATCTGTCCTGGAGCCTCCATTTCTTTCTCCAAAAGAGTTTTCTCCTTTAAAATGTCACTTGATTTGGGCTTTTTGACGGTGCACTCTGTCTCTACAGGACGAGTGTAGCTGGGAGGATGGGTAGGCTGTGCAGAAGGATGTAGGAGGGGGAGCAGGATGGCAAGGTGGAGAAGGGCGTCAAGGAAAGTGTTGGGGTCAGAAAACACAAGATGTATTCCAGAGTCAACCGGTGGACCAGTTTGTCCTTTGAGACTTTTGAAGAGGGAAGAAGGAAGCCAATGGCACAGTCAGATCATAAATGGCATGATTTAATCACAGAGAGTCCAAGGATAAAGTCTAGTTCTGCTGTCTACTGTCTGCCTGCCTTTGATCAAGTTCTTTAATGTTGCTGAGTTCACATCTCCATGTGGTGAAGTGGGAGCAATAGTAGCAATTTCACAGAGTTTTGTGCAAATTAACAGAAACTGTGTGAAAAGCTGGCCCAGTGCAAAAGATCAATAAATGTGAGTTTTCTGAATCCCAGGCTCCTGGAACGACATGGTGGCCACTTCTCTCAGGAGGAGCAGCAACCAGACAGGCCTGGCTTGGAGTCAGGCTCTGCCAGTGATGGAGTCTTTGGTCTTAGGGTCACTTCATCTCCATGAGCTTCAATGGACTCACCTACAAAGTGAGATGAACCATAGTTAACCTTTCAGGACCACTGTAAAGTTTAGAAATGTTGTGTGTTAAACATGTAGCCGTACCTGTTCCCAAGGGAGAGGCACTAAGCTTCAATAGGTACTGGGGGTGGAAGACAGAAGGAGGAAAGGAGGAGGTGGTGTCACCGAGATCCTTGAATTCTCGACCAAGGAGCTTGGGATTCATCCTGTAGGCAATGGTGGGGTTGGGGGAATCTTTGAAAGCCTTTATCAAATTGGTATCATAAGGTGAAGTGAAAAATCTCAGCATAGATGAGAATGGATCAAGAATGATGAAAATGGGTGCAGGGCAAGAAAAGACACCTGGGGAAAGAGGGAGACCAACCCACTGAAGATAAAACCCAGCTTTCTTCATGTCTGTGCGGTACAATTCTTTTATTACCAAGCGGTTCTTTCTCCTGAAATCCAACAGTTCTGAGTGTAGGGGAGAGGCAGGCACAGAAATGGATAGTGAGAAAGGAACAGAAAAGAGAAGGAGACCCAGAGAGAGAGAGAGGCCTAGAGAGAAGTAAAAAGATATGTAGATGTGAGACGAGACCCAGGGCTTCCGACCCTCTGTGTGAAGACATTGGGCTCCCACTGGGCTGGGTGGATGCAGGTGGCTGAAGAGCACTTGCATCCAGGTGTAAGCCTGGCATAGGCTTGGGGGCGGTGTGTTACCCACCTCCACCAAGATGCGCCTGCCTGCTGCCTGAGAACAGCTCCTTCCTGCTGTCTCTGGATCACCTGCCACCCCCCACCCCAGGGTCTCCCTGTTCCTGGTCTGGGAGTGATTTCTGCTCAGCAGCTGTCTGCTGAGAACACTGCCCACAGCCCCTTTCCGTCCTTTCCTTCACCCTTGTTTGCAAGCTGCTTGCTGTTTTGCTTAGAAGAGGGTGAGTTTGCTTTCAAGAAAGGTATTGGGCTTAGCTTACTCGGAAAGCAGAATGTCTTTAAGTTCAGTTTATGTTTTCGGTGTTTTCCTCCCTCTCTCCTTCCCTCCCCCACCAGGTCATGCAAACTCTTCATGTCTAATAATCAGTGAGCATCCAAAGCCTGTAAAGTCAGTTCTGTTGCGCGTTGCTGCTGCCCTGGAGACCAGCGCCTTGTGCACCTGTCTAGAGCAGGCAGCGGCTTCCCCACTTGCCCAAACCTGTGGGGAAGCAGGGGCGCCGTGGAGCAGGACGCTCGTCCCAGGGCTTGTCCCAGGGCGAGCCCCCTGGGTCCAGCCCCGTCAGGACTGCTGCGGGTCAGTAGGTTTTGTGGGTGACGGCTGAAGGAAAACGTGAACCTGACTGTCGCTGGAGGACAGTGCTCTGTGTTGTCTGTCTCCCGAGAGTTCTCAGCCCACCTGCCAGAGCTGCTGAAGGGAATGGGAGTGGTGGGGCCCCAAGATACCCCATTGGGCCCCCTTTCCCTGGGTGTGGGGTGTTTGCTTCTGTAAAATGTCTCTTTTTTATTTAATGTAAAGAATTTTAAAGAAAAAATATAACAAAAATAATAGGTTTACCAAAAAGTCTGTTACTTTTTTTCTGGTAAAATAAGACATTTTTTATTTTCAACAATAACTTTATTGATTTGGGTATTTTGAGTGTGTTGGTTGTCTCCCACTATTTATTGCCTTCTAAGCAGGTAGAGACCAGGGTGCTGCTAAACCCCTTCCAATGCATAAAACAGCCCCACAAAGAATATTTGGCCAAAATGTCAATAGTACAAGAAACTTCACAAACCACTTCTGACACGTTCCATTAGTCACAGCACCTTCTCCACACACTGCACAAATCTTTTTTTGTATTTCAGTTGCATTTTTCCTTCTTGAAATAATAAAGCATAATGTGCAGAAAGTGTTGCTTATTTCCTTCCATCTACAATATTAAAATGGCTACACACAAAAAAATCACCTATTTTGATGAGTTTTTTTAATGCATGCTGATGACAGCTGTCATAATACAATCTAACAAAATTGTTTTGAATAAAATTAAAGACAACTAAGCACTACTAGAGCCATTGTACAGAAAAACATGCAATGAACTTTTTGGCCAGCCCATCAGTGTGACCCCCTCACATGTACCCAGCCCCCACCCTAATGGTAGAATGTCACAGAGACCCTGGAAGGCCCTGTGGTACCTCGTGAACACCCTTCTTCTCTCCCATGGGTATTTTAGTCACTGATGGACTTTTTTTAGTCATTTAAACTGTACAGACATGTATCTTTAAATAGTATATTAAGTTTTGCTTGCTGCTGACTTTTTTAATAAATGGCATCAAACTGGGTGTGTTTATCGGCAACTTGCATTTGGGCACAAAGTGACACAAGGTTAGGGGCATGTTGGTGCATTGCTAAATGCTCATTCATTCAGTTCCCTGACCCATAGTGTTCCGCCCCATAGATACACTCCAGTTCCTTTATCTGTTCTCTGTTGGTAGGTGTATGGGGTGTTACTTGCTATTCTAAATAGCAAATTTGAGCTCTTTTTCACTGTTACAAATTCTAAGGCTATGAACATGTCTTGCGCATCTCCTGGTGTGTGTTTTCCTAGATGTTGTAATTTAGGGTAAGGTCGCTGGGTCTGTAGGTGTGAACGTTTTCTACTTTATAAATATTTCCAAGTGCCCTGCAGAGCGGACGCGCATGCCTAACATCGGTATGTGTGAGTCCCCATCGAGCCCATCCTTGGTGATGTTTTCTGTTGCTGACATTTTTGCTGATCTTGTCGGGATGAAAGGGCAGCCCTTCTGGGTTTAATTGGCATTTTTTGGATTACGTACGAGACGGACCGCTTTTCATACTTTGCAGGTGTTGATGCTCTCTCTTGTATTGAATTCTTGGTGTGGCCGTCCGCCCCAGCCCACTGGGCGCAGTGTCGGTGACTGGTCAGGACAGACGATGGGCTGGAGGGTGTGTTCACAGCAGTGTGTTTGGTTCTCTTCCCTGCAAAGGCCCCGAGGAGGCAGGAAGCGGCCACTATGGACCCCATTACATAACCGGCTCAGGCGTCAGTGAAGATGATGAGGATGATGATGACGATGACGGCTTTGAAGACGACTTGGACTCGGATATTTTCTTTGAGGAGGTAACAGAAATCTCTGCTCTTAAAACCCAGGGTGCTTTTGTTTTCTTGCCGAACAAGGCAATTTGGCCAGTGGACTGTGAGCATTTTACTTAGAACTGACTTAAATCGGCTCATTTGCTTTTAACACATTTATTTCCTCTGACAGGCTCTGGCTGATCATAAATTAGTGGTAACTAAGTACCAGCCATGCTGATGTTCTGGGGCCAGCTCTGCCTGCTTGCTTCACAGTCTGGGAAAACACAATGCGATTTCCCACCAAGCACGGTTTGACAGAGTCAGGTATTATAAGGAAATGAGCGATTCCTTGAAAATCCCATCTTTGTGATATTGTAATAGTCAATCATATAATATCAGCTTTACTACTGCTCTTCTGAGTAACACAAAGCAAAGTTCTCAAATCCTTGAGCCTCAGGGTCTTTATCCATAAACAAGAGTCAGTACTACCTGCCCCATCTACACCAGGGGCTTGTAGGATGCATGGAAGTGACCGTGAATTCCAGAATCAGGCGTCCACCACAAGAGGGCAGTCTAATGCTGGTGCTCTGTGTTCCTCTTTCTCTGGCTTTAGGTGAAACCACTTCCTGCTATTAAAGGGGGGAATGAGAAATTATTGGTGGAACCCAACATGGTGCCAGGATCAGACCCAAAAACCGTTTCTAAGCTCGTGCCCCCGACCCCAGCGTCCCTCCCCACGATGGTGGTGGCTCCCCAGCCCACTCCAGTGAAGAGACAGGACCTGAACGGCGGGCCCAGGATGCCGAGGCTCTTCGACATGTCTTGCGATGAAACTCTCTGCCCTATTGACAGTTTCTGTGCCAATGCCTACACCAGGGGGCGATCTCGATGCCATTGCAACCTGGGCAAAGGGGGTGAGAGCTGCTCAGAAGGTAGGTCCTTGGTGTGGCGGAGACCGTGGTGCTGGGCGGGCCCCACTGGAAGCCAGAAGGGCACTTCTGCTGCCCACCTGTGGCTCTTTCCAGCCCTTTCTCTAAGATAAGCCCCTTCTTCATGTGTGTGTCGTTAAATGAGCTGGGCAGAGCAACCATGAGGCCACTCCCGTCGTTTCTTGTTGGAGAGCAGCCCTATTTCTGTGTGTGCCACGTGTGTGTGCCACGTGTGTGTGCCACGTGTGTATGCTTTTGGTACACTTAAGAATCATCCTGCTGGCACCTGGGGGGTGGGCTGTTCTGTAGTCACATCTCTACTGAGAGAACTGCGGCCGAGATAGGTGCAGGGAAGTTGAGAGAGGCACTGACGGAGCCCACTGAGATCGCACAGGGGCACGGCTGGGAAGTGGGGTCAGTGACCCTGCAGCCGTCCGTTTCTGTCGGGGAGCAGGTGACAATCCCCAAAGGTCCAGGTTCTCCCTGAGAGCATCGGCAGCTCAAAGTCTCCAACAATGAGAATTACGGGGTGAAAAGTAGAGAAAAGAAGAAAGGAAACTAGGTCTCACAGACCAGAGCTTTTCAGTGAACGACCTCCAAGCAACGGTGCATGTTGGGTTTTGCATTTAAAGAGAGGAACCGGCCTGTTCTGTGTTGTCTTTTTCTCTTTCAGATATCGCTATACAGTACCCTCAGTTCTTTGGCTACTCTTACGTAACCTTTGAACCTTTGAAAAACTCCCATCGGGCATTTCACATTACCCTTGAATTTCGGGTAAGAAGGGTTAGTTGTTTGATGAGTACCCTCTGGGTATCCTATCACAATGGGGAGGGGGGAGAGGAAGCAGGGAAGTCAATATGACACAGAGCCTGTCCTGAAACCTGTTCACAGGTAGCAAGGACGACGGGCCCGTTCACATGTTCAGGGGCACCAGTGAGGGGCGGGTGGGCTCTGCATGTTGTTGAACAGCGGCAGTGGCTGGCCTGAAGCTTCCCGGAGAGGATGTTTGGGTCCTAGCCACGTTGCTCATAGAAGTGACTCCTCCCTGGCCAGGATGTGAGAAGGCACAATGCATTCTCATCCCCAAACCCCTGCTAAAGGAGCCCAGACATTGGCTGTCGTTGCAGTGGCTGTAACTGAATAAGAACTAAAACACACAGCCTGGCACAGAGTGAGGCCCAGGTGGTGCCCTCTGCTCTGATCTTCTGCAGCTCAGAGCTCAGGCAGCAGCCCCAGCTCACTTACAGTGACTCCTTTGGGCCGCACAGACAATGTGCAAATGTCTGGAGATCTGGAAACAAGTCCCCTTTGAGGTCATGGTCGTGATGTTGATTGTCCACAAGACGATCTGTCGCAGCCTAGAATAGCCCGCCTGGGGGAAAACCAAACCAGGGTGTTGAGGGCTGTTGTTACTGCTCTGTTCCCCTGGTAGAAGGAAAGAAAGAAATGTGCACGCTTCTCGGAGGGAAGTAAAAAAAAAAAGGAAGACCGTAGGATGCTCTCTGGTGAGAACAGAACTGATGAGCTAACCAAGAGCAGCCTTCTGTCGCCCTGGTCTTGGTGCCCTGGTTTTCCTGAGGCTCTGCTGGTGGACCCACAGTGCCAGGAAAAGAGCAGGTCGAAATGAGGTGCCCTCCTCCATCGCCTCCCTGCCGTCCCTCGCAGTTTGTGCCGCTCACTGTCAGCGGTGTGCTGGAACTGAACTGTGAGCGGGCACCTGGGGATTCATTCCCTGGAGCCCACCTGCTTGTCCCTCCGTGAATAGGGCCACCGAGGGGAACACTCAAGTCTCATACTCAGGAGTGTTTCCCGGTGTCGCTTCGCGGACCAGGACGAGCTCATCGTTCCTGTGGCTTCTGTGTGTCCCGCAGGCCGAGGCGGAGGATGGCTTACTGCTCTACTGTGGGGAGAACGAACACGAGAGGGGCGACTTCATGTCCCTGGCCATCATCCGACGCTCCCTGCAGTTCAGGTGACTCCTGCCAAAGGCCCACAGGTTTCTTCACACCCCCCTGTGTTATATTTACCATATTTTGCTGTGGCTAATGCACACCCATGTGTTGTGTGCATTATCAATTTATCGATGGGATTATTGTCCCCATTATTGTCCCCATGGTGTGTATTCATTATACCTATGTATAGTGCACATCCTTACCTTTCCCTAAAAAATTTGGGTAGTGTGTGTTATGTATGGCAAAATATGGTACGTTTCATAGTGTGACTGGAATAAGTGCAGCGTGGGTTCCTGTAGATGAAGAACAGTGTGTGTGAGGTGCATGGACCAGTTTACCAAACACTGGAGTTTCAGGGTTGCAGGGGGATCTTTGCCACGTCTGGAGCCTGGTGACCAGGTTCATTCATTCATTCCTTCACCAGCAAGTGTTTCCGGAGCGCCCACAGTGCCCTGGCACTGCTGTAGGCTCTGGCGGTGTGGTCGTGAGCCGCGGGGGCGAAGCCCCTTCTCCCCTGGAACCCTGTGGATGTGATGGGACAAAGACTGGCACCTTCTCCTTGTCCCCTGTGGTCAGTACGACTGACGGCCATGGAGGGCAGAGAGGAGCCACAGCCTCCAAGGGTTCCCTCATCTTCCCTCAGGGCTGATGCGGTGGCTCTTGGCTCACGTCCTCTGCCCTGGTCAGGTCTCTCCCAAAGCGCTTTGGAAGCCGCCTTGAGTTTGGGCACGGTTTCCTGCGGGCAGAGTTCAGCAGCGGGGTGAGTGCTTTAAGCGCCTTCATGAAGGTGTGCATGGCACCTATTTGAGAGCAGCCAGAGAGGATCAGCCTCGTCCTTCTCCAGAGCCCGCTGGTTAAGATCCTGACTGCACCGCTGCCAGACCCTCCGCCAACGACACCCTCTCCAAGGCTGCGTTTCCCCCTTGAGGACCCCAGAGGGCTGTTGTGAAGGTTCAGTGGGGTGCTGTGCATGGTGCTCCAGGCAGCGCCCGACCCGTAGCAAGCTCTCAGCGTCAGCCATTATTGTCTTTGAGTATTTCAGCACGAAAAAGTATATTTGGTTTTGTTGGAGAAGACCGTTGAGCATCCCACTTGGGGTAGGAAATGGCCCTGCTTCCTGGGCTCCTGGGAGTTGGATATCAGCCACCAGGACCGAGGCATTGGTTTGGACCTGCCGGGGCTCTAACACGGGGATCCGAGGGACTCTGGTGGCACCGGCAGTTACAGCCAGTAGCGAGCAGCCCCAGCTCTGCAGCTCCTGCTGAGTGGTCCCCGTATGTCCCCACAGTGCCTCTCCACCTCTTTTCCCTCCACTGAGGATCGCAAGACAGAGAGAGACCTTGAGAGTGGGCTGAGGTTAGTTCAAGTCCTGACCAGGATGATGCCAGCCATGCCTCCCTCCCCACGGGCAGCCTCAGGACCCACTGGGAAGTGACATGGTGGCTGTTTGGAAGTTGACCCGGAAGGATCAAAATTTGAGATGTCAGGCACAGTGACCGCTCCGAGCACTGTCCTTTTTTACATTTCATTCGTGACACTGAGCCTGCCATTTGGAAGCTGGGGGACGTCCCCCGAGAAATCCCTGGAAGCAGAATGACTCGGGTTCTGATTTGCTGCACCTGGAATCGACTTCGCATCTGGTAACCTCCGAGGAGGATAAGGAAGTGCTCAGCTGCCCATTGGTTTCTAAGCTGAGGGGAAAATTGTGTTAAAGCCCCACACTGAATGGTTCTATGGGCAGGTGCAAGATGAGTAGACTGATGTCCTCCCAGAGAATAGGCTTCTAGTCCTTCCATGCATCCTTGTAACCTGCCCTTGATACCTGTGACCCTGGAGGAGGCCGTCACCCTGAAAGTGACGTCCGTGGGGTCTGAAAACCCACTGAGCTGGTTGATCAAAGATCCTTCCTTTCCTTTTCCTCCTCCACAGGTTTAATTGTGGAACCGGGGTCGCCATCATCGAAAGCGAGACCAAAATCAAACTGGGGGGCTGGCATATGGTGACGCTCTACAGAGATGGGCTGAATGGGCTGCTGCAGCTGAACAACAACACCCCGGTGACCGGCCAGTCCCAGGTGAGTGCGCGCCTGCCTCTCCGCCCACCCGGCCAGCACCCGCTGTACGCATCCGAGAGCAGGAACTGGCAGGACCCGAGCTCTGGATGGGCCATTTTTCGTGGTGACCCCCTGCAGCCGAGCTCTGGTGCACTCCTGCCGGAGGAGGGCCTTCGGGACACGGGTTCGTCCCAGAGGGAGAGCTGAGTGTGCAGACATCGTCGCGGTGGGGGCCTGAGGGCAGGAAAGCCAGGGCTGGAGGAAAAAGCGGCACTGGTGCCAGCCTCCAAGCTGGCTTTTAAGATGAGGATGTTGCAATCCTGTGGCTTTGGAAGGTGGTCCAGAGAGGTTCACTTGGTTCAGTGTGCAGGAATACACCACTCATCTGTCCTTTCGGGACCATGATTATAGGGAGCGGTAAAACAATTTAACCGTTGGGCTGCTCAGCAAATCACCTAGGTATTCATATATTTGTCATGCTTGGGGCAATTTTAGGATTGTGTTTGGAATAAGCAGTTTGGGTTAGCAACCCGCCAAGGAAATGAGCCTGTAATTATAATCAGTCAGGTGTCTGTGTTCTCTGAGGAAAAATGTAGCAAGAAAGCCTTTGTGTGTACGTAGATAGCTTCCCCCTGCCTGGGCTCTTCACTGCAAGACACGCGCTGTACAAAGGGCTGTGCCTTGCTGTGTCCCGTTAATTCAGACCCCAGTGGTTCCAAAGGAATCAGAATCCAAATCTAATAAATGTGAATCCAGTGAGGTCACTTGTTTATAAGGAAGGAAAAGAGAGTAAATGAACTAGAGTACACCTGTGCCAGAACAACAGGAACAATATGACTAAAATTCAATTCAATAGGAATAAAGAAGCTTTGACCCTGGGTCCAGAAATACTAACGTGAAAACAGGTTGAAGAACCTATAATAGAAGCAACACCTGTGAAATGTCTTAAGGTTTAAAGCAAGGAAGTTCAATGTAGGTTAATAAATGGAGCCATGTGGTAACAACAAGCTGAAGAAATTACAGATTGCATTAATAGAGCCATGCCATCTAGGAAAAGGGAGGAGGAAATCCTGTTTTATTCTGGTGACTGTGTGTACAGCTTCCAGACCTCTAGTGGCCACCTTGGTCCCCTAAGAGGCTTGTATTCAGATCTGTGATTGCAGTGTAGGAGGGATATGGACTAACTGGAGCCTGTCTGTAGAGCAGCCAGTGAAGCTGCTTGAAGATGTCATCAAGAAGATGACTGGAAATCCCTGGGAAGATGGATTGAAGGAGCATGGCTTAGATCGGAGGAGCGAGGATGAAGGTGTGGATGGTGGCTTTTCATCAGAGTCAAAGGGAGAGTGTTGGGGCGGAAGGACTTCCTCTGTGGATCCCAAGGCGGAAGCTGAACCGGGGGAGCCGCTGTCAGCTCTGCCCACCCACGCGAAGGTGTGCAGCGCTTCCGCAGCCTGTCTCAGGGATGGCGCCCTGCCCTCGCGGCTGCTCGGAAAGTAACTTACCAAAGCCTTTCGGTAGCGATGTTGCAGAAATCCAGCATTAAATGGGAGCTTGGGTTAAAGAGTTTTTATATTTTTTTCTAATTCTAAGAGTCTGTGACTTTAAGGAACATAAAAATTAATTGTAAGAAGGATATAATTGTGGGGGAGCTTTGCCCCAGGCAAGGCAGTTCCCAACATTTGCTTTTATGGATACTCAGGCAACGTTTGTCTCCCTACTCCCAGGACTTGCTAAGCAAGTTTCGTAAACAGGACCTCAGATGTGGAATGTTTAATCAGCTGTTTGGGGAGAAAGTGACTCTGTCTTAAGTTGGGGTTCCCCAGAAGCAGACTTGGTGAGATGAGGAGTCTTGTGCAGATGATGCGTAGGGAGGGGCCATCACAGGAGACCGGTAAGGGAGGGGAGCGATGGACAGGGCAGGACTGAAGGCAGTGTGAGTGAGGTCCTGGGCAGAGTCCTTCAGGGTCTGGCTTCTGCCGCAGCCCACCGGGGAGCTTGAGTATACGTTACAGCTCTGAGGAACTGCAGCCCAAAGCAAGTGAATTGGATTTTCATACTTCTGCACTCCTTAAAAACTGGTAAGGGTGTGCTGGGGGAATGCAAACTCTGGGGCAGGTCCAGTTCTCTGCATAGCAGGCAAAGCGCATCTCCAGGGACCTGAAGGCGGCCCTCATCAGAGGAAGGTACAGGCCAGGCTCAAAGGCTATGGCCTGGGATGTTGTGAAGCGAGCCTCAGAGGGACCAGGTACCCACAGTGATGCTCTAGAACAGGAGGAAAGGATTGAGCGGTTGGGCCCCTGCCCTGGTCCAGGATCAGGGAACCGGGCCCGTGAATTCTGAGGATGTTGGGGAAGCGCACCAGTGGGGCACTCCAATAGTGTAACACATGCAGGGTGCCAGTGGCTGGCAGACAGTCCTTCAAATTCACCGTGTGCACTTAACACCTGCCCGGCTCATAGCCACTGTGCCATCTACGCAGGAGTCTCACCTGTTCAGTAGCTGAGATAGAGGGATGACGACAGGCTCTACTTTTTGGTAACAGAAGTGTAAAAAATAAAGATTACCTTCAGTGGCTTGACTTCTGGCCATTTTATAAGTCTGGCGGCGTGCCTTTTCCCAGCATTCTTCTTTATAGCTGTTAACCCAAATGAATGCGGTATTTCCATAACCAAAACACAGATGACCGAGGGCTGCTTAATTTTATCCCACCAACTGCTCCGCTCTGTGTTTTATAACCTCAAGACCTGCAATCCAGGTTGTGGTCTGCTCTCTGACTGGAAATGTCTCCACCTAACTGTAATGACACTTAAAAAAAAAGCTGTGTCCATAAGCAAATTTCTAAATATTTTGCAATAAAGTCTGTTTAGTAATCTTCCCCCCAGCCCAGATATTTCTTGCAGGACGTAGTGCGGAGGTGATGAGGACGGAGAGAGGGTAAATGTTAGCTCGTGTATACACTACATTAGTATTATCACCTTTGGAAACACAGTGTAGCTCTGTGACCCATCCAAGGTACACAGTAAATTGGTGTGAGGACTGGAAAAAGAAAGTTTGTTTTGGATGCTCAGCGTGGTCCACTGCCGGTCGGGTCGCTCTGGGCCCTGCCCTTCCCTCCCTGCCCTTCTAGGCGTTCCGAAATCGTCCTTTCTCCAAACAACCCCCTGAGAAGCTCCCCGAGTTTCCTATGGTGACCGTGGGTTGAATGTTGCTAAGGGGTGAAGTCTGAAAGATATGTACGGATGGGCGTAAACTACATCCTAATCATGTCAGTCGGTTGCATTTTCGACTTTTGGTTTTGTTTCGTGAATCACCGTTTTCCTCTTTCTTAAAGGGCCACTACAGTAAAATCACCTTCCGGACGCCTCTGTATCTTGGTGGGGCTCCCAGTACCTACTGGTTGGTCAGAGCCACCGGAACCAGCCACGGCTTTCAGGGCTGTGTGCAGTCGCTCTCGGTGAATGGGGAGAGAGTGGACATGAGGCCCTGGCCGGTGGGGAAGGCGCTCAGCGGGGCCGACGTGGGTAAGTGGGTGCCTGGCGGGCTGGGGTGCTCTCGGGAGAAGCCTCTTCTGTGTGGGGCTGGAAGGGAGCGGCTCCGGTGCGGCCGCCCTCCACGGCTGCAGAACAGCAGGGAGAAAGCGGGGGCCCTGGGGGGGAGGTGGGTGCTCTGCAGACCCTGTGTCTGAACCCCAACACATGTAAGCAACACGCTGCACAGCCCTGGCCTGCACACTACTGCCCCTTGGCCCTCTTCACGGGGGGTGGCGTGGTCTTGTCGGACTGCGCAGCGTGCGGCTCGCCCGCCCCGTGGAACAGCCAGCACAGCGATGGGAGGAGACGGCCCACCTGCTCTCGGGGGCCGAGGGCGACGGTCAGTTCTGATCCCGACCGCCGTGCCCAGCACTTTCTCGTGGGCTCGCTCGCTCACTCCTCACATTCAAATCTAGGAGGCAAAAATTATTACTACACCTGTTTTATACATGAAGAAACCGGGGCTCATAGAAGTTAGTGATTTATCCAAAATAGTGGGCTAGGGTTGTTTTTTTTTCTTTTTCTTTTTGTTTTTGTTTTAAATTAAGATGTTATTTTTTGAGAAGTTTAAGGTTCACATCGTAACTGAGGGAAGGTACGTGCATTTCTCACCTACGCCCTCCCCCCTCCCTCCCCCAGGCACAACCTCCCCCATTACCAACACCCCCCACCAGAGCACCTCGTTTGTTACAGCTGATGAACCTGAACTGACACGTCATTGTCACTCGAAGTCCATCATTTCCATTAGGGTTCACTCACGGGGCTGTACATTCTGTGGGTTGGACAAATGTATGACAATGTATATTCAATATTATGGTGTCATATAGAGTATTTTCACTGCCCTGAAAGTCCTCCGTGCTCTGCCTGTTCATCCCTCTCCTCCCCCCCGCCAGCCCCCGACAACCATTGATCTTTGTGTATTCTCTGTAGTGTTGCCTTTCTCAGAATGCCATGTCAGTGGAATCGTATGGTACGTAGCCTTCCCGGACTGGCTTCTTTCAGTGAGTCATGGCTTCATAGCTCATTTCTTTTTAGTGCCGAATAACATCCTGTAGTTTGAATAGACCACAGTTTATCCATTTATCTCTTGAAGGACAGCTTAGTTGCTTCCAATTTTTGTCAATTATGAATAAAGCTGCTATAAACATCTACTTTTGGGGGTGGGCATAGTTTTGAACTCGTTGGATAAATACCACAGAGTGATTATTCGATCACGGTAGAGTATGTTTAGTCTTGTAAGAAGCAGTCAGACTGTCCTCGAGAGCGGCTGCCCCATTCTGTACGCCCCCGGGAATGAAGGAGGGTCCCTGCTGTCCCACGACGTCCTTGCCAGCACTTGGTGGTGTCAGAGTTGCAGATTTTGGCCTTTGTAGTAAAAGGTGTGAGGGTGTCTTGAAAGTTGCATTTCCCTGACAACATATGTAGTGGAGCATCTTTTCATATGTTTATTTGCCACCCGTTTATCTTCTTTGTTGAGGTATCTGGTAAGGTCTTTAGTCCATTTTTCAGCTGGGTTTTTTAGTTGTTGAGTTTTAAGAGTTCTTTGTAGGTGCTGGAAGATAGTCCTTTATGAGCTGTCTCTTGCAAATATTCTCTCCCAGTCTGCGGCTTGTCCTCTCATTCTCTTGACACTGTTCTTGCAGATTAGAAATGTTTAATTGTAACCAAGTCCAGCTTATCAATTATTTGTTTCATGGGTTGTGCCATTGGTGTTGTGTCTAAAAAATTACCCGCACACCCAAGGTCACTGAGGTTTGTGCCTAGTTTTATCTTCTAGGGGTTTATAATTTTACATTTTACATTTAGGTCTGTGATCCATTTTGAGTTAATTTCTGTGAAGGGCATAAGATCTGTATCTGTTTTCTTTCTCTTTTTTTCCCTTGCATGTGGCTGTCCAGTTGTTCCAGCGTTATTTGTTGAAAAGATTAGGATTGTTTTGCAGACAATAAACACATTTATTCTATCACCGAAGGCCCTTGATAGATAATTCTGAGGTTGGTTAATTAAGTGACTGTTTTCACCTTCTAGGGCTGCCTTAGCAAAATACCACCAACTGGGTGTTTTAAACAATGGAAAGAATTATTTTCTCCCAGTCCTGGAGGCCAGAAGGGCAAGCTCAAGGTGCCGGAGGTTTGGTTTCTCCTGGGCCTGCAGGTGGCATCTTCCCACCGCGTCTGCCCGTGGCCGCATGTCTGTGCTCCCATTCCTGCTGTCTCGTCCTCTTTCTTTAAGGACACACTCAGGTTGCATTCGGGCCCCCCTGTGTGACTTCATTTAACCTTTATCCCCCCAAGGGCCCCCTCTCCAAATCCAGGCACGCGGGGCGTCCGAGCTCCACGCTCTGGATTCGGGGAGACAGTTCAGTCCAGAACGGCGCCTCAGAGGTCTCGGAGCTCCGGGCTGGTGTCTCGGTGGCCCCCTTGCTCTGACTCCTCATCCCACCGTGGTGCCGCATCTCTGGGCACCACCTCCTCACACGACATTGTCCTTAGCAAGCAATGGCAAGTCCCTTTCTTGAGTCTCTTTTCCCTCCCCCTGCCGGGTGCTGTGTGGGTAGAGTGTCCGGTGAATGCTGCCCAGACTCCACTGTCAGCGTGCTGGCCACTCCTCCCGTCTCCGGGTACAGTGCGTTCTGTTTGTTTTGTAGCCCATGTCAGCCGAGCATTTACTAGGTGTAGACACCATTCTGAACTACTTTGATCTTTCCGATGCTTTTGCATGAGGTGCTGTGATTAGCCCTAGCTAATGAGAGCCGGTGGCACAGTCAGGTCACTTGCCCAGCGTCACACAGCCGGTAGGCGGTGGAGCCTGAGTGTGGCCTCAGCTGTTCCGGCTCCAGTGCGGCCCTCTTACCACACACGCCACATCGAGGGGTTCCAGACAGGCTTCCAGTTGCTCCCCTCCACCCTGCTCACTCCCAGAGATCATACCATTGTCGAAACTCCAAAACATGGAGTTTACTTCAAAGGAAGAATTGCTATTCCCAGGTCAGTTTTGCATCGCTTGTTATACTCTATGGTATTTTTCCCCAGCCGATCACTGAAACGGGACAACAGACAGCGGTCACCAAAACGATGAGGAAGCTCCCACTGTGGTGGGACGGTGTCTTCCAAATCCCTCTTCCTGGGTATCCGGGATGATCAGAACATGAGAAGCGGCCCTGGCTGGTGTGGCTCAGTCAGTTGGAGCATCATCCTGTACATGGAAAGGTCGTCGGTTCAATTCCCAGTCAGGGCACATGCCTGGGTTGCAGGTTTGGTCCCCGGTTGGGGTGTATGAGGCAACCAGTCGATGTTTCTCTCCTTCTCTCTCTGCCTCCCTTCCCTGCTCTCTAAAGTCAATACGTGTGTCCTCTGTGAGGATAAGAAAGAGGACGTGAGAAGCAGCAGGACATCGGGAGTCTCCTGCGCTGTTTAAGAGCCTAGACTCTGAGGCGGATGGCCTGGCTCTGGCCACTCAGTCAGCCTCTCTGGGACTCCGTTTCCCCATCTGTGAACAGGAGCTACCTCACAAGATGATTCTGTCCAGGTGAATGGTGCTGCCTGCATATAAAGTCCTGGGATAATGCCTCCCACATAGTGGACATGTTCTAAATATTGCCCGGTACTGATATTCTCACTCCACCCACCGAGCAGGGGTGACGTTTCCTCTCCCTTCGTGACCTGGCAGAGACACTCTGGTAGCGCTGAGCCTGCGTGGCAACCTCTGGCAGTCAGTTAAGTTAAGCAAGGACCCACTTCTGACGGCATTTTAAATTTTCACACAGTGTGATTCCAGCCTCCTCACTGAGCAGACGTACCAGGCGCTCACCTGGCTGGGTCTGGGCTTCTGCAGGATTATTTTACTTCTCTCCCTGAACCCAAATGGCAGGCATCGGTCACATTGCCTGCTTTCAGTTCTTCCCATTGTCCCCGCTGGGGCATAGGAATGGGGCTGGTCGTCTCTTCCACCTCTGTACTCGCTTTACTTTGAGTTAGTCCTGAAGTTCAAGTTCTTGTGAGTTCCATGCAGTTTCAGGGGGAAGACTGAGCTTCTGGTGGAGACACCATATAGGCTTCCGGCAGAGGTGACAGCATCTGTGGGGTCACAGGCTTCCATCTGATACCTCCAACTTGACAGTGTCGCTGGCAACCACAGCTTTTCCTCTGTCCACCTCCCCACCCTCATAAACTAGCTTCCACCCCTCACAGGGGCTCTTCACTGTCTGTCCCCCCACCCCGCTTCATCTCCTCCATGAGATTGCCCCCCATTACTGGACTTTCGGCATTCACATTCTGTAACAGTCGGAGATCCTAGCAAAAATTTACATTCTCTGGCCTAGCCTTTTCTTATTTCCACCCAAATTCTCAAACCTAAACCACCACCACTCATTTTTTCCAGTCCTGTCTGGCCTCGCCACACCCTCCAGAGCCAGCTTCCCAAGTTGTGTGGGACTCCAGAGGTCTGCGGTGGCCCTGAGTCTCGCTGTGGTGTGTCACTCTTACTCACTTCTGTTTACATTACTGCGTGTTTCTCTGTGCACCTGCTCGGTGCCAGGCACAATGCTGAGCGCTGGGGATAAAGGCAAGAACAAGAGGAGGGTCCCGGTGCAGCCCTGGTGTGGCGGCCATGAGGACAGAACAAATGAATCAGCAGCCGTACCAGTAAACATGAATCTGGGGTAAGGGATGCACAGGAGCAAGGACAGTGCGACCAGGGGGAGCTTTCAAGGCCTGCGGGTCAGGGAGTGCCCTTCTGGGGATGCAGCGGGACCGCAACGTCTGAAGCCAGAGTGGGAGTTTGAAAATAGTGAAGAGGGAGGTGTGTTCCAGGCAGAGGCCAGGGCTTGTCCCAGGGAGCGGGGGGGAGAGGCGGGTACCACGACCTCGCGTGTTCTGAAGCGGCCCCTCTGCCTGCAGACAGCCCGTGGGAGGGCGTGGTCAGTGGGGGCCAGTGGAGGCTGTTGCAGCAGGTCCAGTCCGGAGCTGATGGTGGTGTGCCCCAGCGGGGCAGTGCTGGCAAATTCGACAGATTTTCAGGAGAAGGAACAGACAAACCTCAGTTACTGGGCTGGATTGGGGGGTGGGGACAGGGAGGCAGCTCTTTGTCCATGTTACCTTAATGCACCCCCCCCCAATGTCCCACCTTCTGTCCCCTCCGAGGGAGCCCGGTGCCTCCTCTGACCCTCACTTCATTATCTTGCACAAACCTCCACTGCAGCCGGTCTGTGGTAGGTGCTGGGGCCGATTGTACATTGTTTGTACATTGATGGCGAGCTCCTGCCCACTCTCCATGTGCAAGATCTCGCACCTCCTTCCTTTCACTCTCAGGTTTGAAAGTTTTTCTCCTGACTAAAACTAACCTATTCGTCTACACTCCACACCCAAACTACCTCGAGTGCCTGGGACCTTCTGCCAGGACTCCCTCTTCTCGATGACCAAGGGCTCTTAGCCTTTCTGTGCCACGGGCCCCTTTGGCCATGGGGGGGGGGCTCTGGGCCTCTTCTCAGAGTGGTGCTTTTGAAATGCAGAGAATAATATATGTGATAGGAAACAAGCATATTAAACTAAAGCTATACAGTATTTTAAATTTTTGATATTAATAGTAATACATGGGCCACTCTATAAAATATTAAAGAACATGGTGGCAATAATGACGTGATTTTGAGATAGTCAGCAGCACAGGTGATCTTTTGAGATCGCTGCAATAAATGAGATAGACATGGCAATAAGTCAGGTCCGTGGGTTCCAAGTCGCAAGGACGGCTACCAGCGGAGGTTTGTTGTCTACGTCTGTCATTGAGGGAAGACCTCAAATCCAGCTGGAAGGGAGGGAAAACAGAGATGACTGCTTTCCCACCTGGGTCCACAGACCTGCTCTTGATTATTCACACCAACTCAGGTCCCCTGCAGCTCAAACCAGCACCACACCCGCACCGCCCTGCCACCCTTCTGGTTTGGGGACCCTGGGGACCACGCTCCTTTCTTTCAAAACCTGACTCCAGCAACCCTCCCAGGCCCCGTCTGGCCTGCTGTCCCGGGGGCTTCTGCCTCCCACTGCCCAGCGAAGCTGCTCCCTGAGCTCTGCGAACCTGCCCCGTCTGGGTCTCCCTCTGTCTTCTCACTTTCTGCGGTTCCCTGGGAGCCCCGTGGACCCTTTCATCCCGTCCTCTCTCCCAGGCCCATTCGTTCTTGGTGTCAGGGTCACCCCCACATTGTGTGCAGACCCCCTCAGTCACCAGAGGTGTCAGCTGAGCAAAAGCCCACTCCTCTGCTCCCAGCTCCCTCTCTCAAGCCTTTCCTCTTGCCAAGCTCCTGTCCTCTGCAAACCGGCAACCCTGAGGCCCGATTCTGGGAGGAGCGGCTGTTTCCTCCTTCCCCGTGTCCCTTGGATTCCGTCCTTTCTCTCCATTTGCTCTGCCACCGGCCATCCTGCCCTCTTTCCCTCCTGGGGGACTTCTTTCCTCCCTCCTGCCCCACGGCTCGCAGTCACCCTGCTTGCATTCCACTGCCAGAGCAAAGTGGCTGCGACGCTGCTTCCACCCTCAGTACCTCTGGCTGCGCCCCCATCTCACCCCACCTCTTAAAAATAGCTACAGTGCAAATGTGTAAAACAGCATTTTCCACATGTATCCAAGATAACCCAAGGGCCTCACTTCTTCCTGTGGGCCCAGCCCTTCTCGTAGAAAGACTCTCAGCCCACAGAAATTAGAGTGTGGGCAGTTGGGTTCTCAAGGTCAAAGTCAGCCTGTCTGGAACCTGTGGATGCTGTGGCTGAACAGGCCAGTGGTCACTTCTGCCCGCATGTCCAGCGGCCCCCCAGCTGGAATTCCCAGAGGCCAGCCCACCCTGCTAGAGTGGTAGGCCACCTGGAAGGGCTTTCATTAAGTTCGTGGTCAGCCCCTGATGTCCGTCCGCTCTCCTGGCTGCACAGTTGCCCCCAGCCCTTCCCCCACTGCCCAGTGAGGCTTTACAAAAGGGAAAAACCACATCAGTCCAGCGAATACAGATGACCCACGAGGAAAGGATAAAAGCCTCGCCCTTCGGAGAGGACGCAATCGGGCCACGGAGGGCCCGTCCTCTCACAGGGGTGGCCCCACCCCACACAGGTGCAGCATGGATCCTGGGAGACCGCCAGGCACAGAGCTGGACCCTCCCGGCTCCATCAGGCTGTACCCCCTTCCCTCCATTGCCCCCAAAAGTATTTTGTGGTCACCTCTGTGGTCTGGTCCGCCTGTCTTATTTATTTCTTATACACAAGGAGAAAAGGAAGATTGAAGAAGCAGTCCTCTGGAAAATTTGTTTTCATGACGTCTGGTGATCTGCACTTGAATATGACCAAGGGTATTGTCTAGGGGCGTCCCGCATATGTGATCTCCCTGGTTCAATGCACCAGCCCACCCCTCTGATGTCAGACCTTCAGCCACTCTGCTTGTGGTGACCCTTCTCTCCCTCACGAGATCACACCTTTGAGGTGGAAATAGGGATCCTGTGGCCACTCGCTGAGGTCTTACAGAGTGCTCCCTCCTGCCCACCTCCCTGCTCCAGACCCAGGAGTGCCTGACTCAGCCAGTTAATGAGCTTAGATGCAGCTGCTTAACCCCTTCAGTGCTTGTCTCAGTCGCCTCGATTCTCCATCCACAGGAGGCACTGGGGCCACGCGAGTTAGAACTTTTTCCTGCATACCATGTGGACATTGGAGGTATTGAAACCCACTCTTATGGGCACACCAGAGAGGTGAATTAAAGCAGAAATGACTCAGACGTCCCCATCAGTGGTCATAAAGTTGTCCCCAGATCGGTCATGTAATTCATTGTGTCCACCACGTCTCAGAGAGTCTCAGTGTCTGTTCAGAAGGAAGAAGCCAGAATCTGGTTGAAAGGAAGGGCCGGTCCCACTTACCCTGGGGGCCGGTTTGCAGTCGTGCGGACTGAGGTGCACGTCAGCAGGGGCGGGGACTGAGGTGTGTGTGTGTTCCGAGCCGTGAGCGGTCGGCACGGCCAGCCCTGCTGTCTGGGACCGGCTCAGTGACGGGTCCCTGTGTGTCTCCGTTCCGTCTCAGGCGAGTGCAGCAGTGGGATCTGTGACGAGACCTCGTGCGTCAACGGCGGCACCTGCGCAGCGGTCAGGGCTGACTCTTACATCTGCCTATGTCCCCTCGGGTTTAAAGGCCGACACTGCGAAGAGGGTGAGGAGGCGCCAGCGGATGGCATTTCTCTCTGCAAGTCGACGCAAAGCCCCGTCCATGTTTACGGGAGTAACATTGCTTTCTTGGGGAGCTCGGGAGAATCTTTCTCCTTTTTTTGCTGGGTTGGCGTGTCCTCAGGTGTAAGTGTCAAACCAAACCTTCCCGGCCAGGCCTTGGTGGGCTCCTCTTGGCCCACAGATAACTCGGAAGAGCCTGTAGTTTCGGGGCCCATGTCAGGCTGCACGGAAGCGTTGACGGTCCCAGAGCAAGGCCGGGAAGGCGTGTATCACATCAACAGTGGGATGGGCGGAGGGGTCTCGTTTCCCTTTCTTTGCACTTTTCTGCCGAATTTCACTGCCGCACATACTGATCACACACATCAATCACGCCCACTCACCTGTGGACACATGCATGGAAACACAGGCACACACAGGATACGGGAACTTTTGGAAAACCATGCAGAGTCGCACGTGCTTTGACTTCTCCACCAGCGATTCGGATTTGGACCTCAGACACCTCCTGGAGGAACTTTTCACTGTAGAACGTGAAATGTCACGGCTCGTAGAGGAGGGGACCGGCCTGTGTGTCAGACCGAGTCGGGGCTGTCCGTGCGGTCTCTGTTGTCAGAGCCTGACGTGACAAAGGTAGACCCTGGCTCATGTCACACATACTGCAGGTCGGTGGAGGTGCTGGTGCCGGCCCCCCCCCCCAGGTGGCCTTTTCAGGGACACAGGCCCCTGCCTTCAGGGGGCTCCACGGGGGCTTCAGAGGCCCCCACTGATCCCTGCATCTGCCAGCAGGCGAGAGAGGTGAGAATGCAGGAGGTGGAGGGAGTCCTAGGGGCCAGGCCCGGGTGCCGTCCAGCCTTCCCCGCCACATCCCACTGGCCCGGACTCAGTTAGACCCCCCCACGGCGGACAGCTGAGGACAGAGTTGAACCCCGTGCCCAGAGAAACGTGCATGGCTCATTGTGCCCCGGAGGGATTCCTAATGCTCTGCCTGTCTCTCTAGCTTTCACCTTGACCGTCCCTCAGTTCAGAGAGTCCCTGCGCTCCTACGCTGCCACGCCCTGGCCCCTGGAGCCCCGATACTACCTTTCCTTCATGGAGTTCGAGATCACGTTCCGACCGGACTCGGGCGACGGCGTCCTCCTGTACAGCTACGACACGGGCAGCAAGGACTTCCTGTCGCTCAACATGGCAGGCGGCCACGTGGAGTTCCGCTTTGACTGCGGCTCCGGGACCGCCGTGCTCAGGTGAGGGCTGGGACCTTTAGCAACCCCCCCCCAAAAAGCCAAACAGCAGCCACTTTGGGCAAAGCTGACTTTCTCATTCAGTGGGTTATGACCTGCCTGTCTTCCTCACGGTTCCCTTTTCTGAAACCTGTCCTGATTCATGCCCACGACACGCTCCCCCTGGGTCTTGCCATCTTGGGGCCAAGGTTTCCTTTTCCAAATAACTGCCCAGTCGACAGCGATCCTCTGCGTCAGGCCAAGGAACGCGGGTGTGCTTCCGATGGGGGAGAGGGGTGGACCGCCTTCCTTTCCACGCAGCGTCACACCAGGCCATGTGCAGAAGTTGGATGAGTTGTAGTTGATCAGTGCTGTGCCCACAGCATCACTTGGTGGGTGCTTGGCAAATAAATGATGAGCAGTAAAAAAGTATTAACAGAAATGCAATGAACAGCCGTGTGCTCGGTGACCTCACTCAAAATGGTAACTTCCCTCCTGCGCTGTTTGGATGGACGGTGACTGGTCCCTTGGCAAGTCTCTGGCGGCCGCTTTCTGACCACGAATCACCAGCCATTGCAAAGACCCGTTTTGGACCAATTGCTCCAGGACACTGTGTGATGAGGGCTTTCAGCCAAGCTCGGCAGTAAATCGGTGCCTCAGGCACTTGCTGGTGTCTGCAGAACTGGTTCTGAGTCCTCCAAAGCCCTCCGCTTCCCTGCCTCCCGGAGTTCCTTCACTCTGCAGATCGGTCCGTTCCGGTACAGGGTGTCGGGGCCGAGTCCCTCGGAGCCTGCGATGGGAGGTTTCTGTGTTTTTCCTATTTGTGTCTTGCTCTCCTGAACTGTGTGCCTCCCGTGGTAGTTTTGACCTTCGAGCCAGAGGCCCGCCAATCTAATGCCAACATGCTTCTGCTTCTGTGTTTGTCTGGTTCTTCTGTCTTGAAACTGCCTGGGGTGTTCTGTTTCAGTGGTGCCCTGCGGCAGAAGTCGGTGAGTTTGCTGTTGTTTTGAAGGCAGTCGCGGGTCATATTCAAGCTGTACTTGTATTGCTGGACTGTCATTTTTAGAACATGGGCCTGGGGTGTTACCACCGAGTGTTGCCCTTAACGGCCGGTCACTTTTCATGGCTGATGGGAAGTGCTAGCTGCATTGGAGTTTTCATAATTCTTCAGAAGTACAGTTCATTTCTGTCCTTATGGCCGAATCCCTACACATCAATGACACCTCCCCCCTTGGGGAACGGACACACATTTTTGTACCTCTGGTTCTGCAAAAGTGTCCTGGGTGGGTATTTCACTGATTCCATGTATATGTGATTATGCAAAGCAGTCTGAGCAATTCACTAAGAACCGTTTGTCAAGTTGAGGAAGGAGGGCACCTTGTGTATCGCCTTGTGCATTGGAACGGCTTCATTCTGGGTGAGGAATGACCAGCAAGAGCCAGGCGGCGCCAGAGCACAAGCCCTCCCGAGGACAGATGGCTCCCTGCACCTCACGTGGCAGCCACAGCGAGGGGGTCACCAGCACACTGGACCTCAGAAGTCCAGCCTTTTCCTCTTCCTAATTCTCTGCCTACTGTGGACAAGAGGAGTTTTTACAAAAATAAGTTATTGTTGTCCTGCCTGTCAGGAAAGGCTCCTGGAAATAGTTCTTGCCTGTTAGGTGTGGAGAAAGGGAGGCGAACACTCAGAGTGCACGAGGAACAAGGACCGGCCACCCTCGCCCTTGTCCCATCCCCCCTCCAGGGTCACCTGACGGCTGTGATCACTGTTGACGTCCCAGGTGCCCTGGGGAAGACATTTATGTTACAAACCTTTTCGAAGACTTCTTGCTCAGTTAAGAAACTCCTGTGAAAGCCTGAACGGCATGAGGCTGTGGAATGGGCCAGAGGTTTTTAACTTTGGGAAAAGAGTATGGTGGTCAAATTGATTATGAACTTCATTAAAAAATCAAGACAATTGTAACGAGCTGGTGGCGGCCATGATCGATGTTTCCGGGCTGGGGAGCAGTGCATTGACGGGCCACAGCCACTGCAGGACAGAGCGTGACTAAGGCTGTTGCTTGTTGTGGACACGGGGCCTTGGGAAAAGTGACCCTGGTGTCTCTACTGCATATTGATTTAGCCAAGGCGATTAAATCCTAATTGCTAGGACAAATCACAAAAGCCTTTGCCAGAGCAAAAAAAAAAATCAAGGAAGCAGGTGAAGACCTTTCCGTAATGGTGCACATTGGTATTCCTGGTGCTTGTCCAGGTCCACAGAATAATGAGGAGGCGCAGGGAAGGCCAGGAGTCCCGCCGTTAGAAACGCAAATGCAAGAATTGCGCTCTTTTTGCACACCTTGCTGTAACAAGGAATGTGTAAAACTTATCAATATCCTTTAAATTCACGTGATTCCACCTTGAATTAAACACTGAATTTTTAAAATACTTTGAATCCTTTTCACAATATCAGATGCCTGTTCTTGTCCTAATACTGTATTATGAAAAATTTCTAACATAGAAACGTTTAAAGGACAGTCCATTAAACACCCATATACTCACCTCCTGTAGTCTACGGTTAAGGCTTTGCTCTATTTGCTTTTGTCCCATATCTAGCCTTCCACCCATCCAGCTGTCCTTCCTTCCTTCCTTCCTTCCTTCCTTCCTTCCTTCCTTCCTTCCTTCCTTCCTTCCTTCCTTCCTTCCTTCTTTCCTTCATTCTTTCCTCCCCCCTCCTTTCTCTCCTTCTATCCATCCATCCACCCATGTTACTTTTATCTGAATTTCAACACATGCTGCAGATATCAGTACACCAAAGCATCCCTGTTTTATACTGTGGTCTGTATAAGTTTCTCTTCTTCCAAGCTCATGTGCAGCAATGATCGTGTTTTATCCTCCTGTTACCCTTCATCTAGAAAACCCACATTTCAGGCCTGTTGCAAGGAATAAACAAGATAAGAAATGCACCATCCCTACCATGAAAGGGGTCTGATAAACGGACCTAGCGCTGCTGTGTTTGCTAAGCAGGAGTGGTCGTTGTCACTTGCTGGACAGAGTGGGGTGCCTGAGGTTGGCACCGGCAGCGTCAGAGCTAGATTGACGAGCGTTACCGGTGACCACGGGTGCTCACCCACGCTCAGTGTCCTTCCCTTGCAGGAGTGAGGAACCCCTCGCCCTCGGTCACTGGCACGAGCTGCGTGTGTCCCGCACGGCGAGGAACGGCCTCTTACAGGTGGATAAGCAGAAGGTGGTGGAAGGCATGGCGGCGGTAAGGACTCCTCTGTGCCCCTGGTTCGGGGTGGGGACGGGGCTGCTGTTTGCTTTCTGTCCTGGAGATGAGAGCAGCAGCACAGTGGTTAGGCGCATGGACACCAGAGCCAAACGGCCTGGACCGACCTCCGCTCTCCCCTCCGGCCAAGGCACTTAGCTTTTCTACTCCTCAGCCGTGAGTGTGGAGAATAGCCACAGACGCCTCCAAGGGTGGTTCCACCCAGCGTCAGGACGGGCTGGACGGTGCCACAGGCCGTCCCAAACAAGCCCCAACATCAGCAGCTATAACAGGGTTCATTCTCACTCATGCCACATGCCCACCAACGGCCAGCTGCAGCCTTGACCTGAGACCTGGACGGAAGGAGCAGGGTCAGCAAGAAGGCCTAGTGGGCTGCTCCCCGGCCCTGGAAGCTTCTGCCCAGAAGTGGTTTGTTTCTCTTCCACTCACGTGTTGCTGAAAAACGCCAGTGACAACCTGAGGTTGGAGGTCGCCTTCCTGCACAGAGTGGGTACTGCTGACTAGCAGTCCACTGCCTTGGTTGTGACACATTGTGAGGTTGCTGTTGTGACCCCCACTTTATGGATGACGAACCTGAGTCTCAGAGCGGTTAGAAAATGTACAAACACTCAAAGAGGCGGCCAGCAGCAAAGCAGAGCAGTGCGCAAGTCAGGCCATGGGGGTCGTGATGGGTCTTGGAGGGGCCAGGTGACAAGGACCCAAAGACATGTGTGGTCATCTTAACCATCTTTTCCTAAAATTTTACGTACCGTGTTTGTTTTTCATCTGTTGGCAGGGAGGCTTCACACAGATTAATTGCAACACGGATATTTTTATTGGCGGAGTCCCCAGTTACGATGAGGTGAAGGACAAGTCGGGCATCCGCCAGCCGTTCAGTGGGAGCATCCAGAAGGTACTGGCTTCGCTTTCTCATGCTTGCTCGACCTTGACCGCAGACAGTGGAACTGAGAACTGGGGTCAGTGTGCAACCCACGGTACCCAAAGAAATTTTGATAAAGTTTTGACGTTTTTAAGATTTCATTTTTTAATGCTTACAGCATAGCTTTCCAGCCCCATTTCTTACAACATCTGCTCCTGGGTCTCTGCCCAGCAGATGTAGCATGAACATGACTCAGTGAGTTTTTACGGCAGATCCACAAAAAGACCCCGGGACTCCCGAGGGAGGCAGCTGGCATCGGGTCGCTTTGGACACTGTACCAAAGGGGAGGAGGTGCACGGGGTCGATCAGCAACTCAGCGCTTCTCCGCAGGGGTGCTCTGCAGCTTGCTGAGGGCAAGGACAGACTCACCTCCACCTCTCCCCACCCCGCCCCACCGCCACAGTTTAGCAGTTGTTCATCAATCATGCTACCAAGCTCCTAAGAGCAGAGGTTAGGGGTCCTTCCATAGAAGGTCCAGGAAAGAGACCACTCTGCTAGTAAAGACCCAGGGCACGGGCCCCGCCCCGTTTACCTCTTTTCCTTCTCTGGGGGCAGCCAGGGTCTCTCCAGTTATGGGGACAGGGAGTTCTGTTTGCAGCAGAGGGCTCACTCACCCTCCCTGAGTGCCGGGACCACCGAACCTGGGAGGAAAAGGGTTTGAAGAAAAGTGTGTCGGACGTGCGAGTCGTCTGGTTTCCCCTTTAGCCACCGGGTGGGCGTGGGCTGCTGACCCTTTCGAAGCCGAGGCAGAGGAGGGCCAGGGAAGGAGGGCCGTGTTCTGGCCTGCTCATCGGAGCGCGCGTCCTGGTGTGGGGGCCCAGCAGGATTTGCTGACTCTGACACGTCCGCCTTTGCTGCTAAACTGTGGTGACAGTGACACCTCAGTTCAGACCACTGTCTCCCCCCACCCACAGCCATGAGTGGGCTTGGCCACGTTTCCCCACCCCCGTGTTTGAAATTCTCACTCGGCAAGCAAGCTGAGGTGCTGAGGGGCTTCACCCCGCCCCTCCCCAGCCACCCTGGTCAGGCGCAGCCCCTCATGGACACAGATCAGATCAACCCTTTCCTCCTGGCTTCCCAGAAAGGCCACTGCCCCTCACAGGGTTCAGACTGTCGCCTGGGCCGCATCCTGCGGTGGATGCTGCCATCCTTGGCTTGTCTCAGCCACAGGTGACGGTTTCTCTGCCCTTCACTTTCAGCATGGACAGGGGAGACTATGGAAGATTCTGGCTGCTCTTTAGCAGCTTCTGAGACTCAGAACTGAGGAAAAGTTGTCTCCCAGCCCTTGACCCTCTCCAAGGGCGCGGCAAGCCTGGAAACAGGGACTAGAGGCAGGAAGTGCCGTGGCTACCCAGTTAGGACCCCCTGCAGCGTGGGGGTCCCCTGGGTTCTCTGTTCTCCTTGAGTTCTGAGCAGCATTGGAGACATGGAAACACCAGCAGCTAGAGTTCGGTGCACAGTCCGAGTCAAGGGCGGAAAACAATGGGTCTATTTATCTGGGGTCCGGAGCCCTGTCACCTACTGCCAGAGTCGTCAGTTTCTCCAGAGCCCACTGGCAGGGACAGAAGGGGGCAGTCCCAGCGAGTAGGCCCGGCAGTGGGGAGGGCTCGGGAGCTGAGTTTCAGTTTTTTCTTGAATGAGGGGGCAGGACGTGGAGGGTGGAAGGGAACTCGGGAGTGTCGGGGACGGAGGAGGGGGGAGGCCCAGCGGTGGAGCTCGAGGGGCCCACGGGAGGATTAGCCAGAATCACAGAGCAGTCCCGGAGAGGCTTCCCCTCCGCCATCGGCCGGAGCCCCCCGTCCCTCTTGGGTTCTTTTGTTTTGGATCCTTCCCTGCTCAGCTCTAGGGCACACACTGAAACCTCGGGGGCCGCACCTTAGAACCACCTGGACGGCTTTCCAAGGTTACTGATAAGTGGACGCCGCCCTCAGAGATTCTGACATGATTGAGCTGGGTGGGCCCTGGGCCTTAGGTGTTTCCTAAACCCCCCGGGGGCTCCACCAGGCAGCCAGGGTGAGACCTCCGATTGTGTGTTGGCAGTTACCGGGACTTCTCTTTGACCTCTCGTGGGACCGGGTCTTCCAGAACCAGAGGGGCCTTGACGCTGCAGGTTCTCCAGGTGCCGGGCATGATTGCGTCCGCTCCTGCCTCATTAGCAGCACAGGGGCAGCACCTGGACCTGCTCGCCTCCGTCTAACGCTCTCTCTCGCTGTGTGGGTCTAGGTTGGTGGGCGAGGGACGAGTCAGTAACCGCAGGGCTGTTTTCTGACTTCCTGACTTCTTCGCGTGTTCTCTCCCCAAGATCACCCTGAACGACCGCGCCGTCCACGTGAAGCACGACCTGAGCTGGGGCGTGAACGTGGAGAATGCCGCCCACCCCTGCGTGGCGGGCCCCTGCGCCCACGGGGGCAGCTGCCGACCCCGAAAGGAGGGCTATGAGTGTGACTGTCCCTTAGGCTTTGAGGGTCTGCACTGCCAGAAAGGTACGTGGGGGCCCGGCCCCATGTCGGGGGCCGTGGAGGGGAAAGACTGGGCGGACTAGGGCGCTGGCGGTGCCGGCGCAGCAATACTGGGTGTTTTTATCAGTGATTGCAGTGATATCATAGGTAGCCAATTCCATAGAAACCACTGAGATTCTTTAGTAATTAAAAGGTGGAAGTCCCTCTGTAACAGTAGGTAAAACAGCTTCCCCACGCCCCTCCCCTGCCTCCTTGCCTGGGAATCCCCTCTGGGCCCAGCGGTCAGACGGTGAGCCCATCTTCCTGGGCGTTTGCCAGACCCCGTCCACCTGAGTCACCCTCAGAGCCTGTCTGATAGGCTGGTAAACGTTTTAACTAAATGTTGACCCCTGCTTGAGAATTTTTTAAAGACATATTGCCAAGTACAGAAAAATAAGGATTGTACTTCTCTAAACTAAATATCAATAAGCTTCTGTAGAGAGCGGCTCTCTGTGCTACCCAAGCCTCCCCCGAGCCTCAGTTTCCTCACTGTAGGGTGAGAATGAAAATAGCCACAGTGGAGGCTGTGGTGTGGGCACAATGGACAACACATGTTCCTTGGACGAAGGCCTGCTGAGCCCTCAGAACACCAGCCGTTATAATTATCAATGAGGAACAGAAAACCTGTTAGCAGGTGCTGTGAGCGACTCGGCACCGCCCTTGTCTGAGCTCCTCGGGCAGGTCACAGACCAAGAGCCCTGAGTGCGGGCGGCGGGCCGCGGCCTGGTGTCCCAAGAGGCCTGTGCACAGGTGGCCGTCATTGTGTCGGGCCCCGTGGAGTGACTTGTTTGGGTGTCCGGACGGCCTCACCTGCTCGGGAACTAATCAGAGAGAGGTAGTCAGGCCTGGAGGACGTCAAGCCGCCAGGCTAGGTGAGGGAATATGTTGTTTTTCTTATTTTGTTTCTAGGTTCTTAACTTTTTTTAAATCCTCACACGAGGGCATCCTTATTGATTTTGGAGAGAGAGGAAGAGAAGGGAAGAGAGGGAGAGAAACGTGTGTGAAAGAGAAACATCGATTAGTTGCCTCTCATATGTGCCCTGACAGGGGACCAAACCAGCAACCTAGGCCTGTGCCCTGACCAGGCATTGAACTTGAAACCTTCCGGCGTGTGGGAGGCTGGTCCAACCAACTGAGCCATATTGGCCAGGGCTCCAGGTTCCTGATTTTTATCGGAGGTAGGGCTCAGAGGAAAACTGTAAATTTCTGGCAGATATTTGGTACATGGAGTGATAGGAGAAGTTGTTTTGCAGTGGCCTTGGAAAATCTGAAAGATGCCAGTTTGCCAGGTGGAAGATTAAGTGGCATTCTACTTAAATGAGTTTTTCAACCTCATTTGCATGACAAATCATATGACATATTTATTAACATAGCCCAGCCTGTGGTAACCCCCCAGAGGAGAGCAGTTGACCCATCTGTGAATGAGTCTAATGCCGATTCTAACAGGCAGCCCTTGTCGAGCTCAGAGCGCGTCCTCACAGAGATTTAGTCCGAGTGGCCCCTCATTCAGACAGTTGGGACTGGACTTCACACAGCAAGGTCTGTGTCTCACCACAAGCAGCGCAAGCTTGCTGCTGCCTTAGACGCCAACCCTAATGGTCATCATTCAGAGTCTGGGCTGAAATGAACAGTTGGCAGCTTTGGGAATCAAAGGAGGAAGGGCTGGGTTGTTTGCCATCTTGTTGACCCCATTTGCCTGCTGCAGAACATTAGCCATAACATATATGAAAAGCTCACGTTCACAGCCCCATAACTATGGGTTCAGGTTGAACAAAAAATAAATTTCACCAGAATGAAGGGGCTGGTCCCTGGGGAGGCTCTGGGCTTCCTGGCAGGATCCAAGCAATGGACAGTGGCAGGGGGACCGGGGGACATCTGGGCCTCTTTCTGTGACACACTGGGCTGGACCGTCAGCTGCCCCTGCTGTGCCATTATCCCCTTGTTCTTTGAAAAACAGGCAGTCCTTCTGGCACCAGGGGGGCCGGTGCCGGTGGTAAGGAGAGGCGCACCGGGGAGGCACGGCCCTCCTCCCCTGTGACGCGGCTTCGGAGGGTGAACGGGGCTCTGGGCGCCAGTGAGGACAACTCAAGGAGAGTCGTCCCAGGCCTCAGCAGGCACACGGCAGAACACAGCCTGCTTTTATACAGGGGAGGGCGTGTAGTCCCAGATAAGGACTGGAAAGAAATGGGAAGTGGGCAACCACAATAGTGCCACAGAAGGACAGTCTAGACATCTGGGTAAATTCATAGCTTGGACAGCCAAGCAGGGCTGGAAGTCCACGTTGGCCAGGGAGGATCCTGTCTAATCCAGCAGGGGACTCAGAGCCTCGTATGTTGAATACTTAAAGCTTTGGGGTTTTTCCTCTGCCTCCAAACCAGGTCGTGCTTCCAAAGCAGGAGCCTGGCCCCAGGGAGGGTAGACCTGTGCCTTTACATTGAGCAGCTAGTGTGGCCATCGCCAGCATCAGGCCCCATTCTATCCACGCCGAGGGGCACCTTCTCCATCTGGGGGTTCGTTTGGGGCTCCTCAGTGGGTGGTTTTCTGTAACCTCCTCGGGGTTTGTGGCAGGCAGGTGAACTCCACTAGGGACCTTGTCAGCAAAGTGGACACTTGCCTGGATGGCTGGGGCCCCAAACTCAGACGAGACCTCTCCTTGAGAGGGTCTGGCACCCAGACCACCACAGCGGTTTGGGGAGCCCCCGAGGCCCCTGCAGGGCCAGGGGCAGGGGCAGGAGCACCCTCTGAGCGCCGGGCCATCCCCAGGGCTCTGCAGGCTCCTGAAGCGGCAGCAGCAGAAAATGCAGCCTCGGTCCCAGCTCGGGAACCACCGAGGCAGGAGGAGCAGGGGTGCTCCTGAGTCCCAGCCACGACTCAGGTGCCGGTGATGTGACCGTCCCCTTCTTCCCGGGCTCTCGCTCCTAGGTGCCGCCCTCCTCACGGCCTCACACCTCAGCACCCCAGCCCTGAGGCCCCGTCTCATCTCACCGGGGGGCTGTGGACAAGCCCTTTGTCCTCAAAAGAACACTCCCCACCCTTACCTACTTAGGTCTTCTTTCTGCTCCCATCCGATTTACCCACCTTGTGTTCCAGCTCCTCACAGACCTTACATCCAAGGAAGTGACTCATAGTTGAAGCCAAGCCTCACAGACTACGTCTGAAGGAGTATTCCTGGCTGGCCGGGCCGCACCGGGGCTGCGTGGGGCAGAGAGAGGAGCCAGACCTCCTTCCTGTCCCTTCAGTGCTGGCTGCGGTTTGGACTCAGGCCACTAGGTGGGGGTGTTTCTCTGCGGCCGGTGAGCTGAATGTGCTCAGTCCAGATACCCACAGCCACGGAGGCCACGCCTGGGCCAGGGCAGGCGTTCTTCGTGGGACAGGGTCCTAAAGGTGGGGTCCCCCTGATCTCTACTGACGCGCCACATGCACAACATCCAGGACGTCTTGTGTTGTGTTCACATCATGTTGCCGGGTCCGATTCGGATGCATGTTTCTTGGTCCCTGTGTATGGAAAATAGCTTCAGTAAGTAGAGGCTGTCCTCTAAGACAACCCAGGACATAGAAACACAAATTAACAAAATACACACGCCAGCAGGAGTTTCTTTTCTTGGGGTGGTGTAGGATTAAACCGTGAGAAATTGGGGGTGGTCAGCCGTGAGGCAATTCTTTAGCCAGCCAAGGGCTGGTAGTGTGGAGAGAGGTGTTTGTTTGTTTGTTTGTTTACCCGGTGGCTACAGAGTCTGCTTTGTAACAGGATCTCTGTACCAGGTAGCACTGTCCCCCAAGGGCCGGGGGATGAGCGAGCTGCCCAGGGGCTGGACCGCGTCCACCAGGATGTCCATGAGGGGGCCCAGGTTGTTGGGAAAGCTGGATCACCGCCCCCCACCGCCCGCCCCCGGGGCCTTCCTTCCCACGTCCTGTGACTACAGGACAGAGCCCGCCCTCCCCTCAGCTCTTTAGAGCCTGCTGGGAATTTCAGGTCCCTCGAGTGGAAAGTGGACTTTGTCCGGCTTGGGGGCTCCTGCTCCCTGGAGGACTGTTGTCTGCGTGTCATCAGATGGCACCAGCTTTGAGGTGTAAATGTGGGGAAGTGGCAAAAAACACATTTCAACTAATGCATCGAAGACGATGTAAAAAATAGATATAAAGGGTTAGAGCCGTGTTTATACTGCGTATTTAAACAAACTACGAAGGTGCCCGAAAGGGCTAGATGGTGACTTCCAGCCCCGATGGCTTAGGAGAGAACCAACATGCGTCCAGGGGTACTTACTACAGTGAGTGTATTTTTGCTGCATTGTGCTCAGCAGTGTCATTTCTGGAAGATTCCCCTGCCCTTTGTTAACCGCAAAAGAACCAGAGCTCCGGGGGCTTGCCCTCGGGGTGGTGGGGTGGGAATTGGGCTGATCTTTTCCACTCCACAAAAAAGAGGCTGCTGGCAGGCTTATCGCTCCTTTTCCACACACATCCCAGAGCCAAGAAAAGTAATAATCATTGACGAGGTAAGTAACTCTTTAGCAAGGAACTGTTTCTCCAGTGTTAGAATAAGCGAGGGACCGTCAGTTCAAGGTCGGGGGAGCCTCGGTGGTGCCAGACAACGTATTACACACAAGTCTTCTCGCCTTCTCGGTTTGCCCGCCCCTCCCCTCACTGCCACTGAGGCTGGGGGGCCAGCGGGCCCTCTGCGGGGTTTTATGAGGAAACAGGGCTGCTTCCCAGTGATCCGCCGCTGGTGTAACTGGGGTTTTTACAAGGACTGTGAAACCCTGACTTTCCCTGTTCTGTTTCACGCTGGCGCATGCAGAGTGCGGGAACCACTGTCTCAACAGTAAGTACAGTGCGCCCCGTGAAGGGCTGTGCCAGTGCCCGGGGCTCCTGCCAGGGCAGGTTCCAGAGGACAGGCCGTGGGCACCGTGCGGCACAGGCAGCCGTGTGCGCCAGTGCCGTGGGACTCGGACACACCCACCAAGGTGGTGGCAATCCTCCCTCCAAAAGCACAGCTGCCCTGAGAATGCACTTGAGACCCCGCTGGACTTTGGGAAGCCCTGAGCCCCTGAGCTGGGGGCTTGGCCGGTGGCAGGACCCGGCTCACACAGACCCTTTAGGCTCCGTGTGCAGAGCCGATGCCTGACCAGCACTTCCTGACCACTTCAAGGAGCCCAGCGCAGCCCTGGCTGTTAGCCACAGGCCCAGGTCCAGGGTCAGTAACAGCAAGGACAGGCTCCGCCTGTGCCTCTCTCCCTGTGGTGGAGTCAAACCCAGGGGGGCGCCGTGGTTTTGTGAAGCTCCTAGGTAGCCTCTCTTCTCTGTTCTCAGCTCTAGATCCTGAAATTCAAGGCTCCCCTGCCCCCAGCTAGGAGCCCCCTGGTAGCTCTGCAGTTTGGCACCCTTGGGTCTCTCCTGGGCCTCCCTGCCGGACCTCTCACCTCTGCCCCACTCCGCTGGCCATTCTCCCTGCACCTTGCCTTTTCTGCCCCCCTGTCCCTGCCCCAGGGGCCGCCGGTCCACCCGCCTTCTCCTCCTTTACTTTCTCAGCATTTTCTTCTCTCCCCTCCTCACTCTAGCTTGCCCCTCCCACCCCAAGCCCCCCACCAGCCCCTGCTCTCCACTGTCTTTCTCTTTTGCATCCCACTCTTTTCTCCTCTCTCCCCTCCTCCCCACCTTAACCGGAAGGGGGAGAGGCCAGCAGTGCGACCCAGGAGTTCACATACAACGGCCTTTGCTCGCTCTGTTCCTGACAGGCCCCCTGGGCCATGGGCGCTTGTCCAGCTTGGCCTGTGTGGCTTCAGAGAGCAAGAGAGCAATTTCTCGGGAATTACTTCAAAACTTTTTCTCTTCCTTTGCTTTTCTTGTTTTCCTTGCTTTCAAAAATTTTTCTTTTTATGAAAATATTTTGGGACTTGTCAACACAGGAACTTACGCTTGGGAGCTCAATGTTACTGGGTTTTAGGCTTTGCTGTTCTCTCTCTTTCTTTAAAAAAATGGTTAGAAGTTATGTTTAAATTCTCCTGGGTGTTCATCATGTCAAATAATTATATATGTTTTTTCCCGGGTTTACGACCACATACTTTTGTGAAACTCTAACTCATTTCATAAGCTGGCTTATTCTATTTTGTTTTGCACATTTCTTTGAAAATGAGATTCATTCCACCTTAATTCTTTAAGGTGTCATTGCTGTATTTTTCGAAAGACAGAAGAAATCTGGCTGTTATCTCTTTGGCTAAAGTCTCCTCAATTATCCCCAGGGTTTGATACCAAACCCAAACACATAACCTAATTGTATACAAATGGGGTAGAAAAGGAAGATTTCTCAGGAACACAAAGCGAAGGCAAATTGAGGGGAAGGAAACTTCATTTCTGAAGTCCTGGGAAGTAAGCAGTGGGCTGAGGACCTGACCCAAGTGGGCCAGTCTGGTTCTGTTCCCTTAGTGACATCATCTCGGGCCGGTCCTTGGTGACCTCTGGGTGACCTCTGGGCATCGTTTCCCTGTCCTGTAAAATGGGTCTATCTGCCCCTCCCTTTTCTGCACACTCCCCACTACTTTGTGAGATTGTGGTGAAGACCTTGTGAGATATGGCACTGGACAGCGCTTGGTACAAAGAAGGCAACGCCTCATTTCTTGTACTTTGCCAGTCTCTTGCAGTGTGGCTGGAAGCATTCTGGGGCAGGTCAGCTTTAAATACAGGAATCCTGGAGGGCTTTTGGGGGGGTTATTTCCTCTGCTCCCCTTGGAGGGCATCTAGGTTTGCCCCCAGCTGCTCCTCACACAGCCCACGACCTGCTTACATGGATAGCTGGGCGCGGGCCAAGTTTCAGCACCTTGCAAGCCCTTCTGTGGAGTGCAGAGGCTGTTCCCAGGGTCAGCCAGCCCCAGGGAGGGGTGAGCAGAGAGACACTAACTCCAGGCCCTCAGGCCAGGCAGCCCCAAACCTGGCCAGGAGGAAGGCGCTGACAAGTTAGCTTGTTAAATGTCCTAATTCCAGGAGCTGGCCTTCTTGATGTTTTCTGGCCACAAGGTTGAGTGCTGGGGTCCACGGGGCCTCAGACCACATAACCCCCATCTCTGTTCTGTCTCAGCCGTCACGGAAACCATCGAGACTCCGCAGTTCATCGGCCGCAGCTACCTGACCTACGACAGCCCGGACATCCTCAAGAGGTAAGCACTTCCCCAGGCACCTGCCGTATCTCTTGAGGGTAGAGTTCTCAGTGTCGTTCCTAAGACTTTTCCTTACTTCTTGTGCCAGGAGCTAATCCTAAAGGAGGCAGTTGAGCCGTGGCCTCAGGGGAAAACAACCACACATCCTAAACATACGTACCAGAACAAAACAACACAAATAGACTTGAAAAAGGCAGGCTTTGAAGCAGCCCAAATGCTGTCGGAGGAGGTGCCCACTTTTGCAGACAGGGTGAGGAGTCCGGGGAGTCGCTTCATGCTGTTCTTGGCTGCGGTGTGCAGCTCAGCCTGGAGGGACCTGGTGCCCCACAGCCCAGCACAGCGCTCAGTCTGTGCCCTACTTGGCATCTTCGGCCGCAGAGGTCCCCTGTCCTCCTCAGGCTCTGACTGGCTCGGTGGGGGCTCCTTGGATCTCTTCATATGGATACGAGCAGATGCCACGTTGCCACCGTGGCTGTCAACCCCTGGTGGCCGGGGTTCCAGCCCCTCACTGGAGTCCAAGCTGCTGGCTCGGAGGAGCCTGTGTATGTGACCAGGGAAGGCTGGCCCTGGGCTGGTCTTCAACCCAGGGATCCTCGTCTCTGGTGCTTCCATTTTGCCTCTTCTCTCTCTTTTTCCCCCCCTACTTCTTTGTAGTTTACAGTCTGCCATCCTGCACAACACTGCCAGCACCACCATTCTCGAATTTTCCTTCTTCTTTAGGTTGACTTTTCTTAAGGCAAAGCTTTAGGCTAAAAACACCCAGTTCTTGGGGTGGAGGTTGGTGGCTTTTCAAGCAATATAGGTGGTTGAGAGACATTTTCCTGGGGCACCGGACGAATATTTCCCTGGTAACTCTCAACACTCACCAGACAGACAGACATTGCTTCGTTTCTCTAATCCCATATTGTATTTATCTTGGTGGTCTTGGCATGGGACCGTAGGCAAAATGATTTCCAGCCAAGAGAGACCCAGTTCTTTCTTCAGTCCTTTTCTCCAAAGATGGAAGGGCATTCAGTCTCCAGAAAGCAGGTGTGAAAGGGGCCCAAGTCTTCAGCCCCTGGGATGCTTCATGAGCGGCACCAGGTAGCTGGTGGGAATAGGAGGCACTGGGCCCCAAACCAGAGCAACTCGGGTGGCCCTTGTGGCATGTCTGTGTACGCATGCGTGTGTGCGAAGCCACAGGTAAAAGTCAAGTTCAGGGTCTGTTTCAGTTAGATGCCTTTGGCTGCAAGTAACAGAAAACTCAACTTGAAATGTCTTAAACGTGAGGGTCTTTCTTATTTCATACAATAAACCATCCAGACTTAGACTAGACCTTGGCTTGACTGATTCAGAGAATCGTCAGCAACATCAAAGACCCAACTCTGTCTTTTTGCCTTACTATCCTCAGCACATTCTGCAGTGGCTACGCCCCTCATGGTCAGGAGACAGCTCTGCATGAGACGCTCATTAGATGGACGTCACTCAGGGCAACGTCCAGTGGAAGTGAAAAACTTTTTTCCTCATTTTCCTCTAGGAAAGGACTCTTTCCTAGAAACTTCCCGATACATTACCTCTAGCTCATTGGATAATAGCGAGTGACATGGCCATCCCCAAACCACTCACTGCAAGAGAAACAGAGCCATCGCGATTGGCTCCCACCGATCAGCACATCCCAGGCAGGTGGTGGAGGAGAAGGGCCGGAGCTGGGTTGCTCTGCGCCTGGCCAGGGGAGGGGTCGATGCTGCGGACCCTGCTGCTCCCTCACCACTCTGAGGCCCTGCATGGGGAGGGCAGGACAACCCTGGTCTCTTCCTGCCTGGGCCAGGCTCTGGGAAGCCTGAACAGAAGTCCCCTCCACGTTCACTACTAAATGCATCTATAGCTCCAGGTTCGTGGGACAGACAGAAGGACGGTACAAGTGATGGGGGCGTAGAGAGAGACTTTTCCAAAAGTGCCATATCAGTAGCAGGATTAAAGTTGTGTTTCCTCTTACTGCCTTTTATGTAAGGACCTCATGCTTGCTCTTCGCCCTGTGACAGAGGGAACATGGGTCACTCTGGTTCGACTGGGTTTCGGAGCTAGGCTCTGCCTGGGAACTGATGGGAGCACAGGGCCCCGGCCAGCTCTGGCACCTCCCCTTTCCTCCCAGCTCCTCATTCCTCTCCATCTGGCCTTTGCCACAGCACCTCTCACTCTGCCTCCTGCCCAGTCTCCCCTCTGTCCTCCAGGACAGTCGCCACCAGAGCTGGCCGTCCACAGTACGATCACAGTCCAAGGAAGCTGCCAAGTTCAGCCTTTTGGAAACTAAGAAGGCCACTCCCCTTTGGGGGATGGGGAACCCTTTCCCAAGGACCCTGCAGGCATAGGACAAGAAAGGAGGGCTGGAGTGTATGTTGGGGTGCCGCTGGGACTGTAGACTTGACCAGGATCTGGCCGATCTGTGACTCACCGAGTGTTCTCATGGGCCTGCACCACGCCTGGGGCCGGAGATGCTGCTGCCCCGTGAGCAGGCCTTGTGCCTGTGATGCTGTGACTTGGGGTGAGGACACCAACACTAATCTCCTGGTGGTAGGTGTCAGGAATGCCAGATCGTCCGTACACCTGGCTTCTCCAGGCTGGCGGACAAAACTCGGGCGTGGATGCTGCTGGAGAGCGGTTGATTTGGTGCAATTGTTTGTGTGTTTCCGCCAGGGTGTCCGGATCAAGGTCAAATGTATTCATGAGGTTTAAGGCCACTGCCAAAGACGGCCTGTTGATGTGGCGGGGAGACAGCCTCCTGTCCAACAGTGACTTCATTTCCTTGGGCCTTCGAGACGGAGCCCTGACGTTCAGGTAAGGCCCCCGCCAGCTGCCTGCAGCATGGCCTTGCAGCCCACGCCAGAGTATTGCCCCAGTGAACCAGAACACAGTTCACTGGCATGACCATTGCCTGGAGCTCCAGGCTTCTCTGAGGCTCCTGGTCTTTCTTGCCAGCGCCCGTCTTCCCGAGCAGCAGCGATCAGCCATCACAGCCCAGGGGCCAGGGCTGGCCCGCCACCCATTTCTGTAAACGAAGTGTTGTTGGAACACTGCCTTGCTCCTTCATCCATATATTGTCCGTGACAGTTTCCATGCTACAGTGGCACACTCGAGTGGTTTTAGAGGGGACCGTATGGCAAAGCCTAAAATGTCCATTTCCTGGCTCCGTGTAGGACAGATTTTGACCCCCAGTTGTGCTGCGTTCCTGCCACGTGCTCCCCACTTGCATGTCGGGAAGTGGGGGAAAGAGGACTTGGGAGAGCTGAGCGTGGCCCGCGGTGGGTTTGATGCTCTCTGTCTGGGGCTGAGCTGGAGACCGCAAGTCAAAGACCCGGCTCTAGGTGCTCACGGTGCCCCCTGCTGGCTGTGCAGCCTCGGGGAGCAGATGCCTGCCTCCCAGTCTCCCACGCAGAAAAGGAAGCACGGATTCGGGTCTGGATGGACCAGCCCAGCGTTGGGGGTTTTGTAAATGCTTCTTGGGTGACACTGGCAAGGCAGTGCCTGGGCCTCTTAAACTCAATTTAGACTGCTTTCACGACTTTCAAAGGGGTCGCTAGGAAATAGCTGAAGGGCCTCTCACAGCTTTTCCTCAGCAGAGCAGTGGGAGCCGGGTTCCCACCCGGCAGGCCTGTGTAATATGAAACCGCTTCTGCTGGAGATTGGGAACTACTCATCTGGACCAGGGATTCTCCACGTGTGGTCCCTGGGCCGGCAGCATCACCTCGCCAGGGAACGTCAGAAATGCCAGTTCTCAGGCCCCACCCCAAACCAGAGAAAGCAGGAGTGGGGCCAGCCAGCTGTTGTCACCACTTCTCTCGGCAACTCTGATGCTCATCTCCGGGGGCAGGGGTTCCTCTGCCCTTCCCTCCTGTGACTCCCCCCCTGGGGCCTGGCACGAGTGTTCGTGGGCTGAGGGGGCTGCACTGGAACAGAAGTGGACAGAGCCACGGCAACTGAGCCACAGAGTGGATGAAGGCTTAATTCTGGGCGTCCGTGGGTCGTGCCCCGGGGCTCCTGGACAGCCAGCTACATGGACGTCTGTTCAGTCTGAATAAAAAGCAGTCTGAGAGGAAACGCCATTTATCCGGTGTCGAGCTTGCTCCTAAATAGCAGAGCAGGCATAGTGGCGATCCTGTGACTTTTGGGGCTTTGAGAGACCTGTGTGGTTAAAGGCTAGAGGCCGGCCCACGAGAGCTGTGCTCACCGTCCCCACCCCCGGCCTCTCCAACCCCTGCCCCAAGGTCAAACGCCAAGCTTTTCACACCCCGGCTTCGGGCTGGCTGCCCCGGAGCCATTTTCTTGTGGTTTTCCTGTGGTTAACCTCACCGAGGCCTCGAGTACTTGATTGTGCCCAGAAAAGGGAACTGAAACAGTAGCTCAGCCACGGGTGGGAGGCCCACGTCCCCCTAAACCGCCAACCAAAACGCGTTGGCCCCCCGGCCCTGCAGAGTGGGGAAACGCGATCCGCTCGGGGCTGCCGCGCAGCTCCCATGGGCCTCCGGCGGACCCGGCCAGCCTCCCACACCCCCTGGGCGCCTTCTAGCAACTCCACTGCATCCAGACACAGTTCTGCAGCCACCGCTTCTTTCTCCGTTTTCTGACGATTGGCCCCATGTTTTTCTTCGGAGCCTGGAGCTTGGGTTGGGCTCTGGATGCACAGCGTCTCCCTGGCCTGCCCCTGGGCCCACAGCTGCTGCCGTGTTCCTTCCTCTGACAGGCAGGCGTGCGGATGCTCTGGGGGAGGCTGGGCACAGGGAGGACCAGGGCGCAGGCCGGTGGGGGTTGGCCAGCAGCAGCCTCAGCCGGCCAGCCAGCGGGGAACCTGCTTCAGCCGGACAGCCCTGGGCCTACACGCAGAGACCGATGGAGCAGGTCTCCTTGGGCACGAGGGGCTGATGGGAATCCCTCTGGGAGCCCACACTGGGATTCAGGGTCCGATGTCCTTGAAGGCTTCAGAATCAGACAGGCAGGGTTCCCATGGCCACGTGACCTGCTGCAACTTACCAGAAAGGACCGGGTTGGCTGGGAGGGCTGAGTGCGTTCATTCACCAAAAGGGCTCCCTGCATCTCTAGTTATTAGTGGTAATGACGACCACAATTGCTTTCCTCCATGGAGTGTTTTCTACCCTCAATATGTTCTAGAAACTCCAACCTCAGATCGGTAACATAAGTAAGGAAGTCAGCATGATATATCTGCTTCATAAAAGGCAGCTATTGTTATCGTTGCTATTTTTAATAGAAGCGGGCCCCCGCCTTCAAGCGGCTTACATCAGCGGAGCCTAGTGAGTGAACCGGTGTCACTGGGCAGAAAAACCATTTTTGAGGTTTTGGTGTTTGACCCAGATCCCAAGTAAACAATAGAAAACCTAAAATAATAAAATATAGTCTCGACTTCCTTGACTCTTTCTCTTCACTTAAGTGCTAGTCCTTGTGCTAATTTAGTGCTCAAAGGCCCTACAGCAGAGAATAAGGAAGAGCAATGGAACACTAAAAAAAGTATTGATGGTTGTTGTGCAAGATTAAGTCGAGGAAAAGGAATGAAAGTGCTTAGGTACCAGTGTGGCTTCCGCTTTTGTTTAGTTTCACTGTGTCCTGTGATTATACGTGAGGCATAAAACCCAGTAAGCAGGCTTCACGAAAACCATGTGACTGACAGTCTTTCCCACTAATTTTCCACATGACCTTGATGACATTTTTAAGCATCAGGAGAAAAAAGGGAAGAGATCTGAGTGGGCAGGGTGCCCCGTGCTACATCTTAAAGGGGGCACAGCATGCAGACGGTGAATGGTTTGCCCCAGGCCTCACCGGATGGCACATCCTGGTGTCTGGCCTTGGTGCTCAGCCTCCCGGCCTCCCGTGGGCGCCCGCCTGAGCAGGGCAACTTGCGTCAGGATAACCGATGCGTGCTAACCAGATTCATGAGGCACTGAGAGTGAAACCAGACGTGCGCTCATTTGTTCACTTTTCTCATTCATTCTTATCTTTTTGCTTTTAGACAATGAGCTATAACGTATGTGAAGTGCACAAATGTTAGGTGTACAGTTTGATAGATTTTTAAGCGTGTAAAGACCTGTGGACCCACCACACAGAGTAAGATACAGAACATTTCTCCTACCCCAGAAAGCTTCCTCAGGCCCTCTGCCAACAAAGATAACCACGGTTCTTGATCATTTATTATTATGTAAAAGAGAGCCTTTTGTATGGATAATAAAAAGGGCTGGGTGGCTTAATTGGTTGTTCTGTGGACCAGAAGGCTGTGGATTCGATTCCTGGTCCAGGCACATAAGCAAGACAACTGATTGATGTTTCTCTCTCATGTCTTTCTCTCAGAAAGAGAGAAATCCTCTCTCTCTAAATCAATAAACATCCTCAGGTGAGGATTAAAGGAGAGAGAGTCCTGGGTGAAGCACCAAGTGTCTGGGAAGCAGGAGGTTACTGAGGGTCTGCAATCAAATGGAGGGGGTGGGTTGCAGAGTCGGGCGGTGGAGATGCCAGCTGAGTGCCCTGTGCCCGCGTTGTGCTGATGGCTGGACTCAGGGCCGACTCCCCGAGCACAGTCTGGCTTTTGCATAAACAGGAGCATGGTGGGGCTGGAGGGCAGAGGGGGAAAGTGCCTCCATTGTCCAAACACGCCTGCAAGGGTTTTCATTCACTGGGTCCCAGCCCCGTTCGAGTCCAGTGTCCCTGCAGGTACGCCCAGGTCGCCTCTGCTCTGGACTCTGGGTGCTCCTGACCTTCTGGGTTACATATTTACAGCCGGTGGTTTATGCTCACACATGACTACTCTTCCAGGAGAGCCCCGACACATTTAAGTCTCGGTGGCAACTTTCTCTTCCCTGCTGGTTCCTCCAGACTTGTTGTCCCCGTGTGGGAGCCGCCTAAAGTGCGGCATATGCTTACTATGATCCTTCGGGGAAGGTGCAGTAACCCCACTTCACAGACGAGGAACCCTAGGCTCAGCCAGATGAATGAAGCACGTGACCACGGCCACAGGCTCGTAACTGGCAGAGTGGGAATCCAGGCGGGTTAGACCATTCTACACACAGTCACTCAGCTGTGTGTCTGCCAGCCAGCTCTCAGGCTGCGTCATAGTCATCCATTTCTTCAACAAGCGTTTGGCCACTGAAAATGAAATCTGAAAATTCCACCTCCTGGCTGCTTCCTACAAGGGGCCACTGGGTGTGGGAATATTCATGAGGATACAGTGGGTTTCTCAGGGTCACAGTGACAGCTTTGTCCCAGTTTGTCAAGTTGCCCATGTGCTATTCTCAGCTGAATGTTGATGGGCCGTGCGAGTGCTCTGAGCCCTGTTATGAAAGAAAGGGCCGGGGCACTTTCCCTGGGAAAGCCGAGCGCTGTCCCTGCCTGCTCTTTTCTCAGGCTGAGCGCCCACAGGGGCGTAAGATGAGCCCAGGCTTTCTGGATGCTGTTTCTCGGCCAGTGCACTGAAGGGGAGACGCGTCCCCTTACAAGATGAGGAGAGGGTCGTCCAGGTGGGGCACCTTGTCCTTCAAGGATAAGTTTTATCCTGTTACCAAGGGACGGTCTGGGCAGCTGGCCTGGTGCCTGGCCGAGGGTCATCACTCACTAAATGTTTGTTGAATTGAATTAAGTTAGAATCATTGAGTGAACACTGGACCAAGGGGGATGTCTCTCTCTGGCAAACAACATGTGCCTGTCTTCTGATACCCTCAAGGTATCGGCCATCTGGAAGCTGAAACAGGAAATAGAAAACTACTGAGTAGACCAGATATCAGCGTAAAATGGAGGGGGCGGGACAGATAAGACACCAAGTTCATCCCGCACATAGCTCTGGGGTTTTAGGCACATGCTTTTCATCTGTTTGGAGTTCAGCCTACTCTGCAGTGATCTGTTTTGTTTCCGTTGGCTTTGTAAAACGTGAAAGCACGTGTATTCATTGCCAAGGGCTGCCATAACAACTGATCACAAATTGGGTGGCTTAAAACCGTAGAGATTTATTCCCTCACAGTTCTGGGGGTTCAAAGTCTGACATGCAGGTGTTGGCAGGGCTGGTTCTTCGGGGGGGGGGGACACAGGGGAGTCTGTTCTGTGCCTTCTCCCAGGCTCTGGTGCTTGCCCGCCGACCTTGGCATGCCAGGGCTTGTGGCTACATCGCTGCAGTCCCTGTCTTCACCTTCACGTGGCTTTCTTCCCCATGCATCTGTCTGTCTGTCCCTTTCTTGTGAGTTCCTTTTCTTATGAGGACCCTAGTCACATAGGATTTAGGGCTGCCCTAATCCAGTGTGACTTCATTTTAATTTATTACATCTGTGAAGACCCTATGTCCAACGAAGGGCACATGCTGAGGTTCTGGCTGGACATGACCTTTGGCACGGGACACTATTGAGCAGCGTGTAGCACATCACAGACGATAAAGCCTTTCTTGTTTCCGATGTTGGATGGATGCTTCTGTACGTGGCCTTGAGGACGTGATGCCGAGTGAGACAAGCCAGTCACCAGGAGACAAATACTACATGACTCCACTTCTCTGAGGTCCCTAAAGTGGTCCAATTCGTGAGATACAACGTGGAATAGCCGTTGCTGGGAGCAGAAGGGAGGGGGAATGAAGAGTTCTCGTGTGAGAGGTACAGAGTTGCAGTTTGGCGAGGTAAAGAGTTCTGGAGATTGCTTGTATAGCTCTGTGAGTCAGTTCATACCACTGAACCGGACACAGAAGGATGGGTAAGGCGGTAAGTTTTGTGTGCTGTATGTGTCGCCATGATTAAAAAACTTTTTTTGACCATTCCTGGCCTTGCTTGGAAACCTAACTTATAACATCACTTTGTGTTGTGTTAAGGAAACTGTTCTGAGTTCCATAGACCTTTTGCGATGAGAGTCGCTTGTGAATGAATGTGCATCTGCCTGGGCTTCAGCACTTTACTCTGTTCTCTTTTTCTCCGACGCTATAGCTATAATCTGGGCAGCGGCGTGGTGTCCATCGTGGTGAACGGCTCCTTCCATGATGGGCGGTGGCACCGGGTCAAGGCTGTTCGGTGAGTACCTGCCACGGCGCAAGCCCAAGCTGGAGCCCAGCAGAGGTGGGAGGTGCTCTCGCGTCCCCGCAGCCCCACTGCCCTCTGCCCAACCTTGCCCTGTGTCCCATACTCCTGACCCGGTCGTTCAGGGAATTCTGCTGCTGACTCCCACCCGGGTCCTTCATCGACACTGACAGACCCAAGAGGCTGAACTCCCAAATTGTCACCCAGCATGACTTTCTGGAGCAAGAACTTTCTGATGGCTCAGCTGGAATTTAGTGAGCTCTGGGCATCTCCCGTGAGATGAGACTTTGAGGCACCTGGGCTTTGAGGAATGCTTCACATTTCATTACGTAGGCAATTTACCACGTTTCCTTTGGCATCACGCTGCCTTAAAAGCTATGCGTATCCTGCCCCAATTGTGTATCTCCCCTCTGTGGAGTCACTTCCCTGACCTCTGATTAACTTTGGGTGAATCGCTCCCTTAAAATGATAGTTTTGCTCCCTATGTTCGTATTTCTAACGGGGTGTTTTGAGAATCACAATAGCAGGCCCCAGCTCAGCAGTTTGAAGCAAGCTCAGTCCTGCTGTGGTAGATGAAGCTTCTAGGAGATGAGGTGGACAGAGTGTTTGATCTGGGTTCCCTGAGAATTTACTGCGACCCCTGCTGGGGAGGGACACATGGGGCCACCGGCGTCACTTTCCTACTCTGCACACGTCCAGGCTGTGGTGGGGGTAGCATCTTGTCCACTGCACCTGCTGCGGACCCCCTAGAGGGACAGACAGGCCACAGAGGCAGGTCTGTGCCCGCCAGCTTCCCAGGTCGCCCGGAAGCCCTTGCGACAGAGATTTAGATGAAGCCCCAACTCTGACTTACTGAAAAAAGAAATGTCTTTCCACAGTGAGTATTTTATAGGCTTAATCTAAAGTGTATTCTAGAAGCCAAGTTAAAAAGCTTGTGGTCCAAACCAGCTCCAGGACACACTGAACTCCGTGGCCTCTGAGCTCTTTCTCTCTCCGACTTATCTGTTGCTCAGAAACATCCCGAGAGAGGAAGTCCTTGACCACGCTTGATCTCTGTAGCCCCCCATCCTGCGAGCTCCCTGCTCTCAATTCTCTTAAATAGAGGAGCTTGGTAGGACCGTCAGACCTTGTGAGAAGACTTTTAAATGCTCCAGACTGTGGCTTGATTCTGTGCACACTGGTGAGGACTCTGGGCACTCTAGGACATCCAGGGAACCGGAGGTTAAGTGACTTTACCGAGGCTACGCACCTGTTTGTGGGCAGATGTAAGAGTAGGATCTTAGATCAAAGTTCTCACCGTCCCACTCCATGGAGGAGCCCACCCCAGCCAAGGTTTTAGAGGGAGGACAGGTAATGTCCCACCAGGAGAAACTTCGATGTCAGACAGTTGCCCTCGGCACCATGAAGCCAGTTTGCAGAGCCGGTCTTGCTGTTGTAATCCCTGACCTCTCCCCCGGTGGGCCTGAGGTTGCAGTCAGGGTTGGATGGAAGGAAGGGACATGAGGACCTCAAGCAGCTGCTGTGAGCCGGGCCCCACAGGGGCAGGCAGGCCTAGAAGGGCTGGTCCCACAGGTGGAAGCAGGAGCCGGGGCCAGGCTGTGGGCATCACAAGCAGGGTCGAGTGGAGACCTTAGTTCCCCAAGGCAGCTCAGAGGCAGAGGCGGGGAGTCCATGCCGACTTCGCCAGGGGGAGCCCTGCTCTGCGCTCTGCCTCGCTCTGTGCAGTCCTGGTCTTACAGGCATTAATCCTCGCAGAAAGGAGGGACCAAATTCTCCTTTGTAAAGCATCCTCAGGATGCCAGATCCTAGTTAATATTCACAGCGACACAAGTTTCACAGTCTCCACTTTGCGGATGAGGGTGACGATGTGCTGATAACGGTAACGACGCCAGCACTCTCCATAGAGGAGGCGTGTGCAGGTGCCGCGCTCTGCGCCGTGCACACACGGTCAGTTGCTGACCTGCGGAAGAGCCTCGGAGATCGGTGCCATTACCTGGTTTCAGAGACGGGGTGGAGCGCCACAGGTCGGCCTGCTCATCCTTCCACCACTGTGAACCCCGTGCTGCTCCGACACAAATCATCACTGTGTCTGGGCACCTGGCATGCGTCACCGAGCAGCACGAGCACCCCCGCCTTGGTGGCCTTGCCCTCCGATGGGAGGCAATAGACGGTAATGAACCTAGTGAGGATGTTCACTGTGCGTTAGGTTAGAGGGCGGTACCCATTTATTCTTTACTTAAGGCATCATTGATTGTAAGACATAGCCTCATTTTAGAGAGAGAGAAAACGAAAAAGGCTTATAACTGATGAGCAAAAGTGGAGAAAATGGAGCTTTTTTAGAGTGATGGGGAGGAAAGGCAGGCCAGGCAAGGCGTTGCCGGTCACAGCCCCCAGGGGTGAGGCTCTGAACGAGCACGTCCACAGGTGGGGTGGGGGTGGGGGGAAGGGTGTGGTCTGGGGGGCGAGGGCAGGATGGGGGACAGACCTCTATCCCGCCTGCGAGAAGATCTCTTCTCAAGAAGTGAGGCCTGGGCCCCCAGATTTATAGCCTGTTCCCCCCTCCCACATGGGCAGAGCTGGGGACCTCTGGAAGGTGAATGAGGAGCTAAAAGCAGGAAGATTGGTTTTAAATATTTACTTGAATTCACTTGCGGACTTAGGGTCCAAGCCCTCCCTCTGCTCTCTGTAGCTGGCACACTGCCCTTCCCCAGCCCGTGGAAACACGGCAAAGTCCACTCACTGGACCAGGTAAAGTAAGGGCGTCCAGAAGGGAAGACCCTGGGTCCCGCTAAACCCTGGACTGCTGCCTGTCATATGGGTCAGGACTGGGGACTTCGTGACGGGTCGGGTGTTGAATACTAAGAACCCCATCATTCTTTCCCTGTAATTGGGACTCCAGAATGCTGGCAGCCAGACCCAGTAAGGAGTAGCAAACCCAGGTGTCCCCAGGAAGTGCTTGAGCCAGATCACAGCCGAAGCCACCATCCCCAGAACCCTTGCGGCCCCCAGAGCTTCCAGTCTGCCTTTCAGAGCTCGACACCTCACTAGGGAGTAGCAGTCGCGATCACAAGGCTCTGGAACTGTGTTTCTGGGGTAAAAGACAGGTGTCACAGCGAACAGTGACAGGTGTCACAGTGAACAGACGCAGTAAAGCAGTGTGGAGGGGACAAAGTCTCTGAATGAAAGAGTGATGTGAATGTCGTCATCGGACAGATGGGAGGGGTTATTCACCCGAGAAACAAGGACTGTTTGTTATGAAAAAGAAACATTAAAAGTCGATAAAGAATTCTAAGGAAAGAAGAGCAGCCCGGGTCGGGGGCCCCCCCAGGGGCTGTAGAAGCAGACGTACTTTTGTGGAGAAGGTCCACGGGCTGAGTGGTTTGGAAAACCTGCAAAGCCCTTGCCACAGGTGCGCACCTCCATGGCCCTGCCCTCAGATTCCCTTTCGCGTGACTCTCTGGGACCTTCAGAAGTTGCTAAACCATCCTTCATCCTTCCCTAGAGTAACCCTCCCCCTACAAAAGCTGCTCCATCCCCACTGTACTCAGAATGCCATCCACAGTCACCATGCGTCTCCAGGACGGCTGCCCTGTTCTCGGTCTTCTCCGGCCCCCTCTCACCTTCAGGACCCGAGCTGACTGAGCCCCCCACGCCCCTCACCGCCAGCCCCTGGCTTCCTCTTCCTCCACTCTTCTCCCACCTGCAGAATTCTCTGGGCTGGGTCTGCACCAACCCCCTCGTCTTCTCTTTCCACAGCCGCTTCCTGTTGGCATTCGCTTCCCCCTTCACTCAACCCGCCCAGCCTGCAAAACTGGTCTCAGACAGACTGTCCTTGGAAAAGCTTTCCGTGACCTCTGTCTGCCTCCTGAGTGATCCCACAGTGTCCCGGCCTTCTTCCTCCACAGAGCGGGGACACCGAGTTGTCATTTGTACTTTTCATTGTTTCGTGTTTCTCAATAGACCTAATGCTCCGGGGGGCTGGGAATGGGTGTGTGCGTTTGTTCCATTTTTGCAGCTCTGCCATTTAGCATAGTGCCTAGCGCATCATCAGTACTTTAATACATTTCTGTGGAAATGAGTCGGACGGTGGGAGGAAGCTCCAAAACTGGTGGTGGCTTTTACAGGGACGGCCCGTCGGGAAAGATCACGGTGGACGACTATGGGGCCAGGACGGGCAAGTCGCCCGGCACCATGAGACAGCTGAACATCAACGGGCCGCTGTACGTGGGTGAGTGACCTCGGGCCAGACCTCGGTGACGCCCATGCTTTCTCGGGTCGCTCCGTTTGCCATGCGGGGGCTCCTCCGGGCCGGGCTCCCCTGGGTCAGACGCAGACTTGGAAGTCGGAAGGTCTCCAGATAGTTCATTCTCCCAGGTTCTGAACTTCTGACTCATGGCTGAGGGGCAGGAAGCACTTAGATGCTTCTGTGCTTTGGACCCACCCACCAGGAAAACGGTGCTTTTCTTGTTTATAGAACAGGAACCTGCTAAATATAGCTCCCTCTGGGCAGGAGGGGCTGGCTTTCTGGCCCCTTTCAGAATTAGCGTGAGTGGTATTTCTGTGAACAGCTCGGAACCCGCTAGTGCAGACCCGTGAGCATGAGAAGATGTGTCCGTCCATGTCTTTTCTAAATGGGAAGTTAATCGAAAGCCTTCAACATCAGCGTTTTTCTTTCAGTTTAAGGGGACATTACCTCTAACTACACACTACATTTTATTGACATTATACAACGTTGCAAAATTTACCAGATACTCTGTGGTTGGAAGTGGCCAACTGGGTCAGAAGTCACAAATGAAGTAGCTATTTCTAGCCTCTGGTTGTGTATCACATTGAATGAAGTCAACTTGTTCCTTCAAGGATGGTTATACCTCAGACGCTACGTACGGATCAGTTCCAGGGGCCCTCCGCTGTCAGGGGATGGGAGGGCGCTCACCCTGTCTCCCTCTGGCTCCCTGGCAGGTGGCATGAGGGACATCGCTCTGCACACTAACAGGCAGTACGTGCGAGGCCTCGTGGGCTGCATCTCCCATCTCACCCTGTCCACCGATTACCACGTTGCCCTGGTGGCGGATGCCGCGGATGGTAGGAACATCAACACCTGCGGAGCCAAGTAACGCCGGCCGGCCTTGCCCAAGGGACGGAGCCTTCTACCCTGAGAGCCCCCGGGGGGCCCTCAGCCCCTGCCGACACTGTACGCCGAGGCAGGGGGGGCTGGCTGTGCTCGTTCCCATCGAGGGGAAAGTGCACCCGGCTGAGAAACTAGAACCCAGACAGGAGTCCCTGTGTGGCCTTTCCTGCTGACACTCCGTGGGCCAAACCTGCCGGAATCTTCCGTGTAGGAAGCAGCGGACTTTGTCCACTGAACGTGCCGTGGCTGCCAGAGATCACACACCAGGCCCACTCGGGCCTGTCCGCTGTGGCTCAGTGACCGCCCTGTGAGTCATGATGCGTTAGAAGAGAGACCTGATGGGCGGTATTAACATACTTCTCCCCGTCCCTGACTCGTGGTACTGACTGACAGCAGAATGACTGTGTGACCTTGAACCTGGAGCTTCTCACCTTGGCCCATGAATTATTAGGATTAACCCCTTCCACTCCTCACTGGCTGTTTCAATGTGCTCTGACTCTTCCATGAAAATAAGAGGGAGGGGAGACCACATGGAGACTCATAACCGTGATGCTGCCCTGAAGTTTACCTTTAGTGAGAAATCCCTGCTTTTTATAATGTTAATCTAAGAAAGTGGGCACCCTGATTTTGTAGCTGTCCTTTTGTATGTGTATATTTTTATAGCTGCAGATTGTCCACACAGTATAATTTTGCAAGTTTGGGTGGCCAGCCCTGAATTCTTTGCACAGCTCCTGAAAATGGGCCCTTAGTGGTATCAGTGGAGTGGGGTGGGCGTTGTCTTGGGGAGCTGACCGTTCTCCTCCGGTAAATGTTGACGGCTGGAGGAAAGGAACTGGAAGCTTCCCGGATAAGCGGATCAAAAGGTACACGTGTTACTGGGGGCGGGGTGGGAGAAAGGGGCGCTGTCATTTCTGTTTTCAGAGGGGAGGACTGTCTACAGGGAGCTCGGATAAAGGAGATGAGGAGGCCAGTGCTCATTCATTCAATCCTTCCCTCACTGCTGACGGTGCGGTGGCCCCTGCAGAGGCCATGCCCAGAAATGGAAGCTGAGACCATTCCTGTGTCCCAGGCTGTGCTGGGGGTGAACAGCAGGGCCATCAGCTGTCCCTTCGCTGTTCACGCACGTGATGCTGGTGACAGCTGCCTCGCTGGCAGGTCCCCATGGCAGGGCTCACCGGGGGAAAGGTGAGATGAACACTGACCCCAAAGAGCAGGGAAACATGACCCAGCACACCGAGGAGCCTGTATCTGGTCCCGGTCACGACTCGACTCCGGTTTGTGCCGCATTCACGCAGTGAAGGCGTTGGGCCCTGTGCGGGGCGCACCTTTGGGCACAGTGAGAACTCTGTAAAACGAAAAAATAAACGAGAGGCGTTCACTGTGTGCTTCCAACTTCTGGCTCCTGTCTTGGGGACCCTTTGATGAGCAGGACCCCTCCTCCCGGAGGAATGATGGCAGCAAAAACAGTAACAACAGTAACAATTCATCCTCCCCTATGTATACATGTCTCCTCGCACGTGCAGTTGGAGAACAGCCACATGGCGGCCAGCGGGTGTAACCGCCTCCCAAACTCCCCCACCTCGATGCCTTTTCCGTGGAGGCTGCTCCGGCCATTGCTTCCCAAGGTACAACAGCAGCTTTCACAGCACATTTCGAATCAATTGCCTTCAGCCAAAAAACCATTGTGATTTTAGCACAAGGTCCAGCTGAGCCGAAGCCAGAAGAGCTGTGTTATAGATGAGCCATTGTTCTGTGCAAGTGTCGTCCAGAGAAGGATGCAGCGACCCAGGGCCGGGGGCCCGGCAGTGTGTGAGGTGGAGGAGGCTCTGAACCACCGACTTGGGTGGGATGCAGAAGGGCTGGAGGGGGAGGGGTGGCCCACATGGTGACAGATTCAGGGCAGCGCAGATCCTGCTGGGGAGACGAAGGCTGCAGGGTGTGGGGCCCCAGGAGGAGCTGATCACATCGGTGGCTCTGGTTAGGAGAACAGGGTCAGGAACTAGCCCCCAAGCTAGGAGGAAGGCTCTTTGACCTTGGCAGTGGACAAAATCCGGGAGATGTGGGGTGGCTTTGTACAGCAGAGGTGGTTGTGAGGATAAAAGCTTTGTCCTGAAGCTGAGGGATTAGACCTGGGTTCCGAAGGCAGGAGAATTGAGATGATCGGAGCTGGGCCTGAGGGCGCCCAGTGTTCCCTGAGTGTGTCCACTTTCTACAATAACGCGTGTGACAAACAGCCATACAACCCCGGTGGCACACCAGAATACGTGTTTCACTTACGTGCCTTGAGTGGTCAGCTGGGCAGCTCTGATGATCTCCGCTGGACTCCTCCCCTGCATGGCAGTCGGCTGGTCTAGGATGGCGTGGCCTGAGGCGGCGAGGTGACTTGAGTCAGTTCTACGTGGCTCGTGCTCCTCGGGGGACCTGTGGGAGCCTGCACGCCCTTGGGGTGATGAAGGCAGAGGCGGAGAGCACCAGAGTGAAGGCGGGAGGCCTGTGCGGCCGAGGTTTGGAGCTTCCACCTGTCACTTCTGCCGCATCTTCATAGTCCAAGTTCGTGGGTGTGAGAAATGAGAATACAGACTCCATCCGTCACCACCTGGCCAAGGGCCTGGATGCCGGGAGGATGAAACACCAGGGCCATGAGTGCCATGAACCCAATTTTGGGAGAAGTGGTGCCATAGTCCTTCCGCGGGACTGCTGGGCTTGGGGACAGGTCTGTGAAGTCCTCGGTGACTGGCTCAGCCTGGCCGGGTCCAGTAGGGCAGCATTGGGCCCTCCACCACCTCCTCTGCTGCCTCCCTACGCTCCCCGTCCCTCCACCTGTTGTCTGCCACTTGGCCCTGTCGTTTATCCTGGGAGGGGGACTGGCAGAGGGGTGGCAGCATGAGTCAGGGGTCTGTGAAAAGCTCTGGTCCCGCATCAGGGTCTGGGAAAACCCCCAGAACTTCCCATGTGTTCCACGCAAGGTGGCTGGAGGGTCGGGGGAGGGAAGGGGCTGTTCTGGCTTTTCCTATGAAAACTGACGTTCACAACATGTGCTTCCTCTAAGCCCGGTCCTGGGGTTGCTGGCAGGCGGGTCTGCAGGGTCACTCTAGTCCCCACGCCCCACGCCAGGAGCTATCAGGCACCCCACCCGCGCTGAATGCAGCCTGGCTCTCCGCCCCTGTGTGCCTTTCACTTCCGGAGCCGGCCCTGCTCCAGCCTGCGGGCAGCTCCAACACAAACAGGCCTCTGCTTTCCCTTCTGCTTTCCTTCCCACTTCCCTCCCGCCTTCCCGCCGCCCTGCCTCCGCCCAGAGTGGGAGGAAGGAGCTCGGAAACGTGCCCGGGGCTGGCAGGCCAGGGCTTTCCACTTGGAGGAAACACTGCATTTTTCACCTTTAACCTAGAAAAATATGGTTCTCAGAAAGCTTGTTTTTAGCACTGAGAGTTCCCAAAGGAAGAAGAATGGGGAGTGGGGGGGGGGGGCTTGGCAGCCCCTCTCAGGCTCTGACAGCCAACCCTTGGCCCCAGAGGGCTTGCTGTTCCCTGGGAGGGGGGCCCTGAGGGGGGCAGGCAGGCAGCCCGTGGAGCACAGGGGGCCAAGGAGGCGGAGAATCTCAGCCCCAGTGGAAGGGTGGTGGAGACCTCAGGACAGGAGGTGGGGGGCAGGGGGGCTCCAGCGAAGCAGGGGCTGCTTCTGCTCCCTTCCTGCGCCTGCAGGGGGCCCAGTCCAGGAGCCCCTGGGGAGGGGAGGGGCGCAGGTGCTCCCTCGGTGGGGCGGGGTGTGCCCTGGGCTCCCAGTGCCCCCCCCCCAGGACAACCCCGCCCCATCAGAGAGTCCGCAGAGGAGAGGGCTGCCAGCGCAGGGTCAGAACCAGAAGCCCAAGTCCGGGCTTGGGGCCACTTCTGCCCCCTCCCACAGAGGCGTTACCCAAGACAGCAGGGTTATTCTAGGACAAGTCCACCCCGGATTTCCAGGGCACACCCTGCCCACAGCAGGGAAAGGCCAGCCTTCCTGAGGCTTCGAGGTAAGCCCCTGGGGGGCGGCAGCTTACAGGTGGCAGTGTTCAGGCAGCCAAGTGACCGACCAGCTCAGTGCAGGGCCTGCTTCTGGGACGGCCCTATGAGGACCCGCACTTTGACCTCACCTTCAAAGAATGTTCTGAGTAACAGCCCTCCCTTGAAGAGGGCCAGAGCGGATGGGCACGGCCTGACTCGGGAAGACAGAGTCTGGCCAGGAGGACTGGGTCCCACCGTGAAGACACAACCCTGACGCTTTGTGCGGAGCTTTCCTCCCCTTGCCCTGACCTTCAGATGCAGCTGCCGAAGGACGTGGGGTCGCTCAGCAGTGCACCGGAGCTCCCTCGGGTGGCCTACCCGTGGCAGTATGGTCTTGTGGGGGTGGGCGTTGGGCACAGGCCAGTTCCTAGTCACAGCTCCAGCTCTTCCTTCCGAAATGCTCTCACGGCACGATGGGGGCCTCTGCAAGCAGCCCAGAGCTACTCCATCAAAGTTGGGCTCAGGGTTTGAAGTCTTTGCCCTTCTCTCCTTTGCCTTCTTCTCCGCAAATAACCTCCAGGGCTCAGGGGAGCTGTTGCAAGCTATTTTCAAGCAGCAGGCGCTCCCCTGGGCCTTGCCTAGCCCGAGTGAGGCCAAGGGCTGGAGGAGCAGGGCAGGCTGTGGAGAGAGCCCCCCCCTTTGCCTCCCCTTCCTGCCCGCCCTTGCTGAGGCTGCTTTGTCCTAGAAAGTGCACGGCTCCTGGAGCACTTGTCTTTTCCTGGAAAGATGTGAACGGAACACTATGTCTCAGCTTTGGGGATGAGGTTTCTGCTTTCCTACTGGCCTTTGTCTCTCTGACTTGCAAAGGCACAGAAATCTCCAGACATGTGGTACGGCCTCCCCTAAAGTCCCACGGCCCCACCAGGGCCCAGCCACGAGGCCGCAGCCTCCCTGGACAACCTCGCACTAAGGGGCTGCAGCTCCAGCTTGGCTAAAAGATGGCGTGGATTGCAAAGTCTCTGAGAAGGAAGGCCAGGGGAGCTCAAGGCATTTGTTCCTATAATAAACTCATTTAGAAACAAAAGTAACAGGTATCACGCACCACGCCAGGGCATTAGCTGCGGAAGGCCTTGTCTCCAGCCGGAGACAAGCAGAGGCAAAATAAGGGGCTCTCAGACTGGAGCTGTGGGGCAGCGTGGTGCACGGTTTGAAGACCTGCTGCTTGGTCTCAGTTACACACATTAATACATTAATAAGATGTGTGCATGAAGATTCACACATTCGCATAGGAACATGCCCTACAGGATAAAATAAAACTCGTTAAAAATAGCTAATGCAGCCCTGGCTGCTGTGGCTCGGTGGACTGAGCACTGGCCTATGAACCCAAGTGGCCAGTTCAATTCCCAGTCAGGACACATACCTAGGTTACAGGTCAGGTCCCCAGTAGGGGGCGTGTGAGAGGTAACCACACATTGATGTTTCTCTCCCTTTCTCCCTCGCTTTAAAAATAAATAAAATCTTTAAAAAATTAGCTAATCCTGAGTAAAAAGATTGTGCGATTTGTGTTTCTTTTTCCTTGTGTCTGTTTTCTAGTTTTTCTTCAGTGAGCTTGTAGTGAGTATCTATTGTTTTGTCCACTCAGAATGTCACCTTCCTTCTCTTGGGGGACTGGTTGTCCCCCAACTCTAATGGGTGGTTCTCGTGAAAGCAGCCCTTGGGGATGTCTGGCCAGAGAGAAGGACGTCTGGACGCAGAGGAGAGACACGCGTTACTCCTGGGAGCAGTGTGGGGCCCAGGGCTCGCCTACGGGAGGGAGAGGCCCAGAGTCGAGCCTGGGTTGTCTGCCTTCCAGAGAAGGGGCAGCAACTGAGGGAAGAGCGGTGGGGACAGGAGTGGGTCCCTTGTCATGCAGAAGGTCAGCTGGCAAGATACAGAGAACCTTACCCAGAAGAGTGAAAAATTCTGAAGTGGGGGGAGGGAGGAGGGGAGGGTGGCCGGGAGCAGCAGAAGGGCTCTAACCTGTTGTCTAACCTGTTGTGGCTTCAGAGGCAGCCCATTTGTCAAGGAGACAGAGGGTGACAGCAGTTTCCCTGAGGGAGGACAAAGGGTGGCGTCTGGCCCCCTCGTGGGTGCCCCCACCACAGCGAGCCTGCCAGCTTTTCAACAGGCCCCAGGCGTTGCACAGCTGGAGACCATTCTTCCACAGGAGGATGGCCTCTGCGAAGTAACACATCTCTAATATCCCGGGAAACACGTGAAGCCACTTCCGCTCTGCCCCCCGCAGGCATAATTATTTAAAGGTTTATCAAGCACTTGTGACGCAGCTGTTACTACGCTGTGCTCTGTGGCTACTCTGTGGACGCAGGGGTGGCTGAGACCTTGTTCCATTCCCCTCACGAGCTCAGTGCTCAGTGTCAGACGGGTGCTCAGGGCTGCGGGGAGGGGCGGGCAGTGCGGAGGCCGATGCCTGGGTTCCCTGGGTGCCCTGGGGCCGGCTTCTGTGGGCCAGCAGCGCTTACACCGAGGCTGAGGGCGGAGGGCGTGCAGAACAGTGAGCGCTGCGTTCCGCCACGCAGGACCCAGTCCCGAGGTGCGTCTCGTAGGCCTTCTGGGTAACGGAGACGCAGATGGATTTGGATACATTCTAGAGCCAATCAACCACACCCCCTAAACTCACCATCCACAGTGAAGCCTGACACGTGGATTGAATGGTGCCCTTAATCCTCCAGACAGGCGCTGCTAACAGCCCTGGTAGGTAATCCACGAAGACAGAAATAGGCCGTCTGACCCGGTTTGAAAGCACGTGCACCTGTAAGGTGCCGACGGGAAGTCAGGTGTTGCTGAGGTTTGCCTAGGGGGCGACATCTACTCTACCTGCAGTCCCCTCCGCTCAGGGAAAGGAGGTTTCAAGACCTCACTGCTTGGAGCTGAGGAGAATGAGAGGTTCGGTACCTTCTCTCAGGCCACCCTGGGAGTAAGTGGTGACCTTGGCCCTGAGCCAGGTCTGAGCAGCTCAGGTGGGGCAGCGGCGGCCCTGGCCCTGGAACCTGTGTTAGCCACTGTGGGAACGGAAAGGAGCCCCCCACCCCCCCAAACCCGCCGTGGTCGTTGAGAAAATCAGACTTCAGGTCCGTTTCTGAACGGGGCGGTTGTCTGCACTTGTAGTAGGGCAGTTCCGGACCAGGAGGGCCCAGTTGTTACTACTCTGCTCCTTCAAGGCCCCCTGGCTCACCCAGCAGCCCTGAGGAGCAAGAACATGAGAGCAAGGCTGCGCAGGTGGCAGTGATGGGGACGTGAACAGACTGCCTTGCTTTCGTTCGGAGCCTCGGCCTGGGCCAGAGACACTTCTGCAGCAGTGGGAACGCTGGCTGGGGGCGTGAGGGGAGAGACCAGGTCTGAGCTGAGACTCGACATTCTTCCGCACCTGCTGAGTGCTGGGAGACAGGTAACTGCCCTGCACTCACGGTAACCTGATCCCTGCTCGGCGGTTTTGCTGATCAGTCATCCTCAAAAGCTTTTCTTGTCTCTTTAATCTGAGACTAATCACTCTGGGATAAAATTAGCTCCGATTTAATCCCAAATCAGCTTAAGACATCTCTTGTTACTTCAACTTCTCTGTACTTTTAATTCAATGCTACTGTCTCTCCAGGGGACGGGGTAATGGATTGAATTGTTAAGCCATTCAAAGTGAATCCTTACACAACTCTTTTGTAAAGAACTTGAGTTTGTAAGCTAACCTTTCAGTGTCCTGTATGTAGAATACCATACATTGAGAAGCTTATTCATACATCCCTAATTCTTATTTGCCTGGGACGAATCGTGACTTCATTCCTTCTGGAATTGCTGGTGCTATTTCGGCTCAGGAATTTGCCATCTGGGAGACGAGTTCTGCACGGAGACCTCCCTGAAAGGCAGACCACGTGCATGAGCTCCGCTGGTGCTCACATACGAGCATGTGTCACAGTTAGTTTAAAATCTGCCTACGGGTTCTTCGGGTTAAATCCAGGTCCACTCAGAATTCAGCTGTTACTCTAGGTAAGCCACATATGAACACTTAATCCCTCCTTTTATCTTAAACAATTTCTAGTTTAAGGTCAATTTATACTTTAAAAATTTGAGGTTTTGCTGAATGACTGTAGTAACAACTCGCAATGAAATTTTGATACGTTCCTTGAATCTCCAGAAATGTTGAGGTTATCTTCATACGAAACAAATGAAAAGCAATGGCTGAAGGACCAGTATTTCATAAAGTTACATTCCCACTCTTTGGTTATGTCTGTGCTAACTTCCCAGGTAACTAGAATAGAGATTTAATGGAACATATGAAAGGTTATACTAATGGCATAGCAATAAAAGCATTAAAAATTTAGTATCCAACCACCGCAGCTCTCGTGGGATGGAACCAAAAGTACTAACAACACAGCAGAAGCCACTTTTCCTGATGCTCACACTGGAAGGAAAAAAACAAACAACAATGCCCATATTCATCAGTGTAAGTTGTAAGAAAATATATTTATTTCTTCCATGACAATACTATGATAAAACTGTTAAATACATGCATGTTTTAAAAACAGACATAAGGAACATCTTTAGGAGTTAACAGCCAAGCATACTAATTTTACATTTAAGGTCTCTTAGTGATAGGTTATTTATACTCTATGTTCTTGCTATAAACATGTTTTCCAAAAGATATTGAAACTAAGTTCTGAAATTACACAATGATATGAAATGATCAAATTTTCCACTCTAGTGCAACGTACTCTCCAAATTTTCACAAGGCAGAAAATACTTGTCACCTGTGTAAATTGAGTTGTTTTATTCCATATATTAAACTCAGATTTCTGCGAATCAGACCGAATCACACAAATACCCTACATCCAATGGTTTGCTTCCTATATATGTGTTTAAATGTTTTCTTACATGATTAAGCATGATTTTTAGATACGGAACATTGCGACTGATCACTCGGGTCAGAAAAGAGGTCAGCAGTGGTACCACTGCAGAAATGAGAACAGAACAGTCTTAGCTCTGCAATTTCTCCCTGTCTTTCAGCTACATCTGCACACGCCTGACCAAACAAAAAGTAGTAAACAGTTGCTAGTATTTATTTTAAAAAATTGAAAATATTTAACATATAACATCCCCTTTGAAAAAAAAAATCATTCTACAAACAACCTCATAAAAAAACAAAAACTTGTATCTGTTCACAGTATGTGTATTTTGTAAACAGGAATTCACTATAATGCGATTTTGAAAGTAAAAATGTGATTTCCTAGCATTGTAAGAACTTACGGTCAGCTAAAAAGTAATACATTCCTACTAAAAAACGTTGAGTATTTCAAAATGATTTGACCTACAGACATACTTTTTTCAGGTGGCGCCACCTCAACTTTAGGATGCCTTTCCAGGCCGAGCTTGTCAAGCAATTCTGAACTGAAATGTTTGTTTGTTTTTTTTAAAGGCCGTGTCCATACTTTTCCAAAACATGATGTTGGAAGACAAGAATTAAATGGAAGAATATATCATAAATAATGGGGAGAAGTATTTGGAATCAAACTGGGGGTACGATATTTGAAAAAATACATGAAAATTATTGTTCAGTATTGTTTTCTTTGATCAAATGCAAAACACCAACACCAAACCCAACAGCTAACTTGCCCATGTTTTAATAATAATGGTGTTACCGCTGGTAAATCTTTGGATGTTTTATGATACACTGCTGGAATGCTTAGAGAAAACAGTGAGTTCAGAAATTGAAAGCTACTCATTTGAAATGGAATAACTCCAAAGAAAAGCACATGTTCAGTGGGTACAAGGGAACGCAATGCTCTTCAGTGAGCCGTCCAATCAGGTGCACAAACTGTTTCTGGCTTATGTTCCGTGTGAGGTCCAAGCTGTTACCACTTTATTTTTAAAGGTTCTGAATGGCTACTGCAAAGGCAATCTCAGCAGAGATATGTAAATACCATGAAATCAACTTCCTTTTTAATTGGATATTAATTTTTTACCCATTCACATCTCTTAGCTTCTAGGGTGAGTTGCTGCTACCAAAAAGTAAGGTAAATCCCTACTGGTTTGTATTGGTTAACATTCAATAGGTTAAAAATTAAAATTTAATTTAGAGGTCCTGATTTTTTTGTCTCTGTGGTTCGTCAGCTAGGCACTTACACATAAAAACATTCGGAGGATTTCCTTCTTAAAATACTACTTTTAACTTTGATGAAAGTGTTGCGCAGTTAGAATGTGTCTTGCACAGGTAAATGGTGTATAACCAGGAACCTGTGATCCAGAACATTAACATTCTTAATGGAGGGACAAACGAGCGTGACTTGTGGTTAAAAATAACAGAACCCTGTCATAACTCAATGCAGTAATCACGCAGACTTGGATGTATTCTAGATCAAAGCACATCCCCTAAAACGTCGCCATCCACAAGAAAGCCTGGCACGTGAACTGAATGCTGCCCTTAATCCTCCAGACCGGCCTGGGAAACTGCCCTGGTACTCAGTCCACCAAGACAGAAAGAGACCAAATCAAACCGAGTGATTTCCCACGATATTCTCAGGTCGTGCCTAAAAGGTGCACGTCCAGTTCAGTCTGGCCACAGGTCCTTTCCTTGTGTGGGAAAGTTCTTTTGAATATAAATGATGGGCATGGCAGTGCAGAACCTCGTCTCAGCAGGAAAGACCATCCTGAAACATGGGCCTCAGAGGGAAGCCTGCGCACCAGCACCAGCGTGCTGCTGGGTTGCTACGGCACAGGCTGCTGGGCACAGACACGCCCCAAGTGCACACCCACCAGATACAGAGGGACCACGAACACGTCAAACTGGGGAGAAGCAGGAAACCTGGTGATGCTTCATGTGAGTCTTCCTCAGTGTTTGCTCGACCTGCGGCGCCACTTCCAGGGCACTGACTCTCCCAGGTCACAGTCTCAGGTGCGCACGAGTTATGGCCTGACAGGTACGACCCTTGGGAAAACTCTGCTGCACGTGCCCAGTCTGGGATGGGCCGCGGCCAACGAAAAACTACGCGTGGAACTTGCACGATGTGCCTAAGCTTGGTCATCAGCCCATGACCCCATGTTACTCTTGAGATGCCCGATTTTACACTTCCGAAATAAAAAAGATTTCATAAAAGATACACAAATTTTAACAGAAAACAGCAAAAATCACTGTAAAGAAACAAGCAAAAGGTCTTTTCAGATTACGTGCTGGAGCGCGAGAAGATTTTGAGATAACATTTTCTGCATATTGACATGTTAGGCAGTACTTTAATTTCAAAACAGCATAAAATTGATTTCACATTTGTTCTGGAAGAAAATATGCCTCCGTCTCCTTTAGTACACTACCTCTATTCAAATGCAGAAAGGACAATAATGCTCTTTACGTATGGGTGGTATGAAGACAATTAAGAAGTCGTGGGACTAATTACCCACAAGAACACAAGTTGCATGGAAATGCTAAGAATGTGACTTTGGCCTGGTGTTCAGGACGGGCTGTCCTCAATGCCGCCCTCCTCAGATCCATGAGCCGTGACGGCGAGGCTGGCGCTTCTGCCCTGGAACTTGCCCACGAATGGGTCGGAGCCGCAGGAACACAGCACTCCCAGCTCCACTGTCCAGGCCTCGGGGCCGCAGCCTCAAACTAGGCTCAACGCACCAAAGGCTTTTGTTGTACACGGGCCCACGCCATGCAACATGTAACGTAAAGAGTCTATTTAGTGTCGAAAGCCTACCCAAGTCTTCTCAGATACTTATATGTTAGGTAGTGTCTGTTTAAGAGCGCCACTCACAGGAGATACAGTGTCGGGACCGCCGGGACCTACCCTCCTCACAAGGGAAGCCTGACTTGGCGCTGGCTGTGAGACGTGTGAAAATGTGTTCTATGTGTAACACTGCATAACATACACAGTGGACATAATTCTTGGACAGGGAGGAAGGGTTCAAGAGCCAGACTGAGGTCACCGTTAGCCAAACAGATGAATCATTATGTAGAAGGGCACTGGATTCAGATGGTCTCGGCTGAATGCATCAATACCGATGATGGCGGAGATCACTCAGCCACTTGCAGTCTTTCCCCATTATCGCGGGTTAGTGGCGTTCAGACCAATAAACTCTCACCTCCGCCAGCACTTATCCTGTCTCTGAGAGATGAGGCTAAGGGCCTACATGTTCCAATGGCGCACGAGGCATGAGTTGGGGACAAGAGGTATGGTGATGACAAGCTTCAGCAGGGACAGAGGCAGCCCCAGGTCTCAGTGTCTCTAGGAAAAAAGCCACAGGAAGGGGCCCAAGGGGAGAAGCCAGCTGAGGGGGCAACTCCGTTAGGGGCGGCTCTGGTTTGATACCTGTCTCATTGTTGAAAATCTCTATGAGCTGTTATATGGTTTTAATACATTACGTGGGTATATAATTAATTCTATTTCATTTTACATGTCCATATTTCATGAAGCTCAGGAATTCAGCTGACTCCTAGCAGTTAGAAATCAGGATTCATAACAGAGTACCTACACAGATGCTGTCCTTTGTCACCCTGCGGCCTTTTTTCACAACATGGTTTTTATAAAGATAGACACATTATCAAGTGGGAGGAAAACTGATCCATTATGTACAAATACATTACAGAACTTCAGGGAATTTTGAAAGAAAAAAGAGGCATATTTTGACTTACTCAGCTATTTCAAAATTTTAAGTACTCAAGCATCCACAGACAAAATGCATAGGCAACCTGAGGGCAGGCTCACTGTAAGGTACACTTTGTAGTTTTCCACCTGCTTTTCCAAGGACCCCGTTCCATCCAGACACCACTGGCAAACACCAAGGGTGGGCAGAGGGTGCTGGGAAGACACCCGACTCCGGATGGCCCACCAAGCAACCGGGATGGAGGCGTGCCTGTCCATTCGAATGGGCTGACATTTCATATAAAGTAGCCCTTGAGTAACCTGTAAGAAGCATTTTTCTTTCTAGTTTATATTTTCTTAAAAAAACAGCTGAGGTCTGGACAGAGTAGTCTGGACTGATGATCATGTGAGAGAGAGGAGTGGCACCAGGCCCAATCGAGGAGCGACACCTGCTGGGAGGCGTCACGGCCCCTACGGGACCCCGGGCTCAGGGCACGGTTTTCTCGGCAGAAAGGGAACCGGTCAGAACTACACAGGCAGCTGGTGCTGCCAGATATTGCTCAGTTGTCTCGGACAGTGAGTCACTAGAATTGACGACTTAGGAGTTACGTTGGTTTTGCTCACATATTTATGTAACTGACACTACAGAACAACAACAATAAAATGACCCAGAATAAGGGAAAAAAAAGCAACACCCTATATATATATATATAGTCTTAGGCATTTAAGATTGAAATATCAGGGCGACCGCCTGCGATACGGGAACGGAGCGTGGGAGTTCCAAGAGTAACAATGAGGTCCGGGAAACCTACCGAGGGCAGGCAGGACGCTCGTTTTCCGAGTTTGTACCCCTGAGAAAACTGTTTGCAACCATTGCACAGTAGGCACAGAAGTCAGCACACTTCATCAAACAGACAGTAAAGAGCTGTCCCTACACCAAAAATTACATTAACTTTAGTCAATGATGTGGAGAGAGGAGAATGACATTAAGAGGCTTCAAATCTGTGCTTGGTTTTCAACCAGAAAGTGGCATCAGGCAGGTCCGTCCGCCACGTGGGCATTTCCGCCCTCGCCTGCTGATCGACCCCCTTGCAAAGTGCACACGTGAGAAAACCACGACAACAGAACCGGACGCGGTGGCCGCGCGTTCGCTTTGCCCGTGCGGGCCAGACAGGATCAGGCTCGAAGTGCTTCTCGAAGGTGGAGAACGTGGGGATTCTTTGGCTGGAACGACAAAAAGCTCCGAGTCCTGAGTTGGGTGCACCGACTGCCGCGCCACCGTACTTTGGCTTTCAGACTGCGATAAGAGCACAGGAACCCCTAGTGTAACCTGCACACAGTGAAGTCCACCTCACGGACAACGTGTCACAGGATCCCGCCCCCCCGCCCCCCAAGATGCCCGGTGCTCTTGCAGCAGCACCGGCCATGACAGCTCACTGAGACGGCAGACAGAAGGGACGCTGTTAATCGTTCGGTTTGTTCTGAAAGAAGTTTGTAAAGGACCACCCGCCGCCGTCGGATTTCGGGGAGTCTCCGTCCTTAGGAGGAATCAGGAACTGCCGCGAGTTGACAGAGCAGGGGCTGCCGAAGGACCCGACCTCGCTGTTGCTGCCCGTGGACCTGGGCGAGTCCGGGGACACTAAGCTCCACGCACGCACACTGGCCTGCGGCCTATAGCCTGCGGTGTTGTCTGCGTCGTCCTCTGCGGCTGCGTGCTCCACAGCAGAAGTGACGGGCAGGTGCATCTGGGGCTTGTAGCCTGCCCCCGCCGCAGCCTCAGTCTCTGGCTCTTCCTCTGGCTTTGCTTGGGGCTGGTACATGGACTGGACATCGATGTAGATGACCTGGGACGTGCCCCCGGCTTCATCCGCTCCAGGGTTGGGCACCTCTTCCTCGATGACCGGCGGGCAGTAGGACACCACCACCGGGTTCTCGGGCTCTGCCTCGGGGCTCTCGCCTGGACGCTCAGCGACGGGAGAGATTATCTCTGTGTCTTCTATTTTAGGAGCCGTCACCCGAGTTTCCAGAACCTCGACGTTATTTGGGGTACAAGGGTTCATTTCCAATGTCTTAAGAGCACTGTTTCCCTAGAAATCAGTTTGAAGACAGATTACAGAGAGCACCAAAGCCGCCGCAACGCCCCTCCTACACCAGGGGCATCGTTTTATCTACTCTTTGCCGCCTGCTTGTGAAAATCTGTCTCGCTGTTCTGTAGGGCGATACTGCAGCAAATCTACTCCTGTCCCTACACATCAGTATCACTCTTGCAGTGAACAGTAGTGGGGGAAAGAGCATGATAGAAATCATTAAAATGAGTAATTTTAGAAAATCAGATGTTAGACCACTTTTATTTTTTCAATATGGGTGACATTCGCATGTTAAAAACTTTTCACAGGAGACAAAAAAAGATAAAAAAATAAGAAAGAAAGAGGAAAGCCAGTACTTCAGAGATAAATGTACACAAAATAAAGGGTTACCTCACAGACGCCCTTCTGAAACTGTAATGCTTTACAATTTTCTGGGTTTGGAATATCAGGGTAGAAGGTTTCTTTTATCCTTTAAATAAAGAATAATTAAGTACATTTAATAATTATAAGATTAACAGTTAGGCAACAAACAGTTAATAAATGACGAGGCTTACTTTGACATTTCATGAGAACACTGAAATGAGTGATAGACGAAAATGCAAGGTCACTTTCAGTGTGATCATTAACTAGAACATTCTATACAATGTGCAGAAAGGTCCCAATTTTAAAACTATGAACACCACTCTTCTAGGACTACAACGTCTCATGTATCTTACGTAAGTGGAAAGCAAGAATTAAAACGGTGATTGTCCTGTCAGGTTAAAAATAGAACGCAGGCCTTGCTCCTGTAAACAAAACGTCAGCACTGCAAACTGCAGGAGGCCTGACGGATAACAGGGGGGGGATTTGCAGGAGGCAGTTCTCTGCTGCTCGTTAACAGGCACCGGGCTATCAGAAAAAGAAGGGCTACTCGACTTCAGCAAAAAAGAAGCACAAACAAAAGCCAGGTTTGCTTGGTGCCGCGCCATGCTTACAGCTACTCAAAAGAACATTATTCGAAATTCCTGCAGGAAAAATGCTTTGTTAATGTAAGTCTAAAATGCTCTAACTTCAAACTCCCTCCTTTACTTATGTATCTGTTTTTCATATTAAAACCAGTTTTAACCTGTGATTTTGGGTAATGAGAATATGGTTACCAGGACAGGGAATTCTGTAGTTCTCAATTACTACTGTTTTGATTGATAAACCAGAATGGCAAGGACACGTCCTTGTCTTTGTCATAAACGGCGGTATTTTCAAGGCTGGGAGAACTGTCTGCATGAACACAGCCCTTGCTCCGGCGCCATCCACAGCGGACCCTTCCCGCAGACCCTGCCAGAGGACCGCGGGCGCTCCATCCGGCTGACCCTCACTCGGACACACAGTGCTTCCCACGTCCTTCGGAAGATCAACCTCTTTCCAATTTCTGGGTCCTCACAAAAGGTGTCTTCTCTGCCTGGAACTTTCTTTGCCCCCTCCTTATCCTTTGGGACCCTGCTCAACAGAAATGTCCCAGGGAGGCCTCAGCGGGCCACCCCTAGCGCCAGGGCTCTCCTGCTGCGCTCCTGGCGCCCGGGCCCCTGCCCACTGTGCGAGCACGTGCCCACTGGACGGCTGTGGCTCAAGGCCCAGCCCCGCACTGCCCTGTGAGTCCCTAAGGACCAGGCTCGCTTCGTCACCACTGCAGATGCCCCTCTTCACCTGAGGGGGGCCCTTCACCTCTGTTCACTAAATGAATAAATGACCACTTTCTAAATAGGGCGCCAAGATGAGGGACACTTCAATCACTAAACTACACTTAATCCTGCACACAGCCATGGTCATGTTTACGCCTGCAAGTATTTTTTCAGTGAAAATGCTACTTCATTGAATCATTAGCAAATAGAGTAAGGAAAACATTTATACTTTTCCTTTAATAATTTTTAAACCTTTAAATAATAGGCCACCTTCTCGCCTAACATTAAATCCAACATTAATTCTGACTAGAACAAATATTTTCTTACTAACTAGCTTCAACCAAAATAATGTACTTAAGTTGTTAAACATAAACTAAATAACCAACCCCGTACGAACAAAACAGCAAGAATAAACACAGGCAGCATTACCATTCCCGCTTCCGGTAACAAAGGATGCTGGATACCACGCCGACCGTGACAGCCACGGCGACCGGGATGAGGATGGCGATGATTAACCCCACGGCTGAAACGAGAGCGGCGCCGAGTCTGAACCACAGCTGTCGGTATGGAGGGCAGAATAAACTGATACTGGCCAACAGTTCAGTGGGCAGGTGAGAAGGAAAAAACCCTAACTGCTCCAGGGACACTGAAATGCTGTTAAAATAACACCTGCAAGTGTTTCAACGAATTTTACACAAGCACTGAAAGCTGCCGGAGCAGGTTTCTCAGGCTCGGCACTGCCAACCCCGCGGGTCAGACAGGGTCCGAGGGTGCGGGGGCGTCGTGCACACTGCGGGGAGGTGGGCAGCATCCCTGGGGCCCCAACCACTAGAGCCCAGCAGCACCCGCCAGTTATGACAACCAAGAGGTCACCAGACACTGCCAACACCCCCACGGGGGCAACATAACCGCCAGTCGGGAACCACACCGTCTTGGTCACTCATGCAAACGTGTGCGTGAGTCCCAGCTACGAGGTAACACGGTGAAGTGCTTCGCTGCCGACAGGAGAGTGAAGTGCACCACTCTTCTCTACTTTCCATCTCCAACTGCGAGTTGTGCCTAACACTTTTTTTAAAAGAATGTTTCTTTCACTCTTCCCTGGATATGACAAAAGCCACAGAACAGTTAGGACAAAAAAATTTAAACTGGTTGGCCCTTATGTACATTCAACATGAATTTAGATCTCCAGACTCCAGACGTGTCCTTAACTCATTAATTTCTCAGGGACTCATTAGGAAATAGCTTCAAATAACAAGGATAAATGGCCCTTTAACACTGCCTTCTACTCACTATAACAACGCAACAACACGTGAAATTAGGAAAAGGGGACCCCTACACAAACAGAAACTGCTGGAAACACCGTGTGCTGCAGCACGGGAGCGTCTCCGGGGAACACGACTCACAGTTCTCCTTCGTCACCACGAACATGCTCCTGCCCGGACCCAGGCCCCCGCTCGTGTAGGCGTGCAGGACCAGGTGGTAGCTGGTCTTGCTCTGCAGGTCGGCGATCCTCAGCGTCTTCTGGGATACGTCGGTGATGTTCTTAACTTTCACGTCGGGACGGCCTGGGTGGAAAGTGGGGAGCGTCGCTGTTACTGGTGGCCACAGCGACTTCAACACGTGGTTACTCACAGCTGTCACCCCGAGGCCCGCGGGCCCAGCCAGTACCAGCTCTGCCAGCGAGGGGCCGCGTGAGCTGGGCCTTTTATTTCAACCCCCCTGAACCACATTGTCTAACTAGTGTGCGACAGGATATCAGAACCTTATCTCACAGGGCTTTAGGCGTTTGTTTGTTTTTAAACTCTAATTGTACTGACCTATCCACCATGTCTCACTGGAAGTCTAGGTGCTGGGTCAAGTGTAACATTCCCGAGCATTTGAGGAAAATTAAACTAGGCCCTGGAAGGCTGTGGAATTGGATCTGTAGGGCTTCGCTCTTCCCCAGGCCACTGGGAAGATTCGGGAAATGCAGTCGCATGAATCTGGGGCGGGGGGCACACAGGTAAAGCGGCCGCATCTGCAAAGGGGCTTTGCTGATGCCCACCAGCTTCCCCACGCAGGGACGCGGCTGTGCTTGTCCTACTGGCGTTCAGTCATCACAGCGGTTTCGTTCCGAGGGGAGGTCGTCAAGGGAACTGAAAGCTCTCAAACTGATAAGCTGATACACTTGTGTTTATGTGGCCACAGACGAGAAACACCGGACTCCGACAGAAATACAATTTAGGGAAAGCCAGAAGTCTGCACACGCATTTCTGTATTTGCAAACCGGAGAACTCTCTGAAGACTTCGGGCAGACACTTACCAGTCGAGGACCGGCTGTACTTTCCTGAGGTCTAATGTACACACTTGTCCCCAGTTGAGTCAAATAAGTTTCTCGGCTCCTCAAGGCCATGACTAACCGTGCAGGTGGCGTTTTGTCAGGTGACGGGGGAGGCTCTGGAGCCGTTCTCTGGGCTCCTGAGCCCCCCACCCCCGTTACAGAAAGTATGGGGAGACTATGCTTTTAAAGTAACCTTCATAAGATGCTGCGCTAGGGGTCATGCCAGACTTGGGAGAGGTGGCCCCTGCGCTGTAAGCTGAGAATCAAAGGCTTCAGAATAACCAGTTTACGTAACTCCTGAAAGACTGCCTTTCATTTATCATGTACTTAAAATCTTAAAATGCTCATATTCATAAAATGACTACATTTCACTTCCTCATTTTTCAGCCAGTTCTGGAAACCAGCATTAAAGCCACGAGCAACACTTTTTCTTTTTTCCTTTCTTTTTCTCAGCGGGGGTGGGGGCTGGATTTTAATGGAGGAGTCCTGGGAAGCACTATGGTTGCTGCAGTCAGTGACTTACCTGATTCCAAACCCCGCATCTTAGAGGTGTCTCTCTCTCCTTTTTCAAAGTAAAATAAATAGCCTCTTAAAAAGCCTCTCAGCTCCTCCACAGGAATATCTTCCCACTTCACTAGTATCGAGTCTGCAGATGTATCCTCAACGGTAAAATTCGGCGCAACGACCGGAGCTGTGAGGGGAAAAAGCCAATGGTAGAGAGTTTACTAACACAGAGCCAGACGCCAACGGGTGGGGAGGGTTCTCGCCGCAGAAAACGGCTCAGCTCAGAAGGACGACTTTATTTCTCATTCAGTCATAAACCTCCCCAGGTACTGCCATGGACTCTTCTGCTGCAAAGCTGCTAACCAGACACACAAAGGCAGGACTCACTATCTAGGGAAGCAACCTATGCAAAATCTTTAAATGGCTACTCATTTGTACTTCCCGTTTTTATTGATAGTGTGGAATAACTGCAAATTAAGTACTTTTGACATCCAAATCAAGATTTTGTTAATGACCATATCATTTGGGAAATATAAACATTAAACAAATGAAGAATAAGTAGTCATAAATAATTTTAAATTTATCATACAAATTATTTTTCCTTCCTTGAACTGAATACCCCAATTTGATGTATTCTCAGAATCCAATGCTGTGAATTTATAATTTCTCATGTCACCTTGACTCTAAGGAAACTCACCCACTGAACTTACCCAATTCCTCTATGTATCCAATCACAGAACGTAACAGCTGATATCCTTGATTCCTGCAGCCGTACAGGAAGAAATTGTATCTTACCCCTGGTCGAAAGTGATCTGTAGGATGGACACAATCAGGAAACTTTCATAAGTGCACATTACTATGAATATCTATTTCAGAAATATCAACTTTATAGTAACTTACTCAGAAACTGTCAAAGCTAATTTTAAACAGGGGCTTTCTTATAAAAACACATCTGTATTTCCAAAATTGGTAGAGTCTGAGTGGAAAACTGATGAAACCAAATTCATTTTCTACTATAATAGAGTTTAGCGTTGTAACATGGTGTCACCTTGAAGAGGGGAGGGACGTGACTGAGGCTTTGATTTTGTTCTTTAAACCAGCAGTGACGCCTCTGTCCTGGTTCCGGCCCAGGCCCGGGCCCGTGTCCCCGAGCTCTGAAAGGCCCCTGGCCAGCGTCAGTTCTGCGTGGGGGAGCCGCCGTGGCTCTCCTCCCGCACCGACAGGCAGGCACTGCAATGGCCGCTCCCTTCTGGGGCTTCGCACGGAGGGAACCAGGTTGTTCCTCAGCATCTGTCCCTCCGTGCACGTCACCACCAGGCCCTCGCGTCAGCTCCAAGCAGGAGAAGCACCTTCACTCCACTGTGAAGCCCCTGGCAGCACAGTGCCGGGTGGGAGAGGCGGGGAACCCAGGGGGGACAGGCTGGAGACAGATGGAAGGGACGAAGGGACCGCTCGACGACACACTGCTGGACGAGGGCCCTGTCGTGGCCGTGGCCCCTTCAAGGAGGGAAGACAAGACAGTGCCACCAAGACATGACGCCGAAGGGCTATGCGGAGCTCACCGGCCGGGGGCCAGGAAGAGGGCTCTGCCTCGGGGAGAAGGCCAGTTCGCGGGCTCGCACTGAATTTGTGGGACGCGCCTCGTCCACCGGGGGCGACGCGCCAGCACCCACAACACCAGGGGCCGCAGGCCCCACCGCGAGACGGCGGCCTTCTACTGCCCGCTTCGTAAGTGTTTCCTTCAGGGACAGGACACTCCGAGTTATCGGAGGTTATCATTTTTTCACTATATTTCTGAGTTGTATTTTTTATCCTCACCTGAGGACATGCTTATTGAGTTTACAGAGGAAGAGGGGCGTGGAGAGCGAGGGAGAGAGGGAGACACAAACATCGACTCCGTGTGCCCCGACGGGGACCGAGTCGGCAATCTTTGCTGTATGGGGCACCGCTCCACGTTTTGAGAGGGGAAAGGAGGGAGAAACAGAGGGAGAGAAACATCACACGCCCCCTACTGGGGACCTGGCCCACAACCCAGGCCTGTGCCCTATGTCCTGACTGGGAATCGAACCAGCAACCCTTTGGTTGGCAGGACAGCGCTCAATCCACTGAACCACACCAGCCAGGGTGCAAGGTCATGATTTTAAACTGCATGTACATTAGTAAATGTGTACTCAGTTTAATGTTCCAATTACATATACCAATAGTATTTAGGATTCTGATGTCTAAAATGAAAAAGCACCTGAGTGGGTTAGAGCACGAGGCGCGTGTTTTGGTCAAGGGCAGCTCGCCCAGGAGGCTCAGGGCTGCTCGGCCCACCCACTGGGCCCGCCTCGGGCCAAGCAGCGATGGGGGTGCAGGGCCCCGTGCCGGCCTCTCCTGACCTCCGTCGCTGGGCCCTGGGCTGGCACGGGCAGCAGCGGTCTACGGGGGACCGCGCTCCCCGCGTTCCGCAGCCTTCCTCCCGAGCACCGCCCCACGCGGTTCCGCCTTCCACACAAGTGCTGCTCAACCCTCCGTCTCAGAGAGGAGCCCCCATGGACTTGCCCTCCCGTGAGCAGCTTTCTATCAGGGGACAATGAACGATGCTGCGGTGACCATTCTCGGACGGGAATCTGGGGCGCTCTCTCGTTTCTTAGAATGAATTCCTAGGCAAGTAACTAGGATCAAGGGATCGGAGCCCCTTCACGCACATACTGTCCTAACCGCCTTCCCGCAGAGCCAGACCGATCAACACCTGGCCCCCTGGTCAGGGAGGGCGGCCACCCCACTGCCACCAGCCACCCGCACGTCGCTCTTTTTGAGAGCACGTGCGGGGCACTCGGAGAAACACTCACCGGACTCTACCACGGTCTCCGTGCCGTTTGAAGGGACCTTCTTCCAGTCCATGAGGCAGGGCTCCACCCGGGAGGAGTTGCACCACTTGACGACGTAGTCGCACGTCATGTTGGGGTCGTAATGCCACGTGAGGAGAATCCCCTTTCCCCCTCCCACGGTCTGCTCTGTTTCCAGGTCATCTTCAACGAGAAAGGAGGACACCGTGACGTCAAAACCAGTAACGTACGGCAGACCTCATGAAAACGGGCGCGAGTTACACAAATTACTCCACGGAAATGTTAAAAACAGTGCTTGAACCAGATAAACCTTCAGTAGAGCTACAAGTGCAGCCGTAACTATGCAGTTACCTGTACCTACGGGTCCACTCGACTGCTGAAAGGAAGCGGTAAGAAAGCACACAGGATCGGGTGGTGGCGTAGCGAGGGCAGAAAGGCTCCAGCGTGCGGAGAAAGGGCACCGGAGGGGGCGTGGCGGCCCGGGGGGGGGGGGCAGAGCACTCGTGGGCAGACTGCGTCCCCGCTCTGGTCACCATCAGGGGTGCGAGCCCCGTGGTGGCAGGGGCCGCGTCAGCAGCCCCAGCTGGACAGAGCGCACAGAGCAGGAGCACCATGGCCCGAGGCGGGTGGGGGGCTGCAGCAGCCCCTCCTCCATTGCTGGAACACTGCCCCCTCCCAGATGGGCTTTGGGGGTTCGGGAGACAGGGTAGGGAGAGGAGGAATCTGCTCAAACGGTTTGGGAAGGAGAGCTGAGGGACAGGCCGGCCAGTGTGGGCCGACAGGGAAGAGGCTGAACAGGGCCCTGGGGGACACAGTGGGGAGGTGCAGGGGCTGGTGGGAAGGGGGCCAGCGTGGGGTCACGTCAGGTGTCGGCCTAGGTGACAGGGAGGCCCAAGGTGGGATGGCGAGACATTAGCGTGGATGAGGGCGGCATGGCCAAAAGGGAGAGGGAAGCCCGAACCAATCGGTGCTGTAGAAGTGGCTGGGAGAGGAGGGCCCACGTGGGGCGGAGCAGCAAGGTTGGGGGGGGCAGGGGCTCAGAGGGGGCGCCAACAGGGCGAAGAGGCCAGGATGGCCACTGAAGACCCACAGCCTGAGGGGCCACCAAGGCAGCGCAGGGGGATGGACTCCTGGCTGGGCACCCAGAGAATGAATGCGGAGGCAGGCAGGCAGTCATTTAAAAGTCGCACCATTTTTACAAGTTCATGCTCAAAGTCTAATTCAGACTTTGATAAGACTTTCTTATCAGTACAGGATTCCTAATGAAAGAATGTCCTTTCAACAAAGCCGCCATGTAAACCCAGTGTCCTTCCCTGCCAGACGGGTTGAACACAGCCTAGCTGACCCAGGAGCCGACTTGCGTGGGGCTGGGGAGACGCATGGACACGGTGTCTGTGGAATCATTTCTCCCTAAGAGTAACGTCCACCACCGCCGCCCTCAATGCTGCCCGTTAAAGTGACCGGGACCAGCGACTGCCTCGTCCTCCAGGGCCGACGCTGCCGGTCGGGACCAAGGACCGCCGTCTCGGCGCGCAGCTGACCTTCGCCCGCCCGCTCCTCCGTAGGGGCCAGCGCAGCAGCGGCGGCAGCGGCGGGCCGGGGACAGAGGCAGCGGAGGTGCACGAGAGCAGGCAACACCCTCAGAGTGTGTCCCTCCGAAGTCCCGTTCTCCCGTTCACCGCCCTAACCACTCACCGTTGGGAATCTCCATGCTGGCGATTTTGGACGGGGGAGAAGGGCCGGCAGAGTTTTTTGCCACCACACTGATAATGTAGTCATTTCTATCAAGCTGTATCTCCGCTTTGTGCTGAGGGTCAGGGATCTCAGAGAGGGACTCTGTCCTCTCATCTGACGAGCAGGACACGTTATAGAAGAGTATCTTTCCGTTGGCTTCATTGATAGGTAAAGGCTGCGCAAGACAGAAAGACACATTCGGTTGTGAAAACACGCAGAAGTGACCGTGTGACGAGGCGAGGCTGTCAAGTCCAGAGTGGACACCACCCTCGTCGTAAAGATGCCAGCAGAGGAGATGAAGCTGCTCAGACTCGAGAGACCCGGGCAAATCGGGACGGTGACTCTGAGGAGGAACAGTATGTGCCGTGAGCACACACAGATATAAGCAAGCAGTCAATAAAAAGCCGCATTTAGCCTCTCATTTCCTCGTAACAAAAAGTTACGGGAAGCACTGCTCTATATAAACATAAATGAAATGTTAAAAAGTATGGCATCATTGTTTTTTTTCTTTAACATTTACTGCGTTCTCATTTTAAAGTAGCGCCTGCTCATTACAGAACATTCATGTTATTTTCTGCTGGTCCACGGGCCCCTTGGGCCTTCCCAGTCTCGCCCACTGGCTCCTCCTCCTTTGCCGGCCCCTCCTACGCAGCCCCCTCCCAGAGCCCACCCCAGCCTCCTCCTCCCTGCACACCCCTGAAGGATCCCGCTGACACGGGGGTGGGCAGGGCAGGGTCACCACTGTGAGGGCACGAAGCACAGTCTTATTCTGGTTTATCACTGTCTATTAACTATTGCTTTATTTTCCACACAAACAACTGTAGTCATGCTTGTGCCCTACCCTGGACGCCCCTCAAAGCCCTGTCTCTGGCTCCAATCTCATTTCTGAGAGCTTAGACCCCTTATTCGACCCCCCCAGCTCCTGGACTCTGCTCAGGTACCCCAGTGACACATGTTCAAAAACCTCAACACGTCCAAAACAACTTAATTTTCTACCCAGAAAGGGCAGAAGTAATTACCCTTGGGACTGCAGTTAGACTCTGAATCACTTCAGTAGTTTTAATCCCTGGTTAAACAGTCATCTACTTGGAACAATATTCCAAACTCCTTCCACTGGGAAGTGATCTGTATAATCGTCACTATGTTGCTGTGAAATCTGACAGACAGCTCAGGGTAGCGGGGGGTTTCTAATCGAGAAAGAGAGGCTGCTACTGAGGGTTTCGAAGCAGGAGGAGAAGGGGCTGCTACCAACCCCTCAGACGACTTCCGAGCAAGGGAGCTTCTATGGAACATGCACTTGGACTCCACTTGACTCAAAGCTGTACTGACATCAAGTTTTTGCAAAAACAGTATCATACTGTTTACTCTCAACAACAAAACCCACCATTTAAAGGAATCTGGTTATGACTGCTCTTATGAAATCGAAGGTAGAAAACAACTGTTGGTGTTTTTAATATTCACAAATCAGATAAAAAAACACAGCAACAAAAATGTCTGCTCTGCTAGGGAAAAACAGTAAAATAGAGCGTGATTCATGTATTATCTAAAATTTTACAAAACTATCATTGCATCGTACAATACAATTTATTTAATGGAAACAGATCATACATAAAATATATAAAAAGTTGGTTTCCTATTCATCAAAGGAAAAAATGCAACATAAATAGCAGAATTGTAACTTGCAGCTTCTGGCTCCGTAGAATCGAGAGGGACTGAGTTCACGAGATCCCCGGGGCCCCTCGGAGGCCTCATAAAATCAGAACACTGAGCGCCGAGGCCCCAGACCAAGCTCACCAAGCTGCCTGGGCTGCAGCTGCGGTTAGGAGGGGGCTGGGGGGGCCTGCGGCCCGGTCACACTCTCAGCAGTGCTGCACCTCTCGGGACCCCGACTCCTTGAAAACCCCAGGACCCTCTGAGAGTCAGGTCGTTTAGCAACATCAAGCCATGTCAACGTTCGAGCAAACGCGAGGTGTTTACCTTCCAGTAGATCACCAGGTTCCTCCCATCCGAGCGCCACTCCCTCCACGTGTCTGGGCCCTTCGAGGGAACTAGGGAAGAGGATGAAGTCAGTACTCCAAGCGCTGTGCCAGGTCGGTTGGTAAAGTCAGTAATCGAGATGGTGGGGCTCGAAAACGTTTAGTGGTCTCTCCCCCACCACACCAGGGTTGGCTTGTGTGACCAACAGGGTCTGGCAGAACGAAGGTATGTCCCTTCTGAGGCCAGGTCTGAAAAACACTAGGTGGGCCGCCCTGTTCCCCAAGTCCAGGAGGAGCCGGCTGCCACGCTCTGAGGACACTCCAGCAGCCACGTGAGGAAACCCATGGGACGCAGACCCTCTGCCCCGGGCAAGCCTGCAGCCCCCACCCCTCGGTGACTGGCCTCAGCAGAGAGAGAGTCTAGGCCAGAGCCACGCCGCCAAGCTGCTCCTGGGTTTCTGACCCACAGACACTGTGAGATCACAAATGCTTGCTGTTTTAAGGTGCTGAGCTTTGGGGTAATTGGTTACGTAGCAATAGGCAACTAATGCACTCTTACTCTGGACACTCACACTGGATTCATGTCTGATAATCCAGGTAATTCTTGCACATATGGCAAAGTCCCCCCACCCCAGCCTTCACGTGGGGAGACAGCATCCAGATTAGCATGCATCACCACTTTTTGTTTTCCTGTTTGTTAGATGTGCTGGCAGAAGCTTTATATTCCCTATATCATATGGTGCAAATAAAGAATTTGCTGTGTTTTGGTAAGTGATTCTTGAAAATCACACCTATTTCTACTTTCTGTTTTAAAGCTGACATCCAGTTAATCAAGGATAGACTCTTAGTTTTGTCTTCAGAAATTGTCCTCAGAAAACCAGTTACCTGATTTGCTGGCTATTCTGACCTAGGCATATCGTGGAGACTGAAGTTCAAAGACCTTAGCCCCATCCATGACTCAGCCTTAGGTCAGAAATAAAAACTCCAACAAACTAATTTTTAATGAAAACGCAACCTAACTAGATTGTGAAAAGTCCAGGCAAAGGAGGGAGGAGTGTGAGAAAAACCTCCCCCTCATCTCACCACGGCTGCGCCACGTCACTTTGCCATCGACGCGACCACACTGCGCGACCACACAGCACCTGCTCCACGTGCTCCCTGTGCTCACAGGACTTTAGAAACCACCATGCAAACCGTCCGTGTAATACTGTGCTAGCGTATGTTGTATAACTTTACAGTGTACCTAAGCATTCTCCTATTTTTAGTCACTTGGGTGACATTTAAAAAAAAACATTGTAAAATTCCAGGACCCACAGTAATAATTAACCATAAACCACTTAGTTAACTTACTGGCTTCTGTGGTCAAGTACTGCTTCTCACTGCTCCATCTGCTCCATTTCCAGAAAGTTTCACCGGAACAGCGGACCCGAAAGACGTACACAGTGTACGGATGCAGCCCGCCCACAGCAGTGAGGTAACTCGAGCCGTCTGCCCCTTGGAAGGTGACATTCCGCTGGCAGGAAACAAGCAAGGCGATGTGTGCACACGGAACCTCAGGTGTGCACACACACACACACATTTTTGAAATAAGAAAGCCTCCCAAATTTGCAATAAACTGTCTGCATGAGTTTGCCTCTACGATCAAAGTCAGTCACTCCTGTCCTGTTGTAATTCTTACGTAAATGCCAAATCAGTGATGTTATGATGCTCTGCAACAGCAGGAAGCAAAGCTGAGGTGTCTTTTTAATCCAACTATTGAACCTAATTAATAGTGGCCAATTAAAGTACGCAGAGAGGAGAATATAAACTTGGTAATCAGTCAGTGGCTAATGGTGATGCAATAAACCTTAACATACTGGCATAACCGGAGACAGCTTTGAGGAGGACCTGGGCCACTCAGAGGGTCCTTGGAAGCGGATTGGAGGCTGCATCATCTTGGCCTTACGTAGAACTTAGTGCCTCCGATATGGTGCTAAACACGCAGACCATTCAACAGATACTCAAACTAACTAAAATTAAAATGAAGCAATTCGAAACAAATTTGAGAATCTGCATGTCTCAGGGAAGCCTCCAAACTCCCGATTACTTACTATGGAGCAGCTTTGGAGGTTACGTTTTGCAGTGTGACTGATATTCTGGAAATCACCAGGAAGTTTCCAAATGAATATTTAAGTATGACATCATTTATTTTGGATTTACCAAAAATTACAAGATGGTGCAGTATAAAAGTCAACCTAAGTATTTAAAATGTATTAAAAGTCATGTTTTGACTTATAATAACCAATTATAACTTGCTCCTGTAGCTGCGCTTAGCGGTTTTAAAAATCACATCTTCTTTCCAGTGCCAATGAGTCCATTATCTAATGCTAAAGGTCACAGCAAAACTACTTGTTAATTCACAGATTTATTGAGCACCAGCTACATGCCAGGTGCACCACCAGACCTGGAAACGATCTGAGTAGTGAAAGTCAAACTTACATTCTACGGTAGCCAGTACTGTAATTGTCTTTAAGGGCTAAATACAATGCTGTCAAATTATATTCCTATGTCGTATCTTGGTTCTTAGTCAATCTCTACAATAATCAGAGTTTACGCATATAAATTGAGTTAGTTCTGTGGAAAGCTAAATGTTTTATCCAAAATAACCTCTAAGGAAATTTACAGAAGCATCTTACTCACCAATTCTTGTGCTGAATTCATTTTGTTGATTTCAACCTGACACAACAGCTTAATCTTTGCAAAGCTGCCCGGTAAATGCCAGGAAAGTGTAACGGCTGTTGCATTAATATCTTTCACTTTGACTGAAGTAGGAGCATGGGGATAAACTGCAAACATAATTTTTAAAGATTAATTACTTCGAGAGCTATTTCCCAATATGACAAATGCGAATCACAGGAGACAGACAACAGGAGAGGCACTGTCAGCGCCGACCAACAGTGTCCCCCTCAGTTGGTGGGGGACACGACCTGACTGCACTGCTGGCAACAGTTCCGCCGACGGTTCCTCGGAACCGATCACACTCGAGGTTCCTCAATCGAGGTCAGGAACTCTAACTAAAAGGTGCTTAGAGTACAGCCTCTACCCTCAAGGAACCTCTAATTTACTTGGGGGATGACATGCAAACAAGAGAGTTACAAGAGTATATATGCCAAATTCAAAATGTATGGTATCCATATTAAGTGCTGTAAAAATTTAGATATAAACATGGTAAGGAGAATCCTGCACTAAAGATGGGACTTAGGCCCTGGCTGGTGTGGCTCAGTAGATTGAGCGCCCGCCTGTGAACCAAAGGGTCACCGGCTCGATTCCCAGTCAGGGCACAGGCCTGGGTTGCAGGCCAGGTCCCCAGCAGGGGGCATGTGAGAAGCAACCACACACTGATGTTTCTCTCCCTCCTTTCTCCTCTCTCTGAAAATAAATAGGTAAGTAAGTAAATAAATAAGAAAGAAGGGACTTAGGATGAGCTTTGAAAGAAGAACTGGAGTAAAGCTGGCAGAATGGATGCGGAAAAGCATTCCAGGCTGGGGTCCTGGCACAGCGAGGCACAGGCACACTGCACTGGCGAGGACCCAGCTGAGGGTGGGGGGACGAACCCTGCCGTACGTAAGGCCGGAATGGCGGAGGGCGGACAGGGACACACAGACACTACCAGTCAAGGAAACACAAAATGTGGCCACTCTGTCCTTGGGTAAAGTGAGGACACAGAAAGACGATGGGAAGAAATACTTGATGAAGGTGCTTCATGTTTAGCGAGCACAGCCGGCCTGCAGCGGAGTGCGTTTGGTGTGAGCCTTCCGCCCCAGACTGTGAGTCGCTGCCGTGCTGCAGAGCCAGCATGGAGCCGACGCCCACGGAACAGCCACGGGAACGCATGCCAAAGGGCTGCACCGAACTGCATTTCTATTCTGAGCTCTGTGTTAATAAGATTGGCAAAATGAAGAACTCATCAGCAATAGAAAGGACTGCACTGCTTATTGATCCGTACGACAACCTGGATGGATCTAAAGGTTATTATTACCTTTAGTAAAAAGTGCCAGCCTCCAAAGGCTGTATGCTGCCCCACCCCATGTGCACTGCATCTCAGAATGACAGAGCAACGGGGAGGAAGAACAGATCTCTGGTGTCCGGGAACAGGGTGTGTGTGCCGGGGGTGGGGGCAGGCACAGCGACAGACCAGTCCGGTATCCTGACTGCGTGGGTTCCCTGAACCTTTACGTAAATCTGCCTGCACAGACCTACACACACATAACACACACGCACAACTGAATGCACGTGAAGACCGGTGTGTGCTGAGCAGGGTCAGTGGCCTGGCCTGGATGCTGAGCAACAGCAACGTGAGCCGCTGCCCCGGGGAAAGCCAGGTGAGGGGGCAGAGAGCTCTCGTTTATTAGTTTTTGCAACCACCTACAATTGTTTGAAAGTAAAAAGTCCTTAGAGATTGGGCAAAATTTTCTCAGAAATAAAGTATTAGATGAAGCCACTGATGCTTTCTATGTAAATGAATATTTCAAAAATTCACTTGGGTTCAATAAAATGTTGCACCTGAAATTACATATTTTAAAGCTTTTAAAATAGAACTTACAAGATTAACATTAGGCAGTTATAAAGAAAATAATCAGGAAAACATTGTCTGGAGGCTCACTTTCCATTCATCTCGAGACCTCGCACCACCTCCGCAGGTGTGTAAGGTGCTGGTTCGTGCAGCCGCTTACCTCTTTCGGTCACGTTCACTAGAATCCGTGTTTGTGACTGGCCCAGGGGGTTGTGAGCACTCAAAGTAAAATTATAGAGCTCTTGATTTGGAAGGATTTGAAAGAGTAACCGACAGCTTTCATTTATGAACCCTTCAAGTCTCTGAACTTCATGTTTTCCAGAAAAACTGTGAATTAAGAGAGTAATAAATAATATCAAAACAGCATCAAAACGGCAAGTGATAAGTAGTGCAGGAAAAATAAGTGGGTGAATTTCTGATAATTAACGTTTTCAAAGCTTTTGTAATTATAGATGCGCTACATACTCAGGGAAGAAAATAACCAGCCACCAAACAGTCTCTGTTTATATCTGAGGCTTTGTAGGCTCCGTGAAAAGGCTACATTTGTCCGAATGGAGTCTGCACGCACTAAGTGGCAGTACTGATAGTATACACCCAATTTTTACACCACTCGTTAGCTGATAATATAAAGAGATGGAGCCCTGGCTGGTGTAGCTCAGTGGATTGAGCGCGGGCCTGCGAACCAGACAATCGAGGTTCGATTCCCAGTCAGGGCACATGCCTGGGTTGCAGACCAGTTCCCTGCAGGCCAGTTCCCAGCAGGGGACGCACGAAAAGCAACCATACATTGATGTTTCTCTCCCTCTCTCCTTCCCTTCCCCTCTAAAGATAAATAAATAAAATATTAAAAAAAAAAAGAGAGAGATGGAGCATTTCCGTGTGTCGGGAGACGTCATTCTGACAGACGCCTCACTGTCTGCCTGACACCCTTTCCCGGTCACCTGTACCTTTCGAACAAAGTGTAAGTTGTGCCGCGAGGGCCCGCCAGTGCCGTTGGTCTGCCTGGGTCCCAAGTACATATAATCTCTTTTAAATCATACGTCTCACAATTCAGTTTTTGGGGAATATCCGGTGGATCTAAAAGGAAAGAGGGAGAAAATGGAGGTACTTATTTTAACATATATGTTCCCTGCAAATATCATGTCTCCTAAATGTTCATTAAAAATGAAATAGTGTACTGTTTATATTTTATTTTTTGAACAATACAGGAATTACCATTCTATAGCATGTTTTTAAAATTACTATTACATTAGAAATGATAGTTTAAAATATACTAAAGAGTGACTATTAGCTCATTTGAGAACTCCCTATTAGCAAACTGAAGAAATTATCTATCACTTTTTTCCCCTTAAACACTACTTGAATCTGCCAAATCTCTCAAAGGGAGGTGTACCCAAAAAGTCAGAAAAATCTACGAGTTAAAAGTATTATTACAGATCACCAATATATACTTGCAAAGTAGTACCAAATCACATTGTAAGTCAACATACGTCGTAAGTTTCAGAGTTCCTGAATAAGTTACCAGGACTATTATTTCCAGAGTAATTCTCAGTAAAATTCTGCATCTCCCCGTATGCAAAGTGACTACTGTTCTTCTGTCATTTTCACTTGTCACTAAAACTACTGTCTGACTTGGTGCAGGCAGGACGAGAAAGCAAGTGTTTTCTGAGTGTGTCTGTGATGGAAAGTGAGGAGGAAACTCTGCACTCTGACACGAGTACAGAAATTGATACATTTGTGACCGTGTTTAACGGGCATACACAGAAGCTGGTATTTCCTCCTGTCCCATTTATCCAAACTCTCTGGCATGCAAGATAAGCTTTTAAAAAAATAATTATCTACTTGTTGAAAAATCCTGTAACTTTATTTTTAAAAAACTAAAACTTTAAATCAGATTTTAGTTCATCAACCAAGATTTAGAAAACTTCACATACCTTCTTCAGAGATAAGAATAATGAATGTCCTTCAGTGATATTTTAGGTAATGCCAGGAGGAGTGACAAGCATTATATGATAGTCTAACAACTGGATAATAAACTGATATCGACATATTTGTTTTAGAAACTGTTTCAAATCTAAGGCTAAATGTTAAGTCATTTTATTAAAATGACATACCAAATTTTTTAGTATATTTAAAATGTTTATTATTTTAGTATTTGGCAGATACATTAGGTTGAAATACTTAAAGTCCAAATAACAGGAGCAAACTAGACGGAAGTGGAAGTGAAGACAGAAAGAAGAGAAACATGAGAGGGTGGTGTCTGAAAGCTAATGTACGGATTTTCTTTTCTTTTCAAAGAAATTAACTTATAAAAGAATCAACTGAAGCTTGGCAAGCTAATTATAAATGACCTGTATATATTTCTGTGTACCAACAAACTGTATTTTTAAAATTGAAGCCATTTTTATGAAAATATTTTCAAATGAAAGTATAAAATTTGACATGTGATATAAATATCTACATTTTCTAATCCTACGTCACAGTGCATTATTTTAAAGTATCTTAAATATGATGAAAGATTAACATCAAGGTCAATACTGAGTACGGAAGCGGCACTATTGACAGGGACTAAATGGTAATGGAAAAAATACAATAAAAATTTAAATATAACTTACTTGAATGATTACTGCCCAAATAATTGTTAGTAACAATTATTTGGCTTATGATTAAATTAGCATATGCATGAATACTAACAGGTACTATAAATAACTATTCTGTCTGCTAGATAATGAATTTATTTTCAATTACAAGAATAAACTGGAGAGAAAAAAGGCACCCTTATTGGCATAAACACCAAACATGGAGGAGTATCTTTTAAGTTTACTAAAGGATACGCAAGACCTCCCATCCCTAAGACGAAAGAAAGAAGGCCCAACTAAGTGGAGGATGTGCCGTGTCCCTGGTTTGGGTGACCTGCAACGACGGAGGCAACATCACGCAAACCAAAGTCGGGGCAGGTTTGGAAGAAGGATGTGTGTGGACAGGGGGAGGCTGACAAGCTGATGCTCGCGTTCCTTTCAGCCTTTTCAATGCCTTGTGGGTTAGGAGATGCCTAAAGGGCAAACAAAGTGAATGAATCTGGACTCCCGACTCACACCATCTGCTGACCTGGCTGTAAGTTCCTAACTAGCGCCCTCGGAAGGGAAATTCTACAGCCGCTCTTGAGCGTTCAAACCCTGAGCGGTATCTGAACCTACAAGTGATAAAGGACTGGAGCCCTGTCTCCACTACCAGCGCCTGTGAGCGCTCGTCTCCCCGTTTTCACGCTGCTCTTCCCCCTCGCGGGCGGCTGCCTCCCTCTTCAGAATCACCAGCCAGGCAGCTTCACTCCCTGTACCACTGGGTCTCAACTCAGATGGCAAGTCGTTCCCTAAGATACCGTTAGGAAGGAAAATTTAATTTTCTGACGTTTGAATGTGAACGTGACCCTCACCCTCACATGAATCCACGTGAGTCCCTGGGGAGGCGGAAGGAGACTACGTGCACCTAGTCTCGGTCATCCACTCCCTGGAAGCAGACACCTAGTCTCGGTCTTCCACTCCCTGGAAGCAGACACCCAGTCTCGGTCTTCCACTCCCTGGAAGCAGACACCTAGTCTCGGTCTTCCACTCCCCTGGAAGCAGACACCTAGTCTCGGTCTTCCACTCCCCCTGGAAGCAGATCGGCCACCCACCCTGGCTCCCGTGGCAGCGGGAAGGAGGCCGAGGGCCGCTGGTCTGGAGCAGAGCCGAGAACTGTACAAGAGCGGAAGGAAATCACTAAGCTTGGGGGAGAAAACTCACAGAACCCACTCACTATGTTTCACACGCTTCATTTCATGAGCCCCTCAGATCCCATGCAGAGCCTGTGAATGTGGAATGCAGAGGACAGGCAGCTGGAGACATAAAGCCACGGCATCTGACTCACTGCAGGGGAGGGGACAGAGAACTCAACAGACAGGGTGATCTGGGCGCAGGCCACACTGGCCGGGTCATTCCCGCAGCCACTTCTGCCCCCCGTGGGCTTAGAACTGCTGGAGCAGCCGCCCTGGAAAAGCTGCCTGCGTCTGGGGCAGCGCCCACACGGCGCAGCGCAAGAGGACGCATCCTCGCACCCGAGTCCTCCAGCTACCCCCTCCTCCGAAAGATTTTTTTCAAGTTGAAAATATACATACTATTATGCTGCTAAAAGATTTTATGCAAAATCATTACAATTTCTTTAATGTGGGTATTTATTTTAAAAAGGGCATGCTACAATTATACAGAAAATGAACTTTTATGAAATGATTACTAAAGAAGGTAGGATTCGTAAATACTGTACATTAACTACCCCAACTCAACAAAGCTGTGAACCAAGAATTCAAACTACAAGTTAGCAGTCAAATGCTTCAAATCCTGTTACAAAGCCTGGAAGTCACACAGACACATGCACATACAAAACAAGCTTAGACCTCACCTTTAAGTGAGTAAAAATTCCGGTGCCTTTTATATCATTTATATTAAAGAATAAAAGAATAAAAAAGAAATGGACTCACACCCCTGCCCCTCCATAGAAAAAGCATTTAGGGTTTCAGAGAGAGCACAAAATGATGGATAGAAACTTTAAAAAAAAATTTGTACTTACATCCTGCAAAAATAACTGTTCCATAAATGTCTTCCTTGGTTATGAAAACCACATTTGTTCCACTGTTTTCAGAAACAGAAATGTTATAGATCTTGATTGCGACGTTCTCCCCGTCAAGGTGAATGAGGGGGCGTTTCACACTGCCGATCTGGGCTGATAACACTTTTTCAAGAGTCACACAACAAAATGTTATATCTGAGCCCACAGGTATCACTTTGTCTACAGGAAAAACCCTGCCATGAGAATCAGCAGACCCTAGAAAGATCAAGAAAAATTACAAATACTTCAGAAATCTTTTACCATAAAAATAACCCAGTGTATACAAAACATACTTGGGGTGCTTTGTAGTAAGAGTGGCCTGAAGATAAGGTTTGTCCCCCAGGTTTCAAAGGAGCAAGACATATACAAGAAGTGAAGTGTGTGATTCTATTTACTTACAGTGCAGTGATGGTGGGGGAAGGGACTGTAGGTCAATGTCTAAGGTCACAGGTTAATGTCTCAGAAGTTCTAAAAATTCCATCAATGGGTTTACATCCACACGTGAAAAATCAACACCAAGAAAAAGTGTTGATCTTAAATAATTCCATGCCCCTGAAATGATGCTATGTATTTAGGGCAGACCTCTTACTTTCCATCAAGCCTAAATAAACGTATGAGTACCCCATATCCTAAAAAAGCACTGTTTCTTTAATCCCAACTCTGCAGCTGAAAGCCTACCTTTCGTTTTTATTCTCCCAAACAGCCCGTCTTTTAAATTACCTGCACTCTCCTTTTGACCTGTTTTCTCCTTCCCAGGCTGCACTCTGGCTCCTGCCCCAACCGCAGTACTGAAGTGGCCGCTGACCGAATGGCTCAGTCTAGCGCCTGCTTCTGAGCAGCCTTCCCCTTTGACTTCCACGGCTCCCGGCAGGCTGCCTAAAGTCCTCCTCCTTCAAACCCCCTTCTCTCCCCGGTCCCTCACTGCGCCCTCCCGGCTTCTCCCAGTCCTCCGGCGCCTGCCTGTCTGCTCCACTGGACTTTCTTCCTTCCTCCCCGAGGACACAAAGCTTCTAAGGAGCACGTCCTTGGTCTCCATTCCCTTTTCCCTGAGTCATGGTAGCCTCCAGGGTTAAAAAATTTTCACATCGCATACACACTAATGCTTTTCAAACACGCATCTCCAGCTCCAACTGATCACCTGGACGCCACACCTGCGTTTCCAGCTGCCTATGAGACTTCGCTATCCAGACACTTCACACGTGCCTCAAGCTCGAGGCATGAACAATGAAATGAGTCTTTCCTACTTAATTTGTTTATGTGTTTTCTGTCTCAGTGGAAAGCTGCACCAGCTGCCCAAACTAATAGTCGTCTTTGGCTCCCTTTCTCCCTTACCAAACACAGTGTCACCGATTCTGATTCTGTCTCCTCAGGGTTTCTGCACCTTTTTTTACCTCCAACCCCAAGTGTCCTAGTCACGCCTGCACTATTCTTCCCTGCACTGCAACAAGCTTCTCCTTACTGATCTACCTGCTTCCAGCCCCATCTTCCTCCGACCCATTTCTGCAGAGTCCCTAAGCTGAATAATCTACAATGATCGGCCGTCTTTTTGAAATTCTGCTTCACTGTCAGTACTTTGCTGGGCCCTCCCCCATACTGCCAGCATTCTACCTGCAAATGAGTTTCATTCAATGCACTGATGGTTTGGGGCATATCTGCAAATTCCTGTGTCTCTGCAAAAACTGTAGGTCACAGGGTCTCCTCTGTGGATGACAAATTGGGCACTTAAAAAAAAAAACAAGACTTGACCTCATTACCACCTACACAAAAATTTTAGATGTTCTTGGATGTCTACTACATTGATTTTCAAACCAGGATGTTTATCCAATCGCTCAGGAAGTTCTTTAAAAATACAGATTCCCAAAGCCTATCTCAGACTTTTTAAATGAAAACACACAGAGATGGGCTGTGGCCGGGTAGCTCAGCTGGGCAGAGCATTGTCCTGGTACACAGAGTTGCAGGTTCAATCTCTGGTCAGACCACGTACAGGAAGCAACCAATGGATGTAGGAATAAGTGGAACAGACCAATGTTTCTCTTTCTCTTTCTACAAATCAATTTAAAAAATACTGGGACGGAGGACTTGGAACATCCCCAGGTGACCCTCATACAGACAAATGGGGATCCGAGAACTCAAAGCTTAAACTAAATCTCACCCTGAGGCAAGGTTGATCTCATTCACTTGAAACAAAAATTCATTAAATAATGGTAGCTTACAAGAAATGTTCTTCAGGGGGCTCCAGTTGCTCCACTCTTTGCGACCAGAGAAATGTGGGTCATCGACGTAGCATCTGAGTCCCACAGAGTGCGTGGTGCACTCCAGGGGCATGTCGGAGACCCAGCTCCAGTGATGGACAGTGTCTTTGCCGTTCAGAGTCGTGTTGTGGGTCACCTGCAGCAGGGACAAGACACGACAGCATTCTACCTCCCAGCAGCGGTACGTTCCGCGTCCCTTCAGACTGCACCTAACGGCCAGCGAAGTGAGGTGAAGGGCTGTCCTCTTATAAAACCATCTCGGCTTCCTACGAGGTACCATAGCATTACAGCAACGATAACCATGTCTCGTTTATGTTAACTCCAACATCAGACCCCACTCCTGTGCATTTTTATAACAAGTGTGGATATTCCAAAACACTGAATACAGTCTACAAGAAAATATGCCATTGGTGAAAATGATCTCCATTTGTCATGGAGAAAAAATAATAGATTTGTACATCCAAGAATTAAAGTCAAAGAGAGAGCAGCATTTCAAAACAAAATAAATCACCAATATAGACTGAATTTGCTTTTAATGTGTATGTGTTGTATATTTAAATTTTTACTTTTAAATACGCATTTCATAACATGCAATATTAATCTGTTATGAAAAGTGGATAATTTTAACCAAATATTGAAGATCTACTAAAAGAGACAACAGATTTTTTTTAAGCATTTCTTTTTTTCTGACTTCCTGAAATCTCTCTAAAATAAGAGTACACAGATGTCTTTAGGTGTAAATGCACAAGGGCAAAACACAGGAGAACCACCACCAATTAAATGAGATGCTGGAGAGCAGCTGGATACAGGAACTCACTCAGAAGACCTGCGAAAGCTGAATCTCAAGCCTCGGACGGGAGAGCCAGCACAACCGGATCCCTACCACAGACACGCCCGCCACCGGGCTCAGGGAGGAGCGGCACCGGGCTCCCCCGGAAATGCACAGCGAAGGTGAGGCGCCAAGCAGAAAGACCGCTGCAGAGTTGTCTGAAGAGATCTCCTCTCACATTCTATGCTGCCAAAGCACTAACCCTTCTTGACCTTGGCAGAGGGATGCAGATTTATGCGCTAGAAAAGTGAAACAGCATACTTCTGGAATGAAGAACCTCGGGGAAGTTGAGAATAAGGAATAATGCATCAAAAAATAAGGGGATTGGTAACCAATGCATTCTTAAGGCAGGAGTAAGACTCCTGCCTTCTTCCTTTACTCAGCTCAGGGCAGTGATGGCCAAGTTCATATTCACCAGGGGTAGTCTAAACAAACTTTTTTGGGGCATATGAACTGGTCAATATAAAAACTAAAATAATATTATTAAGTTTTTTCCTAAAATAATATTGATAATTGGATATCCCATTTTAAGTACTTATGATGAGCTCCAGTCAACAAGCCTTGTCTAGCAAACAGAAGTTTCTGTTGGGTTTTTCTTGTATTTTAAGAGCCACTCAGTTAAACATGCAACAACCAAGATGACCAGAAAGTGGAGAAGAAGTTCTAATATAAAAGTCACAGATCAAAAAATTAAAAAAAAAAAAAAAAAACTTTAAAGAAGCAGAATGTACAAAAAAAGTTTTTTTTAAAATTATTGATACCCCCAGAGATTAGAAGAGACATTGCAAGAACAGGACACATTTTTCAGAGGAACAGAGAACGAAAATGGGGATATCTTGTAAATTAAAAATATTAATAGAAATTCAACAGTAGGACTGCAAGATAAAGCTTAGGAAAAATTACTCAGAAAATAAAGCAAAATACAGATGGCAAGCAGGAATGACAGGACAATTAAAGAACCAGTATAGAAGGCTCGATTTCTAAAAAAAAAAAAAAACAGAGGTTCTAAGAAAAAAAATAGAAAACAGATATGAGAAATTCAGACGTAAAGTAAGAACATTTCCCAAGCTGAGAGACATGTTTTTTCAGACTGAAAGGGCCCAAAATGAGTGTCCATCCCCCACAACAGATCAAGACAGAGCCACAACGAGAAAAAGTTGAACAATGCCCTCAAAATCTTGAGACAATTTAGAATTCTATACCCAGCTAAACTAGCAAGCATGGGTACGTGCAGAATAAAGACATTTTTAAGAACGTCAGGTCTCAGTGTATTCATCCAATAGCATTTTACATTTCCACCAGAAGTGTATGAAAATTCCAGTTGTTCCACATCTTTTCAGTAGTTAAAATCAATAGTTTTTTTAAAGATTAAAAAATAAAATGTATCTGTAAGCTACCATTCTAAATAGCAGAGAGTATCTATAATAACCAGCGAATAACTGCTAGAATATATGCTTTTACCAAAGAAAAGAAATAAAAGGGCAACACGAAATTCAGGAAAAGTGGATCTGTCAAAAGAAAAAGGTGAAAGGAGTCCCCTGGATGATCGTGGAACCCCCGAGGACCTGACAAATGTGCCGAATGACACAGGCACTTGTCTCGAATGGGTTACAGGTGCACCGGGGTTTGACTCTGCCCACCCAGGGGGGACTGGTGGGAGCTGAGGACGCTGACACCTCTGGCCCCGAGAATCCTCAACCATTCCCCACACTCTGTGCCCACAACTCTCGTCAGGCTCTGTGTGAGCCCTCGTGAAAGGGCTGGGAAAGAAGTCGGAAGGCCCTCAGAGAGACTCGCTCGCAAATACATCATCGATAAAAACACTAGTATGCCTGAACATTCTGACAGAGATCTACAGAACCTGGAGGGGCCTTGGGACTGAATTAAGGAAGCAGATAAATACAACTAAAAATATAGAGCTTTACAAGAAATTGGAAGGAAGAAAGCAAGCAAGGAAGCAAGGAAGGAAAAGAGGGAGAACAGTATACACTACTTGGTTGAGTTGTAAATAGGGTTTACATAACTGTAATACAAACAGTAAATACTGGTCTTCCAAAAATTATAGCCAACAGTAATGGAAAAAGGTTTTTAAAGAAGTGCGGGAGACAGAGAGCCTAAGAGCACGCAGACAGGTGCGTGTGTGTGCCCAGGGGCCGGGGTGGGGGTGGCAGGGCACTAAATTTTTATCTTCTGTTTGCAAAGTTAATAAAGCATGGCTCAAAACGAAGAGGGACAGGAAATTTAGAGGAGGTGAGGAGGTGCCTCGGAACACCCAGGTGTTGTTCAGGTGTTGTTCACGTGCAGCTCGGAGCCACAGGCAGCTTCTGCGGCTGCGTGCGAGGCTGCGCGCATGCGCAGGAAGTGCCGGGTTACCAAGGAAGACACTATGAATGAAACTGATTAGCAAAACGCTGATGTACAGTATTACTGATCTTTAAACTTCCTGCTTTATCTCTCCATATAAAGACTTTTCTTCAAAGATTCTATTCCCAAAAGTCGAGAATTACTACCTTGCCTTTGCCACATTCTTATGAATTAGTCATATGACTTTAGAATAATGCTTCCATTCATTCACGGTGGATTTCACTCACACTTCAAAGAGAATGCCTCTTATTCTAGCATCCCTGAGTTAGTTCTAAAAAATAAATCTACCCCACCAAGGAAGTAATGACTGCTAGTAATTGTTTAGCAGCTTTATAAACAACTTATCATCAACTAGAGCAAATATTAGCCTTACTTTTACAGATGAGAAAAAAAGGTTTCAAGAAGTTACCCTAAACCAATAAATAGGTCAGAACACAGAACACAAAATGTTAAGCCATAATACAAAGCCATGTAAATCAATGTAGTTTTAAATAAGTAATAATTTTAGGACAATGATATGGAGCTATATCATATCTACCTATAAACTGGATTGGCAGGCAAGAATTACCGTTGAAATTCAAGAAAAGAGCCACCATTTTAGATTGAGGAAATTAGGGAAGGCTTTAAAACAAGGGGCAGGATTTTACATGAGTCTTGAAATGTAGGTTCAGTTTGGATAGGTGAAAGGGAGGGCATCTTAGATGAAAAAATATATATTCTTACTGCATAAAATAAATTGCAGTGGTTAAAAGCACAGACTCTGGAACCCAGCGGCCTTAAAAATCGTTTTAAAACATATTTGGGCTTCTTCAATGTCAAGGAAAAAAAAACTGCTTCGTTCAGACTTACTAATTTCACGACTTCCATGCTGTCTTTACGAAGGACCTTGATCTCCCAGATGACGTTTGAGTGGCGGGGGAAAACAGAACCCTTGTCACTCCACCTGAGGTGTAAGGTGGACGTCGGGAAGTCAGCGGACAGGTCTAAGATCTCCGGGGTGTCTGGAATGAAGGCTTCAAAAGGGGAAAAGATATAACTTAATAAAATAAGTAATGATTTTTCACATTGCCAATTCCATTAGTCAGTTCATCTTAAACTCTATTACTTCTTGATCAAAAAATAATCAAGGATTAAAAGCAAACTCTTGAATCCATTACTAAAAAAAAGGAGCAAGTTTGTGAATTTATCTGTATAAGCACCTCCCAGTGACCCCTCAGCCACACCTGAGCAAGGCTTTCACCAGCTGGCTGTCTCTCGCCCACAGAGCACCACCCTGGTGTTGTCTGGCCAGGGACCTACCAGCAGGCAGCAGCAGAGGGGGAGCAGCAGAACTTCCTGTGCATGGCCGAAGGTCGGGCCTAAAAAATGGCCTACACAGAGTACGGAAAGGCTGCTTTGCTAGAGCTTTCTGTGTGCTTTCTCAGCAGTCCCCCCCCCCCCAATCTCAAGAGTGTCAGAGCCCCCTGTGCTGGGGGACGTCCCTCACACGAGGACATGAGGGGCTATTCCTGGTTACAGGCATCAGTAAATACTAAGACCAAAGGAAAGACAGAGACTCGGAGGGAGGAGGCCAACGGGCGAGGTGCGGATCTGGAAGTCCTCCCAGGAGCCAGGTGAGTGGTGGTTTGTTACTCGTCTGTAGGGGACTGAGGCGGAGACCGGCTGATCGAGTAAGAGACCGCTGGGGCAGGGGAAAGACAGGACAAGGTCTGAAGGGCATTTCAAAGAAACAAAGAAATGACGGGATCCGAGAAATGAAGGATTAGTTAGAATAACAAGGAAGGCAAACACCTAAGACCGCCTCAAACTCCTAGCCCAGAAAATCGCGAAGTCAAAAGGACTCGGGGACCACTGTGCAGAGCCGCAGGAGGCTGCTGCGGGCGCCCACGTGTCAGGGAGAGGAGGCCATGGCCAGACTCGTGTGCAGGCAGCGGTGGGGCAAGACCGTGGACAGAGTCGGGAGGGGCCTGCCCAGGCCTCCTGGCTGAAGAAATGAGGGTGAGCACAGAGACATAAACCAGCAAAGCTTGTCTGGGGCCCATGGTAGGCAGTGACATGTTGAAGAAACCGCACTCCAGAAAGAAGGGCACAGAAGCAGAAAAAAAAAGAAAGAAAATCCAGGATCACTGAGACCAAAAGATGGGCTGTCATCCAGGCAAAAAAACCAGAATTCGCAGGAGAGAGAGAAGGCCGGTGACACTGGGGACGGGACTGTGGTGAGGGGACTGTCAGTCTTCGAGAAAGAACATGGGGGGAGCTGGCAGGCAGTGGGCTCTGCAGCTGCATCACGGAAGGTGGAGAGAAAGTAGCAGAAAAAGCAAGGGAACCTTCAAAATCTTTCAGTCTCCCCATGTCTAAGGGACAAGTGGCTGGATTTGGGGGGATCGGTAGGAACCATGGAAGGCAGGAGCCTGCTCTGCTTTATGAACCAGGCTTCTGGTGTGAGGCCAGAGAACCTTGGGCTCTTCCTTGGATGTCCTGGCCGCCCATGACAGGAAGCAATGGGGAGCTAAGAAATGCACAGACACACGTTCAGGCCTCGGACCCACCCTGGCGGCTTCCCCACGAAGCTCAGGGACCAACGAAATGAAGTCCCGGCTGGAGGGGAGCGGCATATGCTCAACCACAGAAACGACAGAACAAACCCATAGGATGAATTCATCTGGGAACTGAAACATAAGCCCTCGCTGAATTTAACTACATTCTGCCAACCACGGCGCCCCACAGTGGGTTTGCACGGGGTGTTCAGGGCTGAACAGGACAGGCGCGTGGCACAGTCATGAGACAAGGGCCGTGGAGGCTGCGTCCCCAGGGAAACGTCGGGTGGGACGCGCCACTTCTAAAAGCGGAGCACCCAAGGAGACGGGAGCCGTTTTCAGGCCAAGAGAGCGGAAGTTCAAGGTGCCACTGTGGCCACACAGAGCAGAGGCTTCCAAGAATGTGGTTCTCTCAAATGTTTCAAGTTATCAAAATGTAGTAACTTCAAAATTACGAAACATGGGAGTATTTTACTAAGGCAACATTCATTCACTAAAAGGCTTTCCTTCCCGGAAAGCACACAGTTTACATTTTATCTAAAAAGCAGGGGGCGCCCTGGCTGGTGTAACTCAAGGGATTGAGTACAGGCCTGCGAAGCAAAGGGTCATGGGTTCCATTCCCAGTCAGGGCACACGCCTGGGTTGCAGGCCAAGTCCCCAGTAGGGGACACATGAAAGGCAACCACACACTGATGTTTCTCTCCCACTCTTTCTCCTACCTGTCCCCTCTCTCTAAAAATAAATGAATGAAATATATTTTAAAAAATTAAAAAAAAAAAGCAGGGGGCTACTCTTCAAAACCCGAGCCATACCCAGGACTGCAGGCGGAAGGCAATCGTTAAGAATGAGAGGAGCACACGTGCGCACTTTCTTCTTCTTTACAGAACGCGTGGGAAGTTCCCGGGGCCCCCAGAAACCACCAGCATCTCTATTGCTTTCCGGTTAAAACAGACACTTGAGAGCACTGTAACTTGCTTTCTAGAAACTCGGACCTTTTCAGCTATGGAAAAAGTTCCATCAACCCCATTTGTTTATTTTTTTAAAGCTAGAGCATCTCTTCCCTCAAACCTCCATTCTTTCTGCCTTAGAATATCAGCAGGGGGTGCCCCCCAGCTCCTTCACAGGAACCCCAGAGCAGGTGTCCTGCCTCAGCCGGGGCCCCAGTCTCAGATGATAAGGAACTCAGACATCAACGTTCTCAGAAAGACTTGCGCTTGTGCCTGCCCTTGTCAACCAGAAACTTAGTCCGTGTATGCATTTGTGTTAAATAACTTGTTTGCTTCTTTGTATGTGCACTTTTGAAAGCAACTTAAGATCTGGAGAAAACTTAATTTCTCATATTTAGTGGCACACTGCCAAGGACCCCAGGCCCCCCACTGCACAGCCGCCTCTCATTCCGCAGCTTCCCCAGACACAGCAGGGGCCCAAGCATTTGCTGGTGCATACGCCTCCCTCTCTCGTGTTCACCTGAACTGCTTTTCAATTTGTTTTTTCAGGGCTGTCCCAGCAGTAGTAACATCTGAGTACTGGGATACCGGTAGTCTCATATTAAAATCACAATCAAGCCATTAATAAAAAATGCTACCAATTACATCATGTGCAGAAAAAACAAACTGCTACATAAGTCAGCTAGAGTCTCTCTTGATCTGCCTTTGCCTTTCTAATTCCATCCACCAACGTCGTCTTGAAGGAGCTTCCCAGATGGAACCTTCTGAACCTGCGGAGGAGGCAGGCAGGCCCTCGGACGGGGTCCTGGGAAATGTGTTTTAAACCTGGAGTAAAATTGAGTTACGTTCCTCCTGCCACACTACAAAATAATTCCATGTGAATTAAAGACTGAAATCACCCACGAACACAGAACTAAAAACTCATGAAGGAAAGCAGCAAGAGACTATGTAAAAATGAAAACCTGTGGCGTGAAAAATACTGCAAAGTTAAAATTTTAAACTTGGAAAAATATTTGTGGCAAATACGACAGAATTAACAAACAATAATTTAAGCATGAGAAACCTTACAAAGGACACAGATTATTCAGAAAAAATAAAAATGACTGCTCATTTTAAAATAACCACAGAACCGCAAAGACAGTGGTGCTCTAAGTCAGAGGCTGGCAGACTGAAGTGGCAGGACCACGAAGGACACGCCCCAGGCCCGGCCGGGACGGGGAGGAGCAGGCGCTCTCTGAGATGACGACCGTGGGAATGATTCGGAATTTGGGGACCACTGGCAGTGGATATTAAAAGTCATAAGAAGTGGGATTTATGTGCGGAAAACGCACATAAAAAGTGCATTTTCTAATGCAGCATTCCCAATTCTAGAAATTTAGCCTAAGGGAAACATCACACAGATGCAGAAACTCCTCTGTGCAAAAAGCTGTTCACTAAAGCCCTGGTTGTAATGCTGAAAAACGGGAAACAAAGACCCTGACATTACCAACCAACCGCTGCAGAGTGACTGCGCGGCTCCACTCGAGGCGCTGCCTGCGGCTCGTGCTGAGACAACGGCGGGGAACCTGCCTGCGTCTTCTGTGAAGCAGATCACAGGTGACGCTCACTGTCTACATTTCTACACACAGGAAACACACCGGAGTGTTCACGGTGGTTCTCCCTGGGCGCTGGGACCACGCTGACTTGCACAAAACCGCCCCACATGTAGCTCGGGGGTGGGGGGAGAGCAGGCTTTGTTATCGCCTTTCAAACTGTCTCAGACACAGACCTCGAGCATCCCTCCGTGAGACTGGACAGATTGCAAAGGTAATTGTATTTTCTTTCCTTTGCTTCAAAGTCAGCCATCCTCCTAGGACTCGTCGTAATATTATCATGATGCCAATTCCATAACAGTGGTCAGAAGCCACCCAAGCTGTTTGCCCCGCCACTGAGAGTGGAGACTCCTGGGGTGTTCGAGGTCTGGGCCCGGGGCAAAGCCTCCCTCCCCGTGGGCCTGGGCTGCTCCGAGTCTCCCGTCTGCGTGCAGCACGCGTCCTGGGACGTCCACTCAACACGCTCACACAAGAAGCCAGCCGTGTGCAAGGCGTGGCCGAGGGGGTGTGGGGGCACAGTCCCCGCCTGACGGAGCCTAATTACAGGATGGGTTACTAAGGCAACCATGAGAAGTGCCGCAGAGGGGACCTGCAGGCTGCCAGAGGGGAAAGGAACTGGGTCTCCTCTGAGACAGGTGGTCAGAGGCTACTGCCCGGAGCGGGAGCACCTGAGAAATTCTGACGGCTGCGCAGGGTCCACGAGGCAAAGGGACCGAGGAGGAAGCATCCAACTGAGGGAAGGACCCTGAATTCAGTGGCGCCTATTTCGATTGACTTGAGCAGGGATTTTCAACCTTTGTCATCTCATGACACATACCAGCTAACTACTGAAATCCTGTGGCACACCAAAAAACATAATTTTTGCCAATCTGACAAAAAAAATGGGTATGGTTTTGATTCATTCACACCAACAGCTACTGCTGTGTTGACCGCTGTCACTTTCTGCATCCAGGCAACAGCCGCTGGCCTGGAGGGCCGTGTGCGTCCGCCTGCGTCACCACTGGGCTCCGCCGCTCACGGGAGGGCCGCGGGGAGGGCGAGAGCATCCCTGTCCCCACTGAACATCAGGACAACGGCCAATGTCTGCCAATTGCGACGCACTGCGGAACCAACAGAGGCACTGTTCTGACTGATTTCCAAGCCCATTTTCTTTTCAAATACTTACAAACATCTTTTTCATTTAGTACGAATTTACTCATAGAACTTCCAAAATCATGTAGCGGGTTTATCGTTATTTCATGATCACCAGGTAGAAGAGATGGGATTTGAGTATTTGTTTTCCCCAATTGATAACATGGAGGGGACCTGCAATAGAAGAAACCACATTTTAATCGGCAGATAAAATGTAGTGTCATTTCCATTAAAACGTAACACAAAATGAACTGGAAAACGCATTATGCGCATACTGCGTCTGAAGACTGGAAAAAGAGAGGCTAATGGTGAGTGCGTCCATGTAGGTGGGAGGGAGGAACCACCGGACTGTGCGAGAATGCCGAGTGACACAGCTGACTTCTCCTGGAGTCAGGGCTGCGGCTCACTCTCCCGACCGCGCCCAAGTGCCCTGTGCAGCCTCCCCTCTGGCTGTACCCGCCCACCTAACCAAACACCCCTCACATCGAACAGAGACTGGCCACTTGACGCCCCTAAGAACACGCCCCGATGGGCCGGCTCCTCTGTCTGGGCCCCCGGTTCACTGCACAAACCTTTCCGGTCAACGGCTTTCGAAGGCTCCCAGCTCCCCACCCACTGCCTCTGCGGTTCCACGGCCCTTCGGGTCCTTAGGAGACACCAGCATTCGTTTTACTGTTACTCACAAACAGGTCTAACTTCCCATAAATGTTTTTTCCTTTATCCTCACCTGAGGGCATGTTTTAATTGCCTCTACAGAGCGGGGAGGGGGAAGGGAGAGAGAGAAGCACTGACTGATGGCCTCCTGCTCCCGCCTGCACGGTGGATCGTACACGCCCAGACCAGGGACGGACCCACATCCCAGGCGTGTGCCCTGGCCGGGATGACACCCCAACCACCTGAGCGACACTGGCCAGGACTTCCCAAAACTTTTAATTAGAGCAAAGGGCCTCTCGGCGGCTCCTGCATCCGTGGCCCACGCCAGCGCCTACCAGGGCCCGTGCACAGTGCTCACGCAGGGCTGAGGACGTGAAAGGCTCGCTCATCTCTCGGTTCAAAGGGGAGGCTTCTTTTGGTGTCAGCAACACAAAACCACTACGGGGACGAGGCGTCAGGACCAAACACGCAGACAGAAGTGAAGCCATGTGAGACTCAGCGCCTGAGGTGAGAGTCCCATCAAAAGCTTGTGCACACCACAGATGTTCACTCACACCACGCGAGGAAAATAGACCACGAAATACACCGCGTGATGGTTAGGGCGAACCCCAGCGTCTCTCTCCCACTTTCCCCCAACCGGCAATGTTGCACAGAAGCTGCAGACACAGGCTCAGCCCCTGGAGCCACCGGGGTCCCCCTCGCTCACCTGTTAGGGGAGACGCGGCACTGTCTGCAGCGCAGCCCACTGTGTCTCGCTGCCTCACTGACAAACTCTCGCCTCCACCTCCTGCCTGGCTGAGTTCCCCCTCAGGGCCAAGCACCCTGGTGCCGCAGGGCTGCAGTGCTCCCTGGGGGCCTCCCCTCTGGCATCAAAGCACCCGAATGCCCTAAACCGAGCTGTGCCACTCCTTCAGACACTGTGCCCAGTGTTCCTTCAGCCTGGAAGGTCCTCTAGTCCTCTTCCCGCTGAGAGAACCAAGGAGTCCCACGCCCCAAGCACGCTTCCTCCAAGAAGCGCCTCGGAGCCGGCCGTGCACCCTGGCCCCTGGAGTGCAATCCCTGTGGGCGCCGAACCGCAGAGTGGTCAGCTCTGCCCACTGGGAGCTCCTAGGCAGCAGCACCAACTTCTCGGGATGGCCTGTGGCGCTCTGTACCCACTTTGGAGGTTTTCCCCACCTGGACTCACAGTAGGGCTGCACTTCCCCGCTCCTCTGGAGCGAGGCAGGGCGAGGCACCTTCTTCTGCAGGGAACTCTGCGTGGAAGTCGCAGCTGTCAGCCTGGGAAGGAGGCTGTAGAAGCTCTCCCGGGGGGCTCCCTCTGCCCACCCCCATGGCCCTGGGCCGGGGCCCTGAGGAAGAGACCAGGGCGGGGGTGCCAGCCGACCCAAGACAACACAAACTGGAGCAGAAAATAAAAAAAAGAGAATAGAGAGCTGTTCTGAAAACCAAACCATCCACACTGACAGACGACCCCAGGGATGAGAACAATGCTCTGAAAACGAACGCTGACTGAGAGAGTAGCTGAGGGCCCTGCAGTACGCAGTCAGGTCAATTCACATCAGCACCCAGAACTCGTCGGCAAGCCGGGCCTGGCCGGGGAGAGGGCGTGCGGACCCGGGATCCTTCGGACAATGCCGGGCCCTCCAGGAAAGCAGGTCAGGGCAGCCCACGGGCCTCGGCCCCAGACTTCAGAGCGTCCGGCCGACTCCTTGGTTACCGGAGAGGGTACAGCGGTCTGCCACTTGCCTCCGAATGTCCACTTCCCCCTTTTCCTCACTGACACGAATGCAACGTTCATCTGTCTGGGCCCATGGCCGTCTGCCAGGAGCGAGCGTGGCCCAGCCTCCACGCAGCTGGGCTCAGCCGTCTGCCTAAGCTCTGCCTGTGAAAGGTGAGCAGAGGTTCTCTTCTCACAAGTCTCCTTGAAGGAGAGCGTTTTTCCTCCCCGCCTTCTGGAATGCATACACGAGAGCTGCTCCTCAAGCCTCATCCTGAACCACGAAATCACGTGCCAAAGACAGCAGAGCAGCATGGACCGAGGGCCAGGGTCTCTTGTGGCCATAAACAACCAGGTCAGCCTGGAACTCCCACTCCGGGCTTCACACGTGAGAGCAAATGACTATCTACCTGTTCAGCCGCTATTACTGACATTTTCTGTTAGGCTGGGGCAGGCGAAACTTCAACCTAACTGATGTGGGTGGACACATCAGAACCACAGCACCGTGGAGGGGTGGTACCTACTCCCCGTTTACATAATAAAAGAACAGACCTTTTGGCCAGGAGAAAGGTTCCTTACCATCTTGACTGATGAAAGATGCAGAATTTTTAGGAAAAGAGAGCTAAGATTCTGAATTTCATTAAAAAATTTACAGAACAAAATTCCTATGCTCTGAAATTAAAGAGCACAAATATTTGTAGGTGATAGCTGTAGATTAATAGGAGCGTTTCCATTACCTGTTTTCAATGCAAACTTCATAAAGAGCGCCGCGGCCCGCTCCGGATGGCGCTTTCCAAGAACAGTCCCACACTCGCAGGTTGGCGGTTGTGCACTTCAAGTCTCGAGGAGCCCCTGGAGCTGGAGAAGCCACACACACACACCCCCCGCTTAATCATTCAGCTGCATGGTCAGCAGTCAGTAAGTTAAACTGTTTTCAATCTGGAGTACAAGCATCAGTGGCTGCGGAGGGGCCGTGTTCTCTGTGAGGCTGAGATGAACCTACAGTCACAGGAGGTGACCGGTTTTATGTTTCTTTTTGTAGCTGTGGCTTAAAAAAGCTCGACAGTAACCTGATAGAGTGGGCCAACCGCTAAATCACTTAGGGGTTGTTGGGCTTCTATCAAAAACTCCACTTCCAGGCAACTAAGACAAATAGAAGGAGCACCTGTGTTGATTCAGCGACGGGACAAAATAAGGGCCTGGGAGAATTTTCATCTCCAAAAGCCTCATTTACAGAAAAAAGAAAAAAAAAGACACAGAAATGAGCAGTAGCCTAACTCCAGGTAAAAATGACCTCCTCCCCAGGCCGTGAACACGGCTGCTGCCTTGCCACTGGCTCCCGGACTGCCGCCTACGTGAAATCCCATAACCAGCCTTCAGACTTTTATGAAGCGTATTAAATTTATACAGTAATGAGCTCACACAAGTATCTGAGAAGTATATATTTCATGTGGGCCTGGACAACTGAAAAGTAACAAATAATTTAGATGATTACGATCTGACAGTACTTACTCACATCTATAAAATGACATTACATCATGGAACACGTACGCACCACACGGTGGAGAACTGGTTCCCAAAGGAAAGTGAGGGGAGCGAGAGGAAGAAGGCCATGGGGGGAGAAAAGGGGAGTGGAGGGAAAAGCAATTAGAGTGCAAAGGCCGTGTTCTAGCTCAGACCTTCTCGGCAAATTCCAACCCTTTTCACCTCATGGCCCACATCAACTAATTACCAAACTTCTGCAGCACACCAAAAAATATATTATGTTTTGCCAGTATATCGAAAATAGATGTAACTTTGACTCATTCACACTGACGGCTACTGTTGTGTTGGCTGTTGCCATTTCTTTACTTGACAGTCTGAGGGAAAAGAGGTTAGTGCCCCTGACTAGTCAGTTACTGCATGTTTTAAAAATTCTGGCAGCTCACTGGTTGAAAATCACTTTTCTATACAAATGTCTCTTAAAAGGTCTTTTTCTCTAATTTTTCCAGAGTTGGCACTATATATACTATAGCAATAAATAATAAAGCTATTTGTGTAAAACAAAACAAAAACAGAAGCACTCAGAAGTTACCAGTAATTATAATAAAGTTATTTAATGGTGATCTTGGGGGAATGAGAAGATGTGTTTAATTATGGAAATGATATAAAAACTAAACCCGGGGCAGACGGGTAATGTTTCACAGAAATAAGCTAGGTAACATCTACACAAACATTCTTAACATAGCTAAGTAAGATGAAAACAAATAGCATTAAAGAGCGAGATTTGATTTCAGCTCCAGGGGGCTCCGAAAGGCCCTGCAGAGACAGAAGGCTCGTGTGGGCTGCGGGGGAGGGGCTGATCACTGGGGTGGTGCCGGTGGGAGGGGCTGATCGCTGGGGGTGGTGCCTGTGGGAGAGGCGTGGCTGCTCAGTGTGCCTGTGCTGTACGGGAGTCCTGACACCAGTAGGCGTCTGTCAAAATCCACAGCTCTTCATCCTAAAAGGGTGGATTTTAGTGTATGTAAATTATACCTTAGTTTTTTTTTTTTAATGGGAAAAGAATGCAGATCTGTCTTTAAGAGCTGCATTAAGTAGAAACTGAAAGCACACTGAGAAAAGCTTGCAAAGAAGTGGGTTTCGACCACCCCAGCCCCAAAGGCTGCAGTGAAGACCCAGGGCAGCAGGGCAGCCCGCCCCTTCTCTGGGACCCACTCACTCACCCTTCCTCTGGCTGTTCACGGGACTCATCAGACCGAGAAGAGCAAGCGTCCATAAGAACCGCCAGAAATGTGAGGTCATCCTCCTGCTCTCGCCGGCCACCCTCTGGGACGGTCGTCTGAGACGTGAGGCAAGGTCCATCATCGTGCGGCCTGGGCAGTCCTAGACGGGGAGGAGAGTTTCAGACGCTGCTCCAGCCCCTGTGAGCATGCACCTCGTGCCGTGCACACGGAGGCCGGAGGTGGGTCCGGACACCTGCGCACACGTCCCGCACAGAAACAGCTTTGGAGATGCCAGGCTTAAGCTGACTTGGCTTTAGCAGACATCAGCACTCAGACTGAGCTGTTGCCTCAGGGTCCACTACTGGCCCATTTTCCAATGACAGGCTTCAAGTTCAAGATTATGACTCTACATGTTTATCAGCTCTCCACTCTACTGCTAGTGGAATATAGAAAAACAGTGCATACAACTGGAGTTTTGGCAGACAACTTTAAGTAATACACGTAACACTTTAAATTAATTAGTATTGACTTTGATAAATTAATACTGACTTTGATAGCTACGTGTTTATGACAAGCAATACCAGTTTTTCATGGACACTGTGATATAAAGTTTCTATTTCATATAAATTTAAATAGTTTAAAGAGCAAAAAAGGGGGATAATACAGGGGAGTTTCAGATGTGACAAAAACATAGATAATGACACACAGGCGACTGAAGTTGAACGTCATAGCAGCTGTGCTGGGAAAGGGACCCCGGCAGACGGGCCGCGTGCGTTTCTGCCGGACACTGAACACCTGCGGAGGCAGTGACTGGCCCGCTGGGTGGCAGGGAGGGGGTGTGGCCGTCTATCGAGTGCCAGCTCCCCTCCGGGCACTGGGGCACGATGCTCAACCAAAGTCCCTGCCCTCAACGGCCTTAGACTGGAGTTCGGGGGGGGGGGGGGGGGCACAGCCCTAAACATGTGATTTAAAAACCAGAAGTCTCTGTGTGCGTGCCGTGCCTATATGTGCGTGAGTGGACGTGGGCTGAGATCTGACTGACGAGGAGAGGACCATGACAAGATGAGGGGACAGAGCAACAGTAGCAAGTGCCAGACCCGAAGATGGGGGCAATCTCTGGGGAGGGGAGGGAGACGCGGGCTGGTCAGGCCACAGGAGCCTCGGGGCCAAGGGCAGGGTGTGGAGGGTGACAGGGCTGAGATGAGAAGCCACCGTGGTGTTTTAATCAGGGCGATCCATGATCTGCTGGGCACTTTGGGATGGGTTCTCTGGCTGCTACGTGGAGGACAGACTCCCTGGGGTGGGAGTGGGGTGGGGGACAGGGCGGAGGCAGGGAAGCCACCGTCCCGGGAGAACGGCGAAGGCGAGGACTCGGTTCTGAAAGCAGAGGCTCTGCTGCAGGGGGGAGGGTCTCACCGACGCCGTGCAGGCAGGAGGACGGTGGGCTGCCTGACACACAGACGGGGTCTGAACCCCGGCTCTGCCACCTGCTGTGTGACCTCGACCTCTCCCTGCCTTGGTTTTCTCATCTGTGCAGTGGGGACCACACATGGGTTTGTTGTGGAGACTAAAGGAGATTAAAGGAGTCCAGGCTTAGAAGAACGCCAAGCACACAAAGTGTTGTGTATTTGGTGTGTGGTGGGAGGTGCAGGAAGATCCCATAAAGAGCAGGGACAGCTTTGCTGGAAGAGCAGCAAAAGTGGGGAGGGTGCCATTCAACCCCCTCAGAGTGCACGAAGCAGGCGGCAGTGACTTGTGGGCTGAAACTAAAGGATTTGAAGGTTGACAGAAGTCAACTTCGCTGTGTTCTCCCTACAGACACGAGGAACACTCGAGGAACCCGGAGCAGCTGACACCGTCCCGGGTGCCGGGGGCCGCCGTGCACGCCTGGCACTGAGGGGCCGCACAGTAGCTGCCCCCACCTGCTCTCGCTGAATGAAGCCCACCCGTCGACAAGGCCTTCCACGTACTGACCACTCCTGGTCAGTGAAACTAACGTCGGCTCATTTTTATGTGGAACAGACAACCACGGACCACAAAACGTGCAGTGGCCAGAAATGCAGTTTACGAAAAGGACAAAAGATACACAGGGACACTACAATAATCAATGGATAAATAACGATACAAGAAGGGTTGCAGTCGTTTCGCAAATTCACAACTACAAACCAACTCCTGCCCACCCCTGCATGTGCGGTGCCCGGGGCATCACAGAGACATTCAGTACGCTCCGGACAACCAAAAGGAAAGTAAAAGTTACCCCCGAGGACACGGGGAGAATGGAAAACAGGAACACGGAAGGGAAAGCACAACCAGCAGACAAATGCCTCTGAGCAATGTTCTCCCGGCAAACACAGCTCAGCCACTAAAGCAGAAGGAAAAAGGAAGAGTCGGGAATAAACTCAGCTCCTGCAAGTTAAACATACTGCTCGACAGTACATTTTTTTCAAAGATAAAAATGTTGAGTGATCTTTCTAAAAACAGAAGACAAAAACAGAAAATGTCACAGGAGAAGTGAGAAACAGGGACTCGACAGGAGAAAGGAAAACCAACATCTAAATGACCGGAGCCCAATAAGAGAACCGAAAACGTCGTCCGCAGAGAGGCAGAGAGCTGCCAGGAACCAAGGCCTTGAGTCCCAAGCAGCTGAAGCGATCAGAACCCAGACACACACAGGGCCGAACGCACACACGTCCTCAGTGCTCGGCTGCTTTCTGGACGAGCAACTTTCCAGTCGATTCCCGGCCATTGGAAGTACTTGTCACAGAGGAAACATACTTCTGGAATGTCTAAAATGCCCATTGTTAATGTTACACAATTCCGCCGAGTGTAAAGGAATAACTGAATGAAGGAGATGAAAATAATCACAAACCATATTCACCAGCTGGCTAACCATTACCTCAAAGTGAGGCAGTCCCTCACTACAAGCTGACAGTTGTTCTGGAAAAGAGAAGTGGCCTGGCAGGGTGGGGCAGGGTCCGAGGACCAGCTCTGGGCCAGGTGCTGCTTCGGACCACACCGTCCGGCACCCTGGCTCCAGTATCGATTCGGGTGGGGCTGGGGGCCAATCACTTAATCCTCCGGCTCCAGCCTCCAGCAGTGCAGCGGAGGCGCCCCAGAGAAGCTTCCCAACCGTGAGCTGCATACTCACTCCGGCCGGCAGGCAGCAGGCAGAGGTCTGTGCCAGCAAGAGCCACTGATCAGGGGCGCGTCCGAGGAGGCCAGTGAGCAGCAGGTAGAGAAGAGTCGAAGGCAGAGCCGCCAATGCCTGCTTAACTGAAAACAGGCGGGTGATAAAGAAGCCTTTCTTTGTCCTGACGTTTACGGAGAAAACTGAGCAAGTCACTTAGGTAACACACACGCTGCCCGTACAGACCTGCTTTCTCTCCCCTGCGGAACTTCCAAGTGGACTTACCTGAGACCAAAACGCTATATGGACAGAGCCTGCCTTCCAACGTATTTCCAGAAACACAAATGAACAAACACACCCGAAACTTATCTGTTCCCTTCCGATTCGCAACATCGTCAGAATTTCCTTCTTTCCCACCAGTGATGCATTCTCGGAGAACACGCTGTTACAGAATTCCAGGAGCTAGTTCTCAGAGAGAACACGTTGTTACAGAATTCCAGGAGCTAGTTCTCAGAGAGAACACGTTGTTACAGAATTCCAGGAGCTAGTTCTCAGAAGGAGGAGCGCTGTCTCCTGCTGCATGCCTAGAGGGCAGTGCAAGGAATGAGCTATGCGGGCAGCAACTGGCCACGCACCCATTCTCTGGAAGCGACCAGAAGATGTGATTCACCCCCAAAACGAGGTAGAAAACGAAACAATGAGAAAAACGATTCATGAAACTGGAGTTTCAACCCAGTTACCCCCCCATAATCTTATTCAGGTCACATTAAAACAGATACTGTTCTCCAAGCTGCTGGGTTCCCTTGTGACTCCGTATCCACACACATTTCCCTTCTGACTGCAATTCCCTCCCTACTGCTTCCTGCCACCCTCCTCGGTTCACCTGGGAACCTGCAGGCAGGGGGTGGAAGAGCTCACCGCCACCTTTGCAGCCCCTTCCAGGATTCCCTGTGGAGGGCTCCCTCTGCCTCCCCGGGGCTTCAACCACAGCCCTAGGCGGGGCTGCACAAACTAGGACCCAGGAGACAAATCCCACCCACCCTGCTTCTGTGAACAGTTTTACCAGGCCAGAGTCAGGCCCACCGTTAAGCACTGCCCAGGGCTGCTTCCCCACAGCAGCTTCCACAGAGGCAGCCCAAGCCCTACTTGTTTGCTGACCCTGCCCGAAGGCATCGCTTCCTCCCACAGCTTGTAACTCCTTGGGAAGAGGTCACTGTTAGCCCCTGCCCCCACCCCCACGTCCAAGCACAGCGCCTGGCACTGAGCAGACATGGACAACTGGCCAGTGGGTAGACAAAATAGCAAGACACAACTTTACGTCCGTGCTCTATGCTCTGAGTGTTAGGCCTCGTACTAACCCAAGTACTGTGAGCAGGGGACCTAAGTCAGGGCTGTGGTTCCCAAACCCTGCACTGAGGAGCCCCAGGGCAAAGAAGCAAACGAACTGAGTGTTTACATTACGGTTTTAACTTTCCAAAGCAAAGAAAGTGGTGTGTGCTCCACACGGTCAGAACCTTGAGCTCAGGACAGCTCCGTTTCCCAGCTGGGGCAGCTACTGGCCTTCGAATGACGTCATGTCTTAGTGACGGGCAGGAAAGGGTATTCGTTGGTTGCTGTGACAAACACAAGCACCGTCCAAACTCAGAGCAGAAACGGAAACCAGGGTGGCAGTGTTCAGTTTCCAAAGCCCAGGGAGCTACGACGGCCCCAAAGAGTTCACACGTGTGGCCGTCTCTCCTAAGTTGGTATGCGTTATTTTTTAACCTCTATTAATGTGCCAGGTCGGTTGTCTGGACCTGACTACTTCACAGAAGGAACTGCTAGTTATTTCTCTTGACCTGGGGCGGGGCGGGGCGGGGCCGGGCGGGGCAGGGTGGGTGCACCGAGGAGCCCGGAGTCCAGGCAGGGCTCTGAGACTGCCTCGGTGGGCGTTCTGACGGCGCGGGGAGGACAGAAGACCGACAGTGAACTCGCGCCGTGCGATGAGAATATGCCGTTGTGGACTGTGCAGCTGGTGCCCCAGAGGAACCGCAGTTCAAACCGAGCCTTCTCGTCCTTTTCACACTCTTCTGCGTCTCCAGGGAGTTGGTCGCCCTCTGCCACGCAGAGTTTTTGTTTCTCAGGGACCTTCCACCAGCTCTGTCTTCTTCACTCCAGTGAGGCCTTGCCTGGTAATTCGAGAGCCTGTCCCTGATCAGCGTCACCATCTGCTGATGGTGAAGCCATCACTTCAACAGAAGTGAGTGCATCGCCCCAGGGCGGACGGTCTTCCCGAGGCTGCTGCTGCTCCACCCGCCTGGTCGGCCTGGCAGGGGAAGCCCTGCCCATGGCCACCGACTGTCCCCCCCCCCACCAACACACATACACGTGCAAGCACACGCACACACACACTGTGCAGTGGGGACGATTGCTGCAGCTCCCCTGCCGATTTCCCCACCACACTGCAGTCCTTCCCATCCCTCAGTTCCCATGGGAAGCTTTCTCGCACTGAAGAGTGACATGTGTCCTCATCTGTCACCTCTGCTAGGTTCTCAGAGTGGCCGGAATGCAACCGCCTCCTCAAATGCTCACGAACGCCCATCGCACAGTCGGACCTGCTGGTGCCTGCCTCTGCTGCAACAGCGGACACTCCATCGTCACAGTGAAGAAACCACCCAAAGAACATTCCTTCTGGTTAAAAATTAACTGAAGGTTTTTTAAATGCAGAAAGCGTGACAAAAGCTAACCTTCAAAAAGCACCAGGAACAGCGACATTTCCGGGGTCTGCTTCCCCGCACCCTCTCCAAGACCCAGGGATGCCTTTTTTTTTTAACGTTAATCTCTTCCGACTGGAAGGCCAGCCGCGTGCGTGTCCTTGACTATGTGGGCAAAACACCCTCTCACATGTTTATTGGCAGTTTGTGATGTTGTGTTTACAAACTGCTTATTCTACCTTTTCTCTGGTTTTTCTAATTAGGTATTAACCTTTTCCTCACTGCTCGGTAAGAAGGAAATACCCTGAGGCCCACATTAAATCTGTTATATACATTGCAAATACATTTCCCACTGAGACTTGTATTTGACTTTCATTAAATCAATTTCTCAATTTTGTTCTTTATAGTTTCTGACCAAAACTCCTCTCTCACTCCAAGATTATAAATTGTCACCTATATTGTCTTCAAGTACACTTATGGCTTTGATATTTTAAGCTTTAATCTCCATGAAGTTGATTTTGGTGGACAGTACGAGGCAGGGACTCATCCCTCCCTCCTGTCCCCACCCAATGGCTCCCACGCATCCCGACGCCACCAGTGGAACTGCCCATGCCGTCCCCACTGACCCGAGAGGCCGTCAGGATGCCATTCCTCGTCAGCTTCCGTGGTGGGGCGCCCTCACCCGGCTTCCTCACCCCACACTCCCTCCCTGCCAGCGCTGTCCCCTCACCACCACTGCTAACTGATGACTCCGGAGTCGGTGCTTCCTGCACTGGCCCCTCCCTGTTGCAGATTAACTGTCTGCTGGACAGTGTCCTGCCTTTCTGCCCAAGTTCATCCCAACGAGGTCCTTCGGGAACGACAGAATGTCTGATACGACATATCCACTTACATATCTCAGAGATTCCTCAGAAACTCTGCATGTGCAAAATTAAGCTCACTTTCCCTTCCACGCAAGCTCTAGTGCACCCCGGCCCCTCCATGGCACCCTTCCCAAAGAGGAGTCACCCCGATTCCTCTCCCTCCTCACCCCTTCCACCCACTCACCGGCTTTACCACCAACACAGGCCGCAGCCCTTGCCCTGGCCTCCACCTCCGTGTCCAGGGCTCTGCGGAGGCCCTCGCCCGCATCTGCACAGGTAGTCTCTCAACCACGCCTCCATTTGACTCATGATGACCATCGAGCAAGGGCCAGGACGGCCTGTCTTCCACAGTGACTCACCTGACCTTAGATCGCGTCTCTCTCTAGCCCTCGTCTGTTCCAGCTCCAGGACAAACGCCCGGAGGCGCTCCCACCAAGTGCTCCGACTGCAGATGGGACACACCCCAACTCCAGCTGGGCTCCACGGTCTGCCCCCTTTCTACTCCCGACCTGGGGGCATCTCTGTACTTGGCCTTCTCCCAGGCCGCCACCTCCAGGTCCCGGTGCGCTCCGCACGCTCCCGCTGCGCTTCCTTACCTTCCACTCGGACATCTGTCCCAGCACAGCAGGGGTTCCAGAGGTCATCATGTGTCCCGTCCTCCCTCCACCCCGGACTTCTCCCTTTGGTTATGGCCCCGCTAAGAGCAGAGACTGATCTTGCATCTAAGGGGGCTTTAGGTGGGCTGGATCTACAGCACGTGTTTAGTGGGCTGCACAGACCGGCCCCCTGGAGTCTTTGGGGAGGACTTACAATACTTTGACGACGCCCAGTCGTCTCTTTACAGAGAAAGCTGAATAATATGCTTTTGACTGCACTGGCTTGCTCCTGAAGAATTTATGAATAAAAAGGCATTATCAAGCCAAATTGCTAGAGACTATTTTTAAACATGTGAAATAAAACTACCCTCAAGCTCTTTCTACGTTCTAAGAGGGGAAAATATTAATTATGCAATAGTTTTGTGTAGTTGACACACTGGTTTTAGCTAAGTCAACCAGGATGACATACAGCTCATAAATATTACTTTTCAGATACTGTGTATTGTTTAGGTTTATGATGAGCGGGCACTGTTTTACATTCTTTAAATCCAATATTGAATTTAATCCCATTGCGAAATAAAGTCAGCGTCATTATTCTCCCCCTTTTACAACAAGGAAAATGAGGCCGAGAGAGGTTTTTGACACTTGCTTGAAGTCACTCAGCAAGTCAGGGGCAGAGCTTGGATTTGAACCCAGGTCTGACTACGAATCACCTTCCTAGGCCACGTGCTAGACTGGAAAATGTGGACACTGGACCAGAGTTGGAGCCCAGGGCTCCAGTCCCTATTCTGCCAATGACTAAGTGGCAGGTATGTGACCTGAGACAAATGTCCCCTGGAACAAATTCTCTAAGAGTTTGAAGATGACACAACTCTGGCCCAGGGCCTACTTCCCCACATCGAATGTCATTAAGATGTTACAGTTGTGTGACTCGTAGAGGTGACCCCGTGCCCGTCATCTCAGAAAACTGGCAGAGGGAAAGCACGGCCGGGGAAGCCGATGACGCCCTGACACCCCGCTGACACCCTCCTGCGGGGAACAGCACCCGCATCACCACGCACTCCCACTCACCACGTCACGACCAGGGCCCGGCAGGCAGTCTGAGGGACACGATGATGACAACGGCCGCACCTCACCGCTCTCCTTCCAACGGTAATAAGCACGCTTCTCACTGCCTCGCCCTCAACACTGCAGGTGCAGACGCCCACGTGCGGGGAGGGCCGCCGGCCCACGAGAAGGCTGCTCCCGGGAGACGCGCAGGCCTGGCAGGCTGGCGGGCAGCGGCCCTCACTGCTGGGCTGCCCTGAAGCTGCGGGAGTCCACTGTAGGCACAGACCTTCAAGGTTTTCCAAAAGGTTGTTGTTTAAAATGTAAAATCGCCTTATTTTTAAATGCTGGCCACTAATTCCAGTTGTTGGTTTTTTTTTTCCCCAGAAATTTCATGCAGGCCAAACTAAACATACACACAGGCCAACACAGTTCTCAGGGCGCCAGTTAACAACCTGTTTCAAAATGCACTGGCATTGAAAAATTCTGGTCTTGCTGTTGAAACAACCTTAAAATATAAACTGTTTGAAGACTTTATTTCAGTGCACAGATTTTTTTTTTACCAAAATGTGCCAGAGTCCTTTCTTAACATTCTTTGGGGTCTGAATCTGAAACTCTTTTCTCCAAAAGAACTTGAATAGCTTTTAACTCTCCCTCTCTTTTTCTTTATGATATTGTTTAATCCCAAACCTTAGAATACAAATGCTTCTGTAAAAAAAAAAAAACAACTTTGAAACATTACCTTACATTTTCTCAAACCTTCTACATAAGAGTGGCATACAGATCTTGAAATAACTGGCATTTGGCAAAATGACTTAGGAAAGGGACATTCTGTCAGGAAAGCAGATTCCACACAGCAGTGATGTGTGAGCCGGCTGCTCCCCCTGGATGCACTGCACTGGGAAGGGGACCTGGAGAAGTGTGGCCCATCCCCCTCCTCGCCTCGCTCAGCCAGCCACTGCGTGGGGAAAGCAAGGGCCAGAAACAGCCAGGAGGCATCCGGGTCTGAACAAGCTCTTATCTAATGCCTAAAAAGTATTTATGAGCAAGATGCAGAAATACAGGCTGTGCCCTGACTGGTGTGGCTCAGTTGGCTGGGCATCACCCGGCAATCCAAAGGGTCGCAGGTTCGATTCCCAGTGACAGCACATGCCTGGGCAGCGGACTGGGTCCCTGGATGGGGTTGTGCGAGAGGCAACCGATCCATCTTGCACGTGGATGTTTCTCTCCCACTCTTTCTCTCCCCCTTTTCTTCTTTCTAAAAAATAAATTAATTAAATCTTAAGAAAAAAAACAGTGAAGGGGATTCTTTTACCACGTGATCCTGACTCAGAGGGTGCGAACTGACAGACGCTGTCCACTTGGAAAAGGTCACGGACGGACGTGACAGAGCCCCTGGCACTGTAACTAATGAGTGTGGCGGAGACACGGGGATCACGTTAATCAAATCTGCAGATCAAAAAACAGGCAAAATAGCAACTACCCTGGATGTAATAATGAGGACTCTGGTGAGTTAATCCAACAAATAAATCCAGTAAGATTAATTCAGCACTGATAATTTCAGCATCCAAAAATCAAGCCATAACACACAGAAAATGAACAAACACAGGCCGAAGGAGACAAAAGGCTGGTCAGTGAAATGCGCCAATAATGTAACATAACTGCCAAAACAAGAAAAAGAGACCCTGACTGGTGTGGCTCAGTGGGTTGAGCGATGGCCTGCAAATCAAAGGGTCGCCGGTTCGATTCCCAGTCATGGCACATGCCTGGGTTTTGGGCCAGGTCCCCAGTAGGGGGCACACGAGATGCAACCACACACTGATGCTTCTCTCCCTCTCTTTGTCTCTCCCTCCTCCTCTCTAAAATAAATACATGCATACATACATACATACATACATACAATCTTTAAAAAGAAAAAGCAGGCACGCCCTGGCCAGTGTGGCTCAGTTGGTTGGAGCACCATGCCGTCCTGTAACCGGAAGATTGAGGGTTCAACCCTTGGTCTCAGGGTGTGCAATTCTGGTCCAAGCAACCAGTCGATGGCTGCTTCTCCCGCCATCAATGTCTCTCTTCTCCTCCCTCTAAAGCTGTGAAAAGATGCCCTTGAGTGAGGACAAACAGAAAAAGAAAGAAAAGAGGGAATGTTTTGGCTCATTTCACCACGAAGCGCGTCTACAAGCCCGTCCTGCGGTGGCGTTACAAGTAGACATTTTTTAGTCTGAAAAATTCCTAAGTAGGTCACGCAACATGAAGGTATTACTAAGACACAGAAGCCATCATTGTCCTTATGACTGCCCGAATGACTACAGACGCTCCCTTCAGTGGAGACCTCACTCGGTATTCTTATTCCATCTCTCCACAGGTGCAACCCACTTCCCCCAGCGTTACCGGGGTGTGACTGACAAATGAAACTGTGGGTGTTCAAAGCGCACAGCGTGACGATCTGCCACACCTGTCCACCGCGATGTGACCACCACAATCAAGTTAATGGCCACGTCCATCACTTCACAGTTACCTTCTTTGCTGTGCGTGGTGGAAAATCTTTAGATCTACTCTCCCAGCAAATTTCAAGCGCACCAGACACTGTCATTCACTAGCCACCACGCTGCCCATTAGATCCCCAGAGCTGATTCATCCAACTGCAAGTCCGTACCCTCTGACCAGCAGCCTTAGCTTTGCTACTCCGTCACTCCAGCCTTCACCGGCTCCCTTTTCCTTTCTCCTTGTTTTTTTATTTCTTACCCAAGGACATTTTTTCATTGCTTTAAGAGAGAGAAGGGAGAGAGGAGGGGACAGAACCAGAGAAAGAAGCACTGATCAGTTGCCTCCCATGTGGTCCTGGACCCAGGATTGAACCTGCAACTTCGGCATGTGCCATGACCAGGAACTGAACCCCCAAACTTTCGTTTAAGGACAACAGTCCAACCAACCGAGCCACACCGGCCAGGGCGCTGCCTTTCTCTGATACCACCGGCACTGGGGGACACCTTGGACATTTAGCCGCTTAACGGGACGGGAAGGCATCACAGGTCTGAGCGCGAGAGCTCTGAGCACATCGGCGCTTCTTCAGTGAGTCTAATCAGCAGCTTTAGGGGCAGGAGCAGCTTGACGTCAGCACCGTGGCCTGTGCACATGAGCCGCTGCCCCGCCACTGTTACGAAAACACAGACGGGCTTCCAGGCCAGCCCGGCTGAGGCGGGTGGGGGCTCCTCCCTGCCTCCAGACCCCCAGGTCCTCTCCGGCACAACTCACAGCCACCCTTCCAGAACTTCCGTCTCCCGCGCCGCCTGCGATTTCCCATGGCTGTCCCTGGCCAAGCAGAAACGAGGCTCCCACTGTCTCCTGGAAGTCAGGCGCCGCTTCCCAGTCCCACTTCCCCGCGTGGGCCCCGTGCGGAGTCCCCCCCGGACATGCCTGCGCACACTGTTTTCCCTCTCTGGTGCCCTTGTCACCCACGCTCCCTCATCCGTTCAACCAACTGGTCCTTCAAAACTCAGCTGACACGGCCCCTTCCCGTCTTTCCTTCTTGGGCCCCAAAAAGGAGCCGAATTTCAGCTGCCATCACCGCCTCTATCACCGCTGTCTGTCCTTGGGTAGAATTAAGGAGCAAGCGAAACAGCCGTGGCTGTCTCTGTGGAAAGCCTAAGATGAAAGGCAGACTGACGGCTGGGCTCTGCAGGGGACCCCAGGGCGCCTGCATCGGGGCTTCTGCTCCCAGCAACAGAGCCTCAGACGTCGCCCCCACGGCTCTGCCCACTGGGAAGCGCCCTGAAAAGTTCCACCACAGAGGCGTCTGCAACTTAACCGGAGCTGGCGTGAGAGATAGGGCGGGTTGGTGCGGTTCTCTGTCCTTCTCTGTCCGGCCCACAGCCTAACGTCGACATGTCAACACAGCTGGCTGCTCTTTTGGCCATGACATGGTCAGTCAGTACCTCTCATGAGGGGGATAAAGAGTACTTCCTCGTGAAAAGTGACCTTCCAACCAAAAAAAAAAAAGGAAGCTAACTGGTGGTTCCAGTGGGCACAGGGGGAGTAAAGTGGGCCACGAAAAGCAATGGTGGGGACAGGAAAAAAGGCAACAAATAGGAAGAACAAAATGTTCACTTTGCTGGTGGCCCCAGCCCGTGACGTAACTCACCACTCACTACACAAGCAAGAGCGAGAAAAGATGACGTGAGACCATCCCCTTCTATCAAGCTGCACGGGACAGGGAAGTGACACCCCAAGCCCGTGTTTGTCCTGGACATCCCAAGACATCTTTCGTGACTACTGAGGGTCTACTTTGTATCAAAATATTTACAACTGTTGCCAACTCAAGAAAAAACCGTCCCTGCATAAGGAACAAATTATGAAATTAATGTCAGATACTGTCAGATAGAAACATTATTTTAAGCTGAATGCCTTACTGCTCTCATCCTTGGTAGGATTACGTGCTGGAATTTCCCAAGCAGAACACCCGTGATTTCCATTCACCCTAAATTTATTGGTGGAACCCACCTCAGTAGTTTCATAAAAGATAATCTCAAAAAGGCAAGTCCCTCCAGAAGATATATAGCAGCAATTTTAAGACTATTAGCCTAGGATATTCACACACATGTATAACATAAGTCATCACTAAATCATCAGTGAATGTCAAGGGGAAATAACCTAGTCTGCTCCTCTTGTAATTTGTGGAATAAGCAGGAGGAATGTTTGTGTTCACTGAAAAGTAACATGACAATAAAGTCTCTCTTAAAATTGCAGGGGAGGAAAGGAGGCCTCCTTGATGGTCAATTGTAACAACATATTTATTTTGTGTGCAGTCCTGGTCCTGAACGGCACTGGTCACTTCCCCTGTCATTCAAGGGGGAGGGCATGTCCTTCCTGGGCACTGCTGCGTGTCTGATGCCCCCCCCCCCACTGCCTGGCGCGCGCGCGCGCGCACACACACACACACACACACACACGGCCCTTACTAGCTCCTGATGAATGAATTGCGCTGCATTCTAACACCTTTCTAAAAGAGGATCCAACCCTGACCTTCAAGAACTTATCATACAGATTTACTGAAAACAACAGTAGAAGGAAAAAAAATGCTTCGACTCAAAATAAAATAAAGTTTCTTGGCAACAGAAAGTATTTGTTTTAGAGTAAATAAAAAGTCAACAAAATATTTCCCAGGGACCAGAAGCAATGGAATATTCTGTCGGAATGTCCAGAAATGCTTTTCATAACAGTTCGATGGTACATTATAAAACAAAGTTATTCTACTTAGAAATCCTGTATTAACAGGAATAGAGGGTGGGACAAAAGTAGATTTGCAGTCGTTTGTATGAAAATAATACAATAACAAATAAATAATGGTACAAGAATGAACTGTGTTTTGTTCCCAACTGTAAAGCTACGTTTGCCCGCCCCGTAGACCGTGGGCTTCAATCACCACCCCAGACCCGTATCTGACTTCACATGCGGGCATGACAAGCTGGACGTCACTGCTCCCGTCTTCCAGATGAGGGAACAGACACAGAATGTGCCCAGTTACACAACCTGTAAGTGGGAAACAGGATCTCATCTCACTCCCTTTAGAACATAACATGCTTTCTAGGTTGGAAATCAGGAAAATAAGAAGAGTAATAGTCATCTATAATTTCAACACACAAAGATGATCTCATCTAACATTTGGTACATGATCTTCCTGCCATATTCTCTCTCTCTCTCTCTCTCTCTCTCTCTCTCTCTCTCTCTCTCACACACACACACACACCAGCTCTCTCACACTCACCCTCCAAAACCAAAGACCTTAGATCGGCTGACACACACTGTCCTGTAACCTGCTTTTTCGGTTCACAAGCTCCGAGCACCTGCCTGCATCGGTGGACGTTCCCCTACCCCACGCTCAGAGCAGACAGGGCTCTCCACTACACGCGTGGGCCTTTGGTGTAGTCGACCTCCGAACGCTGAGCACTAAGTTGTTTCCGGTTTGTAATGGTTATCACAGCATAAACAACAAAGCCACAGAAATCGTTTTTGTCAACTAGAGGTGGTTCTTTTGCACGCACCTTCTGCAGAGGTCACCAGTTCTGGAGACGAGCTTTCCCCAAACCCTCAGACAGCACATCCCTCCTAATTTTGAGGCACTCACTCCACTAAGCAGAATCCCACCAAGTTAAGAGTCAGTGTGCCGGGGGACGGGTGGGGGTCTGGTGGGGGTCTGGTGGGGGGATTACAGGAATACCGTGTCCGTATGCCCTGTGTAGGTGAGGACCACTCCTCTAGCCTGGTCTCTGTGCACATGCTTTGTTTTTTTTCCTTAGATTCCTAGTGGTGGAAATGCCTGACTAAGGGACATGGCACATTTTTGAGGCTTTCGATGAGTAATACAAAATTGCCCTCCTGGAAAGTTGTAACAATTGAAACACTCACCAGCAGCCTTTGGAAGTGACAATTTTCAAAACTATCTAGGTGGCTAGATAGTATCTAAACAATAAAATTGGCTAGTATTTGTATTTAAACAATAAAATTCCTATATGGCCCTAAATTTTTAAAAAACAGTGAATCTGTTAGTAAAACATATCTAGAAAGCAACAAACAATTTGACAACAAGTGCTAGATTTTAAAGTATATATATTTTCAAATACAAAATATAAAACTTTAAAGGCATCCCATCTCACCAGACAGAATTAAAGGAAGTCCAGTGACACCAGGCTCTGGAAGATTCCCAAGCTTGTAAATAAAACATCGACTCTTAATATGCCCTCCTGGCTGATATGAGGCTCAACAGTCTGGGCTTTAGTAGCAACATGCTCATTTTTTAACAAGAAACTCGTAAAACTGCATATTCCTTCAAATGCTATAAATACTGCCTTCTAGCTAGTGTGCAGTCCCAAGTTCTCAAATCCCCTTCCCTCTCCCTTTATCTGATTCCTGCCTAAAGGCCGCGGGCTCCGGGTCTCGGCTGCTTTATGCGTAAACTTCACCAGAGGAGGACGGGGTGACCTGAGGTCTCCCCTGGTTCTCAGACTCTATGCATCCTCTGGTTTTGACCGAATGTTGAAGTTCCTATTACTCGTAAGAGCTTTGCATTTCAGCTCTGTATTGTTCTTCCATGAAATCAGCACCAGGCTTTCAAAAAAAAAAAAAAAAGTTAATTTTTACAGTGACAGTAAAACACTGATGCCCCAGGTGTCTTGGAGGACGAGACACGGGATAAGGCTCAAATGAGAGGAAGATTTATGCTCCCGACTTCATTACTGTTTCTTAGAAAAGATCTCTGCACCGCCCTGGCCTCCTCCGCCTTGGTGCTGTGCTGTAAATGCTACGGTGCGAAACATGAAACAGGGCTTCACCGGCCGGCACGGCAGCGAGTCTCCGAGGCCAGTGTGTGTGTGTGGGGGGGGGAGAGTGGGGGGCATGACGGGCACCCCAGGTTGAAGGTGGCAGCGCTGGCACCCTGGGGCTGCAGCACTGAAGTGCTGGTTGGGAGTTTTTACTTCTACGCACCTACTGCCACCAAGAACTCAACAGACACACGACTCTGTCCACAGAATGTTTACAACTCACTGCTCCGTTAGCATTTCTAATATTAGAACTGGGAATCACTGTCTGCCACCACGTGTTCCTTTCCACCAGACTCTCCTGCCACCACCACTTCAACTGGGCCCAGGGTCTCCTGGGAGGAGGCTGCTGCTTGCAGCAATCTGAGGAAGGCAGGACAAGGGACCTCCGTCCCACTGCCCCCACGGGAGGAGCCACAGGAGGACTTTCAGGAACTAATACCGCCTCCTTGTGGTCTTTCAGAATACTGCCGCTTAATAATGTAGGCAACATAGGCACTCTCACCTGCAGGCACAGAGAACGATTCCAAGTCTTCCTCCATACATGCTCTGCCAACAGGTGAGGGCCAAGAATGTATCACCTCTGTGCCAAAGCACATACAAAATTTGCCCACCAGAAGTTTCCCCCTCAACCTGCAACATAAAACCATAAAAACAACCTCTGCTCCCATGAGCAACAGCAGCAGTGGCTGGTGAGAAGGCGTGCTGTGATTTCAGACGGCGTGAGACAGAGGGGTGAGTCCTCATCTCTGCAGTTCACAAAGAAAATGCACAGGAGGTCGTGAGAGCACTGGACCCCAAACGCCCAAGTCCCTGCACTCACCACAGCCAGTTCCCGGAACCACAGGTGCTTCCAGCCTCTGCTCTCTGCCTGGAGGGCCTTCACTTCAATGACAAAAGTGACTGAAGAGCCCGGAGTCAGAGAACCCACCCCTGACAATGCCTGCACAGAGCCTGTGAGAGAGGGATGGAGGATAAACTCATCTCCCACGGAAAAAACGGACGGGGTCCTGGCACCAACCAAGTAGAAGGGGAAATCAAAAAACCAAAACCCCCCATCCTGCAAGATCCCCAGACTCCCGATGTTGAACAGGAGCCCAAAGTCACCGTCCAGGCAAAGAGAGCAGATGCTTATTAGACGTCTACAACAATTGCTTGGCACAAAATTCATTTCCCGAGCTTCCAGTGAACATAAAGGAACATATATTTAGAATGACGGCTTGGCAGTGGGAAGAGGAAGTGCCATGGTTCCTGACATTCCCTGAAATAGAGCATGCACAGCGCACAGAACACGTATGTGCTCATCGGCCTGTCATCGGCCCAGAAGAATGAAACATTCGGTACAAAATGCGTGTGTGTGGGGGGGGGCATCTTTGAAGATTTTACACTTCAGCAAGTGGCTAACCCACTGAAATCAAGGTAAAGTTCTGACTTAGAAATCACTATAATGTCCTGGAATATTAGGTATGGCTTTAAGGCTTCATACTTTAATTTCAGAGAATAGCAATCAAATGCAAGTGACTTCAGCAATGATTTGAGAGGCTGTGGCAACAAAGTGGCAGATTTGGTGATTGCTGTCGAAGGCCGGAGCCCAGGTTGCTGCTGTCAAGGGCCGGAGCCAGGTAGTAAGCTCAGATAAAAGACTTCTGAATCTAAGTATTCTGGCCCAAATCGAGCAAGACTATTTTTTGAACTCTTTGATTATTTATTAATTCAACAAATATTTCCGGCCTATTGTGACCGAGGCTGTTCCTGGTGATGGGGAACCAACCCTGCTGGAGCTAACAACAGGTGGAGAAACTCCAAGGTCTCCTTCCCACTTCTGTAGACATTCTTTGACATACGCAAACGTACAGGGCATGATCCCAGCGCCCGCTGCCTGCTCTGTCCAGCCTGCCACCCCTCCCCTTCATCACAGACTCCAGCCACAGGGGCAGCCTCTGTTCCAGGCACAGGTGGACCTGAGGCTCACCTCACCCCAGGCCCTTTGCACTCGCTGTCCCCTCAGCCTGAGCCGCTCTCCCTCCAGATTTGCAAAAACACAGGTTTCTTTTCTGTCCTTCAGCTCTCTGCTCAAATCTCTCCCTCCCGGAGAAGTTTCTAGAGGCACTCAGTCTAAACCAGCAGCTCCGCCCCCTATTTTATTACTCTTCCAGTATTTAGCACTATTTGATACCATCTCCTTTACTGCTCCTCTGCTTTCCATCTCTCTCCCACTAAGATGTGAACTCATTACAGTGGGGCCAGTCAGTCACGCCCTGCTACATTCTTAGTCCCTATAAAGTTGCCTGAAATAGCATAACAGATGCTCAATACATACTTATTTAGGAAGATCAAATATAAACAATTACTACCAGGTTTTGTACCATGATGACAGGTACCAAACAATAAAGGAAAAAGCGATCACCTTAAGTGCTAAAACATGGGTTTGATCAGTTAAAACGAAAAGGTCATTATCGCTTGCACTAGTCTTAGAAACATTCTCAAAAGTAAACGTGACGGAAATATGAAGCTCACCACCGGCTACTACTCAAATTTTATGACGTATTAGGCTCAATTTCTAGCATTAACACTACTTCCGCAGTTTATTGTTCTGAAAGCACTCTGAGAATTCAATTTTTAACTTAAAATGAAAGAGCCAAATATTTCCTAAAAGCATATTCCCCTTTAAGACTTATCAATAACCTCCTCCAAACTGTGCAATCTGTAACCATATTAGAGCAACATTATAATTTGAGATATTGGTGACAATGTGCAGCAGGGAGGGATTTCACTGCCTGGTGGCAAACAAGTTGCATAAAACAAACTGCTGTCAGGGTCAACTTAATCAAAGGTGTAAGTCTTTTCTCCGTGTTTACAAATATTTAAACTCTTAAGAATTTTTCTTAAAGATTATTCTGAAAAATCTATGTCTCTCCTTTTATTCCTTGTGTTAAAACAAAGTATAAGGTGTTAAGCAAGGAATGTGACTTTAGTTCCTGGCCCTCACTGCTTCATCACAAAGACACCAAGGACCCTTATGGATCCCTTGGAAATTCCCTAAAAACAAAAGGTGTTCATTGGAGTGAAGAGGCATTTATTTCCTGGAATGTGCTACAAAGAAGTAAATTACTTCTGTGGGCCTTTGGCAATGATTGAAATCCACTTAAAAACCTCAAAAACTAATGTTTTACAATTTTAGAGCAAAATATTACAAACAACCTACACCTATCTCAATAAAGAAGAGGTTAAATCAATTATGGTTTCTCCTTAATGGAGTGCTCAGCAGCTGTTAGGGAGGGAGACAGCTCTCTGAGGCACTGACGGAGAGACTGCCAAGATTTTGTCCTCCAAGGGGAGGGCGGGAGCTGGTGCAGAACAGAGTATACAATGTGTCGTTACTTGTGGAAAGACAAATAAAAAGAACACATACTAAATGTTTATACTAACATATGCCACATCTGGAAAGACACAAGCAAGGAGCTGGTAAGCCTGGTTACTGGGGAGAACCACGTACAGTGGGGCATCGGGGGAGAGGCATATACTTTCCATTCCATACCTGTCTGCATCTTCTGAATCTTTCACAGGGTGCACGGACTGCCTGTCCCACACATTAACAGGATAATTTTAAATACTGGAATATTTCCTGTTATTGCCAATTTATTATTCAGGGATGGCCATCAAAAAGCAAAAGCATTCAAAAACCACAAAAGTTTGTTCTCTTCGACTGCACCGTTCTAATCCTCAATTCCCAGAAGAGAGGCATGCTTGTTGTGACCTATTACAAAGCAAATAAGCCTCCACTGGATTCTTGGGAGAGAAACAGCCGGGCAGTTCACCTAAAAAATGTACCTCGGATTTCAGTTGAGCGTGTGCCTACCTCGTGAAGCCTACAAAACAACACCGGTTCGACCTGGCCACAAAATAGAAAGTCCAAGTAAGAAACAAATGAGGGGACTGTCTCCTGTTTTTACAATAAAAACACTCTATTCTCAGGTTTCCTTTCCTCTCCTAGGCTCAGACAAGCAACCCTCTGATATCAGTGAAATATGATTTCGGATCTGCAGCAAAATAATCAGTGAAGGGGAGGGGCAAGCATCATTTGCACCAAACGCTTTTAAAGCGTTGTCATTTGTGGGGGAGGGGAGATGGCTTTAAATGTATGTTAGGGATCATTCTCCTATCCCTGACTGACTGATACTATTAAGTCATATTAATTTCACTTCAAGCAATTGTTTAAAAGTAAATCTGAAAATGAAAATGAACGAATAGGAAGGAACGCTTTAGGCAAACTTTTCTGTTGAATGTAATCTTAAAAAACACATAAAAAGAAATGCAAAAAAATAATTTCCACACAAATGCCACTCGCGGTGTATCATAGTTGACTGTATTAAACACATGCATATGAAAAGAAACACAAAGATACCTGTAAGTAAAAGACTTCATATATTTTTGCTAGCAAAAGATGAGGAACAGAAAGAATCGCGGTATTCAAGCCTAGATGTAAATCCGCAACTCTGATATGCAGTTTTCTGTAGGTCAGAACTCATGGTTCCAGCTTGTGCCGTTAGACAACACACCAGAAGTGGCATTTGTCACGAAGCCTAACTGTAATTGCTAAGACTTTAACTTTGGATTTAATCGCTATAGAGCCTTGGGATATGAGCATGTAAAAACACAGACAAAATAAAAATTAAATCTCCTTCCCACCCCCCCACCCCCGATAGCCTCTGGCCTCAAAACATAATGCCCTACGTAGGGGCAGAAGTTCGCAGCCCCGGAGTCGGCGCCCTCCGGGACGTGAGAGTGGCCTAAGGGCGCGCACAGAGCGGCGCGACTCCGAGCGCTTCCCCCTCCCCCCGCCCCGGTCACTCATTTCGGATGCTCTCGGAGACCGGAGACCAGAGCCGACCGAAGCGCTGCCCCCACCACTGCCCGGGCCGCCAGGCGCTCGCGGCGACGCGCCCACGGGACCGGGCTCCGGGCTCCGCAGCTCCCACTGCCCGCGCCGCGCCCACCCGCCCCGGGCACTCACGAGCCGCTATCTCGCCATCCCCCGCCGGCCGCTCCGCTGCGTTGGCCGCAGCCCGGGGACTGCCCGGAGTCCGCAGTCGCTCGGGGCTGGAGGCGAAGAGGGCCGGGCACTACCCGCCGCCGTCTCCTCGCCCCCCTGTCCCAGCGCTGACTGCTGGAGGCGGCCACGGGCCGCGGGCTGCCCGCTGCCCTCTGCGAGCCCCGAGAGCCGCTGCCGCCGCCAGAGCCGCGCGGAGGCAACGGTCACGCCACGGCCACGGAGAAGACGCTCCAGCCCGGACTGCGGCGCGCGGGGGCGGTGCCTGCACGCCACTCGGCTGGGGGCGCTGCGGCCCCGGCCCCGCCCCCAGCCCAGCCCCGCCCCGCCGCCCGCGCCCCGCGCGCCCCCGCCGGAAGCTGCCCGCGCGTCCCCGCTGTCGACCCCGCTCCCCACCGCCAGGCCAGGCTGCGCTCGTCCGGCGCTCGCCCGCTAGGCCTCCTCTGGGAGCCGGAGGAGAGCGGCCGCCCGCCGGGCCCGAGCGCCAAGACCGGTGCTTCCGCGGCGAGGCCGATCTCGGAAGGTCCTGGGAGAGCCGGAGAGAGCGGAGCGGCGAGGCGAGCCGGTGCAAATCCGCACGCAAGGAGGCCTAGCGCGAGGAGGCCCCGCGAGAAGGAGAACGCCAGCCCACACGCTGTTAATGCGCTTTGCAAACAATGCATAGCACAGAGGAAAACGTGGCTCCTTGTTTTAGCTTCCTCTGTAAATACACACGAAAATCAGCTTTTGCGCCGCGGAGTGGGGCGGGTGGCGGGTCTAGTATATATACCTAAAATGCTCCTAGGGCCGGGCGCTGCTGCTCAGGCCACCTTCCTCCTCCCCGGCGCAAGGCTCCCTCGGCACAACGGGGCCTGCGGGGCGTTCTAAGAATATCCTGGAGCCTTCTAGTCTTGCCTCCAAGGCGTGGTGGGCTTATTTGTGCGCTGAAGAAACGGTTCCTTTAATGGGGTGAGATTTTTCCTCCCTGCATTGTTCCCATTTCCGCAGTTTCACTTGGCCTCGATTTTCTTTCAGAGTAATGCACCAAATGAAATTAGCTGGAGAGCGTTTGATGGCGCAGAATCATGGTTTGAAGATGTTTACTCTGTATGCCGGACGCGTTTGATGATGTTCTCTTCAGCACAATTAATTTTGCAAAGTTCAGAAATGTGCCGGATAAAGTCCCTGGCACGCAGAGTCACGGGGCTCTGCAACCACACCTTCAGTAAGAGGCCAGCTTGTTTGTTTCATTTGCAATTTATTGGATGCACCGGCACCAAGGCCAATGTCTGTTTTTCTGAGACCTTTAAATGAAATTCCGAAGCCATTTCTAAATTGGCAAAACGAAGCTTCTTTTCTGAAATAACTTTTCCCCTGTTGATAATGTAACTAAAATGGGCAACAAAAACACCTGCCAGCACGTTGATTACAAAGTCCGCTCCCTGGACGAAAACGTTTCACAGTAACACATGGTCCCTGCCAGTGCCCTGATGACTGGCTCCGTCCAGTCGCACATTTTGAACACCCCAACGAAATGCTTTTGTTATCTGTATCTGTGAGTTTTCATTTGTTCGTCTTGTTTGTTTGTTGCCAGAGGGAAAGGAAGGTGGAGAGGAGGCAGTAACGGGTAAAAGGGGTCAAATATATGATGACAGGAAATTTGACTTTGGATGCAAATTTGAGAATGCAATATACAGAGATGTATCACAGAATTCTGCACTGAAACCTGTGTAAGTTTATTAACCAATGCCACCCTAGTACATTTAATAAAATTTAAAAAATCCTTCTAAGGAATAGAATGAAGAAATAAAATGGAGCCATTATGGTCACACTGCTAAATTACTAAAATCAAGTAGGCTGGGGCAGAGGACATCATACCTGTAAGGAAAGTTCTAGAAATGAAAGGCTTCGTTCTTTGAAAGGATCGATCACACAAAAATAGCAAACGTGACAGGGTGGGGCTTTGTTATGAAATTACATCTTGGCTCTCAACAAGCTTCCCAGGGTGGGTGCTTGAGCGTGGAGCAGAGTGCTTCTCAATCAGTGGGACACGGTGTGGCTTTCTTCCTGCAAGAAATTTTGGAACCAAATAAAAATCTACAAATTAAGCAGAGTCATTCACCAGTGAACGGCTGGAATGAGTGGAAGTCTTCTTCATTTTAAGCTTGATGGATAAATGTAGATTTAAATTGGGTTATTTTAGAGCACGGCTTTGGACAAGATTCAAAATGTTAATTAGATCCCTGTAAGAAGAAGACATATGAGAGCAATCAGCTAATTTTCTCTAGATGTGATGTTCTTGACCCAAAGTGGTGTGGAATGCTATCTGAGAGGCATAAAAAATGCGATAAACACCATGAGCGATAGTGTCTGCCCGGGATTATGTTTAGAATACTCTTCTTGAGGTAGAATTTTCAGGGTGTTATGTAAACTATTTTGGTAAAGTATTAGGTCCCTAGCATGGTCCCAACAGAATTGTATTTTGTTTGTCTTTTATTTATTTATACTGTACTTTTTTCCAAAGAGTCTTAGATGGTTTGTCATGAAATACAAATATGAGGAAGAAGAAGAAGAAAAAGAAGAAATTCTCTCTGAGACTAATGGGAGCATTTGAGCACTACACTTGGTTTCAGCCTTCCTCACAGCCACGTGAAAGAGGGAAAAATGAAGATTTTCATAAGTCTCATTACCAAGTGCAAGGAATCACAAAGTTGGTTTAGGAGCAAGGCTTTCCTGGCCTAAGTAAGCTCTGAGAGGACTTGGTCATCGGGCCTGTGCAGGGGGGGTGTTCAGCACTCCCTGCTCAGAGAGACACTGCACGGCATCCCTCTGGCCATCTTTTGGTGGCAGGCAGAATACGTATTTTGTTTTCTGATGAACAGCTTAGAAATTGCTATTGTTGAAAATCAGTAGCCAGGCTCCTACAAAACTAGCTTTCTTTCTTTCTTTCTTTCTTTCTTTCTTTCTTTCTTTCTTTCTTTCTTTCTTTCTTTCTTTCTCTCTTTCTTTTCTCTCTCTCTCTCCCTCCTCTCTCTCTCTTTCTTTTCTTTCTTTTGGAAGACTGCATGGTGGTTGATCCTGCCGCTAAGTAAGAAATACATGTTAGCTGTGGCCATTATTATTACAATTTTCCACTACCACTCTTAAATTGATCAAAGCAGGCAGATGAGCCCTGCATTGGTTGGGGCAAGGCGAGGGTGTGAGGTAATTGTACACACTTGTTATCCTTAGTGGGTGAAGCTTAGAGGACTGGGGAGATCACTACGAAGCCCATAAAATTGTCTTGTTCTCTTTTATTCCTTTTCCTGTTGGCCTTTAAGACCTCTCTCGTGACGGATCTTGCCAAGTCTCTTACACTTTTGAGAGGTGAAATGCCTCTCGGTGGTAAAGCTGACTCACAGAGCCAGCAGCCGAGGGGCGAGGAGGAGGAGACCCAGGAATGTGGAGAGAGCTCCCAAAAGGGCCAGAGACGGTAGCAAACCGTCTCTTTCTGGAACCAACCTGCCCGCCCCTCAGCTCTGCCCTCTTCTCTGTACCTCCCACTGGACCCCAAGGACCAGCTGTCTGATTAGAATCTTCGTTTCAGGACCTGCTGGTCCTCACTCAGCAATCGTACGGTTTTTCTCCCCACCACTCCCATCTCCCCTTCCCTGCGTGTCTCCACGCAGGCCTCTCTTTTTCCCGGGGTCCTCCACCCCTTCGTCTTTTCTCTCTTCTTCAGACTCCCCAAGCCCTCTCTTCTGTCCTTGCTTTGCCCTTTCCTATCTGTTGTCGAGTCATTTAGGGGCAAAGCAAGGCATTAGAACTGATGCTGCCCCACTCCTGGTCCATCACAGACCCAGGATCCTGGGCTAATATTCTCAGTCGAGCTAATGGATCCCACAGAAGAGCAATCTACTCCATTCTCAGTGACGATGTGAAGCCCATTACTTCATTTATTCCTCCGGCTGTGGCACTCAGTGTGTGGCCAGAGGCAGCTTGAGCAGGTGGAGTAAGAGACCAGAAGATGAAGGAATGGAGCTGAGGTCAAGACAGAGGTAGTGGCAGGACTTGAAACTGGGCCCAAATCCCTTAAATCCTTGACTGTATTATTCTAACCAGTGCACTTAACCTGCAGTCTTCAATGGTCTGAACAACACCGAACCACCCGAAACCAGAGGAGAGTGGGTCTCTGTTTCCAGTCCGTGACCGTGAAGAGTTTTCAATGGTTACACCCTCGCCCACAGGCTCTGTTCAAGGTCTCGGAAACTGGGCAGCTGAAGGTAACATCAGGGAAGTCATTTCAAAACCAGCCTTGTCCCAAGGGTCTCCTTCAGGTACCTAATCTGGCCCACTGCCTGAGTGGCTGTCACTATGGCAGCGCCGGTCAGCAGGGACATTTGTCTTCCCTGTGGGAACGGATGGTAACTGAGGACGCCACAGTCACAGAGAAAGTCTGCAGCTCTGAGCGTCTTGCTGAGACAAGCCCGAGAAACCTGAGGTCGGGGCTGTTTTGTTCAGCTGCGGAGCGGTGCTCTCCCGCTGCCGACAGGAAGCGAGCACCACCTGACTTACCGCACCGCCCCAGGTGGGCTGGAGTGCCCCCGGACTCTCACCGTGCCCACCTGGGCAGGCCTGGCCTGGACTGCACCAGTGAGTCTGAACCCACCAGATTTTTTTTCTTGACTCTACGAAAGATAGTCGTACATGTGACCCTCTGAAAGATAGTCGTACATGTGACCCTCTGGTTGGGAGAGCGATACTCACTGGTTATTAACATAACGGAGTTTCGGTGTTGGGCATATTTTTCGTGTTACAGGTATTAGTCCACCTTTAGAGATGAACAGACCAAAGCTCAGAGAAGTACAATAACAAAGATCAAGCACAGCAGTCTAATTCCAAAGGCCTGATAGTGACTTGGAAGGCAGTGGCTGGGGGCAGGGCTCTGAATGCCCCGTGGGTGGCGCCAGCGCCGACCTGTTACTGAGGACTCACCACGCCTTCTGCTCTCTCAGTGGCTGTGAGTCGCAGGGAGGGCTGTCGTCCCCCTTTACAAAGGAGGCCACAGGAATATCGCCCCCAGTGTGATTCAAACCACCGCTCTCTGGTCCCAAACCCACACTCCCAGTGCTGGGCTCTGCGTCCCACAGTTAGTGACAGCCAGGAAAACTTCTGCCTCTTCTCATTTGGATACAGGGTGCAGCCGGTGCGGGGGGGGGGGGGGGGGGGCAAAAAAAGATTTGGAATGGTGTCCAGAATTCAAAGTGTATAGGAATTTTGGAGATACATATAAGATGTCCTCACCCCTTCTCCCCAAGGGTGTGAGTTGGGGGAAGGGACACATGGAGCAGGAACATGAAGGGCTGTTTTGTACAACCACAGCCTTGCAGCTAACCTCTGGAATGGTTATTTAACATATCTATAGCCTTTAACTGGTTTCATAGATATGTTAAATAGCTGTGGCCAGGCTTGGAGCTAGGGGGATGAAGTCATTTCCTCCAAGATGTAACTGGGGGAAGGTCCCCCAAGTTACAGCACCTAGGTAGGAGCTTGGAGAAGATTGGCTCCAGGACATGGGGTGATACCTGCCCAGACTAATGATGGCAGCCCGGTAAAGCTGGGAGGGTATGAGAGTCCCGGCAGGTGTAACTGATTGTAGGAGGAGTCGGAAATGGGGCTGCAAAGGAGGATGGGCTCAGAGATTTAAATCGAGACGCAGCAGCCATTGGAGAGAGAGCCACAAGGTTTCAGCAAATTAAGGGTCTCCTCTTGGCCACGTGAAGAGGGAGCCATGTGGTTTCAGCAGAGTGCAGACCCCCTCTTGGTCAGGTAAAAGGGAAAACCACGCAGCTTTGCCAGAATGGAGATCCCTGCGGCCAGGTGAAGAAGAAAGACACATGGTTTTGGTGGAGTGCGGACTCCTGCAGCTTTGGTAGAAGAGGCCCACGCGGCTTTGGGGTGCCCCCTTTGGCCACATGGCCTGGAAAGCAAGAGAGACTTTCACTGGAACTGGGTACAAAGGACTCTTGCCAGTGGACCATGAGAGGGTACCACGCTACTTTAGATTAACTAGAGATCCTGCCTGACACAGCTGACGATGCCAGTGGCCTGAAAAACAGACGTGTTCCTTTCCTGATTTACAGTACCTGGAGTTGGGACAGTGGGAGAAGCGAGACCTGTGTGGGTGTAGGTGTATACCCTAAAGGACTTTGATATTTTAGTGGAGGCATTAAGCCCGAATAGCATTAAATAAGCATTTCATTTCCTTTTCACAAATCTCTGGCATTGAGAGATGTTTTTCCAGTTGGTGGCGGACAGAAAAGCCCAGTAGATATTAGTATTCTATCCTTGGGAGGGGTCCTTGTTCTTTAACAGTTTTTGGCATCCCTGGATGAGCCAAATATTGCCCCCTGCCCTCGGACCTGTTGTTCTGTAACAATTTCAGGAGCTTTGCTAGGATCTCGCCTACAACTTGCTGCCCCGAAGGGGTTGGGGGGGAGGCTGTGACAAAGATGGGTTTTGCCCCAGAGCCGTACAAAGCCCTCCCCAACCGGGGGGCTTGCTCTTCAGTCCCTCTTTGTCCCGTCTGCCCCTCAGCTTTGCCTCGTTTGGCTTGAATCGAAGGCTTTCCCTTGCACGTCCCTGTTGCAGATTTTCTCAGTCACCGAGGGGGATGACGTGCCATGCTGCGTGGGGTCCTTTGGGTTCTGCCAGAGTGTAAAGCACAGTGTCCCTGCAGGGCCTGGCTCCCACTCACTGTCCCCAAGCTCCTCTCCTCTGCACTGAGAGCCCATAATCATGTTTTAACACCATCACTTACCTCTGTGGGGTGAGTGCGTCCTTCAGCGTGAAGAACTGCTCTGCCTGGTTTCAGGAATTGTAATTACCCCCCAGGGCTAAGGATGAGCGAGTGACCAGAAATCAAGCCACAGGAGATAAAAGCTTATCTCTGGTAGCAAACCCTGCCTCAGTTTCCTCTCCCTGCCCCCAAAGCATGGCTGATGTCGTTGACAGGTAAGACCCCTCACAGTGGGGGGCAACTTAAGCCAGACTCGATCACTTGGGAGGCCTTCATGGAAGGACTCTGGGGGGCTGCAACAAAGAAAGAGCAATAGACCCTTGCCGCCCACCCCCCATGTGACTTAGCTGGAGTCCCCATGTCCTCTGGGAGAAGTGCTTCCTGGCTCTAATCCACTTAAGCCTGAATATCTAATGGGGAGGGGTGCAGCTCCTTGCCTTGCCAGAGTGGTATCCAGGGATAAATCTGGCATTACAAAGAATTCCTAAAAAACCTGTGAAACCTGCTTTGTTAAGAGTGCTTTTATTCATATGATAAGGGTCTGAGCAGTAAATGAGTATGTCTCCCAAAGTTTCTGCAAACCCCCTTCCTGACAGACTCTGAGTCAGACTTAAGCCCTCAGATTTCTTTGAAATGTTATCTACTGTTTGATCCTTGCTGCCTATATTCCTGTGTATTACAACCCAATAAAAGCCCCTGGAGGAAGGGGCTCCTGCCTTTTTCCTCTGAGAAACTGACCACCTATCCTCCCCAAGCAGGTCATGTCTTGGTGTGTTTACTTTCATCCGTGGCGGACCGGGTTACTTGCGGGCAAAGTTGCCCCCACACTTCGGCATGGAAGTGTCTTTATCTTTAAAGCCCCAAACAGCCAGGAGAGCCCCCACATCTTACTCTGCATTCACAGAGAGTACTGTTTTTGCATGTGCCTTACAAGGTGTTCAGTGGCCACACATAATTACACTCAGTGTTTGGGCCCCACATGTTCTATGCACTTGTCTGTCTTCAGAAAATAAAAATTTCCCGTTAGAGAACAAAGAATAACTTTGTGCGCTGTACAGTTTTTAGTATAACAGATATCCATGAAGACCGATGAAAGTTCCATCCCTGCAAGTGGCAGAAACGCCACCCTGACATTCTGCTGCGCAGGGCCGGAGTCAGCACAGAACCTCTCAGATGGCTGCACAGCTTTGTGGTCTGGGCTACGGGACAAGAGGCCAGGTCCCAGGCGGGTTTATGAGGATGCAGAAGGAGAAAATGTACCTGTGTCATCATTATTGGGTTTTTAGGTCATATTAAGCAAATAATCACTGACACTTACTATACACCAGTGAGCAAAACAGAGACTTTATCTTCATGAAGTTCACATTCTCTGACCCTTTAAAAACATGGTCAAGAAGTATTTTATTGGCCTGAGTTGTCAAAAACAAAAAACATAAACAAAAACCGGCTTTAAAATTAATTCATTTTTTATCGTTCTTTGCTCTGTTTTTCTTTTTTTATTTTCTTTCTCCCCCTGCCCCCATTCATGTCATGGCACTAGATGAAGCTGTAGACCTAAAGGTTTAAAATGTTAACATTCATTTTGTCAAAGGCCGGAAGTTAATCATAGCTCATGAAAGTATTAGAAATTAACATATAATATTCAGCCTAAATGATACAAGACATAGGTTGTTTCTTAGATTTTTATCTAGTGGCTAAAAATCAAAATAAAAATACGCAGGCATATCACTTGGTTCCAAATCAACACTTCCTTCACTGTAGATACTTTTAAATTGCTATTCAAGGGAGAGGGGGACACAAAAGAAGCATGTTTTTCCCAGCTGCCAACACAGCAACAGAGCTACATACTAATAATACTTTCCTTTTGCCCTGGCTGGTGTAGCTCAGTGGATTGAACGCAGGCCTGCAAACCAAAGGATCACGGTTCGATTCCCAGTCAGGGCACATGCCTGGGTTGCAGGCCAGTTCCCAGGAGGGGATGCATAAGAGGCAACCATACATTGATATTTCTCTCCCATTCTCCTTCTCTTCTGAAGATAAATAAATAAAATTTAAAAAATAATAATACTTTCCTTCTTAGTTCCCTTATCTTGTGCGTCTGTACTCCGGTCCACTAGTTTCCAAAGGCATTGGGAAGTTAACCAGTTTGATGAAATGGGCTCCCTAATCAGAGAAATTGGGTGATAATGAGATCAATAAACCCAAATGGCTTTTAGGTGACAGCCATTTCAGAGCCGTTAGCTCATTGGGGGTCTCCAACTACAACGCGATGTGATGTGATGTGATAATATAACCTCCGCAGGGTAGAGGATACTGCCCAATGTTCATCCTTTCGGTAACAATATCCCTGTTGCCCCTTGGGGACCCACCCCTCCCCCTTTCTTAGTCCTGGAGTTCTGGTGGGTTTGTCCCCATTCCCTGACTTTAGACGTGATTACAGAACTAGGGACGTGGTGGTTAATGTTTAACAAGCAATTCATCTAAGAAAAACAGCCTCGATTTACAACATTTGCCTATTTCCACGGTGTAAATACTGCCACCATGGCCAATGTCATTTCCAAGGTGAAGCCTTGACACACGGAGCTGGGAAAAGACACACAGTCAGCTCCCGGGGGCTCGGCTCCACACATCAGGTGTGTCCCGGACACGGTGCATCAGACAGCTCATTCCTCCAACGGCTCACGGTGCCCAACTCAGGCCAGGCTTGCTGCTTGTTGGGCTCAATTCCTTGCATATTTTTGGAGCTGTTGTGGAAGAGTCACGTCTTACGCCAAATTTGTCGAGAGGAAGGAACTGGACATGGTCCTGGTGATCTCCTTGCTATGTGACCCATTTCAAAAGAGCCTGGCTAAGAAAGCGATTGCCTCAGAGAAGAGCAAAGCGGAGAGGTGCAGAGAGACCAAGTTCCAGTACCGCTGACAGAGCCCCCAGGCCCCGTCCAGCCTGACCTCCGGGCTTTGCACTGGTGTGAGCCAGCTCCCCTCCCCTCCTCCATCCCTCTGCGGGCCTTTGTCCTCTGTCTATCTGCCTTCCTCTGCCTGTCCTGCTTCCTCTCATCTCTATGTCGGTCTCTCTTTCTTTGCTTGCTTATTTATAGATTTATTTATTCATTTGTCCTTTATGAAACCTGTTTGAATTGGGTTCCGTTCCATTGATACCGTATTTTCCAAGTATGATGCATACCTTTTTGCCCAATTTTTTGAGGGAAAAATAAGGATGCATATTGTACATCAGTAGTACTAATTCCATACCTATATAAATGTTTTTAATGCTTTTATTTATGCTTATGCATGAAAATTGTTACTCTAGAAAGCAATAATGATCTCCATATGCAAAACAATACCCTGGAATATGGTAATCGGTTTTGTTTCTAAATACAAATAAATAAAAAACTGAATTAAAAATTAAAATGAAAGATTTTTTTTTCCTGAAAGTTTGGGCCAAAAAATGTGGGTGTGCATCATATACAGGGACATGTTGTTCACAGTAAAATAAGGTAAATGGGGACACGCTATTATTTTTATTCCCAAAGAGCCACACGTGGGAACTGTGGTTCCAGCTCAATCTCCCCCACATTTCACAGAGAACTCTGTCTTTACCTGGAAACCTGAACTGGCTGTTCAGACATATCATTTTCAAAATGAAATTCCTATTTTCTGCTGAAAGTACACTCCTCCTATGCCCCCAACTTTCATTAATGTACACACAGAGTATGCCCCTGAACTTGTCATCACAGAGCTCTCATTCTAGAGAGAGAAGCAGACAATAAACACATCGACAAATAAGCAAACAATACAATTCCAATGTCAACTCGAAATGAGTGCTTTGGGAAAAATAAAAGGTGCAAGGGGTAGAGAATAAGAGGGGCGCCATTCTAAACGGGATAGTTGGAGAGGCCTCCCTGAGAAGTTTTTGAGCAGATGGGCCTACAGGAAATGAGAGATGGAGCCTCAGGACACCGGTAGGTTGCCGCAGGTACGTGGCTGACTTGTTCCAGACCTTCAAGGAGGCCAGAGTGGCGGGAGCATGGGGAGCAAGGACAGGTGTCTGGGGCTGGCTTGGTGGGGGGGGGCACTGTAGGATGATGAGGACATTCGATCTCCTTCTGTATGTGATCCTTCTGGCCTGTGTGACCAGTAGTTTAGAGAGGCCAAGAAGAGAATGACAGAGGCCACCAAGGGGTCTGTTAGTGTTGTCCAGGTAGAGGTCGTGCTTGCTCAGACCATCATCCCTCTGCCGTGGTCGGGCATCTTCTCTGACTCGCGCTCCTTCATGGGCTGCATTCCTGCATCGATGCCCAGCGGGGTGGGGGTATTTCTACGGTGCACCATAGTGTCGCTGGGAACAGGTTGAGGTCCCCAGGACACAGATTCTGAGACAGATGGGCATGGAGGAGGTTTGTTAGGGAGTCCTCTTGGGATAACAGCTTGTTGAGGAGAAGGGAAGGAGCAGGCGTGGGCAGAGAGAGAAGTTCAGGGCAACGCAGGGAGTTCAGAATCTGTGATGATTCTGCTAAGCCGTCCTGAGCTGTGGTGAGAGGCAGGGGTCTTTAAACCTCCCCGCAGCACAGGCACAATGATCGGTCACTGGATGTCAATGCCTCCAGGAAGAGGGCACGACCTCGGATAAAGGGGGCATGAGCCTGGGTGAGGGGGCTGGAGAGCTCTGCTGGCAGCATTCCCAGTGACCTGCACAGTGGGACCTTTACTCCTGAAGAGGGGCTGGGCACCCTGTTGCAACATCTGCCACACCATCCTTTTTCCATTTGTCTCTGAAACTGCCCTGGTCTCATTTCTCATCCCTCCTGCTTAGACTGCACTCCACCACGCTCTCCCCAGAATTATGCTCCAAGGGAAAGGCAAAATTGCTCCTCACTGACCACAGGGCTGCACTTCGGTCCTTAGCATAGCATTCAGGACGTTCTAAGAGCCGCCTACCATCTCCCCACTGCAGGTCTCCCCATCTGGGCAAATGCACCTACTTTGCTCACCCTAAAATGCATGCTGCTGCTTGAACCTGAAGTGTTCTCCCCCAAATTTCAGCCTCCAAATCGTATTCTTAGAGGCTAGCTTAAATTCTGCCTTCCTCTTTCCCTAGAACCTCTGTTCCCTTGTTCACTTCATTCCGCCTGGAGTGAGTTCTTACCCGTTCACTGAGCAAGGGCACAAGGGCCAGCATCTCACCCCCGCAGACCCTAACAGCACTGGGCGTAGTGGGCTCCCCATAAATGCTGGGCGACTGGTCCATTTCAGCTTTTGTCAGTGGCTCAGATGAAACCCTGAGGCGGCTGTGCAGCAGCAGAGGGGTCAGGAGCAGGGATTCTGGATCCATAGGACTTGGGCTCAGATTTGGCTCCACCCCTTACCAGGTCCAGAATCGTGGGGAAATGTTACAGGTTATGCCTCAGTTTGTCCATTTGTAAAACAAGGAGAATGACACCACCTACTTCACAGGGTCACTGTCAGGATGAAATGAGTTAGTATAATGAGAGCATTTAGGACAGTGGCCATCACCTCGTAGGCACATGCAAGTATCAGGTCACAGAGATCACTAGGGGACCTTCACTGTCACCAGTCCTCTTGTTGAACTGTGTCCCCGGTGCCCATCAAGTCTGCTGTGGAGGAGGCTAAACTCATGAGCTCGGTGAGGGGGACTTCCTACACCTCTTTCACGGGGAAATCTGTTAACGGACTCTTGTTTTCCTCTTAAGAGCATTCCTTTAATGAAAGGGTATTCTTGCAAAACACTGCATTCTTTGCTTTCCTGGGGCCTTTGCGATCTGGACTAAGGCTGATTTTACGAGGAGGGTTATGCACATTTCCAATGGCGCAAAGAGGAATCAAGCCCAAGCACCACATTTCTAAGTGAGCAGATTCACAGACACTTTTGAACTGAAAAGGACTTTAGAGATGACCTGGTCCAGGAAACAAAACACATGGATGCTTCGTGACATGTGGAATGCACACGAACTTATTCAATTTGTCTATTTTCTGTTATGTTTTTAGACAGAGGGGGAGGGAAGAGAAATAAAGGGAGAGAAACATCCATGTGTGGTTGCCTCTCACATGCCCCCTACTGGGGACCTGGCCTGCAACCCAGGCGTGTGCCCTGCCTGGGAATCGAACCATGGACCCTGTGGCCAGGGCTCAATCCACTGAGCCACACTAGCCAGGGCCTTATCCGACTTCTTAAAGGACAAAGTTCCTCAATAAAATTATCCAGTTTTCCCCCCCAAAGGTGTTATTTCCTTCAGTGTGCATAATTCAGACAAAAGCAGAACAACAACAAAGGCATCCTGTTTATTTCTCAGTCTTACTGTTTTAGCCAAAATTTCTCTATGGTTTGGCATAATACCTACTGGGTTCATAATTACCTTCTCTTGTGAGGACAAATAATGACCATAATTATTCATTCAGTTATGTTTTCATTCATTTACCCAAAAGACAGTTGTAGAGTGTCTTTTATGTACTGAGTGCTGAACTGAAAATGTGAAATGAATTTTAAATCATGTTAACATGAATTAGCCCTAGTGTTCTACAACTGGCCCCATCTGTGTGACCTGTGTGTCAGCTGCATAGTCCAAATTCAAGCAGTTTCAGAACATGGGCTCAGGTGAGGAATTGATCTTCGTCAGCCCAAGGTGAAATGTGGTCCGTCACAGAGCTGGACTCAGCAGAGTTGCTGCATATACAATCCGTGATCGCTACAGTGAGAATGGTTTTTCTAAAAACAAACGGATGCCATGTACTGGTCTCCTCCTCCCTCTCTCTGTCTCCCACTGATTGAGCTCTACAAAGGGCAGGACAAAACAGAGAGGGGATTACACGCTTTGTAGCACAGTGTGATGTTATCATAACATGATATTCGTACAGATGTCACCATGTTTCTATGAGCTGTTAGTGAGTATTAGGTGTAAAAAAGTTTCCACAGTCAAATCAGTGTGGAAGACTCTTTAGTGTGCTTGCTTTTCTGAATGTTTAACATGCCAACCTGCATTATGGATCTCAGAAGTGTGTGACCTAAGTCCAACTGAGTTGCATGTAAAACACTGTGTGTACACTGCATTGTCCATGAATATTTCCAAACCCAGGCCAATTCAGTAAATTTCCACAATCCACCATCTGTCAGGCACTGCTGTTTTGCAACTAAAGAAATCCTTTCGTAGTCTAAGCCTACCTGTCTTTAATATCATATCGTATGTCAGATATTTTAATATTTTTATATTGAGAAAAATGACTCAAAATCATCTGTATGAGAACCCTGTCTTTATTGAACGCTATGATTAAGGCACCTCTTGGCGTGCGTGCTCTGAGCCACTGTCCGAAGCTCAGGGCAGACATCTCTCATCCAACACGTGCCCTTTCCTGCAGGTCTGGAAGAGTTCCAGAATCTTCCTCACTGCCATGCTGTAGGCAGCAGTTTCTAATCCGTAAACTTGGCCTGGCAGGTTGACATGAACTTGCCCTCATTGTTAACATCCACCCTGTACAGCATGCCCACTATGGGCCAAGCATTTACCGAAGCCTTTTCCTTAGACGCTCCCATTTCATCTCTGTTGTAACTGCTCTCACCCTGGTCTAAGGGGCCAGCATCTCTCACCCAGACTGTTGCAGTCACCTCCTAACCAATCAGATCCCTACATCAAGAGAGCCATAAGAAACACATCTCTGCTCTACAGGTCCTGAGCCATTCAGGCCCCGTGGACCTCCCTGAGCTCCAGCCATTGATCTACAGCTGGATTTGCAGGTTTGGAAGCTCAGTCTGCTTAGTCCACTGTGAGGGGACGAAGCCCTAGAGAATCAAGTTGTGCAAACAACTCACAAGATTAATGTGCAGTGCGCCATGCCAATGAACTAATTTACAGTGACAAGTGGAGCAACCAACCCAACCAGATGTTTTCGTTGTCTTGTCTGTGACCCCTTTCTGGAGGCCGCGAAGAGTGGCCATTGAAAGCTGCCCAGGTGTGAGTCCTGCTTGGCTCTCTGCTCACTAACTGGATGATCTCGGGCGCTTTTTGGTGTCTACCTCCCCATTATTGACAGACTAAAACCAAGCCTACCTCTCTGGGTTGTGAGGAACATTAAATGAGAGACTACACCCATTATGAAATGCTCAGAATAAAAGCTGGTGTATAACAAAGACACAAGAAATATTAGCTGCTCTTCCTAGAGTGGAAGTCTACTTAAAGAGCCAAGTTAATACCAGAGCAGAGTTGTGTTCACTATTTGTGAACACATTACTATTTGTATATTCATTGATTGAACCCAAATAATCGCAGACATTACCAGAATCACTCGGTAGTCCCTCATCCCATAAATATAAATGAACTCTTGCACCAATACTGAAATGCCAGTTCACAAATCAATCCGTATTTTTGCTCTCGCCCAGTTCAGTCACCACTCCTGCTCCATCCCCACCCCCTGCTTGCTTTCAGTTTGAAATGCTTCAGAATCAATGAGGGCAAAGCCCATTGCTGACAGGCCCTGCCCGCCCCTCCCATCTCCTCTCCCTGCTGCCCTTTTCTGTGCTTTGTTTGCACGCTGTCTCTTTCCCTCACACATGCAACGCTCCTTTCTCTCCTAAGATTTCCCTCTTGCTGGTTCACCTGCCTGGAGTTTTCACCCCCAGCTCTTGGTCTGGCTCACGTCTGCTTGGGCTCAGAAAAGCTGCTTGGGCCCCCAGCCTAGGTTAGATCCTTTCAACCCATCATTGCAATCAAGTGATCATTGTTTGCTGTTTTCTTTCCCAGTGAAATCAGTGAGGACAAGGAACCTTCCTTCTGGTTCACCTCTGAGTCCCCAGCATCCTGTATGTGGGTATGCTTTCCATCACTGGTTGTGGCACGAAGGGAGTTCATTGTCTCAATAACCTACCTATGTTGGCTGTGACAGGAAGCCAGAGCTGTGCATCCAAGTCTCACGGTTCAAACCCAGGACTTTATTGACTCCTACCCACCCCCTTTACTGCCCCTCATGGCTGCCACTTGGTTTCTGCAAGCTGCCCACCTGTCAACACGCATCACGGTTCCCTCGGCTTCCATTGCACTCCACACCCTCACCACCGCAGCCTCGTCTACCCCGAGCCCTTCTTTCATTCTTGAGCCTGTCCAACCCCCCCTATTCTACTTGGACCACTTTCACTGGTCTAGTTATGCTACATTTCATCTTAGCAAGATTTTTTTCTCTCCCACGACCCTTGCGATTCCATTCCTAGATGTGCGTATACCCAGCAGAATGTGTACACGTCTTCACCAAAAGGCACATCCTGGAACTTGCATAGCAGCCGCACTCATAGTGACCCCAAACCAGAAACTGTGCAAATGCCCATCCGGGTAGACTGGACCAGCTGTCGTGTGTTCACACAACAGCCTACGATAGGACAGCGAGAATCAGAGGTCTACAACTTAACACAACAATGTGGATGAGCCTTCACCAACCACGTTGAGGGAAGGAAATCAGGTATGCGCTGTATGATTCCACTTACAAGAAGTTCGAAAAGTGGCAGAACTGCTTTATGGTATTAATAGTCAGACAGTGGCTCCCCTTGGAAGAGCATCGACTAGAGAAGGTGGCGCGGGGCTGTCAGGCTGCTGACAAGGTCTGGGTGCTAGTTGAGCACTGGCGTTTTGCTCGGGAAAATTCACCAGTGTGTACTGTTGACGTGTATATGGTTCTTCGTGTATACTGTCTTTTAATAATAGGCTCTACAAAACAACGTTATATCTGTGTGTTCCTGATGACTTCAATCTACAGACACCAGTTTGAAATCTAATGCCCCTGCCCAATGCGCTGGTCACCCATGTGCCCAGAGGGGAACTTCCGATGCCCGAAGAAAGTCTATTTTGAATTGTTTGAAGTCTAAGTAGGAACAAACAGCCCCCAACCATGACAACCAAAAATGTCTCCAGACATTGCCAAAGGCCCCCTAGAAACGCACTGAGCCCAGGTGAGCACCAGGGGCCTGAAGGGCTTCGATGATATCCTCGCCTGCGTCATTTTTGTGCTTCTCCTCTCACCTCCCCTCTGCCCTCACCTGTGTGGGTCCAGCCAGTGTGGCCCTGGCTGTTCTTGGAATACACCCGCACGCTCACATCTCATGACTCCTGCCCCTGGCATTTCCTCTGCCTGGAATGTTCTTCCTCCAGGACCGTGCCCGGCTCACTCCCTCACCTCCGTCAAGGATGTACCCAAAGCTAGCCTTCTTGGTGGAGGCCTTCCCTGAATTCACTTGGAATTTGACTCCTCCAGACTTGCCGTCTCTCTCCCTGGCTTTGGTTTTCCCCAGAGCACCTAGTGTTTTGCCCTTTTGGTTTTCCCCTCCCATTAGTACACAGCTTATTTACTTTGTTTATTGTCTGTCTCCCCTTTGACAAGGTAAGAGCCAAGGGGGCGAGGATTTTGTTTTCTTCACTGCTCTCCCCCCTGGGCCTCAGGCAGTGCTGGGCACGTGGTAGGTGCTCAACTGAAACTTGTGGAATAAATAGATGAATGGGATCTGTAGCCCAGTTCAGAGACAGCATGCACATGGGCGGGCGGGAGTGAGTTCGCGCTCCCTCCCTGTTCTGTGGCCAAGTCACTGTGGCAATCAGATTGCTCCAAGGTTGAACCTCCTGCTCCAGGCCCACCCGGTCTGTGTAAACTCCACCCCCGAGATTAAGATCTATCCCTTGGCCTGGAGGCCAGGTTTGATGAGTGCTCTGGATCCTGAGTCCCCATTCCTTCCCACCACTTCTGCTCAGACTTAGCCCAAATCTCTCAGCACATTCACATGCTCATACCACCCCTGACCTTCCTAGTGCAGAGCAGCTGTTTCGAGTGCCACCTTCCTGTCCCTAGACTCTCCAGGCGCTGTGTCCCCTACTGGGCCCATCACTGTCCTCGTCCCTCCCCTCCTGCCAGAAGCACCCCACCCGCCGCCTGCCCCAGGGGCAGACGCAGGCCTGCTCTCCAGTTCTAACACCACCTGCGGCTTCCCCAACGCCACGGCTTCTTTCTGTTGAAATCTGGAAAGGGCGAGGGACACTACATCTCTCCCTCCTCCGTTCATTTACCAAGAAACCCGGTATCACAGCAGGCCCGCGTCTCCGAGGAAGGTTTGCCCGGGGTTTTCTCGCTCCTGCTTGACTGTCCTGTAAGCCAGCACTGGGAGCCATGGAAACCTGACACGGTGAGGCAAGCAAACAGCCGAGAATGCCAAGAGTCAACATGCCGGTGGAGCCGCGCGTGAAGGAGGACTGGCAGGGGGGTCGGTCATCTCTTTCACTGCCTCGTCGTGAGGTCAGACCACTTCACTGGCAGGCCTCCCGACCATGTCACGGGGACTCAGGTCCACGCGGTGTTTAGCTGCCTGTGATGAGAGGAGATCGGGTAACCAAACACCTAATATCATTACACCAAGTTTGCTTGTGTGCCTGTTTGGGGGAGGGGTTTGAGCAAAATCTGGATCCATACAAAGCACAAACCTGTGAAAATTGGTGAGGCCGCATGCTGAAAATGAAAATTTTGAACTTGAAATTGATCTATAGGCAAAATCCCAGAATGCTCACATAAGCAAAACAAAGGATTGAACGGTAATGCACTTGTCTGAGATAAAATGGAAGATCATTTATCACGCTGTCTGCTTCTAAAATCCATGGTGGGAACCTACACTGATGACAAATATTGGAAGTTGTAACGACTCCAGGACTGGATCTAGGAACTCAAGGACACCCATTACAACACTATTATGATTTGGTTTCTGAACATCTGGTCCTCGTATCCAGGCAACTCACTCTCCACCCTCTCCTCTCTCTCCATCCCGACTTCTGACAGTTTTCCTACAAGCTACCAAAGGGAGGGCCTGGTGTGGAGAAGCCCTCTGTGCCCTTGAACTCCTTAGGTCCTGAACGCTAGGTGGGGTGGCAGCCATCTATCACCTTCACAATGGCCCGTGGGCTGAGGCACAAGTCTGGCTTCCTGGCTGGTTTTGTGTTTTCTGCGATGGTCTGAAAACAATAAATACACTTGTTACTGGACCAGCCTTGCAGAGGAGGAAATATGCAGTGAGGGAGGGCAGAAGGTGCACGACCTGAGAGCTCACCCGACTCGTACGCGGGTCACACACATCCGAGATGTCTCTCCGCACAGTCAGATGTTGGAACCTCGAGGCTCTGAAGCTGTCAAGAACCAGAGGTTCACAGTCTTCTTCAGTAAGCCTCATTTTATTCATGGTGCTGTACTTTATATTTTGAACATGAACAAATACACATAACTGTTGTGTCTTGATTTTTTTTAAAGCCACATTTTTTTTCTTAATTTCATTTTTGGAATTTCCCAAGTTTCTGGTCAAGTGCCCAAGTATCTAGATCTGGGCGAAACTCCAAGTGGTCTCAGAAATGACTCCTGACGCTTCAGCAAATGGTGGCAAAGAGCAAAAACATGTGGGTGCTATGCTGAGTCACTAATTAGTGACATTTCTTAAATACTAGTACATAAGGCGTCATCCTAACATGTTACATAAACAAAGGTTTGAGAAAGGGGCCTAATTATAACAAGGGGGCGAGCAGAGGAGGTTTTCTTTAGATAAAAGCACTGGGTCAATGGAGAAACACCTTTACCTGTAAACTTCCTCACCCCGAAACTGTCCCATGACAACACATAAGTGAAAATATGAGCTGTCGCTAGAAAGCCACCACGGAATCCAAAAGCACTGTTTTTAGTACAGAGACTTGATGTGTAGCCTCTTGGTTACAAGTCACCAGTGAGTCAATAGCAGTCAGAGAGGAGACTGCCCTGCTTTTCTCGGGGATATTTTGAGAACTCTTTGCAGCAAATGGCTCTGATTTCAGCCTTTAGTAATTGGCTTAAAGGGGCAGGAGGCTGCCAGCAGTTTTCTCATTCAACTTTATGCATGTGCAGAAAGTGTGGCTTCTATGCAAACTAAAAATAGTGAATTTAAAGCAAGGTTAATCGGTATGCAGGTTTAACATATCTAGTGGGAAATTGTTATTAACAGGCGACCTTGATGTAGAAAGCACAGGTTCCTGTAGCTGCAATTGGACCTTAACTGAGGGCTGTTCCTCTCTGACATTTTCTCAGCAAGGAATAGACACCATTGCTTACTTCAAACAGTTGGGAATAAAATCACTGGCTTAACTTACTTTAGAAAAACCTCTCCTTTGGAGGGGAAGTCCAGTGCATGAGTTCCCTTCTTTGTCAAAATGCTGGTCTGCAGTAGGAGAGATGTCACTAAGCCTACAGTGAAAAGATCGAGTGTTCCCTGCTCAGAGTCCATTTCTCCCTCGCTGCTGGCAACAGTGCCCTAACTTCTTCTGGGGCAGCAATTGTGATTCAGGTAGTGGTAACATCATCCCTGTCCCCAAACAGGGCTTTTGTGACCATAGAAATTGGGTCAAAGGTTGGCCTTCCCACGCCAGACCGATGACGCCCAGTTGGGCATCACCAGGTTGGTGGCAGCCATCTTGTTCCTCCTGGGACAAGTCCCTGGGGATGAAGCTAATGTGGAGAAAACATGGGGAGGTGGGAAGGCACACAGTTCGAAGCCATCTCGTGAGCATCCAGATCCATCTGTAAATGAATGTTGTTGATTGACACCCTTACTCTGTCCACTGTCCACTTCCTACCAGGGGAGTCCAACCTCTCGGCGTCTCTGGGCCACACTGGAAGAAGAAGAGTTGTCTCGGGCCACACATTAAATACACAAACACTAACAAAAACCAAAACACGTAATAGTGTTCTAAGTAAATTTACAGTTTTGTAGTAGGCTGCCTTCATAGCCATCCGGGGCCTTATGTGGCCTGGGCCATGGGTTGGAGACCCCTGAGCCCCTGGTCATTCCCTACTCAGCTGCCATGGCTTCTGCCACCACAGCTTGTGAAACTTCCCTCATGGAAATCACTGTCCCCAGACTTTTCCGGTCCCCTTGCCTGCTGGGTCTTCCTTCCAGGGAAACTTGCACACTAATCTCATCTTGTCCTCTCCCCACTTTGGACACCTTCCCGAAAGCTGACCCGGTGTCCACTGCTAATGTGACCTGCTCATTCAACCAGCAACTAAACTTCATTCTCTCAAAACCATGGACATTTTGGTTCTGTAACCACTTTTTTTTTTTCTCTTAAGGATATCTGAATTAGGTTTCTGTCACTTGTAACTGAAATAACTCTTGGTAACAGAAGTTAATCTTTTTAGAGAAGATTGATTTTGTTTCTTTTTAAAAAAGAGCCAAGGGTCACTTAGAGCCAGGCTTTTTGAATAAGATAGGTGTTCAAACATGAGAGTACCATTTTGTGCATATAATATTTTGCACTATGCTATAATGAATTATAATGAATATAAGCCAAAATGCAATGAAACTAATTTTCTATATGCCTCTACTAATTCAAAAGAGGAGTCTCCATGGTGCCTCCTGAAATTGGAATGGCATTTATTTAAATATGTTATCACACAACTGTTAATCAAATGAGTGGCCTTAGAGCGTAATACTCTCCAAGATGTAGTGGACTGATCACCTGCACTGGTAATGTCTTGGGAGGTAGGTTTAAAAGTCAGATTCGATAGCCCTTCTCCAGGCTCACTTAACCAGAATCTCTGGGGATTAGACCTGGAAGTGTTCATTTGTCTATATATCAGGTAATTTTCTAGGCACACAAGAGTATGTGTACCGTTACTTCAAGTCCTGTTTCATATATATTTTTCTAGTTCACTTTGTGTTACTGCCTGAACCTAAAGAATAACTCTAAGAATATCTCTTCATTTATAGGATTAACATGGAATGTGTGTACCTGCAATAAAAAACAAAAACAAAAACAAAAACAAAACAACAGTAACACTTAGGTGGTTTAGAAGTGCTCAGAGGCAGGTTGTAGTCAGGGTTGGCTATGTTAGCTGTGATAACAAATAACTGAATTATTCATGGCTCATGATTTTAATGGTTTACTTCTTATACATTTGTGTTTTCATTACATGGAGCTCCAGAACTCTGGCTTCTGGGTACAGTTACTCTTGGGTGCATAGCTGGTCTCGTCGAAGGGGGTAGGAAAGATGGGTACACTACAGGCTGGCTCCTAATGTGTCCACTCAGAAGAAACACAGGCTTTGTAGCCACATGACATTGGCCACAGAAGGTCAGGTGACCACTTCCGTGTTCAGTGGAGTAGGCAAGGATAATCCTATAGAAAAAGGATAGTATAGGGAGAGGCAGGAAATATTTTGAAGAGAAATGTACTCTACCACCTAGGACATCTGTTAAAGTAGGTCATGGGTTCTTAAAAAAAAATGAGGACTGCATGGTCACAGAAGACTGAAGAGTCCCATATATGATCGTGATGCCCGGAGCCACACAGTGTGAGCTAGTGTATTAAAGACCCTTAGACACCCTGCGATGGAAAAAAGTTGAGATTGTGGACCCCATGGTTTTACATTGTTTGTTAATCTCTATGATTTTCCTTATATATTAAGTTTTATTTCCATGGAACCCTTTTCAAACACCATCTCAATGCACCTCAACAACCTGAGGTACACTGAACAAAGGCATGATTTGTATTGTGGACAAAGTGATGTTTTCTTTTTCCCCTATTACAAAGCATGCATGTGAGATATTCCTAGTAAAATATTGCATAACAGACTCTGTGTAGCTTCGAGCTATTCATATGGTTTTGTACTGAGTCATCAAAAGCTAAGGGAATTCTATGCAAATGTCTTTAATATTATTCTGACTGGTTACTGAAATTTAATAGTGTTGCTGCTGAAATTTAATAGTGTTACTGGAGAGCAGGTAAGAACTGAATCTAATAAGCTGGTTGTCCTAGGTATGGGAGTGGTTCCAGAAAAGATTTTACTTTTAAATCTTTCTTATTACCATGTTTGGAATTAGGTAATTCCTGTAAATTGAAGTAATGCACTCCCTCCCCCACCCCATTTATGGGAACCTGTCATTTTCAAAGTTCGTAAGCAGTTCTGTAGTTACCAGTAAGCACACAAGTGCCCAGCTCTCTGACAGTCATGACTGGAGAAGCTCACGTTCTCAGCCTCCACCCAGTGCAGCCTTGCACCTACAGGGGTGGTGCCAGTGATTTGCGCGCCGATGTCGCTGGGTCAGCAGAGGCTGCTGCTTCTCAAGGTCATTCACTGTGTGACTGGAGCATGCCACAGACAGAAGGGGCAGTGGTCACCTCCCAGTTTTTCCAGTTTTAAGTCACTGCTGGTGAACATGGTTTTGAGAGCCCATCCTCTGTCTCTGACACCTTCCTTGCCTTGACCGTGGCCTCTCAGTCTTCCTGCGGCTCCTTCTTCTCCATCTACTCCTGAAACGACGGGGCTCTCCTGACTTCCGCCCTGGCTCTTCTTCTCGACTTGCTCTCTACATCTGCCGGTAGAATCCGTCTGCCTCTGGCCTTCTGCCCCACCTGGATCTGTCCCCACCCCACACTGTACCTGAGCCTTGTGACCATTTTCTCATTGCCACCAGAGCATCTGCACCTGGTACTGCAATTTGCCTGAAAATTAATGTTTCCCCAAACCCTTTGTTTTGCTCCCCAAACTTGTGTTTCACTCACTGTTTCACTACCTGTGTCATCTCCTAGGTTAAAAAATGGGGCACCCTCCTTGGCCCTTCCATTTCCCTCCCCTAGGCTCCAACTCATGCTGGTAGGTATGCAACCTCAGAAGCAGGAGACCTGAGACCTTCTTCCCCATCTCATGTACTGACTTCATTCTGATGCTGATGCCCATTGCCAGGCTGTTGACAGTGTGGTATTGTGGTGATTTGTGTGGATTCTGGCTCCCAGGTGGCTCGGGATGGAATTTGGACTCTACCACTTCTGGTCGAGTGACCAAAGCTAGTTATCTACCCTACCTGTGCCTCAGTTTCCTCACCAGTTAAAAAAGGATCATTATAATACCTACCAAATGGGGTTGTGAAGATTACTTTGGTAAGTATATACAGAATGCCTGGCATGTAATAAGTGTACAGTAAATATTAATTACTAGTATTATAACAACTCTCCACTCTCTTCCCATCTCAATAGAGTCATCTCTCTAAGAAACAAATATTGTCATGTCCCTCCTCAGCTTCTATGGGCTTTCTGCCATTTAAATAATCAAATTCAATGTTCATAGAAGGACCTTTACAACCCTTCGAAAACCTGTTCCCAAGCTACTGTTCTGCCTTCATTTCTGCCTGCCGAGGCTCTAAACACTGAGTCTACACCCTGGGCTGTGCAAAACTTCCCACCGTCCCTCAACACTTCGCAACCAGTCATAGTTCTGCACCATTGTTCCGCACGCAGACCACTTCTGCGTGAGTTGGCTTCCCTTAGTCACTGCTAGAACAGCCATCCCAGGTCTCAGCGGTTTTCAACCACGCAGGCGCATTTCTTGCTCCCATTACTCATTGTCCGCCTCTCTGCTCCAAGAGCCTTTACTCTGAGAAGCCCCTTTCTGAAAACGATTTTTTTTCATGTGGCAGAGGAAAAGCAGTAATGTTGGAACCGAGACAGGGAAATATCAACGTCTCACAGGGAGATAAGCAAATAATTGGAAGCAATGGTATCATTTCCATTTCCCTATGTTTGAAAAGCCGTCATGTGTTGCCCTCTGTCCCCATTCCTCAAAACCGTCAGAGCCGTATATATCATCTTCTCCTTTGTGAAGTTTTTCTGTTGGCACTGGGCAGAGTTTGCTCACTTCTCTGCATTCTCTAAGGACCCTGGCCCCACTTCTAAAAAGAGTATCTGTTTACCTCCCTTTGCCTCGTGGGCCAGGACTACAAGTTTTTGACTGTGCATCCCCAGTTCCCAGCGTCCCAGTACTCAGAACTTGTCAACAGAGTGAACGAGTGGGGAGGCCTGTTGCTTCACCACTGATTGGTCAAGGTTGGGAAACCTTTTCTACCCAAACACAGCAGTAACTGGACAAGCAAAGCCTTCACGCAGGCAAACTGGAGACTCCCAGGCCAGTGAGAAAGCCAGTTCAGTTCTTTTCTCCACTCCCACCAAATACAGACGCCACTTTCTTACTTCGTACAGTCCATCGCTATGTACCAAGAACAAGCATCTCAAAAAGACACTGTTTATGCCTATAGCCTTGGGCATTAATGTACATGTAATAGTCACATGAAAACAGATTATGCCCATGTAGCATATGTCAAAACACTGCCTCGAATCAGGTTATCTGTTGAAAAGACAATACCCACAAAATCACCTTAATGAACCATCAGTAAATTTCATGGTTGGTAGACTTTTAAGAAGATATGAAATCAAATTGCTGAGGTATCCAGCTTAACCTCTTCAGTGTAGCAAATCCATCCCTGTCATCTGCCCACCCACACTGTCTCGGTTCACAGTCTCCTCACTCCTTCCCTGCACCCGGCTGCCCGGTCCGAGGTGGTTTCTCTCGCCCAGGATGCCCTCCCGCCACTCTCCGCTGCCTTCCCATCAAGAACTTTGCATCGGGCATTGCAATCGGGATTGAACTCTCTCCCATGCCCTCTATTCGCCGACCTTGAACGGAGTTAAATCCTGACCCATGTCCGAGTGCTTATCATTGTTTTATCACACTGCACTGTAATGATTGGTTTTTGTGTCTGTTTCCTCCTAATGGACTAAGAGCTCTCAGAGAGCAGGTACTGGGGTGCCCTGTTCCCCTCTGTCCTTGCAGCAGAACGCCTTTGCACACATGTGAGATGCCAGGTTATTGTTTGTTACACCGAGTCACTGCTGCACTGAAGGAAGACATGTGACTCATGTATTTTGTGGTGACAGGGAACAATTGAAAATGCTTCGGGAACTGGTGTTTTGACATAAGCTAATATTTCTATGATTTATGCAGAATGCAGTGTTTCTAGTATTAACCAATAAGTTTTGAGCTTATTAACATGAATTTTAACTTCCATTCATAAGCACCATGCAAAGCCCTTTGTAAATGAACCAATTTTCTTGAGAACTTACTAGAATACTAAAAAAATGAAGTCTTTAAAAGAAATAGTCTTGCCCTGGCTGGCATAGCTCAGTGGATTGAGTGCGGGCCTGTGAACCAAAGGATCGATCGCGGTTCGATTCCCAGTCAGGGCACATGCTTGGGTTGCAGGCCAGTTCCCAGCTGGGGACGCACGAGAGGCAACCATATATTGATATTTCTCTCCCTCTCTCCTTCCTTTCCCCTCTAAAGATAAATAAAAAAATAAAATAAAATAAAATAAAGAAATAGTCTTCATAGGATATCATATAGCTAAAGGAAATTTGGAAGATGCCATAAGTCTGCTTATTATCTTTGCCACACACACACAAAAAAGACAAAAATGGAAGGTACGCTGAGACAAAGAAACGAAACAAAGTGAATTTAAGTGTGCCCTAAAAAAAACAAACAGTACAATATGCTAATCTGACCAGGTTTTCTGAAAGAAAAGCAGCAAAGTGCAAGTGACATCCATTTAATTAGTTCAAGAAGGAGATTTTCAGCTTGGAGATCATGTAACACAGGTTATGTAAGAGATTATGAGTGTCAGAGACAGAGAAAGAGGACCAAAGAGGTTGTAATTAAAGTGAATCTTCCCAGAACCCTGGATTGCACCAGGAACGTGGCCAGAATAAGCAAGGCTACCGACTTTTGCCAGGGTCATGTTTGGAGGCCAGTTTATCATAGCCCTTGCTCGAAAAACATAACTCTGAGCACCGAGGGCTCCCAGCGTTCAGCGATCTCCATGTGCTTCCCATTAGGGTCAGAAGAAATGCTGCGGTGGCTTTGCAAATGGAACGGAGGGGGAAATTTTCAGATCTCTTTCCAACTTGGCAGAAAAGGCTGTGTGCCAGTCTGGACATCCGAAAGTCCCAGATCTTTCTAAAGCACAGTGACCCACAGTCATGCGGAGTCACCTCTGAGCCACTGAGAATGACTCCTTAGTCACTTATTTCCCGCATGGCACAGCATCTAGCTCAGCTCAGAGTGACTCCCACCTTCTTCTAAATAACTGCATAACTTTAAAAGTATATGTTAACCACAAAGTATTATTGGGGTGGCTGAGCTCTACGGATTGGAAACCACCAGAAGTGGCCTGTCAGACATGCACACACTCACTCTCTACCAAGAGAGCGTGACCGATCGCCTCGGCCAGTCCATCCCCTGCCCCACCTGCCGTCGGCAACCAGCACAGTATGAAGACTAGGCCAAGCGTAGCATTCTTGGTGATTATTTATCCAATATCCACTTCCACGTTTTTCCTCACTGAACACTTGTCCAACTAAATGCTCATTTTTGCGGCCAATAAAACAGAAGTAGATGTTCGCCTGGGAATTCTGGTGAAGCCTTTAATTTCTTATTAAAAGGAAACAGACACCACTATTTTCCTGCTTTCAAAGCAGATGATTACCAGGGCAGCCACCATTGTGGAACATGAAGGTCTGAGGATAGCAGATCAGAAAGATAGACGAACCAGGGTCCTGATGGCGTACAAACAATGCTGGCCGCCACCTGACTCTGGGTTTAAGTAATGTGTGAAAAATAGTCTTCTATTCATAGAAGCCACTCTCATTTGGGGTTTCTGTTACTTGCAACCAAATACATTCCTAACTAGTACACTGAGTCTATTAACAGAAGCTCATTCAGAGATGCTCAGAGAAAAGCCAGTCTCAGGCTACTAGTATAGGAGACTTCTAGTTTAGAAGAGGTAAAAGTAGTTGGGTTTTCCCTCCCTTTTGCCAAATGTCCCTCATTATCCACCCCTCCCCTGCTTTCTCATGCAATGCTGGGCCAGTCTTAGAAGTCCATTTTATAACATTAGTCCTGATACTTGACACATCAACATTATGACTTTTATTCCTTTGAATCATGAAGTTTCTTCCGACATTGAGAATCATTAACCTCTATCCTGCCCATATTCAATTTTCAGCAAAATTGGTAATGTAAGAGAACTGATCAACTGAAAATAAAGGAAGTGTCACACTTATTCATAACCTTTAACGTAAAGAAGATGCAACTCAATCACATCAGATTTTACATAATATGGTCTTCATTGATAAATTCCTACCTTAAAATTCCAGTTGCAGGTACAGCATTTCCCTTTTATTACTCAGGAAAAGACTCAGATACTGACTTTCCCTGATTACCTTTTGCAAATTGTATTTTTAGGTGCTACTTGCTGCAGTCTTTTTCTGAGTCCTAACATGTAGGTTTCTATAAGCATAGATCACATTTCTGTGTTTCTTTGAAAAAACAAAAACTCCCCAAACTGGTAACATCTGGTTTGATGGACTGGGCATGGGTGTTCACAGCTGGAGCACAGCCAGACCTGAGGCCCAGACAAACACCCAGTTACATTGGAGCCAGTTTCCGTCCTGCTCCAGTGTCAGGCTGGGCACATTGTTTCCTCTCGTTCTGCTCTAAAACTCTCAAATAATATTTGAAAGAATGGAGCCAAAAGGCAGTATGCTTGTCTTCCTTCAGCTCTCCCATTTGGAGACGTGTCCACCAAAGAAATGAAGCACTTCACCCCTTAGGCATTCTTATTAGTGGCAGTAGTCACCGTGGACTGTGACGTCAACCCTGCACCAGGAGCTGGGCTGGATTCTCTGCAAACATCCTCTCCTTTCGCCTTCGCCAGGCTACGGGTCGACATGAGTCTCCTGATGTTAAGTCCTTCATGCATCTGTCAGGGTATTACGAGCAGCTACTGGGCCTGACTCGGGACTGCAGTACTAACATGAGCGGACCTGATGCTCCGCCCCCTGCACCCTGGCCTCGCCCTCTATACACATACACAGATACCTCAAGGCGTGGAAGCAGGAAAAACACACCGCAGTGCAGTGAGTACAGGGGAAGAGGAAACTAAGGAGCGTGTAGTGGGGCTCTAGATGCTGATGGGAGGGAAAGTCGCACTGAGAGGTGTTCTAGCCCAGATATTCATTGTTCTTTTTTTTTTTTTATTGATTATGCCATTACATTTGCTCTATTCCCCCCTCCCTTCCCCTCCACCCTGCATACCCCTCCCCCACCATTTCCCCCTTTAGTTCATGAACATGTGTCTCAAATTCTTTAGATTCTGTATTTCCCCCTACTATTCTTACCCCTCCCCCTATCTATTTTCTATCTACTGTCTATACTACTTATTTTCTGTACCTTCTCCCCCTTCCCCTCCTCCCACTCCCCTGTTGCTAACCCTCCATGTGATCTTCATTTCTATGGTTCTGCTCCTGATCTAGCTATCCTCTTAGTTTGCTTTTGTTTTAGGTGTGGTTCTTAATAACTGTGAGTTTGCTGTCCTTTCACTGTTCATCTTTTTTATCTTCTTTTTCTTAGGTAAGTCCCTTTAACATTTCATATAGTAAGGGCTTGGTGATGATGAACTCCTTGAATTTGACCTTATCTGAGAAGCACTTTATCTGTCCTTCCATTCTAAATGAAAGTTTTGCTGGGTAGAGCAATCTTGGTTGTAGATCTTTGGTTTTCATGACTTGGAATACCTCTGTCCAGCCCCTTCTTGCCTGTAAGGTCTCTTTTGAGAAATCAGCTGACAGTCTGATGGGAACTCCTTTGTAGGTGACTGTCCCCTTAGCTCTTGCTGCTTCTAGGATTCTCTCCTTCATTTTAATCTTGGCTAATGTAATTATGATGTGCCTTGGTGTGTTCCTTCCCAGGTCCAACTTCCTCGGGACTCTCCGAGCTTCCTGGATCTCTCGGAAGTCTATTTCCTTTGCCATCTTGGGGAAATTCTCCTTTATTATTTGTTCAAATAATTTTTCAACTGGTGGCTGTGCCTTTCCCCCTTCTGGTACCCCTATAATTCGGATGTTGGAACGTTTAAAGATGTCCTGGAGGTTCCCAAGCCTCTCCTCATTTTTCTGAATTCTTATTTCTTCATCCCTTTCTGCTTGATCATCTTTTTCTTCTGTCTGGTCCTCTCCCTTGATTTGAGTCCCAATTTTCTTTCCATCACTATTGGTATCTTTTGTATCAGCATTCATTTCAATTAATTTAGCTTCCATATGTTTCTCTAATTTGTGACTAAAATCCACCAGTTCTGTAAGGATCTTTATAACCAGTGTTTTGAACTGTGCATCTGAAAGACTGGCTATTTCTTCATCACTTAGGTCTATCGGTTCTGGGGCTCTGAGTTGTTCTAGAGCCATTTTTGGTTTATTCGTGCTGTTTAGTGAGCGGAGCGAAGCCTTAGTTGTTTACCAGGACGGGGCGACCCAGGTCGCTGGTTTGTGACGCTGTGTGTGGGGGCGGGGTCAGAGAGGGAGCGATGGCGTTCCTCTCCGCTAGCCCAGCGCATCTAGTCACTCAAACGCCTCCGATCCTAATTTTGCGAGCCTGCTGCACCGCTCGGGTTTCCCTTCTCACTGGTTTCTCCGCACGTAAATGCGCGGGACTGAGCGACCCACCGCGCCTATTCCCTGTGCGCTCCGGCAGCCAGCTCGCTGGTGATCAGCCCTCGGTTGCCTGCGCGCCCCGCGCACCGCCCCAGGAATTTTTTCTTGCTAACCTGCTCTGCTTCTGGCCTCGCTCCTCGTACCGGTCCAGCCGAGTATCTAGTTGTCCTTTGAACTCCGTATTGTCGATTTTCCGTGTGGCTTGGTTGTGACTGCTGTTAAAAATAGTTGTTCTTAGATTTGGTTGTGCACAGAGGCGAGGTGGACCCTCCACCTACTTCTCCATCTTGGCGGAAGTCCTCGATATTCATTGTTCTTCATGCACTCGGTGAGGAGTTACTGAGGCTGGGGGTGAAAAGCATTCCAGGCAGAAGAGACAAGATGTTGTTGAATAGCACAGGGGCAAGAAAGTGCTAACTAGCACTTCCGAGCGTCCGAAAACAAGGCCCTGCTACCGAAGCAAGAGAACTGGGATAGAACTGGAGAGAGAATGACGAGAAGGGCAGGGGCCTGGTCTCATGGCCGGCACTGGGGCTTCATCTGAAAGGAGCAACATTCAAAGTGATAGATGCTGTCACCGGGATGTGTGTGTGTGTGTGTGTGTGTGTGTGTGTGTGTGTGTGGCAGGCGGGTGGACAGAGAGACTAATGAGCGGATTTGAGCTAAGATTCAGAGAAATTGGCACTTTTGTCCAGAGTTGCTCTAGAGCTGCAATTCGAACTCAATGTGCCTCCCTTCCTCCCTTTGCTCTTCACCCTTCCTTCTCTGACATCCTCTGTTCCAGCAGTTTCATTCCAGTCAGGGCGGCTTACCTCCATCAAAGGCACCAAGGGACCATTCAAAAGTACGCATGCCTAGTGCTGTCTATGTGCCTGGGCCCACACTAGGTGTGGGGGTGCAAAGGCCTCGGCCAGGAGCCATACCCTGCCTTCTGCTCCTTCTCGGTGGCTGCAGGAGAAGTTGGAGTTCTGACCCCACCCATTTTAAATATCCCAAGGCCCACTTTATTTGTAACTGATAAATACATTTTATCAAAGAGAAAGTTAAAGTGGGGCTAGGGGCTGAGAGGAAGATCATTTTCTGTCTAGCAAAATCCCCACTGTCCAATTTAATTATGAGAGCAGCCCTGTGACAGAGGAGGGGACTGAGGTTCAGAAGGTTACGCTATTACTCAGGAGGCACAGGTAAAATGTTCTAGAACCAGGAGATGAGCATCTGACCCCTGGAAAACAAACCTCTCAGAGCTACACAGCCAGGCAGGCTCTGTTCTCGCAGATTGCCTGCCTGCTCACCTGTGCAATGTCTGTATGTGTTCCACCCGGCGGAATGAAAAAGAGCAGCCTGTACGCGTACTTCCCAGCGTTTATCGTACTTTCACACTGAGGAGCTTTATGATAGTATTCCCGTTTTTTACAATCCTGTTCCTTGGGATACTGCCTTCTTCAAGTGTCATGCTACCCCTCTCCCCGATTTTTAAAAATAAATTAGCTATTGATCTTGCTAGATAATGTTTAAACAAGAAATAATACTACACATTACTATGGACATGAATGTGCTTCTAACTGTGAAAAAGAGAACCAAGCGAATCAATGTGATTTTGCTTTTTAAAAAATAATTTGATTTTAACACCTGTCAGTTCTCAATTAAATTAAATTAAAACCCAAATATGGACAAAATCAGGTTCCTGAAAATGCAATAAAATTCCAATCTAGGGTCATTAAATCCAGGAAATCGAAGAAGAAAGGTAAGGACAAGATTTGATAACATCATTCTGTTAAAGAACAGCTCATGAACAAGACTGGAAGGGAATCATAGCATTATTCAAATCTCAGTTACACATTAGGGATGCGTTGGAAGGCGAAGAAGAAAGTGTGTTTGCCTGGGTGGGTGCACGTGTATGTCCTTCCTCCTCCCCGACCTGTCCTCTGGGGGAGGAGCCCCACCACTTAAACAGGCAGTCCCTAGAAGAAAATAAAAAAAAAAAAAACCTTACCTGAATCTCCTAGATCAGTTTGGAAACTAAAAATGGCTAGAGTTGGAAGGGTGGGAGGTGGTACAATTTCTCCTTATCACAATTTAGAAGCTCTCTAATCTTGATTGGAACTAGGTCCTTTTACATTTTTATCTCATTTAATTTTCATAAGCCCAGGAGGTAGATCACACACTGATTGTTCCCACCTAAGTGATGTCATTCGGAGACAATTCATAAAGGAACTTACTAGAGGTGACTCAGGCTCTAAATCCTGAATTAGCCTTAAGTTTTTTCTTTTCCCTTCTTGTCCTGAATATAAATAATATAGGCTTCTATCATGGCAATAAACCATTTCCACAAGAGAACATATTGCCGAAAAGCATCCTTTACTGCGATGGTAGAGACAGATTGTCTGGGGGAGGCTGATGTTCAAGCTGGGAGCTTTCTGGGAGAATTGGTCACATGGAGGTGAGAGGAGGTACCAGGAGGTGAGAGAAGGATGAATGTGGGGGCTGGAAACCATCTGTAAATTTCCCTTGGACCCTAGAGACCCCTGTACCATTGTGAACATCACACTGGCGACTCCTTTGGCGCACGTCTGTGCCAGTGTGCCTGGCACGGCCAATAGAGGGAAGGCAGGAGCCCCGTTACATGTGACTGAGGACCTCCACTTAGCCGACGCTCCGAAGGGCAAGTACCCTTTCAGTAGCGATAGTATGTAACAAACAAACTGTCATTTATGAAGTGCTTGTTACACATTAACTTTCATCATCATCATCCAAAAATATTAATGTTTATTGGGTCCTCGCTATGTGCCCCTGTTCTAAGCTCTTTGTGTGCATTATCTCACTTAATTTTCACAAGTATTCAATCAAGTAGACACGGTTATAAGCCTCCCTTACAGAAGAGGAAACTCAGACACTGGCAGGACAGCTGCTTGTCCAAAGACACAGGCTCCAGGCTCAGAGATGTGGCTCCAGGCTCAGAGATGTGACTCCAGTGACTGCAAATGGCTCAGGCAAGATCTTTTTGAATGAAATCCAGAAGACCTTCGTTGACTTTTTGCTGCATGCTCCAAGCAAAAGCTGACCCACTCCCCGCCCTCCTGGAACTTGCCATCTAGAAAACCGAGACAAGGCCTAATGGAGATGGAGCCAGAGGGTCCGAAGTCAGGGCTTGCCACGCGGGGCCTGGTTTCATGTTGTCAGCATAGCACCACCACTCTGCTCACGGGCAGCAGAAGCCAGGCTTCTGGAGAGACAGAGAGATACTTGGGTGCTTGGCTGAGAACAATCTCTTCAGACCCTCCCGAGTTGTGAATCAATTATTCCGCTCTGCCTCATGTCACATTTTAGTAGCCATTAGCAAATCAGTTAGCGTGGAAACCTAAGAGGTAATTATGGGCCCATTAAGAGTTCCAAAACGTGGATTTTACTCTAGCAACAACTCCCCCATTTTTCTGTGCAAAACGGTGCCACCGCTTACAGAACAGAGACCAGGCATTTAGCTGACCACCCGGCTGGGCCTGCACACAGGAGGTACTCAGCTAGAGTCCACGCTTACACGCTGACCTTCCATCTGTTTGGTGGAATGTAGAATCTGGCTTAATGGCTGTGTTTACTTCTGTTCAAAGCACTGGAAATGAAAGGCTTCTGTGGAAGTCTTCAGGAGAGCATACGGACTACTCACAAACTTGTGTGGTGCATTTAGAGACTGTAGTAGGACCGGTGACTCACTCTGAACTGGGTTCTGTTGGTTCTCGAACCATTGTTCTGGTCTCGTCCTCAGCACAGTCGATGTGTTCGTCACCGACACTGCTACTTGGGGCAGGGGTTGGCGGGGTGGCATGTGTGAAATATTCTGGGTGACAAAACTTTGTTTCAACTTTCCCAATTATTCCAGGCGACTTTTGACACCAGGAGCATCTTAATCTGAGAGACTCCTTCAACTGGGGTATCTGGTCAAAACCCTGCCTTGTACCAAGGGGAAAGCTGAGTTGCTGGGAGATTAAGTAATAGGGCCAAAGTCATGGGCCTGCTGGTTCCTGGGACAGTTGTGCTCAGAACCCGGGCCTCCTGGGAGCCTGGTCCCTAGCGCCTCACCCCAGGCCGACTCCTGGATGGAAGCCCTTTGTGTGTTCGGATGGAATTGCCTCTGCTCTCCTTCCTTTTTCATCCTTCAGCGGTGGGCTACTTAACCCACCTCAGTGGCATCATTGACCCGCTAACAATGACTTGTCACCATTGCCAGCTGAAGCATTGGTTACGTCCTTCCACTGTGTTTTCTAGGAATAGAGTTTTGAACGTTTTACAGAGGAAGACATAAAAAATGGATAGGAAAGGAATGCAGATGAGCCTCATAAATTAAAGGACTTTTACAAGACATCTTAACGTGATGTGTAACAGAAGATGTGTGCATGTTCGATGGTGATAAATGTGACAAAGACGGGAGCCGTGCATTCCAGCAATGGGCTCGGACAGAGTCCTGTGTCTTTTCTCATTAGTCAGGGAGGTTCTAGAGGAAGGGAAGAATTTCAAGTATGAAGGTGAAGGGAGAGCTTATGAACACTGTCAGGCAAACACCGAAAACCTGTGCTGTCCATCACGGTAGCCACTAGCCATGTGGGGCTAAGTTGAAATTATTAAAACAAAACAGGATTTTACAATTCAGTTTGTCGATTGCAGCAGTTACATTTCAAGTGCTCGACAGCCACGCGGAGCTGGTGGCGACTATGCGGCCATGTGGACGTCAAACATTTTGGTCCCTGCAGGAAGTTCTCTGGGATAGCCTCAAAACAGAAGATGCCTCGGAGAAGAGAAGGGATGGAGCCGTGGGAGAAGGGGGAGCAGAAGGTAAAGCCCACCAGGAAAGGGGTGCTTGAGAGACAGAGAAACAGGAGATGGGCTACCCAGAAGTGACCCCGGGAAAGACCCTGAATTGGGTTTGATTTTAGACTCTGGGCATTTGCTGAATTAAAAAAAAAATGACGCACCTCTGGGCAGAAACATCCCCGTGGCTTTGGATGGCACTTATTCCTTTGTACAAAGGAGAAAGTGTACCTTCCGCAAAACTGTGAAGCAGTAAAAAGATCGATGGCTTCTGGGGCCTGGGCAGGACAGAGGAGGGCAGGAGAGGTGGAGAGGTGAAGCCCAGGGTATGATTAAAGCAGCCAGGTGATTCTGTACGATCCAAAACTGATGACTACATGTCACAATAGCGTCAAAACCTATAGAATGTCCAACACAAGAGAGCATCTTCATCTAGACTGTGGGTTACCAGTTTATCAGCATCGGTCCATCCATTGTAACACACGGACCACTGTTCTGCAAGGTGCTAATGACCAGGGATCCTGGAGTGTGGTGGGAGGGGATGGGGAGGGGTGTACGGAGACTCTGTGCTTTCTGCTCAGCTTTTCTGTAAACCTAAAACTACTCTAAGAAGTAGAATCTATGGGTTAACTATTTCCTATAACATATTTTCAAGTGCTCTAAAGCCCTCATTGTCATGTAAACAAGATGAGAATAAAATGTAAATTTTGTCTCAGCTGATAATCTAATGTAATTATATATATATATATATATATATATTTGTCATGTAAAATAAGCAGTGCCCCCCCTCCGGTGTGCACAGCACAGAGCCAGGCCCACATCTCGGTGAGCAGAGCGTGAACTGAATTTCAGTCCACACTTGTCTTCGTCTTCAGATGACTTTGTGCAAGAGCACAAACTGTACAAGTGCACGCGGTGGCACTACTGGAACCCCACCCGTTACTACTGGGGCCTCCCAGGAGGGGCTGGCGTGCTTAAATGGCTGGGGACGAAGGATGGCCATCTCAGTAGGGTGTGAGGACAGATCGGAGAGTCATTAAGAACAGCGCACAGTCCACCTTAGGGGAAGTGCTCGTTTCATTGGTGGTGAAGTAAGGACAGAGCTCCAAGGGCCCCTCAGAGCTGACATTGAAGTGGGGTGGGAAGAAGTCTAGAGGGAGAAGGGGCACGGGGCCAGGAGGGCAACAGGCAGAGCACAGCAACACGGTGCCTGAACGCTGACATCTGGGCCACACTGTGTGCTCTCTGAGCTGGGGCTGGGACGTGGGAGTGGTCCTGGTGAGGCAGTTCCGTAGGGCGAAAGCTTCGGTACCTGGTGGGCGAGGCAGCTTTTGGGAGAGGGTTAGGATCTAGGGATGTTCATACCAGGAGCCTACATGCACACAAATCACAGAGTCCGGGGGCTGGAGGAAAGAGGAGAAGGAAAATGCATCTCAACAATGACTGGAATGCATCAGCTGTGCAAAACGAAACTCCTGGGAAAACCAAGCTGTGTCTTGGATTGTGGTTCAAGGAACTGGTAATGGGATAAAAGCTTTTGCTCCCAGGCCAGCAGCCTGAGCCCAGCCCAGGTTAGGAGTTAGCTAAGTGCTTCAGATGTCAGCAGCAACAGAGCTGACAGGACCAGCCTCACCTTCTGGAATTAGAGTAATCCTGAAAAGAGCCACCTGCCACAATAGGTCATCAGCCCTAGCAGCCAGCTTCACAAATGACTGGGAGGGAAGCTGAAACGTGACACCTCTTAGCCAGGAAGTGGGGCTCCTCAGAAGGACTGGAGCACAGTGGAGAATGTTTACTGCCCCTGCGTATATAGGTCAGCGTTTCCCCAGGTTGGGGTCCTGGACCCCTGGACCCAGATCACCCTGGGATGTTTACTAATGAGGCAGAGGCATGTCCAAGGTGGTGGCAAGGAAGACCATGAACTCACTTCTTCCACGGACACCAAATCTAGACCTGCATATACAGCAATTCCTCTGGAGAACAGCTGAAGGCTGAGTGAACAGCTTTTACATAATCAATGAGAGACAGACCATATAGAAAATGGTCAGGAGAGACAAAGAGAGAATCATTGTGGGAACCCCACCCACATAGGGATGACCTGCACGGGGAGGAAGATTGCTGAGGGGCCGGGGCATGCAAGCCTGCTAAACGGCACAGTGCTAAACCAGCCATTTGAAGACTAGACTCTATGCGCTTGAAAAAAATCCACAGTAACCCCAAGGCGCCTGCCAAAGGGATGGGGAACCGCAGGAACACTCCAGGATCTGCAGGGAAAACTAAGAAAATAGTCCCAACTGCAGTACAAAAATAAAATAAAATACCTGGAAATGAATTTAATCAAGGAGGTGAGAAACCTGTATTCTGAAAACTACAAGACATTGATGAAGAAATTAAAGATGACACAAATAAATGAATGGGCATACGATGCTTATGGATTATAAGGCTCAACATTGTTTCAATGTTCGTATTACCAAAAGCAATTTACAGATTTAATGCAATCCCTATAAAAATATCAGTGGCATTTTTCACAGAAATAGAACAAAGAACCCTAAAATTTATATGGAACCATAAAACACCCCAAATTGCCAAAGCAATCTTTAGAAAGAAGATTGAAGTTGGTATTATTATGCCCTCTGATTTCAAACTATCTTGTAAAACTGTAGTAATCAAAACAGTATGGTACTGATACAAAAACAGATACGTGGGTCAATAGAACAGAATAGAAAGCCTAGAAATAAACCTATGTTTATACGGCCAGTTAAGCTGTGACAAAGGAGGTAAGAATGTAAAATGGGGGTAATGACAATTTCTTTGATAAATGATATTGGGATGACTGCACAGATATAAGCCATAAAAAATCTGATTATTTTCTTACAAAATATAAAAAACATACTCAAAATACATGAAAGACTTAACTATAAAACTTGAAACCACAAAATACCCAAAAGAAAACCAGCAGTAAACTCTTTGACATCAGTCTTAGATATATATAGATATAGATATATAGATATATAAAATATAAACATACTATATTTATAATATATATAAATAAAATAAAGGAATGGGACTACATCAGACTAAAAACTTTTGTGCAGTGAAGGAAACCATTATTAAACTGAACAGACAACCTACTGAATGGGATAATATATTCGCAAATGACATATTCGATAAGGGGCTCATATCCAAAACATATAAAGAACTCATGCAACTCAAAAATCAAAAAAGCAAACAGTTCAGTAAAAAAAATGGGCAAGAGACACTTCTCTGGAGAGGACATACAGATGGCCCGTGGACATAGGAAAAGATGGTCTGCCTCCTGGATCATGGGAGAGATGGACATCAGAACCACAATGAGGTGTCAACTCACACCTGTCAGAGTGGCTGCCATCAGAAAGTCAACAAGTAACAAGTGTTGGTGATGATGTGAAGTCACGGCAACCCTTATGTGCTGCTGATGAGACTGGAAATTGGTGCAGCCACTATGTAAGGAGGTATGGAGGTTCCTCAAAAAGTTAAAAACAGAACTACCACATGACCCAGCGATTCCACTCTTGGGCATTTATCCAAAGAAAACATAAACCCTAATTCAAAAGAACGGAAGCACCTTTATGTTCACTCACTCACAGCTCGGGAGCACACAGTTCACTAAGTGTTCACTCACAAGAGTTCTCGACTATTTGTAATAGTCAAGATCTGGAAGCAACCTCGGGGCCCAGTGACGAGAGGATGAAGAGGGGCGGTACACTCACATATACATAATGGAATATTACTCAGCAATAAAAGTAAGTGAAGTCTTGCCATTTGTTAAAATACGGATGGGCCTAGAGGGTATTACGCTAAGTGAAATAAGTCACAGAGAGACAAATACCATGTGATTTCCTTTATATGTGGAATCTCAAAAAACAATACAAACAAACAAAGGAGAAACAGAAACAAAGAATAAACTGGCGGTTGCCAGAGGGGCAGGGGGTGGAAAGGTGAAGGCAATTGAGAGGCGCAGACTTGCAGTTTTGAAGTCAGTGAGTTACAGGGATGAAATGTGCAGCTGAGGGACGCAGGCAGTGATTTCATGATAACTTTGCATGGTACCAGATAGTGACCAAACTTGCGGAGACCACATTGAAAGGTATACAAACGCAGAATCATTATGTCGTACACCTGAAACTAATACAATGTTGTTGTCAACTGTCAACGATATTTTAATAAAACAAATAAAAACACAGAAAGCCAGACAGACGCCCAGGCCCACCCTAGACCGAGGGATCTGTGTCCCATGTCTTTAGGGACACTTGCATTTTAATCAGCTTCCTAAGAGTTTCTCTGCGTGCCCTGCAGCTGGAGGGTGTTGACGTGGGTTGGTGGTTCTCTAACTCCAGCAAGCCTCCGAGTCAGCCAGAGGGCTTTTTGGCACACTGATTGCCGGCCCCACCTCCAGAGATGCCAACTCAGTATGTGGGGTGGGGCCTGAGAACTGACGTTGGCCGCGGGTTCCCTGGTGATGCTGCTGGATTCGGGAACCATCCTTTGAGAACCACTGCTGTAGACGGAAGATCTCTCTGGACCTGGTGATTTCTTAAAAGCCAAGAAAGTGTAAAATTCCACTGACATTCATCCACAGGATTGAACTAGCTTCCACTGCCCTGTGATTCAGATGACTGACACCCGTGACCTTTTGTTCACCTCGGTAAACAACCTGGGAGTTTTGAGTTGACAATGTGAAAAGGGATCTCACCTGGCCAGCCCTAATCATGCATTTTGTCCTGGTTCCAAGTGTTTATGTTATCATCAGTCCTGTTCTTTACTTCTGTTTGGCAGTGACCTATAGAAAACCATTCAGCTTTGTGTTACGTTGAACTTCAGAAACCAAAATCAGCCCCTTTCTTCGCTTGCCTTAAAGATACCCAGCAAGAAATGCTTACAAAGACACATAAACCTGAAAATAGTCTGAAATTCAGAAAGTGTTATTTTGGGGAGCTTTCTGGGACAGGACGTGCCCATCATTAGCTAAAGGAAGCCCAGTTTCTGATAAACACTGCTTTGCCTTGCACAGATCAAAGCGAGCCATTTACCGAAGGAAGGGATGGGAGTATTTGATGAGGCCCTTCTGCAGGCTCCGGTAAACAGGATAAGCCCTATCGATGAGAGCTTGCACTGGGCCAGGCCATCGTCCCCAGGAACAATGGGGCAGCAAGAACCCTCGGTCAGGACAAGATTGTTCTGCCAAGAGAATGGCTGTAAACAGGATTAGTCGTGATGGGATTATCAACTCGGAACCGGAGGTCTGCGCTGGAGAGTTCAGTGTTGCATAAAGGGAAGACGAAGGAGCAGTCTGTAGGGGAGAGGATGACGAAGACAAGGCCAAGGGCTTTCCCTTCCCAGTCCTGCTGACCCAGGGGTGCCATTGGACCGGGATGAAAAATTAGTCAGGGCAACTGCACACACTTCTGTGCAGGAGAGGGAGCCAGCAGTGAGAGCACTGAGGACGTAGTTCTCAGTCAAGGGACACTGGCCATGTCTGGAGACATTTCGGTTACAGCTGGGAAGGAAGGCGCTCCCTGCATCTAGGGGCAGAGACCAAAGGACAGCCCCCCACAATACCCCTTCTGGGTCCTCTTCTGGGTCCTCAAGTTCACCCAGGCCTATGGCCAGGAAAGAAAGAATGAGCCGGCCTCCCGGTGAAAGAGCCTTACTTAGAAATGGGGCACAGAAAAAAACAGAAAGAGAAAGTGAGTTCGAGATACGGGTTCTTTATAAATACAAGACCTTTCCTTTCTCCTTTCTAGAAGATAAACCAGGAGCCAGGCCTAAAACCACTGCCTCCAAGTCCTGGAGCTAAGATAAGCATTTTAGATAAAGCAGCCCCAGATGGAACTTTCGGTGTCTGGCACACCAGCACTAAGGGTCAGCAGCCCAGTCACCCGATCGGGGGGACAGGGGGTAGAAGAATACTAGCAGAGACAGAAGACCTCCATTTGCAGGCAGAAGCGTGGATCTGGAGAAGGGAGGGCCAGCCTGGACCTAAGACACAGCTAAGGCTGGGAGCTAAAGCAGAGTGGGGAGGGCTTGTGTCACAGGTGGTCTTAAAAAATTATATACACATATATATCTTTCTTTTACTGATTCCAGAGAGAGGGGAGGAGAGGGAGATAGACGGGAAGAGAAACATCGATGCGAGAGGAAAACATTGACTGGTTGCCTCCTGCTTGTGCCCTGACAGGGACTGAACCCACGACCCAGGTGCGTGCTCTGACCGGGACTCAAACCCGTGACTGTCCGTCTGCAGGATGGTGCCCGGTGAACTGAGCTACACTGGCCACAGCTCACGGAGGGTGTTGGGCACTGTGGGTGTGGATGGAGGTACAAAGGGATGCAAGCGGAGCAAGAAGAGGGCTGAGAGCGGAAAATGGCAAACGATTCCAGTGTCTTGTACTGATTTTCACTTATGTTCCCAGATCTATTGCAGGTTTCTTGGTGTGGGGAGCAGCTTCAGACACTTAAAAAAAACTTTTTTTTAATCATTTTAGTGGTTTGGACAGAGTAGATACTTATGAATTAAGCATGTTAAATGAACGAATTAAGTGTTTTCTCCACCATTACACTTCAGGACAGAGCCTTCTTTTGCCTCCACTCCCTTTACTTTTAACTGTTTGCGTTCTGCCACCGTTAAGGGACTGAAATGACTCTTCAGCAAGTTGCCTGACTTTGGCATCGTCAAATCTGTTGGCTTCTCCTCCATTCTCCTTCTGCCAACTCTGCGGCATTCGCTGCTGCGAACACCCCTCCTTCATTTACCTGTTCCCTCCCGTGGCTTCCACATCACTGCGTTCTTGTTTCCCCGCCCCCTCATTTTCTTGAATGTTACTTTTCAGCCTCCCTCACTAGCCCTGTTCCTCCCCTGGTCCCCTGAAAACAGATGATCGCTCACAGTTCTTTTTGTCTCATTTCTCTTCTTTACAAACTCTACCTTGACCATCTCACCCACAGTCTTGACTAAAATGGCTTCTGTGATGGTAACTTTGAAATCTAAGGCTCAAGCCTTATGTGTTTTCTGATCATTTAGGGCCTGGTCCCCTGGAATTGAGAGAAGGAGCTGAGTACAGGCACCTTTTCGCAAAGCGGCCAGCCGCCCAGGGCGGATGCTGGAAGCCAACACTGGTCCGCTGGAGTAGCAAGGATAGAAGTAGAGCAGGGACCAAGGCAGGGAGGGTGACACTGGGGGTGGGGTGGGGTGGAAGGGGGCAGTCAACCAGCAAACTTGAAGGACTGGGGTAGAAATAGGAAGATGGAGATGCACAGTACAGGCAGGTCTGATGTCAGTGCCACATTTCTCACAGGGACCCGGAGTTCTGATCACAACACGGCTCTTCTGTGGGTCCGCGTGCTCCTCGTGAGATCGGGAGTGTCTCGTGAGTATGGCTCATGGATATGGGGTTCCAGGCCACATTTCCACGAGGCCTTGCCCCGTCCCTCTGCTGGGCCCTCCTTTCTCCACGTCTCCCTGGCGTGTGTTCTCCAGGGTTCAGCACTGGGCTTGCGTCTTCTCCTTTTTCACTTTGTTGGGTGATCTCATCCACTCCCACGGCTTGAGAAACTATTTTGAGGTAGACAACTCCCCAAAAGGTAACTCCAGCCTGAACTCCAGCCCCGTGGTGCTACCTGCAGATCCCACAAAAACCCTAGAACCCTCATAATTCCCCAGATCGAAGCCACTGTCTTCTCCTCCAGACGGGCTCTGCCCCTCTGCCTGTATTTTATTTTTTTCTGATAATGATACAAGCAGCCACCTGGCGCCCAAGCCAGAAATGGGGGACTCATCTTTGACTCACCTCCCCCCACCCTGAAGTCAACTTTGCATCAATCACTTGTTCACTTGGTCACACTTCTCTTTGTTCACCGCCAGTTTCTGGCTATTTCAGCAGTTTGCCAGCCAGTCACTTGTGTCCAGTTTTATAAGCCCCCAAACCACCCCCAGGCCTCTCTATAACTTTCTTTCCAAAGTGGGAAGCTGATGATCTTCCTTCACGGCTCGAAGACTTCTCACTGCCTACTCCCGGGTAAAACATGAACACGGTCACTGGCACACAGTCTCCTTCCGGATTCGCCGTCTTCCTTCTCTGTTTAATGACGGCTGTTTCCCCAGTGGTACCTTGGGCTTCATCGGCCGCCAGGGGCGACCTCCCAAACAGCTCTGCTCGCCTTGTGCCCTGCCTTTGCGCAGGGGTGCCCACAGCTGGAATGCCCTTTCTTTTCTTTTTTTAACATTGTTTAAGCACAATTTTCTTATTAGGGACTTTAAAAGTAATTAATTCTTTTTTTTCCTTTCCTTTTTTGCAGATGTACCCCCTATTGAATCTGGGCTGCCACAAAGACAGAAAGCGCAGGGGTCTTTTTCTTCCCCATCCTAGTGCAAACCAAAAGAACAATGTTAGATTATTCAAGGTCTATCCGCAGCTGCAAGGTAATTAATTCTTTAAAAAGTTTTTTAGTTACAGCTGACATTCAATATCACATCACTTTCAGGCATTTTTTTGGATATGTCTCTTCAGGCAAGGGAAGCAAAAGAAAAAATAAAGAAATTGGACTACATCAAACTAAAAAAATTGCACAGCAAAGGAAATCATCGACAAAATGAAAAGACAACCTACTGAATGGAAGATGATATTTGCCAATGATATATCCAATAAGAGATTAATATCAAAATATATAAAGAACTCCTACAACCAAACACCCAAAAATAAACAGTCTGATTTAACAAATGGGCGGAACATTTGAAAGGGTATTTCCCCAAAGAGGGCACACAGACGGTCAACAGATATGTGAAATATTGCTCAACATCATTAATCATGAGAGAAATGCAAATCAAAACCGCAGTGAGATTTCCCCGCACACCTGCCAGAATGGCCACCGTCAATAAATGAGCAAACGAGTGCCGGTGAGGATGCGGAGAAAGGGGAATCCTCGTGCACTGTTGAGGGGAGTGCAGATCGGTGCAGCCACTGTGGAAAACGACATGGAGATGCCTCCAAAAACTGAAAATACAACTGTCATAGGAGCCAGCAATCCCACTCAGGGTATTCATCCAAGAAATCCAAAACACTGATTCGAAAAGAGATACGATCTCTTTGTTCATTGCAGCGTTATTCGCAATAGCCAAGGTACAGAGACAAAGGCCAACTCATCTTTGGAAACTCAGTTCTTGCATCAGCTTCTCTTTGAAGGCTTCCCTGACGTTTTCTTGTTTTTTTCTTTCCTAGACCTTTCCACTACCTCATCCCTTGGGCCTGCCTGTCATCTAGCACTTAGTGGACTGAGTTATAATTCTTTGCTTAGGCTTAGGCTTTTATCTTCCCCACTAAAAACTGAACTCCTGGAGGGCAGAGCCTTGTCTCAGGATTGCTCTCTCCTCTGCAGCCAGCCCAGTGCTTCTACAACTACGCTGTTTGGAGTTCTAGACCCGTGAGTTGTTAAAAGGCAGTTCTCACGTGAGAATCTGTGGTCAATATGTTTGAGGAAAGCTGTATGTTGACAAAACACATGAGCTCAGGGAAGTCTTTGAGCAGAAACCCGTCTCACCTGGTTTAACTCAGTCTCTCTAAACCCCAGAGCAGGGGAAGACACTTAGCAGATGGTGCAATGCATGGGCAAAGGGGCCCAGGTGGAGATGTGCCCAGGATGACCTGGGGGATCAGAGGCGGGCTAGCCCGGGCTCTCGAAGTGCTTCTGGAGGAGGTGATCTCCATCACTCACAATAGGACAGTCAGCAGTTTAATCCCAGGAGGGAAAGATTCTGGTCTAATACTTCCAGAGCCTGAACTTCAGGGTCGGATGTGAACATCAGATGAGTTTTATTATGTAAAGAAAGTCAGGTCTTCCAGGATGTTCGGGTCTCATATTCATTCCTGTGGTCAGACTCAGCTTTGAACTGGCCTGCCTTGGGCTGCATCACATCTCTAAGCTCAACTCACTTAAGGCCTCACATCTATTATCCTGCTGTTGGTATTTCCCTGTGTATGGCCCCGTGGTCTCCAGTTACAATACTCTAGGCCTCCTGAAGGCAGACCCCAGTTCTCCCATGGACTCTGAGAGTCCCAAGCACATGGGGCACCAAGCAAATGTTTACCAAATGCAGGAAACACGAGTATAATTTAATCTTTGCTATTTGCATTGAGGCCGTACAGGCACAGATGTGATGACGCAGAGCCTGAGCTGCTGTGTGTCAAAGTCAAAGCCCTGGGGGGCATTTTCTGCAACTGCTGAGGCTGAGGGGAGCAGTTTTCCTTCGCTTCTGCGCAGAAGAAAGTGAATTTGCTCGTTCCTCTCTAATGCCCAGACCCAGACCTGTGGACGGGAGAAAGGGGCCCATTAGCGTCTCTGACTTGAATATCCTCTCCTTCCCCCAAAGAAGGCCAACTGTATTAAAGACATCAAACTATATTTCCAGTTTTGCATGGAGGCAGTGCTGTGCAGGGGGTGAGGGTTAGCACTGTGCCCAGTGCGTGGGTCGGAATCCTGGCGTCACTGCTTGCTGCCTCTGCGCCTCTGTTTTCTCATCTGTAAAATGGGGGTAATAAAATGAAATACCTACCTACTTGGATTCTGATGAGCACTAAATGAGTTACAATGCATGTGGGGCATAGAAGAGTGCCTGGCAGGCAGCAAGTGCTATATGTGTTTGTAAAATCAACTAATATCAGTGTCTAGGTTGGGGCAGATCCCGGATGAGGCAACTGATAATGGCCAGAGAGTGTGAATTACCTCTAGTGCCAGCACCTAACATTTAAAGGCAGAAATAAAAGCTAGGACTTCTGTTGTCTGCTTCCAATCCCCTGACAGCTACAAAGTGGTATCATTTTCCTGCTTTTCGAGGAGCAGGCTCGGAGGCAGACATGCTCAGTGCTGTGCAGCTCCACATTAGGTGAGGGAGCCAGCCCTCAAGTTCATGCCTGTTTCTCTCCCAGACTCAAGCCCTTCTCATCAAGGGAAACTTTCCCCCCTGTGGGTGTTTGGGCCCTGACTCTCTGGTTGGGAAGTGGTTCATAAACCTCTTAAATCACACAGTTCATGTCCTAGCCCACCTGTATGTCTGGAACTAATTATCACCTTCATTAGAAGAGTTAAATTTGCACGTGACCTTTCTATTTGTAGCTGGCCTCTACAATAAAAAGCAGGCCTCTTTCCTCCCCCACCTTTTCCATTCCCCAAGTCTTGGGCAACGTTTCACAAACAAATGTATAGATTGTTTTATTTATTTGTTGGTTTACTGTACATTAACTCTACAGCTATCTCTAGAGAGAATTGTTTCTTTCAGAAATGATTTATGCACTTAGACACATTTTAAATATGCATACGAAGGAGATAATTTTTTCCTAGTGTTACAGGCTTCCCCACTTACATCCCCAAAGCACAGAGGAGGCAAAGGAGGCCCAGGAGAGACACAGCAGCACACACATGTCTCCCCTGGATGTCTGTCTGTCTGTCTGTCTGTCTGGGCTTCTCTCTGAGCCACGCGGTTGCATTTCTATTCAGTATTATTACTGAGCTCTTATTGTTAAGAACATGTTCTTTGGTTTTTTTCTTGTCTCTAAGTTTAAAAAAATGTTTTGTTTTGTTTTTTTCCATTTGCTTTTTCAACCTTCAGCTTCCATGACCTTATTAAAAAAAAAAAAAAAAAAAGGTAAGGGCAAGCTGAGCCGGTCTAAAAGCAGCCTGTTTGCAACATGATATGGGACCTGGATTGCCACCAGCTAAACCTTGGTGGATAGTTCTCTAAACACTTTCAACAATTCTTCCAAGTGGCAATTGGTTTATTTCCACTGAGACACTCCAAGATGCTGGATTAACAGCACATCTCCTGAACGATGGAATAAGCAGTGGTAAAATTGTAGTTTCACACGTCAGAAGGGGGGCTAGAGAGCTCACGAAGCTTTTTTTAACTTTGAAATGTGGGCACCATTTAACATTCTTGTATTGAGCCAAATGCATTTTTAAGACTCGAATTGCTTAATACCACATTCTAATAGTCTCTAGTTTTTATTGAGATTGATATTTGATGGACCAGATAATCTCTAACATCACTTTCTGCTTTAAAATTTATGATTCTCTATAAAAAGAAAGTCATTTGCTTCCCTAAACCTGGAAAACCTGGTGAATTATGCAAACCAGCTCTGGAAAGTATTTCTGAATTGTGAAAAAAAAAAGGCGTTGCATTACATATTGTTTGCCAAAGCCTTGTGCCTCTTGTCACTGTAGACGTAACCGGTGATCTTTCCGCATGAGACATTGTAGAAAAGCACAGATGAGAAAAATGATGGTCCCTTCCGAACATACACAGTAGAATTATGTGATTTAAATTGTGAAGTCAGGACTAATCTCTGAGGCTTTGAAAATTACTCCCTCTCATCCTCGCTTAACTCCCCTCCCCTCTTTCATGTAAGGAGGGAGAGTGAGGTAGGTAAAAATGACTTTTAAAGGCCTAATTTAATGCCCATGACTAAAGAAACATTAATTATAGTGTTAAACAAATCTCAGAGATCTCAAAGCCAAGTCGGTCTCCTTCTCCTTCTATGAACTCACTCTCCAGCAGTCCCACCCCGTCAGGCATCGCTGCTTCTCCTTGGCTGTTCTCCACAGTCCAAGCCAAAGGTGACATTTTAGCCCTTCAAAAGTGGCATTCAGGTCCCCTCCAAACCCTTTGACACGCCTCTTCTTTCTCCCAGCCCCAGTCCGGGTTTGAGGAACAGGGTCCCTCTTCTTGAAGCATCCACGGCTGCTCCCTGGCCACCTGAGGCCACTCCCTCAACTCAGAGCCTTCCTGCAGCCAAGGAGGTCTCTCCTTCCAGACCGCCCTGGCTCCGGGTCTCGGTCACTACAACTACAGTTAGGGTTCTACTTGCTGCTTTGTCCCCATCTCCACAACTGTCTTCACCTACACAAGGATTCTTACTTGCCTTCCTTTGTCAATACTTAACAAGAACCTTCCTCCCAGTCACTACCAAATTCCCCCACAGGCCTTCAACTGCAATTTCTACACTGTGTCAACTGAGCAATGTCCCTGCCCATGGGGGTCATTTTGCAATGTCTGGGAGAAGCTGTTGGTTGTCACACCAGGGGAGGGGAGGGCTGTTGCTATCTAGCAGGCAGAGGCCAGGGCTTCCGCTGCATACCCTGTGTCGGGCAGGACAGCCCCCACAGTGAAGAAGCACCCAGCCCTAAATGTCCACAGAGCCCAGGCTGAAACACCCTGCTTTAGCAGACAGTGGGAGCCTTTATTCTCTCTCTGTGCTTTTGGCAGAGAGACAAAAGCAAAACAAAACCTGTCCCCCAGGCTCATACCTGGAGCCTGCTGTTCCCTTCCTCACGGCTCAACTTGGGACTGGAGAAAATAACAGGATCTCGGAGACCCAGCCTTTCTGTTCCCCGTGCGGGTCCTCCTCCCGCCCGCCGAGGGCCTGGGCAGAGGGCTCCATCTGGGCAGACGAGCTTTTCAGACCAGTGGCTTCATTCTTGGCTGCACACCCTGTTCCTGTCATTTCAGATGTTTAGACTACTTAGAATGTGGACACTCTGAATTCAAGTGAAATTGGTCTGGGTTGGGGTCTGGGAGACATGTTTTAGACACACCCCAGGTAATAACTGTACATCAGAGCTACTAAGGTCCAGGACAGGCACCCAGTTCACTGGGGGCAGAGCCGAGCTGCCCGAGGAGCTGCAGGAAGTCACCCCGGGGTCGTGCCGCAGCACGGGGTACCCCCTCTTCCACTGGGGGAGAGTCTCCTAGCCGTGTGGTCAGCCGGGGTCACCGGGGCAAACTCGGATTCTTTGAGGGTCTTTGTTTGGAGTCTTCCTATATCTCAAACTGGGGCTTACACTAATTTTAACTATTTATCAAAATCAGGAGATGAGGGTAAATCAAAGGTTAAAAGCTATCTTCTTAATTAAGCACTTCCTGCTAGCTATTTACTTGTCTGGGGAAAAATGTTTTTATACTCTTGTAGAAAGATAAAGTAACCCTAAACTACAGCTCTGAGATGAATTATGGTTTATGAAAAATAATGGGATAGTATCGTAAATCACAAACATTGTCTCTATGAAATATGACCATCCTAATTCTGTACATTTCCTCCCTGTTTCAATACAATGGAGTCTTTCTAAGACAAATTAATCCAGCATTAACCTTGGAATTATCACTCTGCTTTTCCTAATGAAACCGATAAGAAAAATAAATACTTCTCAATGCTTAAGAATCTCATTAAATAATCTGTAACTTAAGTAAGTCCTATCTTACTTCTTTGTTTTTTAATTCTTCTGCAGCCACACACAGCACCCTCCAGCCGAGCGCACATGGATCCTAGGCTGAGGCCTGAGGTCCACTTCATGCCAGGATGCCACCAAGGAGTCGCGTATCTTCCCCAGACTGTCTGCTCATCGGGAGTGTTAGGGTGTCGCCAGGTGATATGCAAACTTATTACAAGTCTGAATTAGTGAGAAAGCAGATTACCAGTCTGACAAGCCTAAATAACAATTAAGCATCTGGTTTATTGCCTTGGCTTTTAGTGTGGAGACATGCTGCATGTCAGTCAACACAAATGTCCCCTGTACTCTCCCAGCAGAAAAATGTGGGCCACTGTTATGGAGAATTCAGAGAAATAGTAATTATATCTCCACAGTTTTACTATCACTACGATTATAACTCAGCTAGAGAGATGCAGTACATCAGATAAAAATATTCACAAGTGCCAGCGGGTATTTCATTAAATCAGTGAACATTTATCGGGAACCTATCGCATGAGTTAGCTCCTAACTGAGTGAGTATCAAAAATAATAATGCTGATGTGTCTTAGGGAAAAGTTGTGATTTTTCTCCATTTGTGGAAACTCTAGTAATACACTGCATTAGCACTTAAGTTAGTAGCAGGGGGTTATCTACTATCAAAAGTATCTGTAAATACCTATATCACACCTTTCTCCTTATTTAAAAAAAAATCAGTGTGGCCCTGGCTGGTGTAGCTCAGTGGATTGAGCACAGGCCTGCGAACCAGAGGATGGCGGTTCAATTCCCAGTCAGGGCACATGCCTGGGTTGCAAGCGAATTCCCTGCAGGCCAGTTCCCAGCAGGGGACAAACTAGAGGCAACCATACATTGATGTTTCTCTCCCTCTCTCCTTCCCCTCTAAAGATGAATAAATAAATAAATATTTTTAAAAAAATCAGTGTGAAACCACACCCTGGCTGGTGTGGCTCAGTGGATTGAGTGCCAGCCTGGGAATCAGAGGGTCACCAGTTTGATTCCCAGTCAGGGCACAGGCCTGGGTTGTGGGCCAGGTGCCCAGTAGGGGGCACTCAAAAGGCAACTACACATTGATGTTTCTCTTCCTCTTTCTCTCTCCCTTCCCCTTCGTCTAAAAATAAATAAGTAAAATCTTAAAAAAAACAATTTGATAGCTAATTTAATTAATTACACATTGAGTACTTAATAGGATAAATGTATCTGGAGCATAATGTTAAATGCTGGCAATGCAGACAGTAAATATTATTTATAACTTGCATGTATAGTTCATAGTCCAGCAGGGAAAAATGCATGGAAATAATTAAATTATGGCACACAGTGATAAATGTACAATCCTAAGGCCTGTTCAGTATCACAGAGGGAACTCATCCATTCATTTGTTTAACAAATACATATTTAGTGCCCGTTTGCTCCAGTCTCTACCCACACAGTGCAGTAAAACCGGGGGAAAAGAGACACTGCCTCCAATTTACGGAGCCTGCAGATTAACGGAAGAATAGACAATAAGCAAGCGGACAAACAAATAGCAAAAACAGTATGTAATTTCCCAAGACACTAAGTTCTATAAAGAAAACAAACAGGGCGTGGTCGATAACAGAAGGGGTGGAGCTCTGCTCTTGAAAGTTTCTCCAGCGTCTCCGCTGAGCCCTGAAGAACAGAAGGACCCATCTCTCAAAGAGCAGAGGCAAGAGCCCTGCCCGCTCACCTTGCCCCTGCCCTAGTCAGGGGCACGGCGTGGGCTGAGGTGAGGCAGAGTGGGAGGGGGCAGGAGTGAGCCAGGTGTGAACCCAATAAGAATCCTCTGAAGGGCATTAAATTGGGGATGACAATGACCTATTGGGGTTTTAGAGAATCACTCTGGATGCTAAATGGAGACTGTATTGGAGTGGAACATTTGTGGTTACGTGGAGACCGTCCCGGAGGCGGATATGACGTGGACCAGGCTGGTGGCAGCAGGCGTGCAAAAAAAAAAAAAAAAAAAAAAAAGGCTGGATTCAAGGTTTATTTTAGACTGTGGTGGATGTGGGAGTGAGGGAAAGAGAGGACACCTGTGAAGGGGTTAAGCAGGCCACTGCCCACAGAAGCTGTGTCTTGAAGAAGGGTACAGGGCTGCGGATGAAGATGAGCAAGCTTCTGTCAACTGCAAGACACCAAAGGACAGGCACAGATGAAGTCACTCCGGGTATTAAAAAGATGGGGAGCCCTGTCCTGAATCACTGCAACATTCACAGGAGCTAAACGGTGTGCAATGGGCAAGGTCCCTTTAACAGTTTCGTGTCACCTGTGTATAAAAATCAACATAGTGAGAAGGAATCGGCCCGGGTGCAGCCTTGATACACCAGAGAGCAGTGGGGCAGATTTCCCGGGAGGCTGAGAGAGCACAAGCTGCAGGCTTCTTCTCTAGCAGGGGCTCCTTGCAAGGCCCTGATTATAATTTTGTATTTGTAGTTTAATACTTTTTTTTTTCTAGAGAGACTCCAAATTCCCTAAGTTCAGGCCCCACAAAATCTGTCTCTGACCCCAGTGGAGAAGATTAAGAAACAGAACATGCAATTAAAAACCACCAGCGACTTAACAATGTGGCTGCCCATGGGGCCGTTTTAGTCTCCTCTGTGCTGGGTCAACTAGAAGTTGTGGGCAAACGTATTCTTTGAAGAAAAGCTCTCTTGTTCAAAGCTACTTTCTGACCTCTTCACACGGGCCTTAACCAGAAGATGGGTCACAGCTCTGTGCTGGAGAAAGGCAAGGCCAAGGCCAAGGCCAAGGGCAAGGCCTAGGTCTTGGCTGGGAAAGTGGAGCAGAGCCATGGGCATCGCTCTGGCCGTGGGAACACCTTGTGGGTGGCTGGCAGAATAAACCACCTTGGCAACACAGAGCACCTGTAGTTCTTCAAACCCAAAAAGTTTGCAAAAAAAAGAAAACGAGTAAAAAAAAAAAAGAATAGGCAGACTGGCTACAGACTTTGCAGGGCCCAGGGTAAACTGAAAGTGTGGGTGGGCCTCTGGTTCAAAAAGTGTTAAAAATATCAAGATAATGACAGCAAAGCATAAAACCAAGAACCAGGACCCTTTTAAACAGGGGGCCGGACTTGGTTCTACAGGCTGCACATCCTGAAGTCAGCTCTGGGGACAGAAGAAACCTTAGGGGCAGGGTTCTCACCTTTATCGGGCGTGTGCCGTACTCCAGGCACAGAGCAAGACACTCACAACTCATTTTACCTTCAGAACAACTCTGTGAGCGGAACGTCATTACCCACAGTTCCCAGGAGGGAAGAAGTCTCACAAAGGTTAAGTGATTTGCACCCACAAGTGCAGGTAGAGTGTTTATGCCCTAAAGGTGAGAGAGAGAAGAGACCCAGAGTCACTGCCCACGTACTGTGGAACCGGAAACGTGTGGGCTGCTATCGTTAGGCCAAGGTGTCGAAGTGGCCCGACCACCATCGCCGTGAGCCACAGTGGAGGCTGTGGACAGGAAACTGGAAACACTGCGGTCCTGTTCCGTCTCCTCGGGCTGTTCAGCTTTGAACTAACATGGGGAGGCTGCCCTTCCAGCCGGAGCAGGCAGGTTTGCTTTCACAAAAAGCTCCCAGATTTTTTGGTTTTGTATTCAGCTGCTCTTGTTGGCATAGGGTTAAATGACTACTGTTTTACTTGCAATTTATTTATATTAAAAGTGAAAGGTCAAATTCACACAGGGTGAAGTACAGAACTCTTTATAAACATGCAAACAAATGCAGTGCTCGCTGCCAAAAAAATATCCAAACAAACCAAACCAGAGACAAGAGACATGCCCTCGGCTCAGACGGCTCTGCTCTTCCACACAGATGAAAGGAAATCCTGAAGGTCAAGACCAAACACAATCAAATGCAAACTCAGTGTTGCTCCTTAGTGGACACCCAGGGAAGGGAGAAGGCTACTTATATGGCTACTTTGAACGCTGTGGACACCCGCATTACAAACGGAGGCCAAGGAGACCCATTGAGGAATCGAAACCTTCTAGTATTTTGCTAACAGTTTTCAGAGTCCCTGGACCACTGTCCTATCATCACTCATGCTTGTTTATTTATACACATCTATAAAGTATAGTTAATATTCCTTTATAAAAAGAAAAATTATTTACCTTAGTTCAAACGTACAGACATATGCTTACGTGTGAACTTCAAACATGTTCTTAGCCTTTATGATGTTTTAGGAAGGAGAGGAATGGTGGTACCTTCATACTCCCGAATCCCAGGAATGACAGATATGTGACTTTTAAAGTACATGTGGGTCCAACATGATTATCAATCACAAGGAGACATGGCCTTGGCCAAATACAAGGAACTGGACTTGAGCCTGCCATTGGCCTGTGCCAACTCTGTGGCCCTGGAAACTGGTGAAACTGGTTGGGTACTGACTTTGATCTACACACACGAACCTCAGGGCTTCCACCAAGAGGAGCGTTTACAGGATTGTGGTTCTGGTACCTTTTCTGAGAAGGGAGACACTGGCATCTCTTCTTTCACCCGTCACCCTATCTGTAAATAGCAGGCAAGCTACAAGTTCAATTGCTCGATGTTAGGAGACAGTCCGGCAGGGAGGATGTTACGCTAAGTGAAATAAAAAAGGAGAAAGACAAGTACTGTATGCTGTCACTCAGACATGGAATCTAAAGAAGCTGAACTCCTGGGAACAGAGCAGAGACTGGTGGTGGTCAGGGGCTCGGAGGTAGGAAAATGGGGCACAGATTTCCAGTTAAGAGATACATAGGCTCCGGGAATCTACTCTGCAACATAATGACTATTGTTCACAGCACTGTGTTATAGATTTGAAAGCTGAGAAGAGACTAGAATGTTTTTGCCACAAAAAAGAGAAATGGTAGTGATGTAACAGGAAGGAGGCGTAAGCTCATTCTACAGAGGCGATCATTTGGCAATCGATAAATGCATCAAATGGACTCATTCAGTTACCGAATCAAAACCTCGAAATGACACAATATTGTATGTCAGTTATATCTCCATGAAGTAGAAAAAGAAGACTCATTTAAAAAGGAGAGAAAGGAGACATGCAGACTGTTCTGCAGAGTGGCTGCTCCTGGTGGGCTCCCGGGACCAGTGCATGGCAGGACCTGCGTCCGCACACGCTGACGAATACTTGGTTCAGTCTTTTTCGCTGTTGCCGTTCAAACGAGCGTGCTGTGGCATCTTGTGGTGTTTTGGATTTACATTTCCCTAATGACTAATCAAACTGAGCATGTTTTCAAGCACTTATGCGCCACGCACATATCTTCTTGGGTGAAGTATCTTTTCAAATGTTTTGCTCATATTTTTTAAATCGGGTCAGTTGTTTTCTCATTGTTGAAACTTTTTCAACTTGGAAAAAGATATTTGCTGTGCATATATGCAATTTATATCTAGAATTTTATTTTTTTAGAATATTTTAAAATACTGTCTACAAATTAATTTTTAAAAACCAGACTAATAAGAGAAATAGGCAAAAACTTTACTGGGTACTTTACAAAAGAAGATATTCAAGTACTAAATAGCCTATGAAAGTTTGCCCAACTTTATTAATATTTAGGCACATGAACACTGAAATCGCAGTGCGGAATTGCACACTATGTCCTGGGGATCAGTAAGAGTGTGGAGCAATCAGAGCTCCCATAAACTACTGCTGACGGCTTGTACGTGGGCAGCTCTTTCTACTGAGCCTCCAGCCTATTTATGCATATCCTGGGTGCAAGTCAGATACAGGCTTCGTAAATACTTTCTCCCAGTTATGGCTTATCTTTTCATTCTCTTAACAGTATCTTCTGATGAAGTCAAAGTCTTAATTTTGATGCAGTCCGAGGTCTCAATCTTTTCTTTTATTGATGATGGTTTTGGTGTTGTATCTAAGAAATACGCCTAACCCAAGTTTGTGAAAAATTTATGTTATGTTTTCTTAGAGAATGTCGTTGTTTTGTGTTTTTATGTAGGTCTCTGATCTACTGGCATGTGGTATGAGGTCTGAATTACAGTAGTTCAATTATTTTTGCATATGAATATCCATTTGTCCCCACACCATTTGTTGAAAAGACTGTCCTTCTTTTGGTGAGTTGCTTTTTTACCTTTGTCGAAAATCGTTTGCCCCATATGTGACTGAAGTCTATTTCAGAATTTCTAGTCTATTCCATCAACTTGTTTGTCTGTCTTTACACCGACACCACACTCTTGATTACTGAAGCCTTATAATAAGTCTTGAAATCAGTTGATAGTTCTCCAACTTTGTTCTCTCTCAAAGTTATTTTGGTTTGGGATTTAACTTGTTTTTCTTTTCCTAGGGTCTCAGGTGGAAACAGATATCACTGATTCAAGATCTTTCTTTTCTTCTAATACAGGTGACTTTGTGCTATTAAGAAATCTCCCATGTACTGCTTTAGAGGTAGGCATCCCATGCATTTTGATGGGCTATTTTGAATTTTTTTCACTTCAAAATACTTTCTAGTGTTTTTGATTTTTTCCTTGTCATGTGTTATTTAGATGTGTTATATAGTTTCCGAATATTTGGGGAAATTTCCAAAGGTGTTCTGTTATTAACATTTAATTTTAATTTAAACTAAATTAGTTTAATTCCATTATGGTCATAGAATATACACAATTATACTGAGACTTATTTCATGGCCCAGAGTTTATTCTATCTTGGGTAAATGTTTTATGTGCACTTTAAAAAATGTGTATTTTGTTGTTAGTTGGAGTGTTCTATAAATAACAATTAGGTTAAGTTCATTGAGGGCATTATTCATGTCTTAAAGTCTGCTGTCTACTTGTTTTTCCAATTATTGAGAGAGTGATACTAAAATCTTGGCTGGTTATAGATTTATCTATCTTTCCTTGCATTTCTATCAGTTTTTGCTTTGTGTACTTTGATGCTCTGTTACTAGGTGCAGAAATATTTAGGATTGTTATATTCTTGGTCAATCTTCATATTTATGAAATTAACTCCCCTGTTTCAGGTAATATGCTTTGTTTTAATTCTACTTTGTCCGATATTAATATAATCACCCCAGCTTTCTTTTGATTAACATTGACATGATATATCTTTTCTATTCTTTTACTTTCAACCAATCTGTGTCTTTCTGGTTAAAGTGAGTTTCATTTAGGTAACAAATCATTGAATCTTACTTTTTTGTGCAGTCTGATTATCTCTGTTTTTTAATTGGTGGGTGGGGGGTTTAGAGCATTTATGTTTTGTACCATTACTGGTAGGGCTGGGTTTAAATAACATCTGTTTTCTACTTATCCCACCCACGCTTTTCCTCTCTCTTATTCTGCCTTCTTTTGAATTATATATTTCTTATCGTTTCATTTTATTGCATCTTATCTCCTTTGCTGGCTAAATAGCTAACATTCTTGTTCCTTTAGTTGTTGCTTCAGGGTTTATTACACGCATCTTTAACTTATCCCAACCCAGCTTGAAGGCACGTATGCCTCCCAGAATAGGTCATTTCTCCCCTCCTGTCATTTGTGCTTCTGCTGTCAAGCATTATAATTCTACCTAAACCCCACAGTGAATTGTCATTTTTTTTGTTTAAATAGCAAATTATCTTTTTACGTGATTTAGATATTTCTTAAAATCTTAAACATTTACGCACATAGTTCTGATTTCTAGTTTTCCTCATTTCCTTGTGCAGATAGATGCCCATTTCCGTCTGGCATCATTTCCCTGCTGCCTCTGGGATGTCAGTTAACATTCTTGTGACGAAGGCCTGTCTTATGTCTGGAAAAGTCTTGACTTCACCTTTGCCGTGAAACACGAGTTTGCTGTTGACAGCTTCTATCCTCCAGAACCTTAAGGGATGGTGCCACTGTCTTCTTGCTTGTATATTTTTCTAACAACAAATCTGCTGTCATCTGTATCTTTGTTGGTGAATATTTTCTGACTCATTGCTTTTAGGATATTCTCACTGCTACTTGTTGAGAGTAATTGGAGAAGGACTGGCTTTACTGCGGTTCTCAGCATTGTTCTGTGCTTGGAGTTCACTGAGTTTCTTGGATCTGTGGTTTATAGTTCTCAACAAATTTGGAAACCTTTTGGCCATTATTTCTATAAATATTATTTCTGTATTAGTTATATTGTTATGCACCGAATTTCTCCAAAATTTGGCAGCTGACAACAAGAGAGGTGTATTATGTCGCACTTTCCCTGGGTCTGTAACCAAGGTGTTGGCCTAGAGCTACAGGTGGGTCTCAGAGGACCCATTTGCCCCCGACTCGTGTGCATGTTGGCCACCTTGATTCCGTGCCAGGTACACTGCACTACAGAACTGCCTCGTGGCATAGCACCTGGCTTCCTCAGAGAAAAGGGAGCCGAGGGCGAGACAGAGCACCCCAAATAGAAAACAGGGGCTTTCTGTAACCCAATATGGGCAGTTACACCCCATCACTTCTGCCATGCTTTCTTCTTTAGAGGTGAGTCAATAGATTCTGTCCACATTCAGGAGGTGAGGATTTAAGAAGATCATGAGCACCCGGATGGAGTCAAGGATCATGGCAGCCGGGGGTGGGGGTGCTGTGGGGGGTGGGGTTTGAGAAGCTGCCTGCTACTTCCACTCTTCCCTTGGCGACTGCAGTGACGTGTGTATTAGGCCACTTAAAGTTGTCCCAGCTCACTGATGCACTGTTGACTATTTTTTAAATTCACTTTTCTCTCTGTACTTTGTTTGGGGATCATTTATTTTGCTATGAGTTCAAGTTCATTAATGTTTTCTTCTAAAATGTCTAATTAGTTATTAATCTAATTCAGTGCATTTTCATCTCAGACATTATACTTTCATCTTTAAAAGTTAAATTTGGGGCTTTATTATATCTTTCATATTTTCCCTTAACTTTAAGGACATAAGAATAGAATTATGATAACTGTTTTAATGTCCTTTGCTGTGATCCTACCACCTGTGTCCATTTCAACTGATTTTTTCCCTCATATTTTCCTACTTCTTGGTATTTTTTTAAATTAAAGATTTTATTATTTATCTTTAGAGGGGAAGGGAAGGAGAGAGGAACAGAAACATCAATGTGTGGTTGCTTCCCGTGCATCCCCCGCTGGGAACTGGCCTGCAACCCAGGCATGTGCCCTGACTGGGAATTGAACCATAATTCTTTGGTTCGCAGGCCTGCACTCAATCCACTGAGCTACACCAGCCAGGGCTTACTTCTTGGTACTTTTTTATTGGATGCCAAACATTGTGAATTTTACCTTGTTGCATGCTGCATATTTTTGTATTCCTATAAACATTTTATAGTTTATTTTGGAACAGAGTTAAGTTACTTGGAAACAGTCTGATCATTTTGGAAATGCTTTTAAGATTTGTTCAGTGGGAATGGAGCAGTGTTCTGTCTTCAATAATTAGGCCTAATTAGTTCCCACTACAGAAGCAAGACTGATCTGTGTCCCCTGCCCTATTCCCCACGTGTCATGGTGGTATTCAGTCTATATTGTGAGAACAGGCATGATTTCTGGTCCTACGTGACAGCTGAACATGGTCACTGCTTCTCCTTTCAGTGGCTTTCTCTGGTCTCCAGCAGGTCCTCACACTCCTGCACTTGCCAGCTAAATACTTACTCAAAGGAGCAGGAATTCTCTCTGTGAAATGCTCTCTCTCCTCTCTAGATTCTTTCCTGAGAATGTGGTGGTCTTGGTCTCTTCACTCTTTCAACTTTACCTCCTCATTTCAGGACTTTCTTTGGGTTTCCATCCCTGCTCTATGCCTGTAAGTGATCTCAAAGCAACGAGCTGGGGCAATAGCAGGACTCAGTTTGATTTTTCCGTCTCACATAGATCGCTATCTGTTCTCGCTCTCAGCATCTTGAACACCATCATTTCTTCCTTCCTTCCTTCCTTCCTCCCTCCTCCCTCCCTCCCTCCCTCCCTCCCTCCCTCCCTCCCTCCCTCCCTCCCTTCCTTCCTTCCTTCCTTCCTTCCTTCCTTCCTTCCTTCCTCCCTCTTTCTTTCTTTCTTTCTTTCTTTCTTTCTTTCTTTCTTTCTTTCTTTCTTTCTTTCTTTCTTTCTCTCTCTCTCTCTTTTTCTTTCTTTCTTTCTTTCTTTCTTTCTTTCTTTCTTTCTTTCTTTCTTTTTCTTTCTCTCTCTCTCTTTAAGTTTTTAGTTGTTTCAAGTAGGAGTGTAATTCTGGCTGGAAGCAGATGTCTGGTCTCCAGACAAAATATCTTTTTTTAATGTATATATTTTTTATCCTCACCCAAGGACATTTTTTTTCACTGCTATTCAGAGAGAAAGGAAAGGGGGGAGAGAAAGACACACAAACAAACAAACAAAGATCAACTGGTTGCCTCTGGTATGCACTGGGGACTGAACCCGAAACCTAGATATGCACCCTGACCAGGAATTGAACCTGCAACCTTTTGGTGCACGGGGCAACACTCCAACAGCCTGAGTCACACCAGCCAGGGCTCCAGACAAGACACCTTGCGTGGCCATCAGCAAGCTTGTGGAGTAACACGCCACACGTTTATTCCTCTTTCCCTGGTGTGTATGGGGACGGGTTAGGGTTTGGGGGTAGGGTAGGGTATGGGGAGGATTTGTTTCTTTCCCTGCCGGTGCAGACGTTGTTTTTCACACCCCAACCCATGTGTCGTTTCTCTCCGATAGTTCACATACTGTCCGTGGATTTCCGTTCTAGGCTACCCAGTCATGGTTTGGGGCCCACAGACGCTCAATTCTTTGCTTAGAACCTGGAGCTGTGTTAAGGCCAGACTCTGGCTAGTGTCTTGGAAGTTAATCTTTCTTCGTTCATGTCTAGGAGGTTAAATGAAGACGCTGATTTATCTGTAGCAGTTTCACCAAACCAGCTGGTCCTGTTCACCAGCAGCCGTCAATGTGTCAGTGGCTTTGCCGTGTAAATCCCATCTCCTGTCTGCAGAAGGAACACTGATTAATTTGCCCACACCAGAATCCAATTAGCTTTCCCTCTTCTCATCTAAGTTTTTAAATGCAATTTTGTTAATGTGAATTTTAATAGTGATTTATGGCAACAGTGCTCCTTTCGCTTCTCATGTAACCAGGTAACTTCTCTTCCAAGGCCAAAGTGCAATAAGAGCTTCCTTGCCCATAATTCTCATTCTTTTTCATTTCCTGTTGTAATATTTTTGCTTTTAATCTTCTGCGTTTAATCATGTTTAACTGCACCTCATTCTCTGGCTGACTTGCTGTACTCTTACTGTCGGATTTTACAGAGCACACGTTTCCTGGAAAGGCTGCTCCTCGCTGGCTGGGAAGGACCGGAAGCATCCACGTCAGCGATGCTGAGATCCGTCGTCCCCCAGGCCAGAGACAGCGAGTTCACCCCGGTTATGTAACCCCGAGGGCCGATCAAATGCCTGAGTTGGGGTCGAGGGACAGTATCAGCCCGAGAGCAGCTTGGACATTTCTAAAGAGGGCGGTGAGGGGAAATGAGCTTTGATAAGCACATGTGATTAAATATGTTTTCTGCCCTGGAATTTGTTATGAATCCTGACATCCCACAATCCGCACAGATAAGTACCAAACAATTACCAGAAAAACGATGCTGCAGTGTGGGAAATGGTACCCTCCCAGGCCGAGGGGGCTGTTGCGCCTTCACAGGAGACGCAGGAGGGGAAGCAGATGTGATGGGCTCCAGGCAGCTTCTCGCAGCTCCAGGAATCTGAGCCAGGCAAGCTGGCTGTGGCTGAGAGCACGGATTCCAGAGCACGACAGCCTGGTTCAAACCTCAACTCTGCCACTTTCTCGCTGTGTGGACTCGGGAAAATTACTCCACATCTCTGTGCCTCCATTTTGCCTTGTGTAAGTTGGGGATATACTGAATTTTGTTGTGTATGATGCACTCCCAATGTTTTTTGCCCAAACTTTCAGAGAAAACACGTTTCATTTGAAGATTTTAGTTCAATGTTTTATTTTTTTATTTAGATACGTGTTTTTCATAGTATAAAGGAATTTTGACATTTATTTTTGAACACATTATGGTACAAAAAATTTATGTAATAAATAATTACAAAACACAAGACCAGAAACAAGGTATTTCAGGTACTATCCATGTATAATGGGCAGCCTTATTTTTCCCTAAAGAATTTGGGCAAAAAGTGTGCATTATACACAGCAAAATACGGTAATAGTATCTGCACAGGTTTGTTGTCCTGTGACAACTCAATTAAAATAAGGTAATGTATGGAAACAGTTAGATCTGAGCCTGATGCATACAGTTGTTAGCTGCTACTATGTTTTTTTCCCCTAATTGAAATATATCTGACATATAACACTGTACCAATTGAAGGTGTACAACAAGTTAATTGGACACTTTCGTATGTGGTAATTTGATTGCCATTGTAAGGATAGTTAGCACTCTATCATGTAGCATACTCATTATTTCTCCTTTGTGGTGGGAATAATTAAGACCTGCTCTCTTAGCAAGTTTGGTGATTACAATGCAGTGTCGTTCCTGTACCCTGTGGTAGATCCCCGAGTCTGTCTACTGGTTGCGAGTTTCTACCCTTAAGCAATGTCTCTATTCCCCTACCCCCAGCCCTGCTAACCACCATTCTACTCGTTTGTTTTACGAGTTTGATGTTTTTTAGATTCCACAGAGAAGTGATATTGTCGGTGTTTGTCCTCTCTGTCTGACTTCTCTTACTTACTGTAATGTCCCCGAGGCCTCACTGAGGGTCTGACCTGGGGCAGACCTGTGCTCTTTGTCACGGTGGTCACCGGGCATACGTAGCTGTTCGGTGCTTCCCTGTGCCTGATGTGACAGGATAACTGAATTTTGAATTGTGTTTGATTTTAACTAAGTTTAATTTAAATCAATACCCGATTCAGTTATTGGAATAATTTAAAGCATGTTTGAAGAATTTGGATGTATGAACTTACTCTTTAAAGTATAAATTTTATGAAATCTAAGTACAGACTAAGGATCTCGGAGAGAATTTTGGTGTTTTGAAGATGAAGTACAAGAAAAAAGACTGAAAGATATCTCACCGATATTTTAAAAATATGGATTGCATGTTAAATAATAATAGTTTGAATATATTGGGTTAAATAAAATATTAAAATTATTTTCTCTTGTTCCTTTTTACTTTTTGAACATGGCTACTAGACCATCTTTAAAAATACATGTGGCTGACATCCTATTGAATGGTGCTGGGCTAGGCCGTAAGGGAGTTTATTGCTCTGCTCATATGTTTAGACTTGATGCTAAGAGCATTGGGAAGAGACAGGACCAAATTTACATATTGCCTATTTACATATCAGCAAATTTAGCCTGGCAACTGTGCGGGACATGGATTTGAGGGAAATAAAACCAGACCTACGGCGATCAACCAGTTGCAGCAATGTCTGCAAGAGAAAACCGTGGTCTAAATTGTGGCTGGCAGTGTGGATGGCCAAAGTGGCATTTTGGAGAGGTGGGTTCCCCCAGTCAGACTGGGGGAGGCAGGTCCGCAGGGGCTATGGCTTAGCGAACTGGATGCCTAGAGGACAGGAAGCCTTCAGAACACAATTTCACTGTCCGAGGAAGTCTTTTTAAAAAACTACCCCAGCTCAGTTATTTGCATCGAAGAGACTCCCACAGCCAAAATATTGCTTTTAGAAATGACTGGCTCTTTTATTCTTTCACCCAATTAAGTCCAAAAACTGTCTTTCTCTACCTGTCCTTTAAAAAAAAACACACACACACACGAACCGGACAAATCCCAACAGGATCATTGCCGATGGCTGAACATAGTTAACAGTCCTTACTTGGTACTCAAAGAGCTTCCAGAATTCAAAGGGAATATTTTTAAAATGAGGATGAAAGAGAAGAGCCTTTGGGGACATTCCTCCCTACGGGGAACAGCACAGGTCAACGGGAAGAGGGCTGGCTTGGAATCCAGGCCCATCTGCCCCAGCTCCAAGTTCCAGCCCATTCCAGTTCCAAGTCCTCACATGTGAAAAGTTCCCAGTCACTATCTGTTGAACAGATGGAGTTTACTGAACACCTCTGAGCCTCAGTTTCCTGATCTGTATAAGTGAGATGATTTTCTCCACTGTGAAGAATAGTTTTGCAGAACATCATCTCATACATAAAGTGTCTAGCGCTCAACTGATATTCATTGGTAGCAATTATGATTACATCTTGCACTACAGTTAAAGCAGAGGGGGGAGCTCTTCATGGTGCATTCCAAATACTGCTGTGGCCCGACTTCCTTCCTGACTAGTGTGCTATGTGCTTCTAGCACCATCGGGATGTGGCTGGTGCACACCTCCTAAATCTGGAGGGAATCCTAAACCTAAAACTCTCATTCCGACTACAGTCTTCAGCCTTCTCTCCAGCAAGTCTCCAAGCAGGGAGGTGTGGCCACTACCAACATTGCCTTTGTTCATTGTCTTTTTTCCTTGTTCATCTTTCCTATCCTGCGTACCTCTTGGGAGAGTGATCTTAGAAACTCGAAATGGTAAAAAAAGGACAGGAGGGATCTGAGCCAGAGCAAAGGCCTTGGATCGCATACTGATTAACCAAGGTTGGCTGCTCTTGAAATGCATGCCGACGTTACCGTGTATTCACCGAGAAGATCACCGATGGAACTGCCCTCTTTTCCACGTGAGTGTGCAGTCTCCAAATTCACAAATATTTATGTAATACAGTACAAAATATTACGAATACACAAATATTTATGTAATACAGTACGAAAAGGAGGCTGGTTGTTCCTCTCTTCTAAGAACAATGCAGTTCTTCTTCTTAAACCTTTTGCAAGGAGCTAACATGTGCTCAGCCACGGGGCAGAGAAGGGAAGACGGCAGAGCCACTAGGGAGCATGAGGCGGGCTGTGTGGAGGTGACGGGGAGCTGTCCGAGAAAGAGAAGGCTTCTCCAATCGGGGACACTCGGCACCGGGGATAACGTTCCCAGGGAAGCGAGGTCCTGAACTTTCCAGCTATCAAACCAGTGTTTGCAGAGTGGCTCCACTCTTTCCTGGTATGTTGTGTCCCATTGCAAGATGTGACCCTGGTCTTCAAGGACCATGTCCTTCATCAAGATCAACAAGACACACGCTTGGAATAAACAGAAATCCATGAGCACTTAACTGGCTGATGCTGACTGTAATTGGAAGCAGAGTTTCCAGAAAGGGAAATCAGAGTGGGATGATGGTGCTGGAAAGACCCCCGTGAGGAAGGTGGAGGTGGAACAGGGCTGTGAAGGCTAAGCGAGGTTTCTGTCCAGGAGGGAAGGAAGGACATTGGCAAGTGAAGACGAGGATGATGGGGGGGTGGGAATCAAAGGCAAGGAAGTGCTGGCACGTCGGGTGCACGTGAGTCACTTGAAATCGTCCCCCTCACTCTGCAGTGCATGACACTCACTCCTCTGCTCGCTTCCCACCCCCCACCCCCGTCTTGAGCCCCACCTCACAATTCTCTTTTGTTAACTTTAAAATCTCCTTTCTTGTCTCTTTGTCCACCATCCTTCCTAATATATGGGCCTAGCATTATTTCTAATGTTTTACATATGAAAATTGTAGCTTCCAGATCAGAGCAGAAGCCCCCTGTGAACCCCCAGCACAGGGTTCCTGCCTGCTCGGTAACTGCTCCCCGGTGGCTGAACTTGACCATGTTTCCCGCAGCTGCAAGCCTCTCGGAGCACCAGAGAGCCACGTCCTGGCGTTTTACAGAACAGATGTGGGGGACCAAATTGCTGCTAAGGAGTCAGAGAATCCTCGGGGGAGAGACTGGCGCTCTGAAATTGCAGGGTTATTTGATAGCTAGTGTTGAAAAGACTTATTTTCTAGCTTTTTCTTGCTTTCCTCCCTCTTATTCTTTTATTTCCAGAATTTTCCACAAAGGGGTTCATTTACAAAGAAGCCAAGTTTTGGCTACAACACCTTCACAAAATGAAGGCCTTTGACAGTGTTGGTCTGGAGGGAGGCATGGCCCCACCCCCACCCTGTCCCTAAATTACTCCCTGTAATTTGTTCGGCTTGATTCTACCCTGAATGTCCAGGCGGTTGAAACCCACAGCGCCTTTGGCCCGTGAAGGGGAGGCATCTTTCCTCTCGTGTCCTCTCGGAGGATCTGAGGCGGCTGGCCCTCTGCCCGGGGCTGTGCCAGAAAGTGGCATGACCACCGGGCGACCGTGGTCGAGGCAGGAAGAAAATCCCCGGTATTCACAGCTAAAGGATGGTTTGAGAAATGCTGGTGACTGAGGGCTGGCGGGGAGAGGGGCAAGAATAGTAGCAGAAATGCCCTCGTTGACTCTGCTTCTCCCTCACTCAGGTCCTGAAAGAACCAGAGAAAGAATCCCAGTGTTTGCGGCTGGACTGGCCCTGGGTTTCCCCTCCCCCACAGTGACAGCCTGTGCTGGCCCAGCTGGGGACACTGCTTCCTTCGGGGTCTTTCTAGGGTAAGGTGGGAATTCTCTGGGCCCCTCCCACTTCTCAGTAACATCTTCGACCCTGAGAAAGAGCCTGTGGAGCCCAGGACTTTCCAGTCCAGTTCAAAACCCCAGAGGCCGTGTGTACCGGAGGTAAGGGAGCAGCTCTGTTCCTATGACTTGAGCTCCAGTCGCCGGCTTGTTTTGGGGACGCCTGGGAGCTGTGTCACCCAGGGGAGGAAGGGATCTGCTCAGTCAGCTAGAGGTTTTGCTTCCACAGCTCCTCTTCACAGTGAACAGGAGGAGGGCGGGCTTCTGTCACGGAGCACGTGTCTGGCTTCTGGGTCACTAACTTCTTCTGTCCCAACTCACCACCTCTCACAAGCCCCACAGGTCTGGGAAACAGAGAAAAGGTCTCTCCTTGACTTCCACCTTTTCTTTAAAGTACATGGGTGTGGACACTGGCGACCATATTGGTAGCAAAGGAAGGACTGCACCCTGGAATAGGGCCACGTGCTCTAGGCTCCTTGATTATTTTTATTCATTTAAGGAAACTGGAAAAGCACAGAGCCCTCAGGACACGCGAATTCAAGGTGGCCGTGGAACCGGTATCTCAGGAACAGCTCCTGCAGGTGAACTCCCTGAAGCCTCAGCGCTTGATTGAAAGGAGCAGCGCTGCTCCGACCAAACTGGAGGACACCTGGGGAGCAGTTTCAAAGAAGCAAGTCCTCTTTTCTTTGGCCCCAGCTTGTGCACCATCTTCCAGCTGAAGAGAGCTGGAGCGTGGCACGCTTGCTTCAGTAAAGGGCAGTTCAACGTGGATAACCGGTTTTTCTTCCGCAAAGCTGACATTTAAAGAGAATCTTTGGGCAGACTCGTTGCAGTCTTGTTTGTGGCAGAGGAGGAGAGCTCTTGGTTATAAATAAGCAAAGCAAAATGGAAAGATCATGACTCCGTGGCTGGAGCACCAATCGGCCTGGGCTGTGTACTGCAGGAGGAATGTCTCCCACCCACCCTTCTCTCCCAGTGCGACCGCCCACAAAGAATCCACGAAGGCAAACACCTTGGCATGTCCCACTTCTCTGGTCCCCGGGGTTTGCTCCACTGTGGCCCTGACCCCAGGGAAGTGAGTATGCAGATCTGGACGGGAAGGGCAGGTAGAGGGGGCAGTGAGGGCAATAGGCCCCTGGATGCAGGACTGGCCAGCCTGTGGGGGTCTCACCTGGTTCTGCATGAATTTGGGCTCTTACAGACAGACAGACAGACAGACAGGGCTGGTGTTGGGCTGGCCGTGAATGTGGGTCTGCATCAGTGTAGACCCCTGAGAGCTAAGACGAGGTTGTGTTGAATTTCCCTACGTCCACTCCAGCCTGGAGATGCTCCCTTAGGCCCGGGCCACGTCTGTTCTAGAAGAGGGTGATTAACTAGGTAATTAAGTCCAAGGTTTGGAATCCTTGCCTGGTCACTTACGAGCCCTGAGTCTCTGAGCAAGTCACTTGGCCTGTGTCCCCACGCCAGCTTTCTCTGTCCCGGGAAGCTGCAATGAACCAATGGGTGCAAAGCTCCACACGACTGGGACCGGAGAGGAGCTTAGTCAACGGGGCTGCCCCTGGAACAGAGACACTCGAGGGACAGGGAATGTAGGAATGGCCATTCACGGCACTGTCCATCTGTCCGTGGCTTCCTGGGAGCCCGAGTTTACGTAAAGTCGCTTTCCTGGCTTTGCCCTGCTGCAGCCTCTGGTTTCACGCTCCCATCCTCCTGGGCCTGCTGCTACTCGCGGCCCAGTTCACGCCAAGTCTTAGTGCTCACCACGCTCTCTTCACGGGCAGCTTAGTATTTTTTAATCCTCTCCCCTCCACGCTCCTGCCCGGTCACCTTTTGCAGGATGACAACACCAGCAAAGCCCTGGTGTGGGGCAGAGGAGGTCCCTCACTGGGTCCAGAGTTGTGTGTTTAATCAGGAACGCCGGACCCGCGGATGCACTAGTCCAGAGGCCATTGGCACGTGGATGCTGAGCTTGTTCTGGAAGAGCCAGGTCCAGAACTTCACCTCCCTTTGAAGGAAGCAGAAGGGAAATTCCCTCAGGGCCCTGGCAGGGGCGCACTGGGATTGGCCGCGTGAGGGCTGGAGGAAAGGACCGTGGACCAGGACGGGAGTGGGTGCTGGGAAACTGTAAGGGAGCAGCAGTGCCTCCCAGCAGGTAACAGCTTGGGGTAGTCGGCACCCCTGAGCGACAAGGGGCCGGGCCAGGTTGCTGTCACCAGACCGTGGATCCAGCGAGCTGTGCGGGAGGGGCAGTTCGACAGGACTGGTGACTTCCAGCAGAGGAATGCATCCAGCCTGCGGCACCCTCATGGGAAGAGAGCAAGGAAAATTACCCCGGCCTCGCTCCCCTCCCTCCTCCCAACTCCTCCCGAGCGGAGCTCCCAGGGGCTCAATCTGAACAGAGGCTGGACGGTAAGAGACCCCTGTGCTCACGTCTCCTGTCGCCCTCCTTCCCAGGCAGAGAGCAGGGTGGAACAGACAAAGAAAAGGCGAGAAGTTTGTTGGGAAAATCAAAGTCCACAAAAGGACTGTGCTGATCTCAGTAGGTGGAAACTCTGGGTACGTGTGTCGGCGAACATGTGTACCTACCACTTACTGATTCCTGCTGGTCTCTCTCTCCTCGTTCAACATGTCAAATTTCCATGAAACTGTTTCTTCTTTTAAAAAGGCCACAGGTTGTTTAGTGATGTGTTGATGGAACTTACAAATCACTATAATTATACTATAGCAACCACAACAGACCGAACACTGTGTGACAACAATGTCAGTAAAGGTGGCGAAGAAACTGCCTGCAGTGATTCTCACTCAGCCCCCTTGGGGAAACTGAGGCACTTGAGCATCCCTCCCCCAGCACCTCACTCTTTTCCACGCCCGTCTGTAGGGGGAGCACACGAGAAGCCCCCGGCCACTTCATGCAGTGAGGATGTGCTCACTGTCTCTTTGTGGCCACGGGCAAGTCAGTCACACTCACCGATGCCAAATGTTTTCCTCCTCCTCGCCTTCACACAACTCACTTGTCCTGTGTCACACAGGACACAGGCTTCACGACCACGTCCTTCTAGGAAACTACTCAACTAACTGTAAGTGAGACTTTAGGTCTCATAGTGCTTTCTGTAATATCTTCTTTAATCAACTTCCCCCCTATCTTCCTAGAGCTTGTAACCATTAGTTTTCCTGTCTAGGGGGCTAATGATGAAGAGCATGGATTGCCCTCTGGCTTCATTTTTTTTTTCTGTGTGGACTGAAGTTTAAAATCCCTGTAGGAAAGCTTTTAGATTAGGGCTCCCTAGAAGCAAACTCTGAGACAGAGAGCTGCATGCAGAAGGTTTTTGGGGGGGTGTCTTGGGACATACACCTGTGAGGACCTGAGGAAGGCAGGTGGGGAAAAGTGGAAGCTGATCCACAATGCAGCTGCAGTAGGGGCCTCAGCCATTCCCATGGGAAGCTCTCTCCTAATTGTGCCAAATGCACCCACCTTTGCATCCTCAAACCAACCGATCATTGGCCACCAGCTGTCCCCGGGAGACAGTATAACTGCAGCTAAAGTAGTTTCCTGTAGCCAAGGGCAATCCTCAGTGAGCCATGTAGCTATGACCGGTCAGCAGCTGACGGTCCAGCCACTGAGGCATGAATACAATATTTCTAAAGAGGGACTTCACTAGGACACTGTAGCATCCACTGCAGGCTACTCAGATCTATGTGCATCTAATGGTAGCGTTGCCCCATCTGGAAACAATGTGTCCAGGGTTCTGGTCTGTGTTATTTCTTAGGAAACCTCAGAAGCACTAGTGGGATGGGCAAGAGCCCTACTGCTGCAGTTGGTCTCACATTCATAACTGATGCTTGTTGTCCCGATCCTTCACCATTCCCCCTAGGTGTCCGTCATCCTTAGCCATCAAGTCTACTTCTCTAGGTGGGGACCTGGTGGGGCCCTAGACCAGCCTCCCCAACTTACCAAGTCCTTCTGAAACTGGCTACTTGTACCTGTGAACTAACCACTAAATCCAGGCAAAGGGATACCAAAGACATTCAGCCAAAGCACTGCGGGCAACAAAAGCAAACCCATACCTGGACTAGGAGTCAGTCCTAGTCAGGATAAATTGGTCCTTCTAGAATTGAGAAGATTCAAAGGAATTGATTTGCTACCAAACGACTGACTGGGCTCCTTGAGTGAAGGTGCCATTGGAGACCCGTGTCACCCTTTGCTGCTGGCAGGTTGGATGAACACTCAGCAGCACTGTTAGCTAAGTCAGCCTTCGTGAGTGTGCTGTTGGGTCCATGCATAAGCCTTTGCCTCTGCTGTCCTGGCTGCTCTGCACACGAACCCACGGTACCAGCACTGGGTGGGGGAGGACAGAGGCTGGCTGACATCTGCTAGCTGAGTCACATGGTTATTTCATTCCTCTTCTACAGTACATGCTAGTGGTGTCCACCCACATAGGCCCATCCAAGTGCCTCCTCCACAGACATCCTTACCCCCATTGTTTAAATTGCTCCCATCCTGGGCCCCGGCAGACCAACCAGGCCATGTGCCCTACGCTCTGCTTCCAAGGGCCCTTCCAGGTAACAACTGCAGCAGGGTGAGTGCCCTGGAAGCTTGTCTCTAAGTAGAGTCGAGCCTGTGGAAAGTTTATTTTGGAAAGCACTCAGGAGACGCATCTTTAAGATACTGACGGAAGCAGGGCTGGGGAAAGGGACAGATTGAAGGAAGGGTGCTAGACATTTTTATTTCCGTATCAGTTAGTCACAGGTCGCAGGTTGCCTTAGGCAAGGGCCATAATTTTAGATAAAACATAATTTCAGCTGAGAGCGATTTCTACTGAGGGACACAGCTATGTGTTGTCACAAAATGATATTTTCAGGAGTTGGGGGAGGGTTACATCAACCCCAAAGCAGCAATCTAAGCAGTGACTGTGGTATTCACTACTGTGTTAGAGCATCGATTTGTTCTAATTCAGATTTCAGTGTTATTTATTGCTCTGTAAGAAAAACCCCAATACTTAGTGCCTTGAAACAACAGTAGGCATTTGCTATCTCACGGTTTCTGTGGAGCAGAAATTGAGGAGCAGTTTAACTGGTCGGTCCTGGCTCAGGCTCTCTCGCAGGGCTGTAGAGAAGATGGTGCCTGAGCCTGCAGTCATCTCAGGACTTGACGTGGGCTGGAGAACCCACTTTCAAGATGGATTACTCATGAGGCCAGCAAACTGACGGAGGGCAGGAAGCCCCGGTGGCTGGTCACACGGACATTTCCATAGGGCTGCTGGGAACGCCCTCGCAGCAGAGTGTCTGGCCAAGTGATCCAGCAGAGAGGAAGGCAGAAGCCACAGTGTCTTTTATGACTCAAAAGTTACCCACTGTCCTGTCTATGAGTCCTATTGTTTGTGCATGTCATCCCTGTTCACCATAGGAAGAGACTCTACAGGAGCGTGAATGCCAGAAGGCAAAGACCCCTGGGGTCTTTTGGGAGACCAGGTCCCACAAAGAGAGCTCGAGCCAAAAGTCCTTCTCAAATGGTCAGGTCTTCTTATGATTTAACTCAGTCCCTGAGAGGAGCTAAGGTGCTAAAAACATGCAGAACTTGGGGGTGGTAGAAATGCACTCTACTCGAGGATGAACCGTCACTTCTCTCCCTGCAGCAGAAGATGCCACAGTTTGAAAAGACATTCTTCACTGTCCTAGAAGTTGGTGGAAAATCGGGTCAGTGTTCTGCAAAAGCTTGTGTCATGATTGCCGTCTTCACTTTATATGTCATCATTTTGTAGATACAGATACTAAAGGATGGTTTTAGGATTATTTCTCACTTCCACTCAGGAAAGGTATCTACATTTGTGATTGGTAACTTTATTCGTACACAATTATTAACATCTGTTGGCCAGCACTCGGAGAGTAGACAGCTAAGTTCAGCTTGAGGGATACTACACAGAAGAAAACCACATGGTTCCTGCTCTTAAAGACATTTGGTATCTTGCGAGGAAAACAGCATGAGCCCATACTGAGCCCGTAAGAACTACACCGAGGTAGCAACCAAACCAGAAATTTCCATGGGAATAAAACTTTAGCAAAGTTCTCTTTGGCCTCCATCTCTCTGCAGATGCTTTTCTGACCTAGAAAAAACCCAGCTGAAAAACTGGAAGAGCCGATCCCTTCTGCTAGCATCATGTCAGGGACGGACCGAACGAGAGGAAGGGATGGATCAGTCCTCACTGCACGACACCTTAGTGGTTCAGAGGGGTCAACGCAGTTATAAATAGAACGCTGCCTCCAAGACGCCCTCGCTACCCGCCAGATCACACCACATCCCCTTGACTGAGGGATGCCCTTTTGCCCAAGGCTGTAATTCATTTCCATGACTACCAGGAAGGCCAGAACAAACACATCACTCCCAACAGGAACCACATTTATTTTGAAGATAGAAAATCAATATCCAAGGTATTTACTTTGTGGAGAATGGCACTTGGTTTAGAAGCATTGTACTCAGGTCTGATAGGAAAAGTCTATGTGATCTGAATTTGGTTTACTTACTGGTCTTGGAATCAGGAGGAATGATGCCTTTCATTTATTCACTCATTCATTCAACAAATTTATTGTTCATGCAGGTACAGTGTAGGCAGGGAGTCTACGGAGCTTATAAGAATAAATAAGTGAGAGTCCTTGTCTTAAGGAACTCAAACTCTAATGGGAAAAATGGACAAAAACACTATAAATCAATAAACCCTCTGATAGAAATGGATGAGGAGCAATGGGAGAAAATCTTAGAATCTGTTAGGTGAAGAGCGGAGAAGAAAGTGTCCCCTGAGCAAAGGAAACAATGTTTTCTACAGCAAGGGAGCCAGAAAGAGTGGGATTTGTTCAGTGAATTGCTCACTTGGAGTTTAGAGAGTTTGCAGGAGGGGGACAGAGACAAAGCTACAGGAGTGTGTGACCAGGAGCAGTAAACCCTGTTCGGGAGTCAGGATTTATTCTGAGGGTCATTGAGAGCATCTGAAAGGCCTTTGGGAGAGTGTAAAGATCCTATTTGCCCAAAAAAGAAAACTTGCTCTGGGAACAGTGAAGAAGGACAAGAACACATCAGAACAGGTCCCCAGGGAACTCCCACATGTACAGGGGGCGGGGAGCAGAGCCAAGAGGAAGGCGGACAAGGAGAAGCCAAAGAATTCAAAGGAAATCCAAAAGCGAGTGGTTTTGTGGACTAGAAGGAGAGTGTTTCAAGAAATAGGAAGAGACAAGAGTGCCCAATGCCACAGAGAGGTCAGGGAAGGCGAGGATTGCAACACGTCCAGGAGACAGGCCAGCAGAAAGGCCCGGGAAGCCCCAAGGGAGAGTAACGTCTGTGAGCCCGGAGAGGTGGACTGCGAGGAAGGAGGGACGGGAGGCAGGGAGGGGAGATGACACCTCTTCTAAAATCCCAGCCCTGAAATGATTAAGGGCCCTCGTTAGAGGAACGTACAATTGAGGGATTTTATTTCACTTTTCTAAAGATGGGGAGTTTCAAGCACATGCTTTTGCAATCGTATATTTTGTTGATTATGCTATTACAGTTGCCCCATTTCTTCCTCCCCTTTACCCCCCTCTGTCCTGCACCCCCACCCCTACCCCACGGGTCTTACATATAAGTTCTTTGGCTTTTCCATTTCCCATACTATTCTTCACCTCCCCCTTTCTATTTTGTGCCAACCAATTATGCTTCTTACTCCCTGTACCTTTCCCCAATTCTTGCCCATCCTTTTCCCAGCTGATAACCCTCCATGTCGTCTCCATTTCTGTGATTCTGTTCCTGTTCTAGTTGTTTGCTTTGTCTTTGTTTTGGTTTTTAGTTCAGTTGTTGATAGTTGTGAGTTTGTTATCATTTTAATGTTCATAGCTTTGCTCTTCTTCTTTTTCTTGGATAAGTCCCTTTAACACTTCATATAATAAGGATTTGGTGATGATGAACTTTAACTTGACCTTATCTGAGAAGCACTTGATCTGCCCTTCCATTCTAAATGACAGCTTTGCTGAATAGAGCAATCTTGGATGTAGGTCCTTGCCTTTCATGACTCTGAATACTTCTTTCCAGACCCTTCTCACCTGTAAGATTTCTTTTGAGAAATCAGCTGATAGTTTCATGGGAACTCCTTTGTAGGTAACTCTCTCTTTTTCTCTTGCTGCTTTTAAAATGCGAGCAGACTATACAGGAAAGAATATGGATGACTAAAGGAGCAAATTCCTGTCGATGTGGGAATACATGGATGTAGGGTACAGGTTGGAGGGCTCTGTGACACTGGAGGGAAGTCACCTGCCTGATTGTCTCATGACAGCCCAGAGGAAGAAGATGGTGGTGGCCAGCGGAGGCTGCTCCCTCTGACGCTTCTCTATTACCTGTGAGGTAGAAAATTCAGTCCCTGCGGGGGTGGGTGGGAAGCTGTTGGTGGGCTTGAAGACGTGGGAGAGAGAGGTTGTCCAGGTAGACCTGGAAGAATTCTTGTGTTAAGATGAGGGCTCTTCTTCCCAGGGCCCAGGGAAGAAAAGAGAGTCCAAGGTTGCCAGACTCCGTCACATTGGGCAATGCAGTGGACTTCCCACACCTCCTTCTTCCTTGTGTGAGTGGTCTTTGAAGTTTCTGTAGTGTTAGCTCTTGATTCTGTTTTTATCTTCCTTCTTTTTTAAAAAAGTAGTAAGTACACATCAACAAACTGGCAGTGTGTCATAACTGAGGGGAGACGGCACTTCCTTTCCATGTGCCTGAAAAAACACAGTGACTCAGCTTCTGGTGTATGAATTAGCGTCCAGGTTACTTCCATGGAAATAGAGCCTATTGTACCATCTTTACATATTTCAACTTCTGGTGCCAGCAGCTCCTGGAATGCAGCCAGAACAAAGTGCTGGTGAGACCCCCGAGCCACTGCAGTGCTTGTTTATGGGACACGTATATGCTGCATTCGATTCAGTAAGTATTTCTGGAGCACCGTCTGTCCTCCTGCAGCTGTCTCCCCAGTTTGCTCGGGGTGGCGGTGGACACAAATAACAACTCTGCCACTCTGCTGCCTGTTTGAGGAAAGTGTGACGACCGCAGTCCTGGTATAATTCTTACATTTTATTTCCCCCCCTATTGTTTTCTTCCAAAAGTCTTCTATGATTTATAAACAAGACCAGCGTCCCAGCTAACACTGTTCCCTCTGCTGACGGAGGGAAGCGGGGCAGGGGGAAGAGGCTTGAAGGTGAAATCGGTGAGAAGGGAGAAGAAAACAATAACCTCAAATCCCCAAACCAATTATCTCTCAGAAACTAAACTTGTGTCTCTCTGGCCTTGCTCTTATTTTGGGGAACATGGAATCCCTGCACACCTGCGCCTCCCTTTGACTTGACGCCTCACCGCCTAAGAGCCCAGGGACCCACCAGCTATTCCCCTTGCCTTGGGGGAGCCAGCTCCCCGCAGGGCCTGAGCAATGACGGTCCCTTGCTGTGTGCAGCCTGCGGTTGCTCATTTTACTTGTATGAAGAGATAAAGCATGCACATTGCGGCTCATGGAGCAGCCTCGATGTTGGCTTCACGCTATGGTCATGATTGGAGAACGGGCTCTTGGGCTTTTTCTAGTGACCTGGGTTCTATGGTTTGAACAACATATAAAATACATTTCATAGTATATTAATGCCTAAGATTTATTATTAACCTGTTCTCTTGTTGGGTTTGCTGTCTCCTAGTGAAACTGTAAGAACCAAGAAGAGGGGATTAGGTCTCTTTTCTTTTGTTTGACTTCATTTTTATTGACTTCATCTGGGTTACATTAATTAATACAGTTAAATAGGTTTCAGGTGTACAGTTCCGCAATACATCATCTGCATATTGTGTTGTATGTTCACCATCCAAAGTTAAGTTTCCTTCTATCACCAGTTAGCCCCCCTTTGCCCTCCTTTAGTCCCTTTACCCACCTCTCCCTCTGGTGATCGCCGTACTATTGTCTGTGTCTATGAGGTTTTTTTAAAAAAGATTTTATTTACTTATTTTTAGAGAGAGGAGAAGGGAGGGAGGAAGAGAAACATCAGTGTGTGGCTGCCTCTCCAGGTGCCCCCAACTGGAGACCTGGCCCACAATCGAGGTATTTGCCCTGACTGGGAATTGAACCAGTGACCCTTCGGTTCACAGGCCAGTATTCAATCCACTGAGCCACACCAGCCTGGCGAAGTTTTTTGTTTCTCACTTAATCCTGTCACCTTCTTCACCTTGCCCTCTATTCCCTTCCCCACTGACAACTGTCAGTCTTTCTCTGTATCTCTGAATTTGTTTCTATTTTTCCTTTATTTTTTCATTAGATTTCACATATAAGTAAAGTCATATGGTATTTGTCTTTCTCTAACTGCCTTATTTCACTTAGTATAATACTTTCCAAGTCCATCTATGCTGTAGCAAAAGGTAAAATTTCCTTTTGTTTTACAGCTGAGTAGTATTCCATTATGTAAATGTATAACAGGTTTTTTATCCACTCACCTACTCATGGGCACTTAGGTTGCTTCCAAATCTTGGCTATCATAAATAAAGCTGCAATGAATATAGGGGTGCACATACTCTTTCAAATTAATGTTTTGGGTTTCTTTGGGTATATTCCCAAAGATGAATTGCAAGGACATAAGCAGTTCAATTTTCTTGAGAAAACTCCATAATGTGTTTCATAGTGGCTGAACCGATTGCATTTCTACAAACAGTGAGTGAGGGTTCCCTTTCCTCCACATCCCTGCCAACACTTGTCGTTTGTTGATCTACTGGTGATAGCTATTCTGAGAGGTGGGAGGTGATATCACATTGTGTTTTTAAAGTTACACTTCTCTGATGATTAGTGACATTGGGCATCTTTTCATATGTCTATTAGCCATCTGTATGTCCTCTTTGGAGAAATGTCTATTCAGATCTTTTGCCCATTTTTATTTGTATTGTTTATTTTTTTGGTGTTGAGTTGTATAAGTTCTTTATACATCTGCCAAACCAGTGTTACAAGAAATATAAAGGCTCTTCTTGGAGGAAGAACAGGAGGAGGAGGAAGAACAGGAGGAGGAGGAGGAAACAGAGGAACATAATTATAAAGAATAAACTAGCAATAAATAAATGCCTATCAATAGTCACTTTAAATGTACAGGGTTTAAATGCTCCAATCAAAAGATATAGGGCAGTTGAATGGATAAGGAAACAAGACCCATATATATGCTGCCTATAAGAGACCCGCCTCAGGATGAAAGATACACACAGACTAAAAGTAAAGAGATGGGAAAAGATATTTCATGATGCAAAAGACCTGTACTAGGAAAATTATGACAGTAAAGAAAGAATCCGAACAAGATGCAAATAATTGGAAGTATATACTGTGTTCATGGACAGGAATAATTAACATCATTAAAATGTCCATACTGCCCAAAGCAATCTACAGATTCAATGCAATTCCTATCAAGATGGTAATGGAGTACTTCACAGAACTAGAACAAATATTCCAAAAATTTATATGGAACCACAAAAGACCCTATATAGCAACAGTGATCTTGAGAAAGAAGAATAAAGTTGTAGGAATCACGCTACCTGGTACCAAACTACACTACAAGGCCATAGTAATGAAAACAGCATGGTACTGACATAAAAACAGACACATAGATCAATGGGATAGAAGAGATAGCCCAGAAATAAACCCACACCTTTATAGTCAATTAATATTTGACAAAGGAAGAAAAACATACAATGGGGTAAAGACAGTGTATTCAGTAAATGATGTTGGGAAAACTTGGCAGACACATGCCAAAAAAAAGAAAGAAAGAAACTAGACCACCTTCTTGCTCCATGCACAAGAATAAACTTGAAATGGATTAAAGACTTAAATATAAGATTCAAAACCATAAAAATCTTAGAAGAAAACATAGGCAGTAAAATCTCAGACATTTCTCATAGCAATATTTTTTTTCTGATATATTTCTTCAGGCAAGGGAAACTAAAGATAAAAGTAAACAAATGAGACGACATTAAACTGCGAAGTTTTTGCACAGCAAAGGAAACCATCAACAAAGTGAAAAGACAGCCTGCTGAGTGGGAGAATATGTTCACCGACGGTACGTGTGCTAAAAGGTTGAGTCTTTTTCTTTACTCTTGTTTCCCAAGCACCCAGAACTGTGCCTGGCACATTCAGGCACTTGGTAAGTATTTGCTGAATTAATTAAATGAGAACTCAGTTTAGAGACTTATGTTGATTCTCTTTCCACAATCATGTATTACTAGAAATAGGAAGAATATGAGAATACATGAGGGTCTTAATTCCTGAGCATCTGAAAACTATGAAGTTCCCTGCTTAGATGGTAGAATGAGGTTTCCTCTCTCTCGAGGTGCATGGCTAAAAGTACATGCTTTGCTATAAGTTGTGTCTGTTTCAAAGGAGGCTGAAGACACTGTGGGTGTTTGCTCATGTCACTCTCATGGGATGAACAATGGGCATTCTGTCACGGGATCATACATTTGCAGGTCAAAAGATTATCTACGTAGAACAATTTCCCCAATAATAGAGTCTTTCTAGCTACTTTTTAAAAGAGGTAGCCAATGAAATCCGTGTGTGTATTTCCAAAATCAAACTACGCTGGTTCTTATTAGGATAACCATACACCTTATTTTTCTAATGGGATATTTAGAGATTGAAAAAGGAAGCACTTAATATTATACTGAACAAAAGGCATAAATTGAGACTATTTTAGAAAAAACAAAAGAGAATATATGATTATACAGTAAGTGGAATTGATTGACAGAATTTTCAAAACATGAGCTCCATGGAGAGAAAAACAACTAAAAATGATGAGAAGGTGGCTTTGAGGAGTCTTTCTTCTACTCTCAGGCACAGTTTTTCATAAATTACCCCAAATTGGAAAGACCGACACTCAATCACTGTTGGAAACCGCTCCCATCTCAGCAAACTCCTGGGCGTTCACACTGTCCCTTCCCAGCCACACCAGCTACCACCAATTCAGAGCAACCTTTGTTTTTCCCTGAGCCAAACAATTCCAAGGCCTTTCTGTCAGCTTCCTTCTTATCTTACTTTCCCATCAGATTTAATGAAGTTTCTGTGCCCTTTCCAAGGCTCTCTGTGGGTCTCACCAGCATCAGGTGCCCAGACTTGAGCCCCGTGTTAAAGGGAGGATTCAGTGGATGTTACCTCCGCTGTAACGTAGCTGTGACAACTGTCTTACCCTTGATGTGCCACCTTGATTAAAAGTCAACCTCTAGCCTCGAACACCCATTTAAGAATTTAAAACATACCAGGGCAACCTATTAAGCCCTGGTATTCCAACTGTGTTGGAATCTTCCAGAGAACAAGTGCTTTTTAAAAGAAATTTAAGTGTTTTTATTGTTTATGTTATTACAGTTATCCGGATTTCCCCCCTTTGCCCCTAACACCCAGCCTGACCCCCACTCCCTCAGGAAATTCCCCGCTGTTGCCCATGGCTGTGCACCATTCATAAATATTCTTTGACTAATCCCTTCTTAAACAATCTTTTAGTGGCGAGCTAACACAAAGACCTCCAGCTTATCTTATCCAAACAGTAGCTGTAAGTGACTTTTCTAATTTTGCAGTTGCAGAGTGCTCCTTTCACAGGTATTTTGGTGTGAAGGAGTCAGCAGGCGATGGACTGCCACAAACGATGCTGAGGATGATGTTGAGGAGTGGGAATCGGCTTGTGTGGGGACGGCCAGTTCCCAGGAGGGAGTAGTTGGCAAGAAAACCCCGCTGGTTGAAGGCCTGCCTTGTGTCAGCTCTGATTCTTGCATCCTGGACCCAAGTGCACGGACTGATAGGGCCAGAAGGGCCTCAGGTACAACCTCCCCTCACTGGACGGATGAATGAAGTAGATAGCGGCTTCTTCTTGGCAGGACAGGCCTTGGAGAAGATGGAACAGTGTGTCTCCAAACATCATTTTTGTTTTAACAAAGTCTGTGGCTCTTTCATCTGACATGATTCCTACCCCAGAGCAAGAACTCTTCCTACCTTCCGGATCTCTTTCAAGGCGGTAACTTGAGGAAGGTGCCAAAGAAAAATGCATCTAAGATCTCTTTAAACTGAAGTCTTCTACTAGGCAAATAAATCCAGCACTCCACATTTTCATTCAAGTTTCAACAAGCAGCTAAACCTCAAATCTCATAGCTGCCTCCTTTTACAGAGTAGATGGGCTCCAGGAAAGCTGGGGTAGCATGGAACTACCTTACAAGGCTAAGGGGAGTTTGTCTGTGTGATACCCCGGTGGAGATCTTTTTGGAAAAGAAGGATTTCCCTGCTCCACCCCTTTTACTTTCTGTCATTGCTGTTTTGTAAATTATACAGGGTGGGGCCAAAGTACGTTTGCAGTCATTCGCATGGAAAATGATACAATAATTAATAAATAATAACACAAGAATAAACTGTGTTTCATGTACTCACACCCATGAACCACTTTTTTGCCTGCCCTGTCTTTTCAGACACCAGGGTCGTGCAATGCAAAGAATATTTGCACTGCTCATAAGTCTGAAGTGTATCCTTAAAAACTGGTGGGGCCCCAGGATGCCGAGGTTTTCTGCCCGCCCCCACTCTCCTTCTGCAAGGTTTTATCTTCTTCCCTGCCTGCTCCCCTCTCCCACCCCTGATGCAGACTGAAGGCTGACTTTCTCAGATGGCAAAATCAGGGCAGGAATGGTCATTTTCACTGTGCGCCTCCCCGCACCCCTGCCCTGTTCATTCTGAGCTTCTGTGCACAGATGTCTGAGAAGCAGGGGTCAGTCACACGGCCCGCAAGTATATTTGAGCCCTGTCGTGGACCAGAAGCTTACTCCTGCCAGTGGGAATGGCCCCAGATCTATCAGAAACAGAAACATAAAAACTGAAATCGTGTGGTCTCTCTCGGTAGTTTTTCAATTGGACCAAAAAGGAACAGGCTCCATACTTGAGCAGTGTGTCTGCTCCTCCAGGAGGCCAGTCCCTCACTCAGCTCCTCTGGCAAAAGACTGGCAGGAACAGGCAAGTCCAGCAAGGGAGATGGTTCCTCACTGCACAACTTTAACATTATATTCTGGTGGCCCAGGGCCAGGAAGTTTCCTCGGTTCGAGTGAACCAGACCCGTGGGGGCTCTGCATTTGCCTACAAGTTCAAGCACATTTCTTTTCTCGCCCCCGCCCTCCTTGCTTTCCTCCCTCCTCTTTCTTTTTTTTCTCTCTCTCTCCTTTCCTTCTTTCTATTCCTCTCTGCACTTTTTTTTAAAGAGAAAATTATGGTGATGGGCAGAGAATGGAAAGAAAAGACAGTGCCTGGAAAACCTCATTAGTGACATGGCAACACAAGAATTCGCCAAATTCTGCAGAGGCCAGATGATGCCAAAGTTATTGATTGGTTCCTTTTCTTTTCTCAAGGATAAAAATACCTAAAAGGCAGAGAATGGATAAGTCCCTTCTACATGAGACTCAATATGAACTGATTGTAGGAGGTTGATAAATAAAGTCTTTTGGGGTTTTAGAGCATTTGTTGGTAGCTTTCCAAGGTCTCATGGGCTAATTCCACCTTGTCAGCTCCAGTCTGGGGACCCATATCACCCCAGGGCAGCTAGCCTCCGCTAATTTGTGTATCCAGGGGGTGACGGTGAGATTTAAGTCTGTCTAGGCAATAATACTTAGGACTTTGGCTGGGAATGCTACACACTTTGTCCCAGGAGCCATTAACAGCCATCCTGCAACCAAAAAAAAAAAATCACAGGATACAACCAGTTTCATGGCTGTAAGCAGAGCAACAGAAAGAAACTAGGTCTGTTTTAACATCCTTAAGCCCCTGGATCAAACCTCACTTGAATGCAAACCAACAACCAGATTTTGGGGGTTATACTGAGCCAATGAATTCCTTTTACTGTTGAAGCTGAGTTGCATTGAAATTGCTCGTATGCACAACCCAAATACTATTAATTTAGATGAACCATACCTTTGATTAAAAGAACCAGTGGGTGGCAGGGTGGGGTAAACACGCACAGCAACTTGATCTCCACACAGTGCATGGAAACTCTTTGGAGGATACACAACTGTTAAGACACACTTGGAGGTCTAATTGTGACGTAAGTTGATGCATGTGTAACTTAGAAAATCACATTCAGACAGCAGTCAGTACAAAATGCAGTGCTTTTAGACAATCACTGAAGGAGGATGGGGGCTTCATGGAGGAGGTGAGACCGAGGCAAGCACATGCAGGAGGCAGATGGATGAAGGCGGGCTAAGCCAGGGTTGCAGTGTGAGCCCAGAGGCCCTGGACTCGTCAGCCGTCCAGCACTGTGATCCTCAGTTTGGTTTCAAGTGGTATTCAGCATTGCTTCTGGTGATGTGATAATAATGAGCTGAATGAAGCTGACCCTCCTTACTAGGAAAACCAATACAAGTTCTCTCTGGGAGTACACACCATCATCTGCCCATATGCCAATATCTGGGTGAAATTCAGCTGTCTAGTCCCTTCCCTTTCAGTTCCCTGCATAATTTCTGCCTCTGAGTTACAGGAAATTTCTTTCTGAAAAGCCATTTGGAGACAGATTGTAACATAATGCTCTTGAACATTCCACTCTAACAATCAATAAAGGCCGCACTCGCTGCAGAAATCATCAAACACAGGATGGAATCTAATATGCACAAGGCTGATATTCTAACTAGACCCGAGGAGCTCACTGGTTCTGTGCGCAAAGCGGCGGCCTGGTTTGTTTTCCTGCCTTTGTCTTATTTTTTACATACTTTTTTTAAGGTCAAGCTTTTTGAAGTAGCTTATAGTTATTTTATTCTATTTTAGTTGTTCAAGGTTGCAACCAAGGTCAAATCTACATAAAAATAAGTGTGCTGGCAAGCAGTAAAGAAAATGTTATTCTAGGAAGAAATAAAATGGCAGTGGTGACCTTGGATCCCCTGCCACACCCTCCTCGAACTCTCCTTTTGACTCCTTAAGGAAGAAGGCTGAACACTGGGCCCTGACGTGCCAAGCAAATCAGAACTGCTTTCTTGGGAAAGATAAGCTTTCACAAGGAAAAAGACATCCTGTCCCTTCTGAATCACCACTGGGTGGGGGATGGGAGAGAGCGTAGGGACATCATTTTCATTCTATAGTCTGGATTAGGGGCAAGATGAAAAACAGTGTTTTTCCTCACCCTGGTCATGTTCGTTCACCTTCCTTTTCTGGAGCTGTTCTCTGTGAATGTGTCTCAAGATCATTAGATCACCATTTGGAGCTTGCGCTTAAAAACCACATTTGAAGGGTACTTCACGGATCTTAAATAATGATGAGTCATAAACAACAACAGCCTCTGCATCAGATTTGAAGAACTTCATTCTCACTATGTGTCATTGTTCCCATCTTGAGAAAAGGTAAGGGGATTTATGTCACAGTAGTTAAGGAAATAAGGTCCTTCAAATACTCCAGAGCTTAAGGCAGCGTTCATAACACCGGTGGGTAAAGGGAATTCGGTGCTGCCTGAAGGTCAGATTTGGTGCCCTGATGATTTATTACATGGCTGTGACTCTGCCCCTGACCCCACCCATGCCCAGCACCACCACCTCCACGCTCCTGTGACTGCAGACTGGAAGAGGACATTGCCTTCAGATCCCTATCTCTCTGAACTGGGTCAGCAGAGTTCAAGAAAGGAATGAGAGGACAAGAGTTTGTTCTCTTATGAGTAGGTTTATTGAGCAAGTGCCATTTGACTGAAGGCCAATGTGTCATCAGAAGGTGGTTCTCTTGAGCCACTAAAGACCCAAGAGAACTTTAAGGGGTCTCCTTCTAAACCTTTCCATGGTGAATCAGGAACAGAATACGACAAAATGGGATGCACTGCTGATTCTCAATACATATTGATGAATTGCAAAAGAATTGCATTCAATGAAAGAAGCCAGACCCGAGCACATACTGTATGACTCTATATACATACATTTTTGGAAAATGCAAACTAATCTATAGCCAACAGTAGTCAGATCGGTGGTTTTCTGGAGTGGGGAGGAGGGAGGGAAGAATTGCAGTGTGGTGTCTGGAAACTTCAGGTTGAATTACATGATCCTTATATTAAATATGTGCACTTTATTATATGTTGCCTTAATAAAGCTGTTTTTCAAACTCAGTGATAGAAAAAATAGGTAACAAGGGATGAGGGAATGGGCCCAGAGAGAAAAATGGGCAATGGATGGACTATTTTCTCCAAGTGCCACCCAGGCGCTACTGTTGGTGGAACTCCCAGTTTTAACTCCCTGCCTCCACACCAAGCTCCTGTCCCATCAAAGGAAAGTTTTACTGGGTGGGCATGAGAGTTTTGGTGGGAGGTATTCCCCCTTTCAGTACCAAATAATACATGTCATTGTGATAAAACAATGAGCATCTGTACGGATGACTTTATTCCTCCAAAAGAAAAATTGTGGCAGGGAAGAAAAAGATAAAGACAGACAGAAGACATGACATGCAATGAGGGGGTCCTTCAAGAATCCTTCTTCCACCAAATCCATTGCAAACAGACTTTTTTTAGGACACCTGGGAACTTGCAGATAGAAGGGTTGAAAAGATGTCACTAAGGAATTTCGTGAGTGGGAAAACAGCATGTTTGCACATGAAAATGTCTACCTGGCTCAGAGATGCACCCGGAAGTGTAGAGACAATGGGGCGGAAGTCTGGGATTTGCTCTCAAATACTTTAGCGAAGAAAAGTGGGGGTGGCATGGGGCAACCTGGGTGATGGCCTGCAAGGGTCAGGATAATATTCTTTTTAGCTTTGCATATATTTGCCGTTTTCATAATAAACCATGTTTAAAGCCTTTGTTGATGTGCTGGTCACCTTTTGAAAAGAGCAGGACCTGGACCACAGGGGTGAGCAAAGAGGAAGGGCCCGCCCATTAGAAGATGGGGCGGGCAGAGGAGGAGGTGGGTCTGGAGCTGCCTCAGACCTGTTTGGAGAACTGACCTAGCCTGACTGAGTATCCTTGGAGAAAGTTCCTTCCCCAAGTGAAACTGTGAAAGCGCTTGCCTGCCAGGTGTGGGAATCGAGGGCCTGCTCAGCATCCCCAGGGAATGGGGGAAGCTATTCAAGGGCCTCTGTTTTCCTAAGTCTTTGGGAGCGTTCATGGCCCTACCCTGTCCAGGCATCTCCTGGATCGGATGGTGGGCGGGCTGCCCCAGGTTCTACTTCTGGCCCCGGTGAAGCTGACTTTGCAGGAGCTCCTTCAGCTCAGAAAAGGACAGCTTTCTCTTTTTTGAAGCTGGAAATCCATCTCTCTACGGTGGGGCTCTTTATTTCTGTGCATTCCCCTCCCCCGTAGCTCACAAGAACCAGGAGACAAGAAAAAGTGAGCCGACCCCAAACAAGTTCTCCCTCTCCATTTACAGGGCAAACCATAACTTTTTCAAGGCCCACAAATTATAGGGAGGCTAAGGGTGGAAAAATTCAGGAAAAAAAAACCCCAGCCATACCACCCATAAAAATATGCCACATGGGAGGGGAAGATGCCTACAATTCTACTGGCTTTCAAATGTATTCAGTTCAGTCATTTATGAAACAAAACCCAGAAATTCCAGGCATCTCTCCTAAACAAAAGAACCACTAATGTTTGCTTCTGGTCAGCATGTGAAACTTGGTTAAAACCCAAATGTGAGACATAGGTTCCCAAGGAAGGGCCCTTACAGGCCAGAGCTCAGAGAAGGAGGGCCCGTGGGGCTTTCACACCTCGCTACCAAACTTAGAGCCCAACCCAGAGTTACCAACAGCTGGGAAAATATCCGGGACATGCTCTTCCTACCTGTGTGTCCAGGGAAACTTACTGCAGAACAGTCACACACACACACACACACACACACACACACACACACACACACAGTAACAGTCACCAAAAAAGAACTGAAGATAATTGTTCAAACCATGGCAAGACTAAGATTTTCTAACTGCCCCGAGTCCCCAGCCCCCAAAATCTCAATGGAGACCATCTAGATGTCACAATGTTATCAGTCATCAGCAGCTTTCCACCTTTCTTGAAAGGGCTTCCAATTGTTTTAGTGGCTAAAGAGACCTAAATCAACACTGGATATAGCAAAAAAAACAAACCACTTATAAACGTTCCCATACCTGCCAAAACTGGAACGCTATAAATAGGGGGTAGCAAACACTGTGCAAAAATATTTCTCGGGGAGAAAACAGGCGGAAAAGAGTGAATAATTTTCAAAGAAGTAGGGACTTTTTTTTTAAGCAAGTTCATTTTGCAACCTAGAATTTCTAGGGCCAGAAGAGAGAGAGGAAAATACAACTCAGCCACAATCACGTGTCCCACCCCCGTCAGAATGCTGACGTGTTGTCAGCTTGTTGAAGCAATTGCGTCAAGTGCAATGTTGATGTGTTCCATTTTATATTTTTTGTCATTCCTACTACTGCTTCCAAGAGAAGGCCGTTTTCTCAAAACCATTAGCCCCTTTGTACTTTTAAGAAAATAGGCTCATTTCTCCCCAGAGAAAGCTCTGTTTGTGAAGCTCATTTAACAACTGAACCAGAACTCGGTTCAACTGTGTAGTAATTTCACAATATGAAATTGCCCAACTATCTCTATAATCCTACAGTTTGTTGTTATTTGTCTTTCAAACATTTAACTTTATTGTTAAGTGCTTGCTCTTACTGTTCTCAGGAACAGACATATGAGGGGCTAAGAATTTTGAGCATGGATCCTGTGTCTCTGGCCTTGCTGGCTGTGGAACTCAGGACGAGTTCTTAAACTCTGCCTGGCCCGGTCATTCCAGACCTGTCCTGTGTGGTTCTCTTCTTAGAAGCTTAGGATTAGTTGATCTGTTTACTGGTTGAATTATTCAAAATAAATTTATTTAGAAAAAACTCTGAGAGAGTAAAATGGTCTTTGGTGGGCAGAATGCTCTCCTATCTCGTAACTTCATCTTCTATAAATTGGATAAAAGTGAAACGTGTGGGCGCTTGTATGTGGAGCAATCAACACACGATCAAGCATTCAATAAGTGCTGTAGTTATTTTCATAGTATATACGTTCTGATTAGATCATAGAGCAGTCCTTTCACAGATTTAGAAGGACGTCATTTATAGTACACATGTGACTAAGAATGACAATAAATACCGTATACATGTCAATGACACAGTTTTTCCAATGATCCCAGAATGCTGGTGAAGCCATGAACTTCATCTTTACCTTCCACAGCACATCTTTGGCAACCCCACTTCAAAGCTGATACTTCATCTATTCTCTCACTATTTTTCTTCTTTTCGTTTGGCATACAAAATATTTCCTTTTGGTTTCTGACCCTATGAATGAGGAGAAGCTCTGCAAGACCAACAGTGTTCAGAGCCTGGGGTTAATGTGGAGGTGCCCTAGCCTTTATGAGCAAGAGTTTGACTTTGCTGAGGTCACTGCCGAGTACTCATCCCTACCTAAAAGGGTTCTCAAAGTCAAGCAGAAATTCAGCAGGACTAGGGACTACCTATGGACCCAGTATATTGACCTGTTTCATTCCTTTTTGAGGGCATTTTAAAAAAACATGCCATTGCTTCATTTGTGTAAGAATTACATACTGTGTGTGGTCTATCTGAGGCAGGACAGTAATGAGCCAGGAAAATTCCTTGGTAATTGGAATGGAGAACCTGAGACGGATGGTGAATGAAACAGGCCTCCCTCAGGACCTGGACCCACCTGCCGCCTGCTCCTCGGCAGGTCCACTCCCTTAAGTGTTAAGCCCTCAGCACAGCGTGGTTCTGATCAGCATTAAATAACCTTAGGAACAAAGCCTCGAGAGACGGAGCTTCTGTAAAACCAGAGATGGCATCTAAGACTCAGTTGTGTTTCAGGCCCAGAAAAGCAGCAGAACCAGATGAAGAGACACCAAAGCTGACGTGAAGACCAGATACAATGACCTATGACCTTATACCCTAGTGCCGACCAATCAGTAGAGACCCCAGCCAGCCCTAAAAGGACACACCTAGAAAGCTGATGAATATTCTACTGAGATTCTCCTCTGATATCTCCTCTAAAATGTCCCCCTTTAGAAAACAGACAAAAACCCTTAAGGCAAGGGACCCAGTGCGTTTTCTCTCTAGAGCACGTCTACACCTCTTCCCAGCTGGTCTTTCCTAAGGTGCGCGTCTTTACTTTCTTTCTCCAAGGGCCCTTCTTTTGCCTCAGTAACTTGTTTCCTGAGTCCACACAGCCCAGCGGACTCACTTCTTCTGCCTCTGTGGCTTTTTTTCTAAAGGGCCAAGGCAGCTCCATCCAGGCTCACTCCTGTTGCCGTGACCTTGCCTCCTCCATCTCAAGCCCTTCCTTTGTTTCACTGCCCCCAACTTTAATAATTGTGTCCTTAAAATCCCTCAGACTCATGTTGTGAAATCTTTCTTGCGCAAAGTTAAGAACCAAGATCCGAGATCTAACATTGCTGCTAACACACCCATCTGTTTACACATAAAACTACACTGTATATGTGTAGTTTTAAATGGTTTTTTTTTTCATTCTCTTATCTCAAACGCATAGTTGGAAACCTTTGCTGTTATTGGCTTGCTGCTCTTCTAGAGATGGGTGGGAAGATGAATTACTGAGGGTCCTTTAAGAAGCAGATGCTAAAATGGGATCAAACATGCCAGGATTTAATAGGAGAAATGCCTGCAAGAAGCTGTGTGTATGGCATTGGTGTGGCTGGGAGTGGCAATGCCAATCTGACCCAAATAGAGGAAAGAGGGAAACAAGGTTGGGTGGGTGCATCCCAAAGTGCCCTGCAGTCCCCAGAGGTGCATCCCGACGGTCAGGAGTTCCTTGAGTGAAAGTCGGCTGTCAGAGGTGCCCTGCATCACCCAGGAACCAGCCTGCCTTGGCACTGCTGCTGCAGACGGCACCAGCTGGGACCAACCTGAGGAAAGTCTGATGGTAGGGCAGACAGGAGAGGGCTCTCAGGGTGCAGCGCCACACTCAGTGTCGCTCTCCAAGGCGGGAGGTCTGCCACGTGTGTTCTCGTGATTGCCCAGGAAAGGTGGCTGCTAACTGCCTGGGATCTCCTACAGAGACCTCAGGCAGCTGGAGGAGTGAGAGAGGCCACCTGTGGGAAATAGGGGCTGACCCCTCTCCAGGCTCAGTGTACACGTGCACACTCATACACACATGTGCGTGAAAACGCACGCTATGAAACACACACTGTGGACACCTACACACTCCTGGACATCTACATATTTGGAAAGGCACAGTTAGATACCTTTCTACAGAGTGGTGTGATCAGAGAACATCCCCCCAGTTTTATGGGCTTGGTGTGCTGGCCTGGGGCCCACTCTGTCCTGTGGATCTGGTTAGTCACCGCCAGCTCCTAAGGAGAGGGTTTTTGGTCTGTACTTCCCCCAGAAGGGAAGAATGTCTTAGGACTGGCATTGGTTGAGAAATTAAGGAGGAAAGAGAAGAGAAGGAAAAGGAGAGGAGGCCAAGAGAGATTCTGATTTATATTATAGGCTTCGTTTCTGCGCTCTGCCTGAAGCACAGAAAGAGCCGGGAAATCCTAGTAAGCTCAGCTGAATTCCCCAAACTGGGGTGGCATTGGCAGCTTGGGGACAGGGGCATTCCTAAAGTAGTTACATCAGTGAAGTGGCTTTGGGGAGGGTGGGGGACCTTGGTGGTGCCATGTTAGTGATGGGTCCTTCTGGTCATGGCACCCTCCCATGGTCACGCTCTGGGGGAGGCACAGAGCAGAGTAGAACAACAGTCTTTCACAGGGGAGGCGCTGGGTAAACCGAGAAGCCAAGAGGAGCTGAAGGGGACCAGCCCAGAGTGGAAGTAACAACAATGGGTGGATGTCTGAGGACCTGAGGACCGTGCAATCCAACCAACAGTTACAGACCACCTGCTAATCTTTACACCAGACACTGTGACTGCAGTTCCCTGTGAGCAGAAACAGAGGTGGTCTTTGTACACATGGGGATACACTGTTTTTGGGGAGACAGATATTAATAAAGTAACCCACCACGGTGTCAAGTTGTGACATTGATAAGTGCTCTGAAGGGCAGTATGCATTGGTGCCATTAAGAGATGTAACTGAGAGTTCAGTATTCCAGAAAGCCGGACGGGGTCCCCGAGGAAGTGACTGCCAGCTGAGGCCTGAAGTGCCAGATAGCCTTCCACCTGCAGCAGACGGCACAGCACTGCAAGCAGAGAAAGTTCGCTTGTCCCAGCCCGTCAGCGGGAGGAGAGATGGTGCCCAGGAGACTGGGAATCGGAAGGGGGTCGAGGGGAGCAGAGCTAGGCAAGGGGTCAGAGCGTGCCTTCGGGATAGGCTGAGACAGCAGGAGTGACTCCTGGGTTTCTGGCTCGCATAACCACCTGGGTGGGGATGACTTCACCGACTTGGCGAACACTGTGGAAGGACCGAGCTTGGGATGCGGGTGAGGAATGTCCCTTTGAGAGATCTGGAGAAAAATACCAAGCAGGCAGTAGCATATAAGGCTCCAGTTTCTGACACTCTCCGCGCTGTGTGTACGAGCAGGTCACCTATGTTGTATGCAGTGGCACCAGCTTCCATTTGGGCCAATGGGGGAGGAGGGTACATTGGAGAAGACAGTCAGTGGGACCTGGCACAATGGTCTTTGCAACGACTTATGCCTCTCTCCAGAGCAACTAGAGCAGCGTTCCACGCTGGGTGCTGGGGTTAGGCTGGTCAAGAATTCCTGACACTGTGTAGACAGGGCTGGAATGAACCCAGTTAGCAAAGGCCCAGAGGGGAGTGGGAAGGGGCTCTTGAGCTTTGATGGACAGAAGTTCTGGGGCCTCATGTTTGTCCTTCATACCCTTAAGGTGAGCTGTCCACAGTCTAACAGCACCGTTGACCTTGACTAGGATTTAGCAGCGCGTTCTTACGCACGGACACAGTGTTATCTCTGGCTTGGCCCGAGGTTGCCCAGGAGCAGGACGGTCCAGGGTGCTTCTGCCACCTGGAGGACAGAAGCGGAGGTGGCACCTGGCCCTCCTGCCTCTCTCCCTCCTAGTGCAGGTGTATGGAGGGGGTGGGCATGGGGATAGGACGGGGACCTGGTTTCCCAAGGAAGTTGTGCACTTCAGTGCCAACAGGTCCAACGAGGCGTCCTGGGAGGTCAGGTGCGGGCACAGGTGTGTTCCATGGAAGGCCTCGGAAACAACAAGCCCCTTCTCTCATGGGTGACACCTGGGTGCTGCTGTCAGAAAGGGGATCAAGTGGATGAACCCCGAGTCCTGCGGATTTGTCTGTTTTCACACTCTTTTAAATGTTGGAACCCTTCCCACAGGGATGAGGACAGACTTATCCCCTGAATTTGGGAAAAGGAACAAGGCTGGTGCCTCAGCTTCTGCCTCTCCTCTGTTGGGGTCTGTCCAGTGGCATGAAGCCTGGGTTTTCATCTGCTCAAAAGTGGAGCAGTGAAGATGCTGTCCCTGCGGTCTAGACCTACAGTCTCTGGCCTTGACCCTGGCTGGGGGAGCGCACTGTGTTCTTCAGCAGTCTTGGGAAACCCATTTAGCATTCTCACTAAACTTGGCTTGCTAATAGCACCTTTATCGATACTACAGGTGACTTAAACATTTTTCATCTGCCCAATTCCTATGTCTATGTTGAGCAAGGAATGGAAGTGTAACTTACGGGGCCCCTCAAAACTCCAGCACACACAGAAGACTATTGAGAACATGAGCCCTTGGGGATCTTTGTACGGCTTAAGAGTGAAACATCCTCCAAGTTGCAAGAATTCAGCTCTCTGAGAGAACTGAGCATAACTCTCCAAGTGGCACATCTAATAAGACCTGGTGCAAGTATATAGTAGTAGGTCCTTTTTCCATCAATAAGTGTGAATGAATCCTAGAGCCATCATCACGCAGGAAAAACTGAAGAAGAATGGTTTTGTGCCTCTCCTTACGCTCACAGGCTGCCCATGCAGAGTTATTTCCCACGTGCCCCTCCAAACCCATTTCTACCCTTTCTTGGTTTGCTGGGCACCCAGGAAACTGGCGTGTGCAGACACAGCAGTGGGGTTCTGTCGGGCTCCGTCAATGGCAGGCACTAGAAGGAGGTCAGAAGGGTATTTTGACCCTCTCTCTCCTGGCTGTGGTGGCCTTGTTCACCTACTGATGGTCAAACTCCCATCAGACGGCCCCTCTCCCGCCTCACAGCTCTAACTAGGTTCTGGTAACCATTCCGTCCCCCCTTGACCCTTCAAGCTCAGGAGTAGTGATGCCCGCTCACTGCCTTCAGCCCCTTTTGCCTCCCTGTCTGTTTGGGCTCCACTCCCTGGTCTGCGCCACCTCTACGCACAGTCCCCTCTTCAACCCTCTTCAGTGACCTCCCTGGGTGCACTCTCCGTTTTCTGTTGAGACCTGAGAACTACCCTCCACCACCACCAGTGGAAGCAAAGACATCTGCATCTTTGTCCAGACTCTTGGCCACGTTCCCACGTCCCCGGCCGCGCACAGCAGCCGGCCACGCTCTCCAGAGAAGGTGACTTTGGGAAGCTCTGCCCCTCGCAGATGCAGACAGAGTTCCCAGTGGCAGTGGGGCAAAACTCACGACTCCTTATTGGAGTGGAAACCCTTTGCTTCTTCGCAGTGTGCAGAACTACATGAATTGTTGGGAGCAGATACGGCGCCGAGTAGTCTTGGTCCATGCTACACCTGAACTGCTGTCTAGGCTTTGCTGACGTGGGCAGAGGTGAGCTAAAGGATCAATGTTTTTATTGGACATTTTTCTGCTTTTTGGGCCTTGCTGATGAAGGATAATAGAGAATAATGCACTTAACTATCATATATTGAGCACATATTATAAGAGATGCCATACTATGTGTCTCATGTGTAAAATCTCCCAATATTCACAACAACGGTGCAAAAGATTATCATTCCCATCTTGCGGATGAAGAAACTGAGGCCCAGGGAATGAAGATGGAGCCACTGAGTGCTGGTCAGGATTGGGACCCAGGTTAAAAACGTCTCAAGCTCTAAAACTCTCTAATCCTGTCCCTTTGGTTCCTTGTTTCTGGGAGGGGGGGATGGTTTATACTTTGTCACTAACTAGCCCTGCAATCTTGGTCAATTCTTTTTACCTCTCTGTGATCTAATGACTTCAGCTGTGATATATGAAAGAAAGAGGCAGGGCTAAAAGAAGTTTAAGCTCCAAAATAATGTGTTGTTATTTATATAAAAATATTCCTCAAGCGTGGGCTGTATCAGTCCGGACCCAGAAGTCTCCCTGGTTATGCCAGCCCGAAGAAAGTTAATTCAGGGAGATGGCCGCCTACAAAGGTGGTTGAAGGGGCTGGAGGAGCAGGTACCGGGCTGGGCTGCCCACAGCGATGCCCAGAACAACTCTGCTGTTCACAGGCTGGGTGGTGGGCTCCCCCAGACCAGAGGCAGGCGTTACACCAAAACGATGAGGGTCCAAACTCAAACAGTCCTCGCTAACAACAGCTTTTCCACTTAGCCTTATTGGAGAATTGAGACAAAAAAAATGTGCCATCTAGAACAACAGGAAATGGTAGAGAGGTAGGAAGAGGCCGGAGAAAGGAAGTTTTCTTTTAAAAGGGTGGGGGTGAGTAGAAAAGGCTGGTGGCAGTTTGGGGATAGAAAGTGAGATGAGAGCTTTGCTGTTCTGGCTAAAATATGGCAGCCGTATTTGCAAGGAGCGAGTCGTCCTCACAATGGTTAATAAGTGATGCATGCCTTTGCCAACCTCTTTAAAAGAACATTCCTTCCAATTTCATGGAAAATGCCCCTTGGGAAGCCACAGGAGTAGATTGAAACCCTTATTTAGTGGGAAACGTTTAATTGAAACAATGCCTTTCACTGTTAAGCTTGGACGTAGTGTGTATCCTCCCAATAGGAGCAGCAGGGTTGGCCTGGGACACACACTCCCCAGATGATGGAGGAAGGGCTGGGAAGCCCAGTGGCCAGGTGAGGCTCTGACCGGACTGTGTCCGCCACAGTACAGCACTGTGGAGATGCAGAGATGAGGGAACAGGTGTGAGTTTGGAGCTGAGAAGTCAGGAGACCTCCTTGTAACATGGCAACTGTAAAATCACTCAAGATCTCAAATGATTAAAATTCAACTGAGCTTGAAAATACAAAGAAAAGGTTGTAATTCCTTCCAATGTCAAGAGATTAAAAAACTAAAATATACCTTGGAGTGTGTTTAGCAGCTGCTTAGTAGATTATAGCCTCCCAACGGGTCGTTAAAGTAGAGGGTCAATAAAATGAGGGTGAACAGATCTCACACCCCAAAGCCTTCAAGTTCTAAATGAGATAACTAAGCCCAAAGGATTAAGTACTTGTCACAAGGTCACCAGCTACATAGTGACAGAGTCAGGGCTAGAATTCACGTTTCCTGACTTTCAGTTCATTGTTTTTAGCGCTCACTCCACATTGCCATTGGCTCTCATTCCTGAAGAAATTGGGTGTATGGGCATCATGATATTTTATGATAAGTGTTCAATCAGTCTGGCCTTTATAACCATCTTCCTGGGCCCCTCTGAAGTGCCTGTGACCCAGAGGTCTCCACGATAACATCTGGAGGGGAAGCATCACTTCTGTAACACACTGGAGAGTCGTACCAAGAACATGGCTCGTTCAGTCATGTATGACGTGTAGGACAGAGGCCGGCTTGGTGTGCGTGGATTTCGTCTGAACCCTTTCCTATTACTGAAAGTATGAATCACTTCTTCTGGCTTCCTTTGGTATCAAAATATCAACACCACAGGGGCAAACCAAGGTCTTGAAATAGTACTGACAAATCCAACTCATAGAAGGGACCAAGAAAGTGAGGAATGAGGAAAAAAGAAAGGGAGGGAGGGAGGGAGAGACAGACAGGAACAGAGACAAAGACAGACATACAGATAGAGGAGATACACACACAAAACAAGGACTAGAGGAGGGAGGGAATAGATTCACGCCAATGAAGCCATTTTTTTTCTGGGCCACACCCTCCAGCAGAAATCTGAATGTGGGGCTCTAACTCAGGAGCTCTCATCTGTTTTGAGTTTCTGTTCAGTTTCTAGGCATCTGATTCTTACCAAGGATTCCCAGGGGGAAATTGTTATTTTTCTCAACTTAATGAAGATTACTGACAAAGACCAAGTTTCTCTTTTCTTCGCTGTAGGTGAAGCACGACTCCTGAGTGGCTGAGGGAGAAAGTCTAACATCTCTGAGAGTTAAGACCCCCCAGTCCCCAGACTAACCATTTGTCACAAGCCACCCCCACCCCCACCAGTGGGAGCATCTGGACACAGTTCCCTTGGTGGCTTCACAGAGGGTGGCCCTTCGTGATGTCATGCAGGAACAAGTGACCTCTCCCACAGACCACTGAAGCTCCTCTAGCACATGCTGACAACTGTCAGCACGCACGGGTGCCAGCGCCTCTTGTGGGTCTCGGGGCCGCTCCTCTCCTCCAGCAGCGTCTGTGCTGTTCAGCAGGAGGGAGGCTGCAGGCGCCTCTCTCTGCCCCACCTCTGGAGACCACCGCCCAGCAAGTCCTTGGTGCCCCGTGACCAACAGTTCCACACTCGCATGGGGACCGTAGAGAGAGAAATTGCACACCTGCTCACAAGGAGATCTGGCAAGGCGATGCACCGAAGCACTCTCTGTCGTGGTAAAAGCTTGGCAGCAACTTAAATATCGACCCGTAAGAGATAATGAATGCATGTTGCATTCATAGGAGGGGATAAATATAGTAGATATTTATTTTAAATTTTTAAAAAATTCCATTCATTTATCTTTAGAGGGGGAAGGAAGGAGAGAGGGAGAGAAATATCAATGTATGGTTGCCCCCTGTGTGTCCCCTCTGGGAACTGGCCTGAACCCAGGCATGTGCCCCGACTGGGAATTGAACCGTGATTGTCTGGTTCACAGGCCCGTGCTCAATCCACTGAGCTACACCAGCCAGGGCTATTTTAATATTTTTAATGTATAATATCTTTTTAATATTTTAAATATATAAAATAAATGATACAGGGATACATGTAGCAACCTGGAGGAACTGCAAAAATATAACAATAAAGAAGAAAAGCAGTATAGAGCAGGATATCATTTACATGAGGTTGGAAAGCATACAAAATGATTCTGTTTATGATACACCAAGGAAGCGAGCAGAGACCTGAAGAAAGTCAGAAAAGAAGTCACAGAGACATTTGGGCAAAGAAGCTTCAAGTGGCAGGAAAAGCAAGGGCCTGGGGCCTGAGGGCAAAACCCGTTTGATGGGTTTGAGTAAGAACAAACAGGTCGGTGCGGCTGGTATGGAGTATTTGGGATGGGGGTAGAATAGGAAATCAGGGTAGAGGAGCCTTCTAGTTGCCACTGGAAAGTTTTGACCAGGGAGCTTATGGTCTGAGGCCTAAAATGAAGGATTGACAATATCATGTTCTGCATTGATATCTGGCAGAAGACCTCACGTGGCTGGCTACCTACAAGCTCCACTTTTCATTTTCCTCCTGCACAAAAGATCCCCTAACCAAATGCCACTTTTATCAAGTCACCAAGGTGCAGTTCCTGTGTATCCCTCAATCATTTGGACAACCAATCTCACCCTCCTGCGGGAACCAGGGGACAGCACACCCTCAGTCCTGCAAAGCCTTCTCCCACCTCCTTGGTTGCTCATTCTGTTCCTGAGCTCAACCCCCATGTGGTCATGCATGATGGGCAGTGCACTCCTCCCCCAGGTTATGAGAATACGTGCCTAATAAACTGCTATCAGTGTCACCTGTCCAGTGTTGGGTGTCATGTCTGTGGCCATTAGCCATGCCTGTAAGTTGAGAATGCCTTCTTCATCAGTGGGCTGAATAGGAGGAGGCAATGATGACAGACGTGTGCACTGATTTACACCCTAAGTGGATGCCAGCTAGTGTTGAGAATAAACTTCAAGGAGAGGAAAACAAAAACAAGACCAGACATACTTAGCACACCACAGAGATACGAGTGGAAGTGATGGTGGGCAGATGGAGCTGGATTTGGGACGTATTGTGAGGGTAGCACCAGTACCATTTGCTTTGAAATCCAATGTGGGTGTAAAGGAAATAGACAAGTCTGTTTCAATAACTGGGTGCAATTTATTCATGTGAAGAAAGTGGAGAAGGACTATTTTATGGTGAATCTCCCTGTCTTTCACCAATTGTTGCACAAATAATAAAAGAAGGAAGGAGTCTAACTCCCTTTGCCAGGCTTGTATGGTCTTAATGTCAAGTCCAGTTCAAGAAGACGAAGCTGTGTACACACGAATTTCAATTATGAACACAAACATGAAAATCCTAATTAAAGTATCAGCCATCAGAATTCAATAATGAATTTAAAACATAAAACATGATCAAAGAGTTAAGAATATATAAAACGACTAAAATATTTCATCGCATGAACAAACTAAAGAAGCAAAATTCATGATTATCTCAACAAATGCATGAAAAGCATCGACTAAAATTTGACATCTCTTTTTTAAAACAAAGTCTTTGAAAACTGGAAATAGAGGGGAACTTCTTGAACCTAATAAAGGCTTTCTCTTGATGATCTACTGCAATCATCAAATTTAATTTCAAATATTTAGATGCAATTCCTCTAAAGTTAAGAAGACCAGAATGCCTTGGTCTTACTGCCACTCTCCGACGACAGGTGCAGGAAATCCTGGTCAATGTGTTAAGACCAAGAAGGAAGAACACCTCATCATTAGTATTTGCAGTTACAACACAATGATTAAATGGATGGGAAACCTAAGAAAACCAGTAAATACTAAAAGTAAAAGAGAGTTCAGCAAGCCTGTTAGGTATAAAAACAATATGCAAACTCAATAGTATTGCTATAAACGAGCAATAACTCAATGGAAAATATAACAGAATATAAGATACCACTTATACTAGCACCAAAAGCTATAAAGTATGTAGATGTTAACCAAAGAAAACACAAGCTCTTTATGGAGAATAGAGTTAAAACTATTAAAACACATACCAAGAAACCTAAATAAATGGAACGTTAAGAGCTGCCAGTCAAGATGGCAGCCCAGGCAGACATGGCTCACCTCTTTGCACAACCACATCAAAACTACAACTAAAATACAGAACAGCCACCACTCAGAACCATCAGAAATTGAGTTGAATGGAAGCCTGACAACTACAGAATTAAAGAAACCACATCCATTGAGACTAATAGGACAGGCACAGATGAGGAATGGGCTGGTCTCTCACCCATGTGTGGTGTATAAAAATTTGGGAGGGATATCTCAGGAGGGAGCAGTCCAAACCCCATACCAGGTCCCCCAGCCCAGGGTTCCAGTACCAGGAAGATAAGTCCCCACAACTTCTGGCTATGAAAACCAATGGGGAATGAGTCAGTGGAAGAAAATTCTGGAGCCCCAAGCAGTTCCACTTAAAGAACCCACACATGGACTCACCTACTCAGAGTCACTCCCTCTGAGCTCCAGTGCTTGGGTGGCAGCTTGAAGAGCATCAGTGGCATACAGGGAGAGACTGAAGTGTCTGGCATTGGGGAGAGCAGAGGCCATTGTCCCTTTCTGGAGCCCTCCATCCATAGAGCCACTGAGCAGGTAGGCTGGTGCCATATTCTGAGACTCCATCAATCTGACTAATACTGTTTGACTTGGAGATCCCCAGAGACTCTGTCCCACCCAATTTACAGGCCCTCCCAAGCTGCTTTTCCATATGAATGGTTGGTCTTTGCTAATGCTTCACAACTTCCTAAATCCTATCAAACAAGTAACAGCTGGCCTCAGTGAGCTCCAGGCCAAGCACTAGCAGTAGCCAGATTAGTTTGACAGCTTTATTTCACCTGGGATTCTCCAAGCCCAGCACAAGTAGCAGCCATCTCAAGTTGCTTTATAGCTCAGGAAAGGCAGCCCCAGGGAATACGTACGTAGAGGCTGCCCGTGGCCTGCACCACCTGGGAAATCTCAGGGTCCACACAACCAGGGGACAGCTACAGACTACTTCAGAGCACCACCACCCTGCCCTGCACAGCTGTTTCTCCACAGAGGGTGGATGTTGCTGGTCAGTGGTCACAGCCAATCCTTGCAGCTGATTGGCTGGGTAAATCCCTTCCATTGATCTGCCAAAAGCAACCAGGCTCAAGTACAAGAGGAGGGTGTACTCAGCCCACATGAAGGGTATACCTTGAATACCCAGCTTGGGTGATAGGGGAGGCTGTGTCTCTGGACCCCACAGGACAACCTACTACATTAGGTCACACGACCAAGACATGGAGTCAAAGCAGCTCTACCTAATACATAGAAACAAACACAGGGAGGCTGCCAAAATGAGGATACAAAGAAAGATGGCCCAAATGAAAGAACAGATCAAAACTCCAGAAAGAGAGCTAAACAAAATGGAGATACGCAATCCATCAGATGAAGAGTTCAAAACTCTGGTTATAAGGATGCTCAAGGAACTTAGTGAGGACCACAGAAGCATAAAAAGATCTGGTCAGAAACAAAGGATTCACTGATTGAAAAGTAAAGAACAATTTACAGGGAAACAACAGTGGAGTGGATGAAGCCAAGAAGCAAATCGATGGTTTGGAACATAAGGAAACAAAAAACAACCAATCAGAACAACAAGAAAAAAATAAAAGTAAATGAGGGTAGCATAAGCAGCCTCTGGGACAACTTCGGGAGGTCCAGCATACACATCATAGGAATTCCAGAAGGAGAAGAGAAAAAGCAAGACATTGGAAATCTATTTGAAAATATAATGAGAGAAAACCCCTAATTTGGCAAAAGAACTAGACATGCAAGTCCAGGAAGCACAGAGAATCCCAATCAAGCTGGACCCAAAGAGGACCATACCAAGGCACATCGTAATTAAAATGCCAAGGCTTAAAAATAAAATGAGAATATTACAAGCAGCAAGAGAAAAGCAGAGAGTTACCTACAAAGCAGTTCCCATAAGACTATTAGCTGATTTCTCAAAAGAAACTTTGCAGGCAGGAAGGGGCTGGCAAGAAATATTCAAAGCAATGAAAAGCAGGGACCTACAACCAAGATTATTCTATCCAGCAAGCTATCCTTTAGAATGGAAGGGCAGATAAAGTGCTTCCCAGACAAGGTAAAGCTAAAGAAATTCATCATCACCAAGCCATTATTACATGAAATGTTAAAAATGTCTTATTTAAGAAAAAGATCAAAACTATGAACACTAAAATGACAACAAACTTGCAACTACCAACAATCAAACCTAAAAAATAAAAACAAAAACAAAGTAAGCAAACCACCAGAACAGGAATAGAATCATAGGTATGGGATCATTTGGAGGGTTACTAGCTGCTATGGGGTGAGGGGAGAAAGGGGAAAATGGTACAGGGATCAAGAAGCATAAATGGCAGGTGAAGAATAGACAGGGGAACGTTAAGAGCAGCACAGGAATGGAGAAGCCAAAGAACGTATAGGCCTGACCCATGGACATGAACTAAGGGAGGGGACTGCTGGAGGAAGGGGGTACAGGGCGGAAGGGGGTAAAGAGTAAAAAAAATGGGGACAATTGTAATAGTAGAATCAATAAAATATACTTATAAAAAGGGAACATTAAATACCACATAAAGTTGTTAAAAACAGCTTGTTTTAACATCATATAGAGTTTACTTCTCCTTGATTAATTTCTAAATTCAATACAATTACAATTAAAATCCCCAAAGGATTTTTAAACAGAAAATAAATTCTAGAATTTATGTAGGAAAATAAAAATCCTCAAAGAGTCATGGCAATACCAAAAAAGAGATATATTAGCTATTATGACACATTATTGATAAAGCCAATAAAAGTGGCAGACTGTAAGGAAATAGTGACAATAGCTAAAACCCACACATAACTAAATTTTAAAATATACAAAGAAACTCTTGCAATCTAGTTAAATCAATATTGAAAGTGAAGTTCAAAGCAGAGAACACAAGAGAATAACCTCCCCAATAGATAAGACAAATTAGAAAGTTAAATGATCAAAACTAGTCAGGTTAAGAAACACAGTAAAAAACAAGAAGTGGGTCAAGGGTTAAATAGAGAAATCACATGTGCAAAAACCAAATGTCTAATCATTATAGGTAGAATGATGTCCCTCACCAGAAATCAGATGAATGTAAATTAAAACAAGAACAATATACCATTTAATGCACAGAGATGGGCAAAAATGAGAAAAAGCAGCTGCTGGTGTGGACACGGGAACCAGTTACCCTCACGCAGCAGGAGAGGAGGCACAGAGAGCAACCCAGCAATACCTCCTGAAAGTAGGATTGCACACGCACGATGGGTGGCCCTGAAATCCTTCTCCTGACTCTTATCTACGTGAGTATTTAGACATGTTAGAGGAGGCTCATGCTACGCTGTTGGTGAGAGCAAGGACTTGGAAGCAATCTAAATATCCATGAGTTAGGGAAACTGCTAAAGAAAAGGTGTGACAGGATATGATGGAACCCAGCACAGCCATCGGACATAAGAGTTATAAGTGACAACATGGATGGATCCCCAAACAAAGCACTGAGTAAAAAAGTTTTAAAAGGGTGAGATCCAAAACTTGATAGCATTTCTGTAATTCAAAAACACTGATACAAAACAACATTACTTTTTTTAAAAAAAGATTTTATTTATTTATTTTTAGAGAGAGGAGAAGGGAGGGAGAAATATCAATGTGCGGTTGCCTCTCACATGACCCCCACTGGGGACCTGGCCCACAACCTAGGAATCGAACCCACAAACTTTGAGGTTCGCAGCCCGCACTCAATCCACTGAGCTATGCCAGCCAGGGCCACTTTTTAAGGATTTACATATCTAAGTAAACATTGGGAAAATCTACCCCAATGATGTAGATTAAGTCCACTGTAGTGTGCACACATGGAGGAAGGGAGGAAGATGAGGGATGAAGGGGGAAACTATAAAGACAGTCAGAGGGGCCTTGCCTGGATTGATGTTGGTGATGGATCAGGAAGAGAAGGGTTTTAATAGCTCAGTTCTGCATACCTGAGGCCTAAGAAAGACAAAGTAAAGAAAGGAAAAGAAACCAAGGTTGTGTTGGAAAAAACCTTCTGGCTGATCTCTGTTTCTCAGTGTTTGGAAACGTCTGTCTCGTTTCCCCAGAAAAAAACGAACCACTATCTAAGACCCAGTCAAAGAAAAGTCATCTTCCCTAGGACAGCCACTTAACTCTGAAGGCTCAGGGTTGCTACCCGGAAGATAGTGCCCGTCTGCCAGGATGGATGGATGCACAAAAAATGCTGGCCCTTGCCCATCCCCACACAGTGTCCGGTTGAGAGTGAGTGCTCAGTTCTCAGCCGTCACTATTATTTGAAATCAGAGAATCTTAGAACTTGACCACATCTGAGAGGTGAATGAGTCAACTCTTGATTCATTACTGTGAGTCTGGACAATGAGATGAATTAGGTGACTTGCCCAGTCTGGGGACAAGGGGGAGAACGGAAAGGACCCGCCCCCTCAACTCATTCATGGCCGGGTCTTGTGTCCGCTGCCACTTCTTCCTCCCCAGGCTTTCTTGAGAAGACTCACACAAACTTGTGTTTCTGGGACTAACAGGAATTTTTATTGCCAATGTTTAAATCCACTGGAGGTCAACATTTCTGGCCAATGAAGCACTGCGAAGAGAATTTCTTTAAAGAACTATTACCATAGTCCTAGTTTTTCCACTCTCATAGTTCAACTTTATCCCAAGCTGCAGCATAGCATTAAAATACTTATTTTCTTTCCTGCTTCCTGCCATTGTATATTTTCAAGAACCACAATGCAACCAATTACTGTCATTCTTTAAAAAGTAATGCTTAAAAGGCTTGTTTTCAACACCCACTCTTGCAACTGAGAGGCCATTCCCCCAAGTGAAAGAATAATTCCATAGTAGTAAAGTTCACTGATTTCACTTATAAACATCAGAATCTTGCATTGATTAAGGGTGTTTTAGGATAATGTGTCTTCTCTGAAAAGAAGTGTTATTTGAAATAAAATTATGATAAGAACCCCCTGTAGTAGGGGACTCTGAATAGAAGATGCTTCTTTTTCCATTGAATGACTTTGGGGAAAACCTTGCTTCGTATTTGAGTGTGCACAGAGTTTCCGATTTGCTCTTCATTACCCCACAAAAACTGGGCCTCTCTCTGAATTTTCATGTCTCCTGAAAGGAGACATGATTACCAACAAAAAATAATACATAAATGATATTAACATATCAATTTTATAAGTACATACAATCATTTACATATATGTAGCTAAAGTGATAAAGTATCGATAAGTAAATAATTGGTGATCTTTAGCTACATCTCTAACATTTTTGGTGAGGAGGAGGAGAGGACTTGGAAAACGGAAGTGGGTCTCCAGTTTGGCATTGCCTTATACTAGGGCATATACGGTAGAGCCATTGCTATTGGCCCAGTCCTCAGCGAGGTTAGTGGGGGAAGAACAACCCACACTTTCACAACAAGTTCTTTTCTTTGTTTGTTGTTATTGAGAAAGTACGTTTACCTAACCGTTTTTTTACCTTGATTTAGAATCCTTAGCAAATGATGGCTCTTCTCTGCACATGACCAGGCTAGTTTGTGCAGAAAAGCACTCTGCATTGTGTAGAAGCGAGGGAGCGTTTGAAGTGCTCCTTCAAAAGCAGCCACTTAAGGAGGCTATACATTTATTCCAAGAATGCTTGGGAACGCCTTCAAAGACTCAGTTCACAGGCCCTGGGGGCCGGCTGCTGCAGCGCTGTGCTTCATAGGCAGCCTCTTTTATTTTTCATTTTTAACCCCAAACGGTTATGCTCATGCCATTTACCAGACTGGCCTCTGGATGACTCTTGGCTCTTTTCAGAAATCATTAACTCCACTCCCTTCCATGGCTCCCATCCCCCACCCCACCCCAAAGGATGGAGACTTGGCCCAGAGCGGGACTCTCAGAAAAATGCTTTGCAGGCTCAGAGGACAGTCCCACAAGAGGAGTTCCACATGCTTAGAGGCAAAACAACACAATCAGACTGAGTATATGACCTCCCAGTGAGAATGTGCTGAAAAGAGACAACATTCCTTTGGGTTCTAGGAGATTTTTTTTTAAGAATCATTTTATATTCCTACCTCATGATTGAAATGCACAAGTCTTGCGTTTCATACCACATAACCAAGTTTAGCAAGTAATTTCATTTATGTATTATTTAATCAAAATGAAAGCCTTACGCTTTTCTTTTCTTTCTTTCTTTTTTTTTTTGAGAATAACCCTATAAACAGAAGCATGATTTACAAACCTACTACGCACATTAGCCAGAATCAGTGAAGTACAATGAATATTCAATCTTGGATTCTTTAGCCAAGCAGTGAAACCATCAGTCCAAGCAGCAGCGCTAAGCAAGGGATAGCCTGTGAGCAGGGATGCGGCTTAGGACCAAGGGATGAGCGTCTTGGGCAGTCATCTGCAGAGCGCCTGAAAGCTGAAGTTATATGGACTTGTCTCATTTGCAGGTCTGGTGAATGCACCGTTCCTCTTCCCTTCTGGCTCCAGCATGTTACATTGTCTCCATATATCACACTCTGGTTTTAGTCTCCTGGGTATTGATTTTGTTAGGAACTCATCACTGTGCAGTTTTCCATAGTCTTCCAGCATGTAAGCTATTCCCTGTTTGGAAATTAGGCTGTTTTCAAAACGTCCTTTAACTCTTTCAAGTTGCTAGGGTATCATTTAGTGAGTTCACTGAGGCAGTAATTTCCCAGTAGGAGTAGCTGACCCTTTAACTGCTGTCAAGCAGCCAGCTTGTGAGTTGATAAGATCCAATAAATGCAGACAAAATGCAACCCAAGCCAGTTAAGAAATGAGTTACTTTGGGAATTTAAAAAGAGAAAGTGAATCCAGGGAAATTTGCTAATTCTTTTGGACAGAACTTGAAAATTAAGGAATGAAGGAAAACAAATTGGACTTCACATATTTGGGTATCAGAAGAACATTTGATTCAGAAAAGCAATTTTACGCTTAGATTAATTCAAGCTGGGTTGACTATTTGGAGACTAGAGCGCATTAATTCTAATATGATACTCATTAAATTCACATTTCCCATTACCTCTGGAGAGTGCATAGTGCCAAAGGCAGACATTTCAGATAAGTCCTCTGACTGGGCAAAAGTTTGAGGAAACTTTTTCCAGGAATTTAACCCAGAGGAAAACCCAAGAGAAACAACAGCCATCGGCAATTTGTCCACCCGCAGCATTGCTCTGGGTCCTGCCAGACACTTTTTAGATATCTCAGGTCTACTTTTCATCCGTACTTCCGGCGCCCACTGTGACACCACCAGACGCGGGTCGAGCGTTCACAACTGTCAAATGCTTCTTTGTCTCTGACCTGCAAGACCACTCTGTGGGTTTAGACACACTCTCCACCTGAATGGGAGCTCCTGGGAGGGAGGAATGTGGTCTCTCTGGTCCACAGCCTTGGAGCCCAGAGGAGCGCTTGGCACTTGGAAGGCATCAGCAATGAAGTACTGATTTCTGTAAGTGAGGAAACTCAGGGACCTCCAGAGGAGTGACAATGACATGTTTGTTAAGCCCTTACAGTCTTCAGACGGTTGTCGTATTTATTCTGGTTTTGCAGAATCCCATATTTTATGAGGACACTACCTTCCTTTTTTTGCCCTAATTACACATCACACACCCACCCACACCCCCTCACACATCTCACTGTGTTGGTGGCCAGCAGCAATCCGACTTTTAAGAATTGGTGGAAGCTCGTTAATTAGGAACATTTAAAACCAGAAGAGATTCAACATCGAAAGGAAACACAGCCAATTTTGAAGTAATAACACTTCGTGCTTATTCCTCTCATAGTTCCAAAAGAAAGCTATGGGTGTGTTCTTATTTATGTGTTGATTTTTTAACCCTTCATTATGGTCATTTTCAAGCATACAAAAAATAAAGGGAATAGTGTACTGAATCCTTGTGGACCCAAAATACAGTTCTTAAATATTAAAAATGGAAAACTCCAAAATGCAGTTTCAACACAGCGTCTCAGGTCAACCCTGCTTCACCCACCACACACCCATATTTCTCTCCCACCTTCACCGGGTTATTATGAAGCAAGCCCCAGATATTATGTAATTTCATCGACAAATATCATATTTAGACATATGTATGTCTAGATGATAAGAATTATTTAAAAATTACATGTAAAAGCATTTGAAATAATTCCTTAGTGTCATAAAATATCCAATTAGTGTTCCAATTTCCTTCAGTTTTTTTAATCGTGTTGTTTTTACAGTTGCTTTACTGAAATCAGGATCCAGAAAGTTCCACCCATTTGCATTTGGTTGATGTGTCTCAGGCCTCACAGTCCCTCTCTTTTTCCTTTTGTGTTTTGCGATTTATTGGTTGAAAACGCCAGGTTACTCATTCTGCAGAGCTTCCCACTGTCTAGATTTTGCTAATTTTGTTTCCAGGCCTCTAGGAGGTGTTCCTCTGCCCCTTGTTTCATGTAAACTGAAGGGAGGGGCTAGAGGTGCCGGATTCAGGTTCGATCGTTCGGTTGTGAACACCTCACAGGTGGTGTCATGCACAGTCTCTGGGAGGTACATCGGCATTATCTCTCCGCGAAGTGAGCAGCCATCATTTATTCTTAAAACTCTTTACACCCCAGTTCTTTGGGGGTGATACTATCCATATTTTAAAAGACTCATTAAAATGCCTGCAAGTTTTATAGTGGTCTTAGCTCATTTCCATTAATTATTTAACACTTTTTCCGGAAGCATCACCTTCCAAAATCCCATCGATCATGCTGGTGTGTCATTTCTTCTACAAGGAGGTGGCTACTCTTCCTTGTTCCGCTTCCTGTGCACCCCCACCCCGCCCCCCAGAAGGGAACATGAATGTCACGATGGTGCAGTAGATTTTGCAACAATTCTTTTAGAATGTTGTCTTGTTTTCACAGCATTTCCCCGTCTGTCCCATGGTGTCTTATTTCTTAGGCCATTACACTCACCTTCAAAGATGCTGCTCACTATTTCCCATGGGTCATTTTCCCCCTCACACCACCAAGCAATTTTCTGACACCAGCTGGGTGTCCCACAACTCAGCTCAGTTCTGACAACATCTGACAGCATCGGATCCCACAGGCTAAGGGCTCAGTCCCGCAAGACTGCCCCTCCCCCATGCAGATGCCAACTGCGTGTCTGGGAGGTCACCTGTCCTGCCAGTGGACTGACTACAAAGCAGAGGTTCCAAGACCCACTCTTTGGTTTCGACTGATTTGCTGGAGTGGCTCTCAGAACTCAGGAAACCCATTTACTCATTAGATGACCAGTTACACAAAGGATATTAAAGGATACAAATCAACAGCCTGAGTAGGAGATACGCAGGGCAAGGTCTGAACGGAAGAGCGTCTCTCCTGTGGCGTTTGGGCCCAGCACAGTGGCACATGGCAGTGTTCTGGTTCACCAACCTGGAATCTCCCCAAGCCTGGTACTTTGGGTTTCTATGGAGGCTTCTCTACCCAGGAAGATTGGTCACATCATTGACCATCAGTGATGTACTCAACCTCCAGTCCATCTCCCCCGACCCTCACCCCACAGGTCTGGGGTGAGGCTAAATGTTCCAACCCTTAATCACAGAGTTGGTTTTCCTGGCAACCAGCCCCCATCTTTAGGTGCTTTCCAGAAGTCACCTGACTACCTAAACTCAGGTGTGACTGAAAGAACTTTGTTATGAATAGTGCTGTTATCAGAAAATTCTAAGGGTGTTAGGAACTTTGCGCCAGAAAATGGGATAAAGACCAAAAATAGATTTCTTACTATAAATCACAACATCACATCTTCCTTTATCATTTTTATGTTTTTCCTCACACAGTGTTGACAATATAGGGCCATGTTTCATTTCTTCGCAGCTGATATCGGAAGGCCCACACATCGGAGGGTTGGCTGAGCCTTCTCTTCCTTATTACCAGATTCCTGACTAATCTAGTGCTGGTGACCACTCCCTCCTTACTGGAAAGCCCTTCCTCCTCTTCTAGGCACCCGCCCCTGGTTTCCCCCGACCCCTCAGGTCCCTCCTCCTTGGTCTCCTTCAAAGCTGCCTCTTCTCTGCCCATCCCTAACGTGACTGCCGCACAAGTGTTTGTCCTTGGCCCTCTTCTCCCGTCGCAGGAGGGCGAGTGATCTGATCTGCCCACTTGGCTTTGACCACTGACATAGGAGGATGACTCCCAATTCCAGACCTTCAGCCAAGGCTTCTCTCGTTGGCTCTAGAACTGTGTATCCCACTGTTTACTAGAAATCACTCCCAGACAATTCCTCCTCTGTAGGTTTGGAGCAGAACCCATTACCTCTTACTTCCAGCCTGCCGTCCCCCCAACCCAAACCTGTCTTGCTTCATTTTCTCACTCTGTGAATTGTATCCCTGTCAACCGCAACCAGCAGAGAAGAAACCTGGGTCCTCCCAGGTTCCTCCTGTCTCTGCCAGGTGATCCATCACCGCCTGTGCTGACGGCTTCCATTCATGCTTTCTCACGCCTGTCCCCTTTGCTATTCCCATGACCTCACTGTTGCCTAACTTGTTTGCCTGCTTCCCGAATTGTGCCCCTTCCATCCATCCTTCATTCTGCTGCCAGAATAATCTAAAACACAAATCTGATTTATGGCATTTTTTTCATTTAACTTCCAAAGTCCTTGATATGACAGTCTTCTGTCAACCTCTGCCATGGTCCTCTGGCCCCCGCTACGTGTAACCCATGACTCATGTGTAGTCACACATGCTAATTTACTGAGATGGAGCTTAGCTCAATAGATAGCAACTACTTTCCATTTTTGGTCTAGCTATTTTCTCTTCCTCTTAGGTCGAATGCCATTCCCTGTCGTTGTGTGTACACACTCTCCCGTTCTCCCCTCTCCCCCCGGGTCCTGTCTTCCACTTTTTCAGCTGGGCAGTGCTTGCTTAATCTAGCCTCAGCTCAAGCTTATTTGTTTCAGGAAGTCTTTTTTGAGATGATATGTAATTAAACACCTCTTCCCTGTGCTTCTGAAGGTCCCTCTGTTGCCTCTGTCATGGTCTCTACATAGTTTGGTATTGGTTTACTTGCCTCATTGACTGTAAGCAATGCGTGGCACGTCTTGGGGTTTAATATTTGTGTCCCTAATAACAGACATAGTGCCTGGCCCACTGTGGGTGTTCAGTGAAGGCAAAAACGAAGGAAGCCCAGTCATTTCTACCTCGACACACTGCAGGTGAGTTCCGGCCCTCATCATCATCTCTACCTGGACAACCATAATCACTGACAAGTCTCCATCCTGGTCATTTCACCCCCTGGCTCAGATCCTACCATCTTCCTCTTCCAGTTCTGATACAATCCCTCAGGGGGGTGGTGCCTGTTGAAAGCTGGGAATTTATATTGTGTTCATAAATAGTGTGGAGGCAGAAAACCGGTGTGAGAAACTCTAACCATCGAGCAAAACCCAGATTCCTCAACATGGTTCCAAAATGCCACGTGACCTGGTTTCCCTTCAAACCTCCAAAGAGCCTGGGACCTGGCCATTCCAGATTTCCCCTCCCGCACCTGAACTGAAACGCCCTGGGCTCTCCCACCTCTGGGCTTCTCCTTAGAAGGCACGTGACAAAGTCTTGCATTCCCTTGTTTCACGCAATCCTCATCCTCCAACATCCATCTGAAATGCCACCTCTATGAAAACTTCCCTGACTCTCTCCATGTCCCCCACGTGTTATAAGCCCCATTACTCCCCCACGTAGGGTCCAAACTCCTATTTTAGTGACCACATTTTATATTTATGCCATTCTGTATCATGGTATAGAGTGAGATAGCACTACCTCGTGGGGGTAGAGACTCCTTAATGAGGATGGCAGGTGTTTATCTTACTCATTTTTGTAGCATTATTCCTGCTCACTCCCTTCTCTAGACCCGAGAACCCAGCGCAGTTCTTGACTCAAATATTTGTGGATCTAGTGTGCATTTTTCTCAGGGAAAGCAGCTCTTCCGTAGCTCAGGATTAATGGGATGCACCATTCCCTCCATTTGTGAATACCAGCTCTCTAAGTCTCTTGCTTCTCCCTTTGTTTCCACAGCGGACCCTTGGCCTCATTTCATCTTCAATCCCCTAAGCCTTGACATTGCCTTCTCCTGGAATTTTCTTTTGCTCGGAAAGTAATATGCTGTCCTATCTACTTTTAGAAATATTATCATCTAAACATGCTCAAGATTCCTTTCATCTTATTTCCAGTGTCTCAGACCCTACATCTGTCCCCTTTAAGAAAGCCCTCATATTTTGAACCATTAATGCCTCTCCATCTCGGCCTCCCACCCTCAGTGAATCACCTACATCTCAATTTTAGATCTTGACTCTTTGAAACCTCTTATCTGCCATCTATTCTTATGTTGTCTTCCCAGCACAAGCCTGGGAAGCAGACGGATCTTCTCTGATTGAACGACCTTGTGCAGAGAAAGCCCTGGCTCCCACAGTACAGCTTCCTTTGCCAGAGCACAAGTGCCCCCATGGCCTTTAATCATGTTTATTTTATGGCATCCATAAAGCAATAACATATTTCCATCAGCCCACTATGCAAACAGTTGGCTGCAGCCAGCAATGACTTGTGAAGATAAAACCTGGTTCCTGAGCTCTTTATGAGGCAGGTGGCAGAGGACATGTGTCCTGGGCTTCTCCTGCCACTCACCTTCTACATTATGGTCCCTCTGTTGCCTGGCTTTTTAACATTTGCTCTTGCAACATGCTTCCTCACCATTTGGATTCTTGATGGGCCTTCCTGTACCTTCATGATCTTTAGCTTGCCTCTGCCTTGCACATCTCAGATTGCACTGATAGGAAAGGTCTCGGGTCTCCTCTCTGTATGCTCACTGCACGTTTCACGTGGTCCATTTACAGAGCACAGCGTGGAGAGCAAGGGTCCTGGCTGGGGCATCAGCCTGCATGTGGATGCTCTGCTCTGTCACGTTCTAAGTGTGTAATCACAGGCAAGCAGTTCCACATCTCTGAACCCCACGCTCCTCATCTGTAAAGCAGGGCGGTGGGATACTCAGGTCATAATGCACAGTGACAGTGGCCGTCATTATCATCAACAGTTTGGCTCCAGCATTTTCATAACTATATATAGGCTCTCATTCAACCACCCCCAACACCACCACTTTGAAAACCAATGGGCATGTATTTGACATGGGGCATCTCTCACAAAAGGAAAAAACAGTAGGTTGTACAACCATCCCTGTTTTGAACCAACTGACCCAGGAACTCAAGGGGTCTGCTAGGTTTCTGGGTCTATCCCAGAACTTTGAAGCCACCTAGGATGCCTTTGGAATTTATGCCTGTTTTGCTGAGGTCTCCTGAGAGCACAGAGGGCTACCTTCACGCTTATGAGCAGCAAGGCTGAATGTGGGTAGAAAGATCCAGAGCCCCCCTCCCTCCGTGAGGTGTCACTGGTCCTGCAGGAACCAACAGAATCCTCACTTCCAGAGGGGGCCCCACAAGCCATGAGAGCCTCCAGATCAGGGTCCAGAATAAGCACAAAGCCGGGTCAGCAAGCATCCTCAGCCAGTTTTCCAAGGGCCAGGAGGCTAGGCCTTCAGTTGGAGAGGGCAAAGGAAAATTCAGAAGGTCAGGTGACCAGGGTATGTGAACCGAGTGACTCTAGGCAGTCGAGTGCCCTCTGGACCTTGGTCTCCCCATCTGTGGGGGAGGGGGCTGGATCTAAGGGGAGACTGGATCAGTTGATCACAGGCTTTTTATTTATGTAGCCAGCATGTACCTGGCATTTACAGTATGCCAGGCACTATTCTAAGACTACATTGACATCCGTTCATTTCATGTTTATAACCATGTGAATTGAGAATTTTTAGTATTCCCATATTACCGATGGGAAGCCGAGACACAGAGAGGTTAAAGAGGTGGCTGAAGTCACACAGCCACTGGGTAGCCAGGCCAGGTCTTAGCCCTAAGCTGCGGCAAGCCTGCCACTAAGCTGTTGCTGTCATCTCCAGGCACGTGGAAGGGGCAGTGGGCACGGTAGACGCTCAGTCCTGAGTCGCTGTCCACCTCCCGTCTCACCCTGACTGTTGCCAGTTTCGAAGGACCTGACACTGTGACTCTCTTCACAGAGCTCAGGCTTCGGTCTCTCCGGGGCTGTGGCCCTCAGGGACCATGGTCACAACACATGGGTTGCACCCCTCCTGTACCTTTTACAGGGTCTGTGGCTTCGGCACCTGTCACCAGCCTCTGCAAGCTCCTTTTAACATGAGGCTGTTAGTACCTGCTCAGCCACAGAGAAAAATCCCGAGACCACAGAGAGTGAAGTGCCTAGAAAACTACAAAGTAAAATACGAATGAAGGGATAGGTGTCAGCATCTGGCACCTTGCATGTCACAGTCTCTTAGGACACACACGCATTTGTTGAACTGACCGTAGACAAAGACAGAACATGAGGAGAGCACACTGATGTGCGACAGTGTCTAGAAGAAGCGGCAGGTCCGGCTGGGTTCGTGGCGGAGGAAACGCTACCCGTGCGTGGTTCCCCTAAGCCTCTGTCCCTTTAAAGTAATCTGCTCCACACGGGCGCATTTTCCAAGACGCTCGGAAGTGGGCTGCTCTGCAGCCGTCTGCATTTCCATCCAGCTGGGTGATGAGCCGGCCCGGGCCGAGGCTTTGGGGAAGAAAGCAGAAGAAGCTGTGGGTGTGGTCGAGGAGGGAGGTCTGTGAACACCGAGGGCAGCAGTTCCTTCAAGCTGTCCCACGGGCTTGGTGACGAAGACCAACACTGGTGCCAGCCAGAGCCAAGCTTTAACTAAATCTAAATAAGAGGTTTCAAATACCTATCTCTTTTATCCCTGAAAACAGAAGCTCGAAATCCATAACCCCGACTCCCACTGAGTCTGCGGGTGAGGCCAGCCCAGGTGGTACCACCCAATGACAAGAGTGAGCGCCCCAGCCAGGGTCGGGCACTGGCAGGGGGCCACGGGCTTCACTGGGGCGCCCGGTTCCAGCACTGTGCAACTCCACGGACTCGAAAGAATTAGAGTCTCTGAATGTGAGCAGTGTCCCACTTTCAATGAAAAAAAAAATTAAATAATAAAATAAACACGTCCTGCTGGTTTAGAAGAATCCTTGTGAGCTTCCAGGAACCAACATTCCCCAACTCTAGTTCATGTTCAGAGGGAAGCCTAGGCTGGTGCAATAGTGGTGACTTGTTTAGACACATCTGGTCTGTGTAAAGTTAGCAGGAGCGGGCACACTGGGGCAGCGAGGGCTACTGAGAAGCCACACACATGTTCGGGGAAGAGAAAGTGTGGGCTGGAGGTGAGAAATGTGGAGTCAGCATCAATGAATCCCCAAATATTTTTATAGGGGGGGTGAAAGCAAAAAAATTCACCCAAAACTCCCCACAAGCCCAAACAAAGCCACAGTGTGTTCCCATTCACCTCCGGGCCCACAATCGCACCCTGCACATCTCCCGCAGCTGGGCTGGGACTCAGAGAGTGGAAGGCACTTCCATGTAAACAGAGGCCAGCAGGGATCTCAGGCCTTCCTCCTCCTCCTGCAGCTCCTGCCCTGCCCCCTCTGCCCAAGCAGGAGGTCAGACAACTGCTTAACCTTTGGTGTCAATTAACATTTGGCTCTCTTTCACAAATTAGGAGACAGAGATAAAGGATAGTAGGGCGACCATTGGAACTCATTGGGGCGGGCAGAGGACTGCTCCGTATCAGGCCCACCTGCCCCCAACGCTGGGTCTGCGCACACTGCGCCTGGGGCTGACCCCACCTTTAAGCCTACAAGGCTTGTCTCGCCATAGGTCTCAGTATCACTTAAGCAACGGGCCACAGTCTCGGGAGACAGTGTTCGGTGCTGAAGACAGTGGAAACTCTGAATTCTAACCCACAGCCAAACTGGGAAGAGAACCGCAAGCCCCAGTTTGGACTCCTGCCCCCAGCCTGGACTCCCCAAGAGGGAGACCCCTCCCTCCAGTCCCTTCCCTGGTCATTTTGTGCGCCCTCCTCCAAACCCCAAAGTTGAGCTCAGCCTCCAGCCTTCCCACTTTTGCGCCATCCCTGGGGGCCCCTTGTGTTTCCCCTCACTTCACGAGTGACGTGGCTCTTGTTTGAGACTTTGTAGATCCCTCCTGGCATCTCCAGTCGTTCCCTTTGTTGCTTACCCCTTACTGTGGGGGAGAACGATTTGCTTCCTAATGCTTTGCTCTCTTCAACCCACCCCTCCCCACAACCCCCCCCCCGACAACTAGTGTGTAAGGTCTGTGAAGCTGCTACATACCAGAATGTCTTATTAATATATATGCCACCGCCTATGAAGTATCAAAAAACAATTTAAGTTGCTTTCTAAAGTTCAATGCTTCTTCAGTCAATGTTAGCCATCCACAGCCTCTTCTTTTCTCAAGGCCGAGCCTGGATCTGTCGCCCCGCCGCCATCCACTGGTACCCATCTTCCACCCTCCTATCTACCTTGTTCCTGGCCTCCTCGTGTTCCTGGCCTCCTGGGTGTATCTTGTCTCACAGGCCTTGCAAGTGAGGGCGGGGGCGGGGAGGGACGGTCCTTGGAACTCTTCCGTCTGCCTCTCCAGCGAGCCACAGATTCCATGGGAGCTGGTCACTCACCTGCTGCCTTACTCTCTGTTGCTCCACAACGTGTGGGGTTTTGGTGCGACAGCTGTTTTCTGTGTGCCTAGAAACTGTGTTTCCCTCTGAAGAGTACATGGCAGTGACTGTTGATCTACTGCACGTTTAGGTGTCACTTGGACACTCAGTCAAACACAGATGTTGGCCACCAGCCGCAGAAATTATAAGAGATACTTGGTCGAGGTTGGGCCTAGAAATCGAGGCTGGAAGACTACAAGCTCCTCTGTGTGGACCAGGTCGTAAACCGCACCTGTGTCCTCCGTGGTGTCAAACAGCTGAGGCACCAGCTGGCTGAGTCAAACTATGTGGGATGTCCGCCCTAAGGTGGTCTTCTGAGCCAGCCTACCTTCCACTGCAGGGTTAAGAACTGTCACCTGGGCCTCATGACCTCCACAAAACACATCAGGAAAATCCCTTGGATTCCAAGGAATTGACAGAGATTCCAGGGATAGTTAGCAAATACTTCTCCCTTCTCTACTGAGAATCAGCAAGAACAATGGTTGGCTCTCAGCCCATCTAGCAAACATCATTCCGCCAGAGTTCTCTGCAACTTTTCAGCGCCTTACTGCAACATCTAAGAGAATAGAATTTCTCTAAAATAGAATTCCAAGCCCAAGCGAGACAATTTTATGATACCTGGGGGCAGACCATTCAGATGGTTTAAGTCCATTTGGCTGACAGAACTCTCACATTCACAGAAATAGCAAAGTTCATTTTTGGCCTCCAAAGAGCTGAAATACAGCTCTGTTTTCAAACTCTAATGAATTTGGCATGAACACCATTTCTCAAAATGTGATTTTTGGAAAACTAAAAAAATGGAGTGTGAACTGATGTAATAACAGATTTCAGAATCACAGAACGCTGGAACTTAAACAATGCCTAGTCCAGACCCAAGTTTTAAAGGCGAGGAAATGAAGGCTTTGTTAAGTAACATGCTAACAATAAAAACCACGGTTTCTGAAGGCTACATTATCCTTGGTAGAAGGCTCAGCAAAATAGAAAGGAAGTCTGTGTAAAGCTGGGACCACACAGGACAGTACAATATAAAGTACTTTTAATGGGACCAGAGGGTCTGTGAAGGCAGGTGCTCACAGAGGTCGTGACAGAGCCGAAAGAATGCTGGATTTGGAGACAGAAGACATGAGCTCCACGTCCCGTGGTGGCCACATGAAAACCTCATGACCCCGGGCAAGTCACGCCTGAGTGTTCCCACCTTCAGCTGCAACATCAAGGTGATGATAACATGGGTGGTTTTAAGGGTGAAGAAAAGCATGTCTGTGGAAGTACACTACCCACCCTCCGGTTCTACGACCTCAGTGGGAAACACCCGCTATGGAGTTGCATCCAGATGGTCTGCTGAGAGGTGAGTCTTCGTGTCCCCCTATCTAACATCCCTTCTTCCTAGTCACCAAAATTTGCATCCAGTTTTTTGATCCTGGTTGTTTGTGGGGTTTTTTTTGTCTTCTCTGATCCCACTCTGTCCAAAAAAAAAAAGAAAAGAGGCACCCCTCAGCTCAGTGAGGCCCATTTCCAGTCTGATCCCGGAGAACAGAGAACAGGTGCCCTTCTTTCAGTTCTGTCCCCCAGCACCTACCACAGTTCCCCGACCTACCACGGTTCCTTAGCAGTTACCGAATTGTATGGAAGGAAATGGAATTGAATGGGAAGAAGAGAAATGGAAATCCTGAAGTGAGTTCAGCTCGCTCCCTCCCCAAACTGGGTCCACCTTAAAGAGAAGACCTAACTTCTAAGTAAGAACTCACTGCACATCACCTACTATCACCCTTATCCTCCCCCCCCGCCCTATTTTACCCATGAAGGGAGAATGCTCAAGCAGCTTGAGAACGGTGCTGAGACTGGAACCTGAGTTTGTCTCCAAAGACCTACTTTGTGCTGACCTCATGTACCTCAGACTTCCCTTCTCCCCTCCTTTTCCTCCTCTTGAACCTTTCCACCTTGGGAGGCGTCCCACTGTGCTTTGCAGTGGGATCAGTCCCAGGCCACCTGCAACAGAATGATCTGAGACTCTGCCCACGTGGGCTGAGTCAGAATTTCTGGAGCCAAGACCCAGGACTCTGCATTCTCACAAGCAGCCTGGACGGTTCTTCCGCACCCGTAAAGGTTACAAGCCACTGACCCAGACGGACCTACACAGCCCCTGCCACTGTTCAGCCCTCCCACTGCCTCCCTGCCCCAGGAAGTAGCCTGAATCTACCCCCCTGCATAACCAGCCTTAGCATCTCAAGGCTGATGCCAGCTCACTGTGGGCACTCATCATCGCAACCCACTTTGAATAATGGCCGACTGAAGTAATAGCTCATCTTGCCTCAGAGTCTGGCAGGCTCATCAGAGAAGGTGGGGGTAGAGAGGAGGAAGGGGAGGCAGAGGGTTGGGCTACATCCACTCACACACAAGACCTACCTCGTAAAAAGATGCAACAACTTTCCACCTAGAAAATCTCAAGCTGGACCAGCATCAATTGTACAAAACTAAGAATCCAGCTGAGCAAGCAAACACAGAAGAGGAGAAACAAAATCAATATTATTTGTGTTAGAGTTTTATCTTATCTCATAAGCACAGCAGATTGCTTTCAGAGAGGAGGCCAGGTGTCATTTACCATCTGCTTTCACTTAATCCAGTTTTGCAAGGAACACTCAGCCAACTTCTCCCACCCCAACCCCTCTGAGGCTGCAGATGCTGGATCTGAGCACCTAACCCCAAGGCACACATTTCTGGTCTTCCTGTCATGACAATTATTTTCTTTGCCCAATCTTCTTAAGAGTAGACTTACTCTCTGGTTACGTAAACAACTCAAGATACTCTAATTGCTGAGAGGCTATCAAAGTTCTGCACTTGAGTAGGAGAAGGAGTTGAGGGGTGGGGAAGAGTGGCAGGAAAACAAGGATTAATTATTAAACACAAGAGTCTAGAAATCATATACTATTTGGCACAGTTCCTCTCTGCGTACTGCATCCCCATTAACCAGGAGGAAAGTCAGGCTTCTCGCCATGGCAAATTTGCTTAATTATGTTTTCTCTCTCCTCAAGTGGGTAGGGTTGCCATGGCCTGGCTGAAAAACACACTTCCTCTGGGTGTGTCTGCTCCAAATGGGAATGGAGGGGCCCGTCCGCGCTGATTTGCTGCAGTTTCTTATTTTTACAAACCAGACTTGGAACCACTTAACAGAAAGTGACATGAACGCTATGCAAAGCAGCTATCCCACCCAGAGTCCTAGCAGGGCTCTGAGGACAGGACAGAAATGCCGCCATCGGCTCTGTCTCGCGTGCTGGAGCTTGGGGCAGGGGCCAGTGCAGGGTCTGGGTGTCGAAGGAGAGAGAGACGGATAGAAATAAGGATACTCCTGATGTTCCTTTCTGTTCACAAGAGGGCGGGTCCAGGTTTGTCCACTACATTCGCCACGTTGTTGAATTTCTGGGACAGATTTAATGTCACTGTTACTAGATGTATTGTCACCTACTGGTTCAGACGATGGCTGCTCGTTTGGAATTGGCAATCCGGTCTTTGCCCTCAGGGCTGTTGTCCCCCTGGCACTCAGAGCCCAGGTGGGGACCGCTGGGGAAGTCATGTTGCACAGCCCCTCTCAGACCACGGACAGCCACCCACTGTCAGAGGCCAAGTCCTCCTCAGAGACCATCTCGTGCAACTCATTTTACAGATGCCAAAACTGAGGCCCGGGGGCCCAGCGTCACTCTGATGCAGTGAGCTGGTGTCTATACAGAGCTGAGACTCGGGGCTCTGTAACACTTGGTCCGGGGACTACCAGGCTGCTCTTCCGGAGTTTATAGAGACCAGAGATGATACGAACACATTTTCTAAAGTCTTCATCATCTTAAAAAGGAGAGAGACCAAGAAGACAGAGGTAGGGAAGGAAGCTCTAACGAACAGAGGGGCGGGTGGGCAGAGTGGTCTTGCGTTCAGGCTCTCAGATAAGACACACCGTGGACCAGCCACTCAGCTGACGTGTGGACTTGGCAAGTTACTTGCCTCGCTAAGCCTGACCCCTCATATTCAGAACAGAGACAATGCTCCCTCCTTCGAGGGGTTGTATAAGAATTACAGGGGATAATGCACACATAGGTCCTGGCACGTACCAAGTGCTTAATAAGGGTTGGCTCTTGCTATAACCCCAGTGCAGACATCCAAGGACTTGAATCAGCTGCCAAGGCATCCGTCCTGGGAGACCTGTCCTTACGGCAAACTTCCTTCCTGCCAGCGACTCTCCTCCAGCCCTGGGCCCTGGCCGGCCAACCCCCACCCTCCATCCCTCTAGACAAAAAACAGTCAGGACAACGTTAGTACTCAGCCCCATGGATCTTTCCAGAAGAGTGGCAGGGCACAGAACAGAAACAAAGATGCAAAAGGACCTGGGATAAAGGGAGCTTGGAAGGCACTGAAGATGGAACAGAAGGGAGAGCTCCCACCGGGACTCCTTTCATCCATTATCACTGTGCCGGACTAGGAAATGGAGCCGTGATAAGTGCAGGGAATGCGAAACACCGTCCCCAGGAGCCATGTCCTCTGTGGAAATCACACAAGTAGCAAAATCACTTTCCTCTCACCTCACATAAGTCATCTAACAGCCTGGGTTGGTGCAAAAGCTTGCACTTCTCCCCCCAGGACCATTAACATCACGTCCCACCAAAGCTGGAGCCAGTGGTGTTCTGATCACTGGCTCTCGGCTTGGTTCCTGTACCATGGTCATTAACATTTATAAAGCTGACCCTGACTCAACAAAGAAAGATCAAGTGAGAGTCCCTGTGATTTTCGTGAGAAATACATTGGCTCTGAGTCTCTGAAACTCGGCCATACATCTTTTGTACCTGTGAATCAAAACGCCCTATTTTCTGTCTATATTAGAAAATACAATTCACTCTCTTCCTTTACTCTGGATCTGCACTTTTCCTTTCGAGTCCCCATTTATCTTCTTGCGAAACACGCACCCGAAAGAACACAGGATAACATTTCCTCAAGACAATGTTTGTTTTGCAGAGTGCGTCCCGGACACTGGACACCACCCAGCTGCCTGCGACCCCAGAGGCCCAGAGACTGAGGTTCGGACAGGCCGCTGAAACCCCCAGAGCCCAGCGGATCTTCGTCCTGCTTTCAGAGAAGTCGGTGTCCTCATTTTTCCCTTCTGGACCCTGGAGCTGCGCCCCTGGATAAGATAAGAACAAACAGACCATGTTCTCTCTCCCCCAAGATTGCTGCATCGGCATATATTTCCCACTTAAAGCTTTTAAGCATTTGATTTCCACGTTTGTGAACACCCCCCCCCCCCAGTGGACTGTTAGGGTTTGGTTTAATCTCCAAGAAAACTGGCGTTAAAATAGACCTTTTCCCAGCAATAATAATCTCATTTACGATAAATTATTCTATTCTCAGTACCTTTGAGACACATGAGAGCTTTTATGTAATAGAGAAGCCATTTATTTCCGAATATTTTAATGCATGTTTCCATATTTTTCTCATTTTTAATGCAAGGGCCATTGACAGTATTGTAAGAGAATGTCTTTTAAAAGCAAATTTATGGCACGTGTTGCAGCGGAGCAGAGGGCTGCATCGCTGCAGAGCCGTTCTGCTGGAAGAAGCAGGGCAGAGATGTTCTAACTCTCATTTATGTGCGTAACAGAGCAACCTCTACAGAGCGAGACACTGGTCTCGGGTGAACTGATAAGATGTGGGACACCCCGCTTCCATTTGGGCTCCATCCTTCAATTTGCTGTGTGCGCTTAGTTATTGCGGCGTCTCAGACGCCTCCGCTGAAACACAGGGGCAAAGAACTGGCGGCGGAGGAATCCAGGACTCATGGGCAGAGAAAGTTAAGGCAGGGCCCTTGTGCGTTAACTGGCAGGAGGGCTGCTCCGAAAAGGCAGAGAACCGAGGAGCTAGCGTGCCGAACGTTGGACTGTTTCGGTTCTTTCAACGTTCACCTCAGAGCTGCGCTTGGGGACGCTCTCTCTGAAAAGCCACCGTGCGGAGGCCAGGCCCTCGATGGGGAAGGTGGTCGCAGGGTCTGCAAGGGGCACAGCGTCAGAATCGGAACATCCACGTCCCTGGTGCTGGGATTTAATTTATGCTAGGCCCTTGGGGCAGAAGATGTTCTGAGAAATCTTCTCAGAGGTGTAATTCTGATAAACTGCCTGATCAAAACCACTGCCTAGTGTATCAGATTTAACCTCAATCATATATACTCACTGGAGACAGGAAAGCAAGTCCTTAACATGAGCAAGACAGCCCTTCTAGGATAAGAAACCAGCTCATGGATAGCTTCCCGACTGATGTTCTTTTTATAAAATGTGCTGTACATTCGCTGGCATTAACATGGCTCATCGGTAAGGGTTTTCTGCCGCCTGTGGGTCTAGCGAATGCGAAGTCACTCTGGAGACACTAGAAAAGGGCTGGGTGAGGGGGCCACAGAGCAGGGATCTGGTTGTAGTTCAGGAAAGGTGAGCTACTTTGGCCTTGGAGCTGTCGCCTTCCAACCACCTGAAAGAGGGAGAACGGATATAACAAGGTAGGAGGTAAAGAAAAGTCAGTCGGAGCCAGGACGCAGGGTAATGCACGCACTGCCCTCCTCCCCCACACCCGGCTCTGCGCCGCAGGCTCGCGCCGAGAACGCAGACCTCCTCCAGGCACTCGCTCAGTTCTGCAAGCTGCTAGGGGAGCCGGAAGCTTTGTGCATCCACTGAGTGCTTGACCCCCGGCCAGTGCGCCTGACAATGTGCCCTGAGTGTAAACCACACACCAGATTTTGAACGTTTATTTTAGTACCAATGAAAAAACGGTAAGTTATCTCAATAATTTTTATATTGAATATATGTTGATCTGATCATGTCTTGGATATTAGGTTAAATACAGTATATTATAAAAATTAACTCCCCGCCTTTCTTTTTACCCTGTTGAAAGCAATGCCACAGGAAGCTTGAGACGGCAAATACGAGGCTTGCCTCTGTGGCTCTCCTTACACTTCCGTTTGGTAGCCCTGGCTCAGACTGTTAATAAAACTCAGCGTGAGAGGAAGCTGAGGTGGGAAACAAGCACTTCTCAGTTAAGGGGATAACTGAATCCCCAACGAAATCCCCGGAATCCTTTTCAGGATAGTGCTAGGGGCCGGGACCATGAAAACAGAGACGAAAGCCGGGAGCTGGAGTTGAGAGAATGTATTTTGGTGACTTGGGCAAAATCCTGGAACAACATAGCTACTTAGGGTGGGGACTCTGAAAACCAGCTACTGGGGTTTGAATCATGGTTCAACCACTTCCTAACTGTATCCAAAGGCACAGCTCCCCCAGCTATAAAACTGGTTAATTCTAGTGGCTGCCTCAAAGAGTCGTAAGAATTAAATGAGATGTGTGGAAAGCACTTAGTAAGTATACACAGTGAGTCCAGCAATAAATACCGGCTGTTGCAGGATGAAGTTCTAAAGTGTGGCTCCCTGTCACCTTCATGGTGGCCTCACCCCCACAGGTATCGTGAATGGCACGGTAAAGTTCCAAAGTCTGGGTCCCCATGACCTCCACAGTGGCCTTCCCCATAGGGCAGTGAATCAGCGTGTTTAGTGCGCATGAAATGCAGAAGTACCCCAGAGGAAGCCAGCTTTGTCCTGGGCCTGAGAGAACAGAAGTGAAAGCCAGGCGGTGCAAGACAAACACCATATGATCACACCTTTAACAGGAACCTAAACAACAAAACAAGCAAGCAAGCAAAATATAACCAAAGACACTGAAATAGAGAACAGGCTGGCAGGGACCAGAGGGGAGAGGGGAGGGAATTTCAGGGGAATAGGGGAAGGATTTATAGGAACTAGTATAAAGAACACATGGACTAAAACTAAGGGGGGTGGAAATGGGAGGGAGGTGGGCTGGGATGGAAGTAAAAGACAGAAAACTGTACTTGAACATTACTTAAAAAAAGAAGTGAAAGAAAAGGGCTGGAACCTTGGGCCTTCTTCCTCAGAGAATGGCAGGAAGTCGAGATATTTGAGGTCATCTCTTGTTCTCTCATCAGTGCAAGAAGCTGCAGACAGTCTGACCCCCTTGCCCAGTGGTAAAGAAAGAATCCTTTGTCGTAGATGGGTGAACCATCTTTCTAAGAAAGAGGATGTCCCAGGCGTCCCAGGACACCACATGGGGCACAGCATGGCCTGGCAGAGCAGGGTGGGCCAGCAAGGTACCAGGAACTGTATTAGATGCCATTTGGGCGGGGCCAGCATGAAGAGCAGAGCAAGACTGGAGGGCTTCTGCGCACTGTGGTCAGGAGGGGCGTGGTCACAGAGGCCACAGAGCAGGAGGGACCCTGGGAGCTCCTGGAAGCTTTTGAGTAGAGACCCCTTGCCTTTACAATTCATTCACTGCCCTTCCCTGTCTTTGAAAGGGATGTTTGGAGGCCAGAGAGACGTACGTGTGATTTCTCAGGGTTGGTGCGTCTCCCAGGGGTTCTGCTGAAGCTCAGGCCAAGATGACTGTGGGCAGGAAGTTTTATTGTGGCCAGTGGAAGCCAAGAGCCCTTCAGAATGAGAGCATTGGCTGATTTGTTGCATGATGGAGGAGTCAGGTGGGGGTCCACCTTGAGATGGAACTAAGGAGAAAGGGAGTTTGGGCTCAGACCTTGAGAAGTGGTCTTCCTTCCCTCCTGTTCCTCTGTCAAAGATTACATGGTGCAGGCAGCCTAGACTCTGCGCAGAGAAAAGCAGGCAGGCACCTGGCTACTGTTGGCAGGAATCACAACACCCCGTGGAGGAAGAGATTCTCTACCACAACAGGGAGTCTCAAATTAGCCGAAGTCTTGGAGTGGTTTCCTGATAAGTGAAATGTAATCAATTATAATAGCTTCTTTGGGGGATGTTACGCGTCCTGTTCCTTTCTCTTTGTTTACTTTGGATTGCCCCTGAGGTCAAGTGCGAAGTTGTTGATTTCACCCCAACTGCCCAGAATCCATGAGCGCATCTGTAACTCAGGACACAGCACTCAGATGACCAGATGCAAAACGTGGTGTTAAGTGAACCGAACCATTGAGGAGACACAATCTGGCAACAATCTTCAGCCATTATGATGTGATTTGTACTTTTTAAAATGACATTTTAATGTCTCTGGTTATATTTTGCTGCATTGAATAAATAACAAACTGACAGTAATCAGAGGGGAGGTGGGATGATGGGGGGAAGGGGGGGTTGTCAGCAACACAAGGACACATGGACAAAGCCAGGAGGTGGGGATAGTTGGGGTGAGGGGGAGAGGTGAGAGGAAACAGAGACAACTGTATTTGAACAACAGTAAAAAAAAAAGAGGAAAAACCCAAAATGTTGTGTGTAACTATTTACAGGAGAAAAAACAGCACGTTAAACAAAATTTAAAAAAATAAACTGACATTTTAAAAAGAGGTATGACAACACAGAATGTTGAAGCAACTTCAGGGTAAATACATGGCCGCTTTAGACAACTGGCGGCACCCCCTGGGGCTGAGCGTGTGAGTACATTGTGCTCAGCTACTCCACTCCGGCGACTATACCTAATGGAGCTACGTGCACAGGCGCTCAGAGGTGCATGTACAAGAATGCCCACAGCCACACTGTTCCAAAGCCAATATGTGGATGCTTCTTTTGCACAACTTCGAAATCGGCTTGGCCCCACCTTGCTGTCACTACTGATTTCCTGCAGGCTCTGGCTTCTAGCAGGGGCAATGCGTAATGTTTGTGAAGGAGTCTGCACTACACTCAGTGGACTTCCTGCAATGTGGCCTCCCACTTGGGATTTCCCTGGAAAACTTATGTATGCATGACCTGGAAGAACAGGAGAATGTTCTTGAAGGAATTCTGGTGGTATCATCCTCAGCCAATGGGAGGTAGAAGCTGATGAACAACAGAAAATTGTTTCTACTTTCTGTTCCCCCAGCGAACAGTTCCCCTTAGAAGACGCGGGTGTGGCGGAACAGCAGCTAACCGGAGAAGTGGTTAACTTCATAGCACATCCATACATGGGCCTCCCTGCCCTGCACACCTGCTCTCAGGAAAAGTATTTCCATGTAAAGTGTCAGCGGGCAAACTTCTGCCTTGGGTCTTCCTTTGGGGGAACCCAGACTAAGGTAGCTCGATTTGGAAACCACCCAATAGTATAATGCATACATAAATGGTGGAATATTTATAGAAAGAACTGTGGAACTCATCCCGTCCAAAAAATAGGTGGATCTCACAAATACAGTGTTGAATCAAAGAGACTAGACATAAAAGGATATATAGTCTAGATTCTATTGATACAAAATTTAAAAGCCGGCAAAATCATAGTGTTCAGAAGTTGGGAGAGTGGTTTCTTTTGGGGGGGGGCAGGAGGCAGTGGTTGGGAAAGGTCAGGAGGGGCTTCTGGGTACACTGTCAGCATCTCGTCCTTGAACTGGACAGTGGTGAGCGGAGCCCACTTTATGAGAACTCCTGGAGCTGGGCTTTTAGGTTGTGCACAACTGTGTGAGAGCTGAATTTTAAAACAGGGTTTAAAGGAGTTTAAAATCAAGAGAGAGTGACGGCCAACTCTTTTTCCTGACTCCACGGCAATGTGCAAGCCCGCGTTAGGAAGAGCACCATCCATTTCCTTAGTCTGTTATAAGAGATGCAACTCCGGCTCCTTCCTTACCCAGAAGGTAACATAAATAAGAGAAGATGGCCCAGCAGGACTGTGTTTCTTCTATACAGAGTGAGTTCTCTTTAGTTCCAGCCAGTGATAGCGGTGGGAAACTGGCACTCCAAAAAAAAAAGCAAGTAAGCAAGTAAGAGAGGGAGGGTTAAAGAAAGATGAAGGGAGAGAGGAGAGGAGAAGGAAGGAAGGAAGGAAAGGAGGGAGGGAGGGGAAAGGGAGGGCTGGACAGGGAAGGGAAGGGGACGTTAAAAACCCTAATTTGTTGTTTGGCCAATGCCCATGGTGTAAATAATCTAGTTATGGCCAATTTCAGACTATCAACTATTTAACGAGTGGCTCACAACATTTTCGAACACTTTGTAACTGGCTCCAGGGAGCCGGTCTGAGCTGGTCTCGGCACCCTGGCTCCAGCCAGGAGCTGGCACATGTGAAAATGTTTGCTGTGCATTCTCCCCTTGGGTCTCTTCCAAAGAAGCCAGAAGTCTGGATTTGTATGTGAAAACTCCTGGTTTTTAAATGTTATCAACTAGTTTAAATTTTCCAAAAACACTTTACCAACCAGAGGTAAAAAACACATCTGCAAATTAGATTTGCCCCATAAAAATGCCAGTTTTTGAATTGTGGTTTGCAAACGAAATCTTTTCAGCCTGGACAGTGTCTCAGGCTGATTGGTGCAGCATCGCCTTCGCGTGGAATGGCGGCTGTACTCGGAGTGCCAGTGCGGTGTGGTGAACGGAGTTCTGCCTGGGGGCTGGGAAAAATGGGTTCAGTCCCAGCTCTGCTACAAAAGTTGTGTTGATTACCTGGGCCTCAGTTTACCCATCTGTTTTGAATGCCTTTTGCAGGGGTTTTCTCATACCAGAACTTACTGGTTTGTGTTAATGGCCATAAAAGCGTGGGAGGCTGGCCTCGGGGACCAAACATCGCAGCATGGCAGGAACACGTCAGGGGTGCGGGTCACGGGACAGCCATGGCAGGGTGGAAGGTCACTGCTGCAGAGGAGGTGAGGCTCCCCACCTGTGATGTTCGTGGGCCTACCGGGACGTTCTGTCCTGATGCTCCGTAGGGCTCGGGCTTCTCATTTGCAAGAGAGAACACATCCACTTTCTGAACACACCCTGAAAAAAAATAGGGCGGCAGGGGACTGCGGCCTGGGAGTCTGTCAGACCTGGGCTTCTGTGGTGGCTCTGCCCCCTCCTGACCAGGGACCTCAACCCCACGTCCGTGGGCTCCTACCTCACAAGGTTGTAAGCAGAAGCGTCAGCTGTTTAATGTGTCTAACTCAGCCTCTGGCACACGGCGTCCAATCAATGTTACTCGCCATTGTCATCGTTATGATTTATCAAGGCATCTATTTAGAGGTGCTGCACAGAAAACAGCCCATATAGTCATTAAAATTTAATCTTATGTCTCGCTGTGTTTCATTTGGTCTCCATTACGCTGTTATTTTAGATATCCAGCCAGAGCTAATATTTCTGCAAGATCCAGGCAGGTCTGGACATGGATACTCTGATCTAATACAAATTTACGAGTTCAGGAAAGCTCACAGAGAGATGCTGTAGTATTCTGCTGGAGAAAATTCACATGCCAGGAAGAAAACCATCCAAACTTTGAATATCTGAGGAGGAAACGAGGTAGCTTAATCTGTGCTATTAATTTATTTCAAAGTAATAGGGTAAGTTCCCTAAAGACTAAATCAGTAGCTATACTGGAGTTTGAGATAAAGGGAAAGATCAGTCATACTGAGTCTGTTTTCATTTAAGATTTTGATATTTCCTTCATCAAGAATTTTTTATTAACTTTGACTTTTAAAGCATTGCATTAAAGTATTATGTTGATCTCTGCATATTTTGACAACCTGTGAATTTTGTCACTTCCTCTGCCTCCTCCCAGCTCTGCTCACAGTACTGTGAGGACCCGAAGCCAACAGCCACTTCATACAAGATTTTCTAAATGTTTTTGAGAATTTCTAGTTGAACTGAATCAAGACTGTGACTCAAGTCCCCGTGTCTAGCGAGGCAGGTGTTTGTGAAGATAGCACAGCACGAGGAGCCAGAACACCTAGTTCGAGCTTTAATCTGGATGTGACGTACCATTTGAGTCCAGTCCTGGGTGCCCCTGAGGCTCTGATCCTTTAACTTTAAAATAAAGGTAAGCACATGCATCCATTTTGCAAGGTTGGAATTCCTAAATGCTCATTGAAATATTCATTTTGACCAGCAGCTTTTTTTTTTGGCACCCCTATGTGTGTGGGGAGTATTAGCAAGAGTTCTTGGTTGTTCATTGTAGCAACCACAGTTGTATTCGCTGTATACCAGCTGGGACACAGAGTGTCTGGAGGCCATTTGGTAGGACCGACACTCAAATTATTGCTCCAGGAGAGACACTACTGTCACAGCGCTGCAGGGGACGGCTGCTGGGACCACCACAACCTCCGCAGTATCTGTCACCCTCATCACAAGTCTCCTAATGAACACTCTTGACTCTGTGAACGCTTCTCCTAATCAGAGTCCTGCCTGGGTGCATCAGAGAGGGCCAGGCCCAGGCCTCTCTCTGGTTGCAAAGGGATTTGGGAAAATGAATTTCTGGCTCCTTCCTGGGGAAATAGAATCATAAATCTGAAAATTTTCAGGCCGAGGAAGTGTTCTGGAAAGTACTGGGCGGCCATGTGGCATGATGGATGTGCACTGGATTTTACAGGCCTGGGCAGCATTCACGGGGATATGTGTGAACACGGGGGCAGGGATTAAATGTACACTTGGAAAGTCACCTCCCTGTTCCCTGAAGTCACACTCACGCTCGAAGCCCTGCTCTTTCCCGGCCTCTCCTGGAAGCAAACGTGTGCACAAGGGTCGCAGCGGACGCTCCTGATGTCCCCATCGCTCACTCACGCCCTCAGATTTCCCCGTTTCCTCACCGTCATCTGCTGACACCGTGGCTGCCCTGCCCCCGGGGACGCTCTCTGGACTCATGAAGCCTGAAAATGCTTGGGAAATGCATCTGCGAAGGCCTGCAGCCAGCTGTCAGCACAGTCAGCGCCCAGACACCGGGGCAGCAAACTGTGTTCGAGTTCTGAGCTCCAGGCCCCAGGCCGTGCCTTTATTCCCACTTACCTAGGCGGCTAGTCCCTCTGCCTAGGACTCACGCACTCAAAAGAAATGTCCTGTCGGCCTCCTTTGTAGAGACAACAAGGCCCCACAGCACCAGCACAAGGAGGTGTGCGGTGAGATGCGACTGTGAGCTCCGTGGGGGGATTGTCTCCTCTGACGGAACCGGACTTCGGCTCTCCGAGGCTTTTCTCTTCTTTGGCTCCTGAGAGTGGAGTGCTGGCCTGAGAGGCAAGGTCTTTTCATTGGTGGACATCAGCCTGAATTCAAACAGACAGCTGGGTTCACTCCAGTTTGAAATTTGAGGCTGCCCCCATTGCGTGTGTGTGCTTGTGCATGGGTGTGCACAGGTGTGCATGGGTGTGTTTAGTTGCTCTGTCCCCTCTTTTGCATTGTGACTTGATTGACACTGGGGACCAGGACTTACCTCTGCCTTTCCCCCAACAATGACTCAGGAAAAATGCAGTTTAATGAATATTTTTGGAAATAACTGCTATTTTTATGCAATAATTTTTTTTGCTCCTTCCTTCCATCTTTTCATCATAAATTAGGTGGTTTTTCCACGTAAACAATGTAATAAGTGCTGATTATATCCTAAGGGTAACATCACAAATGGCTATGTAATTAATAGTGTTGGTGAAAGACATTTATTACAGAGAAAATGAATAAGAAAGCCCTTGTAAAAATACTACTTGAACAAAACATGTAAACAGTAACCTCAAGGAAGACACTGTTTTGGAAATATTCTGTAACATGAAGGAGCCTGGAACTTGAAAAAGAGCAGGTGACTCACAGGAGGAGAGAGTGGCAATAGGAACAACCGTGGGGACACTGCAAGGACTCTCGGGCACGAGGTCCCGGCCACCAGAAGACGCCAGGGCTGGTTCTTAGTTTTATCCCATTTCACTCCTGACACAAGGGCGGTTAAGTGAGAATACTATTTATAGGTTTATTTGACTTCATACAGCTTGTCTTTGGCTCACATATGAGACCAAGAGAGGAAAAGAAATAAGTCATACATATTTCAGCATGATAGGCAAGAGTTGAAAGAAAGTGGGAAAAAGATCAAAGTGTGTGTCTCACCACGTACAAGGCAGAAATGAACTTGGTGGCACTGACCAAAGTAGGAGGGTTACCACCATTCTTCTACTGGGTGTCTGGGCTCCGCCTGGTGTGGGCCAAGGCCAGGTCCTGTGAGGCCTTGTAGAACGTGGGCAACAAGAAGAGCGTGGGTGTGATAGGTGGTGGTTTATATTCTTGAAAAGATCCTTCTGGCTGCTGTGCTTGTTGGCGGTCAAGAGTGGAAAGGGGGCAGTGGCCTGGGCAGTGGCAGGGGAGGTGGTAGGCAGTGGTCATCTGCTGGATATATCTTCCAGGTAGAGCCATCAGGATTAGCTGGTGGTTGGTAGCGCCTTCAGCCCTGTGGATTGGTTAACTGCAGAAGGGTAGAAGGTAAAATGAGGAGGAAGCTCTTTGGCCGGGGTGTATGGAGAATGTGGATGCTGGGAGTCCTTCATTCAGGGGCCTACTGTCCTTGTGGACTCTCAGTGGCCTGGGGAGCTTCAGGGTTGTTAACTGGACTCATCTCCTAGCATGAGGGGAGGGAGAATACTCATCATTCTAGACTTTCACTCAATAAATACAGGGTGAGGTAAATGTCTGTTTTATAAAAAACAGACATTTATTGAAGAAGATGCGAGACACACTGTACACAGAATAATAATGATGCCTCAGTCCTCTTCAAAGTAGGCACCTTGGGACCTCACACAGTTCTTCCAGTTGCTATCAGCTGCCCATCATGTTTTCCTGAATCACATCAGTGTTCTGAAATCTCTTCCCTTCCAAAGGTGATTTCACTTTTGGGAAAAGCAAAAAGTCACAGGGTGCCAAATCTGGGCTGTAGGGAGGCTGAGTCACCTGGGTGATTTGATGTTTCACCAAAAAACTCTGCACGAGATGTGACACATGAGCAGGCGTGTTGTTGTGATGAAGCTGCCAATCACCAGTTGCCCATAGCTGTGTCCTTCTGAATCATCCGTATGGTTTCCATGGAGGAGTGTTCAAGCTTAATGCAAAATGTGATGCAGAATCATTGCTCTACTTACTTGGTCATTTTGAATGCAATGGCCACACAGTACACATGCTCACACAGTGGCATCTACCGCCCCCCACTGACTAGTACAGTGAAGTCATCACTGTTTGCTCACGTGCACTCCAGCCCACTGTCCTTGGCTGCCAGGTCACGTCAACGTGGTGCAAGCCGCTCCCATTATATTAACAATGGCTGGGCCTTTTCCAGACAGACCTTGTATACCTGACTCATCTCTCTTACTAAACAGTAAATTCCTAGAGTATAAGTCTGGCCACCCATCTTTACATGGCCCATTCACATACTTTACGACCAGGAAGTGAGAAAAGAAAGAAAAAAAACCGCACTTTCCTGAAGGACAGAGTGCAAAAATAAAAATGCAGAGGGTCAAGGCTTAGGCACTCTGATAGGGTAGAAGCAAAGAGGATTCAGAGGAAAGAGAGACAAAGAGCAGAGTGAAAAGAGTGGGTACAGGAGAAACGGTGCTAAGGAAGGAGGAGCAGTCACTCAGGTGAGTCTCTGCAAGGATGAGCACACTGGATATCAATGATAGGTCATGGGCGATGGACCAGAGGCCAACTTGTGGGAGGCTAAGAAATGAATGCCGTGAATGTGACCGTGACCAAAGTCGCTGAAACTTTCTCCACGTACTATTTATCTGCAGGAGTTGTCCATTGCCATTCAAGACATCTCTATTTCTCAGGGGCCAGAAACCACGGCAGACATTTCGGACCGGCAATGCTGCAGGAACAGAAGTCAGGGAGCTGCCACAGACTTTGGGTTCCAAGATCAATCTACTGGTCATGTCCAGGGAACAGGCTGCTACAAGCTGCGAGCTGTTCCCACATTCACATCTGTTGGAGTTGACTCGTCAGCCGCCACCAGAGAGGACAGCTTCTGCTTCATGTCTCCCACCCAAACCTCATGCCAGGGCAGCTCCCAGGAAGACTCTGATTCCCGTGTAGAATTCCAGCTGCAAGGAGGCCTGGAAGAGTTGTTTTCAGCCTTCCAACCTCTCCTTATGAAAGAGGGCAAAATGGGGTTCAAGAGTGCTCATCCAAAGATATTATGTAGCACAGCACCCTAGGTGTCAGCTGAGAGGTGAGGGCCACTGCCAGGCTCCCACCCCTTTGAGGGGCAGTTGGCTGTGCCTGGGCTACCGACACAGACCTTCTTCAGGAAGCCATTCCCATCTCCTGCTTCCAACTTCAGGATTTACGTCTCCCGCCTGTGCGAGCTCCTTGAATGTTTTTCTTATAATATTGATTATATCCTCCTACACTTTATTGTTAATTAGGTATATCTTGTTCTTTCTTGCCAGATGCCGTTTTCCAAAACATACAAGGGCTCATGTCTTAGTAAGTTCGGGCTGCTCTAACAAGACTTTCATAGACTAGGAGGCTTATAAGCAACAGAAACTTGTTGCTCGCAGTTCTGGAGGCTGGGGAGCCCAAGAGCATGATGCTGGCGGGTTCGGTGCCCAGCGACAGCCAGCTCCCCTGCCGATGGCTGTCTTCTCACTGTGTCCTTACTTGGAGGAAGGGACAAGGGAGCTCTCTGGGACCTCTTGGATAAAGGCACTAATCTCACTAATGAGTGCTCAGCTCTCATGACCTACTCATCTCCCAGCGGCCCCATCTCCTAATACCATTACCTTGGGGGGTAAGTTTTAACATATGGATTTTGGGGGGACAGAAACACTCAGACCGCAGCAGAATGCACTTTAGTCGTAGAAAGTGCTCTGTTATCATTATTAATATTGTCTCAATTCATGTCACCTCTAAATCTTAGTAGTCCTGTGGGTGCTCAGTCTTGGCTTACTGCATGAATGAGTGGGTTCCTAAGGCTCTGTCTCTGTGAACAGTGACTCTTCCTTCTGGGATCCCTCCCCCACCCTCCAACAGCAACACACACACACACACACACACACACACCACTCTCTCCCAGAGCTTCCCTTTCATCAGCTCTTCTACTCCCATGAACACATTTCTGGGAAAATAACCGTGAGCGCTACTTTACAAAGAGAGTGAGGACATGTGTTTCAGTGAAATAAGATGCTTGATTTTCCCAGAGTGGCCAAAACGTTATCAGGCTACGCCAACTCCAGGGAGTGACTGACTCCGAGTTGCCAGGGGCTGACCGGCGCAGCAGGACTTGCCCCCGCACAGCTGCTCCTTACTCTGCATTTTGGGGAATGTTGCTAAGATTAATGAAGGCTTTATTGACATCAACATCCTCTCCCTTATCCCATGTAAGACCTTGGTTTGGCGGCTAATACTTCTCCAATTAGCTCTGGACTGAGTTGCTGCAACATGTTTATATAAAACTGAATGCTGTTTACTGAAAACTATATGAAAATTTCATACTCTGAAGTTCAATCATATCAAATGCGTATCGTTAGCTGCCTGTGTGGCTGCCTAAGATGATCTTCCGCGTGGTGAGGAAGGCAGAGAGCCCTTTGGTACGGAGAGGCAGGGTGGTGTTTGTGCACTCCGAGTGCCTGGAGGGTGTTTTCTCAGTGTTATGGGATGCAGTGACAATACGCTGGCAGCTGAATGCGGAGACAAGTCCAGACAGTTTGATCAGTGTCTCTCTGACCGAGGTGGCTGCTGTGCCAGCGTATAAATTTAGTTCCAGCTGGAAGCGGGCACTTGCTGTGTGTGAGGGCTCTTGACATCTGCTTCTTCAACGAAAATCTGGAGCGAAGGTGAGTCCATGGGAGGGCTGCTGGGAAAGTGGGCTTTGTCCTTAGGGAAGAGAATGTATCCTCTGAGCAGGGAAGCGAGCCCATGGCCAAGCCATGCAGGCAGAAATGAGGTCCAGCAAGTCCATAGGATTCCCACGCCAGCCGACCCTCTTTCCTGTGACAGTCCCCACTCATTTGTCCTCTCAGGTCAATGCAAATGCCAGAGAGGGAGTCAGCTGGCTCCTTCCCGCCTGCGTGTCTCCAGCTAGGTTTTGAAGGTCTTCCAGGCCCTTTCTGCAGCTGACACTCATCCCCTGGTCTGAAAAGGCACATGGCTCCAGGGAAGCCCAGCGGGATGAGCGCCAGAGACGCTGCGGAGGATACGAGTTGGAATGAGAACTCAGCCCCATGGAAACCCACCAGGATGCTGCTGCTCCGAGCTGGCCTATCCCACAGAGCCCACTTACTAACCATTGCCTTGAATTATTCATCAGCTCTCGCAGGGAAACAAAGGGCAGAGCCATTTCATCTTCCCCAGAACTGACTGTCCTACTCTTTGACCTCAGGGAACCTTAAAATTCACCACGGGCATCCTGAACTCTCCCAGGCACCTTGGGAAGGGGCAGCAAAGGGCCGCGTCACCTTCCCTTTCCACACTGGCTGAGTCGTGCTGAGCGGGTGTCTCTTCCCACTTGGTGGTACCGGCTGAGCTTTGTTTCTCCCTCTTCTCACTGCAGGCCCGGTCCCCAGGTCTCCCCTTGGATGGCCTTGACATTTAATAGGCAGCAGGAACCGGGACAAATGTCCAGCTTTGACTCCAGAGCCATGCTCAGCCTCCCGCCCCCATCCCCAGCTTTGCTTTGGCGATGTCCCGCACTCCTGGTCCCGGACGGCCCCACTTCACAGGACAGAAGAGGGAGAGACAAAAGGAACTTTGTCCCCATCACCACTGAACTTAAGCGCTCTTCCAACCCCACCCGCTTCTTCCATCCCAACTCCCTGATTCCTACTTCACCAAAGACAGAGAATCCATCAGGGAGACCCCGCCTCCTCCCTTTGCCTCAAAATTTACTTGAAGCCCAGCGTCTTCACAGTATCACCCACTCTGTTCCTGACTGGAAGGAATCTTTCCTCTGGCAACACCGCTGCTCCCCACTGTGCCCTTTGCCTCAGCACCCCACCCTCACTAACACCTGCTCACTGTGTTCCATCCCCCCTTGGAAGCAAGCATTGCGTGTGCCACTTGGGGGGGGCGGGGACTTGGGGATGAGCACTGGTGTGGCCTCCTACCAGCCATGTGACATGGGGCTGTGGCACGCAGCACTGGGGTAGACAATTGTCTGGGTCTCTGACCATCAGAGGGGCATGTCACCAAGACAGAAAGTCTTAGACTAAATTCTACAGGGGCAAAGGTTTATTAACAAGCAGGCATAAAACTGTTCCCCCACCCCATGTTTCAAGCCCCGTGGGGCTCTGCTCCAACCAGCCTTGCCTAAGAGCCACCCAGAGTGGACAGAGCAGTGGTCTGAGAGCAGGACCAGCCTGCAGGGCTGGGGAGAGAGGTCTGGGGAGCAGGACCACCTCTGGGGTGTGGGTTCCTGAGCAGCAGACTTGAACTGCACCTGCCCACGGCGGGGGTGGGGTGGGGGGGCAATGTTAACTTACATATGGAAAGGTCACATGCAAGCCTATGCTCAAATATCTTAATCGAAGTCACCATGCAAACAGCCTAACAGGGAAAGGCTTCTCTCTGTGTTTCAGGCTCCTTACTCTGGCCAATGGCAATGTTGATAATACCTAACTTACAGGGGTACTGGGAGGGGTAAGTGAGTTAACACATATAAAACATTTAAAATAGAGTTAGACACACAGTACACACTCACACTTTCTGTTATGTTACCTTCCTGTGAAGAATTCTCTCTTAGACCCTGCCTTTCCCTCAGGTACAGCCTCTTTGCTGCAAAACTTCTTCAAAGACTAACATTCCCCGTATGTCTCTACTCGACCAACTCCGTATCACTCTCCCAGCTGGTTCCACCTTTTCATCCTCATTTCTTACGTAATCCCTCAAACACCTGTTGAAGTCCTAGCACGTGTCTGGGACAGGCTGTCCTAACACATGCCGTGTGTGCACGCAGGGTGGTGCAGGAGGTACATCGGATGCAACGTGACCCTCTCAGAAGCTCCGGGGAGAGCCAGGGAGGAACAGAATGCATAGTTGTAAATTCCTTGGAGGCCCGGGCCTGTCTTAAAGTGTGATTTTAAAGTAGAGGTAGGGCCGTTCACTGTCACAGGTGGAAGTGACTCACTACCCTCAGGGAACACTCATGGCATCTGAGTCGGGCGGTTCTAAAATAGAGGAGAGCGAACAGGGCAGGACTCTCAATTCAAGGGTGTTTGTTTGACATCAAAAACATTTGCATATCTGAAGATCCAACAAAAAGCAAAATCCCATCAAATGACCAGTTTTAGTAGAAGTTGAAATTTTCTCAGAGCAGCAGCAGAATAGTTATTGCCTGACTTGAATGGAAAAACCTTGCCTAGGACGCCACGTGGCGGGTTCTTGATGACAGGGCCCCAAGTCAGGGTCCCGTCGGGTCCCGGCCACAGGCACCTCCAGCAGGTGGGGACGGCGACCCCCGAATTCCACGGGAAGGCCGTCCGGGGTTTGGTAGGGTGACCTCCCCAAAGCATTCCCTAATTTGTCGTAGTTCAGAAAGAGTGAAAAATGAACATAGAAATGTTTAAGATTATCAAAACATAAGTATTAATATTTTTCCTTAGGAATCTATGCATACTTGGTATTTTAGATGTGTGAACATTTAGGATAATCTGGCCTGAGTTATAAACAGTAAGTATTGAAATTTCAATTTTAAATGAGTAACAATCATTAGACTTTTGATTTTAAGTTGAAATCTTACTGTTTTATATACTATTGAAGCATCTAAGAAAAATGAAGCTTAATCATACTCATAAGATTGTGAGCTGTTAATTCTTTAAGAGGTTATCTGCATACTCAGGACTTTTTTTGAAGTCAGGCAGCCGAGTTCCTTAAAAAGGTAATCAAATGTGTTAAATTTATACATGCAGTTTTAAATGTTCAAAGTAGTTTAACTGAATTTGGAAGTGATACAACACACTAATCTACAATGACTTTTAAAATTTTCCAGATTCACCAACCTTAATCTGTGTATAAGTAGAATTTAAGATGAAAAACGTAGGTTTTAAATGTGTAGCTTCAGCTTCACAGCTGAAGCCCGAGAGGTGAGTCCCAACAGCCCTTGCCTGTGCCCGTCTGACGGTCCCCTCCGCTCCAGACTGCGTCTCCTGAGGACCAGTCGTCCCTGCCCAGCGCTGCAGACTCACCCGCTCCTGTCCCAACCTGACCCGCTCCCGGCTCCATGCAGAGAAACCTCACCTCCTTCAGAGAGGAGCACAAACAAACCCTCTTTTGCCAATTTTCCTAATATTCGTGGCCTCCCGTAGAGTTGTTTTGCTGTGTTCTCATATTAAGAGACCCCCTCCTCCCCTGGGGTGGTGAAGAGGGAGGCAGGAGGAAAAGGGGCAGAGACCCCCTGCCCCATATAATTGCAGAGAAGTGAGCCCTTGTGTGAGTTTCACTGCTGTGGCCAGTGATTAGTGAGCAAAGTGACCTGGCAGGGTGGTGTGGACAGCTTTCTTCCTGGCCCTGCCTCAAGCTTCGGGTGACTTTGAGCAACTCACCCCCTCTCTTTGGGACCTCTTTCTCCAAATCCACAAAACAGGCGCTGAAATGTAAGCTATGAGGCTGCAATTCTCAAATATCTTGGTCTCAGAACTCTTTAGCACTCTTAAAAATTATGAAGACTCCCAAACAGCTATCATTCTATCGATGGGGTTGAATCTATGCCTCTTTACCGTAATAAAAATTAAAGCTGGGATGTCTTTAAAACATCTGAATCAAAAGCACACATTCTCTTTGTCATTGGAGCAAAGATGTCATCATATGTCACGGAGTCTTGGAAAAGTCCACAACACACTTGAAAGAAACCAGAACATGTCACCCCAGAATGTGCCTCCTTGGCATAAAAATTACTTTCAGCTAAAGGCAATGAAGAGGCAGTAAACCCAGAAAAGGCTCCCCTGCGTCTGCCTAAAGGAAGGCTGTAAAATCTCCTTGGCCTGCAGACCGTCATCCGCCCTGGGAGGCCTCCAGACGAGTCTGCGAACAAGCCTGCTTCACCTAACCTTTCTCTTTCTAGTCACTTCTCAGGCGTGCCTGTTCATAGCTCAAACACCTTTGTCCTATCAGTTCTTTGCAAACTTACTGTTTCTTTGTCTGAAAGGTATGAGAGCTTGTGCTGTGGTGAGTTCTTTGGGCTTTATTCTCTCGTGAAGGCTCCCATGCGCCTAGGACAATTCAGCATCATGGGTGGGCTTTTCTCCTGTTAATCTGCCTGTGTGAGTTTAATTTTCAGACCCAGCCAGAAACCCTCACCGGAGAGGGCGGATGGAAGTGTTTTCCTCTCCTCCACACTCTTCGAGAATAAACATTGAGGAGTAAAATTTTAATATCATTATGGAAATAGTGTTAACCTCACAGACCTCACACTGATACCCTCCCGTCATAAATGCAACTTGGAGTTTCATGACGGAAACAGCAAACTGAGAAGGTTATTATTTTAACTTTTAACTGCAGAGGCCGCTTCACACACTCGCATGCTTTCTCTTTGACCTTCAGAGCTGTGGGGACCACAGGTAGTGGTTGTCCGAGAACTCCCTTCTTTTCCACTTGCCAACAGGGTGTCTCAACAGGCCTGAGAGAGTCCCTCCCACCTGCCCGTTCCCGCCAGGCCCTGCCCAGAGTCAACACTCCAGGACACAGCCTGTCCTTGTGAGGACTGGGCAAACCCCACGGAATAACTTCTGGAGCCACTGGGAAGCGACCGGCATTTACTTAGACCCAGAGGGCCCGGCGTGCCTTCTGACCAAACAGCCTTTGCTGGCAAACATCTCAAGCCAGAGGCAACGGGCTGGACGGCTGCAGGAGGAGGATGAAATGGACCACACGGCAAGACTGGCAGATGCGAGACAAGGTCACAGTGAGGGGCAGACATCACCACTGAGGGGACTGAGAGCCCCGCCGCGGCTGGGGCGCCTGCTCTCCAGCTGTCTGAGGGCTCTGGGCCCCGAGGGCAGAGAGGATAACCCACGTCTCCCTCTGACCCCCAGTCCATCACGCACTTTCCACACCGTATCTTTACACTGAAATGCTGTGCCGTCCAGATGCTGGCACTCCTGGGGGCTGATTAGCCCACGCCACGTCCCACTCCACCGCCCACCTCCCTAGTAGGACTGTGGCCACTACAGGATGAGTGGCTGGGGACACTGCAGTCAGGACACCGAGTGCAGGCCGTCGTGACGCCAGGCACACCTGAGCACACTCTGGGGGACGAAGTGTCTTCTAGCTCACGGTCTCTGTTCACCTTCCCTTGGAAAGCGAGTCGAGACTTCCTGACAGCAAGGCAGAGACAGCCCAGAAGTGACTATGGGCCCAATACTGTGGGGGCGACTTTCCTCTCAAGTGCCCCCAGCCACCATGGATGAGAGTAAATATGACTGAGACATGATGTGTGATCTGCTTAGGAAGGAGAAGTGGCCATTTTCCCAGAGGAAAAAGGCCTTCAGCAGTGGCCAGTTTCTGGGGGAAAAAGGCCTTGAGCCCTCCTCGAGGGCCATTTATTGGGTTGTAATTCGCTGGAATACAGGGCGGCAAGGATCAAACAGTAGATAACATTTTAAAGAAAGCTGAGGGCTTAGTCTGAGTCAGAGTCTGTCAGGAACAGAGTTTTAGGGGTTCCTGCTGGAATCCTTAACATATGAATGAAAGCACTCTTAGCAGAGCAGGTTTCACAGGTTTTTAAGGAATTCTTTCTTATGCCAGATTTATCCCCAGATACTACTCTGGCAAGGCAAGGAGCTGCACCCCTCCCCATCAGGTATTCAGACTTAAGTGGATTAGAGCCAGGAAGCACTTCTCCCAGAGGACATGGGGACTCAGGCTATGTCAGAGCTGGGGGGCGGGGGCGAGAGTCCACTGCTCTTTGTTGCAGCCCCCCCAGTCCTTCCATGAAGGCCTCCCAAGTGATCGAGTCTGGCTTAGGTTGCCCCTCTGTGAGAAGTCTTACCCGTCATTGACTTCCCACCAAGCTTTGGGGGCAGGAAGTGGAAACTGAGGCAGCATTTGCCACCAGAGACAAGCTTTGTCTCCTGCAGCTGGCATTCCAAAGGTCGTCCCTCGTCCTTAGCCACAGGGGTGGAGCTACGATTCCTAGAACCAGGCGGAGCGTCTGCAACTCAACGCCACGCCCACAAACCCGCAGAGGGGCTGATGCTCCTCCCCACGTGTCCTCGTTGGCGTTCATCTCCCTCCGCCCAGGATGGGCCTACGGAAAAGCTCTGTCCTGGGCTCGCCCGGTGTTCGTGGGACCTCTGGGTCCCCCTCACACCTTCTTACGTTAACATACCCAATTCCTATTGGAAGTTTAAGTAACTGATAAATATATACCTTCCAACACACCAACTTTTAAAATGGTTAAATCACCTGACTGATTGGACTGAATACACACCTTCACCTATTCAAAAAGCTCTTTATCAGAAATAAGCTCTTTAACAGCCAGAAATTTTCCATCATTTATTATTCCTCTTGGCACCTATATTCCCATCTATGTTACCCACAGAATTTTGCCTAAGCATGATATACTTTAAGCTAAAAAGTTTTTTTATTGAACACCACTTCATAATTTTCAGTAGTAAAATTCTAGACTGATTTACCATTACAATTTATATTAGTATGTAATTAGGTAAAATAAAATAATTATCATATAAAAAATTTTAAAAATCATTATACATAACAAAGGAAACTTTTTTCTTAAAGATTAATTTATGTATCATGGATGGCTATAGCTTATTGCTACAATAAGACAATGTTTTGTGGAAATATCAGCAGTGACTGTGCCGAAAAATTGAAGCAAGCAGGAGACTGCTTTCCACATTTAAGAAACAAATATGGATTTATAATTCACAACGATCTTTGGTCATGAAGCTGAAGAAAATTGTTTCCCCACGAGTTTGAGTAAATGTTTAAGAAAATACTCCATATAATTTATTTTGAAACTATAATCTTAATCTTTTACCTCCTTCTACTCGAAATTAATGCAAAATATGGACTTAAGACACAGACATCAGTACTTCAAGGTGACCCTCCATGTGGCACCTGGAGGACCTTAGGGTGGCTGCCCCCATCAGGAGACATGGCCCTCGGGACAGACAGCCCTCCCTCTTGAAAAGAGCCAGGTAGCCTCGGGGAAGGGGGGAGATGCGAGATGAGAAGTCTCCTGGCACTGGCTGTGCCTCGGAGGAGTCTGTTTCAGGAGTGAGCACACGTGGAAAGGAAGCTTGTCTCAGAAGGCCAAGCCAGAGCCGGGACAGCACGGGGTGGGACAGGACGGGGCTGCCCAGGGCAATGGACACAACAGACTGCGGTCCCGGTGAAGTGCACCCCGCCCTTGGCATGCGAGGCCTGGCAGCAGCGCCTGGAAGGGTTTCGGGCCTGCCGTGCACCTTCCTTTCATTTCCTTTGAGAATGGAAGTGTTTACTACGACTGTCCCATCCATCTGTCTCCCAGGGTTTGTTGATGTGTCTCATTTACAGGTTTGGGATCCAGAGGAGCCCCGGTCAATGACGTGTCTCACCTGTACTTGGAACTGATAGAAAGTACAAGATTTGAGGCTCTGAACCTCATACCATAGTTGAATGAGACTTGTGGGGGTCCCTGGAGAAAGAGAATGTATTTTGCCTATGAGAGGGGCATTAATAATTGGAACTGGGGGGAAGGCTGTGTTCTACTTCTGTGGTAACGGCCACCAGTGATTCACACATTCAGGTAGCTACTTCCCACATTAACTTTGAACTGAACTATGTGACTCTGGCTAGTGGGATATCAGCAAATGTAAAGCAAAGAGAAGCTTGCAGAGCCATGGATACATTAGGGCTTGCCCTCTCTTGCTGCTTCTGGAGAGTCTTTTCACTGCCACACAAAGAAGCCCAGTTTGGGCAATTGGAGGATGAGAGATCATGTGGAGAGAGGCCTCAAGCTGTCCCAGCCACCTGAGCTGAGACCTCAAAGATTTGAGTCCCACTCCAGCCCAGCTGGTCCAGACCCGAAGAAACAGCCAGTTATTCAAGAGAATCATGTTTGTTGCGTCGAGTCATTGAGCTTTAAGGTGGCTTTTTAAACAGCTCATACAGGGAGACTCACGCAGGGATGAGTCCAGCATAGGAAAGGCAAGGGGAGGTGTCCTTGAGGTAGAAAAACCTCTGAGAAGAGTGGACCCAGACTCACAGTGGGAGACCGTACTGTGGTCAATGAGGAGCCAGGAAGAAGAAAATGGCCAGAAGTCAAGTCCAATGGGCAAGTTCAATGTGGAAACTGGAGCCTGAGCAACAAATCTGGAAGTTTGAGGAATTAAGAAAAGGCAAAGCAGTGGGAGAAATGAACAGGTCAGGATGAGAGGTTCAGAAATAAAGCTTTGAATGGTTGAAAGACGCAGGCCCTCCCGTGAAGCCTCTAACAGGAAATGAGCATGATGTGCAGCAGAAATGCTGACTCAGAGGCCAGGACGGTGCGACCCTGACATCTGCGTGCTCACCAAGAGCCCCAAGAATTCTCAGTGTGTAATTTCTCTTCAGTGACCCAGCCTACATATCAAGGGGAGTTGGAAGGGGTAAATGTTGTTAAATCGCCAACGTTCCCGTTACATCCTTTCCCCAGAACAATGGGTACTCATTCACCACAAAGAGAACCAAGGAAGATCAGTGATTCTCAAACCGAGGTGCACTTTAGAATCATCTGGAAAATGTAAAAAAAAAAAATATGAAGGCATGCGGGCAGACGCTGGAAGTGTTGATGTAACCCCTAAACCAAGAGCCCATCAGGTTTCTGAGAAACGAGTCATAAATCTCTGTGAACTTCCTCCTGTTCATATACTTGGCCATTGATCTCAACTGATATTACACTCAAAAGAGCAATGCTAGGAATTTTTGTGACTAACGGCTATTTCTGAGTCAAAAATGAAATAGCACTTATTTTCATGATGTAATAAAAGTCAAGGGAACATTAATTCAGACCCTATGAATCAGTGAATGTGATCATCCAGTCTGAAATCATCTATCAAAAGCTATTTTGCTTAATTTGTTAAACAAGATTTTGAGATGTGTGTAAAATGTTCAAACAATTAAAAAAGACTTGGTAATAGAAATGAGCAAAAGCCAACCTGAAACATGAGACAAAAAGGAGGAGTGGTGAGCTGTGACAAATCAACCTGGTAGGGTGGGTGGGGAGAACTTCTGCAGCAGCCACATGTAAAAAGAATGGAAGGTCAAGTTAGCCCACAGGCTGCCAGAATGTGGACGTCTGAGTCATAACAGAAAGCATTTCATACAGAAGTAAACATAAGCGTGGAATCACAATAGGTGAGGGGCCAGGAAAGGGTTTAAGGGAAAGGTGACCATGGGAGTGTTTTAAAGACTGAGAATTTTATTTTCACATTTTAAAATAACTTTAAAATATTTCAAACATTTTTATTGAAATGACTTCACTTGCAAACACGTTACAAATATAGTACAAGACTTTCTGTGTACTCTTCACCCAGATTCTCCATATGTGTTAATATCTAACTTCTGTAAAATAATCAAATTGGGACATTTTTTTCTGATATAATACTGTTACGCAGTCTATAGACCTTATTCAAGTAGCACCTGTTGCCCCACTAATGTCCTATTTCTGGTTCAAGGCCTAATCCAGGCTCATACTTTGCATTTGGTTGTCATATTTTCTTAGCTTCCTTTAATCTGGAATTGTTTGTCTTTGTCCTACATGATCTTGGCATTTTGGAAACTGTCGATCAGTTATTTTGTAGAATGGCCCTCTATTTGGATTTGCCCAATGTTTGCTCATGATTTAAAATTCGGTCATGTGTTTTGGAACAAACACCACAAAGCTGTCCTGTGTCCATTCGAGTGCATCGTGACTGGAGATGTATGATGATAAGCTGGACCATTACAGGGATAAAAACTTTGCCCACTAAATTAAGCGGCACCTGCCACGTTTCTCCATTATAATGTTGTTGAGAGATATTTTGAGATGATTTAAATATCCTGGTTCCCATCATAATTTGTCCATGAATTTCAGCATTTATTGATTGCCGCGGACCAGCCACAGCAGGGTCCAGGGGTCCCGAAGGTGGGTAAGGCGTCGGCGATGGGTAACAGATGACAACACGCCTCAAAGGACAGCAAAGTTCTGTTCTGTTTATTGCAAGTACAAGCAGGTTTTTATATTTTCATTTTAGGTAGTGATTAACATTTGCAGGTGTATAGCATGATCAGTTAAGCAGAAAAAATCAATACAAAGGTAACCAGGAAAAATACGAAAGTTCCCATAGATTTAGTTATAATAAACAAAGATTATTTTGACTAGGAGAGCCATTAATCAGACAATTAGAAGTAGCTGTATGTACAGAATTTGAATGTCTTAATTGTATATTAAAGTTTCTCAGAGTTTATCATGGGGCAAAAGGATACGCTAGATTGAGTAGAGGTAATAGGAAATTCATTATAAGGCCTTTGTGATGTCTAACTTAGCTATCTATCCTTTTCTGTCTAAAATGTTTCTCTGTGTACTATAAACTGACTCTCTAGTAACTGTTCCTACGTGTTTAGTTTCTAATAGTTAACCAGTCCTTTTTACATTTCTTTGCCTGTCCAATTGATATATATTCTTATTCAAGGCAAAGGAGGGGCTGTTACTCCAACAACTTCTAAACATTCAGGGGCTATTTCATTAGAGGGAACTTTGTTCTCTGGTCAAGAAATTATTTTGTACAACTTCATAGGAATTATGCGAATCAATGAACCTGAAATACAGGTGTCTAACAATCCCACCACCTTTTGATCACCCAAACAAACATGTAACTTGTTTTTCTTATTTCTGCTACACCATGGTGGTCCTGATCACTTTAAGTTGCTCAAACCAGGGTAATTTATACAGCTTGATATGTTTTCCCTTATGGTTAACGATTATATTACCCTGGCTGTTGTACTCCCCCATATAAGGGAGAGGGGAATCTGTGGAGATTTTTCCATCCTTTCAGGCAGTTTTGTGGGGGAATATTAATGTTTTCCCCTGAACTGTTCCCTCCTCTTTGGTGATTTTCACAGGAATAAGTAAGTACAGTTCAATGTCTATATTCAGTAGCAAGAGTAAAATAATTAAAATAAAACAGATAATTGTTAACCCATCTTGGATGCCACGTTCTCCTCCGGGGAGACTCAAACCCTCCATGCCCGGACCTTGTCAGACAACATGGTTGGAAGAGGACATGGCAATTGATGAATTGTGTTACTGTGGTAGTTGTCAAATAGTAAAAATGGCTCCGGCAGTTGCTGTCTTTACACCTTCCTCCTCCGGTTCTGAGGGGAAGAGCAGACAAAAAGACCTCTGATACCCGGATTGCAAGTCAGAGTCCCCAGGTTTACCCTGATTGGGTTGTTTGGGTCATGTGACCATTCTAAACCAATGGGGAATGAGGTATGTTTCACCTAAGGCAACCCACGCTCACCCACTTGGGTGGTATGTGGCAACAGTAGACATCCAATTGAAAACAGCATATGCCCTTAGAAAGGGAAAAGTGGATTCTAGCTAGACGACTAATAATAACCCATTACCAGGCCTTTTCAATTCAACTAACAAGTTGCCTTTAAAAAATAACTGCATGTCACCTTTTTTTTAATAGCAGTAATCTCTATCTGAAATTATTTTATGTACATGTCTCACTTTGGAGAACCTGAAGTTCCCTGGGAATAGGGACCTTATTTGTCTTGTTCATTTCACTTGTAATACAATGCCTGACATTCAATAGAGATTTGCTTAATGGATGAATGAATGTATTGTGTTTATCCTGCATGTCTGAAACCTTTCCGAGTAACGTTCCAAACCCCCAGGACACGAATACTTCATTTGAGATGCTTGGGCTTAAACCTCCACAGCTGGTAGGTGGGCGTCCAAAACCTGAACTCACACTTGCTGACTCCACACTGTGCATTTCCGACTATTCCAAGTTGCTCCAATGTGTTAAAATAAGTCCTCAGAGCTTTAGCACAGCTGTGTTCACAATACATGAAGGAAACACATAAAATATGCTGACAGAGTGTCCAGATAATAATTTGGAAGATTAACAGAAGCCTAAGACATGAATGGAAGTTTGCTTTTCTGCTCTTGGACTATCAACATCCTCCTAGTTAAAATCATGTTCTGCCTCACAGCATATGAAAGGATGGGACGCTCTGTTGCTGGTCTAGTCCCCCTTTTGGGGATGGCAATACTATAAGGCACAACTTAAGTTTGTTTATTGAATGTTGCCTTTGTTGAAAAGAAGCCATTTTTATCTGACAGTGTTATTAGAGAGGCCTGATCAACAGTAAAGAGAACTACCATTAACTAATCGTCTGGATACGTCACTCACTCATTCACTTACATCTTTTCATTTGCACCCATTCATTGAACACTACGGAGTCCCTGCCGTGTGGCAGGCATCGTGCAAACACGCAGCACGGGCAGGGGAGACGCTGTAGTGTACTGACTGAGATAATGAACTCTGGGGTCCGAAAGATCCCATTGTGTTTATTACCAGATGGACCCTATCCTCAAGTTGCTTACAATGAGTAGTGGAAATAGACTTAATTTTCCCAAAAATGCTCTGAGATAAGTGTTATTTCTCCCATTATACAAGCACGGAATTTGAGACTTTCCATAGTTTACTCAAGTCCCCAGTGAGCAAGTAAATGAAACAAAATTCAAAGACATCCTAGTCTGAAGCCCAAGTTCTGTCCGATGACCTGGGTGCGAACTGGAGAGACAGTGGTTCAGTCTTTGTTTGAGACCAGTGGTCCTCACCCCTTGAGAAGCTTTCTAAAGTGCCCCTCCCCAGGACCCAGGGCTCATTCAGTTAACTCGGCTTTTCAGGATCGAGTTCTCCAGGGGAGTCTGATGGGTGTCCAGACTTGAGAACCACTGCTCGAGACTCTTCCAGGCTTAACAGTCTGACCCCTCTGTATTCAGCAGCAATGGTCAGAATGAAGTCAGGGCTGTAGAAGCGGGGACATTCCAGAACTTTCCTCCACTGGGGCTCTGGTCATCATTGCGTACTTCAGGGGAAAGGCCAATGCAGGTAGTGCTCCCTTGGCTCAGGCCGCTGCCGTAGGGCTGTGAGGTGCAGTGGGGCATCTACATGGCACACCCAGCAGCTGCCCGGGTGCCGGTGAAGGAGGGTGGTGGGAATCCAGCCCCCTTCTTCAGCACTGAGTTCACAGATAACAGCATCCTTCACACACGGAGGAAGGAGGAGCCTGGGACACGTCCCAGACAAATGCAGCTGTTTTTTGTTTCTGGAGAGGATGCCAAAAACATTTTGTTCCTTGGGGTTCTCAAGAATGAAAATGTGTGCATAGCTATGAAAACAAACAAACCCGCAGGGATAATGATCACACTAACTGATATGTCATACTTAGTTAAGTAAATTAAGTGATAATATATACTCAGGTCTGTATCCTCTAATGGATTTTATATTGAGATCTTCCATACAAAGGGAAGAAGAACAGTTCATCCACCATTGGACATCCTCTGTCATTCTTTAGTCACTCAGAGTCGAAGCTTCTGCCCCTCCCTAAACTCGATTATCTTCAGGGAATCATCTCAGAGTCTGGTCTACACAAATCTAACCTTCTACCCTCTGATTTGCTCCTCATAGCAATTCTATGAAATACACGGTCAAGCAACATCATCCCCATTCTACAGAGTTGGAAACTGAGGCTTAGGAAGATTAAGCAAGTTGTTCAAAGACCAGAAAAGTGCACAGCCTATTTTCAGGCCTGCGTCTCACACATTTCACACGCTCAGTGGCCACGCGGGGCAAGCGGCCCCTGCACCGGACTGTGAGGCCCTAGAGCATCTCGAGACAGCCATCGGGCTGGTGTGGTTACTCTGTAAAGTTAGTCTGATGATGCCTCCTCATTGTTTGAGGCTTAATTTGCAGCAACATAGGTTCTGATTAAACATGAAAAGTACGGTTTTGAATGATGAGACAGCAGAGATTTTTATTGAATTCTGCTAGTGCCAGATGCTGTGTTTGGCTGTGGGAGCACAGAGGTGAGCAAATACAGAGCCCTGGCATCCTCTCGGTGGAGAGATTTAAGGATAATGAGCCATCCATCTGAAATTCTGGGACTACACGTCTAATTGGGAGCTCATGGGGATTCGGGGAGAGCTACTGAGTGATGGAGATCATTTAGAATTCGAAATCAGCCCTTGCTGGTGTAGCTCAGTAGATCGAGTGTGGGCCGCAAACCAAAGGGTTGCCAGTTTGATTCCCAGTCAGGGCACGTGCCTGGGTTCCAGGCCAGGTCCCTGGTACAGGACGCACAAGAGGCCACCGCACATCGATAATCCTGTCCCTCTCATTCTCCTTCTCTTCAGCTTTCTCTAAAATTGAATAAAATCTTTAAAAAAAAAGAAATCAACAAGCACGTGAGCTCCTTCTGCAAGCTCTGCACCTCCTGCAGGTGCGGGTGACACAACAGACGCCTAGGACAGAACGACTCCTAAGGATCTAGGGAATTTACATACACAGTAAAGGAGCTGTCTTAGTTTTGGTTCTCCCAATGCCCCCCCTCCTTAAAATAAGGATCTAGGCTTATGCCATTTGTTTTGGGGGCGATCTTAGGAAACTGATGAAGGAGTGAGCAGGTGAGACAGAGAAGGGAACCAAGCCAGTATGTGGTGTGTGAACACACAGTGAGTGCTGTGGACAAGCGGAGCCCCGTCCCGCCGAGGGCCCTCCCCATGCAGAACCTGCCTCAGAGTTCACGGGACAGCACGGGAGCTGGGGCATTTGTCCTCCAACCACGGCCCTCACTGGTGAAGACTTTCTTCTGGGGCACCAACTCCAGGTGCTTTCGACCTGCCTTGCACTAAGCCCACTGCTGCTGCGAGGAAACACCCTCAGGAAAGGAAGGAAAGGACAGGAACCGTGGATGTGCAGGGGAATGATCGAAGGCAGTTCTGGAGCAGGGATCCAACAGTGTCTGTGACAATGACGAACACTTCTAAGTGCGAACCATATGAGGTTCTAAGCACTTACATGTGCTACCTCACACAGGTCTGTGAGACAGGTACCCATCACTGTCCCCATTTCTCAAAGGACAAAGTTAAGGCACGGAGTGGTTATGCAATGTTCTCAAGGTCATATAATTAAGAAGTGACAGAGCCAGGCTCCGGGTCTGATGTCTGCATCACTATGCTCTTGGTTACCAAATACCAGGGGTTCTATCAGTCAACCCCGCCCATCAGAGAAAGGCTCCCCAGGAGCTTTCATTTCAACAGAAAACTTGCCTTTCAAAGTCTCACAGTACAATCCAGACCATCTCCACAGCGCTGAGTGTCTGAGTATCTGCAGAGTGAGTGGAGGAGAGCTCTTCAAACCCAGACTAGACTAGACCGTGTTACCAAAGATGGAGGTCCGCCCAGGTGTGTGCAATAGAAATGGAAGGAACAGTTTTATACGTCAAGAACCAAGACGGCTTGTCTCCAAAACTGAGCAGACCCCTTGGGCAGGGTCCTTTCAGGGCAAGCAGAGCCCAGCTTTCATCTGAGATGCCCCCCTGGACCCAGGGATGGCAGGATGACACCCACCCTGGCCAGCACAGAGGGAAGTGCTGTCCCTTCAGCCTTATCATCAGGAACAATTCCACCGCTCTTTCCCCTGTAGAATTCTGCTGCCTCTGCGCCCTCCCAATTCTGCAGAACAATTGTCCAGCCATCATAAGCATTCTCTCCAAATCCGTGGCAGCCTTGGGGTTCTGCAGGTATGCAAGCACCTAGTTTGGGGGTGAGTGGGCAAGATTTAGTCTCCTCTCCTGGCCAACACCCCTATACCCCTACCCTTTCTCACCTCCCTTCACACGTTTCTATTGAGTGGGAGCAGGGGAGGATATTCTGGGTCCGGAGAAATCCTCTCTCACTACCCTTCTCTCGGCACTGCTATCCCTTGTCTCTCTCTGTGTAGGTGAAGCTGGATGCTGCACTGGTCCCAACCGCTATAGAGCCAGTCTGCCGACCGTCCAGCAGCCGCTGCCCTTGGCTTTGGAGCCTGAGCTATGAGGACCATCTTATTTCCTCTGGAAAGTTCTGGCTACCTCTCTGGGCTGGCTCAAATGCAGCCATACTGACAATAATTAGATTATGTCAGAATGTCTTCAACATTTGGGTTTAATATTCATAAATGTAAGCTTTATTTGCTGTTTTTTCTAACCATAGGACAATTCCTAAAAATGCTCGAAAAGTTGGAAGAATACTTTAAAAAATTTTTAAGTGTATGAGAAAATAAGCCAAATATAACACAAAAAAGCAAATCAAGGACCCATAGTTCCACTACTGTAGAACTGTACCAACCAACCAATGTGCTAATCATTTAATAATAAATGATACCAAAATGCCAACCACTTAATAATAAATGATACCAAAATGCCAACCATTTAACGATAAAGAAGTCTTAACAAAAGTGTGATCAGAATATAAGCTTTTGAAAGCAGCCCTCCCCTCCCCCACTCATGCTTAGCCACAGAAGAAACTTAAACAAGGCTGAATTCCCACACTAAATAATTTCTATTTCCATTCTTGGGGAAAGGGAGGGAAGAACCAAGAGAATATGTTTTTAAGTGCTTAGTGAAGCTTCGAATTCAGAGAAATATAAGTCTCCCTCTTCTCTGATTTTATAGATAAAATCTCCTCTATTTGAGTAGGTTGGTCTCAAAGCCTTTTTTTCCCCTGTGGCATGTTCCCTGCTGCTCACCCAGAATCTGTGTGAATCATTACGGCCATAAAACTATATGACCGAACTCTGATAATTGCATGACTTTTAACTGGAAGAGAACAATAGCTTTAGTTTCCTGATGGAGCCATCCTACTCAGCCATAGATTTTGCTGTCAAAGTGCAGCCAAGAGTTGGGCTTTGTTAGTTAGAAGGTTTGACTGTCTGTCTTTGTGAGAGATTTAGGCACAGCAGCCGACAAGACTCAGGGCCAGCACGCTGCAGCTTCCCAGAATCCCTGTTCGGACTGGGCTTCTGCCTGGCCACGGGGGCAGCCCTTTCCCAGAGCTGGCAGTGCCCCGGACTCCCACACCCCCGGGAGCTCCCCCCACCTAGAACCCGATTCTTTTGCCTGAGCCTGGATGGTGGCAGGACGCCCAGATGTGTAGGGACAAACCTTCCTCCCGCTGCTGTCACACAACGTCGGTCGGTACAAGAAGTACCAAAGTGCAGGAGATTGGTTTAATCACTGTGACTTAGTCTCCTCCCCTCAAATAAAAATCATGTGCCTTCACAGGACAGGTTCCCTGGACCATACCGAACAGAATATTACAACACAGCAGCTCCGGCTGTGGTGCCCAGCAGAGTCCCCCCCCCCCCATGTGCTATTACACATGTCAGCTCACTGCCGACAGGGGAGACTGCACTGCCACTCTGACCCCTCTTTAAAGCCATGACCCATGACAGTGGCCATCCCACTGCATGGGACGTGCCTGAGTCACAAAGCTAGTTCTGTTCAAGGTCAGCACTGACGGCCGGTTTCCTCACACTTGGAGACCTTGATTGAGGAGAAAGCGCACAGCAATTGTTAAAAACTGGTTTATTATTTTTCAATTATGAAAGTAATTTGTATTTGTCAAAACCACTGGAAAAATGCAGAAAGCACTAGGGAGGACCCGCCATGCCTCCAGGCAGACATGATGGCCGCCGCTACCGACGTGCAGATGTGTGGTCTCTCATGCGCACAGTTAAAAAGGGTTGAGTGCTGTGAGCGCTGTTTTTTAGTGACATTTTCCCACCATCTCTGCGGCTATAAAGGTAATCCAGGCTGGTACAGGAAAACCAGAAAACAGAGACCACGTAAGGAACACTGAAATCCCCCCGGAGTTCCACCCACCAAGAGGCAAGCATCAGAAAGCAATTTGATCTAATTTGACATTTAGAGAGCCCATAAAGTTGCAACATGCGGCTAAGGCAAGGGGAGGATGTTTTAGGGACAATTAAGGAAATACTTGGCCATTATCCTTATTTAGAATCTAGGCTGATTGTCTAGAATGAATGCCTCATTTCGGCTTCCCTATTCATAAGCATAGGCAAGAGTTTCCAATTAACTTCACAAGAATATTTGGGGGATCAATAGCGTGTCATTGACGGGCAATTTTGAATGCTCTGAAATCAGTGACCTCCAGGCCACGGCCCACACTCATGCCGCCTGGGTTTCTTCTTGCCGGGCCAGACCACGTGAAATCTGGGCCGAATGGAAGTAGGAAAAGGTGGTGTGGCCAGAGCCACTCACTCTTCAGGTCTGTCTGGGCCAGAGGATGAAGGAGTGGACAGCACGGAGGACAACGTGGACGCTCACGTCCCTCCCCACGGTCAGACCCGCCCAGGCTAATGTCCCTGAGCAGGTGCTCTGGGTTCGGAGAGGGAAACAGCTCTCTTTGCTGGGCCATTTGTACTGGCTTTTCATTGACATCTGTTTTTGCTTTTCATTTTGTTTTTTGAGATGTCTCTAAAGTGCCCTGAAAATGGTAGCTGGCATGTGGAAAGGCCCACTGTCTGCCTCAGTAGCTGTCTTCACACTGTCCCTGCGCAAACTGAGAAGACACAAGGCTGAACCAGCCAAATGGTGGCAGCACCAGGTAGGGAAGATGCTACAGAACGTGAAGTCTCAACTGTAACTTATAAGACAGGTGCACTTTGATCTTGGCCACAGAGAGGCCCCAGAAGCGAGCACTCCGGCGGGTGCCACCCAGATGAAGTAAAACAAAGCAGTACAGCCAGGCTGATGAGAGAGTCAAGTGCACTCACGGTGTGTGTCAACCCACGGTCACCTCACGCTGTCCTCACACCACGTGCCTCCCAGGCCTGTCCCTCCTCCCGCCGTGCTGTGTGCCCATTAAGCCAAATTCCTCAGCATCATTCCTGACTCTTTTCTCACCCTCATTTCCCATATCTAATTTGTGACTAAGCCCTGCTGATTCTCCTTTCTAAAGACGTCTCAAATCCTCTGTTTTCCATCCCCACTCTCGCCACTGTCCAAGCAGCAGTTTTCTGGCACCTGGCCCACTGGGAGCTGCCTGGGTTGCCCCGTCCATTCTTGCTGTCACCCCTGCCGGAGTGACCTTCTGGAAACACGGATCTGACAGTCACTCCTCCACCGCAGACCTTCCAATGGCTCCCTATGACTCTTTTAATTAAAAAGCCATTTTCATGCAGAAAAATCACTCTTCCGAGGGTAGGATTAGGCAGATTGTGATAAACACGTGCTGCCATGTCACCAGCACAGAATTCAAAATATAGAACAGTTCTTCTTGGTGATAAAGAATAAAGCTGCTACAAAAACTCACAGAGGATTTTGTGGGAAAGTAAGTTTTTGTTTCACCTGTGTAATTACCCGGAGTGGTATTTTTGGGTTGTATGATAAGGGCACATTTAACTGTGTGAGTAACTGCCATCCGCGCTGCTGTCCAAAGCGGCCATACAACGTGGCACCCCTGTGCTGCAGGATGAAGCCGACGCCCCAGAGTAGGTCCGCAGGGCCCCCACGTCCGCCTCCGCCTCCGCCTGTGTCTCCACCCACGGCTCTTCCCAACCTGCACTTTCTCACGTGGCCATGCGCAGCTCCCTTCACTGTCGTGTCAGGCCCTCACGCATCTCCAGGGCTTCCGTCCCAAATATGTGTATTCCCTCTCCTCCGGGACAGCTCCTTTATCTGACCAACTTGCTGGCCTAAACGTCACCTCTGCCAGAAAGCCTTCCCTGCACTGCATCAGGTTCCCACGTTTCCCTCTCGTTCACTCATTCAACAAACGTCTGAAGAATAACACCCAGGATCTCAGCTGCGTTCCAAGTCCTGGGGAGCCATCCCTGAATGAAAGAGTCAGAAGTCCAGGTGCCAGGAAACTGCAGACAATGAACACACAACAACAGCAACAATGACGAACCTATACTAGAATGTGAAGTGCAAAAAAATGGTAAAGCAGAACCACAGGCAACGGAGAAGAAGGCAGAACTGCTCTTTCAGACCCGGCAGTTGGAGGACGCCTCTCCAAGGAAGGTGTGAGTGACAGAAATGAGCAGCTCTACAAATATCCGGACAGATAAGTCCAGGCTGAGTGAACAGCAAGGACAAAGACGTTCAGACAGGAAGGAGGTGGGCTTGAAGGGGCGTGATGCGTTCAGGAAGTAGCGGGGAGACTTGTGGGGAGGACACAGGAAGGGGGGCACAGGTGAGGAAGATGAAGCCAGGTCCCGTGGTGGCTTCCACCGCACATCCACTGCCTAAGTCACCTGCCCTTCCCTCTCAGCTGTGTGTTCTCTGAGGCCCGGGACTGTGTCTATTCTGCGCATTGCTAAATTGCAAGCACGTAGCACAGTGTTTGCTGGGTGGTAGGTTCCTAATAAATACTTGAATGAATGAGCGAGTGGATGAGCACCTCAGCAACATGAAGCATCTTGACTGAATGACTAATCCCTGAGAAGATGGCAGGAGCCCCGTATCACCTGGGGAGAAAAGGAGGCTCCAATCGCTTTAATGACTTCGCCAGAAGAAGAGAGGCGTGGCGGCTGGAACTGAGTGTCCTCCGACCACAGCTCCCTCTCACTGCATCTGCTCTGCCTCGCCTGACCCAAGAAGTAACCGGCTGTGACATCCATCCTCATTCTCTGTCCCCTGCTAACCTTGGGTTTGAACGGGTACCTCCGGACCATCCTTTAGGGCAGAAGTTAAAAAAAATACAGCTCAAGACCCACAAATGTTTTTTTTTTTAAGATTTTATTAATTTATCTTTAGAGGCAAAGGGAAGGAGAGAAGGAGAGAAATATCAATGCATGGTTGCCTCTCGTGCGTCCCCTGCTGGGAACTGGCCAGCAACCCAGGCATATACTCTGACTGGGAATCGAACTATGGTTGTTTGGTTCCCAGGCCGGCCCTCAATCCACTGAGCTACACCAGCCAGGGCCCACAAATGTTTTTTATTTGAGCCACAGAATAATTTAAAAACTGGGAAATATCATCCTAAAAAAATTAAAATTTCTGGCTTATCTGAAAAACCATCTGAAGATGTTGCAATGTTGGGTCTTTGCTCCACTCCATGGACAAACCCTCGGAGCAGCATAGTGCCGGCCGGTGTATGTAGTCTGCGTCCTCTCCAACTCGACACGGCGCTCGGGACTCTGTGGTGCCTCGAGTGTGGTCTGATGCCCCGTAACTCATGCATTCACACCCAGGGGTTAGGGGTTTGGAGGCGGGGCCAGTCCCCTTGTGTGTTCCATTTCTCCTTCCAGCGCATTCAGCTGGTTGAATTCGTAATGGAGTGACTCTCGGAGTAGCTTATGCGCCAGGAAGTCAGGAAGAGAAGCGCTGCCCCAAAGGACCACGGGCAGCGGAGGAGATCTCAGAGGCCTGTAGGGAAGACAGAGGGGGGCTCCGTTTCCCCACCCACGGCAGGGCACCGGCCCTCGGAGTTGCAGCTCCGGGTCCTCCCTGTGTCCAAGCCTGCACGGTGGTGGGCCGGCTGCCAGAGCCCCTGCTTCTCCTTCGACCGTTGGACTCGGCACTCCAGCCACCCTACACAGCCTAGGTTAACGTTTTGTTGAAGACACAGATGCACCACAGGCAGCGCGGATTCAATCATAGCCTGGCTGGGGAGCACTCTAGAAGAGAGCTTGAAGAAATTTTCCATGGTGTGTTATGTAATCCGGGGTCTACCACAAATCCTGGCACGGTCACTTAATACTTGTTGAAAATGAATGAACCTTGGGCAAGTTGCTTCTCCCACTTCATTTATTAACTGAGGGGTTTTCACTGAACTAATCCCTGGGAGCTCCGAAATTCTACAGTGCTGTGGATTTCCAAGTAGTCACATGCAAAGCAGAGGTCAGCAATAAGTACCAGGGGTCTCATCCATTTCCTGGGCTCAGTGAAACAGACTTTCATGGTGGAAGGAAGAGAATAAGGAAGGCTCTGGTTTTCGCCGCTGAGCTGAAATAATGCCATCAGTCACAGCTGTGTTTCTCGGCATGGGTGTTAAGCGCACATATCAAGAGCTTGCATTTTGAATATGAGTGGAGTTTATTTGCCAGAATGAATTCATCAAAAATTTACCCCCACCACTCGAGAAGCGTGTCTGTGAGGGATGTGATGCTCAGGTGAGGCCGACCTGCACAGACTGGTCAGGAGGCCGGGGCTTCCTGGCCAGTGTGATTTAAAAAGCATCCACAGGCCTCTGCCCAGTCATTCTGCTTTGGTGCCTAAAATCTCTGCATTTAGTCACACCCTTGAGCTAAGGCCTTGAAAGACACTGCTCCAATATGCAGAGAAGGGTTTTAGAGAAAAACATTTGCATTTGTTACCATAATCAGAGAACAATTTTCCCAAACAATAATGATTGTTGCAATTTATCATCGGAACTACCCTTATGCCGAGCACTTTACACACTTCTGAGTGCTTTCCCATCGTATCCACAAAACTTCCTATGTGGCAGGTGACATAGTTATTCTTGTTCCAGGAACAAATGTGGTCTTGGTGAGGTCACATAACCCTGAGGGCTGCACACTCGGATCCGCTGGTCCTAGGTATTCTCTCTCTCTCTCTCTCAGGTATGACTTACACACAGTGAAGTATACAAGAGCATTTTTACATGTGCATGCCCTCACGCAACCCCACTCAGACCAAGGTGGAAAGTATTCCAGCACCCCAGGAAGCTCCCGTGTCCCCTCCCAGTCAACCTTCCAGCATCCCCACCTGAAAAAGGAACAGCACAAAAGGACTCATGGGTGTGGATGGCAGTGTGGTGACTGGGGAAGCGGGGAGGGGATAAAAAGGGACTAAATGGTAATGGGGGAAAATGCAATAAAAAATGAGCAGAAGTCTAATGCTTAACTGTTTGGCTATGTGGAGAAAGGGGGTAGCCCAGGTAAGCTCAGGAAGAAAGGAAATGGTCCAAGGCAAAAAAAGGTTGGAAGGGGGAGGGGTAGCTAGACAATATGAGGGGACTGCCTCTGGAGAAAGGCAAGGGTTTGTCCCCAGGTGCCACCAGCCCCGGAAACACACCCAGCTTCTGCCCAGATGGCTGGGACCACCATCAGCATCTCCGAAGCACAAGGAGGCCAGCGGAGGCCAGGTCACTGCAGGAGCTCAGCTCTTGCATGTTAAGCAGTGCCGGTTGCTCCCACTGCCGGGAATCCCAGTCTCCGGCAAGAAAACGAACGCTGACAAATGAAAAGGAGATGTATTCGCTGGCATGGAGTCAACAGGCTGGGGAAACAGGCCAACGCCGGCTCCCACAGGAAGTTTCTAACCCACTTTCTAGCTCTTAGTTTAGCTACCATGAACTCTTCCCAGATCCAACGTTGTGTTTTCATTTTGCGTTGTTTAAATCTATCTTCTCCTATTGTCTGCCCTGCTCTTCAGGATGCTAGTTTGAAATTTTATAACCTCCCCTGGCTCCTGTACAGCAATATTTCCATTCTCTTTAAGAGAACGCTTCTGCTCGCTGTCAAGTGTTGACAGGCAGCTTGTATTTGGTTGTTCTTATCAGTTCTTCTTTAAACATGCATCACTGTATCTCCAGATCTGAAGTCTTAAATAGTTGGCAGGCTTAGGGGACCCACCTCAGGGAAACCCTGTGACTTATACTACTTTAAAGATTACAAGATACGCATGGGGTTTCTGCCGATGGAGAGAGAGAAGTAAGATTTTTCAAAGGGAGAGAAAGCTGAAGAAAGAGGGAGCAAGGGGGAAGGAAGAATAAAGAGTGGAAGGAGATAAGAAGAAGGGAAAGGGGGGAGAAGAAAAATAGGAGAAAAGAGTATGGTGGGAGAAAGAGAGGAAAATAGTGAGAAAATAAGGAGGGAAGAGAGAGGAAGGAAGAAAAAAATATAGAGACTAAGTTCAGGAAGGAGTGAGAAGATGTAGTGCAGGTTTCAGAGGACAAGAGAGGAGACTATAAGGCAAGCAACACTGAGTTCTGAAAGTTTAATTCCCTATGATAATTTTCTACCATAACTAACTAATTAACTAAATACTGCCGCACATCCGCCTCGATGGGTGCCTACAAAAAACTGCCCACTGAACGTTGCAAGTATGAAATGTTGTGAAAGAGTTACCCAAGGTGGTGGTACGGGAAGACCCTGAACTCACATGAACACACAGAATATACACCTACATACACAGAAATTCCTCCTGAAATACAGCTGAGGGCTGATAGCTTCTGCCCAACCAAAAAGAGAGAATAGAAAGGTGGCCTAGGGAATGGTGGGGAACTCTCGGCACCTCGAGATATGCAGGAACTCCAAAAGACCAGAGGTTCCTGTGAGTACCATTGTTTATGTTCCCTCTCCACTTATATTGCACAGGGGAGCTCTGTACAAAGGTTCTGGATGGCCTGCAAGGGTGCCTCACTGTGCCCTGGGCCCCCCAAACCTGAGCCCACTCCAGCCCCAGGCAGCCAGGCCTTCAGAGCATCACCACGCCCGCACGCTCTGGGCCTCCATGGCATCAAGCCTGCTGCAACCTGGCCAGTTCCCCAGGGTGCTCCAGACACTGCACCCGCCCTCTCAGGCTCCCGCAGCCTGCCAACACCACCCGGCACTCACAGTCCACGCGGAGGTCGCTCATACGTAAGGCCCCTCCTTCAGGATCAGGAGAGGTACTTGTTTTGTCTAATTCGCAGAAACGAACGCAGAAAATGAAACTAAGTGAGAAGACAGAGGAATATGTTCCAAATGAGGAAACAAGAAAAACAAACTAGAAAAAAACTAATCAAATGGAGATAATTAATTAGGTTGATAAAGAATTCGTTCAACCAGAACAGCAAGAAGAAACAAGAATTGAAAAAAAAATGAGGATAGTATAAGAAGCCTCTGGGACATCTCCAAATGTACCAACCTCCAAATCACAGGGGTGCCAGAAGGAGAAGAGCAAGAAACTGAAAACGTATTTGAAAAAATAATGAAAGAAAACTTCCCTAATTTGGCAAAAGAAATAGACATAGAAATCCAAGAAGCATAGAGAGTCCCAAACAAGTTGGATCCAAAGAGGACCAGACTAAGACACATTATAATTAAAATGCCTAAAGTTAAAGAGAGAATCTTAACAGCAGTAAGAGAAGAGCAGAGAATTACCTACAAACAGGCAAGCAAAACAGAAACAGACTCGTAGATGCAGAGAACACACCGATGGTTGCAGAGGGGACGGGGTTGGGGAGACGGGTGAAAGGGGAAACAAGAGGTACACACTTCCGGTCGTACAGCAGACAAGCCACGGGGAGAGAGCGGACAGCACAGGGAGTGCAGTCAATGACACCGCAGTCAGTTTGCCCAGTGACACATGGTTCCTAGATTTATCGTGGTGATTACATGCTGAAGAATATAAATGTTGAACCACTGCATTAGAAACCTGAAACTAATATAATATTGCATGTCAACTATAATTTAAAAATTTATTAAAAAATTCTTCCTGCCCTGGCTGGTGTAGCTCAGTGGATTGAGTGCAGGCCTTCAAACCAGAGGATCACAGTTCGATTCCCAGTCAGGGCACATGCCTGGGTTGCAGGCCAGTTCCCAGCAGGGGACTCACCAGAAGCAACCATACATTGATATTTCTCTCCCTTTCTCCTTCCCTTCCCCTCTAAAGATAAATAAAATCTAAAAAAACATATTCTTCCCTGTCATGTTCATAAATATACTTAGCAGATAATGGGGGTAGATAAATAGGTAACTAGCTATGCCAGGTCTGTCTGGAAAAAGTGCAGCCATTGTTAATATAACACAAACAGTTTGTGCCTCATTAGTGCAACCTGGAAGCCAAGGAGAGTGGACTGGAATGTGCATGTGTGAACAGAGGTGACTTCACTGAACTAGTCAGTGGGGGTGGTAGACGCTGTTGAGTGAGTGTGTGTACTGTGTGGCTGTCGCATTCAAAATGGGCGAGCAGAGCAACGAATCCTCATCAAATATTGTGCTAAAGCTTGATCATTCCTCTACGGAAACTATGCAGATGATTCAGAAGGACGCAGCTGTGGGCAACTGGTGACTGGCAGCTTCATCACAACAACACGCCTGCTCATGCAGCATGTCTCGTGCAGAGATTTTGGTGAAACGTCAAATCACCCAGGTGACTCAGCCCCACTACAGCCCAGATTTGGCGCCCTGCAACTTCTGCCTTTTCCCAAAACTAAAATCACCTTTGGAAGGGAAGAGATTTCAGACCATGGATGAGATTTAGGAAAATACAACGGGGCAGCTGGTGGTGACTGGGAGAACTGTATGAGGTCCCCAGGTGCCTACTTTGAAGGGGACGGAGGCGTCATTGTCCTGTGTACAATGCTTCTTGTATCTTGGGTCTTCTTCAGTTAATGTCTCTATTTTTAATAGCACACGGCTGGATACTTTCTGGACAGGCCCCCATCCTTCCACATTAGCTACATCTTGTTGATCCCATTCAATGTCTGAGAAAGTGTGACCGATGACGGAAACAGGAGCAAAGAGAAACAGTTCACGGCGGCCCACTCCCTTCCTGACAACTCCGACTGGGGAGATCGCGTTAGCTGTCACTCACGGGGCTACAACGGGGCAGTCTGCACGTTCAGAACATTCTCCCTGAGGAAAGCATTGATGCATCTTGAAAAAAGTTCTATCTGAACCGCTTACAATTTTTGTGTGGATGCTTACAGGAGGTAAACCTCCCGTTAGAGCTGAGCTTCCCAGAGGGGTGCACCCCACGCCTTCCCCTCCTGGAGCTCTGCAGAGCCTCCGCTTCCCCGAGGGTGTTCGCCACCGGAGCTGGAGAAGGCCTCAGGCCGCTGCTCACTGCCAGGCCTGTTAGGCTCAGGGGCAATGTCACATCTCACTTCTTAGCATTGACTTAACATTTCATAACACCCCTCGCTCATCAAAAGATCCCTACAGTTTAACAAAATTAAATCTCTACAAATAAAGAAACTCACTTTAAAGCACATAAAAATAGTGGTATATTATTCTATTTGCACATTTTCTAAATGTTGAAACATAGATGTTAGATGTGCTCATCATCACATAAAAGTTAGAATTCTGAATCTAGTAATCTAAGTTCCAATGCTAGAAAACCTATTTAAAGAAGGCATCTTAGTGAACTAGAAAAACTAGAAACTAGGTAACTTTAGTTTTAGTACTTTCTTAGCAACTAAATGGATATTCTTCTGCCATACATTTATTTATTCATTAATTCCAGAAGTATTTTATTGGGCCCTTAGTATGTGCCAGACTCTTCTAATCCTGCAGGTGACAGAGAGGGAACGCTCACAGTTAACCATCTGTACTTCCCCACGGAACGTACTAAACTGCACCTAATTATCCAAAACCTACTTATGTAGTATGTGCCTCCCACACTGGACTGTACACTCCACAGGAGAAGCGCCTGCGCTGTTGCTCATGCTTCTTTCTCCATCAGTTAGTTCGGTCCAGGCCCCACCGCATCTACCCAGCAGATACCCATCAGGTGACTGCATCTATCATGAGTTAAACAGCATTTCCTCCCATCATCTCATTTAACGTGCATGACAGCCCTGTAAGGTAGGTCCTGCCTCCTCCGTTTGACAGTTGAAGAAACTGAGAAAGAGAGAAGTGAGGAAACTTGCCGTGGGTCACTCAGCATAACAGGAATTCAAATCCAGGCAGTCTGGTGCCAGAATCCATATTCGTATCCACATGCCATGTTGTCTATGAGTGTATCGCTGCATGAATTAATGAGCAAATGGACGGGTGAATTTAAGTAGTTCATAGGCTCCGGGCTTTAGGTTTGGTCATGGCAGTGTTAGACAGGGCTTCAAAATGTTTCCACCAAGGTTTAGTACAGGTTTTTTTTTTAACAAATCACTTTACCAGATGACCATCAGGTGCCGTCTGTTTGTTCTTTTAGATGCCCCACCTGCTGTACAGGACAGCTGGGGCTGGTGGCCCGTGTGCTCCCTAGAATGCCCTCGCACGGCTGTTCCTGCCACTTGAGTTGTATCATTTCCAAACATGTTGGTGACTTTTGCAGTTATTATAATGATGGAATTTGATTAAATATTATTGAAATGCACAGAATATGATTACAAAAAGAAGTAGAGCTGTTGTTTCTATGTAAACCATGCAGATTAATTGGTAGATATGCAGAAATGGATTCTTGCCTATAGGTTTGAAATCTTTCAAAATACATAGTAAATGCTGGAAAAATAAGTTAAAAACTTTGGAAATTTAACAAATGCAAATCACTTGCATTTGGAAATTGCTCACAAATAATGCATGAAAGAGACAAGAGTGAAAGCTGTAAGACATCTTGAAGTGTTTCCACTCAGATGATTTGGCTGGTGGCTTTAGATTCTCACATAGACCAAGCACTCAGGTATATAAGACAGTAAGAAACTGCGATCAAGGAACTCACGCTCACAGAAATCCCCTTAGACTAACCTCAAAAGGCAACAAATATACTTTTATATATCTTATATATAATGCATATATTTTTGTATATTAAAAGACAAAATATTTCAGGCAAGTATGCATCATTTTCTAGGATTCTCCCGCTTAATCAGGCTTTAAATGGATGCACACAGGTTGCAAGCAACTTCTTCTAAGTCTTGTGTTTCATCCTAAAGTTTCCGTGGACTTTGCACCTCATTCTGTGGTAGATGGTAATACTGTTCAGCAAATATTTCTAGCTCTTCTGGGCACACAGCAGGATTGCACTTCCCTGCCCCATTTTGAAATATAGGGTCAACACGGCATGCTTTGGCCAGGGAAGTTCATGTAGAGGTGACAACTGCTGCTTTCAGGTGGATGCATTCAGATCCAGCCCATGATTCCTCTAGCTGTCACTCCCTGTGCTAAGACCATAGGCTAAGTTCTACAGAGTCCCCTCCATGAATCTGGATCTGGGAATGAGGACAGCATGGAACACAGGCCCCCGCTGGCCCTCATGGGCCTGTCGCCTGAATGAAAAGTAAGCTTTGTTGTTTTAAGTCACTGAGATTGGGAATGTTTTGTTACCACAGCACAATCTAATTTATTGTGACTAATACATATTCCATGACAGATCTGTACTTGTTTAAATATGTAAATGTATCTCCTTCCAAATTTAAGGAAGGCACACTTGCACGCTGAGCACCCCAGAGAGACACAGCACACTTACCCCGACTTTGTCCACTGTCTCCACTCTCTCCCGTGGGGGAGGCACACAGCCAGGCATCTGCAGGGTCCCTTCAAATGCTCACATGATGTCGTGCTGTGTGTGCAGGGAGAGAACAGGCACCCATGATGGCTGTGCCCATATCACTTAACTAAACCAAATAAAATTAAATTAATTGGATTGGGGAGTTGTTTTATCTGATTTTGAAGCAATTGATTAGATTTTCACAGCGTGGATCTGATTTGGTTGTTATTGTTTCAGTTGTCTTAATGAGGCAATTGGACTGAGCGGCGACCCTACTGATTGGTTGGGGAGGTAGCCTGCCAACCGTCGTCCATCCAGCCAGCACCACAGTTTGACCCTGGGACGGGATGTGACATTAATTCACTTGCACGCTAAGTTCAAGCACTTTTCCCTGAAAGCTGCTATGTGTCAAGTACTGTCATGCAATTAAAAATATTTGTCAGCTGTAAATATTTAAAATGTACAATGGCCCCTGTATGCCTGCCACACCGAGAAGTCTAAATATTTTATGATGCTATAAACTTCGATTGGGTCAAGCTTCCATTTTAAACTCTGTGCAAGTTTCTGCTTCCCTTTAGGGCTTCATTCCAGCATTCCTTAGGATCAAAAATTGATCGTAACTTGCTCTTAAAATGAACCAATTCTGATTCCATCAGTTCAAAATGAAAGTACTTAGGCAACGGTGGAAAAAAAGGACGCTCGGCTCCAGGGACCAGTCGCTGTTCTACCTGCTGTTGGGCGCACTCAGACAGTGCTTGGGCTCGCCGTGGGTGCCTGGAGATACTGGATGAATAAATGAGTGAGCAACCAACTAAAGACTGCGGAGCCCCAATACTCTCCCATCCCCTCTACAGTCCAGAAGTGAAGAAACTGCTCTCCTGAACACAGGCGGCCATCTCCCTTCAAGGCTGAGTGCTTTGGGTTCATGGTCAGTGGAGTCTGGATCTGAAGTGCCATCTTGCCGTGGCTGTAGACTGTGTTTTCCAGAGATGGTCACGGTGATCTCTCCTACCCACACGTTCTTATGCAACATGAACTCGCCGCTCCCCTGTTACAAGGTAGTTGACTTCTCCCGAATTTGCATTCAATCTGGGTGAACTCAGTGACTGGTTTGAGCAATACGAATCATGGGAAGTGATGTGCCAGTTACAGACATAGCCCTGAACTGACCTGGCCGCATCTGCCCCCAGCCTCTTCAACACCAGCTACCAGGTGAAAAGCTGAAACACCAGGGTCTGGATTGGATCATCCCATGAATGCTTAAAAACTTGGGAAAAGGACACCATTTTGAGAGAAAATAGGATAGATTCATTATTGGATATGCTGAGTTTGTTTTGCCGTTGGGGCACAATTTTATTGGGGAATTGGGTGCATAGGTTTGCAACTTTAAAGAGAAATATGTATTGAAGATTCAGACTTGGGAGTTCACAGCAAATAGGTAGTAACTGGAAACATGGACTCCAGTGAGATTATCTAAACACACACACAATAGGATGAAGGGAAAAAAGTGAGCCTGGGAATTGATAAACATGAGGAACACCATCATTTAAGGAAAGAGCAGCCCTGGCTGGCACGGCTCAGTTGATCAGGTGTTGTTCCAGAAAGCGAAAGGTCACTGGTTCGATTCCCGATCAGGGCACATGCCTGAACTGCGGGTTCAGTTCCCAGCTGGGGGCACGTATGAGAGGCAACCAGTCAATATTGCTCTCTCACATGGATGTTTTCCTCCCTCTCTTTGTCCCTCCCTTCCCCCTCTTTAAAAATGAATAAATAAAAATCTTTTAAAAAAGAGCAGATGAAGAACATCTACAGAGGAAACTGAGAAGAAGGTCCAGGAAGGTGCCTGCCTTCCAAACCTTTCTCTGAAGGACCCAGAAAAAGGAATTGATGATCTTCATTCTCCTTGGGCTAAATTATGCAAGGTTAAATAATTCACTAAGGTCATAGCAAATGCAACCTTAAGACTTACATAAATTGCTACATAATTCTGGAGACCTCCCAAGTACAGAGTTGTCTGCATTTTTAAAGGAGTCTATCTCATTGCATTCTTGTCACAACCCTCCAAGTAAAACAAGGCAAGTGTTTGTATTCATTTCCACTTTACAGATGCGGGAACTGCTATCCTAGTGAGTTCAACTTAAGTAGTTCATAGCACTAACAGCAGCAAAGCAAAGGCAGAAACTTGGCTTTCTCTCTCCTGGTCTTTTGCTGAATGGTGCAGGCTGAGATTAAGAAGAATGCAGCTTGATCTTCAAAAGTTGGGATTTCCACAGTTGTGGAGTCTATGGAATCCACAGAAAATAATCAAGAAACACACTCTGGGACAGCCTGGACTCCAAGGTCAAGAGAAATATCGGTGCTGTTCTAATCAAGCTGTGAAAGTAACAGCTAAGTTGATACACTGAAAAAACAGATGACCCGGGAAGCACTTTTTCTGCCCCTCCATTCAAAATGGTAGCTTTGCTGTATAGAGTCATCTTGGAGGTAGGTCTCAGATGAGGCCAAGTGGAAGGAGTTCATCATCACCAAGCCCTTATTATATGAAATGTTAAAGGGACTTTTCTAAGAAAAAGAAGATGATAAAAAATATGAACAGTAAAATGACAACTATCAACAACTAAACCCAAAAAAAACAAAGACAAACTAAGCAAACAACTAGAACAGGAAGAGAATCACAGAAATGGAGATCGCATGGAGGGTTATCAGCAGGGAGGGGGATGGGGGAGAACAGGGGAAAAGGTACAAGGAATAAGTAGCATCAATGGTAGGCAGAAAATAGATGGGGAGGTTAAGAATAGTAGGGGAGATGGACAAGCCAAGAACTTGTATGTATGACCCATGGACGTGAACTAAAGGGTGGAGGGAAGCTGGTGGGAGGAGGGTACAGGGCAGAGGGAAATAAAGGGGAGAAAAACCGGGACAACTATAATAGCATAATCAAGTGCAAATATATAGTTGCATGTTCATGGTTCAGCACTGAATATTGCCAAATGTCAATGAAACCCACCTCAATTTCCTTGTAACCCCAAGTTTCCCAGCCTGGCGTGAGGAGCCTGCAGGCCCAGCGGGTCCCCTGTGTCCCTCAGAACTGCGGCATGCTAGCTTGTCTGTGGCTCACTCTCCCCTCCTCCCACGACATCGAATTATAATTCAGCACCGCTATGAAATACGCACACTCATTTTTCACTGCTTTTCCTTTTGCCTCTATCAGAGACCGGGTTTTGGCATCTTTATTGTGTCATTAATTTTAGTTATGTTCTAAACATGGAGTAAGGAGGTCTTCAAGGCTATGGGTGACTGACAGTGTTTAGACAAGTCCAATTAAGTTTCTTCTGTTTGGAGAGTCTTGGGAAGATAAATAAATCACCGAAACTTTCATTATGAAAGCCATCCTTTGGCAATGGCGATGCTTCTCCTGGGGACACGATGAAGATTTACGCTCGAGGACAGTACAGCCAGCTGAGCACACTGCCGGGGGCAGCGTCCCTGTCACGGAATGTGCTGGATGAAGCTTCTGGTTCGGCTCCGTCTGTGCATGTCGCCTTCACCCTGTCCCCAGAACACCTTCGCCAGCTCTCTTCCTGGCAAAGCTGGGGACTGAAGATACTTCTTTCACTTGTGTTCTTTGCACCCGCTTGTGGGGAGGAGGCAGTGCTCAAAGCCCATCGACACTTCCATGGCCAACACATCTGCATCCTGCAGATCGAGTCCCAGGACCACCCACTCCCCCTGCTCGGCCCTTCCACTCCTGCCTTTTCCCAGGATTCCTTTCTATTCTAGGTGCAGGCTTTGTGCAAGTGAAAAGTTTGCTTGTTCTCCTGGGATTCTCATGGAATGCTCACCAGGACCAGGCAGTGAACAGTCCTCACAAGCATGCATGTCCCCCCTTCCCCCCTGGCCCCATTGCCTCCCTCCACCCCAAAGGCAGCTGTGAATGTTAGGGAGATCTCAGAAGTCATTAGGAAGATCAAGCAAATCTGTATACAAAATAATTTTTAAATGGCGTTAAAGGATTACTGTTAATGCTGCTGTTAGTTTGCACCACTGGCGGTTATGTACACATTCTAAATGCATATAACTTCAAGGATGCAGCCCGAGGCACTTACAGATAAAATAGCATAAGGTCTGAATCTGCTTTTAAAATACTTCAGAAAAAATAAAGGGAGGAGGGGCTTACCAGTGAGGACCTGCCAGGAGGCAAAAGTGCCGTTCATCCTCACGGGGACTCCAAACCGGTCACTGAAAGGCTCCAGGGCCTTGGCGGGCGGGCCGGAGAGCCGCCGGGGTGGTCTGGCTGCTGGCTGGCATGTTAGAGAAAGTGCAAACCAGGGGCTGCCATGGCTCAGGGTGAAGCAGCATCATGGGGTGGTGCCCCCCCTCCTGCCTTGTTGGCAGAGTCCCCCAGGGAAAACAGAAGTGGGGTGTGCAGAGCCTGGCCCCCAGCACCTCAAAGTGAACATGGAAGGAAGGGTCTGGAGTTGAGCCCTTAGCTTAACAAGCAGCGCAAGGGCAACACCTGGGACAGAGTCCGGGGGTTGAAACTGAGCTGCACGTATACTGAGGTCATGGGTTTGAACACTTCCTGTGATAACATAGCAAAAATATCATAATTTTAATGGAAAATAACAGTTAAAAAATATATCTACAATTCTGGCATTCAAGAAGAATTTTTTTTTCTTTTTTAGACAGCATGTTAAAGATTGGCTTTATTAAGATTCTCAAACCCAGGACAACTGGCCCCTCAGTGTGTTGAGAATTTTATTCTTATCCTTTCTATGCTTTCTCTATAGTTACTTTTCTACTTAAAAAAAAAAAAAATGAGTTCCCAGCCTTGATCTACACTTAAGGGTATGACTTTGCTCACTGTCGGACTGCCAAAACTATAGGTTAACTTTAACTTTTAAACTTTAAACTTTAACTTTTCTCCATGTATCTTTCCCTTCATTCTTTCACTATCCCCGCTCTGTCGAACCCCGTCCCTTAGCCCTGGACGCAGTGTCTCCCAGGGCTCCATGGGGTCGCCCGGAACGGCTGTCAGGGGAAAATGACCAAGTAGCCCACACACCACCGTCTGTGTCCCCCGGCCAAGGCTGGGCATTTCGCTCTTTTTCTCTGGGCAGCAGGCTGCCTCCCAGGCCCAACACGGGAATGGGCAGAAAGTGGGCTGGGTCGCAACTGGAAGAACATGAATGATTCCATGTAAACCCCCACCCGGTCACGTGTGAACAATTAATGTTCTAGAAAGATTGCTGTTGCTGGAATGTGGAGAGTGGGTTAAAGACAGGCAAGCCTGGGGCCCTGGAGAAAAAGTCAGGCTTCAGAAACAATAACTCAGGCGACAGTGGACAACCACCTGGAATAAGCTGACGGCAACGAGGGACGGAAAGAATCTGAGTGCTCGGAGAAATCAGATGGAGATGGAGCCCAGACGACTTGCCCAGAGCTGGGAAGAGGAGCAGCAAGACGAAAGTCAAACACGACTTCCACATTTCCTGTTCGTGTGACTGGGTAAGGGGGTGATGCTCTCATTTGCTGAGCAAGAAAGTGCCAGGAAAAAAAAAAACCTAGAGGGGGCAGATGTTGAATTTGCTTCGAGGGGACTTGAGGGAGAAGATTCTGAGAGATGCCCATGCAGAGGTGCCCAGCACAGTTAGTCAGGATGTGGTCCTGAAGCCCGGGTTTTGAAGGATGTTGCATGCAGGTAGAGATCAAGTTATTTTTTGGCTATCGTGACTATATTTGTTTTTAATTCCACAAAGATACACAGATATACCTGAGTGGGAACCAATTCAAACAGTGCGCCTGAAGTGCCTCTTGAATGCCCTCCCCCAGCCGAGCCTCTGTCTAAAGGTAACTGAGATCGTCTCTTCACTTATACCCTCCCTAACTTGCTCTGACACCTGGACTTTCGGAACTATGTGTCGTCTGTGTACCTGAAAGGTGCGTGGCTGTCTCAGGTCAGGTTCTCCAGGAAGCAGACTCTGAGGTGGAGATTCGCAGGCGGGAGATCTCATGGGGCGGGGTGTGCCCCGCAGAACGCACTGGCGAGGGGGCTGGGCTGGGCAGGGCGGGCTGAACTTTGTGATGCAGGCACAGCAGACGTTGCTGCCATGGGAATGGGGCACTCTGATAAGGGACAGGCCTTCAGAGTGGACCCAAATTGAGATGAAGGGACCAGGCTATTGTACCCTCCCACCAAACCCAGTCACTGACTGGGAGCTGCCCCTGCGGAGGGACCGAGGGCAGTTCCTGGAGAGCATGGCCCTGTGACGCTCCAGAGGCTGGTGCGCCTGCTGCTGGAGAAGTGGGTGCGCTGGCTGGGAGGGCGGACTGGAGGCGCCTCACGGCATCCACCCCACAGCCTGTACGTACACTTCTCGAACCTGCCTGTGAACCTCAGAAGTCTCCTGGAAGTCATTCCTCGTCAGTAGTTAGACGGACCTTATTCTTTTTACTGGCTACATAGCGTCCCACCCAGTGATGTGCCCCAGTCTCCATAATCATTCTTGTTGATGGGCACTCCAGTTGTTCCCAACTCTTTACTGGCAGAAACAATTCTGCAGGGAAATCTGACTTCCAGCTTCTGGTAACGACAGGAAAGTCCCTCCCGGAGGCACCTGGACGTGGTGCTGTGGGGAGTCAGTGTGTGCCTGGGGGAAGGCGGCTCTGTGGTGGACGCTCCCCACTTCCGTGGCCTGCGGTCTGGGATTCATGTGGTTCCTTCGGCACTTGGCACCTGGTGGTGAGGGCGCTGGTGGAAAGAGCCAGAGTCTTTCTGGGTAGCAGAGTCAGAAAAGAGAATCTGGGAGGCTGCGGCTGAAGTGATAAGTGAGTGGTGAAGTCTTGGGAGGGAAAGGAAGAGAGACAGGGAAGGGATCCCTCGATTCTGTCTGCCCGCGTCTCAGGCCGGCCTATGGACCACGCACGCGTGGGGCAGAATAAAGCAACTCGGCCAAAGGGAATGATGTGAGTCAAGGCCAGAGCTGCTGTCCAAAGAACCAAACGTGCAGTTCAGGCCCAACCAAGAAGATTGCTGGCTGCAGCAAAGGGAATAATACACTTCAGAGAAAAATAACGAAAACCAGAATCTTCATAATTCCACCTTCAGATATATGTGATACATTCCAAAATGACTCGACATATAAAGAATCCAGAAGAAGAACCACATTTTCAAGAGAAAAGAAACCAAACCAATTTGTACCTTGCAATGAACCAGATATTGAAATGAACTGATAATGTCAAAGCAGCTGGTTTAACTATTCTCAGTAGAATGAATGAAAACATAGACAAACTCAGCAGAGATATTTAATCAAAAAAAGAGTAGAAATTCTAAATCTGAAAAATGCAATACCAAAAATTTTTAAATTGCAGGGTGAACTTAACCAAATGGAGATACTAAACAAAAGCAGTAAATGAACTTGAAAACAAATCAAATGGATAAACAGGAAGAAAAAAAGGTTAAAAAAACAAAAGGGTCTCTCGGATAAGATCAAATCATTCAACACACAGCCAATTTCACAAGAAAAGAGAAAGAATAGAGAAGCAAAATATTTGAAGTAATATTTCCCCATTTTGTTGAAAAACAAACAAAACAAATGGGGCCAAAATTTCCCCATTTTGTTGAAAAACAAATTTACAGATTCAAGATGCCTTGTCAACGCCAGTTAGAATAACACGAAGACACTAACATTGAAATACATTAAACTGTTGAGCCAAAGATAAATAAAAACCCTTAGAGCAAAAGAAAAATATTGCATTACATACAGGGAACAGAATGGAATTGAGAAGTGAATTCTCATCAGAAACCATGAAAGCCAGAAAGGAGTGGAAAATGTCTTTAAAGCACTAGAAGAAAAAAAAAAAAAACATTTTATCCAGCAAACATATCCTTCAAAGATAAAGGCAAAATAAAAACAATCCCCGATAAAACCATGAGACTTTGTTTCCAGCCAATCCAGACTATGAGAAAGGCTAAGGGCGGCTTCTTGGGCTGAAGAAATAAGATTCGGGATAACAATGTGGATCTTCAGAAAAGAGTGAAGAGCATCAGGAATGGCAAAAATAAATGCTGAAGTCCTAAACCTGGTACCTGTGAATGGGAACTTTTTTGGAAATTGGGTCTTTGCTAATGTCATTAAGGAGGTCATTGAGGATTAGGAGAGACCCTAATCCAACAGTGAGTGCCCCTAGGAGACGAGAGAAATTTGGGGACAGGGACACATGGGGAGAAGCAGGTTCTGTGAGGACACAGGCAGAGACGGGACTGATACATCCTCCAGCCGAGGAACACCAAGTACCACAGGCAACCAACAGAAGCTGGGAGAGGCAAGGAAGCGTCCTTCCCCGGAGCCCTGAGGGCGGGGAGGGCTCTGCCAACACCTTGGTTGTGGCCCTCTGGCCTCTGCAACCAAGAGAAATAGTCTTTTTTGTTTTAAACCACCAAGTTTGTAATACATTTTTATGGCAACCCTAGGAAGCTAACATGCAAAGCAAAAAGTATTATCTCAGATAAAGAGGGATATTTAATTTAATAAAAGAGTTAATACATGAGGAAGGATAAGGATCATAAATATATACGTAATAAGAGAGATTCAAAATATATCAGGGGGTGGAAACAGAGTTAAAGGGAGAAATGGACAATTCCGTAAACTCAGAAATGTTATCGATCTTCTCTCAGTAATTAATAGAGTAACTGGACAGAAAAATCAGCAAAGACATAGAAGATCTGAAAAAAATCACTACCACATGTAAAGGAAACCACATGTAAAGGAGAGAAGAGCTGGTAGCCCTGGAACATTCTTTTCTGCCTTTTCTGCCATTTTCCGGATGTCCTCAATTATGGTCTTCATCTTTCTTCTGATATGCAACATGTCTACCCTCTTTCTCTCTCAAATTTGTGGTTGCAAATGTTTTTAACTTGCTTTTTAAAAATATCTTTCATCTTACATCATTCATGCTGCATTGTTTTTACTGTCTTCTTGGTCAGTCATTTTAAAGTTTCCATTTCTTCTCAAGTATCTCTCCACTTGCGGCTCTTTTCAGTCTTGTTCTAAATTCTTATTTCTTCTTGTAGATTTCTGGTTGCCTTAAAATAATAGAATAATAATAGCAACCACTTCCAATACTCTAAATACATTCAGTCTTATAATCATTTGCCACAAGCCTATGAAGAGGTACTACTATTAGTCCCATTTTATTGATCAGGACTGTAAGGCACAGAGAAGGTAAGTAACTTACCCTAGGTCACACAGCCAGTAAATGGTGGAACCAGATTCTAACCAGGCACTCGAGTCCTAGCTGTGCTCTTAACTACCAGGTTATGAAGCATGTCTCCCTAGATTGCCAAATTGAATATCTTGCTTCCTTTTTTAATAGTAACTTCTCTTTTATTTCCTCTTTATCAATGTCCTCATTTTCAAAGATTTCACTCATTCTATCAGTCATATTACTGATATATATGTAATTTATATATGTATATATGTAATATATATTATATGTAATTTATATTACTCATATAAAAGTAATTTTTTAGTAAAAATTACTTTTATTTTAACATGACCAGTTCCCCTGCTTTCTCTTCTGACAAGTTTTTGGCAGGAGAATCAGCAGCTGAGGGCTGGAGACAGGAGTTCCAGGTCCCATTCCCACGCTTCACGCACCCGCCATGTGAAAGTTTCTTCACAGTTCATGAGTTTCTCGGTAGAACACACAGGACAAAACAGACATTTCTCCAGAAGGAGGTGTGGCCGAAATGAATGTCACCATTACTCTCATTCGACCCTTAAACGTGACCTTCAGAAACTGACTTTATTTCCCTTAGCATAAATCTCTCCAGCACTAAGTCAGACAGTGAGAAACAAATATCATATCTCACCTGTGAGTGGAATCTAATCAACCAAACAAGCAAGCAAAATATAACCAGAGACAATGAAATAAAGAACAAACTTACAGTGACCCGGGGTGGAGGTGGGCAGAAGGGAGTAACCGCGAAAAGCAGAGGAAGGGTCGAGGAACGTGTATAAAGGACCCACGGACAAAGCCGGAAGAGGGTAGGACTGAGGGTGGGAGGTGGGGTGGGTGGGGCAGGGGAGACTGGTGGCGGGAAACTGGAGACGACTGTACTTGAACAGCAATTTTTAAAAAAACAACTGACTTCAAATTGTCGGTATCCCCCAAAGCCCCAGGAAAGCCACTGTGCAGTGTTCCTGCCTCATTTTAAAGGCCTTCGCCATCTCTAACGATGGCATGACCTCACCACCCAGCTGGACTGGACACCAGTGTGGGCAGGAACGGACCCTTCCTCTCGCTGGTGCCCTAGCCCTCCAAGCCGGAAACTGCACATGAAAGGTGAAGGAAAAAATGTGTACAAACAACTGTGTTCTTCTTCCACTCTTGCCTTTATTGAGAGAGAAACCCACACTTTGGTGCACGTCCTTCAGTCTTAGTCCACAGGGGTCCTTCAGCAACATCTACGGAGATATTTCTTCACTCTCCCCATCAACATCATTCTAATGACGTGATATATTTCAAGTGCAAGAAAAGAACTGGACGCCATCCCTGGACACCATCCCTTGTGTGAGCTTTGAACTTGCCAAACCACTCTGAAGGTCAGAGGAAGCAGTTTGATAATAATGAGATCAAGAGTTAGGACGTATTTTGAAACTTCCTTTCCGAATAGAAGGCAGGAGGGGAGGAAGATGGAGGTGCAGGAAGTGGGCCATGTGCAGAGAAAATGGTGTCATCTCAGGGTACAGCTGGCTGTGTGGAGCCAACCCGGGTCCGCCTCGGTCTCACAAGCACCCAGTTGGCTGAGCTCTGCAGCCCAGCTCTGCTCCAGAAGGTCTCTGTTTATCTTTGCAAGGACAATTAAGTGACAGGAATGTGTAATATGGTGAAGGCTGCCAAAACAAACAGCTCTCTTTAAACATTCTGTAAAAGTGGCTATTGTTGCTGGTGTTTCTGCAAGAGTCAGAAACCACTTGCTAATAGTTTAATTCCATTTCTCTGCAGACTGGCTGATCCCATTGCAGAAGGGGCCCATGTGGTCTGCTGGTTAGAGGGGAGCCCACATGGGCCCACGTTTCACAACATAGCTGAGCCACTGACTCATGGGCTGCAGGGCTGAGCCTCATGGGGCTTGTTGGAAAGTTTGATAAGATGTGAGGCTGGACTGAAAGTCATTTGTGGAACAGCTGATTCGCCTGACCACAGGGCAGAGTTTGAGACTGCCAGGGCTGGCTGAGTGGCAGAGCTGGGGCTGGGCTGGGGCTGGGGACAGAAAGGCCCCCCCCGATGCACACGGAGGTCCGGATGCTGAGGATGTGTGTGCAGGACAGGGACACCTCTCTGCAGAATCAGTGGGGGAGCACTGCTCGTCTCTGGCCCAGCCTCAGCCAATAATCATATTTCCCTCCAAAATGCATTCTGTGGACAGAAAACAGACCACACGCTAAACCTGATGAGCACAGGAGAGGCCTGCGTGGTGGCCTCACAGACTCAGAGACTAAGTTTTTCACAGGACGGTCTGAAATGAAAACTTTCTAACTAAAAGCAGGTCGTGGTGGGTAGTTATGTCCTAGGCCAGTATTTTTCCTTAACCAAGGTCAGTCTTTTCCTTAACTGAATTGATCCTCTTTTTGGCATCTACCATAACATACCTGGTAACAAACCTTTGGAATATCAAAGTAATTTCCTGCTCTCCCCCTCCCCCCAAAGCACCATCACCCACCAGAGCAGAGACCATACACCCCCTTGCTGCTATTATTGCTACCTTAATTGTTAACTGTTAAATATCCTATACACACCAATGTAAAACAAGTATGTGTCTCTGTTTCACTTTTTATCCAATTCCAGGGATTTTTTCCATTTTGCTTTCTCCTGCCTCTGTAATCAATCTATCACCGATGAATTTCATGAAAGTTCCCCACCACACCCCTCCCTGAGACTATGATATATAAAATAAGGTGCAAAACTGCCATTCTCTGGAGCACGTTCTCAATTTGTTGAGTTTTGCTTTCTGGCAATTGCCAGTTTGGCTCAAAGAAACTCATAAAAATTCTGACAGGTTTGGATGTTTCTTACGTTGCAGACCTTACATGGATATTAGCTGTGTCTAGATCCCCCCAGTGCATCGCGCAGTGGCCGGGTTTACAGGGCAAGTGCTCTGCAGGGCCCTGTGCATTCCTTGCTCTGGGGTCCACACAGACTGTGGGGACTTGGTGTGAGATCAGCCACTGACTCCTGAGGGAAAGGAGGAGTAAGCCCTTCCCTGGGTCTTCAAAGGGAAGAGTGTTTACATAAAACACATGCACTTAAATAGAAACATGATTGATTGAAAATTGGTGAGTTAAGTTAAAAGAGAAAGCAATTCCAGGAAGGAACGTTTATCTCATGGGAAATTGACATTTGGTATTGCCAATGGGTTTCCGAACGACAGTAAAGGCGTCCCAGGGATGATGGCTTCAGATTTGGGGCTTGGAATTGACAACATTTTTGTCATGCAGGCCTGGCCTTTGACAGCGAGACTTCTGATAAAACCTGTGAAAGTCTAGATCGGTAACATGTAGTTTACGCTAAGCCCTAGGGGAGTTTCCAAACTCCCTGGGAAACTGATAGAATGTGCATGAACTGACAGTTTTACTTCCAAGGTCAATAATAGCAGTTTGTGTTTAAAACACCTTTTAGCTAGGCCAGCACTAAGCAGGTCAAAGGAGCATTGCTTTGGATAATGTACTTATAGGAAGGGACAAGAAATAACAAGCCAGACACGGCTGTTGGCTACACTAACTGTTCACAGTTCCATAGACACTGCCTGAATTGAGTACACTTTCCCCCTCCTCCCATCATGAATGAAAACTGACTTCTCTGCAAGAGTGGCTGAGAAGACCCCCTGAGTGTCCACACAATCGTGTCCTCTGCCTACTGGCTCTGGACATGACTTTCAGGGCCTTCCTGGCTCAAAGTTGGAAGCCCTTGATGTCTTCCCTGGGGGGGGCACGTGGTTCTACCGTTAACTCCCAAAGAACCGAGAGAAAACATGGCCATCATTGCGGGTGAATGAGATGGATGAGAATGATGAGAACTGAGAATGAGAATAAGAAGATAAACTCAGAGGAAGCCAAAAGAATAGAGGCTGGGGAGGAAGATTTGAACCTCGGTTACCTGAGTAGAGGGACTGGGATGACAGAGGACCTCCCAAGAGCCCTGCACTCATGGGGTCATGACTACCTGCCACTTACCCATTCGTCTTGCAGACATGCACGGATTGAGCCCGCTTGCCTAGCTTGGCCATGGGTACCACACAGGACTCAGAGATGACAGGCAACGTGACAATCTGAAACACATGTCTGAATGCCTACCCAAAACACATATCCTGTGTGATAATACATATATGCCGGATTAGTAATTCTGAATGATATGGGCATTTTGATGTAAAGAGAGAGATCACTTATTCAAATGAGTTTGAACTGGGAAGAATAGAGAGAGAGCGGGTGTCATTCATGACAAAGAGAACAGCATAATGAAGAGACCGGAAGTCGGATAAGCCAAGTGCGTTCTGTAGATAGTGGCTCCTATGCACAGCAGGTCCACTTAGGGGAACGCAGGATCGAAGATCAGTGGGAAGCCTTGAATGATAGGCTTCACCCTGGAGACAATGGGAATATTTGAGTGTTCGAGTCATTTATTTATTTGTTCATTCAACAGTCACTGCTGGAGTATGTCATATGCACCAGATCCTTTTCTAGGCTTTGGGAATTGAGGAAAAACAAGAATTTGTCACTCCCTTCATGGCACTTACATTCTGCAAACCAGTAATTTGCAAAAAGCAATACAGTAGGTGGTAAATACAGCTAACTTTGATGTCAGACAGAGCTGGGTTTAAACTTCATATATGCCACATACCAGTTATTGAACTGAACAAATTACTTACATTTCTCATCTGTAAAATGAGGTTAATAATGGTATCTATTCCTTAGGGTTGTCATTAGGCTTAAATAAAGTAATTAATATAAAGCATTTAACGATCCTAATGTTAAAGCATTTCAACATCAGTGGGGTGGGGTCTCAGAGTTCAGGGAAAACACAGACCCATACAGGCTCCCGTTAAGACATTCTGACTAGAATCCCACCCAATACCGATGACCCAGGCCTGGGAGGGGTGGCCACAGGAGGTTAAGTGCCTCACATGCTCTCTCTGATGACCCCAAATTTTAAGAGAATATCCACTGAAAGATGTAAATGAGTCATCATCACATGGTGGATAAAACCTTGGCTGTGAAATCAGATAGAATGGGTACACACGAACACTCAATAAGCGTTTACCATTATCAAAATGATCCTTTTCAGGACATCTGTATCTACAGAAAAGGAGAAATCGATGTTACTGGAGGGGGTAGAGATGTGTCCGTCAGGAAAGCTTTTCAGAAAAGACAACATCATGCCAGTTTGGGGGCAGAAATCGAAATTCAGCAAACCTGGCTCGGAACCTTCTAGGCTGAGCACAGAGCATGCGTGGAGGCCGGGAGGCCGGCAGCCACACATTCAGGGACTTACGGTGAGTTTTATGTTGCCAACGATCAGAGTACAGTGAGTGCGGGGACTGGGGCTGGCGAATTCCCTGAGCCCGGCGGGCCTGGAAACCAGACCTCAGCCTTCCAGCTGCAGGTCCGCTCGCACTGGCCTGGGCTCCCCTTCCTCCCAGCAGCAAGCCCAAGGGGCTCCGCTGCTCCTCGCTGGCTTTCACCCCAGCATGCTGTCTGAGGTTTTGTTTCCCAGGGGACATAGGTCATTAGCTCATGCCTTTTATCAGGGGGGAAATATGTCCCTGAATCCCCAGCAGACTTCCCCTTATGTTTCCTTGCATGCTCACTACAGATCATCTCCTCTGGCCCGACACACCACTGTCTGAACGGAGGTGGGGTTCCATTAAGAAGAAAGGACCAGGGGACCTACTGAGTGCCCGCCACACTCTGCTATCAGACTACAGATTCCTGATGGCAGACACAGAGCCGTGATCGTCCTGTCTGCACCTCCGGGGTGGAGCACAGCACCCAACCATGCGTGCTTGATAGACGTTTGTTGAATGAGTGGAAATAAGCAAGCATAAAGTAATGTAAAAAACATAAGTATGGGGGCTAACAAAGGTACAAAATTGTACAGATCCATCTAATCTTGGCCTCTGATTCTCACTTGCCTTCACGGCAGGTCACTTAAAGAGAGAACTGAAGCCATAAAAGGTGTTTTATGCTTTAGGGTGGCAATCTGACATGAGTAAAATGGAAAGTGGGAAGTTTATAGGCAGAGAGGCTGGTGTATCTGTTGAGAAGTTCGTATTTTAAAGCGCAGACAGCTGACATGACACCTAATGAGAACTGTGTAGGAAGGGCGGGCTCCATGAGCCACACACACACACACACACACACAGATGGCACCTGGAGATCCCACTGCCACATCTCAAGGAGGCAAAGACCCCGACACTTGTGTGTTTTATGGGAGCAAGAACACCTTTCCCAGAAGGTGCATAGCGGACATTTGCTCTCAGAATCAGGTCACGTGCCCATGCTAAGCCGCTGCAAGGGGAATGGACTTCGTGCACCTGGTTCAGGTGTGCCACTCCAGATGGAACTAGCACAGGTGAGAAAATCCACATGGCAGACTGGTCCATTCAGGATTCATGGCCCTCCTGCAGGTTAAGAAGTTTCAAAAGCCTGAACTTGCTTTATTTATCATGGTGAAAATAGGATGTCAGATATTTTGAAGAGGAAATAGTCATTACTCAAATAGATGGGAGAATCAAAGAGGTTTTGAGGTTGAATTTATCCTTAAAATTGATCTACAGCAACAACAGAAAAATGGGGAGACACTGACTAGTTCCAGAAACTTGGACACTATTCTCAGACTTGGAGTTCAGTTGTGGCTAACAAGGAACAAACAAACAAAACCAAAAGTAACCAGCAGAACGCAGGACTCAGAACATTTTATCACATGGCTGAGACAGGGCTGAATTCAGCCAAGAACGACATTCACAACACCACATACACCTGTGGCCTCACAGAACCTCATCTTCCGGGAGGGTGAAGAGTGATAATGGGGACCATTGTCCCACCCTGAATTTTGAACAGTTGCAACCAACTAAGGAGAAAAGAACAACCAGACAGTAAGTAGCAGCTTAAATTTTGGGAAAGGGCAGAGGGATGGCACCAGTTCAGTCACATATGAGCTTTCAACATCAGTGGGGTGGGGTCTCAGAGTTCAGGGAAAACACAGAACAGTACAGGCTCCCCTTTAGACATTCTGACTAGAATCCCACCCAACACCGGTGACCCAGGCCTGAAAGGGGTGGCCACAGGAGGTTAAGTGCCTCACATGCTCTCCGATGACCCCAAATTTTAAAAGAATATCGATTGAACGATGGAATGAGTCAACTTCACATGATGGATAAAACCTTGGCTGTGAAGTCAGATAGAATGGGTGGGGGAGATCCTGGCACTGACTCCTGGTAGCTGTGTGGCCTTAGACAAGTTGCATAACTGATCTGTCCCTCTTTCCTCATCTTTAAACTTTCCTTTCCCCATGTGCCCCTGTCCTTCTTTTTCTTTCCCCTGTGTCATGCTGCAGGACTGAAGGGCCCTGGGAGAACCGGGGGCCCACATGGTGGGAAGCCCTGCTCGTCGTGCGTAAGGAAGTCGGGCCCTGAGAGGGGAACTGGATCCCAAATTTCGAAAAGTGCATCCATAGGGATGACCCCCAAAGTAGACTAGTCACCTCCGTAAGGACCTTGAGCCTCCTTCTAGAGCAGGTTATTAAAGGAGATTCAGAGAGCCCAGACCGACCGACGTCACTCCCTCCCCTGAAGGGTTTACTGGACCAAGAATCAGTAAGGAATGTTGTAGACATGGTGGGTGTGGATGTCATGAGGCAGTTGACAAAGTTTCTTGTGCTACATGTGTGGGAAGACAGAGACTGTGGCCTGGGGGCAAAGAGATTCATGTGACTTCGTAATTAGCTGGATGGCCAGAGGCAAAGGATGCTGAGGACCGGTCCACACCAGCCGGAGGGGATCCGGGGGCTGGTGTCCAGGGAGAGGTCACCCACACCATCCTGCTAGACAAGGATGTGGCTGGCAGAAGACCTCAGCCTCATCTGATACCCCTTTTTAAGGGAAAACATGCTTTAATGATGCACGCATGAACAAAAAATAATTTTAAAACTCATAAATATTTTTTACAATATGATATAATAAAATACACTTTAATATATTTTATAATGAATTTTAATTATTCAAATATAGTTTTAATAATAAAATCTCCTTTTGATATTTCCCCATCTTTGTCAAGAGAAATTCCAATCATCTAAGTTCCTGTGCTGAGCCAATTGCAGAAATGGCTTTAACAACACACGCTCCCCTGTACGTACACCCTTTGTAACGAGACCTTGCAGCACCTCCCACTGAGACATAACCCTGTCCCTTGAATGAAGTGGACTGGTGACTTCCCATCATAACATGGGGCAGATGTGACTGCATGTCAGTTCCAAACCCAGGTCTTAGGTGGCATGTGTGTTTCCACTTCCTTTCTGCCCCGAGTGTACAAATGAGCCCCGGCTATCCTGATGCATGAAAAGAAACACATGACCGTAACGCCCAGCCGACAGCCAGGGAACTGCCAGCATGTGAGTGAGGCCGGCCGAGCCCGGCCGAGCCCGGCCCAGTCTGCCTGCCACCTGACCCCTTACACGTGAGCAAGCCCAGTCAAGACTGGATGGGTCTGGGCCAGTTCAGCCGAACTTCCCAGCTGATCTGTTGACTCACAAGCATGAATAAAAGCTTATTGTCTAAATCCTGGTTTTTGGGGTGGCTTGTTACCTAGCAACAGCCAACTGTTACAGCCCACACAAACCTGTGCCTCTTCCTCTGTCTCACTGCCCCGGTGCTCACATACTTTGCACCAGCCGTACTCTGCACAACCCATGGTGTCGGGTCCACAGATCTGCAAGTGCAAAGCCGCAGCCTGGCCTTCACTGCCCCACACTATTCGTCTGGCTGACTGCTACTCATCCTTGCAGACTGGTCTCAGGCCCCCCTTTGGCAGCAGCATTCCTGGAGCTCCCTTCCTGCAAGCCCTTGCCACCTCCCGGGGGCACCTGTCTCCGATGGTCCTTGTCTATGCCTCTGTCATAACTCTTATCTTAGGTTACATCATGTGTTTGCTCAGCTCTCTGTTCTTGCTCCACTCCAAATTAGCTGGAGGTAGAAATCTGGTCCTCTACCTGTCATTCCAACAACTAGTACTTCCAACAACTAGTGCAGGTCCTTGCAAGCAGTCAGTGCCCTCTAAATGCTTCTTAAATATACAACTTAAATGGAGAGAAAGACACAGAGAGAATTCAGCCTGGAACAGATAAAATGCAAAGGGGCGAACAAAGTTATAATAATACATAAGCCATTGGCTTGGGGACAGCTGCAGGTGACCATTCTGATTTTCCTGCGTCTAGAGTAACCAGCTGATAAGTTTTGGCTGTTTTGTCCATCTACCCCAGCAGGTAACATGTGTCCCTCAAACAGGATGTCCCCACTGATGACAACTGTTGTATTTGTGAAGGGTGGCAGAAGAGACGCCATGAACATCCACCTGAACTTCCAAGGTGGAAATCTGGGTATCGTGGGGTGGCTGCCTCCCGGCATGGTCACGGAGCAGCGCCGGAAGCTGTTCCGGGGAGATGTACAGAAGCAAACGCTGACTGAGCAATGGCTAGGTGCTGGGCACCATTCTAGGCATGGGAGCTTGCTGGAAACAAACCAGGCAAAGAGCCTGCTTTTTGAAACACACGTTTAGTAGGGCCCAGGAAACAAAGATGACAGGCAGAGAGAGTGCCTGAAAGATCAAGGCCGAGTTTCCTGGCAAGCCCATGGGTTCTGTGAAAAATCCAGTGGTTCTCTGATAAACTTCCCACTTGCTTATGCCAACTGGAATTATGCCTTCAGTTATTGGCAAACCCAAGGGTCTTAACGAAGACTCCCTACGAAATGCATTTGACTCCTTAGGCACTCTCTTCACAACAGCTTTGGGGCATGGGAGAAAGGGAACTCTTTAAGGTCAATAGGTCAGAAGCCAGTGGAAGAGAATGAGAACATTTTTCTTGCTACCTTTCCATGTATCGGTTCTCAAATTTAGGGTCTCTAGGTTTCTAGTTTCCACAACAAGGAAGACTGAGAGAAGCTGCTTCCCTAGATACTCAGCACAGCCGAGCAAAGGTTATACGATAGGCCAGGTTTTATGGCCCCTACTGCATCCAGGTACTATTATTATTTAATATTTCTACACAACTACACGATAAGCAAGGAAGTACATTCTCCACCCAGGCTTACAATAATAAATAAAATCATTCCAAAACAAGAAGAGAAAAAAAAGCTCTCTTTCCCCCAGGAGCTTAGCGGGGAGAGGCAAGTCTAACAACACAGGACAGAAACACGGCCTTAGATGAGTTCAGGAAGTTTTAAATAGACCGTGTCACGGCGCGGTTGGGTTTCCAGGGGCTTTTGGAGAGAGCAAAGGAAAAGCTCTTTGGAGGGCGACCAGGCTGGCATGCGGTGTGGAGGGGTGCGGGCCCAGGACAGTGTGCGCCCGTCCTCCAAGGAGCCTGTGTTCCTCCGGCTTTCACTTCTGGAATCTTCAACTTACTAGGAGGGTACAGAGAGATAAAACAGCTTTGCAGAAGCACCTTGCCATGTGGCCAAATCTGCTTTTATTTTAATGACTCCTGCAGCGAGATGCAGATCTTCTTCCCATTTTCCACTCGCTGATTAATTTCCTGTTGATTCTGAAGGTAACTGAAAACCTTTTGGATGAAGCAGAAATAGCCTTAATGCGAGTGACTCTTAGCAATGGATTGAGTCACTTGGGGCCCGTCCTCCAGGGCTTCCTTTGAGCTCTGGGGGGGGGGGTAGCTTGTTGACTTACAGTGTGTCCACCAATAAACACATGCAACACAAAGCTGTGCTCCCCCCCACAGTGTCCTTGACAGGTGGACCTCATGTCCAACTCTGGGGACCCGGTGCTGGTCTCAGTTGTGAAATCGACTCTTTCTGCCCTCCGCCCCCAGCCAGTCCCCTTCTTTTGACTTTTCCCATCAGTCTGATGCCTTCTTCTCTCTCTTCATGTTCAAGTCCCTAAATTTCACACATATCACCAATTAGCAAACCCACCGAAAAGAAAATACTTTTCTATGAGTCACGTATACTTGAGTGTGAATTTAAGTCAGATCACTCCTGTGAAGGGCAACCACATATTAACTCTTGCATTTGAAGGGCAGGGAGGTTTAAGGGGAAAGCAATGGGCTGGTTGCTCAGAATCCACTCTTGTCTTGCCTTTATGCACAGAGGATGGTTTTCTGGGCCAGGCATGTCATTTCTCAGTCTTAATTTTTAAGAAATTTCTACTGACAATCAGAAGTTTCACTAGATAAATTCTAAAGTTCACCCTGCTCTTAAAGCAGCGGATTCCCGACGTTCAGTGAGGCTATCTGAGGAGAGCTGGAGCCTCCCCGGCCCCTGAGCCAATCACGCCACGTTCCGACTCCACGTCTCCCCGCCAGGGGACCCACGGCACCTTCCGGCAGCTGCCATCCAGTGTCTGCGGGACTTCTCTCTGGGAAACTGCTGCCAGGATTTTATGCGAGGGAAGCTCCTTTCATTATTCTGAGTATCTACTCACACTTAAACACCTAATGTTGATGTCCTAACGTGACCTAATGCAGTGCGACCACCAACAAATGTACTTAAAACTAAGAAATGCAGAAACACACAACCTTCAAGCTTCAAGCAGATGCCTTTCTGTGCCTCCCTCTCTTGTCCCCGGGTCTGTGCCGTGGTGGTCCCCAACCTTGGCACAGGTTGCCAAGAGGGGCTTTAAGAAGTCCTGTGCCCAGGGCCCCTCCAGGACACGTGCACCCGCCTTCCTCCCCGCAGCAGAACCAGAAGGCAGGACTATGCACACGCTGTTTTCCTGGAGCTGAGGCCTCCTTTCCAGACAACACGCAGGACTGGGCGACATCTGGGGCGGGGCCCCGGCTCGCGGCCCCCCGCCCTGTTGAAGGAGTTACTCTGCCTTACCCTTCTGCTCCTTTTCCTCAAACCCTGCGTGGACTGGGGGTCCACAGTACCACTGCGTGTCTCACTGGCAGCCACGCGTGTGCCTCCTGCCACCTCCACCTCTTGCCCTGCCCTGCAGCCCACACATCGGCCTCCTGACTGCCCCACGCCTCCGACCCCAGGGCCCTCCGGTCTGTTACTAGGCTGAAGGAGACTCCTGCCTGCTTCGCATCCACCGAATGTCCCCGAGGCCTCCCGAGGAGCCCCAGGGCCCCCGACTTCCCTCTTGCTCCCCCACCCCATTCCACTCTGCTCCCCACACTATCTCCAGCAACCACCAACCCCATCGTCCTCACTGTTTTTCCACACGATCAACACCACCCCAAGTCCTTCATTCCCTCAAAGCACCACTCGCAGAAGACTGTGAGTGGAATTTGATGGCTAGTTTAGCACTCATGAAGGGCATCACCACACGGAATCGCAGGTGTCAACGGAAAATCGAACATCCGACTCCACCATCCTCAATCCAGCAGCCGTGGAAAACTCCAGCGACGTGAAATTACTTTTTACTTTTGGGATCACATCCACTCAAAAGAGTTTTTCACTTTTTTCTCTCGCTATGAGGCCCTCTTCCCCCAAATTCCTGATAATTATTTTATGCAGGGAAACTCTCCTTTCTACATCCTGGGCTAAACTAGCTCTGGTAAGTGAAATTCATGCATGTGGGTAAACAGAAGGCCTAAAGCACAGCGGGGTGGACAGCGGCCGACAGAACATCTTCTTTTCAGCCTGGTCACCTTTGCGAGCAGAGCCACCCTCCTAGGCCGTGACTTCCTGTGCCCGCGCCCTTGTTCTGCTGTGCCCATTCAGGCCTGAGGCCAGTTCCTGCATTCACGGCGGGCTCTCTGCCTCCTGCACTCACATCAACGTGCACAGGAGTGTAGGCTTGGGCAAGATACTAACGCCTCTGTGCTGGTATTAGCTCTGAGGCTAAGACCGGAATCCATCTCAGCAGGCTGATAAAATACGTGAACTAATGCAGGCAAAGTACTTGGAATAGTGTCTGGACACAGTACAACCTCAACCTTAGGAGGAAAAGCCAGATGCAGAAACCAAACCTTTCAACTTCCCATCCCGTGCCTCTACTGTGCCAGGTGATGAAAGACAACACAAAGGTGAGTCCATGGGACCTCGCCATCCAGCCGGGCACACAAAACCACTACCCCTGAAACCACCAAGGGCCACCACGAGGAAATGGCTGAAGGGACAAGGCAGTGACTCTCATCTTGGCTACACATGAGCATCACGTGGGGGATTTTTCAAATCCTGATGCTCAAACCAATTAAGTCAGAATCTCTAGGAGTGGAGCCCAGGGATTGCTATGCTTTAAATCTCCCATGCAATTTGAATATGCAGCCAAGAAAGAAAATCACTGGCTGCAGCAATCACGACAGCTTGATAGGCCACCTCCATTCAGAGAGGAAAGGCAATTTGCTTTTGATCACTACAAGTACTTTGGAAGGCCTGACCTTGACCGAATCTCATGACTCCTCAACCAGTCACTACTCTTTCAAAGCTATCATTCACTGGGCCCTTATTATGTTCCAGGCTGGAGACTTGCTTCATTGACTCAACTCAATAATCCCACGAGGCCAGTCCTATAACTAGCCCCACTTTGCAGATGTGTAAAGTAAGGCCTGAGAGATGAGTCATTTGGCCCACATGACACAGGTAATGAAAATGGGCCTGGGACTCCGACCCAGGCTTTCTGACAGAGCCCATAGACCAGACTGTGAGTCCTCACTTGCCCTGCCCCTGGAAGCACCATTTCTCGGAAATGCTTCTCTCATCTGCCAGACAGTCTGGGGACAGAACTCTCCCCAGCCGCCAGCCACTTCCACCTTCTCCAGCACCATAACCCAAGCCCCAGTGCTGGACATTTTTATAAAATATAGCTTGTTTTTTTGCCTTTGCTTTAATCCCCACCCTAAAAAGAGATCAATCCCATTTCACTGTTACAAACCTTTATACAGCATTTTTCTCGCTAATTCCTGCAGTTAATGTCCTTTTGGGTTCTAGCTGTTTTGTACCTGGGCTGTTGAACTTCCAACCTTCTTTCCAGCTGCCCAGCCTCCTTCCCCTTAAAAATATTCGGCACAGTATAAAAGCAAACCTTCATCCTCAGCTGCTGTGCTTCCATCCCCAGTCTTCCAGGGTATAATTATCTTGCTCTGAAAAATCTTCCTCAAAGGAATTTGCATTTTCTTTTCCTTTCTGAGGCCAAATTAATTATAGATCTATTAATTATCTATTGCAGTATAACAATATTACCACAAATTTACTAGCTTAAGACAACACACATTCATTGTCTCGCAGTTCCTATGTATCAGGGGTCTGGGAACAACTTAGTCGGTCTTCTTGCTTGTGCCTCAAAGGCTGTAACCAAAGTGTGGGTTGGGGCTGCAACCTCACTGAGGCTCACGTGGAGAAGATACCACTTCTAGCTCGTTTAGGTTGCTGGCAGCATTCAATTCCTTGCAGTTGCCGGTTTGAGAACCTCAGCTTCCTGTTGGCAGGTAGCCAGGGTCTGTCCTGAACAACTCGTCACACCGCATTCTGCACAGAGAGCTCACAACAATGGCAGCTTTCTTTTCGGAAGGCAGCGAAGGAGGGGGCGCCTCTCAAGGTGGGAATCGCAACTGTCCAAGATGTGATCCCTTACACGAAATCTCAGTCTGATTCTGTTCGCTGTGTCTTGTTGGTTAGAAGTGAGCCACAGGGCCTGCCCACACTCAAGGCAAGAGTGAGGGCGTGAAGGGCAGGAGGCAAAGACTCTGAGCTTGTCTGCCTCGTGGGCCGTGGGCATGCACCCTCCCTGCTGCTCCTTCTGAATGTTCCCTCTTTGCCCACCTCCTCTTCCTACCTCCCAGTCTTTGCCCAGGCTGCCCCAAATTTGGAGTACAAGGGAAGTAAAATTTCCTCCACTCCAACCTTTATACTAAGGGTAGGGAAAGGCATTGGGAAGAAGCCTGTCGTTGCCAATACAAGTCATATAGTTTGGCAATGTAACCCAGAGCAAAAAAAGATCAAATTCCCCCTTAACATAAAAAGACCCCAGCACTAGTTTGCAAGAAATAGAGTCAAACGTATGTGACAGGGGGCACACAGGTTTTTCACACTAATCAAACGCTTTTAGTTCAAAGGAACTTAACCCTCATTGTAATGAGGCAGGTTTAATTTTGGACATCCAGACAGAGAATAAGCGGCAAGCCAGAGTGTAAGCCCTTTCACTCTGTCCCACTGGCTAAAGCTCAGCCCCATATGGACACTGCCCCTCCCCAAGCCAGTCATGTCAGAAACCAGAAATTACTCTTTTAGTTGCCTAACCTGCAGAAATTAGGCCAAGGAGAAAGGTCATTTAGAAGATGCAAAACAAGAAAGTACCAAATGATGTAGGATTTGTTTATTTCTCTAGGGAGTGGTGACAAGAGGTATAGAAACAGGGATATGAGGGTATAACTCAGAATTAGATTCAGCTGTAAGAAAGATAAAATTCCCAAATAAGAATGACTTAAACAAGAAAGAAGATTGCCTCTCTCGTGTTCAAAGAGTCGGGAGGTAGGCATGGCAAGGCTGGTAAATAATCCATGAGGGTTAGGCGAGCAGGCTCCTTCGCTATGCTGCTTTGCCATGGGCAAGCTGATGGTCAAAATGGTTGCTGGATCTCCAGCCATTGCGTCTGTCTTCCAGTCAGTGGGAAGGAAAAAGAGGAGAAGAGAAGCCTCTTCTCCTCCATTTAAGGGCATATTGTGAAAGGTCACACATGGCTCCCAGAGAGCCTGGGAAATGCAGCCTTTATTCTAAGACACTTTATTAAGTGGATGAAAATCAGGTACCTAAAATGGGGTGATATGCCTACCGGTGGTCAACAAGTAGACTCTCACACAGGTGTGGTGACAGAAAAACGCACCCCCTTCCATCCCTTCAAGAGAGGCCTTACTGCCCCTGCTGTGGGGGGTCCCGCCAGTGCACAGCCCTCAGCTCCAGCCCCCTGCGGCCAACCTCAGCTGCAGAAAGCTGCCTGGCCCAAGGGTTTGCTCACAATCGGTGACTGAGATGGGGACAGGGAGGCAAGCATTCCCGCCCAGTGTGGGACAATGTGAATAAGTCATCTTAGCTCCAGAGCCCAGACATGAAAGCGGCTGAGGGTACCATTGGGGAACTTTGAAGTTCCGTTTCTCCTTCATCCCAATCCTGGTCCCCCGAATAAACAGCCAGTGCCCTAACCTCTGTTTCCCAGGACCCCCACCTGTACTAACAGCAGGGAGAGGACATAAAGATGAGAGACTATAGGAAGTAAAGAGAGAGGGGAAGAGGAAAGAAATAGGTAAGTCCACCAGGGACACTGCTGGTCAGGGTTCTCCAGGGAAAAGAGAACCTGTGGTGTGTTTGCATGTGTGCATATAGAGATCTATTCGAAGGAACTGGCTTACACAATTCAGAGGCTGGTGAGTCCCAAATCTGCAAGGTGGGCTGGCAGGCAGGGGACCCAGGGGAGCTAATGGTGCAAAGGAAGTTCAAAGTCAGGCTGCTGGAGAATTTCCTCTTGCTTGGGAAAGCTGGTCTTTTTGTTCTGCTTCAGGCTTCTACTGGCTGGATGAGGCCCGACCACATCATGGAGAGCAATCTGCTCACTCCAAGTCCACAGAGTAGACGACTATCTTATCCAAAACACCCTCCAGGTTGGCACATAAAGTTAACCACCGGAGACATTCGTTCAAAGCCCAGGAGACCCCCCCTGTGGAGCCTGCGTGGCTCTCCCTTCACCCCCCGGTAAACACACACAGGCCTTGGGCGACGTGCGCGCAGGCAGCTGATTTCAGCCTCCCTCCCATGCCCTGTAGAGCTGTAAGACTACACAAACTGTACTCACAACTGTAAACCTACTCTTACCCCACCTTGTATTTTATATAATGATAATGTGAGATTGAGAAAAAGTCACCTGCTTGTTCTCCATTCCTTGTTAGAATGTATCCAAAATACAATGAAAGAAACTTAGATTACTCTGAAGACAGTTCAGAGCTGGGCAGGCTTGTAGTGATTGAACACCCACTCCTCCTGGGAAGCTGGGACCCAGGGAAACAGGATACTTGCCCCCAGTCAAACAGCTAGTTCATCATACAGCTGGATTTTAAGCATGTCTGGACCTTATGGTACATTGTAAACATTACTCAGGTTTTCTTGGCTTCTTATGTCCTTTCAGTAAACCTGTCATTTTCATAAAAACAATATCACATGTAAGTGGGACTTTCCAGTGTTTTCTAACGGGTTGGCAGACGGTCCTTATCTTCTCACTGAAACCCAACTTTTCTCCTCGTTGTATCTGCAGTGGGGCAGAGCAGAAAGGGGGTTCGCATGCTTCCTGGCTCCTGGGGGTCATCAGCCCGAATTGTCCCAGCCTTTAGGGATTTGCCCCAGCTTGACATTTCATCTGATTATATGACAGTCGTCCCTCTCCACCCCAAACCCTCCTCCCACACCATCAAAAGTGCAGTCTCGTAGGAAAAGATGCTCAAGGCCACCCGAGAAAAGTCCATCAAAAACCACAACCAGATACCACCTCACACCTGTCAGAACGGCTACCACCAATAAATCAACACACAACAAGTGCTAGCAAGCACATGGAGAGAAGGGGACCCTTTTGCACTGTCGGTGGGAATGCAGATTGGTGCAACCGCTGTGGAAAACAGTGTGGAGACCCCTCAAAAAATAAAAAATGGAACTGCCTCTGAAGCAGCGATTCCACTTCTGGGAATTTATCTGAAGGAACCCAAAACACTAATTTGAAAGAGTATACACACCCCTATATTCACAGCAGCATTGGGCACAACAGCCAAAATTTTGAAGCAGCCCAAGTGTCCATCAGTAGCTAAGTGGATAAGAAAGCTGTGATACATTTACACAACGGACTACTATTCGGCTGCAAAAAAGAAGGAAATATTACCTTCTGTGACGGCATGGATGGAGCTGGAGAGCTTTATGCTAATTAAATAAGCCAGTCAGAGAAAGATAAGTACCATATGATTTCACTTAGATGTGGAATCTAACGAACAAAATAAACAAACAAAATCTCAAGGCACTCCTGGATACAGAGAACAGACTGACAGTTGTCAGAAGGGAGGAGGTTTGGGGGACTGGGTGAGAAAGGTGAAGAGATTAAGCAAAAACACAAACAACTCCTAGACATATCCCTCCTTGAGATGAATGCGGCTTCGCTTCTGGCGCTGCGAACCAATCGAGTCCCTCGGAGCCCCTCCCTCCAGGAAGATGAATAATACATAAGGATTTTCAGGAATTGCTAGAAGTATGACACTCACCCACCCTTTCCAGATTTCCCGGAAGAATCCTCATTTCTTTCTGACAAATAAGTACATTAAGCATGTAATGAGATTGGCTTTGATTTTTAGACTTTTTGTAAAGGTTTCGTGTCCATCAAACCATCCATCAGAAGCAATAACCCTGCACTAGACCTTGCATCCCGGTGGTTCCTTTGGAAATGGGGGGCCCGCTGTAAACGAGGACCAGGAGGGCAGGCAGGAGAGCAGCTTGGACCGCTGGGCAGCCCTCTGCCCCAGCCCCAGGCCGCGGGGAGGCAGGCACGGAGGGCAAAACGTGGCCCCACTGGAGCGCACGCCGGGGAGCCTCCTGCTTTCCTCCCTCAAAGCCAGTTTCCTTGTGCCTTTGGGGGAAGATCGATCTGACTCACTTTCCCTTCTGAGGGTTACAGGATGCCCTGCTGCCGGCCACAGATTCAACTGAGTCATCAGGGCTGAACTGCCAGATGTGCGCATTCAATCACATTGAACACCCAGAAGGGCTCGTCAATCGTTTTGAACAGCCAGAGGCAACACGAAACTGGCAGAGCAACCTGACCGTGGGCTGGGACCAGTGCTGCGTTCCAGGGGGTCTCGCTGCTGCCCGCTGGGCCACTTTTCCTGAACCCCACCAGCCCCAGCTTCTCCTTTCCTTCTCCCCACCTTTCGGCTTTCCCTCCCTCGCTCCGCCCCTGCGTTTGCAGTCTGGTCCAACGTGCGAGGCGGTACTTTCTGGCAGCAGGAGGACGGATCTCACCAACAATCCCCAGCCAGAGTGTGCTGTGCTCCCACCCTTCCTTCCCGTCCCCTTCCGATTTATTTCCTGCAAGCTGTGACCCTTTCTTGGGAACACTAATTAGCCATGATGCTCTTTTTTATTAGAATTCTAGGAAAGTGATATCTGTATGACTCACGCCTTGCAGTTTAAAACAGTATTTACTATATTTGATGGAAGCAAATGAGTGTTTTGCTAGATGCTTACTATATGGGTTTACAACCAGCTGTAACCATTCTGGGAAAGGAAAAAAAAACTAGCACCGCTGGTTTTTAATGAGGCTTTGCCATATCACTGAAACCCTGAGTGAAAACACATGGAATGAAAAATATCTTTAAGTGATCTCGTAAATGTCTTTATTTAGGAAAACAACCCATTTCCTTAATAATGTTAGTTTTAAGAATGAAGCTCATGCCACCCTTAGAAATGATATTCTACCACTCTGTTTAGTGAGAGTGCTTTTACAAACTACACGGTTATCTAAGAAATGTGACAATCTATGCAATCACGAGCTCTGTTAAATAAACTATGTAAATTTATGTGGGCCAGGGTTGGAATTAATTCAGGCCTAAATAAATCAAACTCTAGCTAGCCCATGATTTAATTAAAAATTGAAAATATGACTCACAGCACTTAAGTTTACTGATGTTTATTGCCAAAAGAGGCAGCCTTGCTACGACAGAGACAAATGTGGGAAGGGCAGACAGGTTCTTCGGGACGGGAACACGCAGAGGTAGCAAGATGGACATGGCTTAGGACGCGTTCCTGCCATTGCTCGAACACACGTCTTTACGGGGGTTCAGAACAAGTCACCTCACAACGTGGCCGCGAAAATCCACAGCTGTCCATTTTTAACACACACACACACATATTTTTCAAATTATATTTTCATTACTGTTTTCACTTTTTATATGTTCCTTTTACAAAGTATTTCCTCCCTTCTATTTACACTGTCTGGCGGAAGAAAGGCCTGGTGGGGTAATAATAGGGATGTAATAATTTTTAGATGTAAATTGGAAACATCTCACCTAAAACGTCAGACGGTGTGCTTGAGTGTGATATTGTTATGTTACAGTATGTTACTTGCTCACGGTTTTGTAGTAAGAGGGGCGTTATCGGTGCCGGGCCTGTGTGTCCCGAGTGTGCTCTCTGTTGGTGGCAGCCCTGCCTGTGTCCTGGGGGAGGAGCAGGCCTGGCTGGTCCTGGTGATCCTGCTCCTGGTGCGGGTGACCTCCCCCCTGCCCCCGGGCCAGGGCCTCTCCTTACCCTCCTGCCGCCCACCGCCAGGTGCCCCTAGGCCTGAAGCTGGGGAAGGCAAGCAGGGCCTGAATGAGTCAGAACCAACACGGGGACACACATGCGGGAGCTCGTGGAGATGTCGGAGGGTACGTGGAGGCCTGGGGACCTTTGGGCACACAGAGGTGTGTGTGACTGAGGAAGCTGCGGCCCCCAGACACACCGGGTGTGTGGAGTTTGTGTCCATCCTGGCGCTTTCCTCTGGCGCCTCAGCCCACCCGCCCCATCCCACCCACGACTGGCTGCCCCCTGGGCTTCTCTCTGAGCGGGGCCACAGAGCCACGAATCTGTCCTCCAACTTTTCCAATGAAAACTTTCCATGGCATCTGCCTTTTCAGGAGTCTTTCATGTCTTCTGGCAAAGGAGTGAGTAATCGGGGAGTTGGAGGCCTCTGGCAGCGGGGAAGTGGGGTTCTCTTAGGACAAAAAGAACTTGGTGTCCTCCAGACCACATGGAGCTTCGGGACCCAGCACTGCGCCCACAGCAGGGCCTGCTATTCCTCTGCCACAGGCTGGCTCTGGGAGCTGAGGGACAGAGGAAGGTCGTCCCAGGCCCCCCCCAGGGAGGCTGAGACACACTGGGCCCTCAGGGGACTCTGGAGATGGGGCTGTAGCTGGTGCAAACCTTTCGATTCTTGTCCTGTCCTTCCATTCTTCAATAAGAGCTTGGCTCTTCCTCCCCTAATTCAACAACTTCTGGGAGATTCAGACAGAAAGGCACAGTATTTAAGGTCAGTTTAAGATCCCCAGGGTTTTCCTCAAGAACAGACAAAACTCAGGGCCTAAAACCCTTCTCATGGCCAACTGTGAGCAACCGGAAAGGTGAAAGGAGAAAAAAAGGGAACAATTTCTAAAATGCCAGAGGCCGGAGCCTTGGCCCCGCCATGGGGGGCAGCTCCTGTGAGTGAGGGGCCTGACCAGCTCTGGAGAGGCACAGAGCCCCCCAAGGGAGCCTCTGCCAGCTCTCGCTCCCGGGCCGGGGGCCCATGCGCTGGCCTGGGGCGCCACCTAGCAAAACCAGAGGGGACTCCAGCAACACGGAGCCGGGAGGTTCAGGTTTTCTTTGTTTTTGTTTTTCCACAACCAGAAAAGGGGGTTTCCATTTCATTCACTGTGTTCTGGGAAATGGAATTTGATAAAACCTTTCTTGCAAGTGATGGAAAACATTTATTAGCATCTAATGAGAAAATGAGGCCCAAAGGCAATTGTTATCAAAACTTGTGAGGGTAAGAGTCTAGCTCTCTACACTTGCATTTTCCCCCAGGGGACACTGTGACTGTGCAGTGTTTGCTACCAGCATTAACCTGATTTTGCCTAAAGTTACAGATTTTGTCGATTTTGAAACTGACAAAGAACCACCATGTCTCCTGTGGGGTTTTCTTCCCCACTTTCCTTTTTCTTTTCTCTGACTTGTCAGATTTATCTCTGGAGGTTCCCAAGAAGTCTGATGGGCTCCCCGCCCCTGGCAGGTTCTACGGCAAACTCAGGCAGACTGCAGTCCAGGGTCACCCTGGTGATGTCGTGACGTCACTGTGCTCCTTTGGGTGCAGCAAAGTGGACTGGGGCTTCCCCTGCTCCCCCAAACCCAGCCCCATAAGGAGACACTTGCCCCGCCTGCTGAAACTGCTGCAGAGCGAGAGACAAGGGCGCACCCTGACCTCTGTGGCCCTGCCCAGCAGTGGACAGCCCTTCCCACCTGAGACGCAAAAGCTCAGAGGGAAGCAGAGACTGAACCCACATCTGAGCTTCCAGGCAAAAGCTGTTTTGATGGTCACGCTGGGATGAGACAAGACGCTCTCTATTCAGCGAGGGTAACTCTGGCACCAATTACATAGGGCTCTGGTGAACGGTGAGATAAACCACGTAAAGGGCTCAGGATAAGGCCTGGCAGGTGGCAGGCACTTAGTAGTAATGAGAGTTTTTCTTTATTTTTCAGGGGAGAGCATGAACACAGTCCTTCACAACCACGAATTATGCAGTTAAGTCTCCCACACCTGGGGAAGTCCCAGGGGTCAGCATACCCAGAGTGCAATGGGTAAGCCTCACCCCGGGAAAACCACCTTCGTGATCATGGTATCTCCCCCGCCAGGTAAGTATTTAACTAGAGTTTAGTTACCCTAGCATTTAAAGGAGGACACCCGAGTCTCCCCTACCCCAACCAACCCCCGGAGGTATCTGTCCTCATTAGCTGGCACAGCACACTGTGCCTGCGGAGCATGCTCAGTGGCAATTCACTCGACTGTCCCCAGCTGGCCACACAGGCAGGAGGAGGCAGACAGCTTCTAACACTTCTTGCAGAAAGAAGGAAGCCAAAAAGTTGACAGACCACTGCTCCAAATGGATGCTCCACTGAGGCCACCAGCGGACAATCAGGGCTGTTTGCTTCTGCCTGCCACCGCCATCCTTCTCCAAACCCCAGGGCCCCCTCGGGTTGACTCAGTGAACTGTCCCCACCGGTCCTGTGGCAATAAGGCTTCCTTCATATTTTATGTATTAATTGTAAGCTTCTTGAGTGCAAGGGTCCAGCCTGGCCACCCTAGGCCCCCAAACAACTGCTACACACTGTTTTGTCATTTGGGGTTACACGCCCACACAATTTGGAAAGTGATGCCTTTTCTGAATAGCAGTACTATGATTAACAGTTAGATGTTATCAGTCAACCGATCGACACTAAGTCAAATGAACACACAGGAGCATCTCTTCAGGGTCGGCCTCTGTGTCTTGTCATTGATTCTGGGCCGTTATTGTCCTCAGTCAATGTCTCACGAGAATCAGATTACAAAACAACATCCGGGAGGGCCTACTTCTTAGGGAGTGGCACACTGATGTCTTTTCCCGCAAGGTGAGTGCCTGAAGAATTTACCGGAAAGCCTTTGACCCTCATGGGCCATGGGTACGGCCCATGACACATGGGATACCCATCGACATACAGGACTTTTGACACCAGGCTGACAGTGACTAGAGGGGAGGGGATTTCAGGAGAAAGGGGGAAGGGTTTGCAGGAATAAGTATAAAGGACACATGGACAATAACAAGGGGGGGGCATGGAAATGGGAGGGAGGTAGGGAGGGTTGAGGGTAAAAGGCATAAAACTGTCCTTCAACAATAATTAAAATAAAAACTATATACCCCCAAAACCTCGTACAGGACCTTTAAAGGTGAAGCCACAGTGCATGGCCTCCTTGGGCTTCCCCGGTGAAGATAAATGAGGTTGTGCACAGGCCTCAGTGGTGGGAAAAATGGCTCAACAAGTTTCTTGTATCCAGTGCCTCTAAGCTTCATGTGGCTTTTAAAAAATCAAGCCCTAATTGGACTGCAAAAAATATAATTATTAATTTAAGAGCAAAGCAGTCTACACTCTATTTTTCAGTCTCATCCTGAAGCCAGGTTGCACCAGCTCAGACTCTCATCTGAACCAACTTAATAAATAGTCCTTGATCAAAACCTCTCATTAGTAGTTTATAGGTGGGAAGACATGAATAGACATAAAAGGCTTTTTTTTTTTTTTTTTTTTTTTTTACTGCTGTTATACAGCATTTGCTTCCAGGTCCAGTTGCAGTGTTTTGTAGTGGGCACACCCAGAAATAAAACCTTCATGGGTTCAGCAGTGTATCGGTGATGTACTTCTGTAATAGTAATTACAATGCCTGACATCTGACTCAGGCCACGGCACTTTAAGCAAAAGCCCTGCTCATGGCAGTTTGGGTGAAACTCCTTCCACATTGTTACCACACACTGGTGCACTAGAGTTGGGGGGAAGGAACCCAATGGCTTCGTGCACCTCCACGTGAGACCAACTCCCGACCCTGACACGCACCCGTGATCTAATGCAGTGTGATGCTGTATGAATGATCTATTGGTCTGCAAATGGGATCAAGTATATATATATATATATATATATATATATATATATATACACATATGCACATACATGTGAAGATCCATGAGTCTGTGAATTCAATATCATTCTAATCCCAATTCCTCTGAGCCTTGGAGAAACTGGGCAAGCTGATTCTAAAATGTGTGTGAAAAAATAGACAAGACATGCAAAACGAAGAACCACATGGAAGAACTTGCTTTCCAGATACTAAATTATCCCAGGGCTAAAGCAATTAAGGTAGTGTGATATTGGAGAGAAAACACATGGACGAACCAGTGCAGAAAAGTAGAGGGCCCAGGAAGAGTTTTAAACATGCAGAGAGAGGAATGAGAACTCATGGGCATGGACAACACTGTGGTAATGGCTGGAGGGAGGAGGGCATAAGGGAACTAAATGGTAAAGGCAAAATGCACAATGAAGATCAAATTAAAAAACATGCACAGAAATCTGTTTTTTTCTAGAGCTGATTTTGCAGGTGCCTGGGGGAATATATATATATATTATTGTATATATATACAATTAATATATATATATATATTAATATCTGGGTATAGAGGAAATGAATTACCTATGTATCTCAAACATAAAATTAAACCTTTCACAACCTACATAAAAGCCATTTCTACTATACTAAAACATTAGTGTAATTCTACAAAAGTAGAATTACAAAAGGTATTAAGTGGAATGATTTTATGATTTTTCTGGTTTATAAATATTTCTTTGAAAAAATATGTGCTATAAATAAAGTTATTCTTAAAATGCAATAACTATTGTTTGTGTTCCTTAAAAGACACCAGTGAAAGAAAAAGGTAAGTTAGAAACTGGAAGAAGGTATTTGCAACACAAAGAATCAATCTCCAGAATATATAAAAAATTCCCATACATCACTACATATTGGTAGGTACAAAATAGACAAGGGCATGTAAGTACAGTATAGGAAATGGAGAAGCTAAAGAACTTATATGCATGACCCAGGGACATGAACTAAGGCGGGGGATTGCTGGAGGGAGTGGGGGTATCAGACAGGGGGACAAAAGGAGAAAAACCGGGACAACTGTAATAGTATAACCAATAAAATATACTTAAAAAAGAAAAAGACCATCCAACTGATAAATGGGCAAAAGTGTTAAACACATATTTCACAGAAGAGGAGAAAGAAATGGACAAACATATATGGAAAATTCTCAATCCTATTAGAACTTACAAAAACCATACAAATTAAAACTATAATACTCAGGTACCATTTTATACTTATACACACAGGAAATAATCCTGACAGTACCAAATGTTAGTGACAATTCAGAACAACAGTTACTTTAGAAGATACTTTACCATCAGCTACTAACTTAAAAAAAGCAGCTGAACTCTCTGACCCAGTAATTCCACCCCAAGGCACAGTCCCTAGAACAATTCCGGTTGCTGTGTGGGAGGAGACCTGTGGAGGTTATAGTAGTGCTGTGCACAACTGGGGAAAATAGTTGAAACCAGACCAAATGTTAATATACAGCAGCACAGATAAATAAATTGTTGTGTTTCACAATGAATACACCAATGAACAAATAAAAAAGCTACATAAGACAGATGGAATTTAGAAAAGAAATATTGAGTGAAAAAGCAATTAGTGAAAGAATGTATGCAGAATAGTTTCATTTATATACCATTCAGAACATGCAAAACTAAACAATATGTTCTCTAAGGAGAGAAATGTATAAGGTAAAACTATAAAGGAAAGAAAAGGGACAATGGAAATGAAAATGCAGAAGTTACTCCTGGTTGGGGGCGGGGTGGAGAGGGAAGGAGCGGGGCGCAGTGCTCTGAAGGCTTTCAGAAAAATGGCGAAGCTCTTTCCTGAAGTGGGTCGTTACTGATGGATCTAGGTTGTGTTCTTATGTTTGAAATTCTTTCAATTTTAAAAGCTTCTTGTTTTAGAATAATGTTACACTCACATAGAAATTTCAAAAAGAGCAGCGACTTCCTCTGCATCCCTGACCCCCCCTTCCCCCGTGACACCACCTTACATCAGTCAAGTTCAAAGGTCTAAACCAGGAACTTCACCTTGGGGGCATACTAGGAACCAACTGCAGACCACATTCAGATTTCACTAGTTTTTCTTTTTTATGTACTGTGTGTTTGTGTATACAGTTCTATCAAGTTTTATCTTGTGTGTATAGATTTGCATAATCACCATCACAATCAAGATTCAAAGCTATTCAGTTTCCACACAGATACTTGCTATCTACTCTCTCCCCAACCCTAACCTCTGGCAACCGTGTGACTGTTGGTTCACTATAGTTCTGTTGCTCTACATATATTTTTAACATTCTTTTGTATTCAATTAATTTTAAAAATACTCAGTGCATCAAAACTGAAACCAAAATAGAGAACCACCATCACTTGTACCATCAGAATTTGAGTTGAATGGCAGTCCGACGACTACAGAATTAAAGAAACCACATCCATGCAGACTGGTAGGAGGGGCAGCGACCTGGAAGGGGCTGGCCCTAAATCCACGTGCGGTGGATAAAAACTGTGGGGGGATATCTCAGAAGTGAGGGGTCCCAGCCCCACGGCAGACCCCCCAGCTCACGGTTCCAGTGCCAGGAAGACGAGTCCCCACAACTCCTGGCTGCAAAAACTAGCAGGGACTGAGTTGATGGAAGAAACATCTGGAGCCCCAGGCAGTTCCTCTTAAAGGCCACACCCGAACTTATACAGACTCACTCCCTCTGAGCTTCAGTATCCGGGTAGCAGCTTCAAAGGCTAAGCAAATAAGTACAAAGACAGAATCATGGATAGAGAGCATTTTGATGGTTGCCAGATGGGAGGGGGAGGGGGAATGGGTGAAGAGGTGAGGGGATTAAGAAGTACAAATAGGTAGTTACAGAACAGCCATGGGAACGTAGAGTATAGCATAGGAAATGGAGCAGCCAAAGAAATTACACGCATGACCCACAGACGTGAACAATGGTGTGGGGAATGCCTGAGGTGTGGGGGTGTTGGGTGGAAGGGGGAAAGGGGGAAAAATTAGGACAATTGGAATAGCATAATCAATAAAATATAATTTTAAAAGAAAGCAGAACAAAACAAAGAAAAAAAAAGAAAACAGAAAAAAAAAACCCAGTGCATGTGAAGGTGATTCCCAGCATCTACCCTGAGCTCACGTGGTAGAACTTCCCTGCGCTGGCTGAATTGCAGGGCCTTCATGTTCACCACACCTCACCCCACTCACCCCCTCCTACGGAACAAGGGGAGCGAGATGCATACTTCTACTCCTCTTCAGAGGGTCATCTTAGAATCAGAAGACCACCCAGTCTTCCCCAACCTGCCCCTCCCCTTGACCTCAGGCACCACAACAGCATAAAAACTTGTGGCAGTCTCTGCTTCAGACAGAGCAGTCAGCCCAGCACAGGGCCAGCTCACCGAACAAGCCGGACACAGGGGGGAAAATACAGACACACCGAGAGTCACCTGACCTTGCCTGACAGCCCCACGGAGAAGGCGTGCTTCACAGTCGGCATCCTTCCCCCCAGACTGGCTGCTTCCCTCGAAGCAGAGTCCCTGCGGGACCCCGAACTGCGGCTTTCTGCCTGCCGCACGCCCAGCCAGTTTAGCTGGAAACCAAACGCCTTGGTGCACGAGAACCCCAGTCCCAGGCCTGCTCTCTGGGAACCGACCCCACCTGCTCTTCAACCTGCCTGCTCTCCTCCATCCAGCCTTCTGGGGATCGAGCATCCCCTTACTCCACTTTTTATTTAAAAATGAACACAGCTGTGCTCCATTTGGGCCTTTATAATTATCCCCTGATGTTTACTATAGCTTTCAAACCTGTTTCAAAATAGCCTCCACCCCCTCCCTTATATGCACCCCCCATTCTCCTCCTTCCACTTAGGTGTGTCTGGTTTTGTTTCCATGTTATAGCACCCGACCAGACACGTACAGGCAGACCCTGTTTCTGCCACAGTCAGTTGTTGGAATCTTCCTCATACAAGGAGTCACATTTCCTTGTAAGAACAATGCCTTCATTGGAGGCTGCATTCCTGAAGAAAGCCCAACCACAGTTAAAGCGTGTTCCTGAGGGTAGGCAGGTTGTGGACAAACACATCTGGGAAACACTGCACTTAATAACGTTAACCCCCAGCCCCCACACTGCGAGAATGCTCAGACCTTTCTATGGGACCCACAGGCCTTTTCGGGGGGTGGGGGGAGGTTTCTATGGGCAAGCTCCTTGAGAGTAGGACCACCACCAAATTAAAGCATATGTGGGACAGTAATGTGTCTTTTTATTGCTATTAAATTTATTGGGATGGTAGTTAAAAGAGCCAGAGGCATATTCTCCGACTCCTATAAAACGAGCCTGTGTTGATTCGCTCCTGCGTGATCCTCCGATCTGCCTTCCACCTGCCATCTCCCCGCAAGGGCTGATCTGTAGGAATGGCCTACCCTGCCCCTCACTCAGGCCTCTTCCAAAATGCTGGTCTCCAGAGCACGCCCCAATAAATGAGTCCAGACAACTCAACTTGTGATAGCAGTCAAATAATTCCATGATCTGATGAGAGAAAACAGCCCCTATACACAGAGTCCAGCAGAAGTAAGGCCTGCTTGAGTGTGGATGGTAGGGTAATAATGTGGAATAACAAATTATAGTTTTAATGTCAACATTTCACCTAAAATGTCATATGGTGTGCCTGAGTGTGATACTGTTATGTCACAGAATCACATGCTTGTGATTTTGTAATAAAAAAGGGAGCGGTATTTGTGCCAGACCCTGTGTATGGAGACAGAGAAAAGATCGATTTTAATAAACGGACTCACGTGATCGGGGGACAGTGAATCTGGGATCTGCAGGGGAAGCCAGCAGATTGGAGATTCAGGTGAGAGTCGAGGTGTTGCAGTTTTGAGTCTGAAGACTGGAAACAGGCAGAATTTCTATGCTGCGCTCTAGAGGCACAAGTCCTTCTTCTTGGGATACCTTGGTCTTCACTTTTAAAGCCTTCAACTGATTGCATAAGGCTTAGTCCCATTATGAAGTGTTTTCTTCGTTACTCAAAGTCTCCTGATTTACATACTGTTCATAGCTGAAAAATACCTTCACGGGGACATCTAGACTGGTGTTTGACCTAGCTACTTGGCACAAAATTACCCGCCACACTCACTGCGTACAATCAGCTTAGAGCATATAATCAGTAGAGAATGGTGAGGAAGGGATCCAGAAAAGTAAACAGATATCAAGTTCTGGATATATATTCCCTTTTCTTCTTTTTTAATGTCAACATATTGTCACTGCCATCAATCCAATGCCAACAGGAGTCCCTAACCTGGGGTCTAGTAGATGGAGAAACTTTACTCAGGCAAACAATTTGCAAACCCGGGAAACCCAACCACCGGGGGAAACCTAAAACGCAACTGGGGAGGAAGGGTAGACTTGCCTTTATAGAGAAGATACCTGCCCTGACCCCTGATTGGTCCACTTTTCACAATCTGATTGGTCCAAATAGCACTGTCCTGATTCGTTAACATCTCAACCTCTGATTGGTTGTAATGGAGCCACTCTGATTCACTGGTGAAGATGCAAATGAGAAGCTACAAGTGGATGGGGCAGATCTCAGCCAATTGGTGAAAATACGATTCTCGGAACTCCTTTGTAAGGTTCAGCTTGGCCACCAGAAACGCAGTGCATGAGGCTTGGCTGCTCAGTGTGGAGAGTTCCCTTGAAGTGCTGGGTACATGAGAGGCCTCATAAATGGTGGCTGTTGGACTTCGATTATGAATCTGGTCCCTGTTAACCACAAGGATTCCTTTTTGGCATGTATATTCTTTCTCGGGGTCAGCAATACACAAATAGTAATCTGTTATACACAGCATTTTAAACCTTGCTTTTTTCATGTTTTATTTCTTGGAGATACTGTATTTTCACATTAGCATGTGGTTTCCTCATTCTTTTTTTCTGATGGACAGGATTATATGTTGCAGCTGTAAAACAGTTTATTTAACCAGTTCACTGCTTATAAACATTTACATTTTTCTCTTTGGCAAACAATGCTACAGTAGCTACTACTGAACCTGCCTCACTTGCATCTGTGTGGGGATGATAAATTCCCCAAAGTATAATCACTGGGGAAACAAGCATAAATGTATTGTCTAGGGTGCCACCAACTTACACTCTTAACCAAAACATGGGGTTTGTTTCCTAATATGAAATGTTATTTAGCTGTAGGATCTTTGCAAATCATCCAACATGGTATTCTGCATTCTAAGTAGCATAAATAGGAATTTATTACATCAAGAATCATAATACTAATTTTAATCATAACAAGAGACTTTGCAGTACGTATCTGTGGAATGGGATGGCCACAGGTCCAAATCTTCAAGATTTTCTGATTATTATTGCAGGAAAATGCTCAGCACAGATTCTGACACTTGGTGAGCACTCAGTAATTGTTTGCTTTTGGGATATTTGATGCTCTGAAGAATGAAAATAGGGTGAGTTTGTCCTCCAAAATGAAGAAGTGAACATGGCTTTATAGAAAAATCAAGTAAAAAGAAGTATGCTTGCTGAGAGAATATGTTCTAGCTTTTTCTCCCCATAAAACATACAATGACCATTATTTTGCATATTTTGTAAATAGTACACAACTAAAATATTGCCAGTGCCCAAGGCATGTGCCAGCTCTTGTCTGGGCCTCCGCTCTGTCCTCTGGGGTTTGGACCGTCTCAGGAACAGGAAAAACAACCAGGGGTTGCCAGGGGTTGGGGTGGAGCCCTGAGGACTTTCGTGAAAACACTGTGACACTATGTTGGTGGATACGTGTCATTACACATTTGTCCGAAACTATAAAGTGCACACCACCAAGTGAAGCCTAATGTAAACTACGACTTCGGGTGATTATCAGGTGTCAGTGCAGGTTCATCGGCTGTAACAAATGCACCACTCTGGTGGGGGGGCAGGCGGGCGAGGGTGCAGATGCTGATAATGGGAAGGTTATGCATGTGTGGGGGCAGAAGGCCTATGGGGGAATCTCTGTGCTTTCCTCTCAGTTTTGCTGCTCTATAAAGAACAGTGCTAGAAACTTATCTAAGGGATCAGCTGTGGGCAGACTACCCATTCCCCTCCCCACGCGCCACACCCGCCTTGGAACCATGAGAAGCCGAGTCACCAGCACAGCTCAAACTCTGCGTGCCAGCCCGTCCGTGAGGTGTGGGAACCCTGTCACAACGTCTCAGCCGCGGGTGGGGGCGGTGGCGGGTGTGTCAGGGGCCCTGACGAGGAGCATGGCTGTGGCTCCTGGACCAGGCGCCTCAGACCTGCCGTCCTCCGCTGAGAAGGACTGCCCATCCCGGGCAGCACAGGGAGGGAGCACCTGGCTCTCCTTTGCATGTGTTGACATTTAGGCCAAGTTTCCTCTTTCTCTGCTCATGCGAAATGGTTTTCCATAGAAGGTCTGCTCTGGTTCCCACATTCCCGTTTGTAAAGGGACGTTTTCCACCGACAGCAGCATGAACCTGAACGGTGATTTTTAACCTTCTCCATTTCATGGCACGTGAGCTAACTGCCTAGGTTCTGCAGCTCACCCCCCAAAATGTGTTTTTCTGCTCTGACAATAATTAGGTATAATTTTAATTGAGTTATCAAAAATAATAATAATAGTAATTACCTACCCTTTTTGCTCCAAAGGGACTTTTAAAAAAATCAAGTGCCTATACTTGTATGTAAAGATTTCTGGTGCCAAGAATTAACCAGTCCACCTCAACCTTTTCATGCCGCGTGATCAATAAAATGCAACTCTATTATACAACCTGTATATTTATGGTTCAAGACAGGACATTCACACCAGATGACTATTGTTGTGTTGTCATTTTTTAATTCAACCATCTAATTTGGCAATTTAAGAGAAAATAGGTCGGTACCCCTGACTAAATAGTCAGGGATTGCATGTTTTAAAAATTCTGTGGCACACCGGGTGAAACTTGCTGACCTGAGAGAATCGAAACTGACTGTCGTGTTTGAACAGGACCAGCTAAAGCTGAGATGGCGCCACCAACGTTTGGACCTGATTGGAGACACCATGTGACCAACAAACAGCAGGACTTGTTTTAACCAACTCGGTACAGATCTGTGGGCAAGCTCTGTCCTAATTTCAGCCTTGGCCTTCCATGTTTAATTACCACGTTTAATTACTGGGGGAGCAACCCTCCTCCACTGTCACTTTAAAAGCCACTCAGAGAATTTCTTCATGGGAATTCGTGCCCTTGTCTGGCCACGCCACGGCCCTGCGCTCTGGAGGTCTCTGTCGTTGGTTGTTGCCTGTCGCCTCTGTCGTGCGTAGTTGGCATCGGAACAGCATCCGGACTCCATCCCTGTCTCCTGACCCAGTTTCCTCCTGTAACCCATGTTGGGGTCCCTCACAAAGCGGATTTGTAAAAATCGCTCTTCACACACACACAAAACATAAATAAAAGCAATCCCCAGCCTTTTGAAAACGATCCATTTCATAGATGAAGTAACCGGGGCTCGGAATGTTGGGACAACAATGTTTCCACTACCGAGTCCTGGACTGAAGGGCCGGTGGAGAGGAGTCATCCACCGGGCAGCAGGTGGGATGCACGGTGGACACTGGACCGCTGGCGGCCAAGGACGTGGGTCCTGGTGGAGTTGCCCTGCCCGCCCGCTATGGGGAGCCCCTTCCCAGGTTGCTGCTGCCTGGCTGGAGGAGCAGCTGAGACTGCACCAGTGAGCTCTGATTGCCTCCCAGGAAAACGTGGGAACCTGGCTCTTCAGAAAAGCACTTGAATGATGCCAAAGGTCCGGGTCACATGGACCTGGGTAGGGTCTGATGTGGCCCCGCATGCAACTGCACGTGCTGTACCGCGCCGCACCCACCCCCAGCCCCGCATCACCGCCACCAGCATACTTTTCCTTCTGCCACGCTCTCTCTGCCTCTCTCTGGCGGAGGGGAGGACCCGCCTCAACCTGTCCTGCTGGGCAGCCCCTTCGCGCTTGTGCTCTCCTGCGCCCCCTTGACGGAGCTTCGACAGTGGGCAGCGCAGCGTCGTCCAGAGGCCCTCTGAGACGGACCTAGGAGGGCGGTTCTGAACCTCGGTCCGCTCCAAGACGTCCCTCCCTTGAGGGACCAGACACACTCCCGGAGGTGCCGGTGGTTCACTGAGGTGTCTTGGGGAACCAGAATCCTGGAGAGAAGCTGGGCGTGTGGGGAAGCCTCCCAGGACAGATCGTGGCTCCCCTCCCTTCACCCCACCCTTACTCCCTGCTCCCGCCACAGAATGGGGGTGGGGGGACGGGTGCAAGCAGGGACCTGGGGATACTGGGAGACTTCGAGGCTGGGAAGGATGTCAGAGCCCATCCAGGCAAACGTTCCCCGGAGAACTAGCCACACACCACTTTAAATTTTTTGAAACAGTGAAGTTTCAGGTACAGAAGTCACAACTGTTTTCTCCGGTTGAGAACCAGTGGTTCAGGAAACCGGAGGCAGACTCTCACTAGACACAGAATCTGCCAGCACCTTGATCTTGAACTTCCCAGCCTCCGGAACTCGGGCAAACACAGTTTCTGCTGTTTATGAGCCACCTAGACTATGATATTCTGTTCTAGCAGCCCAAACTGACTGAGACAGGGAATTAAACACATTAGCAAAATGCCCAGCATTGAGTGGACAAGCCAGGCAGAGAGATTTAGAAAGTTCTAAGAGGACATATTTCTTCATTATGAAGACACCTGTCTGCGTCTTCGTAATTTCCGAGTGACCGCTGCAGTAAAGGTCAGACTGTTCTAAAGAGAAACAGGAAGAAGTAGAGCCCTGTGGCAATGAAAGTTTGTGACGGGTTTGTCTTTTCAATCAGCGGGCAGGCCAGCTACCAACGCTGGAGGCCGAGATGGAAGTGATGTCCACACCCTGGACCTCTCCCACGCCTGCTCACCCCCCCCCCCCGCCTCATTTCCATAAGCCCCTGGAGGGATGCTGATGATAACAGTGTTTAGTGTCTTGGGATTTAAACCTCTGGAACTTGCTGAAGAGGCACCTACAGAAGCCAGAGCAGGAGACCGACGGTGTCCTGGCTGGTGGAACCACTGTGAAAATGCATCTCACCGTAGGAGCGGACAATAAAGTCGGTTTGCAGGAAAGTGTAAGGCTTGAAGGACATTTTAACTAAGGTATGGGGGAAGATATTGTATTTGGAAGATAGATAATTCCCTGGGAAATTATCTAAGAGCAGTAATAGGAGGAATTTCACACACTGGCAGCTGAGCAGAATGCGGAAACCTTTCGTTCTGAGTTTGTTGAAACTTAATAGAATCACTTATAACTGGGATCCAATGAACAAAATAAACTAACGAGAAAAATGGAACCAAGACATGGAAACACAGCACAGACTGAGAGCTGTTGGGGGAGGAAGGTAAGGGCATTAATCAAAGAGCGTGTGTGAGGGACTCATGGACATGAGCAACAGAGAGGGGACGCACTGTGGGGGTGGGCGGGCTGGCTAGGGGGAGGGAAGGGAAAAAACTGGGACAGCTGTAATAAAGTAAACAATAAAATAATAAAGTAGAAAAAAAATAGAATCAATCTGTTCCAATGGAAGCTGAAGTGACAAGTTCAGTGCCAAGCTTTAGAGATTAATGCCTCTGCGGTTAATCTCTAAGTATCAGTAATCAGGTTCTAAGATTCACAGAAGACAGTTTGTGTGGTTAAACTGTGTCTTATCAAAAACAAACAAAAACAACTGGATGTTCTCTTTAACAGTAATGCATACATTACACTAATTTAATATATAACACTGATCCCGACAATGGTATTGGATATTTTAAAGAAAATCCGATGTCATTATCTTTTAGGGATTAGATACTGAAATATTATATTTATAGTCAAAATGATAGGATGTTTCAAAATTGCTTCAAAATCAGCCAGGGGAATGGAGGGAAGTGGACAGACATATACATAGTGTTAAGACTGGCCACGGGTAGGTAGACCATTGTTTAAGTGGGTGATGACCACATTACAAGAGTTTTTTTTACTTTTATATAAATTTGAAATTTCCACAATACAAAATAAGGGGATTTGCGGTGATTTTGATGGCTGTCATTTCTAGAGAGTTGAATTAAAGTCATCCCTCTCAGGGGAAGCACATTAGACCTCTGGAAAAGGTCAATCACCAACCTTGGGCCCAGACTCAGGGCCCTCAGCCTGCATCTTCCCATGGGCTCCCGGGACACGGCTCCCCCACGGCTCTGGTGTCCGTGGGCACGGGCTGCTCTCACCTGAGTCAGGTGTGCTCCTGACTCACCTGAGGAGGCGAGGCCAATTTGGGAGAAGCAAACAGGATAAGAAGAAATATATCTATTTCTTTAATAGATTGTTCAAAGAGAGCTTATTCCAAAGGTTTTATGTTTTCTTCTGAAGCAATTATGTACATTAGCAGAAGCTTTGGTTGACGGTTGGTGGGAGACTTCTGAACTCCCTCATTTTTCTCCTCTTCAGAAAAAAAATGCTCAAAATCAGATGCATTTCCAGAAGAAAACTTCATCACACTATTGATACTTTTAACATTTAATTGGGGTGGTTAATTTGAAAATTTAGTAATGCAATAAATGATTTCCTGTTGCGTGCTGGCTTTATTTTTAAATGGCAAAGGAGATTGAATTTGTCTTCCAGGCAAATACACACAGCAATATCTACACAAGACCATTCTTTCCTGTTTTCTGATGGGGTTTTGTTTTTATTTGTTGTAGTCTGAGATTAGAGTAGACATTTCTAGAGTGGAAATTATGAAAGAGAAAATGAAAAAAGTAGACGGCGGCTTGATCACCTCAGACTTTACATGTTGCCTATCATCTGTGTGTAAAGGATCTCTCACCATCCACACACACGGGTGCCCAGCCCCCCTTGGAAATGTCCTTTCTCTGGAGAAGCCTGAGTAACGTCTTCCATTTTCCTGCTTTATTTGGTGACCTGGCAGTGGAAAAACGACAGGGACCCCTGGTCCTCCATGCAGGCAGCCAGCCTGGGGAGCAGTATCAGGCCAGAGCAGAGGTCCCGCGGGCAGCATCCAGGGAAATATTTATGTGGGAAGCTCGAATTAATTGTATTAATTTTTAGAAAATATGAACGTCCGTTATCTCCCCCTAGAAGACAGATATGCTTCCCTATCCCGCTGGCTCTGCGGCGTGGCCTGGTGTCTTGCTCCAGCCAGCAAATGGCGAGCAGACGTGACTCGAGCAGAAACTCTGAACGTGCCTGCTTGACCTGGTTTTTCCCTTAGGCTTCTGTGAACTGTCATGGGAAGAACATACCCTGGAGAACTGTCAATCAAGGAGAAGGCAAAGACACACAGAGCAAATCCAAGCCCCATTACAACATGGTAGTCAGAGTCCAAGGCAGAGCTGTGAGCACAAAGATATGGAAGCTCTGGTTGCAAGTCACTGAACTTGGTGGTGTTTTGTTATGCAGCATTATTGCACCAGCGGCTGACTAACACAGAAATCCCCTACACACACAAACAAAATGTGAGAGCAGGTGCCTTTTCAAAGGATACTGTGCAGAGCAGTGATTCAATCTACTTTAGGATTATGGACTTTTTTGAGAACCCAAACATGTCTCTATCAGACTCTTCTCCAAGCTTTCTTGTGTCCCTCTGCTCCCCCCAGGTTTCCAGGTGAGTGTGTCTGATTGGCAGAATTGAAAGCATGTCTGCAACAGGAGCTGCCCAGGAATAAGGAACATGTAGCTTCTTAGCTTCCCAGCCTTGGAGAACATTGTGATGGGCCTTGAGTGAGATATTTTACTCTTTCTGACATCTCAGCTTGAGGAGGAGGAGTTTAGGGAAGAAATGAGAAGAGAAAGCCAGAGAGAATTACGAGGACCTGGTGTTATAAAAATCGTGATGAGAGTATGAAGTGAATGGTTAATCGCTTGAATGATGTGGAATAACCATGTAAAAATGTGAAGACTCTACTTAACTGGGCAATAATCATGTCCCAGGAGACCAGAACTGGGGCTGCTTCATTGGCCTGGTGACAAGATGAGAAGGGAGAGACCACAAGTTCTGAAACAGCCCCCTTTCCAGGAGCGTGGCTGAGAGGGGAGGAGGAGGATGTGGTCGCTGTCCGTGTGTTCTTGTGTAATAGTGACTCATTCCTCACCGAGGGCCTGGGAAACTCGGTCTGCCATGGGCCAACCAGAAAGTGTCTCGGTCTCTCTCCTGTCATTTTTTTCCCCTTGTCTTCTTCTTCCTCCCTGGACCAAGGAGCCTTCTTCCTGGTTCTCCTAAGTCTTCTGGTGAGTCATCAGAAGTGACTCTCAGATTCCCTTTGCACACGCTGGTAGTCAGGTTGCCATAGCCCGCAGCTGTGAGAAAGTGCCCTGAATCTGCAGCCCCTGGTGTGTCCGCGCTCTGCCTTCCCCTGACCCCACAGAGCCTGTACGTCACTGTGTCTCCACGAGGGCTGTCTCTCACTCACCTCTTCTCCCTCCAATTCACCCGGATTCCCATGTAGTATTCACAGACCTCAGGCCTCCCCATTTCCAAGGTTAAACCATCCTTAGCTTATGGTATTAGTAGAGGCTGCTAGTAATCTCCCAAGGTCCACCTTCCCTTCCTCTTTTTAGTCAAAGAAACTCCTCCGAGCCAAAGAAGAAACTCATTGCTCAGCTTCTTAGGCAACTAGACATCACCAAGCAATTACATCTGAACAGGGGACTCTCACAGTCCCTTCCATATAAGACAGTGGCTGCAGCATCTCAGGAGCCGTGATTTTCATGCCAGAGCCATCCTGGATACCCAGGCCATGCCCCTCTAGACTGCTAAATTACATAAATTTAAGCTTTGGGTAAAATGCAGTGTTATTATACTGTACATGAAATAATACAAGGGCCACAGGATGGGTGTCGGGCTGGTTTCACAGCGACTGCTGCATCTGTCAGGTCTGAATCCCAGAAAGAATTTGTCCTCTGCCTCTTATCAGTCTCCTGACTAGAGCAGGTAAAGATTTTTCTCATTTTGGCTTTATACAAGTTTTGGACAATTTGGGGCAAGAATGCACAGCCCTTAGTAGAGTTCTCCTGGTAGCTCCGCCCCCTTGCAGACAACATACATTTTCTCTATCATCTCCCAGCACTTCTGGAATCAGCCTGCACCCAATCCATGCTCTCACTGAGCAGTGATGCTACTTAACCTTTCCAGGTCCCCATGGTAAAATGTGGGTAATAATTATACTTGCCTCCAAAAGTAGCTATGACAATAGTTTTAAGTAATTGGATTTAAATGATCTTACTTTTGCAAATTTTAGGACAAAATATGACAATGTGAATCCATGCATGGGTCCCACCTGGATCTTGAAAAAGTCTGCATCACACCCAGGTTGGTATAGCTCAGTGGACTGAGCACAGGCTGTGAAGCAAAGGGTCACCAGTTCAATCCCAGTCAGGGCACACGCCTGGGTTGAGGACCAGGTCCCCAGTGGGGGCCACGTGAGAGGCAACCACACACTGATGTTTCTCTCCCTCTCTTTCCCTCTCTCTAAAAATAAATAAATAAAATCTTTAAAAAAAGTCCGCGTCACTAGCTCCACAGTGGTCCTCCACTGCCTACCTCACAGGGCCATGAGAGGCGACGTGAGAGTCCAGGGCCAAGTGCATGTAAGGCACCTGTGTAGTCACTACACAAGGGAGCCGCCTCCAGACTGGCACGGGCTCAGGGCTCACCCAGCAGAGCAAGGCGGGATGTCAGCCCTCTTCCCCCGACTGGTGCCTCTGACCTTGCAAAAACTCACATACATCGTGCAGGTAGCGGACTCCACAAGGCGCCTGGCCGCCAGGATGGACGGGAGTGGGAGTTAAACTCAAGTTCCTTCTCTGACCAAACTGTGTGCCAGCACGCAGGTCCCTATGCCTGAGCACAGGGCATTTTGGGCTTCACACACAGACTCTCTCTGCCCAGCCCCCCACCCACATTTTGCTAACGTGCACAGAGGTCCCTAAGCATGGTGGGTGGCCCAGCACATGACGCTAGCACAGGTGGCGGCCGTGATACCGGGCTCACAATAAGCACTCTGCACATACAGACACTGCTCTGGGGCACCCACCCTTCCCAACCATTTTTCCTATTCGTGTAACCTCCTCCTTACTTGCTCAGTCTTGTCTAACTCAAGGTCACTTAAAAAGTTAATTTGTGCCCTGGCTGGTGTGGCTCAGTGGATTGAGCCTGTGAACCAAAGGGTTACTGGTTTGATTCCCACTCAGAGCACATGCCTGGGTTGTAAGCCAGGTTCCCAGTAGGGGGAGCATGAGAGGCAACCACACACTGATGTTTCTCTCCTTCTGTTTCTCCCTCCCTTCCTCTCTCTAAAAAGTAAATGAAATCTTTTTTAAGTTAATTTGAATATTTTCAAGAAAGCAGTTGGAAACCTAAGCTGCCCCGTGGACTGCTTTACCGCCGTGTCCCTGTGTTTTCTGGGGTGGGGGACCCACAAAAGACAGCGCCTTTTGGGTTTTACCATATTCCTTGGCTCTGCATCAGCACACGGGTGGGTAGGAATTTGGGGTTGCGCTACCCAGAGAACACCCAGATTCTAGGCAGATTCAAGCCAGGGAGCTGTTACTAGCCAGTATCAGAGCCTGGGGGTGGGGAGGGAAGTGGCCGAGGGCAGTGGGTGGAGGGGTCCTGGGGGAGGGGTGTGGTCACGCAAAAATGCCCTGTGATAGCAGGGTTACCTTTGGCGCCAAGCTAGGAAGGCTTGAAGCACATTCCTGAAGGAGCCTGTTTTCTAAAAAGCAGCCACTAGAGGGCTCTTCAGGGTTTCCCTGGGCAGCTTGTCCTGCTGGAAGCTGACAGGTTCAGGGAGAGAGAGGCTTTGGACTTTCGCAAGACCCTCTGTGGGACTGAATGCAGCTCCACCGTCCAGGTCAGGGTGTTGAATCGAGTTCTGTCGTCTAGGTTAAGGCAGAGAGCCGGACAGCAGAGGACCTCATTTCTGCTCGGTGACTTACTCTGCAGCACAGGGGCTCCTGAGAAGCTCAATTTCTCCATTAAAGTAAGCATACATTTAGTGTTTTGCTAATTAATGTTGATGTAAGAAACATTCAAACCTGTAGAGAACATTTAGGAGCTTATTTGAACCAGCTGGATGACAATTGCCGGGAATCAACAGCCTGAGAAAATGCTCCGGAGAATGGCAGTTTTTTAAAAACATTTTTTATTAAATATATTGGGGTGGCACTGGTTAATACAATTATATAGGTTTCAAGTGTAGAATTCTATGGTTCATCATCTGTGTGTCACCTTGTGTGTTTACCAGCCAAAGTCAAACCGTCTCCCATCACTTTGCATCTGACCCCCCACCCCTTTTCTCTGGTAGACACCGTTGTCTGTGTCTGTATTTGTTTGTTTGTCTGTCTTGTTTACCTGTTGCTTTCAGTTTTATATTCCATACATGAGTTTTATATCCCACATTTATACAGTTCTTCACTTTTTCCTTCGGACTTATTTCACTTAGCAGATCATTCTCAAGACCCATCCATAGTCACAAATGGCGGTGTTTCATCTTTTCTTATGGCTGAGGAAACTCCACTGTTATATGAGCACCATGTCTTCTCTACCCAGTCCTCTGTCGAAGGACATTCCAGTGTCCTTGTCTAGGCCACCATGAGTAATGCTGCAGTGAACGTGGGGGGAGGGCACACGTTCTCACAAATGAGTGTTGTCAAATTTGGGGATTAGATGCCCAAAAGAGGGGTTGCTGGGTCTTATGGTAACTCTATTGTTAATTTTGAACCGTCAGCCATACTGCTTTCCCATCTACAGTGCCACCACCAGTGAGGGAGGGTTCCTCTTCCTCCTCAACCTCTCCGACACTTGTTATTACCTGTCTTATTAATAATAGCCATTCTCGCAGGTGTGAGGTGGTATTTCAACGCGGTTTTGATTTGCACTTCCCCAAGAGCTGGTGAAGATGAGCATCTTTTCACATGTCTGTTGACCATTTGTATGTTTCCTGGGAGAAGCGTCTGTTCAGGTTCTCTGCCCATTTTTTAGTTGCATTGTTCTTTTTTTCGTTGTTGTTGTTCTTGAGTTGTGTGGCTTTTTATATATTTTGGATATTAACCTTATTGGAGGTGCTGTTTGCAAATATCTTCTCCCGTTCAGGTCGTTGCCTTTTTGTTTTATTGACAATTTCTCATTTTTATTGACAGTTCTCTTTTACCGTGCATAAAATGCTTTTTAGTTTGATGTAGTCCCATTCATTTATTTTTGCTTTTACTCCCCTTGCCTTTGAGGTCAAATTAAAAACATCCTCTCTGGGACCAAAGTCCTAACTTACTTTTTTATCTATGTAATTTATTGTTCCGAGTTTTATATTTAGGACTTGGATCCATTTTGAGTTAATTTCTGTGTATGGTGATAAGTAGCCATGTAGTTTCATACTTTTGCATGTGGCTTTCCGATTTTCCCAGCAGCATGTATTGAAAAGGCTTTCCCTGTTGAAAGTCATTTGCCCATGTACAGGCGGGTTTATTTCTGAGCTCTCAACTCCGTTCTGCTGGTCTGTGTGTCTGCTTTTCCGACAATCCCATGCTTTGCTTACTCTCACGTTGTAGTATTATCAGAAGTCAGGGAGTGCGACTCCTCCTGCTTTGTTCTTTTTGCTCAGGATGGCTTTGGCTACTGGGGGTCCCTTGTGGGTCTGAACAAATCGGATGATTTTTGTTCTACTTGTTTAAAGATGCCATTGAGATTCTGACAGGGATTACAGTAAATCTGTGTATTGCTTTGGGTGATAGGGCAATTTTAAATATGTTTATCTTCCAATCTGTCAACACAGAATATGTTTCCATTGCAATGTGTCTTTTTCAATCACTTTTAATAATGCTTTGTAGTTTTCAGTGTCTAGGTCCTTCACGTCCTTTGTTTATTCCCAGGTACTTTATTCACTTTGCTGCGATTGCAAGAGGGATTTTTTAAAATTTTCTTTTTCTGAAATTTCTTCTTAGTCTACAGGAATGCAGTGGACTCTTGTACATTGATTTTGTACCTTGTGACTTTACTGTAGCTGTTTGTTGTTTCTGATAGTTTCTTTTGGCAGCATCTTTAGGGTTTTGTATATAAGAAATCATGTCATCTGCAAAAAGTGACAATTTTGCTTCTTCATTACCAATTTGGGTGCCTTTTCTTTCTTTCTCTTGCCTGACTGCTCTAGCGAGGACTTCTGGAACTGTGTTGTGTTGCAGTGACCTTGTCTTGCCCCTGACCTCAGAGGAACAGTTTTCAGTTTTTCACCACTGAGTACATTAGCTGAGGGTTTGCCATACTGGTCTGTATTATGTTGAGGCACTTTCCTTCTATAGCCATTCTGTTGAGTGTTTTAATCACAAATGGATGTTGCATCTTGTCAAATGCTTTTCCTGCATCTATTTGTATGCTCTTATAGCTTTCCTTCTGTACTTTGTCACCGTGGTGCATCTCATTGATGGACTGGCGTATGTTGAACCTTGTGCCCTGGAATGAACCTCTCAAACCTGATGTGAGGGGACATAAGGATGGTTACCTGAAACCCACTGGTGACAGATTAGGGAGGCAGGAGAAAGCAAAGCAGAGACATCTCTGGGACTGGATAAAAAGTAAAACGGAGAGACCCATCCTTCTTTTCCACTGGCGCGTGCCGGGTAGGTACCGATGAACACTTACAGCACCCAGAGATGGGACTCGGGGGGTGAGACAGCAGGGAGGACTCTGTGGTTTCCGCTCCGTGCTGAGGATCTGGAAAAGAAGATGATTCTGACATTTCATAGGTGTGTTATCTTAGATGCAAACGACCATAGACAGGCTCGCCCACGGTAGAGAGAGACTTTGTCAAGGAAGCTGCAGGCCTAGGACGTGACCGCCCACCACGACCAGCTTTCCGAAGGGAGTTTTTATGTTCAAGCCATCACCTGTGGTTAATGTTCGGTCTCCGAGAGTGTAGGGCCCACCACGCTGGCCTCCCCAGAGCCCGTCAGGTTTAGCATGTGGCCGCTTTTTCATCCACGCTGATATAAAGTCTGACTAATTTACACTCGCATCAGGAGCACTTGAGAATGAACTGGGCAGCCCTGCCCTCGTTAACATTGGACATGATCAGTCTTGTCAACGTCACTGAAAAGATGGATTAAAAATACATACGGAGCAAGTGTTTGTAATGAGCTCCTGCATTCTGTCTGTTCCTGTCCCATCAGTGCTCTCTGCCCAATGTGGACATTAATAAGTGATACGCATTTTAATCCATATGTATAAAAGAAAGATGGCTCCCTGTATAAAAGAAAGATGGTTTCCGGGCAGTCCTTTCCTCCTGGCCCATCTAAGCGCCCTGGCCCGGCCCGAGTTCTCTCCCACAAGCACCGAGGCTGTCTTCTCATGAGGACGTCTTCTCATGAGGACGTGTCCGCTGTGTGCAGTGCTCTCCTCTCCCGTTGTGGGACTGAGCCTGTCCTTACGTTCGTGCTGCCTGCTGTAGGTTGAAACCTCTGGGAAAGGCGGACCTGCTGTGCTTATTGGCTCTGTCCAGCAAATGTGTCCCTTTCATTGGGACGCCATGGACAAAGACAGCTTTCAGACTTGGCTCCTCCTCCAGGAGGAATAGATCTAACGCATGGTTTGACCACAACATGGCAGCAGGGGACATGTCGAGCATCCATGCCATGAGAAAAAGTAAGCGCTGAAGCAGAGAGTGGCATTGTGCCGCTTGAAAAAAAATCCTTCCTAGCATAACTTCATATTCAGAGTCTGTAACAACTTACAGAGGACTTTTAAGTGTCAGCTCTGGTTTCAGATGATCTGAGGAATTTGCTGGTCAGATTAGACATATTTCTTTGAAAAGCATAAAGTTAGCTAATTCTTCAAAATTATAAAAATGACTTATAACCCTACCATTTAGAGATAACCACAAATAACATATTTTTATTTCCTTATGAGCACACACATATAGGAATGTTGTGTTTTTCAGAAATTAGAAACATAAGATTCTGTGTCTTGCTTTTTCACTTATCATTGGCATTTTCCTGTCGTGAAATACTCTTTGAAACCTGATTTTCAACAGCTGAATGACATGCCACTGAAAAGGTTGTCATAATTTATCAACGAACTTCCTTCCTTCCCCAAACGATGCCCTCATGCCTCCAGGCTATTCGTGTCCCCTCTCTGGGCACACAGGGCGCTTCCATTTCCCAGCCTCCCTTGCAGTTCGGTTAGGACCAGGAGACGGAGTTCCAGACAATGCAGTGTGGGCGACAGTGACAGGCCCTGGCCCTGAGACCCACCCACGTCATCCTCCTGCCATCTCTCCTGCTGCTGTAGCCGCTTGGAAGCCACGTGTGGCAGATGGCATGGCTGGAGCATGGAAGCAGCCTCTGCCCTTGGTGTCAGCCTGGAAGAGGAAAGAGCACTAGTCGGCATCAGACTGTGGCCCGAGTGCAACCCGGACCCCTGTGTGCTCCTGCCCACAGCCCGGCGACGCCCTGAGAAGTAAGCACGGGTAAGACCTGTGCAGGTTGCTTCTGACTTTCCCTTAGTGTCAGGGGATACCACCACTTGGGGTCTTGCCAGTTATGTTGCTAAAATAAGTAAGACATACCAGTTTGGGTTTGCCCCCTATTTTAAATAAGTAGATAGCTGTTTTCTCTTTTATATTTTGGTATGATTTTCTGTTCTCTGCAGAAGGTTATTCTTTAAAAAAATGTGTAAGAGATAAGCGGAAGGGTCTGGAGGATGACCCGAGAGGCTGAGCTTGTCCGGCCAAGGACTGCCCGGCACAATGGCTCACTCTTCCCCTGGGAGGGCCTGTGTCCCCACCCGGCCCTGTGGGTTGGGGGCTCTAGTTCCCCAGGCTCTCAGAAGCCAACTTCTAGAACTCACCAGGTGCCAGGAGCCGGCACTCCCAGCCTGCTGCTGCACAGTCAGCATCTCGCAGACACCTGGAGCCCAAGGCCTGTCTGTCACCCTAGAGGAACCCTGCTAGTTGACAAGCTTGGCCCCCACACACTTTAGATCAGGATCTCATGTTCTTCATCATGGGGGCAGAGGAGGTATTTTACCTTTTCTACCTACTGATACCTATATTCATGTGGATAAAAATTCAAGAAGTACAAAAGGAGAGTTGGGACTCTCCCTTGGACCCCTCAGTCCCGCAGTTCTCATTCCCAAAGGCAGTTGATTTTGTTCCTTCATGTCCTTAGAGAGATTATAATTGATTACAACTTGCGCATAACAACAACAACAAAAAAAAAGAAATGAAAGAACAAATGATGTCCTTTCTGAATCAAGTAATGCATTCTTTGATTTTTTAAATTACTTTTTAAAAGTGAAAAACACATGATAAAAAGTAATCTGCAGTCTAAAATGAAAAGTGCAAGACTTCCTTACACACCAGCCCCACTTTTACATATTCATTCTCCTCGAGAACAACCGCAGTTGGCTTACAATCCGATGCAAAACATGCTTATGTACGTATCTCATAAATATTAGCAACTAGATGTGTGAACATACCAGATACACATTTCTGGTTCTTATTTCTGTCACTTAATTATATATCTTGGACATACTTCCATAACAGCAAAGAATCTTCCTTCTTTTGATTTTTGTGAATCATAAAAAGCTTTCAGTCTTCCATTAGAAGATCCTTAGCTTGTTACTAGTTTGTTGTTATTACAATGCTCTTTTTTCCTATCATTTCGCCCATAATGGTTTCCTAAGGAGCATCTCTGTGTGTGTTATGAGTTTGCATATACGAATGTCTGCAAGCCTAAATTTTTAGTCAAGTAAAAATTCTTCTTTTTTCTAATAATGGAGGGGGAGGGGAGTTTTCAAAAGAAATGGTCTATGAGTGACCTTTTAAAACACATTTACACCTTCATCCTCAATACATTCTAGGAGGACAAGTTCTTACAATTATTTTTGCTACTAGCTCTGGTAACATTGATTTAATATGTCTCTCTTCCTTGGGTGTCTCATCTTATCCTAGTTTAGCTTGGTCGCTTCACGTGGAGTGTGAATAAACATTCACCCCTGGCTCGTTCCCCACAGAGCGCCTCAGAAGTGTGGAAATTACCTGCACATTAGCCTGGAGTGACTGAGCATCTTCTGATTGTACGCGGTAATGGACAGAGTAGTTGCTGCTGTGTTAGGACGGGAGGAGAGAGGTTCTAGGTAGGAAACCAAGGCTACAGATGAAAGTGAATGCCTTCGGGAAGTGTTCAGTTTTACCTAGATAAAATTAATTTAAGCACAGATGGAGTCAGAAAGATGAAGATGAAGCTTACTGTAACTCCTTCAAATAAAATTTGTTTTTGCCATTTGAACGAAGTTCAGGGGGAATTCAAAGACAAGTAAACAGTAAAAATTAAGGATGCATATTATAATTTATAGAGCAGATATCAAAAATCCTGCAAAGAAGAATAATAAAAAAGGCTAATTGAAATTGAATTCTAAATATATATATATATTAAAAGAAGGCAGAAAAGGAAAAGTAGAAGACTAAAAATGAGGAAACAAAACAGAAAACTAACAGTAAAATGGGAGGCTAAACTCAACCATATCAATAGTTGCCTTGCAGGCAAGTGCACTAAACCCTTCCTCCCACACGAAAATGCAGACATTTACAGAGTAACCTTTTTAGGGTCCCAACTACACATTGTCTGTAAGTGATGCTGTTTAAATATAAATACAAGAGGGACTGAGCGAAAAGGAAAAAGGACTCATGGGCATGGACAACAGTGTGGTGATTGTGGGGGGAGGGGAGTATAAGGGGTATAAGTGGTAATGGAAAAAATACAATAAAAAATAAACAATAAACAAGTGAAAACACAACTATACGTATTTTCGATCAAACTTAGCAAGCAGTTTTCAAAAGTCCCCAAAGTTCCCATCTAATTCCTCCCCAAAGTACTTCCCCCCTCACTGTATTAATGTTCTGCTTTTTAGCATTAACTACTGCATTCATATGTATTAATTCCCATAACCATCGTCCAAGAGAGTCAAAGCAACTATCTAAACAAACATGTATTCAACATTCTCCCTAAAGCCCAGGGGGGAAAACAATAAAAGATCCAAAAAAGTTCTCCCCCATTGTCTGGCTTCCAATAATTTCTGGAAGCAGGTGTGAACACAATTATAATATCTAGGAGAGGAAGAAATGTGTAAAATCAATCCATCAGTTAATCTTCAAGTAATATCTACTTCAAGCAAGAAAGTCCTTTAGAACTCTTAAGGATGATGTTATACCTAATTTAAATTTACTTTACAGATATTGGAAGGGGATCAATTCATAATGAAGTAATAACAGGAAATCCCTAAAATCACTAAATGTGAAAGTTCCATGCAATTGCTGGCTCCCTCCACCCTTTTTTGGGGAAAAGGGGATATTTGGAAGTGATACATGTCTCTTAACTAATCAAGCTTTATGATATATTTTAGACTTAAAAAGTTTCAGAAGGCCTATTTAGTTTTTCACAATGCAAAATAATGTTAATTTCATTAAGTTTTCTTAGAAGTAATGCCAGTATCACCAACAGTCATAATCAGAGCAGCATGCTTTAAGGCCTAAAAATGAATCTTTAAAACATCAAATGCGATAATACGCACCCCCCCAAAAATTCTTATCCCTGTGGGTGATCGTAAATCACCATCTACTACTTGATGAAGCCACATTCTTCAGAAAACTCCCAGTTCCTTCACACTCTGTCAGTTTGGTTATCAAAATCTGCCAAACATGTGATTATAGATATATGTAGTAGATGAACAAATAGAATCATAATTAAATAGCTGATTTCATACATCTACATCTGTATGTATACTTGTACCCATATCTATGTTAATATAATGTTATAGCCAACATTACAATTACAGTTTTAGAACGATTTTTCCCTGAGAAGTTGGACAGGGTTGGGATCTATTCCACTGAGCCTCACCTGTGATATGACAGTTACATGCGTGAGACTTTCCCGTGGAAGATGAAGGATGATGGAGGATGGATCAAGGATCATTCCCAGGCTTTTCGATTTGGTGTCCATATTAAAGGTTGGGTCGTTCCCATGATATAAGAGAATCAGATGGGGGAAAGTGATGAGTTTGTACTTGGCCCTACTGCCTTTGATGTACAAAGTTGGTCTGGGGTTCAGATGAGATAATTGCAATGGAAAGGAAGATTCTAGGGTCATCAGTACACAAGTGATTGTGAAATCAGGACCACGCGTGTGGTCATTTGGGAGACCGCGTTCAGAGAAGAACGTCAAGGATGGAGTCCTGGGACACACCAGCACTTAAGGGACTCGTAGAGAAAAAGAAACCCAAGCAGGTGACAGAGAAGAGAGCCAGAGAAATGGAGGAACGTGGGGAGAGCTGTGCCACTGAAATCGAAAGCAAGAGGGAACATCAGAGGGCTTCAGTCCTGAGCTCAGTGAGAGGCTGGTATTTTTCATGTTTCCACTGAGCCACACCGCCAGGACTCATCTTTCGCATTTCAGCTGTTTTCAAGCTAATTGTTAAAAAGTGACCTTTAGAATATGTGTCATGTGCACACCTTGCGAGAGATGCTGTTACAAATGACCACAAATTGAGTGGCTTAAAAATTACAGGAACTTGATTTCTCAGTTCTAGAGTTCTACTGTCTGAAATCAAGGTGAAGGCAGGTGAAGTCCTTCCTAAGGGCTGAGGGCGGGGGTGTTGCGTACCTCTCCCCTAACTTCTGCAGCTGGCCAGCGATCCTTGGCGTTCCTTGGTGTGAGGCCAATCCCTGCCGCGGTAGTCACATGAGTGTCTTCCTGGTACTCTGCCTGCGTGTCTGTGTCCAAACTGCCCTCTTCCCGTGAGGACAGCAGTCATTGGATCCATCCAGTGCGACCTATCTTGACTTGATTAAATCTGCAAAAACGAGCTTCTCAAGAAGGCTCACATGCTGAGGTTCTGGGTGGACATGAACTTTTGGAGGATGCTGTTCAACCCGCCATCCTAAGGGTGTGATCTCAAATTTACAAGTACTACAGCAACTAGACCCTAGAAAAAAGGATAAAAGGCAATGAGAATGGTGCACATGATAACTGAATTTTATGTGGGCACCTGCTGGAAGTGGTCAGTGAGAGGACAGGATTCCCACTTGACCCCAGGCCCCGACCTAGGCAATAAGACGCTCCTCACCCCTTCCTGTTTCCTTAGGAGACACCTAAAAGGACTCTGTCTCAGGAGGGACTGTGTTACTGAGACCAACTGCTGGGTGGAATACTTCACTGAGCCCACTAGGACCTCCACACACCCTCTTTAGATCCTGGTGGGAGGGTGTGGAAATGCGCATGCCCCTGGCCGGCCAGACAGCTCTCATACATGAGTTCCCTCACTTGCTAAAGCTGCTCTTACTTGTCTGGAGTGGCCTGCCTCTGGGGTTGGAGGTCAGTTTCTTTTCCCTGGGGGAACCCCTGAGGCTTCACACCAAGAGCACTGCATTTTTTTTTTTTTCACCTTCATTGTGATAGAAGACCAAAGTAAGTTAAGATTCACTTTGTAGAAACTGTTCACACTCAACATTTTTCTTTGGCATCTCACCTGCTCTGGGAGACACCCTACTGAACTCCACCAAGAAGAAAGTCACTTTTTTTTCTCAGTGAAATGTAGTCAAAAAGCCTTTCTGGCCGGTGGGGACGGGTTTGCCAGTGTCCTCATCCATGCAGATGGCTAAACTAATGGACCCTTTACGACTCTTGAAGTAATGGGAGGTGTGGCCGAGGAGCACACATTTATTTAGACAAAAGTACTTTTTCTTCATTATCATCAAATATTTACTATGCACAATAGTCTTCGTGGCACCACAGGTATTAAGCGTGTGTTCAGGCATAAAAGGAAGTCTTTCCCTGAGACGACATTAGGGAGGAACAAAACGTTCCGTCAAACAAAAAAGTAGCGTTTGGAGTAATTCTGACCTTAATTTGAGCCATCCAATTTAAGAAGTCTTTCTGATGCATGATTGATTCGGGGCCATCGTTCTCCATCAGTCTTGCCCCCCCCTTCCACCACTGTCCCTGCCATTTGTGATACTTGCCAGGGTCCCCAAGCCCCAAGAACAGGCTTAGCCGGCTAGGAGCAGTGCCACGACCCCGGGCGCCGATGCTGTCCTGTCTGGGTCCCAGCTGCCGAGGAAGCGTTGGCGTTCGGAGTTCCACACCGGCTGCAAAGCCGATGTGCCTCTTGACCGTCTATCATATAACCGACCATAAAGAGAGGGCAGATCTGTATTTGAAAGGTGCTGGATTTGAAATGTGTGTCTCAGAGATCGACAGCTCTTGTCGGAGGAAAAATAAGCCTCGAAGCGGCACCCACAACTTCGTGAAACGCAGGCTGGCAGGGAGTTTCAAGACGCAACGAGGACCAGGAGCCTAGGAATCTGCTCCAACACTATCACTTCTCTGAACACCAAACGAAGCCCGCGGGTCCTGCCCAGGTGGGGACAACAGGCGGCCCCGCTGGCTCCCCGACCCTCGCAGGCCTGTCGCCCCCCCCCCCCACCCCGGCGCCCCGCGCCCCACCCGTGGGCTCGGAGGTTGCAGTCCCCACCTTTCCTCCCCAGGCCTCTCCCACTTCCTTCTCCACCGGCCCCCGCACGGCCGCCCGTCCCGGGCCCCACCCAGTCCTCCCTCGGGACCGACCCCTTCCCCGGGGAATAAGGAGGTGGATTCCTGCGCGTCCCAGGGGTGCCAAGAGTGCGCAGCTAGACGGGAAATTGCAAAAGTCTTACGCCCTCCGCCCTCCCCACGGCTTTCCCGTAACTCCCGCCCCTCGGCGCCCGTCCCGGCTGATTCATAGCCCGGGAGCCCGGCAGCCTCCCGGGTGTCCGTACCCGCCGCCCGCGCCGCGGAGGACGCGTCCGGCTCCAGCAGGCCCGGCCCGCGCGGTGAGTACCGGCCCCGCTGCCTGCTCCCCCCCGCGCCCCGAGGCCTCGGTGGATCTCCCGACCGCGGACGGGGTGCGGTGCTGGGGAGACTCGGACAGCCTCGCCGCCCCTGCCCCGCGTTCGCTTTGATGTACCGGGAGACGGGTCTTGGAAGGTCCGCGCCGCCGGCCGACTCACCTGGGCGTCGCACTGAAGGACTGGCTTTCTCCGGAGCGCACGGCCTCCAGGCGTCCTGCCCGAGTTTCCGTCCCCGTCCCACTCCTGCTGCCTCCAGTGGTCGGAACATTTCCGAACTTCCCAGGGTTCACTAACTCCTCCCACCCGACACACCGCACGGGCTCGTCACCGTCCCCAGACGTCCCCCGACCCAGCAGGGACTGCGCGGACAGCCGCTCTGCGCCGCACTGGGTCCGAGTTTACACCTGGCGGTGGGAGGTGCTCCGCGCAAGTGGAGCGAGCGCTTCCCGGGGAGGCCGGCGCCTGGGACGCGCCGCCTGGTTCCCCTCTTCTGCCGCGCGCGGAGGCAGCTCCGCGTTGGCGGGCCCGGCAGCAGGGGCCTCGCATTTGTGCGCGCCCCTTCCCCGTTTTATAGACAGTCCGGGGTGGGGGGTGGGGGTCCAGTGACTTGTCCAGGGCCGTGCAGCCGGCTGTGGCGGCCCTGAAATCTCCGAGTCCAGGGTTTCCTTTTGCTCCTGAATCAGAGATGCATTTCCTGAGAGTCCTTTATCCGCCCGCGCATCCGCCCATCCTGCCGCAGGGAGAAAGGCACGGTGCCACCGGGACAGGCCGCTGGAGAAGGGACGAGCTTGAGGGCCCTCTGTGGGCAGCCGCATTCTCCTGCTCAAGCAGGAGTAGAGGCAGGGGCGACGCGAGCCCTGGACAGGCAGGAACCGAACGTGGTGTGTGCTTACGAGGCCACAGGGAAAGAGCTGTAGGTCTTGCTCCGGAGCCTAAAACTGACCTTGGGACTTGGGTCAAGTTATGCATGGCCTCAGCCTCAGTTTCCTTGTCTGCAAAATAGTAATGGTTCATACTTGCTGCAGGCCAGCGACTGTGGGAAGTATTTTGCATATGCTTGCTCACTTAGTCTCCACCCATGAGGTAGGTGCTGGTTTTGTTTAGCTCGTTTTATCCACGAGGAAGCGGAGTGGATAGTGACTTACTTGTGTGCGCCCACGCAGCTAGCAGGTGGCCGAGTCGAGGTCGGACTCTGGAGCTTGCTGATCAGCGCTACGCTGTCCTCAAAGTTAGGACCGTTTGCGATGGTCCTGGGGTTGGGGACTCATTGTCGCCCAGCTTCGTCTCTCTCCCAGATTGCGTTTAAATGGGCTGAGACGCCCTTGAGGCTGTAGGGCTTCCAATGGTCCTAGTAGCCAGGGGTTCGCAGATGTAGCAGTGCCTCCGAATCATTTCTGGAACTTTCCAAGCCCTGGACTCCAGCCTAGGCTGCCCATGGGGGACCTGCAGGGCGCGCCCCGTCGGTGTCTCCGCTGGCAGCTGGGCTGCGGCATCCGGAGCGGTCAGAACGCGGCCGCGGGGAGCCCACCCCCGTCGCGCTGTGGCTCGCCTCCTCTTGACTTTGGTCTGGGTCCCCGTTCCGCCCCCGTTGTCTCAGCAAAGGGTCTGAGAACACTCCCTCACACACCGGGTCCCTTCTCTGTAACCCGAAAGGGCGGGCTGCGCGGACGCGCCCCGGAGTCTCCGATGCCCTCGGGACCCTCCTGTCCTGACATGGAACCAGAGCAGGAAAAGATGCGTTGCGGTTGTGAAGAAGGGCCGAGCGGCCGCGGGACCGAGGAGAGGAAGCAGCGAGCTCTCCTCGCGTGAACCGGGGCAAATCTTCGCGAGTGCAGTCTGGCCCCTCTACCGGAGCCCGGCCCTCCTTCTAGGTGGGGGACGGGGCGGGGGAGGGGGCCTCCTCGACTGTGAAAAGAAGTAAACGAAACGGGAAACATAAACAAATAGAACCCGGTGAGCAGGGCCCGGCCTTTGAGCAGGCCTCCTGGTAGCTGCAGAAAGCCCGCCGTCCTTCCCCAGAGCTGCGTCTTGGGCCTCACAGCTTCCCTCCTTTCTCACTTTAGTTCAGTCGGTTTTCAGCATTTGTTTACTCCAAGGCCTCTGTTTTGTTTTCATAGTTTTAAAATCGTACAAGTAATAACCGCGCACACTCTCGATCGACAGAAAGGCACGTGGGCTGAGTTGCGACAGTGCGGTCATCTTTCCTACTCGCAGGCAGAAGAGGGCGGCCAGGTTTGGTGAAATCATTCCGAGACTCTTGTCTCTTCTATACATTGGCGTAACAGTATAGATACATGCGTTGTAACATATGTAAATGAGATGCTGCTATACATTGTGCAGCTTACTTTGTCATTCCCAAGGCTTAGAGATTTTCCCGGTCTGTAAGGGCCTCTTTTTGGTAATGGCTACCTTTCATTCTAAAATAGAAGTGCGCTCGACCCATCCTTTCCCTTACTAATGGACGCTTGGGGCATTTTAAGTTATTCTGCATTAGCAACAGGGCTTCAGGGAAGATTGTGCGTTCACCTTCGTGCCTGAGTATTTCTGGAGAATAGATTCCTAAGATGTTCTTGCATCAAAGGGTTTGTTTGTTTTTCAACTTAATAGATACAACCCTTCAAATTGCACCACTGCCCCCCCCAGCAGGTGCTAATTCACAGTCGGTGCAGGAGAAGCTGTCTTCTTTGTTCTTCCTGATATCAGCTGCTATTTTTTCAATTTAACATTTCAAATCTGGTCAACTAGGGCTGTGCGGCCTTCACCACCACCCTTTCCCAGAATCCTTTTCACCTTGCCAAACTGAGTCTCTGGGCCCATCAAACAGCGACCCCCCAACACCACCCCGGCCCCCGCGACAACCATTTTATTTCCTGCCTCTATGAACCCGGCTACTCCTCCCTCATGCACGAATTAGTCTTTCCTGTGACTGATTTGTTTCACTTAGCAAAATGTCCTGAAGGCTCATCCAGGTATCAGAATTTTCTTGTGTGTAATATGCTACATTCTGCTCACCTATTCATGACACTTTTATTTCTAATTACCTTTTGCTGCACAGAAAATGTCTATGTCATCCACTCTGCAATCTCATGATTTCTGTTCTTTATTTGTTTGGTTTAGAAAGGTCTTTTTTTTTTTAACCTAAAAATCATTTAAAAATTATCTTGTTTCCCTCATACAGAATTTGTTTTTTACATTTGGTTCTTTAAAATATCATACTATTGCGTAAGGTGAAAAACAAGGATTAACATTTTTTCTAGAGTTAACCTGACAGTTTTATTTAATCATCCATTTTTTTCCCCACTCACTTGAAATCCTGTTTTTATAGTAAAATAAATTTCTACTTATACAAGGGCCTGTTTCAGAACTTTATTCTGTTTCACTGAGCATTTTTGTCTCTTTTTATGCCAGTACCTCCCTGTGTTAAATGCTATAGCTTTATAGTATTTTTGTATCTATTAGCAAGTATTTGTATTTTAATAAAATTTAGAAATGATTCTTGTACTATTTCTCTTTCATGCAAACTTCATAAATAGCTTGCCAAGTGTAATAAAATCCCGTTGAAATGTTTCTGAAGATTTCCTTGGGTCTATCGCTGTTAGCAATCTTTTTATCCTTAACGTGCATTCCAGTACTTGCTCCAACCAGGCAGGAAGTGGTGCGAGGTGGGGGCCGGCGCTGTCCTTGGGGGAGCGGCTTTCCTGGTTTCAAGTTCCACGTTAATTATGCCAACCTCTGCCAAAATTCCTTTTAACCTTTGTTAGCCTTGATTTCCTTGACTGTGTGTGGAGATAAAGATAGAATCTCCTTAATAGTGCAATTGTGAGAATAAATGCATGTAAATCACTCAGCCAAGCGCCTGACAGGAGGTTGGCCTCTGATCTGTGCCAGCTGCCATGATCACCACAGAAGGCAGGAGTAAACACTTGTCATTATATGGGAGGTTGACCGTGTCCTAGGAGACAAACACATGTCTAAATACTGAATGTAGATAGCAGTGTTTCTCAGACTTCAGTGTGCATGTGAGTCACTTTGGGGAGCTTGTTTAAATGCAGACTTTTATCCAGGAGGCCTGAGATGTGACCTGATGTTTCGCATTTCTCATAGGCTCATGGGAAATGTCAGTGCCATTGGTCTTTTGTCCACTCTTTGAGTTTATAGTCTTTCATTGATATTTAAAATTATTCTGGTGGCCATAGAATAATTCCCTATGAGGATAAATGTGATTGACAGGAATTGAAATTGCTTTCTTTTAATATTATATGGTAAAGAATTATGATTGTTTTCTTTCTCTCTTTCTCTCTTTTAAGGAAAGAGAGTTAGTGAGAGCACTGAGTGTAATACCAAGTTCTAATCTTAGACCTGAAATCTTTGGTCAGAGGTCACCGGTCAGAGGAGTCGCATGTTGGGCAGAACAGACTTGGCTGGACTGGAAGCATCTGGTGGAAGCAGGTGGTGGGACTGTGGGCGTGGCTGTGAAAGTGCAGGTAGCCCAGCCATGCGGCCTGGGGGCCGAGTCAGTGAGGCTCCCGCAGGCGGTTCCCACGAAGGACGACCTCGGGAGCAGCAGCAATGTCCCCACACTTCTCTCCCAGAGGTGGCTTTCTGTGCACACTGTTCTGAAATGTGCTTTTCCATTCAATATGTTTCGGACTCTTCCATGTCAGTTCATACATTATCTCATTCTTTTTAACCGTTGCGTAGTACTCCTTTGTAAAAATGCAGCATAGTTATATTTTCTAGTTTTTTTGGCATAGATACTTAGGTCTTTTTTTTTTTTTTTTGCTTTTTTCTCAACCTAAACATCACAATGTCCATTCTTTAAAAATGTATTTTTTTATATACACATGAAGACCACACACACACATGACCTGTAGGACAAAATTCCAGCAATAATATTTCTGAATCAGTGGTCGTAAATACTGAAGTGTTAATAGTGCCAAATCAGTGATTTGAAGTTTGTACTTTTTGACCACCCGTGAGTAACAAGGCCTTCTTCTTCAAACTCGTACCAACGCTGGATCTGAAGACCTTTTTAGGCTTTGCAATAGGACACCACACAGACACACAGGGGGACTTGCACAATTACTGTTTTAACTTGCATTATTTAATTATCAGTGACAGCATCCAGGTGTTAGTTCTTCTCTTTTGGCTGTTACTATTTCCTTCTTTTTTATGCATTACATATTCATGTTACTGGCAAGCCTGTCTGCAGGGTTGCTTGTGTTTTTCTTACTGGTTTCTAAGGGCTCCTTACACGGTAGGAATGGTAACCCTTTGCCCTGAATATGGAAACTGTTGCTATTTGTTGTTGGTCCAGTTACAGCATTAAACATTTAAAGTACGTAATCAGGGCGGCAGTCTCTGTTACTATTGCTCTGGCTCTCACACCGCGCTCAGACACACTGCACAGGTGGCCGCTGTGGCTTCTCTCTCCAGGCACACGTTCCAGCACCTCGTCCTGTGTGAACAGCCTCTTTCTTCCAAAGGCTGTCTGCCCACGCCATTCTCAGGCACGCAGCCAGTTTGGAGAGCTCAGCAACACGCCCACGTTCTCAGGAAGCAAACCACTGATCACACTGCTCCTCACAGCGATTATTTGCAGTGGGGTAACTTCCCAGGAATAAAGATTTCAGTAAAGACAGAACAAGAAGTGCTGGTAAGGAAGGGCAGACTGACACCCTTTTCAAAAGCAGTGTTTTATCACACACGCGGTATTTACACTCGTAGTCAAAGGCCTCTTCATTCTGCAGACAAGAGTTGAAGGAGTTCTTTCTACAAAATGGGTGCGTAGTTTTTCTTTTCTTCCCTCCCTGTTTCCCCCTAGAGAGGGGGTGTCAACAAAAGACTATGAATTAGGCAACAGTGGGTCACAGGAAAAGCAGAGGGGCCTAAAAAAGAATCTGCTTTCATTAAAATTGAAAGCAAAGAGAGAAAACTGCTACACCTTCCTATTTATTTGCCAGATATTTACTGGGTAGCAAATATGTTCTGGGCCTATGACAGACCGTGGGGGACAAGATCCAAGCCACTCATAGTCTAGTTGGGGCTGATGGAGATCTGAAGAATAGAGTGAAACAAAGAACAGATTGGGGGAAAGGACTAAGGAGTGAGGATCCGGCAGGAAAGTGTTTTTCCTTTCTGAATTCTGCTACTTTGCGCTTCCCCTGACTTTCTTCCCTTACTGGACATCAGAAGTGGCAGCACTGCTCACTGACAGCTGCGGGGAGACAGGAAGGGCCTGTGGAAGGACCGAGAGGGCTGGGGGCCTTTCCATTCCAGACGCTGGGCTTTGGAGACCTGCCTGCCAGGCATACGGGGGTGGGGGGCAGGTGGGGAGCAGGTGTCACCCTGACGCCTGAAGGGGCCCTCCAGCCACCCCAACACGCAGTCCTTGCCCTTGAGCTGGCGCAGGAAAGCCAGGCCTGCTTCTGTTTTCTGGTTTCCCCGCTGCCTGAGGAGGGTAGAGCAGGGTGGGGGGAGCCCGGGAGCCCTGTGCTGGGTTCCCTCTTCTCTGTCTGTCCTCCTCCTCTCGACACTAGGCCGCGGCTGAATTCACGCCCAGGCCAGGACCCCTCCCACGAACTCCCTACCATGTATCCGGCTTGTTCCTCGATATCTTCACCTTAGTTTTAACACAAGGCAAATCGAGCCCTGATACAGCCCACTTCCTCTGTGCTCCGGCTTCTCTGTCGAAGGCAATTCCAGTCCTCAGTGGGAGGGCTCAGCCGAAACTCAGAGCCGTCCACACGTCTTGCTTTGCCACGACTCCCCGCCCTGCCAGACTGTCTGTGAGTCCCCCTGGAAGGTCCCCGCTCCTGGCACCGCCCTGGTCTGAGCCGCCATCATGATCCCTGCAGCCTCTTCTCATTCCTGGGTCCTCCCTATTCCCGCTCCTCTGCTCCACGTTAAGTGTGGCTGCCTCCTTTCCCAGGTAGAAGCCACACTTCAGAACCCTGCCTCCCGTTTGCGCCCCCCTCCCCCTGCGTGCACCGCCCCCCCCCCCCCCCAGTCCCTCGCCTCCTTGCTCACACCAGGCCCCGGGCTCTTCCTCCTCGACTCCCCACCCCCCCCAGCCTTCTCTCACCCCAGGATCTTTGCACGGGTTGCTCGCTCACCTCCAGGCTTTGCACTGTGTGAGTCAGGGTCGCACCCCAGAGCGCTCGGACTCCAGAACTCAGGGGTTCATGTGTGAGGTGTGGCGGGGGGACCACGTGGGTCGCGCAGTCAGTCCCGTGGGGCTGACCAGCAGCCCAGCTCTGGGCTTCCCCTGCACAGCGCGAGCCAACGAGCTGTCCGGGAACCTGCTCCTGTGGCGTTTCCCGGAGGGGGCTCCACGCGTGTCCCCGGCTGCTGAGGCTCACTCTGCATGTTCTGGGTGAACTTTATTGATTTCACCAGAAGGTTTCCAGGCAACAGCTGGACATGGCGGTCCTTCTACGAGGCACACCGTGGGAAAGAACACCCACTTTGCGGGGGTGCAGGCAGGGCCCATTGTGTCCCGGTGGCCACCTGCCCCGCATGAGTGAAATGGGGCGCGTCAGAACCCACGGAAATACAAGCAGTAAATCCACACACACGGGCTGCGAGCCCGGCTGACGCTGACCTCAGGCTCGAAGCCAATGTGTGTGAGTGAGTGGGGCGGAGCAGGCCTCCGGAAGGACTGTCCCAGTGGCTCCCCTTGGCTTTCCTGTGACGCCCGGATCAGGGAAGCGCGCCCTGCGTCGTACTCAGCACAACTCAGCTGTGCTGCGTGACGACCTTCCTCTTTAATTTCTGGTTACCCAGAGCGGTAGGTGGCTCCTGACGTTCAGTTTTACCCCTGCGACTTACTTTGTGCACCACGAAAAACATTTGATTTGCTATGAGTCCAAATTTTTAGGAACATTTTAAATGGGCTTTTAAATAAAGAGCGCATAAGGCTGCATGCCTGCGTCACCTCCGGAATGACCCACTTTTAAATTTGCGGCCTGACATTTCCTCACCATGGTGGCACCCTGCCTGCCTCAGGTGAGGAAGTTAGACCAGGACTGGACAGGTGTTTTCGCTGCACGGTGAGCTCCAGACCCTTCCCTGCGGCAGTCTTCCTTTGCTTCTCCTTTGGTTCCCAGCAGAAAGTAGATTTTTTTTCTTTTCTTTCTTTTTTTTTGAATTAGTGCCCCTCCATCCCCCACCACCACAGGGATGTCTAGTTGTCATGGAACTAGTGTGAAGTTGTAAGTAAAGATTTTAGAGAGGTGTGACTGGGCTGTTGGCCAAATACAAGTGGGAGAAAGCAGAGCTTAAAGAATATGAACAAAAGTTGTCGTTTGCACACTTCCGCATCCGTTGCACTTGGGCTCAACTCACCTGCAGGCAGGCGGGGCCACGGCAGAGTGAGTGATGGTTTGGATCACCCCCTTCCTGTCTCCGAGGTTGTTCTCTCTGACCTGCACAGACCATGAAAACGCAGACAGTGTGGGCAGTGTGAAGTGGTAGTCAGGTTCACTGACTTCCAGGATACAGATGAGAGCCAGGTGGCTAGACAGAGGCCAATTCTGACCTTGAATTGTTTGATTGCTTCTCTCTCTGATGAGCCAGAATTTGAAGCAAAACAGTGAAGCTTCCCCTGTCTAACACATCGATTGTTGAATTAGGAACTCGTTGACCTTCTTGAGGTCATCCAGGCTCACTCTGCTGCCCTCAGACTGTCCCATGGTCAAAGGACTTGACGAATCAGGGATCCTCTTGGTCTTGCAGTTTAAAACCCTCTCTGAAGGCAAGGAGAACGAGAAATTATTTCAAACAATGAAGCACCGTATTTGTAGGTAGAGGTGCTCCCTCTTCCCAGCTGTGATTTTAATGAGGGAGACAGGGGAGAGGGGATGAGTCCCCCCACCCCCATAAGTCAGTAGGTCATTAATTCAGATTTAGCCCTTTTGAGACTGGCCTCTGTTCTCTTGCTAATCAATATGTTTTTAATATTTAAATTTAGCTGCATGCTTCGCCTTTCTTTACCCACCTTTGCCTGATTTGAAGACACTGGAAGGTCAGGCATCTCTTGCCACACACCCCGAGAGGCAGGAACAGCTTGACCGCGTGCTCCCCTGTGATCAGCTGGTCCTGGCTGGGGTGCGGCGGAGCGGGGTGCCCCAGCCGGGTGACTCAGCCCCACCTTCCTCGTGGCTCACTCTCCTCGGGGCTCCAGTGGCGCAGCCCAGAAATGTTCTTTTCGTGCCAAAGGCGGAAACACGAAAGAGCAAGCGAAAACACACAAGGTCTCCTTAGGTGTCGGCTCCAAGCCAGCAGGCCATCACTTCGGCCTCATGGTGGCCAAAGCCAGTCACGCAGAGTGGGGGACACGTGCAGTTCCTATTGGGTTGGCACTCCAGAGTCACAGGACAAGGGGTGGGGATACAGGGGACAGAGAATGGGCAGCTTCAATGCCATTATCTACCACGGGTGGCTCAAAGAAACCCTCGCAGAGCTAAAACTCAGTGAGGTGTCCCTTCTGGGCCATTTACCTTTTTCAGGAAACGGAACTATGGCTCCCTTGGCAGCCCTCCAAGCGACATTCCTCCTGGCACTGGTGTCCTTGAGAACTGGCGGCGGCAAAGGTGAGTCGTGGAAAGAGCAATAAGGAAAAAATCACAGAAAGGAAACAAATGAGGTCAGTGATGGCTCTGAAGAAAAGTTGCACAATCCTTTTTTTCTCCTGAAATTACACAGAATTGATGAGCAGCAGCGGTTCCCTCAGTCCTGGCCCCCTGGAGCTGGACGGCCCATCTGAATAAGCTGCCCTAGGGCTCCAGCTTCCCGGGACTGGGGCGTTTGCGAGCAGACCTAACCCTGTAGGACCTCCAGGTCGATGTGTTGAAAATGACCTTGACTGGGAGAATCGCTTCTGCGTCTTGCTGGGGAGACGTGGGTGAAGCAGCCCAGGGCTGGCTGCTGAGTTAGAACAAGCTGTGATGTCCCTCAGCTGTGTTTACTGAGAGGCTGTTAGCTACAAGATGGTACTGCTAAGTGCTGCAATGCTGTGTATGGATTTCTTAAAAAGTACTTGTGGCTTAGCTACTCCCCCTGTGAGGGTGCTTTGAAGTAAATGAACTATATAAACAGAGTCAATAGGACTTCAATTCTTCTAAAGTGTTTACAGGTACTCTGTTCTTTGAACCAGAGAGTCTCTGTTGGTTTATAGAGTTTCTGTTGCTGTGTCCTGTCTGTTGCCCCGGTTTTGTGTTTGCTTTTCTCTGTGCTCTGTGGCGAGACGGAGCGAGCACAGGTGCGCGCTGTCTGTGGTTATCCACGCAGCCCCGGCTGTGCAGTCCTGAAACGACATTGGAGAGGAACATCCACAGCCTTTTCCAGCGTTGCCTTACAACTCTGTGAAAAGATATTTGGACATGAAAAAGGACATTTCGTTCTCATAATAGCTTAATTTCCCGTCTGATATCCTTTAGGTCTGGGTTGAGTTCTTTCAGCTTCAGAGTATGTGGAAAATGCTACTTTAATGGTTTCTTTAAAAGGATGGTTTGATTGTTGGTGTCTCTCCTAATCTGGAGCTGAACGGTGGGAATTTCTCACCAGTAGCATGTATTTCCTCCTTCCAGCTACCGTACAGATATCTAAGCCTGACCCCGCTGGGCCCGTGGTCCCAGCTCCCGACCCCCCAGACAATCCCAGGCACTCACTGGGCCAGGCTTCGGGCAGCGCCCTTCCCCAGTGAAGTCTCACCGCCTGGCCTGCGGACTGTTTACTGTGTGCCTTCCCCTTGCCCAGGCTCTGTGCTCAGCCTGACCGCCACTCCCCTCTCAGCCCCTGGTGTTTAGATCCGACCCGCACTCACCTGTCTTCCTCTCACGGGTCTTTGTTTCTGCCTCCGGCTTTCTCAGCCTGCTTTGCTAAGTCTCCAGTGTGGGGCCTCACCTGCACTGCTTGGATTTCTTGTCTCAGTTTTCTGCGTCTGACAGGTGCCTACCAAACCTCCCCACGCAGACTGGTGGTCCTCCCACTGGACCACCAGCCAGGCTCAGTGGGAGACTCCATTCCAGGTGCCGAGCTCCTCCCGGCTGCTTCGGTGGCCCTGGGCTCGCATCTTCCTCAGCCAGAGGTCACGACTCCCTGCAGAGTCCGGGTGTGTTTCCCTCCCATCTCTTGTGTGTAGGTGCACATGGAGGTAAAGATGTGAGTGTGTAAACTTTTTTATAGAAGTGAACTTACACCATATATACTGGGAGAATTTATACCTAAGTGTGTGTGTATATATGTGTATATATATACTTGTTAAAGTATATACACTTCAGATAACTATATAGACTTATTAAAATGCATATAGTATAAAGTATACTTATTATCTATAGCATAAGTATATATACTGGGAAAATATACTATATATACTTAATAAAGTATATATACTTTAATATATACATGTTGATATACTTTAATATATACTTACTAAGAGGGTTAACACAACATACCGTGACAGTTTTTACCTTTGATGTGAAATGTTCTTCTGGAAATAATATAACGTTTAATGGCTGCACGGTGTCCCACCTTATGAACGGGCCATGGTTTATTTCCTCGGTGGTGCTGGGCTGGGAGCAGGGCCTGTGACGGAACCGGCCTGTTCCCGGCCTGATTCCCACCTGGCAGTGCTCCAAAGCCGCCTCATGCAGAGAGCACTGGGCCAAAGGCCAAGCACCCTGGGTTCTGGTCTAGTTATGTGGTTTTGGGAAAGTCACTTCCTTCTTTCTAACCTCAACTTCCTCATTTGAAAAATAATGCAAATGGGCTTGATAGCCTCTAAGATCCCTTTGCTCTCTGGCTTTTTACCTTGGCCTTTCCCACTGTTGCCCAAGGAAGTCCTAGGTTGCTTCTAACAAGATTATTCCAACTGACTGATGCCTCTCCAGTACCTGAGTCAGTGCACAGTCACCAACACTGCTTGTCAGTGTGCAGAGCTCACCATTCGTCTAATGCATCAGACAGTAGCTCTCTAGAGTTTCCAGAATAAAGTTGATACTGGTAGGTAACTCATTCATTCAGTGACCAGTCACTGAGTGTCTGAGCTGTGACAGGTGTGTTACTGGTCCTGGTTTCACTGAGATGAGTAAGTCTTAGTCTCACCCTGGTTTAGCTCACAGTCTATGCGAGACAGACACACAACGGAGGAGTATAGTCATCTGTGATCAGTGCTCGCACTGGGGCTTCGGAAAGCAGCCACAGGGAGCAGCAGCCACAGGGAGCAGCCACCCAGAAGGACACATCAAGGTGTTTGTGAGGAGTTGCTTGTCGGGCACTTAAGACCTCATGGAGATCCTGGATCTCTGTAGTCTGAGATCATCCTGTGCCATGGATAAGATGTTGTGCCAAGTGCTGGGGACAAGAGTCCATTCAAAGATGTATAAGCATTAACCTCTGTCCTTCTGGAAAACTGAACGTAGAGTGAGACCAACAGCAGCAAACCACCATACAGGCAAAGTGAAGGAGGGCTAGGAAAGGTGGGGTGATGTTGCATGCACCCCGCTTTCTCTGGTGCCACCGGCTCCACAATGATGAAAAATATGCCCGCCATACCATGGCCATCGGGCACCAGCTGACTTCAGCAGTCTTCGTCCTAATCCTTTCAATACCTTGGCACCATTCGCAGTTTCTTCCGACCCCCTCAGACCAACGAGTAAAACCAGCGAGTCAGCAGCACACAGTTCCTTTCGACTCTGTGTGGCGTTTCTTCCACCTAAGTGGGAAGGGGTGCTTCTCTCCTCTCGAGGGACTAGCAGGGACTTAATCACCCCATCAGGGCCCGTCCACACTCTGGGCTGTTTCCCCAGCCCGCTGACCCCTGCGAGTCTGGTTCATGTTCGAATCTCTCCTCTTTCTCAGGCTCCGTCACACCACTAAACACTCTGAACTTGCAGTCTCTGCCCATTTCATGAGTCAGCTGTGTCTCTCCAACAGATGTCTCTGGAGCTAGGGACCTGTCATGATTATCTGACCTCACACTGAATGCCCAACACGTTGCTGGCGCTGATCTTATCCACAGAGTTCAGTGCCTTTTTGCTGAAGTTCTGTGCTCTGTTGCAGTGGGGTAATGCCCTACTATAGAACTATATACTAAACAAAAAATATTGACTTCCAAAAATAACTTTCAGTTTCGACTTCCAGAAGTATGAAATTTATAGCAAAAGTTCCTGCTTCTTTCTCCAGCTGTAAATTTCCAAACCAGTTGTATTGTCTCCTAGTGTTCTTTATTGCTTAGTTATTAAATTAATGTATGCCATTTAATTATTGTCTATTGTCTGTGTTGTTTGTTCACCTGCTAATGTCATTTCACTCATCTAGGCCTTAATTTCTTCATTCACCAAGTAAGTTCTAAGTTCCCTTCCAGCTTTTCAAGGTGTCTGGTTCTAGGCTGCTCATGTGAGCAGTGTTTTTCAAAGCTAAACGATGATGCTATTGAATAGTAATGATCTGTGGCTATTCAGCCTCACTCTATTGAGTGTTATTTGATATCTCATGTTGGTCTTGCAGCCCTGTCCGAACCTTCGCCCTTGACTCCCGAGTCACTGAAAGTTTCCATCGATTCTTCACAGCAGAGTTTGCTTTTGCAGTGGAGTGTCCACAGCCTCACGCATCATCAGGAATTAAAAATGGTTTTTCAGATAGAGATCAGTAGAATGACGACATCCAATGTCATCTGGGTGGTAAGTGTTTTTCTTTGATGGATCTGTATTTTAAAACTTCCTTTCTGGTGCCATGATTTGTATTCTAATAAAACATACAGAACGTCCCAGCATAGACATGCTTTAGCGACTCACAGGTTTTCCTGAGCAATTGTGTTTCTGTGTTTTCGGTGAAGAGGGTCTGCGACAAAGTAACGTGACGAGTCTGGTTTGGCAGGTTGGATGGGAGGCCTTAAGGAAACGCATCATTTCTTCAGTTCTGCTCGGCCCCCGAGGCCGCTGTCGGGTCTGTCCTAGTGAGTGCCGACTCCCCAAATCCGTGCAGATCAACCGTCTCACTCCTCTTCCTTCTTCCTTCCTGGTCCACCAGATGTTTCCCTAATAGGATGTACTAGTTTGGCAACAATTTTCTTGGCAGCGTGGCTTCCAGTCAGTGTCTTGCTTACACTGCCGTGAAAAGCCAGGAAAAGTGAGTTCTAGCACTTTGGGGCAGAGTGCCTGGCCGGAAAGAGCTTCTCCATGGAGCCTGCTGGAGAGTGACTCATGGTGACCCTCACTGCGTCACAGGTGGATTTCTTTATAGTGAATTAAATGAAGAAAACCCCGATGTCACACTCTTTTGCCTTTGAGATATTTGATGGAGTTTTCACGTGTCTCAGTTCAAGTCGCGGTGTTTTCCTGATGCTTCCTCAGCCAGCGCATCGGGACACGTTGGTGGCTCTTTCACTGCTCATTTATGGTCTGGGGAACCTTCGGGATCCCATGCTGTCCATTCATTGCCACGGGATGCTGAGGGACAGCGTGTTGCTTTCTCACTGAAGGGGGACGGCGGAGTTGCCCGGGGAACAGGCAGACGCGGCAACGTGTGCTTGCTGGGGACCCTCTGTTTGCCCGGTGGGGGCCGCCCTTCTCTCGGGCGGTGGGAGCAGGGGTCCGGGGGTCCAGAGGCGTAGCTCCTTGAGTTAACCATAAAGGCCACTGGTTTTAAAGCCTCCAGTCACTTTCCACATTCACTCTTGCGTTTGAGGTGTAGTGAATGGCCCCAGTCAAATATAATTCTGGCTCCGTCGACTTCGGGTGATAGCAGGTCTATAACTCCGCCCCTCAAAGGGCAGCTCCCCGCAATGAGAGCTGTTCAGTGTCCCGACACTGGACACCAGTGATGTCTACGGACAGCTGAGCACCTCCCAACGCCGGCACATCCTCCCAGCCATTCTGCCGCAGGCTGACAACGTCTGTCTTGTTATAACTTTTCTTTGTATTTTTGCTGGATACACTGGTTGTTGACTTGGACCTGGTGAAAGATCCAACAACAGTCTAAGAAAAAGAAATTTGAGGGAAGTGCTGGAGGAATTTATGGAAAACTAGCACTTTAACACCATTAGTGAAGGTGATATCAACCTCAGACCCTGGCGATCCCATTCTTTATTTTTCTAAAAGACACCTCTTTCTGTTATCATGTTAGAGAAAATAATGACAGCCTAGACCAAGCCAATTCCATTCTTTATTTCTCTAACAGGTGGCTGTTTATATCTGTTTTCATCTTTGAGTCATGTACCAGTTCTCTTTTCAAGGTAAAGAACTTACTTCTGGGGACTTCCACCAAGATGGAGGCGTAGGTGAATCCACCTTGCTTCCGTGCACAACCAAATCTAAGAACAGCTATTTTTAACAATGATAAACACAACCAGACCACACAGAAAATTGACAATACAGAGTCTGAAAAAGGACGAAATGCTCGGCTAAACTGGTAAGGGGGACAAAGCCAGCAGCAGAGCCGGTTGACCAAAAAGATCCCTGACCTGGTGGTGCGCAAGCAGCCGAAGGCGCGGATCGCGGGCTGGCTACAGGCACACACAGGGAAGAGGTGCGGCTGGCTGTCTGCGGTAGGTTGCGCATCTGCGTGCAGACAGACCCGTGAAGAGGCGAACATTGAGACCACACAGCGCGGGGCAGCAGGCTCGCACAGTTCTGCTCGGATAAACATGCTGGGGCGAGTGGTGGGACTGGACGGACTGGGCTAGCGGAGAGGACCGCCATTGCTCCCTCTCTGACCACGCCCCCACACACAGCGTCACAAACCAGCGACCTGAGTAGCCCCGCCCTGGTAGACAACTAAGGCTTCCCTCCTCTTACTTATCGGCGGGAACAGACCAAAAATGGCTCAAGAACAACTCAGAGCCCCAGAGCCGATAAATGTAAGTGATGAAGAAATAGCCAAACTTTCAGATGCACAGTTCAAAACACTGGTGATCAGGATCCTCACAGAACTGATTGATTTTAGTCACAAATTAGAGAAATATATGAAAGCTAAACTAATTAAAATGAATGGTAATGCAAAGGAAACCAATAGTAATGGAAAGGACTCTGGGACTCAAATCAATGGAGTGGACCAGAAGGAAGAAAAAAATGATCAAACAGAAAAGAATGAAGAAACAAGAATTCAAAAAAAATGAGGAGAGGCTTAGGAACCTCCAGGACATCTTTAAACATTCCAACATTCGAATTATAGGGGTACCAGAAGGGGAAGAGTCACAAGTGTAAACCTTATTTGAACAAATAATAAAAGAAAACTTCCCCATTCTGGCAGAGGAAATAGACTTCCAGGAAATCCAGGAAGCTCAGAGAGTCCCAAAGAAGTTGGACCCAAGAAGAAACACACTGATGCACATCATCATTACATTAGCCAAGATTAAAATGAAGGAGAGAATCCTAGAAGCAGCAAGAGATAAGGGGACAGTCACCTACAAAGGAGTTCCCATCAGATTGTCAGCGGATTTCTCAAAAGAGACCTTACAGGCAAGAAGGGGCTGGAAAGAGGTATTCCAAGTCATGAAAACCAAAGACCTACAACCAAGATTGATCTATCCAGCAAAGTTTTCATTTAGAATGGAAGGGCAGATAAAGTGCTTCTCAGATAAGGCCAAATTCAAGGAGTTCATCATCACCAACCCCTTATTATATGAAATGTTAAAGGGACTTACCTAAGAAAAAGAAGATAAAAAAGTTGAACAGTGAAAGGACAGCAAACTCACAGTTAACAACAACCACACCTAAAACAAAAGCAAATTAAGAGGACAGCTGGATCAGGAGTGAATCATAGAAATGAAGATCACGTGGAGGATTAGCAACAAGGGAGTGAGAGAAGGGGAAGGGGGGAGAAGGTACAGAAAATAAGTAGCATAGATGGTAGATAAAAAATAGATGGGGGAGGGCAAGAATAGTATGGGAAATATAGAATCTAAAGAATTTGAGACACGTGTTCATGGACTAAAGGGGGAAATGGTGGGGGAGGGGTGTGCAGGGTGGAGGGGAACGGAGGGGGGGAATAGAACAAATGTAATGGCATAATCAATAAAAAAGTTAAAAAAAAAAACCCTACTTCTGTAACCTACCAAGGCTCGAGGTCTTTGGGAGTAGAGCATTGCCTCATCTGTGGAATTGTCCCCATAACTCCCAGCCCTGCCCGACTGCTCTCTCATCTGAACCTCTCATATCTGAAGCCGGGAAGGACATCAGGGCCCCTCCAGGGAGAAGCAGCCAGCAGAGAGGGGTCGCTTCCGTCTAGAGCCAGGGGTGTCCAACCTTTCGGCGTCTCTGGGCCACACTGGAAGAAGAAGAGTTGTCTTGGGCTACACATTAAATACACTATGACATGTAATCATAAAAAAATCTCATACTACTTTAAATAAGTTTACAATTTTGTGTTGGGCCGCATTCAGAGCCATCCTGGGCTGCGTGTTGCTCGCCCCTGGGAGACCATAAGCTCCCTCCTGTGGGGCAGCAACCGCGTACCGCAAGCCTGACAGGGCCTCCCCTCGTGCGGAGAAGGAGCAGCTCTGTACCCTCACATCTCAGGTGACTGTGCTCCCAAAGGAAGATCCGGACGCTGCAGAGGGACAGGGACCCTGAGCCACCTCCTGGATGCTGCTGCCACCAAGGTCCCCCACTGACAGCTGCTCTGGGCTGGTTCACCCTCCGCCTCTCTGGCCAGGGAGAGGCAGGAGAAGGCGGGGGAGGTGATCAATCCACGGCAGAGGAAGGCAGAGTCCAGGGACAGCTGAACGTGGAGGGGCGCCTGCCATGTGAGCCAGCCAGGCCTGAGCTCTCGACAGCAGACCCACTCAGCGACCTTGGTGTAAATCTGTGTCTGTCGGTGCCAGTTAAACTTGCCACTTAGCAGCCCAAACACAGCTCAGCACATTTTTTTGAAATCACTGAGTTGATGTGTTCAGGAAAGTTTTATCTCCCCCACTGCAAGGCCATACACACCGCAAGCGCGAGCTGTGGTTAGACCGAATGTACACGGACTGTGTCTGGGAGAGATGGAGCCCGCTGCTGTGAGTGCGCGGAGGAAGTCACTCAGGGTCCAGGTGTTGCTCAAGGTGTGGGTCTGTGAAGGGACAAGCGCACAAGCAGGGGCGTCCTAACCCTCCGAGGGGCGGCGCAGGGTGCTGGCAAGGTGCTGAGTGGTTAGGGCTTGGCCTGACCTCCAGCCACTGGGGGGAGGGCTATTTGAGCCCAAATATGTTTTTATCCTGAGAGCAGTCAAAGATGGGGAGGACAGGATCTGATCGGGAGTTTTGGAAAGGCGTACTCCACCTGCACAGAGGAGGGCAGGTGGGCGAACAGGAGAAGGTGACGAGTGGCCAGTGAGAAGCGGGCTGTGGGTCAGTCCAGAGGAGAGGTGTCTGGAGTGGGTGGGGACAGCAGGGACAGAAGTGGCCACATTTGAGAGAGACGTCGAAGGTGAGGTTCAGTTTGTGGCTTGTTGATATTATAGAAAGGTCATCATTATTGATATTGTTCGTTTTCTTTTTTGTATTAGCTCTTAAATCAAACAATATGTAAGCAAAGTTGTGCTTGAAATCGCCAGATTAAATAGTGGAAGTGGCATGGATCGGGACCCCAAAACTTGTAGTTAACAAAATATGTTTTATACTCTGGAAATAAAGTAACCCAATGCATGGAAATGAAATAGAAATGATTTAGAAACCAGAGGTCCGCGTAGAGGACTTGCAAGATCAGGCTCCACTCAGGTGCCTGCGGTGTTCTCACTCCAAAGCTGTATTTGAAGTTAGCACCCTGGGCAGGAAGGGGCGGTCAGTGGGGGGACGGCCGCCAAGCCTGCTGCCTCCAAATTGCGTTAGACACGCACGCTGCCTCCAAATTGTGTTAGATGTACGCTGCCTCATCCTCTTCACTGTAGGAGGCGCCAGCAGTCCTTCGACATGTGGATGGAGGCTCAGTTTCCCCAGGGAGTGCAAGGTGTTAGTTGCCACTGTCTCCCAGCTGTGGGGCCAGAGAGCAGGCGTCCTGGTGGTCCCACTGGGGCACACGGGTGGCTGGAGCTGTGGGGATGGATGTGAAGAAGAGGGAAGCTCAGTCCCTGCTCTCTTGGGGCCATGCTTGAGTTTGGAACACACCTATCAATGAAATGCCAGCAACTGCACCCAGATACCAGACGGCTCCAGGAGAGGTAGGGGTGGGAGGAGACCAGAGCAAAGAGTGAGAAAGGCATCAGGAAGGAGAAGGGGTGTGACCTGGGCTTGAAGGATGGGACTGATTCCCCATGCAGAGGGAGAGTGGGGGACACTGTGTGAGCAAACACAGAGGTGGAAAAACACCAGTTATTCCAGAAGCGTGGGGTGGAATACTGTGTCCAGAAGAATTTCCTGAAGGGAGCGGTGGGTTGGAGTCAGACTGTAGGTGGCCCTGAATGACAGGGCGAGCTGCAGAAGAGTTACCGTAGCCCACTGAATTACAGCACAGAAGTTCTAGTGTCTTAGATGAAGACTAAGAGCCGTGCCAAAGGACCAGATCCAATCAGCTCTCGATTCTTGCTTCTCTGAAATTTTCTTACCAGGTCCTACGTGACCAGTGCTGTGAGCACCTTCCATCTCCGATCTCGTCCCCTGAGACTTGAGTTGCTTCTCGTTACTTGCTCCCCTGGAACCCGCTGGAGTTGGAGGGCCAGAGTGGGTGGGGGCCGCATTTTTGAGAAGCATGAGGCTCTGGCTGGTTTCTTGCTGGGACGTCAGAGTGTGGAGAGCTGCCTAGGTAGCAAGGGCCAGTCTTGCTTATATTATGGAGTTGCAATGGGTATGTGCATTGGGATGATCTGGGCAAACCATTTTCCAGGACAGCATGGCTATGTTCTCAAGTCTTTCTTTTATTTCTAGGAGAATTACAGCACCACTGTGGAGTGGAAGCAGGTGCTGCACTGGAGATGGGTCTCTGAACTTCCTTTGGAGTGTGCGACGCACTTCGTAAGACTGAGGGGGAAGGTGGAGGAAGCTGGGATCCCCAGGCCGAGTTCCTGGGGCAACTGGAGCTCGTGGGAGGAAGTAGATGGTAAGAAGTGAGATGCTGAGAGAGTGAAAGGGTGTAACAGGTGATACTATTTGGGGACCAGTAGTGCAGTTGTGGGGGCCCTTTTGGGGGATGCGGTGAACACCAGCGCTCATTTCCTTTGGCTCCCACTGAAACTAAAAAGTGTGGGAGTGAGACTCGGCACCAGAAGGTACACTTCCGAGGTGTATCCTCTGAATTTATTAATTAAAATAATTATGCAAATCCAGATGATTTTTATCTGTTTTCCAAATGTGCGAAGTGCGTTTATTACAGAACGCTAAGTGCACCAAGTAGAACACAAATTCAACATATGTTTTTCTTAGAATAACCCACAAAATGTGTACGCAGATAGAACACAGGCTGCAATCTCTGTTATGACTATGCAACTCTGACCTCGTATTCTTGAAGCAGTGGTAAATGAATGCCAGTGGTTGTGTTCCAATAAAACTTTATTGACAAAAAACAGATGGTGGGCTGGCACTCGCCCCTTGCTTAGCTTGTCTACATCCCTAATGTAGACAGAGGGGGGTGAACATATGGAAAAATGAAGGTTTAGTTTGAGTAATGAGATTGTGGATAAATACATGATAAATCCATCAATTTTGATGATTTAATTTTGTTGCAATTAAAATTGAGAGTAGGTATGCCACCATTTCTTACCCTCCAGCTAAGCGGAGGCCAGTTCTCAAGCAGGAGGAGTTGCTTCTCTCACTACGTACCCCGCCGGGTTACCTGGAACTCCCGCCAACAGAAGCATGCCTTCGTCAAGTGTTCATGCCAGTTTATGAACTCAACCGATAACACATTTACTCACGAGTGGCCTTGGGAATTGGTTTAATACTAGATAATAGAATTAAATCTACGTTCTAGTTACTCTTTTAAACCCTATGCATCTTAACTTAGTCCTCACACCTGCCCAGTGAAATATGTGGTATTCTTATCCCCACTTCGCAGACGAGGAAACTGAGTCACAGATAGGTTACAGAACCCAGGCAGGTTATCAGCCCACTAATGCTTTGGCAGGTCAGAATGTCCCAAGCCTCTGCTGCTAACGGTGCTTCCTACTGCTGAAGAAGGGACACGCTTGCCGACAAAGCAGAGATTGAAAAGAAACATTAATGAGCCCTGGCTGGTGTAGCTCAATGGGTTGATCTCGGGACTGCGAACCAAAGGATTGTGGTTTGGTTCCCAGTCAGGACACATGCCTGGGTTGCAGGCCAGTTCCCTGCAGGGGATGCACCAGAAGCAACCATACATTGACATTTTCCCCTCTCTCCTTCCCTTCCCCTCTAAAGATAAATAAATAAAATCTCTAAAAAAAGACAGTAATGAGGAAAGAGCAGCTTTGTTAGCCACATGTCAATTTTGATAAAGTAGACCACACTTCTCAAAACCATGCTCTCCAGAGCAACTCAGGAGTAAATGGGAAACCTGATTCTTCCAGACCCGCACAGCACTGGTTGTCTCAACCACGGCCACACGTTAGAATCACACAGGGAACTTAAACAACGATCCCGGCCCCAGCCACACTGCGGTGGGCTGGCTGAGGGGGCCGCGGGGAGTGGAGCGGCCCCGCAGGGAGGCTGGCTGTGAGGGCAGGCGGAACGGGGGCAGGACACGTGCCTGGGGAGGACGGTGGCGTTGCTTGAAGTGGCAGAGACATGAGGCCTGTACCTGCTGGCGGGCCGCACAGCGGGAGAGGCTGAAGCGCGGGGAGATACCAGAGTGACTGGCGTGTCTGAGAAGGGGGAGGCGCTGTGACTCACAGGACAATTTAGAGATTATGCAGGACGTGGGGCTTTGGAGCTGGCCAGACCTAGCCTGAGTGACCGTGGCTTTGCCACCTGAGTGAACATGGGCTTGGTGCTCCCTGTCCTGTGGTTGTGAGGGGTAAAGATGCCATGAGATAGTGGACATGCCACTTAAGAGAGGGTCTCCCCCACATGGCTTCCGCTGTCAGATCCCCTAACGCCAGCCCTCAGGGGCCACAGTGCTGGAAACCAGTTCCGAGGTGGCAGTTTTAGCAGAACCACAGGGCAGAGGTGCATCAGCGCTTATAGGTGTGCTGTAGAAATCTGGGCTCCCCTCGTCTCCAGAAGGTCAGAGAAGCTGAGGTTACCTGTTGAGAGTGAGGAGGGTGGGGGCTGGTTTGGATTTTGAGCGACTTTCTAACCGAGACGTCTTGTCTTCTTTTGTAGCACAGGAGTCGCTTGGACCTGGCTCATTGTTCGTTTTCCCCGAAGAGAAGCTGGTGGAGGAAGGCTCCAATGTCACCATTTGTTACATTTCCAGGAGCCATGACAATAACGTGTCCTGTTATCTGGAAGGTGTACGGATACACGGCGAACAGCTTGGTCCAAATGTATCTGTGCTCACGTTGGGTAACGTCCCTTTCGTTAGGAACACGGGCACAAACTTCTTTTGTAAGATGAACCAGACACGTGACATAGACGGCTTCGTTCTCTTTGTCTTCAGTGAGTATGCGCCTTCTCTGGGCCCTCTGTCCCATTTCCTGAGGAATTGGTGGAGTCTTCTTGGCCAAAAGACAAACGTTTCCACCCACGGCCTCGGTTTTCTTTGCTTTCCTAAGTCTTGCAGCAGAGACTCGGGAAAAGATGCGCTGGAGCGGGATTTCCTGTTGTTCTCTTGTCCTTGCTGACCGTTTCGTTCCTAGAAACCAGGAGTGTTCAAGGGGAGAAAGTTCAGGGCAGGGGCCTGAAATGCCCCTCTGTGCCTTGGCCCTGCTGCTGTGGGCAGTGGCTGGCAGGGGAGGGCGGGGCTGCCGGCAGAGGGTGGTGGCCGGGGAGCATTTGCTGCCCACCCCGTGCTGGGCATGCTGTCTCGGCCAAGCTTCCCAGCCTCTCTGAGCTGGTTTCTGCCTCTGGGAGAGGGGGACGGTGACATTTGTCGTAAGGATTAATGAACGTGGACCGGCCTGGCCCTGCTCAGATGGCTGCAGGTGGCAGACAGTTCCAAAGCCCTGCTGGTGGCCGCGGTGGAGTGGGGGCACTTTCCGCTTTAGGTAGGTCTGTGGGCACATGCAGGTGGCCCTTCCCTGCACATTAGAGCGGAATCTGCAGTTCCGCCCTCACTGCTTCCCTGGCAAAGGGCGTCTGCAGGCATCGGGACACTCAGTTTAGTTGTGCGCCTCAGAATGGCCTCCGAGGACGAGGACGGCAGTGACTGCGAGGAGTCGGAGGTCCGCCCCACTCCTTGGACCTCTCGGCATCGGGCTGCTGAATTTGGCAGGTTCCCCAAATCTGGCCGACTGCTGGCATTGCAAGCAGGACCCCCGGGTTCTCCTCGAGCCACAGCGCCCGACGTGAGACACTGGGCGACCCTGACTTTGTTCTTTCCTTCTTTCGTGCACTGGGTCTGTTCTGAGCCGTGTTTGCTGAGTGCCTTCCAGCAGGTGCTGGGGTACAACCCCCACCCAGAACTCGCAGTGCTGACCACGTGCAGAACACTGCCCCCCCGCCCCTGGGACACCCAGAAAAGCACAAGGGCAGGAAGCACAGGGGCTGCCAGTGATGACGCATCTGAAACGTGACCGTCTGGGACCGATAACCTGTACCGGGAAAGGATCTACTGAACGGTCCTTTTGTTATTCGGACTCACTCTGTGGCTCCAGACCCCGCAGACAGCTTCCCATTTTATTTGCTTTTGATTTAACGAGGTCTTTCATTTCTTGTTTTCTTTTTATGGACAGAAGTACTTGAGGAGCCCAAGGGCTTTTCTTGTGAAACTCAGGACTTCAAGACTTTGAACTGCACTTGGGAGCCTGGGACTGACACGGACCTGCCTAAGTATCGCTCCCAAAGCTACACTTTATCTGAAGCGTAAGTCAGCTCTGGTTCCATCGCCGACAGATTCTTCCTTGAGTTGCACGTGACAACCCAACAAAGGCCACGTTCAGAGGTTGCATGAAACGCGAACAAATATTTTAAAGCCACCCTGACAGTGCCAGGACCTGCTCAGCAGGTCACGAGTGTACAACTCGTCCTGGCTGAGTCTCACTGAAGGGAAATGTAGCATGAAAATGGTGAGACCATTAATGGTTCGTCCTGATGAATATGTTTTCACCTTTTAAATGATAGTTCCATCTGAGTCTTTAGTTCCTAACTTTTTCAGGCTACCCAAAGTAAGTTAAGGAGAGCTCTCACCACCTGCGAGGGGGAGTCGGTGAGTCATCATTGCGCATTTAACCTGTAAACCAAGCTCACTCGGAGCAGTGCCTTCGTTGCTGGTGCTGGCTGGGTCTAAAGTCCCCAAGCGTCCCCGAGGGAGACACGAATGCACACCTACACATCTGTGCTGCCAAAAGTGTTAACCCTGAAATTTTTTTGTGTTTTTTAAGATTTTCTGGGGAAAAGAAATCGTGTGAACACAAAAACTGGTGTGTTTGGCAAGTGGCTGCAGACTCCCAGGAAATGTACAACTTCACACTCGTGGCTGAAAACTCCTTCAGGAAGAGGAGCGTCAATGCTCTTTTCGACCTGGTTCATCGAGGTGAGACTCGGCATTCGGACCCCAGAGGGACAGTGCACCTGGTGGGGTTCCAGCAGCACAGGTCAACCCGCTTTTTGCCGGCTGTGGTTTCAAGGCCAGTTCTGTTTTGAAAGCCTCTGCAGCACTTTTCGGATCTGTCCCAGTGCCTCCAGGGGACGGGCTGGCCCTGGGCAGTGATGTGTGAGCTGGTCCTCGAGGCCTGGGTGCTGTGACTAACTTCCACGCACGCGCAGCTGGGAGGTGAGCACAGGAGTTCACCGAGAGCGCGGTGGATTCGCTGTCCCAGGCTCCCGCTTCTCCATGATCTGCCCGGTGCTTTCTGCTCTTCTGCAGCTCTACATTTTTCCCTCGGGCCAGAGCTATGGGACTCCCTTAGTCACCCCTTTCTGACACTCACTTCCACTACGGTGCCAGTTATTGGGAGGGAAAAGAAAAAGGTCACTTCAGAATAGCTGCTCATTCTCGTCTCTTCCTTGGTTATACTCTGGGTCCTGTTGTCTTCTCCCTGGGGGCAGCTTCTCCAAGTGCAGGCGTCCCTCCACACCCTGCCTGATGTATTTCATTGTAAGGGTCCTCCGGGGCTTCTTTTTGTATTCCGTTCGGAGTTTCTAATGTAATCAGGGAGAGAGAAAGGCTGTAGTTGGCTTCCTCCATCCTGGCCCTAAGTCTGGTTTTGTAGGCCATTTTCTCAAAGATAAACAAAAACATACTTACTGAATAAATAAATGAAGAAATGAACTGCTGACTTACCAATGTCTTTTGGATCTGTGCTTGAATTTTTTTTTATTTTGTCTCCTCCTTCCTCTTCCCCTTTTGGCAGTTCGCCCAATGACCCCCTTGACTATGCGCCTAAAAAGCATAAGTGCCACAAGTGCCACCGTGACCTGGAAGGTGCGCTCCATCCGGCATAATCTCATGTATTTGTGTCAGGTTGAACTCCACGGTGAAGGAAAAGTCATGCAAGTAAGGAGACTGCTTAATATTCTGTCCTCAAACATCCCTCTGTGTCCTAAACAGAAAGACTAAGGGATAAAATCCCTCCAAACTCTTACTTCTGTGTGGCTTCAGCTGGTGTGGGTTTTAAGCAGGGCACATCCTAGACTTTCCGAGTTGGGAAGGGGGCCTCAGAGGCATTTCCTTGCAAAGAAGTCGTCTTACCCCGAATCGGGACGTGCCGTGCTGTGACCGACTCTGCGGTAGAGGGTGCTCACCGGCGCTTCTGTCTTTCTTGTTGATCAGCACAATGTTTCCGTGGAGGAGGACGGTCAGCACTCCTTCGGCGCGCTGGAGCCTGCCACGGAGTACGTGGCCCGAGTCCGCTGCGCCGCGGCGGAGCACTTCTGGAAGTGGAGTGAATGGACGGGCCGGAACTTCAGCACACTCCCAGCTGGTGCGTGCGGGGCCCTGCCGCTTCACTAAGGGACCTCGGCTGCCGCTGGGAGGCCGGCCGGAGTCCCTGAGAATGCCTGGTGGTACCAACAGCTGAGGGGAAACGATCACAAAGGGGGCTGGGGGCTATCCTGAAATGTTTTTAAATTTTTAAAAAATGGAGTAAAATGATTAATGAGATGTGAGTGGGAAGGCATCCACTTCAGACATTTGCCATCAATGTGATTTCTACTCTGTTATCATCTCTCTGATCTTGGGTTTTGCCAAAGTGGTTTCTAAGCTTGGGGATCGCTGGATTCCTGCTCGGTCTACGACTGTGCAAATCAGCGCAGAGTTTTAATTTTGATTCGGGCCTGGGGGACAGGCAGAGGGTCCGAGCCAAGCAAAGCACTGGTCTCAGGCCAGACGACCTTGGGCCAGGTTTGGGAAGGCAGTGGTATTTGGAACCCCAGTCGGTATTGGCAGGTCCCTTGTTCAGCAACAGTGAGCTGCGAGCCCTTTCTATTGTGCTCCAAGGGGTCGCTTTTTCCTCAGTGTGGACAGAACAGAGAGCTTTTCTCCCAAATATCTATGTCTCAGAGCTCAAACGGGCCTCAGCGGATTAGGAGGCCCAGCCCTCCTGCAAGGCAATGAAGCATTACCATGGCCCAGTTTACTGATGAAGCAACTTGGGCCCACAGACACTTGCCTTGTTTGCCAAGTTAATGAGTGGAAGAGAAATATTAATATTAATAATAATAATAATTGATAATAATGGGTACAAAAGTCACAAAGAGTGTAAAAGTGAGAAGCCAGCTGCGAGGACATTCACCGTCACTCGTTGGCTGAACTGGAAGCAGGAATGCGTTGTTCTGCTCCTGCACCGTGACCCAGGAACTTGCCTTGGTTGCTTTCAGCTCCCTCCGAGGCCCCTGACGTCTGGAGAGACGTGAAGCCGGCACTGGGATCTTGTAACGTAACTTTATTCTGGAAGGTAAGGTGCACAGATTCGGAAAGGTGGGCTTGCGTGGTCCTGTCTTCCACTGTGAATCGAGGGGGTCTTAGGTGCTGTCTTCCAACCTGGGGCTCTTAGAGAGGGACCTCACCACAAAGCTGGAGAATGGCTCCCCCAGGGGAGGGCCCCACTGCACACCTGTGCAGCGAATGCTTCCCCTGCTCGTTCCTGGCGGCCCACTGCTCGGGCGGCCAGTCCTTTGTTAGAACCTGCATCTCTCTACCTGCACTCGAGCCTCCTTGGGACTGTCCAGAGCCCAGGGCACAGGGGAACCAGGCCTTGAACTCCAGGTTGTTGGGCCTCCATGGCAGAGAAGCGAACGCTGAACTCAGCGCCAGATCAAGCGGCTAGTGACGTCTGAAAGGGGCTTGTGCACCAGGAGTCCGCCGGCACAGAGAAGTGGGCTCCTCGAGGGACCTGGGGTATGGATGGGGTCAGCTGTCCCATCAGTGTCATTGGGCGGCAGGGGGTCCTGGGTGGCTACAAGATGTTTCCCACGGTGTGTGGACCACCCAAAGGGGCCTGTAAAATAAAGTGTGCGCAGATATATGCTAGTTAGCATTTCATTGAGAAAACAACTATTTTGCAGAACATGATGTTAAGAAAGGATGTTATTGTGTCCGTTGCTTTGAGGATGTGGTTAGGTCATTTCCACTGTGGGATTTTGCTGAAAGCCAGGCGTCACAGTCAGGCCTCCATGGAGTGCTTTTGGCCAAGTTGGAGTCCAGGGTTGCCCCTCCACTGTCTCACGGGTGTAACTGGAGAAGCACTTATTTAAAAGTATGGTTATTTGAACAGTCATGTATTTGTGATGAAAAATCAGGAGTCAAGCTAAGAAACCATAATGTAAACCACATGGCGTCCTTTGACCTTGAGGGATGTGCCTTCATGGCCCCCTGGGGGCCAGCTTTGGTACAGAGCTGTGAAGTCCTCAGCGTTTGACACCACAACGTGTCACACTGTGGGAGCTGGCCCCCAGCCCCCACTCACCTCATTTCCTTCCCACCTGCACTCTGGCTCTTGCAAGAAGCGCCTTGCGCACGCGTGTGGACATGACAGTCTGTATGCCTGTCTTCTGTGCACACCTGAGCGAACAGTCATTCCCAGCCCCATCTCGTGGCTGGGGGGGACCCCCTCTGTCCTTGGGTGGGTAGGCCTGAGGGAAAGGCCCTGGGAGTGGGCTGAGTCTGTGTGAGCAGGACATTCTCCGGAACCGGGAGAACCCTCTAGCAGCAGGGCCGTGGGCTCTGGGTAGGGGGGTTCATGGTTGGAGGGGGTGGGAACAGGGGGTTGGCCCTCAGCTAGGGGTCATGCTTGGCCAGAGAGCCCCGTTCTCTCCATTCTTGACTCGGTGACTCTTCTGTGACAGACTAGGAGGGGCGCATCCCGTAGCAGCCTGCTCTTTACTCCGTTTTACAGAAGATGGCCCAAGGTCATGCTTGGCTTAGCAGGTTATTTTCTCCAGTAAACGATTTTAATGTGCTGTGTGTGTGCATGCGTTTGAGGGACAGAGAAGATGGCCAAGTAATTGTGCAAACTGTTTTCAGAGGAAAGCCCATTTTGAAATGCCTATCAATGTTTTTTCAGCCACTCTCAAAATCGCAGGCCCGCGGGGAGATTCTGTTCCATAATGTGCTTGTAGAAAACCTGCACAGACCGTCCGGTTCGCAGCTCTTTTCCATCCCTGCTCCGGCCAGCGGCACAGAAGTAGCCCTTGATGGCTGTTCTCACCGAATCCTCGTCACAGCTAACAACAGCGCGGGCACTTCTCCTGCCGCTGTGATTGTCATTTCCGGGGACCCTGTAGACAGTGAGTTATGTCTTGCTTTGCTTTTATTCTCTAGGAAAGCGCTGTTGATGTTATTAAGTACATTGGAAGGACAAGGGCTTGGAGAGACAACATGTCTAGCCAGCAAGCAGTATCAAGCATTTTCCTTTGGTCCAGGCGTGTCGGTGGGTTTCCGAGGACAGTCCTCCTCCGTGTGGGGAGAATGAGATGTCAGCCGCCGCTTTCTGCCCTGGCGACTCTTCCAGACTCGAGACATTATGGCATATTTACCCAAATCCGAGCAACACCAACGAACCGTCTTAACAGAGACTGGTAGTTGGTGACACTGTGCTTTGTGGCTTAGGAAGTATGAGTTGCGTGTATTATACTATACAATGTTTGGTCGCCTATAGAGAGCCTGTGAACATTTCCAAAGATTCCAGGGAGAACCAGTCTCATCTTTCAAGAGGGGCTTTGCCAGAGCTGTAGAATAGAACATGGGACTGGCTAATCCCTTTGCCTGTAAACAGAGCAAATGGGGTGGAAATGACCTTGCATGTCAAATCAGTAGTGATTTAACTCCTCCTTGTGAGAGCCATGTAAGCTCCTGGGGGAGCTGGCTACACTAAGTCTCACTGTTGGACATGCACACCCAAACACACTACAGCTGACACCGTAAGGCCATTCATGAACCTCACAAGAATGCCACCCTTCGGTCACTGCTATTAAACTTCTCAGCCCCTGCTTAAGGGATTATGTCACGTGGTATGTAACCTGTTCATGTTTGCCTTACATTTGAGTAAGTGGATGAGATTAGAAGGTGTCGGTGTTTTAATTTTAAGAACGATGCATTATGTCGAGTGAGAAAAAAATGGGGATCGTGGCACAGAAGCAAAACTAACGAGTTATTTAATACAGCCTCGGCCTGTCAAGAGCAGCATCAGAGGAGGGAACGAGTGTTCTGTCCTCAGTAGGACCAGCCCAGAAAGAGGGGGCCCGTCATGCTCCCGGGGGCAGCTGGGAGGGGAAGGAAAGGCGGCCTTGTGTGAGGCTCGGCCGGAACACTGCGGGCACTCTCGTGTGTTTGGGGGTCCCGACCGTGCCCTCCACTGCCGTGCTCTGCCTTCAGACCCCTCCCTTCCTGTGTGAGTCTCCCCATACGTGAGCCCCTACTGTGGACAAAGACACAGATGTGTGGAGACAGACCTCCACTCTGCAAACACTTTCTTGCGATTTTAAAGCAGCGGCTCGGCAAGAGCTAGGATCCTCAGTTTGGGGTGAAACTGCAGTGGGAATAAGTGACGTGAACGGCGTCACTTACACGCGAGGCGATTTGGTCCTCTGATGCGGGAAGAGTGTGCAGCTGTGGGGGCAGGCCGCACAGAGGCCTTCTCGTGGACCCTTTGCCTCACAGCCGGGCTGCACCTCCCTTTGGGTGCCCCGGCTGGGCAGTCACTTGGTGCCCTGGCACATTTAATAGCACCACCCTTTCCCACCGATGGTCTGCCAGACAGAGTGCGGGAGGCCCAGGGAAATGGGGGCTGCAGGTTAACGGTGAGCGAGTTGTTAGTGAGAGACTGCATGGTGCACTGGTTCGTCCCCAGTGCCTGTTTGCGGAGCAGCTGCTGTGGGCCCGCTCTCCGATCGGGCGGGCCAGCTCTCGCTCCCTCGAGGGACCGGCGGAGCCCCTGGCCCTGTGAGCGTGGCAGGCTGTGGTTGGCCTTCGGAAGGAGGTGACTCCCTCCCCGGGCAAGGTCCGGGGGGCCTGCTCTAAGTCGGTAGGACTAGCAGTCCACAGAGACCGTGTCACCTGGTTTCCAACCGGCAGACCTCACGGAAACCACCCTGGTGTATCAAATACACCAGGTGCAGCCTGGGGCGCAAGTAGTGTGTACATCCCTGTGTAACGCGACAGCACGCACCTGAATTAGGTTTGGGTTTGGTTTTTGTCCTCACTTCAGTTTCTACACCTAACATCTGAGAAGCAGGAGTTAGTTCAGGAGCAGCCAGGGTTAAATGGGGGAATTGAGCCGAATTATTCGTTCATCCCACAGATGGCTTTTTTGAAGCAGGTCAAGCACCAGATAAGGTTCTAGGTCAAGGGTCAGCAAATTTTTCAGTAAAAGGACAGATAGGAAGTATTTTAGGCTTTGCAGGTCCTACTCTTTTTGTTATATACTCAGTATTTTTTCCCTTTTTTTTCTTTACAAGTCTTTAAAAATCTCTAAATTATTCTTAGCTCAGGGCCATAAAAACAAGTCTCAGAGTCTAGATTTGTCCTGCAGATGGCAGTTTGCTGGGCTGTTTTAGGTGTGGGAGTCTGGTTGGGTGTCAGGGGGTCAGGACGAGGGGCATCTGAAGGGCAGGTGTGAGTATTTGCTTGGACATGAGAGGCAGGAAAACACCTGTGAAAATTCCCGAAGTCCCTGTAGCGACTGAAGTCCTGGGGCTCTTGCCTGGCAGTGAACTGCATGTTCAAGTTTATTTTCTCCTTCAGATGCTTTTACAAAATGTCTGCTTAATTAAATCTGAAACATTGCCCTGTTTGTGACACACAGAAGAGGTTGAAGAAGAAAGAGTTGAACACACAGAGCCGGGATTCTCTCTGTCTTGGAAGCCCCCACCGGAAGACGTCATAGACTACGTTGTGGACTGGTGCGACCGTCCCTGGGACACACCCTGTGGCCTCCAGTGGAGACACCTGGGCCCCAACAGCACGAGCACAGTCATTAGCTCGGGTAAGCAGAGCCTTCCACGGTACCATCTGGTCCCGTCCACCTCACGGCACCATCACCTCAGATGTCCGCACCGTCTCGAAGATGCTCTGTGATAAACTCGGAATTTTGAAGTCACCAGTCCAGCAGGGGTGTTAGGATTTCAGATTCTGCAAATGATGCAGCCTGAGACTTGACTTAAATCTACTTTGACAGAGAATATCTGGACCTAAGGCTGAGATAGGGTTTCTTGATTTTCACGAATTCGTTCCTCTAAATTAGTGCTCTCAAGTGAATGGCCTCAGGATATTCTAACAGCTGTCCTGAGAGCTTTTACAAAGCAAAGACATATATGGATTTGGTAGGCGTTTAGGACGGCATTGATGGGAGTCCATCATCTGTTCCTTCAATTTTAGTGGATTATATAGAATTGGTCTCATATCTTCCACATTGGATTTGTAATTTCAAGATTGCTGTATTTGCAAAATCCAAGGAGCCATGCTTTGTGGCTTGGGTGGGGGGGTGTTCGTGGTGCCATCTGCTGGTCAAGAGAAAGGTGTGGGAATGGTCTGGGTTTGGAGGGTGGCAGAGCCCCCTGGAGGGCTTTCTTCAGCCCTGGGGGAGTGAGGAGGTGAGGTCCCCCTTGGCTAGAGCAGCAGCCCTGGCCTGGCAGGTGCTGCAGGGGAATTGCAGAGGTGCGCTCACGAGCCAGGGGAAGTGAGGAAGAGGAAGCAAGGCCTTCCGGACACGGCCTTTGGCTTTGGTGGGCAGAGAGAAGGGGTGTTGGAGTCTAAGACTTGCTTCCGGTTTTCTGTCTGGTCGAATTGTGCCCCTGGTGTCATGCACAGGGCTAAGGGCACGTTTAAGAGCTTTTCTACTGGGGGATGATGGAGAGAACCGTCCCCGCGGCCTCGCGGGGAGCAACGGAGGCTCCGAGACTCAGCGGAAGGAGGATGGACTGTGCCGGTGAAGGGCAGCAGCTCCGAGAAGGAAGTTAATAAAGGGACCAGTTCAGTTTTCCTTCCCAGAAGTACAAAGAATGTTCTTTTGTGTCATTATTGAAAATCTGTTGATTTTTCTCTGTAGGTGCTTTTAAACCAGGGGTCCGATACCACTTCAGGATTTATGGAATTTCCCCGGAAAGGATGGCTTATTTGCTGGAGAGAAAAACAGGGTACTCCCAGGAAAAGGGTAAGCTGACCACGGGCAACGTGTCCACGGAGACTTCCCGAGAACAATGCAGAGAGGCTCTCAGCTTTGGGTTTAGAAAGATTTCGACACCATTCCTAATTTTCCGTGTCTGGTTTATTTTGGTAATTGGGTATTTAAGGAATTATTTTTCAATCGTACTAATGCAAACCAATTTCAATGAAGACAACCTGTAAATCTTATGCAAAAGAAGACAAACTCCTTGCCAATTTTACCCCACAAAGGCAAATACCCAGAGCTAATGATTTATATCTGCACAGGCAGTTCCTTCCCTGCAGACAGACTGTTTCCGGTGAGCATGGGGCCTGACTCTCTGCAGCTGGACTTTGGTCACTTAATGTCATTTCACTGTATCATTTTTATGACTGCAAAGCACCTCATTGTCTGGATACATCAGACAAAACATTGTCTGTTTTGGACATTTAGGATGATTACAGTGTTCTTTGATTAAGAACTATGAAATCCACCTTCAGGTCCTGCGTAATCCCAAACACTGCATGTCTCCTGTTTGTTTGCACCAGTCCCTTTGTGCCTTGTCCGAAATCACCATCATTTTAGACACATCTTTGCCCATATTCACAGTAACCATTTTAAATTAAGGCCTAGAGCGAGACCTTTCCATCAAAAGGTTTGGGCTTCTTAGTTTTTCATCTCCTTTACAATGCTTAGGACTTTTGATGCATCTTGTGCAATCACCCCAGAAATTTCACTGCGACCCCACCTGCCGTGGAAGGGACTGGATCCTCCATGTGGTGTTCTCAGCCACTTCTTGGCACCCAGGGTCTCACACCCACTGAAAACCAGGAGCCTGGGCCCTCGAATGCCTGGCACTTGCCAGACCGGCCCCTGATGGGGGGCTCTCTGTTTGGAGGAGGCTGTCTAAGGCAGGGGCTGCGTGTCGGGGAACCCAGGCTGAGCGTCCGCATGTACGAGATGGGACAGGCCCAGAACAAGGCTCCTGGGCTGTTGCAGTGGCCTGCGGATAACTTTGTGGGACGTCAGCCTGGGAACCAGCGTTCTGCAGGTCTGCACTGGCCTCTTTGAACATGACCCTTCCTTCTGCTGCCCTTACCTCCACCGTGGTCCATTCTCTGGTCAGGTCTCCTCTCAAACACGACAGCTGACCCTTGAACAACACAAGTGCTGGGGGTGCCAACCCCCACACAGTCCAAAATCCACATATAACCTGGACTCCCCCAACACTTAAGTACAGCGGTCCCTCCAAGTCCTCAGGAGACGGGTTCCAGGACGCCTGCAGATACAAAGCCCGTGGCAGCTCGAGTCCCGGTACATAACGTGGTGTAGAGCCGTGTGTGTCGTTGGCACCCCACATCCGTGGATTCAACCAACCACGGAGAGAAAGCAGTCTTTTCTGATTTTTACTTGGGGATCTGCAGATGGGAAACCCAAGCCAAGGATCCAGGAGGCCTGTGTATTTATTGAAAAAAATCCTCATGTAAGTTTACTGTGCAGTTCAACCCCATGCTGTTAAAGCGTCCACTGTATTTAGCACTTAGGAACAGAAGGAATTCTAAGGAAGCCTTTATTCTTTTTTTGTGCTGCTGAGTCTCTCTGGCCTTCCATTCAACATATGTGAAAGGTGAGGCCTGAACAAGAAGACTGCTCACCCTGCCGTGTGGCTCGGAGGGTTGGAGCATCATCCCACACACCAAATGTTTTCCGGTTCGATCCCTGGTCAGGGCACATACCTAGGTTGCAGGTTCAAATCCAGGTGTGTAGGGAAGGCAACTGATCAATGTTTTTCTCTCACGTCGATATTTCTCTTTTTTTCTCCCTCCCTTTCTCTCTCTCTAAATCAACCAAAAAACGTATCTTCGGGTGAGAATTAAAAATAATAATAATAAAAAAATAAAAGAAGGTTGCGCACCTTCTTCCCAGCCCTCCTACATGATGTCAAAGCCCGAATCTTCTTGAGAAAAAGATAAAATTCCCTCCCTTGTCCCAAGCCCCGCCCCCCTTCCCGGTTTCCTGACTTGGCTGTGGTTGTAGTTTACGTGAACGCTCAGAGACGATTTCCAAATCGTGACCCTCTTCTCACCCCGACCTCCTTTCCCAGCCCCTTCAGACGCCCCCCAGGTGCTCGTGTATAACCTGACATCACACGCCTTCACGCTGAGCTGGAAAGACTACTCCACGGACTCCCAGCCTGGTTTCATCTGCGGCTACTACGTCTACCTGAGGTCCAAGGCAGAGCAGTGCCACCCAGAATTCCAAAAGACGGTCCTTCCAGGTAGCGTGTTTGTCTGTTTCCCCCTTTAAGATCTCATTGCTCGCACTCATGGCAAAGGCTCCCGCCTGGGGCTGTGTCCAGGCTGAAGTCTGTCCTTGCGCGCTCTCGTGGCCACACGGCATCCTTACACAAATCAGTAGGTGGGCAGTGTGGCGGGTGGGTATTTTAACTTAAAAAGCCAGGAGGCCTGGTTTTTCAGAAGCATCTGAAGTCCCATCACCTCCTTCAGAGAACCTGCCACTTAGAACTTTCTTGCTAACTCCTTTTTCTGTTTCCCTTTGACCTTATTCAAAGTTATCGCAATGATTCCTTGTTCAATGACAGATGTTTAGTATTATTTTATATTGGTGTATGGTGTGCAGCCTCGTGGTCGGACATTTATATAATTTCTGAAGTGGTCCCCTGATAATTCGAGTGCTCCCTGACCCCACACAGAGTTATCACAGCGTCTCTGACTATAATCGTGTTCCCCACGTTGGACGTTATGTCCCTGTGATGATGTTGCAACTTCCGGTCTGTCCTTCTCAGCCCCTCCCCAAGTCCACTGGCCCCTCCCCTCTGGCAACCATCACTTCTTTCCCTGCGGCCGCGGAAAGTGTTTTAAAGTCTCTCCCATGCTCTGGCCGCCTCTTGTGGAACCACCTGCTTTCCCAGGACCCCCAACATCTCTTGCTTAGTGGATGTTTCACTTTTCTTGCCATCTTCTGAAAACATCGCCCAGGTTCCCGGTGTGATGAAATGACGATCTAATTTCTGGTTGGCTTAAACATGTTGATAGTACTGAGCCAACAAGAGGGGTAATAACCAACTCACAAGTCTCTCTCACACTCTTAATACTTTTTCCTTCTTGTAAAAAACAAATTTTTATTTTTTTAAATGACAGATGGTTCAGTAGGCTGCCGATATGAAATCAACAACCCGGAACAGAAGATGCTGGTTGTGGGAAACCTACAGCCGGAATCCTCCTACGAGTTCTCGGTCATCCCGTACACCAGGGCTGGCGAAGGCCAGATCGGCGCCTTCACCAAGGTCACCATGCCGGACGAGCACTGTGAGTTTCCCCAAGTCAAAACTGCCCCTTAGGCATTCCCTGCACACTGACAAATGGCACACACGTTGCTGTGAACTTTGTCTAGATCAGGAATTTTTAAACGTTTCTTCTCTGTCTGTCCCTGTCTGTCTCTCTAGATGAAAATCTGTTTCACAAAAAATGTTGCACAGACTTGCACTCCAGAAAGCAGATACGAGTGCGGCTAATCTGCCCGATGGGTGGCCTGGAACCTTCCTCCCACCTCCCTCCGGTCCCAGGGGCACTTCTCTGGCACTCAGTCCGGGACAGTTTGAAAGTCATAGACTGGGAAAGTTAGTGTTGGCTTCAGAAGAGCCCTGTGGCTCTGTCCAGAGAAGGCAGGGCCGGCGCCCTGTCTGTCTGCCTGCAGGTGGCCTCCTGGCTGGTTCTCTGGCGGGGGGGGGGGGGGCAAACGAATTGCTTCCTGACTGCCTCTCGGGGGTACAGTTGGGCAAGAACTATTTGTTCACAAACCTGGTTTGCAGGTTTGGTGGGGAAAGGGTGAGATAAAGAGATCTGTATTTTCAAAATGCTTTTGGCCTGAAAGATGAAGAAAGAAAAGGAAGGAAGAAGAGAGGTAGGAACTGGTTCAGGGTAAATAAGATTCTCCTAGTGAACTCTGACCTGCAACAAACCGGAAGGTGGGGGAGGAAACAGATTCAGTTGGAGGAAAGAGAAAAGTAGGCGTCATCGGGGAGCACAGAGGCCCACCCTGGAAGCTGTCTCTGAAGACAGTCCTCGGTGAAAAACGAGTCCCTGCCTGAGATGTCTGCTGGAAGATCCAGGCTGTCCTGGAGCGGGGGCGCTTTGCTGCAGGGGGGGGCTCTGGGGGCAGAACAGGTTCATCAGGTACAACTGCTGCCCCTGAGGGCCCTGACCAGTGACAGGACTGTGGCAGCTTGGGGCACTCACTACTGTTCACTGAAACTCCGCCCAGTTCCCTAAGCCAACGGCCAGAACGCACACAGTCAGGTGAGGATTTCAGTCAGAGGTACACGTTATTTGAGGGCTTATTTCCAGGTTATTTTTCTTCTATCTTTGGTATCTACGTGGCTGGTAGAGGAGTGTGTCTGTGCACGGACACACATATATAGTACATAACATTATCTCAAATATATTTTCTGATTTCATTTATCTCCCTGATTTGTGCTAAACCTCCTTAGCCTTGGCTACATTGATTATTCTTAAAATGGAAATAAATTGCTGCCTAATTGCAGCAATGAGAGTGACATTGCACAGTCACAAAAAGGGTCTGGAGGAATCACAAATGTGATGCTGAGTCAAGACACAATGTGTCTTGTATCAAGACAGACCTGCCTCTTGCTGTCTGATTCCATCTGTAGGGGACAGAAAGAGGCAAGTACCATTTGTCATTAGAAGACAAGACAGTGGTTAGCTTGGGAGGGGAGATGACTGCAGGGGTCCCCAGGGGCTTTCTGGGGAGCTGGCACCGTTTGTTTTCTCTACCGGGGTACAGGTTACGGGGAAACGTTCAGTTTGCAAAAATCCACCCAGCTGCACACTTATGGGCACCTTTCTGTGCGCATGATCATACTTCACTAAAAAGTTCAGCAAACCGCTCTGAAGTTCAGAAACTCCTATGGCTTGGTCTCCAGGCTTATTCTCGATTACATTTTGAAAGCCCGAATTTGACCACGTTTTAAAACTAACTGTAGTAGTCAAAGGTACTGACTTGGAGAGCAAGGTGTTTCCTAGTGGTGTCCTGACAGAGGTTTCTTTCCCCTCCCTGGGCACCAGGGTTCAATGGGGGCCAGTTGTCAGGGTGCTGAGCTCCCTCCCCCACCAGGTCCTTCTCTCCAGAGCCCTGTGCTGCCCGATAACCCGGCTTGGGCATCTTCCCAGGCCTGCCCTCCCTTACAAAACCCCAGCAGTGCCCCCTGCCCTGCACCCCTCCAATCAAACCCCACTTCTTCCAGGACAGCAAGGGTTGTGGCCAGGGCGTAGGTGGGGGGTGGGCACGTGGATCTAACAGAATCTCCGGCCTGCGAGTGAGTGACTGTCAGCCTCTAACTCCCTGTGCAGTTTGCCTTTGTAGAAGAGCAGCCCCGCTGTGTTAGTATTGGCGGAGCTCGCTCCGTGCGGACAGGAAGACAGGCATCTGAGAAGATGGGCTGGACCAGAGCCTGCATCAGAGACTAACTAGAAGACTGTATCAGAGGCTTAACTAGAAGGAGGGCATCAGTCAATTTTTGATGTGTAACAAAATACCTCAAAATCTCAGGGGTGCACAAAAAAGTTTTTTCTGCTCCTGGCTTGGCTGGGCCAGGCAGGGCTTGGGTGAAGTTCACGTTTGTCTCATGCAGCTTCCGTCTGGGGCTCAGGCTGAGTGGGCAGCGGTGCAGAGGGGTAAAGTCTTTTTTTTCCTCCATTTTTATTGATTGATTTGAGAGAGAGAAACATTGACTCATTGTCCCACTTATTTATGAATTCATTGGTTGGTTCTTGTATGTGCCCTGACCAGGGATCGAACCTGCAACCTTGGCGTATTGGACGATGCTCTAACCAATTGAGCTACCGGCCAGGGCACAGGGCAGTCTTGTCATGGCGAATTCCAGGCACACAAGAGAGCAAGCGAAACTCTGCGAATACAGCAATGACAGCTACTGACATTAACTACTCACGTCCCATCAGCCAAACCAAGCCACCTGGCTGAGCCGCAAGTGGGGGGAGAGGAACACACCCCACCTGCCATGACGCGGTAGCCAGAGTGCAGGGTGGAATTCCAACACGGGGGTTGGGCGGGGGACCAACTGGGAACGATGACCACCCATCAGAAGAGGCGGCAGGGCTGGTCACGTGTGTCACGGGCAAGCAGTTGCCTGTGCTGGCCGATCAGATGCCCTGCCTTCTCCGGCAGGCAGATCCCTTATTGAATCTTGCACATTCAATGCAAGACTTTTGAGAAATAACGAACATGTAAGGTTACACTTGTCTTTAAACTTATTTTCTTCCTTTGAGGAAGAAAGAGCATTCCCTTGAAAAACCCTTTCCTTTCCGTCTGCAGCCCACGTACTGATACGTATCATGATCCCGATGACGGCCTGCCTCCTGCTCATCGTGATCCTGTGCTACTTGAAGAGTCAGTGGTAAGCGTGTGGGGAGTGTCATCCAAGAAGAGAGTCAGAGAAGAGTCTAGAAAGGAGTTTGACAAAACAGAAACCACACTGCACAAGATGAGGACTAGGGTTGGGAAGGAAAGGGACCGAGGAGGCTTCGAGGAACACTCGAGGAAGTTTTAAACAATTTTGCTTTTTGGATAGATATGTAAGAAAAACAATGACCATTCAAAAAGAATAAAGACTTGTTCAAAGGCAGCAGCTAGTACCTGATTCCCCATCCTGTGTGCTCGGCGCTGTTCTAAGTGCCATCGGTGCGGCAGCTCATCCGGCCTCACAGCACTGCCCTGAGCACCGCTGCCGTGTCCAGCGAATCAGCAAGGACCCCAAAGCCTCCAAGGGTCACGCGGCTGGCACATGGCCCACCACAGAGCAAGGGCGGTGACCCAGGGGTCCGACCTGGGACTTCTCCGCCTTTCCTGTTCTGATATACTTCAAGTTTGGTCTCACTGTCTCTGCTGCTCTAGGGTGAAGGAGATGTGTTATTCTGACATCCCAGATCCTCGAGAGAGCAGGGTCCTGTCGTTCCTGAAACTCAAGGTAACTGTGGTGAAGCTGTATGGATCCCATATACCTGTCCCCTTCGAATCCAGGGGCGGGCAGTACTAATCATGCCTCTGTAGACCTTCCTCGTCTGGCAGGTGTAACAGGGAGCAGAGCCACCTCTCCTCCCACAGCCATGAGACGGGTGGACAGAGCTTGGTTTCTTCTGTCAGGGGAAATCCTCTTACCCTCCATTAACACATGACTGGGTTGCAACGGGAGACACTGAAGCTCCGCGTGCCCCCCCCCACCGTACCCGACACGCGAGTCACATTGTGCATTTCCTGTTTCTGTCCCAGGAGACCGCTCCCCTGACAATAATGAATGTCAACGACTGCGTTCCAGATGCTCTTGAGGTTGTCAAGAAGCCCGAAGGGAGCAAGATCCAGTTCTCGGGCGCCAGGAAGCGCCCCCCAGAAACCGCGTGCACTAGGCCGGAGTACATTTACCTCCTCCCAACGGAGAACTCCCCAGGCTCCAGCGGCTTCATCTGCTTTGAGAACTTGACCTATAACCAAGCAGCTCCCAACTCCGGTTCCTGTGCCCATGTCCTGGGACCTCACAAAGCCCCACCAAGTCAGCTGGGACTACCGACTCCACCTGAAAATTTACTGAAGCCCCTAGAACAAAACTACATGAATACCCTGGCAGAAATCCCACCCGGAGAGACGACTTTGAATTACGTGTCCCAGTTGGCATTCCCCGTATCTGGGGACAAAGACCTTCTCCCAGCAAAGCCCCCTGAGCCGGAGCCGGCCCTCTGCTGCGAGTATAGAATGCAAATGGCCGTGCCCCTTGGCCTCGCCTCGCCCTCCCCGAATGAGAGCAGCAACTGCTCCCCAACTGCCCTCTTGGAGCAAGACCACCACGGCTAACCGTCCACTCGGTTGGAGCCTGTGTGCTCCAGAACACCGAGAGACTGCCGACCCCATTTCATCACCAGACCGGATGCTTACTGGCGTTTAAACCCCCGTGAGCTGCCACCACTGGCAGGCCCGATTTCTAGGAGGCCACGGCCATCTGGCTAGGTTTCCAAGTGCAAGAGCCAGGAGACTCACCGTCCTTCCTCGCAGCCGGCTTGCTGTAGAAATGCCGCATCGCCCATGAGCACAGGCTTACCTCGCCGCCGCACGTTCCAGGCCGCCTTCGCAACAGCCAGCCACCTCGGCACCTGACGTGGCGGTGAGCCCATCCGCTCGGTACCGGACAGGGCGGTTATGGTCCTAGAGGTTCAGCGAGAAAGGATTTCCATGACGTTTTACCCCCGCATTTACTATTGTGAGGGTGAAGGCACTACTAGACTGAAGGCTTAATAGAGGCCACAGGTTTGTTACCACAGCAGATGTTGTCAATGCTAATTTACTCTGGAGGTACTTAATGAACAAGTCACAGGTGTTTGAGACAGATTTCAGACTCGTCTTGCAGTGGTGAGAATTTACAGCTCATTGGCACAGTGCAGTGAGGTCTCCCCCCGGGGTGGGGGGCGCGCAGGCCTCTCTAACAGGTCAGACACCTGAATGAATGAGATCCCCACAGGCGTCCTGTCTTGCTCACCAGGTGGAGAGCAGGGCTGGCAAGAACCTCTCGACTTAGTGTCAGAGTAACGGCACTACTGCTGAGGACACACCATTCTGCCACAATTTTTGACGACTACCTCAGAGAGAAAAGGGACAGCACATTGAGTAACTCCAGGTGCTCCTTTTTATTTGTCCAAGAACTGTACTCTATGTGACCCGCTTTCATTTAGCATCCCTTAGACTCTACAATGGGTGATCGAGGCCCAAATACCACCCTCTCTCTCACTGGTATTCCTATTATGCTTACCTTGTCAACACAGTGAAACATGCTGCTGGACACTCCCCCACCCCGGGTGTGACTGAGAAGCTGCCTGGGGTGGGGCAGCTCCCTTTGGGTCAGCGTCAGCAGCTTTGCGTCCCTGAACCAAGGTGGGCAAAGCTCCACATCACAGGGGCTGCTCTCCTGGTGCCCGTCAGCCCGATGTTTACCGGTCGTGTTTCTAAACAAGCACAGACACAGGCTCCTTTTCGTTTGGCATGGTGGACGTGACACTGCCCGTGCCTCTCGTGCCACATGCCCTGCCTGGGCCACCACCACGAGGAGAGGGAGGGCAGGGCCCACACCTCAGAGGAAGGCGGCTGTCAGCTGGCCTGGACACGAGACACAGACCAGGACTTCTGTCCGGGCTTGTCAACAGCGTGCTCACATAAGTCTATGCCTTTTGCTAGGAAAACTGGTTACGAAGCCCTCATACAGTACACATGAGTATCTTGATTAGCATCACAGTGTTGAGAACACTGGGTCCAGATGGTCATCATTTACCCTCTTGGGTTGCTCTGTCATGAAGCAATTATAAGTCCACAGAAATGTCGATGACAGCGAGGACTGATGTAAACAGTATCTTTCATGTAGACTCTCTTTACAACAACAATGCATGAAACCTTGAAGTTCTTTTGGTTGCAACAGCCTTAATTAAAATACTTCACCACTGCATTATTTGGTTTTGTCTACTTCGGGGAAATGAAAATCTGAGTCAGTAATGCTGAGGTCACCGCATGAGCTAATGCAGATGCCGGGGAGCCGCTGCAGCCCGCCCAACCCCGACCTCCGCGGCACAGGCCTGGCGTCTGCGTGCTGTGCCCCACGTTCAGACCCAGGCTCAGCTCTGGAGGGGCCGGTCCAAGTGAAGCAGAGACCCTTCGGTAACGATAACAACGCACCAGTAGGAAACACGGGACTACGTAACTTTGTGCTCACAGTTACCTCTGTAACTATAGTTTTGGGCATAAACATCCCTCTCTCAAGTCCTTCTTCATCAAATAAATTAGTATTTAAAACCTTAATGTTCAATACTATGTGCTTACCAGCATTGCTTTAAGAAGTGTTACGCAGAAACTTTGAGGTTTGTATTCATGTGTCAGAATGACTAGGATGGACACTATTCACAGAGAATTTCCACTACACACAAAGGTAGAAGAGGTGAAGAAACCCCTACGTACTGCTTCAGCCCATCCAGAGACCTACCCACTCTCGGTCCCAGTATTATTTTGAAGCAAATCCTATGATTTCATGTGTAAATACTTGTGTTTCTCTACATGGGCTTTACTTTTACTAACAGAGCCATGATACCTTTATAAAATCGCACCTAAGCCCAACTTAGTAATAATTATCCCTGGAAACGTCAGGGCATTTGAACGGTGGGCAGGACTGGCGTCGGTGACCTGTACATACCGCGGCGGCCTGGGGACTGGTCCTTGGGTGCAGGGAGGGCGCCGCCCGGCCCTGCATGGGACAGGGGCTTGACCCCACCACAGCACGGGCTGCTGGGAGTCTCTGCCGACACGCGAAGGCCTGACTCCTACTCACTCTAGTGGAACAGAGTCTCCACTGGAAGGTGCACCATGAAGAAAATCAAGTTAGATCAGACAACATCTAAGGTGTGCTCTAAGAGCTCTGTGGAGAGATAAACTGGCTTTCATCTTAAAGAATTTACAAAACATATTAAACATTTTGCATAAAGTAGAACTTTAAAAAACCCTTGAGGAGATAAAAAGCCTTCGGAATTAGTAGTTAAAATATTTACACACAGTAACTAAGTATATTAAATCTGAAGGACTAATGTAGTTGTCTTAGTCTTTTATTGTATAAGCCTTAAAGAAACAAAGGTTTAGTACATTTTGGTTTCTTTTTTCGAGTTCAATACAATAGTAGTTGCTATAGTCTGAATGAATGCCCACCCCCCAAACTTGTATGCTAATTCTAACCTCCAAAGATGATGGTATTGGTAGGTGGGGCTTTGCGAAGTGATTAGGTCATGAGGGTGGAGCCTCCATGAGTCAGGTTAATGCTCTTCCCAGAACACATACGAAGCTGCCCAGTTTCTTCCACCCTGAGGACAGACACAGTAAGTCTGGGACTCGGAAGCGGGCCCTCACCTGACCACGCTGCCACTCTGCTCTCAGACTCTCAGCCTACATCTCTGTGAGGATACATTTCTATTGTGTATTAACTACCCCGGTCCGTGCTATTTTGTTATAGTAGGCCAAAGGGGCAAAGACAGTACTTTATTTTTTGGTATTTTTATATGAGGTCTGTCCAGAAGGTATCCAGCCATGTAATATGAAAAAAATAGAGGCATTTCTTAAAGCAGATACAAGAAACACAGGATGATGTGCATAGGACAATGCGTCAGTCCCCTCAAAGCAGGCACCTGGGGTCCTCACAGTTCTCCCCATTGCCATCACCTGCCTGGTCATGTTTTCCTGAATCTCATCAACCATCTGAAATCTCTTCCCTCTCAAAGGCGATTTTAGTTTTGGGAAAAGCCAGAAGTTGCAGGGCCCCAAATCTGGGCTGTCGTGGGGCTGAGTCACCTGGGTGATTTGACTTGCTAAACTCTGAACGAGATGTGATGCACGAACAGGCCTGTGGTCATGATAAAGCTGCCAACCACTCATTGCATTGTCCCAGAAGCCTTCCGAATCACCTGAATAGTTCCTTCAGAGGAATGTCCAAGCTTAAGGAAAAATTTAATGCAGATTCATTGTTCTACTCGTTCAGTCATTTTGAATGCAACAAACAGTACATGTGCTCACTCAACGGCGTCTACCTCCCCCCAATGTCACTGCCTAGTGCAGTGACACTGTCACTGTGCACACGGGCAGACTCCAGTCCACTCTCCTTGCCTGCCAGGGTACATGATGTAGCGCAACCCATTCTCGTTATATTAACAATGGCTGGACAGACCTCAGGTGGCAAGGAGTTTTTGGTGATTGAGGGGGCGAAGGGGTAGTTAAGGTGGAAGAGGGTATGGGGGGATAAATGGTAATGGAAAAAATACAACCAAAATGTTAACAAAAGAGCTTTGAAAAATAAAACAACTATCTGAAGTTCAGCTATAGTATCATGTTTTTCAAAGATCAGCTGTATGGTTATTAAGTATAATTTTTATAGTTTATTTGGGGGCTTACTGTGTTTGTTGAATGACATATGTAGTGAAAGGCAATGAAAAAAGTGATACACAGAAATGTGCTTAAAGACTAATACATCCGAGATAAATCTATTTCTAAAAGTGAAGACATACATTTCCCCCACATTTTAACTGTACCAGACCCCAGCTTTGACACCGAAGTCTGTTCTCCAGGCTGGATAATTTCCTCTGTGGAGCGCCCCTCTGCTCCTGGGTCTCTGGTTGTACATAACACCTTATCTGATCAGGTTGGTTTTTACATAAGAAATCAAACACCAACCCCAGGAGTCATCATTTTTATTGTACATTAATTCCTCAAAATAGTCAAAACTGTTCTGTCTAAAGACTGATCCATTTTTCCAAATCCTTGATAATGATTTGAAGTTAAAATAAAATTGTAAAGGTAAGTCTGACCAGATTATTAAGAATGTTTAAGAATATAAAAATAGCTATTTTAAAATATCTGAAACAAATCAAAATAGCATGGTACTGGCATAAAAATGGACACGCAGATCAACAGAAAATGAGAGACCAGAAATAAACCCACATCTTTATAGTCAATTAGTATTTGACAAGGGAGGCAAAATATACAACAAAATTAAGTCTATTCCGTAAGTGGTATTAGAAAAATTGGACAGCCTGGCTGGTATATCTCAGTGGATTGCACACAGGCTGTGAACCAAAGGATCACTGGTTTGATTCCCAGTCAGGGCACATGCCTGGGTTGCAGGCCAGGTCCCCAGTAGGGAGCATGTGAGAGGCAACCACACATTGATGTTTCTCTCCCTCTTTCTCCTTCTCCACTCTCTAAAAATAAATAAATAAAATCTTTTTAAAAGTTGGATCTATGCAAAAAATGAAATTAAACCACCTTCTTACACTATACGCAAGAATAAACCCAAAATGCATTAAAAATTTAAATGTTAGACTCGAAACCATAAAAATCCCCACAAGAAAACAAGGACAGTAAAATCTTGGACATTTCCTACAGCTGTATTTTTCCTGATGTACCCCCTTGGGCGAGGGAAACAAAAGAAAAAATAACTGGGATCACATCAATTCAAAACGTTTTTGCACAGCAATGGCAACCACCAACAAAATGAATAGAACGCACTGAATAAGACATATCTGCCAATATATCTGATAAGGGCTTAATATCCAAAACTTAGAAGGAACTTATAAAACTAAACACTGAAAAACCCTAAAACCCCCAAAGAATCCAATAAAGAAACTGGACAATGGACTTGAATAGACACTTCTCCAAAGAGGACATAAAGATGTCCAACAGACATAGGAAAAGATGCTCAATCATCAGAAAAAATACAAATTAAAACCACAATGAGGTATCACCTCATACCTGTCAGAATGGCTACCATTAATAAATCAACAAGCAACAAGTATTATCAAGAATGTGGAGAAAAAGGAACCCTAGTGCACTGTTGGTGGGATGCAGATTAGTGTAGCCACTGTGGAAAACAGTATGCAAATACCTCAAAAATTAAAAATGGAACTGCCTATGACCCGGTGATGCTACTTCTGGCAATGTATCTGAAGACACCTGGCACACTGATCAGAAAGAATACATGCACGCCTGTGTTCACTGCAGTGTTCTTTACAACGGCCAAGATTTGGAAGCAGCCCAACTGCCCATCAATAGTTGAGTGGATAAAAACCGCTGTGGTACATTTACACAATGGAATACTACTTGGCTATAAAAAAGAAGGAAATCTTACCTTTTATGATGGCACGGATGGAGAGCATTACGCTAAGTGAAATAAGCCAGTCACAGAAAGGCAAACACCATTATAATCTCACTTATATGTGGAATTTAATGAACGAACTAATGAAGTGGAGACAGACTCATGGATACAGAGAACAGACTGATGGATGGGAAGGGGTAGGGGCTGGGTGACAAGAGGGAAGGGATTAAGCAAAGAAAAGAGAGACTCAGACAGGGACAACAGTACGGTGACTGCCAGAGGGAAGGGGTGGGGGAGGTGGAAGATGGTAACAGGATAAATGGCGGTGGAAGGAGAGCTGACTTGGGATGGAGAACACCTGACACAGTGCACAGATGATGTGTTGCAGAGTTGTACACCTGAAACCCGTGTAATTTCATTAACCAATGTCACCCCAGTAAGCTCTGTTAAAAATAAATTACAAAATATTTGGAACAAGTCACAAATGTGTCACTGAAATAGATTCTCTGTGTTGCCTAGAAGTCACTTTTAGGGGGAAGCATCTATGTCAGCCTCAGGAGTAGAGAATTCAAATCAACACTGATTGTTTTAAAATTTCAAATAGAACAACACGAGTTTAAGAATTTTAAGTACTTTTTATTAAGAATGTATCCCTTTGATAAGATTATGTTTCAGGAGGCTTTTAATGCCCTTGACATAAACTGTACACATTATACAAAAACAAGAAAACCACACAAAAAAAAATCAAGGTTAAGCAAAACCATTTGGGGACAAACCTTATTTAAATTATACACAACTCAATGAAATATTCTTACAGAAAATATATAAATACTTTTTCTTTCTATGTTACAGTTATACAATATAAATCATATTTCAATGTCTGTTCAGTGACCTACAAACACCAGAACCTCCAAATATGTAGCAGCGTATTACTAAATAAAAAAAAAAAAAGAAAATCCTATGGTCAGGGAGTATTAATCTGAGATTTTTTCACAACCCCTTACCATTTTCAAAACTAATTTACACTATCTGTTTTACAATGCAGCTTCAGGGTTTCTGACAGGCCAGTAATGGAATATTTTTCAACTGTCATCTATGAAAAATTTTTATCCCCAACCCTCTCTGCCCCAAAACTTTCCATTTTGTGCTAAATCAACCTGTTCAGTGGCAAAATAACAAGGTATACTTTTTGGCATAAATTATGTATTTCAAATTAAATATTTTATAAAGAAAGTCAAAATGTGCAATTTATGCATGATGTGGCATAGCTATCCACCTACTTTACCAAAATACTCCAAAGGGGGAAAATCCACATTCTGTGTGAGTCATATAAACCTACTATGAATGAAAAATCCCCTGGGAACCTGGAACAAAAAGAAAAAACGAACATTCCTAGAAAGATTCTCCAATTTCAATATTGTTTGATAAGCACTGCTATGAATTTCACTGGCATGCTTTTATCATGAAACTTGCACTGGAACCAGTAATAATGTACTTCCTGAACGGGGAGACAAGGGAGAACTTCCCCAACTTACATTCTGGAAAATCTGATATACCCTTTTATTCCAATAGCTGTTCTTATAAAACTCTCGGCAATTCTACAATTTGTTTCCCCCATGTTTTAGTGGCGAATTTGAGACAACACTGGAAGCACAGGACAAGGGAAACCCCTCACTTCCAAAGGGCCTCTTCCAAGGCAGCTTCCAAAGTGCATGTCACACAGAATTAGCACCTTACTCTCACCATGCAACAACAACTGTGGTTATAATTTGGATGACAATTTGATTGGTTTTTATTGCTTAACTATCTGTGCTTTAATGTGGGAATAAAAGGCATCCTCTGAATGGAATGGAAATCCCTATCTGAACAGCAGTAGACACTTCCGAGTAAGCGCTGACACCTCACTGGTGGACACTCTGCCACTGGAACATGCCCTGAAAAATTCAGCTTCAATTATTTCAAGCTCTGGAGGAAAGACCTGAAAACTATTAAAGCCACCATTTCAAAGGACTGGTACACATGACATTAGAGTAACTAGTCTAATAATGTATATATCTAGCTCCAGAGAGCTTTTCTAATGTCACTTGTCTTACAGGATGTCCATATGCTACCAATCTTTATTAAAAACTTTTTTATTAGAGAGAAGAGACTTTCCCCCTCAAATATAGCTAAGCATAAACAGGAAATAAAAGTTTAGGAAATCTTAGATCATATTTAATTATGAATACTAATTTCTAATTTCCTTATTTATCAGTATTAACTTAGTATGTGAAGCTGAAATTTGTTCTTGAAAAAATTTCAGTTAGAAGTAACAATTCACTTTACAATGAGAAATTCACAGTTTACAACCAGCACAACTGTCCAAATTCCTCCAAATTATCAATAATTACCATTAGTACAAATTTATATGGACTAAGAATTCTAAAATCTTTAAAAACTATAGTATTGACATTATTTTGGTATTTTATAGTCTGGCATATATATTATTTATAGATGATTTTCTCAATTATTTCTATTACCAACAACACCTTTCCTAACCCTCTCTGCTATAATATTTTTAAACACCTAAGTTAATCACTTGGCACGCATGTGAGCTTTTTTCATCATTAATGTCTACCTTTATGCAAACAAGTACTCAAAGAAAACATATTAGACCTGTCAGTAAAATATGGATAAACCAAATAGCACTATACATTTAAGTACAGTTTTTCCTTAAATTACTGATAAGCACAAAGCTCTGAGTATCTCCCCCAAACTAAGTGCTACAGGCAAATATTATGATGTATACACGTAAGTCTTTCAAAGTAACTGTCAAAAACAAACTGTTCTGGTAACAGTAATGAAGACTTCATTTCAGGGCGGATGAGTGAGTTTGGGTGCAGGGATGGGGTAATGTGTGTGTGTGACAACGAAGAGTTACTGTTAACTTCTGAGGGATTAAACCCCAGATTATACTCTATATTAACTGAGGTAGTGTTGAAATGAATGTCTAAAATGTGTTAATCCCATTGTAAATAAGATTACTACATTACCTCCTTTGGAGTTTTTAACTACTATCTGGTCTAAGTTTCTCTAACGCTTGGTTCTCTGGAAGGCAATTTCATCATTCAAGACCAAAGACCAAGGTGACAGGCAATGTTCTTAAAAGTACTGTCAACATTTAAATAAACACTTGGGTTCAGTGATAAGTTGAAGTGTAAAAAAGTGTGTGTCTTATCTTCAACCAGGTTTATGAGAGAAAATCTGAAGAACCACTTTTTAACACAAGCAGCAGCGTCCAGCCCTTCTCTGCTCTGTTGAACGTGAGTTGCTACACAGTGCACGTAAGAACAAGTTGCCGAAGTGCAGTCGAGGAGGTGTTACACAGGGAGATGCAAGGCTTCATCTCAGCGGGAACTTTCAGTGCCAGCACATTTTCTACAAAGCATCTCTGTGAGTTATGTTTTCTAGTTCACAGGTTCTGTACAGAGATCTCAGAGAAGAAGCCCATTATCAGAGGGATTTATAACGTGGGAAAGTGTTAACCGATGCACGAGGACTGTGTCAAAGCTGATGTGTGACTAAGAATGGCATACACGGACGGATTAGAAAAGGGTCCTCATCAGTCCAGCTGGATTCTTCCTATTTACACACAGATCTAAAAAAAGATAATCCTTTCATTTACAATCATTCTAATGAAGATGGCCATGCTGTTTTATATACAAATTTGCATATATGTAATTCCTGTGAAGATGTCCAAGTATCTTTAGACATATACAAATTAAACACACAAACAAAACCTTGCCCTCACCAACTTAACCACTTCACAAATGTGATAAAGACAATTACTGTATGCATAAACTCACCTATCACTGCATTTAGTTTGTGCAAAAGAAGAACACTGATATGAAAATTAAATTACTGCTGCTTTAAAATCTGGTACATAAGGCTTTTCACTACAATTTTTAATTGTAATAACAGTGTCATTAATCATTTTTTTAAAAAAAATGTGGCTCTTCTTTTTCCGTGGAATGTACAGTAAACTGTAGGCAATCTTATCTTTCCCTTAAAGTATCATTTAATGCTTTCTGCTGCTTTACATCTAAATTAATAGTGCTCGTTCAAGTTCCTATTTAAAACGGTGATATGGGAAGGTGATGACAATGGAAGTCCACTGAACACATATGTGCATTTTGTAAGTGGGAAACAGCTGAACTGTAACATGATTTTCTGATTTTAATCAGGAACTGTAGTGAAAAACCTTAATCAGTTCAAATAGCCTATAACAACAACACATCAAGAGAAGGAAAACAAATACGAAACTTTATGTAAGTCTAATAACATAAAAATAACTTATAAGTCCCGGGTCGTTGAGGCTTCTCTCTCTTTGAGGTCACAACCCTTGAAGTAGTGTTACAACATTAAGAAAAGCTCCCGCTCACACCGGCAGTTACAGCACACCCCACTGTGGGGACAGGATGCGCCTCAGAGACGCTGAGTCCGGGTTTCCGTGACTTAGTTAACAAACAAGGCATCTTTTTATTTACCCTAAAAAAAGAATTCAGAAATAACTGTGTGAAGGGTGCTTCTGCGTATCCTGTTATTGTTCCTCTGAGTTTAACATGGAAAAACAGAAAACCTGTGTAGGTAATTCAGTGCTTGGCTCTTGTATATAATGGGAACTAAAACTTTTGAAACTGTGGTAATGAACAATGAACCCCTAACAGGGCTCAGCGGGGAGAGAGGACGTTGCTTGGTATGGAAGTCTGCAGTTTCAGCTGTCCGTGTGCCAAATCTGCTGGCGCAGAACACACGGACCCTCCTGTCCTTGCTGCCCAGTCCACCAGCCGTCTTCTGAGGCATGTATGAACTGCACACTGTGAATGTGCATATAGGATCCGTCTATACACACTGCAAATGTGAGGTCAGGACTCAGCCGATGGATCAACTATGGGCTGCCTTGGGGGTACTGCCAACACAGCCTCCGCTTCTTCGTGCATCTGGGGAAGAAGGGGTCTATTTTAGTAACCTTCTAGTGTATTAACAGGTATAACCTCTCTCTTAACACACACACACACAAATATCTTTGAAAAAAATTTCCAAAGCCTGGTGATGTATTAATGTTTCTCTCCCTCTCTCCTTCCCTTTCCTGAAAAAAGAAAAAAATTTCAGAAGAACAAATTCTACTTACTTGTAAAAACTGTACATCTTGAAATAGTTCTTGTATGAACCTCCGACATGGGAGTCTGAATGCGCAGTGCGCCAACAAGTGGGACACCTCCGAGTAGAGGCAGATGTCGTCAAAAGTTTGCGGGTACTTCTCCTTAATTCTACAACGAGAGGCAAGACTCTGGTGGGATAAAACTGTAACAGTAACTAGGTTTCCTCCAGACAATCGCTTTTTAAATATTCTTCTCCAGATAATGATTAGATATCAAATTTGGGGCGATGGTATAATATAAAATATTAAATATTCCTACCTCATACTTCAATCAGATATTTTACATTTCAGGCTATATCTTAAAATAATTGAAACCCAAATGTTTCTTGGAAAGTTAGAAATATCCTTTTTTCACTGGCATGAGAAATTGCAAAATTTATTAGTCTAGGATGACTCAAACATTTTCAAAATTAAGTTTTAAAATAGAAGTTTTCCAAACTGGACTGAAGTTGTTAATATCCTTAACTGAACTCTCTGTTTACATCTCTCAAACTTTAAACAGCGGCTCTGAGCTAGAACAGTTCCTGAACTGGCGGTGGGCTGGGCTGGGCTTGTGCAGAACACAGGTGAGGAGCCCCAGCTTCTGGGGCTTCTGGCCAGGCAGCCGCAGTGAGACCCTGGCATTGTGTTACTATTGGGCTGGCCAAAAAGCCTGTTTAGTTTTTTTCTGTAAAACAAAAGACACATTTTTCATTTTCGCCAATAACTTTACGAATTTGGATACTTTGAGTATGTCAGCTATCTTTAGTTGGCTAACTTTCTGGCAGAAAGTTCATTGTTCTCCATTAATGTCTCGACTTGATTGTTGCCAACGTGAACTGGTCTACCTGACTGTGGATCATCGTCCAGTGGGAAATCTCCAGCAAAAGTGTAATAAACTGAAAATGTCACTTATTATCTTCCACCTTCAGTATTAAAATGGCTACACAAAAAATCACCAATTTTGATGTTTTTTTAAAAAAAATGCACACTGACAAGGCATCTGTCATAATACAATCTAACAAAGTTGTTTCAAACAAAATGAAAGACAACTAAGCACTACTAGAGCCATCTTACAGAGACAAACAGCCTTTCTGGCCAACCCACTATTTTGTTTAAAGCCTCAAAGAAGACCCTGAAGTGCTTCTCTTGAGGACGGCTGCTTTAAATAGTACAGACCAAAAATGCTAAATATCCAGTCTGAATTTTCTTTTATCATGATGCTGTGATTTGGAAAAACAATAAAAATTCTACAACTTTTATTAAGAAAAATATGGAAAAATTAATCCAAGAAAATATCACTTGTTTTATGTAGGTCAGCTTTTCTCAAACCTGAAGAAAGAATTCCCTTACTTTAAAATTAATAAAGACCCCAAAAAGCTTATTTTTGTGGGTTATAGCTATAAATAATTACCCTATTAGAAACTGAAATAAAAATTTTCTCAAAATTTTTACAGATTCATTTAAAAATAAGCCAATTTCATGTTAACACACACACATATATGTGTATATATATATACACACACATATATATACATATTAACAAAAAATAGATTTTCCAACACTAAAAATGTAATAGCATTATTTTATACCTTTACATATCTCTTTATAGTCTTGCTTAATAAAGACAGCTGGGTTCACATACCTGCCTCTGCACTCAGTCTGTTACCGTATGTTATTTTGGTTGAAGTACATGAAGAAAATCTGGCCTCACACAGACATGTCATGTGTTGAGAACCACTGATGTAAGTTAATTAGTCTTTTGATTTCAAGCATCTTTTTCACCGTAAGAAGCACAACAAAGGATATTCATGCTTAGTATTAACTTACGTTAAAAGCCCAGTTTCATGACATTTAGTTGAAACTGAACTACTCAAATTAATGACTAATCTTAGAACTTCTTTGCGAAGGAGTATACGGCACATTGGTGTATCATCTGGAATTGTTTTAACACCTGAAAAGAAGATTAAAATATTTTATCTATAGCATAATAGAATATGATTATGTTATGGAACTTGTTGTTAAATTGACATAAAGATTTTTAAAGCTGAGACAAAGTGCACATGCTCTGCTGATCATTTGGGAACCAAATTCTCTCTAATGAAAGCAGACACTAAGATGGTACATGCAGGTGCTGATAAAAGTGTAATAGCTGGCTAAACATGCCTCACCAAAAGTGACGTCACAGCTCTGAGACAACTTTAATTAACACTGATTAGGAGCAACAACCACACTTAGGTTTAACAGTGCTTGGGTTTGAATCCAGAAACTTACCCAGCAGCAGTTCTGTGCTCTTGGTGCTGCTGGCTGAGCCTTCCTGAGACACTCCATCACTACAGCCAGAAATCCCCGAGAACTTAGAGGGAACCACTTCTAGGGGATTATGGATGCTCTGCTCACACCAATCAGAATATGGAATGTCTTGAAGGTCTGCAGGAAAAATTAGTTATTTCAGTGACAGCACTGCAATGGCTCGATGCCTATGTTTGCACTGCATGCCACGGAGATGGTCCTTGTAACTTCTGCCCAGTTTCCAACAATTATTTTTCGTGATGAAGATTTTCAAAATAAACTCAAGCTACTCAGATAATGAAATCTGCTAAATTCTGAAGACATTTATACATAAAATTGTATTTTCCTAAATTATAAAAGTTTTAAAATATGTTTAAAAATTCAAGTAAAGATGTATGTAGAAAAGTGAAGATACCTTATTTATCCCTCTTCTATTCTTTCCACCCCAAAACTAAATATCCCTCTCTGTAGAAAAATATGGTTTAAAGTCCGTATATAATTTCAAGTCTTCTGCTATTATAAATTTATCTTTTTTGCTCTTTGAGTGTAAAGTTGGATTATACTATATCCATTATTCTATGACTTAAACTTTTTTCCCCATTTAATCATTACCAACATATGAATCTATTTCCCTGGCTTACCGTATTATTCCTTAGAATTAAATTTACTATACTACCCATGCACGGCAAAGGTACTCCGAGATGGGATTTTAAAGTAACCAAGTATCTTAGCATTACTAAAATAACATCAATTTTTTTAACTTAAAAACTTTCTGGGCACTTAAATGACTAGAGGAAGTGAGAATCAGAAGTCTTTGGTTATCCTTTTAAGGGAGCAGCACTGGGCAACCCGTGCAACCACACGCCTCAGCGCCATACAGAGCACTGGACTCAGCTAAAGCTTCTATCTCAGGGCAGAAGGTCCAGAGAGGAGACGCACAGGGCAGGACGGAGAGGCCTCTGGACAGCAGTGCAGTGTTCTTCCACCACGGCACACCGTCGGAGTAGAGAAAAAGGTGCACACACAAACTTTAATCCTCACCCAAGGACCTGTTTCCTGACTTTAAAGAGGGGGAGAGAGAGACAGAAACACTGACCTGAGCAGCATGGGGCTGCTTTTCCGTAAGCCCCCGGGCTGGGGTCCAACCCACAACCTAGGTACGTTGTGCCCTGACAAGAAATCGAACCTGCAACCTTTTGGTGTACAGGATGACACTCCAACCACCTGGGCCAGCTGCCCAGGGCAAAAAGTGTATTTTTTACAGTCCAGGAAACTAGACCAGTGTTAATACGCACTACCTCTCCTATGTTGTTTTCCACAGAACAAAAACATCACCACCTCATCTCACCTAATCGCCTCCTAAGATTACTCATTATGTGATACTAAACATAAAGTACTTGGGTTCACTGGAAAATATCTATAAATTTAGCATAGTTTTACAATTCCAGTTATTAAGAAAATCATGTGTCTGTCAGTTAATGAAAAGTAAAACATGCTAAATTATGCATTGATTTGAAAAATAAACCTATTGCCAAAAGATCTGAGAACTGAGATATACTTAAAAACCAGTACCTCTGAATAACCAGGCAAGAGATGAATGTATCTTAGACTCAGCTGATGAGCCACCCAGGGAGGAAAATGAGAAAATGTTCCAGCACAAGTAACAGTAAGGAACTTGTACTTTCTTCTATGGATTTGTTTCTAAAAAGTTGTAAACTAACTTATTTAAGCTTCACTTTAAACCAATAACAACTGCTAATATTTCTTACTTGTTAGAATTGCATTCTATTTCTAAAGATGTCATTTATTCTAATTAAAAAATCATTTCTCTAGATAAGTCAGGTTCTAATACAGTAATCAGTTCATTCCTTTTTGAAAATGAGAAACAGCATTTTAAGTAAAATAATAACAAAAGGCATTTCTTATGTAGGATACATTTTTGCAAAAGTGAAACACATTAAGTCATATGAACTTTTTAAATGACATAATTAAGTGTTACATGGAAACTTCAGAGAACATGTGGGAAAAATGTGGACACTATTTATAAACTGGCAGGAGGAGAAGGAAAAACTCTGGGAAGCGGATAAAGGAACCCAGCTAGCTGACCCACTGTTTCTCTTGCATGGAAGATAATTTACTATCTGAGCCCCCTGAAGGTAAAACCACATATGCTCAGTTAATGCCATTCACCTTTAAGGACCTTTATTTTCCATCTTTTCTTAAGAAGCATTCAGTGCAATGAACCTTACACATACCTTTACTCAAGACATTTCAAGATTATTTTTAATGTGGATGAAACACTGTGTCCATAAACTGAATCATTTTATCTACATGATTGATGTTTAGCTTCTTAACTATAGTGGTTTGCTTTTATTGTTCCCTCTATTTTTAATTAATAATATTCTAGTTTAGCTTTATCTTTTAATTAAAAATGCAGTCATGAAGTGTGTGGCAAAAAATAAAAAGCTCTAAGCAAAAATAATATGAATCTATATGGTTAATTCAGAAAAAAAATCATAAGCTTGTTTTTTCCTACCAGAAAGTAGTAAATCCCAAATAGCTTATGGGAAATGCAGGAATACTTATTTAATAAAAAATTCAAAATTTCTGTGAGGAGCTCTACCTCTAAAAATATACCCACCTGGCAACCAATTCTCTCGGGCATCAGCAGATGTAAAAGAAAGTGAGCAACATTTTCCTTAGAAGCACATTAAGACTGAACCCTCAGCATTTCTGAGGGTATTATTTCTTTTCTTTTTTTTTTTTTTTAAGATATAAGGTGTTTTTATTAACTGCCATTTCTAATTAGATGGAGACATGCATATATGTTTTTTTTTTTTCCCAACCCCCCCTCCGCCCCGTCTCCCCACCTCCCTCCCATCTCCCCCCTCCCACAGACCTCATCCCTGTGTCTGAGGGTATTATTTCTAACATAAACAACTGAAGAGCCTAAGGCTTCTAGACACCAAAGCCCACTGTGCTGCCATGTCCACAGCAGGGGTCTGCAGTGTTTCCGGAAGCCCTAGCGCTTCCTGCCCCTCCCCCCACCCCTTGTCACTTGGGCCAGGCCAGACCGACAGGGATCCAGCTCATCATTTCCCTTCCTCCATCATCTGCACACCACTGGTCTTTTGTCAAGACTTTGATGGAAACATGAGTTCGCAACTGAAATCATTTTGAAAACCAACACTGCGTATTTATAAGGTCTCCTTCTCCCCAGTGTAGTTTCTACCTACTCCTTACAAATGGTCCATTTAATAAGCTGGACATTCAAACTCATCTTGCTGTTGTCTCTTAGAGTTGGCTCATTGTTTCTAATGCTTTCACTTTCACAGATGGCCTGGTCCAATATATGAGGGTTTCCCCCGCTTAGACACAAGGGCAAATGTGGTGATATATATAAAGTAGACCCAACAAAAACATAATACTGAATGTTCAAAGGCTGGCACTGCCTTGCACAGTAGAACCATGCAATGCATACACATCTGTGAAGGTGGAAGACAGAATAAAACATTACTAAGTACCACGGTGGAAGACAGAATAAGACATTACTAAGTACCACGGTCTAGTAGCCTTTCCTCGAGCTTCGGCATTTTTTGAATGACTGCCATCACTATCGCCACTGGGCTGAATGTTTTAGAGAATGAAATGTCTTATGTTCAGATCTTGACATCCCTTTAAAACGATCATTAAATAGTAGGGCTATTCTTTAAACTTTTATTATTTATTTATTTTTATTCTCCCACAACCAGTTAGCCCCCCACACCCTAGTGGGACTATTTTTTTGTCCTGCCGTGGATAAGGACATCATCTTCCCCACACACAAAACCCTTACTATGGCCTACAGCAGTGCTTCTCTGACGTTACTGTGTGCATGAGCCGTGCCAACAGTCTTGTTAAAGTGTGGATTCTGACTCTGCGTGTGGGTGGAGCTTGAGATTCTGCATTTCTAACAAGATCTTGGGTGATGCTAATACTGATGCTATGCTGTTGGTTCACTGACCACACTTTGGGTAGCAAGGGCTCTGCAGGGCCCATTTTCTACCTGTCTTTCTAGGCTGCTCTTGCACCTCCTTCTCTCCCTTGCTTTCTGAGTTCAATCCACACAAGTGTCAGTTTAGTTCCTTCTAGTACCGGTATCACTGTCATCAGAGAAGATGTTTGCTCAGGCTTTTCCCTGTCTTTTAAAATTCTCTCTACTCCAGCCTTCTCTAGTTAGCTTCTATTCATTAGTTACACCACAACTCAGTATTAACTTCTTCAGAAGTTTCTTCTTTGACCTATTTTGCTATATTCCTTTGCTAATACTTGTACCTACCCCAGACGGCACTTTTTACAAATGCAGAACTACATCTGCACAACTAACTCATTTGACAGATGGAAGAACCAATCACTTTCCCCACTGAACTAAAGCTCAAAGAGTACAAGAATAATGTCTTTACTTTTTTCTCTCCCAGTTGCGTTCCTGGCATCTAGTTTAACAGCTGACCCAGGGTAGTGGTGTGATGAACATTATGTCGAAAGCACGAATGAGTAAAAGTTCAGTGACTTTTTCATGATTAGCCTCCTTCCCTTCACACCCCTGAGATGGCTTCTGGCAGTAAACCGCAGTCCTTTCCCCATTAAGGCTCATCCCCCCCTCAAACACTTCACATCACTGGAACAGCAATCCATGGGCGCTGTGGAGAACGGAGAGACTCTGACTGCAGCAGGTTTTCCACAAGCCCCACATGCCATGATGCTGCGGAATGACTCTCCCAGCTACGCAGCTACAGACTATAGATGGACTAGTACTAGCTGTGACTGTGACTGGGTACACAGGGGCTGGTTTCCCTATTTCTTATTGGATAAATAAGTAGGAAGTATAGCAAAAATCCACAGTAAGTGCTTCGTAAGTACTACGGAATGAGTGATGAGAAGAGCAGAACCTGCAGAAGTGAAAACACTACAAATGATGTATGTACACCGCCAAGCGGTATACACCAGCATCTCCTCTACTGCACGCCACACTTCCGAACAACGCTGCTCAAACCTGTTCACTCACAGGGCTGTTCACAGTGGGAAGTGCCTCATCCAGGGGTTTGAAAAACTCAGGCCCTATTGGGGCCTGGAACCACGGAGGGCATGAATATCCCAGCACACCCCGATCCCTTCTGCAGCACATCAGCGTGCTGTAACCCATCAGCTGGGAAGCTCTGAATCAAAACACCAAGGAGGAAATAGGGAGGGTGGTCCAGAGGACTTGGGTCATCACTGTTTTTTTCTGAGGGTAGCTAAGTGATATCCACCAAGAAAAGGTATCTATGGTAATGTTTTAAACACCTATATACTAATGTGAAATTGCTAATATATGTCACTTGTTGAATCATATCAAAAAGCTAACTCTAGGTCTGCCTTATTTACTCCCTCACCAAAAACATACTGAGTGCCTACTATACACTATACAAAGTGCCTATACTGAGTGCCTACTATACAAAGCAGTTTGTAGTTAAGTATCAGCACTATAAAACTTAAAGAGATATAGTATCAGGCCATACTCTGAAGTGCAAGGGAAAAAAGAATCAAGCAGTAATTATCAAAAGTGATCTATGTACAAGGGCAGTGAGAGTGGAGAGGAAGAAATGTCGACCTGTGATCAGATAAAACCCCTCTGACATTTAGAACGGGGCAGACTTGCTAAACAGACAGTGTACTTGTGTGTGAACTGCCGTGTGTGTAAGGGAGGGGGAACGAGAAGAAACAGCAGGGAAAACACATATGCTGTGCCTAGAATCATGAAAAAGAACACAATTTGTTCAAAAACTTCAAGTCAATCAGTAACGGTACGTAAACTATGAGAGAGGAGAATGGTAAAAAAGACACCAGACAGATCACACACAGGTCTTGGGTGCTGGGCGTGAACAGATGGTAAAGAACTGTCAGGGAACTAATTCCAAGCAACAGCATGAAAGTAAACTGGAAGGAGCCAAACTGGAGACTGAAACACCATCACTCCAACAGGGAGATTCTAAGGTCATGAGAATGGAGTAAGAGGGATGACCGACAAATTCAAGTTAATTCAGGTGGGTTCATCCAGAAGGACACAATCACTCACCTGAATGACTACATATTGCACTTAGTTGGTTACTGGGCTGAAAACCCAGAATCTGAATACAGACACAATAAAGGCAGTTATCATCTGTGTGCTCCTGTAGTCCAGTGTCTTCTGTACTTTCTAAAAACAGAGAAGCGTCTGAATGGACTGAATTCATTATTTCCGTAAGACTCATCTGCTGTCGTAGCAAGTGAAAGGAATTTTTTACAAGACCTCCAGTTCCAGATGGAAGACCTGAATGTGAGTAAATATAAAACAATCTGATAAAGAAAATACCAATGACACTTCTTTCAAGGTGCCTTAAACTACTTGAAATTTTAAAGGAGGGAAGCTAGGGAAACCAGAACTCTTTTTTTATTGCTCAAAATGTAACCTTAACTGGGAAGAGAAAATAGTAATTTGCTTTAATTAGGAAAGTAATATAGTCAACAGATATTTAATATGAGGTTTTAGATTCAAAATGGAAAACTGTACAGTTAAGGCATCATTTCAATTATCTTCAGTATTTGTATAAAGAGAAGTAATAATTCTGAGTCTAAAGAAGTACTTATTTAAAAACAGTACTCAAGATCATAAAACTTTAAGCCTGTGGTTGAGATGCATATAGTCACTAAAATATTACAGTTGATAACAAAGAGAGTTCGTGTAATATGTAAGTACATTTTTACTTTCTCCTTTGCCCAAATGAATATTTCTTAGACCTATGAGGATTAGTGTCACAGATTTTTCATGTACTATTTTTTAAAAACACAAGTAACTGACCTAGTTTTTGTCTTCTTAGAGGATGGGTATTTAGTTGAAGAAACACTTTGTCTCTCTCTCTCTCTCTCTCTTACACACACACACACATTTGTGGTTTAATTTTAAATAAACTCAAATGATTATTTTGGTATAATTTTAAAGATGGTCCAAATGTAAGTATCCCTGTCTTTGTAGTATCATCCTACTGAAAAGAACATTCTTTTCAGTTTTAACTTTTTTTAATATAAAGAGAAGTCTGAGAACAAAACCACACATTACCTCCCACATCATGAGCAAACACTCTTGGACCTCGATCATCAGGTGGAGGTATATTTTTAGTCTGAAAATAGGGAATATCCTTTACCTGAAACAGATATAAATCATGGTAAATCCTGCTATAAAAATAAGTTCACTTTATGAATTATTAGCAAAATCAAATGAAATGCAACTTAAATAGAATTATTACAGCACATGAACCTATAACAAAAAATTTACTGAAGGTTAAATTACCAAAATTTGACAAAATAACAAATAATTCTTAAATCCTTATCTATTCTTGGTGGTTTAAATGGAAAGTAATTATTTTAGAATTATCCAAAATGTCTTTAAACCTTAGAGGAAATGTGTACTCTCTAGTACTGTGTACCATCTGGGGATTTGGGAGTGTCCTGCATGAGATAAATAGGACCAAGGGTTAAAAAAATGAGGGATACAATGCACATCTCAGACTTACACAATGCTACATATGTCAATTATTTTTCAATTTCAAAAAACCCAATAAGAAGTCAAATATGACTAAAAAGCAAGGTTAGGAATTCACTTAATTTCTATAGAGATGTACTGATAAAGAAATCTAACAAGATGCTCATTAACAATTAAGGCATCAGAAGGGAAGATAATGTTCTGTGGACTTGGAGACACTAAATAATAACATGTACCAGTTGAGAAAGGTAAAATAACTTCCATAAAATTTCTTTAAACAAAACTGCCTTTAAAATCACTTCCTCCAAATTAGTATTCACTCTATATTTTCTAGCAAGCAGTTACAGAACATGAAAAACCAGGAATCCAACTGGTAAGAAAACGACGGGATTAATGATACCTGGAATATATCGTTGATGTCTACTGGAAGAGCAAGACCAATATAGTCATCTGAGCTCCCGTATGTTGCACTGGACACCATAGACCTCACTGAGGAGGATCGCTGCAGGGTATTCTGATTAATAGGACTTAATAAATCTTCTTTATCTAACGAAGCATAACTTAAAGCTTTCATGAACCTATAACACCATAAAAAATCACTTGCATTAGTTTCTTGATTTGTAATATGTATTAATTACATATAGAAATTTTATTTTCATATCATAAAAGATAAACAGCTAGTGTCTAGCCAAGTATTAAACAGTGTCTTCTTACTAACTGAGAACATATAAACACTTGGATATATTCAGCTGCTATAGACTGATATACAAAAGGTCATCATTAATGTTGACTGTTACCAAAAACAACTGTACGGGTCACCCATATAAAACTTTTTATTATTTTTATGAAAAATGAGAAGAATTACTTATTCTCTGAATGGTTAATTACTTCAATGCTTCATCAACATTAGATTCACGTAATACAGAAGACAGATAACAAAATACAAAAATGGTATCATTTGTAATTACAAGGTAGTCTCACATGAAATACTGGTATTTCCTCTATGTACTCCTTACTAGTGATTCTCTAACAAATATGGCCTACTGGTATAAGATACACCTTTCTCAGACAGATTCTTGTTTATGCAATAGACATACTAAAATATTTACTAGACATCTGCTTTTAAGAGAATATACAAGGAACTACTCAAGGTTCCACAGTATATGCATATTGATATTTGGAAGCCCAAGTCATTTAAAGTGTAATAATGTAGCCTACTATTGAAGCAAAGAATTATTTGTGAAGCACATGAAATAAATGCTTCATAAACAATTACTATTAAGATTATCATAGCAAACACCACTCTTAATTTCTACTAATATCCACCTAAAAACACTAATAAATGAACTTTATGAATTTCAAAAAATAAGTTGGTGGTTTTTAAACTGTACTGTTACACCTCTCTCACTCCATAAAACTCAAGGTCTACTGGAGTGGACAGAAGGAATTATCAGGCTACTTGCCTCTTCAATCTACTCCAATCAGAGTAGCTCTATCTTTATCTATTCCACATACTATTGTATTTCCACAGAAATGTTTTTGTGAAGAATTTCTCTACTTGAAAAGCAACACTTAAAAAGCTTAAAACTTCTAGCCCTGGCTGGTGTAGCTCAGTGGATTGAGCACGGGCCTGTGAACCAAAAGATTTCGGTTCGATTCCCAGCCAGGGCACATGCCTGGGTTGCAGACCAGTTCCCTGCAGGCCAATTCCCAGCAGGGGACGCATGAAAGGCAACCATACATTGATGTTTCTCTCCCTCTCTCCTTCCCTTCCCCTCTAAAGATATATAAATAAAATCTTAAAAAAAAAAAGTAAAAAAAAAAAAGCTTAAAACTTCTGACCTAGTCCAGTCTCTGCTAGAAGAGGCACATGAAGTATAGATATTTATTATATAGATTTATAATGGGGAACAACTGAGAGGTTTGTCTGGCTTTGTTCTAGATTGCTGAGGTTTGCAAAGCTGTTGAATTCCAGGAATATGAGACATTACAGCATAATTTAGAACTTTGTCCAAGTTCCTTCACATACTGCCAGGATCAGAACTCAGGATTAAGGATTCCTACACTTCACTGTTTTTTTCTGCTATGCACCAAGGTACTCTCTCAGTGAGATAAGGCTTTTAGGGTTGTTGGATTCATTCCATCCATAACACCACAGGTATCAGCATGCCAACTCTTCTAATGTTATAAGAAAATGAACAAACAAAAAATCTTCTCAGCCCGGATTCAAAACCATTATTTAAAGCAAACTTGTAGTTATCATCCACTGTTTTATTTTCTCTGAACTAACCCGAGAACAGGAATAGAAAGACTAATGCCAGCACAGTTTCTTCCCCCATGGAACCCGGTGCAAAGTAAGAATCTGAAGAATGAGTGAAAGAGACTCCATGAACACGAAGTTCTGTTACGGTCTCACACCTCTGTACAAGCTGTTCCTTTTTCTCTTGACTGCTTTTTCTTATTTTTATTTTTTCTCTCCCAAGAAACTAAAAACACTTATCCACTCTTTATAACACCAGTGATATGGCATTTTACTCTAGGAATTTTCTGAATCTTCTTCTATTCTAACAGAGAATAGGGGAACTAAGATCCTAAAAACTCAGACTGGTTAGAGAATAAACAACTTGGGGTTAATGTCTTTGTAATTTATTCCTATGACTATTTAAGCACTAAAACTTTTTATCTGCGCTTTAATCAACGTGGACAAAAATGCCTGCTTCAGTGAGAGACAATGAACTTCACTGGAAAGTCTGGAATAAACAGCATGCTTGCCACTGTACTGCGCTGTAAGGCGGTGGCACTCTTACTTATTGAATTCCGTGTACTGCGTTCCTCAGTGCCCTGACTGAATGCTACCACCAGGCTGCTGTGGTCTTTCAGTTCTCAAATGCTTTTTTGTAGTACTCAAGTTTCCTCCTCTGCTACCAATTGATCAGCTGCCCCTTTGCTGTTACAGTGTGCCCACAGGAGAAACTTCTAATTGTTGCTTCTATGGGCCTGCAAACTAGTACCTAAACTGTTAGAATAAATGTTAATAACAAACTTTGAATTAAGTCAGAGGTACCTCCTTTGAATAAAATTCATGAACTTCACTGCACAGACTTATATTGGTGAGCTGATGAGAGGTTTGTCTGGCTTTGTTCTGAATTGATGAGGCTGCCAAAACTAGTGTGTTCCAGGTAGATGAGACATTATCGCATAATTTATAAAGTTATACAAAAGAGACATAATTATCTGCTACCAGGAACCCCATCTACTAAATATATTACCAATATTAAACAAAAGTTCTTAATGTGATTAAGATTTTGGTTATATAAGAGCCAAATGAATTACATTAAGAAAACATTACCAATCATGATGATGATGATGGTAATAATAGCTGACTTTTAGTGAATGCTTAATACATGCCAGGCATTATTCTTGATACTTGACAAGGAGTGAATACATATAAATGAACAATCTCAAAGTAAAAACATTTTTAGAACTATTTGGCCCAACAAGAAACAACAAAAATAGGTAAAGAAATTTTTGCAGCAAATACAACATTGCATATCTAAATAGTTTACTTTGACTAGTCTGCTACAATCCTTAGATATGACATAGAAATTCCCTAAATCAATGTTCCCCAACCTTTTTGGCCTCAGGGACCATTTTTTCCATGGCAGGCAGGGCAGGGGACACGAGGTGGAGCTCAGGCAAGGAGCTTCCCTTGCAGTTGGGTTCCTAACAGGTCCCAGCCTGGGGGCTGGGGACCTGGGCCCTAACAGTTCATGAGCACAGGCCCATCTCAGTATTGTTGAATCCTGAGGGCCAAGTAATTCATTTAATGTTCATTAGATTACTACTTAATAATAATGGCTACTTAAACTAAAAAAAATTTCACTGAAATTTACAGTTATTTTTTTTTAAAGAAGGTCAACTCTTGGAGCCTTAAATTGACCTACCTGAAAAGGTTGTTTGTTATTGTAGGTCTTAAGCTCCTGATTCCCCCGACATGCTTCCTTTTAAAATCAATCCTTGCAGAAGCGAGAAATAAATAAAAAAAAGCTTGTGACTCATCTGTCCTCGCAAAGCATATATGTTTACTCTCAGGGCCTAAAGGAGTTTCTTTTCCCCCCTCGCAGCTGCAAGAATCCATTTCAAATCATATCGGGTAACTAGGAGCTTATAGCCTACTATAGTAAACAATAGGTCAGTTCAGAGGCTTCTATGTAGATGTAAGACCTGGCTATCTATGCTTTACATTCAAGTCTGTTAAAATACAAACACTGTTGTTCAGTTTTAAATGTACATTTACTCACCTGCTTGGTGTTAACCTGGACTCGAAGCTGTTGGCCTTCATGGTGATGGTATCAGTAAAGAGCACATCCTTTGCTGGAGATGCCAAAGCTTCGGAATGAGATAGAGATGGATGCATTCTTTGTTGCTGTAACCTTTTCAGTGTAGCATAGCCAAAGGCATCTCTAGAACTTGTGTAACTAAAGTTACAATCTGCTAGACTTTTAATTGTAGCGATAGAGGGTGCTTTAAGGGACTGTGCTCTTCTAGGAAGTGTATGAGAAGAACCCGGAGGCACAAGGGACACTGAGTTCGACTTGGAGAGAGAAAGATGGTTAGACTGTGGTGTCAAGTAGTGGCTGGTCTTAACAGTTTTAGTACTTACCACAGTACTCATACTTCCACAGTCTGTGTCCACAGTCGTAGCATCTACTCCTACTGTCTCTCGGGAAGGACTTGAGCTCATTGAACTTATCCCACTTGTTGTAGTGTCTGTGTTAAAACTTTGGCTACGTATCTTCATATGTGAACTCGTTGAACTTTCCACAACTAACCTTTCCCGGCTCGTGTTTTCTCTGTGATTCTCTGAACCAAGACTCTTGGTAAATTTTAAGTCGTTCTCCCCAATACTTGGAGTACTACCAGTGTCTTCAATGTGCCTATGCCCAACAAATGAAGTTTCTAATTGTAATGATTTCTGTACTGCGGGTGTGAAATCATCACTATGATTAAAGTCAACACTGGGCTCCGTAAGTGTTCTGACCCGCCTGTTGCTTGTCTTATTTTCAGATGACATTTTCCCTCCTTTTGGGTCACTGCTACTACGATGTTTTTTGTTAGGCAATGTAAGTGAATTTAAGATACGATTCTTCACAAGTTTGCTAGAAGCAAAGAAAGGGAATGAATTTTTATCCTTTACAGGTCCCGGCCGATCATAAAAGGCTGGCTCTGCATCTTCACTGATGTCCAGGAAAAACGTGCTTGTGGAGCTGCTGCCAAACCGGTCATCCTCCATTACGAACATACCTGTGACCAAAGGACTGATTAATAAAAACACACAAAAATGGCCAGCATGACCACGGTACTTAGCAGTGACACATTTCCAGAAATTTTTAAGTCATATTAAGTAAACACTGTCAAAAATGAAGGGGTAGGTTGGTGAGCCACAGAGAAAGAGCGTCCTTGACAGGGCTGCTCCAGATGTCATCCGCTGAAACGAGGTCACTGGAGAAGGGTGGCCCTCCATCCAGTATGACTGGTGTCTTTGTAAGAGGAGGGAACGCTGTGGGGACAGACACACAGGGCGAATGCTATGCGATAACAAGGCAGGGACTTGAGTGAGGCAGCTGCAAGCTAAGAATGCCAAGCACTGCCAGCTACCACCAGAAGCTAGGAAGAGGTAAGGAACGATTCTACCCAGAATTTCAGAGGGTCCGTGGCCCCGCTGACACCTTACTTTCAGACTTCCCACCTGCAGAACCACAAGCATTAACTTCTGTTTGAAGCCACTCAGTGTGTGGTACTCTGTTACACTGTCCCTAGGGAACTAATATACTCACCTGCCTCAACCCCCAAAAGAATTTTGTTCTTTCCACTGTTACAAAAACATTGTGCTCAATTAAAAAAATATTGTTGGGGGAAAAACAGAGCCTCCTTGAGGCCCAGAGTTTGGGCTTAAATAAAATGTAAAAGTATGTCATTATGAGGTTCTCCTGTTAGTTCCAAAAGAAAATTATAGGATTACCCCTGTTAGAGCCTACATGAAGTTTCTTTTCATTATTCCACTGTTTCTAAAACCTCCAGATATTCAGGATAATATTAAAGAGGAAAAAAAAAAGCACTTGACCATGGATGTTCACTTAATTGGTACAGATTCTTATGGTTTCTTCTTTAAATCACAATAGGCAGGAGAAATTAATCTTATAATAAATTCCCAGTCTTAAAACAAAATACACTTAGAAAGAACCAAGTCAAAACACTGTAAATTCACATTTGAACCAATTATGTTTATTTCTCATTTGCCTTAGGCACTAAGACACTCATCTAGGTTTAGTGCTTAACTCTTTAAAGACTCCAACCCACAGGCTTAATGACATCTGTAGGATTTTATTCTACTTCTATGTTTAACTATTCTATGGAACAATTATAAAATATTTCAAATATATTTTGAAAGGCAAAAATGAAATCATAAACTTGCATACTGCACTATATTTCCATATTCTGTTCATTCTGATCTCCATTTTTCACACTTAATTATCTCTAAATCAGGATTCATCTTGCAATCAGGCATATGTCCTACTTTAATAGGCAGCATTTTTCCCCCTTCTTTTTTAGAGATATTAAAATACTGGTACACCTCATAATTCATGGCATCTTAGATCTGGTGAAATATGGTTTGATAAATGTTGTACTATCATCTTTAAAAAAAGTCTTAGCTTTTATAAACATAACAACATTTAGCATAGGGCTTAAAATCACAAACCGCTTTTTAAAAAAATAATTTTATTTATTATTTTAGAATTGTATTTATTTTTCTTTAGAAGGGAAGGGAAGGAGAGATGAAGAGAAATATCAATGTATGGTTGCTTCTCATGCAACCCCTGCTGGGAACTGGCCTGCAACCCAGGAATGTGCCCTGACTGGGAATCGAACCGCAATCTTTTGGTTTGCAGGCCCGTGCTCAATCCACTGAGCTACACCAGCCAGTGCACAAACCACTTTTTATTTAATTGATTTTGGACATTCCATTGTTTAAGTTTCACAGTTCAATTTTAAAATTTAGCTCTTTTCTCAAAAATGAACATGTGAATCTTTTAATAAACATATTCTGAGTTAACAATCTGTGTATCTGAAAAATAAATTAAGAAGATAGGCAAATAAACATTTATTTGTTACATTATATGACAAGCAAAAATGGGCAATGGTTCTTCTGGAGTATGACTTATTATTTAACTCTGAAAGTAGGATTTTTCAAAGGCTACTTAGAAAGCAAAGGGAGAGAAGAATGCAGATTGTGGCTACATATTCTATTGTGAAAAACTATGCATTTTCCAAGAGGCTATTATTGCCAAGTCATCTTAGAAAAGGTCAGTGAGGAATATGACAGACAGCTGTAAATCCTGGTGACACGAAGACAAATGCGAACCCTGGCTGACCTCATGTGACTCGGCCACAATACTCACTCGATGGTGCAGACTCACTCTCACTGTTATGTCTGGAGCTGGTCGACTCCGAGTTCAAACTTAAGGTGCTTGGTATGGATGAGAGCTCATTGCAGAGTTGCTCCACATCATCCGGAACCACTGGCCACAGGTGTTTGCGACTGTGCCGTACAGCATCCCAGCTGTGACATTTTAGAATGTCACAGCCTTGTTTGGTTTTGGCTATGAGCCCAAGAACATAGACACAGGTCCTGAACATAGAAGATGTAGTAATGACCATTTAAAACTCCAAAATGAGATTTCTTAAAGCAATAAAAATACTAGTTTGCTGGTATGCACATGTGATTTTTCTTCAAAGCTATTAAAATTGTTAAGCTCATGGGAAAATGTATTAAAACAAGTTAGGGGTAAATCAGAAGTAATATGTAACATAAAAACTTTCCTAATAAAAATATTAATAATGAAATAATTTAAAAGAACATAATGCAATCTTAGAACAAAACATATATTGCCTATTTTTCTTAAGGAATAAATTTGGAATATTTAGGTAAACAGTATAGTTTATTTATTTGTAAGGTAAACTTCAATATTATAATGAGAAAAATAGAATGATAACCTTAAACAAGGACGTCCCTGACATGCCTAATTTAAAGAACTAACAATTCTAACAGAAGACTCTGAATCATGAAATACTCGCCCCTCACACTCTTCTGTGAAGCAACAGTATGTCATACACTAGAAAGACTTCTGAGTCAAGTGACGTACCCTCTGATGGAAAGAACTTCACACTGTTTTGCAAGTTTGAGTATATCTGGAATTACATTTTCTTCCTGCAGCAAATTGAGACCCCAATTTGAGGAGCCAATATTTCCCTGAAAGAAAAGAAATCACTTTTATCCAACCTCACACAATAATAACTCTTTCAAGAGAGTTGGAAAGCTAGCCAAAGAAGGATAATTTTAATCCCATCTATGAGAAAAACAAAATGTGAAATAAATCTTAAATAAGAAACTTTAGGAATTAATGTTCCATTTGCCTTAGTGAGAAAACTAATAGTTTACTCATCTATTTTCCAGCTTAAAAATAATATTTAGCTCCGGCTGGTGTGGCTTAGTGGAATGAAGCACCAGCCTGTAAACTGAAAGACTGCCAGTTCAATTGCCAGTCAGGGCATGTGCCAGGGTCAAGGGCCAGGCCCCCAATTGGGGGCCTGCAAGAGGCAATGGATCAGAAGGATGTGTCTCTCACACATCAGTGCTTCTTTCCCTCTCTTTCTCCCTCCCTTCCCCTCTCTCTAAATAAATGAATAAAGTCTTTAAAAAATAATATTTAGACAATCTTAGTCTCTAAATATTAATCTAGAACAAGTTCCAAATAAAATGATTTTTATTTATTTAACATTAATAGGAAAACTAGAAAAACCAAAAAATAACAAAGATCTTATAGAAATGTTTATTACAAACCAAGGCCCAAAGAGATGCTTTCAGTTTTTTAATTTCTTCCCATTTATCCAAATCTGGTGTACGAACATTGTGACAGAGTTCTGTAATAATATTCTGGAGAAAGAAAGAAAAAAAAATATGAGGAACAACTGTTTTTAATGTATTTCCTTATTATATCTTAGGACCTTATTTAATAAGGTCTGCCTTTAGTAAAGTTTGCATATTTAAAATTCTAAAATAATTTTATGTAAAATATCTTGACAAGCACCATCAACTCTTAGCTAATATTCTAGAATCAGCACTTACTGGCTGTGTGGCCTTAAGAAGTTACTTAATCTCCCTGTACCTTGATTTCCCAACCTCTAAAATGTGAAGAGTAAGAGCACCTGTCTCATGAGGTTTGGTTTAATGAGTCATTACATATGAAGTGCTAAAAAAATGTATTTAATACTTAGTATTATAGAAATTAGTCAAAATTAGCATTATTTATTTTAAATATAAAATAATATATTAATGCCAAGATTTCATCGTACTACATAAGTAAAGACACACTGAGCAAATCATTTTAAGTTTTAGCAAACTTTTAAAAAACTGGTATAAAGATATGTACCCCAGTAATCTTTGTAACATAATACAGAAATACAAGGATGGGCAAAAATAGATTTACAGTTGTAGTACAAATAAATAATACAATAATTAATAATAATAATAATAATAATGAAATCTGTGTTTCATGTACTCACAAATGTAAACCTACTTTTTCCCACCCCATATATGAAACTATAGAGTATATTTATACAAAACTTTTGTACTGAGAACACCCACATGAGGAGAAAGTAAATGGCTATATTACACACAGATACTTCTATCACTATTTCTAACAGAAGAAAAAGGTGGTATGTATTGAAAACACCTAGATGTAAGACATATTCACAGCCACAAACCTGGCATGCATACTAGACTTGAAGAACTGCTGGCTTAAGCCTTTACATTCCATGAAGTGTAAGAGAACAGTGAGACACTAACAAAGGGCAACTTATACTGTGCTTGTCACTAAAGATAACTGGATTTGTATCAATTATTCAGGTAAACTTCCCAATAAGAGGAATGAAGAAACTCAGCTTTAGTCATGTTTTTACTAAGGAGGTGAACTATCCCCAATACACCCTAAAGGAAAAAACTCAGATCTTCACTGGGTTACAGGCTTTATGTAACAAATAAGCTTTAAAAAGGTGACACATATATCCAGGAAATGCATGCAAGCTAGTAATACATCTAAGAACTACCCACAAAGACTGCCAAAGTCAATTACAAGATGGATGCTTTAAAAGCAATCTGTCACTGACCTTAAGGTTTTTGAGAAGTTTTCACAAAAATATACTTCAATAATATTAAGATTTTTTCCCTACTATTGTAGCTACTTAAAATAAGCAAATTATGTTTTTTACCTGTACTTCCAACAAATGGCAGCCTGTTTTGTGGTGTACCAGTTGTCCATAAAGGTGTACAGGCAGGTAGACATGAGGACGCTGTAATCTAGTATAATAAAGTTGATTGATATACCTATTGGCTCAGTTTAAATATGTCAATTAATACAATTACTAGTAACATAGTACTAGGTAAAGAGAATGATTAGATCTAATCCCCCAGCATAAACAAAAATATGAAAGTGGAAAGACATGAGGATTTCTCTAGAAAGATAGTAGTTTATCTGGTCTCAGAGTTACAGCAAGAGAGCTGAGACTAGTAATAGCAGGGAGAATATCTGAATGCCATGGCTGTAAGGGTATTCTCAGTATGCTATGAATGCCACTGAATTTTTTAGCAATCTACTCTGTCCTTTAGGAAGAGTTTTCCTTTTTCACTATAAGAAAGAGAATATCCAGGTATTCAGAAAACTTTAGAAGTAGCTTATTACAAACTGGTTTTAAATTTTTTATTTGAGGACCAGCAGTAAGTTATTCCATTAACTGGATGGTACCTTTGGTTACTCCGACGAACATAGTTGTCACCATCAATTGGCTTCCGATAAGTAGTAAGTGCTTCATTAAGTTGTTCCTCAATTAAGTCAACATATTTTAAATTATATTCCTAGAAGATAATAAATACTGTTTCAATTGTACATGGTACTATAAATTCACTAACTTTATGTTAGGTACCTAGCAAATCTTAGAGCATAAATAAATACAAGAAAAATATCTCGTATTTTTCTAAAATACAAATATCTGAATTTTCTAAATATCTGTTTAGGAAATTTATGAAATTTCTGAAAAGAGTAGTAGACAAGGTACTATGAGCGCAAATGTTCTAGCACACCCAAAATATTTCTGCTTATACTCCCCACCCTCACTTTCAATGGAGTCCACAGAAGTTAATATTATTTTGTTTTTCATTTTACTTGAATCCCTTTTCCCATTAAAAAAACCCCCTAGCTTCTTAATATTAAGCACTGAAGATACTCATAGGAAATTTTAGAAAGTAAATCAACTGAGTTCTGTCACTTGAGTACCTCTGGTAAGAAATACCATCTTTCCCCACTGATGTAAATCAGGTCAATGTAAAAAATGTTTCCAACCAAAACATAGAAAACATTTGGTCAACCACACTGCCATCTTCACTGCAAACGATCTTCACTTCAGAGTGCTCAGAAGAGATTGGTAGAGCCTCTTCAGAAAGCTGTTTGGCAGCATTTATCAAAACTTTACACTCATGTATGCTTTGACCCCACAATTATACTTTTAGAAATTTATCAGTAGACATACTTGAGAAATATGGAAAGATATATATGCAAGAATATCCAGCAAACACGGTTTATAAAATTAAAAAGTTGGAAACAATATAAATACCCATCAATACAAGAGTACCTATAAAAATTAAGGTACATTCATACAATAACATACTGTGTAGGCATTAAAGAGAATGAGATGATCTAAATTTCCATAGAATATACACAAACTCATAGTTCACTATCAAATAACTGTAGTTTAAGAAAGAATAAATATAAATACAATTATGCAGAATTTAAGACTTCATATAAAATTTAAATATTTAACACCTGTAGTTTCAAAATATCGACAAATAAATCCTCCAAATTCACAAATCTCTCTCTCAAGATAATGTACAAATTTAACATTGTTCAACAGAAAGTTACCTTGTGCCACTTTTCCAATTGTTTTGCTACATAACCCCTCTCATTCAAATAGGTAAACCCTTTTGGAATGGAGAGAAATCTAAAAATAAAAACAATTAACAGTTTAACATTGGGAATGACAAAAAAATGTTAAATACTAACATATCTCAAATGAAAAACAAGTTTAAGGAGTGAAAAGACTTTAGGAATAGCTCCTTCCTAAAACAAAAAAGTCAACTATTATTTATCGTAACTTCAATTACAAATACATTTTCACAATCTTTCCAAAAAACACTTGAATCCAATCACAGTCAAGCAAACGCCCACAGAAATATACAGGAAACACTGAGTGTTCACAGGGTCCAAGGTTCTAACGTAGACCTCTTTCAGAACTTCACAGCTAAACTCCTGCGGGTGCTTCTTTTTCATACTGGAATCCAGCTTGACCATATGCTATAGAGACAGCACAATAGAAAACATAACCATAAAAAAAATTCCTGAAAATTTACCTCAGAAGGAGAAGCAAACCTTTGTCCCCAAGGTGGGATAAAGCTGGCTTCATTTGAATAAGAGCATGAAGATTGGCCTAAAATAAATAATTATTAGGTAAATTGACAATTGCACAAGGATAGTAAATTCTCTATTTTCAAAATTCCCATAACATGCACATTATAATTTCATACGGTTTTGTTAGAACTGAACACATAGTAACAACTGGTGCATGCACACTCTGTTAGAGAATTATGAACCCTCACCTTGTCTTCACATGCTTCATCGAGGACATCAAGAGCTTCAGAAGAGATTGTTTTGTTTTTATCATGTAGCTGGGTAACTAGTAATTCAATTCCCCAGTTATTGAAGAATTCAACATTGGCTCTCAATAATACTCTTAAGTGTTTTGTTGCATACAACCTGCAGGCCTATAAAGACAAATGAACATGTTTTAAAAAACCCCCCACAAACTTCATCAGCAATAGCCATTTTACTTTGTTTTGGGATAGTTTCACTACTTGAAAAGGGAGAAAAATTGGAATTGATAATGTAGCCCTTTATATAATACTTTTTTACTGATAGTAAAGTAAAATAAAATACTTCTGTTTCTATCTAGCTGTTTCTTCCCCTTTATATAAAAATATGAATTCTATATGGAGTTCTTTCGAGGAACTAAAATTTTACAGTAAGCTCGAAATCCATCCCATATTCTTATAATTTACAGTTAATTTTACTTGGCTGAAATCTATAAAATAAGGAATTACCCGGTTATAAAAAATACAGTATTATTACTGTTACACTCACATCAGTGGCTGCGGTGAGGACTTTGGAGAGGATGACTCTGGCCAACCCATCTCTGCTGTAGTCCAAGCTAGAAACAGTCAGTTTTAGCAGGTGATCTTGGTTTTTCAAGGAGCAAAGGTTAAGGAGACTAAAAAATCAGAAAGAAAATAATGAAGATTATTAGAAATTATTATATCAATGTGTTAATTCGCTAAATATTTTTAAATTCCTAATATAAAAAGGCATTTCTAAAAGAAAGCACTTAATGACGAAAATGGAAGCACCACTGCTGTCGGTGTCCACGAGCTCTTTCTCTTTTCTCTTCGTTTGCTGGATCCCTGCTTTCTCCCAAACGCCCCTCCAGAGCTGTCGGCCTGCTTTCTATCTAGGAGTCTCTTTCCGTTTGGCTTGTAGTTCGGCTCATTCATTAGATTCCACATATAAGTGAAATCATATGGCACCCGACTTTCTCTGGTTAATGTTCTCAGGGTCCAGCCATGTTGTTGCAAAAGACTCATGGACACGGAAAACAGTCTGGTGACTGCAGGGGGAAGGGGGAGGTACAAGAAAGTACAGGGAGGACAAATGGTACTGGAAAAATACAGAAAGAGGACTCATGGACATGGACAACAGTGTGGTGACTGTGGGAGGGCACAAGGGGGCTAAACGGTGATGGAAAAAATACAATAAAAAAAACCCCAAAACAAATAATGTAAAAGTAAATAAAATAAATAAATTGAATAAATACCCGATACTGACGCTAAAACTTTGGTTAAACACCCAAAATAATGTTTTTCACTAAGCCAGTCATTTTCTTTGATAATTACCACTTATTTGTTAACAGTCGTGTCCGTTATTAAATTACCTCTTTCGTTAAAAAACAAAACAATCCAGGGGTGCTCACCATTGAAATACACTGCATTTTTCCAGCATTTTGACTCCATGAGGGTGGCAAGAAAGTGTTCCAATAAATAAAAAGTAGTGCTGACTAAGAGTAGTCAATAAACCATTATTCTGAAGACTTCTTTCAGGTTTCATTCCAGATGAGGCATTGAGCCACTGAACAATATCCTTTACTAGATCCTCTAAGTATCCCTGCCCATCCTAAAAGCAAATACATTGCAATAGTATTAGAAAAGCACTCAGTACCTATAATCAGAAAAATTAACCTTAATCAAGTCCACAAAATGTAATAATGATGAAGTTACTAATGACAGATTCTGAGTCACTGAGCACCTGCTGTTTTCAGTCCCAGCAGACTCAATGCTGCATGGAGATGGCATTATTTTCCATTCAATAAGAAGAAAACCAGGTGTTCCAGAAGGCAAATTACTTGTCCAAAGTCGCAAAAGTAGCGGGATTCAAATCTAGGGTCTGCTCATTCCCTATGTTCCTAAACATAGTTTATGCATATTCAGAAATAAAAGGGAGAAAATTTAATGAAAAAGATTTGCTCTGGAAAATATTCAAAGTGCTTATTACCTCTTCAGACTCAAGAAGAAATTCAGTAAAGTGGCAGCCCACAACTGTCAGCTGCTTCGACTTGGCAAAATCCAGGTCCAGATTGGCATATAATTTACTGCTGGGCTTGTAAAAATAAAGCAGTCTTCGTACAAACCTAAGATCAAAATAAAATTAGAAGCCGATTACTTTAGAATCTTAACCATACTTGAAGGAATAATAGAATTTTGAATGTTTTAGGTCTAAACCACTGAGGTAAATGGCAAGAAATTTAACACACACACAAACAGAAAACAAAACAAAAATCCCCTCAAACCTCTTCATTTTAAAGAATATCTGTATAAAATAAGAATTTTACAGTGAGATGCCTGAAATAAATAGTGGAGAACAAAGGCACTAGCGGGAAAAATGCAGATATGAGATAGCTAGAGGATAAGGTTGGATAAATACAAGAAAGTCATCTGGATCATAAATTTTCTTCTATTATATTTTGTAAAAAACTTTGTATCACGACTCCATAAAACAATCTTATTCTAGATAATTGTAAGCATGTTATCACACTGTAACTGTCTTTTTTTCATAATTAGTCAAAAAAGCCAAGTATAAAAACTGCTGGTAAATTTTTGACAACTGAATTTATGAAGCAATGAACATAATTTGTGATATTTCAATGTTCTAGTTTTCAATACTATATTCTAAGCTTCCATTTAATTTAGTTCAACTTAGTTTCATTCACTATAATCCCATCTAATAAAGGTGCCGGTGAGAGAGAAGCTGGAGAAACATGGGCGAAGGAGACACTGTCTCTGCTCTCAGAGAGTGTACAAGTTAGTGCTGTGCTTCTTTAGTCCAGTGTAATTTATGTGATCTGTATATTTCTCTAATCTCAATACAGATATTAAATAAAATATCATGAGTCAATAAATACAATCAAAACCATGAAGTAGCCCTGGCTGGTGTGGCCGAGTGGACTGAGCCCTGGCCTGTGAACCAAAGGGTCATGGGTTCGATTCCCAACCAGGGCACATGCCTGGGTTGTGGCCAGGTCCCCAGGAGGGGGCGTGTGAGAGGCAACCACACACTGTTGTTTCTCTCCCTCTCTTTCTCCCTCCCTTCCTCTCAAATTAAATAAATAAAATCTTAAAAAAATAAAAAACACAAAAATCATGAAGTAAAGGCCCTCTTTACTTCTCTAAGGAGTTCAGTACTGGTGGTTGGTTACCTAACTCAGATGCAGTAAAATGCATAAAAGCTTGAAGTACTATATTTGCTATGAATATTAGCATGTTTTGTGGAAAGTGTGGAGCATTAACTTGATTAAGGGAAGTATAAAGAGGAGGAAGAATGGCTAATCCTTCCAAATCAGATGCAAATGAAAGTAGAAGTAGATTACTAATAATGGCGAACATTTGGGGAGGGAAACATTACGTCCTTACTATGCCATCCTCATACATTAGCGTAAGATTACTACAGGGTTGATATTACCCAATGAGAGAAACTTTTATCTCAGGTACTTCATTTGTCCCCAAACTAAGTAACTAGAAAGAGAATTAACTGATACTTTCTGGTTATAAAATAAGACTACACATAAAATTGTATAAAAAGATAGTCTCAGACTAACAATTTTTCAACTTCACAATGGTGCCTGTACTTTAAATTTTGAACTGTAAACTTTCCCAGGCTGCAGATATGCAGTACAATACTCTCCTGTGATGCTGGGGGTGGAAGCAAGCACAGCTCGCAGGCAGGTATGTGGTCACCGGGGTGAACAGCTGCCACTCCACAGTACGGTGCTGCCCGAGTTTCTGTATATTGTGCGAGCATGTCTGAGGTAGGCTAAGGTCTGATGTTCAGTAATTTAGGTACATGAAATGAATTTTCATCTTTCAACTTATGACTTTATGGGTTTACAGGGATGTAACCCCACCACAAGTTGAGGCACATCTGTATTTATGTGTAGAATACCAACTATTACAATGTATGTATCTTTAAAGCCCTGATTATTAACATATTAGGTATAATTCAAAGCTACGTCTTTACATTTAAAAAGCAAAATAGTCCTTACATACCTGTGTAACTGTTCATCTTTATAGTTCCTCAGATTTACATTTGGCCACTAGAAAAACATAATATTTATATTATAAATGTATTTATCAATGTCAAACAAAACTATGATGAATTAAAATGAATAATAAAATGAAGACAATCAAGTCATTACCAAGAAGCACCTTGTCATACCTTAAGAATGGTCCCTATAAGATTCCAATTCCATTCAAGATTCTCTTTATGTTGAAGGACTTGGCTATCTCTAAGGTTCATTAAAAGAGCTTCCTCTGTGTCCTAGAATCATCAGAAAGTAATAAGGAAAATTAAGGCAAATTGTCTCAAATCAGAAAACTATGCTTAAAATTTACGAACAAAACATTTTTTATTTAAGAATGGATTATTAAAATTTTAACTTTAAAAGTTACAAAGACACAGATGTAAACTGCCTAATCATTATGAAACTTGGAAGCCATCTGAAAATCCATATGCACAAATAAAATGAAAAGTCAAGTCAGTACATGCATACTAAATCCAAGCAGGTATGTGCATACTTAAGACACCAAGTTAAAAATCGCGATTTTCTGTCAGTACCTTAAGAACAAATATATCCTTCTGAACTCTGAGATACTGATCCCGTTTCTGGTGTGTTATAACTGCTTTCTGAATAATGTGGTCTAAATGAAGACTGTAAGGTTTAGGTCCTCTTTTCTTCATTTCATGGAAGCGTTTTAAACAGTTCAAGGCTGCACTGGCTCGCCTAATGAGAAAAAATTTCAGTTAATTACTGTAGTAAGCATAATTTTAAAGAGATCACTTTGGTAAACTACTCTATTAAAACTTAAATAAATTTAAGTATAGAGACTGTTACTAAAAAGTAATTTATGTAATCAAATTTGGAACCAAAGAAAAAGAAATTAAGAACACTGCAAAAATGTATGAAGAAATTCATGGCCATAAACAGACCCAGTAAATTTAAGTCTATCAGGCTTTGGGAAAGTGTATTTTTCCATTATGAAATTACTGAAATAAAAGCTGAAAGTTACCATCACTAATGTAAGCCTAGAATTAGGACTGAGATGGGCCCGTAAGATCCTCAGTTTATAATATTTCAGTTTGTTAAATAATAGTATTTCCACTGACAAAATTAAGTAAAATATTACTACAAATTATTAACAGAAATTCATAGTTCTAAACAGTTAATGAACTATATTTTACTATCATTATAAAAATATATGAGGTCCAGAAATACAGATTTTTAAAATCACACCTGAAAAACAGGTGCCCCTGGCCTAGACATAATCTTTACCACATGAAAAGACTCCTGCTAGCCCTTCCCAATCAAGCTCCTCTACCTTTACCCTATATATTTATATTTTGTTATTAGAACTGGAATTCCAGCAAAGCAATAGCTGTATTACCAAACTTTATTACCAAACTTTTGTTTTCAGATTCCGTATTTGCAATATTTCTTTCAGAGTTTAGCTTACTTCAATATCTATAGTGTGGGCTACAAAATTCCAACATTAATTTTAACCCCACATATAAAAGAAAACACTGTTAATCTTTGTGCTTTATTTATGTGAAATAATTTAAACATTAAAAACAAGCCTTAATGGCTGCTCGAAACATAAAATAGTCCCAAAACCTCACAACCAACATTTTTATTAATTTGGTAGAAAGTTGATGCCCCTGTCCAAAAAAATGCTAGAAAGAGCTTATTTTGCCAAGCTATAATACTTTGTAGCCTAAAATACAAATTACAAAAAAGAAAACTATTAATTCTCCTCTTATCTGTACAGTTTCCCTGGAAGAATTTCCAAGCATAGCCTATTCACACTACTTTTTAAATACAAGAGAGGGAGTGTATTCTAATTGGGTATTAAAGATACCAAGCAAAAACTTTCCTAGAGCTCTCATACTTACACTCTTTTCTCCTTGGGGATATCAAAGGATGCTGCCATATTCATTAGGGTTGGCAGGCAGTGCAAGTGATGGCTATGTGAATGAGGAAGAATTGTGTTTGCCTAAAATGAAACATAACATTTTTGAGAGCTGAGAAATATTTATGTTCTAGATTATTTATCTACAGATAAAATAAAAAGACTCTAAGGTTTTACTCATGAAATTAACAATGATTTATTTTTCAATACATATTTATAAGTTTATCTTATCTACTTTCAACAAAGATGTAACAAATATAGACTCACATTTATAAAACTAAATTTCACAGATAGTTCATGATAATAAATTGTAATTTTTAAGTGGTACATAATTAAACTCAGTCTTTAAATGATCTCAAAAAACAATACAACAGAACAGATACAGAGCTATAATTTACATTAAAAGTAATATTTAAAACACTAAATGCAAAATCTTATGAATTAAGTTTTAAAAAATACTTTCTCAAAACAAGTTTGTCTCATATTCTGATAATATTTAACATAAACTCATAACTCCTGCTTCCCAAACAAAATTCTACCACTCAATCTGCTTTTATCAATAAAGATAACTAAATTAATTACATGTGGAAGCCAGAAGAGGTAAGAGTAGTAAGTAATGAATTAACAAACACCACTGTACCACTCAAAAGCACTTTTATATTTCAAGATAATCATAGAATTCTGGTGTGTAGGTGAAAAGAAAAAAAGTGATTCATTCATATAAAAGCAACTAGCTCTAAATATTAATATGCTTATAGGAAATGATATCTTGAAAACAGAAATCAAAATAATCAAACCTGAGAACCTGCAATATTAATTAATTCCTCCATAGATGGGCTGAAGGAGAACAGAGCAAGTGGCTAAATAATTTATTGAAAAACAAGACAGTTATCATTAAACTCTGTTTAATTCTCTTTACTTCACTCACACAGCCCAGATGCTATGTAGGGAAAAAACAAAAAAAAACAACAACTGGGAAGGTAGGGTACTAAAACAGTAACTAAAACAAATACTCTGCCAATAACAGCAAGCCATAGTATAATTTTAAAAGACTTGCCATTGGGCTGCTTCTTCCTTACTGAGTTTAAAATAGTTCTTTTTACTTAGCATTTTATTAACTAAAAGGTAACCTACAAATATGAACTTCTATTTTACAAGCAAAGCTTCCTCACTGTTTGATTTACTGGGAGTAAGGAATGATCATCAGATCACTTTCCTGGCTCCTTCTTTCCAGACGTTACTGATGTCACAAAATCATAGTGCAAAAAAAAAAGATTCCTACACCACGAACCTAAACAGGTACATTTACAGACGAGACTGTGTTCTAACAAGGCAGGTGCAATTTGAACTCCAGCACAAAGTTCTCTAAAACTCACTGACTGCCATATTCCATTCCTAGCTGAGTGAAGTAGTACCTATAGTTTTATAGTTCCTTAGAAAGTCTTTCTAAGAGAGATTAAGATTTAAAGGACTGAAACTGTCAATACTGAAAGTTAGTGCAAAAATCCTTATTTGGTACTTTGTACTTTTTATATTTGTTTCATTTCTAAAACCAGCCAATATATATCAAGATATAAGACATCAAGGGTTCTTTGTAACAAAAATATTTATGTCCAAAAACATGAATTTATTCCTTGAGATAATACAAAGTAACATTGTTAAGATAACCTATTTCACAAGTTAAAATATTAATGACATCAGACGCAATCCGGAGTGGGTCAGCTCACCATGTGTAAAAGCTCCCCTAGAAGGATGGTGGCTCTCACTGAGATAAGGTCATCACTGTTTGTTATCACTTCAACCAAACCCTTTGAAAAGAAGGAAATGCCATAGTCACAAAATAGTATACATGAACACATTTATGCAAATGTCTGTTGCTCTAAAAGAATTCTGTTAGAGAAAATAAATAAAATAGAATAAAATGAGGTGTGTAAGTCTTACCTCTAAAAGTCCATTACGAATAAATGCAGAAAGTATCAATGCCAAATAATTATCCATGAGGTCTGGTCTGTAATAAATACCGCACAGAAACAACTTGAACAACATTCCACATATCATATAATTTAACATAAAAACAGTAATTGCAATAATTTGAATCATTTATGTGTCTAAATTCTACCTGGATCTGGCACGATGAGGAAGAATAGTTTTCGCCTCAGCTGCTACAAAGCCATCTGAAAGCCTCCAGCTGTCTTGGAATCTACCTGGATCTAAAACAGTTAAAATCAGATGGTTAGAAGATAGTTAGATGTTACCGAAACACTTTAGGTAAGTGTACATAACTACCAGCTAGCCAGGCTATAATTAATCTTTTTAAATACTAGTTAGAAAAAAATAGATTAAAAATGCATATAGAAAAAATGACTTATGTAAATGAATACAAATCTAACTTTATTTTGGGACTTTGGGGTCATTTGACTAAAATAAAATAAGCCAAGAATTAGATTATCTAATTTGAGAATTACACAATTTCTTATGGTCTCCTCTTCCTTCCTTGGTCCATCTTTCCATTAATTTCACTGCTTATTTGAAAGAGATAGGGTGATAAAGAATAAATTAAAAATTTATTTTTAGAAATCTATTGCAGTTTTTATTTCTATATTAATTTCATGCCACTATGATTAAAAAACAATAGAAAATCATTCAATACTTAGTTCATTATTTTTCCTTTAAGGGGTTGTATCTCAATTAGGTATGACATTTTAAAAATGACAACATTTGAAAAGATGCAAATATACTTCAATAACTTACCTACACTGAGCAGTGCTTCTATAAACTCTTCAGTCACAACAGGTACAGGAAGACGAAATATATCATAAAGCACTTCAAGAAGACCTCGCTACAAGTGCAAATAAATACAGTTCATTTACTTTTCTGGAAAAAATATCTGCTTAAAGATGTTATGAATATCTTATTCACAAAATTAAAAACTGAAAAAACAATATACATCTGAGCTATGCTCAATAAAAAATTAATTACAAAATGCTTATTACATACATGATTTAATCTTTTCAATAAATCTTCAGTAACCCCATTATACATGTGAAGAAACAGATTTAAAGGTTAAAAGTAATATGCCCAAGGTCACAGAACTATAAATAATAAAACTAGTCAAATCTTTGTTGGTCAGATTCCAAAGGCTATGTTATTTCATCATCTCCTGAGTAAGAAGTCAACTGAATTGTCTCAACCTCTAGTGGCTTCTAGCTGCCTCAATCTTTCTACCTGTAACCACATCCTTCCATTTCCATTGTCTAAATGTTTTTTAGTTTACACTTTAAGTGAGGCACCCCTGGCTAATATTTTCTAATACTACTGCTCAATTCCAAATTTAGTTTACATAAACAAGAAAGAAAGAAAGAAAGAAAGAAAGAAAGAAAGAAAGAAAGAAAGAAAGAAAGAGAAAAAAAATTTGTTTCTTTGAACAAAATTAAATACACTGAAGAGGAAATGAAAAAGTTAATGTTTCCCTCCAATTTTTATTTGGTAATTTGTTTTGACTGTATAACACAAATTCTTATGCATTAATAATTTATAAATACATCTAAAAAATGAGCATATATGTATAATACATATAGGCTGTCCAGAAAGTATCCATCCTTGTACTATGAAAAAGAGACATTTATTGAAGAAGATACAAGAAATATTATACATAGGACAATGATACTTCAGTCCCCTTCAAAAAGGTAGCGTGGGACCTCACACAGTTTTCCCAGTCACCATCAGGTGCCCAGTCATACATTCCTGAATTGATCAACAGTTTGAAACCTCTTCCCTCTCAAAGGTGATTTTAGTTTTGGGAAAAGCCAGAAGTTGCAGGGTACCAAATCTGGGCTATAAGGGGGACTGAGTCAATTGGGTGATTTGATGTTTCACCAAAAAAACTCTGTATAAGATGTGATGCATTATCAGGCACATTGTCTGTGATGAGGCTGCCAATCACCAGCTGCCCACACCTGCAGCCTTCTGAATCTTCCAAATAGTTTCCACAGAGGTATGTTCAAGCTTAAGGCAAAATCTGATGTGGATCTCTGTTGCTCTACTCGCTCAGTCATTTTGAATGCAATGGTCACACAGTGCACATGCTCACTCAACGGTGTCTACACCCCCACTGACTAGTGCAGTGAAGTTGCCATTGTTCTTCTGGGCCGTCAAGTTATGTAGATGTTGCGCAAATTGTTCTTGTTATATAACAATGGCTGGAATTTTTCTGGACTACACACACACACACACACACACACACACAATGTACATGTATATACACACACCCATGTATATACATATATACACAACCCAATTTTAATCAAACCCCCTTATATTATAAAATCATGTTAAAAGTCTGAAGATGCGTAAATATCAGTTACTTTTTCCTAAATATAATTCTGCATTGCTTGAACCTATTACAATGAGAATGCCTTTCTGTACTGTTTGCATATTTAATGAATAAAGCATAATTAACTTATTTTAAACCCAATTTTAGTACAGCCACAGTTCCTAACAGCAGTATGTCTAATGGTTCATATTATACTTAAGAGTCAACTAAGTTGTAAATATTTATTGATGTATTTTTTAAATGCTCTATGATACAGATTAACAATTCTTGAGGAAAAAGCATCCCTGAAATAAGCTTTTTATAATCAGCATAACTTTTACCTACCCTTATTTCCATATTTGGTATGCAAAGTACTCCAATTAAAGACTGAATGCCAGAGTTTCCAGGTTTACATAAATTAATAATACCTAAAGAAAATTAAAAAAAATCATTGACATAAAGTTCAAAAAAAATTTTAGTAATATATCCCTAATATAAAAATCTGTGATGTTTTTCCAAGCTCAACTATACTATTATATTATTTGGGTATCACAAGTGATAGCATATTTCAAACATTCTCTGAATTGCCTACTATAATTTTATTTTACTTCCTTCTTCTATCTGTTTTATACCCCCAAAAGTTTATAATAACTGACTTATGACTCCCATTTATTGATGAGTGATTATCAGGAAATAAAAATATTGGAGAGAGTAAGGTCTTTCTCCCTCATTTAATGCATCCTTAAACTAAAGTGAAAAACCCTGCTTGGCATTAGTCTTTTAAAAGTTTAGACAAGCAACCTATCAGATGCAGAGTTCAAAACACTGGTGATCAGAATGCACAAAGAACTCACGAACACAACAAAAACATAAGGGAAACAATGAAAGTTACACTAAATGAAATAAAGAAAAAGCGTTTTATTAGAACAGCAGATAGAAAAAAGAATTTTTTAAAAATGAGAGACTTAGGAACCTCTGGGGCAACTTTAAAACGTACCAACATCTGAATCACAGGAACAGCAGAAAGACAAGAGAAAGAACAAAAAATTTAAAACTTATTTAAAAAAAATAATGAAGGAAAACTTCCCTAATTTGGTGAAGGAAATAGATATCCAAGCCCAGGAAGCACAGAGTCCAAAACAATGTGGACCCAAAGACGACCACACCAAGACACATCACAATTAAAATACCAAAGGTTAAAGATAAAGAGATAATCTTGAAAGCAGCAAGAGAAGAGCAGAGGGTTACCTATAAAGGAGTGCCCATAAGACTATCAGCCAATTTCTCAGAAGAAACTTAGCAGGCTAGAAAGGACTGGGGCAAGAAGTATTCAAAGTGATGAAAAGCAAAGACCTACAACCAAGATTACTCTGCAAAGCTATCATTTTGAATGGAAGGGCAGATAAAGTACTTCCCAGACATTGTAAAGCTAAAGGAGTTCATCATCACCAAGCCATTATTACGTGAAATGTTAAAGAGACTTATTTTAAAGAAAAGATGATCAAAACTATGAATATTAAGAAGGCAACAAATTCACAACTATCAACAGCTGAATCTAAAAAAAGAAACTAAACAATCGTAACAGGAACAGAATCACAGATATGGAGATCATTTAGAGGGTTATCAGTGGGGAGGGGAAAAGGGGAGAATGGGGAAAAGGTACAAGGATTAAGAAATATAATTGGTAAGTACAAAATAGACAGGGGGGTGTCAAAAATACTACAGGAAATGAAAAAGCCAAAGAACTTATATGCCCAACTCACGGACATGAACTAAGGGGGGAGATGCTGGAGGAAAGAGGGATACTGGGTAGAGGGGACAAAGGGGCAAAACCAGGACAAGTATAAGAGCATAATCAATAAAATATATATTTTTAAAAGTTTATTAATCTTAAAATCTAACTTTTAGCATAGAAAAGTGAAACTGACAGACTTCAAATAAATTGTATGGATCAAAATTTTAAGTGAGAGAACTGAATCAAATAATTTTAACCATATTAATATCATGTTACAAAAGAAGATGTGTGAATAGTCAATAAAGCGTTCAATATCATTTGTCATTGGGGAAATGCAAATTCCATTCACAATTAGATACCACTACACACCCAGCAAAATGGCTAAAATTAAAGACCAATAACACCAAATGCTGACAAGGATGCAGATCAACTGGAACTCACATACACTGATTACAGCAGTATAAAACAGTGTAAGTATTTTAGGAAAAAGACTGACAATTTTTTGTAAAACTAAACATACATCTACCTTGTTACCCAGTAATTCCATTTGGGTATTTACCCAGGAGAAATGAAAGTTCACATCTGCAAAAAGAAGTGCATAAAACTGCTCATGGCACCCCTATTAACAATAGTCAAAGCTGGAAACAGATTAGGTGTTCACTAACAAGAGGCGAACTAAACACACTGTGATAAATTTACCCCAGGGAATACTACTCAGCAATAAAATGGAACACATTACTGGTATATGCAACAACATGAATGAATCTCAAAATCAAAGTGAGTGAAAGGAAAGCCTTACATTAAAGCAAAAATATACTATGATTCCACTTATATGACATTTCAGTCAGAACAGGCAAAGCTGACTGCTATGAAAATAAACAGAACAACGGTTACTTCTCATGGGTGTTGGCTTAGGGATTAACCAGGGAGGGGCATGAGAGAACCTTCTGGGGTGGTGGTAATGTTCTATATCCTATAAAGGGTTTGGGTACATGCATGTAAGCATTTGTGAAAACTCATTAAACAGACTCAAGATTTGTGATGTAAGGGGAAATTTTACCTAAAAACACAAAGCTACAGAAACAAACAAAAATAATCAGTGAGGGCCATAAACAAATATTGAATTCTAGGTAACAGTCTTCATACTCAAGTGTTTAGGAGTCAAGAGTATTAAAATATGCAACTTCCTGTGAAATGCATAAGAATAATGTAGGAGGACTGATGAATTCACGGCGGGATGGGCAGATGAACAAATAAGCAATGAAGTAAATAGAGCAAAATTTAGGTGGTGAAAGAATATGGGTGTTCACCGTACACTTTTGCAGTGCATTTGAAATTTCTGATAATAAAATGTTGGAGGAAATGTTTTTAAAAAGTCGTATAGAACTCTGCCCTGGCTGGTGTAGCTCAGTGGATTGAGCACCAGCTGCAAACCAAAGGGTCACCATTTAGATTCCCAGTCAGGGCACATGCCTGGGTTGCAGGCCAGGTCCCCAGTGGGGGCCATGTGAGAGGCAACCACACATTGACGCTTCTCTCCCTTTCTTTCTCCCTCTCTCCCTCTCCCTCTGAAAAATAAATCAATAAACTTGAAAAAGAAAAAAAGAAAAAAAAAGTCGTATAGAACTCTGAAGTTCTATTACTTTTAAGTACTTATATCAGTATTCTTCAAACTTTGATGTCTGATGTAATGTGAGAGGTTACAGATTAAGATACAGTCTTTACAGATCATACTCCATACTAATAGTTTTGGAAAGCAGGCAGTTCCAACTCCTGAAGAAACTGCGTTCCAGAGCTCATTTGTCAATCACTTATTTGGATTTTGAAATCTATTATATATAATAGAAATAACATCACGAGTATAAAGAAGCTCATCTACCTCATAAACAGTACCCGTTTCTAATGATGGATCAGTATGAAAGGCCACAGGACAGAGGCAAGAATGGTAGAAGGAACGTTTAAGAGAGGCAAGGAAGGAGAGTGGCAGAGATTAGCGACAGTGACAGGGAGAGCAGAGCCTGGAGGGAGAATGAGAAGACAGTAACCAGGCTGCCCTGGTGGTTAAAGCCAGAGAGAATTCATGGTTTGGTGACGCAGGCACAGCTCTAATGGCAAGGAAGGTAAAGGCCAGGAAAGGGTGACAGCCATAGCTACGGACAACAGAGTGAGTTCTGGAGCAAGGGCAGTGACACCTAAGCTTGGCAGGAGGGCTGTGCTGGTTCCACACTGAAATAGTGTGTGCAGGCTGGCTAAGTATAAGAAAGAATGTGTGACATTGGGCCCTTGTAAATGCTAGTTTATCCCGAGGGCGAGGGAAATCGGCAGCCATCAGGCACACATGGCATAAGTGGAATTTTCACCAAAGCTCAGAGAGGTCAGAGGAAGTCCCTATAAACACACTGGCCAGGGGCCAAAGGCTGGGAAAGTAATTTGCATGAAAAAGATATGTTTGTTAGAGTTATCTAGGTCTGTTGAAGTATTTAGGGAAATTTTCTAGTTCTGCTTACTGCTATACTCCTTTGTATGCTATTCCTTAAATTACTCTACAAAGAGGAAGAAGATAATTACTAATATAATTGGTGCCATTAAATTTTAAAAAAATGTTTGCTTTTTATTCCCCAGAAAGATAAAACATGCATAATCCATCTTCTAAAGAAATTTAAGAGTACTAATGACCTACCCTTGCTTATTTGGTATTAATGACATTTTGTATTATACTTTTAGGTAACAAAAGTATAGATCATATTTAACTTTCTTAATTGGCCAGGCAATTGTGAGTATATAGACTTACAAATAGTCAATTTTAATGATTTTGTACAAATTCCGTTAGCTCTAAAAATAACATAGAAGGTGAGACTAGAATAATATCTAAACTAGATTCTGCAATAATAATTTAACATTTGAAAGCATAGTGAAGTTTTTCTTACATAAGAGAGTGTTGTACGGCAGCACTGACTAACTTACCTGCCCATGACCGGAATGTTGCTATGATTCCCATTTTACTGGATAGAAACCTTGCTTCTCTGTCTTCTCTGGGTGCAGTAGGTGGACGGCAGCAGGGGTGAGGAGGTCAAAGAAAAGAATAAAACGTTAAAACAAAAAGTGAGTTTTTCCTGGTACTATAGCAGAATGAGCACTATTGTTAGTTAACATTTAAGTATTTACACAGGAAATTAAACATGTTAAAAAACAAAGATCAGAACTGTCTCAAAGTGAAAGACCCAATAACATAAGGACCCCCTTCCAATTTCAGATCCACAACAGTTTAAAGTTATACATTTTGACTTTTTAATTTAGTTCCATGTTTCCTGCTTTTAAAAAAAGTATTCTTAGATAGCTCATCACTTTTAATTGAGAATTAGACAGACAACACCAGTTGCTTAATAAGCATTTCTGCCCGAACTCTAAAATACCCGCATCACCTCAAGATGTCATGTCCTAACCTGTGGATCTTGCGTGTATGATTTTACTGTCGTGAGTGCGGTTCTGTTCATATTGTACAGCCCAGCAGACCATAAGTTAGGTTTGACCTGACTAAAGAGTTTTCTCAAGCTGGTAAGTCTGAGATTCAATTCAAGCACAAGGATTTGAGGGATTCCTCGAGTCTGAAGACGGAGGGAACCAGGTGACAAAGAAAGAGGCTGGCCTCTGGAAGCTGACAGCAGGCTCCAGCTGACAGCAAGGAATCGGAGTTCTAAATTGTGTAACAGCAAGAAAGTAAATGCTGACAGCAACCTGAATAAGGTTGAAAATGGATTTCTCCCCATGACCTCCAGACAATAGCCACATGGGACTTCTGAGCTACTGAACTGGGAGCTGATAAAAGGATGTTATTTTAACATGCTACGTTTGTGGTAACTTGTCATGCAGCAATAGAAAATATGTATGCTCTGCGTCAACAAAGAGAATGTCTAAGTAACATAAGAAAAAGCCAAGAAAGGGGTCTAAAAACCTTCAATTCATAACTTGGCAGAAAGAGGTTTGAGAAGTCTTAAATAGAGAACATCTATTTTGATTTCTTAGCTAGGTCATGATATGTTAGAATGTGAGGAGTCCATTGTGATGGAGGTGATTAAAGATATACAACCATTTTTTTTTTAATTCAAGGGAAAAATGAAAAACAACAAAAACATCCCTATTTCACAATGTTCCATAACTTAGTAATTTTAATATTTACTATCTATCAAAATAAGTATGCCTGCAACCAACAATCCTACCAGAAAAACACCTCATAGCATATTTACAGGAATTGTGTCATTTGCAAAATCTTCAGATAGTACATTATTTGATGCCTACTCAATTAAAAAGCTATCCCAGAATATCTAGTGAACTACGTGCTTTTTCTCTCCCAAACAACTCTGAAAATTATCCTGCCTCATTTTTAGAAAACAATCTTTACTCTATATCCTTTTACTTCCCTTTTAACCTTACTCTCAATATTCTACCTATGCTATCTTGCTGTTTACTCAACTTGTTAATAGGGCAGCACTTCATTCCATCCTTGTTATTTTATTCTTTTATTCTCTCAATGTAATTATACTAAAAAAAATATAAACAATAAAAAAAGACCTAGGTTTCTACTGCAGCCTAATTTATCTTTTTATATATAAAATTAGTCTTTAAATATCTCAAAGTTTACCTTTAATTTTTTAAACCACAGTTAATTACATTATCAGAGACTTACGACATAATTCCATGAAATACTAAACTAACTCAAACTCACACTGCCCTGACTCTACATGCAATCGGGCAAATTTAAAACTTGATTAGCAACATACACATCACCTTTTAAATGACTAGGAACAAACGATACTTACTTGAGCTGTCCTTCAGCTGTATCTGGACTATGTCTGTAGTGAAAATCAGTATAGGGTGCTAAAATGCGCTAATAAAAAAAGCAGAAAAAATTAGTGCCCTTATTGTAAAATGCATTCTATGTGTAACAAGTTAAAATTAATTCCACTTCCCTATATCTTTAATTGGGTAAACTGTTTGAGAGACTTATTTCTTTAAACTCGTCGTCAAGAAATATACAATTTTTTAAATATGGAAATTGAATTTTTAAAATTTTAAACTGAAGTGTAATACACATATACATATAAAAAATGCACAAATCATAAATGTACGACTTGACGGATGTTCTCAAACTAGGTACACTCTCCTGCAGCCAGCAGCAGGTGGAGAACACACCAGCAGCCTCAAAACCTCCTTACTTCCCCTCGGTACTAAGAAGTCACTACCAACTCTGGGATTACTATCCTGACCCGCAACACCATGACTTAGTTTTGTCCACTTCTGAACGTTATTGAAATGGTTTTGTTTTATAAATTACATTCTCCTCTGTTGCTATTATAAAGAAATCCAAGCTATTTTTTGTGTACTGCTCCTATATTCAGCAACCTTGCTACATTCACTTATTTTAGAGCTTTAACCACTCTAACTCATTTGCAATATGTCAGTGCCTACTGCATTATTGTGAATTTTAATTTTAAACTCAATTTAAATTATGAAAGATGTAACTAACTGCTTCTGACAATCAGTATTTTTCTAAATTTTTAGTTACATGTGTACTTTTTATGGCATTTTTCATTCCTTCCTACACTTGTTTAGATCACATTCCTTCTGACTGAGGACTCCCTCTAGCCTTTCTTTCTTTGTGCCTGCCTTATTTTATAAATAATAATAAATATTTATTATCTCACATGGTTTCTGTGACTCAGGAATCTGAGAGAGCTTAGCTCTGCAGTTACAACTCAGGGTCCTCCCATAAGCTTCAAAATGTTGATTGGGGCAGGAGCATTCTGAAGGCTTGATGGGAGCTGGAGGATCTGCTTCAGGACAGATTACTCACAAGGTGCTAGTTGTTGGCAACTGGGCTCAGTTCCTCCCCACAACGCACAGGAAGGCGATCCAAGAAGAGTAATGTTTCTTTATATTCCCTTGGGTCTATAGTCTGAAAAATCTTTATTTTACCTTTGTTTTGGAAAGTCATTTTCTCTGGGCATTATTTTAGCATTATTTTCTTTCAGCACTCTAGAGATTCAGTTCTACTTTCTGCTGGTTTCCATTAATTCTGTCATGGGAAATCAGCTATCGGACTTGCTCCTTTGAAAGTATTGTCTTTTTTTCTAAAGATGCTCTTCAGATTTTTATTGGTCTTGGTTTTCAACAATGTTACCATAATGTGCCTACATATTGTTTTCTTTGTATTATCTCATTTGGAATTTTCTGAACTTTGCAAACATGAAGTGAAGTTTCATTAGTTTTAGAAGCTAAAGTTTTGGTCATTGACTCTGGATATTTGCTTCTGACTATTTTGTGTCTCTTCTCCCAAGACAACAATTATGTTTTATCCCTTTTTGTTCTATCGCTTTCTTTTCCCAAATTATGCCTTACTCTGAATATTTTTTTCTGACTTTTCTTGCAGTTTATCAGTGGTATCTTCTTGCCCAAAATGAATTTTTAACTTCATTGAGCTCAGAATTTCAGAATTTCCATTTGACTCATTTTGTATATTATAATTATCTGGTGAAATTCTCCATTATCTCATCTATTTTCTTCCTCTTTTTCTCCATTTTTCTGAACAAATGAATCATAGTTGTTTTAAGTCCTTTCCCTCTAACTGCAACATTCTGGATCACCTTTGGGAGTACTTGTGCACAATATATTTTGTTTGGGTTTTCAGTTGCACAGACTTTATCTTTTTGTATGACATTCCGTCAAAGTCCTGATGGATTGTCAGACAGGTTGAATTTTATAATCCAAGTGATGTTATCACCATCAGATCGTTTATCTTTTCCACTGTTTGTCGGTAGGTTAAGGAGGCTGATTGTTTTTTCTGATCACCAAGTTAAATTGAGACTATGTTGCAATTTTGATAAGATAGAGTACATTTTGGGTTTCCTTTCCTAAAGTACAGCCCTCTAGTGCTTTCAATGGAGAGCTTAACAAGTATTTTTCTCCTTGGTGCTGACTGGATTTATTTTTTATTTCATAAAAATAAAAAATCTTAGTTTTGATCTAAGATCTTTAGCTATTCATCTATGATAGCTTCAGATTTTAGGGAATGTCACGCACGGAAAATCAGCTATGAAATACCCAGCTTTGTCACTTTAATATCACACACTACTGTTCAATGCTCCTCCAAGTTTTTCTGATGCCAGCAAAAGCCTATGTGGATTTTCAGATACTAATTATATCCTAATCAGTAAGTGGACCAAGGGGAAAAAGGCAATTGCATAATCAGCATGAATTCACTACTCCTTTAAAGACCTTTACCCTTCTGCCCATGGCCCCTTCTCCTGGGAGGCCTTTGCATCCTATGCTTGGAGACTACAGCATATTCCCCTGTGCTGTCCTCAGGGTTTGACATGGTAGCCTCTGTCCTGCAGAGGTGCTCATTTCATCAAACGTCTGGGGGGATAAGTCAGACTTGGTCTAGGGACTTTACATGTCTCTTGGCTTGTCATGCCTTGTTATGCCATAACCCCCCAGGACTACCAAATACTCTGGTCTTCTACCTAAGCCTCAGTCACATTCTCAGGCTCTGGCCTGTGCCCGAAATCTGCAAGTACCCCCAAGGGCATCTCTAGATCTTCAGGGAAACTCTCCAAGTACCTTCCTTCCTTACAACTTCACTCCCATCTGCAATAAAATAAATAAACACACAAACAAACTTCACTCCCTCTGGTCTTTCTTGGTTTAACAGCTCTACACCGCTCGAAATAGATGATTTCCATCATTATCCAGCTTTTCCAGTTTTCCACAGCAGATGTTATGAACTACCCTATCCCACTCTGAAGTGTAAGTTTAATAAGTGTTTTCTAAATTTACTATAAAATTATAATTATTGTACAACCTTTACAGAGTTTCTACTCTATTAACATTATTGTATTAAATCTTCATTTCTTTTTCTGTCTGAGATTAAAACATATTACATGTAATATAAATAGAAGCCAAGGTAAATTTTAAAAACCATTTCTAACAGGAAGGAGCTGTGGGCCCAATAACAGACAGTAGCACTGAAAATGGTTCCTGTGTATGTAGAAAAGGGAACCGATTATTAATTTAGAATGAAACTCATAAAATATAATTAATATAAATGAGGACAATATTCTCTTAAGAGCAGATTCTACAATGAAGAAGAGGATGATAAACTAGAAGATGATGATACTGAGTAATTTCCAAGGTAACCAGTATTTGAATATTTATTATGTGCTAGGTACTAAATAAGATATTTTACATATATCAGAATATATGAAAAGCACCAAGACATACTGCCCAGCTCATTTAAGGCTTTACATTAGTGTTAGCTGCTGCTATTACTGCTACTACTGCAGCTTCTACTAAATACTACTACTACTGTTATTATTATAGTACTCACTCTTCACAACTCTTCAGGACAAAAACCATGACCTTCATTTTACTGAGGGAAAAAATAGGTCCAAGAGAGGCTAAGCCCTGGCCAGTATGGCTCAGTTGGTTGGAGCGTCATCCTGTAACCAAAGGGTTGCAGGTTCGATTCCTGGTCAGACCATATATCTAGGCTGTGGGCTTGACCTCCTCGCCCCTCCCCACGGTCTAAGCACCTATGGGAGGCAACCAATCGATGCTTCTCTCTCACATTGATGTTTCCCTCTCTCCCATCTTCTCTAAGAAGCAACAAGAAAGTGTTCTTGGGTGAGGAAATACATACATACATACAGGCTAATAACTAGCCCCAAATCATAAAGTTAGCAAGTAATACAAAAAAGTCAAAACTAGATCTGCATATGCTCTCAATTGCTATGCTATTCTCGGGAGATCTGAGTAAAAACAAAAAGAACAAATTTTTGTGGTTTTAAAGTACAAGATATAAGCAAAGATACAATCATGTACTTAAACATCTAATACATTATTTGAAAAAGTTTCACTTACATAAAGGCTTTTTAATCTGCTATATAATTATACAGGAACAAAAAACCAGGCCTATACTTACTACCTTTCTTCATTGTAATCATCTCACCAATTTTAAGATTCTAGTTTTTCTACTTGATAAAATAAAACTTAAACCTAAACATACAGCAAAATACGAAAAATGCCAATTTATTCCCATTGAATTACCAAGAATAATGTATTTAAAAATCACATATTAAGAGGAATATTGTACTTAAATTTGTTAGTATGATACAGGCTGATATCAATGTTATAATCTCAAATATTTCTAATAGCCCCAATAAAGGCACAATTATAACATTTAAGACAAGTTTTACATAAAACAATTTAGAAAGGCAAACTACAGAAAATAAATCTTTTATACCTTGCATAATTTTAACCCAAATACAAACAAATTGAGTTCACAATTTGTAATGATTAACAATATGGTACCTGCACACGAATAAATGGTAAGAATATAGTTTGTGATAATTCTGTTCCAACTTTCACAGTGTACTTTTTAAAAGAGTATGTATTATTTTATATTAACTAGAAAAAACAATGAATTAGTAAAAAAATTTTTTTAAAGGATGTACATGTATCCTATTTCTTTCAAGTATACATGGTGATTATTTTCTAATAAGCAGTTCTAAATTCAAAGACTTTTAGCATGGTTTAATAAATAAACAGTATATAATTAGCAGGAGCTATTTACACACAACACACTAAAGTCTTTAAAAAGAAACAGTTTTCTTAAATAAATAGGTAAATGCCTATGTAACCTTGCTTGTGCTTTAATTTGCTTAGTAAAATTTTCATAGTTAAAAAAATAAACTTCACTTTATACAATGAGGAAATATTCTGAGAATTAATATTTTTCAATTCAGTCCAAAATGAATGAGCTATAAAATACTGCTGGGAATAAGTCAATCTTAGAAAATTTAGGTTTGATAATGCTGTACTGCATCTACTAACTTTAAAATTTCAAAGTAAGAGTTTGTATTTAAAGGTATATTTTAAAACTAAAAAAGAATATTAAAGTGCCTACCTCTAATTCTACGTCAGCTCGCACATATTTTCGGGTCTTTGGATGATTAAGGAGGTGCAAAATTGTAGTAATGAGGGCCTCATTTATTCGACTTAACTGGCAATCAATCACATTTTTCAAGATGGTGTTTAGTCCACCTCGAAGGGCCACCACCTCTGGATTCTGAAGTGCTAAAATAAAAAAGAAAAACTTAATATATTATATAGGGTATAATTAATAAAATATAATCAGAATCTGGGGTTTCATTTTAAAACAATTTTCTTTCTGACTTGAAAATCTTTCTAGTCAAGGACATTGAAAGGGGCATGTGGATAAAATGCACCTAAACAAGAGTCACCGAATATACTTCCCCAAACTCTTCTTTATGTCGCTGATTGTTTTTCCATATTCTTTATTCCTATTTTACTGAAACTGTTCTTCTTTCCCATGAATTGCAAGGACTTTTTATATGAGATTATAAGCACTCTATTTGTTTCAATTTTTTTATTGAATTTACAATTTTACTTTAGATTTTAAACTCAGATTTTAAGCTTAGGAACTCCTTTGTTTCGAAGATCAAGCACTTTGTTGTATGCGTGTACAAATGTATATGTTTTAGTGAGTTTGTGATGAACATTTCAGTTTTGAATTTGTCAGAAAATTCAGTTTGGCTTAATATGATAAACAAATTTATTTTAAAATGTTAATCAATTATCACAGCGTGCTTCATAAACTGATTTTTATACTTTTGATATACTAAAGTTTTCTAAATGTCAGGGTCTGCAAGCTCTTGATTCTTTTTTGTTTTTCTGTCTCTTCATAACTAGCAGAATAGTTTTTTTCTATCTCTTCATAATTAGAATAGTTTTCTTAAAATATATTAGAAAAAATATTCCTTTCCAATCCATTTAAATTTTTTCAAGAATGTTTTCATGGTCGAATCTCTCTTGTTAATTCTAGTTGAATTGTAGAATTAGGTTTCTCTTCTGATTTTCTCTAAAGTTTATAATAGCTAAATATAGTAAAATGAACATACCTTTATGATTACAGTTCGAAAACTTTTGAAAAATTGTCTACACCCTTGTAACCAATACCTCAATAAAGGTACAGAACCTTCACCAAACTACAGGTTCCCTCAGACCACTCTTTTATCTTTTCCCTCCACCACAAAGGTAACGAACGTTCTCACTTCTACACACAGATTACCTGTGTCTTCTTGATAATCAAGTGGACAAATTCAAAAAGTAAAAAGTACTCCCGAAACACAACACATAAGTCATATACATTTCTTACCAAGTTTATTTGTTGTACATAGTTTTATTTTCTACTTTGGAAATAGTACAATTGTTTTGTTAGATTTACCGATTATTGTTGAAACATGAAGTAAATCTATGAAAGCTGTATTTTCACTCTCAGTGTCCCAAATCCTTAGGTTTTGTTTCTCAGGTGATTCAGCGTGTCCAAGCTATACATTCTACAAGGTTAAGAGAGTCTTCTCTCCAGTATGTAAACTTCATTTATTACTTTGTCCTACTAAGCCTGCTAGAAATTTTTAAACATTAACTAATAGCTAAATAGTATAGTATTTGTTCAGATCCACAATTAAGTGCTGATTTCAGATAAATATTCTAGAATGTTATCCAAATAGCCTTCTAATGATTTACTTTATATTTCTGTATAGGTATGTGAGTATATGTGTATTTGTGGGTATATGCAGATAGATGCTAGTTCTATTAAAAATTGGTAATTTCCATATTTACTCTCTCAACTTACACTATATAGGACTTATCTGTTCCTTGAAAAAATTTCTTTTTAAGACAAAACTACCTAGATGAGTCTTCTTGGAGGCAATTATTTTATAAAGTACTTCAATGGCTTTTGATTATCATGTTTAATATCTTTTTGAGTCACCTGGATATTAAATTTTCTCTGAAAATCCATTCACTTTAGTAACATTTCCAAATATTTACAAAAACTACTCCATAATTTAAAAACTATTATGTTCTCTTTATTTCTAAATTAACCCTTTATTTCTCTAATCTTCTCAGTATTCAAATATTATGTATGTTTGCATAGCTATATATTTTTTCTTCTTCCAATGAACACTGATTAGATTAAATAATCTATCTTGTTCTCTAAGACTCAATTTCATTGTTCCTTTCCTCTGCTTCCTAGTAATTAATTTTTCCCTTCTCTTTCTATTTTGTGGGTACACTCAATTATATTCATTACTTTTTGCTTAATTATAAAAGCATTTTATTATAAATTAACTCTGAGTATAACTTTCTAAGAATCTCACAGATTGATATGTGGTCAAATTTTTATTTTCAAAACTTTCTTAATAAATTTTACTTAGGTTCTAAAGTTAACAGGTATTATAGACAGTATTTTTAAATCCTTGATGGACAGCTCTTTTGTTTCAGTTTAAAATTTTGTTATTAATTCTTTTTTTATATCAAGAGTCAAGGTAGCCTACACCGCTTCTACTTTTAGTGGCAAAAAATACTATCTTCTTATTTAAAATACGTATCTTTGGTTATAAGTGAGGTTGAAATTTTAAAATATGTTGACTTGCCATGCATTTGAGGATTATTTATTTTTCCTGTTGATCTGCATATAAATAAGTTATTTACTTATCACGTTTGTTACATTTATTTTTCCTTTGTTCTAGCACTACAGTATGTTTTCTTGCCTCCTTATAATATAATCTATAGCTGCTGAAATCTGATTTCCTTTGTAACTCAAAATTCCTCTTCCATTTTTTTCTGTTTTTCCCATTTAACTCTTTAATGTTTTGTATTTAGAATTCCCTTTTTTGTCAAAATATATAATGGACTGTTCATTGTTTTTAACCTACATCATGATATAGAATAGTTAGCTAATGTCTGAGAGCCAGAATTTAAGAAATTTCATTGCAATTACCAAAATTTGGACAATTCTGATACACTAAATTTCATGATGAAGAAAATGCTAAAATTTACAGTTTCAAGGTCATTTTGAAATTATTTGTTAAAAACAGCAAGTCCTCTACTCCCCTATGAAGAATGCCCTACCTTCTCATATCACTGTACCAACAACTCAAGAATTCATGTATTAAAGGCATTAAGAAAAATTGTATGTTTTCTAAAATACTGTATTTTCATTATTCAAAGAAAATTCTAACCTAGTTCACAGATAATAGCAATGCATGCTCGAACCATTCTGTCTCTTTCTTGAAGTCCATCATTTCCAACTGCTATTAATGAGTTGGCCAAGGAGCTAGGAAACAAGGAAGCATTCACAGTAATCATCTGTAACAGGGAGAAATGAGAAAAAGAAGTTACTTACTTCAAAATATATTTTTAAAACGTACTTTGTCTGAATTGACATTTTTAAGACCATAGAGCAGGGGGGTCAAAGTCATTTTCACTGGGGGCCATATCAGCCTTGTAGTTACCTTCAAAGGACTGAATGTAATTTCAGGATTGTGTAAATGTAACCACTCCTTAACAAGTGAGAGCTTGGTGCTGCTGCCAGGTAAGAACAAGGTGTAGGGCTGGATAAAACAAAGTGGAGGGCTAGATTCAACCTGCGGGCCTTGTGTTTGCCACCTATATCCTAGAGTATTTATAAGATTCAGGGATCAATTTTAATCATCAACTTCACATAAACGTTTCAAAGAATTAATATAAATAATAATTGATGTAACTGAGGTTAATACCATTACTATGCCAAAATGTTTTGGGTTTTCCCCCCTAATAGTACAGACCATAAATTAGTTGACCAACAAGATGTAACACTTCTGAAATTCTAAGCTCCTCTGGAAGAAAATCTAGTTTAAACAACTTCTCAATGCCTAGACAAAGTAAATTAGTAGGCACAACAGCTGTCAACATACTACTATACTATTACATTTCTGGCTCTCTTCCCAATATACCATATACTCATTTACTTCATTATGTCTACTCTCCCCCCATCAAACTCACTGATTTGTCCCCTCATCCTTTCTCACTTTGCTCTAATAAATGCCTAATCATCTCCCTATCTCTAACATCACTTACTGTTATACCAAAGGCAAACTTAATAATCTATAAACTCTTTAATATTTCAAAAAAAATCATGACAGAAATAGTATGCATCTGGTAATAAACTTTGGATAAATTTCACTTCAAATGGAAAGTTTAAATGGTAATAACATATTTGGAAAACTGAAAAAAGGTAACATACATTTATCTTCAGTTTGCAAAACACAAAGGAAACACATTGTGTAGTCAATGACTGTGTAATAAATAAAGACTATCTGATAGATGAAGTATTGCAAAATAAGCCCTTGAAGTGGAAAGTAGAAGAAAACATTTTCTTCTGTCTGGGTGGTGATAAAGTATTAGGGATAATTAACATCCTGTCCTGGATTTTATTACACTTACAATCCTATTCAAAAGTGAGACTTGTGCTATGAAACAATTAGAAGATATAATATAAATGAATTAAAGATACCCAGTTAATTCCTATTATAAAGGGCCAAAGGAACAACCTGTATTGGCTCGCGTACTTATAAATGGTTTATGTTGTTTAAGTAGCATTATATAATATTACAAAGTTCAAATAAAATAATAGAATAGACAACCACAAAATAGATTTCCAGTAACTATAGAATTGACAAAAGTTTTCACATTCATTTCTGAATCAGTATTTTCCATTAATCAAAAATGTTGGACAAAGAGAGAAAGAAAAGAAAAAGGAGGTATAAAAAACTGATCTTCCTGGATGAGGAAATTCTAACCCTTATGATATTAATTTATATTTTAATACTTATTATGCTTATTATTATTATTATGCTTATAAGGAACTGAGAAAACTTCTCCCCAAAATAAAACATAATGTACTCTGAAAAGAGCTAGCTAGGAAACCAGGTTGAGTGGCTTTCGGAGCTCAATCTCAATTAGTAAACTGTCATCTTGGCCAAATCAATCTTCTCAATGCTTTTGTTTCCTCATTTGTAAAAAAGGATGTGTATAACCCAATGCTTTCTAGAATTTAAAGTATAAAATCCTCCTCTATAAAGCTAAAGTGTTATAAAAAAGGATATTTATGAAAAGGATACCTGTAATTCATTTTTTTTACCAATGAAATCTCTGTTTTGTGGGAAATACATGCAAAAAAACTTAAATTCTATGCAAATGAGAAAATACTTTTCTCATAAATCATTGAATACTCAAAAATGTCATAGAATTTATTTCTACTGAAATAAAAGTTTACTCATCTTTTTGGGCATGACAGGAGAGATACACCTGGTTGGCCAAAAAGTTTGTTTTTCCGTAAGATGGATCTACTAGCACTTAGTTGTCTTTAACTTCATTTGAAATGATTTTGTTAGATTGTACTGTGACAGCTATCATATCAGTGAACATTAAAAAAAGCCTCATCAAACTGGTGAGTTTTTGTGCAGCCATTTTAATACTGATGATGGAAGAAAATATGCAACATTTTTGGCGTATTATGTTTTATTATTTCAAGAAAGGTAAAAACACAACTAAACTGCAAAAGGAAATTTGTGCAGTGTATGGAGAAGGTGCTGTGAGTGATTGAATGAATCAGAAGTGATTTGCACAGTTTTTTTGGTAGTACTGACATTTTAGCCAATAATTCTTTGCTGTGGGGCTGTCTTATGCATTGGAAGATGTTTAGCAGCACCCCTGGCCTCTACCCATAGAAACCAATAGTGGGAGACAACCAACACACTCAAAATACCCAAATCAATAAAGTTATTGGTGAAAATAAAAAATGTGTCTTTTGGCCAACCCAATAAATTAAAGATCATGAGTAGGTAATAGTTCATAAACTGCTATAAAGGAATTAGAAAGACAGAAGACCTGGAAGGGGAGTATCTGAAATCTGAGCTGAGACTGAAAAAAATACAGCGTAGAAAACATAAAAATGAAAGGGAGGGAGGGGGGATGGCTGGGATGGGGGGACTGGTGGGTGGTAGATGCAGACAACTGTAATTAAACAACAACAACACAATAAATAAATAAATAAAAATAATACAAAGTGAAAAGAATAAGAAAGCAATAATGGTAAGAGTGGCATAGGAAACTAGTCTACATGAATAATGGCACAATGAGACAGGTCCTACTTAGCTGGACCAGAAGTTGGCTCTGCATGCCAAGGTAAACAGATTGTGCTTAATAACAAAAACAACTGTGGGTCAATACAGGTTTGGAAATCCAAAGAACTAAGGTCTTGCATTGGATCTGGAAATGTCTTGCTATGAATCAAGGGCAAATAATTTCCTTAAATGAATCTTTTTTCAACTGTAAAAAAACAAATAAAAGAAACTGATATATTAACCTCTTGTTCCATGGATAAAGAAATGAGAGATGAGGAAAATGATGACTTAGAATTTAAATAGGATAATGAAAAGCAAGAGCTGAGCAGTGAAAAACTACATAGATAATTACAGAATTAAAAATCAGAAAGACTGCTTGGACTGGAAAGACAGGGAAAAAAGATATTTAAAAAGAAAGAAAAAAATAAAACAAAAATGTTCCAAATGATTGAAGTGAAAGAGAAAAGTAACAAGAGTATTCCTTAATTATTCATAGAACAAGTTAACCTAAAGCAACAAATATGTTTACTTTTCTTATAAAATATAGAAGAAAAAATTTACAGAAAAACTTTAAACTTCTTTGAATGCATACAAAAAACTGTCAGCGACCCAGCAGTTATATTATTATCATTAATTTCTATTAGCTCAGTTGCCAAGATGTTACTAAAAAAAAAATAAAGGTTTGCTTTGGTTGTTAAAAGTACTAATAAAATTATAGTTCTCTGGCCAATAGAGGACACTGTTTATTCAGCAAATGTGCTTTCCTTTTAACTTCTTTTATGTTTTTATCTTTTAAAAAATTGTTATCCTATTATAGTTGTCCCAATTTTTCCCCTTTGCCCTCCTCCCTCCTTTGACCCAGGGATTCCACTGCTGATAATACACCTTAAGAATCCCAAGTCACCAATTCAAAAGAACTTGCACCCTTATGTTGATACAATAGCTAAGTGCTGAAAACAGCCCTTTTAACTGCTATCAGTTAAACCAAGGAGGATCCCTGTGCCACAACTCTCCCTCTGACCTATATTCTACCACCAGGTATGAGTAATTTTCCTGTTCCTGGATTCACAAATAGTATCTGCCATAAGTTACTATGTACTTCAAAAGATAACACAATAGAGTGCATTTTTGTTATGGCATTAGTAAATTGTTTCCAAGAATCTGTTTACTTTGATTGGCTATTTTATAAACTGTAATGGGTACAAAACATATTACAAAATAAAAATAAAATATTCTCTAATTCAAATAGCTATATTTCATTGTTTCAATCCATTTGGAGTTGTAATTTCTTATGAATGCAATTTCTAGGGCAACAGTTGTCAAAGTGTGGTCCAGGAAACTGAGGATCTCTGGGACGTTTTCAGGCATTCTGCAAAGTTAAAACTATTTTCATTAATAAAACAAAAACATTACTCATATTTTTTTACTCTCATTCTTTTACAAGTATATACTAAAGTTTTCCAGAGGTCCCAATGCACGTGAAATCACAACAGACTGAATGCAAAAGCAAATATGATAATCCAGCTATCCTCTATCAAAACAAACATTACAGAGGTTTGCAAAAATCTAATATAATGTCACCCTACTCATTACTTTTCTTTTTAGCAAATAGTTATTTTATTAAAATGTTATTTATGTTTACGTGTAATGAATTTATAATTTTCATGTTAATATATTCTAATTTCTTAATTTATATCCTAGTATGATAAATATTGACGCATATAATGCCAATAACCACAAAGCCATTCTAGGTTCTTCAGAACCAATTTTGTTTTCTTGAATTCTCAAAATCATGGTGGTAGGAGAGACTGTATGAGTAAGTAAAAATCATAAATCTAATTTTTACACTTAAATTTAGAGTCATAGTCTCAATATAAGTTTACCTATAACAGATATTCACAATCTCCAATACCACTCATAACATAACTGCAAACATCTCTTAAGACGTCTCATCCATTTACTTTTTCCTTACTATGTTCACCATTGGATAATTACTAACCCCAAGCTAGACAACTGGAAGAAAAAGGAAAATGGAAACCTAGTTAATGTATAAACTCAACATTGTACCATTCTGGAGCATGCACTGAATTCCAAGGCGGGGAAGGAGCTAAAAAATTTAATTGCTAAATAATTTTAGATGTTTTTACATCAAAACATACATACACTTCATGAGTCTTAGGAATGTTTAGAATCAAACACAATACTTGAAATGAAACATGATAAAATTCTTACAGCATATCCTATCCGAGTTAACTACCTCTCAGTTCACTCTTCCTCTGCCCCTAGGAAGGGGCCCCTCATTACCTACTCATGATCTTTTACATCACATTCACATTAAACTACAACAAAAATTCCTTGAAGGCCTCGCATCAGAAGCACTATGATTACTCTTAACATATTCTCTTGAGGAGTTTAGATTTTGACCTTTTATCATGTACAAAGGCCTGGCCTGCTTATTACAACTGCCTACAGATTGTATCCTAATTCATGTTCAAAATGGCTGTAACTATCTGTGGCATTCATTTAACAGTATTAACTCCAAGAGTACACTTAAGAGAAAATCAGAGGAGAGAGCAAGTAGTCCTCTTTTCTCAATAACATATCAAAGCAATTTCATTTACTTGTCCACTAAAGGGAGAAATATTCTTCACAATGTACATTTAAAAAATATTATCCTAGCTATACCCAATCACATAGACTCATTACACAAAATGTTTATTCTTACCTTGAAGTTTAACAGAACTATTTAACCATATAATTTAAACAATGTTTAATGAGAATTTAGCCTTTAAATGTTAACAGAAAGATTTCACAAAACAGTGTAAATCTAAAAATGTGAAACACTTCACACGAACCCCACAAACCTGCCTTTACTCTCAGACACGGAGCTCACCTTTCTGACCAATCGAAGTGCCTGTGTCCTCTCCACCTCGTTGCTCTGCTGTATGTCAATGCACCTAAATAACATGCAGAATAATTACTGATAAAAGTCTTGTTAACAATTTCTTATAAAACGATACCACTAGATCAGACATCTTCATGACATCGATATGGTACCTAAAATTTTTATTGCATATGAATTTTTACTACCAGCAGATATTTATTTAGTTAGCTTATATCTCTCTAGTGATAAATACTTGTTACAATAAAACATTTCAAAACTATTTCATTTATAACTCTAGGAAAGTACACAGAATATAGTAAATAATTCACAGATTTATATATATCTATACAGAAATAATAAACACAAAGCAAAGTACCAAAAATCTACTGAAAGAAGCAGTCACCTGTTCTTGATAAAATTCAGGTATTTTATACAAACTATGAAAAAAATTATGACTAAATTATATTTTAAGCCTATAATTTATTTCATTGTGATTTTAACCAGGCCTAAATGTTACATACAGGGGTTGGCAAAATTAGGTTTACAGTTGTAAAACAGTTTATTCTTGCATTATTTATTATTGTATTATTTTTCCATATGAACAATTGTAAACCTACTTTTCCCAACCCTTATATAAGCTAAAAGTCTTATGTGCCAGCCACAATAATTCTATTTTACCAAAATATAATTCGAAATTTGAATGCACTTCAAAACTTAACGTTCTATCAAATATCACTTAATGAACACTTCTCTCTAAAATTTATTAAATTTTCCAGTTTCTCAAGTCTTTATGTTGCATGATAAGTCATTGTCACTTACATTTAGGCAGTTAATCTTTCTAATCAATATTTTATATATATAGTTTGCTATTCAAAAAGCATTTCTTCTCTCTGTGTGTAATAAAATACCCTTTCTGGCCACAACAGAGAGGCTTGGCTGAGACCAACACTCCTGCCATAAACAACCATAAAGGCTGAACAACATACTTTGTAAAGCCACTGTTAAAAGAACAGTGGATACTAATCCCTGGAAAGAGAAGCACAAACTCCACATCCACCCCAGGCTTTTCCATGGGGGCCTCTGTCAATACCACTTTTAGGGAAATTGTCTTAGCAGAAAGCAAAAGTCTTATTATACTAGAGAGACAGGATGAACTTTGGGGCAACCAAAGTGGCTGAGACTTGAGGAGAAAAAAACCCATAGGAAAAAAAGATAGGAAGGTGAGTACAAATCTGCATACAATCTCTTATTCAAGCTATATGCCAATTTCTGTGTTGCGCAAAAGCAGGGTTAAAATCCAAGAAAGCAAGCTAAAAGCTACTGCTGAGAAGCAGGTATTAGCAGGTACATAATATTCTAGGATAGAGGTCAGGCCTCAAGGCTGGTGAAGGTGAAGCGGTCTGGCCAAACATCAACACTTTTACTTGAGATCCCAAATAGCCACTTCCTAGAGCAAAGGCAAAGCTAAACCCAAATGTTAACAGAATCAGTGTTATACACCAACATTCTAGAATAAATCTTGATTCTCTGAAGGGGAGAATAACATGATCCATAGCCAAAAATTTTGAATATACAATGTTCACATCCAACTGGATAATAAGGTATGTTTTAAAACAAACAAAAGGCCAAGTAACAAAAAACTAAAAAAAGAAAATGACTAGAAACAGAACACAGGTGATTCACATACTGAAGTTGTTATTCAAGGCTCTATAAACAACTATGCATAATATGCTCAAGAAATCAGAAGATGGAGAAAACAGGTAGAGACCTAGAATCTGTAAGAGTAAAATAAATCATAGAAATAAAATTAATGTTATTCAAGAGACTGATTTACTAGTAAGATGAAGAAATTTAAAAAAATCATATTGAAGTGCAAAGATTAACAATGACAAAGAATGAAAATATAGTAAGGGCATTAGAGACATTTGGGACAGTGAACAGATTCAACTTATATAGTTGGAGTAACTATAAGTAGGAGAGAACATTACCAAAAACTTTAAAGGTAACCAGAGGAAAAAAAAATACACATCACTTACAAGGAACAAGAAAAAGTGAGCTACTTACTGTTCAAATGGTTAAAGAAAAAAATTCAGAACATTTACCTGAAGCACTGAACAATAGTAACTGGTCATAAGAACAGCCTTCAAATAGGAAGGCAAAATAGGGACATTTATAGGCAAATAGAAGATGAGAGAATTCATTCCCCATAGAGCTGTCCTACAAGAAACATTAAAGAAAGTTCATCAAACAGATTGGAAGAGATCTAAGATGAAAGTATGGAAATGCAAAAAAGGAAGAACACTGGAATGCATAAATGATATAAGTAAATATCAGTAGTTGCAGTTTAAGACAAAAACAGTACACTCCTGTGAGGTTAAAAATTTATGTAGAAATAAAAAACATAGCAATAACACAAAAGAAGGGAGAGAATATAGTTAAACTGTAAGAGGTTTCCTGCATTGTGCTGGTTTCAATAAAATAGACCTTGATATGTAAAGAATACCTGTTGTAATCTCTAGGGCAACTGCTAAAGAAACATTTATAGAAAAAAAATCTTGGTTATTCTAATAGGAATAGGAGAAACATGAGAATGAAGGGACATTTTTAGAAAAAAATTCTTGATGATTCCGATAGAAAATAGGAGAAACACAAATAGAAGAACAAAGAACAGATATGACAACAGACTGCGATAGCAAACAAACTCAAATATATGAGAAAACTGATAGCTATCTGACAATCCCTCTCTCTCTCATATTTGTGTGTGTGTATAAAATTACATTAGATAAAGTCCAGAGACCATGTATATAAAAATCCACCAGACACAGTGTAATTACTCCAATTAGAAGATAAAGATGTCAAACCAGAATATTTAACGATATAATGTTTATAGGAGAGAAGCTTAAATGTACGGACAAAAAGATAAAAAGTGAAAAGATGGGAAAATATATATTAAGCAAATGCTAAGTAGAAGAAAGTTACTGAAGCTCTATTTAGATAACATAAACATCCATAAATGTACTACTAGGATAAAGAGAGACATTTCATAAATATAAAAGGATTAGCCAAATGTGAAGGTTTAATGTTTGTTATTATGAATGCCATAACAAACCTTTAAAATATACAAAGCAAGAACCGATGACACAAGAAGTAGAAAAACTTAAGAGTACTAATGGTACTGTATCTGTTAAAAAACTGAGTCCATAATCATAAAACTCCTAAAAATGAAAACCACAGGCCCAGACTTATTCTCTGGGGAATTCTAATATTCATGAAAGAGAAAACAATTCTTTCATAGAATATAATGAGGGTAAAGCTCCCCTAGTTGTTTTATAAAGCAATCATACTCTTGATACAAGACCAAACAAGGACATTAGAAGAATGGAAAAACATAGGCCAATACAGCTCATGAACATAGCTGCAAAAATGTGCCACAAATATTAGCAAACCAAATTCAATTATAGATGACAAGGGCCAGATATCAAAAACAAGTGGTGTTTACTTCAGGAATGCAAACAAAAAATAAGAAGAAATCCTTTTAAAGCCTACAACAAGTTTCATAGATAAGTGCAAAATACTGAACACTTTCGATGTGAGCTTAGGAGCAAAACAGACTTTCCACTATAACCATTTCTAAGTCAGTGCACTATTCTAGCCAATGCAATAATGAAAGAAAAATAAAGATATAAGGACTGGAAAGGGAAAAATAATATGGTCATCACTTGCAATTAATGCCTATGTAATAAAAACTCCAAAATAATTTAAAAAACAATTAGAATTTAAAGTAAATATAGCAAGATGACTAGGTAAGAGGTTAATATACAAAAAGAAAAAATTCAGCCCTGGCTGGTGTGGTTCAGTGGGTTGAACACCAGCCTGTGAACCTCAAGTTCACCAGTTCAATTCCTAGACAGGGTATGTGCCTGGGTTGCGAGCCAGATACCCAATTGCAGGTGTGTGAGAGAACACTGATGAGATGTTTTTCTCCCTTTCTCTATTCCTTATCCTCTCACTAAAAATAAATAAGTAACATCTTTATAAAAAAAAATCCAAAGTGATGTTTCTATATATTAGCAAAAATTATTTTAAAATTATATTAGTAAAAATATATAAATCATAAAATATACCTTAAATAAACCTAACAACTATGTGGCAGACCTCTGCACAGAAAATGACAAAATGTTGAGAAAAAATTAAAGTTCCAAGTAAATAAAGGTTTCGAAGATTCAGCACCATTAAGATGTCAACTCACCCCAATTAACCTAGGGCTTCAATGCAGTTACTACTAAAATCCCAGAAAGTTTCATGGAAATGAAAAGATGATCATAAAGTTCATATGCAACCCACAAAGAGCCAACAGTCTTGAAGAAAAGCAGACAGAGAACTTACATTAATAAGTGTCAACACATTATCAAGCTGCGGTCATTAAAACAGTGTAAGAATACACAAAGAGACCTACTAAGGAAAATACAGAATGCAAAAATTAATCCATATTTATCTTGTTATCTTATTTATAACAAGAAAGACACTAATTTAGATGTGAAAAAAAATCTTTTCAATAAATTTATTGAATATCCATACAGATAAAAATGAATCATTACTTACTAAAATGCATTGAGGAATAACTCTTTTGGGAGAAAACATAGATTATCATCTTTCAAAGAGACCTAAAGTATTAACTATAAAATAACGAACCTCTAAATTGAATTTTATTAAGGAAAGTGAAAAGGCAAGACAGACTGATTTGGAAAAAAATATTCTCAATATGCATACTTCAATATGCAATACTAAAGGAATCATACATAGAAGACATCAAGAACTCCTATACAAAAAGACAATCAAATTTACCAATGAGCAGAGAAATGAAGATACTGAAATAGTCAATAAGCAAATGAAAGGTGCTTAACATCACTACTCACCTGGGAAACACAAATTAAAAGCACAGTTATAATTTACAATGAAAAACAGAGCCCAAAGGCTAAAATGAAAGACTGAAGATATCAAGTGCTGATGAGGATGTGGAGAAACTGGAACTCTCAAACACTGTTGGTAATAATGTAAATCGGTACAATCATCCTGGGAAATTGTTGGCAGTATTTGCTAAAGCTAAATATACACAAACATGACCCAGAAACTCCACTGCTACATTATACACCTGAGAGAAATGAGTGCATATGTAAGTCCATCGACAGAATTATACAGAATATTCACAGATACTTTATTCACAATAGCCAAATACTGAAAACAACTCAGAAAATCATCAACAGAATGGAATACATTAATTATAGTTTATACATAACATGAAAAACTACACAGCAATTTAAAAAACATCAATATGGATAAATCTCATAAGAGAAGAAAGAAAAGAGTAATCATGTACTTCTAATATTCCTTATTGGAATAAGGAATATTCCTAATATTCCTTATTAAAATTCCTTCTAATTTCCCTGTTCAAGACAGGAAAAACTAGTCTATAATAAGAAAAGTCAGAGTAATGCCTATCACAATAGTAGTTGGAGACGCAAGGAAACTTGACTAAGATGCTGAAAATGTTCTACATCTTTTTAAGGATAACAGGGTACTTGGCTGTTTCTATCTGTAAAAATGATCAGGCTTTACACTAACAATATGTACAGTTTATGGTAGGTATGCTAAAACTCAATACACAATTTTCAAAACATAAAAACATAGACTACTCTCAGAAAATTACCTGGCTATTAAATAGTCCACTTTCAATTTCAGCACCTTCTGTAGAATACTGGAGTCTTGGATGAGATACCGAAGAGCTCGTAGCCCTGCTGCCCGTACTTCTTTTGCTTCGTTCAACAAAGCTAACCGCAAGCTGTTAGAAAACAAAAGTTTTGCTGCATAAGTTTCAAATTCATGTAAACTGTGGTACCCAATTCTTCCTCAGTTGAAATAAGCAAAACTGTTCGTCATTGTTTTTTTAAATCCCCACCAGAGGATATTATTTATTTACTCTTTTTTTTTAGAGAGAGAGGGGAAAGGGGTAGGGGGCAAAAGAGGATTTATGTGTTCACTTATGTGAACAATATGGATTAGCTGCCTCTTGTATGTGCCCCAACAAGGGATCAAACCTGAAAACCAGGTTTTGTGTCCTGACTGGTGACCAAACCCACAACCTTCTGGTGAACACCAGGACACTCCAACCAAGCCATCCGACCAGGGTAAAACTACTAGTCATTTTACACACATAAAAGTAATTTGCTACAAGCCATAGACCTTCACTGATGAAAATTTTAAATCTGGACCTACTTGGCACATCTCACCAATCAAGAAAAAGTTACTGAGGTGTGTTCTACCTTCTGTCGTTGATTCTATATAAACAATGAGACATTAAATATTCCTTTTTGAAGCTGTATCAAATACACCACTATAATCTATTTCCCTCTATCTGCCTACCTCCTTCCACTCCTCTAAAAATAATCAATGGTTTAAAACAATAAATAAAAATACTTTATAATGACAGTAGACACAGGTTATTTATATCAACTTTAATTCCTAAGCATGCCAAAAAGATGGTTATTAGTACTATAACGTAATGCCTTTATTAGTGGGCTTGATCAACAAGTTTGCCATCAAGTTTAAATTGGGTAAGTCCAGAAGTTTTTCAACTTTAGCTTTGGTTCTTTATATTTGATAATTACAAAACTTCAGAACAGGTAACAAATTTTGAAATCTTAAATTTTTCTGATGTTCAAACAATTGTTTTTATAAGATCACATGTGTGGTGTTAAAGTATCCCAATTTTAATTTAAAGAAAACCCACAAAATGATAACACTAAAATCTGTCAGAGGTGAGAGAAGAAACTGAACTATACTTACCAAATAATAATATCCTCATAGTTAAAACCCAATTTTTCCTCACTGTGGCCAATATCACAAAGAAGCTGTCAGGAAGACAAAACAAATATGTGTGTATTTGTTATATAATTTTGTCTCTATATATTACTCTTTTAGACTGAAAAATAAGATATTTTAAATACCGATTTTTAAATATGGTTCTATAAATCAAATATGAAGATTTAGTTCTATCATTTTTATTTGATCTATCAGTTTTAGGTTTCTTTAACCCTCCTTTCTGGCCTTTATTTGAATTAAGCAATTATTTGGGATTATTCAATTTGCCCCTGCAATAATTTTATCATTCTTTCTGTGGTTATCATAGAGGTCACAACATGCATTTTTGACTTACTACAGTCTTACAGAAATTATTACTTTACCCCATCCTTAATGATGCTTGGCTCTTATAACACTTTAACTTCAGTTACTACCCTCGCCTTTCACTTTGTTGTAACTGTTTTGTCACCTCTAACTTAAAATCCATAAAATATTTGTTATTTTTGGTTTTTGTTAATATTTAGTGAATATCAACTTATACATATTTACTCACAAATTCATCTTTTCCATTATTCTTTACAGGAAATTCTTCCTTCAGTCTGAACAATCCTTTTTGTTATGAATTTATTTGTATTTTCATTTATTTAATTTTTAGCCAAGAATGCTAATAATGAATTCTATTGATTTTTGTTTGTCTGGAAATGATTTTTTTCACTTTTATTTTGGAGGATATTTGGCTAGATTTATAGATTTCTTAGGTTAGTTGCTATTTTCTTAAAAGTTTTTCAAGATGGCTTGCACAGTTCCTACTGAGAAGTCTGAAATCAATCTTATTGTTGGCTCCTTTGAGGTCACGGCCTTTTTCTCTGACTCCTTTCACAATTTTTTCTTAATCTTTAATTTTCAAAAACCTTATTGTTCAGGTTTCTTCTATCTTGAATAGAGAAAACCGAAACTCCCAAGTCTCTGGGTTGACATATTTTATTAGTTTTAGAAAGTTCTGAACATTATCTTTTCAAAATTACTTCTGTCCAATTCTCTCTCTTCTCTCCTCCTGGTAATTCAAATGCTGAAACATTTTGTGTATAGTACAAACCTCCAAATCCCCTTTTCTGTTTTTGCCATTCTCTTTTATATCTGTGCTTTAGTTAGATATTATCTATTTATTTGTCTTCTGATATGTCTAATTTTCTATTATTCCCACTAAGTTAATTTAGATATTACATTTTCCTTCTTGAATTTCCATTTAATTCTGTATACACCCAATGCTATAGTAAGAATCATTTTTTATTCTTCATAGCTTCTTTGATTGTGACAGTAATCATATTTTAAACATTTAAGTGCTTATGAACTAAGTGGATGTGAATGATGGGGATCATCCCTCGGTTTGTTTCTATTACTTGGTTTTCCTTTTGTTCTAATCCTATATGGCCCGTCTTTTGGTGGATCCTGTCATCTTTGTATACAGAAACACGCCCAGATTCCTGATGATGTTATCTTTCTCCACAGAAGGTTCATCGTTCTCCGTTAGGCCACTGGACAACACTCAGTCCAGACTGGGTTGCTGCCCTGGGAAGATGTGGTCTTACTCTGGTTTTTCCTTTCCCTCCCTACCCCCAGGATTCAACTGACAGCTTGTTTTTCAGGGGCCTAGATCAAAAAAGGACGTATCTAATTTAGTAAATAAACTAAGCACCATATTAAACCCTTCTTTTTAACTCTTTTAGTTTTCACAACAGACCACACACACACACATTTATAATTATGCCAGAGAAGGATAAATACCTTCTTAGTGGTTCCCTCTGGAGAATGGAGATCGATAGGAAGTATGTGACAAAAGATTTTGACTTTCACTATATATTGTTCTGTACCATTTTAATTTTTCATATTTAGTTTATATTATTTTGAAAGTTTTTAAAACAAAATGACATAAAGATTCCTTTGGAGGCTTTAATATAAACATAGGAAATGAGAACTTTTAGAATATAAAAAAGCTAAAATATTTTCATCTTTGATAACACGTCTTTATGAGCCTGCTGATAGTTTTAAAATAGAACACGAAGAATATATAGTTTTAAAATAGAACACGAAGATTATATTCATCAGCAGGCTGTTACACGTATTACTTTATCTAGTGAAATGATGTCAGAAAGCAAGCACGCTGTGTGACAGGCACATGGTCACAGGATCACATCGCTAGCACCCTCTCCCCATACCTCAAAAGGTTTAAAATTCTGGAGATGAAGTCCCCCATTTCAGCCCACTGATCTACTAAATCAACTTAATCATAAGAGCTAAGCTTATTCTTAACAAAACAAAGGCTAATAAAAACTCACTTAAAATGCAAAATCTTCCCAATGTTAATATAATAACTTTAAATACTCATTATGTGCCAGATTTTGGGATACAGAGGAATGTAAGAGTAGAAAAATAAACATTAGCTATTTCTTAAATAAACACTGTTCAATAAAACAGTAACCCACCTAGATAAAATTTACTAGACATACATATAACCTGTTACAGGAACACAGAGAAGGGTGACCAAACCAACTCCTAAAAGCAATGAGTCTCCCGGCAACATACTCATTTTTCTCATTTTCTTAGTCTATAGAGTTATTCTTAAAGAGATTTCTGAGAATTTCCATATTTCATTCTATAAATAAATAAACACAGATTTTTGTAGGGATACCAGATCTGTAATATTTATTATTAATCTAGCTCTCTAACAAAATGGAATTCAAAGACACATATTATGATTAAATTTAATAAGCATTTATTCTGTGCTAGGTATTTGGAGAAATTTTATAATAAAATCTACAGAGATTTATTTACAGCAGTGGGTCTCAACCAGAGGCAGCTCTGTCTCCCCTGAAATATCTGGAAATGTCTGACATTTTTGCTTGCTACTGCTGGTGGAGCTGTGCTACTGGCCTCTAGTGGGTAGAGGCCATGGAAGCTCCTAAACACCCTAAAATGAAAAAGACAGCCTCCCAAAGAAATCACCATCTCACCCAATATATCAATATTGCTGAGGTTGAAAAGCTCTTTTATAAACAGCTTACCAAGCTGTACCTCAAGCTATTAAGCAGACCTGTCCTCTTAGAGTTAGCAAAAAAACCCCCAAATAACAAGCCCCCCCCAAAAAAACTAGAAAAGTGGAAAAAATATAATACAAAAATGAAAACAAACCCCACGTCGAAAGGCCCTACATGTTATGTGTCTGGCACTGTACATGGACCTGGCCTCTAATGGCTGCAAGACTACCTCAGGGGAAAAATACCACGCCATGACTGCCTTGCCAGTCAGGGTCGGTTAGGCTGTAAGCCCTCCTCTATATGATCTAAAGCTTGTATTTTTCCCATTTTATCACCAAGCGGTCAAAACAGATTTTATCAAGTCCAACGTTTGATGACAGCCCCTCAAACCCAACTCTCGAACATCAGTCCAGGTAAGGGCCAAGGACCCCTATCATTCCCAGCATTTCGGGAATGCCACAGGCTGTGCTGGATTACAAAGGAATGGGGACTTTCTTCCTAGGTCGCCCTCTCTTTCCACCGCTTTGCAACGGTACCTTCTTTAGTTAAGCAGGAGTCTTGGTCCCTCTTCCAAGCATTTGCCGACTAGGTTTATTTAGGCTTGGGAGAAAGAGTAAAGACTTTCCCTTTATCAGCTTTAAGAACAGCAACTAGTTACAGGGCTATCTACAAGCGTATTAGCAATTTTTTTCCTCTCGAGCTGCCTCTTGCAGCGTTTTCGATTTTTCTCTCTGGCCGCCTCCATAAGGAAAAGCGGATAGTGAATGAGTGTTTTGGTTTCGAGCAGACTCCGAAGATCGCTTTCCAGAATTTAGTGATAGTCCTAGGTTTTGTATAAGAGCCTTTGGCATTTGTCAAGCTCCAAAGACAAAAGGCACTTCCTCCCCTTGGCTTGAGAAATCGAGTGTACCCACGTGAGTCGGAACCTTGCAAGGGTGTCTGGGGTCAACTCCCGAGACCTGTAGGGGCCTTACAGGGGCCTCCAACACCACCTGATCTAACTTTTGGCTTGTCCGGGAAGTGTGACATGAAGGTTGGTCACCTAGCGCTTCGAGCCCCCCTCGCAGTTTTAAACGCTTGGGGGAGGGAGTCTCTGAAACCCACAAGCCCATTTGGGGTAAGAGGAAAAGCCTTCCCCAACCCCTCCCTGACTGTCTTATAGCAACAGCACATTTCTGACCCACTACATCACCGGTATTCAACATCACCTAGGAGGGACTTTTTCTACCAACTTAAAGGGACAAATTGATGAACTGCAGCTACAGCTACATCAACTGCTGCAGGACATTCAATGCTTAACTAAGCAAGAGGTTGTTTTAGACCCTCCATGATAATTTCGGCTAGCTGAACCCCCCCAAAATTAGTTTGATGGACTAAATCTGAGAATGTGGGTCTTTGGAGCCACTGGTTGTTTACTGATTCTAATAATGCTCTGTGACTTGCTCTTGCTAAAACTCTCTCACCCTGAGTTCAGGCACAAGCCCTTGCTGCATATCTTTAAAGTAGCTTCCTGAAGTCTGTGCTAAAGACTCCAAAAGACTCCCCAAGACTAAAATGTAACCAGACCTGTTATTCTTGTCATCCCATTGCATTTGTAACATTTTTCAACAGACTGAATTTAGGAGCTTGGGTCTTGGCAGCCCTTGGGCTCCTCCTCGTCTTAATCCTTATTTGTTCTTATGATATATATACATGTTATTTTCTTAAGATTGCATTCAAGAACAGCAAACAGTAAGTTTCACAGGCCTAACAGCTACAATTGATTTAAAAAACAAAAAATGGGGGAGATGTTTGGAACCACCCTGCCTGGTTTCAGGAGCTGTAACCGCCTCCATGGCTAAGGATGAGTAAGTGACCTTCGGACCATAAGCCACTAAGGAGACAAAGCTTATCTCCCTGGCAGGAGCACCACTTCTGCTCCTTTTTTCATAACTGGCCCCCAATGCTTGATCAGCCAATGACAGGTAAGATTCCCCAAGGGGAAAATGACCTAAGACAGGCATGATCATGTGGAGGCCCCAGGGAAGGACTTGGGGGGCTATGGAGAAAGGGGGTGATGGACCCTTGCCCCTCGGCTTTGATGAAGCCTGACTCCCCTGAGTCCACAAGAAGTCTCTGGAAATTCCTTGGCTATCTGCCTCCTCTGCCTGACTTAAGCCTGAAACAATGACAGAGGGAGGGGCAGCCCTGTGCTGGAAAGGGCAGGTTCCCCGGGTGATTAGGCCTGAGAGAGGGGATATGTAAAATTCTGTGAAGCCTGCTTTGCTAAGCATGCTCTTAGTTAAATGATAAAGGTATAAGCAGGAAATGAGTTTGTTTCCCAAGTTTTGTAGCCTTTTGGCTGATAGACCCCAACTCAGAAGAAGCCCTAATAGTTCTTTGTATGCTATCTACTGTTTGATCCTTACTGCCTGACAATGATTAATGAGCTATACCTGCATTCCTGTGCAAAGTAAACCCAATAAAAGCCTGTCTACACAAGGGTCAGCGCTCTCTCCCTTTGAGAGGGTAGCCAAGCCGCTCTGAGGCACTCTCCCCCTGAGGGAGTAGCTGTGCGGTCCCTTTTCCTTCACGGGACTCGGTAGCTCAAACAGGACAGAAATCTCTACTAATGTTTTTAATCATTAGATCCAAGTAAGTGATACTTATTAGAATTGAGTGAATGGTGAAATAAAACTGGAAACTGAATAGAAGGGAGTTAACACAGGAGATGCCACTGGCAACTCTGGAACAACTGTGGGTGTTAAAGACTTGCCATCATCTGACCAGTGCAGTGAAGGAGGTTATTGAATAGTTTCACTACATTCTTAAAAATAAAAGCATACAGAGGAGTAGTTTTGAAAATCCCTTTTTCACGCACCTATTCAATGTTTTTGAAAGCTGTTTTCAAAAAATCCCTTTCTCATCCCTCATATAAGTTTCTCATCTGTTATATAAATATAAATGCCAGAATATCTCAAAACTTCACTAAAAATGCATATGTACTCTTCCCTAACTATGAAAAAAACCTATTTTTTTATTTGTTGCACGCCACCACATTGACAAAATCATTTTGTTACCTAGTGACTATATTCTTATACCCTTATATTTCTATAAAATCAAATCAAACTTAAGCCACAGCCCAATTACTAGAAAAGAATTGAAGATTTTAGAGGGTAAAAACAGAGCCACTCCACCTTTAACATACACAGAAATTCACTGGAGAATCTTACTGAAATGTCCATTCTGACTCTGGGGATGAAAACAGTGCCTTTCAAACAAGCGCTAAGTTGACGCCAAAGATGCTGGTCTGCAAATCACACTTAGAGTAGGAAGAGGCTAAAACATACAGTTATCCCTACATTCAAAATGGAGCAGAACAATTTTTATTTAGCACACTAAAATGGGAAAAAAATTTTTCCCAAAGGATCCATTCTGATTTATATTTATGAAATCACCTCAAATAATAAGTTTTAGTTTCCAAGAGATGGCTGTCCAGAATTTCCAGCTTCGAAAACATACCAACACATCAAACTCAGGAATTCTTGGCTGCTAATAGAGATCAAGTCAATATTTATTTGGCATGAGGGTCTCTACATTTATCTTAGGCTCTAACTGAGGTCCAGACAATGGGAAAGACCATCAGAGAAAGAGAAAGTTCTAATATTTCTTTGGGAATTATGGTCATGCCTATGAAATGCAACACACATGTACTTATATACAAACATATCATATATCAATAAATAAAAATAAGTACAAAAAGGCAAAATAAATATATCAATATGTGAATAACAGTGAAGACTGGATTATGGACTTCTCAGCATTTTTTTCTTTATTCTTTTCTGAACGTACCAAATTTTCTACAAGTATATAATACTTCCATTATTCAAATACGCTTTTAAACTTAAGAGCACATGACAAAATCCATAAGAAGCATTATAGGAAAGCATTAATACTGAGTGAATACTCAAGAATTCTTATTAATGATGATTAAGAAACATCTAATAAGTATAGTAAGGAAAAACAAATTTCAGATGATAACATGAATAAAGATTTGAATTACTTACCTTAGTAAAGTTATTCAAATGGCCCAGCTTTCTCATATTTGAAACCCCTTGCAATTTGGCCACATTCTGGAGAATCTCCCTTAAGTTATCAGAAGGCTCTAGAAGAAAAGACAGGTAATTTAACATAATTTAAAAGAGTATTTTCCTAACCAAATACATATAACATGCAGTATTAGAATTTTACACTTTGGCTTTTGGTTTACATTCTTACTCCCTATCTCAAATCCATCCACTTGTGTGACATCAAAGTCTACATGGATGACTCATTCAATGTCCTTCACATCTATATCCCACCTAAATCTATGGTCCAACTCTGTGTGTCATCACCTGGAATTATCCAACTATTAAATCTTAAAATTTCAACATCCCGAATTTCATTCCTAGCTACAATGCAGTAATGGGCACCAAAATTACTATCCTATTTGAACAAACAAATAAAAAGGGCAAAACAAATGAAACTATAGTTCAAGACACTAGACATAGCAAGTAAAGAAGAAATGATCCCTGAGATGAGAAACAAGGGAACTGTGCTCTACAACTGTCCCAGCTTACAGTCTTAATGGAGCTTCAGGCCTTGGTGCTGACAAAATCCTCGGTAAACCGTTTGAGATGAAGAGACAGAGCTCCAAGTCCAAGGAGAGCAAGAAGTATTAGAGAGCACTGGAGAGAGAGAACTCGAAAGATCTTGCAAAGGGACGCCTCAGGTAGTCAGTAGAGCAATGATTGGTGCGCGTATGTGTGCGAGGAATTACCACTCAAAAGAATTAGAGGGATGAGAACTTTGCATTCATACAGGACAGAAAACTGTGCTTATTTCTAAGAGCTGAATTGAGAAATCTTAGCTCAGTAGTGGTTAAAAATTAGATGCAGACTAAATAATTCTTTGACCCCATCTAACAAATCTTGAAAGCTAGTTTTGAAAACTTTCAAATGATTCCAAGTAACTAAACTGTGTCTCAGACCAAAACTCAAGATTTACAAGCAGAAAAAAACTATGAAGCATGTAATGGCAAAATTTACAATGTTTATCATCTGGTCAAAAATTAGAGGCATGCATGGCAAAGAGGCAGGAAAACATGACCCACAATAAGCAGAAAAACCGTTCAACTGAAAATTATCCCAAACTGACAAAAACGTTAGTATTAGCAGAAAAAGACATCAGAACACTTTTTATAACTGTAGTCTATATGTTCAAAAACTTAGGGAGAGGCATGCAAGGTGTATAAAAAGCTAATAACTGGGAATAAGAGCATTATACCCTTTATACAAGGTATGATCTATGAACTTGAAAACAAAGCAATACAAACTATCTGAAATGTAACACAAAGAGAAAAAAATAAAAGAGCATCAATCAGTGAACTATGGGACTTCTGGCCTAATATAATTACAGTATGTGTAACTGGAGTCTTCAAAGGAAAGAAATGGGAGACAGCAAAATTATTTGAAATAACAGATGAAAACTTTCCAGATCTGATGAAAATAAGCCAATAAATCCAAAAAGCTCAACCAACCCCAAGCACAAGAAACATTAGGAAAACTAGACCAAAGCACATCTTAATCAAATCAAATTGCTCAAAACCACTGGTAAAGAAAATCTTAATGTAACCAGATCAAAAATTTGAAAAAAAAAAAAAAAGTTACATAGAGAAGAGCAAAGAAAGGATGGCAGCACATTTCTTGTGGGAAACAAACCAAGTGAGAAGATAGTAGAACACTTTCAAAATACTTAAATTCAAAAATGCTATGAAAAATGTATGAAAACCATTCTTAACTCACTTGCTTTACAAAAACAAGCCAGAGCCAAATATGGCCCCATAGTCAGTATTTGGCCAACTCCTGGTATAGTGTCAATTTCCTCAGGCTTCCATAAGCTACTTCTATAATAACATATTTAGCATGTTTTTTTGTTTTAAACAAAACAAAAACACAATCTAAAAAATGTATCACATTGCAGATATTTCAGTTCAAGAACCATGACTTACTTTGAGGTCTTTATGTAAACACAAACCAAAGAACTATTTGTTTTGATTTAGTGCTTCCTCAGCAAATGAAACTGTTTGCATTGCCCTGCTTTACATTTAGCTTGCATCTGCCCACCTCCCTCCATTCTGTTATACTGGGTGTTAGCCATGGCAACCACACATCGGTTTGCAACAGATCCACAAGCACACCACATATCCCAGCTATTTCCAATCATTTTGAAACTGCAGCATACAGAAATTGTTCCTTTGGTGTTAGAGCATCTCCCATACATTTTGAATAATATGCATTGTAACTCCAATAAAATTCAACCTAATTTTAAGAGTTGTTGTAAAATTTTTATAAAGTTCTCAAGGATAGTTAAATCACTTTAACATCACTGGTTCACTTATAACATGGTCCCTTCCAATTCTTTTTTAATGAGATCTGATTCCACCCAATGATGAGCTGTTTTCATTTCACTTTTAAGATACTTTCAAGTCACTAATTATAAAGACATATTCTAAAGCCACTTACAGTAATTTAGAGGCTACATCAATTTGCAGAGTTAAGGATCATTAAAGCCAGTGTTAAATTTAGCTAATGGAAATATATAACCTAACCATTTTACATTAATTTATAATTAGGATGTCAGGCACCAAACAAAAAGTTGCACTTAAAGTGAAGATACTACAATGTATTAATCTGACAGGACTCTAGATGATTAGTCTGAACAGATATACACTCCTTAAAAACTGGCAGATTTCTAATTCTTGCCTATTTTCTAGGTACAAAATGGTTGCAGACTTTTTTTATTTAAAAAACCCCCACAACCACGTTACAATCATCTTATACAATCACACTCAAAATAAAAACCTCATATCTGAATTTATTTGTTCAATGAGTATTAACTAAACAACTATATGGTCAGGTACTTATAGGTACTGGAACACATCAATAATCAAGACAGATGCTTCTTTAATTAACCTTATAAGTGGAAGAAAATAGACAATCAACAACAACAAAAACAAGAAAAAAGAAAAAGACAGGTATACAATTTGAAAACTGACAGGTGGTAAAGAAGCCAACACTGGGTCTAATGTTTGTCTCGTGAGTTAACACACTATAATACAGATGTTATTGTCAATATAAATGAAAATGAACTAGTCTTTCTACTTCATTTCCCCCCACCCCCTTTTTCTTTTATGTAATAAATTGCAGGAACCCCCAACTATAGAAGAATTTCAAAGTTTCTTCACAGAATATTAATTCGAAAGAGTATTAGGGCCATTTCAGACATAAAATGCTATAATGTTCCTATCATAATGAAATGAGAAATCCCTAGTTTCTTCCTTATTGGCTAGATTAAAAGTCTGCAAACTTTTTCTGTAAAGGTTATATTGTAAGTATTCTTTACTGGCCATAAGGTCTCCGTTGCAATATTCAACTCTGCTATTGTACCGAGAAAGCAATTGTAAAAAATACAAAACCAAAGGGAGACAACTGTACTTGAACAGTAAAAAAATAAATAAAAAAGAAACTACATAAATAAATGAATGTGGCTATGTTGCAATAAAATGGGCTCAGCAGGACCTGTAGTTTGCCAATTCCCATGCCATAGTCAGAACTTAGACTGTAAGAGCAGTGAGCAAGCTGAGATCAATGTGACTTTTACTTGGGTGGGGAAGATGGGGAGAAACAAAAAGAAATTTAAGGAAAGGTCTACCTCTATTTCTTCCTGCTCTCATGTAGTGTTTCCAATTTAGCATCTCCAAAACTGTCCCAATAATAGTGATATATGAGATGTATAAAGCACAAATGAGATAATCTACTAGGATATTCTCTGAATGCTTGAAGTTTAGGAAACCCACAGCTGCTTAAGGGAAAAAGAAAAAAAATTGTGCCTAGCTGACTGTGATGACAACCTTTCAATGGCAAGGAAGCAAAACACAAAAGAACTACAAGAATACAGTGGCTCCTTTCCTCTTATTGTATAAACTGTAAGTTCCTGATACATCTCTCTGGAGGTAATGAAGTAACTGATGTCAAATACAAATAAATACTCAGCAACTTAATATTTTATAAACACACACATATACATTAGAGATACATATATACACAGAAAACAACCAAGAGAAAATTGCAGTAAATAAACCCTTCTCTATCTATATCAACATATCTATACACACACGCACAATCCCCCTCCCACATAATTCTCTCTGTATATGCATATCTATGTACATGCACCCACATAAATGTATATATGAGGTCTGTCCAGAAAAAGCCCAGAGTTGTTACCATAATGAGAATGGTTTGCATGACATTTACATAACTTGGCAGCCAAGGAGAGTGGACTGGAATGTTCATGCGTGAACAATAACTTTACTGCACTAGTCAATGGGGGGCAGCAGATGCCATTGAGTGAGCACATATACTGTGTGGCCATTGCATTCAAAAGGACTGAGTGAGTAGAGCAATGGATCAAATTTTGCTCTAAGCTTGAACATTCCTCTGCAAAAACTATTCGGATGATTCAGAAGGCTGCAGTTATGGGCAACTGGTGATTGGCAGCTTCATTATGATGACATGCCCACGCATGTATCACACCTGGTGCAGAGGTTTTTGGAGAAACATCAGGTCATCCAGGTGACTCAGCCCTCTACAGCCCAGATTTGGTGCCCTGTGACTTCTAGTTTTCCTGCAAACTAAAATCACCTTTGAAATGGAAGAGATTTCAGACCACTAATGAGATTCAGGAAAAGATGGTGGGCAGCTGATGGTGACTGGGACAACTGTGTGAGGTCCCAAGGTGTCTACTTTGAAGGGGACTGAGCTGTCATTGTCCTATGTACAATGTTTCTTGAATCTTCTTCAATAAATGACTCTATTTTTCATATTACATGGATGGATACCTTCATATTACATGGATGGATACCTTCAGCATACAGACCTTGTATGTACAAGTAAACATGCATTAATTTTTAAATGTTCTTCAGTATATGCTGCTTTAAAACATGCTACAATGGACTATATTAATATATTTATCTGCTAATAATATCAACATACAATAGACTTTTATATAAATTTAGGTTCCAGTACACATAGTAAATTAATGCCTACAAACTGCTGGCATACAACTATTTGGGAGTAATGGAAAGAACAACAATTTTGGAATGCGAAAGAACTGGATTCAAATGTAGCATTTTTGTCTACAAACCATGTAACCTCATGGGCATCCATTTCCTTATAATGTATAGTGAAAATTATAATTACCTACCTTGGAAGCATTGTTACAAGATGTCAGACAGAACTTTCCCAGCACAGTGCCTAGCCCATAACAGACAATAAATAAGAGCAACTATAATTTAAAGTTACTGTTTAGCAAAAATTATGGCTATGACTTAATCATGTGAAAGTTATGTGGTTAGCCTAAGCAAATGTTTGACTCACATATCAGTGTCAAAATGAATGAATTTTTGTTATAAGTTTTAGAGTATTACTTTTAGGATTCAAGATTTCTCATTTTTAAAGTAGAAACTTTTATCACCCTATTTGCCTTAAAAAATCAGATGAATGAAGAAAGCAGAGATGAGTAGTATTTTTTGTGACTTATTTATGAAATCACAGAAACAAATGGTACATAAGCAATGAGCTAGAAAAGTTGGGCATATAAGAATTTAATAAAAGAAAATTAAACATGGATACATAAATCTGATAGGTACTTAATTATATCTTTAATATTATGTATGATTATTATAAGTAAAAATATGTGGAAATTACCACAGCTAGTATAATCTCTGCAACTGCCAACAGTAAATGTCTCCTCTATCAGCAGAGACACTAAGAGTAAGTAAACCTTCTCACCTGACCCACATCCATAGGTTGAGAAAGCACTGCCTCGAACTCTCTAAGGTGTCCTGTAATTCTAACAACTATTAGTATCAAAGAGCTATCTAATTTAGTAGGACAAGAACCTATCCTAATGATAGCATCCTGGAAAAAGGATCTTCCTTTTACCTCTAATGCAGAAGTCAGGATCTCTCCAGAGAGTTTATTTCATCTTTGCATAGGGTAGAACTTTTTTTTCTTATAATGTTATCTTTGTAATTTTCAACCAATTTTTTCTGGTGTAACTACTGGAATGCAGAACAAGTATTATCTTCCCTCAATATGCTGAATTTCATTTGAAACAACCTGAGCAGATAACAACCTTTTAATCATTGGTATATTTAAAATATAAAGACTGTAGTAGACATGGGCAAGGAAAACCTACCAATTACTACTGCAAATAAATGTTGTTATCATTTTCTTAAGAATTAGGTTTATTATAGTAAAAGCTAACATTTTAGTAGGGCCGTTTTAGAAGAATGATAGACGTGAATCACTTATTAAGAGGGAATGATTTAAATAGAGGCAGGGCTACAGGGCACAAAGACAGCAATAGGTTTCTTCAGCCCAGCATGCCCTGTTTCTCTACCCAATTAGGGGGAGATCCTTCTCATTCCGTACAAGTCTGGCTCAGATGTGTAAATGTTTTCCTGAAGTTACAAGCTCCCCTCTTTATGTTCCCACAACACATTCTTCACACCAATATTGCAGCAGTTTTGACCGTATGCATCTGATTTGCCTGGATTACAATGTACACTTCTTGTGCTATTTATTATACTACCTCCTTTTACTCCCCAGTGTATTCCAGTTTGTATTATAAATGATGTGGTCACCACAGGTATAGTTACATTTCAACTCATATTTGTCAGATTTTCTTGCAACTACATCTGCGTTCCATCTCCTTCTCCTAGAGACTGAAAAAGAATAGTTCTTTTCCCAGTGTCCTACTCTCATAACGACAATACAGTAAGAGGTGAGGTGACTTTTGCCGATGGGTGCCACTGTAAGACTGTCTTCCCAGAGACCCAAGGTTGTAGGTATCTTTCCCTCCACATCAATTTTGGATTAAGTAACAAAAATACATCTTTATATAATGTCAAAATATTGCTCATTTTCAATGCTTTAAAGGGAAAAAAGTTCACATAATAAAGCGAGAGAAAAAGGTCTTTAAGATTTATCATTCTGTACCTTTGATTAGATCTATTAAACAAGCAACATCTATCAGTTCACTGATGTGAGTACTTTAAAATTCTACAAACAAAAATCATGTATTTAGTTGGTTTATTATGAGCATTTTATTATGTAACTATAAGATACAGATCAGGGCTGATCTAGGTATAGAATAGTGAAAATGAAGGAAGTCAGTTAGAAATAGTTAATAACTCATTTGAACTGAACTTCTATGAAAAGTTGTATGCATATATAATCTTAATAATCAGAAGCTATAATCTTATTTTAAATCATTATTTTGAATAAATTATAAACACAATATAAGTGGCTTAAATTAAACTTTAAATGACAGAATATTCCTCTCAAATTTCTCAAAGAAAAGAGTACAACCCTGACACTATGCAGGGGAAAAATACAGCGGGTACACAGGTTTCCTTCTACAGTGTGTTTAGCAGCTTTATTACTTATACAATTAAAATATCCATGTATTTTATAAAGGATAGTTTTGAAATACCCTAGGAGTAGCTTTGTATTTAGATATTTAAGTTTTACTCAATTGTACATTTCAATTGAGTAACTGAAATGTACAATTTCAATTACTGCAATATATACTGTGCAACTGCTAGTGAGGAAATTAATAAACATAAGACATGGTATCAGCCCTGGAGATCAAAATTCCATGGGAAAAGAGAGGCCATTTACCATTTAGTAGTAATATAAAAGAGAGGTAGGTGACACTCCGCAAAGCAAATGAAAGAAGGGTACTAGACAGAGCCTGCAATGGACTGTAAGACGAGTGAGGACGGGAAACGTGTCTGTCTTGTTCACAGAGGCATTCCCAGCCTCTGACAGAATGCCAGGCTCTTGATAGCATCTCCATAAACACCAGTTGAAAGTCTGAGCAAGAGAGTGAGACAGCTGTTATCTGGGAACAGATTAACATGGGAACTGATTCTTGACCATAAGCAGTAAGTCTTCTGGGCACGTAAGATAGAAAAGAACAGTGATGTAAATAAGGAAACATGAAAAAAATATGGTATTTTTCTCAAAGAACTCAAGGAACAGCCAGAAAGTCTATTATTTCCAGCAAATAAAATGATGGGGAATAAAGCAAAGTGCAGTACACTGCAATGACCTTATAGGATATACTAAGAAACTTCGATATCTTTGGGCAATGGGTAATTGCTAGGAATAACATTTATGCAAGCAGATAACAAAACCAGGTCTGTGTTTTAGAAAGATACTTTAGAGAATACACTGCAGGAGAGGATAAAGCCAAGTTTCAATAGAGGTTACAAAAATCTTCCATGCAAGAAACTTCACCAATAATGGATTAGAGATGGTAGGAAAGATGGAAGTAATCAAGGATGAATCCAAGTTTACCAAATGGGTAAAATGAGGTATAATATTCTGATTGGAATCACAGGGCAAATACAGGCTTAAGGAAATTTTTTTCCACTTGCAGAAAGCATTATGCAGCAAGAACAATCAAAAACGACAAAACAATACCATACAATGTTATATGTTAAAATAAATCAAAATAAGTTAGCTACTTGGCCTGCATCAATATGTTATTATAAAAATACTGATTCCAGAATCAAACATGCCTAGAAAGTGACCCAGTACTCTTCATATATAAGAGACAGCCACTGATTCTTATACACCCTGAAATTTATAAAAACATGATATAAATACTGCCAGAATGTCATATAGGGAGGTTCCAATACCCTTTGGATTATTTGAACTTAAGTCTAGAAGAGTTAAGAATCTACTCTATGAAATATACTTCTGTACCATAAATAAGAATGTTATAATGTGAAACAATACCCACTGACACAAAAATAATAATTAAAATTACGTATAGAGAGCCTTTAATACTAGACATTAATATTTTATATAAATAATCTCTTAATCTTCATACCAACCATAGAAGGTAAGTACTATTATTTTCATCATCTGATGTTAAGAAATATGTCTTAGAGACATTAGTTCTCCTGCCTAAAGTCACCATAATACCAGAAATGACAACATGATGTGAACATAAACAATCTGACTCCAGAGTCTACCCTTTCTCCACAACGACGCCCTACAGTGTGCTTCATTACACTGCCTTTCATAGGAGAGTGCGCATTCAGTGTACATACCAGTTTGCAATTACTTCACTTGCATGACATGTGATGTTTATTTCCCCACACAGAAGTCTGCTTTAATTCACCACTGGGATATCATCCTAACACCTAGAACAATGGCTGACACACAGTAACCACTCAAAAAATGTGTATTTAATAAATACGCTATTCAAAATAAGTACATAAAAATTCTTAAGTATACCAATCTGTTGAACTAGATACTGGTTTCACAAGTGTGTCAATCTGAAAATTCATTGAGCAATACACTTATAATATATTCAGTTCTGTCTAGATATAATTCAATAAGTAGTTTAATAACAAAATAAACACATTTCTGTTATATTATCAGATATTACAGATTACCTCTATTCTTTTATTATAGTAACTAATAATTTGTTACTTTAACTTGATTTTTCACAATCTGGCATTTATTAACAAAAGACGTCCCCAGGTCAGAACTATGAATATTAAAATACAAGAATTTACAATAAAATAATATTTTGTGATCAATTATAATAACAATGGCTGTAGTACAGAAGAATGTAAAAGAGTAAAAAAGATCATGCTGTTTTAAAATGAATCTATTTTCAAACTCTGAGAAATAAAAATTAAAAAGTTATTTCCTCTAAATCTAACCAAAACATCTTTCTACTGCTTTGAAAGGGAATCTCATTTTCTAAAATAAGAACAAACCTATTTAGTACAATTAAGAATGTAATTGCCTTGGTCTATTCAAACTTGTCACAGAATTTTTTTTTAAATGACACTGCCTAAGAACACCAAAAGAAAGAGGTAAAGATTTAAGCCTGCTATCTACCTTCAGAAAATCACCTTCCTTGATCCTTCTCTACACCCTACTCCTTTCCAAGCATTTTTTGAGGGGTTTGTTTGTTTATTTATTTATATTTTACTTTAATCTTTATTGTATTTTTTCCATTTAGTCCCCTTATACCCTTCTCCCCCAGCAAAGAACTCATGGACATACATGTCCAAGCATTTATATTTACATTCATGGCAATGCCACAAATCATGTTCCCAGGTTGTACTAGTCAGATATAGAACTAAAGCCTAACTATTTACCTTGCTAATAATCCTCTAATTATTCCATCCTATTTATTTTTATGTGGTAAGTAATTTGTGAATTTATGGTTTTTCTGGTAAAGATGGCTTAGATGTCTGAGGTAGAAAATGGAGAAGAGCTGCTTACAGCTAGGTGCTGTCTTCGAGTTCATTCATCTCTTTCCCTTTCCACTATAAAATTAGACAGTGGAATGCTTGGGCTTACAACACTTGTTATGAGCTATAATAACTGTGGTAAAAAAATTGTAACCAAATTCACAAAAACCTTTTACTTCTACACAGGTACAAAGTATATAGAAGTCAATACAAAGAATATGTACCAGGCTACAGAAATGGCTTTCAATAAATAAATCATAACATTTATTTAATGTTATTTTTCTGTAGAAAAACAATATGAAAACCACAATCTAAAACTGGAACATTTTTCTGAGAGTAAACATAACTAAAAGCAATTACTGTATAGAAATTACAATCACTGAATGTTCTAAGTTTTGTCTTAATTTATCATATTTTACAAAGATATTAGTAAAATCATTAGGTTTCCACAGTACCCTAATTAGAAATCATTTATTATAAGAGGAAAAAAATCTACCTCAGAAACATTTAACCACGTAAATGAACCCTGCAAAAGAATAGAACAGCTGTGCCTAAAGGCTGACAAAAGTGTGATGCACACCCAGCTTATCAGAATTATTTACAAGTTGTACATTTTGCTTGTATAGCTACTTTCATGTTTCTGTTTTTCTCTATGAAACATACTATTTATAGTTCAGATCACTTATCTGACAGGTGGCTTCTATGAATGTAATTAAGGACTTCCCTCTCAGAAACTAATAAAGGAATAAAAGTTACAAAGAAATACACTTTGACTGTGGTACAGTCAATTTGAGTGTGGGTTAGAAATCTGAAAAATGTTATTACAATGCTATTTGCTAACACTCCCATTTGTATTCTTTTTTTTTTTTTTTTAATTCTCACCCAAGCCTATGTTTATTTATTTGAGACAGACAGAGAGAAACATAGATGTATGAGAGAAATGTGACTGGTTGTCTCCTGTGTACACCCCAACTGGAGAGAGAACCCGCAACCTTTTGCTGCATTGGACAATGCCCCAACTGATACACCCAGTCACGGCAGTAACTCAAAATATTAAAGTAAGCAGGGTTAGACATACACAGCTTACAAAGCAGCGACATTTTAATACATTCCTATAATGATGTTTTTGCCGCTTTCTCCTCCTGAAGAGGATACTAAGTCTCACGTGATTCAAACTAGACGTAAAGTGTAAGAATGAACTCATTCACTTACTCAATTTAATGCTGACCTAGTGACAGGTGCCATGCAGAGCCTGCTCCAGGGCAACAGTCCATTCTCAACAGTGCAGCCAGAGTGATCTTCTAAACTTAGAATCTAAATAATCAAATAATGTCACTGTCCTGCTGAAAACCTTCTGATGTCCCTTAGCAAACATAACACTATCTCCGGGTTATGGCCTGCTCTCTCTCTAATCTGGTATCGTCCACCCCCCTCCCTCATCGAGCACTAGCCGCATAGGTTTTTTCCTGTCTCTAGTCCTCTGTACTCTATGTTCTTTCTGCTTGGAAGACTTGGTGCCTTCTAGGCAGTCCCGTATCAACCAAAGATCACATCCACGGACAAACTTTTTCTGACAATTCTCCCAACCACCAGTCACCTCTCACATATCCAATTTTACATTATTCAGACCACTTATTAGTACTTAAAAGTTTGTATTCATATCTTTATTGTCCGTGTTCTCCCCACTAGAATATAAACTCAAGGGCAGACTCAATTTCTCTCGTCATTCAATCACCAGCAGAACAACAGTACGCAGGCACATAGTAAAGGTTAATAAGTATGTGTCAACTGTGAACAAATTATAGCAATATTATAAGAAAGGTAACATAACATTATAAAAACCCAAAGAAGGAATATGCTCAATGCTGCTGGGAAACTAAGACTGACTTTGTGGAAAACTTGTTGCTGGCTTCAATAAAGATAGTAGATTGGAAAAGGCCAGAACTAAAACAGAGAAAGCAGATAGGAAGTCTGCACACCCACACAGGAGAGGAAATGAGACCCTTAATAAAGGCATGACAACAGAATGGAAAGAACAGATTGTGTAGGTACCTCGAAGATAAAATCATTGTCATCATTATTAGCACTGGAGATCTGATGTGTAGAATAAGGGCAAGGAATGAAGCTAGGATATCTCCAGGGTGTCTTGATTTGGCCCCATTAAACTACTGCTCTTAAACCAGATGGGAGATATGAAAAGACTTTCAGAATAAGATAATTAGTAAGTTTGAAACAGAGAAGTTTGATATATGTGACTACATGGTTAAGATGTTGATTAAGCAGTGAAAAAATTGGTCTAGCAAATACCATATGATCTCATCTTTAACAGGAACCTAATCAACAAAACAAACGAATAAGAAAAATATAACCAAAGACACAAATTGAGAACAAGCTGACAGTGACCAGAAAGGAGAGAGGAAGGAATTTCAGGGGAAAAGGGTGAAGGGTTTGCAGGAATAATTATAAAGGACACGTGGACAGTAAGGGCGGGAGGGCTGGGGTGTTGGGTTAGGATGGGGGGAAAAGGCAGAAAGCTGTACCTGAACAACAATTTAAAAAATTGGTCTGGAACCCTCAAGCTAAAAAGCAAATTCGATAGTCATTTCTTCAACCAATAAATATTTATCAAGCACAGTACAATGTGTTGTGACTGCTCTACACACTGAGGATACAATGGTAAAAAAACAAAGTAGCTCCTGTCCTCAGAAAGCTTACATTCTAAGGAGACAAACAATAAATAATACTGTAATGGGAGTACTGACAAGGGCTATGGAGAAAAATATATAAAAGAATAGAAAGTGATGGAGAGGGGCTACTTTAGATAAAATGATCAGAGGAGGCCTCACTGATAAAGTGGAATGTGAACAGAGAGTTACATGAAGTAAGGAAGTAAGCCTATGTATACTGGGGGAAGAACAATCCAGACAGAATGCAAGACACACAAAGGCCCTGAAAAGAGAATATGAGTAGACAAGACTGTCAAGAAGGCTGTTTTGAACAGAAGGAAAAGTTAGGCAATGAAAATAGTTGTAGAGGGAGCCAGGAACTAGATTATAATGACTCATCACAAATTGCAGAGGTATGTTAGAAAACTTTTCTTGTCACATATTCTAGTATTTAATACAGTGCTAAGAATATAACAGGTGCTCAGCTAATTTTTTTCAAAGTAATGAGTGAATGGATTAACAAATGCTCATTATATGAGCTTGTTTTGTATCTGACCATTTCCCGAACTCCAATTCAGCTGCAAAAAACAAACCAAGCATCAACTTAAAAAGGACTATATTATAAGCTTTGGAAATCGTCAGCAGCAGAATTTTTTAAATGCCGTGGTTAGTGACATCACCCCTGGAACAAGTGCATGCCTTTCTAAGAGGACTACACAGAAGGAGACACCTACTTCAAAGTATAGTATAAAACTAGGAGACTGTCTGCTAAAACAACAATTTATTTGATAAACCCTTCACATCTGGTAATGTTTTAAACAATCAAAATACAATTTCAGACCCAATTCCAATCACGTTGGACAGCCAAGAGTTTACCATACTACTTCAGTTCTATTCTAGGGAAAATTATTTAGAATAGTTGGAAAAAAGTAAGTTGTGCCAGTATGTTTAAGAGCAATAGTAATATCCTTAAAAACATGGTTAAAAAAGAGAGATTTACTGCATTCTGCCATTCCTAATTAATAGAATTATATAAGCAATCACTCAAAACTCAACACTAAAAACAAGTATTCTTTTGGTAGCTAATAATCCATACTTAGTTTAAAACTGCTCAGTGAATTAAATAGTCTAGACTCAGAATCAGCAAGGATCTTCAAGATTATTAAATGTTCTCACCTTCAGAGAATTCTGAACTCACTCTTTTCCATAATTCCAAAGAATAAATGCACAGTGGGGCAAATGTAGGTTTACAGCTATTCATATGTAAAATAATAATATAATAATTATAATACAATAATACAAAAATAAACTCTTTTGCGTTCTCACAACTGTAAACCTACTTTCACCTCACCCTGAATTTAAAATGAATACTAATATTTTTTAAATGATCAACATTTAGAAAATATATTTCATCAAAAATTTCTTCACCTTTAGTACAGTTGGATATTTGTTGATTCACTTTCACATTTACACTCGCCTTTGTATGGAGAAATAAGTATAATGTGCTTTATTGTACTAATCTATGCCAAGTGCATGTTGCCAAGTTGTTGTCAAGTATTAATCAATTTCCTATGGAATAGTCAGTTCTAATTTCTTGGATATAAACATAAAGAAATGGTCCATGGACAAGTTTTCTACCAAATCATCACCGATTAAAATCAACAAAAAATTCAGTTAAAAAAACTTTAAAAATTAATTTTCTTTCAAGTCAAGGAACATAAAACACTATCACAGCAACAGAAAAATGTAGTGCATTTCCATAGCACATCCTGTTGTTGAGCTCTTAAGAAAAAAGAATTGGACATTTAAATATGTATGTTTTTTCAAGGAGAAGCATTTCTGTTTTATATTTTAACAACTTTTCCACTCTGGTGTATATTTAAAACTACATGTTGTAAATCTAACACAGTAACATGTATTTCCACATGAGCATGTTACTGAAGTGAAGACCAAGCAACAGTCATCACCCTCCGTTTTTCTGTGCAGAGACACTAAACCAATTTTGGTAACCATTCCACCAAATAAAGTAGGTCAACAAAAACTTTTATTGGATTGAATTTCTAACTTTTCTAACTTGCTTTCTAACCTGTAGCTTTGAACTTTTTTAAAAAAGATTTTATTTCTTTATCTTTAGAGGGGAAGGGAAGGAGAGAGGGAGAGAAATATCAATGTATGGTTGCTTCTTGTGCATCGCCCTGCTGGGAATTGGCCTGCAACCCAGACATGTGCCCTGACTGAGAATCGAACCACAATCCTTTGGTTCACAGGCCCATGGTTCAATCCACTGAGCTACATCAGCTAGGGCAGAACTCTTTATGGTGATCTGATTATGCTTCCTTTTCATTAAATAGTTATGAAAAAATTAAAGGAAAAATTCACTCATATAGATGTGTTAACTGGCTAAAGCCTATTAAATTAAAAGGTCAGGCTGAAGATACAAAAGCCAGATATTCAAAAAAACCACTGAACATTTTTAAAGAAAGCAGGAATTAATGTGATTTGTCCAAACTCTACGCACTTACGCAGGCTCCTGCCCATCCAAAGAATTCATGCGCATCGTGACACCCAGAGACAGAGGGGCAGACCTGGTTAAAACAACATTAACGCCACATACATGGTGATGAAACAGCACAGTATTGGGCAAATGAAGTCACACACAAGAATACAGACTTATGAGTACATTAGATAAAGCTCAAAACCAGGAAAAAACCAATGTATCATGTTAGAAGTCAGAATAGACGTGTGTCCTTGGGGGGGGGGGTAGTGCCTGGAAGGAGACAAAATGGGAGTTTCTAGGGTATTGCAATATTCTGATTAAACCTGTTTTCAATTTATCAAAATTCATAGAAGTATACATTTATGAGAACCATTTTGGGGTCCATGTTTTCATTCAGTTAAAAATATTTTTAAATAACGTTCACTGTTCTCTCACTAAGTTAGGTATTTTAAGATGAAAAACGGGTCTAACATCTCCACTCAGTTTTCAAGGCCCTCAATAACTTACCCCTCCCTACGAATTCAATATAAATGCTAAAATTCTATGTGCTTTTATTCCTGTCCCAGTAACATATTTCATGCCTTTCTCATGCCCTGTTTTTCTTGATTTAACTGCATCCTAATCACTCAATGTTGAAACAACGTCCCACTTTTATTTCTTCCAGTTCAGGCTTATCTCTCCTTTCTCTCATCTCCTTTGCTTTAACTGACAACAGACAGAACAACTGATACCTATTCATTTTTATCTATGTGCCCAAACTACAATAAATACTTTATAAACATTTTTACTCACTCCTCAAATAAGTGTTACCTCCAATAGCGATGAGAAAAAAGGCAGGGGTCAAGATTCAAATGCAGATGTGCCTGGCTCCAAAGCCCATCATGGTCTTAGCTCCAGAGCTGGACTATCTTTGTATCATGCAATTAGTATGTTATTAAGTGTTATTTTGTACATATTAGTTATATGTTATACTTTGTTATCTATGTTTATATAATCCTACTGGTCATATTGTACACAGATATACCAACTTTATAAAGTCATACCTCACCTACCTTGAACTATGCTATGAGACAATTACCTAGCTAGAAAATAGCCAGAATGCAAAACAAGCACTCCAAAAGATGGCTATAAAAATTCAAAGTATGTATCATCACCAATTTTACTCACCACAATCATATATATATATTATTGATAGTAGACCCCCCTTAATTCCTTATAATGACAACCCATTTATCTTTATTTTCTATATAGATTAACCAGTCTAGGTACAGCTGTTATTTTATAACACAGTGAAAGTAAAAACTAAAGAATTTAAAGACTGCTAAATAGAGAAACAATAGTGCAATAGTGCAATGTGCAATGTGAAATAGTGCAATAGTGCAGTGAGAGCTGAGAGCAACGAAACAGCACATAAGATCAAAAAGAGCAGTCCAATGTTACATTGGGTGGTAATAAACACAGTAATTGATATCATAATGATGCCCCTAGCCAAAGAGAAAAAAATTAAACTATAGTTGATATTTTCTTCTTAAGGAGACATGTAATAGTTCTAGAAATAATTTTATCCAAATGTTTAAAATGTCTATTTCAGAGCTCAGGCAGTAACTTGCTTTTGAGTGCTGCATATCAACAGTCCCACGACATACAGAATACTCATTTGGTTACTAATTATTCCAGCAATATGTGTTACCTTCTTTTTATAAAAACTGTGAAGGGTTAAGTACATGAGTTTTAGCATCAAAAACAATAAACATGACCTGAATGAACCCTACCTCTCTTTCCTGCTGCCAAGTGACCTTGGGCTGGTTAGGCAGCCCCTGGGCCCCACTTTCTTCACAGGAATATTAATATGTATTTCCTAGGCATGTAGAAGATTACATTTGGGAATTTAAGTAATGTTTTGAATACAGTTCTAAACATTTTATAATAAGGTTCAAAATATGGTAGCTGCTGCTATTTTTTATAATTAAAGATCATGTCTTAAACACCTAGCAACCAGAACAATACTGGACACACTAGTGGTATTCAAAAAATACTTGGTGATCAGCCTATAAAACGAGAGGAAAAAGGTAAAAGTCTCTCTAATAGCATGTGACAATGCACAACCTGATCATATCCACTACTTTTTATTTGTAAATACTTATAAAGGAATTACTTCAAGAACTAAAACCAATTACTGAAAAATTATTCTTTCATTAAATTTTTGGTTAATCTGATAGGAGGATTTTATTAACAAACATAGCTATTCAACAAAAGAACAAACCTCGTTGAATAAGCTACTTATCAGTGAAAGGTCTGACTGATAATAAATGACATCTCTCAGATAATTTGTAACGTAGCTTCCAAATAAGTGGCTTAAAGATACAATATTTATATGCACACATACCTCTTCCAATACATTCACATTCAAGTACCCCAGGTAATATAATTACTTGTTTTAAAAATAATTACACCTTTTTCTGTGGTACTTGTACAATATAGAAACGATTATTGATGTAGTGAAAAACTTTTCCTAAAACTCAAAAATAAAGTTGACTCTTTTGAAATAAACCAGATAACTATTAGAAAAAGCAATAACATAGCAAAAGACAACTGTGACAATTTATCCAAATGTCTAATCTTCTTTTCATTTCCTTTTGAAAAATAGCCAGCATCTTTTAGTATATCTTCCACTTTTCTAGGTAAAACAATATATTCATATATTCAAAACAATGCTGAAACATGAACACAACACTAATCCCTCCCCAAGGAAGGAGAAATGGCTTCTTCAGGTTATTAAAATATATAAAGTGATTTAAACATTTTTAAGACTATGCTAATCTAAAATTTGACTCATTAAAAAGTCACAAAATCTTATGTTAAAAATTTATATGCTACATGAACTCTCATGACATAAGATTAATCTAATCTGCTTTATACCAAATTAAGTATGCCATTCAAAAATAACACTAGAAGTTACAACCTAAGTTTAAAAATAAAACGTCAAGTCATTTTAAATAAACAAGGTACCCCATTATCATGACTGTATACTAATATCACACATGACAGATACAATTAAAAACTTATCTACAACACATGTGATAAATAACATGTCCACAATATTCCATCTGCCACCCAGTCACACACAGAAACTGCCATATAGCTAAATGTCGCAGTTCACAGCTCACCTACCTCCGACCACTGGAGTCTTCTCACTCTTTCTGCAACTCTACTCTCCTCAGTTTTTCTTTTTCTTTTTTTTTTCTTGGGGGAGAGGGTTGATGGTGATGGTGGTGTGGTGAAGGTTAGGGAGTGTATTATATGGAATTATAGTAGAAAAGAAAACAGGGCAATTAAAACTTTTAGTATATGAGGGATGAACATCAAGCATGGAAATAATTAGCATTATTATTTAAAATGTGATTTCTCAAAGTATGAAACTATTGGTAAAAAGATGTATGTGCACACATCTAAAAACAGTTCAATGTACTTTTATCTGGAAAGCTGCTCCGTCTTGGTCACCATCTTTGTTTATAGTTTCTGTGTCTCTTCACTCTACCCATTATAAGAAATACATAAAATTACACTGGATTGTAAACAGATTTTACTAAAATCCCTGCAAGTGGCAATTCAACTCACATTCTGCTATTTTAATAGAGCAGTATTTACCAAAATAACTAGAGAGGTGGGTAGGGTATCTAGATTTGGCAATGAAACATTCCATGTTTTTTCAGGATAATCTTAAATTCAAATATTCTATATCACTGTCAGGTCACATGTTTAAATTTTTAGTTCAGAAAATATGATCATTTTAGTGTAAAAATAATGAAAATGCTCCCCATCCCTTTTATAGTCGCTATTGTTAAATGGCATATATCAAGAAGTAAGTTTGATAACAAATTTACAAAGCCCTTTGAACATGCAGTACTAATGAAGGGGAGAGGAGACATGTATACTACAAAACAATGCAAGAAAAAAAAACCATTTATGCTTGGGTTTGGAATGCAGCCAAGCATTTATATACTTATAATCAAAAGCACACAATTACTTTACAATATGCCTACATCTCTCAGTCCAGGACTGCCTTCAAAGCTTAGAAGAACCCTATTTTAAAATATAATCAGTCTCCAGAGTAGAGATTCACATGCAGAAATCACGAACTTTTTCTTGAGGTTTTTCCTTCAAATACTGAATAATATGCAGGAAATATGTTAGTTCGGAAAATTAAACTACGATTTTTTAAGCACTGCACTGGAACTCTAACTATTCAAATGCTATTCTTTTATGCAAGGGTAGTACAGGTGTCAACTCTCTGGGAGGTCTTCTTCCTTCTGGGTCATTCCTTACTATCCCATTCTTGTTGAAATTCCTCCAGCTTTTGATTCCTTCATAAAGATAATCAGCAGGTGCTTCAAGTACTAGTCTTAAACTATGCTCTGACACCAGTATATCCCAGCTATAATATGAATCCATAAAGCCAAAAATTATGCCTTCCTGATTTACATTCACACTTACTAACCTAATTATAGAATATATTCATCTAAAATATGCTCAGCAACATTAACAAGCCACCACAAATTCAAATTTCTTCAGAATACAGGGGTAAAAAAGTGATAAAGTAATTGAAGGAGCCAGATTCTTTAAAATTCAAGTAATTAAGGTTAAAACTCCTTTCTGTATTTCTTAGTAATCAACTGACTCCTTAAATAGGGTATGTTTGAATCTTCAGTATATCCTCAATTTTATTATATTTTATATAAAATTCTTCATTGCCAGGCACATTGCTTAGTTTATGCAATCTGTCTGGCTGTATAACTCTGTAAAAAGAATTTTAAGAATGTACTCAGATTTAGGTTTTCTTTCAACCCTACGACTCAGGACATATGAATGTTATATTTAGTTAGTTTTACATAATTATTTTCCATTTATTTTAGCATCTGTGTAATTCAGCATAGAGATATAATTTCAAAGTAGCTACTCACTCTAACCTGGCCACACTAACAAAAGCACAAATACAAAACAATGGATGATCCAAAAAGGCACAGCCAACTCTCAATTATTCACATGTAGATCACCTAATAAGTACTTTAGTCTGTTTACTTCCACTGTTTTATAGTATTTGCTTAGGAGATAAAAATTGATGCTAATAATTCACATAGTAGATACTTCAATTTACTGTAGGGGAGGAAAGAATATAAAATCTTCTCAAGGCACACGTAAGTAATGCTATTTAGATTATACATTTAGCACTCTTCCATGATTATTCACCTTATTATCAAGTACAGGTAACTGAGAGTGGACTGTATGTAGCTTGGTGATAGTCAGAGGTACAGATACACAGGCATGCAAACCATTCACTCACCCCACTGTGCTTTTCACAGCCCTATTTTCAGTAGCCTGAGACCTGGGAGGGGGAGGAGGCAGCAAGTCACTGCAGATGATCACTTAAAAGGAAATTGATAGTTGACTATAATTTACATTTAAAGTGCTATGAAACAGCATCACTCCTACATGCATTCATTGCTGTTTATGGGAATACCTCTCACAGTGAGTTAACAGGACTATAAATGCTTTCTCTTTAACCTTTCAATATCCCAGAAATAGAGTGATATCTGAGAATCACAAAGACAGAAAGTGAAAGCGCTACAAATGGAAAGTAGTCTGTATTTTAGAGATTAGGAAACTGATACTTGAGAGGTTAAATAAGCAATCCAAAACCATCCTCAGATTAAGGGTATAGCATAACTCAGTTCTTCTGACCCCAACTGCAATGCTGCTATCTCACCGATCCTTCAACCCAAAACTTCCTTCTTGGCTTCAGAGAACACATCTTGCAAATTTTCTCCTGTTCTGTTGACCCCTTTTTTGTACTTACTCCTCCGCTACGCCATACTTTTACCTAACACTCAAATCTTCAGCTCCTTCTCCACTTATTTCCTTCCCTCTCTCTAAGCCTATGAAGAGCACAATCGGATCACAAGTTCAGAACTAAAACTTCCATTTCAGTATTTTCTGCTATCTCTCACACATTTCTGACAGTCAATCGCCTTAAACTCAAAGAACAAGCAACTCAATATCATCTCTCCCAATATGATTTCTTCATTTCATGGTACCATCAAGTTCATTGTTCTTTAGGACTGCAAACAAAATGCTCTTACACCTGATCTCCTTAATATAGTACTATACCATCCCTTTCCCATCTCTCCATTCTTCCATTTAATAAATGCTTCAGTTATTACTGTATAATAGATGGTAAGAAGATGCTTGAGAGCCAGTGAAGGGAAAAAAACTGGACAAAGAACTTAAATAAGGCAATGGTAAGTGATACTGAGAAAGTAACAAACAGAGATGTGGAAGAGTAAAGGAGAAAGCAATGAATTCCCAATGGAATGATTAGGAAGGATTTCCAGAAGTGGCATGTGACCTAGACCTTAAACTAAGAGTTTGATAAATAGTGCTTCAAATGGAATTCTAGGCAAAGGAAACAATCTATGCAAGGTCAAATAAATAGAAAGTACATGTCATGGGCAAGGGATAATAAACAATCATCTTTGACTGAAGCAATAATTCTCAACCAGGGGCACAGCATGATCTTCAAGTGGAAAAATGAGAAAAGGGGAGATTGGTACTTGACTAGCAAACTCTCCCCAAACCCTCTGAGAAGCACTGTGTATAAAGGGAGGGAAAGTAATATATAAGTGAACTACGCAGAGACAGATTGAGAATAGCATGGTTACGACAGTACAGGAAAAATTTTGAAATCAATCATAAAAGGCCTTCAATGCTAAGCAAAGACATCTGGACTCTATTTAGTGAGTAAAAATGGGCCTGTAAAGTGTGAGTGTGAGTTTCTGTGTGTGAGGTTTTTTTTGTTGTTGTTGTTTTTAAGAAAATCAGATCTAGATTTCAGGGAAATAACCCTGGCAATCATACAGCAGAGACATTAAAAACAGGTGAGAGAAAAGAAGGCTGGACTATCATCCAAATGAGATAATGAAGATGTGAACTAGACCAATGACAATGGAAAAAAAGGGGAGACTGGATTTAGCAGACAGTTCAGAAGCAAACTGGAAGAACATGGCAACTGAACAAAGAGGATGAGCTGTACACCTCTAGCTTGAATACCAGAAGAAGGTGGCGTTTCCTAAAAAGGAAAAAGTAGGTGGTATGCTATGGGGTGTAACATATCGCACAGCATGACTATGATCACCAGACACAGATATTGATGCGTTTTGCAAGCTTAGAAGAAAAAGTCTGAATAAAAATGTAATTATTCTAACAATCTCAATTTATGGATCTTTGAAGTCATAAGTGAAAAGGCTGCTTAGGGAAGTAACACCAGTAGCAGAGAACAGAACAAGACAGGATCCCAAGGGTTGCGTGCTTAAAGGGCTCCAAGACCAGCCAGTAAAGAGAAACAGCAGCATAAGAAGTAGAAGAGCCAGGAGAATATCTCACCAAAGTCAAGTGAGGAAAGAGTTGCAAGAATAGCAATAATATATGGCTATAGTACATGATATGTTAGTCACTCGGTAACCCCGTGACCTTGGCTGAGTTACCTTTCTGAGTTCAGTCCTTTAGCATTTCAAAGCCTTTATCTTCAACTGTAAAGTAGGCATAATAAAAGAACCTCAAACAGTTGTTGAAGATTAAGTGAGATAATACATTTTAATACAGTGCTACTACTAATAGAATGGGGAACTTAAAAATGCCAGTGAATTTTGCACGTTATTAGCATCTTCTAAGACACTATTTTTGGAACTGGGGGAGACCTGTGTTTGTAAGACTACAGTGGTTAAGGAAGAAAGCTGTTAAATGAGAATAAACTGTTCTGTCTGTAGAGCCTACAGAAAAACAACAGTTTTGTAATCTTTGTCTTTACCTTTCCACATCTCTTATCTCCTGCCCAGTATAGTTTTAGTACCTGATCCATACGAAGGACACAACGTAGGTTGCTGAACCTGAGAAAACTGAGCCAAAAAGAGGAAATAAAGAAGCAAGAAATCATTGTTCTACAGGGAACATTAACTAGTATTAGAAGCATAAAATTCTGTTTCACGTTAGCCTTGGAAAGTAATAGAGATGCTTTATTCTCTGACTCAGAAACAGAAGATAAATAGGGTAAAACGTAAAGGGAATATAAGAAAATGCATATTAGACAGCTTCTGCAATCTTAATAAAGAAATAAAAGTTCTCGGCACAGAGTAGGAGGACTCCAAACTCAGTCTGGAATTTGAACAACAAATGAGGTGATCCCTCCATGCCTATATTTATTCAACTTCATTTATGCCTTCAGCACCTTGGCCTAGGCCCCCATCATCTCTCGGATTCTACCAGTGGTCTCCTACACAGCTCCTCTTCTCGACTTTAGACTTCACCTTTCCTAAGGTGTGACACACCCTCTGGAGAGCCCAAGTCTGAGTCTGCTTCTGCTTTGCCCCGGACTATCCTCATGAGAACTCAACCGCTCTCTGAAGTTGTCTCTGATCCTCTACCCACCAGATTATGAGCATTCTCTCCTCAGGCCTACTTCTGCTCCCGAAACAGTTCAATTACTTAATTTATTGTTTCACATTGTAAACACTTTTTGTCTGTTCCAGTAAACTCCTAAAGAGAGTAACATCTTCCTTGTCTTTATTCCTCTGGCACTTAATTCAGCATTTAGTATACAATAGGCATTCAGTCAATGTTTGTTTTGTCTAACTGAAGTGAGTAATTAAATAACATGAGTAATGTCCTAACTAAAAGAAATGAGAAAACAAGAAGTCAGTGTTCAAATTATCATTCAAAAAAACTTTCTACTTTTCTAAGTATTAAACATTAACTAAGACAATTTTTCTATTCTGACTAGTGTAAAAGGGTTGGATAATTTAAAAAAACCCTCAATAATTTTAAATAAATTATATTCTAATAATTGTATTTGAATGTGTGTCCATGTCCTCAAAATTCACTGTGAACACAATGAATTATTATACTATTAAATTATACTAGAAAGGGCTTACACAGGAAAAATACTTTGCCTTTTCAAACTATTAAATATCAGGAAGAGATACACAGCCGGACCAATAAAAAACAGACTATCCTTGCAGCAGAAGTAGCTAGTGGAAGCATCTGGGTTTCAAAGTAGATTTTGACATGCAAAACTGAGATTATTTAATGGTATCAATAGCAAATATCAGGGGCTTTCACAAATTAAGTAGTTGTCCGGATAAAGCTGAAAGCAACAAATTACCAATGAGCTGACTGGAAGACCTGCTACATGAAGTTCCTAAACTAGATCAAAATTAGACCATCAACAATTTTTAACATTTTAATAATCTCCTAGGCCTCAAAAAGATTGCAAGGCTGGCTAAGTTATTATTACTAGGAAATTTTCTGGAGTCAGGGGGAAAAAATTCTAAGGTTCTATAAAATAAAATAGCACATTTTATCTTACATTCATTAATAGGTTGCTCTTTGCTTAGATCTTATTTACTGGAATCTCACATTACTTTTTGGCAGTTGTTATATTCAAGACTCTACTTCAGATTATATCCATTTTAATATGTTATCAAAAAAACTTCAAACACATAATGCCTTATTTGCAAGTTTATAATATTCAAAACAATTATCTGAAATATTTTGAATGTGATATAAGTAATTTAAAATTCAATGTAGGAAAGCAACTAACATTTAGTTAACTTTACTCACAAAGTATCAGGTCTTGTGCTGAGCACTCAGTGCTAGTCATTCTTTTCTCACAATATAACAACCCTGACAGCTGAGATTACAACCCAGAACTACTTGATTTTACAGTCTGCTCTATTTTCCTCAAATAACTGCAAAGACCATGATCTTTATTTTATAATGAATTTTGTTAGATATCTACACAGTGAGTTTCTCGGAGATTACATTAAAAAATCAGAATAAGAGCAAACACTGCCTCACCATTGTATATACTCATACACAGCTGACCACCTAAACTCGATGTAAAACACACTGTAATCCAATCCACAAACAGCTGCCCTTCAGCTGCAATCCAGAGTGTCCCACAGTTCTCAAAATATTACTAAAGTTTATTCCTCATGAAACTTCCTCACATTAGATCCACAAGTCTTCTTTTAACAATGAAATGTTTGTCAGAACAACAAACTTCTTAAACAACAGCGTCACTAAATAATGAATCTAATTCAGATTTTTTTTATTCTAAACTTCCTTGGGATTCAGGAATACAGCTTTCATATAACCCCTCTCTTAGATGCATATTGCTTTTGCCATTTGTTTCAACGGGCTGTGTATATTTCATTACAAACAAATACATTTTGTCAAGGCAAGTAGAAATAGCATTTTCTGCACTTTTTGAATAAGCTAGACCGACTGACCTATGGGCATACGGGTTTACTAAATGTTCAGGGAATAAAGCATTTTAAATAGTGACTGTGCACAGTTATCTGTGTATCTGAGTAAAACTGGAGTGAATTGAAGGCATCAAACCACACTTGCATTGTACGTAGCTTTTACAACCCAAACCTTGGACATCAACCAGAGAAACCACTTTACGTAGGAACTCAGAAAACTCAAGGCACAACTGTAAATTATTTCTAGCACCATATCCAAACAGGCTTTTAATGTAGAAACCAGACTCAAAATCTAACAAATGCTCTTTTCACCTCTATCTAAAGCATATATTCTCATACATAAACTAAATCACTAATAAACTATATGTCACAAAACTCAAATGCCAATTTTGAGCCCTGTGGAAATTTTGCTTATTTTGTTAAGACATTTACTAGGAAACTTTTCTCCACATATAGTTTATATACATTTTTCATGTGTGCTTTGTATGTGCATTTTATATAATCAAGTTTCCACAGTTACACACAAGTCAAAAGCTTTCCATCTTTAGTAATATTCAAACCCCATCTGCTGAAAAAAAAAGTTCCAATTTTGTGACCTAATTAGTTGCTGTTTCTATTACTTAAGCCCTTTTGTATTACATAGGGTCAAGCAGAACTGCTAAAGTGTGGTTGGTAGGATAATAATATGGGTGTAATAATTTAGTTTTAATTTGAACATTTCACCTAAAATGTCATACGGTGTGCCTGAGTGTGATATTGTCATATTACAAAATTACATGCTTATGATTTTGTAATAAAAACGAGGGCGTTCTTTGCGCCAGATTTTGCGCCTCTTATTTTTCTCCTTTTATTCTCTCCTTCCTGTAAAAGGATCTGGTTCACCAAAATCTAAGTCCTGGAACTTTCAGAATAAAATATTCTTACAAAAAATGTACTCTGGTAGCTAAATTAAAATTAGCCTCTTAGTTTGTAAAATGGTAATCTTACCTTTTGATGCACAAAATAAATCAGAGATCACACTATGCTTTAAATACAGAGATGAACTCGTGTCTAATACTGTAGATCACTCTGTCCAGCATAACACAGATTAACAATTAGTTTTTATAGAGAGTGTTTACAGTGACTTTTTTGTTTAACTTCCCAAAGTGTTTTTCAGATCTCGAAAAGGAAACTGATTCTGTATAGCTGGCCCAGGTTACCCTCTAAGCAAGCTGCGGCCAGTGCGAAAGAAGACTTCTCCGTTTTGAGTAGACCAATTCCGGTTTACGGTGGGGGAAGAGAAGAAAAGCCTTGTACACAACCACTAAACCTGCAGCCACACTTTGCCAAAAAGTCCAGTACTGCGGCTGATAGAAGAAATTCCGGCCGGAGGCTGGGTTAGGTCTTTAAAAATACCCCGGGGGTTGACGCAGTTCGAAGGTGTAAACAAACCCAGGGCCAGCAGAAGGTAAACAATGAACCTGCGGCGGGGCTACGAGCAGTCTCCGCCAACTCTGGCCCGGCGGCCTGCCCAGAAGGGCAGGCAGGAGGTAACTACAACGTGAATCAGACACTTAGCAGTAATCGCCGCTCTCGCTTTCAGAAGCGAGTCACCGAAGCCTCGGGTCCCCGGGCGGTGGGCAAGGAGCAAACAGGCAGGCAGCGAGGAACACGCAGCTCCTACTTCTGCTGGGGGGACGGGGAAGGCAGGATGTGGTCGCTCTTCCCACAAACATCCTCCCGCAACCTAAATAACAACCTCCAAGCTTCCACCTCCCTCTGGCCGCCCCAGAATTCGGCTGCACCAACTCTGGGACAAAAGTAAAACGCTTCCTCGAGGACCCACGAAACCCTGAGGGTGACCGGCTGTGCCGAGTCCTGCGCGAGGGTTCCCCGGGACCCACAGCACCCAAGGCCCGGAGCAGCTCTCGGGGCGAGGGAAGCGGGCACCACCGGGAAGGGGGATGGGCCGGGGGAGGCGGCCCCGGGCTGGGGTCCCCGCACCCCGCCGGTCCCGTGCGCTGTCCGCCCCTGCGACCGGCCCCCAGCCTTGGCTTCACCCCAGCACCGCACCCTCCACTGGCCGAGCCACCCCGCGTTACCTCGGGTCAGATCCAACGGGACGTTCTCCTCGCCGCTGTCATTCCGCCCTGCACGAAACAGACACACAGCCCCAATTAGGAATCGCTGGCAGGCCAGCAGCGCCAGCCCTGGCTTCGGCCAGCGCCCTGACTTGCTCCGCAGCCCTGAGCCAAGGGAAGGCAAGGGCCAGGGATGGCGGGCGCCCGGAGGGGAGGGCGAGGGCGAGGGCTACAGCGGACTTACCTCGTATTCGGAGGTTCTTCAGCGAGCGACCGCGGCCGATCGCCGCCATATTGACGGGTTTCAGTCACAACACCGGAAACCTCGCCCAATCGCGCGAGAACCCCATCCCCTCCCTGCGCGCCCGCCCCCCTCGGCATCTTCCCCGCCCCTCCAGAGCCGTGGTGCCCCTGCAGGCGGTGTGCGTTCTTCGAGCCGATCGCTTGTTTGAGTGCAACTTGCAGCTCCCGTGTGCTCTGCTTTATGTCACTCGGAGGTTGCGAGGCGTCAGGCCCTCCGGGAGCATGCCTGCCGGGAGGGGGCATCTCCCATTAGGGGAATCCCACTGATCCGAGTTTACGGCGGCGGGCGTGGGAGATGTTTCCCCTTCGCCGCTGCGGAGCGGAAACCGTGGTCACAACGCCAGGCAGCCCGGGAGGAGGCCGGGATGGGGCTGGCTGGCCACCTGCCTATCCTTTGTGATTCTCCTGCTTGCTTTCAAGCCCAGGAATAGGACAGGCACCCCCCCCTTCCTTATTCATCAATTAAAACGATTTTTACTAAAAACAAAAACAAACGCTGTGAACTGTGTTAACGTAACTCAGTTCCCTTCTGAGAGTCGCTTTGCTCCAACCAAGGGAACACTTAACAAAGTTTGCTTTCCACCCCCACTCTGCTCTCCGTGCTAAGTGGCCTTGCGTTTGATCTGCAAAGCCATGCTTGACCCGGGGCTCCCACCAGTGGAAGCGGTCGGGGAAGTTCTGTTTATCTGGACTGCGGGGTAGGCGTCCCTGGCCATGGGTTGGGTCGTCCTGCCTGCGGATACCAGGAGGCCCGGGGAGGGTTTCCTTTCCGCCTGGAACTGAGAAGGCTGCTATGTCCAGATTTTCTGTGTAGCTGCTAAAACAGTGGCTAAGATAAATGTAGGTTAATACTTTTAATGTGTAAGCCTGACAGTTGTTAACGCTGCAGAGTTTAATTCTAGAAACTGCTTTAGCTAATTAACATAAACACCTGGCCTCTGACCCAGCAACTTTTCCTTAAACTACATTAACTTTAAAGAGAGGATGAACGTTTGGTTGCCTCCTTACACCTCAACACTTGTGTTTTTATTCCAGACACTGAAAATTAATTGATAGTGGAAAACTTGCCTTAACCACCTCTCTTTCCCAGTGTCCAAAATGTAATGTCCGGCACAAATAAATGTTGGACATATAGTTAGTTGGTTGAGTAAATGCCCGGATTACTTTGTCTCAATGCTCTTGCTTGAAAACAAAAAGAAAGAAAGAAGGAAGGAAAGAGCAATATTGGAGATTCTAATTGCAGTCGTTAACAATAGTGAACAATTGGAAACACTTAAATGCCCCAAAGTAGGATTTATGAAAATTATTGCAGCCATTAAAAGTGATGAATTAGGTCTAGCATATTTAATAGGAAATAATGTTCATGATATTAAATCAAGTGAGAGATTACAAAATTGCCATTTTTATTAATGTTTAAGAATATATATCAAAAGTATACTTCATAAAATATTTTACATGTCTGTAGGTAGAAAAAGTCTGAGGTAAATACATCAAAATGTTAATTGATTTTCCCCTCTCTAGTGGAATTACTTATATACAATTTTTTTTCTTTGCTTGTCTGTGATTTGAAAATGTTTTATAATTAACATACAGGGTGGGGCAAAGTAGGTTTACAGTGATGAGTATGTGTGACAATTCATTTTTGTATTATTTCTTAATTATTGTATTATTTTCCATACTAACAACTGTAAACCTGCTTTTGCCACAGCTTGCATGTCAATTGTAAAATAATTAAGTTTTAAAAAGAAAAATAAAAGCAGTGTGGAGTCGTATCATCAGCAAAATAAAATAGGCACACTGCTTCTTTAATGCACTATCCTCTGTGCATTCCAGATCATTTTCTTGTTAGATGTGCAATCAGATATCTTCTGCTGATATTGCACTTAGATTCAAGGATGTACCACAATTAGAGTACTTTTTAAAAGTATCTCCTAACATCACCAGTAATAACTTTAATAATAACCTACTTGATCCCTCTTTTGTAGGTTTTACAAGTTGGTGTAAATGATTCATTCTTCTTACAGCCTCAGGCAAAAATCACAAAATTTGAGGTCTGGCTAGAATGTTGAAAATGTGTATTTCATCCCTCCTTGCATTACCACATTTCACTATTTTACAAGAGTTGAAATCTATCAGTGTAAATTCTATCAGATCCTTAAGATTTTTAATATTTTCAAACTCTTTCTTATCCTTCTCTTTTCTAAATTAACTCCTTCCTAACACAATTTAACTTTATTTTCTCTTTCAGTCTTTCATGAAAGTTCAGTACAATTGATCCGCTTTTACATTACTTAGGATACAGGGGAACCTGAATTCAGTAGCCTTTCATCTTTATAACTGTATGTTCTTGTGTAAAGAGCATTATTCAATTACTCCATCTTTTCCAGGAGGAAAAAAAAAATCATCTCTCTTCAGTCTTAAAATGAAACTGTTTTTCCCTCTGTTACTGTCTCAGTCATTTGAATGGCTGTGTTCTCCACATGTGTTCTTATGGTGAATGGCATTTCTGGCAAAAAGAATAAGCTTTTAGTGTTTGCAAATGACACTCAACAAAGAAGCAGGAGTTTAGGTAAATTTTAGTAAAGAACACATTTCACAATGTTGTGTTTGCTTTTTAAACAATAGCACTATATTATTTTTTAACATGTCTTTTATACTAGCCTATTACTAGCCATTCATCCTCTTGAAACTTGCTTTTCTTCCTTCTTCCCTTTTTCCCCCCATTCCTGTTTCTTACTCATTTTGTTTACTTCTTACTACTTCTCCAATTTTCCGGGTCATTTCGATTCTAATCTGGTCATTGAGAATGTGACTTCCTCTTCTTAGTTTTCATTCCCCAACTAGGTTTCATTTTCTGTGTGAATGAATTTTTTTCTCATACTATTAGTCATTGATAAAAAATGTCATATCAAATTAGGTCCAGGACCACACCTTGGAGAGGTAACTGCTGGATTCAGACGATATAAAGACTCCATTGATGGTCACTCTCTGGGGTCTACTTTCTGTCCTATTGCACACAGATACTATTCTAGCTGACAAACCAGATCGCATTGGTTTCAGGTACAGTGGTAACAAGGATCAGAAAGGAAGTCTTGCTGAAATCTTAGTTCCCTTATCTGCCTTATTACCTAGGCCATGTGAATGAAGATAAATCAAGTCAGGAACCACATTTAATCCGTCTTTTTGGGGGGTAATTTCTCTTCATAGTTAAACCACACATGTAACATTTAAATAAAGGCCATTAAAGTGACAGGCAATGAGGTCCTGGCCAGGAAGCTCAGTTGGTTAGAGCCTCGTCCCAATATGCCAGGATTGCAGGTTAAATCCCAGGTCAGGGCAGGAGGAAGAAGCAAACCAATGAGTGACTATATAAGTGGAACAAGAAAGTGATGTTTCTCTCTCTCTCTCTCCCGCTTTCTTTCTCTCTCTCAAATCAGTCAATAAAAATAATAATAAAAGTGACAGGCAATGGGCTAAATTCAGCAAATGTTATAAAATCCTACACAGGGTCGTTTATAAAGATTCAGCCTTGGTCACACAGAAGGAAGTAGCCTTTTAGTACTATTGCCTTAAATTTTAATTTCTGTCACAAAATCTTTAAATTTCATTTAAAAAATTCTGTAAGATATAAAGGCCCTCTATGAACACAGTTTTAAATGAAGAAATGCCTGTTTGTGAAAGAAGAGACAATGCATTTGTAAAATAAAATTTGGAAGGTTGTGCACTGAAATTTCAACAGCGATTATCGTTGGTTGGTAGAATTTTGAATGATATTTTTATCTTTCTTTTTATTCATTTTTTGTCCTAAAACAAATTTTTACTTGTGTACTATTTTAAAGGAAAATAATATAAAGATTTTGTTGGTGATCCCAAACCACGATTATATGTATATGATCATAATAATTTGTTCAGTAAAGGACCCATGAAAATTGTTTGTCTCTGAATCTCATTAAAATAACTTGCCCACATACACCAACATATGTATATTTACTTTTTTATTAAACAAAACATAAAGGCAAAAAATGGTTAAAAGTAATTTTTAGTGTTATATTACTAATGGCACAAAAAAAAGCAATGGTGCTAAATATATTTCATTGTTTTTTAAATTTCTTGTTTAATACTTTGTGATATAGCAACTCAAAAGTCTTCCAAAAAGGGTTTATTTGGATGTTGGGATTTGGTAGCCGAAACTACAAAATACAAATTAAAAAATGGAAGAACTGTTTTATTGGCTGCGGTTTCTAAATCATAACATTCGTTTTTTTCCATTCTATCTATCAGTAATACAAAGGTTTTTTTTTTTTAATGTAACTTGGCTAATAAATGTCTATCTTTTTTCAGTATCTTTTCTTGATTATGCTATTACAGTTGTCCCAATTTTTTTCTCCCCTTTATGCTCCCTCTGCCCTGTACCCTACCCCACCCTCTAGCACTGACCCCTCTGCTTAGTTCATGTCCATGAATTGTACATATAAGTTCTTTGGCTTCTCTATTTCCTATGCTATTCTTAACCTCTCCCGGTCTATTTTATGCCTACCAATTATGCTTCTTATTCCCTGTACCTTCCCCTCCTCCCTGTTCAGTCCCTCCACCCCCACACTGAAAACCCTCCATGTGATCTCTATTTCTCTAATTCTGTTCCTGTTCTAGTTTGTTTAATCTTTGTTTTTTGATTCAGTCGTTGGTAGTGAGTTTGTTGTCATTTTACTGTTCATAGTTTTTGATCTTCTATTTCTTAGATAAATCCTTTTAACATTTCGTATAATAAGAGCTTAGTAATGATGAACTCCTTTAACTTTATATATTAAATGTCTATCTTAGTGTCAATTGGTTTTTCATAGGCTGGAGGACATAACATTCAGAAATTTTTAGCAAATCGTTTTAAAACTCTTGATCCAAAGGATTTTTAGCTGGTTAGAAAAATCTGTTTCCAAGATTTTTAAGTGTACTTATATTATAGAGGTGACATTTTTATTTTTAAGTGTTTCAGAAAAAAAATCACAAAACTGTGGAAATATGTTTAAAATATCTATTTTTTAAACTTCTCTGTAACACATTTATTTTTGATAAGTAATAACTTTGTTGTTGTTATCACATGTACTTTGAAGGAAAAAATTAATATTTAAAAAAATATCCATTAACTAAACATGAGACTGGAAACCACCATTCATCATGCAAAAAAATTTGCCACTAAATAAACATAAAACATTTACATAGTGCAAAAAATTTTTATACTCACTCCCCTTTTCAAAGTGTGAAAATTAAACTGCATTTTAAAGGTCTTTATTATATAAAATTATCACATGTACTGTCTCTGTTTTTCTGTGAATCTCTAATTTTTAAATTTCATTTAAAGTGACTGTTTCATCGATTTTTCATAAAACATGGCTTTTATTAAGGAAGTTATTTAGTGATAACGATACACATTCCTTGGAACATCTTTACTTTGGGGGCACAGAAATAGTTATTTGTGTATTTCATTGCTGAACAGAATTTAGCAAACACCCTAAGCTGGGACAAGTGTAGAAACTTCTATGCCTTCATCTAACTGTACTGCAAAAATTCTGTAATACCTGTTTGCTCAAATACCTTTTTCTTCAAATCTTCAGCTATTTTTTCCTTTTCCTCTTCCCATCTCGGTTGACTAATGTTACTGCATTTTAGTTTTGTCAACAAATTGTTTTCTTTGTGGGTTTTTTCCAGCCATTTTTTTTTAGCACAACAGGAAATATATTCTCTCTTGATATATACCTTTTGGTCTGTTACTAAGATGAAGTCGCTCTGTTTTGCAAAGCAACAGATTCAATCAACACTTCATGACTTGCAACATCACTGAAAAATATAGAAAATTATTTTCATATTCTCAACGCTTATTTTCAAATATTTTGCTAAATAGATAGTTTTATATTATCATTAGCTAACATCTCAAGAAATAATACACACTTAGAGTTAAGTAATAGTAAAAAAATACTGTACAAAAACTCATATTTCACATAACCTAATTTCAATTTTTAAAATAGTGGCTGGCATTGCGATGCCTGATTAAATTATTGTGTTTTTTTTAGTGTGTAAAGATTTTGATGAAATGCTAATATCAGTGGTAGAAGCATCTGGTCTTTCATATTTTAAAACCTTGTGCTTGTTCTTTCATTACTTATGTTACATGTAGGTTTTTATGCAAGGTTCTTTTTAAGCCAAGTGTCCCTTTCTAGAAGGATACTTTAAAACACACTCCTTCAGCCCACTTCCTGCACATAGTACGTGGCCCTGTGCCCGAGCAGAAAGGACTCCTGAGGAAGTGTTGCAGACTCCTCCGAGCCTCGGAATTTCCAGTCCTCCTAGGGGTCACTTCATAGGACTCCTGCCAGTTTAACCCACCGACCAAGTGACAGCTCCATTGTTCATCTGTATAATAAATGCCAATCGTTTATTTTTTCCTTTCTTTCGTTTTCCTTTCTTTTTGGCTGAAAAAAACGTACCCAACTCCTCCATCAGAAAACATAAAAACAAAGCAGTCACTCCAAGTAAAGGGACATTGAGCAAACAGAAAACCGGAGCCCTGGCTGGTGTGGCTCAGTGGATTGGGCGCCAGCCTGAGAACCAAGAGGTCACCAGTTTGATTCTCCGTCTGGGCACATGCTTGGGTTGCGCATCAGGACCCCAGTTGGGGGCATGTGAGAGGCAACTGATCCATGTATCTCTCACACACCCTCTCCTTCTCTTTCTCCCTCTTCTTCTCTCTAAAAATAAATACATAGAATCTTAAAGAAAAGGAAAGAGCTATCCAGAGCATAAAAGCACACCTGAGATCTGAAGACTAAGCCAGTGCCAGTACCAGAAGGTAGAAAGGAGATTCCAAATTAAGCCCAGGCTGACCCAGGTTGGTAGCGACCCCTGGCTTCCAGTAGCAGCAATTACAAACCCTGTCTGGGGAAAAGTCCTTGGCTCCACAAATTAAGATGAAACAAATAAAAACTCATGTTCGAACACCATCAAACTCATTGGAAAGAGTCACCATGAGTAATAATAAGAAATAAAAATAAATATATCTCATGAACTTCAAATACTGATGATAAGAAACAATAAAAAGTAGCTACATATGAAGTGACCTTTCAATGAAGAATTTCTGATTTCATCTATAATAGAAAATAGATATTGGCTTTGATTTCTCACAATAAACAGTTACTAATCCCGACAAAACGTATGGACGACGTTTTTAGGCTTCGGACAATAAATAACATGACACTGTGACCTTGAAGTAAATCAAAGAAACAAACGAGGTGAGCTCTGCTGCAAGGTGAGCTCTCTGGTTTTTACCTGAGGACATCTTGCAAAATACGACACAGGCTCTGGAACCCAAACAGATCACATCAGTCTCACCAGTTGAAGGAAAAAAAAAAAAACAGTCCGAAGTTCAGACATATGGAGGCAGGCGAAATTTGAGAATGTCGGAGCAAGAGCTCTGCTCCAGAAACATGCGCGGATCCTTTTGATTATTTAAATGATCTGAAGCTGTGTAACCACAGGATGAGTCTCTGAGAGGCCTGGCGGAGAGCAGCTACTGGGGGATTCCAGAAGTTGCAGATTGCTAGGAGATGTTAGAGTCCCGAGCAGGAAGAAGAGAGACTGGAGTGAACACTCTGAGCATTCAGTTAAGACCCCCGGAAGGCTACTACTGTGTTTAGGGAAAGAGCAGCTGGAGACCCTGTAAAGGTCATAACCCAGGGAAAATCGGCACGACCCCTACAATAAAGGCTGCTATAGGCACATCCAAACAAAACCTAAAACTAAGTCTCAACAGGAAGAATCTGATCTGCGAGTAAACTGACTAATAATGGGGAAAACCCCTACACAGCCCCTTAAAAAGCAACAGCATCTCAGCTCTCATATCTACAATGTCCCGCCTGTCATAAAAACTACATTAGATGTAAAAAATCAGGAACATGTGACTCACTGACGTGAGAAAAAATTGTCAATAAAATAGGTGCAGAGGTAACATAGGTGTTGGGATTTACAGAATTTTATAAGTAGGTTTGAAGATTTAAAAGGAAAGCTGGACATAATGAATGAGCAGATGGGGGTTCTGACTAGAGAAATGTATTGTCTAAAAGAGAATCAAGTGAAGATTCTAGAAGTGAAAAAAAAAACAACATAAAATGTTAGAATCCATCAGAAGATAACACATAGGACACTAAAAAAAAAGGACCAATAGAAAAAAATATGAGACTGAAAAAAAAAAGCCTTAGTGAGCCAAGTTTAAAAAAAATCAATTAGTCTAAAACACATGTATTTGGAATCCCAGGAAAAATAAAAGGGGAGCTTAGGACAGAAAAAAATATTGAAGGAATACAGTCATGCACTGCATCATGACATTTTGGTCTATGACAAACTGTATCTATAATGGTGGTCCCCTCAGATTATAATAGAGCTGAAAACATATTATTTCCTAAGGAGGTCATAGCCTTTGTAACACTGCAGTGCAGCTTGTCCCTCGTGTTAGTTGCGATGCTCCACGAACACACTGCACTCTCTGACGTGTAACAGTACACCATTGCAGTTATGTGCAGAACAGTACTTGACAACAGTAATAAATGACTATTGCTGTTCAAGGTATTGACTATACTATACTTTCTACCATTACTGTAGAGTGTACTCTTTCTACTTAGGAAACGTATTTTGCTATAAAACAGGGCGCCGTGTTACATTTGCAGCAGCTGCATGTCATGATTACCGCATCTCTGGATTGCATCATTTTCCCTGGTGCTTGATTGAATCTAGTGTTGTTTTCCACAGTAACATGCTGCACAGGCTCATAGCCTAGGAGCAATAGGCTACACCATGTAGCCCAGTGCGTAGTAGGCTTCAGCATTTAGGTTTGTATAAGTGCACTATGATGTTCACATAATAAAATCGCCCAATAACGTATTTCTCAGACCATTTTCTCACCATTAAGTGGTGCATCACTAATGACTGAAATGTTACAAATTTGATGAAAACTATGAAAACACAGATCCAAAAATTGGAAAGAATCAAACATGATAAACACAAAGAAAAACACTCCCAGGCATATATTAGTCAAATTGCCAAATATCAAAGATAAAATAATCAGAGAAGAAAGCAAAAGGCCAATGAACTATAGGCAAAAACAATAAGAATCACTGTTGACTTCTGGTCAAAAATGATGCAAGCCGAAATTCAATTAAATGACATCTTTAAAATGAAAATGAAAAGAAATATCTATAATTTAGGATTATATAGCTTGTAAAATCAAATTTCAAAAAGGAAAGTGAAGTGAAAATATTTTTCAGATGTAAAAATTTCAAAGAATTTGTCATAAGCAGATGTGTTCAATGATACATATTAAAGAAGATCTTGCAGCCTTGAGGAAAATAATACCAGATGGAAATTCAGATTTACACAAAGGACAAAGAATGTCTTGGTTTATATATAAGTAAAAAAAGGTCAATATATCAGTAAATAAAAGAGTTTTTAATGATATCCATTTAAATATATTTAAATCAATTATTTAAATAATAAATAATAAATCATTATTTAAAGATATTCATTTAAAAGGCAATAGCAATGTATCGTAGGCTTAACTTGTAGAAGAGAAATGTATAGAAAATTGGACAGTTATGAGATTATCATTATATGTGACATAGTGCAATATTAGTTTAAGATATATGATGATTAGTTAAGAAGTTTGTTATACAAATAGCTACATGGGAGATTAGCTGCCTGCTCATATTAAATATTATATTAAAAGTAAGTTAATTACATAATTCCTGATTTTAAAACTCCTGACAAAGCTGCAGTAATTAAGAAAGTATGGTATGGCTATAAGGAGAGATACAAACAGGAAGCAGAAATAGCAAACTGCAAGGAAAAAGAGACAAATACAGAACTAGAGTTGAAGACTTCTTCTCTTTTTTCCATAATCAACAGGACAAGTACACAGAAAAATCAATCAGCTTATAGAATATCTGAAAAATACTTCAAACTACTTTACCTAATTGACACTTACAGAATGACCCACTCAACAACAAAAGAATACCCATGTTTTTATTTTTTTAATTTTTATTTATTGTTTTTATAGAGAAAGAGACAGAAACATTGATTTGTTTTTCCACTTATTATATGTAGTCTTTGTTTGATTCTTGTATGTGCCCAGACCAATGATTGAACCCATAACTTTGGGGTATCAGGACCATGCTCTAACCAACTGAGCTACCCAGCCAGGGCAAATATTTTCAACAGCAATTTAGCATATACTCAATAGAGAAACCCTCATAAGTATGCCCAGGGAAATCCTGACATAAATGTTCATAGTAATGTTGTTTTTGAGAGCAGAAAATGGGAACTTCTGTAGAAAAAGAGGACTTCAGTAGAAAACCAGTAATCTCTGTGGTTTGTTCATTCAGTGGAATGATATACGTTTCCCAAACATAACAATTGACAAAAGTGAGTTGCAGAAAAGTATGTGCAGTATGATACTAGTTACATCAAATATTAAAGAGTAGAAACAGTCCTTGTAAAATTTTGAGATACATACACATGTAATGAAAGTACAACAGAAATGTGTGGGAGTGATAAACACCAAAAGTAGGTACTGGTGTTCTTTGAGAAAGAGGGAAGGGTCTTCGGCCATACCACCCTGAGTGCACCTGATCTCGTTTAAGGAGAGAAGGCAGGAATAAAGTGAAGTACACAGGAAGCTTTAAATTTATTTATATTTATTTAATAATAAATTAATTTTAAAGAGTGATGGGGAGAGATGAAAAACTGTTATACTACCACTTACGAACTTAAAAAATTAAATATTCAATGAAATCGATCTGCAGATACTAAGAAAGCTTAGAGGCAATTGATGATGAACAAGAATCTGTCATTAACGTACAGTCAGGTCACAGAATTGCAGGTGCCCTGCTTGTTCACCCACCTTACATGCCGGCTGAGGTTCCAGTAGTTTTAGCTGGTTTGTAAAAATCAAGCCCACTTTCAAAGAATAAATACTTATTATATTTTGATAACAAAGTTCCTAAAATAATTTTTAAGCTCTAAAGGCAGACTTGAAGGCTGAATCCCTCCTTTTGGCATAACGAATCTTAGCCTTATACAAACCCCTGCCATAGACTCCTACCACTGACCACTTTGAAGGGGGCAATGCCACCCTGAATACGTAAGTTCTGGTGTGTTTATTAAAGATACAATTATAATACATTGCCATTGCTTTTTTCTGAAGTTCCTGTAGACTTAATAGCTCATATTCTTTAATTTACCTAGCATTAATTAAATTAATTTTGTTAGTCTTGTAACTCCCTCTCGTGAAGCTGGGCTTCTCACCTTATTCAACAGTGACTTTTCTGACTATCATCTGTATCATAATGGACAAGGAACCAACAGTTTTCCTAATTTCTGGCTTCTTTCTGTCTCATTGATATTTTTTGTGCTTCTTTTTGTTAATTATTCAGAAAGATTCGGGAGCAGCATGTATCATATACACATAGAAAGCAAGATAATCCAAAAATTAAGATTTTAGACTCCGAGTATAAGCCTAATGTTGGCCATGTAACTTGAGCAAAGCATACATGGTCTCTAAGCCTCCTTTATTCATAGTAAAATGGCTTGACTTGTAGGATTGGCATACGTTTAAATGGGACACAGCCCATAAATACCTAGCAGTGTTGAGTACACAGTCAGCCCTCAGACAAAGCCAGGGAATGGTGAAGATGATGTGACGATGCAGCATTTGTATGGGATTGACTTTCACCCTTCAGCTGCCTCTCAACTCACATGCCCCATGTAAATTTGGTTACCTAGGTAACGCTGCAACTGAAATGATGCAGGATGCTGACAGGACCTGACAGTCCAGGATGAGCCCTTCTGATGTGAGGAGGGCCAGCTTTAGGATTTGGTTCATATAATATTACGTCTCTTCTTCTTTGAAGTGAGAAGCACTATTTCTGCAGGAAGTTTACTTCTGATCCGTCCTGTTAACTCACTGGCAGGTGCACTCATCCCTCAGCTGCTGTAAGAATGGCTGCTAGAGCCCACTGTTGCACCTTACTGCAGAGAATTGTCCTCAGACCAAAGGGGCAGTGATGCTCAGATACGCCTAGCAGAGGAGATTGGGGTTGGAGGAGGAGGAAGCATCTGGCAGCCAATGCCTGCCTGGAGGAGGGGAGGGGCATGGCCCAGCCCCCTCGCCCCAGGGTGCCAGGACTCAGTGGAGCCATTCCTGCTTCAGTGTTCCTCCTGGAGTGAGGCTGACCTTGGGCTGTAGCTGGACCCCCATCTTTGCCAACTGCTTTCCCTGAGCTACCCTGCTTCCTCGCTCCTTACAGGGGTGCCCTAGGCAAGCCCCTCAACAAACCCCTCACCCAAGGATTCCAGTCTTGAGCTCCACTTTCGGGAACTCAACCTAAGAAGCCTTCTTAGTACATTTACTTCGACAGCTGTCTCAGGAAAAACAGAGTTGTCAGTGTTGTTTCTCTCTAGATGAATGCCTACAAAACTTTTATGTGTCCTTGAATACTTTGTGGTTTTGGTTTGTAGTCCTGTACATTTATTTAGTTCTCAGAGGTTAGTAACCATCATAGCTTGGTAGACCTCTTTTAGATCTGTACCTATGAAAGAAGAGAAACCAACCGACTATTCTGGTCCCCTTAAATATGTGGGTGGCAACAGCATTTTAATGCTTTTCTTAATACAGCTCCTACAATCCCAGTAGGAGCTCTGACAAGCATATCATATTAGCTCAAATACAATAACCTAAATTTCATCATAACTTAAACACTTCAGTGCTGCTGCTAGAAACATGGTGGAGAGTCAAGCTTCGGTCTCCACTGACCTGCTGTTAGATCCTGCATTGGAAGAGAAAGAGATCGTTTACAAGCCTGAATAAAACTCTCTATCAACTTAAAGTTTTTGAAAGACATCACACTGTTTCAAAGATTTTTTCCCCAAGAATTGAGATGAAAGGCCCAACACTGGTGGTCTTAGAAGGTATTTCTTTGCTCTCATTTGCTAATAAAAACATGGGCACAAACAGTCTGTATATTAGCTATTGACTATCATTCTCATTTGGGCCAAGGCCAAACCACAATCTGACTTTGAGTTTCTGTTCTATTCCTGGCCACGGCATTTGCAACATATCAGGTGCTGAGGAATTTGTAGGCAACAGCATTGGTTTTATGATTGCATTCCTAGGAGACCTCTCAGTGGCATTTGGTGCTACTAACAGAAATGGAATCTGGGTGTCATAGGCACTAAACACATTTTTTCCATCACTCACCCACACAAAGACTCATAACTGGCAGGTTGGATGGCTGCAGAATAACGTGTGCTTCATCTGACGAATTTCCCATTGTAAATGGCCAGTGTTGCAGACTCACTGCACAAGTCGAATCTGGCATACAGGGATAATTTGTTTGGTCTGCCTAGTTCATTTCAGAAAAATAGAGTCAACTGGAAAAGTAGTAGAAATTATATATATATAGAGAGAGAGACCTTGATAATCAGCTTCTTTCAGAAACAGAAGACTCTATCAATACTGGACTCACAGTCCATCAGAGTTAAGTCATATTGATACTGAGGCGCGGATGGGAAATGAATGGCAAACTCAAGGTGGAAAGCCCGTGAACTGTTTGCGAATGTATGGGCGGTGTGTAGAAAAAGCGTGTAGTAAGGGGCCGTCCCCTGCAACTGGTCACCTCAGGGGCTGGTTGCAAATCCAGAAGGAATAGGGAGGAGAAGACCTGGAATCCAGAGTCAGCACAAGGTGAAGGAGCCTAACAGAGCCGTGAAGGACACAGCCACTCGTGACAGGACCTCAAGGAGGAAGCTGGAAGAATGAATGTCCCAACCTCACTCTTCTATCCCTCTGATTGCTTGCTAGTGCCCCTGATTGGCAAAAGGAGACTGGGAACTCCAAGGCAAGGGGGCCTCCTGAGGCAGTTTGTAAAGGTCAGTCTTGGGGACACAGAGCGGAAGAGAGAGGTCAGAAAGAGGGATCTGGGGGCCAAACCAAAAGTGGCTAGCCCCATCAGCTGCTCACTCTTGTACACAGAGCTTATATTCCACTGTTTGCCACAGCCCCACCCCAAAGCGACCATCACTTGCCTCTTACTGCTTGTCATGCTGACACTATAATGTTTCTTGTAGGAAAGAACCACTTCACCAATGTCTCTAACCAAAGGGAGCCAGGAAAAAAGAGAAGACCCAATTCTTTAAGAAAAGCTGTGAGAGTGTGTATATATGTATATGTATATATATAAGATGTGTACATTTTTTCTTGTAAAAATATCACTATGTGTTTAATATATAAATAAAATATAGTCGGTGTATGTGTCTCTCTCTCAATGTATCTACATCTGTATCTATGTCCATGGGTCTCCCTACAGTGTAGTTGCAGGAAGTACCAAGTGCAAAATGCTGCGGCACACTGGGACTTCATACCCAGATGTAGAACCTGGACCTGGCACGGACATCATGCTTATTATTCAAAAATTTTTATTGTGTTTCTATAAAAACCTGAAGTGTTTCTATATTACCCTCAATTATCAGCTGGCAAGTAACTGGGACTCAGAGCCAGTTTACTGCCATTGAAGCGTAAGCTCATGCTGATAGGATTCCATGGCACTGACACATTCAAAGTGCACAAGAGCCAACTAGCAGGCAGGGTGGTAATAAGAGCATGTGTCAGACGGTGCTCTAAATGCTGGACTATGTGCAACCCTGTGAAGTAGGTACTTTCATATTTTATCAATGAAAAATCTGAGTCTGTTAGCAAAGTTCAGAGTCTTGTTTGAGGTGACATACCTTAGCTGATACTTTGAAGCAGGAGTCAAGAAATGATGTACACAGTCACTAAAAGGAACCTTTAAACACCCAGTGCAATTGTGACAATAGAGCCGGTGTCAGCAAGTATTTCAAAATTAGTAATAATAATAATAATAATAATCATAAGTGGTGATATTTGGGTCCTTATGATGTGTCTGTCAGGTACAATGCTTAGCATTTCACAGATGGAATAAGAAATAAATTATTAAGAAAAATTGCATATCTATCTTTTCAAGAAATTTAGATCTTTGATTATCCCTCATCTTTCTTATGTTTTCATTTTTCCTCTCCATTAGAGCCTTCTCATGAGCTTTTGAATAAGCTTACGTCTTCTCTGTTTTAGAAGACAAACCATTCCTCAAAACAAAATTAAAAAAAAAAAACCTTTAAAATTTTCCTACCTGGCTATCACTGACATCATGCTTCTAAGTTTTAGGGTGTAATTCCTAGAAAGAGGTGTCCCTAACATCTGCCTCAGGGTTCTAAGCTGCCCTTTCATTTGTGGGCATGGACTGCCAGACCCTGTTGAAGGAAGGGGTGAATTACTGCATGCAGCTGGCCCCGGTCAGCTCTCTGCTCCGTCAGTGTGTCTCAGCTTCAGCCATCTGGTACAGGTCATGCCCTTCCTAGGTGGCCCAGGATGGGTGTAAGAGAGGTGGGAGCCAAATGGCTGGCCATTTGGGCCGGAAGGTAGATATCTCGGAAGGGAAGCGTTGACTCCCGAGGTTCTCGTCTGGCTGGCTGAAGATGTTTAGTGGCTGAACATTAAATTCATATTAGAGTGAATTAAAAATTGATGAAAAACGTCTTTCCCCAGAGATTCTGATCCAGTTGACCTGAGTTGGAAGATGTACATTTTGACAAACTCTTAGCTGAGCTGTATTCAGTGCCCATCCTCTGGAATGCAGACACCAATATGAGGTGAAAATGCAGTATTATTTTTTTCCCCTAAGCAAAGTACATGTGTGAGAAGAAATGCAGAGAAAACTGGGGAGGGCCGGAGGAATCGACAAAGAACAATGCCAGTCTGACCCCAGAGTAGGGAGGGACAGTTGGGTAGAAGTGTCTCAGAGTGCTTACCCTCAGACTGCAGGGCAAGGAGGGCTTAGCACGGCTGTTGGGTGGTCCTCAAACCAAAGTCATCCCCTGAGTGCTTTGGGACGTTTCAGGAAGAGGCCAGGCAGGCCCAGGCATTGGCTACACAGCCACTGGTCTGCAGCGTGGCGGGGGGGCATGGCGTGGGCACAATTGGCAATGGATTTCAGGGCATAGAAGCTGGGGGTCTTTGGTTAGTTAAGCTCCCCATCATTAGGCATCTGTAGGGCACATTCCCTATGATTTTGAGACAATAGGATGAGAAAAGGAAGATAGAAATGGGCTGTAGTTGGAGAGGTATTTGGATTCAAGGCAAGGTTTCCTGATGTTTTTGAATGGGAAAGACTTCAATGTATTTGTGAGCCTAGATGAAGGCAACTGCAACAATGGGAGAAGCTAAAGAAGAGGAGGGAAGAAACAATGGTTAGAGAGGGCGTGTGTACATGGCGGGGGGGGGCGTGGGTGAGAGAGAGAGATTAAGAAAGGAAAAGAGAATAAATTAATTGTGGAGAAAGAAAACTCCAGAGCAGGCAAGAAATGGGATAAAGGTTGTGGCTTTGAATCTAAGAAGTGACATCTTATTCTCTATGCTAGTGTTTGGATAAGGGGCAAGGGTTGAACACTGTTGGAACTTGAAGGAAGTTGCACTTGGTTATCTCAATGTCCACCATGAAACGAGACAACTTATCAAGAGCACTGATGGAAGGTTTGGTCTTGAACAGGAGGTACCCCCTCCTCTGAGGCTGAAGCAAAAAGGAAGGAAGGGCTCAGATGTGGCAATCACGTTATGGGAGAGAAAGGCTGAAGGTGTTATTCATTTGTGGCTCTTCTCACATGACAAATTCCATACATGAGACTCTAACAGAAATAGCATTTAGTATATTAAAGTTAATACTTCAAATATTTATTCTATGCTAAGATGGTTGTTTATTACATAACTCTTTCATAGTTGTGTGTGTCTATTTTTTGGTTGTATAAATCCAAACTCTAAAATATTCCCTCGACTTAATTTGGAATTTTAAAAACTGATACTCTATTGAATATATTCTGTTCTCAATCAATCAGAAAAAATAACTGGAAATATACTGTCAGCGTATTATGTCAATTTGTTATCAGATTCAACAGACAAAAAACATTCTGAACTATGTGACTTTATCCAGTATTAAATTCATCATGTAGCTTAGACTGGTTTCCCTATCAAAAGGTAGACATCAAAGTATTTCGAAATTGGTGGGGATCTTTGAGGTCAGTGGCTACTCTTTTGGGGGCTTCACCCTTACAGAATCTATAAACTGAGCAAAACAAGTTGATCTGTTTTCGAATTTCAGAGTATTGAATGGAAATTCCACTCTACCCATGCGAACGCTTTGAGGTTCTTTTCAATCATTTGAAATTATTTCAATTCCTTTGGGTCACTCTTCAGAAGCTATTTTCTTGAGTGCCAGGATTTCGTGCTCTGCATTACAATACTTAGTGTTCTTAGAATCTGGGGCCCGATGCATTGCGTTTTGCTTCTGGGCTGCTTTGGGAAGAGAGTGTGTTGACGGGAATATCCCTGCACAAACACCAGGTGCACTGATTTGCACTCCCCCTGCTGCACAACTTTCCAGTAAAGTGATTTCAGAAAGAGCTCTGCAGAGGTCATTGAAAACCACAAACAAAAACTACAAAAAGTCTTCATAGTAAAGAAGCTCCATGAGAGGGTAATTTCAAAGCCCAAATCTCATTCTGCATAATTTTAGGGTAATCCATCTTCACTTCTATTCCAGTTAACAACAGAACTTTAAACAAAATTTAAAATTACCCTATTAGTGTATGAATCTGCAAAAGAAAACTTATTTTAGATTCTTCCTTAGTTTTAATCTTCGGTGCACATACCCAAATGCATACATTCTTATGAAATAATACATATTCACAATTAACATATTGGGACAAACTATACAAAATTTCTGCTACTATTATAACTTTGAAAAACATTTAACCCACCAGCAAGAGAGAAGAGACAGTCAAAATTAGAGGTGCAAACAATAGTTTTCTCCTGTGTATGTTTTAAAATTTCCCCTTTTATATTTCTTTATGTGTCTTCCTTATATTTCTTTAGACAACACAGTCATTTCTTCTCAAATAATTTTTTGGGGGTGGGGGTTGCTATAGATGGCCTATAAGAACCACCTTTGTAAGTATAGCCGAGGCAGAAATGGAATCTTTAAATATTTAATAATTGCTACATTTCATGATACAGTCTTCCGAGATGTTGATTAAGCAGAGAGATCATTTTCTAAGTCCACAATGTCAAAACTTTATCAAGATAATCATAATTGTATAACAAATGATAAGTAGTTTTGTGCATTTGTTTTCTGTGATAACCAATAACATAGGCCAATTCAAACCCAGACTTTACGTAGGTATCAGATGACCAAAGTTGAGGCTTAGTCATTGTCATAGATGCAACCTGAAAGAAAAAACCCCACAAATTTAAATTAATGTCATGTGCAACATACCCTATGAGTATCCCAAGGTTGGAAATATGGTTGATTCAGATGCTCCTAGTTTAGGATTTTGAAAAGTAGAAGGTCATACACTTATTTAACTATTGCTCAGTATTCAAGTCCAATAAAGTTTATGGACAAATTTATTCTCTATCAAAATGAGGTTCAGGGTTACTTTATTCTATTTGGCACTGAATTAAATGTTCTTTGTGGAAGTCTTTATGAGTGAGGTTGAAAATATTAAATAGCAGTAAGAATAAATTTAAAAGGAGATTGAAGGCAACATGACTAACATTATGCTTCGTGTCATTGAGATTAATTTTCATATCATAATTTAGAAATAGACAAGGCTTGGGGAATACTAATTTTATAGGTTATGAAATAAGTACCAAATACACACATTTTTGTGGGAAAGCAGTTGGGCAAAGATGTGCGTTCATAGTACAATAAAAATTCACCAACTATTTTCCTATGCCTGTTTGCAAAGAAAATAAATGAGATTCTCCCTTGATTTCTAGTCATGTGTAAAAATAATTTTTTTCATTATACGAGCACAGGTACCTCTTCTAACATTTTCAAGTGATTTGAATTCTGATCAGATTGGAAGGTTCTAATTAATCCAGCAAGCGATTTTTAGTATTTGTAAGAATGGGGAATTCGCTGTTCCTGTTCTCTGCGGCAGGTGCTGTGGGAGACTCACCGTCAGCAATATCATCATAGATTTCTCCATCACTGTAAGAGTAGAAAATACATTTTATTTTAAAGAAAGTATCTTTTTAACATGGAAGCAATATTTAGAATAAAGGGTTAATATATGATTTTACATCACACTGGCATTTAAGGGTGAGAAGTTACTGTGCCTTTATAAGTGGGAAGAAATTTCATTTTCATCTGCATCTTCTTTTACTGGCTTCATCTAACCCTCTGTTTCATTATTTTAAAAACCCCACATCGATTCCCCATCAGGGCACATGCCTGTGTTGCAGGCCAGTTCCCAGCAGGGGCCAGTTCCCAGCAAGGGATGCACCAGAAGCAACCAGACATTGATATTTCTCTCCTTCTCTCCTTCCCTTCCCTTCTAAAGATAAATACATTAAAAAAAATAAAAAACCCCCAAAACCCCACAATTTATTTCTGATTGTCAGACACATGGGATAATGGAAACATGCCTCAGGAGGACAGACCAGGCCTTGCTCTTCTCCAGACCCAGCAGTGAGCCCAACACACAGCTGAGCTTGGTAAGAAGAGCTTTTGCTGAACTAAACGAACTGACAAATCCTGGAGCATTAGAACCGCTGGAGGTTTTAATCAAAGATTGTTAAGGGATTCATGACACCTGTTAATGCCAGATTTCTCCTTTTGCTTGACTTTCAAATGCTAAATGAAATACAATAATATTTGACATAGGAAATGGATACATCATTTTTGTAGGTTTGTAAGTATAATTTACAAACATTAATTATAAAACGTACACATATCAGTAGTAAAATGAGTAGCCAAGATATAGTTACTATGGTGATTCCTATGTTATGTAATTTTTAAAGTATTTATGGTGATAGGTGGCATCCATAATAGTTCTGGTTATTTTTACCTATTTTAGGTTTTGCCTGGCCCTGAACTTTTGTGAAACGGTCTATTCTACTAGACTGAGTGCCTTCTAAGTTCCAAGAGGTATACATACGAGTAAGACACAAGCTTTGATTTCAAGAAACATATAATCTAATGGAGGAGGAAATGATATACAAATGAAAATAGAAAGTATTACAGATATTAATATAGCCTTGAAACGTAGGGTGCAGTTTCAAAGCCCAGAAAGGTAAGGTGACTTTGTCACTTAGACCAGACTGTATTTGGTTCCTGCTCTAGCTCTGCCTGAACTTTTGCCACAGAGCAGCCGCAGGCCCTTCGACGCTGCCAGCTGCGGCAGATGCTCTGAGTTCCCTCCGTCTTCTGTTTGGATCCTTGCTCTGAGATGGAGGGAGGCTGCAGCTAATGAAATCTGATACAAAGGCAAAGAGCCCAGATTTTCTGATTATTCATTCAAAAGAATCACAAGTGTTCACTTTAGTAGGTGGTAAGCCAACAATTACTTACAGAGTACACTTTCTAAATTCCCTCTCAATCATCCTTCATATTCACTGGGGAAGATGTTGTCCTATTATTTACCATACATTCTTTCTTTGACATTTCTATCTTCCATAGAATAAAACCTACTGAGAAGTCCCAGGGCCAGCACCATGATTAATGCTCTGAAGAAAATAAAAAAGTGTTACAAATATTTTTCTTGTGACTCTATTCTGGTTTACAGACAGAGCCCCTAATTCTGATTTGTCTCTTTCTGCTGGTGTTGGGTTGTTTATGGACACAGTTTGTGGATCCTCCTTGATTATTTTTAGGCTGAATTCTGTAAATCTTTGTATTGGAACGTGGCATAACTGATAATGGAGTTCTTTTCTTGCGTCAATCTACTAGGAACAGAATCTCATAATATTTGGGGGACTTTAATAGCACGCTATTACCAGACTGTGACAGCATCTTATTCATAAGAATAGAAGAATCATTGACGATTATCTCAATTCTGGCATGTCTCCCAAAAGACAACTTAATGCTCTACTATGTCTGGTCTGAGTAAAGAAAAGTCCTCCAGTTAAGGGCCAGACTATAAACTGTTTAACAGAGGTGACACTGACACCTACTGTGTAGACAGATACTGGTCCCTGATTATTCAATTCAACCAAGTGCATTAACCAGGAAGTGAAATGCGAAGTACTGATGAACGTGTTAGCGGCTTTGACCTGTCTCCCGTGTTTGCAATGTGTCTCCAATAAATACGTAACACTATGAACTGTAGAATGACGAATGAGAAGGGTTTCTTGTGTTTAAACGGACACTTCGTGAAACCCTGTATTACGGGTATGACATTCATATGACATTAGTATAGCATATTGTTTTAAAATGTATAACAGTTCAGTAGGCCATGTTATTTAAATGATATTAAGAATCTTTCCTAAAGCAAAATATAAATTTATTTACAAGTATAATAGGAGAAGAAAAAGGGCTTACTTGTCCACCAAATTACTCCGAAGAACATAACCATCTGTGAAAGAAAAAGGACATGAATTTCATTAGTAGTACAGACATGAAAAATGTTTACTATTTCCTTTAATGTAACATAATATATTGAATAATTGTATGTTTTCAAATATGACCCATTTTTGTTGTGTCTACTTTTCTCTCCTTTCTTTTTTTCCCTTCTCTCCTACATGTCTCTTTTTATCTATTTACAAGGCTTCCTCCTTTCCCCTATAAATAAAATAAATGTTTTTACTTCTCTAAACTACTGCAGGTTGTAGTGTAAGGTTCTTTGAAATTTTAATCTATTTTTTAAGATGACACCCATGTGACCCATTGGAGGAAGAATTTAGTAAGCATAGTTTCTGTAATTACAAAAGTAGTTCATAGGTAGGTATATACCACCACATCAAAGATTTCACACATCGAATGTCATAATAATGGGCAGAATTGGGGCGCTTTCAGACATCAGCTCGCCCAGGGCTGCTGGGGGAGCAGCTTTCTAACGGTCTCAACACAGCTCTGGGATGTGTGGAAGGTCTTTCTTTACTGCTCTTGCCGTTTGACAGTCTCAGCAGTGGCATTTTCATTTGTGATTGGACAAACCATTACAGAAGAACACATACAAGGGATTCTAGTAACTCCCTGGGTAGGTAGGAGATAGACCATATTTTACACGAGAAAGCAAAAAATATTTTTGAGCACCTTATGTTTGCCCCTCATAGTGTAAAATGATCTTAGAAAAAATATGGACCATTTTGTTCAGGAAATGTCTGCTGACATCTAATCATCACTAATCTTTCAAATGATTAGTTTTGTGTTACTGCATGAACTCTCTTGTATTTGGGATGTTGGCACCATTTATTTTCTTGCCAATATAGCCTCTAAACCATGTCTTTCACTGAGTCAACTACAGGTCTTGATCCACTTAACATACAGTTTGGTTTTAACCAGAGCAAATATGTGAAAATTGCAAAGCAGGAAGCTCGTAAGTGAAGATTTATACAAGTGGTAATGAACTTACTTAAACACCTTGATGTTATATTATTATTGATTTAACATGTAAAAACATATTTTTAAAATGTTACAATCATACAATGGAAACTGTAGATTAAAACTTAAGACAATGAACTTTCCCTTGAAATATTCCAGCATCAAAAAACTTCACCAGGATGTTTTATCCAGAAACTCACCACATTCAGACAAAAACTGTTATAAGAATAATACTGGAAAGAGAAAGAATCAAAGTTTTCTTTGAATTCCTGTAGTATGGAAGTAAATGAAGCATGTTTCAAAATGATAAAAGCATAGTACAGTACTATTTTACTACGAGCATGAAAAATTAGACCATTGCATACCTTCTTTTTTACTTTAGTCAAAGCAAAAGTAGCAGAAATTATTAATGCAAGAACATCTAAAATCAGTACTCATCATCCTGGGGTAGTCGTTGATATCACAGTTCTCTCATTCATTTCATGTTAACAGACTTGAAACAATTACAGTATATATCATAATTTAACCTAATTATACACATGTCTCTCAAATGAGAAAATTGGTGCAGATCACCAGGTGTTAGAATAAACGGTGGTTTTGTGTCAGGTTCCAATGACTGACGTTTGTCCTTCCCTGCAGTCCTGTCTGGGCTCAAATAAAATGGGAGCAGCTTTCCATGGACAGTAAAAGGCTCCAACTTTTTTTAGTTAAAATTTGTGGTTTTATTTTCATTTTGAATTTTCTCTTAAAAATTGGAAAGTAAACAATACAACTGTGGTTCCATGATACATTCATGTTTAAGTTAAAAATTCAAAAATAACTACACATATGAACTGAAGCTTTTAGCATGTACATCAATCTCATTGAGATTGTTGGGGCTTTATAGTCTCTCTGAACTAAATTAAAGGGCAGAAAATTAAAGAAACATACAAGAAATTATAAAGTGTTGTAAGAGACTGGAAGTATTCTGGCATCAAACATATTTCTGGTTTAAAAAATCTTTGGAAGATTAAGAGTAACAAAGATAAAAAGAATATAATCACAGTCTTGGAAATCAAAGGTTTTTATTTTCCTGTGCTGTTAGGTAAACTACTTTTTTAAACTCAATTATGCAAAAATTGTGTAGACCTGGATAAAACACTATCTGTGAGTAAGCACTAAAACAGACCTTTACATGCCAAAGTTAGTAATTCGTGATGTACATCTTAATTATCTAACTTCATAAATAAATGATAAAGACATATTCTCTTAGATTCTCAAAGCCCTCTTACATTTCCCTCTACGTCTTGACTATTCAAGAATTCTAAGGAATGGCTTTCTCTTCTGTTGAACGCTCCATTTTCATTGCTGTTGTGTGTCTGATACATAAACATCAGTGATTGTGAATCTTTTCAAGAAAAATGTATCAAGGAGATTAAGTGTGGGATGGGACTGTATTGCTGTATTTTAGTTCTCTAACATGATGTGATAATTGGGGGCTCATTAGCTGTAAAATGACTATTGAAGAGCATCTTTGCAGGGCTAGTGACTTTCTATACAGCACAGTTTTTGCTGTGTAGTGTGTTTAAAACCCTCTGCTGAAACTTCATTCTGTAAAAAGCATGAATCACGACAGTGTCAACACAAGTGACTTGCCATGAATTTTTTTTAAAGATTTTTAAATTTTTATTTATCTTTAGAAGGGAAGGGAAGGAGAGAAGGAGAGAAGGAGAGAAATATCAATGTGTGGTTGCCTCTTGTATGCCCCCTGCTGGGAACTGGCCTGCAACCCAGGCATGTGCTCTGACTGGGAATCAAACCTTGATCCTTTGGTTTGCAGGCCGGCACTCAATCCACTGAGCTACACCACCCAGAGCTACTTGCCATGAATTTTTATATAATCTCTCCATTAGAGTTTCTAGAAATACTTTCTTTGCAGTAGAAAAATGTTCTCTTTGCTCACACGTTCCATGTGCATCCATCGTAAGGGAATGATAATGAAAAACACAAACGAATGAAATTAATTTAAGAAACCCCCTTGTGGCTCTGTCTCACGGAGAATGACTGCCATGTCTAGTTAGCCTCGTGATATGGTGGGTTTGGGCAGAGATTCTCACAATAATAGGAATTTGTTATTTGGAATCCTCACATTCATAGAGCAGAACACAGTGCCCTGAAACAAATGTTTTGAAATATGTTCTGGGGTAGAGCTAGTTAAGGAAGCGACACCCACCCCCAATATGTGCCGGTTCTGTCTTCACCGAATGTTTGCTTGCTGCGGTGCAGCTGCCAGTCCCAGGACTGATGGCTCACCTTGCAGAGGGGGCTTGTGGGCATGAACTCACTAAGGAGACAGAATGCCATCTTTCAGAAATGGACAATGTCTGCATTCTAGTACTTTGCATTTTTTTTACTCGATACAAATGACAACTTTTATTGTATCTTCATTATTTTGCTTGTTGTGAGCAAGTCCAGATATAAAATTAAATTTACTCAATTTGGTCTCAGGCAGTTTAAAAACAATGAGATCATATTCCATAGATTAACCCAGCCAAGTAGAACAATGTCCAATTTCAAGGAAAAGTGCTCATAATGCAATAAAATGAAAAAATAAGTAGTGTATAATACTGAATATAAATTGTTATAGTACCGTAGTTTTATAAAATTTCTCTCTCCCTCTCTCTCCCTCTCTCATTTCTGAGACTTCAAATCAGGGTGGCTTCTCAAAGTTCTGAATTTAAAATATTTTCTTCAGTGGGGATGTGTTGTTTTCAAACTGAAAACAAAATTACTTAAGCAAAGAAATGATCGTCTGGGCTGGGAAAACTTCAAGCACCTTTGAAATCCCCCTTTCTCTGATGCTCCAAAGAAATGGAGGACATTTGAGCCACAAATAACTCAGCTCATGTATCAGTGCATATTTTTTGTAGAAATTATTTCTCCAGTGACAAGAGGTGGGAAGACTCACAGCTTATGAGACACTGAATTGTGGGATATGCACCAATAATAGGGAGAGATTCTAAACATCTCGGACCACGCCAGAAATAGCTCCTGCAGGAGATATTGCACGCCCCCTACTGGGGTCTCTATGCCTCTGCTATAGCGCCCACAAGTCAACGGCTGAGACCCGGGCGGGCAGATGGGATACTGCCTGCGGAAGTGGTGTGTGGGCCTATCTACCTTGGGGAGGGATTATGATTCATGCTTTAGCCTCTAGTTGCTGTTGTTACCAACCTGAGGTTTGAGTAAGCGATGCTTTCTTTCCTTTGACGGATTAAAAAGGGAGAGTAAGGAAACTGCTGGGGTCACCATGGTGTTGGATTGCAAATGCCTTTGCTGCTAATTACAAGATTTAGAAATAAGGAACTGAAAGGTTCAGAGGCTCCCCAATAACATGCAACAAGTGAACCACATTACTAAGGCTCAGACAGAGGACTCGTGTTTTCTAACCTGTTCAACGATTCGACAGACATTTTCCTGTGAGTGTTTGTGTGCCAGACTTTTATCTGGTTCTCTGGCTGCAGTCTCCAAATTGTCAAATGCAATTCATCAAGCCCTAAGCAAGGTGCCAGGCACTGTAGAATGTGTTGGCATAGCAATGTTGAGAACAGTTCACTGAAGCTACCCTCGGAGTCTAATAACAGATTGGGGAAATAGTAAGGCAGTTACAGCAACAAAAGTATCAGTAGTTGGACGGTGGAGCAAGGAGGTATTAGTTGTGTTGGGGTGACTGGGAAGAAGAGAGTGGAGGTGTTTCCAACTGGATGTGTCAAATGGCAACTGTGCTGTTTTAAGTAGACAGTTTTGGACATTCCAAGAATAAAAATGGCGTAGAAGGATGAAATAGCATAATTTGTTGAAGAAATGACAAGTAAGTAGTTTGTAAATCTGGGCCGTCGGTTGCACATGGGAAAGAGTTGAGGAGGATTGAGGCTGGGTCAGAAAGGAGTCCCTCTGTGCAAATGCTGGTCTGAAAGGGGCCTGAAGCCCTGCTGGCACTTTATCTCCAGTAAGGCTTCGAATCTGAGTACCACCCTCCACCTGCCTTTCATCCTTCGTACCCACATTCCGTTCTCTCCTTATAAAGCAACCACACCTTGTCCAAGATGACTTTAGATCCATTTTTCTCACCATCATCACTGTGCTTTGTTCTTTTCTTTTTAATGTATTAGTAACACACTTAGCTTGTTCTTTTTCAGTTTATTATTTTTTTAAAAGATTTTATTTATTTATTTTTAAAGAGAGGGGAAGGGAAAGAGAAAGAGAAAACATCAATGTGTGGTTGCCTCTTGCACACCCCCTACTGGGGGCCTGGCCTGCTACCCAGGCATGTGCCCTGACTGGGAATCAAACTGGCAATTCTTTGATCTGCAGGCTGACACTCAATCCATTGAGCCACACCAGCCCAGGTCTGTGTTTTGTTCTTAAAGCTCACATCCTTGAGTCATCTTCCTGTGTTTAAAATTCGATGTGGAGTTCACATTTCCTCTGCAGACTAACCTAGCTGATGTGGGGTAGCCATGCTGGCTGGCTAGCCCATTTTAAATACAAGACAACAAAGTTTTGAATTAATCTTTCCTCAACGTTAAGTTAAATAAGCTTCTTTATAAAAATTTCTGTCTGCTTTAATAGCTGACTAAGTCGAAGAAGACAGGAAGTGTCTTTTCATCATAAGTCATATTCCATGTGTCCAAATAGGAAATGAAAACAAGAGAATTCGCACAGTAGGAAAACTGGAAATTCTAGATGTGACATGACATATGTTATAAATTTCAAAAGCAGGCCAGAGCTGGTGCCCCTCGAGACTTTCCCACCATGATTCTTACATGAGTCCACACAAGAATAAGCTGAGGACGAGTTATGACCACAGATGCCATCTGACCCCACAGTGCTCACGACTCAGGGAGTCAAAGGTGGGTCCAGGCCACTGCAATTTCAGTGCGCCCCCAAAGGCCTCCTGACGCTGGGTGTCTGTGGGGCCTCAGTTTTAAGAAGCACCGAGGCGGCTCTGCAGTGCGAGAGATAGCAGGTGGGAAATGAAAAGAGATGAAAATCAAATACATCGCTTGCTGCACAGCAAGATTTCTCAATGTTTTCCATGATGAACAAGGCATAGAACAAAGAGTTCATGAAAACAGCAGTGATCACAGAACCTTGGGTGGTTGTTAAGTTCTGGAGGGCTATATCTACACAGAGCACCAATTTTCAACCAGAGTGCCACAAGAATTTTTAAAACAATGCAATACCTATTTGGTCAGGGGCACTGACTTATTTTGCCTTAAATTGTCAATAATAAATGACAATGGCCAACACAACAACAGCCATCTGGTGTGAATGTTCTGTCTTGAACCATAAATATATAGATTATATAATAAAGTTGCATTTCATTGGTCCTGTCACATAATGAGCTTGCATCTGATTGGTTAATTCTTGGTATCGGAAATCTTTATATACACCTGATTTTTTAAAAAGTCACTTGGGAGCAAAAAAAGGTAGGTAATTACTGTTATTAATTTTTTTGTAAAGCAATAAAAATTATGTCTTTTTGTCAGATTGGTTATATTTTTATAACATAGAAAGATGTGTTCTGAGTTTTGCTGGGCCACAGAATTTTAGTAATTAGTTTAGGTGCTCCATGAGATGAACCAGGTTGGAAATTGCTGATGGACCGTCAGCAGCGACTCACATTTTCCTTCATCGTTCCTGCAGAGAACTTTGGTGTCGTCTGTGTTCTGTATCACTTCGAGAGATTCACCAGGCTTCACCGGTAGATCTCTGTTCCCCCACTTCTTAGAGGTTAAGGACGGAGCAACTGTGGTTGCATAGAGGACTCTAATTTCACCATCATACTGGAAAAATTAAAAAAATTGTTGATTGATGAATATTATTAAAGTACTTCATTTATTGACATGTTTATTAAGAAAGTCTTTGCTAAATAAATACTAATTGTTCCTTGTCTTTAAAAGATAATGTAAGAACACTAAAGAAAAGTTTTTTTTGGGGGGGTATCACATATAACTTCACCAACCTAATATAATATCTATTTTTTTAATTAAAAAAACCCAAAAGCTTAAGGTGTACATTTATTACTTTGATACACTCATTTATGTCAAAATTATTACCACAGTATTCAGCTGACACCTCCATCTGCTTATGTAATTACCATTTCATTTTTGCAGTGAGAATACCTATGATCTACTCTTCTAGCAACTTTCAAGTGTCTAATACAGTCCTGCTAATTATGATCACAGAGCTGTACAGCAGATCTCTAGAACAGACTCACCTTGTAACTGAAAGTTTGTACCCTTTGACTGACATCTCCCTGTTTCCCCACCACCCTAGCTTCTGGTAAACCCTCACTCTCCCCTAGGTTTCTATTAGTTCAGCTTTTTTCAGATTTCATATTTAAGTGAGACCATACGGTAATTGTCTTTCTCTGTCTGGCTTATTTCACTTAGTGTAATGCCCACAAGGTTCATCCAAGTTTTCACAAATGGCAGGAGCTTCTTTTTTCATGGCTGAATAATATTCCATTATATATGTATAGCACATCTGTTTTATCTATTCTATTTTAGATGATTTTCTTATCAAAGTTTAAAGGATGGCTTAATTTAGGTGATTATTAATATGCATATATTATGCATACATGAGTTTTCTTACTTTGTTATAGAATAAATTGAAACCTAAAATAAATTTATAGAAAATAAAGGAATTATGATGCATAATTGTGATAGTGATAACTGCACTGTATTTTGGAACTTAAAAATCATAGAATTTTTTTCATTAGCACTTTGAACTTTGCATGATATTTTAATTTGACATACTTTAAATTTTTTCCTGAAGTCTTTTTCTTCTTTTTCTTGCTTTTTTAGCTTCTTAGGGTCTATATCTTCTGTTTTGGCCTTGGCTCCTTGACTAGGGAGGCAGAACACATGTAAAATAATACTTAGTTTAAAAAATAGAAAAATAATAATGTATAATAGAAACTTTAATGATAACATGAAATATTTGTTAAATTTTGTTTTTAATTCTTTTTCTTACAAATCCACTATAGTCATTGTAACAAATGATGGCATTTCATAATGCAGAAGAGGTTCTTCAAGAGAATACAGATTATGAGTTAAAATGGAAGGAAGAGATGATCTATTAGGTCGAACTATATAAAGTCTCTGTGGCATAGTTTAAACATGATCACGGGTCAGCAGTTGCATAGGATTCAACCTATTCTTGAACCCCTGAGGTTTTCCATCCCCTTCTAGGCAATTAAATAAATTGGTCAATGTCATAGAAAAGCCTTTTACATTGTACATAGGACAATGATGCCTCCATCCCCTTCAAAGTAGGCACCTTGGGTCCTCACACAGTTCTCCCCACTGCTATCAGCAGCCCTGTTGTATTTTCCTGAATCTCATCCATGGTCTGAAATCTTTTCCCTCTCAAAGGTAATTTTACTTTTGGGGAAAGCCAACTAATTGGTACCCTGTGACTTCTGACTATCGATGAGATTCAGGAAAATATGATGGGGTAGCTGTGTGAGGTCCTAAGATGTCTACTTTAAGGAATACTGAGGCATCACTGTCCTATGTACAGTGTTTCTTGTATCTTGTAGTTTCTTCAATAAATGTCTCTAATTTTCATAGTAAAAAAGGATTTTTTAAAAAGAACCCTTTTTTAAAAAATGAATTTTCATAGCTTAAAAAGTTTATCTATCTGTAAGTTTTTCCTTACCTACTTGGAGCGGAGCCAGGGTGGTATGCCATAGACACCAGTGGGAGGAAAGCCAGTTGTTATAAGAGGTTAATAAGCCTAAGACAGTGACTCTCCAGCTTGGCAACATACAGAGTCACCTGGGAAGCTTTTAAAGAATAGCATTGCCCTTGCCCAGTTCCTAGCACTCCAGATTACATTAAGTTAATTTTAAATTCTAATTAATTAGGCTAAGCGGGGTCCATGCACTGCCATAATTTAAAAGTTCCCCTGGTGACAGGAGTGTGCAGCCAAGGTTGAGAGCCATTTGGGAGGGTTAAATATAGATGGTAGGGAAATGTCATGAATCTCTGCAGAAGGGAATTTTAAAAACCAGAATATGTGTGAATGGTGAAACATTTTAAACGCTGATAGTAATTTTTATGTAGATGACCTAAGATGAAGTTTTGTTTATAACTGATTTGTTTAAAATGTTGATTCTTAATGGTTAAATCCTAGAACTTAGTTCCTTCCCTGTGAGGGGAGGCAGCACAGCACCCTGTCTCCGTCCACCCCCCACTGTCAGCGTCTCCCATCCTGGGGTCCTCTGGGCAGGGGTGGGGTGCCAAGGTCCCCAGTCAGCACTCTGAAGTCATTGGAATATACATGAAAGGTAAATAGTTCCTGCAAGCTATCTTTGAAGAGAATTTACTGACATTTATTTTAAACTAGAGTATTATGTTAGAGAACATAAAACTGTTTTAAACTCTGAAAATCAGCAACCGGTAAGAAAATAGTTATGTATTATGTTACATTTAATCAGTTAAAGTGTTTTTGCTTGAAGAATAGAGTCAGCATGTGACTCTGGGTTCCCACAGAGCTTTTTTATAGGATGCGGGCATCGCTGCAGTGATAGACAACAGAAAAGTGCATCAAAAACTGTCAGGGATAGAAGTGACTTCCCAGTGGTGAGGAATATTCAAACTTAACATACTACTGAAGACCAGGTGTTCCACTCATGAAGAGCTGAAAAGGGAAAATGATTGTCCTTTCATCTTTCTTGTTTGTTTCACCTGTCAAGCTCAATGTTCATATATAAATGGCAGCATCTTTTCCTTTCCGTTTCTTTAACCCTGGTACTGCCTCTTGTTTGGTGAAATTAGTTGAACAACCTTGATAACAAACAAATGCTTCAAGTTCATTTATGCATTTTTACCAGTACAGCTCTGAAGAGATCACTTATTGTATTCTACTTTTGTTACTTTCATCCTTCAACAAATCAAGTCCAGAATCTTTTTATTCACCTTTCTTTTTTCTTGAAAAAGCTAGAGAGGTGTTTGCTTTTGTACACTGTATGTATTAGATCCTCTCCTTTATTTATTGAACTATAAAAAAAGCATCCTACTGTGTTATTTTCTATTTCAAAAGAGTTTTAAAAAGGTACTCCTCTTATATTAACTGATTTTAGATTTTCTTACAATTTTAGCCTAAAATTATATAGAAACCTTAGGTGAACCAAAGAATGTCACTATTTACTGCTTTAAAAAAAAATTGAATAGAATCTTTGAGAAACTGATGCTTTTGTGAAAAAGAGACATAATAGAAGTCCTGTTAAAGAAAAACTCTTCTTTTTCATAAAAGAAAAAAGTCTTATGGAGGATAGAAGAAGCTTAAACAAGGTGGGTGAAGGCTGATATATAATCAAGAAGTAGATTCAAGACAAAATAGTATTGTGGAAAAAAGATAAGTTGTGATCGGGCTCTTAAGTATTTTCCCGGTGGATGAATTAAGGAATGAACAAACTAATGAATGCAGACATTGGTAAGTCAGTCATGGAGCAGAGGATAATCAGGGGAGGAGCAGCAGGACCTGATTCACTGGGGGAGGGGGAGGGGGAGGGCATGGGGCAAGGTGAGGGGGGAGCGGGCCCCGAGAGGAGGATCAGGGTTATCCACTCACAAGCCTGGCCAGGGTTAGAACTGGGATCGGAGAAGACAGAGCAAACAGGACCTGGCAGGGTAGATCCATACCCCGTCAGAGTTTGATTTTAGTTGAATTTTCCTGAGCGGTCTGATTTTCATTACTTCATTGTAATGAGAGCATTTTAATTACCTCGTCTCAGCTGATGGAACAGGGTAATCCGAGGCATCGACATCATCGTAAACTTCCTCTCCCCCTTCTAACAGAAGACAAAATAGCAAGTGTTGAAACACTGTTAGTGTACATTTTGAAACGAGCAATTCATGTTGCAAGGACCACAAAGCAAGTTTCCTTGTGGTCCCCGTACATTTCTCCTGGAAACACTGTCTGTTCCTTTAAGGGGCGAGGCTCCTTTCTCTTTGGATGCCTGTGTTAAGTCTCCCTGAAAAAACCAGCAACCATGATTGTAACTGTCATTCTCAGAGGAAAAAAAAACAGCAGCAGATTACTTGAAGATTCACAAGTATGATGCATGTCAGGATTAAGTAGGTTACTGACTAAAAAAGTTGACATACTGGTCGTTGGCAGTAAGGACTGAAATCAAGATTCTCTTGGGATTTGGAGTTATAATAACATCGGTTATTTTATTTTTATGTCTATGTCTGTTTATGTCTACATCTAATCTATGTCCGTCTGTCTGTTTCTCTATTATTCTTTTTTATTCACTGATCTGTTCTTCATTGACTTTTTGGCTACAGCAGTATTAGGTATATCAGGTATATTAGGCACCACTTTAGAATGGAAAGAATATTATATTAATAAGATTTCTGAAACCAGGAAGTATTAAAAATCAGTACTGGTGGAGAAGTTGATGGTTTTTCCAACCTGTAGTGACTTTTCCTCCCCCCTGACTTCTCATTAATAAAGATCCATAGCAAGTGAAGATGAAGAGATAGGTGGAAGAGTACAAATATTTTAAGGAACAATTATCATAGAAAGTTTAAGTGTTCTCTAGTAGTGGCAAAGATTTGATTTCTTTTAAAAACTCCTCTCTCTCTGCACATATGCCTACATACAAAGTTCTTTCCCTACTCAGGTTAATTAATTTCACAGGATAAAACTTCCTTAGCTATGAAGAATCCATATTAATATGTAGAAAAAAGATGACCTATTGATTTTCAGATAAGGGAAACTTAGTATTCTATTTACATGTACTTAGAACACATAAAAACAAAAGAAAATTAAAACAAAAAATATAGTTTTTACTTAATTGATCACATTTGTTACATTTTATATGTGTTCTTTGTTGAGCTATCTCTTGAATGTGTTTTAAAAATTGTAGATTACAATACAAACTCGTCATTATTTACTGATCAATTTGAATTAGTTCCTTACATGTTTTCAAATTTATAACTGAAAAGAAAATCAGAAAAACAGTCTGGAAGAATATATATTTTACTTGTTCTTTCAATTTATTTACCAATTGAGGTTTTTAAAAGCCCATGAATATTTTTGTGAGATATTTTATTTTGTTTAAGTAAATCTAAGAAAAAAATTTTTTAATTTGTTTCAGTACAGGTAAAAAAAAATAAGCTTGTTAAACTGTACAAAGAAGAAATGTTTGCATTTAGCAGGAACAAAATTTCTAAATAAAACAGAAATTATACATTTTAAAGAATAAAAACATTTTTAGATTTGGAAGAACCATGGCAGTCTGACCTGGTTTGCTTTCAGAAATCATTGTGAAGAAGTCCAGTGTATCCAGCTCTGATGGTATTGGGGTGTGGGGGACGTGGAGAAGGTTCGTGTCCACCCTTGCTTAATTATCCCTTCCTCCCCCCTGATCCTCACCACTGCAAGAACTCTTTATTCCTTTTTACTACTTTTATTATTTTTATATTTTACTGTTGATGCTATTACAGTAGTCCTCACTCTCCCCCTCCCCGCCCAGCTTTGCCCATCTCAATACAGTCCTTGCCCCCTTCCCTTTTCCTCTTCGCGTTGCTTCATTGTTGAGAAACTGTGGCCACCCAACATGAAGTTACTGGACAAGGTTATATAATTTATTGTTTTCAGTCAGGGCTTTAACCCAGATAGCATTGCTCCACCCAGTGATTTCTCACTATCTTGTCTGCAAGGAATGCGATATAAAATATACATTTGGTTTTTATTACTTACCCAAGTGTTTAGGAGGAGGAGGGAAACTGGAAAGGAAAGGAGAACATCATTGTAATCAGACCATTATAAACACAGCAACTGAGTCTTTTATTTAGGAGAGACGTGAACAAGTAACAGCCCGGAGGCTTGTAAAAGCTAAACAAGTTGTCAACTATCATTCCTTTCTCATCCTCCATTTCTCCACTAAGTCCAGTTTCTGTTCATCAATTTAGAATTTGGCAAGACTTTTTGGAACTCCAAGGTTAGCCAAAAAAGTCAAGAGTCAAGACATGGAGTGATTTGTTTGCCTGTAGCCACTGGACCATGGTTTTCAGATTTGTTTTACGAGATTTGGGCACATTACATCAAAGTAAATTAAATGGCCTCAGTATTTCGGATTCATTGTGGCATAGCTCTGGCCAAAACTGTTTGTTGTACTGAAAGAGCAGAAATGCAGAACTGTAATTTACAAAGGTCATAGAATCTTTATATGACCATGTTTTCCCATTATGTACACATATATCCCCAAACTGGAGAATTGGTGAATGAGAGGCATATCCATGGAAACAAGTGAGGAAGAGCTTATTAAGAGAAGTGATTTGAAATCAGCATTGGGTGGCATTTAGTTGCAACAGAAAAAGACCTTTTATTACTTTTTAAGTTTTAAACACACACACACACGTCACTGGAAAAATGATGTACAGTTTTGTGAAAGTGTGAGGGTTAAAATAATCCAAAATCAGAATTAGGTTTTGTGTAATTGAAGCAGAAAGTATAATCTCTGCTTTTATTTCTGAGTAAGGATTATATTTGAGTAATACTGCATTGAGATTTGTAATGTTTACTTGTAGGTTTAAGTGTCCTATTTATCGAGTGTTGTCTTAGGATCACATGAGAGGCTTGAGTCATGGACCCGAAAACACAATTAAGATCCTTCAGTCACATGCATGAAATTTGAACTGAAGGGTTATTTTTGGATGGGAAGAAGAAATTTATGCATTGATTTTTGTTTAGACAAACTGAAGACACTTAGAATAACTTTGGTATAAGATAAATATATCGTTCAAATAGAATTAATATGTCACTGTGGTGGAAGAGAGTTACTAAGACTTTAAGTACTGTGTTTAGAGAAAAGAAATTCTAAATTGTGTCCTTTATTTCAAGCAAATTAATTTTTAAAAAAGTGTATTTTGAGGAGCAGTTGCTATAAAATACTATATAACAAAATGTGGAATTAGAATTGTGAGCTTTTAGATGTGATGTTACAGTTACAAAAAGTCCTACCAGGTAGAAGGTGTATGAGTATGTAAAAGTGTGTATGTGTACATGTATGTGTGTGTGTGCACATGTTTGTCGAGAAAACAAAATGTATCTTAAAATTATATGATGGCTTTTAAATGCTTTGTGCTTCTGTCATGTGAATGCATGCGTTTAAGGGTGAGAAAGTTAATGAGGCTAAGATGACTAATTCAAAGTAATATTGAAATTGTGTAAGCCTATCAGAATTTGGTTATTGGCCCTAAAATATTAGTAGCATTTGATTAAATTAATATTAGTGTAGTTATTGTGCACTGCGTTTGGTTGGTTGACTCTTACGATAAACCTTCATTATTGTCTGACTCAGAGACTTTAGGTTTCTCTCGTATACTTTTCTTTTTCTCATCTTTTCCCTTTAACTTCTTCAAAAGTCCCCAGGACCACGAGTTACTCTTCTCTTCAACCTGTAGCATGGAGCTTGGGGGCATGCAGGCATGGTCAGAATGGAAGAATCAGTGGAACATGAAGACATTGGGTGGACGTTTAGATTTGTTACTATTACCCTGTGTATCATTTGGGCAATAAGTTACTCATTCTAGGCAACAAGAAGGTGCTATTAAACTTGTAGGTCATGAGCTTTGAATACTGCTGCTACTAGGTAAGGAGTAGGTAACTTGTATTTTGTTCTATTTGGTGAGATTTCTATTGGTTCTTAAAATAGTAGGCTAAGTCAGGATTAAGTTTTAAACATCATTTTAGCTTTATTTTTTATTAAAATTAGGTAACAAATACATCCAAAATTTTACAATATGCCATTTCAAAAGTTTCAACAACTAAAGGGTAAGGTATTCAGTACTGGTTCTGCCACAGAGAGAATATGGTCTCAATTTATTTGCATTTTCTATAACTATGATTATTATACAAAGGACAGCCATATAATTAATAAACTCTTCAGAGATTGTTATAAAATAAATTATCAATTGATAAGTAAACAATTGAGAAAAGTTTGGAAAATAAAAACTACAACACCTATAATTCTTTACCTCTTTTCACTTGACATAGTTGCCCAAATTTTTCCAAACCATATACCACTTCATTTAAAATGTGGTGAAATTATACTTTCTGATTTACTATGGCTATTAAACATCTAAATAATTTTTGTTAATGTAATAAGAAACATTATTCTTTGCTCTTTATTCTAACTAGAAATCAAAACTAAATTTAGTAAATATGGTAACTTTCAAGAAGGAAATTCACTGGTTACTCTTACCCATCATCAGCCTCTTCTTCTTCAATCCCATCATAGATCTCATCATCTGGGGGAGGTGGGAACCCTTCATTTGGATAAAGGTGGGGAAATCTGTTAATTTTGTAATTTGGTCATATAGTAGTCATTCAACATTTGATAATAAATCTGCCTTATTTAACTGCAGAAAGCATCCCTCTTTCATCTTAACTATTTAAATAAAAATAATTTTACTTTCCTACTTTCTTCTAGGTAGTAGGCAAATTTTTCTGTTGATTATTTTATGGAGAATTCTTAGAGGTAAAATGTTGTTGTAATAATATGAGGGATAAAAAAGGTGCTGTGCACTGGAGATGAAAGGAATGGATAGAATTAATATTAGAAAAAGAAAATGAAAGTAGAATACACTTTAATATTTATTGTTGAAAAAGAGAAGGGTGGAGGTGATATGAACAATTTAGTATTGAGAAGACGTATAGGAAAAGCTATTGATTGAGATATAAATGAAGAAAAGCAAAGGTAATAAAATGTGAAATTGTAAATATTGATGGTAGCTGAAGCAAACCTTTTATTTCTTTTATTTCATTTCATCAATGTGATATTTTAAAAGTTAAACCCTTTCTTGCTTGAGTTGTTATCCTACAATCCTCAGGAATCTTGGTATTTGTCAAATCTTTATTTAACAAATGTTTATTGAATGTCTTCTCTGTGCATGAATATGTACAGTGAGGGAGAATATTTTGCCAATGATACATCTGATAAGGGGTTGATATAAGAATTTTATAAAGAATTTATAAAACTCAACACCACAAAAACAATCCAATTTAAAAAAACAAGCAAAAGACCTGAATAAAATATTCAAAGAGGAAATGCAGATGATAAGACATATTAAAAGGTGCTCAAATGTCACTAATCATCAGAGAAATGCAAGTTAAAGCCACAATGGGATATCACTTTACACCAGTCAGAATGACTATTATCAATAAATCAACAAAAAAGTGTGGACAAGGATGAATAGAAAAGGGAGCCCTAGTGCACTGTGGGTGAAATTAGATTGGTGCAGCCACCGTGGAAAGCAGTATGGAGTTACTTCAAAAAGTTGGAAATGAACCTGCCTTATGACCCATGTTTCCATCCTGAAAGTGTATCTGAAGAAATCTGAAATGCTAACTCAAAAGAATATATGCACCCCTATGTTCTTTGCAGCACTATTTACAACAGCCAACGTTTGGAAGCAGTCAAGGGCCCATCAGTAGATAAGTGGATAACCAAGGTCTGGTACACAATGGAATAATACTACATGACCATAAAAAAGAAGGGAATACTACACTTTGTTCAAGACAGCGTGGATGGACCTGGAGAGCATTATGCTAGGTGAAGGGGTTAAGTAAAACCAAATAACCCCCTCCCCCGCCAAAAAAAAATCCCTTATAGACACAGACAACAGTATGGTGGTTACTGGAGAGGAAGAAGGGTGGGAGGGTAGAGGGGGTAAAGGGGGATAGATGGAGATGGAAGGAGACTTGACCTGGGGGTGTAAACATACAATACAATATACAGGTGATGTATTATAGAATTACACACCTAAAACCTATATGATTTTATTAATCAATGCCACAACAATAAATTCAATTAAAAACTACTGAGAGTAATGGGGGAAAAGGGAGCCATTGTGACTAAACAACAGTGAAAAAAATAGAATATGTACCATGAACTTGAAATTAGACTTTTGGGATGAGAATGTTAGCACTGCAAGGTGTTAGTAAAATTCCCTTGTTTGGTTGATGAGAATGATACAGGGTGCAGCTGGGGGGGGGGGCGGCAAAAAAGATTTGGAATGGTGTCCAGAATTCAAAGTGTATAAGAATATTGGAGAGACATATAAGATGTCCTCACCACCCCCCACCAGGGGAAGGGATGAATGGAGCAGGACCATTGAGAGCTGTTTTGCATAGCAACAGTGTTGCAACTAACCTCTGGAATGGTTATTTAACATATCTATAACCCTTAACTGGTTTCATAGATATGTTAAATAGCTGTGGCTAAGGTTTGAGCCAGGAAGAAGGGAGTGGCTTGTACCCAGGATGTAACTAGGGGCTGCGCCCCAGAGTGAGAAGGCCTGCATGAGAGCTTGGAAAAGATGGGCTCTGGGTCATGAGGGGATAACTGCCCAGGTGAGGAGAGGGCCATGCAGTTTGGGGCAGAGTGAGGACCTCTGCAGCCATGGTAGAAGAGAGCCACGTGGTCTGAGTTAAGACCCCCTCTTGGTGAGGTGAAAGAGGGAGCCACATGATTTTGGCAGAGTGCGGACCCTCTCTTTCCCAGGTGAAAGGGGAAACCACGCAGCTTTGCCAGAATGGAGATCCCTGCAGCCAGGTGAAGAAGAAAGCCACATGGTTTTGGTGGAGTGCGAACCCCTGCAGCTTTGGTAGAAGAGGCCCACGCAGCTTTGGGGTGTCCCCTTTGGCCACATGGCCTGGAAAGCAGGAGAGACTTTGACTGGAACTTGGTACAAAGAACTCTTGCCAGTGGATAAGAGGGTACCACAGTACTTTGGATTGACTAGAGATCCTGCCTGCACGGTGACGCAGCTGATCATGCCAGTGGCCTGAAAAAGGGATGTGTGCTCTTTTCCTGATTTATGGTACCCGGAGTTGGGACAGTGGGAGAAGGGAGTGCTGTGTGGGTGTAGGTGTATACCCTAAAGGACTTTGATATTTTAGTGGAGGCGCTAGGCCTGAATAGCATTAAATAAACATTTTGTTTCCTTTTCACAAATCTCTGGCATTGAGAGATGTCTTTCCAATTGGCGGCGGACAGAAGAGCCCAGTAGATTTTAGTATTCTGTCCTTGGGAGGGGCCCCTGTTATGTAGCAGTTTTTGGCATCCCTAGGTGGGCCAAATATTGTATTGCCCCCCCCCCCCCCCCCCCCCCAGACCTCTTGTTTGGTAACAAGAAGACAAGAGTCTTTAGGAGTCACGGCCAAGGTAGCCATGTAAGTTACCATCTAAACAAAGACACTTCTGAAAGTGAAGGAGACTTCTCTTAATAGTCACTCTAGGATGACTGGCATAAATCAAGACTTCCCTGGGCGCCCTGAAAATGGAGTCACTCTACGAGTCAGAGCAAACTTGGGAGAAAGAAGTGAATTGCTCAGGATCACTCGGTGGCCAGGACTGAAATCCAGGTCATTGGTTTCAGTCCGGTGCTCTTTCTACCACTTTAGTACACTTCTTGTTAGGTGAAAACAGAGCACTTTGTCATTAATACACACAAAACTGTTTAAGACGTGGAGAAATTTCTGCTGAAAGCGTGTGGCTTACCTCCACCTCCACTGTGACTGTGGCTAGAAAAAAAACCAGACAAATTAAATTAATATGGATTATTTAGTTATCAGGAAGAGAAATACTTGTATTGAGCAGTTATACCAAAAAGAAATAATACCTAGTTAAAAGTTTTTAGAATGCTATGTGTGGCCATGTAATAATAAGGCAACATACAAAACAAAACAAACCTAAGAAGAATTGAGTGAGTTTTGGTGCTACATCAAGTATTCAAAACAATGGTGCTGTTTGCTTCTCACATTTCCCATAAGGCACTTTTCAGATCATACATTACATCACCCCACAGATGGACTTATTTTTTTTAAATTAGTATTATTCCAAGAGTCATATAGAACCATTATTGCATTAAATTCGATTCTCTTTCAACATCTTATAACCACAGCATTTTAGTCTTTGCCCCAGAGCATTATACAATTTATTTTGAAAGGGAGAACTTTTTAAAAATTGAGATCTTATTCATGGGACTTCTATGAAGTGTGGTCCCGATTTTCTAAATCTAGACTGCTTATACTAATATTTCTCATTTCTTTCCATAACGGTTGACATCCTATTTTACAATCATCTGTTTTCTTGACGGTGTTTGTTACTAAAGTGTTCGTTCTCTGACAGCAAAGGAAGTATAAATCGTGAGAATGGGAAAATCTCAGAGTTCATCGGGCTCAATTCCCTCAATTTGCAGAAAAGAAACTGAAGCTCTGAGCATCAAACGACTTGACCGAACCTTTTCAGTGAACTGAAGAGCTGAGATAAGAACCTCAGCATCCTGTCTTCCTGGAAAACACTTTGGCTGTGCCCAGCTGTGTTCCTAGGACCACCACAAGCGCCCGTTTGGATAATTCACCCACAACAGACACCAGTCTGTTGTTACCATGGTGCAGTATAATTACATAATCATATTTGATCCCTCAACCTTAAAGTCAGATCAAAGAAATTGGTCTGATGCAGTTCTAAGGTCAATTTAGAAATAAAAAATGCTCTTGCTAATGGAACTTTATAGAATAACGTGCCACAAATGTTTTCATATGTAAATGAAGAATTAACTTTTGAGGAAGTTTAAGTATCTTCTTTACTTACATTACCATTTTCACACTCAATTCCTCTGACACTTCCTTTTGAGCATAATGCGAAAAGAATAATGTGAAGAGTTTCATTCTGGTTGACTGACAGTCCTGGCAAATATATCCCATGTTGGAGATTCTCATATTCATTCCCACAGAACAAGGCTATAATAATCAGGAGCAAAGCCACCCCACATGATTTCATTACTAGAGCAATGCGTCAGCTTTCTAAAATACCGTGTGACAGATGAAGCAGAGGTAGAGTGTGAGAAAAGAGAAGGAAAGAGAAAAGAAGAACGGAAGGAAAAAGATTCGAGCAATTGTATGTAGGAAAATGTTTCCCATGTGATGGAGGATGGGAGTTTGTTTAGCAATTTCCTTTCCTTCACTTCTCATTTTCATTCCAGACACTGCTTTACGTGAAAAGAAAGAGAGGAGGACAGAACATTCTCAGCCTTTCCTCCGCTGAGTCAGCTCTGTTGTTTGCCCTGGAGGCATCCGGAAGGAGCAGGTAGAGAGCAAGGGGCCTGGAGGCCTGTGGGGCGGGCCCCTGTCAGCATCCGTCCTCGTTCTACGGAGGACAAAGCATGTTCTGTTACGAGATCCCTGCCAGCAGCAGCTATAGTTTCAAAGATGGAACTGGTGTAGAAATGATGTCTCCTCTTTCATTTTCTTATGAAACATGCATGAGAGGCATAGAGGCTGGTAAACACTGTGGTTCTCTACCCGTTTGAGATAGGGATCATTACAGCCATTACGTCCTCCAGTTCCACTTTATTAAGTAAAAGACCCTTCTCTGCCACTTGTGTCCTCACGGAAGCATGCCTCTCATCAGATTTGTGCTGTGTATGGACCCGGTAATGCTTCATTTTAAACACATCCTTCGTTTTTGAGAATTTACTGTTTTTCTCGCATATGTGCTTCAGGGCCCATATGTATTTACTAGTTTGACCGTGGTTCTTCAGCCCCAAAATAAGGAAAATGTATTTTTGGAAAAATAAGTAACACATAGGTATACTATAACGTGATAATATATGTGAAATGACGTGTTCAAAAAATTTTGTAAACCTCTGACCTTGACTGTTTAGAACTTCACCAGAGTCGAAACTGACATTTACTGACTCCTAACCCCGGTCAGTGGGTTTCTGATGACTAATGCCTATCTGTGGTCTGTACATTCCGGTGGACACATTGCATGCTGTCATATACTGTTGCATAATCTATGGTCATAACGTGGTAAGAAGACACTGCAGACTACACCTCATTTTAGAAAAACAAAACTGCCAGAAATCCACACAACCAATTTCACCGATGACAAGAGGTAAGAGGTCACAAGAGGGACATTTAATTCTTCTTGCATCTTAGAAGTATGTTCCTACTTTGATAGTTTCACATTTTTTTCAATGGTCGATAATGAAAGCATTTTTTTCTTTGAAATCTGAATCAGGAAGAATGCAAATGCATTTTTGCCTGGGAGAAGATCCAGCGCAGATCCCGCATTCTGGGGGCCAGTGGCCGATTCCCAACACCGCAGTGCAGGCCTGGAAAAACAAGGGCTCTTTTCTGGGCCGGAGGTCATTCTCCTCCTTTCCTGGCAACTTGGAGAGACTGTGATTTTTACCAGGAAGGAGAGATATTGGAGGAAAGAAGTAAGAGGAGAGGGGAATGGAAAAGCAAGAAGCAGAAGAAAGGACGAAGAAGATGAGAGTCAGGGAAAAGAGAGAAGAGGAGGTCTGGAGAGGGGACGTGGCTGGCTGAGAGGGGAAAGAAGAGAAGGAAAGACACATGAAGGATAACCACTCTCCCCTCTTGGCTCCTCCAGAAAGGATGCCTTGTTCTGCTCCTCTGCCCTGGGAAGGCGTGCCCACAGTTTGTGGGAGGAACTTCATCCTAAGCCAGTGGAATGAGTGGACAGTGGAAAGTTGGCCCCTTCAGTTGATACACAATAATAGGAGGGAACTGAGTTTTCATGTCTATACTTTTGAAGAGCAAAGTAGAGTTGTAGTAAAGCATTCGTTTCTCTGTTCTATGTTCAAATAAGAGCAACAAATACTTTAGAGTCAAAGATTTCAGAGCAAAAAATTTTATATTTCTTAAAACTAAATTTTGTATTCGTATGCCTCATATTTTACAAAATTAAGATCAAATTAGAACGGATATTATAGAACAGAATTTTGGAGAGACAACACACTTGGCACAATTGGGCAAATGGCCCGTTATTTTTTAACTAGCATTTGATACATATGATCAAAGAATAAAGTAAAAGAGTCTGAGGTTTCAAAAGAACTCGCACCTATACTGAAGTTACTGTACACAGATTAACAACAGCTGCACATAGTAACTCCAACATAGGTGGTATATACGTAAACTCAGTTTAGTGGTAGAGAGCAGTACGACATCTGGAAGGCGAAATATGGAATGACCTTAAAATCCACAATTTCTGGCAAGGAGGCTGTCTGATCTGTCCACAGGTTGTTTCTGTACATACCTGCTAACCTCATCCTGCTCTCCCACATCGTCGTACACTTCTTGGTCGTCTTCCATGGGTTTCGATGAAAGGGGCCCAAGAGAATTTTTTTTCCGTTTCAAGGAATCGTAGTCAATCTGTACAGCAGTTGTTTTAATATAGCCATCTACCAAAAGGGGAACGATTTGTGTTCAGGTAACGGCCGCTTAAATCTTTCCAAGTGGTGAACAAAATATTAATCGCACATTTTCTCTTTAACATGGCCCCTTATTTCTTTGCTTGCAATTCTGATTGACAGACTTCCCAGGTAGACACACACGTTTCATGCTGTTGTGGTTTGGAGTGAGCTTAGAGTCTATTTGCAAGATTCCCAAGTGATTCACATGACTCATTTTTTCCCTTTTAACATCAATGAGAAACCTCATGCCCCATTTTCTCCCTGGAGTAGTGTCAACATTTACAGTGTTCCCCCACTAAAAGACAATGAGGTAAAGATGGAACTCCACCTGTCATTTTAAATCATCCTATCTGTGTCTACCCTGAACAAAACTCCTTACTCAAGGCTCATGAGTAATTCTGCAAACATTGCACATTTCATTTTAGCTCAAAAGGATGAGAACTTGAAGTCATAGGAAAATGTGCACTCACATGACCCCCTGCTGGTTCTGCCCAACCATTTTCCCTCCGGGTTGTCTGTGATGCGGATTATTTCAATCTGCTCTCCTTGCTTGAAGCTCAGCTCATTTTTTCCTCCTTTGACATCGCAGCAAGCCGTGGCTTGATGGATGACTTGAATAGGGCCTGTTAGCTGCAATGAGAAAAAAATAATAATCACGACAGGCTTCCTTGCTCTTCAGAAAGTCTCTGAGGAATGAAGTTTTGGAAACTGGTATGTTCACAACCTGCCGATCTGCCTACTTCCAACAGTTACAGCTTTGAGCTAAAAATGGGGTAGGGGAAGTTAGGGAAAATTCACAGGGGCCAGGAGGAGGAGCAAAGAGGGGGTGCAAGTGCATGGGCCCCAGCAGAGAGTGCTGACCTGTGGACCTCAGCAACTCTGAAAGGCTTGTGAAAGAAGCCACCAATAAACAAATGCCAGAGATGTGTGACAGTTCACTCTTGGCACCATGTATCTTTATGGGAGATACTGGTGGTCTGCTTGGTGGGTGAAGGTTTTTCTTCACTTTGCACCGTGAACTTATGTTGATGGTTCTTGGCAGGCCCAGAACCCTAAAGGGAAGGGTAGGTGGTAGTGGTGGGTGTACTCCTGGGAAGAGCATTTTCCTTTTCTTTTTTTTTCTTTAACTTTGTGATATTGTCTGTCTATACATGTGGGGTAGACATGACCTGCTATAAACAAAATAACATTTTAGAAATAGCTTTGTAAATTAAAAATAGCAAATAAATGTTGTGAGGTTTGTAAAAATTAATGTCCTGAAGAGCATAGCAATTTCTTGAAAGCAGGGGAATGATCTGGTTTGGACCATGGATTCTAACAATCAAATTTTCGAATCTCGAACTGATGTCTTCTAAAACGGGATTTCTTGGATCTTTCGATGTGCAAATATGCACTGTGAGCTCTGAAGGAGCTTTACCTTATTTTACTGTCTTGTGATGCTGTGAGTTGTGAGACATGCCATTAATTATGCGCCACTGAGAAGGAAAGCAAACAGCTCAATTTAAACTATGATGTGCCACCAATGTCAAGGTGCATCCTGATGTTAGAATTCTAAAGTGTGAAATATTTCATGTCTTAGAATTAATGGAATATGGTACCATGTAAGAGTTCTTACATTTATTCAATTTATTTACTTTAACATCTATGAATATTTTGTGGAAGAAACACAGCTTGTGAAGTCTTGGTCATGATCAACTTTTGAGTTCATATTTAGTGATATGATTCTCACACACTATTTTTTCTTACTATAAAGGCCATTTGAACAACCAAGTGAAACATTGCAAAATTGATTTATCCAAAAGAAACACAAGAAAACTTCATATAATTCCTTTAAAATTATAAACAATCTTTTCATAAAATGTGTGTTGCGAAGATTTTCATTAACAAAATTAATTATTCATATTTTCACCTCAAAATATTAATGTTGGTAGCCATATATTTTGTTGAGTAAAATACTGTAATATTCACATTGTAATCTTAATTTTACTTATATATATAGTAAGATTTCTAAAAAATTTAATGAGAACCAATCATAGATACAGTGTTTTATGTGCATTATTTTATTTAATTCCACACCCAAATTTCAGGAGAGGTATCATTTATTTTCACCTTAAAGAATAAGAATCCGAGGTTCATAGATGTTTAGTAACATATCCATGATCACATATGGCTCATGTAGAGCTGGAATTTGAATTCACATCTGCCCAGCTGATTAGGCTTCACATTATCTCTGTACCATGCTGGTGAATCTTTGTTTTAATGTAATACATATACTGAGAAGTTATATACAAATCAAATTTTTAATAATTTAAAACATGTAGTGAATATTTCAGGGGAATTAAGTGTTTAAAGAAAATAATATGAATCTTCTTTAAAGAAGAGAGAAATTTTGTAACTCACTCTAAACTATAGCCGACATACCAGACCCACATTAAATAGGCCATGTCATCTCAGATGGTACAGCCAAGAGAAGACGGCCCGCAAGGGTAGTGTTGGTGGTGGTAACACAAGTCACACACACAACTAGAAATCAGAGACTAAGGAGACACAGGTCAGAAATCCAGGTAGATGAGGAGGGATGAGAAGAAGCAGGTACCAGAAACCAACGTGTACACAGACTTAAAATCAAGGCAAAAATGTCAGCCGGGTTCAGACACCAGCAGTGGGAGTGGCTCATAGAAACTTGGCTCAGAGACAGGTCTGGTTCATCTGGAGACACACATGTCCCTAGTGCCACTATAACTCATGCCCCAGGGCTGTGTGTGGTTCAAAGCTCACAGCATAAGCAGTTTAATACAATGGCTGTGAGTAACTGAGTATTCATTCACTCAGTCAACAAATTTCTTGGGTGCCCACTAATTATAAGCCACCATATTTTATTTGAATTTTATCTTATACTTTTAATGCAGGGATAAGAGAGTACATTGAACCAAAAAAAATCTGTTGTCGGGATAGTTACTCTTTAGAAAATAACAATTAACCACAATTAAGTAATTCTCCAACTAGGTAAGCTTTCAAGAGTGGTGCCCCTTCTGTGGGAAAATTATAAAAAGAGGTTATTACACCTATCAGCAAGCAAGCTCTTACTTTAAATTTCTTCTTTATTTCTTGTTCTTTCTTTTCTCTCTCTTTCTGTTCCTTTTTCTCCAGTTCTAACCTCTTCTTTTCCTCCTTTTCTCTTTTCTTCTCTCGTTCTTTGGATGCTTCTCTGCAGATAAATATTGTTAGGCTGTTGCATCAGTCACAGGCATTGACATGGTAAGGTTCCCTATCCAGAGAGGTTTCTGCCCATGACAGCAGATGGTATCTGACGTCTAGATGAAGGTAAAAAGCTAAGGGTTGTCCACACTCCTGGGTGTGTGAGACCATTCTTAAACCCAGTAGGACACGTACAAATGAGAATTTCTTCCAAAAGCTCTGCTTCTCTTACAGCTGGTGCCAACAAGTGGAAGACACCAATTATAAAGGCCTTCTTCTTGCTGCTTGTCGGCATGACTAGAATTCATCTCTCTCTCTCTCTCTCTCTCTGACATCCATGTACTCCTATGTACAAGAGCACAAACATGCTGTGTATCCAGAGGCTAGTCTCCGGCACTTTCCAGCATTTTACAGAGTCCTCTGTGAAATCCTCAGACAAGTCAAGAATCTTTAGTTCTTTGTATTAAAATAAAGGTTACCAGTATATGTCAGTCATTTGAACAATGAGGTTTTTCTGTCCTAGTGCTGAATATCTATCTGCCCTCCCTCCTACAAATCATTATATTCATCTTAGAGAGAAAATATGTTAAAAAAGCAATTCATACATGTCTTCATATGTTTCTCCTTCACTTTCTTCCTGTCAAAGAAACATTAATAATAATTAATTTTAATTATTCAAAAAGGAAGCATACACATATTATATAGATTGAGTACTTACTAAAACAAGCATAATTTTAAGTGCACATAAATTTGGCTATTTAAAATATTTTTTCCTTTTTAGAGACAGACTAGAAAAATAAATTCCAAAAGATTTCATTTTATATCCTGCTATATAATTCAGATGTGTTACCAGACTTAAGTTCATGTTTAGTGCTATAGAATTACTATGAGTTGGCATAATGATTGGTATTTAATGTCTCAAGCACGTTAGATGAATTAAGATCATAAATGGGAAAATATCATCTTTACTCATAAGAATTTTCATTTGTTGGTTTATACCAATAGGAAATGCATCACAATACTTGTTAAATGTTCTAGTTATAGTAGTAAAATATGAGAAGGAAAAGAAAACTGACCTCATCTAGGTTTCCAGAACCTAAAGGGGTTAAAAAAAGAATAACATACTATAATTAAGAAGCACTTTAATATAGGGTTGTTACATGTCATATAATATTCTAGACAGTTCATAATCTAACAAAACTTATGTTTCATCAAAGATATAGAAGTATAAAACAGAATATCTAGTTTAGATCCTCATATTTTTTGATACTTGTGATTTAATTATAAAATCATTTCACTGGCTTTCACAAAATAATGAAGACACTCTTTATACTTCTTATGAAAGGCACACACATTTGCTTTTTTGGGCTTGTCTGGAACAAAGGTATTATCAGAAAATCACAACTAGTTTGCACTTTTTGACTTACTTTGATTCACCTTCATATAACAAATCAAGTTAATTAGATTTTTTGAAGAAGATAATTTACTGCTCAAGTATTCAGTAATATCAATGACCAGATATTAAGACATAATCTAAAACAAAAATAATAAAACAGCATGGTGTAGGTATAGAAACGGACTAATGGAATAGAGGGCTCAGAGATAGATGCATAAATTTATATATGCACATGTATGCACACACAAACACACACAGAGTTGATATGGTATAAAGTGGCATTATAGGTTAATGAGCAAAGGGGGATTTCAAGGTACGGTAATGGGAAAATTGGCCCCATACATGAAGCTACAAATCTGGATTCCTCCTAACTTCCCAAAGGTGAACTGAAACAAGGTTAAAGATTTAAGCATAAGGGATAAAGTTTACAGAAGAAAATAGAAGGTGATTGTTTTTTATTTCCTAGGGATAAAACTTATAAAGCATCAATTATAAGATAAAAATTAATAATTTTGATTGCATTATATTTATTATATTCAGGCAGCATGGGCTAAACTAACAGACTGAACAGAATGGGAGAAGGTATTTGCAATGTCTGCAGCTGACATGGAATTAGTATCTGGAATACAAGGAACTCCTGCAAGTCAACCAGTAAAGGACACCAATCCCCACCCTCCCCCTAAAAATAATGGTCAAAGGATATAAACTGGCACCTTCCAGAAGAGGAAACACAAAGACTTATAAACAAATAAAGTACTCAGACTCAATAGTAAGCAGAGATATGAAAGTGAAATAGCATTTTATACATATAAGACTGGAAACAATTGGAAAGCTCAATATACTGTGGACTGGTGAAAGGTAGGCGTCTTGGAATCTTCCTGCCCTGCTGATGGGAGTCTACACACACCAAGATCTTCTGGAGAGCTCTCTAGTCCTACTCAGTTTGGCAAAATGAATATGCCACAGCTTATGAGCAACCATTCCTGGCTGTATATGTATATGTATATGTATATGTATATGTATATGTATATGTATATGTATGTGTATATATATAGGAAGTCTCTCAGAGGTCCACACATGGGAAAGAAGGTGCATTGAATGATTATTTGTGGGACTAGTGAGTTGGAGATAAACTGTGAATGCATAGGATGCATACCATGAAGTATTTAACATTCATACTGTGGAATATGTGTGCAGTCGTTAACAGCAACAAATTAAATATAATACATATAGCAACATGGATGGGTCCCCCCAAACACATTATATTGAGTGTAAAAAAATCAAAGTGAGTGCTAACATAGTGTTTATGTGAACTGAAATATATGCACACATACAGCAGTATGCAGAGAATATGTACAGACACACACACATTAAGTACATTAGAATATTTGTCCCTGGGGAGGGGAAGAGAGGAAAGGGAGTGGGTCATTAAAATGAATAAATAAATAAGTAAAACCAGAGAAGGGCCTTGCATGGATCAATGATGATGATGACCCATTAATAACCTGATGAGAATGATTAACTTAACTTACACTTCTGTAATATGAGGTATCAGGAAGATAAATTCAACATCTTTTTGCCCCTTACCATCAAAGTGCATGCCACCATCTCGACTGTCTTCATTTGCAGAGCTTCTGGAAACAAGAAAGAAGAAACAGTGAAAATGGAACGAGCTGATGCTTACCTTACAGTAAAAAAGAGAAAGAAGAATGAAAAGATACTTTTTAAAAGTTATTCTTTTCTGTGTAATATCTTTTCTGACGCAAAACTTCAGCGGTCATTGGAGTGATTAGAATATTCCTTATGCTGCTACCGCTGCTCAAAATGGAGAGTCGGGGAACCAGAGCACAGAACTGGCCTCTCACAGCGAGCACATGCAATGAATTCACTGCTTCAGGGCAGCAATATGTTTTTTGTTACAATTGCAGTGTGTCAATAATTCAATTCTGGGATTCTGAAGGCATCTGATTGGTTTTATGGTGTGGATACCCCAGAGAATTAGTTCCAGTGCTGACTCCTTCCTCTTTTCCAAATGTTCCCCACATGGTTTCACTCCCATCATTTGTGGCTTGGACTCCAAGGCGCTTTATTCTAAAGCATTTCACTCCAACTGCTCTTAACAGTTATTAATACCTGGGCCTGGAAGATCCCTAATGATTTATGGAACCATCTATGTTTTCTATTTATATTCTCGAGTTGAGTAGCACAGCTGGAGAGAATTGCCATTTTATTGATGTCAGATATTACAAATAATTGACATTCGATTTCCACTATACCCTCTACACTATTCTATAATCTCATAACATGTTTTTTTCTAGACCATCTTCTCTTGCATCATCTTTCTCAATGGCTATTCAAAATGTTCACTGCTCTCTTTAAATCTCCTATTCCTCTCCCCTATAAACAGATGACCTTGTTTCTCATTTCACTGATAAAATAACAGTTATTGGGTGTGAACTCTCATAAGAAAATACATTCTTTTAAACTAAAATCTTACATACAGTTGTGAACATCCTTACCTTCTCCCTACCAAAAATTTTCTTTCCACCTGTGTTCTTAATCCCATATGAATTATAAGTGATTTTAATCATTGTATCACCTTTCTTTGCACCTCAGTATATTATTTACATTATTATTATTGCTCCTCTTCTTTCACTCTCTATCTCTAAATATCTAACTCTTTGTTTTCCTCTTCAGCCTAAGTGATTCTCATTTATAAAGAGCAAACACTTCTCTTTGCCTTTTTAAATCTTCTGTATCCCCCCCCAACATAATCCTGCTTTTTCCAGCCAAAGTAGAAAGCAATGTCTACAGTCACTGACTTTACTTCCTCTCCTCCCTCTCATTTTTTCATTGAGAACAATGTGGCTTCTATTGCCAAGCCTTCCTGAAACCACTCCTGAAAGAGTTAACTACCAAACCCACTGGACATCTCTCAGCCTGCGTCATACTTGATTGATTGCTTTGTGGCCCTTAACAGCATCGATCATTTTGCCTTCCCTGAGTCTCTTTTGTTGCAATGACAAACCTTACCTGTCTCAACTCTTGTCTCTCTGGCCACTATTCCACAACTTCCTTTGTGGGTTTATTTTCCTCTGACTTCTCCTTTAGGAGATGATGTTTCTTTGTGTTCTGGTCTTGGCTTGCTTCATTTTTTTTCACTCTACATCTGTCTCTGAATGTCTTAAATACCCCCAAAGCTTCACTTATTATCTTAAACTTGGTGATTTTCATATTGAAATATCTTGTCCAGGCCTATTTTTTTAGTTTTATTCTTTCTTTCTTTCTTTCTTTCTTTCTTTCTTTCTTTCTTTCTTTCTTTCTTTCTTTCTTTCTTTCTTTCTTTCTTTCTTTCTTTCTTTCTTTCTTTCTTCTCTCTCTCTCTCTCTCTCTCTCTCTTTCTTTCTTCCTTCCTTCCTTCCTTCCTTCCTTCCTTCCTTCCTTCCTTCCTTCCTTCCTTCCTTCCTTCCTTCCTTCCTTCCTATCTATCTACCTACCTACCTACCTACCTATCTACCTACTTACCTATCTCTCTATTTCACTGTCTATTTACCTATCTACCTATCCTTCTTTACTCAGATGTACAACTGCTGGCTCTATATTAACATCTCAGAAGCTGAGGTTTTCCTCCTTCATCTTAGCCTAATCCGTTTTTCTTACTAAGTTTCTTACCTTGGTGAGTGGCACCACAATTCACATATTCACCTAAGCCTCAAGTCATCCTTTATTTCTCATTCTTCTCAGGCTCACATTAAATTAATAAAGTGTTGTCAGTTCTACAAACTTAATGTCTTTCTTTCCTTTTTCCTGCTAGACATGAGTACAGCCCCTTCTGCACACTGCTCCCAAAGTGATCTTTCTAACACAAAAATAAGGTTATTATCACTCTTAGGTTAAAACACTTAAAGAGCAAAGGAAGAGTGTTACTTGACTGTAAGAGATACTGGTTGAAAATTGAACCTAATTAAAGAATGTGAGGTGGAAGCACATTATGATCACCTAGAACATAGAAAGAGCTCAGTGGGTATACTTGTGGCTCAGGAAAAACTACCATGGACATAAGTGTTTCCACCTCAGATGGCAAACATGTGATCATAAACTGTTAGTATAACAAACTCACTCTTTTACATTTAAAATTCAACTTACATATGCATAGATTTCTATTTAGCTAAGTGTAGATTGGTTATGACAAGAAGTCTGTTTCTGCTAGTGAGCCTATTTAGATCCCGAAAGATGGAGAATTAAATACAGAAATGATGGAGTAATTCAAACCCATGGCACCAACATTTGTGGAATAAGTTTTATAATCACTGGGACAACATACACATGTTTGATATTTTTAAGTATTTATAATATTTAAGAGATTTGTTACATGAGGGAATATTCCATTAGATGTGCCACATCATTTAAAATTTATGAGTTAGACTTTATTTTACTTGAAAAGAAAGACTCTAGGTGTTGATTGTCAGTGGTGGCTGACATCACTAAGAGAGTCAACCAAATATTACAAACTCCTGACAAGAGAATCCCCCCTCATGAGGAAGGAGTCATGCACACAGACACACACATACATAAGTATATTCAATCCAGCTGCTTCTATATCCAACTACTAATTTACAAGAAATATGTATAAAAGGGGACTACATAAGCTGTATTGTAGAAAAGCAATCAGCACAATCTAGAATGTGGGCAGCTACAGGCCCACAAACAACGCGATTTGTTCAAGAAATAAACAGCAATAAATTTAAAAAGTGATAAAGGATGAGCTTATAGCTTAAAAGAGTTATAAAACATATGAACTAATGCAGACAATAGATTTTGTTTGATTCTTATTCAAACAAACAAAAAACCCATTCACAATTTAAGAGACAATAGGGAATCTGAACAATAACTTGAAGTTTTATATTAATAGATAGAGTATATTTTATGGATACCTACTAAATATTTGTGGACACCCTGACTGGTTTGGCTCAGTGGATTGAGCGCCAGCCTGCAAACCAAAGGGTCATCAGTTTGGTTCCCAGTCAGAGCACGTGCCTGGGTTGCAGGCCAGGTCCCCGGTGAGGGGTACGTGTGAAGCAACCACACACTGATGTTTTTGTCCCTTTCATTCTCTCTCCCTCACCCTTTCTCTAAAAATAAATAAATAAAATCTTTAAAAAAATAAAATATTTATGGATGAAATTATATAATTTTTGGTATTAGTTTAAAAACAATACGAGAAGAGGGACAGGTGGGTGGGAGTGTAGATGAAATAAGATTGGTGATGAGTTTATAATTGTTGAAGTTGGGGACATAGAATTGTTCAGGGGACATGGAAGTTCATTATACTATTCTCCCTGTGTTTTGTATGCTTAAATGGTTTCAAAATAAATATGGTTTTTAAAAAGCATAAGAAAGATCCAATTGCAAATAAAACTCTAATATCTCAGATGAATGGTTGTGGTTTAATAGACTGTTAAGCATCATTTAGCTTCTTGGAAGGGTTTTTGCTTAGTAGAGTTATTAAATTTGTTCAGTCAGATATTTGAAATGCTTAAAAATTCAATATATAAAGTTTTACATTCAATGTAAACCATGTAAGAGAATTAACTAAATTTATACATAAAACTATTGATTTGAGAGAATTTAGTGTGAGCTGTCCAATCGTTAACCAAAGATCCCCCTAAAAATAGCTACTTAAATAAAACTTACTAGCTGTATAAATAGAATAGCAAGTTATATTATGTAAATGTAAGTACTTAAGATATATTAGGCCTTTGTATAAACTTTAATGAATTAAATATTAATTAAAAGTGCAACGTATAAATACCATGGACATCAAAATATACCGACTTTCCACAGAATCACACCTACATCCCTTTTCATGGTATACAAGGTTTTTACCATAAGGCCTGCTCTTTTGCAGTTTTACTTCTCCTATTTCCTCTCCCTCCCTTATTTTTTTCACATTTTCATAGTGAACTGACTTACTCCGAATACTCTCTGGTTTCTTGTTCTTCCACGCTTACCCCTGCTCTTCCCCTTCTCATCATCCCCTGCCTGTGACCCTTCCTAATCTTTACGCTTCTCCTTAAACACTCCGTCTTCTGTGAAGTCATCCCTGATCCCCTAAACCCATGCAGGCAGCTGCATCTTCTTTGCCATACATTGTTTCCTTGTACTGACTATTCTGCGGTACTGTAATTACAGAGAAACTGACCCATGTTTATCTTCCTGCTCTGAGACCATAAGCCCCTGGAGGAAAGAGACTGTCGCTTTGTTAGTTAACTTATTAATGTGACTGTCATTTTTAGTAAGCTATTGGAATGATTTCTGTCATGTATAGGATTCTTTGGATGAATTAATGATGTCTTAGTAATAGTAAGAAACTAAATTAACTTTCACTATTTAAGTGAATTATTTATTATCATTTATGAAGACGAATATCAAATCAAAAATGCTACCAGACTTGTAGTTTACTTGCTAAAACACTTGGTGAATAAGAAATACTAGCAAAACGAAGGCTAGCTGTGTATCACATTCATACTAATGTCTACACGTTATGCAAACCATTTGTTACTTGTAGATCATGTTTGCATCCATTCACTTATTCATGGACCCAGCATGATAGCATGTAAATCTTAGTTCAATTTACATAGGTCTGAATTCACAAACATGGACTAGTGATAAGAATAGGGATACTAGTGAGGAGTGAAAGGGAAAATGAGAAGAACTACATGAATGTCAGGAATAAATCCAGATCGGCGCCCCCACTGGCTAAGAAGAAGGGTTGGTTCCAGGCAGAGAGCACAGCTCCCCGGAGCTGGAGAGGCAAACAGTGAAGCAAGTCACAGCGTAGGGCCTGGGCCACTGAACAGAGGGAGTGGGTAGAGGGGAAGCGAAGGGCGCTTATCATTTGCTTTCACAGTATGTCCAGTCCAGAAGGCCTTTCACCCGAGTTCTCATCACACTACGGCGAGCAGAATTAAACAGGATGAGTGATGTTACCGCCATCATTGTGACTGTCTCTTGGGGAAAGCATTAGAGCTGTTGCCTGTTAAAGAGGTGAACCTGTTGACCTTTCAGCATCTTTACATTCGTGACTCCCACTCCTGACTTTAGCTTTTGTCAGTTTGTGTTTTCAAAGAAGGAAGAAATCTAAGCAGCACATAAATCTGCATTCTCCCTGCCCTTACTCAAGTGAAATCCCCTGAACATCACTCTGGAACAGGTCCTCTTCCCACGTAACCTACAATGCCTAGAGTTAGGAGACTCCACGGCTCCCCAGATGGAGTTAGGTAAGACAATGTCAGTGCGCATGTGGTGTGGCAAGTCTGAAATCTTTAATCTTTTATTAATTAAAGCATTTCTAATTAATAAAAAGGTTATAATGGTAAATTCTTAATTTTCCTCTAATTTTAGAGACACACACACACACACACACACACACAAAGCTTAAACTGACTATGCATGACCACAGGGAAAAACACTGTTAACCTTTCCTTTCTCCTCCTTAGTCACTTCCCATTATTTATTATTTCTTATTACCTCACTCTTCCTGTCTCATTACTATTAATAACATGTAATTTGTTCTGTATTCCAAAGTATTCAACCATTGATTCTGTTTCCTCATGAACAATTAGTCATGCTGTTAAAATTTAAATTATTTTTAAAAAATCGCACGGAAAACTGTGTGACACTGAAGATGTTGATCTGAACACTTGATAATGATAAATATGCTCTTTTGGTCCATTTTGGTGCCTCCTGAGATGACTGAGTGAAATAGTAGAAACCAAAACTAGATGATTTCTGACCACTAGGTGGGGAAACAATACAATTTAAAACACAAGATAACTTTGGCCTCCACCACTTTATTTTTAAAGCTACTTCTTACTTCTAACTTTTACCTGCCTCCAATCTTCTCCATCCCCAGGGCATCTGGACCTGAATGATATAATTACAAGTGACTTCCTGGGAGAAGGCAGGTGATAAAGGCATCTTGTCTCCTGAAATACCTTCCTCCTGAGAGATTTGTGTTCCTGCCTTAAGCGATGCAGACTATGCCCTGAGGAGAATAACGAGCTTTACCAGCTCATTATTCCTCCGAAAGTCAGCCCCTCATCTGAACACTCGTCCCAGCTGCTCTAGTTCTTAGTTCCAGGAATTCTTTCCTTTCTTTGCTGTTATCATTTCCCCTTCTTTATTGGGTCTTTCTCATTAGCATACAAACACACTCCTATTTCTTCCATTTTAAAACAAAAATCTTGCCTCTGTTTCTTCACTGGTTACCGCCCTATTTCTTTGCTTCCCTTTCCCCCTTTAACAGGCTGTCTATCCATCCCTTTCTTTTCTTGCTGTTTTAAAGCCCTTTGTCAGGCTTGTATTCCCACCACTCCAGGAACTTCCATTCACACTGACCTCCTCCACAGTCCTCACTTGCTGGTCTTCACAACTTCTGACACAGCCAGTCACTGCTTCCTCGTTCAGAATACTATCTTGTTTTTTCCTTAGACTTCAGGAACAACTTTATTCTCCTTTTTATTCTTGTTCCCTGATTTTTCTTCTCGCAGACCCAGTAGAGTTCAAGTGTGCTGGGTCCTGTTTCTTTTCTCTAGTTACACTCACTCCCTTGGGGAATTGCAACAGTCTTGTGACTTTAAGTGTGGAATATATGCCTATAACTCTCAAATGTATTTTTTTAACCAGATTCTCCAAAACGTGTCACTTCTTATACCCGATTGCCCCCTCCACATCTCCGCTGGGATGTTTCAGAGACACCTGAAGCTTCACATAGCCACACCCTGCGGACCTTCCCCACCCACACTTGCTCCCCCGCAGCCCCTCCCAGTTCAGTAGATGGGAACATCATCCTCGGTGTTGCTCAGGCCAAAACCTGGGAGCCATCTTCAATCCTCTTTTCTTTCATACCCTGAATCCAAATTCTGTTTCAAAATATATCCAGAATCTGCACACCTCTCTCGACTCCCCCCTGGGTAGAGCACCCTCTACATGTTGCCTGCGTTTCTGCAATATCTGCCTTCTTTCTCTGCTTCGACATTTGCCTGCTGTCTTTTACCAAATGGCTGTGAAGGCAATTTTTTAAAAACACACGCCAGAAAACATCACTGTGCAACCTCTTTTTGTGGTTCCCTTTCACTTAGGAAAAGAGCCACAATCTCTATCATGTCCCACAAGGCCCTGCACGAGCTAAGTCTTTTCCTGCCATCCCTTCCCTTGGTCCACTCCAGCTCCTTCCTAGTCTTTGAACATTCTAGGTCTTTGTTCTGTCTGTTTTTCTGCCTGGACCTGCTTCTCCCCAAATACCTGCATGCCTAACTCCCTGACTTCATTGAGTCTGCTGAAGCACACCTTGCTGTTAAAGGAGCCAGCCTGACCCTGGGTAAAGTTGTAACACGCTGCCCTGCACCACCTCACTGTCACACTGCACCAACCGTGTGCTGTTTTCTTCCACAGCGATTGATGTTTCCTAACACACTGTATCTTTTACCTGTTTATCATGTTAGTTCCTTTGCTCTCTTGCCCCCGATTTATGTGGGCAGGGGCCTTTGTTTTATTCACTACTGCCTCAACTCTTACTGCAAAGGCACAGAGTAGTGACTTAAAAATAATTGTTGAGTGACTGTAAAATAATCTCTTTGATCTTGACCCGAGAGCGGCCACTGATTGGAGAAGAGAGAAACAGCATTTGCAGCCCGGTGGCGGGAGCACCTGGGACAGGCCCAGGTGTGTGTTCGAAGGGTGGTGTTGTGAGGCACAGGAACACCCGTATCTCACAATTTTACTTAAAGACCAAGCCATAAATTTACCTTCTGTGTTACATATAAAATTTTGAGCCAGGCTATCACGATCCATTTTGCTTTCATTTCCTCTTTGGGTCTTATCTAGCTTCCTCTATTTGGGGGAAGTTTCTAACCGAGATATTTCTTCATTTTGGAATTTGCTTGAGCTCTTTGATGAGAACCCAGAAGTTTTCATTATATACATTTTTATTTGTGAGAAAATATTATCTCATAGATGTGCTTTAGCTTGCATTCCCTCTATTCTCTCCACTTGACAGTTAATTTTCAGATACTCCAATTATAGTTGATCTAGGCAATATAACACCGAAGACTCTTGTTCCTCTCCCTTTTTCTTCTGAGAGTATGCATTTTAGGAGTTGACAACTCTTAGATGAATCAGACTTTCCAATTAGAAGTCCTTAATACGATGGAAACAGGGGTGAGGTAAAGGTTATTACAGTTGGTGGTTTTTCAAATGCTTTCTTTAAATAAGAATTTGAGCCTAACTGGTCTCCAGGCCCTTTTCAACTTTCCCACAATTCCCTGCAAAGCTGGGAAACTGACCAGCATCTGTATGAAGCAGCTTATAGGCTAAAGGACTATTTTTGAAGACCTTCTTCCTTCCACAACTTTTTACTCCACACCGTACCATAATGGGTTCTAGGCAGGAGGTTCGCAGAAAAGAGTTAACAGCAGACCCAAAACTGTTATATTTAGAAGATCCTTCTATGAAGGTTGGCCCTTGGCTTGTACTCTGATATGAAAAGTTGCCTAATTGCTAAGAGTGGTTGGCCACTCCTAGACTGTATATACAATGTGATTTATGATGAACACCTGCTTTTTTCTAGAAGTCTGGTATTTTGGAAGTCGCTAGGTAGCAGGTGCCTATGTGACTAGCTCTCAATAAAAACCTGTTTCTAACAGGCTTTCTGCGGAAGCAGCGTCACACACGCATCTCCACAGCTGGGGGCAAGAGCACCCCCAGCGTGTCTGTTCCTAGCCTCAGAAGGAGAGTGTTACCATGATAAGCCTTAGCTATCAGTACTGTGTGGAGAGTCTTGTGATCCCATTAGGAAATCATCAAACATTTATGGTCTTGGGGACCCGCAGACAGCAGGAATGGTGCCAAATACTCCTTCTCTCCCCAATTTCTTTGAGCAAACTATTATGTACCAGTCTCCATGTCTTGTAAATGTTCAGGAATTCATGCTCAAGGTATTTATTACAATTTCTCACTAGAATTACACAGAATCCAGAAGCCTAACTAAAGCCTGTCACTGGGATAAGGTTGCACAATAAAAATCAAAATACTAAGTGTGAAATCTGGTAGGTTAAATTTATCAAAATAGGAAAGAAGTTAGGAAAAAGAAACAGGATTAGTACATGTGAGAGGACGATAATTCACACAGAAATCAGGTGTACTGGAGAACACAAGAGTAATTAGTTATTTTAATGAAACTAATATCTATTGAGCATTTATATGTCAGTAGGCAGATGGCTTACCCTCTTATCTGGTATCTGCATGTCATGGGGTATTACAGACTTTAAATTGAAATTGATAAACCCCCAAGTTTGGAAGGGTGTGCAGTTAACGTGAATGCACACTGCAGGCCATAGAGAAGATCCTACTCACCACTAAGTTCCTCCAATCCTTTCTGGGTCCTGCCTTTGCATCCTCCCCAAAGCACAATAAAGCAAAACACAGTGGAAGTTACTCCTGACTAATGCGTTTGTAACCTCTGCTCTCAGCTGTAGCCTTCAAAATTTAGAGAAAACTGTCAATCAGATGAACAGATTCTATTGTATGGGTTACAGATATTAAGACTTTGAATGTAAAGGACATCAGTCTGGTAGGAGCTTAAAGTGAAGGGAAAGCAAACTGTAGTTAAATATTTGGGGATATTACCTATTTGAGGTATAGGAGAATCATGGACAGCAATTTTCTAGAAGAAGGAAGGGAAAATCTAGCCCCACTGGCCGTAAGAGGCAGCCCTGACACTGACTGAGTATTTCTTTTTAAAACAAGATTGCGTTCCATTCTAATCTTCCACTTGCTTTTTCCTTTCTCCTCCCCACCCATCCTGGTAAATCATGAAGAAAGAGCCTGTACAGAAACCCATATAGTTTTAACATTTCTAAAAAGTACCATCTAAGAAAATTTAAGCTTGAATAAAAGTTTTCTAAGTTTTTAAAAAAGCCCCAAATCTGAAGAATGGGAAAGAACCTGCTTTACTTTGGACTCAGACTGATGTTGGCTCATATATCTACTCTACTCTTGCATGATCTTGAAGAAGCTATTTAGCCTCTGTAGAGTTCCACTTCCTCATCTGTGAAATGATAAAATGTTACACACTCGATAAGATTATAGGGAGTATGTATGTAAACTGCCCAGCACACCACAGGCTGTCAGTAAAACATGGTGGAGGTGGTGGTGGCGGTGATGGTGATAATGATGGTAGTGATAGTGATAACGATGGTGGCGATGCTGTAGTGATGATAGTAGCGATGGTGGTTGAGGTGATGGTGGTGGTGCTGACCCATATCGGGCAGCGGAAATTTTCTTCTACTAAATGCTTAAGGGGAAAACTACTGCAAACGCCGATAAACAAGAGTGGCTGGAGGTGCTGGCAGAGGTAGGAGAGCAGCCTGCTTAGACACCCTGTCTCTCCGCTAGTGGTCTGCTTCTGTGGGCCTGGCAGTTTACCACGGAACCCTTAGCATTCAGCCAAGCACAGTTTGGAAATCTATGGCAAGAAGCTGACAAAGACAGGACAAGTAACCTTTTGCTTACTTTAGATCTAGAGGAGGTTTAATGTTTCTGGGAGGTAGACTTGGGACCGGCGGTTGTGATGGGTGAGAAGCTGGCAAGGGCGGTTGGCTGGCTGGATGGGATGGTGGAGGCTGTGGTACGGAAGTTGCTGAGTAAGGTGTTTGGCCTTTGCTGGTACCTAAAAAGCAAAACAAACAACACCACGAATTAACACGAGTCTTCAAAGAACAAGAAATGGTTACTCCATGGTGTAGAAATGAGAATTTTAAATATAAAATGTAACAAATGCATCTGAAGTTGAATTAATGCTTTGGAGAGGCTAATATTCTAAGTATCATAGAACATGGCATTTTTAATGTTCCATTTCTTTTATTTTTTCAGTTCTATTGAGATATAATTGACAAATAAAATTGTGAGATAGTTAAGTGTACAACATGATAATTTTATACACCTATATATTGTTTAAGGATTCCTTCCATGAGTTAATTAACACATCCATCATCTCACATGTTTACTTTTTGTGGGGGGAGGGAAAGAATATTTATAGTCTATTCTCTTAGTAAATTTCAATCACACAACACAGTGTTGCTAACTATAGACACCATGTTAAACGTTAGATCCTCAAACTTTACATATCTTTTTTAAAATATTTATTTATTTTTAGAGAGAGGGGAAAGATAGGATAAAGAGAGGGAGAAAACCATCAGTGTGTGGTTACCTCTCACATGCCCCCTACTGGGACCTGGCTCACAACCCAGGCATGTGCCCTGACTAGGAATCAAACCAGCAACCCTTGGTTTGTAGCCCATGCTCAATCCACTGAGCCACACTTGCTAGAGCCAAACTTTACACATCTCATAACTGAGAGTTTGCACCCTTTTACCTACCTCCCCCTACTTCCCTCACCCTAAGCCCCTGGCATCCACTTTTCTACTCTATTTTGATGAGTTCAACTTTTTTTAAAAAGATTATATACATAAGTTATATCTTGCAATATTTACCATTCTCTGGCTGATTTTACTCAGCATAATGCCCTCCAGATTCATCCATGTTGTCACAAACAACAGGATTTCCATTTTTAAGGCTGAATGACATTCCACCATGTGTATTTACCATATTCTCTTTACCCATTCATCTGTTATTGCACACTTAGCTCGTTTCCATACCTTGGCTGCTGTGAATAACACGGCTATGAACCTGGGAGTGCAGCGATCTCTGTGAGGCAATGACTTTGCGTCCTTTGTGTAGATACCCAGCAGTGGGGGTGGCAGGTCACACAGTAGGTCTAACATTATCTTCCCGAGGAAACACCACAGTGTTTTCCATAGTGGATGCACGGATTTACATTCCCACCAACAACGCTCCTGCTTTGCCTTTGCTCCGCTTCCTGGCATTTCTCATCTCATGTCTTTTTTTTTGACACCCAATCTAACAAGTGGGAGGTGATATTTCACTGTGCTTTTGATTTGCATTGCCCTGATGATTACTTGATAAATGTTCCATTTCTTGAGGTAGACAAACTCTTTGAGTTTAATTCCTACTCTTAAAAATATTGTTTTACCTTGTTTAGGGAAACCTTGAAAATTATTAAATCTATGTGTAGAGTACATAAATGAATGAAATATTTCATAATAAAAAGTAAACAAACCGAAGGAAAATCTCTTACTTTTATAAACCTTAGTTTTAATATTATGGATTTTGTGAACAAGCCTATATCAACTTTAATGTCACATTCTTTGTTTTACTGATGTAGATTATTTTTCATCTGACCCATCATTTTATACCACAGAGGTTTGGCTTTTGTGTCTGTTTTCATAGATAACACATTTTTACCTGTTTTTGATGATCTCCTTGAATCTTTAATGAGAAATATGTTTTGTTTGAGGTGTGATTTTAAACATTGAAGCCTATTTAATATCTCACAAGTAAATCATATCTATTGTAGAAATTTTAATATGGGACAAGGAAAACTAAATATGTATGAATTACCTATAATTCCATCACCAAGCAGTAACTACTGAGATATATGTATTTTAAAACATTACGAGAGGGGAGCAAAGTGAGAGCAGTTTGCTATTTTGCTTTCAGCTTTTTATGTTTCTCAATATTTATAAATATCCTTTCGGGTTGATATAAATATAATTTTAAGTTATTAAACTATTGTTCTTCATGTAGCTCCACCAGGATTTAAAAAAAACAGAGCTCTAATATTAGATAGTTATGTAATTATTTTTTTTTCTGTAATAATAAATGGCTTAGTCTTTGTACATTTCTTTAAAGTTTTTTCTTAGGATAAACTCCATTAGGAAGAAATGCTGGGTCAAACAACATATTTAAGTCTTTTTATTTTTTTTTACAAAATGTCAAATTATCTTCCAGAGACGTACCAACTGAAGCCGTCTCTGTTAGTATGAGCTCATTTTCATTCATTTTGACAACATTGGCATTTTTGTTTTGAATCTTTGGCAATATTATGGAAAATTCTACCTTTCTTGTTTTAATTTCATTTTTATCAAATAAATACATGCTCAGAAATTGGCAAGTCAGCAACCAACATACAACACTTCCAACATTTGAGATGTTTCTTTTGCATTTACATACATATATACTGCTTGATTCATGATTTTTAAAAATATTATTGACTTTCTGTTTAATAGATGTGGATTTTTCCTTCCCTTCCCTTCCCTTCCCTTCCCTTCCCTTCCCTTCCCTTCCCTTCCCTTCCTCCTTTCCTTTTCCTTTCCTTTCCTTTCCTTTCCTTCCCTTCCTTCCCTTCCCTTCCCTTCCCTTCCCTTCCCTTCCCTTCCCTTCCCTTCCCTTCCCTTCCCTTCCCTTCCCTTCCCTTCCCTTCCCTTTCCTTTCCTTTCCAATATAGCAAGAGCATGACTTTTCTAAAAAAATTAAATTTGTATTGATTTTTTTCATTACCATGACTAGGCAAATACTGTTCTTTGCTGAGTCAGGTAGTATACTATTCTATACTTTTCTTTGTCATTCAACTTACTCTTTTCTTCGAGTAAGTTTGTCATTTGCAAAGTTTTCTTTGGAGCTCTTTCTTCTCATAATTTCCAATAGTTTGTAAAATACCTTTAAACACTTTCTACAAAATTAAACCTGTCATTTAGTTGACCACTTGCAATATAGTGCCTCTTTCCATTTGCTCTAACTTGATCTGGTTGCTTTTGAGGACTGTCACACAGCTGTGGTCCTGGGATTTCTCTTTGCCAGTGTCATGGCTCTGGTACACTGTGACAAAGTGTGCCAGTTCTGGAGGCAGAGTGTCCTGGGTTTGAATTCCAGCCTCACCACTCATCTGTTGGGTGACTTGGTTAAGTAACTTTCTACGTTCCTCTGTAACACCGATAATAACAATGCTACCCCATAGGTTTGTGGTGAGGACTTCATGTGTGTAAAGCACTTGGGATCGTAACTGGCATATAATGGGTTCAACACTTTATTTTTCATTTAACAAGTATTCATTGAATGTCTACCATGTGTCAAGCTCTGTTCTAGGCACTAGGGACACAACAGAGAAATAAGAGTTCAAAAATTTTCCTCTTATGGATTTGGGAGATAGATACTAAGTAAATGAAGTTAAGTGAAACATGTAAGAAATTGTCATGAGAAATGCTCTGAATGGCGGAAAGTTATATCATAATGTACTATGGCATCTCTTCCCAACTCTGCATTCAGGGGTCATGTAACATGGAGTTGCTATGACTGTGTTAAACTTTGGCATGACGAAAATATTTTCATCATAAAAACCAGCAAGAACTACAAGTTTGAGTTTGATTTATTGTTTTACTGATTTTTAGATTTAAGAAAGCCATAAAGGAAATGATGATAATGCAGATTAAACTTAAAAGTGTGTTGTTTCTGCAGATATTACACTGTGAGTAGTATATACCATTGAGGACATATTTCCCAGTATTTGAAAACTATTATACAACTTAGCAAAGCAGTCGCTCGATCACTAGGAAGTGAGTGAAGTTCTGACACATGTCTTTATTGTTTCACACTCGTCTTGTTAGCATAAGTGAAAATGTCAATCAACATTCAGGTTGGAGCTACTCTCCTTCATTAACTACAACTGCCGGTTGGCTGCAGATGTAAACATCAACGGTGGCTATAAGGAGTTGTCAATAAAAAGTACTGGCTATTTTATTATTTGCACATTATGTGTTGCACACACTTTATATCAATAAAATTTAATGCATACATGTATACACACACAGTACACATACACAGTTTTTTCTGGAGAACTTGTTCAACATTTAGCGGCATACCTTTGCTTCTGCCTAAAATAGGTCTGGTGGTGAATGGAACCACTTGTCTCTGTATCCGTCTCCTTGACTTTGACCCTCATTCTGTCAGCCCACCATTCACTTTCTGATTTCACGTGTTGTGCTGAAGAATTATGCATGTTGCTTGGTTTTCCTGAATGTGGAATTTATATTGTTTACCCTTTTTTGTTTTGCGGCAATTTTTTTTAAAAGGATAGGGTTGGCCTCCCGAAAAATATTTCACTTTAATTTTACATGTTGGAGCACTGGTGAGGTCAGTTTTTTCATCTTTATAATCATTTTTCATTTTCATTGTACTATCTATTCAAATTCTTTGCCTATTTTTAAAATAGCATTTCCTTTTTCTTACTGGTTTATGAAACACCTTTGTTTTTTTAAAGATTTTATTTATTTAGCTTTAGAGGGGAAGGAAAGGAGAGAGGGAGAGAAATATCAATGTATGGTTGCCTCTCATGGGTCCCCTGCTGGGAACTGGCCTGCAACCCAGGCATGTGCCCTGACTGGGAATCGAACTGCAATATTCTGGTTTGCAAGCCTGTGCTCAATCCACTGAGCTATACCAGCCAGGGCTATGAAACGCTTTTATTAAAATGTTAATCATTTTGCTTCTCGTGTGGACAAACTAGACTTAATGATTTGGCTGCTTTGACTCCTGTTTCTGCATATCCATTGCCAAAAACAAACAAACAAATGAAATACTCAAACCAACAACAAAACACTTTGCCACAGCCAATCAAACCTTAAAATTTTTCAAAACCTTTAAAGAAAACCTGGTACTTTAAATTCCTTAATGAGCCAATGGCAGGCTTTTTGATGGCACATTACCACATGTTGCTGTGTATAATGCATGCTCACATTTTTGGCCCAAACATTCGCGAAATAAATTCTTTCATTTTAATTTTTAAATTCAAGTATTTATTTGTATTTAGATATTTTCGTATTAATAAAGTGTATTATTGTGGATACAGATATCATTATTGCTTCCCAGAGTTACACTTTTAACACAAAAGCATAAGTAAAACAATTAAAAACATCTATATAGATACTGAATTAGTACTACCCATGTGTAATGTGCATCCTTATTTTTCCCTTAAAAATTTGGGCAAAAGGTGCTCGTTATACACGACAAAATATGGGTATACAAAAAGCTTCCTAATTCCGAATTCCTTTTTGATACTACTGCCTCTTTCCAAAGTGTTTCTTTTACTTAAGGTGATACAACTATTACCCTCTGGCTCACTGTCACTGTCCTTTTCTCAGAGCTTTATTTAGAGTTTGCTCGGGTCTGGGCTCCTGACTCAGGAACTCCCTGCCCGTGCCTCTCACAGGGACAGCTCCTTGCCTTAGGCAGCTGTGTTTTGGGGGAGTTGAGGTAGGGAGAATGAGTTCCCTCGTAAAGCTGGTCTGTAAAAATCTCCAACTGCTGCTATTTTAATAGAAATGCTTTGTCCGCTTCATTTGTGTCCTAAGTGAAGTTTAATGTTTTGATGTATAGGACTTACTAGTTTTTCTCTAAATCAATGCATAAGTTCTTTTGTGTAATTTCTATCACTAGCATTGTGTTTAGAAAGGTCTTTCCTACTCTAAGATATAATTATCCACCTTCTCTTTTCTTCTACTTCTCTTGGCTTTATTTATTTATTTACATTTAACTCCTTAAAACGCTTAGTAATTTACTTTGGAGTCAGATGTGAGAGCTGGATCTATTTTTAAGGCTTTTCTTGTTATTGTTCTTAAATCCTTTACCCAATGTCCCAGCACGATTTAGCTATTACTCACTGATTTGAAATGCCTCTTCTCTCAGGGAGTAACGACTTAAAATCCTATTGGATTTGACAGATTAAAATGATATCTTGTTATTTTAATGCATAAAGAATGTGATTTGATAGCTGTACACAGAGAATAACTCACTGTGAGTAGATGTTGTAAACCATCATCAAACTAGACAGAAAGAATGTTTATTAGCCATTTGTGACATCTTTTCATGAAAAAATTTGACTAGCAGGAGACGATGCCACATGAGGATAATCTAAGGGATGGAGATGAGACACTGTAGCCAAGGTCTGTGGAAAGACAAACTGCAAACACTAAAAACCGACTTGCCGCCAACCCACATGCATTTTTGCCTTTGCGTGGACTCACGGGACGGGCTGAGTGGGCATCTGCGGCGTGGCCCTGCTGCTGTGCCTGTGCCTGTGCCCCTGTCGAATTACACTAGCTGGAGCTCCCGGGAAGGGCGCGCTGGCTTCTCCACTGGACGGCAGGCAGCGCCAGGGGAGGTCTTGCCTGGGAGTGAAGCAGGACCAGTGGACGGCAGGGCTGAGGGGTGGAGAGGGACTGTGGGATTTTTAAATAAATGACCTTTGAAAAATTGTTAGAGATAAATTGGAAAGCTTAATGAGCCTCTAAATTAATTGTGTGTGTCCTTCTCCTCATCAAACTTGGGAGAATATACACTGAAATCTTCCTATGCTCCACTAGTATTAAGGACATTTTGCTTTGCAAAGTCTGTGGTCACTTTGAAATACGCCAAGGAATATATTTGCATGTATACAAAATAATTCTGAGAAAAAGCACCTTAGTTTTTCAGGGGAAAAACAGGTAGACTTACATTAATTTTACATTAATGTAAAATGATTGGTTCTAAAATCTCAATCCAGACTTTTTAAAGTATGCCAAGATATAATTAGTAATACTGGAATTTTCAAAAGCAAAAATCTAATCTGTGGTGAGGAAGAGAGGGGGTGCATTATAATAAAATAAGTAAAAAAGAAACAGAAAAAAGTACATCTATAGGAAATTTCTGAGATTAATGGTAATAATATAAATAAACACTTTTTGCCAGGTGCCATTTCGGGCATTTACTAATGTAATCTTATTTAGTATTCACAACAAGGCTACAGGGTATATATCATTATTTAATTTCTATTTAATAGTTAAGAAAACTATACAAGTGCAAGGAGTCTGTAAGCAATAAAAGTAGGGGGTCCAACTCAGCCAGAATTCGAACCCTAGTCAATTTCTTATGATGTCTTTGCCCTTTTGGCTATTTTGCTGCTCCTTAAAGGGATGAAATGAACAAAGGGACACATTAACATGCTTTTCTCAGATCTGAGTGGAAGTCCAGCTTTTCCAATGGGTACCTTTCTTCTTCGTGCAGCTTTGGTAGACTTTTCAGTGTTAGGCAGAGCAGAACGGGCTCTGGAGGACGTAAAATAAGCCTGAAGCATATATGCACGCATATGGGTGTTTCAGGTGTTGAATTTATAATTGACATCAGAATTTGATTTCAGAAGCCAGGTAGCAGGAAAGCAGACATTTAGGAGCTGATGAAAAATAGTCCCCAGAGATACATGACCGACGTGAACTGGCAGGGAAAAAAGCCTCAAGAAATGGAATTTGAAATAAAATCATAAAATAACTTAGAAGATATAATATAAATAAAATGACAAGCAACAACTAGTTCAGAGTGTAGCTGGCATCAAGAATTAGGGACTGCCCTGGCCAGTATGGGTCATTGGTTTGATTCCTGATCAGGGCACATACCTGGGTTGTGGGCTTGGTCCCAGTTGGACCGTATGTCAGAAGCAACTGACTGATGTATCTCTCACATCGGAGTTTCTCTCTCCCGCTCCCCTCCCCTCCCCTCTCCTCTCTCTAAAAGTAAGTAAATAAATTCTTTAACAAAAAAGAATTGCGGATAAAAATTGAGAGATAATACCCCAAACTGATCGAGCTAATCAGGAGTATTGCCGATGGTTTTTAAATGCTGAACTGAAAAGACCACTTGGAATTCCTTCCTCAAAAATGACAGAATTGGGCCCCAGAGCAGTGGGCAGAGCTGGTCCCCCGGACAGCACAGGATGACTCAGTGACAGTGGCCTAGTCAGGTAGATTTGCAACTTCCTACCCACCCTCCTCTCAAGTCAGACCCAGGAACTGTTCTGGAGGGCATTTTAACAGTAGCTTGAGAGTTCAAGAGGGACCTGGGGGCAGAAGCAGCTTTCTTCTACCGTCCAAAGTTCTTTCAGCTGGTCTAACAGTAAAATCTGTACAGAACAAATGAACAAGAGACAACCAAATTCCATCACAAATGTGACAGAACCGCACATAGAGGAGAAGTTCAGAGACAGGAAGGAAAGACGAGGTGTACCCGACATTCTGATTTGAGAATGAGGTCAGGTACCTTAGAGCCCCTGAGGGCAGGAAGGTCATTTACAGGACACAGAGAAGAGCAGATGTTCAGTAATTAGGAGTTTGCCCTGCCTTATAGATAACTTTTGTTTAAATTTGAAGCAAGGACTCTAATTTAAATTCTTTAAGGGAGAGGTAAAAGTTTCTCCTGGGCCTACAGGGTCTCGATTAGCTTTAGCTCAAAATAATTCCCATGCCAAAGTGCCACGTGGGGGGAGGTCTGGCCTGAATCCCGCAGAGAGGTGCTGGGCAGTTTACTGAAAAGGTCAAGTGGGAGCTTGACTTACATTTTGCTGTAACATCTGAACCTTCACAAGACACGTAATAATTTTAATACTAGAATTCATAACTATAATAAAAGTGTGACTAATGGCAAAAATAAGAGAGAACTGACTGTACTTCTATTAGGTAACGGTTTATATTGGTTACAGGAAAAAAAAATGAGGTAGGCTGGGAGGGAAGGGGGAAGAAATTGCAAAACTTTGTAGACACACAAACAGCTCTCAAGAACCTGGAAAGTCAACAGCCTCTGATTCAAACTTTTCATCCTCTTTCATTCTGGAAGCTTAGAAGAGGCTTTGCACGAGTCCTGTGCCTTGGCTCAGGCACACCCGGATGGGTGGAACTCCAAGGCTGTTTTATGAGGAGGAAGGACTAGGAGGGGCCCTGGTGAGTCAGTGGGACCCAGGAGTTATCTGACCCTGCCCTAGGGTGGCTCCAGATTCCCCGAAACACAGACTTCCCAAAGCAATGGCATTTTGCCAGTGCCTAAAACTCTATAAACAGAGAACTAGCATTGAAGGAAAAGAAAAGAAGGAATGAGGAGAAGCGGAAGGGGTGATAATGAACACACAATGAAGGTACTATATATACTCACTAAAAAAGGAAACTGTATTAATTTCACAATCTTAGCACTTTAGATTTTTCTGCAAGCCACATCCTGGTTCTAGATATAGTCACAGTACTCTTGTAACACAGAGATCTGTGAGGACCCAGGAGACCTGCCCTGTGGATTCTGACATTGATGACCTTTGACTAAGAAGGTGCCGAGAGTCTTCCCGTCACAGGGTTCTAAGGAGCATCCAGAACTGTGGTTCTCAATTTCCCTTTAAGTATCTGGATTCCTTGACCAAACCAAAGGCATTGTATCATATTGCCCCCAATTGCCACAAAATCCTGACTCCAAGCAGTGCATTTCTAATACTGGTTTTGTTGGGATGTCTTAGAATTAAGGCGGGCATTAGAAAGCTTCCATTTTTACCACCAGCTCTATCACCAAAGAGCTCTTTGTTTTTGGCAAATCAGTCAGCCTCCCTGGGATTTAGTTTTTCCATCTGTCAAATGGCAGTAATATGGTTCCAGGTGCTTCTCAGGCATTTAAAGATTAGCAGAGCTGATATACACGAAATCACCTTGGAAAGTCTGAAGCATTGCATAAACATAAATGATGATCACAGAAAGGGGTGCTGCAAATAGAGTTATTATTAGGTTACCCCGACTTAAACTATTTTGAAATCACTTGTATATTTATTCTCTGAGACCTGTGCCTGCCCTTGGATTTAGCCATTGCACCGGCAACTGGAGGCATAGACTTTCAGTTTCTACGTGGCATTTCTGGAGTCTGGACTGGTGAACTCCGCGTTCAGTAACGTGTACAACACTAGAAGGGCTCCCATCGAGGAATGCCTAGCACACTCGCTCCCACCTAATGACACATGGGCTTCCTCAGGACCGAGTCTCATGGAGATCTTATTACATTTGCCATAATGAATGGTTTGACCCACGTGCCTGAGCCAAGCCCATGCCTCTCTTGTTCATTGCAGATAGCCTTGCCTATCGTTTTACTAAGCCCATGGACAGCTCGCCACCCAACCGTCCTCCCGACCCTTCGTTCTAACTTAACACATCCCTATCTCTTGTTCTCCCTATTTGCTTTTCCCAGATTCACTGGGAGAATGTCATTCCTTGTTACCGGCATGAGCAGGCATTCTTGGTTCTCATCCGCGCCCACTTCCTTATAGCTGCTTCTTTCATTATTAATGCCTTCCCTTGCACAAGCAAGAAACATTTAGCGAGCACTTACTGCATGTTCTGGACTGTGTGTTTCATCCTCTAAGATACATTTCCCATCTTAAATATGGTCTGAGCTCCTCTCCTCTGAAGCACAAGCAGCAAACACAAGGCCCACGAGCCGAATCCTGCCCAGCCCTTTGTTTCTACCTGGTGGCAGCACCAAGCTCTCGCTTAGCTGTTAAGGAGTAGGTACATTTATAGAGCCCCCAAACTGCTTTTGGTTCTTTGAAGGCAAACTTGAGGCTGATGTGGCCCCGGTGAAAATGAGTTTGACACCCCTGCTCTGAAGGAACACAACAATATCTTTTTTACCCTGTCCCCCATGCTAGCCCTGAGCTGCTTTGTCTATTTCTCTTCAGAGCCAAACTTTTTTAGAACAAAAGTCTGTATTTGTCACTTCTATATCTTAAAAACAATCTTTTGAATTTAGATAGAGAGAGGAAGGGAGAAAGAGAAACGTTGATTTTTCCACTCATTTATGCATTCGTTTGCTGCTTATTGCATGTCCCTTAACTGGGAATTGAACCTGCAACCTCAGTGTATCAGGATGATGCTCTGATCAAATGAGCTACCCAGCCAGGGCCTGCCACTTTTATATCTTTAATGTACTTGGTGGCTTCATGGCAGAATAAAGAATGAAAGGGTTCTGGGATAGATAAGCTTGGGTTTGAATTCAGGGCCCACCACTCCTACATTAACCTTCAGCTGTTTATTACTCAGTTTGTGACCTTGAGTAAGCTGCTTGACTTGCCCAAGTCTTCTTTCTTTCATCTGTGAAATGGTCACATACACTCACCTTGCAGAAGCAACGGACACATTCTGGCTCTCAACAAATGTTCCTGTCCTTCTTAGCTACCACTTGGTCTGATATCAAGAATATCAGATACAGCATCACTGATACAGCAGTCTGCCCATCTCAGCTGTAAAAATCCATCAACCAACCAAACAAAAAACCTTTTCCCCAAACCAATCACACCTAACACTGGTTCTGTTAGAGTATCTTAGAATGGTTTAAGAATGAGGAAGTTTAACTTTCAATCCATCCCATTAGGTACCAAAACAAACATTACTTTTGCTTTCTTGATTCCTAAACAAACCAGGAGCAATTTTATCATGGGAAACAGCATGGTTGGATAGAAAGAATACTCGTATTGGCATTATTCAGACCTGGGTTTGACTGCTGCTAATCTCATTCTGCAGTAACGATAGGACACTGGGTATTTATTTTGCTTCCCTGGGTTCCATGTTTCCTGCTTGTTAAAACGGGACTTCTGATTCCTAACTTGCAGGATGACTATGAGAATGATAAATAATATTTGTACCTGGCCCATGTATCATAGGCGTTCTACTTATGAATTATCCCAGAACCTAACCCTGTGTTCTTAATGGAACAGGGCCCTACTGAACTTTCAGGACACATAGGCTTCTATCTCTGTAGCAAGACTGAGATCATCCTACTTTTAACAAGTTAAACACTTTTTTCCCTCAACTGCTTCTTGTGCATGAAACATGCTACTTGTTGCACATTCTGCAGAAGGCAGGCCCTGAAAAGCCATGGGCCCTTGTGAGGGTGGTGCGGTTGGCTGTCCAGTCTCCCTCAGCAGTAGCGCCCATGCAGCCGGATGCTCTTCAGAGAGCTGGCCCTCATCTGTGCATAGAGCACTCACACGTGGTTTCTTACACTAATTTTATTTTTTTAAAAAATCCCGTACACTACTTTTTCATGTATTTATTCATTTTCTTCCTAGTAAAATGGTAACCTTCTAAAAGCAGGTCTAATGTGTCAACATCAGGCCACAGGGCTTGGCATCTACCACACATAGTAGGGTGTTTACTGCTTTATTGATTCGGACTTTCTTTTTCCGTTCGGAGGAAAAAATTTAATTTTAAAAATTTTGTTACAAAATACATGTGTACACAGTAAAACATTTAAGGAAAGAGGGAATTCTGAAAAGAAAATGTAACAGATTGCATATCCTGGTCCCCGCCATCAAGAGATAGTTTATCTACTTTTTTTTTAATACAAAAGGGACCACAGTAATATATTATGCTGTACTTTGCTTTCTTAATTTTAAAAAGAGATTGTTTAATATTTTTACAAATAGGGCAATCTGTTTTTGTTCAGAGCTGTGGAGTTCTCTAGTGCATGGATTTACTATCATTTATTTGGTCAGCCCTGTCACTGATGAAAATTTAGATTACTTTTAATAGCTTTATCGAGATATAATTTACATAAATATGCTGGTTTAAAGTATACAATTCATTGGTAGTAATATCTACAATCATGCAACCTTCATCAAACCCAGTTTTAGAACTCGTGAATCATCATGAAAATAAAGCCTGACCCTATTACCAGTCACCCCCTGTCTCTTCCTCCTCGCTCCCTCCCCTGGGCAACCACTAACCTACTTTTGGTCTTTATAGATTTGTCTCTTTTGGACATTGCATATTAATAGAACCATACAATATGTGGCTTTTTGTGACTGGTTGTTTTCACTTAGTTGTTTTTGTAGTTTAATCCTGTTTTAAGCAGCTATTGGTACTTTATGTTTCTTTAATGGCTGAATTATAAGCCCACTGTATGAATCCCACATCTCTCTGTCCATTCATCAGCTGGTGGCTGTTAGACTTGTTTCCAGTTTTCAGCCATCACAGATGATGCTTGTATGGACATATCTGTTCATGTCTTTGCACAGACATAAGTTTTCATTTTTCCTGAATATATGCCCAGAGTAGAGCTGCTAGGTAACTCCATGCTTAACTGGAGGTTGTTTCTAATATTTTTACGTTTTTTGGATTATTAATCACAATTACACAATTATTCTTGTATTCCATTCTTCGACCATTAAGATAAATACATTTTAGAATAAATTCAAGGCAGTGAAACTGGTAGGTCAAAAGAACCAACATTAAAACATTTTGGGAAATAATGTCATGTTGTGAGGTTTTATCCATTTGTATGTCGTCTAGCACAAAAGGTAAACACCTATTTTACCATAACCGCATCAACATCGTGCATTATCATACTTCTTTAGTTTTAACAGTTCCGATGAGTAAAAAGTAATATGACATTTCAGTTTACATTTCTATGTTTATAAGTGAGAAGGGTCTTTTTATACATTTATAAGACATTTTATTTGTGTTTGTGTCTCCTTTATACCGAATGTTAAAGGTATAGTATCCTGTTTAGTTAAGTAGCTGAAAAGAATAAACACTGTCTCTTTTATAACTGGAATTTGCTCTAATGTAGAATATAATTTACAATATAGGCATAAAAGTAGATATTGACTTATCTATGTCAAAGTATCTTAGAAATTTCCAGAAGACCCTCGGCAGCCTTCAAAGGTAAGAACTTGAAACATCTGGGCCACTGGTTTAGAAAATCTAGTTTTACAGAAATTTTCCTTGCTCTAACTAACAGTCATCTGTTTTTATCTTCAAAGGATTTTTAAACCCATAGTGGATGGGGAAATTTTGAAAACTAATTTAGTTAAAAACAAAAACTAACTATATTAGTAAGAAACACTTTGCTTTGAAAGCAAGCTGCCAAGAAAATGTTGCTTAGCTTAGAAGAGTCCATCAAAATGGAAAATAAAGTAATATTGAAACATTAGCTTTTGCATAGATAATCAAAGCAGAAATTAGGATGAAAGTGAAGAAGTAGAGATCAAAACAAATATAGTGATCAATTAGAGGAAGATAAGTAAAGAAAGGCTTTGATTGCTATCTTAAATTTCTCCAACTGGGACTTTAGCATTCAATGTCTCTGTACGTTATTTTAATTCTTAAAGATTCTCTTCCCCAGGGACTTTGTTGCTATCCATTTGATGTTTGTACAATTATTGGCATAATTATATGTAATGAAGAAATGTAAATTATTTTTATAAGTGATTTCATTTGCTTTCAATTCATAAAATAACATAAAATTAAATCAGGCAGTTATTTGATGGATAATTTCTGACTTAGAATCTTTTCTTTTTAAAAAATACTAAGTATTATTTTTAAAAAATTTAGTATGTAAAAATCATTTTTTTTGTCATATGCTCAGAGTTTACAGAGTGCCTCTCTCTTGCTCCATGATAGATCATAATCAGGCAGATGATAATAACTGAATTTCTTTCCTTCAAATGGTAATGTTGTTTTAAAAGTACACCAATAACTTATAAAGGAGGAAAGAAAGTACTGGAACTCAAATTTTCAAAACTTCCTCAGAGGAACTGATCCATGTGTTGAAGGAATGCTGACTGTTTTGGGTGAATGAACACTTTAAAAATAAAATCAATCTAACCCAGAAGCATAGCATTAATGAGCAGGGAAGGAGTGCATGCTACAGAAGCAACATCACAACTTTAGAAGATGGGCAAACAAATATGGATGCTCCAAACTCAACCGGTCGATGGAAGCCAGGTAGGAACCCGTGTTTGTCCCCGGAGCTGAGAATGTGACTGAGGAGCCGAAGGTCAATGCCCCGTCTCAGTGAGGTGGCCACCAAAGGGCTCCAGCCACCGTCAATTATGAAGGACAAGTCTAGATTTTCTCTACAAAACCTTCCCATTTTTTGATTGTTGACAACTAAGAAACAAATAAATAAATAAAACAAACGATTCCCCATGCCTGAACTCCACACATGAAACAAAGCACATTTGCAGCCTGTATTAATTCATGAGCGAAACATTTAATTTTTTAAGTTAAGGAAGAGGAAGTTGCCAAAAGGAAAAAGTTTATTAAGGGAAATTGCCTAATAATAGATTCATCCAGAAAGCCAGTTCTGTTCCTGCTAACAGACACTGTGAGGTTTTAAAGGGGCAGATGGGACCATCAGACCAGCCAGAGTCCCAGGACGGCCTCGAGAAGTCAGAGCCTCAGACAGAGCAGGTACTCCCAGTGCCAAACCAGGGGGAGGGTGGCTGGGCGACAAAGGGACCACAGCCCAGAGGAAGGGTGAGAAGCACAACGGTGCAGACATGTGGTATAAAGAGGGGGTGCTCAGTTCAATTAGTGTTTGCACTTCTATGACTGTTATTGTCATTGCTGTTTTTGAAGGATCACGTAGGCAGAAGGAAGGAAGGACCCCGCAGTGAGAGATGGCACAAAAGCATCACATGACAAGTCAAGACCTTGAAAAGAAGAGAAGGCCCAGAAGAGAAAATACAGAAACCATAGTGAAGTTCCAATTAGAGTCGTGGACTTAGGTTTCTCCCTTTTCCTTCTTTTCTTGGAAAAAAAGAAGTATTTTTAATTACACAAATACTATGCTAAGCATTTCTGAAAAAAGGTGTCACAACACAGATAACGCAAAATTTCACACGACTTCGTGCTCCCTATTTTTCTCTCCTTTCCATAGGCAGCCAGTGTTTTATCTTTGCTGAACTTACTCTAAAATATACTCACCTGTGAATGTATGTGTAGAAATAGCTGATTAAAAACCCAAACCCCTACATCTAACACATGAACAACTCCTACCAATGCTACCTCCGAAATGCATCTCAAGTTCACCTACTTCTCTCCCTTGCACCACCCTGGTCAAAACCACATCATCTCTCACTCGAAAGCCTTCTAACCAGTCTTTCTATTTCATTCTTATTTACCTACATTTTATGCTCCAAACAGCAGTCAAAGAGAAGCCCCAAAATGTTAACCAGATAGTAATAACTTCAACTTCAGTGGCTTTCTATGACAAGCTCTGAACGATGACCTCCTAGGATGTATAGGATTTGGTCAGTCAGTGCCCACTATTACAGCCTTTGCTTGAACCACTCCCCCTCATCCTTGGCCAAGGCCTTTCGGTTTGTGTGACCTCATCAAGCTGGTTCTGACCCAAGGAATTCATACTGACTGCTCTCAGCTTTTGTCCTCCATCACTGTCCAGTCAGACCCTCTCATGTATCTGCTTAAATATCGTTTTCTCAGGGGGTCTTCACTATTGAGCTCATTTAATGGCTTCACCTTGTCTGCCACCTGCTCAGTCACTCCATGGCATCACCATTTTTCCACAGTTCTCAGCATTCTTTGAATTTGTTTATTCATTTACTTCTCTATTATCTGTTCCTCCTGTAACTCAAACTCTATATGTCCATCTCATTGCTATATTTCCAAGCATAAACACATAGTTGTCAGTCACTAAACATTTGTTGAATGGCCATATAAGTAATCTTTTTAAAAATTACGAAATGTCAAACCCTCTTGGATCATGCCTCTTTTAGATCAACACCAAAAATTAAACACCATAAAGGATTCATTATGTAATTTATACTTATCATTAATATTCACAATAAGGATTATTGTTATTTTTAGTACAAAGTAGTGGAATTGAATGTTACAGATCACTGAACAGAAAGAATGATGGTTAAATATACACTGAAGCCATATAATGAGTAGAAAGACTAACATTTAATATTAGCCGTAGAATTGGAATTGGAATAAGAAGTCATTTAATAGAGAAAGTCATTGGGTCTAAATTTAATTAAAATTTAACTCAGAGACTTGGCTGAAAGAAAGGAAATCTTTGGCAATAAGAGAGCAGGGACAGTCAGAAACATAAGCCCCACACTAAAGATTCTGAGTAGATATTCCAGAATTGGACTGGTCAAGTTCATTCAGAAAGATCAGCCAGAAACGAGGCACCAGAGTCCAAGTTAGCCAGTCAGTATAGTATTAGTTAAGACCATATGCTATGGAGTTAGTCAGACTTTTAGTAAAACCCCCTTGATCTTGTAGATTTCTGCTGCCCTCATTCATTGACTGAATGTTGTCACCTAGTCACAATGTCCCTATAGATATCCAAGTTAATCATTATTATATAACTAGTGAACAATGAAGCAAGTCAATTCTAGTGCCCGACTAAGAAACCAAACACAAAACAAGAATATTAGGTCTGGATAATATGAGTTGCAAAATGCAGATTTTACAACCATGAAAGGGAGTGATGCTGGAGATGTAGTGTGATAAAACTGTGCTGGGTTGGGGGGAGAATAAAAGGCTTGGTTAGTCCCCACTTTGGACTTTCCATGTGTGCCAAGACTTGGCTACCATGGACACCAACCCAAAGTGACCTTGAGGGGCTGAAGAAGTGGGAGAAGCTATCTCCACCTAAAATCCTCCAGCCTGACTTCTGGAAGGCTTTGCGAAACCTGTGTTACTTACACTTATCTCAGTAAACTTTGACACCTACAAATTGTGTCTCAGTGCTCATGTTGACCAAACCTCTAGTGCAGTCCTTCATAGGACTACACAAAAAATGTACAGTTGACTCAGATTATTGATAACACCTTGTTGAAGGACCTAGTGTTTCTTTGGAAGACATGATCATATGTAAAGAACACTTAGTACATTAGAGACATATGACTAGAATGACATCAAACAGAAAGAAGTATAATTACTTAGTGACAAAAAATTTAGTACACTGCAAGGAAAAAAATCAGCTCTGTACAGGCATCATAGAAAAAAATTTTAAGGTACCCTTATATCATGGATAAAATATTAATAAATTCTATAATAGAGTTACTCAAAAGATAAAATGATATTTTACATTTTAGATAACTGAAATGTAACTCCTAGTTCCTGAAAAGAGTCATGTTTTAGGCTCTTATTAAATTGTCAGAATTCAGCTCTCAGACACTGTTGTCGTTAAACTCGGGTCTACGGTGGTAGTTTTCACCGTTTAGGGTGCATCCGCATCACTGGGCTTTGTGTAATACACGGGTCTAGAAACCCACCCTTAGAGGCTCTGATTCAGATGCTTTGGGATGGGGCTCAGGGGTCTGCACCTCTGCTTAGAGTCTCAGCGAGTTCTGGTGCTTGTGGCTTACGAACCACACTTTGAGAAACATTGATTTTTTTCCCTCTCCTTTAGATGAAATGCTAGCTAATGGTGGCGTTACTGACATAGTAAAAGGTATAAAGAGATGTTTTAGGTTGATTGGTTAAAAAGATGAAAAAAGTGACCTGGAGATAGCATTTATCCACTTTTGCCTCTAAGCCCAGGACCGACAGCAGCAGTATCCCCTGAGAAGTTATTAGAAATTCCAATTCTCAGACCCCATCCCAGATCGACTGCACTAGAAACTCTGTAGCTGGGGCCCTCTCATGTGATAAGTCTTCCAGGGAATTCTGTTCCACACTAACTCTGAGCATCACCAGTGCAGAATGAATGGTGGGCCTTGTCTTATCCAAAGGTCAACGTAAAAATGAAGAGACTGGTAACTGGAAGAAGTCATTGTACCCCTGAGGTGTGCAGCTTGATGCCTGAAACGTACAGGTGAGGCAAGAGTAGGTTTACAGTTGTTTGTATGGAAAATAATACAATAATAAATGACAATATGAGAATAAACTGTTTTTGTGTACTTACAACTGTATTATTATCACAACCTCTCTTTGTTCAGTCTTAAGCACAACTTGTTTATTTTTGACCCTCAATTACATTGTTTCAGTACTGGTTAGTACTTCATTCTTTGAAAGTCCCTTCTCGCCCTGTCTACAAGAACCAAACTTTATATGATCCAGCCAGAGTTGAAGTAAGAGAGCCTGGTGGTTAGGAAGTGGGAAAAACCTCATTAAAATGCCACAGCACTACTCATTTAGAACTGGATGGATGGGGAAGTGACAAGCAGGGGTGATGAAAGGCAAGGGGGCCAATCAGAAGACTTGAGGGGCAGATTGGAAAGACTGTGATACAGTAGACAAAGGGATGAGGAGTGAGCTTCAACATGCTGTTTATAGACCGCTGACAACCCGTTTTCTATCTAGAAAGGGAACTGAATGGGGCAAAGTGGATTCACCAAAGGCAGTGGCATCCCTTTTGAACACTGACAGAGCAAATTGCCAAGGAATTAGAATCTGTTTCTAAAGACAGAACCATAAAACCATAGGACTGAAAGTTCTTGTGAGTCACTATTTCAGTGACTTTCATGTAATTTGGCATAAGTAAACCTGTTGATTCTGCACGAAGTCATCTTCCTCTTCCCACATAGGATTTTGGAACAGAATGAGAGAATCGCCTAGCTTGAGGGATGACACAGCACAGGGTAAATCTTTAAAAAGGCCCTCTATCCTAATTAGAGATAAGCAATCTGAGGTCCAGGTAAGTTTAGTGAGCCACCAGAGTACATAAAGCTGCAAGTCTTGAGATCCAGGGACCAGAATCCTGTTTTTCTTATTTAAGTGTTATATTCTTTCTACCGTCCCTTGAAACCCCAAATAACTCTTTCTCTCTCCTTATTTGTTTCAAAATTCTAAAAAGATCAAAGATAAACAGCTTCCTTTTGATAAGTTTTTTCAGCATCTTAGTGATGAGATAACAAAAAGGTACATGTTACTCTCTAAGATGCAAGAAGAAACTAAGGAGAGACAAAGCAAGACAGAAAATCAACAGCCAGTAGATTAAGAATAAACACAACCAGGCAGAACTTGTTCCCCAGACAGAAATAGTTGTCCCAGTTTTTTTGTGAAGAGAAGAAACGTAGATTTCCTACAAGTCATGGCTGCATGTTTGCTTGCTCTTATGTGAGTGTGTGTGTGTGTGTGTGTGTGTGTGTGTGTGCTGAGATGATTCTGGAAGTGAGTGAGGTTGATAATTAACTTCCTGGAAGGGAGGGGAATTGCTGATAGTCGAATCTCTGAGCTGGGGGAAGGGAGAGGGCGTGGGGGGTGGGAAGAGTGAGCAGAGTAGAGATTCATCAGGCAAATGCTACATTGATGGTTCGGGCTTCTTTATGGAGACTCCAAAAAACCATCAAAGAAGGGACCCAGTTGGTGGGGGCAGGGGGTAGGACAGCAGCGACTGCAGACCCCATTATGCAGGTTTTGGTGAAGGTCTCGCCTGACCGGTGAGCCTGTTATCAGCAATAAACTGGGTTGGTTTGAGCTGAAACTGTGCTGAGACAAGAATGGCTCACAGGGTCTGGAGTTGGGGCTGCTCCATGACTGTAACTAGCTGAGGGCTTCTTTTGACCTCACTGGGAAAAACCCTGCCTTCTTTCTGAGATTAAGAGAAGCATGACAAGAGTTGCTGTGAAAGTATGTGGAGTTGCCAGTCTCTTATTTCACAACGCCCTGAACTGTTAGTGCGCCTTTCACATGCAGATTTCCTGCTGTGTGGGACGTTTCTAAGAGGTTTGGAACTGCAGATCCGCACCAGCCCAGTGCTCTTCCTGCCCGCCCCTTCTGGAAGGAATGCTGGGCAGAAAGGCATCTCAGGATGCATCTGCCCGTGTGCTGAATGGGGAGTGGGCAGTCCCAGCTTCCAAGGGGGCATTTGGAATTGGGGGTGCATGTGGGGGTGATGGGGCTGTTTTTGTTTGTTGCAATGGGTAGTGAGCAGAGCTGGCTTTCCAATGGTGAGAGGTCAAGGAAGCCAAGATTCCGGCACTGGGACAGACAGTTCTGCGCGGTGAGGAGCAGTGTATTCCAGACGGCCGGTGGCATTCTGGAAAACTTAATAGGTCATTTTATATATGAGACCCAGAGTGTTAAGTGCTTCAGAGTTAGGTGCGCAGCGCAGATAAGTTTCCTTGAAACACACAGCCTAATGGGGCTTCCCTCTCGCGCGGGGCTCACACTGCTGCCCACAGCGACCTCTTCATGGTTTCCGTCTTGTATTCTGAGAAGCCTGCCATTGTTTCATCCACCTGAGGTCAGCGAGATTTGAAGGGTATGCTGCTGCTGTAACACTTGGCCTCATCAACAAAAGCAAATCTGTACTTTCACATACCCAAATATATAAAAACTTGCAACTTAAGATGGTGACCAGATGATTAGTCTTCATTTGGCACAATTAAGAGTGGCTTCAGCCCTGGCTGGCACGGCTCAGTTGGTTGGAGCGTTGCCCTGCAAACTGAAAGGTCGAGGGCTTGATTTCTGGTCCGAGCGCCTGCCTGGGTTGTGACTCTGTCCCCCGACGGGGCATGTAGGAGAGGCAACGGATTGGTGTTTCTCTCTCACACGGATGTTTCCTTCCCTCTCTCTTTCCCTTCCTCCCTCTCTAAAATCAATCAGCATGTCTTCGGGTGGGATAAAAAAAATGTAAAGAAGAGTGCCTTCACTTTGAACGTGCCAGTCTTTGAAAAAACAAATGCTGTCTGGCTTGCTAGGCAGTCATAAATGGCAGGAAGAGAAACAAAGATGGAACCATCAGAGTTTTTCAGTAATGAGGCTTTTTGTCAAAGTGAAAAGCAAAGTAAAAATAGCAGCACAGCTTCCTGATTTTCTGATTCGATCAATCCATGGGCCTGTCATTTGGTTTGGCTTCCTGATCCCATTTTAACTGAGATGGTGGCGGCGGTGGGGAGCAGGGGCTGGTGGAGAGCAGGGCGCGTCATGCACATGGCGAAGCTTCAGAGGCAGGGGGGTGGGGGGGAAGCAGGAAGGGAAGAGGCTGGCGTTGGCCTCGTTTCCAGACCTGGGTTGGCCCCTTGTCATGAGGCCTTAGCACCTATGGGAGAAGGGCGCCCATCTTCATTCTTGTAGAGAATGTATTTCGGGCTTTGAAAACTGTGGACTATCTCAGGAATGCTGGCCCTGGTAACACCGGAAGACAACTTTTCGTCAGCTGTCATTGTTTCCTGGCCTTCATGGCCCACACTTACTATTTCAGTACCACTGCAAATTCAGTAACATCATACGGCAGCCCAGCAGGCTAGAGCCAGACACCTGTCTGGTCTCGGAAGGACTGTGGCTAGCCTCCAGTTAATTATTTTTGTGGCTGCCTTTCTGGTACAGTGTCTTCGCTATCCAGACAGGCCTCTAGTCATCAACAACCAGGAGAGGTCTGTAACGTACCCATTCCTTTGACTTCACAGGACCCTGCAACTAGAAGGCACCTGAGAGGTGATTTAATTCATTTCTCTCATTTTGGAAATGACAAGGCAGTCGAAGAACTGACTTTCCCTAGATCACCCCAAATTTACAGAGCTAAGCCCCAGATGGAGTCTCTTGACATTAAACCTGACCACACTGTCCAGGTTAAGAACTGCGGGCCAACTGGATTCACTAGGACTTGCGGTGCTCAAACTGCTGGCTGTGATAGAATTCGGGAATCGTTAGAATGCAAGAAGATTTTTTCCCAGCAAGGTTTTCAAACTTTGCAATTGCATTAATTCAAACTTTTGAACCTTAAAAATTTATGTGTAAAAGGAGGCTGCCACCCAAATCCCCAGCCTCCCCCACCGTCTCTCCCACGTCCGTGAGGGTGTGAGGGCGCTGGTGAGTGAGTTCTGAGATAAGGTGCCTGCATCGCAGCTCCGACTCTGAACTACAAAGCCAACGCTGCTGTGACAAGCTGCAAGAATACCCACTTCCTACTTTGCTGGTGACATATTTTTGCAAAGCTGTTCTCAGCTTCCCCATCTCAAGCAAGTTAAGGTCTAGAACAATGCCTCCAGGTTCCTTTTTGTGCTGCTTCTGCTTCGCACAGTAACACAGCCTTCCTAGCAAACATGAATGGTTTTTCACCAGTGAATTTGAATTGTAAGTATTATCTGCTACTCTGCGTTTATCTGATGTAGCATTTCCTTCAGAGTTAGTTCCCCAGGACCACTGGCCCTACTAAGCTATTCTGAGAGGGAGGGACGGGGGAGAGAGAGAAAGAGAGAGGGAGAGGAAGAGTTCTGTGATCAAATATGATTTGAAAAACTGGCACGAACTATACTCTATTTTTGATATTCACGATAATTAGCAGTGTATCAAAGACTATAAAAATGACTTTAAGTTTGCTTCAGCCAGGATTTCCCGAACAGGGTGAAGTTGCATTCTGCCCATCACATTCGCTAACAACCTGCAGAGCTCTCAGGAGGTGGGCAGAGTTGAGGTGACAAACGACTTTTACCGAGCACCTTCCCATGTCTCCCAGGGTGCCAGGCATTTTACGGAATACAATCTGTTTTAAGAATCAAATACCCAAGGACAAATTCAGACTCTGTAGTCAGAGACTCAGGATTTGATTTGGGATGCACCTCTTCATTGCTTCAGTAACCGTGGGTAAATTACAAAAATCTCCGGGCCTCAGTTTTCTTCCTTGCAAAATGGGGAGAAGACGAATAGATTGCGACATAGTGTGTGAAAGAAAAGAAAAACGTCCTGGTAGAACATTTAACTAGAAGCACATGAGCGATACTTCAGTTCTCCAACTGCACCAAGAGGCTAATTTTTTTTAATCCTTAAAGAAATATCACCTGGATGTGTGTCAAGGGTGTGGTAAGGCAGGTTTTATTCCCGTAGATCTTAGAACGTATGACAATCGTTTCCTGATAGGTACCTGATAATTGTCTCATAAACCTAGGAAATCCTTTATTTTAGGACACATAGCTTGCAGAGCACACAGAAAATGTGCTAAATTTAAAAATCTTTCTAGTCCTGATTCTCAATGGGCTGGGGCACAGAATAGTTTGTACGTTGTTTCTTATGAAAAGGTGAGCTTGTTATCACATTAGCTACCAAGAGTTTTTTTAGCCTGTAAAACTACCAGCCTTTGTAGAGCGTTTTCTTGTTCTAGGTGCTGTTCTAAAAGCTTTGCTTACGGAAATAGCCATGTAATTCTTCAAAAACCTTAGGAGACAAGTAACATTATTTTTCTCTTTATAGGTTTTGAAACATGCAAATTATTAACTTGCCCAGAATCTGACAGCTACTGAGGGGCGGAGCTGGGGCTTGAATCCAGACAGCCTGGCTCCGGAGCTGGCACCTTGACCACTGGGCACCCCGGCCCCTGGCACAGCTGAACAGTCGTACAGGGTGCAGTACCTGTGGGGGAGCAGGGAACATGGGGCCCAGTAGGACAAGAGATGAGATCATTTCCATTCTTAGGGGACAGAGAATGATACGTAGGTTTGTCTTTACAGCAACTTCTTACTTCCTGCTCTGGGGATACTCTAAGTCACAGAGAAGTTCACTTTGCTACACCACCAGACCCTCCCTTCTCTTCTGAAGTCAGCTCCTGCTCACCCATTCTCCCCCAGCCCCTCTCTCCTCTGTCCTTTCTGGCCTCGGCGACACCTACTCTCTTTGGGACTCTGCTTAGGTGTCAGTTCCAACAGGAAGGCTTTTCCTGTGACCCTTTAGGAATAGTTAAGTCTCACAGCACCCAGTAGGCTTCACTTTCCTTATTTTAGCCCTTATAGGGTGGAGTATAAGTGCTCGTTGACTTGTCCGGGGATCTCATTACAAGTCACGGTTCCGGAAAGCAGGAATTCCTTCTTCCAGGCACATAAACAGGGAAAGTGTATCGGATCCATCATGCTGCTGAAAGAAGAGTGTGTTTCTACTCAAGCTGCTCCTCTCCTTTTATTTTCATGTGCCTCGTCACTCCTTCTGAGCTTTCCACCAACACATGATCCCTGATCCGGTCCTTCCATCCTTAGGGGTGACCAGAGGATCTGTTGTAACAACACTGCATTGAGCATATTCAGGCTGGGTGTTGACTGAGAAGGGAAGTCCTTCGTGGGACGCTGACCATTCCCAGGAAGAGAGTGTGGGCAGGAGTCTCACCATCACTATGGTTATATGGCTGGGAGCCTGGCTCTTTAGGAGCAGAACACAGGAGACACGGAAGTGGAGATGCTCTAGCAACAGGCGCTGCTGCAGCTGCTGCCGTCATCTCCATGGGTGGGAAATGGTGGTAGGTGTTATGCCCAGAACGCTGGTCGAGTTAAAACTGAGTGCGGTAGGGGCAGAGGCACCATTACCTACCCTCTGCCTCTCCTGCCTCGACTCCGATTCTGTTGTCACCATGCACAATAAGCCCTCTTGCTGCAGCTGTCTCCAAAGCCAGGCTGTGCCACTTTACCCTTTCAATTTTGAGTAGCCACTTCATTAGAATAAAGCCAAGAAATGACATAAGTGATTGATTATTTTTCTATACACTTTTGGAACAGAATTTTAGGTATCGACTCCCTCTGTGGCTCCCTCATTCATTCAATGATGCTTGCCAAACCCCTGGTACAAAGATGTGATGCTGAGTAGAAGGGCTGTGAGGATGCTGGGGCGCGGTCCTCACTTTCACGGGAGTCACACAACACGAGGGGCCACAGCAGAAATAATGAAAACCATATGGGGTGTAACGTGCACACTATTGCAGGGATGCTACTTTAGTTTCAGAGACGTGGCTGAGTCTCCAGCAGGTCATCAGATTGGGGCTGTTTGGTACACAATGTCCTGGGACGATGGGCCTACAATTCCTGTGCTGTCTTGTATTATACTGACCAGTGATAGGTGGCTATTGAGCATTCAAAATATGGCTAGAAGAACTGAATTTTAAGTTTTATTGAATTAGCTGAAATTTAAATAGCCCACTGTGGTTAGAAGCTACTATATTGGACAGTACAAACCTAGATAGTAGTCTATGAGACAGGTGGAAATGTAAAAACTCCACAAAGCATCAGGACCCAAGGAGCAGACTGGAGTATCCACAATGTTAAGAGAGAACTGAAGCTCCTACAGGCTCCAGACTCTGTAACTACCTGCCTTTTTGACATCTCAAAGTTCCTCTAATTGCCTGTGTTCAGAAGAAAGTCATGGTCCTCCCATATAGGTAACCCAATTCTCTAACCAAAGGACCAGTCAGATCCACCCTCCTCCCGTTCCCACTGACACCTCCTCATCCAGGCTCTTATCAACTCTGTAACTGCACCTAGAAAGTCCATCCCAAACATCAAACATGACCAGGTCACGGCCCTGGCTGGGTAGCTGAGTTGGTTAGGATGTCATCCTCATACTCCAAAATTACTGTTCAGTCCCAGGCCACGGCACATCCAAGAATTGACCAATGAATGCACAACTAAGTAAAACAACAAATCTCTCTCCCTCTCTAAACATCAATCAATACAAAAATATGACTAGGTCATCCTCATATTTAGGCAAAGGCTCCAAGTCCTTAACATGACCTGTAAGGTTTGGCCTCTGCCTATGACCCTAGTCCCAAATTTTATTGCTTTTACTCCTTTCTCTCTACTCATTACACACTGTACCAAACGGAGGGCCAGAGGGCATGTACGAATCTACTGGTGTGTGCACGAGCACATGTGTGAGTGTGTGTGTGTGCCAGTGTATGTATGCAAGCATGTGCGAGTGTGTGTGAGAGTGTTCACGTGAGTGGGTCTGAGTGTGTGTGGTCAAATATCATATATCATTGCCATTTGGTTTCACCAACATTTAAGGGAGCTCCTAGAGACACCATGCAGATGCCTCTAAGCAATAACAATAAATGCTGACATTTAAGCCTGCGGTCTGTGTTTGTGTAGTGAAAGTTTTAGTTAAATGGGAGGCTCTCAGAGAGACTCTGGCCACATACATCATGTTAACTGGGTTAGTGTGCTACACAGAGACAGTGTGGGAATGCTGAGATTATTTTAGCACCATCAGGCCCCTTGTCTGGTAGCTCCAATTCAGGGTGAAAAAAAGGGGCCTCGAGTTACCTGCTTTGAAGGTCAGAGCACTCGGCATGCAGTGATGCAGAATACTGGGTGAATCCGGTGCCCGGTGGGAGGCAGAGGAGTGAAAACGAGGCTTTCTTCGCATTGCTACTTCCCCCACGGCAGCTGGCACCTCTGTCCTGCACACTTTTGTGCCATTGTTTCCTTCTCCCTGTTTTTTATTAGTTTTCTAAGCATTTCAGGAAAATTTCATTATCCTCAGAGTTGTTCAGGGCAGAATTTTCTCCTTAGAAAAAAAGAGAACAAGCTGCTGCTGTAAGCAAAACTCAGGTGACAAAGTTTGTCCTCAAGGGTCCCTATGCCTTCTGTTGGCATTTGTTCCACTTTTTGGGTTTTCTGGGACTCTGCTCCGGGAAGGAAAGGGGTCGTCTCCAAGGTATCTCTAGTCACAAGTGCAAGCAAGCCTGCTGTACGCATTTGAGCTGTTAGGACCTGCCCTATGAGTACTTGCAAACTCTGGCACGTAATCCTATCTATACGTGAGGCTGGTTGAATATTTTGTGGTTTTCTGCATGGTGCAAACCTAGATTTTGATGTCTCTTTTAAGATAACCCATTAAGCATTGTCCTGATAGATGTTTTACAGTAAAATGTTTTTCCCTTAGCTACGTGTTGAAAAGTTCTTGATCAAGACAGCAGGCTGACGACGTACTATGGCAACATTGCTCACCCAAAATCGCTATAAAGTATAGAGTATATTTGACCAAAAAAATGCCCATAAATACGCTGAAAAACAAGAAAGAAAACTTACAGTGGACCAGAGCCATGAGGAACCTCTAAAACAGGGTGTCAAACTCAGTTTCATGGGGGTCACATCAGCCTCGAGGTTGCCTTCAAAGGGCCGAATGTAATTTTAGGACTGTATAAATGTAACTACTCCCTAACTAGGGCCAAGGAGCTCGGCACTGCCACCGGGTAGAAACAAGGGGCAGGCCAGGTAAAACAAGGTGGAGGGCCGGATTTGGCCCTTAGGCCTTGTGTTTGCCTCCTGTGCTCTGAAAGCTAGGTCTGCGGAGAGCTCAGTTGAAAGAGGTCCCAGAAGCCCAAGCAGAGCACATAAGGGTGGGTTACACTGAGTGGGCACCCACTGAGAGCACCCCACACTAACAGATGGAGAACGCTGGGGAAGGAAGGGGTGTGGGAGAGGACTTGGAGGAGTCTTTACTACCAACATGTGCACAAGCGTAGAACCTCTTAACATTCAAGAAAAGCCAACACGGAGAGAGGAGGACTCTGAAGTCAACACAGAGCAAAACTCACACCCAAGGAGACAGCAGTGCAGCGAGACAGATGTGTCTGAATGAGGACCAAGCTGACGCTGTGACAATGATAATATTTTATGCTGTTTTTAAACAAAATAAAGTGTGACAATGCAACAACTGCATGTCATTGTTCCTAGTGTTGATTTATACCTGGGGCAAATGCTGATGGTTACCATCTACTACTTGTCTATTCTTCAGGGTCTTGTTATTTGAGTATTATCACCTTTTCATGAATATAATTAAATGCTGTCAATGATTTAAATCTTTATGGTATATCAGGAACTTAAAAAATATCCTTTATACTTGTATTTGATCCTCACAATCCATGACAGAGTTGACATTTAGTAACAGATGGGAAAACCGAGGCTCGGAGAGGCTAAGGACTATGGTCCTATTATAAGTGGCACAGGTTGTCCTAGACCCTGGGGCTCTCCAGCAAGTGAGCACCTGCTCCAAACTCTCCCTGATGAAAAGCAATTGTGTAAACTCTTGCATTTTTCGAGACCAAAACAAGGGCTCCTGTCATCTCACTTCTCCTAGATTCGTAAGCGTTGATAGTGTTTTCAGCAAGGTCTCTTGTCACCTTCACAGTAAGATTAACAAAAGTTTCCAATTCACAAACACACAGTGACAAGCCTGAACAAATCCCGTGTTTGTCACGGCCACATCCACACTCTCCTTTCACCAGTGGGCTCACAAATGCAGGAATCTACAGCATTAAAACTTGAGAGTGCTTTTCTGCCAACATGCATACCTTTGAGGACCAGCTGAAAGGTACCACTTAAAATAAGTGCACCCTTTATTTGAGGACAACGGACTAACTCTTTTTTGTGTTGGCTTAATTTCTATTACATACTACATGAACACAGCCCTAGTTGGAAGAATAGCTACTTAATACACTAAACTTGTTGAAGAAAAAGATGATGGTTGTGACCATGTGAAGAGTAATTGGATAGCGGGGTAATGAGGCCAGTGCGGTTGCACTTGGGGCTGATTGGACTAAGAGGATGGAGACACCCAGTGGTCTAACTCTGCTCGTCCCTTAGCCCTGCTGGTGGGTTTGGGTGGAGGGGAGGGGGCTGGGCTACACCAAGCACCAAGACTACCCAAGGGAACAAACATGGTCACCTTAGGCAGGACCCTGGGCTCCACTGTCATTCTGGCCTGTGTCATACAGTAGCCATTCTTACAGTGACACTTTTAATAATTTAGGTTTCAAAGTCTATTCATCTTACCATGTAGGTGTTTTTCTTTGCCCTGAGTACCACCCTAGTGCGAAATGTGGCTTTTTAATGTAATGAATAGTCATTACACATGCCATGTGAAAAACTCTGTGCTGAGTTAACCTGAAGGCCAATGCAAGGCAGGAAGGCAGAAAAGAAATCAAAATAAAATGGAATGGAGAACAGAAAAAGGGTAGGGAGGAAAGGCAGGGGAGAGCGGTGAGGCTCTGATTGCAGATGTTCTGTGGGGGGTGCACCATACTCAGTGACTGTCAGCCTTCTTCATCTCGTGGCTTCATCTCATAACTAACTACTAAAATTCTGCGGCACACCAAAAAATACATTCTTTGCTGATCTGACAAAAATAGGTGGAATTGTGATTCATTCACACCAGATGGCTATTGTTGTGTTTAGTTGTTTTCACTTTTTTATTTGGCAGCCTAAAGGAAAAGAGGTCAGTGGCCCTGACTAAACAGTCAGGTACTGCATGTTTTCAAAATTCTTGAGGCACACCAGTTGAAAATTGCTGTTCTAGGCTGATGGTCAAAGTATGTACAACTTAACCACCAACTGTCAAAACTGTGAACTAGCTACGTCCCTCTAAGGGCTCCAGACATTCCTTAGGGGGTCTCTGGACCTATTTCTGATCCACCAAATAAAAGGGTAAGCCTGACATAGCAAAGGACTTTCAGGACTCTGGCCCCAACCACACAGCTGTTAGAAATGTGAATAGCACTTTGGCACCTATGCTAACTGAACAAATTTTTAAGATCCACCCTTGGACACTACGGTTTGCTTCAACAGATCGCTCACTCATTTCCACATTTGATATAACCACTAACTTCCAGCATCCTGTCTCATGGTGTTTTCTTCTGTTTTCAGAGTAATACCTGGGGATTAGAAACCCTATGTCTTTCCATCATCCCTTTTACCCCCCTGCGCAACTGTGATTGGTCTCTTAGGCTGAGGTATTCCTCAGCGTGGTCCAAGAACCACCTGCCTTAGAACCACCTGGTGGTGGGGACAGCTCTTCCAGTTTGTGGGTTCCATCCAGGCTTCCTGAACTAGAAACTTTGGGGGCATTCTTATGCAATTTAAAATTCAATAGCCTTCAAAAGATTAAGGCCCGATTTTGATGTTCTCTTGCTCCTTCTAAATACGTGACACACACAATGTCGGTCAGAATGTCTGTCCCTTTTGGCCATCTTCCTCCTTCGAGGCCCATTTAGGGTCACAGGGTCGGGAAGACTCGTAAGAGACAGCGGCTTGCATGGGAGTCCTTGCAATATTTTAATTCAGGAGAGAATCCAAAAACTTTCAAATCCTAGGAGAAAGCTGCTCTTCACCTCTTATTTTTTTAAGAGAGCAAAACAACCTGGTTATCACACCCATTTTGAACAATTCAGTTCCTGCACTTGTATCGGGATCGACAAAAGTCTCCTAAATACATTCTATTCATCAGTAATTTATTTCTAGTAATATAATGACTATCAACAGCAATATTAAATAAAACCACTTCCTCTCACCTGGTCAAACCTTTCAACTAACTCCTTCTACTCTCAGAAGAGGTGGGAAGAGATCTCTGAATAAGAAATGTGTCTACTCATATGCAAAGGAAGAAAACAGCTGAGTTTAGGAGTTTGGGTTAGAGGCAGCTGGACTATTCTAAATTGAAAAATGAAAAAAAAAGTTGTTTTTCTTTGCTATTGAGAAAGAGGAGTCAAAAAATGAGGAAGAGAAAGGACAGGGTGAGCCATAGGAGAGGGGACAGGAGCCCGAGGTGCAGATACCCAGCTGCTTTTGAAGAAGGGTTGCAGCCATCATTCGCTTCAAGTTCATAGCTTCAATGCGGTGTAAACTCTCACCTCCTCAGACCCTCAGTGAAGCCTGTTGTGCACACGAAAATGCCTTCAGTAAGTGGTTTGCAGCGAAATCTAAGGAAAAGCACCAAGTCATGTTCGGGCGACTGCAGTAGAGCCCATGGTCCGTGAGGCAATTCCCACACTGACCCAAGTCTGAAGAAGCCCAAACTGAGAGTCAGAAGTGACCTCGACAATCCAAGCCACTTGGTCCCCTACTGACCTTTGGTGGAGGCCATTAGATTTTTCCATAAGACATGGCTGGCATTATCCAGATTTTAAAGACCACACTAGCTGCTTTTCTATTTCCTGCCTTAGCTTTTCCGCTTCGAAGTCTTGTTGGCACATGGGATTTACCATGTTTTCCTAGTAGTTCAGAATTCAGCACCCTCTTTGGTCCACAGGCCTCCATAATCCTCCATAGGGAACCGATCTGCGTGGCGGTGGCGAATGTAGCGCAGCCCTGATTTGGAGAACCGGCGGGGAGCGAGGCGGCACCCAGGAGCCAGGCCCACGGATCAGCTTTCCCGTGGGAACCAGGCCTGCGTTGTACCTAGGCTGCTTTGAGGCTTGCTTTTGCTAAAACTCCCTCACCCTGAAGCCGCAAATGTTTACTGCATATCTTTAAAGTAACTTCCTGAAATCTATGCTAAACCTCCCAAGGATGGAGTGTAACCAGTTCAACCACTTTTCCCCTTGCATTGGCAACATCCTTTCTTTTGTTTTCTGTAAAAGGTAATCACCTAAAGAGAACCCGTGCATGATAAATAAGGACCATCCTCCATGTAATGTGCCCAGAGAAGCAATAAACGCCTGTCCAGGCAGGGTTGGGGTGCTCCCTCACTCAGAGAGTGACTGTGTCATCTCTTTTTCTCCACAGGACTATGTAATCCCTGTGAATTTGTTCCTTGCATCCACAACACACGGACACCACTGGTTGGAGTCCGAATAATCCATTGGCATTTTTTTGTGGGTTTTGCTAGCAGGTTTCACTGACTCAGAAAAAGGAGATTAGTGGTGATGGTATGGAGGAATGGGAAAAAATAAGATTTTAGAAATCATAGTTTAGAAGATGAGAATAAATGAGAAAGCTAGGAAATAAAAGACGGACAGGTATTTGGGGTAATGATGGAATGTCATTTCCTAGGTCTGGTGGCATAGGCTATCTGCTATGGACCAAAGGTGTGGTCCCTCCAAATTTGTATCTTGAACCCTACCCCTCAAAGTGATAGTGTTAAGAGGTGGGACCCTCAGGAAGTGACTCGTTCATAAGGGCGGAGGTCTCCTGAATGGGGTCAGTGCCCTTGTATAAGAGACTCCAGAGAGCTCCCTTGTCTCTTCTGCTATGTGAGGACACAGTGAGAAGACAGTCATTTTTGAGCCATGAAGTGGCTCTCACCAGACATTGAATCAGTTGGTGCCTTGATCTTGGACTTCTCAACTTCCAGAACCATGAGAAATAAATTTCTGTTGCTTCTAAGCTGTGCAGTCTATGGTATTTGTGTAACAGCAGCCTGAACTGGCTGAGATGCTACCTCGCCTTGTTGCAGTCTGCCCTGACAGCCGGTCCATTACATAAGCACTCAGGGCGAGGGGAGAAAGCAAAAGCTCCCAGCTGGGCGGTGGGGACCTGGTGGAAGGTCTTGAAGCATCATTTCGTTGCATGCCACTCAACCAGAGCAAGGTTCATTTCTCCCCCCGAGGAATAAGAACTCAGAGCGTGGGAGACATCAAAGACAACCTCTCCACACAAAATAGGGAGGTTTCCTGCTCATTAAACTGCTCATACTGGGGCTAGAAAAATTTCTCTAATTTACAGTAACATGAAAGACTGAAATGTGTATTACAGACTGGCCCTATCCTCCTTCCACATATAACTGCTTTTGAGAAAATGGCTGAGGAGCAAGTCATGGTTATATATTTGTGTGTGAATGTGTGTGTGTGTGTGTGTGTGTGTGTGTGTGTGAGAGAGAGAGAGAGAGAGAGAGAGAGAGAGAGAGAGAGAGAGAGAGAAGAGAGGGGGAGAGAGAGAGTGTGTGTGGCTTTCTTACCTAATCTAGAGGAAGAAGCTGAAGGCTGGAGAAGGGAGAGAGCAGGGCTCCTAGAGAAGACCCAGTCTAGATCCACAGTAACTGAGCGTGTGTGCGTGGGGTGCTTCGACTTCATGTTTTTAATTTACTGATTTGAGAGAGAGAGGGGTTTGTTGTGTCACTTCTTTCTGCATTCACTGGTTGATTCTTGCATGTGCCCTGACTGGGGATGAAACCTGTAACCTTGGCGTGTTGGGACAATGCTCCAACCAACTGAGCTACCTGCTGACAATTTGGAAGAGAAATGGGAGATACTGTAGGATTTGAAAATAAACCACTTACTGAAGGAGGCTTTTAAAGTCTAGGATTCTTTCTCCACCTCATGACAGTTGAGCAATTTATGTTCCAGAATAACAGGAACAAATACTCAAATACATTTTGCATATCTGTGATATATACCTGCCTTGCCACTTTTTTAAAGGCAGAGTTGTAGTTGCCTGGTCGCACTCGTCCTATGCCCACGGGGACGGCTTTGGGAGCTACCTGATTGGAGAATCATAAGAACATCAGGAAAAGAGGGCGGGGTTATCTGGCGAGAAGCTTTCCCTGTGCCCTCGTTGGTCCTCAGCCCTCAGCCAGCCCTGCAGCCAGTGCTGCCACCCCCAGGCTCCCAAGCACGCACGGTTGGGTGGCTAGGAGCTGCCACAGACCCAGCGGGCCCTGTGCTGTGCGGAAGGGCAGCTCCTGGGACAGACACTGTTGGATAAACACAAACAGCTGACTCGGCGTATGAGTTCTTACTCTGGGGAAAGAAAAACCTCATGTGATTTTTTGTTCAGATGTTTTTTTTTTTTCTATAAGCAGGTGTCTCACCTTCGGTTGCTTTTCCCTGATCGTATCTATTGCTATTGGGTGTTCTGGGTGTTTTTTCTATCTTTGCTATGCCAGACAGAACAAAGTCTATTCTTTTTTCTTCAGCGGCGATTTAAACGGAAGAGAGCGTGTTTCTTGTCTATTTATGAGTGGTTGACATAGCAGTTAAATTCTGCAACTTCTGGACTCTTTTTTTCTTCCTGCTTCTTCATATATTGGAAAAACAAGTAACTGAGTGATCTAGATGGTTCTCTCGGCTTTAGAGACAATGCCATAACCATCATAACTCTGCTTTCTCTGAAAGGATACACACACACAGTGGCTGTGTGCGTGTTTGTAGATTTCCAGGTATTTTTGTAAAAACAGATGGCTGGATTTCTGCTCTTCGGGCCTAATTTTGTTCTTCCAATAATTGGAGCTATACAAAAATTAATTTCATTTTGTTTTAAAAATAAAAAACCCATATGCACAAAGCAGTGCTTTTAGCCTATGAACCCATACTCAGAAATAGTTTTCATCAAACCAAAGAAGGACCTTTAGTGGCAAAAGCACATTATGGGAACCCAAGCCTCTGAAAAGAGTTTTTAGCTGATGTGGCTCAGACAGTTTTTTAGCAGGTTATGTGAAGCAGAGCATCTCCTGCTGAGTGTGAAGACTGAATTATAACACGCACGTTTGCCTCACTCTCCTTATCTAGTTTTTGAAAGAAAACTTTTACGTGTGCAAGCACAAGTGAAAGTAAATTAGAAAGAGCTTTTATGTATTTGGTTCTTAGACCCGACTTTCCTTGTAGTCTCCTTCCTTTCTCAAGCAATTGAAATTTCACTTTAATGCTTTTGCTTTTATGGGTTGCATGGCTATTTTGAGAACGGAATACTTGTGGTCAAATTTGGTATGTATTGTGTAATCTTGTATGCATGTCCTACTTCAGCCATTGTAAAATAAAATATTTGTGTTACAAGTGGCCGTGTCTTATTGGATCTAGCACAAATGCTACTAATGTTGATGAACGCCAAGTGATTGGGCGTTTTCCTGTGTAAATGGCTCAAAATTATAGCAACTCTTGCCTCTTGATCATGAGGAGATTTATCACAATAGGGTAAATCATGGCATGTTGCTGCCAACTAGGATTTACAGAAGTTTCTCTTCCCATAACTAAGGAAAATGATAGCCCTTATCCTATGCAGGTTGAATATCTCTGTAAGGAAACATTGCCCTGTAAATTAAGTGATACGTGGATTATCGTTGTGCTACAATTAATTTTAAAGACTATCTGGTACCCGAGAAGTTAGGGGAAAAAACCCGAAGACCAAGTAGAACTCTGAGCTGGGAACCAGGAACCTAAGTATACTGAGGTGGCTGTTCAATGGCAAAGTGACCAAGGGCTGGGAGGGGAGGAGTTTGTTTTCCCCTAGGTCAGCCCCACCAGCCCTCTCTTTTCTTGGCTCATTTTCCTACGCAGTATTCTCTTCCTCTCCTAGTTTAAGTGTGAACTGATTGGCTGGTAAACAGGACTATTTAAAACAGGACTGTTGTCAGGAAATGTCCGGGGTAGCAGAGGTCAGAGGCTGCCCTGGCTGGTGTGGCTCAGTTGGTTGAAGTGTGGTTTGTGCACCAAAAGTTGCAGGTGCCATTCCTAGTTGTGGCTCGTATGAAGCAGCCAATCCATGTTTCTCTGTCCCTCCCTCTCCCTTCTCTCTAAAATCAACATGCATATTAAAAAATGAAGTGAACCCAGGGATGACTGGGCAGTCTGGTGGAGGAGCAACCTATACCAAGAAAGCTGTAACTACCACGACAGGGTCACAGCAGAGGCAGGAGGAGGCTGAGCTCTCGTGGTTGGCCTTGCTACACAGAACAGGGCACTGCACGGGGTCTCAGGCAATGGGACAGAATCTGGACTCTGGCAAGGACTGCCCTCCAGACCAGCACAGCTGCCCTTCATTCCACAGGAGAAGAGCAAAGCAATACCAGGACTGAAAACACAGCCCCCAGGGAAAGAGAAATGTATCACCACGGATTAGTGCAAGTAAATGCATTTGTCATCCATTGGGCAGATTACAAAACAAAACAAAAATGGTGTGACCCCTATGCATGGGGATTTGAAGGTCCCTGGACGCAGAGAGATGTTGTCTCTAAGAAAATATCGATGACAAAATGATTGACTCAGGTTTAGAATGATGATAAATGATCAACAATGATGGCAGAATGATTGGCTGTTTTTAAACCTCAAGGACAGAGATTTCTTTAGGAACCCAGACAGAAAAGCAATCATTTCAAAGAGAAAAATTCAGGGTAGTCAGGTCGTTCAATAGGGTTTAGACTGGGAAGCTAGTTTATCTTAGCGTAGCAGCAGAGAGAACTTTGGAAGACAAAGAATAGGCAGCTCCTAAGATCTGACCATGAATGAACTGTGTGATTAGGAGACAGCAGGCTCCTCCTAAGGCATTTTCTGTTATGCAGCCAAGTCCAGGCAAGCTGCCAATGAACAGTGTTTCCTCACAAGTTTCAACCTAAGGTAGAAGGAAGGTCTTCTTCTATATGAAGAAGAAGATAGAAGTTCTTAGGAAGATCAATCAACCTAAGATAGATGTAGGTCTTTTCATAAGACACACAGGTCTTATGAAAAACTGTTCTCCCGGGATCCAGGAGAGCAAGTGAAATAGACTGGGCTCAGGCTTAGCGAAAGGGGAGGGTGTCTGCCAGCCACAGCACACACCAGGCACTGGAGCACAGGAGCAGAGAGCATGGGAGGCTCTTGTTGCCACTGGAGGCTGAGCCAGGCTGTAGGTGACTTCCCACCCAGGCTGAGCACCCCCAGCTCTGCCTCTGGTTTCCCTGTGTCCCGAAGCAGCCGGTCTGTGCGGTGCTTCAGAAAAAGTTCCTGCTTTTTGGGCAACTTGCTCTTAGATTCCCAGTGCACACTCATGTATCAGTGCCTGTAGAAACCCTGCTGTAAAGAATCCCCACAGCCCTATGTTTCTTTTTGTTTTAATCAAATTTATTGGGGTGACATTGGTTGTAGAGGACATGTTATGAATTTGTCCCCAAAGGCAAGGGAAGTTCAGACAAATAAATTAATGGGGCTAAAAAGCTTCTGCACACGCACACACACACACACACACACACACACACACAAAACAGACAACAAAACAAAAAGTCAACCAATCAAATGGGAGATGATATTTGCAAACAAAAGCTCTGACAAGGGGGTCAGTATCCAAAATAGACAAAGAACTCATACACCTCAACACCAAATGAACAATTTATTTGAAAAGTGGGCAGAGGACCTGAGCAGACACTTTTCCCAAGAAGACATCTGCAGGCTAACATGTGATAAGATGCTCAACTTCAGCAGCTCTCAGGGAAGTGCAAATCAAAACCGCAATGAGATGCCACCTCACGCCTGTTAGGATGGCCATCCTCGACCATCCCAGGCAGCAGCCTTGGCAGTTCCTACATTTCTTGAATGTGGATGAGCAATAAGTCCCTGTCCCCTGTCATGACTGTGAGCAACACACTGAGCTAAAATGTGATCGTTAAGTATCTGATAAGGCACTTTTCAGATAGTGCCTGTGAAAGCTGGTTTCAGGGAAGTAGGAAGGCCACAGCTTTTGGATCTATGGATCTGTGAAGGAAAACCTCACCCCGCACGCCCCTGCCCCCAGGAAAAAAGTCACTGGCCAGCAATAAGGAGGGCAAATGCCTTTCGGCTCCAAACTGCTGTAGGTAGGTGAGTTAAGGTGACACACAAGCAGATGGCGAAGAGTCAGTCACACTATTAGCCCATTGCTAAAGCTGTCTAGGAGGTTGACCTTGCCCTTCAGTTGTCAAAATGCTCACCCAGTCATTCTTACAGTCAACACGGGAAAGATCAGCCTTAGTTTCTCACCAGTGCTAAGAATGAGACTAGGAGAAAAAAAGCTGGATGGAATATTTCCCAGCAGGTTTTACTAACTCCTACGCACAAACCTGCCATCAGGTCAGGGGTTTGCAGCACCCCAGAGTTTGCTGGTGAGGCAAGCACCATGGTACTTGGAAGGGAGTCCTCTCACGGCTGGCTGGGGGACCAGAAGGAACCAGGGAGAAGGTGAGTTCACAGAACATTGTGATATTTTGAATTTTTAAGAAAAGTTTAGCTTTTTTTTTAACTTTAAATGGTTCTGGAAAAAAAAGTTATTAGCTCCATATTAAAAAAGCAATGTGTTTGCAAATCCCCGTGAGGGGATTTGAGCTTCTGGTTTACAAGAAAGTAAGCCGCAAAGATCTACAATATAGACTCTGTGTATAATATTTATTTTGCATAGAAGCTTATTCCATTTGCATGCAAGTCGATTGGCAAGGGTTATCTCATTTGTTAGAAAAATGATTGTTGAACTATACAGAGTATTAGTACTAAGTTTTGACTATAGAGACTTTGGTGGGAGGACAAACCTGAACAACTAACAAATATATATCATTTCTGTACCAGTCCTCAATCCACAATGGACATTTTTAATGGCAAATGTGTTGGACAAAGATGATGAAGATGAAGGCGGGTCTGAGGACGAGGTTTAAGGAATGGGACATGGGTCCGGAAGGGAGGGACTCGGGTGGAAGGCTAGGAAAAGAGCTTAAGAGTTTTGAAAGTCGACACAATTATTAGATGTAGCTTTAGCTTTAGTTCATTTGAACACTGCACACTTTCTAATTCTGGTGTTTTTTAACATTCCTAAGTGGAATTCTAAATTAGCTTAAAGAATAATCCATTATCCTTTACTAAAATGTGAAAAAACATATAGGATTTATTAGTTTTGTTTTAAAGAAACAAGATCACAGTGTTGCATACAATATCCTACTTCTTGAGTAAAACGTGAGGGGATTCGAATCTGTATTTCTGCTTGCTTGTGTGAACATATGCAAACTCTGGGGGCCATGGAAGTTAGAAGAGGGATTGCTCATTGCGGACAGAGGCTGGGGAGACCCAGCAAGTGGCAGTAAAGGATGGAAGGTGACTTTCACTGTGTCCCACTTTACACTTGTTTACACCTGCTGTTTTTTGGAGTTAGATGTCATCTTTACTTAAAAAATAGATTAAGAGGAAGTAAGTACTTTAAAAGGGTGTTATTCAGGATGTCAATTTAGGAAAGAGATTGCTTTATCCTGACACTAACCTGAGCTCAGCTTCCCTTGTGAAGGACAGAGTTCTGATTTGTGGAAGAGATGGATAAAGAGGGATGTGGTCCATTCTGGAGGACAACACCTACCAAGGGGTCAGAGTTGGAAGCAGGGTGCACTGATGAGAGGGCTTAGAATCTAGGCCACGTGATGGGGCACCTGAGCAGTGGGGGTGCATCTCAGGAGGTGAGGAGGAGTTGCAAAGGGAAGGACAAGTGCAAGCATCCACTCTCACATTAAGCAATCATGCCTGGGTCCCTTGGAGCAGTATTGAAAATCAGCTCAGTGTTGACTTTGACAGGACTGGAGAGCCAGTAGAAAGGATCCAAGAGTGTGCATGAAAGCTCATTCAATGGCATGGCACAGGGTCACTGGTTTCCAGTGCCCAAACCTGGGAGTGGGGTGGACACTAGGTGGAGGACACAGAAAGAAGCTCCTAAGGGTGTCTGCTGGACACCACAACAGTTTGCTCGGCATGAAGTAGAGCTATAGAATGGAGGCTGGGACAGCAACATTTTACAATTTGAGGTACAGAAGGACGGAGAAGGAGCGATAAGGGACTTTTTAGAAGGTCTCCCCGAAGCAACATTCCTGAGTCATAGATCAGTGTTAAAATGAGAAGGACACAGTGTAACAAGCCCAAGTCTTTCTAGAAGGTCATGGGGTCATTCCACACCTACTTTCCTGCATAATGGATTAATGGACAATTTGATCCCAAATCTGTTGATCAACTCTAAAAATATTGATGCCAGGAAGATGCCCTATTGCAAAATACTTCTACAGAACCAGAGGAGAAAAACAACCTTTATGCCTGAAATAGCTTTAATGGGAGCACACATTTGTAAAGAGAAAAATGTGTCTAATAGTGAATAGTCACTATAAGCCTCCCATCCCCTCAGTAAACAACAGTAACACATTATTTGCCTAAACTGTGTGAGTTTACACACTGCAGGCACATGTGCGTTTCCCTCATCACTATGCAGAGTTACACATCTTTACTAAGTCTCTCAGCACCGAATGATGGCACCTGCCACAGTATTGTGGTAACATCTTTGGTAGAAAATAAACCACTAGCCTGGAAGAAGATATATGCATTTGCCTGGCTTGTTATCCCAGCTGTGTGCTACCCTATGAATCAGAGAAGTTCAGAAAGCTTTATGTTGAGAAGTAGAAAACAGCTAAAGCAGAAGAGAAAATCATTCACCAGAGCCCCGCTGTCCTCTTATTTGAATATCGGGCTTAGGAAACACATGGTGAGGTTGTGGACACTCACAGTCACTTGGAGGAGGATTTCTGAGCCTCTGACTATTGACTCCGGGGCTGGGTGTTTCTTCGGTATGAGGGGCTGTCGTGTGCACTGTAGGATGTGTGGCAGCATCCCTGCCCTCTACTGTCTAGATGCCGGTGGTACTGTCCTGCTGGGACAATGAAAAGTGTCTCCAGACATCACCAAATGCCCCCTGGCTGTCCAAATTGCCCCACTGAGACTCACTGCCTCAGTGTTTCACTCCTGTTTCCATACAACTCCCGAGCGGTAGTATGAATAACCCACCTCTGTCTCATTCAACAGAAATGAAACCAAACTAAGGAAGTAAATGAAATGACTATCTTTAAGCCAAACCACATACCAAATCCAATGGATGTGTTTCCCCCACCCCCCAAACCAGACCCACCTTTCAGACCTCTCCAACCAAGAGGAAATCATGCCAAAGAAGCCACAGCAGATACCAATGGAATCGTCCCTGAGGACAGACTTCCCCCCCGGAGCTAAGACACCCTCTGCAGCAGAGCAAAATGCGTTAGATAGACACCGAGAGAACTCACTGTTTCCAGAAGCAGCTTTGTAGAATTTCGTCAGGTTGACATTCGGTGGCCGGCTGGGTTTCGGGGGTGGGGGGCCCAGGACGGACAAGGGAGGCAGGGGCTTCTGCTTGGGGGTGGCTGGATGCTTGTCGCCCTTTTCCTTTTCTTGACTTTGGCCCCAGGGCCCTGCCACTGCCACCTTAGATGGTGTTTTTGGGAACTTGGCAGGCGGGCCCCCAGAGGCAGGGTCTTCTTGGTTCATTTTGTTCAGGAATACGTTCTTGGCAGCATCTATCCGCCTGTCTTCTTTTCTTTCTTCAGCACTTTTGGGGAGGCCTGGGCCTCCCCTACTGGCAGCAGGTTTCAGAACTACTCCAGGAAAAGGTGAACTTGATGTCTCACCTCCACGGTCTTTATTTTCTGGGTCTTCCTTTGCTGGTTTTAAAGGGCCCGTTTTGGACTTGACTCCCAGGGGGGCCAAGGCTCCCCTCTGTAAAGCTGCATTCTTAGCGGGGCTCTCAGCTTCGTGGGCATCATCCACACTCAGGGATGGCTTCTGGCCAAAGATGGGTCTGGGGAACAGGGGCTTGGGGTCGTGGTCTTGGGAGGCTGACACAAACTTGCCTTGAATCCCAGACAGCTTCGGGAATGCTTGCTTCTGTTCATTTTCCTGGGCTGGAGGATTAAACTTGGGCTTCAGACCTGGTGGCTTTAAGTCATGGTCTTGGCTTGCCCCAGGAAGAGCAGGCTTGTTCCCGGGAGGCCGGGGAAAGGCAGGTTTGGAGTCTTCTCGGGGCAGGTTGGTGGGCTTGGGGCCTATAGGTCTGGGGAATCCCACCTTCACCTCTGGGTCCCTGCTGGGCAAGGCTGCCGATGAAGGTGATCCAAACCTTGGGCCCACTGCTGTGGGCTTCAGAAAGGGGGGCTTGGGCTCCATGTCAGGCTTGTCCTCAGAAGGTTTCACTGCCAAAGGAGGCTTTGGTGAGCCAAACTTTGGTACACTGCTGGGTCCCGCTGGAGGGCTGGGATTTCCTTGGTTGTCAAATAAGTTCTTCTTCGCTTGTACTCCTGATGGTGAATTTTGCCCCGCCACTTTGAAGGGCCGGCTGTTGTTGACCTCCTGTGTGGGGTTGCCCAGGGTGTTAAACTTCGCCATCAGAGACTTCACATCTGCTTTCCCATCCTACAAGTATAGGGAACAAAAACTAGCTGAGAGCCAGAAACAGCACTTGCACAGTTTAAAACACTGCACTTTAAAGGGTTTCCTGGTGTGAGGCCGCAGTGCTGCTGATTGGGTAGCGAGATATTGTAACATTTACCTTCCTCTATGGCAAAATAAGCTGTGAGCGCGTCTTGAAGGGGCAGGGCTATTGTGCACACACTCTTGGAGTTGCCTTAGAGTGACAGGCTTACTGTTGTTTGTCACCACTTACTGTTCCCCTTTCCTGTCACTGCTTCTTTGGCTAGCTTGCTGAAGTGACTCTTCACTTGGTGGTTGTCCATTGCGTTTTACTTGAAAAAATGTGGACGTTTCTAACAAGGGACTGCTTCCATATTTTACAGATACTGCCCTTCGAAAATGAAAGCAAGCTCTTAGGCTGCACACCCTGCACTGCATGGCCATGTTTAACATCTCTGTGGTTTGTCAGAGTTCTCTTTGCCCATCCGCACTTCAGGTCGCCTGCTTGCTAACAAAGAGATGTAGCAGGAAGAGCCACTCGCTGTATGTGTGAGTAATACAAAGTCTTTCTAGTTACTTGTATACAGTGGTTCCCCTGGAACCAGACTAGCAGGCAGAGTGTGCGCCCTTCCAGGGTGGGTCCTGCCTGGGGGGATGGTCTAGGGAACTCAGGGGAGGGGACAAGGATGCAGAGACTGGCTGGGAAGTCTCATCATCCAGACCTCTTCTTTCTGTCTTGTCTCTTTGGTAATGACATTTGTCTCTCCTTCTCTGAAGCCCTACTCCACAGTGTCTGCCCTCCTTGTCTAGAATTAGGGTATTACTCAGTAAAGACAGCAGCCAGTCACCCTCCTCTGTAGGTACAATCAATCCCTTCTAGTCTGGTAGAGTTCATGCTGCGTTTGGTCTGTTTCTCATAAGCAAGGTCTTCCAGAGTGTTCTAGTTCTTTTAGAACATTTGAAAATCTGCAGCCTTAAAAAATAATTGAAGTTACCTATCTGGTCATCACCATTTCTATTTTTGCGCTTTAAAACTGACCTAGAAACGCTTTCTTACTCCCCCGGCCCCCCCTGCTCATTGCTACACACCCGAGCTCACCGTTATCTCTCAGGGCTTGGCTTGAACACCACAGAACCAGATCCTGTCCGGCTGGGAAGATTCGCTCTGCGCTCTCAACTCACGTGCCACTTCAGCACCTCTCCAGGCCCCTGAGCGGCTTCCTCCCTAACAGTGAGCACCACCACCTAGTGTGTGACCAGTGTGGCCCATCTTGTGCTTTGGGAGCATGGCACCATCTCACTTCACTTCCCAGGAGAGAAAAGTGAGCTGAGAACCGCAAGACCATGGAGAGATCATGAGAACTGGGCTGGAATCCCAGTTTACTAGTTGGGCCTCGGTTGCATCATCTGTAAAATGGGGACGATAACACAGGCCTGCCAGAATGGTCATGCGCGTTAGAGATGGGATTTGTAGAGCGTTTACCTGGGCCCCCACATGGGCTCAGCAGATGGAAACTGTTATTCAGAGGAATGTTAAGAAGCGGATTCAAGGACTCACAGTCAGGAACCATGAGCACAGGGAGACAGACTCGGGACTGTCCAAGTTTCCAAAACCCAGAAACCGTCTCCTCCCTCTTCATGTCCCCACAACGCCAGGACCAAGGCCAGGGTTTTAAGGTCTATTTGGGGAGTGAAGATTGGCACTGGGTTGAACACTGCGAACAGTGATTTTAAGGAAAAGAGGTCCTCAGTAGGAATTTGTCTGCACCAAACTGCGGTGCGTGGGTACTCGTGGGTTGAAGGTAAGGAACCCGAGCAGGAGATGAAAACCGGATGAGAGCAACATTTTCCAACTTGGATTTTACTCCTTTATTTCCAACCCTGTATCTGAATTGCTAAAAATATCTTGTTTTCTATCTTGCCTCCCTTGACCGTGTTTTGTAATCCCTGTGATTTCCTCCTATCCTCAGTCAATCCCTGAAGGCCTTGGGGCACAGAGGACAGTGGACCAGGGAGAGTTTGGGTGTTGGGAGTGGGAGTGGGGGCGGGGAGGTAGGAGAAGATGGGTCCTGCTCTGGGCCCCCAAGGGGAGCATAGCCACAGGGAACTCCAAACAGCATAAAGAAGCAACCTTACAAACATCACCCCCCACTTGGAGACAGTCTGTCTCTGGGGAGGAAGTCTTTTATTTCTACACTAACTCGATGCTCTGTCATTCAGGCTTTAGGTCTAGAATTTATTCCACACTTGATAACAAGAGGATGCCTAGCGGAGAGGTTGATGACACAATGGGCCTTGGACTGTTCACCTCCATCACGGGAATGTCCTAGGGCTTTTAGGAATCATAAACAAATTAATGTCCCTAAAGCAAGGCACACTGCACCTGGTACAAAGAAGGGTTTTCTGTTTTTACGGAACAAGTCAAGCCATAGAGATCGTCTAGTCCATCTCTTCCACCATGTTGGGGAGGAACAGAAACCAAAGCCTTTCAGTGACATCTACTTAGCTACAGCGGTCTGTCATCTTGAATTTCGTGGGGGAAATCCCAGGAAACACTCTGACCCATTGTTACACTCTGCATCCTGGTGTTAATGCAGAAATGATGGGTGTGGTGGATTTGGAACTGGAACTTGTCTCTTAGATGTCACCCCCGACCCAGGGGGCAGGGCAGTGTCTTGGTTAATAACACAGGCCCCGGGATCGTTGACTTGGGTTCAAACCTTGACTTTGCCCCTTACTAGCCATGTGATCTACCCTTCAGGGACTCAGTTTTATCCATCTATAAAATGCAAATATTAACAGTGCCTATTTCCCACAGGGTTTTGTTTTTCAAAAAAGGATTGACTGGGTTAATGTGTGTTGGGTTCTAAGATCAGCAACTGCATGTCCGCCATTGTTGTTTTTCTAGTTCACTAGCCCTGTGATAACATTTTTTCCAGGTGACCAGCTTGTGAAGTTACAATTGTTAATGTTATGTACTAGTTTTAAGTCAATGTGGCTGAAACGAGCCCAGCCCTGGATAACATTACAGAGTCACTGTGTTCAAGTTTAGTTTAAGCGCACTCTGAAACTTTTCACTGGATGTTGAAGGTCAGACTAGGAAAGAGCGAGTTGCTGTGCGACAGGAGGGACACCTGAGCTGACTAATGTGTCTGGTGAGTCAACAGCCTGAACTCAACTATTTAATCACTTACACTGACTGCTTAGCTTTAGGTTGTTATTGTTGTCAGGAGATGTATTAGATAAATTTTTAACACCCGATTTTTCCTTAATCCTAGTAATAATAGCCATGTTTCTTCCTTAATGATGATAACAGAAAGTCAAAAATGATCAATTTTTTTGACATTCTCCCATTCTGACTTCATTGTAGATTGCATGCCCATTCAATTTCCTAGGTCTCATTTTACTTAAAAGATAAAAGTAAAAGACAGCACAGGAGCCATGTGTCATTGTGCAACAGAGTAAAAAGTAAGCCTGCTCCACGCCTCGAACCTCCAAGCCCTGCTCCCCCAGTTCTAGGGAGAGCAGACATCCTCATTGACCAGCACACCCTAAACTTACGCCAACTGCTCTGGGATATCAGTGATGCTCCCTTTTACTCTCAGAACTGACCTGCTGTAAATCATAAATCAAATGGTAAACTCACCCTCACTAGAGGCAACCATTTCATCAGTTTCTTACGTGTATATCTAAGATATGCATGTACAAATGAATACATATACCATAAATACGTATACAGCCTGCCTGTTCCCACTTTTTGCAGAAATGGAGACCCCAGTTTTGCACTTTGCTTTTTTCCAAACTGATAATCAGCTGATACACACCAATGCAGCTGAACATATGGTCAGAACCATTTTGATTGCTTAATGTCTGTGCAATTCCAGTCGTTAAATTTTCTGTGTTAACCCTGCTTATTTCCTGTGCAACTGATCTTTATCAGTTGCATATCATTTGCAGAATCTTTTAAAAATAGACTTTATTTCTTTAAGTTTTATACTTGCAGAACAGTTACAAAGGTAATGCAGAGAGTCATCCGCCCAGTTTCCCCCGTACACTTCCCATTAGTTTATAGGACCTTGTTAACTTTTAATGATTCTAAGATTGAGCTTCTATTTATTCTTAAGAAGATGTATTTCATAATCTGGAAAACTGGAGAGCTTAAGATATTTTAAGTAAAACTAACATTTCATCTTAGATTGTTCGGATTTTTTCCCCCAGTCATTTGAAGCAATTCATTAACTATTTCCATTTATGTACATATGCAATATTTAGCCCAAACTATAACGTTGCTTTCCCATTACACAGATGTAATTGTAGAGATGCTCTCTATACAAATAAAATTTCTTTAGTCCTCTATAGACTTCATACTTTCTAAGAATTTTGTACCTTCTCTGGTATGAACTTACCACACTGGTCATAGCCCCTGGGGAGAGGACTGTTAGCAAATACTTCCTCTGATTTCCAGAAACCCTCTCCAGAATCCAGGAATCTATTTTTGTCTCTAGCAACCTACATAAAGGTAAAAAATCAAGTACTTACACAAAGGCTGAGATGGAGTTTAGTACAGACATTAAGAAAATGCTTCCTTTTATAGCTAATTCATCTATTTATGTTCCTAGGGAAGATTAAAAATACTCTCTATTATTGATAACAGGGTTTGGGGGTTATTTTTACAGTGTTTGTGCTTTTTAATCTATCTCGGACATGAGGCGAAACCAGCGGTGCTCAGCCAGGGGCACTTTTGGCGACGTCTGCAGACGTGTTTTGGTTGAAATGACTGATGGAGGGAGCGCTCTGGGCGCCTGGTGCGGACAGCCCGGGGAAGCCCCCGCACACCCTCTGGTGCACAGGACAGTCCTCCCCAGCGGCGAGCCGTCCGTCCAAAGTCTGCTGCGGTTGAGAAGCCCTGAGCCGACCCTACTGCTCCCGAGTCACTGAAAACTCCTTACCAGGATGCTTGCTTCATTAAAAATAATATCCATTTTTAATTTTTCAATTCCAATCGGCATACAATATGATGTTAGTTTCAGGTGTGTAACACGGTGACTAGACATTTAGGTAACTTACAGAGTGATCACCCTGCTAAGCCTAACAGCCCCTACGCCACGCACAGCCGCTGCGATGCTGTTGACTGTATTCTTTATGCTGTGCTTTGCATCCCCATGATGATTTTCGTTTTGGCCAGTTTGTACACAGAAAAGTCTGCTTTTACTTTTTAGTACTAGAGTACACTCTAAAACCTACAAATAGACTAAATAATACAAAGGCTGCTACTAGAGATGGTTTTTACATTTGCTGGTCTTTAAAAGTCTCATCTCTGTAAAGTTCGAGGTTGTAAAACACAAAAGAAATAAAACATCTATGGGTCATGGATATCGAATAAATTTAAGATAACTATGAAGCCTGAGTTCACTTCCTTGAATTGTGTCTGTGTCACTTTTGTAATTAATGCATGAGGAGAACGAACCACTCTAATGGATACTGGTATTTTTCCTGAGAAAAGAGTGAAGATAGGGAGTACATAAAATGAAGTCACTTTACCCACGTGGCTGAAATTATCAGCATTATGAAGGTCGAGGCATGAGGAAAGACCATACTCTTGTTCTAACTAGCGTGGAAACTAGTTTTTGAACTTGCCAGTACCGTGACAAGGTCTGGACATACATCCGGACATACATCAGACCTCCAGATAACCATCTGATCACGCCCCAAAGGGCTTAGGGATTCAGGCCCCTGATGTCTACTATCCAGACCAACAGGTGTGACCGGACCACCTGGAATCCCTCACCCAGATTCACTGACTTCTGACTGATAACTGTCCTGGACCAGTCTTGGGCTAATCAATGCAGGACTGATGATTCTCAGGAATGTGCTTTTTACAATAAAAATCGTTAACTTTTCTTTCTTCTCGGGAACGTTTCTGGGGTTTTGCCTACCTGTGTTCTCAGTTTACAAACTCTTGGACCCTTCAACAAATCTCCATTGTTTGTTTCTAGCCACAACCTACAGACTCCTTTTGAGTTCATTCAACATTCTTTACATGAAACCCATAGAAAAAGAAAAGAAATTAATTTTATTTGAGTGCATGCAATGCTTTTAATTAAGAGGGAGACAGTAAGTAACAATAGTTTACCCAAACTGGTGTGTTTCCTTCTCTCTCTTTATTCCTTCCTTTCTTCTTTCTTCCTCTTTTTCTCTGTCTCATTGTCTGTCTGTCTCTTTCACCATTCATTGATTTTGGTATATGTGGGTTTTCTTTAATCGCTATGTTGAGATAACATGTCAGTATCTATAGCTATTTGGTCCAAATTGCTGGCTCATCTCATGGAACAAAATTAGTTCCTACCACCACCACCATTGCCCAGAACAGGTCCTGCAGGAACAGTGGCCTCAGGGGATAACACGAGGCTGCAAGGAGGTGCAGCTGTAAAGAGAGAAGATTCCGGGAAACTAGCCCCAGTCTTGCAAGCCATCAGGTGTCTGGAATGGGGAAGTAGGCAGGTGAGGGCTGCTGGGGTGATGGCTCCCGTTGCTCAAACTTACGGTCCACGCAGCCAAAGACTGATTGACCAGGGGGCCTAACAAAAAGATTGAGAAGATAGAGAAGTTCTCCTGGAAGCCAGGGGAACTTACCCTCTTTGAGGCAGAGAGAGGCTGGTAGAAATTTGTAATGGACTCAGGCAGCTCAGACTTTCACTGAGCAGTAATGCTCAGCCTCACTGGTTTACGTTGCCCAGGTTAAAGGCAAGAACAGCCATGCTCCCTATGATCAAGTCCTCCGAACACACCCACCAACACGGACATGCACCTCTGCACACTCATGCACACATGCACCTGCACACACATGCACACATGCACATGCATGGGCACACATACACACCCACCCCACCTCCCACATACAGTAGTAAGTTGTGTTTTTTCTAAAGAGACTTGATTTGCTATCCCTAAGTAAACTTGGAACAGAACTGTTTTAATCTGAAAAACCAACCTCTAAAAACCTCTATATGGTTAGGGATTACATAACGAAACTAGTTGCTTTCGTTGTAAAAACAGAGCCCGTGGAAGCTGCTGAGGAGTACTTGTGTCAAAGCCCTGCACGAGACGGTGGATGGTAAATTCCAGCGGCGTCTGTGAAACTGCCGTGGACGCTTCCACCCCCGTCGGCACTGTCTAATGATGAACGTGTTTCTTGTGTGTGCCTGTTTCCCTGAAGGGGTGGAGAAGCAGGGACCCGGTTTCATTTTTCCCTCAAAAACACACCCTCTGCCCCCACCCACCCGAACAGGCACCACCCTGATGCCAGGTGGGGCAGAAGTAGGCTTGCACTGGTTCCCATGAAAATAATACAACCATTACTGATGAAAATACAGGAACACACTGCGCGTCAGGTACTCGTGACCATGAACTGACTTCTGTCCCACCCTGTGTGGACTGAACAGAGTGGCTAACTTCCCACAGCGGCTGATCTCACCACACTTGATCACAGAGCTAGTGGTGGGGGAAATGATTCCCCAGGCTTCTTCAAGAGCGTTTGAAGAGCTCTCTCTCTAACAGCCTCTGCTCCAGGGCTGGAGGGAGCACCAGGCCCCCCTTCAAGAGGATGTGGGAACATGCCTCTCACCGCAGACTGAGCTGCTGGGAAGAAGCAGCCTGCTGCCCGCGGGGCAGGGGCACAGGCCGGAGGAGCGGGGGCTGGTGGTGCTCCTGTCAGCCTGGCTGTGACCACCCCTGACAGTTTTTTTCCATGGTCTCTGAGGGTGGAGACCAAATGCCAGGCAACCTCAGCAGCGGCTTTGCGCTGTCAGGTGCCACGTGAGAAGAAAGCAGCTGGCGGGGCAGGGGCTCTCTGGGCGCCGTGTGAGTGGCTTCCCTCCGGAAACGGCCTGGGCACCTTGGCAGAAAACCTCCGCAGATGTCCGTGAGCACCAGCAACCCCTCTCGAGCTATCTCAGGCCCCTGCTGCTCCGATCCTTTCCTGGTCCCCACTGGGTTCTCTTGAACTGTCTTTGCGAGGGTGATTTGAAACAGAGGGCACAAGACGGTTCAGCAGGTGGGGAAGCTGAGGCAGGAGGACCCACCGTCAAAGGCTGCATCACCCTGAACTCTCAGGGTGTACTGATCAGTCAGGGTTCGAGCAGCCTCTGTATCTAAAGACCGAGAGCCTGAAAATCATCATCCCGATACAAATTTAACCTTCGAGCCTTCTCTTCGTGGTTATCCCACCGAACAGCTTCTACACAAACACAGCCTGGCTTTGCTGTGGCCTCCCATGGCTCACTGTGGATGATGAAGAAGCTACATGTGACTTTGTGTGTGTTTCTCAAGCTAGTTCTGTTCTAAGTTTTTGACTCCTTGGTGCTGATGGAATGGTGATAGGAAGCACAGAGAACGTAGATCGTATAGAACAACAGAACAGTCCTGAAACCATTAATTTTTGTTATTCTGTTTTATATAGTTTTTCAGCAAATTTAGCTTATGTTTGCTTAGAGTAGAATTCACTTAGCCTGCATTAACTAAATATACCAAATTGGAGAAGAGTTATTCATGTGTTGACTAATGCACATGTAGATTGTTAAAAACAGTTTTCATAGATACATTACTAATGGCATATCTGAATTTTAGCATAATATTTAATGTACACACACCATAATACAACATAAGTCCTTCCATTTTTTCCTGTACCTTCAACTCTGTCACAGCAAAGAGATCTTAATTTCATCTCTTACTTCTTGTGGTTATTTTATTTTCACACAGAAGTATAGTATGAAGAACCAAAAGAAAACTGACTCTGCTCAAAACATGAAATTGGAAATAAAAATTTTTGATGGCAGAGAAACGTGCCCTTTGACGTGGGATACACAAAACAGAAACGTTACGCTGCCTCGTTTCCAGCCTCCACATCCCTCCGAACACACACATGCAGACACACACGTCTGGGCTGCGAGTTCCTTCTCTGTGCTTGACAAGAAGTTAGAAACTGAAAGTGTACAGTCTGCATGGAGCGGGGTGGGGGAGGGGTATGAGGCCATCTGTGGGGTTTTCTAGAGACTTCCTTCCCAGCATGTGAAAAGTTCTGTGTGAAGTAAACGGCTTAGAGGAGGACTTCAACCAACGAGCAAGGCAGGTGGCAGCTGCTGTTCAATGTGGTATCCACGGTTTGAGTTGAGGAAAATACAAATTAGACATTAGAAGTGGAGGGCCAGGGGAGATTCCACAAACAAAGGTGGGTGATATTTTGAAACCTCACCCTACATATTAGGGTGCCATGAGGCCCTCCCCTAACTTCCTCTATTCCCATTCTACCTCTTCTCCTTTTAACTTTTGGAGAAAATGCATTCGCTGTTGAGTAACCAGGATAAAAAATAGAACCACCTCACACGTCTTCCTTCACTGTTTCTCCCTTACAAGTCACAGTAACAAGACTCCACCTTGAGAGGAGCCGTTTCTGCTCACCTTTGTCACTGTCTCTTTACTGTGGGTCGCACCTTTTCTTGTTCAAACTACGATGTTTGAAATTTTAAGCTTTTCATGGTGTATGTCCTGTTCTTAGAACATAGCCACCCTTTTCCCATGGCCCCTCAATGTTTCCAAAGGCCTTGATGGCTTCAGCTATTCTGGGTCTTCACTAGCCTTTCATTCATGCATTCATTCATTCATGCATTTCATTCATTCATTTCTTCATTTTACTCTGAGATGGCTGGTGACTCCTTTATACATGTGCTGGTTCTGGTATGTGGCACTTTGCCACTATCTGTTTTAAAGTTTGCGCTTTATTAAGGTTACTTACTCCAGAGTACAAATGATCTCAACACTTCCCCACCTCCACCCACCAAAAAAAACACATACAATTGTATAGCTAGCAAAAAATGCTGGAGTTTAGTATTACATACCTATTGCTAATTTTATTATTAGAACAATTAATCATTTTAAAATAAAATTGTTCATACAATATCTCATTTGTCTCAAAGTGTGGTTATTTTTGTAGAAGGGTAAACTAAATGGGAGCATGTGGTAGAAAGGAGAACTAAACATAGGCTTTCTGAATCTAAATTCTGTGTTTGCCCCAACGCACGATAGAAATCATCACCTTTTTTCTTTCTTTCTAGTTACTATTTTGAGTTTAAATTCTCAGCTCACACACAAAAGTTTTAACAGTTTTCTTCTGATCCCCAAAGTTTTCCATTAGCCCTAGTAATTGCCCTTCTGTCCAAGAATGCCTAGTCATCGCAGGTGACATGTTAGCAGCTTTGTCCTGAACCCAGTGCTGCTCCTGACACATCTGCCATGAGCAAGGGAACACAGCGTGGTGTAGGGCACACAGGGCTCTGAGCCCGAACGTCCTGATTTACTTAGAAGCATCAGAGGCAATCTAGACAGGGAACAAAAACTAAGAGAAGACGGTTTTGCTTGCTGTTCTGATGTTTGGTCTGTGTGTGCTGCTGAGACCTGGCATGTTTAGGCAGATGACTACATCAAGTCTCTTTCCCCCACACTACTCCGTAGAGTCACAGGGATGAGTCATCCAACTGGCAGTTCATCGGCCTGGGGCGCTGTTCTGGTTCAAGCTTTGCCACCTGGCCTGGTTCACTGTTAACCTGGCTTTAGCTTAAGACTCATTACTAGAGAGAGGCTGAAGGCTGTGAACCCATATAACTAGGGAATGAGACTATGATTTGGGAAGTTCCGTGGCAAAAATCAGAGCGATGTCAATGCATTCATACAAAATAAACTTTTCTGTCTAGATGATGGACAAGCAAGAAAAATATGCTTTATATCTATGGTTGATTCAAAGAACTGAAATATAAAGTGAAACCAAAATTCCTTTCTGTTCAATAATTTTCTAACACTGAGTAGTTTTTTTTTTAAAGAATAAAAATACCAGAGATTTGCATATTGTTTTAAAATAATTGTTCTTTTCATGAAACATTTTAATCATGATGAGACACCCATTCACATCCATGAGGATGGCTATTGTTAGAAAACAGAAAATAACAAGGGTTGACGAGGGCAGGAAGGCATTGAACCAGGGGCATCGCTGGTGGGAGTGTAAAACGGTGCCGGCACTACAGGCACCGTGGAAACAGGGTGGCAGTTCCTCAACAGACTGGAAGTACAGTTACCACATGATCAGCAGTCCCGCTTCTGAATATATACCCAAAAGAAGCAGGGACTCGAACAGGTATTTGTACACCCATGTTTATAGCAGCATTATTCTCAATAGCCAAAAGGTGGAAGCGATTTAAGTGTCATCAATGGAGAAATGAAAAAAAACAAAACGTGTTCTATACATGGCATGGAACACTATCAGTCTTAAAAAGGAAGGAAATTCCGATACATGCTCCAACATGGATGAACCTTGGAGACAATGCCGGTCCCAGGAGGACAAATGCTGTATGGTTCCCCTTATCCGAGGTGCCTTGAGTAGTCAGACTCATGGAAACAGAAAGCAGAGTGGTGGGTTCAGGGACCAAGGGGCAGTGGGGCCAGGAGGTGGGGTTTATGGGAGCAGAGTCCCAGCGGGGCACAGTGAAAATGCTCCCGGTGTGAAGGTGGCGATGACCACACAGTGTGAATGGACTTAAGGTCACAGAACTGTCCACTGAAAATGATCTAAAAGGCAAATTTTATGTTACGCAAGTTTGACCACAACAAAAACATTTAGAAAAAATAGTTAACTGGTATTTGGAGAATTATTAAATGAAAACTTTTTATACATCATGAAATTGCTTCCATGTTTTCTTTCTTTTTGTCTAAGTCGTAGTGCTTGGAGGACAAAACGTAAGTGACTCAAAGGGAGCAGAAAGTGGCATTTCAACGAGTCATGCTTGTATGTGGTCATTTGATGGTAAAAAATTGTATCTTATTCAAAATAATTTTTAGAACTTGTATTACATTCTAAATGACTTAAGTGTGGCTAACATGTAACAATGGACCAATGCCATTTTTTTATGCCGAATTTCTAATATGCATGAAAACGATAAAAATACTTGAGCAGTACAAGCACACCTCACTGATGGAAGCGAGTTCTGGACAGAGAGGGTGAAGAGGCCTTTTGAATGGTCTCTTGAGGTGAAGACAGGGAAGGCAGAGGGTGTGGTGGGATTATCCTTAGAGAACATTTTGCAAGCTGCACATGCTCTGTGGCCCCGCCCACCTTGCTGGCCCTCTCAGGGTTCTCTTTGGAGGACCGCCAGCCCCACCAGCCATGGCTGCTCTACAGGGAGGGCAGGCATCTCGTGGTGCATTACAAGAAAGCTGTGGATTTTCTGGGATCCTGGATTGTTTTTGCTCTGACCCTCACAACTCTATTGATCAACTCCTACTAAAAATGTTGCAGAAATTTAATCTCAAGGACTGGGGTTTCATCAGGGCTATCCTGATTCGGCATGGGTGAACAGGATCGGGGTGCAGATGTTGACTACTTTCTAAATTTTTTCACTATCTTCTCTACTAAGTGGGATGAATGGTAGCCCCCTAAAAAGAGAAGCCCATGGCTCTAAATCTATGACTGTGATATTATTTGGAAAAAGGGGTTTTGCAGATGCAATTAAGGATCATATGAGGCGATCATCCTGGATTACCCTAAATCTAATGATGAGTAACCCTATAAGGTACACAAGACAGGGAGGAGAGGACAAAGCCATGTGAAGACTGAGACAGAGATTGGAATGATGCAGCCACAACGCCGACCCCCCTTCCCGAGTGCTTCTATCAGAATCTGCTGTTTAAGAGGGGAAGAGGTTTTTGAATGTCCTGGGTAGGGGGGAGAAAATCTTGTTGCCTGATCACCTTCTCTGGGCTGCCCTGCTGGGATCGCCCCCCCCCCCCTTGGAAGGACTGAGTGGGGAATTAGTCACATGCAGCAGGAGGGCTTTGGCATCATCGAATCTGCTCTCGGTGGGTCAGGTACTAACTAGTCTGACCAATACCCATGGCATCAACTGAACAAATGTTATTAATAAGCATAGGTTGAATTAGTACAGCTCAGTAGTTTTGCTGGTTTCCTGTCCATCTATGGAGGCTGGTTAGCAGAGGCAGAGGCCACCAGGACAAGCCCCGAACTCTCCAAATCCCTCAGAGAAACCCCAGACCAACCTCTGATGGGGGGGTTCTCATTCCGGCCCAAACACATACTTGGTTTATTCCTAGAGGCCGATACATTTTTTATTAGTCAGCAACTGCTTAAATAAATGCTTGGGCATGCTGGGTGCTGGGCTTTGATAGAAAGAAAGGCCATCGAAATGGGCCTCAAAGGTGGACCATTTTAATTGGAGGCCTTACCTTAGAATCACAGGGTTTCAGAAAGAAAAAAAATCCATAAACATCAGTGAATTCAAGCTCTTCCCCTTACAGGAAAGGAAACAGGGTGAGCTGTTAGGAAGAGTAGGGTAGTGGGCTAAGGTGGAAAGGAGGAGGGAGTCTGGTCTCAGCCACTGACTCAGCAGTTCTGAGCCCGGTGCAGTGAGGCTGCCGGGCGTTCTGAACATCACAGGCTGGGACAGCGCAAGAGGAGGGGAGTCCGTGGGGTCTGTGCTGGAGAAGGGAGCCGCCGCGGCGATTTCACTAAGACAAACAGCCTTTACTAGAGGAGAAAGAAAGCCTTTGTAGCTGTACATTATTCCCAAGGTTTAGAGGCAGGAGAAGGAGGCGGAGCCTAGAAAGTGACGAAAGTATACAACCCTTGAACCCCAATAGTTCGCACATCAGATTCGCTGAGTGCCCATTTGTGGCCTTGGCTTAAGTGTATAGATCAAACTCACTAACAACTTTATTTCCTCCTTACGCGGGGCATTCAGACCAGCCGGGTGCCTGCTTGCAGCTTGGCGCCCATATGGGTTTCCTAAATAAACTGGCTATCCCATTACCACTATACGTGTTTCTGTCTCCCTTTATTTTGTCTCTTGTGAGCGAGGCAAGAACCCAGTAGCAAGCTCGAGGGAGGCAGCCATTCCTGACTCTGGTATCTTCCCTGTAACAAAGTGATCTGTGCAAAGTCGCACAGCCATTAGTGGCAGAACTTGAATCTGGGTGCTTGTACATCCACTGGGCTTCCCACCATCCTGTGCTGCGTGACCTGTGAGGGGGGCGGGGCCCTGGCCTCCGTGGCAACTTTCTCTTCAACACCTACTGGTGACAGCAGGAGCATTGCCAATGGCCTCCCGTGGTCGGAGCTCACAGAAAGCCATGAAGAAGTTACTGATTGCCCCACTTTGCAGATACAGAAACCAAAGCAGGGGCAGGTCAGTAATTCAAGACCCACAGTTGCCCAGTGGCAGAGCCCCCGTCAAACTCAGATCTTCATTCTGGAACCACTGCCTTAACCACAGTCCCTGGGACAGAAGCCTAAACCAGGCCCGTGGGCCACCGTCTTCTCCCCACACTCTTGCTCTTGGAATGTTCACCCAGAGGCGGCCCCTGCTAACACATCAGAAAAGTGAAATATGCTTTCTACTTCCCTTGCCCTCTGCCTCTTGTTAACATGGGACACCTACCAACGGGCCGAAACACGATTTTTAAGGCACACGAAGACTAGAAAAAGCTTCAAAGCAATCGCCTGCGCTTAGCATTCGGACCACTAGGTGTCAGTGTGACTGCCCGGTGGGGCAGCCGTCACTTTCAGGGATGAGGAGCTTTTCCAGAAATTAGCCTCAGGAGCTCAGGGTGCAGGAGCTGGGCCTCTGGGTTTAGGCAGGAACTGGGGAGCATCTGAAACCCAATGAATGGCACTTAAACACATGGGGAAGCGTGACAAGCAGGCAGCATGGGTGTGAGCCTTTAAAATAAATCCCCAAGAGAAACGAATCCTTCCCAGGCTTAGCTGTTTGCAATAGAAGACCGACTTCTCCAGGGTGTCTGCTCATTACGGAGCAATTCCTTTGACATTCCTGATCGATCACCTTTAACCCCCCCAAAGATGTGATTTTTATTGGAAAACACAGCCTCCTCCTCCCCTGCTTTCCTATCACTTATCATTAATTTCTTGGGGCATTATAATAATTAAAGTCTGTGCCTCGCCTTGTAGGTGCACGAGCATTGGTCTGCATGGTGCCTCCCCCTCCCCCCACCGGGCCTCAGCAGGGGCAGGTAAGCACAGTCCTCACTTTGCCTTGTGCTCACGTGCCCATCTATTTTCCTGCACAGAAGAATCTCTCTCTGATGACAAAATATTTAAGTGGCAAATATTAACAATCTATTATCACATGGGAACACACGATAAATGTATGAAATTTTACACTCGCAACAGCCATATGAGGTTAGTACTATGATTATCTTCATTATTTTAGTGGAGGAAACTGAGGCACAGAGGTTAAGTGGCTCACCCAAAGTCACACAGCCAATAGGAGGCAGAGTAACAGGCTCCTCCCCTTCTTTTCATCACCTCACTATCAGCTTAATTAAAAGGCCGGGGAGGGTTGAATTCTTTAGAAGAGGTGGCAATTTATACATGAGGGTCGGAGGCTCTACCCAGATTTTGAGAGGATCTGTACTCCCCTGTCACCTGGTTTCCCTGCATTCCTTCTGAGAGGGTAGGGTTGATGGCCGCTAGCCCCCTTTAGTCTATGCAGAAGTTTTGCATGAAACCCCACCCCCTGACAGATCTTAAGGTTTGGCAGGAAACTGAAATTTGCTCCCTCTCATCAAAAAAGACGGATGGGCACACGCTTGTCAGGAGCAGGATAAAGTAAATGGTCTGTGCCCAATAGGATTATGTGTCTGGTTTCTGGGCAAGACTTCATTTAATCCCAGAGGCACCAGAGGTTGGACCAGGAACATGTGATCAGCCCTATCCAGTTACAAAACAGCAGATGACACACTTTTATCTGTTTGTCACCCTTCTGGCTGGGTTTTCCTGTCTGCTGTCTGTCCACCTCTCATGCTGTGCTCCAACAGAATGTGCTTTTCTGTCTATGCTCCCAGAATTTGGAGGGTATACCTTTTCTTGCTGTTAAAAAAAAAAAAAGGCACATTTATCTGAAAGAAGAAACCTGGACACAGTTGTTACCTGACTCCAGCAGAATGAGGTGGGGGCAGGGCCTTGTATAATGGGTCTTCCTGGGCCCAGGGGCTGGGCACCTCCGTACTTGTGGCCGTTGTGGCTGCTTGGCACACAGACTCCCAGGACTGTGGCACTTTCTGATGCCTGGCTGGGGAGGTGCCCAGGGGAATGGCTGGGGGACCCTCCCCACCCTCCTCCAACTAGAATGACTTAGATGAGAAAAGCTCTATTATGTCCTCAGGATATTGAGCAAGAAGGAAGAGAAAGAGGGGAACTAAAAGTGTCTATTCAGCCTGGACACTTCTGCTGACATTCCTATCAAACATGTGATATTTAAAAGGGCAAAACCAAAACCAGGCTTTTCCTGCCAGCCACCAGGGCATCTGGGGAGAAACTGTAAGGCCTTTGGCTCTGTAATCAATTTGTATAACCAGGTTGTCCCCTGCAGTGGAGGTCAAGGAGGGGGGCACTGCCAGTGAGGGAGGTGCACCCCAACTCATAGAATATTCTGGTGAAAATGCAATAGTCAAGTGAAAATCCATGTTAACAGACCACCATTGGCATAAAGTGGGATTTTTAACAAATCGTTGATGGTAAATGTACCTCCCTTACCATCCATCCATTCATTCATTAATTCATTCATTCATCAGTCATCAGTCACAAACATTATGTGCCTACTATGGGCCAAGCACTATGCTGAGACTAGACGGGTGAACAAGACAAGGCTCTTCCTCTTAGTGGTTTATAATTGTGTGTAGGTCGTGCCAGAGATGGCCACACTCCTCCTGGGATACTAGTCTTTTTGTCTGCAGCGAGGATTGGAAAATTACTGCCCCATTGCCCAATCTGGCCTGTGGCTTGTTTTGCACAGCCCCTCAAGATAATAATAATTTTTATATTTTTAAAGAGTTGCAAAAAAATTAAAAAACCCTATAAAAGAAGAACAACAACACATGACCAAGACCGTGTGTAGCCTAAAATATTTACTTTCTGGCCCTTTGCCAACAAAGTTTGCCAGTGCCTGTCCTATAGTAAGAGTACTCTTGCTTTCGAGTCAGACATACAACTAAACAGGGCAGGACATTTTCTAGCCCTTTTGGCTTCTAGAGGTGGCCATGTGACCACATTTTGGCCATGGGGTCGAAGCAGAGGAGATTTCGGTAGCCGCTGGGTGGAGTGTCCCCTCCACACTGGCTGCACTGCTGCGAGGGCCCGAGCCTCCCAGTTCATTGATGGCTCAGGGCAATGCTCTGGGGACGGCAGAGACAGAAGAGAGAAGGAGCCGGGGCACTGCACCAGGGAGCGACTCTACTGTCTCTGGATTTTGTTCGGTGGTTATGAGGAGGAGAAAAGAGAAGAAATGTTCACTTTTTTAAGTCAGCCTTAGGTTTCTTCTTTTCCCCACTAACCTTCCCATGATGCCAAAATAAAAGTCCCCCCAAATCCAGAACTTGCCAGGCCTTCCTGGAATGCACCACCAGTCTTTTTTTCCTCCCCACCTGGTTAACTCCTACGCATGCCCTATAGATCAGTGTAGGTAACACCTCCTTCTGAACTCAGCCCCTGCAGACCAGGCCCAGCATCCTTCCTCTGGCTTCTGCAATATCCTTTAGTATTGGGAGACAAGTCTGTCTCTCGCACTAGAACTTGAACTCTTTACGGGTGGAGACTGCTGCTTATTTGTCCTTGATTCCTAGCTCCTAGTATAGTGCCCGCCGCACTGAAGGTGCTTTCCAAGAATTATCGAATGAATTGGCTTGTCAGAGGCTGAGGGAAGCTTCCTGGTTTGTGGGGCAGTTGATTTCTCACACATTTAACCCAGGAAAAGATGAGTTCAGAAATTCATACCTCTGCGAGGAAGTACATTTTGCTTTCCAAAATAAGAGAGAAGAAATTACAGAGTTATAAAGATTATATTTTCAAAATGGAGTGTTTATATGATTTGGGTGTTAGTACCGCTTGCCAATATTGTTTGAAAAGTTTTGAAGATTTAGTAAAAAACCATGAGGAGAGATATAAAGACATGTTCCTGAAATACATGGAAATGTAGGTACTTTCTCAAATCTATCTTACTATGTAAAAATAAATGCGTTTTCCCTACTTTTATAAAGCTCTTCCTCACAAAGAAAAATTGTACAATAATCTTATTATTTTATAGCAATAACATGATGATGATAAAATTTTTATTTGGTTCTCCCTGTTCCTCTCTGTTATGTGGCTTATGATCAATGAATGCAAAAGCACTGTTCTTACCATAAGCCTATTTTACTATGTACCCTGGGTAGATGCAACCAGTTTTTGGAACCAGCAAATTAATGTAAGACTTTTAAAACAGCCATAATTTTACCTTCATTTAGAAAAAAGAATAGAAAATATGAGGGACATATTATCTTTGCATGTAAGTCCTCTTGGGATGGTGTTACTAAAAGGCAGAGTTGGAAAAAATTATTTGCATTATGCAATACAGGGTTATTATTTGAATATCTTCATTTCATTAAATTTGTGGTGACTTACTAAAGCTTTTTATAAATTACAAGGAAACCTGAGCAGTAAAATAAAATAAGTCTAAGGTTTCTTAAATCAAATATTAGATCTTGCATCACATATGCTGAAGAATCATAGCTAACACTTGAATATTTCTGGATATTTCATTAGATGTTTAAAGCTCTCCCCTTTCACTAGTAAGAACAATTTCTAAGTAAATGATAGCCTCAATGAATAACTCATTCTTTGTGAACTTGAATACTAGGCTTTTTCTTCCCCATCCTGTACAACACAAGAAAATACAATACCATAGGAGGAAAATGAGTGAGTTATGTAGTGAGGGTGGAGGAAGTCAGCTTACTCAACTCTAGTATCAATGTAGTATGTCACAATTTCTGTCTTCATAATCCAGGCAAATTATTTTACTCTCCCTATCTCATTTCATTCTCAACTCTACCCCAGGCTTCAGGAATCTGATGTTAATTATGCTGACCTTATTTCTATCTCATCAGCATAATTACTACCTGCAGCAATGGGCTGTTTATACCTGAGGCCTGTTAACATGCTTGTTTTTTTGTTGATCTCTAAATTAAATGATACTTATTGTTCTTACACTTTAGCAATCGTAACACTTATTTCCCTCAATTAAACATGATGAAGTTAATGTTCTAGTTCTTTAAAGGAGTAGGTGAAGACTCAGGAGTCGGTGGACTTGGACATGAAGCCAATGTCCAAGCTGGTCATTTTCAAGGAGAGAGAAGTGATCTGGGTCTGAAGGCTAAGCCAGCTCTGCTGTGCCATTTAAAGCCTCCAGTGACTTATTCGGAAAGCAAATCAGGCTCTGGCCCAGCGCTGATGGCTTCCTATCTGATAAGGATCTGAGTGTAGTGCAGAGACAGTTGAGGTGGGCTTCAATCTGCTTGCTCAGCACCGGAGTGCCTTTGGCAGGAGAGCCCAAGTCTGGCTACTGCTCTGGACTAAGGAGCAGCAGATAGAGCCCACATGAATCCATACCCTTCTGAAAGCTCACCATTGCCCTGCTGACATATGTTTGGTTATCAGCAGCTTTGTCTTTATGCCAATCACATCCCAAACACAGGTCATCAAAGGTGTGTGTGTTCCTAGATGAGTTCACTGTCTGCTATCAGAAACCTATGCCCATATGTAGGACAATTAGGATGAAGATGGATCACCATGTAGGAGAGAAGCCAAGAAACAGGCTCTGCTTATTGTCTGACTTTGAAAACTACTTCCCCTTCTTCTTGTCAAAACATTCTGCACCCAGATCCAAGATGGCAGCAAGTTAGGCAGAAGCTACACTAACTTCTTCCCAGAACCAAACTAGAATTATAACTAAGTTATAGAAAAATCATCTGGAATAAGCAACTGAAGACTAGCTGGAAAGAAGCCTCATAACTGAGGACTTCCAGAAGAAGCCACATTGAGACTGGCTGAAAGTACAACTACATGAATGGGCTGGTCAGGCTCCTGTGGGCAGCAGTGAAAATTCTGGAGGAATATCTCAGCTATAGGGGGAGGTCCCTTCTGATAAATGTGGGGTCTAAGTCCCAAGCTGGGCTCTGCAGTCTAAAGCAGCTGGTGAAAAAGCACCCATATAACATCCAGCTGTGAAGAGCAGTGGTTTTTCTGTCTGCCAGGAAGAGATGGCTAGAGATACAGCCACCCTCTTAAAGGGCCAATGCACAAAATTTCATTCACAACTACTCACCCTGGGCCCCAGTGGAGGTAGGACAGAGCCATGTGGTTCTGGTGAGAGAGATGAATGGCCAGCTGCCGGGATCCTGTGTTTAGTTACTCTCCATATTGGAGAAGCAGTCTTTCTCAGGCAGACCACTCACCTCCATGCAGCTTCAGCCTGGGGGAAACAAATAGCCCCACCCTCAAGAATACCTTCCACCCCACCCTGTGGAGCTTGAGCCCTGCTGAATACAGCTGGGGGTTCTTTCAGTGATTAAACCTAATAGACAACCTGTAGGCAGAGGCAGATCTCTGGGTGCTTTAATACTTTCGCTGATCTGTCACTGGGCCTTATGCTGTTAAAAGCCAGCTTTGGTGCACAGTTTATTCCTTTCCATACACACCCATGCCCAGCAGAGGAAGCCACAATTTTGGATCACTAATAGATCCAAACAGGTTGCCCAGGGCCAGTCATAGGCAGTGTCTGACATATGACTGAACCAGAGTCCTTCCAAAGAGACCCAGAACCAACACACCCAGTGGCCAGCTTCAGATAATATCAGAGTAGGATCCATTAAGTTTAATAAGCAGCATATCCACAGGAGGATCTCAACAGGCACTGAGTCTGGCTAAGGAGAATTCCGGTTCTTGTGATTAATGCTTGTACAGTAGCTTGTGCACTGTGCTGGGGCTGGAACCTCACAGTCAGCCAGCCTGACGGTCAATCCCACACATGAAAAGACCAGTAGCAATTGAGACTCAATAAGAACAGGAGGGTCCACATAATGTACACACAGGGTATTCCTAAGGCACCCCACTCAGGTAAACAGGAAGACTGTACCACTGGGTCTCATAAGATACCTACAACATAAGGCTACCACACCAAGACTGGGAGTCATAGCCAATCTACCTAATACCTGGACACAAAAACAAAGAGGCAGCCAAAATGGGGAGACAAAGAAACAGGCCCCAAATAGAATAACAAAAAATTCTCCAGAAAAAGAGCTAAATGGAATGGAGGAAATCAACTTATCATATAAAGAGTTCAAAGTAATGACATTAAGGATGCTCAACAGCATGAAAAAAGGACATAGAAACCACTAGAAAGAATAAATCAGAAATAAAAAACACAATATCTAAAATGAAAAAAAATACACTGGAAGGAATAAATGGTAGGTTTGATGAAGCAGAGGATCAAAGCAGGGATTTGGAAAACGAGGTAGAAAAAAACACCCAATCAGAGGAGCAAAGAGAAAAAAAGAATTAAAAAAAATGAGGATAGTTTAAGGGATCTTTGGGACACATGAAGCGTAACAACACCTGCATCATAGGGGTACCAGAAGGAGAAGAGAGAGAGAAAAAAATCAAGATTCTATTTGAAGGAATAATGACTAAAAACTTTCTTAATTGGTGAAGGAAAAAGACATACAAGACCAGGGAGAACAGAGAGTCCCAAACAAATGGACCCAAAGAGGCCCGCACCAAGACACAGCAATTAAAATAGCAAAGGATAAAGGCAAAGAGAAAATTTTAAAATCTGTGAAAGAAAAGCAGTTAGTTACCTACAAGTGAATTCCTATAAGACTGTTAACTAATTTCTCAACAGAAATATTTCAGGCTAGAAGGAATTGGCATGAAATATTCAAAGGAATAAAAAGATAGGACTTCCAACCAAGGCTACATTATCCAGCAAGGCTAACATTTAAAATTGAAGGAGAAATAAAGAGCTTCCCAGACAAAAAAACCAACCAACCAAACAAAAACAAAAAAGCAGAACAACCCCCCTTTCCCAAACTAAAGGAGTTAGTTACCACCAATTCTTATTATAAGAAATGTTAAAGTGCTTATTTGAAGAAGAGAAAGAGGAAAAGGAACAGTGAGAGGAGGAGAGGAGGAGGAGGAGGAGGAGGAAGAGGAAGAGGAAGAAGAAGAAGAAGAACAAAAAGAAAGCAGAGAAGAAGGAGGAAGGAAGAAAAGGGGGGGAGGAGGAAGAGGAGGGAAGGAGGGGAGGAAGGGGAAAAAGAAAAAAAAAAGACAGAGGATGACTCCACTCTAGGAAGACATCGAACCCAATTAAAAAATGGGAAAAGGACTTGAACAGACACTTCTCTAAAGAGGACATACAGAATATCCAGAGACACATGAAGAGATGCTCAATATCACTAGCTATCAGAGAGATGCAAATTAAAACCACAATGAGATACCACTTTACACCAGTCAGGATGGCTATAATAGACAAAACAACAAACAACAAATGTTGGAGAGGTTGTGGGGAAAAGGGGACCTTAGTTCACTGTTGGCGGGATTGCAGACTGGTACAACCATTATGGAAAATAGTATGGAATTTTCTCAGAAAAATAAAAATTGACCTGCCTTTTGACCCAGCAATTCCACTGCTAGTATTATACCCCAAGAATCCTAAAACATCAATTTCAAAGAATCTATGCACCACAATGTTCATAGCAGCACAATTTACAATAGCCAAGAGTTGGAAGCAACCTAGGTGCCCATCAGTAAACGAATGGATCAAAAAATTGTGGTACATATACACAATGGAATTCTATGCAGCAGAGAGAAAGAAGGAGCTACTACCTTTTGCAACAACATGGATGGAACTGGAAAGCATTATGCTGAGTGAAATAGGCCAGGCATTGAAGGACAAATACCATATGATCTCACCTTTGACAGGAAGCTAAAGAATAAAACAAACAAGCAAACAGAATAAAAACAAAGACACTGAAATAGAGAACAAGTGGGCAGCGACCAGAGGGGAGAGGGAAAGGAATTTAAGGGGAAAAAGGGGGAGGGATTTTGAGGAACAAGTATGAAAGACACAGGGATGAGGACTGGGGGGGGGGAATGGGAGGGAGGAGGGAGACCGGGCGGGGGTGGGGTGGGGTGGGATGGGAGAAATAGATAAAAATAATGTACTTGAAAAGTAACTAAATAAAATTTAATTAAAAAAAAGACAGAGGGACATAGTTTTAAAAATAAAATGGCAATAAACATATACCTACCAACAATCAGTTTAAATATAAGTGACTTAAATGCTCCAATCAAAAGACATTAAGTAGCTCAATGGGTAAGAAGGGTAAGAACCATATATATGCTGTTTTCAAGACATCCTCCTCCAAATTAAAGATACATACAAAATAAAAGTGAAGAGTGAAGAGATGAAATAAGATATTGCATGCAGAAGAAATGTATAGAAAGCTGGGGTATCAATACTTATATCTGAGAGTTCCTGCCAAGATGGAGGTGTAGGTAGAAACCCTTCACTTCCTCATACAACCAAAAGGAGGATAACAAGCAATCTAAAATCAATAAACAACCAAAATTGCCAGAAAATCAAACTGCATTCTTTTGGTTGTTGGAACTCCAACAACCAAAGAATTAAAGAAAAAATCAGCCAGAACAACGAGACCAGTAAAGAGGACCACGGGGGCCAACTCAGAAAAACTGCAGTGAGGTGGCTTGGGGCAGGGCTGACTGCCAGAGCTCAGAAGAGCTGTGTGGGAGGGACTGACTTAAGGGGAAAACAGACTCAGAGCTGACTGTGGGCTCCGGCTGGGGTTGCCCTGGTGAGAGATACTTCCAGTCTGACACCAGAGTCTGTTGGAAAGTGCGCTAGAGATGAACAGACAAGCTGCATTGTTCCCTCTCTGGCCCCTCCCCAACAGGCAGTGCAGCAAAGACAGTTGCCCTGCCCTGGTTGAATACCTAAGGCCCCATCCCCTTACAACCTATTAGCTGTGCCAAGACAAAAAATATGGCCCAAATGAAAGAACACAGCAAAACTTCAGAAAGAGAACTAAGCAATGAGGAGATTGCCAACCTATCTGATAGAGAATATTAAGTTCTGGTAATCAAATGCTCACAGAACTGATTGAGCATCAAAAAATGAAAGAACAAATGAAAGATTTTCAAAATAAAATAAAGCAAAATATTCAGGGAACCAATAGTGACAAGAAAAAAACCAGGATTCAAAGCAACAATTTGGAACAAAAGGAAGAGATAAACATCCAACTGGATCAGAATGAAGAAACAAGAATCCAGAAAAATGAAGAGAGGCTGAGGATTCTCTGGGACAACCTGAAATGTTCCAATATCTGAATTATAGGGATGCCAGAAGGAGAGCAAGCAATTAAAAACTTATTTGAACAAATAATGAAGAAAAACTTCCACAATCTGGTGAAGGAAACAGACTTCCAGGAAGTCCAGGAAGCCCAGAGAGTCCCAAAAAAGTTGGACCCAAAGAGAAACACACCAAGGCACATCATCATTAAGTTACCCAAGATTAAAGACAAAGAGGAAATCTTAAAAGCAGCAAGAGATAAGGAGACAGTTATCTACAAAGGAGTTCTATAAGGCTATCAGCTGCTTTTTCAAAAGAAAACTTATGGGCAGAAAGGGGCGGGAAAGAAGTATTTTAAGTCATGAAAGGCAAGGACCTACATCCAAGATGACTCTATCTAGCGAAGCTTTCATTTAGAATGGAAGGGCAGATAAAGTGCTTCTCAGATAAGATCAAATTCCAGGAGTCATTATCATCAAGCCCTTGTTATGTGAAATGTTAAAGGGACTTAACTAAGAAAAAGAAGATACAAAATATAAACAATAAAATGACAACAAACTCACAACTATCAACAAATGAACCTAAAAGAAAAGAAAAACAGTGAAAACAAAAACTAGGCAAATGGTAACTTCCACCAAGATGGAGGTGTAGGTGGAAGCACTGTACCTTCTCACACAACCAAGTTTAAAAACAACAAAGTTTTAGCAACAAAAACGCAGCCAAACCACAGAAAATTGAACTATATGGAAGTCTGACAACAACAAACCCTTCAGCCAAACTGATAAGAGGGGCAGAATCAGCAGCAGAGTGGGGTTGGGCAGGAAAGAGCCACCAGACCGACCCTGGTGTGCCGGCAGCCGTGGGCGGATCCCAGGAGTGCAGTAGCGGTTGGACCCACTGAGGGTGCAAGGTGGTGGACTCATTGAGGGCTGACCACGGTCACATATTCGCATGCAGATAAACTGGTGAAGGAGCGAGTGCTGAGACAGACCGTGCAGGCCCCAGTGGCGGGAAGCAGCAGAGGGGACTGCTATTGTCCTCTGACCCCGCCCCCACACACAACATCACAAACCAGCGACCTGGGTGGCCCCACCCTGGTGAACATGTAAGGCTCCCCTCCTCATACATAAGAGGCACAAACAGATCAAAACATGGCTCAAGAACAACTCAGAGCCCCAGAGCCAATAAATCTAAGCAATGAAATAGCCAAACTTTCAGATGCACAGTTCAAAACACTGGTGATCAGGATGCTCACAGAACTGGTTGATTTTAGTCACAAATTAGAGGAACATATGAAGGCTAAACTAATTGAAATGAGGGGAAATGCACAGGAAACCAATAGTAATGGAAAGGAAACTGGGACTCAAATCAAAGGAGTGGACCAGAAAGAGGAAAAAAAATGACCAAACAGAAAAGGATGAAGAAACAAGAATTCCAAAAAAATGAGGAGAGGCTTAGGAACCTCCAGGACATCTTTAAATGTTCCAACATCCGAATTATAGGGGTACCAGAAGGGGAAGAGGAACAGCCACAAGTGGAAAACTTATCTGAACAAATAATAATGGAGAATTTTCACAATCTGGCAAAGGGAATAGACTTCCAGAAAATCCAGGAAGCTCAGAGAGTCCCAAAGAAGTTGGACCCAAGAAGGAACATACCAAGGCATATCATCATTACATTAGCCAAGATTAAAATGAAGGAGAGAATCCTAGAAGCAGCAAGATATAAGGGGACAGTCACCTACAAAGGAGTTCCCATCAGACTGTCAGCTGATTTCTCAAAAGAGACCTTACAGGCAAGAAGGGGCTGGAAAGAAGTATTCCAAGTCATGAAATCCAAAGACCTATACCCAAGATTGATCTATCCAGCAAAGCTTTCATTTAAAGTGGAAGGACAGTTAAAGTGCTTCTCAGATAAGATCAAATTCAAGGAGTTCATCATCATCAAGCTCTTATATGAAATGTTAAAGAGACTCACCTAGGAAAAAGATGAACAGTGAAAGGACAGCAAACTCACAGTTATTAAGGACCACACCTAAAACAAAAGCAAACTAAGAGGACAGCTAGATCAGGAGTGAACCACAGAAATGAAGATCACATGGAGGGTTAGCGACAGGGGAGTGGGAGAAGGAGAAGGGGGGAGAAGGTACAGAAAATAAGTAGCATAGACAGTAGGTAGAAAATAGATAGGGGGGAGGGCAAGAATAGTAGGGGAAATATGAAATCTAAAGAACTTGAGACACGTGGTCATAAACTAAAGGGGGGAATGGTGGGGGAAGGAGTGTGCAGGGTGGAGGGGAATGAAGGGGGGAAATAGAACAACTGTAATGGCATAATCAATAAAATATATTAAAAAAACAACTAGGCAAACAACCAGAACAGGAACAGAACCAGAGAAATGGACATCACACAGAGGGATTTCAGTAGGGAGCGGGAAGGGAGGAATAGGAGGGAAAAGGTACAAGGAAGAAGAAGCATAATTAGTAGCCATAAAATAGATGGGGAGAGATAACAAATGGCATAGAAAACAGAGGACTCAAAGAACTTACATGTACAACCCATGGATATGAACTGGGGGAAGGGGAATGTTGGAAGGTTGGGGAGGCAGAGTAGAGGGGGATAAAGAGGAAAAAAACTGGGAAAACTGTAATAGCATAATCAATAAAAATACTTAAAAATACTCATATCTGAAAAAATAGACTTTAAAACCAAGACTGTAGTAAAAGACGAAGAAGGACACTACACAATGATAAAGGGAGCAACACAACAAGAGGGTATAACTCTTGTAAACGTTTATGCACCCAAGATAGGAGCGCCTAAATATGTAAAACAAATCTTGATGGACATAAGGGGAGATCTTGACAATAACACAGTCATAATTGGGGATTTTAACATCCCATTGACATCAGTGGATAGATCTTCCAGGCTGCTGTGCCCTTATTGAATAAAATCAACAAGGAGACAGCAGCCTTAAGTAACACATTAGATCAAATGAATTTAATTGATATCTTAAGAGCATTTCACCCCAAAGCAGCAGAATATATATTCTTTTCAAGTGCACATAAAATGTTTTCTAAGATAGACCACATGTTAGGCCATAGAACAAGTCTCAATAAGTTTAAGAAGATTGAGATCACATCAAGCATCTTCTCTGACCACAACGCTCTGAAACTAGAAATCAATCACAAGAAGAAAAATGAAAGACACACAAAGTCATGGATGCTAAATAACATGTTACTAAACAATGAATGGGTTAACAGTGAAATCAAGGAAGAAATAAAAAAATACCTTGAAATAAATGAAAGTGAGGATACAACAACCCAAAGTGATCTTCTTTGGGTCACAGGGAAAGCAAGTCTAAGAGAGAAATTCATATAATTATCAGACCTATCTCCAGAAACAAAAAAAAAAGCTCAAATAAACAATCTCACTTGACACTTAAAGGAACATGAAAAAAACAAACAAACAAACAAGAACAAACTGACAGTGACCTGAGGGGAGGGAAAAACAGGAAAGAAGCAGAAAGGGGTAAGCCAAGGAATATGAATAGGGGACTCATGAGCATGGATAGCAAGGGAGATTGCCTGTGGGAAGTGTGGGGGATGGGGCAGGAGAGCGCAATGGGGAAAAAGACAGGACAACTGTAAGTGAACAACGATAAAAAAAAAACAACAGCAAACAAAGACCAAAGTGAGTAGAAGGAAGGAAATAATAAAGGTCAGAGCAGAAATACATGAAATAGAGTCTCAAGAAACAACACAAAAGATCAATGAAACTGAGAACTGGTTCTTTGAAAAAAATGAGTAAGATTGACAAATCTTTAACCAGACTCATTAAGACAAAAGAGAAAAGACCCATATAAATAAAATCAGAAATGAAAGAGAAGTTAACAACTGACACCAAAGAAATACAAAGGATTATAAGAAAATATTACTAACAACTATATGCCAACAAATTGGACAATCTGGCTAATATGGATACATTCCCAGAAATATACAATCTTCCAAAGCTAAATAAGGAAGAATCAGAGAATCTGAATAGACAGATTCCAACTACTGAGGTTGAAGCAGTAGTAAAGACAGCTCCCAACAAAAATAGCCCTGGACCAAATGGTTTCACACATGGCTTTTACCAAACATTCAGAGAAGAGCTAACACTTCTTCTCAAACTATTGAAAAAATTCAAGACGAGGGAAGACTCCCAAGTTCATTTTACAAGGCCAGCATTATCCTAATTCCAAGACCAAGATAAAGACACTACAAAAAAAGAAAATTTTAGGCCAATATTCCTGATGAACATAGATGCTAAAACCCCCAAGAAAATATTAGCAAACCATATCTAGCATTACATTAAAAAACTGTACACCATAATCAAGTGAGGTTTATTCCAGGGATGCAAGGTTGGCACAATATCTGCAAATCAATAAATGCGATACACCGCATAAGCAAGATGAAGGATAAAAAACACATGATCATATCAATAGATGTAGAAAAAGCATTTGATAAAATCCAGCACCCAAAGAGACATAACAATAAAGTGCGGTACATACATCTTGATTGGATTCTGACTTGAACAAAATAATTAAATAATTTTGAGACAATTGAAGACATTTTCATGTGAGCAATAAAATGATGAAGAAATTCTTACTATTCTTAGGTGTGATAATGGTATTACAGTTAAAATGGAGAATGCCTGAATTCTTAGGAGATGTATCCTTACATTTTTAGGGGTCATTTGCCATTATTTGCACAACTTATATTCAAATGGTTCAGGAAATCACTTATACACATGTATATAATGCAGCACATGTTACCAGTGAATCTGGCTAAATGGAAGGTATACAGTTATTCACTATATTATTTTTTAAACCTGAAATACATACACAAAATAAGGAAATGTGAAAACTGGAGTGATTTCACCTAATGATTCAGATTTCTGGCTTTTCTTAAAAAGTCTGATTTCCCAGTACAGAAACGAGCTGTAACTATATTGCGTTTTGAAGTCATTGGTCTGGTCCCAGCTTTGCAACCCATGTGACAGAAGCCAACAGCCCTTGAAATTCTCTTCCCCAATTGTCTTCATTGGATCGTTGCTCTTAAAATCTAGTAAGAATGACCTAAAGGGCTCTTCCACTGGGGAAAGCCTTTCACTGTGAGAAGGTGAAATGGGAACTAAGGAACAGGAGGCTTGGGCTAGCCATATAGGCGGTGTCTTTTCCTGATACACACTCAGCCTAGTGCTTCTCTCCAAGATCAGTGACAAGATCAAAATATGAAGTGAAAGATCAAGTCAGTAGCAGGGGGTGCAGTGACTCTTATCTGGAACAATCATTCAACCGCATCTTCTGGGGTTTGGTGTCCCAGTCACAGAAGTCAAGTTGAGCAGAACTGACATTCACTGATGAATAAAAATGTAGCCCCTAAGAATCAGTAAAATCATGACAGAGACTGTCTCTGTGAAGCAAAGCTGTGAAACAGAACTAAGGAGGAATGGTGACTGACATCAACCTTGTACACGAGTGTACTATTCATTATACTGTTTGTTTCATACTAGAAAAGACTTCAAACAAATGACAAAATTCTTGGTGACAAATCCATTGGCATTTGTTATATATATTTGTGTGTGTGTGTGCTTTTTTCCCTATTTTTAAATTTCTCAAAAACCAAGTTGCTTCTGCCTCACACGGGACAGAAGAATCTCACGTATCCATCCCACCGACATCTGACTTTGGAAACATTGTCCCCTGCAGCAATGTGCCGTCAGTCTCCTTACAGAAGGAAGAGGAAGTAAAATCAAAAGGCTGTAGTTTTCCTGACTACTAAGAACCACGGATTTTATTTTGAAATCATCAGGATGAAGGCTTTTGATCCAGTATTTCCCCTTAATTTCCCAAATGGCTAGAGAAAGAGGCTGGAAAAGGAAAATACAAGACAAAAAAATGTGTGATATCTTCTTTATGTATGACATCGTTTTTCTTCTTTTTGATTCAGGAAGCTGATAAAGCAAGATCCCTTACTTATGATGTAATCTCCCCCCATTTTTGATTTTGGAAGCTGGTAAAATTGAAAAACACAATTGATGACTCCTTTGAGATTTTAGCTAAATAGGCTTTTCTCACTAAAATTAGAATCCTCAGCATTGCAAATGGGATAGTAAAGGGGCATAACGTGGAGCATCTCACCTCTCTGGGGATAGGATGTGGCTGCTACATAAAGACTGGGGTCAGTCCCACCTCCTGGGCCAGATGGAGCTGGGCTGATGAAAAGAATCTGGGACTCAGGGTCCCAGGAACAGTGAACTGAGTCTTTGAGAAGACAGGGGCTGATACTCTCTTACACAAGGAAAGACTCAACACACCAGTAGGACTAGCAACCCTGTTGGAATAAGACTGAGTTCACAATATCCTACAGGTTGACAAATAGAGACTGCTGGCTTTCTGCACAAAACGTTACACTATTTTGTCTGGTAGGCCCAGTCCCTACAGTGTGAAGGGAGAGTCTATGAAAGGAGAAAACCTGAGGAAATATGTGGGTGTGTGTAGAATTCTGTAGCGTTTTTCAAGTCATGAAGTTGGTGAGTCAGTTTGCCCTCTACAGCTGTGTGGCTGGCTCTGGGGCTGTCCTGCCTAGATCAGTGTTTGAAGTCTCTGGTCCCTACAGCATGGGATAGCCAGCAATGACTGGGCCACATTTGACCACTTGACTGAGAGTGGTTCCTATAACACCATAGCATCCAAGGTCTGAGACTGAGATATAGCATGTTTCAAAAAAAAATTAAAGCTGTACAAGACTTTTTTTTTTTTACAAATGAAATCTGTGTTTAAAAAAATACATAAATTCTAAAATCACTCTAGTAGAGGCAGGGGTGGGTATGTAAGAACCAACTACTTTCTCTCCCCTAGCCCTCTGATACACCTCTTTTGAGTTCCCAGGATTCATCAGAGCATTTCAAAATTACTGGTTAAAGTATCTGTAGAGAGAGTGGAAGGACTGATTGCTCCAGCACAATCCTGTACAGGTAGCTTTGTATTTTAAAAGGAAAATATACTCGCTTTACAACATGATATTGATTGATATTGAGTAGAAAAAGGAGGAAGGTGACGATGAGGAAGAGTAAGAACCGTTGATCCAGAAGGACTTACTAGGGGAGGCTTTGTGATGACACAGAGAACCATGCTTAGCTCAGAGCCAAAGGAACAGTTCAGGCTGCCAGGCCCGACTGTTGTTGCTTCAGGTTGTTGCTGTGTTCACTGGACAAGCCCCTTCCTCATTTTAAGCCTCCAATTCAAGTACTGCATTAGATAATGTATGCAAAAGCATCTGGCACAGAGCTTAGCATGTGGCGGGTATGGAATAAATGTTGGGTCAACCTCTTGCTTCTGAACGTATGTGGTACCCTTCAAGCTGCAGGGCATTATGTCAGACACTATGGTCAAGGATGAATAAGGCAAATCTCTATTCCCAAAAATCTTAAGGCTATTTGGAAAAAGAAACAACATACTTCTGGAAAATTTATAGTACAATGACTATTGCAGTGCAGTTTATGTTAAGTGCCAAATAAGCTGTTCAGATCTGAGCAATTACTGTGCATTGAAGTGATCCTGAATGCTGCTTGGGGTATGGAGGGGATTTGGTGGGATGAGAGACCAAGAGAACAGTGTTAACTAAGTGAGAAAGAGGGACAAGGAGGAGCATGAAGGGTACGTTATCCTCAAAATTCTTGCCACATGGCTGGAAGGTGAAAAAAAGTACAGCTAAGTAGTTCTCTTTCACGGACTGGGGAACTGGGACTGGGAAAGCTCAGTTCTCACCGAGTCAGCAATCCCCAGCTGTCCCTCTCCAGCTCTTTCAGTCATTAGACAACATTTGCCATCAGCCTTAAGTGGCATGCCATTGAAAGGGTGTCTAGGTAAGGTTGGGTCACCCACGTAACAATAGATTTTCACATGGGTGATGGGACTTGGAAAGTGATTGTAAGTAAGATGCAAGACAGAAGGAAGCTACAGGGATGGATGCAGAGGATTATGTCTTCAAACTGTTTGGCCGAGATCTGAGCTCTTGAGAGATGGATAAGTATAGGGTAATTAGGAGTGGTGAGCTTTCTGAGCCAAAGATAAGAGAGGTTAAAAGATGGAGACTGAACAATATCTACTTGAGAACTCACATACCAATGCCCTTCTACAATCACTTTTTACTGTAATGGACATGGCATTCTTGTACAAAAAAGGATCAATTTAATATAAATTAGCATGTGAAAATCCTAAAAACATGGCATGTGAAGCTAAACAAGCCACTGGGAAGATAAATCAGGGCTGACTGTGGCACCAGTCTAGCCATTGTCTTTGCAAAAACCCACAGATAATGTGCGTCAAGTCTCAGAAATGGTATCAGTGTGCTGCGACCACACACCCAACCTCAGCCAAGGCTGCCAACCACCTTCTCAAATTAAAACAGACTCACCCACCTTCTCAAATTAAAACTGAGTTCTCATTTCAAACCATTGTAAGGGCGACTTTTTAGAGTAAATATTTTATGGAACAAAACAATTTGTATGCAACTGAAAAGAACTAACAAATATTTGGCTGGGCAAATGAATGGTTTGGTTTATGAGAGAAGAGTGAAGTGAGACTTGGTTGTAGCCTCCAAAAAGCCAAGTGTAGTCAGCTGGTCGGATGAAGAGCTGTGGTCAGCATCTTTAGCGGGCTTGTGGGCAGCTTAGAAGCAGGGTTCTACTTGTCTTTCCCTCCATCAGTGAATCACTCTCTGGGAGTCTGGTTGTCTGTTTGCACGCGCCATACTCTAGAGCAGCGGCTCTCAGACTCTGGTTTCCAGGCCACTGTGCATGCTTAGAAATTACTGGAGGTCCCCAAAGTGCTTTTGCTAACGTGGATAATAACTGAGAAATGATCACTTATTTATTCATTTAAAAATGACAATAATAAATGATTACACAATAACATGAATAACACTTTCATGAAAATTCTATTTTCCAAAACAAAACATTTAGTAAGAGACACAGCACTGTTTTATACTTTGGCAAATGTCTTTCATGTGTGGTATAATATAAAACAGCTATGTTCTCATGTTTGCTCTGCATTCAATCTGTTGTGACATGTTTTGGTTGAAGTATATGAAGATATGGCCTCAAAGGGAAGAATATCTTCATAGCCTTTCTGTATAATTATGTACCCTCTGAAAAATTCCACTGAACATTTATGAGAGAATGAGAATGAAAAAGACACATAACATCTTAGTATTATTATGTATGTAGTATTGACCTTGTGAGTTCCTTAAAAGGCAATTGGTGATCCCCAGGGGCTTGGGACCACACTGGGAGAACCCCTGCCCTGGCCTTTCTCTAGCTTATATGGGCCAGATGGATTTCCAGGGAAATAGAGTTTCCTGTTGCCTGTGGATTTTTTCAAGTAGATGAAGTATGGACTCCAAATGTTTGATATTCAACCTTATTTCTAAGTCTTCCAAAAAAAAATTTCCTACCTCATTCCAAAACAACTGCCCCAACCCACAGCACACTTATGTAGGATGGTCTGACTATGAGGAATCTGTGAAAAGGTCATTTATCAAGATCGTTTTGTTTTTCATTGTATTTGTGTCTTTATTAAAATATTGATACTTAAAAGCCTTAAAGCCAGGCATGGAGATGCATTTGTTCATCTTATTTAATTTATACATACAAAAGTATTTACTGGTTATCTGCCACGTGGCCAAGTCCTAGGTAATCGGATTGTAGTTGACCCTTGAACAGCTTGGGGGTTAGGGATGTAGACTCTTTACTCAGTAGAAAATACATGTATAACTTTTGAGTCCCTCAAAACTTAACTACTAACGGCCTACTGCTAACCAGAAGCCTTACCAATAATATAAACTGTTGACTGACATATATTTTGTATGTTACATATATTAAATACTGTACTCTTACATTAAATGAGGTAAAAGAAAGCATTATTATGAAAAGCATAAGGAAGAGAAAATTGCACTGTAGTACATATCAATACCATAAGTTTATGCTGTCTGTTTACAACATGAACTATGTGTCAGCACCTATATCAATATTGTCTTATATGATACAAAATATTGTAGATATTATATGTACAACAAACACTAGAGATCAAAATAAAAAGATGATGTTAAAAAATTGTATTTATTTATTTACAGGTATAACAATTCAGGCATTGATAATGAAGAAGTAACAGTACAGCCTAGTGCAGTCTATGTGACTGCCTCTTGGTAGTGGGGAAATCTCCAAAATTTTTTCTAATATATTTATTGAGAAAAAAACTTGAGTATAAATGGACCTGTGCAATTTAAACCCATGCTGTTCAAGGGTCAACCACATAAGACTGAAGCAACAGTCCAGTTCAGCCAAGAAGCTCACAGTCCTTGAAATATGAAGAGATAATTACAAAATCACACAGCTCACAAGCACATTCTCTGCAAGAAAAGAGGCCAACATGGCTTCTTGGCAATGGAGTTGCTTTCCTGTTCATATTAGATGTAGGAATGAAGGCAAGAACTGATGACTGTCAGAAAGCCTGCAATGAAACAGCAGTTATGATAACACCCCAAGGAACAGCTATTCCTTTCACAGTCAGCTCAGGATCTTAAAAATATTTTTCTTGAGAAATGAACAAAGGTGACATTTTTACCCTCTGGACTTAGAAGTGGGTCAGTGCACGTTTCGAAAATAAACAACTCCTGGCTGACTTCATGCAGATGTCATGCACAGCTGTCCAAGCAGGCGCAGAGCAGTGTCGACAATTCACCGCACGTTTATATTCAAGCATTTTGGCAGAATTCATGAAACACAGACAACTTGTGCATAAAATGGTTTGCTTCTCTTTCTGCTATTCAAATCTTTACTTTTTAAAACATATTATGGTACCAGATAACAGTATCTGAATAGGAGCTGCCATCTTTACTCAATGAACACTTGTTAAAAAATGTTGAATACTTACTAGGTGCGAGGTGTTATGTTGAGTGAATAATGATGGATAAAGCCCTAACTTATGATAGCTACTTATTGACAGGAACTCTGAGCTAATATGCCATCAGCTGCTATGAATTACATCAAACACATGTATTTCTTAACAAAACTGTTGATATGCTTCTGGAGTAGTACTGCCCACAGGATTACTTGTAATGTAGACATGTCCTGTATCTGTCTTGTCCAATATGGTAGCCATTAACCATATTCTGCTACTGAGCACTTAAAATGTGGATAATGCAATGGAGAAACTGAATTTTAAATTTCATTTATTTTTAATTAATTGGAATTTAACTAACCACATAGGCTAGTGACTATAGTACTATATAGTACAGTTCTAGAGGACCAGAACTATACAAAATATAGAGGTTTGTATTCTAAACTTCTCAGCCACATGAATGCTAGGCATGTGATAGGATTTTAAAAGATACTTTTATGTTAAATTGTATTATTCATATTGTTTTTGAGGCTCAAATCTGGGTTAATGTGAAGATCAACAGGCTACTTACTTGGCTCTAAAGCTAAGAATAGATTTGAGAACAATGACTAGAAGTTTTATGTGACTAGATCTCTAAAGTTATCAGAGCATTTTTGAAAATCAATTGAACACTATGGACTATCATAGATTAAAGAAGGCTTTGGGGGTTTTTGATATTACAATAATCTATGAATTGAAAATTAAGCAAATAACTCTGGTGAGAGTGGAATAGCAAATGCAGAAATTAAAGACCACATTTGGCAGACAAAAATCAGGAGGGACAGCTCAGGTGCAGAGGTCCCACTTGAGGGGCCAAGTATCCCAGGTCCATAACGACCCCTAGCCCAGGGTTCTAGCACCTGGAAGAGAAGTCCCTACAATATCTGGCAGTAAAAATGAGTGGGGATTGTGGCTGAGTGAGACAGAGTTCCAGAAGTTCCTATTAAAGGACTCCCATGAACAGACTAAATGGGACTCACTCACCCAAAGTTCCACCCTTGACATACCTGGACACACCGGGAGGAGCTGAGTTGTATAGTATTGGATGAGAGCTGGAAGGACAACATTCTCCCAGACAGAAATGCTGGCAGATTGTTCCTTTTCTGAGCCTTCCCATCACAGAGTTGGTAGGTGGGCATAATATCTGAGTCTCCATCAACCTGGCTAATGGGTTAGCCCCACCCTGGTAATTCCCTGGGGCCCCATCCCACACAACTGGCCAGTCCACTCAAGCCATTTCCATACAAATGGCCTGTCTTGGTCTATGCTTCAGACTTTTCTAAAATCTCTCAAATAAGCAGAATGTGGCCCTGGCGTGCTTTATACCTCTCACTAAGTGGCTCCAGGCCTGGCACTCATGGCAGCTATTCCTGGTTTTCAGGCTGGCTTCTCCTGGGCACCTCTAAGCCCAGCAGAACTAGCAATCATTGGCGGGTCACGTTGTAGCTTATGCCAGGTGGCTCCAGACTGAACACTGGCAATAGGTAACCTTGTCCCACACCCCACTAGGGGCTCCAGAGCCAGCAACCCAGTATAGCTTCAAATCACATTGCACTACCACTCAACCATCTCCATAGCTACTCACTCAAGAGGCAGACTCAGCAAGCACCAGAGCCCCACCAAAGTAATTCCTGCTTCATGGGGTGGGATTCGGCACAGCTGATCCTCTGCAGTGTTCATAGCCAGTCCTCACAACTGAATGGCCTGGGGGCAAATCTCTCCCATAGTGGTGCCAACAGCACCAATTACAACAGGAGGGTGTACATAGCCCATGAGTTTTGGGGGGTGTACCTGGAGAACCCAGCTCAGGTAAATGGGGAGGTTGTACCAGTGTATGCTATAGGACACTTATGACATTAGGCCACTCTACCAAGCTCAGAAGATGTAGCAGTTCTACCTAGTACACAGAAACAAGGATAGAGAGGCTGCCAAAATGAGGGTACGAAGAAACATATCCCAAATGAAAGAACAGAACAAATCTCCAGAAAAAAACTAAACAAAATGGAGACAAGAAATCTAACAGAGTTCAAAACACTGGTTATAAGGATGCTCAATGAACTTAGGGGAAGGGTAGATGAACTAAGTGAGAACTTCAACAAAGAGATAGGAAACAAAAAATAACCAGTCAGAACTGAAGAATACATTAATTGAAATGAAGACTACATTGCAGAGAATCAACAGCAAAGTACATGAAGCAGAGGATCAAATAAGAGATTTGTAAGATAAGAAAGCAGAAAACACCCAATCAGTACAGAAAAATCAAAAAAGAATTTAAAAAAATGGGGATAATTTAAGAAGCCTCTGGGACAACTTCAAGCATACCAACATTCTCATCATGGGGGTGCCAGAGGGAGAAGAGAAAGAGTAATAAATTAAAAACCTGTGTGAAAAAATAATGACAGAAAATTTTCCTAACCTTGTGAAGAAAATACACATGCAAGTCCAGGAAATGCAGAGAAAACAAACAAGTTGAGCCCAAAGAAGGCCACACCATGACACATGATAATTAAAATGCCAAAGGTTAAAGACAAAGAGAAAAATCTTAAAAACAGCAAGAGAAGAGCAGTTAATTATCTACAAGGGAGCTCCCATAAGACTGTCAGCTGATTTCTCAGCAGAAACTTTTCAGGCCGGAAGGGATTAGCACAACATATTCAGAGTGATGAAAAGCAAGGATTTACTAAAGATTACTCTACCAACCAGAGCTATCATTTAGAATTGAAGGACAGATAAAGAGTTTCCCAGAGAAGAAAAAGCTAAAGGAGTTCATCACCACCAAACCAGCATTATATGATACATTAAAGGGTCTTCTTTAAGAAGGAAAAATAATAAAAAATATGAATAACAAATTGATAATAAATATCTATCTACCTTTACTTTAAATGATAAAATCTTTTCATCTGTAACAATATGATGGACCTAGAGCAGTGGTCCCTGACCTTTTTGGCACCAGGGACTGGTTTCATAGAAGACATTTTTCCATGGACGAGGTGGGTTGGGGGAGACAGGTAGCAGAGCTCGGGTGGTAATGCAAGTGAAACTTTGCTTGCTTGCCTGCCCTCACCTCCTGCTGTGTGGCCCAGTTCCTAACAGGCCACAGACTAGCACCAGTCTGTGGGAAGGGGGTTGGGGACCCCTAAACTAGACAGTATTGTACAGAGTGAATTAAGACAGACAGAGGAAGACAAATGTCATATAACTTCATTTATATGTGGATTCTAAAAAACAAAATAAACAAGCAGAACAAGAACAGAAATAATAGATACAGAAAAGTTTCGTGGTTGCCAATGGGAGAGGTTTGGGGAGGATAGGTGAAAGAGGTGAAAGGATTAAGAAGGACAAATTGGTAGTTACAAAATAATCATGGGGATGTAAAGTACAGCATAGGAAATACAGTCAGTAATGTAATAACCATGCATGGTGTCAGATGGGTATTAGATTTATCAGGGTGGTAACTTAGTGCCCAGTCACTGGTTTGTATACCTAAAACTAATATAATACTGTGTGTAAACTTAATTGAGAAATAAAAAGAGGCATAGAAACATGGAATAGGCTGATGGCTATAAGAGGGGACAGAGGAGGTGGGACTGGTTAAAAGAAGGTAAAGAGCTTAGCCAAAGAACATGTATGGACCCACGAACAAGGACAATGATGTGAGGATTGACTAGGGAGTGGGGGTTGGGCTGGGAGAGGGGCAAAGGGGGAAAATTGGGACAACCGTAATAGCATACACAGTTAAATATTTAAAAATTATTTAAGGTAAAAAGAGATTAATGCATGATAGCAAATTATTCATTGACAAATTCGAAAATTAGAAGTTTGCAGAGAAATGTTATGAGGTAGAGAAAGATAAGTTCACATTGGGCAAGGGCAGAAACATTCTTTTCATGTTTCTATTCCATGTTTCTATGCCTGAATTTGTTCAAAGTCAGGCTGAGGCCCTGATTTGTGGGGCTCAGTGGGTTGGGTGTCATTCCACAAAGTGGAGGTCACTGGTTTGATACCCAGTCAGGGCACATGCCTAGGATGCAGGTTTGATCCCTGGTACAGTTGTGTACAAGAGGCAAATAATCAATGTTACTCTCCCTCTCTGTCTCTTTCTCTTCCCCCTTCTCTAAAAAGATAAATAGAATCTTTAAAAAAATTTAATTGTTCAAGTACAGTTCTCTGCCTTTTACTCCCATCCCAGCCCACTCTCCCAGCCCTCCGTACCTCCCTCCCATTTCCACCCTACCACCTTGTTTTTGCCATGTGTCCTTTATTCTTGATCCTGCAAACCCCTCCCCTTTTCCCCTGAAATTCCCTCCCTTCTCCCCTCTGGTCACTGTCAGCCTGTTCTCTATTTCAGGTTCTTTGGTTATATTTTGCTTGTTTGTTTGTTTTGTTGATTAGGTTCCCACTAAAGGTGAGATCATATGGTATTTGTCTTATGGCGTGTGGCTTATTTCGCTTAGCATAATGCTTTCCAGTTCCATTCATGATGTCACAAAGGGTAGGAGCTCCTTCTTTCTTTCTGCTACATAGCATTCCATCGTTTAAATGTACCGTAGTTTTTTGATCATTTACTGATGGGCACCTGGGTTGCTTGCAGCACTTGGGTATTGTAAATTGTGCTGCTATGAACATTGGGGTGCATAGATTCTTTTGGATTGGTGTTTGAGGGTTCTTAGGATATAATCCTAGCAGTGGAATTGCTGGGTCAAAGGCAGTTCCATTTTTAGTTTTCTGAGAAAATTTCATACTGTTTTCCATATAAATAGAATCTTTTAAAAAATAAAATGAAGTCAGGCCAAGACTTGAACTCTAAGTTCTGTCACTTTTATCAATTTTGCTCCTTGGCCAAGTTATTTAACCTCAGTTTTAACTTTCTTCTCTCTAAAACCAGGATACTATTAGCTCACATGCAAGACGCTGTGAAGGTGGCGCATGGCCTGACACACAGCAGGCATTCAGGACTATACCAGAACTCCAGTAGTGATGACGATTAATTACTACTGCTGGGATCTTCGGGACACAGAGCAAATATGTGAAATATGATGATGTTCGTGATAGGCAGTGAATAAGTGAATTTAACTTGGAAGAACTTTTAGAGGAGTTAAGGAACTAAATTTAATAGGTAAGACAGGCCCATATAATTTCTTTTCCTCAAAATTTTGACAAGAATTTGAATTTGACTGCCATAGGTAATGAGAAACAATTGTAGACTCAGGCCAAAAATAGTGGATAAATAGATTAATCAAAGGCAAGGAAGTTAGGAGTATGTTGCAATAATCCAAGTAGGAGAAAATGGCACGGACCAAGCTGGTAGCTGCAGAAATGGACATAAAAGGGCAATTGTAAGAAATATTTTGAAGAGAGAAGGAGTTAAATTTGAGTTTCCCAGCCTGTGTGCCCAGGGATCACAGGTGAGTGGAGATGCTGATCCATCAAGGCCTTGGGGACGGGGGGAACATTCTGCTCCTCATCAGACAATTAGTTTTGGACATAAGCAGCCTTTGTTTATCCAACAGACTTAATATCATCATGTCCTGTGTGGGACATGGCATGAAAAATTCTGATCATCGCTGAACTAAAGTGCTTAGTGCCAGACAGGATATAAAGAAAGAAGGAGAGAAAGAGTTAATGTGACTGCAATTCTTTTATTCTTCAAGACAGGATGGGTGGTGCTAATGGAAATGGTGGAAGTGGGGAAGGGAACTGGTATGCAGCATTTGTTTTGGATATTCCAGTTGCTATGAATATGAAACATTCCTGTGAATAGGTCATTGGAAAAACAGGATTGAAACAAAGATGAAAGGTTTCTTAGAGCTGGAGATTGTTTTCACCGATAATGAAATATAGTCAATTGTATCGGCCAAAACACCCTCAAAGGAGGTGGGTTGATATCAGCTTGCCTCTATCTTCTTTGTCTCTAGGTCTGTTCTATTCACTATTTTCATCCTCATGACAGACACAGATCTATAGAAGCATTCTAATATTTACAAGTCATACACACATGGGAGGACTAGCTAAGACACTGGCTGATATAATCAAGATTTAGAATAATTTGTTGACCCTAAACTAAGAAGATAAAAATAAACAAGTGCACCCAACAGTGAAAATATATTCAATGCCTCTGAACTGCTCTATCATCTATCATGTATGTATGTATGTATGTATGTATGTATGTATCATCTATCTAAATTACTGTGGGGGTGAGTTTTAAGAAAGCCTGAGAAGATCAAAGAGAATGCTTTATCCGTTGTTAAACGAATATTTAGTTTCTTCCTTTGTACCATTGCTAAAGATTCAGTTGTGACTTTTCAAAGATGAAAACACTGAATTAAGCCAAGATCAATTTGCTTGCAGTACTTTTGGCGGCCAAGCCACCTGCCTGGTGAAGAAGGGACAATAAAACGCAGCTATTATATGTGGAGAAGCTGGATGAGGACAATGAAGTCTCTGTAGCTAAACACAGGAGGATTGATTTATTACCCTGTGCAGGAAGAGAAAAAAGGAGTCCTCAAGCCCTGTAGGTATTTGTGTGTTGTTTCGACAATAGCCCCATCATATCAGTCGAAAGTATTCTAGCAGCATAACAAAAATAACTAAACAAACAAAAATTAGCTAATAGTGCCCAGAAAGATTTTTTTTTCAGCTCCTAGGAAAGCAACGGGGGTATCTGGGTGGGGCTTCAGGCTTTGCTTACCTCTTGCCTCCAAAAGCTAACTTTTCAAACCACTTCCCCTTCTAACACATGAAAAAGGCTTTGTTGTTGCATGAGAACCTCCCACAGGTTTCAGCAGATGCCAGCGTGCTGGTTTGGTCAGCTCAGGCTGTTTACAGAGAGTTGGGCATAAGGTGGCGGGGAGCATATTCATCATCCCAGGCCTCCTAGGCTTGATTCTGGGGAGATGAGCAAGGTGGAAGGGGACATAAACTTCACTTCCACTCCCTGGCTTCGGAGCTGTGTAACCTCAGCTCGGCTTCTACCCCCGCCCTTCCCAGTTATGCCCGTCTTCTCTTCTACTTCCCTCTTTCGTTTGTTCCTCAAAACCTAGAGTGGTGGAGAGGTGGTAAAAAGGAGACAAGTGAGGTCAAGGTGGGGAGTGGGGGTGGGGTTCCACCCCATTTTCTTGGTTTTTCTTTCTCTGGGTGGCTTTGTGTGGGTGAAGAAACAGGTATGTCTATGTGGCGGAGCTCTGCACAACCCAGGGGCATCATTCACAACGTGACTTGTGATACAGAGTGCTTGCCAAGTGAGAAATTTGCCTCATTTGAAAAGCTGGTGCATTGGGAGGGGGCCTTGTGGTTTTGGCTCATTTGAATTCTTCCTGCTACATTTTAAGCTTTTCTTTGTTTCCAAGGGCACCTATTTACAATGATCTGTTTAGAGGATTTGTTATTTAAGATTTAACTCTCTTGTAAACTTATGTTAAAGCCCCCCTAAGAAAGTTTTTATCAGGCCTAGGATTTTGCTTCAGGCTCCTTCTTGGCCATATTTTCCCCCAATTTTTCAGTCATCCTGAGGGTAAGACTTCTGAAAACCTTCAGAATGCCTTATTATCATATCTCATATTCCATTGTTTCTTTCTCCAAAAACAATCTAAAATCTCGTGGGTTAACTCAAAGTTTTTCTTTTTGATCTATATCTACAATTTTCTTAAAGCTGTCAAATGCTAGAATTTAGAATTCATGATAAAAGGTATGTGTATGTTCTATCGCAATAAGTCTATGTGCCATTGGCAAATATGTTTTCCCATACAGTTGGTTCTGTTTTCATTTTAATGCTATTTTCTTTAGCTGTGCAGAAGATTTTTTATTTTGATGAGATCCCATTTGTTTATTCTTTATGTCCCTTTCGCTAGGGGACATATCAGTGAAAATATTGCTGCATGGAATGTCTGAGACTTTCCTGCCTATGTTCTCTTCTAGGACTTTAATGGTGTCATGACTTATGTTTAAATCTTTTATCCACCTTGAATTTATTTTTGTGTATGGTGTAAGTTGGTGGTAGAGTCTCTCTCTCTTTTTTTTGGAAGTAGCTGTCCAGTTCTCCCAACACCATTTGTTGAAGAGGCTGTCTTTACTCCATTTTATGCTGCTGCCCTCTTTGTTAAATATTAATGAACCATAGAGACTTGGGTTTATTTATGGGCTCTATGGTCTGCTCCATTGGTCCATGTATCTGTTCTTATTCCAGTACCAGGCTGTTTTGATTACAGTGGCCTTGTAATATAGTTTGATATCAGGTATTGTGACTCCTCCTACTTTGCTATTCTTTCTCAAAATTGCTACAGTTATTTGGGTTGTTTATGGTTCCATATAAATTTTTGACAAGGGTTTGATCTCCAAAATATATAAAGAACTCACAGGACTCCACTCTAAGAAGACAAGCAACCCAATTGAAAAATGGGCAAAGGACTTGAACAGACACTTCTCCAAGGAGGACACACAGAGGGCCCAGAGATATATGAGAGGATGTTCAGCATCGCTATCCATCAGAGAGATGCAGATTAAAACCACAAAAAGATATTACTTCACACCAGTCAGAATGGCCATGATAAACAAAGCAACAAACAACAAGTGTTGGAGAGGTTGTAGAAAAAAGGAACCCTAGTACACTGTTGGTGGGATTGCAGACTGTTATAACCACTATGAAAAACAGTATGGAATTTCCTAAGAAAACTAAAAATGAAAGTGCCTTTTGACTTGGCAATTCCACTACTAGGAGTATATCCTAAGAACCCTGAAACACCAATCTAAAAGAACCTATGCACGCCAATGTTCATAGCAGCACAGTTTACAATAGCCAAGTGCTGGAAGCAACCCAAGTACCCATCAGTAAATGAATGGATCAAAAAACTACGGTACATTTACACAATGGAATGCTATGTAGCAGAAAGAAAGAAGGAGCTCCTACCCTTTGTGACAGCGTAGATGGAATGGAAAGCATTATGCTAAGTGAAATAAGCCAGGCGATGAAAGACAAATACCATATGATCTTACCAATAACAGGAACCCAACCAACAAAATGAACAAGCAAGCAAAGTATAACCAAAGACATTGAAATTGAGAACAGGCTGACAGTGATCAGAAGGGAGAGGGGAGGGAATAATGGGGGAAAAGGGTGAAGGGTTTACAGGAATAATTATAAAGGACACATGGACGAAAACAAGAGGGGGTAGAAATGGGGGAGGGAGGTGGGGAGGAATGAGGTTGTGGGGGGGTTGGGGGAGAAGGGTAGAAAACTGTACTTGAACAACAACAACAAAAAATAAATTACAAAATATATAGCAATTAAAAATAAACAGTTTGTGCCCTGGCTGGTGTGGCTCAGTAGATTGACCACCAGACTGAGAACCAAAGGGTCGCCCATTTGATTCCCAGTCAGGACACATGCCTGAGTTGCGGGCCAGGTCCCCAGTTGGGGGCATGTGAGAAGCAGCCACACACTGATGTTTCTTTCCTTCTCTTTCTCCCTCCCTTCCCCTCTCTCTAAAAATAAATAATTAAGATCTTTAAAAAAATAAAATAAGTGTGCATGTGTATATAAGTGAGGTGGAGGCATTGTTTCTTCCAATCTGCACAGTGATATTTACCCAACTCAAAATAAAATACACAGCCATATTCCCGTGTGTCTGCATTAAGTACGTAGTCAGTAAATATTTGTCAATGTCTGTGTGGATGTGTGTGCGTCTTTTGGAGACTGATGTGGAGGGGACAGAGAGCAGAACTGACTAAGCTTTTCTGAGACAGAAGCAGGAATAAGGTGATGGTTGGTCTGAGGGGTTCTCGCTGGGAATTCAGTATGATCTCACAGGAGCCCAACAGCCCCTTAAAGTGAGAGGACAGAGAGGGGAGTTGCACTGAGGAACACCTAAGAGAACAGGCGTTATGGACTGGGATGTCCAAGGGAGTAGAGACACAGGCTTTTATTAGGCTTGGCAAGCAGCGTTGTTAGCAACTATAGCCTCCATCTTCAGAGACAACAACCTCATAAGACTTGGAGGGGTTTTTTTTTGTTTAGTTCTACTTCTTTTTTTTCCAGAAATTTTACAGAAAAGCTGTTGTGCCAAGAGAAGAAAGGAAAAAAAATGTTTTCTTCTGTTTCATTTTGTTCATGCTTAATCTAGAATAAAAAAGTAAAGCACTTCTCTTTGTGGGGAACAGATGGCCCGGGGATAAAAATGGGAAAACCCCAAATTAGGAAGGGAAGCTTAGAGGCCAAGGGGAAAGGGCTTCGACAGCAAAGAGGCCCCGACCTCAGAGCTGCACTATGTGCTCGTCACTTTGTCTGCTGAAGCATGGCTCCGTAGCTTGTTAAAGGCCAAGTTCAAGAACTCTGTTTTCTCTTGTATGATAACATGCAGATGTGGGGGCAAATACTCTACAGTAAACAACATTGTATGATTACAGCTCAGCTTGGAGCTGTTGCCTGCCAATCCCATTTTCATCATCATGATAAATCGGTGTGATTAGTTAATCTTTACATGCCAAAATGTCAAATCCTCTGAGATGCTATTGCACAATTTCTTCCTAGGGGAAATAAAATACCAATTCCTTTCACAAGAACCCTAAGTTATACTGTCCACACATTTTTTTCCACACAGTTCCTTTTTTATGGTACACAGGCAGTAGTTCAGAGCGTAGAACATGACTTTGATAGTGGGGAAGGAGAAGTTCAGAGTCTGCGGGAACAGGTGAAATAGCAGGGGGCACATCTAGACCAACGAATACCGTTATGCTATGAAAATGGTGCTGTGGGTTCATATGAACTGAAACAAATGAAGGCTCATGTTACGGAGTCGTGTGGGGAAAGCATGGCAGGGAACAGAGCGGAGACAGCTCCTTCCCATCCGAGGCAGCAGAGCCTCCGAAGAGCCTCAGATGGGAAGGAGGTTTGGAGTTTGGCCCTTAGAGCCAGCCTGGGGCAACTCAGGCAAATTCCTTCTCTGCGCCTGAATTTTCCCACCTGAACATGGGAATAATGATGACAATACTACCTACCTGATAGAGTCAGCCGAATACTGGACAGTGCGCATGCACAAAATAAGACCTTGAAGCTCAAATGCTCTTCAAAAGTGTGACTTTCAAAAACAATCACTTTCTTACCTAATGGATTATAGTTCTCAGATACTAACTTTTGAAATATTTGAAAGATTTTCATATGTTTTTATTTGACTTGGCACAACTGATAATATTTTCCATCAATACAAAGGATATGTATGAAAAATTTATCTCCACATAATTGTGACACATAAAACATCTTCGGTTTATATTTTTAAATGGCATCCGATATTCCATTTGCCTTAAGGTCTTGTTCCAAGATTGTTAGTTAGATAAAAAAGGGATAAAAATTCACAGTTTTGGCACAATTTAATAAACTAGGTTTGTGTCTGTAGGTTAACACTCTAAATGGCAAGAACTATGATTTAAAAAGCAAAACCTGCCCAAACAAAGGAATTAAAATATCACTTTTATAAAATATCATTTATATTAGACATTTTGTACCCTAGAGGTACATTTATAGATACTTTCATTATATGTCAACTGTGATATGTCAGCATTTTAAAATATACTACATGGGAAAGTATACATATCCATAGCTAGTTTTAGCAAACTTCATTCACCAAACAGTTGTTGAGCATCTGGTATATGCCAGCACCAGACTGTGCCTTTTAGAAAAATCTGTTCTTATAAACATTTGAAAGTTTAATTTATCGCCAAGTTTTCTTTTGTAAGTTCTGGGCATATTTTATCTTTTCTGAGAGTCTGTTTTTCCTGCTCTGAGGTTTTGGGAGTTGGGTGCAGCAGCTGAGGCAGAGTGAAATGAGCCTTCACTGGTTGTCGAGATGGAGCAAAGGAGAATTATTCCTGCTTAAGGGGATCCCTCCTTCGACCTGCTCTTGGTGGGTCAGGAGTCAGGTGAAAACATTCTCCACCATAATGATTTTCACAGCCTCAAAGCCTCCAATTCACATGTACCGATGTTATTTGATTTTTTCCTTCTCGCACATCCCCAAAGCAATCCAGACGTTTCTAAGAATTATTAAAAAGTAGGTGATTGAGTTTTTTCTCTTTGAGTGAGAGTTTGGAGCACCCCCCCCCCCAAACTTCTTTGAAGGGATTCAAATCCTTTTGATTTAAAACTAAGGCTTTAAAGGCATTTACACCGAGGATTGAAACATTTTAAATAACAAATACAATAGCAAACATTCCCAGAGCTCCTAGTCTGTGGTAGGCACCATACCAAAAGCTGTCCTGCAATAATGGGTCACTGCTACCTGTGAGGCAGAGACTACCATTGCCCCTGTTTTACAGAGGAGAAAATGGGACCTCCAAGAGTGAAGCACGTAGCAAGGGGTAGAACTGGACTGTCTGGTTATGAAGACTGGTCTTCATGGATCCAGCGTGTGGATCCATTAGACAGGTGATCCTCAGGAGTGTGCATGGGCAACACAGACTACTACATTCTCTGATCATAGTATAAACAGAATATAAGAGCTTAAAAACCACTCACAATGGGTTATAATTTTGTGATTTGAAACCTCGGCCATTCAAAGCATGTCAGTTTTGAGAATGTGTAAAAGCATTTTGAAGTAATGTATTTTAAAGGGCTCTTCATTCCACAGTGGCAACAATAACAACAACCACAACAGCAACAATAGAAATACGACTAAAACTTGTCAATATTTAAGTAGGAACGCCAAAAATGAAGAGCAGGAAGTTTTGCTTTGATACTTGGAACTCTATGAACACGAGCAGTTTTGGATTCTTGGCTGACTTTGAAATCCACTTATTGGATCAAATTCTCCAACCTTCTTTGAACTGACTGATGTGTTTTGACTCCTCTTTTCAAGGACTGTTGTCATCGGCGCCGCATGGGCCATCTAACAAACCGGGGTCGTGCCTGTGGAAAAACCCAAACTGCAGCTTCCCTATTGTCCTTAGAGTAGATGACAGTAAAAACTGCTGGTTGCAGTCAGCTGTGGTTGCTAAGGGTTCGCACAAGCCATGAGGAAACAGTGTGTTCTCAAACAAGACAGGGTGAACCAATTTCATCGAGGTCCAACAAGTAGGCTGGCATGACAGTCATGGATTCTGCTTTACTACTTTTAAAAGTAGTAATGACAGTCATTACTACTTTTAGAGGAATGTGGGGTTTTGGACTCTGAGTCCCGAAGATGCTGTTACGAAAGTGAAGTTTAAGCTGTGTGACCAAAATCAGGTTGCCGAGGGGGTCATCAGTTCTTTTTCCCAAAGAGAAATCCACATATGATGGGATGAAGGGGAGGGGTTACTAGGATACTCTAACTCTCGCAAGAGCAGCCAGAGGACGGAGGTCTTACCTGCTGTACCGTGGAGATCACACTTTCCCCACTAGGCTGCTCATCAGCTAACTTCTGTAAAGGGCCAGGTTGTCAATATTTTTGGCTCCTGGGACCACACGGTCTTTGCCAAAATGATGCAACTCTGCTGTAGTAGCTTGAGATCAACCATAGACAACACATAAGCGAATGGGCAAGGTGGTGTTCCCATAACATTCTCCTTGTAAGAACTGGTAAACAAATGGGTTTGGCAGGCAGACTGCAGTAGTTTGCTGACCCTTGATCTAGGCCATTAGGAGACACATGAAAAGGCTTTGAAGTCAGAAAGTTGTATAACCAGGCATATGCTTTACAAAGACCCTCCTGGTAGCAGAGTGAGGATGGATTTAAGGAGTGTGAGATGCAAGACTGAAATAGCCCCATCAAAGTGGATAAGGGCCTGAGTTCTGAATGTTACCAATGGACTATGCTTGGAGAAAAGGGAATGTGCATGTGCTTTTAAATCAGGTTGCAGAGCACTGGTGACAGCAGAGAAATATTAAATGACATAGAAGGCTAAGGCCTGAGTTAGAGAATATAGGAGTCGGAACAGATTTGGGGAAGAATGCTGATTTCGGTTTGGGTGTCATATGTGTGAGTCATCAGCAGGGGATTAGTAGTGAAAGCCATAGAGAGGGACAGCAAATACCGGTGCTGGAGCCAGAGTGAGAGGAATGCAGATGAGGGTTCCCTGAGTATTACCAAGCAGATGGTGCAGGGTTAGGGGATGGAGAACCAGGGAAGAATGGTATCACAGAGAACCAGCGACAACTTTGAGAATACTATCGAGAAGACTAAAAAGATTCCATTAAGTTTGGTGATTGGAAGGCATTTTTTGGAATGTTACCCAGAATAGATTTCATGAAACAAAATAAAATAAGTTGTCTGGAATCTCTTTTAAAAAATTATGTTAAATGGGGTGATACATTTTTATGTCCTTGATTTCTCTTCTAGCATTAAGTGGTAGGATCGTTTAAAATAGGGGGATGACTGGGATCCTGTGCCTCTCACCTTGTAAATGACTTGGTCCAGCAATCACTCCATGTAGGGGTGGGGAGGTGGGTAAGATCTCATCTGGTCACCCTGAGGTGGTCTGTGTGCATTTCTCGGGTGAGCTTCACGCTATGAGTGTTGGAAAGTGGTTAAGTGACTTCTTAAAAAGATAGGGAGTGCTGATTTTAGGGTGTGTGTAAACAAAAGCAGTGGACTTCTTAGGACAAGGGACCCCAGAATTTTAATTTGTGATAACCATTGGACACACATGAAGGCTCTATCCTGAAGCCACCTCAATGAAGAAACTGAGTAGAAGCAGCTTTAAGATAGAATCTTATGATTTGGGAGTGTTCCGTTTCACCGTTTAATGGTCAAGGGATTAGTCATCCCTTCAATGGTGGAGTTTCCAATGATTTATGGCCACCTTTGAAGAAGTTTGTATTGGGAAAACATTTTACATGCCTCGTGGATGAATGTATCTCATTCAAACTTTGGGTGATCTGTTTAAAATTTTGTCTGAAAAACATGGAAAAAGTAGCAAAATCATGCTCATGGTTTTCAAGAGTCCATCCTGAGAGAATTAGCATTTGTTGCTGAAGGAATTGCTTAATGAACACATGAAAAGCTGCATAACACACGTGTCTGAATATTTTCCATTAATTTGCCTCTTTAAACCACATCAAGGGAGAGTAAAGCTAAATGACAATAACATCACAATAGTTAACAACGAAAATAAAAGGAGTCCCTTTCTCTGTTGTGACTAATTGGCTCACTGAGACTGGAATACAGTTTTAACTGACACTACAGCTTTGCCATGAAGTGACTTGGTTCTCTCTCTTTGATCAGTTTCCTGCTCCTTGGCCTGACTCTGCAGTCATCCTGAGAATGTACGCAGCTACTTGGGTAGGTGGAAAACCTGCAAAGCACCAAGTGTGAAAAGTAAATTTAACCACTGTAGAGCAATACTAAAATGAAAAGCCAGTTACAAGATACTAGCCCATGTTTTTTTTTTTTTTTTTTTTTTGAGAAGAATGGCTCTTCCTGTGGGCCCAGTGAACCGGTTTCTGTTCCCGCTACCACTGAGCTACCCAGCCAGGCCCAGCCCATTTTTTAAAACTAAAGGAATTACAATTGGATTCACAACTAGTGTTTTTTAAGAACTTAATAAAATCATAAACTTCACTTAGAAAAATACTTGGGGAAGGACATCAGTGAGTATTGTGAAAAGAGAAGCAATGCTGGAAAAAAGATAGCCTTTTTGGCTATTAGAATAAATTATAAAACTATACTTAAAAGGGCATGATAATGATACAAAAATAAAATGGCTCAAAAGAGAGTCATGCTATATGATAATCTGAAAGTAACAAAAATGGGAAAAGAGGATATCTAAACAGATATTATTTCAAGAAGGAAAATCAGCAGAGTATGGACTATAGTATTTGTCTAGAAAGGTGTTGATTTTTAAAGAAATTACAACAGAGAATACGAATTCAGGTAAAGAGAGATCTAGGTGGACTCCATCTCGGTTTAGGAAGCAGCAGGTTCCCATGGTGCCCCACCCCTACACCACTTTAGCGCCATTCCTTTGTGCCCTGGGGAGCCAGCAAGTGCACCGGTTTAGAGGGAGGCCCTGGAGCCAGACTGGGTTTGGGTCTGAGTTCGACCACTTCCTTGCTGGTTGCCAATTAATTACTTAACTTCCTTCAGTTTCCAGATTCATAAACCAGAGTAAACATAGTGCATCACTCAGGTTTGTTATGAGAATTTAATGAGTTGATATTTTTAAAAAAACACAGTGTCTAGCATAGAGAAAGCATTTCGTTAAATGTTAGTTATTGTTACTGTATTTTTTATTTTCTCAAATTCAAAGTTTGAAAAGTGATTTGAACTTTGATATAGCTCAGGACAGCGCTATACAGAAGGATGAAGAGAAAAACAATCTGCTTTTCTATTCTTAAAGAAAATTACATTTTTTATTGCTTAGATCATCTAGTCTAGTAATCTATTCTCCGAAATTCCCTGAAATAAGTCTGTAATGGAAATAACTAAGATATTTCTATAAAATCAGGAAACCCTTTATAAAATTTACAATGCATGAAAGTGACTCATGGAAACTCCTTGAAGTAGATGTACAGTATAAAGATACCTCTCAAATATGAATAAGAATACTTCTTTTCACTTTTTGAAGAACCCAAATTTAGTCTTATTTCCATGAAATAAAAGTGTCCATAAACTCTGCCAATATCCATTTGGAAGCCCGGAACATTCCTTACCCTTTAGAAAGTATGCTGATCCCTCGTTCTGAATCCTTGGGAAACACAACAACAAAATCCAAGTGAAAACTGCATGAGCTGAAGTTGGTTTATATTTTCTGAAATAAGAATTCTGTGTGTCCTGGCTGATGTAGCTCAGTGGATTGAGTGCTGGCCTGCAAACCAAAGAGTCACTGGTTCTATTCCCAGTCTAGGGCACATGCTTGGGATACAGGCCAGGTCCCCAGTAGGGGGCATAGGAGAGGCAACCACACATTGATGTTTCTCTCCCCCTTTCCTTTCCCTCTCTAAAAACAAACAAACAAACAAACAATTAATTTAAAAAATAATTCTGTGTGTAATTATTATAATCTCTGTGCTTCCTACAAGTTAACAGAAATGGATTGGCATACATATCCTCATTTCTGTCTAGAGTGAGAATTTTGCTTTAAACTGTATATTAAGTTAGAGGATGGTTTTGCCTTAATCAGATTGGGCTTTTGTTAAATTATGAGTCCACGGCAAATATATATCGATTGCTTGAAATATGCAAGATAGCAAAATAATTGGTGAGAGAATGCATTTGATAAAGATGCTTGGTGAGAATTTCAAGGCATTGGCAAGAGATGCTGAAGGCAGGACATGCCAAATCAAGAGGGATTAAAGTGGACGAGAGTGGAAAGTGGAAGCTTTCTTGAAGGAAGAGAGTTGGAGCCATGCATTGAAGAACTGCCAGAGCTCATTTGGCTGAGCTGAAAGTAGAGAAGCAGCGCAAATGCAGCTACAAGAGGCACATATGGAAGGTCTTATCTTTTGTCTGGTAATATGTCTAGGAAAATATTCATATATTTCCAGTTACAAAATGAGTCATGGGATATAATGTACAACATAAGGGGCAGCATCAGTAATACTGTAATAACTATGTACAGTGATGGATGGTTATTAGACTTAGTGTGGTGATCACTTCATAAGGTACATACATGTTGAATCACTATGTTGTACACCTGAAACTAATAATATGGGTATGCCAATTATAATTTTAAAAAATGTTAATTGAAGTTTTGTTCAGTGGGTAGGGTTTTTATTTTCTTTGCATTCCTCTTTATGCTTTGAGAAAAATTTATTATCATCATGCATCTCATTTTTACAAGAGGAAAAAAACAATGTATCTATTTACATTTTTAGGGGAAAATTTTTTTTTGCAGATATCTCCTTAGTGAATAAACAGAGGCTGTATAAATAAATGTACTGGTTAAGAATATAGAAGTAGAAGATCAAAACTATAAACAGTAAAATGACAACAAACTCACAACTATCAACAACTGAACCTAAAAGAAAAACAAAAACAAAAACAAACTAACAAACAACTAGAACAGGAACAGAATCACAGAAATGAAGACCACATGGAGGGTTATCAGTGGGGAAGTAGGGGGATGGGGGAAAAGGTACAGAGAATAAGAAGCATAAATGGTAGGTACAAAATAGATAGGGGTGGTTAAGAATAGTATTGGAAATAGAGAAGCCAAAGAACTTACATGTACGGCCCATGGACATGCACTAAGGTGGGGGAGTGCTGGAGGGGGTGGGGTGCAGGGCGGAGGGGGGTAAAGAGGAGACAAATGGGACAGCTGTAATAGCATAATCAATAAAATATATTTAAGGAAGAATATGGAAAATGGAGTATTAAACTAAAATCATCAGCTTCATTACCCAGTATATGACATTTAAACTCCCCCCAAGTTTTTATTATGAAAAATTGCACATATATCATTCAGAGCTGAAATTGAAGTTGAAAGCTAACAATGATTATCTACATTTAGAGTAGATAATTGTTCGCATTTTGCTCTCTTTGCTTTTGCTTTATCATATCTATTGATGAATCCATTCACCTTCATTCTTTGATGAATTTCAGAGTAAGTTTCAGACATCAATACCCTATTTCATACTAAATTTTAACCCAATCCAAACGTGTCCCATATCAGATGCTTATGGCGAAGATAAAGTTTACCTTGACTCCTGACCCTGACGCCTTTTATATATCCAGAACTGTGCAATATATTCAATTCATAGAATATTAAAGCCAGAAAGAAGCTATCTGAAGGGGAGTCGCCAATGAGATAATCAGGTGGATCTTATAATGGGGCTGACTGGGCCTCAGTGTGGGGAGGGTGCAGAAGAAGTGGAGCTTCTCAGAGAGCCTGACAAAACAGAATTGGAAGTCAGGACCGGCTTCTAGCCTTGGCCAGTGGTCCCAGGAGCCCTGCATTGTAAATAACCACCATCTCTCCTTTGGACTCCTCTGTGGGTCTAAGACACTGAAAGCTACACATTTATTAGGATAGCTAAAAGAGTACACTGTTAAATAAAATCTTTAAGAAAAAACAACTATGGATAGCTGTACTTCTAAGCCATTCAGTTAAATGCAGACTTTAACAATGGAAACGGTAGCACAGATATTGCAAAGGCAAAGATGTGGAATGGTTCTAGTTTTTGTAAACTACGTGCCCAAGAAGACAATATTCCCCACCTTTTCCCCACCCCAGGACTGGATACCTTTCTGTAATGAAGTCAAAGACAGGAGAAAGCAGTTTTCTTAGGTGCAGCTTCATTTCTCAGGAGTATGCTGGCAGACCTGTGTGTGTGTGTCTTGCAAATTAAATGCAAGGATTTACCACAAGGAAAGGAAGAACAGTGAGGTAAATGCGGATGTAGAAGAGTCAAGATGTATAGAAACTATATCTGAATTTTCTTGCCTAATTAGCCATCAAAACGTGGTTATTCTGGCTGCTTTCTGGAACTCCCTCCTACCTTCCTTGCTCTGCTTACCAAATATTTGCTCCGATTGTCTAACTTTTACATTGACTGGGAACTGAAAGTGTCTGTGCTATGTGTATTCAGTAACTACAGGTAGACCTTTCTTAGAAATCAGAAGTTACCATAATTCCACCCTCACACTCTTTGCTTGCTTGATAATTAACAACAGAAAGCTTGGAAACTCCCCACCCCTCCTCAGATGACTAATTCAAAGAGTGTGTGTCTCTGCCCTATTGTGTTGGGGTAGTTCTGTTCTGCTATCAAAAAAATTCCACCCAGCCATGGAGTGCTGTCTCATGCAGTTGTGGCTACATGTGATAAAATTAGTTTCTTTCGGGTGAATGTCCACTTGTGATAAAGTAAACTCAACTACTTTTCTTTCAAAGTTCTAATAAACAAAATTGCAAGTAGCTATTTTTGGACAATGTCCACGCACTGACAAATTAAAATGTATTCATGCAAGTTAAACCTCCCAAATGTCTATCTGTTAAAGTGTTTTTACTAGATTTCATATGAATTCTTTCAACTGAATGTCTTTCATAAATTGAATTCAGCAGATGTTTATTTCAAGTCCACTTCTTTTAATCTCTGCCAGAATTTACATAAGGGTTGAATTTATTGTTGGCTTATCAGTTTCTGTAGCTAAAATCTGACTATAGAATAGTGCTTCTGAGCTCTGGTTTTATAATTCCACTAGCTAATTTTAAAAAGCATGTAGTAAAATTCTGAATTTTTTAATGAAAAAAGGTAATTTTTACTGACTCCATACTTTGTGAAGACCATATAGCATTTTGGGGGAAAATGAGTTTTATGAAACAAAAGGTCCCAATGGGAAAAAGAGAGACCATTCTTTAAACACTTTTAAAAATTCCCATTCTCAAAATACTTATTTCAACTTAAGTTTGTTTTGTAGGTCCTTTGCATGGTTTATTTATAACATAAATAATTTAGAAAACTTCTGTATAACTTTTGCTGTTACAGGTATTTTTTAAGGACATTTATATATAAACCTCTGTAATCCTTATAACACCCTTAGTAAGTAGGTATAATTATTTTTCTCTTTTTACACAGAGAGGAACTGAGGTACAGAGATGGTACATTGTTCAGAGTCACGTATCTGGTAATGGGCAACACTGTGATTCCAACCAGAGAAGTCCAACTCTGGATTCATTTCAAACTTTGTGCAGTTAAGGTTGACCAATTGTCACTTAGAATTCCAGAAACACTGGGGTAAGAGTTGGCACAGATATTGTCCAAATGGGCTATGCAGTAAATTAATAACTAAATTAAACTTTGACTGGATGCTTGTATCACTTGGGGAACTTAGAAGAAAAAAGTACCTGAGCCCCACCTAGCCAACTGAATTGGAATCTCTGGGGGTGGCAGGTGGTCCCAGTGTGCAACCAGGTTGAGAAACACTGATCCAAACCTCTTTAGCTGAGTCTTAACACAGGGAACTCAGCTTTGTACCAGCATCAGAATCACCTGCAGGGCTTGTTAATACACCCAAGTGACTGTGTCTCACTTCCAGAACTTGTTCTTCAGTCTTGGGTAGAGTCCAAGAATTTCTATAAAGTTCCCAGATGATGTTGATGCTGCTGGTTTAGGGAGTATACTTTGAGAGTTATAGTCCTAATAGGTTGGGATAAGGACAAGAGTGTGATGGAGACCTGGAAGAAACTGGACAATTCACCCAGTATCTCCCTGATGCTGACTCATGTCCTCTATTTCATTGATTTACCCAGTGTCACTGCTGCAGAATAAAGGGAGAAAAGAAAAAGGAAAGATGTGAAGCTAAAGGGAAGTGAGGGAAAAGCGATAACGGAATCAACTCTGGTCAGTAAATTAAAGCTTTCTAGTTCTCTTGCTGACCACATGTCAAGGATGGATGGACTATGAAATTAAAATATTTAAAGATGTCCACACTCAAAAAGAAGATAAACCATTCTAGCTCAGGAACAGAACAGGAAGGCAAGGCAGTGGGTGACACGGGAGGACTGGGGAGGCAGGCTGTGGCTCAGGATATGGAAGCATGGTTTACTCAGCTCCTATATGGTGACCTGAAGACCTGAGCTAGGGTCACTCTTTGAAACCAAGGGCAGAAACAGATATCCTTGTCCCATCATCCTTGGTACCATGAAAGAAGGACAAATGATTGGCCACTGAAAGTTGGGTTAGACAAGCATTTCTCAACTGAGCATAATTTTAATAGAGCATGGGTAGGGGTGTGGGGAGAACATTTTGTAATATGTACAAATGCTTTGTGTTGTCACAATGAGGGGGTGTGCAGGGGTGCTATTGACATCTAGTAGGTAGAGACCAGAGATGCTGCTAGACATCCTAAAATGCATAAATGTGATGAGGTTGAGAAATCCTGGATTAGATACAGCCCCAGAGCCAGAACCTGGACCAAGATGCCAGTTTGCTTAGTAATAATTGCGCTAAGTGCAACATTAGTGTGGGCCTGGATCATGCAGCTGTCAATACACATGTGGTTCAAGGCTGGAGTCCTCAGGGAGAATTAGTCAAGATCAGCCCAACATTAGAGAAGGTGTAGAGGAGGAAGGTGGAAAGAGAAAAGCAACCAAGTAACCAACCAACCAACCAAGCTTTCTCAAAATGTGTCTGCAACACAAAATTTCAAAATATGAGAAAACTGTTCATAAGAAATAAAAACCCAACAAAATCAACAATTATAAGATAGGCTTACCTATCTTATAGGTAAATTAAACTTAAATTAAAGTAAGAGAGCAATCTGAAAATGACTTCAAAATTCAGGATTCATCCAGAAACCAGTAAGTGAATAATATCTACATGAGAGTATAAGAATATTTGAAACAAAATAGGCAGACATTAGACAAGAACAGCAGTTATGAAAAACAATCAATTAAAATATTGGAAATAGAGACTTTGGTCAAGATGGAGGCATAGGTAGATATACTCATAACCAAAAGAAGGACAACAACAAATTTAAAAACAAAATATAACCAGAACTGCCAGAAAAATTGAACTGTATGGAAGTCAAACAACTAAGGAGGTAGAGAAGAAACATTCATCCAGACCTGTAGGAGGGGTGGAGATGGGAAGCCAGACTGAGAGGACTCGCAGCAACGTGGTAGCTGGAGGATCAGGGCAGGTGAGGCGGTGGCTGGTGGAGTAGTTGGTCCCACATTTATGTGCAGATAAACCCAGAGGAACAACTGGGGAGCGAGACAGACCTTGCAACCCACGGTTCCAGTGAAGGAAAAAAAAGCCTCAGAACCTCTGATTGAAAAAACCTGTGAGTATTGCAGCAGTAGGAGAAACTCCCAGCCTCACAGGAGAGATTGTTGGAGAGACCCACAGGGCCATAGAATGTACGCAAAACCACCTACATGGGAATCAGCACCAAAAGGGCCCAATTTGCTTGTGGGTAAAGGAGGAAGTGACTGAAAGCCAGTGGAGAGCTCAGCAAGTGCCACTGTTCCCTCTCAGACCCCCTCCCCCAAAATACAGAGCCATAGCCTATTTGGCAAATACTTAAGGCTCCGCCCTTTACTATATAACAGATGTGCCAAGAGAAAAAAATATGGCCCAAACGAGAGAACAGATCAAAGCTCCAGAAAAAATACAGCTAAGCAATGAAGAGATAGATACCCAACCCATCAGATGCACAGTTCAAAACACTGGTAATCAGGATGTGCACAAAAATGGTTGAGTATGACTGCAAAATAGAGGGAAAAGTGAAGGCTATGGAAGGTGAAATAAAGAAAAATGCACAGAGAACCAACAGTGATGGGAAGGAAACCACAACTCAAATCAATAGTTTGGAGCAGTAGGAAGAGATAAATTGTCAATCAGAACAGAAAGAAGAAACTAGAGTTCAAAAAAATGAGGAAAGGCTTAGGAACCTCAGGACAACTTTAAAAGTCCCAATATTTGAATCATAGGGGTGCCAGGAGGAGAAAAGGAAGAGCAAGAAATTGAAAGCTTATTTGAAAACATAATGAAGGTGAATTTCCCCAATCAGACAAAGGAAATAGAGTTTCAGGAAGTCCAGGAAGCTCAGAGAGTCCTCCAAAAGCTGGACCCAGGAGAGCATACACCAAAGCACATCATAATTACATTACCCAAGATTAAAGATAAGGAGAGCATCTTAAAAGCATCAAGAGAAAAGGAGACAGTTACCTACAAAGGAGTTCCCATTGGACTATCAGCTAATTTCTCAAAAGAAATCTTGCAGGTAAGAAGGGGTTAGAAAGAAGTCATGAAAGGCAAGGACCTACATCCAAGATGACTCTATCCAGCAAAGCTATCATTTAGAATGGAAGGGCAGATAAAGTGGTTCTCAGATAAAGTCAAGTTAAAGGAGTTCATCATCATCAAGCCCTTATTATATAAAATGTTAAAGGAACTTATTATAGAAAAAGAAGATAAAAAATACGAACAGTAAAATGACAACAAACTCATAACTATCAACAACTGAACCTAAAAAAAAAACCCTAAAAATGAACTAAGCAAACACCTAGAACAGGAACAGAGTCACAGAAATGGAGATCACATGGAGGGTTATTAGTGGGGAATGGGAAGGAGGGAAAATGGGGAGAGAGGTACATGGAATAAGAAGCATAAATGGTAGGTACAAAGTAGACAGGGGAGGTTAAGAATAGTATAGAAAACGTAGAAGCCAAAGAACTTATATGTATGACCCATGGACACGAACTAAGGTGGGGAAATGATGTTGGGTGGGGTATAGGGAAGAAGAGAAAAAAGGGGCAAAAAATGGGACTATAATAGCATAATCAATGAAACATACTTAAAATTGGAAATAAAAACTTAATTAGTGAAACAAAAACCTCTGTATGGAATAAAATCTGGATTGGACACAGAGAGGGTGAGCAACTCCCCTGATCTGTCTGGGATGAAAATGTCTCAAGGATATGGGACATCAAATACAGATGAAGAAAAACTTAGTAAACTGAAAGATAACATTGATAAACTGATTTATAATTAAAAGAGCCACAGAGATAAATAGTTTAGCAAAGCAATTAACATCATGGAGGATGGGTTGGGACTGTCTAACTCTTATCTAAAGGAAACTCTAGATAAAATAACTAGGAAAGAGGAAATGGTAGAGTAATAGTTTTTGAAGAAATAATAGCTGAGAACTTCGAAGGATTGCAGAAAGTTACTAGGTTTTAGATTAGGCAATTACTGTCATAGACCAAATCCAGCCTGCCACCTGTTTTTATAAATAAAGTTTTATCAGAATGCAGTCAAAATTTTCATTGGTTATGATTGTGTTTGTTTTCATGCTACAATGGTAGAACTGAATTGTTACAATCTGCTACCTGGCTCTTTACAGAAATGATGTAGATTCTGCTTTAAAATGATATTCTGAATATTCAATAGAATAAATGAAAATAAACTCACATCTTTGAACTATAATAAAGCTGCAGAACATAGATAAACATCTTAAAACAAATGACTGAGTTTGACCTATAGGAAATGACAATTAGACTTGATAGCACACTTACATCAGCAACAATAGAACTCAGAAGCCATTGGAGTAAGTCTGTAAAATGCTGAGGAAAAGTATCGGTTTAAAATTTTTATATAGAGCTAACTTATCATTTAAGGGAAAAGTTAAAATGAAGAGATTTTCAGTCTTACAAAGAAGACCAATATACACTGTAGCATGTTTTGCCTTTCTTCCAAATTAGTACCGTCTGGGTCATTCCCTGAATGCATGAGGTTCATGCATTCCTACATCTCTGTCCTGAATAGCTGAAGCATGACTATGCCCCTTATTTTGGCCAATTAAAGAGGAGTGAAAGTAATATACATCTCTTCCAGCTGGAAGTTTTATTTCTTTATTTATAAAATTATTTATCTATTTTTAGAGAGAAAGAGGAAGGAAGAAATAAAGAGGGCAGAGAAACATGAATGTGAGAAAGAAACATCGATTTGCTGCCTCTCATATGACCCCTCACTAGGGACTGAGTTCACAACCCGAGCATGAGCCCTGACCAGGAATCAAACTGCCACCTTTCACTCTGTGGATGATGCTCAACCAGCTGAGCCACATCAGTCGCAGGCACAAGTGGAAGCTTTAAGAACTAGAAATGGGGTCGGAGAATTGTGTTCAATGGGTAATTACATTGGATTTAAGTCCCTGTCGTGTTTGGGAGAACAATAACAAACACTAAATAACTGGAGAAATTGTTGGACAATGGGTAAGAGCATATGTACCTGGGTAAGAAGTTACATGAAACCAGACCGCTAGAATCAGATATAAGAAACAATGACAGACATGGGAATTTTATAAATACACTGACCAGCATGACAGGTGGGAGCCCTAGAAGCAGAGCCGCACAGATGTGGGAAATGGATTTGTGATGGCGGAGGGATCGGAAAGCAGTCAGGTGCAGAGCAGGCTGGACTGAATGACACTAAGCTGATTATCCACATAAGAACACACTACAGCCTTCCTCACAACACAACCATACATAAAACCCGAATAATTAAAGACCTAAATATGGAAACCAAATCTTGAAACCATTTAAGGGGAAGATTAGGAGAATATCTTTAATTTTCAGGGTAGCAAAAGTAACTTCCTTCAAAGGCCATCAGAAGCAGAAATAATAAAAGGCACATTCTAAAATTTGACAGGATTACAATGGAAAACTTCTTTATAAGAAGAGATGGCAATCGCAAAGTAAAAAAGAAACCAGTAATTGGGAACGTGAAGTTCACAACACATATCGCTTACACAGGATTAATGCTTAGAACTATTATATAAGGATTGCCTACAAGTCCACATGAAAAAGCAGTGTGTAAGAAAAGGGTAAATAAAGCACATGGGAAGGACGTACAGAAGGAGCCACCTGAATGGCCAATAAACTCATGCAGACGTTTCGTCTCAGCAGTAATCAGGAAACTTAAAACAACATTGAAGTTGAGTTTTGCATATAATGAGTTTTCAAAACTATATCAATAAAGCTGACAATGCCAAGTTTTAGGGATGTCGTACAGAAGTGGTAACTCTCATACAGAAGTGGTGGGAGGTGAATTATTACATTGACTTTGGAGAACAATTTGCTAACATTCAATAAACTTGAGTGTATGCCTATATTCCTTATGTAAAGAATACTCCTTCTAGTTCTGTTTGAAACTGAAAATAACAACAACAAATTAAATGTTGGCAATTAGGTGGTGAATAAATTGCAATATAATTATGCAGCAATTCAAGAAGCCGAACAAGAGCGGCATGGGTCCAGATGGAAATACCTTGAAAACATACCAACGTAGAGTGAAAAATAACAAATGCAGAAATCATAAAAATAAAACGGGGCAAAACAACACTACCTGTCATTTTATGGATACACACATATGAAATGAAAATATAAAAGTGTGGCTGAAAAGCAAGATGCCACGCCCAGAGCCGCGGTGGTCCTGTGCCATTGGAGGAGTGTGGAACTGCGAAGGGCAGAAAGAAGCTTCAGCTCTGTCCTTTGTTATGTTTTGAAAAGATGGCAAGTGGCAGTATTATGGCAAAATGGTAATATGTGTGAGATTTGGGTGGTGAAAGTGTGAGTGTGTTATTTGTTTTATAAGGTAACCATACTATTTTACTATATTTATTATACCATAATATTTTAAAAGGAGAAGGACAGGAGAAGAAAGAAAGGGTAGGCGGAATGTACTTCGAATTATTAGGGAAGTGGTATTGATGTTGCCAAATCCAGAGCTGGGGCCCCACACCCAGCCCCTTTGAGAACGATGCTGCTATACACTTGCCGTGTGCCACATTCTGCTCTGGGACACGGCCCTCATTTTCTCCTGCATGCATCAACTTGTAGAGGAAAGGGATCTCCTAGAATTCAACCTCGCATCCTTGGCTTAAAATCTACTTGTCATAGAACAGAAGAAAATTTTCACACACTGGGCAAGTTCTCGCTGCAAAAGGTGGGTGGATGGCCACTTTTGCTGTAGGGCAGGATAAGAAGAGGTCAGGGAGTGGGGGTGGGGCATGAGCCAGGTGGAGGTGACTAGATTTCTATTTGGGGTTATTAACATATAATTTAGGACTGTGACCTCCTCCCGCTTCCAAGATGAGGACAGGAATCACGGCTCTACTGGCAAGAAGTGGGTTGGAACCTGGCTCTCAGAGGGATCCTTCTAGATCAGATTTTAAATATTCTGATTTTCCTGGGCCACCAGCATGCCACTGGGTTTCCATTACAACCCCTCAAGTTATTTGCAGGTGCCCAAAAACATTGTCCTCAGAAAGCCTACATTTATTGTCTAACGTGGCTGTGCTCAAGTTTGGGGCCACAGTATGAAGTATGAGGGAGAAAAAGCTGATATTTAAATCCCAAGCCACAAGCCCGCTGTCTGGTGAGGATGGATGTCACTTCAGAGGTAGCCTTGCTCTCCAAATGTGGATTATGTCGAAGTGGCACTCACTCCTTTGCTTAGGAGCCCCTGGTGACTGCCCAGTGAACCAAATAAGGTCAGATTCCTTGTGGTATTTGTGACTGATCAATTGAATGACCCCTGCCTCATTTTTGGAAGCACCTCTTGCTATTCTCCTCTTGCTCATCCTCCAGTCCTGGTCTCCCTGCTGGTCCACTTTCTCCTCTGCCTCCCTTCTTCCCCACCTGCCATTGCCTCTGCTGGACATGGTCTTCACCCCCACGCCCCCAGGCCCAGCTCATTCTCATGCTGATGCAGCAACTCACAACCCTCATTACACACCCCCCACCCCATCCCCACCATGGCCAGGTTTTGCTGTAACTGGCCTTGACAATGGTTGTGACTCATAAGCTGGTGAAGTGCTGTGAATGTGCAGGCAGAGTTGACAGCCACTGCGTTAGTCTGTGTGTCACCTCGCCAGAGACCAGACCCCTTCCCCAGAGGACGTCTTTTCTATGTACTCTCTCTCGGCTCCTTAGTCACTTCCTCTGAGGTCACTACAGGTATTTAGTTTCATTAGCTTTTGGTCTATCCACTTCCAGGAAACAGTGGTCTCCAAGTGCCTGCAGTGTTGGTATCATTGGGAAATTTATTAGCATTATGAATGATCAGGCTGTGTCCCTGACTGTGCAGGTGACTTAGGTACTCACTGACATTTGAGACCCACTCACTGCAGGAAGTGTAAGCCCCAGGAAGCCGGGATTTCACCTGCGTGGTTAACCCTGTGTTCTCGCGAAGCCCCAGCATGGGGTAGGGGTGCCATAAGCATTGATGAATGAATGAGTGATAGCACAATTCTTTTGTCAGTAACTCACATGTGAACTGAAAGGTGAATGAAAGGAGCAAAAAATCCTAACAAAACCCCCCAACACATATTTTACTTCTTTCTTAAAACCTTCTAAGATTTATTATAAAAGATTTTTTTTTCCTCATTAAGCATGAGCATACAAAACTTTGTGCATTACTGGATATCTTCTCCTACTGAACCTTTTTTCCCCCAAAATTCTCCAAGTTGAAATGTACCTAAAATGCTTCTTTTGTGAACAGGTGTGATTTTCTATTGTTCCCATTTTTGGACTGCGGAGCGAGCTGATCCACAACAGCAGAGCCTGTCAGTCTCCAAGGGAGCAGATGTCGGAGAGGCAGAATCCTATTGCCCTTGGCCTTTCACGTCTGAAACGTGGAATCATATCATACAGAACACGGGGAAACACCTGACTCTGTACTTAGCTGAGCAGTTCAAGAAAGAGCTGGAAAGACTGGATTGAGGTCGCTCAGGACAGTAGTGGAGGCTGGGCCTCGTACCCGACACTCCTTGCTGCTACCCTTGCTGCTACGTGGCTAATCCCCACCCATCTGAGTAGCCACTGGGCTTGTCCTCAGGTTTCCACAGTAATTAAGGTCGAGCTGTTTTCTAAGAATCTGGGACCTAAAGATCCAGTTTGGAAACAATAAAGGGACTTATCAGCCCCACCTTTATAGGTGATTGCCTTCCTCTTCCAGGTGCGGAGGCAGGGAGGGGCCTGTCTTAGGGCTGCACACTCCTTTCCCTGAGACTGCCCCCGGACCCCAGCTCTCCTTCTCCCCTCCCCTCTGGCGAGACTACACTCTCTCACTTCCACACGTGCCCCTGCTGGCACAAGAGCTGCAGACTAGCTTCCCATGAACCCTTTGCCCTCTCCGTTTCAGTGCCTATAGTGTGTGGCCCAGCGCCCCCGCCCAGAACCCACAGTCATTGTCTCAGTCCCCATCTTCCCACTGGGAGCTGGTAGAAGCAGGAAGCCTCTCCCCGTGAGAGAAGCCATAACCCATCTCCAGGGTCTGGGGCTGTGGGGTAGAAAGTGGGGGTGTAAGGACACCACAAGTATAAGAGCAGAGCCAATTTTGACAGAGAAATAATAGGAAACGTTGTAGCACAACATAACCCTGTAGTTCAGCTACATTATAGGTGAAGCTTGTTTTCATGGTACCACTGGGGACATAGCCACGATTTTAAATGCGCCCTGAATAATGACTTTCTATTAATTTTGGGAACACGACCTGCCTCTAAGGTTTGGACTATTTGCGTTTTGTTTGCTTCTCTTAATTAAAATCACGAAAACACATTTTTTAAAAACAAGGACCTTGTTTTGTAAAATGCACTGTGTTGTCAAAGTGGCCCTCAGCACCAGCAATATGGCCCAACGCAGTTCCTTGGGCTCTCTCCTGGGACCCAACATACTCATCATAGGAAACCCAACGACATTGCTCGTTCTGGCCCCCAGCTCTCTTAACAGGCCAAGACCCAGAACACAACTTTTCTCTCCCTAAAGCATAGTTCTTCCTGTGCTCTGAAGGCTAGAATCAGAAAAGGGAACTCCCGAAGCCGCAGTCTCTCAATTGGTATAATGAAGACTCAGCAGCTTTACCAGCAAATGGAACAGCATGGGACAACCCGAAGGAGCTCTGGCCCCAGCGCACCCCTGCCCCTCTCTGCTCTATGCAGATGAGCTGAGCTGAGCTGATCGCCAGGAGATCAGGGAGAGCCGAGAAATTGGTTACTCACCATTCTTACTGAAAAGAGTTGATGTGCTCAGCCCACGGCGACCCCGAAGATGCTGTAGCTTGGGCAGCGAATGTGCAAGTTAGCTTGGTAGAGTGCACTTCCTTTTTTGAACTGTGTGGTCTGTCCAGTTTTCACACATTGATATGGAGGGTTGATTTGCATGTTATCTTAGCTCGCGGAGCATTTGTATAGCTGGCCAGGATTATCTAGTTTTTATACTCTAATAACATGAGAAGAACTCTAGGTCAAATTTAGAAGTCAGAAAATTGACACAAAAATTTTTTTTAAAAAGTGCTTGGGTGTTCAAGTGTGTGTGTGTGTGTGTGTGGTTAACCTGGTTTATATAAAGTCTGTGTATGTGGATCTGTCTCTCTATCATCTACAAATGAGGGACCCACTCTAAAATGCTAAAAGTGGCTTACTTGGGTGAAGGGATTGTTATACATAATTCTTATTTTGTGCTTGGCTGACTTTTTGACTTTTCTATTTAGAGTATATGGTGCTTGTTGAAACTATAACTATAACCTTTAAAAGGACAAAAGGATCACAATCACTTTAATCACCACTTCTGAATATATTTAAACCATTCTTGTTAACATTTAAGTGGTGGGAATACTCATAAGCTTATCATAGAATGTTGTTGATTTCATTAAAAATACAAAACATGTTTTAATATAGGTTCATGTGTTAATTTTTCAGCAATTTTTGTTAGCATCAAATGCCTCAATTGCTCACACTGGTGAACTAGATATCTTCAGTTAAGAGCATGGTATTTGTTGCCAGGTAGTTAGATTAACCACCAATCAACTGTAGTACCTATCCAAACATATTCTGACATATAGATTTTTTTCTTTTATTTTGAACATATAGCTTGTTCCTAAAGTAATATCGAAGGCAGAGGATCATCTTTGGTTCCAATGCAAAGGAAAGCCAACTGAGTCCTTCATTTGGGGTTGCAAATTTCTAGTAATTCTTGTATATACTACTGCATTTACCTGGTGCAGGGGCACCAATTTCTCCATTTGATGGTGAGCTAGCACTAATTACACCAAGATAATACAAAATCCTTTATTCAAAAATGTTCCTCACTTATTCCTTAAAATGAAAATGTTTTTCAAAGTCAAGGTGTGGCAGGAAATATGGGTAGAATCACAGCCAGGGCAAGGCAGGATGGCAGGGCAGGATGGCAGGGGCGGACAACAGGAGTGGAAAGGAGCCTGACCCTGCTTAAAACATACGTATTTTAAGGAGAGGTGAGGCTTGAGGAGCCGTCAGGAGCTGGGAGGGTCATTAGCAGTCTGAAATTGTACAGTCTCGGCCACATAGTAAATGTGCAATGAAAGAATGAAAGAGAAAGACAACACAGGCGTGGGACCCAGGCATGCCATTAGACAAAGACCCCTGCCAGAAGAAGATTTTGCAATGCAGACGTGCTTTAGCTTAACCCAAAACGCTCTCATTTCACTATCTGGTGGACCAGCAATTATCACAGTGATGGTACACCTTAGAGTTGAAAGCAGTGGGTCTCAACCTGGCTGGCCATTAAAGTCACCTGGAAGTATTTTTTAAAGCCCAGTTCTCAGGCTTTTACCCCAGGCTATTAAAATAAAAATCCCTAGCTGTGAGACCAAGGCATTAGTATTTTTTAAAGTTCCCGAGCTGATTTCCTGGTGCAGGACTCTGGAAGGAGGGGCACACCGGTATCTCACCAAGCAGGATGGTAAACAGGTCACTAGGTACACCTTGTGGGTAGAAATAATTCTACACTCTGATGCTGTTTACTACTAAGTTTTTCAACATATTGTCACCATGCACTACATGATAATTGCTCATTCTTGGGCATTCTATGGCTTTCTCTCTGTACCAGTAAGCTGGACCAAAACTGCACACTAAACAGGTGTCTAGCAATTTCCACGAACAATGTAGCTGATGGGACAAACTGATCAAGAGAAGTTTGAATTTCAATTCTTCACTTGAATTCCATTTCAGTTCCTACTTATCTCTAAATGCAAATTAAGGTAATGTTTAGTGATAATTAACATAAATTCAGCAGTCTCTCAAAAGCATACACTTAAGAGAAGTATTTTGGCTAAGAGAAAAACAGGTAAAGTCTGAAGCTCCCAACATAACTCAATATCTTCCCATAAGTTTATATTTTTAGTTTTTGTAACATATTCATTTTACTCCAAAGAATTCCTTCAAATATTACATACACGAGTGCATTTTCTGTCAAGTCAACGAAGTACTTAAGTCCTTGAAACAGGAAATGAAATAAAGATGACAATGTACTGACACCATCAAAAAGAAGGTAAAGTTCTGTTGTCCTGGTCTGGCCACCGTCACTATTTCTGCTCTGGGAGGAAGAACTAGGTCAGAGAAGGTGAAAGTGGTTAGAATTCTCCACGTACTTGGGCGTGTATTCACTTGTCATTAATCTGCATTCTAGAAAACTGTTTTTGTTCAGGCAACGGTAAAACCAGTCCGTCCCCTTGCTGTTCCCCAAAGGTGACAGCTAGGTGGAGACTCTGACCCAGAGACAGTGCAGGGCTGGCAGAAACCAGCTTCATTTAAATTAAAAAAAAAAAATCCTTTAAAAAAGAGTCAGTTGACAGGAAAATAGAGGAAGGTAGTCTTAATGAAAATTTAGGTAACGCTCTCTACTGATCGCTATTTAACAGTATGGTCAAGGTTGTATCTCACAGCCTTTAAAAAGCACACAGTGGAAAATGTTCATAAAGAAGGTCAGAAATACTCTTTTACACAATTTCTGCTTTACCACCTGAATGTCTAACATTTTAGGGCAGAAACACAAGATCATCAACATGCCCGGGTAAAACCCTGGAGAGAACAGAGCACGGGAGGTTGAGTCTCACCTCTTCCAGCAAGCCTTCCCTGCTTCCTGCTCATTCATCTCCTCGTTTCTCTGAACTCCTGCAGACTGCATCATGAAGTGAAGCTCTTCGCTACATTTACCTTTTACAGGTCTCCTGCTGAATGGGCTGCACTGAGTTTGGCTCCCTAACTATATCTGAAACTCGTTCAGTGTGAGCTAATTTTTATGCTTTCTTCTGTGACCCTAAGATCCCAGAGCAGCCTCTATTTTTTTAAACTTTTTTTTTTTTTTTTTTGCTCATGGTTTCCTTTCAGAATCTGATCTCTTTGCACACTAATTCTGCATGCACACAGCCACCCCTGAAGCCTATCACTTATGGGAAGCTGGGGGAGAACGTGTGGCTAAGATCTTGTCAGACACCACGATGTGATCGCTACATTGTGCTCTTTGATGATTAAATGACAGCACAGAAATGTGAAGGGACCCCTCCAGTTTCCAGAGTAGGAGTCCAGTCAGCTAAAACGTTATTATTTTGTACGCTTGATTCTTTTTACAAACATGCTTTTGAATTCTGCCAGCAAAAAAAACAACTCAGACTCACAAAATAGATTCATAGGAATTCAAGGAAATTCTAGTCTCTCTGCTTGGATAGATATGGAATAGCCAAACAGAACGTGGCAGTGAGAAAGCAGGATGTGACCAGGCATGCTTAAAAGGTCGTGCAGAGGGAGACAGGCAGTTCCTTGATTTGGCTTATTTCTCTTTCACTTTTTGTTTTGGAAACAAAGTGGGTATTTTTCTCACTTTTTTACTATCTATTTTTAATAAAAGGAGGCCATACGCCTTTTAGAACATCAGTGCTCCTGCAGAAATAACTTATTGATCAACTTCAGTGCAAAAAGAACTAATCCTCCAATAGGAGAGTTTCCACTGTATTCAGTAGGATGAGGAACTTCCATTTAAACTCAACAAAAGCAGGGAAGAGTTGTCCTTACAATTTAAAACCAACCCCAGGCAAAATGTTTACTAAACTCTAAAAGAACTGTTGAAGTAAGAAAATGGAAAAAACCCTAAAATTTACTTAGGAAGTCTTTTGAGAGCAAGGAGAATAAAGAACAAAGCTTCTAGAATTCTGTTATATGTTCATTTACTTATTACTTTCTTCTGCTATTTTGTATATGACCCTCTTCTTGGGTTTTCAGGGACTCAGAATGTTTAGTGAGGTCTGATAGTCTTGCTTTTTTCTCTCATGGCTTTTCTATTCTCATCTCAAGGCTTTTCACCTCTTCATTCCTTGTATAATCTCCCTCAAAGCAGAATCCAAGTTGAAACTCTTTTATTTCTCTGGATTTCTAAAACAAAGAGATTTAACTGACATTATCAAAATATAGCCCTCTTTGGGTTGGTCATTGTGCTTAATGATTTGTTAGGGGTAATTTAAATTTTAATGAATGAAAGAAAGCAAAGGCCCTATATGAAAAAATGGATCTATTTTTGTTTCATCCATCCACCCATCCATTCATTTATTCATTCATTCCCAGTTTGCTTTCCAACAGAAAGATTAGTTCAGAAAGTTTGGAAAATCCCAGACATGCCTTGGGATTTTATAGCCTCAGAGAAGATGACCAAGGAGAAAGCAGATCACTCCATCACTCCCAAAGTTTTGTCCCTTTCCAATTGTCAATTAATTGTAGTTTTGAATAGACTAATAATGTTCCTTAGCTGTTGACTGGTGAATTTTAAAATATAAATATTTGTTTCAGCCCAGGATGAATATTGGTGAGGACACACATCTTTTTTGCACTTTTAGAATATAATTTGAAGTTTGTTTAAAATAGTAGATTTGAAAACATTTCCAGATTTTACTTTTTGCTTGAGTTTCTTTTGTCTTTTTTTTTACACCTTAGAATTATCCTGTTCTCTCTATTTGAAAAGTTAGTCAAACTTAGTCCTTTTTATACTCTATTGCTCAAATTTGAATTTGTCAGGTAGGAAGCTGACCTAAATACAAAATTATTGTGTCCTAATACAAATTAGCTATGCCTCAGTGTAACCTAATGACAATTTTTTCTTTTGGTCAGAAGAATAGGAATATTTCAAATTTCAATTTTATAATAGTTTTTGGAACTTAATACTATTATTTACTAATGCTATAAAAAGGACTTTGGAATATTTATACTAGCTATAAAAGCAAATTTATTGGAACACAATTTGTGAAATAATTCAGTGTTATCCTGACCCTCTTTTCTATTGTTGCTTCCAGGCTGATTGGCTTTAGTAGACTAACAGAGAAGGTTTAAAAATCACTGATCGACAAATGATACTGGGAAAACTGCATATCCACATGCAGAAGAATGAAGTTGAAGGCTTTATACCATACACAAAAAATATCTCTAAATGGGTCCAAAACTCAACATAAGAGTTAATAAAACTGTAAGATTCTTAGAAGAAACCATAGTGGAAAAGCTTATGACATTAACTCAGACCCAATGATTTCTTGAATAGGACATCAAAAACATAGACAATGACAAAAACGTAGATAAATTATATTTCTTCAACATTAAAGACTTCCGCCAAGATGGAAGCATAGGTGGAGATGCTGTGCTTTCTCACACAACCAAGTTTAGAGACAACAAAATATTAGCAATAGAAAACACAGCCAGAACACAGAGAATTGAACTTTTCGGAAGTCTGATAACAACATATTCTTCAGCCTGACCTGTAAGAGGGGCGAAACCATCAGCTGGCGGAGCGGGGTTGCACAGGAAAACTCAGTCAGATGGACTCAGGCGTGGAATCCAGGCACAGGGTTGGACCTGGTGGGCAACCCAGCGAGTGACCGCGGGGAAACAGTGAGGGAGCAGGGCTGCCGGTTGACTCTGGTCGTGAATTTGTGCGTGGATAGATAAGCAAGGGAGTGGGCGACTGGACAGGAGCCAGCAGGCCCCAGCGGCGAGTGGCAGCGGGGCGCTGCCATTTCCCTGCTCTGACCCCACATCCACATACAACGTCATAAGCCAGCGACCTGAGTGGCCGTGCCCTGGTGAACCACCTAAGGCTCTACTCCTCACCCAGTGGAGCAAAACAGCAGAGGGGGCCTCCATTTCCCCACTCTGACCACACCCCCATATACAGCATCACAACCCAGCGACCTGGGAGTCCAAGGCTCCACTCCTCATACTTAACGGGCGCAAACAGACCAAAAATGGCTCAAGAAGATCTCAAAGCCCCAGAGCCTATAAATCTAAGCGATGAAGAAATAGCAAAACTCTCAGACACACAGTTTAAAACACTGGTGATCAGGATCCTCACAGAACTGGTTGATTATAGCCACAAATTAGAGAAACATATGAAGGCGAAACTAATAGAAACGAATGGAATTGCACAGGAAACCAATAGTAATGGAAAGGAAACTGGGACTCAAATCAATGGAGTGGACCAGAAGAAACCAAATAATGGCCAAACAGAAAAGAGTCAAGAAGCAAGAATTCAAAAAAACGAGGAGAGTCTTAAGAACCTCCAGTACATCTTTAAATGCTCCAACATCCAAATTATAGGGGTACCAGAAGGGGGAAAGGAACAGCCACCAGTGGAAAACTTATTTAAACAAATAATAAAGGAGAATTTCCCCCATCTGGCAAAGGAAATAGACTTCCAGAAAATCCAGGAAGCTCAGAGAGTCCCAAAGAAGTTGGACCCAAGAAGAAACACACCAAGGCACATCATCATTACATTAGCCAAGATTAAAATGAAGGAGAGAATCCTAGAAGCAGCAAGAGCTAAGGGGACAGTCATCTACAAAGGAGTTCCCATCAGACTGTCAGCTGATTTCTCAAAAGAGACCTTACAGGCAAGAAGGGGCTGGAAAGAAATATTCCAAGTCATGAAATCTAAAGGCCTACAACCAAGATTGCTCTACCCAGCAAAACTTTCATTTAGAATGGAAGGACAGATAAAGTGCTTCTAAGATAAGATCAAATTCAAGGAGTTCATCATCACCAAGCCCTTATTATATGAAATGTTAAAGGGACTTATCTAAGAAAAAGAAGTTAAAAAAACATGAACAGTGAAAGGACAGCAAACTCACAGTTATTAACAACCACACCTAAAACAAAAGCAAACTAAAAGGACAGCTAGATCAGGAGTGGAAACATAGAAATGAAGATCTAAAGGAGGGTTAGCAACAGGGGAGTGGGAGGAGTAGAAGAGGGGAGAAGGTACAGAAAATAAGTAGCATAGACAGTAGATAGAAAATAGATGGGGGGCAAGAATAGTATGGGAAATATAGAATCTAAAAAACTTGAGACACATGGTCATAAACTAAAGGGGGGGTAATGGTGGGGATGGGGGGTAGGGTGGAGGCGAATGAAGGGGGGAATAGAACAACTGTAATGGCATAATCAATAAAAAATAAATTTAAAAAAATTGAAAAAAAAACATTAAAAACTTTTTAGGACTTCCAGCCAAGATGGAGACGTAGGCAGACACACTTTGCCTCCTTGCACAACCAACAGAAGAACAACAAATTTAAAAACAAAAAACAACCAGAACTGCCAGAAAATTGAACTGTATAGAGGTCCAACAACCAAAAAGTTAAAGAAGAAACATTCATCGAGACCAATAGGAGGGGTGGAGATGGGCAGCCGGGCAGAGAGGACTTGTGGCAGGGCGGAGGCTGGCAGAGCCAGTGACCCCACATCTGCATGCAGATAAACTGGGAGGAACAACTGGGGAGCAAGACAGACCACACAACCCAGGGTTCCAGCACAGGAAAATAAAGCCTCAAACCTCTGACTGAAATTGCCTGTGGGGGTTAAGGTGGTGGGAGAAACTCCCAGCCTTACTGGGGAGTTCATTGGAGAGACCCCCAGGGTCCTAGAATGTACACAGACCCACCCACCTGGGAATCAGCACCAGATAGGCTCAATTCACTTGTGGGTAGCTAAGGAAGTGACTGAAAGCTGGCTGAGAGAGGAGCAAGCAGCACTGTTCCCTCTTGGACCCCTTCCCCACATACAATGAAGTGACATGTGATGCCCCACCCTGGTGAACATTTAAGGCTCTGCCCCTTACTGCATAACAGGTATGCCAAGACAAAGAAATTTGGCCCAAATGAAAGAATAGATCAAAGCTCCAGAAAAAAAACAGCTAAGCAGTGAAGAGATACCCAACCTATCAGATGCACAGTTCAAAACACTCGTAATCAGGATGTGCACAAAAATGGTGGAGTATGATCGCAAAATACAGGAAAATGTGAAGGCTATGGAGAGTGAAATAAAAGAAAATGCACAGTGAACCAATAGTTAAAAACTTTTTAGACATCAAAAAGGTCTATCAGTAGTGTGAAAAGGCACTCCCTAGAGTGGGGGTAAATATTTGCAAATCATCTATCGATAAGGGATTAATATCTAGAAGGTATAAAGAACAATTATTACTGCAAAACAAAACAAAACAACCTGATTAACACACAGGAAAAGGACTTGAATGGACATTTCACCAAAGAAAATGTACAAAAGACTAATAAGCACTTGAAAAGATGCTCGACATCACCAATCAGGAGGGAAGTGTCAGTCAAAACCACAATGAGATATCACTTGACACTCATTAGGATGGCTCTTAAAAAACAAACAAAAATAGTAAGCATTGTCCAGGATGTAGAGAAATTGGAACCCCTGTGCACTGCTGGTGGAAATGCAAAATGACGCAAGTGTTGTGGGAAACAGCATGGAGATTCCTCAAAAAACTAAGCATAGAATTACTACCTTATGATCCAGCAACTCCACTTTTGGATATATACTCAATTGCATTAGAAGGAGAGACACAAAGAGATGTTTGTTCACCATGCCCATGACATCATTATTACAAATAGCCAAAAAGTGCAAGCAACCCAAGTGTCCATTAACAGAGAAATGGATAAACACAATGTTCTGTAGATATACCATGGTGGAATATTATTCAGCCTTTAAAAAGCAATAAAACTCTAATATATGCTTTAAAACATTACATGAAGTGCAATTACATTACATGAAGCACAATCAAGATGTTCCAGGATTCCACTCATATAAGGTACCTGAACTAGCCAAACTCATAGAGACAGAAAATAGAATAGAGGCTCCAGGGCTGGGGAAGTAGGGGATGGAGAATTGCTGTTTAATTGCTACAGAATTTCAGTTCGAGGTGGATGGTGGTAATGGTTGCAGAGCAACCACAAAGTAAGTAATGTCACTTAAAAATGATAAAAGTGGTAAAGGTATATTATGTACATTTTAGTGCAATAGGAAATATCTCCTCTTAAAAAGATCACTGAACTGATTATTTAGAGAGTGAGTACTAAGCCACTCTGCCATGGGCCATTATCCTCAGTTTTCAGATTTAATCTTCATAGTCATTGTCTCATGTCACAAATGTGAGAGTCATGTTTGGGAGGATTTGTACCAATCGCCTTGGGTGCCAACAACAGTAACATTTACCATTCATGGCTTGTCTGTCAGGCGATGAGGTGATTGTATTAATTATCTTAAAGCCTCGATATAACTTATGAAGGAAACGTTATTGTCCTGGGGCTTAGTGGTTCTGTAACTTATCTATTGTTAAATAGTTCACCGTGCTCTTCTCTTGGGCCTGTCGCTGCTCCTAGAGTGGTGGTGGGGAATAAACAGGAGGTGGGAGGGGGAGGGTGGTGGGACAGACAGACGGATGTTTCTCCTAAGAATTATTTGTTTGTGTGCATGGCGGGCAGAGAGAATCATTTCAATTTCTTTGTAAGTAAACAAAACTGACCTGGTCTTTTATCCATCATTCCATTTTTTTTTTTCTAAATAAACCACTGGGAAATGAACCCAGGAGCTACCATGGTGCCAGATGTGTGTGGTGCCCCAGGGCATGCGCAAAGAACCCTGGGGGAGACAGCAGTGAACAGCTGGGCAAGGACATGGACCCGCACCTCAGAGTTATTAGCTGGCAGGTATGTGTTGTCTGTCTACCACACGGTCAGCAGAATAAATAAGCAACTTAAGTTTTCAGTACAAAAAGGGAAACATGAAGCAATACCCTTTTCTATTCTTTCCTATTAGGCCCAAGGGAACATGAATGTTCATCCAGCTTCTCCAGGTTCTTCTGATAATGAACGGGGTGCAGTGCAATGGGCTGAATGTCTGGACAGCACTTTGGAGGACTCTTGGCCTCACATGTCCCTTTCCTTGAATTTTTGGGGTGCCTTGGCAGAGAGCATGAGAGGCAGGGGGGCAGATATACTCCACCAAACTAGAACTTGCCTTCTCAGGAGTCCGCTTCTCCCAACCACAGTCCGGGCCGAGCCCTGTCCTGCTCCGCAGGCGGGAGGTCCTCATCACTCATCTGAGTGTTGGTGCGCACCCAGCATCCTCATGCTTCCTGGTCCACTCAGCTTTCGAAAGGCAGGGAGTTCTCTAGGGTTCTCCTGGCTATTTCATACCCTAACGGACCCAGCACCTGTATTTTTAGAGGATCATCTCTATAACAGACCTAATATACTAAAATGCATCCCATATCTAATAACCTTTTCCCGTGTTGTTAAAAAACTTGAAATTTACAAAATTAAAAAAATTTGTTTGCCAACTTTATTTACTGTAATCTCTCAGCAATCATGTACATTCTTGAGAATTTCCAGAGTGAGAAAAACTAGTTTCCATTGTTTAATAAGTGCATGAAATATTTATTCATGAATGAGAATGACAATTAATGGACTCAACGTGATACATGCTGTTGACATTTAATTAAACATTTATCACCTTAGATTTTGCATTTTTCCTTTTGTATTTTGAGCCTTTCTTTTTTCCTTCCCTCCCTCCCCCTTTTCTTTCTGTCCTTCCTTTTTTTCTTTCATTCTTTCAGTTATCAGATCTTTTCAAAGATCTCAGGCCTTAACTCCCATGCTAGCCAATGGATAAAACAGTGCAACCAGTCCCTTCAAAGTTTCTTATGTGTAGCTTTGTTTTATAAAACTCATAAGAGTAGGTATATGACCCATTAAGTTGGATCATATAAATCACTGTTTTCACTTCTGTCTCTCTCTTTTTTTTTTGGTAAAGCATGACAATTTAATCTATTTGGTTACAAATCCAATAGACTTTTTTCTGTGGACAGGTAGCGTTAAACTGGAGAGCTAAGACCAATGAGCAGGGGCTGTGTCTGTGATAGGTGCTCTGTGAGGATTTGCCCAGTGAATGAATGCATGCACATACAAATTAAGGACCAAAAAAGATGAAACTAAATAAACAGAAACGAAACTCCATGGCACAGACTGTGGTTGTGGAACTAGCAGAATACATTAGTCCTACAAAGCACTTTGGCAATTGCTTTAGTCTTTTTAACCAACATTCTCTTTTCAATTTAATTTTGTTTTGTTAGCAAGAGATTGGCATTGCTTGTGGGAGCAAGCAGGCCTCACTGCTGCCTCTTCTCCTTAGTGAAAAGAAAAATGGAAATATCACAGGAGTTGAAGGAGGAAAAGAAGCATCATGGCTCTAAGAGAGGAGACTGCAGAGGTTGGTAGAAACTTCGTGAAGCATGTCGCTTTCCATTTGGCAGCAAGGACGATCCCCATGGGCAGCACCTTCACTCGAAATCCTGGTGTTCCTGAGCTTTTCCCTTCCCTGTGATCCCAGAGAAGCCGACAACTCTTTTCTCTCCAAGTGACAATTCTAGAGAAAACAGAGGATTATCCAACCTTAGGGATTCATAGGACTTCAACTTTGGGTCCATCTACCCATCCATTTACTGATCCCCTTCAGCCTGTTGTATACCGTGATGTGCCAGATTCTGTCTAGGTGCTGGGAAGAGGATAATATTTAAGACACCAGACACATTTCCAAACTAGAGGGGATATTCACCTTGTGTAGGGAGAGTAAATGCGACTAGTGATAGAAGCAAAAACGGGTAGGAAATGCAGGTCTTGTGCACCAATAGCATAGTTTTGGGGAGAATACAAGTGCTTTTTGGATTGCAAAGCATCAGGTTGACACTTAAGATAAATGACACGCAGAACTGTCAGATTAAGTAGCCCCCAAATACGTGGTATTGTCCCTAATGATACAAATCATTTGTTCTCACCTGGAGAAGATTTTCGTTTACTGATTTCACAGGCAACTCCCTCAAATGTGAGTGGGCAAGTACACACGCATTTTCCGTCCAGCAGAAGCACAGTGCCCCCGTTTTGGCATGGCTGGCATTTTTTTGCACTGTATTCATTGACATAATCTTCAACGGCTCTTTCTAAATTTTCTTTCTTTTGGTCTGCACCTTTTATTGTCAGTGGAATCAGATTATATATAGGAGACAGCTGCAAGAAAGCAAAACATTTAATTTTAGGTATTTTTCTACTGATGGAGTTTCTAACATTCTTCACAGAATTAATTGTTCATTAATCAATGAATTTGGCAAAGGCTTAGTGAAGGATGGTTATTGCCAGATATCATTTTAACCTTTAAGACTATACTGATGACGAAAGTTAGTCATGCTCTCTCTGGTCATGGACAAGACATTATGGAAGTAAGGAAACTGGTATTAAAATAATCATATAGATACATTTAAATGGGAACTACAGTATTGCTGTAAAGGATGGGTGTATATGTTTTAAAAATGAACAATCATGGATTTAAGCTTTTGGCAGTATAATTTATTGCTATACTATTTTCTGAGGTATTTTTGTGTTTCCCTCTCCTCTCCTCTTTCAGAATATAGCCAGGTGTTTGTCTTGTTTAAGAGGAAGGTCGTCTGCAAGGCCAAGTCCAGAATGCCCTGAAAGTCAACTCTTTATTGACGTATTGCTCCAAAAGCTTGAACTCATGGGGAAACTTTTGCTGGGAAAAGTATGAGAAGAATGCCAGCGAAGGAGGAAGGTCTTCTAGACCAGGAAGGGGACAAAGTTAGCGTGTACCTCAGGTAGCAGGAAAGCATCATTAGATCCCTACCAGTTATTTTGGCCTGGAAGGCAGGGAACCACCTGAGTTCAGGTGAGCACATGAATGCAATCAACAAGATTGTCAGGGTGATCACAGTGGACTGTACACATACAGATCTCACATTCCCATTTCCCCAACAGAAGCATCAGGATTCTTGTATTAATTTCAACAACAAGGAAGAACTTCCCTGAACTCCATCCAACACATGAATGAAGGATAAATTTTCCTTCCTTCATGGAGGGCTGGGATCTCAAAGTCAAATTTAATTACATTTAAAGAAAATGAAGTAAAATGATTTATTCTGCACACTTAAATTTCTGGAGTAAGACTCAAAGTTGCTACAACTGAATCAGGGAAACTTGGACAAGCTTTCCTGAGAAAATGACTATTGAGCTGAAATTTGAAGATGTTAAGCAAGAAAGAAGAGTATTGTAGTCAAACAGTGCAAAATTCAAAAAGTTTGTATAGTGGAGATACACTTGCTTCTTGGCCTTTAGGCTAAGATCAAGTGCCTAATGGAGGTATTATAACATATATGAAAACTTGGAACATATGTCCATTAAATGTAAGCAAATTTAATTGTGTGAGTATAAATAGCTGTTTGAGTGACAGAATTGTAACAAAGCGAGGCCCTTTGGTGGCATAGCACTTTGAAACCAGAGACCCCCAAATTTAAAAGAAAGTGGAACCTAAAGATTCAACAAAGAATATATACCAGGAATTCCTGCAGAAGAGTAATGATGGGGTAAATACTGTCGACTAATCCTTTTACTAGGCACAAGGAGAAAGCTGAACAAAATGAAAAACCTGCTTGAAGGCCCTGGAGGACAAATGAGGTAACAAAAAAGTGACAAGGTAATAAAGATCTGGGAGGTGATGGAAATCCAGTGAGAATGAGCCCAGTGTTTCCGGGCCACCAGTCCCCTGGGCATATTTCCTAACTGAGGAGGAGGCAGTCAGATGGCTAAGTGGCAGACAAAACGTATTACTGGACTCAGTGGGTAAAGGTTGGAATTCAGGACTGACAAAGGGTCCCAACCCAAAGGACTACAGTCCTAGAAGCAAGAGGCAAGTGGAAGTAGCGTAGCTCTGGTAAAGACTGCATCCTGGTGTGGGTGCACCACACTTAAAAAAAAAAAGGATTAAAAAAAAATCCTGATTTAATCCTTTAAATCCTTTAATCAGGATTAAAAAAATCCTGATTTATTAGTACTCTGAAGCTTTCCAGTTTTAAATATATATTTCCTTGGGAGGAAAATAAAATCATCTCAGGTCTCATGCTACTTCTATAACAATATTTAAAGTACAATCTCCAGCCCACAGTAAAAATAACCAGGTGCACAAAAAAACTAAAGCAGCATGATTGAAAAACGTAGAAATAATAGAAATTGGAGGGATTAGCCAAAGATAATGGGAACATCCATAATGGTGTCAACAATAAAAATAAAGTAAAAGAAATACTAGAAACTGGAGACAAAGTGGGGAGGGGGATGAGCAGATATAAGTTATCAGACATAGATTTTAAAATAACTTCCTAAGCAGGGGGATAAGGCCAGCTTGCAAATGTTAGCAGAGAACAGGAAATTCTTTTTTCAAATGGGAGGTCTGGAAAAATAAGCAGATACAGGAGAACTTGATACTACAATAAACAAATCAATGCACCGGTTTAAAGGCAGATGTGGCACAAATGAAGGAAAGTTAGTGACCTGGATGGAATGCAGATCGGAAGAAAAATTATTGACCATAAAGTAATGAAAGACAAAAGTTTGGGAAATCCAGAAAAAAGGCAGAAAACATAAAAAAGTGAGAAGGTAAGAGATGTATATAATTTGAGTCCCAGAAAGAGGGAATATATAAAAAGAAATTTTGAAGACCAGTGGCTGAGGATACTACAGATGTGGTGACAAACATCAAGATACCCCCGTAATGAAGAGCAAGATTAAACATTTTTCTTTTTGCACTTAGGCACATCAGAGGAAAATTGTTAAAAAAATCAGGAAAACCCACAAACAATGATAATGAAGAAAACCTTAAAAGCAGCTTAGTAAAAACCCTCAGTACTTTGAAAGTAGAGTGACATTTGATTTTCATAAATATAAAAATATGCCACCAATCAGAAATACAATTTAAATTGTTCTAGAATAAAGAGATAACTATAGGACATTTTTTAAAGTAACTTTCTAACTTATAACACACACACACATACACACACACACACACAAAATAACTCTAGACTTATTGTAGGTAAAAATATAAAAGCAAAACAGTAAAGTGTCTGAAGGTAACATATAGGAGAGCATCTTTAAGACCTTGAGGTAGAGAATGACTTTAAACAGAACACAAAAGCACTAACTGTAATGAAAAGAAATATACATTTAACTATATCAAAATTTAAAAAATCAATGTGATAATTCCTGATATCAGGCACTGAGAAGGACACAACATTGCTTTGGGGGTCTTCTTGCCAAAAATACACAACCTTAATCTACTCTGAGCCTCAACTGAGAGGCATTTGATACCAGTGACCAATACTCATCAAAAGTGTTCAGGTAATGAAAGACAAGAAAAGTCTGAGGAATTGTCACAGATTGGAGGAGACTAGAGGGACATGACCACTAAATGCAGCGTGAGATCCTGATTGGATCCTGGAACAGAAAAAAGGACAATAGGGGAAAACTGGTGATATTTAAATAGGTCTATGGTTTAGTCAACATGAATGTTCTGAGTTTGCTAAAAGGCACCATGGTTATGTAAGTTGTTAACATTTGGGCTCCTGGCTATAGAGTCTATGTGAGCTCCGTGCTGTTTTTGCAGTTGTCATGGCTGCACTATTTGTGCAATTTTATGTATTTTAAACTAAAAAGTAAAAAAGAGGACATTGATTATGAAAAATACCATTAATGGGTGAAAGTCCTCAAGTGAGAGAAGACATTTCTAACACTTCCATGTAGAATAGTCTCATATCAAGAATATGCTAAGAACTTCTACAAAGTCAATGACTGTCCGCCAGTATAGCCCTTTATGGATTAGTGCATAGGATATGAATTTCAGCTATGTCGTATTTACTTGGAAGAAAGAAACCACTTACCAACATTGCCACATTGGCACAAACAATGTAAGCATGTGGTGGAGTTCTTTTGATTTTTAAGAATAGAAATTCATCTTGTTTTACCCTTCAAAGGAAAGCCAAGGCAAGATAGTCTAAGATATAGGAATAGGGGGTCACGGAGACAACACAGTCTGGATGAGATGCATAAACAGTGTTCAGAGAGGTCAAGATGAAGGACACGTAATGACGGCAGCTTCAGAGGAACCTCAAACCCCAGAGCCAAGGAATCCCACAGGAGGACAAACAGCAGTTCCAATGGACTTTGTAAAGTTTTTCTGAAGAGCCCCATCTTTTTCTGCTGAACTCTGGCCTTCTGTTAAGAAAATACTCACAAAAATTTCTCCTATTCTCACTAACCCTATCGTTCTACCATTTGTGGGTAAATACCATATTTTCAGTGAATGTAGTTGATTGTGAAACTTGCTAAAAGACCATATAGTTTAATATTAAGTACTTGGGATATTACATTAAGTATTATATTATTATACTAAGTGTAGAGGTTTCTTATGGGCTTGCAAACTAATTAAAGTATATGTACCAAATGTAGTTTGTTGATAGGATGAGTTATTTCCATCCCTATACAAGAACATTGGGAAGGATTTTCACTCTGTGGTTAGAACTATAATGACTGGGGCACCGAGCACTGTAGCCCTTTAAAATACTGATGCTCTTCAACACTTGGAGCACCATTGTCAAGTTGCACAATATAACAAAAAATCATAGGTTAATGGGTTCATAATGACCCAAGTTGTTCCAGAAAGACATGTAGGTAGATAAGAATGGTGGAGGGCAAAGAAAAAAGAACTGAGAATAGAAAAGGCATGATGAAGGAAAAAGCAACACATAGGCCCCAAATTCAGGAGAACCCACCCATTTGCACATGGTGGGTCACAAATTTGGTCGCAGATTTTCTAGCTCATTGGGACAGACAACTGAATTTAATGATCACATGCATTTAAAAAAAGAACTTCCTGATTCCTGAGAGAAGCAAAATGATCCTTGTAACTGAGGTTAAAGAGTAATATATCCCCTGAGTTTTCACAGAGGAGACCTTATGAACTTCCCTTCCTAAGGCCTTAATAAATACTTCTCTGTGTCAGAAGTGGTAGTGGGGTGCCACCCAGAGACGAGGACAACCAAGGGCAGATAGAAGACAACTAACAATTTCTGAGCATCTATTTTGTGCCAGTCTGTGCTACAGGCTCTGTATGCGCAATCTTATTCAATCCTTAAAAGAAACCCAGAGCCCTGGAGACTTTAGTGTTGCAGAAGTCAGAAATGACCACTCAACTGGTGAGGGACAGAGACCCAAGCTCAGCTTGGGTGGGCCTGATGCCCCCCACTCTGTGCCTTTCCTCTCTGCCATGCTTCTTTCTGGGGACAAGATGGGCAGGCATTTGAATGCTCACATGTCTTTCAGATAAAAGAACTGCTCATTTTAACCCACAGTTACATGTCATAAGAGAAGGGCAAAATCTTCTATTTGAAAATACACATTCCTCACCCTTTCATTTATGAGCACTGGAGCATCACTTAAGGAAGATGCCCAATTTACAAAGTCAGTCACATCCACCATTTTGGCTCCTCGGAGAAGCTTCTCCTTCAGCTGAAGGGCATATTGTTTGGTTCCTCCTCTGATGAGTGAAATCACATCATCGATGATGCTCTCGCTGGTGATGTTTACTGAGAGGAGACAGAGAATGTAAGTCAGGGATTTTTCATTCTGTGATACTTGGTAAACATTTATTGAGCCCCTTTTGTATAGTCTAATGTATTTATTGAATTTTGCTTATAAGTATTATGTATGCAACTTTTTCAGCCCAAATCTCCAAGGGCAATTTTTATTAGTAGTTGATTGTAGACTTCATCATCTTTTTCTTAAAAAAATGGTACCATGACTGAGATACATAGGTAATTCAAAGCACATATGAGAACTAAACATGAATTTAAATGTACTATGTAATATTTTCTGTTGCAGAATTGCCTTCATAATTATATTTTATATTGGTTTGCCTTAAATTATTTTACTAGTATAAAAAATCAAAGGGCACAAAAAATTAAGTGAAAAGCAAAATTGCTTTCTACTCCAAATGCCTACCCATTTTCTCCCCCAGTCTTTCTCTCCAGACTAAACCACTTTTTAACAAACTTTTGCAAATCTCTTAGACTTCTGAATTTTTTGAGCTAGAAAAAATTTTCAAGGTGATTTTTTTTAACCTTCCTCAATTTTGTGGACAAGAAAGCTGAGGCTCAGAGAGTCAGAATGACTAGCCCAAGTCACACAGTTAGTTTAAGGGTCAAACATTGAAATTATGACATGTGATGGAAAGGTCAGTTTTCTTTTCCATTCATCGGCGGTTTTCCATTGTGGCTGCGTGTTAGCGGTTGCTGTGCTTTAAGAAAACCAGGCTTTTCTGTTTTCTGCTTCCTCACTACCTGCAAAGGTGAATCTTAAACACCTGTGTTTCAGAAAATGCTCTCAGGTTTTTCTGATTAGAGTAAAACTTGAGAATTCCAGCATTGCCTCATGAACAATGGAAGTAATATTTATATTAAATATATTAGTGTTTTTAAAAGGCTTATGAACCGATTTAATGTTAAGCATGGATTAGGGATTTTTTTTCAGTTTTGTTGAAATATAATTGACACACAACATTGTATCAATTTAATGGGTATATCATAATGGCTTGACCTAAGTGTATTGTAAAATAATTACCCAAATAAATTTATTTGACATACATCATATCATATAGTTACAATTTTTTGTGTGTGATGTGAACTTTTAGGATCTACTCTCTTAGGAACTTTCAAATATAGCCCTAACATTGTTAATTATGTATAGTCATCATGTCCACTCTCTTAGGAACTTTCAAATATACCACATAACATGGTTAATTATGTATAATCACCATGTCATACGTTACATCTCTGTACTCATTTCTCTTAAAATTGTAAGTTTGTAGCGCTTGACTAACTGAGTGAAGGTAGATTAGGGACTTCAAGTCAGGTGGAAGGCTGAGTTAGAAAGAAAGTTTTGGTCTTCTTTCTTAACATACAGTACTGTCACTTGCCCTTTTAGAAGCTTAGTTAAAATTAGAGAAAAAAAGAAAATTATTTCCTCAAAATATTATTCTACCATTGCTATCACAAATGCACAATCTGTCATGACTACAGAGGGAACAGCCCCCCTGGAACTGGGCACTGCACAGCCTGCACAGTGATAGTGCTGGGAGCACATGTCCTTGGGTCCCTTGTGTTTATAGCAATTTGGGAACCACTGTGAAGAGAGAACAGTTTTTCAGCACTTCTGTATTTTTTTAAATAAAGAGGGTGGACAATAAGTGGGCTCATAGTGATAGGGCAGTGCTAATTGATCTTTCCCTCCCTCCCTCCCTCCCTCCCTCCCTCCCTCCCTCCCTCCCTCCCTCCCTCCCTCCCTCCCTCCCTTCCTTCCTTCCTTCCTTCCTTCCTTCCTTCCTTCCTTCCTTCCTTCCTTCCTTCCTTCCTTCCTTCCTATATAGAGGGAAGGAGGGAGAAAGAGAAAGAGAGAAACATCTATCTGTTGCCTCTTGCACATCTGCAACTGGGGACATGTCCCACAACCCAGGCATGTGTCCTGACCAGGAACTGAACTGATGACCCTTCAGTTTGTAGGTCAGCACTCAGTCCACTAAGCCACACTAGCCAGTACCCCCTATTTTTTAACTTAATAAGTTAGGCCATACTTACCAGTTCGACCATCACCCCTCTTTACACAATCACTTTTATGAACCTGTCCTCCGAGTTCAACTCCAACATTCAGAGATACATCCAAATGATACCCGAGACATCTCTTTACATCCTCTAGTTCAATACCTGTTTAATATATTTAGTTGACAATTATTAGATAATATCTAACAATATTATAAATAAATGCCAGTTTTGCTCTTTTGTAAGGAACACACTTGGATTTCTATGCATTTTTATTAAATACAAATGCATGTCATGTCTCTCCCACTTTGTCCACATTCTTAGTTCTAGTGGCCTCCTTTTGACTCTGCTTGTCGACTTCATGGCAAAGGACATATAAACTTACCTCTTGTGGAAAAGGGAGATGGCTCATATGGGGGTGGTTACGTTATTATATGTAATTAGCTAGTTATAAATAAGGGAAGGGTGCAAATGGAATCAGACATTAAGCCAAATAAACTAGGAAGCTGAATCAGATATTAAACCTAATCTATTAGGGAGCTAAGTCAGACATTAACCCTCATTCACTAGGAAGCCACAGCATTCACAGTCTCTCCAAGGGGCAGCCACAGCATCCTCCTCCAAGGGGACATGATCCTTGAATTTGGCAGGAAGAACCCATTACTGTCATTAACTGGGATTACCTAGGGAAGCGTCAGAACATCAGGGGAAGTTCCTTTGCTCAGTGCACAGGCAATAGAAAGCAGCCGGTGCAACAGAACTGTGGGGCATGTGCGGGGGGAGCCAAAATGGTGACATAAAAGGGCAGATCTGGGGAAAGGACTGGACTGAGTGAGGGTGTGGAACCCCAGAAGGTCCAGGAAAAGAATTCATTTAGGGGGAGAGCGGCACAAGCCTGGGAAAACCCAGGAAGTAGGTTGGGTAGTGTGAAGGCAAGCCTGCTCATTTTCCAAAACCAAGAAACTATATGGAGGATTCTCAAGGATCTTGGAGCAGTTGCTCCTGGAGCCTGCCCGCACCTCCCACATCCCTGAGGACATAGCATTTCCCTTCACCCCATGCAGTTTTCCACTATGCTTAAACTTCTCCCATGTGTGCACCCTTTGACATTCCTTTCTTGTGTTTTCACCAGCGATGACAGTTATAGTTCTAAGATGAAAAATTTTAGCCCTTGGAGCTTTTCCATCCCCAAATTTGTAGCCTGAAGGGTTTCTTATGTTTTGATCACCCCTGTTGAGCCTTTTTCTTCTGGTTTTCAAGTTACTCAAGACACAGTGCTCACGTGCCTCTGACCCCCTGATAGCTGTCAGTGCAGCCTACCAGGTGGTGCTCAGAGATCTGGTAATGCCATTTTGCAGGCTTGAGCCCTGGGAGGTGGTCTAAGGGTTCTAAGGGTAAGTAACTGCATATTTCCCTTCCCCAGGTTTCTTCTGCCTGCCCAAACTAGACTGAGGCATTAAGAGCAACTGGTTCTGGCTATGACATATTTATTTCATTCATAGTGTGTTTACCAACAGCAGGGACAATGTTTGGTTTTAAGATGAGAGATGTATCCCATTTTTCACCTTATACTGCCAGGGACTCCAGAGAAGGAGCCCTGGAAATAGTTTTGGTTAACACCTCTCTTTCTCAGAGATGCACTCCCAAATTTTGAGGGCAGAGAGAGGAGATATGTTGATATCGATCATCTCTTTAAGAAATATAACAACTTGCCATATTGGTAAAATAAATAAATAAAACTTATTAACAAGTCTTTTGCATCTACTTAAAAGCTTTGTCTTTAAAAGCTTTCAGTAAAGCCTTTGGGCCAGGATGGCAATTACGCAACACACAGGACTAACCTGTACCTACGGCAAACACAGATGAGCAACTGTGGCCTTCCTTCTATGACTTCAGGTGTGATAGGAAGCTACCACTGTATGATTGGAATTGTCATCCTACAAGGTAAAACTCATTTTCTACCCTGGCTTTACATGTTAGATGTATATGATGTTAACATTCTTTCCTCCCAATACTGCAGAATGCTTTGGAAGAAAATTATCACATTTGGTAGCCTGGCTCAATTTCTATATGTAATAATTGAACCAGGCTACTGAATAAGAAATATATAAATTATGTCTCTTGTACTTTCTTTCACCTTTTAAATAGGACTTCACTAAAAGCAATTTTACCAAATATTATTAAATAGCAATACAATTTCTGTTGCTGACTAGTTCAAGACCAAGTCCTCTTGTTTGAGGTAGAAATCAGTTTGCTGTTTGATAGGGTTTTAGATGCCAAAGGTCAGGGAGAATGTTCTCTCAGGGAAGCGGGTTACATTACTCTATTCTAGAGACTTTAACCATTGAAAGAGGTTAGCAATAGAAATAATGGTTGGTTAAAACATTATCAGAAGTTAGAACACTATTTCTAGGTATACCTTTTTCCTTCATGGTAGCTCTATCCAAAACATATATTAGTTCATATAGTCCTCCTAGAGACCCAGAGCTACTGTAGTGAGTTCCGTAGATTTCCAAAAATGCAAAATATTCCCCCTTTTCATAGGTGGTTGGCAGGTTTTTTAAATCATCCAAGAAGGTTGACGTCAGCACAACATTCCGGCTTCTCATCACAAATCTTCCCAGATTAACTTCTCCTTTCACACGCAGAAACATTTTTCCCTTTGTGGTAGACCAGAAAAAAAATGTGAGTTTAAGCAGTATTGTTTCAAATGTAAAAATCACAAAACTGGAAACTTTCACAGGTGGTACATTTCTTTAGCAGTGACTGTATGACATCACGTTAACCCTGTAGAATGGCAAACTTCAATGGCCGTTAACAGCACTGTTGATGAAGATGTACAGCAGCTAGGACCCTCTCACACATTGCTGGTGGGAGTGGAAAATGGTGTAACCACTTTGGAGGACTGTTTGAGTTTCTTATAAAAGTAAACACACAGCAACCCTATGGCCAGCAATCCCACTTTTACATATTTATTTAAGATAAAACAAATTGTCCACAGAAAGAGCTGTAGAAGACTGTTATAGCAGCTTTAGTCAGCATAGCTGAAAATTGGAAATGACTCAAATGTTCATCAACAGGGAAATTAATAAACAAGCTGTAGTATATTCACATGAAGAAATACCAGTCAGCAATAAAAAGAAATGAACTACTGATAACATACAACAACATAGGTAAATAAAAAATATTATGCTGACTGTATTAAGTCAGAGACAAAAGAATATATACTGTATGGTTCCATTTTTATGAAGTTCTAGAACAGCTGAAACTAACTTATGGTCAGAGAACTCTCATCGTTTGTCGCCTCTCAGGTGACAGGGGATTGACTGCAAGGGGCCTGAAGGAATTTCTTGAGGTCATGGAAATGTGCTACATCTTCTCTGAGGGGGTAGTTACACAGATGGATACAATAGTCAGAACTCGTGGAATTACACGCTTAAAATCTTTGCATTTTATTGTATGCAAATGATACCTCACTTAGTTGATTTTAAAATGTGAACAATGGAAGGAAATGTAGACATTACATGTGAAGCCCAATCTTTTTATTTTGCAGATGAAGAAACAGATCAAAAGGTATCAAGTTATTGGCTCTAGATGACACAAATAGCCTGTGACAACCATTGGTACTAAAAACCTGTCAGGTGTCCCTCTTCCTTTTACTATGTCCTCTCGATCATTGGTAACTGAGATGAAATAGACAGTATTTCAAGACATGGATCTCAAGCCAACCTAACACAGCTCAACAGTTAAGTGTTCCCCAGGCTGATGGCTCACATGACTAAGAAAAAACTGGTGCAGTGATGAACTATGTGACTAAATCTAGACTGTCCTAGCCACAACTGAATTGAAATTGTCACCTGTAATTCTGTATATTATTCTTTAGAAATTCTCCTGCTGTATCTGTGGTTGGCACATGCTAGTTACATGGGAGTTAAAAGCACTATATTATTTTTTAAAAGGTATGTCTCAGTGTATGTGAACATCACACCAAACTTTCCATATGATAGAAACACAATTAGTCACACTACGTGACTTAACTGCAGGTGATAGTGGGTGATTTGGTTTCTAACAAAAATCCTAAAGAGACTTACTGCACATATACTAAGTCATATGAGTTCTCCAGCTGATGACTTGCATAATAATTCTCAGTGAAGTCTCAAAGATGCCCAAAACATATTTGGATTCCTTTGCATGTTGCTAAAATTGTCAGAAAGATGTTATGTTCTTTGGCTGAACTTACTTTGGAGATAGACCTTCGGTCATTCCTACTCAAACATCCTGCAGTTTCTTCAAGCTACAGAAATTTACAAAAATCTCTTGACCTCTCTTATCCAAACACTGCTACTTGTTTCTTTGTCCTTGTTAAAAGCAAAATTTTCTTACAGAGCTTTCTGTACCATCTGTTTCCAGTTCTCCTTCTAGTTTCTCTTAAATCTAACCCAGTCCTGCCACTGTCCTTACAACCCTGCCAAAACTTCTCTTGTCAAGCTCACCAATGACCTTCAAAAGGCTAAAGCCGGTGGCTTCTCTGACATAAATGTTAGCATGCTGGACACAGTTTCCCACTCCTTTCTTCTTGGTATGGTTTCTTTTCTTGTCTTCTAGGGCAGCCCCTCTCAGACCGTCAAGTGTGAACAAGTCACCTAGAGAATCTTGTTAAAATGCAGTTCTGATTCAGTAGGTCTGGGGTCAGAGCCTCTACTTCTAGTTGCCCAGGGATGTAGGTGCTGCTGGCCCATGGAGCACCCTTTGACTAGCAGGGTTCTAGGACATTCCACTAGCTGCCTCTTGCTTTCCTTTGCTGCTTCCTGTTCTTTCTTCAGGCTTTCTATTGGAGTTTCTTGGGTTTAGTCTTTGAACTTCTTCTCTTTTCTATGTATATTTACTCTTAGTGGGCTCACCAAGCCCTATGGCTTGAAGCACCATCTACATACAATGACTCCCAAATTTGTAGCTTGGGCCCAGACCTGTTACCCAAACTCCAGAATCAAAACACCAACTTTCTGCTTGACATCTCCAATGGGAGGTCCAATGGACATCTCACCCTTAATTGAACTAACACTTAACCCTGGGGTTCTCTTCCAAACTTGCTCTACCTGAGGTCATCTCCACCTTAAGTTGACAGCAATGCCATCTTCCAGTGGCTCAGGCCCAACACCTTAGACTCGTGTTTGACTCTATGACTCTCCTGCTTCAAGTACCATAGTCTCTTGCCTAGATTCCTGCAATAACTCTTCACGAGCCTTCTTGCTTTTGCTGTTAACTCTCACAATCTCTTCTTAATGGAGTACCAAGAGCAATCATTTAAAATAGATTAGGATCTATCAATATTCTCTGAAAGCCATTTCAGTGACCTCTCCTGTCACTTAGAGAAAAACAAATGCTTAGAACAGGCTGTGAGGCCCTTCATGATCTGGTTCAAGGGAACCTCTCTAACTTCTCCTTTTGGTTCACTTTGGCCCAGTGGGCAGGTGTATTCCTATCTTACAGATTTGTTTCTAAAAGTTCCTTGTGCCAGAAAAGTCACCTCAGATATACCTATTTGGCTCCCTACTCTCCTTCAAATATTTGCTCAGATCTTATCTCCGTAATGAATGCCACCCTGAGCTTCCCTTTGAATACCACCATCTGCCCAGCACTCAGGATTTCCCTTCTGTTACTCTATTTTTTCATTTTGTTGCATAGCACTTATCATCCTCTAAGTACCATAGAACATCCTTTTTTGCTATTGTGTTTATTGTTGTTATCCATCTCCCCTGGTGATCTTTGTCTTGTCCATGAGGACTCTTTGTTAGTCTGATTCACAAATGAATTTTAAGTATCTGGAGCAGTGCCTGACCACCTCATAAGTCTATAATTAAATATTTGTTGAATGATTTCAAGGAGTTTTCAACTGTACACTTTAGGTGGGTATTCATATGAATATAGAGGAAATATACAGACCCATAAAAACAATTATATATCATTAGGCATAACATAAGTACTAAGAGTGAATTATTATTATTTTCAAAGTGGAGAAAAGTATCTAATAGGATTGTAATATCAAAAAGGGAAGAATGAGCATTTTACAAGCATCATACAGATTACAGAAAGTATAGTCTATACTTCCAAAGATAATGAAACAAACATTGAAATCTGGCTTAAATATTAAAATGCAAACACACTTTCAAAGTCTAAAATTAAAGGTATGATTACAAAGTAAACAGATTAATTTCATATGTAATGTGCACAATTTTTAAAAAACATTTTGTGTATTTTTAGAGAGAGGAGAAGGGAGGGAGGAAGAGAGGGAGAGAAACATCAATGTGTGGTTGCCTCTTGAGCATTCCTCATGGGGGAACTGGCCTGCAACTCAGGCATGTGCCCTGACTGGGAATAGAACTAGTGACCCTTTGGTTTGCAGGTTTGCAGTCAGTCCACTGAGCTACACCAGCCAGGGTGCAATGTGCACAGTTTTAAGGTGTTGCAGTGAACTACCAAAATTATGCAGTATGATTTTGCATTATAATTTTGAAGATAGTATACATTGAACAGTCTATTATCACAATCTAAGTCAAGAAGGATGCTCTGAATTCTTAATACACCTTTTCTCTGTTCACTACCACCAAACATCTCTTTCTATTACCGAAGATCCTGTGTGGGATTTTTCTCCAGTTACCATTCTTCTTCCTGATCTTCTAGTTATATATTGGTGGACTTGTTGAGTATCAACTTTTTCTCTGTCTTATGAGCTTCATCTGCTCTAAACGCCTGAATTTGAAAGAGGGGAGTTTTGGTTAGTTTGTATCCCATTATATTTTCTATATGAAGTGTTCTTACCTGCATAGAAGAATATGACAGCAACAGATGGTAAGATTCATTTTTGGAATATGTAAATTGAAATGAGCTTTTAAAACTTCCTGGGGGATCTTTATGTGGCAAGGGGCTTTCTTCTTTAGAATTTTGAAATATAACAACAGGCACCCTAGATTTTTCAGTCGGTGTGAATTTTAGAGACACATATGCATCCAGCTGTGATGTTGTCTCTTGGATGACAGATTTTAGTGCTTGAAACTGTTCTTCATAATGTTCAGTTCTCATATTTTTATCAGCTCTGGTCTAAAAAAGAATAACAAAGTGTTGTTAACACAGATAAAAAACCTTAATTATTGGAAAGGCAGGAGAGCTTTTAAAGGAGGTAGAGTGAAGGCCCTGAGAAGAGGCTGCAGGGGTTCAAATCCAGGCCCCCGACCTGGAGGGCATTACCTCTGTATGTGGAGGCTGGTTCCCACTCTGTGAAACGGGGCTGCTCACCAACCGAGCCCAGAGGTGGTTGTGAGGAGTCAATGAGATAATACAGATGAAGGGTAGAACATAGCCAGCTTTCAAAAGTTAATATATTCATAATTAAAGAGCAAGTGGTGAAACAGATGCACAATATACTTCCACTTGTATGAAAACAGAGAAAGTGAATAAAGCTAACCCTTCTGGCTGGTGCTTGGGCCAGGAACTTGTTTGTGTATTTCACACATGTTAATTAAATTAAGTAGAGAGGCCTGGACTTCGGCCTTGAACTGCCTCTTAACCTTTACACTCTACTGTCTGTAAAAATAAAAACAAAACAAAATAAAAAAGAAACAACTACATACATGCAGAGAAAATTACTGGAAACATAGACAAACCACAGAGAATGTTTGCCCTTGAGCAGGGGGACTATGAAATGAGAATGTAGAGTGGAAACATTTTTTCTTTGTGTAATCTGTTGTGCTGTTGGGACTTTAAAATCCACCCCCCAACGTTCATTTTTGCATGAACAAAAGAACTGAACTAATAACCTAGTTGAAAAGTAAAACTTTCAATGAAAGCATTCCTTGCCAAGTTGGCTATTGTCAGGTGTCCATGGGAGGGCTGTTGGTCTCCACAGTGAAGCTGCGCCCAGAGGTCCTCTGAAGGCAGCTGTGATGCTGGGAAGGGGACATGACCTTCACCAAGGGCATAGGCCAGACTTCGTGGCCCACGCTGAATGATTGTTCTGCATAGGGAAGGAACGCTATGGCCTGAATGTTTATGCATCCATCCTCCTGAGACCTGTCTGTTAAAATCCTACTACAAAATGGGATAATATTAGGAGTGGGCGGGGCTTAGGGAGAAGCTTGCATGGGTGAGATTAGTGCTCTATTAAAAGCAACCCCGCCGAACCCCCTACCTCCTTCCACGTGCGAGCACCAGGAGGTCTGTGTTCTAACGTGATCCTGCTAGCACTCTTATCTCAGAGTTCCAGTCTTCATGATTGTGAGAAATAAATTTTTGTTGTTTCTAAGTTACCTCATCTCTGGTATTTTGTTATAGCAGCCTGAACAGCTGAAGACAGGAAACCTAAAGTTACTATCTAATGGGAAAGACAAAAATGCATCTAAGTTTCTTTACAGAAAGGCATGCTGGGAAAAGGGTTCAAAGTAAAGGGGAAGAAGAGGAACCTAACCGACTCACTTCCTTGCTTAAAAGATTTCCAAGTCTTCCCACTGCCTAGAAGATAAAGTCTAAAATAGACTTATTCCAAGTTAGCTCTCTCTTGATTGTACTCAAGCCCTCTGGTCACCTATCCACCTTTACAAACTGTGCTGCTTCCCATCACAGGGCCCTTTTATGCTTTCTGGAATGTTCTCTGACACCCCCTCCCACCCTCCCAGAATGCAAACATTGTATATATACACTGATGCACATTCGCTCACACACTTGCACACGTGCATATCATTTCCCTCCGCCCGGTTAATCTTACTCCTATTTCAAGTATTAACTTAAACATCAGGGAGGCCTCTCCTGATCCCACAGACTAACAAATCCATTTTCTGTAAGCTCTTATGGCTCTTCATTCGCAATAAGACAAGATGAAAGACCTTCCCCTGCTAAAATTGCTCATTTGAATAGGGGTTCAGATGGTAGACTTCGTGAAGTCAAGGGCCCTGGCTGTCTTGTTCACATGCTGCTATAGTGTCACCATTAAGTAAATTGCTTGTCATATAGTAGATGCTAATAAAAAAAGTATTCAATTTAATAATCAGATCCAATATAACTAATGATAATAACTAATATTTATTGGGTGCAAACAAGCCCGACTGTTTACTCTCTGAGATCATAATGGATTGGAATGGAAGTGGTACCAGCAGTAGTAGCACCAAGGACTCTATCTGGGGACTCTAGCAAACAGCTCCATCACACTCTTCCTCGGACGGCACCAAATAAACATTTAGGCCCACAGTCCCTGTCTGCTTTTTGTCTAACCTTGATGCCAAAGCTCATTTGAAGGCATTGATCTGATCTGAACTTATAAATCACTAATTACAGTCTTTATTCTTCCCACTTTGTGTGAACATGGGCTCCTTCTGCTGCAGAAGCATTGGCGTGTTTGGTTATGGGATGCTTCTCCTAACTCTACTGGGCGTGTAAGTGGCATACATGGAAAATACCACATCTCCTCTGTAGAATTCAAGACATTTGAAATGAGGAAGCACATCTGTGCCCAGAGTTGTAGGTAAGAAAACACAGGGGGCTCACTCTCTAAATGTAGCTTCAAGAGCCATCCCAGGCAGCTCTCCAGCCTGTAGCAGTTCCTACACCCATAGAGAAGCTACGAGTTTGGTCACAAAGAGTAAGATAGGAAAACTGTATGCTGTACACCTGAGAACTAAAGACAAGCTAAAACAGCACAAGAAGGACCCTTCTTCCATCAGCAATCACAAGGGTCACCTTTTCTTTGTTATACTGTTTTAAAGAAAGGACATGTGTAATGCTTTCTAGAAAGATTATCAGTTTTCCCTCAAAAAATGTGCTTAAAGTAAATAAATCTGGCAAGATGAGGAAAGATCATAATTTAGAACATTCCCTGATATTTCTGGGCAGGTGATTCTCTTGTGAATTTACAGGTGCAAAAAATATGACAATGTGGTCACATGGGAGAAAACTGCCAAATAGTCCAAATGACTATCTTTAGTGTTTGTGGGAGAACATGATCATTTCAGGCTGCAGTGGGTAGGGGTTGGTTTCCCACATTGCTAGAAATAAAAGGAATATTAACTATGCTTATTTAAAAGTATATGTGTTTCTCAAACTTATGGGAGTAACGACAATACAAAAGGACTGTGTCGTCAACACAGTCTCTGGGACAAAGGAGTTAATGGGACACTTTAAAGAAATAGATTATTTTAGCTCCTGGTTTAGAATAAGCTAATCATTAGTCTTTATTATATCTTGCTTGGACCAAGGAAGGCATTTGTAAAGGTGACAAATATTAATCCTTTACATGGGTCCAGTTCGTAGATGGTTCTAGAAAATTCAGGCGACTTTCAGGCAGGTGGTAAGTTGGGGTGGCCCTGTGAGAATAAAACTCACTTGGAGAAATAGTTTCATAAGAGCTGGGGGTTTGAGGTGAGTGAAAGTAGCCACTCACATTTGTCAGACAAGCTTTACAAAGGGCAGTGTTGAAGGGAAATGTGTAAAATTTTCATTGATAGGCTAGCGAGCACTGACCTCACATAGCACGAAAGTAGTGTACTTGATACTTAAATCAGCACCAATGAAATGTTTAGTTTTATCAGAACCTTAGAAGATTCTTTTAAGGACTCTAGGTATTTTCCAAAACTCTACCACTAGGCAGGTGCATGTTGCTGAGGGTTGCTTGTGGACTACTGTATGTTTTCTAAAGAGATCCACATTATACCTCCTCTTCTTTCAGTCAGTCTTATATCCCCATTATTGAACTTTCCACCTTATGTAGCATTCAACTTATTGAAACCACTTTCAACTAAAAGTGGAACAGTGTGTTTGCTTTTGAGGAGACTTACTTCATAGATCAGAGTAGCCACGTTCCAGGGCTTGCGGTAGTAGGTCAAGGTGTTTCCATCCCGAACACGGTCACAGAGGCCATTGTAGAACTCATTGTCGAAAGGCGTGCTCAGGGGAACCATCCCTAAGACGTTGATCCTGCAAATGGACACGGGAGCATCAGGTAGGGAGATTCCAGGAGCAAGTGAGAGGCAGCCCTCTGTAGCTTGGGAAAGAGAGAGTTTCGGCTCATGTCCTTATCACCAATGCATGTGTAATATGATCAGGAACAGAGGCATGAGTCTATCCGGCTCTGCTCTGTGTCTCTGGTGGAAAGCATACCTTAGAAAGGCCTTGCAGACTCTTTGAGGTGACCAGAAGACTGGCAGGCACAATGAAAGAACTGCAATAAATGAGGAGCCAGGGCCACCTGGCACCTAGAGTCCTAACTCATTGCTGTAACTCTGAACTAACCTCCCTTAGTGAACTAAGGGCCGATGGTATAATGCCACCTATTTAAGTTATCTGAGAACACAGTACCTCAGAAGGGGGCAGTATAACACATGCATGTAATTTTTAACTTGTCAATCAACACTGGGGCTCTTTCTCTCCACTCTCTTTAAGTCTGTCTTTTTTCCTCCAGTCTTTTTTCCTCATGGCCTGCCAAGACCCTCATTCCCTCCAGGCTTATATTGTTCCTACATTTCTAAAAGGAACTCCCCAAATTTCAGCATCCTGGAAAAGCATTCTCGGAAGTTCTATTCCACCCTCCCCCCCCCCACACACACAAAGTGTTTTTACTTTGCAAGCTTTAATTAGAAATAGGGGACCTTGTTCGGCTTTCACAAGTTAAGTTTGATTTGTAGTTCTAAACAGATAAACAAGAAGCAGTTCATTCTATGTGTTCACCTTTTTTCATTGGAGGGAGCTGATGTTGTCTAGGCTGTATCTGGAATGAATGGCCCTGGGCCAGGGAGGCCAAAATGGAGGTTTGGTCCTGACGCCTGTAACTCAGTTGGACACAAAAACATAAACTCCTCCATTGCTCTAGACCACACTCCTGACTCCCAGGAGCTGGATTACAAACTCAGGCCATGATTTCAAGAGCAATTTGTCAAAGGTTGTGGATGACTTACTATAAACCCATTGCTAATAAATAACATTAGTAATAACAATAAAAGGGTACCCTATTGCCAGTGGGTTGGTTAAAAACAACCTCTTTAGATAAGCAGTGCACTCTTAATAAGCTTTGAATCTACAAAGGAAATGAACATTAGTGGGAAGCAAATTAAGAAAGTAATTTATGTATATCTTGCTCAAGGCTGACTGTATTAAATGAACCATAATTAAAATGATGGTTTGTGGATGAAAATTACATACCTATTAATTAAGGAAAACAAACAGGGCTCAGTATCAATTTTATTTCTACTTTATAAATATAGAAGTAAAAACTCCGGAACTTTACTCACATAAATAAATAGACAAGAATAGAAAAATTTTGGCAGAGCCATGTCAGTCAGTTATTTGATCTTCTGAGTTTTACGCCAAGAAAAGACCACATACTAATCTTTCATCAAAAATAATTTTTATATTCCATTATCTGACAATTAATTAGAATATCTTTAATGTTGTTGAAAAAAAAAAACCTTGAGACCACTTGACTTACAAAGTGTGAGAGTCCAACTGGGAACTAACATTTGGCGTTGTTTCTGTCTTTTCTACCCCACTGTACGGTGTGAGGTGGGGGAGGGGTGTGGTCTTCTTTTGGAAAGTGGGAGACAGGTGATTGCAAAGGGGAGGTGAGACAGGAGAGTGGGCTTGACAACTTGAAAGCCACTGAGTCATCAAGCTTATCAATTTTATGAAAAATATGTGTATATAGACTTGAGGGTTTACCATGTGTTAGATAGATTAAGGAACTGATAGTTGAGGAAACTATTATCTTAAAATGTATCAGTCTCCCTCCCCCTTGGAAAGCCTTTTTGCTGTGTGATACCCACAGCCCAGTTTGAAGGTTATTGCTTTACAGATCACCAAGTTGACCAGTTGGCTAAATCCATCTGGAAAGTTTCAATGAAGCTGATCCATGGTCTAAAGCACAACTAAGGAAGAAATGTTTCAAAACTTTTGACTTGGTTCCACTACTACAGAGACAGCCAGTCTAGTCTAGAATGAGCCAATTTTTTTTCTGCCAAGAAACATGAAACTTCTCATAGAATATCATTGCCTGGGAAATTTTTTTAAAATGTGTTTTTCGGCAGCACTTACCAATGTCTGTTTTCACACCTGCATCTAGAACCACGAGCAGCTCCATCTTACAGGTGAACTGAACAGAAAGGCCCCTCCACCTGAGTGTTGTTAGGCCTGGATTATACCCAAAAAGTCATTTCTTGCATATCGTACACCATTTGCAGCTGGTTTGGGTATGTGTTTTCTTCAGTGAATTCGAGATGCATTGGGGATTTCCCTAAACATTTCTGGAGAATCTCAGATGTCTACGAGGTGTGAGGCTGAAACATTTGTGATAAATGTGAATTCTCCCAGCATAAGAATTTAAATGAGAGTCCCTCAAAAAGTAAATAAGTAAATAAATAAATCCTTCAAATGCAAAAAGAAGTGTAAATTAATTACTACGAGTACTTGTCACTTTCATGTGTACAAGAACATGATTAGATATGATTGTTGATAGCACTTGCTGAAGTTTTTTAAACTAGATGGTGGAGAAGCAGTTTATATGCATGTTGCTATGATTACTTAGGATGTTAATGTCTATTATGTCTATTTCACTATCATTCCCCAGCCTTGTGTTAGCATAATGGAGACGCGTAGTATATACACATGTAGTATTAATGGTATGGAAGAATATCATAACTATAGCAAAGCATGTTATTTGGAAACCTACTCTTAAATATTAATTACTAATTTATATACTCTTCTATAGTCTTAATTCAAATAGGTGAAAAGTGCTCCTTGAGTTTCATTTTCTAAAGTTAGTTTTGCTTTGAAGTTAGGGTGTCCACTGTGCACTGTGCAGTGATGTGAGAGAGGTGATGAAGTAGTAACTGGCAAGTGGGAGGAAGAAAAAGGTATGTGGCATGGTAGAAAAAATATATAAGGTTATGTAAGTCAGAGACACTTGGGTTTATGTTCCCTGTCACCAACCCTGACTGTGGAAAAGCACGAGGTATTTACAGAGCTCTCGCCAGCTCTCTGGGACTCCTCGGTAATGAACTCCCTGGCAAACTCTACATAACAAATTTTCTTTTCCCTGAACAAAGGAAACCCCAAAATTATAAATAATTGTTTTTCAGCTAAATGGGCCAAGATTTCTGTATCCCTTTTCTATAAGAAACCATGTAAATTTGCATTAAGTGAGAATATGTAACATATGTCATTCCCTGCCTCCAGCCCTTTTGTTTAGATTAGGAAGAAAACTGTTTCTTGGATCCCAAATAAAGCAAAATAAAGTAATACCGGGCTTTTTCCATTCCCACTCTCTCCCTGGGGACAGCAGTAAGAAGAGTCAGAACGCATTGGAGCAGGCAGTGATCTGGTTATACGGTTTCGGCCAACTCCCGTACCATTTCTGCCAATTATTAGGAGGGCCTGCTGAGTCTGGAAGCCAAGCTCATCCACTTGATTCAAAATTCCTACCTTTGGGCTTAGGGCCAAAGGCGCTGTGTGTAATATTTGGATGCTGCTTGCTTGGGAAGATTTTATAAAGTGAATAAAAGATGTATGAAATGCTTTATGCAGTGCCTGGCTCTTGGCATTTGGTGCCCTAGAGTTTTTCTCTTCTGTGATTGAAGCGGGTGCTTCCTCTGACAGAGAGGATATTTTCATTTTTACAGGGGTCTTAGGAACTGTCCAGTTTCTTAGTGGAGGGTTTCTTAGCCTCAGTGCCCTTCACATTTTGCGGCAGGCCGTCCTGTGCATTGTAGGCCCTCTCACCACCAGATATCACCCTCCAAGTCTCCTATGCCAACACCCCAGAGCGGTCATCACCAGATCAAGTGGATGACCACCAAAACAGTCTTCAGACATCACCAAATATCCCCTGGGAGAATGTCCCCTCTGGTTGAGAACCTCTATCAACCTTGCTCTTACTGTCACCCTCAGCTCCTTTCCTCATCCCCAGGACAGGAGTACTGAACAGGAATGTCTTTCTAGAGACCCAGCTACAGACTTACCTGATGCCAGGCAATAATATTTTCGAAAGCACCTATACTCATTAATTTATTCACCTATTTATCTGCCCGTCAGTATTTGTTAAGCTCCTGCTATAAACCAGGCACTGGGATTATGAGGATGAAGAGCCACGTTGCTTTCAGGGGGTGGAACAGAGCCATGTGCTGTTTCTGTCAACATACTGCTGGGCGGGGAACATTTATGTCTCTGTTGGGGATGGTTTGCCAACAAAGCCACCCAAGGTATCTTTTCTGCTCAGAACAATGAATGGAGATGATGCTGTGGAGATCCGTGGGATGTCCTCTGACTACAGGGAACAGAACTGTCTAGGACTTCGGTCCTGGGTCATTTTGCCAACTCCTAGAGCGCACATTTCTGCAAACAGTATCTATTCTGTATAGCTCTGAGTTCTAAACTGTCTGAGACTTTTCATCAGAGCTTACCTGGCCAGATGTTTTGTGTGGAAAGTGTGAAACCTCAGCTCTGTGATGGGAACCACAGTCTCAGCGATATCCCCAGCTGTCCTCAGAAGGGCTTTCTCTGTCCTTCTCCTCTGGGGTCAACTCCAGAATGCTAGAACCCTCTCAGATCTTCTACCCAGGGATAGATGCAGGAGAAGTTCCAAGGGAAGACAATCTTCCTGGCCATTCAGACATTTGAATGGAATTGCAAGACCTACTAGTGGCAATTCAATTTTCAGTGGTAACGTGTGATTTCAACACTGCTATGGTCTTCTAGAGGCTCATAAATGAGGTATTTCATTTTCTTCGGTACTCAGAAGAGTACAGAAGAAATAGTCTAGCACATTTTACGGACACCTACTAAGGGGTTAGACAGTTTGTCTAAATTATCTTTGTATTTTATAGTTATTCAGAATTAACCCTCTTTAAGCTCAAACATAATTCAAGCAGAATACAGACCCACAGGCTACTCTTTCTACTAATTCAGACCCTGTACCACTTTAGTGCGGCGAGAGAGAGAGAGAGAGAGAGAGAGAGAGAGAGAGAGAGAGAGATTATTTTCACTCGTCTTCCTCTAGAACACTCAGGCGGAATACTGACCCAAAGCCAGCTGTCCGTGCCAGCTCGGACTCTTCCACCACTCTGTCACGGCAGGGTTTATGGGGGTCATTTTCACAGTTGTCCTCATCTGAATAGTCTCCACAGTCATTATCGTCATTGCACAGAAGTCGCCTCTTTATGCACCTGCCTGCAATCAAGATCAGGAAGACACCGTGTGTCCAATGCCACGTTTTCTCTCTTTCAGGTTATCAAATGCAGTTGAATGCTGGACTGCAGGGCACACACATACATTTGAGTCCAAAATATACAGAGCATGTAGATGGCCCATTCGGGGGCCCCTTTCACCTTTGGAAACATGAGCGCCCAGAAGTGTGTTTTGTTTCTGCCTTTTACCCATGAAGGCACACAGAAACCCGTAACGAGTCAGAGCGCAGAGATTACCTGTTCCACATTTAAAGTCGTTTCCACAGTCCTCCTCAGCGTCCTCACAGTTCTCGGTGGGCACACACAGCCGTCTGTCTCCCAGATTGGCCAAGCATTTTTTCCCATTAAATTGTCCAAAGGCCTCAATCGTCCTGGAGCGAAACTATACAAAACCAGCTGGAAATGTTAGAAGTTCTAAACCCAAAAGAGATTATGATCTAAAACTGTGTGCAAGCCACCCCAGCCCTCCAAACCCACACAGTGTTAAGCTGGGAGCCACGAAAGCAGTCACTAATGTTACTCAAAGGCACACCTCCCATTCTAGGCCAGTGGTGTCTTCTGGAGAGGATGGTTCCTCATGAGACTCATTTAGTACGCATGCAAAATTACTCAGCAAGTGATCCCTACTAGATGTTTATTTTTTCTTCTCAGTTTGCAATTGGTTGGAGGCTCCCTGCCTGACAGCATTTCCCCTGGGGAGGCTTGGCAATACGGTTTCCATCTGGGGATGTCAGCAGGGAATAGCGTTGAATGCTTACCGACTGTTTCAGGCAGGGGTCACACCGCGACCATTCACTCCAGGGGCTCAGTTTGCAGTCTATGGGCAGTGGAGTGACAGTCCCATTTTTTGGCTTTCTGACAGAACTGAGATAAGAGAACATGTCAACTTATAGTGACCATCGTGTGTGCATTTCTCAGTTAAATTTACTGTCTTTTCCCTTTCCAAATCATGCCACTGGCATTTTTATTCTCTCTCTCATTACTTTATCTCTTTATCATGTACCATTTTGTAATTTCAACTAATTTTTGTTTAATTTTTGTACTGAATTGTAATTTAACTTTCAACCCAACAACAACCAAAAATAAGGGTGATGAGGAAAGCTAGCTGAGCATCTTGCTTGGTGTCTCACAATGATTAGCCTTATATTTTAAGTGGGTTTATGAATACACCGAAGCGACAAACCTTGTTTCATTTTGCACTGCACTCCCCACTGCCTTCCTCTGTCTGCAGCTGACAGTCTGGCAAAGCCTGGAGTTGCCTGAGTCTCCTGCAAATTTAAGCCAGCTGGGTCTCCAGCTGGCTTAGTCATTCCAGAAGCAAGGGCCTTATCAACCAGGCGTTCCCACCCCTGCATTCTGCATTTCCTAAACTGGAAGCCCTACCACTTCATATTCCACTTCAGGACTCATTTCTCATCTTTCTGCATGTTAACACATATGTTTCGGCACTTAACAACTTTCCCTTCCTTTCCCAGACCCAATGCTTGGCAGTGCTTTTCTGGCTTTGAACTTTTCTTTCTTGTTTGGTTCACCATTTGGATCTCTACTGGTTGCAACACCACCTCTCTCTCTCATTCAATAATGGGGGGGAGAGGCCAAAACAGAAGCTACCAAACAAGATTCTATCGATCTCCTGTGCCCACATCCCTGAGCTGGCATCTCATCTTTGTGCGGTACAGCCTCTTAGTCCAGGGGGCTGACCAGGTAAAACTGACCACTCCACACAAGCCCTAGACCCCAGCTCCTCACTGAGACCTTGACTCATTGAATATCTTCTCCACTTAAAACTCTCCCTCATTTCTAACTCCTTTCCATTTGCAATAAATTGTGTTCCAGCCTTTGACATTAAACATAAACAAGCAGATGAGTGAGCACATGAAACACTCTTCCTGAACTTTACATTTTCTTTCAGCTACCCTCACCTCCCTTCACAGGGATGCTTAAAGAAATTGCCATAAACATATTTATGTTTCTCTCTCAATCAAAATGAAAATAGTTTCATCTCCTCCTTCGGCCATACATGGTCTTTTAGCTACCTCCCCAATCCTCTCATCTTCTTATCCACCTTTCTGGGAAAAGCAGGTGCACCCTGGTCTCTTGTGCCTTCTCCCCACCACAGCTCCACCCTCCTGCCTCAAGGATACTGTTTTTGCCAAAGTCAAGGATGACTTTCAGGGGGCTCACCTGGTTCCCTTCAGTCCTTATCTTGTTGACTTCTTCCCAGAGGTCAATGTAATTGACCACTCTTGCTGTTTAAAAGACCCACTTCCCTCGGATGAATGGTCCCGGACTCCTTTCATTTCTCCTTTCTCCTCTGCCCTCTTTTCTAGCTCTTCTATGCAGGCTCTTCCTCCTTTGATAGTCTCTGAAAAGTTGTTTTTCCTCAAAGTCCTGTGATTGAATTTTTTTCTTTCCACACTTATGTCCGTGTATATGCTAATGACACTTAGAGATATGTCTGCAGTTCAGACATCTTTTCTGAATTTTAGACTCTTGGACGTAACTCCCAATTGAACATCTGCACTTGAATGTCTTTGTGGCTCAAAGAGCTCAGTGGATTCCAAAACAAACTATTTTTTTACTTCTCTCAAAGCTGCTCCTCCCCTGCATTTATTGTCTTGGTAAACAGCACTTCCATTTGTGCAGTCATGCTAACGAGAGACTTGGGTGTCACTTGTGTTTTCCTGAATATCCCAGGCTCGTCTCCCATAGCTAATCAACCACTAAAGCCTGTGGTTTACAGTCTCCTGAATGGTTGTCAAATCTATCCTTTCTTCATCTCATCTAGTGTGGACATTTCTCTGGTCTCCACTCACATTACATCTCTCCTACACAACATAAATTTCCTTCTAATCCAGTTTCCAGAACACATCCAGAGAGATTTTTAAAAAAATGCAAAGTCAATCGTATCATTCCACTACTGAAAACCTTTCAGTGACTTTCCTTTGCTTTTAGGATAAAGTTCAAATTTCCCGACACAGTGTGATAGGCAGAGTAATGACCCCACGGTGTCCTAATCCCTAGAATTTGTGAATATGTTGCTTTACACAGAGGAGGAACTTTGCAGATGTGAGTAAGAGGAGATTATCCTGTACTATTTGGGTGGGCCCATTCCAAACATGTGAGCTCGGAAGCAGAAGACTGGTCCAGAGGGCTGTGACGACAGAAGAAGAGGCAGGCAAAACTTGAAGCAAGAGAAGCAACTGCACTGTTTCTGGCTCTGAAGAGGGATGGGGACCACGAGCCAAGTCATAGAGGCAGCTTCTAAGAGCTGGAAGAAGCAAGAAGATGAATTCTTCCCAAGAGCCTCCTGAAAGAAGCACAGCCCTGCTGGCACCTGGAATTTAGTCCAGTGAGACCCATTTCAGACTTCTGACTAATAGAATTGTAAGATAATACATTTGTGTTTTTTTAAGTCACTAATATGTGCTAATCTGTTACAGCTGCAATAGGAAAATAAGACATGTGGTCTACAGCAGGGGTCCCCAAATTCCAGGCTATGGACCATACTGGTCTGTGGCCTGGTGGGCACCGGGCTGCACAGCCCAAGGTGAACTTGAATGTAATGCACTTGATTAATCTCCAAACCATTCTCTCCTCACCCTCCCTCCTGCCGCCCACCTGTGGAAAAACTGTCTTCCGCAAAACCAGTTCTTGGTGCAAAAAATGTCAGGGACTGCTGGTCCAGAGAACTGTACATGGCTGTATCTCCTTAATTCTTCAACTTCATGTTTCTCCATTGAATTTCCAGCTCCAATGAACTTGACATTTCCAAGATAAGCTACTTTTTATCATATCTTCGGCCTTTAAAAGGTCTTTTAAAAAAAGATTTTATTTATTTTTAGAGAGAGGAAAGGAGGGAGAGAGGAAGAGAGGGAGAGAAATATCACTGTGTGGTTGCCTCTCGCATGCCCCCTACTGGGGACCTGGCCCACAAGCCAGGCATGTTCCCTGACTGGGAATCAAACCTGAGACCCTTTGGTTTGCAGGCACTCAATCCACTGTTTCATACCAGTCATAGTCATGGCTAAACCTATTATTTCTGATTTCCCATACTAATGTCATCTTGGACATACATTTTTTCCCTCTGAGAACCTTCTATAACTTCCAGTATAATTTACTGTGTATGTATTCTTATAGCATTTTGTTTTTCTCTATATCGTAAGCTCTTTCATAATGATATATGCACATGGGTCTGTCCAAAAGGTATCCAGCCATGTTTTATGAAAAATAGGGACATATTTCAAGGAAGACACAAGACACAAGAAACATTGTACATAAGACCATGATGCCTCAGTTCACTTCAAAGTAGGTACTTAGGGACCTCACATAGTTCTCCCATTTGCCATTAATTGCCCCATTGTATTTTCCTGAATCTCATGGATGGGCTAAATCTCTTCCCTTTCAAAGGTGATTTTGGTTGTGGAAAAGCCAGAAGTCGCAGGGCATGAAATCTGGACTGTAGAGGGCTGAGTCACCTGGGTAACCTCATGTCTCTCCAGAAACCTCTCAGCCAGACGTTATGCTTGAGTGGGCGTGTTGTTGTGATGAAGCTGCCAATCACTGGTTGCCCATAACTGTGGCCTTCTGAGTCATCCAAATAGTTTCCATGGAGGAATGTTCAAGTTTAATGCAAATTTTGATGCAGATTCACAGTCATTTTGAATGCAATGGCCACACAGTGCACATGCTCGCTCAACAGTGTCTACTGCCCCCCACTGACTAGTACAGTGAAGTCATCACTGTTCACACATGCACATTCCAGTCCACTCTCCTTGGCTGCCAGGTTACACTGATGTTACACAAACTGTTCTCGTTATATTAACAATGGCTGGACTTATTTTGGAGACCTCATATTATCATTTAATTAATTTATTTTCACTCATTTATTCAGTCATTTATTGATTCAGCAAATATTTATTGTCTGCAACTTGCTGGGCATCAAAGATACAATGGTGTGCAAAACAGCAAAATAAGATTAAACAAAATTCACAATCCTCAAACTAACAGAGCTCATGTTCTAGAAAAAATATTAGGGAGTTAGGGAACTTTTAAATCTTGTTCAGATTGCATATATCAACTGCCTAGAATGTAGTAAGTGCTCAGTAAATTTCTTTAAGCAAATCAATGAACTTCAAGAAAGGGAAATCCTTCATCATTTTGTCTTGGATAGTCTTTTATTTCTCTAGGTTATGCTCACGGTGAACCACCGTGAACTACCCACCTGTATTTATGAAAAAATTGCTTGTCATTAAGGTTGGCTCTATGATTGGAGACAACTTTTCTGTAAGCCTGACACTTGCCTACACCATCCAGAATATTGGAAGTCCTGAAAGCATCAATCCTTTAAAAATACAGATTAAAATATATTACACAGGTTGCCAAAACTCCTTGAAGAACTTGCTTTCCAGGAAGTCTGATTATTGGTGTATGTCTGAAACCCCATGACTGAGAAATTATCTGCTAGAATTTTCCACAAAACTAAGGTGGCCTCTAGAACTGACAGGCCTCATCAAGGGGCACTGGCAGAATCCCCTGTGTGACCTATAGCACTGGTTTTCAATATTGGTAGCATTTTATATTCCTCAATATTAAACACAGGGATTATAAAATTGTGATCCTTACTCCAAATCAATTAAATCAGGCCTACTGAGGACCAGCTCTAGGCAGCAAAGTTTTTAAAAGGTATGGCAGGTGATTCCCATGTTCACACAATGGTGAGAAGCACCAGCTGGCAATACCCACACTATCTGATGGGGTGTTATTCAAGTGGGAGTGTTCATTACATGAAAATAACCTAAGACTGAGGCCACCAATGAGCTGGACCACAGTCATTTTCAGGAATTACTCTAGGCCAGGGGTGACAAACTCATTTTCACCGGGGGCCACATCAGCCTCACAGTTGCCTTCAAAGGGCCGAATGTAATTTTAGGACTGTGTACATGTAACTGCTCCTTAATAGTTCAGTGAGAGCTCGGCACTGCCGCCGGGTAGAAACACGGTGCTGGGCCTTGTGTTTGCCACCTGTGCTCTAGGTTCTACCTATTAATGTCTCTGTAGGGTTTTTCAATATCTTCTCATTTCTTCAGTACTAGTGTTGTTGCCTTCAAGTGGGTTATCTCCTTCTGTCTTTTTTGTATTCATTACTTAGTTAGATGGTTGTATTATCCTTTTGTTTTAGCATCTTCCTATGTCTTCACCTGGGCTTTCCTCTGCATGTGTCTGTGTTCAGATTTACTTTTCTTATGTCTTATACACGTACATGACTATTGGATTAGAGCCCATTCTAGAGACCCCATTGACCCCATTTTAACTTTATAACCACTTTAAAGACCCTATCTCCAAATATAGTCACCTTCTGAAGTACTAAGGAGTAGGACTTTAACATGTGAATTTGTTGAGGGAAGGACACAATTCAACCCATAACACTCAGTGCATATTTTTTGAAGCCTTGTCTGGTGGGGCTCAGTGGATTCAGTGCTGGCTTGAGAACCAAAGTGTTGTTGGTTCAATTCCCAGTCAGGGTACATGCCTGGGTTGCAGGCCAGGTCCCCAGTAGGGGGCGCACAAAGGCAACCACACATCAATGTTTCTCTCCCTCTCTTTCTCCCTCCCTTCTTCTCTCTGTAAAAATAAATAAATATAATTTTGTAAAAAATATTTTTGATAAAGCTATTTCTTATATTTGTTTACTAGTTTTACTGGATAAATTTCAAAGTTTATTTTCTCATTAAATCTTTATACCATTGAGGATATTAGTTATGCTTTACAGATGGAAGACTAAACCTAGAAAATTATAGTACTTGTCCGAAGCCAGACAGTTAACGGCAGAGGAGGATTTAGAATCTTCATCTCTGCACTTGTAGTTCACTGCAATTTTGCCCAGTCCCTGTGTTGTCTTTTCTTCTCCCTCAACTTATTCATAATCTCTTTGAAATAATCTATAAAGTCATAGCTTACTCAATAATTTGTGGATGGAATAGTCTCACCATTTTACCATTTTTAGACATTTTGAGATAATGAGGACAGTTGAGTAAATAAGGATTTCTTTTTTAAAGTATACTGGCTCCAGGAAAAGCACATCTATTGGTCAACCTCATTCTTGCCTGGATGTGTTTTAAGCTTGTATCTAAATGATGTCAAGTAGGCAAAAATAACTGAAAATTTATTTCACCTGGCTGTTTTGCCTTCATTGCATGAGGTACCTGGATACTTAGAGTTAAAATAAAGGCAGGACTTGAGGACGTTATTAGGAGGAAATGAAAGACTATGCAAAAGAAACATGTCGCACTGCATGAATGTAAGAAAAAAGATGAGTGATCTTGCATAGCTTATTGTGAACCCTGCACGCCCCTCCCTAGCCCCCGGGGACTCACTGTGCAGATAACCTTCAGAGCTCGAGGACTGCACACATGCACACTCACCATCTGCCTCTCACTATGCTGAGCTGTTAGACTGAGTGGAGAAGCATTTGTAAACCACTTTCTGGATTCTTAGATGAAATGTGTTTATCAAGTGAAACCTGTCTCCAAGTGTTTCAAACTCAGCTTGATAGTCACTTCCTAGATCAAAGTGAGGTACATCAGCACGACAGGAAGTGCTACTCTGGGCCCGAAATGCACTCAATAAAGGACATATGATATATACCTAGTCCCATCCTCTCGCCATGAAGTTTCTCACTTTAGAGAAAGAAAACCTCAGGAGCAGCTCACACTCCAGGATGCTTGGTTGTAGGCAGGAAATCACCTGCTGTAAGAAGGATGCTGATTGTCAATATATAAGACAATGTGACTCCTTTGAGCAGAGAAATTTAGGACTGCACTCTTGACCCATAGATCTACCAGTTTGTCTTGTTCATGTAATTCATCAAGATGAAAATAGCAGTGTCTACACTTTAATTTTTCTCAGGACCTCTCTCAATTTCCCAAGTCTCGGTTAAGAGCCAGTGTTCAAAACCATCACAGAGGGTCTGCTCTGTGTCATGAACTGTCCCGGTGGCTGGGGCCAAAGGCAGCACCCTTACCAGTGTGGAGCCTACATTCCAGTGTGTGAGATAGAGTGAGCATCACCAGCGAGCATCACCAGCAAGCATCACATGCAGTATCAGTTAAGACGTATGAGTTGTGAAGGAAGATAATCCAGGGCAAAAGGAGAGAGATGGTGCTGGGGCTGGGGGACGGGAGGGAGGTTTCTTATACTGGGTAGTGCAGCCTGTCAGAGGAGACATGGTGGTTTAAAATATGTTCCCGAACAAGACAGGACAAACAAAAACTCATAGACACATACAACAATATGGTGATTACGACAGGGAAGGAGAGGTGGGGGTAGTAAAGGATAAAGAGGGTCAAAAAATGGTGATGAAAGGAGATTTGACTTTGGGTGGTGGGCACACAGTGCAATATACTGATCATGTATCATAGAACTGTACCCTTGAAACCTATATAATTTTATTAACCAATTTCATCCCAATAAATTTAATTAAAAATATGCTCACAAATTCTTTGCCATCGTGCCCATCAAAGTTGGGGTCAATGTGCCCCTTTCTTGAAGCGGACGGGGTCTTTGTCGGTGCCTTGACTGGCAGAGTGCAGTGGAAGCAAGCCTACGTGATGTTTAAAGTGAGGTTAGAAAGGCTGTCCTGGTGCCACTCATTCATCTAAAGACTCTGGAGCTCAAAGCCTTTCTGTACTATGCACGAGTCTGCATGTGCGCACACACACACACACACACACACACACACTGTGAGATAAAGATAGGAGAGATGCCTGAGGAGAATCGATTGCTCCAACCCTCAGCTGTGTGGGTCTTTCCAGAGCAGCTGGCAGACATGTAAGTGAAGAAGCCATTGTCATGAACCCAGACCCAGCCACGTCTGTCTATACTCATGTGGGAGACCCCTGGCGACCACTCCTCGGAGCCCAGTCAGCCCCAGGACTCATGAACCAAAGAAAGAGTCCACGTTGTTTTAAGCTACCATCTTGGAATGGTTTGTTCCACAGAAAAATAATGACCAGAGCAGGAGGCAGTATTTGAGTAGGCATCTGAATGAATTCAGAGAGAAGCTGTGTGGGGGGTTTTGGAAAAAGAGTGTTTTAAGGTCAGGAAAGAGAAGCCAAAAGCCCCAGGTGGCATATTGGAGGCACAGCAAGGACGGTGGCTGAGCAGAAAGCACAAAGGACAGTGGCCAAGGTGCCCCCGGGGAAGGAGGCGCAGCTCATGCTTTGTGGGCTGTGGGGGAGAGTTTGGATTTGATTCTGAGCTTGTTTAGAACCCTTGGAGAACTGTAACAGCAAGCGGAACCTCAGATTTACATTTTGAAAAGACTTCTCTGCTTGCCGGATGGAAACAGTAGTGGTTTAGGCCAGAGCAGTCACAGTGAGCGTAGAGAGAACTGGGAAGACTGGGACCTAACTGAGAGGTAATACCAACAGGATTTGCTATTAGATTATATGCAGAAATGTTACAAATAGAGTAGTCACGTGTGATTCCCAAGCTATTACCTGAGTGAGTGGGGGAACAGTGATGCCCCTTGTGTGAAGATGGGTGGAGAAAGTAGTGGGTATGCTTTGGACACCTTAAATTTAGATGCACGTTAGGTTTTCAAGGAAACATTATCTAGGTGTATAGACACGGGCTCATGGCAGAGGTGTGTACCACAGATATAAATCTGAGAGCTGTTAGAATACAAGTGGTATTACATACCATGAGGCTGGATGTGAGTGAGTGTGTCTAGAGGAAGGCTGAGGCCTGAGCTCACTTTAATGAAAATGTTACAACATTTTCTGTATGCTGGTGGTAACAAAGGGAGCTATTGATGATGCAGGAGAGGGGGCACAAGTAGAGGAGCAGAGTTTCTGATGAGGCCAGAGCAGAGAAATCCTGTGCACAGTTGGCTGGTTAGGTTCCTGGGGACGAGTCTGTCCCAACATCATGGGCTTCACTCAGAGAACTTGGATGAGTTGTAATTGCTATTTACCTATTGGTGTTGCTCACTGGACTGACTGTGAGCCCAGTGAGGACGGGGACCCGGGTAAGACATTTGGGTGATGCAACGACTAATCACATTGCGAACTCAGTAACTGTTTGATGCATTGAATGGATGAATAAACAGATGACCATACTTGGCTGATAGTATTTGGTAAATATCTGTTAACTTGTATTGAATATGGATATTATAAATGCAGGTGGCTACAGATAAAGAAGGGGGGAAAACTGACATTTTAGATATCTTCAATATAGTAGTTAAGCCCAACATTTTCTATTAATGAGTGTTTAGGTATTTTTCCAGATTGCTGAGGCAAATTTAATTGAGATAAATTGAACAATAATCGCTGTCATTTATGTGTGCTTAGTTTCTGTCAGGAATTCTTTCAAGCCGTTATACACATTATCTCAATTTTTACATCGGCCCTGTGAGATATCCACCACTGGTAACACCACACTTTAAAAACACTGAACCGAGCCCAGAGATGGTCAGTCATTTTTCTCATGTGGCCCGGCAGAGGGCACTTGGTGACTAAGTTAGAATTTGCACCAGGCAGTCCCTGTCCTGAGGGCACATACTGAGCCGCCCTCAGATTTCTAGCTCCCAGATTAGTACTGCTTAATGCAACTAGTATGAAAGTTATAACTCGACTACAAACCCACCACCTAAATGGCCAAAAGATGAATGACAAACCCGGGAGAAAAATGCTTGTAATTCATCCCGCAGACCAAGGACTAATTTAGGAAGTGATCGTAGAAGTCCCTAAGAGAAAGACAAGAAACTCCGTAGGAAAATGAACAAAAGCTACAGACAGTTCAGAGGTCTTTTACCAGGTGAACACTTGTACCACCTGACTCAGTAATAGAAAAGCAAATTAAAACTATTCAAACACACCTCTTTTTTTTCTATAAAATTGGCAAAAATAAAAAAGCTGGCCTAGAGCTCCCATTTGCAAGGCTGTGGGGAAACAGGCATTTCTTTAAGAAAATTAGAAAAAATTTTCCCATCACCCCACCCCTGCCCCTTTGGCAACCATCAGCTTGTTCTCTGTGTCTATGGGTCTGTTTCTGTTCTGTTCTGTTTATTCATCTATTTTTTTAAAAAGATTCCACATACAAATGAAATCATATGGTACTTGTCTTTTTCCGACTTGTATCACATATCATAATACCCTCTAGGTCCATCCATGTTGTTGCAAATCAAGATTTTATTCTTTTTATTCCTGAATAATATTCCACTGGAGGTATCTATCACATCTTCTTTATCCATTCATCTATTGACGGACACCTAGGTTGCTTCCATATTACTAGGCAGAACTAGAAGTTCTGCAATGAACATTTAGTTTTGTGTATGATATAAGAAAGTGGCCCAATTTTATTTTTTGCAGTTTTGCCAACATCACTTATTGAAAAGGCTGCCTTTACCCCATTGTATATCTTTGTCTACTTTGTTGTAGATTAATTGACTATAAAAGCAAGGATTTATTTCTGGGCTCCAATGATCTATTTATCTGGTTTTATGCCAGCACCACAGTTTTCGTGACTGCAGCTTTGTAGGATGGTGTCATGTAGGGAGTCTGATACCTTCCACTGTGTTCTTTCTCAAGGTTTCCTTGGCTATTCAGGGTCTTTTGTGGTTTCACATAAATTTTAGGATTATTTGTTCTAATTTTGAGAAGAATGCTATTGGTGTTTTAATAGGGCTTGCATTGAATCTGTCTTTTACTTTAAGTAGTAAGGACATTTTTATAATATTCCTGCTTCCCATCCTTCAGCACAGTACATTCTCCCACTTATTTGTATTATCGTACTCTCCTGGTGAAAGTGCAAAGTAATACAAACTCCCCAGGGCCATGGGGCAATTTGGGGGAAGTCAAAAGGTGACTGACTATCTTTTGGCCCAGTTATATCACTTCTGGGAATTAGCCCTCAGGTACAATAATCTGTTTGCAGAACCATATATGAATAAGCCTATTCATTGCAAAAGATTGGAAGCATCCCAAATGTTCAACAAAAGACGGTTATCTGAATGGTATAGCCAACAACAGAAAATTAATCAGGTGTGAGGATAATGAGGAAGTGCCTTTTATACTGATACAGAAAGGTCTCCAGCCAATGTCATAACATAAAAAGAAAAAAGTGAAGTACAAGATAGTACATATAATATGATACTTTTGAGAAAGAAGGGAGGGAGATTATAAACTAATCGAGGTGGTTACCTACAGGCAAAGGGTGAGGTAGATGCCAGGAGTGCTCAGTACTTTCCCTGGAATCGCACAGATCTCATGAAAAGTTGTGAGTCAGGAATCAAGACTTCTCAATACCTACCCCGTTACAGTTTTTGATCTTTGACCCATGTACAAATTTTGGTATTTACACATTAAAAATAAAAAATATATAATGATATATACTTTCATTATATATTTCAGGAATATAACTAGCTCCCGGGTTAGTACTGCTTAATAAAATCAATATGAAAGGTATAACTCTACTACAAACTCATTGTGCACTTAACCCCTGCTTGCTACTGGCTGAACGCACTGCACGTGTTGTCTCAGGAATTTCTCCCAGCAGGCTACAGATTTATTTCCATCTGTCAGGTGAAGGACAGAGTTGGAGAAGTTAAGGAATCTACCTCAGGCCACATAACTGGTGACCTATGGACCTGGAATCACACTCAGGTCCCTTGGGCCCGGGATCCATGTCACAAGCTATTGTTGCTCTATCAGCACAGTGGTTTCTGACATTTCTCTTCTACCCTGAGTGGCATAGGAGGTGATGGCCCCTTCAGGACCTATTCTCAAAGGCACTCTCAAGTTTGCAAACAAATGGTCATTGAGAATCTCCCACAGTTCACCAGCAGCGATAGTTCTCAGGAGCTGTGGCTTTAAGATGAAATGTCTGCAGCCATGTGGATGCAAGCTGTAACTCCATCCCTCCCCCTCCTGAACCAGAAAATATATCACAGTGAAAGGCTGTAACTCCATCACTTTCCCTCCTGAACCAGAAAGCATATCACAGTGAAAGGAATAGCAACACTATTATTTTGAAGCATATTTCACACTTACAAAGTTCTTACCAGGTGGCAGGCACAGATATTGTAAGTACATCACATGTAAATATGACATTGAACCTTCCCAAAAAGTTCATCAGGTAGGTGCTGTCATGGTCACTGTTCAGAGCTGACTTGTTGAAATGTTAACCCCCTGACCTCAGAAGAGGAAGAGCAAGGAATTGAAAACTTATTTGAACAAATAATGAAGGAAAACTTCCCCAATTTGGCAAAGGAAATAGACTTCCAGGAGGTCCAGGAAGCTCACAGTGTCCCAGAGAAGTTGCACCCAAGGAGCTCATTCCAAGGCACATCATAATTACAGACAAAAGATAAAGAGAGAGTTTTAAAAGGAGCGAGAGAAGGAGAAAGGAGAAAAGGAGATAGTTACCTATAAAGGAGTGCCCATAAGACTGTCAGCTAACTTCTCAAAAGAAATCTTGCAGAAAAGAAGGAGATAAAAAGTATTTTAAGTCATGAAAGGCAAGGACCTACATCCAAGATTACTGCATCCAGCAAAGCTCTCATTTAGGATGGAAGGGCAGATAAAGTGTTTCCCAGATAAGGTCAAGTTAAAGAAGTTCATTATCACTAAGCCCTTATTATATAAAATATTAAATGGACTTATCTAAGAAGAAGATGAAAATACAAACAGTAAAATGACAACAAACTCATAGTCATTAACAATTGAACCTAAAACAAAACCAAAAACAAACAAAGCAAACGCCTAGAACAGGAACAGAATCACAGAAATGGAGATCACATGGAGGGTTATCAGTGGGGGATTGGTAGGCAGGGAATGGGAAATAAGGTACAAAGAATAAGTAGCATAAAGGGTAGGGAGAAAATAGACAGAGGGGGTTAAGAATAGTATAGGAAATGTAGAAGCCAAAGAACTTACATGTATGACTGATGGACATGAACAAAAGGGGGAGAATTTGGGTGGAAGAGGGTGTGCAGGGTGGAGGGGAATAAAGGAGGTGGAATAGAACAACTGTAATAGCATAAGCAATCAAATATAGTTCTTTAAAAATAAAATAAATTAAGAAGAAAATAAAAAGAATGTGACCTTATTGGGACAGAGGGTCTCTACAGAGAAAAATCAAGTCAAAACATAGTCATAAGGGAGACCCTAATCTGATATGACTGGCGTCCTTAAAAAGAGGAAATTAGCATCAGATGGACATGCACAGAGGGAAGGAGATGTGAAGATGGCCATGCGATGACAGAGGCAGAGACTGGAACGTTAGCTGCAAGTCAAGAAATGCCAAGGAGTGCCGGCTACCACCGAAATCGAAGAAGGCTCCTTCCCAGAGTCTTGGAGGGAGCATGGCTCTGCCCCCACCTTGATTTTGGGCTTCCAGCCTCCAGAAAGGCAAGGCAATACATTTCTGTTCTCGGAAGCCACCCAGTTGGTGGTACTAGGAAATGGATACAATCACCATCTTACAGACAAAGGAAGAAAGGTGTGGAGAGTTTGAATAGCTTGCCTACACCTGCAGAGTCAGTTTGTAAGTCATGACCTTGAACTGAGCTTGGGAAAACTAGGGCTCCATTCTAACCAAATTTGCATTTTAAATAATTCTTTGTGATTTTAGTTCTTTGTTTGAACAATGTGTCCAACTTCATGGTTGATCTGAACACTCTGTTTTGACCTCAAGCCTGTATCAAAGGACAGAGCAGGGAGTGCTCAGAGCAGGGCCACCTAGCAAACTCACTAGGGCACAGCAGAGCGGCACACAAAGCCAAGTCCAACTGCGCAGTGCAGCTGCTCAGATGGGCCAGCCAGGGGGGCTCCCTGGTCCTCCCCAGAACAGCTGAGCGTGCCCAGGACCCAGGGGGTACAGACTTCAAAGCAGTGGAAGCCTTCCCCCCCGCGACTTCTCATTTTTAATCAGCAGGAGTCACAGTCCAGGAATGGGGGTTGTTTAAATTATCTTTTTAACTTAAGAAAAGGTTAGGGTAAGTAAAAAGGCTATAGCAACTTTCAGGAACTGGCTTCCTCATTCCACTTTGTACTCGATGCCCAGTAAATGACCATGCTAACTAAGAGGAACAGTGTTTCTTAGATGACGTGGGAGGAGGAAGAGATGGGATGGAGGAAAGCCTGGGGGAGCACTCGACCCAGGCCCTCGCTGGTCTGTGTAGCACCTCCGAGTGCCTGCTCCTGGAAGATGAAACCCTGTGGGCAAACCCTGTCCCGGGGGTTCCAAGCAGAGAAGCAGCCTCTAACGCAGCCGAGAGGCAGGCAAAGACACACCTGAGGTGGACCCCAGAGTTCAAAACAGAATTTGGTTAAACCAAGGGCCAAGTGACTGAAGAAGAATTGAATGCAGGGCACAGCTGTGTCCAGGCAGAAAGACGGTGTGGGGGAAGGTATTTTCCCCCAGCTCTCCCAGAACACTTCAATCCCATCCTCAGATCGGATCGTGCTGTGTTGGGTCACACAGCTCTGTTCTCTAGCAACCCTGGGCACAGGGGTTGCTAGAACAGCATAGATGTTCATCGTTGTCTGGTTGATTTATTTACTGGATCAGCTTGTCTTGGGCTTTGTGGTTCCAGTTAAGATCAGAGCAAAAGGAGAGGAAGTAAGTTTCTTTGCTAGATGCCTGAGCACCGGGTCTGTGACACGGTGATTCCTCTTGAATAGAAGAGACTCCACTCTGATCCGAAGGACAAAAGTGTGTGCCTTGGGGCACAATTTGGGATGTCAGAGAAGAGGAACAAAGATGGTTAACCTCTGCCTAATGCAGGACAAATGGGCACTGGATTCAAAGGTTCAGTGTTAGACATTGAGGCAGAGTGTGGGAAAGATTCATTTCCTTAGCTTTTAACCTTCTCGGACATTTGGCACTGATAAGTCCAGGTTTATCACACTCTAGAAAAAACGGGCTTTGTTTCAGAATTCCAGGTACTGAAAGACGATCTCAGCCTTAACGTTGGAGTTCCTTGTTTCAAAGAAATCCCTGAAAAGGGCAGCGGGTTTCCTCAGAAAACTCTCTCAAAGACATACCTCTTGCCAGTTTTTGCCCTTTTTTTAAAAGTTTAAATTCTGGGCTACCTATCTCAGTGCAGGTTAATTTCTTTTTTTACCTGCTTTCTCTTAAGAAGTACACCTTGAAGTCCCAAAGCCTACAGTGAAATCGCAGAGACAAAGAGCAGAGAGGCTCACCTGGGAGTTGGCTTCGCGGACAGGACACTGATTTCTAACGTGCATAGCAACACGGCCAAAACGAGCCCCGGGCCGGCCGGCATCTGGTCTGGGTAGGCAGCTCCGCGTGTGATGGCCAAACACATGTGCACAGGGATTTATTAGCAAAGGGTGAGAGTGCCACAGCAATCGTTTGTGTTTGATCAGGGTTTTTGTTGAACTGCTTTCCTGGGTGCAAAGTCCAATCAAAGGAGAGACATTGCATAATTCTGGGCCTACTTCTTTCTTGTATTGGCAAGTATTGTCAAGCCATGAGCCTGTGAATGATACATTGGTTAAGATTAGCAGCGATGTTGTGTGAAAAACAACAAAACAAACAAACCCCAGTGTTGCTCATCTTTGGAGATTCTGAGAGGGTGGAAAGGGAGGGTGTAACATGGGATAAAGGTCTGTGGGTGATCTCCATAGAGGCCTGAACTCAGATTAACCAGAGAATGGCACTTCTGGGACGGGCATCCGACACATGTTCTAATGGGAAAGGCAGCTGTGTGGCTGATTCGCACACATGGGAAAGGCAAAGTGTCAAAGGCATGAACAATCTGACTTTTTTTAATAGGTAGAGTGCATTCTTGTGAAGAATTCAGGCAACCCCCTAAGGCATTGACAATATCCTCTCAGAGGATCTATCTGGTCTAGAAACATGATCAGTTCTGTCAGCCTGGTAGATTCCGAGATGGAACAAGTTACTGCAAGCTATCAGAAAGGACGCCCCCAGACCCTACTTCCTGACTTCCGCGTGTTCTCCAGGATTTGGGGGAAGGGTGAGGTGCTTTGGAAATTACAGTAAGTGAAAATGTGGACATCACAGCTGCTTTTACAACACTGGTTGCGCAATAGAATGACTTGGGGACCTGAGAAAAACCATCAGTGCCTGCCCAACCCGCCTGATTCTAATGATTAATCTGCGGTGCGACCTTATATCCATGCTTTGTGAAGCTTGCTGAGTCATGCAAATGTGTGGTCGGGGTTGAGGTTTAGAAAGGCCTCTTTGAGAAGAAAGACATGAGATACGATGTATCATTGAATGCGTTTTCCAGGTGCTATCGTAGGACTTGAAGGGCCTTCAGTAGGCAATTTTCAAGCATTAATGCATACAAAAGCCAATAAAGGAGGGGTAGGTTGGGAAGGTAACAGATTTAGAGCTAGGTTGTTCAGTACTGACTTACCTGCTCCAGAAATGCTCCTACCCACAGTAAACGTTATCTACTCTCATCGTCCTTTCTTGCCCTTTCTCCTTTTTGTGCAGAGAATTTGTGGTGCCTAATGGGATTAGTGTCATTTAATGTCATGGCTTCCTGAGCTTGCTGTTTATGGATAATTTATATGGTCTACACGTAAGCCATGCTGAATTGCCAAGTAAAAGGTGATTCAGTTGGGTGCAGTAACTACATCAGTGAGTAAATCTATGCCCAAAGGACACTTCTTGGGAGTCTAAGCTGAAGACAAGTGGGCTGTATCCAGATACGATAGGCATCTGTCAAATACAACAGAGCAATGCCGAAGACTCTCACGTGGCCTCTCTGGATACAGACAGGACACCTAAGGAGAGGACAGGGAAGCAGGCAGGGTAGGACGATGTTTTCTGCAATTAGACTTAATGCTAATTGCTTAGATTTTGTGATAATTGACTTGATAAATAGGCATAACTGACAATTGAAAAATTACCTCTTTCCTTGGGGACTCACTGGAGGGGAGAGAGGGTGGGTAGAGGTGAGAGAGGATTCCTTAGCTAACTGACTTGAATGTTGAATTGCTCTGTTGAAATAATATTTCTTTTATCTCCCTGGTTCAGGATGAGTGTAATGTAACAAAGTAATGAGATCAATAAAGTATGATAATAGCATACTATTATAATTACCATGTAATGATTATACATAGTATAATGTACCTTATTCTTCTTTGCCCTTGACATCTATCAGATATCTGACATGAGGTTTTGAAATGAGGTTTATGTTTTGGTCTATATCTAGGGGAAATAAAGCATCATGATGTGCTAGATTAGAAAAGTGGAAATCGTAACATATTTCCTTTTAAGACAATAACCAGAGGGGAGGTGGGAGGAGGTAATGGGGGGAAAAGGCAAAGGGATTTTAGGAACATGTGTAAAAGACACATGGACAAAGCCAAAGCTGGGTAGGACTGAGGGTGGGGAGCAGGCTGGGGTGGGGGGTAGTGGTGGTGGGGAAATGGAGACAATCGTACTCGAACAATAATACAAAAGAGAGAAAGAGAAAAACACTAAAGGGCTTCTAAAGAATAGAATAGGTAAACATTTTTGTCCATCACCCACCCCCAGCTGTAACTAGGATTTGAACTTGGGGTGTCTGACTCTGCATCTTAGGCTCTTCCCACTCACTGCACCGTGAACTCTGTTGTTATTATACCTATATCATGTTGACAACATGAAACTGTAAAATCCCTCATTAAATCCTCTCGACTCCATACAGGTTCACTTTTAGTGTGAAAAGCCTTACAGACGAGGCTCAGAGAGACACAGACTAGGCTCTGCACAGAGAGGTGGCCAAGGTGGGATCCAAACAAGCTATTTCTTCCAAGACTACTTCCAGGGTCTTCCTCACTGCTGAGGCTTCTCCAAGTTTTCACCACTCAGGAGCCTTGAAGAAAGATTTTTAAAAGTTCCCCTTGGTTTTAATTTGCTTGGGATCTTCGTGGTGCTAAATTCTATTTACTGCATAATACTAATACTACCCACTCCCCCATTTTAAGGCAGAAACATGCACATGCGTACATGAGAACGTGTGGCTGTCAGGCACGAACACTTACTTTTTACTAGGGTGGTGCTAATGTTTTGAGTATAATTCCCATTTAACTCTTTTAAAGTGACAGAAACAATTTTTTAAATTCATTATTGATAATTTCATGGACTTCCTTAGTGTCCAGGAACCTCAAGTGGGGAACCACTGTCTCATTCCATATCTGATCATAACTGAACCCCTAAAGGTCCATGGGTCTCACAACCTGACAGTGAATGAATTGTAGTGCTTTTACATGCACTTGCTGGAGAAAGAATCTCAGGGAGAACTTGGCGATGACTGTCCATTGCAGGTCCCTTGGTTTAAGGTGTGTCCCATCTACTACCATGTCCCTAACATCTAGGGCTGTGCCTAGCACCTATTAAGCTTCAAAGGTATTGTGGGTTACATGCACTAATAAATGAATAAATGTATGCAGATGGGGAAAAATGATGTCCAACAAGGGTAAGTGACACTCCTAAAGTCACACAGTGGAGATTAGCTCTTTTCTTTGGCTTTCAGTTACATTCTTTCCTCATTTTTCCTGGTGGCTCTTTCACCTCTTACACCACCAAGAAACTCAGAAACACCTTAGGTTTCCTGTGGGCTCCCTGCAGGTTCCCTACAGGTTCCCTACATCTCCATGAGCTCTCAGAGGAAGAGCACAAACGCGTGCCTGCTTTTATTTAGGAAGATCTGGTATTGTATGCTCAGACCCGGACATCCTAGGGTTCAGTTATATTAGTGGTCCTTTCTCTTATTTCCTTAGTTTCTTCATTTTGATTAATTCCTTCTCATCAGCCTATGAATGTGCTCAGATATCTTTTATCTTTAAAGAATATACCTAGTTTCTTGAATTGCTTTTATTGTTAATGTCCTTGTTGACCAAATTTTTGCAGTCTGTAGCAAATGTCTCACTTTACTGTATGGTTATACTAACTTGTTTCAGTCTGCCTTTTGACTCTTTTACTCTACTGAAGATTTCCTTATTGCTAAACTTGAGGGACAATTCTCTTTGTCCCATAGAGGCATTTGATCCTGTTAGCTATTCTTAGGCTTAAAAACTCTATTTTTTTGACTTTGTGAGACAGCATATCCAGCTTTTTTACTTTTAAGTAACTGCTCTCCCCTGCCCGTCACACAAACACTGGTGTTCCTCACAGGTCTAGCCTCTGTCTTCTTCACACCTCAATCTATAATCCCTTTTCTTACCCACTCTTAAGATCAAGCCTACCATTCAGACCCAGAACTCTCAGATGGTGCTCTGTTTAAGTTTCTTTACAAGAATTTTCTGGTTTGATAATTTTCAAAACACACAAGGCTTATAGTGTAATCTTTTAGATGCACAATCTTCAGGTACTTCTAAGAAATCCCCAGGTGACTTTGATTTGTCTGTGGTAGTTAACTTGCCACGTGTAAAATCAAACACATAATTCTTGCCCCCTCCCTGTCAAATAGGATTGTTCTGTACCCTTCATTTTCATTAATGAGTACCACCTGCCCTGTCTTTCTGGTTTTTATATCTGAAAGCCATCTTTGCTTTTTATGGCATTAATTTTGTATGTAACACTAGCATACAAAGTGTTAAGCATGTTCATAGTGGTTACTTCACAGCTATTCCATAGTTACTAGATGGTCAGTTAATTTTACTTGGTTAAGGTATATTTGGTCTCTGGATATTAAGACTTCAATAAAAAGAAACTGTATTCAGAGATATCAGTTAACATGTAAACCCAACTAAATATAATAGGGGATGGTACTTTGCAAACTTTAAGTCTAATTTTCTCTTTTAAAATTATGTTTTCTTGACACTCTGCAACGTCAAGGCTGAGACCTGAGCTTAGTGCCCAGCAAAAGAGATGGTAGGATAAGAAACCAACTGATCACTGTTGAGGCTCAAAGCAGTGGGGACGACACAGAATATTGTGCAGAGAGTGTGCGGACTGCCAGCCTGAGAACCTGCGACGGAGAGAAGATGAAGGTGGGAGAAGAAGGCTGGGAGATGCCTGCCCTCAGGAATTTTTTCAGGGCAAATTTGAGAATGGAGCCAGTATGGTACATAGTTTGAGATCTGAGATAGAGGTTTCTGCCCTTGCTGTCTGCAGTGCTTCGAGAACAGCTTTCAGAGTTTCCCAGTATGGGGAAGCCCAATCAGAATGAAAATGTTTGTGCCATGTGGTCAGCAAAGAGGGAGGCCCTGAACCGGCTTCCTCTGTTTCTTGGAAAATCACAGACCACAGAGGTTTTTCAAGTTCCCCTCTGACCTGAGGAGGGTGAGGAAGGGTAGCTGGCAGGCCTGCTCAGTCAAGGACAACACTGGTCCAGAGATGCAGGCAGGGATGGAACAGTACTTGTGGTCAGACCTCAGGAATCCAGTGTTAGTGAGGCCCAAGGTGGGGGCCCAGGTAGCAGGGAGAACCAGGAGGCCCCGCAGGCCCCCCAAAGTGCATGGTGAGGAAGAGCCCACAATTGCTTCAGCCAAAAGCTTTAGGTGCAGATATCAAAAGGGTGCTGGCCAGGTAGATGAGGTATATACTATAGAGATTGGAAGAACAAGAGGACAGCATGAGTACCTGTGTGAAGATCTAGTGCCTTCTCAGCACCCTCGTCCACTCCTGCACTCCTGTAATACCAGACATTATCATGGGGAAGAGCAGGAAGACGGAAAGACACTTGAAATACTAGGTGCAAATCCAAGAGGTAGAGTTACTTATAGAGGAATTAATAAGGACTGGATTGAGATTACATCTTTGTACCCTTACCCAGCAAAGTAGAGGCATGTAAGGAAGATTAGATTGGGGAAAGGGAGAAATAAAGCAAGAAATAAAAAAAAGAAATTTACATTTCTTCTTGTACACAAGTGTAGTGTAAGCCACTTTTTGGCCCTGTTAAGAAATGTATTTGTCTTCCTCAGACATATTATGCTAATTTTTCTTCTCCAGGAATAGGGCTGGTTGATTGTAGTAGAAGAGTTAAGGCAGGAATTCAAAATTCAATCCTGTTTCTGGTCCAGCATCATCTCCCTTATTTATGTTCTCTCTCTCTCTCTCTCTCTTTCACCCTCACCTAAGAATATGTTTATTGATTTTTTAGAGAGAAAGAAAGAGGTAGAGAAATTAATGTTACAAACATCAATAGACTATCTCCCATACACGCCCCAACTGGGGATCAAACCTGCAACCCAGGTATGTGCCCTGACCAGGGATTGAACCTGCAACATTTTGGTGTGTGGGGCTATGCTCCAACATATAGAGCCACTCAGTCAGGGCTTTATATTTTCATTTGTGCTTTTCCCTGTCTGGGGTTTTATGTATATTGTTGATGGGCTACCAGGTATCTCTCTGCAGTGTGTCCACCTATTCAGTTTTCAGTCTGTACAGTTCAAGGGTTTGTTTGTCAAATTAAAAGGTTAAGAAAGTCTTCATCACTGACAGACTTTTTAAATCCTGAATAACTTAGGAGGAAAGAGTGTAAATAAACTGTGTGTCAGCAATACATAGGTTTGATCAGTTCATTAAAAATATGATACCAGGACTTTTGGCCAAGATGGGGGTGTAGGTAGACATATTGTGCCCCCTTGCACAACCAAAAGTAGGACAACAACAAATTTAAGAACAAAAAACAACCGAACTGCCAGAAAATTGAACCATATGGAAGTCCGACAACCAAGGAGTTAAAGAAGAAGCATTCATCCAGACCTGTAGGTGGGGCAGAGATGGGCAGCCAGGCAGAGAGGATGTGTAGCAAGGCAGCAGCTGATGGAGCGGGAGGTCCCACATTTGTGTGTGGATAAACCGGGAGGACCAATTGGTTAGTGAGACAGACTGCGCAACTTGGGGTTCCAGCACAGGGAAATAAATCCTCAAAACTTCTAACTGAAAAAACCTGTGAGAGTTGAAGCAGCAGGAGAAACTCCCAGCCTCACAGGAGAGATTTGTTGGAGAGATCCACAGGGTCCTAGAACATACACAAAACCACCCACCCAGGAATCAGAACCAGAAGGACCCAATTTGCTTGTGAGTGGTGGTGGGAGTGATTGAAAGCCAGCACAGAGCTGAACAAGGGGCATTGTTCCCTCTTGGACCCCACCCCTACATACAGCACCGTAACACGGAGACATGGGTTGCCCTGCCCTAGCAAACACCTAAGACTCTGCTCCATACTATGAAACAGGCACACCGAGACAAAAAAAATGGCCCAAATGAAAGAACAGAACAAGCTTCAGAAAAAATACAACCAAGTGATGTAGAGATAGCCAACCTATCAGATGCACAGTTCAAAAAACTGGTAATCAGGATGCTCACAGAATTGGTTAAGTATGGTTGCAAATTAGAGGGGAAAATGAAGGCTATGACAAGTGACACAAAGGGAACTTTGTCACGAAAATATACAGGGAACCAACAACGACAGGAAGGAAACCAGGCCTCAAATCAATGGTTTAGGCCAGATGGAAGAAATAAATAATCAACCAGAACAGAATAAAGAAACAAGAATTCAAAAAGATGAGGAGAGGCTTAGGAACCTCCAAGACAACTTTAAATGTTTCAACATCCAAATCATGGGGGTGCCAGAAGAAGAGGAGGAACGAGAAATTGAAAACGTATTTAAAATATAATGGAGGAGAATTTCTCTAGTCTGGCAAAGGAAATACTTCCAGGAAGTCCGGGAAGCTCGGAGAGTGCCAAGGAAGTTGGAGCCAAGGAAGCACACACCACGGCACATCCTAATTACATTAGCCAAGATTAAAGATGAGAAGAGAATCTTAAAAACAGCAAGAGAAAAGGAGACAGTTACCTACAAAGGTATTCCCATAAGACTACCAGCTGATTTCTTAAAAGAAACCTTACAGGCAAGAAGGAGCTGGAAAGAAATATTCCAAGTCATGAAAGGCAAGGACTACATCCAAGATTACTGCAGCCAGCAAAGCTTTCATTTAGAATGGAAGGGCAAATAAAGTGCTTCTCAGATAATGTCAAGTTAAAGGAGTTGATCATCACCAAGCCCTTATTATATGAAATGTTAAAGGCACTTATCTAAGAAAAAAAGATAAAAAATATGAACAGTAAAATGACAACAAACTCACAACTATCAACAACTGAACATTAAAAAAACAAAAATAAACTAAGCAAACAACTAGAACAGGAACAGAATTAAAGAAATGGAGATGACATGGAAGGTTATCAGTGGAGAGGGGGCAGGGGGATAATAGGGGAAAAGGTACAGGGGATAAGAAGCATAAATGGAACGTACAAAATAGACAGGGGGTGGTTAAGAATAGTATGGGAAATGGAGAAGCCAAAGAACTTATTTGTATGACCCATGGACATGAACTAAGATGGGGGAATGAGGGTGGGAAAGGGTATGCAGGGTGGAGGGGACAAAGGAGGGAAACTGAACAACTGTAATAGCATAATCAATAAAATATATTTTTAAAATATGATACCGTCGGATGTTCGATTTTGGTGAAACTATATACAGTGTTCCCATTATAAAATGGGCTTGTGCAGACAGCCTTCTTCATCGACCGTGAACATGTGTCTAACCTGGCTGAGAGCAGATGCAGGATGGCCCGCCATTTGTGATGTGGAAGAAACTGGGACTACAATGCTCGCTGCCCATCTTTCATTGGGAGCAACCTGCGATTTGCACTAAAAATACCCAGACATGCCGGCAGGTAAAACCTGAATCAGATTGGACTAAATGGGAGGTTAGATTGATGTACTGCGTTTAGAGCTACAAAATTCCAACTTTGAAGCGACAATGCATTCTGAAATGGAGCTCTGGAAAAATTAAAGGGGGGTTAACTGGCATAATTAAAACTGAACAAAAATATATTTTTTCACCCATTTTTGGGACGAGCATCTTGATTATAGGAAGTGTAAGAAAAGTACTATGAAGGGAATGAAATGTTGGCGACTGTAGGATACGTTACTGTAGGGGAGCGGTGCGGGAGGCCACGGGGTGGGTGAGTGGTTCATTTGAGGTGAAGTGCAAGGACAATGGAGGCTGGGACGTCACTGAGCCACCTACTAGGTCTATGATGTTGTGCAGTTCCTTAAGTGTTCTGTGTCTCGGTGTCCTCTTCTACACAATGGTGCTGGTGCTGGTGACGGTCGCCGCCCACCTCGTGGAGCTGATACAACAATTATGTACATTGCGTATTGGGATGCAGCCAGAATAGTGACTGTAGGTGACTTCTGTGATGCCTCCCCGAACCCACTGTTGCTTCTCAAGTCCGGCTGCACTGGTTTCTGATGAAGTGGAGTGGGGAGTGACACAGCCCTCCAGGAGGAAGGGCTCAGGGGCTTTGCCGTCCTCTCCTCGGTGGGCGTCCTTCCAACCGAAGTGGCGCGTCCCTCGGAGCTCAGATTAGGTTACGCCAGTGCTAACACCTACGGGGCAGTGGCTGTTGGCTCCCTGCCTCCTTCCGACTTTTACTGTCTCTGGCAACCCTCATGGGACTAGCAGACACAGAAAGGGGTCAGTCCTCTGTGCTCTTCAGCCTCCACTTCCCAGTCAAGGTACCTTGCCTGTGGGCGCTCGTGCCCAAAGACTGCTGTGACCTGCACTGGGAGGGGGGCCGACAGTGGGGCAAACTGTCATCCGGGCTGGCAGGAGGCCTCCGTTCCTCACCACGGGGCTCTGGACAGCTGCTTATGACACGGCTTCCCCTGGGGCAAGGGATCTGGGAGGGAGGAAGCTCAAGATAAAAGCCACAGACTTTCATAACCTGATTTTGGAAGTAACAAACCAGCATTTCTACCACATTCTATTGCTCACACAAGGGTGTGGATACCAGGGGGCGGGAATTTCACAGGTCGTCTTTGAGGCCGGCCACTATGGGACCCATTGAGCAGCTTTTCCGGAAACTGTGGAATGGGCGAGCTGTACCCGCTGGGAGTCCGCTGCTGTGTCTAATGACCGCCTGTTCACCAAGTGAGTAACAAAGATGGTCCTACTTTGAGAAGACATTTTATCTTTCTGCTTACAAATGTAAGCTTGAGTATTGGTATGTTTAAATAAAAGATAATTATAAAGCCTGTAAATAATAGATACTAGAGTACAATGTAGAAATATAAATTTTTAATGTAAAATTATAACCATAGTTAACAACATATCTGTGTATCACTATATAATATGCTGAAGGAACACGATACACTATTCTGACTCTTTTTCTCTTTAACCTAACAGTATATTGTGGCTGTATTTCAATGTTAATGTAGACATTCACTTTTCACTAACTACACTATCTTCTATAAGATGATGGTAGCAAATAGAATACCTGCCTGGAATTTTCTAATCAGTCCCTAGGAAGCATGTTTGTACACATATCTGCTCTGTGAGAAGTCTTCAGGGTAAAATTTTAAGTGAATTATTGAGTGAAGAGTTTGTGCATTAAAAATTTACTAGATACTACAAAAAAAAAAACACCGAAAACTATCATCTGGGCATGTGGGAGCCACACTGACCGATTCAGCGCCCATTCCCAAAGCCTTCTGGCCAAGGCTGCTTCCTGGGCACGCTCTCTGCCCAATGCACAGGGCTCAGCACGCAGAAGGACCACATCCTGGTTGAATGCTCTGCTGTTGCCATCTTGAAATTCTTAATTTTAGGTTTGAACTTCTGTTTTGAAAGCAAAGTCTGATGCAGAAAAGAAGCATGCCCACGAATGGAGGAAACACATGAAAATGTCACCCTGTCTGTACACAGTGTTTATGTTGCCCCAGAAACACAAAATTCAGGTGAACCCAGGATGTGTGGAAGTTCTGTGACTCAAAGCAAAGGTGGATGGATACAAGATAAGTGTCTACGTCTGTGACTGAGGATGTGACAGCTCTGAGAGTCACACTGCTCCTTTGAACTAGAACTCGCTTCCACACAAAAAGAAACACACATGGCCAGGACACACTGTCCTATCTTTCTTACTGATGTTACCTTCTTGGGCTAGCCATCTACTTACGCTGAATATAATGACATAGGAGAGAAGAAAAGGAGAGAGAAGCCCAGAGCTCCTTTCCCCTGCCTTTCTTTATTCATTAGTAAACAAGAGCGTACTATGGGGTGAACATGAGTCGGGAAGCCAATGAAACACAGCTGAGTTAGTTTTGCGCCGTGCTTCTGCTATTCTGGCTGGAATGAAATTCACGTGACTGTAGGAATTGGGAAATGCAAATTGTGGAATGCCGGTGATCCACTTACAAGTTAAAGATGAGGGGTAAAATTCATGTGAATACTTCACATTTTAATTTGTTTTGATTTGGAAAATTAAATAGCAGGTAAAATACATCATGATGTGAAAGAGAATGCAGAAAGGAGAAAGGAAGTTCATATTTCAACATCCTTAATGCCACTTTCTTCCTGCTTTGTGAACAATGGATTTTTATTTTGCGCTAGGCCTCACAAATTATCTAGCCAGCTATGCCTCTTCCGTAACTACCTTCACTATAGAAGTTGGTAAAACCTTAAGCTTGATTTTCCAGCCTCCCTTGCACCCTGCAGTGGCCATGAGACATTGCTGAAGTCTACTGGGAACCCCTGGGAAAAACTAATATGCCCAGTACAAGAAGACATTGAATTGTGTTGCCTTTTCCCTTTCTGCCCTCCTTGAACATTAACATCATGTTCGGAGCTATGCAGCCATTTTGTGACAGTGAGGCAATAAACACCAGAGCAGAAAGCCAAAGGGCTACAAAGGTTGGAATGAAAAACTAGGAAAAACTCTGTGTCCTTGAGGGCCTCATGGAGTTCAAACCAGCAGCCATTAATCTAGATGTCTTTAAACAATTTTATGTATTTATTTTTAGAGAGAGGGGAAGGGAGGAAGAGTGGGAGAGAAACATTGAGGTGAGAGAGAAACATCGATCCGCTGCCTCACTCCCCCAACTAATTCTAGCCACTGCGAGCCTTTTCATTACTATAGTCCATTTTCACCACTGGGCTTGTGATTTGTGAACTGCCAGCCCGTGCCCAGAATCCTTGGTCAAGAGAAGACGACTCTGGCTTCTAGCCTCATCCTTTCCACCGTGGAGGCTCTAAACCAGTGTTTCCATGAGGGAGGCAGAGAGGCAATGTCATATCCACCCTGCCATCCTCTGTCACCTCCGTTAACTCCCCTGCTCTGAACAAAAGGTTTTGTGCTGATCAACCTGTGTGAGCAGGGACCAGGTGGAGGCAGCTTCGGAGACACCTCAGAAACATCCACGACTGAGCTGCGGCCCAGTCAGGTCACCAGGCGACTTTTAGAGTGGCAATAATTGTCCCCCCCCCTTGTTTTTGCAATTAAGGTAAAATAATAGTGATTAACATTAACCAGATGAAAAGAGAAACAATAGAAAACAGGACTAACATCAAGAGGAAAACTTGCCAAAAAACTTTCCGAATCAGGGATTTGGGGTTTTTTTTTCTTCCCTTCATTACCACCTCATCTTTGCTCACCGTAGGAGTCCCATTTCCTTGCTGCTGAGGACCCCATACTGTTATCTTCCCAGAGACGCACTCAGATGATGTCAGCACATGGGAGAGGGTTAGTAATTAAGTGCACAGTTCCAGAGCAGGAAGGGCATGTAAGGGCTCCGTCCCTCGCTGGGTGAGCTGACACATGGCTGGTCTTTACCTACCAGTATGGTAGTAACCAGGGCATGTGAACAGGCTGCGGCCAGTACACAGCCCTGTGTGTGTCCTGTGTGGGACAGATCAACTTAGAACAGGAGTCTTAGTTATTTCTAATGGAAGGGAATTAGTTAAAACCTTTTCCAGTAGGAATTAGGTGTTTTATTATTTCACAATCTCTTCTAATGGTAACAACTTAAATATTTGCCAGGGACGTTTGGGGAGCTCCCATCTTTCGCTGGAAGAACTTTGTATTGATGCTGTTCTGGGAATCGGGGTCAGAGTCCTCACTCAGCGGCTTATTGCAGGGTCAGCCAACTCCTGAGTTACCTCGGTGCTCTGCGTGCTCCCCTCCCTGCTCTGAGCGCAGAAAAGGCACAGAACCGCGCTCTGATTGGCTTTCTCTAGACACACAGTTCACGTTGCAGCGGAGGAGTTGAAATCACTGACCGAAAAGATCGTCTTACCGCAATGCTCAGTTCTACGGTAAAATACCACGGAAACCACTCACTCAAGAGTAGGAGCAGGTCGCAGTCGTGTTGAAGCTCAGCTGCCCTCCTGGGATGGACGCTTTGGGACAGAAGCAGAGCCTGCCTCACAGGGCGATGACAGATGCAGGATGTAGTTATGTCACGTAAATGGGAAAGCACTTCACAAATGCAAGGTTATCTTGAGAAGATGGATATCTTCTCTCCTTGTATCACCTTTATGTGAGAAATATAGGGGCATGCTGAGTGTTCGGGGTCAGCTTTAGCTTAGATCTCTCTGATGCCAAGCTGGAACCCTCTTCCAGGGAGGATAGTGTTACCGTGAACACTCAGCTCTGGCACACAGGTGTGAATAGCACCTGTGACTAAGAGACCGTAGGAAGAGGTCTGTTTCCTCTTTGCTAGGATGCTTCAGTAAACACCTTCCTCTGCTTGGCCAACAGTAGTGCCTACTGCTGAAGTGAACGTCCTCCCCTTGTACACGTGTGCAAGGGTTAACCTCTAGCAAGATCTTACAGATTCAGCCACCTGGAAATGGCACACAGGCTCAGTGCGTTAGATACAGTGCAGAGCATCTGGCTAAACCAGATAATTTGTGCAACATGTTCTTATCAGCAGCCTTCTCCATCTGTGGCTTTCTGGAAGCTGCTTTTGTGTGGAGTGTGTTTCTCTACGTTTTGCTTATTGTCAGAAAGATACCAGATGTTACTTAAGGGAAGGGGAAAGGTAAGGCAGTAAATATTGAATAGCCCCAAACAGTAAACACCAATCAATGACCACCCTGCCCCAACGCACACACACCAAGTTTGTCTTATTCCTAGAGAAGTCAAGTTTAACACTAAGACTTCTTGGGGTCATCTTCCTCATACATCTAGGTCTTCTTGAAAAGTATGAGAGACTTAAACTTTTATACAGGGGAGAGTTAAACAAAATGTCTTACTGCCAGGCCCTAGTTGGGTAGTTCAAGTGGTTAGAGCAAAGTCCTAATATGCCAAAGTTGTGGATTTGATTCCCAGTCAGGGAACATCAAAGAATCACCCAACGAATGCATAAATAAGAGGAACAGTAACAATTGATCTCTCTCTCTCTTTCTCTCTTTCACCTTCCCTCTCTCTCAAATCAATAAACAAGTTTTTTTTAAAAAGAGTATCCTACTGCTAAAGATGCCTGCTGATCATCGGCCACCCCACCTCACACAGAAGTTCCCCTGAATGGCCTGCACTAGCCTGGGCCAGCCCACCGTTGTGTCTTGGTGAGGTCAGACAAGAACAAGAGTAGGTGAAGGGTAAAAGTGTGAGTCAAGAGTTCACTATTGAGTGATTTTTGTTCCTGACCTTTGTCGAAGTTGTTCTGGTGCAGGGCTAATCCACTGGACCCCCATTAAACTCTCAGGAAGAGGGGCCTGTAAGTTTGAGAGAGGGGAGAATTGAAAGACGTCACCCAATAATTTACTCATAGTCTTATTTCATGCATTTCCATTTTTCTTCATCTCTGTGACAATTCACAACATATTATAAGTTTTACTCGCCTTAGATGGGTGTATTTTATACCTTGACCCTAATACATCAACACAAAACAACAGAGGTCGAATGGTAGAATAAACTGATGGAAACACATGAGATTCTGCCATTCCAGTTTATTAAAATGAGTAAATTTATAGCTTTATTTGCATACAGAAAAGTGCACAAGTAAACAAGTATGTATAAAACAATTGAGTGGCTGATCATCACTTTAAATTTTTTTCTACTTTCAAAAATTCAACTACCTGGAAATAATTGTCCCCACTTGAGTACATTTAGGTATTTGGACACATAAAATACTATTTCAAGTCTGCATTTGTAATGACTGAATAGGAAGCCAGATGAAAAATCATGCCAAACACAATGAGCTATTTCACTACCATTAAACAGAAAACCACAGGACTTCAGCTTGGATGACTTGGGGCTAATTAATAGAGGTTCATGAAGCCACAGTCTTATTTAGATCCTGAGCCATCATCCTCGTTTTTATCTAAAGGTTACATTGTATGTGGTTGACTAATACCCCCCAGAACCTGAGCATTAGGGATCAAGAGACAACATTAAAAATCCAACATAAACAAACAAAACTCATTTTGGCAAGAATAAACCTTTCAGAACTGTGCTAACAACAGGATCCAACACAAACTGGGGAATTGTCCAAGGTTATGAGGAGAAAAATATTACAGACATTAGGCTTTTAATAATAAGAACAAATGTTTGTTTGCCATTTTTTTCCTATTTATCTTCTAACTAGCTATGAGATTGTGGCTTCAAGAAAAGTTTTCCAGTTGCTTGATAAAGGTCTCGCATGACCCCAAATAAGCACCTTATATGTTTGGCACAATCACATTTATCTTTGAGATGCGTTGTCCTTCACTGCTGAGTTGAGTTCAGGTTTTTTTCAACATTAATTGCTCTTCAAGGACTTCAGCTCAAGAGGATGGCCCCTTATTCCACAGAAAGGATAAAGGTTGTTCCGTTTTCAGTTCTAATTACTGGATTAGAAATTACTGAGAAGGTGGTGAGGGTTCTGTTCTGTGAATCATTGGAACTTTTGTCCTGTAAAACTCCATTTCTTGTAAAAGGGAGGGAATAAGTATATGAACCCAGGAACAAGACTGATGGAAAAGAGAATCGGAAGGAAAAGGAGAGACAAATATCCCGCATTGGTAAGAGCTAGCAGATTGGAAAGAGGACAGTCTGGCTTTTGAGAAAAAACCAATGAGCTTCAGAAATAGCAGAAATGCCATCTTTACAAAGGCTCTCGGGTGTGTCAGGTTCTGACATGTCCAGGGAGAAGATGTGCTTGCTTCAATGTCACTTTAAAAATTCTCTGGAAGTGATGGTCTGAAACAAGACTTAAGAAGGTGCCTTGCTCTACTGTGTTTAGGCTTTATGCTCTAAAACAAAACCCCTGCACAACCGTGAACAGTGAGGATTTTAAAATTTACTCAAAGCAGTCTGATCTGAGGGGTTGTGGTGGCTGAGTCACTCAACCAGAGGGTACATGGTGGAATGTTCTAGAAGGTTAGGGACACACTAGGCAAGGGATCAAATAGGGAAGCTACTTCATTTACACTTAAGCTAGAGAGTTTAGGTTCTTAATTTATTTAAAGCCATAGATTCGGTTTAGCTTTAATCTAAACAACAAGTGAGAGGCATTTTACACGTGGAAGAGGCAGCAAGAAATAAGGCAACGGATAACATATCAAAGCTGGAACAAGGGCGGAGGTCAGGGCTTGTCGGGCTGTCCACTTTGTCTGGCCATCCTATTGCTCCTCGGGATAATCAGGTGGCCTAGTTCCTAGAGAAGTACGGAGAACAACAGCAACAACAAAAAACCTATGATTACAATCTTTGGGTTGAATATCAATACATTAAATATCACATCATTGTTTAAAACGTCAGTAATGGTATCTCCTCAGGCTGATGCAAGAGGAGTAAATAAGATAGTAAGCATAGAACCTGTAATAAAGGGATGAACCCAAGCGATCAATAATGTTAGCTATTTTCTGTCGTGATAGCCCCCCTCCCAGTCTATAAAGCTAGTGGGGTGGCCAGGATTATCTTTCCTTCGTGACCTGAGCACTCCGGTCAACTCGATTTAGTGCAAGCACTATGACTGTTGTTTATCATTTACTATCCGTCTCTGCTGGAGCGGAGGGTGAGAACGCGTCTCCGCCAAGACTCCCAGCACCGCCATGGCACGGCACGGCACACTGCCTCATCAGCATTAGAAATCACCGGGACACCTGTTAGAAACCAGTCTTTCCTCCTCTGCACCAGACGGGAATATTTTAGGGATGGGGTAGGGTCCTGGGGTTTGCTTTTTCAGTAACCGCACCCAGTTCTCTGAAGTAGAATTTATGAAAATGCACTTGAAGAGACACTGTAATTGTAGAAATGGATTGAAGGGAGATGATCCAAATTGCAAATAGAGTCAATCTTATTGCTGTCAGATTGAAGATAGTTATCTACTTAAAACAGTTCAATTCTAGGTGGGTTAAGACATGGTGTTGAAGTCCGTTTGGATGGGGCTTGGGTTCCTTTCACTCTTCCCATGGCCCTGCTTGGCCAGCTATGTTCCACCTCCTCTAAAATGCAGAGAAGCCTCCTTTCCTCCACTAACTGCAGTCTTTTAGCTTCACTCCAAGTTGCTTTCACTGGCTGTTGAGAAAGAAAGGGTCACGCTGAGCCCTGGCAGAGCCGCGGTCTACGGTGATCACACCAATGACTTACTTCAGGTGAAACCTACCAGCGAGAAGAATCAACCCGCCAGCTGGGTGCATGGGACACTGCCTTTGCAGGAGGCATCAGCAGCTGCCGCCACTTGGGGATTTAATGTCATCAGACTCCTTCACACTAATGTTGAAGGCCTCCACAGAGAGAGGAGTACTGATTTGGGAGGCAGAAGTGGCGTGACCGTCACCTGTTTAGCTGACCTGTTTGGTGGCTTCAGAAAGTCCACAGATTTTGAAACTTTTATGGGAACCAAATAAGTACCAGGGTGCTTTGCCATCACTTAAATAGGAAGGTCAAAAAATAAAAAAAAAACCAACCCAAAGGAACTAGAAAGCTGTTATGATGTGCTTTACTTCTGTACCCAACTGAAATATCAAAAACGTAGGATATGACAGGAACCCATATGCCTATGGGCATATTACTATTTTTGCTAGAGATAAGAATTCTATTCTTAAGTGCCCAGCCGAGACATTATCGAAGTAGCCAAGTATATATTTCCATGTCTATTAATTCAAATGACAGATATTTAACTTCTTCCCAATGCTAAAATGAAAATTTCCCCCGCACCCTCTCCCCCATGCCACCTACTTACAGAAATTAGGCAAAAGGACTTCCGAAAGGGTCCCTGTACACACCAGGAGCCACAGGTTGAGCAGCCGTCTACGGAGAAACAGCCACCCAGTCAGAAGGGATAATTATAGTAATACAAAAAATAAAAAACCTGTACTAAGATTTCTCTAGTTTCTCTAAAGATCACTTAGGTAACAGAAGGGTCTACAATGATTCGTGTTTACCAGCTTGTACCTGGTGATATATACTTATTATTTACATCAAAGCCGAGGTTCAAGTAAATTATAGTGGCCTCCCCAGAATGGGAAGTAGTATTTTTATGAGCTATAGAATCATGGGTGTGAAATCAGGAACTTCAATTTGAAAGATATTTTTTTAAGGATAGTATTTCAGTTTGAGGTTACCCCAGAATGCTTTCAGGAGCCAGGTTCAGTGGGACACAAAGGGCGTTTTCTGTCTGATGCTCATTTCTCACATTCAGAATAGTAATCCCTGCAAAACTAGTCTTCCCCTAGGCTGTGCAGATCTTTACACTGTGCTGGTTCTCAGTGACACATCTGCCTCGAATGTCCTTTCCCATCAGAATGTCCTTTCCTAACTGCAAGCAAGGCTCACTGAAGAGGCAGTGGCTTCAGGTGGCATATTTGTTGGAACAACAGCTTGCAGCAGTTGATACTTACTGAGGCTTGTGAGGAGCTGAAAGAATTTCTAGAGAAAGGATTCTCAGATGCATTGTCGGAAGATTTGGTCGCCGGCAGGGCGCCTTGTCTGGGGGCTGGCTTTGGTGGATCTACAGGGTGAAAAACCCGAGGCGTCAGTAGAAAAACCTCTTCCGAATGCAGGCACATGTGCTCAGTCAGGCTCATCTTAGCAAGTTACGTTCCATACTTTGGAAATTTATATTAATGGCATAACAATCACCACCCAAAGTATGCTAGGACTGCTAAAGATCACAGGAAAATGCCTCCCTTCTCAGAAGAGAACGCCACGGGTAACTATTTGCTTGAAGTGGGAGAGGCTCAGAATTCCCTCACTGAAGGCCGTGGGGTGTGGTTGAGGCTTGGTCACAGCCCTCTGGGGATGCCATGACCCCACTGAATTTCAGTAGCTCTTGGCAGCCCTTCTAAGATTTGTCGCAAGAGGGCAGCATTGGGCCAGACCTTAGAAAGAACTAAGGTAAATAGTTGGCTTCCTAAGGTAAATGGTTAAGTTGAAGCAAGAGTAAGGCTGTTGGTGGGTGGGAAAGAGTTCTTCTGAGGGACTCGGTGGGCCTGTGTGACAGCAGAAATACTGGTTGGTACAGTGGACAGAGAAGTGGGCAGCTTACCGTTGATCTTTCTCAACAGCTGATTAGCCTCAAAGTCATCATGGTCTGCGTTCTCCTGAGGAATGCCCACTTTGCTGGTGAAGTAACTGGAGAAGGCACTTGAGGTCCCAGAAGGGGTCGGGTCTCCCTTCCTTGCGGGGACAACAGGAGGCTGCCGCAGCTGTAAGTCCTTAAACATTTCTTTCACCTCCTTGACTTCTTTATCCCCGAGTGGGTCCAAGGCAACGAAGGCATCAGTGGAGATGTCCCTTGGAGGGCCAGTTCGGGGAGGTGGTTGAGGGGGAGTGACCAGGAGAGAGGAGAGCATGGGAGGGGGCTGGGCAGATACAGTAGGAGCTGGGAAAATATTGCTCTGGAAAGGGTTTCCCAAAGGGCTTGCTGATGACCAGGTACTGGGTGGCACAGATGCTGATGGGCCCCAAACAACAGGGGCTGCAGGGGAAGTTGAGGCTGCAAAGGATGAAGGCTGGCTCCAACCAGCTGGGTTTGTGGTAAAAACCATTGGCGGACCAAATCCTGAAGGCTGGCCAGCCACCATGGCTCCTGGGACCACCGAGGTGGACTGATTGAACACTACAGATGCTGGGCTCCAGGGTCCTGCCTGAGGGGGTGTCATCTGTACCCCACCTGAAGAAAGTGAGAGAAAGGGCTGATCAGGAGACAGTCTTGAACAGGATGTTCAGTTTCAGAAAACACGACTCCAGGAAGCATTTATAAAGCATCTATGGGGCAAACATCTTCTTTCAGCCTTGAGGCTGCCGTGGAAAATCATCTCTGAGAAATGAAATCACCTGAAGATTTACTAGCTAATATAGTACTGCTAGCACCCAATTGCAGAGTACATATTTTTAAATTTTAAAAAAACACTTCATTTATTTTTAGACAGAGGGGAAAGGTAGGCAAAAGAGGAGAGAAACTTCAGTGTATGGGTGCCTCTCGTGTGCCACCCACTGGGGTCCTGGCCCACAACCAAGGCATGTACCCTAGGCTGGAAATTGAACCGGTGACCCTTGGGTTTGCAGGCCAGCTCTCACTCCACTGAGCCACACAAATCAGAGCAATTTTGAAGCCCCTTTTTTCTACCTTAAGTACCTAGTCATGAAAAAACGAGCCCTTATTATACAGACACTGATGCATTTTATGCAGCTAGAACAGAACCTGTCAAGCTGATCAACTTCTTTGTTGCATGAATACACCTACGTACACAAAGCAGGATGCTTATGAAGTGATTAATTAGGATACTCCACAGGGTATCTGAGTCACTGATTCCATCTTTTCATTTGGCGGCCGTCTCCTGTCTGGTCTTATGGAAACTAGCTAGCATGCATGTGCCTTAGGCCTCAACATGCTTGCATCCTGAAGAAGCCCTTTCAAAGTTGCCTTGCTTTTAAATGCTGCCAAGGTTGATATAGTTATATAAAAGGATGAAAACATTTGGTTGGTGCCAAGACAGAACAAACATGGAGGAGAGGTTGGTTATCCTGGAGAGTGACTCAAATAAAAGTGCTCGCTGTATGTGTCACTCACAAAGCTTTGCCGGAAGTTAGACCAGAGCAAAGGGGGGGGGCGGGGGGGAGATACCATGAAGCAGGAAAACCTCCCTAGGTAAGTAACAGCTTGGGGATTTGATCTCAAAGGAGGACGCTCTCCGGGTCCTGCCTCCCGGCCGCATCAACTAGGAATTGCCAAAACCACTAAAATCCAAGTTTCTTCTATGTTCAACACCCTCTTCTGGAGATGCTCCTTGCCTCCATCTTGCTCAGGGTATTTTTTCTTCTGCCTCTTCCCAAGTGTATCAGTGACCCGGTTACAGGGTCACCACTAACAGAAAACCTATACTCGGCCTCAGACCTGTTCACAAAAGATGCTCTGCTCTCAAAACCAACTTGCTCTGAGCTTCGGAGCTGAGCATTCTTTCATCATTAACATTTTCTAACCAAACTGAGGCCCTCAAACTTGAGTGAGGAATGTTTTTGTTTCCAAAGTGAGAAATATTTTGAAAATGGTATGCAGGGGCTGATGTAGCAGGGTACTGCATCTTGAATTTCCCTGGTATTGGAGACTGGTGTTGATTCAAGTCTGCATCGACACGAGCACCAGCCATCTGGTCGTGTGAGCATATGGTGAGCTCATGGAGAGCGGTGGGTTTCAGGCAAGGTCCTCTTACTGAGTCAACATGCTTATTTTTGAGGGGAGGGAACTGGGTACAAGGGTATTAATGACTAAACTTGGGAAAGTCACAGTCCGACAGTACAGACTAGAACTCAGTCACGCTGGCTCCAAACCCAGCAGCCCATCCTCCTGCTCTGCCTCTTTGGCATCAAAAGGCAGGACTATTTGTTTTTAATGGAATGTTAATTCAAATATTTATTTTACAGATACAGTATTAGATGTCATTTATGCTGAAGCATATACATACTCCTTTTATAACTGATCAAAGAGAAATTTCTCTTAGATTGCATTAATATAGGCTTCGAAAAGTGAGTTGATTTTGAACAAAGTTATGTCTAGCATTTTAAAACCAAGTCATTTAAATTTCATAAACTGAACCCAGAGTCGCTCACTAATAATTTACAAAAATTGGATGTTCCAGTTGGGTAGTTTTATCATCCTCCATGTTGAATGGCTTGCCTTCCCTTAGGGAAGGAAATGTCTGGCCTTGGTCATAGATGGTGTTAGTGGGAGTGGTGGTAAAAGAGGAAGATACTGAATAAGCCAGGAAATGAAGGCTTCCCCAGTGTACACTTATGCCAGCTTCATTCCCATCTACCAGATTCCATGTGTCGTGTTTCCAAGATATGTATTTAAGGCCCCTGGAAAAGGTAGAGGCAAGAGGATAAAAAAAAAAAAAAAGGAGTTTTGGTTAAAAAAAAGTTAATTTTATTTCCTTCTGATGCTAGATAAAAACACAGGGTAGCTAGTCAAAGCTGAAGGCTCGGGTTTCTACAGCCCCTTCTCCCCACTGTTTTCCCATCCTCTCCCCGCCCCCAGTTCTCCAGAGGAGAGAGTCCTCCAGCTGGGTTCAGCTGAAGCCGGACCTGCAACCTTCCAGGGTTGGGCTGAGGATCCCTGCGAGTGGACAGGGGCTATACTGTAGGGCTCAGTCTGAGTCCCATGTCTCAACTTGGAAGACTCATCAGTATTCTGCAGTTGTATACCCCGAGGCCTCCGCAGGGGCACCTAGCCAAAAAGCTTCACTTCGTCTGAATAAATTAACAGTTATAGGGTCCAGCTGTATTTCCAGGCTGACTTGTTAAATATTGGCTGTAAAAATTCTTCAGGGCATGATCTTGGACTACAAAGCTTTGGGATGCGATCTGGCAATAGGCATTGCCTGCGAGCTGCCTCCTCTTCTGCAAGGAAAAGCACTAGCCAGCTCTACTGGGGGATGCAGGGAAAAGAGCAAAGCAGAATGGGGAAGGCCTCCAGAAGACACAAAGAGCTCAGGGAGGGTCTCTTGATGGCGCGAACGCAAGCAGAACCCTGCCACATGTTGGCTTCTCACCCCCGCATGGGTTTCGACCTTTAGGAGGCTGGATGACAACTGTCCTTTTGCTACACCCTACTCCAGATATGCTTAGACAGATGTAATAGGACAGAGCCACATTATGTTCCTTTGCAGGAAAGCAGAGAAAACAACAAAACAGGGGCCTGCTGATTGACTCTGCAGGAGGCAGAGGAAGATCCCTGATCAGATTGTACCAAATGAGGCAGAGAGCTCCTCTCCGCCCCCTCCCAGGTTGAAGTCGACTTGGAGCTCATAGTGGTGCCAAGAAGCAGAAATATGAAGAGAACCCCCAGCAGGACGGCCAGAGCTATTGTCAAGGTTTCTGAAGACTGTACCACAGGGGCAGGAAAGACCAGGAGGCTGTGGGTGAAGAGCAGCAGGGCCAGCCCTCAGCTGGGTGACCTTGCCCAGTGTCTGCCGCAGAGTGGCTCTATGGCTCACGTGAGCTGAGGACAGATTCATGAATGAGAGCACCAGCACATCCTAGTTCTCTAATAAAATCCTGCTTTTTCCTTTATCTCTGTGCTGTTTTCAAATTCAGGTTCCTGGTACTTGTCTTCTTACATTACTAAGGCACTCAGCTGGGCAAAAAAATCGGCAAGGAATTGCTAAAACTTACATTTGCAGAGACCGATAGGATATATGCTTGTCCCACACCATCTTAAGTCTAAGGACAGAGCTGGGCTTAGACCCAGGACTTTCACTCTATGACTTGTGCTTGCTTCAGACTTCAATCATATCCTTCTTGGGGTCCAAGATACCTTCCCATAGGGTTATCAGTTTAATAGGGTCCAGGGCTTTGGTCTCATAATGGCAATTTACATGGAAGACATGCATGTTGTTACTTTTCCAAAAGAGATGATAGTTGAGACTATGTCATCTCAGTCCCATTTCTCTAGTAAAGCTGGTCTGACTTCAGACTCCCTTGTAATTGTCTTCAGTAAGCTATTATCCGTTGGTTCAAATAAGTGCCTGATTGAGAATGGATTTCTTCTCACATGCCAATTCAAGGAGATGAATTTCATTTTTAAGTCAAGGGTACCAAATTCGGGTGGGATGGTAGAGAAGTAAAAGTAGGAGAAAGGTTCCCTAGGTTGCTAAATGTTCTGTCCCTGAAACCTCTGTGGATATGCGGTGCCTTTGCCCTATGCACGATGGCCCTAATAGTGAAAGCCACAGACCCAAGCTGGACTCCCTCTCAGGCACTTACCTAGACCTGCAAGGGGCCCCACAGGGGCAGAGGCGTTGTTTTTGAAGAGGTCCAGAGGGCTGGCCTGCGGGGTTGCAGGTTGTCCAGTGGGTGATGCCTGGCCGGGAGCTTCTGAGTCAGGAGGAGCAAAGATGTCTGACGTCAGCAAGTCATTTGCTGGAGACTGACAGGGCGGAGAGGGGCGGAGAGGAGTTACTGGGGGCAGAGAAATGCTGCCTTATTCCATCTCCTACTCTGTCCTTCTGATTGGGGAACCACACAGAACGAAACTGTTTCCGATTACTGATAGACTACTACAAAAAGCCAACCAGCCGACCAAACAAACAAGACGAGGATCTCTGCAATAGGCAGAATGTTGGATTTTGGACTCTCAAAGGGAAATCTAATTTACTTATTTTACACATTTGTATCTGTCTGGTCTCCTTATCCGCTAAAAGCTTGAAGCTGGGAAAGAAGGAACAACTGTAAATAAGTAGCTTACATATTTTTGATCATTCTAGTGGATTTGAATCCATAAAATTGACATAGCGGTCTCACTGTTAGGCCAGCCTACATATTCCAATGCGATTTAAAAAAGCATACAGAAACTGCATTTGAAATTGCTTTTGAATGAAACAGTAACAGTAAATACATGTTTTTTTTTTAAGGTAATGGATTAGCCAGTCACCTTTTAACACAGGAGACAAACTCAAGAATTTAGCAGCACCACTTGGGACACTAATGCAACATGAGGGGTGTGTGTGGGGCATGGGTTAGTGTGGGGAAGGTATGAAGGGAATCACAAGGACCCTTGCCCTCCGCTCCCAGTGTGACCATTGAACTTACCAGAGGTACAGAAGCATAGCAGCATTAAAAATGAAAAAAACAAAACTTGTGTTTAGTTAATAATAAGAGACAAGACATGCGAACGGAAAGCAGGGGTGACAAACACCGCTGAGAGAAAAGCTTCTGGAGGGTGGTGATCAGAGGAAGGGATTTCCGAAGGACAGGGCCTCACCCTGCCTTTTATTCTATAGCCACACAGGAAGCAACAGCAGCAGGGGAGACCGTGCGCATCCTACCGCCCTTTGACCCTGAACATGCAATCTGCCAGTGGACATGCAGAGAAGCTCATTCACCTTAGCAGTCCTTCTGCCTCTTCCTGGTTTGGTACTTTGTGGAGGTGGGATAATGGCTATGGAGTCATGTGCCGAGGACTGGACAGAGCTTTCCAAGTCCTGCTTTATGCCATTTGGTACGGGCAGTCCTTTGGGAGGGCTTCCCACAAAAGGGTTCAGGGAGGATTTGACCTGGAAGCCATTCTGTTCTCTTTCAGAGACCCCGTTCTGAGTTCTCACTGCTGGCTGGGTCTGTGTCTGCGGACTTGAAAGGGGCCACGGGTCTGCCTGAGCTTCCTGTTTGCCAGTCCGGTTAGAGATTTGGTCAAACTGCTGACCAAAGTAATCAGCATCCCCATTCAGGGGCCCATTACTCAGGGGGGTAGACAAACCACTCAAATCCTCTGTCTTCTGATCTGGAGATTTGAGAGAATCAAACGAAGAGGGTGACGATTGGTCTTGTTGTGCAAAAGGATCATCGCGGAAAGGATCAGGATTAGGGGTGGGAAAGAAATTGAGATTGGCAGAAAAGGCATTTTCGGGCAAGAAAGGTGCCTGAGGCTTTGGTCGCGGAAGAGAGGAGGAGGTGATGCCGTTTGTTAAGAATGAATTTTCTCTTAAAGAATTCTGATTGGTGTTGATTTCAGAGTTTAGATCCACTAACAGGATATCTTTGCTTTCCTATCACATTTGGAAAGAAAAGAAAAAAAAAAAAGAAGTGTTAGTCCATTTTGTGACTTCAAATGAGAAAACTACATAAAGTGACCAGAAGTATCAAATTCCCGTTAGATTTTTTTTTTTTTTAGTTTTGGCTAACTGGTTGACCACGACCTCTTCCCATCACCTTTGTGAGTGAGTGCATTTACTAGTTGAATAGGTCCTCCCTGCCCCTCCCCCATCACATGCCCTTTTATTTATGTCTAAACTTCATTGGCCCCTTATTAGATGAAATCTTACTGTTGTTTACTTCACTCATGTCACTCCTCAGCCTTAAGACTGGCTGAGTTCACCATCATCCTTATTTCAATTCATGTCTTTGAAAGTCTTAAAGAGAATCAGCTGTGATTTTCTTTCTAAGTCTACAAAGCTTGAAAGGAAGACAGGATCTCCAAAGCCCAGAACACGTCCTTCCTGATGCAGTACCTTCTGTTGAACTCCCTGGGCACAGAACCTCACCTCTCTAAACAAGCACATTTATTGGGTAACGCATTCATATTTTACAGTTCTGGCTGTAATAAAGTTTAAGGTCAAATACATCTCCCTGTAATTGGTCTTTCCTTTTGGTGGTGGAATTTTCCTCTCACATCACAGACTGTCATGTGTGCCTTTAAAAATATTTAAGGATCTTTTCCGAAGTGCTATCCCAGTTAGATCTCTCATCCTCATCATCCTAGTCTCTCCTCTGGACACACCCTTTGGTCTAAACCTTTCCAAGAAAGCGATACTCAAAATAGTGATCTAATCTTGTGTAACACGTCACATTAACCTCTTACATTAGTGACCTTTGTTGTAACAGTAATCTCATCTATTTAGTGCATAAATTCAACTATTCTTTAGTTCATCTTGAATTTATGTATAATCTAATCTTTAATTTATAAATAAAGTGAAGATATGGGTTTGAGTTCATTTGAAAGACATACTAAATGCACTCCTCTACGAATTCTACCCTTTACCATTTTCTGGTAAGATATTTATGTATGTATGTATTTACTTATTTATTTATACAGTGCTAGGTATAAAACACAATTTTTAAAAACCAGCTTTTTAGTTGTGTCAGGGCACTGTTTTTTTTCCTGTTTCAAACCAGCTTTTTTTTTATAAAGAACAGAATTTGTCAGAAGAAGAGGTTGTCATTAAAAATATATTTTTTAATCAAAGAAATAGATTGGAAGATTTCTTAATGTAGAGATCTTTAACAATCAAAAGGTAGGGGACAACATATTACAAAAGCTTGTGATTTCAATATTTATTGCTTCATTATGAGCCACCTCCAGTTAGAACAGTTGGTTATTCAGGGCTGGTAGGGTGCTCCTTCTCGAATACTTCGGAAGAAGGTCTTAGGACACCCAACAGGAGCCAATGTTAGACTTCTAAATAGTCACCCTATAAGCAAAATGTATAAGGCTCTTCTCAGGGCAGGGTTGCTGCTAATTTGAGATTGAGCATCCAGTTCACACACTACAGCTGAAAAATGCAAGCCCCTTCATCCACCCCTCCTCCCCACTCCAGTCCAGAGCTTCACGACTTCTTTGTTGGATGTCAACACCGCATCCAGTTGGCCACCATAAGAGGACCTGAGAGACAAGCCCTGGCACCAGGAAGGTAAAATACAGACCCTGCTTTTGAGGAGCCCCTGTAAGAGGGGCAGCAGGCAACTCAAGAGGTGCCTGTACAGAGACAAAGCTTTTAAGACTGAGCTGCATGGCTTTGCTCTTGTCCATGTAGATGTCTCACCTATCATTCCAGCCTGCCAAGTCCTGGACTTCTAACCAAAGCTTTTGGGGCCTCCTGCTGCTCCCTACATTAAAACAAGCTTTATGAGCTTGACTTTCAAAGTGTCCCACAAGGGGATCCAGTTTGCTTTGACCCTGACCATACTCAAGTTTGGATTGTGCATGGTGTCTTACTTACATGGCACTGCCCTGATCCCATCCCCGCACCAGAGTCGATCTCCCCAATGGGAAGCCATGCCCTACATTTTATGAAAATAAGTGTGATTTTGAATGGTCAAAATTTTTAAGTTAGAATATGCCTTTTCCCCCCTCCTTTCTATTGTTTTTTTTTTTAAGTTTTTGAGACCAGTATGGAAGAATATTGTTCGAGTCATTTTCCAATAAAAATTACAGCCTAAGGAATGCTACATAATTTGCAACATGAGTTTTATTGGAAATGCATACAACTATTCTGTATAAATGTTGGGGGAGGGGCAGGGCATAACCTATAAAGTCTAGGTAATTTAGATTTTCTCCTCTCTTCATCTGTACTGGAGAAACTATTGCAAGATTTGAATATTTTTAAACATGCTGGTTTTATCAAGTAAAGGTAAACCTATTTTGTGACCTATGAGTATAAAGTCACTCTGTAAGAACACACCAGCAAAGTCTGACCAGCGCTGAATGAGCACTGTTACGATTCTGTTACTTATCAGATACCATGTGCTTTGATGGTATTCATTCCTTTAATTTATTGTTAGTGCAACTAAAACTTGAATTTTATTTTTATAAACCAAAGATTCTTAGAATGCATAAAGTCTAATATCAATGAGACTTGGGATTACTCACATTGCTTTTCATTTTCATTTTCATTTTCAGAAACTTCTAGAAGGCTACAGAAGCAGATGAAGCAGTCTGTGCTTCCTTGTCTACCCCACCGGAATTCTACTTCACAGCCTCAGTGCTTTGATCTCTTTGAATAAACTTGTTTGAAGGTCAGTTATATTTAGAAACTGTGTCATTCAGACATGAATTTGCTTTGGGAAGGGGCTACCAGTGGATGAAGGGTGAAGTTGCCTAGGAATCAGAAGGACCAGAGCTATCACGGACCTTCCAGGGCTTCTATGCCAGTATTTCAAAAAAAATTATCCTTAGAATGGTTAACAAACATTGTGAAGAATGAAATGTCTTGTAGACAAGTGTGTCAGTACTGATTGCTTAAAAGAACACTAAACATTAAACAGGCATCTCTGTTGTAGGGTTTGTAGGGCCTCTGCAATGCTGTGATACAGTGTGAACTTCACAGGGTTGGGGGCTGAGTAGAGTATGGAAACCCCTGTTCCTTCTCATCTCCTGGGCCTGGGCATTTTACGTAAATGTTCATAGGCCTGGCATTCTCTGCAGCACTCAGGGGGCAGTGAGACTTACCCAGTCCTCCATCTGCTGAGGCTTTAATTCCAATGACCTTCTTGGTCATATCGATTTTGCTTGCTAATTCCCTGATATAAGTAAGAGACTCCTAGATAGATAGTGATGCCATTTTTGTCTGGTTCATGTTCAAGTCCAGAAACTCACTCAGAGCTATTAGCTGACCCTCTAAAACTAGATAAATACCCTATAATTAATATCTACTAACAAGCTTTGTAATTGGTTTCAATGGTGGCCTCTCTGTGGGATACTACACTTCATGATGTCACTGACATTGTATGTCTCACCGCTGTACCTGGCAGAGAGGACGTACTCAAGAAACTGTTAAGTAAGTAATAGAAGTTGTGAAAACCCATTTAAAATTACATGGGTAATTTCATTTGAGGTCTGTTTCGAAAGTTCTGAGACTTGGCTTTTAGTGGTGCATTTGAACCTTTTTTCTTAGGTAAATGAGCTTTTTTCCTGAATCATTATTTTCTTATCTGTAAAGAAAAATATTGTTTTATGCTCCCAAAGTTCTAATGAATCAATCAATATTAAGATTGATACATTATAGTATCCGGTAAAGCATGAGAAATGTTTAAAACACAACTGAGTCTCATATGCATTTTAAGTTGTACTTCACACCAGACTTACACTGAATCACAAGAGAAAGAACAGACAATAAATGGAGTGGCCAGGAGGCTTTACAACTGATCATCTAACAAGCATATTTCCTCCAAGTAGGCTTATGCCAAGAATTATTATTCAGCTCCTCCTGTTGATCCTAAGTAATACCAAGAAGGACTACATTGCCTAACCTATTGCTCAGATTTAACTAAGCAATTTAACTAAGCAATTTAACTCAGATTTAACTAATTCAGAATTAGTTAAATTAGTGCTGAATTAGTGCTGATAGGTTCCCATGGTGACTTAAGATGCAAATTTGTTCTAGTAGCCATTTACACTTTATGCAAAAAAAAAAAAAAATCAGCAGTCACCTTCCAAGTTTCAATGAGATGCTCAAGATTTCTGGCTAACTGCCAATCTGAGTCATAGATGTCATTTCTAATACATTGCAAATTTAAAAACAGACACTTACTGTTGCACTATTTAGGTCAGGAGGTGTAGACATGTCCCCAAACAAATCCATCTGGTCAACAGCCTTAAAAAAGTATTTTGGATTAGATTCAGATGTGTCTACTCGAAAAGATTACTTTGTATATTGTCGAAATTGTTTCCTAAACTGAAGGAAAGTGTAGGAAAGTAGCTGTCACAATTGGATTTTCATTTAACTTGTACAGATTTGATATCAGTCTATTTAGGTCAGGAAGTGTAGACAGGTATCCAAACATATCCATCTGGTCCAAACTCTTTAAAAATACTTGGATTAGATTAAGATCTGTTTACTGAAAAGATTACCCTGTATATTGATATCAATGTTGCACAAATGTTTAGGAAAATAGTTCTTGCAATTGGATTTTCATACAGTTTTGTATTTGCAATATCTATAGGAAGTAAAACCCATGATCAAGTAAGTAAGAATCATAAAGGGCCACATACATACCAATTTCAGTTTGTTAGCTTGGTCGTCATGAGTCATTAGGGCCTCGCTTCCATTCTGAAAAGATGGCAAATGGTTATGGGTTTAGCTGGTGAGCTTTAATTTTCTAGAGTGCTGGCTTGCTAAGCAGTTACAGTTTTGGCACTGATCATTCAACTGAACAACTCCCCTGACCAGAGGGTCATGAACAGAGTGATTAGGCAGAAGGGAAGCATGCTGGGCAGGCAGCAGACAAAGGCTTCTACACATCATACATGCACAATTCACAAGAAGAGGAGATGCAGTTTTACCTCGACTGCATTTTTGGCTTCTTCCATCTAAAAAAAAAGGACACAAATTCAATGATCTTAGTAGTTATAGTTAAAGGGACTTAAATCAAAGAACAAACATACCTATGGGCTCACAGGTATAAGCAAGAGAGACTCTTGCATGTTATCTCTGCCCTACATTCCCCTGCCCTTTTCATATTAATATTGGACTTGAATAGAGTTACTGGACTTAAACTTGGTAGTCTTGTATAGTCTTTAGAATCAATGTGAAGCTTGTAGGGAGAAAAGACAGACATCAGGGACTGGAAATCAGAAGTCCCTAAAGATAGCATTTATTCATTACTCTATTGGGAATAATAACAGATAATACATTTTTCTGCTTTGCACACTTCGGAAAGCCACATAGAAGCCAACTCTCCAGATAAGCTATATGTTTACATAATGTTCAAATGTGGTCCTGAATAGTGACTTAAGTTTAATAGAACCTGTATTGGGGAGTACTTGCCTTTTTCTTTTCTTCTTCCTTTTTCTTTACATTATAGATCACTTGAAAAAGGTCTTTGAGATCAATGACCAATGGCTCAGCCTGAAGTAAGAGAAAGCATATTCATCGGTATTTTAATCTTACAATTTTCTTCCCTTTGTCTCCCATCAATTCTGATTACTACTGTTTTCTTCCTCTCTTTTGAAGCTCCTTACTACCTTCCCCTGTTTCATGGGATATCACCACCACCCTCATCTCCATAAAAGACTGCAGGGTTAATAAGTACTTAGAAAAAATGAGAAACACCATGATAATCTTCCAAGTTCCTTTGGCACTTCTAGCAATAATTCACTATTATTCTAAAATCAGTATTGACCTCATCAGAAAGCCCATTCTAATAATCCATATGCCATATACTCCCCAAAAATATTTTTAAAAGATTCCTTAGACCAGTGAAGATAGTCATCCTTTGAATCATTGTTTATTCTTCCTCGTATCTCCAGTTGTTTCTAGAAAGCTCTCTAACTGAGTGGCAGACACTCCTGTGCTCCACTGAGGACAGGTCCATCCAGGTATACCTCAAAACTTAGCGCTTACCTGTTGTCCTGTTTTTATAGCAAAAAACTGATGCTGGCCTTCTGCTCCACACACGTAACCAAATGCTCGGTTGTCTGTCACATCTCGGGCAATGAAAGAAATCTTATTTACTGGATGTTCATGCTCAATCACCTGCAAAAGGAATTGGAAAAAATAATTTCCTGGGAAAACTAGAATCTGTTTGTAGGCTGGCACAATTAAGCATCAGATATATGAAAAAGCTAAAATATTTGAAGAAAAAATGTTTTACCTCTGGTTGAAGGCTAGAGTTATATTTATCCTGATTAGGGAGGGGCCCAAAAGGAACAAAGAATAGCAAACAAAAGAGGGGAGAATGCCCCTTCTTGAAAAAGTGGTACTTGCATCTCTACCCCAGAGATGTGATATCACATAGAAGGAAGGGCTGAGGACTGGAAGACCAAGAATTTCTAAGCTGAAGATGGGGGATATACCTATTCCAAGCAAGTGTACTCTCCCAGCTCAAAGACAAACTCAAGTGATCAGCATAGCTAAGCTGGAGAAGTGTTCACATGGTTTCCTTGACAATGGCTCAGAGTGGCCAGAGAAAAATTAACTAAATATCATTAGAACAATTATCCCAAGTATATTCTGGAAGTTGCCAGATGCTATCTTCAAGTGTTTCTTAACCCCACTTAAATATCCAGGAACAATCTGTGATGGGGTTAGTAGTACCCTCCCCTCGACTCCCCTCCCCCTTTCTCTTGGTTCTTTCAAGTGAACAGCAGACCTCAACCCTTCAGCGATATTTGTAGGTAGTCAGAATGTGTCTTTGCTTTTGTTTCCAAACTCCTACTGAAATGTTTATTCTGGCTATCGCAGGAGGGGTAGGAATGAGGGAATGTTTGTGAGGGAAACTTGCTACCATTCTTTAATGGACTTGGGAAGATAAGACATGAGAGATGAGGTAGAGTGACAATAGCAATGCAGGAGGACCAGCAGGTGAGTGAGCACTTACTAGGGCTCCAGTGTATGTGGAACCCTGGTTTGGCCAGTGGATTTTGCATATTAGATAGAGGGCATCTCTAGGAAGGGATAGATAGCAACTGGAAGTCTCCCCTGATACAATGGAGTATTTTACAGCAATGAAATTAAGCTACAAACATCTGAAGTAAATGAATCTTGAATAGAGGGAAAAAATGAAGTCCCAGTAGACTTAAAATATGATAGCTTGTGAATAAGACTCAAAAACAAGCAAACATGACTATTCATACATGATGAAAAAAAAGCAGCAACAACAAAAAATGATCAAAGTTACTCCTGTGGGGTGAGGAGGAAAGAAAAAGAAAGAAGAAAAAACAGGGATCTGTATTACAGGCAATATTCTAGCATTAGATCAGCCAGTAAGTTTGCCAGTATGTTCAATAAAGGGTGGAAATAAGTAGGTTCACAGTTCTGAGTAAATAAAATGAAGAGTTGATTCTTGTATCATTATGTATTATTTATTATGAATTAAATAAACCTAAATTTGCACACCCTTGTATATTAATATGAGACCCATGCGTATACCTGTGATAGCATCACAAACCAGAGGTTAGAATTACCATACATTTTTGGACTATAAAATGCACACTCCCCCCAAATTTGGGAGGAATAGTGGTTGCTAATGCTGCTGTTGAGTTCTGTTTACATTTATACTGGTGAAATATTATGTTATTTATGTTATTATATAGTTTACCACATTTTTTGCTTCAAAAGAATTTTTTCTCCTCTAAAACCTAGGTGTGTCTTATGGTCTGAAAAATATGGTAATCTAGTTCTTGTACCCAGGGTCCCCCCACCAAAAAATACCCAAGTGGTATTTATAGCATACCTATGTTCATAGACCTGCCGTTCCCATCTATTAGAGGAAATAAATTTCAAAATTAAGTATCTTGACTCCGCATCTCCTACCCTGTTTTCTGCCTTTACCTCTGGAGAAGTAATATATACTATTTTTTTTCCTACAGAATTTGTTTCTACAGGAAGAGAAAAAGGAAGCTAAAGACTAGTTGTAAATTATTTGTCAACTCCAGTATCAGAAAAGTGTCAGTGAAAGTGAATTCTTACCCCAGTTTTCTCATCGATTATTTTAATACCAGAGAGGGAAATGTTGACCCAGATCCTTTGCTTGTGTTGTCCCTGAGACCGACCAGCTGCCGCCATGCCCTGATGAGGTTGGAAAAACAAGAAAAACATAGTTAAAAGCACCCCACGATGCTTCTGATACTCAAAGTTTAAAGGACAGCTTTGTTTTGGACTTAGTTTCCCATCTATGAAAGGCTTAGGCATCCTTTGTAGGAGGCAGTGGGATGGAATAGAAGGTGCGGAGCCAGGGCATCACTGGTAAGCTCTGCGAACTTGGGCAAGTCCTCCCAATTCTCTTGACCTCAGAAAGCCATTGGTAAGGACAAGGAGACTGGGTCAGAAGACCTTCGAAGATGTTTCTTCTAGACCTTGTCTTCTTTAACTAGTATCATTTAATTAGTTTCACATGGTGGCAGTTCTAGACTCCAAAACTTCAGAAAACCAAATGGGCTAACAGGAAAGAACACCAAGTCCTGATTTTTACCTGAATACATCCAGGGTTGGAAATTTGACCCACCCGAAGGGAAAGGCGTGTAGAGTCCTGTTGTACTAGAATCACACTCAGCACACACAAACAAGCTCGTGGCTCCTCAGAAAATGAGGTGCCATTGGGTCAATTATGAGATTGGAAAGTTTTTCTTTCAAATAACTGAGGTAGAGGTAAAGGTAAACTTCTGATATAATTCCCTCTGTTGGATACTGTTTGAACACAGAGGTGAGCATGCTTCCCCCCTTACCTTCAGTTTCATCATAGAATCTTGGCTCATTTTATCTCCCCTTGCATCGGGTACATCATCGATGCCAATCAGCTTGGCCTTGTACTTGACACCATCACCTCTGAATCTGGCCAAAAGATACTCATCTGTCTTTTCTGAGCCTGAGAAAAGAACGAAATATGGGCTAAAGTTTATAAAAGCATTTAAATGTTGACCCCATGTATAATCAAATATGTTCCAGATTCTCCAAATCAGAGTAATATAAATCTTGACTACACTATGACTGAGTAAGTGCGTGATGTTCTATCCTCATTCTCACTTCCTCTGAGTAAAATCATGCTCTGTAATGCTGTGTTATGTGTGATGTTGGGGTAGAAAGAAAATAAACTTTTGAAGGTGCAAAATGGACTGAATTATGGGAAACTTATGGAAATATGTGACATGGCATGTGGGGATATTCATTGGAGTTTTTAACATATTTTTTAAAGAATTTATAAAGAGATAATGCTTTTGTTTTTTGATGAAAGAAAAATAAGGCACCACACAATTAACTAACATTTTGAACTGTCAATAAGGCAGGAAGGAATTATGGGTAAATTTATTTGAAGATTATTTAAGATATTTATCCCATCTTTTTTACTTCTGCTGCTTCTCTTAAAAGGCCTATGCAGCCTCACTCCCATTGCTGAAGTGTAGAAGCGAGAGGCAAGCAAGTCACAGAATATTCTCAAACTATGCATGATCAAGAACTCTGGCACTTTTTCGTGGTACTTCAGGTCAAAATAGAGAGTCTAACAAAATAAAGATTTTGATTTTTTTAAAAAACTGCGAGGTAATATATAGGTTACTGAAAGATAACCATATAATAGTCAATAGTTACACTTATCAGCTGAACAAGATGGTGTAAGAGCATCCAGGGCAGTCACAGGGTTCAGAGGCATTTCTTACACGTGGAGTGAACCGAACTCTAACTCTCCTGTTTAGGAGACCTTGAGCCTAGGCCAAGGTAGAAGCAAGGCCAGGGCCAGCTCTCACTTTACTCTGAACTTCTCACTTGTTTTCAGGTAACCACCACTAGCTCCCCTCATTGGCCTAAAGACGATTTATTTCTTCATACCTTTCCTTTTTTCCTTCTTTGACAGCGCTTTTGGGGCGGTCTGTTGGTCAGGCTGACCATTGGTTGTGCTCGTTTCTACTTCGTTAGACATGGCGAGAAGGCAGACAGCAAACTCCAGCACCAGCGGACGCTCAGTGACAGCAGCAGATCCCCGACAGAGAAGTCTCAAATGAACATAACCTACTGCAGACACCTGTAGGCAGAGTTGAGGGTCATAATGAGATCATAACGCAGCAGCAAACCCAGACTTTGGGCCACAGCGGGCCTACAACTAGTGATTGGCCAGTGTAGTTCTTCAGACTCATTTTGTTCTTTCTCCTCGATTAGACTGAATGCTGAAAGCAGGGGAGTGGGTGGGAGCATTTCATTTGTAGTTCCCAAGATGGAAAGAAGGTGTTTACCAGATTTTTCTTTAATCAATTGGTATCTGCTAACATTTAATCATCATCTAGCTAAGTTGTTTGTGCTGGATCTTTGGCATAAAAGCCTGGTAAGAAAGATGGGGGTCAAAGTGTGTTACACATGGGAAAATAAGGTTTCATAGTAAAAAAGAAATAAATTCAATGCTTAGCTTGAGAAAATTGCAACTGGCATGTGGAACTGGGTTTTGTAAATCCAGATTCTTCAAAAAAATCTTTGAACTATAAAGGCTGTGTCAAGAGCAGAGCTGTAAATCTTATCTTATTTACATTAACTTATTTATTTTATTTATTATTTTTAGACAGAGGGGAAGAGAGAGAGAGAGGGAGAGAAACATCAATATGTGGTTGTCTCTCATGCACCCTGCACCAGGAAGCCTAGCACGTAACCCAGACATGTGCCCTGACTGGGAACCAAACTAGTGACCCTTTGGTTAGCAGATTGGCACTCAGTCCACTGAGCCACACCAGCCAGGGCTTATTTACATTAATTTTTTTAATATTACAATTCTGCATATGATCTCCAGGGCTACACACTATATTTTAAAACACATCCATTTTTGACATTTAATGCTAGCATGTATCAGGGAGAAAAAGAATTTGTGGGGTGTCTGTTGTCCAGTTCACAGAGTATGAATACTTTTATGCTATTACTTAGCATTGCCATCCTCAAAACAGTTGTGGTGTGTGCTGTCATAAGGCTTCCTCATGTATCACAGTCGGTGAAACAGAAAAAGGCAGAGTCGTTGTAAGCACATGGAAGTGAACTAGTGTTTCCAAAGGTGTTTTTCACCTCCACGAGTCCAAGTTTCTACACAGCTCCTGGGAGAACTAGAGAAAGGTTACCTTTCTACACGGACTGAAGACCAAAGGCAAAGAAAAGCTTCTCATAGTTTTGTAATCCTGGTAAGACCACCCTGGTCCTCCTACCCCAAAAGGCCCTCTTAATTCTCTGCCTATGGTACCCATGTATTTGACCTTTTTAATTCCAGGGCCAAGTCCATCAATGAGCTTCAGTTGCATTCATTTGCTTCATGATTATCAATATATTTTCCTGAAGGTCAGTACATAATCTCTCCCTCTAAGAGTTTTTAAATAGTTCCTGTAGCCTTAAAGAACACATAGGTAGATAAATACATAAATCTATATATGCCTAATGTTATATGAATTATTTCATTTGGAGACTCAGCAGTTAATTTTGCTCAAAGGCACCTGACTAGTAGGCCACAGAGAGCAGTCTCTTTGCAGGTGGACATCCTAGATACTAGAGGACTCAAAGCTCTTTTTACCCAAGACTTCTTTGGAGGCCAAGCACAATTAGCTTTGTACCTGTATTAACTCTGAGACATTTACAGTGACCCTAAGTATTATAATAGAGTTGTTATACTTTTCCTGAGAGAAAGCCAAGACATAGAGGTTTTAACCTACAGAGACGAAAACAGTACAACCCGGGTCTGGTCCAGGCTGTCTGCCCCAAGCCAGAGTTCCTCAAGAGTGACACTCATGAATGGCATCTGTGAAATCTCATACTAGTGACAGAGATGTTCTGTAATATACCTGTAGTGTCCCTCAAAAGATATGTCCAGTTCTAACACTTTTCATGTGGCCCGATTATGAAAAAGGTATTGACGGTTGTAATTAAGGATCTTTATTTAGTTGGGATCATCCTGGATCTAGGAAATACCCTAAATCCTTTAACAGGTGCCCTTCTAAAAGAAAGGCGAGGGGGGATTTGAAACACAGAGACACGCAAAGGAGAAGGTGATCAGAAGACAGAGATAGAGATTAGACTGATGCTCCTGAAAATCAGGAATGCTAAGGAGTGCCAGTGTCCACCAGGAAACAAGGAGAGAGGCATATTATGGCTTCTCTCTCAGAGCCACCTGAACAAAAAACCCTGCTGACCTCTTATGTGGGGTTTCTGGACTCCAGGACTGTGAAACAATAAATTTCTGTGGTTTTAAAACATCCAGGTTTTGGTCATTTGCTATGGCAGCCTTAGGAAACCAATACAGCACCTCTATTTATATGTCTTGATTGGTTTCTGTGGATCCCATAACTTGTTTCTTGATGAGATGATAAATCCCTAGTCATATCCACACTCTTCCAGTTTCAGGAAGCCAACAATCATTTTCTGAAGTTCAGAGAATTTATTCTAATGCAAGGGATACTACCCACATTAACAACACCAGGGGGTGAGACTAAGCTCTGATCTAGGGAGCTACACATTGATATTCATCCTCCTTTGCCCTTGCCTTCTCCCCCATGGGCCATTTCCCATGTGGAAAACACTCCCTGTGACCCTGTAGTCCTCTAACCATCGTCTCATGATCCTTCGTGATTAAACATCTAAAACCGATGGTTCCCTACCCTGTGCCTTTTCACACATCTTTCCCTTCAAATGAATGTTCATTTCAATTCTAGTTTCTGAAGGTCAGCTTAAACTCTTGATTGGTCTCCTGACCAAATTCAATTACTTTGCTTTTCACCCTTTTGAGGGTATCTGACTGCATGCATCAGACACCTGTATTATTTTGTGAGCTTCCCAGCCCCCCCACTTTTTGCTCCCATAACAAACTTGAATCTCTAGTCCATGGCTTGTGCTTGTTGAATTGGGATGATCCGGACATCTTTTTAAATAATGAAGTTCTCTTACATTTTAGAATAATTTTGGAAGCTTTTCTGCTTAGTCTTGGGGTGTGGCACCCCTTGAATTTAGGACAGAGATAACAGACTTTTTGTTTTGTTTGTGAGGCTCAAATATTTTGCCCCTCTTTATCTTCAATTCCCTTTCCTTTCATTCTTCTGTAACAACCCCTAGTTCTTCTTTTCTCTCAGAACACTTTTTGCTTTTGGATTCCTTAACTTTTCAAATTCTCTGAGCTCCCTTATCCTCTCACAGCCTGCCCACCCAGTTGCCTTGTTGTCCCTGAAGCTCATAGATAAGACCTTCCCCCAAAGCTTTCCCCTCCTCCCTTCCAGTTCCAGTTGAAAAGTAAGGTCACCTGGCTGTAAGAGTTTGTTGACCATCTTTGAAGCCTGCTATTGTACTTTTCTGTATATTGTTTCTGACAAGAAATGACTGAGCCCATTTTATTGGCAAATTTTATGCTAAAGTGAGGATATTTTAAAGGAATTTGAGATGTGCCACAAAGCACTTTGAGGGGCTTGGTAGAGGGAATGGCAGTGTGTGATTTAGTCCTGAAAATGATATAAGACGTAACAACCTCACAACTTGAGGCCAGGTGTTGAATCTGGTGTTGTCAGACAGGGCCAGGATGGTAGGGCTCCGAAGTGAGTAGTGCCACCACACTGAGTTTTAAGGAAAGTTTCTCTTTTCAGTATAACTTTTCATGACACTGGAATTGTTCTAAAGATGTTTGCGTATCTTTTCATACATCCTTTCACTGTTTGGGAATGAGTTGTTATAAGGGGCAAGACATAAAAAACTAGGAGGAAAAGGTTGTGTTTTTTTTTAAATATAAATTCCCTGAAGCAAAGGTATGTGTATGTTGTAGTATATGTTGTATTCCAATAACCAAGGGGAAGTCTCCATTGTAGGCCGTACAATTTAGAACGTATCTATATTCCCTGAAATGATTGGAAAAAGACTTTGCTTAGAGGCCCTATGACTCAAAGATAACTCCTTTCTAAAGAAATAGTAATGATTTCTTGAAAGATTTTAGCAAAGGTGTACATTCAGTCATACATATACCATAGTGATAAACATTCACTTTTCCAAAGTTTCAAGAGCAAATCCCCCATGACAGACTTCCCAAACTCCCAAGTAACCATTTGACATGTGGTAACAGAAGTCTTATTTCCAGACTTAAGTCCCTCTATAGAGATAATCAATTTAAGTCCAACATTTAAAATTCGAACATGTAATTCTTCCAACAGTGTTACAGAATTGTCAATTGCTTCATAAAACCTTTTGCAGGTTTTATAATAAATTGATTTTTGAAAAGGATTTGGGCTGGAAAAGGGATCTTGGGGCCAAAAGGTGCCCTAATCGTTTCCTCTAAGGCATAGATTTTTAAAAAAAATCTCGATCGCATTAAGTTACTGGGTCTGTTTTAAAGCTCTAGGAAGGTAAAAGATTTTTTATAAGGGAGAACAAGTGGGTGTAGGAAAACTAGGAAGCATATAACTTTCTCATTCACCAGGTTTGGTCCCAGGGCCTCTTCTGACCAAGAGCACAACAGTAATTGGGAAACACATGCAATGAATGTTATCTTAAGGTAGGAACTGCAAATTAAAGCTCAAGGCATCTACAAAGGGTGACATGAACAGCTCCCCCTCTCACCAGAAGCTTGAGCAGAGAAATAAGAAAATACATTTGGCACTGAATGGGGTCTAAAGTTATTGTATATTCTTGACTCCTTGAAGCCTAATGTAGGACAGAAAGTTGTAAATGAGACTTTGCTAAGTCAATAACATTTGCTTCCTTTTGGGCAAAGATACCTAACTTGGATTTTGGACTCAACAAACCTCCCCTATAGGAATGTGGGGACTTCCCCTTTCCATGGCCTAGGAATCAGATGACTAGGAGAGATTTTGGAGCTTGCAACATCTTTTCTGAGAAGGCTATAAACATTGTAAACCAGAAGCTTGCATGAGTCATCATCAGGCAACTATGTCCTTTGCACTAAAAAAATATCTGCTCTAAAGTTTAGCCCTTAAAGTGCATGCAAGACATCTAGTGTTTAGAGCCCTGGAATGCTCAGCATAAGGACAAATTGTGTGGAGACAAACTTGGCTGGCACCTTCTTATTCTTGCTTATCTTTCCCATCAGCAGGAGGGTATTGATATCAGCAATGACATACATTCATAATTCCAGGGGTTTAAAGCCATATCAGGAGACCAGTTTGCCACCTCCCTCCCAGTCTACCTGCTAACTCTAATTATACAGAACAGAGAAGAAATTGTTTGGTCAGTCTCAAGATGCTGGTAAAAGGATTAACTTGCCTTAAGAACTCATTTAATGCTAGACCCATTCCAAAATTGGTAGTGGATCTGTTTTTAATGTTCAGGGAAATGAGACAAACACCTAGCCTACCAAACACTGCAAACACTTCTCCTGACAGCTCCATGAAGAAGAATGTGTCTCTATCTTGCATACAAATAACGAAATGGGCTTGGTGACACACGACCAGTTGTTAATAAGTGGCTGGGCTCAAAACTTCACATGATCTGTGTTCCTTTTTCTAGCACATATGCTGCTACTCTTATTTTAGAAAAAACATTCCTTGATTTTAACCTGTGTTTTATAAGCTGCTTTCAAAGTCATAATCCTATCAACTTTAAGGTACCAGTAAACTTTTTAGGAAGAGCCACGTAAATAGGCACAAGAAAGGGAGTCAAGGGGAGTCACGAACAAAGCCACATAAACATCTTTAACAAGAGTGTCCAGGACTTTGTACTGGTCAGAGAACGTGTTTCCTTGTCCTTTAGAACTTTATGGCTGTCTCAGCTGAGCTACTGCATTAGGACTTGTGAAATATTAACCTCTAAGGCAGTTCTCAGGGTCCAGAGGGCAGCACACGGCCTTCACCCCTACCTTCAAAGTAGCCTTTTGAGAATAAGCACGTTGCCAGGAATGATGCAGTGACATTAGGCTGTTTCTGAAACTTGATGTAACACCTTTCTCCCTTAACTGTTGGATCCTATGCTTTTAGGAGGCTCACTCTACTCTACAAAGGCCAAGCTGAGAAGACAGAAAGATTTGTGCAGCCTGTTTAATTGGGGAGATGAGACTATACTGATGCTCACTGAAAAGGGGTCCTTGGGAAGATTTTCTCGTAAGTGCTGACACAGCTGTACCAGCCTCAGAAGCAGAACATGTCTGAGTCTGGAGGTATACACAAGTTAGGCATTTACAGACAGCAAATGTCACTGGGTTTCACCCTCAGGAGGGATGCCGCAGGTCTTGGAGGACACACAGAACTCTGAACCAAGGAGCTGTTCCTTCTCTTCGGAACCAAGTCAGACCTTCACCACTTTTTAGCTCTCTGGCAGAGTCAACTTGACTAATATTTCTTCACCTTTGGCAGAGCTGTTACAAAAAGTCAGTAAGAACTTAATGCAGAGAAGCCAGTGCCTAGCATTTAGAAAGTGCCCAGCAGGTGGTTGCTGTGATCACATCAAAGCTGGGTTTCACAGGTGCTACGTTTGTGTAGCCTTATGTTGCATCCAACATTGCTTTTCCACAGCAGGTGTTTAAATAGTTTCGGAACAACTGGAATCAATAAGTAAACAGCTGGTAAATAGAAACATGGAGGGACGCAGTGCTTTAAATAGTAAGGCCTGGCTGAAAAGTGAGTTTGCCAATGCTGGAGTCACCTCCTGTTCGACTCAGGCTTCTGAGCCTACAAGAGGCAGGTTCTGATGGAAACAGGGCTCTGGGAACAAAATCTGCTCTAAGCTTCCCAGAAAAGTCTGTTCTAATGGATCCTGAGTCAAGTCTAAGCCTATATTGTTGCTACCGGCAGTTTAGACATCTAGCTCATATCATGTGGGGAAATTTTACTGCGGGGCTCTTAAAATGTCACTGTCCAGGCCACACCCAAACTGATTAAACCAGAATCTCTGCTGAAGGAGCACAGGCATCAATACATTTTAAAGCTTCCTAATGATTCTAATGTACTGACAAGTTTGAGATACAATGGTCTACTTTTGCAACCCCTTGTGCCCTTAAAGAAATAGCAAGTGGGTTAGACTATTGAGCTGAAAGAAACCTAGGGAATAATTTGGTCACACCCTTTCACTATAAAGATCAGGAAACTCAGGGTAAGAAAGAGGGTATACGTGTCTAAAGGCTACATAGCTGCCTGGGGATAGTGTTGATATCAAGACAAATCTAGATCTTAACATGAGACTCTACTGTCCTATTAAAACAACAACAACTATATTTTAAGAAAGTTGTACAAAGCCTATTGCACAGAGACTGAACTTCTACTTCATAGATATACCAAGCAAAGAACAAGAAAATAGCTTAGCAGAATAGTTTGAACATGGAATTTCACAGATGTTTTCTGAACCAAAACAGAAAAAGGGGTTGATGTGGTCTAATTACGCATTGTCGCTGGATTCTTTCTGGCCTAGGTAGCTGGAGTCCTACTTGGTCGAACTGGCTCATTAATGTTGATTTGGCTGCGGGGAAGAAAGTATTTGGCTAGGTTTGAGACGCAACTCGCAGATCAAAGAACTCACATTTATTTCAGGACATTCTCTACTATTCAGTGCTTGGCCTTTTATGTTTTTGTTATTGTTTTTTTTTTCAAGCCTGATAGGAAGATTGAGTTCTTGAGTTGGTAACTTTCAATATTCTTGACTCATTATGACCTCTCCTAATTTGGTACTCACCCCCACCCATTTTGTTTTTAAAACGTTTTTTATTAAGAATATCTCCTACCAGGCCTAAAGAGTGGTTAGGAGAGTTTTAGCTTTAAAAATGAGCATAATGCAATCCACATGAAAGTCCATTCTCTAGACTGGGCAATGCAACCAATTCACTAGAAATGTCTAAAAATTGTTCACAGGTTGAACTGAAGTATTAAGTTTATTATTAGCTTTATAACCATACTACTCAGTTGTTTTAGTACAATGACAACTGTGAACACTTCACTGGGGTAAGAAATAGTAGAATGTATGGATTCATAGTGAGAGGCTGCTCTAGCCTCCTGGGAAAGTGAGGCACACAATACAATGCTTATATGAGCAAACCCTGCAGAGGGGATTGAGTCTAGCATCCTGGTTTACACTTACTGAGACTCTATAAAAGAAAGTAGCGTTGGGATATTCCTGAGGCCTTTTGACCAAGTGGAATTTTTGTGAAGGTGGATACATGAGGTTTGTGATTGGATTAACTGAAATTAGAGAGCACCAACTTTAACACTCCAGCCAGTTATTCATTCCATCCAAGTTCTTAAGTGTGACTTCCTCTTGTTTAGACTAAACACAACAGAAAAACTGAAATTCAACTTTCTATCTTTTAAGTCACTTCAACAAAAGGGAGGAAGCGACATTGAAATTTTTGAGGTTCAAAGATCACGTTCCATCCTTGCTTCACAGTGCTAGCGTTGGAGTGTTCAAGCTATGTTCTGATGCGGTTGTCCTGACACCGGGGACCATCTGGAGGTGGCCCAACCAGGCTCTGGCACATGTGCTCTGCATATCTCAAGTGATCAGGGCAGGACCATAAAGTGGGTATGACTTGCCATAGAAGAGGGAATGGGGGGCTTCTGGTCTGGTGTGCAGTATGTTTCACCCCCGATTCACTAGAGCTCTGCATTTTGGGGTTATTGGTTCCTGATCCTACTAAGGATATAGTATTTGCTTCCTTGTCTCTTTTGTACTTGTCATGTGTAAAAGAGAGATTGGCAAGGTAAAAACTGCATCCTTGAGATCAAGACCATAATATAAGTCCATGTTCACTAGCCACTCTTCTTTTTGTTAAAGAGATGTTGAGTCACCTGTGGAAGGAGCCATGAGTGATTCCCATGAATTCTGAGGAAAGGCTGTTAGGAATCCACTGCCTTGGGAGAAAGGATACTATGGGTTTAGGGGGTGGGAGCAGCTTTACAAAAGCTGCTCTTCCCCATATACCTTGGCTTTGGGTTCAAAGGTAGCTGACAACCTGGTAAATGTGTATAGCAAGCTAAGGCATTTCTGGGAAATGGCCAGTGGACTGAGTGGTCCAACACAGGGTGGAGGGGTACAAGAGAAAGAAAACTCGTGGCTGGAGAATGGGTAGAAGGTAAGACATCTAGACTTAAAACCTGGGCTCAGATGTCAGGGTTCCCATCTCACACAGCCAAGAAGACACTTTGGCACTTTGAGCAGGTCTCTGTGTGGTGGCTGGTGGGTGGTATGTATACACACACTGAAAGGGCTATGAGACAAGGGCTGTGTGACAACAGACCCACTGACTCCCAGGCCAGAACACTGACACTATTCACACCCTTTTAAACAATGCCTCCCTCGGGTCTATCTTCACTCACCCAGACTGACCTGCAAATATCTCATTGTTTTCATGTCTATCCTTTCTAAGTTAGGATAGATACTTCTACCAAAACTAAATCTGCTACCTAGTTTCAAGCTAGTCATTAAATAAATTATATAAATGAGTCTAAGGAGTTTTTTCCTTAGAACATGCAACATCAACTTGTGCTTACTTGTTCCCAAATGAAGTAATCCTGAATGAAGTCAGTATGATGTGCAGTATATCTAGCATGTGGATGTCAGGATATAACAGTTTATTCCCTGACTTCCCTCAAGGTGAAATCAGGTGAAATCTCCCTGATTTCATTTATGATGCTTATACACAGAAGTCTTAACTGTTAACTACATTCCATATTATGCCAGTGCTATATGATGTTAAAAGAATTAAAAAGCATGTTATTTAGAAGCACCTGCATTTGAACGTTGAAACTATAAACACTAGTAGAATTATTTTATAATATAACCACATCAGGGCACTTTAAAAGAAGGCAGGTAATCTTAAATTTTCCCCTTCCAAAAACCAGTTCAAGAAGCACAGCTTGCTATTTGGTTTGTTCTTAAGTCGCCTGGCTGAACTATGTTAAATCCCAGTATGGTTTTCCCTTCAGGCAGGGTCCCACATTTATATAATCCTCCAAGACATTGCTTGAGTATTTCTGTACCTGTTCACAACTCATGTTTTAGATTCATGCTGTGTTTCAAAGAGTTTAGAGAAAGAAGAATCCGGCTGCGTGGTGACGTCAGCACAGAGGAGTCAAACTGAGGGGTACAGAGCAAGTGTCTAAAGACAGGTGGAACTTATTTTGGTTACATTGCTGTGTATAGACCAAACCCATGAAAATGTTATGTTAGACTCGACACAAGACCAGTTCTAGTTATCTGATTCTAAAGTATTGTCTTTGGGGTTCCCGGTAGCCTTTACAGTAGAATACACCCTTTGTTTTAATGTTCAGTCTACCCTTTAGGGTTGGCAGTTCCCTTCCAGGAGATACTTGCCATGGGCTCACATTCCCACAGCTGATATGATCTCTTCTAGTTGGGCAAGATGTCCAGTGCCAATGGGCATTTAGGCTTCCTCTTCAAAAAGTACAGTGGCCCTCCCTATTAAACCCCATTAAGAATATATATTTTTAAACCATTACTATTTACTAGCATCTTCTGTGCTTGATATATCAATGATCACTTTAAGGATAATTCTTCATAATTTAGTTAATTTCCTTTAGAAAAAACTTAGTTGCTCTCAAAAAAGATAAAACAAGAAGGAATCATGGGAGTCCATTAAAAATTTCATGTTTTCTGAGAACCAGCAACCTGCTAACCAACCCTCTCCCCTCCTGATACCAGTGTTCTAGCATGCTCAAAGCTAGGAAGTTTCCAGAATGCTATCTAAAAAGCCAGGGGGTCTCTTCTAGAAGATTTAAGAATATAAGCTCATTTGCTTACTTCTTCATTGCTGACCAAATTAGACAGGTCATCAGGTGAGAAATCCCAGGGTAATTTCAGGTTCTGGCACACAAGGCAGAAAGGTGAATCTGACCACTTGTTTTCTTGCTTCTTGAAAACTGATCGGTTATAACCCTACTGCTTTCTTAAAAATTTTAGATACAGGATGCAAAAAATAGGTAGGCCTGAAAGAGGTAGGCCACCTGCTTTGAAACTGTGCATGCAGTTATACGGCTCAGTTGGTGCAGAGTGAGCACGGGATGGACAAAGTGGCAGAAATGCAGGAATCCCAGAGCTGAGGTTCATGCTCTCTCATTGTTCTCTCATTTTGGGAAGCAGTATTGGACCAAATAATTACATGGGAGTAAATAAATTCATTTTTAAACTAAAGGATGAAAACATTCTCAACAGCCGCAAGTTAACCCGTGCTAAATGAAACAGATCTGGGATTTTAATTCATGCACAACTGAAATCACCACCTTGAACCATAAGGTGTCCTGATGTATCGAAATATCTGTGTACAGTTCATTCACTGCAGAGATCAATGAGCATAGGCAGTTTCAATTACAGTAAAAAATCCTACCACTTAATATAGACTTCTACTTATAAAATGTAAGTAAGTGAGACAGGTTTCACTGCATGAATTCTATATATAAATCCAAGTTAATATGATCAAAATTATACCTGATGGAATCATTTAAGTCATCACCATGACTTAATTCTCCCTTCTGCAAACATGTCTAGACATCAGTCTTAGAGACCATGAAGCACAGTTGGCAAGTTGGGGAGAGTAATTCAGGGACTCTGTTATCTAGTAGAGCTTTCAAGAAAATGTGACTCTTATGTGATCTTAAACATTAAAACATTGTTACCAATCTATAGAAGCTTTCAGAAAGTCAATTTTGAAATCCCCTTTGGCAAGTCATGTAAGTCACTTCTACCAATGAAGATGGACGGTGACGTTTCAGAGAACTAAGGTAAGAGTTCTTAGGAAATAAAGGTACAGCTCACCGGTCTGCTTTCTTGGTTGTAATAATCAAAGAACAGAAGAAAAGGCCTGAGGTATCACCTTAATCCATACAGATTTCTACAACAAGTTTATGCCAGGATCTAAGGAGTGACTTTAAAGATTTCCTAACATACCAGTACATATTCCACTGGACGGCCTTCTTAAGTCACCTCTTCTAACTTTAAAATCTTTCCAGGGCTGAGGGAGGGGAAAAATCAAACCTCGTACCCACGGCATAAAAATAGGACATCTAAGAAAGTTGTCCTCATTATGTCATTAGACAACATTGTCAAGTGCCCAAATCTTGAATATTTCATTTCTTCCCCCCTCACCATTTTGTGAAAAAAACTAAAAAAGATAAAAGAGCTCCTAAGGTGGCATTAACTGATGACTTTGAGGAGACTATAAAAGTGCTATTTTTTCCTTCAAACCCAACATAATTATTTTCACTTTTAATTTAGATATTATTCTACAAGATAAAAAAGTAGCGTCTCAACTTTGTATCAATATGAAATAATATTCTACACAATATGCTGTTTCTTATAAATGCTATACTACTAGCCTAATAAACAAGTCAGTTTAGATATTTTAAAAGGTAATAAATGCATCAGTACAACAAATCATCCGTTCATGGGGTGCCAAAGAAATTGCTGCTTCTTAAAGGGCTTAACTTATTTGAGATGATACATTTACATACTAGGACAATCTAGTTTTTCTGGTTTTCTAGACTATCAAGATATTTATTGGACCTATGTCTATGTCTCTTAAAATGTGTTACTCAAAATTATCTCCAGCTGCAGACAGTTTTAGAGTGAATCAAATGCTAGGTGACCCTTGCTCCTTCCATGTTGAATGAGTTTGATTTAAGTTAATGGTGAGACTATTGTATTGTCTAATAATCACACTAAAAACACATGAATTATATTCTGTTTTCTATTTCTCAGAGCTTTAGCTAGAAATTGTGTTGAGTATTTGTCCTTTGCATGAAGGTATTATTTATACCTGCCTAGCACTCAAAGTCACAAGTATCACTCAATGACCAAGGCTTGGCTTCAGGGCAAGAGGCTGGTCAAAAATCTGCTTTACCATGGGGAGCCATTCCAGAATAGGCAGACGAATGAGCATTCTTTCTTCTCCCAGGTTTGTTGAATGTGGACCATCTCTAAAGGGTTTCATTGCCTTTTTAAGATGGCAGTTTATGGGGATTTCTCTTGGATCTATTGTTCTAGCATCCGATGAACAAGTAGAAATGGTTATGTACCATCTGCCACTTTGTTGGACTTCAGCTGAGATCTCCTGGCCCATTATAATATATTCACATTTCCATGGAACAGCCAAAAGGCTTCTGTCTAGGCATTCTGTTTGCACAGGATGTCAACATCAGTGACTCACTTTAAAGGAAGTTCCCTTGGTTCATTAAAAAATGTAATATTTAAGCAAGATGTTTCATTAGCTTTCAGAGTAATCTTGTCCATTCTCTGAACCATGAATGGCCTGTGGAAAAATTTTGTGCCTGTGAAGTAATGGACACATGGATACTTGAGGAAAACATGCGATGGATATACATGATTAGGTAGGGGCTCCATTTGTAGCCTCTCTTCGTGATCTCTGTTATGGTCATTAGATAAAAGTAACTTGGGTTGGTCCTTGAAGCTTTAGACAGGTTAACTCCACTGTGGCATCTGCTATTTTCTAGTCTTCTTATGTGGGCATTTTTAGCATCAGAGAATGCAATTTGATCATGTGTTTCCTTAGCTGGACTCCATAGCCCTGTGCAAAGACACATCATCTTCAAAAGCTACTGTTACATTCCTGATCCAAACTTTATTAAAAGGACTCACTATTGCAGGCAAGGAGGTTAAAACAAATCTTCAGACAAGTAATGATCAAGGCCTCCTACACTTGACAGATGCCTTCAAGGGCAGCGACATTTGAAGTTGGGAATATGCTTATCGTTGTAATGTGTTGTTAACTAGCGATGCACTTTATGTGGATAATTTGTCCCACCAAGGAAACTAGTGAGAGCAATACCACTAACAGGTTTGCTTTGCCCCTCTAACCTAAGCGAAGTTCTACTTTTCGAGCTAATTATCAGAAGTGGGATGTGAGTCAAGTTTCTTTCCCAGGGTCATTCCCTGCAGTGTTGGGGTTCCCTTCCTTAAATGACATTCTACACGTGCACTTCCATCTGTGACAATCCCTTGGGGGGAAACACATTCTATCCCTCCTCACACTAAAGAGTGTGCCATCTGTTGCACACTGCCTAGCCAGAGTGCCGATGCAAACAGAAAGTCATTGGCTACCCTGCATTTTTCTCTGTTAGAAAATGATGTTAGAAAATTTAAAACACCTGCAAAGACTGATAGCCTTTTTTGTTGTTGTTCACAGCACAGGGGTAAATGATCCCTGCTCAGAGTCATTGACTTAGAGACCAGAAACAAAGTTCCCCCCTGAGTGCCAGTGATCACCATGCCGGCAAGTTACTTCCTGCAATAAATTGACATCTCTACTATGCTCCAGACACTCGTCTAGAGCTTGGGATATGTTGGTGAGAAGACTAAACATTTATTTTCTTACAAAGTATATGTTCTAGCAGGAGAAATATATACACAGATTATAGTCTTTCAGAAGGTGATAAATGCTCAAAAGAGAAGAAAGTGGATTGGGAGGGCAGGGTTGGGAATGGCTTAAACAGATTTCCTAGAAACACAGAAGGAATGCTATATTTTTAAAAGTTAAATTTATTTGTTCAAATTTATTGAACATTTATTATAGACCACATGTCCTGCCAAGACATTCTCATTTGATCCTATGGGGAAGGTATTATCATCCCTTTTTGATAGAGCAGAAGCTTAAGTGTTGTTCTCTAGCCCACTGAAAGGCACACAGGTCTAACATGTAAACTCTTAACTGCTCTGTGTTCGAATAATACATGTGAAAGAGAGAACTAAGCTAGTTCTTCTGATAGGTGAAATGTGCACTACCCAGAAAACACACTGGGAAAGAGTGATTGATAGCAACGCCTAAAGGCGTTGGTCAACTTAGCTAGAACGTAGGACCCTGTGATGGGTTATACCAGGGGACAAGGTTGAAAGGTAAGTCAAACTGGATTAGAGCTCTCCACACAACTGTGTTTTCTCTAGGTGGTATTGGGAAGACTTTGAGGTTTTGAGCAATGGTGTGGTGACAAATTCCAGGACAGAGTCATGGCATCAAAGAGTCAGATAGCTTTGTAGTATGACAGTGGCATCGGTTTGCCACTTTGAGTGATTCCCCAATCCTGGTTTCCTCTGTTCAAATGCCTGGCTAATCTTTTAGGAACTAACCCTTTTAATGGAAAGGTTAAGGTCTAAAAATCTCAAATGTCGGATTCAAGGTTATCCCATTCTTGCCAAGCTATGATGCTCAGTGACCTTCAAACTTCAAAAAACAATGTGTTTTAAAGGTGGCTTTAAAAAAAGTTAAAGGCCATGGTGCCTCATAACCTTCATTCTAATGTTCATTGCATCCTAAATATAAAATTTCCATTATATCAGTTTTATAAAAACTTGTATAAGTGAAATATTTTGAAATATGAGCACCTCCAAAGAACATCTTTTTAAAAAATTAATCATGTCATCATAGCTCCTTGCCTGAAGCAGAATATGTGGCATTTTCATATTTTATATATGTTTCTCCATATAACTATTCAAAGACTAGAGAGATCAGAACCAAGAAAATGCTGACTAAGAAGTGCAGTAGCAGAGTGGGAGACAGATGTCTGCTTCTTCCGCATTTAGATCAGTGACATTAAAGTGACACATGACTTTCTGTATGTTAACAATTAAATTCCTCAGAGACAGGCTAATTTTTCAGCAACATTTAAAATATAGGCCAATCTACAGGCTAACTTTGGGTAAAGGTGAAATCATGAAGATGCTCTCGGTTCAGTTACGTGAAATGACACGCCACGGCCAGGAGAACCTACAAAGCCAACAGGTTGGAGGGTCTGTAGGATGCTGCCCACGAGAGCTTTGGACACTATCATCTTAGACACCATTAACTGGTCCTTGCCTACCAAAAGCTGCTGAGAAAAGCTGTTGATATATTCAAAAATGAACAGTAGGTTTTGAAGTCAGTGATAACCAGGGTTTGGAAGAACTCTTCCATGCTGAGATTTTGAAAGTTGTTCGGGATGTGGCCTACTGCTGGTTTCCAGACTGACGTTCTCGGAACCACTGGCGTCTGCATAGAGAGTAATCAGTTGTCAACCTAAGTTAAGAGTTTTAAAGAGCCTAATGAACATTGCATCTTTACCTACAATACATCTGCACATGCAAGATTTAAAAAAAAACAAACAAGTTTCTTTGACTTGGGCAGAAATCGCACTAAGTGAAAATGGTGACCTTAATTATCAGGTATTGAGCCAAAGGTTTCATCTATTTTTCTCAATTTTTTACTTGTTCTTTAGTAAACAGTTTGGCAAATATCTTTTAAAAAGGAGAAATAGGAGGAGAATAAGAAGTTCTCCATGGATGAAATATCAGGTAGAAACTATGCACCACTATTATTACTAGCCAGGTGACTACACCAGAGAGACAAACAGATGCATGTGCTCTGATGAATACTCCTTTGGTAGAAGTTGAACCAAGGACTTGAAATGACCACACCATCTGGAGAATTTCAGCAATAGCTCATCTGCCTTTCTCAGGCCCTGAGCAGATATAAACTAGAGGAGCATATGGATATTACTCATTATAAATAACCTTAAAGTTTTTAAAAAAGAACTCAGAAGTGTTTAACTTATAACAACAGATAATAAGGCAAGCTAAAGTCTCCCATTTTGCTTATTCTATAATAAAAATTTACAATGAACACTGCAAATGAGTAGCTTGAGACATTCATTCACCTGGCCACCTGGTTATTGTCTAGTGAACACCTACTGTATGCCAAGCACTATATTATGCAGGATACACAGTGACAGAATGGATGCGGTCTTTCCTCTCAGGCACTTACAGTACAAGCAGGGGAGAGAGGACCAGCAAGGAACAGTCGTCACTGCTGCATGCTTTAGAGAAAATGTTTGCCTCCTAAGATCAAAATTAGTGCTGCATACTTCAAGGAATTCTACATAAATCATTTTCTTCATAATATCAACCATGGAAAGATGCAAATTTTTGTTTTAAGGGCTTAATGACCCTCCTCAACAGACAGTTTTAAAATTATGACATTACCGTGAAATGTTCGTTAGATGGGGGATACGTGCATTTAATGTTTAGGAGTCTCTTATGCGCGTATTGTAATCTGGAAGAGTATGTGTGATGGAGCCAATGTGGGAGGGATCCCAAAATAAATTAGGTTATGAAAGAATACCAGTGACTTTCCTGCAAAGTTATGTTAAAGTCTGTAATTTTTAATCAACACAGTTGTCATAAACATTAGAAGGAAACACGATGCTCATTTGGCATTCATTTTTCACACTGCAGAATTGTGAGCAATCCAGAGATGATATGAACCTTTCTGCTCTAGCACCAAACACGTACTTTGGCATTTTTAATGCCCAGATATTCTAAGAGGACAACAGTGTCACTTTCAGATCTGGCCAAACTACTGAATCGCAGATTTAAATAAAGCAATATGATGAAAATGTAATCGCCATCCCCTCCCACCACCCTGTCATGGCTTTGGTTATTTTAGGAGCACTAGCTAGTTATGAGAGCTTTAGCAAGGGAGTATCAGGTAACCCTTAGTGAATGTGAGCCTTCCAGGGAAAATGGGCCTTGTTATCACCCCCCAATAATAAGCCCTCAACCAGTGTTGGCTGCAGGAGATATGAAGAGTTCAAATCCTACAACAGGACATGGTTGCATGCATTACTTCTATTAGAGTTCTTGTGTAGAAAACTGAACATGTGTATCTCCATGTACTATCTGGAAATAGAAGTACAGGAGTTATTTTGAATATGAATATACCTAAGAGATCCACAACAGTGTTATCTGTAGCTTAGCAGGTGGCTAAGATTTTATCTACTGAAACTGATGAAACTTTGACCCTCTGGTTTCCATAATTACTCTGAATTTTCATACCTTTCTTCCTCCTTATCAATTTTTTCTTAGTTCTAGCATTCCTGCCCAGTCCTGCCTCCTTGCTTCCACAAGTTCCTGCATCCAAACAAGCTAATTGTGTTATCCCTCACAATACAGTGCTATTTTAATATTTTCTAGACATGTGACATAAGTGCTTTGAATCTATTCAGAATACTTGCGGTAAAGAAAATATGTGTGGGACAAATTCTTCCTTCATCTTCTCCAAAGGGTTCAATGAAGATCTAAGTTGTAAGAGACTGTAGTTGCACCTGACCTACAGTGATGGCTGAATCATTGTCATGATGTCCTATCAGACATGGTCTTCCCGATTTTGTACCAACCAGATGCCAGGAGTCAATTCCAGACTCAAAGTCAACCTGAGATTCAAAGCTCTTCACAATGAGCAGGGCAGAATAATGGTTTATGTATACATATCTCCACCCGTTCCCTGGGGAAGCCGATTTCTTCCGTTTACTCTGCACACACACACACACACATATTCACACACACACTATCCTTTCTCGTGTTGTTTCCCTACCTTATAACACCTGTAATACTTACTCCCCTTGCCTACTTGAATTCCTACCTGTCATTCAAAGTCCGCTCTAGGTCTCTCGAAGCACTGTCTCAGGGAAGTCTTTTCTGACCCCCGCCAGCCCCACTGCTTCCCTGTCATTGCCATCACCTTTTGTTGCACTCTGACTCAGGTACAACTCTTTCCCCAACTCAACGAAGTTTTGAGGTCAGGGAATCATTTGTCCTACTTTCCAGAGCCTAACATAGTCCAGTAAAGAGCAGTGTAGTTAAAACATTGGAGGAAATACATATTTTCTATTTTTTCTGAGTATTGAGTTAAACAAAACTTTTCTCTACTTTGACTGATGACTATTCATGAACTACAGGTTTTTATTCAACTGCCAAGAAATCTCCACTCATGCCCACCCTGCCGTGTAGCCAGGTTAATTCATCTGAGTTAGCATTTTTTCTTCCTCATTGAACAAGGAGACCTATGGCTTAGCAAATAGAGATTTAAGTTCTTGCCCTGACATCTGAGGCTCAGTGCAGTCCAGCTCTCCTTGCCAAATGATTTCACCTGATACCTCTCCGCCATCTGTACTTGCTCTTGACCAAACTGGTTGTGAACACAGTCATTTGTAGCTTAGAGCCCAAGGTTTAACCTCGAACCTATGTTGCCAAAGCCAGATTTCCAATTCTTTAGACACCCATTTGCTTATGTGCTTCTCCTTAGAATGGATTTTTCCTCCTGTTTTCCACCATTTCTTTAAAGGCCAAGTCCATTATCACACTGGTGTCTGTCTTTTCTTCTGGACTCTATTCTGTAACACTTAATTATAATATTAACACAACCATGTGCTAGTTGAGTAGTTGTCATTTTCTTGAAGTTTCTCATAGGCAGCAATCATTGACATCTACGTGTCAACTAACAGGTGTTCGGTAAATATTTCCATCCAACTTTCAATTACAACCAGCTTTTAGTCATCGAGAACATTAGAACAGCTGGATAAATCCAAAATCCCAAATAACGAGTTATCAGGCAGTTAAGCAAGCATCTCTGCCTCAGGATATCCTTCAGAAGACATCTTGGACACTGGGTAAAATTGCAGTTCAAGTACATGTATGTTTCTGAAAAGCCTCAGCTATAGTTGACCCTGGGCCCAGGCAGAAATCAATACCAAATCTCCTTATTATCAACCAGCTAAGGATGGAAAAGCCTGTTCTATCAGGTACATATTTGTTTTCTACTTCAGAAGTGAGGTTGCATTTAAGATATTGACTTTAGAGGCAAAGGTTAAAATAAAAAAAAATCCCAAACAAAAAAGAACATCCCACCCCGCAATGCTGATGTAACTGACGCACAGCTGAGACTTTCTTTTAAACGACAGATAGTTGAACACTCACTGCACATACCATTCTGACTTCTGATCCTCTAATCTGGAGGTCAGTTTTATGTTTCCTGTCTCAATGAACATTGTGCTCCGAGGCCAAACTGGCTCAGCATTCTTCATAGCACTATTCCAGCCCTCTGACAAAGGTTCAAATACACCTGGCTTATTGCTGCTAACAAAAAGCACTTTAGTATCTGTATTAGAGAAGATTGGAATAGGTCTGGGCCCCCTAAGAGGACACTTAACATATGAAAAATAAATGAGACTATTTGGGTGAAATGTTTAGAACAATGAGGGCAGCTGCAACCAATATGGGCACATTTAGTAAAGTATCCTTGCCTGTCCAGACATTTCCGTATGGATTCACTCGAGGCCTCAGGAGGACTCACCTGTCCTGCCCGCATGAGATGTGAGCGGTACCTTAAGAGCTAACATTTGCATGCCTGTGCTCTTTTATTCAAGCATTGCCACATTCTTTTGCTTGAGCCCTACATCTAATTGTTTCAAGATATGTAGGAAAGATGGTCTTCTAATTTTCAGCTTGCATGTGTTCATCTCTAGATTGTAGCTTGCCTAACACTCACAAACAATGAGGACAAGACCATTTGTTGGCTCCAGCCTAGCTGCTGTGCAGAGAACTGTTAGTGAGAGAGCAGGCATGTTTCTGAAGCAGCAGCACCAAAGAAGTATTTTGAACGGCTTCTCCTTTCATTTGAATTTTGAGGCAACTCAGTTTACTGATGAATAAAATGAAACTCAGATGTTATACCTCTTGTCTTAAGTTGCAGCCTGGGTTGTGAACACACTCATTTATTTGTAGTTCAGAGCCCAAGCTTGTGGTCCCTAACTTTAGTTGCCTCTTCAAAGCCAGAGTTCCAATTCTCTACTGCTAGATCCCATCCTTGTATTTCCCAGTCTATGTTGTGATCTCCAGTAAGCTTCAGTCTCTGATTAACATCGGTCATTCTAAGAACTGTTTTGCAAGGTGGGTGAGTCAACTAAGGGTCAGCGACATGGAGTAACATTTCTAAGGAATGGCAGGCCCATAGTCTACATTCTTTGTTTCACAGGATGTAGATTTTCTTCTCCATTTCAACTCACTGGAAGTTCCTCCACTGCCGGCCTAGCACATAATAGGGACTTGGTGAATATTCCGATAAGCACCAAGATTCACATCATAAAGATTCATGGTTGAATTCTGGCTCAACCACTTAATGATATGACCTTGGGCAAGCTGATATCTACTGATCTTAATGGAGTTTTTTTTAAAAAGGAGATGTTTTTTTCTATCTGAAGTTATTTAAAGTGAAAGTCAAATGGGAGAATGGGACATTACTTCATAAACCATAAAACTCTATAAAAACTAAATGCAGCAGGTCATTCACCACGATGGGGAAGCCTTTGTCTGCACTCTGGGCATGGCACGAGAAACAAAATAAAAACTTTTATAGGTCAGAGAAAATTCTCTGGTTCTAGGGTAATGATCTAGTTTTCTGGAATCTTTTTTTAAAGAAGTAACTGGGACAGTCTCCTAATAAATGGAGATTAATTATGCTCTTTAAAAACCTCAGAGGAGGGAAAAGGATTTGGAAGTGAGTGATAAAACTAAGGGCTACACTGGTTTTCCTAAGACCAAGAAAGCAGTTGTTGAGGTAGCAGGAAAAATGCCAAGGTCTGTGCTTTTTCACCCTCTTGCATCCCAAGATTCAGTTACACTGAGCTATATTTAAATGCTCTGCTTTATTATTTCCATGACTGAAGGAATTCAGATACTTTGCTACGCTTTCCACTGAACAACTGAATTATAAAACAACTAAATTATGAAAGTTTCTCTTAGATCACGTGTTGCGTTTGTTGAAATACAGCTGGATGGACCCTATCGCTAGAGTTTGGTTCAGTGGTTCTGGGATGGGAACCAAGAATTTGTAATTTTTACAAGTTCCCAAGTGATGCTGATGTAGCTGGTCTGAGGACCACACTCTGAGAACCACTGTTTCATATATCTGACTTCTGGAGCTGTGACATACACACCATACCAACCAAGTGTCCAGTGTGGAAGAGTCAATTAATTGGATTGTTAAAGGAGAACTTAGGGCAGTTAATCTGTGACAAAAAGATCCAAGCATATTTCATTGTAATACTTGGCACCACATTGCTAGGGAGAAATAGGGTAGCTTTTTACCCAAAGAAACCCTTAAAGCACATATCCTTAAAGCACATCACCCAAATTCCTTCCAGGCTGTACAGTGTCTCAATCCTAGATATTTCAGGATTGCTACTTTCTGTGTTATCTGCTCCTTTAACTCTGTGGTTACTTAAAAAAATCAAAGTGAAAATCCTCATGATTCTGCTTCTTGGTAACTTCCCTACAGCTGAACACACTGTCTGTTCCATTCACTCAGAATTCTTAGCAGTTTAAGACAGTTAAATGTTACTTGCCCTAAGTTATACATTATGGTAGCAGAGGAAAATGGCCAGGCTGCTTCAATATTGAGGCAATAGCTTTTATGTCCCTGAAATTTCATAAGCCTTCATGTTTTGCTACCCTGATGATGTAAGAATTAAAGAAGAGTTAGACAATTAAGTAGTAGGACTCAAACGAGTTTAGAAGAAGAGGAAAAGGATGAGGTAGGTAGAGGGAAGATTCTATCTCACTTAATAAAAATATAACTCCCATTTTTAGACCAGGAAGCCACTTATTCAGATTTTGCTTACCGTAGACTGCCAGGCTTCCTCCCAAGGTAGGAGAAGGATTCAGCAAGAGGAATAACCATGGCAACCTGCCCAGATATGTGGGCAACAAGAGTATGGGGCTGCCTTCACTGGGAAGACATTTTATTTACAGCCTAGTTTCTCAGTTTAGCACGGATGTCCCTCCCTTCCCACTTCCTTCAGCTATACTGCTGACTTCAGGGGGAAGGGCTGTCCCCTCTCTGGAGGGAGTCTTAGATGGGGGTAGGGAAGGCTTCAGTGAGACCAGAGAAGGTCAGCTTGATCGAACCGCACTGCAGGCTTCCAGGCAGGGAACAGAGAGTAACTCCCTGTCTATTCTAGCGTGAGCACAGCAAACACGCTGGTTTTGTTAATATTAAGTGCTTGAATGATTAACATCTTTCAGGTAGACAAGCTGTGTCCACTTCTGACAAAGAAATTCTCCATTTCGTGTTCAGTTCTTACTAAGATAACATAATTCAGTTGTTGAAGGGGCAAAAACAAAAAACAAAACAAAAAAAAACACAATTTCTAAGCCAGACAGAGTGAAGTATTTTAAGCGTGTCAGATTAAGTCTTCCCAACAAACCTAGGGGTAGGTACAATTATTTTCTGCAGATAAGGAAGCTTGCAGAGAGGTTATGCAACTTGCCCAAGGTCAGGTCAGCAGCAGTGCTGTAACTGGGATTTGCACCAAGGCCAGAAGAGGCCATGGGACTCCAGAACACATAGGCTCAACCACTAGGCGGGAGGAAGAAACTGGCAGGGGCCAGTCCTCCGGGTCCATACTCGGTGCCATGCGCCCCCCTCAGCAGGAGTTAGCATGTGTTTTGAAGAAGAGAAGACTTGCTGGCCCATTCCCTTCCAATTCACACAGTCCATCGAGTCAGGAAATGCTCCCGTGAGTTAGGCTTCCCTTACACACACCTACCTGTTGCTACAGCTATTCCACCGCAGCGTGATTTGGGCCTACCTCTGCCCCGCTCAGTGGCACGCTTCGACCTGAGTGTGACACAGCAGCACCGGGGAGAAGTTGAAATGGCCGCGTACTGCTACTCAGGTGTGTCATGTAGCCAATCTAGTTCTCATTCCGGTTCTGTTTGCAGGGCAGGAACCTGACATGTTAGGTCAGTTACTGAAACTTTCCCAACCAGTGCGGTGGGCTCTCAGGCCTTGTGACTGGGGGAGGCTTGTCCTGAGGACCAGGAGAGCAGGTAACTCCCTGGAGAGCCCAGTCTGCTGGGCAGCCCTCTCTGGTAGTTCAGCATCGTAGCTTTTTGTCTTTAAAAAGAGCATTACTGAGATCTTCAAGCCAGGAGAGACTGAGGAAGAGAAACACATGAAGCCTTCGAACTTATCCTGGTAGAAAATACTGGTGGTAGAAGGTTTAAGCTTGCAAACATGGGACGGTAGAATGGGAGATGAAGCGGTTGTACCATACTTGGTGGGTCACCAAGAGTCCACGTCTCCACAAAGCCTCCTGCTGGCCAGGAGCCACTCAGCAAGGCATTGGCTATTCTGCTCTCTTAATCTTCAGCTAACTGAGGCATGGCCAAGCAGGCCAATAAATATCACCCCAACCAGCTAGCCAGCAGCTTCCAGCGGTCCCTGTCCCACCACCTTCATACCAACAAGTGTCTTAAAAGCAATTCTTTCCAATCCAAACAAAGTGACTGACATGCTTTCAACCTCGTGAGTAAGGCAAAGAATAAGCTTAATGCATAAGAATTTGGACTTTTAGTTGAATCTAAAACTATAAAAATCCTTGAGTGGAAATGCAGACTCCAGATTGTCTAACAAATTAGGCAAGGTGTTTAACAAGGGCCGTATCTCCCTGCTCTCCTTATATCCTCAGGTGAAGATCAACGGTACCCAAGATCCCCAGAATGGCAACCTCACATGTGTCCCTGTTCAAACTCAGAAGACGGCCCCTACCATCTACTTGTTCTGGTCGGATGTTAAAATGTAGGAGTTCATAGCTTATAAAGAACTGGTTTCTAGGGCAAGTCATTGGATAAGAAGTGATAGAGATGGCAGTGGGAAAGAAAGGGAGAAGTTAAGTCATTCAACAACAGGAAAAATAATCTATTCTGCTCCAGGAGGAAACCGATCTAGGAAGGATGTTGAAGAAGGAACCTGCCCCAGAAGTACACATCGGAACACACCGCTGGGTCTCCTCTGCTTTCTCCGGACTGTCCACAGTGCACACTCTGCGTTGTGTTATGTTGTTTGCCATGGTCCTTTCCCAAAGATTAAGGAGAGCACAGTCCCAAACACTCCTGACTTCTCAAGATGATAAACTTTCTTACAGCGTCATTGGGCTCATCTGCCCTTCAGTGAGGGAGAGACTGAGGCTGAGGTGGGTGGGCACGGGGCCCAGAGAAGTGCAGCCCAGTTAAGGTCCAGCTGCTGGTGTAAGAAACAAGTGTGGAGCCCGCACAGAGTGCGGGGACAAGCCCTTTGGTGGCTGCCCTGTGTCCCATCCCAGCTAGTTCCTCCCTCCCCAGCAGCCAGGCTCCTGTGCAGGGAGTAAACCTCCACCCTGTAAGGGAGGCCAATTATCCATCGCATCAAAGCCATTCCAAGAGCCTTATCAGATGTCTTGAAGGCATTTTTTGTAACTGCTTTCTTTCCTGCTCAACCATTCCTTCTGTTTGAGTTCCCTCTGTCTTTTTACTTCTCCCCCACCCCCCTGCTTTGCCTGATTAGGGCCAGAAATTTTTTCATTAAGTCACTTTATAGTGCAATAACAACATTTACTATTCATGAAGTCCCCCCTCCATAATTTTTAAGTTTTTCCATGTGTCTGGAAGCTTATTTCTGCTCTAGCTCATTTTACAGAGTGTCTCTCTTCCTTCCAAACACAAACTAAAGAGAAAGAGGAAAAGGTGGGGGCTGCTGGGGAGGAGATAACATCCAGATTCTTGAAGCCTCTTTAATCCAGTAAAATTTCCCTCTGGACTCCAACAGCTCCCTGCTGGAACTGACTGGGGATCTGAATTCCCGGCGAAGAATTAAGTCAAGAAGAAAGGACAGCAGAGACGAGTAACAGAGTCAGCTCTATGCTTTGGAAACCGCTATTTTGACCGGGGCTCCAAAGCCTTTAACCCATTCATTTTTCCCCGTTTTCTACAATTCTTACTTCATCTTTCCGGCCTGCCGTCTTACAGCAAGGAGACAAACACCCCTGAACCGCTCTGGGCTGCGTGGATTTAAAACAAGTTTGTTCAGGGTCTTGGGCAGATACTTTCTTATTGCGCGTGTAAGAGAAAGTTCACGTTTTCGTGCCCTGCGTTGTCAGTCGCCAGGAAAAAGCTTCTCAGCGGCACATACCAGGTTCCCAGCCTTTGTCACACGGCAAAAAACGAACACCCTCGGAGGAGTTAACGAGGCGGTGGGCAGGCGGCCCGGAGCCCCACCAGGGCTGCCCGACGAGCACACAGACGCGCGCACACACAAAAGGGAGGCGCTTGTGAAATGTCACAAGCTGGACATCTGGAGACCGACCCCAAAGGTAAATGCATTCCAGGGCAGCATTCCTGGGATGTCAGGCCGCGCAACCCAACCGCTGGTGTCCCCAAGTCCACCGCCTCCTGGCTAAGGTTCCCCAACAGTGCCCCGCCTGCACCCCAAAGGGGGGAAAAGCAAAGGAGGGAAGGAGGTCGCAAAAAAATGGAGCCAAAGGGGAGAAGGGTTGGAAAGCTACTCACAGGCTAGCTAGCGCCGCTGCGAAGCGAGCATGACTCGCCCGCGCCCGAGCCTCCAGGCAGCCGCGCAGCCCACACGGCGGCCGCGCTTAAATAGCCGCGGGCCCGGGAGCCTCCGCCGCGGGCCACTCCCGGCGAGATATGGTTGTAATCAGATGCTGGCAGCTGAGGACTCCCCAGGAATGCGCCGGGATGTTTTTGCTGCCTGGGCTCGGTAACTCCCCCTCAACGTGTCTGCTGAGTCTTCCAAACTTAACTGTTTATTAACTCGGGGTGCCCCCGCGCACAGGACACGGCTGCGCCCGGCTCGCGAGCCCCGCCAGCGGGGGGCGATCGCGGGGAGCCGAGCCGCGCGGAGGGGAGGGGACAGCGGGGCGCCGTCCAAACCCCAGACTCAGACCCGCGGGGCTGGCCTGCAGCCGGGGGCGCCGGGGAGGGTGCAAGTGAGGACAGCGAAGGGCAGCTCCTTCGGGAAGGGCTGGGACCCCGACCTTCACCCCACCAGTTCCTTCCTGGATTGCCGCTTGGAGCGATGTGGCGCACGACGTCCTCCTAACCCGTTGGGTCTGGAGGAACAAAGGACTGCCTTCACTCCCGACTCTCCTGGCAAGAGGCAGTTCCCAGCTCAGATCTGCGGTGGCCACGGCCGGCCCTGTGCTTGCCTCCTCCGAAGGGATGGGGTCTCTTCCGTTCCACATGGGGGTTCACTCGAATCGGTGGGAAATCTCTGTTTATATGTAAAACCTACTGTATTTACATATGTAATATAACCCCCTATAGACAGATATAAAAACCGTTCTCTTTCTATGAAATCGATATAAACAAAAGTGTTCGTGTCTGTATAACCTGTCTAAATAAGCTGTATATCCGATATCAACTAATTACGCACTGGCTTCTCTCGCAGTACGTGTGCATCCACGTGTGGGTGTTTAACATTGGTACTAATTTCCATGGCGTTTCTTACATCTCTTTGAGAAATGGGAAATACGGGAAATAAAATATCTGTGCGTGCTGAGCGGCAGAAAGCGCTCCACACCGTGTTTCAGTGAACCTCCACGCGTTGGGAGTTCATTTTCTCCACACTTAAAAATCCTGGACACTTGCAAAACACACTCGCAGAGCTTTGGTGCTTTTAAAGAACTGTGAGAATATTCTTGTGAAGAGCATGTCTATGTCCCTGCTTTATGCAGAGACAACGTGTACTAAAATAAAGGAAAATGCCACATTGTGAGTTGGATGGGAAAGGGTTATTATTGATCAGACAGAATAAGTAAGGCCCAGTACATGTGCATTTTACCTCTGGAAGCTAGGGGTTCACATGGCGCTCCTGGGACACCAAGGATGTATTTTGTGGTCCAAGTCTGGCCCCAGCAGCGAAGCCGCTGTGTAATTTGGGGCAGCTCCATGTGAGTGGCAGCCCCTGCCCTCAAGTAGGTCAGGCTTGGAACAGCCAGGGTCCCAGGGGCAGGCCCAGCCCCAGGAGGATGGGAATCCCGTCTCTCCTGGACCCTACTATTTCTGCCACCTGTCTCATTCCCTCACACCTGGTGGTGCAGGGGGCGAGGAGGCTTTCGCTGACAGTGTTCAATATTCCGGTGAGGTAATTTCCCATTGTTTGTTTAAAAGAACTTCGTGTGAGTGACAAGAGGTGTGTACACTTTAGTCTTAAGATGGTGTTTGTAACATTTATGTAGATTTGAACACATCTCAGGACCTAGCCCTTTGCGTTCCCAAGGGGTGGTTTCACTTCGTAGACTAAGTAGCTGAAGACATAAGTGACTGCTGATTTCAGGCGAAGGAAGGCTTTGACAATTAAAAACAAAAGCATGAAAGGTCTCTACTAATCCTCAATGTGCAATACTTTCTCAGCTCAGAAGTGGCCCCCCAAACCTATTTTTTGAATCAAAAAACACTCTTGCTGAGAAATGCTAGCTTATGTTTGCTCTGCCCCAGCAAATGAACAGGATTTGCTCAAGAAGCCAGAGGGAGAAAATGATTTCATCTGCAATGAGCTGTAGTTGCAGGAGGACTGTGATGAACGCGGGGCTTTAGGGGCAGTGGGCTCACACCTCCCCACAGACAGCTTCGAATGGACAGTCTGTCATTTCACACAGAAATCTCAGGAGTGGACCGTGGAGAACTCTATCTGAAGTGTACTTTTATTCTTTAAGGCGCTGATACTGCTTCTGGCAGTACTGCAGTGTCCTGCTTCCCTGAAGAACAAAAAGGAAAACCATTTAACCCTTCTTCTCCCTGGTGGCACACAGTCCCCTGTCCCAGCGATGTTGTTCACTTCTCTGCAGGACTCAGATGAACACCCTTGCAGCTGAGAATCACAGCCTGATCCACCCCAGATGTTAACTCTGCCTGAACCGTGGTCTTTTCTTGTTGCTACTGAAACTAATGTTTGAGAAGTTAAAGTGAGGACAATTCAATGCATTGTTGGAGAGGCTGGTCCTCGCATGACTCTTCCCCGCACACAAAACCTGCCTGTGAGGGAGAAAGGAAAAAAATAAAACTGACGACTGCATTCCCAGCCTAGGAAAGGGGTAGTTAATCCCGTGATGGCTTGCTGAAGAATGCATGGTTTATTATTAAAGTAATCTCTTAAGATTTTCCTGGAATGTGCTTCCACAGCAACTCTGTCTCTGTGAGCTATCCTGTGTGTATGTCTTTTCTTCCATAATTAAGCTGGTTTTCCCCCCTTTTGCTCCCAGACCTAATGCATGTTCTCTCTCTCTCCTCTGCAAGAGCTTCTTCTTCCCCCTTCCCTGCTGCCCTTACCTCCCTTAAACATCCATGTTGAATCCTGCCATTTCCTATGAACTGTAACCGCCACTTCGGACTTGTCCACAGGTAAACTGCACACCTCGGTACCTCGCTGGAAAACTGTGCACCTCAGTACCTCGCTGGACACCTCGCTGGACACCTCCAGCTGTTCACCTCAGACGAGTGTCGGCTGAAGTCCGTGGGTCTAGCAAGGTCACATCTTTTCTTTCCCACCTCCTCAGCGTCCTTTAAAAAGGAAGAGAATAGCTATTGTTCTCAGAAAATGTTCTCTGACCTTGATAGGTCTCGTGTATTTATAGATGCAGAGAAACTGGCCCTGCCAGATTTGACTCCTTGACAAGGCAGGACAAACCCTGGAGGCTTTTCCCTATCTATCTACTGCCCTATCTACCTAAAATCTAAAATTTAAAATGTTGGGAGGGTAGCCTCATGGAAGGCAGTTTGTTTTTGTTTTGTAGGTTGCTTTTGTTTGTTTTCTTGGTTACACCTGTATTACAACTCAGAACGCCATACTTACTATTTGCTTGTGATATGAAATGTTAGTAAAACTCAATGCTACTTGCAAAGTAGGAGTGGTGTAAAGTGAAGAACATTTAAAAATTCAATATGATGCATTTATATAACCAAATACATTTTTTTACCAACATAAATTTTTATAATGAAAAGAGTAAAGTTAAGAAAGAATATTCAGTTCCGGCCAAGTGGCTTAGTTGGTTGGAGTGCTGTCTCATACACCAAAATGTTGTGCGTTTGATTCCCAGTCAGGGCAGGTACATAAGTTGTGGGTTCGATTCCTGGTTGGGGAGAATGTGGAAAGAAACCAATCAATGTTTGTCTCTCTCTCTCCCCACCTCCCTCCCTTCCTTTTTCCCCCTTTCTCTAAAAATCAATTAGTGTGTCCTCAGGTGAGGATAAAAAAAATAATAATAAAAAAGAATACTCATATGAATTACTGGCTAAAATATTACCTTATTTGGAAAGCAAGTTGGAAAGAGTTATGAGAAATAAAAATGCATATATGGTAATCTGCAAAGTACCAATATTAATTATTATTTTAGCAAACACATGTAGTTCACTACCCCATCTGCAAAACCTATCCCCTAGAAATAAACATATGTGTAAAATACAAAGATGTTAATTGCTGCATTGTCCACAGCAGCAGAACCCTGGGAACTAATGTCTGTCAGTAGGAGAATGATTGAATAAGTTATGATGTACCTGTGTGAAATAGCATTCAGTCCTTTAAAGGAATAAGTTGGAGTTCAACCTTGTAATGTGGAATAATATTTATTAGGTATTGTTGAGTGAGAAAAGCAAGATATAGAAGAAGTATAAACGATGCTTTGATTTGTGTAACGTGGAGTGCAACACCTGCTCATCTAGCTGTGAGTACCCGTGTTTGGGTGTGTGCGAGTTTCAGGGAGACTAGAGATTGGACTGCAGTAGCAATTACTGGGACCTGATGGAGGTCAGAGCAGTCAGAGAAAAAGGGGGGGAACGCTGTGTCCAAAGGGAAAAGAAACTAAAATTGCCTGTATGTAGATGTCGATTGCACTTATACACCTAAGTGAAATGAAATATGCACTGGTTTGTGTAATTTTTAAAATGCACCAAATGATTTTAAGATTAAAAAAAAGAGTTGTCAAATCTCATAAAATGACTTTCATTGTTGCGTTTTCCACAAGGTCTTTCAAAAGTGAGTGTTCACCATTGTTTTTGTGTTCTGAGCTGGTCTCCAGAGCAATAGTTCTCACCCTTCAGCGCTCAACACAGACGTCCTGCAAGCTCACTGTGAGGGCAAACTCAGGCCCGGCCTCAGAGGCCTGGACTGGAAAGGCTTGAGGGCAGGTTGGTGGCGGCGTATGAAGTGCCTGGAACGTGTGCTTTTCCTCAGCAGCTCCAGTGACTCAGCTGCTGTAGAGCTGGAGACCACATTTTTAGAAATGCTGCATTTCCCCCGCAGTCAGAGAATACTGGTTTTGTCCTCTACTCGGGGATGAGAACTGTGCAGAGAGAGAGAACTACAAGGTTAGGAGGGAGGAAGTGGGCACATCACCTCACACCCTGGCCTTTATTCCTCCCTTTGGCTCTCAGCAGCCGCTGTGGCCTGGGTCCAGTGGTCCCATCAGTCAGAATGGCAACAGGTTTCCCCCTCACTATTTTTGACCAGGTGGAAGAGATTGTCAACCCTAACCTGCACCCAACTTCAGGTTACCCAGAAAAAGAGAAGAATATAGGACTCTCAACTCCTGGAACGACCCTCTACTATTCCTGAAGGGATACTCCATCCTGGCTTCAAAGGGGCCATTGGAAAATCGAAACTGTATATTATGTACAAGATTGCCTTTAGGATCAGATCCAGGTGGAAGTCCTGGCTCCGTCTCTTGCTAACTGCAAAACCGAGGACAAGTCACCTAACTTCTCATGACTCCATTTCCTTCCCCATAAAATGGGCCTTCCTGGCTTTCCCCTCCCATTTTGTCTTTGGTGGGAAGCAAAGTCATATTTCCTAGAGGTCTTTGTAAAGTGTGAGGCTACATAAATACTATAAGGTATGTAAAAATTATGCAAAAAACTCCATTATTACTAGAAAGGTGTTTTTGTCCCACTTATTGCCACCACCAATATCAGAAACTCCATCATTAGTAATTTATGTGCTCAGACACCTATGCTGCCTGGGTTGTAGTGAACTTTCCTAAGGCTGACCCCTTGCGTAGGACAGCACCAGACCATGATTTTCTGACATATTAGTGAGCATTACTTTGGCGGATCTGTTTCATCCTGCCAAAGAGAGACCAGTGACTTTCTGCTGAAAGGCGGAGATATAAGTGGGGTGGAAGGCAGCCAGTGAGAAAATGGGCACTAAAACCAACCTCTTTTACTCTGAAGATCTGTTGCTTTTGCTGAGAAAAGTGCCTCACCATCCATAGATGCTCAGTTCAATCCCCAAACATTTCCACTCTGCTCAGTCTAAGGCCTCGGGTTGTGTGAGGGCCCCTGGGCTGGATTAATACCCTCAGTTCCAAACTGGAGGTGCCACTTGTGGATGATAAAAAAGAATAGTATTTGCTGAACTCATTTGATGCTCAGGCTCCACATTGTTTCTTAATTAGAGAATGGAAAGAAAACGTCTGGAGTCCAAGGTGATTTAACTTCCTAGTGATGTAGAAGCTCATGAACATGTGCGTACCCATGCTTATATGCATTTTCTAAGGAGGTGCACCCTAGGTTTCATTGATTATCAAAGGACCCCATGACACAAAACAAGATTAAAGCCCACTGTAGTATGGGTGTAGAGCTAAATTCTCCTTGTCAGTTTTTTTTATCTGAGGATTTTATTGGAGTCTTTTGCACTAATCTGATATTAGTCCTCACAACATTATTGTCAAACAGGTTAGGGCAAGCATTTCTTTCTCTAAAGGTTTAGAAATGTAAGCACAGAAACCTTGACTTACTTTTGTTTATAGAAGTAGGGACAGAGCTAAAACTATTACTCAACTCTCCTGGAATGACCTGGAACATACCACTCATGCACTCACGGCCCAACCATAATTACAGCGGTTAGTGACAACTCTTGGGGTTTCCAGGATCCTGTATTGGTCTGTCTACACCTGGAAAAGAATATCTACTACAGATACTCCTTCATGCAAAAGACCCTGACAAATGGAAGGGTGTCCACAGCAGGGCTGCGTGGGCAGTGAGGGAAATGTCCTGGCGACTGAGAACTACTGGGGGCTCTACCCATGAGGCCTGACTCAACCGAGAGTATGTAGCCAGGGCAAGAGACATCTTGGGTATAGGAGGTTGGTTAGGAAGGGGAGGCCCATGGAGAGCAGAGCTCTTTTCAAAGATCCAAAAGCTTGTCACGTGGAAAGTAGATCAGACTCCTCTGCACCAGCATAGACACACATACCCCAGTATGATGCATCGGGAAGGGCACAACATCATTTTTGTGGTATTTGTGCCCCAAATTGCATAACCTCAATCCAATCATGAGAAAACATTAGACAAATCCAAATTAATAGACATTCCACATAAGACCTGACCAGGGCTCCTCACAAGTCATAAAAGATGGAAGAATCGTCACAGATAGAAAACTAAGGAAGCTCAAAAACTAAATGGCATGTGGGATTCTGAATTGAATCCTGGAATAGAAAAAGGACATTAGAGAAAATACCGGTCAAAGTTGCATAAGGTCTGTAATTGAATCATTAGTTCTGTCTCAATATTACTATCTAATTAATATTACTACCTAGTTTTCATCATTGCACTTCGGTTCCATAAGCTGTTAACATTGGGGGGCTGGGGGAAATGTATGCGTGAACTCTTGTACTACTTTTTGCCTTACCTCTAAGTCTAGAATTTACTTTAAAATACACAGTTTGAACAATCAAGTGACAAAAATGAGAAGATTGGGCTCCTGTCTTTGGCCATAGATGGCAGAAGGAGATCCTCTACTGGGCTGAACAGTGTCTGCAAGATTCATGTACCCCTGGAACCTAAGAATGGGTCGGTTTGGAAGTACAATCTATGTAGAGGTTAAGAGGAAGCCATACTGGATTACATGAAGTCTCACCTCCAATGGACACTTTTTAACCACGTTACAATACTTTTTGGTCACCATAGCTCAGCTTTTTATTATATCCTATTTCGCATCTGGCACACTTCTGGAACCAGTGTGTAAGGTGTAAATCCCAGCTCCATAGCTTACCAGTTGTGTGGGCTGAGGAAAATTGCTGCACTTCTATAAAGTGAGGGAAATAATAGGGCTTCCTTCACAGTGTTTTGAGTTATTCTGTTAACCTGTCTAAAAGACTTGCAGTAGTAGTTAGCACACATTAGAGGGCTGCTGATAATGCGAATTTGTTGGAACATTTTAAAGAACTAATTTTTTAAAATAAATTTGAAAATAAGTATACCTTAAACATCAGAAATTTCAGTTCTAAGTCAGCATATAGAAATTAGAACTCGTCTGCCAAGAAATATGTCAAAGAATGCTTAGAAGCCATAGAAGTGTCCATTAACAGAGAGCAGAAAAATAAATTACGGTGCGTACATCCCTCAGTAATACCCCAACAATAATAGCACTGATATGGATGTGCGACCACAACCTGCTTGTGCCAATGAGGATGAGTTGAGAAGGCAGAACGAATGTCAGATGAATGCATAAAGCATGATGCTATTTACATATGGTTTTAAATATGAAAAATACAATTTTATCATTACTTAGAGATACAACTATTCATATGGATGAATATGAAAGTGAATGGGAATTGCAAATAACAAATTTAAGAAGGCAGTTTCCTTAGAGAGAAGGAAGAGAGGTAACTGAATAAAAGCTCTGATCGTGCTGGTGATTTTTTCCCCATATGGTTTCATGCAGGGTGCATGGACGCATATTGTTTTACCTTTATGTCATATAATGCTTTGCTAAATGCTCTATAGCTCATAATTTATTGAATTCTCATAATCCTGTGAGCTAAAACCTATTATTATCTCCCTTTCAGATAAAGAAACTGAGGAAACTAAGTTCCCAGAGCTAGTCAACAGCAGAGCCCGGCTCAAACCCAGGTGGTCTTGTTCCAGGGTCTGTGACTTAACTCCTCTGGCAGGCTGGCTCTTGTTAGAATGTTATAAAGAAACGACAAGACTGACTCCGACTCACCAATGCAGCGTTGGAACACATGCTGATCACCGTCTGCTGGTGGGTTCCCTCCACACTCTGTGCCATTTGGGTTCCTTATCCTTCCTCATCCCACACTGGGCTTGGCTCCTCAGCTCCTGTTCCTTTCTCCTCCCTGAATCAATGGCCTCATTGTGATTCTTCTTCTTGTTTTTTTTTTTGGCTTTGATTATGACCTCAGCACTCTTGCACTCTTTCCAGGTGGTATTTGGTGTCTAGACTTTGACTATAAGGAGAAATCTCTGTCCTGACCTTATATTGGGCTTGGCCCTCACTGGATGATGGTCAGTGAGAGGGAGAAGAGAAAATGAGAGGTCGGCAATGAAGAACCACTGAAAAGGACTGTTTCTCTGAGAAGAGTTTTAACAGAGATCGGGTACAGATAGAGGTGGTAGGAGGTGTGTGTGTTGGTTCAAGACATAAACTGCTGTTTTTTAAAAGAAATATTGGTGGAAGATACAAGTTGTAGGAATGCCTGATAGTCCTTAAATAGTTTCTACCTGGCTTGCGGATGGAATCAGTCCATCTCAATGGAGCTACCTCAATTTTCTCCATGGTGAGGACATCACACTTACTTTGATTAATGTTCAGACTGCTCCCCACCCCCACCCCAATCTGTCTCCTGGGGCAGAGCATTCTGCCAGGCAGCCCAGGGAAGGAAACCTTATCACTGGCTTCTGCTGGGAACTGAGCCAAAGTTCCAGAAGCCTATGCATCGGGCCTCTGCCAGGATCGCTGTGGCTTCAGCCTCCAGAGGAAGAGGCGAGGTCACCAGAAGTGTATTTGCTGAAGAAACACCATCTGCAAAGGTGAAGCTAGGTGTGGCTTTGGGGGAAGGGGAAACCAGTGCCAGGCTCTGCAGTTGTTGCTGGAAATGCTCAAGTCCTATAGTCTCTTCACTGAGGCCAACTGGAAAATGTGTAACCATGACCTTTCTTCTACGTGTTTACCTGTCAACTGGACACTTTCTGTTATTTTGAGGCAATTTTTAAAACTAATGCTAGACATTAACCTACACCTAGGAATTTGGTGACAATCTCTGTCTTCTCTCTCTCATTCTCTCCATCTGACACCCCCCCCCATTATATTTTGTTGTGAGTGAGTCTGAGTTATAGGCAATTGTACATTGGTAAGCAAGTCTTTGAATAGGAAAGTTCTGATTGATAGCATTTGCTGATCTGCATGGGGTAACTACTCCCACTGTGACTAACGTCAAAGTGTCGTGTGATGTCACTGAATGTGAGATGGCACCTTTCCCCACCTGACAGAGCCTGGTCATTGCCATCTCCAAACATGATTTAACTTTTCCTTTTCACCCACTCTTCTAGACTGGAAATGTTTATCCTGGCAGGCCTGGCCTTCCTTCTTTCACAAGGGGATACTTATCCAACTTCTACTGTTCCTCTGGTCCAAAGTTCTAGAAAAGAGTTGTGCAGTTTCTACACCAATACAGATCCACTAAAACAAATTTGAAGTAGACTAAATCTAATCAAACCTCTAGGTATATTTACCAGTGTAGGGGAAATACACAAGTAGAGGATCAAATTAAATGACATCGCCAGGCATGTCAGCCAAATCCAGAATGTTCACATTCTACAGAACACGTGGCTTGTTTTGTTGAACGAGTCAATGATGTTAACAAAATGGAGTGGGTTTGGGTGGGAAATACTGTCATGGATTTACAGAGACTTAAAAGATGAAGAAAATATACAACTTTGTATGTCTTGTTTGAATTATGATTCTAAAATATCACATTAAAGGATATTGGGATTTTAGAAACTATTAAGGAATTACTTTTAATTTTATCAAGTGTGTACATGGATTGTCTTTATGTATAAGAAATATAAAGTGAAGTATTTATGGATGAAATTTTATGCAATCATGGATTTTCTTTAAAATATGTACTCAGTTCTTCAAACTGAAATAGATAAAACAAGATTGTTGAAGCAGAGCAATGGTTATATAAATGGGGGTTCAATACACAATTTTGTTTTTGTTCCTATTTTATAGTTTCCATAGTAAACAAATTAAAGATCACTACTACCATTTGGTGTTCTATGGAATTTGTTTGTTGGTTCATTCATTCATTCATTCAACATATTCCATGTGCCAGTTACTGATGGGTTATCAGGTGGGTGCTGTAGATGAGCCATAGCTTCACTCTCTAGGATTTCCATGATTTAACACAGAAAGCGTCCCATGTGGAACTATTTTATAGAAAAACCAAAATTCTTTCAGTATTTAGAAACTCATAATTTAGACTTTGCATATAAAGTACCCTTTGACTGAGAGAGTGGCTTTGTTTCCCTAATTGCCCATCCCATCCTGAGAGGGGACCCAGTCTGTGCTGGAGCAAGGCTTCCGGGGATGAAGGCTTGAGCCACATCAACGACTCTCTACTCAACATCAGGCCTTATCAGAAGGCCCAGGCCTGGCCCCTCTTTTGTGCCTCTGTGCTCCTGGGTGCTTCTTCTCTGGGTTACTGATTTCAGGCTGAAGTCAGATGATTTGCAAAATGACCTTGTCTTTCCTATCTGCTTCACACCACAGGAGTGAGGAGAACAAATAGGTACAAAGTCTGTTTGGCTTCTGAGCCCCAGAAAGAGGCCTGTATTGCTGTCATGTGTTTGTCTGATGAGTTATTCCAGAGTTTGTTTCTCCTTTCCTGGCTTCATAAAGTAAATACATTAATCTATAGAGCTTCAAGGGGGTTTTCTTTCAGGGACGTCTTTGGTAACCAGGATATTGCAACAGAAGGCCATTCTACGTTATGAAGGTACTGCAGGTATCGGGGGGTGAAGGGGCTTCACTTCTCCTCCTTATTCTTCTGCTGCTCAGGTGTGAGTGGCTCCTCTGCCAGAGGGTGGGAAAAGAGTGGGATAGAACTTGGAAATTGGTGTGACCTTAGAAACAAGATGTTGATTTATGCATTTCTTGCATGCAAGTTTAATACATTTTCAAACGTATTCTCATTTGATTCTCAGATCCATCTTGCAAGTCAGACCAGTACACTTGTTTCCATTTTAAGGATGATAAGGTTGGGTCTTTGAGAAGCCAGGGAATTCCTGCAGGTGCATGAAGATTGCTGGTGAAGGTGCTAAGATTCACACCAGTTCTTCTAACTCCCACTACCCTGTCAGGTAACCTTTCACCTACTCTGAAAGACCTCTTAATCATTTGATGAAGGTGAAGGAAGGATGGAGGATAGAGATATTAGAGTTTTAAAATTATCCATAATGTCTCCATTGTCACAACTGCTGTGAACTTAGCTACCCTTTATTATCTTTAGATAGATGCGTACTCTTTCTAATCCCCAAAGATCTCAGAGCATCATAATGTAAAATCATACTGTCTTTATTACTATTTTGCCTGTGTGTTTTAATTGGGTCAGAAAATTACCTTAGTACTACATGTAATACCTGGTACAACTCAGGGCTTTCTCCAAACAATTAGTTCTCCAAACAGGTTGACTTCAGCTACATAAAGTCAGGATCTTCTGGGTTGTGCCTGCTGCTGAGAGAGGACAACTGTCCTTTGTGTTTGGATTAGGGTAAAAAATCAGAGTGGTGGTAAGTCAGCATATTCTGTCCCTTGTGAAGAAGGATCGCCCAGAGGACATGCAGGGGAACATCAGTGTCTCTGTGGCCATCTGGTTCTTCTCAGCCAAGGAATGCCCACCATGGTGGCAGTCCTGAGCAAAACTCCTAGGAAGAGGTGTGACCTTCAACCTGGGCAAAGAACACAATGTGAGGGAATGGAGGTAGGGGTGCAAGGAAGTGCTGTTCACACTAGGAAGTATAAAACCTGACATGACTCAAGTGGCAAACTTAACTCTTTGTTTGGGAATCTATCTGGACTGGAAAAATTTTTCTGAAGAATCCACACTACTCACTGTTATTGAATAGTCTCCAGGCTGAATTACATGTAAGTCTGGACACAAAAAAGTTCAAGGACTTTTTTAAAGCAATAAAAGCATTATGTTAACTTAAAAAGTAAGTAAGGGTACTTGTTATTTATCTGAATGGATTTTCTTAAAATATAATAGAAATATGTACAGAATAAAAATGCTAATGAGGATATAAATCATTGGATAATTTATTCAAAATAAGGCAGGTTGAAGTTTGAGATTCCTCAGTATCTCTAAGAGACAGTTTTCCTGGTCCAGTGCCGCCATTGGGCTGGGTACAGGTGTACCCATGTACCCTGGATTGGGTACAGGTGACCTGGTGGCTAATACTGGCACAGCCACTACTTAGTGTCTCAGGGCAAACAACTAATCTCTAAGTGTGACATGGTTCAATTGTACATCATGATAAGGGAGATAAAATCAATCATGACAGAAATGTTATACAAAATATTTGTATGGTTGAAAGCTATAATTATACACCTATGTTTGAAAAGAAGAATTAACCATATCAAGTATTTGCAAATAATTTGACAAGGCCCTGAGTTAGAGATCAGCTTACTTTTTAGGGGAGCCTCAATGTGTGGTTAGCTAGGTTCATGTTTGTTAAGATATATATATATATATATATATATATATATATATATATATATAAAACTTCTTTATTTTTAGAGAGAGGGGAAAAGAAAAAGGAAGGAGAAAGTGAGGGAGAAAAACACCAATGTGTGGTTGCCTCTCACATGGCCCCCACTGGGGACCTAGCTCACCACCTAGGCATCTGCTCTGACTGGGAATTGAACCAGTGATGCTTTGGTTCACAGCCCACATTCAATAGACCAACCAGGGCTATTAAGACTTTTTTATGACCTATGTCATAATAATATTATTAGATAATTCATAATTGTACCCTAGCAATTAAATAATATGAATAGGTGAATAAATTTTCTGAATATCCTTTATTGGTATTTTATTTTTTAATCAATTTGAGGGAGCGAGAGAGAGGAAGAGAAACATTGCTTTGTCGTTCCAGTTCATTTATGTATGTATTCATTGGTCGATGTTCCTTCTGGACTGGAACCCACAACCTCGGCGTGTCAGGACCATGCTCCAACCAACTGAGCTACCTGGCCAGGGCTGAATATGCTTTTAATCACTATCATTATAACAACACAAATATATAAAGAATTTAAAAAATATATTCACATATTTAATCTCCTTTCACTTATAACAAGTATTATGCAGACCCAACTACTAGAATATTTGGAGTGAAGTCAGATATTCCAATAAACTTTCTAGGAAGTAATGAAATGAGATGGACGTTTTCTCCCCTTAGGTCTACAGGCAGATATGGGATATTGACTAGGCTTTTAATTGCCTCTAATAGCTGTAGAAGTCTTGACAGGAATTTCATTCTGACACGAGTCCCAAGTTTCCAATAAGAAAAAACAGAGTTTCTCTTAAAATTGTTAGATTTTATCATACAACGGTATATAAACCAGCTTATGGGATAAAAACCATTTTGCTCCTTAGAGATTTTTTGGAACTTACTGAGTAGTAATCAGGGTGTCAGGAAGTTTTGGTCTGAACACCAGAATTTACTTCTTCTTCAGCTTAATGTTTTTGGGGAGGCGGGTGAGTGGGGTGGGGTGGCGAAAGAATATCCCTTTAAGAGCTACTATGGCAGTACAACTTGCCATTTGAAATTGAAAACATTAAAGTGATGGCTTGGAAGGTGACACCCTGCAAAAATATTTAAGTCATTTTGAATACAACTTGAAACAACATTTCTACAACAGTTAACTCTGGGTAAAAACAGGAGGCTTGGGCATCGAAACGATGCTTCCTCTATTAAAAATCAGCTCTAAAAGGACATGGGAGTCATATTTACTTTCATTTCTCTCCCTCCACATTGTTAGGAGAAAGAAGGAAAGAAAGGAAAGGAGAGAGAGAGAAGAAAGAAAGGGAAAGAAAAAGAAAAGCAAGCGGAGTCAAACAAAAGCTCTCTGCACATATTTTAAGAATGCTGCACGCATGTATGTGTGTATGTGTGTGCTAGATTTCAGCCAGAAACTATTTTCTGCATCTCCACAATTTCTACGACAGCTTGAAACCAAGTAATATTTAATCACTTCCATAAAAATGCCAAAATAAGAAAAACATGCATGAAAAAGGCAGCAATAAGAAGGCATGCTATAGATGTTATAGCTGACCACAAACGTCATTCACAAAACAAGCAAGTGGCCTACCCAGGAATTTTCCAAAAGCTTTTTTTGGGAGAAGTTAACTCCCATACAGAAAGCTTCAAAATAGAAGAGGAAAATGACAGGTTAGTGCAGACCCTTTTTACTGATTTATCCCTAAAATGAAGACCACATTTTGAATTAAAATGCAGATCTCCAGAGGGTGCTTATGAGAAAGCATTATGAATACAAATAATAACTTAGCATGCCAGCCCTTTTCACAGAATGGAAAGCCCTTCCCTGAGCAGGAGGAGCTCCGTGAAAGTGGAAGAGGCCGCACTGCTCATCCAGCCTGGCTCAGCCCCTGCAGGTTTGGGAAGTGTTTCCGCTTCTGGCTCCGTTCACTTCTGCTTTTGGTGTTTTTAGAGAACAACGGAGCTTATCCAACAGGAAATACTGGAATAGTTTTTGCAAGACCTCCATTTCCCTACCAGTGGCTTGAACAAAAATAAGGACTACCATGTGGTGTTGCTGAACTTTGCAAAGAGGACTTTGCGCCATTATACATAACATCAGTTTAACTTTAGTTACATTTGGGAAAAATTGAAATGGTCTGAGTGTGCATAATTCTTAGAAACACAGACTCTAAGGGTCTTAAGAGCCCTGGGGGCATCCATTCCAGCCTCCCATCCAGTAATTCAATTTCACCTACAATATCACTTTTCCCTGCCCCATGAAGTTATTTACCTTACCCTAGGTCACTTTCAGCAGAGGGAATTTCCAGGGGCACTCTGTCCTGTCCTTACTTAGGTTAGATACCTGCCTGTTTGGCCCTCATCAAAAGTAGATGCAATGCAAGATTCGGTCTTCTTCAGCAAGCTACAGGTTTTGCTTGCATTTTTTAAGACCCAGAAACATCGCATAAAACTAACCCAGATGTCAGCTCATGTGTTGAGAACTTAGAGCGGGACCTTGAGTTCCTGCCTGTCTCTCTGTGGATTCCCCAGGGGATGTGATTTACAATTTTCCTGGCCACTGCTGGCTTGGAGCTCTTGTTTCTGCTACTCTTTTTTTTTTTTTTGAGTTCCTGATTCACTTTGCTGCTCCTTGTCTGCCATCCCTCTTTTGCACCATGTCAAATTCAATGTCCTCCCTTGTTCAGTTCCCTCCCACCATGTGAATGAAATCCACCTCAGTGAACACCTTTGTGCATGCAACCGTCTTTTCTGAAAGTGTGTGGAAATAAACAGGATTTATTTTATTTTGACATATTTATTTTGACACAATAGATATCCATTCTATCTATTAGATTATATATTTTGATATATGTTAAAAATACTTGTTTATTTTGACATAGACCCCTGCATGTATACAAAGGTCTGTCCAGAAAAATTCCAGCCATTTTTAATAGAATGAGAATGGTTTGTGTGACATGGATGTAAGCTGAGAACTAAGGAGAGTAGACTGGAATGTACATCTGTGAACGATGATGACTTCACTGTACTAGTCAATGGTGGTAGATGCCATTGAGTGAACATGTGTACTGTGTGGTTGTCCATTCAAAGTGACTGAGTGAGTAGAGCAATGAATCTGCATCAAATTGTGTGCTGAGCTGGAACATTCTTCTGCAGAAATTATTCAGATGGTTTGGAAGGCTTTTGAGGACAATGCAATGAGTGCAGTGCAAATAAAAGTGTGGCACAAACACTTCATAGATGGTCGAGACTCTGTTGAAAGTGGCCCATGTTCTGGAAGGCCTGCAGCAAGCAGAACACCTGAGAATGTTGAACGTGTGCAGGCTGCCAGCAGCAGAGGCTGGTGACTGACAGTGTGAGAACCAGAAGCTGATCTGGGGATTCCAAACACTACTGTGTCCGAGATTTTGACGCAGGGTCTTGGCAGGAAACATGTTGTGGCAAAATTCGTTCTGTGGCTTCTGCTACCAGCGCAGAAGGAACATTGTACTGCAGTTGCTAATGACTTAATTCAAACTGCTACCAATGCACCAGATTTCCTCAAAAAGGTCATAGTTTTGAAGGGGACTGAGGCTCCATTGTCCTATGTACAGTGTTTCTTGTATCTTGTATCTTCTTCAATAACTGTCTCTGCTTTTCACAATGCATGGCTGGGTACCTCTGGACAGATAGCATTATGTATTTAAATATTAGACATCCCTATTATGAAAAATATTATCCTTGCTCATTTGCAGAGCCTTACTCTTTTCCCATCCTCAAATGTCCATTCTTCTCATATGCAAAGCGATTCAGAAATCCCTTTTGTTTGCTCCCACCTGTCTTTGTAGTGTCTGCACTGTGACTGGTGAGATGCTGATTAGTTTTTATCTCTTTAAACTCAAGGTTTGAAGGCCCTCACTTCCTACCACCCACTGCAAGGCTTATCAGAGCATTTCAGATAAAACCTACACATTCCTTGAGGAGGATACGTATGTACAGATTGAAAAGTTTTTGGTGTTTGAGGATCTTTTCAGGTTTTGCCACATTTAGAGTACATTTATTGAGAATTTTACAAGGAAAAAGAAAGACCTTTTTAAAAACTTTAATTGTGGGTTTGGTTGTGCTGTGACAACTATGAAAAAGTAGAAAGGTATGTTTTTCTTTTTTAGATTAATTTTTATTGTATTTTTTCCATTACCATTTATCCCCATTATACACCCCCACCTCCCACAATCTCCACACTGTTGTCCATGTCCATGAGTCCTTTTTCCTTTTTGCTCAGTCCCTCCACCCCAGGACATGTTTTTCTGAGTGAAGACCGGAAAAGTTGGCCTTCATTGAGATTAAAAATTTGTTTAAGTCTGAGTGTATCTATTCCTTGAGGTATTAGTGAAAGTTGTCTGTGGGAACAGAGTGAGAACGTTGGGATCAAAGGTGGGGGTTGCCTGGGTTCGAGCTTTCTTGACATGTAACTATTCCATTTTGGCTTCTGACTTATAAAATTTAATTAACGCTATAAATAGTATAAAACCAGAAGAAAGCAGAGAGTAGCTGTTAGCTAGGATGTATGACTATATGCTTCTAATTTTTCAGGATGGCTCTGACTTCAAATAGTCTGTCCTTATGTCTCTCATAATGTTCATATTATGCTTATTAATTTATAGTTTAGAAAATGTTTATTTCATATATAAGGAGCCTAAGGAATTATTTGAGCTAGAACATTACAAATCTACACTGCAAATAGAGCATTCAGTTAAAGAAGGCAGATTGAACTCACATGTTTCTCTCCCTCTCTCCCAAGCCCCCACTAAACTGTTATTAAATAAAAGCCTGTTGGCCCAGAAGGACAAAAGGAACAGAAGGAGACTTCAGCAGGCAAACTGTCTGAACAAATCATCGAATGATGGAAAGTGGATGAAAGTGCAGACGTTGATTTATTAGGGCAGAGGAATCCAGACCTCATGAACATGTGGGCAGTGTGCTCACTCTAGTAGAAGCGGTTCATGCCTCACAACCCTGCAAAGGCTTAGCTCACGGCAATAGCTGGAATGGTAGGCAGAGGGTTGAGACATAGGGATGAACCAGGGATTAGAAGGTAAGGTTATATAGATATTAATCTCTTCACGGAGTGGAACCCTGACAACCGTTTCCTCCCTCAAAGCCCACCATCCACAGAACACTACTACCTCTACAATATCCCTCCTTTGCCCATCATTACCATCAGAGGTGGGAGCTTTGTTTACTAACCAGAGAACCTGAATGAGATTGGCTGGTGTGTAGGAGACCATTCTGTGAGGTGTGGGCCCAGCCCCCAGTGGCAAACATTTACTGCAAAGTAACTTCCTCAAATCCATGCTAAACCTTCCAAGGACTAGTGTAACTGGTCCAACCATTTTTTCCTTTTCATTTGCAAATATCCCTCTTCTGTGATATGATTATCGGCTTTGGCTCCTTTGTTTTCTGTAAAAGGTAATCACCTAAAGCAACCTGTGCATAGTAAATGAGGACCATCATGAGATGTGAGGAGAAACCCAATAAAGGCCGGTCACAAGAAGGGTTGAAGCTTTTGCTCCCCTTGAGAGAAAAAGCCATGCTATTCCTTTTCCTCCACAGGCCTCAGTAGTCCCTGTGAATGTCTCATTTCATCCATAATGACACGGACCCTGCGGGCTGGTGTCTGCACCACTGGTGAGTCAGAGACCAGGCATGGCAGAGGGTGAGTGAAGGTGAGACTCATGGCTCAACTCCAGGGAACTAACAAAAGCCTGCTCGTATTAGAAATTTCTAGAATAGTTGGATCCCTCTAGTTCTCTTCCCCTTCATATGCACACACCACCACAACCAGGAAGCTGCCCCCAAGACAAGAGACTGGAAGGTTACCTCATTAGAAGAACTGAATCACCCGGAAGAAAAACTCCTACAGACCAGTGGTTGAGAAGCCATAAAGCAATGACCAACCTCCCTGCACATCTAGGGAGGGAAATCGGCTAACCCTGTTATATGCACCGAGCTTCCACTCCGGCTTTAAAGCTATACGCTGAAATACAGATGAACAACTTCGGATCCCAGACGGGGAAGGGAAACTATCTCCATAGAGAGAGGAACCAAAAGAAGAAAGAGAGGCTAACATGGGGATCGTGCAGATGGTAAAACTGTTTACTAAGTAATATTCTTGGGGCGATTTGAAAAGCTATTAAATCCATAAACAATAACAGATTTCTGTAAAGAAAATAGAGTTCAAAGACACTAAAAATATGATGTGCTGTTTCCCCCATAAAAATGAGTAGCAGGGTTGAAAGGTAACTTTTAGGGATGCTCTCAAAAATAGAGCCATAAGATGAGAAGATGGAAAATTCGAGTAAGATAAGAATCATAAAGAGCAATCTAGGGAGCCAAATACCTCACTAGTGGAAATTTCAGAAAGAAATACTAAAGAGAGAAAATTGCAGGGTGCTGAAAAAAAATTGATCATAATGGATGGATAGACATGTCCAGAGGGAAAGGGCTGAACTGACTATCCATCACAATCACAGTGCACACTTAGAAGCCAGGATAGAGAGAAGATCCAAATTATTATGCACGACTCATTTGATTCTTCAAAATAAAGTTTGAACAAATTAAAATAAAGGGTCAAACTGATCTTGTCACTTTATGCTTAAGCCTTTCATCGGTTCACTAATTTCCTCAGAATCAAAGTTCAGCACAAGGCCGTTCATGAGCTGGTGCTAATTTACGTGCCCATCTTCCTGTCCTGCAGTCTACGGGACCCTCTGGGCTCGCCAGGACCCAATGCTACAAATTCTCTCCCTGCCTCCTAGTATTTCTTTCACCTAAATATCTATCTCTTCCTTTCTCATCTGCCATGTCCCTTTGACTGGCTAACCTTTCTTACTCATCTTTGAGATCTTGGCTCAGATGCTGTCTTTCTGGAGAGTTCTCTTATAACCCTAACAAGACTCAGGTCACTTTGCACTGTGCTTCCACAGAGTCTTGTACTTCTGCCTAGGAGAGCAATAGTCATTCTTGTAATTCCTTAGTTTCTTTTGGGATCCATTTCCCAATGGAAGCTTTTTGATTACAGACTCTCTTCTTTAGTGAGTGTGCCCAGCATCTATCACAGGACCTGCACATTGGAGACACTATGTGTGTGCGTGTGTGTGCGTGTGTGTGTGTATAAATGAAGAAATCAAGTGACAGAAGAGACAGGCAGGACAATAGTCAATCAGTGAATCAAAAAAGGGAGGTCAGTGGTTCAATTAATAACTTCATAAGGACACTTGAAAGTATTCTGTTTTCTTCTTGCCTTAAATGACCAGAGTTTACCAATTCCAAGATAAATTTTCTTCACATTTGAATATTTCTGGAGTTAGAATAGGTCACACATTTAATGGCAGGCATCTATTCTTACATCAGCAGCATTTTCATTCTTTGTGCTAATAAGATAATGATGCATCTAGCAATCGAAGGAGACATAGAGTTAATGAATGATGGTGCATAAAAGTGACGTACGTACACAGCCTGCCTACCAAGTTCGTGAAGGGAGAGATGGAACTAGAGCCTGAGGTCGACAGAGTGTGAGGGACAAAGACTCTCGAACTCCACACTATCATAGTTTCTTGGCTCGGAGAGAAAAGTGGGAGCAGGGCCAGGAAGAATGGGAGCAGAGCAGAAAAGCTGTGGGTGTTTTTCAAATAAACAAGACAGGCTGCAGGTCGGTAAAGCTCCTCACCCACACACACGCAGCCAGGTGTATGACAGAGTAAGTGGTAAAGGTTAGTTTGATTTTATCGTTTGGTAGTGTTGCAACACCGTGTTTGAACTAGGTTTGCACAGGCCACCCTGCCAGGAGGGAGGGAAATTATTGAAAAGAAAAACAGAGATTCTTGTTTCAGGATGCGTCACCAGTCAGTTAAGAAAACTTGGAAAGTGAAAACCCTCCATGTTCTTATAGGCCCAGACGCCAAAACCAAAACCCAAGTTGGCCATTGTTGGGTAAAACCCCTGATTTTGCAAAACCCGTTCCCAAACCAGCTCTGGCTGGGTACAGTCAAGTGAGGGAAACTATTTAGAAAGTATTTTTTTTATAGAAGAATAGCAGAATGTTTAGTCCAAGAAGGGGGAAAAACCCAAAAAACAAAAAACAATCCCTATCATTGAACCACTAGTGAAATTAGTTGAGGACAAGTTACAATAATACGAGAGACTTCATTGTGCTAAAAAATATTTGTTTTGGCAATTTGTGAGCGGTTTAGTAGCATGTAACTCTAGATGCCCAGCACGTCCATCAGTTGTACTATGTGGGACATACTGATTAGTTAACTCAAAATAGGATCTAATTGATGTCCTGACTGCATAAATTCCCTACTGCTTTATTGAGGCTTCTGATATTTTATGTTTTCTCTAGGGTTTTATTGTTCAGTCATGAGTAATGTTACAAAAATCACCCTTAAAGGGAAAACAAAGAAGTAACTGAAAAACCCATTTTATTATGTTTTTTTTTTTGTTCATTTTTATTAGTACATTTTACCATTACCACTCATCCTCTCCATACCCTCTTTCACCTCCGCCCACCCTCTGTCCCCAAGGTCACCACACTGCTGTCCAGGTCCCTGAGTTCTTTTTCTTGTTTGCTGGTTCCCTCCACAACCCCTTCCCCGACAAGCCTTCCCCCACCTCCACCCCCACCCCAAACCATTTTAAACCATGAATTCTAGAAAGGGCTAAATAACAGTGACTCTTTTTAATGCTGAATAAACTGTTGCGTGGCAACAAACTGCTCACCCCCAGGAACCAAGTGAACTGTTTCCTGGTAAGAAAGTCCTGTGTCAGCGCCAGAGGAAGACCATGACTTCCTCAGAGGAAGGCCTAACACACTGTCTAGCCCTGGTTATGACGAGCTGGTCACAGATATTATTGTATCACTCTGTATTTTCAGTAATACTTGCTTTTCTGCTGGGAAATTATTATTTCTAGGCCTTAATTATCATGAGGTGTTTTCTTGATAGAGATAATGAAGAAACGTTTTCTTTCACAATGAATGAAAGCAGGAGAGTAAATTTGGACCGTCACTCTCCCGAGCTACCTCCTTGTGCAGAAGTCCTTTAACACGGAGCTGTTTGTCTGATTGGAACTCTGTCTTCCCAGTGCCTTAGGTCTGAGTTCCCAGCAGCTGCCGAGAGCTCAGGTGACTGCTGAGTACGTTTCCCTGCCGCACTTCTGAGAGCCCTGGAGCCAGGCCACAGTGCCAACGGGGCATCGCTGTGGCTTTTGCTCAGGTAGAAAGAGTTCTGTGCCAACTGGGGCTCCAGGCAGACAGCAGGTATCTGCAAACTGAGTGAGTGCTTCTGAGACAAAGACGGCCACTGTAGCCTCAAACAAGCCTATTTATTTGCTTGTTAAAGGAGTAAAAGGAGTATTTTGTAAAGAAATGACAGGCTGACATATATTTATTAATGTCTTTCATACTGTGTGACAAAACCTGGCAGAGTGACTCTGAATGGAATAATTTGTCACAATTTTATGGAACCTTTTCACATACAGAATCCATGCCTCTGTTCAAGCTGCCTAAAGTATTTAAGTTTTCTGAAAGATTTCTTGGGCAAATTTCTCACAAAGTTTCTCCTATTATTTTCGAGGCTTTCAGCTCTTCCTTGTAAACATGAAACATCTTTGTTTTTAACATTCTCTGCAGGAGAATAAGTCTCTTTTGGAACATTCTGAAAATAAAACTTGGGTCTTCAAAGAAAAGTTGTAGAACTTATATTTCTATTGGGTATTCTTTTATAAAAATGTTAAACTACCCGATGAGCATTATCTTCTGACTAATGGAAGGGTCGATGTCAGTGGAAATGCTCCTGCTTCCTGATGCCCCCGCCACGCCCCCCTCTCCTGCCTGCTGCTGGCCTCACTGCTCTCCCCTCACCTGGCTGCTACTTCTGCCGTTTGGTTTCTGAGATTCATCTCTAAGAAGCTGGATTATACTTGCCATTTAGATAAGACATAGAATAGAATCCACAGATATCTCCAGGTATTTTACTAGTTGCAATGTAAATATGGATTCATAATATAGTTGACTACATGTAATAAAATATTTATATGTATTTTGTACCTGCATATTAATTTAAAATAGTAAGCACACACGTAATTTTTCAAAGACAAAATGGTAAAGTGTTCCAGGAGGCAGAACGTGCTCTGCCCCCACCTTCCAGCCGTCCAGACTGGCCCGGCACAGGAAGGGCTGCTGCCTTTTCCGTTTTCAGTTTGCAGGGACTGGGCCTCCAGCTGGGGATGCTGTCGAGCATGGCAGGTAGACAGGGAAAGGAATCCAAAGGCCCTGTCACCTCTGAGAGCCATGAAGTAAAAACATCAACTGAGGGAAATTAAAGTTTAACTTCATGCTCCTTCCAACCGGAAGGAAATCTTCTGAGTCAGGGAGAGAAACATTGTTAAAGTTAATTGAATGCCAAATGTTGAGATGTGGACAATCAGTTTCTACAGCATGGTATTGGTTGTCCAAATGTTTATGCTAGAAGGGATTAAGACCATAAATAGCAATTAATCATGCCTGCATCCCTTAACTAGTATAGTAGTCTTTGGTTATTAATTAATTAAAATTTTTTTTCTCTTAGTTTAGATGGCCATATCCTTTCGTTATGGGTTGAACTGTGTCCCCAAAAAGATATAGGGAAGTCCTAATCCCCAATACCTTAAAATGTGACCTCATTTGGAAATAGAGTTGTTGCAAATGCAATTAACATTGATGAAGTCCCACACAGGAGTAGCATGGGCCCCATCTCCAGTACAGCTGTAGAATGTCTCGTGGAGATGGAGGCAGAGATGAGAGTCATGTATTTACAAGCCAAAGTACATCAGCATAGCCAGCCCTCACTAGAAGCCAGGGGACAGGAGTGGAACAGTTTGTCCTTCAAAGCCCTCACAAGGAACTAACTCGGTCCACAACTTGATCTTCGACTTGTGGACTCCAGAACTGTGAGAGAATGCGTTTTTGTATTAAGCCTCGCAGTTTGAGGCATTACTGCGGCCCTAGCAAACCAGCAAATCTTCAGTACAGCCAATCGCTCTTCAGGGCTACCTCTGTATTTACATTCTTCCAGAAATTGTCTTTACAGATACATACATATGTATCTTTTTTTGTTTCCAGTATATAAGTATATCCTAAAACTGCTCTGTGCTTGGCTTTATTATTTACTTGTCTTTTCATCAATGTACTTGAAGTCTTTTCTATATTAACACAAAAAGAACTACTTTGTTCTTCTGAATTACTGTATATTAAATCACTGCCTGGATTTAATAATATATTGAACCTGACCTCTACTGGTGGTCATTCCAATTCTTTAAATAAAAACAATGGCACAGGGGACATTCTTGGAAAAATGCCTTTGTGAATACATTCAGATATGTGTGCATAATAAATTCCTGGAAGTGGAAATATCAAGTCCAAGAATATGTGCATTTCAAAACATAATATTTTTTGGCAAATTGTCTTCCAAAAAAGTAGTTCCAGTTTACACTCTTATGTACATATTAGAGTGCCTGTATCTCAGCAACCTCACTGACACTGTGTAGGACCATAATTTTGATGTTTTTTAAATGTGAGTGAGATTAAGTCCATCTTTTAATTTTTGGGGTGGCTTGTCTCCATTTCCTTATAAATTAGCCAGCTTTTCTACTGGGTTGTTCTTAATTGTGTGTAGGAGCTTCTTTTTAAAATTTATTTCTGTGTCCCATTAAATTGATAGGAATGGTATAGGGCAGATAGCAATTATTCCAGGTGGAATTTTTTTTTGAAAAGTGATTTTCGTATGTAGAAAAGACTATTCTGAAGTTTGCTTTTGCTTAAAAATTTAGTGTTGAATTTGTTAGAGTTAAAAATGCAAAACAGCCTGGCCAGGTACCTCAGTTGTTTAGAGTGTTACCCCGATATGTCAGATACGCTAAGGTTACGGGTTCGAGCTCTGGTCAGGGCCCATACAAGAAACAGCCAATGAATGCGCCAAGAAGTGGAACAGCCAATGGGTGCTCTCTCTCTCCCACTTCCTCTCTCTTTCTAAAAGTCAATAAAAAATCATCCAAAACTCTACTGCTCTCTCGAGCTTTTAAATTTAGTTTACGAATTTATTGTACTATTTGTAAATCTAGATAATTTTAGTAACCATTTAAAAGGAATTTTGAATGAGTATAGTTACATTTATGTATTTAGTTAACTAAATTCCTGCATATATTTTAAAGTAATTTTGCAAATTTAATCTGCTCAACTTCCTTTTTAGTATTTCAGTTGTCTATGTGAAAAACTTTCCCAAGTACTGAATAGTTTTTTAAATCTTAAAAAAGTAAGCACATAAACATAGTGAAGGCTGATTCTCTTTCCTGTTACAAAGCTTTTATAAACATTGTATATAAGTTAAAATCACTTCTATATCAACTATTTTATTATGCATTTTTAAATTGGAATTACTACCTCATTTCTCATTTTAATATGCTGAGTTCCTTTAAACATTACAAATACTTTAAAATAATTACCATACATGGACATATCATGTAGTGAAAAATACTGATAAAATACTTTTGACTCTCTTAAACATTTTTGTATTTTATTCTAAATTTTCCTAGCATTGAAGAATGCATGAAGGAAGGATCTCATGTACTATCACTTTGGGAGTTGGCTTTGCAGATTGCTTGAGGTTGCACAAGAACCAGAAATTTAGATCAGGATATTCAGTGAATTTTGACAGAACGTACTGAGACTTATTCCAGAGTTTATGACAGGGACTTCTTCAAGGACCCTTGTCTTCTTTTTTTGTGTACCAGAGGACCATTGTTCAAAGGATGTCTTATGATCCATGGAATTGGTTACCTGAGAGGATTGGCCTTATTTTGGAGTTTTCAGACAGAAATTGTTTTTCCTATCTAACTCCACAAGCCGTAAAACTTAATGGGGACCTGCACTCTTTATTTACACTCCCCAAAATTACTTTTTTAGATATTAAAATGATGTCAACTGAAACTGTATATGTCCCTTCAACTCTCTCCCTTACTCATCAGTTGCAATTTTAAAAGTCATTCTACGGACAAGAAGGTTGGCCGGACATCGGTTGCAGTCCGTTTGCATGTAAACTCCCTCGAGCTCATCACTGGTGGTTTGATTAAAAGGCTTCATGCCTCCTGATGATATCATCACCTAGTAAATGTCATATACCTGTCACATACACATATCCAAATGCCATCACAAAAGCACTCGTCCAAAAATGTCCGTGGCAGCACTGTTCATATTAAAAAGATTAGAATCAACCTAAAGACTCATTAATAGAGGACAACTTATATCACCTATTAAAAGGCACTTAGGATTAGCTGTACATTTCACTGGACTGAGGATGACATATTTTTTGGCTCCAATTCCTTTTATGTTCTGGCAAGCTGAGCATCAAGACCTCCTGACTCCTGAGTCTGTGGTGGCTGACTGGCAGGGGAGTAATCCCAACAGGCTGAAGGTAGGGAACAAATGTGAATGGACACGGTCATCCTGAGGGTTGATTGCTTTGCTATCAGTGTGATCTTCCAACCTACTTTTCTATCCTGTGATGTTTGGGATAAAATACCTGGTATTTAAAGAGGCACTGGGCAGAGCTTTTGTCTTCAGAAATTTATGTTTAGAAGGAGAAATAGATATCTATTCTGATAACATTTTATGTTAGGGAGAATAAAATGTTATAGCTGGAAGGGGTCTTAGAGTTAATTATTGAACTTACTCATTGCAAAAATAAGGTAGAACCCTGAGAAGCTGAACGACAAGCTCTAGGTTCTCAGTGGTGGTAGAACTCTGAAGGCTGGGACCCAGACATCTTGGGAGCTAAGTCAAATAGTCCCATCCATTGCAGGACACACTCAGACTGAGGATGAAGGTAAATTCCACATTTTTCTGAACCATAAATCAGAATTCAACCAATACTGACTCTCATTAATGCCAAACAGAGATGTTTGAATGGAAATATAGAGCCCACAGCAAAAGGATTTTCAGAAAGCAAACTTTTGCTTCCTTCTCATAATTTGTGGAGTTGGTGAGAATGAGGTAGGATTCCAGGACCTACTAACAAGAGCAACCTGGATTGGTACATGGGTTAGGGCAGGCATGCTGGGGGGAGGGGCAAGGGGAGAATCTCCTAAGGCTGTAAAAGCACACACAGTATAACTGAGGTTTTTAGATATAGGGGAGTAAATCAAGCTCTGAAATTTTATGCAAACTTTTGAATTTAAGTGACTTTCTTAAGTCTAGATAAAAGATCCACAGTTTTAAAAAAAATTTCAAAGGTCCATGGAGAAAGATACATCATTAATGACTTCCTCCTAGCCACTGTGATAAAAAGTTTCTACTTGGTGAAGAGTGTGTCTAAAGATGTCACTTGCTGGGTTTTACTACAGAGATTGTCACTTTTTAGTAACAAATAAAGATTTCAACAATGAAAATGATAAATTATTGTCCTTGCAGGCTACAAACCTAGAACATAATACCAGGCATGGAAATAATTGGATGACAAACTAAATAATTAAATACAATAAATAATAAAATTGTTTTAATTTTTTTCATTATGTTACACTTAATGTTCTTTTTTACCACCAGGAATCTCATATTCTCTGCTGGCGTGTAGCCAGCCGTACTGAATTGGGTAGAAACGTTTTCTTGCTTTTGCTTCTTTTGAGTCTTCCTGGTTGATTCTGCTATTTCTCAGTTCCCAAAATGTATATTTCTTTTTTCAGAAATAAGGTTGTCTTAAGATCTTTTGGGAAGGCTCATATTTATCTCTTCTTCATATTTAGAATTCCTTTTTTTAAAAAAAAAAAACCTTATCAAGATCAGAAAAGAAGGGGAAAATCTTATTCCTTATTGCCAAATTCATCCTCTGACACCAGCATATTTTTTTTTAATTAGGAGAAAGCCTCCAATACACACGTAACTGACTCATTCAGCTTACTCTCTCTCTCCCTATATTTTATTAATTCTTGATTTGCAATGAAGCCTCTTTTACAATTCAAAACTGCAGTCTTTGTTCAGGGCCTATGTCTTTTATGCCCCAAATGTTTAAAACCACATTTGGAACAAAACATTGCAAGCATACAGGGTGGGCAACAGGAGGTTTCCAACGGTGAGCAGGTAGAGCAGAGTTTATTCTTGTATTATTATTTACTAATTATTGTCATATTTATTCCTTGTAACTGTAAACCTAGTTTTGCCCACTCCTGTATTTTACATGAATCATGGTGTCCTATTGACATAAACAGTTAATGATGTTTTCGAGGTGTCCATGAGGTCGGGATTCCGGGTAAGGCAGTGTAGAGACTGTTTGGAAGGACTGGAGACACAGAAGATGTAATTAGGAATGAATCGGGGAGCCGTCCTCAATTCCCAGGTAGCAGGACGAGATGTTTCTTTGGGAATGGCAGCGAGAGCGCACTTGAAGGGGATGGTGTTGGGAAGGGCTGGCCCAGAAGGAGGAAGGCAGTCCAGATGAGAAAAGATGAGAACTGTGAGGTTAGAAGTATGGCTGTGGAGCAAATGAAAGGAAGCACAGAAGCCACAAGAAGTAAATGTACGTTTGGTCAAGGGACTGATTGTGGAATGTCGAGGACAGTAACAAGCTGAAGGTTTCTAGGTCTGTACTTGGAATATCCGAAAGATGATTCATTACTTGTCCTGGTAGGGATATGGGAAAGGGAAGATAAATTGTTAAAGCTTTGTGATAATCAGGGTCCGCTGACATTTGTACGCACACTTCATTCAGTGTGTCAAATATGACTGATTTCCTGGGAATGTCACTGAAGGAAAAGAGTTTGTAATTAGCATCTACCTCACTTAGGCCATGCAAATGGCAAAACCACTCAGGCCATCCATCACCTGGCCCAAATTATTTGAAAAGCTGTCTACCTGAATCAAAGCAACTGTGTAGACTCTCAGGCTATTCTTTAACATACATACAAAATGTTTCTATTTGTTCTTTAAAAAGTGTATTCTTTAAAACATGGTTATGTCTAATGACTTTTTTCCCTTCCAAATCCTGTGTTTAGAACAATCACTGGTGACTTGTAATAAAATGGTTTCCAATTTCACTCTCAGGCAATGTTACACAAATCTGTGGCTTTAAAAACAATTTATGTGCCAATAACTCTCAAATTTATATCTTTAGCTCTAAGCTCTTCCCTGAACTCCAGGCCCATATGCCCCTCTTATGTATTTCTACTTGGAGGTCCAAGCAGCATTTTAACCTAATAGGACCAAAACAGAGCTCTTAATTCATTCTGTTTCCCATCTTTCAACCTCCTTCTTTCCCATTCTTCCCTCTCAGTGGTTACTCAGATAAAAATTGACAAGTCGTCCTTGCTTTTTCTCTTTCTCTCATCCTTGACATTGACACCACTAATAAGCTGGGCCAACTTTATAAAACTTTGTGAATCTGTCCATTTTTTCTCAATTTTTCTCAGTGACTAGTCTGAACTATCTTCCTTTCCAACATTGGATCCATTACCCACAAAGTAGCCAGTGTAACCTCTGAGAAGTTCAGATTGAAGCATGCTGGTCCTTCTCACTCCAACTTGCAGTAGGAACCTATGTGATGCTGTGCACACCTACCTCTCTGCCGTAACTCGTCGCCCTCCCCTCCCATATGATAAGGCAGCCACACTGGATTGCTTTATGCTCCTTGAAGAGGCCAAGGGTGTGGGGGCAACTTTGTCCACAAAGTCCCCTCCTCCACCATGGATGAAAGTGATACTACCAAGACATGATCTGCTTGAGGAGAAAGGTGGCTGATTCCTCAAAGGGGAAGGGCCAAGACCCCTTCCTCAAGGGGCTTTTATTGGATTCATTTGCATAAGAATACAGGTAAGGATCGAACAATAGATAGCATTCAAAGAACTATGAGGGCTTATTCTCAGTCAGGGTCAGATAGCTAATGAGTCATAAAACTTTGAGGAACCAACATCTTGCTTGGACCTTTATCATTTAAATGAGAGCATTCTAAGTAAAGCAGGTTTCACAGGATTTTTACATTTTCTTTCTTAGGCCTTATCACCGGGCAAACCTGCCCTTTCCAGCACAGGCTACACCACCTTCCCCATCATAGATTTTCAGGCTTAAGTGGATTAGAGCCAGGAAGCGCTTCTCCCAGATGGAAATGGGGACTCGGGCTATGTCAGAATAGCCAGGGGGAGAGGGTCCATCACTCCCTCTCTGTTGCAGCCCCCCAAGTCCTTCCATGATGGCCTCCCAAGTGATCATGTCTGGCTTAGGTTGCCCTTCTTCTGAGGGGTCGTACTCATCATAGACTAACTGACCAAGCATTGGGGCAAGGGATGAAGCAGAGACAAGCTTTGTCTCCTTGTGGCTCGCATTCTGGAGGTCGCTCACTCAGCCTTATGTATGGGCGGCAGTTACAACTCCTGAAACCAGGCAGAGCGGTTCCCAACACAAGGGTACTCATGCTTTATGGACTTTCATGTTTGTTGGCCTGGACTTCCTCGAGCATCATATGTCTGGATTCTCCTAGTTCTCTAGATTGTATCTTAAATTTCACTTCTTCACTTTAGCCTTAACTGATACCTGTCACAGTCCAGGGTCCATCCTGGAAATGAGAGCACTCATAAGTATTTAAAACACAAAATTTAACACATTTTCTTTTTTTACAGATTCGGTGGAAGAGTTGAGAAGGCAAGAAAGATATCATTAAAAAAACAGACAAAACAACCAAACCAGAGTGAGGTATTTTTTTTTGATTGGAGAAGAAGAAAGGAAGGGGTAAAAAGGAAAGAGAAGAAGTAGGGTTTTGTTTTTGGCTAAAGGGGGTAAAGTGCTTTTGGGTTCAAAGTAGAAAATAAAAGAGGGAATATGGGCCTGGAGTTCAGTTCTTTTAGGCAACAGCACAAAGCCACCACCACCCTTAGGCTGGAGGGACAAAACAAGAAGGGAGGGTTAGTGCAGTGCAGGACCACAGCTGAGGCTACGAGAACCATGTGAGACACAGCTGAGAGCCAGAGAGGAGATGAGCCCCTGCTGACATCACCCAAGGCAAGGAGAGAGGAACACCCCTCCGTGTGCCCCAGTCCGTGTCAGTGGTCACACTGGTTACCCCATGAATGTTAGCTAACATGGGAGCCCTTGGAGAAATTAATCTGAATGGAATCAGATCAAAGACAAGCATATTACCCAACTTAGAGTGGTCCCCTTGCCCAGACATGTCCCATCTCATCATCCCATTTCATCACAAAACATATCATTACGGCCTAGCTTTCTATTTGTTAATGTCTTTAGTATCCGTCTCTCTCTAGGTCTTGTCCATCACAGCATCTGGCATATTTTGTGTGCTCAATAAAGAATTACCAAATAAATAGAAAGAAGGGAGAGTTTTTCTCTACAAGGTCACAGTAGAAGAGATACGTATGGAATTCCTTTTAATAATTGTGCAAGTTTGTTCACAGTGTAACTACAAATCGAACCAAGGTTATTAATGAAATCAGTAGCATATATGTATTCTTCATGGATTCTCTGCCTTGGGGGAAAGGGTGCTGCCTCTACTTGATATATATTTTTTTAATAGATGATTGTAATGCTTTAAAAAATAAACACCTGTTGATTTAATCTAAAAATTGAGTTTCTAGCCCTGGCTGGTATAGCTCAGTGGATTGAGCGCGGGCGTGTGAACCGCACGATCGCAGTTCGATTCCCAGTCAGGTCACATGCCCGGGTTGCAGGCCAGTTCCCAGCAAGGGACTCACAAGAGGCAACCACACATTGATGTTTCTATCCTCTCCTTCTTTTCCTCTCTAAAATAAATAAATAAAATCTTAAAAAAAATAAAAATTGAGTTTCTGTTTCCTTAGCCAATATTCTTCTTTAAAGAAATGTTACTGAAATAGTTATAATATGTTTTTAAAATAGTATAGGATGTTTTCAGTTACAGGTAAATGTTTCTAAGATTAAGAAATGTTAATTAAGAAAGACTTAAATATCTAAAAATGTATAGTATCTCCTTTTTCTTCAAGTCATCAATTTGCCCTGATTAGCAATAAATACATTGTACTTATGCTGTTCATAACACCTTTAGCATGAAGATCCCAGGGCAGTGTAGACACAGTTTTTGTGGTGTAACATGAGATTTAAGAATGCCAAGAGGTTTCCCTCAGAATTATAGCATCAGAGGACCAAAGAAACCTTAACGAGATAATTAAATCCACTCCTTTTGCCTCTAAAGTATGCATTGAATTATTGAGCTAAAACAGGATTACATTTAAATCCACATTTGTTAAGGGCTCTTGGGGAAGGAGATAGTAATGACCTCATTTTAATAACATTTACTGTTCATGACTGTTTCCTGATATGTACCCTCCGTCCCTCACATTACAGTTTAAGCCTATTTGATCTCACTCCTTCCTGACCTCCCACACATCCTTAGTTTTGTATTGCTTTTGAGTTTTTTTCATACACAGAAATCTCATCTCTACAATAAGCTCACCAATAAGAATGGCATTGCTTTGCATTGTTTTCATTCCCTCCAGAACACGGGTGTAGGGATGTGTCAGCTAACTGACAGCCACTTGGATGGAGCTTTCTTAAATGTAGAAGTTATGTAAAGGCATAGCAGCAAAGGCACTTAAAGTCAGATTTCCTTTACTTTGAAACTTTAGGTTTGATAATTGCATCAGATGCTAAAAGACTTCTATCATTTCTTAATTATCAGCACCCCCCCAAAAAAAAATAATGAGAAAGGTTACAACTGAATGGTAAGGTAAAACTCTGTCATGCTTGGTGTTACCATTCATATGACGCACAGAAACGAATATGCATAGATACTCAAATACTTGGGTGAAAATGATAAAGATTGTAATGTTAGAATCTATTTGAACATTGTGAAGAAAGTTAATTGGTGAGTAATTTGCACATGTAATCTACATGATATTGGGATATGAAGAGATTAAATAATAACAATAATGGTAATAATAATAATAAACCAACCTTTACTGAGTACTTGTTAAATACCAAACAGTCTTCTGTCTCTCTTTACATATATTAATTTAGTTCATCTTCATAATAACTTGGGGGGTTGGCACTGTTATCATTCCATTCTCAAATAAAAAAGAAAGCTGAGAGGTACAGAAATGTGAAGTGTCCAAGAGCATGCTGTGAGTAAATGGCAATGCTGACGTTCAAATTCGAGATCTTTGTTCCTAACCAGTAAACTACAGCTTTGTGGGTGAGGGATAGGGGGCTTGAGTAGGAAGTGTCCAGGAAATGGCATTTGGTGGTTCTGGTTTCAGTTCTCACTATAAGAAGAAGTGACTTGCTTGCCACAGCACACAGAAGACCAGTGCCCTCCCAGAGGAAACACAGCTGCCTGGGAGAAGGCACATACGGACATGCAGTGACACAGCAGAGCCAGGGCTGGCATTTGAGGAACCCACTTGAGGGAAGCAGAACTTTACGGAGGACTCGATCAATAAAAATGGAGCTTTGAGCTAGCCATGGAACACGTAGTAACCTAGACATACAAATAAGGATCCTGAAGCAAGAAATGGACATTCCAGCCCCAACCAGACATCCTATTGTGCAGATCACTGCATATATACAGAAAAATATCAGATAGGATCCATTGTTTCCAGAGCCCCTGGCCACACCGATGAAGTCTTATGGCTAGCTGCTTAGTGAAACATGTTGATGGTCTTCCAGAGATCCCTGTTTATAGTTAGGAAGTCTAAGTGCATAAAATTCTTATTATGAGAGTGTGTGTGCAATTATTCTCAGTAAGTCCATCAGTTACAGAAGTTCCAAGCCAAAAGAGTCCTCTACACATTGCCGCGCATGAGTTCCCAACATGGAAGGGTAGAGTGAATACACACTCTGACTCCAGAGTGCTTTCGTGCTGACGAGGCTCAGGTGCTACACGCAGCAGGTGCAGGACACCTAGGCTAGCTTCATCACCTGGGGTTGTATGGCAAGGGGAAGATTCACCAATTTCCCCAGCTGTTCAAGAAACACACAGATAGCCGTACATACATTCACATATCTGTTCCTTTAGTGCATTGGCCTCTCCCGTTTGTCTCCTCAATCTGTCATCAAAAGTTTCCCATGATCTTGCCTCACCTTACTGGATTTTATTGAATTGGATATTCTCCAATTTTTCATGATTTTCTGTGGATACAAACTCATGCCATATCCCTTTACCTTCCCTCCTGTCCCCTGAGCTTGTTTGTGTTGCTGCTGTCAGAAACAACCTTCCAAATTTTAGATTCATACAAACCTGGTTACTCTTTAAGGCCCAAATCAAATGCTATTTCCTTCGATGATATTCCCCTCTGAGCCCGTCATGCTCACCTCCGCTCTCCTTTGCTAACTCCCACGCATTTCACTTTGGCAATCAGTCACCCAGCACCCTGCTGGGTTTCATGGGTGCGTGAACTGTCTGACAAACTAATCATCCACTTTTTGGGTCTAGGGACTGACTCTGAAACTTCTGGCCCTGGCAGTTCAGCTAGGACAATTGTAGACATATAGCTGACTCTCAATGAACAATTGTTTTCAATAAACGAATTGAAAGCACTTAATTGTTTTACTTCAGACTTACTGACGTCAATAAGTAAATTATTTTTTAAGGACCTTTTTTCTTCCTTGGTTTCCAGCAGGGCCTGTGGAGCACACGGTATATCAGAAAGAGTCAAAGTTCCCTCCATCTGTCAACTGCATGTTCACTGAGATGGATTGAGTATAACCTCTTCTCTCTATGTGCTTTTTAATATGGGTAATTCATGCATCTGTAATGTTGGACAAAAAAGCATTTCATTGGGAGAGAAATGGAGGAGAAAAGTCCTATTATTACAGATGCCTGCACTTGACCTTGAGCACAAACACATTTTTACAATAGTCCTGCAGTTGCATTTTCTCCCATGGAGTGGAGGCCTCTGTCAGATTCAGACTTCAGTGTCCAGAAATTGGCACAATTTCACTGGCACCAGTACTGGGGGAGGCAGCTTGGTAGATAGACTAATGAGAAATAATGAACATACAATATGAGTTATTTAATGAGTTAAGCTCAATAATCATACATTATAGTGATATGCCTCGACCTCAAACATTCTCACTCATCTTGATAACTACAATATTTGTGGCCCATTAACTATAAAGTTACCTAAATCCTTCTTCAGCTAATTTGTGCCTTCACACTTGGCCTCCTCCTGGAGTGATGACTTTATGGATAATACTGTAACTAACATTTAGGAAGTACTTACTATAGACCCATGGTTATTTCAATCTCCACAACAACCCTGTGGAGAAGGTACCATTGTTTTCTTTACTGGAGACGAGGAAATCGACACTTAGTTGCTTCACCAAGGGTGCACAGTTAGTACCTGGTGGAACCGGAACCCAGTTCTTCTCTTTAAGGCCCTCTAGGGACACTACAGCCCCTCATTATGTCCTGACTCAGTGAAGGAGACACCATCCTTTCAGTTATGGGAACCGGAAACCCAGGAACCTTCCTGATGCCTCTCTTTTCTGCACCTCTTTGCTTTTTTATGTATGACTTCACTTTCTAAACTTTGCTCAGATCAGTTCAGTCCCCCATGATTTCAATAATCCAAGTCACTATCATCTCTTATCTACACTGTTACAGTAGATTCCCAGGCAGTCCATCAATATCTCCTTTTGCTCTGCCCTTCCAACCCCAATTTAATAAGCACAATAATAATTTTAAACAAAAATCTGAGTACATTACCCTTTCCTCTGCCTTAAAGTCCTCAAGTGCTTTCTTTCCCTTGGACCTTAAGATAAAAACAAAGCTTCCTAACTGGTGTTAGAGGGCCTGTCCCCTCCTGCTTGGACCTGTGTCGCATCTTGCATGGTTGACTCCATTCCTTTTTATGACGACCACACCCGGCCTTCCTGCCTTTCCTCACATGAGCCACGTGTGAGGAAGAGAGGAAGCCATGCTTCCTCTCTTGCACTTGTGTTCCCTGGTATGTGTTTCTTCCCTCTTTACTGATGAGCATCCTTCAGAAGTCAGCTGCACTGAGGGTTCCTCTTCCCTGATAGCTCTCTATCATAGCCTGTTATACAATTTCATTCACTCATTCATTCACTCACTTATTTATTTGTTCAAATAACCCAACAACTATCTTTTTCTGTGCTGGGCTCTGAGACACAACAGTGAAACAAAGCATTCCTGGTTTGATTGTCCAATATAGAAACTGGAGCACAAACTCTTCTTTCTTTCCCAGGACTTTCAAGGCACAGACTGACACTTACTTTCAGGATTATTGGGTTTGCATCTGTATCTTATATAGGTTGTAAGCTCCATGCAGGCAAAGGTGTTTTTTTTTTAATCTCCCCTCCTTTGTTTCTATAACCCAGCACCCTATCTGGCTTATATAATGGGTGCTAAATGAGCACCCATTATATAGGTTGGTTGAATGCATTTCAGATATTTAGCTCTACATGCTTACATTACAATGTATCTGCCACATATAAACTTATTAAATCTTAAAATATTTATTTTCTTGTCAATCTTGTAATTTCACTAATCAGTTCAATGTTACTCACAAAAATGGATTTTTATTATTAATTTATTCTAAAATATTTATTTCTTATTTACTAATCAAGGCTAGCCCATTCTTCTCCATAATCTCTTCAGCTATGAAATGATAACACCCATTTGGGGAAAGATTCTGAAGTGTCTGGGGATATTATTTTCTGCAGACTAGTGCCCACTGATTAATAACACTGAGTTTTCTCTTTTCCAGTCTTTAACAAGGTTGCTTATTCACATCTAAATGGTGCAGCTACTCCCAGAGACTAAGTTCTAAAACAGATTTGGCAATGGTTTCCAAAATCTAAATGTGTTATGCATCCTTGTTACTTCTTTTCCCTTTTCTTGAAAAAGTACCATTTCTTGACTGGAGCTCACAGGGTTCCTTGGTGAAATATTGCTGGGAAATGATGGTTTAAACACAGCAAAACAAATTGCTCACTGCAGCATTTTAGAGCCCTTAACCTGCCATTTCACATTGAATCCCCAAGTGTGTGTGTGTGGTGGGGGGTTGGTATTACATATTCAGAAGGCCAGGTTTTTTCAAACACATTTGATTGTGAGACTCCGGAGTACTTTCTCATGTGCTCATTTGGGAAGTGTTACTTTTCAATCAGCCTGACTCTGGATGTTGGATAAAATGTCAAAGGTCATTTGGTGATTGTTAAGAAATGAACTATTTCAGTTTTCTCTGGAGGTCAACTGACTCCTGAAAAATGCCTGTCATCTCAACTGAACAAGTGGTGATTGAACACCTGCCAGCTGACCATGTAGTACCGGCAGCTTCCTACCCCTGAGCAGTGAGGGAGGGAGGGTGTTTGGGACAGAGTCCCTGTCATGTGCCAGGCTTGCCACATGCCCATGCACAGTGCCCCTAAATGTGGAAATTATTACTCCTGATGATAAGACAAGGGGACCTCAGGGTCACCCGGTGAACAGGTGGGAGAGCTAGGGATCAAAACGAGAACTCACTTCCAAAGCTTGTCTCCTGCTCTCTGGCCATATCCCCAGTTTACGTACAATCTTGTATAAGAAACTCACTAAAAAGAATGTAAATGTTGCATGAACCAAAGAGGAAACTCTTATGGAAACCATCACAGTTGTTTTGCTGTTTCCGAAAGATGGTAATCTCTTCTTTTCCTAAACTGGGTCTTCTTCCAGAACCCAGTTTGGAAGGTGTGTTTTGGAGAACTATGCAGCCAGAAAAACCTCTGCCTCCAATGCTGTTATTTTTGAAGTTAATCGTGAAATTTCCATTAATGCAGAAGTAGAACTACATCTCAGCAGAAATTCATAACTTGTGTTTGTGGTTTATATTGGGGGGCAGATGTGACTTCCTTCTTATAATCTTAGAACTGGAGGGAAGTGAGGAGATTGTCATGAGGTCCCACCCATGCTCAAGCAGGGCAACTGAAGCCTGTGAAGAGCTGATGGTTTGTCCAGAATCACATCAGAAGTAATTGGACAAGCAAATTGATGTCCAAACTGTACTCCTGCGTTTTGAGAATCTACTAGATAACATGGCCACTATAATGTATCTGTTGTATTTTATACATTATTCCTATGATCAGATAGGTGTTTGAGGCTTGGATGGGTTAAGTAATGTTTATAAGCCGACACAGCTCCTAGGTGGCAGAGATCCTGGGTTCAAATAGTTAGTCTGACTCCAAGGCTCTTAGGCCCATTTCACCATGAGGCTCTGTCTCCACAATGTGGGCTCATCAACGTAAACAAGAAGCAATGATTGTGTCATCTCCCCCAAATCCAAATCAGTGGGAAAATTTGGGGCCTTGAGATCACATCATTTACATAAGGTAAAGAACAAAGGGCTTGGATTTAAAAAATTGTCAGTGGTCACTGATCCAAGTGTGTTCCCATCACATACTTGGAGTAAGGGGATGGGTTTATTTTAGTGGGGATGACCCAGCCTGAAACCGTTTTGGAATTCTGTTTTATGCAATTATTTTGAAATTTGCTATACACACACACACATGCATACATATATATGTATATATGTATATCTTTTTTCAATTACCTTCATTATTGGTAAGATGTTTTCCTTCGGGAACAGATTTAATTTTTCCCATTGTTTGGGATCTAGCTTGGTGAGTTGTGTTGGAGGCAGGCTGGGTGCTCATGGTCCATATCATGTACCAAGACCAGGCTGGACGGTGGTGCTGATGGGATCCAAGACTCTCAGATGTGCAGGGAATGTGAGGGAGCTTTCAGAACCAGCCTATGTGGGCTGTATGAAGACAGAGTAATTCAAAACAGCTACATGGGGATAAACACGCTCTTCAGCATTCTTTATTTTAAGTGAGTGTGAGATTGTGATAGTTACGATCATTTAATTATTTTTCATGGTATAGTTAGTTTCTTATTTTGAAATGCTAACCTATCTTTGAAGCCCCAGCTGCACCCCACATATTCAAGGCCCTGCCTACCACAGAGTCTGGAATCCTTATAGTTTTGGCTCTTTGTTTCTACAATTCCTTAGAATCTATTGCATTGTGAAACTGTGGGATTTTTTTTTTGTAGCAAAAGCAAATCAATAGCATTTAATATATTTGGATATTCATTGTAAAAGTAAACACAAACAACTTTCAATTAAGATCTGAAGAAATATTATTTTTCTTATTTATAATCAGTTGTATATATAATCACTATTTGGCCTAATGTTCTCTTCCTTTCCTTATTCTGTCAAAAGAACAACGCTTCCTCTGAAGATGTTCTGAAACAAATATTTTATCCTGCTGGCACACGGAAATGATTTCCTCATTCAGTAACCTGAAGTTCTGCCTCTTTTTTAAGCATTCTTTTTCAATTACTGTTTACATTCAATATTATTTTGTGCTAGTTTCAAGTGTATAGCCTAGACAACATTGTGTTTTTATTTCACTTTTTATGGTGTCTGCCATATCTTCCCATAAAGACTAATGTTTTAATAGTCTTAAGAAAGACAACTCGATTTTGAAAGCTCTTCAGTATTCCCCTTTCGAATCGTTGTGTGTTGCCCTGAGGTGGGTACACTATGAAATGAATGCTTTTAAGATGCAATGTTTTCAAAAAGAAAAAGGGCTCCTGGACGTGGGCAGCAGGGTGGTGGTTGCTGGGGGGAGGGACGAAATGGCAGTGGAAAAAATATAATAAAGATGATATATTTTTAAGAAAAGATGAAATGCTTCCTTGAATCACTTCCTCATTTTTGTATATCTTCTCTCGATGAGTACAAACAGAATTCCTGGAAGATTGTCAGTATTCTGTGGCTTCTTCTCTTTGACCTTATTCACTTTAAGCTTCATTTTTCTCTGAAAAGTTCCACTTATGTACATTTCTTGTTTCTATAAGGAAACTACATTAACTATGGTTGTGAAGTATAACATTAAGCAATTTTGAAGTGTTTTGGGTCGATGTAGGCAGATTTCATCACTAATTTAGGTTCACTCTTCTATAAAAATTTTGAATATACAGGACTAGAAAAGTTGTGCACTTTTCAGGGGTAAATAACAGTTTGTTCCTGGGTTAAGAGGCCCAGTTTTTTTTTTGAGTTTCTGGCTTAACAACTGTCTGCCACAAAGGTCTGTTGTTACTGCTCTACAAGGCTGAGGTCTAGTCCAAGGTACTTAATATAATGTGTTTCTAAAGTACTACCCTCCCGGCACTTGCAGGTTTTCTGCTTCGAGTATTGGTAGGTTGATTGACATCTCTGAACAAAACAAGCAGCGTGGGTCTACCCCCCAAATCCCAGAACTTAAAATCCGAGAGCTCCAGGCAGGGAAAGTCAGGGGTGAGTGGGAAGCGGACATTTCTGCCCAGATGATAAATGTCCCCAGGGAAAAGGAAGTGCGGTTATTCTCAGGACTAGAGAAAAATGCAGAAAGGATATCTCTCTACTGTTTTCATCACAGGGTGGGAGTGAATCAAGAGGCTTGCAAAACCACAAAGAATGAAATATTGCTGGACAATGGAAATAAACGCATTTAGAAATCAGGACGTAGAACTTCTGCTCCAGGCATGGTGTCAGCGAGTGATACACTGAAGTTTTTTTTGGAAGAGAAAAGTGGTCTTAAATGTTTGCTAATTAGAAAACTTCAGAAGAGTTAGTTCATAGAGAAAGACTGAAATGTTGGGGAGATTAATTATTTTAGAGCTTGAAAATTCCATGTAAAAGAGCTCAGTTTAAAAAAAAAAAACTCTGTCTTTGTATTCTTTCTGTTCACAATAATATGGCATATCCAGCAAGGGACTCCTAACTCACAGATTTACCAAAGCAGTCTCATTATCCTTCAAATTTGACAGAGAAAAGCCATCATGGAAGATAAACTCGAAATGTTTTGCAATAGTCAAGTCAAGATAAACTCACAATAAGAATGAAAACAGTCTGAACAAACTAGTATGACTTAGTAAATGACCCATTTTAGCAAACTAGACATGAAATATGTAGCAGTTCCTAGGAGTGCCGATGGTCAAATGAGGTGAATTCCCACAAGGTGACCTTAAAATATAGATTTCTGCTCTTTATAATTGCATCATCTCCACCACCAACCCCCTCCTCCACCACTCCCACCACTAAAATCTCTGATTCAATCCCTCTGTGTGTAGGAATTCATTTGCAACAGCATTTAAACAGCCCTGTTCAGGAACATTTGGTCAAGGGGACCAAACAACCAGGACAACCGCCCGCATTTTTCCATTTGGGCAGCACACTGAATCGCTTGGGGAGCTTTTAACAACACTGGTGTTGGGAGTTTCTCTCCCAGAGATTCTGTTTGAACTTATCTGAACTGTAAATTTGTTATAAGCACTCTAGTCAATCCTATTCATACATAGCCAGGATGGTGAATCACTGATTTTAATCAGACCCCAAATTTTTCATTTGGAGACTTTCTGGCCTGTATTCATTTGACTTTTGAAATAGTGACTTTCAGTTAAAAAAAATTTATATGTCATTATTTCTTCCCTTGATCAAAAATCCCAAACTACTATAAAGCATACACTAACTTTTAACATTAAAATTAATTTCATTTCCATGATTGTTGACCTTTCTTAGGATGTTTCTTGGTTATAACAAGCAACAAAGGGGGAGTCTGTGACACTTAGGCCCTATTCCCCCAAACGTACTAATTTTTCTTGCAAATTCCCTATGTTTTTGTAGGATAGTATATCTGTCCAAGGATGGAGACGGTGATGAGGCCTCTGTGGAACAGATGGAAGGTCCCCTGAACTGAAAAACCTGGCCAGAAGCACAAAGACTAAGCAGGGATGCCTCAGTTGTCCTTAGAGAAAAGAAAGCAGAAGACTTCTAGAAGCCCAGCTATAATCCTTGCCTGGAGTCATTCTGCTAGCTCCAAACCAGGCCCTTTCTGATATATTTGACTGAAATTTGCTACATTGCCCTGTAGACTATTGAGATTCTGCATCCCAATTAAATCTGTATTAAAATTTAATTTGCAATTTAATTTGCCCTTAAAGTATTTGCATTTTCTATATTATATCTGAGACCTTGAGGGCCTGTTTAACTCATTAGAACTCATATTGATAACCTGAATGGTGTAACGCCTGCAAACATCACTGGCCAGTGGACCAAGATACAATATAATCCAATGCACAGTGTGAACTGTCTTTGGATGGTTATGACATTCTTTTTACATGCTTTTTACTTGCTTTGTCCAGACAATGGCAATGACTAGATGGAAATTTTGAGACAATATTAACCATTACACTGGAAAACCTTTTTGGTAAGAGTTCTTGGACATGACTATTTGTGAGTACAAGAGGGAATTGTTGTTGTCAGAAGCCTGTAGAACACATGTTGTGAATGAAGTAGTGAGAATAGACTTCTTCTGGCAAACAAAACCTTTACTAATGTTTTCAGAAAGGGAGGGTAGACGAAGGGAAGATGGTATTCCACCATCCCAAAATAGCTGGTTTATTGCTACAGGAAAAAGATAAGACTGGGGCAGATTAGTCATATTTCCTTATTTGTTATTGTACCAAAATTATCCAGTGAATTGCAAAGTCATATTGTGCTATTTTCAAGACTTTTAAATGCATCAAATTGCTAAAACTAGAGTAGAAAGATAATTACCTAAATCAAAGCACAAATCTTCATAACAGTGAGTGATTAGGGTTACTACTTTGTATTTTTCTTTTTTTTTCTTTATTTTTTGGCAACAAACTCAGCACTGTTCCTTCGAGTTATCTGCTTCACTCCAGGGGCACATGCGACACTCAAACCCAGTCTTGGTCACCTTAGTCTGCCTTAGCCTCTGGGCCATTCACAGACAAATGCACATTTGCTTTGGATCTTCTTGGTCTACAGTCAGTACTCTCACTTATTAAAATATTCACTCAACATATATTTACTCATCATCTATCCTATGCCACACATCACTCTGATTTACCACCTTGGCTCATGTCACCTCATGTCACAGGAGTGACTTATAGGCAATAGCAACATCTCCAGCTTCCATTCTATTTATTTATCTCTAACAATAAAAATATGGCATTTCTCTTGTGCAAGGCACTGTCCCAAGTACTTTATATATGTTAATTTTTGATCCTTATGAAAACCCATGGGGAAGAATTCGTTTTTATCTCCATTTTCTAGAAGAGAAAACAGGAATGGTTTAAATGTTAAATAATTAATTTCTGTGAGGGTAGCACAGCTAGCAGGTGGGAGAACTTGATCTTGAACCTGGGTAGTCTGGCACCAGAGGCTGTGATCTGAGTAGCTCTAGAATCTCTGGCTGTGTCCATGAACTGCTCATTAGTAGGCAAATCTCTGGCCTCTGCTTTGACTCCACCCTCCGTGCACTTGCTTCCACCTTATTACATTCTCAAGCAGAACTCAGAAGGAACATTTAAAACTGAAGACTTGACCACTGCACACTTTAGCCTTGGTTACAAAGAGAGTTCCTATAGATGTATTGGATTTTTTCAGAGCTGGTAGTTTTTTTCAATAACGTTAATTAGAACATTTGCTTTCCCCCAAATGGAGGCTGTATTTTGTTTATAATAAAGACATCAAATATTCTCATTCCAGTTAATTCTAAGATTATTTGTTTCTCTAGTGTCAATGTTTAAGAAATATGAGGACTTTCTACGTACTTTATTTTTCTTGGCTAATGGTTAGGCATAATTATGTACACACTGAAAGAGGTAAAAGTTTTGATTCAAGGTCAAAGCCTCTGGGTATACATTACAGTTAGACAGCCCTCCTTGTGTCAGACATCATACTGTTCACTTCATAGCTCAAAGATAGCATGCAGGCCTTTATCCAGTGGCACATGAGCCATTTGTCATTACTACTCCTTAGTTTCCTGACACGTCCTTGATTTTTCAAGGACCTTCTTCTCTTAGATTCACTGAGATTCCTCATTTTTCGTTCATGAACTTACATTGACTCACAATCTCTGTTTTCTATCTTTTGACTTGAGAGTTCTACTGGGACACGAATGAATAACTGAGAAATTCTAAGGAGAAAAAAATTAAATAAAAAGAAAAACTTTTCCAGTTATGTCAGCAAATAATTTTATAATATTCAGAATATGGTCACATAAAGTATTTGTAAAGAGAAAGAAAGCAAAGACTCTATTATTATTTTTGAAGACTATCTATATTTATTTTTAGACAGAGGGAAGGGAGAAAGAGAGAGGGAGAGAAACATTGATGTGTGGTTGCCTCTTGTGCACCCCCTGCTGGGGACCTGGCCTGCAACCCAGGCATGTGCCCCGACTACAAATCCAACTGGCGACACTTTGGTTCACAGGCTGGTGCTCAATCCACTGAGCCATGCCAGTCAGGGTAGAAAGCAAAGACTTTAGACTTAATAAAGGTAACAAGGATATTTTGTGGCGCATGTTTTGATTTTGTGGCGGCATGGAGTCTTATGGCATGGAGTCAAGGAGTCAAGGCATGGCATGGAGGCATGGAGTCAAGGATATTACAACATTGGTTGTAAAATATTTTTAAGACCATAAGACTCCATGCCACCTTGTTGGAAAATAATCAAATGGGAGAAACTAGGATTCCCCCATATCGCACAGTCCCCCAAGACACACTCCCAGTCTTGACCTGTAATCAGTTGCCAGGGAAACTTCCACCACCACCACTACCACCACTACCACCACCACCACATGTGTGTGCCTCAATTGTCTTCTCTCTTTCTCTTTACCTTCTTCCCTTTCCAAATCAGCATTTAATTTCAAATGACAGAACTACAAAAGACATCTCGTGATGGCCTGAGTTGACAAACTGCCTCTACTTGGAGATAAGTTATGGTCCAGACAGGAAGTCAGGAGGCGGCACTGCAGCCCAGCTTGAGTTCATTGATCTCTGGAGACAGATAAGTTGAATCATTCAAATTAAAAAGTAAATCACTCTGAGAGCTGAGTCATCCAGTTTGCACGTCTCACTGACCCAGTTAGACAGACAGACGCCGACACCCCACTCTGTTTTGTGCTGGGACGTCTGCTGCGTGGGTGTGCTGGTGAACGACGTGCTCTGCACTTCCGGGGGAGCGGCACCCTGTGATTGGCAGTTCTTCTTCTTCTGATTTTTTATAGTAATAACTTTCATTTGCACAGTCAGTGCTTAAAAATTCAGGATAATGTGACATACTTTACACTTCTGACCCACTTTTTTTAGAACTATTCTGATCTGAAATATTTTATCTTACCATAAGCCACTTTTAATGGACCGACATCACAGCTCTGTCAACCACTAGGCTGCATGAACTTAGGTAAGATGTTTTACTTTTTGAAACCTCAATTTTTTTAAGTGTATTCCTTCTTCTTAGAATTTAAGTGAGAATAAAATAAGATTATGTACTCAAAGCTATCACACAATGGCTGGTATCTAGAAAATACTCATAAATATTAGCCATATTATTAAATTCAAATATTTTGTATTATATTACTTATTCTAGGCTGTCTTTCATATATAGGAACTGCCCCAAAATTATTTTTGAAATCTCTCAGTATATTTTATTTGTAAAATATGATGACTCTATCTAAGGGAACAGAGAAAATATTAAATAGATAATCTCCATGTCAACTTTAAGTTAATACTTTGAACTTTCTTCTTCTTAGTTATGAAGAAATGAATAAGGTAAAAATGGATTTATCTGAAATTTACATTTATTCCTTTTTGACTATATTTTATGAACTTGCTAAATCAAATAGTATAGGGAAAGAAAAGGAGAGGCTAATGACATAATTAGCAAATTGCATAATTGTTTCCTGACTATTTATATAAGATGGAACATTTCTTCCAAAGTGTTAAAACAAATCACTATTTGTTCTGAATGCAACCTTGTGAGCTGATGAAAGGGAAGAATAATCAGTCAATTTTTATAGAAGAGCAAAGTGAATAAGGAAGTGCATGGAGTCAGTTCCCAGAAAACAGCTCAATTGTTCATTGCCTACTCATGCTGCTTCCTCCAATCACTGAATCATGCTGTCTATTGGCTGATTCATTCATTTATTTCCATTGAGCAAATATCTATTGAGCATCTGCAATGAGTTAGGCATTGTTCTAAATGCTGGGTGTAGAGAAGTGAGCCAAACAGACCAAAACCCCTGTCCTCTGGGATGGAAAAAATATATAATTAAACTACATATCATGCTGTAGGTGACACATGCTACACAGCAAACTAAAGCAGAAAAGTGGGATGGGGAGTAGGGTTCATTGGAATGGGAGTGGTGATTGGCAAGGTGCTTGCTGAGTAGGTGACATTGGAGACAAGACTTGAAGAGGGTCTGAGAGGCAGCCAAGTGGGAATCTGGAGGACCCGCATTGCAGGCAGAAGGACCAGCATAGGCAAAGACCCTCAGCAGGAGCACAGTGCCGACTGAAGAACAAGGAGACCAGGACTGGTAAGAGATACAGGGGGAGTGTCTGGGTTTTGCAGGCCATTCTGATGACTTTGCTTTGACTGGGATTAACTAGTGAGGGTACTTGGAGGGATGGCATGATCCAGGTTAAATTTTATTGTCCACTCTGCTGTGTGGACAATAGACAGTGGGGATCAGGACAGAGGCAGGAACCCAGCGAGGCGGCTCTGATAGTGACCAGTGCAGGCTACAGCCAAGGAGGTGGTGAGAACTCATCATTACTGAAGCACAAGTCAGCAGACTTGGCTGAACATTCCCTGTGAGGTTAGTGAGAGAAAGAGAAGGGCTGAGAATGAGTCCAAGGTTTTTGGCCTGAGAAACTGGAAGGGTTGACTGGACATCATTCTGGTTATCTGAGAAATGCAATGTCTTGGTTCCAGAAATAAAGCTGCAAATTTAACCCATGGTAAGATCATTTTATTTACCTGTAGTCATTTGAAATGTATACATTTAACTTAAACAGGGACTCAGATGACATCTACCATTGATATTTCTGGAAATAAGATTGTCTAAAGAAATAAATCCTGCAAAAGAGACCCCAGAAAAGGATATTTGGACAGGAGTGTGTATCCAAAATTACCAAATAGAATTCTAAGCCAGCATCCTTTCCTGGCTCCATTACAGACTGAAGTGAGGACAATGGACAGGGTGGGCCCCTGGTTTGGGAGTTTAGAAAACCTCCCTAGATGATTTCAGTGCACAGGTTTGTCTATTATACACCAGACACCGGTTACAGTTTGGCATTCCTAAAAGTGGGTTCCTTTGGGATCTCCATCAGCTTGTTGAGACTGCAGTACTCCAAGAAACTCTCAGATTATTTAGTCCCATAAACAGACATAATTATGTGTGCTGAGGCTGACAGATTGCCAGATGTTTACTGGGGCTCTGGACGGTCAGAAGCTGTAATATTTGTTCCTCCGAGCACCCCCACATACCTTAGAAGATAAACGCCCCGAGGCAGGCATGCACACATATGTTTACATGTCCTAAGAACTTGAATATTGAAACTTAATAGCCTGCAGTCCAAACTTGCACTCATCTAGATAGATCTGAATTACTGAGCGTTTACTGAGTCTGAGGGGCAATTTCCTTCAAAGAGCCTTCCTTTTGTTTTTATTTGTTTCTTCCTTGCATATTATTTTATTTTTTTAAATTTTATGATTCGGCATGAGGTGGCAACAATGAAATCTAAACTACACTTTATAGACTTCAGTGGAATGGATTTATAGCTAACACTACGATCAGAAATAAAAAACGTGTATAAAAAATTTTTTCATTTTGTTTCCAGGGCCATGGAATGTAAAGGGAAGTGGCTGAGCTGCAGCTGCAAATGATTACTAAGCATTTTCCATGGCCTTATGAACTGCCATGAATTCAGAGCATCCTCTCGGAAGCCAGATGGCACCCCTCAGAAGTGTGTGCCTCACCATCAACCAACCCCGTGGATGCCCCTCCTTGGTGGGGTTTATGGATTAGACTTTTATTGAGCTTCTATCTTCTGATGCCCCCAAATAGAGAGCCTCTGGCTCTTTTACTTCTTGACCTCTCTTCTTGCCATGCCTTCATTCTATCTTCCAGAATATATAAACTTTCTTCGGACTAGTCTGAACACATCACAATTCATAAATGTAGAAACCGCCTGCTAGAACCACAGCTGGGTTCAGCACATGCACGAGAAAATCTTCCTTTACTTCTGTCCAGCCCAAGCGAGCTAATCAGGAAAGGCTGCCTGGGAGAATGTTCCTGTGACTGCACTGGGGATTCCCAGCTCTTCTAGCTGACCAGCAGAGAAACCTCTCTGAAGAAACTTAACTCCTTCGACTAGCATGTGAGAAATCTCCAACACAAAAGGCAACTGCAATGGGCCGAGTACACCATGGTGGCCGTAGCCAAGGTTAACTTGTGTTCATAGAGCAAGTCCTCCGGGGGACAGATGGGAGTGAGAGGACTCTGAGGCCTGCAAGAAACATCAGGGGCTTAACTGCAGAGATTAGACAGGAACAGGGGAGGGAATGGGGATATTCCAGGCCTATTTGTAACTGTCACACCAGGCTCTTGATGACACAGTGGCCCCAAGTCATATCAGAGAAGGTCAGCAATGATGGACTCACCTAGTCTTTTGTTAACAATTTACCTTTTTGTCATCACCACAGTGAAAGAATAACTCTGCACAGTAATTATTCAACCAGACCAGGCCAGGGTTTGGATGAGCGGAACACTGGCAGAGGCATTTGAAAAGACACTGGGACCTCTCTTCTGTGTTTTAGGGAGTCAATAATTGGATAAAATATAAACATTTTTTCTCACTTCCATATATGCAAGTGTCCCTATGTGTAAGAAATAGGGTCCTTGGAAGAAAGGGGCTGACTCTGTGTGGGTTTGTTTATCTGGCAGGGAGTAGTACTAGTGCCCCCTCCAAAGTTGCTCCAGAAGTAGTGGGAGAAGAAAGGAGAAAAAGACCTCCCTCACAGGCCTCCCCTCCCCCACCTCTCTGCCCCAGCACCTCACCCACTTGGCAGAGATGCTCTTATCCAACTTCAGGAACAGGCTGGGGAAAGGGCATAGAGACAGTAAGGCTCTGGGAATCTTGTCACCTCAACACTGGTGATTTCAGATCTCAGGGTCCACTCCACGTCAAGGACAATGATCTTTGTGCATTTCCTTCTCTCCATGAGTCTGAAGCAACATATAATTTTCTGATGGCCTGTCCTCAAATATGAAAAATATGCATAAGAATGCAATATATTATTAAGCTTGGGCAAAGGAGTATTGGATGGCGAAGTGGCCAAGCTGACCTTTGGGTGCAACTGAGAAAGTAGAATGAGAAAGTGTTTAAACCTAATGTAATGAAAACCACAGTAATTATAAGTCTAGATTTAGGATTAAAAGTTATAACTTTGGAATAAATTATTAGGAAATATAAACATTTAAAATTACAGACATCTGAAGCAAAGTTTTGGTTGGTCTTTGTTCTTCTTTCTTCCCCCTCCATATTTTACTAAAGAGGCTTGTGTCACGTGCGGTGTGACTTTCCAGTGGACCACACATCCGGACGACTGCCTTCATATGCCGGTGACCAGCAGTCTGCTCAAGCAGATGCGTTTATCCTCACGTCATGATTTTTGGTGATGCATGACCTCTGGGTATTTTTTGAGTAATTCACATCTTTAAATTTAATAGGCAATCCATGTAAGGATAAAATAAACCAGCTGCCTTATGGTTGTAGATGTTGTAAAGATTGGCAGAAAATGAACAAAAAAATAATTGGAGAAATACAAGAAGTCCCACAACTATTGAAATTTACAGGGAACCTGCCAGAAACTGGGAGTATTTAAGCTGATGCAGGGAAGGCTGAGGATGTTGTATTATTATTGAAAGAAACTGAAGTCATGTATACATCTGTCTTATTCATTTCTACCTTCTGTAGAGATAGATCACATTAAACAGAAACTCAGAAGAATTAGATAAACAGTGCAACATAATCAATTGCTGATGAAAAACAGAAGAAAAAAAATGCTAACCCAGGGTTGTCCATATGTATTCAGATGGGTGAGTCATGTGCAGGAATTAAAGACTGTGAATCCTTTGCTTTTCAAAGATCTATTTGACTAATTCTCTGGCATTATTACTGGCTTTACAGACATTTTTAGAGATGTTAATTATTATGTTAATATTTGTCACTTGTTCAAGCCATTTTAACCAAGGAAACTAGTTACCCTCAATATACTTTTACACATATAACCAGTTAATATTTTTAAGATTTTATTTATTTATTTTTAGAGACATGACAATGGAGGGAGGAAGAGGGAGAGAAACATTTATGTGACAGAGAAACATTGATTAGTTGACTCTTGTACATGCCCCGACCGGCAACCAAACCCTCAACCTAGGCATGGGCCCTGACTGGGAATTGAACCAGCAACCCTTCGCTTTGCAGGACAGTGCCCAACCAACTGAGCCACACTGCCAGGGCACATACATCAGTTTAAATTTATGAATTCTTTTATAAAAGAAGTAAAAAAAGAAGAAGAACATATTTAACTCACAGTTTGCCCTGTTCTGGGAAATAAATATGCTCCTAATTTTAGTAGAAAGTATCCTTATTTTAGAATTTTCCTACATCAGGTTTTTGACTCCCGAATGTGTTCTGTACCCACTCAATTGCCAAGGGTTTGATTTCTCAATACATATTCCAATTTTCACACATTGACCAACTAGTCTTTTACTTTCTATTTTTATCTTGAATTTAAAATTAAAAAATTTTGAAGTATAATGTATACTTGGAGAAAAACAAACAATCCAAATCTAGGGTATAATACAGTGGTTATGAAGAAGAACATCTGGATCAAAAACACAAAACATAACCCCCCAGAAACCCTTTCCTCTGCTCCTTCCTCATCACCACACTCTCTTTCCTCCACTGTGATGACTTTCAGGGTATTCGTTTCTTTGATTTTTTAATAGTTTCACTTCTTTTGGAATTTCTTACCAAGAACACCAGAGTACTTTCATTTGTGTCTGGCTTCTTTTAATCAATATTGTGCTCCACTCCTCTTGTTGCTTAGCTGTGGCCTTTTCTTTTGCTTTGCTCTATGGTGTTCCAGTGTATAAAGACAACTTGTGCTGCTGGTGATTAACATTTGCATGGTTTCCAGACTAGGGCTATTATAAGCATGCTCTGAGCATTCTTGTTCATGTGTCCTGGAACACATCATGCGTTTCATTAAGGTATATCTCTAGGAGTGTAAGTGCTGGATCATAGTGCTACATCATAAGCTTCAACTCTACCATATGATGCCCAGCTGTTTTCCAGAGTCATACAAATTTATCCTCCTGTAACCAAAGAAAAGCAGTAAGGTTTGTCTGCCTGTCACTACAAAAGACAAACTCATGAGGCAGATGCTGGTGCAAAAGAAAAAGGTTTTATTCAGGAGCTATGCCATCTAGGACAATGGCAGGCTCCTGCCTCAAAGTCCATCTCAATCAGCAAGATCAAGACAAAAGCAAATCTTCAGAGGTCTTCCTCCAGTTTGTAATACAGTCCTTTGGAGCCTGCAGGTGGCTGCTAAGAAGTCATAGTCCCCATCCAGGTAGCTTGATTTGCTCCTGGCTGCTGTTCATTTTAGGTCCCCTCCTGGAGCCTGCATGTGGAGTCCAGATGGCCAGGGGTCATGCAGCTGCCAGGGCTACAAGGTTGTGCACTTTTGGGACAGTGCACAAAACCACCAGCAAGTGCATCACCAGGTGGATAGGAGAGGGTGAGAGGCTCCCTCCTGGAGGCTATGAGCTACATGGATGCTAAGGCCATATGGCTCATTGAGAGAACAGGTTAGTGCACTGTGTGAGTTCAGTCATGAGCAAGAGAGCCTCTTTGTTCCCCTGGGATTATATTAGCTTGGATGTGGGATGGGCCAGGTACTTTCTCAAAATGACCAATTTCCCAAACTTTCACATGCTTTGGGTAGGTTCACCTCCCAACCAATCCATTCTTCCCCCAGGTTAGACTGACAGGCCCCTTGGCCCAGCACCACCCCTGCACAATTTTGACTTCCATGGCACATGTGCCAGCCTTCCCCTGGTTCCATCCCCAATCTGGTACTAAAAGGGGGAGGGAATGGTGTTTTTTTCCTATTCAATTATCTTGCTAGCTTTCTGTGATTGGTTCCTATGTATTGATATTTCTAGTTTTCCATGCACTCCGTAAGAACCTCCACTGCTGCCATCTTGGCCAAAGGAGCAGACTTCCTGGTACTCCAGATGAACTGTCTACCCATATCAGTCCATCTTACACTGTGTGAATGTTCTCCAGATACACATCCTCGCCATGGCATTATGACACTTTTTAGCTTTGCTCATATAATCTCAACATGGTTTTAATGAGCATTTTCCTGATTCCCAAAGAGGTTGAACACCTTTTCATATGCTTATTGGCCATTTAGTTGCCTTTTTTTGGTGATATGCCTCTTCAAGTCTTTTGAGCAAAAAAAGGGCAATATAAGATTGCCCTTTTTTTTACTTACTGATTTGTAGCTCTTTTCATGTTTTGAAATCTAGTGCTTTGTTGAAGATTTTATATATGTATTGTCCAATTATATGTAGACTGGAGATTATATGTTATATATGTATGTTATAATAATATATAAATATATATAATTGAAGATATGTATAAAAGGGAGATACAGTTTAATATTATATGTATAAAATCTCCCATCTTCTCTTCAGTGAGTTTTAAGAATAGGAAGTTGGGTTCTCACCAATGTAATGATTGATATGGGTTTAGGAGACAAAAGAGTGTTACATCTACAATAGTATGATGTTAATATCATACTACTTTTTTATTTACTATTGTACTGTGAACTTCAGAGCATATGAAGTCACTAGAGGAATAGTATTGTGACTAGAAGAACAAAGGAAGATCTAAACTAGAAAATGCCCTTATAATAAATCTCTCCCATTAAAAAATTCAAGTTGCTGATTTTAAAATATGGTTCAGCAATGGTTCATAAAATTCTCAAAGATTCACGGTAGTGAAACAATGACCTTGACTCTTCTAGTCCTCTTAGAAATTGTGAACTATTAGGGAAGATCCAAGAGGCCAAAGGAGTAACTGGAAGCTACACTAACCTCCTCCCAGGACCAAACAGAAATTACAATTAAATTATAGAAAAGTCGAATAACCACTGGATACTAGTTGGAGAGAAGCCTAATAACCACAGACAGATGGAAGAAGTCACATCACCACAATGTGACTGGTAGGGAGTGTGAAGGAGCTGAGGGATGGCTGGCTGGGCACACATAGGTGACAGCTGAAGTTCCAAAAGGATATTTCAGGGGCCAGGGACTCCCCCTGAGAAGTGTGGGGTCTAAACCCCAAGCTGGGCTCCCTAGCTGACAGTACCAGAGCCAGAAAAGGAAACTAAATAGCATATGGATGTGGAAAGCAATGGGGTTTTTGTACACTAGAGAGAGATGGCTAGAGACACAGTAAGCCTCTTAAAGGGTCAACACACAAAATTCTATTTGTAGCCACTTTCTATGGGCTCTGGCAGAGGGAGGGAAGAATGAATTAGAGATGCCACATGAAGAGAGTCTGGGGCTGGTGGCTCTGGGGAGAGAAGTGAATGGTCAGCCACCAGGATCCCTGTGCTGGGTCATCCCTGTGCTATACTGCAGGAATGATCTTTCTAAGGCAGAGCACTCCTCTCTAAGTGACAACAGCTTAAGGGGAAGCAATAGCCCCACCTACAGGTATTAATCTACCCCACCATCCAGTGCTTAAGCCCTGTGGTGGAAGAGTACAGCTGAAAGACTTTCATTCTTTAAACCCAATTGAAAACCTGCAGACAGAGGTGGATCTCTGGGAACTGTGAGACTTTAGCTGATCATCCAGTGAGCCTGGTGCTGGCAAAAGCTAGCCTTGGTGTGCAGCCTGGTTCTTTCCACCCACAGAAAGGCCTAGCAGTGGGAATCACCCACAGTAATAACTGATAGCTCCAAACAGGTAGCTCAGGGTCAGTCACAGGCAAGGTTTGACATAGGCCTATACCAGAGTCTTTGCAGATCTACCTAATGCATAGAAACAAACACAAAGAGGCACTCAGAATGGAAAGACTAACAAACAGACCCCAAATGAAAGAATAAGAGAATTCTCCAGAAGAACTAGATGAACTGGAGGCAAACAATTTATCAGACAGTTTAGAGTAATAATAATAAGACTACTCAAAAACATGAAAAAAGACATAGAAACCATTAAATAGGACCAGTCATAGATAAACAATATAATATCTGAAATAAATAATATACTAGAAAGAATAAACAATAGGTTAGATGAAAGAGAAGATTGAATCAATGATTTTGAAGACAAGGTAGGAAAAACATGCAGGCAGAGCCTAAAAAAAAAGAATTAAAAAAAAATGAAGAGAGCTTAAGAAACCTGTTTGACAACATGAAGTGTAACAACATCTACATAATGGGAGTACCAGAAGGAGGAGAGTGGGCAAGAGATCAAGAATCTATTTGAAGAAATAATGGCCAAAAACTTCCCTAATCTGGTGAAGGAAAAAGACATACAAGTCCAGGAAATTCAGAGAGTCCCAAATAAGTTGGACTCAAAGAGACCTACAGTGAGACACATCATAATTAAAATGGTAAGGCCTAAAGACAAGGAGAGATTCCTAAAAGCCACAAGAGAAAAGCAAGTAGTTACTTACAAGGGAGCACCTTTTAGACTGTAATGTGATTACTCAGAAGAAACATTTTGGGCCAGAAAAGAGTGGCATGAAATACTCAAGGTATTTCATGGACGTACAACCAAGGCTACTTTAAACAGCAAGGCTTTCATTTAAAATTAAAGGTGAGATTAGGAGCTTCCCAAACAAGAAAAAGCTAAAGGGGTTTGTTAGCACCAAACCAGTACTGCAACAAATGTTAAAGGGCTTGCTTTTGCTTTAAGAGAAAGAAGAAAGAAGAGAAAAAAATAGATGAAAATAGTCTAAAAATAAAATGGCACTAAATATGTACTTATCAATAATCACCTTAAATGCAAATGGCTTAAATATTCCAACCAAAAGACATATGGTAGCTTCATGGACAAGAAAACAAGGCTCATTTATATGCTGCCTCCGAAAGACCCACCACAGATCAAAAGATGCACACAGACTAAAAGCAAAGGAATGGAAAAAAAAATTTTATACAAATGAAAAAAAAAGCTGGGGTAGTAATACTTATATCCAACAAAATAGACTTTAAAACCAAGGCCATAGTAAGATACAAAGAAGGACATTACATAATGATAAAGGGAACAATCCATAAAGAGGATATAACCCTGGTAAACATTTATGTACCCAACATAGAAGCACCTAAATATATAAAGCAAGTTGTGATGGATGTAAAAGGAGAGATCAATGGAAATACAGTCATAGTTGTGGATTTTAATATGCAATTGAATTTAATGGATAGATCTTTTAGACAGAAAATCAACAAGGAGAAAGTGACCTTAAATGACACACTAGATCAAATGGATTTAATTGATATTTTCAGAGCATTTCATCCCAAAGCAGCAGAACATACATACTTTTCACGTGTACGTGGAATGTTTTCTAGGATAGTCCACATGTTAGGACACAAAACAAGTCTAAATGAAATTAAGATTGAAATCATAGCAAGCACCTTCTCTGACCACAATGTTATGAAACAAACAAAAAATCAATTACAAGAAGAATACTGAACAACACACAAAGACACAGAAGGTGAAAAACATGTTATTAAACAATTAGTGTATCAACAACAAGATCAAGGTAAAAAACATGTTATTAAACAATTAGTGTATCAACAACAAGATCAAGGAAGAACTCAAAAGATAACTGGAAACAAATGAAAATGAGAACATAACAATCCAAAATCCTTGGGACACAGGGAAAACAATCCTAAGAGGGAAATTCATAGCATTATAAGCCTATAAAAAAAAGGCAAGAAAAAGCTCAAATAATCAATCTAAATTTACACTTACAGGAACTTGAAAAAAAAAACCCAGCAAACAAAGCCCAAAGTGTATAGAAGGAAGGAAATAATAAAGATCAGAGCAGAAATAAATAAAATAGAATCTAAAAATTACACGATAGGTCTATGAATCTAAGACATGCTTCTTTGAAAAGATAAACAAGATTGACAAACCTTTAACCAGACTCATCAAGAAAAAAGAAAAGGACCCACATGAATAAATAAAGGTAACAACTAACACCTAAAGAAATACAAAGGATTATAAGAAAATATTATGAATATCTATATGCCAACAAAATGAACAACCTGGATAAAATGGATACATTCCTAGAAACATACAATCTTCCAAAACTAAATTGAAAAAAATCAGAGAATCTGAACAGACAGATGAAATTGAAGCAGTAATAAAAATAAACAAACAAAAAACTTGCAACAGACTATTGCCCTGGACTGGACAGCTTCACAGGTGAATTTTACTAAATATTCTGGGAAGGACTTAGACCTCTCTTTCTCAAACTACTTCAAAAAAATTCAAGAGGAGGTAAAGCTTCCAAGCTCATTTTAGGGGGCCAGCATTATCCTAATTCCAAAATCAGATAAAGACACTAGAAAAAAAAGAAAACTATAGGCCTATAACCCTGATGAACATAGGTGCTAAAATTCACAACAAAATATTAGCAAACTGAATACAGCCAGCAATGCATCAAAAAGATCATACACCATGGTCAAGTGGGATTTATCCCAGACATACAAATCGTACAGCATTCACAAATCAATAAATGTGATTCACCACGTAAACAAAATGAATGAGTATCACATGATCATCTCAATAGATACAGAAAAACATTTGATAAAATCTAGCACCTATTTATGCTAAACTCTCAGGAAAGTGGGAATAGAGGGGATATATCTAAACATAATAAAGGCCATATATGACAAACCTACTGCCAGCAACATATTCAATGGGCAAAAGCTACAAGCATTTCCCTTAAAAGGAGGAACAAGACAGGGATGTCTGCTTTCACCTCTCATATTCAATATAGTACTTAATGAAAGTCCTAACCACAGCAATCAGATGAGGAATAAAAGGCATCCAAACTGGAAAGGAAGGAGAACTATCATTATGTGCAGATGACATGATTCTGTACAGAGAGAACTCCAAAGATTCCACCAAGAAACTACTAGAGCTGACATATGAATTCAACAAAGTAGCAGGATACAAAATTAATATCTAGAAAGTAGTTGCATTTTTTATGCCAATAACAAATTAACAGAAAAGGAAATTAAGAAAACAATTCCATTCACAATTGATTCAAAATGAATAAACCTAACCAAGGATGTAAAAGACCTGTACTCTGAAAATTGTAAGACACTGAAGAAAGACATTGAAAATGATAAAGATAAATAAGTGGAAATGCATACTGTGCTCAGGATATGAAGAATCAGCATTAAAATGTCTGTACTACCCAAAAAACTCTATAGATCAATGTAATTCCTATCAAGATTTCAATAATGTATTTCACAGAACTACAAAATATTTCAAAAATTTATATGGAACTACAAAGGCCCCACATAGCAACAGTGATCCTGAGAGAGAAAAGTTAAAGGAATCATGCTATCTATTATCAAACTATACTATAAGACCATGTAATCAAAAAAGCATGGTTCTGGCATAAAAACAGACACATGGATCAATGGAACTTAATATAAAGCCCAGAAATAAATCTTTATAGTCAATTAATATTCAGTAGAGGAAGAAAGAACAAATTAGGAATGGACTAAGGATAGTTTATTCAATAAATGGTGTTGGGAAAACTGGACACATATGTGCAGGAAAATGAAACTAGATCACCTATACCACAAAAGAATAAATTCAAAGTGGATCAAAGACTTAAATGTTAGACCCCAAACCAAAAAAATTCTAGCAGAAAATATAGGCAGCAAAATCTCAGACATTGCTCATACCAGTGTTTTATCAGATGCATCTCTCCAGGCAAAGGAAACAAAAGAAAAAATAAACAAATGAGTATACATCAAATTTAAAAAATTTGCTCAGCAAAGAAAAACATCAACAAAATTAAAAGACAACACACAGAATGAGAGAATGTATTTGCCAATATATCTGGTAAGGGTTTAATATCTAGAATCTATAAAAACTTATAAAAGTTAACACCCCCCAAAAACAGTTCACTTCCGGCCAAGATGGAGGCCTAGGTGGATACACTGTGTCTCCTCACAAAACCAAAAGAAAGACAACAAGAAATTTAAAAACAAAAACAACCAGAACTGATAGAAAATTGAAATGTATGGAAGTCCGACAACCAAGAAGTTAAAGAAGAAACTTTCATCCAGATCAGAGGGACAGTGAGTGCAGAGGACTCGTGGCAAGGTGGTGGCTAGGGAGAGGGCTGTGGCAGGAAAGGTGGCAGCTGACAGACTGGATAAGGAGGCAGCTGGCAGAGAGAGGCAAGCCATGCTACTCAGGTTTCCATTGTGTAGAAATAGAGCCTCAAAACCTCTGACTAAAAAAAACCTGTGGGGGTTTCAGTGGCAGGAGAAACTTCCAGGCTCACAGGAGAGATCACTGGAGAGACCCACAGGGTCCTAGAATGTACAGAAACCCACCCACCAAGGAATCAGCACCAGAAGGGCCCAATTTGCTTGTTGGTAATGGGAGAAGTGACTGAAAGCGGGCAAAGAGCCAAGCAAGCAGCATTGTTCCCTCTTGGCCCCTCCCCCACATATAACATCATAATGCAGCAAGGTGGGTTGCCCCACCGTCATGAATACCTAAGGCTCTACCCCTTACTATGTAACAGGTGCACTGAGACAAAAAAAAAGGTCCAAATGAAGAACAGATCAAAATTCCAGAAAAAATACAACTAAGTGACAAAGAAATAGACAACCTATCAGATACACAGTTCAAAACACTGGTAATCAGGATGCTCAAAGAAATGGTTAGGTATGGTCACAAAATAGAGGAAAAAGTGAAGGTTATGAAAAGTGAAATAAAGGAAAAGGTACTGAGAACAACAATGAAGGGAAAGAAACTAGGACTCAAATCAATGGTTTGGACCAGAAGGAAGAAATAAACATTCAAGTCAAACAGAATGAATAAACAAGAACTCCAAAAAAAAAAAAAAATGAGGAGAGGCTTAGGAACCTTTGGGACAATTTAAAATGTTCCAACATCTGAATCATAAGGGTGCCAGAAGGAGAAGGGGAAGACAAGAAATTGAAAACTTATTTGAAAACATAATGAAGGAGAACTTCCCCAATCTGTCAAAGGAAATAGACTTTCAGAAAGTTCAGGAAGCTCAGAGAGTCCTAAAGAAGTTGGACCCAGGAAGCACACACCAAGGCACATCATAAATACATTGCCCAAGATGAAAGATAAGTAATCTTAAAAGCAGCAACAGAAAAGGAGACAGTTATTTACAAAAGAGTTCCCATAAGACAGTCAGCTGATTTCTCAAAAGAGACCTTGCAGACAAGAAGGGGCTGGAAAGAAGTATTCCAAGTCATGAGAGGCAAGGACCTACATCCAAGATTACTCTATCCAGCAAAGCTATCATTTAAAATGGAAGTACAGATAATGATCTTCTCGGAAAAGGTCAAATTAAAGGAGTTCATCATCACCAAGAACTTTTTATGTGAAATGTTAAAGGGACTTATCTAAGAGAAAGAAGAAGATCCAAAGTACAAAGTGTAAAATGACAACAAACTCACAACTATCAACAACCAAACCCCTTAAAACAAGAACAAGAACAAGAACAAAAAAAAAACTAAGCAAACAATTAGAAGAGGAACAGAATCACAGAAATAAAGATCACATGGAGGGTTTTCAGAGGGGAGGAGGGAGGGAAGAGAATGAGGGAAAAGGTGCAGGAAATAAGTAGCATACATGGTAGGTAGAAAATAGGCAGGAGAAAACTAAGAATATTAAAGGAAATGTAGAAGTCAAAGAACTTATATCTATGACCCATGGACATGAACTAAGGGCTGAGGTAAATGTGGGTGGGAGGGAGTATGCAGGGTGGAGGGGAATAAAGGGGGGGAATAGGACAACTATAATGGCATAAGCAATAAAATATATTTTTAAAACTTTGATAAGCAAAAATAGAAAAAAAAACCCCTTCAGAAAATCCAATTAAAAATGGGCAAAGAACCTCAATAGACACTTCTCCAAAGAGAGCATACATATAGCCGATAGACATGAAAAGATTTTCAATGTCACTAATAGAGAAATGCAAATTAAAACTGCAATGAATTAGTGTCTCATGCTTGTCAGAATGGCTGTTAACAATAAATCAACAAATAACAAATGCTGGCGAGGATGTGGGAAAAGAGGAACACTTTTGCTCTGTTGATGAGAATGCAGGTTGGTGCAGCCCTATGAAAAGCAAAATGGAGTTTCCTCACAGAATTAAAAATGGATGTGCTTTTTGACCCAGCAATACCTCCTCTGGGAATATATGTGAAGAACAGAAAACACTAATTTGAATGAACATAAGCACTCCTGCATTTGTTGAAGTGTTATTTACAATCTCCAAGATATGGAAGCAGCCCAAGTGCCCATAGTAGATGAGTGGATAAAGTAACTATGGGACATTTACACAATGGTTTATTACTTAGCTGTAAAAAAGAAGAAAGTTTTACCTTTTGTGACCGTGTGGATGGATGTGGAGAACATCATGCCAAGTGAAATAAGCCAGTCAGAGAAAGAGAAATAAGCCAGTTGGAGAAAGATAAGTACCATGTGATTTCACTCCTATGTGGAATCTAATGAACAGACTGAACTAACAAGCAAAATAGAGACAGACTTGTAGACAGAGAGCAGGATGACAGCTAAGGAGGAGAGGGTAGTGGGTGGAGGGGTTGAGCAGAAAGGGAAAAGGGTTCATGGACATGGACAACAGTGTGGTGATTGCAAGTGGAGGAGGGGAGTATAAGGGGACTCAATGTAATGAAAAAATTACAATAAAATTATAAATAGTGACAATAAAACAATTGTTAAGTGTTGGGGAAAAACCTTCCTCCCCCAATTCCAATTAGCATAGGTCTCCTCCTTGAGGCTTGCACCCTAGAAACTTTTAAATATCAAAAATAAAACATGACAGACTTGAGGAGAGGGCAGCAAATTTAGTTGTTCTGCTACTTCTTCTTTAAAACAGGAAATACTTGGAGAGAAAATGTCCGTTATTTATATCCTACAGAATGTTGGTTTTTTGAGCTTTCCGGATCAGGCTTCCTGCCTGAAGGCTGGGGACTTTCATCCCAGAAATCTGCCCGGTCCCTCAGATCCAGACACCATCTGTGGCAATGGCTGTGGGGAGGCCCTGCGGCCCTGAGCTGTTCAGGGCTCGGGCATTTATGATTGCTCCGCACATTTCATCGGACGGAATCTGTAACAGCCACTCTGGCCGCTCAGTGCCAGTTTCAAAGCTGGGCCCCAAAACACAGAACCAGGGAGAAGAAGAGAACTTGCTGATTAGGAAGGAAGCTTAAAGAAACTTCAATGAAATTTTTTTCTTTTTATTTTATTCTTTCAGGAGTTGTTCAGCTTTCATGAGGGCCTCAGAAGAAGCCATTTGTTGACGTATGCTTGAATCTTTATACACAATATTTTAAATGACATAAAAAATGAGGCAGAGTAGTAAAATTTATTTCAAACTTGCTCTGTCTCCATAGAGCAGGAAAAGGGCCTGGCACTGTGTAAGGGAGGCTCAAACTGACCAGCCTGGAATAATACGGCAGGGTCACTGCAGAAAGCAAGTTTGCTATTAGTATGTATAAATAGATGTAAATCTATTGTGGTCTGATAACCACTGGTGGCCTTCAAGGTCCTCCAGGTGGCCTTTGGGATGGTCTCTTGTAATTTCAGCATTGAAACACAACCACATTTATACTTTCTTTGTAGTCTAGAATAAATCACTTTATAGCCCTCATTAATGTCTCTTTAAAAACAGCATGTCTCAATAATTTTGGTCAGGGTGTATGGTCAGTCTAGGATGCTCTATGCCGTATGGAAATGATCTGTGGGCCAGAAATGTATAAGAAACCCTGGAGTCACACTCACAGATACTATAAGTATAAGCTGACACTGATCATATGTACACTCCATGCTAGAGTTGCAGCAGGTGATCCCAGGAAAGGTTTTGCCCGTGATTCCTTATTGCATTGTTCCAATTTATGATGAAATGGAGTGAGTTCTAGAAGGGTCAGGAATGTAAACTTTAATTCTTTTATCTTATAGTCTTCTGAATATTTCACATTTTTTTCAGAAAGCATGCATCTGTTTATTAATGGTAAAAATCTTTTAAAAAATATAATGCTATCTAAAATAAGTTGAGTATTTAGCCAGTATCAGGAGTCATTCTTAAGCCTTACATATGTTAACTCATTTAGTCTAACTTTTAAAAATACTAAGTTTGGTGCTATTACCTTTCTTATTTTATAGCTGAGGAAACTGAGGCACACAGACATGCATGTTGTAGGGTCACACAATTAGTAAGTGATGGAGTCAGGATTTAATCCAAAGATCTGACTCCAGAGCCCCAGGCTGAACTGAGACATTGTACTGCTTGATTATTTAGAATTTTATATTTGGGAGAAAAAAATTAGCAATACAGAAATTGATAAAATATCTACAACAAATATTAAAGTCTAGCATACTCATCATTGGGCTAAAAAAATCTCGTGCAGACTAGCTCGTAATAGAGAATAATTGATTTTGCACTCTCACGAGGTCTATTTGAACATAGAACTGTGTCACCTGAATGCTAATATCAAAATGGCACCCAAGCATGGTTACATCATCACATCTTACTTTGGGGGGCACACTGCTCAGACTCTATCTATTTCCTTGCCTGGAACTGAGCAGAATTTTAGCACCTCAGGGAGGCTTGGGTTCATGAACTGAGCCAAGGAAGTAGTAAGAAGCAGGTGCAGGAGAAGTGTGAGCAGAGTCTTGTAGAAGAGGTGGCCACACCAGGTAGAAGGGTGGCCAGGCTGGGGCTGCCCCTGACACACAGGTCAATGAGGCAGCAAGGCCTCCCGTCAAGAGCGAGACTCCAGCAGGGCAGACAGCCACAGGCACAGAGTTATCATGGGGACTCCTCATTCATTCCTTAGGGGGGCTCTCTCCCTTTACTTCTCAGGTACCTAGTAATCCATATATGTCAGACTTCTCCCTTAATATCTGAGGAAGGATTTTTAGGAGGAACATTGGAACTTAGGAGCATTCCTTGTTAAAGGAATTCCCTAACGTGTACCTTCTCATTCATACATGAGTAACAGGGGGTCAAGTAAAAACTTTCATAACATAGAAGATTGTGTAAAGAAGGGTGCTGGGGGGGGTCACAAGCATTTGCAGAAAGGAGAATTATTTTTACAAGTACCTGCTTTGATTCTTAATAAAAGTGAAGAACATATGGATTCTATCAATTAAAAGATTGAATATGGATGATATGACAACAGAATTGGATATCAAAGCCAAACTTTTATGGCTGGGAGGAAGCCAAATACATACAACATTTTAAATGCTATAGAGAAAGAGTGAGAGAAAAGCAAGCCATGATCACAGGATCACATTTACACTTGAAGAACTAGCACTGTGAAATCTGAAGGAAAATGGACCGAGTTGGAAGACATGGTTGAAAATATAGTCCACGATCAGAAGGGACAAAAAAAGAAAAATTATTTCAGAAGAAATTAGATATGAAGTGATAGAAGTAACCCCCAGATATGAATCATTTGTATTCCAGGAAAAGATTAGAATAAACATGAGGGAGTGATTATAAATATAGCCAAAAAAATATTCTGAAGATAAATCTGATTCTGTAGGTTGACTATCTTATCCTGTTTCTGGTGACATCAGTTCAGACACAGGCACTTTGAAAGGCCACTCATGTTTCTGCTGCCCAGGATCCAGTCCCCTCCCAGAATTCTCCTGAAAGCAGGAGGACTTATTAGTATGATGAAAGAAGTGGGAATCAGAAAAATAGAAAGAGGAGAGCTCTCAGGTTTGGTTTGTGCTATAGAAAAACATGGAGGGACATCATTAATTAACACATAAACATGGGTTTGTGGATTTATTAATAATCTAAGTACAGAAGTTAATAGAAACTTCCGTTTAGATAAAGAAAAAGCCCGAGCTACATACTCAGGGGAGTGATGTGTATAATCCCAAGCCCACTGCTGACTCAACATGAGGCCAGGTTTTCATGTATCCTTTTTTTTGTTTTGTTTTTCTTCCTTGTGACTGGACCACAGCTAATAAATGTCTAACCTACTGGAGAATGGGGTTGTGAGTATGTGAATAAAACCACACCCATCAAAGTTCCCCACAAACGTAGAGGTTCTTAGGTGAACGGGGACCATCCCGTCCAACCTGGTGACTGGACTGCATCCCTCCACTCGAAGGAGCTATACAAACTGATTTTCTGAGTCACTCAAGTTTCAAAGCAACATTTCTGCTTTGCAGATAAAACAATCTTCACTTGTTAAGAAACAGCATATGCTAACCTAAGCAATGGCATTTCCACAACCCTGGACGCATCAGATAAAAACCATTAAACACACATCAATCATGTAGAATAATAGAAACAGTCACCATGGTGGAAAGTCATGATAGGATCCACATCTCTTGCTTTGAAAATAAACTTGTCAGCTTTGCTTCATCATTAATTTTCCATAATGTTCCCACTTGTCTTGATCAGCATGCACATACCAGCAGGAGACTATTATCTCGGAATAAATAATAATGTCCCTCAAGATATTCTCTTCCTTGGGCTTTACAGTTTTATACTTACTGCAGTAAGTAACACTCAATACAAGAACAAAGAAATACTGTTATAGAGAATGTGTCTTTATGCTGTACGCAAGTGTTTCCTGGTATATTCGTAGAAGAACCCCATGGAAACACAGCTATAGGGGGAGAGGTAGGCATGCTGTCTTTCTGGGTTCCAGGACTGCTGACTCCAGAACAGGGGAGATTCTCATTGGAACCCCATGTCTCTATATCTGTCTTAATAAAGAGCTATATTAATACTCTCTGTGACAGAGAAAGGGCAGGGGTTGCCCGGTATCTGAAGGGAGCCCTACTGACCAGGGCCAGGACTAGGGCAAGGCCAGGGTGCCACTTGCCTTGGGAGAAAAATGTATGGGGTCCTGAAAAACTCAGCTATCAAAATAAATACTATTTAAATAGAACATCAAAAAAAATCCATGCTAAACAAAATCTGAATGAAATCCCTGCCTCAAAATTTCAAATAAAGACAGGATAGAACACTTTATAGAGCTGAAATCAGACTACAGTTAACACAAAGTCTGTCTTAAAGGTATGTGTGGGGGGAATAGGGGGTGGCAATTAAAGTTAGGAAATGATAGACCAAGGAGAGGGAGCTGAATAGGGCAGAAAAATAATTCTGATTGAGCAACAGTGAAAAGCGTGTGCACCTCAGAAACTGATCTGTGTGCCTCAGAAAATGTTTTCATCCCTGGCTAGACAGAGCTGAGGACCACTTCCAAAGCCATTTCTTTCCAAGCCTAGCATGTCAGCCGAGATGGAAAGGGCACCTAGCTTCCTCTGCCCTCAAAGCAGTTTATTCAGATTTGTTTGGAACCAGCAATGTTCCCCTGTGTCTGACGGACTGGAGTGGCCATTTAAGTGGAGGTTAACCCAAGTGGATAAACGTTTCTTCTAAAAGAAGAAACCAGCCTTAGCCATGCTTTTTTCAGTCCCTGATAGGAGGAAGCTGGCCAGTGAGTGTGGGTGGGGCTGTGTCCCTCTTGAGGGGGTACAGTGAGCCCTTCTAGGGCAACTCGGCTTCCTCCAGGGGCGGTTGCTGGCTGTGTCACAGGCCATTTGGATAATGTATTCGTGGCGCACTGCCATAGCCCAGCAGGTCGGCTGCCAGGACATGGGGGAGAAGCCTTTCTCCCACTCACTCCACCCCACCAGAGCTATGGTTGCTCTGGGTATATTCATTCCATCTCCTTCCCTCAGCAAAGAGGAGAGAGTTGGAGAGGAATGCAATTAGTCAAAAAATACATTTCAAGCTGAGAAGTGAATAGATGATTCAACAATCTTCCACATTCTTTCTGCAGCCTTCTCAAAGGAAATGGTGAGGGTTTGTTTTTCTTCTCCTGTTAAATTCAAGCGTGGGTTCTATGGCTTTCTGGGTGGGCAGTTTATTCTTTGGTCCAGGTTCAGTTTTAGTTCATATTTTAGTACTGGAATGCATGTGTGTGCTCCTAGATTAACATCTATTCTAAATAGCCACCCAGACCAAAAGGTTTAGGAGAAAGTCAGTGACCAGAGTCACAGGGATATGCAAGTCACTTTTGCAGCACGTGAAGGATGAGTGGTGGAATTTGGAATTTGCAAAATGAGTGTTAAATGATTCAATAAACCTATAAAGTTTTATAAATTCAAGTTGGTCAATATGTCAGTAGGCAAATACATTGTCTAAAAACTGGGACCTGTTGATTGCAATATGCCCTACACTGGCCTATATAGTCAAAGCAATCCCTATCAAAATCGCAGACAGCTTTGTGGAAGTTCACAAAATGGTCATAAAATTTGTACTGATATACAGAGATGCTACATAGCTAAAATTATCTTGAAAAGGAACAAAGTGAAGGGACTCACATCTCTCAATTTTGAAACTTACTACAAAGCTATGGCAACCAAGACTGCATGGGACTGGCAAAAAGATCAACATGTAGATTCATGGAATAGGAATGATAATCTGGAAATAAACCTTTGCATTTGATTGATTTCTGAAAAGAAGTGCCAGACAATTCAATGGAAGAAAGAACAGTCTTCTCCACAAATGGAGTTGAGACCACTGGGAATCCACTCACAAAACAGTGAAGTTGGATTTCTACCTCATACCACACACAAAATTACAAAATGGACTGATGATCTAAATGTCAGAGCCAAAATTACAAAATTCTTAGGGGAGAGTAGAGAGGTGAATCTTTTTGACCTGTGATTAAGCAATACTTTTCCATATCTGATTCCCCAAATATAAACAGCATAAGGAAAAAGATAAATTAGATTTCTTCAGAACTAAAACTTGTTCTGCTTCAATGCCCAAAAGTGAAATACAAACCACACATGGGTTTTCAAATGCTCTAACAACAAAAAAAGAATCTTGAAGCAAAACACCCCTTTTGGACTAGAACAAAAGCATTTATTTTAGCAGCAATGCACTTCAGATTTGGGGACACCATGGTGATGCAGGTGGCCATTTCAGAGTGACTTGGCAGTGCCCATCAAAACTCTAAATGTTCCTTCTTTTATATTCTAAAAGTCTACCTCTAGGAGTCTACCCTGCCCAAAGGCCCACAAAAATACACAAAGGTTAACATACAAGGACATCTATTGAAGGATCATTCATAATCGTGAATAAATCGAAACGGTCCAAAGCCTATCAGTGGGGAAGAGACTTAATAAATCATGGTACAGTCATCATTTTAATATGACATTTTCCTATTTCCATAGGAATAAAGTAAATTTGTATAACCTGACATGCAGAGTTGTTCACAGAAAAAAGATAAGTGAAAAAAATCCATGACAATATGTGCAGTGCCTTATTTTACAATAAACAAAACTACTGTGTCCATTATTTCTCAAGAGACACTAAAATATTATTAATTAATTAATACTTGCTGCAACTTATCTTGGCTCATGCTAGAACTCAGAGCCCAAATAAGAAACAGCTTAATCCCAAATGAAAATACATAGAATATGTGCCCTTTTTATGTTTGATTTGGGGCACATAATTGAAGGTACTGTTTGCTTATTATATCTAAGATGTCTTCAGCCCTGGCTGGTATAGCTCAGTGGACTGAGCATGGGCCTGCGAACCAAAAGATCAGGGTTTGATTCTCAGTCAGGGAATATGCTTGGGTTGCAGGCCAGTTCCCAGCAGGGGATGCATGAAAGGCAACCGTACATTGATATTTTTCTTCCTCTTTCCTTCCCTTCCCCTCTAAAAATAAATAAATAAAATATTTTAAAAAATTAAAAATAATAAGATATCTTTAAATATATATATAATATATATACACCAAATTTGGTGAGTATTCATCCAGCCAATTTCATGTGATAGAGCAGAAATATGATTTGAGTGTACAGATATGCATATACAATAGCTTATAAATACTGATGCCAAATAATTTTCAGTGGCTACCTCTTAGAGTAAAAATAGGAAAAAAAAATGAACAAGGAGCAAATTTTTTCTTTTGTTCTTTTCTCTTTCATATTTAAATTTAATACTTTCATGATAAAAAGTAAAGAAAATGTGTTAAATTATACATAAATTAAAATAATTAATAGAATGCAAGTACACTTGAAAGATAACAAATTTCTTCCAAAAATAATGTTACAGTGACTTGTGAGGCTCAGTTGGTTGGGCATCATTCCACAAAGCAAAGGGCCACTAGTCTGATTTCTGGTCAGGGCACATGCCTGGCTTGCAAGTTTGGTCCCCAGTTGAGGCAGGTGCAAGAGGCAACCAGTCAATGTTTCTCTCTCACATCTATGTTTCTTTCTCTTTCTCCTTCCCTTTCCCTCTTTTTAAAAATAAATAAATAAAATATTAAAAAAATAAGTTTTTTTGCTTTTAATACTTTTATTTACTAGCCCTTGCCAGGTAGATTGGCAAGAATGTTGTCCCGATATACCAACAGTGCTCATTCAAGTCCAGGTCATGGCCCATATGAGAATCAACCAGTGAGTGCATAAATAAGTGAGACAATGACTCTCTCTCCCCCCCACACTTCCTCCCTTCCACACTCTCTCTAAAATCAGTAAGTAAAAATAAATAAAAATAAATATGTTTTCTCCCTCTTTCTATTCCTGGAAATAGAAATCCTCCACTTCAGTGAACCCAGTCTTTCTCTCTATAGATTTCTTTTTTCCTCATTGAATAGGATTGAGGCTGAGTTTAAACATCTCATATTTAAAAGCCTCCTACCCCCCCCCCCCCACCATCTTGAAGTCTCTCATATGCCTTGTAGTCTGCCTCTCTACCAGGATAAGATCTCATTGGGTTCAACTTTTATACTCACTTTTCATTATTCTGTTGGTCGGCCTGACTTTGTTTAAGATTACATGAAAAGATGTGCCAAATGGCGTGACCCATATGAGGAGTCTAGAGTGTTCCAAGTTCTGAGACTCACACCACGTGCTTGCAGTATCACTTACTATTTTATGTGTGTGCTTGTCAAAAGCAATTAGTCCTGATTCAGCAAAATTCAATGCTTTCTAACAAATGATCAGGAGGGTAAACAACTCATTTACATGGGAGGTTTATATTTTCAGAAATGCCCCAAGGGAACCTTTCCAAGAGGCCAGAAAGGAATTCAGTGAAAAGGGAACAGCAGGAGGATCCTGTATTTCTCTGCAATTCAGCAGTACTGGTTGCCAATACCAACATCACAACATTTCAGAGCTCAGTTTTCCATATTTTGAAACTTCATACAGAGATTCCATCAAGCAAGTCTATTTGCTATCAAACCCTACTTTGTTAGTTGCTGAGCTTTTTGTTCCATAGCACCTGAAGTAAGCTACAAAAGTTTTACAACCTGAGAATAAATCAGAAATGGTGGGGGCTTGCGTGAACTCAGAGGTCCTCAGACTGTGGCTTACATCAGAATTACCTGGTGGGTCAGTTTAAGTGAGTCTGAGACAGAGCCCAAGAATTTGCATTTCTAGCAAGTTTTTAGGTGATGCTGCTGTGATTCAAGGCATCACACTTTGAAAACCATGATATTTACTCTTTAGGCTACTAGTGCCCCCCAATCAACAACTGGATGCTTGAGTATTTTTCTAACTCTCAAATACTAAGGAAGCCAACCAGATATTAGTGACTGAACCTGATTATTCTAAGAGAAGCAGAAGGTATGTGTGGCTGCTATTTTCCTAAAAGAACACTTCTGGGTGCTGGTGAAAAGTGATTCATCGGTATTGAGATGCATGTTGTTTTTTTGCAGGAGTGCTGATTATTTCAGCTTAAACAGCTTCTCTGACCTTTATTTGACACTATTAAATGAAGGAGGGAGTGGAGATTCTGAGTTTTAAATGTAGGCATGGCACTTTACGATTTCATGACTCTAATGTTCCAAAACTGTGACCGCCAACCCTGTGCCAGTCCTCACTTAAATTGTCCGTGGTCCCCAGAGAGAGAGTATTGACAAGAGGCAGATGCTTCTCAATCACTTCCTTAGGCTTTGGATCACACAGATCACCTCTCAGTCTTTAAAGCAAAATCTATCTAGTTCTGATTCAAAATTTAGCAAAAGTGCTATAGTCCAGATTTGTTTTTTTCTGGATTGGCAACTCTGCTAGTTAATTAATTGATAATCACATTATTAATTAAAAGTGAAAGCTGTTATTACTACAGCATAAACTGGAGCTCTGCCATGGAAACTGGGACCATATAAATATCCAACTTAGTCAGCAAATCCAATGTGCCAGATGCAGTGTTAATTGTTTTACATATACTTAAATGTTCCCTTTTACTATGTTTTATTGAAGTGGCCAGAAATTTTGTTTTATTACCAATTTAGTCAAATCGATTTCCAACTGAATCATACTTGTTGGCACAGTATTCCAGAAAGCTGAGGTCTGCCTTTTGAGAAGCCAAAGGCAACTTCAATTTTTGCTTAAAATGTTAATTAAAGTGGGAAGAGATTAGACGAGCCTTCTCTCCATACACACTTAGGTTACATAGGAATCCTAATTCACCTGAATTGGAAATTTGGGGAATCTATAAAATTAGAGCATATTATTAAGTTAATAATTACATTTAGTATTTATAAATATTTTTATGGCATTTTAGTAGATTTTTGATCATTCTTGTAAAAGTACAATTATCATCCCTTTTTTTAGTTTAGATAAAATATAAAGAGATAAAGGTGTTTTCTTAGGCCTTAAAATAGCTACTTTTTAGAGAGAGAGAGAGAGAGCTGGGACTGCAGTCATTTCTTTTGCTTCTACTTTATAAGTTTCACATGATGGGAAGAACGGACTCTATTCAAACACAGCTGCTTTGATTTCCAGCTGTCCTTAATAAACGCATTATACTAAACAAGTTATTTCAGCTTTCTGAGCCTCAGTTTGGTTATCTGTAAAATTGGGCTATTGTCTTGTTACACACAGTCATTGGGAAGGTTAGAGCTAATTTCTGTAAAGCACCAAGCCCTTAAGTAATCAGAGAATATTGTCATTATTAGCACATATTGGGCATTGGGATTATGAATTGTATGTTCAGTGGGGCCAAGAAACATGTCTCTCTTGCTCACCATATCCCCAGAATCTAGCAGAGTGCCTGGCACAGAGAAGGCCTTCAATGACTATGGGTTGAATGAATCAATGCAGCACAAACAGTAGCTGCTTATCATTTAACTTATCACATGGCTGGACATGACCATCTTTACCCAGATTTAAAAATGCATAACCATTCCAGTGGCCTGGTCATATCAGCTTAGAAATAAAACTAGTTCATGATGGAGACTGTTTGCCATTTGTGATGCTCTCACTCAAAGAAATTAAGTAATAAATTGCAATTTCTACTCAGAAACCTGATTGAGAGGGAGGTGCGAAAGCTTGGAGGGCAGGATTCTGAGTTACTAGGGAACAGCCAAATAGATCCCCAGTTCAGTGACAGGAATTCATGGCCCAAGGTTAAGTGACATGGAATAGACCCTGTGTCAAGGTTTCTCAAGTCCTGTGCAACAAGGGCAAGTCATGTCTCTAGTTTGTGTACAATGCGTACACCCACACAGAAGCATACGAAGTATTCAAAATAGTACATGGGAAGGAAACTCTCTCTAGGGTATATTTGGGACTATTTGGGACTGTGCCTGGTGTCCAACCCCCAAAATGTAGCCAAAATTGATCAAGAATGAGGTCAGTGTATGGGCTTGAATGCCAGATAAGTCTGTATTTGAAACCCAGACCTTCTGTGTTCTAGCATTTTAACCTGTGCAGGTTATCTAACCTTCTTGAGCCTCAAGGTTCTCATCTGTTAAATGGGAATAATAACAGAATCTAGACAACTCATAGGGCACTGGCCATTACTGTTATTGTGTAGGAAGTTGGAAACATCCCTGAACACAATACACTGGTCAGGAAGGCCTGGATAGATAGAGCTCAGGATTTCGTATCTTCAGGTGGAGGACAAAGAGGGGTAGGTGAGTGTCAAAATCTGAAATCGGGGCACACCAAGCCCATTTTCACCCATATAACAAATTTCTCTGAGGATAAAGCTGAAGTTATTAGTGGAAACAGCCATAGTTACTAAACTTAGAAGGTTGGTATTATCTAGTTTTTCACTGTTTTGCAAAATCAGGATGAGTTTGAAACACATACTTCCTTGCATACTTTTACAATGACAGCATTAAAAAATGCCAGAAAATGTTCAGAAATAATCCTCCTGTTGGGATCTGCAGACCAAGTTTACCATCACCATCCATCTCACTGATGATGTTGCAACTTGGTGTTTTTTCACATTCTCTATCCTGACCACAGACAAACTTAGAGTTTATCAGTGCTGACCCTCTCACTTCCAGGCATCAGTAATCCCAACATGACATTCTTTCCCCTAATCCCATAGGCAGGAAAAGTGGGCTGATCAGCTGACCCACACATAGGTATTAATCGGTGGTCTATTAGTTCTCTCAAAGAATTTGAAATTTGAAAGAAAAAGAAGAATGCCTGGGGAGGCCAATCCTTATTTCAAAGGGATTAATATATCAGTGATGGAATTTTAGACTCTGTAGTACATGCAATGAACATATGCTGGGGTGGGGACAGAATATGAGTTAGGATAAAACAACTAGGATGAAGTCTTCTCATCCCTCCCATTGTTCCTCGTCTCTGTGTCTCTGTCATCTCCCATTCTAGATTCAACTACTGGAGGGGAAACTCACAAATGCAGGGGGTTTGGAATGGTTGTGTGGAAAAACATATTTAAGAAACACTGACTGACTTATGCAATTGTCCAATCCAATGTATTGAAATTAAAAGACTCAGGTAGAGTATAGGCAGGATCATTTCATATACTTGTGATGAATTTTTGTGCAGAATTAACAAGTAAATGACAACACATTTAACTCCCAAATGGGAAACATGAATTAAGATCCCTAAATAGTCATTTTCTTTACCATTAGAAGTGGTCAGATATCTTCAGCTTAGCAGGTCCTCAATTTCCAGGCAGGTTTTTCAAGGAATGTGCCATACAATATATTAGATGAAGGCCTGTCATACAAGGTCTATCTTATAAGTATCCAGACATGTAAAATGAAAAATAGAGACATTTGTTGAAGAAGATACAAGATAATAGAACCATTGTACATAGAATGATGACGCCTCAGTCCCCTTCAAAGTAGGCACCTTAGGACCTCACACAGTTCTCCCAGTCACCATCAGCTGCTATGTCATATTTTCCTGACTCTTGCTGACGATCTGAAATCTCTTCCTTTTCAAAGGTGATTTTAGTTTTGGGAAAGTTCAGAAGTTGCAAGTCACCTGGATGATTTGATGTTCTGCCAAAAAACTCTGCACAAGATATGATGCATGAGCAGTGGGATTGTCATGATGAAGCTGCCAGTCACCAGTTACCCATAGCTGTGGTCTTCTGAAGCATCCAATGGTGCCCACAAAGTAATGCTCAAGCTTAACAGAAAATTTGATGCTGATTTGTTGATCTACTCACTCAGTCATTTTGAATTGATGACTGCACAGTATACGTGCTCACTGGATGGCATCTACTGCCCCCCTTGAGTGGTACAGTGAAGTTGTCATTGTTCACACACATGAATTCCAGCCCACTCACCTTGGCTGCCAGGTTACACTGATTTCACAAAAACTGTTCTTGTTATACTAACAGTAGTTGGACTTTTTCTGGACAGAATTTATATCTTGTTTCCTATGGCATCTATGATACTGAACATGGTACTTGATATATAGTAAAGGCTCAGAAAAGATTAATTAAATAAATCTATGAACAAATGCATTTCACAAACTTTGCTAGTCTTGATGTTCATATTGACAGAGTGGCAGACATTGAAATGTGTCGTGTCAATTGTACAAAAAGCACAATGACTGAGGGTCTCAGGTGCTACCTCTCTGAATCCATTATCGTGTTTGTGCTGAGGTCTGTAGACAATCTTTCTGGAAAGCTAGTGAGTGTCCCCCAAAGGCCAAGATGACGGCAGGGGGAGGTTTTTACACTGAGCACATGAGAAGCTACCAATATAACTGAATAAGAAAAAGTCCTCCCCCACCTTTGGTACCACATTAGGGTTGAGACCAGGGGAAGGCAGGTACATGCACCATGGAAGTCGAAATGGTGCAGATGGAGGTGCTGGGCCAAAGAGGCCAGTTAGTCTAGCCTGGGGAAAGAAGGGATTGGTTGACAGGTAGATCTACCTGATGCATGGGAAAGTTTGAAAGATTGATTGGTGCTCTTGAGAAAACACCTTGTTCATTCCACACCCAAAATAATGTAATCCCAGGGGAACAAATAAACCCTGCCTTGCTTGTGTTTGGCTTGCTTGTGACCAGGTCTCATGCAGTGCACTCACCTGTTCTCCCCATGGTGCAGGGCCTTCAGAAAGGAGGCTCTCTTCCTCTCTGCCTTGCCCACCTGCTGATACGTTCACTGTGTACTCATGCACTATCCTGCCTGGGAGGACATGACTGTGTGACCTTAGCAGCCGTATGACCCGTGGCTGTGCAGGCTCCACACGCAGGCTCCAGGAGGGAGCCTTAAATGAACAGTAGCCAGGAACAAGCTAAGCTACCTGCATGGAGGACCATGACTGCTTAGCAGCTGCCTGTGGGCTCCAAAGGACTGTACTTCAAGTTGGAGTAGAAACTCTGGATACGACTTTTGCATTGGTCCTGCTGAGGACAGTTGGATGTTTCTCCAGGGCAGGAAGAGGAGACAGGTTTTGAGATGGGAGTTCACCATTCTCCCAGATTGTGCAGCATCTGAATAAAACCTTTTGCCTTTTGCACCAGCATCTGCCTCATGAGTTTGGCTTTTGTGGCGACAGGCAGCAGAACCTCCATCTTTTGGTTTGGTTACAGTTATGCTTCCCAAGAGCTGTTCCTAGCCAGTGACCATGGACAGGGTATGGAAGGGGTTGGGGAGATTCAGACAAACCAGTTTCTATGAGGCATAGGCCCAAGAAGTTCCCTTTGGCTTTACCAAACCTTTTATGGAATTACACTGCTATCTGCAACTTTTCTATCCAATCTTCCCTTTCCCCTCTCTCCTTCTGCTGGTAGCAGACTTCCATCCCAATTTTAAGCGTCTCCTTGCCTTTCCCTGCTTTCTACCCCAGTCAATCTCTTGCATATCTGATTCTGCCTGGGCAACTCCTCCTAAGCAATCCTGAAATAATGCAGGTTACATAGTGGCTAAGTCACAGAGACATGGAAAGTCCTACTCAACAAACAGCTTAAATTTAACCTGTGTAAATCCAACCTTCCACTTTTTAAAAATACAATTATTAAGTGAATACATTTTTATCAAAGTTAACATTTGTTTTACTCAAGTGTACTTAGTGACAATTTTCACCTTAAAAATATCCTTTCCTTGCTGTCAAAGGAAGGTCACCCAATAGATATAAAATGAGAAACCTATTGATCTGAATATATATTAGGAAACAACAAATGCATTTATAGACAGACACATGTCAGTTTTAAGCAAAGGTCCCGCCAATGTGGGTTAAAAATGTAGGGACAGAATTATTTACAAGTTTAACTTATGCCTAATATTGCTTAATAAAATTCAATATCATTTGAAGCCCCAGGTATATGAACCAAAGATTTATTTTATAGCTTGGTATACCCCCTCTTTGGGTGATTTCTAACATAGTGACACTTTATATGTTTAATACACTATAAAAATGAGTAGACATTTTAGAATTTGAGTGCCTAATTTTGACATTTACATGTCTATTCTTATACAAATCAATAATTGTTGGCTTGGTATAGGTCTTCTATATGTCCTATAGGGTGCTTGTTTCTAGGTAATGTATGTGCAGTGCTGAGCTCAAGATATCTACTTCTGGGTGAATCTGTGAACAAATTTATGACAATGATAGAGAAAGAGATGCGAATGAATATTTTCATATTTAGGTCAAAATGTTTTCAGCAGACACAATTGGTTATTAAAACTCAACAACAAATGCAAAAGATGACATTTGTTTTTGAACTTCCAGCAGGCCGAGAGGGCCATTGCCCCAAGGGACTGTCTACCAGGTCCAAGTCATTCCTAGGGATCTCTCAGCAGCCAGCAAACACTGTCATGAACTGGAATAACATTTACTGGAACAGGATGGAGAGGCCTCCTTCCGGATGACTCGAGGATGATTCACAGGAACAATTTATAAAATTTTCACAGGGTCGCAAACTCTTCTGTGTTTGGAAAAATATATGATTTTCCACACATAGGGCAAAAGAGGGCCAAGAGATGGGGGTGACATATAGATGATTCCAGTTCATTGCTCTTGATGATTTCAATGAAGACGCAATGGTTTCTTTTTTTAAAAAAAGTTGTAGTGTAGGCCAAAGCAATAAAGCAAACACAATCCATCAGCTGTAAAAATGTTAAGTGCTAGCTGTTTGCAAAGGTAGTAACCATGTGATTTCTACATTTTGATGGTTGAAAAAACAATGTGGGTTTCTTTTTCAAGTCTGTGTGTGTGCACGTGTGTGTGTGTGTGTGTGTGTTGGGCTTGGTCAGGTTTACTCTTGGGCCAGCTCCTGCATGGCTCCAGTTTCACTTCTTGGCAACCAGGGACAATTTGCCTTTTCATTCTGCTTGGAAGCTCTGCTGATGAAGCTGTTTGAAGGACTCAGGTGCTGACAAACTGGGTGCTGTCAGTATCTGGGGTTACAGGAAGTCCTCAAATCACTGCACAGCTGTCACTAAACACGCTGTAGCAAGGGATTGGAATGACCATAAGTCGTTGTCCTCTGTCTTTGCCTCCCTGTCACTGACAGTCCAAGCCTCTTCTGCAAAATCTGATCCAATATTAATTCTGTCTGCAAATGTTTTAGCAAATACTTAATGCTGTTTCTATAAATGATAAGGCATGTACCCTGACTGGGAATTGAACTGGTGACCTGTTGGTTTGTTGGCTGGCACTCAATCCACTGAGCCATGCCAGCCAGGGAATATTTCCCTATTTATATAATGAGTTGTATTAGCTACCTTTCTAAAAATCTTTCTTACGCTAAAATCCTGTGCTGCTAGACAGCTACTGATTTTCTATCCTTGTACCTTGTTGGATTTTCAATGATCCGTCAGCAGCTGTGTCAACCCCGATGATTTCTCAATCTGTTACTTGGCCACCGGTTTGGGAGGTGTCCTGGCCCTTGGGACCAAACTCAGCAGAAATTCTGTCTGGGGGTGCGGCTAGTCAGTTACAGGAGGTCAAAGAGAAGGACACATTAACTGCAGGTGGGAGGGAGGAGCCCAAGTGGCAGAAGGGATAACGGGAACAGAGGTAGAATGTGTGGGGAGTCTGCTAGTGGACGTATGTCCAGATCTGATGCTGCACAGCACAGCCCATTGGGGAGCCAAAGGAACTTCAAGTATTAAAAACAAATATTGGGAGTGGGGTTTGCAAGAGGGGGGTTTGCAGAGTCTAAGCTCCTGGCAGGCATACTCAGATCTAATCCCCCACAGCTAAGTCTGTTTAAGAACCAAAGGAATGTCAGGTATCATAAACAACATTTGAGGGTGGTTGCAAGACAGTGTTATGAAAAGAAATGCAAACTCAGCATCGGCTGGCAATGGCCTCTGATTCAGCCTTTTCCCTAAGATACCACCTGTGGCTTCCACCTTTCCCTACAGGCAAAGAGATGTCAGCCTATGTTCCCAGCCCACCAGGGCCTTGGACTAGTCTGGCCAAAGCTTTCAGTGTAAGAGGTTTGGTTGGCCAGTGGGCAGTGCATGAGATCAGGTTTGCTCTAGCTTCCAGTATTTGGGATTCATGGAGCAGGCATTGAACTGACTTGGACAAGTTGCAGCCATCTCCTCACTTCTGCCACATCTGCCTAATCCAGGTCCCAGTTTTTACCCCAGTTCTCTGGAGCTTTGCCAGTTGACTTGACTGAGGATTTGCATTAGTTTCCTAGGGCTGCCCCAACAGTGTATCACAAAACCAGTAGCTCCATAGAAATGCCTTGTCTTCCTGTTCTGGGCTGGAAGTCTGAGATCAAGGTGTCAGTGTGGCGGGCTTCTTCTGTGGGTTGTGAGGAGAAAAGTGTGTTCCGTGGCTCTCTTCTTGCTTCTGGTGGGGTTCTGGTAATCTTTGGGTGGCTTCGGCCTCTGCTCTGTTACTCCAATCTCTGCCTTCATTTTCACATAGCATTCTCCTTGTCTATATGTATGGGTCCAAACTTCCCCTTTTCATAAGGACAACGGTCCTATTGGATTAGGGGCCCATGCTACTCCAGTCATCCTCATTTTACCTGATTATATCTGCAAGGATTCTATTCTCAAGTAAGGCCACATTCTCAGACACTGGGGATAGGATTTCAATTTATGGATGGGGTGTGAGTGGGGGCCCAATTCAACCCATGACAGGATTCTTGCCAAGTTTTTACCAACCCACTTTTATGCCTGCTTATTCCAACCTGCATCCCTAGCTGCTGATGGGAGTTGGGCTTTAAACCAGAGAGATCACTTAGAATCACAATCCTGATTACTGGTTGCTGGTCACCTGACTTCAGAAAGCACCTCAAACAGGAACCTACTGCCATAGTCTGTCTGTTGGAGCTGACCCAGGAAAAGACCAGGTGGGTGTGGAAGTTTGGGATTGGCGCTTTGACCTGTTTCCTCTTCCTGTGTTTAGGCCTGTCCTATCGACAGGCTTGCTCTCTCCATCTTCCTTTGTTTCAAGATGCCTTCTCCACTTATCCATGCATTCCTTTCTCAGGTAGCTCTGGGCCAGCAGTAGCTCAGAAAGCCTCAAGTTAACTTCTCTAATCAGTAACAGTGCCTTCACAAGCTAAATGCACTTTTAATTAAACTAATAAATCATACAAGTTAAAGCAATACTTTTGTGTTTTAGCATTCATAAAGGAGTAACAAGTGACTTCTCAAGAAGTCACATGTAGTCTATAAGTACTTCGACCATGAATAATTCACAAGATATCTATTAGCAATATGACTTCAACCATGGGATAAATTATTAGGAAATTATCAGATACGTAAATATCTACTTTACCTGTATATTTAACTCTCTGGTACATTCCTGAACACTCACAGGTCATTCACTTGGCAAACCTTCTGTTTTGAGTGTTAGCTCTACCAACTACTGCACTAGATTTGGGGGTAGAAAGATGAATGAATGAGAGGTAGTTTCTGAAATGAAGCTCATCTGCACCCCCTCTTCCCTTTCATAGGATTACTCAAAGGACAAAGAATTTGACTAGGTGACAGAAGATACTGAAGTTATTAAGTCTATAACAAGAGTGTGAAAAGAGTGATTTCTTACTGGGAATAAAATGAGCATTAGAGGTGGAAAGTCTGGCCCAGGACTTCTGTTCAGACACCAAGACCATTGCATTCCCTGGAGACAGTTTGTTTTCAGAGGCTAGTTAGTTCTGTTGGAGTGAACTGGGAAACCTTCTCCTTCTGACATAACCATGAATCCTTTCCTAAGGCTCTAAAACATCAGGGCCAATTTTTGCAGTTGGTTGACATGTAAAAGAACATCTCCAAGAAAAATAAGAGGATTCCAGAAAAGGAGCAGAGGTGGGGATGGGTGGCAAGCATGTGAGGGTGGGAAGCTGCAAGGGAGGCCTAAACGGGGGGGGGGGGGGGCTGAGAAGTTGCTAGATTTTCATTAAAACACAGGACTAACAGATTCTGCCAACACAGCTGCCCTGAGCTCTCTCTTGTTTACAGTAAGATGGCCATGAAGGAAAACTGATGATGGATATTACCCAAGGAACATGTTTTCTCAGAAATGTAAGTTTGTGCCAATAAATTGACTTTAGGCAAGTAAAGCAACAGGGAAAATTCCTATAGGGGAATCAAGGCAATTTTCCGTCAGGTCAGGTTAAACAGCTGGCTTCATCTCAGTGGGCTGGTGGACTGCTCCTCAATATTTGCTCTATTAACCTGAAGGCTTGGGGGGATCCAGGCTACCAGTGTCCCCTTTGGCTCTCCAGAGTCTTTCCTGTAGAAAGTCAGTAGTCTACTAACATCATCACAGCACAGCCACATTGAGTAGGTGAGAGACTGTGAACCAATGTGACCAACCCAGTTCCATAGATTAGACATAGGTTTTGGGAGTCACTCTTGCTGGTTCACACCATTCTTGGTACCCCTGGTGTGGTATTCTACTCTGAATCCAAATTCTGCAACTGTGGTTCCTCTGTTATATAATTTTAAGCTGCACTGGTGCCCCTCAGCTTTTCTCACCAGGTCTAGTCTCTGGAACTGATACATACTTCTCTTTCCCTGATTCTTCACCTTCTCCTGCACTTTCCCTCACATCCCCTTTAATTCCTGATATCCTTGAAAAAACATTCCCTAGTGACACCGCTGGCATTTCACATCAAGTTGGACTTTTTAAATCTAGCACCTATAGAGTAAAAGACTTCCTGTGTAGAAAAGGAAAGTGCACAAAGAAAATACCATGCTGGCTCCTGACTTCAGTGAGCTTGCCATCCTTTAGAGAGACAGGGCACAGACACATGGATGCTTCCATCTCAACCCCATGGCAGGGCCAGTGGATGAAGCAAGTAAGTGTGTGGAACTGGCGGTTAAGAAGTCCAAAGACTATTTTTTGCCAGGAGCAGGATATAAACCCATTTTCCCCCAGGGCCCAATTCATGAACAAAGTGAGAACAAGCTTGGTCAGTGTTCTTCAAAGCAAAACAGTTTTTGTGTGTGTGTGTGTGTGTTTTTTAGGTGACACATAGACGCATAACTGAATAAGATTAATAAGATCACTTCTAGAGTGATGGAGGTATAGGTAGACACACTGTGCTTCCTCACACAACCTAAAGGACAACAGTGAACTTAAAAACAAAAAACAACCAGAACTGCCAGAAAATCAAACTGTATGGAAGTCCAACAACCAAGGAGTTAAAGAAGAAATATTGATCCAAACTGGTAGGAAGAGCGGAGACAGGCAACCAGGCAGAGAGGACTCACGGTAAGGTGGCAGCTGGCAGAGCAGGCAGTCCCACATTTGTGTGCAGATAAACTGGAAAGAACAACTGGGAAGCAAGACAGACTGCACAACCCCGGGTTCCAGCACAGGGAAATAAAGCCTCAAAGCCTCTAAATGAAAACACCTGTGGGGGTTGCCGCTGCAGTGGGAGAAACTCCCAGCCTCAGAGGAGAGTTAATTGGAGAGACCCACAAGATCCTAGAATATACACAAACCCACCCACCTGGGAATAAGCACCAGAAGGGCCCAATTTGACTGTGGATAGAGGGGGAAGTGATTGAAAACCAGCCAGGAGTGCAGCAAGTGGCACTATTCCCTCTCAGACCCCTCCCCCACACGCAGCCTCACAACAGAGCAACATGGGTTTTCCTGCCCTGGCAAATACCTAAGGCTGTGCTGCCCCTTACTGTGTAACAGGTGCACTGAGACAAAAAAAAAGGCCCAAATGAAAGAACAAATCAAAGTTCCAGAAAAAATACAACTAAGTGATGAGGAGATAGCCAACCTATCAGATGCACAGTTCAAAACACTGGTAATCAGGATGCTCACAGAATTGGTTGAATGTGGTTGCAAATTAGAGGAAAAAATTAAGGCTATAAAAAGTGAAATAAAGGAAAATATATAGGGAACCAACAATGACAGAAAGGAAACTGGGACTGAGGTCAACGGTTTGGAGCAGAAGGAAGAAATGAACATTCAAGTGGAACAGAGAAAAAACAAGAATTCAAAAAAATGAGGAGAGGCTTAGGAACCTCCAGCACAACTTAGAACATTCCAACATCCAAATCATAGGGGTGCCAGAAGAAGAAAAGAAAGAGCAAGAAATGGAAAACTTATTTTAACAAATATTGAAGGAGAACTTCCCCCATTTGGCAAAGGAAATAGACTTCCAGAAGGTCCAGGAAGCTCAGAGAGTCCCAAAGAAGTTGGACCCAAGGAAATACACACCAAAGCACATCATGATTACATTACCCAAGATGAAAGAGGAGAGAATCCTAGAAGCAGCAAGAGATAAGGAGGCAGTTACTTACAAAGGAGTTCCCATTCGACTATCAGCTGACTTCTCAAAAGAAACCTTGCAGGCAAGAAGGGGCTAGAAAGAAGTATTCCAAGTCATGAAAGGCAAGGGCCTACATCCAAGATTGCTCTATCCAGCAAAGCTGTCATTTAGAATGGAAGGGCAGATAAAGTGCTTCTCAGATAAGGTCAAGTTCAAGGAGTTCATCATCACCAAGCCCTTATTATATGAAATGTTAAAGGAACTTACCTAAGAAAAAGAAGATAAAAAACATGAACAGTAAAATGACAACAAACTCACAATTATTAACAACTGAACCTGAAAAAAACCCTAAAACAAAAACAAACTAAGCAAACAACTAGAACAGGAACAGAATCACAGAAATGGAGATCACATGGAGGGTTATCAGTGGGGCAGTGGGAGCAGGGAGAGAAGGAGAAAAGGTACAGATAACAAGTAGCATAAATGGTAGGTAGAAAATAGACAGGGGGAAGGCAAGAATAGTATGGGAAATGGAGAAGTCAAAGAATGTATACATATGACCCATGGACATGAACAAAGGGGTAGAATGTGGGTGGGAGGGGATGTGCAGGGAGAAGGGGAATAAAGGGGGAATGGGACAACTGTAATAGCATCATCAATAAAATATATTGTAAAAAAGATCACGTGATGAGAGTTATTCCCTTTTAAATTCTTAATTTGGCTACATAAAGAAATGGGGCGAGGAGTAGTGTTGGGTTCAGTCTTCGCCTACTGTAGGTGCAAGGACTGAACAATGTTTTGTTTTCACTATATTTATTTTCAGGCATTTTTTACAAGTTTTCTCCACTCAAGTTAATAACACTTTTAAAATCACATCTTTTAGTAAAATAAATGAGTTAATTTAAAGAACTATATCAAGAAAATAATAGGCCATGGCACGTGAGTATACCAAAAGTTATGAATGTGGCACTGGAAAATTCGAGGTTTAGGAAATACCAAGTACATAAACTCTGACACACTTTTCATCCCTCTACTTCTTTTGATTTTGCGAGATTTTCAAGACAATGGTGTGGTTCATGGGGTCTAAGAAGTGCAATGAGATGATTCACTGAAAGTGCAATATGGCAATGATCCATTCAGAAATAATCTGTGATATAGATGGAGATAAAGAATAAAGATGTGGATATTGATGCTATATAAAGATATATAGATGTAGGTAAGTAGATATCAATAATATGATTATCTGCAATATAAAAAAATGAGAGAGATATTTCAATCTTCTACCCAAGAGGAGAGATAAGCTTTTAAATTGTTGTCTAGATTTCTCTTAATTCATGGGATACTTGAGTTAAAAAAAATTTTTTTTTTAAGTTTTAACCTGCATGGGTGTTCCCAAGGACTTAAAAAAGAGCAGTTTCATCTCAAGAAGGTGGCTGGACACTGGAGACTAGAGAATGAACTCTCAGGTGTGGCTAGCTCTCAGGTGTCTTTGAGAGCAGGGCTTTCTGTGATTCCCATGGACCCTCCACCACTCAGGTGCACCCAGGAAAGACATCTGTGCTGGTGGTTATGGTCTGAGACCCATGGATGAGGACTACACCTGGCAAGCTCCAGGGTTTTGGGAGGGGAAGACACAGAAGGATGGATGGCAATGGAAAGTCCGCTTTTCTGGACATTAGGAACACCGAGACTGCAAGAACAACTTGCATAGTATTTCTCGTTAACCTTGTTGACGGAGGCACTAAAAAGTGATTTTTTTAACAGGACAAAATGTAACTTTTGTGCCTTAATTCATGGACAAATACATTCACTCTACAGGGGAAGGAGGAAAGGAATAGTCTGGAAAGACACGGGCTGTCTTTTCACACTGTCTTCCCTCCTTCTGCCTGCTCTTTCTTTTATTTCTCTGGGTCTACCAATCACACAGACACGCATATAAATTAAGTGTGATTTCATGTAATATGTGACATAATATTACAAACATATAATAAACCATATACCCAGATATAAAAATAATTACATCTGAGACACATCTCTTAGAAGCAAAACAGACAGTTGATCCCACATCCAGCACTTGGAAATGGCCTGGCCACAGCCCACTGATGAATGCCACAAGCATATGCTCTGTTGGTTATCATCATCATCTAACGAACACACAGCTAGTTAAACCCAGTCCAGGGCTGTGTTTTCACCGTTTAGGTCATTTCTGTGTCAGTCTCCAGAAACACTGTGCATGGCCACCTGAATGTGTCACCTATAATTTTTGATTGCACATAATTACTTTTCAAAAGTATCCCCAGAGCACCTAGCCAAGTGCCATGGAGGAAATAATTATTTGGGAAATAGATGGATGGATGAGTACTGGATAAATTATTTTTAGTCTGATTTCCTTTACAGGCGAAAGTTTCCACCCCATAAAAATCTGAGGGAGCTGTTGCTCTGACATTTAGCTTTCAGCCTTGTAAAGTGGAAAAGCATGATGCGAATGGAAGTCTACTGCACTGCACTGTGCAATTAAAAACTGACTTCTAGAAATACAGTGCTATTTTCAGATCTAAAACAGACTGCAATGAGCATGAGTTGCACTACAGAGAGAGAGAGGGAGATCCTAGAAACATATCCAACCACAAGAAAAGGCGAAAAGGGGCTTGTTCACTGCATGGCTGGCCATTGGGCTTTGCGGCTGGAATGCATGTCAGTGTTTCTTCATTTTTGCAGATGAAAAAGGAGTATTTAGAATTTCCAAGAGAAAAACATCCACAATTATTTTCATATGAAATCTGGCCAAGGGGACATTTTGATAAACTAAATTCATAGATTCTAATCTTGCCTGGTTTTTATTACATGTTCTAACCTTTCCTCCTTTCATTATTCAAAATGATCTGGTTTCACCAGACACTGCATGGCTATAGTCAGTTCAAAAGGATGAAATATGTTTCCTCAATTGATGTGCAGTTAGGAGGGAAGCCTGCTGGGTAGTAGACCCACTGTGGGGGCCATCTAAGGGGTGCTTGATGGCAGAAACAGGTGACGACAGAAACCCAAAGACTATTTCACTACCCTAAGAATATTGAACTTTACCTTAGTTCCATCCATTTAGTCCAGTGAGTTTTATACAGCTGTGAATACTTGTTTCAAAGACTTCAATTTCACCCTGGCCATTGTGGCTCAGTTTGTTGGAGCATCGTCCTGTATACCAAAAAGATGTGGGTTCATTCCTGGTCAGGGCACATGCCTAGGTTATAGGTTTGATTCCAGGTCCTGGCACACAGTGGAGACAACTGATCAATGCTTCTCTCTTACATTGATGTTTCTTTCTCTCTCTTTATTTCCTTCTCTCTCTCCTTTCCTCTATTTCTAGAATAAATCAGTATATCTTTAGGCAACCATTAAAAAACTAAAATAAAGACCTCAGGTTCAATTTTCCCTATATCTATACAACATCTATAATTATATTATAAGGGGTTATTTGTATTAAAATTAATGTTATCACCATTCTGACTTGCCTGTACCACTTCTACCCAGTGTCACCTAGAACCCGGTGTCTGAGGAGAACCACCCAGTCCATACTTCTTTGTCATTATTGCCTCATGGCCTCTCAGGTTGGGTTCCCTTGGGAATAATGAACACTAATTATGATTTCATTTTGACTGAAAGCTAGAATTAAGAATAGAGCAAGGTTACAAACTCAGAGTGAGAGACTTCTGGATTCTTCCTATGGAAAACAACATTAAGTCAATATTCTTTATAATGTACAGAACTAGCCTACCTAAGCACAGTTTCCCCATTTGTAAAATCGAAATAATAATAGCTTCCTCATGAGGCTGTTTTGAGAAACAAAGGAGCTATGGGCAGAGAACCCAGCCCACAGTGTGTGATGATATGTCCTTAATAAATGAAAGTGGTTGTTTTTTGTTTTTGTTTTTTGTTAAACCTACATTTCTGTGTTCTTCTTAAATGAGAAACATCTCAAGACTCCTTGCTGAAAGAAAAACAAAAATAAAAAATATCCCTTCAAAGATGCTGAGAGCCAGATGGGTAAGTCATAGGTGGATCTCAGGGAAAGAAGCCAGTGGCTGAGGGCAGGAGAAGGAGATCTTGCTGTAGGTTTTATTACTTCTGTGTCTATTTTAATGACCTCAAATAAGTTCTGCACAACCAGTTTTCTGCCTCCTGCTCCTGTCCTTTTGCTATGTTCTGCGCGGTAAACACAGGTTTGCCCGACAACCTCTGGCAACACCATGACAACCACTTGCTCAGAAATGTTCAGTGACTTCCTGTGCTTTAATGAATTATATCCCAAAGCACTGATCAGTTTTGAAATTCCTTTGAAACCTCATCTTTCCTAGGTCTTCTTTATACACTCCAGCTACACTGGACACGTTTTACATCTGTAACATGCCCTACTCTTCCTGCCCTGCAAAGGGCATATACATGGTTTTCTTTTCTATAAATCTCACAAGGAGCTCAAGTAAGTATGATTTTCTGTCTAATATTCTTCCCTGATCTTACAGTAAGAGTACATCTCTTAGAAATCTGAATTTCTAAGTTCTCTTTATGCACATCTGCAATGACAGTTAAGCATTCTATAGTGGGTTGTGGTTATTTTCTGAGTTTTATCTTACAGGCTGGGTTAATAGCTACTTAGGGTACTGTTGACATTTTAATTACACTATAAGCAAGACCTAACACAGAGTTGGTGCTGAATCAGTGTTTGCTGAATATATGAATGAATGGCAGTGATTTCATTAAAATTCCTCAGTGTAATTGAGAGGTAAGAAAAAGGCCCAAATATATATAGCAATGAAATCACAGGCAGTGCTAAGGGTCTGAGCAGTTAGTTCAAAATGTTATAGGAGAAATAGGTAAAAAAAAATTGACAGGAATATTTAGCTTGGCCTCTGAAGATTTTAGGGGTCTTTCCACAGGGTATTAACAGTTGAGAATAATGGATAGACTTTCTCAAAATCCACAAAGTAAATTAAAACCAAAGAAGGGAGTCATTTTGCTTTACCTACCAAATACCACTATATTTTCTATATATAAATATTATTGTATAAATTATTAAAATGTTTTTCCTTGGAACAAAGAAACCTTCTAGAACCCACACATAGAACTTACCTACCATCTTTGCTGAAGATGAAGAACCTCTTTGGGCCACCATTTGGGTTACAATTTCTACAACTTCTCCTTCATGAGAAGAAATCTGTAGCAACAGCTTAAGAATTAATAGTCTCTACAAAGCAACATGATGATGTTTGAGTTAATTGTAAACACTTTTCCTTGTGGAAATCATTCATGTTAAAATAATGAGGGTTTTTCACATATCCTGATTTTACTGGAGCTTTAGAAAAACAGATTCACAAACTGAGTGAATGAATCCATGACAGTGAGAGAGAGTGTTCTGATTCTCAATTATAATGTGCTGAGGAGTGAGGAAGATTGATGGAAAGGAAAAGGATCCTTTCTGCTATCGCCTAGGACGAATGTCACATTTCAGGATCCCAGATGTGCTCAACGGCAACTCCCAGGGATTTGAGGGTGGAAGGTCCATCTTTCCTCAATGGCGGTCCCTGTCCACACTGTGTGTGCCGGGGGCATGATCTGAAGCCACACTCAGTGAGTTTCTGCAACTACAGGGAAGGCTGAAGGCCTGCCCAGGATGTGCTCCAAGCCCACAGAAGGGGAAAATACTCACGGTTCTCTCTGCAGAGGGGCCCAGTGCACTTAGTCTTCTAGTTAGGGTGACCAACCTGCCTGGGCCTGCCTGAGACTTGCCTCGTTTTAACACTGAAAAGCCCATGTTCCCAAGCAGCCCTCAGACCTGAGGGAGCAGGACAGTTCACCATGACCCTGCCTCCAGTCAAGGGTGTCTTTTAAAGCAGAACTTCTCAGACTTTAACGTGCACAGTTAACATCTGAGGATCTTGTTAAAATTCAGCTTCACATTTAGTGAGTCTGGGGCGAGGCCTAAGATCCTGCATTTCTAACAAGTTCTCAGATGATGCTAATGCTGCTGTGGGTCTGCGGAATCACACTCTGAATATCAGGGTTTAGAGAATCCTTTGTTGACTCAGAGGTGAACGAAGACACTCTTTTATCATTTACAAACAGTGTATCCTTGGTGAAGTGACTGAAGCTCACTAAGCCCTCAGTGTCCTCATCTCTAGTAGAGATTAAAAGTAGTATCTTTTTCACTGGTCTGTTGTGAGAATTAATTAAGATTATTATGGGCACAGAATAAGTTTAAGCACCAAGTAAATATTAGCTGCTTTCATTATTATGAGCATTTGTATTGCATATTACTGAAATAATCAAAGAGGCCACTGAGACTGAAAACACTAATAAGTTGAAGAAGGTTTCAGGTTACCTCATGGTTGACATAGGCAGAGAGAGAGGCGTATCACCAGGTTGGATGGAAAATAGGTTTGACCCATTGGGTGGATCTTCAAGATTATGTTCACCATCAAATACTAGTCTTTAACATTTTGCTACACAGTCTGCCTCCCGATTCTGAGTTTCCTGGAACAGTAGACATGTTGTAAAACTCCAAAAATCTGACTCATGCAGACAAAATTGGGCCCATTGGGCGGTTGTGGCTGAGGCTTGACCTTACTTCCAGCTGGGCTACATGGCTTGAGCTGCCACTTTGTGAACTTGGAGAAGTTATACAACATCTTTGAACTTGAGCATCCTTACTACCAACAGGGATAATAATGCCTACCTCATGGCTCATGTGAGAATCAAATGTGAATTGTCCATGCTAAATGCTCAATAAATACTGGCCAGTGTTATAATTATCCTCTTGGTATAACAGGACTACTTCTGCCTAATATTCATTAAGAAAGAAGAGACACTGCATTAAATGCATCTCGGATGTATTGACTCTCAAAAAGCGGTGGTGCCCTCAGATCTTCATTATCAGATCTGGCTGGTACCTGACCACAAGGAGAGAAGCCATCAGATGTTAATTTTCTGCCTTATTATGTGAGTCTTTGGTGCATAACACATCTTTATTCTTACTCACTGGAGTAGGGGTAGTTTGTTTAGTTGGTCTATAAAGATAACCATTATTGAGCCAATGGGCTGCACCCAAAGTCTGACATTCCCCATGTACCAGCTGATTTAACTTGTTTGTTATAGGAACTAAAAATTTAAACTTGAGAAGCAAAAATTTATGAAGTCAATGTCAGGTAGCAGCAACTCCTGGTGGGGTAGGGAAAACGCAGGATGTTTGGGGTTTAACAGCTGTGAGGTAGTGACAGTCATGTCAGCAGTTGGGCAAGCACCCATTTATATTTCAACATCACTTCAGGGACAAAACATTTTTTCTGAAACTTGACCATATTTCTGATGATACAAAAAAGGGGAGCAAAAATATTTAATCCCAGTCTAACAAATAACACTATCGTCATGCCCAAAACTAGGTAAACCCTTGCCTCTAAAAACAAAAATAAAAATAAAATAAAATAAAGTACAGCAGCTCAGAAACCCTTCTTTGGAATTACTTGAAAAAGCCCAAAAATGTTGTCTTGATTCTCATACCCAGATGCCCTCACTGTGTATAGAACCAGGTTATGCATTCAAGTCTCAATTGACTGGAAGGAGCTTTGGCTTGGAATTGGTTCAAATTCTGGCTGCCCCCCTGAATAACCATCTAACTTTGAGGAGGTTATTTAACCTCTCTGATCCTCACCTGTTATAATGAAATAGCTACAATCTATCCTACAAAGGATGCTGGGAAACATAAATGGTATAATGTTCAAAACAACTCCCACAGACATTAGCTCATAGAAAACATTTAATAAATATTCACCTACCTTCTCTCTTCCCTGCTAACCTGTGTTTGCTTGTTTCTAATACACTGTCAGCCATCTGTCCCACTTTAGATAGAGACAAAGCTGAGTGCCTACCTGTTCATGATGTGACCCGGGGCATGAGACCCTTAGTCTCTGTGTCCTTCAGGTCACAACCAAGCATGGGGTACTGAAGCTCCTTGATCCAGTTACCCTGGAGAATGACATCATCAGCATTCCTTACCTATTACTAATTTGCATTAGTGAGCATAACCCAAACCCCTTCTGTACACCATTCTCTGTCGACCAGGTCACGCTGACATAGCAATGATGGCATTGGGAGGTCGGTGGTCATTTGTCCACCACACACCAGCTTGGGCAGAGCACCTATCAGTGGAAAACCCTCTTACATTTCAAAAGAATGTCTTTCAGTTTGTCCTCCTCCTTAAAAAAATGAGGGTCCCAGTTTTGACCGTACCATGCTCCTCTTTACGTATGCACCATGCCCTCTGGCTATGACCTCACAAAAGGCTTTACAAGTAATTGCCATAGTCTTTTACAGTTTTAAAAATGGAGTCCAGCCAGAGTCTGAAAACCAAGACCTCTGCTCATATTTTTCCAAATTCCTCCAAATCTTTGCAAAGTAGGGGTCACCAGTTTCCTGCTACTCAGTTTTTCATTTTTCACATTTTAGAACTACTAAAATATGAAATGTCTACATTATGAAGCCCATTCTGTTGGAAGCTTGGATCAACAAGGATTATGTGGTCCTAGATGACTATTCAATAAACTGTACTCATATAATAAGGACTGAATGAAAGCTTTAATTTATTTTTCCTTTTAAGTCTCCAGAAGAATCCAATTTCCTTCATACATAGCAAACATATGTGTCTCTGTGTGTTTATGTATAAAAAGAGAACAAGCCAAGGAATTAAGTAATTTGAATTTTAGTTAGAACCGTATCTTTTTGATTAAGTATGTATGTGAAAGTGGTTTGCTGTTTTGGGTTTAATTTTCTTCATCTTTATAATGATAATTTTGAATAATAAACTTCAATGACAATCTCCAAACCCTGAAATTTTATAATTCTATAAAAAATCGTTATTTTTTAATCTGAAGTGGTACAATGGCTAATTTTGCTACCTGCTGTTTCTCATTTATAATAATGTATAGAAAGGATTCCTAAGAATACATAAATCATTGTTCATTGTATTAAAAAGCAACATTCCTTATGGTAGGGCAGAATGTCCTTGTCACTGAGTGGGCAGTGACTTAAAAGGCTGGGGACTCTGCTTAGAATGCTGAACATCCATCAGCAACCCAACAAAATTACTTGTGAAAATGGTGGGGCGGGGGAGGGAGTGTTGAGCATGACATTCTGACTATCGTAAGTATTTTATGACTTCTTCCCTCATTGACAAGTCATGGAGCACATTCATTGTTCTAGGTTTAAAAATCCATCTGTATTTTTCCTACTCAAAAAGGAAATGTTAGATACCGGCTGTGATTTTCAAAACATGTAACAATGTGTATGGCATGGGCTCCCACCTGTCAGAATAGATGCCAACCACACAGAATAGCCACTTGGGAAACAAGCCTTAACAAACGAAGCCAAACCAAAGAAAACATAACTTAAAGTACTTTCCTTGCCCCCACCCTCACTTAAGAATAATTTCTTTCTAATGACCCAAAATATAAATATGCATGTTTCCAGTTTTAAAAGAAACAGCCAAACAGGGAAACATGCCTCTGATCCCTGCCTACTCCTCACTCCATCTCATCCTCCTGCACCCTCCCTCCCTCACCCACTTAGACCATCTTTGCACCTCTTCCTGGAAAGCTCTCCTGTCTCCTTGGAAAACAGACTCCCATTCATTGTTCACTCTTAGGAGAGCACTGTGCCACCTCCTGGAATGAGCTCACTTGGCCATCTCAACTGATGGCCATACCTCCTGGTTACACCCAGCACACCACTCTGTTTTGTTTTCTTCCAAGCATTTAGGAATATCTGAAATTCTGTTTATTGACATTCAGTACTTGTTTATTTTCTGCCCATTCCACTAGGCTCTCCACAGAAGCCCTAGACCATGTCTGGCCCATAGTATGCCATCAATTAATATTTCAATATTAGTAATAATGATAATGATACACCTAAACATTTATGGGTATCTAACTGCACCTAACTACATGTAAGACTGTACATAGATTACCTCCCTAAAACTCAAATCAGCTCTATGAAGTAGATCTTCCTTATATGAGATGAGGAAAACTTGGTCAGAGAGGCAACATGCTCAGGATCTCAGTGTAACGGGAAATTTGGTTCAGATACCGACTGCATTTCCTTGCTGTTTTGCCTCCTTAGGCACTCTATATTTAATAAATAAAGTAAAACATGCCCATTGTCTCATTGTAAGAGACTATTGAATTGTATTACTTTTCAGTGAACAGTGATTTTTAATATTTTGTCTTCATGTTCTTTGTACACTTTCCCCAATGAACCATATCTGTAAGGAAATATGTTACCATAGTGTATTGCTTCTTACCATAAATAGTAATTTAAGATTTTATCACTCATCACTCAGGACATTGTTGATAATATATATATTTTTAAATAGGCATGCTATAGACTAAATATTTATATACCAAAGAAATGCATATGCTGAAAGCTAATTCCCAGGGTGATGGCATGTGGAGGTGGGGCCTTTGAGAGGTGATTCAGTCCCGAGGGTGGAGCCTTTGTGAATGGGATTAGTGCCTTCATAAAAAAGACCCCTTTCTGTCATGAGTGGTTACAGCTAGAAGATACCCTCTACGAACCAGACAGTGAGTCTTCATTAGACACTAAATCTGCTGGCACCCTTGAACTTGGACTTTCCAGCCTACAAAACTGTGAGAAATAATTTTTGTTGTTTATAAGTCACTCATTTATGGGATTATTATTATATATGGACTAAGGCAAGACAGATATTGGAACAATGAGAAAAATCAGATGTAGAAATATTAATAAGATTTTGGACTTCTGGCCAAGATGGAGGCATAGGTAGACACACTGTACCTTCTCCCACAAGCAAAAGGACAACAAACTTAAAAACAAATATACCAGAATTGACGGAAAATTGAGCTATATGGAAACCCAACAACCAAAGAGCTAAAGAAGAAACATTCATCCAAATCAGCAGGAGGGGCAGAGATGGGCACCTGGAAAGGGCTCATGGCTAGGTGGTGGGTGGAGGACCAGTTGAGGTGGCAGCTGGCAGACTGGGGGACTCACATTTGCATGGATAAACTTGGAGGAGCAACTGGGGAGCAAGACAGACTATGCAACCTGGGGTTCCAGCATGGGGCAAAAACCTCAAAGCCTCTGACTGAAAACCCCTATGGAGGTTGAGGCAGTATCAGGGAAAACTTCCAGCCTCACAGGAGAGTTTACTGGAGAGACCCACAGGGTCCTAGAATGTACACAAGCCCACCGACCTGGGAATCAGCACTGAAAGGGCCCAACTTGATGGTAGGTAGCAGCGAAAGTAACTGAAAACTGGCAGAGAGAGGAGCAAGTGGCACTGTTCCCTCTAGAACCCCTCCCTCACCTACAGTGTCACAACGCAGCTATGTGGGTTGCCTGGCCTATTGAACACCTAAGACTCCACCCCTTACTATGTAACAAGCACCAAGACAAAAAAAAAAAGGCCCAAATGAAAGAACAGATCAAAGCTCCAAAAAAATATAACTAAGGAATGAAGAAATAGCCATCCTACCAGATGCACAGCTCAAAACACTGATTATCAGGATGCTTCAGGAACTCTCTGGATACTTCAACAGAATAAAAAAGATCCAGGCAGCAATGGAGGTTGCAGTATGTGAAATGAAAAATCTACAGGGAACCAACAGTGATGGGGAGGAAACCAGGACTGAAATCAAGGGTTTGGAGCAAAAGGAAGAAAGGAACATTCAATCAGAACAGAATGAGGAAACAAGAATTAAAAAAAAAAAATGAGGAGAGGCTTAGGAACTTCCAGGACATCTTTAAATATTCCAACATCTGAATCATGGGTGTGCCAGGAGAAAAAGAAGACCAAAAAATTGAAAACTTACTTGAAAAAAGAATAAAGGAGAACTTCCCTAATCTGGCAAAGGTAATAACTTTCAGGAAGTCCAGGAAGCTCAGAGAGTCCCAAAGAAGTTGGACTCAAAGAGGAATACACCAAGACACATCATAATTACATTACCCAAGATGAAGGAGAAGGAGAGATTCTTAAAAGCAGCAAGAGAAAAAGAGACAGTTATCTACACAGGAGTTTTCATAAGACTATCAGCTGATTTCTCAAAAGAAACCTTGCAAGCAAGAAGGGGCTATATAGAAGTATTCCAAGTCATTAAAGGCAAGGACCTACATTCAAGATGACTCTATCCAGCAAAGCTATCATTTAGAATGGAAGGGCAGATAGATAAAGTGCTTCCCAGATAAGGTCAAGTTAAAAGAGTTCATTATTATATGAAATATAATTATGAAATTATATGAAATGCCCTTATTATATGAAATGTTAAAGGGACTTATCTAAGAAAAAGGAAACCTAAAACACAAACAGTAAAATGACAACAAATTCACGATTATTAACAACTGGACCTAAAAAAAACCCCAAAACAAAAATGAACTAAGCAAACAACTAGAACAGGAATAGAATTACAGAAATAGAGATCTCGTGGAGGGTTATCAGTGGGGGAATGGGAGTGGAGTACAGGAGGAAAATGTACAGAGAATAGGTAGCATAAATGGTAGGTAGAAAATAGACAGGGGGAAGGTTAAGAACAGTATAGGAAATGTAGAAGCCAAAGAACTTATATGTACAACCCATGGACACGAACAAACTGGGGGGGGGGGAATGCAGGTGGGAGGGGTTGTGCAGGGTGAAGGGGAATAAAGGGGGGGAAATGGCACAACTGTAATAGCATAAACAATAAAATATATTTAAAAAAACAAAAAAGATTTTAACAGAAGTATAGATTGCATGAAAGTAATTAAGCAGCCAACAAGTTAGAAGAAAAATAATTAGAAATAGTATATTTTATGACTGTACACAAATATAACCTTAATTTTTAATTTTGAAGTGTTTCCCAAAATTTTTTATAAGTTTCATATCAGATCCTTTGAAAGATTTGAAGTCATTCCTTTCTTATAAAAAATTTTCATTATTAACATCATCTTCCCATTCAGCCAAGTGTCTGTCATATGTAAGGAATGTCAGTAAGTATTCCATCTGAATCTTCTTTGTACATATTTTCATTGATAAATAAACTCTGAATTCATATAAAAAGTTAAATTTAAATAACTCATACTTTCTACTCTTATATGAAGTAAATCTTGAAACTAGAAATTCTAGGGTTCAACCCAGATCTACTGATTCAGAATGCCAGGGTAGGCATGGGCAAAGAAGGGGAGATCCGGAGAGAATTATATTTAATTATGCAAATTATGGGAAGACTTGCAAATTATATTTAAATATGCAAATTTTGGGAAGACTGAGCTGAAGAGTTCCATTCATGTGAGTAGTATAGGATGCACAGAAAGAGTAATATTAGACAAGACTTTATGAAATTCTTCATATTGTAATTTTGTCACTTTCCACTTCTTGTCTAGGTATTTAAGATCAGATTTCAATAACAATTGTATATGAAAAATTTAAAAGTTTAAATATTCAAAGTTCCCATCATCAAGCTTTTCTGTTCATTATTGACTGTAAGGGACTTTTCCTTTATTTTATAATACACGCACACACACCACACACAGTTTCATGGCAGCAAAGAAATCCTCACATTCCAAATATGTCTTAGCAAAGCATGATGGTTAAGAATTCTCAATATTTTAATGTTACTTAGAGCACCAGTAGGTAGGTTACCCTGGCCTCATTCCCAGAATTTAACAGTAGGGGCCTTGTGAAATGCTAAACGATGTGTATAACAGTATTCAGGCTCTCCAAGAGCCAATCCGTCAAAACATTTGCTGCTTTGAAAACGTGTTCTTCAAAAAAATGGGCATATGGAACTTATTAGTCTGCTTGGTGGAGTTCAGGCAGCAGAGTCCAAAATAAGCATAAAAACCTTTTGAGGACACAATCCTACCTTAAGGTAACAGGGTCTCTAAAATTGTCCCTCCCTGACCTAAGAGCTATAGAACTCTGACAGGAAGTAGTGCCGTTCCAAATATTTTCTTGGGATCCAAATGTTAGAATAGCTCAAAAGTGGGTAGAAGCTTTGAAAAGACCACAGTCATATTTAAACAGAGCCTGTGAAATATTTGACTTGTACAGTAATGATCCTTCATTTGGTATCTGTTTATCACCAATTTCCTGCAGTCTTTGGCCCATAATTGGTGTTTAATAAATATTTGCGAACAAATAAATCTGGCATTTTACTGGTACTTATCAAGTAGAAGTTAGAAAGAATAGCTACACACTTGTGGAAATTTGATAGATTAAGTAAACATAAATACTTTGATCTCTGGGGGTGGGGGGTAGGAAAGAAACATTTTAGCAAAGAAGGAAAAGAGTCATGATTAATTTACTCTTATTGTTCTCCTCCCTGCCATACCTACATCACCTGGATTGAAGAAGGTCAACTCCTTTTTTTAATTTGCATGTCTTCAGTTAATTAAAATATTGAAATATCAAAGAAAGCTCATCGGTAGAATTTATGAAAGATTAACTTACTTTTCATTGCATAACTTATGCTGTCTTGGACATTGAGACAACACCTGCATTTTATTTTCACTGGTAGCAAGGAGAGAAAATGCTGTTATCAGTCACTGCAGACAACAAGAACAGAATTTACTTTTTGAGGCTGAAAGGCCTCATACTCCTTACTGTGTTTTATTATGCATAACTGAAATTCTTCACAGTCACAAGTGTGAACTCCTCTTGATTGCATCAATATGTCCTTGGCACAGGGAGATATGAAGACCCCTTGTTGTGCAGAGACTCTGTTCGCTCCATTTGGATTTGCTTTGAAGGGATACAAGTCAATGTAGAAAGTGTGGCTTTTTGCAAAAGCCATGCATGCATTTCATTTCGAACTTCTTGAGGATCATAAGGTGAATCCATTTGCCTCGTTGTAAAATCTGCCTTGCTGGAACTTTCCTGACCTTTGGAGATATCCCTTCCCTAGCACATGTGATCACCCAAGGATCCTTGCCTGGACCTCCCTCTGATGGTTTGCATACTCCTGGGGCAATGCTCACTTCTGCCCGTTACCTAAGCTTTCACTCTTTCTTGATTTTTTTTTTTTTTGTATTTTATGACTGCTTCCCTTGGGATTTATTTTCCTAGAAAAATGACAAGAATGATCCACATAAGTCCATAAGAGAGGTTGTAAAATAAACATTACACCATGTGTGGGGTAAAAAAAATTACTGCAAATGGCTGTTCTCACTTTCTGGCATTTACACACATGGCCATCTGTTTGAGGGCTGTTTTACTTGGCTCTTCCCCAACGTTTATGTAACTGGCCAATGGAAAGGAAATGACATCACCGAGTTTCCTGAGCACTATCACTGGAGCCACGAAAAAGTGAGGAAACAAATTACTTAGTAAAGAGAAAGATGTTTTTTTCCAGTGTCTTTTTCCCACTTTTCCTTTCTTTCTTTCTTTTTTTCCCTAGCATTTCCAACAACAAATTTCTCCAACCTCTCTGCTCGCACTGCATTAATACTTGTGGGTATTTTCATTTTTGGCCTTAAATTTCTCCACCTTAAATTATGAGGGAGTTAGAGAGAAAAACATGCTCTGTTTGGGCTCCACACAATATGATCTTACTGTGTTGAAAAGTAAGGAGTTTTTGAACCAACTTAGCATCCAGTAACAGATTTGATTGACTTCTTCACTCAGTGGCAGCAGACTTTGACCCTGTACAGCCAGGATTGGAAAAGACCTGCAGTCTGCTACCAGACAGATGCTCCCACTGTCCCCTACAGCTCAGCCACAGCATGCAACTGAACCAGGAGGAACATTTGGAAAAGTATATCATATCTGCTGGCAACACAAAGACATCAAAGCCAGGAATGGCAGAAATTTTTATAGCATAGTTTATAGATTTTCTTATTCTAGTGTCTCAGTAATTTTCACCAATGGACCAAGGAGCCCTTTCATCTGATTCCAAAATAAGTCATCTCTAGGGGACCCCTAGCAGCTGTTTTTAAGGCTCACAAGTGTATGGAAAAAGTATTAGTGTTAGAGCAAATTACATGTACCTGCTGTTCAAACTTTCTCAGGATTCAGAACAAATAGAGGGTTTATGTAAGAAGGAAACTTTTAAAGCTTTTATGTAAAAAAAATAACTTTTTGGAATTTTTTAACATTTTCATACAATTTAATGGTCTCCCGCTCTATGAGTCTATAGAGTTGCCTCACCCTGGGTCAGTGTTCTTCCAAGCTGACATGGGAGCATCACTTGAAAAGTGTGTCCTTTTGAGACTGACTACCTGGATTTGTTTAACACTTTTTCTTCCTCTTCTTCTCATCTTTTCCATCATCATATCTACAGGTAAGTAGATTCTGTTGGTATCCTCCCAGATTTTCTCGGCCAGGTGGTGCATGTACCCTTGGGTGTTTTGAATTCTTTCTGAAAGATAGAGGAGAAATGTGAAAATGATTCATTGCCTTTTCCCATGTGGGCCATGCAAAAAGACAATGAACTATGTTCAGATTCCTCCTCTGTCCCCTAAAATGTCTCTTATGCATTGGGTCTGGTATGTTCCTTATTTAACAATGCACCAACAGACATGCTAAGTGAGGTGTAATGTTGTAATGGTTAATTCACTCATCTAGTAAGTCAAAAAATCTTTATTTACTTGATTTACAATAGTGAGCAAGTTGTACATGTGTGTGTTCAGTCAGTGTACACATGAATTATGGGGATGTGACTTTAATAATTAAAATATCATTTTAATGAATTTTAGATTTTCATCAACACTATAGACTCTAGAAGAGAAATAAGAAGGAGACATGTACAGAAACAAATAGGGAAGGGATCCCCGGAATAATTGAGAAAGAATGAAAAAGCAGAGAGGAAAGGGGTCAAGACACATGTCTGGCAAGATTTGGCAGCAGTAAACACTTTGATAAGGGGCAGATTCAAATTCTTTATGATCAAGTAGGTCATTTTCCTTTTGCTGCTTCTTTGATATGCGCACTCCTAGTAATGGAGGCCTTCTCCTGTGAGGCACTGCTGCCAGCACAATCCTTGTTTCCTTTCCTTTTTCTGAGTATATTGCTGCTGTCTTAACCTCCTGATGCTCCTATGTGCCACAAAACTTCCATTTTACTACAAACATTATTTAATGGAATACTTTTAATAAACAGTATGTAATTTGAGGAGTTTCAGGCTTGTCCTGCATATTGAAAGTAATTTGACTAAAATTTATCTTTTAAAAACTGTTATATTCTGTCACGTAATTTTGCCTTTTGACTAAATTGTGTCACAGGAATTGCTCTGATCATAAGGAGTTTAATTTACATCTTTCCTTTGTTCTTGCTTTTTCTTGTCTACCTACAAGTTAAAATATGAAACTCACAAAGTATTTCAGCTCCCTGGATAGTCACTGCTGGGTCACACTAAATGGCATAAGCTTTCATATTCTCTAACTTATAATTTAAACATTTTACATGCCTTAAATTTGAATTGGGGGCTACTAGTGTATAACACTTGTGCACCATATTTTATCAATTACCTAAGATTTGTTTTCTACAGGTGCAATTTTTTATGTGAGGGAATACCTTTAGGAGCTAATGCTTGAAGCTATTTCTGGCTTGTACATAAACTCTTTAAACCATTGGACCACTGAGTTATTTAGTTCAGAGAGTGATACAAAGATGGTGTCTGAGACAGGGCCCATGATCCCCAAAGTATCTGACGCTCCATCTCCCCCTCCCTCTCAATGTATAGGAATGGATATGATGGCTCTAAATAAGAGTTACTCCAATAGCTATTTTAGACATTCCTGTGAAAAGATATTACCCAGTTGCTCACAGCAGGCAGTTTAGCTGAGATAATTTTATTTTATGTGGCATGGATGATTTAAAATTCTACCTCTAAAGACTTCTAACCAAGATGGAGACATAGGCAGATATACTTTGCTTCCTCACACAACCAAAAGAAGGACAACAAATTTAAAAACAAAAAATAAGTGGAACTGCTAGAAAATTGAACTGTGTGGAAGTCTGACAACCAAAGAATTAAAGAAGAAACATTCATCCAGACTGGTAGTAGGGACAGAGAGGGTGCCAGACAAGGCAGCAGCTGGCAGAATGGTGGGCAAGGCAGCTGGCTGACCAGAAAGTCTCACTTTTGCATGTGGAAAAACCAGAAGGAAAAATTGGGGAATGAGACAAACTATGCAACCCAGGGTTCCAGTGCAAAGAAATAAAACCCCTGGCTGTAAAATTCTGTGGGGGTTGTAGCAGTGGGAGAAACTTCAGCTTCACAGGAGAGTTCACTGGAGAGACCCACAGGGTCCTATAACATACACAAACCTCCCCCCAGCTCCCCAGCAATCAACACCAGAAGGGCCCAATTAGTGGAGGGAAGTGACTAAAAGTGGGTCAAGAGCCAAGAAAGTGGCATTGTTTTCTCTGGGACCCCTCTCCCACAAACAGTGCCACAATGCAGTGACATGGGTAGCCCTGCCCTGGTGAATACCTAAGGCTCCATCCCTTACTATGTAACAGGTGCACTGAGACCAAGAAATATGGCGGGGCCTTAGGTAAAAGAAGAGATCAAAACTCCAGAGAAAGAACTAAGAGATGAAGAGATAGATAACCTATCAGATGCAGAGTTCAAAACACTGGGAATCAGGATGCTCACAGAAATTATTGAGTATGGTTGCAAAATACAGGAAGAAGTGAAGTCTATGCAAAGTGAAATAAATCAAAATATACAGGGAACCAACAGTGAAGGGAAGGAAACTGGAACTCAGATCAATGGTTTGGGGGAAAAGGAAGAAATGAACATTTAGGTGGAAGAGAATAAAGAAACAAGAATTCAAAAAAAATCAGGAGGGGCTTAGGAACCTCTGGGACAACTTTAAATATTCCAACCTCCAAATCACAGGGGTGCCAGAAGAAGAAAAGGAAGAGCAAGAAATGGAAAACCTATTTGAAAACATAATGAAGGAGAACTTCCCCAATCTGGCAAAGGAAATAGACTTCCAGGAAGTCCAGGGAGCTCCAATAGTCCCAAAGAAATTGAACCCAAGGAAAAACACACCAAGGCACATCATAATTGCATTACCCAAGATAAAAGATAAGGAGAGAATCTTAAAAGCAGCAAGAGAAAAGGAGACAGTTACCTACAAAGGAGTTCCCATAAGACAGTCAGCTGATTTCTCAAAAGAGACTTTGCAGGCAAGAAGGGGCTAGAAAGAAGTATTCCAAGTCATAAAAGGGAAGGACCTACATTCGAGATGACTCTATCCAGCAAAGCTAGCATTTAGAATGGAAGGGCAGATAAAGGGCTTTCCAGATAAGGTCAAGTTAAAAGAGTTCATTATCACCAAGCCCTTAATATATGAAATGTTAAAGGGACTTATCTAAGAAAAAGAAAATAAAAAACATGAATAGTAAAATGACAAAAAAGTCACAATTATTAACAACTGAACCAAAAAAACCTGAAAACAAAAACAAACTAAGCAAACAACTAGAATAGGAACAGAATCTCAGAAATGGAGATCATATAGAGGGTTATCAGCAGAGAGGGGGAGGGAGAACAATGGGGGAAATGGAACAGGGAATAAAAAGCATAATTGGTAGGTACCAAATAGACAGGAGAAAGTTAATAATGTTATAGGAAATGCAGAAATCAGAGAACTTATATCTGAGACCCATGGACATGAACTAAGGAGGGCGATGCTGGTGGGGAGGGTGGCGCTCAGTGGGGAATAAAGTCGAAAAAGATGGAACAACTGTAATACCATAATCAATAAAATATAGTTAAAATAAGAGTCTATATCCAATAAAAACATAGCAGACACCATATGTGATTATATGTACATGTGTATGAATATATATGAATTAACTCTATGTTATATGTATTTATATATGTATATATATATATGTTGTTTTGGCACACTCTACTTTAGAGATGCATTAGTTTCCCTTTGACCATATAAGTGTATTTTTAAAATAAAATAAGATGGCTTAAAAATATTAATTGTAGAAGTCAAACTTCTCTGCATCATGGAGTGAACTTCCACCATCCCACCAGCACCCTGCCGCTTCTCACTCTTACTTTGGTGCATTTGGCAGAACCAGTTTTCTTTAATGAACAGAGATTTCCTTTCCAAGAAATGGGCAGCAACTCCAGACTGATCAGATGAAATGCTACTGGGTAGTGTCCAGTTTATCCAAGTTGATTTCTCCAGGTGTATGTTACCTATGTGCTATGATTTTACTGGTAGCTTAAGAGCCAATTTTCTCAGCAAAATTGTCTCCTATCTCTAAGAGAACAAGAATGACCACTAAGGAAAAAAAATACATACGACATTACACTGCTGAGAATTTTATGCTCCACCCCCCCACCCTTGGTAGTAGGAGGACCTTTGTCATGCAAAGGCAAAACTAATAAGAACTTTATGCTTTGGCTTAAACATTAAAGAGAAATGTATCCATGTAAAGTCTTTGCCCTGAATGAGTAGACAGATGGGTTTGGGTTCAGCCTCAGGAAAAGTTGGATGAATTTCCTCCAAGAGTGAGCATGGGCAGAAGGCACAGTTTTGTGTTTTCAGGACAAAGGTTGGATCTAAAGGAAGTAAGAGGCTTTATCTCTGAGTCTAAAGAATTAAAGGAGGATAAGAAAAGCAATTACAGTATCTGACACTGGATTCCCTATTGTTTGTGCCACAATTTAGGTAATTTGTTCATCATCAGTCACAAGACTGAAGTCTCAATTCTTTGCTAGAAGCATATTCTTCCCCAAAACAGGAAGTGACACTTTAAGTAACTGCAAATTTAACAGTTACTACCAGGCTGATCCTGCTCTTTGTCGCTGCTTTCCTGTCTCAGTCCGGAGGAAGTGGCAGACAGGGAGAGGGAGGGTGGGGGGAGCCGTCTCTGTGGTCCGTGGGGACTGGCTTCTCCTCAGTGCAAGAGTGATGAAAACACTTTAAACAGTTGCCAACAGCTCCATAGAAAGTATTTGACATCTCACCTACATCAACAAGCTGGAGTTAAAGGTTAAATCACACACACTCAAGTGCTGGGGAAAAGGATATGTGTATGTCATCAACTTTCTTTATTCTAGGTTCACCCATGTCAACAAGGAGACACTTCTGCTGGTTGGAGCCGCCAGGACAGCAGTGACTGATCCACAGTTTGGGCATGAGTGACAGCCCCCTCCTCAGCATTTTCAGTTTACTTCTAGCCTCATGGGCTGCCTCACGATTCTTTACGTGCTTCCAAGTACCTATGCATGCAGGACAGTTTGGTTGGTAATGGCCTTTCCTGCACCCAGATTTTTCATCCCAGGCATGAAACTTAGTTTAGAAGGAGAAAAACCTGGAAGGGGAAGGCTTTTCTTTTTATACATTTCCTGTGTTGCTTTCAAACTCAGTGGGCGCCCACCCTAAAATCCTTTAGGTAGAGGTGGGGCCAGGGCGAGGTACTTTATTACTGGTGCTCACACACCAGAAGGAACACAATGAAAGGCTGGGCAGGGGATTTCTTGATGAGGTCAAAAAAGATTGAAATTAAAATTTGTGAAGGAAAAAATATACCTGAGAGAGCAATGCTGAACTATTGCCACGGAAACCGACAGGTGTGCCAAAGAAGGGAAAAATAGTATAAAAAGTGCTTATTTTTTTGGCCCGTCAAGTTTCCTTTTAAGAATCTGGCGGTAGCTATAGATTACTTGCTTGGATTAAATTTTATGCCCATATTCGGAAGGATCAGAGACTCCACAGAAGTCCTCGAGGTCCATGGACCCCAGTTCAAGAGCCCCTAATGGGGAAGGTCATTGAAATATCAGGGTAGCAGCAAAGGCAGTCCCCCTAGCTCCCCACCATATGCTGAGAGTTAAACCAAAAGTCAATATACAATAGGTAAAAATAGGTATAGTCAAAGCATCTTTAAAACTAAGTGCCTTAGAAAAACAAGATTCTGGAGCCCTACCCTGGATAGTGTGTGTGAGCAAAGCTGGTTCTTTCCAGCCTCGAATTTGCTGAATTTCCTATAGGTTTTTGGATACCCATTAGTTACTAGATTCTTTTCATATGCTAATACTGTCATGTAAGTTACAAAGTGGCTCACTGTTATTTCTGGCCAGAGAACACTTGCCGAGACTTGTTTTCTTTCCAGTCCCTCTGTTAGGGGTATGTCCACTTTGGAGATGGTCGCCCATCATCATCGGTGCCATGACATACTGACACCATTTAAGGAACATCCTTTGTCTTGATTTGGGGCTCACCAGCAATCTGATCAATATTCATGTAGCATTACATTATTGTAAGTATCTCAAAATAAAAATTAGATTCATTATTTTTTCAGAGCTACAGAGGTCTTTAGGCCTTGTTATTCAATCCTTTAAAAGAGAAATGTGTTTTTGTTAAACTATTTTTGATAACTGCACTCCACTATAACTGATTATCTTTGAAGGATTTTTAAAATGCATTTAAAAACATTATTCTGAGAAGTAGTCCACAGGCTTTGTCAGATGGCCAAATGCATCTATGGTACAAAACGTTTAAGGAAAAAACCCTGGCAAAAAGGTGATAGAAATGAGTATTCCCTGGTGTTCGACTGGTATCCAAGGTGGGCAGATTTGCTGGAAGCATTGTAAATGTGCCACTGTCCTTGCATGAACGGGCAGCATCATAACAAGGATGCAGTTGTCCTGCGCTTGACAGAAGGTTCTGTGGCCTGTCAGCTAGAAGTCTGGCTGCTTTGGCTGCTAGAATACAGCTGCATCTGCCTTGAGTCAACCATTCTTATAAGGTGCCTGCCTGCCTGCCTGTCTGAGGCAGAAGCTGAGCCTTTCCCAAATTTATAAGCTTGTCTGACTGTATTTACTTTTTCTGCCTGGTTGCTATTAAATGGAAAAAAAAGTGTCATCCCAGCACGCCCATGGGGCATGGTGTGGCTGTTGAGGGACAGAACCTGGGAGACTATCTACCTCTCGTCATGAGAGGCTATAGACCCCACCAAAAGAACTTGACCTTTTTTTTTTTTTCAAGAACTTGACCTGTATAGGTACAAGAGAAACTTTACCTATATAGTGAAACATATAAGTAAAGACAGAGAACATATAGTAAACACAGAAGTAAAACATCTGGGCTCAGGGAACAAGTTACAGAAACAAAAGGAGGGTCTGAGGAGCTTAAGAGACAGAAAGGCAGAGGTAACGTGCCTGGGGGAGAGGAAGAAGAGGGGAGGGGAGGGCGTGGGCATGCTTCTGGGAGGGGGAGCTTGACAGTTTGAAGCAGCCCGATTGTCTTATGTCAGTTAACCCCCACTTTTTAAAGTTGATCTGAACATTAAATATTGCAGTGATTTCCATGGGCAACTGGTTTGTTTTTACCTGTCAATAACGTACATCTTGTAACTGTTTGCATTGCTCATTGTGGTGGCCATTTGAGAGTTCAGAGTTAAATCTGCTAACTCCCCATAGCAAGTGTATAAAATTTCATGGCATAACTATTGTACTTCCATTTCATTCTTCGGAAGCAGCATAATGAGTGATTAAGAGCATGAGTTCTGGAGAAAGCCAGCTTGGGTTCAGACAGACTAGTCCACCAGCTGAGTGATCTCGGATGAGCTAACCTTTCATTCAGCTCCTTACCCGTCCTCAGGGGGAACCTGTGACTGAATGAGCAGACACATGTAAAACACTGAGAACTGTGCCAGGGTCCGAGGAAGGACTAAGCGTTAGGTATTATTACTGACTTCATTTTATTTTCACGGTTTACTTTTTGACTCATGTGTTGTTACTTCGTTTGTTCATTAAAGTTTTGCTACTGTATTGAATGCATGTTTTGGAAACCTCTTAACTCCTTTTGGCATCCTGGAAGCAGTATGGAGGATGAATTTGGAAAGAATGGGATAAGAAGTATGGAAGACAGTTAGAAGAATATAAGAATAATCCATTTGATGGAAGATAACCAGGACGTAGCAGTAGGGAGGCAGAGAAAAAGGGATCTGAGGTATTGATGAGATTGAGTTGACAGGACCTGGTGACCCTTTGTGTGTGAAAGGTAAATAAAAGGAAATCCAGGGTGATGCCCCATTGGCTAGTGTAGATGATTGGGCAAGTGATGGTACCAATAACCAAGATCAGTGTCATGAAGGGGGTTAGCAGTACTGATAAATTATGTTAACTTCTGACCATGTTGAATTTGAGGATTTTTGTGGGATAATTAAGTGAAGTCTGGTAAACAATTGAAAATAAGCATGTAGAGCTCAAGGCCAAATTGGACATTATGGGACATCATAAAGCTCAATTCTTTGGTTTAGGATTTAGCAGAGTATGCATTTTTAGCAATGATTATAGGTAAAATTGCCCAGTGATAAATGAAGGTTAAGGAGTGCTGCGGAGTGGGCTTGAAGTCAAAGGCTGTGATTCATCTTTGTTGTCTCCAGCCAGGACACAAGCCCAGTCCCCGGCACAGAGGGGTTGCCCAGTAAATATTCATTCCATGACTTAGCAAATAAATGAGTGAATGGGCAAATAGAAGAAAGCCTAAAGGCAGACTGAGGACGAGAAGTGAAAAAGATGACAGAGAACCAGAAGAAGAAGGAAAGAAAGCAAAGTTTTCAAAATGAGGGTCCAATCAACATTAAGGACTTCGGGTGACACATACCTGTAACGGAGACTTAGTGTCCTGGGTGACAGATGAGGACTTGAAAAGATCTCAGGAGCATGGAAATGAGAGTTAAATCTCATTGTTACTTGCTGGGGATATATGCAAAATCCTAACTTCGATTCAGAAAATCAAATGCAGAAGAATCAGAAGCAGGTTACGTGGTTGAATCTCATTCCTGGAGTTGGTCAGAACTCTGAAAGTTCAATATAAATGAACACTAGGGCCTGAATGCCCAGGTAGGCAACTTGGAATGGTAATTAAAATATCCAGTCTGGATATGCCACAGGTACAGTTTGGGACCGTGTCCTTCAAGAGGCAAAATTAAAAACCTGTACCATATAGAGAGAATGACAGGCAGAATGAGGAAGGGTCTGGAAGTCAAGGTGTTCACTTGGAGAGTGGTTAAGGGAAGACAGGAGGGACATGGGAAACCACCACTTTCTGCTGAAGAGACTGCCATATTATTCGGTGTGGCCTGACTTATTGAAGGGCACAACTACAGAAGTAATAGACTGACGAAATCCAACCCACTCTGAGAAAGGATTTTTCTGCAATTTGGCCTTGGTGTTCAAGTGTGCCTTTGACTCCGCTGTTTCTCTTCTTCTTTTATAACAGGGATGGAGGGAGAGTTTGGAGTTCTAATTTTGCCCTCATTTTGTTAACAGAAAACAGGGTGGCATTGACTATTCAAGACTTTTTATTAATGGAGGGGATTCAGATAGCAGCTTTGCCACCTGTATTCATTCAAATTAGAGCTTTGAAAATCCCACTTTTCAGATTATCTGTGGTATTTTCCTTGTGGTATTTATATTTCTTATTCTTTGTTGATACTAAGGATGGCCTCAGAGGCCTCTTCTTATAATTAAAATGTTTTCTAGAAGGTTGAGTGTTTGCTAACAATTTGAGAGCATTGGTTGAAATATATGTTGCAGATATTTCTCCCACCGAATTATATAAGAGTCTTATAGGAGGTATTAAAAAGAGAAGCATTCGCCCTGGCTGGTGTAGCTCAGTGGATTGAGCGCAGGCCTGAAAACCAAAGGATCGCAGTTCAATTCCTAGTCAGGGCACATGCCTGGGTTGCAGGCCAGTTCCCAGCAGGAGATGCACAAAAGGCAACCATACATTGACATTTCTCTCCCTCTCTCCTTCCCTTCCCCTCTAAAGATAAAAGGAATCTTAAAAAAAAAAGAAAGAGAGAAGCATTCCTAAGAATTAAAGTATGCTTCAGCAACAGTGATGAAAGATCTTTCAAATAAACAGTTAAATCAGGAGAGAAGGACAAGCCATCACTAGAGTGATACTGAGTCTCATTCTCCTCCACCCTCAATAACAAGTCACTTTTCTTACATAGTTTCTTGATCTCTATGTCTCCACCTAATCCAACAATTCAGTCTATCACCTTGCTTCAACCTATCGTCCTATAGGAGGGCTATTGAAATAGAGTCCTATTTTGGTCTCTCTTCCCCTTTGCCCTTTTGCACACTACAAAGTAGATTTTCTAACGTGCTTCTTTCATAATGCCTCTCTTGTGTTCAAAATACCACTTGGTCCACATGCTAGGACAATAAAAAATCCCGCCCCCTTGGGCTGGTGTAGGATCCTCCCAATCTTGCCAATTGTGTTTTCTCTCGTTCATTGCCCCCCTCCCCTGGAATGATTAACTCCTCCCTCAGTTGGCTCTTCTTTTTTTTAAAGTATATTTTATTGATTACGATATTACAGTTGTCCCATTCTTTTTCACTTTATTCCCCTCCACCCAGCACCACCCTTCCCACCAGCATCCCCCCCCCCCTTAGTTCATGTCCATGGGTCTTACATATAAGTTCTTTGGCTCCTCCATTTTCCATACTATTCTTAACCTCCCCCTGTCTATTTAGTGCCTACCAATTATGCTTCTTATTCCCTGTACCTTTTCCCTCGCACCCTCCCCACCACCCCCGCTGATAACTCTCCATGTGTTCTCTATTTCTGTGATTCTATTCCTATTCTACTTGTTTGCTTAGTTCATCTTTGGTTTTGCTTTTTGAGGTTTGGTTGTTGATAGTTGTAAGTTAGTTGTCATTTTGCTGTTCATATTTTCTATATTTTTCTTTTTCTTAGATAAGTCCCTTTAACGTTTCATAAAATAAGTGTTTGGCAATGATGAACTCCTTTAACTTGACAGTATCTGGGAAGCACTTTATCTGCCCTTCCATTCTAAATGATAACTTTGCTGGATAGAGTCATCTTGAACGTAGGTCCTTGCCTTTCATGACTTTGAATGTTTCTTTCCAGCCCCTTCTTGCCTGTAAGGTTTCTTTTGAGAAATCAGCTGATAGTTGGCCTTTATTTTAAGGGAAAGGCCGAGCTCCTGTTTTGGGAGCGTCTGGAATACTCCAGAGGCACTTGGTCCTTATAGGTTTTGCATTGCTTATCTCTTGTTTCTTTATGTCATTATGTACTTTGTATATTAACATGTCGAATATTTGTATCTGGATTACTCTCCTACACTGCAAGACAACCCCCCTTTTGGTGCTTTTCTGCCCATTTTCCCAGGAACATCCTTCACACAGTGTCTAGGTCAGTGGGATCCTGGTGGTCATCTCTATCTAGACTCACAGTATTTTCCAGTAAGAAAAGAGCAGAAGCTAATTTGAAAGCCTGGTTTTGGAAGTCGGAATGAAGAAAGTCACCTTTTGCCGGGTGCTCTGCAAAGTATACTGTGCAATAAAATGTAAGGCATTTTTATTTCTCTGTCTCAATTTTTAAAACCAACTTCCCCATTTCTTATATTGACTCATATTTTTTAGTTTCTTCCAGAATTGACTTTTTTCCTTTAGTCTTCTGTCACCCCTAGGCACATGTCTTTAGTCATCTAGACTCTTTTTCTCTTTCAAATCATCTGAACTAAATAATTTATTTCCTCGTCAAATCTTTTCTCTCTTCTCAATGACATTTGATTTTCTTTTTATTTGTCTATTCCTTAAACTTCATTTTATTCATTAATATTTTCTTGATGAGTCAAGAGAGACTTCCTTTTTTCTTTTTTTTCCCTAAGTAGTTTGCTGCTAAAGACATGGTCATGTTTTATGTGGAACACATGTTGCAATTGGGTTTCCACAAGAAGATAGCCTCTTTTTGGTTCTCATTATCCTGGCCAGTTAGTTATAACTTCGTGTACATTTTTGATGTCATCTGAATGGTTATTTGGAACTGAAGACAAGACTTTAGAGTAAATTACTTCAGAGCACTCAGGTTTGCAGTGCATTCTTATGTATCACTTACTGTATCACCTACAATTTACATGCTCATTTAATCTCTATTTTTAATGGCTTTGAACTATCTGATAATCAATGTTTCATTTGTTTTGCCTTTACTGTCCTACTCCCTGAATTTTTTGTATCTAAGGGAACATGTGGCCATCACTTCTTCCCATGATAGACAGTCAACAGTATTGTCAGATATATCCCAAGGGGCCTATTGTCATTTCTAAAAAATAAACAGATGCCTTTCCTAGCTATGTATTCACATTGACTCTTTCTCAAATAAAGTGGCAGTCTCTTTCCTTCTGATTAAAACAAGTTCTCATCTTAACAGTCCTCCTAATTTTTTGAACATATTATTTACTCAGCATTATAATAGCAGAATAGTTGCCCAGATGTGACTCTACCTGTCCCGGGAGAAGGGGGGAAATAAGGGACATAGCACTGAGATGAATATTTTTCATGTCAGTTCTTAGGTGAGTCTTCCCCATGCTGACAGCAATGCATGATGGGGACTACAAAGTCAAACTTTCCTATAGGACTCAAATACAAAATTCACTAATGTGAAAAATGTTTTTTGTTTTTTAAGGCACAGTTTGAAACTGTGGTTCTATTTTTTATTTATGAATCTTTCCTTTTTGTGTACCTCCATGGAGATATTGTATGTATATCATTTGGAGAGACTTTGGCTTTCTTCCTCTGAGTAGCCTGAATGGTCATTTGAAATGTGAGAGGCCTGAAGGTTAGTCTACATGTTGGCATTTCATATCACTCCTGTCTTAGCTTGCTGTGTTTTGAGTAAATTGAAAGAACAGTAACAGTACTAATAACAGCTTATATTTATTAAGAACTTAATGTATGCAAAGTAGTGTTGCAGCCATTTCATATAAATTACTTAATTCATTTTCACAATAATCCTGTAATGCACACACTATTGTTATAATATGCATTTTCAGATATAGAAACTGAGACCCAGAACTACTAAGTACTTTGCCTAGGGTAGCTCAGATCCACCTGGGGAGCCACGATTAAAATTGGACTCCATTTCCCATTCCTTTAAGTCACTACTTTGCAATAAAATTGTAGTAATAGAAAAGACAAGACTATTCATATTTTGCTGGCAAGGATTGCTTGACAAGATAAGAGGACAGAATTGAGATTCCAGATTTAGTTAGTCTGGTTTCTGGAGTCCCCCCATATGATGGTAAAGTCAGAAAGTAGGATGTTTATTGGATGCACAAATTCCATGCCCCAATTCATTCAAGAACGCCAGGGCTTCAAAGCAGGCAACTCACCGATCCTGCAGAGAGGTGTAATTCTTTTATCGTAGTGAAAATACAGTATCCAAAACACAACCTAATGGCAAGATATCAGGGAAGTCAGTAAGTGAGTTTGTTGTGAGAAAGGAATTTTGAAGAGGAAATAATGAAGTGTTTAGCTTTAAGCTCATGTTGAGAAGATTATACTGATTCTAGTGAGGTTATTATTATCTAGTCAAAATCATTCTTGAAGCAGAGGAGTAGTCTTATTACTTGCTTGTGGTATTTATCATTATTTCATAGATTTGAAAGTATAAACCCTACACAGGTTCTGTGTTTCTCTTTGGAATCCTGTATATTTTAATGGCAGCTGCAGTGAAGTGGGTAGTGTTCTGTTCATGGAAGAATGAATCGAAGGACAAGATCATTCCTCTGAGTGAATAGCAGAGAGGAACAGAAACAGAAGAGTATAGCACTTGGGCTTTTAACACAGAATAGACTTGATCTAAAAGAACCTAAACTTAGTGTTATAAATTACGTACTACAAAGAAAAATGACTTTACTTCGGCACCTAAAGAATGAACATAGAACAATATTTAAAGCCAATACGTGAACATCCTTCCATATCTTCTGATGATCATAATTACTGGTTAATATAATTCAGGTATTTTCCTTAAGCCAGGTCATCCTTCTCTCTTGCAGATGGGGGTCTGTAGACTATGCTCGTTCCCTGAGGGTTCAATGGCTCCGCAGTGGCAAGCTAATGAGTACTCCTTTCTAAGTCACTTATTATGTTACTTTACTTTCACAGCAAAATGGAGGAAAAGAGAAATTAAACAATTGGCCTGGAGCACACAGCTAGTGAGGGGATTTTTATTCTAGCAGTTCTAGCCCTGCTGGAATACAAATCAATCTAGCAGCTTGATAACACTTTTGTTATCAGTCTGCTCCTTTAAATCTGTTAATTAGTTCTGGAGTGGTTTCAATGACAATATAAGAGTGTCAAGAATAAACATGATCCAACTACAGAGAAATAACAAAAATATTGTCTTAGAATAAAATTTCATTAAAGAGATCCCTTGTACCTTTTAGGTAATATGGCAGGTGGCTTGCAATCAGAGAGTTACACCCTCCAGCTAACTCCCTGGGCTTTATCAATGCTAAACCACAACTGGGTCACTTTTACAACCTGCTCTTAAGGGAGGGAACACATTTTAAACATATTTGAGTAGAGAAATTTAGGGATAAGTTCAATTGCCATTTGATAGAAAAGTCAGGGTCAGGAGGAGAGAAGACAGCTGTAGGAGGTGAAGTCAGAGAGATTCTATCCTCATGGTGGTAGGGAATAAGAGAGCTTTCGGCTTAACTAAAGGAAAGACATTTGAATAGTGAGTTTCAGGTAACTAGAAATATCCAAGTCATTTTTTTCTCCCAACTACCATTTAAGTTCTGAGCAGTGTACCAACTATGTAACATATAGTATCACATTGAATCTTTGTAACAGTCCCACACGGAGGGCCTTTCAATCATCCCATTTCACTCAGCATGTTTGAGCAGCTTCCTTCCGGACACAGCTCATAAGTGACAGCTGTTAGTGGAAGTTGAGTTTGTCTGGTGCCCAAGTATAGATACTTACCTTGGTTGCTTCTCTGTGTAGGAGGGATTCCCACACTGGGTATGAGGTAGTGTAGATAAGTCTCTGGGATTACAAAGGAATCTATAATTCTAAGAAAATTCGAGTCATCTGGGTAGCATCTTATGGGTTCTTTATAGTTTAGCAAGCCTGCTTTCCCAAACTGAGCCAAGAGGTGAAGCCTCATGGAAGAGAGGAAGCCATCCATACATAGTGAGGTGCCCAGGAAAATCTTACACTTTTTTCATCTCATTCACTCTCATATTCGAGTTAACCTTGGATCTGATTCAGAGTGAGAACAGAGCCAAGATCATCGATAACCTTATCATGATGGGATAAACATCGAAGGGGGCCTGGGGAGCCTGGCAGACTTCTCCAGATGTGGAAGGCACTGCAGCTCTTTGAGCACCGGGCACAACTCAGAGACTGTGTCATGATATTACCACAATTCTCATCATGTGCCTGAAGTTCAGTAGCCACTTAAGAAATCTTACCTCTGCTCTCCTTCATTCTCTTTGAGTCCACACCTATTCTGAGACTTTCTTGAATTCTGCTATTTCTGAATTCCATTATTTCTTGAGCAAAACTGACATGCAAAAGAATCATTTTAATTTTATAATGTGCCAGCTATAAGAAAAAATACTGTATATTTATAGTGATTCTTTGATTCAGTTATTCACAGAAGAATGCCATACTTTTGAAAACCTTTTACCCTTGATGTTTTTTTTTCAAGAAAATGTGCATTTACATGCAAAAAGGTGAGACTAGAATGTTGAATAAATAAATAACTTATATGCACTTTCTCATTATACCTCAAGCTGTTTGCTTTTCCAGCAAGTAATCTGACTTGACATTTAGAAGCTTGGAACATAGAGAGAGGCTTTACCACCCCATTCTCTGTGTCTCTCCTGGTTATTTTGACAGCACACTCAGTATAACTGAAGAAAGCTTTATTTGAGTGAACATCAACTTCACTTTCCATTGAACTATGACCTTAAAAAACCAATCTCTTCACTTCCCCTGGAGAGCCATGTGACTGACTGCCGAGTCAGCAAGCTATTTTTCCTGAATTGAAGTTATTTCCTTTCCTACAAAGAAAAATTGCTGTTATCACTTCCAACCCCTTTGGCAATGGCCTTTTTCATGTCTAGTATATGCTTTTTTTAAAAAGTGACTGTCTCTTCCTTTTTGCTTATTTGCTCAAAAATTGTTTATCCTAAAGAAAAATGTAAGGATATAAGCACATTTTATATGCTGTGGCAAAATCAGCATGTGCAGAGATTTCTGATCTGAGAGACAGCTTAAAGTTCTCTAAAGCATCTATTTTAAGATATTTATTTCAAACTCCTAAACATAAGAGAAACATTGTCTGGTTAAAGCCCACATCACCCAAGTCCTTCCTGATTTCTTTACTGTTGATTTTTTTTTTTTTTAGTTTTTGTTCTACATAGCCTTTCTCTAACCTTTAACACTGGAACTACTGGGGTCTGGTTTGATATTCCCTCTGCTTGGCTTTCCAGGCACGGTTCCACCATGGTGACTTCTTCTCTGGATGACTTTTTCTGCCCCTTCTTCACCAGCTCATCTCCCACCTCTTTCAGTCCTTCCACTGTTCTGTCCTTAGCACCCTGCTTTTTTCCCTGCATATTCCAACAAGATGTTCTCACACCCACTCGCCTAGCTCAAGCCTCATTTACTCACTGAATAGTCCCACGCTCAGCCTAGACTTCTCTTCTGAACTCTAGCCCAGACACCTCCTGGGCAGCTCCTTCTAGATGGTCTGCAGTCACCTCAAAATGAACACGTCAAAGTAAAGTGCACTCATTACCTTCTTCCCAGCTGGGCTTTTCCTGTGTCCTCTACCTCGGAGTGTTTTCATACACCCAGACATTCAGACTTCAAAATCACTGAGCCATTCTTTTGATGATTAAAGATTTCTTACACCTCTTCTCTTCCTTCTCTGTGGTTATACACCTCGGCTCACCAACTCACTCAGACTCACCAACTCACTCAGCTCCTCAGATCATCACAGCTCTTTCCCACCTCCTTATTCTCCTGCCTCTCTTATATTGATAGCATAATTTATTATTAAAAGAACATTCTGTACACCATTCTTTTGCTTAAAAACCTCGATAATTCCCCATTTCCTATAGAAAAACCTGACATTCTTAACAGATACCACCAAGTCAGCAGCAGTGTGGACTGAACAGACTCTGCTAGTCTCCGAGATCTCTCCCACCGCCCCACCCCACCCCACAGGCATGCACGCTACCTTCACCATTGTCTTTTTGTCTTGCACATTCCAGTACTATCTCTACTTGAAATGTTTTCCCCTATTTTCCTTTCTCCACCTAATGATAGATGCCATTCATTTTTTAGAGCCAGCTCAAATACTGTCTTTTTTTTTTTTTTGAGTTGACCGTGACCTCTCCAGGAAAACATTCTCTCTTCTTTTGCTGACCTTAGCCCCTCACCTTTATACCTATAGACATTCAGGGTCATGAACCGTAGATATTACACAATAGGAGAGAACTTTTAAAGAGCAGGGGACATAGCTTCTTTTCATTAGAAGAGTCTATCATCATGTCTGGCTTGTGATAGACATTGGGGCCTTGTTTGCTAAATAAATTGAATTAGTGAGTGATAATGAAAAAATCTTAAGAATGCCCCTCCCTGATTCCAAATACTTCTCCTGAATGTCTATATGTTTATTCTATGTTTACTTTCTCCTAAAGGACTTTGTTGACTTTCAACCTTTTACAAGCTATTTGTGGGACTCCTGGGTCTGGCAACTAGGACCCAAAGCATGAACAGAGAAAGAAAAATTCAGTACCTGCACTGACAGTTACTGAAATCAGAGCCAACATTTCCTAAGAGGTGATAGACATGGCCAGCTACTACTAGTTTCAATCCTTCAGGTTATGACTGGGAGCAAGACAGAGTTATGTCTTGCAGCAAAGAAGCAGCAAATTCAAGAGTTTTGACGATGTAGTATGTGAGAGATGAGAGGCAATTCCCTCCTTTTTCCACGGGGAATGGAAATGGGGGTGCCTAGTCTTTCTTTCTGAACCCCTCCCTGGGAGAGTCATTCACAAGACTGTAGTATAATTTAGTTCCCCACTGGGCATTTGCTGAGGGAAAGGTTTTGTTAATTTGCCTGGGTCTCTCATAGGTTCCTGGGAGATCAGTCTTCAAGAGAGAGGGGCTACAAGGGGATGGTGTGCACTCACTCAGTGAAATGGCCAAGATGGGAGGTACCTGTGAGTGAGGTGGACAGTACTTCGAGTTCAGGTGAGCTTGTTCAATTCCTACTCTGAGGCAGGGTCCCCACACCCTGTAGATGCAAGAAGATATGGAGGACATGAGCAGGAGCTAAGGGCTTGAAGGGGTTGAGAAGGACTTCCCAAATCACTGTGGTGCAAAGGACTCAAACCTCCAGTCCCCAGAGAGAGTCAGAAGCAGGAAGCCTCGCTCAGTGATGGCATCAACAGCCAGGCTGTGCTCACCGAGAGACACGTAGTAGCAGCACCTGTTAGCATGACACCCTTCCCTGCCCTGCTCACCTGCAGCTCAGGACCCTGGAAGAGGGATCCTAGGAGGGGAATGCAAGGTGGGGGTGTCCCCTGGGATAGACCCAATTGGGCAGAGTGCCAGCTCATGCTTATACTGGGTCAAGTGCAGGAGGACAGACAATGAGGATGAACTTGTGTTGATGACTGGCTGGCCAGCGGCTTCCTATCTGGAAACAATTGCAAGACCATGGAGCTGCCTCAGACTCCGTAGGGAAATCTACTACCCGACAAAGAATTCAGAGTCGGTCGAGTACAAATGGGAAGAATGATTTCAAAACAGAAACGCTTCAAATGTCTTACTGAGTTAACACCACTTAATTAGGCACATTTGTAAACCCATTTAAATTCATAGAAATTGTAAAAGAACAAATTTCAATGCCACATTACCAACAAAGCAAATCTTTCCTTACTGATTCATCCCCGAATCCAACAGATAACACTGTCGTTATATCTCTAGTCACCCCTCTGCAGACCAGAGCATGGTTGGGAGTCCTGGTGGGGGACACATAGGAAGGCCATCTTGTTTGATCCAAAATGCATCTCTGACTCATGTTATAAGGGTGAAACTAAGATGCATGGCAGCTCCTACTCAGACCACAGTTCGGAATGAGCACCTAACCATTTGCTGGATGATCTGGAACTTTCTGGAACCACTGAGAACACTGCTCATCAGCATAGTAGGAGGTAAATGTCTGTAAACCACCCACATTTTTTAAAAAATAGCTTGTTTGCTTGTTCTTCTCTCAGGGGCAGAAATGTAAAATATTTCTTGATGTTATAGAGTATGAAGAGTAATTCTCCCAAAATTATTCTGAGAAGACAAGGCCAATCTTGAACTACTTATATCTAATTCTCTCAATTATTCTACCTTCATTTATATATTCAGATTATTTTGCTTATTCCAGCCCTCTATTAGTCTCAGTTTATTTTCTGGACAATGTTTTGGTTTCTCAGACTATTTTACCATAATCTGTTTGAAAATCTGAGGCACGCCACTGCAGTGGAATTCCTTGGGCCATATAAAATTAGTCCTTAAGGTGATCATATTGGCCATACGCTAGGTCAGAGAAATCTCTGATTTTTAACTTCTTCTTTCCAAGATGCCTCTTTCCTTCTTGAACCTCCATCTTCCATCCATAATCTCATTATTTCTCTCTTCTCCTGGACTCAGTTTCCCTGCATGTCAGCATTAGCTTTAGCTGGCCCTTGTGAAAGCCAGCATTTACTACTGGGGGCACCCTTGACCATAACATATAGACAATTGTCACAGAATATACAAGAGACACCAATAACTGTCAAGCTTTAGCTCCAGAAAGTTCTATGCATAGAGTTTTGCTGATGTTGGAAGAAACCAAATAATGAGAGGTGGCAAGCATGAGAATTACCTAAAATGTTAATAGTCACTTAATCCATCACTAAACAGTGGTGCGTTTTAATGGACTGTAGAACTTTAAAAAACCCAACATGAAGAAGAGCAGAGAAGATTGCTAATGATAAGCAGTGAGTTTGGCCTCCTTACCTTCTTTCTCCTCAGTTTTCAAACAGGTCCAAGTAATCTGAAAACCAGAGTTACTAAGCACATAAGTCTCCTGGGTAGTATCAGTACGCCTTATAATGGCAAGTGTGGGTGCATTTTACTGAGGTTGTTATAAAGACTCTTTTTTTACGCCCTGGAAGTCCCACTTTAAATATCCAATTCCATCAAAGACTTTGGGATCGCACTGCACAACACGAGACACCATTACGCGGTGATGGAAGTGATCGTGGAACACCATCACCCTTGGCAGGCTGCTGGCAACTTGTACAAATATCTGAGGCTTTTTCCCATTTTGCTTTAAAATATAACATGAAAGCTTTGCATTGAAATCAGAGGTATAAAAGCTGCTAGTATCTGTAAATATTCCATCTTTCAGGTGCTCCCTGGTCCCAGAAATGACAAGCAGAGGCTGTTGACTAAATTTCAGAAATCACCCCTGCACAGGGGAAACCACCCGTGTCTTTATCATAACAGCTCCCCCTGCTGCTTCAAAGTCAAGGCCGCGTGACTGGTTGCCGTTTTCCTTTCAACTTTTCAGGGACTCTGGAAACATGGCTGGAAAACATTATCCTCAACTGAACCGGAGCCAGGAAAGTCTCAGGAGAGAGCTCTTTCCTGACATAAAATTAAACCTGGCTTCAGCATATCTTGGGGGGCGGGGGGGGTGGAACTTACTGTTGATGCTTCTTGGCTTGGCTTTCTTTCTGTTCCTAAAGCAACATTATTTTAAAAATCTGTAACAAAACCTGTCATCTGCCAAGTCGGCCCAAGTCTTCCCAGCCTCCTGCAGCTCAGGTTTCTCCCTTTTGCACTGTTCTGTCCTTTTACTCTGCCTCAAATTTGCAAAATTTATTCACAAATAGATAGATGCCTTTCACTTACCTGTGGTAGAAATAGAGGTTGCCTCTCTCCCTCCTGTAGAAAGGAACCTGGTGCGGAAAGTCCCACAGAGTCCCAGGCACTGGGGCACTGATGTGGTGGCCCAGCTGCCAGGCCACAGAGTGACCAAGACTCCAGGTGGCCTGTATTTTTTCAGCCTTGCACAACTTCAGAAGTGGTTCTGGAGCAACTGGCCCCAGGCTCTGTATCTGCAGGTCCAATGGGTACACTAGTATTTCGAGCAGAAAAGCTGGATGCTGTGGTTGGAGGAGGCCTTTGCCTCTCTGCGCTTGTAGTAGATGGTGTGATGAAGATTATCTTGTGACCTGGTGCCACTGGTAAGTAAGTGCCAGGTTATTTATTCACCCAAGGGGCAGCGGTGGTTAGAATCAGTGCGTTTAAGAGCAAACTGAACTGCCTTCATCAGTTCTGTGGTGGGTGAAAGGTACCTTTATCTCAAGATATGCCTGAGCTCAGGCATATTTACCATACAAGTACTAGTTTGGGGTGACAGCTTTCTCCTTTATGTTCCCACCAAAAAAAAAAAAAAAAAACCAGTGAGTTTGAAACTTTCTGTCCCTGAGTGCACGAGGACAACCATAAGTGAACTGACCCCCCCTTGAGAAGTTTTGTAGGGTGAAGAATACTCATAAGAGGCCCTGGGACACTAAGACACTTGCCCGTGTGGTCTGGTTTAAGACCTGCTCTGAACTGCGTTCCTTGCTTAAAAATACCTCCTTCAACTGGCTTACAGAAGAGACTGCTCTTTGGAGGTTAAGGTATTCGCTATCTAAGACATTCATGATAAGATATAAACATTTCAGAACAGGAGAGTGAAGCAACATTCTGTAGTGAATTGCATTTTTAGAGGGAACAGCTAGCTAGGCAGTTACCTGGCTAGGCCCCGAGGATTAGTGATTGGGAGCGTGGTTCTTTGAGGACATTGGGTTGAGGCAGAAGGTTGGGCAGAGGCAGTGGGAGCAGCTGGGAGGGATTCCTCAGGGTCGCAGGTGAGGAGACTTAGGCATCTGGGGTACAGATGGGGAGTTCGGTGTCTGGGGCTCGGACCCTGGGGATGCCAACGGGGAGGAGAAAAGGCAGGAAGGAGAGTGGGCTCCGAACAGGAATTCAACTTCTCTTTTGTAGTTTTCTAAGGCCAGCTTGAGAATTGGCCCCAGTATCCGAATACTTATAAAGGGATTTGACTTTATTCATCCCAACCCATGAATTTCTTCTCTATCTGCTAGTGTAGGTCTCAGAATACAGACCAGAGAGTTGGGTGCTGGAGCAGAAGGCAGTTAATTCCAGCCGTCACCCCTGCAGCCTGCCTGCCATCGTCTGCCACTGGACAGGTGCTTCTCTTTATCCCCCCATTCCACTTCATCTCCATGTCCAAAAACAACCCGATGATGTCACTAACCTGCTAAACAGTATTAAATGTTTACATTTGGTCAGCTGAATGACTCCTCACCTATGTTTGACTGCTTCATTGAACCCTCTTTTCTGAGAGAGGATATGATTTCCATCCACTGCAAAGAGACTCCTAGTGCCTCCTCACTGGCCGGGCATTCTCAGCCCTACCAATGCAAGGTGTGACCATATGACTTGCTTCAGCCAATGAAATAGGAGCAGACATGATATATATCTTTTCTCTGGCAGAAATGTCAAAAGCCACCTCTGTTTTTTTGCTAATTTTTTTTCCCTTGGGAAACCATGTTTTCCAAATGGATGTAGCTCCTTCAGCTTGAGTCAGAGAACAGGGTGAGAAGACTCGTGAAATGGAGCCCTAGCAGCTGATCCACAGTTGCCAGCATGTAACACAAATGAGCAACAGGCATCTGTCGCTGTGAGCTGCTGAGATTTGGGGTTTTCTCGGAACGGCAGCAAAATTGACTAGTATAAACCCCTCCACACTTGAGCCGAACCTGCATTTCCATTACAGCTGCACATGGCAGCCCACACCCCGGGCACTCTAGAAGCATCTCCACTCCCCAGTTGCTGTGCCCTGCATGTGTTATTCTCCAAGCTCAGATTGCTTGTCCCTAATCTTCAGCAAACCTCACATTCCAGCTTCTCCCAGTTAGCTCAAAATCCATGTTGCATATGAAATCTTTGTGAAGGTCTTGGTTTGAAATGATGTTTCCTTCCTTGGAATTCTATGTTCATGCTATGTGTCACTCTATAGATTTGTTAATAATAAAAAAGTGCTATTCATCGAGTACATGCTGGATATCAGGTGCTGGTTTTTTACCAGCATTAGTTTGTATATACTCAGATGGGATGAAATGAAAAAGGTTAATTGTGGGTGAAAACCCCACAAAGGATGAAGGGGAGGAGACGGCAGAAATCAGAAGGAGCCTTCGTACCACAGCAGTCTGACACCTGCTGAAGGAGGGGGAGGAAGGGTTCGGTGGGAAGAGTGTCAAGCTGAGAGAAATTCCCAGAAATGGTCCCCCAAGCCAGTGGGAGTCTTCAAACTAAAGTCATCTTTTGCAGGGGGGGTCCCTTAACTCATTAGAATGACCTGCATTGGTCCCTCCACCATGCTTGGTCACTGGCTGGAAGCAGCCCTGTGACAATTGATCCAAAAAGATAAGAGCTGAGGTTGTCGAGTATGTTCCTGCAGTGTGAAATGTGAGCAGCTCTTTCTCAAGGCCACCACATCTGCAATGGTAGTTTGTTAAATGTTCCCAAACATTCTATGAGGTCAGGGCCATTGTCATTCCTGCTTTCAAGTGAGGAAACTAAGGCCTAGAGAGACTACGTGACTTTGTTACCACCACTCAGCCAGCAGTGGGACAGAGGCTGAGCTTGTCCTCTAAACCATTGTGCGACTTTAACCACTGACATTTACTAAACATGTGAATGAATAAACACACCTTGGTGTTGCCCACGGAGGAGGTGAAAATCTCAGATGACAATGATCAATGTCACTGTTTTTATTGGATCCGAAAAAGCACAATCCTCCCTCCAGTTTTCACGACCCACAAGCTCTTCCCCCATCTGTGGGTCAAGAAATAGAACTGCATGTTTTTTTTTCCCGGGGGATTACTCTGTACTGTTCTGATAAAATATTCAGAAATGCTTTATGAATAAAACAGCTCATTAGAAGCACTTCCTGGAACCCGGGGAAACATGACTGTCACGTGCTTTTTCCCGTAATTCCTGAGCATCATTCCAGGTCTATTTCCCACCGCATCTACTAGATGTGCTGTTACATTTTGCCTAATCTTTGGGTGTTGTAAATCTCTATCTGCTTTTCCTAAGAGATCAATCTTTCCCTTTCTTGGTCTGTGACTATATTTCCCATTAGCAAGAAGTTGTGAAGGATCTTGCTGAAAGAAGCCAATAAGGACCGATGTAGATAGACAGCCAATATTTTGAAAGGAGAGAAATGATCCCCCCTCACTCCCAAAACAAGTGAAGAAACCAGAAGGATTTTCAGGGTTGTGGTGCATGAACCCTTGCCTCTTATTTCCCTATAAGCCAAAAGCCTTTCTCTTCCCTTTCTCTATGGGTCCACTTTACAAAAATCAAGTGGGGTTGTGTAGTGACTGAAAGACCAGCCAGGTTGAGTGCTACCTGCAAGGGCCTTCTGCAAGGAAAACTCCGAAAGACCCAAAACAAGCAGCTGTGTAACTAACCTTCCAAACGTTCCATGGTTTCTTCCACTGACCACTGTTCCCCTGACCATGGCGTATGGGGTTTCGCTTTTTAGGTCGGGGTCAAGACCTGCTCCAGACATCACAGCGGGGCTGGAATCAACTATCCTGTAAGCACTTTTAACTGGTGCAATAAACAAACCTGGTTGAAGAGCCTGTAATTAAAAGGCATTTCCCCCTCATTTCCACTTTTGAAGTAAATCATTGGAAAAGTTTCTGCCCCCCCTGAGGGAGAAAACGAGCAGGCACCATTGTGACACTGCTGGTCATTCTTATTTTACAGAAAGAGACCCCCAGCTCCCTGCTCCCCATGGGGAGGAGGGTAGAACTCACAGTACAGCGTTCTCTATCTGAAGCTTTGTCCTAAACCTCTGTTTTAATTTCCTGTTCATGGAATCTTTTAATCCTTGAAGTTGGTGGGAGGCCCAAAGTCATGTAACTGGTTCTAAGACATTTCTCTTGAAATGTACCTGTTGACTGTAGGCCTCTCCACTCACCTGATTTCTGACATTGTTCACGGGGCCTTTCCCTTGGATCTGCCACTTAATATGATGTATCATCTCCTTTCAACATTCTCTGCCCCTTTTAAAATCCTCTGCACAAATGTCCATGTTCTTACCCACCCACTCAACCAACACCTAAAATGTGTCACTTTCCTGGGGATCAGCCTTCCTTCACCCTCCTCATCCCCTTTTGGCTTCTAACATGGCCCAGCCCTCCCCACCTCCCCACCTCCCCACCTCTCCCTGTTGTATTTGAGATTTGAGCTTCCCTCCTTGGAGCCTGCATCTCGCGGAGCAAGCTGCAGTGCCTCCCGTGGACCGGACGTGGTCCTAGGGCGTTCTTCCGCCAGGCCACTGGAAGTGACACCTTCACTCAGGATTGTTTTTGGTCTGTGGGTGGTCTGTTCTTCGTCTTCTTGTTTTTTACTTTTTAGCAAAACCCCTTTTACGACTAAATATTTCAGTCCATTTGTTAGCCCATGTTTCAAACACACGCATACATACATAACTGGGGATAAAGCCAGAGCGGGGTCCCAGAAGACACCCATCTGGCTCCTTCCACAGCCCTGTGGCGCTGATGAGGAAGCCTGGGGCTTTGAGAAGTGCCCGTGGAAAATCTCTGCTTGAAAACAAAAAGTGACTTTTAAAACAAGAGCAAAGCACGGAGGGTTGGTTTCGGGAAAGGACGTACGCCCAGTAGTTTTCAGCAGTCCCGCCGTAGGCGCTGCTGCCTCCTCTGTGTGACAGCTAGTGACTGTTCGTGGCCACCGCCCCGATTCCCTGAGTACTTCTGAGGCAGTCCGCTTCTGAATGCCACCTCTCGGCGAGACCTCAGTGTGCCTTGGAGTCTGGTTTATTTATTTCTTTAAAGCTCAAGCTTCTAAAATGGAGTCCCTATGAAGCAGCTCATAAAGGCTTCTTTTCTTTAAAAACAGGAAAACAAAAGCAAATAGCTCTAAAAACTTTATTCTGTGGATTAAGGTGTTTATGACATTTTAATGCCATCCCTCCAATCCCTAAACCTCGAACCACTGAGACTCTAACAGACTAATTATGCTCTTGGCCTTTCGAACCTTGACTGCCAGCTACTAGGTTATTGTTCTGAGTTTCAAAACAAGAGCCAAAGGGTCCCTTTACCTTTTCCACGTGGATTTTTTGCCTATAAATGTACTAACACTCTGTGAAAATTACACCACCGGGCCAACACAGGGAGATGGGTGCTACTCTTTTACCCCCCACCCTGAGTCTGGTGGGTGGTCAAACGTTCTCACACGTGTTTGGATTTCCTGGTCAGGCGCCTGGGGGAACTGGCAAGGTGACTCTGTCCCTTTTTAGGTGAGCAGAAAATTCACAATGAGCACAGAGAAAAAGATTCAGAAGTGACACTAGAGAAACAGAACACTGGTGACCCTTGAACAATGTGAGGGTTACGGGTGCCAATTCCCCATGTAATCAAAAATCTGCATGTAACTTTTGATTCCCTCAAAACTTAACTACCAGTAGCCTACTGGAGAGATTTACTGCTAACATAAATGGTCAATTAACATAATTTTGTATGTTTGAGGTATTATATACTATATTATTATAACAAGGTAAGCTAGAGAAAACAGTAAGAAAATCATAAGAAAGAGAAAATACATTTCTAGTATTTATTGAAGAAAATCCACGCACAACTTGTGGTGTACAAACGTCACCTATAGTCTCTTTTCTCCTTCATCATCATTTCCCCACTAGTGGCCTGGTGAGAGCTTGTGTTTTCGATGCAGGACTCTAAGGACCCCTCTGCGGTGAATCAAATAGGCTAGTCTATCCCAACGGGCCACACACTACGCAGGATTAGTCTGGAGGTCCTGGACCCACAATGACTGTGGACTGATGATTTTGTACTGGCTGCACTTTATCCCGGGGAGCAACTAGACCCAGAGCTGTGTGGGCAACTGAGGGGGAGGCTTTCTGGGGGACCTGGTGTGCTTTCCTGAGAGCCTGGGGGCCTGGGATCGCTGAGCAGTCTCGACAAAGCTGGGGCTCCGAGAACTCTCCTGCAGGGATGACAGAGTCGGTGCGAGCTGCTCTGATTAACCTCCTTCAGGCACCTGAAATGGCAGGAACCCTGTATTCTCAGTGGGGAAAATTATTTAAAACAATGATTACCTTTAGAAAGAAAACATTTTTTGAGTTAAAATTTACTTCAAAAGAATGCTGGACTGAAGGATTGATATCTAATGATTAACATCCAGTGATTAATATCCCAAAGCCAGAAAGGGAGGCATCAACAAGGATATCAGCTTGCCTCCTCGTGGACACGCCCAAGACCACTCTGGCCCTCTCCTCTCTTTTGCTCCTAGTAGCTCACATCTGCAATTTGGTGCACAAGTGTGTACTATCATACATAGTGAATGACAGTTTATATGTTCTGTCTTGACTCCCACTATATATTTCTTAGAGGCAGGGCAGTGACTGAGAACATGCATTTCCCACTTACATCCCACTTACATCCCAAGGTTTGCTAGCTTAGCGCTGAGCACAGGACAGGTTCTCAGAAAATCGTGGTGTGTTGATTAGTAATTGGCAGGTCCTGGCGATTGTCAAATGCATTGAAGGGCCCGACAACTAAGCCTGGGTCTGCTTCTCCTTACTGTCAGTACCGACCACAGGAGCAAATTAATGCAGAGTGCACTCAGATATTTGGGAATTCGTTGTCAGTTTTATTGCATTCCTGGCAAAGAAATATCATCTGTTTAAAGTGCTTAAATCTAACTCATATATTAAATGACCATTTTCCCCTTCCTCATCAACAAGAAAAATACATTTCTGTGCCTATAGCATTCTCATTGCGATATAACATAGATGTCAATGCAGACATTGGGGTAGCCACCCCCCCTTTGCCATTTATGGGTTGTGATATTGGGAAATTATTTAAACTCTCTCTCTCTCCTTCTCATCTTCAGACAGTCTCCATAAAATTATTGCAGGACAACCTGTTAGCTTGAAAGTTAAATTGCACATCTCCATTGTTCTGGAGACTAACCCCTGATGTAATTTAAAAGACACCCATAGATATGCACACACACCTAGATAGAGAATGATAGGTAAGTAGATGGTACATAGTTTTAATGACTCTGTTAAGAGATTAGATTATGCTAAAGGGAGACTCACCCACCATCCAAATTAGACGTGCAGTTTGGGTCAATTCTTGGGCTAGAAAATTAGTTTTTGTAAAAATCAGAGAAGCACAGAAAATGGGGCAAAGAAGGGTCCTGGGACTGAGAAAAAAGAGCAGGATGGTCAGATGGAGCACAGAATAAGTGGAGGACGAGCCAAGCCCTGGCAGGTGGAGCAGACCAGAAGGAACTGTGAAGAAGAAACATTATTCGAAAGTTATTAACTTGTTTGCAATGGGTATGTCGTCATTGTTCTCCCTGGGCAGCAGCCTTTTTATCTTTGGTAGCTTTTCTGTGGAAGTTCTTTCTTTGGAAATGCTGGTCAGAAAATCAGCTTCACTTTCGCTCCAACAGGGCACTACTCATGGTGCTAGAGTGAGCATCAAAGGAGCTAATACTTATGAAATGCTGGCATACAATAAGCAGTTATTTTCTAAAAACTATTTCAACACACCATGAATTGATTTCATTGTGGCTTCATAACTGATATGATTTTGTAATTGCTATCAATTAGAATTGCTTTTGCATCAAAATCTAGTGAAGTGTTTGAGTACAAGCTTCGGTGTCAGGCAGCCCAGGGTCTAGATTCTAGCTCTACCGCTCTGTGAACTCAGGCAAACGACCTCTCTTTTCTTGTTTATAAAATGGGGATTATGCCTATGTAACAGTGACATTGAAAAGTAGAGAAGGCTGATCCTAATTAGACAACTTTCTAAAGCTACATTACTCTGGGTTCCCGAAGTAAAATGGTCCTAGGACATGCACAAATGGGGTCATTCCAAGAAAGTTTAAGAAAGGGAGAGTTTACACAATTACAGGTAGGCAAGGCAGCACAATGGCTAGTATTGTGTCCTTAGGCTGCGCCAGATGGCCTCTCTCCCCTTCCCGCCCCATCCCTCTAGCACTGGGAGGGATGAGTGAGAGGGTGAGGACCTGCATCCAGAATGATAGCTTTGCAAGATAAGAGAGGATAAGACAGCCACCTGACTCGATCCATTCTGACCAGTATCTCTAGGCACAGATCAGTGGTGGGGGCAAGAGGGAGAGTAGGTATGAGGAGGCATGGGAAATATTCAGCATGGAAATGAAGCAAAATGCCTGGTATAGTATCACTCAATTGATGATTGCCTATATTAAACAGAACGTGATGTAAGTATGTATGATCTGCAATCTATAGCTTTTTCTTCCGTATCCCAAGAAATCAAAAGATTATCTGTTTTTTTGTACCTAGTGGAATCAATGTAATTAAAATCTTGGCTCTCTCCAATTCACCAGCATTCAGTAAAGTCCCTTCACACATACCCTATCATCAAAAAAAAAAATATCAGTGTCTCCAGATCCCCTGCTGAACTGTCTCCTTCATGAAAAGAATGTAAATATGCTACATGATGAAGAACTTCAATGGCTGTGATCAAGTGCCCTGGCTTGATGACTTTCCAACCATGCTACCTGAACCAGAGTACTAACCCTCCCTGAATCTCATGTATTGAAATGGTCTTCTGCACATTGATGGATCCCAACACTCAGTCTCTCACCCTTTACTCTTCTCAATTCTAGAGTAATCTCATCTAGTCTCATGGATTTAGGTTTCATTTTTAAACAGGTGACAGCAAGCCCAGACGCCACCCTGAAAACACCACCCTAGTGTATCTCCCTGACTACTTATCATCTCCATTTGGATGATGTTACAAGGCATCTTAACCTTAATTTGTCTCAAACTTTCTCTGGATTCTCCCTTCTCTACCTGCCTGCCTGTCCCTATCTCTCCCCCTCCAACAAGACCATGCTCCTACCTTGCCATTTCATCTTGTCTAATGGGCCTTCATCTTTCTAGATGCTTAGGTTTATACATTCTGCCTTGACTCCTCTCTTTCTCTCATACCTCATGTACTCTATCCATCCACCTGTCCTGTCAGGTGTCTTCAAAACACACCTGCACTTCTTACTGCCTCGGCAGCTGTCACCCTGGTTTGAACCACCATCATCTCGTAGCTGGAGTAATTTGAATTAATGGCCCCTAATTGGTCTTCCTACTTCTGGGGTTCTCTCCTCTCACATACCATCATCATATTCTACACATGGGTAAGATATGTAGATATAAGTCATATCATACCACTTCTGTGCTCAAATCTCTATATTGCTTTTCAACTTACTCCAAGTCAAAGTCAAAGTCTTGCCAATGTCCTGTGAAGCCCCGGAAGAAGACACAATCTGTCTCCTTATGTCCACTCTCAATAACCTGATTTCATCTCTTATTTTTCTACCCCTTAATGACTCTGTGTAAGCCACACTGGGTTTCCTTGCTTGCTGTTCCATGAATATAGTTAAGTACTATCCCATTGCAGGCAGTTCATTTGCATTCGCTGGGTCCTCCCGGTATTCTCATTTCTCTGGTACAGTATCCTGACTGGTCCTACATTTCCATCAGGTTCGGCTCGAAGGCCCTGCTAAGGGAGGCCTTCCCTGACTGTGCACATGAAATAACACAGACACCTCACTGTTGATTCTACTTTCCCATTTAATTTCTCTCCATAGTATTATTATCATATGATACTCATTTGTATTTTTACTCTTTTCTTTGTGCTTAATTTTCTTCCTCTAGAATATAAACTCCAAGAAGTCAAGGACTGTGTCTGTTGAATTCACTGCTATATTCCCACAGCAAGGACAATGAATGAACCAGCTTATCACTTCGAGCTGTGAGGATAGTTAACAGGTGATGGTCCACTAAGATAAAAGTCCTGAAAAGATATTTTCAATATAAAATATACATGATCTGGGACACCTTAAATACTCATTTCAGGTTCTATTGCTAATAAAATTGTTAATAAGTAATGTGATGTCAAATTATTTTTGGTATTAAAGAAAACATATACTCATGTTTAGATATAATTTTTCACATGCAAGTTTTAGGAGACATGTTAAAATCACAAAGATCTCAATGCAATTAAATACATTTGTGATCCAGAACACGGAGGAGTCTCAGAAGGTGTTCATTCTTCCTGCCATCCTGCTGGAGTGAGAGGAAGTTCTGTTCTTCTTGGATGTGGGGGTGGAATATGCATTTGAGAAAAACCTGTTGCTTCCTTTACACATCTCCCAATTCCATTCAGCCAAAGTCGTGTGGGCAAAGCCAAGAATGCTGCCACGAGGCTGCGTGGATGGTTCCTGCAGGTTTTGCACACTGCCTCCATTTCTCCTGCTGAATAATCCCAAGTGTGTGTAGTCCGGAGACACAGTATCTTCCAATGGCACAGGGCAGGGCTTCCCATGCTGCACTGCAAAGCAATGCAAGCATCTGTGAGATACTAACTGTAGTTTCTCAAAGGACATATTTCACAGCCAAAAAACTTGGAGACTGGGTTAAATAAGACTAAATAGATTCCGAACTACAAATCTCCTTGCCTTCTGTTGTGAGTCTTCTGCAGAAAAGCCAAACATGTAAGGCTTTCCCATCTTTACATCCCCTCAAGTTTGACTGAAGGCACTTTGGAATACCCAGTATAGTATAAAAGGTTTGATTTAATTTTCATAGACTTTGTGAAGTTGGCAGGAGGAATATCATTATCCCCATTTTATAGGTAAGACAAATGAAGCTCTCAGCATGATGGCTGCCACTCTGCACAGGTTGTGAAAGGGCAGAGGAGACAGCTGCTATGCAAAGTACCACAAACTGGGGTGTTTAAACAGCAGATCATTTACCTGTCACTGTTCTGGAGGCCTGGACAGGGGAGCGGTCTCCTGCCTCTTCCCTATTCATAAAGGTCCTTAGCTTGTAGCCACTTTGCTCCCAACATCCACTTCTGGCTTCACAGGAGTTTCTTCCCCGCAGTGCGTGTCTCTCCCTATCAGGAAACTAGTCATTGGATTTTCTATAATTTGTGGTCCTCCATAAAGGCATGCTATGTGTAAGTTTGAAGCCCTCATTTTTCTAGGCTGGAATCTAATCTTTGTTTATGACCCAATATGGTATCCTCTTCACACCTTTGGTCTGAGTGATTGTCTTTGTTTCAACATCTGCCAGGGTATTTATCTTTCTGTATTTAAAAGTACCAGAATCCCATGCAGCATTCTAAGCACAACACACCCATTTGACACAAAGAGATTGTAAACATAATTTGCTAATGATTCTTAGAATTTTCATGGTTTTTAGGCTATGCCGGCCTTTTGGGACATTGTTCTCTCCTTCTGAGATTGCTCAGTTGGTAAAGTTCAAGTCTAAAGTTGCCGGCAGCTGTCCTTGTCCCTTCTGGGGAGAAGCCTCTGAGCATCGAGGCAACATAAAGAAAGGAAGAGGAAGGAGAGAAGGAAGGAGAGGTGAGTGGTCAGAGGGGAAAGAGGAGGAGAGAGTGAACCCACCTGAGGCCCGGGTTCCAGCTGTTTCTGAGTTTTGTTATTGTAAAAGTCAAAAAAGAAATCTACTCTTTTTATTTTATTTTGCCTGGCACTGTCCAGAGAAACACAGTATGGGATTCCTAAGTCACCTGGAGGTGAGGGAGACAGACGTGTGAGTCTGCTTTGGGTCAGGCTGTGTCAGGCACATAATATGTCATGTCATTTAAGCCTGTGACAACCCTAGCGGTGACGTATTGCCAACCTGTAAACACAAAATTCAAGACATTAGGAAAGTATATTCTTTTCACTTGTAAGAATAAATGCTAAAGTAAAATGAATATACATGTGTATTTACGTCTGTGTATGCATAGATACATCTACATCTATATCTGTATATATGTACGTGTATGTTTGTTCAGGTGAAACACACAAAATCGACCTGTTGTGGTGAAGAGACTTCAGCTCCCCATTTAGAGTCAACTCACATGCACCAGAAGAGTCAGCTCTCCAAACGCAACCCTGACCTGCACACGTCCGTACTAGGAACTGCATTTTGATTGCATCACAGGTAAGCAGGGTGAAAAAAAGGACAACCTAGACGTTCTAAGTTACTGGAAATCAGGTGGAGGAAGGAGAGTGGCAGTAGGAGAGCAGGAACGGAGACTCCACCTCCAGGTTCACTGCCTGGGGCAGGAATGTGGGAGGCTGGGGAAGGTGCCGTCTTCACTCCATGAAATGCCAGGTGGGGCCCTTGGAGACGGCCCTAACTCTGCTGCTGTGTGTCCAAACTGAGTGGAATGATCCTACAGTGGGAAACAATGCACTTACCTTTGCTGCAATACCCTAATCAGGCCACCAGCATCTTCACACACACCTCACAGGCCTTGAGTCTTTCAGTGACTCAGCGTGATCTCTGAGATAAAACTCCAGACCCGTGACAACACGTTTTGCCAAAGGCCTCTTTTGATCAGATCTGAGGCTTGCTGGCAGAGCCAGCCTCTTGTCCTCACATCCTCACGTCCTCACCAGCAGCTGACACTCCAGCTGAACCACCCAGTGACACCAACACGTCATGCCGACCAGTGCTGCCCAGATGGTGCACATGTTTCCCAGGCCTACGTGGCTGGCAAACATCTCATTCTTTTCCTTTATCTCCTGCAGGCATCTCCTGATGAGGTGCCTAAATCCAAAGTGAATCACCTTGCTCTCTGTGCTCCTTACACATTTGCCTCTGTAACATGTACACTTTTTTTTTTTTTTGATGTCTGAGATAGGATAACACTTCCATCTGGCACCTCTATGTGTGGGGGGGTTAACTCTGGGGCAATTTTGCCTTGGGGTTTTGAGGTCAAACTACTTGAGTTTAAATTCTAATTTTACTACTTATTACCTGTGAGACCTTGCATACTTATCTTCCCTGGCCTCAGTTTTCTCATCTATAAAATGGGGGTAAGGATATTGCCACTCCATAGGATTACTGTAAAGATTAGTGGAGATGATGTATGTCAAGTGACTATTGCAGGCCCCTCTCAATACATAACACATTATTTTGTCTATGGACTTGGAGAACAAAGAGGCTTTTGTAGGAATTGGCCAGAGTTATGGCTGGAGCATAACGAGGGCATTTGCAAGGTCCTGGGGGGCATCAGATCTGTTTTCCTCTCTTGCTTGGGCCACCAGCTGCCTGCACCTCGATGAGAGAAAAGAACACCATCCGTGCCAATCACCCAGGAAGACACCTCTGTTGGACTGTTTCTGGAATTCTCTGCAGGCTCCAGTCAGGTTGGCAGTGTACAGTATTGCTGATGTGAGGGTGTAAGCAGCCTCGAATTCCATGACCTACTTTATCTCCTGAGCCTTCATAGTTTGCTTTTTTAAGTCTTTGTTGAGCAGGCCTAGCTGCTTTTGACCCTGTTCCAAGAATCTCCTTTGGCATGAACCAATGAATCCCAGTTCTAGCAGTTCCCGTGACCCTGCTGTAACGTGGGGATCTCAGATGAAATGCCAGCCCCTCCTGTCCTTCTCAAGAAAGGACACGTCCATGGGCAACCATACAGTGGGACTCCAGAGGTGGCTGCGTCTGCTCCTAGCACAGCCAGACAAAAATGCTCATTTAAACCAGCCGGCTTCCTAACTAGTGTGGTTTCCTAACCAGCGTGGTCACCAGAGACTGTGAGCTGCTGTTCTGGGTTGGGAAGGGTGCAGACCACTGGGGAAAGACCCATGGGTAACCTTCGCGTGTCGGTGAAGCCTGGTGGATCAGAGGTGCACCAGGTGGGAACCCCTTCTGCCCAGAGGTCAATGAGTGTCTCCCAGCTGTCTCCTTTTACAGAATCAAATACCACTGATTTGATTAGATGACCCAAAGGGTGCTTTTATTAATCCAAGTCGCATCTTTCCTCTCAAATGAAAGATGTATCTAAATTTTCTGGGTTTCTTTCCACTGTCAGATGGAGATTTTTATTAAGATTCCCTTTGGATTCTTTCTTTACCTTCCTCCCAGGTCAGTGTTAAAGGTGAACCAACAACACGCTGGATTGAGCAAGGCACCAGATTACACGTTAACAAAGCGAATGTGAACTCTGACCTTTACCACTTGACCGATGGTGGCAGAGGGCAGTTCCGTCTCATCTATTAGCATCTATGAAAAGAGTTTTAGGCACTTACTTTCAGAGAACATAACTTGCTCATTTTAGTGGAACAGGATGGACAGCCAAGGTCAATGAAGCTTGGCAAATACATTTTCCAGCCCGTCACGGAGGCGGGCAGGGGATGAATTTTTTCTCTCATAGCATTTCACAAATAACCTCTGAGTGTAATTTTAAATCAAAACTTCAAACAATAAACTATTGACAGAAGAACTATTTCTTTTTAGCACAATTCTTTCCCCCTGACTTCTTTTCCCCCCTTTTTGAAATAAACATTTCATTTTGCTAATGCTATGAGTGTGGCTGGAAAATTACTCATTCCCTCCCTCACCCATAGAAACAACTTCTTAAGCCTTAAGTGAGATTGTTTTGACCCACCTCTTTCAACTGACTTAGGCCTTTCCCAATCTGAAAAGCAAACAAAGTTCAGGCATGGACCCTGTCAAAGCCAGGCTGTGGAATCCTGGCTTACTTTTCTCAGGCAGGAGAAATGTGTCAGGTGCCCCATCTAGAGGTAGGACTTGGAACTATCTGGAAAGTTGACCTAACATGAATTCTGGGAGCAGAAGGCGTTTACTGAATTTCTAATTTAAACCGAACGCCGTGATAAGGAGATTAGAGATAAGAGACAATTAAAAGATAAAGTTTCTATTCTTAAAGAATTTATGATGTATAGGGGGGAGGAAAACTCCTTAATAATCATAATGGAAATCTAATAAATAGTTTCCCAAGGATGCTGAGAAGATACTAGACTCAGAATAGGCATTTGACCCCTTTTTCCTTCCAAGGTCCCCACTGGGACTTTGAAGAGTTGGTCTGCATAACTATGGGGTGAGGGTGGGGGAGGGGAATGTCAGCCAACTGCAGAGGCAGGATGGGGAGTGTCCCCCTGCAAAGCAGAGGTCAAGTGCTCCTGGAGACAGAGTGGGAGCAGCTGGGACAGGGGCTGGAAAGACCCAGAAGAAAGTCACACCTTTGGAGGACTCTGGGGCAAAATCTAATTACACTGCAGGTGCTTGAGGAGGTCAGCCAGCTGCCCAGGCCTGTCACCTCAGTGACCCTCAGAAAGACTGTCACAGTCCACAGTTGTTCTCACTGCATGAGCCAAACTGTTCCCCTCAGGTGCTAACCTTCTTTGTCTCTGGGAGAAGCCCGGGAACCTGGTGACTTCTCTTCCTACCCACTGACTCCGCCATCATGGCTGGTCAGCCTGTTGCCACCAGCGTCCGGAGACAGTGAAGTATAGTTTCTCTTTCTGTCTGCTAACTTGTAACTGCCAATGAGTATAGCTGCCAGTTTTAAGAAATTTCCCTAATAATATGCTGAACAGCTGGTACATCTTTGAGCTTGGTGATCACATTCAAGACAACGCGCTCTCCACAGATATTTTATGTAGAATACTGTACTTTTTAAAAAGCACAAACATACAAGTATATTGTAGCCAAACATATTAAAAGACTAAAGCCAAGTATGCTGGTGTTTATGAGACGATGCTGGAAGCTTATGGAGGGCATGCGCTTTGCAAGGGATGCATATTTCTAGATGGCACTTGAGATGGGGTGTCCAGGACTCTTGCCATCTTGTCTGCTCTTGCTGGCTGCCATCTCTGCTCTAAACTCGCGGCAGCCTCTTTCCCTCCCTTTCCCAGCCCAGCAGGCTTCCGGGGCCTGCTGCCCGTAGGGTATTTGCACCTGCAGTTGCCTCTTGTACTCTTCTTGGGCTAAATTTCAGCATCTTGCAAAAATTCCCCTACTCAGTATAAAGTTCTTTAGGACCTTTAAATGTATGGTCCTGTTTCATAGCTCATGCTTCCTGTTGTTTTAATTTTCTTTGCAACCTTCCTTTTTTAAAAAATATATTTTATTGATTATGCTATTACAGTTGTCCCATTTTTTCTCCCCTTTGTTCCCTTCCACCCTGCACTCCCCCTCCCGCCCTTATTCTCCCCTCCCCCTTAATTCATGTCCATGAGTTGTACATATAAGTTCTTTGGCTTTTCCATTTCCTATACTATTCTTAATCCTCCTCTCTCTATTTTGTACCTACTATTTATGTTTTTTTATTTCCTGTACCTTTTTCCCATTCTGCCCCCTTCCTCTCCCTGCTGATAGCCCTCCATGTGATCTCCATTTGTGTGATTCTGTTCCTGTCGTAGTTGTTTGCTTAGGGTTTTTTTTAGGTTCAGTTGTTGATAGTTTTAAGAGGTTTTTTTTGTCATTTTACTGTTCATAGTTTTTGATCTTCTTCTTTTTTTTTAGATAAGTTCCTTCAACATTTCATATAATAAAGGTTTGGTGATGATGAACTCCTTTAATTTGACCTTACCTGGGAAGCACTTTATCTGTCCTTCCATTCTTAATGAAAGGTTTGTTGGATAGAGCAATCTTGCATGTAGGTCCTTGCCTTTCATGACTTTCAATGCTTCTTTCCAGCCTCTTTTTGCGTACAAAGTTTCTTTTGAGAAATCAGCTGTCTTATGGGAGCTCCTTTGTAGGTAACTGTCTCCTTTTCTCTTGCTGATTTTAAGATTCTCTCCTCATCTTTCACCTAGGGTAATGTAACTATGATATGCCTTGGTGTGTGCTTCCTTGGGTCCAACTTTTTTTGGGACTCTCTGGACTTCCTGGAAGTCTATTTCCTTTGCCAGATTAGGGATGTTCTCCTTCGTTATATTTTCAAGTAAGTTTTCAATTTCTTGCTCTTCCTCTTCTCCTCTGGCACCACTATGATTTGGATGTTGGAACATTTAAAGTTGTCCCATAGGTTCCTAAGCCCCTCCTCATTTTTCTGAATTCTTGTTTCTTCATTCTGGTCTGGTTGAATGTGTATTTCTTTCTTCTGGTTCAAACCATTGATTTGAGTTCCACTTTCCTTCCTGTTACAGCTGGTTCTTCGTACATTTTCCTTTATTTCACTTTTCATAGCCTTCACTTTTTCCTCTATTTTGAAACCAAATGGTTGATGTTCAACCATGTCTTTGAGCATCCTGATTACCAGAGTTTTGAACTGTGTGTCTGACAGGTTGGCTATCTCTTCATTTCTTAGTTTTATTTTTTCTGGAGTTTTGATGTGTTCTTTTATTTGAGCCTTTTTTTTTTTTTTGTCTCGGCATACCTGTTATGTGGTAAGGGGTGGAGCCTCAGGTACTTGCTGGGGAGGGATGACACATGTTGCTGTATGTGGGGCAGGGGCCTGGGAGGGAATAATGCCACTTGCTTGGCACTTGGCCGGCTTTCAGGTACTTCCCCCTCTATCCACAAGCAAAATGGGCTCTTCTGGTGCTGATTCCTGGGTGGGTGGGTTTGTATACATTCTAGGACCCTGTGGGTCTCTCTCAATGAACTCTCTTGTGAAACTTTCTTTTGTCAACTCAACGCTCACAGGTTCTTTCAATTAGAGGTTTTGAGGCTTTATTTCCTCTCACTGGAACCCTGGGTTGTATGGTCTGTTTTGCTCCCCAGTTGTTCTTCCTGGTTTACCCCCATACAAATGTGGGACCACCCGGTCCACCAGCTGCCACCTTGCCTGGTCCACAAGTTGCTGCCTTGCCCACCCCAGTCCTCTAGCCAAAGCCTTACCTGGTCCTCCTGCCGCTGCCTTGGTGTGTGTCCTCTCCACCTTGGCTGCCCATCTCTGCTCCTCATACCGGTCTGGATGAATGTTTCTTCTTTAATTCCTTGGTTGTTGGACTTCCATATAGTTGGATTTTCTGGCAGTTTTGGTTTTTTTTTGTTTTTAAATTTCTTGTTGTCCTTTTGGTTGTGCGAGGAGACGCTGTGTATCTACCTTCGCCTCCATCTTGGCTGGAAGTCTCTTCTCTCTTTGCAACCTTTCTCGAATTTGAATCTTTTCTTGTACATAGAACCTCATTTACAAGTTGTTTCCTGGTCTCCTTTCCAAGTCTCAGCTCCCTGTCTTTCTTAACTCACTTTTTTCCTTCTGTTCCTCCGTGACTTTGTCCAGTTCTTCCCCTGAACTTCCTCTTTCTCACAGTGCTGTGCCACATACTCATGAAATGTCTTCTGTTTCCTTCCCACCTCTTCTCTTTTTTGGCTTCCTTTTTAATTCAGCCTCTTCCTGTAACAATTGAAGGGCCCTCTGCATGAGCCTGGTATTCAGCTCCTCCACTGTTCTGTATTCAACTTCTTCACTGCTCAGTGTGTTCCGCCTTCTCTACTTTGAGATTAAAAATTTCAACATCTAAGGAATAGATTATCATCAAATTGGTAGAAGGTTAGCTACAAAAGTCCCATGGTTAACATACTTCATAGACAATGGCTCAATACTTTCTATCTAAGATCAAGAAAAAGGCAAGCTGCTAACTGATATAACAGGGTAAGAAAATAAAATTAAAGCCATGTGGGTTGGAAGGAAGGAAACGGTGTTTGTAGACATGACCATGTACGTAGAAAATCCTGAAGAATCTGCAAAAAGCTACTGGAACCAAGTTTTTTTTTCAGTAATGTCACAGGTTACAAGGTCAATATGCAAAATTTGTTTTAATTCTCTATATTAGCAATAAACAATTTAAATAGAAATAAGAAAACTACCATTCACCAACTCACTACAGCATTAAAAAAGTGATACATACTAGGGGTCAAATTTAACAACAACAAAAAATGTACCAGCCACGGACAAAAAATCTACATAATGTTGCTGAGAAAAAACATTAAAGAAATCTGAAATGTGTAGAAACATCATTTAATGAATCAAAAGACTGAATATTATTGTCCTAAATTCTCCCTAAATCACTTATTTCTCCATAAAAATTTTATAGATAGAAAAAAAGAAAAAATGATAAATCGGACTTCATCAAAATAAAAACTTTGTTCTTCAAAAGAAACTATTAAGAAAACGAAAGGCCCACGTTGGAAGGAAACTTGCAAAACACGTCTGGTAAAGGGCTTGTGTCCTACAATTCAATAGTAAGAAGAGAAATCACAAAATAAGCAAAATATATATGGATAGCAAGGAAGATATATGAATGTCAAATATGCAGGTTAAAAATGTTTAATAAAGTTAGTTGTTAGGATAACTAAAATCAATGAAATTGAATATGTCAAGTATTTCCAAGGTTATAGGATAATTGGAACTCATCCTTGTTAATTGAAAATAAAATACTATAACCACTTGGCAATTCTCTTGTGTTGAAACATCTACCTACCATCCAGTCTAGCAACTTTCTAGGTATTTGGCCAAGGGAGGTAAAAACGTATGTCCGCACAGAGTCATGTGGGAATTTATGTGGAGCTTTATTTACAGCAGCCAAAAGTTAGGAACACTCCAACTTTCCAGGAGTTACTAATAGGCAATAAAAAAGAAGGAAGTATTGTTATACAAAATGATGCAAATGGATCTTAAAATCCTTACACTAAGTAACAGAAGCCGCACACAGAAAACAACACGGGGTATGATTTCATTCATATAAAATTCTAGGAAAGGAAAGTTGTAGTGAAATACAGTAGATCAGTGCTTGCTAAGGCTTGGGGTTCCCCAGGGCCTGGGGTGGGAACAGGGATATAGAACAGGGGCACAGAACATATTACGGTGATGGAAATTTTCTTGATCTCAATTGCGGGCATGGTTGTTAATTCATCACATTTTAATATTGATGAGTTTTACCTATATGCATTAAAAATCTCATTTATTTTAAATTAGCTGAAATGCGTGTCACTCAGTAATATTTGTTGTAAATGTACCATACATGGGACTCACTGCTGTCGGGAGTATTGTCTAGCAATATTCTTGTCTGCAAGAATCTGCTTGATATTAGCTAATAACTGTTAAGCGCTTGCTACAGTATAGGCACTGTTTTGAGTGATTTTACATTTTTGCTAACTTAATCTTTCTAACAACACTGTGAAGTAAATATTGTATCTCTGTTTGACAGGGGATGAAGCTGATCGCAGAAATATTAACAGCTGCCAAGTGGCAACTTCACGCTTGAAAACAGGTTGACGTTGGAGACCAGATTCTTAACCACTGCTGTGTATCAAGAGGCAAACATAGGAAAGGTTACATGCCAGTATAATGCAGCATGGTTACTTCCTAAATAAAGGGCAGGTGCGAATAGTAAGTTGTATAAATTCAGGGAGGCTGAGACCTGGCCTGGGAAAGCTTCACTGAGAAATGTAATTCTATTTCTGAGTCTCACCTGTTAAGAAGGATTGGAATTATTGAGTAGCATCAGCAAATGTTTTTCTGAATGTCGCCGGACACCCAGGGGGACACATTATGTCCCCATGAACACAAATTGCTTCATTCTTAGACTCACCCAAGATATTCTCAGCATCGAAATGTGAACGAATCCAAAGACCTACAACCAAGATTGTTCTATCCAGCAAAATCTTCATTTAGAATGGAAGGACAGATAAAGTGCTTCTCAGATAAGATCAAATTCAAGGAGTTCATCATCACCAAGCCCTTATTATATGAAACGTTAAAGGGACTTACCTAAGAAAAAGAAGATAAAAAAGATGAACAGCGAAAGGACAGCAAACTCACAGTTATTAACAACCACACCTAAAACAAAAGCAAATTAAGAGGACAACTAGATCGGGAGTGAACCATAGAAATGAAGATCACATGGAGGGTTAGCAACAGGGGAGTGGGAGAAGGAGAAGGGGGGAGAAGGTACAGAAAATAAGTAGCATAGACAGTAGATAGAAAATAGATAGGGGGGAGGGTAAGAATAGTAGGGGAAATATAGAATCTAAAAGAACTTGAGACATGTGTTCATGAACTAAAGGGGAGGGATGGTGGGGGAGGGGTATGCAGGGTGGAGGGGAATGAAGGGGGGAAATAGAACAAATGTAATGGCATAATAAATAAAATAAGAAAGTATATTAAAAAATGTGAACGGACAGTCTCTTATCAATGGAGGTCATGCCAATTTGTTCACTGTAATACTGTGTGCTTCTAAATCAAAAGTGATTTTTACATAAAATGCTAACATTTTCTAGTATATTAGATATTAAAAGATATATTTAGAGAGAATTTTTGAAAATTGAAAAACCCAACCTTCCATGTTTGAAAGAACTTGCTTCAAACGCAGTGCTCTAACCTATCCAGCAGGTGGCAATACAATCGTTGTTAAAAAACCAGCTTTCACCATGTAACAAAAAAAATAATAAACACAACTTCCCTTTTCTATTTTTTTTTTGTTTTGTTTTCATTGTGTACGTGTATATTCCCTGTGGTGAATCCTGTCAGGTTGCTAAAACAATGCATCCTACACAAGATTGTTTAAGGTTGTAAAGTCTGGTGACACCCTAATTACGAAGGATCTTAAATGCTAAAGCGGATACTGATCTTCGTTCTGCAGAAAATGGGGAAGGAGTAGATGGATTTGAGTCCGAAGTGACATACAGTTGTACGTTAGTAAAATAACTCTGACAGGGGAAGGATGAGCGGAAGACCATGAAAAGTCAGGGTAAACATCTGTTGGAAAAGGCCTAGAACAGACGTCACAGCAACCTGACCTCAAGCATAGCCATCAAAACTGCTGCTTAGGTGAGGAAATAACTGCGGACACGGAAGGGGGAGAACTGAGAGACTGACTGGATCTTAGACGTTCTAAGGAAGGAAGAGCAAAGATTTCTTCTTTTAATCCTGGTGTGGGGGCAGGGGGCACCATTAAAGGTATATTAGAAGAAGAAATACGATTGAAAAAGGGAGCCTTTTGAAGTGCCATGCTGTCTCTACATGCTGCTTTAATAGAGGTTGGCAGGTATCTGCTGCTTAGATGAGAGGTAAAATTTAAGATACAGAAGTGGTGGATACTTGTGGCCATGGGTGCAGATGAGCTGGTCAGGGACAGAAAAAGGCTGAATCCTTAGGAACCTCCTGGATAATTCAGGAGAAACCAAGTTAAGCAGTGTTTTCAGGTGAGTATGGTGTCCTAGTCTATGAGCAGGATGAATGAAACAGGACTAACAGATATTTTAAGAAGTTTGAGGCGATCATTTGAAAAGATGCCCTTGGATTTTAAGAAATGTTTAAACAACAAGTTGTTGGGGGCAGAACGATTATTGTGAGAAAGGAGGGGAGAGAATATTTAAGAAAATGTAAAATCTCTTTTGAGAGTTTGGAGGTAAAGAAAAGGGAAGGAAAGAAATGGTTGACCGCAGTGGAACAAGGGGAAATCTTTCAGACAACAGAGACTTGAGCATTTTTGTGTCTTCAGGAAGGAGACTTTTCAAATTATACTGAAGTTGTTTTCCTCTTTTTTTCCCTTAAGTGACATCTAGATAATTGAATGACATTGCATAACTTCAATTTGCAAGGAATTTGTGGATATAAGAAAAGACTGGAAATATAATTTGATAGTGAATGTTGCAACATGTTTTTCATTATTTATTCTTTCTTCAGTGTCTGCTCTGTTTCTCTGTGCTGCTGATGTCAGAAGCTTGGGAACTTTAAAAGTCAGCCTTGCAAACTGAGTCTGTCCCCCAAGTCCAAGGTCTTCTACCGTGGTGCCAAAGGGCCGCTGTGAGTCAACCAAGTGTTTAGAATCAGAGAAAGCTCTGAAGCCCATCACTCAGTTTTGTGACCATGTTTTCTTGCTAAGGCTTTTTATCCTTTCTATTTTTTTTCCTCAAGGAGAAGAAAAACCACGCATAGTGCTTTCTCCTGCTGGCAGAATTATGAGGTGTAGAATTGGCTTCTTGCCACTAAAACTTTGGTGTCATTTTCATGCAAAGGAATCTGCAGGGGCTGCCAGTTGAATCTGAGGAAAAAAATAACAAGTGGCCAGAAACCAAGTCTGCCATCGAATATGATAAACATATTGATTTCATTAAGAACCGACAGGCAGACCGAATTTTCGAAGGGAGAGGCAATGGAAAGTGGCGTAAAGACAGGAAGGAGAAAGTGTGGGGCCAGGTCCTCCAGGAACTCTGATCTGTTCTTTGCCGGTTAAAATGTTTGCGGATGAACTCCGACACACCTGTATCTGCTTACAGTTCTTTGAAATCCTGCACCATTTCTGTCAGCAGTCCCATCGAGTGAAAGTGGAAGTCACCCCCTACTGCTAGGCACCCTGTCCCACCTGTGGTCAGGTGCCGAGGGCCTTGAAGGCCTGGCCTGGCAGGTGCATATCAGAATCCAAACAGAAAGAAAGTGCAGAAATTGACTTTTTCTGAAATCTGCAACAACCAGGAGTGCAGCTTTAACTCTGAATTTCATAAATCGAAATTTATTTCTAATGGGAGGATCATGTTACTCATTTACTCCTTTTTATATTTTTATAGAACCAGTTGATTAAGTGGGAAACACCTTGATTATCCTGATCATTGTTTGGCAAAGAGCGGGAATCCAAATTCACAGGAAAAACAGAGTTTTAGAATAAAGCTCCCTTCTTTTAATAAAGCTTATTTGTGTCATAGTTTCCTTAGGTTTGATTTTAAGATCCTTAAGAATAGGAATTTATTCTCTTTTTTTAATCCCTAAAGTTTGTCATATGGTGTATTTAAAAAATACTCCTTTAGCACCTTTCAATTTTGTCACTTTTGGTTTCTTAGCCATGCCATTCCTACTTTTGTGCCAACAAAACTCTGATTATGCTCACCTATCTGGTGGTAATGGACTCTAAGAAGAGGAGGGGGGACCACCCCAAGCCCAAGGGATGAATGGCAACTGGTTTAAACCAATCTGGGCACTCCTACCTCCTCACTTATGATTAGTGTGGAGTGGGGTGTATGAGCCAGTCTGTCCAATGAGATCTGAGGGGAGGTCTGTTGGGAATTCCTGGAGATTTTGTCTTTCTGATAAAAAGAGGGAGACATAGAGAAGAGTCCCTTCCTCTTTTGTAACCTGCAATACAATTGTGTGGGGACGTGATTTCTGTAGCTGCAGCAAGTTCAAGTCTGCTGGGGAATCTGAGAGGATGGAAGCAGAGTGCTGGTACTGCTTGGTTCCTGAATTCACCAACACTGGCAATTACTGCTGGGCTTCAGGTCTTGAGAAATAACAAATGCCCTTAAAATTTTAGCTATCTTTAGTTTACTCTTTTGAACCTTGCAGCCCAAATCATTCCAAATGAGGCAGCCATTGAAAGATATCTCCCATCATTTCCTTGGATTCTGCTAATGGTCTTGTGAGGCAGGTGTTCCTGGGATTTTCCAGATGTTGAGACTCAGAATGTGTAACTGATGTGACTAACATCACAAAATGCTGATATCATGACTTTAGCTAACCACACACTTGCTTTTTTTAAAAAAAAAAATCACACTTTACTTTTACCTTCTACTGAGTGAGAAATAAAATTTTGCTGAAATCAGCAAAGCTACAGTCTTGGGGGGATTTCCTTTATTCCTCCCTAAGGAGGACACTTCCATGCCTGCTAAAGCTGGGGCTCTTCCTTACCCCCCAGGTGCACCCCCCATCGTGAGGGTTTTCAGATGTACAGATTTGGGAGGAAATTGTTTTTCGCATCTGCCCTCCCTTTTTACTGCCTGCTGCCGGTTTCTACTGAACACGCTTCCTGCTCTCATTTGGGATGAGGCACCCCTGTTGGGAGAACCTGGCTCTGGCTGAGCGGTTCCTTGCAGCGCAGCCCCACAGGTGGTCCTCTACCCCTTCCCTCTCTGATCTTTGTCTCTGCTGCACAGGCCATGTGCGAACCCTTTCCCACCTTCACAGCTTCTCTACTTCCCACCTGTGCTCACATGTGACTGTTCCTGGATCTCCCCAGGCCCATTTGCAGGCTCTTTTCAATGTCACAAATGCCCAGTGTGAAAGCCCTGCCACCCCTGACTTAGGAACTAATCCTGGGACAGGCATGACTCTGATCACAGAAAACAAAGCCTGAGAAAAAAACTTGCAAGCTAATGATTTGAGGGGGTGCAGTTCCAGGAAATCCAAAGGGAAGGACAGTGGAGCATTGCCAAGCCGGCCATGGCTTTTGACCCACGCAGCTGGTTGCTCATCTTGCAGATATAGACCTCATGAGTATCAGAGCTGCCCACAGAGGAGGAAAAGGGTGAGCAATGTATCTGCTGGGTTTCCCCTCACCTCTTGTGTTGCATTGGTCCAAGCTGACCTTTTATGGGAAGCTCCTTCACACTTGTGGGTGGTGTTACCCAGCCTTTCCAGAGCCTCTACAAATCCAATGAGCCTAACACTTAAGTTCAACTGTCTCTTTCTGACAGTTGATGTCAAGTGAGGGTTGATGGGGGTGGCTCTGTTAGCATTTTGTGCCTTTCTCTGGGGCCACTCTGGCTGGCCAGAAATTAAAGCAAAGGGTCAAGTGTGAGCATGGGGGTCAAGCATTTTAGCTTTGAGTGAGGCATGTTAGACTGGGTCTAAACACGATCTGTCTTCTGAACAAGCTGGAAAACATCTCTTTCCATCAGTTTTTCTTATTTGGAAGGGGTTCCATCTCTTTCCTTCAGTTTTTCTTATTTGGAAGGTGTTGGATGTCCCCCAGGAGCTGGTATCCTCACTCCTGTTTCACCAGGGCTTTGCTGCCCCTACAGAGCCATAGGTAAGTGAACCAGTGCTTATTTTCATAGATGAACAAACTCAGTAATCCCCATGTACCCCAAGCATATGCAAATTATGAAATCCTATTTTGTATCTTCACCAGATGGAAACTTCGTTAATGGCAAGGGAATAATTTCATTGCAAAAATCTGAGATCTTCTTGATATGGATTAGTTTGTGTTACTACAATCACTACACTTACAAAGAAAGAAAAGCCTAAATCTAACACTTGTTTTGTCTTATTCACTGTGTTTTTTTTAGGTAAACTGGAAATTTAATTTTCTCTATTGCTTTTATAAAACACATTAAATATATAAATCAAACAAGAACAGATATTATAGATTAGGTCAAGGAGAAGGAGATGAGGTTGAGGGCTTGGAATTCAAATAATCAAAAATGGTTGTTTTCGTTCTGGGGCAGTGAGTTATATTTTTCCTGCTTGTCTACATTTCCCTATGTTTGTAGACACTTTAAACAAAGGATATGCTGTCTTTCCAAAATAAGCCAGCTTCCACCAACGGCATTTCTTCTCTGTAAAAATCTCTCAGTAATATATTTAGAAACTCATGTCTGTAAGGGCACATTTGAAGACATAAGGCAAGTTTAACAAATGTTAGCAGCAATACTTGAGCTGTATTTTCTGTTGGCACTTTCCATCAACAAATATGATTTAACCAGTGATGCTCGATGAGAAGCATCACATGTCCCACAGGAAGCCCAGGACGCCCACTCTCTGCGGTGAGGACTAGGTCTCAGGCTTATGGTACCACATTCCCATTCCAACTGCATCAGGCAATGTGTTGGCCAGGCCTCTTGTATCATGTTTGTGATGGAACTGGAGCATTTCAGCTGTCTTCATAACCACAGCCTGGGAGTGATTTATGATTTTGGTGAAGTGTTCTGAGTTTTGGTCATCACTATTAAAATAAAACAGCTCTTGAAGAAGAGTAGCTACTAGGGAAAAATGTAGGCTACATATGATCTAGTTGGTCTGCTAATTCATTCTGGAGTACTAGAAAGAGCACAGTGTCTGGGTTTAGACAAAGTTAAGTCTATTTCTGGTTCTATCATTCTTAACTCTGTGTATTGAGAGTATATTTTTTAATGCTTTGAACTTCAGTTTTTTTTTTTTGTCTGCAAAATTGGAATGCTAATACTAACCTCAAAGAACTATTGTGAAGATGAAATGAGAAACTGTGGAACTCTTAGACTCACTGCCTGACCTGTAGTACATATTCAAGGACTTCTTTGCTTCTCTTTCCTCCTCTGCCTAATACACCCTCCCTCCAACATTTCTATAGACCAGCTGTCTTGTAGACCTTGTTGGTTGGTTTACACAGCAGTCATCCCTGATCTCCCGCCTGGATGAGAGAACCCTGGAACCTCACAAAGATTCAGGTCCTGACTTTCATGAGCCCCATAACAAGAGCTGGCAGCTGCCTACCTCAGTCTTCTAGGTAAAAAAGGGTTGGATGAAATGGAGAAAGAAAGGAGGAGACAAGCAAACTATTCCCATAATATGCATCTGGGGAAGCAAATCCTCTGATTTTTGAAGCACTGAATGTTAATGTGGTAGGCTACATCATGGTCCCCCCAAAATATCCAGGTCTTAATCTCTGGAGTCTGTGATGGTTACCTTGTGCAGCAAAAAGTGACTTTGCAGGTGTGCTTAAGTTAGTAATCTTGAAATTGGGAGATGACCACAGTGGGCCCTAAATACAATCATATGACCTTATAAGAGGAAGGCAGAGGAAAATGGACACAAACACACAGAAGAGCAGGAGATAATGTGACCACAGAAGAGGCAGAGATTGGATCAATGTGGTCATGAGCCAAGGACTATCGGCAGCCCCCAGAAACCAGAAGAGGTGAGGATGGGACAGGTTTTCTCACAAGCGCCTCTGAGAGACTGTGGCCTTCTACCAGCTTGTTTCAGCCTAGTGTTACTGACTTTGAACTTCAGGTCTCCGGAGTGTGAAAGAATAAGTTTCTTTTGTTTTAAGTACCAAGTTTATGGTAATTTGTTATAAGCAGTAACAGACAATTAATAATTATTTATCAATAGATTTTATATTTTTATTTTCAAGTATGAGTAACAGCGACAGCTGATATTTATTGAATATCTTCTGTGGACCAGACAACCCCACTAAACACTCTATGTGGGTTATTTCACTTAATCCTCACAACTATCCTCTGAGACAGCTGGTCCTTTCCTCTCTACTTCCCAGGAAGGAGAGCTGCTCCAAGAAAGGTAAGGAACCTGCCCAGATGAAATTTGAACTTGAGCCACCTGATTCTATAATCATTCTAGCCCTGCAACTTAAGAAATGACAGTAGACTTGCTGTATATGTTCCCAATTATGTCTCTAAGAGAAGTGATTAAGTAAAACAATTGTGTAGTATTGATATCCGCAATTGAAGATACTCAGGTCCTTTAACCTCCTTAAGAATGTTCCCATTATAGAGTAATAGATGGGTGCCCATTAATGTCAGATAATAAGCTGAGCACAAAGACTGCAAAAATAATTGAGTCTCCAAGTCTTGAGAGGTTCACAGACTCACTACTCTTCCACCTCTCATTATTGCTTTACGCACTAGCACTGTAAGGCAATTCTAGCCATCATACCCAAAACTCCATCTCATAATCAAACTTCTAAAGAATTTCATTAAACCCAGTGTAAATTTATGTAAACTAATTGTAATGTTGAATAATCTACATTGTTATCCTTCTCCATATGTCTAAATAATGGAAATAAATAGATAAATGGAAATCATTATTTTCGATTTCTTCCACGGCATTGTTAGTAATTATCTCATACCTCTGCTGAACATTTTCTTGATTACTCTTTCTAGTTGGCATTTAAATTTTCATCATGTGATAGTTGCATAGCCTGAGTGATAGCTTCATAACTTCTGATAATAAAGCATGTGTTTTCTTTTTTTTAATATTAAATTTTATTTAGTTACTTTTCAAGTACACATTTTTTTTTACCTATTTCTCCCATCCCGCCCCACCCCCGCCCCCCGCCAGGTCTTCCCCCTCCCTCCCATTCCCCCCCCCCCAGTCCTCATCTCTGTGTCTTTCATACTTGTTCCTCAAAATCCCTCCCCCTTTTTCCCCTTAAGTTCCCTTCCCTCTCCCCTCTGGTCACTGCCCACTTGTTCTCTATTTCAGTGTCTTTGTTTTTATTCTGTTTGCTTGTTTGTTTTATTCTTTAGCTTCCTGTCAAAGGTGAGATCATATGGTATTTGTCCTTCAATGCCTGGCCTATTTCACTCAGCATAATGCTTTCCAGTTCCATCCATGTTGTTTTATCAGCAAAAATTCTATTTATTTTAAGGCTACACATTTTTTTGCGTTTATGATTTTTATTCTTAATTAGCTTCTGTGTATCTCTTCTGCATGAAGGTAAATACTGAAGTGAAGTTCTTTATTACCTTCTGGTGTCCCACAGGATGGCTCTGTGACAAGCTAAGTCATTGAAACCTTAATTTGTGCATTTTGTTTTTTAGCACCACCCCCTTCTATCTGGTCCAATGAGGTAGGTCTTCCTTACCCTAGGGATCTTACCAAGAAAAAGTGGAAATACCTTTATGTCAACAACTCTTCCTACTTTTTTCAAAAGGCTAAACTATTTGTCAGTGAACCTAGGCTAGACCTCTGACATTAAAACTTCCTAACAGTGAAAAAGGAACAGATGTGGAAAGCTCCTTAATCAAGTTACATGTCTTGTATCTAAATCAGTGGATAAATTTGTTTAGCATCAGGTAACATGGAGGATATGTATAGTTGACATAAAATATCAATGCATTTAGAGTTAAAGGGCATGTATACCATTAACTTAAACAGACAGGCATTAACACAATGGTTTTATATTTTATATATTCAAACAGACAGTTATTAACGCAGTGATAAGATCTCTTTATCTTAAATGACAAAACTGCCAATAATACTTCATGGAAATAGAGATAGTTGAAATTAAGGTTTTAAACAAATGTTTACTTGTCATTTAATTGCTTAATTCTGTTAAGCTTTTTACTTTTTTAAATTTAAGTCAGTGGTTTTCTTCTTTTTAAGTTTTGGAATAAATTTTAAACATAACAAGAAAAAAAGAAATTATCTTCTCTAAATTACTTGTTAAAGTGGGCAAATAATTAGTCATCGGGCTATTTAAAAAATATCTTCCAAATGTTTCTATAGGAAACGAGTGTAGTTTTAATTTGTGAGAAATGAACACACAAAATGAAAAAAAAATTGAATTCTGCCCTTTGCGCTCCTTTTTGCACTTTCAAAAACTGATGAAACCTAAAAACCATCCACTGAAAAGTGTTTCTGATTTACACTCACAAGCTCTGAAGCTTTGTTAAATGACCTTGACCTCCTCTCTGTGAGTGACGTTCCCATATTCGTTGGTTGTTATGAAGCCATCTCATCCTGTTCCCTGAAGTCTTGAAAAACAAAGATGCCTCCAGAATGGGTGAAACTAAAAACTACTGGAGCTCTTGGTGATTAGACTTTAAAGATTCCAGATCTTTGTACCATATTGACATACCTTTATTAAACTCCCAAAATATCACAAAACAAGCACTTACTAAAGGAAAGCCAAATAGACTAGAAGTCACTGGATGTTTATAGGATGCTGGTGTGTGGACAGGTATTTCAAGTCAGAGAGATGATGAAGACTGGTCAAAATTTGTGACAGGATGGTTTAGGATTGGTGGACAGAGCCAGGTGAGTGACTTCAGGGAAGCTTTGATGAATCAGCTATTATTGGACAAGACAGCTCATTGCCAAACTAATCAAACTATTGTCTCGGAAAAAATAATTTGCATGAATATCTTGGTGAAAATAATATTTATTAGTCTACAGTCTTGCTTTCTTGGGCAAAGTTTTATTGAACAACAAAGTCATGTTGCTACATGTAGTCTCAGTTTTTCCACATATATGTTTATTTTCACCAAGACTCAGAGTGGTGAGCCCAAAAGGGTGATTTTCAGAGGTAAGCCCATGAGGTTTAAAAAAATGAACATATTGGTATATTTAATCTGCTGCTTTCACCAAAGAGGGTCATAAGAAGGTAACTAGTGGAAAATGGGAAAGAGGGGAAGAAATAAATATACTAGTAAATCTGTGGCAATAAACTCTTGCCTATATTTGAAGAAGAATATTTTTTACCCCTGAGAATCACTTTTAGGGTATGACATGCCAAGACTGATGAATTTGGCTTCACTTTTTACAAAATTCTGTGTGGAAGTGGCACCAGGAAACTTAGACAAGGAGGCAATGTTTTCCAGAAAGACCCTTCCTATCCATAGAAGAGGGATTGATCACAAAGTCTTTGTATAAGTAAGAGGCAAGGTAGTTATTGATAATATAACTGTATACCAAAGATGATGCTTACATTCATTTGCTCTCAATTAATAAATCATTTTGGCTGCTTCACAATAAAACATGTTAGTTTCCAGTTTCTCCACATCTAGAAACTTTGCTTTAGATCTTTTATGTTGGCTAAAGATTCTAGTAACATATTTTGTATATTTTGGACAGTAAAATCAATTCTGTGTGGACTTTTTCAAATTAATAAATTATATTCGAAATCACCTGGGCACAAATTATATTTGTAATTGGTTTACAACTCTATTGGTTTGACTTCTATATCTCATTACTTGTTTTTTTTTTCCCCCAGGACTGGTGGCTGCAATATCCAGAAAGAAAAGAAAGCTGAAAGGAAGTCTTTTCTATTTTCCCTGCTAAGGTGGAAGATGTGTTGCAGGGCTACTGAGTTTGAAGTGATAGCATGAGTAACACAAGACAACCAAGAGATGCTTATTAACAGTGCAACCTTAGACAAGTCACTTAGGCTCACTTCACCTCGAGTTCTTCATCTATCGACAGAGATAAGGATGCTATGAGGATTAAATGGAAAAGAAAATGCACATAAACCATTGAGCGGGATGCTTGGCACACAGCGAACAATAACTGATTGCTATTGTACTTATTTTAAAAAGTATCAAAATATGTCATATACTTATGACATATAATAATATATATAGAAATGAAGAGAATAATGGAGATTTTATCTGTATAGTATCTAAATCAGTGGAGAAATTTGTATTATCTTTGTTAGAAAATCATGAAAAAAAATGCCAGTAACAAAGAAGTGACTGGAATGTTCTATCTGTTTATAGCTGTTCTCAGTTGGATACCTGCACCATACGCATTAATCATTTTTATGCTGCTGCTGTTGTTACAGTTCTTTTCCTGACACCATTATTGTTTTCACCGAGTACTGGTGGTTCACTAAGCACATTGGCAAATGTGTTGAAGGCTTAGGTATCCGAGCTTGAGTAAAACCCTGAGTATTAGTTATGTCAGGGTGTCCTTGAAAAATATTTGGTCATAGTGATAATGCTTGAGTACCTTTTGCCCAAATATTCCTCAATAAATCTATTCCAATGTGACCCAGTGAGTCAAATAATAAGATGTGAAAAATCACGCAGAATAAACTGGCACAACTCCAGGATGAGAGAGAAAGAAGCCCAGTGGGAAGCATCTGAGTGTGTGTCTCCCCTCTAAGCTCCACCCCACAGAAAATCACTTTGTCTTCGTGGCTTTGTTGAATCATCCTTAAATATAAATTAAGAATTATACTCCAATTGAAATTGGAGTTCTGTCCATGGCCATACCACCCTGAATGCGCCCGATCTTGTCTGAAATTGGAGTTCTTTAGAATGAAAACACTGCAAAAGTCAAATTCAACAATAATTTTTTATAACAATTAAGTTCTAAAGATAGAACCAATGTTATTTTTAGATACCACAACTCAGAGGTTGAGTTTACTTTGATATTAGATTTCTTTTTTAAAACCTCCACAAAATTAAGTTATTGTCAAAATTTTCAGTGCTACCTCATTTTCATGGCATGTCCCTACTTCCCACCAGTTTCAATGGACTGATGATCTACTTTACTGTTTGGGGGCCAGGTTTTTTTTTTTTAATTATTTTGTGGAAGACTCTCAAAGCAAAGAGAAAGTTGTTTTTCCTTTCCCATTAAGTATACAGCCAGAAAGAACAACAATATTTTCAAGTTAAAAAGTCATTGCAACCTAATTGAAAACTTCAGGCCAGATGCTTGGAATGCTGTGGTTGACCAGCCTAAAAGAAAAATTGAAAACAGATTCTAGTTGGCTTTAAAAAGTAATCTGGCTAATAATCAAGATAGATAATGGGGCAGACACATAAAGCCAATTAAAGAAGAAAGTGTTCTGAAATGAATAGAAAGAAGAAACAGGTTAAATAAACAGGATCTAACATATTCATTCCCTTGGCCAAAGCATTAAGAGTTTTGTTTTGGGGGTTAATATAGAGTAACTTGATTTTCCAAAGATAACACTGAAGGAATGTTTGGAGAGAACTCTGATGTCTCTGGATTTTCCCAGTTCTAAATAAGAATTAACACCAACCATGAATCTATCTGCTGTGACCCCAAGTGATCTCTTAGAGCTGTGGCATCTTTCCTTCTATTCTTTGAGAAAAAAAAACCCAATAGTAAATTCATACCTTGTAACCAAGGGAGGCAAATTTATCCACTTGTGCATGCAGGGTGGCATTGGGGGGCATTTTCCCACCACAGCATCAGAGACAGCTGGCAATGAAAGCGAGAGAGAACAGGTCTGGTATTAAGTGACAAATAGATGACAATCACCGATCTGCCACTCCTGGCCCATTTGCCAGAGGCTGTCTGAGTTCTCCAGCAACAGTTGTAGGTCAGGAGAAGCAATTGCCCATTCCTGGAAAACAGGGAGTGCCTCATACTTGGTGTACCTTGGAGTGTTGTATAGGGTTTGGGTCCTGGAAATATTTCCATAAAACTCCTTAGTGAATTCAACTAATCTGAATTCAGTAGATTCTTAGTTTTGAAGAGACTTGTTAGGATTAGTTACCATAACAAGATAAGTAATCTGCCTCAGTGTGACTGCAGATAAAACCTTCATTCCAGATTTTAGAAGTTAGTGGCGCTCTTGCAATGGCCAAGCATAGTATGTGTCATGGGAGTCGAAGTATTCAAGGGAAATACAAATCAATTTAATAACCGGGTTTCGGTACAAGAAGACATGAACTTTCACTGAGTTCACAGCATATACTGGGCGCTGTGCTGAGGACTTTCCTGGGTCGCTACTTAACCCTGTGGGTAAGCACTGCTGACAGTCTCATGGAGGGGAACTGAGGCTCAGAGGATCACACAGCTAAGTGGCAAAGGTCAGGACTCCGCTTTGAAGCACGAAACTGATTTTGATTCTCTAGTGTTGGGGCAAGCAGTTCTTAGAAATGGAATCAATGCAAATGATTTAATGAAAAACTAGAATAAATCACAGTTACTTATTTTGACCCCTATATGACACCTTTGTAGTAGCAAAGTAAACCAGAAATGGAAACTGATAAGTTGGGAAAAGTGATACATTTTTTGAAAAATGGGTGTACATACGTATAGTTTAAAGTATAACTGTTCAAGTTTTAAGGTGTTTCCCATTGAACATGTGTATCAGAAGAGCTGGGTGCTTGTTAGAAATGTGGATTTCTACTTGGGCTTTACCTCAAACTGAAAGTCTAAGAATTTGTAATTTTAAAAAAGTACCATGTGATTTTTATGCAAACTGAAGTTTGAGAAGAAACATTGCTTAGCTGTATAATTCTCAAATCTGCCTGCCCATTGAAGCCTCTCAGGGAAATTTAATGAAGTACAAATACCTTGATTCCACTGAAGAAAAATCTCAAAGTTTCTTGGGGTAGGGTTCAGGCATAGCCCCAGTGACTGCTGTGTGGTACTGGGGTTGCACAATTGAGAAGCAGGCGAGGCGGTATTCAATAATGACCACCTCCCTTCTCTTTGTCTGCTGGAGCCATTGTGGGCATTTTTCCATACAGTCAGATTGTCTACATATAAAAAAATGTACCTTTCATGTTTTAGATATACAGTGTTAGCCAATTATAAAACAAATGTATGTCTATTGCAAAAATATATAATAAATCTGAAAGATGGAAACAAAGACCATTATTCACAATCTAGAAAATGATTGCTAAAAATGTAGTATTCTTCCTTTTGTTTTTTTTTGTACTTATTTCTACTTAATAGGTTTTCTTATATTACTGAGACCGTACCATAGGAACAACTATACTGCTATTTCATATAAAATCTTCACAAACACTTTCTCTGATCCCTAAACATTCTGTGCGAAGAAGTTGCCCTGGTTACATGCTCTTCCACTGATTGGGCTGGATGCACCGCAATGCGCTACCTAGTCATTCTTTCTCCAATGGCTACTCTAGAGATGGCATCTCATTGTTTATAATGGTCTTCAGTGTATCAACAACAATTAAGGGCACTTTATATTTCATATTTAGCTTGTAGCATTTAAGCTAATTAGAGGTGTGCTAGTTTCTTAATAAACAGGTCATTTTATTTTATTTATTTTAATTGTTGTTCAAGCATAGTTTTCTGTCTTTTATCCCCATCCCAGCCCTCCCCACCTCCCTCCCGTTTCATTTTAGATGCGTCTCTGGCCCTGACTAACTTTGAGTTCGCATGCTGTGCTGGTAAAAAGTCCAGAGTGTCATCTACGTCACTAGTCAGTGTCATCTTACAATCTAAGAACAACTTCCTCATGCCTTCTCATTGGATTTCTTCTTTTTATCCTTTGTGTATAACTTTCCCCAAGTAATAACAAAATGATATGGGTGAGGAAGGAAAAAAGTTGATTGCAAACTGTAATATAGGTAAAGAGCATGAACCTGAATCCTAAATACAGTAGTTTTACATGTTTAGCATTATTAGGAGACCATTAAACATGTCTAGTGACAATATTCTATTGTCATATCTTGGAAACATATCTTTTGATGTACATATTGCAAATATTTCCCAGTTCATTATTTTTCTTGTCACTCTATTAATTTTTTTCATTTTCTATCTCAAAGCTTTTCACTTTGACTCATGCAAATCCAATTATTTTTTCATAGCTTTTACCCTCAATGTCATGGAATAAATAAAAGACTGTTTCCTATCTCATGATAACCTATATTTTCATCTATGATTCTTCCCCAATATTCTCTCATGAGTCTTAGAAAACCTGAAAAACTTTACAATGGCACCCTATATTCCTACCACCTAGACTCTACTATTTAAATTGCACTCTACTTACTTTCATGTATGAGGTGTGTCCAGAAGGTATCCCACCATGTACTATGAAACATAGAGACATTCGTTTAAAAAGATACAAAATACAAGAAGCATTGCACGCAGGACAATGATGTCTCAGTCCCCTTCAAAGTAGGCACGTTGGGCCCCACACAGTTCTCCCAGTTGTCATCAGCTGTCCCATTTTATCTTCCTGAACCTCATCAGTGATCTGAAATCTCTTCTCTTTCAAAGGTGATGTTAGTTTTTAGAAAAGCCAGGAGTTGCAGGGCACCAAATCTGGGCTGTAAGGGGGCTGAGTTACCTGGGTGATTTGAAGTTCTGCGAAAAAGCTCTGCATGAGATGTGACGAGTGAGCAGGCACTTTGTCATGATGACGCTGCTAGTCACCAGCTGCCCATAGCTGCAGCCTTCTGAATCATCTCAATAGTTTCCGCAGAGGAATGTTCAAGCTTGATGCGAAATTAATGCAGATTCATTGCTCCACTCAGTCATTTTGAATGTGACAGCCACAGTGCACATGCTCACTCAACAGTGTCTACCACCCCCACCGACTAGTACAGTGAAGTCAGCATTGTTCATGCATGTGCATTCCAGTTCACTCTCCTTGGCACCAGGTTACATGGGTATCATGCAAACTGCCTTGTTACATTAACAAAGGCTGGATTTTTTCCAAATATACTTTGTATATTTTCAGCATTCTATCCATCACATCAGCGTATTTTTACTCATTTCAAAGTAATCTGTAGACATCAATTATTTCTCCCACATATTTCAGTATGCACATTACATGTGTTTAATATACATTTTGTCTTCTTACTTTTACACATGGTTTTTGTTTCCTCTGGATGCTGAAACAAATCACCTCAAACTGGGAGGCTTAAAACAACGCATTACTTCTCTTACAGATCTGGAGGCCCCAAAATGTGAATCTTGTCTCACTGAGCCAAAAGTGAAGGCCGGGCTGACTCTTCTTTCTGGGGCCTCCAGGGCAGAACCCTTTCCACCTGGCTTGTGAGCTCTGTCTCACACCCCATGCTCACCTCTTTCCTCGATTATTTCTTTTGCAGTCAAATCCCTCTCTGCCTTCCCCTCTGGTATAAGGACACTTGTGATTATATTTCTATCTCAAGATTCGTAACTTGATCACAACTGCGAAGTCCCTTTTGCAATGGGAGGTGACATTCACATATTCTGAATGTTGATCCCAGATATCTTTGAGTCTATTATTCAGCCTACCACACAGGCAAACACTTATTTCATCTTTTTTTTTTTTATCAGCAGGAAAGAGGAATTCGGCTTACTTTTTCCAAATAATTGACCAAATTATTTTAATACACCAATATAAATTATTTTAAAATTAAGAATTCTCAAATTTAATTGAGATACTTTTTATCATATACCAAGTTCCTCTTGTTTTCTCCATACACTCAAGTCTTCTAAAAGTGCTAGTGATAAAATTTTATAATGCTTTGATTTACTACATCTAATTCTATGTGTTTTTATCAGCAAAGTTTCTGTGGCATTGGAGAAGAGCTGAAAAAAAATGGACGCCATAGGTTGGTGACTATAGGAAAATGGCCACCAAATTCCTATATAGTAACTTATTCTCTGCCAGAATGTTTATATCAGCTAATTACTTTACAAATTAGGTTGTTTGAATTCCTATGTGGAATATAAGAAAGAACAAAATAATGACCATTCAACTCTGTCAGATATTAAATAAAGAACTGAGACAAATGACAATCACCATCAGAAAAAGAGCCAGAAGGGCTAAGGGGTATTTGCATCAGAATCTTTATGCTAATTATACAAACTGTAGGGCATTAAATTTTGACAGTTATCTGAGAGTCGTCCTCCTTCCAGGAAACAAAATACTTGCACTTAATAAACATCATTTTCCCCAGTTGTGTGTCTTCTGAGCAAGTTATGGAATTTGTAGCACTAATCCATCTTAATCGAAACAAAACTTTTGGCATTGTAATATAGTCTTTGATCCTTGGTAACTTTTCCAAGGGAAACATGTTACTGGATAAATGCTCCACATTGAATTGATCGAGCCCATTTGTAGAGGGTATGTCACCAATTAATGGACTACATGAGTCACACATTTTACAACATATTGGATGATACATCTGTTCCTATGGCCACACCTTACATGATTGCCATTTTATGGTTTTTTTCTAATAACTATTCTAAACTACAAAACTCTTGTTTCATGTTTTTATAGATTAATTGTGAGTACATTTTGTGTGCATGTCTCTTTCTTTAACAGACTTTTTTTTTAGGTTCACAGCAACATTGAACCTATGAACCTATATTCTGACATTATTACCACCCAAAGTCTATAGTTTATATTAGGGCTCACTCTGGTGTTTTACATTTAATGGGTTTTGAAAAATGTATGATAGCATGTAGCGTTATGCAGAATAATTTGAGTGCCCTAAAAATCCTCTGTGCTGGACGCCTCCTCCCTCCCTCCCTCACCTTTCTCTAGCACATAGTCACCACGGCTGGTCTTTTTACTGTCTTCTTAGTTTTGACTTTCGATCTACAGTGTCATATTGTTGGAGCTTTCTCGCATTGACTTTTTTCACTTAGTAAGATGCATTTAAGATTCTTCCATGTCTTTTCATAACTTGATGTCTTTCTTTTAGCACTGAATAACATTCTATTGCCTGGATGTACCACTTTATTTATCAATTCACTTACTGAAGGATATCTTGATTGCTTCCAACCTCTGGCAATTATAATTAAACTTCTATAACATCCATGACTAAGTTTTTGTATGAAAATTAGTTTCCAACTCATCTGGGTAAATATCAAGGAGTGTGGTTACTGGATCCTATACTCAGGGTATGTTTTGTTTTGCAAGAACTACCCAACTATTTTCAAAGTGGCTATACCATTTTGAATCTCTACCAAAATGAATGAGAGTCTGTGTTGCTCTACATCCTCATCAACATTTGGTGTTGTCAGTGTTTTGGATTTTAGCCATTTTAATAATGTGTGGTGGTATCTTGCTGTTTGCATTTGCATTTCCCTAATGACAGATGATACTGAGCAGGCTTTCATATGCTCACTTGCCATCTATGTATCTTTGGTGAGGTGTCTGTTCAGATCTCTGTTCATTTTTTAGTGAAGTGGTTTGTTCTTTTATTGTTGATTTTTAAGAGCTCTTTGTATATTTTGAATAGTAGTCTTTATCAAGTATGTTTATGGCAATATTTTCTTCTAGTCTGTGATTTACCTTCTAATTCTATTGAGTGCACATATATATTTTTGTTTTCCTCATTATGTAATACAGCTTACATCATTGCAATATCTTTCTCTTTTCATTATAATGATTGTTCATTTAAGGTTGATAATAATCCTTTAATTAATGTTGACTTTTAGAGGCATTTGATCAAAAAAACTTGAGAAGTTTGGCTATCCCTTAATATAACAGCAATGTAAATACCTTCCATGTGGAAGAATAAAGCAGGATAGCTGTGAAAGCCATTGAAGTTCAGGAAGTCAAAGAAGTGTGAGACTAGGCTGTCCAATTAGTCAAACAAATGGATATTGGAGATACTTAGAATTATGACAGGTCTTGAGATCAGGGTAGAGTTTGACAAATATGCAGGCATGATCAGAACATTGGGGAACAATGTAATTGAGAAGGTTTATAAAACGGGTACATCAGCCTTGGCTGTCATAGAGGAATGAGACAGACATCAAAGTAGGTTTGCTTAGTAAAGTGAACAGTATGTGCAAAGATCATAGACAGAAAAACATTCAAAGACTGATGAGTAATTTTATTCTTTAGAACAGAGAGAGGAAGTATAAGTTTGAGCCATGTTTTTATTGACAAAGCAGGTATAAATTTAAAAATACAGCATTGTTGTTCTCTTCATTGGCCAACACAAAATTGCCTCAAGGGAACTAAACTCAAAAATTTAAAAAAGTGCCTAAACTTCAAAATCAGTAATATGTTATTCATTTTAATTCATAATCAGTGAATACAGTTCCAGTGTTCTTTACATGAATGCCAGTTAGTTGTACTGCCCCATTGATATTAAAAAATGTACACTTGATAGTCAAAAAGGAGAAAAATCATAAAAATCGCAGACAAATCAGAAGTCTAAAGAGCATCTAATATCCCTATCTCTTGTAAATTTTGCTAAAATCACTCCACCATATTTTAGTTTAGTTTACGTCACAAAATTAAGGAACACAGTGTGATTGTCACTTGATGTTCCCAGCCAAAACCTTCACAGCCTTTTTTTTCAGGCCTTGCTCAAAAAGATGATGCCAGTTGTTTAAGACCGTGGTATGTGGAGTGGAATTTCCAGCCTTCTAAATTGCAGGCTTGCTGTGCTCCTGCAGGCAGTGCAAACGGCCTCTGTAGATGGCATTCACAGCCTGGTGTCAGCAAACAGCCTCAGAATATTAAATTCCAGGGTCATGGTGTGATATTGGACTGGAAGGGAAAATAACTGCTATGTGGTGGCAAATCTGAAGTGACAGAAGTGATGTACCTTCACTTCAAATTCAACATACTTAACATCTCCATCAGTTAGTGTGAAGGAGAGGGCAGCAGAGCATAACAATGTCATAGTAATAAGAGGACAGTTATATTGATTATGGGTAGTCAATGGTCATGGATTGTAAATTACTTTGTTCAATGCATTAAATGAGCACCCATGAGGCAGAGAGATTACTTGTATTTTTTTTGGATGGAAGAATGGAAAGGAAATGAAAAGAATTAATAAAGTATGGTTTTGCCCCTCATGAATTTGCTGGGTAGTGAAAAGTTCCAGGAACTGATGTTTGATCATGGCATAGCCTTTGTTCACACCAACATCATGGTGAATAGAGAACAGGAATAGAGGGTGTGATTGCTGATTAGAGAAATTAGATTTCAGAATTATTTGAACAAATCGGAGATACAAGTAAACACTACTGAAATAACATTTAAAAAGAAGCAAATTTATCTACAAATACACTGCACTTGCAGTAAACTAAGAGATACTGTTTTATGTAAATATGAAACTTACATGATTATGGCAAATCAGATAGGAAGCCAAATGACCTGAAGAATTAGGTCAAATTTAAAATAAAACTAATGACAACGTAACATTAAGAACAACAGTCAAAGTTGCTGCTCACTAAATATTCGTGCTGGTGCCAGTCACCATGTGAGGTTGTGTACATACCTTACTCTTCTGATTCGGAAAACTGCCTGTGGGTTGCTGCTGGTACTCTCACCATTTCACCAGCAGTAAACACGAAGGCTTGGTGTGATCTGGTAACTCTCCTGAGTTTACAAGATATTAAGTTAGTAAGACAAAGATTTAAGTCTGACCCCAGGGTTTGTGTTAAATATCTAAAGTTTCTAAATAGTCAGCTGAGACACTTTTTTTTTAGTAGTAAGGGGTCTCTAGTAACATGATGAGAGTATCATACTGCACCACAGACAAACGAATAGGACACCATGGCTCTTGTTTTCTCTATAGAAGAAATCATACTTGGTGCCGAGGCAGTAATTCTTTTATTTTCTCTATAGAATATTTTAAATAATTTATTTATTTTAATTGTTCAAGTACAGTTTTCTGTCTTTTACTCCCAACCCAGCCCACCCCCAGTGCTCCCCACCTCCCTCCCATTTCCACCTCCCTTAGTTTTTGTTCATATGTCCTTTCTACTTGTTCCTGTAAACCCTTCTTCCCCCTTTTCCCCTGAAATTCCCTCCCCTCTGGTCCCTGTCAGTAATTCTTTACAGTGGTCCATGTCATCTTAAGGGAGAAGAAGTCAATTTAATGAGGCTGACGGAGATGAGCTTTTCTTTAGGGGAATAACTAAAAGGGACATGGCTTTAAAAATAAATGGTGGAACACTCTTATTCTGGATCTTTCTTGCTAGGAAGAAGCTATTTACAAGTGTTATTGTGCCCATTGTGGTTCTGTTGATTTGAAGAAGCTTGGCTTCTCCTTGCTGTTGTATGGAGTCTACAGAGGGTGAACAACCCTGTGCTTTGGCATTTGGGAACTAAAAGTGAGGTTGTCCAAGCTATGTACTGTGACCTCCCTGTCACTCCAAGTTCCTTGGGAGGGCATAGTGTTCTTACACCAGCAAAGGTGGAGCTTCCTTGCATCACTTGTTCAAGAGAACTACCATGTACAGTCAAATCAGTCATGGAAAAGTACGAATAAAGTTCTATTTTTGAAGAGGAATTCTATACTGAGCATTCCTGGTTCCTAGTAAGACACTGCTATTCTAGGAATGATTTCACTGTTGCTTCACTGCTGGGACCCCCCTTGATGGATCTCAAAGCCCAGAGAATACTCTTGCTGCCACAGATTTTCCTGGGAGCAGCCCAGATGTTGGTACAGCTCCCTGGATATGGTCTTCTACAATCCCAAACAAACTGGCTGGGCCAAGGCACAGAGGAGCCTGGGAAGGCTCCAGAAGGTCTCCATACACTCTGGAGACAACTATGATTACAATTACAGCAACAATATGGTATTTTAAAATGCTTGGATTAGATTTAAGCCCCCCTATCTCTAACAGTCTATGGATAAATGGAGTTCGTGGGCAGGTTTAGGAACACACACATCCCATTTCTCTGGAAAAATGCATTACAAATCCAAACAGACTCAATAAGTGGATGTCTGGAACACAATTCATTAAAACTTGGAACAAAGTGGGAGAGAGAGATATTGTGTCCCCATTGGCAGAGCCCAGAGTCACTTGGCTGCTGAAATACACATAGTACCTTAGAGGAGAACCTCAGTTTTTTCCCACTGTTTTCATCAGAGATCTGCTTACTCCAATCCAACCAGGCAGTTTGTAAGGTTGTTTCCCCCCTCAGGTTTGTTCAGATGTAAATGACAAATAAAAGTGTAATATACTTAGGTGTAAAAGTGATGATTTGAGATATACATAATTCCTCCCATCAAGCTAATTAATATGTCCATCACCTCACAAATTTATCTATTTTTTTTTTGGAGTGTGAGAACATCCGAGTTCTATTCTCAGCAAATTATGCAATAACAATGCTATCGACTATAGTCATCATGTTCTACTTTAGATCTTCAGAACTTACTCATCTTACAATGAAAGTTGTATGTTCTTACCAACCTTTCCCTATTTCTCCCAACCCCAAGTCCCTGGCAATCACTTTTCTACTCTTTGTTTCTATGAATTCAACTTTTTAAAAAAGATTCCACATATAAGTGATACTGTGGGTTATTTGTCTTTCTCAGTCTGCCTTATTTCATGTAGCACGATGCCTTCCAGTTCTTTACATGTTGTCACAAATGACAGTGCCTCCTCCTATTTAAAGGCTGAGTAGTACTCCTTTGTCAAGTTTTCAAAGAGGTACTTGATGATGGGGTGTATTAAGAGCAGGCTCACACATTCTGTTCTCTTGCTGGTGTTGAGGCTGACTCCCCACCCCATCCACCTTTCTTCTTCCTCTGAGAAGCAGCAGACAAATCCCTGCTGCCCCTAATCATTGCTTGTACCCCAAAGTCCCTCCCTGTCCCCCTTTCTCATCCACAGCTAAGACTACCAATGACTTTTCTATTTTTCACAACTGTGCACCCCTCCATAAAATAAATTCTTATAGGGCCTACCAAGAGAATGTCATTTTACCTATTTTGTTACATGAAGGACCAAGCCATATGTAATATCTTCAAAGAGTGATTAATTTTTCCCATAGGATTCTAGTTTCTAGAATACAGTATGTTTCCGGTCATCATTAGTCAAGTTTGTGTGTATAGCTAGAAAAACATCAATGTTAAGAAGCCAAATGATTTCCCCTCCCTAGAAAGATTAATTGTAAACCTAATTTTATAGCCCTTATCAGGTGCTTAGAAACAATTGCACTTAAAACTTTGTCATTATTAAGCCCCTTTATTGACATTTTGGGGAAAGTAAAGATAGGAATTCTTTTATATATTCTTTGCATATTAATAAGCAGCTATTACTAAGGGGTTGGTTGTTTTTCCTTTTAACCAGAGTGCATAAATTTCATGTCAATCTTTCCCTCTTAGTTACCACTTTCCAAAACTTTAATCATTCCTCTTGTCCCTTTTTTAACCTTTTTGCATTTAACATTAATTGTACTTAATTATGATTAAATAGCAAATATATACACAACTATTTTGTATATTTTACTGCTTGTAACATCCAATAAATATACATATTCTAATTTGATATATGAACTTTAAGTGTCATCCAAGGTAGCATTTTGGTTATTTCCTTTAAACAACCAAATTCCTTCTTTGCTAGAAGCATTTCAGAGTATTTTCTATTTTTGTTTTTAATTTTACTGTTCCCTAGGGCTTTCTTAATTCTGTTTTTCTTGGGTAGACATTTAGCCTGTGAATATTTAAGCCATGACTAATATATACTCACATAGCACTTTACTTGTTAAATGAGTTTTTTTAAAAAAATAAAACATTTGGTTAATAGGTTAAAAAACAATTTATAATACATCAATCCACGGTATCTAGAATCTTCTTAGTAAAATTTAATTCTAGAAACAATCTCCTTTTATATTTATTATTTAATTTATCACCTTGTGTATCTCAAGGGTTGATGTTAATAGCCAATGGAATACAAGGCTCAAAGAAGAAGGTAACTGTTATTTGAATGCATTTGCTAGTTTTGCATTTTACATAAAATATTTTATTCTTCTATCAACTGTCATAACATAAGTAATTCCAACTCAGAGATGAAGTGGTATGGACCCTGACTCATGGGGTCCACAGCATTGTAGCTGAAACAAAAGAAATTCACATGGACTACCGAGTCCTGTGGAGGAAAAGAGACGGCACAGCTACTCCCTCAAGGGAAGAGCACCTCGGAGTGGTCTAGCCACTCTCTCAAGAGGAGAGCACCCCAACCCTTGCCTTGACAAGCTTTTATTGGGTTTCAATTTGCACAGGAGTATAGGTACAGCTCATTAATCATTGTCAGGCAGTAAGGATCAGACAGTAGATAGCATACAAAGAACTACTAGGGCTTATTCTGAGTCAGGGTCTGTTAGCTAAAGGGCTACAAAACTTTGGGAAACAAACTCGTTTCCTTCTTGGACTCATATCATTTAATTGAAAGCATTCTTAGCAAAGCAGTTTTCATGGGATTTTATGTATTCTTTCTCAGGCCTGATCACCTGGGGAGCCTGCCCTTTCCAGCACAGGGCTGCACCGACCTCTGTCATTGTTTCAGGCTTAAATTAGGCAGGGGAAGTGAGGCAGCCAAGAGATTAGGAGACTCTCACAGACAGAATGAGGACTCAGGCTATGTCAAAGCTGAGGGGCAAGGATCCATCACCCCCTTTTTCTATAGCCCCCCAAGCCCTTCCCTGGGACCTCCTTGTGATCATGCCTGTCTTAGGTCATTCCTCCCTTGAGAAATCTTACCTGTCATTGGCTAACCAATCAAGCATTGGGGGTCAGGTGGTGTGAGTAAAGTGGTCAGAAGTGGTGCTCCTGCCAGGGAGATAAGCTTTGTCTCCTTAGTGGCTTATGGTCCAAGGGTCGCTCACTCAGCCTTAGCTATGGTGGGTTTCAGCTCCTGAACCCAGGCAGGGCAGTTCCTAACAGTGAAGAAGTTAGGGTTTATACATGCTCAAAAGTTTGGCCAAGGTCATATTAGTAAGTATTAATTTTACTTTCCCCTACTGAGAAAATAAATTTTTATGATTTTTGCAGACCATGAATTCAGAGAATGTAATTTGTTTTATTTTATGTTTGTATTCAGATCTGCATTTTTTAGAAGAGTAATGTGCCCGATGTTGTCAAAGAGTCTTTATACAAAACCAGCTCTGCAGAAAGTTTTTCTGTCCTTTTCGCTTGATCACTCTTGCAGTAGTGATGATGGCAACAATATGTTGGATTTCACATGCTTGTCTTACAGCTTTGACGTGGCTCCCATCAAGAAGGAGGGTCTACATTCTCTCCACTGAATCTGGTTGTCAGTGGTGGCAACACTTTGTGACTTCTCATATTAAAGCCCAAAGGTGATTTTCTTTTGGTCTCATTCTCTTGGGACTCTCACTCCAGCTAGTCAACATACTTTTAGGAAGTCCAACCAGCTCTAAGAGATATCCATATGCAGAAAATGCAAAACTCGATCATCAGCCATGCGTGACTTAATTCCCCGCTAATAGCCAGCACAAGTTTGCCAGCCACGTGAGTGAATCATTTTAGAAGTAGTCCTGTTATTAAGTGTTGTGTTAAGGAATGGACAGTATCTGTACTAATTTCTTAGGTATGCCATACACAGGATCAAATACTAGATGATATCACACAACAGACATATATTGTCTCAGGCTTCTAGAGGCTAAAATTCCAAAATCAAGGTGTTGGCAGGGCTGGGCTTCCTCTGAAGTCCATAGGGGAGAATCTTTCCTCACCTAGTCCTGGTTTGGGAGGATTGCCATTAAAACCTGGCATTCTTTGCCTTGTAGCTGCATTACTCCAGTCTTTGCCTACGTTGTCACATGGTGTTCCTCTTCTCACAATGACACTAGTCCTATTTGAATTGGGCACACTCTAATGATCTCAACTTAACTTGACTACCTCCACAAAGACTGTATTCTAAATAAGGTCACATTCACGCTACCAGGGTTAGGACTTTGACACGTCATTTTAGAGGACAGAATTCAGTCCCAGGAGGCTGACAAAATGCACTTTGATACTGGCTCTATTCCTGACATGTTCATTATCTAGGCAAGTCAATTTGCCTCATAGGACCTCAGTTTTTACTTCTATAAAATCAGAGCAATAACTTTCTCTGGCCATGTGACAGGGAACGATGTGACAATTTAAAGAGTCGACACATAGACACATGATCTCAAAAGCCCTTCTATATGTATACTTTTAGTGACTCTCTCATAATAAGTGCTTCACCAAATGATACTTTTTTCCTTTTATCCTAATGAAAGCATGAAGTGCTTAATCTCTAAAGGATGAGAAAAAGCTCATGAACACTAGCTACAAAGGCCAAAAGGCAGGATCTATTGCAATAAGAGCATGAGAAACAACATAGCTTTATTTTAGTTTGATGGAGTCTGAGAAAATGAACTAACTTAGTCAACACAATCTACTCAGTCCACACGAGGAAAAGAAAAACACAAGGAGAATGTTTTAGGAGTTTATTTTAAGATTTATGATCTAGTTTTTCACTGTGACCATCACTTTGTTTCCATAACATCCTATTCAAAAACTTTCTGGTGACCTGAATTGGTCTTTTTCTCTTTACAGACCCTGTTTTCCATCCTGCCCTTGATTTCCAGCTGCTCCTTGTGCTCACTGTTGATTGCCATCTGTGATAACTTGGGCAGGCATGCAACACATTTCCAAACAAAGGGGATGGATGGTTTGGCATTTGAGGAAAGGCTAGAAAGGACACGTCAGCCTGGAACCACACTGGGAGGATGTCTCCTCAAGAGCTTAAAGTAAAGGGTATGGACTGTGAATGGTGAAGACAATCTTGGAAAAGAAGAACAAAGTTGAATGACTCATACTTTCTGCTTTTAAACTTATTACAAAGCTCCTATAATCAAGACGGTATGGTACTGGCATAATGATATATATATGGATAGATGGAATAGAATTGAAAGCTCAGAAAGAACCTCTTACATTACAGACAAGTTTATTTTTAACAAAGGTCCTAAGGTAATTCACTGGGAGTAAGAATAGTCTTTTAAGCAAATGGTATTGGGACAATGGAATATCCACATGCAAAAGAGTGAAATTGGGTTCTACCTTACACCATCCACAAAAATGAACTAAGAATGTATCATATACCTAAACGTAAGAGCCAGATCCAAAAAAACGTTTAGAAGAAAACATAGGAGTAAACCTTAGTGATCACCAGTTAGACAATGGTTTTTCTGATGTCACACTAAAAAGAGATAAAAGGACAAAAGTAAATTAATTGGACCACACAAAAATTTCAAAATTTGCACTGCTAATAATGTGATCAAGAAAATGAAAATACAACCCACAAATGGCAGAAGATATTTGCAAATCATGTATCTGACAAGAGACTTGTATCCAGAATATATAAATAACTCTGACAATAATATAAAGATGAATAGCCCAGTTGAAATATAGACAAAGAATTTGAATAGACATTTATCCTGAGAAGATACACAAATGACTAATGAGCACATGAAAAGATGCTTAACATCATTAGTAAGTAGAGAAATGTCAATCAAAACTGCAGTGAGATACCCCTTCACACTCACTGGGGAGGCTATCACACAAAAAACAGGTAAGCAAGCTTAGTGAGAGGAGGAGGGTAGTGGAAAGGTCTCTGAGCCCTGATGAACAAGGATGATTTCATCAGACTTAAGGATTTTAGATCAGAGGGAAAGGAGCGGAAACAGACCAAAGTTCCATCCAGCCTACTGAGGTGAATACAAACACCCAGAGTGTCAGTCACCAGACAGGCTCCTCATGCCCTGCAGCCAGATGAGATGCCCTGCTGCAAATGAGAGAAAGCATAGCCTTCACACCTAGTAATGGAGAGGAGGCTGACCTGGCCGCTGACCACAGAGGAGCCCATCATGCAGCTAATGACCAGGCACCTGCAGCAGGACCTGGTTGCTGGAAGATCGGATGCACAGTCAGGCCATGCTTGAGTGGAAAGCTCTCTGGGGCTGCTAAATGTGCCAGGTGGTCACCTTCGACAGTCTGGGGCAATGGGTTGCCTGCAGCTCACCTGCCTTGCCTTTCCTAAGACCCTAGTGATGATGTCAAGGTGGAAAGTGGGCCAACCCATCCAAGCAAGCTGACCAGCTTGTTCACTAATCTTGAAGTTCCATATGTCAGCTGGGACCTGTCCAACCATGGGAGACATCTCTGCCTTATACCACTCCAGCTTCCAGTGGTACAAGACCTACCAATGAGACAAAGACCAGGAGGACAAGAATGCCCTGGGCTTTATTAACCCTGATACCAGAGAGAATAAGCTCTGTGTTGATCTGATCACTGGAAGGCTGAGCTGGGGTGAGTTGGGGTTACATGGGCTGCATTGAGGAGATCCTGCTGCAACATCCCAATTAAAGAGGCCAATCATTCCTGTGGGAAGAGGTAGCCCGGTCCTGACCTATGACTTCAGGCACCTGCCCACCTCGATTCACAAAACTTGGCTATTGTGCAAAGCTGCTGCTCCGCCTGCTCTGCGCTGGCTGAGGTTCCCTGTGATCTAGGTGAGGCCTTTCTGCCTCCAATGCCCAGTGGCTTCATCTTTATCTTCAGCTGGAATGTGAAAGTTGAACTGATTCTTGTTTACCTGGGCTGTGAGGTCACTGATGGGAACATCTGTTCCTTCCAGCCTCCTGTGGACACATGAGAGCAGGCCCTGCTTGAGGCTAGACTTAGGCAGGGAACGTGATCTTGTGTTGATTAAGCCTCAGAATCCTCTGGGTGACATCTATTCCCAAGATTGGAGGAAGAGCTGCTTCTCCATTGCTGCTTCTGGACAGCAAGCTGACATTGTCTCATGGCAAGATCTGCAAGGGTAGGAGTCTGGCCGATTCCACCTCATCCCTGTGGATGAACCTCTGCAGCTAGGACTCCCTATGCATTGGGTCTATCAGGGGCTAGTGGAGCAGCAGCAGGATTTGACAGTGAGGCAACTGGAGGGGGCACAGAGGGAGTAAGTGGTGCCTCCCAGCCAGTGATGTCAGCCAGGCCCCATGCTCAGCGAGTCCCTGACATCAGCCTCCACTCCAGGTGCTGGAGTGTGGACCTGGTGCGGTGCCTACATGAACAGTGGGCCCCCTCAGGACTGGGCTCACCTGACTCAGTTGTCAACTTCCTTATGCTGAGCTTCTGTCATTTTGGAAAGCATTTTGCCTTTTAGTCTTGGCTAGACACTCTCGTGTGGGGATGTTTTTACTGCGTGTTGAGGACTGAAAGGCTAGAGAATGAAGGGAATGTTGTAGGTATCTGTTTGTTTGTTTATTTATTTTTTAAATGTATTTTATTGATTATACTATTTCATTTGGCCCATTTTACCCCTTTCTTCCCTTCATACCCTCATCCCCACCCTTAGTTAATTTGCATGAGTCATACATATAAGTTCTTTGGCTTCTCTATTTCCTATACTATTATTAACCTCCCCCTATTTTGTACCTACCATCTATGCTTCTCATTCCCTGCATCTTCCCCCCATTCTCCCCTCTCCCCCTCCCCACTGATAACCCTCCCTGTGATCTCCATTTCCATGATTCTGTTCCTGTTCTAGTTGTTCCCTTAGTTTTTATTTTTTTTATTTTTTTTATTTTTTAGGTTTGGTTGCTGATAGTTTGAGTTTGTTGTCATTTTACTGTGCATAGTGTTTTAAATCTTTTTCTTAGATAAGTCCCTCCAACATTTCATATAATAAGGGCTTGGTGATGATGAATTTTTTAAACTTGACCTTACCTGGAAAGGATTTTATCTGTTCTTCCATTCTAAATGATAGCTTTGCTGGATAGAGTAATCTTGGATGTAGGTCCTTGCCTTTCATGACTCTGAATACTTCTTTCTACCCTCTTCCTACCTGCCAGTTTTCTTTTGAGAAATCAGCTGATAATCTAATGGGAACTCCTTTGTAGGTACCTGTCCCCTTTTCTCTTGCTGCTTTTAAGATTCTCTCCATTCGTTTAATCTTAGGTAATTTAATTATGAAGTGCCTTGGTGTGTTCCTTCTTGGGTCCAACTTCTTTGGGACTCTCTGAGCTTTCTGGAATTCCTGGAAGTCTATTTCCTTTGCCAGATTAAGGAAGTTCTCCTTCATTATGTTTTCAAATAAGTTTTCAATTTTTTGCTTTTCCTCGTCTCCTTCTGGCACCCGTAAGATTTGGATGTTGGAATGTTTAAAGTTGTCCTATAGGTTTCTAACCCTCTCCTCATTTTTTTGAATTCTTGTTTCTTCATTCTATTGTGGTTGAATGTTTATTTTTTCCTTCTGGTCCAAATCATTTATCTGAGTCCTGATTTCCTTCCCATTGCTCTTGGTTTTCTGCACATTTTTCTTTATTTCGCTTTTTATAGCCTTCACTTTTTCCTCTATTTTGTGACCATATTCGACCATTTCTGTGAGCATCCTGATTACCAGTGTTTTGGACTCTGTATCTGCTAAGTTGGCAATCTCTTCATCACTTAGTTGTATTTTTTCTGAGCTTTGATCTGTTGTTTCATTTTTTTTTTCACTCAGACCGAAAGTCTCAACACTCACTAGTGAACTGCTGTTTATGAAAAATGTGTCCTTTCATTTGGGCCATATATTTTTTGTCTCAGTGTGCCTGTTAGGTAGTAAAGGGTGGACCCGTAGGTAATTGCCAGGGCAGGGCAACTATGTAGCTGAATTATGTGTGGGGGAGGGGTCTGAGAGGGAACAATGCTGCTTGCTGGGCTCTTGGCCAGGTTTTCGTCACTGCCTCCGCTACCCACAAGCCAATTGGATTCTTCTGGTGCTGATTCCCAGGTGGGTGGGTTTCTGTACATTCTAGGGCCCTTTGGGCCTCTCCATAGAACTCTCCTGTGAGGCTGGGAATTTCTCCTACCACTACAATCCCCACAGGTGTTTTCAATCAGAGGTTTGAGGCTTTATTTCCCTGTACTGGAGCCCTGGGTTGTGCAGTCTGTTTTGTTCCCCAGTTGTTCCTCCCATTTTATCTGCTCGCAAATGTGGGACTGCCAGGTCCACCAGCTGCCATCTGCACCCCTCTTCCTGACAAGTCCTTCAGCTCCTTCCTTGCTACAAGTCCTCTCTAACCCAGCTGCCCATCTCTGCTCCTCCTACAGGTCTGGATGAATATTTCTTCTCTAACTTCTTGGTTGTTGGACTTCCATACATTTTGTTTTTCTGGCAGTTCTAGTTGTTGTTTGTTTTTAAATTCGTTGTTGTCCTTTTGCTTGTGTGAAGAGGCACATTGTATTTACCTATGTCTTCATCTTGGCTGGTGGGTTCCCATTTGGATGTGTTTATTTTTATATTTAATATCTAATAAGTTTCATATTCTTTCAAATTCCAGGTTTGTTTTATTTCTTGTTTACATTCTTTAAATCACATTTTGAAAGTAGATGACTTTTCTTTTTCCTTTTATTAAATTCTAAGGGAGGTTTATGTGAAGAATACTGTCTGGGGCAGGCCAGACAGGTGGGGAAAAAGTGACCCCTAACTGATGGAGTATCCTAGGTGTGGGACACATGCCCCATGGGGCCCTGGAAGGTTCACACCCACCTTGCCCCCAGTGGCTGGGTGGCAGGACAGATATATAATTCCAGATGTGCTTATGTTCCTGCTTGCAAATATGAGTTCTTTCCATTATTACCTTTTCAAAAGTCTTGTGAAATAATCTCTGGTGACAAGGACTTCCCGGGGTCTTCCATTTTCATCTCTAGTGTGTTCGGCTGTTCAGGTCACACCACATGTAAACTCATCTGCCAAGCCCTGTGCCTCTGAGCTCAGTCTGAGCACTGATGCTGGTGAATGGACAGAGCAGAGCAGGGACTGTCATCATTTTACAGACGGTGAAAGGGGCTCACACCGCCAACGGCTTTGGCCAGTCACCTGGGAACTTGTGCCCGTCCTTCCTCTCTTGGGTCTAGGTTTGGTGGCTGTTGCTCTTCAACAACATTTTTTTTTTAATCAACAAAAAGCAGCATACCAGCAAATTCTGATCCTTCAAAGTTTTTGACACTAGTCAAGGTTCCTTAGAAATTGAGTATGGGGAGTAGAAATCAAAAGGAAATTTCCCGAGAGAATGAAAGAGCCCATGGGACCTTGAGATCTCTGTGATGGGACCTGACAGACAGCCTCCTCAGGGCACTGTCCCTGGGCTGGAAGGGTTTGTGCCTTCACTGGCAGATACGGACCATTTCTCTCTTCTGTTCCACTGAAGATTCAGATGGTGCCATGGGCAGATTGACATTTTCTTCTCTACACACGTGGAATCATCCTCCATTTACTTAGGTCTTTAATTTCTCTCAGCCATACTTTCATAGTTTTCAGTGCAAAAGGCCTCAAACACATTCTGTTAAATTTATTACTGTATTATGCTTCTCATGTTATTTTACACGTGTTCTTTATTAACTTATATTCTAACTGTGGCCAGCATATTGAAACAGTTGATGTTTATATATTGTCTCTTGTACCTAACAAGAATGTTGAAGGCTCTAAGGTTTTGCTCTACTTGCAAACTAACAGGTCTCGTGGATGCTGGTAGAAGGCAAGAGAATTCTAGGTCAGAGACCAGGGACAGCTTATTCCTCATGGTGTTAGCAGTAACTAGGGTATGGCTGTTGCTTCAGCTCCCCAGGCCCTGGTCCTTACTGGGCAACATGAAGAGGACCAAGCGGTGCCTGCATGTGCAGTGGGGTGTGGTCCAGGCTGGGAACCCAAACTTGAGGGACCTGATTCTATTATACTAAACAGTGAGCCTGCCTGAACTTTGGCCCTGAAAGAGGCACTATGTGTGTTATTCTGAATACTCAGCAAACCTATCTTTTGCTCTGGGGTTAGGGGGGAAACATTATCACTATCATCCGTAGCTGTTTGCTACATTTTACATCTACATATACACATACACACACATATACATATAAACATACATCTACACAAACATATACATCTTCAAAACATAGCCTAGAACAAAGGCAGTTAGTGCCCCTCCTTGCAAGATGGTCAGAAATCTTAGAGATTTAAAAAGAATCATTTCCTGACATTATCTTACAAAATTGTTAACTTCACTTATTAGCCTAGTTTGGGAGGAAATTTTTAAGTACACAATTATGTTGTCAGTGAATAAAGATGATTTTCCTTATTCCTTTTCAATGTTTCTGTCTTATTTATTTTCCTTTTCTGATTGCATTGCCTAGAACTTCCAGCATAATGTTCAATAAAAGTGATGAGACAGGACATTCTTGTCTTGCTGTTAATCTTAAACAGGCTTGAGTGCAGTTTGTCACTCTTAAGTGTATAACTGTTAGTAACGAATACAGAGTTTCCTTTTCTTCCTAGTTTTCTGAGAGTTTTACCGTAATGGGCATTTAATTTTGTCAGATGTTTTTATCTGTACCTCTAGAGAAGATATAATTTTCCATTTTAATTATTAATATGGTAAATTACATTAGTTTTCACTACAAGTTAAATCAACTTTATATTCTTGCAGTAAACCTCATTTAGTAATGATGCATCATCATCCTACACATTGTTGAATTTTATTTGCTATTTTATTAAGAATTTTGCATATACTTTTATGAGGAATATTATTCTATAATTTTCTTTTTTTGTTATGTATTGTTGATTTTGGAATCAGGATAATGCTGGCTTTACAAATGTTTTGAGCAGTATTCCTTCCTCGATTTTCTGAAAGTTTATATTAATTTTTTTATGTTTCTAAATGTTTGGCAAAATTCACCTATTAAGCCAAAAAGGAAATCCAAGCAAACAAAGAAGATAGAGAGTACCAAGTGTTGACGAGGGTGCGGAGAAGCGGAAACCTCCATAATGGCTAGAAGCAGTGTAAATGGTGCATCCGCTCTGGAAAATGGCTTGGCAGTTTCTCAGCATGTTAAACATAGAATTGCCATATGACTCGAGATCTCCACTCCTAGAGACAGGCCCCAAAGAAGTGAAAACATGTCAACACAAAAACTTGTGCATGAAGGTCCATGACAACATTAGTTATGATAACCTCAAACTGGAAACAATCCAGACATCTACAACTGATAATGGGTAAACTCAATATTGTTCATGTACACTATTGAGTGGAATTTGGCAGTAAGTAGGAATTAAGTTCTGATAGTTGCTACAACATGGATGAATCTTGAAAATACTATGTGAAGTGAAAGAAGCCATTCACAAAAGACCACGAATCATATGATTCCACTTGCATTGTGTGTCCAGAATAGCCAAATATACAGAGACAGAAAGTAGGTGAGTGTTTGGTGGGAGCCAGTGGGGGTGACTGATGGGCCATGACTGCTAACAGGCAGAGGATTTCTTTTTAGGCTGAAGAAAATGTTCTAAAATTAGATTATGACTATGGTTGCACAACTCTGAATATACTAAAAATCCATGTAATCGTACACCTTCAATAGCTGAATTATATGATATGCAATAAAGCTGTTGCAATATGCTATTAAAAAAAGAACAACAGCCTATAGTTTTTATAGGATGATCAGAAAGCAGAATGTAAAGAAGTCCTACATAAACCAAGTTCTGAAAAGTGCTCAGGAAGCAGGTGATGAAGAGTGAAGGGAAGAAGCTCACAAACTGACCACAGCGTAGACAAAGCTGAAAGTGGAAAAGATCGTTTGTATTAAAGGCTGCATTTGACCAGACACCACGAGGGCCCCCATCATCCCTGCCTTGACGCGTATACCTGTACCATCTCCCTCCAGTTGAATGAGGGGGAGGCTTGTGACTTACTTCCAGCCCAGAAGTTAATTTGAGTTAGTCCACTTCAGATTATCTCAGGGGGTCTGATGGGGTGAGAGGCAAACTCGTAACGCCAGGTCAGGGCCCTCTCTACGTAGATTCTCTCTCCATTGCTCTCTCCTTCAAGTTTTCCTGGCCGCTCAGTGCTCACGGCAACGTTTCCTTACAAACTTGGACTCGCATATTTTATAGTCACATTTCCAAAGGTGTGTGAGACCGTCATTTTACTTCCACAATCCTTAATTTATGGAGGAAGATTGAGTCCACTGAGGCAACCCAAGCATTTTTGCCCATTTCATTTTTTTTAGCCTGTTGTCTAGATTGTTATAAATTTTCATCCTGTATGCCAATCTTCCTAAAACTCTTCATTGTTAGTTAATTAATCAATTACTTAAGATATTACATGTTCTAAGCTCTGCAGTGAACAAGAAGGAGATGTGCTGTCCACCACTGATGACGTTTTTTTCACGCTCTGGTGCAGGAGACATGACAAATAAACAACAAAAAAATGTGCGTGTCGCTGTGCGCGAAAGAAATATGTTAGGTAATGCTCTGAAGAAAACCAAAGCAAAGTATGAGAGTGTGGCGTGATAGTCTGGGAAGTACTATTTTTTTGATCTATGCCTCTTTGAAAAGCATGCTAAGCAGACACACCATGAAGTGAGGGACCCAGACAAGCAAAGGAGGGCAGTTACAATGCACTAGCAGCAAGTGCAAAGGCCCAAAGCCAAGAAAATCTTTGTGTGTTTGACAAAGAGCAAGGAGGTCAGCGTGGCTGGAGCAGAGCAAGTCGGAGAAGATTCGAAATGACTATATCATCAAAGTCCCCACCCCCCTCTAGTCTGCTCCTGCTTCTCCCCTCACACTGCAATCAACAAAACTTAGACTCCTTGATTGTGTAAGGAAAGCCCCGCGCTGCTGATTTTCTTGGACTTCTTCCACCTTTATCCTTCTTAGCACAAGATGGTATGTATTTTTCATATCACCCCAACTCGTCTATACCTAAGACCCCAAGTTACTTTTCATGGCTCTGCTTCTAGAGTGTTCTCTCTCCGCTATGCAATCTCTGCTTAGTGGAATTCGCAGGATCTTCAAGGTCTAGTTCAGATGTCTTCCAAGAATTCTGATCACCCGAGATGGGAATTCTTGCTTGTCAGTGCCATGTGTAAAGCTGTGTCTTTTTCACATTGGACTGTGTATGTGTGTGGTGTGTGTGTGTGTGAGAGAGACTTGTATTTTTTATAATGCATTGCAAGCTCATGGAGATGTGCTCATCATGCTTTGTATCTGGCATAAAGGTTTACAGAAAATAAATATGATTTAAAGGTTATTTGATTAAATAATCATATTATAGCTTTGAAAGAAAAATGTTTGCAAAATTGCATTTTTTTATTTCTAGCAGATAAAATGAGGAAACAATATGAACATACATATAGTTCTAGATTGTTAACTAGTTGCTAATAAATACTTATTACATAAATGAATGTCATAGAAATTTTAGGAAGAATGATCTAGATTTTCTTCAAGTATGGTAAATTCTGACTTACTTAAATAAGCAATACTTTTGATTCACTTTTGCTTTGGAAGACTAGACCATACAAACTAATCCATCACTTATGAATCTCCTATTATAAATAATGAAACTATAGAAACTGTAGATGTCTTATAATAATACATGTTTCTTTTCAAAGTTGCAACACTCTCAAAAGGCTTTATCAGTGTCAACAGGGAAATTGAACAGCTCACTACCGACACACTTAGGAAATTGAAATCGATTTTACCTCAAGGTTTTTACAAACTTATCTTTCAAGACCAGCTACAATTTTGATGATTCAAAGTAACCCAAGCAACTTTTTCCCCACTTCATCTCTTTTTCTGTTTTTCTTGTTTTTATTCCTTTATACCTTTCTTCCAAATTGTGTTTTTTGTTGTGTTGTTAAAAGTAGGTACACACATTTTAAAAACTAAAGACTATAGAATAGAAACCTAACATATCATTCACATAAAAATATCATTAGCATTTTGGTATAATATTCTTTGATTTGCACCTCTGTGCTTCATTAATATTATTATTTCTAAGAACTATATTTCTGGTTACAGAAGAAATTCATGATCTTCCATTCAGGTGTTTCCATGAAATAATTTTACAAGCAATATTGAGCACTTAGGGAGCACTTCAATATTTAGGGGAGTCATAAATACCCCGACAGAAAACATATAGCCAATTGTGACAAAGAACATATATTGAGGTTGGGTGAGTTCCTAGAGGGAAATTAAATGTTTATAACAAAGTTTTTTTTTTTTTTTACCCTAGCTCATTGGTTCTCAATCTGACTGCTGTTACACTCATTTCTGAAACATTTAAAAAATAAAATAATAGTACCCAGGCTGTGCCCTAAACCAGTATCTGAATCTTTGGGTGAAACCAGGTCTTCTGTTGGGTTTAAAGGCTCTGAGGTGAATTTGAAGAGTGGGGGTCAAGAATCACTGAGTCTAATTCCAAAGTAATTTCCCCAGAATTCATATTATCAAGCTTTGGTAAACAAGAACCTCTTTTACTTTGAGGGGAGTGGAAATTCATCTTAAAATAAGGGGACTGAGTAAGCATAGAGTCTGTGATAGTTTACAGGATCTTTTTTTATGGATGCCTCCCATTACCAGACCTCTGAGAATTAAATTTAATGCTGTTGGCTTGCTACTTCTCTTTTTACCTGACAACTTGCTACATGATTGCCTCGAAGGTTCAGAACTTCTGGAAACACAGAGGTTTGTCGAATGTTTATTCTAAGTGGGATGTTTAGATAATGCAGCATTTTGAATTAACTGAATTAAAGTTATATTATGGGCTTCCTTTGGGAGAGACCACAATGCAAAAAGGAGAGGAAAATAGAAAAGATGAGGGGCGTTTACTGCCACTTGGAGTAGCTGAATGGAATTTTAATATGAATGATGCCTCTAATTTGTAGGGATAGATAGGGATGATATTTTATTTTTCACTTCACCAGAGACAGCAAAAGAAATGGAAATACTTGCACAGACTTCAAAGCCTAAAAACCTAAAAGCATCCAGAAAAAGGTGGCTTTCATTCAAATGAACTCTAGAGAGAGCAATATTTCCATGAGACATTGACAAATTACAGGGAAAAATGTCTCCAAGGCACGCTGATGTTTTTTAGTCTTTCTTATATATTTTTTTAAATCACACATAAAATAATTGTAGGATAATGGCTAAAAGGCAACTTTGAACAAAATGGAAAACTTTTGTCTTTGACTAATATTCCCTCAATTCTTTAACACCAAGAGTATTTGCATTTTGAATAAAATTTTAAACCAGTGTCATAAAAACAGTAAGAACATGGTCAGTGTTTTTAATAGTATATAAAACAAGCTAAGATACAGAAAATACATCAATATAATTGGTCTTTTTCATCTAATTATTACCCTGTGGCTGTGTTTTATTAAAGCCAGTGTAAGAGTATTATGGAATACTTCTCACACAAAAATAGTTCAGTCGTATTCTTTTTTTAATTTCAAAATGTTATGAAATATTGAAAACATCTGATGCCATTCAATGCTGATGATAAGCACACTTTGCATATTTTATTTTGAATTATTTGTTTTTATATTAATAAAGAACCCACATTACTGTTATAGCATACTTTATTGTTATAAACATTTCTTAAGACTTCAACTATTTTAATATTAGGCAGACCTATAGTTTCATGTAGTAATTACATGAAGAAAGGACAATAACTTAAGACAACTGTAGAGTTTTTCATTGTCTAGAAATTTGACAGTGTGTAGATAAAATGTTCAGATGATTATCTCAATATTTTTAAAAGTTGAGGTCACCTTTAGATATAAAGTTACATTTCTCCTTTTCCACAAACTAAACAATCTTTTACTCAAAAGAGCTTGCTTTAGATATCAGATATAAAGTATTTGCATAAGTTCTTACCATTCAGACAGTTAAAAGCTCCTCAAGTACTGGGCTCAAAAAATGACTTAGAACACCAACAAAAGTGGAAGAGGTAAATGAAAAGCTTCAAATCAGGAGAAGTTTCCAACTCATCACCAGGGTCAGCCGCAGTTAGGATTATTTTTTTCCTGGGAATGGTCTAGGACAAACAGGTAAGCAATGGTGGACAGGATTTAAAATAGGTCTCTTTTAATCCAGAGAGCACATTGTATATCGGTTCCAGAATTTAGTTATGATCATGTGATTTTTTTTGTCATGACTTCTTTTTTGTTCCAGTTGTCCACTAGCCTGAGCTCAGAATTGGTACTGTTTGGAGCAGTTTTAATGTCAGACCAGTGAAAGTTTTGTGTTAGAGTTAGATACTGTTTTTATTTTGCATTACGTGGGACCACAGAAAGAGGGAAGCTACGAAAAAACAGATCAGGCAAACCTAACAGCATTCGGTGGTGAGAACGTGGGGAGAGGAAGTCCAAGTTCTAGCTTCCAGTTTGCCCCTGCTCCTTGTGCAGCCCTGGAACGTCATTCAGCCTTCCTGCGCTACTGTCCCCTCCCCCACCAGAGGGAGACAGCACAGTGCACCCCTCATACACAGAGCACAGATTTCTCGAGGGCACTGAGCCTGTCGTCTTTAAATATTTTTTCCACGGCGTTGTTTACGGTACTAGCCACTGGTAGTTATCTGAGAACAATTGGTTTAATGTTTAATGAGACAATTAGAGGTACTAGGTGTATACATAATTAAAATTTATAGGAAATAATTATACCACGGTATGATCAAGAGAGACATTAGGTGGATCATGGAGACAGCTTTCAATTAAGTTTGGACGCCTGGATCAACTTTGAGAACGCAGGGGATAGATGTAGCGGAAACATCTCTGCACTGGGGTCAGGATGCCTGGGGTCCCACAGGGTCACAGAGTCATGGAGTTGCAGAGATGGAAATTCAGAGTACCCTTCTCCTTGTCATTTCACGGTGAGGAAAGCAGCTGCGGGCAAGGTTCACTTACCTGTAGTTCTAGAGTCACTAGTACCAGGTCTCCCTGCGGCTGCTCTGAGCTCTCCTTCCACTGCTTGGCTGAGTCCCTGACTACACTAACTGACGTCTTCTCTATGAATTTAAATAAGGTGATCACTGGAGTTTCTTAGTGTTAATGATTTTCAGGTGATTTAAAGGGGAAACATCTCTTTCTTTGTTGGTTTTTATTTTTTATTTCTATCTCTAGTAATTAAAACAAGGCTAACTTGAACACATGAGTAAATAAAAGAACAGTCATGCTTGTCACTTCGCTGACACCTTCAGTTACTCTGAGCAAAACAACTGAACAGAAAAACAACGACTACATTGAACTCTACAACACACTGAAAATGAAAAATAAGATGGTGTGATTTTGAATTTTTTGCCCAAGCATTTGTGTGGTCTTTTCCCAGTCCAGCTTGCACAAGGCTTAATCCTGCTCCACGACAAATTCCAACGTTGCTAGTGTGTGTGGAGCATAGAATTCTGGAGTCACTCCATGTGACTCGAACAAACTATTGTGCAAACTTTCGTGTAAGGGAGGCCACAGTGACAGGAAGGCCCTTCTTGCCAAATGGGTTGTGTGAGGGGGAAAATATGATGTTGAAAAGGAGAAGAAGCAATCTCAGAGAACTGCCTGAATTCCTTGGGAAAACTCCACAATCGTTTTACTCTGTGATAATGATTAAGGGTGCAGTACATTTATTGTGCCTCAGAAAACTGGGTGTTAAAACAAATGGAAAATTTATTAAAATTTGAAAGTATTACATATTTCTCCTGTCTTTCTCTCTTTTTAATAAAAATTTCCTTCTAAGAGATTTATTGGTTTCCAAGGTTCAAGTCCAACCTGTTCTTTGGTTGAGGCCCAGCTCTCTGAGGAATCTGGTTTGTTTGCTGCTTACATTGAGTGAAGGGTAAGAGGCTCGCTCTTTATTTCCTGGTTCCTCATTCATTCATACAGTTGGCAAAACAATAAATGGAAAGGTGAGTCCAAATGCCCAGGTCTTACTTACTCACTGTTAAATCTTACTTAAAGACATTAAATAAGAACTTCACTGGGTTGGTTTCCTCACCTATTCTAATTCTCCACAAGGGGGTCCAAAAATCCCTTTGGGTCCTTTAGGAAGCCAGGGAACTCTGGAAACTGTATTATCTTTTAAATAAAGCTTCATTGAAATCAGTTATGTCTTCTTCAATTAGGGAACATGATCTGAATATACTTCCTTTGCCTTTTAAGGCAATAACAGCAGCTTAATTTGGCCCTGCACATGGTCCTGGGCTGAGCACATATTCTGATCTAAAGTCATGATGTTCCTTAAATTATTTTATTGACAAACATAATTTGGTAGATATACTCTTGAAAGGCAAAAAGCACTGGGAGAAAAAAAGGAGGTACTGTATTTTTTTGAAAGGTCAAAGGTAAGTGTTTCCAGCTCCAGGCTTCTAAGTCAGAGGTCAGTGAACTTTTTCTATAAAGGGCCTCATAGTAAGTGTTTTAGGTTTTGTGGGCAAAATAATCTTTGTCCCAACTGTTCTGTTTTGCCATCATATTATAAGAGCAGCCACAGAAAATATATAAATGAATGGATTTCTCTCTGTTCTAATAAATCTATATTTACAGTAACAGGCAGTGAGCCAAATCTGGCCAACAGACCACATATCCCCTTCCTTCATTTTCACCAGAACTTCTCATTTATAGCTGCAATCATGGCTGCTTGGGGTAAATATCTGTGTGCTGGTCTTTTGCATTGGTCTGAACTCTGAGAGTAAGGCCTGGCTATTGCCAGAAGTGCTGTGTATGATGTCAGGGAAGTGTTCTGGTAGAGAGGCAGTGCATTGTTCTTATGCCTTCTTCCTACCTGCTGAAATGTAGATATGATGGCTGGAGTTCTGGCAGCTACATTGAACTATGAAGAGAAAGCCACATGGAGTTGCCGGATGGAAGCAACCAGGTCCCTGATGACTCTAGGAAGCTCAATTCTTCTTTATCAGTGACAGAGAAATCAATGTCTAGATTTTAAAGAATGTCATTATATTAGATTGTATTGCCTCAGGACAGAAACGTTCATTTTCCCTCAGAAAAGAGTCAGTTTGGCTCCACTTTAGAAATTTACATTCAGGTAGATTGGGGAAAGTCCCAACACCTGTTCTGATGTGGATGTCCTGGGATTTCTGGTGCATTTCTGAGTCATTTACAGATCAGGGGACTTTTCAGAAATCAGCCCTGTGACTCGGGGTAGAGCCGGGTGGGAGAGGGGACCATGGTGCACTCCAGCTTGTATCTCTCTGCATTAACTTAGTTCCTAGTACCTGCCAGGTTGGGTTGGATCTGGATTAAAATAGATTCAAGTGCTAAGGCTTTTGCATCCTCCTTGTACTGGCATTTGCCTGGTTGAAGGGTTTTAAAAGGAAAAGGTCAAGCTCATTCCTCCCATAAGTTCTGTGAGATTGCTTCCAAGTTTGCTTGATGTACTAGTTTTTCCTAGTTCTAACAGTCCTCATTTTTTTGTATGTACATGTGGGCATGGTTTTCCTGAGGGATCTTCCAATCCCTTGCTTCTTTGGTCCAGTAATATCAGGTAGGAGGAGACCAAGGACCTCATGTGGGTCATTATCCTGCTTTCCATTCCCACTGATAGCACACCGCCGACTGCTCTTCATTCACTCAGCTATTATTTATTGAACATTTACTATGGTCAGTGCCTGGGATATAGCCATGAAAAGCTAACCAATCCAAAATAAGTTTTCTCAATTCTCTCTTTTAAAATTTTTCTTTCTTTTCTTATGAGAAAGATGCCCCTTTGTCTCATTGATTTGAATTTTTAAAATTTATTTAATTATTGTTCAAGTACAGTTTTCTGTTTTTTACTCCCATCCCAGCCCACTCCCCCAGTGCTCCGCACCTCCCTCCCATTTCCACCCCCCTTAGTTGTTGTCCATGCGTCCTTTATACTAGTTCCTGTAAATCCTTCCCCTTTTTCCCCTGAAATTCCTTCCCCTCTCCCCTCTGGTCACTGTCCTCTTGTTCTATTTCAGTGTCTTTGTTTTTATTTTGCTTGCTTGTTTGTTTTGTTGTTTAGCTTCCTGTTAAATTATATCCTAAGAACCCTAAAACACCAATCCAAAAGAACCTATGCACCCCAATGTTCATAGAAGCACAATTTATAATAGCCAAGAGCTGGAAGCAACCTAGGTGCCCATCAGTAAATGAATGGATAAAAAAATTATGGCACATTTACACAATGGAATTCTATGCAGCAGAAAGAAAGAAGGAGCCGCTACCCTTTGCAACAGCTTGGAACTGGAACTGGAAAGTATTATGCTGAGTGAAATAAGCCAGGTGCTGAAAGACAAATACAATATGATCTGAATTTTTGACTCATGTTTTCAGTCTATCTTGTTTTCTGGTATGACGATAGCCACTTGTTATAGAAAAGTCCTGTTTATATGCAATTCTGAAATTGTCTTCTCATTGTCATTCATCTGTATTTTTACCTTTATTTCTTTTCCTTTTATGCAGGATTACTGTGTTTGTTTGTTTATATAATTTTCTTAATATATTTTAGTTTGCATGTCCTGTTTTTAGTTACTTTATTTTGCTATTTTGTAGTTTTCCTTCAACCATATAAATATAAATAACTTTATATAAATATAAATTCCTTGACACATCTCTTCCTACTCCTCACCCTGATTTCTTAGCCTCATTCACAGACATCTCTTCTTCCAACATCCTTTTCATCCCTCACCCCCCACAATGATGTCATTGTTAATTTATCTTATGAGGGAAAGCCAACTAAGCATGAGAGTGGTGAGTATGTAAGTCACAAAAGAGAAGATTTAGCTTTCCAGAAAGCAAGAAGGCCCACTTGACAGAGACTATGCAAGTAAGCACAACTCACACTACAATTATTTCCAGAACATGAAAGCCATGTAAGATCTAGTGGAGAGGGAAGACGTAGAGTAAGCTAGACCTAGATTTAAACCTATTGTCTATATACTTTATCAATTTATCCCAACCTTTGTTGTTTCCCTAGTATTAACTGAGTACTTCTTATGTCCCAGGAACTTTTAGAGATGCTAAGGGACTCATGGTGTGCAAGATGAGCCATCCACTACTCTCTCCGAGGCTGTATTCTGCTGGGAGGAGACAGAAAATGACACCATGCACTCAAAAATAGCAAGATAGCTTTTGATAAGGTATGCCCAGAATAAAATAGGGAGTTATTTGGGAGGATAAACATCTAGAGTGGCTGTTCTAGATAATCTAGGGAGCCTTTATGAGTAGGTGTTATTTGAGCAGAAAGCTGAACGGCAAGAAGTAGCCCTCCACCTGGGTCATCCAGGACACAGGCTCTAAGGACAGAAAGCTGCTGGAGAGTTGAGAGAACAGAAAACAGTTCACGGTGGCTGCGGACCAGTGAGGGAGGGAAGAATAATAGGAAGGTCATTAGAAAGAGAGGGGGCAGCCGGAATATACAGAGCCTTGAAGCCCATGAAAAAGAATTTCAATGTTAATCCAGGAATGATGAAAGCTGTTAACACACTTTAGTAGATAACTGATACTTTATAATATAAAAGATAAGTCTGATGAGCATGCAAAAAACTGAGTATAAAGGGTTTGCATATTGAAATGTAATATTAGACATTTTTGAAGTTCTGTTATAGAATAAGTCTGCTCACATTAGCTGAGCTAAAGAAAGATGGACCTATTCACAAAAATGGTGTTTTCTCATGTTAATTTAGCTTAAAAATAAAATTATATAACTAAAATAATAGAACTCACAACTCTGAGTAGACAAGAGGCGTTAATAACCTAGACATTAAAATGGAACAGGAAGCAGAGGCCAGTTTAGACCAGTCCCTTCTAGCTCAGCAAGGTTTGCAAAGCTGTTTCCAAATGTGAATGCCGTTCTCATGCATCAGGAGACTTGCTGTTGACTAATGTAAGAGGAGTGGCAAAGGACATGTGTCAGGTTCCAGGAAAATGGAAGTAGTTTCTCTAATAAATGGGATGTGATAATATAAGAGTAGTAAAAAGAAATTAAGGAAATGGTTCTGGTGTGTGTTTGATTTTTCAAAAGTAGGCGTTCAGGCTAGGAAACTGGGTAATAAACAGGTGAAGGCAGGTGCCCACCCTGTCCCAGTTGACAAAACGGGACCGAGCAGCATAAAGAAGAGACTCTAATGTGTTGTCTGCACCCTCTGGGCAGAAGGGAGAGACTGAAGACAAACGTAATTTACTGAATGTCAGGTTATTTTAGACATGTGAGTGCCCTGCATTTTTACCAGTTACTTTATTGCACTGAATCTCAATTGCACAATTTTAAAACAATGTTGTCTCCTAAAACAGCTCATAGGACACTTTTAAATACCAGATGAGGTAAGGGTGTTCTAAAAATCATGTTATTTTATAAAATGTAGTATATTATTACTATTATGTGTAGTGACAGTAATCATCTCCTTGAAATGAGAGGCCTACGATAACATAAAATTTGTTTTATGACATGGTGTGACTATACATTTTTAAATGTAATACTTGAAAATAGTGCCCAGAGAATAGTAGATGGAAATAATAATAGCTTGTAGACACTGAGTGTTTTCTCTGTGCCAGTCACTGAGTTAAATTGCTTTCACGATTGTATCATCACGTTCTCACAATACTGGCCATTGTCCTTCCAAATGTGGAAACTGAAGCTCAGAGGAGTTGGCACAATTTGCCCAGGGTAAAAGTTAACAAGCAGTGGCTCTCAAAATTAAACCAAGGTCAGTCTGACTCCAGAACTCAAGCCCTTAACCAAACTTCCCTATGGCTTTTCCAAGTTTAAATGTGAAATTTGATTAAACTAATTGTGTAAAGATCGTGAGGTTAAAAAAAATAATTGTTACTTCAATATAACACAAATCCAGGCATGTTATTGCCTATGGTAACAGTGCCTCAAGTCTGGTCCAGACCTCCATGAGCCTGGGCATTTGGGGGGTGGGCAGGCAAGGACAGGGGTGTGGTGGGCCACACGGCTGTGTGGATGTTGCTTCAACGGCCCGTCAAGGGCCTTGATTCCGTCTGGGATGGTGGGTCCATCAGGCTTACTTCATTTTTGAAAGTTATTCATTCAAGAGCTAATTAACTAGAAGCAGACTTCTTAAATGCAATAGTGATGGCTATGTCATATACTAAGGTTACGACTAATGCAAAATCCAATTCGTTGTACTTGATGCAGGCAAAATTTAAAAAAGTAGAAAAGAGAATTAGATTTGAATGCTCTCAGCTTGATAACTTGCCTTTTTGGCCATTTCCAAGCATCTGAGGAGACAGCTCTCTCTCCCCAGCATGTGGTGGTCTCCTCTGCTCGCTCAGGTCGGGGCTCAGGGCCCTGCCCAGGATTCACACTCTGTTTGGCTTCTCTGTCTCACCCAGTGACTAGTCTTAGATGAGTTTAGTTGTTAGAAGTTTACAGTTGTGAATATGCAAAACACTGTTTATTCTGGTATTGTTATTTATTAATTACTGTATTATTGATATGTAGCACAACTGTAAACCCACTATTGCCTACCCTGTATAAAAGGGTAGAAAAGAATCATTTCTCATGTCTCACTGGTATTAATACGGGTATAAATTCACTACAGCCATAAAAGTGTCTGGGGCTAAAGGACATGGCAAGAGAATTAAATCCAACCCTGGCTTGGCCTCCTACGACTTTTGACCTGTAGTGACCATTCATCCACAGAGGGAAACACATATGCCTTGCTTATGTCAAACAGTAAAGAATCATACGAATGCAGTTTAAAAACCACAAGAAAGTACTTCCGCCAAGATGGAGGAGTAGGTGAAAGCACTGCACCTTCTCGCACAACCAGGTTTAAAAACAACAAAGTTTTAGCAACAAAAATGCAGCCAAACCACAGAAAATTGAACTACACAGAAGTCTGACAACAACAAACCCTTCAGCCAAACTGGTAAGAGGGGTAGAGCCAGCAGCAGAGCAGGGTCGGGCAGGAAAGACCTACTGGACCTACCTGGGCACATGACCCAGGCACGCTGGCAGCCGTGGGTGGATCCCGGTTGTGGAGAAATGGGTGGACCCACTGAGGGCGCAAGGTGGTGGACTCACTGAGGGCTGACCAAAGTCACACAGTGGAGCGCAGATAAACTGGTGAAAGAGCGAGCAGTGAGACAGACCGTGCAGGCGCCAGTGGCAGAAGCAGCAGAGGGGACCGCCATTGTCCCTCTCTGACCCTGCCCCCACATACAGCGTCACAAACCAGCGACCTGGGTGGCCCCGCCCTGGTGAACAACTAAGGCTCTTCTCCTCATATGTAACAGGCACAAACAGATCAAAACATGGCTCAAGAACAACTCAGAGCCCCAGAGCCAATAAATCTAGAACAAGAAATAGCCAAACTTTCAGATGCACAGTTCAAAACACTGGTGATCAGGATGCTCACAAAACTGGTTGATTTTAGTCACAAATGAGAAGAACATATGAAGGCTAAACTAATTGAACTGAAGGGAAATGCACAGGAAACCAATAGTAATGGAAAGGAAACTGGGACTCAAATCAAAGGAGTGGACCAGAAGGAGGAAAAAAAATGACCAAACAGAAAAGGATGAAGAAACAAGAATTCAGAAAAATGAGGAGAGGCTTAGAAATCTTCAGGACATCTTTAAATGTTCCAACGTCCAAATTATAGGGGTACCAGAAGGGGAAGAGGAACAGCCACGAGTGGAAAATTTATTTGAACAAATAATAGAAAAGAACTTCCCCAATCTGGCAAAGAAAATAATAGACTTCCAGGAAATCCAGGAAGCTCAGGTACCAAAGAAGTTGGACCCAAGAAGGAACACACCAAAACACATCATAATTACATTAGCCAAGATTAAAACGAAGAAGATAATTCTAGAAGCAGCAAGAGATAAGGGGACAGTCACCTACAAAGGAGTTCCCATCAGACTGTCTGCGGATTTCTCAAAAGAGACCTTACAGGCAAGAAGGGGCTGGAAAGAAGTATTCCAAGTCATGAAATCCAAAGACCTACAACCAAGATTGCTCTATCCAACAAAGCTTTCATTTAGAATGGAAGGACAGATAAAGTGCTTCTAAGATAAGATCAAATTCAAGGAGTTCATCATCACCAAGCCCTTATTACATGAAATGTTAAAGGGACTTACCTAAGAAAAAGAAGATAAAAAAAGATGAACAGTGAAAGGACAGCAAACTCACAGTTATTAACAACCACACCTAAAATAAAAGCAAACTAAGAGGACAGCTAGATCAGGAGCAGAAATGAAGATCACATGGAGGGTTAGCAACACAGGAGTGGGAGAAGGAGAAGGGGGGAGAAGGTACAGAAAATAAGTAGCATAGATGGTAGGTAGAAAATAGATAGGGGGAGGGCAAGAATAGTATGGGAAATATAGAATCTAAAGAACTTGAGACACGTGGTCATAAACTAAAGGGGGGAATGGTGGGGGAGGGGTGTGCAGGGTGGAGGGGAATGAAGGGGGGAAATAGAACAACTGTAATGGCATAATTAATAAAATATATTTTTAAAAAAACACAAGAAAAAGAATGTCCCAGAAGCCTTTTTCTTCTTTAACATCTAAATAAATTTCTGAGATAACTTATTAATTTGACCTAGGCCCTAATCACCAGTTATTAATTGTTTTAACTTTTGTTTCTGATTTGTATTCTTTCCTCATTTTGAATTCTGACTTCTCAAGGGATGAACTTAAATGCACATCATTAATGTTCAAATATATTTTTATCAGTTCATTAGGCACTGCTTCTAATGTAAAATTAATGGCACATGATAATGCCAGAAAGATAGATAGATATCTTTAATGAGTGTTATAAATTGGGAAAGTATGTATACATAAAAATCAAATGAAATTTACATGTAGCCTCTCAAGTTTTCTCACATGATCTAATTTTTAAGATTTATCCCAAGTTTTACTTATTTAACTTCATTATTACTTGGGGAATAAGGGCTTAATAAATCCAGAAAATAAATGTATTAAGCACACATCACAATCTGCCTCTAGAAGTACTGAAAGCTGGCCAATTTTAGAAGTGTTGCAGCTGCAAAAGTTTAAAGGCCAAGATACATTTTAGGATTTGAAAGCCAATTGTAAATATATGAACTGAATAGTATTTATGGCCTCTATGGGAGATAAACCAAACTGTAACATGAATAATGCAGTCAAAAGTCCAACCTAAGAGCTGAAGTTTGTTAAGGGTGCTGATGGACCCTCTTTAGGAATCTCTCTCTGCCAGTCATGCAGAAGAACTGCTGGCCTTAGTCTAATGAAACAGCTGTCCTTCCACTATCATCTCACTGCCCCAAATGTGGTGGATAATGTTTTAACTTCAGGTGGGTGATAATGTTTTGACTTCTGGGTTGGAACACAAGATCAGTAACCTGGAGGAGAAGCTACGGATCTTCTGTGGAACCCTTCAATATAACAGATGTGAAAAACTGAGGCTTGGAGTCCAAATAGGCAGGCTTCTGATTCCCAGTCCCCTGTTCTCTCCTACTGGTCTTTACCTCTGCCGAACACCTTCAAAATACACAAGGCCGAGAGTTTGTCTGATGCCTCGAATCACTAATTGCTTGCTTCCTACCCAACGAAGATGTTTGCAATGGGTATGTTAAAGAGTTGCACAGAGCTACTGCTTGTTCCTACCTGTGATGGAGAAATTCCCCTAAAGTAAGAGATTTTACTCAAAAGCTATGAGGGAGCCGTATACGTATATGTGTGTGTACATATATATATATATATATATATATATATATATATATACATTGATATATGCATATACACACATATTTGTTGTTATACAGTAAGTTTTGAGAAAAAAAAACTTTTTAGGTTGTCCCCAATACCACTCCACTCTGTTGGGATGAATTTTCTTACTTTACATTTGTTTGTCTACTTTGGCATTTACTTTAAATTTTGGTAGTATTAAGCTTCTCTGACCATTTTATGATATTTAATGATATGACATGCTGTTTCATACTTAAATAGTTTGCAGGTGTTTCTTGACTTATAGCCATCATATATTGAAAAAGATCCTACATTGAAAATGCATGTAACACACCTAACTTCCTGAGCTCACAGTCGGCCTAGCCCACTGTACATGTGCTCAGAATGCTTCCATCTAACGCACGCGCACACTGCAGAGTGTCGGTTGTTCACCCCGGTGGTCATGTCCCCGCCTGGGAGCTGCAGCTTACTGCCGCCGCCCAGCATCACAGGGGAACATCAAGATTGTATCTGCATATCACTAGCCCGGAAAAAGATCACAGTCCAAAATTCTATGGTTTCTACTAAGCACTTACTGCTTTCTCCCCATTGTAAGTTTCAAAATCATAAACCGAACCATTGTAAGTTGGGAATCGTCTGTAATGCATGTTGGAGTTAAGACTCTTGGAACTGAAGGATATGGTGGGGGTAAATAATAAAGTATGAAATAAATCCATCAAAGTCCACTTCTCTACTTAATGTCATGCCATTAGCAAATAATGATTTCTGACTAAGAACTATGAGGGCTCTTTAATGCAATATGACTCCTAGAGCATATTTAAAAATGCATTTCAGTGTGTACTCAGTACGAAATCAAAATCAAATGATTCCAGTGTCAAGACGTCCTCTGTTCCTATTCTATTTTGTAATTGGTGATTTAAAAGGGAACAGTCTGTTTTTTACTTAGAGCTGTTAGTGCTTTCTAAAGACAGATGGGAGAGGTCACTGGGCTTTGTCCAGTAGAGCGCTGTCCAGGTGAATGCCCTACATGCTTATTTTTAAAAGGCAATTATCCTCTAAATTGCTTTCCTTTTCATTTTTACTAGACAGAGTAACTATATGCTGTGTATCAGTAGGAAAAGATATGTGAAGAAAAGTTGTTCCTTGCATGAACTGATGTACATAAACACGAGCAGACATGAAGCGCAAAGGGGCACGTTTTGTGCCGTGCACCCCTGCTCTGTGTTTTTAAGCTTCTTCCCTATGTCAGCTGAAGCACCAGCCCTCACAAGCCTCTCCTGGGGCACAGGGCCACTTGGAGCCCATTGGCCAAGACCGTCTGCTGTGGGCAGCACCACATGCTCCAAGTGAGACCTCATTCACCATCTTCCCTTCTTCCTGCCTCCCAGCAAGGGTCCTCTTTAAGGCCTGCTCTTTGCTAACTTTAAGAATAGCTTGCCCTGAATGGACTGTTTCATAGAAAACAATGTGCAACTGAAAACAGGGTTCTTTGCTTTCAAATTTCATGTGATCAGTGGTGCCTTGTGGAGGCAATGCCTTAATGGTGGAATTGTAAGCATCATGGGAAGGCAGTGGAAAGGGGACTTTAACACGCCGGGCTTTCATGTCTCCCCAACTTAATTGGTAGGAATCACCATAGCGAGTGGATCACTGTAATAATATGTGTCTGTCAGGCAGTTTGCATTTTAACTCATTCGTTCAGTCAACCAGTACTTGCTGAATGCTGACAAGGGGACAGGCTCTGTCCTCAGTGTTGGGCCAAAAACAGTGAGCAAGATAGGCAAGGTCTTTGCCTTGGTGAAATGTATAATCGGACAAGGTAAGAATAAATCCAAAACAAGGGTTGGCCAGGTGTGTTAGCCACACAATAGTGCCCTGAAGGCCTGCTATCTCATTGGCCACAGATACTTCTCTGCTTCGGGTCTGACTCTTCCTCTTGTTCCCAGCCTAATGATGGTTGGCATGGAAACGAGAGAGACTGCATCCTTTGCTAAGGACTGACATTTATTTTCTATTTGATTGGTTTGGTATGTGATTCATGAAAGAGTAGAATTTCAGGCCAATATTTTAAAATGTGGTGGCTCTTCTGGTCATACTGTTCATGAGTCTGATGTGAAAGTGAATGTTTGGGAAATGAACACTTAGAGTTATTGAAGATTAATGTACCATGGCAGGGGTGTCCAACCTGAGGCCCGCAGGCTGTGTGGCCACATGCAGCCCAGGATGGCTATGAATGCACCCCAACACAAAATCGTAAATTTACTTAAAACATCGTGAGATTTTTTTGCAATGACATGGTGCAATGTATTTAATGTGTGGCCCAAGACAACTTTTCTTCTTCCTATGTGGCCCAGAGACGCTGAAAGTTTGGATACCCCTGCCATAGAGGATGAGACAGAAAAAAAGCTCATCAAAAGAAGAGGTGTCAGAATATTTACTCAGAACATGCCTAAATAGTTCAGCAACCAAATTCAGGAAAATTTTTAATGATCTGATAAGAATTATAATTCATCTGTTACTAGACACTCCACATTGAAAAATACATGCATTCATGACCACACACACACACACACACGCACATGCCGATCACACACACACATCTCAATGGCTACATGCTTTCCTTAAGTCTGGAATAGTGCTTTAGTAAGAGGAATACTTTGAACATTGGACTGTTTGAAATTTGCTTTAAAACAAGGTCAAGGTTCATACTGTCTGGATAGCTACATGCTAGGCACTTGCCACGCACTAGAAACAAAGGACAGAAACAAGAGCAGTCCTGCCTTGGGCCTGCTCATCTTTTTATTGTTTCACTCATACTCAGAGCATTTTCACTGCTCTAGAAACTTCCATATGTGCTGTTCTATTGCAAAACTCCTTTAAAACATTATTCATAAATAAGAGCATATAAAATTTTGTCATCTATTTCAACTTAAGTGTGCTGTAAAATTTCCTCAAGTTCAAATGAATATGGTTTTCATTTGTCTACTCTAACCAACAGGCATTCATTTATTTTGTAATCACATAGAACACACGTGTTATTTTAGAAATATTGACATTGAGGGATGAATAGTAGATACTGTTGAAGAGAATTTTATGTATTGCTCAACCTTTGTTTAATATTAAAAAAATTAAAGTTAGATGAAATTAATGTATAAAATGTTTTTAGCAATTGTACAGATCGTGAAGTGCTTATTTACTTGTATATATAATGTTATGTATCTCTTCACATTTATAGATTTAGTAAAATAATTAAGTTTTTAAAAAGCATAACAGATAACAACACTGTGAGAAAACCCGCTGAGAAATGATAGAAGTACACTTGAAACAGGAGCTAAGTTGACCACTAAATGGGAAAGAAACTAGGACAATAAAGATGAACAGAGAACATTGACAAGAATGATGGGAAATGAGAAGAATAAAATGCTCTATGATGGATGAAAAAGAAGTATTAGATACAAATAATTATAAAGCTATAATCTTCTTGGCAGACTGGAAGGCAAGAGTAGGTTTTTGCTACAAGGCACCCCAAAACAAGATATAGAATTGGGGTACACATTAAATTCAAGTGTGAATATTTTTATTGAATGCAGCATTCAGTAAAAACTAGGAAGGTGAGCCAAGACTGTGTGGCACACTGGGAGAGTTAGATTCCCTGTTAGTAGGTACTCAGATGGTGGTCTACCACACCGGAAAAATAGGCAAAAAAAAGAAAAGACAAAGTTACACAAACTGAAACTTTAAAACTCAGGCACTATGACTATAATGTTTATGATGAAATAAAAACGAGCAATTCAAACCTTCATGTAAATAACATGAAACATTTCTATTCTGGGAAAGTTACACATGCACCCATTTCTTTTAGTTCAAAGACTGCCGATCATAGTTATTTGCATTGGTAATAGCAATTCTTCTGAAAAGCATTTAGTGAGAAGATGGTATCTATTTGCACTTAGTCCCAGTAAATTCTGAGCTGAGGGTCAAACCCAGGTCAGCACACTGTCAATGCCTAAAGTGTTACTCAATATCTAAAGACAGACATCATAGAGATTAAGTGTGGATGGAACTGATAGTGTCTCCCCATGAGAGAACACTGTTTTGCAATCATGAAAGATTCTCAGTGAGTAAATATTATTTTAAAGATGCTGAATAGTTTTGGAGTACAAGGATATTTACATGCTAGAAAGTATTATAAAAATTGAAAATCCACAATATAAATTTTGAAATTAATTTTTATATTAAAAGCAAACTCTGAATGTTTACATTGAACACAATATGAAAACATGGTAAGGTAATGTGAGCTAGATGTCTAGTTTATTTTGGTATTTGTAAGAAAATGTGCTTAGAAAACAATATAGTGAAGATCAACTCAGGTGTCTTCTCTGATTAAGAAAATCGAATGGGATGAATGAGAGTAACAAAAATAGAATGAATATACCATGAGTACACAAAAATATGTATATAATCTCATGTTGGAAGAGGTCATTGAGAGGATTTGACCCTTGAGCTGGATCAGGGCAACTGAAAGCTCTGCCCCCAACTTTTGCTTGGAATGCACATCCTGCCAAGGGTCCCATGGCAGGAGCTGTTTCAGCATCACGGCCTTGAGAGACCAGTGTGCCCTTGAGGCCATCAGGATCATGTGGGTGACTGAGCCCAGTGAAGGCCTCTATACAAACTACTGAATTCTAGAGGGCTAGGGGTGGATACCTACTCACCTTTCCCCTGAAGACTAGACTTGTGAGTTCCCTTGCTCATAAAGTAAAACTGCCGCCTACCAGTCTGGAGAGTCTTTGTTCGGTCTCTCCCCCTTGCCCTCTCTAAATGGCGTCCAGTTTCATTTTCAGTAGGGAAGCTCCTGAGGTTTCAAAACAACACCTGACTTTTCCCTATTCTGCAGCAATTATTTTAAAGTTCTTGAAGAGTAGTACTGTATTGAAAATGTATCACATTTGAAGGCTGACATATAATGTCTAGTAGATTACTTCCTGTATCTTGTACCATGAACAGATCTGGGGGACCTAATTTTCTTTATTGGGCTCATTGCTTCTTTAGTGCCTGTCTAAAAATTATTAAGTCTTAGGTATCTCTCATGGGCCAGGACCTCTCTTATGTCTCCATCTTTTATTTTTGTTCACGCTGTTTTTCTTTGAGTTTGAGCTTCAAGAAGAAAGATTTTACCACTTTTTACTTGATTAGCACAAATTTTTTTTTTTTTTAGCTGAAAGCAAAATATCCCGGGCAGCATGCTAATTCAAGTAAAATATTGAAACCTGGACTTAGCGAGACAAGTGTTTGTCTCTCATCATAAAGCTAAATAATTCAGAGAAATACCTTGTTATTTTTTTTTAAAAAAACACAGATGGATATCTATAATGATTTTACCCTCCGGTAGCACCTATTTCAGAAAGAACAGCTGATGAGTACATCGGCTTTGAATTGCTATTGATTTTCTAGGCAAGTGTTTATACTAAACATGATTACTTGCAAATGCCAACTTCATCTAGCACCCAAGCAGAAAAATATACAAATTGAGCACTATTGTAGAACGTATTATTTCATAGGTTTGTACATGACTTGAGTTTACTTCATCAAAAATCACCTTCTTGTCTAAACTACCTGCCTTTCCAACCCAGGCTTTCGTTTTGATTGAGTATTCTGATCCTTGTGTTCTTATTCTCTATGTATCTTCCTATTCTTTATGTTCCTACAACCTCATGTCTGAGCTTGGCACATGGGTCATATGAAAAAAAGAACAATATTATTCTATGTCAAATTATATAAAATACACATTCTTGAAGCCTATGCAGAGCATGTGAACATCATCTGGTCCCCTCGGAAACCCCCTATGCGATCGAGCCAATATCCTCAACTTGCTTGTGCAGAAACCAAGACAGAGGGAAGGCAAATGCTCAGTAAGTAAGTTAGTGAGCAGTTTGGAAAAACAGCCTTGTATAACTTGTAACTGATGTAATCAAGCACCGTACTTGATTTCCATGGATTTTGTTTTGGGTTTCCTCGAGTGGGTTTAATCTGACCATTATAGAAATTTTATCTGTATGTTATTTTATTCTCTCTGTAAAGCAAATTGGATAAGTTTGCAAGAGAGGAGCAGTCGAAGCAAGATTTTTAGGGAGTAAGGGTGGGACACAGAAGCCAAAGTTATCAATTACATTGTAAACTCATTTCTTATGGAAGCTGGATCCTTCTTTTAGTCTCAGGTTATATATCTAGACTTTCATTATTCTTTTTGATCAGTAAAAACTATTCAAGCATGTACCTATTGAACATGTTCTTAAAATAAACATGCATTTTCATTCATTTATAATTTACATGTGTATTTCTGTTTTAATACATTATGTAAATTTAAAAAATGAAATGCAAACTAAAAATTGTATAAAGAAATGATTTGGACATTAAATTGTAATTTTAGTTGTTTGCTGTCATCTCTTCTGCCCCCGCCTCAAACCTTATAAAAACAAAGCAAGAAAACCAAAGTGAATCCACACAGACTGGTAGACTGGCATTTTGGAAAGGGAAGGGGTGTGATTAAATTTAAGTCAGTTTTTTAATAAAAATGTCTATGTGACTCTTTGTAACATTTACGAGTACTGGCTACCATGAGGAAGATTTTCACAAACAAAGGGAAAACTAAACAAAACAAATGTATTATTGGTTGTACTTACTAACTCGGGGTCGTATTGTTTTTAAATATTAATCACAGATTAAATAAAGGGTTGGTCTGGTGAATTTTATTAGTAAATTCATATAGTTCTCAAGGTCAGTTGGTCTTGGGGCAACATTTTGGCTCCTGCTCTGCTACCCTTCTGAGCCACCGCAGGACTTAGCAGCACCAGACCCTGTCCTACCTCAGAGCCTGGAGAATGATAATGACCTGTTTACCCTGGGATGACCTTTGTGTGACAGCTGGAGAAAATGAGCCCTGAGTCTTCAAAAATACTCGCAGTGCGATAGTAGCAAACTGGACTAAAAAGCGTTAATAAGTAGGACTACTGACACATTTAACACTCTCACCAGGCTAATTAGTACACAAAGTCATGAGGGCTTCTGTTGAAGTGAACTTTACTTGAACCTGTTTCAAAGTAAACACACAAGGGGCTGATATAAATGCATAACACTTAATAATTTTGACATTAAGAACAGCCAGATGTCCTTTTATTGAATATATACTTCATGTTCTGGGCACAGTCAGAACTAAAGGAGGTGAGCAGGGATGGAGGGCACTCAAAATAGCAATCACACAGTGTATAATTAGCGGTGGAACATTTTTAGTCCTCAGGTTTGACTACAAGTGTGTCTTTGTTTCTGGAAAATGAGATTATTTTATACAATGTCATTAAATGTGTATATTTCAGAAGAAAAAAAACTGTCTTGCAGCTAACTTTTTGGCAGAGACTAGTCAGATGTTTACCAGAGCAATTTATTTTTCTTTCTGAATAGACAGATAGACTACAAATCCCATCCTCCACTGCAGTCATTTAAACTTGGACATGTGACTGAGGTATGGCCAATGGGAGGATGTGTGCCACTTCAAGGTCTGGGTTATATAAAATCTTTCTGTGCATGAATGCTTCTTTCCCCATTTGTTAGCCAGCTTCTAAGACAAAGGATTCCAAAGGCCTTGGGGGAATGGGATAGTCAGAAGATGGGAGGTGTCTGGGTCCCCGAATCACTGAGGAGATTCCCTGATAAAAAACCCATGGGGATGATAGACCCCATATAGAAGTCTAATGGATTGTGTTAAGCCACAGAGTTGTCTGGTTAGGCAGCAAGATGTTACCTTAGCTAACATACCTTATCTCATTCACCTTCTCCTCCACGGACTCTCACTGTGTCGGTATCACGTACAAAAGAAGAAATGGCCAATTCCATTTAAAGAGATGGAAGGTGATGTCCTTGAGTGGTATCTCGAAAAATCATAAAAAGAAGAGCAACGCAATGTGCATTAGGACAATTCTTCTAAAAGGGGGTTTGGTGTTGTTATTGTTAGACAAATTTGAATTTATAAAACTGATTTTTTAATGTAGAGTGATATGCAGGACAATACAAGCCCTTCCCCACCCTTCCCAAAAGTGCCATCTCCTGTTTGGTTTGTTATGGTCTACAAAGGCCCCTTTGGCTTATCTTCTGTAAAGTCCGTACTACAACACACTTTTTAACTAAAAGGGAAACAAGATATGTAGACTATACTCTTCTCTAGAACACTGCACATGTGTTTATTTACCCTATTGACTTGCCACTTTGGAAAGCCAAGAGTAGAATATCTAAATATATCTAAATCCTCCAGTTTCTCTTCATTAATATCTGAATGAAAACTTGAGCTTTCAGTCCAGGATTTTGAGAGAAGTCTTCATTCTCTTTCAAATCTCTGAAATTTCACAGGGGATTGTATTTTTGTATTTACTCCTTACATCATATTCCTGATAATGCTGAATTATTAAGTATGCCAAATGTTGCCTCATTTCCTTGGTCATCTTTTCTTCACACCACTCTGGATGTGGTTCCTTTTTCATTTCTTTTATATGTCTTCAACATAATGATGCAAAACTTTTGCATGCATCACATCATGAAAGCAATGATGCCTTGTCCTGGTGTCATGGTGGGTAAGTGGGAACCTCTCTTTCAATAAATAGAACAATCACTTCACATCCTGAAATGAAGGCAAACAAGAAAACAGAACAAATGGCAACAACAGGGCAGGCTTCCAACACAATCCTAGTCTTCCAAAAAAGTTGAAAATTCTAGCATTTCCCTTAAGTTGCTGACTCCCTAACACAGCTCTCTTCCTGCATTTTGCAATGCAGTGCCTGATTCTGTGAAGACATTCATGGGTATGATATTCAAGTGAGAAAATTGTTGTTTTCCATTAGGAATAGATAAAGTCTAAATTTGGTAATATAGTGAACCTTTTAAAGTTTCATCATAAAGTGCCTGTTTTATTTATATTTGGTGAGCCAGTTTTCTAACATTTACATTTCTGTAATCCTTCTTCACATATAACTTTCTTGCCTCTTCCAAATGCTTTATCTCTGAGTATTAGAGAACAGCGAATAGAGAAAAGCAAAATGCTTTCTACAAATTTAAGCTGAAAAGGAATATATGTATTTGTTTAAAGAAATGAAGGGATGTATTTTTCTCCTTCCATCTGGTCAGGAATATGTTTTCTAAAATGCATGTGATGACTGAGCCTGCAAATGTAATTTGAAAGGTATTTGTGGAGCCTTCTATGTGAGTAAACTCATACCAGTTAAAGGCAGAAAATACTTTCTTTCCTAAAAATCAAAGCCGTATTCAGCATGTTGTCACCTACTATAGTAGTGCTAGTGTTAATACAAGAGAACTATTGTACACAAGAAAAATAAAATAATCACTCAGAAATTTTTGTATTATGTTTCTCAGCATAATTTGGCTTAAAGCCCACCTAACATGGGCACCTTTTTAAATTATCTTAAAGATGCCTTTACTGTAGAAACAAGCCCTATGATACTCTGGTGATGAAGAAATTAGAAACCAGGTGGCAATTTCAAGGTACAGGAAAGACAATTTCTGGCAGCTTTTTGTTGTAGCCCAGGTTGGTCCCCCAGCGATATGTGAACCAAAACATGACTTTCCCGATGAAGACAAGTGCACTTGGCCAGGATGCTGGGTCCTGCCACTATCGCTCATTTGTTACTCATTATTTTGGAGTCTCCATTTCAGACAGGCTCTCTTAACTGGATTTTCTTTTGCAAGGATTACTACATTAAAAGCAGCAGCTATATTAAGTCAAATGTGCAATAACACAGTTATTTGATTTCACAGGGAAGGGGCTGGAGAAAGATGGTCTAGAGTGCCAAAAAACAAACCATTAGAGCCTTGTTTTATCTAAGAATGTCAGGGGGGAAATAGTGAGAACAAAAGGAAAACTGCTGGCAATTAAATCCAGGTCCTATTTGAACAACCCAGATACTTACAGACAGGGAAATCTGTCTCCGTGGGACCTTTCTGAACCTGTACTAAGGGAAGAGACTCAGGATTTGGACTGACTCCAAGTGAGGTTAGTGTTGCCAAGTTCTAATGAGATTATTTTGATATTTCCTCTATGTTATTCAGTGCTGAGTAGATGCTAGTATTCTAAACAAGAAGTAGGATGATATTCATTGGATTCTGTTTTTCTTCCCTGTTGCAGACTCAACTTTTTGAGAGGGAGCCTGGAAAGTAAAGCAGAAATGTATCTTTGTATTCATCCCCGATGAAAGGGAAATGGATTCCCAGCTGCTGGAAGCCTTGGTTCCCTCTGGAAAAGGAGCAGTGCTGTCACAAGAAGTGGAGAATCGCTGTGCGGCAAATGGGACAGATAAACTGGTGTAAGATTCTTTGTGGGATGATTTACTCAGCTGACCATTGTCTTCGCCCTTCACCTTATTCCCGCTCGCCCACCAAAGGACACAATCAATCTCCTTTTTCCTTTTCTGGCTTAGTTCCAGTGATGCAAAAAAGTTGCTTAATTTAGTAAACTCGAGGCAATATATTGGTAAAACCATTTTTACATCATAAAATTAGATATTCAGTTGATTGAGTAGTTGCTTTTTCAATTTTCTTTTTTTATTTTAAAGAGTTTTATTTATTTATTTTTAGAGAAAGGGAAAGAGAAGGAGAAAAAGAGAGAGAATAACATCAAGGTGTGGCTGCCTCTCATGTGTCTCGAACTCAGGATTGGCCTGTAACCCAGGCATGTGCCCTGACTGGGAATTGAACTGGTGATCCTTTGATTTGCAGGCTGGCACTCAACCCACTGAGCCACACCAGTCAAGGCCATTTTCCAATATTCAACTGAATTCGATAGCATTTTTTCCTCACATGGTTAGAGTATTACTGAGAAGTAAATTATTTGATGTTAAGTCCAGCTTTGTGAGCTGAAAACAACATGGAAGGCAGCTGGAGAAACAAGTCTCTGACCACCATCACCTCCCCTTTTTCACCTGGCTCACTGTTCTGTTTTTTTCTTACCTCTGACCAAAGGTAAAAAATGCCTTCTTCATGCTGCTGGTGACCCAAAGCATGTGACCTGAGCTTGCCTCCCCATGGGGTCTCTGAGACCCTGTGCTGGTCTAGGGTCCCTCCTTCCACAGTCTTTTCTCCATGTAAACACTTAGAGCAGAATTCATGTGCTTTCCATGTTATTTACCTCAGGAGTGCTTAAACGTCAACAAGAGACACCCTTGTCTTGTGAGCAAATGAAGCTCCAACACTGAGATGTTGGCATTTAGAAGGCCAGGGAGAGCTAGTTTTCTGAGAGATTGCCTCACTGAGTCTTAAAATCCTGCCATCAGAGATTTCCACAGTCTCGCACCCGTTCTTAACACAGTTTATGTGTCCCCCCTTACCCAGATCTGTGCACTCAGACCAGAAGTTATGAGCACAACTTGCAAGGCTGGTTAAGGTTCCCGTGCCCAGAAGAAACCAATGTAGTTGGTGAATTAAAGGCCACCACCTTCCAAGTTGGAATTGTGATTTGTGCAGCCTTGGAAGTTTGGCCCCAAGAATGGTAAGAACTACGAAAAGTATTTGAGCTTAAGCAGGTAGTGTGTTAGCCTTTTTACTTGCTTATTTACCTGTGCCCATTGACAAGTGTTTCATTTTCTTAGCATTCTTCTTTGATACTCATAACTTTAAGAAAAAAATTTTGTGATATAACCTGTGACAAGCCAAAGGTGAGTCGATTCAGCTCTCACAGGTATAAAGGAAGAGCAGCAAACTCTCAATTTAGTCAAAACATATTTTGAAGTGAATTAGGGCTATGCTGTTAGTTTGTAAAAAGGAAGCCAGCCTAATTTTACAAATAAATATCACTTAGAATTTAAATTCTTTTCGTTGTTATGAGCCCAAATAATGTATTTTTCACCAATGTTCTTCTATTACATAAAAAATAATCAAAGCTGCAATTGAGCAACAGCTCTCCATTGTTAGTACCCCAGTGAGAGATCGTGTTGACAGAGGAATGGTGTTTCCAAACACTGATAAACATAATTTTTCAGATCGAGGTTGGGAATCTATAACAGAAAATAGTTCTAATTTCTAATCAACTGGCATGGGGAAAGAATTGTGAGAATAAATGGTGTTATTCTGATGAGAGGTGACATTGCTTAAAAAAAAGGCATTTTAAGGACTCCTGATAACTCTAAGATCTCAACCTTGAGGTTGGAAAACCCTAACAAAGAACTGTTTCCAGTTTTCCATCTACCAGGGGGGAAAAGAATTGTTGGAATGAATGGTGGTACTGGTGATAAGGTTTTTAAGTTTTACTTTTTGTATGGGCATAAAAATGTTATATTACTACGATAATTGTGATTACACTCAATTTCAACTTAAAGAAGACCCCAAATAACAGTGGCTTAAATAGAATGAAAATTTAATCTTTTATTCAGGTAAAAGTTCAGAGGCAGGTGGCTAAGGTATCTCAATATCAAGGACTCAAGATTCTTGTGGCTTATTGTTCCACTGTGTTTCACTGCCAACCCCAAAGTCTCCTGGTGACCCAGCATGGCTGCTGAATACCTAGCTATTACATCTTCATTACAGAAATTAGAAGAAAAAAACAAGACATATGGGATCTCCCTATAAGGCTACTTTTCACTACTTTTACTTTTCTGCCATTGATTAAAATATAGCTAAAAGGCAGTACCTCATTGCAAGAGACAATAGGAGTATAGTCATTATTGCTGTGAATGTCTGTTTAGCTAGGACTCAAGGGTCTAGGTGCAAAAGAGAATGAATGCAGAATGATGATTAGCGGTCTCCAATACAATTACATATACAAAGTGTGATTTGGGGCAAGTGACTTTTCTCAATCTCTGTTTTCTCACCTGTGTAAACAGGATGCCAGTTCCCACCTGTGGAGCTGCTGGCAGGATGATATGAGGTATACATAATCTTTCCAAAGTATCCGACGCATGACATGTCCCCAGTAAGTCCTGTTATTGCAACATACAGTGTTTTGGGGCCCAAAAAATTATGTGTGCACTTCTTTCTAACATTGATTTCTAATACCTGAGAGAACCAATAATACTTGTTAATTAGGGACACTCTGCCCTATAAATACAACAAGCTCTGGATTAGCCTACCTATCCACCTCCAGATTTCCCTGTGAACCTTTTATACCAGTAAAAACTCAGGATTAAGAACAGTACCATTAACATTCTAAAAGTTGATATTCTTCTGAGAGACAAAGGATATAGTCTTAAAGATGCTGAGAAACATTCAAGCATTTAGCAATAAATCATTTAGTGATGCCAGGCCCCTTGTAAGTATTAGGCCAGTATTAGCTATTACTATTATTATTATTATTATTATTATTATTATTATCATCATCATCATTTTAGTGGGTAGGCTCCAGAATGGAATAAGGTTGGAAATATCTCATTTGAGAGGGCTGAAGTTAGAAAGGCCCGCTCTAAAATAATAGGAATGCATCAGTCAGGCTGTCAGGAAAGCAGACTGAGCAGCTCTGATATTTGGGGCATAAGAAATTCATTATATCCTTGCAGACATTAGATCTTACAGAAACATGGGAGGATAGTAAAGGGGAGGGGTTCACACACAGAGCCATTAACCAGTTCATCTGCCCGAAACACTGGTGAGAATAGAAGAGGCAGAGCTGGAAGGTAAATCCAGAAGCTAAGCACACCCGACAATGCGGCGGGTGCAGAGTGGTGCCATGGAGATGTCTGGGGGGTGTCTCTGCAAAGGAACAACAGAGGGGGGCCTGGGTCAGCTCTGCTCAGTGCAGTCATCCTCAGGAAGGCAAGGGGATCAGGGAGGGAGTTCTTCTGGGTGTCTCTGCAAAGGAACATCACTGTGACTGAACCAGTGTCCCTCTGCGAATTGTGGCTGCTGTTGGTGTCTGCCTCTACACCTAGAACATCTAGAACCGCGTGGAGAAGGAAGTGCAGGAAAGTCTCAGTCCTAGCTTGGCGAAGTTGGTGTAGCACAGTCCAGCATGAGGACTGAATAATGAAAACCTTGTTTTAAGCTAGAAGTTCACATTATTCAGTAAATTTGCTGTCCTTCATATCAACATTTATTTCACAATTTTAAGCTTTTTAGACACTGATAGTCTATGATGTTACGGAGAATGATTCTCAACTTGGAAATGAATCAACAAGGTGACTGCGCAACCTTTTAATGTTAAGCTAAAGAATTACCTACCTACCACACCTGACCTCCTCAGAGGACAGAACTTTCACTTTAGTAATCGGAACCAATTCAGGCTCAGGCATTTTACTGCTCTGCACTGTAAAATTTAAGTTGCAAAAAACTGATAAGGAGCAGTGATTTGTTTTTCCTCTGTCAGAGTAGATGACTTCCAAAGTCACAGTTTTATTCCTCCATGTATATAACCTAATCTGCTACCAATTTGCTTCCAGTTTGCATCCAATTTAGCCATCTTGTTCTAGCACCTTCTTCACTGACCATATGAAATTCCTATTTTGTATTCTACCAGTTCCCTCATTAATGAGTTAAGTAAATTTCTTTTAATATATTTTGTTGACTATGCCATTACAGTTGTCCTATTCCCCCCTCATTCCCCTCCACCCTGCACACCCCTCCCCCACCCTACCCCCTTTAGTTTATGACCATGTGTCTCAAGTTCTTTAGATTCTATATTTCCCATACTATTCTTGCCCTCCCCCCTATCTATTTTCTACCTGTTGTCTATGCTACTTATTTTCTGTACTTTCTCCCCTCTTCTCCTTCTCCCACTCCCCCGTTGCTAACCCTCCATGTGATCTCCATTTCTATGGTTCTGCTCCTGACCTAGCTTTTTTAAAAAATATGTATTTTTTAGAGAGAGGGAAAGGGAGGTAGACAGAAAAAGAGAGAAACATCGATGTGAAAGGGAAGTACAACTGGTTGGCTCTCCTATGTGCCCAGAACAGGCGACCTTTGGCTTTGCAGGACGACGTCCAACCAACCAAGTCACACAAGTCAGGGCACTAAGAGGAATTTTTAAAGGCTGACAACACATGAGGTAGGTTGATCTGAATGTGGGAAATCTGAGAAGCCAGTATGGAGAATCTCACCAGAACAGTGTAGGGGACAAGGGGGGACAACTGCAGAGACAGCAGGAGTCAGAAGAACAGGAGTGTCTGGAGGAGGTCTAAGCCTGATAGAATGAATAGGCCGCCAAGCGGTCACCTAACACAAAGTGAGCCTTTTTCTCACGTGGTTTATAATTTTGGAAAAGCAGGACTCAAGGATATAATCAGAAAACTTTTTTCTCTGTTTTTCATACTGTCTTGCTCATCCCTGGCCCTTGGGTGAAGTCCACTACAAGACTCATAGCTCATGGTTAACAAAATGTCCTTCGGTCCGTCACTTCCCAGTTAGTTCAGTAATTAATACATTCAGGTCAGTCTGCACTTTTATGACTGGACACCGGTGGCTGGAAGAAGGGTCCAGGGACCACTTTATCTCTATTATTCAGCCTATTTCCCAGCTATAATTATATTCCTTCTCCTCTACTCACTAACCTTCTCCACTGGACATTTCAGAATTGAAGAAGGAAAGAAACAGAAAATAGTAAGTTTCCTCTAGCCACTATGACAAACTATACAAAGTTAAAACAACACAAATTTCACAAATTTGTTTTCATATAGTTTTAGAGATCAGATGTCTAAAACCAAGGTATTGTCAAGGGCTGTGTTGCTTCTGGAGAAGGGGTCCAGTAGATGCTTCAGGGGAAGATCTGTTTTCCTGTAGCATCTAGGGAACCCCTGCGTTTATTGGCTCAGGCCACTTCCCTTCCTTGGAGTCCATCATCCCAACCCCCCCTTCTGTTGTCCTGTCTCCTTGGTCTGTCTCCCTTTTGCAGGACCCTTGTGATTATACTGGCCCCACTTGATTAATCCAGGATAATTTTTCTATCTCAAAATGCTTAATCACACCAGCCAAGTCCCTTTGTCCTGTAACATTTCACAGTTTGGGGAATGAGGATGTGAACATTTTGGAAGGAGAAGAGTCATTATTCCACCTATCATAAGGGAAAAGTTTTATTTGGACCCTATAGTTACCTAGCACTGGTGTTCTTGGGGTTTGGCAGGTGTTTAAAACAGATTCTTTTTCTCTTGGGATGTTTCTATATGTTCTTTCAAGACCATGAATGCTCCACCCCATTGCCAGGACCCCATTACGCCCAGGTCCATCCTAGGCAGGAGCAAGTGCACCCCTGCATCTGGCTGCATTCCTGGTGTTTGTCTGTCTGTCTGTGTCCTGCAGAGAACCTCGCACTCCCACAGGCGGCCCTTTGGACAGGCCCTATATCAGCTCCAGGCTGGCTGTGTGAACCACATGGCTTATATCTGGACCATGGGTAAAATCTTTGCCCTCACAGCATGAATTTTAGAACTCACAATATAAGGTTTTGAGAAAGTAGAGTATGACATAACAGGAAAACAATGGCTCAAGGCCGTCAGAATATAACTGCAGCTGTGCTCTATTGTGGAATAGGGGTGCGACCCAGGGTAAGGTGTTCACCTTTATGGGGTCTTCCCTCACACTTCAAAATGATAAAATAATAATGTTTATGAAAGCACCTAGCACATTTCATATCATGATTGACATGAAAAAAAAGGATGCTATTACATTACATCACACTGACAATGCTTTGCCTATAACAAGCTTAATTTAGTCAAGAAGTCGACATATTACAACATTTCTCCCCTTCCTTCTTGACTGAACATTTCCCTGATTGAAAGCTAAAATCTCCGTGCTGGTCAGTGTGGGTTCTTCAAGTTTTACATTGCTTTGGTTTCAGACTTTTTAGTGATAATCACCAAGTATTTGGGGAAGCATCCTGATTAAAGAGGTCAACATTTTCACCTCTAATAGTTATCTCACACTTTGATGACAACAATTAACATTGACACACTACATGAATAGAAGCGACAGGGTCAGTTGTAGGAATTAATTACTATGAGATCTGAATTATAATCAATTCCAAGAAGACAATCTAGGCATCAGAGAAGCACCTGTGTTCTCAATAGAGATTAATGTGCAATTGTGTAGAATTGGAGTGTGGGCAAGGCCACCCAGGTAAGGAGGAGCAACATATTTCAGGAGGAACATTGTGGTGGCAACTTCTTCATAAGTACCCCCCCCCCAGCCCCGTGCCACGGACACGAGTGAGTGAATAAATGACCAAGACATGCTGGATCTGTTTGGGGAGGATGAGTGGGCTGTGGCCAGTTTCTCAGGGGAGACAAAGGCCAGCAGCAGCCAGTTTCTCCAAGGGGAAAAAGGCCCAGAGCACCCTCTCCCATAGCCTTTTATTGGGTTGTAATACACAGGAATATACACAGGAATACAGGGCAGCAACGATCAAACAGTAGATAACATTTCAAAGAGGTCTGAGGGTTTCAGAGTCTGAGTCAGTGTCTGTCAGGAAGAGAGTTGAAGAAACTTTGGGAGACATACCCATTTCCTCTCAGTTATCATATGAATGAAAACACTCTTAGCAGAGCAGGTTTCACAGGTTTATCAGGAAGTCTTTGTGATGCCAGATTTTACCCCAGGACACGCTCTAGCAAGGCAAGGAGCTGCACCCCTCCCCACCAGGTATTCAGGCTTAAGGGGATTAGAGCCAGGAAGTGCTTCTCCCAGAGAACATGGGGACTCGGGCTATGTCAAAGCCCGGGGGTGGGGGGGGCGGCGAGAGTCCATTGCTCTTTGTTGCAGGCCCCCAAGTCCTTCCATGAAGGCCTCCCAAGTGATTGAGTCTGGCTTAGGTTGCCCCCCACTGTGAGGGGTCTTAGCTGTCATTGACTTCTGACCAAGCTTTGGGGGCAGGGAGAGGAACTGAAGCAGTTTTGCTACCAGAGACAGGCTTTGTCTCCTGTGGCTGGCATTCCAAAGGTTGTCTCACGCCCTTAGCCACAAGGGGTAGAGATACAATTCCTAAAATCAGGCAGAGCGGTCTTCAACAGAGCATAGCTACTAAGTCTGAGCAAATATGTCAGCAGAACCACAGAGCCGTGCAACTGTGTCTTTGTCTTTCACATTTCCAGGTCTCGGGAATTCAAAGGCTAACCTATTTTCTGTTTTATATAGAACACTCTTAAAAGATTAAGGCTTTTGTTCTTAATTCAATATTATATTTCTTATATATTATGATATTTATTATGTAATTCATATTATACATGAAAATATCTTTATAGTAAAAAGTACATTTCAGTGAAAGATTTTGACAAGTTAGTCTCTTCTTTCTCATAATGGAGCTGAGTATCACCAATGGATCTATCACATGGTGAGTGGCAAATATATATATTTTCTACCCTGATGTTGTATTAGTTCAATGAGTGTCATGGACCTCAGCTTTTGGGGTCCACATTGTTGTAGCTGAAATGAAAAAAAATTCACATGGACTATTGAATCCTGTGGAGAAGAAGGGACAGCGTGGTTTTTTCTCTCAAGGAGAGTCAAAAGCTGCAGCCTCCACCATCACAGGCCTTTATTGGGTTTCTCTGCACATTAATGATGGTCCTCATTTACTATGCACTGGTTGCCTTAGATAGTTACCTTTTACAGAAAACAAAGGAGATGCTGCTGCTAATCACATCACAGAAGAAGGATATTTGCAAAGCAAAGGGAAAAGTGGTTGAACTGGTTACACTCATCCTTGGGAGGTTTAGCATAGATTTTAGGAAGTTACAGTAAGTACTTTCTGTCTCAATTCAGGGTGAGGGAGTTTTAGCAAAAGCAAGTCTCATAGCAGTTTAGGTACAGTGCAGGCCTGATTCCCCATGGGAAAACCTACCTGTGGGTATGGATCCTATGCATCTCTGAGTGAGAGCTGGTCCCATGCCACACAGAATGGTCTCCTACAAATGAGCTTATGAATCTTCACTCTAATTGGGCTCCACTACTTCTTTTCTTTGTATCTTCCATTACTTTAAGTAGAAAACACTTATTTTATCATTTTGGGGGTATTTATAGTGTAAGTATCCAGAGGAAATAACACACAAAGTTTATTTCCTTAGATTATTCTGGCAATGGACAGGGAAACTAGGTTTTTAAAGTAGATTTATCAACATGATGTGCTCTTTACCTTCAGATGTCATGCTAATTGTGGAATATACACAGGAAAAAAAAAAGACTGGCATGATCCAAAACCTTCTCATTTTCATTATGAGATCTTGAGCCACAAAGGGTACCCAGCCCCGATTCATTCCTTTCCTTGAAAAATCACTAGAGCCCAAATCCCCAAACCCTATAAACTTTCTCCCTTGCGCTTTCCACTCTAAGACACAACTCAGACTCTGTCCAGTTGTTATTCTCTGTACCTGCAGTCAATGACTAATTTTCTTCTATCACCAGGTTATTCTTTTTTCCAACAGTCTTTTGGGGAGTTGAGAGTAGAAATAAGGAAGTCATGATGTCATTAATAGTGGCTAGCTGTTTGTCAACATCTTGGAAATCTAGATTCTCTTTTTTTCCAGAGGAATATGCTGCCAAAGCAATGTGACCACTTTTATTACGATAGACATCTACCGAGCCCCATGTATGTGCCTTGGCCTGTATTACTTTTTGAGTTCCTTAAAAAACCCTCATCAGGTTAGTAGTATGATTATCTCCAATTTACTGAAAGGAAATTGAGGGGAAAAAAAGAAGACAATTAACTTTCACAAAGTTACCCAGATAATAAGCATCATGGCCACTTAAAAATTTCTGTTCAGACACAAGGGCTCCAGATGGCTAAATATAGCTTTGTGATAAAAATGGCTACAGGGCTCCAGTTAGACTGGTTTCCCTGAGTTCCCCATCAGTCACCGGGGCCTTAGATAGGGTTTGGCTTAAGGCTATCAGGACTTGCAAAGACAGGAAGACAAACATGTTCATGGTATCAGACTCATGCTCTCTCACCATTGCCAGGCCCTTCCTGAACTTACTGGCTGCAAACTTGCCCCCTGAAAACTGGTGGGACTTGTCTCCAGGGAATATGCTCCATCACAACTCAAACGAAAATATCTTTTCAGAAAACTTAAAATGTTATCACTTCTGTTCAGGTTTCCATAGTTTAAATGTTCAAAGAGAAACAATACACATATCTTGTTTCCCTGAATTATTCAGGTAACAGAAAGGAAAATCAGATTTTTATATTAAACATGTCAACAGTGCCATCTTTACCATGTAGAATTGTCCCCAATAGAATATGATTCACCACCCTGGCTCACTTTCACAATCTGGTCAACAAACAATTTTATTGCCAACAAAGTCTCCAAGGGACACATAACACATTTGATATATAGACTTTTAAAACAAATTTTATATTTATAAACACATTGCTTGTGTAAATATTCTGATATGATTTTTCCCAAAGATTTATTACTTTTATTATTCATGTCCATTGCAAACAGGGAGAGAGAGAGAAAGAGAGAGAAGAGAGGAATGAAATTCTCACATTTCACTCAGCCCTTACTCATTCCTCAAAAAACTGAAAATATAGTTACCATATGATCCAACGATTCCATTTCTGGGTACATACCCAAAATAAATGAAATCCAGGCCTAGAAGAGATATTTGTATATCTGTGTTCATAGCAGCATTATTCACAATAGACAAAAGACAGAAGCAGCCAAACTGCCCGTGATGAATGAATGAATAAACCAAATGTGGCACATATATATTTATAAAGGAATATTGTTTTGCCTTATAAAAACAAAATTCTGACACATGCAACAATGTTGACATTGGACATTAACACTGTGGACATTATGCTAAGTGAAATAAGCCATTCACAGAAAGACAAATACTGTGATCCTACTTACATAAATACCCACAGCAGCCAAAATCATAGAGACAGAAAGTTGTGAGGTCAGGGTTTGGGGGAGTGAGGAATGGAGAGTTATTTAATGGAGGGGGATTTTAGTTTTGCAAAACATAAAGGCTTCTGAAGATTAGTTGTGGAACAATGTGAATGTACTTAATTCAACAGAACTGCACACTTAAAAATGGTTAAGATTGGGTTAGGCCGGTCGGCTCAGTTGGTTGGAGCACAGTCTCATACAACGCAAGGCTGTGGGTCTGATGCCTGGCCTGAGTACATATGGGAGACAACTGATTGATATTTTTTTCTCACTTTGATCCTTCTCTCTCTCTCTGTCAAATCAATAATCATATTCTTGGGTGAAGTTAAAATGTTTTTAAAAATATAGTTAAGATAATAAATTTTATGTTGTATGTATATTACCACAATTAAAAAAATAGAACACACGGACAAAGCCGAAGAAGGTAGGATCCAAGGTGGGAGGGAAGAACAAGTGTGGTGGGGGAGTGGAGGAGGGGAAATGAAGACAACCACACCTGAAAACAGTAAAAAAAGTTTGAACTAGATTATTTCTAAAAGAAAAAATCAACCATGATGCCAGGTTCATGGTATATGATCGAGGAAATTAACTATTATAATTTGAATGTAATAGCCTCTTTAGTAATACTTCAAAGTTGAGGAAAAACAAAAATTTTGCTTATTAAATATACAAAGATGTATTATAGAATATACTCCTGTAACCAGTATCATTTTATTAACCAATGCTACAGTGAAGATCCAATAGATCCAATTAAGAAAAGCAAATAAAATTTTAAAATTAAAACGTGAGAATTTTATTTCTCTCTCTTCTCTCTCTGTTTGCAATAGACATGAATAATAATAGTAGTAAATCTTTGGGAAAAAATCTCATCAGAATATTTATACCATAGAGCCACTTAAGAAAAGCAAATAAAATTTTAAGGTAAAAAATTGTTTATATTTCTAACTGAATTAATTGAGAAGCTGTGATGGCTGAGTTCATACTGAATCAATGCTAAGTATTAGATGAACTAAGTATGGCATAGTGAAAAAAAATGCTTGATCTTACATTTAAGAAAACATTTGTTTTAGCCTTGATCCCAGCAATAACTGACTGGGTGATCTGAAACAATTCATTATGTTTGTCTTAAACTGAGTTTCTTCATGTAAAATTTGGTTGTTAAAATGGATCATCTGTATATTTCCTTGCCCACAAAGATACACATTCAGAAACTGTGATTTAACTCCATTACCTCCCAGTCACGGAGTTAATGAATACATGTGTTCACAGACAATAAGTGTATAGTCAAGAAGTCAGCATATTATGGGCATACTGTTGAATGTGAATGAGTCCTTAGTGCATGGAATTTGATTTCATAATAGTTACATTACTTTACAATGTTTTCCTACACAATAATTCCAAATACACGAGGAGGGATGTGAGTATAATGGGGTAACAGTATACAATTCCCAGCTAGATCAGTTTTGCAGAACTTAATGTTGGATTGCACCAGCTGTCTGCAGATCATTTAGCAGAAAACAGGGAATAATTATGCCAACAAATAGCACCCCAAAGGAACTATTACAAAATTTAACAGCAAAAAAATGCAATATTTAAATAAAAGTATGTGGATATGAGGAAAACAAAAGAAAAATGAACAAATGGTACTACATCAAACTAAAAAGTTTTTGCACGGCAAAGGAAACTATAGACAAAGTGAAAAAACAGCCCACTAAATGGGAAAACATACTCACCAATGATACATTTTTACACAATTTGTAAAGAACTTAATACAACTCAACACCAAAAACCCCCAAACAATCCGATTAAAAATGGGCAAAGGACCTAAATGGACACTTCTCCAGAGGACACACAGATGGCCAACAGACATATGAAAAGATGCTCAACATCACTAATCATCAGAGAAATGCAAATTAAAGCCACAATGAGGTTTCCTCTCATACCTGTCAGAATGGCTACCATCAATAAATCAACAAACAACAAATGTTGCCAGGGATGTGGATAAAAGGGAACCCTTGTGTGCTATTGGTACGAATGCAGATCGGTGCAGCATCTGTGGAAAACTGTATGGAGGTTCCTCAAGAAATTAAAAATAAAACTGCCTCATGACCCACTCTTCTACTTCTGGATATATCATCTGAAGAAACCTGAAACACTAATTTGAAAGAATATATGAAATATGCATCCCTGTGTTCATTGCAGTGTTATTTACAATAGCCAAGTTATGGGAGCAATGCAAGTGTCCATCAATAGACAAGTGGGTAAAAAAGTGATGACATACATACAATGGAATATTCCTCAGCCATAAAAAGAATGATATCTTAGCATTTATGGCAGCGTGGATGGACCCAGAGGGTATTATGCTAAGTGAAATAAGTCAGTAAGAGAAACACAAATATCATATGATTTCACTTCTGTGTGGATCTAAGGACTGATATAAACAAAACAGAAATAGACTTATAGACACAGAGAATAAACTGATGGTTGCCAGAGGGGAGAGGTTTGGGAGAGAAAAGGGTGAAGGGATTCAGAAGTACAGATGGGCAGTTACAAAATAGTTATGGGGCTGTAAAGTGCAGCACAGGTAACATAGTAAATAATACTGTAATAACTGTGTATGGTGCCTTTTAGGTACTGAAAATCTAGGGGTGTGGGGGAACTTTGTAAAGTCTATTACTGTCAACCACTGTGCTGTATACCTGAAACTAATACAACATACTATTGAATGTAAACTGTAATTTAAAAATAAATAAACTTTGGAAACACACACACAGAGTATGTAGATTCTTTTTCAATTATATTTTATTGATTATGCTATTATAGTTATCCAAATTTCCCCCCTCCCCCCCTTCCAGCCCAGTGATACATTCCCCAATCCCTCAGGCAGTCCCCACACCATTGCACATGTCCATGGGTCATGTGTGTAAGTTCTTTGGCTGCTCCATTTCCTATACTGTACTTTACATCCCCATGGCTATTCTGTAACTACACATTTGTACTTCTTAATCCCCTCACTTCTTCACCCATTCCCATAAACCCCTCTCCCATCTGGCAACCCTCAAAATGCTCTCTGTATCCATGATTCTCTCTCTGTTCTTATTGGCTTAGTTTGATTTTCAGATTCAAATTTTGATATATATATGTGTTTATTGCCATTTTATTATGTTGTATGAAAATGTGCCCATGAGTGAAGTGAAACACACTAGACTACTGATCTGTTTATTCAGATGCATATGTGTGTTGAGAAGATGGAAAAGAAAAATGGCATTATAAAAATGGAAAGACAATGTGCTATATCATGAAATAAAAGTGAAAAATGTAACTTTCTTCTATTTTATCATTAAAAATTATAACAAATGTAACAAACAAGAAACTGAACAGTCACCATACTTCATAACTATAGTAAACCTCTAACTATGGTAAACCTCTAAGCTCTGGTTTCCAAGGTTTAATCTTAATATATAAAGAAAAACTTTTATAATATAGAAAAAAAGCTTTGTAGTTGGCAGACCATAATTATTATAAACTAAAAATATATTTTAATACTTGAACTTACCTTTTTGTTCTTTATTCTGAGTGATATCTACAATCTGTGGGAAGCAGGGAGACATGACCAATGGGAAATCAATTTCATATACCAGTTTAATATTTTAAGGATATTTTTGTTATCAAGATAGATAATTTTGAAGCAATTGTTTTCTCTCTACAATAAAAGTGAAGTCAAATAATAAGAAAATAAGAACTTCATTAAGATCACTGTGCTTAGAATCTTGCCTATGCTGAGCATTTTTCAATATAAATTTTAGGATGGAAGGTAAGTGGGTGGTAATGACACCGTCATCACAGAGGGGTCTTCTTCACCTTAAAGGAGTAGTTTCCTGCCAGGGTTTCCCCTGCACTACAGGCTATCGGTGGGAGCAAGCTGAAATGGATTGGGAAGGACAATGTTTCCACCTCTGTCTCCATCCCTCAGCCCTAAATTTTTACACACCAATCACCAGTAAGTGCTCAGACAGACTCCAAGCCATGTGGGATTTGAGGATGAGTTGATGAATGGGATTGAGGGATGGGATGGGTGCACAAGGGGCTTGGGACCTTCTCCTCATACACAGGAGGAGCAGGAATCAGTGGTTGGGGAGTCAACTAAAGTTCAAGATTTAATCCCACCTTTCTCCCAACCTCAGATGGTTGCCCATAAAATTTCACCTGATAGACATCAAAATACACCACTGTGGTTGATACAACTGGTGTTGGACAAAATGACTTGGATTAAAAGCCAAATAGACTTTCTAAAACTTTTTCATATTCCCTCCAGTTGGAATAATTACCAAATAGTCCTAAACCTAACAGCTCTTTATCACAGGTGCAGACCTGTTAAAAACTGCAAAGCAAACAAACAAAGGAACATGTGTTCTGTTGACAGGCTGCTCCAAAAGAGAGATGGAACCCAAGTTCACATAAAACTCCTTGCAGCCTCGCAACTCAGACAAAGAGGTGAGAAGAGTGGTCATAAGTATGATGTTAACAGACATTTCCTCATGGAAATGTGAAGCCTGGAAACCAGGATTCCCTCAATAGCAAGGGTGAAATACCTCAATGAGGTGTGACTCTCACTATCTCACACTTTGCTCTATAAGTGCAAATAAGTAAGTAGGAGCAAGTCAAGGTGATTAGTTATTAAAAAAGAACCTTAAAAAGTTATTAAATATGGTATAATATTCCAGTTTCCTAGTTTAGTATAATTTGATTCATTGCAATTTAATGTTACGTATCAGCTACCACACCAGGCATAAAAACTACAAAGATGAATAAAAGCACGTTCCTACCCATGAAGGAAGGTAGGATTTATCTACCTTTTCTTAGCGCTGTCACACAAGGTTTCTAAATCATGTGAAGGGCATTTTTCAAAATCTGTCACTGAAGAGCCATTTCTAATGTTTGGGTTCTCTGGGAATAGCACTCTGAGATGGAGGGTAGGGAACACAAAGAGAAGTCCAGTTGCAGTGTAGGCCTCCTCCTGGGAGCTCAAGGGGCCTGTGGATGGGAATGGTTCACCCCACTCCAATCAGTCACTGAATGGGGCCCCCTTGGGAAGAAAAGTTCTTGGGTGAGCTGACTCTTCAGATGAGGCAGACCCCAAAGTGGCTAGGAGGCTATCAGCCCCCTGAAGCTGGGTGGCGTGTCCTTTCTCGAAGGGACTCTAGGAGGTCTACCTCCAGGTCCATCACATCTATGTCTGCACTTCTTGTATTCCCTGCCCATGATACATACGTAGAGAATAACTCCACTAGGCATCTGACAGGCCTCTCTTCCTCAGAGAAACAGAGAAGGAGGCGAGTGGGAGGAACTACAGTTCCCTCCACTGCAGCTGACTTCCAGGTCACCATCAATTATCATGGTCTTATCATGGTCTCCCTCCTCCACTGCCCATTCTTGATTTTCCTCACTTCAGTGGACACATCTGCTGGCTCTGTGGCATATCAGGTGTTTTGACAAAAACCTCATCCCCCAAGGTCTGAGCCCATGGTCACCACGGGTCCTCAGACTGTGGTTGCTGCACTTGTCCATTTAACAGGACACGGGAGTAACAAGAAGTGCTCTAGTCTGAGATCAGAAAGTCTGCCCCCTAAACCCATGGTGACCAGCAGCAGCTTCACCTCCTCCCTCCCAATGGTCACCAGCGTGACTGCTGGTACCTATCCAAAGTGCCTGAGAGTGGTGTAACTTACAGACCAATGGGGCTCTTTCTGCATCCCATGAAAGAAGTGTCCTGTATTTGGAGACCATGAACTCTTATCTCGGCAGATCCCAAAGCTTTGGGTAAGAAAAGCACAGATTTCCCAAGTGAGTTATTGGAAATGAGGGTTGGCAGGGCCACTCCTGTGTCTACTGCTTGGTTCCTGGACCCATGTGCTCTTCCTGTTGGGGCCGCAGCATTGTATATAGAGTTCTTTGACTCAAGATACTTTCTGCAATGTGTAGGCACTATCCTTAGAAAGAATCGTGTCTAAACTGATGCTTCAACTGTGCCTTCAGAAGGTCATTCCAGTGTTTGGTGAGGCCAGCCACTTCTGGATGGTGTTATGAGGCAGGAAGAAACTTTTCCTTCCCTTCTAACTTTGCTTGGCTGGTCTAATAATCAAATGGACATGAGAAATATTAACAAAAGAACATAGCCAAGTTTAATTACACATGGGAACCCACATACATGAAAGGATAGGAGACAACGGGGAAAATGAGGTATGTGTGACATTCTAGGTAAGGATGGGATAAGACACCTTGGGGCTTCAGAGGGTGACTGCAGGGTGATAAGAAGAGCACATGCTCATTAGAAGTTTGCGCTGCCCTACAGATAGGTCATACAGAGTTATTTCTGGTGTCACTCTTATTGTGAGCATCACTTATGATTTAAATTCTTTAAGAGAGAGGTAAAAGTCTCTCATGAGTCTGCAGGGTCTTGACTGCTCCACCTCAAAATAACTCACAGGCTGAGGTGCAGGTGCTGGGGAGGACAGCCCCGGGCCCTTCCAGTGTGAGCTGTGTGACAGTTAGTGGGTCTCTTGGCCTGGGCCCACTCCCAAGTATCTTTTACTATAAAATGGGCAGCCTGGTTTGCTGTGGTGTTCTGTAGAATTCCATACCCACAGATAAAACATTTTATAAATCCTTGGATAGTGGTTCTGGGTTGCAACTCCATGGGGAGAATATAAAAACCTATACCCAGAGTATATATCTATTTCTACCAAAACAAATAGTTGGCCTAAGTCTTAGTGACTAATAATGCAACACATGGCCAGTTGGTCTTGACAAATGGTGCCCTTTTCTTATGTGTGTACTCTTTAAATTTTTATTTTATTTTGGTAAGAGACCTTAACATGAGATCTATCTTCTTAACAACTGTTTGCTGTTCTTGCTCATTTAATGGTGGCAGTAGTTACATCAGCTTTGGACCATCTTTGCCACTGTGATCACTTTTTCCACATGACTATCATCCCAGCATTGGAGTGACCAATGACAGATGCTGACTAACACCAGCCTGGCCTAGCATTTGGTGCACTTAGTGGTATAGTGCCTCTTCACTGGTGATCGATCTCTTATGCATGTTAACGTATTATATAAAAATCTTCGTGTTTAGCTGTCTCTGACACTTAGCTCTACCCCACTGATCATCTTCCTGGATATTCCAGTCATTCTCTCTTCTACACCCTTGACTGTCTGGCTAAAGTATTAGATACTGTTCATCAGTCCTCCCCTTGGATGTGATAGTATTTTGGATTGGGTACCTTGGCCAGGGATAGGAAGGAATGTCATAATATTTTTGGTTTGATACCTTGGCCATGGGTAGAAAGGGCAGTTTTAGAGGATTTCCTTTGGCTTTCTCTACTGTGATTTATCTTATCTCACAGGCCAAGGCCCCAACGAGGGATTCCTTTCCTCTCCCAAGTATGTCAATGGCAGTCATCACTCAGGCCTTACAAGGGAATCTGGGTGGCCCATCTCTCTGTCCATCATGCTTACTTTGCACAGTGTTCTGAATTCAGTTCATACTGCGTTAGATTTGTTGAAGAACTGCATATTGTCACACATTTTCCTAAGGCTCGAAAAAGGGCATAAACGAAGTTTCTGATAATTCCATGTTACGATTGATTTCTGGTTTAACTGTTTTCCTTTTTCTCCTTGTTCTTCAACAGTGAGATTGAACTGACCTTTGCCACTCTTGGGAAAGCTGTCTGTTTGTGATCCAAATCCAATGCTATCGCCAACATTAATATTGTATTTTTTTTAAAAGCAGGCATAATCACATAGTCTCTCTGCTCTGCATCTTTCAATAGCTCCACACCCCTCCCAGAATAATCAAACAAAAATTCATTGCAATAGATCAAATGAGAAAGTTTAAGTTTATGACCCAATATACTGGTAGAGAAAAAAAGAGAAAAATAATCAAAAACATTTTGGAGATAAACTACATAATAGCTTTTTAACCAAAGTGATGCATGAAGGGGAGAAAAAGTGAAGGTTGGCGCTGCGATTTCTAGTTGGAGTCTAATTGCCAGCAATGCCCTGCGCTGTGGGAGAGAGTAAAGCACGTATACAAGTTGTTTATGTACAGATGCTAATCTCTTCTGTCGGACTGTGATCTGTTTGATAAATACACTAATTCATCTTCATACTCCCCACAGAATTTACTATAATATACTGCATGTAATATTAGTTTCAAACAAGTCTTTGATTTATGAGTGGGTAAATGTGGACTGCCAACATCTTATCTACAGCACTACAAATCTGCTGAGGTTATTGGAGAAACCAGTGAGGAGGGAAAAGACTGTCTTTAAAATCCTAACATTCATATATCCAAGTAGGCAAGCCATATTATATCACTAATATCAAAATAAAAATAAGTGTGTGTTTCTCCTCCTTTGTGACTCCACATTGCCTAGAATAGGATTTCTGTTTTCTTTCAAGATTATTCTTGATGTTCATGGGAATGAGCAGGGAATCTGTGGGTGAGTTTGTGTGTGAAAAAGAGACCTGTTCACTGAGCACATCAATTGTGCTAGAAAAAAAATGTATAAACTCGTAGAATTGTAAGTTAAAGTACAACATCAAGGCCTTAATTCTTCAGGCTTCAGCTTAGTATAACTACTGAGCTTACCTTATGGTCGGGGTAAGTCTTTTCCATTTCATATTTTGGGGCAGGGGTACAAACAATGAAATGAAGGATGACCAAATTCTAGTTAGAGGTGAAGTCAAGGACAAGAGGGATGATTTTGAAAACTGAAGTGGAAGCAAAACAGAACCACCTATTCCCATTGTTAGGTCCCCAAAGGGCACCCGAGGACAAAGGAGACATCACATTAACGACCTGTGAATGAGGCAATCGCCCTCCGTGGAATTTGTCCAAGGCAACCTGGCTCTTGGTTAGTGGGAACTGACAAGATACTTGGCACTGAAAAGGCACCATTGAGTGAGAACACAGCCCTGCCCGGGGCTATGGCATCACTGAGGAGCCCTAATTGACTTAGGCTGGGACTGCCACAGCTTTCTTTTGTTTTCACCAGCACATGGCAGCATTGTTGGAGCAGCTGTTTTGCTCTCTTGCATCTGTTGCTAACACAAATGACCTCTCTAGTCACCTTATTTATACCTTCTCTTGCATGGCATGGACGATGGTTTTCTGTCCTGTTGTGGTGCATCTCATAGCAACACATGGCTGCTATTGTAAGTAGGTTAGTTTAACTCTATTGCCTCCTCCGAATGTGAGGAGCAGTGCTCTGCCTTATACAAGCAGGGCTACAGGCTTGAGTGGAGATTCCAGGGGCTGGGTATGTCACAGTGGGAAGTGGGGCCAATTGTCAATGACAGAAAACATTACAAGTGAGCCAGTATGGGTTATAGAAGGACAATTATACCAAAACAGTCCTTTAATGTGCACAAATAGGTACAGAAGAAATGCCATAAACTGATAGGATGAATCTTACAAATGGAACTAAATTATTATACCACTATGTAGTTGGTAATATTACTATAATACGAAAATTACAATAATAATCAGCACTTTTGTAGCTGTTTTATAGTTTACAAAGCAGAACAAATAGAAAACCAGTGTGAAAATATTGTTTTTCAATATTTATATTAAAAACAAACAAACAAACAATTTGAGTCAATTCTGGGACCTGAGTCTCTTTCCACGTTGCCTGCTGTTCTTTCCGATGGTCAACCCTAACCCTTAAAATGAAAGTCAAGCCCGATAAATGGAACTATTAACAATAAAACTGAAATAATCTCATCATCTCATTATGTCTGCCCTGCTCACTCCTCTGTATATTTTCATCAAGAACATATAAAGAGTGTAATTATCATGACATCTGCTTATTTGGAGATTATCAAACTCACATCACCATTGCTAGCCTGGGTCTGAGTGATACATACCAGCATCTTGGAACACACTGCAAAGATAATCAGTGTGTCATTCAGGATCTTGGAAGTGGAGGCACTTCTCTGTAAAAACCTACTCACGTTTGGTAAGAGGTATGAAAAACTATTGACTACCACTTGCTTGACTGTGAGTTAAATGGAAGAAAAAACAGTTCCAATGAGGCAAAGCAGTCAGAAAACACTGAAGTTTTTTGAAAAATCAGACACAAATTATCAAACAGGAAGACATGGAAAGAAAATTTGGGGAGGGGTAGTAAGAGTTAAATGGGGTCAAATGTATAGTGATAGGAGAAGGTTCGATTTTGGGTGGTGGGCACGCAGTGCAATATACAGATCATGTATCATAGAAATGTACACTAGAAACTGTACAGCCTATTAATGAATGTCACCCAATAAATGTAATAAAAACTTTTTTGAGAAAAGGAAATTAGTAAGTCGTTTAATTATTGTTCATCTTCCTGTCCCATTACTCTTTACTTTTTTGGTTTCTTTCTTTCATCTTTCCCTCTGCCTTTTCTTGCCCTGCCTTCTTGAACCTCTGTTTCAATGAGTTACCTTTTGCCTGCATATTTCATTTCCTACCTGTGTTTCTGGGAAGTTAAACAGGGACTGTGTGATATGATGTGTTTGCGTTCATAAAAACCATTGCCAAGGAGTTTTGAGTTTTTATTTTGAATTAATATAATTTATTTGTATTTTTCTTTATTTAATTATTGTTCAAGCACAGTTTTCTGCCTTTGCAACCATCCCAGCCAACCCTCCCCAGTGCTCCCCACCTCCCTCCCATTTCTACCGCTGTTAGTTTTTGTCCATGTGTCCTTTATACTTGTTCCTGTGAATCCTTCCCCTTTTCCCCTGAAATTCCCCTCTCCCCTCTGGTCCCTGTCAGCCTGTTCTCTATTTCAGTGTCTTTGGTTATATTTTGATTGCTTATTTGTTTTGTTGTTTAGCTTCCTGTTAAAGGTGAGATCATATGGTATTTGTCTTCCAACACCTGGCTTATTTCACTCAGCATAATGCTTTCCAGTTCCATCCACGCTGTTGCAAAAGGTAGGAGTTGCTTCTTTCTTTCTGCTGCATAGAATTCCATTGTGTAAATGTACCATAGTTTTTGGATCCATTCGTTTACTGATGGGCACCTAGGTTGCTTCCAATACCTTGGCTATTGTAAATAGTGCTGCTATGAACATTGGGGTGCATAGGTTCTTTTGGATTGGTGTTTCAGGGTTCTTAGGATATACTCCTAGCAGTGGAATTGCTGGGTCAAAAGGCATATTCATTTTTAGTTTTCTTAGAAAATTCCATACTGTTTTCCATAATGGTTGTGCCAGTCTGCAATCCCACCAACATTGAACTAGGGTCCTTTGTTCTCCACAACCTCTCCAACATTTGTTGTTTGTTGCTTTGTTTATGATGGCCATTCTGACTGGTGTAAAGTGGTATCTCATTGTGGTTTTAATTTGCATCTATCTGATAGCTAGCAATATTGAGTATCTTTTCATGTGTCTCTGGATAATTTATTTTTTTATTTAAAAAATTTACTCATTTATCTTTAGAGGGGAAGGGAAGGAGAGAGGGAGAGAATATCAATGTATGGTTGCCTCTCATGTGTCCCCCACTGGGAACTGGCCTGAAACCCAGGCATGTGCCCTGACTGGGAATCAAACCGTGATCCCTTAGTTTGCAGGCCTGTGCTCAATCCACTGAGCTACACCAGCCAGGACATGGATAATTTTTAAGCAAATTCAAATCTGTAGTGGTCAGATAATCCACTTTAATCTGCATTATTTTTTATAGTTATTTTTGCATGTCATAATTCATATTTAGATCAGTTTTTATCTAGCTATTTGAGTTTGACTGGAGATATATGAGATGAGTTACAAATTCAGTTATTATCTAGGTCCTATGAAGAATACATGTACTCTATATCAATAGAAGGATGATAATTCAATATTATACAGTCATATTGGAAAAAAATATATTTATCAATGTCTGCCTCTATATGAAGAGGGAAAAAGGGTAATCAATAGTTAATACAATTTTAATTATGTTAACTATAGAATATAGTTATCTAATATAATATATTAGTTATATTAAACTATATAATATAGTTTTTTATTAAGTACAACACAACCTACTTTAGTGTTACAACAGTTTGACCCCTAAACTTCTAGGCTGGAAGCATGACCCCTTGATTAATTGGCACAGCTAAAAGGCAGGCTTTTTAGCAAATAACATGGGGCAAACTAGACTAAACCTGGAACCCAAACATTTTTCTACTGACAATTACATGTACTCTGAATTGGCTCTGTTTACCATGAGCCAAAAAATGTAATTTATTAAATCACTGTCAGTTTGAGAAAGGAGAAGTTTGAAAAAAAGTGTAAAAAACTATGATTCCTCGAAGTTACTCAAGCGGGTTTGTGGGAAAATGAAAAGGTGTCAGGTCTCCAAAGTAATTTTCCCATGTAGTTTTAATCCAGCTACCCTGGCAAAATCTACATCAACTGAAGACAAATGGCTTCAAATTCCTGTGTTATTGGAGCTATATTTCTTTAATATGGCCAAGCTCAGAGCTGTTTTCTTTTCAGTTAGGGAGTTCTGATTTTCCCATCATTCCGTGTTCAAGTGTGTACATTCTTTTCAGAGCCTGTTAAATAGAGAAGCAATCTGTCATCTCTGATTTCATCTATGATAACAAAAGTCTGGGCAAATATTTAAATAAATACTCATGAACAGCATTAAGATAATGAGCTATAGAAAGTATTTATAACTTTCCTTTGGAATTTTCCAAGGGGAAATGGTGCTTTCCCACCCTTATCTCCTGTAATTTCTAAAACTCTCCGGAGTTTGGGGACCAAAATAAAGCAAGTATTCCCCGAGGTCATTCAGAGAGTTTGCAGTGAAGCTAGGTATTGAATCTGGGCCTCCCTGGATTTTTTCCTAACTTAGTAATGTGTGTGTTCTGTCCCTGATAGCCCCTTTCAGCTTTCCAATGCTCTCCTAAACTTCTAGCTTCTTAACAGCTTCTTGCTTCTTGAAGTTGGTCTTTCTGAAAATATTAATGAAATTTCAACTCCAGAAGTAGGGAGACACTGGGGGTCATTTAGGTTATCTCCTACACCTCTCACTTTTTTGTGGAAAAATAAGGTAGGGGAAGGTGGAAGAGGGAATAGGGTGGGTAAATGGATGTAGAAGGAGACTTGACTTGGGGTGATGAACACACAATACAGTGTACACGTGATGTGTTGTAGATTTGTGCATCTGAAACCTGTAATTTTGTTAACCAGCATCATCACAATAAATGCAATAAAAAGGAAAAAAATGATGCCAAGAGAGGTGGGAAAATACATCAAAGTTACTAAGTTTCACATTCAGGAATAGAATTTGTTTTCTTGCTTCCAAATCACTGTTTTTTTGCTTTTCTTTTTTCTTTTTCTCCCAATTCAATGGAGCCATTCTGGTCATTTAATTTTCCAGTAGATTTTCCTAACACTCTGGTCAAAGATTAATGTATGTATTTTCAGATTGACATGGTTGCCATTTTAATTGTTAGTCAATGGTAACTTTAATTAGTTGTTTGATGGGGTTGCGATTCATGTTTAACAGTTACCATTCTGGCCCTGGCTGGTGTAATTCAGTGGATTGATTGAGCATGGTCAAAGGGTTGCCAGTTTGATTCCCAGTCAGTGCACATGCCTGGGTTCCCAGCCAGGTCCCCAGTAGGGAGCGTGAGAGGCAACCACACATTGATGTTTCTTTCCCTCTCTTTCTCCCTCCCTTCCCCTCTCTCTAAAAATAAATTAATTCTTTTTTAAAAAGAACAGTTACCATTCTACTAATTCATAGCCTTAATTTCCTTTTCAGAAACAAGGGTGTCCCTAAGACTCAACTCTAGTCATTTGTATAAGTAGGTGGTAAATTGTGTAGTTGAAAAGGGCTATGATAGTGAGGCATGAGGGTAGATTTGTGCTAAGTATTATGTCTCAGATTTCAAAATTTAAAGAACATGAACAAAATTCCCTACAAATGTTTCCCCTTTCATGAAATAAAATAACAATAAATTGCATGACAACCAATGTTGTCATAAATATCATTTTCTTATCTTTGAAATAAAAACTAGCATATAACACAATATTTCAAAGATCAAATATTATTACACAGAAGCATATATTTCTGTAGTAGAAATTTTTATTTTTAGGTTTTTTTGCCTGTATTTTATATAAAACTTCAATTACTCTTTACGGGATTTTAATGATGTAAACAATCTGCATAGATAGTGATTGGAGTGTAATTACAGTACTTTATGATTTACACAGAACTGCCTGATCTCAGTTGAGGTTCATTATAGTCACATAATTTCTAGGCCTATCATTCTTATATTATGAAAATTGACATTCAGTGATGTTAAATATTTACTCAGTCACAAAATGAGTTAATGGTATAGTCTGAGATCTAAGCATTTTCCAACTTCAAATCAGTCAGAAAACAAATACTTATTAAGTATCTATTATATGCTTGGCACTGTTCTGAGTACCAGATGTAGAGTGGTAAATAAGACAGTCTTTGCTCCCAAGGAGTTTAATAATCAATCCCCTGGGTTAAGATAGATAAAGAAATTAACTAAAAGGAAGCAAAGGCACAAATAAACAAAGTTCAAATACTAGTTATACGTGGAAGCTCAGGGTAATATGTCAGAATTTAGAGACAGGGCTAACTAATTGCTTTAGAAAAGGTAGGGAAAGACGGCCTGTTGAGTGGTATCCTTTAAGACCCAAGTTAGGAGAAGAAATCAGGTGGATAAAGATCCTGCAGAAGTGTTTTAAGCAGAGGGATCTGAGATGAGAATGCTCATGGTGTGTTCAAAGGAATGATGAGGGGTAGGTTCAAGGTGTGAGTATAAGGATGGCAATATACGCAAAGGAGAGATTGTGTAGAACCTCTCATACCCTGTTGAAGTTTGAAATGTTTTATACAGGGTCTGGCACAAATAACAACCCTTTTTAGTACAAAATTATAGGCATGTAATTCTGTAACATAACAGTATCACACTCAAGCACACAATATGACATTTTAGGTGAAATGTTCAAATTAAAATTATAAACTGTTACACTCATATCATTGCCCTACCAACTACACTCAAGCAGGCCTTACTTCTGCTGGACCCTGCTGTTTGAATGGGAAGCCACTAGAGAATTTTGAGTGCAGGTGTGCTGGGGTTGTATTTATGATTTAGAAAAACCACTCAGCTCTAGTGTGTGGGGTGATTTCCTGGGAAGGGTGTCAAATTGTCATGCAGAAAACATGGTTAGGAGGCTACAGATACTTGTACTAGAAATGGGTAGCAATTAATATAATGAGAAATGTCAGGATGTGAGATGCCTTTTGAATTTGACTGACCAAATGGGATGTGGAGGGTGAAGGAAAGAGAAGAATTAGGCCTAATTCTGGGAGCATTTGTTCTGAGCTAATGGGAATACAGTGGTGCCATTTTCTGAGTTAACAAAGCCTGTTAAGAGGGATACTAATTTAAATACTATTTATTAAAAGCACATTACTAGCCCATGATTATATTTAGCACTGGGATACAGCTATAAGGACAACAGAATAAGTTCCTATCTTTATAGATCTACTCTTCCTGTGGGGGGGGGAGACAGACAACAAATAAATAATACATGTCAGATGGTAAATTTTAACATTGAAAGGAAAATGGGAAGTCTTAAGGTGGGTTTGGTTTTTTTATATGGGTTTGTTGGGAAGGTCTCAGTATGGAGGTGATGTTTGCAGAAAGAACTAAAGACGTGGGAAGAGTCAGCATTCCAAATTTGATTGGCTTATTTAGGTGCCCATTATATATATAAACTGAACAGTTAGATAGTCTTTTTCTGGAGTCTAGGAGAGAAGTTAAAAATCAAGATATAAATTTAGACACCTTTCTATTTAATGCCATAAAAATTATGGTGAAAACAAGAGGGCTCAAGATAGAAATGTTGATATTGGGACGTCAAGATAGAGATTATATGAGAGAGGATGAGCTAGGTGATGGGAAGGAATGGAGGGGTTGCCAGTAAAGTATAAAGAAAAGACACTGTCATCATAGAATCAGAGTATAAATGCAGTGAAAAAAGAAGAGAGAAGTGAACTGTGTCGATTATTGAGAGAAAAGTCACAGTAAGATAAGAACAGAGAAGTGGTCATTGGTTTCGACAGGACTCAGCATATTGGTGCCGAACAAAGTCAACGTAATGAAATGGTAAGAACTAGATCTCAACTGCAGTGGAGCGAGAAAAAAATATGAGGTGACGAAGAGGGAACAAAAGATCTGGCTGTGTCTTGGTAAGAATTTTCGCAAAGGAGATGCAAGACACAGATGTGGCTGGAAGCTCATGTGGGATCAGAAGAGAATTTTTGTTTGTTTGTTTTTATGATGGAGACACAAAGGCATATTTCTAAGAGTCAAAATGATCCAGCATACAGAGAAAAGTTGGTGATGTAAGAAAAGGGATAATTTCAAAAGAAACAACTTCATAGAGACAAAGAAGATAGGATTTAGAGCACACAACAAGGAGGGTAGCTAAAAAAAAAGACTAAAAAAGACCAATTCCATTAGAAATGGACAGAAAGCAAAAATGTGTATGTGTGGATGATGGTGGTAATTTGAGGAAATTAGAAGTAGGAAGGTGAAATTGGTGCACTTTTTTTGAGATTTTTCTCCAGTTTTTTTTTTTTCTGAAATTATGAGTTGGAGATTGACAACTGTGTGTGAGAGTCAATTAAGTCTTAGAGATTTATGACTAGCTGGCATTAACTAGTTGTCTGAGTGGAAAGTGAATTTCTTAGAGCCGTGCCAAATGCCTGCTAGTTTAATACAAAGTTATGGTGAGTACAGCCAGGAAGCATGGGGTTTTGTCCATAGTAAGAAGCTAGTTGAGTTTAAAGAAGGTTGGGAGTTTTTCCAGTCCAGTGTGATGAAAGATGCTTTTTGTAAGGAGTTGATGTAGTTCTGGCCCATGGAATCTGTGCTGGATAGGATGAGAATAAAGACATACAGTCAAGCTATGGATAATGAAAAGTGGCAAAGTAATATATTAGAACTACCTTAGGGAAATAGGATAAACAAGTATAAGTAACTATTAAAAATGAGATGACATACCAAGATTTACCAGGGAAGTTGAGGTAAGGAGCAGAAAAAGACTCTTGGCCCTGGAAGGTCCAAGAGTTGAGAAGCCAGAGTGTGAGATGGCTATCTGTCAATGTCAAAGTCACAGTGATGGAAGAATGGAGTGGCAAAGCTCATCACAGAGACAGCGTCTGAGGGTTTGGTAGATAATATATCATGGTGGGGTGAGAGTGGTGAGCAGTAGGACATGTGCTTTAGAAAAGAGTGTGTTTTGAGAGAAGGTGTGAAGCAGTTTGAAAGCAACAAGGGGGGACAATGAGGAGGCTCATGCAATTTTCAGACCATAAGGGACAGAGGGTTAAAATGTGTCTGTGCTTGAGAGGGAAGCAGAAATAAACATATTCAGGCAAGAGCCAAATTTTATTTAGAGCAATAAGGTAGAGGGAATTTTCAGAAAGGATGTCAAAGACATGGGAAAGATTGTTGAGGACAGAGCAGGAATTCCAGAAGCCACAATGGAAGGGTCTAGGAGGATGGAGAAGGGTGGGAGATGAAGTCAGATTAACGGTGTTAGGAACGATGGGATCCTGACATACACATGATGACCTGGAGACTTAGACTTAACATGGTGACTGAGGGTAACAATATTGTAAGCCATGTTGAGGTTGGCCTAGAACATGTGGCAACTGAACATTTTTGATGGCTGACTCCACCCATAGTGGGAAGTGCAGGACAATCAGAATCATGTGAGATGAAAGCCTCATCTGCTTTTTAACCCCAATCTAGTATTTTTCCCTCCACTTAGCTAGATCTCTCATATGACAATACCCTTAAAGCTCTTTTTTTGATGTGTGAATATATTCTGTCATACATGAGGTACAGGAGAAGAAAACTTACTCCCAGTTTTGGCGAAATTCATAAAACAAGGACAGGAAAACAACCAAAGAAAATTGATGATGGTTGCTTTGTATCATACAAACTCTCTCTTTATATTAGAAGGGAATGTGTAGGAGAGACTTCCTAAAAGGAATGTCGCTTACAGAATGAAAATTTTGAATGATGTCTGAAAGACACCTTGCCTTGAAGAAAAATAGACTATAGAATATTTTGGTCTGATTCTTACATTTGTAGTGAATAGAAAAAATTAATTCAATTTACCATGAGGCTCCTCTTGGAAAAAGAAATAGATTCTCATGAAAATTTGGGAATAGATGTCAGACTAAGGACTCACTAAATGTAGAGCTTGATGGGGAGAAATTGGATTCTTAGGATCTCTAGAAACTTAGACTTTCTAGATAATAGATTTTGTCTTCTAAGACCTTGCAATGATGACATGACTGTACTCTAGGCATTCTGGTCCTACTGCTTCCCAGCTTTCTGATTGTGGATTCCTAACTTCCCATTGTAGTCAACAAAGAGAATCTGATTATACCCTGTGTATGACAAGTGACTGAGCATCCCATGGATAAACTGCCTATAATCAGGGACCAGTCCTGCTTCAATTAGCCAAGGTCAGGCACAAGAGCAGTGCTCTCAGTCCAAACTGTGTGGCTGCTTGGACAGCAGGTCTCTGAGTGGGCAGAATTCCTTAGGGATGGATGGGCCAGTGGGCAGCGACTGTGCTCATTAACTACTCAAGGATTCCAGCCTGGAGAAGAACGTGAATAAATGCCTCAAATTTTTTATATTTTTGGATTGGAAGTAATCATCAACATTCTGAATTCATGTAATTGCAGTCTTCTAATTGCAATTTTATTATTATATAATGCTATATCCAATTTTGGTTCCTATTCTACAACTTTTAAAAAAACTTGTTATGAACCACAGGAAGAAAAACAATTCAATAAAGGAGTTCTTAGAGGATTGCCTTATTACTTTTTCTGGAGTCTTCTGACCACTTGGTGTAGGATATACAGGAAGTATATCTGATAGAAAATTTATAACTTACTACTAAAATATGAATATGCTTTTATTTTTAGAATTCTGACAAGTGAACAGAACAGATTCCCCTATACCAATCTGACAATGTAACCCTTAACACAGCTATGTCTTTTCCAGAAAGAGGATGAGATGATTTAAGGAAGGGTGGGTTGGGGATATTTCTTTGATTATGTTGGGGACTTGTTCACCTTCCCCTGAGAAAACTGAATGAAATAGATTTTACTGAACAGCCTGGCACTTCCTATTTGTGTAAACTTTTCACCCAATGATATAGAATTTAAAAAGTTTCCATAAACTTTGTGAATGAAATTAAACCTGTTTTTAAAATTTCAATGAGTGCTTTTCATTGCTAATATCTTTCCTAAAATCGTGCAAAACCAAGCCAGTCACCCATGTTCATTAATCTTTTCATAGGTCCCAAGAACTCAACTTTCTTCTTGTGTAAATGCTAGCTTATCTTCCCACTCCTTGTAGTTACCTCTGCCCTCCAAAACTGAGTTCATAATTGACATACAGTCACCCGATCTCCCTTAGTATTTGTTATTCTCAAGGATAATCAGGAAAGCTGATAATAACAAAAGATCACCATACTAACTATAAAATTAACAACATAGGAAATCATGAACTCAAATTTCTTATAATGTTAGTTCCTAACTTGTATCTAAATCAGTAACTGAAACTTCCATGGGTTCTACTTACAGTTTTCTAATCTTAGGGTTTGTATCTACCAAAACTCTTGTTTTTCCTTCACATCCCATCCTTCTCTGCTGACAAAATAGAACAGGTCGAATACTCAGTATTATCTTGGCCAAAGAAGACAAATAAGAATTTTAAAATACCAGCAGATTAATTGAAAAGGATTCCACTAGACATTGGCCCTGCTCAAGAAAAATCTTTGGTGCATTTTCTCCCAAGGTTCACAGTGATTGTTTCCTACTGTGTAAAAATGAAAGGACTCATCCTATACAAAGGTCCTGTGGCCATCACTGTCAGCCTGTGTCACAAGCCCAGCTCCTTGTCCTTCCTGGGACCGAAGCCCCACATTATGAAACTGGGGTTTCATTTCTAGCCAGTCTGTCACCCTTCTTCAGTTCTGGGGTTAGGTAAAAACTGCCCCCATTCTATTTATCTCCATTTATATTATAAAGCAGAGAAATCTAGGAAGCTTGTAAAGAAGAAAAATGTGGCAACAAATCTTGTTTTCTCTCTTCCGTATCTGATCACCAGCACTAGCCACAAGCAGTACCGTGGGCCCTCAAACATCAAGTTTGCATTCCCAGGACTTTGTTTACTCTTCTTCCTTAGAGTATCTGAGTGCTGGGGTCAGGGATGTTGAGTGCAGACATTTTTGCTTTCGTGGGCAGTCATTTGTTGTATGTAGGGTTCATAGATCAGATCAAGGACAGGTTAGAGAAAACTCACTGTAGTCTCAGTGGGCTGCACAGCTGCCTTTATCCACTGGAGCTTTCAAAGAGATACTGAAATATTATTGATCTCTAAAGGCAAAACAGGAAATTGTATCTAACTGTTCACAACATAAATGGATCGTTTTTCACCACCTGATCTTCATACGGGGTACTTTTTCATCAGAAAAATATATCGATAATTGTTGAGAGGGGGGAGATATGAATAGTGAAGATTAATAGGATAAACATGAAACTGAGTCTGCTTTTAAGAGTACAGACTTGAAATTCTTGAACACTGGGCAGAATTTCTTTCTTTCTGCATATATCAAATGGCTTATCAAACACAGTGAACCTTAGTGTTTGACTGCATCTTATACAGAGTAGAGCTGGGTTTTGAATTTATAGGAAATGATTCCTTTCCCACTTATAATGCTGACAACTTTAGGTTCTGATAAAAAACCACTGAATTTGATTTTATTTGGTAGTCTGAGGAATGCATTCAAGAATGGAAAAGCTAGGCTGCTGTAATATATTGGTGACTAGCAGAATGTTTAAACTGAAAATAATCTGTGGCAAAAGATGATGTTATTTCTATTTCTACTCAAAATCTAGAGAATTTATTTATAACAAACACAATGCTATTCAGAGTAAAAATGTGTATCCTAAAGGTGCAAAAAATCACTGTTTTTAACTATATTTTTCTCATATTGCCAAAAAATAAAACTAAAGCTCAGCCTTAACCACATCATTGTACCATTAAATAAATGGTGAAAATTTCCCAAAATGTTCCCTCCAATAACATTTTCAGTATAACCATTGTTAGGGCTTCTGTGCCTCTCCTTCTCAATTTTCCTGTGCTTTTTCTAATTCTCCCTTTTTCACATTTTTACCTTGTACTGCCCCATATTATTTCCATATTTGTATTTTAAATACAAGAGTTATAAAATATATAGATTATCTCTCACTATCTATGCAAATAAAACATGACAAGCAAAAAGTCAAAAACATTGATAACTGGGAGCTTTAAGAGGCCATGCCAGGACCATAAAACTACAATTTGGTCTATGAAAATATTAACACTTTTTCTAGTTGGGACTCAAATGGTTGAAAGGAGGTGGAAAACAGAGCTACCAACTTCATTTCTTGGGAAGGGAGTAAGTGCTGAAGGCACACTTATTTGAAAGTTATCTTGGGTGCACAAAGTTCACACCTCTACATCTGGTGAGAGTTGACAGGTATCTTAACTATTTGAATGGACTAACCTGCAGAGAGATTGACTTCCTGGGCTAAGGAAGAAAACTGACACCCATGTTAATACAGTAAGAAAGGATATATGAATACATCTGATCAATCTGAGGGGCCCCCAAAGTGACCAGATCACAGAAAGAGACAACAGCATCCAAAATGGAAGGAAGAGTCTGGAACTGTGCAATCACATTTAGTAAAAAGTCCTATTGTTACCCAGACATAGCTGATTTTGAAACTCACTCTAGTCGGGAACTGGGTGTGTATTTGTGTGACCTGGGACAGGTGACTGAAGGTGTGAGCACAGGAAGAGTTACAACACTTTGGGACTCAAGCACCTTTGCAGTGTATCCCCTGAGTGAGCAGAAGGTATGAACAGAATAGGTAGGTGGCAAATAGGTACATGGCAAGATTTTACATGTATTATCTTATTTGTTTTTTACAAGGCCCCTGTGAAAATACGTTATTGTCTCTACTTTACAGTTGAGGGAATGGAGGCACAGACAATTGGAGGAACTTGTCTAAGGCTACACAGCTGCTTTCCGGGGCCACATAGGCATACTGCCATAGTTTATTAAGTATGGGAGATTAGTGGGTGGACAAGCATTTACTGGTATACATTCCATTCGGGACAGACTATTGACATATAATATATTGTAACTTTTCACTTGGTGAGTTTCTGAATCCAAATAGGGCATATATGAAGGTTGCATTTCAAAATGCCAGTTGGCAAACATGATAAAGAAATGTAACTTGAAGATGACAGTGACTGGCGCCTCTTCCATTAAGAGGAAGTTGAATCATTGTGCTTTAATTATAGGTAACATTTCCAGGAAGGGTGTATTTTGCTATATATTAAATGTTGGCATTAGGCAATAAAATATTGTGAAATTTGCCATTTATTCTGGTCTGAGGAAACAGGAATAGATTTAAGTATTATAAATTCATGTTGGCTCATACAGTTAGTTGCTTTTCCATAAACCTAAATTTAACTTCATGGTGTTGGTAAATTTAATAAACTGTGTGAGAACAGATGGGTCAAGTGAACCATTTCCAGGGAGGAGGAAACATTTTTATCTCACCCCATCCTGTTACTCACTCAAAGTACAGAATGTTAAGCAATGAACCTTTTACCTGGGACATTTATTCACGTAACCTTTATCAGAAATTACACCTGCTGTGTCTGTATATTGCCAGTCTTGTTTGTTTTGGGCCATGAAATATGGGGGTCAGAGGGAAGGGGATGAAGACCTAACTGAGAAATTTAATCACAACAGAAATTCAATTTAGATAACTTGCACATTGTGTCAAAAGAGACCTTTCCACTTACAGTGGCTCTTGCCTGAATGATAGCAAAACTAAACACTATGTTTCACTGCAACTCATTGAAGCCCAAGATGAACTTTGAGAGGCCCACCTGCTAAAGGTGATAAATGATGAAGAACTTTAAGAACTGGCAGCACCCCACACCCTCACTAGATCCAACTGAAGATCCCTTTTTGAACAAGGAACAACAGACTCATTTTGACCAAATAGGCACCAGCTTAGTAACCCATCCTGTCTTATCCAGAATGTAATTTCAATCCTTAAGTAGCATAAACATAATGCATCTTATCTTTCTAATGCATTAAAATTCTTCAATATTCTCCCTTGGAAACTCCTTAGTAAATTGCTTTATTCGTCTGCATCCCTTTTCCTGACAAGGAAATAAACTCCTTGATCACGTTACTGATCATGGCAGTGGCCCTTGTCTTTCAACCAACAATTGCTTCTGCGCTGCTTCCATATGGTGACAGTTCACATTAAGTTTTCAATAGTTAAACTTTTTTCTCATTTAAAATCTAAATGCAAGTTTATGCCACAACTATAATTTTAATAAATTTAATTTTATGTAATTAAAACATGCTAAACTTTTTTCAGCCTGAAAGGGGATTTTTGTCACCTTTTACTAGAAAGCTGTGTAGTGGAGTTTCTGTGTACCAGGGAGGACCCAAAAGAACATGAATTTATTAATAAAAATGTATATAGATTCTTACATGTTTAAACTTCAGTCACCTTCAAAGCACTCTCCATTTGATGCAATACACCTATTGAGACTTTTTCCACTGCTCAAAACAGTTTTAAAACTTGTCGATTTTGGTGCCTTTTAGTGCTTCTCTTGTTTTTTGTTTCACCTCTTCCACCTTCCTCCATGTTGGCAAAATGTTTTCCTTTGAGGAGTTTTTTCTTCCAAAGAAACAATAAAAAGTGACTTATGGCAAGATCCAATGAATACTGAGGGTGGGGCACAGGTGTCATGACATTTTTGGTCAAAAACTTCTCAACACTCAGCGTGGTGTGGTAGGTGTGCTCATAAATCACCCATCATGAGATGGGCAAACCTTTGAAAGAGTCTTAAAAATTCACTGAAGCTGAATGAAGCCTCTTACAATGCCAGCTGGTACACTGATACAGATGGATTCTTAGAACACTACCCTAGTGGGGGAAACCGGTACAATAAGGAGCCCACCTCCAGAAGATAATTCCATTTTGGGAGGGGGTCACTCTTGGTAGCTTGCACATGTTGCCAACCCCAAAATTGTGTTACAAGACCTTAGGCCAGCCTTCTTAATTTTGTTAGATTCTCTTTACACTGTAGTTTCCTTATTCATGCCTTATCTATCTTACCCTGACTTTCCTACCTAGAAAACATCTTCATCCATCTAAAACATTAAGAACTGCCATTTCAAACTAGAAAAATATGATTCTTTCAACTTAATCAGACTTCTTTCTTTAAAAAATATTTTATTTATTATGCTATTACAGTTGTCCCATCGTCTCCTTTATTCCCTCCACCCTGCACACCCCCTCCCACTTGCATCCCCCACCCTTAGTTCATATCCATAGGTCATACATATAAGTTTTTTGGCTTTTACATTTCCTATACTATTCTTAACCTCCCTCTATTCTCTACCTACCATTTATGCTACTTATTCCCTGTACCGTTTCCCCATTCTTCCCTCCCCTTCCCCACTGATAACACTCCATATGATCTCCATTTCTGTGATTCTATTCCTGTTCTTATTGTTTGCTAAGTTTGTTTTTGTTTTTGCTTTTTAGGTTGGGCTATTGATAGTTGTGAGGTTGTCATTTTACTGTTCATATTATTGATCATCTTCTTTTTCTTAGATAAGTCCCTTTAACATTTCATATAATAAGGGCTTGGTGATGATGAACTCCTTTTAACTTGACCTTACCTGGGAAGCACTTTATCTGCTCTTCCATTCTAAATGATAGCTTTGCTGGATAGAGTTATCTTGGATGTAGGTCCTTGCCTTTCATGACTTTGAATACTTCTTTCCAGCCCCTTCTTGCCTGTAAGCTTTCTTTTGAGAAATCAGCTAATAGTTTTATAGGAACTCCTTTGTAGGTAACTGTCTCCTTTTCTCTTGCTGCTTTTAAGATTCCTTATCTTTCACCTTGGGTAATGTAATTATGATGTGCTTTGGTGTGTGCTTCCTTGGGTCCAACTTCTTTGGGACTCTCTGAGCTTCCTGGGCTTCTTGAAAATTTAGTTCCTTTGCCAGATTAGGGAAGTTCTCCTTTACTATGTTTTCAAATAAGTTTTCAATTTCTTGCTTTTCCTCTTCTCCTTCTGTCATCCCTATGATTCAGATGTTGGAAGATTTAAAGTTGTCCCAGAGGTTCCTAAGCCTCTCCTCATTTTTTGAACTCTTGTGTCTTCATTATATTCTGGTTGAATGTTTATTTCTTCAGTCCTGATTTTCTTCCATTTCTTGAGTCCATTCGCTTGAGTCCTGATTTCCTTCCTGTCACTGTTGATTCCCTATACATTTTCCTTTATTTCACTTTTCACAGCCTTCACTTTTTCTTTTGTTTTGTAACTATACTCAAACCATTCTGTGAGCATCCTGACTACCAGTATTTTGAACTCTGCATCTAATAGGTTGGCTATCTCTTCATTACTTAGTTCTATTTTTCTGGAGCTTTGATCTGTTCTTTTGTTTGGGCCATATTTTTTTTTGTCTTAGCCCACCTATTATATAGTAAGGGGTGGAGCCTGTATTCACCAGGGTGGGGCAACCCACATAGCTGGTTGTGGCACTGTATGTGGGGGAGGGGTATGAGAGGGAAGAATGCTGCTTGTTCAGCTCTCTGTGGGCTTTCGGTTACTCCACCCACTACCCACACACAAATTGGTCCCTTGTGGTGCTGATTCCTGGGTGGGTGGGTTTCTGTATTTTCTAGAACTCTGAGAGTCCATCCTCAAACTCTCCTGTGAGGCTGGGAATTTCTCCTGCCACCTCAACCCCCACAGGTTTTTTTTCAGTCACAGGTTTTGAGGCTTTATTTCCCCCCCACTGCAACCCTGGTTTGTGTGATCTGTCTTGCTCCTCAGTTGTTGCTCCTGGTTTATCAGCAGGCAAATGTGGGACCACCTGCTCCACCAACTGCTGCCTGGCCTCATCCGCCAGCCACTGCCACCTTGCTGTGAGTCCCTTCTTCCCCTCCTACCAGTATGGAGGAGTATTTCTTCTTTATCCTTTTGGTTGTTGGACTTCAATACAGTTTGATTTTCTGTCAGTTCTGGTTTTTTTGTTGTTGTTTTGCTTTTTAATCTGTTTTTGTCCTTCTTTTGGCTTTGTGAGGAGGCACAATGTGTCTACGTACCCCTGCATTTTGGCCTGAAGTTAGACTTCTTCCTTCTTTAAGAGCTGATTTAAGGCTCATCTCCGGAAAATTTTCTCTGATCAGCTGTATCCCTTTAAAATTTTTTTCTCATTATTAGTTTACTTAGATATATTGCTTCAATGTTTTTCTTGCTAATTGTACTTTACCTGTGGTTTAACTTATAAGAATATTCTAAGTTTTAAATCATTCTTCATAATGTCCTCAACATCTTTTGCAATTTCTCAAGTCAACTATTTATTAATTGTCAAGTTTTGGTTTTCTTTTTTTTTTTTTAGAGGGGATAAATAATCATTCCCTCTAGCTTTTAGAGACTAGGCTCCATAGCCTTATTACAAGGTGAAATGCTGTAGTGAAAGCAAGTTTAAAGCAAATCAAATATAAAATAGTTATTAGAAAAAAAGGCATGAAAACATCCATCTATCCTTTTTTTTTGTAATGTTAGGAAAGTCCCCAAACTATCCTCAGCCACTTTGGATAATTGCCTTGCAGGAACAAAATATAAACATCCAGGATAGGAGGCATTGTAATCCCAAAGCTCTGTTTTGTCTGGTGCCCTCCTCCTAGCACAGAGGAGTTTGTTAACTTATTTGATCATAAAAAAGGGTGGATTGATCTTACTATTAAAATACCATTTAATCAGCTTCAAATTAACACTTTCACTCAAGGACCCAAAGATCCAACCAATGTGGGAAATTTCTACTAGTGGAAAACCATTCTGCAAGTCAGAGCATCACCAAAAGGTATTGAGGGACACAGCTCAGATGTTGAGAAGCACATTTGGGGAATATTTGGGAACTAAAAATGGATCAGGTGAGGATAATCAGAAATAATTTTTGGCTTTGTTAGGTGTTATTGTGACATTGTTTTGACGATGTGAAGGAATACTTCTGTCTTCAGAGTAGGGTATTAAATTGTCTGTGTCATATTTGATTTTGACTCCTCCCCACTACCATGCTACCCGATTTCCCAGAGGGGGTCATCTTGTGCACCCGTTAGAGCGTTGGATGATTCGGCCAAAAGGCTGGCATTGAACCTTGCTTGTGGGAGTACATGAAGATCTGGTGGGGCTTCTTTCAGCTTGCATGACTAGATTGGATGATTTCTTTTTTTTTTTAATATTAAATTTTATTTAGTTACTTTTCAAGTACATTTTTTTTTTATCTATTTCTCCCATCCCACCCGCCCCCCTCCTGGTCTCCCCCCCTCTCTCCCATTCCGCACCCCCAGTCCTCATCTCTGTGTCTTTCATACTTGTTCCTCAAAATCCCTCCCCCTTTTTTCCCCTTAAGTTCCCTTCCCTCTCCCCTCTGGTCGCTGCCCACTTGTTCTCTATTTCAGTGTCTTTGTTTTTATTCTGTTTGCTTGTTTGTTTTATTCTTTAGCTTCCTGTCAAAGGTGAGATCATATGGTATTTGTCCTTGTCCTACCCTCTCATAGCTGGAGGCGTTCCACCTATAACAAAAAGAACTTTGTAGTTCCTAATAGACAAAATGGACTTATGTTGGTTTGCAACAATAGATTTTTATCATTGATGGGGTATTTGGATGATATGTTCTCTAAATCTTCTTTCACAAGAAAACACTAAAAGAAACTATACTGACATATTAGAATGAGATCATTTTCTTCCAGAACTTATCTCTGAAATAGTAAACTACTTCATGGAGATCTATCTTCTTATCTGATGAAATGTTAAAAATTACTACCTTCTCTCTGAAAGTATGAGGGTGTTCTAACAATCTAACTGAAGGCTTATTTTGCAATGAGTATCGGTTAGCATGTTTGACAGAGAAGAATGGCTACTGTGCGTTAAACAGAGTGAATTAGGTTAAGTTTGGGTTAGATAGCCAGTTTCTGTGACAGTTCTTTTCTCCTTGTCCTTCCTGACAGTAGAGGGCGGTAGTGAGCTGTGCATATTTCCTCTAAAAATAAACCAAATAAATGTAATTACATAATTTAAGAATCATATGGAAAATGTCCCACATTCAATAGTATTTTTGGTCCCTTGAACACAGAGTAATTTACCTGAGCTAATTTCAGATTTCGGACTCATGGTTCGTTTAGGCAACATGGGATTCGGGTACAACGTTGTATTGCATTAGTCACACACAAATCAGATGTGTGCGGAAATTAAACATTTTCATTTTTTTCCTAAAAATTTAATTTCATTAGGAAAATTTTATCACATGAATGTGTGCAATAAAAATGTTATCACATGCGGTAAAATGTTAGCTATTTCTAGGCTTAAAACATTTTCTTTTTCAAGATAAATATAATATTTTATAAAATATAAAATATTCTCTTTAAAAGCCTTTTTAATAATTAAATAAAGTATGGTTTCTAACTAAATAACTATGTTTATGGAACTTTTAAAAATTGTTCTATTTTTCAATTTATGCAATTAACCCAAAACAGTAAATTTCAACGTTTTAAGCGTCTTTTTCAGTTTTATGGTATTTACCTACATAATTTAAAATATCACGTTTATCCTCATTTTCTCTTATTTTTAATCTTAAGTGTCATTTACTATCTTCCTGGTAAATAAGATGAGAAGTTAGCTCTCTTACACCCCCCTCAGCGGTTTCCTTTGTTTACTCAGTTTTGGGCCCTGTGTCTTCCTTCTGGGGCGCAGTTGCTGAATCCCGACAGGTGTTCAAACAGCAGACGAAATTTCCAGCAAAGGAGAGGTTTTTCTCGTTTACGAAGTCCCTACTCTGCGCCCAGGGATTTCATCTGATTTTAAACCACCCTTACATAGAAACCCATTTCTTTTTATCATTCCAGACTGCAGCATTTAAACACGCCTTGGGGACTTAGAAAAGGGCATATATTCTTAGAAAAAAATCTTGGTAGAGGAAAAAAGGTCTCAGGTTTCAGTCACGTGGCACATGCCTGAATCTGAGCTCTTCTGCTTGGGAGCTGCCAGAGCCTCGCTTCACAGTCTCTGCCCCCACCTAAGGCTGGGAGTCAGTGTTGGGGACCACGTTCGGTCCCAGTGACCTTGTGTGCTTAAACTCTCACTTGGAGGGACCTACCACTCCTCTGAGGAGACCCAGTATTTAAATTTAAATGTATTAGTAAATATAGTAAATGTAAATGAAAAAATATTCTAGTTAAGACAAAGTTTGTTAGAATAGATTGAAAAAAGAGCAATTATATGCTGTTTGTAAGAGATATGTATGAAATATGAAATACAAAAAAAAAAGAGGATGAAAGGAAAGAACAAGAAAGATTCCCCATACAACACTAGCAAAAAAAATGCTGATGTAGGTAATTGGTATCAAAGTAGACTTTCTTTAAAATAAGAATTACTACTAGATATAAGTGAGCCATTTCACATGATAACATGGTCAATTCAAGAGAAAGATGTAACCATTACGAGAGATGGTCCCCAACCGATGATGGTTTGATTCATGATTTTTTGACTTCATGGTGGTGCACAGTGATACATGTTCAGCAGAAACCAGCTGGGCTGAGCTAGGATGTTTGATAGAGTAGGTGTATTAAATGAATTTTCAACTTACAATATCTTTTCATCTGCACCTGAGGATAAGTTTATTGATTTTAGAGAGAGAGGAAGCAGGGGAGAGAGAAACATCGGTTGTTTGCCTCCCAAACTTGCCCTGACTAGGGATGGAACCTGCAGCCTAGGTATGTGTCCTGACCAGGGATCGAACCTGCAACCTTTTGGTGCATGGGGTGACACTCCAACCAACTGAACTACCCAGCCAGGGCTCAACATACAATATTTTTAACCTACGATGGATTTATTGGGATGTAACCCCATCATAAGTTGAAGAGCATCTGTATTTGTATTCATTCAATAACATATTTATAAAATACATAAGTGAGGGCTGACAAAACTGAAAAAAGAATAAATTTCAAATTGATATTGGAGATTTAAACACACCTCTTTCCATAACTGATGGAAAACATTGCCAAAAGACTACAGAGATTTGGAAGACTTAAGCAATACAATTAACTAATTTGACTTGACATATGTTGACTAAGAATCCCTAAAACTGTAAAATATATATTCTTTTCAATTGAACAAGGAACATTTATTAAAATCATACATATCTTGGGCCATAAAGTACATCTCAACAAATGACAAAGAATTAAAATTGTGTGGAGCTCTCCCCATAATGGAATCAAACTATAAATCATCAAGAGTAAAATAACTACAGAGTCTCTAAAAGTTTGGAAATCAATCAACACACTTTAAAATAACCCATTAGTTAAAGAAAAATTCCCAACAACACATTAGGAAATATTTTAAATTGAATGACAATATGACATGTTGAAACACATGAAGCTAAAGCTGAATTATAGTAAAATTTAAAATTATATAAATACCCAATGATCTCACCTATAAGTGGAACCTAATCAACAAAACAAATGAGCAAGCAAAATATAACCAGAGACATTGAAATAAAGAACAAACTGAGAGTTACCAGAGAGGAAGGGAGAGAGGGATAATGGGGGAAAAATAGGGGAAGGGTGGTCAAGGAACATGTATAAAGGACACATGAACAAAGTCAAGGGGGTAGGATTGAGGGTGGGAGCAGGGATGAGTGGGATGGACGGAGGAGTGGAAGGAGAGAAAGTGGAGACAATTGTACTTGAACAATAAAAAATGTATTTTAATGTTGATTTTCCCAAAGTTGATCTACAGATGCAATACAATCTCAATCAAAATTTCAATTTCTGTGTGTGACACCTTCCCGTGGAAATGCAGAAGACATACGATATTAAGGCAATCTCAGAAAAAACAAACAACTGAAGAATGTGCAGCACCAAATATGAAGACTTGCTTTAAAGCTACAGTAATTAAGACATCGTACAATTAGCACAAGCACAAGCAGACCAATGTATCCCTGGGACAGAGAAATGTGTTGCACTCAGGACAGGACATGATATGGGACAAAAGCAATCCTGCAGTTGAGAGGGGTAAGCAGTGCTGGGTCAACGGCTACCTAGATGGAAAAAGATGCTTCGACCCCCTACATATTAAGTTAAAATGAATTAAGTAGAGATGGGTGATAGACCAAAATGTAAAAATGAAACCAATAAAAAGTTACCTGAAAAACACAGGAGAAGATATTCAAGACCTTGGTGTAAACAAAGATTTATTAAACACAGGGCAAAAACTCCAACCCATAACAAAAAGCATTAATAAATGGACTACCTTAAAATTAAGAAATTAAATTCACCAAAAGACATTTTTAACATTAAAAGTGTTAAAAAGCAAGCCACAGCCTGGATAAGATATTTGTAGCACATATGTTTATAGAAGACATACTCAGAATAAACAGGTCCCAGAAACAATAAACTAAAAGACTTGACTGTGATTTGTAAAATTGGCTTAAACAGAGCCTTCATGAAAGAGTATACCCAAATGATCAATAGCATAATGGAACGGGCATTTCACAAAAGATGTACAAATTGCGAAGCAATCAGGGAATTTACACAGTGAGATACAGATACGTATCTACCCCCGACACCCAAGCTAAAGGTAAAAACATTGTCAGTCTCAGCAAGGACATGGAGCAGATGCCGGAAAATGTTAGGGGGCAAGGAGGCTCAGCCTCCTTCAGCTGGGGCCTCTGAAAGGACCTCACAGTAGCCCAGCAGGTCTTGAAAAAGCCAGCAAGGAGGGAGCCTTCCTCCCGTGGCCTGGGGATGCCTTCCATTGGCCACACCTGAATCAGAAGCCGGAGGGTGTTGGGTATGGCCACAGAGTCCACAGAGGCCAGGCCCCCAGGACACTACTCAGAGAGGGTGGAGGTAGAGACCGGATCTGGAACGGTGGTTTACTTAATCATTTGTTTATTCTGTCTGTCTGTCTCTCATCTGTCTATCATGCATTTTATTTATCTATTTTTGCCTTAGCTATTTGTGTGTGTGTGCAAAAGTTGTTGAATTTGTAACATGAAATTGAATGGCTGAAAAGATTCGGAATCAGGAACAAGTGATGTTTGTGTGCTTACTGTATGCTGAGCATATTGACAGAAACGCCAGGTGTCCTTGCTTGAGGTGGGTGTAATTCCGGTTTGGCAGTGGAAAGAGGATATGAGCTAAAGACAGTAACATAAACTGCAATAGAAATGTTTTAATATTTCAAGGGCAAAAACAGTTTCATAGCATATTTTATTAAAATTCCCATAATCAAAATTTATGAGGGAAGAGAGAAAAGCAGAGGCTGTATTTTGAGAGCTAATAGTCATAATTAAGGTGATTAATGTTATGGCATTAATTTAATATAACAGTAACTAACATTATGGGAGTATTTATAATTCAAATGACTAACAATCGTTGGGTTATCTAATTTGTTTTACAGAAAGAGTTGGTGGAAAAAGTGTTAAAGCAAGTACTAGATTTTACAGTTTAGGGCTTTTTGTATTAAAACACGTTTTCTCCTTGGCATGTAAGACATGCGGGTCAATATAGAAAATTGAATGTGCACACAAAGAAATACTTATCGTGTTCCAACTATCAGGAATAAGATTACATTTTGATATATTTTATAATGGTGTCTTTCAACATATTTATAAACTTACGGACATTTTTTTAAAAGGATGTTTTATGCATAGTTCTGTGTTCTCCGTTTCCATCTGTGTCATAAACATTGCCCCTCATGAACACCAGTGCATAGGTTTTTAGTGTCTGTGTCGGTAAATGTGTCCTAATAAGGAATTACTAGAAGTAATGGTACTTCATTGAATTCATGTAAATGATGTAAAAATACTGATATATAGTTACAAATTGTTCTCCTGAAAGAATTCATCAGTTTTACCTCCTGAAAACATTAAGTCAGAGTGCAGGTCCATAGTTCCTTCACCACTTTTTTCTTTGACAACTTGATAGGCAAAAAACTCCAACAACAACAAACCATATATTATTATTTTAACATAAATTTGTTTGATTAAGAGGTTAAAATATTTTCTTATTTATTACCACTTTTATTTTTCTGATGTTCACTAAAATGTATATAGGTACATCAACATCCTCTGTCCTTTTGGTTAATAAATATATTTTAAATACATCATAAATATATAAACATATATAAGATCCAAATAATTTTGCTAGTTTGTCTTTTCAGGTAGTTTGTAATTTTTTAACCCTAAGGCAATGTTGACTATATAGTCAAATACATCACTACTTGTTTTATCCTCAGAATTTTGGGGTTTTATTTTGTTTTATGTTTTAATAGTCCATTTATAGTTTATTGTATGTATTTGTAAAGGAAGTTCTAACTTTATCATATATATGGTATTAATTTTTTAATTGGAAATTGAAGTTTTAAAAATATTTAAAGGAAATCCATGCCTTCCCCACTGGATTGTTTTGCTTTTTATAAAAGCTATAGTTTTAATTTTTGTTTCATGCCTTATAGCAATTACTACAACCCCTAATTTAATATAATGCTATTTACATGATTCCTTATTATTTCTACTTGATTTTAATAGAAATTCTATTGCTACTTATTATGTAATACTTATTATGCCATCATAGTCTATAATTAGATTTATGATTCTCTTTTTGATTAACAAGTTATTATGGGATATTTTTACACTTTTAATTGTATTTATGTGTATATGTAGTGATGAATGAGACTTAGAGCTTGTGCTTTTGTTATTTATTGTAACTGAATTGTATTGTAGATGAGTAACTGATATTTATAATTCTTTCATTTGGGAATTTATTCAGAAATATTTTGTTGTCAGACTGTATTTACTTTCCAGTCTTCAAAAGATGTTTGAAAATGTGAAATGTAAAGTTACCTATTTAGCTATCTTTAATATATCAAATATTTTATATATTTTTTTCTACCTGAGTGGTTGCTTTTTAAAACAAGTGTATTATGTCAGTACTTGTTGGAGCATAAATACTCATGGGGAAACATAACAATACAAAATAACTCTTATTTAATCCCTTTTACCTTGGAGTCTGCACTGATATCAATAACACTGCCCTGTTTCAGATTCTCAGATATATCGTGGTCTATCTCTTTATTTTAACCTCTTATTGCTATTTGATTTTAGTTGTAATTCTTGCAAGCCGAATGCTTTTGACCTTAATATATGATATTTTTTAATAGGGGAATTTAACCTGTGCATATTCGTTTTATAGCAACTTAGTATGTCCAAAATAGAATTCCTCCCTAGGTATTGTTGGCCCCGTCTCAGTAAATGGCACTGATGTCGATCCACATTCCAGAGTACCAGTCACATTTCTCCTACGTGCATACCTTGAAATTCAGTCTATTAGCAAGTCCTCTTGGCTACACCTCCAACATAACTTTCAGTCCTACCTATCTCTATCTCTCTTGTCTAATCTATCTTTATTTCACAGATTCTCACAATGCTTCATTTATTGCCCCTTCTAGTGGATTTTACGTTTAGGAGCTTGGAGTTATTTCATAAAAATGTAAATCAGATCATGAAATTGCTTATGCTTAAAACCTTTCTATGGATTCACACTGTATTTCACCTGAAATGCAAATGCCTCACATTTTCACACAAGCTTGACATTGTTCCACTTTTCTGGTCCCATGCAGCCGCAGGTCAGCCTGCCTCTCTGTCTCTCCTGCTCATCCACAGTGGCTTTGCCTTTCCTTACGTTGGGATTTTGTGCATGCTTAAACTAGTCTACCACCCAGCTTTAGTGTCACTGCTCCTTTCCCCAGTCACGTAAACATGGGCCCATGAGACTCTCTCCAACTCTTCTGCCTTAGTAAGCACTCTCTCCCCAACCTAGTTACTCTATCATTGCAGCATTCGAGTTGAAAAAGATCCCCAGGGATGTTCCAGCAAGCACAAATTTAGGGGAATCTATCAATTGAATTAACTTCCAGATACTTTACTGTCCCAGGGTATATGCAGAGCTCTCAGTGCCAAGCATGGGGCCAAAGGAAAGCTTACTGTCATATATAATCATGTCCTCAGTCCCTGTCTTATAAATATCTTGCTTAATGGGGAATGGAGTTTGGAATGGTCAGCACATTGGACTTTGTTAGGATGTTTTGAAGATAGACATATGATGAACTGGGCAGGTGGAAATAACTCACTTAGCAAATTCAGATGAACAAAGCCAGAAAGACCTCATCATACTTAAGAGAGGGTGCTACAAGAAAGAAAAGTTAAATGCAAAAAAAAAGTTAAAAAACATATTTAAACTCAAGCAATTATCTTTAGAAATTCTTAACACTCACCTCTAAAATGCTGTACTTTCTCTTAAAAGCAATCACTTTCAAGTTTCAATGCATCCTCAATTATAATGTTAATCCTTATAGTAAATTGCTAATTAGATATACTTTAACACTATCAAAATTTTCAATATATATTGGCTAAAATCAATTAGCAAAACTCACATATAATTTACTTTTACTGCATGCTAGATAATAAAGAAACTAGAGCTGACCTTATCAAATCACATCTTGACCTATTGTTCCAATTTTAGTAAATGCTCACTATTTTATTTCAATAAATTATTTAATATTCTGTACATCTAACAAAAATAAATCACAGGCTATAGTTTCTATTATTTAATTAATATAAATTATTATTCTATACTAGCATTAATACATAGAAAAGTTGTATTATGATGTTTAATAAAATTATTGATGTTATTAGAGATTTTTATGATTGAAAATAATGTAGTTATTCTCATTTAAACATGCACATACTTTTCTCTTCCCAAATATGGTATTAGTCTTTTAAGAGCATAAAATGAGTCACTGGACATGCTTCAGAGTAACATCTAATACAGTGCTATGGAGCAATTGTGTTCAATAAATAGTTCAAATTATAAAAAAAAATTCAATTATGTTTCAAATCTTAAAAGAAGTTTTTCCTGAATTAAAATGGCAATCAAAGTTATATGGTACTAAATACTTTGAATTAAAATACGTGGATATAGCAATTACTGAAAAAGAAGAGCAAATCTGAAGGTCCGTGACCAGGAAGGGGAGTAAGGTAAAAGGGTGATATTTAGGCTTATAATACGCCACTTAAATGACTAAAATGATTATTGTCTATTTTATTCCTCATGCAAAATATATGTCAATACATCAGGGTTACAGTCTACATGTCTGAGCTTTTGTTTCACTGAATCATTGATCATCTGCATTTCTCCAAGGCACATGGAGCGGTGATGTTAAAAACAGGCCTGAAAAATGAGTCTGTGCCTGGGACTCCCATCAGTGTGGATGAAAGTAGACCATGAGCACGATGGGTACCAGTCTGACTTTTCTGACATAAATGGCATGCTTTCCTTACCGCAGTTTGTTCCCCTATATTGTTTCATCATTACAGTACTTGTTTAAAACTCATTTACAAAGCTGATCGCCAAGAATTGTCCAGAACTATTGGAAGGGGTTTAGGTGTATGAAATTCACACTCGGATATTAGACCTTTAACTGCCATTTGCTTGCCAAACGCAGTTCATATTCGAAAACACTATAATCGAGATGATAAAGTTTATGTTTCCCATGGCCGCCTGTACTTGTCTATGCTTCTCTCCATTCACCTTTGATTTTTGTTCCAGAAAATACACTGCCTTCCAGTAGAATCTTGGAATCAATTCTGGTCAGGCTAACTATGTGGTGGTCTAATTCCTTCTTGCTCAGCTCCAAGTTGGCTTTTCATTGTTATTTCAAATAAAGCGATTTTACTGCCTCCCTCATCTGTCCGTGTAGTAACATTCTCAGAATAGCCCAAAATGAGTACATTCAGCTGTGGGGAAACTGCGGGGAGATTTCGGTGGTGGTCGAAAGAGCTCATGACGAGCCTGTGATTCAGCAGTAGCTACGCATGGGAGGGTGTCTGCACACATCCTTCCCAGCCCCGTGACCAGATGCATTGGAAAGAGCGGGTGGCAATCTGGCGACCGTGCGGCAGCAATCTGGGGACTGGGCCAGAGGGCTGCTGTCCTGCGGGCTGCCCAGAGTTCTCAACCACTTGCGACCACTGTGCTGACGCAAATGTGCTGTCAGACTAAAATCAGGAACAGGAACAGACAGCGTGATAGACGCGTATGTAGGAAGGAGGGTGCATCGGGGGAGATTGGAGAAGAACAAAGAAAACCAGTGTGGGGAGCACAGAATTTCTCAGCCATCATCAGCTCTTATCAGCCGCACGTAACAACATTCCCAAGAATCACTGTCTTGACATGAGAACACAAAATCAGAGAGCTAGTTCCTTACCTCTGGTGAGAATCACCCATTTGTGTTGTTCAATCATGATGCTGAGAAAACACAGACTTGTTCTTACTGAACACAGATTAGCTTGTGAATCATGGACTGGTAACATGTTCAATGGGAATTGAAAACCCAGCTATGACCAGGCTGACTTCCTATGACCAGAAAGCTGAGCCTGAGACCGTGCAGCAAACACATCTGGTGCAGGAGTGTGTCCCTCCTTCTCCCCCTCACCAGGACCACAGTTATACTCGCTACTTGGAAGACAGCTCCTCTGAAACCGCTTGGAGGGAGTATGTGGTTTTGTCCCTCGAAACCAGAAAAGAAAATTACTTATTTCTTGATATAAGTAATGCTATGGTATTTTAAAAAATACTCAATTTTCAATTATTTTCTGGGATACTGGGATTTAAGAATTGATATTAAAGTAAACACAGTTTTTACCATAATTTTTGGTTTGTTGTTCATAAACTTGTAGTGACTATAAACTATTTAGTTAGAATTGTTTGGACTTTCTGTAAAGTAAGATGAAAAAGATTTGAACTGAAAATGAGGGGATGTGACAGTAACTTTGATCCTACATAAGTCACTATCAACTAGAGATCAAATTTCACTATATATATAAAATGTTTAGGGTTTTCTTTCCCAAAAAATTTTAAAAGATTTTATTTATTTATTTTTAGAGAGAGAGGAAGTGAGGGAGAAAGAGAGGGAGAAAAACATCAATGTGTGGTTGCCTCTCATGTGGCCCCCACTGGGGACCTGGCCTACAACCCAGGCATTTGCCCTGACTGGGAATCCAACTGGTGATGCTTTGGTTAACAGGCCTGTGCTCAGTCCACTGAGGCACACCAGCTAAGGTCTTTCCAAAAGTTTTTTTGGGTAGATGTCGGGGGGGGGGGGCACTGAGAGCAGAGCTTCCCCCTGCTGCCATGGATGAGAATGAGTCTACGAAGACATGATCTGCTTGGGGGGGAAAGGTGACTGATGTTTCAAAGGAAAAAGGCCAAGAGTCTTTTCCTCAATGGGCTTTTATTAGGTTCATTTTGCGCAAGAATACAGGTAAAGCTCATTAATTGTTGTCAGGCAATAAGGATCAAATAATAGATAACAAACAAGGAGCTACTAGGGCTTAGTCTGAGTCAGGGTCTGTTAGCTAAAGGGCTACAAAACTTTGGGAAACAAACTCATTTCCTGCTCAGATCCTTATCATTTAATTGAGAACATTCTTAGCAAAGCAGGTTTCACAGGATTTTATGTATTCTTCCTTAGGTCTGATCAGCTGGGTAACCCGCCCTTTCCAGCACAGGGCTACACCGCCCTCTGTCTTTGTTTCAGGCTTAAGTCAGGCAGGGGAAGTAAGGCAGCCAAGAGATCAGGAGACTTCTAGCACGCAGAAGGAAGACTCAGGCTTTGTCAAAGCTGAGGGGTGATAGTCCATCACCCCCTTTTGCTATAGGCCGCCAAGTCCTTCCCTGGGGCCTCCCCGTGATCATGCCTGTCTTAGGTCATTCCCCCCTTGAGGAATCTCACCTGTCATTGGCTAACCGATCAGCTACTGGGGGCCAGCCAGGGTGAAGAAAAAGGAGCAGAAGTGGCACTCCTGCCAGGGAGATAAGCTTTGTCTGCTTAGTGGCTTATGGTCCGAAGGTCACTCACTCAGCCTTAGCCATGGGGGGGTTTACAGCTCCTGAAACCAGGCAGGGTGGTTTCCAACAGGTAAAAATAATTTCATGACTTGATTTATTTAGTACAAAGTAACTAGCTTCAATAGATATTTGTGGGACTGTATCTTAAAAAATTAGTTCACTTTATTGTAAAATGTTAACTTTTCCTGCTGCTGATTTATAAAATGGGCAATAGTTTTATAAAAGGATGGGTTAAACATAATTAAATTCTGAAAATTAAATAAAAACGTAGCTAATTTTAAAATTATTGGTTTGAAATTTGATATTTCATATATTTTCCTGTTAACAGTTTTGAATGTTCTAGAAAAAATAAACTTTAATAGGTATATAAAATAATTTCAATAATTTGTTAGTACATTTGTTGTAGTGTACCTTTCTGATGAAACAAACTACTTACACTCGTTATACCCTGAGTATATTTGCAAGTTATTTTTAATCCTTCATTTGTATTCTCGCCACAGCACCTGCGAACATTGGGACAGGCTAAGTTTGGCAGCCTAGATATAGAAGAAATAAAGTAAATTTTACCTTTGCCAGAGGTGTGAAGAGGGCTGTTTCTCTATGACTGTTTCATTCATGTGGGAATCCTGAAAGGACTGTCTGTTGTAAATTATTTTGAATAGAATACCACATAGAAATGAATTGATACAATGTTACGCAGTTGTGAGATAAATTATTTTAAAGTTTTTTAAAGTGCATTTTGAAGACATGGGAAATTATTTGTAATTTCAGCGATGATTCTGGACACTGAGTTTGGAGTTATGGAGCAAAATACCACCAATATGTCTGAGAACATGAACAATCGTTCTTAAACTGATTATTCATTGTTTTTTCTGGTTATACACACACTATGTGTCTTTTTATGAGGGAGTTCCATGTGATGTGTTATTTCCATTTAAAGAATGAAGACTGAGGCTGTCCACAAAAAGCCTGGTGATGAATCCATCTCATCAGTCACCTTTTCTCTCTTGCACCCAGTTGTTTGGCCTCCCTGACTCAAGCTGCATCATTCAACATGGGAGTCTGTGAAAGGCTCCGGCTTTCTCACTGCTCCCAGAGACTCAGTGGGGCCACCAGGTCTCAGTGAATGAATGCCTCCGTGTCTGACTCAGTTGGTAGCCCCTCTGGTCTTGATGTTAATTCCGCAGCTTGTGCTGCAATGAGCTGCGGATAGTTTTACTTTCCTTTTCTTATATATATGACCCAACTTGTCTGCTGTCAAATTAATTTTTACTTTCAAAGAAATAAAAATTTATAAGCGTTTACCTACTTTCTACCCCTTTAAGTTCAGTAGTTTCATGGAGAATGGTGCCGTGGAATTAGGGTATGATGCTTCACCATTAGGTAAGGAATGTGGTGAGTGGTCGCAACCGGCCTCTAACAAGTTCTCTGTGTAATCTCTTTACCTCTCTGAGCCTCTTTCTAGAAAACTAGTGAGGATGAACCATAGTTTTATACAGGTGGGCTAAAGCATCAAACTAGAAGCATACCTTGTGTTTTACGTTAAATGTTTTGTAATGACACCTCGCCCCACACCTGCAAAACATACACATGCACCATGCCCACACCCACCTTTCTGCTGAATTGGAGAAGATAAAAGAATGAGACAAAACCATATTTTTTTAGCTGTGTAGTACTGTTCATTTCTCTGAGAGGATAATATTATATTGCATCTAGAGTTAATAAAATATAAGCCCTGCGTTGAGTATGATTGGAATCCATTGAGCAACTGCGAACAGAAAGGATGTCCCGGGTGCTGATGTTTTGATGTGCTGATGTTTCGACTCAGTTTTGATGTCTCAGAACAACTTCGTACCTCCAGGTCTATTCCATGTTCCTATTTTTAACACATACATACATGCATACACACATACATGCTGGCGTGCATGTTGCCATTTCCATACAATGTATTTTATTTGTTCTCCTCCAAAGTGTTAAGTCTTCTTTTTAAGCACTTTCACCTACTGTAAATATTCATCACTATTTTCAGAGACTTACTTTTCAAAAACAGCATTCTTCCAGTGGGGGTGCTTGAGTCCCTGGGGCACATGCCAACCTTCTGTGTGGTTGGGTGGCAAAAATAACCACTTCAAGGGAATCGATTACTAGATATTTAACATTAACTTCTAAATTTTATTTCCTAAAAATGAGTCTTCTGGAGAACTCATTTGTGAGCCCAATACCCTCTTTGAAATCACTCTGCTCCCATTTTTACATAATAAAGCCACACCTCTCCCCAATATTCAATGTAGCTTGGTACAAGTCCCTGGGTGTCAAACTTTTGTGGCACCAAAGACATAATCGATATGTTGTTGAGAGTGATAATAAAGTGAGTAACTCCAATGAATAGGTAAGAAATCCTTTTCTGCAGATCTGGTGGTTTTCAATTCTTTGCTTTTAAGAACATGGAAGAAAGTCATAATAACAATGTCAGTCAATATGTCACTAAAAATAATTTTGATGAATGACCACTATGTGACTTTTGACATAAAACTTGGAGGAAATTTGATGAAACTTAAAGAGTTGAATGACAGTGCTTTGGGCAAACTTTTGCATTTCTGTTTACCTTGTATGTGAACATTGTTTCTCAACACTTACATCTGTGATAAACAACAAAATAATAGAAATAGAATTTATGCTAATTTAGCACAAAAAATATTTACAAACATATTAACTCATTGGTTAATAAGTCAACATAAATCAATAACAGATGCATTTCTAATAATACTTTTGATTAATATTTTGTTTTGAATTTTATAGTATTTATATCATTTTGATCAATTATGAACTAAAATAATTGTAATGAGTTTTTATACAGAAGAACTTTTTGTCACACTTATGGGTCATGCAATTTAAAATTTTTCCTTTGTGTGTACATACTTTTCTTGAATAATGAGTATAAGATTTTCAAGAATGAAATTATATTGCACTGAGATAAAACTGTGCATAGAAACTATAAAACTATCATAAACTATAATAACAATTATAGTTTATGAAAAAAAGACAGAAAGTTTTATACTATTGAAGAGATTGTTTATGCATTAGATAAGTACCAAATCCCCATAGTATTCAGACTGCAGTAGATATACTTGAGCGCTATAATAGCTTTATTTTAAAAGTCAGTATTCATGCTGTACCAGAATTTATATTGTTTGCAGCTAAACTTTTGTTAAAAATTTACTGCTATCAATGAATAAATGTGTGTGGGGTACTCTAGTCAGTATTTCTTTAAGAGTAAATGAATGAAAGCACTAAAGATTCCACTGCATACCTATTGATAAAACCATCACATATGTTATAGCCCCTTTAAAGATAAGTGGATGGGGGCTACCCAGAAGCCAAGCTACCCAGGAAACCACTAGACACCATGATCTCATGAAATTACTATGTATTTTCTTTAATGTAGCCTAAACAGCAAATATTCTTCTTTAAATCAGATAGTTCATGTCAGGTTCTAGAAATTAACTTCATTATTATTCTGGAGTTACTCAGCCAAGTTGTGCTTTAAGATACGTCTTCGGTGCCCTTCATGTAGCATCAATGGTGCTCATTGCCACCAGCACCTGCTCTAGTGGCTGGGCCCGCACTGTCTCATGATGCCTCCCTGGATCCCTGGGACTTCTGCTTCATCTTGACCTTGCTGGGCAGAGATTGCTGTTTCTATACCCTGTATGCTATTGAGATCGTACCCTGGTGGTTTTTTAAAAAATTATTCATTCTTTATCTATTTGTTTTTGGAGAACTCCTGTTATTTTCCATAAGTCCACAGTTTTAAATATTAGTTGATAAACATTGCATAGAAAAGAGTTTTTTAGCTTTGCTTGTGGGTCTTAAAAGATGATAGTAAAAATAATAAAAATAATAACAATATCATAAATGGAGGTCAGAAAATTTACCCAAGGCCACATCCCAGCTAAGATGCAGGGTAGTTTAATATCAATACCCAAACTCTTAACAGTTATCCAAGGTAATAGCTGTGGTTAGTACTAGAATTTACACATAATGTTATGTACATAACTGGCTTCCTAATTTTCTAATCATTTTAATTTAAATTTATTAATCTAAGTTTATTAATATGTTAGGTCCTAAAAACAATATCATTAAGAATTGGTGATTGCATCCCACACACCCTGATGGAGGATCACACTCCTGTCCCATCGGGCTCCACTTGTCTTCAAAGCAATGCCATTGGCTACATGGGGACCAGTGTGGTGGGGACTGGGCCGAATATCACCACTCCTAAAAGGGCCCAGAGTCCAAATTCAACTGACTAATTTTATACTTGAAAGGCATCTTTATTAATAAGTTGCATCAGTGGAAAGACAGAAAAATTAAATGCTTTAGAGTTTTTTTTCTCTTTGCAAGACTGAGTTCCAAAGCCAGGCTGACACCAAAGTCATTGCTGCTTAGTCTCAAATTTGAAAAACCCATAGTATGTCTCCTGCAGTTGATGTATGCCAGCACTAACCATGCTAAAGCAGAAAAAAGATGACAGTGAAACTTCATACTTGACATTCATAATGCCTTCTATATAAACTGCCGCTCTAAAATACTTTTTAAAATCATGAGAACCACAAATATCATTTTATATTGGTACATTCTCCTGAGATACACTTCTTAGAAAATATCACTAATTATTATTCTGAGATTATCACAATAAAAAAATAATTTTATAGATAGGTCAGTCTCAAACAATGTGACTTAGGGAATAAATTTCAGGACTGTGCTTTAAAAAAATGAAACCCAGCCCAAAGAGGCCAAAATTGGGAAGGAGAGAGAAACTAGAAATTGGCTAATTCAATATAGCTCCAGAAATAGAAAAAAAGAAACATTACATATTGTGCTAAAATAAGACATAAGGCAATAAGCAAATAGTTTTGGTATTAAATGCTTCTTTTCAAGGTTTTAAGAGAGTGGGTAGAACATTAATGATTTCCTCCAAAATGAAGACCAGAAAATATCTTTCTGTAAGGTTTTCCTTTAAAATATTTTAACTTTAGTGTCAATTTATTCTTTATTATAATTTGATATCTTTATACAGGGAAATCAATATCTATGTACAATATATGAAAATGTATAAGTAAAAATTTATGAAGGCTTTTGGAATTAAAAGCATTTCAAATAAATTTCAGCCATCATTCATTCATTCATTCATTCATTCAAATTTCTTCCTTCATTCCAATACATATTCTTTAGCAACTGGGGATGGAGCAATAAATAAGCAGATAAAAATCCTTGCTTATATTCTGGTGGGGAGACACAAACAAACAATAATTATGTAAAATGGTGGTAAGGGTTACATAGAAAGAAAAAGTTAACAGGAGATGATAAAAAGAATGGAAATAGATGCATTAGTAAATAGGATGATCAAGGGCAAGTTCCCCTGAGACAAGGGCATCTGAGGAAGGTGTGAAGAAGGTGCAGGCTGGCACCTGTAGAAATCTAGTGGAAGAGTTGTTCCAGGGGACCAGGCGCAAAGAGCTTCAGATCGTGGTGAGCCCAGCATCAGGGCTTGTGCCAGTAACAGAGCAAGCCAATGTTCCACTACTAGTAGAAAAATCATTAAAAGATGTTCTTTTCTATGGAATGACGCAGAATTTCAGTCAGGGACACCCACCGGGTATGTGTGGTCCCAGGAAAATAGTTTTTGTGGGACCCTGTCTGTATAAACAATTTGATTAAATTGCATTACATTTTAATGGACCCACTCATGAAGACTTGGAATAATGGGTAAGCAAGGAGGCATCTAGGTTCAAGGTCAGCAATCACCCTAGCTGCAGATGGGGCAGGACTATTATTTGTCCCCTTTGCTCCCCAGTCCTGGCACCCGAATCTTTGCTTGAGCCACTCTCTAACCATCCTCTTACTCCCATTTCCTTTTAATTTGCCTCGTTCCCTAATCTCCAACATACTCTCTAGGTCTTGGCAGGATTCTACACAATTATGGTGCAATTTTATTAGACCATCTAGTGTCCCGGAAAGAATGATCAGCTGTGTCAAATGCTGCTGACCCTTCAGATAAGACGAGAACTGAGAAGCGGTGATGGAATCAGCCACCCTCCCTCAGTGTTCATGCTGGCTGATGAGGGAACACAAGAAGTAGGACATCCCTTGCTGAAGTGCTCCTTTCATATTTCCGTAGGTCTGCTATTGTATTTTTGCTTCAGGTGTACAATGTCTGAAACTCAATATTTAACTTTCTAAACTAACTAAACAAGTTTAGTTTGTTTCTTCTAATAATATCACAAAGAATCTATCAACATGGCTAAATTTCCTCCTTCATTGAACCTATTATTAAAGAGATCCAACTGAGAATTTGGAAATTGGTCCAAAGTAAAACCTTAAATTTCTGTCCACTTTTCTAAGAAACTAATTCACTGTGTGTTCTTGCCGAGAGCTAGAGATTGATTGCATTGATGATTTAACAGCAGGGTTAATTAGATAGGCAATGGAATTAACAGGATGGCAGAAAGTGGCTCAGTTAAGGATCTGGGTACTGGGGGGCTGCGGACGAGGGGGCTGTGTAATCATTCTTTAGTCAGGGTGGCTGCTAACATTGAACTTCGCACCAGGTTAGACAAGAAGTACCTACATGCTTCTTGCCTCGGGCCATACCTGCTCTCAGAATGTCCAGTCAAACACATACACAGAGGTAAATGGGCACATTTCTCAGGCAGTTCCTGAGAACGGAAAATGGTTAGGGGGGCAGTACCTGTGAAATGACCTCCAAGAGCAGAGGCCGAGAGCTAGGCCTGCGGCAGCCACAGCAGATTCCGTGTGCGAAAAAGGGCTGTTGTGTGGCTCACGTGAACCAATGCATATGAAATATCTCACTATATAAATTGAAAGTACTATTATGATACTCCAGGGAGCATTGTCTTTTATATCTGTCTATATTTTATGGCATTTTACAGCCTCACTTGAAATATTTCTTGTAAATGAGGTACAGAACCGAAAATATCGATCAGAGCTACAGAGAGATTTTTCTCTTGGTGCATTATTGACTTGAATTTTTTCTAAAAGAAATAACTTCAGAATTTGATTCAGGTTATAAATAAGCAGTATCCAGGGATAAGACCCATCTGTGAGTCAGCATGAGACAGTAACTCAGTAAGCCTGGGAACTGGAGCTCAGTCGGAATATAACAACTCTTTAGCACTTAAATGTGAATGAAGCTTTTGAATGCCTGAGATTTCAAATGCCTGTGGTTGTCTGTTTGAAGAGGATTTTGTAATAATAAAGTAATTCAGGGAAAGGTCTTTCAGACAGGACAGAATGTTGCTACCCTGTCACACTAAAAATATGTTACTTGAGTAACACAAACATGATGAAGTCAGGAATTTTAACATATGAAATCCTGAAGTACCCACAACCAGTGAAAGCTTGGGTTGCCTAAAGTGATTTCCAAACAAACCATTTCAGAGGCATATCTCAACAAATTTAATGTTATAAAAACAAACGAAAAGTGTAAGTCTCCAAATATTGTAATCAGAGGACATGGTTGCCACTTTTTCAAGGGAGGCTACATTTGATTTCATCGTTGCCTTTAGATAAAAGGAGGGTGTGGGCTATATGTGATGGTGAAGACTTCTAACTAAACACTTTGTAAAACCCTGTCGTAGAAAAGCAAAGAAATAGGCAAATAATTACTCACTACCAACTATTGAGATAATTATTGGGGTGACCAAAAAGTTCATTTCCTTTTTTCCATAAATAAAAAGACACATTTTTCATTTTCGCCAATAACTTTATTGATCTGGATACTTTGAGTATGTCAGCTATCTCCTACATGTTATAATGTTGATTGTTCTTAACTAATGTCTCAGTTTGATCGCTGTCAACTTCAACTGGTCTACCTGACCGTGGAGCATCGTCCAGCGAGAAAACTCCAGCATAGAACTTCACAAACCACTTTTGACACATTGGAGCAGCCACAGCGCCTTCTCCATCCACTGCACAAATCTTTCTTTGTGTTTCAGTCGCATTTTTACCTTCCTTGACATAATAAAGCATCATATGCTGAAAACGTGTGTTTCCTTCCATCTTCAATATTAAAATGGTTACACAAAAATTCACCAATTTTGGTGTTTTTTCAAATACACACTGATATGACAGTTGTCACAAAACAATCTAACAAAATTGTTTCAAATGAAGTTAAAGACATTTAAGTACTACTAGAGCTATCTTAGGAAAAAGACCAAAGGAACTTTTTTGGCCAACCCAATAACTTAGAGATGAAATTAGGAACATTGAAATGTTATAAATTATCAATGGTAGTGGCCTTCCAAGTGATGAGGTGACAGGAACAGCATGTCACAGACCAGTCAGAATGAGTGGCGCACTCACTGGGGAAGGATAGTAGCTGCAGCTAACCAGTAGAGATATACTGGTATTTGCTGACTATGAGTGCAGATTATGAGTAAATTATTCCAGCAAATGCATGATGTAAGTGAGGCTTTGATTTCAGCCAAGTTGATGGAATGATACTCCCTTTCATGTATAAAAGTTTTGTTCATCTTTATATGTCAGAATTTGATCATACCTCACAAACTGTTTGGAAGAGGATACGAGTTGTTCAGACTGCTGAGTAATAACTAAATTAATTTTTTTCAAAGAATAAGCAAATCCATTTGGGTAAGGGTAGATAACAATAGACTGAGCAGCAATAATTTCTCAATGCCTGTGTGACAGCATTATAAGTACTGATTTGACTCCAGCGAAAGGGTTAGGAAACTGGCTCCATTTGCAGGCTGGACTGAGGAGCCTCAGCTGGAGGACACGCTGTCCTGTGACACCCCGAGTAACGTTCTGTGGTTGACTCTGCATGTCTGGTTAGTTAGCGAGATGGAATCGGCAGTGTCGGTTCAGCTGTGGTGCTGTAACTCTAAGCGGCAAAGCAGAATTACTAATGAGGCAGCTGGTCTCTAACCCCACTTCTAAATCATAACGTTGGTTGTAAACCGGAGCTGGATGATCCTGGACGCACTGCAGAGTACATCTTCAGATGTACTTTGTGTTGTAGGTCAGTGCTAAGTTAACAAGACCTTCACAATGAACTTCTGTTCATCTGAACAGGGAAGTGCAGATTTAACACTGAAGAGGAAAAAGTTTGTGAGGGAGCAGAAGCTCTTCTTTTAAATAACTTATTTTCAATCCAATTTATGTGAGATAATATAAAAAGCTTTGATTTCATATATTATTAACTACTTGGAAATTACCCAAACCTGTCCTGTTCTTATTCTTAGAAAGTACCTGGAAATATGATGTGCTCCAAACAGTCAAAAACCAGTTTTGCCAGATAAAATGAGTTCTGGAGATTGGTTGTACAACCATATGAATGTCCTTAACACTACAGAAATAAACACTGGAAAATGGTTAAGATGGTAAGCATAATTTTTATAATGCTGGAAGAAATGGGCAAAAGATAACCAAAAGCAACGACATGTACTTGGAAAACTTGTCACTTCACTCATGGCTGTCCCACAGTAACTTAAGGTACCGTTAGTTTTGTCAGTTCTTAATCGGTCCCCCTTGTTAAAGTGCCCCTAGTCGCTGACCTCCCCTTGGTTGGACACCTGAGGGCACAGATTTTTGTCTGTTTCGTTCAGTACTGTTTCTCCATCGCTAAAGCTGCGGCTGGCACCGGGCAGGCAATCAATATGAGGCCATGTTTCTTAATTTCTACATCACATTATCTGCTAAGAGTGAAAAAGTAATCCATTCATGAGGACAAATATTTTTATGACTCCCAAATCCAGAAGAAATGGAAGATCTCGTATACACTCCACGTGAAAACAATGCATATCGTTCATGCAGTCATGCTTCACCTTTTCCTAACAGTGTCTCCTAAACTGGTGTCCTACACAATTTACTGCCTTCTGGAAATTTAGCAGGTGGGTTATGTACAGAAGAACTTCGGATTCCAGCAGGATTGGGAAGGTGTAGGTTATACCTTTTTACTTTTCTTAACAGTGGGGATTCTCTTAGCTCTTAACAAGCCGGTGAGTGTTAGGAGCCCTCGAGAGGAGAATTATAACATCCTGTGCTCCCCAAACACTTTTTCATCACAGAGCGTTGTAAATGTGGGTATGTGTACAGTCCTCGTTAATGTTTCTTGGAAAGAATGTCCTTCGGGGCCAGGAGCGTTCTGCAGACAAGACTTTGGGCAATGCTGTTCCAGCTGAAAATCGAAGGTGGTTGGTTCTCAGCCCACGATACCACCTGTTAAGTGGGACGGTTTTAAGTTTCTACTTGGCTGGTTAATGTGGCCCGGGTACCCTTTTGGGTGGCCAAGTCAGGTTTAAAATTTTTTGGAGTATCAAAGAACTTCATAATCCCCTTTTGGTGTTAATTTAGTCTCTGACACTGAAATGTGCTTGGAGAAACAGTGTTTTCCAGATGATTCATTTTTATATCTTACACAGCTGTCTAGTAGATTATTCCTGCCTGCTATTTTTTATCAGAGTCCTCCAATATTTATCTCCAAAGGCCAACACATTTTTTAAAGAAGTAAAGCAATTCTCTTTAATTTAGTCTCCACAACATGAAACAACTGTTTTTCTGTTCCAGAACAGGTGGAAAAGCATTTCATTTTGAAGTCATATTTTTTGTACTATATTTAAAATATGCCTTACAAAGATTTAGGTATATCTCCCCTTTTCTAATTGATGTCCACACCACAAATCTGTTCAAATGAACATTTATTACTGGGTGTAATTGAAACATACATTTAACATGATTTATATGGAGCAACCCAAGACCAAAATGTTTTTAGTAAAAATAAGAATCATTCTGCCTTATTTTCAACAAAATATGTATTTGATTATTTTCATAAAGTGGTGGCATTGATAAAATATTATTGATCATTCAGAATTTCCAACAATGTTCTGCCTTTCTGTTCTTGTGTAATCTTTGTAATTTTCTTGCAAGGTAGAGAGCATTGTAAGTTTCAAAGTGACATTGAGGAGCAGAAGGTTTGAGTGGATCACTCAGTTTTCTATGTAACATGAACTGGAATTTAAATCGAGGTTTGCCAAGACCAATTTAGTTCCTTCACGAGACTACAGGTACTTGTATCCCTGCTAAAAATATGATGTAATTCAAACAATTCAGCAGGCGTATTTGTGTGGCGTGCTCTTAGAAAAAAAGGTAGATGGATCAAAGGATCCATACAATAAAATTTTTATGTTTATCATCAAAATCTTTCCAAAGGCAGAGCCAATTGTATTTTCACACAAGAGTTTCTGTTTACTTATGCCCTAGGCAACTGAGTATGCTATTAAATATTAAAAATTTTAAAAAATATTCTTCTAGTAATTTTGATTTCTTACTGATAAGTTTATTTTGGGGGACCTTTTGAAGTCTCTTTTATACATTATCGTTCTGTGTTTACAAAATACCCTTTCTTTTCATTGGCTTTTTTTTAGAAAAACTGTTACTTTTTTTCTTATTGGGTTGTAAAAACTCACTGTACCTAAACACTAGCCTTAAGGAGTGGCATAAATATTAGTGTGAAACCAAATTTATCCTTATAGTAATACTCTCTTCACTCACTTGCATTCCAATATATTGTCTTCAGTGGGAGGGAAGGGATACAGAGCTAGACAATACATAGGAAATCCAACATGACCCATGACCTATGTTATCTGTGCTTTGGTCTGCCTATAGCATTATCTGCTTTTTTCCCCCCATAGACTAATGTCAAAATATGGATTTGCTCATGGAATAATGTTACATCCAAAAAGTCATTTGCTATGATTGTCTCAGAATAAAACACTTTCGAGAATATTTATTTATCTAGCATATCATCCGTTTCCCTAATGGCGGGTTTGGAGGTGAACAGGTGGGCGAGGAGGAAAACCCAGACGCACAGAGGACAGGTGACTCACCGAGAGGCACCGAAGCCACAGACTAGACCCTCTTAGAACACTCACATTTCTCTTCCTTGCCCTCGACCATGCATAAGAAATGCATAAGTTCTACAGCCCTGACATTCCATTTCTTCTTCAGACCCCAGTAAAGAAAAACAGTATCCTAAGAAGCTCCGCGACATTCTTTGTACGGTTTCCCACAAAAATCCCATTGATAATTAGCTCATAGGAAGAATTCACATGGGTGCATTTGGGAATTGGCCGCTGCTGTGTTGTTGCTGTTGTTGCTACCGCTGAAATAGTTGGAGTCTGAAATCATTCTGGCTGTGGTTTCGTTTCTTGGCCAGAGGATATTGTGAAAGCCCCCATCGCCACGGAAACAGATGGCTACTCCTCTGCTCCCACTGGTGACAGCGGCTTGAGACGCTGCTCCCGGGAGGCTGGAGCCCGTGACTCAGGCGCGTGAGTGGATGTCCCCAGTGTGACGAATCATTTCCTCCTCTGCCGGTCCTCGCTGCTGTTTGCGGGATCCTTTGAACACTGACCAGACTCTTTGAAAGTTATTTTTTCTACCAATTATTTGTCAGCTTTCTGACAGCTTTCAGGAAGAAAGGATGGCCTTATTATCTTATCTGGGAAAAGACACTTCTCTCATGAAGCTAAGAATTAAAATTCCTAGGTCTGATTCTAAAGTCATAATCTTTTAATATTCCAAAATAATAAATATAAATATAGAACATTTACAAAACACAAGCAAAAAAGAAAGAAATCACACAGACATCAGTACTCCATTATTAATATTTTTGACAATGTAGTGGAGTTTCTTGTCTATGGTTCATATCATGAACTTTTAAAGCTTTGGTTTAATTAAAGGTAGCCTAAGAGAACCAAGGGCAATTCTTTCTACATACTCAGATAAAATAGTATTTTTATTAGGTAAAACATTCATCTCTATGGTATAAAAAAGTAAACTGTGTAATGTTTGGCTAAATTAAGCTGATTTCAGCAGACAGGTCTTACCTCAGCATTTTAGTTAACTTAGTTGTTAATCTTTGAGTAAAAATCACTTAGCCTCTTTAGGGTGAACTTTTCCCATCTCTAAAATGGGTCTTGATGACCCCTGGGTTCTTTTAAAAATCTAAACTTTTATGATTCTACTAAAAAGCAAATAAAATTTTTGTGTGTGCAAAACATCATGGACTACTTAGGAAGTCATGATTTCTCATTTCAAAAACATAAACATCAGAAAAAGTGGTTATTTTTAGTTACAGATATATTTTGGTTTTCAGAGAAACTAAGAAAATGACTCGTATTGCAAGAATACTATCTGTTGCATCGTTTAATACTTTCTTTGAAAATGTGGTTACAGTCCTGTAAAGCTTCTGGAATGTATCAAGATAGTATCTTTTTACAGTATTTTTTTCTTATAAACAAAGAAGTTATTTTTATTAAAACATGAGATTGTCACATAAAATTCAAACAATTCTAAAATAACACACAGTAGGTATAAAAACAACTCCAAATCCCACCACCACAAAATAACTGTAATTAGTATTGTGTAAACATCATGACAAATATTGCCTATACATTTCTATAATGAAAAAGATGGACTAACAGAAAGATGAAAAGGAAGTAGGATGAAGTTCTGTAATATGCACATTCTAACTCTGTAAATAAGGTTAATTTCAAAATATTATAATCATTCTATATGTACAATTTTAATACAATTTTAAAGTTTAAATATACTGAAGCTAAAGAAATTGAATTTGGAAATTGAATAAGGAAACTGGATTTGAAGTGAAGGAAATGCTGAACTTCAGAGCAATCCTTCTGCAAACCAAGGGATAGATGAAACAATTATTTTTTAAAAACCCAACATGTTATAATCAATTTTTTAATTCATTTTTTTCAATTTTGTAAAAAATCAACCCCCTGGTAATGTGCTTAGAAATCTTACATTCTCTTTACCCTTTTTTCCCTCATCTCATTTTTATAGATTATATTATCCTATTGCTTTTAAAGATTTTTAAGATTTCTGTAGACATAATTCTTATAGTTAGTTGTTTAATTTTGGTTGTATGTTCAATTGATTCAATGATAGATACCAGTTCCTTTCCCAAAGCTTCTCCACTTTTAACTACTTGATTTTAATTCATCTCTTGAATGATCTGATTTTAATCCACAATGTAATTTTTCAAGAAGGGCTCTGGTAGTTACCGTCCCCGAGCTCTCATGGAAAATTGTCAAACTCTGGCTTCATAACTGAATTGTGATCTTGCGAGATAAGAACTCTGTAATAACAGTTTTTTTCCTCCCTGAAGTCTGTCGTTAATAGTCACAGCTTCATGGTATTTTCAAGCTGAGTATCCCCAGGGCAACGGCTGTAAAGCACTTAGAAATACAGTGCATGGGAAGCACAAAAAAAGGTGAAAAACAACTGGAAAGAATTTGAAAATTTAAAATAAGACCAAATTCCAATGATTAACGTTCTTCATGGTATCTCTATCTGTATAATTAAACCCATGTATATTTTATGTAAATTGGGTTATATTATGTATTCTATTTAGCAGCTTAACTTTTTCACCCAGCATTATTTATTGACAGCGTCCTGAATCTATGTATCCTTCCATTTAGAGGCTGTGTAGTATTCCGTGCATGGACAGATCACACTTACTTAGCCAGTCATAAATGGATGGAAATTCACTCATTCGACAATTCTTTACTGAGCACATACTATGTGAGAAGCAACTGTGAGGGACTCTGTGGTACTATAATGAGCAAGGGAGAGATGATTCCTGCTTTAAAGAGTGTAGAGTCTGGTGCAGAGCTTCCAAACCAATGTGTGGAGACCAAAAATGATGAGCCAGGAGAGGCCGGTCTTTTCTGCTCCTGCCATAAGCTCAGGAGAGGAGGATTTGATTCAGCAGCTTCTGGGTGTGAGCCAGCCTGTAAGGTGCTCTGGGGCAGAGCAGGGATTAGCTGGGCTGCCTGTGGTCCGGGTCGGCTGTGAGCAGAATGAGTGTCCTAGGCACACACTGTTCGGTTATGACACAGGGAAAACATCTGGAGGCCTCTCCTACCTGGACTCCATATCAGCAGCCAGCGGCAGAGCTCACCACTGCTGCCCTTGGCTTCCCAAGGCCTGTGGCGCTGTTGAAAGAGTTGATATTCCAGGCACCATGGAATGTGTGAAAAACACCAACATGTGGCCAGATGTGATAGAGGGGAAAGGAGGCCCTAGAAGGAGATCTGGTCGTTGCAGCTCCAGGTAACTTCCTTCATTCTTGTTTCCACACATCAGAAAATTCCGTCCATTTGTTCTTGAGTCTTTTGCGTGGTGGGTTCAAGGAACTTCAGTATGACCACTGTGCAAATTAGAGCAACCTGGATATTTTGAAGTGCTTGATATGAAAACAGTGAAGTTGAATTAAAAATCAATTAGCATTCTCCAACCAATAACTCCAAATTTTTGTTCATTGATTGAAGAAAAGGAAAACTTGTTAAATTCCTTAAATATAAATTCAGCTCTTTTGTGTACTGATGCAAAGAATTACCCTTACAGAAATAAGCTCAGATTTATAATCTAAAAGAGAATTAGAAAATGTTTTATTTAGTGTCTTTCTTGTTTGGAATTAGGCTTCTTATCATAAACACAGAAATAAAAATAATTTTTTAATTCAAACCCAGTTACAAAGCAATTAAATACCCTTAATTTTGCTCTAGTGTTCTCTACAAACATTACCATTTTTTAAATCTGTTTTATAAAATGATGTTGGCTAGAAAGCACTGGCCCAATCATGGCTTTTTAAAATATCTCTGATAAAAGACCATTTTCATTCAATTTTCAGTCTTTAGTGGATCATTATTTTCATGACCAATGAAAGTAAATATCAATAAAATGAATGACAAAAAAAGAGAAAAGGAAAAAAAAGGGCACATGGCTTTATTTTTTAACAACTAAGTTCAACAGAGCTTATTTGGTTGGTGAAAAAGCCCATTCAGTTTTTTTTCCATAAAATAAAAGATATGTTTTTCTTTTTCACCAATAACTTTACTGATTTGGGTGTTTTGAGTATGTCAGCTATCTCCTGCTATTGGCTTTTAGTGGGCAGAGCCCAGAGTGCTGTTAAACATCTCCCAATGCATAAGACAGCCCCTCAGCAAAGAATTATTTGGCCAAAATGTCAATAGTACCAAGATGTGAAAACGCTTTTCACACATTCAATCAGTCGCAGAACCTTCTCCATACACTGCACAAATCTTTTTTTTCACTTTTACCTTTTTTGAAATAATAAAGCATAATATGCAGAAAATGTTGCCTATTTCCTTATATCTTCAATATTAAAATAGCTGTACAAAAATTCACCAATTTTGAAAAAAATTAAATATATTTTATTGATCATGCTATTACAGTTGTCCCATTTTTTCTACTCTTTATTCCCCTCCACCCTGTACTCCCCCACCCACCATTATTCCCCCAACTTAGTTCATATCCATGGGTCATACATGTAAGTTCTTTGGCTTCTACATTTTCCATACTATTCTTAACCTTCTCCTGCCTATTTTGTACCTACCATTTATGCTACTTATTTCCTGTACCTTTTCTCCTATTACTCCTCTCTGGTGATAACCCTCCATGTGATCTCTATTTCTGTGAATCTATTCCTGTTCCAGTTGTTTGCTTAGTTCATTTTTGTTTTTGGTTTTTAGGTTTGGTTTTTGATAGTTGTGAGTTTGTTATCACTTTACTGTTTTTGTTTTTTATCTTCTTTTTCTTAGTTAAGTCCCTTTAGCATTTCATATAATAAGGGTTTGGTGATGATGAACTACTTCAATTTGTCCTTGTTGGAAAGCACTTTATCTGCCCTTCCATTCTAAAGTATAGCTATGCTGGATAGAGTAATTTTGGATGTAGGTCCTTGCCTTTCATGACTTGGAATACTTCTTTGCAGCCCCTTCTGGCCTTCAAGATTTCTTTTGAAAAATCAGCTGAGAGTCTTATGGGAACTCCTTTGTAGGTAACTGTCAAATTTTCTCTCACTGGTTTTAAGATTCTCTCCTCTTTAATCTTGGGTAATGTAATTATGATGTGTCTTGGAGTGGGCCTCTTTGTATCCATCTTATTTGGGACTCTCTGTGCTTCCTGGGCTTGCATGTCTATTTCTGTCACCAAATTAAGGAATTTTTCTTTTGTTATATTTTAAAATAGATTTCTTGATCTTTCTCTTCTTTTTCTGGCACCCCTAAGATTTGGATGTTGGAATGCCTGAAGTTGTCTTAGCAACTGCTTACACTATCGTCGTATTTTTGGATTCTTTTTTTTTTTTTTTTTTGCTTTTTTATGTTCTAAATCATTGATTTGATTCTCATTGCTCTGCTGTTGTTTCCCTATAAATTGTTCTTTGTTTCGATTACTGTATTCTTTATTTCTGACTAGGTCTTTTTTATGCTGCTAAGGTCCTCACTAAGTTCCTTGATCATCCTTATAACCAGTGTTTTGAACTCTGCATCTGATAGATTGCTTTTTGTCTAGTTCTTTTTCTGGAGTTCTGATTTGTTCTTTTATTGGGTTGTATTTCTTTGTCTTTTTTGGCAGCCTCCCCGTGTTTGCTTCCATATGTTAGGTAGAGCTACTATGGCTCCCTCTCTTGGTAGTATGGCCTAATGTAGTAGGTGTCCTGTAGGGTCCAGTAGTACAACCTCCCCTAACACTGAGCAGGGCACTCGAGGTATGCCCTTGTGTTGGCTGAGTACACCCTCCTCTCATAGTTGAGCCTTGGCTACTGTTGGCAGATCAATGGGAGGGTTTTTCCCGGGCCAGTCAGCTGCAAGGACTGGCTGTGGCCACTGACCATCAACCTCCTCCCTCTGTAGAGGATCAGCTATGCATGGGCAAGGTATTGATGCGCTGACATCGTCTGTAGCTGTTCACTGGGTGCACAGGCTCTGAAGTTTCCCAGGTGGTATAGGCTAAGGTCAGCCCTCACTTATGTTTTGCCCCGGACTACCCAGCCTATGCTATAAAGCAATCTGAGATGGCTGCTACTTTTACTGGGCTTGGAGATTCCCAGGTGAAGCCAAGCTGTGAAATTAGGCTGGCTGCTGCTAGGGCCAGGCCTGGGGCCACTTAGCAAGAGGTACCAGGTTGGGAGCTCACTGAGGCTGGCTGTTGCTTGTTTGAGAAGATTTAGATAGTTGTGAAGCATGATCCAAGACTAGCCATTCACATGGAAAAGCACTTTCGGTGGGCCCATAAGTTGGGAGGGACAGTCTCTAGGCATTTCCAGGGCAGGACAAGTAGTGTAAGCCAGGTTAATGGAGTCTCAGATATGGCACCAGCCTGTCTGCTCTGTGGCTCAGTGCACAGAGGGTTCAGAAAAGGGACAATGGCCTCTGTCCACCTTTCTGTCTAAGAGAAATCTCTTATTTTGATGCCAGAAAGTTTGAAAATATTGTTTCTGTATGCCACTGGTGGCTTTCCAGCTGCTACCCCAGTACTAGAGCTCAGAGGGAGTGAGTCTGATTGAGTCCACGTGTGAGTATTTAAAGGAACTGCTTAGGGCTTCAGTAACTTATTCTACCAACTCAATCCCACTGGTTTTTGCAGCCAAAAGTTATAGGGACTTATCTTCCTGGCACTGGAACCTTGAGATGGGGGATCTGGTATGGGCTGGGACTCCTCTCTCCTGAATTTTTATCCCACCTGTGGATGTGGGACCACACGTGGATTTGGGACCAGCCCATTCTGCATCTGCACCCCTTACTCATCTGGATGCATGTCATTTCTTTAATTCCATAATTTTCAGACTTCCATTAAGCTTGATTTCTGGTGGTTCTGAGTGATGATTGTTCTATATTTTAGTTGTAATTTTGATGTGGCTGTGTGAGGAGGCAAGCCATGTGTAACTACGCCACCATCCTGACTACAAGTTAAACATTTTATTTAAACAATTTAACATTTTATTTTCTAATGATTCAATATTAAACCATTTGGAGAAAATAAAGGTCACAAGGTAACTGGGAGAATTTTCAAAATAGAAAGTCGATAACATGGTATTTACATGTATAAATTATATGTATATTGACATCTTTGTTTTATATCCTTATTTTATGGTAAAGAAAATAAAAGCCTATGAACAGACATATGAGGCAGGCTGGTGAGTTTTCATTCAGTCAGTGAAAGCACACAGCATTCCTTGGTATAAGGGCACTGTCCAAGTTCATGGCATTATGATATCCAGGACTCCAAAGGCCTTATTGGGTAAAGAGCAAGAGGACTTTCTGTAAACATCCTGTTTTAACCCAAATGATTTCCTAGAATAATAATGAAAAATGACAGTGAAATATTAAAGGAATGGGCACCAAGTAAGGAGATGGCTTTTGAAATGACTAGAGATATTTATACTTTACTCACTAACACTTGAAAGAATTCTCACTGCTATCAAGTGATAGCACTTGTTATGACAATGAACTCACCAGCTCATCAGATGATGTCCTTTCTGGTGCACCTTTCCCTGAGTCAGTGGAAAGTCTAGAGCTCTTTATTCTTGATGTGTAGTGGGACCAGTGGGAAAAAATCCCAAAGAAAACTTGAGAGAAAAAGAAAGTGAATTGAAGGGAAGGGAAAAGGATGTAGTTCAAGTAAATGTGGAAAGAAAGCAACCCCTGTGCCCCGTAATGAGCTTCTCAGAGAAAGCCATGTGTCAGACTGCAGTTCGTGGCTACAGACCCCTGCCCTGTGTGTTCTCCAAGGCAAAGACTCAATAAGAAGCAGTTCCTGCCATCAGAAAGCCCATGTGGAGGCTCTCCATCTTCGGGGGACCCAAGTGAGACAACTCCACCATGATACCTGGAAAGAAATGGCATTTGTGGGGTATAAGGAGATGAACAAAACATGAGAATCAACCCTGAATAAAGTCTGGCGTTAGAATTTTTGCTCTCTAATCTATGTAATGACTTAATAGAGATTTAGAATTATAGCTTTTACTAAATAAAGTGGACTTTTCATAATTTTACATAAAAACGCTTCGGAAGCCAGATAAAAATTATACTTGGGCAAAGCATACATGGATCTTTAGAAAATCTACTAGGCAATACAATTGCATTATTAGCTACCTTTGAGAGGATTATGAGGCAGGGCCCAGCCAATCCACCTCAACAAGTAATGAATAATTCATTTTCGTCATAATAGGACAATCAGTTCTAATGCTTCTGTTGAAGGAAGTAAATTCTGAAGTATGACTGAGTGGGGAAGTCAGTTGAAAGAACCTGTAAGATGCAAGAGGGAGAATTTGGGGTATATCTGGAAGACTATAATTCTCAACTCTTTTTGGATAAGATAATAAGCACTGGAATCCATCTGCCTGGGATTGAATTCTGTCTCCACTATTTAGTAGCTGTGTAAACTTGTTAAGTCATCTGACCTCCTGTTCATCATCTACAAATTAAGGGTAATAAAATGGCTTCTAGTGTTCTTGTGAGGATCAAATGAATTAATAAATGTTTTTATTTTTATAATCATAAAAAGTGCTATTAATAGTGACTATTATGGACTGAACTGTCTAATTTCATATGGTGGAACCCACCTCCCAACCTGAGAATGTGACCATATTTGGAGATGGGGTCTGTAAAGAAGTGATTAAGGTTAAGTGAGGTCATTGGGGTGGGTTCTAATCCAATATGACCCGTGTTCCTGTAAGAAGAGAAGATTCTTCTTATAGGCTCACACAGAGGAAAGGCCACATGAAGACAAAGGTAGCTGTCTGTGAGCCAAGGAGAGAGGCCTCGGAAGAAATTGGTCCTGCTGACACCTTGATTTAGAACGTCTGGCCTCCATAAATGTAAGAAAATTTATTTCTGGTATGTACACTTTCAAGTCTGTGGCATTTGTTATGGGAGCCTTAGAAAACTAACACAGTAACAACCAGATTTCCTTCTAGAAATCTAGACTTTGAGTTTTTATATTATTATATCTGTAGAAAATTGCTTCTAATCTCTAAACGTCTTACATGATAGTTTGGTCTTATGAAATAGAATTAAAGTGAGAACCTAAAATTTCCCTTTAAAAAAGTTGACATTTAATCTGACTTTTCTCTTTTTATATTAAGATTTATTTCTTAAAGCACATTTTTTCAAATATAATATGTTTGAAATTGTTCTCTGCCACTGAAAACTACATCCAGCTAGAAACTCCTATACACTGCAGAATCTGAGAAGCAAAGAATGATAAAGTTTACCAGCTGTGCTCTAAGAAGGAACAATGAAAACTATTATCACAATAGAAAGATGTGGCACCCACTGATGAGGTTATGGCTTATTAGGGCTTTCTAGAGAATGTCAATAAGCATGAATGTTAAAGGAACAAATATGACATTAATAAATAATGTAGAGCAATGGAAATAGTATCTAGGAAGGTAAATACAAACAAATTACATCAATATCTCTATATGTCATATTCTGTTGGAATTATCGTACTGAAGTATATTGTGGTAAGTTAAACATTCATATTGTAACTAGAGCAGCCACTAAGAAAGTAACTCAAAAATAGCTAAAATAATCCACTCAGATGTAAAATTGATACTCTTAAAACATTTTTAATACAAAAAAGCAAATAAAGCGTGAGGAATATTAAAGACACAAGACAGAAAAAAATAGCAAAATGACAGGCATTAATCCAACCATGTTGATAAATGCAGAAAATGTAAATAGACTAAATAGTCCATTCTAAGGGCAGAGGTATAGTCACTTCCTGTCTATGAGAGGCAAACTCAAGGCTCAAAAATACAGATTGTTGAAATAAAAGATAGAAACAGATATATCATGCAAATAATACCTAGAAGAAAAGTGGAATGGCTACGTTAACGTCCAACAAACTTAGACTCAAAGTCAAGAAATATTACTAGAGAAAAGAAAGCCATTTCTTAATGTTAAAAGTGTCAATATACAAAAAGGATATAACAATTGTAGGACATTGTTATTCTAAATACCTTAGAATAGAGCCTCAACATACATGAAGCAAAACCTGAAAATTGAAAGAAGAAATAGACAATTAAAATTTATAGGTAGAGATTTATTACTTCACATTAATAATTGGCACAATCAGAAGAAAAATTAGTAAGACTATAGATTTGTGAAACACCATTGACCCAATTGACATATATAGAACCATACTATCAAATGACTGAAGAATGAACACTTGGGACATTCTTCAGGGTAGACTATATGTTAATATATGTTTATAAATCTCACAAAACAAAAAAGGAGTAAAATCATGTATGTTCTATGATCACAACAGAATTAAATTACTAATACAGAAAATATATCTGTGAAATTCCTAATCATATGGAAAATAAATAATAAACTTCTAAATAGGTCATTACTAAAAAAATAAATTAAATATAAAGTTAAGAAATGCCTTAAAGGGAACACTAAAACAATATGTCAAAATGTGTGGGATACTGGTAATGCCTTGATTAAATATTTATAGGTATAAATGCATATATTAGGAAGAAAATGTAAAACTAATGATCTAATCTCCTACTCCAATAATTTAGAAAAAGTAGAGCAAATCAAACACATAGTATTGGGTTGGTCAAAAAGTCCATTAAGTTTTTTCCGTAAAATAATGTCACATTTTTCATCATCACCAATAACTTTATTGATTTGGATTTTTGAGTAGGTCAACTATCTCCCACATGGTATAACGTTGATTGTTCTCAGTTAATGTCTGTATTTGATTTGATCACTTTCAACCTCTTGGTCTACCCAACTGTGAAGGGCAATCCAGTGAGAAATCTCCAGCATGAAACTTTGCAAACCACTTTTGACATGTTTGATCAGTCACAGCACCTTCTCTATACCCTGCACAAATCTTTTTTGTGTGTGTTTCAGTTGTGTTTTTACCTTCCTTGAAATAATAAAGCACAATATGCTAAAAATGTTGCATATTTCCTTCCATATTCAATATTAAAATGGCTACACAAAAATTAACCAATTTTGTTTTTTTAAATGCACACGGATATGACAGCTGTCACAAAAAATCTAAAAAAAAGTTTTGACTGAAGTTAAAAACAACTAAGTGCTACTAGAGTCATCTTAGAGAAAACACCAAACAAACTTTTGGCCAACCCAAAAATTAGAGCAGAAATTAATGAAATAGAAAAAATCATGGGCAAAAAAATTGATGAACCAAAAAACTTGGGTCTTTGTGAAGATCAACATAATTGATATTTTTAAGTAGTCTCACCAAAGGAAAAAAACACGACATAAATTGTGAAAATCAGTAATGAAAGAGAACTGACTTTATACTCTATACAAGGTATCACAAGGGACTACTATAAATAATTTTATACCAACAAATTAGACAACTTAGACAAAATAGAAAAACTCTGATGTGCACAGTTTACCAAAACTGCTTCAAGAAAAAAATGTGAAATCTAAATAAATCTATATAAAATTAAGAAATTGATTTTTTACAGTTATAAAAAATCTCACAAAGCAAGGTCCAGATTTAAAAGTTTTCACAGATGAATTCTGTCAAGCACTTAAAGAAGAAATAATATCAAACTCAGCACAAAATTTTAGAAATAGAAAAGGACATAAAACAGAAAATAGAATGAACATCACAAGAAAAGGATACTACAGACAATGTTCACAAAAACACAAAAAATTAATAACATGTTAACAAACTGAATCCAGAAATGTATATTAAAAAGACTATACACCATTATCAAAAGGAGTTTATTATAGAAATGCAAGGTTGGTTTAATATCTCTTAATTATTATTATATATCATATTAATGCAACTTAGAAGAAACATGATAACTGTATTTTCCAGAGCATAAGGCATACCTAGGTTTTAGAGGAGGAAAATAGGAAAAAGATGTTTGAAGCAAAAAATGTGGTAAAATAGCCCTGGCTGGTGTAGCTCAATGGATTGAGCACAGGCCTGTGAAGCAAAGGGTCACCGGTTCAATTCCCAGTCAGGGCACATGCCTGGGTTGCAGGCCAGGTCCCCAGTAGGGGACACATGAGAGGCAACCACACATTGATGTTTCTCTCCCACTCTTTATCCTTCCCTTCCCCTCTCTCTAATAATAAATAAATACAATATTTTAAAATGTGGTTAAATATTTAATAACATAAATAACATAATATTTCACCAACGTAAATGTAAACAGAACTCAACAGCAGCATTAACAACCATTGTTCCTCCCAAATTTGGGGGGGAGCATGCATCTTACAGTCCGAAAATACAATATATTAATAAGTTAAGAATTTGACAAAATCCAAGACCTATTGATGATAAAAATGCTCAGTTAACTGAATATAGAAACTCCCTCAATTTGTTATGAGACCTCCATGAACAAAACAATTATAACTAACTAACATGATACTTAAGGACTGCCTTTTCCGTAATAGCATGAAAAAGGAAAGCCAGCTCTCATCATGGGTAAAAAAGATTCCTGAAGAATTTTGAAGTGTTTTATCAATGATACTATGGTATTCTCTATACAAACTGTTGTCATATGCAGATATATATAAATGTCCTTTATTAATTGGGGTACAGCTACCAATTTTCCAGATGTCAGAATAATGCATGTCCTGTTGTAGACAATGGTAATATGCTGTGTAATATTCCTCTTTGGCATTTTATATATTATAAACACATTTTAATACTTCTCGTCTTAATGAGTGTTTTTAAACCACCAGACAAAATACCATTTTAGTGAAGTCAATAAGTCGCACTATCCACCACAGCTAACCCTTTCATGTAGCTCGTCTCAGACCCAGTTTGTCTGCAGTTCCACTGGACAAGGGTTCATGCTTCTGCTCCCTGTGGAGCAGGGGAAGGACAGTCAGTTCCTTCTCTCCCCTTGACCTTTTCTTCTCCTTTTTACCTCCCCCTTAGAGACAGGAACATGGAGTAAGAGGGTCTGCTATGCTTGCAAACCTGCCAAGATTTCCTCCTAAGCAGGAGTCAGTTTAGAACCCATTGTGTGGACAAACTGGGAGTTTTATTTTATTTATTTTTTGCCATTTTTATGTGTGTGTTTTCATTACTATTTATCTCCCTGTACACTATCTTGGCCCAAAGATGGCAGGGAACAGATTTGAAAGTTTCATAGTAAATTTTTGTAAACTGCCCAAAGAAAAATTCCTGGTCTTAAAGCTAGACATGCTGGGTTTTAGATGTACTGCTTATGAGCTTTTTGTCTGAATAAGTTGTTGACAGCTCTCTGAGTCTCCATTGGTTTGCTCTGTAAAATGAGTGGTTTATATAATTAGCTTATCTCTGAGGTTCCTTTCAGCTCCTACATTTTACATCGGGTATGAATTTAATCTCAATGATGCTGCAATACACCATCCCTCCTTATTCCAATCACAAGAAGGTATTTCTGCAATTAATCAAGGATCCAAGAAGGCCCCTCTGTGGAAATCATTAACTGGTTATCTGTAAAGACATTGGGTGTGTCCTTCTTCATGTATTGGCACTTATTTCTCAGTCTCTTTGAATGAATGCTCAATATGCGGCTTGGTTGCGTTTCCTCTTTGTAATCAAAGACAGACCACAAAGATCAGAGGGTTCATTGGTAAAGGAACAAAAAATTCTAGTGACTCAGGCCTGATGCTGGCCTGAGCATCGGAGTAGAAACTTGATGTGTATTCCAGAGGGACTAAGAGATTCCTCAATTACTCCTCTATCTGCTGACAGTCGTAGGAAACACATCCAGGACACTGATTCAGGAAGGTTCCAGGAGACAGCTCTATCTCCATGTTCTCATAACCAGTCACAGCACCCTCTGTCTGCACAGTGTCAAAGACTAATGGACCAACCAGGGCCCCTTCCTCTGCACCCCTCCTTCCATTCTGAGATACTCTCCCTTATGACATTTATGACTAATTTACAGAAAAATGTTATAATTATGACTACCTAAAGTCTGTATTGGTTTAGAGTTTTCAGGCTAACCAATTTGAATGGATACTAAGTTGAAAAGCACAATAAGTTTTATTATGCCTTGGCTACGAGTAAGTCCTACATCTGGTCAAGAACTGAAAGTCAAAGAAGATAGGTAGGTCACTAGAAAAACAATAAAAATAGATTCCCATCATCATTCTGACTGATTTTTCCTATATGTGATCTATTTTCTTGCTCGACATCATTAGAATGCAGCCCTGTTCTTTTTTCAGTAGTTACAAAAGAAACATCACGCGTTTTCTCACATTGGGATTAATTTGGTACCAAGGATGTGCTTGGTTTGCATGTCCTTAAAAATGAAGCATTTTGATAAAGTGATTAAAGACCTTTGGGAACAGCAGTCTGTTAGAATGTGTCTAAGGAGGGAAAATTGCTTCCGCCTTCCAAGGCAGGTCTAAATTTCTCAATATTCCAACTCAGTTAGACTCTTGCTTCAGGGGAAGCAGCTGGGTTTAGTGTGAGCTCATGGGGACCACACTCTCCGAGTGGAGGTGCTTCTCCTGCCGCCTCCATGAGCCCAAGCGTTTCTCTTCTGCACACTGAAAGCAGCACTGAAATACTTCCTGTTGTTTCCCTCTTCCCTTGGAGAGATCACCTTGCACTGGGTGAATTATTGCTCAGATATACGCAGCTTTGAATTTTAACAGTATTTTGTGATGCTGGTCAGTGGTTAAATGTGACTGTAATCTGTAACCTTCCCCAGACAGCTGTTGAAGTTTAGCTCATCTAGGAACACATAAAAAAATGACTCCAGACATTCTGCAAGCGGGCTTTCATTGCATTTTCCTGAGTTGACTTGGGGGAAACTTTTTAGCAGATGTCTTGACCATATGGAACTGTCCTATAAATTAATTTTTATGACTCATGGTTGAGAACATGTTAAATGGAAATGTGCCTCCTGGATGTCTATGGCTGTGGGCACTTTTTAAATAAACACTAGAAGTTTATTGTGACAAACACATCTGGTTTGTGCAGCCTCCTCCTTCCTTCCCTGGAGCTCAGACAATTCTCTTCCCTCGCCCTGTCATGCAGTCTGTCAAAGTGCTGGATACTCTCCGTTTGATCTCCCCAGTCCTCTTGCCAGGGCCTCTGACAGTACTTTTTCCCCCCCTTATCTGGCTAGGTCTATTTTTCTAGTATTCCTGTCCTGCACCCCTGATCACTTCATGAAGGTCCCGTGCCTGTCCCAATAGAGGACCAGAGATTCTGAGATTTTGAAACTGCTGATTGTCTCCAGTCATGCTCCATGTTAATGGGCTTGTCTTCTCTAATGTGTTTCCTTTCCTACCGAGCATGCACAACTTCTTCAGTGATTCTAGAAAAGTTGGGTTTTCGACTTCTTTCAGATTCAGGCTGAAAATTGACAACACAAATAGTAACAAGAACGCCAGAAGCAGTGTTTTAGGAAATCTGTGTTGGCTTTTTACAAGTATATATTGGTTATGAAAAGATTTATATTTAATTAACTATACTAATTCATGGATTTGCATTTTAAGATTATTATTATCTTTAATCTGTAGGCCCTCCTCGGTCCCTGGGCACTTTTGGGAACACAGGGTCACACAGGCCTACACCCGAGGAGGCCGGAGGGTGAGGTCTGCCGTGCCCACTCAGGAGACCCAAAACTGTACCTTTTACCACCACACAAAAGCACACGTGCACTACACGATCCCAGATGCCATATCCACCCATGGTCACTCCTTTCTCTTGCTCTTTGGGGGAGTGTTTAAGTTTCATGATTGTTGTTTTTAGTAGCCCTAAGAGCAGGCCCTGAGAAAAGGAATGGACAACGTGGTAGGAAGGAAACCGAAGAGGCTGGTGTCCTGGGCACTGGATGACAGGAGAGCCATCAACTGTGCCCAGTATGGCCAGGGTGAGGGAGGACTGAGAAGTTCCCTGTAACTTACTATGTGGAGGACATGCCAGTGGCTGGGTGGTGACGCATCCCGGGCATGGATGTCAGGAAAGAGAAAGGAGAAAAACTGCAAGCGAGGGGCACAGGTCCATCACTGAGGATTTTTTGTAGTGAGGAGAAGCAGAGAAATGGAGCAGCAAATGCAGGGGGAAAGGCAGGCCCAGGTTTTTATTTTTCGTTGTCCCCTTAATAAAGAATGTTACTGCTTTTTCTTTCCTGATTGAAAAGCAGTGATTCCAGAGGGAGGGGAAGCCATGGCAGCCGTAACTGCGAGTAGGTGGGAAGAGGAGATGGCAACTGTCCCCAAGGGGAGGGCAGATAGTTAATGCACACAGGTGAGACGCAAGGCAGGCGCTGAGGCTGCACAGGTGTGTGGGAGGGCACATAGTTAATGCACACAGGTGAGACGCAAGGCAGGCGCTGAGGCTGCACAGGTGTGTGGGAGGGCACATAGTTAATGCACACAGGTGAGACGCAAGGCAGGCGCTGAGGCTGCACAGGTGTGTGGGTGGGCACATAGTTAATGCACACAGGTGAGACGCAAGGCAGGGCTGAGGCTGCACAGGTGTGTGGGAGGGCGTATGCACACAGGTGAGACGCAAGGCAGGCGCTGAGGCTGCACAGGTGTGTGGGTGGGCACATAGTTAATGCACACAGGTGAGACGCAAGGCAGGCGCTGAGGTTGCACAGGTGTGTGGGTGGGCACATTACTGGTGTGAGAAGGATTTCAGAGGAATCATCCGATTGCTTCTGGTTCCTCCATGAAATAGGAAGTGATGTTTCAGCTAATCCCGTGTGCAGCCTTCATAGAGATTACAAATCTCTTCCTTCCATCCAGTACAACCCCTGTTCACACATTTGTCCAGACACTTTCCGTGCATCTGCTTCACTTTCTATTTATAAAATGTCTCATTCAACTCATTCCTCCCTCTTCTTTGTACCTGTAACTCAAGCTCAGTACACTCAAAATAATAAAGTTTACACAGGATACTTGAAAATAATGATTATATATGTGTCTGTATTTTTTCCTTTTCAACTATTTTCTAAATGACAGTGATACTATACCAAAAGGCACAGCCATGGCATAACTGAGTAGACACCCTTGGGACCTGTCGCAAGTCTCCTTGGACTGCTTCTGAGTTCAGCCATGGAGGCAATGGGAGTACAGAGTTTCTCAACATCCTTAGTATTGATGCTGAGGCTTTCCTCCCGAAGCCTCACCCAGCAAGAATAACCCAGGGGCCTCCATTAATATGGGACAGGAGCAAGTAAATAATCTAAGGGACAAGTCACTGGAGGAAGGCTCCAAACTCATCCTTCAGGAGCACTTTCTGGGGTTTTACTGTGTATTTGTGCAGATCTGAAGAAACTGCGCCCCAGTGCCCACCATGGTGAGGTGGAGGTGTTGCTGCCCCCTTCTCCTTCCTTCATCTCTTCTCCCTCCCTCCTAGACTCCCTGAGAGACATTCTGAGCCCAAGTATTCAACTCAGCCTCTGTTGGTGACCATGTAAATAAAAATTAAGCATTTAAAACCATAGAGGGAGCAGCAAAACAAAATAATAAAATAAATCTAACATAGATAACCATATGTCAAAGCTGAGTTTCATTCTACAACTCTGGTTGCCAAAGCTCAATGAAGAAAGGATAGACAATGGATGAGTATTGCCTTATTATACGAAAAAGCATTTTGACTGATTTGGAAAAACTCATTCATCTTTTGGGGAAAAATGACCATACAGAAGAGTTAAACTCGAATAAGATTTTTAAAGTGGGGTGGCATCTGCATGTGCACATCACCCCATCAGGAGAGCTGAGGCCTGGCTGCTACTTATGTGTCACTCAGGGATTCTGACAGGTGACCAGGCACATGCAATGTATCGCAAGTGGATTGTCTGTATCTTTCAGGCTAATCCCAAATCTAAAATACCATACTGTACCCTAGTACTGCTGTCTAAAATCCCGATAGCATTTTTAAAAAGTAGATTATGAAAATCGGATGAAGCATTTTCTCTTGTACAGACTCTAAAATAAGCTAATAATGCTTTGATTTGCTTTGTAATGAAGCCTGTAAAACCCTCACCCTTTGGGAAAGAGGACCTACCCTAGATTGATGAAGCCTTGGAAAGAAAAAGCACGCCATACCTGAATTGCTTTCTTTCAGATTTAAATAAAAATGTTTACAGAGATATGAATGCCTAGACTGGTTCAAAGAGATTGTTTTGTGGTTTGCAGGAAAACCTCATACAACCAGAAGTGAGCTAGCTAATGCCCACTATTTCTCTGTAGCTGTTCAGTCTATAAATAATATTTTTGTGAACTATTACTACCAAAAACTTCCAATAATGCAGTGCTCCCAGTTTGTAGAATGCATTTGTCCCTGAGGAATCTAAGATCCATTCTAGATACTAGTTCAGGGCTTCCTGGGTATGTTGTAGGAGCCAGGGTTCAACCAGAGAAGCAGCCGATGGGAGTCTCAATTGATTGTGGAGCCTGACTAGACAAGTCCAAAATCTGTAGGACAGACAGGCTGCCTGGGTCAGTTGGTGCAGCCAGACAGGGTAAAGCAGCTGCCCGCCAGTGGAAATGTCATCTTTGGGGAAACCTCAGCTCCTCTCTTAAGGCCTTTCAAGTGATTGAATTAGACCCACCAAGATTATCTGGGATATTCTCCCTACCTAAAGTCAAATGATTATAGTTGAATCACACATGCGAGATACATAGCAACACCTCTAATAGTGTTTGTTTGACTCACTGGGTACTGTAGCCTAGCCTGTTTGACACATTGCACTGACCATCACACCCTTAAAGAAGAATTATAAACTTCTGCAGGCTTTAAAAATGTAGCAGCAGTCAGGCAAAGCTTGTTTGGATAAAAGTAAGAAAAAACAAATTGTGAAAACCTCTCTTCTTGGCAGTATCTTTCTGATGAAGTGTTTTGTAGTTAATATGGTCTGTTCTCCAGGAAGCACACTGATCTCTGGTATTCAAATGGCTCTAACCAAAGTGTCTCAAGATCTCCAGTTACTCTTGCCTGAATAGAACATATTCCCAATAGAACCCCCAGTGACACCATTCAGATAGCCCAGGAGACCTCTACGGAATGGACTGAAGATCTTTGAGTAGCTAACTAATATCAGGAGGATCTAAACTCCTCTCTCAGGGAAATCCCAGGGCCATGCCCACACCCTCAGATGTTCGCATCAGCAGCACCTCTCATGCTGCTAGTACCCAACAACATCGGGGCACCTGTGCTCAAGTCTGGTAGCTTAGGGTGTGGCCCTGGCCCTTGTAAAGAAGGGTGAACATCCTGGGAGGTCACTAGCGTAGGTTTCCAAAGCAATGGAGCACCTGGCTGAATCTTCACACCTGAGGTTCTTTAAGTAAATTTCAACACTTAACTTGCCTTTCTCAAATAATTTACTCTTCTGGAAAGGTTATCTATCTCAATCCAGACAAATATTTTTGAGAGAATGAAGATGTCCAGACTGTGTTGTGTTAGTGTGATGTTGTGTGGTGCAGGTTCTCCTGGTTGTCACTGGAACGAGAGGCATTGTTTTGTTGGTGAGATCAAAGTATAAGGCTGGTGTTGCAAAGCTTGCCTTGAAAACCCCTCCTGGGTATGGAAGCCTTTAAGGGCAAATGATGTAAGGGTTAACAGGAACTGCTAATTGCCTGTGAGTCTATCCCCTTATATACTCATAATTTGCTGTTAATTGGTCTTTGTGTGTTAGAAAAACTCTATTGGTGATAATGTGAAATAGTTAATCACCTTGCTTTGTTTTCCCTTTGTGTCCCTTTCTCTGTGATGAAAACTATACCTTTAAAAATGTTCACATTTCTTGTAGCTTTGTTCATGATGAATGTCAGAGGAATGAACTGCTGCCGACACAGATAGAAGATACAGATACCACTGCCGATCGGCTCGGCTTATTACAACCTCTGTGCACAGCTGAGCTCCATGTGGGACTTTAAGTTTCACTGACTTTCTAAATATCTCCCTACATTAAATTTTAAATACATAGTTATACAGTTGAGGAAATAAAAGTTTTGAATAAAAAGTTGGAACTAACACTGTACTTTCCAATGTACTTCCTGCAGGTGAGCACTAGAGGAAACCAATTACATACTCTATGATCAAGTCGTTAACACACTTCTAGAAATTTTCTTGCTTGAATTTTCTTCAGAGCCTGCATTAAATACTTCTGCTTAGTTTTGAAGAGACATGGAATACACACTAACACATATAAATAAAATTTGGAGTCAAGTGTCAAGTGTAGGCAAGTTCTCAAGTGAATGATTCTATCTTTGATCAGTAAGTTATGAAGATAAAACCATATATGGTTATGTATTCACTAACTAAATCTGAAAATAATTTTTGAGACAGATTTACCAAAACATATCCTGAGTTGTGACATACATGTGTGTCCTCACAGAGGTACAGCACCAACCGGAAAATGTATTATTGGATAGGTCTATTTTAGAAAGCTATTTCATGTATGTAACACTTCTTAGGTGCTTTAAATTGCTTATATGTAGTTTAAAATTACCAATTCATTATCACTCTACTAGGGAGTTAGAAAAGATGCGCTACTGGTAGAAAGTTGTGTTGTTCACTCATGTGCAGTTATTTTCTCCTTTTGGGCACAGGGCCATATTCACTCTTCCACCTGCTTGTCATTTGCTGGGTTCCTATGACTAATCTTGGATGATAGGTAGTGATGGAAAGTGATGTGTCACTTATGGCAAAGATAGTGTCAAGTCCATGTACAACATAAGTCTCTGTTCTGCTGCTATAACTGAAAAGGCCACATGTTTCATAGGAAGTAGACAAAAGTTTGTGAATCATACAACAGCCTATTCTCTGTGTGACTGTGGAGCCAAGCCCCCTCTAGTCCATTCCTGACATGTTGGGTGAACAAGAAATAATTTTTGCTGTGTTCAGGTATGGAGTCTTTGTGGTTGCTTGTTAACAGAGCATAATGATGAACCAAGCCAGATGAATACTGTATTTGTATATTTCCTTATCTTAGAATTTAAAGAAGGTTGAGTGTCAATAAACACAGCAGTTCCACTGGTACAACCCCTTCACCACCAGCAGGAAGCCACTACCAGAGGCAGAGCCAGGAGGAAACAGAGGTGCTGTGGTGAATGTTCAGGAAGACCGAGTTGTTGTGGCTGGGCGGGAGATGTTTTTAAAAACTCATGAAATAGAAAACTTTTCGGTCTCCTAGGTTCATAAAAACTTACATTATTCTTTCAAAGTCTTTCTAGTTAGGAACTGGTTTTCAAATTTCAGTTCAAATGCAATCCATAGGCAGTTGAGCTCACTGCCCATGCGGAAGGATTCTGTGATTCTGTTATTCAGGATTCTTTGTCTCCAGCCTAGGAGGCCACCTAGGAAGAATTCCTATGATGAACTTATCCCCTTAATTCAGTGAGGATGCTAATGAAGATTCATCAACACAAACTAGCATTTATAGGCACACTTTCAAATCCCATTTTTGCAAATTTTGTTGCACAAACTATCTCATGCTAGCCATCGTTTTCAAACAGCCAAGTTAGGAAGAATACCTTGAACATAATAAACTTAAATATTTTCTGTTATTTCATCAGTGGTTATGCTAACCCTTTTCCCCTAGTTGGAGAGAGATACTATATTTCACAAGACTACAGCAATGTATTTAAAAAGGTATAAAAAATCAAATTGCAAGTATTAGCTAGATAATGACCCAACCAAAAGAAGCTATAGATGACAAAATTGCATCAAGAAAACACATTCATAAGATAGAAAGACCATCACTTCTATTTTTTTGTAAAGATGCTGTTTGAGCTAAAGTAAAAATTTTATTGCCTTAATGGAGCTGTTTTTATTTTAACAACCATGATCATCATACATTTACAACTGTTGGATATACAGACAGAGCAATTAAAGTGAACAGCAAAGCATCAGCGCTGAAATAATTAAATAGCCATGATCACGGTCAGTGAGAATGAGTCAAAAACTTTGGGAAAAGTCACATACCTAATGAATAATTTATTCCTTAAAATAAATGCATGGTTTGTTCAAATAAATAAAAGTGAGTTACTGGATATGATAGAGACTTGAGGATCACTTTTGGGAAATTCAAACCGAACTGTAATACCCTTGGTCATCTAAACACAGTGAGAGGGCAGCATTTGGAACTCAGCCATGACAGAAACAAAGTAAGACAGAAAAACAAAGCAATTTCTGACTATTTTATTTTTAGTCTTGGTTTCAAGGTCTTCTTTTGAAAATCTGTAGTGTTGTGATTGCGTAGCTCTTATAAATAATCAATTCAAAATCTCATTGAAAAGTTCTAATTTGTTTCAAAGTCCCTGGCAGCCACTGCCAGACTCAAGGTTAGACTCCAGTGAGAAATGATGAGATAATCTTTTCATTTGTTTGCTAGGGTTGTCATAACAATACCACAGAATGTTCATCTCACTCTCACCTTCAAATAAGAAATCCCAAATTGTTTTTTGCTTAAATCATTATTTCCTCAATTCTCTGGCTCTTCTGGAAAGTCTTAACAGCCATTATTTTCATGGAACACAAATGAATCCCCCACCTTTATAACTGAACTTTATTTGCATAATGCCATTTGCTACTACTCATAACCATAATCCCTTTGAATTTTATTTTTTAAAACTTGGCCCATGTTGTATAGACCTCAATATAATAAAGGTCACATATGACAAATCCACAGCTAACATTATACCCAATGGGGAAAAACTAAAAGCATTTTTCTTAAGATCAGGAACAAGACAGGCATGTCCACCTTCACCACACTTATTCAACACAGTACTGGAAAAAAATGTAAAACTGTCATTATTTTCAAATAACATGATACTGTGTATAGAGAACCTAAAGATTGCAGCAAAAAAAAAACCTACTATAACTGATAGATTAATTTAGTAAAATACAGAATACAAAATAAATACTCAAGAATCAATTGTATTTTTATACACCAATAATGAACTATTAAAAAGTAAAACTAAGGCCCTGGCTGGTGTAGCTCAGTGGATTGAGTGTGGGCCTGCAAACCAAAGGCTCACCAGTTCAATTCCCAGTCAGGGCACATGCCTAGGTTGTGGGCCAGGTCCCCAGTTTAGGGTATGTAAGAGGCAACCACACATTGATATTTCTCTCCCTCTCTTTCTCCTTCCCTTCCCCTCTCTCTATAAATAAATAAACAAACAAACAAATAAATATTTTTTTAAAAAAGTAAAGAAAGTAAAAGTGAAACTAAGAAAACAATTCCATTTTCAACTGCATCAAAAAATACCTACCAATAAATTTAACCAAGGAGGTGAAAGACCTGTATTCAGCAAATTATAAAACACTAAAGAAATTTAAAAAGATACAAAAAAGTAGAAGCGTATACTATGTTCATGAATAGAAAAAAATTAATATTATTAAAATGTCCATACTACCCAAAACAATCTATAGATTCAACAATATTCTCATAAAATATAAATGGCATTTTTCACAGAACTAGAACAAATAATCCAAAAATTTATATGTAAGTACAAAAGACCCGAAACAACCACAGCAACCTTGGGAATAAAGAATAACCTTAGAGGTACCAAGCTATTTGATATCAAACTATACTACAATGCTATAGTAATAAAAACAGCATGGTATTGGCATAAAAACAAATAACAGAGATCAATAGAACAGAATAAAGAGCCCAGAAATAAACCCATGCATATTTGGTCAATTAATGAATGACAAAGGAGACAATAACATAAAATGGGGTGAAGATAGTATGTTTAATAAATGGTGTTGGGAAAATAGTACAGATACATGAAAAACTTATACTACATTACTTTTTATAACCATACATGGGAATAAAATTAAAATGGATATAAGACTCAAATGTGAGACTCAAAACAATAGAAATCCTAGAAGAAAACATAGGCAGTAAAATCTCAAACATTTTTCATGGCAGTAATTTTCCAATATATCTCCTTAGGCAAGGGAGGCCAACGAACACATAAACATTTGGGATTAAATCAAACTATAAGTGTTTGCACACCAAAGGAAACCAGCCACTGGAAAAAGACATCCACTGAATGGGAGAATGTACTGGTCAGTGATACATCTGATAAGGGTTACTACCCAAAATTTATAAAGAACTTACACTATTTAAGACCTAAAAAACAAACAACCCAATTAAAAAATGGGCAGAGGGTTTGAATAGACACTTCTCCAAAGAGGACATATAGGTGGTCAATGGACATGAAAAGATGTTCAATGTCACTACTTATTAGAGAAATGCAAATCAAAACCACAATGAGATATCACCTCACACCTATCAGAATGCCTATGATCAATAAATCAATGAACAACAAATTTGGGGGAGGATATGAGAAAAGGGAACCCCCGTAGGCTGTTGGTAAGAATGTAGGTTGGTGCAGCTACTGTGGAAAACAGTATGGGGTTTCCTCAAATAATTAAAAACAGAACAGCCTTAGGACCCAGTGATTTCACCTGTGGGCATATTTCCAAAGAAACCCAAAACACTACTTTAAAACAATAGCTTCGCCCTTGTGTTCACTGCAGGATTGTTTATAATAGCCAGGGTGTGGAAATAACCCAAGTACCATCCATAGATGAGAGGTTAAGAACTTAAATATTTCTTCATATATATAATGAAATATTACTCAGCCATAAAAAAGAATAGAATCTTACAATTTGAGATGGCATAGATGAACCTAGAGGGTATTATGCTAAGTGAAATAAGTCAGACAGAGAAAGGTGAGTACCACATGATTTTACTTTTACATGGAAGCTAAAGAGCAAAATAAAGAAACAAACAAAACAGAAATAGACTCTCAGATACAGAGATCAGACTTATGGTTGCCAGAGGGGCAGGAAGTTAGGGGGCTGGGTGAAAAAGATTAAGGGATGGAGAAGGACAAATTGGTAGTTACAAAATAGACACAGGGATGGTGAATATAGTCAATAACATTGTACTAACTACATACATTGCCAGGTGGGCACTTGAAATATTGGGGTACCACTTTGTCAACTATATGATTGCTACCACTATGCTACACATCTGAAACTAATATGAAATAATATCTATTGTAAACTGTAATTGAAAAACAGGGGAGTGGGAGGAGGACAAGGGGGGAGAAGGTACAGAAAATAAGTAGCATAGACGGTAGGTAGAAAATAGATAGGGGGAGGGCAAGACTAGTAGGGGAAATATAGAATCTAAAGAACTTGAGACACGTGGTCATAAACTAAAGGGGGGGATGGTGGGGAAGGGGGTGTGCAGGGTGGAAGGAAATGAAGGGGGGAAATGGGACAACTGTAATGGCATAATCAATAAAATATATTTAAAAAAAGAAAAATAAAATAAAATTTAAAATAGGTTAAAAAAAATAAATTTGCCTCATGCCCACATATCCTGGTTATAGCTCCTCAAAGTATAAATAGACCCTTAATCAAGGTGCCTTTCATGTCTACGTGTACCTGTGAGTTTCACAAGTGCATATTAAATATCTCCTGTGTGCCAGACATCATGCTAGACTATGAGGGTAAAAAACTGAGTACAATACCATCTCTGCCTTCTAGAAAATGAAAACCTGCTAGGGAGAAATATATAAAATAAATCATTTCAACTCCACGTGGAGTGCCAAAGGATCCCAGAGTCTGTCTGGACCACATTATGTGATCTGGCTCCACTGACTAAAGACAATTGGGCCAATGGGAGCATCTGAATCCAACTTGGCCAATCAGATTCCTTTTCCTGGGATTGTAGAATTTGAACATTGAGGTAGTTTTCTCAGTGGTTACATTTGAAATATGAAACTCAAAATCTGTGGGGAAGCTACATTTTGCCCATATGTGTCCCAAAGAGCAGATTAAAAGGGGTTTTTTTTTCTGAGAAAAATAAAAAATTAAAGAATTGGAAGGCAAACAAATAAAAAATAAACAAACAGACAAAAAAAACCGTAGATAGGTCACTTAAACTGTAGAAGTGTATTTCCTCATAGTTCTGGAGGTACCAAATCCAAGATCAAGGTGTTGGAGGGGGTTGGTTTCTCCTGAGGCCTTTCTCCTTGACTCGCAGACAGCCACATTCTCACTGTCCTCACATGGCCTTTTCTTCCCCCACACGGTGACAGCCCAGGTGTTTCTTCCTCTTTTGATACGAACACCAGTCATAACATCTTAGATTAGGGCCCACCTGTTTGACCTCCTATCACCTTCATTACCTCTGTCAATGCCCTGTCTCCAAGTGTTACACTGGCATTTAGGACTTCAGCCTGTAGATTTGGGCATGACACAATTGAGTCCACAACACCTATTAAGTAAAATATGAAGAAATATGCTCTGATCTTTAAAATCAGAAAATGTGAAACAAATTCTTCTTGCCTGTACCATGTCTTAACATAATTAACATATTTATCAATTTGCTTTGAATTAAGAGAAGTAACATACATGCAATTATGAGAATGGTGTTTAAATAAATATCCTGGGTGTTTGTAAACTAATGCTTATGGTTGTAACAATAAAGGAGCGAAGCTGTTGTGAAAGATAAAATTCTAGATTCCCAAGAAAATTTCCCCTACAGGGGCCTGTTATCATGGATGGCGGATGCTGTCAGTGCTCTGGCCACTGGCCCTGGATCTTCCAGGGTGCCCCAGGTTATTTTATGTCACACACCAGTAGATAGCAGAGTTATTGCCAACTATAAAGTAATTACACTTTCTGTGGAAATGTAAGCAGGTGGTGGCACCTGTAGTCACTACTGAGATAAGTGACAGTGTAGTCACCTCTTGCAGAACAAGGACTCTATACAGAGTCACGGAGAGAACCCAGACTTGCCTATCATGATTCAGATGCATCGCCGAGTTAATCAGTAATGTGCTGTGTAGCACATTTAAGGTAGCTGCTAATTATTATCTTAAGAAGTAAATGAAATGCAAGACAGAACTTACCATAATATATGTTTCCAGGACAAAAATTCAACTAGACTATAGTAGTGGGAAAAAAAACATTGAGGTAGGAAGAATCAGAAAGTTTGTATACAAGTTCAGGCCATAATACCTACAAACTAGTGTAACTGCTTTGATGGATCAAGATCAATTTAGTAATGGCAAAGTTGTATTTAACCGAATTTCATATGATGACATTGTCTTAACTGATGAAATTTTTATATAACTGATTCGATGGATTGAGTCTATCAAGATAATCAAATCTTTATGTGTAGGTAGATACCACTTACTCAGCTTTTCTGTATCTCATTTCCCTATGATAAAAGAAAAGAGGCTTTTTAGTCTATTGTAGTCTCCCTCTCATGCTTCTAAAATGTATTTCTCTTAAATGTTTAGAATCACCATAAGAATACCTGTGTAGACCAAGACTTTATAACTGTGTTAATTTTGCTCTCATCTGTTGATGCTTAGTGACTTTTTACTGTTGATTACCAGATATAAAGCTATAACCTCGGGAGTATTTTTAAGATATTTAAAAATTTTTAAAATTAACAGCCCTGGTCAGGTAGCTCAGTTGGTTAGATAGTCATCCCAATACTCCAAGGGTATGGGTTCAATCCCCAGTCAGTGCACATAAAGAAACAATCAATGAATACATAAATATGTGGGAACAACAAATCAATGCTTCTTCTTCTCTCTCCATATATCCCAATCAATAAAACATATTTAAATATTTTAATTAACATACATTAAGCTGTATTCCATTTTGCATAAGTTTCTATGGATTTTGACAAATGTATAAAATTTTATGACGACCACAGTCATTCCCTTCTGATTTGCTCTGCCCATCAATTTTCTTTTTATCTTCCAACTGTGGCAATCACTGATATACTCTCTGTCTCTATAGATTTGCTTTTTCCAGAATATCATATAAATGGAAACATACCCCATGAAGCCTTTTGAATTTGGTTCTTTTCATTTAGTATAAGGAATTGGATTCGTTTTATTTCTTTGGCAATTATTGAAAAGCTTCTATAAACATTTAAGTTTGGCTTTTGTGAGAACATAAATTTTCCTTTATTTTGGACAGACATCTAGGAGTGGAGTTGAAGGATCAAATGGTAAATGTACACTCAACTCTAAAATATCTGCCAAACTGTCCTCAAAAGTGAATGAACCATTTTGTATTTCTGTCACTAAAACTCAGTATTTTCAGGGGGTTTTGAAAAATTACTTTAGCCAATTTCAGCTGATATGTTTTTATATCACATTCCAGTAGAGAACGCAGGCATAACTACAGATATAGTGAGTATTAAAATTAGTTAATGTGAGCCCTTTGTTCTTTTTTATATTCGCACTGACCATTCTAATTTCTTTACTTTCTATACAAGTTTTAGAGGCCAGCTATTTGAGACTAACAAAAAATCCTGATGAGAGTTTGGCTGAGATTGAGTTAAATCTATAGATTAACTTGGGATGACTTGGCATTTTAACAATTGAATCTTCCATACTATGAGCATAGTATATCTCTCCATTTGTTCAAGCCTTCTTTTTAAAAAATCAATACTTAATAGCTTTTATCATATAGATCCTGTACATATGAGATCTGTCCACAAAGTACCCAGCCATATAATATGAAAAATAGAGACATTTATTGAAGAAGATACAAGATACAAAATACATTGTATATGGGACAATGACATCTCAGTTCCTTTCAAAGTAGGCACCTTCCCAATAAAAAAATACAGTTAACATGGTCTTGATCTTGTTGCAACTTTGCCGTGTCTTCCTCAGGAAAGGAGAATCAGGCAACTTCTGTGGGGATGACTGGGCCTTTGTTTCTGCATCATAGCTGTAGACTCATGATTCATCTCTTGTTATTTCCTTCTCGCAGAAATCTAACTCTTTGGTAGCAGTTTGAATCAAGTCATGAGCAACTGCAGCACAATGTTCCTTCTGCTCTGGTAGCAGAAGCCATGGAATGAATTTTGCCACAACAAGTTTCGTAACAAGATCATCTGTCAAAACCTTGGACACAGTAGATTTTGGAATCCCTATCAGTTTCCAGTTCCTGCACTGTCAGTAGTTGATCTTCATTGGTTGACTGTAGCCCACACATGTACAACATTCTCACGTGTTCTGCTTGTTGTAGGTCTTCCAGAATGTGGGCCATTTTCAACAGATTCTTGACCGCGTATGAAGCATTTGTGCCACACTTTTATTTGTGCTATACTCATTGCATCATCCCCAAAAGGCTTCTGAATTATCTAGATAATTTCTGTGGAGAAATACTCAAGCTAGCACAACATTTGAGGCAGCTCCATTGCACTACTGGCTCAACAAATTTGAAAGCCACAGCCACACAGTACACATGCTCACTTAATGGCATCTACCACCCACACTGACTAGTACCAGTGAAGTCATCATTGTTCACACCTACACATTCCAATCCACTGTCTTTGATGGACAGGTTACATTGACGTTGCACAACCATTTTCATTGTATTTATAATGGCTGGGCTTTTTCTGGACCTATCTTGTGCATATATGTATATATTTTAGATTTATATTTAAGAACTTAAATTTTTGGTGCAATTGTAAAGGGTACTTTATTTCAATATAAAGTTCCTTGCTAGTATGTAGAAGTACAGTTGAGTTTTATATAATATATTGATTTGCATTCTATGACCTGCTAAATGCACGCACTCATGAGTTGCAAAAGTTTTTTGTAGACACTGTAGGAAAGTTTATGTAAATAATCATGTTTATGATTAATGACAGTTTTATGCCTTCTTTTCAAATATGTATGCCTGTTATTTGTCTTTGTTGTCTTGTCACATAAGCCAGGGCCTGCAGTTCAATGTCTTTATGTGATCTGTAACTCAGCAAGAAACAGAGAGTCATACAGACAAATAGAAGTCAGAGGCCAGGGAAAATACAACCATTTAATTTGTAACACCACTGAATTGAAACTGATTGACCAAGCCTATATTAAGGTATTTTAACTATGTTTGGTAGTGTGGAGAACAGTACCAATAAAATGGCATTGGCCTGGTCAAGACAGCATAAAGTATATAAAACAAAATAGCTATTCATTAAGTCATGTCACCAGTATGGCTGCCAGTCAGCCATGACACTTTTTGGTCCACGTGGGAAACTACCTAAGTCACACTAGACACATCTGGCAAGGAGACACACCTAAGATATCTGCACATGTAATCAGAACTGTGGTGTCAGCAGAGTGGCCCCACCCATAGATAGATGCTTGGAAAAATTCCCCACTTGCCATCAGGGGTGAGAAGGCACTTATCAAGAGAACCAGAAAGGTGCAGTACACCACTTTCAAGGTATAACTGAAGCAGGCTTGGGGCCATTGCTCAGACAGCCGAGCTCCACGCACCGTGATTCTGCTGCACACTACACTGATCTCCCTTGCCATCAGCCACCAGAGGCTTTGCCCTGCTGCACCCAGGACTTTGCCTGCCCTGCTTACTGTCTAGCTCCAGAGATTCTCCCTTGTAAGGCCCTGACATCTGCCTTGCTCACAGTGCTGTCTCCTGGACCTGCAGGTTGAGACTCTGGGACTCGGGTTTGCTATCTCCCAGTTCTTTCATGTGATGCTATTACTAATTATTTCTGAGTAATTAATATTGTTATTAGGTTAGTATAGATTTGGATTAAATCTGTATTAATAAAAGTTGAGTGAGCCTGCATTAATAAAGTCTTAATGAATAGCATGGTCACCTGGGTTGGCTCCCTGTTATTTCTCGAAACCAGTGTCACCTGTAGGAGTGGTGGTTATACAGGCAGCTCAGCGTTTTCAGTTCTTAAGACCCAGATCAGATGGTCCAAGTGGGGACTGAAGCCTGGCTTACAGGAAAGACTATATTGTGAATATGATGCTCACAACATGTAGGCGATAGGAAACCATGTACTAAGAAATAGCTCTAAAAAGAAGCTGACATAAACTACAAATGTGCAGTCTGCTAGTGCACAGGGACAAACTAAGATCCAGAAGTGAACTATGGAAAGAGTGAGCAGAAGTGATGGCCCCTCTACAGGACATAAATCCAAGAAAGTGTAAGTGGCACTCCAGCCCTTTCTGCACTAAGAGTTGTATATGAAGAAATCCTAATCTAGGATATGGGGATGATGACAAGGCTACTGAGTAAAAGAAGTTGCAGTTATAATGTTTGGATAATGAATAAATCTTTTGCAGGTGGGAATGAGAACAAAAATGCATGGAGTTCACTATAAAGTGAATGAAGTTTAACTTGTCTTATCTCTTGAATTACAGAGATAAGGATGGCCCACTATAGTTCTTTAGGAGGTGGGATGGGAAGAGGGGGTCAGATAGCCTCCAGTCTCTCTGCATCTACAAAAGATGAATGAGGCAAATGAAATTGATGAGCACACTGCAAAGAACACTGATGATGTGGAATATTTCCTACTGTGGGGAACAATGACGAGGATTGATTCATTATGGATGAATAAAACACTAGAAGGTGCTGTGAGATCCTAAACATATTTGGACGTCAAACATTTTAACAGAAAAATATCAGCAGAGATACAAAGAAAGGCAGATCAAAATGGACAGTCCAGATAGGTACTCAGTGGCCTAAAGATCTTCAGGAATGGAAGGGTTGCCTGAATGTGTGGGAGAAGGGGCACACCACATGGGATACTACTAACTTAGATCCAAATCCAGACGCATGCCACCTTTCTCAGACCTAGAACACAATTTCTGACTGCTGTTAAGGTTTGACCCAACTCAAACTCGGGAGACAAAGAGTTGGGACAAATAGTGACAGCCAACTCTGATATTTTCATGTGTGAAGGCAAACAAATAGGAGCTCTATTTTATATACAGAGATGTGAACACTTCCAGTAGTAGTCCCCCTACTTATTAGTTCTGTAGCTTACATCCTGTTACTTAAACGGTCTCACTCTATTTTCTTCTCTGTAAAACTGCAGTTGTAATATCTACCTCAAACACTGATAGAATAATTAGGTGAAACAACATAGAATAGGTTTTTAATAAGCATCACTTCCTTTCATTATCTCAAACATTAAAGTGATTGAGTGCTAACCAACGAAGATTCTGGAATTTCCATGGGGAGTGCCTGTGGACTCCACCATACTGGAGGGAAGTTTGTATGCTAGGGAAGTTCTCTTGAGGCTGTGATTCTGCAGCAAGCATACTGTTTTTTTTTTTTTTTATGGATATGCTATTGATTTGGATCGTCTCTCGTTGGTTGCATGGCTAGAGAAACCAGGAACACTAGAGTAATCCTTAGTCTGCGAGCTTCCCCCTGGCACTGCTGTTGGTGCTAAAGTTTGTTGCTTGGTGAAACGGGCCATATCTCACTATTTATACAGACCCTCGCTGGTAGTAAATAAGTGTGCCCATCAAACATTATGGTTATTGCTATACTAGATGCTTTCTGAGAGTCCAGGCTGGTGATGACTATTAAATCATCCTGTAGACAAAGATTCCAAGAGGGAAATGAAAGGTCAGAAGCACTGCTTATTAAATCCTCGAAATCATGTTTTTGTGTGTGTGTGTGTCTCACTGGTCTTCAGAAGCCTTAATGACTGCAGCTAATAGGCCTGAATTTTCTCAACAACCCTTCCTGGGAAGCCTGCAGTGTGGTGGCTGAGCAACTTCTGACTGTGGGATCCTGACTGTTTTTAGGAGCAGTCCTTGGGCTGTTGTAAATAAGCTCATAAAGTAAGATATTCCCCTCTGAAGCTAAATCAAAGGCTCCAAAGAACAGAGTCAAAAATCTAACTTTGATGTGAAATAGAAACTGTCTTCTAAAAATCTGTGTATAGAGTTTGAATGAGTGAGATATCTGGAAAAATCTCACTATCAGAGAATAACCCACAAATCCTATCCCAGGAAGAAAACAATTTTCATAGTAATAGAGAAATTAAATTTAAAAACTTTTATCCATAGGGTAGCTTTTAAATAAGGATTAAGTATTATTAAAGAATAGGAAATACATACACATACATTCATGCAATTTAAGAACTTATAATAAGGGTTTTTCAGGGTAACTGAGCAGAAACTAAAAGTTTTGTGTATAACATCTAGTTGCCTATAATGACCAAAAAAATATGCAGTGTTCCAGGGATTTGATTCTACTTTCATTGCTCTTTGAGAGGTAAAGCGACCAACTCTGATGCTTTCATAAATAAGTCGTAGAAGCTGGCTTTTCTTCTTTGTTCCTTTTCCTCTTCCTCAGATTTCTTACATGAAAAGTCTTCTTTATAATACTACTTGAGTTCTTCAGTTTTCTCAGGCAGGATTTTAAAAGTTCTCAAAATGAATTTGAGTAGTGAGTGGATGTGATTTTGAAATTGTATTATTGCCAAACTATAAGGGCTTATTTAACAAGCTAAGCGGATGTCCATTTCTCTCTCACTATTTCATGAATTTTCCCTGAAATGGATCTCTGTTACAATGATTAATGATCTCCCATAAAGGTGTAAGGCCAGTGGTACATGAGCTCCAAAGGAGCGTCAAAATTAATTTCAATGCACTTGCACTCCTGTTAATATTAGCAATAATTAGGAGCTCTGGATTTTTCTTAACTCGAGTACACAGTCTTCCTCTGACATTGATAGTTTCGCAGTTGTTCTAACTGAATTTCTCGTTTCATTACATTGTATTTTTACAGGCCTTTTCACTTTACAATATACCCTTTTTCTAATCCACAACTAAATTTTTAATTTCTTCCATGTAGCCATAATATCTTACTTATCTTCAAATCCTAAGAACTTATCAGTTCCTAACTCCTAAAAGATACTCAGCTGATTTTTAATTAGTAATAAAATGAATTAACAAATTAATTTGATATTTTATCCAAAGTAAATGCAAATTCAAAGTGATAATAATAATTAACTCATTAATGTTTCATTCAAACTAATATTCAATCATATTTTAGTCAATTAGTTCTTAACTAAATTGAGATACTGAACCTTGTTAATCAGTGACAGCCCACTGAAAGGTAAGTTTAGAGTTTTAAGAGGAAAAGTTTTCATTGGTGAAAAAATTAGAATATTACTTTTGCATGGTATGGGGATGAACAATTAATGAAGAAGAGGGCTATTTTCAGAGGCACAAATAAAAATCAGATTAATGCACTTGCTGATTTTCTTTCTTCCTGTTACATCTGGAACCAAGATGAGGCTCAGGGTGCACCGTGAACCTCACAGTTGCTGAGTGTTTTTATTGCTATTTTTTCAGCAGTAACGATGGATTCAAACCAGTTCATCTATGTGCTCCCCCTCGGTAGTGCTTGTGACTAGAGAAGAAGTTATCTGAAATTATATTTACAGCTTCGGCCATAAAGAGAGCAAATATAAGTGTTCAAACAGCATCTGAGTAGTGACCTCATTGTTATCTTTTTCTAAAACCTGAACACTGACTCCCACAATGTATTAATTCTTTTTTGGATGCTTTAAAATTTTTTTCCCATTTCTTTGTTGTTCAAGTACAGTTGTCTCCATTTTCTCCCCATCACTCTCCCTCTCCCTAGCCATCCCCGCCTCCCACCCTCTACCCTACCCCGTTTTAGCTTTAAGTAATGCTCAAAATACTATTACTTAGGAAGATAATAAGCAAATGGGAAATAAATCTGAGTACAAGGAAATGGTACAGCTCTTAAAAATGCCACAAGAAACACCAAGAACATGATCTATTAGGAAAATATTTAAAATATACATACAGGCAATGGGTGAATTGTTTCAATTAATAGACTTTAATAAACCCATAAGAAAAAATATATAATAGAAGCATTATATTTCTATATTATATATAAATTATATATTCTATTCTACTATGTATTATATATAGATATACAATGGAAAAAGAAAAGAAATATGAACCAGATATATAAATAAATAAGTCTCAGAACAACAACAAACAAACAAATAAATAAAAAGCCACTGCTGGAAAAATGTAAAAAATAATAAAACTAATTAAATAATTTGTGAAACTAAAAAAAGACAAAAAATGAGGAAGTGGTACATATTATTTGTAACAAAGGGAATACAAAACAAATAAGAAAACTGATTTTTTTACCTAAAAGTATATTGCCAAGAATAATGTTTGGCTTTATTTCTTATAGAAGAGACTATGAGTCAGAGGGGCTCTCATACTTTGTTGGTAGGAGCATAAATGGTATCATATATATTTGGAGAATAATTTGATATGAAACAAAACCAAAAATCTACACAGATTTTAACTTATGTTTAGTAATTTACTCAATAGCCATTCCTTCAAAAGAACATGAGAATATATATTAAAACCTATGTCAGCATATTTAAGTTATTGGAAAAGTCCTTAATGTCTTTTATTTCCCGTGATGAACTCAGTTAGGTGCTGGGTTTTGCCTGCCCCTCCCTAGTTTTCGGTCCGTTTAGCACTGGTCACTCTAAGAAATATCCTGGTTTAAATTGTGCTGCTATGAACATTGTGGTGCATAGGTTCTTTGATATTGATGTTCTAGGATTCTTAGGATATAATCCTAGCAGTGGAATTGTTGGGTCAAAAGGCAGGTCAATTTTTATTTTTCTGAGAAAATTCCATACTCTTTTCCATAATGGTTGTACCAGTCTACAATCCCACCAACAGTGAACTAAGGACCCCTTTTCCCCACAACCTTTCCAATATTTGTTGTTTGTTGCTTTGTTTATGATAGCCATTCTGACTGGTGTAAAGGGGTATCTCATTGTGGTTTTAATTTGCATCTCTCTGATGGCTAGTGATATTGAGCATCTTTTCATGTGTCTCTGGATATTCTGTATGTCCTCCTTGGAGAAGTGTCTGTTCAAGTCCTTTTCCCATTTTTTAATTGGGTTGGGTGTCTTCATAGAGTGGAGTCGTTTAAGTTCTTTGTATATTTTGGAGATTAAACCTTTGTCTGAGGTATCATTGGCAAATATGTTTTCCCATACAGTTGGTTGTCTTGCTAATTTAATACTGTTTTCTTTAGCCATGCAGAAGCTTTTTATGTTGATGAGATCCCATTTGTTTATTCTTTCCTTTATATTCCTTGCTCTAGGGGACATATCAGTAAAAATGTTGCTGCGTGAAATATCTGAGATTTTCTTGCCAATGTTCTCCTCTAGGATTTTAATGGTGTCATGGCTTATATTTAAAGCAACCTAGGTGCCCATCAGCAAATGAATGGATCAAAAAATTGTGGTACATATACACAATGGAATTCTATGCAGCAGAGAGAAAGAAGGAGCTACTACCCTTTGCAACAACATGGATGGAACTGGAAAGCATTATGCTGAGTGAAATAGGCCAGGTGTTGAAAGACAAATACCATATGATCTTACCTTTAACAGGAAGCTAAACAACAAAACAAACAAGCAAGCAGAAAAAAACCAAAAAACAAAGACACTGAAATAGAGAACAAGAGGACAGCGACCAGAGGGGAGAGGGAAGGGAAGTTAAGGGGAAAAAGGGGGAGGGATTTGGAGGAACAAATAGGAAGGACACAGGGATGAGAACTCAGAGGGGTGGAAATGGGAGGGAGGTGGGGAGCAAGGGGTGGGGGAGGCTGGGATGGGAGAAATAGACAAAAAAACTGTAATGAAAAATAACTAAATAAAATAAAAAAGAAAAATAAAAAAAGAAAAAGAATGAAATAAAAAAATATCCTGGTTTAGGTGATAAATTATATAGTCACCCATTCCATATGGAAATAGCTAAATCCATTATGAAAGACATTGTAGCACACGTAGATCTAATGTTCTATTTTATACCTTTTTGTACTATTTCAATTTTTGTCATGTTTATGTACAGCTCTTTCATATTCCTATATAAAGTATTGGAAATCACTGTTTTTATGGTTATTCTCAGTGGAGCTAATTCCTGCTGAACACTGAAGTTCTAATGGTATGATTTTACTACAGAGTTCTAAAGAATTGGGTTTTAATTGTTCTAGTGGGCAACTGTGATGTATTTATTCTATGTAAGGCAATATCAAATTCTCTTTTGTACAAATATAATGCTTACTAATTTCATTATCAGGATATTAATATTTGCTGAGTGAAGAAACTCTATGTCTCAAAAAATGTTCTCAGTGTAAACTTTGGTGATCTGGTGCCCAGCGAGCATTACATTGAAAATCAGAAGACACAGCTAAGAAGAAAGGCTCAGTAACCCTTTATGTGCCTGAAAGTCAGTAGAGCTGAACAGACAGCACGGCTGAGGCTCCTTCACAACATTCAAGCCAAACTCATGTTGACAGTGAGGCTGCTCAGGTTCAAGTCCTGACTTTTATTACTTGGGAGCTCCGCAACTTTGACTTACAATGTATAAAAAAGCACATCTGGTTTCCCTCTCATTTTTTTAGTTACTCTTTTTCCTTAGGGTTTCACTTTTCTCTTTAATGAACCTATCTAAGTGGCTGTTTTCCTTCTTTCAAAATACCCCCTGAGCAACACTCTCAAACCTCCAAGTGTCAGTTACCTTGGGAATGAACCCAAGTGCAGGCCGTTCTTCAAACCAACATGATCAGGCTTCCAAAGGGGTGGAAAGGGAAGGAGCATTGCTCTTTTAGTTTGTTTTAAACTTTCATGGAGATGCCAATAAGTCGTGCCATTTGAGGAAAAAAACGATGCACTTTGCTATCTACAATGTGGTGATCAGACCAGTAATTTGGACATCATCTAGATGCTTACTAGCCTGGGACCTACTTGGGCAAAGGCACATTCCTGAGAGCTCAGACGATTCACATCGACATCTGAGAACCACTGAGGCAGAATGCTGAATTCCACCGCTGTCTTATCGTCTTCTGGGCTCCCGCCTACATTCTCATTGTCATTTACTTGTGAAGTATCTTTTCCTGTATATTCCAACGAGGACCTCAACGTCAACTTAAACTTGCAATTGAACTAATCCTCTTTGTTCTTTCAATCACGAATTGGCATGTTTCTCTCAGTCTTCATCTATTAATAATATCTGTTCATCCTGGCTTCATACTTGAGGAAACAATTGCCTCTTAATTTTTAAATGTTTTTTCACACACATTCTCAGTGTTCTTTCATGTTATGCTTTTCCATATCCCTCGAGTGTTTTTCCTTTCCATTTGTACCCTAATTTGGAAATCATCCCTTCTCACTGAACTTCTGAGAAAGCTTCCTTCTGCTCTTACTGCCCTCAGCCCTTGTTTCAATTTACTGTGCGCAGCTGGATGAACACACACCAGGATCAGCTGGCAAAGAGGGTAGCCTAATACTAACAATCTTTAGAAGAGATTTCACATTTTACCTGAGAAATTTACTCATAAATTTCACTTTAATGAAATTATAATCTACCATGTTAATGTCCACATTAAAGTGAGTTTCACATTTTCTGATTCTTTGAGGATGGAAATTGGTGATCACAAAACAAGGGGCAGATTGGCAAAATCTAAAACAGTTAAATCAGGAAATCCATAATATCCTTTGAAAGGAAAATACAACAAAAATAAATTATTTTTACTTTCTCCGATTTCACAATGAGCCTGTGTGTTTCTTATTTGATTAAATTCATCTTTCCATCAGTTATAGTTCAAATAAGAAATTACCAACATTTCTAGTCACTTTGTGTACTTCCTCAGCAAAATAATTCAATACAATTAGTTGTGCAGCTTATGCCATTTTAACGAGTTTGAATTTTTGTCCAACCAGTTATCCTGCCGAAAGTAATTAAGTTATATCCAAATTCAAATATTCATGATGTTTTATACTTATCTTAGATTTTACTTTTAAAAATAAAATAGCATAAATTAAAGCACAAAGATGATAGTTTTACTTCTTTAGAATGCTTAAGCTCAATTTAAAAAATGAAACAAGACAATTAGCACAAAGGAATCCTTACTTTTTTACGACGGGAAATTGCTGAAGTTTTTAAAGGCAAGTGTTTGCAGAATTCCAGAAACTGAACTTGTTTACCTGGAGGAGGAGTTTGTTGAAGGGTAAATGGATGAAGGATAGAGATCACTTAATACTAATGCCAATTCAAATGATTTTCATCTTCACAGTGCTCTTGCAAGTTTAGTAGTTATATAATTTATTATTCAGAAAATTGCAACAAACAAGTCATGGGTTCTTGAAACCAATTTTGAATTCATAAAGCCACTTGGGTAAGTTTAATGTACACTTAATTGTGTCCGATGAATAAGCATGCTTCCTGAAGCCTCAGGAATGTTGAGAGAAGACACATTTGGACGGATGCCTGTAGAGAAGGAAGCCACTCCAGCCATGGCATAAATATTTCTGTATCTCCGTTTTTTTAGCTTAGGAAAAATATTGGCTCCAAAAATAATTTCATTAGCTATGTATTTTACTTATTATTTTAATGACAGGGCTAATCATTTCTATTTCCAGTGGTTATTAAACAGAGACAGATCCTGGGATTGAACTGATGAGCAAATGATAATAAGACAGACATCAACCTTTGATTGCCACAGGCACAGATGTGTATAAAAAAGTAAAACCACAAATTCTAACCCACAACTGAAAGGGTGAGTCCGCCTCTGGGAAAAGACTGAGACAGTATTTTTGGAATCTCCCTCCCTCCAAACCCTGCAAATATTAAATATTAAACTTCATAGATACCCAACAAACAAGCCTCTTCTCAATTCTATGGGAATCTAAGTGCAACTTTAAACACAAGCAAGGCAGTGAGTCTGTGCTTGAGTAATAGAATCAGGTGGGCAGTAGTGGGCTCCACACTGTCACAATTTTTCCCACTACTGTGCACAGACCACACTGGGTGAATATGGAGATTAAGTAACAGGGTGAGGAGACCTGGAGGCATTGGTGTGGACGGGGAGATGGCTGCCCCTGCTTGATAACAAAGAAGAGGATTTACAGCCTGGCTTGAGTCACTGAGTTTTATTTGGAACCTGCCATCCTGATGGCCCAGGGCAGAAGCCTGGGGTTACCTGCTTTTGGATGGCGGAAATCAGTTTTCTCCCCAGGCAACTACATAAACCGATGTGACTGGTGGTTTTCATCCTTCCACTGAAGTATGAGGAGGAGATGTTTTGATGGTTTGTCTTACAGAGCTAGGCCCCTTGGGTTCAAAGGTACTAGGTCAGAAAGAGACAGATGATGAAGGAAGGGGGCGGCGTGGGTATTCCTCTCATGCCCACAGTTGAGAAAGTACAGAAAATAAGTAGCATAGACAGTAGATAGAAAATAGATGGGGGGGGGGCAAGAATAGTATGGGAAATATAGAATCTAAAGAACTTGAGACACATGGTCATAAACTAAAGGGGGGGGTAATGGTGGGGGCTGGGGGTAGGGTAGAGGGGAATGAAGGGGGGAATAGAACAAATGTAATGGCATAATCAATAAAAAAATAAATTAAAAAAAAAAAATAAAGACCTCTAGCTGCAGGAAGGTTTCTTGCCTTCCCTTTGCTGCTTCAGAGCTCCTGTGACAAAAGCACACACAGCACCTGGAGGACAGAGCGGAGCTCCTCCCACCTTGGATCTAGAAAATGCTGCCATCTCCTCCTGGCATGTGAAGAAACAAGAGAAGCAATGGCCTAGAAATGTCCAGGACATTGCAACTTCCCAGGGCATAAGTGGCCAGGACCCTGAAGGGGCTTCCAGAGTCAAGTTGGACCCTGAGGCCATACAGGAAAGTTTCAAGGACATCTTTGTGCACACAATGAAACTCTACAGAAATATTTGGAGATCTGGCTGCTGAGTGGATAACCCACACCCAAGTGCATAGAGATTCACATCCATCAGTTTTGAATATAAAAGTTTAAAAAAATAAACTCTTCCTCTATTTACCAACGGAGCCCCAAACACTCAGATTTACATGTTCTTTAGAGATAACATTCCTCTATCCCTGATTCTTCCCGTACTAGACACAAATATCAAGACAAGTTAGTTGCTGCTCTTCTCAGTAGCCACTTTTTACCATCCTATCCAGAACTCGGATAAAGTGCTTGCAATTAATCTGAGGAAGAAAGATAAGTGATATTTTCCAAATGTAATTCAAATCACCTTCCTTTAACTCATGCTGCCTTGGCAAAAATAAAAGGACCAAAAAGAAAAAAATTATTTCAACGTTCACTTTAATTGCAATTGCCACTTTTCTAAAGGAAAATTTCAGAAGCATCATTCACCCCTCACCTCACTTGATTTAAACCTTTATTCTTACAGCATATCCTACTGATTCTGTTTCCTAAGGATCACTTGATTCCATCCCTTCTCTGACACCCACTGCAAGTGCCTCAGCTCAGGCCCTTAAATTCTCTTGCACTGAATACTATATTGGTTTGTTAACTGGGCACCATGTTTTCTACTTTTCTTTCCTTTGGTTCATATACTTTTTAAAAAAATATATTATATTGATTATGCTATTACAGTTGTCTAATTTTCCTCCCTTTATTCCCCTCTGCCCTGCATACCTCCTCACATCTGCATACCCCCCAGCCACTTAGTTCATGTCCATAGGTTGTACATATAAGATCTTTGGCTTCTACATTTCCTATACTGTTCTTAACCTCCCCCTGACTATTCTCTACCTACTATTTATGCTACTTATTCCATGTACCTTCCCCCCCATTCTTCCTCCTCCCTTTCCTTGCTGATAACCCTCCATGTGATTGCCATTTCTATGATTCTGTTACTGTTCTAGTTGTTTGCTTAGTTTGTTTTTATTTTCTAGATTTAGCTGTCAATAGTTGTGAGTATGTTGTCATTTTATTGTTCATATTTTTTATCTTCTTTTTCTTAGGTAAGTCCCTTTAACATTTCATATAATAAGGGATTGGTGATGATGAACTCCTTTTATTTGACCTTATCTTGGAAGCACTTTATCTGCCCTTTCATTCTAAATGAAAGCTTTGCTGGGTAGAGTAATCTTGGATGTAGGTCCTTGCCTTTCATGACTTTAAATACTTCTTTTCAGCCCCTTCTTGCCTATAAGGTTTCTTTTTGAGAAATCAGCTGATAGTCTTATGGGAACTTCTTCCTAGGTAACTGTCAAATTTTCTCTTGCTGCTTTTAAGACTCTCCCCTTATTTTTAATCTTGAGAATATACTTATGATGTGCCTTGGTGTGTTCCTATTTAGGTGCAACTTCTTTGGGACTCTCTGAGCTTCCTGGACTTCCTGGAAGACCATTTCCTTTGCCAGATTAGGGAAGTTCTCCTTCACTATTTGTTCAAATAAGTTTTCCATTTCTTGTTTTCCTCTTCTCCTTCTGGCACCTCTATGATTCAGATATTGGAATGTTTAAAGTTGTCTCAGAGGTTCCTAAGCTTCTCCTCATCTTTTTGAATTCTTATTTCTTCATTCTGTTCTCGTCAAATGTTTATTTCTTCCTTCTGCTGTAAACTGTTGATTTGAGTCCTGGTTTCCCTCTCATCATTGTTGCTTCACTATACATTTTCCTTTACTTCACTTTTCATAGTGTTCACTTTCTCCTCTATGCAACCATACTCAGCCAATTCTGTGAGCATCCTGATTACCAGTGTTTTGAACTGTGCATCTGATATGTTGGCTATCTCTTCATCATTTAGTTTTATTTTCTCTGGAGCTTTGACCTGTTCTTTTATTTGAGCCTTTTTTTTTTTTTTTTGGTCTTGGCGCACCTGTTACATAGTAAGGAGCAGAGCCTTAGGTGTTCACCCAGGCAGGGCAATCCACGTTGCTGTGTTGTGACACTGTATGTGGGGGAAGAGTCCGAGAGGGAACAATGCTGCTTGCTCAGCTCTCTAGCAGATTTCAATCACTTCTCATGCTTCCCACAAGCCAACTGGGTCCTTCTGGTGCTGATTCCCAGGTAAACAAGTTTGTGTATGTTCTAGGACCCTGTGGGTCTCTCCAAAATGCTCTCCTGTGAGGCTGGGAGTTTCTCCTGGCCCCTCAATCCCCACAGGTGTTTTCAGTCAGAGGTTCGAGGCTTTATTTCCCCACTGGGACTCTGGGTTGTGCAGTCTGTCTCGCTCCCCACTTGTTCCTTCTGGTTCATCAGCACACAAGTGTGGGACTGCCAGGTCCTCCAGCTGCCACCTTGCCATGAGTCCTCTTGGCCTGGCTGCCTGTCTCTGCGTCTGGATGGGTGTTTCCTCTTTAACTTCTTGGTCATTGGCCTTCCATTCAATTTGATTTTCTGTCAGCTCTGGTTGTTTTTTGTTTTTAAACTTCTTGCTGTCCTTCTTTTGGTTGTTTGAGGAGATAGAGTGTATCTACCTATGCCTCCATCTTGGCTAGAAATCCCATATACTTAATCCAATACAAAATGCAAAGTGGGTTATTCTTTTTTTTGATTGAACAAGAACCAAACAAAAAATATATAATATAAATCATCAAATGCTTTAGAAAGGCTGTAGAATAAAATCTAAACTTATCACTTAGGCTACTGCCATCTCGCAAGTGGCATTTTGTTATTTGTGCTCTCAGGTCTGGAGTTGAGATGGAAACATAATTAATACTTCATAATTATTTATTTACCCTTCTTATGGATGACATAAAAAGTCCTGGTGTTCTATAAAATCTACCCACTTCACATTTCTTCTACACTACCTACTTCTCTTTATGTGTACAGCAACTGCCTGAATCCCATAGGAAGCCCTGTGATTTAGGTACTGAGTCTTATAAGATAATCAATGCAGAGCTAAAATATAATTATGTTCCAACATGGAATGAACTATATAGAGATTATTAAATGGTTAATAGAATATTATGCCAAATACATATGAATACATAGGTAGGTAAGTAGATAGATGGTGATAGATAGATTGGTAGATAGATAGTTGATAGAAAAGAAGGAAAAAAGAAAAATTGAAAAACAAGATAAGTGCTTACTATTTAATTCTTACTACCATTAAGTTGAGGCATCAAATTGTTGCCCCCCCCATTGTAAATCTTCTGTTGATCTCTCATTTTGTCAAACATATCATGAAAAATAAAAACAGATTTGTTATGCTTTGATAAAGCTTTTTAAAATAAAAAGTTACATGATGTAAGTGATATGTTTAGATAGAGTGTTTAGTAGAAGAAGCCCTAGCTTGACAGCTAGAAAACATAATTTAGTGTCATCTTTGGTACTTATTTACCCTAAGAACTCAACAAATTGCTATATTATTGCTTTTTATTTTTTGTTTTGTTAATAAAGGGCTTTAAATATATATATATATATATGTATATGTATATATGTATAAAATTTACTTATTTTTAGAGAAAGGGGAAGAGAAGGAGAGAAACACTCTCACATGCCCGAACTGGGGACCTGGCCCACAACCCAGGCATGTGCCATGACTTGGAATCAACCCAGTGACCTTTAGGTTCACAGACCAGTATTCAGTCCACTGAGCCACACCAGCCAGAGAAGGCTATTATTTTTGAGACTATTATTTGAGCCTCAATTGCTTACTGGATAAAATAAGTACATTAATATCTGTTCCATCTTTTGATATTGCATAGTTTGATACCATGAAGGTCAAGCCAAATGAAATACCCTGAAAACTGTAACTCACTTTAATTTATTATTTTCTCCACTCATTGTTATTTAAATAATAAATAAAATAGCTCTTATTTACCATATTAACAAATGGTGTTCTACTGAGCTCTCAGAAGTTTCTTAAATCTCTATGGCAATCTGGAAACTTATTTTTTATAGCGTTCTTCTGGGAATTTTATTATAAGAAAACTGATTGTCAAGCATGTTTTCCTTCTCAGTCTTCTCTCCAGAGACACGATGTGGTAAAGGTCATGTTGATATATATTGAAAGTTAGCATTTTCAAAATAGAATACTTGAAATCAACATGAAAAAATCTTTTAGAAAATTAATTTTTGCTTAAATATTTTATTTCTATGTTTCTAACATACAGCACCTCTCTTCCGATTTAATGATGTGCTTTAAAAACAGTTGACATTTATGCATTTAATTGCATTAATTTTATTCTGAATATCTTTAAAGAGAGTTTATAAAAATAAAACTGGTAAATTCCACTTCAGTTGGAGAATTTAATTTATGGTGAACTTCCTAGCTATCTCATTGTCTTCCAGCCCTGCTTGCTGTACTTGAATATGGATTTCTCTGTCTCAGTCACTGAGAGTACTACATTCTGACAGATGTATATGTCACGGGAAATCATGGGTTAAATTACAGCTGAAGACTCAGCTGTAATCAGTAACTCAGTCCCTTTCAAGATCAACTGACATGAGATGTATATCTCTTTGATTTACTACCTAAAAGTTGAAAATAACAAGTGGTATTTAAGTTTCTCACAGTTGTGTGAGCAATCCGAGGTGCCTGGGGATTTCCTGGGAGGCCCTCGGGAGCAGAGCCTGGGCATCATTCCCATTTCACAGATGGCTGGCTGTTTCTGGACAGTCTAGAGTCTTGTCTGAGTCTCACAGTAGCACAAGGGACCTTCCAAGGGAAGTGAATCCGACTCCCAAGGTCCTTTTGGTGAACGGTGCTGCCGTTTCCAGCTGTGTGACCTTGAATAGACTCCATCCCTGTGGACATCAGCTTTCGAATCTCTAAAACAAGGAGATTAGAAGATTATTGCCAAGGTCCCTTCTAATCTTAAAATTTCACATATTTAAGTGCAAGATTTATTTTATGTAATAAAATCAAATATGCTCCTGCGATTTAAAATGTTTTACTGAAAATTTTGGATAGGAAAATCAAATTTAATCCCATAGAACTCAGTATTTTTATCACAATTTAAAAGTTTCTTTATTCATGGCTCTTTTCTCTGCTTGCCATTTTGAAAATGATCTTTTCATAATACAGAGAATACAGCAAATCAGAGAATTTCAAATTAGGTCATTTAGTGCAACCACTATTCAATTTTAAAATTGATGTTTATATTTATGTATTGCTCTTATCCTATATTTTATTATGAAAAATTTCAAAAATATAAGAAAATTGACTTAAATACAGTTACATTCTAAAACAAACATTTTGCTCTATTTGTTTTATCACATACCTATCCAAATGTCCACTTTTCTGTCTATCCATTGGTCTCGGTATTTTTGTTGCATTTTAAAGTAAGTGGCAGATATCTGTGCTCATCACTACTGAACGCTTCAGGACGAATATCATTAACCAGAGTTTAGAATTCATTTATAGCTTTCTCTTCTTTTTTAGTTTACATTGAAATCCAGGAAATCGCACAAATCTTAAGTGTACCACGTGAGACATTTTAATGATATAGACATCAGTGTAACTCAAAGATGAGTCACAATAAGTAGTATCACAACTTTCTCAGAACGTTTTCTTGTGTCCCTTTCTGGTCAATCCCTGAACATATAGACAGGAGCCAACTGCTGTTTTGACTTTCCTCACCAGAGATGGATTGGTTTTCCTATTACAGAATTTCATATAAATAGAATTATATGGTATGTGCCTTTCTGGGTAAAGTTTCTTTTAGACACCAAAATTTTTCAGATTCATTTCTGTGTACAGTTTTATTCCTTCCTATTGCTCAATAGTATTCCATTGTCTGAATACATCAAGCTGCTTCCAGTTCTTACATAATAGTCATAAAACTGCTATAAACATTTAGTTTATGCCTCTTTGTGAATGTATATTTTCATTTCCATTTGTTTATTACCTAGGATCAGGATTGCACAGTTATAGGATAAAGGTGTATGTCTAATTTTATGAGAATCTACTAGAACTTTTTAAAAAAGATTTTATTTATTTATTTATCTTTAGAGGGGAAGGATAGAGGGAGAGAAACATCAATGTGTGGTTGCCATTTGTGCATCCCCTGCTGGGAACTGGCCTGCAACCCAGGCATGTGCCCTGACTGGGAATTGAACTGCAGTCCTCTGGTTCACAGGCCTGTGCTCAATCCACTGAGCTACATCAGCCAGGGCTACTAGAACTTTTTCTAAGATGTTTGTAGGATTTTATACTCCAACCAACAGAGTGTGAGAATCCTAGTTTGTTAATATATTCACAGACATTTAAACTTTAGACAGGGGGGTGTGTAATGGCACTTTATTGTGAACATAAGTGTCTCTTTATTGTGAGGTTCTTATGTTTTATTCTAGAAACTGCCGTATTTTAGCTTCTATGTTTATGTTTTGTAATAGAGTTATCCAGTTCTTACATCATCATCTTAGAAAAGTTTTTCTCCATTGGTTTGCTATAGTGCCTTTGTAGAAAGTGAAATAATCTGATAAGAGTGTGTCTATTTCAAGGCTTATTCTGTTTCATTGGCTTGTCTACCCTCATTACAGAATTATTGTCTTGATTGGTTCATGTTTATGGTTAGTCTTGAAGTGAGTCAGTGCAAGTGCCCTAGCTTTCTTCATCTTTTTAAAGGTTGCTTTGTCATTTGAGAGTCTTTAAATTTCCATGTAAGTTTTAGAATCACTGTCAGTTTGTACCCCCCCAAAATCTAATGAAATTATGATTGAGATTATATCAAATTTACAGAATCATCTGATGAAAATTAATATTTTAACAGTAGTAGTCTTCTGATCCATGGAAATAATAAGTTTCTTTATCTCTTTCAGCATTTTTTAGGAAAATGAGTGGTAGTTATGCCTATTTTTAGGAATGAGTGAGTAATGAAAATAAATGGCATAGTAGAAAGCAGGGCAAATGGGTAGCAAAAGAGGAGGTTTGAAAATGTGGGTGTGGTTTCTATTACTTGTTTAGACCAAAGACAATTCTTATGAAACAGAAGACCAAAGACCTTGAGAAATCTTTATAAGATGAGCACTTTAGATACAATATAAAGCCAAACCTGCAAAGCAGAAAACATTTCATTGTGCAAATTTCATAACGACTTTATGTATTGCAGCTAATTATGTGTGTGGCTAATTCATAAGATAAAAATAAGATGAGCGAAATAAAATTTCTAAAAACTAATTCTAATCTTTTCTAAAAAAAAAACAAACACTAAGACGATGCATAAAATTAGGTTTCTGTTTGGAAGTTAATATAATTATGGCCCGCCCACAGCTATTACGGCAAAACCAGATCAGTTGTTGACTTAACTAATGAGAAACAATGATGGCCAGTTAAGGTCCTAAACTGGCTTCCCTTCCCAATGTTTGTTTCATGGAACGCACTAAGTCATGAGGATATCTAGACTAGTTTATTCTATAGATCAGTTGAAGGTTTTTGAAGTGAAAGAAAAATAATTTCATAGTTATTTCAAATTTCTAGTAGTCTCCAACTAATAAAGTTCAATGAGTTAAGGAAGCAAAACTGACACATCAGTAATGGCTATTGTTCTCTGAGTTGTACATCACACACGCACACACAAACACATATACAATCTCTCTTTTTAAAACCAGTCTAACAGAATACTAGTGTGAGTTGCCTGACTCACAGAGTAAATGTCATCCGTACGAGGACTTTCTGGCACATGTTCATACACTGCACAGCTTCCTGAGTAATCCTGGAAGGGGTTGAAGGGCACTGGGTGAACATTTGCATCACCCGCCTTCTGCTGTGTTGCTAGGTCCACTGGACTTAACGAATTTACCACGATGGAGATCTCTAAGCCAGTCCCGGGAAAACACGATTGGATTCTGTTGGTTTAGGTTATTTGTAAATTAAGCACTCTTCAACTATAGCTGAGCAATAGAATGCTAAAGCATTACATTTTGTTGGTAAACTGTTTTGAATCAGATTCCGGAAATCAAATGGAACTTCCCATCGCAATTCGGAAGTCTGAATTCTTCCCATCTCTGCCAGAGTTGCATTTCAGTCCTTTCCGTGTGCATAATAGAAGCACAACACGCTTTAAAGTGTAGGGATATTCCAAATGGTACCATTCTTAATATGCTGTGTTGCTTCTATTTGGTAAATGTGTCTTTTATTGATCATTGCTCACATCACATAGTAGGTAAACAATGAGTTCTTCTATTTACCATGTAAAAAGAGTGAAAAACAATGGGTACATGTTTTCTTTTCTAGACAATGAATAAAAATGCTACATTTTAATACAAACATGAAACTGATGGCTTCTTTTAAATGCCATGTTATAATAGCTGCTCATTTTTCTTTTATGGTAATAATGCTAAAAAAGAAAGGTGTTAGCGGTCTAACTTCCTGTACTTTATAGATAGGAAACAGGATCACAGATATGTAGTAATTCACACGCATAATAGATATTTGGCTCTAATTAGAATTCATCTGGGTCTCTGACCTCTAAAGCAACACTGTTTCCACGACAAGAGAGGGAGCAGCAATGAACTTGTTGTTTCCCAGGGAAGGGGCATTTTGCATGCAGGAAAAGAAGGGAAGGCTGAGCAACAACAGGAGTGAGGCTGCCGTTTGTCTCGGCCGGGGCCTCGGATAACTTCCCAGGGAATTCTGAAGCCAGGGTACTCGAGCTGGCATCCAGGCCCCACTTCAGTTTGTCATTAGGCAGGGCCACCCTGGCAGGGCAGCTCGCGTGATGGGTCTCTGGCCAGCTGAGGCGAACTGCGGGAGCTGCCACCTGGAGGAGTTCTTCCAGCAGCGAGGAAATCAACCTTTCTTCCCAGAAGGGAACACGCAGGGTGCATGGCACTGCACCACGCTTCCTTTGAAGATTCACAATTTACCATTCGTTCTCATGGTTTTCTGTTTATTTTATATTACCCTACTAAATAGAAGGCAAGTTGAAGGGTGGGTGGTGACTTTTTCTACGTTCATCTGCCTCATCTATCTACCCAACCTGCCTATGTTGATCTACGTTGAGCAGATACTCAACTTTGACTTTGCATCGTGATGCATAAACGCATGGCCTTTTCTCTTCCATCAAATCCCCACACTAAATCAAGCATTTCTGCTGCTGTCAAGTCCAACCTGCCTAACATAGCTCCATGTGACACCCCCTTTCTTTTAAAGATGCTGTAATGCTGTAGAGTCCTTCCATTCTTGCTTAACTCAGTCTTTAAGCCCATAACCCCCACTTGTCTTCTACTTTGCTACCACTTCCCCTGGACTGAGACTCTTGCAGGAAATAACTAGTCCTGCTGTGATCAGATTATTCAAATTATACTTAGCATTGAGTCTTCCAGGTATTCCCTTAGAACATAATCAGTGGATATATGTCGAATTTGAATGGATCTTACTAAAGGCAGTTTATAAAGTTTTAAATATCTTACTTTTAAGAGATGTCTAGAGTTTCTGTACTGTCATTTTATTTTATTATAAAGTGTGTGTGTGTGTGTGTGTGTGTGTGTGTGTGTGTGTGTGTGTGGATCATGCAGAAGATAAAATCTAAATGGATACAAGAGACCCTCTGGACTTTATCTTTAAACACTTTACCTCAGCATGAGGCTTTGGGCACATTGGATATTCAGAACTTCTGTTGACTGATTCCACGTGTTAGAATATCCAATGCACTGGAGATTACACGGCACCAGTGGGTAAAGCAGTCGGGCCGCTGGGAGCCCAGCTACCTCACAGTCAGAAGTATAAACTGACCTCATCCATACCCATGGTTCCCTTAGGGCAATCTGCTCCAGGTGGAAGAACAGAAGAGAAGGGAAGCTTTTGCCATGTCAAGCATGTATTTAGAAACATGAGAAAAGTCTAGTGGCACCAGAACTAACTGAACATCTGTCTAAGACATGAAGGAGGAAGCTGGGAAGTCTACATGGTGACATGTCAATAAGGAGTCCTCGCAGCCTTTCAGTTTTGTCAAAGTAGTGGACAGTGTCCCTGGGTACCAATCCCCTCATTGTTCACATGGAGACATCGTTCACTCTATGCTGCTTCTTTAAAATGGTCTCTTTTTTAAATTTGTGTAATCTCAAAGGATTATCAGTCACAGCTTGGGAAGATGACAGGTCCCTAGCAATGCGTTTGCTCTCCCTGTGAGAGTCAGCTAATAGTTGATGGGATAATACTCTCAGTGAGCTGGAGGCTGACAATATTTCATTATAACAGCAGCATTAACAAAAATAAGGCTCAAATAAATTCGGGTGGCAGCTTTGCCCCTAAGGTAACTGGGAATGCGTACTATTTTTCTGCATGAAATCAATCACCCCAAAATATTTCATACTATACAATGACAGAATGTCTTTATTCATAAGCTCCTAAGTTAATAAACCTCCCAATAATGTTCTTCAAAATTCAAAGTTTATAAAGCTGTGTAACAAAGAGGGGTGTGAATTTGATTGTTGAAATAAATAAGGACATTGAAATGGTTGTTGGTGTCTGTTCTCTCTTTAGCTTTTTGGTTTCCTATATAACTTGGCCATTTCTATTATTTTCAAAACTGACTTGTTACTGTTTTCATGTTATATATTCAAAACATTGCAGCAATACAGAAAAAAAGGTTAAAAAAACTCCCCACAATTTCTCCACCTAGAATTAATCGTGGTAGATATTGGGTGGGAAACTATAAACAAAGTACTTTTATTGGAAGTGTTTCATGGTATCTTTAATAAAAGGTATTAAAATTTATTTTTATTACTTAGCCAGGTGGTGAAAGACAAATACCATATGATCTCACCTTTAACAGGAATCTAAACAACAAAACAAACAAGCAAGCAAAATATAACCAAAAACACTGAAATAGAGAACAGGCTGACAGTGACCAGAGGGGAGAGGGGAGGGAATTTCAGGGGAATAGGGGAAGGGTTTACAGAAACAAGTATAAAGGACACATGGACAAAAACTAAGGGGGGTGGAAATGGCAGGGAGGTGGGGAGCACTGGGGAGGGGTGGGCTGGGATGGGAGGAAAAGACAGAAAACTGTACTTGAACAACAGTTAAAATAAATTTAAAGATATTTTTATTATATTTAACACAGGGAGAAAACAACTGAACATGAAAAAAATGGTAAAGGTTAGATTCATTTTTTTGAATCTCAGGTAATGGTAGCTATTAAAATTCCCCTCCCCCCAAAGCTTAAAGCTATATGATTTCACTCATATATGGGATATAGAACTGAAACTTAAGACACAGACAACAGTATGGTGGTTACCAGAGAGAGGCAGTGGGGAGGTGGGGGGTAAAGGGAGCTTAACCCGTGGTGACAGAGGATGGTCTGACTTTGGGTGGTGGGAACATGATGTGATACACAGATGATGTATCATGGAAACACACACTTGAAACCTATATGATATTAACCAATGTCACCCCACTAAGTTTAATTTTTAAATTTCCTAAAAAAAGAAAACATTAAACTTTTATTAACACTATTTTATTTTTCAAAAGTAATTGCTACCAATTATCTCACTACTTTGAAAGTAAATTAGTACACTGTACATTTTTCCACCTCTTTAGTATTCTCAGTTTTGTTAATTATGCTGTTAAGTTGCTAAGATTTATAACATTTATATTATTATATGACTATATGTCCCATGGTTACTTATTCCAAATTCTGTATTCAAATCTTCAACACTGGTATTTTAGCAAAGATTATCTATTTTTAGTTAATTTTTTAAATTTATCTTTATTGTCTAGATTTGCCCATCAAGCAACTTTTGAAAGTAAGGATCTTGGCTACTTATATTTCCTTAGTTGTTTGATGCTCAAGAAAATATGTGGTTTAGTGAAGAACAATGTGGCTGAGTATAAATTTCTTGTTATATTTTCTACTTCTTAAACCTTTGTAAATACAGATATTGCTCTACTGTTCTTAGAATTACAGGATGGGGGAAAGATGTCTAAAGCTACCCTGACATTCCCTCCTTATAGGCTACTCATTTTTCCATCTATTACTTAAATAATTAAGCTGTGGCTTAGCACCAACATATATTTCTCTTTTTTCCTATAACTCTGTGTGCCCTATGACATGTAGATCCATTTCAGGAAAAGTTTAAACTTTTATATTAGTGAATGGTTTTAAAGGATACCAACTGTGTTTATGTTTAGATGGTCTTTGTCCTACATTTCTCTATTTTCTTCTTAATTAGTTTCATTTGTTTCTATCTACTTCCTGTTTTCTTTACATTTATTGCAATGATCTTTTCCCCCACATATGTAATTAAATTTTTTCCTCTATTCTTTTGATGCTGTTTCTGTTACATGTATTGGTTTGCAATAATGCCATTTTAATTCTTAATTTCCTTCTGCAATATTGCTTTTAATGTCCCTCTGCTGTTTTTAATAATTATCTGAGTACTTTTCCCTCAATATTCATGTCTTCTCTGAATTCTCCTTTAATATTAGCACTCAGGCAAGATGTTTTTAGTGGTGCTCCATTTGTCTTGTCTTTTGGACTGTTCTCCATCTGCCTTTTGCTTGATCTGCTGCCTGTCCTCGCTGCAAAAGTTTGCTTGTTTGCACTGACAGCGCTTTTTATCTCTCTCACCCAGACATCCTTTTCACTGCTCTTTAGTTTTGATGGTCTCTCCTTGACTCTTTGACTTCCTTATAAGATACTGAACATGAAAGGAAAGGGTAAATGTCACCTTCCAAGCACTTCGCTGGAGTCTGGGGGTGCGAGACGGAGAGAAGATCACCTGGAGCTGCGCGCAGTCTCCATTGGAAGAGTTGAACTTCATTTGTTCTGTTGAAATTTTGTTAAAACCCTCAGTCAGGTTCAGTCTATCTAATGTGATGGGTTGAATTGTGTTTTCCAAAAGGTGTGGACATCTAACTGCCAGTACCGATGGTCCCGGCCTTATTTGGAAGTAGGTGATTTCCACGTGATGAAGTCGAGGACAGTAGGGTGGACCCTAAGCCAATGCGACTGTATCCTGATAAAAAAAAAGGAAGTTCGGATACAGTGACAAAACACAACTAGGGATAATGCCATGTGAGGATAACGTATGAAATCAGGATGAGGCATCTACAAGTCAAGGAATACCAAAGATGGCCAGAAACGCCCCCCAAAACTGGGTGAGAGGCACGGAACAGATTCGCCTCATGGCTGGAGCAGGAGCCAGCCAGCTGACTCGCGAATCTGACTTCTGGCCCCCAGACCTGCAAGATCAGGGTTTGTAGTAACAGCTCTAGGAAACACATGTACTTATGTGGGAGTGTTACTTTTTCTCCTGGAGAAAAAGGAAATTCCACTTTGGTTTATTCTTCTAGTTTAAAATAAAGTTCTGGAAATTTATAAATTAAAAAAAATAGAGGGAAAGGGGTAAGAATAATAAAATCCCTTGGGTTTTTGTTTTTATTTATTTTTATTTTTTAATTTTTTTGGTAATTCTTCCTCAATGGAGATAGAAAACTTCACCTGGAGCTTTCTCTCTTTCTCTTATATTATTCTTAAGATTACTTTTCCTTCATTTATCTTCAAAAGCTCATTAAGCCTAGAGACAGAAACATTTTTTAAACATAGATTCTACCTAAATCATTTATATGGGTTCATGGTTTGATTCGGCATGCTTTTGAAAGGAAAGATGTCTGTGTGGTATTGAATATAGGAAGTCCTATGCCAAGGACCCCCTTACCCCTGGAGTGGACCCCAGGTATGGAAGGGCCCCATGCAGATGTACCTTCTCGATTTCTTTGGTCTCTGCATTAGTATTAATTCAAGGGAAGGACGAGTAGGCAAAGCGGCCCACTCTGCCTACCTGACCTTTGGACGATGTGCTTTAATGCTTCTCTACCACGCTATCACCCATTCACTAGATCTGTGAGCAATGGCTCATCTGGTTAGATAAAAAGAAAAGTTCTAGTAACAGAGTCAAACATATCACTTTAATTGGTAGTTCTAGAAGAATTCTGTGCTCATCTGGGTAATAACAACCAGATTTCCAGCTTCTGTCACACCTCCCCTTTCTACTGACTAATGGTAAACAATGGTAACCGTTTCCCTCCGAATAAAAGTTTTCCATTTTCCCCAAGAACTACAGGCTAGCTCTCATATCCCTTGTATCCAGATCAGGGAGAAAGGAGAGAAACTGGTATGAGATCGGTATGACATACAGTCAGAACTGAGGTTGCCAGCTTTCTCGATTAGAGTGTTCTGACTTAAATTTATAACTCCACATTGTTTTCTAAATGCCAACATAATTAAGGATAACTATTTTTTAAGCATTTTCCAACATTCAAAGAAGAACAACCCCTCAAGCTTAAAAGAATTGCTTTGGAGCAAAAACAAACAAACAAAAGGCTTAATTATTGATGAACAAAATCTCTGTACTGCTTCTTCATCATAATTAGTACAAAACTAATTAATGCTATTCAGATCAAGTAACGTTCACTCATTACAGAATACTTAGAGAAAAGAATGCTTCTGTTCTGTTGTTAAGCAGTTATGGTTGCCCAAAGCTTCCGTTGGCACGTAAGGTTGTGAAGGACAACACTCTCCTCAGGGCATAACCCTGGTCCTGGCGGCTGTATCTTTCAAAGGAGTTCAGGTGTATTTGAATGCACACTGTAAGAGAAACCCAACCACGCAGGATTAGGCCAAGGGAGCTCAATACTTTTTAATTACAAGTCTAGAGTTAGACCTTTTTTCATTGCTGATGGGCGGAAGGACAGAGTGACAATGCCAATTATGTATTTCTCTTATTAGGAAAGCAAAGGAGGCTGGGGAAACCAGTATGTGGCTAATTCCATAAAGAAAGGCTGGGAGACAGGATTTGGGAGTGCTTTTTGACTCAATCATTCATCAGGAACTAATAAGAAAATAGCATGTTTTATATGGTCTTTGTTTGCCTTTTAGCATATTTCCCACATTTGTCAGCAAGCATCTGTTGAGTACTTGAATATTCATTTGTTTGAGTAAACTCTTTGGATTTAAATTAAAAAAAAATGCTACCATTACTGGCATTCAGAGATCTGAAGGCATTCAGAGATCTAAAGTTCTCTATTTAGAATGTAATCAAAAGCGACCTGCTGCTCAACTCATTTCAGGCTCTCCTAACACTGTAATTTGGAAAGAACTTTTGTAAAATGCTTTCTGACTGAAAGTTGGAGTTTTACTTGTATGAGTCAACATGGACTTAGAGATCAAATGAGAACTGTTGGTTGTAAATATCCAAATCAATATTCTCATCCACTTCACACACGTGTTTGAGCGATGGAAACAAAACGGCAGAAATGACAAAACCAGAATCAGTGAGCCAAGCAAAGGGAGAGAATAAGAAATGACTCAGGAGCTCCGGGTGGATTTTGAAACTGAACGGTGCTCCTGAGGGTTTGCCTCGGGGGAGTCTAGTTATTGGACTCTGTGGGTTAAACTAACAGGAGGAAATCCTAGATGTAAGGGATTAAAGTTAATATTTATGTGAGCTTTAAACTGTTGGAGCCCCTTAGGTTAACTAGCTACGTAATATTAATGGTAGCACTGGCTTCTAGTGGTTTCCCGTAAAATGGGAATGTATTCAATTTGCTTATACCCACTTAACAAAAATATTTTAAAATATCAGATTTATGTAGGGAAAAGTGAACTGTGAGAGGCACTCACAGTGCTCTGAAGATCAAGGTGATTTTTAAAAGTAATAACAAAATTTAAAAAATTTAAACAATATTTTTTGAAAAGCAATTAGCTTAACATGAATGAGGCAGAAGCAAGCCTCTTAAAATCTCAAGTCCATAGGAGCCCAGCAGAGGGTTCTCCTTAATAATAAACCATAACAGAGCCCAAGGCCTGCAGGGTGGCTGGGATCGGATCGTGTACTGAGTGCTGACTTTTTCAGGTGTTTGGAAACCTGAGAGCTTGGGAGTATTTAAAGAGAACAGAGTGGATGATGGCACGAGTACTTTGGGTGATTATGTACATATGTGTGAAAAAAAAAGCCTTTTATTTTTAGCAAATAGGAGTAGCAAGTAGAGGAAAGAACAGGCATGTGAAGGAAACAAAAAGCAAAGATTTTTATGAAATAAGAAAAACAACAAATTCTCAAAGAAAGATAGGGTATTATGACTTGGACCTGCCCTTGTCACCTCAACCTTGCTCGTTTCCCCTTTGAGAAAGTACACCAGTCAGAGACACTGTAAGAGACTGATTTGGAAGGCGGAGACCTTGCTTCCTGCTCTTAGCTAGTTTAGGATGGTCACAGACACTCCCCACCTCGCCCCACCCCAGCCAGAGTCCTGCTTCCTTAATTGACCAGTTCCTTGGAGCTCCTTTTAGCTGTTCGATTCTGTGCAGGCTAAGCAGGGCCCGGCGAAGAGTTAAAAGTACTCTAGTGTATCAGCCTAGGTTTACCCTTTTCTATGAATAAAACACATAATGTTTTTTGTTAAGATTTTTAAAAATATTATTTAGTTATTTTTCAAGTACGGTTTTTTGTCTATTTCTCCCATCCCAGCCTCCCCCACTCCATGCTCCCCACCTCCCTCCCATTTCCACCCCCCTTAGTTCTCGCCCCAGTGTCCTTTATACTTGTTCCTCCAAATCCCCCCCCCTTTTTCCCCCTTAAATTCCCTTCCCTCTCCCCTCTGGTCACTGTCCCCTTGTTCTCTATTTCAGTGTCTTTGTTTTTTTTCTGCTTGCTTGTTTGTTTTGTTGTTTAGCTTCCTGTTAAAGGTGAAAACACATAATGTTTTACTACAATGGCTCAATAATTCACATCCCATTGCCTGTATCGAAAAGGCAGGCTTGCTGTTGATTGTTCTGGAGACATTAGTTTTAGCCATTTGAAAATTATTAAAGTACGTTAAATTGTAAATAAATATATAAATGACACATCAAAAAGCAGCAGAGTGCCAGCCCTTGCACTTCCACACCTTTGCAAACTTCAGGCAAGACTGAATCACATATAAAGATTTTGTTCAGCATCAGATCACCGCATTGCTGTGTTTCTCTTAGCAATTCAGCCCACAGTCCTTATGAGGTCGTTGATCATTTAAGAACTGGAACTTGACTGTTTTCTCTGTTGAGTACTTTGCTCTTCTCTGGCCAACCTGGCTCCAATTCCTCACCCAAATAGTCACCCCCCCAAAAAATTTATTTCTGTAACAAAGCCTAGGGTTTACAATGGTGATGTGTTAAACTATGAATTGTCTTGCATCAGCTATTTGGCTTAGAGGCGTTTTGGAGAACTCTTAACATCCTGCCATTTGAATAATTTCTGCTATGTTTTAAGGGATGCCTTAGCTTTGGATGCCCCAAAGGGGAGCCTGGGACATAGGCTTGTTTGCAGTTAGTTCTCTAGGGAAGGAGTCAAAATGAAAAGTGGAAGAGAGAAGGAAAAACCAATACAAGAAATTACCTCATTACCCACTGTAGGTGACTGGCACTTGATCCAGTGTGACTTTAAAGGGAAACATATAAAATATGCCTCAAGGCTGTCCACTCAGGGGAGAGAGGAAAAAGTATTTATCTGTTAGTACCTGGCCCCACTGGTCAAGGATGGGTCCATGGGCATTAACTCTCTAACCTTCCTTGTACACCTGCATCAATACCCAAAAATGCCTGCGGCATAGGACAAGCCCCACTGCAGAAGCAGAGCTCTGGGATAAGTCAGAGCAAAGTTGCTTACTTGGGTGGAAGTAAGCAAAGGTTCAGTGAACTGGTTTTTGTAGCAGTGGCTGGAAAAAGAGGTGGGGCAAATAGAATCTGAAGTGGTACATAGGAAAGTCAGATACACTGGAGACCAGTTCTGATACGCCTGCCCTCAGGGTAGTCTCTTCTGAAGATACACAGTGTGCGAGTGGAGAAAGTTCTTTCCCTAAGGAGGGTTAACCAAATAACACAGCCAGACACGTCCGTGCTCCCTCCTGGTTTCATTACCAGAGAGCCCCGGGTGGTGAACGGGCCTCTGTAGCAGCCAGTTAATGTCAGATAGAAGTGTGTTCTGAAATGTCACTGACTCTATAATAAAATGAATCAGGGCAAAAGCATTACCTTGTCTATAATAAAAATTAAATATCAAGATAGGTGACAGAGTAAAATATTCTGATTTCTTCCTTTTTCATGGTTTTGTCAAAGGAAGGCACACTCTATGAAACGCGTTAAGAAAAACAAAGAACTGCTTTAAAATAAACCAGGGTAATTAAGTGGGTGACCAGAATGTCCAGAATTCTAATTCCATGGAATTTTCTGTATTTGTTAAAGCAGAAAGTTAGGATTCCTAAGTGCCCATCAAGTAACATAATCCCGGTTTTCTTCAATCCATGGTTTTACATGGTTGCTCATTATTTCTTCTTAACCCTTCCATTCCAACCCAAATTCCACCTTTCCTGCAAGAATTTACCTCAAGTGCTTTCTCCTACCTTAACTGTCCCCGAATCTGTGAGCCTGTGTAAGCCTTTCCCTTTCTTCGACTTTGTTAATAGCAAAATGGCATTTGTCCGTGCTTCACAAATAAGAAGGTAGAGTACTTAACAACAAACCTCAACTTGTTGAACGTCTCTTTCACTGGTGATGAAACTCACAGCCCAGTTCTTTTCATCTAGACTTCGTTGCCTGGTGCATATTTATATGAAGTATTATGCAGGTAACAAAACATCAGTCCACTTTTAAAAATGGAGCCTTCATTTATTCAGCAACGCATCCAACAAAAATGCAGCAAGCACTCACACCAAGGCAGGTGCTCAGGCTGAGGGCCACGTGGGCAAGAGTAGCATGGACTGAAGCAGGGTCAGGGATGGGATACATGCAAAGCATGCAAGTTGATTTTAAAAAATAAGCAAATATTGAAAGCTGAGTATGTCCTAAGAATGAAATAGGGAGCTGAGGCAGAGAAGAGTAGAGGGGGACTTAAAGTCCAGTGTTGAAGGAAGTGTCCTCTGAAGGTGACTCGAGTCCAAACAATGGAAAGGACCAGGCTCCAGGGGGGCATGGAAGGAGTGGATTTTAGGAAGAGGGGTATAACACAGACCACGTCTGTGCCCAAGAAGAGGTTGGAGAAATGGGTAAGGCTGCTTCATGCTGGGCCTTGTAGCTTGGTGAGGAGCGTGGCTGGTTCTAGGGTTCATGAAAATCCCTTGAAGGGTTTTATGCAGATGACATAACTGGATTTGTTTCAAATGATTAGTTTACTGCATGAAAATTTGCTCGGAAGAAGGCTTAGATACAAATGTAGGAGCCAGTTAAAAGGAAGAGTTTCAGGCAGCAGATAATTGGTGACCTCCAATAAGAAAAAAAAAAAGAACAGATTTAAGATGTATTTTAGAAAATAACTGTCAGATATTAAAGAAAAATAAGAAACATAGATTCCTTAATCTGCACTGCTTTGGGTATAATTAAATTCCTTGGTATGCTTGTTTTTTCTTATCTAACAAATTACTAGCTTTCTAGAGTAAGGTCAATTTTTTATATGTACACTATATTTTCTTTAAATTTCAGAGCATATGATAGATATTCAATAAATACTTATTTTCCTGTTCATTTTATTAACTAGACCACAAAATGCTTTTTTGAAATTGTACTAGATGCCAGAGTAAAATATCTTGAGTACTTTCAAGTCCTTCCAATGTTGTTTTTATTACTGTTTCTTGGTGAACGGATGCTATAAAACAGAATGTTGACTTCTGTGCCTGTTTCATCAAACTGGGAAATCTCTCTCTGCTTGGTTCAGCATGGATACTGCCAAGCTATTAAGTGTGGTTCCCAGAAGAACACAAACTTGGCGGCTGAAACAGGGCACTGTGTGCCCTTGTAGTTGGAGCAGATCAAAGGGTTCATAATCTGTGTAGACTCAGGACCACTTTTATAAAATAAGGTCAAATCTACCCACAACGGTCCCAGGCAGAGGAACACACCAGCCCTCTTGTAGCAGATGACTTTCCCACAAGTCCTGACCAGGAAACCATCCTCCGCACACTCCCCTTCCACATACCTTCCCTCTTGGTGACTTCCTTTTCTCCATAGGGACCAATATGTACTCTCAGGTGAAAGACAAGTCAATTCATCCCCACAATGGCAGGGAGTTCTTGGTGGGTTACCTTTCCCAGGCATATTTGGTGCAAAAAGTATGTTCTCGATTAATTTTCAGACACAGAGGAGCTAAAGGGACAATGCTCTTCAGAGGAAATTCTACAAGAAAGGCAAACAATGACTGTCTCCTCCTCAGACTCACATGAGGTCTTGAGACCACCTAGCACCAAACCCCCAACAAGGACCTGGCTGAGAACAGGCCAGGAAGACCTGGGCAGCCCACATATCCAGAAACTTTCCTTCAGACCCAGGGATACCTGTTTCCGTGTACCAAATTCCTCCATCTGTAGCTCGTAAAGAATTCCAGAAAAACTGTACTTCCTTAAACCATGGAGTACCTCTGGTTCCTCTCCTTGGACCTGGAAGACCTAGATGCAGAAGGGAGGCTATATGTCTTGTGTTTGGTAATGTGTATTATCTGTTCTGTCTAAAATTGGTAAAAGGGTAACAAAATGTTTTTTCTGGAAGCATCAGATGATAGCCAGTATAGTCTTTGGGATTAAAGGCTCTGTTTGGGAAGCAGGGTTCCCACATTTCTTAATGATCTCATAAGAGTCCGTATAATTCTCTCCTTTTTGAGTAACATTCTGCTACTATATACAGTAGTTCCCTGATTCTGGTACTAATACTGACTCTGACTTAAGAAGTTTTCATGTTATGTCCTTGACTTCACTTTGATGGAATATGTACATGACTCTCCCTTAACACCTTTGCTCACCTCTTGAACACTGACAAACCTTCACTCATGAACAGGACCATCTATTAGGAACCTTATCTCTTCTGCCTAATGTTTGAACCCTTGGCAGTCAGTCCTCCATCCTGTACCTTTAATGACATGGAAGTGTTAACTCTAAAAGTGCTTTGCAATGTTTCAGATCATGTAAAACTTCTCTCTATGTTAAGAAATATTCAATTTCCACAGACCCATTTATACCAGTTTTAAACTCTGAGCCATATGAGGCAAATATTTTTTTCTCTTATGAGACACTTTCAAATATTTGGAGTCTGCCATATTTTAGCCAAATATTTGGAGTCAACAAGTCTTCAATTAGTTGTCTTTTCTAGGCAAATGGCCCCAATTATTTTAACCATTCTTATTAAAGTTTTAAAATATTTTTTACTGTTCTACATTGGCTTCTACATTTTCTATACTATTCTTAACCTTCCCCTGACTATTTTCTATCTACAACTTATGCTTCATAGTCCCTGTACCTTTTCCCCCATTCTCCTCTATCCCTCTCCCTGCTGATAACCCTCCATTTGATCTCTATTTCTGTGAGTCTCTTCCTGTTCTGGTTGTTTGTTTAGTTCATTTTTGGTTTTGGTTATTTATTTATTTATTTTTTAGTTTCAGTTTGTCATAGTTGTGAGTTTGCTGTTATTTTACTGTTCATATTTTTATCTTCTTTTTCTTAGATAAGTCCCTCTAACATTTCATACAATAAGGTCTTGGTAATGATGAACTCCTTTAATTTGACCTTCTCTGGGAAGCACTTTATCTGCCCTTCCATTTGATATGATAGCTTTGCTGGATAGAGTAATCTTGGATATAGGTCCTTGTCAGTCATGACTGAGTAATTCTCTACCGACCCTTCTTGTCTGCGGTTTCTTTTGAGAAATCAGCTGATAGTCTTATGGGAACTTCTTTGTAGGTAACTGTCAAATTTTCTCTTGCTGCTTTTAAGACTCTCCCCTTGTTTTTAATCTTGAGAATATACTTATGATGTGCCTTGGTGTGTTCTTATTTGGGTGCAACGTCTTTGGGACTCTCTGAGCTTCCTGGACTTCCTGGAAGACTATTTCCTTTGCCAGATTAGGGAAGTTCTCCTTCATTATTTGTTCAAATAAGTTTTCCACTTCTTGCTCTTCCTCTTCTGTTCTGGCACCCCTATGATTCAGATGTTGGAATGTTTAAAGTTGTTCCAGAGGTTCCTAAGTCTCTCCTCATTTTTTAAAATTCTTATTTCTTCATTCTGTTTTGGTTAAATGTTTATTTCTTCCTTCTGCTCCAAACTGTTGATTTGAGTCCTCATTTTCTTCCCTTCACTGTTCGTCCCTTGTATATTTTCCTTTATTTCACTTTTCATAGCCTTCACTTTTTCCTCTATTTTTCAACCATACTCAACCAATTCTGTGAGCATCCTGATTACCACTCTTTTGAACTGTGCATCTGATAGGGTGGCTATGTCTTCATTGCTTAGTTATATTTTTTCTGGAGCTTTGATCTGCTCTTTCACTTGGGCCATTTTTCTTTTTTTGGTCTGGGTGTACCTATTACATAGGTACCTTACATAGTAAGGTGCAGAGCCTTAGGTATTCGCCAGGGCAGGGCAACCCTCCTTGCTGGGTTGTGGTGCTGTATGTAGGGGAGGGGTTCGAGAGGGAACAATGCCACTTGTTCACCTCTGTGCTGGCTTTCAGTCACTTCCACTGCTACCCACAGAGCAAATTGGGAACCTTCTGGTGCTGATTCCTGGGTGGGTGGGTTTGTGTACATTCTAGGACCCTGTGGGTCTCTTCAATGAACCTGCTTATGAGGCTGGGAGTTGCTCCTACCACCTCAATCTCCACAGGTTTTTTCAGTCAGAGATTTTGCGGCTTTATTTCCCTGTACTGGAACCCTGGGTTGCACAGTGTGTCTGGCTCCCCAGTTGTGCCTCCTGGTTTATGCACATGCAAATGTGTGGGGCCACCCAGCCGGCCAGTGCCACCTTGCCTGCCCTGTCCACCAGCCTCACTTTGCCTCAAGTCCTCTCTGCCCTCGCTGCCCATCTCCACCCCTCCTTCTGGTCTGGATGAATGTTACTTTAACTCCTTGGTTGTTGGACTTCCATACAGTTTGATTTTCTGTCAGTTTTGGTTGTTTTTTGTTTTTTAATTTCTTGTTGGCCTTCTTTTGATTGTGCAAGGAGACACAGTGTACCTACCTAGGCCTTCGTCTTAACCAGAAGTTTAATTCATGATTTGTATTCTGTTATTGAATGCATTAGAAAACTTAACTCATTTTGATACCAATTAAATTTTTTAAAATATAAAATAGCACATAACTAAATGTAAACCTGAGCATTATTAAACTTGGTGTCAATGGATAAGTTAGTTTTTTTTGTTGGCTTGTTTTTTTTTTTGGGGGGGGGTGTTTCTTTTGGTTTAGCTATCCAGAAAGTGATCTAACAGAACTTATCTAAATTGTGTTTCTCACCACTTGAGGTTCCTGATAAAGGTTTTAGAAAGCCTGAGACTCAGAGGGCATATGTTAAACACAGGGGGGAAAATCTACCACTTTAAGTGGTGGATTAATTAATTAATCTTTAGTCAAAGATTAATTAGTGGTATCAGAGAGTCCAGTGGATCATAGAACTTCCATTACCTTAACCAAAGAAACCAAAATAAAAACTAAAACAAAAGAAAAAAAACCTAACAACATAGCAAAAAAACATACAAACAATTTTCGTCAGACACATCAAGACTTGTCCTACGCAAAATAGTGATTTTCCTGTCCTTGCTTTGAAATTTGAAATGTCAGCCAACAACCTTCTTGGCTTCTTTCTCTGGCACCAGCTCCCTTGGCTACTTCTCAAACCTCACGGAGACGTTGCTTCCCCACACTACATATAACTAGGAGTGGATGCAGCCAAAAAAATAAGTAAGTTCCCATTTAATATTCTAAATACATTTTCAAAGTTCTAAGCCATAATCTACCTCTCCATTTTAGTGTGACTGCTTCTATAATAGATAAATATTGCTTATCTTGGTGTCTAAAATAATATTAAGTAACTTATGGTAAAACACTTTAAAGATTACATTTTCATTTTTACTAAGAAAATAAATATTTAATATTGTAGAAAATGTAAGTAATAGAGTCCTTAATAATTTGTAATTGGTAATAATTCTTAATATGCTGGTAAACTATCTAATGGCATTTCAAATATTTTTATACAATATATTTACAAAATATAGGTCATATATTATGAAGTTGTTTTTCCACTTAGCAATATACCTTGAATTTTTTCACAGTTGCTTGAATTTCCTCCCACAAAATGATAGTGAGAATAGTAGAATTTAATCATATGAGTATACTGTAATATATTTAATCTATGTCCTTACTTAATAGATTTTTGTTTATTTTTCACTATCTTTAAGCATTATGTAATAAACCTTTGTATGTATTTCTGATTATTTCACAAGACTTTTCTTGAAGTAGTATAAGTAGGTCACAGACATCTACATTTTAATGATTTTAATACATATTTGCAAGCACCATTATCAACAGCTGTATGACATTTCAGCAAGATTAATTGCCATTTCTGTGTTTATTTTATCATGTATCTATTCATCTAATCAACCTTCTAGTTTTCCATCAACCCATATAAGTACTTCAAACTAAATGGCAAACATCAGTATACCTGCCCCTGAATGCTTCAGCATACATAGTTATCTAGTGTCCAAAGTCAGTTCATAGTTTTTTTTTCTTTTGATACAAAAGTGCAAAAATAGACAATGCACATGCCTATGTACCCAAATACTATGAAGATTCAGAACAGTATAGTACAGTTCTGGTCGCCTACATTTTTCCTGATTTTTTTTTACACCTTCTCTTTTCTTGCCTCCCACATGTAACACATTAACCAGTGTATCTCAGATTGGTTTTCATTTCCCCCCATTTTCCTCTAATTATTCCCTTGGCTTAGCTAGACCTTCACAAAAGCAATCCAAACATTTTCCTTCCAACTGTGCTTTGCTTCAGTCCCCTTTTCATATGCAACAGATTGAAAGATATTTTAAATATATAAATTGAGCTTATTTACTCTCCTGCTTTCAGTTTGTTCAAAATTCTTACCATGGTCTCCAAGACCCTGCGTGATGTATCTCAGCTTCCTCTCCACCTTCATTTCTTCTCTAGTGCCCTTGGTCTTTGAACTTTCACATTATTGGCCTTCTTTTATTTTTTAAAATTATAGTCCACATACAACATTATATTACTTTCAAGTATACAACATAGCTATTGCATTTATATATTCAATATATTATAAAGTGATCACCATGGTAAGTTTCATAACCATCTATCACCATACAGAGTTATTACAATATTATTGACGATATCACCAATGTGTGCTTGACATCCCTGTGATTTATTCATAACTTGCAGTGTGAACTTCTAATCCCTTCACCTTTTCCACACATTCCTCCAGCTCCCTCCCACCTAGCAACCATCAGTTTGTTCTTTGTATCTATGAGTTTATTTCTGTTTTGTTTTGTTTGCTAATTAGTTTTGTCTTTTTTTTAGATTTCACCTATGAGTGAAATCCCATGATATTTGCCTTTATCTGCTTCAATGAACATAATGTGTATATCTACCTCAAACTAAACAGCTTTTGTACATCAGGGAAAATCACTGACAAATCAAAAAGACAACCTACTGAAAGGGAAAAGATGTTTGCAAATGATACTTCTGATAAAGTTGATATACACAATATAAAGAACTCATACAACTCAACATAAAAAAATCCAATAAAAATGGGCAGATGATATACAATTGTACAACATTGTACAATATTCAACTCTTTAAACTTTTCTATATATTTGAGATTCTCATAATAAAATGTTGGGTAAATAAAAATAAACAAATGAGCAGAGAACCAGATTGGATATTTCTCCAAAGAAGACATATGTACAGATGGCCAACAGACACATGAAAAGACGGTCAACATCACTACTCACCAAGGAAATAAAAATCAAAACCACAACGAGGTATCACTTCACACCTGTCAGAATGGCTATCATCAATAAATCAACAAAGAACAAGAGTTAGCAAGAAGTGGAGGTAAGATGTGCACTGTTGCTGGGACTGTAAACCGGTGCAGCCACTCTGGAAAACAGTACGGCAATTCCTTGAGAAATTAAGAGCAGAACTACCGTACAACCCAGAAATTTCACTTCTGGGCATTTACCCGAAGAAATAAAAAAAAAAGCTCATTCCAAAAAATAAACTGACCTTCTTCCAGCACTTTCTCTCCTCAGAACTTTTTATACTTGTTTATTTTCTCCCCTTCTGAAGTGCTGGAGCTTCTTCTCCTTGAACTTACATTTTTCACGTTTTTATTTAGTTAGTTTTTTAAAAAAATTTATTAGGGTGGCATTGGTTCATAAAACCACCCAGTTTCAAGTTGTCTCCATACAATGTCTTCATCAATGAATTTCTCCCTCACAACTCACTATGTCTTCCTGATTCCTCCCGTTCCATTGGTAGTCTCCTGGGTCACCCCATTTTTGTTCTCTTGCACTTATTACAGTACACAGTTACACGGTGTTTTCATGTGCTTTTTAATGTAAGTACTCTCAGCCACTAGACTGTACACCTGTTTGTGCTCTACGTATAGATGCCCCTCTCTGAGCACCATGGCAGGTGCATGATATGCTCTTTGCAAATTGTACAACAAATGAAGGGATAACCCTTGAGTTTTGCATTCTCAGCCACAAGCTGCTAAGGAAACTTCCAGTGGAATTTATTTCACATGCCTATTAGATATGTCTAATCTATGTATTCTAAACAAGACTGAAAATGTACAAATATACTTTGTGACATATGTGATGAAGAAATCTAACCCAAGTTAGAGCTAACTGACACAAGGAAGGAGTTTGAGTGTTCATCTTTTCTTTCTAACATCGCTTATTTTCTATTACATTCTGAAAAAAACTATCTTAGCTCCTGTTTATTTTTCATCTTTCACCTGAAAGCTATAGCTTTAGCATATCACACGATAGTACTTAAAGGTTAAGTACTTTTCACACAATAGTACTTAGAGGTTAAAGGCACATGATACACAATTATGAAGAATATATCACGACACAGAAGATGTTGATGAAGAAGATTCCGATTTTTCTTCTGGTTCCTATCACTAGCTCAAAAATAATATCATAGCAAGTCTTTAAATTCCTTATGGCACATGGATAAAAGTATTGATAATTACTAAATTGCAACAGTATGTTTATGTAGAGAAGTTCTTCTGTAAACTCTGATTGTGTGCTTGTCAAAGTGAATGTTTTGAGACTTTGATAATGTCACAGTGAATTCCATCTCCAAACCTACTATTCTGACCACAGGAGCAAAGGCTGCAAGGAATGCTAAATTGCTCTGTGGCAGAGGTGAGTGAGAAGGAAATTTACCTTCACTTGCTTTCTTTTGCTACGAAGGAAGAAGTATAGAGTTGGGGTTCTGATTCCTTTCCTTACTTTTCTCTCTCAAATGTGAGTTCCAAGTTATTTTTATTATCCACTGACATAGCACAGTGGCAGGTAAATGAATGTTAATCTGATACTTAACATCTTTGTTTTGTCTGTTTCTTGAGTTTCATTTAATCCATGAGAAACTTCATTCATCCTTTGCAGGAACTCTCAATCTGTTTTAATCCCCTCACAATATAATATAAAAGCTAAAAGAAATCAATTTTGGTATAAAAAAGACTCAAGATATAGTTCCAACTTCACTACTAAGTACCATGTGACTAAAAAACTTTGCTAAATCTCAAGTTCATCAGCTATAACAACCAGTAAAATTAGTACTTAACTTTCAGAAGTGGGCTCAGAATATTGAAGAATATGATCCATGTAAATTGCTTTCCAATTTCCTGAATGTTAGCTATTATTGTTTTTGGTGACACTGTTTTTATTCCTATTGCTTCGGACACAACCATTATAGAAACAAACTACATTTTTGCCTAGGATTATACCAATGTTACAAAATCTCCTGGAATTGAAAGAGAAAGCAATCAGAAGAGTAAGAAAAAGCAGTTTGCATATATGACTTCAAATAAATTTTTCCTTGATTAGACAAAATATTAAAGTTGTATAAGAAAATTCCATGTATATTATCATATCTCAGGATGAATTAGATTTCACAAGCATTTAGATTTTTGTTTTATTATAAGATCCCAAACATAAGCGAAAGATGTAATTAAATTTATTATCCTAGTGGTATAATCTATAACTTAAAGATTAATATCAATTTACAATTCAAACAAATCTTATGAGATAAAAAAGAAAGACAATTGACACTCCCTCAGTGCAAAAATACATGTCAATTCAGAGCAAAAACTAACTACATTTACTTTTACTTTTTTCAAATGCTCCAAACTTGAAAAACATTTTGAATATTTGACTTTGGCTTTATTACTCTTTGCCCACAGAAACTCAGTCTGCCTTTGTCACTTTTTATTTCTGTATGTTCTTAATGACTCTCCTTTCCAAATCCTGGTAAATGTCTTAGGTTCAGCCAGAGAACAGGGAAGAACCTTGAAATAGTCAATCAGTGTTTCATAAACAAACACTTGACAAAGAGATGTGTACATTCCTAAGTTACCCATTTTCCATTAGGTCGACATAGCAACCTCAGTAACACTGGGATGGGTGGAGTAGCTTGAAGAGGTGTGCTGGTTCTTTCCGGAAAACAGCGACTCCCTTCCATGCAGAGAGTCTACATTTATCATTTCTGCACTTTTTCCCACCCTACTTTATCCTGCCTCTCCCTTTCAATTCTCTGCCCTATTCTTTACCCCTGTTCCTTGGTGAAAGGACATGTGGAGAGAGGTGAGTCTTCCACTGTGAGCTCTATTCCCCTCCTGCTCAAGCATGAGAGTGGGCCAGTGATTAATTATCACATGGGCTCTCCCTTCTTGGAACCCGGCAATGGGAGCTCTGGCGCAATCCCTGTTGGGCTTCCTCCTAGTCCAGTGGTGTTTGGGCCTCATGAGCTTCTGTAATGATGAATGGCACCATTATTCAAAATCAGTTTATCCATCCACTTTGTTCTAGTGCCAACACTCAGGGCTAGGGTGGTTGCTTTGCTTAAAACAGAGAAGAAAGCACAGGTTCTGGCTCTGGCCCTTGGGCCTGGCTCTGGAATTCATGGTTGTAAAATTGAATTAAGTAGTAGAGTTAAAATATTCAATACCTTTTAAAAGTCTACTTTTATGTGACCAGAACTTTGGTCTCTGTCTAAAACCTCCACCATGATAGTAAAATCTATGGGTCTAAAACTCTAGGTCAGTGTTTCTAATGTTTCTAAATGTTTCTTTAAAATATTCTAGAAAAATATGTTTTCTTATTGCACACCATTCCTTTTATTTTCTGGAGCATCATTCTTCACTAATACATCAATCTTAAATATTGTATGTATTCGAGATCTAACCCAACCACATAATTAGGGAATAAGGCATGCAGCATTTCTACAAACATCAAAATGTAGGACAAATTCTATTTAAAAATAGCATTCTTAGGATTAATTTTTTAATTCTTTGTTATATTTTCAAAACTATTTATGAGGAAAAAAATCAAGAAATTCTAATTTCTTATGGAATTTGACACTTTATTCTAACTCTTTTCTATAGTACTAACACATATTTTCTGACTTATCATTTTTAATGCTATACGTATACCAACCAACTAAATAAGATACAGGTGACTTTTATTTACAGCTATTATTTTCCAATCTGCACTTCTTTAGTATGAGATTTATGATGTGATTATATATTAGTAAGTCTTACCTGCACCTGCACCCAAAAGCACAATGTAGAATATTTAGTTAATTATATAAATTGTTTCTCCAAGGTCAAGTATTCTTATGGCCAGTTCTACAATGGAACAGTTTAATTAAAGAGTAAAGTATTATTCAGAGAGCTTAAGTTAAAGGGTTATTTGCTCTTTTAGGCTTAGTGGCCTATTTGTGGAAATGAAATAAATTCTTCACTAAAAATATTTGATTACTGGGTTTATGAATGTGTGTATATATTCAACATAAAACCTTGCATATAATTTATATTTTCCATCTCTGATGATGAATTTAAATGCTTCTAAATAATTTCATCAAATATATATGTCAATTTGATATTAAAATTCATTCACACTGGGGGGTGGGCGGGCATGGGAGTAAAAGACAGAAAACTGTATTCGAACAATAATTAAATAAATTTTTTAAAATTAAAAAAATTATTCACAAATGCTAATACAAATCCTTATGAAAGTCATCATTTACCCAACATATTTGCATATCTAGTCTGAACCAATGCAATATTATTAGCCCTGAAATCCACCTATAAAGAATAATATCATCCTTATTAACTTATGTTTAGTGAGTAGAAATTACCAATAAGCATTATGAATAAATTAAAGAATTAAATAAAGTAGACTTCAATAAAGCTAAATCAAGCTAAGGGTGTTAAGAATACTGAAGGGCATGGGAATATTGTAATTTGAATAAATTGGTGAAGGAAGTTCTCGATGAGAAAAGGACATTTGCAAAAGATTGAAAGTGAGTGAGTCAGCCACATGAAGAAAGCTTAGTCTGGGCAGAGGAGAAAACAAATGCAAAATGCTAATATTAGAGTGCTCCGGGAGTGTGCCAGGAACAAAAAGAAGGAAATGGTGACTGGAGAGAAGTAAGCAAAGGGAAAAGATAAGGAAATGACAGGTGATAGAGGTTCAGAGAGTACAGTGCCTTGTGGGCTGTTGTAAGGTTGTTGGGTTTTACTTGGAGGAAACGGGGAGTGATTGAAAGGATTTGAGCAGGGGAGTTCCATGATATGACTTATTATAGAGAGGACCACTTTGTAATGAGACTAGATAAGGGTGGCAGGCAAAGGTAAAGGCAGGGAGATTGGGAAGGTTAGGCTGGAATCCATATGGTTAAGACAGTTCAGTGGTGACCGCAGTGGAGATGGTGAGCGGTAGGTTTACAGTTAATTTCTCAATAGGGAGGCTGAACCTGTGGGTCCAGATGACAATGCAGTTTATCTGGTTGCTTCAATTTTCTCAGTTACATAAGATCATCAGCTGGTAGTGAGCACAGAGGATGAGGCACTGGAAGTTTCTAGAGAAATGAGAAGATAAAAAATAGTCATCAAAGACAGCACGAGATTGAAAGGATGGGGAAACACTGAAATAATTTCCTGAGAATATTAGGGGACCACTGTGAATTTCATGGCCATCTGTATGAAATAAAACAATTTCATCATGGTGTGTATTTCTCCACAAGATTAAGCTACAAAGCCTGGCAGAGAGGGGGCAGAAAGTTGGATTAGCCAGGTTGTGTTTTTGCCAAGTGTGTAACACAAAGGGGAAGAGTTATGAAGAAGTCAAATGTGCAAGGGAGTAATTTTAATGAAATTTACTTAATGGAATTTAAGATCACTAAGGAGAACAAGAACATATCAAATGAACAGACTATTGAAACAGTGATAATACAGATGGCGTATGTGTGGGGTGTGGAAGGAATTCCATCTAAAATGAACCCAGAGAATGTGACATGGATAATTTGACACATGTGCTCTCAGAAGCCTGAAACTTAGGAAATGAGAGGATGATTTCTTATAAATGCCTATTTACAGAAAACTGAGACCTATCTCCTGACCATTGGACACCCACCAAGAATCTCTCCCCATCCCCAAGCCAATAAACCTACTGCTTAGACTCTGGCTGGACTTCCCCCTCTTTGCATTCCTTGCCCATAAATACCATTCACCTCAGTGAATTTGCCTGTAGTTTGTTACAGCAGGAGTTTCCCGATGCAGTTCCTCTGCCGTTCCCAAATCATCTCAATTTCTGGTAATTTGAGCTTGCCTCAGTTTACTTTCTTATTTACATTAACAGAGGGTTCAAAGGTCTGCAGAAATGAGCTGAAACTGTAGCAAGTGGTAGTTAGAGTGTTGGATGCATGAAATTGGAATAATGATGTCTTGCACTTATTGATAATGACTAGGCTGAGAATATGACCATGGGAGGAAGTGGCTCAAATAGGGTGAAAGTCAAGATTACAGGATTGAGAAGAGTTCAATCTGATGACATGAGATTTGGGCTGTGTTTTTTGTCAGTGGGTTTGTGTTTTTCTGTTGTGAGTTTGTTTTCCTTGAACATAGTGAGAAGGAAGGGAGAATGATCAGTAAACAGTTATAAGGAACAAGGGACATATCGAGCCCTCCACATGCAGTGCTGGGGAGGGCGCGCTCTAAGTCCCAGGTGTGGTTCACTTTGACCCGGTTGGTAGAGGGATGAGCTGAGTGAGTAGATTCTCCTAGACGTTTGTTGACAGAGCTGAGATTTATGGAGCAGCAGAACCTGGATGAATCTCTATGCCAAGCCCATTGCTTCTTTCCTTAGAGACCCCTATCAAACGGGCTCTAGTTTTTCCATGAGAAATGATAATTCATTGTTTGAGAGAGGCTTTTGATCTCTTAAATAGTTAAGAACAAACAAAATATTGTTAAGCCATTATTTTTAAAATGCATTCCTTTGCTGGTAAATTAATCTCTATTTCATCCGTCAGGCTGGCATTATTAAAATCAAAAAATATGCCTTTGGTTTAATTCATTTTATTGAATGTCGATGTTGATACAATATGATTTTCTCAAGATTCTGATTTAAACTCTTTCAGAACAAATGTGACAGCAATTTAGCGAGGTTCAGATTGCCTTCTGTTTGGACAGGGAACAGATGAGTGTCTGGAAATCCTCATTTACAGAACAGAAGCCGTTAAGTAAGGCCCACAGAAAGACCAAAGAAGGAACGCAGTGACATGTCCAATACTAATTCCTTTTCTTACCTGCAGAAGGAAATAACTTACTTAATGGCTGATGCAAAAGTGAACTGTTTTTTCAGCAGGATTGTGATTCTTTGAACTGAATTGAGAAGTGAACTCCCAAAATGATCAGTTAGCACTCAAGAGACTGATGCCCTTCCTTCCTTCCTTCCTTCCTTCCTTCCTTCCTTCCTTCCTTCCTTCCTTCCTTCCTTCCTTCCTTCCTTCCTTCCTTCCCTCCCTCCTTTCTTTCCTTCTTTTCTTTTCTCTTTCTTTTTTCTTCCTTCCTTCCTTCCCCCCTCCCTGACTCCCTCCTTCCTTCCTTCCTTCCTATCTTTCTACAGAAACCAAAATACTCTGGGATCATGAGATTCTCTTCCTCCATGAGGAATTAGACTTTTCTAGTTTTCACCAATGAACTACTTCTATTTTAGCTGAGTAGGTTCTGTAACTCATGGCTATAGTGCTAATCATAGCTAATTCATAACACTCTGGGTAAAAAAAGTTTTCTTTTCTAGATTATGAATTTTGTTTTAAGACATCCTTTGAGCCAACACATGCACACACACACATGATTGCTTACAGGTAAAAGTAAGTTTTAGAGCAGTTAGGTCTAAAGGGCAAATGAAGACTTAATAGCAAAAAACAGAGTGAGAAGGATAACAAAAGGGAAAATTAAAAAAATCAAGCATAGTAGCAAGTATAGTTTGCTCACAGGTTTATAGCCACAGTATTTCATTTTTTTATTATTAAATTAGGTGAGAATAAAAGCCAATAAAGAGAAAGATAACACTGAAACTGGGGAGGGAGGAATATAGCATGGTATTCATTTTTTATAATTTTATTTTTTTCTCCATATTATCCTCTATCTCCTTATTATCAACACACAGGACCACCAAGTTCTCCCCTAATTCATTCATTTTTTTGGAAAAACATGCAAATTATTAAAATAGAGTTTCTCTTAGAGTGTTTAAGTTAATTTGTTCTAATAACAATTTTGTTACTCCAATATTGCACAATTCAGTAATAGAATTGTTTGCTTCTTACCTAACTCATTGATCTCTTATATAACTGAAACTAATGTAAGAATATATAACACTTAAAAATAGATATCCATATTAGCCAGTATAATAATTTTAATATGTTTTTCAGTAGCTTCATTAAGACTTCAACCATCAGAAATTTAAATGAAGAGGAATCATAGTGATGACCTGTTATATTTGAGCCCTTGAACTCAATAAAAAAACTGATAAATTAATGTATTCTGAGTTTATTTAATTAATGAGTAAGTCAACAGTATTTATCATTCAGCAGGCATTATTTTAGAAGTGTTACTTAATTTAATTTTGATCACAAAACTATTTAAAAGAAGACAAAACTGAGACACCTGAGGATAAGAAACTTACTCAAGATTAGAAACCCTGTTGGATATCTCCACCCCAGAGGCCATGAACTTGACCATGGGGGCTATTTCCTTGTGGCAGGTCTAAAACAGGGTTTCACTGTACAAAGAATGTTGTACAATTACACCTATTAATATTTGATGGGAATGAGGTTGGGATTTTGTAGCGATGTGTGTCACAGCTTTAATTAGTTTTCTAGAAAAATCTAGAAAAACAAAAATTATAACCCCTAATAAAAAAGAAAGATTTTACTTATCATCCATAGAAAGACAATATAATAACCCACTCTACTTTGTTTTCTACTCTAGAAGATGGAAGCCTAAACTATTTTGTAGTGTTGTTTTCTCCATTTATTTATTGTAACCCAAAGAATGGCCAGTTTGGGGACTGACCACCCACATGCAATTTTAGCAACTGCAGCATGTCATTGACCAAAAGAGTTATGCAGGAAATAGTTGAGAAATCAGTCTTGACCACGCAGAAGCCCAGAAAATATTCCAAAGTCTCCTGCCAGAGGCAGTCATTAAACCTTTGTGTGTTTATTCAAATTGTTTGCTTTGCCTGGGGAAGGAAAGATAAAGTCTTAAGAAAATGCTTTTACTATAATCTGACTTAGAGTGGATAAACTGGTATTAGATACACAATATGAAGTAAGACAAAAAATATTAAAAACATGAGAAAGTTTAGAGAGCCCGCATAAGATTGAAAGCTATTTTAAGGTGAGAAATGGTAGGAAAACAATGAGAGAAATAAAAAGGAAGCTTTGTTGCAGGGACAAGATGAGCATGACGGTCCTGAAATAGAGACTCCAAACTTCAGAATATAAAGACAACAAAACTCTAATAATATTCTATGGGAAAAAACTGGAAAGAGAGGTGAGAATAAAATCAGAGTTATACTGTGTGATATACTAAGTAACATGTCATAGAGCAGGGGTACATGTAACCCACAGGTCAGAAACCACTTCAGTGCATGAGCCTCTCTCCACCCATGTGAGGAGAGTAGAGGAATTCTGGGAAAGTGTCATGGAGGATGGAGATCTTGACAGTGGGCAGCGGGTTTGGGGAGGAAGGTATGGAGAGATGATAGAAACTGACAGAGCTCCTACGTGGAAAGGGTCTGAGTCCCTGAATTAATGCATGCAAAAAAGTTACTTCCTAATCAGGAAGAATCACACTGAACTATTTGTTAGTGAGATATAAAATTTTGATATATGGAGACAGACACTAAGGGTATTTATTTATTACAGAAACTAGTATTTCCTGAACACACACATACACACTCTACCAGGAATGAAAAAATAGAATGACCCATAAGGAAACCTTCACTAAACTAAAACTTCTGTCTACTACCCACTACTTCTCCTAGACTCATCATTGACACCTACCAACAACAGGTCAAGACAATAAAGGTCAGTAAGAACTTCTGAACTCTAAAAAGAAGTGGGAAAATATCACAGAATGATAAAAATGTTATTTTTATTTTTCACTAAACATTGGCGCTTTAACAAGAAAGGAGAATGGATGACATCAAAAATAAATGGGGAGGCCCAAAGCAAGACTGAAGCCCAAAGTCTTTCTTAGGACTGGGGGTATCTCAAGCTCTGGGAGCAAGTCATTTGTCCAAAGGAAACTTTAAGGGGAGAGAGAAGTCATTTGACCAAAGGAGCTTTACAAACTAAGAGGGAAGAGTCCTAAAAACATGGGGAGCAAGTGACTCTGGAGAACGTAAGTGGTGACAGGGGCAAAGGGCTAGCAATGAAGGAGGGTTGGGGTTCCCAATAGAGACATTGTGATTTAAAAACAAACAAATAAATAAACAAAAAAATTAATAGCAATACGGCAGGCATAATAATTACCTCCCAAAGATACCCATGTTTTTAATCCCCAGAACCTATGAATGTGTTATATAACATTACAAGTCAACATGGAATAAAGGTTACTAATCAGCTGACTCTAAAATAAAGGTTTTATTCATCATTATCTGGTGGCCCCAGTGTAACCAGAGTTCTTTAAACATGGGTGTGGTGGCAGAAGGGCAGACTCAAAAAGAGATTTGAACAAGCCACGAAGTCAGCTTTGAAGATGGGGAAAGATAACAGGATGTGTGGAATGCAGATGGCCTGAGGAGCTGGAAAAGGTGAGGAAATGTATTCTCCTCTACAGACCCAAGAAGAGAATGCAGTTCTGCTGAAAGCTCAAATTTGGCCCGGTGTGACCTATTTCAAACTTTTAACCTCCAGCACTATAAGATTATAAATGCGGATTGTTTTAAGCCACTAAGTTTGTGGTAATTTGTTACAATAATAAGAAATTAATAAAACTGGGGTTTGTGTGTGTGTGTATATCTCCATGCTAATAAACAGAGTAGGATAACAAAACGAATCTGAGATTAGAACATACTTTGGTAAACATAACTCCATGGATACAATGCAGACCCAGGCAGATGAGACTAGTAACAGAAATAAGGTTGTGGTGGACCCTGGCCAACAGAGTCTGCCTGTTGTGGCTGATGGTGAGAATGAATGCACAGGTGACAACAATCCTGTGTGGAAAAAGGGAACAGCATAGCTACTCTCTCAAGGGGAGAGTGCCTATGGTGTCTTGGCCACTCCCTCAAGAGGGGAGTGCCTCAACCCTTGCCTAGACAGGCTTTTATTATTTTCCTTGGGTCTTACATTAGAGAAAGATTTATTATCTGTTACATAGAATATTATTGTCTACATTTTAGGTACAATTAAGAAAATGAAAATAACATGCATAGGGGAATGGCGATGAGCTGATTAGCTCTGTCCTTGGGAGAACTCATACAGACAGGCTCTGAAAATTACCTTGAAGATAGACAATACACATTTGTTGCTTTAGACCAGGGTGATGGAGTTTTAGCAAGAGCAAGCCATAACAATCTGTGTGCATTTTCTGGGCCTGATTCCCACGGGAAAACTTGGTTTGAAGGTCTAGCTCCTGCCCACCACTTTACTTCTGTAGGTTTTCCATAAAGAGCTGAGTCACATTTGCCAGGCCCAAAAAAACCGATCCCCTGCATAAGGTGACAGAGGAGAGTTCTGAGCCAAAGAAGCAGACATGTCCAGAGGTGACCATGCAATGCCTCATGAAGATCCACACTTGTGTGGACCAAGGTGTTAAGTAAGCATAGAAGTGATTTAAAGAGCATCTGAGAAAATTTCAGAGAAAAAAAAAAGGGTACATGCTATTATTATTGACAGTATCCATTCACAATGCCTTGTATTTGCTTAGGTTTTAAGGCAAGTGAATTTAAATACTTCCCCCAAAATCCCACAATGTTGTGAGGTTGTCAAAGACACCAAGTAGGAAACTGGGGCTTTGAAAGTCACATTCCAAGAGGCAGCGAAGGGACGAGCACGAGCGTCTTTTTTCCGGCTCGTATTCCACAGTACAGATTGCAGGGAAAGAAAATCAATGTCATCAAGAAACTATGGAAACAACAAGTAATAGTAATAAAGATTTTAAACCACCATAAGATTTCCCCAAAGCCCTAGATAAAAAAGTTAAGTACCAGCATCTCCCCGTCAAAGATTTCTCGGACTCTTCTCAATTCCACCACACAGATTTTACCCCTCCTTCCTTTTCTCCCCCCGATGCCACATGTAAACAACCAAAATTGTATCTATAATATTTACACACAGCTGTTTACACATCTGTCTCTTGTTAAGACCACTGAGAGCAGGGATTATGGCTTATTTACCTATTTAAATATCAAGTGCAGGAAAATCCTAGAAGAATTTTCTTTTTTGTTAGGTTCCCACAAAAGCTTACTAAATGTTAGTGAAATCAAATGCCCCTAGGCAGAGACCAAGACTTTTAAAAAATACAATGCAAGGAACAATTATTAAGGAGAATTATTTTAAAATGGCACCTGTAATTGTATCAACAATAAAACATCTATCCACAAAATAAAATAAAAAATAAAAGGATATATTTACAGAAGGCAGTTCAAACAAATAACTTTGGATATGAAGCTGGAGAATTTTATTTTTTATTTTTCTTCAACTTTTCTAGTAAAAGAAATAATATTTAACTAACTGGCTTGACATACACACAAACCACACCATAGTTTAAAATCTTTCACAAGCCACAATGAGGTACCACTTTGGAAAAGGTCTGGCTATTTTTTGTAAAAGTGAACTTATTGTTCCTATGATCCAGTAACTCTACTCCTGATATTTACCCGAAAGAAATGAAAACAGATGTCCACAAAAGGACTTGTAGAAGGATATTTATAGTGACTTTATTAATAATAGCCCCAGATTTAAACAGGCCACATGTCTCTCAAACGAGCAGATAAATAAATGGGATGATCACCCAACGGAAGGCACCATTAAGGAGGAACAGACGATGAATATGCCACAACAGGGGTGAATCTCAAACCTTCCCGAGTGAAAAAAGCCTGAGACAAAGAGCACGCTGCACGAGTTCATCTCACACACAGAACTGCTTACAGAGTGAGAGCTAGACAAAACGATTTATTAAGATAATGCAAACCGTGATGAGAAGGTGTGAGAAAAGCCAAAACTTTCAAAAAAGTAACTTCAGCTAAAAGGCATTGCTGTGTTCTCCTGTTGTGGATAAGTTGTGTACAGATGAAATTTTGAATATTTACCTGATTAAAAGTTCTTATGTTGTCAAATAATTCCTAGCAAAATACAAGAGAGAGAAGGAGATAGAACGAGAGAGGGAGGGAGAGGGAGAGAGACTGTGTGCAGTGGGAATGGAAGGGGAAATTCAAAGGACTAAGCCCAAACAGTAATTCCAAATGAACTTCAGGTCAATTAGGGTAACAGATGATTAGTTCTTTATTTCTCTATTGAAAACAGTTACAATAACTACATTTATGTAGAATTTGAGTAAAATTAAGAACATCAACACATGTGCTGTATTTCAAAAGCCAGTTCCATTCTCTTTGTAAGCTCATTGGGGTTAAAACCTTGGGGAGGTCTTTATAAAACAATCACAATGAAAATTTAAAAAGAAAAGAACATTTATACCATTTTCATATACAAGTCAAACTGAATACACTTGTGCAAATGTCACCAGGCCTCTCTTGACCTGTCATGTGTCCACAGGAATAGGTGTTACAAGGCTTTTCTAGCAGATGCAGTACATTTAGGACCTGGGAACTTTCCTGGACAAGCTGCTCCACTGGTCACAGTTGCATGTGAAAGTCCCAAACAATTTCTGTCCCAGGTCTCTGCAGTTGCCGACTTTGTGAAGGTCATGGAATGAAGGCATAGATTTTGCTCCGACATCTCAGCTTTGGAATGTATTTTTTATCTCATTCCCTTATTCCCAGGTCTGATGCATTTGGAATAGTCCTGATGACTTAAGAACAAACAAAAAAAAACTGGAATAAATAAAACCATCTGCAGGAAAATACCTGACATTGCACAACCAGAAGGCATCTTCTCAACTTCGACCCCAAATCCTTATTTACTTGGTAATTTCACCTTTTGGGAGACATGGAAATAGTCAACCATTGTAATTATTAGCCAGGTGTATTTGGGCAGGAACTAAGACTTCAGTAAGAGATTTGGGGAAGGGACGCAGACACGGGCACCCAAGCTCATTCTACTGTCCCTCCTGCCCTTCACTCCTGCTAACCTGAGGTCCCATCATCTCTTACCTGTACGCCTTGAATACCCTACTAACTACTTTAGTCTCCTCCATCCTATCCTCCTTTAATTTCCTCTTCCACTAGCAGCATCCGTGATTCCAAATATAAATACATTCATATCTTTCATCTTTCAAAGTCCTCCCAAGGCCCCATCACCTGTCAGAGGAAAGTCAGTCTTCCCTTGCAAGAGGTTCCACATCCTGACCCTGGCTGTGCTCCAGCTGTACCTTTATCCCACCTTCTGCACCATTTGCTTACCCGTCTGCTTATAATTTTTACAGATGTGCCCTGTGTTCATACCACTTTTTTTAATTTAAAATTCAGTTCTGTTCCCTCTGTTCCCCCATCACTAACTCTAATTCTTTGCAGTGAAAGCTGTACCTTTCCTTGGCAGCATTCTATGACTCTCTGGGCTGAGTTTGCTTTGATAAAACATAGTTACTCGCTTACTCCACACTGTTTGTGAGACTCCTTCATGTCACTCTAAGTAGTTTTGCTTTGTTCATTCTTAAATCTGTACCCAATCATAAGGATATACTATGATTTATCCCATTGCTGTTGAATAAGATCTCCAGATCTTTGCCAATGTGAGTAGTGCTTCTATTAGCATTCTTGTGCTATATTTTGGTGGACATATGTATGCATTTTTGTTGGGTAAGGTATGTCTGGAAAATATAATAAGAATGGTTTGTGCAACATCAATGTAACCTGGCAGCCAAGGGAGAGTAAACTGGAATGTGCATGTGTAAACAATGATGACTTCACTGTACTAGTCAGTGGGAGCAGTAGACACCGTTGAGTGAGCATGTGCACTGTGTGGCCATCACATTCAAAATGACTGGTCCAGTAGAGCAAGAAACCTGCATCAAATTTTGCATTAAGCTTGAGCATTCCTCCACAAAAACTATTTGGATGATTCAGAAGGCCACAGCTATGAGCAACTGGTGATTGGCAGCTTCATCACAACAACATGTGGCCACTCATGCATCACGTCTCTTTTTGGTGAAACATCAAATCACCTGAGTGACTCAGTCCCCTACAGACCAAATTTAGCACTCTGTAACTTGTGACTTTCCCCAAAATGAATATTCCCTTTGTAAGGGAAGAGATTTCTCTCTTTGTCCATGATAAATTAATCATCCAATATATCACTGCTTAATGAGCTGTTTGTTTTTAATTTTTAAATAAATTTTATTTATTGACTTGAGAGAGAGAAACAACTTGTTGTTCCACTTACTTATGCATTCATTGGTTGATTCTTGTATGTGCCCTGACCCAGGATCCAACCCGTAACCTTGGCATATTGGGATGATGCTCTAACCAATGGAGCAACCCAGCCAGGGTTACTTATAATTTTTGTTTGTTTATGAGTGAGGTAGGTTTATAGTTTGCTTTTTGTTTATGCTACTCTTATCTTGTTCTTGTATCAGAGCTATGATGCACTGATGCAGTGGCTTGGAAAACAGATCATTTTTTGTGTGTGTGATTACTCGAAGCATTCCAAACTGTTTAAATACTGAATGAATTCTTTTTTAAAAGATTTAATATTTATTTATTTTTAGAGCTAGGGGAAGGGAGAGAGAAAGAGAAGGAGAGAAACATCGACATGAGAGAGTAACATCCATTGCTTGTCTGTTGCTCACCTCCACCTGGGAACTCAGCTCGCAACTCAGGGCTTGTGCCCTCACAGGGGATAGAAATCTTTCGTTTTGCTAGATGGTGCCCAACCTATTGAGCCACAGTGGTCAGGGTTGGATTTGTTCTTACTGATGTTTTTCCTTTAACATAAAAGATGATGCTTGGCACATATTATTAAATATTCAGGAATTATGTATTTGTGGATAAACAAATGGATAAGTGACTAAATAAATGAATTGATTTATTTTTAAATTACCCTGGAAACTATATCAGAAACACAGCTATTTCGCCAGGACCATATAGTCTGTCAAGTACAATGGCTGGTGTTAGATTCTAGAATAATAAAAGGCATTTCTCAGCCTTCACAAAGTTTCAAGTATTGTTAAAGAGCTTAAAAATATGTTTCCCAGGTCTTTGTGTGCCCCTATAAAACAATGAATTTATTAATGCAGTGGACAAAATAACTAAAAAGAAACCACAAACACATTTCTTGTAATTTATTTTTCTAAACATTGTGATTTCTTCTCATTAAATTTATCTATTCTCTGACTTCTATTATGAAAACAGAACTGTGTTATTTTAGAAAATAAATTTGGCCAACAAATATGCTAATATACAAACTAGGAATACAGAATGCTTTCTCTTGAGAAAATATAAAAGAAAAATAATTTTCTATTAAATATCAATTATACTATTTAATTATTACCAAATATTACTGTGAATTAGTTAAAATTTTTCTTTATGACTTTGAACCATATTACCAAGCAGAATATAAATAAAAAGAATTGACATGAAAATAATTTTAAAACTGGTAATTGATGAGTTCCTCATGTGAAAACAATTTTACAGTGATCACTAAGAGAAAAATACCAAATAAAATCATTATAAGCATTACCCCAAATTCATATTAAACCTAAATGAAAGACTTTTGGGAACTTAATAACATGTTCAGCGTTTTTCTAAAAGCCAATTTAATATTTTTCTCCTGTGTGTTTTTTTTCACAAACCTTTTTGATTTGTTCCGAGAAATTAATGAATTTCTCAAACAGATGGGGTAAATAGAGTATTCTATTCATATCCCAACAAATTGACACAAATTAATGAAATTGAGTCAGTGACATAGAAGTTAATTTGAAACTCTAATGCTCCATAATATCTACCAAAAATACTAAATAGTGTATTTGTTCTCTAACCTCTGACCTTTCGTTCAAAAGAGATGGTCAGGAGTCAGTTTGTGTGGCATGACAAGGCATGTTGCCTCAATGTAGTTCTCAATATAACTTTTTTAGAGGTATTTTTTTTTAAAGAATCAGGTGCCATCAACACTGCCAAAATAAAGACCAGATCCTCTGATGAAAGCTGTTAATTGAGCCCTGGCCAGTGTGCCTCAGCTGGTTGGAGCATCATCCCATAAACAAAAAGACTGCAGGTTCGATTCCTGATCAGGGCACGTGTGAGGCAACCAATCGATATTTCTTTCTCACGTTGATGTTCCTCTCCCTCTCTCTCTTCCTCCCTTCCCTTCTCTCTAAAAAAATGAGTAAGTATGTTTTTGAGGAGTGAAGATTTTTTCTTAAAGCTGTTAATTGAGATGATCAAGACAATCAAGACAGAATCAGCTCTGGCTGGTGTGGCTCAGTGGACTGAGTGCCAGCCTGCGAACTAAAAGGTTGCCAGTTCGATTCCCAGTCAGGATACATGCCTGGGCTGTGTTAAAGGCAACCACACACTGATGTTTCTCTCCCTCTCTTTCTCCCTCCCTTCCCCTCTGTCTAAATATAAATAGATAAAATCTTTTTTTAAGACACAATCATACAGCTCTCCAGCTGTCGAGACCCCAAAGTCCTCTGGGAGGAATGAATACCCAAATCTTCAGAGAGGTGATGCTGGAAATGTTTGCACATGGGGCTCCCTGGGGAGCTGCAGGTAGTGGTAGTCCTGGCAGAGAATTCTGCCTAGAATTCTCCGACTCTGCTTTAGGAGAATGAATCATTTTTGACACCTTGGGCAGAAGTACAGATGTAGGTGATCCTTCTGATATTCACTGAAGTAAGTATTTCTCATGAGGAAATGGGTAGGGACTCACAGCAACTAAAAGTGAGAGATCGTCTGTGTTTAACCTTGTCAGGGCTTTGTAGTTCTCCTAGATGATGCCCCCTTTCCAGCCAAGAATCAGGGGAGCACCTGAATTCGTCAGTCTCAGACACCAACTGGTCCAGAGAGGTTCATCCTAGACCTTCCCCTCTTTAGTTTTTTTTTTAAATGTTATTCTGGAGAAAATTACTGGAAGTGTTATTCTGGATGTTGACAGAATTGTGTTTAATTTTAAATAGATGCTACAGATGATTCTGGCTCTAGCAAAAATACTGTGACTGCCACATGCTTGATTCTTAACTTACAGAACACCTTGTGGTAATCACTGTATTTTCATTTCAAATGGAATTGATGAAAAAGCCATTTTGAAGAATCTACTTTTAATATTCTATGCAGCAGAAAGAAAGAAGGACCTCCTACCCTTTGCAACAGCATGGATGGAACTGGAAAACATTATGTTAAGTGAAATAAGCCAGGTGTTGAAAGACAAATACCATATGATCTCACCTTTAACAGGAAGCTAAACGACAAAACAAACAAGCAAGCAAAATAAAAACAAAGACACTGAAATAGAGAACAGGCTGACAGAGATCAGAAGGAAGAGGGGAGGGAATTTCAGGGGAAAAAAGGGAGGGATTTACAGGAACTAGTATAAAGGACACACGGACAACAATTAAGGGGGGTGAAAAGGGGAGGGAGGTGTGGAGCATGGGGGGGGTGGGCTAGAATAGGAGTAAAAGACAGAAAACTGTACTCGAAAAATAATTAAATAAAAAATTACAAATTAAAAAAATATATTAGTAAATATTTAAGTTAATAAATATCAATAGTTAAAATAAACTTTTTATTTGAAATCCCTTCAAGTAAATTCACACGTAGAGGATGTATTAAACCTTTTTGTGATAATTCAGGGTCACTTTCATGCTCCCCAATTTCTGGATGATGCTCTAAAGCACAGATTCTTCATGGTCTATGGAAAGCTGAGGGAGCACTTTGGATTTGATTCCTGTGAGCATTTAAATCTTCAGTTATTCTGTTTGTTGTCTGATAGTTAAGTAGCCTACTTTTATTCCTTGATATCCTTAAAGTTCTTGAATGTGGCCCTACACTTTCTGATTAGTTTTTTGTTGTTGTTTTTAAAATCTACTAAGAGTTGGAAAAAGACAGGGTCAAGTTTATTAAGACTATGTGAACCAAGAACGACTAAGTTCTGAAGAAAACCTGAGGCGGTATCTAAGGAAAAATGTGTGTTTAGTACTTAGTATTTGCCATATAAATTGGCTATGTTTTTTATTCTTAGCACACCAGAAACTTTATCTATCCAGATAGGAAAGGATCCAGGACTGTGACCTATCTCTCAATCCATTTATTCTACTGGTATTAGACTTTTCATGTATATTTTTCTAATCTACCAATAATGTTTTTGTTTCCTAGAGCTAGATATTTTATTTTCATTTTTGATATTTTTTTCTAGTAGTTCCGCTCCTAATAGGATCCATAAGCCCAGTGAATATGTGAAAGTCTCCAAAACTGTGAGTTCCATCTCTAGAAAAGGAAGCTTTGTTCCAAATATTCACTCTGCTGAATGACTGTCTGTTGTCACCCAGTGATTGACTGGCAGTGTGCCCAGGTGAAAGCCCACTTGAGTTTTATTCTTGTCTGAGCAGAGGTGAAAATGTCCTGCAGCGGTTGTGAGTCAGCCTGACTATCCCTCCCCTCTATTAGCAAACATGAGCTCACCCAGTCACATATGAGCAGGTACTGATTAACTTATTCCTACAGCTCCAAAAGAATCAAATCAATTACTAAGATTATAAATTTGACATTATAAATTGCAAGGCAGTTTTATAAGTCCTTTGCTCATTTAATCACTAATAATTTAACTTCAAACCACTTTTAAAGAAGACTTTTGTAACTCCTCCAAAAGTCAAGTTTCAAATGTGCCATTCTAGAAATAGTGATGCTCCAGAATTCACTGTAAATGTCCAGGCCTCTCTATATATAACCCCAATTTCTTTGCCTTTTCTTCTAAGAAAAACTAGTTATCAAAAGCCATCTCTTTTCCTTAGGCTATGCTTCCTTATCCCCTAAACAACCAGAAGAGTGAGACATGTACTTCATTTTGTGAGTTGGTTAAGCAAGAGACAGAAATTTGTACCATGTTAAATACAGTTTACATCTTTTTCAAAGCAGGCATTATCTTTTGAAATGTTACTGTGCATTTTAAACAGGGGAAAGAAGGGAAGGGTCAAGTTGAGTACCCATGGACAGAGACAATGGGGGCAAGAGGACTGATTGTGGGAGAAGGGGGTGGGCAGGGGAGAGCGATGGAGAATAAGTGGGGACAACTGTAATTGAACGGCAATTAAAAAAACAAGTAAAACAAAATGTCTAGGTGGTAGTCAGAAGTTTTCTCTTCTTTGGCTCTTGACTCATCTCCTTTCATGACACAGGTCCAAATATCTGCCCCCAAATATTTCTTCATTTTTATCCTCCAGGGATCCTAGAGCTGGGAGTAAACCCAAAGATTGAAATCCTAGTGTGGAGAAATCCACAGACGTCCAAGGACAGACAACTAAATTCCATGGGGGACATCTACACCCGGGGTTAGATAGAGGTAGGTGGAGACAGTGAGCATTATGGTAACAAGATTCTCAATTCTGCTCCATGAAGAGTCCTCCGAGCTCTCTCCTGGGCCATCCCCATGGTGACCTGTGTTTGGCAATAGGTAGAGATGCTGTACTGAACAAGCTAAAGGAATAAAACCAACTCATTCGAAAAGGACATGTGCCTTGTGGGGAGAATAAAATATATTGGGGAGGTTGGGAAAGAAGAGGTGGGGAGGATTAAAAAAGCCATGCAGATTGTGTCTAGCAGGAGAGAAAAAGAGAGTAAGAGTGAGCAGATTGATAAGCAGCTTTTATTCTGATTGACTTTTTTAAGAGTAGGGTGGTAGGGTAGAGTGTTAGAAGGTTTGCTACATTGTGATACAAATGTAAACCTTATTTGCCTCTTCTACTTCAGTATGCTTCATTCAAGGACTCTCTTTGAGTGGGTTGTGAAGGCAGATAGTGTGATGTTTACAAGCACAGGCTCTTCCTTGTGTAAATCCTGGTTGTGTAAATCAAGGCTCTTCCACTCTGACTGACCCCGGGCAAGTTACTCAACATCTCTCTCGGTCAGTTCACCTAAAAATGGAAGCAATAATAATATCCACCTTATAGGGTTTGAGCAATAAATAAGTTAATGTGTGAAAGATATTTAGAATAGCCGTTGGCATATATTAGAGGGCCAAAATAATTAGTAATTTTTATTTATATTTCTTTTAGCAACCCAGCTGGTATGGCTCAGTTGGTTGTAGCCTCATTCTGTAAGCGAAAGGTTGCAGGTTTGATTCCTGGTCAGGGCACATGCCTAGTTTGTGGGTTTGATCCCCCATCCGAGTGTGAACTAGAGGCAATCAACTGATGCTTCTCTTGCATCAATGTTTCTCTCTCTCCCTTCCTCTGTTTCTGAAAATCAATGAAAATAAAAATGTCCTCAGACGAGGATTAAAAAATAATTAAATCTGTTATTCACTTACAGATATTCAGTGTTGGAAAGTTAGTATAACCACAGCTGAAACTGGTGAGTTTGTACATTGTATTAGCAGCTCAACCTCACTGACACATCAGAATGAAAGGCCTCTGAGCACCACTGAGCGGATTCTTATTTGTTAGTGAGAAAACTGAGACTAGAGGTCAAAAGAGACTTGTTTAAGTTCAGGCAGCTAACTGTTGTAACATCAGAACAGCGTGAGTGGCCATTGATTTGGAGGTAGGCCAGGAAAGTCGATTCACAAAACAAAGATTAGGAAGCTAGAGGGTCCTTAGATTAGCCAAGCCTTCACAGTTCAGACACACTCAACTACGGAAGAACAAAGAGAAACAATGGGGCAGAAACAGACAAGAAATCCAAACAGGAAACATAGAGGCATCAGCGACAGGAGAACTTGAAATCGGAGCCATCCTGCATCAGCTAGGAAATATTGTGGTTGGTGGGGGAGGAGTTATCTACAGAAAGGGCAAATCTTGAGGGAGGAAGACAATAATACCAGGAAAGGGGAAAGGGCATGGCGTAGAACGGACGGCTGAGTAACTGAGTGACAACCTAAACCTGTAAGTGTTTGTCTGAAAAGTTCATGGTCATAAATAAATATTTGGAAATTTTGAGGAAAATTGTTTGGCAAGAAGACTACCACTCACAAGCAACTGAGCCAGTTCTTTCCTTTATCCACCTACCTACCACAGGGCAAATGTCACACTTTGCTTCCCCATGTCAACTGATCCTAGGTTATCAAGGACAGGACAATACTTTCCATCTAACGGGGGCCCATCTGAGAACTGGGGTGCTCATTTAAATATAATGTATAGCAATTCAGTATGTTAAAATTTGTCTCTTTATATCATCTTTATAGAAAGTTCTTTTTGGAGTCATAAGCCTTAAAAAACTCAACCAGAATCTCTAGCAGCTCTAAGATTTGCCCAAATAAGAGCAATAAAGCAGATTATTCTCTGTTGGGTCTTTACAGAGGATGAACGTTTGACCTCTCAGAATTCACTTTTGAGAGGAATTTTAAACTGACACTCAGAGCTTTCCTTTCTAAGGCACATGACGTACCATTCAGGCTACCAAGGGGCCATGGGCTATCACTAACACTCAAGACTTAGATAAGAATTGCACTAACCGAAACCTTTCCAATTTTAGATTTTAGTGGACTTTCAGGAGCTACTTGTGCTGTGATTTACTGCTGGAGATAACTTAGAGCCCATACAAGCCCACTTAAAGTCAATATGCAGTCCCTGTGGGATTACAACTTTGTTCTTTAGCTTAAATGAGCTGGCGGGGAAAGAGGGTAAATGGAATTGGTGCATTCTGTGCAGCTATAACACTTTTGCCTGATGGAAGATGTACAGAAGGAATTTATCCCATATCAGTTTAAAAACTATTGGCCAAATACTCCGAGGAGATGTTCTCTGAGTATTAGGTCCAAGACTGATTTAAAATAGTGAATGCGATCAATTATCCTTAATCTCTCCTTGTGGTTTTCTTTCTGAGATGCTATGATAAATTTATCTAACTTCCTAAAATAGCAATCATAATGGTAATAAACCCAGTTTTCAATCCATGGGTAAAAAGTTCATGCATGCAACAGATACTCTGTGGCTACCCTTGCAGGGTAGGGAGAGTTTGAGGGTCCCCACTCTTGTGTGACTAGTGGAGTGCGACACTGGGTCCCCACTATTGCATTCTCCAGCTGCCATTTCCCAGGCCAACATCTAGGGTCATTCGGATTCTCCTCAAAGGACTAGTCCTACACATTGCCTACGTCTGAGAAAAAAAGATTGGAAAGCTTCAGGCTTTATAGCAATGGGAAGAAAGGCAGAAAATAGCAAAGAACAACTTTCTCTGATTTTGGACTAGGAGAGAGAATGTTCTCTGAATATAAAGAAGAAAGAAATGTGCCATGGTACACTTTTTATTTTATTTTAGCATCCTGGAATTATAAAAGCCAACCCACTCAACTGTTGCCAAGTTCTGAGGGCTTACTGAGTCTCTCTCCAAACTGTTTATAGTAATAAGTATGTAGTTTGGATAAAACTGGCATTATGGAAATTATGTCAAAATGGCTATGCTGTACATTTCATGCAAAAAGTTATCATATTTGTCTTTTTGACTTCCCTATTCCCAATTCATAGCAAAATACCTGGAACATAATCAGTAGTCAAAATATGTATCTGTCTTTACTAAAGAATGGAAGTTATGGTTGACATTTATTTACAACATTCAAAATCAATGATTTACAAAGTATTTTACATTTCACAAGGTGCTTTTCACATATTGCATTCTCAAATGTATGCTCCACTGGAAAATGAAGCATTATGGGGTGTATGTTCCTCAAAACCTTGAGAAAACCCAGTGACAGTTAAGAAACAACGTTTGGAAGTATTTAGTTATAGTTTAGCAAGGATTTCCTCATTGTAAATGGGGTGGGCCCTTGAATGTTGAAATTTCACACCTCACTCCTCCTCAATCCTCCCATTTTCAGTATAAAACCACATAAACAAACTCCAGTTGGGACTCCCCTGTGGTGATAGGTTTCCAGTCTGCCTGGTGGGCCCACCAGACACTGGGGGTGATTCTGGGAGGCATGAAGGGAGGTGACACAGAGCCATGTCCACTGATCTGTGTCCTTGACCTAGTATAATCTTTGATTTATGTTTCTGGTTTGGTATTAAACAAAAGAGAAAATGGCCTTGTATCTGAGTGGTCATTCTATTCCATTCTCAAACCTAAGTTAGCTTATATGGTGTGGCCTGGTTCAAATGGTCAAAGTACTCCAATATGGACAGTTTCTCTTTCCTTAGTTTATAAAGCTATTTTTCATGAGATCTTCAGGGCAATAAACTTATAGTTTGTATATTTGATGCAAAGAATCTTCAAATTATTATCAAATATGTATAGATCATCTTTTAGAAACAAGTCAGTTTCTGCTAGGAATTGTGAAGAAGAGAAATGGAAAAAATGCAGTGTTTATGGGCTGAATTGTGTTCCCTCCCCTCAAGCCCCCAAATTTATATGTTGAAGTTTTAACCAAGTCCTAGCACCTCAGAACATGGCTGTGTTTGGAGACAGGATCGTAACAGGTAATTAAGGTGATTAAGTTAAAGTGAGATCACTGAATTGGGCTCTAATCCTTGATGCCTTAATCTAAACCTTGTAGCTTCCAGAACTGCAAGAAAATAAATTTCTGTTATTTAACCACCAATCTGCAGTACTTTCTTATGGCGGCCTGAGCAAACTAGTATCACTTCATTCATGATTCTCATTCACTAAGATCTTACACTTAATTCTACATCCATGGATATGAGATAAAAAATGAATAAAATTTAGGCTACTTAGCATTTGAAATACACAGATAATAAAACAACTTTTACTTTCTGTAGTATCCTTCTAGTAGCATTAAAGAGTTATTTTTTGCTGTTACCAAAACACAGATCACTTGCAAAATAACTTTATGCTTTTGTACAAAAAATGCTGAACATGATTTCTGGAAGATATAATTTAGTAAGTACAAAATTATATTTTATACTTATTATAGTATAAAATATACTCCTTTTCTGTTCCCTTTTTCTCCTACATGGTTTTTCTAAAATGTCAACACATGGACAGAACCTGGGAAAAATCCAGTAGCTAATATAAATTATCCTGAAGCTCTTGTTAAGTTTCCTTTCAGTGACCCTGTAAACACTTCCAAATAGCTAATGCTCTTAGATTTACTCACTGAGCCAACAGCTCTTACCACGGAGATGTTATCATTTCCCAGTCACATTGCTCTTGACCTTCACTTATCTACATGTTCTAGTGCCCAGTTTTTCAGGGATATACTCTGTTATCTTAGGCAATAGCTTTTCCGTCCTCATATAGGTATGTTTGTTCCTGAATGCTTATTACTTCATTCCCTAGATAATTATAGCAACGCATATTGTAATTTTTGTAATGCAAAAATAAAATGACATTTTAGTTCTATCTATAATGATGAAAAAAGATATTTTGGAGTGACTCTTTTGTCATTTATAAAATCATATTCAGCTAACATTTTCCTGAATACCCATATGCATTAAACATAGAATTTTAATACCCATTTCACAAATGTACTACAATTTTACAAGGGGAAGAAAGCTTTCAAGAGATGGAGGAACCTGCCCTAGATCACACAGTTGGTAAGTAGCCAAACGGACATTCAAACACAAATTCTGACCCAAGTTCATTTTTTAGTTATTGTTGTTACTCTCCTGCCTTTCATTTTGATGTCCCAGTGAGTTTATAAATATTAGGGGAAATCAGGGGAAGGAAAAGAGAAAAATTTAAAAACCATGTGTTTATTTTCTTTTCTATATTCCATTCCCTGTGCCGTACTTGCATCCCCAGGGAGAAACACAAAAATTGCTTGGAAGCCCAGGAATGTGGCAGGAAGTAACAGGCATCAGAGTGGCTGTAGTCATCCACAAGAGGTCCTGGGTGCTGCCCTAGGAGAGATGCTGCCTAAACAGGCACTGAGTTAATATCTGGAAAGTATTTTATTTTATTTTATTTTTTATTACATAAATATTTTATTTAAAACATTTTTGTTGTATTTTTTTCATTAGCATTTAGTCCTTTTATATTCCCTTCCCCTCCAATGACCACGCTGTTCTCCTTGTCCACGAGTCCTTTTTCCTTTTTGCTCGATCCCTGCACCCCCTACCCTCCCGACCCCCACCAGCTGTCATTTGCTCTCCATCTATGAGTCTGTCTCTATTTTCCTGCTAGTTCAGTTTGCTCATTCGATTCCACATATGAGTGAAATCAAGCATTTTGTAAACAAACACCTCTTTATATTCCTTCAGTCAAACAAAGCTCATACAGATGTCACCTCAACACTTTGCTTATGCAGAATAAGCTAACTTAGTCAAAGAGTATATGTGTTCTAAAGAATAAAAGAAAATGTGTACATAGAATTTTCCTCGGATTACAACGTGACTGATTTTTCTATAAGTTATCCTAAAGGAAGTAAAAATTACACAACTCGAGAGTAAAAGCATATTTGACAAATGTACTTCTGGATTCAGGTATGAATATAGCTCATACTCATACCTGGAATATATCTCACAATGGGGGGAATATATATTCCAGGGAATATATCTCACCATGTCTGAGCTGCATAAAGAACAAGTTAGCAATGCTTAACCCTGTAGTTACTTTTTTCCCTAGAAAACCTCTTTTAGGAAAAAAAAGTCTATTCAGAAATTCATTGAGAGGATTTTATAATCAAAACTTCCAAATACAGTTCCAAAAAGAAAGCTATGCCCAAAAGAAAAAAGAGAGTACCTTACCAGTCAAAAATCAATCATTAAATGTTTGGGGAAATTATCAGTCAATAAATTATATTAAATATATTTCAGAAATACCAGCTAACCTAGGAAAAAAGGAGAATAAAAACAGGTGGGTTCTGGTTCAGGCTGAATAGCTATGTGTTTGGGGGCCTCAGAGTAATTATCTGTATCTTCAGTCGGATGGACAATGATAACCAATGTTAAAATACTTTTAGCAGCAAAACTATGTCTTATAATAAACTCCCACATGGAAGCCAATATGATGTATGTTCCGTATACAGATGCAGAGCTGCTCTGACTGAAGCTGGATGGCACACATTGCGCGCACCTGCTCCTCTTGTCTCCCAAACCCCCATAGAGCAGAGATGACTGTGGAGCACAGTTTGAAAACCTCGCAAATTTGATCACTCCTTGATAACTGCTAGTTATGGAAATTACCTTTGCTTTCCTCAACTGTTCAGCCCAGCCAGCAAATAAACGAAGGTCAATAAGAAGACCACAGAGTATATTTGTCTTGCCAGATACGATAGAGATCGGATCAGATCACTGAGGAGGAGCAGGGAGGGGCCGTAGGAGGAGGTTTCCGGGGTCAATGGTAAACAGCCTAGGACAGGACTGGCTGAGAAGATGAGTACCTCCAGGGCGCATGGCATTATGGGTGAGAAGACTTAAAATAAAAGAAGGGCAGGGACTGGTTGTCTGGCTCTGTTCCTCAAGGACGCCTGAATGATCATGCTGCAGCTGTCTACGTTTCCCAAGGGACTGCATTTTGGATGGGAAAGAACTCTGGGCACAGCCTAGGATCAGGCTGGCCTCGAAGAAGGTGGCAGGGTTATTCTCCTTTGGGTTAGTCTGCCCTGAAGGGGCAACCTCTGAGGCAGAAGCCTGCCATTCTTCCAAATTTGTGTAGCTTTTGTATCTTATGTTGTTTTAGTTTATAAATTAATCCTATAGAGGATAATTAAAAACTAACTGGGAGGATCACAGGGAAACTCAGGAGTTAAATATTTTAGCCCCAATTGATAAGTTTAAGTGGTTAAAGCTGTAACTATAGAGTTAAAGAGTTTAGCCTTAACTGATAGGTTTAAGTGACTAATGCATGTAAAAAGCTAAAATTGTGTAGTTTTTGAATAAAGACTCCTTTCCTTTATCACCCAAACTTTGCCTCCAGAATGTTGCCTGGAGGTGGTGGTGGGCAGCAGGACTCCACTTGCTGTTCAATAACAAATGCATTTAATTTCAAGTGTCAATTCTTTCTATGACTAGTTCCTACGTGATACCACTGGATTAACAAGGATGGGCATACTGTGACTGATTCTGTGAATTCCTTTGTCGCGTACAAGTTGCAGTCACTGCATCTGTGCACACATTTGTGTTCCCCAACACTGGTACCTGCATATACTGTATCTCAATCCTCCCATTGATAGGAAATGTAGTCACACCATTATCACCAAGCCATTATTATATGACATGTTAATGGGACTTATCTAAGAAAAAGAAGCTCAAACATATGAACAGTAAAATGACAACAAGCTCACAACTGTGAACAAATGAATCTAAAATAAAAGAAAAACAATAAAAACAAGAACTAAGCAAACAAGAAAAGGAGTAGACTCAGAGAAATGGACATCACATGGAGGGACTTCAGTGGGAAGGGGAAGGGAGGAACAAGGGGGAAAGGTACAAGGAAGAAGAAGCATAAAATAGGGAGAGATAAAAAATGGTATAGGAAACAGAGGACTCAGAGACCTTATATGTACGACCCATGGACATGAACGGAGAAGGGGATGCTGGAGGGTTGGGGGGCAGGGTGGAGGGGGGATAAAAGAGGGAAAACGGTAATAGCATAATCAATAAAAATACTTTAAAAAGAGAAAATGTGTGCAGACAATAATATTATGAAATTGTAACTGGACATTTTTCTATCCTGTTCTATTGGGTAAAGTATAACTGAAAACTCATGACATTGGATGGTTATGTTTAAACTTTTCTAGTTTTCCTAGAAGTAAAGAAAATAGCTCTACCTAATAAATTCTGATTAAATGATAAGAAAGGGAAATAATTCCAATGCAAGAGACCAAAGAGATGAAGCCAGAGAGGAGGAAAAAGTGTCTAGAGTATGCGCTGTATCCCCATGCAGTCCCTGTCCCTGGATAATTCAGTGATGACCGACTGCATCTCTCATGGCAGAACACATCCAAGAAGATCTCTTGAGAGAGACGAGTCATTATAGGAAGACCACAGAATTTGGGATTAAATTCTCATGACTGAAATCCCAACTTAGTTATTTGTCAGAAATGTACTCTGATCCTTGATTTCTTCAGAAGAAAATGGGTGAGCATATTAACTACCCAGTTGGGCTGTTAAGAGTTTTCACAATAATACAAAAAAAAGTATGCCAAATTATAGATGAAAGGTAGATAATATCATTGGCTTTTCTTTACACAACCATGGAAAATGTTGATCAGAAATCTATTTCACTTGAGAAATGGTGAATTTAAAAATGATTATGCAAATAAGCATTTTTGCCTGAAAAAAAATCAGGGTTATTCTCTGCAAGGATGTAAACATGTCCTGTGCCAAGTTCATAGCCACTTACTCGGTTCCTTAGCATCGACTCCCGTATCTTCCCAGATACCTGTCACTGACCTAAACTTCCTCATTTCAGATATGAAAAGATTTTGGAAAAAAGAGGGTTTAGCAAATAAAGAAACAAACAAAGTTCTTTCTTTCAACTTCAGCCAGGTTCTGTGAATTAAATTGAGAAAAATAGATCTATGCTCTACCCAATTTCTTCCATCATGCTTTAAAAAGCAATAAATCATTTATTGAGAAATTTGTTTTTTGAAGAGATTATCTCTGCCCTTAATGCACAAAATTTAGAATTGGGAACTAGATCTGAAATCTCTAATATTGTGAAACTATTCATCATGATACTTTGATAATTAAAAGATTACGCCAGTTCACAAACAAACAAGAAACTATACAATCCTTGTCATCACCTATCAGGGCTATTTTAAATTTCTATTGGGTCCACACTTAGATCACTGACTGAGTCAAACATTTCACTGCATGGCAACATAAATACAACAGAAACTGGGTTTTAACTTATCATCTTGAGCAGAGCTGAGAAACACGGGATGTGCTCAGGCTTATGGAAGCGCTGCTGCACTCCTGGGATGTTTCCCGGTAGGAGTCTCAGGCTCATGTCACACATCCACATCTTAGGACCCCAGTGGGAGGAGGGCTCTTCTGGGTACCTGTGCCCCTCCCCTGTTTCTGGTTAGGAACATCCTTCTGGTTCCTCACACTTTTAATTACATTCTACCTCCCACAAATTCTATATTTCTGCTCAGAAATCTTCAATGGAAAATTAAATATGTGAATTCATAGTCTGCAAATATCATTTCACATGGAGTTTTTATGTGCCATTGTCCCTTGAGTGCACTAAAGGATACTCCTTATGTCCACTACTATAGACATGATGTCCCACAGGTGTGGCCTAGCGCTGCTGGGAAATTCCAGAGCTGCTTCCTCCCCTGCCCTCACCTCGCATGTAGCATACACCTGTTTCCAGTTGCTTATAAGCGACCGTTACCATCAGTCATGATTCCCCACTTGTTTGCTGCTTATAAGCCACCCAAACTGGTATTTCTGGGAGATCCTCCGAAAATATGTATGTGCTGCAAAGTTATTCTCAGGAAAACATTTTCCATTGAGTATCCAGGAACTGGGCGCTTTCATAGGTTCTGCTAAGAGTCTCACCAGCTCCCTGATTTTTGAAACTCTTCCCTTAAAAAGGAAGGTGTTGGAAAATAATGCAAATTCATCTAATATTAAAGTTTGAGGTTTACCTACAGCTCTCAGCATTTCCTTTGCAAAGTCCATGACTGCATTGATCCTTCCCAGGGCATGCTAGCATTGTGGTAGGCGGAATAACACCCATCACCTCCCCCAAGATGACCGCATCCTAATGTCTGAAACCTGTGAATAGGTTACTTTACATAGCAAAAGACTGCAGATTAAATTAAGGATTTTGAGATGGGGGGTTATCCTGGGTTATCTGGGTGGGCCCCACGTTATCAGAGGGCGCTTGTAAACAAGAGAAGTATAGGGGAGAGTCTGAGTGAGAGGAGCAGAGGTCTTGGAGTGATGTGATTGCTGGATCTGAAGACGAAAGGGGTCACAAGCCAGAGAATGCAGGCTACTTTTAGAAACTGAAAAAGGCAGGAACGGATTCTCCCTAGAGCCTACAGAAGCAGTGTATCCTTACTGCATTAGGCACGTTCCTAGGGCCTCATCCTACTCTCTGGCAAAGATCCTGGAGCTTCTGTAGAGCCTATAATCGTCTGTGAATGAATAAAGAAAGAAATGGTATCCCCAAGTTCTGTCAGATTGGAGGCCCCAACATTCCTCACTACTATCTTCATTCTACAAGACCCATATTTTGAGACATCTGTGAATTCAGACCCACACTGTATGTGTCAACATTCCTACCTCCCATTCTTACCATTCCTACTACGTGGTCTTATGCTTCTTTCCATCCACGGCACTGGGCACCGTGCCCTGAAGACAACGGTGTGCATATTTCTCTGTCGACCATTGTGACAATGATGGCAGGGGCTACGTGATAAAAGAACTATGTGATTTTAGCGCTTGTGAGGTGAACAAAGAGGAACATAGAACAAATCAGTTAGGATCCAACCAGGAAAACAGAATCACTTCCAACATTTAATAATGTTGAGACTCCAACCAAGAGGACGGTGTGGTAGCCCTGAGATCAGAAACAGCTGAAGCTGCTACCACGTGTATAATCTGGGACAAAGAGAAGAGACGGGGTTAGTGGAACCCAGACGCTTGGCTCACACAGAGGAAGCTGGGGGGGGGCCTGTTGGGTGGGAGCTGTAGTCAGAGAGGCACAGGTCCAAGCAGACATGCTGGAGGAGGCACAGGGCGCAGTGAAGAAATGCCTTGGACACCTCTCCCTTCCCTCACCCTCCGATCTCCTCATCATGCCTTCCATTGACCGGACTCCTCCAGAAGCTCTCAGACACATGAATGAGCAAGATCATCCTTCCCCCACCCCCCCAGAATACAGTCTACATCATAGGGTCAGGGGGAGAGCAGGATAATAAAGGGATATGAGTTCAAACACAGCGAGGAAGAGCATACAGGGGAAGTTATTTCAATGCCTTCATATCTGAAAACGTGTCGTAAATACATAGACTCTAATTGCCTCTTCATTGGTTTGTAAGTCACCTTTACTAGAATGCTTAAAATAATCTTACTAGCCATCATCTATGACAAAGTCTTAAAAACTGTAATAAATGACCATAAAAATGCAAATCCCAAGGCACAACTCTTCAACTATGGAAAGCCATCAAAATAACCTGCTATTTAAAGTCAGTTGGAAACTACTTGAGAACTCTCGGCACTCCTAATCTGCGTGGTGTACTGGGACATATATCTACTAAAATAAATACGAGAGAAACAGAAACCAGGCCAAATCAAAGGAAAAAGAGACTCACAGCCAAAATCAGCGGCCAGATACCTAGTTCCAAGAGCTTTACCTAACGTGTGCTCTGACTTTTCCACTGAAGACAATACAAACTGTCATTCAGGCCACAAAGAATTGGAAATAACACCTTGAACAGAAAAGATAAAATAACAAGTGATGTCATAGAAAGTGTAAGGGATAAGGCGACAAAACACTTGGCGATCGTCAGGGTTGAGCTAATGGGAATGTTCCTGTAACGTAGAAGAGTAGATGACTGATACTAAGATGCCTTGTGTTGTCCTACAGTTTTTGTTCTTCCCGCTTGTTATCTGGGGGAATGAACCCAGCACCCGATGATTCATGACCTCCGTCTCAGAACTTTAACTCCAGTGACAGCCAGACAAAAGAGGAAGACACTTTATATGAGTAATTAGCTGTTTATCCCTTGAACACATCAAGCTGGTGCTGCGGAGACTTAATTTATCACTGAAATGTTCACGACAGTTCATCTTTCAGAGCTGGAAGAACATTTTGAAGAAGGCAAAGTTAGTCAGTAAAACAATGACACATTTTTTGTGCTATGAAAGCCATGAGGATTTTTCCCTTTCAGCCGCTTCCTGACAATTTCACCATCATTGACTGCCATTCTCCGCAACCACCCATTTATATTTGCTGCTTTCTCCCCTTCAGCCTGAGTCACTCAGCTCTAACCTGGTATCCTCAGTAAAGTCACCACTTTTAGTCACTAAAACCTGTAGCCATTTTTTAAACCACAGTGCAATTCAGTCTGTGTTGTCCTTCTGGCACTTGTTGGCACTTTCCCACTGATACGTATTTTATCCACATTTGTTGCTAAAGACCCCTGCACATTTGGATGTATTTCTTCCTAAGTTATGAACTTTATGAGCTCTCTGAAAGGAAGAACGATGTATATTAAATGACAGTGTCTCCCAGTATAATTTATCCTCGCATGTTTTCTCATGGTTTTATGCATTATTTTCCCCCACCCATGTTAAATAGAAAAGAATAACCCTCAGTTATCCCTGAATACATTGCTAGATGTAGAATTATTTTTTATAAGTATAATTTGGTTGAAGATAAGTCCCTTGGACATCCATCATTCCCAATCAAATATGTCAGGACCAGATAAAACTTCTTTTTTTTTTAATTTATTTTTTTTAATATTAAATTTTATTTAGTTACTTTTCAAGTACATTTTTTTTTAATCTATTTCTCCCATCCCACCCCCCCCACCTGGTCTCCCCCCTCCCTCCCATTCCCCCCCCCCCAGTCCTCATCTCTGTGTCTTTCATACTTGTTCCTCAAAATCCCTCCCCCTTTTTCCCCTTAAGTTCCCTTCCCTCTCCCCTCTGGTCGCTGCCCACTTGTTCTCTATTTCAGCGTCTTTGTTTTTATTCTGTTTGCTTGTTTGTTTTATTCTTTAGCTTCCTGTCAAAGGTTAAAACTTCTTTAAAAGCTACAAAATGCCCTGGCTGGTGTGGTTCAGTGGATTGAGTGCTGACCTGTGAACCGAAGGGTCACCAGTTTGATTCCCAGCCAGCACACACACCTGGGTTGCGGGCCAGGTTCCCCAATGAGGGGCGTGCGACAGGCAACCACACACTGATGTTTCTCTCCCTCTCCTTCTCCCTCCCTTCCCTCTGTCTGAAAATAAATAAATAAAATCCTTTTTTAAAAAGCTACAAAACATCATAATGATGTTCTTGAGCTTACTGAGTCCATAATTCTTTTTTTAATAATCAAAAGTGCTGGGTAAGGGACACAAAGGCAAGTATGACATGATTTCTACTTTCAAGTGGTTCATTTTCAGTAGGAGACGGATCAAGAGAACAAATGCATTAACCTTTGGTGTTCCGGACAGAGTTGTGTCAGTCCCCCCCACCCCCAAATTCATACAGTGAAGTCCTACCCCCCCATATCTCAACACGTGACTGTATGTGGAAAAAGGAACTTTAGAGAAATGATTAGGTTAAAATGAGGCCATTGGGATAGGCCCTAATCCAACCTGATTTTGTGTGTGGACACAGAAGAAATTTGAACAAAGAGAAGCCAGGGGTGCATGAACACAGAAAAGAGCCACGTGAAGACGCAAAGAGCAGATGGCCATCTGAGAGGGAGGCCTCCGTGGAAAGGAACCTGCTGATACCTTCGCCTTGGTCTTCCAGTCCCCAGAGCTGTGAGCTACTACGTTTCTGGTGTTGAGCATCCAGGCCATGATGTTTCATCAGCACAGCCCCAGAAAACTAATAGGTAGGTGAGTCCCACGATGGGTGTGAGGATGTGAAGCTGTACGAGAATTAGAAAGGCCCTTAACATGGTTTGCAGTGTGTTCTAAAGGCCAGAAAGAAAATTTCCTCCACATTACACTCCATGTTACCTGGGCATTTTCTGTGGAGTATTACTAGGCATCAGTGGAAATTTATCCCTGTGTGCATGCGCATGTACACAGAAGTATACCATAATTCAGGCTGATGATTTTTAAGATAATGAGCTAAAGATAGCCAGGAGGCAGAAAACTATTAGGCTTGGCTAATGGCATTTGGAATCTGAATGTATGACCAGGACTGCACAAACGGAAATTGAGAGAACGGATTAGCGTCTGCAAGGTGGAACAGTTACAGGAGAAAAGATGAAAGAATGATTGTAGAATCAACCTTTTGGTGGATTAATTCTGTGACAAACAGGGCAATTCTTTAAACAGATACCACTAGAATAACATTTTTTTTCCAGGCTGCTTCCTGATTTGCATTTGAATTCCTTTAACACTTAACACTCAACTTTTCCCCTTTGAAACAAGCAGGGCTGCTCTCTTGGTACAGAGGACAAAGGGGGATGTCCTTCAGACCCCAGGGTAGCTTACCTTAGCCCTCCAGGTCAATGTTAGAGAGACCCTGCACCCCACAGCTGCTCAGACCCACGAAGGAAAGGCGAAGGGAGGTGACCTAGACCTCCTGCTGCCTAGTGCTGAAGCAGAGGCATTAAAGTAAGTGCCCAGCACAGTCACGGAGAAGTGAAACACGCCATCAGCACTCTCTGATTTCCCTTTGCTGGGCCCCCAAACTCTCCCCGGGCGCCCAAGCGCTCTTCGCTGCTGCCTAACTTTGCAGAACTCCTGACCCTGCCCGTGCTACCCACCGTGGTAAAAAATTCATTTCCTGAAAAATAGTTTGCTTTTCTGGAAAACACTTAATCTGAACAAAGTAATGATAAGGTGGTTATGGTAGATATTCACAAGGCATCACTGTCACAGACACATTGTGTTTTAATCCAAAGATGTGGGGATTCAATGATGGTGTTATTGGAGCACTGCGAGAGTTCAGGGGGTCGCTGAGGCAGGGGCAGTGAGGCAAGGAGTATGAATGGGCGAGGCCACTGCAGGGGGTGGGGACTGGCACCCATACTCCACCTGGAGGGAGACAGGGATCACTGCCAGGCTGGAAGGTGGCCAACTGTTCCCAAGTGTTGCAGTCTGTTCTGGTCTCTTTTTAGGTCTCATTTTGAGTAGAAACCACATAAATTATTAACCCTAAGCAGGCCAGATCCATCTTATGATCCACCACTAATCTGCATTTGAAGATATTTTGAGGCAACTATTTCTGCCATTATTCTCAGAAGTCAATGAGTATTTCATATGAAGAGAATCAATGAAGTGTAGTAGGGAAGTGAGCAGGCAAATGAGTGATTGTACAGTTTTCTGTCTTCCACTCAGCAAAGGTGTTAGCATTGTACAAGTCACTTGTGCTTTCTGAATTTGAGTTTTATTTTGCTATAACATAAAAGGGTTTCCTATAACTTTGTTCGATCTTAGATTCCAACTAATGTGTCCCAGTGGAGTTTGTGCTCAAGGTGGTTTGTGAGTTTTTGTTTCCATTTATAAAATTTAACCTAATTGAATATATTAAACCTTTTAAAAAAACATTAAATAGATCTTTATCCTGTTTGGATATTTAAATGAAATCCTGGCACAATCTTGCAAACTAAATTTTCATACTATATGAGGAAAATTAAAGTCATAAAAGAAGTCTCGCACATTTTACAAATAGGAAATGTAGTCCTGAGAAATTAGAAATACCAGGGCAGACTATACGTACTTGATATATTAACACAGATAAGACACAAAGAATATTTATTTTTTAAAAAGGGTTCAGAGGAATAAAACAAGTATCTATAAAGCAAAAACAAACAAAAAACACAATTTTTAATCCTGGGAATAAAAAACATTTTTAACATTGAAATTTTAAAGTCAATGGACCCCCCCAAAAAAAACTCTAGAGAAATGAAGAGATAATTAATAAACTGAAGAAAATAAAGAAAAATAAAAATGTGTTTAAATTTTGAAAGCAGAGTTAAGAAGCGTGAATGCCACAGTGAGAAGTACCTACACATGCCCAAGAGGAATATTAGAGTTTGAAAAAAGAGGAGTAATAAGGATGCAACATTAAGGGACACTTATTTAATGTTTTCAAAGAGTTTTTTCATATTTCATTGCATTATTTTTAATTTTTATTTTTCAATTACTGTTTATACTCAGTATTATTTTATATTAGTTTCAGATGTACGGCATTGTGGTTAGACAATTATATAACTTACAAAGTGGTCCCCCCGATGATTCAAGGGCCCAGCTGTCAATGTGGTTATTACAATGTGACTGACAACAGTCCCTCTGCCAAGCTGTTTCCTCAGAAAAAGAGTATCAAATGCCCAGAAGCACAGATAAAATAAATCTACATCTAAACACATTGCAGTGAAATTTCAGAACAACAAAGAAAAGATAAAATATTACCTCTCAAATAATATTTTCTAACAAAATAATTTTACCAACAAAGGAAGGGCAATTCGATGGACTTCTCAATACTCACAATAAATGTTGAGGGGAAATAGCAGTCTCCCTAGAATTCTATAGCTCGTTCCAACTTCTCAGGGCCAAACCAAAACACTTCAGACAGAGAGGGGCTGAGGAATTTTGAGTTCCATAGAACCCCAAAGAAGCAATGACTACAGAAAGGCCATAAACTCAAGCAAAGTAATGTGAGAAGCACAGTTAAGTATTTTTAATGCAATAAATAATGAGTATGGATAGGTAAGCATTTTTTGCTTTAATAAAATTGGAATTAAAATTATAGACATGCAATAATATTGTAATAACTATATGTGGTGCCTGCTGGGTACTAGAAATATCTAGGGTACACTCTGTAATGTATGTGATTGTCTAGCCACTGTGCTGGACACCTGAAACTAATTCAAAATAATATTGAATGTAAAATGTAATTAAAAAAATTTTTTTTTAAATTAAGGAAGACTATGACATTTTGGGAAAGACAGACTTGTCTTTCTTTTTTTACAAAATTGTGTAAAAAGTTGCTGTTTTTTAAATTTTTAACACTAAAAATCAAGGACTGACCAATAAATATATTTTATTATGAATATACATGCAATGAAATTCTGAACGTGGAGGATAGGACAGGGAAGAGTTCAAAGGGTAGTTGCTGAGTTCAGGTCTTCCTCTAGCAGAAAACAGGACACTGAATAGTTTAGACTTAAAAACAAAATATATCAACAGAATAAGAAAACATTTTTGTATTGGAGTAAATTAATTTTAAACATTAGTTTAAAATTTAAACTAATAAATTTAATTTTTACATTTAATTTTTATGGATATGTAACTAAGGGCACTTTAACATTCTTTAGTCAAATTACACATTTTCTATTCGGAGATCAATGATATAACTGAAACTAAAAAACGTCTTATTAGAGGTATAGTAAAAGTGGCCTCAGTACATGGACATTTTTAGAGCAAGATACTTTCATCACTTACTCAGAAAATATTCACGCACAAACAGATCTTGTTCAGTTAGAAACACGCTCCCCGAATCCAAGCACCTGAGCTTGGTCGGTTTCTGGATCTTTCTGATGCTCAGTCAATTCATCTGTTATCAGGAGTAACAGCACTTACCTACCTTGCCTGCGTGAGAGTGCAAAAATAATTTTCCTCCCATCTTTCTAAGTTTTTCTGTCTGGACTAACAAATCAAATCAACATGAGACAGGTTAACAGAAGAAAATGTCCAATAGGGGGCCAGGACTTCAAAAGGAAGGCAGGCAACCCACAGGTACAGGAGGAGAAGCAAGCACGTGGTCAGCTGAGTCTTGCCGCAGAGACACAACGGGACACCGAGGGGGGCGTCTAACCCACAGACGTGCTGGGATCCTCCCCGTCTGCCACATGTAATTCACATGTGCTGGGGTGAACATGCTAGAGTCCCCTTCCCGAAACACACCTTTCTATTGGAATTCCTTTAGGCTGCTGAGGGGAGGGTCAAAGTTTCTTTCTGTGTCTTTTGTTTTGTAAAAATAACCAGCTTGAGATCAGTACCCCAAAAGGCATGTTTTAGGGTCGCGAAACTGCGGTCCCCTTCATGGTTGTAGGGGGAAGATTTGAGGTCAAGTCTGTAAAGTTCCCCGCATATGGGGACTGACAAATGTGATTTGAGATCACCACTATTTTCGAGTCGGATGGGACCCTTGGGGACGGAATCAGCGCAGTTGTGAGCCTCTTAGAAATGGGTTTTCGGTGGGATTGTTCACAGGTGCTTGTCCACGGTGGCTCGACCGGGTGTCCTTGCACTTGGCTCTGGGACAGTCTTTTATGCAGAAACAATGCCTCGTTCTTTTCACAGAGACGTTTTATTCTCAATTATGTTGCTGGTGCTTTTGCTTCCCAAAGGATTATTAAGAGAATTGTACCGAGGCCTCTGAGGCAGCATAGAGGAGGCAGGCATTTTTCACTAGTTTCATTATGGGGCCGAGAGATATAAATCAACCTGATAAATAGTCTCTTTGAGCAAAGGGGAGGGCCAGTGGTGGTGTGAAAACAAACTGAGTCTACAATGGAAAGAAGGCATTTACAGTGCAGGGCTATTGATATTTCAAGATGAAGGTGTGTTCCCTTGCGAGACTTGCAAGAGAACTCTACACTCTGCCTTTCTCTCTGTAATTCATTGTGTGTCCTCAAAGATACCAGTTGTGGATTTTATGGTTTTGAAGTGATTAATACCAGAGCTTTGCTTTTTTATTAATTTGATGTATTCGTTACGTCAATGTATTGTGAACATACTAGAAAATCTTGCTGAAAAATCAGCAGCACGAAAGGTAATTAGAAGAAGCTTCAGATGGCACAGATGTTCGTCTGGGAACATTGATGCATTTTTCTGCTTAATATAATCAAAGAACAGTGGATAATCTAGTCAGGAACAGCATGATAAGATACCAATTATAACCAGAGTTTTTTTATGTGAGCAAAATATGGCTCCTCATGAGATTGAATAACATTCTACTGTGGAAAAGTAATGTTTAGATGAAACGAGATAGCAACTGGACCAGAGGAAGTGGTGATACTCTCAGATGAAATATTTCCGTGCTGATGCTGTGTACTGGGTACATGGGGTTCGCTGCACTGATCTATATTTGTGCATGTTTGAAATGTTATTTAATATACAAGTTTATAATATGATGTATAAAATGTTCCCACCAACATTAGAACATGGTTATGAGATAGTAAACAAAAATACAAAGCAGGTCACCAAATGATAAATGCAATATAAACTTACTATAGAAAATATATATAGAGAGAAGACAAAAACAGTTTGAGATATAAATAACAGTTGACTCTTGAAAGTAACCTAATGAGTATTTCTCTGTCTAATTATATATAAATGTTATAAAATTAATCTAAAAAGTAGAGGATATATTTGAAAGCATTAAAAAAATTTAGTGTGACCATTAATCATAAGGTCTGGAAGAAGGTACCCACTTATTGATATGAAAAGTCAATATTAAAAAAGAAAACACAAGGCAGAGACTTCCTTAATCACGCCAGTGCCACACAAAACATCACACAGAACGGTCTTTGTTCAAAAGGGAGCTGCAGGGATCAAGGTTTAACCTTGTGGTTCAGTCCCAGGACCCAGGATGAGCTTAGTTGTTTTTAATTTTCATGCTTTGGGCAATTTACTTAATCCAAGTTTTAACTTTATAACATACAATTCCACAATTACGCAACTGTACAATTAATGATAGACCATATAATTCACTGATTTTTATGAAGAATTACTGAGATAACCTATACAAAGTACTAATTCCAGTGTCTTACACGTGGTTGTTAAAAAGGTACTTTACTTTCTTTTGATGCAATATTAATTACTTTATCTTTTCTAAGATTATTTAATGTCTATGGCACTTTTACGTAGTGACAAGGAGCACTAACCAGTGTTCACAATGTTATTAATGATCAGTCTCTTAAACTTCCCTAAATAATACAGATTTCATGTAGTAAAATAATTTACCAAGACATTTAAAAATATTAGGAAGAATATGTAGGGGAAAAATCTCATGTAATTCATGTGGTAGTTTAAAGAGAGTTGCACATTCTTCACTACTTATTGCATTGAGAGGTGGAATCTAATCTCTTTCCACTTGAATCTTAACCATTGTGCCCTGTTGACCAGTGAAATGAGTTGAAGTGATGTCGTGGGGCTTCCAAGGCTGGGTTACAAGCAGCCTGGGCACTACTGTCTGTGTCTCTTGGATTATTCATTCTTGGAACCCAGCATCACTCTGTGAGAAGCTTAAACTACATGGAGAGGCTAGCTGAGCTCTTAGCCAGGATCAGCTCATGGTCATGGGAGTCAGCCCTCTGGGAAGTGCACACCGGTTGAGCCTTCAGAGGACTCTGGCCTCTCCATCTCTCTGAGGACAGCATGAGCCATCCTACTGGAGAATGGCCTGCCCGTGTCCGGCCAACCCACAGAACAACAAGAGGTGATCCATGTCTTAAGCCACTAAGTTTGAGGGTGGTTTTTTCATACCAGAACACAAAATTAATTAAATTCTATTGTATTTTAAGATAAAAGAGAAATGCTAGAACAAAGAGAACTAAAGACACAATGGATTAAACTAAAATCAATGTATATTTCTCTGTTATATAAAAAGAATTTTTATATAACATTCCCTTTGTGCTAGCTACTAGGGCAGCTCTGCTCTCCAAGGTCATGGAGGGACACAAGTCCCTTCCGTCTTCCTGCATGCCTGGGGTGACTGTCCCTGCGCAATAGGCCTGACAGACTTGTGGCATTGCCCAGCTGCGCTCCACCCTGCAGGAAGGCAGAGCAGCTCAGTGCTTGTCTTTAAGTTGACGATGATCCATAAACTGAAAACATAAATTTGTTCATATGCCTTTGACACCAGTTTAATCACATCTGCCCACTTAGCTGCAAGGAAGACTGAAATGCAATTTCCATCTGGGAAGCCATGTGCCCCACATAAAATCTGAGGGTTCAATTGCTAAAGAGAAGAAGGAAGTGAGAATAGACACAGAAAAGCTGGCAGTTCCACTAACCGCAACCTTAAACAAACAAACAAAAAAATCAGGAAATTCAACACAACCCTTTTCCTTAAACATTTAAAATAGCAGACTAAATTAAAAAAAATACAAAATAGCAAATAAAGCCTACATAAATATAATATTTACAAAATGCATAATTTTTAAAACTATCAGTGCCGTGGGTTTATGACTTCATTATTTCTACCCTTGTAATTTTTAGTCTGTTTGCAGTAATAAGTATATTTCAATACTGTTCTGGATTGTGACAGTCTTACAAGACTTTGCCCAGCCCCCAACACACAAAATTATATTGTCTCAAACCTGCCAAGGGTGTATGATTTGTGTTACCAACCAGTGACAAGCCATGAATCTGGGTTCTAGTGCTTTTCTTTGAAATCGTATTTTTAAAGTGTCATTTGATCAGCCTTACAAAACCCATTCTCTCGCTTACTCCCCATAGTGAGAGTAACACATCAGAATGTGGTAGCATTGTGTGTTAGCCTTATGGATAACATGTATCTCTAGTGGGATATTAAAATGAAACTGTCTCTGAGATTCGAAGGCAGTAGATTTCTGATACCAAAGTGAGGTGGGAGACAGATTACCACGCAGACTTCTCAAAAGCACGGTCTAAGAAGAACAGGTTAGAGCACTTGCCTAGTGAGGATATAAAATTTTTTCAGAGACTGAGGGTGAAAACAGGTTGGTGAGCTGTGTAAGGAGAAGTTCTTGAGAGGCAGCTCTGCTCTGAGTCCTAACACAGTAAGTAGGAGGAGTTGAGTGTGCCTCCCCCTTTGCCTCAAGTCCAGACAGGGTGAACTGTGGGATTTCTCAGAGAATTTGCCAAGTGCTCTCTGCAGGAGGCAGAGGCTGCAGTTCCAGCTTCAAGTTCAACCTACCAGAAAAGTTTCAAGGGAGCAACCAGTGGCTGGTCTAGCAGGGGAGACAGCTCAATTAGGCAGGTTGTACTCCCAGACTTTTCAAGGCAAGAATGGACAACTGTTACGAAGCGAATGTGGAATCCCAGAGATGACGATAAACAGGTCAGGAGTCACTTTGAATGCTGCACCAGAGGGTACGCGGAGTGACAAGGGAACCCAGAGGAGAGCCTCTCTTTCTTTTGGACCACCAGAAAAGCAAGACTGAGTGAGGACAGGGGAAGCAGCCAGCTGGGGGAACATGTCAATCAACATCACACACACACACACACACGTAAAAACAGTTTAGTGTTCTCACCATTGACCCTGGAAGAACTCACAAAAGTACCAATGAGAAAAAAAAACAAAAAGCTTTCTATATCCGACCTGCCCAGGAATTCTATAGACATTTCATACAGTACTGGCCAAGTAAAACCTTTTGCCATGCTACTTACCATAATTACATATTCAATCTACATTTTATAAATTTGTATATATTTAATAAAGACAAAAATTCTCATATGTGTTAAACCTCTCTGCTCATTAAAAACAAGTTTTAAGCCCTGTCTGGTGTGGCTCAGTTGGTTGGAGCACTGTCCACGGACCAAAGTGTTGTGGGTTCGATTACCGGTCCAGGCACATGCCCAGGCTGCAAGTTCAAGGCCTGCTTGTTGTCTGTACAAGAAGACAGCCCAGTGATGTTTCTTTGTCACATCGATTTCTCTCTCTCTCTCTCCCTCTCCACCTTCCTCACTCTCTGAAAGCAATAAAAAAATTGTCCTCAGGTGAGAAAAAAATAATAACAGAAACAAGTTTTAAGTTAAGCATATCCTAATTGAGTCACCTGCTTTTATATTACAACAACCCAAAACACGCTCTGTTATTTTTCCCTTTATTATGATTCACATCAAAACCTCAACTTCAGTTTAACTGTAATTATTCATCTGTTTTGAATGTTCAACCATCACACATTGACTCAGCAGCACACTAAGCTTACTATCAGTTTTTTCCTTTTTTGTTGTTGTTCAGTTACAGTTGTTCTGCCTTTCCCCCCTTGCCCTCCCCGGCTCCACTCCCCCAACTCCCACAGTCGATCCCCCCGGCCACTGTCTGTGTCCAAGAGTCTTCTATCCATACTCCTTCACTTTTTTGTACTCTGAGATTTTTGTACTCTTGATTACCAGTAAAAACAAGATTTTCAAACTCATATTGATTTTTCCCTACCCTGAGACATGGGACCAGCCACTCTCCAAAGATACTTGTTTCCTGTAAATGGAGAACAATATTAGAAATCAAATAGCTGGGCCAAAGAATCCATATGTAATTGTTGCCAATAAATACCAGTGGTGGCCAGAATGATATTATTAGTGAGCCACATTGGTTACAACACTGAAAGATCACTTATTTTTTAAATCATGACTTAAAACCACTATATGCAATTGAATGCTAATGTTACTATAGCCTTTTCATTTTTTCAATATAAAAACTTTAAATTCACCCTGGCTGGTGTGGCTCAGTGGATTGAGTGCCAGCTTGCAAAACAAAAGTTGGCCGGTTCAGTTCCCAGTTAGTGCATATGCCTGGGTTGCAGGCCAGGTCCCCAGTAGGGGGCGCGAGAGGCAATATCCGACTCTCCCTCTCTCTCTCCCTACCCTCTCTCTAAAAATAAATAAATAAAATCTTAAAAAAAACTGTAAATCCATTTTCTTTAAAGCATACCAATTAAATTTTTTAGTCCCTCCCCAAACTGTGGTCCTCAGTTATAATCTGTTTCTACCTCATTGACCACCAGCCGTGATCACTTACTGTCATGTTCCCATGAAACTGTGGTAACTGCGGGGACCAGGATCTGTCTGATTCTCAGGCTCCGGATCCTGACCTCTGACACCTGGTAGAGATTAAAGTCATTCACCACAAAGAGTTTAACAAGAGTGAGGAGAACCAAAGAACTATCTCAAACCAACTACCGAGTAACAATATGCTAAAAAGAGGCTGTACGAGGTAACCAGATCGTGAGCTGTCTCTCCCCGCTGCTGAGCACAAATGTGTCCATCTCCACCAGGGTCCCAGGCTTAAACTCTTGAGCCCCCGACCATGATTAGGGGTCATTCCACTTTATTTATTTTTTAGAGAGAGAAGAAGGGAGAAAGTGAGAAACATCAATGTGTGAGAGAAGCATCAATGGGTTGCCTCTTGGACACTCCAGACCAGAGACCTGGCCCGCAACCCAGGCATGTGCTCTGACCGAGAATCAAACCTTTCAGTTCTCTCACATTGATTTCTCTCTTACATCTCTCTCTCTCTCTCTCTCTCTCTCTCTCTCTCTCTCTCTCCCTCCCTTCGTCACTCTCTGAAAGCAATGAAAAGAATTCTTCAACCCACTGAGTCACTCCGGCCAGGGCAATCATGTTGTTCTTATAATTAGCAAGTAACCAGGGTAGTGTCACTTACCTATTGCTCAATGAATAAAATTAAGTTCTGTAAGTACAAGTTGACTTGACCAGGGCTGCTTGACGACTAACTTCTGGGGCCTGTGAAGCCAAGTCCAAGTACATGATGTGTGTGTGTGTTTATATGTGAATATACTGTGTGTGTTGGCATCTGTGGGTGGTGGGGAGACAATCACAGGTACAAAAACAATGAAAAATCACAGAGAGATGACAATGGCTATACCTCTTCTTTTTATTTCAGCTTTAATAACGCCACCCTTCTCTGAAGCCCTTGGATATGTCTCCTAGCACTAAGTCCACAATTTGATCCCAGAAAACTGAATTAGAGATAGCTTCAGGAGTTGTCAATTTAAGAGAAAAATCTGGAAGAAGCAGAGTGAAAGCTGAGCACAACCATTAAGTTCAGCTGTGCTTGGCATTAACAGCATTTTAAAAGGCAGTCTCAGGCATGGGTTCAAGTGCGTCCTCTGACACTAATATAGGGTCAATGGCAAATATAAAGAAACATGTAAAGGCCATACAGATTAAAATGGAAACATTTATAATTCTTGGCCATGCAAGGCTATACAAATTGAATTAAACTCTTACATTTACAGTTGCAATTTTTAATGAAAAGTTATTATTATTTTTCTATACCAGGAAAACATTAAAGGACAGGGGAGTTTTTTTAATGTAAAATTAGGAAACAATAAATAACTTATGAGTAACTCTTTCCTATGCCTGTAGAACATCATTTCTTGTTTTTTAGCCAATTTCCTCACTGAAGAGAAATGCAAAACCAAATCGTTTCTGATTTTGCTTTCACTTACTGTTCACAAAGCTCTGCAAACTCTCTTGCATTGTTACAAGGAGCTCACTTGGAAAGAAAAACGATATTATGGAAAGCGGGGGAAGAGACTAAGTGAGGCCTGACTCTTACACCGACCACACATCCTCGACCTGAGGAATCACAGTTCACTTTGTTTCCTCTGCCCCATGGGGTCTCGATCATCAAAAGATACAAAGATCAAGCACCTACCTAATTGCTCTTCCAGTGTGCTGTTATTTGAGACGAATGAAAACTATCTTTCAGGATTGCTTGAGAAAGATATAAAATAACATGGTACTTGAGGCATAGAACTTTCCTCTCCACTCTTTCCTACAGGATGCCTGCATCTCATACAGAAAACTTTACTACTTTTAGCACAAGATGCAATTCGAATAGTTTGGAATCTTTGGTTGGTTTCAGTCACTGGAGCTTTGACTAACATTAGTAAGAAAGAAACTCTGTTCACTCCTGGCAGAGGAAGTCAACCAGGGTTGTCTTCCCATTAAAAAGATAACGTGCATTTAGGTAACCATATTACTCCTACTTAAATCAGCGTATCTATTCAAACATCCTTTGCTTTCTCAGCTTATCCCATCAGGTTCTGCTTTACCTACAGGGTAATGGTGCCAGGCCGTTGTCTCTAAAGCAATGTCTTTGTTACTCCTGATATGAACAAATAATCGGACTGATTAGAATGTGTGCTAATATCCCCACCTAAATTATTTCCTCAAACTCCATCAAAACAATATTATAAGTCTTCATGGCTTTTTTGATATACATTTTTTCCAATGTAATTATATGGTGAATAAACACAGTTAGTAAAAAAAGAAAAGAAAAGCAAGCTTCCTTAGGAATACTGCCTGCCTCAGAACATCCCCCTTTGTGTTGCATTTGCATGTGCATTTAATTTTCAAAGTGAACATGGACATTTCAGGACCAGAAGAATAGAACCGGGTAATGACAAATGACAGTGACTTCAGTCAGTCCAACGGGGATGAAAGTCACATGTTCATTACCATCCTATTTACTAGTTCCTGGGCTGGATTTTTTACTTTCAAAGTATCATTGTAGTGCAATATTAAAAAAACACCCAAATGAATACAATAATTATGATATTTCTGCAGAGCTCTACCTCTAAATAAGAGGATGCAAATCACAGCTCATCAGAGCTCATCATCCTGCCAATAATTTCTTGCACTGATATGAATTAAAATATCATTTCTTTCACATCTGATGTGCCCATTTGTATCTGGCCAGTCATTTATGACATGAATTTCATGTAAGAACATATGCAGAGAAGCCAGGGTTGAGATCACTGGCTGGGAAACAAAGGCTTCCCTACCATAAAAGTCCCAAGGTAATTTGGAAGGGATTCTGTGGAAAGAAGAAAAGAAAATTTTGGTGACTGTAAGAACACAAAAAGATCAAAGATCTCTCTCACTCTCATTTCTCTCTCATCCTCCTTCCCTCCGGAATCACTCAGTCCCAGTGCGGTCAAGGCAGGCAGGAAAATTGGGTGCCTAAGGGGAGGCACAGCCTGGGGTGGGTGCTGAGGACCAAGCAGGGGAGGAAAGCAGCTCCGAGTCAGGAGTGGCCCTCGCAGGCTGTCAAAGACCCAAAGCAGGAGAAAGGCACGAGTACCCACAGCGGACGTCAGAGCCTGGACAGGGCAGGGAGAAAGTCATCTGCGAGGAGCGTGGCCTGGCTCTGGCTGGTTCTAGAGCCAAAGCAGTGTGAGCAGAGAATGGGGTGCAAATAGCAGTGGGAACTTGGTTACACACAGAGGCACTGAGCAAATTTATTAAGATTAATGGAGACCAGACTGGTGTTGCCAGAGAAGGGAATTGCAAATACAGACTTGGGGGAAAGTAGAATGAACAATTAGTGTTGGGTTAGAATGGCAGACACCAGGATGAAATATAGGATGAATCAGAGCAACATTTTATGCCAGAAAACGAGGAGGCGCTCAAAGAATGACAGGAATATGTCAAGGATTCATAGAAGCCAGCTCGAAGGGTGTTCTGAGGACAACTTTGAGACAAGTTGAGCATCAGAAGAGTAATGATAGGAATGTTTTCTGACACATTGAATAAAATAGGAGACCATGAGTGCACAGTGATAGACCTTAAGTAACAAAAAACTCATGACAAACTGGATTCTTACATAGTTAAAAATACTTCCCCACATACACTTATTAAAAAGAGAAAAAGAGTCATGTTACAGTGCAGAAGCCCGGCAGACACCACTTTTAATCAAGTTACTGAAGTCTGTGTTGCTAATATTGGTAACTATTAAAATCATGAGCTATACAATGGAATGCAATAAGTAAACCATTGCATCATTTCTGTGATATTCCTCCCAAAGATGTGTAACTTGAACTGAATCATGAGGAAACAGCTGACAAACTCAAACTGATGGACACTTTGCTAACTAATAGAAGTGTAAGCTTTCAAAGTGTCATAGAGACCAAAAAGAGGTGAAAACAAAATACAGCCCATGGTTCTGAACAGGAACCTTTGCGAGACAATTTTGAGATAATTGGCAAAACTGGAATGGAGTCTAAGGTTTAAATGGTAGGATTGTATCAGCATCAATTTCCTAATTTTCCTGGTTCATTGTGATCACAAAGAAGAAGGTCTTGATGAAATGACAACACAAGAATATTTCGAGGTGATTGGATGTCAGGTTGGCCACCTCTCCTTGTACTGTACTTTCTGGGTTTCTGTAACCTTGCTTTTGTTTCAAAGTTAGTGTTCATTTTTTATAAAAAGCAAAGACTTTCTAACTTCACTTATGAGGCCAGGTTCTCAGAATGTACTGACATAGGTGTAACACAGCAATCAGTCAATCACATTTATCTACCGAGTTTCTACTCTGGGCCCAATGATTTATATGACAAGCCATGGCTGCTATGGCATCAAAACTAAGAAGAAATACATGAAAACAAAGTACATAAATAAAGTACATATTTTTATTTCTCTTAAGTAAACACCTAAGTGTGGGGGCGACTTTCTTGCAAGTCCCCCCGAGTGCCATGGAAAGGAGTGACTATGGCTGAGACTTAACGTGATCTGCTTGGGGAGGAGAAGTGGGCAGTTTCTCAGGGGAGACAAAGGCCAGCAGCGGCCAGTTTCTCCAAGGAGGAAAAGGCCCGGAGCCCCCTGCTCCATAGCCTTTTATTGGGTTGTAATACACAGAAATACAGGGCGGCAAGGATCAAACAGTAGATAACATTTCAAAGATATCTGAGGGCCTTCTATGAGTACAAGTCTGTCAGGAACAGAGTTTTAGGGTTTTCCCCGCTTGAACCCTTAACGTATGAATGAAATCACTCTTAGCAGAGCAGATTTCACAGGTTTATCAGCAAGTATTTGTGATGCCAGATTGTTCCCCAGGACATGCTCTAGCAAAACAAGGAGCTGCGCCTCACCCAAAAGGTGTTCAGGTTTAAGGGGATTAGAGCCAGGAAGTGCTTCTCCCAGAGAACATGGGGACTCAGGCTGTGATAAAGCCAGGGGGTGAGTGTCCATTGCTCTTTGTTGCAGCCCCCCGAGTCCCTCCACAAAGGCCTCCCAAGTGATCGAGTCTGGCTTAGGTTGCCCCCCACTGTGAGGGGTCTTACCTGTCATTGACTTCCGACCAAGATTTGGAGGCAGGGAGAGGAAACTGAGGCAGCATTTGTTACCAGAGACAAGCTTTGTCTCCTGCAGCTGGCACTCCCAAAGGTCGTCCCTCATTGTTAGCCACAAGGGGTCAAGATACAATTCCTAAAACCAGGCAGAGCGGTCTACAACACCTAAGAGTGGAATGGCTGGATTATGTGGTAGTGGGCATTTCAATTGTTAAGACATTGTCAAGCTAGCTTTCCAAAATGATGGTACCATTTTACATTACCACTAACGAGGTAAGCAAAGATTTCTCATATACAACAACTAAACCATGATCCATAACATTTTTTAAAGTAATGAATTACATTTCATTAAAATTTAAAACTGCTCTTCAAAAGACAGTGTTGAAAGAATAAAAAGATAATTGATAGATTGGAAGAAGGTATTTGCAAATCATATATCTGATAAGTGATGTATATGCTAAACATATAAAAAAACTCTCAAAATTCAATAAGTAAACAATCCAATAAATAAAATTTAAAAATATTTAAAGAGAAACTTCACCAAAGGAAATATATGGATGGTGAGTAAGCAAGTGAAGAGATGGTCCATATAATTAGTGATGAGTACAATCCAAACTAAAATCACAAGGAGATACCACTGCATATTTATTGGAATGGCTTGCATGGAAGATACTGACCACATATACAGATATATGCTTTTATATATATTGTGTGTGTGTCACGATGAATTTATCTATGAAATAACCACCATTGATTCAGCTGAAATAATTAGTCAAAACAATTTTATAGTCTTATATATATAAAGAATAGCCATCTGCTCAAGTACTTTATTTTTAATTAGTATTGTGGTGTGGTGAGTGGAGGAAGAGGAAGATGAGTTCTCTGTGCAGGAGATTAAAGATTTGCTCTAGAGTCAATTGCCAATGAAGTTGTATTAATAAGTAAATAATAAAGTGTCCATCTTGAAAAGTTTATAAATCATTGATCACATTTGAGACTAGTCTTATTTCACTAGTAGTTTTTTTTTAAAGATTTTATTTATTTACTTTTAGACAGAGGGGAAAGGAGGGAGAGAGGGGAGAGAAACATCAGTGTGTGGTTGCCTCTCATGCGTTCCTCACTGGGGACCTGGCCCACAACCCAGGCATGTGCCCTGACTGGGAATCTACCCAGTGACCCTTTGGTTCCACAGACCGGCACTCAGTCCACTGAGCCACACCAGCCAGGGCTTATTTCACTAGTAGTTTTAATATTACTGTTCAGAGTTGCGCCCCAGGCTTACTTTAACTGTTGATTTATGGCTTATGTTTCTTCAGACAATGATAACTTAGGTTTTAAATAAGCACATTATAATAATAACTCACCCACTGATTTTCACTCCTGCATGCTATTGTGAGTCCATAATCTTCCTGCAAATGTTACCCTTCATGGTTGTTTTGAGGCACTCACTAGAGAACACTTCACATTTGCTTGTGCACAAAATTTCTTAGAGCCCACATGGCAACCACCATCATGTGGCTATTTGTCTCTGTCTTCCACCTCTTTTCTGGGGACACCCTGTGCTGTTATGGCTCATAATCGAGCTGCCCCTTCTGTTCACCACTCCCCTATTACCACTACTATGCTCTGGAGTCTTTTCAGGCACAAATCAGTGATGAGTTTGGAGGTCCTCAAAGTCCAGACACTATGCTGCTTTCTCTACTTCATTTGCGTGCTATTCTGTAAAAGACTGTGCTTTAAAAGAAACAAAATAGAGATTCTCATTTTAAAATAATATTGTAATAATTTTAATGTGAAATGTACTAGATAACTTCAATGGCAGGAAAAACATAGTGAGGGGGAAAATAATAAATTATGAGAAAAGAGAAAGAGAAATTGCCTATATAACAAAATAAAAATGTATTTTACAAAGAAAGTATTAAATTGAAGATAAGATAAAGCCTAATAAATATGTAATTGGAATTCTGGAAAGGAGAAAGCAGAGAGAATGGGGGAAATGCAATATTCAAGGAGATTAATAGCTGAGAATGTTCTAGAATGGCTGCAAGACAGAAATCTTCAGATTTTTAAACCCTAAGCAGGATATATGCAACAAAACCTATTTCCAAGCACATTTCTATGAAGGTGAAGAACAGAAAGGACAGAGAAATTCTACAAATAGCAAGAGAAAGAAAAAATAAAAGATTTACTTGTCATCTTGGCATAAAATGAGAACTGGAAGAGAGTATAATACTACCTCTTAGAGCTAACAGAAAATAGCTGACTAAGTATATAGAACCATATACATTTTGAAGTTATGTTTAAGGAGTTAAGATAAAACAAACACTTTTCAACCAAATAATAAATAACCTTAGAAGAAAAGAGAATAAAAGCAAGAAGAAAAGCATTAAAAATATATATATATAAAAGTTAAGCAATGTAATTAGTAAGTCATGGAAAATATAGAAAAACAACATTTAATAAAATAATAATAGAATTAAATAGTAATGGTTGATTATGGATGTTAACATGCAAGATAAAACTAGTGTAGTGTTTTTTGCATTTATGAAGGAAATATTCCAGGAAGCTCAAAATTAGTGTGTGGGTCTGTATGTGTGTGTGAATTAATTTAGACTGTAAATTATCAACAAAGAATAATAGTTTATAACTTCAAACCATTGGAGGGGGAAAATGAAATTTTTTTAATTTAGTGATTCCAAAAGAAGGCAGTAAAGGAGGAAAAAAAGAAAATATGAAAAAATAGGTAAAAATAAATTGTGAAATGGATGTAAAAATAAAACGATATATATAGTATGTTTTACTGATTATGCTATCACAATTTTCCCATTTTTTTCTCTACTTTACCCCCCCTTCATCCTGCACTCCCCCATCCTCCAGCATTCTGCCCCCCTCAATTCATGTCCATGGGTTGTACATATAAGTTCTTTGGCTTTTCTGTTTCCTATATTATCCGTAACCTCTCCCTGTCTATTTTATGCCTACCAATTATGCTTCTTATTCCTTGTACCTTCCCCCCTCCCCTTCCCCACTGAAAACCCTCCATGTGATCTCCATTTCTGTGATTCTGTTCCTGTTCTTGTTGTTTACTTAGTTTTTGTTTTTGTTTTTTAGGTTCAGTTGTTGATAGTCATCGTTTGTTGTCATTTTACTGTTCGTATTTTTTGATCTTCTTCTGTTTTGTAGATAAGTCCCTTTAACATTTCATTTAATAAGGGCTTGGTGATGATGAACTCCTTTAACTTGATCTTACCTGAGAAGCGCTTTACCTGCCCTTCCATTCTAAATGAAAGCTTTGTTGGATAGAATAATCTTGGATATAGGCCTTACCTTTCATGACTTCAAATTCTTCCTTCCAGCCCCTTCTTGCTTGTAAGGTGTCTTTTGAGAAACCAGCCGATAGTTATATGGAAACTCCTTTGTAGGTAACTCTCTCCTTTCCTCTTGCTATAAAAAATTACAATAAATGTAAATGAACTGCATTTGACACCTAACAAGTTATCATATAGGAGTGATAAGCAGATTGTGAGAGTTAGTAAAATTTCTACCGTGCAGGTCTATATAACTTGCTGAAAGACAACTGATTCTAAGGAGACAAAAGAAGGCTTTTTAAAGAAGGTGATGTGTGAGTCAGGTATGTGAGTACGCATGGGAAGTTGCCAAGTACACAGAAATAAAAATAAGCATTTGTGAAAAATTATTGTAACGTATTTTTACCCTTCCCTTCATTCAGTGGGAGAATGGAAGTGTTGGAAGCAAAAGGGGGGTATTAAAAATTAGAATTTATTTTATATTTAGCAAAGGTTTTCCTGTTCTAGAAAACTCTCCCTGATCTTTTAAAATCGAAGAAATTTTCTGGGTGAGTTCCACAGAGCATTAGGTTAGCGATTCAAAAACTCTGATCATAGCTCTCATGATAAAGTGCACACAGGGCTGAGAGAAATGGAGATAAAATATTAACCTTTCTACACATTCAACACTGTCTTTTTGGATTTTTTTGTATTAAAAAATACTTTATGTTATGATTAATGATGATATATAATAAATTTTTATTTGCTTCTTGTTTATTAGTTTTTAATTTCCTTTTTGACAATATATGGAGTTGGCAATAAAATCAAATCTCTTTTTCTCTGGTATTAAATGTCATTTATTATAATAAATTCCATAAAATACAAAAGCCTAGAAACCAGCAGGTTAAATGACTCTCAAAACTTCTTTTGAAAAGATTTATATAGCTAGAAATATAATGTTTTCCAAAGACAACACTAGAGATAAAAAAATTGTTTTAAAGAGAACCAATCTAAAAACTATAGAAAGTATTTTTCTCACTGGTTTAACAAATTTCCTTCTTTTGGAAATACATGAGTCTCTTGTTCTCAGAACAGTAAACCAAAAACTAGGCATGCAAACTTTGTATCTGTTCTTTTCCTTTAGAGACAAAATATCTTATTGAATAATTCAGCTCCTATGCATTTGTGTATGCTTTAAAAAAATCAATACGGAGCTTTCATTTGTCTCTAAGGAAAAGGAGTATTTTTAAAGTACTAACAGATTAAAGGAGTTATGGTCATATATTTTATCTGTGTCCTTTCCTATTTATTCTCTGCATAGAGCACAATGAATTCTCTTTATTTCTAATGTTTTTCAAGAAATATTGTCTTACACAACAGCTCTCTCACATATTGTTGTTATACTGCATGGATAACAATACCTGTTAGGCTTGTCAGGCTGAAATGAGAGCTTGCACAATCTATGTGATGTGATTTCCGTATGTACAAATCATGAGACTTCACATGAGGTATGGAACACCAGCACGGACGTACATACTCAGCCTTCACAGACATCTCCCATTGGGCTTCCTAAACCTGCGAATGCCTACTGTCTTTATTGTATTAGTAAACATGAAGGGAGAAAGTAAATGAGCCAAAGATAAAACTTTGCCAATGGCTTCATTTTCTATTTTTAAAAAGGCCAATTTTCCTAGAATATTAACTTTCCAAGCACAGTACCCAAGCCTTCACACATCAAGGGAGGGTCAAGACATTTTTGCCTCTTCAACACCCCCTCTCCTGTGTTATACAGTGGTGTTTTTCAGAGCCCACATAACATACAGTAATATTGAATCGTGAAATGTATGCCCACTTGGAAGATCCTCACAACATAGTGAATCGGTACTCTTTAAATGACCAATGCACGCCTGACTAAATCACCCATGGATAAAAAGGATCCACTCAATGTGCAGGATAGATTAATAGAGTATCATGTAACTGATTATAAAAAAATATAGTGCTATGTTTTCAGATTCTACATTGCAACTAACCTTCAAGAAAACATGAATTGCCAAGTTCTGTGTTGCATGAAAGAATATATATACACAGCTGAAAAGTTTATTCAAATACACTATCCTTTTCTAACTCCTTATCTGGGTAAAGCCAGTTTTCCCCCCTGTACTTAACAGAACATAGTGCAATAGACGTAATGCAGAAGCAGGCACGAACACCTCGCTATCGTTCACTGAGTCTAACTTTACAACGTGCACAGCACACATGTAAGCACAACGCCAGATCCGGACCAAAAAGTTAGAGAATGAATGCTCTAGGGAATTCATTGAAAAATGGCTTTTGCGCGACAGAAGAAAAGTTTTTCTAGGAGAACATTTCCCCAATTTAAAGTAAAACTGTGTTTAAAGGCTATATAAAAATTGGAGCCAAATTCTTTGTCAGGCTGCTTAGGGAATTCTAGAAGGTAAAGAAAATTACTTGGCCATAAGTCATAATGTGAAATTGGTATGTACTGATGCATACATGAAACATGTACCTCTCAAAGCCACTTCAGCTTAACACACTGAGAAACACCACCAAGTAGGCCTAACTAATCTAATCAGGAGCATCTAATCTAAATCTTAATTTTTTTTAATTAAGAAGAACCAATGAATAAAAATTATATGTACTTTATTGAGTTTTTGTACAATCACCACTTCTGGAGTGTGGGTTTTCATTTTTTCACTCTTAAATGTTCCAATACTGTTAACTTGAACTCAAGGCCACTTATGAAGGCATATTCATTAAATAAATATTTATAAATGTAAGCATTGCAACCAAAAGAAAAGTCTCCGTTACCCATGGAAGTGAAGTTCTTGAGGTGTCACAAGAAAAAGAATTTTCTGAGACCTGCGTGGAAAGATGGGGTTCCACGGTAAGCTTTATTGATGATATAAAAATTAGGCATTTTTTTCCTCCTGACTTCCCAGTGTCCCATCTCTGCCTGTCTTGCCATGGAAAAGGTCTAATCTTGTCTCCAGCAAGACCAAGGGGACCAAGGGGAAGGCCACTGCTCAGAGTTTCCATATCAAAGACCATTTCAGTCCAGTCCAGCATCCGGCCAGCTGGGCATGTGTTTCCAGCTGCAGTCCATTGCTGTGCTGAAGTATTCAGGCCCCCTCCTGGGGCCTGTGGGTGGAGACCCTCTCCTGGGGTCTGTGGGTGGAGACCCCGTGGCTATGGTGCTTGGGCCACAGAACCACAGAGAGAACAGGCATGTGTACCATGTGAATGCAGGTCATTGGGTGAGAAAGAGAGCAAGATTCTTTATTCCCCTGGGATTATATTGGTTTAGGCTTGGAAAAGACCAGAAGTTTTTTTCAAATTGGCCAATGAAAACCCCAAATTTTGATGGGCTTTTGATAGGCCCACCCCCTAGTTAGACGGACAGGCCTCTTTGGTCAAGCACCTCCCCCTGCTCCATTTTGACTCGGGTTGTTCATGTGCCTTCTTTCCCCTGCTTCCTCCCCCCACCTCCCTGCACAGCAATCTGGTACCAGAGTGGGGAGGGGAGAAGTGTTAGTCCCCTTGGTGGAGCGATGCTGTGGTCCTCTAGAGAGTGTGAACCTACAGCTTCCTGGCGAAGGTAACGGGCTCATGCTCCCAATTATTAAACTCTGCTTCCCTTTCTTTTATTAATAATTAGCTAAATACCAATGTTGGTATCACCAGTGATGTTAATGGAATCAAGAATGATAAAAAGACCTAACTTATGCTGGGGAGAATAATATTTAGTTCAGGATTAATATTCTACGTGAAAACCAATGATAACAATGACATGGTTTGAATTCACTTATCTAGTGATGAGAAACACAAAGACTAAAAGTGCCAATCATTCCTCTTTCTCGTGAAAAATAGATGAAATGTTTTACTGGAGAGTTTGAAGAGAAATGAACGTACACCATGAAGAGAATATTTTTCTCAAGGTAGAGACCTCAGCGTATTATATGCAAATCCACCTGTCACAATCCCAACGCTGACTCAGACAACATTTTTACGGACTTTTCCTCCATCTGCTCCTACTCTCTTTCTAGCACCTGAGCCCCTACCTGCTCCTCTCTCACTATACCCTCTCTGTGCCTCAGTGTGTCTTCTCATAGATGCCATGATCAGAATCAGAAAACCCCTAGCTGTTCGAGGCCTTCATGTTTAAAGTCGCTGCCTACAAGATGAAGTCCATACTCCTCGGCTTCTTGTGCGTCCTTTTTCAGTATTCCTTCCTGCCTTTCCATGTCGTCTCCATTGGTTTCTTTGTGATGCTGCAGAGCCAGCCAAATCCTCTGTTTCAGAAATGTTCTCCCTTCTTATTTCAAACCTGTGTATGCTTCTCATCCTCCATCTACTAGAAACCTAATTATGAGAATATTCGTTAATTGCGAAATTCATACCTGGGATTTTATGACCCTTTGTAAAAACAAGAATTGTTGTATCTCATATTTTTTCTCCAATCCCAAGTTGATGTTAAATTCTCACTAGTAATAATAATCGTAGTCACCATTATTTATTCATGATATGTTAAATACTTTTACTTAGTGGTGGGGGCAACCAAATTGCTCATAAAACTCAAATGGACTGAAAAATAAAAGTTGAACGTTTTGCCTATAATTTGCCTAATCTTTTCATGAGCTTACCTCTTGAGTAGTAACTAAAAAAAAATTTTAATGTAAATTCTGTTGAATTTAAACTGAATGTCATCCCAAACTTCAGATCCTTCGTTTAGATACCATTCAGTTTTTTATGATACCTGTCAGTTTTGTGCGTGTCTCTGTCCTCCTGTCCCTTAAACCTGCTCATGTAGGTGCTCGCGTGCAACAGGATTCAGGATTCCCAAGGCCAAGTGCTGGCTCCTCACGTTCCCTTTCCTCTGCCACACTGTTGTTTCCCCAGTGGTGATAGTTACTCAAACCAAAACCTGCGGGGGGGGGGGGTTCTTTACCATTTTTCAAAAGCAAACAATTAAACAATCCGTTGATTTAATTTTCCAAAACTTTCTATTCTCCATTTCCTCCTTCCCCTCTACCTCTTCTACTTGCCCTAGATCTCAGCTTAGTGACCACCACTTGGCTACCAAAACACCCTGCTTCTGGTCCTGCCCCTTCCAAGAGACCCTCCATGCCACGCCTTAGCTTCTCTGCTTGAAATAAAAATCTAATTGTACCACTAGTTTTCTTAAAATTCTTACTGGCAACAGAATAAACTCCAATACACTTAGCTTGGCAGAGAATGTGACACGGTTACATCTTTTCGGTCACATTTACTACCATTTCCTATCTCACAATTAATACCATCAGTGCGAAAATTCCTGCAATTTCCCCTTCCCCCATGCTTTAAAATTTTTTTTTTGCTTTTGGTCATGTGTTCCTTTCTTCCTTTCTAGGGTTTCTTTGTCACGTTTATTTGCCTGGCTCTCTTACTCATTTTCCAGTGCTTAACATCTATGACATTACTCTACTTTGTACATATAGTGCCCCAAAACTTATCAAGACTTGTCAGGACTGGATTTGTGCCTGGGTAGAAAACTGTTTTCATTAATCTCAAGGGACCTTTCAAATCTAAAATTCTAAACTATGTGATTTCCCTTCCTAGTCACACACCAAGCCTCTCAAACCCAGCTCCTTCTCTCTTCAAAACTCTGCGTGAGGCTTTGCCAACTCAAAAAAAATAAATACATCAAGGAATTCAAAGAAAACATTTCTATCAGTTATCTGGATTCTGATAACTCATGTAGTAGGTGCCAGATTAAGATAAGAATCTACATAAACAAGATCTACTTCAAGAAACTTCCTAGAGGGAACTGCAGCTGATTTTCATCCTTTTGCCAATTCCAAAACTTCCCAGTCTTTCTTCCAAAACATTTTTACACATTGTATATACAAGTATAAATGGTGAAATATACAGACTCATGGACTCTTTGGCCGACAAGAGACACTGAATTTCACTAGTCTAAACATCTTTTTGCAGAAAAGAAAAGGAGGTCCAAAGAGTTTCTGAAAGGCATATTGCTCTTGAGTTTATATGTTTCTGGTCTCAAGCATAGGTGTGTATCACCTATGCTTCATATATGCACCATACTTCATATATATATATATATATATATTTTATTTATTTATTTATACACACATCTGTACTGTACAGTGTGTGAATATAGTCCTGTCCCATCCCAATTTTAAAAGATAGAACTCACTGCTTCTCCTTGTTCATTTCTTTCTTAAAAAAAAAATCAACCCTACCTGATTTTGTTTTTACGCTGCAGGTGAAGGAGAAAGTAGACTGAGTGAGTGGCAGACTCCCTCACCACCAATCTCCTGGCTGGTGTGAAGGATCGCCCTGACCCAGCCTTTGTTTTTGCTGGCTCGCATGTCATTCATGCACGTCAGTGGCAGCCATTTCCCGGGACTTGTGGTCAGAACGGAGTTTAGCGTGCCATTTATCAACAATGACTCTACCTGACACTGCTTTGGCTTTCTCCCTTCCATGTGTGTTTCTTTAACAGCTGAAATAGCGGTTGTGTAGCGTGCTGGAGAGTTGGGCAGTACTCAGTAAGATCTGTCATTTGTAAGCCACCGTGGGTGATTAATCCTTGGGCTCTTCTTTCCTACCTTCGATATATGCGTTGTAATAGATGTCAGCTTCTATTATGACTCTAAAGACAACACAATTTAACACTTTGTTTAAGAGCGGCGGGGCTAGATTGGGTTCTCCTTTGTGGTCTTTAATGAAAGGTGTCTGATTACATGTGACTACACCTGTAATAAGTAAGGTACACCTGTAATAAGTAAGGTAGAATAGTCTTATCAAGAGTCCACTGGGAGAAACTGGAGTTCAGAAGTCTAGCCCAAGCTTCCTTGAAAGGGAATCAAAGAGGTTCAGAAGGAACGAACTGTGGGTCCAGGTGTCAGGTGCACTGGTGCTTCTACCTGCACCCACGCGTTGAGCTACTTGTTGCTCGCCCACAGCCTCCCTGCCGGTCCAGTGCCCAAACGAGTCAGCCCTGAGCCAGGAGACTGAAGATGCTGTGATGGCCTCACTCAACCCTTCTCAGCTCTTCCGCTTGGTTTCTGTGTAACTGAAATTTATCCAACGTCACTGGTTAACAAGATCACGTGGGTTTCCAGCGCACCTCTGTGATGCCCGTTCTGGAGGCACGCTGCCTTGCGTGCCCACTGCCCGAACTCACTGTGGTTTCCCCACCTTTGCTTTGTCCCCACGTGAAAGTTATGGTGATGTACGACCAGAACTAGGTTTTCCCCATTAGAGATATTTCCAAACCGTGTGTTCAAATCATTGTAAGTATTTAATATGAGAATAACGATTTAAAATGTTAAAATGTCCTAATGACATGCGAGTATTTAAAGGAAATTCACCATATATTTCTTATTCAAATTTCTAATTCTTATTTAATTTATTTTTATTTCCATATAACAAATTTAAACTATAAATTTTTATATGTATGCCAGCCATAGTCAAAGTCATATGATAAACTAACTTAGGTATCACAAATTAAAGAGTCCTTATTTCATAAATATTATCATTTAGACTTAGAAAATTAAGTTTAATACCCAGTCTAGAATTAAAGGCTAGTTTTGTTGCAGTAAGGATAAATGTCCTTCAGCTTCTTTTCCATGGAATATTCTTGACTCATGTGTTCAGTGACCAGCAGAGGGCGATATGTACACAGCTGCGGGTCTAAATTCTGGAAGCTGGGTCCCTTCCATCCCTACCCACAGGCACTCAAACCACCCCCGCCACTGTGAGGTTCAACTAAGACTAGGTCGAGTAAGAGGAAAAAAATCTGTGCTCACAGGTTTGTTCCCATCACATGAAAAGCTAACCCGTAGGTGGAGACTAAATTTACACCGATATAACTGTTCTGATATAAATACAGTACAGTCTGAAGTATATTTTTAAAAAGTAGGTAGATTCCTTTGTACCTTGTTGCAACCACCAGTCATGGTCAAAAACTCAAAAATAGCCTTGGCTGGTGTGGCTCAGTGGATTGAGCACCAGCCTGCAAACCAAAGGGTCCCTGGTTCAATTCCCAGTCAGGGCACATGCCTGGGTTGTGGGCCAGGTGCCCGGTAGGGGGCGCTTGAGAGGCAACCACACACTAATGATTCTCTCCTCTTCCTCCCATTCTCTCTCTCTAAAAATAAATAAATAAATACAATATTTAAAAAAGTAAACTCAAATATAATTTTGCTGAAACTACTTATTACACGTAAATTCTCACAAAGTAAATTTTAGTCTATGTTTCTGATATATCATTAGAAAGGTAGCTTTTCAGAACTCTATTTCTTCTAGACAAATTTAGAAGGCTTTTTGTAGCTTTCTTAAGCTTTCTCCTCTCAACAGAAGATTGATTTGGTAACATTTAAAATGCTTTTATCTGTTTAAGTCATAAAACTTCCAGGGCAAAATTATAGCTGCATTTCATGTGGAAAAGATTTATTTTTATAGCTATAATGCCTTACTGAAAAATTGTCTAATATTGGAGAAAAATGAGTAATGAATAATCAATAGTGGGCCTGCCCTGGGTGATCACACAGAATACTTCTAAAAATAAGGTGAGTCTCCCTTTCCTTTGACCCCAGGTGTGGGAATCTTCCAAGAAAGTAGAAAAGCGCACTTTAGAGAAAAAGAATCACATGACCATTAAGTCCCATAATTTCCGTTGTTCCTCTGCGCAGTCATTCTGCTCACCTACCCATCCTACTACCAGCCCGGAAATAGCAATGCACACATTTTCTGTCAAAACTTAGCATCAGTCTAAGAAAGAACCCTTCTTAGGGTTCTGAGAAACCTTAGAGTTCCCGGTCACGTCCATCAGGAAAACGATCCTAGGTTCCCCGCCTCCCCTCAGACCTCCCTGCTGTCTCACGTGGATGGCAGGGTGAAGGGAGAGACTGGCCTTTTTCAACTCCCCTGCCCCCTAAACTTAGATACACTCACACACACACACACACACACACACACACACACGCACATATTCACGCACGCGCATGCGCGCGCACACACTGCTGTTTGGAATTCCCGTGGAATAAAGCAAGTCAGAACTGTTGTTATTTGCTTACCATACACTGTCACAGGTGAAACCATATGAAATTGTTGATGTGTTTGGTCACTTTTACCCACAGTACTTTCCTGTGGTTCATTTCCCTCAGCTTTATATGCAATTCATAGGATTGAACACAAACCATTACTTTACACGGATACATCTAAAAGCAAACAAAAAAATCAACTCGACCAGTTTATTTTTTTCCATGTGTTTAGGAGCTGAATTAGTTGGCTGCCCGATCCCTCTACAGAAATTGTTCTTGTTAAGGCCACCACTGTCCGGTAAAAGCCAGGGATAATCATTTCTGTTCATTTTCCTGAAATTCTCAGAAACACGGGATGTTACAGGCCATTCCTTCTGCTCAGATCGATAACCACGTCCAATTCGTCCTATTTTCTGCCTTAGGTTTAATTCTGTCATATCTTTTAACGTTTTTCCTATCATGTCTGACCTCTCCTTTCTCAGTCTTAAAAAAAAAAACTGTTGGTTTCACTGCGGAATGACCTCCTCTCTTTCTGACTTTAAGTGTGAACTTCAGCATCTAGTTAAGAATCCATTGACGAAAACTAAATCTACTGTAGTTCTATCACTAACCTCTCACTCTGAGTCCATCACCAAGTCCTCTGATCTGTCGTTTCTTTGGCTTTATTTATTTATTTAATTGGGTTTTATGATTATTGTCCATAGTAACCATTTGATCCAGCATTTACATAACAGTCCATGAAAGGCATTGCTCTAAGAACTTTACCAACCTTAGCACATTCCATCTTCATAAAACTCGGTGAAACAGACATTGTTTGTTATCCCTGTTTCACAGATAAGGAATTCGAGGCAGGACAAGGCTAAGTCACCCTCTGAATGGACAGCAGGTCAAGGTGGACGTCAGCGGGGAAGTCAGCTTGATTGCAGAGCCCGTGCTCCTGACTTAGCCTGCACAACGTTCTGTCCCCAACACGTGTGTCCTATCACAACCTACCACACACACACAAATGCACACAACGCACATGTAGAAATGAAACAGTTTCGCGAAAGACTGTGCATCCTTATTCTATACGACCCAGTAAGTGCAGTAAGTAAATGTCAAATACAATTTTATTAATATCGAAATAAATACAGAAGACTCCAGAAAGAATAGTACAAAGACGAACAATCTTAGGTGAGGCCCACTAAACTGATTTCAAAACCCACTAATGGGTCTGATCTGCAGTTTGAAAAATAGCGTTTTCATCTCCTCAGCACCTCTCTATTTCAACATCTCTCTCCACAGTGGCTGCCCCTGTCATAATTCTGGCTTTTGGCAATTTTTACACAAATGATTATTGGCTTCCTCATTTTAACTCTCTTCCCAAAAGACACATTGGTTCACGTGATTCCTGGTCTAGAGTCCTTCGCTGCCTCCCTATGCCTTTCATACTCCAGAAGACAAGTTCAGGGGCCGAAGCTCATGCTCAGGAACCGAGGCCACACAGTGTTTCAGGCTCTGGCCTGCATACCCACTCTCCAGGGTCTCGGACACGCCTCCCCCACCCTTCGCCCTCCTACCCCTTCATTCAAGCCATACGTGGGGGTCTTGGGGAAAGGAAAGCATTTGGAATTATATAAAGGTAATAAACAGTACATATACTGCTTTCAAAGAACACCAATTTATACTGGAAAGGTTCAGACATTCCACATGTTTATACAACAAAGTGAAAGTCAAGAATTGTGCTATATTAAAAGTTTAATGTTATAAAATAGAAATAAGACATTTGCCTCACACTTATTAACATCTTTAAATTTGTTACTAAACTCTCTTGCAATCAGTTGTCAGACTCTTTAGACTGTGTCCTGCCCAAATGATTGATTGGTCTTTGTTATGCAAAGCAGGGCAACAGTGAGGCGAGAACCAATGATGCCCAGAGGTGTGGGCAGAAAAGCCCACGAGTGGGCCTCCCGCATGGGGGCGGGAAGTAAACTGATGTGCAGGATCTGGCACTAACACGAGAGACCGGAGCTGGAGACAGCTGGATTTGGAGGGCTGGGAGTATTTTGCATTTTAGAAAGTAGCAGGAGGAGAAGAGAAAGCTGGAGAGAAATTGCTTTATGTGTACGGATTTGAGAGAAATGAAAATGAGGATTTGAAGAAAATTTGACTTTTAAAACCAAAAGCCGAACTTTCATGTTTTCCTGATGAAACACATACTTACGGATCCTGGACATGCCAAGCCCTGTTCTAACTGCTCTACAAATATTAACTCCTTTAATTCTCACAACCACCCCATGAGGCTGACACCGCTGCCGTCTGCATTTCACAACCGGGAAACCGAGACGGGAAGTGAAATTATTCACTCCTATCAGATACCCGGGAGCCTGCGGAGCTGGGATCTGTGCCCGCAGGCTGGCCCCAGGCGCCATGAATTTAGTACCAGCTCTGAGCCACTGTTCCCCAAATGGAGGCCCTGCAGCTTCTGTCGCGCTGGAGCGAATTCCTTACTGGGACCCCCACGCAGTCCGACGCCCGTGGTCTTCCCAAGCCCCTCTCCAGCATTTCCCTCTGGCCTGCAACGCTGCGGCCACGCCGGCCTTTCTTCCCCTGTGACAAAGCAAGTATTCCCAGCCTTAGTGTGTTTGCACCGCCGCTCCCTCTGTCATCTGACGTACCCTCCTGGTGAGAGGGTGGCCGCCTCTCCGGGGTCTTCAGATCCCAGGAGGAGAGTGTTACCTCCTAAGAGAGACCTTCAGGTTCACAAAGTGAGAGAACCCACCCCAGGACTGTCTAGCAAAACAACCCACCCTACTTTGCCTATCTTTGTGGAAAGTACAAGTCCCTGATACTTTTCTTGGTTGTACATTTATTTACTATGATTTGATTTTCCTCCCACAAAAATGAGAGCTTCCTGAGAACAGAGACCTCGTCTCATTCACTAAAATAATCCAAACAACATGGTATTCCTACTGTTTGACATCATACCACCCACGGAAATGATAAAATTTGCTTGGCACATTTGGGTCAATTAGAGAGTATTTGCTACATATACATGCAGCTTAATGAAAAAAAAATCATATTTATTATATAATTATGATAAGACAAGTAGTATATAAATACTAGGGATGACACTGAATATTAAACTTTGTAAAGTTTTAAAAAATCTTTATATAATTTTAATATGAAATTTAACCTGGTTTTCATGAACATACTGTCTCATATTAAGCTTTGCAGTTGAAATACCAGCAAAATGTATGATGATACTTTAATGACGATATCTTTAAATTCTTGATGTTATCAATCAGAAACTTTATCACTAAGAGAGATAATAAAGTTTGCAACAGAAGTCTATTTATAGTAACTAGCAGATCTTTCTATTTTCATTATGAAACATAATGCTGGAATGTTCATATAATGCCGATACCCTAAATCTTTTTTCATGCAGTATTTCAAAACGACAAAGCAGCTCTAATTTGCACAGTGTACATGCACCAGGGCAGCCATCCTCAGCTAACCAGGCTGCTCTTTGCCACATCACACCCACTGCAAAGGTCACTGCCCTGTGTGGAGACACATTCAATGGTGGTGTTTGGTGGTCTCTCCCCTGGGTCACCGCCTGGTTTCTTTGCTTCCCCTTTTCTGGTGGGTTGCAAATATCTCTCCATGAGAATCAGCAACATATATTCCCCATCAGTTCAATGGGTCACATGTTGATGATGAGGAGAGAAGAGCTAACTGTCCGGGTAGGGAATTTTTTCTTTTGTTTAGGCTCAGGGAGGTGGGGCAAATTTGTGAGTGCTGGATGTGGCTTCTGAAAACTGCGGGAGGTGACCCCTGGGTGACCCCTGGGTGCGCCTCTGCAGACCGATCTCCTGATGCAGGTCCTCAGGTGGGGGCTGCCGGCTCCTGTGAGCTCTAACCTCTCCAGTGGTAGGTAACACCTTCAGGCAGACTATTGATGGTGACAGGAGAAACTTTATGTAGAACCTTGCTCCTCAAAGTGTGATCCATACAGGCATGACTGACATCCCTTTGGAGTTTGTTAGAAATGCAGACTCTTAGTCTCCATCTACCTCATTGGACGCAAATATGCATTTAACAAGGAAGACCCCTTGGTAATTAGTAAGCTCATTAAGAAGCACTGCTTCATTATACTGCTCAGAAGACAGATGGCAGTGAATATTTGTGAAATCGTTTTGTATGATTTATGTAATGAAAATGCAGAGGACTGAAAGGACATTGCAGTGTTTTATGTTATGTTTAAGAACTTCCCTGTGATTTACTCTCACACAAACACAGTTTATTTGAAAACATCATGCAGAATGAAGAGGACTGCAAGCTGAATAAAACTTCTCATAATGGCACTACTTCCAGTCTTTACGAGTTACTAAATTACCAAATCATTACTTCTTTTTGTCAAGCCATCTTTCTGAAAGAAGTTATTTTCATAAAACACACGCCAGCCTTCTGCTTTTCCTCTTTATCACGTTGCTGTATATAATAGGTCCATACATTAAGTGGACATAATACATATAAGCATAATATATAAGCACATCTCAGACTGGATCAAAGGCCAGTATTTTTTAAAATCACTGTTCAATTTGTTCACTCACACAATTTGCTGACTCTATAAGGCACTCATCTTTCCAGCTTTTCCCTTTTCGCCTCCTCCCAATTCTCTTCCTGGCCTTAGAAATGACTATTCTGCGAATTGAGACACCAATTATTTGCAACTTCAGACTGTCCCAGACTCTCTTAGCTGTTCTCAGGTCAATCAGAGTTAAAGAAGACTGTTAAGTCTTATTTTGCAGGTTAGCGCAAAATCATCTCATCGCTGTTTTTACTCTTTTACTGGGATCCCTGGTGATGCTTACTAGGTCGTCACTCATACTCTTCCAAAATGAATTACAAGTTACAATGTCTAGTTAACTCTTTGAACTGCTCACTCCTCAAGTTTTCCCTGAATACCCTCCATAGGTATGACCTGCATCCAGGGGGCTCCATCAGCTAGAATATTGCAGGTCAGGCTGCCCACCCCTGAGGGGTGCATTGGGGGAGTCATTCCTTCTCACTCAGAGCACACGTCCACCGCAGCTCGACAGTGAGCTCCTGCTTGTGGTCATTCAGGGATCCAAGCTGATGAAAATTCCACCTGCATATCTGTTTCCAGGTTTAAATATCATGACGGAGGATGGCAACAAGCCAAACCACAAACGGGCTGTTAAAGTGTGCACCTAGGAGGGACACAGGTCACTTCTCTCACATTTTATTGTCCAAAGCAAGTCATAAAGCTGCACTGAGCTTTAAAAAGACTGAGGAAGTACATCTCTGCCATGGACCCCAAAGGGACAGAGCCCACCTGAAGGTCACAAGTCAACCTGGAGAGGCTCAGTAGGAGCAGGTTATAAAGAGCCTTAAACACTAAGATAACATTTGCGCATTGCCATGTACGTGAACTATTTTGGTCTTGCTCACCTTTCACCTCCTCTTCAGCCTTTTGATGGGGGACAACCACGACATTGCAATGTATTGATGATGGACCACTGCATGACAGACTGATTGAGAAAACAGAGAGCAGAGAAACACACCAGGTTTATTAGAGAACAGGGCTACATAGACATTTATACCCCTTCTTCCCTGAAAGCAGGTGCATTAACAGAGTTTCCTAAGAAAGAAATGGCCATGAGGCTGATCTGGCCCTAAGCATTTCGGGGTCAAAGGGCCAAACAGAGCGAAGCTCCAGTTTCAAAGCACCGCTGCTCCCTCATGAGGGCAGGAAACCGGCTTCTCTTATGAACAGGAAGGAGGGGAGAAATGAAGGTGTGGATTTCAGAGAGCCTTCTCATTAGCATAATTCTGCATCGGGCATCTTTCTGGATATCAGTTTCCCTTCTCATGAAAATAAAAAGGTATTGGATTTATAATCCTCAAGGCTACCGGTTTCAATATTTTCCTTCTTGGTTCATCAATTAACAAATATTAGGATAAAATACATGGCATTAAGTCAATAGAGATATGCTAATAGATGAAGTCTTTTTAATCAAAGGATTATTTAGCCTATGAGAGAATAGGTAACAAGGTAACTAACAATGCAGGACAGCTAGTGACGTTAAACTCTTACACATCACTTTTCAATGAAATAATAATAATACCTTAGTGGGTAAAACTGAGAACCATCTTTTCCCATCATCCTAATGATCTTGCTTCATGACTTGAGAAACTTACCAAAGCAAACCACCTGTCTCAGGTACAACAGGATGGGGGTGGCTTCTAAGTAACTGCCCAAGAGAAATATGCCCCGATATAATTGCATATTTAAAGGGGTATTTAAATGTCCTCTTTTTCTTGGTTATCTTTGTCAGTCTCATCTTATTGTCACATACATCTTATGATTTTGCCTTAAACTGTTCAATTAGATTTCCATGTAATTCATATACTTCTATTAAATTCTGGCTAGAGTATTATAGTATCTGTCATATTCTGTGAGAATATGACACTAACATCCATTCTGGAGGCAAAAGCTAACTCAAATAAGATAAAGGATATAGGAGGATTTTGTCATTTAAAAATAAATTCAGTGATTTTTCACTTTGCTGCTTTGATAAATGGTTTAAGTGAAAGAATTTTATCCAGTCGTGGATTAAAATCTGCCCAAAATAGACCATGAAACTCCCTAGTGGGATGTACTGTTCTGAGCTATTCTGCTGCTTGTTGCTGACTCAGACTCTGACCCTTTACAACCTCGGTGCAAACGGAGGTCTCCTTAGCAGGAGGCCACATGTTAGGATATTCTTCATACCTGGAGTTTTAGGTAAGCTCAGATGGAAACATTTTAATGTGGATTTCAATGTTATGTAAATTATTTGGTCAACCATACTTTTTGCAATAGAAATTCTGATCCTCAAAGCAAAGAAAGACACTCTTCCACTGGGCTTTTATAATTAGCTGAAGACAATTTTAAATATAACTGAGTTTCACCATCTACTTGGCTTCATTGCCACTGTGCTCTGTGTATGATCCATTTTCCTGGGACTTTTATAGACACAGATGCAGAATCAGATGAGTTTACAGAATTGAATTAATTTAATTCATTCTAATTAGGACTCTGTAAGGAACTCAAAGCCATCATTGAGCTCAGCCTTCCTGGAACCATTCTGGGGAGGCATCAGGAAGGAATTTGGGGGTCGTGTTTTGCAGGGCAACCTTACTCCTCTCGTGCTTGCTCATCACGTCCCCACTCCATGCCCCAGGGCCCAAGGGCAGCTGAGTGGAAGCTCGCCTGTCCATTCCCTTCTCCGGTTCAGCCTGTACTCATTTCTCTCCTAGAGGACCAAACCACACCAGCCTCCTAACAATCCTGTCTCTCTGACCACTGCCCACACTCCCTACTCCACCACCCCTGCCAGATTGTTCAAGGTTCTCCTCCCTCCCCTGAGAAGCCTCTGCTGATCTCCCTAGTCGGAAATGTGTGTTGATTTCTGAGCATAACCCCTGGGTGCCTTGTGATTTCCACATTCATAACCCTTTCACATGGTACCATTCCTGCACGTTGCTCTGCTCCCCACTAGACTGGAAGCTACTCGAGGTCAGGGAGGTCAAAGGAGGTAAAGATCCTCCTCGGATTTTTAAGTCTACCACACACGCAGCCCCTACATACGTATCGTGGGATGGCTACATGAATTAACAAATTATTAATAAATTAATATGCAATCAAACAAAAATTAGAAATACAAGACAATTAGTCATATTACTAAAATTCCAAATGAAGGAACTTTTAATAGTTTTCTGTCTACTGCTTCTCCAGCCCCCAATAATTTCAGCTGCAGGTCTACGTCACGGCTGCACGGCAGCACGCGGCATCCTGAAGCGCGCCGGGCAGTTCCCTCGGGCTACGCTGCGCCACAGTTGTAGACAGTGCGTGAGCTCTACGCTGCGCCACAGTTGTAGACAGTGCGTGAGCTCATCGTGCAAAACGCTCTGCAAGGGGCACCGCATGGACGTGAGTCTCAAATGAGTAGAAACCGGGAAATGGGACAATAAAGCTCCCGCACTGTGACCCAACTGTCAATCACTTCTTGGACTAGAATGCAGTCACATACATCTCCTTTTTGTCTTCTGCACCAAAATAGTAAGTTTTCCTTAACTATGAAATTGTTATTGATATGATAACACTAAACTAGAGTACCCAGGCAATTGATAAGACTTGCCTTTGGTGACCAGTCAGGGGACATTTTTCTGCATTTTTTTTTCTCTAGGAAACAAAAGAAAAACATTCTCTCTTTAGTGGTCTTAAAAAACATCTCTTTCTCTAGCAGCCTTAAATTGTAAGTGTTTGATTTCAAATCACATTTAGTAGGTCTTATTGATACAGATGCATATTTACAGGGTATAAAATAACAGTTATGTTGGTTTCCCTCGATTACGAATATGATAATTATTTATGTGACATGAATCTGAAAAGAGGATGGCAGCTGTTATGATATCATTATTGCAAGTGTAAAAGGCTCTCTGATCTTTTCCTTATTTACATTCAAATAGTACTCAGAATCTGCCATTGTCCATCCGGGCTGCTGTAACAGAATACCCTAGACTGGGAGGCTTATAAACCACAGAAATTTATTTCTCACATGTGGAGGCTGCAAGTCCAGCAGATCCCATGTCTGGTGAGGGACCGTTTTCTGGTTCACAGATGACTGTTCTCTAGCTGTGTCCTCAGATAGCAGAAGGGACCAGGAGCTCTTTGGGGTCTAGTTTATACAGGCTCTAATCCCATTCATGGGGGCTCTGCCTTCATGACTTAATCACCCCCAAAGAGCTCCTTATACATCATATTGGGGGTTCAGATTTCCATGTATGAGTTTTAATGTGACACAAACATCCAGCCTGTTACAGAATCTTTCAGGGTAGCAGGTTTACACATAAAATGATTTGTGCACAAAATGACTTCTATCTTCATCTTTTTGAGAACTTGGTTGTTCTTTAATTTTTTTTCTGAATGGTTAGAAATGGGTGTAACATTTAGTTCCATCTAGGACATTTCAATCATCCCCTTGGATTTCCTATATTACAGTTTAATTGATTTAATGATAAAATCAGCTTATCCACATTCATAACCAGGATGTGGCCATCTACATTAAGATTAACTAAATTTTTATTCCTTAAAAGCCACATCAAAATTACAGTAAAAAAATAAGAATACATCAAAAGATATGCTTCCTAGTACATTAACGAATATTTGAGTCCTATTCTATCTTTCTTGAAATGACTACCCTGAATGTAACAGCTGACTCCAATGATACCTCTGATAAATAAAACAAGACTTTTGCCAAAGGACATTCCGGTCTGTTCCTTTTGAACAAATGAGGAAGCAGGCAGGCAGTTTTATAGGAGCTCGAGTTCTCATTCACACTGAGGACAACCTTCTGGGCACCTAGTGACAAGTGCCATAAATGTGCCGATTCAGAGAGTCAGCGGCTTTGCAATGCCAAGTTAAACAAACCGTCGCCTCCCCACTGCAGTGTTCCTGCCCCGCTGCTCCAGCATGAGGCGTGGGCTGGACCACTTCCACGGGGCCCTTTGGAAGCATCAGCAGTAAAATGGTTTTTAAACACACTGAGTCATGGTAAGTGATGGAAAGGTGGTACAAACGAAGAACATATTGATTCTGTTTCCACACCTAATCCTTCATGGCAACGGCTGATCCATTACTCCCCATCTCTCACCTATGAGGACCATCGGCCAGTGGAAAAGGGGTCTTCTGGTAATTCCCACTCACCACCTACACAGACACACTTCACCGCTCCCACAGATGCCACAGCTGTGTCCTAGGAAATGTTAATAGATGAGCTTAAAAGAAAAAAGTATTTGTGAGGTTAAGCAGAATTCATTGTGATTCTTTACCAAAGGAGCCATTTAACATTTTCGGAACATGACACTGTGCATTATGTCTCTCTAGATAGAGTATGCAATGCGATTCACACTTACTTGATTACAAAGATTCCTCTTTGAGAGAAACGTTGCAGAAAACACCAGAGTCAATTAGAAACCACTAAACTAAATGTACCTGTAAACTAAGAACAAGGGCTCACAGTTTCTTTCTGTCCCAGTAACAGACTTACCACATTGTCATTAGAGAAAGGTTCTGATTTTTTTACCTCACTTAACTCCAGATCTTAAATTTCCACACTGTTTTCAAAAAACAGAATAAAAATGAGCAAAATAGTCCAGCTGTAATCATTAAAATGGGCAATATCATCATACTTTTAAAGAAAGCCCTTCTCATCAAGAGAGTCTCATTTCAAATCTATATTTCTTTTCAATTATGATTTTAGAACAATTGAATTTATATTTCTATTTTAGATTGCTGGTAATATATATACATGCAAGCCCTCTTACTGGGTTGTTCCTCAGTTTCCCTCATAATTTGGGGTGGATTATGAATAATCCCTTCACTCTGGAAGGATGGGATGCACACTGTAATTAATCTCATTGACTTCCACAGTACTGCTCTGCTTTCCTGCTCAAAATAGTCAGCCTGCTACAGTGGTGACCATAAGTTATCTCAGTAACATTGATGCTGTCCCTGAGTTTTTCTTTTGAAACTACTGCTGTGAAATATCGTCAGAATTTCTTTCAGTGACAGCCGGTGGAGAGCTAGGTGACTGGAAGGACATTTATCAATGTCTTTCACAGCTGCTCGTTCCCGTTGGCATCATTGTTTAAAACTCGGTACAACGTGCTGTTATGGACCCGTAGATTAGTCAGTAAGATGTGGATGAAACTTAAGCACAGCAACTGCATCTGCCTCAGCTCCAGGAACTGTTATAGTTTAACAGGGAAGGAGCCAGATCTATTTTCTTAAAATTTGTTTTGATAACTAAAGATCCTCCGCTGCCCAACCATCTATAAAATCAAACTACTGAATACGAGTGTATTATGACTTATAATAGAGATGATAAATAGTCAAGCAATATATTTTGAAGAAGTAGATCCCCAGTTTGCAGGGAATTGCCTCGATGTGCATTGGCCTTTTGTAACACCCTACACCAAAGAATTACCAAGGCCGCCCACATGTGAAAGATCACCAAGGTCCTCCCATTGACAGGTGAATATGCTTGTCATCTACTGTATACTTCGTGGCACAAAAGTAGACAATCAAACACAATATATGGATCAGTAAATGTAACTTGAATAGAAGAAAATGAAAGATATAGAACTGATTTAAAAGTGCCTGGCAAATATTGTTAATCCAATCAATTTAATTTTAAAAACAGCTAAAGAAATTCATAATTATGCTCTCTCCCTCTAAATATATCTATATATCTATATCTACATATTTTTTAATTTCTCTGACTGTCCTTCATAGGTGAAATAACTTAGAAGGGTCCCACACTGAGACCATTCTGATTCACTGATTGGCAGTTTCAAGGTCCCCCACCGTGTATGAAAACAACATAGACAGTGGACTCCAGGAATGATGGCTTTGTGGGCTCCATTTGAGAAAGACTCTAAATTTCTGACATAAGGGCTCGTGGCAGAGACATCTCCTCTTCACCAAACCTTTGTGTGCCTCCCTGCAGGGTGAGGCAGTAGGGGTCAAAGTTCTGGTTTATAGATTATGAATAAAAACGACATGTGTCATGATGTACTGAAACATTCAACAGAGCCTCTCCGAGTAGCCCTGCTACCTCATGTTGAGGTGCCGGAGCTCCTGTCTGCATGGGTTTTTGAGTGGCCGCATGTGGCGAAGCCCGGAGCCAACCTGCACTGTCCGAGTAGCATGAACAAAAACTAAACTTTTATTATCGTGATCCTCTGAGATTCTGAAGCTGGTTAGTTCATGTTCTAGTTTACCTAACCATGGCCACTGTTCCTTTGTTATAAATCCTCTCAGCACATAGGATATAAGGCGAGAAGACCTCATTAACAATTTTTAATTTGGTTTTCCAACTTCACTTGACTTATTGAGCACTTAGCACCTGCTAGGCTACATGCTAGGTGCTACTGATTTAAACATCCCATGAATAGCCTCTGCTGTCCAGGAGCTTACAGGTTGGGATACAAAGCAAGGACTTGAGCAGACCAAATATTTTGAGATCAGCAGATGTGTGCATTGAATGATATTGTAGGAAAGGCACTTAACCTAGACTGGAAAAATCAGAAAAGACGTCCAGGCAAAGGTAGCACTCAGTTGAAGCCTTGAAGGAAGACAAGGTGCTGGCCAGACTAGGAATCCGTGAAATAAAATAAAAAGCATGGTCTACACTGGGAAAAAGGGGTGAGATACAGGTAAAAACTGGCACACAGAGAGGCTTGAGCACCATTCTGAGAAGGAAGACTTTTTAAAATTCTGAATGCAGTGAATTCTTTTAAACCACAAGGACGAAATAGATGTTTTAGAAAAAACTTCCCGTTACCCTGTGGACAAGCATTTTACAGTGTTTCTCCAGGGATGGGCCTAAATTAACTGGGGGGAGCTTCTTAAAAGACAAATACGCTGCACCCAAAACGAACTGAATCACAACCTGCCTGGTAGATGCAGCCTAGAAAACCGTGTTGTTAAAAAGCACCCAGGAGTTACTTACACATAGTGAAGAGTGAAAACTATGAGGGCAAAGGGGGTGGAGCCTAGAAACCCCGGTCCTGCTCCAAGCAAAGAGAAGTGAGGACTTACACAAAAGAAGGAGGAGGGAGAGTGGAAGGAAGGTGCTGTGTTCTGCAGGGATTAGAAGGAAATGTTTAAATGGGACCCCAGTTTTCTGGTCCCAGGGACCAGGTTGCCAGCGGTGCCACTCTGTGGAGTGATGAGGAGAATGTTAAGGAGGAAGCTGGAACTGCTGGACTGTTTTGGGTTTGAGCAAAGGCTACTTAAGACCATTTACCAATCCTAAACAGTCTTATTTTTAAAAATCACATCCTACCTTATAACAGAAATATCCAAACTGTACTCATTTCACAGCAAATACAGTTCCCCTAAGACAATATATATAGTGTGTGGCTGTTGGGATCATTGACATCATGTCATATATTGTTTTGATATTGAAGTTCTCTCTTTTGTACCTTGGCGACATATTTTTCCAGTCTCAAACTTTCCCGAAATACAGGAAAATCTCTAAGTTCCTAGCCCTCTGCCTAATGAATAAAGGCTCATGTGGTACATTCATGCAAAGACATCCAGGTTGCATTGAATACATGGTGCAGAGCAGAGACAGGGGGGCAGGTTGGGCACCCCAAAGTGCCCATCAGCCACCAGCAGGGAGGCAGTGACAGCGGTCAGGAGAGTTCCAGACTCTTCTATACGGGCACACTTTCATATTTGTTGCAAGCAAGTCTCTTTGTATGATGAAAAGTGCCCTAAATTCACATAGCAATAGTCCTGTCTTTCTCATTGGTCAATATTCTTTAATATAAATTAATCTAAATTATTTCCAAGTTAGAATGAAGCTACTATTTTCATATAAGAAGCTTATATTTCTATTTAAGAAGTGACCCATAAACAGATTAAAAGCTCAATATCTCCACATTTCATTAAATTCTCTAATTCTGTAGAAAAATGGTTGAGCACAGCACAAATGTAGCTTCCTCCACATTGTTATTTGTGCTCCACCCACCACACACACAGTCTTGGTAGGTATTCTGTCAACATGTGTATGCACAATTAATCTCTGTACTCATTTCTCACGGATCTTTTTTAAGCCATATAAAGTAATAAAAGGGGCTTAAATAAGTGCCTTGCAAAAAAATCAACCAACAGTTTTTCACACAGCAATCAAATTATCAATGAATGAGATGATCCTTTAGATTGTTTGTCTGTATTTTCCATAATAGCTAAGCTTAAGTTGGCAACTCTGGGAGTATCATTTAATGAGGACAGTCTGTCCTCTAATTTAAGTTTAGCCTCAGAGGTGACTTCTATGAGCTTGATAACCACTTTCAAGATATCAGGAAGTTTTCTATGACATTTCTATCTTGATTTGTAACAATCCATGAGCTTTCCTTAGCACTGGTCCCTGAAGCAAAGCAGGAGAGGTGAGCAATATAGCAGAGGACTGTTCACAACTCCTGCCTGCCCGAGCCATTATAACACTTTATTCTTCAGCCACACCTTTCACCGAAAGCTCTTAAAGTGTTTTATTAACCTTCTCTGACGTTCCCAGTTTCCAAGTACTTGTTGAAGTGGCTATTCTGCTATCACCAGAGCAAAGAAGAGGAGGAAAATTGAGAGGAGGAATTGATTCCACCGACAGAGGAAGTAACTCCTCCATGGCAGCAGAACATTAACTAACTCGGTTCCTTACTTCCCTGTGACAGCTGAGATATTAGGATGCAGGGTGAAGACACATATGTTTGGCCAAGAGACAGCTCCTAGTGTCTGCACTCTTAATGCCTGGCCTAGCCTAGTTTCTTTGGCTCTAACCTCTTAGAACCTTGGGATAGATTGGTAACTACCCAGACAGAAAGAAGAACAAATACACCACCAGGTTCTCATTCACTTCATGGATGTGTGGGAACATTCATCTGTGTTAGAGAAAAGCTTTACCATCAGATGGGTTCTGAAATTAGGCGGTTACATCGGTGAGTTGGTTAGACATGTTGTATAGAATATAGACAAAAAGAAAGCTACCAAGAATCTGTCATATACTTTTATTGGTCCAACCATGCACACAAATAAAATCTTAGTTCTTTATTACTGTGTTAAAAAGCAAGTAAATACATGTGGAAAATGTAGTAGAGGACAAAATAGTGGGACGCAACACCACCTGGGTATAGCATTCAAAAGAAAATAAAAGGTAAGTTAGACTAGACATGTGCATTGGGTGAAATATGAGTATTTCTGTTGGGGAGCAAGTAAGCCGTGAAAAGACATAAATAATGTGAAAAAAGTGATTTTTTTCCTCAAAAGAAGGAAAAAACTCAGGTTAAAAGTGACTTTTCATTATTTGTTTTATTCTTTTTCTCAGAAAGAAAGATGGCACAGTTACATTAGCTTTTATTCAATTTGCCTTTAGCCTGCTTGGGTTTCTGCCAGACTGATTGGCTTAGTGGAGGCAAAGCTAAGTAATGGTTAATTCCAGAGACAGGCATCATGACTGATTCAGGAGAACAAAGCTGGACAGCCACAAAGAGTTCTTTAGATTCACTGCTCAGAGAAAAACCTGTCTTGTTTTTTTCCGTGGAAAAGAAATGATTGGTGTTCATTTCAATACAAAGGGAGAGAAATATTACCATTCTTTCTGATTGCCAAGATGATTTTTCCAGAATTTAAATAAAAAAAACAATTAATATTTAAACCAGAAAGGGATGGTAAGAAATGTTCTGTTTTTGTAACATGCCAGGCTTTAAAAAATGTTGGGTGAGACATTCAGATTCTGTAGTTTAAAAAATGTTCCCCTGTGGAATTCTTTCTTTTTCTGGGTTACAATTGAGAATTTGGAAGCGTGTGCCTGAGACACATTTTAAACTCCTGAAATTCATTGGGCACCGAAGGTAACTTGTGTTTCTGTTCACCACGGCCACTGTCAACTGGGGAAGTACAGGTGACTGGAAACCATTCCTGTTTCCAAGGAGACACGTTCAGCAGGACACACATGTGCATGTTGTCATCATAAAGGGGGGAGGGCCTGATTTAGGTGCCATGTCAGTCAGTGAGTCTTGATGATCACACTGAAACACTCTGGCAGTCTTTCCTGTCCACCTTCCCAGATGTTATTTCAACCTTTTGACAACAGCAGAATCTTCAGGAATTGTAGATGGACAGTCACTTGATGTCAAGTGCCATTTCAGGTCTGTGGCCCTTGGCTTATACTGCCCAGGCCCCTTCTGCCACATTGTATTACATTTATTGCTTTACAGAGAATGCAAATGGCCATGGTCAGAAAGGAGCGACTCGTCTGCAATACCTCCTTTTGGGAGCTGTGTGGAACCCGACAAATCCTTTTGCTCCTTACCTTAAAGCCCCAGGAACACGCTATGTGACCCCAGCGTTTCGTCATTCCTCCACTGCTGATAGAGCCTTAACGGAATCCTTGGTTGATCTATTTGTCCCCAGTTCCATGCCCTGCCGCTCAAATGAGAAGCATTTTCTATCCTCTTTCCCCACCTTTTTCAGGGACTTCCTGGGTTTCCCAAACAAGCACTTGATCTTATAAAAGTCTGCCACTCTCGCTCGCCTTTGAGTGTGCCCAGCTGGCTGTGCCTTTTCCTTGTTGCACATTGCCCAACGTCTGTGTTTTCAAAGACTGAGTGAAAATACAACCATCTCTGGGACATCTTCCACACCATCATCCCCAGCAAGAATCAATTCACGTTGCTGGCCTGGAGCAAGGGCGCTCAAGGGCAGGAGATAGGGATGATGGCAGGTGTGTGTGATTTTACTTGTTACATCCCTGAGCCCACGTCCAAAACCAAACTGCTCTCAGAGACAGAAGTGATAGGTTAAGGGTGCTCTCATTTGTTGGCTTCTCGGTTTTGACTTGCTCAAGTCTATGAGGACAATGTAGCCACTACAGAATGTTTTCGGGATCTTGGCCGCTCTCCACTGATTTGTTCTGCAGTGTGCAATGGATTCTACTTACTGAATCGTACTTGCAAGTCCCTGCATCCTCGTTCCCACCACCCTAGGTGAGGCTATCTTTTGTCCTTTGGTCCTCACTTTCATGTCACTACTTTTACAGTTCTGACTTCCTATGTCTTGAAAGGTCTTCTTCCAAGTCCGATGTTTGGGAATTCAGAAGCATTTGTGTTGTCTCGGCTGGTGTGATTCAGTGGACTGAGTGCCAGCCCGTGAACCAGAGGGTCACTGGTTCGATTCCCAGCAGGGCACATGCCTGGGTTGTGGACCAGGTCCCTAGTTGGGGGGGGGGTGTGAAAGGCAGCCACGCATTGACATTTCTCCTGCTTTCTTTCTCCCTGCCTTCCCCTCTCTGAAAATAAACAAATAAAATCTTTAAAAAATAAACAAAACAAAACCTGGGACAGGACGGTCACTCCTTCCTCTACGGTCTCCCTATTCACAGACCCCCAATGGGGTTCGGCTGTCATGGAGGCTGGTAAACACAGTCTTCAGATGCCTGTTCCGCAAAAACACCCAGCAGTGGCCTGGAGGGAGAACAGGACCCGAGCACAGCTGGACACACGTGCGGCCCGGGAGTCAGTGCGCTCTCCTGCCCCCAGTTGTTGCTCTTCTAGGACCATCAGAAACATCTGTCTGCTTCTCCACCAATCATTTTTGGGGGGTCTGTTTGTTTCCTACAGCACATAGCGGTGGGTTAAGCGATCTGTTCCTCCGAACTCACCTGACCTAGCAGATCCTCAGGGAAGAGAAAGGCATGTGGAACTCGACCCTTTCAGTCCAGTGCTGACTTGTACAAGGAAAAGGAAAGGCAGAGGTATATACGAAGGAGGCAGCCTGAGTGCTGGATGGCTCTTGGAAATCTGCAACACTGCAGGGAACTGGTCATCTGAGAAGAAGAAGATCCCGTTCTCATTCTCCTGATCTCTAGTCACAGCTCCTGGACTGGTGGGACACAACCCTAGAGAATGCAAAAGTGTAGGAGACTGCACTACCCATTACAAAAATGGTTAGCTACCCTCGAGAATAATCAGCTCCCGTTGGAAGTAGCCCTGCAAGCCCCGCATGGAGAAACCTGCAGGACACTCAGTGTGACAGAAATGTGAGCATATTGCGAGGTGGCTGTCCTACCCCACACTCTCTTCTTCGGCACTCTCCCCAGACCTCGGCCTCTGTGGGAGGAGCCTCCTGCTGCTCCATCTGCTCCATTCTGGACACGGCTACACACATGAATGAGAGGCAACTGGCTCTGGTCCATCAGTGATAGAGATCCATGACTAGTCAGACTGTGTTCCCAGAGGATGGCACCCTGAGAACCGGGCAGATGTGGCAGCTGAGATGGCACACTTGAGAAGGAGACGCCCTTGATATGGGGCTGGAGTCAGTGCTCAGGCTCAGGAAGCTGCAGATGAGCAGAGAAAGCCGGTCTCAGAGGGGACGTGACAAATGCAAGAGCTCACACAGAAGAGAACAGGTAGGATGGAGGATGGACAGAGAAGAAAGAGGGGGAGATCCACACCCCCCCCAATGCGCTATGTCCCAGCTCCAGGCCCCACGAAGCCTGGCTGGGCAGGATTTGTGTGAGGTATCAGTATTTTTAAAAGTAACCACCTCTCTTTTGAGTTGGCTAAATTGGTTACCATGTGAGCCCAAACCAAAGCAACACATTTATTGAGCCAAGACAAACATATAAAACAATGTTTTCTTCCCAATGGTTAAAATGTTCTTTAAAAATGTTCTTAAAATGTTCGGTTGAGTTTATAAAAATGTATTCTTATAAAGTATTAGATAGCCACAAAGTAATACTTACAAATTACATAAAAGGTAGGAAGTAAAAATGCAATAAGGACCTAAATATCCACCACCTTGATGTTTTGGGGGTGCTCATCTTTCCTTTCCTTCCTTCATTTAGTTTTTGTGTTGTTAGAGTTTCACCATGTATGCTTGTGTCTTTAAAAGACACCCTTCTTCATTCGGGGCATTTTTTAATATTCGTGTCAATTCGATTATATTCTATATGATCTTGTGAAATTACCACTTTGCTCTAAATGTGCCTTGATATTAATTTTTAATCTTACACATAGCAAAGTTGCACTTATTTACATTGCGGTGCAATATTTCTGTATTAATTACAATAGATCAAAATTTCATGCTTTATTTTTCAACCGTTTACGGACTTTGTGTTTTACATTGATTTATTTTAATATTCAATCAATATTGTCACAGAATCTCTGTGTCCATAGACTGTTGCAAATATACAGTTGTGGGCATATTGTTAGAGGTAGAATTTCTGAATAAGAGGAAATAAGGCATATCTTCAACTTTGTTTAACAATTAAAAACTACATTTCGAAGTGGATGAACAAATTTAAAATCCTCCCAGTTGTTCCACTTCCTCAACAGTACCTAAAATTTTCAACTTTTAAATGTTTTTCAGTGTGGTTTGTGTATATCCATTGTCTTCAGAACTGCGAACCATTCACCAGAAAGTTTGTCACCATAAGTTTATGACCAAAGGCTTTGGTCGCGGAGACCTTTTGAAATAGCTCGCTGTCATTGTCATTACTTTGTGACTTGAATGCATGTCCTCCTAAGAGTGCTGTGTCATTCTGATGCAATCAGTGCATAGGAAATAAAATTGCCAATGGGTCTCAAAAATGAACTTTCAAAAATGATCAGTTATGGGAATGTAAACATTACCATTTGTTAAACATCCTCCAAGGATGAGTTTTTGCACAAAAAAATTTTACTTATAAAAGATGATGAAATGGTGATGTTAATGTGCTTTAAAAGGTTGTTCTCAGTTGCCGGACAGCAAGTAAACTGTCCAATTTATGAGGTGTATAAAGTGGATCATAAGTTTCAGGGATGCAAACATGAGCTTTCAATTTGTTGGGAAAAAAAAGCTGCATGTGTTTCTGGGTTAATTCTCTCCAGGTTTACTGAAACTTCTTTGAGCACATGGAAAGGGCCCACATACTCTGTGGGTGACAGATACAGTTATGAATTATGTGTTGAAGGGCATGGAAATAAAATGTCAATTTGGTAAATTAGCTTTAACTATATTTTGTAATTAGCTTCTTCAGGAATTATAATATTGAAAACACTCATGCACATTGGCATTTATGCTACTAGATGGAGGATGAACTGATATTCTTGTGCAAGTAAGTCATTTATCAATTTCTAAATCCATAAAATTGGGGAATAAAACTTGATATAATAAAACTTGAAGTAAATCAAGGCATTTTAATGTGAAGATTTCCTAACTTTAGTTTGATTCCTGTTTAAAAAAAAAAACACACAACTTTTTCAATTCAGTATAGGGTTCCCCAGCATCTGCTACTCTCAAAGGTAAATTTTTTTAAATTAACTCCTTCAATACATGAGTAAGATGGTGGAAACAAGCCCTTCTGGTGAGAACATACGTTAGTATAATCTTCACGGGAGGCAGGGTTGGGAAACGTAGTAAAGTTTTGTATTTATAAAGGTTTGACTGGCCCACCTCACTTCCAGACTGGAGCCAGGAATGGAAGAGTAGGAGGTGCAAAACAAAAAGGCCTCTGATGACCAGCTGGCCAAGGAAGTTCCTGTGGGGGGTTACAGAGAAATGAGCCTTAGTGGGGACTCATGAGAACAAGGGAGAGGAGACAGTTAAGGGGTGTGTGTCCCCAGAACTGCTCTGCACAGAAGAGACTGGCGTAGGGTGAGGCAGCAGCAGGACCAAGACAACAAGCCGGTGAGAGGGAATGAGATCCAGGTGCTTAGTGGGGTGGGAGGTCTTGGTGGGAAGCAGGGACCCTTGAACTTTCAAAGTTATATGCCTTGTCCATTACATGCATGTAGCATGCAGGGACAGCACACATGTAAGTAGGTTACAGATGTTGCAGGAGTCGAGTGGTCCTCATCTGATATGTCACAATAACTGAGATGTCGGCTGAGATAATCAGTTGGGAATGACAGGAAGGATCGGAGACAGACAAAAAAATTGGGAAGTTTAAAACCCTTCTATGCAAGTGGAGGAAAGGACTTACAAATGTGGTGGGTTCTCCAGGTCTTGCTGAGTGGCCAGCTGGTATTTAAGGTAATATGTTTAAAGTGGGGCCACTCAGCATGGTGGTGAGATCATCTCCAGAAACGTCAGGAGGAAATGCTCAGGTGCAGGAGGAGAGCAGACGAGGTTTAACCAGAGATGTTCTATGAAATCTCATCTGCATGGGGAACGATGTGAGGGTGAGGTGCTGAGCATTAGTAAGAGAAGACAGGAATACCCACAGGCAGGAGAGTCCTGTGGGAGAGGAGAGTCGTTGCTCTGGGGGTCTCATCAGTCAGTTCAGAGACGGAAACCACATTTTACTTATATTAATGCAACAAGGAATATACAGCACATTTCTGAGGGACAAAACGTGCAAACGCAGTGAATTGTGAACCTTTAAAAATCACTCTGCAAAGATGCAGAAGATGAAAGTACATGGGTTCAGGTAAAGCAGGTATTTTCTGAGAGTGTGTCCCATGTAGCTTACTGGGAGAAATGCATTCTCTATTTAGGCAAAATTAGGAGAAAGAAAAATCTGTTGTTGCATATCGGTGTGTATCTTCTGCAGTAGCTGAAAACCTTTAGTTTTGTATCTAAGCAGCATGACATATATTTCTTTCACTGAACAATTTTGGAAGTAAGAAGACCAATTACTCAGCACGGCTCATTTTTCATCTTGTTTGGAACTTGGCACAACTTTGAAAACTTCAGAGCTCCTGTTAAAAGGGCATTTCAGCTTTGGCTCAGATGCAGGAGCAAGAAGGGAATTGGCCCCTCTGTCCTTGGGTCTTGAAATCCAAACCAAATAAGGGTCCACCTGGAAAAGACTGCATGTACAGATTTCCACAGGAGACTGAAGTAGGCACAGAGAAATGTCCTCTCAGCCCTTCCCCCATTCCTCAAAAGTAGGGAGACAGAGGATGAGTCCTTGGTGGCTTGATTCAGCACAACTCATGCTCTTCCACTGCAACCATTTCAGTCTCTAATGAATAAGGTTTGGAGGTTTAGATCTTTGGGGATTTGAGGAAAGGCAAGATCACTGTAAAATATCAATGCAGAAAGGTATGGCTTTTAATGTGCAGCTACTTATTTTAGGGGGAAGACTGTTGAAACTCACTTTTATTCTTCCAAAGGGTATGAACTCAGATCTCAGTGGTTATCCCTCCCTCTGGTGTCAATCCCCACCTCAATTCCCAACTGCACATCTAACATGCTGTCATTAGATTTATATTCCTTGATAACTTAATTTGCTACCGCCACTCCCAAGCCCTCTAGCCTGCCATTGAAGTTTAATCCATTGACTTACTACCTATAGAATATTTACAGTGTGCATATATCACTCTAAGAAACACCATGATGAATAAGATAAAGTCTCTGTGTGAATGAAGTTTACACACCAAGAGGGATGGGCAAAGTGAAGTCCAACAGCATCCCAGCAGCATTCAAGTCCCAGAGAGCCATGAAAGCAGGGTGATGCGCGTCATCTGCATTACTTCTTTATCCTTAAAACAACCTCGTGAAGAAGGGACATTATCATCTGCATTGTACCGTGAAGAAAACTGAGATTCTCATGAAGTAAGAGGTGCCCACTTTCACTTGATCGACAAGAGACAGAGCCAAGACATGCATCCATCTCCACCTGGCTCCACAGCCCTAAACAGCTAAGTTCACTCCTTCCAGTACTGACTGTACGCAGATGTTTGCAAAATGGTACCACTGCTTTTCTGCAAAGCCCAACACATCCATGTTCAGATTAAAGAATTGTTAATGTACTGCATAGCTTATTTTTGTACCTCAAATTAGGATAATTGGATGTAAAGCACTGTTTAGAAACAGTTTTCATGTTCTTGGTGATTTTTACATCACATATATATATATATATATATAGTGTATTACTCAGGAATGTTGTGACTTTTCTTGCTTTGTTTTGTTGATTCACTGACTTTTTGATTTGGGGAATCCTGAGGAACTAAGTACATTTCCCATTTTAAACTGAAACCACAATATGTCAAGCTTACTAAAACAGTTGGTAGAAACCTTGTCTAAATATATCTTTTGAAATTCATACACAGTTCTGTCCCTGTGTTTGTTTATGACATTTATTCAAGAGTCAAATATCACCTCAAACTTGCAACTGACTTTAGGTTTATGGGGAGGATGAGAATTTTAGACTACCAAAGAAAGAACCAAATAAGAACCTGATTTGGGTTTAAAAGTGGTTTGATTTTGAAAATTTTCAAATTGGAAAATGATTCATAACTACAAAGTTTGGGGAGAAAAATAAATGCACACTGTTATTTTGTTAAGCAATAGTGACAACACATAGAAGACACATTTTCTTTTTAATTTCTCCATTTTCTCTTCATAAAAACTAACTCCAACTTTCCTGCCCTTACCTATCTTCTCAATTCGGCCATTACAATGAACATTTGTCACTAAAACAGCCAGTACATGAGGACAGAGTAGTCAAGTCAGAAAACAGAACGTAAAAGCACCTTTCAACACCTCTCTCCACACAGGCAGCACACTTCTGGTCCCGCCCGAGAGCTCTAGATGCTTCTGGTAGAGATGACAACACACACGTCCAAGTGGAGGAAAGGAATCTTGACACAGCAAAAAATTTGTTTGGTTGGGCTGGGTTCAGTTCTAATTTCGATATGAGAAAGAGATTCTACCTTAAGATATAAATTAAAGAAAGAGGCACATGGAGCCATTGACAAAGCCAGTCCCCAAGGCTAAGTTAACCTGACAAGTGCAGTTTGCACTAGAACGCAGTGGACAGAATCAAGGCAATAGCAAAAATGAGCACAATATAATTCATATGTAGCAACAATATACTATTATATCATTAATAATAATAATAATAATAATAATAATAAACATGATAGAAATAGGGCCATGGTTTCTTCCACTCATTTTCTGTCTCTTTCTCTCCTACTCCTTGGATTTCTGTCTCCATACACATACCTATCTTTTCTAATATACACTGCTAGGAAAAGCCTCATAGATTACCTAGCTCTGAGGATTTTATTTTGGGATTCACGAACTGACTTTAGGAAGGGTGCAGAATCCCTTCTGAAATCGAATAATGTATATGTAAGTATGTTCATTACACCCTTGAAGAGTTTTCTATGCCCCAATAATCAAGAGCAAAATTCTAGACCAACACAGATTTATTCTCTAAATGAGAAAATGAAGGTCCAGAGAAATGAGCTAAAATTAAAGTCAGGTATTACATTACTCCGATTGGAAGGATTTTTACCTGTATCCCTAAATTCAGGCTCAGTATCTCAAAAACTGTGTTTTTACCCCAACATCACATTTGGTTTAGGTGTGTTTTACATGAAGAAATCATCGAATTGAATTTTAATGTGGAGGGAAGCTCATCAATGTACCTGGGAGTGGATGGATGAATTTTGGCAACACTCGGATTCCTGGGCCTGGAACCTAATGCTGCCCATTTTCTGGAAGTTGCTTTGAGACGCAACACCTGTAAAGGTTCAGGAACTAGGTCAATATGGAGATGACAGAGAAAATCAGAAAGGAAATCCTGAAGGATGTAAAGAAACAGTTTGTGTTGTCTTGTGCCCCAGTTGCCCTCGGCAGACATCTGTGGGTAATCGTCTATCTTATCTTCTCCCACCTGACACGATAGTCTAGTCGGCTCTGCAACCCTAGTCTGTCTTGTTCTGCCACTTGTTTTCACCTCACCGGCAACTTCCTTAGTTCATGCCATCAGCACTTTGGCCTGAATCACAGCAACAACGTCCTGACTGGGTTTTTGTTTTGTTTTGTTTTGTTATCTTACCTCTGCCATGTTCTCCTCCCCGAGTCATTCCTTCACTATTAGAAGCATCTTATTACCTTCACGGTCTGCCTTCAAGTGTGAACCCATATCCTTAACTTTTTTTTAAAAGATTTTATTTCTTTTTAGAGAGAGGAGGAGGTGAGGAGAGGGAGAAAAACGTCAATGTGTGGTTGCCTCTCATGCACCCTCCACTGGGGACCTGGCCTGCAACCCAGGCATGTGCCCTGGACTGGGAATCCAACCAACAACCCTTTAGTTTTCAGGCCCATGCTCAGTCCACCAAGCTATACCAGCCAGGGCTCATATCCTTAACTTTTTTCCTGGACAGTCCATCCTTTTCCCACATTTCCAAAGCCACACTTCCTATGAGCCATGCTAACACCTACTTCTATCAGTGAACTTGCCAGACTTTCTCAGGCCTCTGCTTCTTGGTTCACCCTATTTCCTCCTGCGCCTAGAAATCATCTTCCACTCCTACCAGTGAGACTTAGCTCAAGCCTACCCCTCTCTCACAGAGGTGCTGACTCAGCCTGGGACTCTCAACTCTGAAGTCTCACAACAGCTCCATCAGAACTCACTGTGGTCATGGATCCTCAGGCCGTATCCCCCAGGCCTGACCTTTTTCCTCCAAGTTCAATGCCCTAATCATCTTTGGAACCTCAAGCCGAAGTGTTAATCTGACTAAATAAACAGAATTGATAAACATTCAATTTAAATATTGATCAATTCTCTTTATCCTTGCACCAAAGCCATCACGCTTATTATATATCTTATTCAATTTTTATTCAGTTAACCCAATTAGAGTGTTTTTGAAAGTTTAAGGGAACACGGTCTTCTAATTAACAACCAGTATTAATGTCTAACATTTCCAGGTTCCTATGAGACAGGAATCACACTAAATATTTTACATACATTATGCCTTTCAATATCACAATGTAACCCCATTTTATAGCTGTGGAGACTGAGGCTCAGAGCACTTCAATGGTTATCCCAAGGTTGCCCAATCACAAAATGCAAAATTGAAATTTAACTATAGTTCATTTGTTGTTTTCAAATACTATACCACATATGGAATGTATCCTTAATGTATCACTTTATGAAGAAGGATTTATTTACAAATATCTGATCTCTTCCTATGCAGGAAGATTTCATTTTAGATGTCTAGTCAATATTTCTACATATGAAAAACAAGCACAGGATATATATACACAGGTTCAATGATGAGCTTATACATTATCTCATTTGGGCAACAATTTCAAATTAAATGATAATACAAATAACACATTTCAAAGCATAGATGACAAGGGAGTGTCAGGGGGATAAATGAAGACAACTGTAATTGAACAATAAAATAATCTTTAGAAAAACAGTGCAATCAAGTAGATATTTGTAGAGAATACAATGGGATCCCTAAAGCTTCCCAGGGAACCGAGTGACACAATCCTCATAGTTCTTTCTCAGTTTAATTCTTACAGTTTTCTGACTGCATGATGTGCAGGAAAAATTACTATATGCATTTTGTGTGTGTGCTGAAGCAAACACTTGGGCCCAGAACAGTGGGGGATGCTCATATCATTCGCAAAACAGTCAAGTCTACAACTCGAGTTTCATAGATCCACTATTCCTCAGTATTGAGAGCAATAGATCCTTGTTTCATCACCATGATCCTCTAGGATCATGGTCTTTGGGCTCTGGTTTGTTTGCTTTTTAAATAAGAGGAAAAAACTCCTCATTGCACTCTCGCCTCAGACTTGCAGGGGCTCGATCCACTCCTGTCACATCCCAGCTCCCAAACCCCATCCCCAGCTCTCTGTTCCCTCATCAGAGCCTGAGGAATTCATTCCTTAAACTGCATATGTGAAGCTTTGGAAAGCTGGGTGGATAGAACACAGAGTTTCCAATGCAACACATTAATATTTTCAAGTTCAACCAGATTTATTTGAAACTTGCCTCATGTTTATAAAGGCAGCTGGCATCTGGTATATATTACAAAAGTAACTCAACTTTAAAAATGCCTGTAAACCCCTGGCAAAGTCGAGTTGCACCCACTTAAGTGGGAGGGATAGCTGCTAGCTTCTCTCCAAGCCAACCAGCTGCCCCGATGCCTCCTGCTGCCACTTCACCTGCCACCAGAATGTTAACACAGTGCTGAGGTTCCATGGTTTGCACTGGGGTCTATTGTACAAAACAGGTTTTTGATACTAGTAAGTTCAGCGATGACCCCTAAGCCAGAATCATCTGTTCATGTAGGTCCCAGACATTCCCAGTAACTTGTTTTCTATATCGCATCCCTATCCTCATGCCTGTTATTATAAGGTACCTAGGATCCTATAATAATGTCCCATGGAAAGCTGACTCACGGGGCATGCTCCTCTCTGGGTTCCAAAACAGTTTCATATGTGCCCAAACATTAAAGCAGAGGGCGTGAGACAAAAGTTCTGGGAGTATTTTCTTTCTGCCACTATGGCTTTCCCATGCCTTTTCATTGTCTGGGGCACAGACACAGGTATTCCAAAAACGAGCCTCGGGGGGTAGAGGGGGTCTGTGCCCTTCAATTTTCCCCTCCAATGGGACCTCAGTACATTGGGTCTCTGCATATTTTGTGAGATCTCAAACCCTCACCGAGATGTTTTCAAACCTGGTAAGTGCCTTCGTAACTCAGAATAGCCCCTTCAGTCAGGGCCCCCCCGGTTGCTGTAACCTTCCCTGTGAAGAAGCACGATACATCCCTGGGACCATGCATCTGATGAAATAGTCAAGTAGTTCTATGGCAGAGGCAGGACACGCGCAAACAGAAGTCATATTTTTCATCTAATTACATTTTTAACATAGCAGCTGTTTCTCAAGTTTCTCTTCAATCCTAAGCTGTTATGTTATGACTGATAGACAGCATGGGATTTGGAGGAGAGACGGGGAAACGAAAGTTAACATTGAAAGTTAACATCTCTCTAGGGTAGTATTTTTCTCTCGTCTCTACTGGGATATCTTAATTTTATGATACCTTGTAAATATCTTGTTCCTAAATTGGGTACAATTCAGGAATTTCAGACTGATTTATTGTCTCGAGAACACAGACAATTTTTTTTTAAAGGCCTTTGGAAATGATCGTGTCCTGCTCAGTATCCAGTACCTACATAACAGAACAATTCATTTTATTTGTAAGTGTGGTACACAGACCAGACCATAGGCTAAAACGGGGATGGTGTCCGTAAGTGATTGAAAATTGCCCTCCTCATTCTTTGGCAGAAGCGGCCGATTTCCCAGAAAGCATGCCTGCGCTGGCCAGTCCCAGTTCTCTGAACTGAGAGTGGTAAGTAAGATTGATGTTTCTCCGTCCTCAGCCGGCTGAAGAGACTGTTCTTTGTACCAGATGGTGGTCGTCTACATCCAGTTTAGTATTATATCTTTTACCTATGGCTCTTTGTTTCCTGTGCAGAAATCCCGACCCCACCCCCAAAACGTTGTGAAGGGACCACGTCACATAATGCTTTCCCTTCACCATCAAGGAAGACCCATGGGAATGTTAGAGAACTCGGCGCTTGAGAAGTTAGAGTTAAATCAAATTTCCCCTTAGTGCTCACAGAGTCTACATGAGTTTTTTAAGTAAAGAAGCATTTCCTGCCCCCCTCAAGGGAAGAGGGAAAGAAGAAAAGAAGAGAGAGGAAGAAAGGGATAAAAGATAATTAGAAGGAAGGAAGAAGAGAGGGGAAACGAGGAAAAATTACATGTCAAGCCACTAGGCTGGGTACTCACTTATTTAAGTATTTTATTATTATTATCTGTATTTTAAAGATGAGGCAACTGAGTTTCCAAGAGGTTAACAAACCAGCTGAGCCAGAATTTGATTCCAAAGATCATAGGTTTTTGTCATATGAAGGCTTCCATGAAAAAAACCATACATATTGCTTTGCCTTTTTACGCTGGTGGAGAGTTCATGTAGAGAATAGGATTTGGGTATAAAAGAGAAAACTTGTAGGAAATTGTGCTTTTTAGAGCTCCGCATGCAGTCCTTCTAGGTCTGCTTCATAACTGTAGTCCTCACATTTTCTCCGTTTAGACATCTTGCCAATTTCTATCACCAATTTCAACACTGACACTCCCTGTACACTCTACCTCCTTCAGGAACCCTTTGCTGCCCCAGGACTACAGAGGAAAGGTTTGCCCCTTGTCTCTGTAAAGCTTAACTTTTCATTACTGCTGGCTCTCCTTCCTCTCCCTATTCGATCTTCCACTTGCCTGAACGCCAACAAAGGGAACCTCAGAAAAAGTATTTTTCTGCATAATCCTAGCACTATTTTTTTTTTAATTTCTGGTATATGATATAGTTGAATCTACCAACCATATCCTCCCTAAATACACATACATGACTTTTGTAGCAGTAACCGGTTTGGGTTTTCATTATAAAAGCCAGGCTTCATGTATTCCGCAAGCATCTGCTGGACCCTAGTACATGCCAGGGAGTGTTCAAAGTACTATGGATTTAACAGCCAAGAAAGCTGAGAAAGATCTTCCTCTATTAAGCAAAGTAAACACCACCACCACCAACAGAAAACCCTTAAAGATGGCATAAAATCAGAATGATGGCACCATCCTATTTTACTGGGACCTGCCAGGCCTTTGCGATATTCAGGGGGCCTAGGGAATTAGTGTGTTTATGCATGCAACTAAATTTGCATATGTCCCTTAAAATTCACTTCTCTTATAGCTGTAAGGGGACAACCAGAGGCAATTATCATATGAAAGACATACTTAATCACTGTAAAAATGGTAGATGTTTCACTTAATTTTCACATAAACAGAGGAGCTTGGTGTGGGTGCAAATATATTCAATCTAGAGAATATTCAGAGGGCTTATTCGGGTGCTTCTAAAATACTGTACTAAACCTATTTCTAAGAGTTCTTAATTTGACCTTGGAGGAGGAAGAAACCAGAGGTTTGGTTGTTCATCTTTAAAAGGACAGCTTTGGAGCAGATAATAACAACCCAAACCTACAGACTTCGTCACTAATTACAGAGGATGCTCTCATCAACTTCCTGGACCCCATGGTCGGTGAGAAAGGCAAGGACGGCATTTTCACGGCACAGGTGCAGAAAATGACGCACATAGAAAATACACTGCAGATCACGTGGATCAGAACTGGGACACATACTCAGCCTTCTGACCCCCTTGCCCAGGGCTCACTGCACTACAACTGTGAACTATAAGTTATCACGGAGCCCTATAAGAGAATAATTGATAGGTTTTGCACATTTAAAACTTGGTAAAAATACAATCTTTTTAAACTTAACACTTGATGAATGTTACCAAATACAAGGTTTTTATGGAATCCTCCTAATTGTCACATTTTAATCACACTCATATAAAGATCATCAAAGATTACAACTTGATGAGCCTCAGTCTGGAGAGACTTTAGGGAGCATGAGTAATGGTACTTTGCATGAGGCGATGGAGAGAGAGAGAATGATGAAGAGCAAAAGCTTTCTCTTCTCACTAACACTGCAGAAAATATTTATAGTGAAACATACTTAGAAAGGGAATTCATCAAATGGATGTTACTACTTGGACCTCAGTCTGTAATAAATTTCATAGTGGCTTTGAAACCTAAACTATCAGTATAATTTTTCTCCTTTTATAATAACGTGGTCAATTGTTTACTCACAATCCCCACTTCTGCTGAGATGTAGGAAGCCATAAAAAAATCAAAGCTTAGGGAGAACATTGTCTCAAGCACGCCTTCGGCCTTTCTTTCTATAATTGTTTAATTAGGTTTTTTAGCTGTTTGATAGGACTTTTCACAACCCAGAGAGAAGTATCTCAAGGTCATGACAAACAGTAAATGTGTCTGTTGGTTAGGAGATTTGGCTTCTGTGGAGAACAGGCTCTGGACTGAGATCTGAAATCTGAGATCTGAGATCTGAAATCTGTCCTGCTGAGGTCTTCTATTCCTTGCCCCAAAGACAATATTGTCAACCACCTGTCACCTGAGCCAGAGAAGCTTTCATGCTTATAAAGAAACAAGGCCTCTTACAGCGGGGATACTCTGTGTTCATTACAGCCGTCGCTGGTGGCCACACACTAATTCCCAGGCTTGCGCTCACTGAAAAGGAACACATGGACATTTAATCCCTCACTTTGGTGACTATGTGTTTCTTTAACTGTTTTATCATTTCCGTAGAACTACTAGATTTTCACTCAAAATAGCCATTGACCACTCATTCATCAGTCATTCCGCACATGTAAAACAGTCCTGGCAATTGTAGAAGACATACACTATAAACGTGTATTCAGGAAACTCATGTCTCTTCCTCACATCAATTTAAATCGCACCCTCGGTTAGTGTATCAGGCCAGCGGAAGTCTCAGTTATGTGAAAAGACTCCTCTCCACACTGGCCTGAGCCCCCGAGTCCATGTATACAAATGGCTGTGTTTCCCTGCCACTCGGAAGCCACGGGATGGGGGATTTCCCACTCTTTTCCACGGGTTAGTGGACACACTTTCAGAGCCCCCGAAAGGTTGACTCCCAAGTTAACTCTGAGGGCACGGTCTCTCTTTGGCCTCTGCTGCCCCCCCAAAGCTTCCATCCTCCTGCACCCGCTCTCACCTCTTCAGCTATAGGGCTCAGCCCTTCACAAAACATTGGGAAGTAGTTTGGCTTTCAACAGCATTGGTTCTCTACCATGAAGAATCCCTGAAGCCAGAATATAAAAACCAGAGGAGAGGGAAGAAAAATGGAGATAATGTATAGCCTTATGTATTATTCTTCCACGCAAGCACCGAAGAGACGACACAATCAACTACCTACTATATGTATTCTGATCATGTCTTCTTTCCCCCATTAGTAAGGGCTGGATTCCTACCCTTTGGTTAGGTTATGGGAGGGCCAAACGTGCAGCCCCCGAAACTGTAAAGATGAGAGAGACTGCAGAGTCTTAGTCACACATGCTGACAGCACAGGGGAGAAGCACCGAGCATGACGTGGGGCATGACAGGGGACTGCTCTAGGGGCCTGAGTGAGCAAGCCTGGGCTGTGGGAGACAAACTTGGTAGTAACAAGGTGGAGGAGTAACCTCAGTCCCCATGGAAAGATGTCATTGGCTTCTTTGAATAATCCAACCGGCTGACAGGATGGGGTCCTAATCCAATGAAACTGGGGTCTGAAAAGTGCATTCACGCTCACTCTTGTTCCCTCTTTCCCTCTCCCTCTCCCAAATTGAATCATGCACAAAGGCCATATGAGGACACAGCAAGGTGACAAGCTATAAGTCAAGAAGACATTACTGAAAACTAAACCTGCTGGATTCCTGAGGTTGGTCTTGAGCCTCCAGAACTGGCATAAAATAAGTTTCTGTCACTTCAGCCACCCGGTCTGTGGTATTGTGTCACGGCAGCTTGAGCTGACTAATTCAGCCATGTTTATGATTAGAATGATTCAAAAGTTTAAAATACATCAATTTTCCCCAAGTTGATCTACAGACTGAACACAATCCCACTCAACAAGACTTTTTGTAGAAATGCATAAGCTAATTCTAAATTCATATGAACATATAAAATATCTGGAATGGACAAAATTATTTAAAAAGAAGTAACCTGGACTCATAGTAAATGATTATATAATTCAAAATTTATTATAAATCTATAGTTGTCAAGTGTAACATTGATATTACGATAACCATATATAGATAAATAGGCCAGAAAAGGGAGTCCAAAAATAGACCAGCACCTATATAGACACATAATTTTCAAGAAAGATGCCCAAGAATCAATAATTTTATAGTAAAAGGATAACCTTCTCAACAAATGGCACAGAAACGTTTGGATATCCATTTGAAAAAAAAAGGAGAGCAAAACAAGCAAACAAAACTTCAACTTTATGTACACAATATTTAAATTAGTACAGATTACAGATCTTACCATATAAGCTGAACCAATATAACAACTGGAAGAAAAGTTGAAGGATATTCTGTGGCTGTGGTTTGGCAAAGATTCTTAAGACACACACACAAAATAAATTATATAATAAAATATTTCACAAAGTAGACCATCAAAATTAGAAAGAAAAACTTTTGCTTTTTGAAAAGAATGTTGAGAAAATGGAAAGGAAATCCAGAGCTGAGGAGATGACCTAATAAATTACTTAACACCCAGAATGTACAGAACATTCGGAATGTGATTCAAAGATGCCTAACAACCCAATAAAAAAAGAACAAAAGACTTGAACATATCTTTCACTCTGCTTTTTTCCCCCAATGGATATCCAAATGTTTGTGTACCATTTATTGAGAATATTATCTTTTCGCCACAAAAGAATATATTACAAATAGCAAATAAGCACATAGAAAGATGCTCCGTTTAACATCATTAGTCATAGTCACAACGAGATAACACGGCACCCTTTCCCCGATGGCATAAATTAGTACGGCCGAAATGACACCTGTTAGTGGGGATGTGGAGCGACTGGAATGCTCACCTATCACTAGTGGGAATTTACTGATAAACTAGAAGAGCCACAGGGAAAACATGCTAGCAGTTTCTTGCAAAGTTAAACACCTGTTTGCCACAAAATCCAGTAATTTTAGTCCCAATTAGTTACATAAAAGAAATGAAAACATCTCTCCACAGACAGATGTTTACTTAGATATTTATAGTAGCTTTATTTGTAATGGCCACGAACTGGAAACAACCCAAATACTCATCAAATTCTGATATATGTAGGAAATGTAATACTGCTCAACATAAAAAGGAAGCAATTGCTTTGTGCAACAACATGAAAACTCAAGTGCATTATAATGTAGGAAATACACCAGACACAAAAGGCTATGAATGTATAGTCCCATTCATATGAAATTCTGAGAAAGACCAAATTATAGTGAAACAGAGCAGATCAGTGGTTGCCAGGGGCAGGAGATAGAATGTAAGCATTGAGTACAAAGGTCATGAGGAGAAGTTTGGGGGTTAGGGAAGTGTTTTATATCATGTTTGTAGTGGTAGTTACACAACTCTGAGTACTGTCCAATCTCAATGAGTTATATACTCAAATTTGCTGAATTTTAGATTCTAAAAATTATGTTAGCAAGGTTATTGTAATAATAACTTCAAAAGCTTTGTGAAGGTATTCACCACCCTCCAAGACAATTATGTTCCGATACACAGATGCATTTAGAATAAAATAGGATAAGAATAAATTTACCAAAAAGCCAGAATACATTGATTAATGTCAAAAAGATCTTCAACTTTTTATTTAAAATTTAAGTTTTGAAACTTAAAATTTATGTTAGTAATTACACAAGTTGAAGTTATAGGAATCACTTAAGAGAAGACAATGGAGATAACTACTGAATAATACTAACATGCTTTTCTCTTTATGTTGCTTTGTACCCACTCTTTTATACTTAGGGTGGGGCATTCACTTGCTTTAAGGATGACAAGTGTTGTTCTAGCTGGAATTCACAGACAAAGAGCTAATATTCAGATTTAACTTCCAAAAGAGAAAATTTAAATCTAAAGCAAAAAAAAGCACCAGCAGCTCAATTGAATTCTTGGCTTCCTGAAAAATAAACAGTTTTTCTAGATTTCTTCTAGTAAAATGAACTGCCAGGACACCAGTGTGACTGATGTGCAAACACAGGGAGAAAGACCTCAGGCTGCAGTACAGGGAGGACACAGAGCCTGGGGAAGATGGCAAAGGTGGGAGGGAAGAGCAGGAACCACAGTGACAGGTGCAGGGAGACTAGGAAGTCAGAGCGAGGAGAACAAATGCTAGCATCCTCGCTTTTCCCCTTTTTGGATGGTAGGGATTCGGGGTACACTGTGGACAGTACTCAGTGGGGCTGGGGGCACCTGAAACTACTGGGCCCACGCTGGGAGGCAGTCATTCCCTATATAGCTGAGACAGTGATCAAACAGTTAAGGATGTCACTGCACTTTAATTTCTCCAAGGCCTGTACAAGAAGTATAGGAGATCTAGCCTAGTTTGGGGGATCCAGAGACTCAGAGAAGAATGAGCCCCAGGGTTGAGAAAACAAAGCTGCAGGATACAGGGGCTTTGATGCTGGAGGAACATCATAAGGTTATGGCCTCTATTCTAAGAACGGGGAAATTCTTTGTTGAAAAAAGTCACACAGTTCGTAGGCAGTGGAATCAAGACTGTTTAGTGAATTATCTCCGAGCCCAGACCCTTTAATGTGCATCCCCCCTTACTATACATTTACAGACACTTCTTGGCTCATAATTAGTTGTGAAGATGGTAAAAATAGCAGGAAAATCACTTATACCTGACACAATTAGGTTCTATACAATCATCCACCACAACAAACATCTTAGAAGGGCAGAGATAAATTCTGGTCTGTATGTAAGAATAAAGCTAAATACTCAGTAGAAGAAAGGCTAGGTTCATCATGCTAACCAAAATATTGCATCAAGTCCAGCAAAGCAGCTTGTTCAAAAGGAGACACAACCAACTGAGGCAAGTCTTCTATCTCTTTTAAATATAGCATAATGTAGGAGGAACCACAATGCTACAGGCTTCACCAAAAGGTCTCTTGGTTACATTGCACTTTGCTTCATCTACTCAAAAAGTACTATTATTAAGCCTCCAAAGCTAGTGGCTGTTCCCTTCCTGCTACTATGTAATATGAAGACACAAGACCATGCCAGGAAGTTTTAATGCTACAAGGAAAAGAAACAAAGCGATATAGGCTTTTGTTGCAGCTCAGCATACATCTGGATCTGACAACCATGTTGGCTCAAAACAAGGAATCAGAAAAATGTCCGGTTATTACCCAATTGTAAATTATTTTTAAAAAATGCTTTGCACTCATTGAAGAATAGAAATTCATTGCCATATCTGACTGGGGGAGAGACAGTTGTAAGACAAACCCTGGTCAGGATTTGGAAGCAATGAGTCTAATATTTATTAAGTGCCCTCCATGCTAGAGAATCAGAGCAACATTTACCCTTGGCATCCTTTCATTTTAATTCACAGCTTCCACAACAGGGCTTCCAATGCTCACTGCTGCCTTGATGATCCCAGGATCCCCTGAGCCTCCTACTATTTTACTTCTTTGAAGAATACTTTAACTATAATAAGGAATTTCACAAAATCAGTATATTTAAACAGTCTCTTGAACAGCAAACTGGGGGGATGTATTTGCAAAAATAATATTAAAGTGAAAGTAGAAAGAAATCCTTGACATATATATATATATATATATATATATAGATAGATAGATAGATAATAAGGATATATCTATATATATATAAAACATGTATACATTAATTAAAATATTGAATCTGAGTAAGTAGCCATAATAGATCGTCTTCAGACACACATGTGCACACACAGACATTAGAGGGCCAGAGTTTTTGAAGGGATGAATGAGTGGATGAATGGATGAGTGAACAAACAAACAAATAAATAAAGCAACATTGTGATGCTGGTAATTTACACCCTGTTAAATTAGCAACACTTCCTTCTCTTGCTTTCCTCTGTTTTCACTTACTTAATGTAGAAGATATGGTAAACAGGCATGCCGAGAATGTATACATTGGCATAATTCTTCTGAGAAATAGAAAGCACATAATAAATGGCTTAAAAATATAATTGTACCAATGGTAACATTTCTGAGACTCGAGCCTAGGTAATATAACAAATTTAATTAGAAGTTATATGCAAAATCTCTCTGATTATGCTTATTTAAAAAAATAGTAGCAAATTGAACTTAATCAAAATGTCTAAAAGTGAGAAAATGATACATTTATAAAAGGCTACACTGCATGTATTTAAATTACTATTTATAAAAAGCTTTTGTTAACATGAAGATGTACTCATAGTAATACAAAGTGATATTAAAAGTTGATTAAAATATTATCTCAACTCTGTAGATTATACTTCTGAGTAGTCTTAAAGAATATATCTATATATATACACACACACAGATATATATTTTCTTAGTATCAGTTGCCCTGTAGAATTATGAGGATTTTCTCTGCTTCTTTATCCTTTTTACGTCTCCCACGCCAACCATTTCCCCCATAGACTGTTCCTGCTGCCAACTCTCATTTTTCTCTTTGACAACATCTTCTCTCCAGGCCGCAGACACAATGACTGATCATCAACATTGGTAACATCTCCTCATAGGGCCATAAATGAACAGCCAAATCTTCCACATTTTTGGAAAATGCTCAGCTGGAACTTATAATGTCTCTACTTTTCTAATATATATTTCATATTTTATGATCTTTACTTATGAATTAATGTGAAAACTTGCTACATTGTCTTAGGACCTCACCTTTCCTTCCAGTCGATTTTAAGAGCTACTTTATTAATATATTATACATTATTAATGTTCTTAAATTTATATTAATATTCTTAGTTATAGCTCCTGCCATAGTCATTATAAAATGAAAAAATTTACACTATATATTTACATATATACATTATATTTATTATATATTGATTAAACAAATGTTATGTATTATAATTATTACACATTTATATAATATGTATTTATATAATAAAATTGTATATAAAATAAAATACACTTGCTAATTTTTGCATTTAAATAGTAAAGGTTAAGTATATAGAGAACTCATAAAAAATATAAACACTTAATAAAAAACAGGCAAAGTACTTTCTAAGTAATTTGCAGCTCAACAAAACACACACATGCAAATACATCCATATATGCATGCAGCGAGCAACAAACATCTGAAAAATAAAAAGCTTATCCTTATAAGTTCTGTGTCAATACGGTGTATTTCCCATACTCACTGATGAAATTGGAAGGAAAAAATCCTAATAATAAAATAGATTGTGCTCATGAAATTGGTGTTCTCCCATCAGACCTGAGGAAACTTTCCATTTGGATTGGTTCATGCATGACCCCACATGGGTTCAGGGAAGAAGTCAGATGATCTTGATAAAAAAGAAAGAAATGTGAAAACAATACAATTTTCTGAAATAAGTGATTACATTTTTGTGGGAAATTATCATTGAAAAAATTGGTGAATCTAAAAGGTGAGCAGGTAATGTCTCAGCATTAGCTTTTAGTTCTTTCTCCTTGAAGAGAATTAGTATTAAAGTTTACACAGGTTGGAAAAATTAGAAACTGAGAACTCTAGATTGGCAAATTTATTTAAAGAATAATTGGTGAGTTTTTCTTGGTAATCATTCTCTCCCACCTGAAAGTATTTATGTGAGTAAGTGTTCATATTGGGAGATTTTCTAAAATATATCTCAAGGTTGAAAATTGTTGAAAAGCAACTGTGCAAGAGAAACTCTTACACATGGATGTTGAGAGACATAAAAAGTCTATGGCAGCTCAACTATAATAGAGGAAAACAATTTAAATGTTCCTCAAGGTGTGATGGCATGTCAGAGAACACGCCACGTTATTTTCATATCAGGCACGTAGAAAGACCACATTTCCAGTCTGCCTGCTATTTAGATGGGACCCTGGCATTGAGTTCTGTCTAAAATGTAGAGAAGTGTGCAGACATCTTGGTGATGCAGCAACCTTCTCTCCCTCCTCTCTTGCTCCTGTGTGCTCTCTGCGTCCTGCCCCATTTCTCACTCTGCTCACTCACCTGCAGGACACAGTGCCCACATCCCTCCTCCCACGTCCGTGTTGGGGTCCAAGACCACAAGCTGGTGGGTGCACACAGCAGAAGGAGCCTGGGTCCCTGAGTTCGCTCTTCACACACAAGAGCGAGAGCTTCCTAACAGGACACATCTGCATCAAACATTTGAGCAAGAAACCAGCCACTCAGTGTTTTAAGGTTATTTGCTATCTAACCTAAACAAAGAGATGAATTATAATTTAGTCTTATTATAGCACAACATATGGCAGTACAAATTAATAATTTGAAGCTACAGCAACATAAATAAATCCCAGGTGAATCTAGTCCTAAAAAGCAAGAAGAATTCATATAATATGATTTCATTTATATAAAGTTCAAAAATATGCAACACAGACCAATGAATTGTTTAGCCTTACTAACATACAAAGTTAAAAGAGAAGCAAGAGAATCATAAATGAAACCCACATCGATGATGCTGGGTTCCTCTGAGCGGCACTAGCGGGATAGGTTAAAATGCAAGGGTGTACACACAGTTGATTTTAACTGCATTTTTTCCTACAGTGGGTAGTGCATGCATGAGCATTTTTTAAAAATATCTTTCCTCCCTATACTGTACATATATTTTCTATTGTTTAAATTTCATATCTGCTTAGTATTTCACATTTTTATAGAACAGTAACTGAAAATCAGTCCAGATATTGCAAAATAGGAAAAAGAGTTTCCAGTGAACAATTTCTCCAAAAGAATTTGGCAACAAGAAAATCACCAGGCAGAGGTTCTGAAGAACTGGAATATGCAGCTAATCGAAATTGCAACAGAGTTATTCTGGAGAAACAAAAACATATAAATCAAAGCCCAATTGAAATAATTAACTTAATTTATAATTTGTTTAAAGTTGAGGAACCCACAATCATTTGAGACATTCCTAAATGGACAAATATAAGCATAAATTCACTGCGTTCGAAAGTTCTTACAAAACACAGCTAGCTGAAGTTGGTTGAAGAATACTTTTTGATAGAAGTTTTTAAAATAGCAGCTGGAACCATAACACTTTAGAACTGAATGAGCCCTTAAGAGATTCTAGACAGAGATTCTCAATCTTGCCCGCATATTATAATACAATCATCTAGGCAGTTTTTTCTTCAAATCCCAATACTTAGGTTGTACCAGAGGTGATTTAAATTAGAGTACCTGGGGATGAGACCTAGGATTAGTACTTTTAAGGATCGCCCAATTATTTCGAAGTTTGGTCAACATTAATGTCTTTATTTCACCATGGAAGGGTCTGAGGATGCAAAGGCAAGTTCATGTACAAGGTCATAGTGTTTGAGAGTTTTCTGTCTCGTTCCATCTTCTGTCTTCCATTTTTGTGCTGCTGCTTCCCTATTGTGAACATTGATTTACACCATACAGGTACTCTTGGCCTCATCCATCTCATTCTGACCATCTGGCTTCACCCTGGTGCCACCTGAGTTCCTCCCCCAAGACCTGGGCCATACATCACTCACCTTCACCCAGGAGCTTTTGAAATAACATTGTAGTCGTGGACCTATGTGAATTCACAAGAGTGAAACTTGAAAATGCTGACAAATTGTCATCCTGTGAGGTAAACCTGTAACCAACAGGACATGTAAGCGGTGGGTTCGCCTTCCTCATTTATTCCCCTGCACTGGTCTTCTTGAGATGTATTTGCTGTAGGAGACCATTTTGTGTGGTGTGGGCCCAGCCCCTAGTGGCAAACATTTACTGCAAAGTAACTTCCTAAAATCCATGCTAAACCTTCCAAGGGCCAGTGTAACTTGTCCAACCACTTTTGCCTTTTCATTTGCAAATATCCCTCTTCTGTGATGTGATTAGTGGCATTGGCTCCTTTGTTTTCTATAAAAGGTAACCACCAAAGCAACCAGTGCATAGTTAACGAGGACTTTCATGTAATGTGCCCAGTAAGGTAATAAGAGCTCAGTGGAGCAAGGGCTGAGGCTTCCCCCCCACCCCTTGAGAGAAAAGCCATGCCTGCCCTTTTTCTCCACCAGACTTGGTAGTCCATGTGAATGTCTCATTTCATCCATACTGAAGTGGGCTGGTGTCCACATCATTTGCTATGCCTCTTTAGGCAGACCTGGGGGCTCGAATAACTACTCGTCTGAAGCAGTGGCCAATTCTGACTTCATAATGCACCTGTTCTGCTCTCCCTCCATCCCTGCTTACCTGGCCCTCTCTCCACCTTCTTGGACATCACACCTCAGTAAAGTATTAACACTTAAGCCTTTGATTAGGCTCTACTTCCCAGAGAATTTAAATAGAAATATCACCTTTATTCTATGACCTACGATCTTAATTTTATAATCAATGCCCAATTTCCATGGCCTGGAGGCCCACCTAGAAGATAATAAGATGATGTTTATAACAGAGAAACAAGAGGAAAGAGACAGATTCTCAGATGGAAATAGACTGTCTTCATAATCAGATTATAAATGGAAAGCTTAAGTTAAGGCTGAAAGGGAAACACCACTCTGAAGCACCAACGGTGAGAACATTTGCTAGTCATCACTTATGGAGGTCCAACTAAAGACTCCAAGCACAGCAGGCCAGGATTTGAGGACATCTCAACCCACCTCAGGCATAAGTGGATCATATGTGATCACATGGTGACAATGGTTTCTGGGTGTTCAAAAAATTCCCACTTGATTCATCCCAGGGATGCAAGGATGGTTCAACATTCGCAAATCAGTAAATGTAATACATCACATAAACAAAAGCAAAGACAAAAACCACATGATCATATCAATAGATGTGGAAAAAGCTTTTGATAAGGTACAACACCCATTTATGATAAAAACACTCAGCAAAGTGGGAGTAGAGGGAGCATTCCTCAACATAATAAAGGCCATATATGAGAGACCTACAGCCAACATCATACTCAATGGGCAAAAATTAAAAGCTTTTCCACTAAGATCAGGAACAAGACAAGGATGTCCACTTTCACTACTTCTATTCAATATAGTTTTGGAAGTTTTGGCCACAGCGATTAGGCAAGAAAAGGAAATAAAAGGCATCCAAATAGGAAAGGAGGAAACAAAACTGTCACTGTTTGCAGATGACATGATAGTGTACATGGAAAAATCCTATAGACTCTACCAAAAAACTGCTCGACCTAATAAATGAATTTGGCAAAACAGGAGGATACAAAGTCAATATCCAGAAATCAAAGGCATTTTTGTATACGAACAATGAATCAGCAGAAGCAGAAATCAAGGGAAAAAATCCCATTCGATATAGCAAAAAGAAAAATAAAATATCTGGGAATAAACCTAACCAAGGAGGTAAAAGACCTGTATGCAGAAAACTACACAGCACTGAAGAAAGAAATCAGGGAAGACACAAACAAATGGAAACATATTCCTTGTTCATGGATTGGAAGAATTAACATCATCAAAATGTCCGTAATACCCAAAGCAATATACAGATTCAATGCAATCCCTATTAAAGTACCAATGGCATATTTCACAGACATAGAACAAACACTTCAAAAATTTATATGGAACCATATATGAGCCCAAACAGCAGCTGCTATTTTGAGAAAGAAGAACAAAGTAGGAGGGATCACAATACCTGACATCAAACAGTATTACAGGGCCACTGTAATCAAAACGGCCTGGTACTGGCATAAAAACAGGCACATAGACCAATGGAACAGAATAGAGAGCCCAGAAATTAACCCAACTCTCTACAGTCAATTAATATTTGACAAAGGGGGCAATAACATAAAATGGAGTAAAGATATCCTCTTCAACAAATGGAGTTGGGGGGGACTTCCACCAAGATGGAGAAGTAGGTGGAGGATCCACCTCACCTCTGTGCACAACCAAATCTAAGAACAACTATTTTTAACAGCAGTCACAACCAAGCCACACGGAAAATCGACAATACGGAGTCCAAAGGACAACTAGATACTCGGCTGGACCGGTACGAGGAGCGAGGCCAGCAGCGGAGCAGGTTAGCAAGAAAAAATTCCCGGGGCAGTGCGCGGTGCATGCAGGCAACCGAGGGCGCTGATCGCCAGTGAGCGGCCGGAGCGCACAGGGAAGAGGCGCGGTGGGTCAGTCCGTCGCGTGCATTTACGTGCGGAGAAACCAGTGAGAAGGGAAACCCGCGCGGTGCAGCAGGCTCGCAAAATTAGGATTGGATAAGCAAGCCCGAGGCGTTTGAGTGACTGGAAGCGCTGGGCTAGCGGACGCCATTGCTCCCTCTCTGACCCCGCCCCCACACACAGCGTCACAAACCAGCGACCTGGGTCGCCCGTCCTGGTAAACAACTAAGGCTTCGTTCCGCTCACTAAACAGCACGAATAAACCAAAAATGGCTCTAGAACAACTCAGAGCCCCAGAACCGATAGACTTAAGTGATGAAGAAATAGCCAGTCTTTCAGATGCACAGTTCAAAACACTGGTTATAAAGATCCTTACAGAACTGGTGGATTTTAGTCACAAATTAGAGAAACATATGGAAGCTAAATTAATTGAAATGAATGCTGATACAAAAGAGACCAATAGTAATGGAAAGAAAATTGGGACTCAAATCAAGGGAGAGGACCAGACAGAAGAAAAAAATGATCAAACAGAAAGGAATGAAGAAATAAGAATTCAGAAAAATGAGGAGAAGCTTAGGAACCTCCAGGACATCTTTAAACGTTCCAACATCCAAATTATAGGGGTACCAGAAGGGGGAAAGGCACAACCACCAGTTGAAAAATTATTTGAACAAATAATAAAGGAGAATTTCCCCAAGATGGCAAAGGAAATAGACTTCCGAGAAATCCAGGAAGCTCAGAGAGTCCCAAAGAAGTTGGACCCAAGAAGGAACACACCAAGGCACATCATCATTACATTAGCCAAGATTAAAATGAAGGAGAGAATCCTAGAAGCAGCAAGAGCTAAGGGGACAGTCACCTACAAAGGAGTTCCCATCAGACTGTCAGCTGATTTCTCAAAAGAGACCTTACAGGCAAGAAGGGGCTGGACAGAGGTATTCCAAGTCATGAAAACCAAAGATCTACAACCAAGATTGCTCTACCCAGCAAAACTTTCATTTAGAATGGAAGGACAGATAAAGTGCTTCTCAGATAAGACCAAATTCAAGGAGTTCATCATCACCAAGCCCTTACTATATGAAATGTTAAAGGGACTTACCTAAGAAAAAGATAAAAAAGATGAACAGTGAAAGGACAGCAAACTCACAGTTATTAAGAACCACACCTAAAACAAAAGCAAACTAAGAGGATAGCTAGATCAGGAGCAGAACCATAGAAATGAAGATCTCATGGAGGGTTAGCAACAGGGGAGTGGGAGGAGGGGAAGGGGGAGAAGGTACAGAAAATAAGTAGTATAGACAGTAGATAGAAAATAGATAGGGGGAGGGTAAGAATAGTAGGGGAAATACAGAATCTAAAGAATTTGAGACACATGTTCATGAACTAAAGGGGGAAGTGGTGGGGAGGGGAAGCGGGGTGGAGGGGAAGGGAGGGGGGAATAGAGGAAATGTAATGGCATAATCAATAAAAAAAAAAACAAATGGAGTTGGGAGAACTGGACAGCTACGTGCAAAAAAATGAAACTGGAGCACAAACTTACACCATACACCAAAATAAAGTCAAGGTGGATAAAAGACTTAAATATAAGCCATGGCACTATTAAAGTTCTAGAGGAAAACATTGGCAAGAAAATCTCAGATATTCCAAGCAGCAACATTTTTACTGATATGTCCCCTAGAGCAAGGAATATAAAGGAAAGAATAAACAAATGGGATCTCATCAAAATAAAAAGCTTCTGCATGGCTAAAGAAAACAGTATTAAATTAAAAAGACAACCAACTGTATGGGAAAATATATTTGCCAATGATACCTCAGACACAGGTTTAATCTCTAAAATATACAAAGAACTTACATGACTCCACTCTAAGAAGACATCTAACCCAATTAAAAAATGGGAAAAGGACTTGAACAGGCACTTCTCCAAGGAAGACATACAGAATATCCAGAGACACATGAAGAGATGCTCAATATCGTTAGCTATCAGAGAGATGCAAATTAAAACCACAATGAGATACCACTTTACACCAGTCAGGATGGCTATCATGAACAAAGCAACAAACAACAAATGTTGGAGAGGTTGTGGAGAAAAGGGGTCCTTAGTTCACTGTTGGTGGGATTGCAGACTGGTACAACCATTATGGAAAACAGTATGGAATTTTCTCAGAAAAATAAAAATTGACCTGCCTTTTGACCCAGCAATTTCACTGCTAGGATTATATCCTAAGAACCCTGAAACATCAATTTTAAAGAACCTATGCACCACAATGTTCATAGCAGCACAATTTACAATAGCCAAGAGTTGGAAGCAACCTAGGTGCCCATCAGTAAATGAATGGATCCAAAAATTGTGGTACATATACACAATGGAATTCTATGCAACAGAGAGAAAGAAGGAGCTACTACCCTTTGCAACAACATGGATGGAACTGGAAAGCATTATGCTGAGTGAAATAGGCCAGGTGTTGAAAGACAAATACCATATAATCTCACCTTTAACAGGAAGCTAAACAACAAAACAAACAAGCAAGCAGAATAAAAACAAAGACACTGAAATAGAGAACACGGGGACAGTGACCAGAGGGAAGAGGGAAGGGGATTTAAGGGGGAAGGGGGGAGGGATTTGGAGGAACAAATATGAAGGACGCAGGGACGAGAGCTAGGGGGGGTTGGAGATGAAAGGGAAGTGGGGAGCATGGGACTGGGGGGGCTGGGATGGGAGAAATAGACAAAAAACTGTACTTGAAAATAACTAAATTAAAAAATAATTATATAAAAAAATTTCCACTTAAATATACATGTATTATTGAAGGTTAGCACTAGAATGTGGGACAGATGGTGGGGAAATGTCCTCAAAAGAACCACAAGTCAAGGAGAGGCACATTGGTTGATGGGATGAAATGAGGTGAGGGCAGAAGCAACCCCGTGTGAGATGCTTGGAGTAGGGAAGTCAGGAGGGCAAAGCTGAAACATCCAAGCCAGTGAAGACGAGACTGCCTTGGTCTACTTTAAAAACCGCTGAGGTCCTGCTGCTAGGGGTCAGACGACTGGGCATTGTCCCGAAAACCAAAAGGTCACTGGTTAGATTCCTGGCCAGAGCACATGCCCAGGTTGAGAGCCAGGCCCCTGGTTGGGGTTGTGCAAGAGGCGACCAATTAATGTTTCTCTCCCACATTGATATTTCTCTCTTCCCCTCTTTCTAAAATTAAATAAATAAAAATCTTTTCAAGGGGAAATAAGAATCATGCCCATCTTAAAATTTTAAAATGTTGATAATAACATGTTCTATGATTTATAGAGGCAAAGAAAACAACTACAGAGAAATGTCTCCCAACATGAACAGCAGTGTCCTCTGGTGGAGAAGGTAATAGTAATACTGATTTTCAAAGTATACTCTGTACCTTCCAAAATCTCTACAGTGAGCATGGTCATAAGAAAAACAGCAACAGAATTGTTATTGCAGATAACATGGCACATAATTCAAGAATATGCCTATTTCAGCCCTGGCTGGTGTAGCTCAGTGGATTGAGCATGGGCCTGTGAAGCAAGGGGTTGCTGGTTTGAGTCCTAGTCAGGGCACATGCTTGGGTTGCAGGCCAGGTCCCCAGTAGGGGACACATGAGAGGCAACTACACATTGATGTTTTTCTCCCACTCTTTCTCCTTCCCTTCTCCTCTTTCTATAAATAAATAAATAAATAAATAAATAAATAAATAAATAAATGCCTATTCAGTTTTCCTTTGTGTCCCCTCACTAAACTGTGTAATACAAGGCCAAACACATGAACCAAATCCTAGCAAGGCTAATCCTTGAAGTAATGGTTAATCCCCACTCAGACCAGATTAACATAAATTATTTATTGTTCCTTAGCATTGTAAAGATGAAGGCATGAAGGGAAAACAGTATCATTGCCTGTTTTCACTCTGCTTGGGAGGTTTCTATTAAAGGAGTCTTGCTTATGGACAATGACCTAGTCAAACATGTACAAAGACAACACTGTAACATCTGAATACCAAAGGGATTTCTGTCACCTTCCCACACTGACATTCATTATAAGCCTCCCAGGGATTTGTCCTGAGCAATTTAGTGTAAGACTGGCTTCCATTAAGAGTGCACCTCTGAGACATTCTAACTAAAGAAGACACGATTGAGATACCATCTTCTGCTTGTCGCCCCTAGCAGCTTTCTGGCTCTAGTCCAACAGCAAGGAAAGCAATCTGTCCCCTGGGCCAGGTCCTTTGATCCACAGGCTTCACATGCCATGACTTTCACACCTTCCCCAGAGGACAGTCAATGGGCAGCATCCTGACTTGTTACCATTACCATGGTCCCAGACCCTTCCCAGCCATGACAGAGAAGCTATCGTTGTGCCAGCTTAGCCCTGCATAGCAGCTCCTGCACACCCCACCTCCCCCACGCCTCCCCAGCATCCACCCTTCTGTTCCTATCGATGAGCTGTGCACCGCCACCTTCTCCTCAAATGCTATTACTGACTTCTTCCAAGAGACACATCCAAATTCCTTCCCGATTCTTCACTTCAGTAAAGTTTCTTTGTGTTTATGAGGCCTTCAAAATGTTGAACCAATCTGCTAGTAATTGTAGTGGGAAGCATGAGCTTATTACAAACAGAAAGGCTGGCAGATGGCGCCCAACTTGCTTCTGTCACACGTTATAAACTTGCCAGTGGACTTGAAGACAACCCAGCATGGTCACCTCCTGCTGAAGAAAGGAAACACGAGCCCAGTCATGACGCCTATAAAACGGGGCTGAGGCAGCACTAAAAGCATGTTGTTTTTTGTTTATTTTCTTCTCCCTTGCATCAGGGAAGCCCACACTATGGAGAAGATCATAGCAAACTTGAAAGAAGCCCATTGTTTTGAACACCCCAAGTCTACTTGTCAAGGATGCCCGGATGTGCTGCAGAGAAAAGCAATGGATGTGCAAACCCTAGAGTAGAGAGAACAGCTTCATTGCTAAGATCAAAGGCATCCTCGCTTTAAGATAAACAGCACAAACTAGGAAAAACAGACACTTAATCTACACAGGAACCACCCCTGAGGAACTAAGTGCTGTCAAGCCTTTGAGTAGACAGGTGGCTGTGGTCTTCTCCCTACTGATGTCGGCATCTGGGGCGGGAAACCTGCAGGGTTTTTGCTCACACTTCATTAGCCAGTCCAGAGGAGTCACAGGACGGTGGTGTCAGTGAAGTCAGCTGGGACCATTTTAGTTTCTGCATTGCCAGACCTCAGGTCCTTTGGCTGCTTAAATCAACAACCCTCCTGCCCAACACACTCACTTCCAACATCCTGACTGCTGAAGGAGGTGACAGCCGACTGACTGTCTGCCTCTTCCATCCCGTGGCCAATGAGCTGCATGAAACACATGTGGACTTTCCTCAGTGTTCCCAGCCCTGCGAGACTTGAAGTTTGTTTTCAGGACACAGTTCACACGAACTTAGTAAAAGCAGTCTGCACAGCTGCCCTTTTCTGAAGTCCTGGTACTAATTCTTTCCAAATGCTCTTCCTCATTTTGGAGTCTCAACTGTGAAATCTTAATACTCTCCCATCTGCTGCATCTCTTTTCACAATGTCTCAGGGAATTTACAGTCATGGGTTGATGAGATCAGAGATAAGGCACCTGGTTCCTCGGGTTAACTGCCATTCTCTGTTTCATACCTTCAACTGGTCCCCACCCACGGGCTCCATCTTCCCTATATATTGTCTTGTTCTTTGCTCTCATTGTGGTGATTGGTTCTTCTTTTTATTCTCCTCATTCTGAGGCACTGTGCATGAAAACACTGTAAATTCTAAAATTCTATACCAACGTCAGATACCAGTATTAGAATTTAAATCACCTGTTCCAATCTGTGGCTTGTGACTAGGACGCGTGTGCAGTGGGATCCACAGGTACTTGAGAGAAAAGCCCAGCTGTTATGAACAGTCCTACATCCTGAACTAAGGGCCCCATTAGCCCTTCTTGCCCAGAAAGGGCCAAAACCTACACAGGTAGGCAACACCCAGACACCTCCACCTACCTACAAGTTTCAGATGGAGGTTTCTTGAATGTACACTTAGCTTAACTGTCCTAGTTAAGCTAAGAAGCAGAAGAGATTTGTTTTCACTCTCCCATCTCGCCAATTCTGACATTTATTTTTCTCTACTCAAGTATCTCTCTGCTCTCTGCTATTCTCGGCGAGTTTAAATCTTTCCTCTTGGTGAACGCCCCAGTGCCACATGGAACAACAAGTGATGCTTTCAAAGTACCCTTCCCCCGAACTCCAACTCCATGCACTTAGGTAATAGAAAATGTCTCATTGATCTGGCCCACATGGGAGTGTGGCGAAACAATAGCAACATCCACATAGGCAATTTTATTTTCAATAACTGGGTAATTAATATAAATGGATAGTGGTTTAAAAGGTCTCCAGAAAGTTGCTTGAAAAATAAAACTTTCTGGAGCTCCCTTAACTTTAGTGGTAGCTCTCAGCTCTGACGTGCCTGTGGCAATCCCTAATCTGAAAAGCACATAACAGTAAAATGAGGTAATAAATACCCTTTAAAAACCAGATGGAGTGTGGGGCAAGTGTTGTTGTGACAAAGGGTGACATACAGCAGCTGTCAGAGCTGCTCTAAGGCATCCATTAAGGTTTGGCATCATTTACTTTTAATATTGATTAGATTATTTCCACCAGGGCAATTTGCTCACAGAAAACATTAATCTAGGGTCATTCAACTTCTTTTTAAGTTGATTTATTTATTTTTCTAGAAAGCAATCTAAGTTGTCCTGTAGTCTATTTGAACATTAAGAATAGAGACCATAAAAATATATTTACTAAATGGATTTAAAAAAATGTAAAAGCAACTTAATGTCTTCATCACAAAAGAGGAAGAGAGTAAGGCAGACAAACAAGAGGCCAAGAGGCAAAGATACAGGAAGGAAAAGATAGAGTTAGAGAGAAAAAACAGGCTCTAAAATACCAGCAACAAAGAGAGATACACCAAGGAGACAATGCAAATGTGTTAAAAACATGCCAAGGAGATGAAAAGAAAAACAGAAAAGACTAAACATATATGTCCAGTGTCACCAGACACCAAACAGATTGAAAAGCACAGAAAAGAAAAATACACTCTTGAAGAGACACTGTAGTGGCTTTGTGTGATGTCCACTTGGCCTGGATGAACTACATTTCCCAGATGTTCCCTTCCTGTATCTTTCCACTGACATGAGCCACAGAGACGCAGATGTGGAGGCTGGAGGTGGTGCAGCAGCCATTGCTGAAAGTCACACAAACCACTTGTCCTCTGGTTACCTCACTGGTATGAGACAGAGGCCAGGGCCACAACTGCTCTCCACCTTCTGCTAAATTCTTCCTCCAGTGTGCACTGTGTTGTGTGTGTGTGTGTGTGTGTGTGTGTGTGTGTGTGTGTAGCCCATGATGAAGGGCCTGGTTCCTGCAAGAAAGCCATGCCATCAAGGGAAAAGGCAGTAAGAGCTGATGCTTGTGGGTTCTGCTTAGTCCTGCTCTTCTCTGCTTTGCATGTATCTTCCCTTATCTTTGTGGACTTCAAGCTTTAGCATCCGACACAAAAAACAAGAGCCTCACAAACCTGCTAGTTAGCTCCCTCAACTGCATAAGATCAAACCCCACAATAAATTCCTCAATATCAATACACAAATAAATGAATCCATGAATCTGTGAATGAATGAATGAATGAATGAATGAATGAATGAATGAATGAATGAATGAATGAATCACCTAGTGGTTCTGCTTTTCCGATTGTAGCCTGACTGATACATACATATACCACAAAAACCAGGTTTCTAAAAGTTGATGGAACAATGCCCTGAGTGTTTAAGCTTTAAGAACTGCCAGGCTGCTAGTATAGATCTCCCCTTGTCTACCAGAATTCAGTTCAGAACCAGCATCCCATGCGTGTGAGTTCCCCCATCCCTGATTCATAAAGTAGTATTTTATCCATCAGAATATAAAGAGAGAGTAACTGGAAAGAAACATTCTCAACTAATTAGAATCTTCCTAAGACTTGCTTAGACATTGTCACTTATTTTTCTTAAACATAAATTAAGCATGTGACAAAAGTATTTAAAAAATATATGTTCTGACAGTTAATGTTAAAATTTTGTATCTCGTAATTTTTCTTTTTAAAAAAATTTTATTTATTTATCTTTAGAAGGGAAGGGAAAGAAAGAGGGAGAGAAATATCAATGTATGGTTGCCCCTTGTGGGTCCCCTGATGGGAACTGGCCTGCAACCCAGGCATGTGCCCTGACTGGGAATCGAGATAGTGACCCTTTGCTTCGTAGGCCTGTGCTCAATCCACTGAGCTACACCAGCCAGGGCTGTATCTCATCATTTCTAATTTTCAGTCTGAGTCACCCAAATTATCTTCTTCAAGTCCTCCTTATGTAAAGATTGACATCATTTGAAATTTATAAAATTTAATAATAATTCATACAGTGCCAGGTACTTTTAACCATAACAATTTTGCTTTAGGATTTTGATCAACAATAGAAAAACTCCCAGAGTCAGCTAGTGGTAGTCAACAGTCTTTCCAAAGTTCTTGCATTGGCAAAATGCATTTCTAGTATGTCCTTTTGAAACACCTGCTTACCTCTTGAAGTTGTCTTCAACTTCCTTGGGACACAAACAGAGCTGAAATTCATACCCCTGCATGACTTGGATCCATAGTCTGTAGTTCTGTCCAAAAAAAATATCATCTGAGTCACATATGTAATTTTAAATGTCCTACTAGTGGCATTTTCTAAAAAGTAAAATTAGAAAACAAAATGAATAAATGTATTTTTTGTACTTAACAATGTATTATATTTAAGTCAGGATTTCCAAAGCATTCTTTTAACATAATCCATTTAAAATTATTTAATAATATTCAAATATTTTCATACTATACAATCTTTGAGACTCATCATATATTTAAATTTTTAGCACATTTAAAGAGCTCACTAGTCACACATAGTCCAAATGTATGTTGGACAGCTCAGTTCTAGTGAGTCTGGGGGGTGGAGGGAGTGGTCAGCTTGAATGTATTCACTAAACTCAGAGAACAAAAGCACAAGGTAATTCCCACCTACTGGGGACTGTGAAATCATATCGGCCAGGAACTTTTCAGTGACCCTAAGGCCAATTTCCCTTCACTTAGGGTGGCAATCCCCTAAGCAACCTACATAAAACCCATCCCACCTCCTTAAAAGCAAGGTAGGGAGCACATTTGGACTGGAGAGCCCCCACACAAGCCCACCATGAAGACATCTGCACAGGCCTGCTTTGCAGGGTCTCGCCACAGATTCTACCAGGTGGTCAGGGGCTGACCAAGCCAAGCTGGTGAGGCTCTGCAGGAAGAGATCTTCTTCTGTCATAAGCAGGCCCAGCAGACAGGTGCAGAGTTGCATGGCTTGCACTGGCCCCTTTCATATGGTTGGAGAGGAGTTGTTTGGGGAGTTGAGAGGAGTGACACCACAGAAACGAGGCTCTGAGCACAGGTGCCAACCCGCCCAAGATGCCACACAACAGAGGTGTCTGACCTTCTGAGGAATGGTACGGGGTAGGCGGAGGGCAGTCAGGTACAGGGGCAGGGCAGTGAGAGCCCCTTCTTGGGATCTGACTCATATGTGAATGAGCATCTCAGGTTCACTCCAACCACAGAATCTGTAGGACCTATCAGTCATGAATGCCCCTGACCATTACGACAACAAAAATTATACAACAACCACAATTACAATAGGATATATGTACTAGAAGCTTGCTTGGCGTGTGCCAGCCACTGATGCAAGTACTTCTACAAGCACTTCTGTTATAGGTTGTAACTCTACAAGATGAATATTTAGTGCCCTTTTTAAAGATATAAGGCAACTGAGACTCCAAAGTAAGTAGTACAATGTCACTATAAAGTAGAGAATTGAAGTATAAACTCTCTATATGTGACCCTAAAAATTTACATCACAGATTAAGAGAAATGTAGAAGTTGCAACAGCACAAGAGTGAAAGGGGTTTCTCTTCAGGTGGAGAAGAGAGTAAGAGAGGTCCTTTTTCTTCAACATACTGCACATGTTGTTGACTTTCATAGTCCTTCAGTTTAAGCTCAGGACTTGGCTGCCTAGCTGAAGACTGCATTTCCCAGTACCCCTTGCAGTTACATAGGGCCATGTGACTAAGTGTTTAATAACATGTGATCAAAAGTGGTATGTGTCACCTCTGGCTGGAGCCTTAAAACTGTAGGGACACCTCAGCTTTCTTTTCCCTCTTCTACTGGCTGAAACCTGGGCATATGTCACTTGGTTGTAACCATGGAGATGATGACAGTACTCTATTTGATGGCAGAGTTATGAGTGGGAAGGAATTGGGCTACACCACTGACTGCGAAGATCAGAGTTTTTCTCTCTTCCAAGACGGCTGATTTCAAAAACATTACACAAGGGAAAGCAATATATATATACTTTGACCTTCTATTTTGGGGTCTTTTTAAATTTCAGCTCATTTCAATACTACATACAGAGAACACATACACTCTCAATTTAAAGCTATGGATGGAAGCACTGCAGAATATGGAAAGGCCTCCCCATCATCCCCATATCTCAGCTGCAAAACTAAACCAGGACAGTGGATCTCTTCCAGTAAGGAGAGACCTCAAGGACTCTGAGTGACCAGAATTTGGAGGAAATCTTTTCATGCTTTATGCCAGTAGATGTATCTTAAGGGAAGAATTATGCCTGTAATAGGTACATTTTATGAATTCACAGAGATAAGCTAGATATAAAATTAGGCAATTTGTATTCCATATTTATAAATAAATATAAAGTATACAAAGCTATATGATAAATATACAAAATTATGCTAAGGCACCTGATTTAATGTTAAGATGTATTTTGCTTCTTAGTCCATGGATTTCCAGAAATGCACAGAGAGAATATTATAGCTCCTACCTTTAGGCATGTCTAGAAATTAATGTAAAACCATCTGAACACTTCTGCAGAAAATGAATTCTTCATTTGAGATAATTGACTGGAACCATATAGTAGTCAACTAGTGCTAGGTAATGACTGACCCCAAAGCCCTCTCTAGACAAGAATGACATTTACTTATCACTCACTGGTCTAAAGATAAGCTGTGGCTCAGCTCGTACCATCCACTTGGCTCCAATGCACAGGTTGGGTTCAAGTTAACTCTACATGCCTCCTCATTCTTTTTGAAAACAGCCGACTAACTTGGACATGCTCTCCAAATGCAGATGAAAAGCACAAGAGAGTGAAGGGAAACATATGCTACTTGCTTCTCATGGCCATGACACTTCTACTAACACTCCGCTGGCCAAAGCAATTACTCAGCATTGAGTAAGGGGCAAGGAAATTTATTCCAGCCCTAACAGGAAACTCTGCCAGTTTGCATGGCAAACCAATAATAACCCAATCTTTCACTGGCCTGGTGTAATCTGTCTAATTATAAGACTCATGCACTTCACCCTGACTCATGTTGCTCTGAAATATTATTTTGTTTTTCATATGTATGTACCCATATAATCAAAACAATATTCTTATGAAGTAGGTATCACTGATTCCACTTTACAGATGAGGAGCTCATTGAAGTTGCATAACACAGCACTTGACAATAATCAAAACAATACTCTTATGAAGTAGGTATCACTGATTCCATTCTAAAGATGAGGAGCTCATCAAAGTTGCATAACACAGCACTTGGCATTGTGTCACCAAAAGGTGTTCTCTGTATGAACAGCTCAGAAGCTTCCCCCAGCACTTACTGTGTGAGGGGCACCACTCAAAGCATGGACATCATCTCAAGGACAACCAGTCAGTGCACACATAACTGTTAACTTGAGCTCCCAGTCCAGGTCAAGTAAACAACATTCTCAGTCAATTCAAATTTTGCATGTCTTGCTTGATGAACAATGAGCTATTTTACAGCATCATAACAATTCCCAGTCACACACAGTCCACCTCCTTTTAGTCATTGTTACTTGTTTTGGCTTTACTTGGCCAACTCTAAGACATATTCTTTCCTTAAGAATTAATAATTTATTTATTTATTTTTGCTTATATGGATACCCACATATAATGTCAGAAGTTATGCTTCCTGCAAATATTTATTGGTTAGCTTGTCCTCTGAGATACAATTTCCCCCTTTTGGTGAGTTGGAATTCTAGATTTGAGGTAGCATGCTCTATTTGATTATAATTTTGAATATTTGTTGTCCTGTTGCATCTGTTTTAAAGACATTTTAGCTGATTCATGCCACTAATGCAATATAAGTAGAGTGAGTAAAACTGATTGTGATAGCTATTTTCTGAAACTAGCTATCACAATCCTGGTGAATGGAGAAAAGAATAGGAACTTTTGTATTAATAAAAATGTTGGGCAAGCCCTGACTGGTTTGGTTTAATGGATTGAGCAGCAGACTATCAACCAAAGGATCACAGTCCAATTTCCAGTCAAGGCACATGCCTGGGTTGCTGGCCAGATCCCCAGTGGGAGTCCCTCAAGAGGCAACCACACCTTGATATTTCTCTCCCTCTCATTTTCCTTCCCTTCTCTTCTCTAAAAATAAATTAATAAAAACTTTTTATTTATAAAATAAATAAAAACTAATAATTGTTCAAATTGAAAAATACTATAAATCAATGAAACTATTCTTTGACCAGCATTAACACTGGTCTAAACCATTTTTTGTTATTTCCAAATGGAATACAAGGCAAGATGTCTCTGTGTGTGTTTTTGTGAATGCAGGATACTTCAAACCTCATCTTATGTATCTTATCAACAAAATGGATGCCACCAGTTGATGTAACATATTACATTTTTCTCAAACTATTTTCTTATTTTTAAAAAAAGTTCATCTTAAAATAATTTCTGCAGTATGTTTCCTCTCGTTAAGAACAACCTGCACAGAATCTGCTCTGTGTAGGAGAAGCTACTCAGCTGGGAGTGCTCTATTCATTGGAACCAACAGACAGCTGCTCAGTCATTGCCACTTTTAAGAAAGTAACCAATTTTCAGTACCTATGGATTGGTATTAATATCATAATTTTTAAAAAGACTATTATATAAGTATCAATGCAAAGTTGATTATTTTATATACAAGGCAGGACTCCTCAAAAACAGAATTTATTTATAAAATATTATGTATGTATTTTTACGTGGTTAAACTTCAGTCACCTTCAAAGTGCTCTCCATTTGTTGCAATACACCTATAGAGATGTTTTTTCCACTGCTCAAAACAGTTTTTGAACTCATCAATTTTGATGCTTTTTAGTGCTTCTGCTGTTTTTTTTTGTTTGTTTGTTTCATCTCTTCCACATGGGCAAAACAGTTTCCTCTGAGGAATTTTTCATCCAGGGAAACAAAAAGTCACCTGGGCCAGGGGCAGGTGAATAAGGAAAGTGGGGCATGAGGATCATGCCGTTTCAGACCAAAAACTGCTGACCACTCAGTGCAGTGTCGCTCGTAAATCACCATCAGGATGTGGACAAACGCGTTAGAGTCCTCAAGAAACAAAATTCTCTGAAGCCCAACTCAGCCTCTCACAACCATGCCATCTGATGCTTGATACAGATGGGTTGGTTCCTGGAATACTAACTCAGCAGGGGAAGCCTGTACTGCAAGCAGCCCACCTTCCAGGAGGTAATTTAGGGATTTTGGGGGGTTCCCATTCATGTAACTCAGTACTTTTAGCTCCAATGAGGTTAAGAGAAGAAGTACAAATCATAGCATTGTCAAAAAGGTAACTGCAGGCCCTAGCTGCTGTGGCTCAGTGGATTGAGTGCTGGCCTGAGAACCAAGGGTCCCTGGTTTAATTCCCAGTCAGGGAACATGCTTGGGTTACAGGCCAGGTCCCCAGTTGGGGGGCACATGAGAGGCAACCACACATTGATGTTTCTCTCCCTCCTCCTCCTTTCCCTTCCCCTCTGTCTAAAAATAATAAAGTCTTTTAAAAAAGGTAAGTTCAAATCAAACATTGTATATACAATTTTCTTTTGTCTATCTGACATATTTAGGATCTGTCAAATAACTGAGATTAAATTCTTCAGGAAAAGATTCATTTTAAATGGTGATCGTGCTACTTAGACTTGCAGAATTCTGTTTTATTATTTATTCATTGATTATACATTATTTAATTATTTAGTTAGACACTGGCATCCTTGGCTGACAAAAAATGAGTGTATATATTTTAACAGCGATAGTTGCTTCATCAAAAACCCAAGTAGCTTTATTTGCCTGTGAATATCATCTACTTGGTTAGTTTCCTACTGAATAAAATTAAAGTATCATATTTCATTACCAAAAAAAATGGGTTCATGGTCTTCAAAGTAGGTGGATCAATTAGTAAAACAAGTAAAAAAATGTATATCATTTTGATAAAATTTGCCAAGTGAAATCCAATTATTCGTGAGTTATTGTGCCCTCTAAATATAACAAAGCACATTCCCCCACTTCAGCACTGAAAAATTACTCAGAAGTGATAGCTTTCCAGGAGAAGCTAATCCTGATCCTTGTCTCTTATCAACACCACTGGTATTTAGTGGCTGTTAAATAAATTCTAAGGACAAGCTAACAAAAGATTTCTGTCATAGCAGGAATGGAAAAACTACTGTCTGGGATGAGTCATTTAAGTCAGAGAGGTTTAGAAAGAGGCTCTTATAAAATGATGTCTTTTCATTTCATTCTTTCGGTTGAGTTCTGCTGATAAGGAAATGAAGTCAAATAGCCTTTGGCCTCAAAACCACCTTAGACATATTTATCTTTGGCAATGTGATACCATTACTGAAAAGGAGCATGTCAAAAGAAAGAATAACTTAAAAGATCTGAAGTTACCTGTCATATTGAGCCCCAAAAATGTTATTGTCAGTTTCAGTTTCTCTCTTTTGAAAAAAAAAATGGGAAAACTAAAGAATCTTCAAAGAAGAGTGCCAGAAATGACCAAGGAAGGGTAATGAACTTAAGGATAAACTAGCTTTATATTAAGTTGGGAGTAAAGAAAGCACAGAAAAATTTATAACTGCATTCAATAAATAATCAAATATTCTATATGGGCTTTATCTCAAGATGGACAGAACCAAAGAGATAAGGGTACAATTGAAAAAATAATAATTAGGTTAAACATGCAAAGGACTGTTGGAGAATAAAATTAGCATCAAATAAGCTAAAGTATTTATAGATCTTTATTCTGGTAAATGAAAGAGGTAAAATTACCCCCCTTTGAGGAGGTTTAAAAAGATGAAGTCTTCACAGAAGATAGGCGATATATACAATTGACCTGTGACTTTCCAGATGTAGAACTCAGACTGCCAAGCATGTGACTTTGACTGCTATTGAATATAGCTGAATTTGAAACTAAACATAAGGCAATAGCACTACAATGAACGTTTTGAAGAATGAATGTCATACATGAACGACTACAGCAGGAGGGGATGGTTTACCCCTACAGGGGGATGTCAGGGGTCTTTCACTCTCCCTTGGAGTCTGAGCATGGAGCCTTGCTAGGATACTGGGGGTCTCTGAGCTTGCCCCAGCTGCACTAGGAAACTTTCTTTGGCATGGCATTCAGTTTGGGTTGGATCTCTTCCGAGCTTCTAAAAATATTAGAAGTCTACAAATCCTAATGCACAACTACTGACGGTCTTCTGCTCTACCCCTCGCCTCTGTTGGCCAGGTTCCTTTTCTATTTTCCAAAAGCTGGCTACAGAATTTATTCCTGAGCTCAGGACCCAATTATTTATCTTTCAAGTATTGTTATCTATTTAGCATTCTGACTTCCAAAATCCAGATGTCTTCCTCATTTTTTTCCATCATGGGTCTTAGTTACTTCTGAGATTTTTCTGACCTGGCATTCTGTGAGTCTCATCCTACAAGGTAAAGATTGGATTCATCTTGGAACTTTATATTTCATTAGTCATAGCTACAGCCACTAATTAATATACAGGTCCTTTGAAATGTTGGTTTGGTGGCAACAAACTCTTTTAGTTTGTTTCTTGTCTTAAAAGCTCTGTATTTCTTCTTCAATTTTAAATAATCACCTTGCTGGGTATACCAGCCTTGGTTGTAGGTCATTGCTATTAATTACTTTGGCTATTACATGCCAATCCCTTCTGGCCTGAAATGTTTCTGTTCAGCAATAAGTTAACAGGCTTATGGGAACTCCTGTGTAGGTAACTAACTGCCTTCCTTTGCAGCTTTTAAGATTCTCTCTTTGTCTTTAAACTTTGCCATTTTAATCATGATGTTTCTTGGTGTGAGCCTCTGTGGGACCATCTTGATGGGGACGCTCTGTTCTTCCTGGACTTGTGTGTATTTTTCCTTCACCAGGTTAGGAGAGGTTTTGGTCATTATTTCTTCAAGTAGGTGCTCAACGCCTTGCTTTCTCTCTTCGCACTCTGGTACCCCTATGATGTGATGTTGTTACACTTCCTGTTGTCCCAAAGTGTCCTTAAATTATCCTCATTTTCTTAAATTCTTTTTTCTTTTTTTCTTCTCTGACTGGGTGTTTTTTTCTACCTTGTCTTTCAAATTGCTTATTTGATCCTCTGCTTCATCCACTCCTACTGTTTATTCCTCTAGTGTACCCTTCATTTCAGATATTGTATTTTTCATTTCTGACTGTTCCTTTTTTACAGTTTCTCTGTTCTTTCTCATCCTGTTGAGAACCATTACTTTGAACTCGCTATCTGATTAATTGCTTGCCTCCATTTCATTAGCTATTTTTCTTCCATTTGGGCAGCTGTTTCTTTGTCTTAGAAGATTAAAGGCAAGACAAGAAAATCATTATTAAAAAATATCACTATACAAGAGAGTATAAAACTAAACTCTAAAATTATGCCTTTGTCTCCCCATTTTGGCTGGTTCTTCATGTTTGTTTTGATCTGCTATAACTCCCAGTCTTCGTGGGGTGGCCTTGCAGAGTAGATGTCCTGCTGAATGCAGTGGTGTAGTCTCCTTGATCACCTGAGCATGATGCCTGTACCTGTGTGCATAAATTGGGGAAACCTCAACGTGTTCCAGAGCCAATGACCAACATTAAGCCTCTGTATTTTGATGCACTTTTGATCCAAAAGCAGAAAGAAAAATAATAAGCCTCCTTTGTCTTTGGGGGGAACAGCAATTTTGGGAGTTAAATAGGTCAGAGTGGAGTCACTTCTGACTCAGTCTCAGACTTACACAATCCAAGTCCCATAGAGCATTCTCTTGAAAATGTAAAAATTTAACCAGTGTTTATCATTCTGACCTCAAAAACATGTGTATGACCTATTTTTTAAGACCAAAACATTTTCTCTCAGTATCTTTCAATTATTGGAATTAACTTTGGAAGCACATGCTACAAAATGGAAATAATTACCTCTGTTCTGCTTGTTCTTGATGATGTTCTATTGTTACAGTAGGGACTGGCATTACTTTGCAGAACAGAACTGTCCATCTACCAGGTGCTTTTGAAACTTACAGCATATTCATGTAACATACATATACTTTCTACAGACTATCAATAAGTAAGAATGTATTCTGCTTCAGAAAATAAAAGGTAAGACAAGAAAATCATTACTAAAAATATCATAATACAAGAGAGTATCAAATAAATTTTAAAATTGTTTTGCGATTGACATGTTAACACATTTCAAAGAAAGATAAATATTTATGAACTGGAAAAGTCAGACAAGAGTTTATGAAGAAGATAATATTTATTTGGTCTAGAAAGATGATGATGAGGATGATGATGAGGATGATGATGATATCAATATGAGTTGAGCATGTATTTATGCCAAGCACAGTGCTTTGCATAAGTTAACTCATTTAGTCTTCAGAGAACCTTGTAGGCAGAAATATGGTTATTTTTATTTTATAGACTAGGAAACTGAGATAAGAAAAATTAAGGTATTTGCTAAATGAAAGCAGGATTACAATGCTGCCAGGCTATTTTTTATATTTCAATTCTGATTTTCTGTACCAAATCAAATAATCACATGTTTTACAAGCACCATCCAAGGTGATTATCACACACTTGCCTGCCTAGACTTCTCAGAATCCTCTTCCCTGATGGCCTGCACTAATGTCTATCTACTCGGTGGGACCTGGCTAGTTCACTTGAGGCACTCAGATACTAAACTTTTATTGAATTGTGAGTAATACTTCCAAGAACTTTAGAACTGTCAAAGAAAAATCTGGCTGTATATCGGAATAACCTGGGGAGCTTTATAAAACTAAAGCTTCATAGATTCCCAGTCCTTGAAATTGGCAGTTTAAAAACAATTCACCACATTAGTCTAGACTTTCTGTTAGAAGAGTGTTTGAGACCAATAACGTCTGCCTTACCCCTTGATCAGTTGTCCTAAGACTTAGTCAATGCTAGTGTCAAAATTTCTATCAGATTACAGAATCTCCAAGGCCCTTCTATTATTCATTTAAATAGTAACATGTAATCAAGATTAACTGTGAGTCAACCACCAGGCCAAATTTTAACTAGAATTAAAAAAAAATAGATGGTGACCTTCTTCAAAAAGCACATCATTTGTTGATATGGAGAGTTAAGCCCAAAAGCACAGTAGGTGTCAGGACCAGGTTATTCACAAGGTTCAGTGAGAGAGCACAGGGAAGACACTGCAATTTCTTGGCTTCTTCCACTTTCTCTGGATCTTCCTTTTGTTGCTTCCTTCCCTGTAGTCTGTTGCGGGGGGTTATTTAACCATTTCATTTAATTTTCACAGCAACCCTGAAAGATAGACCTTAGGCATTTCAAAGATAAGGAAATTGAGATTCAGAGGAATTTTTTAAAATTGTCTGAAGATACACATCTAAACAACAGAAAGAGAATTCAGGACCACAGCTATGTTTCCCTAAGCACAAATGAACAAACTTCACATTTTGTAAATTGCCAACAATTTTAAGGATGTTTATCTCAGAAAAATGAACAGGTCAGTCAGTCCTTGGCATAAGGAAATAGCTTGAATTTTAAGGTCTTAGCCTAGTTCCAACGAGTAACACATACAGTCCATTGGAATAGTTTCTATCTCGCTTGGTGAACAATGAGATATTTTGCAATGACTATCAACAGTTCAAAGTCAGACACAGCCCTCTCCATTCTGTGGGCTCCTTTTTCTTTGGCCCCTATTAAGAGTCAAGCCACCACTCAGGTTTTGTTCCAAGGAAGCCATTTTATCTTCTTTCACTAGAACCTGTGCCCATATTTTTTGCAACCTTCTGTTTATAAAGCATTTGATGGTGGCTGAAGTAAGTAAAACTGCAGATTAATAGACTAGACTTAAATTATTCCATACTCAAACTAGTCTTTCTTCTAAAATGTAACATATTTCATGTAGTTCTACTGAATCTTGCATATCAATGTCAAGATTAGAACCATTATGATCTAATTTAATTTTTCAGCATGGTCTACTTTCAAAAAAATTAAGAGTTCAATAGATTAAATATGTAAATGCATGTTTAAAGGTAGAATAAGAGCAAGATTACACAGTTTCATCTTTGTGATTAAAATTGAAGATCAAACATTAACTAATCCCACTTGATGAGGAGTAGAACAAAGACAGTTTTAGAGCTAAAATGTTAAGAGTTACATGGAAACCATGGACTTGGTGTGTGGCTTTCAATTCTCTACCTGTCATTTTTTTTGTCTCCTTATAATAATTTTCCCTTCCTGTCATATTTCCCCCAGGAATCCAGAAATAAAAATACCCACTATTGGCATCTAATATATAAACTATAAGATAAGAAACATATATAAATATGTAGATGATAATTAGAATATATTTAAGTGTTTTTATTTGTATAATAGTCTATTTTTTTAAAGTCTCAACACAGATAAATTTTCTAAATGTTTGAAGCATTAATAAGTCTTAATAAAATATCTCAAAAGAAATGCTAAAATCAAATTTGTCCTAGAAAATTCTAAGAAACTATGTCTCAGATTAGTCTAACAGGTCATATTAAAAAGAGTTTTAATATTTTAAGTATCAAAGAGGGTTTTTTTCTATTTTTCCTGGTAGATGAATTCAGTGAAGAAATTCTGCTTCAAAATTTTTTATTTGTTCCAGAAACTTAGGATGAATACTTTCCAATAGTTGTATTCAATTTCTCTAAGTTTTATTTATCTGATGATAAAGTAATGAAATCCAATTTTTATCTTGAGCAATCACACCAAAAATCTTATTTCATGGAATTTGAAAGATAAATACTTTTGAGTACAAAGAACCATGGCTAGAGCTGTTAGGAGTTAAAACATGACTGAACAGATGGAAAGTCTATTCTGAGGACTCTAAGGTTTTTTGATGAAGATAAGTCAACAATATGAAAAATGACTACCAGACATAGAATAAACACATAAAATATCCAAAATATTATGGCAACTTTTCTATCAGGTTGTAAGAAATCAGGAAGGCTTCATGGAGAAGTGGGCATTTAATGAAAAATTATTTCATAGAGAAATAAAATTTAGAAAAATGGATTTGAATTGAGGGTTGTGGTCCAGTAAGATATAGTATCTACAAACTAGCAGGAATAAAAAATGTTTTAAAGCATACATTTAGAGGGATCAAGGCATTCATTTCTCTCATGATCTTCTGTACCTACTTTACATGGAATTTATCACAATATATGATGGGGGGGATGTTGCCTTTGTCCCTGTAAGACTGGGTATTGCTCAAAAACAGATACCTGAATTTATCATCTTTATATTTCTAGAATCAATCATAATTCTTAGAATACAAAAAGCCATGAAATTAAAATAAATAAAAATTTCTATCCAGCTAAAAACTAAGAAAGTAATGGGCGATACAGATAAAGAGAGTGATATTATTTGAAAAGGGGAGGTAAATAGTCAGTGAGTGATTCTGCATAAGAAATTTACATAAATTAACTATGTTTTGGGAATACAAATCTAAGTACATCAGGTAGACTCTAGTGAAGTAAAGACAGTTTGGAGGAATAAGTAGAGTTTAAAATATAAAAAATAGTTTAGCTCAAAATTAAGATAGTAGCTATAAACATAGGGCTTGAGAGAAGGCATGACAGATTTGACAGACACACAAAAATGGTTCTTCTTGCCTCATTTGCCCAATAGAAATTAAATACTTGAGCTTTGCTGGCTCAACAAAATAAGGACCTAAACCAATGACAGCCTGCCCAGCCCTGAGCTATGTGCTCTACCTCCTAACAGAGCAAGGGCTGCTATCAGTCTCTGTTCCTGGGGTAGAACTGACCCACTGAACATGAGTATCTAGCTACAGCCATCCCAATTATATACTTCTGTGGCCAACCTGCCTTGTGGCCCTTCCTCCTGGGCCCAATGCCCACTTCAGTTTTCTGGCAGGACTGTAGCTTGGCCCGATACACCATCCTGGAAAGGTGGGAACCTCTTATAGAACATGCTTCCTGCCAAATTCCCCAGGAAGTCATTGTGCTCATAGCCTTATAACATCCTTCCTGATTCAGGACTCAGCAACCCATGTGATACCAATGAATAGTGCCATGTCAAAGCACATAAACTGTGCTCCTATTTCACTCCAGAATGAACATTAGGTCATTATTAACCTTGACCTAATGATTCAGAAAATGTGTTGCTCTAGCTTTTTGCTTCTCTTCCACTACATGTGGAACTTTCTCTTCCACTACATGTGGAACTTTCTGGCAACATGTGACAAAGCCATCTCTTATGAAGAGTATAATTAATAAAGCTAAGCAACTGATTAAATACAAAACAGAGTTTCTCATTTCAAAAAAAATAAGCAGACATTTTGTCCAACTGAAAAATTACAGTTTCCTAAACAAAATACAGATGAGAAAGGTACTTTTGAGGGGGTGGAGAACACAGTCAGTTTGATTTGAAACTTCATATACTTGAGATGTTAGTAGCACAATTGAATCAAGTTGTAAAAGAAGATCTGGACCTTAGAAGAGAAGTAAAGTCTAAAAACATATATTTTAATTAAATAATACTGATGGTAACTGAATAGACTTCATTAAGAAATAAAGTTAATAGGGAGAAAATCTTGGTAAACATTGGGGAAAGTTGGGAGAATGCAAAGTGAACAAAGGTAAGAGAAGATTTCACAAAAAATATATTAACTGAGTCAAATTCCCCAACTAAGTCAAGGCTAAAAATTTGTTTGATGATGCCCAGAGCTTAAGAGTTGATCTTCATGGAGCATTTTCAGGAATGTGGTAGGAGGGAAAAGCAGGTTGCAAGAGGTGAAGAAGCAAGTGGAAGGCAACCAGATGGCGTCAGGAGTTTTCCAAAAACTTTGATGTTGAGTGAACACAGGCAAAGGGGGTATAATTTGGAAATAAATTGGATCAGGATGAACTTTTTCTTCTTTAGAAAGGGAAAAGCTTGAACCATTTTGTAGGTAGAAACCATTGGACAAGGAATGACAGAAGACACTAGAAAAGTATCAGGAAAATTGATGGAACAAAGCTGCAAAGAAGGTGAGAAGCAAGTATTTGTATTTAACGTCTCAAAAACAGCAACAAATCAAAGAAAAAAGGCCAAGATTCTGAAAGATTTTAGTTAATCAGAAGTATAGGGAGAGAGCTTAGGTAAGATGATAATGAACTAGAGGAATATAAAAAGGACACTCGATTTCATTGGCCTGGCAATTAGGAACAGTTAGGGTTGCCTTCTAAAGCTTCATTTTGAATATTCTATTATTCTAAGTAACAAAATAATGGGCATTTTTAATGCAAAATGCTACCAAGAAGTATCTTGTCTGGTTGTAAGGACCAAGACAGATGATGGATTGAGATGGATTTAGAGCAACGTATGCTTTCCTGTTTACATCTGCGGTGGGGACGGACACAGGACAGTAAGCATCCACTGCTGAATGAACTGATAAAATAAAACATATAAACTACAAACTTTATAAATATAAAAACAAAAATATAAGTAGCAGTTCATTTCAATATGTGCATGACTGTGTGATTTTCACACACATGTGCTCCTAGAGGGGGACTTTATTGTCACTCTCTTATGTGTGGGACCCCAAATCCCCAGCACTTGCAGTAAGATGAGCTTGAAAGCCCAAAGAGTTGACACATAAGTCACCTTCCCAATGGACTGCACCAGCATTTATCCCTAAGGCCTTCATCCCCGAAATAGCACCAAGTTCTAGATAACTGAATGTCAGGACTGCAAAGCAGGAATGGGGAGGGGCCTTCCGTCACACTGTCTTCTCCAAGCCCCTGTGTGAGAAACTCCGCTCCAAATCGTGGCTCTTTGGGGGAAGTCAGTGCCACATCTGCCCTGGCCCCCAAGATCAGCCCCCTCAGTCTGTCTCCACAAAAGACTGGTGATGACATCACCAAAGCAACCAGTGATTAGAAGGGTCTGGGGATCACAGTGAAACTGACCCCCAGAACAGACAGGCCCAGGCTGAGATAGTGCCTCCTGCCCCCACCCTACAGCTGCACTTTTTTGGTAATATGCCTGGTCAAGTCCAAGTGTAGAACTGACTGATTGTAAACAAAGTTAACTGTTTTTCAAAAAATTATTTCAGAAATGTTCCTAGGTACTTGATAAGGAAAGTAGAATAAAAAAAGGAGACTACCCTCACCTCTGACATTTAGAATTCAGATTTTTGTTGAAAAGAAATGCACATCATTTGGGATAATATGCAATCAAGATAAGAAAACTACAATTTTCCTAAATGCTTTTCATGTTAGCCCAGAAATGGGACCCCTCACCCACCCTGTGAGGTAGGCATTATCTCATGATACCTATGAAGACACTAAGGTTCAAAAAGGAGGAGGAATTTGTTCAAGCTTTATATGACCACTAAATGGCCAAGCTCGTGTGTGATTCTGTGTGCCACACTGCATAGGTGTGCAGTGTGGATGTACCTTGAAGGGCTACAGAAAACTAAAGATGTTTTCTTCTGAATGGGTGTTAGCTGGGTGCAGTTTCATGGAAGACGGTCAAGGTACCTCTGTAAATATCCTCCCATGCTCCCCGAGGCACTCCCTCCCCAAATAGCAGCTTATTCTCTACTTCAGGTGACTCACATTCTGAAACCAATGCCTGCCCCTAAGGAAAATCTGATAAGACCCAATGCAAACAAGTCTTTCTTCAAAGCTGCAATTCCAAACCTGTGTCTTGTAGAATGACTCTCTAAACTCCTGATGAGTAGATCTGGCCATTAGCTTCCAGGAAAACATATCCCCTCCACCCCTCCCCACCCCCCATCCCCTTCCATTGCCAAAATCCCCAGCCACAGAGCCCTCGCTGGGGTGTACTCACCTAGAGAGGTGTGTGCAATTCAAGGTCAGTGTGCAATTCAAGGTCAGTGTACAAGGCAAGTAAATTCAACCCTCAATCATTTTTCTCTAGTTTCTTGAAAGCCACATTAGTACCTCTGAAATTTAAGCAGGGAACTAGCAGAAACCTCTAATGCCTTGAATTCGATTCTGTGCCAAACTGCGTTGTGCTCTAATAATGGATCGCCTGTTGTTCATTAGTAACTAGAGGGTCCATAAGTGCTTTGAATTAAGCTGTGGGTTTTCTGTTTGTTTTTTAATTGTTTGCTTTTCTCAGTCTTTGTGGAGCCCATGGCAGCTACTTCTCTGTTTCTTTCATTAAATTTTTGAGAATGACTAAATTAAAATTGTAGTAGTGCTTACCTATAAAGATTTTAAGGAAAAATATAACTTTGCATTTTCCCATCAAGCCTGTGGCTACTCTGAGAAATAGGAGACTACATGTGAGGGGCCCGGGAAATCTGCCTCACACACACCTCTGTGTCCCCTCGGACTTGTGGCCATTCTCTCTTTTAAGTCAGTTCCTAATCTGGTCTCAATTATTTCAAATCAGCCATTATTGCAACTTTCAAAATCTTTTTATTGTATGTTCCAGTTCCAATTCAAGCCTCCACTATTGCAAGTCCAATGAGTATTATTCAGCCTTAATAAGAAGGAAATCCATTTTTGGCTTTTAGCTGAGAGGAGGGTTAGTGCGACTTTCTTCAGTCACCTGAATTGGGTTTATCTGATGCCAGCTGCCTCAGCCATGCCCTTCAGGGGATCAAAGTCATAATCCTGAGATACACAGGTGGGAAAGTCAATGCCACATCTCTCCTAGCCCCCAAGATCAGCCCCCTCAGTCTGTTTCCAGAAAAGGTTTGTAATGACATCATCAAAGCAACCAGTGTTTGGAAGGGTCTGAGGATCACAGGGACACTGACCGCCTGAACAGACAGGCACAGAGTGAAGCAGTGCCTTCCGCCCCCACCCTCACCATCAAAGCCTTTGAAGGACTGAGAAAAGATAGAAAGAAACAAAAATCATTAGGCAGAGTGGAGTTATCACTTTCTATGACATTGTCACCATTGCCCGACAGATGCAGCCCCGATCTTTAGCTAGAGAACTCTCTGGAACCTTTGAAGAGATCAGCAGTGTTGATGGCGCCACCCTCACAACATCATAGGTGACAACAACAGTGGGCAGCAAGGGCCCCGCCAGCTAAGACCTAGAAAGGAAGATATTTTAATTAAAGATCATTTGACGAAAAAGAGGGAAAGAAGAAAAAGAAGGAAATTCTGCCACATACAACAACAGGATGAACTTGGAGGATGTAATGTTAAGTGAATAGACCAGACAGAGCTAAGTGCTTCATTGCTATGCTGACATGTCTAAAAGAGCTCAGCCCTAGAAACAGAGAATGGGACGGTGGTGGCCAGGGGCCGGGGCAGTGGGGATGGAGACTTGCTGTTCGACGGGTGCAAAGGTTTAGTTACGTGAGATGAGTATGCTATGGAGATCTGCCTAGACTTAGTAATACTGTATTTTGCACTTACATGTTTATTAAGAGAGTAAATCTCACGTTAAGTATTCTTAGCACAATTTTTAAAAGAAGCTTCCATTATTTCAATATCCAACAACATAAAACTGATTATATAAAATATAAATGATAGTATTTTATATCATTGATATAAAATATAAATATACTATAAATTATAGTATCATTTATATTATAAATGATAATATAAAAGTGATAGTATACTATCACTTTTTACTTAGTGCAAGCAGTAAAAAGTGTAGATGATATAAAATAACAACATGTTTCAGTGGTCTGTGCTACTAGCCATTGTTATAAGTGTCTCTTATATATGTGTTGCTTCATTTAATCCTTATAATGTCCTTATAAACTAAATACTATTCCTATTCCCCCTTTTCAAATGAGGAACTGAAATGCAGAGTGATTAAGTAACTTGCCCCAGTCATACGGCTAATGAATATCACAGCTCTAGGAAAAGTATGGAAGAGTCAGGATGGCAGAGAAGTCTGGAATACAGTGTTAGCTTAAGAAGTTAATTACAAAACAAAAAGTATTACTCTACCTCATTAAAAATTGAATAGTGGTAAATAGATCACTTCTATAAAATGCTCTGAACAGAGAGACTTACAATAGTTTAGGGGACATGTACAGAGTGAGGCGGGGACAGGATGTACCCAAGTTACCACTCTGCAAGTTATGTAGCCATCTAATCACGATGCTGTACACCTGAAACTACTATAAATTATACATCAACTGTAGTTTAATTTTTTTTGAAGAATAAAAGATAATCTTGAATGCAAAATAGTTAACTGCGGGGTTAACTGCAAAATGAAAGTAAGAAGTGGACTTCTTACTTTCAACTTCTTATTTTATATTGTTCTGTATTGTTTTTAGTTTTTTTAAATGAATACACTTTGGATAATTTTTAATTACACTCACTACTTCTTTACTCCAGTATCAGATTTATACTACATGTACAGCATTATAAGATGTGCTATAAGACATTTTGAGGTCAGGCAGTGACCTTTTAGGTAAATTTCTCTTTCTACACTATTCTTTCCATGGATAAATCCAGGTAAAAAAACTACACATTGTTTTACCATTGTGTACATTCAGTTCTTTTATTTTGGCACTTTTCCCCTGATTTATTCTACGATCTGATGTTTCTAACCAACTTTAAAAGGCATTATTTAAAAAAAAGCTTCCTGAAATATATTTTGTATTTATTAAAATAATTTTGTGGAAGACACTGTTTAACACATTGTACCATCGTTTCGGGGGTGTCCAAGCCCTGGCCTGTGGGCCTCATGCATCCAAGGATGATTACAAATGCAGCCCAACACAAAATTGTAAATTCACTTAAAACCTTTTTTTCCCTCAGCAGTTTTCATTAATATTTGTATATTTAATGTGTGGCCAAGACAACTCTTCCTCTTCCAGTGTGGCCTAGGGATGTCAAAAGGTTGGACACCTCTGTTAGTTCTTTTGGAAAACATTCTGCAAAAATATTCTATAGGTTCAATATGATAGTTACTTACTCTTCTGAGTAACTGATTTGTTCGTATTGTATGCACCCTTTGAGATAGTTAACCAACTGTGATGCTGCGTTTCCATGGTCTGCCAGACGCTTAAGATGTGTCTGTTTCCTGTCACTAGAAAATACACATCCTGGCAGCACACGCTTTATTTACTTACCACACCCTTAGTCACTTCTCATTTTCTCACCTTCACTCTCCCAGATCTGTTCATCAACATTCTTAATCCCCCTCCCTTTTGTTGTCCTTATTTGCATGCATCTTACTAACTGCCTTATATCATTTTAGAACAAGGCAAAATAAAAAAATATATGTATTTAAATTAGTGAAGTTTAATTCACACATGTATTCGTTGAGTTAAAATCCAGTTAAGTCTAGTTGAATTTAAGTTACCCATTATGTCTAAGATGGCCATTAGGAAGAGAGTTTAATTATGCACTTTTCCAACACTGAAGAGATTCTACTTAGAGCGTAATATAGACACCTCATAACTTGAAAGGAGAAATAAGACTGAACAATTTAAATCACTGTCATTTAAAAAGTCATTAGGCCAAGAGCTGGAAACAACCTAGGTGCCCATCAGTAAATGAATGGATCCAAAAACTATGGTACATTTACACAATGGAATCCTATGCAGCAGAAAGAAAGAAGGAGCTCCTACCCTTTGCAACAGCATGGATGGAACTGGAGAGCATTATGCTGAGTGAAATAAGCCAGGCGTTAGAAGACAAATATCATATGATTTCACCTTTAACAGGAACCTAAACAACAAAACTCATCAAGCAAGCAAGATAAAACCAAAGACACTGAAATAGAGAACATGCTGACAGGGACCAGAGGGGAGAGGGGAGGAAATTTCAGGGGAAAAGGGGAAGGATTCACAAGAACAAGTATAAAGGACACATGGACTAAAACTAAGGGGGCCGGAAATGGGAGGGAGATGGGGAGCACTGGGGGGGTGGGCTGAGATGGGAGTAAAAAACAGAAAACTGTACTTGAACAATAATTAAATTTTTAAAAAGTCAATAGGACTTAATTTTGCAAGGCCTCGTAGGTATTCTGTTGGGAGAACAGACACAGTGTTGGAATGTAGTATGAATCCAAATATGCTATATCTAAATCTAGTACATGGGGATCCAAAAAGATTCAAACTATATTTCTAGCATTCTAAAACCTTAAAGGGCATATTCAATCTTGGTTGAAAGTAGGTTGTGTTAAAACATTTTCATCAAGGAGCTTGTCCTGCAGTGAACAAAAGACAGTTCCTAGGAGCAACCAGGGTTCAAACTTCTGAATTAATTCAAATCATATAAGGAGGACTTTCCAAGAATGATCTTACAAAACAGCTATTTGCCTGATTAATTTCTTCAGACATCAGTTCACTAGAAAAAAGTGATAAAGTCTCAAAGTAATGAAAATTATGTAATGAGACCACAACTTTAAACTTAAATGTCCCAAGAAAACATAGTTGCAAAGCACTAAAATATTCCCAGTTCTTGCTTTATTAGAAATGAGATTTCCCAGGCTAAAGTGCAGCGAGAGAGGGATAACTCATCTTTTCCCCATCCCGAAAGCCAAAGATTCTTCTCTCTGACATAATGAAAATAGAGTAATCATCTCAAGTTGTCAGACTATGTCACATAATTGCCATGTTGAAATATGCCACAAAATGTAAATAAATGTGCCCTTGAATTATTATTTTCCAGCTGCAAGGACCTTTACAACTTGATCACACAAGCCGCTGGTCCTGTATTGCCATTCTGGCTGTAAAATCTCTATAATTAATCATTACATCCAAGTCAGGAGCCTTTTTATCACTACCACCATCACTGCTGAAGATGCTACAGCAAGAGACCAAAGAAAAGAGGTAGCTTCATTAGCCTTATAGAATTGGCAATGATAGATATTATAATCAATTTCAACTTTAGAAATTCTGGGGAAAACTTGATTACATGTTGACACATAATCAGCTCCACAGAGAGGGCAATAAACATTGAAAGAGTGCAGATGCCTTTTCTGGTTGACAAATACAATGAATAAAATTCATCAGAGTTCATTTCCATGAACTTCGATGTGACTTTAGGATCAAGCTTATCTATTTTGAAATGATAACCTCTGACTTTCATGTAATTCCAATTACTGAAATAATGAATAGCCTTCCAAAACTAAAGTGTTCGTCTGCGTCTTTAATAATTCACCTATTTATTTAAAAGGTATTTTCTCTTAATTTTGGGAAACTGAATTTCATGTCTTAAAGAGAATTTTTCTAACATATTTGGGAGCTGGTCAACATTTTAAAAAATGATGGCTTTATTTCTAAATGAGATGTTTCATCCTCAAAGTAAATGAAAAACATCCACTAAATAGTAAATCTTGTCACCTGAAGATGCTCAGCCAAAATATTGTGTTGAGAAACAAGGATTTACATCAAATGCCCAATAACTAAATTGACACTATGTATACTTGAGATCACCTGCTATTTTAATTTTGAAAAATTGCACTTGAAATATGTTCTTGAGTGATTGACTGATTTAATTAGAAATGACTAGCACTAAAGCTAATAATGACTGCATGTATATTCTTTCAAAAGTGAACACTAGATGTTGTTAAGAATATCTATTTTAAAATAAATTAAATTCAAAACAAATTAAATTCATTTTTTTCTGAAATTGTCAAACTCCATACCAGATCACACCATTAAAATAATTAACAGTGCATTGGATGACATGGTGGCCAATGACATTCATCGACTCTCACCTGCATGGTTCCAGGTTTCAGTTTTTCCCTAGGCAGAAATTCTCTCCTTTTATTTATTGCTTTGGACTGATATGGACTTTAAATGCTTTAGGAAAAACATGATTAGTTATGTTCCTTAAATGAAGAGCTCTCAGACTGGAACTTAGAGGAACCAGAAGTTCATGGGCTTCAGTGGGTCCACAGATCCTTTCAACAGCTGTTCTGTAGTAGCTCCTGGTTTTCATGACATGGAGAAAGACCTATTGATTAGACATGTTGACTTTGTTTTTATATAACTAATACTATATTACTTTTTATTGCTGTTTCATAATTTAAAATATAGCCATGTAAATGTGAAGAACTAATTTTAGAAAAAATATTATGTTGTAAATATTCATTTACAAAGTTGTAGTCTATCTTTCTCATGTGCCCTATATAATATTTAATTATTTGTAGGTACTCGATAGGCATTTATTTTCTTTATTTTCATCCATAAAGGAAGTATAAATCATTATGAAAAAAGATAATTAGAAAATTGAAGTTTTCTTGTGTTTTTTAAAGGAAAATGTAATCTGGGAGATCCAATATTAAGTTCATTTCATTCAAAAATGTTCAATTTTTAAAATATCTTCCAAGTGTACTGAGTTCAAATACATTCTGCAACCATTACATTACATTAACTATATTTTTTAAACTTGAAACATTACAGAGCATGTTCTCTAGTGTACAGACTTCCAGTTTGGTTCAGCAAACATTGGTTCTTACCATGAACCAAGCATTATGATAGGTGATGGGAAAAAAAAAAGACAGACAGATAATGTCCTATCTTCTAAGAACTTCCTTCTGTGTAAGGAACCTCAAGACCATGCATCTCAGCAGGGTGCTGGCAGGACACTGTCCAGAGGCAGCCTGCAGGAACCAGAAGCATTCCAGAGGAATAGCATCTGCAATGAACTCAGAATGAGGCCCGACTAACAAGCCCCCACACACACATTCTTGGCACCGCGCTGGGGATACCAATATGGAGAAGACACACTGAACTGTTGCCAAGAGGAACACAGAGAGGAGTTTGGTAACAAATGTGCACACAAGAAAGCATGGAAGCCCTGGGGAAAGTGTGTCTCACAGCGGAAGGTGTGAACATTGGAGGGTTCGAGAGAACCCAACAGACAGGAGGGCAGGTCGAGCTTCCCTACTCTCCAGATGACAAGTCTAAGTTAATATCCATAAACCCAACTTCCTTGAAATGGGTGTTAGAAGACCAGGTAGAATGGAACTAATTCCTTTTAGGCTTGACTCTCATTTTATGCCCATAATTTAAATCTCAGTAAGTTCCAGCTGATTTTATTTTATCTCAGGAAGTGAATACTTATTTTTAATGGGTAAATTGATACAGGTATCACTGGGACATTTTAGATCTTCAGGTTATTTTCTACACTTCAGTATGTACCAGTATAAAAATATCAAATATCTTGAAGGGTTGATCGACTTCCAAAATGAAAATAAAAAAACATATTGTTAAGTCCATGTCGATGAACTACAGAAACAATATTCAGAGCTAAATCTTTAAACATATTGAAAACATTTCTTAAAAATGTTTCTGATAAGTTCTAAATTAAGTGTTCTCAAAGTTATCACCCATCTAAATCAATGTGGAACTTTAAAAATATACATTTTAAAACTTTCTGTATCAGAATCTGCATAGTTGGGACTAGGAATTTATGTTTTATAAAAGTCTTTAAATAATTCTGAGGCATAGCCAGGTTTGGAAGGTCCAATATAAATAATGCTACCTGTTATTGCTAAAATATGGGTTTTAAGAAAAGATTGTTTTATAAGATCTATTTCTCAGAGAATATGTAATGAGTGACAAAAAGCAAAAAAAAAAATTCATCTGTAAGTAAATACATGGGACATAAATGAAAAACAGGTTTTCCCTAATAAGAGCTTGGATACAATAGTTGTTATTAAAAATATAATTTGACCCCTAGCCAGTGTGGCTCAGTTGATTGGAGCATCATCCAGGAAACCAAAAGGTGGAGGATTTGATTCCCGGTCAAGGCACATGCCCAGTTTGTGGTTCAGTTCCCAGCTGGGACACCTACAGAGGCAACCAATCAATTATCTCTCTCTCATATCAATGTTTCTCTCCCTCTCCTTCCTTCCCCTCTCTTTAAAAATCAATGAGCATGTCCTTGGTGAGGATTAAAATATAAATAAAACTAAATTAAGTTAAACTAATTTGGTGTAAGTGGAATGTGAAGAAATAACAGAAATAATGAAACAGGAAAATTGATATAGAAAAAAGCTAAAAAAGATAGAAATTAGGAGAGAAAGTACTCTTTCAACAGTGGAGATTCGCATTATCTATATCTATCTATTACCCAAATGAAAAATACAATAATTTGTTACATACCATACTGCACTATTTTTACTTAACGATACAGCACAATTATGTTTCTACTTGACTCATATTATTTCCCTAGCCTCTTTAATGATTTAACTAATCCCAATAGCCAATAGAAAAACAGAAAAAGCATAAAAGCAAGTAAATCATCCACTGAGATTTTATGGCCAACAAGCACACAAAAAATGATTCAGCCTTCTTAGGAATTTCCAATAAATATTGAAACAACAATGAAATACCATTTCTCATCAAGCAGATTGGTCAAATAAATTCTAAACTACTTATTATACCGAGTTTGGGCCAGGGTTTGGGAAACTGGGATTACTCAAACAATGTTGGTCAAAATGTAAATTGAAACAAGAAGCAAGCCTTCTTTTTTTTTTTTAAGGGAATTGTGGAGTTGGTAGAAGTATTGCAAATTTCAGTCCTGGGATTAACTGTATTTACACATGCATCTAAAGTCGACCACAGATCTGCACTGAGCGGTGAAATCGAGCTCTGCATAGAGGCACAGCTGCTGGTAGACAAAGCAGGCTAATCTCTGCCACCAGGAAAAAGAAGAATTGGGCAGTAAATTCGAACCCTCCGCTTACCTAGACCCCATGTAAGTAGTCACGACCCTCTCAAGCCAGACCTCAGGTTCCACACTCCCTACCCAGCTTGTATTTGCACCCCTAATAAAATAGCACAAGTTGACATTGTAAACACAGCAGAGGACTTAAGCATCATTTGCTAAATCCTTCTAATGGTTCCTTATCCTAGTTTACAGAGCACTCGCTACCTGATATGCCCCATTTCCTTACACCAGCCTCCTCTCCCACACCTTCCCCTTCACCCTCTCTGTTTCAGACTCATTGGCCTGTGTTCCCTCCACAACACCCAGTGTGTTTTCTCCCTAAGAGTCTTTGCTCTAGCCACACTCTCTGGTAATGATGCCAGGTCCCCGGCTTTTGGCTGGTTGTCTCCTCCTTGTTATTTGGATCTCAGGTAACGACACGCTGCAGCAAGATTCTGCCAACCCGTCAACAACATAGAAGTGCTGAGACTCATGATCACATTGCCTATTTTAAATATTTGCAATACACATAATATGGCCTGCTATTTATGTTGCTTGGGTATTTTAAAAATCTATTTATTATCCATCTACTTGTGCCCCTCTATAAAAATAACATGCAAATTATATGAAGCAGAGACCTATCACAGTCACAGCTATAAGCCTAGTGCTTTCTTATCAGACATGTAGCAGGTAATAAATATATATTTGTTGAATAAAGGAAGGGATATATGAAAGAATGAGTATTCTAGCCCCCTTTTCCTAACAACATAGCCTAGAAAGTTAGCATATCTTACCTTATTATTGGCCATATCCATGTTGGTCTTACTTCATTCCCACTAATCTCCACTGGGGCTCTTATAATTTCAAGTCGATCTTGGGAGTTCTCCCAGTCTATCCCAGGTCTCTCATGTCCTCTTTTGTGGAGATCCCATAATACAAAAGAATAATTCAATTGAGCTTCAATTATAAGGACTCCAAACACCACGTTCTCACCCCAAGTATCTCACAAAGGAGGTAGTATAAAAGCCAGAGGGGAAATGGTAGTTTGGTTATGGAATACTCTCCTCTGTCTAGGGCCCCATTTTAGGTCACCGTAAAGGGAGGTGACTAAGTGATGGGGCTCCCACACATTCATCCTACAAAAAGAAGACACTGAAGAGCCACCTCTTCCATTATCAAGGTAATCCCAAGAAATTTTCACATAACTAAATTAATCTGTATCAGAGCCAAAGACTATCTTCCACATTGTTGAAGCTGCTTTGAGTTCTCGATAGATTTTCAGAACCAAGGAGAAGCTACATGGGAATTGCCACAGGAATATAGTACCTGCGATTGGCCACCAAAATCAAGCCCTGGACATGATACCTTTAAACAATGCTTTCTAAGCAGGAACACAGTGGAAGAGACAACTATGAATCTGCCATGAGGACTAAAGTCTTTTGGATGGAGATATATATAACACACATAAATATGTATGTACATATATATACTTGGTGTGTGCATATATGTTTGTATATAATTCATTTCAGTTTCATTGACTTACCAACTATTGTGAAATATTAACATAGATTACTCTCGAGCAAAGTCTTCCAGGAAATAAATGAGACAGAATTTATATGCATCTACATTTCTTATAATATTTGGATATGATGATATTAATTTTAAGTGTGTTTATCCATGACAAGAAGACTGTTTCACAATGTCCTGTGGTCATTCGTGTATGAGATAGATGACAGAGACTCTTAAATAGAAGCACAAATTTAGTATTCAAAGACCATATCAAAAATCCAGAAGTCATGGCAGACTAAAAGACAAATTTAAACATTAGAACTGTTAAATATTAATATCTGCCCTGTCTTAAATTTTATTATACTTTATAGTTTACAAAAGTAACTTGTATTTTTCATGTTGTTTCATTTAAGCCTCACTAAACTCTCAGAGGGTTAGATGAAGATTTGATTATGTACCTTTTATGGGTCATCAAAAACCTGACTCATAAGGGTGAGCCATGTCCATTCTAGCTCCATATTTCGGTTTACACTCCCCACAGGTCTGCAGTGTTGCCAGGAAGTCTGTAGATGCTACCGAGTGAAAGAAGAACATGGTTGGCTTCCTGCTGAGGTCTGTTGAGGGGGGAAGATAGCTAGATAATTTCAATCAAGTGACAGTGTGCTGGGTGGGGGTCATTATACCTACCAACTGGCAGAGCAAGGAATTGAACACATATCTCTGTGTATAAGTCTTATGCAATCATGGAGGCACATGAACTGTATTATATGCTGCTTAGCCATCTGTTTTGGATGAAAGTCTGATAAAATTCATGTTGTGAAAAACAAATGAACTCATGGGGCAAAGATATTCTTTCCAAAGGGAGGTCTCACTAACAATGTGGAAAGATTAAAAGCTGTTTCTCTGTAGGGTCACCAACCACTTTGGACTTCCCACAGCTGATGGGGTTTACCAGAACACTGGACTTTCAGTGACAAAATCCAGAAAACTTTGGACAAACAAGGATAGTAGGCCAAATAACATCAAGGTTAGAAAATCATAAAACAAATTTATTATTCCAAGAACCAATTTCTGTTAGACTCAACCCCACTGGTTTAAGCTCTATTTATCTCAGGGTTGGGTTGGATTATAAAGACTTACAAAAAAGAAGAAGCCAAATAACATTACCTTGTATATGTAAAACAGTAAAAATCTATAGAAACTCAACCTTTATAAATTACTCCATCTGTAGTTCATGACCCTATTAAGGGCAAGTATCCTTGTTTCTATTTTACAGATAAAGAAGCAGAGTCAAAGAAATAATAATTTGGTCAAGGTCAAGAGCTAGAAAAAAGCCCAGAACCCAAGACTATGCAAGGATCCTAGATTACTTCATCCTCTGGCAGTAAAAAAAATAATCCAATTATATAACAGCCTAGTTCACTCACTCAAAAACATTATTCACGAGTATCAGTGCATTAGGGCTGTACTTAAAGTGGAATCAATCAATGGGAAAACAAGGAGTCACATAAACGCAAAGTCAAGTGGCAGCTTACAAGTGCTAGGAGCATTCTTAACTGCTGAAGGGCAATTGAACCAAAGGTTTTGTGTGTACTTCTCCAAAGTGCTTCCTTTTGTAACCGTTTGACTATCTGTTTGGTGGTGTTGTGGCAGTGATAATCATCAACCACAGGTGCTACTTGGGAAATCCCAAAGTGCCATCCTCATAGTTCACAGTTATATTTAAATTTATGCCCATCAGGTTAGGAACTCAGCACCTGGTGCCTCATCATTCTTAGGGTGAAGAATTCCAGTTGCTTGTTTCCACTTGAATGGATGAGTCATCTATGGTGTCTGCTCTCAAGTTTTCTGGGGCTAAACTGCCACTCACTACAGTGTTAGGGTGGCTCAGTGTGTAACAATTTCTCCTGCTTTATTATTAGTCTCTACCCTTCTTATTTGATCTCGAAAGCTCCTTTTAGGCAAACTGAACACATACACACACTTCTGTGGTATTTCTTATTATAAATTCTGACCATAAAAACTCACAGTGTAAAGTTCACCATAAAAAAAGTTCACATGAATAAGTGGGTTTATAACAATGATAAAAATAAAACACCTCAAACTGAACCTTTCTTACACTCAAACTCCAGTTTAATTTCCTGTTACAAAAAAATAGAGGTTTACAGTTAGAAAGGAAACTGTGAAGCTTTAAGAATGTTCTTTGTACTCACTGGATTTAGGATCCATTCACATAATTAGTTACTCAAAACTTGAGAAAAATTATCAGAGACCATGTTCCTAAGCAAGACAAGCCCTTCTAATTTCTTTCCTCCTGCTAGGGAATATGCTGTCCTCTTGATCTGCACACCTCATTTCAAAATGCCAAACAGCATATTTTTATTAAAAATCAATATGTTGTTTGGAAAAGTTCATATAACTGCCTGAAGAAAGATGGAATTCAAGCTTTGGAGTGTAGTTAAACAGCAAACCAGCAGTTGGCATTCATTCAGTAAGAGTGACAAAGACGTTAGCTGTCCACACAAAAAAATGTATGCTCCTCCCTCTACAATATGGTAGCTTTTGTTCTGAGGCATCTTCCCAGTCTGTGAATACATTTCCCAGCAGCCATTTGCATAAAGGCATAGCCATGTGACTAGTCCACACCAATAAACTGTGAGCAGAATGATGTGTGTTACTTTGGAGATTGGATTTTTCAAGAGAGAGTGGTGCCTTCTTTGCTCTGTCTCCCTCTGCTGAACCCTTGAGGATGGTGGAGTCACAAGATAGAAGAATCCTGAGTCCCTGGAACTCTTTTTGGGAAACCACCACTAAGCAGTCACACCCTTAATAGACTCGTGACTGACAAAGAAAATTCTATAATGTCAAGGCACTGAAATTCTCATTCATTTTTTTAGTAGCTAGATTACCATAATTAAATACTCCAGGCAAATACATTTTTATCACTAGCATCCATTTTTTTTGTTTTACCCAGGAAAATATAATGTTTGAACAAGTCAGATCAACCCTCAAGTTCTCAATCAAGAATAGCCATAATTAGGTCTCACCTACCACTCATGTTCAATCACACTGCCTGGCCTGCCACTACCATGGCAGGAGCTATGTCTGCTTGCCTTTCAGCTCAAACTTTCTTCTTTAGAGAGGTCTTCCTATCTCTGATAGGAAGGGGACCGAATTCTAGTCCCCTTCTTAGTGGCTGCGATAGCCCCATGCAGCTATCCTTAGCAGTTGTTACAAATGCAGTTATACATTTAATTATTGTAATTATGTGAGCGATGTCTTTTTTCCTTGCTATACTCTAAGATTTTTAATTTCAGAAGTCATGTCTTTTTGTTTTGCTCAGTATCATTTCCACCACCTCTAACACGCAGCCCACATGTAGTGGTTCCTGGATATACCTTTGTTAAGTGGTTTCAAATGGTTAAGTCATAGGTGACAAATACAAGGCCTGCAGGCCGAATTCAGCCCTTCACTTTGTTTTACCGGGCCCGGCACCTTGTTTCTACCTGGTGGCAGCTCTCAGCTCTTGCTTAACTGTTAAAAAGTAGTTACATTTATACAGTCCTAAAATTACATTCAGCCCTTTGAAGGCAACTGAGAGGGTGATGTGGCCACTAGTGAAAATGAGTTTGACATCCCTGGGTTAAGTGATATCAAATGGTTAAGTGGTATCAAACCATTAAGTCATACCAATATTATGACAAATAAAGACTAGATAAAGTAAAAAACTTGATGAAGGTACTTTTATGGAACTGAGGCCTTTCTCTTTCAATTCAAGTTAATTACTAGTCTTTTGTTGGGGGCTGGGATAAGCCTGAAACAGGCTGATACAATCCGACCTGAAGGTTGCGCCTGAATAACAGGATGCTGCGGTTAGGAGCCATAGAACTCCCCCTCCTGGACATGCGGGTGGCACACCAATCAGTGCCTTGATCACGCGCCCGCCATGCACCCCCCGGCCAATCGCAGGCTAGAGCACGCTTTGAAGCCACCTATCCACTGCACTTCCTCCACTGCCCTCCTCTATATAACTCCCTCCATTTTGAAATAAAGTTTGCAGCTTGATCAGAATCCTTTGTCTTGCTGCCATTCTTCGCGCCTCCTGTCCCATCCCCCTTCATCCGTTGCAGGTATATCGGTGGACCCCGTTGACTGCCTCGCGGGCCGAGGCAGTCTTTCAGTGTATTGATGGAAAAAATAGTGAATTGGCCACAGATAAATCAGTATTATAGAAAAAAATTGACTCATAGCAATGAATTTATCACTGTATTCCTACAAGGGACCACGACCATAATCATATTCACCAAAATTTCCATTTTTTACTCCAATGATAATCACAATCACTGATGTCCAAACTATTACAATAACACTTGCTGATTTTATAACCTGTAAAATTTCCCCAGAACGTTAATCATTATAATTAAATGTGGAAAAACGCAACTTCACTCACACCCTATTTTGGTCCATTTGGAGTGGTCTCCCTTATCTGCCCCTCTGAGGAAGAAGGCTGATCCTTTTGAGAATGAGATGGAGAGAAGAACCTCAGGATACACAATCCAGCCTCTCTCTTTCTCTCTTTGGGCTCCTCCTGCAAAGAAGCAGGATGCTTTGTGCACTCATAGCCTCTAAAAATCTAAACACGACAGAATCAGAGCCTAGGTCAGCACTGAGAGGTGTTTCTGGCTCACCTTTTTCTCTCCACTTACCTTATGGAAGCTTCATAGCTGTGAGGCAGGAATTCTGGGTAACCACGTGCCCTTCCTTAGGCTGAGATAGCTCTTACCTATCCACACCTGTCCTAATTCACCTAGTTAGCTCTTAGTATCTTTTAGGTCTGAGTTCGGTTATTATTTCCTTAAAGAAGCCTTCCTAACACTTTCCTAATTAAATTTCTGGCCAGACATCTGTCTCAATATGTGAGTTATATACTAGTGTCTTAAGTTACCCAAAAACTTGGTGGCTTCAAACAACAAACATATTTTTTATCTCACACAGTTTTTCAGAGTCAAGAATCTAAGACCAGTCTAACTGGCTCAAGGTCTCCCATTAGCGACAGTCAGATGTTGGTCAGGCCTGCAGTGGTCAGGGCTAGAGTAGACAATGAATACAAGAAGCCAAAACTGAAAGTCTTAAACCCTTAATCACTTGTTGAGATGGTATAAGCAAGAGGCTGAAACCAGAGAAAGCAGTGACCCTCCCTTGTTCCATTTGCCCCCGTGAATGGTACATCGGTCAGTGATCAGGTGGGTCAGCACAAAAGTGGGATTTGTCTCACTGTTGGAGGAGCCTCGAACAAAAGGCTCTGGAAGTTTGATGAACCCTGTGCTTGGAGGGAGAGTGAGGGGAAGGGTTGGGACTAAGAAAGTACTGAGTACAAAGCCAAAATGAAATATCTTCAAGGTTTCTTCCTCCTCCACCTCCCAATAAGGAGGCCTCAGCAGTGAGACCCAAAGAAGACCTCTGCCAAGGCCTCAGACACCTTGGAAAGCAGGTGGAGTGCAAATGTGTGAAGAATGAGACTAGCTGAGGGCCCAAGCCTTTGACAGCAACTCCCTTCAGAGACTGCAGCGCATTGACTGTGCACTAGGTCTGATGTAGGGAGGGCAGTTTTCTCCCATAAAGCCTTTTTAATCGCCTATAGGCAGGCCCGAACAATCACACGTGGGCTTTTAAACAGGCACTGATACCTCAGAGTTTCAGCTTCCAAGCTGGCTCCCTTGCAGCGCACCTGGCAGGAAGCCCCAGTTCCTTACTGTGTGGACCCTGCCATAGGTTGGTTAAGTAGTCTCATCACATGGCAGCGGCTTTCACCATAAGTGAGTGATGGCAAGAGAAGAGCCTTGAGGGAGGCACCATGCCTTTAGCACTAAGCAGAAAAGTCATGCCACTTCAGCCATATTTTTTGTAGTCACTCAGTGTATCCAACTCAAGGGGAGGGGAATTAAGTTCCACTTTTTGAAGGAAGGTATGTCAAAGAACTTGTATGTTTATTTTAAAACAACAACACTGGAGTAGATCATCTTAAGGGGAGAGACATTATGCTCCTGTTCATATACAAAGTTAAGTCACAAAGTGACTTTGTGTATGCTTTGTTGCTACTTTTGACCTCTATTTGTCTGACTCTGGCTCCAAATGTAGAATACAGAAGAATATATAATTGAATATCATCTTTAAGTCCAACAAACATGTTTCAAATATAATTTTTAAACTATTAATTGATTTCCCTTAATCTGTAAATTTACAAATCAATTCAATGACCCAAATTTGTAAATTTACAAATCAATTCAATCAAATCACCCCAAAAAGTCAAGTTATGCATGCATTCATGGCATTGATTGATTACTTAAGATTATGTCAGATTCAGAGATTTGTTATAATGATTTTAACCAAGACTTTTTTCTTTCAAGTAACTGATATGAAATATCCACGAGAGTTGATGTAATAATTCTAACAAATATAGAAAGGCTACAATCTGAGCATCAGCATCTTTTTCAATCTTGTTTTCAGATGTCAAGACCAAAAAAGTGCAATATTATGATTTAGTCTGCTCACTGGGGTGCTATCAAACAAGTGAACTGAGGCGAATTTATTTATTAGTGAAGGAAAGATGACAACAAACAGTCTTGGAGGGCTTCGGAGTTCCATTTCATTCAATGTTAGGAAATGCTGGGGAACCACACTTCCTCTCTACATAAAACTATTGTTGTCATGTATTTACTGGAACAAAAAACCAGTTTACAAACTCTGCTAGGGAAATCGGAGCAACTTTACATTGGTGGTGGCATTACTTCTTACACGGGATTTCCTAAATAACATTACTCAACACATTGTTTCTTGAGATCCTTTTCCTGTATTTTGTAGTAACTGATCCAAACAGAATGCACTAAATCCCCTTCAGAGTTAGGGAAAGTTACTGGTCTATGGACATCTCAACATTACTCTTCCAGCATGCTGCTTGTCTCTTAACTCTGCCATTCATTGTTCAAATATAATTTTTCAATTTCTTTTAGTTGTGTTAAAATTAGAAATATTGGAAACTGAAACTAATTCTCAACTAAGAGACACCACAGCTGTTGGTCTTCATGCTTTTTAATGTAGATCATCTCTGTGTTTTCTTTTAGTCTTCTACATCTTCCCAAACTGAGCTCTAAAACCCAGAATCATCAACAGGTCTAGGCAAAACAAAAACAAACAAACAAACAGCAGAGTTTGTTCTTTCTGGACAAAGACTGGGAAAAAGAGCGCCCCAGCCATTCTTCCATGTAGGAAAAATGGAGTCAGTCAGGCTTCCTCACCCAAATGTCTGGGCAACCATGACTTAGCAATATTCATATAACCTTGAACATGAGCCCACGTGCACAGACTCACACTCTGTTATATAATATCTTGGCACCCTGTGGATTTTGTGTGCCTTTAGTACATAAGGGAGTTGAAACTTCACCATGGGATGCACAGCCTGTAGAGTGCATTAATAACTCCACCCCTGAGTAGAGGCATGTCAGACATCCCCACAGCTCCCCACATCCTGCCTGGCCTTGAAAGGCTGCAAGACACTCCACGCATCAGGACCTGGCACTAGCCTGACCCACTGGCTGGTGAAATAGCAGGAAGCCCCAATGAGCCCCAAGATCACTGCACAACCCTGCTTCTAGTGGCAATCCTGGCCCTGGTGGGGCAGCACCAACAGAAGCCTATTACTCCCTGTCTTCCACCCAGGAGCACAGAAGGGCCAGGTCCAGTAGCTTCCACTCTCCTATCCCCTTACAGATGGTAGTTCAGTGATACCAGGTAGCCCATGGAAGTGCCCTCCATATTTGTAGATGGCACTAGCAGGGATCAAGTATGAGCATGTTTTAGTTTGCTTGGATTGTCATAACCAAATATCATCAATTAGATAGCTTAAACAACAGACACTTGTTTCTCATGGTGCCAGAGGCTGGAAATCCAAGAATCATGGTGCTGGCAAAGTTCTGTGGAAGACACATTAGTGGTGTTCAGGGTTAAGACCCAGGGGAAGGGATGAGTATGGTTATCAAGAGGTAACATGAGGAAGTACTATGATGGTACAGTCTAGTATTCTGTGATGATGGTTACACAAGGATACATGTGTGCTAAAATTGCATAGAACTACACACACACAAGTACATGAATAACTGGTGAAATACAAATGAACTGTGTGGATTATGTCAATGTCAATTTTTTGTTTTTGGTCTTGTGCCATAGTTTTATAAGATATTAGCATTGGGGGAGGCTGAGGGAAGGATGTACAAGACTTCCTTGTACATTTAACAAAATCCTATGAATCTACAATTATTCAAAATAAGAATGTTTAAAAAAAAATGATGTCTGGCTTGTATGTAAAAGGCAGAGTAAAGGACAAGAACAGATGGGGGACACCAGTAGTGGTTTGTTGATATTCCAGTAGTAGAAGGATGTTGTTAACCTTGACTACTGTGAGGGCAGTAGAAAAGGAAGTATACAAATTGTTAAATATTTAAGAAGTCTCAGTATAATATTGATAAGATGTGATAATTATTTGGCTATGGGGAGATGGAGAAGGAAAAGGAAACACTGAATAATTTAACCTGTAAAGCTTGTGCATTTTGCTACCATTTGTTGGGATAGAAAACAATGAAAGAAAACTCACTTGCAGTAGGTGAAAACTCATTTGCATGTGCTCATTTTGAAAGGCTGAGGAAGTACACTAGTGTAAAAGTTATTAGTTGAATGTATAGATTAGTACTCAGAAGTTAGATGTAAGCTTGAGCTGTCAGTGGAAAGCTGACTATGGGCATGGCCATACTACATTGAATAGGAAAAGAAATCATGAAATGATGAGTGAAAAGGACCCAGGGTAGAACTTTAGAGAGCTCCATTGTTTAAAGTTAAGGAAGTCATGAAAGGGAGAATGAAATTGCCAAAGAAAATGAGAAAGGGAGGTCAGTAGAATGGGGTATGAGGATATGCCAATGTAAGTCAGAATGAACTCAGGAAATGTAAGCTCTCTGGTGGTTGTATTAGTCTTTAAATTAAGTAGAATTTGAGGAGCATTCATGGAAAGGAAAATATGTCCTTGGTTGGAGAAGAATTGTCTGTGTCTTCTATTTTACTCTAAGGCAGCTTAGAGAAGAGACTGTTCACAACTGCACTGGATTGCCCTGCGTTGCGTTATACCCAGAATGCTGCAGCGAGGCAGGGAAATGTCTGTGCTGCATCTCATAGTTAGGGCCAACCTTTCAAGTAGCACTGTGCTGGTGTTTTCAGTTTTCAGGTCCTCCAACAGATTCCTACTTGACTCAAGAAAAAAACAAGAGAAAACAGGACCGTATTTGGTTATAATCTTTTCCTGGAAGGGTCCTAAATATTCTGGGGACTTCATTCTATAAACAAGATAAATATATTTTAAAAAAACTCATATATAGAAATAAGCTTATAAATATGTGCCAGTTCTGCAGAAAACTTAAAATACACCCAGCCATACCCGGCTATTTTTAACCAGTCCAGTCAGTGGATGTTGTACAACCACCATCACCACCATCACCATCACAGTAGCTGACATGTCTTGAATGTTTGCTAAGTTCCAGTGCTCCAGGTGCTATGCTAAGTTGTTCGTGTAACATTTGATTTCATCCTTAAAAATACCTGTTTGGTATTGCAAATATTTTTTATTTCTATTTTACAGGTGATGTAATGAGGACTTCGTGATTGGAAGTAACTTGCTCAAGTTCCCAGAACTGGTTAAATGCAAAGTGGGGATCCAAATCACTATGCCCAATGTCTTACCCATCACACAATATCGCCTCTAAAGGGTAAGTACATCACTTAATATGTTATTACTCTTGACTTGATACACATCATTACCACTCTGAAGGAAAGATATAAAGTAAGCACAAGAAGAGTGTGTGCACTATGTGCAGACATAGGGCACACCTCCACCCTGCCAATGTTCAGCTGTTTCAAACATATTAATTACAATCCAAAGTTCAAGGACTGCAGGAAATATATATGAAAATATTCCCCTCACAGGTGTGGCTAAAATAAAAAATGTGACCTAGAGTATCTGGTCTTGAACTGGAGTCCCCATTCTTCCAGCTGGAGAAAGGAAGAGCCAGGGGCCAGGATGGTGATCAGCGGTGCCTGAGGCTCAGCAGAGTGAGACCCTTCACTGATCTGCAAGAATCGCACAAAGAGAACGGAAGGTCTTGCCTATCAGCTGGTCTCTGCTTTTTCTCAGACAGTGTTGCCCTCATACCACTTGGAAGTGGTCACCTCTATTTCAAATGTAATAAACCATATCCAGGCAGCAATGGCACCTTTAGAATAAGCAAGACCGGTTTTGTTTACATAGAGCAGGTCTACTTATTTAAAATTCCATAAGCACAGTACTTCCCCATTCTCACTGTGACCACACAGGGAAAATATGTTAATTTTGAGTCCTTGAGAAAATATTCCCCTAAAGTTTGATTTTTATTGAAGATGATTTCTTTGAAATTAAAAATATGTATAATAAATAAAATCTCATTTCTTCCTCATTATAACCCCAAATCATGTTTCTAACAATAGGACAATAGAAGCTAATTATTCATAACGCAGGATAGTTAATGCAGGGGATTTTTCACACTGGTGATGGAAGGCTGAGACTGCCCGGTTAACTAACAACAGAAGGAAGCTGCCAACATCCCAGGCTGGAGGCTCAACATGGGAAGAGGATGTTATCTGAACCTAAGAGCCAGAGTCACTCAGTGGAATCTGGAATCCAGTGGGCCTGATTCAGAGACACTGGAGGCACAGATACACCACAAAACGCTGCACTGGTAGAATGGGAGGGAAAGGAGCATCTTGACTTTTCTTTTTTGTTTGCCCTCCAATATTCTGTGGGTGCCTTCTCTTGGCCAGTCCTAGGGAGAAACCAGCTGACCAGGAGTCTGGGAATTACAGTCTGTAGGGGTCAGCATTGCCTGCAGACAGCAGAGAGCTGGGGAAGGAAGGATATGAGGGCAAACAGGCACAGGACAGGCATGAGCAAGCCATGGTAGCAACCAGTTAATTTAACCAACCATATTGTCCCAGGTCACCATATATACAGTAAAAAAAATTAAGCCACAGAATTCAGAAGTATATGTTTGAGAAGATTCTGGCAAGTATAAAGTAAGAGATACAAGCTATAGAAAAGATCTATAGTTCTCCAAGTTATTTATTGAGTAACATTTGTGATTCGAATTTCACAGCCTGGGAATACAATAGGTAAAGAATAAATAGTAAAGGAGTAAACACTAAATAATAAAGAGCAAACAAGGAAGAGAAGTTTGTTGCTTTATGGATAGTGAAGCCTTTGGGGGATATTTATTTCATTACGCTCTGATTTAAATCATCAATTCCCCTGGAGCTGATTTTCATCTGCAGATGCTGATTCAAATTATGGATCTTTAGGTTCATGTTCAAAGGCACATTGCATCTAATTTGCATCTGTGGCTTAGAGTCATAAAGGCAGTGAGTAGTAGAGGAAGAAGCAGTGACAACTAGCAGCATCACCCTTCTGTGCCTTCCCCAGGGTGTTCAAAAGGTAAAGCTAACCATAGCATCTCTCTTCTACATTTGCCCACAGGCCTTCTGGCACAATTTTATGAGTTTTCCTCTCTTTTCTTTTGGTCTGTCTTTGATATTTATTATAGTTCTACTCCTATAAATATATTTTGATAGTATCAACTCTTTTGATGATTATATTCTTCTGCTAAAATAGGATCATTTGTGCTGTATCATTTTATAACCTCACTTTTCACTTAGCAATGCATGTTGGATATCCTTCTATGATATATTATACAGATAGAGATATGCATGTATATATAATTATATAAAATGATATATGTAAATATATGTTATCTTTATGGCTGCACAGTTTGCCATTGCAGAAATATGTTATCATTTATAATAAATCACTCACATAATAAAATCACTCTTGACAGTTCTAGTTCTAATTTTTCAAAATTTTTACAGCAATGTCATGAATACATCTAGTTATTCACGATTATTCACTTGTGAAGTTATTGCTGATAATAAATCCCCAAAGATATAACTGTTAAGTCAAAATTGTTTTATTAGTCAGTTTAGTCTCCATTCTTCTAGAGCAACAAATTCAAAGGATGCCATTGGCTTCTACCAGCTTATGTCTTGCTCCCATAGGCTGAGGATGGCCTCTCTCTCTCTCTCTCTCTCTCTGTCTTTCTTTCTCCCTCTCTCTCAGATCTTGTAAGGGGAAAAGAGATGGACAACTACAAACTAATTCAGAAAACTTCTGCTAAGAAATACCCTGTATTAATTCTATTCACAATTCACTGTCCAGAGCCAGCATGAACTTAAGAAGACAGAAAAGCAAAATCCTCCTGCAGAGAAGAGCCCTAAAATACAATCCTTTCATGGAAGAGAAGCAAGTATTTTGAGCAACAATACTATCAGAGGTGCCCACAACAATGCATACTGCTGTGATCACTACTTCTACTATAAAAAAAAAACACCAAGGTTAAATGTTGCCACAGACAGAACACAGAGACTGTGAAATAAAGGAAGAATATCATATGTCCCCATCAATTCTTAGCAGATAATTTAAAGTCATGTTGTGGAGAAGTAACATAAATGAAAGACCTTGTAGATACAAGCAGTGTGTCCATTTCCACTTGGCAAACATACTCTACCAGAACATGACCACCACGTATTTTCAGTCCCAGCCACTGGATGACCACAAACCATACTCTCTACCCCTACATCGTCATTGGCTTCTTGCTCACATTTGTTCAGAAGAGAGTTGATTGAGTGCAATAAAATTTAACCATAAAACAAGAGCTCTGTATAAAATAAACCAAACTAACAATCTGGTGATATGTTTGGAATTATTGCTTCAAGTCATTTTTTCCTCTTGAAATGATATGCAGATAATGATAGCATAAAGCAGGTGAGATTACATGGCTGGTATAGCTCAGTGGATTGATTGTGGGCCTGCAAATCAAAGAATCATGGTTCCATTCCCAGTCAGAGCACGTGCCTGGGTTGCAGGCCAGTTCCCAGCAGAGGACGTATGAGAGGCAACCATACATTGATCTTTCTCTCTCTTTCTCCTTCTCTTTTAAAGATAAATAAATAAAATCTTAAAAAAAGAAATTTTATTAAAAAAGCAGGTGAGATTATTAAGGTGACTGGTAATTGAATGTAGAGACATCTGGTCAGTAAAAGCTAATTAAACAGCCTAAGATTTACAATTAACCCACTCTGGAAAAAGAAATTTTCTTACTTACTTTTAAAAAACACACACAGACATGCACAGATAAAGCAAAAATGAAAAATGAGGAAGGCATCAGGGTTCTAGAAGTGTATCAACAACCTGTTTTTTAATCCTGAGTTGTCACAGTTATAGTGGACAATAGAAGACAGCCTAAGTTTTGATGAATAGAAAACTATATATTTTCACATTAAAACAACCAGCAGGAAAGTTCTCTTCAAGTCCATGAAGAATTTATACTGAGAAAAAAGGGCTTATCCAAAAAACAGGTGTGTGGATGATATACTCAGGGACATTCTATGATTGACTGATCAATTGATTTTTTTACTTATAATCCATGTCTAAACCATTTACTTGATGGGCAGACTCATACAAAGCCCCAAATTTGTTCTCTAGGCAGCCACTTTAAGTGTATTGCTTCCTACAGAACAGAGGTTATGGAAGCCTCATTTTTCATCCCCTATCCCCTATGGGTTCCAAGTACTCAAGGATCAAAATGAGGATTAAAGCTGTAACATCAACATTTTTTTGTAAAGCTAGAACACGAAATACCAAAGGAGCTCTAACTCCCACACAAAGCACAACTTAGTCACCATTGCAGCCATAGATGTCTGAGATGCTGTGGACCTTCCAAACAGAAGGGTTCAGGCAGGTTAGGCCCTACTCAGTGTGGTTTGCTAAGAGATGCTGGTGTGTGCGTGCGTGTGCGTGTGAGAGAGAGAGAGAAACAGAGGGAGAGGGAGAATAAGGTGAAACAATAGTAAAAATAGAAAGCAGAAGTTTTCCATTTGTGGATGAATGATGAGGATGAAAAAGAAGACTAAAATTGTACATAATAATAAAGTTCTTCATAGGATTGGAGAGGGAGTTATTTTATAGATGTAAAGAAATAGGATTTTCCAGAGTAAAAGTTTCAATATTCAAAAGCACTGCATTTTTGAAAAGGGGAAGATATTGCAGAAAATGTTCAGTGAGAATTTAGCAGTATCATTTGTGGAAGAGTCTACAGTATTATGTATCAATGGCAGCAGATCATACTTAAATTTCTGTACCTACTTCCAAAGAGAGCATTTTCACAAATGCTGGAAGTTAGAATGGCAGCCCTTCCTCTCAGACCTCATCAAACAGGGTGTTGAGAGCTCACTGACAGAAGACAGAAGCAGAGACCGAAGACTCAAAAACACAGTTTGAAGAAAGGAGTAGTAACCGAGTTACTTACTGCTTCTAATTGCAAATAAAATAAAGTATTTATCGAGGTAACACCCTGTGTTCCCTCACGAGTAGTCACATTGCACAGCTGTCAGTTCTTTGACATTTTTATCAGGTGATTCACAAAATATTGTTACTTTGGCTATGATAACTTGGGGCTGAACCAGCTGAGAAAACAAAAGTTACTGCCATAGCATCATCCGAGCTGATGCTTCCAATATGCAAGCTGTCGCTAGAGGCGGGAATGAGTTATGGCTGAGGGCCCCACCACTAAGAGTATTCCTCCTAAAATGTGAACTTGGCCCAGGCTGGAGTAAAACCACAGTGAACAGTTCAAAGGTGCTAACAGCATTGAACCAATTTCTTGGGTGTGATCTGCAATATTCCTCTTAGTGAGGTTACTGGTCCATTTGAAGGTATATTAGAAAATATCTCGGTGCCAAATCTACCACCTTTTCTTAAGTTATCTGACACTTGCTAAAACCATTAGATGGACATTCAATACAATGTGACATAAATTTATTGATTGTTACTGAATATTTATTACTGTCAGGTTTTTTTGTAAATTAAAAAATATAAGGAATATTACTGCTCATAACAAGCATTTTTAGAAGGAAAAAACCTCTCCTGGTATCAGTTATTTAAAGAAAACTTAGCTATTATTTAGGCAGATGGATCAAAATTATGAAAATGAGGATTGAACAGACAGCTTGCCAGATGCCAAGTATTCTTACATGTTCCCACAAAGCCAACAGAAGACACTGTACGGAGATCCATGTATTATTAACAAATACAAGCTTCCTTGGTATTGGTGAATCTGAAAGGTATATTACAAAAAGACCATTTCTTGCAATCACTATTATCAATTTTCACATCTAAGTTCAGTTCTGATAGAATACAATGTCTCCAAAGTCTTGCTCATCTTAGTTCTTGGAGGAGTGCTGACCCATATAATTCAAGTCACAACAGAAACTTTTACAAACCCTAACATCCAAGAAGCATGTGTCAGGAGACGAAGCCACATGGAAAAGTTTGAGTATACCTAGATGAAAATAATCAGACAGCACTTAAAAAGGGATGATGCTCACTCTTACGAACTCTGTTATCAAGTAGCTAAATCAAGTAATCATGGCAGTATATGTGGTGTTTGATAGCTTGAGCTCTGACACCTGGCTGCTAAAGTTTGAATCCAAGGTCTACCTCCTACTCTATGTATGGTCTTAAGCTAATTTTTTGGCTCTCTTTTCTTTAAAATGGGAAGAAACAATATCGAATGAAAAGATTGGCAGTAGAGATTAAAAGAGAGAATCATGGTCTAGCTGTAGAAGTGTAACTGTACTTGGAAGTTGAATAGAATGATGATACAACTATCTTCTTATCCAGTTTACTGACTGCTTAATAGAAAGAACCATACCCTCTTTATTTTTGTGTCCCAGGACTAAGCATTATGTCTATAGAGCATAATTGGTACTCTATGGATGTTTTTGAAATGAATAAATGATGTATTAGTGACAAAATACAATGGATTTGGTAAAAATGAAAAAAACACTTATTTTTAAATACTAATTCATATCCTAGGATTAATCTAGGTTTTCAACCTCTTATGAAATATGGTTAAGTTTACTTACACATAAATTTGAAAAGAAATAGAGTCATCCAAACTCTATGTAAGACATCTGATCCCAAGAGTGACTGTGGAAGAGTGCAAAGACAGCTCCCCAAAGATACAGTCACTTCCTGCTCTGGCTGGTGTGGCTCAGTGGATTGAGTGCCAGCCTGTGAACCAAAGGGTGGCTGGTAAATTCCCCGACAGGGCACATGCCTGGCGGCAGGGGTGCCAGTGTGGGGTGCCCGAGAGGCAACCACACATTGATGTTTCTCTCTCACTCTCCTCCCTTCCTTCCTCTCTCTCTAAAAATTACATAAATAAAATATCTTTTTAAAAGAGATATAGTCACATTCTAATCTCTGGAACCTATGACTGTTAGTGACAAAGAGTGAATATTACCTCACATGGCAGAAGATGTGATTAAGTTAAGGATACCGAGATCAAGGGTTTAGCCTGGCTCATCCAAGCAGGCCCTTCATGCATACAGAGCAGATGCAGGTGATACAAATGCTAGTGAAGAAACACAGCATCCACCAGAAGCTAGAAGAGGCAGGGCTAAGCTCTTCCCCAGAGATGCTAGAGGGCGTGGCCCTGCCCATCCCTTGATTTCAGACTTGTGGCCTCCAGTACTATGAGAGAGTAGTTTCTGTTGCTTAAAGGTGCCAAGGTGGTGGTAATTTGTTACTCAAACCTAGGAAACTAACCCTCACACGCACAGTCTGTCCCATGGACAGTAATCTTGCTCTGTAATTCCAGCTTTGAAATCACACAGAATTGGGCTGAATGTGACTTTGGGCCAATTGCTGAAATATCCTATCCTTAGTTTATTCCCCATAAAATAAGATGATTAAATCTTGTTTATTAAGGGTGGGTGTAAAGCATCGAGTACATAGTAAGCAATCAGTCAACCTAAATTCTTGTTCTTGTTGTGAGCAAAATAAACTGAAGTCCAGTCATCCACCCAAGAGTCTAGTGGCAAAACGTGGCAGTCTCTAGGAGTCTATTAAACATGTTCTACCAGAACTGGTGCAGGCTGACATATTAGTGTCCGAGGCCAGCCTACTGGATGAGCTGAGGCTACAGAATTACCCAGAATGCAAGTTGGATGAGGAATCAGATGCCACAGGACAGAATTCGTGTCCAGTTTTGCTGCCTTCAAGACCCAGCAAGACTGTCTCAAAATGAGACAGTGGCTTTGAGCATAACTGGCTACTTGAGAGAGAAAACTAGATCTTGTTTATAAAATGACTATTTTATTCCCATCCTTCGGGAATAGTTGATCTTTTCATCTGTAAGCATGAATCATGAAGTCTTTTGTAACAATAGTGAAATCAAGAAAGGATTAAAACTCAAGAAGTTCTCTCATACACACACAAAAGTGTTCTCCTAACAATCTTTAAAACTGCCATTCTTAACTTGAAAATATACACTTCCTCATTGGAGAGGAAAATATTGTTACCAATATAGTAATAACATAAACACATCTTTGGGAATTTCCCCAAACAACTTCCCTTTCTCTGCAAACCTTTCTTTTCTCAGGATGGTCTCCCTTTAACTGAAATCTAACCTTGTGTTAGCTAATGCAGTGATGTGGAAGAACACGCAGTTTAAACAGGATGCATGCTCCACTCCAAATCCTAAATCTTGTAAGGAACAAACATGCCTTATGAGGATGTAGCAGAATGTAGTATGTGCTACAATTGTCAGGACAAAGGATCTAGTTAGCTGTTATTTACTGTTATTTACTTTCTGCCCTGTTCTTCCAAGTCTCCTCCCATGTTCTCTTTGCCCCAGCATCTATTCTCCTCCACTGGTGCCCAAAGGTCACTGTCATCTGTACATCCTGTCTGAAGATGACCACAGTCAAATGTAGCAGAGAAGAGTAACTCCGGATTCCCTCGTGGGAGCATTCAAATCATTCTGAGAAAGAGGTGATTTCAAACCCTGCACAGGAGCATTGCCCAATACAGAATTTTCTCTTGATTATCAAGTGAATTCTGAAAAAGAAATGAAGACATTGGTGCTGGATTATATATTACCTGGATGCGTGTCTTTTCTTGCACGGTTTTTTGGAAATCACAGGGATCAATGCAGATGGCCAAGAACAGTAGAGCAAGGACCTAAAATTTTAGAAAGAGCCTAATGTCTTAGAGACAAACAAGAATCAGAATAAGTGAAGGCATTTTATAATATGAAATATAAAAAATTCTAATTATATCTCTTATTAATATAAGTAACATAAAAATTATTTCACAAAACTCCCTAATAGGTTTTTAAATTAATTGTATACTTGTATATCATTTTTAGACTTTAAAAAGCAGATTTATCTAAAATGTATAGAAATTAAAAAATGACAGCATCCCCTAGATTCTTATCATAATATCAGTAGTCCATCTGCAGATATGTTTCAAAATAAGAGATAAACTATGCTATTCCATCACCGCCAGTGGAAAGATGGATCAACCTATCACGAGCAAGCATGAATCCTGTGCTTAATAAACAAGATGTTAAAAGTCGGTCTTCACAAAGTTGGGCTCTGACCCCATGGCTCTCACCCTGACCTCCTCACCCCCCACCCTCCATTCCTATTGCCCTCCCCTTTCTGCACATTTTACTGTATGCACACTGGCCTGCTGGTTGTCCTCAAACACACTAAACCCTCTGCCACTTCAGGGCTGATGTACTTGCTGTTTCCCCCACCCTCAGGTCTGAACCTAAATATTGTCTTATTGTCTGCATCACCCTATGGAAAACAGCAGGGTGCCTTGCTAACATCCTCCATTTTCTCTTCTCTGCCTGATTTATCCCTTTGACCCTTGTTGTTTATAAGTTCAATGATATCAGGGGTGTTTATGCTTTTATCCTAAGTGTTCGAAACAACTTTGACACAGGGCACCAAAAGATATGCATCAAATGAATCAGGTTGCCTAGCTATAGTTCCGAGTTCAAGTGTTATCATAAAATATTTGATCTAATCTTGACTTTAAACAACATTCAGGCACATGTTGAACTTTAGGGAGGTTGTCAAAGAATGTAGGTCAGAGGGTATGTCAGGTCTTTGCAAGTAGAGGTTGTGTCTAAGAACAAATTACAGGAGCCCCTGTTGTCCCAGAGAGACCGAGGTCAGAGGAACTGGCAGCATCTCCAGAGTGGACAGGGCGACAGGCCAGGTCTGATGGGCCAATCAGACCACATCTGCACTGTGTGCCTGGAGACCAGCACTACGGGTGGTGACAAGCACGTTGGACTGGGACTCTGGAGGCCTGGCTTCTCCGTCTGACAATGTGCAAGATGTGGGGCCAGTTGCTTCAACTCCCCAGTCCTCCGTTTCCTCTGCTAAAAACAGAGGCCAACCACATATGTGATTTTGAGACTTTTTCTTAAAGAATAAATAACTTGTCTCTTTCCCCCCAAATGAAATGTACAGAAGACATTCCACTACTTAAAATGAGGAGCGATGACCTGACGACTACCTCCTGGCCACAGGGCCGCTTCTCTGCAGACCCTGGAGACCAGCTTGCAGGTCACATAAGGTCAGGTCACTTCAGATGTCTGCTTCTAAAGTAAACACAGTATTAGCTGCATGGAGAAAGAAAATAAGGAACTGGTTATAAAATAAAGCTTAGGCAAAGTTCAGGAATATCTAATAAGTCCTTTTTTCAGCTGCACTTCCTCCTACAAGCTACACCTGGCAGTTACTATATGGATATATTTCTTGTCACCTAGAAGTCTAAGGACCTCATTTTGGTGAAAGATGGCTAGATGAAGTTGAATAGCAAAATTCTCTTTTGGGGTGCTACCAATGACTATATGTCATTATGCAGTTTCTTAACAGTCACATGTGTTAGTTTCATCTGTACAGTTAGACAATATCTACTTTATATAGTTGTTTTGAAATTTTGATGAAGTAATTTACAAAAATTTGGCTAAATTGTAGTTCCATAAGGTAAGGCTTTTACTAAAATAGCAAAGACCAAGTCAAATAAGAATTTTCACGGTCAATGTATAATTCTGTTAATATCCATTCTTATAAATATCTTTTTAATATACTAGATTTGGATAGTTAGATTACTATATTCAAGAATTATTAAATATTTAAACATATTTTGAAATAATAGATTTTCATAATTGCAGTTCACAAAATCCTCCCAAATGTGCTCTCTAGATAAAATCGACCACCAAGCTAAGAATGTCATATAGAGAACAATTTTTACTTGCTCACTGAGGTCTAAAGCCTTGAAAGTAAGCTATATGAAGTCATTCTGTGTACACAATGCTACTTTAATTCTTTTAAATTATTTAAATCTACAAGCAATTATTGTGTCACCTTAAATCACTTCTGCACATTCAAAAGCAGACTAAAGTTATCAGCTACATATCCTATAAACTACTTGGAGGTGAACTTCTAGGCAGATCCTCTATTCTATTCATTTTGGGGATCTTTTAAGAGAAGGTCTACCAACAAGCTTAAAATTCAAGAGGCGCTGAAGGGAAATTGGTGGTTTCCCGGAAGGACCTCTAAGTAGCCTTAGGATGTGCTATTAGCTCTGTCATTTCCCACATTCCAAAGTCCTTAAGCTTCATGGGTCAAAAATACAATTTGTTAGCATAATGGTAGAGGTTCATTTCCTAAACACTGTCTTAGATGAACCAGGTTCACAAGAGATGAATATACAAAATTAGGATGCTTAAAAATTAATTCACTTAATTAAGTATTATAGCAATCATGGGTCCAGACAACCAGGTTAGCATGACCAGCGAATTTGTTTTCTCTAGGCAAAATGGAAAATTAGATAGGAAGCTAAATCCTAATTAGAGGGCTGCTTTGAATGTACGTAAGTTAGTTGTATAATTCAAACGTGTGGCAGGCAGTGGTTACTCTTCATGGAGAGATTGTGCGGCTTGCAAGCTTACCCAGCCCCTGGGAAATAGAACCCTGGGTAGGGACCACATCTGTTTGTCTCCAAAGTCTACACCCTGTTTTAATGAGTGTGACACTATAGTCGATGTCATAAGCGATAAAAGAGAAGTATGGTTCCTCAGAGAGCTTATAATCTCACTAGGAAGCCAACTCTGACATTTATTGTACTGTCAGAAAGTAATATAAGGAAATATTTCATTGATGCCCAAGGCCCAGATGGTACTGGCAGTAAGAGAAAGTACAATAAAATTCAGAAGATTCAACGAAATGCTTCAAAAAGGAGGCAGACTATATTTTAATGAGAGCATTAAAGGAGAAAATCCTGGCTGGATGTCTATCAAACCCCTTTATCTTTGTCCACATTTGAGTTCATAGCCACCCACACGCAGTCAGAACAGGAACTGGTTTGGTAATACAAATTCCCGTCATAGTGTAAATATGTTTTCACAAAGCTCATTTGCATACAGTAGACATTACTAGAAATGCTAGTCTTCCCAACAGCATGTCCTCAGCTATCTCTAATGATTAATAAGTCATAATCAATTTAAAACCACTCTGTATTCTATTTATCAATCACAAACACCATCAGGAAGCAAAAAGAGGGTAGAGTTTTACACTGCAGCAAAGTTGCCCTAAAGCAGGGGGTTTCCACCTAGGGGATTTTGCCCTCAGGGGATATTTGGCAATGTCAGAGACACCTTTGATAGCTTTGAATCAGGGTGACAGGAAATGCCACTATCAAATAGTACACAAAGCACAGGACTGTGGACAAATTATCCTACAATGCACAGCACAGGCCCTCAATAGCAAAGAACTCCCCAACATGAAATGATTATCATCCTGAGGTTGAGAAAATGGGACAGAGAGTTAAGAAATACCCTATTATATGGGACCAGTACCCAAACCTGACACGGGTTCACACCTATGGTTTGTATGGTATCCTTCCTGAGATGGACAGAAAAAGAGTTACAGTCCCCAAAACAAGAGATCTACACAGCATCTCCATGGACAGAATTTTTTCTCTTATTCTTTCCCTTATTCATATTCCTCTGGCTCTTCCTACCAGCCTGCACCTGATTGCATCAAGATCTGTGTTTTAGGGTTGAACTTGGTGGGGTGTGTGTGTGTGTGTGTGTGTGTGTGTGTGTGAAGCAAAATTTCATTTTTTTGAAATGAAAAAAAATGTGGCCTAAGGGCCACTCAATGCAATTATTATAAAGTTGTTTAGGTTATTTTTTAAAAGAATTCTACATATAATGTATTCTTTTCTTGTTATTCACATCTAATATGAAAATAAATGTAGAAGACTTGGATTAGTCAATGATGTGCATTTTTCCACCAATCGGTAAAATAAAAATATTTAGTAATAAAACTGATTTTGTAAGAGAAGAAAAACATGTTTAAAGTATGTAAAATGCATGTATGTAAAGAAAAATACCTTAATGTTTGTATTAAACTTTTCAACACGTGCTCACACCCATGGTCTTCCTTATATTCTTACTCAGATGGAAAGAAAAGGAGTTATGGTCCTATTTTAAGACAGAAAAAGACCAAAGCCAACAGATCTACATAGCACCTCCAAGGACACAATTCCTTCCCTTATTCTCCACTAAGCCATAGCTGAAGTTATCTAGGGAGAGAACCTCAGAATACAAGATGAAATAAGAAAAAGTCCTAAGAGGAAGAGAACATAAGATGGAGAAAAATGTATTTGAATTCACAGGAATCCAAAAGAACTTCAATTCACAAATGGGGAAAATGCCATATATTTCTCAGGATATAATAAAAAGTGGGCTATGGAGTTAGAGGCGAAGTGATGAAAATCAAAGGGATGTGATTATTTCATGACCACTGAGAAGACACAGAACCCACATCTTCCAGAAAGCCAGATCACACCCCGTTTCACTGCTTCTGAGCACCTTCATTTCTCATACTCAGCATCCTTCCCACAAGAAATGAGACTTGCTGTGAATAACTGTTCTAGATGCTCTGTCCATGTCCAGTTGTCCAAATGTTAGTCACACTGGAACAGAATATCTGGGATCCACAAATGGAAGTTAAATTTAGAAATCCCCAAAAGGCAAACCTCCTCTTCACCCAGATGATAGTCACGCATGACCCTTTAAGATTCATTCTATAGGAAGTTCCTTGTGTTTAGATGCACCACATATTCAATGTGACTTATATTTGCTTATATACTTGATATGATTAGAAGTCCTCCCTCTATTAATAACCAGTAAACTATTGCTGTGGGTGTACGCTCTCCTCCTTCCACATGAAAACACACCTTGTCTCTTTAGTCCAAAGTTTGTTTCAGCATATACTACATTTGGACATGGTTTTCAGATGTTTCTCTGTTACGGCCAAGGATTTGAGTGAAGCCATCAAAGATCATGCTTTATTCTACCTCTTTCATGGGGAGGTGAAAGTGATTTGATTTCCCTGAGAGTAAAAGTTTAGTCCAGGATTATATTTTCACATGACACTTAGAAAACAAAATAACCCCAAGTATTCAGTATTTTTACTACTGGAGAAAATTCCCGGAAGCAATTCCAGTTCTGTTCTTTCTTTCTAAAGCCTGGAGACAACTTTGTAGGAAGTTCTTTTCTATGTAATAAAGTATCAAAATTTTCAATTTCAGAAGCATGTAACACATCAGTGTTTTGGGTAGAACACTCATCACCCACTAATTGCACTCCAGAGCACATGTGTACCATCAGATGAACTTATTTCTGGTGTTATTCCTAAAGCGGGCGGTTCCTTCCCTTCCTCCTTCCCTCTCTCCCCAAGTTCTAACAGCCACAGAGTAACAGCTGATCATTTAGATTATGTGTATCATGTAAATATTTCTGTTTTCATTTAGAAATGTGAGTAATTCCATCTGAATTTCCATTCTTAATAAAATATATTAGAGTTATCATCCCAATTAGGACTCAGCCTGAATGTGCAGGGTCAGTGGTCCAACTCCATTGTCATCCCTCATTTCTCCCACTTCTCTAATTGCTGCTCCATAGTTTTGTGCTCTCAGGTCATCCTTATATATTTGATCAAAGAAGTTCATAAGGAGTGCCAACACAGGTAACCACTTTTAATAGTGGTTAAGTGAAACCCAGTGGGCCTAGGAGATAGGGAGTGGCCAGACCATGTGTTGCCATCTGTGCACAGGTGTTAAATCCACTTGGGGATCTAATGCTTCCAAAAAAGAATTAGTTTTAGCACTCTGCAAAATCTCCTGGTTTAGGTATTCTATTATCATTTTGATGGATTGAAAAATAAGTAATTTTATCAATGTACACACAATTAAGTAGAAAATGAACCAAGATCTCAAATGGCTGGAATGCAAGCCAGGGTTGATACCAAAGAAGATTTACTTAAAAAAGAACAATGCGTACACAGTCTTTAATAATGCCTATGTGTGTATGACATACACATGATTTCATCTGATCTTTATCTTAAAAGAAAATATTATTTCTATTTTACAGATTTTAGAAAGGGTTCATAGAAGATACGTAATCTGTTCAAAGTCATGACATTAGTAATAGGCAGAGTTAGGGCTTAAATATAGGTCTGCCTGAACCCATACTGTACACAGTCTCCCCCAAAGGATATTTAGAGAGTGATGGAGTGCAGGTGATGCCTCCACCATCTGCACCCCCATTGCAAAGAAATGTTACAAAGAAAATGTGATCCGATATGGGCCCTGAGGCAAGTTTCAAGAGGTCATGGGAAGGGCTACCTGGAATAGCACCATCACCAAAGCAGGATCTGGCAATGCCATGAGCTGTTTCCCTTATAGGTCAACAGGAAAGAAGAGATCAGAGAGTGAGGCTCTGGCTAAACTGTGCTTTAATTACCAGGCTGAGAAGTTATTATTTGGGATACAATACATATAATTGGAGAATTATATGCTCATGGTGGCATTTTTGGACAGTTACTGTGACAGCTGCATGATAAAAGCTAGTTTGGAGGGGGAGACACAGGAAAAGCAGAGAGATGAGTTCACAATGCTTCTGGCAAGAGAAGGTGAGTCTAAATGATGGTGATGACAGTGGAGCTGTAAAGGGAGCACAGATACAAGAAAAGAGTTCCCATGTGGGGAGATACTCAGCGGAACTTGGCAACAGATGGAATGGGATGAGCAAGAGATAATGGAAGCAAGCCTGCTCCAAGACAGTGTCATGTTTTGATCGAGATGAGGATGAGGCAGTTATGTGACGTAAGCAAGTGAAGGAAGGGGATGTTACGGGGGAGAAGATGACAGAGCTGAAGGTGACCTGTCAGGTTTTATAATATAATACTGTTTCTGGAACAATACTAGGCTGAAAAACACATAAGTATTTCATTAGGATCAAAAGAATGATCTAGGGTAGATGACCACAGACTAGGCCTCTTAGAAGCTAGTATTATTTTGTAGTCAAAGATGCCTAGAGAGGCATATAGCTCACATATATAAGTAATTTATGTGCATGCTTTTTTATTTAGGTTTTTAAAAAATAGAACAAGAAGATCACCGAGAACTTGCTCATAGTCTTTCTGGTCCCACTCATGTTAGAAGTTGTTACTGGGTGTCACTCATTAAGAACTAACTGGTTTTGATAAGTAGATACCTCTCAGAAGATAAAGTCTAAGAATTTAGCTTCCAGAGACAGAGAAAGATGAAGGGGGGAAAAACCAAGACACCTGAAACTTAGTAGGAGAAGAACTAAATTCACCCAAAATGTTATTTGGGAAGCAGAGCACAATCATGGTGGCCAGTGAGGAAAACCAATGAAGCTGATGAAACGGAACCAACAGAGCAATGCTGGTCCAAAGGAAAGTTCTCCCAGGGAACCTGTGACTCAGCTGTCCACGATGACTTGGTACAGAGATGCTCATCTGTAATTACTTTTGTTTCTAGAAACAGGGAGGTGCTGCTAGCAATGAAATTTTGTAAGAGACAAGGACAGGTGAGGAGGAGATAAAAAGAGGAAAAGACCCAAAGGGTGCACCTGGGAAAGAAATAAAATGATGTAGTCATTTCATCATCTGCACTTTGTAAGGAAAAGAGGTTGTTTGAGATCTAAGATGCATTTTAAAATATATTTACATTGTTTGGAGGAAATAAGTTTGAAGTCCATGTAGTAAAAAAATATTCAAAAGGTCAAACATTAAATTAAAATTTACAAAAGAGAATAAAGATGAATTTCCAGTTGGATTTTTTTTAGTTTTTCTTTTCATTAAATTGAATTTAATTACAGCATTTATATTCATGTCTGCAAGTCCAAATCGAGGCCAATCTTAGAAGATGTGGCACAAGTTGAAGAACTTTATAAAAAGCTTGCCCAAAAGAAAGTTCCTGCCCTGGCTGGTGTGGCTCAGGGGATCGAGTGCTGGCCTTCGAACTGAAGGGTTGCCAGTTCAATTCCCAGTCAGGGCTTATGCCTGGGTTGTGGGCCAGGTAAGGTCCTCAGTAGAGGTCCACAAGAGGCAACCACACATTGATGTTTCTCTCCTCTTTCTCTCTCCCTTCCCCTTTGTCTAAAATAAATGAATAATTTTTTGTAAAAAATGAAAGAAAGTTCCCATCTGCCTGCCGCTCACTGATCTGGGATTCCTGTAATTACAGATGCAGTAATATATCTTCATGTAAGCTGTCCAAGATTTCCTTTGGAGGGGGCATCTTCCCAAAAGTGGCTCCTACATGACCTTTCTATTGGTCACTCACACCACAGACAGATCTTCAAAGAACAGCCACCGAAAAGGAGTCAGTGTTTGCAGATGTGGACTGACTTGGAGACGGAGCACCTGCAAGGGAAGGAGCTGTGGCTGCAGCATGATGGGCAGAGCCAGCACTCTCCGACCCGGACGCGGAACCTCTGATCACTTCTTTAAAGGCAGTTCCACGTGGTGTTTCTGGAGTCTTCTGGGGTCGGAATGCCTATTCCTCTTCTTTTCCACAACAAACTTGTCCCCTGGGACTCCATCTCCTTGGAGCATACTGAAGCATAATTTTACTCCAGTTACTAATGTTCTATAATAAAACTGTGAATCCTGATTGCGTTTGCTAAGATTTTTTTCCTCAGATAACTACTGCGGAAAAGATAGGCTCACACAATGTACCTTAAGGAAGTTACAGAGCATAAGAGCTACATTAATCACAGGTCACCTGATCTTCATCAAAATATGACTGGAGCTGAGCCACAAACTTTTTTTTTTAAGTGAGAGTCAGACTTTCCAGCCCTTCATCCGATCTTGGTAAGCCCCGAGCAACTATTTTTCAGCTTTGTACCAACAGCCCACTACCTTTGACTCTTTCGATAAAGATAATCCATTGTCAAGGGTAGAATCAAGGGGAAATCCCCAATCAGTACCAGGTTTCTGCTTTTCCAAACAGAATTTCATGTACAGCCATTTAGAGCCATTATCTATTTTATATATAGTAAGTGAGAAACCAAAAAATCTACATTCTTTGAATTAAAATGATTGCACATTTTTTATAAAAAATTGTTCCTATGCCTTCTTCAGCCTACCCTGATAAACTACACCAAAAATATTTAAGTGGATTTGGTCTGTTTTTCACTTGAAAAATTGGGGCACTTTGACTAATTTGGGGGACCTGAAATTTGAGAATGGAACAGGATTTCAGGACTGTTTGGGCCTTATTTCCCTGTCTCTTTGGAGACTTGAAGGGAACTTTTCATTGAAAACACACATAAATACATCTGGAAAGTTCATGCATTTAAAGTATGGTTAATGAGTGACATTACTTAATTTCTGGACTATTCAAACAAACATGGGATAGAAATAGAAGGTCCTGAAAGCCTCACAGTGTAGTGGTGTCTCCACCCATTCCCATCTGCAGTCTTTTCTACCTCACCCTTCTTTTTATAGACCCTGGGTTGGGAAATTTTTATAAATTATGGGATATTAGATCCCCTTTTCCCTTGCAAAGTAAGAATGTATGTATAATTTCTGGTACTGGACAGGGCAAGATCAATGGTAGACAAGGAAGGGAAGTTCCACAGGCCAAGTGAGACCACTTGAGCTTCACCTGTGCCTGTCACGGCTTCTCTGTCAATAAGAGATGTCTACAGTTACATTAATCTCTGGTGTGCTGGATCTGGCTCCAACCTGTTTCTAAGAGACACGAATGCGTGCATCTCTTCCCAAGTTCTAGTTCACTAATGTCACATTTGTTGTTTGAATTCAGTCATGGTGAGAGTATTCAAACCATGGAAAATAGCAAATGCTCACATCAGGCCTTTTTATTTTTGGACAGCCAAATGGCCAGCACACTGCCAATTAAAATTTACATGAAAGAAAAGGAAATACAAAAGAAGTCCTACCCAACATACATACAGTGCTCTCACTGGAAGCGAGTCTGATGAAAATAACTTTTCTCATTTTCCCTGATGTCTCAGCATGCTTTATGCCATTGCGGCATAGCAGCATCACCATAACCTGAGAACTTGCAAATCAGAAACTCCAGGTTGGGTCTCAACACTAAAGACCTCCTGGGGATTCTGATACTTGCTCAACTTTGAGAACCTCAGCCTTGTGCACTGCATGTAGAAAATCTCCTCAATCTAGGTATGTGCATGTGTGTTTTGAGGGAACAGCGGATGGCAAAGTATATTAAAGGTCAAGTTCCACTATTCAAGGTATGTGATTCCATTTGACTTTTAAGATGGAAGAGATACGTAAAGATAAGACTTATTTGTGGTCTTTTTTGAGATGGAAAAAATGCAAGCTAATGAGAAAGAAACAGTAGTGGGGGAAAAGAGAAAGTCTAAGAGAAAATAACTGTAATTCAACCAAATTCCTTGAGAGGCATAAGATAGAATATGAAATACAAATAATAAAATCAACCTTGAACAAAAACAGCACATATTACATCACAACACTGTCTCATACTTTAGAGACTTGCTCCACCTCTGCCCCAGTTTTCTTTTTTTTAGGATAAGATGCCTACAACATCATCTTAGAAGAGTCAAATAGCACTTTTTCTTTTGCAGATGCAATATCTATCAAGGCATATAAACAGCCGGTCTGTTAAATGCTCAGATAACATAAAAAGCTAGTTGAATTGGCATGAAAGCTAAATTAAAGCTTTTTGTCACAGACATTACTAGGTAAATTAATTGGATGAGTCATGTTTTGTGTTTGAAGTGGGACAAAATTTACAAAATGTTCCAAAAAAAGGAACCTTCAATAAGGGCTGAACACCTACTATGAGCTAGGCATATTATACTTATCACTTTGTCTCTTCTAATATGTGTATAAGGCAGGTATAGCTTTGAATGGATTAAGATTCAGGGATATCTAAGTTAATTAATTGCCCATTATTGTATTATAAATATTCCTTATTGTTATGGGTGGCAAAGCTTGCATAGTCACTTACTTTTATTGATGTTACTGTTTCAACATAAATTTTTAAATAAATTTATAGAATAGAGTCAATACAGAAAAAGATCAGAGGGGACCCATATACAATCATTTCCCGTGGAAATATTTACAAAAAACTGCATTCTTCCTGGGACATTAGGAAAAGTACCTCTGAATCATACCTGATGAAAACGGTTTCACATTCACATTGCTCAAAAGCAAAAAGTAGTGGAAATGAATTCTATTGCCAGAACACTTACAACTTTTTGGTTTGGGGACCGGCATTTAGCAATACAAAAGGGACAGTGTTTTAGCAGACTTTGCACTAAACTCAACCCCTTGATAGGGCACATATCAGATCTCTGAGTAACTCCTCAAGTAAAATATTTTCGGTACTCTCAGGTTTACTTGCTTAGCTTTTTTTCCCCGCCCACTGGACTTCCCTAAAATTACGAGGGATAACCATTAATGTTCAAAATGCAAAGTCAGGATTACTGCCTTGGCCACCCCAGTATGACATTGACTGTAATAAACACATACAAGTGCCCTCGCTTTTCCCATGTTGACGTGTGGTTTACACTGGAGAAATGCCAGACCAGCGAGATGCATCAGACGGTCCATCTCTGGATCACAGCCCTGCCAGCCATCCAAGAAGTACATTTCCCTGCCCTTCTGGGAAGCTGATTTTCTATCCTCCAATTATATTTGGTTTTAAAGAAATCTCTCTGCTCAATAGACCAGAGCCAAGTAGAACCACTATATCATTATTAAAGTGTGTTATTAAATATATATTATCTTATCTTGGTAAGCATCAGTGCATGAAGAATAGAACACTTTTCATCTTCCTGTGACTTACCTTTTACAGTATGAATTAAACATGAACTGCTGTTCCGAGGCTCACTGAATTTCACAGTGAGATCCAAATCATTACAGAATACTCACTCAGTCATTCCTCCATTACTGGGCTATAACCTCAGGCAGTTTTTCCTTGTTTAAAGTGTTTCCTTCAATTAACCACTTTTAAGGAATAAGGAAGTGACAAATACTCAATATTACAATAATGTATTTTACCTAGTTTCCTTCCCTAGTTTGAAATCTGATGAATCTTGCCATCACTTTGCACAGGAAAAATCACTTATTAAAATACACATGTATGTATATGCATGCACATATTTATCAATATGCATGCTATCTGTAGAGTTAATAGAGGTCTACTCATCAGAACTCCAACTACAAATATTGTGCAAATAATTGACTAATCAATTATCTGCACACAAGGGAGTTAATGTTTACTATTATAATTGTTAGTATTTGAGTATATTTAGTATTTTAGTATTGGAATTTTCTGACATAGTTTCTAAGATGAAATTGTGTGCTTAGTATTTTCTAATCACTTCAAGTAGATTTTGCAAAAGGAAGGTCCTTTTAATGCACAAAAATATGTACTAATGGAACGCTTTCCAAAAATTAACATGGAGAAACTAAATCAGCTCTGGAAGCTCATCAAGTGACTGCCCCTCTCATTTGTACCAATGGGGTTCCTGAGTGGTAACCCTAGGGTTTTAAAAACTTGGTCTAATGTATTTCTTCTGAGAAAAGCAAAGTAGAATTGAATAGTCACTGTTGAACATGAACTCACCTAAGCAGCTTTACAGCGTTCAGCATTGCTTTGCTTTCAGAAAGAAAAATTAAAGTAGGATAGTTCTGGGTTCCAAGGTCTATGTGTGTACTGGAGTGATCTACCAGAAATTTTAGCCTAAGAGTTTAAATATCTTGATATGTAAACTGAAAACTTTGTCACTTAAGTATTGTAAACAGCCTTCTACATGCACAAGGGCAGGCTTTCAATAGCCCTGTGGACAGTGTTGTTCCATCGTCCTGGAGAGACGGTAGAGCCTTCGGCAACACAAGCTTAAAGAAAGGCTCTTCCCTTGTGTCTTCCACAAACTGCAAAATCACCACTCACTCAAATGCAAATTTTTTCTTTGCCAAAGTGTTTTCTTTGTTAATATAAATTGTATCAGATAGTTAAAACAAAATTCTTGACTTTTTGATATTTTAGGTTTCTAACTACTAATGATTTTCTGTTTATTCATTTGTTATGTGGGTAGAAGAAAGGCTGTAGAAATTGGAAAAAATAAGGTCAGATAAGTCTGTGGGCTCGGTATAAATTCAGAGTGTTAGTTCTGGTGAAATCGTGTGCTCTTTTTATTTTTCAAGTAGTTATTTCAATGATGAGTTGAGATGGAGGGAATAGCAGGAAACACATGTAGATAACGACTTGCTCATCTTTGGAAGGAAAACTGTGAAAGCCATGAAAAAAAGACACAGCTGGACAGGTGGAAGTATGGCAGGAAACCGTGAACACTCGGATAGAAACTCTGGAAAGGTGCCCACCATGGACCGGGCGTTCCAAATGCTGTCCTCACTGAAATGAACGGTGAGGGCTGCAGGGGACAGTTTTTCTGAGGAGAGCTGGCCTGCTCATTGCTGACCACTCTGGACAGAAAAACCCTGCCATAGGAAATGAGGTTTCAGGAGAGGGTCCAGCGCTAGGGTAGGAAGAAAGCCATTCCTGCTGGACATGGATTCGGAGGTTAGGCACTCTCAGAATATCCCTGGTGATTGTTTATTACTGCAGTGTTACCCGCATATCCTGATACACATTCAGTGAGTACTTTCATGTCACTGTGGAAATCTCCTAAGTTATTTTTTCCTATATATAATTTCCTATGTAATGATTATATTAGGAAAAGCTGCCCCATTATTCTCTACTCTGTGGTATACACTATCTGGAGTTTTAAGAAAATGCTTGCCAATTCTTGCAGTAGACTATAGATGGAAATACCCTAAGCCAACATGTAAACAGAATTTAAAAGTAATGGCTGTACTAGTTTTCCTCAGAGCCCTTTGCATGCTGACGATTCTGCATTCGAGTTGGTGGTGATTTTGCAGGTTATTGCGGGTATAAGTACGGCCCCTCGCCTATCCTTCCACACCCTGCTCTGAACGCAGCGGTTGTAGGGTCGAAACTTCATTTCCCAGACTGCTTTGTGTCTGGCTTCCTGTTTGTGTCCTGCCAACAGTGAAAAGAGCAGGCCAGAGGAAGAAAAAGGCTTCCCGTTTCTGACAGTCGGTTACAGCGACAGCAGCTGTTCGAGGCTGCTATAGCAGAACAACTGCTGTAGCAGCAGTACCCCGGGGTGACCGGGTACTCCTGAGCCCTGCAGTGGCAACAGCTTCAGGGGTCCCAGCACCCCCAGCAGCGCAGCAGCAGGGACAGCCCCATGAGCTCCACCCTAGGGGTATTGGTTGTTTCTTCTTCCCAGGGTATCACCCCTTCTTCCTTTTTGCTCTTTCAGTTTTCCTCCATTGCTGCCACTGCTCTAGCCCATCTAGAACTTTGTTACAAAGTTCTTTACAAAGCCCCTCACCCCGGTCTGGAAATACCTAGCTCCCTTTCTGTGTGACTCCTCCCCACCTAGTAGGGGGCTCAGTGTGCCCTGCTTCCTTCCTCTCCTTTGATGAGCGCGCACTTATCTGCCACCGTTCCACCAACACGCATATCCATTATCGGCCTTAGGCCCTCAGAATCCCTATTGCTGTTCTGGCATTCTTATCATACATTTGGGCAAATTCGTTGCTAGTCAGGCTTCAAGCTGACATAATGAATACAGAGGAAATAGGCTCTCCGAGTCAGCAAGGGGTGATGATGCCTTAGTGATTTGTGAAACTGTAAAAATGCACTCTTATGTTTTTCCTTTTACCAATATTGGAATCTTGTCTGATTTAAATTTAGAAGCTAACACTCTGGAAACATATAAAATAAGAATTGCAAAATAAACAAATGAACAAACAACAATAATAATATAAAGCAAGCCAACAAACAGAAAACAGTGCGGTGACTACACTCTCAAAACTAGGCAGCTTGTAACTCTAATCTAGTAACAGCTGGAAAAGGCTTCTGCCGCCCTATGCCTTAATGGTTTCCGTGCTCAACACGCCACTCCTGTCCGTCAGCTTTTATGTCATCACAGAGAATTAAGGGACCTAGAGGCTTCAGTCCCCAGGTTCCCTGCATTACCTGAATATTCTGAGAACATTTCCTGTCTCTAATGACATGGATAAGTTTGATCTTTGAAAAATCATTTCTCATGTTCCCCAATTACCTACAAAATGATTCTGTATATCTTTTTCCAAGAAGGATTGGAGGATGGAGAAAATTGCTATTAACATGAAATTACTATGACACTAAGAAGGTCAAAAACCATGGGTACTTTATCATAGATCACATTGTGTAACTGGAGTAGAAATAATAAATATTTATTTCTTTGTGGTATTTTCTTCCTTATGTATAAGCTGTACCTCATACATATTATCTCAAATTGTAATTTAAAGCTTTGCTTGGCTACTCTTTAAATCTGTTTGGTTCTAAAGCATGAGAGTCACAGCTCCTCACAGATTCAGCAGTTTGTATGTTAAAGAGCCCTCAGCACTCCTCTGCCCAACATACGAGGCATGCTTTCCCCTCCCACCTCCCACCTCCCATGGGATTCAGAGAAAGTGAGGGACTTTAGGAAATGTGGTAACACACTTCTAATAAAAGGTCAGCCACTCCAGGGCCTCAGGTCATAACAGGAGCTGTCATCTTCATTTTCTTTTTATTGCATGGTGCCATTTCCCTTGTGAAACATGAGAACATAGATTTTCATGTGAAAAGATCCTGCACTGAAAGCTATGCACGTTTCCCAGCCTTATTCTTAGTGGTTTCGACTGCCCTTTGCACGTTTACATAAGGTCTGTCAGACATGTGCTCTCTGGAGCCAGGTTGACACCAGGACACCAAGTCACAGAAACCCTTGCTGAAATGCCTTCTTCTCCCTGTGACCTTGGGCAGGTAACTGAACACCTCTGTGCCCAGTTCTGTGTCAGCACAACGGAGGTAAGCATATCTTCATTCTTTCAGTGCCTGCAAGGTTCTAAGCTTCCTGTAAGTGGTGATTATATGTTTATTATTTGAAAAATTAATCTCTCAAAAACAAAGAATAAGGGAATTGTGGAAAGCCTAGTATGGTAGGGAGAGCTATGGCGTCAGGGGGAGCTGTGTTCTAACGTGACCACCAGGGCACTGCGCTGAGCCTCCAGGGGTCATGCCTGCAACGCTGAGCTGGACAAAGGATGACAGTTAGAGAAAATCATCACAAAAGACTCTTCCAGTTGTAAAATCTTTGACTGTAATAAATGTGAAGTGACAGAAACATGGTTTTCTTGCCTCTTGGCCATTGAAGAGTCAAGAGTCAAGCTTGACTCTTTTTTTGTGATGCAGATATCATTTCTGCCTTTTCCCTTATTTTTCAGCTTGGAGAAGTCCTGAAGAATCAATTTTTGACCAAATTCCCAAAACAATAATGTGTGATCTTCTCATCTCAATATTTTACCCACTTTTTCATATTTTTTGAAGCAAAGATTAATATTTACAGCATGAAATACCTCTGGTCAAATTACCCATCTCTCTAATGGATTTACTATAATAAACACATGCGTTTATTTCCAGGAAGACATTTATTTCAATCCTCAAAGCAGAACATTTTTAAGGTTTGTTAATGAGATACCACTTATTACATGGTTCGGTATATAGCTCTTGCCTGAACTAATGCCAAGATTCTGACCCAAATGCAGAACGAAATGGGGAATAAAAGTATTGCAGGAAACACTAAAACTGTGCAAATTTACCATCATTCCTAGGGAATCCTGGCACCTTATCCATTTTAAACTGGACCAGTAAGTACAGCCCACTCTTGAGAACATTCTCAAACTACAGTGATGGCACTGGCTCTCAGCAAATGGCTCAGTTTAATTTAGTTCCCACGTTCCCATTCTTTAAACAGTTTGAAAGCTCCTGGATATCCTATTAAAGCCTAGGACTGGGACTTGAGATCCTGCTAACCGTACTCTTCTAAGACCTGTGGATTCTACTGATAAACCCCTCTGGTTTCTATAAAACCAGCCTCTAGCTAGGTCTTTGGCTTCTTTCCCATGGGGCACGGACACATTCACTTTAGCAGCACTGAGCTTGTGTGCATGATGCTCAAATTAGGTCCTCCAGTTCTCCATAGCCAAGACTGATTGACATAAGTGAGATTCAACAGCACTTCCTGCCTGGCTTGGTTCTCACTTGTTTACTAGATTAGGTAGGTAATCAAAGCTGCAGAGATTAAGCCAGCTGGGGGACTCTGTAGTCTCACAGCCTTCGAGTGTTTGGTGGTATTCTTTTGGTCTGAAGTGTTGCCAGGGTACACGCTCACCAGATACACGCTCGTCATCACCACCTTCAGTCTTCATCCACCCATCACTCCTCACTCTGGATGTCTCAGAACCATGTAGGGTCGTAACGGAAATACTATAATAGATTTTAATTTGCATTTTGGCAGGCCCCAGTACAGGCCCTTTAAATGTGAATGGAGTGGCTTGATGTTAAAAAAAAAAAGACTAATTTATGAGGGAGAAGATACAACTTTTCTCTGCAGAAAATACTGAAGAGACCACAGCTCTATGGAATAAGCAAACAGTAACTGCCTTTTCACAAGAAAACTCATTTGATTTGTTTACTTTGTCCAGCAAACTACTTATGTATTAATCTTCTAGGGAAAAGATGCTATAGTAGGCTCTTTTAAAAAATTAATCAGATATCTTTTCTTCCTGTTAAATGAAATCTCATGCCCAAGAGTGCTCTTATGAAACACTGCTAAAGAAAAAGCCAGGAGTAAGCATCACTAGATGATTAAAAAATAAGGACATTGGTATTTCAGGGATTAAATGGCTTAAGAAATCTTGATTTTATGGATGGATGACAGACTCATTATAACAATGACTATCACTTAAGGCAATTAGATTGTTAGTTGATGGATTTATTGTGAATTAAATTGCTTAATACCTATTAGTAAGATATCTTTAGAGATGATGAGACCAGATGTAAACTTCTGGTCTGGTGTAAACTTCATTTGTTTTCTCTGGTCTGCATATATAAACACGTGTTTGTGTATATGATGTGTGTGTGTGTGTGTGTGTGTGTGTGTGTGTGTAAGTACAATCACAGCTTATCTGGAATTCTTTAATCCGGACACCTACTGTAATGGGTGTTTTCTCATACAGTATGACAAATAGCATCACTGGCAATATCAAGAACATCAGGAAGACACCAAGGCATTGAATAACTAAAGCTGATTAACTCATGTTTAGATATCTCACCTCCTAATCCTCATTTATGTCTATTATTATTTGTTAGAAAAGAGAATCCATAAGTTACCAATTTACTTAATATTCCAACCTCCTGAGACAAGGGAAATCTTGAAAAATGGATTTTTAGACTTCCTTCTCAGCTTAGACTTCCAGATGTCCATAGGGCTGATAAAAAATATTTGCACAACCCAGAATGAAGCCCACATATTCAAATTTGATTTTCAAAGACACACACCTCAGGCCAAGAAGAAAAAAATGTCACTTACCATAAACTCTAAACATAGATCTTTATGGAATATGAAAAAATTCTATAAGTTCTTCTTTTATTAAATTGAGTTAGAGTAGAATAAAAACACATTTGATGTAAGAAATTTATATGCCATGATGAAAATATAACTTCAGACAAAAAGAAATAAAATTAATATTTACTGAATGCAAAAAAGGAGGGGAAGATAATGTGCTAATAATTATTTTTGCTACTTTGCATACACTTAATGGACAACTTGGTTCAGTTTGGAATTCATAACTGCAGTGCTGGAGACATCTTATTACTTTGCAATATAGTCACTAGTTGCATCTAATGCTGATCTCTACTTATAAATTCTAATTGTAATCATCAGATCTTATTTCCAGATGTCATATTGGACACACTTGTCTTTCCAAAGATTTACCTCCTGAACCTGGCCTGAGAATAACACTTAAGAAACCTTGTATAGTTCTCTCAGGAAAGTACCTTTATAGTAAACCAACTTTATCTCTTGCTTGTCTTTTTTTATAATATAATATACAATCAGTCCCTGGATATCCCCATGAAAACAACAAAAAACTGATTGCAAGTACCAATTCTTACCACCACCACTGGAGTGATCCATGTGAGTTCAGACAGAGGATGCGATTAACTCAGAGAATGGTGGCTGATGACTTTAACAGGAAGTAATAGAGCTAAGTGTCATCAGTTCATGATTAAACCCTTTGTCTGACTAATACGAACTCTGGACTCAAAGAAAATAGTGATTTTCCTTTAACTGAACTTTTAAAAAAGATTTAATTGGTTATGCTTTTTAGTCTAGTTTTTCTTCTAAGAAATACTCCCCCTTTCAGTGAATCATTTGATAGAAACAAGTACATTATTTTTTTTGCAACTTTTTCCATCTACAGTAAATGCATTCTAAAAAATGTAGGGTGATAGGTCATGGGTATTATGGAAAACAGATTTCAAAAAAATGAGATAGCAAACAGATCCAAAAAATAGATAACAAAAGGATCACAATATTGGTAAGGATAGATTGGTCCCCAATTTTATTATCCTCAAAATATTAAGTGAAATGGAATAATCATGATTATTTATGATAAAATTTTCTCTCACTGTGACTTTCTTTACATTTGTGGTTTCTGTTTAATACCTATTGGTCTGGACTAAAGAACATAAATTAACAAAACTAATTGTAATAAAGCCATGATTAGAGTTATGATATTCATGCAGTTTTGATATTTCCTTAGAAAACTTCAATTCTAAATTCCCAAGATCAACAGCTAATCTGACCAGATGTCCTACAGGTGGGATCTTCACCCAAGTCCTCATCAGAGTGGAGTTCCATGACTTGAAGATAAACTATTATTTGTTCCAAATGTAACTGGGAGAAAAGGAATGAGATGATGAATTACAACGTATCACTTCCCTATGGAAAAACACTCAAATGCCTTTTTAAAAATAGCTTTGAAAAGAGGATTGTATCAAGGGCTTTGGATGAGAGACTTTTAAAAGCAGAAGTAGAAAGTGTGATCTTTAATGGTTAATACTAGCCCTTTCCTCACCCCCTAATAGAGGCTTAGTTCAAACAAGGGGATAGGGAGGGTGGTTTTAAAGATCATCCCTACTCAAAATATGTGTAGGATTCAGAACCCTGCTTATTGGTCAAAATATGGTTCTGCCAGATTACAATCATTTGTTTATTCAATAACTTGCATTGGTTCAGCTATGGTACCAGTTCATGGAAATACAAAGATGAATAAGATAGAATTCTTATCCTCAAAGAACCATTATTCAAATAAGGGAGGCAGATAAGAAAGACAATGACCACACAGTGAAATGTGGGCCATGAAGGTTTCAACCTAAAGGCAAAGGGAGAAGTTCAGGAAGGCTTCACTGACAGGTGTCATAGGAAGTATGTGGCCACACACACGGCATAGGCACTGGATGTGGGGAGATGGGTGAGGGGAAAAGTGCACATGAGGGAAGTGCTCCAGATGACACGGAGATGCTCAAAGTGTGTAAAGAAGGCACAGCACTGGGGACCCTGTTCAGTTCTTGATGACTGGACTGTGGAGTTCAAGGGCTGTGTCCTGAGAGCCGCAGTGGTTTGGAGGAAGGCTTGCAGGAACAATCGAAGGATATTAAGTAGGAAAATGTTTTCAGAAAGTTCACTCTGCATTAGAGTGGAGCCAGTTGAAAAGGAAAACATCTTAGGAGACACTGCAGAGGTCTAGAGAGTCACAATGGGGAAATAAAGTACCGAGTGTCAAAATGTTAATGATGTTGAATTAAAATTCTGCTGCACACAGGTATCCTGTATTGCTCTCCTGGTTTCCCACACTAAAGCAGCTCTGACTTTTCATTACTTCTTAGAGACTTCCTAAATGACTCTTTTTCTCGCTTGCTCCTTAGCGTCCCCAGAGCATGGAAACCCTGAGTGCAAGTGATACTCCCCTCTCAAGTTTCAATGCACCACAGTTTATCTACCCCTACAAGTTATGTTCAATAACTGGTTCATCTTTGGCAATATGTGCATCTCACTATCTTACTGGATACACTGTTCATCTGAAATTGTAAACTCAGAATTATAAATACTTTCCTCAGGATTCTTCAATATTAAAATTATAACAAACTTTGACAATATTTTCTCTCTTACTTCTAACCTACTTCAATATTCTAGATAAACAAGCATATCTTCAAGTGCTCTGATTCATAGTTATATCCTATCCTAATTTTTCCTGCCCAGTAGAACCTTAATATAATATTATCTCATCCTGATTGTCAGCTTTCATTCACCCATCTTTTGCCTGTTGTTGATACCAAACCTCCTTAACTGTCCTCTTCCCTCCACTCAGCTCCTCAACCACTATTCACATTCCCAGGTTGGTACAGAACCTGAAGCATTAAGGTACAATTTTGTGAGTGTGTGAGTGTGTGTGTAAATCCAGTTTTGAGGTCTGTTCAACACCCTCCCTAGCATCCTAAACCTGGGGCTACTCATTTGCTAATATTCTGGGACCCTTAAGTAGCCCTGATATTAAAATCCTCACCCAAGGCAGCAAAGATTTTCTTCACAGAGAGAAAATGGCATTTCACTATGACTGACCATGATGTGAAAGAGAAAAATCAGGTTCAAAATAGTTACCACACACAGAACAAAGGACTTGTCTGTACAGGATGCCCTGCAGCCAATTCCGACAACATTCTCAGTGAAGATTCAACCCTTGCTCCACAGTTGATCATCTTTCATAATTACCTATACACTCCTCGGTCCTCAGGCTTCGTACCCAGTTACTTTTCACTTCTGTCTCATCATCACTACATTGCTTCCTTACTGTCTCTTAGTACCAAGTCTGATTTTCCTGCTTTGCATTCAGCTGTCCTTTTAAAAGCCCTTAGATTGCATTCAAAATCTCCCTCAGTTTAGCACTTATTTTCATACTTTCTGGTTAACCCTGGTAATCTATTTACTCCTTCATTCTGGGAAAAAAGCCAACTTCTTTCTTATAGTCTTGTGTTATTCCTCAGGAATGTACACACCTTAACAAGCCAACACTTTTTATGGTACACATGCCACAAAAATCAGTATGAGCTGGTGTAATCCCTCCTCTGTAAGTGCAGAGTAACCTCAAGCACTGGTCATGGCGTAGATTTACAGAGATTACAGAGATTTTTTTTTAGTTTGTTTGGATTGTTTTAGTTTGTTTTTTTATCAGTTTTCAAGGTCTTTGACTTCTACAGTTGGTCAACTATCTCATTAATTTTAGCTTGTGTCAAGCTCTTAAATTATTGTTAAAAAGTATTTCCATAAAAGTACTTCATTATTTTTTTAATAAATTAGAAGCACCATAATGAAGAATGCTTGTCTCAATAACTATAGGCTGTAAAAGGACATTTTCTACTTAGATGCGATATTTTATTATCCTCATATTCCTGGGAGAGACTTTTATATCTCTACCAAGTCCAAGGACAAAAGGCATTGCTGTCTAAATTCAAGCAGATGGGCTGTTTCTGCAGCAGATTGTGCCTTCAGTGCAGTGGCAGTGTTAGTCATGGTACTCATTCACACACGGAACTCATTTCTCCATCTAAACCTTGTTTGGTTGGTACGTGTGAGTTTATGTTGTACAGGTCTCCCTTTTCAGGAAAGCAGACTCAACTATTATTATCATCTGGCGACAATGGTGATGAAGGCCTAGGAGACAATTTGAGACTAATTAGTTTAGGGAATTTATACTTAAATGAAGAAATAGCCATTTTCTTTTCCCTCTAGAGCAATTCAGCAATTGCAACATCTGCTTAACATAGCCGCTTAATCCCATCATTAACAGAACAAAGGAGAAATTACTAATTTTCTATAATTATAAGTTGTATGCAATTCAAAGTAGCTATATCTTTTACAAGTTATTTTAATATTCTTTCTTTATCGTCCCAATCCCAGTACTCCTCAGCCAGTTCTCCCAGTTTCTGAATTACAAACGACTGGTTCACATCAATTAATCAAGTACATGACACTAAGCAAATTGCATCCTAAAATTATATATATGTTGAAACAAAGGTATCCACTAAGGTTATTTTAAAACTAATTTATTTTAAAAAGGTCAAAATTAAGATTTAATATGACATTGAGCTATACCATCCCATGATACAACTTCTCCTAACTTCCCATTAAGTACTCATAATAAAGTAGGAAAATGTAATCAGTCAATTGTGTAGTTGGCCCTTGAACAACACAGGGGTTAGGGGTACCAGCGCCTGCAGTCAAACATCCACGTAGGACTAGAGTTGGCCCTCTGCCTCTGCAGATTCCCAACTGTGGGTAGAATGAACAGTTGACTCCTGAACAACACAGGTTTGACTTATGTCCACTTACACACAGATTTCTCTTAAAAAATGGAGCCCTGTCATTCAAACCCATGTTGTTCAAGGGTTGATTGTATACAAGAAAGTAATAAGGCCAGCAAAATATTCAGTTAATGGAGATGAAACCATCTGCATACTCTCTATTTTGACAATCCAAAAATCAAGAAAGGTCCCCTTCATGTATGGATAATAAAGTAATTCCACTATCCAATTGTTGGTTGCTATAATATACACATATGACTGATGTTTGTACATTAAATTTGTATTTTGAAATTTTGTTATATTCACTTATTAAGTCTATTAGGTATTTTGTAGGTTACTGGAGATTTTCCTCATACATGATTATGCCATTTGTGAAGACAGTTTTACCATTTTCCAGTTCCTCTGTCTTTGTGGGTGTGTGTAACTGACTAGGCCTCCAGCCCAAGGTCAAAAAGAAGAGACAAGAGGATGTCTCTGCCTTGCTCCTTTAGAATCATTATATCTTCTTGATGTATTGACTCTTTACCCTCATGTATCAGAATTCTTAATGCCCGATGGTATTCCTTGTCCTGATTTCTTTAATTATTTGATACTAACATTTCTACTCCAGGTTTCCTATGATTAGTATGTGCAAAATATTTCATTTTTCATCAACTTTAGCTTTACACATGTCTGTATCTTTATATTTAAAGTGGATTCCTTGTAGATACATATGGGTGAGTCATATTTTTTCACCAGTATGACATTCTTTAACAGTATGACATTGAGATATTCAGAGCATTTACATTTGATATAATTATCAGTACGACTGAGTTTGAATCTAGCATCTTGCTATTTGTTTTCTATTTTCTCATACTTTTGTCACTCTTCTTCCTCTTTTCCTGCCTTCTTGTAGATTTAGTTTTTGTTTTGTTTTGTGTTTTACTAGTTGTTTACTATGTATGCCAATTTGTTTTATATTTTTAGTGAATGCCTTGTTCAACAGACATACATTGCAAGTCATATATATATAATTTAAGTTATCTAGAAACCATAATAAAAGGAAAGAAAGATACAGGTAAAGTAAATGTTAGCAATATACTTTAATTCCAATACACTAAAAATTCTATATATTGACATGTATTTTATACAATCAATACTGAAACACTAGCATCATATTCTCTTGCTGTGATGCACTAAAAAGACTGCAACATTTATGTAGTTTTCTACCAAAAATGAGTAATCTGAACATAACCATAGGAAGCTTTCAAGCAAAATTGAGTGCCATTCCACAAAATGACCAGCCTATACTCTTCATGAAAGAACAAAGAAAGGCTGAGGGGCAATACAGGTCAGAGGAGGTGAAGGAGATGGTACAACTCGATGCAATGTGTGATCCTTTGTCAGATCTGGGGTCAGGAAAAATAAAAATGGAAAAAAGGACACTATGGGTATAATTGGTGAGACTTGATAATATACTGTATATTAGGTAATAGTACTGCATGAAAATTAAATTTAGTAAACATTATAATTTTTATTCTTTCTATATAAGAAAATATTCTCATGTTTAAGAGATAAATACCAAACTATTTAGGAGTAGATGTTCTTTGTGTCTGTTGTTTATTCTTAAGCAATTCAACATCAATAAAAATAATCATAGTTGTTAAATAATAGATTTTGATGTACATAAAATGAGAGAATAAATATAGCAAAAATTAACAGTTGGTGGATATTTAGATGTACTTTGTACTATTTTTGCCACTTCAGTTTTTTTTCAAAATAAAAATGTAAAAATAGTCAGTTTAGAAAGGTTGCTAGCAACATGACCAATCAAGATATATGAGATATCACCTCATACCTGTCAGAATGTCTACCAGCAATAAATCGACAACCAACAATCAAGATATCACCAATTAATCACCAATAAAACAAGAGGATTTGGAGAAAAGGGAACCCTTGCACACTGTTGTTGGGATTGCAGGCTGGTATAGTCACTGTGGAAAGCAGTATGGAGTTGCCTCAAAAAATTAAAAATAGAACTGCCTATGACTCATTAATTCCACTTCTGGAAATTTATCCAAAGAAACCCAAAACAATAATACAAAAGAATATATGCTCCCCTATGTTCATTGCAGTGTTATTTATAATAGTCAAAATTTTGAAGCAGCCATGACCATCAGTACATGAGTGGATAAAACGACTATGGGACATTTACAGAATGGAATACTACTCAGCCATAAAAGAGAAGGAAATATTACCATTTGTAGCAGCATGGATGCACCTGGAGAACATGATGCTAAGTGAAATGAGCCAGGCAAAGAACAACAAGTACCATATCCTTTCACTCATATGTGGAATCTAGTGAACAAAATGAACTGACAAGCAAAATAGAGACAGATTCATAGATGGAGAGCAGGCTGACAGCTGTCAGGGAGCAGCTGAGGTGCTTGGGGGGGCCTGGGCAGTAGAGGGATTGAACAAAAAGAACAAAAGAGAAAAAACTCAGGGACCGAGACAACACTGTGGTGATTGCCAGTGGGAGGGCAGAGGTGGAGAAGGCTACAAGGAGATAAATGGTGATGGAAGGAGACTTGACTTAGAGTGGGGAACACACAGTATAGTGTACAGATAGTGTGGTGGAATTGTGCACTCGAAACCTGTGTAATTTTGCTAACCACTGTCACCCAATACACTCAATTAAAAAATTTAAAAATATGCCTAAATCCACTGCATTTCTGTGTATTAGCCCAATTATATGTAAAACTAAGTTTAAGACACGATGCCGTTAGCAATAGCATTAAAATGTAAAGTGCAGAGAAATATATTTAAATTAAAATGTATAAAGTCTGTACATAAAAACAATAAAACTATAATATATTAAAGAGAGAAAAAGGGTGCAGAAAAAGGATGCATCATTTCATGGATTGGAATACTCAATACTGAAAAGGTGACAATTTTCACCAAATAAATAAGCAGTTTATATGCAATCTTAAGAAATGTCACAGTTCTTGTTTCTTTCTAAATTAATGAGCTAATTAAAAAATTCATATGGAAGAGCATGGGGCCAATAATAGCAAGGGCATTTAAAAAAAAACAGTGCTGAAAGTCTTGTGGAACAAACAGATAGCAAGACCCATGAACTATAGTAAATAAGAAATACAGTGAATAAGACACTACTGATTTGGCCCAATTTGGATGAAAGTCACCAACAGAGAATAGTGGAGTCTAAAAAAATGTAAATGTGTATTATGGAAAATTAATTAAAAAAACATTTTTTGCAAATGGTAACAGTATAGTAACACCCTTGACAATGGCCTTGTACATAAATGGTGCAACCCATTACTCATATTGCTTTTGCCCCTCAGCCTGAAGGTGATAATGTCACTTTTCAGAAGATTCCAGGGCCCCTGTGTGGTACTGTTCACTTCTGTGACTGTGGATCCAAGATAATGGTAGAGGGTGAGGGCAGGTGGTCCTGGTGCCTTGGGCACTCACAGAATAGGGAGGACTTGATCCCTCTTCCATCCCAGTAAGGGAGAAGGGGTACTGACCCAGATGGAGAGGCTTGTCTGGGTCATGAGTAGCTAAAAATGAAACCTGAGCCCATGTCTCCAAAGGCCAGTCTCAGAAGAAATTGCCCAGGGAAATTCCCAGTCCTTGCCCAGAGAAATCCCAAGGGATTTTGAACAAAGGGAAAATTCCTCTCTAAATAGATTAAAGAAGCATGAATTCGAGGAGAGTATTTGCATTCACTACTCATCCTCCCCCTTTGTGGCTGCCTTTACACAGAAGGATGACCATAAATTAATACCTCTTTTTAGGGTTTTTCCTGAGTTTTCCCAAGGACTGTCTACAATATCACACTGTATGAAAAAAGAAAAAAAGTATGGAAAATAAAAGCTAAGCATCATAGGGCTCAGAGGCAAGGAAATAGTATAACTTGATTCAGTAGGTCAAGAGTCTTCTTGGTTGAGAAGCATTTAGGTTAGAAATCAAGGATAAACCCTGGCTGGTGTGGTTCAATAGAGTGAGCACCATCTTGCAAACTGAAATACTGCCGGTTTCATCCCTGGTCAGGGCACATGCCTGGGTTGCTGGCCAGTCCATAGGTGGGGGAATGCAAAAGGCAACTGATTGGTGTTTCTCTTGCACATCAATGTTCTTTCCATTTCTCTCTCCTTCCCTCCTCTACCCCCCCCCTCTAAATAAATAAATTTTTTAAAAGAAAGAAACCAAGGACAAGATGCTGGAGGCAAAATCCCAGAGGCTGACTAGGGGAGGTGATGTGCCTGGGATAGAGGGGGGAGACATGAAGAAGAAGATATAAGATCTGAAGTTACTGATAACAGTGAATCAAGTGACTAGACAACCAATTGGCATGTGAAGGGCCAAAGAGAGGTGAAAATATAAAGGTTCTGCCTGAGGGTCTGGCATGAGTGGCTGGAAGAATTGATTATGTCATTAAGGAAAAAGTAAAATTGCCCCCTTTTTAAAGGAAAAAAACCACAGTATTAACTTTCAGGCACTGGTCAGACATGCTGATGGCAGTATCTATATAAAAGGGGGAAAATGGCCAAAGCCAATAATAGTGGTGCTCAGTTTCTGTTGTTGTTAATTCATTATAGCTTGTCAGATGTTCACTTGATTTCATTCTCAGAATAACCCTAATAGGCAACCAGGAAAACTATGTTTACTGTCAATCTACAAATACCAAACTCGAGGCACTGTAATAAAAATTCTTCATCACTCATTGCAGAGCTGGCAAACTAAAGATTCCTGGTACCTGCAATACACGTATGCCATGAACTCCCCTATCAGAGCCTGAATATATTATCTGTTGGGATATTACTGTGGTAATGTGAGAGGACTCTAGACCATTCGAACAAGAAGAGTAGTAGCTTGGGTCTCAGTACCTAGATTATTTAAATGGAAAGTAAAATGTTGGCCATTTTCTTTTTAAGTGGCCCAAATTTATTGACATTAACCCACTCATAATTGATGTGTTCATCCAATCCCCTAGCAGAACAGTGTACTAACCATGCTTTCCCTTTTCTGGTGCTTTGGCATCACGGGGCCTTGCTGGCTCTGGAGGGGTGACCCCCAGAGTTAGCTGGTTTCTAGAGACAGCAAACTGCCTGCCAGGACTGTGTATTTCACATGCAAACCAACCAATGAAGAGCCCGTGCCTACAACACTTCCTTAGTCTAGTTATACTCTGGGCCACTATACCGTCCCCATCACCCAAGGCCCAGGCATCTGACAACTAGAGACAGCCTGTTCAGAGCCCAGTGAAATTTCTTGAACAATCCAACCTGCTTACTCTCCCTCACCACTCCTTCCTTTGAAAACCATAATAAAGACTCTTGCCAACACCCTCTGCCTCTGCCCCTCACCTCTGGACAGACGCTGGTACTCCCCTGAGTAGCCCCCCATGGCAAGACCTGTGCCCTTCCTGCAGATCTGTGAGTGTAAAAACCACCTCTTCAATGGCTGGGGTCTCCTGACCTGTTGGCCTTGCCATCCCTAACTAATAATAAAACTTGTATTTCAAAACAACCAATCAGAAACTGGAGCCCAAAATAATTAAAACCCAAAGTGAACAGATCTCCATGTGATTGGTAACATAAAGAACATGGCCATCATTGAAAAAACATCAAAACTGACATTTTAGCAGTTAGAACTGCATAAAAAGATTACATATATCTTATATAACTGTTATATAGGAAAAACAGACTATTTCAACATTGCTCTATTCATTAGTTTTTAAATTGTTTTCTGATATTAAATATTTATACTATGAAGACATTTATACTATGATAATAGTAATAAAATATTTTGGGTTATGGTTTCTTTTCACAAGAACTATAAGTAATAAATATTGAGTCTGATCCACCATATTTGGATAAATTCACCTATTACTGAGACTGTCTAACTCATGTAAACTAACTCGAGGCTAATAAAAAATAATTTTAGTAGAAAATAAAGATAACTATATCTATATATCTATATCTATATATCTATATCTATATCTATATCTATATATATATATCATACTACTCTGTGTTTAAACAAATTACTGTATCTGTGCCTCTCTTCCACATTCACTTTTGATGAAGTTCCTTAGCCTTATAATTTCTTATAAAACCTTTATATAATTTTTCATGACATTAATAGTGGGAGAGTAATACGTTAAGGGTAAAGAAGGGAATCAATACAGGCCTATGTGGTCTGAGCCAGAAAGAGATGGTCAAGGTTACTGATTAGTCAAGGTCTGAGGGTATTTAAACTGCCATCCATGTCCTTAGAGCTAAGATTATGGAATCATTTGTAATGAGCAGATCAATTAACTTAACCTTGAGAACCAGTGGGCCATTTGTTCATAATCTGTATAAGCATCTTCTACATTTTGAAAACCATAGCATCTCAGCTTTGATAAATGTGAAAATAAGTAAGCATTATATGTGCCTGTTAAATAAAATTCAGTATTAATCAATATCAATATCAATGTGAAAATGGAGGACTAAAGCTTTACTTTACTTTCTCTGCCTCTTCTCATTTTCTCCTTCATCTTTTTTTTATAACACTAATATTTAGGAGACAAGGTAAATTTAGGGCAGAGATGATTCTATAAAACTGTGCTTCTGGTTTATATTACCAGACATACTTCTTTAATCCATTGCAAGATGTGCCTCAAACTGACGCAAAAAGCATTACAAAAAGGACAGCTGAGGTCAGACTGTTCATAACTGATGGTAAACAGATGGATTGTTTACTCTGCCTATCATGTTTGGGGAGTCAATTATGCACCAATTTTCAAAGCCCTTGCAACCAATTTGCCACCGGAATTTTCTCTACGCAAATCACAGGTCCTTCCTGCACTCCACTCATATCTCACAACTAAAACTTTTCCCTCCCTTGTTTGTCAAGCTTCACTAATTTGAAAGTGAGCACAGCAGTAATGAACCTACCAATCAATCACCTTAATGTCAGAGGACGTCTGTGTCATAGTGTTCTGGAGAAATGTACCCAGGGCTTAGGAAATGGGTTTAGCTGCATCATTACTTCAGAGCGTGGAAGAAGCCACTTCACATACGCACATTGCACAGATAAGAGGCAGGCTTCTTCCCTGTTCCATTATGTATTTCCTGGGATGTAAAGAGAAGCATTACTGTTGCAGGTTATTTAATGTCACATACATTTCTTTTGTGACCAGAAAGAAACACAAGTCCATGTGTTCCTTCAGAATGAGTGGATGATTTCCAAAGTCAGCTTGGAGATGTTCTGGGAGACCATTAACATTCAAGTTCTCTCCCCACACCTAAGAGCTCCTAAAGTCATTAGCATCTCGCTTCTAACGCCTCACACCTTATTTACTACCCATTTTTCACTCCCGGTATTATTGGATTTTTACTTTCTTAAAATTTTTTTTCTGAACAAAAGTTCTTCCCATGTCTCTTCCGTGGCACTGCCCACCCCTGCCACAGTGCCAGTCTGTGGGGCACACCATTCCACAGATCAATGTAAAAATACCAAGACCTTTGGGCCACACACATATAACACATATTTTGTAAGTGTTTCAATAAAATCTGTATCATCTTGTTGTATTTCTTAAACTATTAGGTCAATTAACTTTACCTTGAGAATGGGTGGTTATCCCATTGATATATGGGATAACCCTATATGATACATAATGGACCAGCTAATCAGATGCCATATTCCTGTGGAGATCCTCACATCCTTGAACAGCAAGACAATGTGCCTTTCTATGGCTATAAGGCAATCTATTCAACCATCTCCTTGTAAAAATATTTTTACTGTTTTCAATTCTTGGATTCTATAAATACACTGCAATGAACATCTTCATAGATACATAGATACATGTATGTATCTTCACAGATACATAGTGGTCGTCAGCACTCACTTCTCGGGCATTCAACTATTTTCCTGGCATTGATACAAGTGCTGGATTTATTCAATCCTCATAACAAGTGTTTGAATTCAGTACTATTATTATCTTCCATGTGGAATTAGAGAGAAAAGGAGTCACAGAAAAAGCAGTATTCACACATAGTTATTAAGTGACAGAGCTAGAATTGAAACTCAGACATTCTGGCCCTAAAACCCAAACTCTTAACTACTGTGTAGCCCTTCCTCTAAGTGCCTATGCTTTCGGTGAAGGTCTAAAAATTTTAAATGTATCTCTGCTTTGTTCTGAGCAGGCTGAGACCTTTAATCACCAGCCCACTGTCAGATTAAATTCTCCTCCTTGATACCAAGTTTGTGTGGACACATCATTCTCTTCACTGTATCTGAATTCTTTGTTCTTAGCCCAGTCCTGGTTCCCCTGCTCCAAGATTGAAGCCTGGCTTCTATGATTGAAGCTCATCCATGGCTTGGCTTGGAAACCAGAGAAAACTTTTATCATAGTCATCAGCATAAAGAACTGTGAACTGTCAATGTCAATTATGACATAGCACTGGGAGAAAACCATAAATGTTTAGGACACTAGAGAACAGCTTCGTTATAAAATCATTTACCTGAACTTAATGTTTGGATTTGTGACCTTGGAACTCAATTTCCCCACCCAAATAATGAAGAGATTTCCCTAAATTACTCCTGAGAGCTCTTTCAATATTAAAATTTAGTAATAAGTCTCCAGGTTCCTGGTAATTAAAGGTCTCAGCATGCTCAGAACAAAGCAGAGATACATTTAAAAATTTTAGACCTTAGATTTAATTGTTTGAATATTAGTTAACCAGTTTGTAGGTTTCTCCCGAACCCATGAATCTAAACCCACCTACTCACCTCAATTGTCATAAACACCCAGACAAACAAGCAATGCAAACAAGACATCAATTCTAACTTTGCTGATCTGGCTGAGCTGATGGACCAGTGTAAAAGCATTAGTGCCTTCTCCTTCCTCTATATATAAAGGTATTACTCAAGAACATGCACAAGCAATAGACCCATAAGAAAAACAAAGAATTCCTGGAGTGACAGTTGAGGATGTTTGGAATGAGCTTTGGGGAAAGATTCACTTGGTGTGCTGTGTATTTGTGCAGGAGAGCTTGGGCCCTTGGGCCAAGCCCAGATGCTGAGGTGGGAGTCAGCCATGTCTACAGACTAAGGAGTATGAAAATTAGGGAGCTGTGAACCAAGTCGAGGAGAAAGTCAATAGTTGAGAACCAAAGAAACTGTCCAGATGCCTCCCCTTGCCTCTCTCTCAAGCATGCCCACACCTTTTCCCCTCTTCTTCCCCCAGGCACATAGGTGCTTGCTCGTTTTCCTAAATTCCAAGGGCCCTTCTTTTGCCTCGGTAACTTATTTCCTGAGCCCCCACAGCCCGGATGGCTCACTTCTTCCATGGCTCACTTTCTCTACCTCTGTGACTTTCTAAATAAACTGTTGCTTGTAATTCAAAAAAGAAAAAGAAACAATCTACATGGGATCTCATCCCAGGAATAGGACGGGGACTCAGGTAGGGCAAGTGTCCGGTGCTGACACCACATCAAAGACCTTTTATGAAGGTAGTTTACTGACTTGCCTGGGGCTCGAGAGTGTGTTTTAGTCAATCCTGATTTAGAAAAACACAAACAATTTCTGAAAGTACAATTTTCATTATTACATGGCAGATGTATTCTAGGAAAGAAAATAAAGTTCAAAAAGGTACTTTTTTAGACACCATTTTGCATACTCAAATCCCAACTGATATTGTGTGATCTCAGAAAAATCACTTACCTTCTGTGAGCCTCAATCTCAAATATGAAAGGAAGAAATTTGTTTCTTCCTAGTAGATCTTTTTGTGGTTATTAGCTGAGTTAACATATTTGGAAAGAATTTGTTGACTGTAAATATCAAGAGAATATAGGAAGGATTACTCTTGTTATCATCACTGAGTTTCAACTTCTCAAAGTTGAGCTTCATCTCCATGACTACTTATTACTAGGTTGCTTTCCAAGCCTCTTTGGCTTTTTGCCTTTGTTCACCTTCTACAAGAGACATGCTGCAGCTGGCCTATAAGTGACTACCAGAAAAACTTATGCAATGAATTCTATTTGTTCCTTAGTATTCTCAACCAGCTGTTCTCAGAGATTTCAAGACCTGATCCCAGCTCTTTTGGTTTCCATAACCAATCCACTGAATTACTGGAACATTATTCTTGTCTTTGATTCCTGCCTGATATTTTCATTTTCTTGGAATCTCTTTTCCAGCCTTTGACACAAATAATTATGAAGCAAGGGGGAAGTGGATTCCTTTAAGTTGTGAAGCAATAAAATCCAACAATTAGTGATCTGTCAATACTTTTTTTTCCTCCAGAATTGTGCAACTATTGCATGTTCTGGCTTGCACACCAGCAGCATCCACAGAGATGGATTAGAACCAATTTGGGCTTTAGGAGCCAAGGTCTAAACAATGCATTTTTTTCTGAAGAAAGGATGACATTCACAACCATAATGTACACATCAAGGCTACTTCTATCATATTTATTCTAAGATATTTCAACAAGACAAGTGGTCCCCAGTTGCCTTTCCTGGAACTAGAACTAGGCCAGTTGCACCAAAATCATCTTGGGATCTTAAAAAAGTGACTAAATTCCCATCCCTGCTGCTGAATTATGGAATAATAACCTCTGGACAGGGAACTTGGAGATCTAAGTAGTGTTTAAAGTTTTTCAGGTTATTCTGCTATCAAGCCAGATTTAGCTAGCACCTCTGGGTACCAGATTTGATGATACACATATACCTATGGGTTGTATTCCCTAGTTCTAGATATTACATACCTGATCCTATTAAGTAGTTGTCAAGGATTAATTTTTTCAACTGCATAGATTTATCACAAAGCACAATGTGCAGGACATGGTACTTACTCAATGCAGCATTCAATGCACGAAGCTTGAATTCTACTGAATTGTATCCAGACATTACTGAAGACTTAAAAACTCAGAGTAACGTAGAAAGGGAACATGAGTGAGTGAGGCTGGGGCACTCTCCGTTGTTATTACCTAAACAACTGAATTCCTGCAGCTACGTGGCCTTATCTGTGGTTCTTTCTCATAAAAAAAATAACTAAAGAGGAAAATACTGGGATTTGTGGAAAACTAGGCACCACCTTGGATGTCAGAGGGAATAAAACTGTCAAACCATGTGAGAAAGGATATGGTCTGTGAATAAAGTCATTCAAAACTACTCTGGGGGAAAGTTAAATTCTTTCATATAACATTGAAATCAAGTCCACTATTTGAGCCATGGTGACTGCCATAAAATCAATTGAGTTATATAATCTCACTTAAGGAATGGTGCTTTGGAGACAAATTTGCTTAATGTGCCCCATTTCTCTTTCTAGTCCTCTTGACCATAAAAAGTTATTCAAGCAAATGATTTCTAGTTTTAGGTAACCCAATCCCTCTTCCCTAATACTGGAATGACTCAATTAGGTTTCATACATCACTGAAGAAAGGATAAAATCCAATGCACTCACGTCTCAGATTGTAAACTACACATTGGTTTTCTGTGTTTAAAACATGAATTTTTTTACATAGTCTATTTTTTATTCTGTTATCTAACAGGATAATAAAGATACACAATGTCTGTCCAGAAAGTATCCTTCCATGTAATATGAAAAATAGACACATTTATTGAGGAAGACACAAGATGCAAGAAACATTGTATGTAGGACAATGATGCCCCCGTCCCCTTCAAAGTAGGTACCTTAAGGCCTCACACAGTTCTCCCAGTTGCCATCAGCTGCTCCATTGTATTTTCCTAAATCTCATCAATGGTTTGAAATGTCTTCCCTTTCAAAGGTGATTTTAGTTTTGGGAAAAGCTTGAAGTTGCAGGGTGCCAATTCTGGGCTGTAGGGGGGTCAGTCACCTGGGTGATTTAATGTTTCACCAAAAACCTCTGCACAAGATGCATGAGTGGGCTCACTATCATGATGAAGCTGTCAATCACCAGTTGCTTACAGCTCCAGCCTTCTGAATCATCCAAATGGTTTTCAAGGAGGAGTGCTCAAGCTCAAGGCAAAATCTGATGCAGATTCATTGCTCCACTCACTCAGTCATTTTGAATGTGATGGCCGTACATACTCATCCAGTGGCATCTACCACCCCCACTGTGGTACAGTGAAGTGGCCATTGTTCACACATGGGCGTTCAAGTCCACTCCCCTTGGCTGTCAGGTTACATAGATGATATTCGAATTGTTCTCATTATATTAACAATAGCTGGACTTTTTCTGGACAGACTGTGTGTGTGTGTGTGTGTGTGTGTGTGTGTGTGTGTGTGTATCCCAGATCATTAGAGCAATTCTGTGGCCTTTTTTTCCTTAGATAGACTTTAGTACCTACCATTTATGAAAGACTTAACTCAGTCTCTCTTTTCCTAAAGAATGTATTAGGTTTTGTAAAGTACTAATTTTATTTGTGATATAGCATAGAAGGGTTTTCTGAATAAACTGGTTAATAATTTAAAGGGTTTGGACAAGCAGAGCTCCAAGAAAAAGATTTTTTGTCAAAATAAGACAATAATATTCTCGAACCTCAATTTCCAAGCACTGAAGAATGAAAGCAGAAAGATTCCACAATACTCAACTAACACTGCACCCCCTCCAACACATACAATAGTCAAGAGTTTCTTCTTATGAGGCATCTTTTCTAATCATGTAGGAAAAAAATTCCACTACCACACTGTTGCTGGACTCTACCGGTGTGTTAAAATGGATCTACTTGTAAAGTAGTCAGACAGAAAGTGATTACTGCTTTCTTCTGTTTATATTTCCAATGGTATGGCTGACTGTAAAACTGACAGCATTTTCCCCTACCTACATACACCCCTGTTACTGGGCACCGCAGCATCTCCAACAAAAGGTGGAATCTGTTTCTCGCCCCTTGGGTCTGAGTTGGCCAAACCATCTCTTTTGGTCAATGAGACATGGGCAAGCCTGATATAAACAGGGGTAGGAAAGCTGGTACAGGGTGTCACCCTCTTCTGCTGATCTTGGAAACTCTGGAATTGCCATGCTGTGGGCAAGCCTGGAATTGCCCCATAAAGAATAAGACGCAAGGCTCCCCATTAACCTCATCACCCTAAGCTGTCATCCCAGCCCACAGAGACAGCTGCCAGAGAGTAAGGTCAACTGCCATCAGAGTGCAGAAGCCTGAGTGAGCACAGGATAAGAACTGCCCAACTAACCCCAGACCAAATTGCTGCTACATAGACTTGTGAGCTAAATAAATGGCAGCGATTTTAAGCCATTATGTATTGGAGCGGTTTGTTAAGCAACAAAAACTAGCAGACACAAGGAGATAAAAAAATTCATAAGGAAGAGGCAGAGGAAGAAACAGCTCTGCTCCTGCTTGATTACTCCGGAAGGAAAGCCTGCAGAGTCGATCAAATGAAGAGGCCACCCAGCACTCTGGACTCTGGGCAGCTCTTTGGTTCTTAATCAAAGAATGACAGAGGACCTGGCTGGTATAGCTCAGTGGATTGAGTGCAGGTCTGTGAACCAGAGGATCGCGGTTCAATTCCCAGTCAGGGCACATGCCTGGGTTGCAAGCCAGTTCCCTGCAGGCCAGTTCCCAGCAGGGGACACACTAGAGGCAACCATACATTGATGTTTCTCTCCCCCTCTCCTTCCCCTCTAAAGATAAATAAATAAATATTAAAAAAAAAGAATGACAGAGGAAACTAAAATTTGCTGCATGCCTTCTATGTATTACAGATGGCCATAGTTTTAGGTCCATTGTCTTATTTAATCTTAGCAATCTATGAGCTAAGATTCAGTGTTACCATTTTAAAGATGAGAAAATTACTGCTCGGAGTAATTGCTCCGAAGCCGCATGCTTAGGAAGTTGGCATAACTAAAATTCTAATGCCTAATTCTAATTCTGATTCTGCCTAACTCCAAAACCTATTAAAACACACCATCAGTGCAACCCCACTGGGAGAACAGACATGACTTTTTAAACAGGTTAAATGTCTGCCAGAAATTCAGTCAAGTTCTCGCTTGGCTCTGGGCCCACAGGACCCCCTCATCCCACAGTTACCAGAGTTAACTTTCTGAAGGAAAGACCTGGTCTCATCGCTTTTATATAAAAAACTCTGTCCTTACCAGGAGGTACCCCTGTCATGCCTCCTCTTGTACCCAATGCCCAGATAATTAAAAATAAATTCAATTCCCACGATACCTCAAGCTCTTTTTCCTTTGCACAAAAATTTAATGAAATGTCAAACAACATAAAAATGCATGTACCTAACATTGAGATTTGTCAAATCATTTCACATATTTTATTTAGCTTTTTCTTTTTTATGATATACGTGTATTTACACCTCTTTCACATATTGTGTCTAGCTGTGTTTTTAATAATTAATTAGGCATTTAGTCTATTTGGCATTGTCTTATTTTCTTGGATCTATTGTTTAATGCTTCAGTTATTTTTGGGAGATTTTTGCCATTATGCTTTCGAATATTTCTTCTAAGCTTTGCCTTCTCCTCCTTGTAGGTTGTCAATGAAATGTGTGTTAGACCATTTGATACTGACCTAGAGATCTTGGATTCTATGTTCCATTTTCTTCACCTTTCTTTTTCGTTTTGTGTGTCAGTTTGAATACCTTCTAACGACCTATCAAGTTTATCGATTCTTTCGTCAGCAGTGTGCATTGAAGGCGTTCCTCATCCTTGTTATCATGGTCTTCATTTCCAGCCTTTCTATTTGATTTTTGCCTACAGCATCCATCTCTTTGCTGGAATTCCCCACCTATTCATATATATTGTTCACTCTTTACACTACAGAGCCTTTTCCAAATGCACTATGAGTATTTTATCCCCTTCTATAGTTCCCAATGAGGGTCACATCTAAGTTTGGTTGGGTTGATGGCTTCGCCACTTCACAGTGTTAGTTTTTTGGTCATTGTTGTTTGGTTTTTACTTCTTTGTGTTTTGTGGGTGTTGGTTGAAAGCTACATATTGTGTGCAAGACAGTAGAGCTGAGGTAGACGGTGTCAATGCCTAGAAATGGGCCTATTTCCCTTTGCTTAGCCTTTCATTGAGAGAGTTGATTTGACCCAGACAGAAGATGAGCTGGGTCTTGACTTTGGTGCTTTTTCTCTATAGTTCCCCTCAGTGCACAGCCAGTTTCAGATTCCTTTTGCATTGTCAGTGGGTGAGGGCTGGTTTCCAAAGAGGTTTTATTCATGCTACTCTTCTCCTATCTGCTTCAGACTCTCCCTCTGAGTGTGTCCCAAGCATTCTGCCTACATGCCCTTGACCCTCTGGCCATAGACAGCAGTTACTGGCCACTCAGTGTTTGCTCTGCTGGTAGTCAGGAGTGAGGATCAGGGAGCCCACATCCCTGCCTCCTGGTTCAGCCTAGTCTCAGATGCTGAGTGAGTCTTGGGTGAGTGAGCCTTCTTAGGGAGTCTTCCCTTCTTGCAATAGTGGGTGATCTCCAATGGTTTAGGCCTGTTATGCACTCCTTCCGGCTCCACCCCCAGAAGAAGGAGTTTCTGGTGTGGTTTGGGTTTTTTCCTATTCTCTTCCACCAGCAGCAATCCTCTTTAACTGTGTGTCGAGACAGGGAGTATTTGCTGATCTCCGCTTGGTGGTTTAAGGTGTTTGTTTCACAGCAGAGTGAGGGGAGAAGGGGAGGTGTAGGAAGGGCTCCGCACTTTGCCATAGTGGCTGTTGTTCCACACCCCAGGCCTGAACCACAAAGGGAGCTTTTTCTGCACTTCCCACTCCCATCTCGAATCTTTCCAGTGATCATTCCGTGAGCATCCATGAAAAATTCCCTTCAGCCTGCCGCCCCAGGGGTTTTACTCTCTCCCATTAGATCATATGCAGCTTTCAACAATCCATAAACGTTTTAGCTGCATTAGTCTCATGTGTTCGCATGGTGTCTGGTGACTGTTTATGCTATGCTTTACAGAAGCAACTGCTCACATTCCCTTTCTGCTGGAAGATGACTATCTTTCTTTAAATTTCAGGCTTGTGGATTCTCCTGTGACCTTGGTTTTTAATTGCATTCAAGAAAGCTTAGAATTTAGTAGGTTATCTGGCTTTTTTTTTCATGTTATAAAATCGAGAATTATACTCTTTGCAGTTTTCTATATCGTGAGGTAGATACCTTAGTAATTTTACCAATATTCCCTATTTTTGCCAGCCCTTGTCCAATAATGAAACACTCCAAGTTTCCTATCCTCCAGAAACCTTAATAAAAATGGCAAACTATTTTCCAAAGTGGTTGTACTAGCTTACACATTCACCAACAGTGGGTGAGAGTTCCCATTGGTTTTGCCAAATTTTTTAATTTTTGCCAACCTTGTTATATAAGTTGGCATCTCATTATGATTTTAATTTCCATTCCCCTGATTACTAATGAGATTCATCTTCTTTTCATTTGTTTATTGGTTATCTGGGTGAGTCCTTATGTGAAGTTTCTATTCAAGGCTCATTCTATTTTTATCTTTAGGAACACAGATTACCTATTTTTTTATATTGGCTGACTTTCTATTTCTTATTGATTTGTAGAAGTTCTTTATATATTCTAGTTACTAACCCTTTAGTTATATGTATTGAAAATAATGTCCCCCATATTATGGCTTGCTTTTGTCCCCTTTGATGATATTTTTAATGGAAATAAGTTATTAGATTTAACATAATCAGATTTCCCCAACTTTTTCTTTATTACTAGTACTTTTTGCATCTCATTTAAGAAGCCCTCCCCTAACCAAATCTTTGTAAATAGTACCCTATGTTTTCCCAGGTTCTGCCTTCCACACATAACCTCATCCACATAGAACTGACTTTTTTACAATAGCCATGTTCTCTTCAGATTAGTGAGTACTTGATATTGCTATATCCTCTCCTTACTCATTTCACAAGAGTTCATTCAAGCACTACCTTGTGGTGAACCTTTCCATTAGGTTACAGTTTATTGTTTCAGGCCTATTGTTTTTATAGAAGGAAGTCAAATCTTGAACAACAGTTTTTGAGAACAAACGTGTGCTGGGCACTAGGCTAAATCTGGAGACAGAAAGTATAAGTTACAGCTACTGCTTCAGCATTTCATAGCCCTCTTCAGGGCAGATTTATTTCTTTCTTCCTTTCTGTCTTTCTCTGGGTTCTTGGGCAGACTGGCAAATCTGTGATCCTTTTTAACAATATTCTTTTTTTATCTATAAAAATAAAGCAAACAACATGACAAACAAATGTGCTGAAACAGTGATCAAAGTGTTAAAAATTGTGACACAGTGACATATATGCTTCTTAATGCATAAAAATACAATCTGCTTTCCCTTATATTCCAGTTTATATTTTAAAAATTTGGTAGGAGCCCACTTAGTGATTTCACAATTTACTAATGGAATATATAAAATTTAAAAATGCTAGTCTAGTGGAGATGACAGGGGTCAGCCACATGAGATTTTTTTCTTAAACAAAAAAGTTTCTTCATCCATATATCATTTTTTTCAAAACTGTCAGAATTTCCCTCTGTATTATTATAATTATGGGCTTTCACGGCTGTTGTACTAAACCAGAATGATGTATTCCGTGACTATTTTCTTTTTGTGCTCCTTTTGACCTAATGGCCTGGTAAAGATTGAGTCAAAGCCCAAGTGCAACTTCCTCACCTCAGGTTGTCAGACGCACGCAGAGCAGACACATCAACCAAGGCATCAGCAGCCTCATTGGGATGCGCATTAGTCACCACTTCCTGTAGTCACCTGCCCCAGGACACGGACTCTCAGCAATTCCAGGCCGGCCACCCGCTTTCAAGCAAAGTGAGAGAACACACATGCGTGGTTTTCAGCAGAAGGTAATTTGATATCTGCCATGACTCCTGAATCCCACTAAAGCCAAAGTCATTACCTGTCCTGCATTGGGCTCTGGATCACTAGTATGTAGCAAGATTTCCAAGTCTTAACTCATAGATACCTTAAGAAAAGAGCTGCTCCAGAGTTATAAGGGGAGTTGAAGCGTGCTGTACTCACAGTTCTGACCCTATTCTCGCCTCTCTTTCCTGTGCTTTTCAGTGGCCCTCCCTCCTCCTTCACATAGCATTCTTCACGTTCCTCCTTTGTCTCCCTCTAGCCTTACGTCTTCATAAGACTTCTTCACACCAAATTGTCCACTATTCACACGCAAGAGCTCTTATTAAGGGAAATACAACTGTGGTATTTTAGGCATAAGGAAGCAGATAGGGAAGTTTTCGGCAGAAGGTGAGCTCATGAAGAGTTTTTGGACAGATTTGTATCACATGTTGGAATTATAACTCCCTGATCCCATAACACATTAAGTGCCAGGGTTACCTAACAACGAAGACAAATATATCTCACTGGCTTGGATATATAATAGGTTTTATAACTGAAATCAGAGGCAGGTTTTGTGGCTTAAAACATACTGATATAAATATATCATTATTGTGTACATTTACCTCTCTTGCCTAAATTTGAACATTTAACATGCTCTGAACCTTTTACTAATATTCACATAAACCAGATACTTAATGGGATGGCCCATCCTCTGAGATGTAGACTGGTTTTCTTGAAGACACGATTCCACAGCCTGAAAGGGCCAAGACCATGAAACATGAAGACCGAACTCTTGCAGTTTTAAGGTGTTCTTTTTCCGCTCATGCTGTCCTCGGGCTACGATGTAGCTCCTCACGTTCTCCAGAATGAGTATTCTGACCCTAAATCACTAATGACTAATTTAGACTTTACTGAAATTTTTATATGTGAAGTAAGAAGGCAATGGTCTCAATTTTCTTCCACATTTTTCCCAGTTTTAACATGACTCGCTTTTCTTAAACTAAGGTCAGACTTACAGAATTTTTCTTGTTTCACAGCACTGCAGTATTCTTAGACAGACATATTTATACCTATTCTTGAGTATTTCCTTAGGATAAAGGCCTTGATCTGGATTATTGATTCCACAAGTAGGCCACGTTCAAAGCTTTTTATTCTTCTCCACAATATTTAATTTCTTTTCATAAATGTGTTTTTCAAAGACAAACCAGAGGCTAATGGAATTATTGGAAAGATATTTGCATTAAAAGTAAAAAAGATCTATTTTTATCAAAATATAATTTACATATAACATTATACTAGTTCCTTGTTTAAAAATATTTTTTACTCAAATCTGCAAACAGCTAAGTTTCTCTGGTTTGGGGGCTTTATGATTTCCTCATGTGTAAAATAAAGGTCTTTATTAGAGAAGGCTCCATTATTTAATGCTTTGAAAAGCAAGTTGAGGATTTTATAATAATGCTTTGAAAAACAGAGTATATTATAATAACGAAGCAGGATTAAGCATATTTCTTAAAACAGTTGCCAGTCTCGTGTTCAATCTATTCAGAGAGAAGTTACAAATACCCTGAAACCTCTTATCTTATTAAAGCATATTTCCTTCACGAGAATTTACAATGCAGGAAATAAAAGGGTTGGACCCATTAGAAACTTTTGTGCATTGCTCATATCCCTAATTATTAATAAATATTGTTCTTCCACATCACACATTCATTTCTCAACTCATAACTAAATGACTAATAAATGTAAGGTTTCGCATCCAGTAAAGGAAATAACCAAATAATTTCCTATATCTGATGGCGTTGGAGTTTATTAAAAGCATATGACCTCATTCTTTCTGATGCCAACATCAGGGTGCCCTAGTGAGAAGTGGTAGCAAGAAAGTTTGTCATTTTTTTTTGGGTTAGAATTTTAAGCGTGACACACCAAAATTTACCTTTCTGTAAAAGAAATCATGAGAACAAAAGCCAATTTTTATTAACTGAGAAAGGAAGTCCTTACTTTTTCACACAAAGAATTACAATGATTTGATATATAATAGATGGAGAAATCTCCTAAGTATAAGCTGAACTTTCGCCCTCTCTCTGCTTTCATCCACAGTCGTCACAGCTGACTGCTTCCACCACTTCCAAAGACCTGCTGGTTGTTTCTTAGTGGATCATCTTTATTGGAGTGCTCTCACAGATGCAGTATTTTTTTCACTTTTGGTTTTCTTTTGGAAAAATTGACCTTACCTATGTTAGAGGTGTCTGCAGGTAACCAAAATCTAGATGCCAAACCTTGTTACTCTGTCATTATAAATGGCAAATTCTTATTAAAAACCATGGTTTGATTCTACAGTAAAACCAGGGTATTAAATAGGCCTCGTTAACCTGTGCATATTTTGAATGTATGGATTCTGAGTAGAAAAAGTATGTTCTGAAATGATGCTTCTTTAGGTTTGGTTGGTACCAGGATATGCTGGAGAACTTGGTAAAAGTACAAAGACTCAGGCCCTGTCCTGTCCCAACTAGTCTGAGACTCTGGCTCTCAATTGATTCTGTTACCTATGTAAATGGAAGAACCACTATGCTAGAACTTTATTGTAAAGTTGTATTTTTTAACATGCACATGGAAAACCCAAAGACCCCACTAAAATGCAGATACAGATCTCTCAGAACTGGAATGGGGTCTAAGAATCTGTACCTCCAGTGAAGGCCCAGGCAATGCCTGCACTCTTGTCCATAGAACACACTGTGAGCCGTAAGACAGAGATCAGGGCCATGGTTTACGCTCCTTTGCACACAGCATCTGCCTCAGGCAAATGTGAATGAAGTGTCCACCTCCAGCAGCACTTGCCCAGGACACGTCAAAGCTGACTCTGTGTTTTGTCTCAGTCGTCTCTGAACACTGAAGTCTTCCGGAACTTTCGGGGACCTGGGTGCCAGATCTTTACTGAGACTAAAGCAATACATGTTCCTGAAGAAGGAAAACTAGGTCAGCCTTAACCACGCGTACAGAGACCTATGGACTCAACCTGCTCTCTCACAGTGCCAGTTTTCTCTGCTTACTGTGATTCTGAACTCTGGAATATTAATTTAAAAAAAAACACCTGACTTTCTTCTTCAGCAAATGGCTCAGTGACTTGAATTTCTTCACCGTCAGGTGCTCTCTTGCCTGGCACGTGAAAGGTTTTTATACTGGAATTTTTGTTTTTGAGTTTTGCTCTGGGGGGGTCTTTGTTATATTCTTTGACACTAGTTTTAAGACATTGCTTTTCCATAAACTCTTTGTTAAATCTGTCATGCTTTTCTCAAATTGTCTGCCTAGTGACTCTCTCCCTTTGCCAGAAGGACTTTGTTCTTCTGTTGGCCCCTCCCCAGGGGGCGATGTGACCTCGACCTCATCCTCCACCTCCCGGACACACCTGCCCCACGACTGCCCCAGGCAGGTTTCCGTCCATCTCCTCCACCGCCAAGTGAGTGCCTTGAAAGTAAGGGTCATATTTTCTTGTGTTTTTGGTCATTGTCTTTATATCTGTAACTGTTAAATTGAAATAAGTGGCAGTGAACAGTAATATTATCTTCTTTTTACTTGACACATCAGAATTCACAAAGTACTCATATATATTACATAATATGACCTTTGTAACAGACAGAAAAGGCCTTATGGTATAAATAAAAAAAACCAAACCTTTGAGGATATAAATTATAACCTTGGAGTCTCATGATGTAATTAAATGTCAGAAAAAGAACCTAAACCCTTATCTTTTCCCTCTATATACACATTAATCCATCGTCAACAACAAGCAATTTTTACTCTCCATCTTTTATCAAGATAGAGTAAAACAAAATCCTACAAGAATCAGATGAAGGCCAGATAAGATTGGATGGGGAATAATGTTTCTAAAAACACCATGTGCAGGGGAAGCGACCGAGCCAGGGCAGTGGGAGGCACGCTGAAAAATGGGACCGCTGCCTCTCCCGATGCGTGTGGCAAGATTGAAAGAGAGCAGGGAGGAGAGATATGAAAGTCTGCAAAGAAGTCCTGGAGAGTTTCAGCCTACGTTCCTAGCAATGACTTATTTGGGTGTCTAGCATCCTTCCTATCGTTCAAGTGTGCCTTGCAGCTGTAGAATTTACTTGTTCACTGATCTTTACTTGTTGCGTGTTTTAAAGCAGGTAAAGCTGGCTTTCATCTGTAGCATTGTAGTAACTGTATGTTTTAAAATCTACCCAGTAGCAGACTACCTGAAAATGGTAGGTAGACTATAACAAACTATTTTTAAACAGAAGGCCAAATTCACACAAAAAAAGGAGGAGAAGGGAAAGAAGTAGGAAGAAGTGTAGGAGGAGAAGAAAATGGTATTGGTGGGCAAGTTCCGAAAAGATGGGGTAACTCGGGGACATTTATTAGTAGCAAAAACTTAGTGCTTTGTTTTAAAAAGATCATTCAGGGAAAAGAAAAATAACAGGACTTCGCCATCTGTGTAAGCCAAAGGAAAAATTACTTACTTCAGAAAAAATGGGAGGTGCCAAAGGAAATTAACTTTCTTTCTCAGCACCCAGATGAGAGAAAACATCTCTCCTAAGGGTTAGCTGCTTCCTTGTAGATTGGCAGTTGAATTATATTTGATCAATGTGTGGGGAAAAACAACTCCAAACCAAAAAATAAACTTCACATGGTTCTGAGTTTAATATCCTGGGCATTTGGCAAAAGCAAAGGTAAACAGAACATACCATCAAACCAGAGCTTCCAACCATACCAAAAAAGTCCCCAAGAGCAAAGCTAGCAGAAACAAAAACACAATTAGATTCGTAAGCACGTTAGGCATTATAATTATTAGAATCAAAACAAAGCAAGTATGTTTTAAATGTCTGGGGAAACAAAGAGGAAAATAAAAACCTGAGCAAAAAAATCAAGCAAGAAACAAAAACAGCAGATGAACTAAATAGATTAAATATACAGGAAGGAGGATTGATGTGGTAAATCGATGAAGAGTCGGACTCAATTCTTCATCCCCCTGCCCCGGCTCACACAATCACACTATTTGCAGTGAGGTTTTGCAGATCTTCCCACCGAGTGGGGGGGTTGCTCTCCCCAGCCTCACAGTCCGGACCTGCTTCCTGAATGGCTTCGGCCAAAAGAATGGGGTGGAAACAATGCTGTGTGGGTCCGACCCAGACATCAGGCATCTTGGACATGATGCCAAGTGGTCTCGGGAAGGTTTTAATCTCCATTTCTTCTAAAAAGAGAATAATGTTGAATACAATAGTGAATATAAAGTACTAGAGGCTGGATGACGTTCATCCTTCTGCAAAGACAGCTGTAAAATACAATTTTTGATACATTTTTATGGGGCAAGGTCCACAGTGGCAAGAGTGCCTGGGGCTTTCAAAAGTGCCAGTGAAGCCTCGTGCCATACCAGTTTCAGCCTGGGCCCCCACGAGCCTTGTGTGCTTCTGCTTGTCCTACGCGCGTAACACTGTCACCACCATGGGGCCTTCGAGGCCAGCCGGCCAGAGGATGACAGGCCACCAGAACAGAGCTGAGGTACCCAGCAGAGGCCCCAGGCATTTTGGCTGACGCCTGTTAAAAATCAGCAAAGCTACCTAATCAACCCTCAGCTGCCTATAGACACAGAAGTGAGCCCAGTCGAGACCAGAAGGGTCAGTTCTGCAATAACACGCTTATTGCTGTCAGCCACTGAGTGTTGCTTGTCTTATGTAGCAGTAACAAATGGATACAATTAGTGAAGCGAAAGCAAAATCCTACAAGGCAACCAAGAGAGACAAAGTGAAACTACAAAACTAAAGCATGAAGGACACAACCGAAAAGACTGAAATACATCTCTCGGACTTCTATAGGTCAGCAATAAAAAAACTGTATTTGAATCGATGATGACTACATGTTTTTGAATAGACGAAGAACTTGGGTAGTGGATTCAGAAAGGACAAACTGTACAATAGAAGAAATCCATATCTAGATACATTGCGTGAAATAGCGAAACACCAAAAGCAAAATAGATGGAAAGCAGCCAGAGAGAGAAGGAAGATCGCCAAAAGCCAGCACTGTCACAAGTGTGGCCGTGAACATGAAGCTGCCTGAAGCCTCTACATGGGAACAAAGTCCACCTGTTCTCCGAACCCTCCCTCATCGTGAGGTTCTCCCTGTGTCCTGGGGTTCCAGGGTGCTCTGTGAGACCTCTCGCAGCATGGTATTATCATTATCGTGCTTTATAGTGTCATCATTATTTATGCACAGGCACAAACTTCTCCTTTAGTAAGGGAAATTACCTCTCCTCTATAATAAGTAGCTTGGAAAATAGTAGTAATATTACTACTTAGTAACTTGCTTTTGGATAGCAAGTCTTATCTAAGTGTTATCATTTCTTTTCAAATTTTTCCATAATACTCACCTAGTCAAAGACCTCAAAAGGTGTGATTTGTGGTAGCTCAGAGTTTTACTAACATCTGCAGTCTACGCCCCCATGTAAAACACATTGCCATTCTAGTTAACATCCACAGAAAACACAAATTTACAGGAGCAGCGCACAGGGTGCATGATAAAGATGCTTTTGAAACCTCCTTCCACAAGGTTCAGGAGGTGTTTAATAGGATTGCCATTTTCCCTACAGCTCAGGCCCGCATTTCCTGTCTCCCCATCTCTCCAATTTATTCCTTTTACGTAGTTTTCAATTTTGGAGAGACAAGTATTCACTTTTTACGTCCCTGTGGACATGGAAATGCTAACCCCCACCGAGCCAGACAGCACCTGGTGATGACAGTTCCTTCCTTGCACACAGGATGGAGAAAAAGGAGATTTACAGTTGGTCGTATGAAGAGCCTTACAATAACTTAACAAGTAATACGAGAATAAACCCTGTGTTTTGCTTACTCACCATCGTAAACCTACTTTTTCTCAGCTTTGTTTTCTTTTTCTCTGTAGATTATAATTGTCTTAATTTTTAAATTTCTTAATAGACTTTTTTTAGAGCAGTTTTAGGTCTACAGCACAACTGAGGAGAATAATTTATTCTTCACTGAAAAAATACTTTTTTATGTTTTTATAATTCAGACCCAAAGTGTTAAATTCGCTCTCCATACATTCAGGCACATGAGCTATTCTACCAATTCCATGAATCTGAAGAAAGCTCTCCTGACCTCTGTGACCTCTCTGTCTCAGATGGTTTCCCTCCTGATGACTGAATGATCCTCCAGGTCCAAGACCGTATTTTTTTCTGCCTTTGAAGCCACTTGCATATGGTAAGCCTTCAGTGAGTTTCTAAATCAGGGATGACCCCACTGTGCGAGGAAAGCAAATGGGGAAGAGGCTGTGGGGCTGAGCCACTTAGTCTGGAATATTTCCATCAACTAACCACAGAGAGAGCTTTTCTCGCCAGTCTGTGGTGGCAGGGCTGCTTCAGCAAAGGCTCTGAGACTGGGGACTTCCATGGGTCAGCTCAGTCCAACACCTGGCAGCCCCACTCGATTAACTGACCTGGCATTGGAGTATCACACAGCTGCTGTCTACAACATACTTGTTTGAACTGACTACCAGAAGATGACTCGGTATTCTTCTTGGTCTACAAGCCTTCCATTTTATGGAAGCAGATTATGAGAAAACAAGACACAAATAAGCACCATTTCATTCTCATCGTCTCCAGAGCACACTTCGATGTCCTTGAAGATAATCAGTGCAGGAGATCTGAGGTCCTAACTCAAGAGAATTTTGTCGCTTCCAGCCTGATTAGAAACTATTCCAAAATTCAAATGAATAATACCTGGGAAATGCAATACGTGATCTTTTACAGAGTCTATGTTCATGGTTTTCATCCTCATTGCAGGAAATTCTGTGTTTATGCTATAGGTAGGACAATAGAAAAAGCAGTGAGCAGAGACACTCCTAAAGGACACATACTTCCATCAGGAGATTTACCATAATGAGTTATCTTCCCCTGTAGGACAGCAATTTTCAACCTTTTTCATCTCATGGCACATGCACACTAACTACTAAAATTCTGTGGCACACCAAAAAATATATTACACTTTTTGCTGATCTGCCCAAAAAGTAGGTATAATTTTCACTGATTTACAAAAGAAAAATAATAACAGTAATTACCTATCCTTTATGCTCCAAAATGACTTTTTTTTAAAAAGCGGGTGCCTATTCTTGTATATAAAGATTTCAGGTACCAAGAATTAACCAATCAGGCACAGCCTCATTATGCAACTTGACCAATAAGATGCAACTCTGTTTTGTGACCTGTTTTGGTTCAGGACAGGGCATTCACACCAGATGGTTACTGTTGTGTTGGCTGCTGTCATTTTTATTTGGCAATCTGAGAGAAAGGAAGCCAGAACCCCTGATTCAACAGCCAGGTATTGCATGTTTTAAAAATTCTTGCAGCGCAACACTTGAACATTGCTGCTTTGTGATAGAGGTTAACAGCCATCAGTAACCATTGCCTAGACCCATTATTTAATTGGGGGTTGCAGATGACAGTGTTGTAATTTTGTCATTTCTTCATTTACTAACTGGATTACTTCTATAAAGAGAGGATTCCTCTCATCACTATTTGGCTACCCTGTGAACAGGCTGTCCCTGTTCATATACGGCAAAAAAAAAAAAAACACAGAAAAAATGGATGATTCCTTTCCTTTTTTTTTTTTTTTTACAAATTTCAAAATACTACATTGGTTCACTAGCATCCTTCAATAGTGACCATTTTTTTAAGTATCATCATGAATGGATTTAAAAGCATTTACGTATCTAAGCCATTTTATTTATAACCTATTTTGATGCCCCAGTTAGTGGAAGCCAGTTCAATTGGCTCCTGACCCTTCTGATGTCATCTCTGTCATCACTGATGGCTTTCCAGGCCATGAAGTTTTAGCCTGAAGCATTTTCACAGGAAGAGATAGAAGCATTATTAGAACATATATGTCTGTGTGTGCATACATACATATGTGTATAGAGAGAATGGAAACATCATCCAGGTGATCACAGTTACTGCTGGATAACAATGAAGAAAAACCTACAATCAAAGGCTAGACGAATCCCACTAGTTATGTGTCAGGCAGTGAAGCAAAAATTTCCATCAGCTACCTGCCATGTCTGGTCCCTTTTCCGTAACCCAGCATGTGAGTCTACAACAGAACAAGGAGAACGACTCCAGTGGCATTTCTTTTTTGAGGACAGACAAGGAGGAAACTGTGATAAGATCAGTGAGATAACTATGTTTAAGCCTCTACAGTATTCAGGCAAGGTTCAGTCTACCTAAAAAGAGTTACTTTATGGGAGTAGATGAAAGTAGGGAGAGTGGAGGAAAAGCAGAAGTTTCCTGAAGAATATCATAGCGCTGACTTGTACAGAAAACATTAGATCTGGGGTGTCTCCAGCAACTCGGAGACAAATGCTCTGAAAAGAGAGGATAAACAGGATGATTTTTAGGCATGTGGTTCTTTCCAAACTCCTAATTTCTTGGGACCAGTTCACCAAAAATAATATTGTGGGAGTGTCTTATTGTTTGTCATGCTAAGGCTGGATAATTGGCATCCTATTGTTTGTTCAAGACAAAATATTACAGGAAAAACACCATGTGACTTGGGTGCCTCTGGGTTCTCGTGGGAAAAAGGTTCTTAGCAAGAGGGGAAAAAATATTCAAACAGCATAACCGCTAATGGCCATTCTCTGCTTAAATGTGAAAACTGAGAGAACTTTATATGTTCCATTTATTTTTCAAAAGTAAAGCAGAGGAACTGGAATATTAATTATAATTATTGTCAGCTCTTGTTGCCTGGCTACGAGCAGCTATAGTCTTCAAAGGGTTGTTAGAACGAGGCGCCTTGTAATCTGTTCTTACTTAGTTTTGTATACATGTCTTAGTCAGGTAGACCTTTCACAGTTATTTATACTTGTGAAAGAGATTAATAGTGAAATGTGTCCTGGCTGGTGTAGCTCAGTGGAGTGAGCGCAGGCCTGTGAACCAAAGAATTGTGGTTCGATTCCCAGTCAGGGCACATGCCTGGGTTGCAGGCCGGTTCCCAGCAGGGGATGCATGAGTGGCAACTAAACATTGATATTTCTCTTCCTCTCTCCTTCCCTTCCCCTCTAAGGATAAATAAAATCTTTTAAAAAATAAAGAAATAAAAATAAATAGTGAAATGTATTGTTCCTCGTGCTGCTGTGACAGATTACTGCAAATTTACTAAATTTGCATAAAACACCACACATGTATTGTCTTTCAGTTCTGGCGCTCAGAAGTCCACGATGGGTCTCCCTGGACTAAGATCAGGTGTCCATAGGGCTGCACTCCTTCTGGAGGCTCTGGGGGACCCATTCCCTCGCCTTTTCCAGCTTCTAGATGCTGCCTGCACTCCACCTGCCCCTGTGCTGCTCCTCGGGCCACATCTCCTTCTCTGGTTCTGGCTCCCCTGCCTCCCTCTTGATCTTTCTAAGGACCCTTGTGGTTGCACTGTGGAAAATTCAGAATGATCTTCCCTGTCTAAAGATGTATAATTTGATCCCATCTGCACTATCCCTTTTGTCGCGTAAAACGGCATATTAACAGGTTCCACAGATCAGAACACTGACATCTTTTTTGGGCAGGGGGCATTTTTCTGTTTATCACAAGTATTGGATTGGCAAAAAAAAATACGTTTAGTTTTACCATAAAATGAAAGATACATTTTTAATTTTTACCAATAACTTTACTGATTTGGAAATTTTGATTATGTCAGCTATCCTCCATGTGGTGGAAAGCTGATTGTTCTCAATTAATGTCTCAATTTGATTGCCATCAAATTCAACTGGTTTACCCGACCAGGGAGCGCCATGCAGCAGGAAATCTCTAGCACAAAACTTCACAAATGACTTTTGACACATTCAATCAGTCACAACACCTTCTCCATAGACTGCACAAATTCTTTTTTTTTTTGCATTTCAGTTGTGTTTTTACCTTTCTTGAAATAATAAAGCATAATATGCCAAAAATGCTGCGTATTTTCTTCCATCTTCAATATTAAAATGCCTACTCAACATTTTTGATATTTTGAAATGCATGCTGATGTAACAGCTGTCACAAAACAATGTAACAAAATTGCTTCAAATGAAATTGAAGACAATGAAGTGCTACTAGAGCCCTCTTATGGGGAAAAAACAAACTTTTTGGCCAACCCCATATTTTATATGCAAGGGGGGACCCAAAATAAACCAGAATTATCTTCTGGAGAGTGGGTTCCTTGTAATACAGTCTTCCCCTACCAGGTGAATGTTCTAGGAATCCATCTATATCAGTGTACCGGTTGGCATCATTGTGAGAGGCTGCATGTGGCTTCAGTGAATTTCTTTGGAAGACTTCCAGTGCATCTGCCCATTTCACGTTGGGTGATTTATGAGTGCACCTGCGCACACCACACTCCCCAAAATGGCATGCCTCATGCTCCCTATTCACCATATCTCACTCCAAGTGACATTTTTTTTGTTTCCCCAGTTGAAAAAAGTCCTCAAATGGAAATGTTTTGCTAATGTGGAAGAAGTGAAACAAAAAAATTACAGAAGCACCAAAAGTCATCAAAATTGACGAGTTTCAAAACTCTTCTGAGCAGAGGAAACACCATCTTGATAGGTGTATTGCATCCAGTGGAGAGTACTTTGAAGGTGACTGAAGTTTAAACATGTTAAAGTAAAAATACAATTTTTATAAATAAATTCTAGGTGTTTGGGGGTACCCCTCGTATACTGGGCACTCTTCTAAACTCTTCACATGCATTTAGCCAGCTGGTCTTCACAACAGATTAGGTAGTTAAGTAGTTACTATTATCATTCCCATTTTAAAGATGAAAATGCTGAGGTATAGTGGTTGCATTTCTAGGAAATGGTGGAGCTGATATACAAACTCAAATGGGCTCAAGAACTCAGCCTTTGACCTTCAAACCACACTACATCTTTGAGAATAAAAATAACATGAAAAATTGAAATACATGGATATCCTCCAGTTTCATTTTAATAACACTGCAAGTCCATGTTTTATAAGACCTGCAACTAGAAACTTGCTCTCTTGACTCTCAATTATTCAGCAGTGTTATTGAAAGCCCGGAATTATGACAAATGTTGAAAATTTACAAAAACCTGCACCTGTCACAAAAAACTTTACATGGAAAACCAAGATGAAAACATTTACAAACCATTAGAAAACACGAAAGTTTATGTACTCAAACACAACATCTGAAGGAATGGTACATTCTTTCAAGTGTTTTTAGTAGAGTTCAAGGCATAAATAGCACATTAGTGTTTAAACTGAAGTACTCCAAAAAACAAAAATAAAGACAAAAATGTGGGGGCAGAACCAGCCAGGGACATACACAATCTGTAGAGAATGTCCAAATCTAGGTAGCTGTTATGTTTATTCATTCTTGACTTTCATTCCATAGATGTTATTTCATAGTCAAATTAACTTTATTTATGATGGTTACATGATAGAAGTGCCTTAGTCTGGACAACTTGGTCAGTCATGTGTTCCCATGAGTGTGTAATGAGAGTGTCTCAAGAATGCCTTCATGGTTTTAACTGCTTCCAGGCTCTGTTATCAATCCTTTCAGTAACAGAATAATAGAATCATTTTATCATTCATCAGGAAAGGTTGATGGGGCAAAGAATATTGTCGCCATATAAAAAAACAGATATTCAAGTTATTAGCAACGTACGAGTTTGAGAGTTTTTAATACCAGTGAATAATAAAGGAACAGATGGTGTATGAGCTCGATTATGGTATTTTGGGTTGTGTGTGTGTGTGTGTATGAGGTGGGGGTGGGAGAGACAGAGAGAAAGGAAAAGAGAAATGAATGGAAAGGGGTTTCAGAGGGAGAGAGGACAACTCAGTTGCTCTCACACAAGTTGAAACTTTGGAATCAAGGAAGAACTTGCCCTGAAGTTCTCAGAAATGAACTATGTTAAGTTTAGCTTGAAAGCAGATGACTGACCTATTTATCTGTATATGAGGTCTGTCTGGAAAAAGTCAAGCCATTGTTAATATACCAGAAGTGGTTTGCACCTCATTGATGTAACCTGGCAGCCAAGGAGAGTGGACTGGAATGTGCATGCATGACCAATGAGCACTTCACTGTACTAGTCAGTGGGGGCGGTAGATGCCGTTGAGTGAGCATGTGTACTGTGTGGCCATCGAATTCAAAATGACTGAGCAAGTAGAGCAACGAATCCGTATCAAATTTTGTGTTAAGCTTGACCATTCTCACACAGAAACTATTTGGATGATTCAGAAGGTCACAGCTATGGGCAACTGGTGATTGGCAGCTTCATCGTGACAACGTGCTCACTCATGCATCACGTCTCGTGCAGACATTCTTTGCGAAACACCAAATCACCCAGGTGACTGAGCCCCCTACAGCCTGGATTTGGCACTCTGTGACTTATGGCTTTTCCCAACACTAAAATCACTTTTGAAAGGGAAGGGATTTCAGACTGTTGATGAGATTCAGGAAAATACGACAGGGTAGTTGATAGTGATTGGGAAAACTGTGTGAGGCCCCAAGGTACCTACTTTGAAGGGGATCGAGGCGTCATTGCTCTGTGTACAATGTTTCTTATATCTTCTTCAGTGAATGTCTCTGTTTTTCATATTCCATGGCTGGATATCTTCAGGAGAGCCCTCATATTTGTTTGTCTACTTTTGTTTGTTTACTCACCCTTAACCACAGAACTATCTACCCAAATGTAGTAGATTGAAATGATCACCAGTTACTTGACACTTTTTCCATCAGGAGCCTGGGCCTGTTTCCCCACCCTTGACTCTGAGCTGCACGGGGGCTGCATGGGGGCTGCACGGGGGCTGCACTGATAAGCATGGCTGCACCAGCTCTGGGCTTTGACTTATGAGGACTGGCAGCACCCTCCTTTGTCCCTTTGAGTCCTGAGCCACCGTGTAAGAAATCAGACAGCACTGAGGTTGATAGGCTATGAAGGACCTAAGCTAGCCCTGTGGTCAGCTGAAAGAGAGAAGAATCCTGTCAGATCCTGGATGCCCCAGTCCCCAGCCGTTCCAGTCATGTCACCTGAGCCCAGCCTTCCAGCCACACCTTCCCAGGTGCCAGGCATAAAAACTAAGCGTCTTTGACTCCAGATCAAACTGATCACCAGCTAAATGGCAGTGAGTGATACAACATCATGTTATAATAAACATGCGTGTGTTTTAAACCACAGATAATTTGAGGCACTACGTCAAAACTATATCAAATAACAGATAACCAGACACCAGAGTTTGTTTCTTTGACCCATTATTTTATTTGTATTTAATTACTTAATATTATTGACTATATTTCCTACACTGTACTTTATATCTCCATGGCTGTCTTGTAATTAACAATCTGTACTTCTCAATCCCGTCACCTTCTTTACCCTGTCTCCCAACCCCCCTCCCCTCTGGAAACCACCAGTCTGCTCTTTGTTTCTATGAGTCTGTGTCTATTTTGTTTATCCATTTGTTCTGTTCTTTTGATTCCATATATGAGTGAAGTCATTTGGTATTTGTGTTCACTGACTGGCTTATTTCACTTAGCATAACACTCTCCAGGTTCTTCTATGCTGTTGCAAAAGGTAAGATTTCCTCCTTTTTTATAGTCAAATAGTATCCCATCGTGTTAATGTACCACAGCTTTTTTATTCACTCATCTACTGATGGGCACTTGGGCTGCTTCCACAGCTTGGCTGTTGTAAATAATGCTGCAATGAACAGGGATGCATAGGTTCTTTCACCTTAGGAGTGATCTAGCATGGTATACTCTTGACAGTGGGCTAACTGCTGTGATCAATCTGCAAATCTCACTGACAACACAATACAGGATAATTTTCCCCTGTAGCACAGTCCAGGGATGTTCTGGAAAAGGAAAAGGTATCTGCTGCTCACGGCCTGAAGGTGCTCCAGGCTCTTCTGCCTAGATCTCCGGTATATTAGAGCTTCTGAATGTGGCCTGCAAACAAGGAAAATGAAGAAAAGGCAGGGGATATGCAGGGGGTTGGTGGCTGGGTCTCCAGGCGGCGTACAGTACTTTGCCCACACTCTCTGCCGACCAGCATGCAGTCACATGCTGCAGCTAACTAAGGGAGACTGCAAAAAGCAACCTCGCTGTCCGCTGAGCTGAAAAGAAAACAGGCTTTATGAACAGTCTCTCTACCTATGTCCATGTCAGCCTGGAATGCTATCCTCTCCTGACCTGTCATGTTTGCCACTCTGCACACGGGCCGGATGCAGAATAGGGTATTTTCTCGTGTGCACACACAGAAAATACTGCATGTCCACAGGCCCTGCTTCCCAGGCACTTGCTACAAATCGAAGGGATGATGGTCATTACAACTTCTCCCCTCCACCATGCTACCTATGCAGAGGTAAAGTCTCCAAGTTGACATTTAAAAAAAGAGCTCAATGGTCGGGATGTGAGACAAGAACAGGGCAGGACTCCGGCCAGTGCAGAAGTCCCCCGCCTAAGTGCCTGTCAGAGTTGAAGACTGCCTAACACCACTTCATGCTACCTTTCAGCTCTGTTTTATTCTCAATTCGACTACTCTTCCAAACCCATCAGAGCTATAGTCTTCAAATCCATGTTGGGCCCATGGTTTTCACTGTAATTTTTAATATTCTGGTCAGCTTTGGGGTATATATGCATATGTTTTGGGGGACAGTGTTTGAGCAACTGTTCACTCAGGAAGCATTTATTTTAGCATCTACTATGGGGCAGGCACTACGATCTTTGCTGGAGATGGATGGTGAAGAAGGGCTCATCCCGTATCATCAGGAGCACACACACTCCTGGTGGAGGCAAACTGAAGGACACACAGGGTACAAGGAGTTAGAGCACCTGTGAGCTCAGGATGCCACGGGAGCACCTGGACCAAGGGCTGGTCATAGAGCCGCCATTGAGAATGGCCTCTTAGAAGATACAGAGACCGGAAGGATAAAGGGCAATTAACCAAGGAGAGAGGAGGGGCCAGCCTGCCCCGTGTTCCTCCAGCCCTTTCCCAGCACTCGCCCTGTGGCTGTGGGGAATCACTTCCCTTGGAAATTCCTTCTCCCAGGGACGCCTACCCTGGGCCTAATTCCTCAGGTGTCCCACAGAAGCAGGGTGCCAGCGTGCTGTAATTTCACGGTGAATCACTTCTCTTTCAGGGCGGTGTTGAAATGGCAAAAGGATGACATAAGCTGGCTAGGATTCTCACTTGGGAAACCTCCAAGAAGCCTCTTCACTCTTCTTTCTTTTTATAGAACTCTGTCCTCATTTTCTCCCTGGGGGAGACGTCGCTGCAGCCTCGGTCTGACACCTTCCCTTTGGTCTCGGATGAGCCGCCTCGCCCTGCCCTCAAATCTGTTTTCCCTTGTGACTCCAAAACAGACTTGGAGACTTCAAACAGTATCCTCTTTACAAAAGATGGATTTTGTCGACATATGGGAAAAGATTTGCTTTGGAGTTACAATTGTTTTTCTAATTGTTTCCTCATGGAAATGACCGTGAGGAGAGGTTGGAAGAGTCAGCAACATACTCAGAAGTGGAACAGCGGACCCTGCCCACACCCAGGGCCCTCCACTTCCCCTTCTGCCGGAGCCTCGGAGTTGATTCTTTAATTCAATATCACTGTGTTTGAGAGGCGCCCAAAGTCTGTTGTTTTTGTTTATTAGTTAGCGACAACTAGCAGAGAACCGGCCTTGGGAAAATAGAACTTCAGACAGATATTCTTGGTTAGGAAGTAGTTAAAGGGATTTGAACAGAAAAGTTCAGCACCACCGGAGAAAAACATTTCTGGAAGGACGTTCAGCTCTACCCTCTGGTGAGCAGTCACTAGGCACCAGGGAACAAGCAGAAATAAAAATAGAGGGTCCAGCATTAATAATGCCCCTGTTTTATTACAAAATCATAAGCACGTCACTCTGCAACATAACAATGTCACACTCAAATACCCCATATGGCATTTTAGGTGAAACATTCCAATTAAAACCATAAATTATTACTCCCATACTATCAACCTACCAACCACTCTCATACAGACCTTACTTCTGCCAGACCCTGTACATATCATAATTAAATTATTAGGGCTTTAGAAGCCAAAAAGCCACAGGAGCATGTTTTATATTTGACTTAACTATGTCCCCTCCCCTGGCTTTCACCACCAGGAAATACATTATAACATGCTATTTCTGCTTAAGCCTCAGGAGGAAAGGGGATTAGATCACGTAACACTTTTGAAAATTGCCATTTAGTGAGTAAGTCATCGATCGCAGTACTTCTCTAAATCTTGCTTTCAATTTGCCCTGTTTTAAGTACAACCTCCTTTGATGTATACACTTAGGAATTTTAATAAAGTATCATAATATTTTTTAAAAATACAATTGCATGGACAACCATGTTGTTTTTTACTGTTTTTATCACCTCTGGGAAATCTGGTAGCTGAAATCTAAGAGAATTTGGCCACATTATTAGCCTAAAACTGGTGAAGTTTTACAATAACTGCAAGTCAGAGAGTTGAAAACTAATAAAATAAAATAATAAAAAATTTTAAAAGCAACCTTACAAGCCAGAGCTATAAAGTGCAAGCATCTCAGCATATACTTTGGGAAACTAAAACCTCAATCAGCAGAACCTAACCCACTGGTTCCTTTACCATTAGCAGCATTTTTAGTGCCGGGCTTCTTACAAGGGGGGCAGAGGCGATGAGAAAGTGAGAAAACCAGACTGTAGAAAAGATTCATCATAAACAAGGCTGGTTCCAGCATGAATCTGGGGACAAGGACACATTTCATCTGGCCCACTAAGCTTCTGCATTAGTCTTCTGTGTTGAATCTGCAGGTGTGAAGGGCAGGAGAGTGATTTAATGCATTTCACAAGGACTTTGAATAATTGTTTTGAAGTAAAAAGGTGTTTTCTGCATTAGCTACACAGAGCTGACCACAGAATACAAAGTAACCACTTGCCCTGCTTCCTAGTCATCTTACTGAGGCTTTAATGTACCACAAGACTAACTTGACCACGTGGTATGTCCCCGCCCACCCATAGCTCACTGACTGAAAGACGACCTCACTCTGCCAGCGCTTCTGTCGCATGAGGTCTCCTGATTATCAAGTAGATATTAGGGTGATTCAATCTCACCAACTCAGTGTGGTTTCAAGCAGCTGAGAGAACACATGTCCAGTAATTCACAGCATGGTCACTTCCCTGAAATCTTTAGAAGTGCCCTCAATCAGGGCACAAACACGCATTATTCACTCAATACACATCCTATTCACTAAATAGGGGGAAATGTCAACGCCGCCATGTGATTTGGGTAATTTTTTATTTATATCCCAACCATGCAATTTAGGGAATTTTGATTTCTCTATTTTTATACTTTGAGATCCTGGATGTATTTTATACTTTCCACTTGAAAATAGCATTTTATTAAATACTGGTCCAGAGACTTGTTTTTCTCCTTCCTTTTCTCTCCCCCGAGTCCCTGCGTCATGCTCACGGTTAAGTCACAGGTGCACTTTGGAACTCTTAACTCTGCTTCTGAGTCAGGCTGCGGAACAACGCCAAACTCCCTCCCACCCCGGAGGCTCTCTCCTTTCCATTTCCCTTCTCTCCCTAAGGACATGAGGACAGGATGAGTACACTGCTCTTACTGTGTGCCCAAGTATGTGGATTCGCAGTGTTACCTGTTTCCAGAAACATTTGTGACGATCTTTAGATTCTGGGACCCACTCTAATACACATAATCTGTAAAAACAGCTATTTTCACATTATATGGCTTTTCCATATAAAAAAATGGAAAAGCAATATACTTGCTAAATATTCCATGGAAGAATATTTAGCTGTTCATATATGTACAGTCCATATATATGAACAGTATATATACATATACATAAATATATACAATAGAATTCCTTCTATCAGACCAATGAATATATACATATCTTCTCAGGTCAGCAGATCTGGGTTTGAGAACCACAGAGGTCCTCTGCTATGAAACCAGAGGCAGCAGGTATTGGCTGTGAACGCAAACTCCAAAAAACTGCAGGGAGAAAGAAAAGCTCTAAGAGCAACATCAAAAGGAAGAGACCTATAGGATCCAGAAATCATGTAGAAAAGATCTTGATTATTAATTCACCAAAATGATTTATTATATCGAGGAATCTGAGTGTCTCATAGATCTATCAACTTCTCTTTATTACTACTGTTAGTTTCTTAGTTCAGGCATCAGTAATGGCTTTCCCAGATGACTGCAATGGCCCCTAAAGCAGGGCCCCCCAACTTTTGGCACCAGGAATCAGTTTCATGGAAGACAGTTTTCCATGGGAGGGGGACAGACAGAAGGCAGAGCTCAGGCAGTAACACCGTCCAAGCTTCGCTCGTCTGCCCGCCACTCACCTGCTGTGTGGCCTGGTTCCTAACAGGCCAAGGCCCGGTACTGGTCCACAGCCCAGGGGTTGGGGACCCCTGCCCTAAAGGGTCTCCCTAACTTGCAGGCTAGATGCCTTTCACCTACTTCAAAGACTACATATTCCCCTGCTGAAAATGCTTAAGAGGCTCCTCAAGCCCTCCAGATAAAACCGACCTCCTTAGCATGGAATTACAAGGGCTTCCTTATTTTGCTCCTGCTTGCTTTCCTAGCCTTACCTCTTGGCCACCTCTTACTGTCTTGCAACCTAATCTCCTGTCAGACTGAATTACACACACAGGTGTACTTCTAAGGTCTCTGCACAAACTGTGCTTTCTACCAAGGATGCCGTCTCACTCCTAACACCCCCACACTTACCTCGATGAGTCAGTCACATTCCAGGTTGGATGACACTTCCTAGATGTCACCTTCCCTCACACCTCAAGCATGATGAATTTAAGCCACCTTCCAATGTACCAATTACCAAGGTAACAGTTGTATCACTGCCTTTCAGTGCAGTTTTTCATCCTGTGAGTTCTGAACAACTCACTAAACTCTGAGAGAGGGGACTATGGCAATCAAATAAATGTTGAGACCCCGGGGTCAGACTCTAAAACTGCAACAGGTATATTTTCTTTTTGCCTTTGGGAGAGTGGAGAGATAAACTCGTGCACTCATTCAGCCATCTTAAGGGGGAAGTCTGACACCACAGCTTTAAATGTTTTTTTTCTTAGCACATGAGATGGTTTTGGCATTGACGCTACAAAACTCAGGATACAAGAAATGCAATTTAAAAAATACTCACATTCTACTCTGGTAGAAACTTAACTAATCAATCCTGAGTCATCTCATTCAAATCCAGGAGTCTCACTCCTTCCCTGCTACTGCTTCCCAAATGAGGGGACAAGGGCTGACTTTGACACTTGTAGGATGGGAATGGGGATGGAAATCCGCTCCTCAGTCTTCAGCAGCTACCCAGACCGGCACGGACCCCTTTGGTCATTGGTCTATACAGCTCAGTTGCATCCTCCCCATTCCAGCCCAAGGTCTTCTCAGGTTCTGTTCTAGCTCAGTGATCTTGGAACCCTCCCAGGAGCACTGAAAACACGTTCCTACTTCCTAAACCAGCAGGGCCTGAGTAAATTCTATAGAGTTTTATTAAGTTTGCATACCCAGACACCTATGTTGTTTGTGTTTTAATGGCATTCTGTGCACATAAAAATTCTGCAAATCTCACAATCTCCCTGACTTCATTTAGAAAGCAGGGCACATATACATTTCTTGCAGGTCATCCTAAATCTAGTAAGATTTTTGTTTTGTGTGTTTTCCATCCATTTTGTCTAACACTGGCTTCAATCCAAGGCAGAGAAGTCCATGAGGTCTTGTATAAGTAACCCAACATTGTCTAGCTGACTCTGATTTTAACGTCCGTCCTTCCTGGCCAGGGAACATCTCTCTACTCTGGACCCAATTACATATTCTTTCCTGTCTTTGGCCTTGCATCATTCACTCAGGTTTGTTTGATTTCTTAAAGCCTTTTATGTTCTCTGCACTCTGTTGTATAATTTAGTCCCTGAGGCATAATTGTGGAATTCCACAGTCTCCAGGTTACGTAGAAGAGCCACAAGACACAAGAAAGAGTGGGAAGGGTTATCACCTACCATCTCAAAATATTATCCTCCTAATTCACGAGGAAGTCAATATCCTTTTAAAGGCAAAGTTTTTCTGGTAAGTGTTGTTATGTCCAATAGGAGACCCTGTGGAGATGCTTTGCTCTGTCCCTGCTTTCTCCCCCCAAGTTAACTCAGAGTTCTGTCTCATGCTTGCATTTTGGATACAAGCTGCCCTGATGCAAATCAGCAGGACGAGAGGGGAATTACTGAGATAAATAGCAACAAACAAACAAGCAGAAAACAAAACACAACACCCATTTGCTCCTGAACTGCTGTGTCCACCTGGGCCCTTCAGCCTGTGACAGGATGGGAGCCCAGGCCATGCAGCCACATCGAGTGGAGAAAACAGTGAACAGATTTCTGCACCTACCTCCTTCCCAATTCCTGAAGCAGGAAGTGAAAGAGACAGAAGAACATGGCTTCTTGCATTACTCTACCTGAAAAAAAATAGAAAGAAGAAATAAAGGATTAAGTAAATTAATGAGTGAATGAAAAAGTATAAAAGAGAGAAAGATGCAAAAGAGAAGGAAAATGAGGGGGAAAAGTGGAATTTCAGGTTTGTTAGACAACATATTGGGTTGGCGATTTCATTGGCTTTGATGAAGATTTACAATTTGTTAAATACATGTAATTCTAAGCATGCCTGAATCAAACAAAATAATGTATTTGAAAGTATTTCATAAGCTACAAAGTGTTGCAAGAGGAAAGTTATTGCTCTTTTCACTAGAGTCACCTGTGTCAGTTCTGTTACTTCAAAACAATGGAAGGAGAAACTTGCAACAAGAGGAAATAAGCCCTGGACAGTTAATGCCCAGACGGCAATATTTTACTAAAATTCCCAAACTTGCTAAGAGACTAGAACTTTATTTCAACCACCAAACACAAAGGATAATTACATAGCATGATAAAAGGTGCTACTTATTGCTATGATGCCACATATTACAATATATAAAGTACCAAATTAACATGTTTTACGCCTTAAGTTTATACAATATTATATGTCAAGTATACTCAGCATTTTTTGGTCAAAAAAAAGGACTCCATCTCAACCCATGAGAACGCGTGACGTGCCTGATCTGCTACGGAGCTATGAGTGCTTCCAAAATGCAGAAGAATGTGAGAAGAAAGCCAATACAGGTGGTTGCTTTGTCAAGCAAGACTTTTCTCCAGAAAAGCAAACAAGAATTTAGTCCCCCAAAGGAGCAGAAATGCCATAATCAAAATTTCCATCCAGTCAATGACACTTAATATTTACAAAAGGCTGTGCATCTGGGAATTAATTCACTCAGACTTTCTGGTTTGTTAACTCTAAAGAAGCACACATGTATACAGATTAAGACTGTGCCCAGCCATCCATTCGGGGAAATAAATGCTTGCATATTTTTCATTCTTTTCTATCTCTCTTTTACTCTTTCCTTTTTAGTCTCATTAGAAAAGGCACCTTCAACTGGTGGCCAAATGCACAAAATTCAACAGAGTAGAAATCAACAGATGAAGTAATCAGCAAAATTGTGCTAGGAAGGTAACACTAGGCAAAGGAATGAAAACCTCATTGTTAGGTTGATATGTCTGCTCTGAGCATCTTGGTGGCCTGCTGAGCCAATATGGTGGTTACAAGATGCATAACATCTACAAGATAACGACAAACCAAGTTTTTAGGAGAGGCATTTCAAACAGAAGCAGTGTTGCGTCGTTTTTCTTCATTGCTCAGCCCACAGTAGGACCACTGCAATAGGAATTTCCAAGCCCCCCTGCCACCCAGTAGAGACGAACTCTAGCCTAATCTGAATCTGCGGACAGAACAGCTTTGCTGATGTTCCATGAAGCTCAAGGTGCATTAATAGAGAGTAATTCTCATGTGTCTGAGAAATATGTTTGTCATAGCTCTAATTCGAATCACCTGCTGCTTTCATAGAGGGTGGGGCTTTTTTGTTTTTACTTTATTTTATTGGCTGTTTTCTGTCTGTCTCCTGATTTACATCCTTGTGATGAGTCTGTTTTCATGCTGTGACCCTGCCTTTCTGGGTGTGAACCGATGCACTTGATTCTTGTTCAGTGCACTGTCTTCTGTCCCTACCCTGTTTTATGATCTAAGTGTCAGCGCTTTCTTTGTGCATCCCCTTCCCAGCTGCTCTCAATTTCCCTATAGGGGCCTGAGGGCTGGGCTGGCCTAAAACTCTCCTGAATCAATGAGAAGGCAAGAGGCCAGTATAAACCAGGCTCTGAACAGCCAGCTCATTTTAGAAACCTGGCCTTGAACTGCACAGTGGGCGAGTTTCTTGTACAGTTATCCCTCACGCTATTTCTTGTGTGCACTGAAATCCTTGGATGGATAGGAACATGTGGACACCTTAGAGTGCCTACACTCCTCAAATCTTGGTACCCTAAGAGGATTTCCACCTACTACCAGCTGCCTGGATTTGCTCCTGCACCTTCTCTCTAAAAACCTGAAGAGATTTGCATCTCACACTCTGTATTAGTTTTCTATTGTTGTCATAACAAATTACTACAAATTACCAGCTTACAACAACCTCCACTTGTCATTGAATGATTCCATAAGTTAGAAGTCCAGCACAGGCCACACTGAGCTGACATTTCACTGATGCCAGGGCCTTGGCCCTTACTGGGGGCATGAAGCAAGAATCTACCTCCAAGCTCACCTCAGTTGCCAGCAAAATCTCTTCTCTTCAGCTGTAGAACTGAGGGCTATTTATTTCCATGTGGGCTGTCAGCTGGGGGCTACCCTCAGCTCCTAGATGTTTCTCTGGTCCTTGCATGTGGGTCCCTACATCTCAGAACTAGCAACAGCACATGGAATCTTTCTCATGCCAGAATCTCTCTGATTTTCCTTTCTGTCATATTTCTTCCCTGTATCCACCAGAGAAAGATTATGCTCTTAAAGATTTATGTGATTAGATTAGACTCCATTGAATCACCCAAGATGATCTCCATATTCTGAGGTCTGTAACTTTTATTAAAGCTGCTAAATCCCCTTGGTCATGTAAAGTAACATCCTCATGGGTTCCAGGGATTAGGGTATAGATGTACTCAGTAGACCAGTATTCAGCCTACTGCTAATACTGAATTTAAAGGCTCCACATAAAATTCAGAAATTGAAAGCTTTTTTGTATACCAACAACAAAATAATCACAAACAGAAATTAAGGGGAAAAAACCCATTTCCTACAGCAACAAGAAAAATGAAGTACCTAGGAATAAACATAACCAAGGAGTTAAAAGATCTGTACTCAGAAAACTATACAACACTGAAGAAAGAAATTAAGGAAGACACACCAAAAAATGGAAGCATATACAATGTGCATGGATTGGAAGAATTAATATCAAAATGTCCATACTACCCAAAGCAATTTATAGATTCAATGCAATCCCTATTAAAATACCAATGGCATATTTCACAGATATAAAATAAATATTCCAAAAATTTATATGGAATAATAAAAAAAGGCCCCAAAGAGCATCAGCAATTTTGAGAAAGAACAGAGTAGAAGGGAACATAATACCTGATATCAAACTATATTATAAGGCCACTGTCATCAAAACAGTCTGGCACTTACATAAGAACAGATATATAGACTGATGGAACCCAATAGAGAGCCCAGAAATCCAGGTCTCTACAGTCAATAAACATTTAAAAAAGGAGGCAGAAGCATAATAAAATGGAGCAAAAATAGCCTCCTCAATAAATGGTGTTGGGAGATCTGGACAGCTACATGTAAAAAGATGAAACTCAACCACCAACCTACACCATACATAAAAATAAACTCAAGATAAATAAAAGACTTAATATAACTTGTGATCATAAAAGTCCTGGAGGAGAACACAGGCAGGAAAATTGCAGATATTTTATGTAGCAATATTTTTGCTGATATAAAGGAAAGAATAAACAAATAGGACTACATCAAATTAAAAAGCTTCTTCACAGCTAAAGAAAACAGCAGTAAAATGAAAAGGGAATCAACCATATAGAAAAATATATTTGCAAATGATACCTCAGACAAGAGTTCGATATCAAAAATATATAAAGAACTCACATGACTCTACTACAGGAAGAGAAACAACCCAATTAAAAAATGGGCAATGGATCTGAACAGACACTTCTCCAGGGAGGACATACAGAGGGCCCAGAAGTGATGCTCAGCATCACTAGCTATCAGAAAGATGCAAATTAAAACCACAATGAGATACCACTTCACACTGGTCAGAACGACCATCATAAACAAATCAACAAACAAGTGTTGGGAAACATCCTGCCTGGTTTCAGAAGCTGTAACCCCCCATGGCTAAGGCTGAGTAAAAATACCTTGGGACCATAAGCCATTAAGGATACAAAGCTTATCCACCTGCCAGGGGCACAGCCTCTGCCCCCTTTACTTCACCCTGCTTGGCTCTGGGGAGATGACTGGTTAGCCAATGATAGGTAAGATTCCTCAAGGGTGGGACAACCTAAGACAGGAATAGTTGCAAAGGGGTCATCAAGGAAGGACTTAGGGGACTATAGAAAAAGGGTGATGGACCCTCACCCCTTGGCTTTGTCATAGCCTGAGTCTGCATTCTATCTGTAAAAAGTCTCCTAATCGCTGCCTGCACCCTCCACCTGACTTAAGCCTAAATCAGCGCCAAAGGCAGGGGTAGCTCTGTGCTGGACTGGGTGGTTTCCAGGGCAATCAGGCCAAAGGAAGAATGCATAAAATCCTGCGAAACCTGCTTTGCTAAGAATGCCCTCAATTTAAATGGTAAGGTACCAAGCATAAAATTAGTTTCTTCCCCAAAGTTTTATGGCCCTTTGGCTATCTGACCCTGACTCAGAATAAATCCTCATAGTTCTTTGAATGGTACCTATTGTTTGACCATTACTGCCTGACAATGATTGATGAGCTTTACCACCTGTATTCCTATGCAAATTAAACCCAGTAGAAGCCCATTGAGGAAAAGGCTCAAGGCCCTTCTCCTCTGAGAGATTGACCACTTCTCCTCCCCAAGAATATCATGTCTTGGTAGACTTATTCTCATCCTCGGCTCTGAAGGCAGAGCCCCCCCCCACCCCACAATAAACAAGTGCTGGAGAGGTTGTGGAGAAAAGGGAACCCTAGTGCACTGTTGATAGGAATGCAGACTGGTGCAGCCACTGTGAAAAACGAAGTTTAACTGTTAACCAGAGCTTAAACCACTGACCTCTTCAACTTGCAGACAATGTCTTGAGTACAGATAGTTTATTTCCAGGTGATCTCAAAAAGCAAAACCTAGGACTGAGGAATCAAGGATACTGCTATAATCCATGGAAATTCTCTCTGCTTTTGTTTTTGATTTTTCAGGTTGGTTTTAGTTTAATTTGGTTTTTGCTTTAGAAAACTTTCTAGCACCTTGGAAAAATGAACAAAATATTTCCCCAAAAATTCCATTCAGAGGACTGACACTAGAGCATTTAGACACTGACTTCCATCTGCCATTTTTTTGGAACATTAGCATGCTGTTGTGTGCTGCATGGATTAAAAAAGGGCTCTAGGGTGGAAATGTGAGGCAGACTCTGAGCCTACAGTGTCATCAGGTGGGGCGGGGGGTGGGAGGGTGGCTTGTCACTGCAGAGGTGAGCTTGGGGATAGGTTGCCAGCCACCAAAGCATCAGCTACACAGTGTTCATTCTGTCCTGCACAAACTCATTGCTGTCCTCTTCCTGGGAACTTTCACTTGAGGTAGGAAAATAGTTCACAAGACCCAACACAGGGCCCACTCAGGAGGTTAAAAGCCAAGAAAGACATTGAGCTGGGGCACCGAGAAACTGCTCTATAAGAAAGGATGCTCAAGCCCAAGGGACCCAATGGCTGACACTAGTTTTCCTTAGAGCTAAGGAGTGAAAGAGACTTACACTGCTGTTTTTAAAACATATCTGTACTTGGGGGAGGACAAATGAGTTAGTTCAGTCCAGAGATTTTCTCATTCATCTCTGTGCCCCTCACTGCACCTAAAATCCTGTATCATAATCCCTTGTCTCCAAAGTGTTGACAATTAAGGATTATTTGAACAGCCTACCTCATGAAAGTCACTGACGGCGCCTTAGCTATAGTTCATCCCTTCATTTGAGAACTTAAATTTTAAATATATTCTTTTTATAATTGATTTTAGAGGGAGGGGGAAGACAGAGAAATACCAGTTTGTTGTTCCACTTATTTATGCATTCATTGGTTGATTCATACACGTGCCCTAACTGGGGATCGAACCCACAACCTTGTCATATCAGGATGATGTCTAAACCAACTGAGCTACTCAGCCAGCACTTAAATACATCTTTATTTGTCTCTTTCTTCCCACTAAACTGTGAGCTTATCAAGAACAGAAATGAATTCATCTTTGTGTTGCTAACACATAGCCCACTGTATCCTGCTTAGTGACCTCTCGATAAAAGTTCAATTAATGAACTGATTTTTGAGATCTGTTCTTGCAGATCTCTTTATTTGGTAAGGCCTTGCTTCCCTAAGAAATATTCCTCCCACACAAGCGACCAAATCATTTTATTAATTCTGTCATCTCACTAGTGTTTAATGTAAAGCACAGTGTACCAGCCTAAACGATGTTCATTTAAGTTTCAGTCAGGGCCATATGGATGTCAAGATGTTATAAAAATCTGCCCATTTCCAATTAATAACCATGAGCAAATATGGGCTTCTTACAATTGGCTTAAAATAATTAAAATTGAACATAATTTAAAATTCAGTTCCCAGCTAAGAGCCACATGTGACAAGTGGTTACCCTCTTGGACAGCACAGAAATATAGCACATTTCTTTCATTATGGCCAAAAGTTGTAAGAAGAGTCCTGTCTCAGCTTGTGGAGGGGGGAAATCTTCCACAGAGAGGCCTATCGGATTCCGAGGGAGCTCCAGTCACAGGTGAGCCCCGCACTCTGGGTGCTCAGGGAAGGCAGGTTCCCCTCTTCACCCCTGCCCGGAGAACAGGGTCACTTCTGGTGAGTTCCCTTTGGTGCTTTTAGAAAACTGAGAGCTAAATTCCGAGGACAGTTAGTTCTCAGACACAGATAGAGGGAAGTTGATCCATAGATATTAGCTGTTAAGAGCCTACAAGTAATGTTATTATCCCTGATCAGACTCTGATTCCTCTGTGCCTTGGAGATTCCCCGGTGGTGTTAACCACCCCCCAGCAGAAAATGCTACATTATTGTCTAAACTTTGTGGCCTTTGGGACTTAATTTACTAGCCTTGTATCTTGAAGGAAACAGTGCAAATACTTTCCTAGGCTTCGTTTGGTACACATTGCCTTTTTGGTGGAGTTTTGTGCTAAGATATTTAACCTCAAGTGACCTCTAGCTTAACCTTCCTAGCCCTAACTCAGACATTTGGAGACAGGAAATGCCAGGCCAAGCACCTCGTTTCCCTCCCAGTTGTTCTACTTCTGCAAAACCACACGGTGCTTATCTACTGGTGGCCACAGAATGTTTCCTTCAGTTGGGTAAAAAAGCATGATGATTGAGTTAAAAGTGTTTCAAACTGGCATGAAACAGTGCCTATCCCTGGCTAAAAGTGAAACTTTTTAAAATTCGAGTAGCCAAAAACTATGAAATATCCAGAACATTTCTGGTAAATCCTGGAGCCCCATTGGAATGGGTTATGCCTCACGTATAAATATACCTAAATCATCCTGTGGTTTGTACTCACATGTCCCCAAGCAACTCTGTGTTTTTTTACTTCAACCAACATTTAGGTAGTATCCACAAGATAGTTAAAGACAACATACAGTTGGTGAATGGGAGTTACATTGTTGTTGTCAGTCAAATGAATCTTTTGTTGGAAGTTACAATCATGCTAATTCCTTGCATTTTGTTTTGTTTCTGGTGCGTGTGGATGTGTTTTAATTGAGGCTCTCATCTTGGTTCCTTCCATTCATACAATTCCATGTCTCTCTGGTCTTCTGGGAAATCACTTAAAGTTCACACTGTTTTGAAAGTCTTTTTGATTTACCAAGTCAAACTTTGATTAAACCCTCAATTACGTTTGCTGAAACAATTTCTTTGAACAAGTGAGCGGCCATTCATTCAGTTTGATGTATACATCAGCTCCATCCAAATCCATCTACCACCGACTTACCAGGGCACAATCAACCAATGATCACAAAATGTTTAAAAGATCACATGTAAAAGATATAACGGTTCCAATTATAAGCAAGTCACCAACTCAAGATATAAACAACACAAGCAACAAGACATGTAAAGGGAATATATGTTTCTTAAGAACCTTTTAATCTCATGCACAACCTCTCTCTGATTACAATATACAAGTGTAAGAATTTTTAAATTCAGATGAATGGAGGAGAAAACTAAATTTGTGAATTCTAATTTATAAAGTGAAAATATTAAAACGAGTTAAAGAAAAAGGACTAAATTACATGCACAGTCATAACTGCTATGCAGTTTTCTCTTTATGAGAAATGACAGTCATAAACGGCTTTTTAAAAAGCAGACTGCAAATGGTCAATGACAAGACTGAATCAATCACTTACCATGACATCTGACCAATACTGTAGAGCCCCCAAAAGCGTGTGAAGCACATTTATTGCTTTCGCTTTTTCACCCTGTGAACTTCAGTACTCATTTTATCTGTACTCTTCTGACTGGACTGGAATTGTTCAGACTGAAGTTCGATTCAGCTGAAGCAGGGTAGCTCAGCAGCCTCACCACTTGGTTTTTCTCAGAGCCACGTGACTCTGGATTTTATTCCCTAGGCTCTTCTCATAGGGCCTACAGTTAGGCAGTAGGGAAGAAAGAATGTGTTGGCTGTAGTGTGATGAGAGTAACAGCACCCTAGCCTAATCACAAATACCCTGAAAAACAAGAAGTCCGCACGGCCAGGAGGGTGTATCTGCTTCCTGCAACAGAACACTGCAGATCTCAATGTCTCCATATCACTGCTGTGACAAAATGGGATCTTTCATCCAGCTGTATCCCAGGACCAGTTTGGCCTTAAGATGAAAGTATGGCTGCAGACTAGTACTATCCCCATTCAGGGGAAGGTCCTGCGAGTTGTGATGCATCTCAACGTTCAGACACATTCCTTCTACCTTTGCACTAGGAAACCTTCCGTCAGTACAGGCAGCTGCCTCACCTGCCCTACAATTTATTCCCCTTGGAAAAATAACGAAGGGTGCGTCACTCCCCATCAATAAATCTGGTGAGTGCTCTTTTCATTTTCTGACCACTAGTATAAAAAAATCCTGAATCCTAGACTTAAATATTTTACCAGCTTCTTCTGCTCTTCAGAAAATGACTTAATCTTTCTGGACCTCAGATTTCTCATATTTGAAGTGATGAGAGTGGTTTAAATTCCTTTCGGCTCTGCAATCTATTAGTTTTTACTTGCATTTTATTTGTTGGATTAAATACCATCTTCAACTGCTCTGGGAAGAGTGTAAACTCTCCAAGAGAAATAACAACTCCCAAACTATTATATACACCTTGCAGCAGCTAAACTGGGCTCAGGCAGCCCATGGAAGCTCAGTGCATACATAATGCTGGTTTTCAGGGACCCCCAGTTTCAGGATTGAGCTCGCTCATACACTGCCTCAGGATGTCTGCTTAGTCTCTATTTTGAAGTGAGTGGGCAGGCAATGGATCAAACAAAAACTGTTGGGATAACTGTGTAATGCTTCAGTCTTTGGTAAGGAATGTGCCTTGTGACCTACTGAACCAATGCTACATGTGGAAAGGCACCAGTTTTCTCAAGGAGGAATATAGAATTCTAATTTTGGAGTTGTGTAAGTTTGATTCAGTTGCTGAGAATGTATAGTAGTTTAGATTATTGTTCAGTAAAAATTCATCATCTTCTTTGTCCTCTGCTTAGTGTATCCTTCCCAACCCTAGTGGTGTTAGGCTCGGCCATACTACCTGCTTTGGCCAATGGACTTTTGGGAGATGTGATGTAAGCAAAGTCCACACATATGTTTACATGAGTTGGAGTGACCAGCCATGGGTACAGTGTGTCCTAACCAGCCACTACTTGAAGCCAAGGCCCCAAAAGAAAACATTTGAGGAACATAACTGAACCTAACCCGCAGCCCAGCCTGCAGCCTGAAGCAGAACTGCCCAGTGGAATAAGGTCCAGATGAGCCACAGTCCAGATGAGCCAAAGTCCAGCTGATCCCCAGAGCCTTGAGCCTAAGAAGGAACACTCTTGTTTATTAGTCATTGGCCTTGTAATTGGTTTGCTACACAGTGTTATTGCGTCAATACCTGATCCACAAAGTGTGGCTTGACACAACGATATGTGTGCCTCTAACTGCCAGGCCAGGTATCATCTATCTCTGCCTCTGTACAGGTGCGAAGAACATAGGTTTCCCCAAACCCAGGACAGAACCAAGGTGTGTTTGCCCAGAAGGAGACCAGAGACAAAATTAGGGAGAAAATTACTTATATGGCAACAGGATACAATGGGGTGCAGGATACCAGGACCCGCCAGCACAGCACTGCCAGGTGCCTGTCCCAGCCCAGGCCTGCGACCCTTGATCTAGTGACCTCAGCACCTCAGTGCATTGTTCTGAAGCCCAGTCCTTACCTCGCTCATGAATAAGGTGAGGTGAGGCCTTGAACTTCCTCCCTCACACTTTTACAGAAATAAACTCTCAGTATACCATAGACTTAAATCTAAACACATAAAATCATGTCTTTCTACAAGAAGACACAGGGGGAAATCTTTGTGAACTTTGGTTAGGCAAATATTTTTAAATATGACAAGAAAAGCACAATCTATAAAAAATTAATAAATTAAAACATACTGAAATTTTAAAAAAAACATTTGCTCTACAACAGATAACCTTCAGAGAATAAAAGGAAAAGCCACAGAGAGAAAATATTTGCAAATCATATTTCTGACAAAGTTCTTAAATCCAGACTACATAAGAACTCAAACTCAAGAATCGGAAAACAAACAGCCCAATAGAAAAATAGGCAAAAAATCTAAACATATATAGGGATGGTCAATAAGCACATGCCAAGGGTGGAATAGTAAGGTGAGTCTAAACACAGTGTAACCTGGGCTTAGAAATGCATGCGATAAGCTCTTCTCAGTGTCATAGAACAGGCTGCAAATTCAGGCCTAAATTTTCCAGCTTCCAAAGCAAAAAGTCACACAAATCACAGTAAAATATATCCATGGTTCAGGAGGGTGCTAAGGTCTGAGGCAGAACTTCTCCCTGAGAGTCATCATAAAGAGAATTTGGTGTTTGGAAGAAAAAGTCACTGCAAGAGGTGTTTGTTTCTTTGTTTGTTTGTTTGTTTGTTTTCCTCCCCTTATTCTGCTTCCTATCTTTGCCATGTTTCTATAGGAATGTATTTCTTTAAGCCACTTCAATTCTTTTTTGGAAATTTGAGGTAGGGACAAATAAATATATAAGCAAACAAATAAGCATGAATTCCAAATGTTTTAATATTAACCTCTTAAAAGACAAACACTCTCTATACTTATGAGATTTTATTTTCCCAAGTTCAAATAGTTTATCTGATTTATTGACATCTTATAGACTATATAAATGTTAATATTAGAAACTTCCTTTGCTATTAATAAGATGACTTTTATTCTCAACTTTTTTTATTATTAAGCATCAAATCTTAGTCTTTTCTTAAGATGGACTGATTTTAGCATAATTTCGTGAAACTAGTACTTTACATAAAACTCTATCAATTTAAAGGATATAAGAAATACATCTATTTTTCCTCAATCTAATAAAAACTAAAATATTGCATATTTTGCTTCAGATGGGGAGATTTTATATGAAGTTATAATAAATGTCAATAAATAAGAAAAAAGATGATAAAATATGCCCAATATTATTTTATCACAATTAAAGTTTGGTCACCCAGAACACTCAAATTTTGAATTACTATAACAAAGAACACTAAAGAACACAAATGTTTTGACTAAAAATTTCTCCTAAAAATATTAAATGGAATATAAAATTTAAAACTTTCTTAAATCCAGTCTTTCTAAACAAGTAGAAGCATTCTGCCTCAGCTGATCAAGCTAGTACTGACATACATGAGTATATGAATTTAAGTCAATATTTTTATAAATATTTTGTAACAATATATAAAATATATTATTAAAGCTGAGGTAAAAACTACTACAGAACAAACTGTATTTCTGTGAAACCTGAGGCTGGTGTCTTTTTGGACTGCTACCAGGAAGACACAGAGAAGAAGAGGCCGCATGTTCAGATTAGAAGCTGAAAAGGGAAAACACGCGTGATCTGTCTGTTAGAATCGGTGTGAGAGCAGGAATCCAGGGTTGCCTAGCAATCAAGGTGGAGGAAGAATAGTGAACCCAGTCTTGCTATCGGCTTAAGAGCAGAAAAGCACAGGCCAGCTTTCTACAGCCCTTGAGACAAGGCTTAGGGACATTTGTCTTTAAACATACCACACGAGGGTTGGTTCCCTGGAAGTCTCCGGGCATCTTGCAATATGAATGTGTCCAGAGAACTGATCTTTATCATATTTCTACACAGGCACCAGGTGTTTGGAGTTTAAAAGTCCCCTCTAAAGGAAGTAAAAATGAGTCAGCATTTTAGGTTAAAAAAGTATTCTGCACCCCAAAACGCTGAAACTCGTAGCTTTACCTGACATCCTACTATGGGATAAACCAGCTAGACTAGTGTGGACCCCAGGCCTCCTCTGAAGAGCATATGCAGATTCCCTGCAGTGACTGACCTCTGCATCTCCCTGATTATCTGGCTGAGCTCAACACCCACCTTCTCCGCCCCCTGCTTTCCGCTTTGGCCCTCGGAGCCCTGCTTCCCTGTTGATATCGGCAATGACCACCAGCTCACGATCTGCGCTGAGTGTGCCTACGCCTCCCCCAAGTGCCTGTCTCTCCAACTGGAAATAACAGGAATGTATTCCTATGCTCCAAATTGAGGCATTCTCGTAGAAAGAACTTTAGCCTGCAAATCACAAAACTTCAACCTTACTCCTCCCTTTTTCATGAATCTGGGAAAAGTTACTTGGGTTCTATGGGTTTCGACTTTTCATGGTCACTCTGAGGGATTTGGAGGAAAGCAGATGTTTTTAACAAACAGTCATGGGTTAGGGAGGTGGTAGTGATGTGGGTAGTGATTTCTACTACAAAAAATGTAGTAGAAATTTCAAGTTGCTTTTTTTTCTGAGAAAAATGTTTTAATCACATTTTAAAGTTTTTGACTTGAAATTGTTGAGACTCACTGAATGAAATACTTCTATACGCATACTGAAGATGTGGAAGGGACCAGGTTCGACAAGGTGGGGAATACCAAAGGAGTGCGACAAGCACCCAAACCATCAAATTCTGCGGCACACAGAGCAGACTGTAGTCAGTAGTTAAAGAAGGGGGAGATTGCAGCATCTGGAGGTGCGTGCGGAGTGGGAAATAGGGAATGCTTCAGGCAAAGATAGTTTGCTCCTGCTAAAGAAGAAAGCATTGTAGGGAGAGAGCATGACATGAGTCATTCACAGAGGCAAAAATGCCTGTGGAATGGGAGGCAACAGTGTATACTCTGATACGGTCAGCTGGAAGATAAAGTGTGGGAAGAATAAAGCAGGACTCCAAAAAATCTAAGTTTCTAAAAACTAAGGTAGAAATGCACATGAAAATGGGGTCCCGGCTAAGATTTATACTAAGTCTACCCCAGTGCTTGGGTATCTCAGTGGTTTTAGATGTTATAGGAATACATGCTTATCTGTCACTAATGAGGAACATTGCACAGGACGTACCACAGATCTAAAAGGAGATATATGTATAGATACAGCTAGTCATAAATATAGATATACAGACATAGATTAGATATGGATATAGCTAGATAGACACCTCTTTTCTGTTTCCAGAATCACTGTCTATTAGTATAGTGAATGTCATATAATATATTTTACAGTATCACCTCCTTATTTACAAATCTGCTTTCTGCAGTTTGAATTACCCTTGGTTAACTATGCTAGAAAAATATTAAATGGAAAATCACAGTAATAAACAATTCACAAGTGTTAAGTTGTGCATTGTTATGAATAACTTGATTCAATCTCTTGCCCTCCCACCTAGATGTGAACTACTCTTTGGTCCAGTGTGTTCGCCACACACTGCCCACTGGTAGCCCTGTGCGTTGTCAGACGGACCATCACAGTGTCACAGTGCTTGCATTCAAGTCACCCTCGTTTTACTTACAATGGCCCCCAAGCCATTCATATAACTTTTATTACGGTATACTATTGTAATTGTTCTATTTTATTCTTAGCTGTTGTTAATGTCTTACTTTATCTCTTGCCTTATTTATGAATTAGTTTTATCAAAGGTATGTATGTCTAGGGAACAAAAAGCATAGTGTACATCGTCTTCTCGTGATTGGGAACAATAGACAGCTTTAGCACTGCACTCGAGGGCCATTTTAACGAACTGTAAAAATAACCCCTGAAAGCATAGTCTTTGAGGGCCATTTTAAACAGGAAAATCACCAACAGAAAGCACAAAAATGAAAAAATCATGACACTAATTAGGTCATGGAAGGATTCTTGTTTGCAGTATGAGAGCTAAAGTTTAAAAGCAAAAAAGCTTTTGGAGCACCACCTTGTTTAATCCCAACTGGAAATATGTGCATCAGGGAATTCAAGTTGTCACTGTGCGCATGTCAGTTAATCTTCAAATCATATCTCAAAGTATGCACATTTCTCTCCACTCCTTACTCTTGGTACTCTAGCCATGCTGAGTTAACTCCTTTATTCCCTGAATGAACCTCTCCCCTTCCCATCTCCCTCTCTACTTGAAAAGATTGTCCTTTGGCTCCTCAGTGGACATCTGGTCACCCTCCTTCAGGCCCCAGTTACAACATTTTCTCCTCAACAAGCCTCCCTCATCTTGCCCGTGAGATCCTAAGTGGCCCTTGCCAGGTTCCCGCTTTTCACGTCCTTCCCATAAGCTGCAGGGGTCTTGCTTGGCTACTTGTTCACATGATCACTGTCCAGCTCAATGCCCCATCATGCAAACACCATAAAGGCAACAAACACATCTCCTTACTCACCACTGCATCCTCCAAATCTGGCAAAGGTTTGCTTCAAATCAGATACTCACTGGTTGTTGAATAAAAGAATGTAAAGTCTTTCAAAGTCACTTATTATTCTTAATAATCGTACAAAATAAAGATAAATGAGTGAAATCATGGTTCATGATGATGAGATTTTAAACCTCTGGTTGCTTTTTATGGCTTTTCAGATCGAGGTCAGGAAAATTCCACACATAATCCCAATCATGGTGGCAAATTTTGGGAGGAAGCTGTTGAACACCAGCTCTCCAAAGATCACCAGCACAACCCATTGATAAATCAAAGCTGACTTTGTTGCTTAAAGCCTGATGGAGAACATCATGGCCACGGAGCTCTGACAGTGTCTTGGCAGGAGGTTGGGGGAGATAAGGTGAGATCAATATTTATCAAGATTTAGAAGTTTTTTGTAAAGTGGGTCTTTCAGTGGAGAAGTGGTGAAAGGAAAGATTTGATTAGGATTGAGTAAGAATCAGTCACTTTTTCTGGATTAGTGGAAACAGCAAGGTAAGAACCTAAACACAGGGGATTCAAAGACTTTTCTAGTAATGGAGACAGCAGGCTTCTTTCAAGGGAGGGAGGGAGGGAGGGAGGCAGGGAGGCAGGGAGGGAGGGAGGGAGGGAGGGAGGGAGGGAGGGAGGGAGGGAGGGAGGGAGGGAGGGAGGGAGGGGTGGTAAGTGCCAGCCCTCATTGTCCAACCAGAGTGTGGTGTAAATGATTTGGACTCTGAGGATAAAGTCTGGCTCGCAAGAATACTGTAAGTTGCATTTTTCCACAACTAAATCGAACCAAGGCTTTAGAAACTCAGTGAATTGCCTTTCCCCAAACCTCAAAAAAGATATATTTTTAAACAGGTTTACAGGGGGAACAACAAGAAGCTTATGTATTTAATCTGATGAAGTAGGACTATTTTAAATGGGCAGAAAGAACAGACTGCATTCAAATCTGCTGCTCCCGAAACACTGTTGAGGACTGCCAATGGCAATAAATTGATAAAAATTAGAGTCCCATGAATACATATTAACGCTTAGTCCATTCAGAAAAAAAATGGAGTCATGTAAATGTTTGCTCCTTTTAATTATAACCATAAAACATAAACCTTGTGAAGTAACGTAATAAGTGCATATATAACCTGTATAATGTGAGATTCCGTGTGTGTGTATTTTTTAGGGCCTAGTGTGGGTCTGGTACTTTGTAATGTGCACGTTGTGAAGTACACAGTGGCTTTTGATCCAAATGCTTGATGAAGTCAATAAATAGTCTGTTTAATTGATTATGTTTCCCCCCCTTAAAATAACCTTACAAACTGAATATACAACGCCTCAATGGAATATTTTAAAAATATTTGTAATCCTACATTAGGATATTCACTCTTCCAAGTCAAAAAGTCTCTAAAAAAGGTTTTTATGGGAAGCCATAAATTGTCTCAAAAGTAGAATTTAGGGTGGGCTACATGAGATAGGCATTCTGAAGGCAAAGTCAGTCAAATATTGTGATTCATGTCATGCATTTTATAAAACTTCAGAGCTAGTCAAGATCTTAAACATTATGTAACACAATCTTCCTCCTAATGGGAACTGAAGCTTATCAGAAATGAACAGACTGTCACAGTCACCTGGTCAGATCAGATTTACAGAATTAGACCTGACATCTCTCCCCCATCATTCTGCCCACAAATTGTGCCTTGACTTCCTGACAACTTTGTAAAAGTGAAATATTTTAAAAACAAGTTGCGTTTAGGGCCAGGTAGGGGCTACTGATTGATTCAGTGTGTCAGCTCTGAGACGGTTGGATAAAGCACACTGATTTCCGCTTCAGTTCTTTTTGGTAGGACAGTGTTTCACAGAAGTGAGACTCATGGCACTCCAGCCGAGGTTCCTGGGCCCCTGGGACATGCATTCTGGAATGGCTAATCTTTGCATTGTGCTTCGACTAAGATTAGCCAGTTTCCTGAACTGGCTAATGGTACACCGACATGACTCAAACATCATTCACACTTTTGTTTCAGCATTGATGTCGGTGGAACTCAGCTCCCTAGGGCATTTAAACAATGGCAGATCAAACCAACACTTTTCCAAGAATTCCTTTTATGAAGTTATTTCAACAAGTTGGAGATCACTGCCTAATTCACGAGAGTCCCTATTACAAGTGTTAATGGGACTCTGCTTGTGCCCATTAACTAAACTGACATTAGACTTTGGTTTTGAGTCACAAGGCAAAGCATCAGACACCCTTGGCTGCAACTTTGCATCAGCCCAGCACCGCTGTGACTTGGCATAAGGATGGAAGACTGTAATTGCTTCAAGAGGAAATGAATACGCTCTGGACTCCCCATGTTAGTCGACTGCATCTTTGTAACAGTGCATTAGAAAGAAAACCACCCTATTTATGCCTAGGTTTGTCCCTATCTGCTGATTGATGGCTTTTTAATGCTCCGTGTTTTAAGTGCCTAATATTTAATACCTACTATGTTTTATGATATTTGACTATGTGTAATAAAAATCCTTGTAAGAAGCCTCTGAGGTGGCAGAAAGTATTAGTCTAGGGTGGCAGACAATAACCATGTATTACCAGTTGAAGGTCTGGGACTTGTGAGTACATCTATTCAACATCATAACAAGCTATAAAGCTCACAGCAAAATGGTTTATGATCATGGTAGTATCTAGTAGAAACTTTTTCCCCAAATCTAGAGACGGTTATTAAAATTCCTTGATGCCAAACAGTAATGTTATTCCAAAGGTATGATTGTAGTTAATAATTATAAATAAATTTAAGACGATGGATTACACATCACCTTTCAGAGCTTCTTGCCTCCACCGAACAGCCAAGATATTTTCGCCCACTACTATTGATTTTCTAAAAGGAAATATTTGCTTTTCTCTTTTCTTCTTTATTTCTTCCTTCTTGATCTTTATCTCAGACATTTTATTTTTGCTCGCTTTGTATGAAGACAGACCAACAGAATTCTGAAGTACAAGAGTTACTGATGCAGCAACCCACTCTGTCTTCTTGCTTTGACTCACATGAAAAAATGAGGATGGTAATAGACCACAGTTGCTATAATCTGCTCACCAATGGCCCGGTGTTGCTTGTCTTCCCTTCCCTGTCTCAGCCCCTGACAACTGATTCTTAGGCCAAGAAAATAAACTATTTACATTCTACAAATAAACTGTTTACATTCAGATCCTCTTCTCAGGGTCCCCTACAGGATGCACAAAAACAGAGTATGTACTGGATATGATGTTCTCTCAGTGACATGTGCTGCAAATACCTTCTGATTTTATGTTTACTGATGTCTCTTGAATAATAAAAGTTCTCATTGTTAATGAGGACAAGTTCATCAGTCTTGTCTATTAAAGATAGTGCTTTTTTTCACTTAACTATTCTCCTATTACAAGTTTATGAAAATAATGTCACACACCGTATTTTAAAATTTTATTGGTTTACCTTTCATATTTAAATTGAAAATTCATCTGGAATTTATCTTGCCAGTACCTTCTCTTGTTGACCTTCCTGCCCTGTTCTGAGACAAAGCCATCATATGATGAGTTTCACAGAAAACAAAAATAATTATTTAAGAACGTGAACTGAGATTGCCAAGGTGGACCCATTTATGTGGAGGAATCTATTTTAAATGGAGCCACGAGGTCATGAGAAGTTTATCTTACATGCACTCCACCTAGCATGTTTCCAGGAGCTTTTGAACTTCTTAGCTGTGCCTGAACTTTAGCATCTCCTCACCAGGACCACCAGACCATCTGCATTACTTATTTTCAAAGGAGCCCACTCGTTTTGCCAACCAGCATCCTTCTTTTGCATATGGGGCTCAGCTCAACCAATCTCTATTAACTTAGAGAGAATCCTTCATTTACATAAAGAGTACTGGACTGAGGACAACACATGCAGCTTCTACAAGCCTTGTCTTTCTTTGTTCTCCCTGGGGCACAGTGTAGATTGCTACCTGAATCTGTGCCCTGGACTGTGGTCCCTCCTTTGCTCGAGTAAATGCTTTTTATTCTTTACTACGGCCTATGTGCTTTGTTGTTGTTGTTAACAAGAGCTGCAATTTTTGTGTGCATTCACCAAACCTTTATGTGACCACAATGACGCTTGCCATGTATCCTCATTGTCTCTTGCAATGCTCTCTACATGGTTCAGTTCATCAAATAAATGCTCATATTTCAGGAAAACACACCCCATGATGTATTTTATTATAATTTATGAACCACCTATGATTGGAAAAAGTTACATGTACAGTCATTTTACAACCTCCCACATGTATGAGTCTTTGATAACTTGTACTTTTTGAAAAATTCAGATACCAAATGCTATTTGGCTTAGAGAAGATAAAAAAGATTAGGAATCTCTGTAAAAATCAGCATTAAATTCTTGCCTTTTTGTCCTCACTTGGTGTGTCTCATGTTTTCCTTTTATTAAGGTGACTTGTGTGGTGTGGAGAATACGACTTTACCGTGGAGGCCTGCTGGGAAGATAGATGGCTGGAGAATATGCTCACGTTGTCAAACAGTCATTAACCACAAGAATGCAATTAAGCACATGACTTTTAAAACTGTGTATTTGTTGAATAATTCTGCGAAATTACAGTTTACTGGAAAACAGTCTGATTCGGTACTTCCTATGGCCAAAGTGCCAAAAAAAAGACCATGTATGGAGGAACTGAAACTGTAAGAGGAACTTTTGCCCACTGGCTGCTTTCATGGCCTCACACATATATTCTAGTTAGAAGGTGCATATGTGCCATCATTTTTGGAGGGTGTGGGAACTGCAGGGTGAAGAGAGGCTGCAGAATTTTGCCTGGAAAGATCTGCTAATCTTTGTAAAGAAACACCAATAATTCAGCAGCTGGAAAAGCAGTGAAACCTTCACTCCAAGGGGCAGGTAAAGCCTGAAGTTCCTAGGGAAGGAAGGCAAGAGTCTGAGGAGAGAGGTAAGCAAAGAGAATAGCTCACAACTAGCCTGGATGTTGTTTAATAACCAGTGACACCACTGCCATGTTGAATAAACTGAGAATTTATGAACCCCCAAACTAAGGAAAATACCTGCATGCTGAGGGTGCCTGGATCCTGGAAACACTCCTTCTATCTCCGCATTTCCTTAGTAAACTCCGGAGTTCTCTTGTGGAAGCTGGGTGGTATCCTGGAGCTGACTGCCCAACGAATTACAGGGATAACCCGCAGCACGGAGAATTAAGGAGTGTCTTCCACCTGTTTCCCTCGGCTCTGGGTTTTGGCAGCAATTCCAAAACAATGAGATAAATCACACTGCATGCTCTATTAAATGTATATTAGTGATAATAGTGAGGCAGCCATCACAGTGCTTCAGGTTTCGGGACTCTTCACCCCCGTTCTCTTAATATTGATGCGATGCTATTCAAGGCCTCATAATAAACATGCATCTGCATCGAAAGAGGACAGTTAGCTTGTCCTGCGGGTGACTGAAAATGCAACAAAAAACTACCCAAAATACCAGTTTCATCTTTTAAAAATCAAAAATTATAAATGATGCGGAACTCAAAAAACCCCATATATTTTGAGATACCAACCTATAAAAAATGTGTTTCTATTTGCTAGAAGTAAAAAGAATATTGAAATTCTAAGGTGATTTTTATGGATAATTCCAACATCCCTTCTATTAGCTTGAAGTTAAGTTGTTTTCCACCTGTTGGCACTGGAGATTGAGTTTGACCCATAAACAGTTTATTACCAAAGACAGGCCAGGCCAGGCCAGGCCAGGCTGTTGTAAACCCAGCAAGATTTGGTTTGCTTTAATACTTTATTACATTCTTTACTGAGCTCATGATCTTTTTAAGTGATAACTTGATCTGTACTGTTTTTTTGTTTTCTTTTGTTTTGGATTTTATTTATTTTTTAACACTTTTGTTCAAGTACAGTTTTCTGCCTTTTCCCCATACCTGTTCCCACTCCCCCAGCCCTCCCCACCTCCTTCCCCATTTCCACCCCCCTTGTTATTGTCCATGCGTCTTTTATAATTGTTCCTGCAAACCCTTCACCCTTCTCCTCCATTATCCCCTCCCCTCTCCCCTCAGGTCAACCATCAGCCTGTTCTCAGTTTCAATGTCTTTGAAATGTCTTATATTTTTAACTGGAACCTAATCAACATAACAAGCAAGCAAGCAAAATATAACCAAAGACATTGTAGTGGTTTTTTTTTTTTTTTTTTACTTTTTCTATTCTGCTTTACTTCATCTGTAAATACATACAATGATGCATTCACCTACCAGAGTCATGTCACAGTGAAATTGCATCTCACATCTCAGGCTCTCAGAACAATGATGGCCAGCAAAAAACACATGCTGACTAGTGCGCCCTCCCCTCAGTCCCCGCTGCAGTCCCCACTCCGCCCACTGTTACATCAGTGAACAGCTGTCCTAGATCTTTCCCTGTGCCCATGGTCGGCTAGACCAGCATGTGGAGGCAACTTCTCCGAGATTCCCCCCGGTGCCACGGACACGCGTGAATGATAAATATGTGACCGACACAAGACGAGATCTGTTTAGGGGAGAAGGAGTGGGCTGAAGCCAGTTTCTCAGGGGAGACAAAGGCCAGCAGCAGCCAGTTTCTCTGAGGAGAAAAAGGCCCCAAGCACCCTCTTCCATAGCCTTTTATTGGGTTGTAATTCACAGGAATACAGGGTGGCAAGGATCAAACAGTGGATAACATTACAAAGAAATCTGAGGGCTTCAAAGTCTGAGTTGGTGTCTGTCAGGAAGAGTTGCAGAAATTTTGGGAGACATACTCTTTTTCTCTCGGACCCTTATCATATGAATGAAAGCACTCTTAGCAGAGCAGATTTCACAGGTTTATCAGCAAGTCTTTGTGATGCAAGATTTTCCCCAAGACACGCTCTAGCAAGGCAAGGAACTGCACCTCTCCCCAACAGGTATCCAGGCTTAAAGGGATTAGAGCCAGGAAGCACTTCTCTCAGAGAACATGGGGACTCGGGCTATGTCAAAGCTGGGGGGCGAGAGTCCATTGCTCTTTGTTGCAGCCCCCAAGTCCTTCCATGAAGGCCTCCCAAGTGATCAAGTCTGGCTTAGGTTGCCCCCCACTTTGAGGGGTCTTACCCATCATTGACTTCCGACCAAGCTTTGGGGGCAGGGAGAGGAACTGAGGCAGCGTTTGCTACCAGAGACAGGCTTTGTCTCCTGCAGCTGGCACTCCAAAGGTCCTCTCTCACCCTTAGCCACAAGGGGTAGAGATACAATTCCTAAAACCAGGCAGAGTGGTCTACAACACCAGAATCTTTAGGCAAGCAAAGAACACAGTCTCTGCTATTTCACATTTAGCTCACCTCATTTGGGATGTTACATAGACAGGTGTGTAGCAAAGGAGTTTAGAAAAAAGAGACTAGAACACATGATTTGGGCATGATCAAAAATCTATTTTATCTAACTAGTGATTCAATCATCCAAGTTTACATTTACCCATGACAGTATGTCATATGTAAGCATATGTAACACAGTAGGGAAAAAAGTAAAGAATCACAATTGTAAGGCAAATCTCAATGGATTCCCAAAATCTCTTAGTATGGTCCCGCCAGGGAGACTCTAACAGAAAAATGTTTCTTCTTCTATCTTTGAAAATTCCAAGTTTATTACATAGGCTATCCTAATTGCCTGATGTTCTTCTAAGTAATATAATGCTCCTTTAGATTTCTAAAAAAAATGAAGTTCATGGCCAAATAGACAACAGTAATTTCCCTTTTAAATCATAGTCCAGAATTTAGTGTGCCCTGCTCATCAAGGAGCGGAGTTCAGTGTGCCCACAAGATCACCCTGTTAATGATGGTGTAACAAGTTATAAAATCATCACTTGGATTTGATGCTAGGCCTAGCAAAGATTGTAATCTAGTGCCCACACTCTAGCTTCTTTGCTATGATCCCTGAAAAATGCACTGAGGCCCAGAAGACTAAGAGAGTAAGTTACTGAGTTTGGCACAAATTGATTATAATCTAGGGTGGTGGCTTGGTTTGGAATATGAAATGACTAAAGAGATGATCAGCAAGCTAGCAGAGAGCTAAATTGTTGTCAACAATATCAGATTTAATATCAATTCACTTGAATTCTGCTGACTTCTGAGGTCAGTTTTCTGGCATATCCATTTTTGTCCTAAAATGAGCATAAGCAGAGAAAAGATGTCGCCTGTTTTTGTAGATTGTTCATAATACCTGGTGATCATTTGATTCCTTGGTACTTGGAACATCTGTGGAATGACAGAGACCTGAGAGCCAAGGGCCTGGGTGTTCCTAATATTTGATGCAGAAAGTGAGGAAAACATGATGGAAATATTCTCTGTGTGTTAAATACAAATAAAGATTAATGTTCACTAGAAAACTTGAAATAGCCCTGGCTGGTGAGGCTCAGTGGACTGAGTGCCAACCTGAGATCCAAAGGGCCACCAGTTCAATTCCCAGTCAGGGCACAGTCCTGGTTTGTGGGCCAGGTCCCCAGTAGGGGGCACATGAGAGGCAACCATACATTGATGTTTTTCTACCTCTCTTTCTCCCTCCCTTCCTCTCTCTAAGAATAATAAATAAATAAAATCTTTTTAAAAAACTAAAAACAAAAGTAGATATCTATTCGAGTTTCTCAAAAGCTAATTTTCCTGATTCATGTAGGCATTGTTCTCTTGATGTATTCTGCCAAAGCCTTCAATCCCAAACACATATGACCTCCTTTTTGTGATCCTCTCCCCAGTGCCTGCTAGCCAGCTCAGCCACCTGCGCCTCTGGACTTCCCCAAATCATCATCCATCTTTCTAACATCTACTCCACTATGATACACTTGAGTGTCTGCTACCCATGTGCTTAAATATGCAATGGGTTTGCAAACTTGTAAATGGCTTTGTAAAGAATGGATAGAGTGTTAGGACCATCTTGGTTTTCACAGTGGACCAGGAACCCTGCCACCTGAGCCAAATGAGAGCCCTGTGGTTCGAGGTGTGTCTTCCTGGGCCCTATAAAAGCGGGGCCTCGCTTTGATTTCTGGCCCACGTATTTCAGGTGGCAGTGGTTTTCTCATCGCACTGACGTTTATTACACAACTGGTGTCAACTGCCACCTAATAAATAAAATATAAGCTTCATGTTGAACCAACTGCAGAGACATAATAACCTCATCTGTTCAGAAGAACTACCCAAGTCACAGTTAGTTCTTGAACTGCTTGCTTTAAGAAATTAGGTGCCAAATAATGGGCTCATTAAATAGAAAATGTCAAAAACAGATTTCTAATATGACTAACAGGTGATCACTGAAATAAAGGCAAATATTTGAACCCAAAGGAATGCTAATCCAGTATAAATATGCTTATGCTAGCAAATGCAATCTGGATGAAAAGCACACCACATTTTAAAACAGTTATCTCATAGAAATATGCTTTACTAGAAAACGGTAAAATTAAGGTGGACATTTTTAAAAGAGTAATCTGTGCATATTTTTACATATAACATATGAAATTCCATCTCATTTAAATTTGTTTTAAATCTCAGTCTTACTTCAGGTGTGTTTTAATATAGTGTTTTAATTAATAACTATCAAACTTAACCCATAAAAATTAAAATGGAGAATTGATTTAATTTCCAATATTTACAGAGATCTCTGACAGATGTTTTGATTGAGTTTAAGGAGATAATGCACGTAGAAATAGCAACCCAGTGGTTAAAGTAAAAGGTTTGGAGTTTGGCACCTATGAGCTAGAATTCTAGTTCCAACACTTAACTAGCTCTAAGACTTTAGGCATTATTTAACCTTTCAAAACCTTTTTTATCGGTAAAATAGAAATAAAAACACCTACTTCACTGGGTTATTTTAAGAATTAAATTAGGTATCATTTGTAGAACCCTTAACCTAGAGCATGGTCCACAGCAATTGCCAAGTAAATGAGGGCTTTTCTATCAGAGTTTCAATCGCTTTGCATACAAATTTTCAATGAACTCTTTCTGGAAGGTATTCCCAGATGCTTGTGTATTCTATGCACCGTGATCCTACCAGCATAATGAGTTCCCATGTGCTGTAATTTCTCCTGTTTCCTTTATCGAAATTAACTTAATTCATCTTCCGCCACCACACTAAAAATTTTCAAATTTAAGCATACTTCTTCTACATAGTTCTTTCCTTCCCACCAATAGTAATATTAAAATTCTTTAACAATGAAGGGACTTGATTCTATTAATTTCCTAAATTCCTTTCAAGAAACTCCATGTCCCCCAGATCTCTCAGTATTCCTAAAATAACTATTTACTGATTATACACTATCTACTATGAATTTATTCAAACCATTTCAGACAGAAGCTGACTGAGGAAGCAAACTAACTTATCCCAGGATGATGCTGAGTTATCTTAACATTGAGTTCAACTTCAAGCAGAAATTCAGTTTGATTTTTTTGGAGGCACAACGGTCTTCATTCCATAATCCAAAATATCTCTAGGGAGCTTTATCATCTGCCCAGTTCCCATTAAGAACTGCTTTGAACCCCAGTCAGCCTGCAGAATCTAATGTTTTGGAAAAGATAGTTTGTTCTCTGTTCTGGAAGACTATTCTTATTTTCTCACATTTAGTATAAAAAAAAAAGTCAAAGGCCCCAAAGACTGAGCAAAGCACTGAATAAAATGGACTGCTTTCCTGGTGGACTCCTCCCTCCTTTCACTCTTGGTTCATGCTCATTGAAAAAGCAGTCAGCAGCAGAAAGAAAGAAGGAGCTCCTACCCTTTGCAACAGTATGGATGGAACTGGAAAGCATTATGCTGAGTGAAATAAGCCAGGCGGTGAAAGACAAATACCATGTGATCTCACCTTTAACAGGAAGCTAAACAATAAAACAAACAAGCAAGTGAAATATAACCAAAGACACTGAAATAAAGAACAGACTGACAGAGACCAGAGGGGAGAGGGGAGGGAATTCCAGGGGGAAAGGGGGAGGACTTACAGGAACTAGTATAAAGGAAGGACACATGGACAACAACTAAGGGGGGTGGAAATGGAAGGGAGGTGGGGAGCACTGGGGGGGGGGGCTGGGATGGGAGTAAAAAACAGAAAACCGTACATGAACAATAATTCAATTTAAAAAATGCTTAGAAAAAAAACAAAGAAAAAGCAGTCAAAATCCTCCCCCTGTGTCGTGAGCCAGGTTCACCTTTTTATGAAAGCACTTTTACTCTCTAGCCTCAGACATGCAGTTGCCACTCTAAAAATAAATAATAATCTTAAAAGGAGTGGATATTTCTGAACCTTGGGGAGGAAAAAGAAAGCTCCAGCTACCTTGGTAGGTGTGAACAAGCATTGGGATGTGATCAGACAGCACCGCTCCCTGGGGCGCTGCACAGACGACGGTCTCTACCGGCAGCCACTGCTGTCGTTCCTCTGGGTGGGGTGGGGTGGGGGTTCAGCACAACCAGCTAAAGAGCACTATTTCCTATTATTGAATTGATTGAGGTGACATTGGTTCATTAGATCACATAGGTTTCAAGTGTACAAATCTATGGTACATGATCTGTATATTGCATTCCGTGCCCGCCACCCAAAGTTAATTCATCTTCTGTCACCAAATATGTGGCCCTCTTTGCCGATTACTAGCCCCCTCCTCCTTCCCTCGGGTAACCACCATACTGTTCTCTGACTCTGTGAGTTTCAGCTTTATATTCCACATGTGAGTGGAATCATATGGTTCTTAACACTGCCTGACTTAGTTTGCTTAGCACAATATTCTCAACTCTATTCATGTCGTCACAAATGGCAGTATTTCATCTTCTCTGTGGAGTAGTCCTCCATGCATATATGTGCCGCATCTTTATCCAGTCCTCTGTTGACGAACACTTGGGTTGTGTTTATGTCTTGGCCATGAGACTAATGCAGCAATGAATATAGGGGTGCATATGTATTTGTGAATAAATGTTTCTGAGGTTTTTTCAGGTAGATACCCGGAAGAGGGGTTGCTGGGTCATATGATAATTCAATTTCTTAATTTTTTAAGGAAGCACCATACTATTTTCTAGTCTACATTCCCTCCAGCGGTGGGTGAGGTTTCCTTTTTCTCCACAGCCTCTCTGACGCTTGTTATTACCTGTCTTAGTAGTAATAGCCATTCTAACATGTGGGAGGTGCTATCTCATTGCAATTTTCATTTGCAGTCCCCTAATAGCTAGTGAGGTTGAGCATCTTTTCACATATCTGTTGGCAATTAGTATGTCTTCTTGGGAGGACTGTCTGTTTGGGTCCTCTGCTCACTTTTCAATTGGATTGTTTGTTTGAGGTTGTTATGTGGATTCTTTACATATTTTATATATTAACCCCTTTTCAGAGCTGTTGTTTGCAATAAAGAGCGTTCTTGCCACTTCTCTGGGGGCTCTTCCTAATAAACAAAACTTTCTTAGGCAACTAATTTTCTTCATTTTCACTCTTCAGAACAATTCTCAGCCTTCTGTACTTGCTTGTTTTGAAAAAGTAACAGCAAAGATACAGCAGTGAGTGAAAGTTATTGAGATTTCACGGGGGGTCCAAGCAGGAAGAGGAAGAAAACTATGGGGTCTCACACAAATCATTTCCTCTTTCCTGACATCCTTTAGTTAAAGCTCTGATGAGTAACTGGGAGCAGGAACAGGGGTGGAGAAGAACTCGGAAGATGTTCTCAGTTCTGGCATGTTCTTTTTCTTTATTTTTTAAACTCTACAGCTATTTTACTCTAAAGATCTCAAGCATGTTGTCATTGACACTTGTTATTTTTAAACCACCACACATACAGACATACACACACACACCAAGGTTAAACCTGTTCGTGAACCATCCAGCCTCTGTTCAAGGTGAAGTCACCTTCATGTCTGGGGGACTGTACCTTCACCAAGTCAGAGCCCTGGGGGTAACAGGTTAACACACCAGGGGCATGGATGCGGGGATCACAGTCCCAGGGCCTATAGTGCAGACTCCTGGACGTGGGGCAGCTCCTACTTCACCCATTACCCTGTCCAGGGGCGTCCTCAGAACACTAAACATTATAGTATTCAATGCTAAACATCAAAAGAAACATCAACTGTCACGTCCAGGGAGCAAATGTTTTATGTGAGCTTATCCTGGTACCAATTTAACTTTTCTCTGAATCTCAGGCACAAGGGCGTGGGGCTGACATCAGACCGCTGTGTTAGATGAGATTCATCCGGGTCTTACTCCTACGCCCCATTACCAGGTCCAAGGACACCAGGCTTGGCACATGTGAGTTACTGACTAGACAGACTGCACTAAACAAAGAAACCTCCCTAATTAAAAATTATTGTAAAAGATTAAATGCTGCAGTACAACTCTGAAATCTGTATTACCATGCCCTGAACCGCAAAGAATCTGAGAGAGGGCAGGGAGGGGAACCCCGGTTGTTTATAATGTTTCTATGGTGCATTTCTTCTGAAGCACCCAGAACGCCAGGAGCTCTGTCTTGTCGTAGTTATTTGTATGCAGCTGTTATTTTTTCTTTTTTATTTTGCAATCTCTTCCTTTCATCTTTTCAATAAAAATCAGCCAAAGAAAGTAAGCAGAAACAAAAGGGTTTTTTTGTTTTTGTTTTCTTTCAAACTAGGATTCTGAAAGGAAGAAAGTAAAATGAACAAGTTTCATAAGAGGGTTTTCCCTCTTCAAATAAAAAATAATTTTTTTAAATTAAAAAAAAAACAGCCAAGGGACAGTTAGATTTAGTTCTGGGTATACGGACAGTACCTTCTCGAGTGGCTGATTTGCACAACCTATTCTGCACAAGTTGTCTTTTTAAAAATCTTTCTCCTGTCCAGCTTGGTAATTACAATCCCAGTCCTTGGATTTGTTTAAGTCTCATGATAGGGGGGAAAACAAGTAAAAATCTGCATACTTATCCTCGTGAAGCCTACTGTGTGCCAAGAGCTGGGTCAGCGAGGCTTCCATACGCAAAGTAGGCAGGCACTGAACAGTCAGTGACAAGGTCACCAGGTTCACTAAGAATTCAGGGAACAGAGAAACCCACATTTGATCCGTTGTGTAGATATTGGTGAAGTCCTGGAGAACATGATTCTAAGTGAAGTAAACTAGTCAGAGAAAAACAAATACCATGTGATTTCATTCATATGTGGAATCTAATGAACAAACTGAACTAACAAGGAAAATAGAGACAGACTCATAGATGGAGAGCAGGCTGACAGCTAAGGGCAGGTCTGTGGGGTGAAGGAATCAAGCAAAAAAAAGGGAAGGAAAAAACTCGTGGACATGGACAACGGTGTGGTGATTGTGGGGGGACGGGCATGGGTGGAGGTGGCAGAGGGTATGGGGGAATAAATGGTGACAAAAAAACAAACAAATAGATAGAACTTGCTGTGAACCTACTCTTGGCTTGGAAGGCATAACTCAGGGCCTAGAGGACCAGTTTCAGCAGTGCCTGCAAAATGGCTAAAGAACAGGGTAAAAAAGATCAAGGAACCAAAGCAAAAGCCGGAGAGGTGCTGTGAGGACACAGGAAGGAGACAAAGGCAGATGAGTACAGACAGAGTGTGATGGGGTCCTTACAGGAGACTGGCCCAATAAACCAGCATTTCTAACTCATGAGAGACCACTTCCTCCCATCATCCAAGAAAAGGCCACCTCCCCGAAAAGATGGCTCTCCAGTCCTCAGCGCAGCCACGGGGCAAACAATGCCCTCCTCTAGAAACAGTGCGACTGTCTCCTTCAGGTTCCACTTCCTGTCTCAGATGTGGTAGCACTAACAGCCAGTCAAGGAGTGAGCTGGACACCCTCCTGGCTGGGTGACCTTGGACGACAGCCCACAAAACCAAGTTGCCTCAAAAACCTCCCAGATCTGTGGAGGCAGATGGACAGAAGTGCCTCTGACCGAGGCCCATTCAGGACTCCCCACCAAGCTTCGCTTTGGACTGTGTTTAGCATCCCTAAACAAAGGCTGCGAGGGGCGTGCCCCGCTGGGGGACAAAACTGACAAAGCCATTCCCCCAACTCCCCATTCCCCTGTGGCACAGCCCCAAATTGGCCCAGTGTGTGAGAACGCAGCCCGGCTGGCTATGCCAAATCTTCTCTCCCAGGAGGTGCCAATAAAATATGTGCCAGACCATGGCATGTGGGCTCCCCTTGGGTTTCAACTCCGCATTAAGGAAACAAGGAAGTTTCCTTGTGTTGCCCACTGTGCATTGTTCAATCTAATGAAATCCTTTTGATGTTACCTATATGCTCACAAACAGAGGCTTGGGTTCAGCATTCTGTAGAGTCTGCTTACTGATGGTCATGGGCTTTGGGCTGACAACCCATCCGTCAAACCTACATCAGTGTTGGACAGCAGACTAGGGGACTTGTGCCTTACTGTAATGTCTTCCAAAGTACAGGTGGACGGCCACCTATACAAGAATCCCTTGGGTTCTTGTTTAAAAAGCAGGTTCCCAGGTCCCATCCCAGATCACTAAAATCAGAAATGCCTTAAGGTGGAGCTCAAGAATCTGCATTTTTAACAAAATTCCCAAGTGATCTGTATACCCATTAAACTTTAAAATATGGCTAATTAGCTTAACAGTCAAATCAACTTACAAAATGTCAGTCACACCCATATGCACTGATGATTGGTATTTGCGTTCTCGTGGCGATGATGTAACAATGAGAGAGACAGAGAGAGGTGGGACAGAGAGAGAGAGCAATGTCGAGATTATTTTGATGATGGGGCATAAACAGCCAAGTGCACTAATGGATGGAAGAGCTGAAATGGGAAGAGAAAGTGGAAAGGAAGCTGCCTGTAGTAGTTTCCAGCAGTCTCTGCAACAAATATCCACGAACTGGCGGACTTTAAACAACAAAAGTTTATTCTCTCACAGTTGCAGAAGCCAAAAGACTCAAATCGAGGTGTTGGTGGGCCCGAACTCCCTCCCAAGGCGCTGGAGCCGAGTCCTTCTCTATGCCCTCAAGCTTCTCGTGTCTCTAGGCAAACACCAAACAACAGCTGCACCTCTCCATCCTTTGCCTCACGGCCAAGCCCTCTCCTCTGGGTGCCTTCCCACTGCCTTTCCTTTAAGGAGACATGCGAGTGCACTTTGGGTTCAACTGAATAATCCAGGATGAGCAAGCTCCTCCTCTTAAGATCCTTAACTTAATTACATCTGCAGGGGGTTCCCGAAGTGTGGATGAGACCCTGGTGCCAACCCAGGTTGAAATTTAAATTGGTAGAAAGTCGACTTCTGTGTCCTGCCTCTTTGTTAGCACGTTCCTGCGTTCCACATGCAGCTGAGGATGTCCTGCCCCTCCCCAGGCCTGTGATGATGTGGTCAAAGGGAATTGACCAGCTGGAAAGGGTAAGGGCAACTAATCAGACGCTGTATTATTAGCTTGAGTAGGAAGAGTTCTGGAAATGTGATGGTCACATGGTAACAAAGCATCTGCCAGTGTACCCACCATGTCCCTGGAGAGGCCTGGAGAGAGGGCACCTAAATGCAAATGGCAACCTTTTTACTCTCCAAATCCTCCAGCCTTGGAAAGCCTACTCCACACTAAAGCATGCCAAAATCATGTGAGCCAGGCAGTAAAATCTCACTGTGCAAATCATCTGTCCTCCTAGTAATGAACTGGTAACACTTGGCATAAATCACTTTTGAGTAGGGTAAATTGCTTCCCAAGTGTAGGAAGCCACAATCTAGTTTCTGTCTAAGATACAAGGAACTTCAGAAAGTGCCACTTAAGTATTCTGTTTCCAAAAACCTTTGCAATGCACAGGAAGTCACCACAAGATACACATGAAAAGTCACGTATTGTCATAGCATGTCACATGTGACTCACTCGTACTGAACAGTGCACAACCTAAAATAGAGCTGCTTCAAATTGAATGTCACAAGACAGACTTTTCTATCCATTGGATGGTAAACTATATTTTGTTCTTCACAAGTGAGTCTAAAGGAAGGGAGAATCCTGTGCTCACGGGATCCCGCTGAGATGGTGAAACATCTTTCTGGAAACTTTTGGGCTTTGACCCTTACCGGGAACTTTCTGTGTGTGAACTCTGGACATTGGCAAGTCCTGCTCCTGGCTTATTTCTTCCAGGGCGGGGCAAGGGGGGGCAAGTGCAGCAAACTAGAACCAGCAAAGCCAATCTTGGCAAGTTAGTTTCTTCCTAACCCAGTACACTTGGGAGTCGTTTTTTGTTATTTTTAAAATTCGATGTGCTCGCCCGAAGACAGGGGCTTCCGGTAATGACCCTAATAACAAACTCTTCATTGGGAAGGAGGGCTGCCTCAGCTTTTACAAGCTGTTTCACTTCACCCCCAACTGGAGGACGTAGAAGGTGACCCCAGTCTCACAGAGGGGAATGACTTCACGGAGGTCCTGCGGCCTGCTCAGATGCACAGGGAGGGGACAGAGCCAGGTGCCATTTCCAATGGATCTGAAACCAGACCCAGGCTCTCCTCCTGTGTGACCCCCATGGAAGAGTTTCTTCCCACTGAAGCATCACTTTGAGTTGTCCCTCACTTTCTGGTGCTGCCCAATACGCTTATCTCTCAATTAATATTTTATTTTCAGCCCCTTGGATGTGGATTCAAATCTCCCATCTGTGGCACCTACAGGCCACACTGCAGAAATGTAAGCATCTTTGCTTCCTCCCTTAATTGGGTTTATAGCTCACAGTCTAAGTCCTCATCTACCCTCCGGCACACAAATACCACCCTTCCAGGAAGTAAGATAGACCAGGGGGAAACTGATCATGGTACCTTCGGACTGAGTCATCCAAGCCACACCATCATCTCAGAAGTTTCAGAGAAAGAGCTATTTTCTTCCAGCACAAGTCAGCTTTAAAAAAAATAATAATAAAGTAAATGTGGCTTTGGGGCCATGGCGTCTCCCAGCCTTCCACACTTCCCTGAGCACCCGCAGCCTTGAGGTCCAGGTTATCACGGAGGAATTATCCCCTGCCAACGTCCTTTATGAAAGGACACCAATACTTTTACTGCCTGGCTGAATTCCTCAGCTAGCAGTCTGGTAAATTAATCTCTTGCTAAGTGGTTAATAGCTCATACTGAAATAATTTTTTGTCCTCCCCTAGAGAAGAATATCTTCAAGTTAAGCTTTGCAAAACAGTCCCTCAGTGTGGAATTGTAGTTACAGGAGCCAGCCAATGAAGGTGGTGCTTTTGACAAAACTGTCCCAGAATCACGGGATTTTACTGCTCAAACCTTAGAAATAACAAGTGATTTGTGGCTCTCCCTGCAGCCCTTGTTTTATGGTTAGGGATGGAAAAAATGGGGAAATTTCCCCAGAGCAGCCAGAATGCAACCCAGGTCTTCATTTGGGGACTTTTGATGAACAATTCCTCCTAAATTATGTCAAGTCAGTAGCTGTTTATTTCCACTTTTGACAAGTATTCAAATATCTTAACTAAAATTGATACTTTCTTGCTTGTTTGTTTGTTTTTTCATAGTACTAAGCACCGAAGGGGTATTTAGATGACACAGTCTTTCCATGCGAACTTTCAAGGAGTCCTATTTCAACATTAAAAAATAAAATCTGTGTGTAAACGCAAAACATAAAGTTGTATTCTCTCTGTTTCCTTTTGTTAAGATAGAAGGCTTCCTGAGCATGGATCAAGCCATTTTAAAAGCCACCAAAATCGGCCCAACTCAGCTTCTGCTCATGGAGCCAGCTCAGCAGCCCGACACTCTTTAATCTGTTTGGTCTGTTGAGTGCGATGCAGCTAGTGGGAGAGCTTTCATCTGCCGTCCTGCCACCAGGAGACATACTCTTCCTCAGCTAGGATTCTTGCTGCCAGCTTCCAAAGTCCCCCACCAAGTCTTTTGTGAGACTGTCCTAGTAAGTGATGAATGCTGCAAAAAAAAACAAACCCAGGACAAGGAGGAGGGGAAACTGGTAAGAATTTGGAGCCAGAATTAAGGTCTGGAAAAGAGAACCCTAGAAGCAGATAGAGATAAGAGCCAGGCAGGCAGTAGAGAAAACCAGAGGTGGTGTGAACATACCCGGATTCTGCTATTCCAGTGAAGAAACAGGGAAGTCTGACGACATTCTCAGAGAAGGGCTGAGGTTGGCCAAGCTGAAGGGACCGGTGGCGTGCTTGAAACCTGAGCCTCTGCTGTTTGGGGTCAGACTAGAAGAACCTAGCAGTCCTTTTTCCTGCCTCTCCTCCTTATCCACTCCCCATTCATAACCCCAGTGAGATAAAGAAAGAACCCCATTCAGGTAACACCTCTTCCCATCTTACAAGACTCAACAGAGAGCAGTTGACTGCTTACTCCAGAGTACTTTCTGGAGTCACTCAGTTGAACACACTCTCTGGAGGGATCAGTTCCAGTTCAGGGAGGGAAGAGGCCACCTCTTTTCTGGTCTTCTCTGAGCTCCTTCCCCTAAGGGATTGCTCTACCCTGAACTAGCGGATACTTGTAGATTGGGAAAAAACAGGGCTTACTGAGAAAATGCAACCACCCTAAGCGTTCTACTCTACTGGCCTTCTCTATCCCAATTTCCTCCTCCTCCTTTCTGCAAGTAAAGGAAGGCAACCTAATTCTTGAAAAAGACAATTTGAAAAATGATAGAGGTGAAATATTTCAATCTATTTTATATTTAGCACATGATTTATTATACCCATATTAAAGTAATCATTTATGCTTGGAATCAAACTGAAAAACAAAGACCAGAGACACACAAATGAGGCCTATGGTTCTGATCCCAAGTTTGGTTAAATAACCAGGTATTCCATTTGCAGCTACCTCCAAACACAATACCCAAAACCCTAACAACCTTCTGAAAGTTTCACAACACCCTTTGCTACACTCAAATTACTGCTGTTAGTTTTATTTAAACAATCTGCATGTGCTCAGAACCACTGTGGAAAAATATAATAGTTTTCAGAGCTGCACAGTCAGTGCTTGGTTTGGTTTAAAAATATTTTGGAATCTGTAGTTGATAATACAAATGAGAAAATAAGAAATTAACAAATACACATCCTTCTTAAAAAATCTCTATAAAAATCTAATCAGGGTCACTTGTTTTGAAAGCAGAGACTGATTAAAAGAAAACCAAACAGAAACTTGAAAAATGGAAAATACCCTAAAAATTCTTATTGAAAAAAATGAGTCAGCCTCTTCCAGAATGACTTTTTCAGACAAATTCTTCATCTTGGTAACAGGCCTGCAGTTATATCAAAGGGTACTGGTAATAAAACACATTGTTGTTGTTGTTTTTTTTTCAATTCAACTAAAGTCCATGAAAGGATCTTTGGGCGATTCATGGGAAATATTTTAAAATAACAACAAAAAAAACATTTACAGTCTTTGTTATAACAATCTGACACACACGTGGTAATACCTGAACACCGCACTTCAGTGTGTGTTTCTGTCAAGGTCAGCTTCTTGAAAACAGACCCTGGGTCACACACCACCACCAGAAGGACAGAGTTTTCACAGCACTGTGGACTCCTGAAGTTAACTTCATACGAAGATCCATCCTAAGACCCCTGACACCAAGTGAAACCCCTTTATCAGAGGTTACATCAGATAACATGTGGTAACACCCTTTGTGAAGTATGAGATCATCCATCAGCCCAGAGCTGATCAAGGACTCAGTAACTGCTCTTCCCCACAGGGATTCCAAGTGAGGTGCGAGGTCGTGACTTTGTGGCCCTGCAGAATCGGGGGAGAGTCCTGGGTTGCTGATGAGGGTCAAAGGAATGGGGCATTCTCCAGGTGCCCAGACAATTGTCTGAGTTGGAAATTATGGGCACTGACCGGAAAGTGTCCAGTAAGCAGTGACAGTAGGGTGATGGTCACCGCCCCCACCACCTCCCTACCTCACTCTTAGGAGCTGAAAAACAAATAGGTGGCTGACGGTTGGTTTCTTCGGACCTGGACAGGTGTCGGGCTGGCCTTTCCAGGTCGCACCTTGGAGAAAGGAGATGGGACTGAAACCCCATCGGTGAAAAGGAGAAATTCTGTGACACTAGCGTCTCCCTCCTAAATCCTCCTCTTCCACTAACACATGTGGGTGAATCTGCCCTGTGCAGCAGGTGGGAAGAAATGAAAGAACTTGCCCTCTCCAGCAGGTGAGAGACAAGACCAGAGACTTCACGTGGGAAGAAAGCACCACCGTCCACGGCAGTTCCCAGGGTGGGTCCGTCTGCAGCATGCAGCGGACGGGGCAGCAGGGAAGCTTCCAGCAGCACAGCAGGCACCGAGAGTGAGCGGGTGCCCACGGCTCTGACCCCTGGGGCAGAGCATCATGAGGGAGGTGCTTCCCAAACCTCCTTGGAAGGAAGGAGGAAGAAAGTGAGGAAGATGGAGCGATGGAGGGAGATGGAGAAATTTATGAGCTAACAGAATGAAATACACAGGGAATGCGGTCTGAGGGTACATGACTTTGTTAGGGCTGCCAAACAGAATACCACAGACTGTGGACCGTAGAAGTCCAAGATCAAGGTGTTGGCATGTTGGCTCCTTCTCAGGCCTCTTTCTTTGGCTCTCAGATGTCTCCCCTCAGCTTGTCCTCTTGGCGTGTCCTCACATGGTCTTTCCTCTGTGTTTGTACAGCCCTGGTGTCTCTCTGTGTCCAAGATTCCTCTTCCCACAAGGGCATCAGTTGGACTGGGTTAGGGCCCACATGAAGGGCCGCACTTGAACTTCATCACCTTTTTAACGCCCTGTCTCAAATACCGCCACATGCTGAGGTACCAAGGCCAGGGTTTTAACACATGAATTTGGGAGGAATACGATTCAGGCCACGACAGAAAGGAACAGCAGTTTTCCCCCATGCCAGCCCTGCCTCTTGTTCCCTTGCCCCCAAAAGCTTGATTGGCGGGATGGATTCTCAGAGACGAGGCCCTGGCAGGGGCCCAGGCCCTCAGGTGACATGAGTGATGAAGGCGTGAAGTCTCTCCAGCTCTCCCTACAGGACACCCTGCTGACTCAATAGACAGAGTCCCAACGGCCAGGAATGACTGAAGTGGTCACAGAAGGGTCAGAAGATTTCCTGGGGCCCGAGGATCCTGTATCTCTGGGAGGGTCTTTCTTTCCCAATTGGAGAAGGAGTCAAAATGAGAGAAAGTTAATCTCCATTCAGGGGTAATTTGAAGGGATTTGTCAGGACCATGATAATGTAATTGTCTAAATATACGAAAGAAGAAATGAACTATCTCACACTGCTGCTTGGAGCTTGCCTGATGCATGCTAAAGTCAGAGGGAATATCAGACCCTTAAAAAAAACCCTCCTTCTCCTAGAGTTCTTATATAACACGTGTTTTCATCATGCTTTTCTAAATGACTCTACATGACAAGGCCTGACAGGAAATCCCCTATCTTGCTGCGGATTTCAAGGCTTCCCACTTTTGGTTGTGTTCTGGTTCGGGGTGGATCAGAGTTGTGAACTGCAACGGTGACCCCATGACCCTGACCAAGAGGGTGGCTCTTTTCCGCCACTTCACCTTTCCAAGCTGTCATTTCCACATCCATAATGAACTTGCTCCTCTCATTTTATGGAAGATTAATGAAGGCTGTAAACATGACTAAAGGGTTACTTGTACCTTAGAATCTCAGACTAAAAACAAGAAATGTTGTCCTTTATAGTCAACCAGAGACCACTAGCAATAGAGACAGAATCAGCAAGAACTTGATGGTGCTGTTCCTCTGCCTCGAGTTCTTCCCGGCTTCCACCCAAAAGTTACAAGGTCTGTTTTACTAAGTAGTTACAGTGGCCATGATAATAACAGTAGAACTCGAATGGTCTTCTACTTCTTGCAATGCCATACTTTCAGGGATTAAGTTACACTGCCATGGAAAAGGATTTTTTAAAATAAATTTTAACTCATATCAATATCCAAATATCAATAATAGAATAAAGAGGAAAAATCACTTCACTAGTTGTAGAAAAAAATATCTGATAAAATTTCACATCCATTTCTGATTTAAAAAAAATTAAACTAGTAAGAAATAATAAAAAACTTTATTAATCTGGTTCAGAGCATTGCAAAAGATCTTTTAGCTAACATAATATTAGAGGTACAATACTGAATGCTTTTCTTCTAAAATTGGGGAGCTCCTAACAATGTACTGGGGTTCATAATTAGTGCAAAATAATCAAAAGATAAAGTAATAAAAGACATATATAATGGAAAACAAGAAATAAAACTCTAAAGTTTGAGTATAACATGGTTACAGATGTAGAAAGTTGAAAAAATATACAGTAAATTTTAGAATTAATCATCAAAACTCTGACAGCTGATGGATACAAAGTAAATCAACTATAATTCTATATACCAGCAACAAAGCTAGAAAATAAGGATTTAAAAATTATATTCAAGATAGCATGAAAGTGAGGCAGGGGATAGTCAGGAAGGAAGACACTCTGCAGGTGCCCCAGGGCGATGATAAAGGACAGTGACACGGGACAGAGACCCTGTTCTAAGATAGTTGTTCCCACTTTCTGGAGAAGCACTGAGTCATGGTGAATCATAAATGCACCTGTGCAGAAGATGCTACATGACTATTTCATTATAACAGCCTTGAAATAAATTAACATTTAGGGACCCCCCTCTCACAGTGGCTAATCAAGGAAAATCATGGGAGACCACATGTGCAGTAGCTTTAAAGTAATATAACCACTTGTACATATGCAATAAAACCCTGCCAAAACTAGCCAGGAAATATCTGCCCTATAAAAACTAGCTGGGAAATATCCACCCTATAAGAATAGAATCCCTCCAGCCCCTGAGGTCAATCTCTGCTCAGAGTTGGCCTGCTCCCACGTTCTGTGGAGTGTACTATTGCTTAATAAACCTACTCTCTCTCTGCTACAAACTCTCTGTGTGTTTGGTTCATTCTTTGTTCACAATCACCAAGAACCTGGTTACCCTCGCCCACCTGCAACAAAAATACCATATATCTAGCAATAAACCCAGCACATCCCATGCAATACCCTGACCTAATGCAAAGTAAGTGACTGTCAATTCCAACTCATGTAAATCAGAATTCTTACTCTTCGTTAAGCGTTATGAATAATGTCAAGCAGACAAGCAATCAAGAGGCACCAGCAAAGCTGGAAAAGGCTTGAACCAGTCTTTGTGGCTCCCCAAGCCCTTCCTTCCTGCATCAGCAGGTCAGGACATCCTCTGGTCCTGACTGACATGTGAGACACTGTAGGTCACTTCACACAGTGGGGAAGTTTTAAGTTATGAAACCTTGTCATTTTATAACCTGATAAGTTTCCTAGGTTATGTGACCTTCTGCAAGGAGCCATGTCCCACACATCCATACATCGTAGATTTGTTTACAATAAGCAATCCTAAACCAGGAACATCCTGCTCCAATTATTCCACACATAAGGACTCTTCTCCTAGCAACTGCCATTACCCTGTTTGTCCGGAGGATTGGTCATTATGTTTATAATGAAAAATGATCAAGTCAATAACCAGAGGGAAATCCAGGGTCCGGCAGAAGTAGAGCCTGCCTGAGTGTGGTAGGCAGGGCAATAATATGGGTGTGATAATTTATAGTTTAATTGGAACATTTCACCTAACTTGTCACATGGTGTGCTTGAGTGTGACATTGTTATGCTGCAGAATTACATGCTTATGATTTTGCAATAAAAGATTTTGTCATTGTTAAACAGGGGCATTATTTGTGCCAGACCCTGGAAGTAGATCACGGGTGAGATGTCTAAAGTCTTCTTAAACGTGAAAGATAAAACAGTACAGCTTCTAAAACTTATTATGAGGAAACATCTCTGTGGCTTGGGGACAGACACATATTTCTGAACCAGGACACAGATGGCGCTGTCTGTAAAGGAGACGACTGCTCACACCAAATTCCAGGATGTCTGGTCCTGGGAAGACTGCATGAAGAGACAAAAAATGCCACCTACAGAGTGCCAAGTGATGTTTCAATTCTCTAAATGAGGAGGCTTTTGTATTCAGAATATACAAAAGACTACTTCAAATTAATAAAATACAGTCATTAAGAAAAAAATGGGGGAGAGATTTCAGTGGGTTCTTCAAAAAAGAGGAAATCCAAACAGGCAATAAACATAGGAAAACACTCAGAGAAAAGCAAATTATAACCACTTTCAAATACCAGTGCATGCCTCCCTGAATGGCTAAAAAAGGAAAGACTGTTGATACCGACTTCGGCAATATTGGAGCAACAGGAGCGTGCTTTCATAGTCGGTGTGAGTGTGAACTGGCACAACCATTTTGAAAAACTCTGTTTCAGATATTAATTTTAAAAATCAATAAATACAGAAAATAATATTTTGAAATGTCTTCAATATGTTGGGGGAAGAAATCTGTTATTGGATTTGGTATTTGGTAGGAAGCTAAATATGACTTATGTTAATATAAGTTACATGGTTACATTTGGATGGTATGTATAGTTGGTATATTAAACTAAAAAACAGATCTTTTATTTTTCACATATTTGTTCAATTTATATTTTTTAAGAACACTAACAGCAAGCCTTAGTGTTACTTTTACATGACAGTCCCTTAGGAACTACAAGAAATTCCAATTTGGTTCCTATTTCTTGAAGTGTTGGGATCCAGAATTAAACACATTATTGTATCTGTGTTTTGACAAAGCAGACTAGAATGAGAAAAACATTTCTATTTAATTAGATAGTTTGTTTCCAGTAATGCTAACGTCCCATTAGCTTTTTGGTAGTCATGTAAGACTTTTACACTTTAGAACATACACTGCTTCCAATGAACTAAAACACTTCAGTTTTTCCTACACATGTTGTTACAAAGCCACTTTCTCTTTTGTGCATTTTTAACTCACTTGAAGTCATTTATGTTTATCAATTTAAAGGAATTTCATTAAATTCAGCACAATGTTCCCATCTCCCTTTAGAATTTATTTTTTTCCACAGAAAGTACTCATCACCTAAGAAAACAGTACAGCATGATTTGTGTGTGTGTGTGGTATGTATTGCGTGGTATGTAATGGGTGTGCATATGTGGATATCAATAGATATAGGTAAACAGAGGCACTGGTATGTGTTACCATGAAGATAGATGACAAATTTGAACTCAGGGTGATTTTAAGGTGGCAGGATTATGTGTGATTTTTTTCTCACACTTGACCTTGATATGCTTTTGTAACATATAGCTAGTGAGGTAGATTCTCGAAATTAATGCCATCTTCTATGTTTAGACATAGAGAAGGCAATTCATATTGGAATTGGTATTGGCAATTCCCATCAGCTCCAGAGAATACTCATTATGCTAGAGGTGGATGTTAAAAAGGGACTGAAGATTGCTCCAAATTCATGGATAACCGTCAGCAAAGACTGGAGATTTTTGGAGAGATGAGATAGGAAGCGTGTGGTGGCTCGATCATTGATGCCTTTGAACAGCATACAGAAGAGTTTATTAGAGAGGTACTTGATTCTAGAGACATGGAGATCAAAATTAAATGGCTTTCAGGAAGAAATCAACCTAATCTTCATACAGATGGAAAGAGACCAGTGTTAATAGTGGAGAGGCTGTACTTGGAGACCAGGGGTTGAGGTCAAGGGCAGCTGTTACACATTCACTGCAGAAGTCTTCAGCAAGATGATTTGATCTGAATGAAAAAGTGTCAAGAAAATGAAGAAAGTGGATTCAAACAGTATTTCCCTAGTATTTAATAATAAACAGCCTTGAATATTCATTAGTATTAGTGTTATTATTAATATTGTTATTCATATTTAATAGTTGGTGAATTAGGGGATGTTTTTTGATCAAATAAACTTTAGAAATACATCAAATTCTCCTTTGAAACATTTGAAATGCACTAAAATATATTAAAAGCCTGACAAGAACCATGTTTATCATTTTTTAATACACCATTTTCAAAATTCACTTGATCCCAGGGAAAGCCTGTAAGGATCAATAGTATGCTACTAAGTCGGCCAAAAGGTTCCTTTAGTTTTTTCCATATGATGGCTCTCCTAGCACTTACTTGTCTTTAACCTCACTCGAAACAATTTTGTTAGATTGCATTGTGACAGCTGTCATATCAGCATGCATTTTTAAAAAAACATCAAAATTGGTGAATGTTTGTGTTGCCATTTTAATACTGAAGATGGAAGAAAATAAGCAATATTTTCATCATGTTATGCTTTATTATTTCAGAAAGGTAAAAACACAAATGAAACACAAAAAAGGATTTGTGCAGTGTGCTGTGGCTGATGGAACATGTAAAGAGTGGTTTGCAAAGTTTTGTGCTGGAGAAGTCTTGCTGAACAATGCCACATGGTCAGGTCAATGCCACTTCAGAAAAGCTGAAGTTAAGAGCAATCAAATTGACACATTAATTGAGAACAATCAGAGTTATGCCACACAGGAGATGGATGACATACTCTAAATATCCAAGTCAATAAAGCTATTGGTGAAAATGAAAAATGTCTTATTTTACAGGAAAACCTAAACAAACTTTTTAGCCAACCCAGTAATATTCCACTCACCAAATTTGGAAAATACAGCATTAGAGAAATATTAAGAAGGCAGAAGCAACAAAGCACAGCATTTGATCACCTACGAAGAGAGATGAGGAGAATTAAAGGTAAGATGGTTAGTGCACCCCCTTCTCAACTATAAAAGTGGCGCTATAATTACCAGATTTGTGAGAACGGATTTGGTTGGGAATTGTCAGTGCAGGCTTGGGTTAGTCAGGTGTCAGGTGTCAGTGTCCCAACATTGGAAGATATTTAGGTAATGAAGCTACATGGCTGCAAAGGACACTTCAAAAGTGGCATCAGAAATTCCAATAGGCTACTCACAGAACTTTGCTACGAGTCCAGATGCACTGTCTAGCAGAGTATTCCAGCACAATGACTGGAATCCAGAGTGGCCTGTGTTGTGTAGAATAAGGAGGATGATACAATTCTGCTCAATAAGTCACACGAAACATTGTTTCCATGGGACAGTTGCTTCCTAGAGACCATAACGAAAGAACTTCACGCCTCTTGCCTACTGGCACATGAGATTGCAGGAAATATCTCTGATGTGTGTTGCATTCCCTTGAGTTTCCTGTTATTAAAGAGTTTAATTGGTGTGACTGTGCTAAAACAAACTCAGGAAAGTAAAACAAGATGTGAATGGCTGGGGGCTGGAATGGCAGAGCACGCAAGAAATTCTCCAAAAGAACATCAACATTTGGTAGCTGTCAGTATATTTCACACCTAGGAAAAGCAGGAAGATTTACCACCCTCTGGCATTCCCCATCTGATCAAGCTCGGAAAAGTATAAGAAATCTAATTCCCTTCCAGAAGGAGAAACTGGGATGGCAGTTCATTCCTAATCGAGGGTCTTGTGAGCTGAAGCAACTCCAGGGATTCACCTTCCCCCGCCCCATGTCTGCAGAAGGGAAAGACCAGCATCAGTGATGTGCGGGGCTGCCTGCTCTGCAGCTGTGCTGAAAATCACCCCGGCAACTAATGTCTGTAAGGAAGGTGCTGGAAAAGCCCTTGAGGTCAGGAGAAGTAAATTAAATCAATGTATTAATGACATATAACTGTAGACTGACATAACTATAATAAATGCATGACTATGTATAATAGTTATTAATGATTAATCAACTGGACATACATTAATTTAATAATCGTGCGTACACCATTAAATTACGTTTAATCCTTGTCCATATGACAATCCCCTACCCCTTAAATCCCACAACTCCTTTACCAGTGAAAAAAATGTGATCTTGGTAACTGTGGGCACTTTGATCCTCTACATTTCTCACATGTAAAATGAGAATACTAATTCTAAAATTGTAGAATTAAATGATATATTTACACATATATTTTTTTAAAAATCATAAAACTTTGAAAGCCAAACAAAATCACAGAAAATAAGAATATGTGCCAAATAAATTACTGCAGTGATTATTGCTATATTTGAGGTTTCTCTGTTTAGAGAGGAGTTATAAATATATAAAAACATAGACACATACACGCAGGGTAGGGCAATAGTAAATTGACAGTTGTTTCTATGGAAAATAACACAATAATAAATGATCATACAAGAACACACTGTGTTTGGCATTCTTACAGTTGTAAACCTACTTTTGCCCGACTGTGTATATGGCCTCTATTTAGAGAAGCCTCTGTGTAGTTCCCAATACTCAATATTAAACCACTTTGTGCCAAAGCAGAACGCCTTTCCTTATGCTCAAATCAATGGTTTTCAAAAGTTCATTTCGTAAAGAAAGCACTGTTTCCTTGTTCTGCTTCCTCTACTTCTAAGGGATATTTTACTATTTGTGTTTCCAGCCTACCCTTAGGTCATTCATCCAAAGAAAATAGACTTTTTCCCTTAAAAAGGGCATGTCTTTAGTCCTTTCCCTTAGACCTGAAGTGGCTCCCAAGGAAAGAGCTCTTTCAAAGGCTGCTCTGCCCCTCAGGTTAATAAAAATAAAGACCTGCTTAATGAAAATTTAACGAGGTCCCTCAGTGTACAGACTTTGCTTGTTAACTGAAGTTTCTAGTTAACAAGAGAATAAATCAGAAACTACTTTGCCTCATCCACTCATGTTTATAAACTGACGTCTCTCTTGTAAACATAACTGAACCAGTCTTTGCTACTTGGAGCTCTGACCTGAGTCAGGACTGTCATCTTAAACAAAGAGATTTTATCTCCCAGGATCAGGACGACTGTGAACTCAGTACATTTGACAGCATAGACCAGTAGGGGCAAAGTATTCAAAGTCATTGCAGCAAATACCTACTGGATTTAGGGTAAAGTGAGAAATTAAACAGGTTTCTTCATTGTTTATATTGCTAATACTTCTTCTTTCCTTCTAAAAGTGACAGAGCCAAAAAACTACATTGATTAGTTGAGGTTTGGGGTTGGATTCAAGTCTCTTCTCAGGTCCAAAATAGTCCACAAAAACATTTTAATTTATCAAAGTTTTCTTCCTCACCCAAGTGAGCAATGCACTTCTTGGGGGTGTAATTCCAAGTGAAAAGACATCCCAAAGCAGCTTGTGTCCTTTGGAAACTTCTGCCTTCTCCTTGTCTTTCCTGAACACCCAGCACTGGATGCCAACAGAAATACCCATGATAAATACCCCCTTTTCTAAGAACAGTAAATGTTCGAGAGAATTGGAAGCTGGAATGGGAAAATTTTAACCCCCGTCCAGTACCACCAGTCAAGGCACCTCAGTGGCAGTGCCAGGGAGAACCTAAACAGCAGGTCTCTTTCCCACTTCTGCCACTGCCACCTGACTTCCCCACTAACAAGCTGGAACAAAGCTGGAGACACTATTTCCTTTCATAACTATTTAGAGGCGCTCGCTCTTCCAGTGAGTCTGCAACCAGTTGCAAGCTAACCAAGACATCTCCCACTCCACTTGGTGTAGGGGGGTTCCTACTTTAATAAAATACAGAGGCACAGCATCTGGTTCTTCCATCCTTCCTGCTTCTGCACTACTTTCTATCCTCCTGAAAAAAAAAAGAGGTTGACTTTTTTAAATGAATTTTTCTCTTACTGTATTGGCCACTACACAAATGGATGATGATGATATTGGACAATCCATGTCACTAATAGGAAAAAAGGCAAATGTTTATGGCCCGGGTTGAGTTTCTTAGGAATCAGACTTGGAGATAAAATTTTGTGTGAAAGCTGTTTATTTAGGAACATGCTTAGGATCAATATTTGGGGAAGGGAGGGAGCAGAAGCAAAAATGGCCACAACGAAAAGTGACTGCCCAAAAAGAGCCTTGGCCAATGCCAGGGAAGAATCTGAAGCTAGAATGAACCTTCAGTTTTCCTGAGTTGAACCAAGATAAACAGACCTTATACTGTATTTTATACTACTATGTTTTATCAGTCACTGGACATGTGTCATCGGGAAAGGCTAGACCTTGGCTTAGATGGCTGCCTATAACTGAAGTCATCTCGGAAGAAGTGGACGATGGAAGGATGTCTTCTGACAGCTCTCTGAACACTTTCTTCACAAAAGGGGGACTGAGGCTGTGTGGGACAACTTCTTCTGTAATTCAACAGTGCTTACATGTGGCACATGATAGCCCTTCCCAAATTCATCACATAGTATGTTTGGATCAACTACCAACCACGGCCACAGTACCTGCATGAGAGAATTAAATGTGCTAAAAGCTCTGTGAGTACCTATCTTGTGGACTCTTCCTTCCATGAAGTCTCTTGAGCTGGAAACAACTATTAGGCATCTGAAGGCATGTTTTTATGTGTCCTCTAGAGTTCCCGGCACATGCTTAGTGAATCCTGCAGGAGCACATTGAATTAAGCTAGATTTATCAAATAATTTTTCATAATCCCATTATTAATGAGCTACAGATAGGAGAGGGCACACTGTTCATGACAGTGCTTGTAAAAATAGCAGAGTCAGCTCAGAAATCTGAACTATGAAATGTTACTAATCTTGCTCAAATATACAATTAGTCAAAAATAATTCTCATAAGCCAAGGGCAGTTAATGCTATTTTGGTAGTTTGCTCCACTACATGAACTTTCCAGAGGCAGGGTGATACTGCACAGCTGTCTCACAGCAGCTACGGAGAGCAGGGTCTCCTTAGCTGTCATGGACTATGTTTACATCCAGACTGTGAAGACACAAAGCACAAGGTCACAGAAAGCATTCATCACATTATTGATGTGACTCTCTACTTAACCTTATAGCTCGAAACATTTAATAATAATGCCACTCTGGTCATTTTAAGTCAATGGCTGGTTGTGCTTCCTTTAATGTTTAAGAAGGGATAATCCTAGACCAGCAGAGCAAGATGAACATGCTTCTGAGCTGAAAACTAGAAAAAGTCCAGAGATGCCTCCAACCAAATGACCTTGGACAATTCAGCCTCATTGTCTTCCTTTGTAAAAGAATATGATTTGAATATTAATATAGGAGACTCAAACAGTTCTTCTAATCTAGAATCTATGATCCTCTTCACATTCCAGGTTAGTAGTTTAAAGGAAACAGATTAAGATTCAATAACACAATAACATAAAAACATTCAATAAGAATGACTGCAAGATTTTCCCTTAGAGAAAAGAATATAAAAGTCCCATTTATGAAATATTTAGGATATGGATTATCATCCCACTGGTCACATACCAAGAATGAACAAGTTCTTTCATTACAGATGATATTCAATAAAACAGCCTAAAACTGAGAGACAGTCTTACAAATTGAGTATCGTAATTTTGTATGAAGAACCCTGGATTTTCATTAGATCTGAAAATGATATCTTTTTAATAAACCATCTCTTTTTCCTATTACAACAGCCCCATTCCAAAGTGCTAATATTGCTGTAACATCTCTCTCTTACGAATGCTGTCCCAAATAATAGAATGACCTGAGTCAATATGATTCCTGAGTAAAAATGCTTTTCCCTACCACTGATTCATCAGTTTCAACCTAAGATCTAACCAGAAAAGCAAGGTTAATTTCCAAATGGTAAACTCTAGGATCTAGATCCTGTAACCCACTTATAGATGTATAGCTGGGTTACATGCCTATAGCTGCCTTTTTTCACTTAAAAAAAAACAACCCAAAATAGTAGCAATGCAATTTGGAAAATCACTCTCATGTAGAAGAATTCTGGCCCTGCTTCCATCACATTCCTACCAATTGGGATTAACCCTTGTGAAGAGGGAAATGCTGCGCTCTGATTCATGGGGCTTGAGCTCCACGCCTATGTTGTTTCTTTTGGCAGACAGAAGACTGGGGCAGCAGAGCCACTGTACCTGCATAGGGCACTGAAAGGGTGGTTCCCAACTAGCGAACACTCTGCTCAGCCAACAACACAATTAATATCACCACAATTGATATGTGGCAACCAGTCTATTTTTTTTATTTTTTATTGTTGTCCAAGTACAGTTATCCCCATTTTCCCCCTACCACTCTCCCCTGCCCCACCTACCACCACCTCCCTCCTTCAACCCTACCCCCTTTGACCTTGTCCATGGGTCCATTATACATGTTCCTTGATGACCCTTCCCTTTCTTTCCCCAGTTGTCCCCTCCTCCTCTCTGGGTACTGTTAGTTTATTCTTTATTTCAATGCCTCTGGTTATACTTTGCTTGGTTATTTGTTTTGTTGCTTAGGTTACACTCATAGGTGAGATCATATGGTATTTGTTTCTCACTGCCTGGCTTATTTCACTTAGCATAATGCTCTCCAGATCCATCTATGCTGTCATGAAGGGTAGGAGCTCCTTCTTTCTTTCTACTGCACAGTATTCCATTATGTAAATGTACCATAGTTTTTCAGTATACTCATTACTGATGGGCACTTAGGTTGCTTCCATCACTTGGCTATTGTAAATTGTGCTGCTATGAATATTGGGATGCATAGGTTCTTTTCCATATGGGAAAACATATTTGCCAATGATACTTCAGACAAGGATTTGATCTCCAAAATATATAGAGAACTTATAAGACTCCACTCTAGGAAGACATGGGCAAAGGACCCGAACAGACACTTCCCCAAGGAGGACATCCAGAGGGCCCAGAGACACATGAAAGGATGCTCAGCATCACTAGCCATCAAAGAGATGCAAATTAAAACTATAATGAGATACCACTTCATACTGGTCAGAATGGCCATCCTAAACAAAGTAACAAACAACAAGTGCTGGTGAGGTTGTAGAGGAAAGGGAACCCTAGTGCACTGTTGGTGGGAATGCAGACTGGTACAGCCACTGTGGAAAACAGTACGGAATTTCCTCAAAACACTAAAAATCAAACTGCCCTTTGATCTGGCAATTCTACCACTGGGATTATACCCTAAGCATCCTGAAACACCAATCTATTTTTTTGAAACTCGCTCCTTCCAGGTTTCTATACAAAGGTGCCCTCTCCTGGTTTTCTCTTATCTGTGGCAATTGCACCTCAATATCCTTCATAGTTCTCTCCTCCCACTCCCCTTTCAGCAGTGAGTATTTCGCTGAGCTCTGTCCTTCCCCTTCCTGTCTACATTTGAGTAATGCAGCTAGAAAACGGATCAGAGCAAGGGTCCTCAAGAGATGGCGGGCCTGAAGGTGTGCCACAGAGAGACAGGGGTCCTGTAGATGTCCTGGTGGTGGGTCCAGACTGGGCAAGTGAGGAACACTTACAATGTCCTTAAAGAGGAGGAGATGAGTGTGGGACAGAAGATGGATAGAGTTAAGGTGGGAAAAGATTTTTTTGTTCAAGTAAAATCAAGAGGAAAATAATTGGGCAAGAGAAGTAGGCAAAAGAATGAAGCTGAAATGACTTGAAGATTTCTGATTTGAATGGTAAGGTAGACTTGGGTATTTTTCACCTCTATATCCAAGACTACTACTCTTTTTTAAAGAACAGTAATAAGAGCTAATGCTATCATCTCTCCCTGAGACCATGGAAATATCCTCCTCACTGGCTTCCATGAGTCCCCTCCACCACAGTCTCACTAGAGCAGCCGGAGTGAGATTTTCAAGCATAAATTTTATTCTTTTACTTGCAGTAATTAAACCTCTCTAAAGGGTGTTAAACTTTTCACTCGTCATAGAAAAAAAATAGCTAAAAACCCTTGGAGGCCCTATACTGCCTGGTTTTTGCTTGCCTAGTTTTCATCTGCAACTTTAATCACTTTCCCGGATATACCAATCTTTTTTCCAGTCAGTCTAATATGCTAGATTCCCTCCACCACAGGGCCTTTGCACAGGCTGTTATTTCTGCCTGGAAGTCATCCTCTGCTCATTGTTTGGATCTCAGCTTAGTTAGCAATCTGTCAGTCCTGCAGTCCCTCTCTCTGCCCATCAAAGAAGACAGGTCTGTTAGATGTTCTCACAGCAGATGCACTTGCCCCTCTTAGCACTTAGTCGAGCCTGGAATTATCTACTTGCATGATAATGTCATTAGGGAGCATCTCTAAATAATAAACTCTATGAATGCAGGGACCACTATGGTTTTGTTCAGCACTTTACCCTTTGTGCATAGGCTGCAATCCAGCTCTCAGGGGTGCTTGATAGAGACCTTACTGGTTGAATGCATGAATTAACTGGCAAGGGGGAAGCAGATGTGTACGTTGGCCTTACAAGGCCTGTGGGAGATCAAGATGTTTAGCATGGGATGACAGACAGGTCTCTGTGGTTGAACTCCCTTGAGAGTTAAATTGTCATGGTTTAACACCCAGCTTGGTAAAGGACACATGAATACACACAACCCTTGCTGTTATTCTGGAGGTTGGGACCACAAGAAAATGTTAAAGCTAGTTACAGTTTTCAGATCATTCAGTATGGTTAGCGATAAGAGTAGCTGAGATTGCCTAGAGAGCAAATTCAGAGGGGGGAAAAGCCAAAAAAAGAGAAGTTGAGTGAACAGCAAAACATTCAGAAGGAAAGAAAAAAGAATATACAAAGTATTGATGACAGAATTAGTCAAAGGCCTAGAAAGTTTGGCATAAAAGAAGATGTGAGGTCTGATTCTCTATTTGCTAATTACTTCAAAATAAACCAATATTTTAGATGCCAGACCCTAAAATGTCTGGTCAACAATGTCACCACGAAAAGTCAAAAGGTACTCCCTGAGTTCTCTACAAATTATCTACTTTGTTTGAGCAACATTCTTACCAGTTGGAAACCAGAAAGTCACTGTTCTTTCCTCATTATATTAGAAAATAGCTTCTTCAATCCATCGTTGATCTAAAAAAGACTATGATGAAACAATACATTGATGGAAAAGGGAAATGGCTTAAAGAATTTTCCAACAAGAAATGCACAGCCCACCTCATCTCCAGGGCCCTTTGTGTATCAAAGAATTTCCCTCAGAAAACCAAGGACTTTGAGTGCAGGACATTTTCTTAGTATCGGAACAACAGCAAACAGAAGCAGCCTGATGCAGGTATCATTTCCAATGCAGTGCACTGTATTTTCATTCCCAACTGCTCTCCATTAGCTCTGACATTTCCAAATTCAAGGAAGAGTAGAAATCACACGTTTTGCTTAGGATACTGCTTACTTTTCCTTCTAGAAAATAAATGACTGTTCAGAGAGATCTCCTGAGGGTTGCTACCCTACCAAGGGACCATGCCCTCTGTGACCACAGCATATCGGGGATGAGCTGGCAATCAGGAACCAAAAAAAAATAATAATAGTTCTGCATATCACTTACTTCCAGATGGTAAACAAAATAATCAAGTCTCAGAATCAGAACATATTTTAATTAGATTTTTTAAATGACACTTGGGCTAGGGTATTTTTTTTACAAATAAATAACAGCTCTCACAATTTTACAGATAGTGATTATGACAAAAGCAAACCAGAGTGGTTCCAATTATCGCCCAGACTGAAAGCACTGAGTCACAGTTCCCATGTGCACCCAGCCTTCTAGTTCCCATGAATAATTCAGAGAACCACGGCTATACGTTATTCTGATTCAACTCTGGTTCAGGATTTACAGTCGTTAGATAAGACTTAGATGCACTGTTTTCTTGACAAGCTATTCCTGGAATTTGTATCTTTGTGTGTGCAAAGTCCAGAAAGAGCATAAGAGATGAGACAGGTTTACCTCCGTTTCTCTTCCATTAGAGAGACCCCAGGAACGGGGTCTGGGGGGACAGGATGCAGAGAGCACGCTCTGTCAATGTTTGCTGTACTAATTTAGAGAATTTATCGCTGATAGGAATATTTGTGCAAGGCCATCTGTCTCATAATGTGCCCAGTAAAAAAGAATCCCCTCTCTGAGCTGGCTTATATATTATGGTGATATTGCAAGTATCACAATTGTTCTAGAATGTACTTTGAAGTCCTAGTAACAAAAAATACTGGCTTTGATTTAGCACTTACAACTATTATTTCTCTGGGCTCTCATTTACTTCTGTTATAGGTAGCTTTTGTGCTGGCATCAGTTTATCCCTGCTAGTCACAGATATAACCCAGAGCACTTTATGAGTGTCCAAACCACACCTCAGCATTTGGCGAGCACATCTGTTATAGTGTCACCAATAGCTTTAAAAATAATAACAACAACATCACCCCTCTAAGTGATAGATAGCAGATCAAGAATTTATCTTCTGAGTTACAACAGCATATTCGAGTGTATCCAGTACAGAAGTCTTTCCACTCAGGAAACATTCTGGGAAGCAGTAAGTGAATTCAGGGAGGACAGAGAGGAAAGAAATATAATTTGTTTCAGAATGTGCTTACATTTACACAATGAACGAAGGGGAAAGCCCGCGGCAGACAAGGCAGGACTGGACACATGGTCTCTGCCTCCCAGACGCCTGGAGTCCAGGTGCGGTAACACCGTGAAGCTATGCTCACCACATCAGTCCACACCTTGCATGGACTCCTAGGTCACCAGCAGGTGAACTTTTGTCCCTGGGCAGCTTCCTGGAGTGACAGTCTGAGGACTAATTTATTCCTTCTTAGTAGATTTCTGCTCTCTTCCCTTGAATTCTCAGCAATACTAAACTGATTAGCAGAGAGGCCAGGACCAAATATTAATGAGATAATTATGATGTTTTCTTACACCAGGCAACCAGGGACTCCTGGCAAGGACCAGCAGGATGGGAAGCAGGATAACATAAATATTAGTTTGCAGAAATGACTTGGGCTCTCTGCTATCTCCCTTGAAGAAACAAAATTGAATTGTAAGTGTCCCAAAGACAGGAGCATACAGCAGTAGGAGAAAGAGCAATGAATACTCAGCCCTGGAAAGAGAAAGGACTTGTGGCGAGTTTGCCTGTGGCTCAAAGACCTAGTTTATGGAACTTTCGTGCACACATTCTGGTAAATATTTCTTATAACCACCTGTGGCTGGGGCACTACCAGAACAGGGCAATGTGTTTCCAGGATCCTTGAATTCTCAATTTCACTATCATTTACTACGCATACCCAGCAAAATCCATTGTTCTTCCCTCAATCCACAGCCTAGAAGGCTTTTTAGTCCTTCATATTTCAACTGAGCCCTTTATTCTTATCCACCTATATTAAAGGAGAACAAGTTTTTTTTAATTGATTATGCCATTACAGTTGTTCTATTCTCCCCCTTCATTCCCCTCCACCCTGCACACCCCCTCCCCCACCATTACCCCCCCTTTAGTTTATGACCATGTGTCTCAAGTTCTTTAGATTCTATATTTCCCATACTATTCTTGCCCCCCATCTATTTTCTATCTACTGTCTGTGCTACTTATTTTCTGTACCTTCTCCCTCCTTCTCCTTCTCCCACTCCCCTGTTGCTAACCCTCCTTGAGATCTTCCTTTCTATATTTCCACTCCTGATCCAGCTGTCCTTTTAGTTTGCTTTTGTTTTAGGTGTGGTTGTTAATAACTGTGAGTTTGCTGTCCTTTCACTGTTCATGTTTTTTTTTAACTTCTTTTTCTTAGATAAGTCCCTTTAACATTTCATATAATAAGGGCTTGGTGATGATGAACTCCTTGAATTTGATCTTATCTGAGAAGGACTTTATCTGTCCTTCCATTCTAAATGAAAGTTTTGCTGGATAGAGCAATCTTGGTTGTAGGTCTTTGGATTTCATGACTTGGAATACCTCTTTCCAGCCCCTTCTTGCCTGTAAGGTCTCTTGAGAAATCCACTGACAGTCTGATGGGGACTCCTTTGTAGGTGACCGTCCCCTTATCTCTTGCTACTTCTAGGATTCTTGAAAAACAAGTTTTATACTGTACCCAAGGAAATCACATAATAGCAATGTACCTTGAACCTGTCACTCACATAAACCTCCATTAATTTGTCTTTACAGAATTTTTAAAATAAAAAAAAAAATAATTTTTTATAAAAAATTATTATAAAAAACTAGGGGGAGTGGGTGGGGGGCAAAAAGAAATTGGATGAATATAAAATATATTATTATGGAAAATTAAAGGAAGGGGAGAGAAGAAAGGAAAAATTTGGTGGTGAAGATTTGGTTCGGATTAAAAAACCATTACATTTTAACCCACATCAAAAAAAAAAAAAAAAAAAAAAAAAAAAAAAAAAAAAAAAAAAAAAAAAAAAAAAAAAAAAAAAGGGGGAGAGGGGGGGGGGGGGGGGGGGGGGAGAGGGAGAGGGGGGGGGGGGGGAAAAGGGGGGGGGGGGGGGGGGGGGGGTAAATTTTCACTTAAAGAGATTGACTTTCACCCAGAGCCAATGTAATAAACCACAAGATGTGGAATCCATGCAAGTTTTTAGAAAAAAGTGGCTATTTAGTGCATAATTTTCTGTTTTAACATATTTACAGATTTGGCCTCCAGCCTATAGGTTGAGGTTCATAATTTTGTTCAGTGCTATCTGTACCAAGACCTCATAATACACTCACCTCAGATCAGAAGGACAGGAACAAGTGCTTTAATAAATGGTCATACGGCAGATCCTACTGTCAGACAGTGAGAACCACCCCATCATCTGATCCTCCTCCTAGCAGGGCTACTGAGAACCTGATTATAAAGTTTGGGTATAATTATTAATACTATGCTTAGTCTGAGATTTGCTTTATGCTTGCTTCTCTTCTTCATGCCCTTGATATGCAACTTTATTACTTAAAGTTTGACTTTTATTCTATTTACTGGTCTTCTCCATCTGTACCATGTTCTCTCACTATGAATCAACTTACACCCCTCCCTGCCTGCTTCTGAGGACCAGTAGAGACCTGAAGCTCCATAAACATTTGTTGGAATCTTTTTTGTCTCTTCAAAAGCAACATCAAATCTCCAGCTACTGGGAAATGTTGCTTTTCTCTATTATTGGAATCAGTAAGTCAAGGCATATGTCTTTAATGGACATTTTGGCAAGCCTGGTATTAGAGTTATTAATAGATGGATAGAAATACACCAAATGGTTTATTTTCTGTACTGCAACAAATTGATGGCTTGAATCGAACACTGCAGTTTACACTGTGGTGGAAATATTTACAGGGAAAAAGCACTCATCGATGGATGCACAGCATTAAGCAAATGTAAGTTTTACAAATTCCAGAAGCCAACATATTTCACAGATCACAAGGAAAGTAAGAACAAACAAAGCTCAAAGTATATAAACCCATGTTAGAAAATGTGCTCCACCTTCAGAGTCTGGTTCAGTTAGCATCTTCTGGTTGGCAAGGAAAAGGAGGCTCACTTTAGTTTCCCCAGGTATTAAAGTACTGCTGGATGTAAAGAGGAAGCGTACTCTATGGATACAAGTGCACAGGAAAAGTCACACAACCAGAATGGGATCCACAGGAGAGCCAGGCTACAGTTCTCCACTGAGGCCCTGGATATCAAGTCTGTAAATACAGCCAAACACGTAGTAAATGGTTTATAGGTATTGCATTCCAATGACATTGATGAAATGACATTACCTGTCTCCTGACTTTATAGGCTACTCTAGTGACATGTCATTACTATCTCTGCTTGCCTTTTTTTGTCCCACCACCAGTTTCTTGATTCTTTCTTTTCACCTTCACTTCTTCTGCTTTTTCTAATTCCCTCTTGATCCTGAATTACGATCTTTGCCACATAGGTTAATTCTCTCTGTACATCTCTTGATATGCCTCCCTCTTCTCTCTGTATTTCCTAATTTGTTCAACACAAAAATAAGTCAAATTGGTCTATACATCTCGTTGCACCAGGCCACATACTAGTTCGTTGGCCAGTCTGGGTTTGGGTAGGAAAGACCATGCATGAGGTCACATGGTTCTCCTAGACCTGCCCTATGAGCTGTGAGCAAAAATGTTTCTCAAGAACATGACACCAAGACTGGTAGATCGAACAAGCAGCCCTATAATTCACTTGTGTGATGAGAAAGTGGCAGTTCCACTTACTTTCTCCTTCAAAGAAAAAATTATTTTCTGAGCGTTAGGCAGATTTCCCTGGTTGTAAACACAGACTTCCAAAATAAATACCTACAGCCTAAACACTCAATGAATCAAGGCACACACTTCTAACAAGAACAAGCTGCTGCCTTTTTATTTTTAATGTCATCTGCATTCCAAAAATAAACATAACTAAATTTCTGATTATTGGGTGTTGCTCTTTATCATCACTCACCCTCTGACTGTCCTCATATCCTGTTGTAACTGATCACCCCTCTGGACATTATTGCTCAACTTAGTGCTTCCATTGTAACTCGTTCCATCTGCATGTCTTACATCTTAAATGTTTCATGTAATTTTCAAACAAAATATTCACGCTTCAAAATACTTAAGGGAATGAAACTGAATATACATAATAAATGTAGATTTATAGAAAAGATGTAATTATAACTAGACTTAAAACTCATTGAAAGCAGGACTGTTCATTTCTCTGCCCTAGACACTGCTATGATTTCTGACATATATTGTAGTATGTGGTCAATATATTTTCAAAATAAATAAACAATAAGTCAATGAATACCATATCTACTTTTGCATAACTTCTGAACAGTGGAAGCAATGAAGATCCCTCACTAGACTAGAGAGATGATTGATTGATTGATTGATTGATAGTCTTTATTCCTGAATGTAGTGTCTACTAGTCAAATCTTGATGTTTGTAGCTCAGTGTTCTCAGATAAAGTTTCCCTGGAGATAGGATTCCTTGCCTCCTTCTGAGGAGGAAAGAGTCTCAAAAATAGCCATGAAACCCTCTCACCCCCCAGGGCAGGACCCCACCCTCTAGGAGGAGTTAGTCACATCGCCTGTCTGGGAGCTGAGTTCACAGGACACAGTCCTGGGCCTGATTACCTCTCTCGTCTCACTTGACAACACAAAGCAGATAGATGTCTAAGCTCATCTGCTCTCTCTAAACAGGAAGAACAAACACAACAAAGATCACAAAATGTGTGTGACTCATTTTAACTTTGTGTGACTAATCTGGCAGCCCTTGGTAAGGACCAAGTCAGGGTTTTGCTGTTAATGGGGAAGATTTACATGTTTCTTCCTGGGTCCAGTGGAGTGTTTCAGTGAGAGACGTACTACCCTGAGCAATGCTGCTGCCTGTGCCCCCTGCTTGTTGTCATTAACTGAGCTCACAGGAGGGGCTGAGTCACCCAACTGAACCATTCACGTAATGGTCAGAGTTCTAGAAGTCTGAGCCCTGGCACCCACACTTCTACATGTGGACTTTTTTTTTTGTCTCTGATGTGAACAACTCTGATGCCAACTTACTTGGTAAGATTTGGAACAATTTTTCGTCTTTTCCCTGAAAATCAAAGAAAGAAAAAGTTGCCATTCTGTTCTTTGACAAACAATAATCCCTTTGCTAAATGGAGAATTTTAATTTCTCTATTAGCTACAAGCCACACTCTTAGGCAAAGGGTAAGGCACAGCAGGTGTTCTCTGTCCTGCACATTAGTGGTGTCCCCTCTCTGGTTTGAAGGACTGACACCTGACACACCCCTCCCTCCTTCAACCAGAGGAGGTGGGCTTTACTTCTGTTGCATGTTGAATTTCTGAATATTTTACTTGAAAAACTAATTTGAAGGCTTTAAAAAGATGAACACCAGTTTCACATGAGCACAGGTCCTGAAAAGAACTCTCACCCATGACTGAATCTGACAGCACCTTGGTTTTGAACTTCCCAGCCCCTGGAATCATGAGAATTAAGTGCCTGTTATTTAAGCCAGCCAGTCTATGGTATTTTGTTACAGTGACCCCAAACCAAGACATCAGAAGTTGTAAGAAAATTGTGCTTTGACAAAGTTACAAAACTACCGACACGAACAATGTTCTAAATTTCTTCATAAAATCTACTTGAAAATGACAGTAAAAATCGGTAAATTAACCTCATACTTTGACACATGCTTTTCCCCAAAAATAATAATAAGAGAACTTAAAAGAGAAAATTTAAAATATATAGCCAGGCTTCAAAACAAGATAAACACCATTATGGCCCAGAATTGCAACAGAAATGTAAAGACGGGAACACAGCTAATGTCTATACACTGCAAGGTGTGCCGTCTGCAAACAGGCAGGGCGGTGAGATTCCAGCGACTGCAAGTTAAGGACTTAAAACTCTACAGGAGGCAGGGAATATGATCCAGGCCCAGGGGCCGAAACCAGGTGTGCTGGCATGGAAGTCCTCCCCCTGTGCATCCTCCCCTCCCCACTACTAGTAGGTGGAGGCTGATGAAAGCTTTCCTCCGGGGCTCAAGACTTGATAAACTGGGGGCTCAGCGAAGCTGGTTGACAAGGCTCAGCCCAAGGCTCAGGAACTGGCTCCTGGACTGGATCGGCACTGTATCCAAAATCATAACAAAGCAGGGACCCAACCCATCGGAATATTTGATTCTCAACTGGAAGCCCAGAAGGAAACACTAGACAAGGAGGATGTGAGCCCAAAAGGAGAGAGAGAAGATATAAGCATCCCACTAAAAAAAATGATCATGCCACCATAGGAAAAAATTTATTGTGAGGAAATCAGCCGAGGAAATTCACAATGAGAAAAAGAGATGCCTTTAGCTGATTACCATTCAAAGACTATGCCACCTAAGAACTATAACAAGATTTTGAATGTTCATAGAAATAGAAAAGGAAGAACATTTCCTTAAGAAAAATTATAAAGTATAATAGAAACACAAGGAATTAAAATAGAAGATACATAAACATTTTATTTATTTATTTATTTATTTATTTATTTATTTATTTATTTATTTATTTAGAGAGGGAAGGAAGAACAAAGAGAGGGAGAGAAACATCAATGTGTGGTTGCCTCTCATGTGCCCTCTATGGGGACCTGGCCAGCAACCCAGGCCTGTGCCCTGACCAGAAATCAAACCAGCACCCCTTTAGTTGACAGACCCATGCTCAATCCATAGAGCTACACCAGCCAGGGTGAAATAATTATAATTTTTAAATAATAAATAAATGAGATGAACTCAGGATGTGACAAAGAAGGAATTAGTAGAAATACACTGTTGAGAAATTTCTCATATGCAGCAGAGGGACAAGAATGCACAGAGATGATAGAATAAGAGAGCCTGGCAGATGTCTAAGAGGAATGCAAATAGAAGAAAATAAAAATGAACAGTGAAGGGAAAGTAATGACCGCCACTCCACTGCTGAAATCCCTTCACTGCCTTCCACGGCCCTCACAATGAAATCCGAGCCCTTAAAACCTCCTTCCAAGCTCTACAAACTCCCCGATGCACTGTCACCTGTCATCTTTCTGACCTCACCTCCCCCAGCCTTCACCTTATTCTGTTTTCCAGCCACCCTGTCTCCATTGCTCTTCTTCGAACCCTCCAGGTGTGCTCAGCATCAGACCTTCCGCATGTGCCGTCCCCTTGCCTGCAAATCTCCAGAATGGCCGTGGCCTGCTCCCTCACTCCTTCGGCTCTTTGCTCACGTGCCATCTCCCTTAAGAAAGCCTTCCCTGACCCCACTGTTTGAATTTGTATCCCAGCTCTTGCCTTGCCCATCTCCCTTGTTTTATTCCTCCCTGTAGACCTCAGCATTACCTCATATTCTATACGAGATGAGAGATAAAGGGGTGCAGGTTACGCAGTCCTTTAGCCAGGGGTGCGTAACCTACAGCCCACAGGCCACATACAGCCTAGGAAGGCTATGAATGTGGTCCCAACACAAAATCGTAATTTTACATAAAACAGCATTAGATTTTTTTGTGATTATGTGTCACAATGTATGTAATATGTGGCCCAGGACAACTCTTCTTCTTCTGTGTCCCAGAGACGCCAAAAGTTTGGACACCCTGCTATACTTACTTATATGTCTTTCCCCACTAGGCTGTAAGCTTCCTGAGGACAAAGGTGTTTATCTCCAGTATTTATTGCTGTATTTCTAGTGCCAAGAACAGTGCCCACCATGTTGTAGACACTCAGTAGCGATTTGCTGAAAGAATCAATAGATGATCTCTGGCCTATGGGAAGTATGAAAGCTAAGAATTATGATTTCACCACAGTCACTCAGCTCCTGATAACTCCCTGGGTAACCTGTTCTGCTAATGACCCTATTCCAGGAGAGCCAGTCACGTCATCTTCATAACAATGACAATCGTCTAGGATGCACCGGCTCCCTCTGACATTTTGTATTTCTTACATCACTTTAACACAAACCAGAAAATGGGGAAATTATGATGCCCCTGTTTTATTGTGATTATGAGACTGAGGTACAAGAAAGTTAACTGATTTCCCCACATTCATGTATCTTCAGAGTGACAGAACAGACGTGGAACCTGAGTCTGTCCTTCTCCAGGGCCTCTGCTCCCCACTCCACTGGTGGATCCATCTTCTCCTTCCTCGGCCCCAGGACTCTCCACAGTCACCCTCCTTCCTCCGTGATGCCCCTCTCTTTTACTATGGTCATCTTCCATAGTGACGCTAGTGAACGTGGCGTCCACTCTCCCTCGCTAAGCCTGATTTATCTGGATTCTAGCTCTTCCAAAAAATAGCTCTGTGTATTCTCAGCTCCAAGGGAAAAATCTTCATTAATCTGAGTTATTCAGAAAACTAAGCTGACATCACAAAAAACAGCAGAGGAGGGAACTCCAAGGCTCCATCCTTTCACAAAAGCAACTGATCAACTCATAAAAACTGTCTGCTTCTGAGTCAATCATGTTGATCCATTCCCCCTGTCAGTGATTGGCTTAGGAATGGACTTTTAGTACAATTTCAGCCAATAACACATGAGGAGAGTCAGCTGGAGCACTTTTGGAAAACTATTCCTCACTCCTGAGTGGAGAAAAGCCAGCAGGAGTAGACTCTTCTTCCTCCCTACATGTCCATGTTTAAGTGAGAGGCCTGGTCTACTGCCACCATATTTCAACCAACCAGAGGGTAAATCCAACCCAGGGGAGAGAATAGAGTCAATAGAATTTCAGAGAAGCTAGAGATCTTGAATATCAAGCCTGATGTCTACCTTATCCTAGAAGTTATGTGGAACTGTATAAAAGTGCTTGTAAGGCAAAAGCAAGCTTGAGTTAGTTCTCCATCACTGTAACTGGAACAGCCCAATGCCTGGGAGGTGCAAGCTGATGCATAGTTGACATTTTGCCCACACATGGCTATTCTTCATAGTGAGAAAGGAAGCTATCATTTGGAAGCATGATATCACAGAGCTATGGACCTCTCTACCAGATCTCTTGTTAGGTGAACAATTAAACTACAACACCCACCCTCTTTAGTAACGACATTAGAACAACATTAGAAAACCCAGGCCTCTTTTACGTGTTTCATCTTATTTAGTAAATAATTTCCTTTGCCCTCATTACAGGAAAACAATTGTCCTCTGTCATGCAAGGGTAGTTCTCAAACACCTGGCTGTTTTCTGACCTTTGAGTCATTCTTCGGAAGATATTTAGATGTTTATTGGAGCAGTTCCAGGGAAATAGTTTTCCTTTAAGTGAAAAAAATATATATATTTATGAAATTTCAAATTGTTGGAGACAGAGAATGCTTTAGTTTAAAAGCAGTGCGATATTATAGCTAAGGAATACACACTGAGAAAGTTGCTTAACTGAATTAAAATCCTAGCTTTAACATTTCCTAGCTATGTGACTTAAGATAAGCCATTTAACTTCTCTATACCTCAGTTCACTCATTTGTAAAACTTAATTCTGCCCTGGCTGGTGTGGTTCAGTGAACTGAGTGCCAGCCTGTGAACCAAAGAGTCGCTGGTTCAATTCCCAGCCAGGGGGAATTTGTTCAATGCCTGGGTTGCAGGCCAGGTCCCCAGTAGGGGGAGTGCAAAAGGCAACAACACATTGATGTGTCTCTCCCTCTTTCTCCCTCCCTTCCCTTCTCTCTATAAATAAATAAATAAAATCTTTAAAAAATAACTAAAAGATTTTTAAGTAGTATCTACCTATGGTATGGAATAAATTACAGCAAATTGTTTATTATATATAATAAATAGTACCTATCTGTTGTGTGGACTAAATGAGTTAATATAGGTCAGGTTTCTAGAACCCAGCTTGGCATGTAGTAGTCACTATACAAAGTGTTATCATTTGATATTATTTAGCGCTTTAATGGTAAATACCACCAGCAAAACGCACTGAGTGCCTGCTGTATTCCAGGCCCAGAGCTGGAGGCCTTAATACAATTGTATACATGGTAGAAACAGTCCTTGCCCTCAGATGTCTCCGTCTGAGAACACAAACAATGAGTAGACAATTGCAATGTATAGTCATAAATGCTAAAAGAGAGGCAGTATAGACGCCGCGCTAAATGTGAGCGAGGCAAAGTGAAGAAAGGGAAAAACATTACCTAATCAGAAAGAAACCTTTCTGGAGGGAGAGGCACCTTAGTCGGCATGGAAGTAAGAAGTCGGCAAGCCAACAATTTGAGGTAATAGCGCTACAAGTACAGAAACATCTCAGAGTTTCCCTAGCCCCGTAATAACTGCAAACAGCTTCCCTGCTGCCCCCACCCTCATCACTGAACACACCAAAAGTCACAGATGCCTGTCTGTGACCATCTGGAGGAGGGAGACGCAGCTTCTTTCCCTCTCGCTGCCATACAAACACACACCCTAATAACTTTCAGCCTAACTCCCTACTCCAGGTTCACGGTGGCAGAAGTGAATGGTAGAGAGTTTGGGAGAGGGGTAAAATAAGATGGACTTTCCACCTTTAGTCCATCGAGTCTTCCTGAAGCACAGTATCCAGGCAGGCAGGTCCACTGCTCAGCCCATCCGTCCCACACGGATGCTCCCCAGGTCAGGAAGGCGTAGTCCTCACGTGCCCATCTTTCTTCCCGCTATCCCTGTGCCCCAGTGCCTGGCTCCTCTCAGCACCTTCTCCTCGCTTGGAGTTCTCCAGCCTCCCTGCCCCCAAACAGAGCCATGCTCCTTTGCCTAGTAGTCAGCAAGCTCCAAGTTTTCCTATTTCTTAGAAATTCTTCTACTTCCCCGTGCTAGTTACATAAAACTTCACAGAAGTATTCTTTTACAGCTATTTTTTCTCTCATTCTGTTGTGGCATAGGGAAAAGGAAAGTTTCCCGTGATGAAAGTAGGTAAGAGAAGAGGACATTAAGGGGCCACCTTGCGCCACAGGATTCTGATAGTCTTTCCTTTGGTTGCCTGAAAAAAATAATGACAGCACCACCAATAATAATAATCAAAGATCTCTTACACTGTGAAAGTTAATTTCCTTCTAATAGCTCTCTCAGTTCTATGCAACTCCCTCACCCCATCCCCAACTCTGAAAGTGTGAATTTTAAGTCTTACTTTGCTAAAGAGAATGCTGTCTCCCTTTGAATCACCTTCCCCTATTAATTTCACCTTGAGAGCATTTTTCCCAGTTCCTGATGTCCTCCAGAATCCTCTCCCCCAGCCCCAGTGTTGAATGAGCAACACAAAGGGAAGTCTTAGTACATGAAAAAGTATTTATACAAAACAGTAATAGCAGTAACTTTTAAAAAATAGGATTGTGGGTGCTTTAGTTTCTTTTTCTTAAATATTTTATTTATTTATTTTTAGACAGAGGGGAAGGAAGGGAGAAAGAGAGACAGCAACATCAATGTGTGGTTGCCTCTCATGTGGCCCACACTGGGGACCTGGCCCACAACCCAGGCACGTGCTCTGACTAAGAATAGAACAGGCGGCCCTTTGGTTCACAGCTCACCCTCAATCCACTGAGCTATACCTGCCAGGGCTTTAGTTTCTATTCATTGAATTTTTCTTTATTTTTGATCTAACAGCACTGCAATATAATTTTGGCAATGTAAGAATAAACACTATTTTTCTAAATGAGTGATCATTGACTTCAAATGACATGAAAAATGTAAAAATTTCTACTTAAACATGTTGGACACATACAATGTCTCATGTCCCTCGGCTCTGGCCATCCTGGACTTCTAAAACTACAGAAAATTATTATTTTAAATTTATAACAACATTAAAAAGCAAGAAAAGGAATCTAGTGGACCAGAAGCCCTGAGGAATCTCTGGAAGAGAAATAAGCAGATGAATCTATCAAAGCTGAAAATTAAACTCAAGCTAATGGTAAAAAAAATGAATATCATGGTAAAATGGCATTGAAATTAAAATTAAAATCTTTAAATAAAATAAATAGTAGAAAAAACAGTGCTGAAGTTAAACTGGTGAACTTGAAGAGAGAGCTGATGAATTTTCCAGGACATACTATAAAGGAATGAAGAACTGGAATGTATGAAAGAAAAGTCAGGAGACATGAAAATTTCATTCAGAACTTTCAATGCCTACCTCCTAGGAATGTCAAGAGGGAGAAACCGAGGAGATATTTAAAGAAGCAAAATTTAAAGAAAAAATGTGACTTTGTTTATTTCTAAACTATTTTTTTAACAAGGGAACCATTTTTAGAATTCATATTTCACTCAGAATTCACTCAGCTAAAATTTATTCAAACTGGACAATGTGCCAGGCATTGTGCAAGGTAAAGAAAATCTATAATAATAATAATAATAATAATAATAATAATAATTTCTCTCCCCAGAAAATGTCTACATTATTTTAGGGGTTAAAAGTTCATTGATCCATAATCTTTCATGTTTTTATTGCAGTTCACCTGTTTTGACTGGAATGACTTGGTGTAAACAAGACTATTTTTTCCTATTGAACTGCTGGATTGTTTAACAAAGAGTATCTTAGCAACTGATTGTTTGAAGGCATGAAATAATAGAGAGATTCAGCCGATAAAACTGAACTGTTGAACTCCCAATCTGGGCACTATTCCGCAAAAGTTACGGAATGGTCAACTTTCATGAGGTAAACTGGAATAACTTTCAAATTTCAGATGAGGTAGGGGAAGGGTGAAGGAACATGTATAGAGGACCCACGCACAAGGACAACCAGGGGTGAGGACTGAATGTCGGGGGGCAGTGGGCAGGGCAGGGGAGAGTAATGTGGGGAAGGGAGGAACAACCGTGATTGAACAATAAAATTTTGTTTTTAATTTCAAATGAGGTAAATTTAAGTCCTTGAACTATGAACTGGAACTACATTGCCAAGTAAAAATCATTAGTTTCCTACTAAAAGGTTAGTTGATAGTCTCAAATATGATCTCAACCACAAAACTAGTCAGTAACCTGAAGAGGACAATATTCTGATAGATTTTTGAGTGAAGGGAAATTTGTTCTCAGGACAATTAAGAACAAGAAAATCATCTGCAATAATATTATGTTAATAAAGATTTGACTAAGGAGTTAACTTCCAGAAAATTAGATATATTTAAAGATATCACAAATTTATTTTGGGACACTCATTGAATGTTAAGTCAGATACTGAATGACACAGAGAAAAGCTAAAAGAAAATAGAAAGAACCATTAGAAACCAGGAGAAAATAGAAAGGACTTCGGTAAGAAGAGCTTTACAAGTAAGTAGAAAACCAGCTTAAGGAAGACAAAGTCAAAAGGCTGGATTTGCAACTGACAGAAGGAAATAACGCATTTCACAGTGAAACACATAGTATGACATTTAAAAAAAAAACAACTCCAGTTGTGCAAGATGTAAACACACATACAAAGAATTACTAGAGCGGGAGTAAAGCTGGTGTCTGGCTATGTATCTGTGCCTGACTTCCACACCCAGGTGGTCATATACCTACACCATCAGGCATGTTTTCAAGTGTCTTCTGATTGAACAGGAGATACCAGGTGAAAGGCATGGTGTCTTGTCACCAGTTCCAGCGTATGTGACAGGAGCAAAGGTTCAAGACATACCTAGTGATTCCAGAAGGCGGGACAGGTGCTCTAAAGCAAGGTGAAGAAAGGGGAGGTAAGGGCCAATCGGATGTCATCAGATGTACATTCATGGCTATCAAGTGATATCTTTGTAAGCACTAGAAATGATCGTTATTTGTTGTTTACTTTTCTCTTTTCTCAGTGCTGCCTGTTTGTGGTCCTTTCTGAACTGTTGACAAATTTCCCCAACTTGGTATGTGTGGTCTGACCAGAGAGGCACTAAACTAAATTAAATCTGTTTTGAAAAGAAGTGACTCACAAAGCTGACCACCAAAGGTCAGAGTGTTTCATATACTTGGGACAGCACTGGAAGGTCTCCGGAGCCACAATGCCTACTGGAGTCTCCGCTGGGCTGCTCTGCGTTGACCAACTGAGTTTTGACTTCTTTCTTTGTTTTATGTAACGTTCAATAGCCATTTGTCCTTTCTGCATTGCCACCAAATTGTTCAGTCAGCATAAGAAATTTGATGATTTTGCAGAGACGTAGGCCACTCTATCAACTACAAATTAACAGTCATGTTGTAGAGAGTACATCCATTTTTTAAAATCTGATAATGTTCATCACTGTTACATCTTGCTCTGAAATAAATGTTAATTTCTAAAAGTTGGATTTTTAAGGATAACAAAGTGAATCTGATTTATTAGGGACAAACTCATAAGACAGGATGTCCTTATGAGGAAAAGGCCAGTGAATCACGATGCCCAGTAACGACCTGGCAGGTTTTGGATGCTGTCATAGGCCTCTCCTTCCAGTTTTGTAATAGTTTTACAATGAAAGAAGGTTGGGGACCTTTCCTAAGTAACAATAACACTAATTACAACTCATGTGTCAAACCCCTCAGAAATCGTGGGAGGACTAACACGGCCCAGAATAAGCAGGAATTAGATGGGCTGGCAGAGGTTGCAAGAACAGCAGGAGGTGAGTCAAAATGACCCCCTGCTGCTGTCTGGGCACAACTCTCACCCGAGTGTTGCCCTGAGTTGTGAGTAGGTGTATCTGGACAGGCCTGCCAGGGGCACAGAGTGAGAAGTCCCTGTGTCAGGCCTGGGTTCAAGCCTTGGCCTTACAGGTTCCTGTCCGCATGACATTGAACAAAGTGCAGTATCTGAGTCACAATTTCTCATCTGTGAAGAATGAGAGAGTACTACTCACCTTGACCTCTCTAACTGATTGTTTTAAGGGTCAACTCATCTTTGTATTTAAATCATAAAGTTTCTTTCAGTATCCAAGTTTCTTTTTAATAATAAAATGGTAGCAAATTATTATTGATACTAGTGGCAATAACTAGAAAAGAGCACAACTACTCGTTTGTTTGATAATCAGATCAAAAGTTAAATGCAGGAACAAAGAGCTGGACACAATGTAGCATTATAATACCAAAGAGGCGCGTGACTACAGCTGTTAGTTAAGACCTGGCTTTGAACCCACCTACCTAGATTTGGATCCTGGCTCTGTGACTTGTGGGGCTGTGGGAAAGTTCCTTATACTACCTGCGCTTCAGTTCACACATCTATAAAAGGCAGGTAATGGTGCCAACTTCATGGATTTGGCGCTGAGGATTCAGTATTTATACTTGTGCTGGTGTTTGGCACCATGTCTGCCACAGGGTAAGCCTCGTGTGTTTGCTAGTATTGTAACACTGAGCTAAGGCTCTAAGCTGTTTAAATCCTTCCTCACTGGGAGCTGAAGTAATCATAAACTCTAGGATTTAGCTGTGTGACTCCAGATTTGCAGAAATACAGGGATGTTGGGCAGACATCTAAGCAGATCATTACACAAATCATCAGAATCGCCCCCCATGGACTGCATGTCAGATTTCAGTTCACAAGTGAGAACAGGCTGTTAACTTTTCCATCATATCACTACTTGCTGGATGCTCACTTGCAAGTAAGAAAGCAAATTAATTTCTTCAGGACACCAAATGGACCCTGATTATTAACTGTATTGACCAAGTGAGAAAAAGTATGAAGCCTAAGATTCATTATTCCTACCAATCTTGTTTTATTTAGCCTCACATTTGTTAACAGAGGCAAGGTATGCCTTTTTCTTTACACAGTATATACCAGTTGCAAAAGGCCATTGGTTTTCTCGTTTTGTTTCTCCTGGCTTCCATTTAAATCAGGGATGTCAAACTCATTTTCACCAGGGGCCACATCAGCCTCGCAGTTGCCTTCAAAAGGCCAAATGTAATTTTACAACTGTATAAATGTGCCTACTCCTTAATAGTTAAGCAAGAGCTCAGCACTGCCGCCGGGTAGAAACACGGAGCCAGGCCGGATAAAGCAAGGTGGAGGGCCGGATTTGGCCTGCAGGCCTTGTGTTTGTCACCTGCGGTTTATAGTCAATTTCATAGTCATTTGTCCTTTTATAACATCAAGGACACTGCAAACCGCCACAAAAGTAAACAGAAAAATTGGGTTGATAGATAAATGGGATGGATGGATGGATAGATAGATAAAAGGATGGATGGATGGATAGACCAATGGACAGATGGACAGGTGGATAGATGGATGACCAGATGGATGGAAAAAAGATTGATAGGTAGATAGATAATTTTTTCTTTGACATTTTTGGTGCTTTATATCAAGGTAAGAAAGGCTCAGAAATTGCCTAACTAGAATTATATCAATTTTCAGGTTTAAAAAATTAATAGTAAAAGAAATCAGTTAGAAAAAGGGTCAGAAACAGGGCAGTTGGTGTGTAGATAAATTCAATTTTTAAATATTTGCTTAAACACACTCATCCATGGAAAGACACTGAAATAGAGAACAGGCTGACAATGACCAGAGGGGAGAGGGGAGGGGAATTCAGGGGAAGGGGGGAAGGGTGTGCAGGAACTAGTATAAAGGACACATGGACAAATAAAGGGGGGAGTGGAAATGGGAGGGAGGTGGGGAGGGCTGGGGGGTGGGCTGGGGTGGAGGTAAAAGGCAGAAAACTGCACTCAAACAACAATTAATAAATAAATAAAACACTCATGCATGTTTTGTCTTTTTTAGCATAATAAGTCAGTCATAATACTAACAGTTATGCAAAAAGACAGAAGAATATAGACGTAGGAAATGAAATATAAAATCATCATCACCTATAGGAGTTAGTATGGACAGTGGCAACTCTGCCTACATTAAATGTATGAGTGTAATTAATTCTAAAATGACAGAATGTTTCACGTGCGGTTTGTAAAACAGACTTATTGTTGAGTAAGAGAAATACATTGTTTAATGTATTTTGAGGAAAGTGGATTACAAGGTATAAAAATATAAATATAAGGAAATAAAAATATTTCCAAGGAAGCTGCTAAACATTTAAAGATAATAACCATTAGTGGATAAAATATGACATTTTTCATAACGTTTACAGGAAAGTAATGAGATCTTTAATCAGAATTTTCTAATTTCCAACAAATCCAAGAAATGATATAAATAAAAAATCACAAGTAAATTCAAACTGGTTCAGTTTTGAGATACGAATGACATTGGTCATGCTAAATTAACTTCACAACACAAAGCGTCCCATGAAACTGTTCACCGGGTTGGCATTCTTAACAATAAAGTCTCTGAGTCTCAGCTTCTTTTTGAAAAACAAACTGGTCATGCATATTAAATAAGATAATGTACAGGAAGTTGCATTGTCAAAGAGCTATGACAGAACACATAAATATGAGTTCCAAATATTGTGACACATTGCACAGCCACCGCACAAGCCAAATGCTCAATGATGACCTGAGTTAATGATTGAGGACCTGCAGGTCGTCATGGGCGAGGCACTTGGGCTGAACGGCCACACAAGGACTGTTTCCATCACTATGACAATGCTCCGACCAACACTGTGTGTTTCAGTGAATGTCTCTGATCTGAACCATGTTACTTAGCATGACAATCTACCTCATTCACCATTATTCAGTACTATTTTTAGTGTACACATTTACTTTCAGTGGACAAATATTCATCATAATCAATACCACCAGTGAAGACAACACAGGGTCTGGAAACAAATCCAAGATAAGAGTCTAACCCAACACTGAGAAATAGAGAAATCGAGCCCCCCCCACCCCAAACAAACAAACAAACAAAACCAGTACATCATATGTGCCGGCAATTACGCTGAAGATATCAGTACTCAGAATGAAGAAATACGGGCATGTATTTCCCTTCACCCTTCTGCCATCACTACAGCAGATAGTGCCAAGGGGCAGGTACTCAACAGTAACTCCCTCAATAACATTCTAACCCTTTTCACTTTGCAGTGCACCCAACACGAGGCAACTAAAATCTTGTTTCCCAGACTTCCCTGCACTAAATTTCCAAATGTGGTCCATATCGAGCAGAGACTTAGACTTGTGTAGCAGAATGAAATAGAGGCAGGCCACTCTGCTCTTGCTTCTTTGGCTGGCAAGCCTGGTGCTAGCAGTGTTTGGAATTCTACAGCAACAGTGGCGAAAGCGGTAGTGCCTGGTCCCTCACTTGATGGCTGGTAAGAGGGTTTGAACCATTTTCATTGCCATGGATTCCAGGGCATGTGATTTTCGGAACAACAGTGGAATGGTGGTTGCTGATGTGTGTGTGTTGGCACCAAGTTAGGCGGCAGGTTTTGGGTCCCCAAGCTTAAGAAAATGTCCCCCACTTGCCACTCATGGCTAAGGATGTGACTCTTCAGCAAGCCAGCCAGTTCTTTGGTGTTTGGGGGGTAATCATTCCTGAGAGTTTAGCCCAGAGCCTTCCACCCATATGAAAGCACCCAGTTCTCTGCGTTACGTCTCTTTCTATTTCAAGAAGCTCAGATGGTTTGTTTTTCACAACTGAACCTTGACCAGTACAATAGTCACAGTTCATGTACAGTTTATAATGACATAATAGCGCTAATTTTATGAAGAATTACAGGCACACTCCCTGAACATACCATACCCATATCCGTCTTTGGTGGAAATGAATTTACCCCTCAACCGACATGTGAGAGACAACTCTTTGTTACCTGGCCTGCCACGCTGGATCTAACTTCCTCCAGCTCATGTTGCATTTCCTTGTTTTTCCCTCCACAGCTCACACCGTCACTGTAGTAACTGTCACACGGACTGCATGTCTGTTTCCCAACTAGACTTTCACAAAGGCATTGCTTCTTTTCATTTACATGTTGCCTGTGGCTGGCATACATACACAGTGTCCTCAGTAGTACTGGTAGGAGAAAGAGAAGAAAAAGATATTGAGTCATGTAAGTTCTTTGTATATTTTGGAGATTAAACCTTTGTCTGAGGTATCAATGGCAACTATGTTTTCCCATACAGTTGGTTGTCTTTTTAATTTAATACTGTTTTCTTTAGCTGTGCAGAAGCTTTTTGTTTTGATGAGATCCCATTTGTTTATTATTTCCTTTATATTCCTTGCTCTAGGGGACATACCAGTAAAAATGTTGCTGCATGAAATATCTGAGATCTTCCTATGTTCTCCTCTAGGACTTTAATGGTGTCACAGCTTATATTTAAGTCTTTTATCCACCTTGTATTTATTTTGGTGTATGGTGTAAGTTGGTGCTCGAGTTTCATTTTTTTGCATGTAGCTGTCCAGTTTTCCCAACACCATTTGTTGAAGAGGCTGTTTTTACTCCATTTTATGTTGTTGCTTCCTTTGTTGAATATTAACTGACCATAGAGACTTGGGCTTATTTCTTGGCTCTCTGTTCTGTTCCACTGGTCCATGTGCCTGTTTTTATGCCAGTACCAGGCTGTTTTAATTACAGTGGCCTTGTAATACAGTTTGGTATCAAGTATTGTGATCCTTCCTACTTTGTTCTTCTTTCTCAAAATTGCAGCTGCTATTTGGTCTTGTTTATGGTTCCATATAAAATTTTGAAGTGTTTGTTCTATGTCTGTAAAATATGTCATTGGTACTTTAATAGGTATTGCATTGAATCTGTATATTGCTTTGGGTAGTATGGACATTTTGATGATGTTAATTTTTCCAATCCATGAACACGGTATATGTTTCCATTTGTTTGTGTCTTCCTTGATTTCTTTCTTCAGTGTTTGTAGTTTTCTGTATACAGGTTAGGGCTGTATTACCTCCTTGGTTAGGTTTATTCCCAGATATTTTATTTTTCTTTTTGCTATATCAATTAAGATTTTTTCTTGATTTCTGGTTCTGCTGTTTCATTGTTGGTATACAAAAATACCTTTGATTTCTGGATATTGACTTTGTATTCTGCTGTTTTGCCAAATTCTTTTATTAGGTTGAGCAGTTTTTGGGTAGAGTCTATAAGATTTTCCATGTACATTATGATGTCATCTGCAAACAGTGATAGTTTTCTTTCCTCCTTTCTGATTTGGATGCCTTTTATTTCCTTTTCTTGTCTGATCACTTTTAGTGGGATTGCAGACTGGTACAGCCACTGTGAAAACAGTATGGAATTTTCTAAGAAAACTAAAAATAAATATGCTTTTTGACCCAGCAATTCCACTGCTAGAATTATATCCTATGAACCTTGAAACACCAATCCAAAAGAACTTATGCACCCCAATGTTTATAGCAGCACAATTTATAATAACCAAGAGATGGAAGCAACCTAGGTGCTTATCAGTAAATGAATGGATCCAAAAACTATGGTAGACAATGGAATTTTATGCAGCAGAAAGAAAGAAGGAGCTCCCACCCTTTGCAACAGCATGGATGGAACTGGAAAGCATTATGCTGAGTGAAATAAGCCAGGTGGTGAAAGACAAATACCATATGATCTCACCTTTAACAGGAAGCTAAACAACAAAACAAACAAACAAGCAAAATATAACCAAAGACACTGATATAGAGAACAGGCTGACAGGGACCAGAGGGGAGAGGGGAGGGAATTCCAGGGGGAAAGGGGAAGGACTTACAGGAACTAGTATAAAGGACACATGGACAACAACTAAGGGGGGTGGAAATGGGAGAGAGGGGGGAGCACTGGGGAGGTGGGCTGGGATGGGAGTAAAAGACAGAAAACTGTGCTTGAACAACAGTTAAATAAATAAATGGGTTTTTTTTTAAAGAAGGGTATTGAGTCAGAATAACTGGGTTGAATCCTGACCTCTACAACTCTCCAATTAGGTGACCCAGGAAAATTGTGTAACTTCTCTGTGCCAATATCCTGATTTTTAAAATGGGGATAATAAGAGTATCTGCTTCATGCAATTGATATATTTAATTATCTTATTTTTTTAATCCTTGATTTACTTCATATATTCAAAAGATGGCATCTTTAGAAAAGTGTCTAGCACATAGTGTTGCACAGCAAATGTTGGCTTTAACTGCTGTTAAAAATTAACTTAGTTTTAGTAAACATAGAATTAGCACTACCCTATCCATTTTCATGCTGAACATTATAATGTGCCTTAAGTAAATGATAAGAAAATTAACAATTTAAAAGTGTTCTCACCAAATATGATTCATTAACTGACCAAAACACACACACCAAAAAAAACCTCTGGTATCTAAATTTAAAGTGTATTATTTTTAAAATTCTCCCGCAGACAACCAGAGACTAGCAAATCATAACTATCACATTTTAGAAGACATGTCCTGTACACTGTCTATACATTTTAGCAACTTTTCACCTTTTATTCTTTGTTTAATTTGTTTTCATAGCCAAGGACGCCCAAAGAGACCTCTCTAGGGGTCAGTGGAAAATAAAATCCCTGTTTTTCCTCTGACCATTTCTCAATGCTAGCAGGAATCTTACTTACATTTCCAAAAATCACATTGCAAGAAAAGTCTTCTTTCTGTGCTGGACATAAAATTAACTTCTATATCCAACAATGACTTGTCCAAGCTTATATTTTATTTAAATCTATAAATTGTATAAACCCATTTCAATAAGTTTGGGTGTATTATTTGTTCATTACACTTACGGTTTGCAAAAATCTTAAGGATAAGCTATTTTAAAAACACAGAAATTTTAGAACCAAAATATACAACTACCAAAATAAAAACTTGCTGGGTGAACTTAGCAGAGAATGGGGGAGACGGGGGAAAGAATCAGTAACAGAAATTAACATATTGAGAGAAGGCGAAGGGATTAGGCAATGGACATGTATGAAGAACCCATGAACACTGACTGCAGTGCGGGGTTGACTATGGAAGTGGGAGGGGGCTCGGTGGAGGGGGATGAAGGGAAAAAATTGGGACAATTGTAATAACATAAACAACAAAATATTTTAAAGTAAATAAATAAACAACAGAATTTTTAAAATTTAATAAACAGAATCTTGAACACTTAAGGCACAAAATTTAAAATGCTAACATTAGTATTATCGGAATCCCAGAAGGAAAGAAAGAGTTTCACACAGAAAAAAAATTTTAAGAGATAATGGATGAAAATTTTCCAAGCTGTCCAAAACACATAAACATATAAATTCAAAGTAAGCTTTAAGTTAAATAATTGAGGAATAATTAAAACACTGCACAATAATTTGATAAAGGAGAATGTAGCCATTAAAAATGGTATGCAACTATACATATAGATATAGATATAAATATAGAGATACATAACCATATGCATCTCTCTCTCTACATATATATATACATATATATATATATGGACAAGAATATTAACTGTAAATAGGAACTTCATTTTGTTAGAATAGTGGGACCATGGGTATTATCTGGGAAGCAAACTTTCTTTAATGTTGTGACATTGTTTTTACAGTGGAGAACAGGAAGGACTATTCCAGTTGGCATCTATTTATTGAAGCATCACATTGAGGTATTCCCCATCCTACACAGAGAAATTAATAAATCAGTTGATCACTGGAGGAACACTGTTTCCAGTCCCACGGCACATCTGTGTGGGTGACATGGCCCAATGACACTCAGGTTGTGTTGCAGACAGAAGCTGTAGCAACCAGACATTATAGGGTTATGACAAAATACCCCATAAAGTTCCCAAAAACAGTTCCAAGAGCATTGCCAGCTTTACTGGAAAATGTGTTTCCTGAAGACAGATAGTTATGAAACTAACCAAGCCCAGATTATTGCTGTTTATTACAAAAATTAAACATCTGCTTTCTCTTTATTGATGGTTTTCTCTTCCAGGGAGAAGCAAAATGATATTTTTAGACTTTGCCTAAATAGTTTAGTAGATGGGTAAGTGTTGAGCATTATATTAATAACTAGAAACATTTTAATACATAAAATTATTCAAATTTCATATTGCACCCTTTTTACTAAACATCTTGCAATGTGCTCATGGAATAAAAGGTGGCTTCACGCCACATCAGCATCTGCAACCTTGTGGGGTAGATAGTTGTGTAAGTCGCTTCCTCTTAATGTTTTATCTTCTGGTTTGAAAAACATTACTTATGGGGCCAACCTTTCATTAAACACTAAATTCTTCTCAGCTAACTCCCAGGGGGTGGTCGTTTTATTGCAATACATGAATAGCAATACATGGAATTTGCAGATACTTGTGGGCAAGCCCTGCAACTATCTCATAGTTCACTGAACCAATCTTTTTATTTGATGAGCCAAGTTTATCTATTCCTCCACTTCCAGGCTAGAGTTTTCCTCTAGAGGCTGACAGAAAAACAGAGGAGGGAGAAAATACCATACAGCACACCTAAACCTAAACACCCAAGCCTGTTCAAACAGACTTTTATTCTTCACAGCATGAAGTAGACCACAACTTACTACTGATAGACCAGAAACTATCTTAATGTCTCCAGTTTTCCAAAATTCAGTCGCAAGAATGAAATATTCCTATCAGAGCAAGTTGATGTCTCATCTACATACTTCGCATTAATATTTAATTATTTACTAACTCAACCACTATTTATTGAGTGATGACTATGCGTAAAACACCCTACTAGATGATGGGAATATATTGACGAATCAAAAGAAGGGGTTTGCTACCCTTGTAGAGGTGAACACAGACATCAAACATCCAATTACAAAATTCTATGTAAAAATAGATGTTTTAAAGGAGACCTATAGGATGTTAATAGCATATAACAGGGAGTTTTGAAAGGCATCTCTGGGGTAATAGCTTACATGCTGAAATATGAAGGATAAATACACATTAGCAAGGTCAAATTGGGAATGAGGAGACAGAGAAAAGAGGAGACAGGACAGTGAAGACAGAAAAAAAAAACAGCATGTGCAAAGGACCTGAGGCAGAGAGAAGAAACTGCAAACTGGCTACTCTTGCTATGGTGGACAGAGGATAAGGACAGAATGTAATATAAGACTGAAGGATGGGTAGCAGCAGATTAAGCCATTCCATATAAGTCATACTAGGATTTGGCTTTTATTCTAAAAGCAATGCAAGACACTACAGTTTGGGGAGCAACAGAATGACATAAACAGATTATGGGTTGCTGTTTTTCTGTTACTGAAGCAACAGATATAAAATGGTTTTCAAAGGAATCACATAAGGAGGCTAGGACATCAGTCAGCCTGCACAAGTTCAACAAAAGTAGTAATGGTGTCTAGACAAAGTGGTGTTTCTCAGCTGAGGGCCATTTTACACACATACCCCCGAGGGTCTGTGTGGCAATATCTGGGGACATTTTTGGCTGCCATAAGTAGGAACACAAGTGCTACTGGCCTATAGTGCATACAGGCAAAGGATACTGTTCTGTACCCTATAGTACATGAGACAACTGCCACTGAAAAGTATTACCTGGCCCCCTAATGCCAAAAGGGCCAAAGCTGAGAACCTTGGATGAGCGTGATGGCAATAAAAATAAAGAGAAGTAGATACATGTTTAAAAGGTTGAAATGACAAGTTTATAATGATTGAATACAGTATGAGCGTCATAAAAGAAATAAAAAATGTCAGAAATAAAGCCCGGGTTTCTGGCTTGTACAACTGAGCAAACTGTGAGCCATTCACTGAAGAGCCTTCCCGTCTGGAGGCAGAGGACCAAGAGCTCAGTCTGAGATGCCTTTGACTTGTCAGGCTAAGTAGGCGGTCACGCATACCGACTAGTGTTTCAAAGAGCAGCCACCACAGAATGGGCTGGAAGTCAAATAAGATCGTAACTGAGCCATTTGGCAAAGTCGTTTCCTGGAGGCAAGATCAGAGAGGACTGGGAAACTAGATGGTGTGACTAAGGTGAGACAATGGAAGCAGGGGCTACCCTCACGCATGTCCAGCCTTCTGGCGTCCCCGGGCCACACTGGGAGAAGAAGAGTTGTCTCCGGTCGCACATTAAATGCCTTGTGACACACAATCACAGAAAAATCTCCTAACATTTTAAGTGAATTTATGGTTTTATGTTGGGCTGCATTCATAGCGGCCCACGGGCCCCAGCTTGGACACCCTTGGCAGGAGGTAGGAAAACAGCTAAGAGAAATACATTGTGGAAGAATTAGGGGTTTTTTTTAAATGATTTTTATGTTTGTAAGCTGGAAAAGTTTTGGAAATGTTTAAAAGTCTGAGAAGAAAAAAATCCAAAAAAAAAAGAGTTGAAGACAAGTAGAAAAAAAAATAACAAAATGACAAGATTCCTCTAAAGTCCAAACTCTACTTGACACCTGTATTTGGGTGTCTCCAAAACGTTTCCAGTGGAATGTGTTAAAAACTGAGTCACTCTCCCCTGCGGTGGTTCCTTTTCCCAAAAGACAGCACCATCCAACCCTGTAGACAGCCTAGTGACAGAGGAGTCAGGCTTGCCATCGCACCCTCAGCCACCCACACTCAACCCATCATAACCACCTCCCAAATGATTTCCCTTCTCCCCACAGCCCCCAGCAGCCTAGTCAAAGCAACCACCTGCTCGCCTCGCCTGCATGGCAGCCTCCTGCGTCCTTGCCCTCTATTAGCTGCTTGCTCTTTCTTGCTCTCTGTAGCCACAAAATGTAATTGTCGTCCCACTGACTAAATCCCTAAGATGTAAGGTGCAGTAAAATAAACCAAATACTAAGGCTACAATACATACCCTCCCTCCCAACCCCACCTCCGCCAAAATGTCAGGTCCTGTCTCTTTATGAACTGAGCATGGTGTCCCCAGTGACCTTGGCCTCATCAGGGCTATAGCTGCTGTTACTGTCCACACCAGGCATTAGACACTTGGCTGTTCTGCGCCTTGTATTATTCATACCTATATGTCATTTTGTTGAAATGTCCAACATTGTCTTGTCTTGGACTGAGAGCCGAAGGAAAGGGGGACCCCATTATTGCATACTTTATCAATTGCAAGCAATGTGCAGAAATTCTAAATATATCATTTTATTTAACCCTCGGAAAAGCCCACACGATCAGTGCCTCCATATCACAGAAGAGTTAGAGGCAGGAATGGTCCCAAATCAACAAGAGTCCAAATCTACTGATTTCTAGTGCATTGAGGGCTCGGGGACTCCCCCAATAATATTGCAGATGCGTTCAAACCCCACCAACATGTCTGGTGTGGCTTCTTGCAGGTCAGTAAGATTCAGTCCAGTTCTCAAAGACCCCTATCTGATCCAAAGAGCCATCTGACATTGTTTACAGTTTTATATTATTTCTTATGATTATTTCTTCTTATTATTTATTTTTATATTATAATTATAAATATATTATTTTATATTGCTTTTTTACATTATATTATATTACAAAGTCTCTCAGAGAGGATTTAAGAAAGATAAATATTAATGTCACAATTTGTTTAGAAACATAGTACATGGGACAAATTGCAGTTTAGGCAAGAAGTTTCCAGTACCTATTTTTCAGAGTAAAGCCACCCACAAAGGTCCCATTTGCAAAGGAAGTGTCTGTGGCTGTCTGACTCCTGAGCAGGGTTTAGGAGCCTGATTTGAAAATGTTTGCTAAGCCTGTCTATTGTTAACCTTTACATAATAAAATCAACTGGAATTATTGACCTAGACCTTGCAGGGCTTGCCCATGATTCAGGAGACGAACATATTGTCCTCCCACTTTATCTCAGATAATTAGCAATTTTATTTGGTGATGCAGATCCTCTGGTTATATTTGTATGCTCTTGGCTTGTTTGCTTTGAATCTATGATTCATTTTATAATGATGACCTAAATATGCACTTTAACTTAGGTTTACAGCGAATTAATAGACCTAATTCACAGAGCACCATAGTGTCCGGAGTTAGGAAATGTGTTGCCTTTGCTATTCTTGAAAGACAGGAAGTAGTTTTAAGATGCAGGTGCAGCATTTTCTCAAAAAAAGGGCAAGATAAAACTAACATTTAACCTGGAGAGGATTCTGTGAATTTCTACGTTATTTCATTGGGATTTTAGAAAGGTGGTATTTTTCTGATTTAACAATATATGAGATGAAGAGGGCAGAATTTTAAATTACTCTGTATCTGAATTTAACAAGCAATTCTAGGGAAGGGAGGGGGAAGGTAAGAAAAGGGTAGAGAAGAGAAGCGGGGTTCCATTCTTCAAACTTGCTATTATAATACTGCGTGATTTTAAAGCAGCTGCTAATGAAAGAAGGCACTCGCAGGCCCTTATTTTCAGTCTGACACTATGAGGCTATAATAACCACGTCACTACCACTTACTGAGCTCTGGCCAGGGGTCGGGCATCAGCAGGCACAAATCATCCTTGCGTCCCCTTGTCCTTGTCACACTCCCAGTGGCAGGTATGATTTCACACAGGAAGCTTGGGACGGTGGCAGAACTGGAATCGTGGAGCAAACCGCTGGCCCAGGTCTGACTCCAGACGTCATGTCCATTACGTGCTTCTCCATTCCTTTGACTTATTTCATATCTCTCTGTCTTCATTTTGTTACTCGATTTTGGAGAATGGTACCTATTTAAAAGTGCCTCTCAGGAAACACAATCATCCTTTGTTTTAAGCCCTAAATCTCTAGAGACATAATAATCAGGAACTCTATGCTTCATTCAAATCTGTTTAAAATACACATGCATGGCATTTCTTTCTCCACAGCCTCACAAATCACATCAGACTCTGTAAGAGACGAGTCACGCTGTGATAAGAAGACTCTGGATTTCCTTTTTGTGCATTATTTTACTTATCTGACTGGCCCATTGCTGTGACAATTTAGGAAGTAAAGGACAAGATAACAGGGGCTAATATAAGTCTGTTATCATTGAAGACAGAGTCTTTTTTTAAGAAGTTTTACTATACTCTTCATGCTAAACTATATTTGATAGAACATCTTTTTATTGTCCTCAAAATGTTGCTAATAAAATAAAATATGAAGTTCAAGAGACAATTTTTGTGAGAAAAAGTCCCAGTTTGCAATTTCATAAGACCAGTACCTTTCGAATCAGTCTGGCAACTCTCCTGAACTACAGAGAATACATCACCCAAAGGCCAAATCGCTGAATCCCACAGTCCTTCCGAGGACCTCCTGCACATAATCTCTGAACGAGCCCAAGCAATTTCTATCTCACCCGTGTCAACCCTTTACACACAGTGAAATGTGACCGTGTTTTCAGTTTAAGCGATACAAGACCTGAAGTGGACACAATGAAGTAGATACACTTCTCTGCTTCAAGCACATAAAAATAGGGGAAACACCACCATGTTGCTGTAAGGAAATGCTGAGTCCCAGCAAGCTGAGAGAGAAAGACAAAGGGGACTCTCTGCCATGCCGGGCAGCTGCAGTCAGGGAGGAGGGCACAGCAGACCTGGATACAGGCTAAGGCTTTGTGGTTTAGCCCCAGGTAGGACAGGGATCAGCAGGAAAGGATGCATTTGGCACTGTCTGTGGTCTACTCACATTCCTTTGGATTCCTTAGCAACCCGTGTACTTTCTCTACAAGGGTCAGCATCTGCTTCTCTTTGACAGAAAGTTGGCCGCAGGCTGCTAGGGTTTTTTGGAAGGATCCTCAGTGTAAACTCCTGGGAATTTGCATCCTTCTGAGGGTAGCCTCTAACTAAGGATTGACATATCACTACTCAAGCTCTACTCCATCTGATGAAGAGGACTCCAAGTTATAACCTTCAAATCTGCACCCAGCCTGGGGCAAAGTTTCCTGCGTGGGACTTTCCTTGATACCATGCCCTTGCTTGGCCCAATTCCCTTTTCAGTCCCATTTCTGCAAAACCCTCCCTTTTTTTTCTGAGAACACTTACCAATGAATTAACATGAATCCTTCCTTACCTCAGAGTCTACTTCTGGAAAAGTAAACCTAAGACACAAGTTGTTGAAACTTAATTTTTTAATTCATTTTTTCCCATGTAAAATGTAATATTTTCTTTTTTATTGTGTTTTTCCAGTACCATTTAGTTCTCTTACACCCCCCACCCCACAATCACCACACTGCAGTCCATGAGTCCTTTTTCCTTTTTGCTCAGTCTCTCCACCCCTCCTTGCCCCCCAGCCCTTAGCTGTCAGCCTGCTCTCTATCTGTGAGTCTGTCTCTATTTTGCTTGTCAGTCCAGTTGGTTCATTAGATTCTACATATCAGTGAAATCATATGGTATTTGTCTGTCTCTGACTGGTTTATTTCACTTAGCATAATGTTCTCCAGGTCCATCTATACTGTTGCAAATGGCAAAATTTTCTTTTTTTTTTTTTTTACAGCTATTCTATTGTGTAGATATCCCATAGTTGTTTTATCCACTCATCTACTGATGGACACTTGGGCTGCTTCCATATCTTGGCGATTGTAAGATAATGCTGCAATGAACATAGGGATGCTTATGTTTTTTCAAATTAGTGTTTTGAGTTCCTTCAGATATATTTCCAGAAGTGGGATCACTGGGTCAAAAGACAGAATTATTTTTAATTTTTTGAGGTGTCTCCATACTGCTTTCCACAGTGGCTGCACCAATTGCATTTCCACCAACAGTGCAAAAATTCAATCCTAAAATTTACTTAAGCATTTTGTAGAAACCTTAGTGATAGCCAGTATAATTCACACTAGTTTGTAAACTCTTGACAGCAAGCAGGAAGAGCATATTAAGATCCTTTCTTTACACACGGATCAGTTAGATCTTCATCTCTCCATTGCTTATTAGCTTTGCTTTCACACGGAAATCTTAAGGCTACTCTATAGATACATTTGACCTCTATTTTCTTTTAATCAGTTTTCTAAGAAAAGGATGTATGGCTCATAAAAGAGTCTTTAAAAATTGATAAACTACAGGAGATTTTACAAGATAAAATTCATCAGGAAAATTGTCTTTTGTAATGAATTAAAATTTAAATGCTGGAAAATCACCAATATATCCATCCTGTTCTGGTACAGAAAATAAATTTATCAAATTAAACCTAAGAACCCTATCAAAAGATTCTTTCCATAAATCAAGATAGTTCAAACATTATAAATTTAAAAAATTATAATAGCATTTGAGTTCTCATTATTTATTTTTCAATACTGCCACTGTTTTTGTAGAATAAATATTACTGCCTTCCTATTTTCAAGCTTTATTTTAATAATTGCAATTGAATACACAATTGGAAAGCTAAGTTTCTATGCTCCATTCATCGAATACCTTGATTAAAAATTTCCAACAGTCTGAGAATGAATGTGAACATAAGCAAAATGACTTATGTCCCCCCCAAAAGTTAATACTGTTGCAAGACACTTAGGATGAGTTACAAATTCAAACCTCCAATGCTCAAACACTTCTGAAATGGAACAGATGAAAAGCAGCGAGTAGAGACCAATGTGTTTCTGAAGAGCCAAGTTTTGATCCCAGCATTCTATGTAAAGTGTCACAGTCAAATATGATAGTAGAATAAAAATTGTAGAATCTCAAATAATTTTTCCCATGCATTAATTCTCTGAAGCTATTAAGCAATACATCAAAGAAGAAGAGGATAGAGAGAGAAAATTGAAAAAGAGAAAAATGTGGTGCTGTAGGCTGGAACAAAAACTCCCCTCCCCACAAAAGAATCTTTACTTTCTAACCCCTAGAACTGAAATATTACCTTATATGGAAAAAGCATCTTTGCAGATGTGATTAATGATCTTGAGATGCTTTAACCTAGGTTACCCAGGCAAACCCTAAGTATAATCGTATCTATGATCCTTCTAAGAGGGATGCGGATGGATATTTGACACAAAGAGAGGAGAAGGCAATGTGACTATAGGGCCAAAAGAGATTTGAAAACTTTGGCCTTGAAGATTGGAGTGATTTGACTACAAGCCAAGGAATGCTGGCAGCCACCAGAGGCCTGAGAGGTAAGAAACAGATTCTCCCTGGAGCCTCCCCAAAGCACATGGTCATACCCACATCTTGACATCAGCTCAGTGAAACTAATTTGGACTCTGGCATCCAGAACTATAAGACAATAAATTCCTTTTGTTTTAAGCCACCAAGGCTATGGTGATTTGTTACAGCAGCCACAGGAAACTAATATTAATGGCATACAAGGAATAGATACAAGAAATCCAAAAAAAGGGAAATCAGAATCCAAACCATTCCATATTGGAACAGAGGATTCAAGAAGCACATACCAATTGCCATCGTACTACCTTTTATCCTAATGAGGAATGCTTAGTTGAGCTGAGCTTTGTTTCTTAATTCTATTTGACTTCTCTTGGCCATTTTCTAATGACACATCTGCTCTCCTCACCATGCCAACTTGTTTGGGTCAGCTGAGGATAGCCATTTTACCTAATAGAATTATTCTGCTTTTATTTACTGCAGAGGGATCGAAGGAAGTCACAGTGAATCCAATGAACAAATTACAAAACATTCTACACCCTCTGATTATATCCCATCAGTAAATGAGTGAATCACAGAATTATAGTACATTTACACAATGGAATTAACATCATCAAAATGTCCATACTACCCAAAGCAATATACAGATTCAATGCAATACCTATTAAAGTACCAATGGCATATTTCACAGACATAGAACAAACACTTCGAAAATTTATATGGAACCATAAACGAGCCCGAATAGCAGCTGCTCTTTTGAGAAAGAAGAACAAAGTAGGGGGGATCACAATACCTGATATCAAGGACCACTTTCTTAAACTCACTAAAAAAAAAGACACATGCAGAGCTAATTTCTGACTTCCTATGTCTTGCAAAGGGCAGAATATTCTTTGTAAGTAAAATATATTTGCATCAGGGTACACATGAAAACAGTCAATTTAATTAAGCACAGCAAGTTCTTCATCATCTGGGCCTAACTATATCGAACTGCCATATAAATTCAATATACAACAAGGTAATGTTTGGCACAAATACTAGAGCCATAAAATATGTCCCACAGTGCTGTAGTGTGGATATAAGACAAGTTTTTGACATGATCCTAGAAAAATTACAATAAACATGCATGGATCAAAGTGGCAGCACCTCTGGTCCTTCTGAAAGCCGATTATTATTCTCTGTTATCAGTATAGATGTGATGTTCAGATTTAAAAACCCTTTTAAAAGCAAAAGCAGTTGAGAAAAATGCTTTTTCTCTCATGCTTGTAGATGCATCCATTTTTTCTGGCAGAATCATCAAGAAACTGGTAACATTGGTTACCTGAGAGAGGAACTTTCTGGCTGAAAAACATAAGTGAATCAAAGGCTTTCAGCCTTTTTTTTTTTTTTTGCTTTTTAAATTTTGAACCTTAAGAATATATATTTTCAACATTTACAAGCAGTGCTTTGTTCTTCTGAGATCCCTCCAAATTTCTGGATTTTGACTCTTTAAAAGTATGGTTAAAATAATTTGAATGAGTGTATATGCTTACAATAATCATGATTTTTATATTTATACAGGCAGAGGTGGGGATAATCTTCATTGAGGAATAAGCATAATAATGTTAAAATCCATTAATTGCCTATCATATGTGAATTATTCTAAGAGATTTGTGCCTTCGTCTTTAATTTGTATCACAAAATTTAGGACAGGTGATGATACTTTCCCTATTGTACAAGTGAGGAGACTAAGGCTTATGTGAATAAGTACCTCAGCTGAGGCCTCATGGCTGGTAAGGAACTGGCACAACCTGCTACCGTAATCCAGGCAGTCTAGATGGAGGGCCTTCTGGCTAAAAACAAGTTAGTGAACATTTCCCAATCTGAGTCATTTTTTAAAATTTACTTATGGACTATAGTTAATGCATCTGTAATCATTTACACCCCTTCAAGTTAGTGTGAGGAAAATTGGTGTCGGTGAGGATGGTTTTGTTGGGGCATCTCCAGGTCAGGCCCAGGAGCAGCAGGCTTCCAGGAAGCACCTCTAGGTTCTCCTTCCAGGCAAGAGGATGGCCTGCCTAACCTTGATCACTGTCTTCCCAGATTCATGGCCTAACTAAAACTAATTATTTGATCCATGAACTTGAAAACCCCCTAACAAATGGGCATTTAAGTTTCCAGTAGGCCCCTGGGATTGGTGAGCGCCATAGCATAAACAGTCATCGTCTGGTTTAGTTCATCTTATTATTGTACACTTCTCATGAATTGGCCTAATTCATGACCCTACTTCCACAAATTTGTGGATGACCCATGGCATCTGGAAGGGGAAGAGATTTCCAGACAACACTGACCTGTGTGCTACTTTGTTCCGATTCTGGGACTGGGAATCACTCCAGTAGACCCACACACTATGGAAAACGTCATGGTCTCTGGCCCCACCCACACGAGGTGAGATCTGCTCAGCATTCCTGTGGGCTCAGACAGACCCCAGACACAGGCCTAGTCCTGGAAGAACACGTTATTTTGTCTGTTTGTGCTGTCTCCTCATGAAATCAGTGAGGGACACCAGTGAGGAAGTGTATTTGGAATAATCCAAGCAAAATACAATAGAAGCTGATGTTAGACAATGAAAATAGTGATGGAGAGAGAAGGAGATGACCTGTGGATATTTAGGGGTGAATCCTATGGACCTTGAAGAGTTGTAAAAAGTGAAGACTGAGGAAGAAGAAACAGAGTCAGAAAAGATTGCCAGATGTCTTAGTTGAGTACCTTTGTCTGTGACCAATGCCAGCCATGGAGACTGGGGAAGAAACAGGTTGTGCTTGTTTGCTCTTGACTTTGGTGCGTTAGAAGGTAATTAGTGGTGATTGGATTCATTTTGGTGACAACAAGCTCTAAATAATCAGCTTCTTGTTTCTCTTTCTTTGATTTGCACCCATGACTCTGTGGCTCTTCAAAGGACACAGAGGTACCCAAATCACTCAGGAGACAAAAGTCCCCCAAAGCTTGTAGCCAAAAAGTTCCTAAGGCAAGAAGTCACAAGCTGGTTTCTACCACACTGTCTCCAGCCCTCACAGCTTCTTCTATGTAGCAATTAGTTGCTATGTTTTAAAAATGGAGATGTTTTATTTAAAAAAATAGATTTTTTTTAGTTTCCATATTTGGTTCAGACTCCCACATGACATGACCAATTGGAGCTGTCCCTTTCTCTAAATGTTATCACCCACCCCCAGCCCAGGTTCATGATAACCCCCCTAAGAAGCAACCAAAGCAAAGGGAGGAAAATATTTCCTTCATAATTAGGTTGGGTATTATCTGACCTCTACCCACTGGATCCTGAGAAGGTACCGAAACTGTTTGGCACTTTCGTGGTAACCCCAAGCCCTTTCTTCACCTTTAGCCATCACAGGGTCCTTAGTAAACAATGCCCACCCCAAAAGAGACCCAATTGAGAGAGGCAGTTGTAGAACAAGTACTGCCCAGGTGTTAAGCACCTGGAGCCCTGTATTTGGACCATCCACCTCTCTGATGGGGCCTCTTATTACCTGCGTTTTGCTACAATAGGCTATGCTGACCAAGACACCTAGGCCTCACCTGCCTGGTTAGATATCTGCTTCTATCCACCCATTCCAAACACTCGATTCCAAACTCAGGATGTACTCCTGGTACTGATTATGGTTCATTACCCTCCAGCCCCAGTAAGAACACCAGACATCAAGCCTACCATCTGCCTCAACCAGTCTAAAAAGAAAGTTGGGGTGTGGGTTGTAGTGGAATCATGTAGTTGTGGGAGGAGCCATGATGCAAACCTGGTAGAGTTAGCCATTCTCACTGCTGAAAATCTGTCTAGTCTCTTAGATGGGCTGGGACAGAAAAAGGACTCCCTGGCACACATGGTCTCCTTAGGTGACTCTCCCTTCTCCCTATGCCCAAATCTGTCCCTCTTGAATTTCCCACGATGCCATGGCCTGGCTCCCACATCCAGCAATCACTTTTTTCTCATTAAAAGCCCTAGAAAACAGGCCAATGTCCTGTCTTCTGCTCATTCCGACTTGACTGTATAAGGACACATAAGCCAGCTGAAAGTCTGACAAACCTGCATTTAGATTTAAACAACCAATTTTGCCATGGACAAGTGTGTTTATTCATTCATTCAACATGAATTAATCATCCAATGTGCATCAGATGATAGTGGTGGAGAAATGAGTAAGACGTAATGAGTGACCTAGAAGAATAGGCAAAAACTCATTAATTATTCAATTGATGGCAGTGAGTACTCTAGTGGGGTCGCGGTCACAGTTTAATCATTTATCAGGGAGCACAAATGTGGAGCACGTAACTTCTAGACTAGCGTTTCTCAAGCTGTCTTGTGCTTCCCAATCACCAGGGATCTTGTTAAAATGAAGATTCCAGGTCAATGGGCCTTACATGCAGGTGAGAATCTGCACTTCTAACAGGCTCCCAAGGGATGCAGATGATGCTAGTTTGTGGACTATGAACAGAAAAATCCTCTAGGACCAGAAAATATTTTCAAGAAGAAATGGTGCTTGGGTGGATGTATTAAAGGATGAATAGGACTTAACCAGTAGAACAAAATAGAAGTGGTCAAGACACAGAAGCAACATATTTTGAAAATTATAAAAGGGTTTCCTACTGACTTAAAAATTAGCATGAAGAATATAAGAATTGTGCTCCTTCACTAAGAAAAGTAATAGTATTCAGTAGATGGATTGGCTAAAATATTTTAGATATACTCTTCACCCTTTGTCTTTGCGGGGTTTAAGAAACTACTGAGGCCTGAACCCTGAATTCCTTGGAGGCCGCACCTGTGCCTCGGTCACTAATCAATCAGTGTCCACCCAATAGTTGAGGAGGGCTCAGAATCCAACTCATAATGTTGCTGTGTGTGTCTCCAGTGACCCTCTTAAGAAGTGCCATGAAAGATCCTCAAAGGACAGTGCTTTGAGGCTTCATCAGACTCACAGACCCATTTTGTGCCTGTTTACCCTAAAATCTACTAACTGTCCCCGTATGTCACAGACGATCTTTGGAACTGCACTCTCCTTACATCCTGGCCATGCCATTATAACAGAATAGTGAACCAGCCCTCACCCCCAAATCTTTGATTACTCTTATTATCAACCAAAACCTTAAGAGTTGTTGGCTTAGTGAGGTAAGTTAACATCATCTCTGCAAAATGAAAGTAGCAACATTTGTCCTGCCTACCTAATTAAAAAAATAAAACCTAAGATGTATTTAGAAAATTTTAAATATGATGACAATATTGGCTTGCTACAGTACCCACTAAGGTCAAAGTTCCCAAACATGCGTGACCATAGAAATAATCTTCCATCCGACTACTCTGACCAGGCCCAGCCCTACTCATCTTCTGAGACCTGATGCACTCACAGTGGTATGCTCATAGACAAAATAAGCTAAAGTTCTTGTTAAAAACACGTATCCCCAGGTCCTACCACTGGAAATTTTGATTCAGTTGTCTGGAGGAGGCCCACATATGTCATAAAAACCCCAAGTGACCCTTGTGATCATGTCAGTTAGGGAAACACTACATTATGCCATGGAATTTGAGGCATATGGGACAGAACACACACTGTGCCTCCCACCGCCGATTTCATCATCTAGAAGAGCACGTCCATACCACCACTGTTACTGTGAATGACTCACGGCAAATATTTCCCAGCCCCATAGCTCCCTTCCGCCTGGCAGTGTGTGTCATATATGAGATTGAGTTGGTACTGTATGCAGTACAACCTAAAAAATGTATGAGCAGCAAACATTGGACACCTCCAAAAATCACTTTACAATGAATAAATTTCCCATCCTTCAAAGTTCTTTGAACTTATATCCTCAAACATAAGCAAAAAGAAAAAGGAAAAATGAGCTCCTTAAAGATACAATCTGGTAGCAATTTGTTTTCCAAAGCTGTGCCATATTAGGCTCCTGAAGGGTGTGGTCATGAGAAGAACATCTCTTTATGAGGACTAGGTATCCAACAGTATGCTTCTGTTTATGTAAAGTACCCATGACTAACACAACCCTAGTGGGCCATCTATGCACCTGATTACAACTGCTACCTAAAAAGTCACAGCTGAACAGCCCAACAAACCACACACACAGTGGATGACTGCAGTACACGTCCCACCTGGAAGTCACACCAGCTGGATGGCTCCTGCTGCCCCTCCCTCACAGAAGCAGTCCCATTAGCTCTGTGACCAGGTTACATTCAGACAGAATCGCTTACAGAATCCAATCAAATAAACCTGCCAATTCAATCCTAAAATACTGCTTTAGTTAGAGGATGGTAAACTTCCAGATTTTTTTATCTCAAAAGTGCAGAAAGCATCAGGCTAAAAACATTAGTTGGTTGAAGATTAATCTGTGTTGACAGATCATGAATGGGGAGATTAAGGACACTTGAGATACAGCCTTTACCTTGCAGGAGGATAAACAGATGACTGCAGGATGATGGGGCGGGGGGAATGTCACAGGTGGTTTTGCTACCTGTGTCCAAGCCAATCAGCATGTGCTGACCATTGGTTGTTATTTGTTCTTGGCATTTTCCCAATGTGGTTGAAGCTCTGTAGGTTTCCCTTTATAAACCATGACTAATAACCAGAGGAAAAATGCGTGTGTAAGAAAATGAAAAATGCGTGTGTAAGAAAATGTGCAAATTAGAGATTAAACCATTTTTCAAAAGCTTCAAAAACATTGTTTTCTTAGCAAACAATGGCACATGCTATAAACATTTCAATGTAATATTGTCCATTTTGCTCTCAGCTTAACTACAAATTAGTTCCAGCTAAAAAAAAACTTGGTCTTCTTCTCAACTTATCTATTTCAACAAGAATTGAAGAGGGTTCCGTACATAAGTTGTCTATAAGAGACCCACCTCAGAACCAAAGAAAGTGAAGGGATGAAAGAAGATGTTTCATGCCAATGGAAACAAGAAAAAAGAATCAGGGGCAGCAATATTTATATAAGACAAAACAAACTTCAAAACAAGGGCCATAACAAGAGACAAAGAAGGGCATTAGGTTATACTAAAGAAATCAGTGCAACAAGAGGATATAACCCTGGAAAACATACTCATATATACACCCAACATAGGAACACCTAAATCTGTAAAGAAAATCTTGGTGGACATAAATGGAGACATTGACAGTAATGCAGTCATAGCAGAGGATTTTAACACCTCATTGACATCAGTGAATAGATCTTCCAGACAAAAAAACAAAAACAAATAAATAAACAATTATACTCTATCCACATCAATGGATAGATCTTACAGACACCCCTTACAAAAAAAATAAATAATTATACACTAGATTTAATAGATATTTATAGAGCATTTCACTCCAAAGCAACAGAATATATATTCTTTTAAAGTGTGCATGGAACACTCTCTAGGATAGACCATATGTTGTTAGGACACAAAATGAGTCAATAAATTCAAGAAGATTGAAACTATATCAAGCATCTTCTCTGACCACAATGGTATGAAACTATAAATTAGTCACAAGAAAAAAAATTGAAAAGTACACAAATGTGGAGACTAAATAACATGTTACTAAACAATGACTGGGTCAACAATAAGACCAAGGCAGAAATCAACAGTTACCTTGAGATAAATGAAAATGAACATATAACAACCCCAAAACCTATGGGACACGGTGAAAGCAGTCCTGCCTGGGAAGTTCCTAGTCTTACAGGCCTGCCTCAAGAAGCAAGAAAAATCTCAAATAAACAATCTAATCTTACACATAAAAGAACCAGAAAAAAGAATGACAAACAAAGCCCATGGAGAGTGGAGGAAGGAAAAATAATGATTAGATGTGGAAATAAATGACATAGAAACTAAAAAAAAAAAATCAATGAAACCAAGATCTGGTTCTTTGAAAAGATAAATAAAATTGACAAACCTTTACCCAGACTCATCAAGGATAAAAAGAAAGAGGACCCAGATAAATAAAATCAGAAATAAAAGACAAGTAACAATTTAACAGCACAGAAATACAAAAAAATGTAAGAAAATATTACAATTATATACCAACAAATTGGACAACCTGGGCAAAGTGTATTAATTCCTAGAAACACAATCTTCCAGACCAGAATCAGGAGAATCAGAAAATCTGAATAGACCAATTACAACTAATAAAGTCAAAGCAGTAATCAAAAAACTCACAGCAACAAAAGTCCTGAGCCAATGGATTCACAGGCAAATTTTCCCAGACATTCAAAATAAGAACTAACACCCATTTTTCTCAAACTATTCCAAAGAACTCAAAAGGAAGGAGATTCCTAAGCTCATGTTTATGAGGCCAGCATTGTCCTAATTTCAAAACCAAATAAACATACTACAAAGAAAGAAAATTATAGGACAATATCCCTGATGAATGTAGATGCTAAAATCCTCAACAGAATGTTAGCAAATCAGATTCAGGGATACATCAAAAGATCATACACCATGATCAAGTGGGATTTATTCTGGGGATACCAAATTGATACAATATTCACAAATTAATAAACATGATATACCACATAAATAAAATGAAGGATAAAAATCACATGATCTATTAATTGATGCACAAAAAGCATTTGATAAAATCATGCACCCATTTATGATAAAAACTCAGCAAAGTAGGAACAGAGTGAACATTTCTCAATCTAATAAATACCATATATGACAAACCCACAGTTAACATCATACTCAACAAGCAAAGACTAAAACCATTTCCCTGAAGATCAGGAACAAGATGGGACATCTGCTTTCACCTCTGTTATTCAACATAGTACTGCAGGTGCTAGCTGCAGCAATCAGACAAGAAGAAATAAAAGGCATCCAAATTGGAAAGAAAAAAGTAAAACTGTCATTATTTGCAGATGACACGATACTCTACGTAGACAATCCCAAAGATTCCACAAAAAAAAACTACCAGAACTGAAAATTGCATTCAGTAAAGTAACAGAATACGAAATTACTATTCAGAAACCAGTGCCATTTTTCTACATCGGTAACAAACTATCAAAAAAGAGAAACTAAGAAAACAGTCCCATTTACAATTGCATTAAAAAAAAGTACTTGGAATCAAGGAGGTAAAAGACCTATACTTGGAAAATTATAAGATATTAAAGAAATAAAATGAGAAAAATACAAATAAATGGGGAATTTACCATGTTCATGGATAGGAAAAATAAGCATCATTTTTCAATATCCATACTATCCAAAGCAATCTACAGATTCAACACGATTAATATTAAAATACAAATGACATATCTCATAGAACTAGAACAAATATTCCAAAAATTTACATGAAACTACAAAAGATCCCAAATAACCTCAGCAACATTAAGGAAGAAGAACAAAGCTGGAAGATTAATGCTACCTGTTATCAAACTATACTACAAGGCCATAGTCATCAAAACAGCATGGTACTGACATAAAAACAGGCACAGTAGAGACCGCGGAAATAAACCTATGCCTTTATGGTCAACTAATGTTTGGAAAAGGAGGAAAGAACACACAAAAGGGTAAAGATAGTCCATTCAATAAATGTTTTGGGGAATATTGGACAGATACATGCAAAAAAATTAAACTAGACCTCCTCCTTACACCTTAAACAGGAATGAACTAAAAATCTATTAAAAACCTAAATGTAAGTCTCAAAATCATAGAAAAACTCTTACATGAGCAGAAAACATGGGCAGTAAAGTCTTAAACATTTCTCATAGAAATATTTTTTCTGATATATCACCTCAGGGAAGGGAAACAAAAGAAAAAAATAAACAAATAGGACTACATCACACTAAAAAGCTTTTTCACTTTGCTAAAAAGCAAAAGAAACTATCAACAAGTAAAAATACAGCTCACTGAATAGGAGAACATATTTGCTGATGATACATCTGATATAGGGTTAACATCCAAAGTTTACAAAGAGCTTATGCAACTCAACACCAAGAAAAGGAATAATCCAATTAAAAATTGGGCAAAGGCCCTTAAAAGACACTTCTCCAGAGAGGATATACTGATGACCAATGAACATATGGAAAGATGTTCAATATTACTAATTGTCAGAGAAATGCAAATTAAAAAGATGAGATATCACCTCATACCTGTCAGGATGGCTATCATCAGGAAATAGAAAAACAAGTGCTGGCAAGGATGTGGGGAAAGGAAAACTCTTTTGCAATGTTGGTGGGAATGCAGATTGGTGTAGCCACTATGAAAAGTAGTATGCAGTTTCCTCAAAAAAATTAAAGATGAAACTGACTCATAATCCAGCAATTCTATTTCTCAAAATATATCCGAAGAAACCCAAAACATTAGTTTGAAATAATATATGTACCCCACGTTCATTGTAGCAGTATTTACAATAGCCAAGATCTAGAAACAGCCCAAGCAGATGAGTGGAGAAAAAAGCTGTAGTACATTTACACAATGGAATACTATGTGGCCATAAAAAAAAAAAAAAGGAAATCTTACCTTTTGCGACAGCATGAATGGACCCGGAGAGTATTATACTAAGTGAAATAAGACGCACAAGTACCATATGATTTCTCTTATATGTAGAATCTAGTGAACAAAATAACAAAAATAGAAACACGCATAAATACAGAGAATAGACTAACAGCTGTCAGAAGGGAGAGGGTACAGAGGGCTGGGTGGAAAAGGTAAAGAGATTAAGCAAAAAGAACGAACAAACAAAAAAAATCAGAGAAACAGTATGGCGATTGCTGGAGGGAAAGGCGGGGGCAGAAGAGGGTAAAGGGGATAGAAGGAGAGTTGACTTCAAGGGGTGCATGCACAGTACGGTACAGAAATGACAAATTATAGAATTGTATACCTGACACCAAACAATTTTATTAACCCGTGTCGCCCCAATAATTTTTTAAAAATAAGGTCACAATCCTCCCCTTTCCTTCCCATTTAAATCCATGTCATCATTATGAACAGGTAATGTGTGTCTGAGGGAGAGGTATGGAGTATATAAATATTTTTATATGCATTGAATTTCATATAAATGACATCATAAAATTTAAAAAATGAAGAAACAAGGAGAGTTCATTTTTACCTATAAAATATTTTGGAAATTGAAGAATTAGTAATAATAATTACTGTATTAATAAAAGAAATGTATTTTTAAGTAAGTAACTACGGTTGCCAGACACCGAAGGGTTAAAGAGACATCTGTAGATACAGAGGACACGTGACAAAGAAGCTCATTGCAGAGCAGAGCACTCGCATGACACAACCGTGTGTACTATACTCCTAAATGAAAAGTGTGAACAGACAATTTGAGATGAAAGGCAGCTAAGACCTAAATCCCCCAAATCAGGCTACTGTCCCGTTAAAAGGATAGAGACAGATGCTGACATCACAACCCTCCTCCTAGACAGAGGGTTCCATGGGGGTTGGTGGTGAGTCCCTCATAACAATCATACGACTCCAAGAGGTCCCAGAGCAGCTCTCAAAGAAAATTCAGAACCAAAGTTCCGGTGCTCACTTTATCTCCACCCTTGGCGATCCAGAGAGTCCGTCGGGTCACTAAATGTCTCCTGCTCTGCTTCCTCGCTTACTTACTGGGAAGGACATCTGTGCAATGTGTCTTGGCAACATTACCTACGAAAGGAATGAGATCATGTGCAGAGGCAGCACAATCTCAAATGTCTCCTTTACCGCAATTTTCTGTTAAACACTATCAGCATCTGAATTTTTAGCCTTGTTTCAAGTTAGTCTGTATCTTTCCTCTCCTAGTGCCTTTTATAATTAGTGTGGTAACCTTCCGGCTATGTAATTATATAGGGCTCCCCTTATTTCCCTTGTCTATTTCCCCCCACAACCACCATTCCCTGTTCCAGTGCAGTAAGCCACCCCCAAAGCCACGCCACCCCTGGCTAGCACAACATTTATGCTCACTGGTTAAGTACCAGTAAAGCGTAGCCTGCTCAGGATATTTTCTCACTTACCCAAGGATGAGTGGCTAAACTGTGGTCGCCAGAGCAAAAAGCAATGGGGCACAATTATTTATCTTCCAGTTGCTAGAGATGCGTCTGGTAACTTGTATGGGGAGCTTCACAACCAAGGGTATTCCCATGAAGCCAGGAGAAAGGCAGGAGTAATGGCTTATTTCCAAATCTCCCACATTCATTGATTGAGTCAAAACAAATCCCACTTACACTTTCTCACTCCCTAACTGATTTTTCAGAGATTGAGTCATCTTTTCATCATTATCTTCGACAAGATTCTCTCCTGTGAAGCAATCAGTCAACATGTACCTGTGATCACATGACACTAACCCCCTAAAAAAGTTGCTTGAAATTGAAAACAAATAACAAATGACATGTTCTTAAAAGTAGACAGCCTTCAACTTCACCACACTGTAGGACCTCTATAGGACAGTGAGGTTAGCAAAGATTCAAGGTCAACTCACCCAGCTGTGTCACTCGAAACTGGTCTGTCCTCCTGCTTCCTGCCTCTGCAACCGCTACCCTAATAATTAAGCTCGTTAATTTGCTCAATGGCGTTATTTCTCACTGAAATCCTCTCAACACAAAATAGACATTTCAATCTTAAATGGTCTCAATTTTTTTCTAAAGCCTGGCATAAGTGAGTAAAAGAGCAATAAGTCAGATTGCAAAGAATATTGTGAAATCGTTGTTGATTTCTGCTTTTCTTACCCTAGCTCTCGCCCTCCTCTGAAAGTACCCGCTACATTGATTGCTTCATCCCTCCGTCTGTCTGCCCACCAGCCGTTTGTGCGCATTAAGGTGCACAGCTAACAAACCCACCGGTGAATTCATGTTTCACCCTGATTCTCAGCAGAAGAGGGAAAAATGGGTTTAACTGTCTTTTCCCAAAAGAAGTATGGAGAAACTATTTTTCATTATTAAAAGCATAAGGAAAAAAATGAAACTAATCCAAAAGTCAGGAAACTATTTTTATATAGAAAAAATAGATGAACTTTGGCCAGACGTTGTAACATCAGTAACTCCCCTGGAAACCATATTTCCACTCTGTAATAGTGTCCCCGGTGATGGGGAACTGAGTCAGCAGACATGCGATGCCTGTGGCTTGCCTCTGGCTCGGGAAGGGTGGGGAGGCCCGTGTGACCCCTGACACTGGCTCACAGTCCTGAAAGGCCACACCAGGAACGCCTCCCAGTGCCAGGTGAGGTCACAAGCAGGTAGAGCACTTCCACTGCTGTAACACGAAGGGAATGTGTTTTCCACTCGCCAGAAAGAAGAATCTGAGCAGCTTCTCCTGAGGCAGTTCTTTCCAGGTGAGTCACCAGTTCTCACTGGGGGCAGGTGAAGTTCACCAGGAAGGACCCACTCAACCTTCCGGGCTGGCAGGAACCACGTGTTCTGCTGCTGAATCCCCACATTCGGCTCATCTCCAAACACATTTCTATCTAAATTTCTAAAGCAAAAAAAAATATATATATATACCTAACCATTGTCCCCAGCCATCTCTCCTTTTATAGGATCATTTCATAAATACTTAATTGTCTGTTATGTGCAACGCATGGCACCAGGCCTTGGATTGACAATGTTTAATAGGAAAAAAAAAAAGAAGAAAACAAAACCCTGCATTCTTGAGTCAAATGGGAAAAACAGTAAAAGAACTGAGGAAGGTTCTGAGACGGAGACAAGCAGGCCGCCATGGCAGAGACTAAATGAGCAGGTCGCGCCCAGGCAGTGCCATGTTCTAACTCATGCCGTGCTTGTTAAAATGCAGGCTCCAGTTTAATGGGGCCAGGGGAGGGTCTGGGGCTGGGATGTCCTGCCAGGCCCTAAGGTCTGCCGCTGGCCCACAAAGCACACTTCTTAATAACTGAGGCCCTCGGGTTTCTCTCCATCGGTGGTTCTCAAAGTGTGCTCACCAGACCAGCAGCTTCAGTGTTACCTGGAAACTTGTTAGAAATGGAAAATCAGAAGCTCTGGGGCGGGGCCCAGCAATCCGTACTGTAACCATGGCCCAAGGCGATTCTGATGGCTGCTAAGCCCCGGCACAGAAGTCACCAGCCACGTGTGGCTATTGAGCACCCACATGGTGTCTCGTCTGAACTGAAACATGCTGTGTGTGTGTATAGGTTACACAGCAGATCTCAGGACTTATTAATTATTGTTCTATAAATGCTGGTTGAAATACTAGCTTGAATATAATTGGTTAGCAACATTAAACTAGTTTCACCTGTTTTAGTTTGCTTGCCTTAATGTGGCTACTAAAATTGTTTAATTACTCATGTGGTTAACTTTACAGTTGCACTGCGCAGAGCCACAGTGGACTTTGAGAATCACTGCTGTAGAGCAATAGCTCTCAGCTGGGACAGTTTGCTCCCCAAGGGACATTTGGCAGTATCTGGAGATGTTTTTGGTTGTCACAAATGGGAATGGAGGGTTTATTGGCATCTAATAGATGAAGGCTGGGAGGCCACTAAATATTGTATAATGCACAGGATAATCCCCCCCACAAAGAATTACCCAGGTCAAACTGTCAACAGTGTTATTGCAGAATTGTATACCTGAAACCGATACAATGTTCTTAACAATGTCACGCCAATAAATTCAATTTAAAAAATTGTCAGTAGTGTGGAGGATGAGAAATCTGTCTAGTGATTCTGCACATTAGACTTACTCAGGGAGAGTTAACAATACTAATGTCCTTGCCCTTGGCCTATCCCTAGACTAATTAAATGAAAACTCTGGTACCAAGGCCTTGGCATTGCTTGTTTGCTCTGTTTTGCTTTTTAAGTTCCCCAGGGAGTCCAATGGCCAGCCAAGGCTGAGAAACTCTGTCAGAGAAGGAAGTTCAAGGGCCTCACTCCTGTACAAAAGCTCAGCACCCAGACCTGAGGTCTGCATTTCCACCGGGTTCCCAGGTGATGCTGTTGCTGCTGCCGCATGTCCTGTGGAGCATTTTACACCCTATTCAATGAAGTACTCAGCATGTCCACTCCCCAGACAGCCCCGCACAGGAAGAATGCAGTCCCACCAGTCCGGGGCAGCTGCTTCCTGCAGAGGAGAAGACAGTCCCACTACCAGAGGTCCCCCCTGACTAGAACCTGACACTCTTGTCATAGTGGCTTCCTGTTTTTGCTGAGACAGATGCGGCTCTTTTATGGAATGGGCGGGGGGAACAATAAAGATTTTAGAGGTCAAATAATCATGTCAATCCTTTCTGCCCAGCATTGCAGGCAGGGAACAAATATTTTAGTTACAGCTTCATGAAACCCCTTCCGCTTGACTCTTTAATTTCTGACAACACACAATTCAGTAGCTTTAAAGCATGTATTTACATATTATAAAAGTGTACACATTAATAACTTGCCCCTAAAACTAATTACTAAGAAAGCAGGAATCAAGGAAAACTGCAGCTTTAAATATTATGTGGTTCCCTACTCTGTAAATAACATTTGAAATACACAGGTAAATCTAAAGAGAGGACCCTATGTGCACACACAGGCACTCACACATTCACACACGTGTGTGTGCACTCACGGACACACAGGATTTCCTTTCTGAGCACACTGCTTCCTTGTTCTACCCCGGGACACTGCCCAGGCCTCCTTCATTCCCACTCCACCCCCCGGCGGCCTCACAGCCCTTCTCTAAGGCCCTTTCCCCCCTGTTTTCTCAATGGGTGGTTTCCCACCTCCTCCCAGTCTTTGCTCAGCTTTCACCTTCTTTCTCCCATCTGCACCCCTCTTTTCAACCATTTTCCCCTGCTTTTTCTCCATAGTATTTACCATATTTCACCAGCACTGCTGGCTTTGCTGCTTCTGTGTATTGTTTATTGTCTGCCTTCCATGCAAGAGTCTAAGCTCCACAAGGGTAGAAATTTTGGTTTTGCTCATTGACATGACTCAGAGGCCCAGAATGCATGATCCAAGTAGGCAGGCAATGAATAGTTACTGATTAAATAGGTGTTTTTTTAAACCAAAAATACTTCATTTTTCTCACAACTTCACTGTTTTTATTAGGTATGTTGTTCCCAAGATTCTTTTTGGAGGCTGTACCGTGGCTCTGCCCTGAGCAAGGGATTAGAAAGCCTATTTGACAGGCCATCACCAGTTTAATTGAGAATCCAAGCACCTTCTGGAACGGAAATGCTGTCACTGAGATGGCACCACGGTTAATGCTGTGAAATAATCATAGTCAAGGTCAAAGAGGTCTACAGAGGCCAGGCTATTACAACTCTTGCAAACTGTGTACTTGGAAAGCCCCCAGAGGTCGGAGCCGGCAGGTTAGGCAGAGACTGAGCATGACGACATGGGGTAGATAAGGCCCCATAAACCACCCTGGGGACTCCAGTGTCTCTGGTCCTAGTCCCTCTGCCCCTGACCATCTGATAACGCCCGAGCTGTACCACCTACAAGCACAGGGGCACCCATATTCCGATTGTCTTCGTCGGCTTCAACCGAAACAGTACATCATAAAAGATTAAATACTGAAACAAGTATGGAGTGTAGCTGTCTTCTATTAAGCCAACCATTAAGGAGATTGGCAAAAAAAAGTAAAATAAGGAGATTTGGGGAAAAGGTAAAATAATGCCACTATTCCCACTGTCTGGGGGGGCAGTTTGAAAATAGTTATTTTTATAAAAATATGTTATTTATGTTAACAGGCAACCACTTTATTATTTTAAACAAATTAATGCATAAATTTTAAGTTAATTTCTAATATATATATATATATATATATATATATATATATATATATATATATATATACTCCTACATACATGTAACTCCTGTAAGCAACAACTCTTTTCGGAGTCCTCAACAGCTTTCCCAAGTATGAAAGTGCCCAGAGCTTGAACACTGTGAGAACTACTGTACAGGATGGAGCAAAGCAAAAGGAAACAGGCCTCTTGTGGGAAACAAACTTTGCGAGTAGGCTATTGAGTAAGCAGAATGAAACATGCTGATAAGAAGGAAGAAGTCAACCTGCTTATAAAACAAATAAACAAAGCCATGGAAAGGACTGGAAAGAGTCTAAATTGGGTTCTCCATGTTCTCTTCGTTGTGGCTATTTACTGTCAGAGATAACCGAACTGCTACCCGGGGCACACTCCGCACCCACTTCTGACCCTGCCCCTCTCTCTGCCCACAATGATCTTCTACCAGATAGCCACATAACTAACCTCCTCACCTCCCTCAAGTCCTTTATCACAAATCGTCCTCCCAAAGACAGCCCGGTTCAAAACCGCAACCACCCGCCCTCCATCCAGCTTTGCCTTTCCTCTTTCCCTAGCATTTGGCGCCTGCTGCAACACCACGCAGCCCATTTGTTTACGCCTCTACTGGCGGCGTCTGCCCTTGCAAGGATGGAGGGTCCGGGAAGGAAGGCTTTTCGTAGGTCTTGTTCTCTAGCCCACTCCCCTGTTCTACAGCAGTGCCCGAAAGAGCAAATACTTGATTCAGTGAAGGAGCGTGAGTTATGCAGATGGGGACAGTGGAGCTCAGGACATCGAGACTGGCCCCCAGGCCTCAGCAGAACGTGGCGCTGCACCCTGGTTCAGAGGATCGCCAGGTGTACCATCTTCAGAAAAATTGTTAAGCTCCTTTGGCCTCAATGTTCTCACATGTAGAATTCACCTCACAGGATTGTGGTGAAAATAATACCTGAGAATTGTGTATTACCTGTTATTTAGTAATTGATCGTTAATCACACTGCTATGGTCATTGCTTTGATATCAGCTACTTTATCTTTAACGGTCCTGGTAGCCAGAATCCAGGGTTTCCTGGATGGATTAAAGGCCATGAACAGCCCCAGGTTTACTTTTGCTACATAAAGAGTAGCCCAATTGTCCATTGCCCAAGAGGATAATATCTTTCCAGACTCAGGGATATAAATAAAGCGGATCTATCTCATAGAATGTCTGTGCTAGAAGCATCATGAAAATTCAATCTTGAGTTTAATCTTTATTTCATCTGATCAGGAAATGAAGGTTGTGGTAAAGAGGTCTTCTAAATACCACATAGTTTGTTGGGATAGAGTAGAACCTAAAAACCAGACCAATTTCTGGATTCCCAGGCCAATATTCTTTCCACTCCTACCAGCACAAAAAATGTATATGGGAGCCTTTAAGAAGTCCCAGACTTTCATGCTGTCCAAGGTTAGCATTGACAAGCACAAGGTAATTGAACTTATGTCTGGGACGGACCCGGGATGCCTCTTCATCAGTAGCCACTCATAAAATATGCCTGTCATCTTTATAATTCACAATTAGTGGTTTGCACAAGAATAAACATTGAACAAATAAATCCTGCAAACACAGTGAAAGAACACTAAGTTCCTTCATGTAACCACCTAAAAGATTCTAATCAAGGAAAGATAAGTCAGTCAAGCAACTGCTGCAGAGTTTTTCCAGTCTTAGTATATTACTTTTAAATCTCAAACAGTATCTATAAATTGTACAATATTTATAGATATTTTATAGCTATTAAAAATTTATAGATATTTTGCATCAAAATTCTTTAACCAATTTAGTCAACTACATTAGCTATCCCCTGATTATTGCTCAGAAGTGTCAAAAGCGGTAAAATCCATGGGATTTATTCTACTATTGTTGATAGTCTCTCCTAATTACATGTTTAAAATTAGCCGCCCTACCCACATACAGGCAGTTAGAAAGCTGGCTCTTCCACTTGTGCAGACAAATGACCAAATGACATGGACTGAAACCACGGCCGTATGAAAATTCAAATATGCAAGAAGTGACAGTCTGGTCTCTGATCAAGTTTCCAAATATGTTACTAAAAATAAACCAAGGAAGTAAATAAAACAGTTGCTATAGACATGTGTTTGAATCACGAAAGCAAATGAAAGATCCCTCCTTCTTGCCACACATGACCCCTCAGACTCCACTGCCCGACACATGCCTGTGCACATGAACATCATGAATACATGCAGCCAGCACCACGGAGGCCTCCAAGATGGTGCAAAACACAGAATCATAGGCAAGTGCCCCAGTGAGGTTCTTTACCAGTGCCACAGAAAAGTGCCGTTATGAAGTTCTTTACCTGAACAACCTAATTTTTAACCCATCTTCAATTCATCCATTCATTCAATGAACACTTATGAAGCGAGTCAGGTATAAAACATTTAGAATGTGAAAACGAATGACACTGTGATCTATTAGCCAGCTTACAATTTAGAAACATTCGTCCAGACCAAGCCTATTTCAAAAGCAATGGGTAGATACAGGAAATGAAAATGAAAGCATCCATGTTGAACTGGAGTAGAGGTCACCCTCACCAGTGAGCAAAGGCTGAACACAGGGTTGGTTCAAGGTGGAAAACAAACAGGAAATGTACATCTTGTTCTAACAGATTAAATCTAAGTTTCAGAAGTTGGACAGGAAATATAAGCAGTAATTTCATCAGGGCTAAACAGGAAGTTTATGAACAAGAAGGGGCAAGAGCCTATCCAGAACCAATGACAAGTACTCTACAGAATGTGCAGGAGAAAATGAATGGGATCCTGAGTCCACAGACTGCTGAGGAGAACAATCATGGCATCATCACAGATGACACTCTTCTGAGCAGGCATCAGGACACCTCTGCAACAAAGTACATTATCCCCACCCTTTTCTTACCCCAGTGGACCACAGCCAGACAAGGCCAACAAAGATGCAGCAGATGAATTAGGTGGGCCTTGGCAAAGTGATAAGCATATGAAATAAAACAAGTTTGGGCCATTCCAGCCTTGTGGAAATCAAACGAATAAAAGCTGCATGTTTAGCTCTGAGAAGTGGACGGAAGGAAGAGTATTCGGCAACATAACTGACTTTGCCCAAACAAAAGACTGTGGGTGGGTTCCTTAGCTTTTAGGGCCCTGAACTTCTATCTCCCATCTACTAAATCATGGTAGTCAACTGGTTTCTTAAATAATTCCAGAACAACAATTCAGACCTATTCATTCACTTTTATCTGCTTGCCTGTTCCCCTGGTTTTTCACCCTACAGAGACACCGTATGTCCTGAGTAGGAGCACAAACTCTAAAGTTGGACAGCCTGATTCAGAATCATGCCTGCCCCTGCTACTTGCGTGGTCTTAACAGAGTTAATATTGCCAGACTCCAATTTCCTCATCTGTAAAAGGAGGAAGGCAGTAGGGAACTACGACTAGGATCTGTTGTGAGGTTTTTAAAAGGCCACCACATGGTTAAGAGTCCATAACCTTGGCCCTGATGAGCATCTGGTGATCTGGTGTTGTTAGCAAAGGGGCTTGTGGTGTCAATGGCCATCACTGTCCTGAAGAGAGTGCAGAGTCAGCGTAGCCTTTTCAGTATTTCATTGTTCTTTTTCTTGGGGATTCTTAAAAATAAATTCACATCTTGATATCCTCCTATATGTACAATTGAGCTCATCTACACTGGATGGCCTCAGAGGGGCCCTGTGAAGTCTCTGAGCACCTCCTCTCACCTGGGCTGATGCTCACATCCACAAGGGCTAGGCCTCCATTTCCTTCACGAGTTAGGCTCTGAGCAAGTCGGTTCTCATTCTAGCACTTCCGTTCATGTCCAAGAAGTCAGGCTCCACACCTGAGTTCCCACCTCTAGTATCGTCTGGTGGAGCCCAAGCAGTGCATGCGCTCAGGACATAGCCCTGCGCAGCCTGGCTGAGCGAGCAAAGCGAAGCAACAAGCGAGAGAAATGACTACAAGAATGGCCCCAAGAGCAGTGAAAGCGTCTAGATGCAATGGCGCGGGCGGCCACAGTTAACTTGATTTCCTTCTGTCCTGACCAGTTCCTGGACAACAAACTATTCTAGGGGAGAAAACTTGTAAGGCACCTTAATGATTCCTTGATGCGTGCTCAGAATGCATTCATTATGTTCAGTGTGCAATAATTAATTAGACCTTCTAATTATCAAGCCAAAGATAACCATCAAAGTAAAGAAACCAAAAATAACGTCTTTTTAAGGGAGAAAAAACAATAACAGGAAGCACAGTCATCTCTTCTGACTCCTTGGGTACCTTTGATCAGGACCTTTAATCTCTTTAGCCTGGAGCCCCAGTGCACCATGGCCTTGTAACCTCATGCCAGGCTTGGAGTAAGATCCCCAGGACCCTGGCTATAGCTTGAATTATTGGTGCTTAGAACATGGAAGCTTAAGCCATCGAGTCCTAGGTCCCTCTAATCCAAAGCTGTGATGCATGATGCAAATATGCCCTTTTGGTGGAATTGGTCCAATTGACCCTCTACTCTGAGGCTTTCTTTTGGGGGCCTCTGAGGCAGAGGCTGAAGAACCATTTGATGGCCTACGAGTCAACCCCATTTTTCCCTACCCCCACCTTTCACTTTTAGCCCCAGTGGTGCTGGAAACTGCTGTAAAGAAGACTAGGCCCAAAAGAGAACTGACTTCAAGCAAGCCCTTTACAAATGTGCATCTTTTTAAATGTGGCTCCCTTTTAAGAACTGTCAGAGTCAGAATTAAAATAAATCACAAGCGTGGCTGTCTAACTACCATAAATCACACTCCAATGAGCAATGTGCATCCAATTTTTCTGAAGGCTCTCGTCCTGTGTTAGTAAGATGTCTGTGGATAAGCAAAGACAAAGGAGAATATAGACCTATTTAGATAAGACAACCAGCTAATGGGGAGAGCAAAGATACTGTCCAGAGCAGCCAAAAATACTCACTAAAATAATCCATTAAAGAAAGGCCAGCCTCATTATGCTGGTGGGTCTCAAAATCTTCAGTGCATAAAAATCACCTGGGTATCTGTAAAAACCACAGATTCCCAGGCCCCACCCCCTTGAAGATGCCCGAGGAGAAAGACCCAGGAGTTTCTATTTGTAACAAGTATTCCAGGAATATGGGAGATGTATGATAAAATGGTTGGAAATAGGACCCGCAGGCAAGGGCCAAAGAATGTGAGTTATGTAGAAAAATAGAGAGAGAATTTCATTTTTTCAAGTCTGTGTATAGAGATTATAGATATAGATTATAGATTATAACACAATTTTCTATTTTCACTAATCTGGACAACTTGAATTTCAACAGGAGATGCTCAGGTAAGATAGACTGAGTGAACATTATCTTGCTTGGAAATAACAACGAATGGGAAATATAAATATTTCTTCTGGAGGGATTATAAGAATACAGTATCAGGAGTTCTTTCTGAGTTATTTGCTTTTTAAGCAGGGCTGTCTAGGTCTAGAATCAGTGAAGACAAGGAGATTGCCTAGAAAGCTCTATTTTATGAAAGAAAACGGCATCTTTCCAAGGACTCACGATGTTACCACAAAACTGTTCTTACCTGTGGGTTGCACGCCCCCAACACTGCTTATATCTGTTTGTCCTGCTCTTGCCAATCATGTCTTCACACAGGGAAACAAGGTACAAAAGAATCAATGTCAAATCCATTCTGAAGAAATTGATTTTGCTTAACTGGGTGCCACCTAGGGGGTAAAACTGGCTTTTAAGTATACTATGCTGTTCTTAAACCCAGAATGAGAAAGATCCAGAACCCTCTTCCTCTTCTTCCAGAAACATATGCAGCCCATGCATATGAAGGGGGGGGGGGATAAGAAGGAAGGAACATCTGAAACATTCTTCACCATTTGCATCTTTCTCAAACTTCCAATCAGTATTGGCAGCAAGAGATCTTGGGGCATTCTAGCCGCAGAGTTCTCCATTTACCTCACAGTGTAAAGTTACTTTGTCACCAAATTTAAGCACGTAAGCGATCTAAAAAGTAATTAAGAAAATTATCTTATAAAGGACACATGGACAACAACTAAGGGGGGTGGAAATGGGAGGGAGGTGGGGAGCACGGGGGAGGTGGGCAGGGATGGGAGTAAAAGACAGAAAACTGTACTTGAACAACAATTAAATAATTTTCTTAAAAAATAGGCCAAATACCTTTAAAAATGATCCGTTAAGACTATTTTCTTAGGTATCATTTCTTGCTCTTTAAGAAAATTTAAAAAGCCACTTGAACAGAAAATATTTTCCAAACACTTATAGTTTTCATAAGGCAAACCACAATTACAAGGGCAAACAGGAAATTAAAATCAACTATAAATGTATTCCTAAACCTCCTGCAGTTTTTTCTGTTTCTTTATTCAGGAAATTAAATGATGCTGAATGACAAGATCTGAAGTCTCTCAAGTGTTTGAGAGGAAGTGCAGCTCTGACTTCAAAGACTGTGATGGCAAAAGATGTCATGGTCAAGGGGGCTGAATGGATTTGGGGGCAAATGCAGGTGAAACACTGTCAGGAAGAGCCAATCTGTTGTGGTCCATGGTTTTTGTCTCCAGAATTTACTTCCCAGGGACTTCTATGAATGTGAGTGGGTTTGAGAGATAACCTACCAGTGAGTCTCAATGCACCCCAGGATGCAATGAGCATGACATCGAGGTTAGTGGGGAGAAACATGGCCCTGCTTGTCAGCGTGATAATGGGCAAAGGATCCTAAGCCTTCACTTTCTGGAAACTGAGATTAATTACATTAAATGAGAAGGTTGCTCTGAAGATTAAATGAGAAAATGTGCAATCAAAGCACTTGGTCTAAATAACACTACTGAGATATTAATTTTTGTCATTATTCCAGTTGTATTTTTTGAAATTCTTGTAACAAGATGAATAATAGTAAGATGATCGAAAGACTTAAAGGGCTTCAATCATTGCATCATCTCTGTAAAACAAATGATACAATGTCCTATGACCTGGGCAAGGTGGCTGGCAGATATGTAAGGAGGCTTGAAAGGATCAAATAGGCTAACCAGGACACACAGCAGACAATGTCCATTAGATCTGTTTGGTTAATGATACAGGGCCCATTCATTCAGCTGATATTTACTGAGTATAAAGTATGCTTCGTGCACTATGTTAGAGCCATGGGCAGAGAGTATTGAGTAAAATAAGGCTTCTAGCCTAACAATTTAAAGTCTAGTACAGATGAAAAACATTGAAAAATTCATACCTCCAAGTATGCAGCAGTTTACTTAGGAGATGATTCCAGGAATCACTGTGAGTGGGGAAGATACAGGAGGGGGAGGAAAATTAATAAAGAGTGTATTGACCAGCCAGCTACCTCTATGGTAGAGTGGTCAACTATCCCGGTTTATATGGGATTCAGGGGAGTTCCCAGGACACATAACTTTCCATGTTAAAATTGGGGCAGTTCCAAGGAATCTGGAAGGAATTGATCATCTTACTCCACAGGCAACTGTGTCTCAGTCACTCTGGAGACCTTCAGAGAGGCTGTGTGCAACACAACTTAGAATTATCTTGAAAGGCAAGGAAGTGGAGATTTTACCCAACAACCCTCAGTGACTGAAGGTAACCCCAAGGCGTTAGCAGGCAGGGGCAGGGCATGCTCCTGTGTCCCTCCAGAAGAAAGACACTGGAAGATGTGGGCATATCTAAGGAGAGTCTGCAGGCAAAATCTGGGGTCCGCCAAGGGTACAAGGGTGCAGCACCAACACCACCTGATGCATGACTTTTTTTCCTCCAGTCTGACAGGCAAAAAGGTGATCTCACTATTGTTTGTTTACATTTGGCTTTCCTATTAGTGGGGAGTTTAGACCTAACTTCATATCTGTATCCCTTTCTGAGACTCGAGCTGTTGATTATTTAAAGAGAGATTTAGAGTAGGTTATTTTCTTGGCCTGGGACAGTTGGCTTCCATAATAGAAAACACTAATGTATGTTGCTCAGTTTGCTTAGAATATGTGTGTGCTGGGGTGGGGGTAGAGGAGGGGAGCTGGGTAAGGTCCTTCACGTGAACTGCAGATGAGAACGGACAATCCGCTCACAGCGTTCCCAGTGCCACAACACCTGTTACAGCTCCATTCACCTTTACAACAGAACTGAGGTCCTGGGGTTGCGTCTGTCCCATTGCGTAGGTTCCCGTGGTGGTCATGACTTCTGTCTGTGTCTCCTCCAAGGCTCCTCTGACACACCCCTTCCTCTCAGGCCTATTTTCAGATCACGCCCAACTCCCCATAAGTTCCCGTAACTCCCTATAAACTGTTGGGGGGTATGCACTGCCTCCTTTCACTTCTGCTCTGACTGTTGCGGTCCATTTCTATTTCCTTCAAACTTTCCCAACAGCGGCCTATTTGGAAGTGGAGTCTAGTTCACTGGTAGCAAAGCAGGATGTTTAATGGCACTCTCAGAGAAATCATTATTACAATCTAACACACCAAAATCTCTCCGGTAACGTAAAACCCATGACATTGCTTAGCCTCCAAGTGAAGTCTTCGGGGGCTCACTGTACCATAATAAAGCATGAGCTCTGTACATTCAGAAGAAAAGTGAATCACACATTCTACACTTCAGATTCTAACACTTTATTGATTAAGCTTTCAAACATTTTTCCAACCACCTACGACCTGTCACTGTCATCTTCCCTGGTTTTACACATTTCATCTCACCATGTTTCTCAGCACATACACTGTGTTTCACCAAGCTTACCCCCAGTCATGATTATAAACTGACAGTACGTGAGAACGGTGATCTTTCGAAGATTTGATTACTGAGCTTAGACTTTTCCTGCTACTTTTTATCTCAACACTTGCCCCCATTTCAAAGAGTAAGCCAGTCCTTGTTTTTCAGATATAGCAACTAAGATGCCAAGAAATCAAGTGACTTACTTGAACTCACACAACTCATGGTCCAGCCCAGAAGTTCTCTTTCTGGGCTACTTGTCTTTTGTGCACAGCACAAAGGACAAGTGTATCTTCCCCTTCCTGCTTCCCTGGAAAGAAGAGAACGTGTCAGGCAGTCTCTCTCCCGTCCACTCAATGGACTAGGATCGCTGTGCGGCCGACAGGCACAGCCCTCGGACAGGCGCGGCCCCTCCCAGACACGCGGTGCTCACCGTGTCCTGTCTGGAATGTTATTCACGTCTTACAAATAATGTACTGTCTGCATGACCCAAACTCAAGACTCTGGAGGGCACACATCACATTTATATAATATAAGTCTTCACATTCCTCGTGCAGAAGTGCTGGTCCCTACGCCTATGACAGACAGTCCAGAAATATTTAATGAGAATGATAAAACTTTCATAGGCAGAATCGGTTTTTGAAATTATGTTCTGGGTCCAAAATAAATTATAAAATGATATGCATATAATTATATGCATAAATAATGTATGCATAAATAATACAATTATTTACATATAATATAATATAAACTATCATGCATATTTATATATTATATAACTTATATGTATATATTATATAACTATATTAAATTTAACTATATGTACATATAAAGTATATGTGTATAGTATGTGTATATATAAACAATTGTGTATATATAATATATACATATACACACATGCATATTGTATATTATATAGTATATAGTATATATTATAGACACATATGTGTAAACAGTTTTAAGTTTTTATTTTTGAGAGAAAAACTGGATATTTAGTATCCAAATAAGATGAGATATTGGCCCCTGAATACAGAGCCACCTGACAGAATCCGGAGCAGATTCCTCCTAAGGGCATCTTTCTGTAACTGGGAAGGGACTCGTTTCTTGTTGTTTGGTTGCATTTTTTTATTTTGTGATTGTTAGAGAAATCACACTGAAGTCATAAATAGATAGCTGTGCATTGAAGGAGCTGACAATTTTAGGAGACTTCTGGTGTGAAATGCCTGTCCTCAACATACTTCCCAGCGACAGCACTGACCTGAACCTGAAGTAAAATCCTGCAACATTTGGGCAAATGATGAAGCCGAAAGCAACCTCTGTTCTAGAGCTGAGAGTCGAAAGACTGCTGAACACCGAAGGGCACTTCCCTGGGGCAGTGCAGAACAGGGCCAAGGAAAGGCGAGTCCCAAGTACACTCTTGCCACGAGTGATAGGAAATTGAAATTCTGCCTAAATCTCTCCTCTAAGGCGTATGTGGAGACCTTTAAAGTGAGTGATTTTAAAAAAATGTTAAGAAGTATAACTTAAAGGAAAAAGGCTTAAATAAAAAAGAAGGAAGAGAAGGTTTTAGCTAAACAGAGGGGAGAGGTTTTTTTGTTTGTTTGTTTTAAATCTTCAGATACTTATAGGTAAGCAATGGTTTCCATGTAAAACCATTAGCTTTCTTGGTCACAGACTAAAGCAAGTTTGAATTGCCACAGGGAATTTGGGGATTTGTCAGCAAAGGAGAAACTGTGTTAGGAAAAGAGAATGTATTGCTAAGTTGACATAGTAACCAACACTAGGATTTGTGCACAGCAAGGGACCTCAGCTGCCGCTTGGTAGACGGGTACAATGAGAGCAGCAGTATGCTTGTCTGAGTACGCGAAAGTCCCCAAAGGGAACATCTTGGCTTGAATTTGTAACCTAAGTTTTTCACTGCCCTAAGGGAAGGTTAATAACAAGAACAAACGTTTCAGAGGCCCTGGATGGGTGGCCTCGGGAGAATGGTTGCTGGTAGATGACAGGAGGTAACACACACAGCATGTCTGAAGCCATCAAAGTCCATCAGATCCCTGGGCTTTTCAGGGCTTAACATTACTGTTTGAAAGTAACCAACAAAAACAAATGAACTTAATGAACTGTACCCACCTACAAAACATATGAAACCCTAGAAAGATGTGGCCACTAACCCAGATACCTGTTCCATTCATTCAGAAGCAAAGAGCTATAGTAACAGTAAGGTCAGACACCATCACCAAAACCTACATGGTTCTGTGGTGTGACAAAGCAAAATAGAGCAGTTCACAAACATGAAGACTGGGAACATGGATATGCTAACAAGGCAATGTGAAGTGAGGAAATCTGGTTTCCCCAGTTGGATGGAGTTGATGGGGTTTGGCATAATTCCATGTAAAAAGAACGGGCCAAACTTTTGGGTATTCCTTACGTAAGGTGGTGACAGAAAAAGGAACTGTCTGGACATAATCTGCTTTCTCTACAACAAAGGCCTCAGGGTACCATGGTCGACAGAAGACTTTGCACAACTAATCCTCTCCCATTGTGCTTCAGATTCCTTTTGGAAGTTAGTAAAGTATGAAGCGTAATTCTTTTTTAGTAATACGGATCTGTGAAAGTAAAGCATGGCACAAGGCAAAACAAAGTTTTTAATGCTGTCTTCACTTCTGGGCATGAAAAAGAAACTACAGTGTGCATCCTGGCCATTTAAGTGGAATTTCTAATTCACATTATTCTTTCCCAGAACTTGACCTCGAGTTCTAAAGGCTAAAAAGCTGTCACTGACTTCATACTGAAAAAAAAACCCACTAGTCTGGACTTATGCAGGCTGAATTATGTTTACGTTCTTAGATGGAGTTTATTGTGAACTAAACCCCATCTAAGAATGGGGTTTAAAGAATTAAACCCTGCATCTTATTATAAGTTACCTTCTGCCTTCTATCATAAGTTATCTCAGGTGGCACTGGCCACATTAGGAACAGGCATTTTTAGAGGAATTCTGACCCTTCTGAGCAGATGACTGGAGACCCAGGCCAGGTTACCTACCATGATCCAAGGAAGTGCAATCGTAAAATATAACAGGAGCGCACACTCACAGAGGATTAACCTTTGGACCTGGAGCTTCAGGTGCACAGAAGTCCCTGCTCAGAATGCAAACACCCTTGTCAGATCTATGCCTTAAGCCTTATGGGCAGACAGCAAATTGCTCTCATATCTGTGCACAGAGAGCTTTTTAATCCAGCCCTTGGGTACAATTTATGTTCTTTATAATTTCCTTTCTGGTATAAATTTTTTCTATCTCAAAATGTTATCTGTGGTATTACACAGAAGACTGGCATAGCTTTACAAAACTGAACCAATATAATAACTGACTTTTAGAAAGGATTAACAGTTAAGCATACATAAAAATAATAGATTTAAGTAAACTTCATATTGGCTGACGCCAGGATATATTCCATGAACTCCATTATTTTGAATTAAAAATGAATGCTGAACATTTCCAAATGTTGTGGGTGTTTAATATAATTTGTAAAAAAAATGATTTCCAATGTCTCTTTAAATTCAAAATGAAGCTTATAACCTCAGCCACCAGCAGACAGCACAGCTCTGTAGGACAGGGGCCCAAGTTCAGCGCACAGGTGTCGGTGGGGATGGTAGGAAGTAGAAACCACAAGAAACTGAGTTAAGGGCAATGTTTGCTTCTTACGTTCTCTCGAATCCACAATTGACACTTTGCAAGTATAAATTCCAAAGAAATAAACAATCGGAAACATAATAAAATGACCTAGAGATGGATAGAGAAATCAGGGTCCTAGAAATAACAGGGATATTCATGCCCAAAGGGAATCTGGCTCAGGAGAGAGCCGAGGAAGCACCCAGGTGCAAACTGACAGACTGAAATAATAGAAAATCACTGATTTGGATGGGGGGTGGGGCGGGGGTGTTGCTAGTGAGCAGGCTAACTGGTTGTTCTCTTCCACACCTTGTCCCGGGGTTGCTCAAAATTGCTCAGGGAGCCCCCTTCGACACTGCATCCTGCCATTCTCACCAACACCTGGTTTCACTCACTGGCATCCGTATGGGCTGAATGATGCACCTATTTCTTGCCTCTCATCCAGCATGTGCTCAAAAAATATTGATTTTCCTTCTCCTTTTAACCACAAAATAAAAACCAAGGACCAGATGAACTTTTCAATTAAGAATCAGAATGCTCTAATTCCAAAAATATTTTTGAATAGTAGAGGAGGGGGAACCATATCTGAAAAGTTTTATAGAGACCTTTGAGGGCTGAGCTCTGAAGACCACCTATCAATAAATCGTGAAGAACCAGAAGTTGGGATAAATTCCTTGCGATGCCAACATGCTTCTGATTAGCATCCCCATCCCAAACTATTTACACCCCAGGGGAAGAAATTCTAGCTCTTCAGAGAGTTCTTCCCACAACCAAAGAACTGAACTGTTCTTGGAGGTGACTCATGGTCACTGTCCCACTGGAAAGCTTCTTTTCAAACCTTTGCCGCACACAACTGTGTCAAACTCAGATGCGCTGCCTGTGCTAAAATAAGGCCGAGATGTTTGGCCAAATTAGGGGAAAATATACTGTGGGCAGGCAACGAGAGATGAATTTGGCAAGAAAGAATGTCAGGGGGATTTCCAAAGTCTCCACACTGCAGAAATGGTGAGGCTGATCACAAATAATTCAGCAGTGGGTTAGGGAGGAGGGTGCACCAGTGGCGGCAACTGTAATATTCTGGAAGGAAAAACGGAGCTCGAGGGCTTTAAGAAACAAACACCGAGAAAGTACCATACGACTATCGATTGCACCACGAAGGAAAGGAGACAAAGATGCGTCCTAGAACACCACTTCACTGCAGACACCAGAACTCCTTCCTGGCCACCTCTCACCACACGTGTTTTTCAGGTCCCTGCAGAAGAGTTTCTGAAGGTTGTGCTCTTCAGTATAGTATAAAGCATTTGTCCAAGGTTTGCACTATCTCCATTTTTAATACCTGATCATATAGCCAAGGATATGAATTTGCTTAAGCCCAGACAAGCCCCAAGCTGCACAGGCTCGAATGAACATTCGAAATTCCTTTATATACTCTCATTCTCTCTATCTCTCTGTCTCTCTGTCTCTCTCTCACACACACACACACACACTCAAAACACCAACAATGACAGGAACTGCAAACCAGTTTCCTCAATTTCGAGTCACTGCTTTTCATCACGAAGGGTCCCCTCCTCCATCACGCAGCTCCGCACCACAGAGCAAAGGAAGGGTGTAGGACCCTAGTGTTATCACTCAGACCCTTCCCCCTCCCTGTGTGAAATCTTCAAAGGCCTCTCGCTGCCCACAGAAAATGCAAACCCGAGCCCCACAGCCCCGCGTGACGCCTCCCAGAACGAGGAAGTGCTGGTGCATGCCTCCCACAGAGGGCACACGCTCAGGCTGCAGAGTCGGCCACCGCCTCCTGGGTTGCTAACAGCCCTGACCACCAGTGGAGGTGCACGGAGAAGCTCCCAGCCACCCACGGGGGGGGGGGGGGACAAATCTCCCACATGGCACGCAGAGACAAGTGCTGTCGTAGGGTGTGGCCTAGAGCTATGAAAAGGGGAAATACAGCAAACACACCAGACCCAGGGCAGCGAGAGGGTCCAAGACTCCCCCTTGCCGCCATCACGCATGGAGCATCGCCTTACTGAACTCTCAGCCCATCAAATTGTAGCAGGAGGACTGTCTGCACAGCTGGGAAATGGAGCTCTTTTGAAGGGCTTCCTTCTCCACAGAACTTAGGGGTGTTTAAATAACATTCACCTGATTTTTCCTGCATGTTTATCATACATGGTTTTGTGTATTATAAGTAACTGGATTTTCTCTAAGGTTTTCTATACTGGAAAATCCTATACTGGATTTTGTCTATACATGAGAAATTCTGCAATATGAGCCAAGCAAATTCTCCAAAAATTGTTTCTATTGGGACAAAAATACTGAGATTATTCACCCACACATAATTTTAGATGTTTTTCTCTCTCTGATTTTAAATCTTTGGGTAGAAAATCAGCTAAAACAAAGGTATCTTTAGAAAACCAGATTTTGTTTCTTTATAGCAACAAAGATTAGCACCCTAGAAATACGTCTGTGAATGAAAGATGGTAGAGGGAGAACATCAGGACTCGGGGCTGATACGACCTTGGTTTGTGTGTTTTTTAGCTCCCTATTTCTATGCAGTGTGGGAGGCACTGTTTTTTCTTTCCAATGAATGAAATAAAGTGGCATATCTTCCAGGTACTTTGCATGTGGCAATAGATAACCAGTACACAGCATCTGAGAAGCCAACATTATTTTATAAACAAAAGCTCCAATTATGAAACAGTTAATATAGTCCATATTTCAGCCACCAGTTTTTTAAAAAGTGATTATAACCTAAGTGTGTATGCTCCATAATATGTATAAGGAAAGAGGAGGGCAGGGAAGAAGAAATGTGCATTTCTTGCCAGTGGTGAGGCTTCCAAAAACAGATGTCATATAAGAGGCATGCTTCTGAAAGTCCTATGTAAGCAGGTTCCTTGTAAATCTTTACAACAAATACCTACCGAGTAAGAATGTGTCAGTTATGGCCTCAACCAGCAAGTCGGTAAAAATAACAAAAATATCTCTACCCTCCAGAATCTTGCTCTCTGGCAAACAATTTGATAGTTAATATGTAAGTTTAAAAACTGGTTTAAACCAAGAGTTGGCAAACTTTTTCTGTTAACGGCCAATAGTAAATATTTTAGGCTTTGCAGGCCAACTTTGCCAAAGCAGTACAAAAGCACTTTTAGAAAACACACAAATGAATAACAACAATTGAAGTTTCAATAAAACTTTATTTTAGGGCACTAAAATTTGAATGTTGCATAACTTTCATGTGTTTTAAATATTATTATGATTTTGATTTTTTTTATCATTTGATAACGTAGAAACAATCCCTTGCTTGCAGCTGCACAACAAGAGGCAGTGGGTTGGACTTGATCCCTGGGCCCATCCCTGGTTTCAATTAGAATCAAATGGGCTTTAAGCACATGGAAATAAATAAACAGATGGTTCATGCTATCAGCTGAACTTACTGTTTTGGATTGCCATTGATATTGATATGGGAAACTTTGAAAAACCTCTGTTTAACCTTTATTTGCCCAGACCCCAGGCGCCCTAGAGAGAATGATGGGGCCGTCTTTCTGCCCTTTTGTGCTAAACAGCAGTAGTTGCTTGTTTAAGCATAATAATATAAGTATCTATTTTCTATATCTGGTTTCTTCCACGTGTAAGGGCATGAATCACTGTCTGCAAGAACAGCCTCAGAATATTTACCAGAGAAGAGCTCTGGGAAGTATCAAGGAGCCAGACAAGTTGACCAAGAAGGGAGAAAACCATTGAGATGAGTGGGAGGTATATCAACAAAGGCAGCACGAGGCTGCATGTGTATTAAGCAAGAAGCACCCAAACAGTAAAAGTGGGATGTGCTGGGGGGAAAGGACAAAGTACCGATACTTCGAAAAGTAAAAAATCCCCCTTCTTTGTAAAGCTGCCTCTTAGAGCATACTTAAAACACCTGGAGCCAGGCAAAAATGGAAGCATGGAGAGAAATAATAAATAATAATTTAAGAAGAAGACATAGTTAGTGAATGGTGAATGACTATTTTTGGTATATTTTTATCTAGATTGCCACCCACTTTTCTTTTAAACTTTTGTCATTCCACTAAATGCTGAAATAAATAAGCTTGTTTAAACAAGAGACTTGCTGCAGGTATTTGATGCTTTGCAAATTAAAGTTTTGTATTTTCTTCTTTCTTCTACAAAGAGCCTTCAAAAACTATTATAAACATTGAAAATCTATGGACTAGCTCTCCGCAGGAAGTCTGTTGCTACCCCCACCCACCCAATCCACCCCTCTGTCCTCCCACTATGGCTGCATGAAAGAGCTATCTCTATTAGGAGGAAAAGAGAGAGTCAAAGACACACATGTTTCTACCCTTGTGGTCAGGAATGATGTGTCTCCTGCTACACTTCCTTCCACTCCTCCCTGTGGTGTGGAGGTGCACTCTCTATCCCCAGTGTCGCAGCTATGACTTATGTTTTCACGTTCTGATGCTCTTTGTGGCTTCCTCTCTTCTTCTTGGGGCCCATGATGGCTTCATTCAAAGTACGCTTTCCAACAGCTGGTGGTTTCCTGTCAGGCAAGAGCCCCCTCCCCAACTGTTTCCATCATCTCTTCCCACATACACTCAAACAATACAAATTAGGTATGCATATAAACCAAACTGACCTAAGGTAGGTCTGGTCTACTTTGGAGGAGAAAAACAGAAAAGTCATTTAATGATATACAGGATGTATTATATTTTTGCATGATTTATACGGTAGCAACTAGATAACTAATGACTTATGGGTTTCTTTTCACTCAGAAAGTCATATGATTCTTCTCTTAGGTCCAAATTAACCACTTCCACTTTGCTTACTTTACCAAAAAAAAAAAGAACAGCTTGCAACAGTCAACAGTATCATTTTTTAAATAGATTCTATAAAACCTCCCTTTCCTGCAAATCATGCTCTTTCTTATTTAATGCTTTAGCTTATACTGGCAAAATGTAATAATACTTTTGAAATATGAGTGTGAATAAAGTTTTGCTCTTATTATTAGTATTTCTCTTACAGTGAGCTTAGCTTTGGCCCTACAAACACATAGCTTGCCTATATAAAAACAGTGCATATATAATCATAGTCTCTGAAAACACATCAACAGCACAAATTTAAAAGCTGGAAGGAAGGAAGGTAGGAAGAGAGGGAGAGAGAGGGGGGAAGGAAGGAAGGAAGGAAGGAAGGAAGGAAGGAAGGAAGGAAGGAAGGAAGGAAGGAAGGAAGGGAGGGAGGGAGGGAGGGAGGGAGGGAGGGAGGGAGGGAGGGAGGGAGGCTCAGATTTAATCAAGGACATATTTGGCTTTTAATTGGGATTCCAACTCTACAAGTGTTCTTCCCCACTCATCTCTATGCTTGCCTGGGGAACAACTTGACTTTTTTCACTCCTGAGAGAAACCCCCTTAAGACCTTTCCTCTTTACAAACATGAGAAACAATGTGATGAAGTCAGTGCATAGAAGGTGAAGAAGCCCCAGGCAGCAAGAACCCTACAGCTTTTCCAAGTATGACCCAGGCTCTCCCTCATTCCCCAAACCAGCTCATAGTCCTTGCTCTGCCAATATCTGCAACTGCCAAGTCAAACATCCAGTCTTGGATGACCAAGCTCTATATCCTGGAACATGCTCCTTCCCCTCCATCACGACTTCCTGTTTAGGATGCAGTGGTAGGCAGCATAAGATCTCTCAAAAATATTCAGGTCCATTTTCTACCCTAGAGCCTGTGAATATGTTGGGTTACATGGCAAAAGAATTTAAGGTGGCAGATGGAATTAAGGTTGCTCCTGAGCTAGCCTTAAAAAAGGATGACCACCCAGCACTATCTGAGTGCACCCAACATAACCATCAGGGTTCTTAAAAGTAGAAGAGGAAATCAGAGTGATATGGTATAAAAACAACTCAGGCTGCCATTGCTGGGTTTGAAGATGGAGAAAGGACCATGAGCCAAGGAACGTGGGCAGTTCATACAAGCTGAAAAAGGCAAGGAAGAAGTCCTTCCCCTTGAGCCTACAAAAAGGACCACAACTCTGCTGGCACTTGGGTTTTAGCCCAGGGAGATCTGTGTCAGATTTCTGACCTACAGAGCTGGAACACTATAAATTCATGATGTTTCAGGCCACTGCGTTTGCAGTCATTTACTATAACAGCTACAGAAAACAAAAGCCATTGGTGCCAAATAAACCCATGTTGCTTGGGTAGCATCCTCTATTCATCCTAGACTCCAGGTGGAGGCCCAAGCACACAGCTCATCTTACCTGGTACCTTGTCTTCCCATCACTGGTGGCTGACATCAAATCACACGTGCACTGCATCATCTCTCTAGACTCAACTTACTGCTTAAGTTCCCTTCACAATGCCAATGATGTTTACACAAATTGTATCGATTGCCCTGTAGAAAATTCTTGTGGATGTGCAAAATCAGCCCAACTCTTCATTCATTCATTGAACACTTATAGTTAAGCCGAATTATCTCTAACTTTTCCATAGATGCTTAAGACTCGAAAGGAATTTAAACACTCATGCAAATGAAATTACAGTTATTAGTTCAGAGAGCTAATGTTCAAGAAAATAACTACTTAACTAAATGCCTTTGCCATTACTTTCACTTTTTCTCTTAACTTGGTCTTTTCTAGAAATCTGAAGAACTATAGATCAAAAAGCTGTAACTGATGTGCAGGTCATGGCTTTGCTTTGTAGGAACTCATTTCAGTATAAAAATCCCTTTTTTTGGTTGAAACATAAATGAGTTTCACAAAAAGCTAGTCCTTTACTGGTGGCACAGAGTAATGCTCAAGGCCCAGACCCCAAGTTCAATTTCTCAGGTTCAAAATGATAGTGGCTCTGTTTCTCACAAGCTATAGAAGGAAACATTATTTAACTCCTACTGCCTCTACTTCCCCATCTGTAAAATGAGCAAAATAATAATATCTACTTTCTAGAATAGTTACATGTTAATATATGTAAGAAGCTTAGAACACTGCACATAGAATAAGTGCAACTGGTCACTGTCATTCTTTGTCACTCTCACCATCATGGTTTGGATATCCTGATTAACCTCTGGTTCCTCTGAAGGCCGGAGATTCCAACACCCAGCTTTCTGAAAGAAAATATGATGATGTACTTATTTCCAATGACCACCTAATGCAAAATCCAAGTTTAGAAGACTTTATAATGCTTCTTTTTCACTGCTAAACTTCCTTTAATTAAGGTTCAAAATCATTTTCTCTAGTGGTTTTAAAGCATAGATCACTCAAAATTAACTTCCTTAAGCTCTTTTACGAAATTCCTTAGAAGAGTAATTCTTCAAAGTATAAAAGGCAAGCTGTCAGCATCAAAAGTCTCTGGGGCATTTGTTAAAATATAAGTTCTCAGGCCTCACTTAAGATTTAATGAGTTGGAAAGGAGGCCCATTAATCTAAATATTAATAATCATATTAAATATACTATGTAATTTCTGTGCATACAACATTTAAGAACCACTGCCTTCACCAATCTTTAATTTAGAGCCCATCCTCATTTTATTACATTAGATAATTTGACAAGTAAAAACAATTATGAAGAAAGGCCAGCTTAGCTGACTTGTGCATTATTTTTTTAGAAGATTTTTAAAAATAAATGTCCCTCCCTAGAGCAAGGGACATAAAGGAAAGAATAAACAAATGGGATCTCATCAAAATAAAAAGCTTCTGCATGGCTAAAGAAAATAGTATTAAAATAAAAAGACTACCAACTGTATGGGAAAACATAATTGCCAATGATACCTCAGACAAGGGTTTAATCTCCAAAATATACAAAGAACTTACATGACTCCACTCAAAGAAGACAAATAACCAAACTAAAAAATGGGAAAAGGACTTGAACAGACACTTCTCCAAGGAGGACATACAGAATATACAGAGACACATGAAGAGATGCTCAGTATCCCTAGCTATCAGAGAGATGCAAATTAAAATCACAATGAGAGACCACCTTACGCCAGTCAGAATAGCCATCATAAACAAAGCAACAAACAACAAATGATGGAGAGGTTGTGGGGAAAAGGGGTCCCTAGTTCACTGTTGGTGGGATTGCAGACTGGTACAACCATTATGGAAAACAGTATGGAAGTTTCTCAGAAAACTAAAAATGGATTTGCCTTTTGACCTCGCAATTCCAGTGCTGGGATTATATCCCAAGAACCCTAAAATACCAATCCAAAAGAACCTATGCACCCCAATGTTCATAGCAGCACAATTTATAATAGCCAAGAGCTGGAAGCAACCTAGGTGCCCATCAGTAAATGAATGGATCAAAAAATTGTGGTACATTTACACAATGGAATTCTATGCAGCAGAAAGAAAGAAGGAGCTTCTACCCTTTGCAACAGCTTGGATGGAACTGGAAAGCATTATACTGAGTGAAATAAGCCAGGTGGTGAAAGACAAATACCATATGATCTCACCTTTAACAGGAAGCTAAACAACAAAACAATCAAGCAAGCAAAATATAACCAAAGACAGTGAAATAGAGAACAGGCTGACAGGGACCAGAGGGGAGAGGGGAGGGAATTTCAGGGGGAAAATGGAAAGGGCTTACAGGAACAAGTAATAAAGGACACAGGGACAACAACTAAGGGGGGTGGGAAGCGGAGGGAGGTGGGGAGCTGGGGGGGGGGGGTGTGGGCTGGGATGGAAGTAAAAGACAGAATACTGTAGTTGAAAACTAATTAAAAATAAAAAATAAATAAAATTTTAAAAAACAAAAAAAGAAATCACTTCTGTGCTTTCTCAACAAAGAGAAATAAGAAGTCCTGCCATCCTGAAGTAAGTGACTCATTACCAGAGGAAAGCATTCTTATCTCATGGCTCACATGGCTACCCTGGAGTGAATGAACCCAACCCTGGAGTGAATGAACCCTACACTGCAGCCTTAGCAACACAAAGCCATGTGGTTCTAACAGGGGACACACCTTTCTCAGGGTCTAGATTCTGGTATTTGAGTGGTCAAAGTGCCCTCACATGTGTTATAACACTGAAAATGACAGTGATGGCTGAGTACATTTCTTACTCATTTTCTTTCAACGTGTGATGACTTCCAATAGTGATCAGTTCAGGAGCATTGCCTCAGCATGTTTACCGTGAAACAAAGGGGTTACGTGTCAAAAATGTGCTAAGAATAGATGAGCATTGACATCATCTACAGCTTTATGACGAGTTTTTCTCACATACCCCCAAAAAAGGGAAAGAAAAACTGATTCTGTAGGCAATGCCAAATATTTCTTAATACTATATTCATTTTCATTGTTTTATTTTACTGTGATGAATTAATGTTTAGCCCCAAATATTTAAGAAAATTAGTTTTTGGCACATATGTCTTCATGTGGCTATCTTTTCATTTTTTCAAAGTCTGAAGAGAAGCCCAGCTGCATCAGAATCTTCTGTTTTTCTTTTTTCAAACAAAAATGTCCAAACTATACCTGTAACCTCCAAGGTTAGGGCCTGGAAACCTGCATTTTAACAAGCTTCCCAAGTGATTCCTGTGTACATTTTGAGAATCACTTCTTTGAGAGTATAGAATAAAATTTACTCTTAATAATGTATTTAATGCATTTTTCTTTATTTTTTAAAAATTTTAATTAATTTTATTTACTTATTTTTCAAGTACAGTTTTTTGTCATTTTTTCCCATCCCAGCCTCCCCCGCCCCTTGCTCCCCACCTCCCTCCCATTTCCACCCCCCTTAGTTCTCGTCCCTGTGTCCTTCCTATTTGTTCCTCCAAATCCCTCCCCCTTTTTCCCCTTAACTTCCCTTCCTTCTCCCCTCTGGTCACTGGTCCCCTTGTTCTCTATTTCAGTCTTTGTTTTTGTTTTTTCTGCTTGCTTGTTTGTTTTGTTGTTTAGCTTCCTGTTAAAGGTGAGATCATATGGTATTTGTCTTTCAGCACCTGGCCTATTTCACTCAGCATAATGCTTTCCAGTTCCATCCATGTTGTTGCAAAAAGTAGTAGCTCATTCTTTCTCTCCATTTTTCTTTATTTTTGAAGTGTTTTTGAATTGTCTTAATGGTGGAGTCAACAAACAAATTCAGAAAATTAGCTCATGAGATATCCCTCTTCACAAGAAATTAAGCCTAAGACTGTAGGGAAAAATGAATATTTTCCAAACAAATAAGATGAATTAATATATGAGGAAATAAAATTGAGACAGTGAGCTATGAATTCTTTGACTTTGCCAGTATCAAAAAGATATATCTAAAGCTATATCATCTCTATTAAACTTGTACTATTAAAGTAACTTCCAATAATTTTTTTAAAGTGTCTACTCTGACTACACAGCTGAACAGTTTATTTTTTTATTTAATTGCTGTTCATGTACAGTTGAACAACATGTACTTGACTCCCATCCCAGCCCACACTCCCCAGTGCTCCCCCCTCTCTCCCATTTCCACCCCCCTTAGTTGTTGTCCATGTGTCCTTTATACTAGTTCCTGTAAATCCTTCTCCTTTTCCCCTGAAATTCCCTCCCCTCTCCCCTCTGGTCCCTGTCAACCTGTTCTCTATTTCACTGTCTTTGGTTATATTTTGCTTGCTTGTTTGTTTTGTTGTTTAGCTTCCTGTTAAAGGTGAGATCATATGGTATTTGTCTTTCACCACCTGGCTTATTTCACTCAGCATAATGCTTTCCAGTTCCATCCATGTTGTTGCAAAGGGTAGGAGCTCCTTCTTTCTTTCTGCTGCATAGAATTTCATTGTATATATGTACCATATAATTTTTAAATCTAGGTATCTCCTTAAGAGTCTTTTTCTCTCTCCCTTGAGAAGGTACTACTACGTATTCATCAGAAACATGAATAAAAGGTAAACCATACCAATAAAATGATGCAGTTTGTTGTTGCTGTTGTTGTGTTACCTTCATTCGGCTTTTTATGTTGTTCTTGATGCCCGTAGTGTTAGCACCCATCCGAGAATCGCCCCCGCCCCCCGCATGAATTCATGGAGGAGACTGTGGTCAGGGGTTAGTCACCGGCACCATAACTCATGAGTCCAGTTCCTGGCAATGCAGGTAGCAGTCCCCTGACTGGTTCCTCTTCCCGCAATCTTGGTTTGTCCTGGTCTGTTTGATAAAAGACACCAGCCTCTGTGACTGCCCAGAGCAGGGCCACAAGCGTCACACACAGCTTCCACCCAGCACCCAACAGAGGTGCTGGGATGGTGGCGGCACCTTGGGCTCCGGTTAAGTCACTCAACCCTTCGGGTTATCTCCTTGCATTACCAGTTTCCTATTTAAAATTATAAAAAATATTTTTAAATTATGGGAAATTTACAACATGGAAAATTTTTATATCAGTTTGATATTACCTCATGTGCTTATACAATTGTTAATCTCCTTTTCCACCCAACAATGCATCATAGATCTGTTTTATATTTACTTTTATTTGAACAATTGTATAATGTTGCTTCACATGGCTAAATCATAATTCACCTTCCCTATCTTTATTGTTAAACAATTGTTAAGCAATTATGCTGTTTCCAATGTTTTACTGCCATAAATCACATGTTTTGATGAGCCTGTATGGTTTTATATAGTCAGACATACTACTTTGAAACAGATTCCCAGTTCTAAGATTAACAAAGCAAAGCTATAATGCTTTCTTTTGGAAAAGGTTATGGCAGTTTACAAGGCTCCAACAAACATATTATTAGTTCACTTTTTCACAGTATCTTTGTCAAAATTGAATATACTTCTTTGTTTTTGCTAATTGTATAAGTAAAAAGCAGCCATTTTGCTTATGCTGCTTCAATCCTTTGTTGTTCTTTCTCCAAGTATATTCCCAGTAAAGCTTTAAAAAGGGAAATGAGGAAAGCAGCAAACAGGCAGAATTTGCAAAGACTGGTACACCAAACAGTTACAACCAGCCAGTGAGGAAGGTCGGGAACATACCAGAATGAGTTCAGAAGGAGAAACATGCTGAGTAGAAACACAAGGAGTTCAGGGCCTGGCAGAGTTCTACAATGGCCAACCAGGGAGCCCACTGGTATGGAGGTTGCCAAAGAAAGGGGGCACAAAAAGAAAGGAAGAGAACTAACATTTATTGGGCACCTACATTCCAGCAACTGTGATAGGTAATTTACAGAAAATATAGCATTTAGTGCCTACAACAACCTGCACACTAAATCGCATCCCTCCAAAATTTCATGTCCACCCAGCACTTCAGAATGTGACCTTGTTTGGTTCAGGACTTCCAGCTAAGACAAAGGTATAAGTAGATATACTTTGCCTCCTCACATAACCCAAAAAAGGACAAGAAAAAATTTAAAACAGAAAACATCCAGAACTGCCAGAAATTCAAACTGGATGGAAGTCCAACAACCGAGGAATTAAAGAGAAAACATGCATCCAGACTGGTAGGAGGGGTAGAAATGGACAGCTGGGGCGGAAAGGACACATGGCAAGGTGGCAGCTGGTGGTCCCACACTTATGTTCAGATCAACCGGGAGGAACAACTGGGGAGCAAGACAGACCATGCAACCAGGGTTCCAGTGTAGGGAAAAGAAAGGCTCAAAATCTCTGGCTATAAATCAAAATCTCTGTGCAGATTGAGGCAGTGGGAGAAGCTCCCAGCCTCACAGGAGAGTTAACTGGAGAGACCCATAGGGTCCTAGAATGTACACAAACCCACCCACCTAGGACCAGCACCAGAAGGGCCCAATTTGCTTATGTGTAGTGGGGGAAGTGACTGAAGGCTGGCTGAGAGCCAAGCAAGCCACCTTGTTCCTTCTTGGACTCCTCCCCAACACACAGAACCACAACACATCCAGGTTAGTTGCCCCACCCTGGCAAATACCTAAGGCTCCACCTCTTACAACATAACAGGTGCACCAAGATGAAGAAATATGGCCCAAATGAAAGCACAGATCAAAACTCCAGAAAGACAACTAAGTGATGAAGAGATAGTCAACCTATCAGATTCAGAGTTCAAAACACTGGTGATCAGGATGCTCACAGAAATCATTCCGTATAGTTGCAAAATAGAGGAAAACATGAAAGCTATACAAAATGAAATGAAGAAAAATATATAAGAAACCAACACTGAAGAAAAGGAAAACAAGACTCAAATCAACAATTTGAAACAGAAGGAAGAAATAAACATTCAACCAGAACAGAATGAAGAAACAAGAATTCAGAAAAAATATGGAGAGGCTTAGGAACCTCTGAATGACTTTAAACATTTCAATATCCAAATCATAGGAGGGCCAGAAGGCGAAGAGGAAGAACGAGAAATGGAAAACTTATTTGAACAAATAGTGAAGGAGAACTTCCCCAATCTGGCAAAGGAAATAGTCTTCTAGAAAGCTCAGAGAGTCCCAAAAAAATTAGACCAAAAAAAGCACACATCAAGGCACATCATAAGTACATTATCCAATATTAAAGATAAGGAGAGAATCTTAAAAGCAGCAAGAGAAAAAGAGTCAGTTACCTACAACGGATTTCCCATAAGCCTATCAACTAATTTCTCAAAAGAAACCTTACAGGCAAGAAGGGGCTGGAAAGAAGTATTCAAAGTCTTGAAACACAAGGGCCTACATCCAAGATGACTCTATCCAGCAAAGCTATCATTTAGAATGAAAAGGCAGATAAAGTGCTTCCCAGATAAGGTCAAGTTAAAGGAGTTCATCATCACCAAGCTCTTATTATATAAAATGTTAAAGGGATTTATCTAAGAAAAAGAAGATCAAAACTAAAAAACAATAAAATGACAACAAACTCACAACTATGGACAACTGAACATTTGAGAAAGGTCTAAGCAAACAACTAGAACCGGAACAGAATCACAGAAATGGAGATCACAGGGAGGGTTATCAGCAGGGAGGGAGAGAGGGCGGGGGGAAATGGGAAAAAGGTACAGGGAATAAGAAGCATACCTGGTAGGTACAAAATATACAGAAGGAGGTTAAGAATAGTATAGGAAATGGAGAAGCCAAAGAACTTGTAGGTACCACCCATGGAAATGAACTAAGGTGGGGAAGGGATGCTGGTAGAAGTGGTACAGGATGGAGGGGAATAAAGGGGAGAAAAAAATGGGATAACTGTAATAGCATAATCAACAAAATATACTTCAGAAAAAAAGAACGTGACATCGTTTGGAAATGGCTTTTGCAGATGTAATTAATTAAGATGAGGCCATACTGGGTTAGAATGAACCCTAAAGTCAATGACCATCCTTACAGTAAGGCCATGTGAAGACACAGACATCAACACACACTGGGAGGAAGACTCTGAGGACAGAGGCAGAGACTGGAGTGATGCAGATACAAAACAAAAGAAGCACCAAGCCAGCCAGCAACCCCCAGGAGTTTGAGGAGGCAAGAAGAGTCCTTCCCTAGAGCCTGCAGAGGAAACATGGCCCCACTGACACCTCAGTTTTGGACTTCTGGCTTTTACAATCATGAGACGATAAATTTCTGGGTTTTAGGGCACCGAGTTTGTAGTTGTTTATTGCAGGAGCCCTAAGAAATGAATGCAACTCGATATCTTATTCTGTTTTTACAGATGACAGGGCAGCTCAGAGAGGATCCATATCTTCCAAGGACCTGCAAGTGGCAGAACGGGATTTAAACTGAAGCGGCCCAACTGCAACCCCTGTTCTTTTTCCCACAGTTCGCTGCTCCACAGGCACTGTTGGTTCTTGGACCTGCCTGGACCACCACGTAGCTACGTGCCCTGGAGAGGTCCCAGCGCACATCACCTCTCTGGGCCTCAGTTCTCGGTGTGCAAACCGAAGTGACTGGGACGGGTGCTGCCCGAGGCCCTTCTCACTCTAAGGCATTCGGCACGTCCATCGGCTGCAGCTCCAACCCACGGGAGAGCATCCAGCAAGGGAGGCTCCACGACCCCAGGAATCCTGGCTTGTGGTTCCCCTAAAGGCATTTCCTGTGTCTTACCATGACCCACACATTCCAGGTCCACAACCCATCTACAGAAAGGGGCCTACAAGAAACCAGAGAGGCTTCCGATCCTTACCATCACAGAGTTTGAGTCAGAGGCCAGGGGGTCTCTTGTCTATGACACAGATTGAAATAACAGTCACCTCACTAAGAGCAGAGCACTCAGCAGCCGTCTCTTTGTCGCCGCCCCTCAGGTCAGGGGCTGCTTTTGCCAAGACGCAGTGCTTCCTGCCCTCGGTCTCACAGTCCATTCCTACGCTCTGGAATCATGTACACCTTCTATTGGACGTAATATCTATTTCCCCACTGTAAGTAAAGGCCATCGTGATCTTCAAGCCTTCTGAATCAAACTGTTTACCCTATCTCTCCTTCTTTGATGAGAATTAAAAGAACAGCAATAGCAGCTTCCAATGACAGTGTCTGTTATGTGACAGGCAATGAATGGGCACTTTATCCAGAGTGTCTCATTCCAACCTTGGAACTCCAGACACCACAGTTGCTGTTACTATTCTCTTTTTGTTTTTTGTTTTTTTTCTCTCAAAGAAGGATCTGAGGACCAGGAAATTCAAGGTCATTTAGCCATCTACCCTCATGATACACCCGAGATGAGAAGAGCCAACAAGAGATGGTCACTAAATAATAACAACTTTTATTAAATATCTACACACAACCAGGAAAAGTCTGAAAACATGTGTCACAAAATGTTAATAATTATAACATGTGAGTCAAGGATGACTTTTATTTTCTACTTTGTTCTTGCATTTTGTGACCATGAATTCTGATTCTATTTGTCATCATAATAAAAATATTTCTTCAAAAGACAAAATCTGGGCCTTCAAGGGATTTACAGTGAGGAAAAGCAGAGGGTGTCAACAGCTTGCTCAGCCTCAGGCAACAGATAAGTTGTAAGGGCAGATTCCAACTGCTGGATTTCCAAATTCCTTTTGATCTTCCCTATAGGATACCGCCTCTGGCAATATATTCATTTGCCTGGAGGTTTGTTTATGTTTATCTTGCTCCATTGCAACTGCATTACAGGCTTCTGAGGGCACTGGCAACAGTGCAATTTGAAAGAGCTGCCTTTTGTGGCCTCACCTGAGGTTGCGGGTGGCCCCTCCTCCCTTCTGCCTCCACCCACAGACCTTTGTACCAAAGGAAATGCCAAGGTGGAGCCTGACGGTACTGCCAATACCATCTTACCCAATACCTTGGCCCCCTAAAGAGGTGCTGCAGGTGCAATTACGTGCCTCCAAAATGCTCCTCACAGATTGCATTCTACCTGCCCTGTCACTTAAGTCTGAAATACACTACAGATTCATGAGTGATGACTATCCCATCCCAACACATCAGCCGGTGAAAGAAAGTCCCGAAGGACTCTTTCTTCTCATCTAATTTGTTCATCTGCAAACGAGATACTCAGTGATAGCCTAAAATCTCAAAATCTGCCCCCCTCAAATACCCATGAAGCTGTAAGATTTGAATTTTGCGATACACCCACCTATGATTGGTCTGTTCCCAGCCCTACAGCAACAGACTATGGGGGTCATTAGAACTATGTTGACTTTTCTAACTTTGTTAATGGTTTTAGTCTCCGAACAGATAATTAGATTAGGGATCAGGGCCAACGTGGCTGAATTCCTGACTGTCCTTGTATGGTAGGAACGTGGAGTGAGTAACAAGTAAACACTGACCAGCAGGTTAATTTATTGTTGCTGTTGGACTTAGGAAACCCTTTTATTTTAATCTCGGAATCAGTTACAATAATTGTTTTTCTAATACAAACCATAAAATCATTAACACAATCTAACAGTTATTCAGCAACAAAGGCTGACAAATTATGTGCTTTATTTACCTTTCTGATATTTTTTCCCGCCCTCTGTAGCCTTTCCCAACTTGATCCAGAATGGAACTCTTACTTATTCAGGTACAGAAGCATGAACACGTGAGGCAGGGTCCATTTGGGACCATTTTATGTCCCTGTCCTCCTTTATTCAGTTCACTTTTCGTATAAAATACTACTTGTCATTAAAAGCCGGTGTCAATTAAAATCACTCTCCCCAAACTCAGAAACGGTGTGGGCTCTCGCCAGCATGGCTGAGTTGGCTGAGTGTTGTCCTGCAAAGTGAAGGTTGCCAATTCAATTCCAGGTTGGGATGTGGCCCAGGTCCCCAGCTGGGGTCCATGTGAGAGGCTATCTATCGGTAGATGTTTCTCTCACACATTGATGTTTCCCTCCTTCTCTTTCTCCCTTCTTTCTCCTCTCCCTAAAAGTAAATAAAATCTTAACAAGAAACACTGCGGAAGTCTACCAGGATGGCATGTGACTTAGGACAAGGCTCATAGAGGGACTTGAACTCAGGTCATCACCCCATAGCATGGCCCCCTCTGTGCAGTGACGACCTGCTTATTTTCTTCTTCCTTCTGAAGCCCAAGACATATGTTCCCACAGAGAAAAGAAATGAGAAACAGTGAGGAACAGAAACAGTGGGGAACAGGATGGGGGAGCGAGAGAAAGACGATGCCCTGGTGGCTGGATTCAGGATCCGAATGAACTCACCATGGGAGAATCTCACTAGAGAAGTTGAACTCGTTCTGGGAGCATCTGCCTCATCCTAGAAACACTGCACTGGGCTGAGGCCTGAGTTCTCGGTGCTGAGAAGGTCTGAGAAAGGTACAGGAGGACTCAAGTTCAAGATAAATGTTCTTCCATACGCCATCCTTTCTTCAGGCTTCACTGCCTCAATCCCTGGCTAGTGTCACACTGGCCAGCAAGCTGGACAAGGCCCCGGCCGGCATGGGTGCTGTTCTATGGTGTGGGCGCTGAGGGCAGTGATGACAAGGGCCCCTCGAATGATGAAGACACCCAGAGCATCATCTGAGCCATCCGGCTCCTTCCCGTTCGGGCACAAGGTGCTGTTCTTCGCAGGGGTTCCAACACCCCAAGCCTCTGGAAGGACCCACTGCTCCTGCCTTTGGTCACAGAAAAGAAGAAAAAGAAAGAGGGAAGGGAAATGGAAGTATGGAAATATAAGAAAGAAAATGGGATATTGGATTCATTCACAAAATGGAGCTTTGCCCTGATCCACGATTAGAGGGTTACGAGAGTTACAAATGGTGAAGAAATCTGAATTTCAGTCAAGCACCACTGTAAATGAATATCCAGCAGAAACCTAAGGGAAAGGTGTCATCACTTTCCACGATGGATATTTCCAGAATATTGTTTCTCCTTAAAAATTGAATTATTTGAAACATTATACACCTTCTCCATTGGATGGAGAAGAGAAATTGCAACCTCTAGAATAATAAAGATGTTATGCTATTGGTTAATACCAATGATAACTATAAGCTAAAATCTATTTTAAAGCAGCTATTTAAATCATGGGCATTTCTAAAGGCAAACAGAACATTGAAGTACAGATGTATGCTCATAAAATAAGAATTTTCATATTTTCCCAAATAATTAAATTTGGTCAATTTGGCACAAAACAGAACATTGTAGGTCAATTCTATTTTCTCAGGGACTTACGTTTTCAAATCTTGCATAAAAATACATTTCAAAATGCCCTCTAGTGTACTTGGTTCAAAATGATGGTAAAAAGAGACTGAGGTAATAGCTTCTAAAAACCAAAGTCCAAAACAAGAACATACCCACTGCAGCTGTAGTTTTGCCCCAACCCATTCACTTCACACACAGCCTTTCTCTGCCTTAGCCCTTTTTCCTTCGCCTCACACTGCAACCCTGCACCCATCAGGACAAGCCCACCCTTCCCCCACAAACAATACAACCTGCCTGGCCCTGGACCTTCCGACCATGCCAGCCCCTGGAGTGTGCCTCTTGTCTGGGCACCTATAATATGGATTACATTTCTATGTTACATATCAAATTTATATATGTATATATTATGTTATATGTATATATAGCTGTCTAGTGTATATAATGTCACTCCAATAGTGGGTGCTATCCCTGAAAACACCATTCTACACTCATAATTCTGTCCATTTGGGCTCCCAAATTATGTAAAATAAGCTAAGTACCTGATGTATCTCATATCAAATTTAAAAATCTTCCACAGTTGGAATTTCTGTAGCAAAAATAGTAACAGCTGGCTCACTTTTACTTAGTACGTAAGCTGTATCAGGAACCATTCCTGCTCATCATCTCATTTAAACCTCGCAAACCCCGTAAGGGGAGATGCTCAGACCGTGCCTCACGTGCAGTGGCGAGTCAGTAATTGCAGAGATGAGTTTCCAGCCCAGGCGGCAGCACTCGGCGCTCCTCCTCCGAGTTGCTGCACTCGAAAACAAGTGGAATTATTTGAAACAGTGCGAACCTTGGATGAAAAACAGGAATTGCCGCCGGATATCTGACAAACAGCTGAATAACTGATACATTCCTGATCTGACCACAGAAAGCAGGTATGAAGCAAGCCAGTCAATTCAGAATAATTATTTTCTTGGCCTTTTCATTACCCCTTGTTTTTCTATCAGCCGTAAGCTCTTGAGTTAATACACTACTTCACTGCCCTGATTGTTCCTCTCCCAACCAGAAGTCAGAAACACAAGCCTGCAGTTCTAAAACCCTGGGGTTGCTAGAGCTTTAAAAAAAGAATCAGGGGACCACTCCATCACCGTTTTGAGAATAAAATTATTTTCTCCTGGAACTGATACATGCCAGTAAAATACCCAAGAGACAATGCACCTGAGCGAGCCTTCCAAGCCACACGTAAGTCAGACGAGATCAGTTCCAGGTGCAAGTCCCCCCCAGGCTTCCTGGCCGGTGGGATCCAGCCCTGACCCTCTCTCTCTGGTCTCCTCTCCTCCACACTTACTCCCTCACCCAGGTTTGCCTCCAGCACTTCATTCAGGTTCTCCTTAATCACTTTTCCTCACCCCTATCACCTTACCTACAATTTTATTTTATGGTCCTACGTTTACTTGGTTTTATTCCTCTCCCCTGGCATACTCTATGAGGTCTACCACTTGACTATTCACTATAGCAACCCCAGCACCTGATAAATACCTGTTGATGTAAAAATGTCTATTGAAGGAATGAATTGTTCCAGACCTAGGAATGTATGGCATAGTTCTGGGCTGACTACCTAAAGAGAAAGTTCATTCTGTCTTTTAAGGCCTTTGCCCGTGATCAGCCACATTTTAATTCCACCTAGTAAATTATTTGGGAGCCCACTGGGGATCCAGGATTAAACAGAAGGAGACACAGGAAAGTGTACCACAACTGTACACACTATCTTACACCTGAAAAACAGAGATGGCCAGTGATTCTGCGACAGATACAATGAAACGGTCACTGTCATTACAGAAACAGTTACTACCAAGCTGCCCCAATCTGTCTCCAAGCCCAGCCCAGCTCCAGAAACAGCCACAGATACAATCGGCAGAGTCAGTCATGACCGGACTGGCAGCACAGGGAACGTGGTAGCCTCATGCACTTACACACCCAAACCCTGAACATGTCCCGGCAGCACTGATAACCGCACACTCCGAACCCTGCTTTTATCTTCAAAGAAACTGTATCACCCACATAAATTGACCTGGATTATAAATTGTGGATGCTTGTAAAGATAAAAATTGTTCAAGTTCTGATGTCGTAGTTTCCGAGACCTCGTGGACTTTTCCTCTTCGTGTGCCCCCTGTGGAGACGCCTGCACTGACCAGCACCCCGCCAGGCTGACGCATCTGCCCCCCAGGTGGCGCTGGCCCCAGCCTTGGCTGCCAAGAACATGCCAACTGGCAGAGGATGAGAGGCAAAGTCAGGCCACACACGGAGCCTGAGAGGGACTAAACCACTGCCTCGTACTTGGATTCACCCAAAGCAAGTTTCTTTGGTCTCGTTACCCTGAGCTACTCATCTTCCTTTTTGAGATAAAAACCCCAAAGGCCCATGGGAAGTGAGATGATGTCGAGAATCACTGAAGATAGAGCATACTCAAAGGAGAAACTGTTTACTCAGTTTATGCCAGTGATAGGACTATCTCAGAATTCCTCTCTGACAGGAGCCTGCCATAAGGAGTAACAGAAACCACAGCCACATAGTCACTGATCTACCCCAAGCCTCCCCCCTCTCCGGTGCATGTCTCCATCCAGCTGGGGGAACTCGCTCCAACACCACTGGTCTCACTCATGGCTCTGCCCAGAGAACCACACACACGGCCAAGGGGCAAGAAAAAGGGATGAGGAAATCATGCAGATTTCACTGTTGCTCTCAACCTATGCAGCTAATCCCAAAGGGACATAAATATCCCTCGCTCAAGACATGTGCCACATGGAGCAGGCCCTGGATGGAAGGAAGAGCTTTGGTCCCCTGTCTTCACATTACCTTCAAAAAAGGGCACCAGGCAGAGGATAGCCGGGGCTGACCAAACCTGCTTTCTCTTTCACCTCTCAACCCTTCTGCCTTTGGTCGTCCAGGGCAACCTGAGTTTTCAGAGAATTCTAAATTGACTATGAGAAGCTGTTCATGCTCTCCTAAGTACCAGAGACATTTAAGAGAAGGTGTCAGAATGAATTAAAATCTTTGTCAGAAAAATCTTTGGAGTGTATGGCAAATCGACCCAGGTCATTTCCACCATGCACAGGTCACGGATGCTTTCTGGTGGAGAATATTAGTTGCTAAAAAATGCCGCATGTACACACCTACTGGCTACTCCTCCATGGCCAGCTTACCACGTTATAATGAAAAGCCTTGTGCCCAATTCTGCTACCGTGTCTGCTCGCTTCATAGTGAGCAGAAACAAACAGTACATGCCAACTTCCCCTTTAGCTCGGAGTCCTAGCTCTCGGTCCTCCTCCGTGACAAACCATCATCTTCCATGAAGGATCTGAGAGGTGAGTTCTGCTGCTATGACACTGGCATCAGCCAACCGTAAATCCTCCTCCACGAGCAGCTAGAAATAGGATCGTTTAGAGACTTTTTTGAGCACCATCCTGAAAGAACAGGCCACAGAATTTACTACCTTTCAGAATTTGTTTCGGCAGAAGCGAAAGTGTCTTTTAAAATACAGGGTCCAGCAGAAGTAACGCCCTTGAGTGTGGTTGGTGGGGTACATGAATGTCTCACATGACAAGGACAGCAATGTGAACATTTCACCTAAAATGCCATTTGGTGTGCTTGAGTGTGATATTGTTATGTTACAGAATTGCATGCTTAGGATTTTGTAATAAAAGATTTTTATGTAATAAAAAGGGGCATTATTTGTGCCAGACCATGTATTTTAGCCACTGTACACATCTCGGATACATTTAGTTTTAACAATGTGAGCTCATTTCCGGTATGTAGTAAACAAACAAGAAAATGCACCATATAAATATATGTGGCACTCACCATGCTGAGGAAACCTCTGGTGTGCAGTGAGGCACCTGTGGCAGCCACCTTGGCAGGGTGGCCTCTCCGAATCTGTAGGTCCCCGCTCTTCAGATGTGGACGCTCCATTAGAGCACTTGACTACTCCGAGAGAAGAAGCTCTAGCTAACTAGAAACTATATAACATCATACTGTTCTAAGCTATAATGTTTGAAATTAAGTTGCCTGAATCATAATTGGGTGGGAAGGAACAGAGTTTTAGCAATTAATGATGAATGAGAATCCTTTTTAAAGCTAATTTAACTTTCGTCCTCCTTCAGCAGGCAGGCATGGAAGAAGGCAGTGTGGACGCTTGGAGCCCTCCGCCAACAGGTCCAAGAACAGGGCCTGTGGAAGTGTATGGTGTGGCCTTGTTCTTCTGGGGAGTGAGGCCAGAGTCAGGGACCCTGGTGGGGTGCGCACGCAAGGATGAGTGTGAGTGCCATGTGCGGTCCACTGCCCAATGAGGTAAAAATTTCCTTTTCACTTTTCTTGTGATTTGTGGGTTTGTTCCCCATCTGGGTTGAGTTTAGCTTCCAATCTCCACTCACCCCTCAGTGAGAGTCCTTCCTGGAAGAGGAAACTGAAATGAGATAAAATCTTTAAGGTTAAATACCAAGAGACTGCACAGCTTGGAACTGCAGACACTCCCAATTAATGCCATTTCACCCTTTGGGAGTCAAGGCCAGAAAAGAGAAATTTGACATGACAAACAACTGTTCCTAAATATACTATTAAGTATAATTAAGCTGATATTTAACACCAAAAACATCTAAAAGGCAGTGTTTGGAAATGTTTGCAATATGAGATTTGATCAATAAAATGACTAAGTGTATGGCTGCTATTACCATCAACAATTTTTTGGTGCAGATGTGTTTGGACTGTGAACACATTTTTTGGGTCCCTTGGAATTATGGTAAATACAATCTTAGCTTTCAGTTTGAAAAGCTGTCCTGCTTAAGAAGGACTTTGGTTTTTTTATTGTTCCTGGAGGCAAAACTTAATTTAGTGGTAGAGATAACTTAAGAGAATCCTTGTAGCCATCAGAACTGCCTAAGGGAATTGCAATTTTTTTTTTAATTGCATTCTGGTCAGTATAGGTAAGTCACACTTGATTCTTTCTTTTTCCTGTATTTCTAGTTGCTTTGTTCTCCTGTCACTTTGTGTTCTTCCTTGTCTATTGACACTCCTCTACCTCCATTTCCAAACACAAATCCATAAACACAAGCTCATACACCACCATCACATACCATTCTGAACACATATACATCTTGATTTCTTCTGAGATAGTTTTACTAAAAAATTGTGTAGCAGAAGAGTGAGAGGAAGATGGCGATGGGGTAGGGGGGAGTGGATTGCACTTCCCCTACACACAGGAGAAAAAACTAGCCGCTCTAGGGAAGAACAGAGCAAACAGCCAACAGTATCCCAGCATATATGAAGATAGCAGACCAAAAATTGTAGCGGACACTGAAAAACCAGACAGTAAAGAGAGTGCTTCAGGACAGTAAGGTTCCAGGGACCAGCTTGGGGACCAGGACAGCTGTAGCCTCAGGCCCCAAGTCCATAGCCTGGCCTGCCACAGAGTCCTTGGGAAAGAGAAGGATCAACTGCTCCCTCCCTGGCCAAACAAGGTTTAAGCAACACCTGAAGAGACCTGGTTTCTTGAAGTAGCAGAGAGAGGAGTAAGGACTGAGTGGCAAACACATGGGGGCTGTGAGCACCCAAGGAGTCTGAAGTCACAAGCTTGGGAGAGTTGAGAGTCACTCAGTGGCAGGCTCTGTACCCAGATAGTCACCAGTCTGGCTGGAGAATTGAGCTGTGGGAGAGGCCAGGCCACTATATGGAGTGGTAGGCTTGAGTAGGAAGAATTTCTCAAAACAAAAAAGTGAAGAGAGACACAGTTTGGGGAATTCTCCTGCAGCAATTGCTCCGGCCACCCCGAAACCAAGCTGGGCAGCAATCCCGAGGTTGCACGAAGGTTGTGCGAAGACCCTGCACACCCCCATAGCACTGGGAAGGGTACAAACTCTCGGGACCCAGGAAGCTTGGCCGAGAGAGCGCGCACACACCCCAGCCCACATTGGTAACCCTGGGGAAAGTGCGTGATCAGGAGCCTGGATCCCACACCCAAGGCAATGGGGGAGAGGCACCAGGCTAACTGGTGGAGAGCGTGCAGGCAGAGTGCAGATGGGAAGGAAGAAAAGCCATACCAGTCGCCCCTCCACCTGCTACAGGCAGCAAGACCAGAAAAAACAGTTTGGCCACTTTAAAACCAAGAGGCTTTTTTATTTTATTTTATTATTTTTTAATAATTTTATTATTTTTTAATTTTTCTTATTGTTTATCTTTCAATTCCTTTTTATTCTCTATCCTTCTTTCTTGTTTTATTCTTTCTTTCTTTATTTTCAATTTTATCTCTTATTTCTTCCTTCTTCTTTTTTTTTTTGATATCTACAAGTTAGAAAAAAAACAAAAAACAAAAACCTGGAACTGTGAAAATACCAGAGGTGGACCCAAAGATGGGGCATCCCAACAGCTGAGACAGTGAGGCAAATTTCACTTTGCTATTGCAGAGCACCTGCAAGTTATTGCATATTTCTATTTTTTTCATTATTCTTACATCTTTTAATAGTATTTTTGTATTCTTCTTCTTTCCGTATAGTCTGCTTTGCTTGGCTGGTTATATGGTATCATTTGACAGGTTTCCCCTGTTCTCTCTTCCACAATATATTGCTAATTTACTGTCCTTCACTTCACTTGTGTTCCATTGGCACACTACTCAAGATTCTATGCTCCCTATTCTTATTATCCATATCACATAGATTCTGTCATATGATTGTTGCTCTAATATTATCGTAAATAATAGCTGTTCCATATAATTGTAAATAGTTTACAACACCCCTCGCAGATTAGCCCACTTCACAGTTTCCTGAATTCTATTACTGTAGTGGTTAACTCTATTCTCTCATACACTATACCTATTTACTATTCTTTATTCTCACCTCACCTTAGACTCTGACCTCTCATAACCTCACTGCTTTCTAGATTCAACTCAAAATCCTTCCCTCCCCAACAAGAGACTTATCTTCTTTCCATCCTTTCTAAAAAGTGGCTAGTTGGGTGGAAGTTTATGGTTAACACTATACATAGCCAAAGGATCTCCTATCTCTTCTCTACCAGCTGCTACTGTAAATATCATAAAATACTCTCTTGCTATCTTAAATTATTTTGCCTTCCCCTCCATCCAATCACAAAAAAAGAGTAGGTGGAAGCTATGAACACCAGGATACCCTCTGGAAGAGGAAACCCAACAACAAAGGAACCACCAACAGATAACAGAAGAAGGTGAAAGAGGGAGTGGAAACCACACAAACCTCAATCTAGGACCTATCTGGAAATACAACTAAATAGTGGAGAAACTACACAGTACAAACAACTGAACAACAGCAAAAGAGAATCCTCAAAACCTTGTACACACAGAAGAATCAGCTTCAACACAGTCTGCCCTCACCAGCACAACAAAATATAAGAGGTGGTGGACAGAGACCCTCAGTTAACCATTTGGTGGGAAGGACCCACCAAAGAAAGACCCAACAACAATCAAAACCCAAAGACAAACACAGAGCCAACTTAAAGGACAGCCCAAGACCAGTGAGCTCAGGAGATCAAAGAGACTACACCACTGAATTTCACAGGTATTCTACCACAGAAGTTCACCACCATAAACCCAGGGAGCCAGAAGAGATCAATTTAAGAAGCTGAGGCTAACAAGAAGAGTCTCACAAATAATGGGAAGACAAAGAAACAACACCCAAATGAAAGAAAAGGAGGAAGCCTCAGAAAGAATGCTAAATCAGATATTGATTTCAAAGCAATGGTTATCAGGAATCTCAATGAGCCCACAATGAGCTACCAGAAACTATAGGGAAACTACAATAAACTCATTGTAAACTTTATCAACATGAAAAAGAAAACAGAAGCTATCAACAAGGGCCAAGAGGAAATGAAGAATACAATTTCTGAACTGAAGAACACAGTTGAAGGAATCAAAAGCAGGATCAATGAAGCAGAAGATTGGATCAGAGAGCTAGAGGACAAAGTAGATTTAAAAAAAAAACAGAAAGAGCAAGAAAAAGAAAAGAGGCTCAGAAAGAATGAAGTGGGATTAAGAGAAATGCAAGACAATATGAAACATAATAATATTTGTATAATAGGGACACCAGAAGGAGAAGAAGAGGAGCAAGGGATAGAAAACCTATTTGAAAAAATAATGATGGAAAATTTCCCTAATTTGATGATAGAAAAGGTCACAGGAAACAGAGAGAGTCCCAATCAAGAGGAACCCAAAGAGGCCCACTTCAAGACACATCATAATAAAAATGACAAAATTCCAAGATAAAGAGAGAACCTTAAAGGCAGCAAGAGAAAAACAGGAAGTAACATACAAGGGGGCCCTGATAAGGTTAGCAGCTGACTTCTCAATGGAAACCCTCCAAGCCAGGAGAGAATGGCAAGAAATATTTCAAGTAATGAGAACCAGAGGCCTGCAAACAAGGCTACTTTACCCAGCAAGGCCTTCAATCAAGATAGAAGGCCAAATAAGGAGCTTTCCAGACAAAAGATGTCTAAAAGAATACACTTCCACCAAACTAGCTCTGCAAGACATGCTAAAGGGACCACTTAAGGAAAGGAAAGAAAAAAGAAAGAGAGAGGGGAACACAGGTATGAAAATGACAATGAATAAGTATGTATCATTAATAACCTTAAACATAAATGGATCAAATGCTCCAATTAAAAAGCATAGAAAAGCTGAATGGATAAGAAAGTATGACCCACACATATGCTGCCTACAAGAGACCCACCTCAGGACAAAAGATCTATACAAACTGAAAGTAAAGAGCTGAAAACAACTTTTCCAAGCAAACAGACAGGGAAAAAAAGCCGGGGTAGCAATACTCATATCAGACAAAATAAACTTCAAAACAGGGACATAAAAAGACACCCAGAAGGTCACTTCATAATACTCAAGGGAAGAATCCACCAAGAAGACATTAACGTCATAAATATATATGCACCCAGTGGAGGAGCACCCAAATACATAAAGAAAATCTTACAGGACTTTAAGAAAGATATTGACAGCAACACAATTATAGTTTGACCCCACTGTCAAAAATGGACAGATCTTCCACACAAAATATCAACAAAGATATTGTGGCATTGAACAAAGCCCTAGATGAAATGGGCTTAACTGATATATATAGAGCCCTCCATCCCAAAGAAGCTAAATACACATTCTTTTCAAATGCACATGGAATATTTTCAAAGATAGACCACATGATAGGACACAAAACAAGCCTCAACAAATTCAAGAAAATTGATATCATACCAAGCATTTTCTCTGACCATAAGGGGCTGAAATTGGAAACCAACCCCAAAGGAAAAAACCCAAAACACTTAAAATCATGGAGATTGAATGGCATGCTATTAAACAATGAATGGGTCAAGAATGAAATTAGGGAAGTAATCAAAAAGTTTCTGGAAACAAATGAAAATGAACTCACAGCAACTCAGAATTTATGGGACACAGCGAAGGCAGTCCTGAGAGGGAAGTTCATAGCAATACAGGCCTATCTAAAAAAGATAGAAACATTTCAAACAAACAACCTAACCCTATGCCTACAAGAACTCAAGGAACAACAACAAAGACAATCCAGAGCAAGTAGAAGGAAGGAAATAACCAAGATCACAGCAGATCTTTGTTATTAAATAACATAGACACAAAAAGCACAATTCTAAGGATCAATGAATCCAGGAGCTGGTTCTTTGAAAAGATAAACAAAATCAACAAGCCTTTAAGCAGGCTCATCAAGAAAAAAAGAGAGGACCCAAATAAACACAATCAGAAATGAAAGAGGAGAGATTACAACTAATACCACAGAAATACAAAGGATTGTAAGAAATTACTATGAAGAACTGTATGCCAAGAAATTTGTAAACTTAGGTGAAATGGACAAATTTCTAGAAAAAATATAATCTTCAAAAATTGAATGAAGAAGCAGAAAGCCTGAACAGACCAATAACAGCAGATGAAATTGAAGCAGTAATCAAAAAAGTCCTGACACACAAAAGCCCTGGACCAGATGGTTTCACAGGAGAATTCTACAAAACATTTAAGGAAGAGCTAAGCCCTATCCTTCACAGACTATTCGAAAAAATTCAAAATGATGGAAGACTCCCAAACTCTTTTTATCAAGCCAACATCATACTAATCCCAAAACTAGATAAAGACATAACAAAGAAAAAAAAAACTTCAGGCCAATATCACTGATGAACATAAAGGCTAAAATCCTCAACAAAATATTGGCAAACTGCATCCAACAATACATTAAAAAGATTATACACCATGACCAAATGGGATTCATCCCAGGGATGCAAGGGTGGTTCAATATTCATAAATCAGAAAATGTAATACACGACATAAACAAAAGCAAAGACAAAAACCACATGATCATATCAATAGATGTGGAAAAAGCTTTTGATAACATACAGCACCTATTTATGATGAAAACACTCAGCAAAGTGGGAATAGAGGGAGCATTCCTTAACATAATAAAGGCCATATATGAGAGACCTACAGCCAACATCATACCCAATGAGCAAAAACTAAAATCTTTTGCACTAAGACCAGGAACAAAACAAGGTTGTACACTTTCACTACTTCTATTCAATATAGTATTGGAAGTTTTAGCCACAGTGATTAGACAAGAAAAGGAAATAAAAGACATCCAAATTGGAAAGGAGGAAACAAAACTGTCATTGTTTGCAGATGACATGATCGTGTACATAGAAAATTCTATAGACTCCACCAAAAAACTGCTCAACCTAATAAATGAATTTGGCAAAACAGCGGAATACAAAGTCAACATCTAGAAATCAAAGGCATTTTTCTATACCAACAATGAAACAGCAGAAGCACAAATCAAGAAAAAACTTGATTTCCCATTTGATATAGCAAAAAGAAGAATTGATTCTTCTTGATTTCCCATTTGATATAGCAAAAAGAAGAATAAAATACCTAGGAATAAACCTAACCAAGAAGGTAAAAGGCCCGTGTGCATAAAACTACACAACACTGAAGAAAGAAATCAAGGAAGACACAAACAAATGGAAACATATACCGTGTTTATGGATTGGAAGAATTAACATCATCAAAATGTCCATACTACCCAAAACAATTTACACATTCAATGCAATACCTATTAAAGTACCAATGGCCTATTTCACAGACATAGAACAAACACTTCAAAAATTTATATGGAACCAAAAATGACCCTGAATAGCTGCTGCAATTTTGAGAAAGAAGAACAAAGTAGGAGGGATCACAATACCTGATACCAAACTGTATTACAAAGCCACTGTAATCAAAGCAGCCTGATACTGGCATAAAAACAAGCACATAGACCTATGGAACAGAACAGAGAGCCCAGAAATAAACCCAAGTCTCTACAGTCAATTAGTATTCTACAAAGGAAGCAGCAATATAAAATGGAGTAAAAATAGCCTCTTCAACAAATGGTACTGGGAGAACTGGACAGATACATGCAAAAAAAAATGAAACTCAAGCACAAACTTATACCATACACAAAAGTAAATTCAAGGTGAATAAAAATTTAAATATAAGCTGTGATACCATTAAAATCCTAGAGGAGAACATAGGCAGGAAAATCTCAGATATTTCACGCAGCAACATTTTTACTGATATGTCCCCTAGAGCAAGGGACATAAACAAATGGGATCTCATAAAAACAAAAAGCTTCTGCACAACTAAAGAAAACAGTATTAAAATAAAAAGAGAACTAACTGTATGGGAAAACATAATTGCCAATGATACCTCAGACAAGGGTTTAATCTCCAAAATATACAAAGAACTTATACAGCTCCACTCTAAGACAAACAACCCAATTAAAAAGTGAGCAAAGGATTTGAACAGACACCTCTCCAAGGAGGACATACAGACGACCCAGAGATACATGAAAAGATGCTCAGCATCACTAGCCATCAGAGAGATGCAAATTAAAACCACAGTGAGATACCACTTCATACCAGTCATAATGGCCACCATAAACAAATCCACAAACAAGTGTTGGAGAGGATGTGGAGAAAAGAGGACCCTAGTGCACTGTTGGTGGGATTGCAGACTGGTACAACCACTATGGAAAACAGTATGAAATTTTCTAAGAAAACTAAAAATGGATCTGCCTTTTGACCTAACAATTCCACTGCTAGGATTATAGCCTAAGAACCCTGAAACACCAATCCAAAAGAACCTATGCACCCCAATGTTCATAGCAGCACAATTTACAATAGCCAAGTGTTGGAAGCGACCTAGGTGCCCATCAGTAAATGAATGAATCAAAAAATTATGGTACATTTACACAATGGAATTCTATGCAGCAGAAAGAAAGAAGGAGCTCCTACCCTTTGCAACAGCATGGATGGAACTGGAAAGCATTATGCTGAGTGAAATAAGCCAGGTGCTGAAAGACAAATACCATATGATCTCACCTTTAACAGGAAGCTAAACAACAAAACAAACAAGCAAACAGAATATAACCAAAGACACTGAAACAGGGAACAGGCTGACAGGGACCAGAGCTGAGGGGGGAGGGAAATTCAGAGGAACAGGGGAAGGTTTTACAGGAACTAGTATAAAGGACACATGGACAAAAACTAAGGGGGTAGAAATGGGAGAGAGTTGGGGAGCACTGGGGGTGGACTGGGATGGGAGTAAAAGACAGAAAACTGTTCTTGAAAACAATTAAAATAAATTTTTTCAAAAATAAATTGTGTTGCAGAAAAGACAAGGAATAAAGCACAGAGCATAAGGAGAGATCCATTTGTGAAATACAAGTGGTCTGTAAGCTAAAGGAGGGCATTTTTCCAGCTCCAGCTGGGGCTTCAATGTCTTCTAAATCCTATTGTTTTATAACTCCAAGATTATCATTTCTCACTCAGGTCCACTTTGCCTTTGCAAATCCTGTTCTTATTTCTACCCTGGACATGTTCCCACTGAACTGTAAATATCCCACAGTTACCTTTCTTGTTACCTTGAAGATCACTTTTAGTGGACCCTAGAGCCCCTCATCACACTCAGTGCCTGAAGAACATGCACTGTGGCAGGTGTTGGCTGATTTTATCTCTCAGCAAAATTAAGCTATTTTGCCCACTGTTCCAAGCTGGTGCTAGGGAGCCCTGATGGCAGATGTCATTCTGCCTTAAGTCTGTCTATTCACCAAGTTTCTCCTTATTCTCCTACATTAATGACAGCCCTTGAACCCATTAGTGAAGCCCTGCCTGACTCGGGGTGGTAACTGTGAACTTCCTTAGGTTTTCTTTTGGTGACTCAATCATTGGCAGTTCTTGGAGAAGTGGTTTACCAAACTCTTGTTTGGTAGAGAAACTCTTGTTTCTATAGAGTTGGAATACTAAAACACTTGATTGTGTGTGAAGAGGAAAAACACATACTTCCCGTAAAGTAAGAAGGAAGTTTCATTGCATCACTAGAAGACGCCTTCCCACGTGACATAATTAGGTACTAAAAAGCACAGTCTCTGTCTACCTCAGAAGCTTTAAGTGGCGGTGGCATAAAATTACTTCTAAATATCCAAAGCGGTTCAAGAACAACGATGTCTGGGGAACATTTAGAATGGGCGATCCCCAATATTGTTGATGCAAAATGGTTGTGGAGCAATTGGGAAATCAAATAGAAGCCCTTCTTTGGGGGTCTGGTTTAAGAAAACTGAGTTGCCACGACACACATTGAAAAGTACCCCTAGGAACAGTGAAAACCAGGAATGAAATGAGCCTAGTGGGACCTTTTCAAACTAAACTGGTTTCAGGGAAGGAAAGTTAAAACAACCGTTGCTATAGAAAAAAAATTTAGTTCTCTTTATTGCTGAAAGACATAAACAAATGAAAGAAAACTCAAAGGCTACTAGGATTAAAAATTGGATAACAAACAAAACACAAGACCTAGAAGCTGGTCCAACGTATACATCTAACACAAGGGCACGCGGTCTGAGGCAGCCAAGGCTCTGCAAAGGCGCCCAATGTCATAGGCATTGTCCCCTTCATTTCTCCCTCCCATTGGTCAGAGTTTCCGTGAAGCAGAGCTTAGTTCCATAACACGTACGACCCTACATATTGAAGTGTGTTTTCTGTTCACTATTTTTATTCTACTTTTTAATTACTTTCTTTTCCCCGACAGTGTGTTAATGACATTTATGAGACAATAAAATCAAATAGTACACAGGGTGGGGCAAAAGTAGGTTTACAGTTGTTTGTATGGAAAATGATATAATCATTAATAAACAATACAGAATAAACTGTTTTGCATACTCACAACTCTAAACCTACTTTTGCCCCACCCTGTATTTAAAGAGACCTCCCCAGTGAATTTTTTGGTATCGACTGAGGGAGATACAAAGACAAATTTGGCGATTTTTCTTTTGAGAATTCTTCATTCTAACATATACAATAAAGTAATTAATATATAATAAATGCAAAATATATACAATCTGTATACAAAATAAATACAAATTTATACAGAAATACAATCAATTTAAGTAGTGAATACTATATACAATAAATAATATGATATAAAACAAATACATATAACACAACAAACAATAATACACAAATACATACAATATACAATAAAGTAATAAATAAAATACAAAATATGATAAATTCAAAAAATACAATATACAATACATTCAATTAATTTACATTCTAGTACATGCAATAAGATATGAAATGTAATACCTACTCCACATGATATGAGGATTATGTCTTCCATTTCTCTCTTCCCTGACTCTACATGGAAAACTCAGTATTTCTGGTCTTCAGTGCCTTTATTTGTAAAATGAGAAGGTAATGTTGGCCTTTATTTTCTCTAAGGTTTTTGTACTATAAATATTCTACAGTATGACAAATATTTGATGTTTAAGGAGAAAGAGAATACGAACACTGTTGGTGGTCTACCCGATACAGAGGCTCCTTCCTCCTTACTAAGACAGCTTCCTTCTTCCTTACTAAGAGAACCCTAATTTAAGTTGGGACAGCAACACGCACATGCTGGAAGTAGCCAGGTGAAACCCAGGCAATGAGCTATAAACAGAAATTGCTGAGTGGAGCTCTAGAGAAAGTCTTTTACAATAGACAGACTTGGCTGACGTTCCCATTTGGTCCCTCAGATTTTTCATTTTCATATACCTAGGACATGTATGTGAGTCTGGAGGTGCAGCAGCCACCTTGTGACCATGAGTTGGCAAGCAAGAGGTCAAATTTTACATTTTTAGATAGAGAAATAGAAAGAATTAGCCTGGGTGACTGTGGCATCCCTAGGTTACCTTCTCCCAGATTTGTGTGTGTGTGCTTGGCCAGGAAAAAGGGAGTAAAACACAAATAAATTCCTATTTATCTAAGCCACTGCTAGTTATACCTTCTAATGGAAACCCAATTCAATAATACACAAAAAGGGTAAAGGAGGATAAAATCACATTTATGTATCATATATTGAATTATCCTTAAAAATGAATGTTTTCTTGCACATAAATGTCTTCTAGTACAGAAGCTTAACTGTCTTTGGAAACAGAGATTAGATAAGAAAAATAAAAATAAAAACCTCACTATAATTCAATACACAAACATACTGTACGAAGGGGACCCCCAAAACCAGAATTTATTTATAAAAAAGTGTGTTTATTCTTAGTGTTTAAACTTCAGTCACCTTTAAAGTACTCTCCATTTGATGCAATACACCTATCAAGACATTTTTTCCATTGCTTAAAACAATTTTTGAACTCATCGGTTTTGATGCCTTTTAATTTTTTGCTTCACCTCTTTCATATCAGCAAAACATTTCCCTTTAAGGATTTTTCTCATCCAGAAATCAAAAAAAAATGTCACTTGGGGATGAGATCCAATGAATAGGGAGGGTGGGGCACAGGGGTCATGCCATTTTTGGTCAAAAACTGCTGAACAATCAGCGCGATGTGGGCAGGTGCACATGTAAATCACCCATCATGAAATGGGCAAACTCATTGAAAGAGTCTCCAAAAGAAATTTACTGAAGCCAAACGCAGCCTCTCACGACAACGCCAGCTGGTGCACTGATACAGATGAGTTCCTAGAACACTCACCCAGTGGGGAAGCCTGTACTACAAGGGGCCCACCTCCAGCAGATAAATCTGGATTTTTTTGCACCCTGGCTTTTGAAACCAAACAATAATTTTGTAAAGTCCAGCATCATCCCTCATTGCAGTCGCAAATGACTATTCTTCACAGGGGGCCTGGCTCTGAATGGCAGTTGTGTAAACAGCCACAGAGTCCAGCAGGTCACTCCTTGGGATAAGAGTTTCTGCTACCAGGGGAACTTTTGCCTGTTGTGACTGGTCAGCAGGGTGGTGGCCCTGTGTGGGCATCAAGTCTAGAAGGAGCACAAAGTGGGGGCAGGTCAAACACTATGACAGACAAGACCCCCTGTAGACACCTAGTCCTCAAATTTTGAATTGTATTGTTTTCCTCCCCCAAATCAGCAGACAGTTAAAAAGCTAAAAGTCTGAAGTTAAATAATGCATGATCCCTTTTTTTAAAACCCCCTAAGTTTTATTCAAGAGTTGCATATAACCCATAAGGAAAGTTTCATTCTTATTTCCTTTTTCCTACTGAAAATAAGAACAGCTTGGGCAGAGAGGATAAGTCATGTCTTACTTCACCCCTTACTTCTCCTATGTACTCATACACAGACCATTTCCCCAACTGGGAATTTGAGCACTTTGAAGAAATAACTTTTTTATTTATCTTTGTACTTCTAATTCTTATAGGGTTTTGCTCAGTAAGGTTTATGATGCTATTGAAAATATTTACAGAGACTATTGTGCTGAACTGCCCACACCCAAACCTCATTTTCACCACTTAGTCACTGTGTAACCTGGACAAGTTAATTCACTCTCCATGCCTCAGGTTCCTGATCTGTAAAATGGGGGTATCATAGTTCCCACATCAGTGTTGTTAAGGATTTGAGCAAGTCACTTAATTTCTGCGTGTCTCAGAGACTCCAGGATGGTCAGTAAATAAGCTAGTCCTTTGAAGCTTAGAACAGTGTTTGCCACAGAGCTAGCGTCCACCAAATGTCTGCTGTAGACAAGTTCAGGGACAACTGAAAAACTGTTGAACTTGATACAACGTTGTTTCTCCAGAATTACAAGAATTTACCCTTTGATTTAACAGGAAAGCACGAATAGTATGCAATATTCTCCACATATGTTTTCATAAGGCCTTGTTCCTCCACTCCATATTGTTCCTTCCTTCCCGTAATGGCTGCCTCTGTAGGACTTCATGCCCCCACTCCTGGCCACTCACTGCCCCACTCTCTTCACTCCAAAGCAACATCGACCAAATTCTGTGCTACAAACTTTTACTAAACCTTGGGGTGTTACAGACAGAGATGACAATACAGTACAAAATTGTATGTAAATAATACAAAAACTTAAAACTTAATATTAGAGACACTGTTAAAAACCACCAGCCACTTCCTGTGATGGATAACATCCTTCTGGTTTGCTCCCTCTCACGCAGCCCCGCCATCCCCTCAGCCCCTCTGTCTTCCTCCCACTGACCGTTCTCCTCTCCTTTACAGCCGCCAACCTCGAATACCTCAATGACACCATTTCTTACACGTAACACTTCGGTTCTCAGCTGTGTACCCAAGCTAAAGTCCACCTGAATTTGTATATTCAACATTTCTGAAGTCATCTTCTTTCCACCTTTTTCTGGCTCAAAAACTGGGCAGCTGCTTTGAAATTTCAAATGATAAAGTTAGATTCCCTACCTCCTACTGTTTCAGTAGGAGTTCCCTCTTTCTGCCTCCTATACTTAAATAAAGAAAGCCTACTCAACAGGCCAGAGCTTCATGAACCGCTGGCGAGGTGGAAGACCTGTTTAGCACTAGGGAAACACAAGGGAAAACACACAGTCCCTTCCCTCGAGGACCTCAAAGCAAAGCTGAAGACACGGATGCCGACACAGCAGTGGAAGACACTGTGCTCGCTGCCAAAAGAAAGATGTGTATAAATATTATGGGAATAAAGACACGTCCTGTCAAATACGACCTTCAAAACTTAAATATGCCTTTCGCAAAGGTGTGGCTACCGTGGTCTGGTGACAACACACCTGCACAAACACCTTTCGGTGTACAGGTGAATCTATGCAAATCCTTCCAACTCCCATCCATGTGTGCTAAGGTTCAACCTTATAAAAGCTGCATTAGGTATATTATTCTTAATATCTCTCTAAATACTAAGTATTTAGAAATACTTGGTATTTCAAAATGAAAATATGGTTAAAAGTAGGAAGTAACGTTTTCACTCCTACAGTGCATTTCCTTCAGGTGTCACTAAAGAGACAGCATCAGTGGCTTCTCCTTATAGTCTCTCGAACAAAACCAGTGACGGACCCTCTGCAGTAGTTCACACATAGATCACACAACACCACGGGCCAACACCCACCGCCTTCACTGCCCTCACCCAGCTTTTATCACTTAAAGAGCAGCCTGACCAGCAATGATTCAGTCGTCCTCGGTACCCCACTGGGAAAAAGGCCATCACCCTTGGGATCTCTCAAGAGAATAGCCTGGCGGTTGAGTGTGAAGGTGAGTCACAGAAATGTTAATCCCAGCCCAGGCCCTGACTCATTCTGTGACCTGTGCCCTATGTTCTCCACCTGTGGGTTTCCCAAGATATTGGGGGACACTCCTCTATTTACCTGTCACCAGTTATGAGTTATAATTGGAGGTTATCTGCAAATTACCTAAGGACCTGGGACTTAAACTGCTACAGACCATGTGACACGGATTCGGACACCCGAAGTTGTTGTTTAAAACACATAGTTTATCAACGCTCAAATATCTATCCGAGAAAAGATTCCCATTTGCAAATTAGGCAAACGTTATCAAAGCATACAAAGAGCTGATCAGCAGGTCACCTTTATCTCCTGCCTTTCGCAGATGGGAAGCTGAAAGGACCTTCCCAAGAAGGCACAGCTCTGAGGTGCCTGAATCAGCACCATCCAATCAAAACAGGATGCAAACCACAAGTGTGAATCACATGTATAATTTTAAATGTTCTAGTGATAAGAGTAAAAAGGAGAAATTAATTTTAAAGATATATTTTATTTAACTTAATACATTCAAGATATTATTTCAACATACAATTTTTTTAAATGACTAAGGACCAAAAAACTTCTTTAAGCTTGTCAGAGTAATAATATTTTTTCTTAAAATATATTTTATTGATTATGCTATTACAGTTGAACCATTTTTTCTCCCCTTTATTCCCCTCCATCCTGCACCCACCCTCCCACCTACATCCCCCCACCTTAGTTCATGTCCATGGGTCATACATATAAGTTCTTTGGCTTCTCCATTTCCTATACTATTTTTAACCTCCCCCTGTCTATTTTGTACCTACCATTTATGCTTCTTATTCCCTGTACCTTTTCCCTCATTTCCCTCCTCCCCCTCCCCATTGATAACCCTCCATGGGTCTCCATTTCTGTGATTTTGTTCCTGTTCTAGTTGTTTGCTTAGTTTGTTTTTGCTTTTTGTTTTTAGTTCAGATATTGATAGTTGTGACTTTGTTGTCATTTGCTGTTTATATTTTTGATCATCTTCTTTTTCTTAGTAAGTCCCTTTAACATTCCATATAGTAAGGCCTTAGTGGGGATGAACTCCTTTAACTTGACCTTCTCTGGGAAGCACTTTATCTGACCTTTCACTCTAAATGATAGCTTTGTTGGATAGAGTCATATTGGATTTAGGTCCTTGTGTTTCAAGACTTTGAATACTTCTTTCCAGCCCCTTCTTGCCTGTAAGGTTTCTATTGAGAAATTAGTTGATGGGCTTATGGGAACTCCTTTATAGATAACTGTCTCCTTTTCTCTTACTGCTTTTAAGATTCTCTCCTATCTTTAATCTTGGTAATGTACTTATGATGTGCCTTGGTGTGTGCTTTCTTAGGTCTAACTTCTTTGGGACCCTCTGAGCTTCTCGGACTTCCTGGAAGTATATTTCCTTTGCGAGATTGGGAAACTTATTTATTTGTTCAAATAAGTTTTTTTATTTCTTGCTCTTCCTATTCTCCTTCTGGCACCCCTATAATTCAGATGTTGGAACATTTAAAGCCGTCCTGGAGGTTCCTAAGCCTCTCCTCATTTTTTTAAATTCTTGTTTCTTCATTCTGTTCCACCTAAATGTTTATTTCCTCCTTCAGGTCCAAACCCTTGATTTGAGTCCTTGTTCCCTTCTCTTCACTGTTGGTTCCCTGTACATTTTTCTTTATTTCACTTTTCATGCCCTTTACTTTTCCCTCTGTTTTGTGACCATACTTAACCATTTCCATGAGTATCCTAATTACCAGCATTTTGAATTCTGCATCTGATAGGCTGGCTATCTCTTCAGCACTCAGTTCTATTTTTGGAGCTCTGAACTGTTCATTTATTTGGGCCATATTTTTTTGTCTTGATTCACCTGTTACATAATAGGAGGTAGAGCCTAAGGTATCTGCCAGGGTGGGACAACTCATGTGGCTGTGTTGTGGAGCTGTCTGTAGGGAGGGATCCAAGAGGGTACAGTGCCTCTTGCTCAGCTCTCAGCTTTCAGTCACTTTCCCTACTACCCACAAGTAAATTAGGCCCTTGTGGCGCTGATTCCCAGGTGGGTGGGTTTGTGTATGCTCTAGGACCTTGTGGGCCTCTCCAGTGAACTCTCCTATGAGACTGGGAGTTGCTCCAACCACCACAACAACCTTCACAGGTTTTTATAGGCAGAGGTTTTGAGGCTTTATTTCCCTATTTTGGAACCCTGGGTTGAGTGGTCTGACTCACTCCCCAGTTGTTCCTCCCAGTTTATCCACACGCAAATGTGGGACTTCCCAGTCCTCCAGCCACTTCCTTGCGGCATCCTCTCTGCTCCAACTGCCCATCTCCACCCCTCCTATCGGTCTGGATGAATGTTTCTTCTTTAACTCCTTGGTTGTTGGACTTCCACACAGTTTGATTTTCTGGCAGTTCTAGTTATTTCTTGTTTTTTAATTTGTTTTTGTCCATCTTTTTGTTGTATAAGGAGGCAAAGTATATCTACCTATGCCTCCATCTTGGCCGGAAGTTCCTCAGAGTAACATTTGTATTCTTTTATTTCCTCATGACCTTTTTAAGAAAGAATCACATCATGTTAAATAACTCCCTCTCCCCATCCCATTTTGGGACTTACTCTGATTAAATACCTTTGAAATTAACTTTGAGAAATTCTTTTTCTACTTATTTGGGATCCCTGAGTATGTGAGGATGAATTATCAGAAGGAATTTCCTTATTTCTTGGATATCTTTAATTCCTAAAATTTCTGCCTGTCTGAAAACATTGCCAACAGAAAGTTGCCAAAGAACCAGCTTCTGCCATTTCCATCCTCAGCTGCTGACTCCATGGGGAAAACCGAAGGAATTGTTATTTTCACTTTTCCCAGGAGGTTGCCTAACTATGTCAACATCTGGTTCATTCTCAATGATACCGCTCTTTAAAATGGTGTCTCCTTGAACCCTTAAACAGAGTAAGGAAATACTCCAAGTATCAGGGTTTTCAATGATGAATACATCTCGATGGCATAGAGTTAAAATGATGATGTAGACGTTCAGAGAGAGTGAGGTGGGGAGAGGCTAAGACAGACAGCACACCTCTCTCTCTTTGCTCTGCTCTCCAAGGCAGACCATGTTCCTAGAACTACCAGGTTCACTACCAAGCGTTGCTAGGACTGCAGTGGCCCCATAAAACTATTTAATGTGCAACAGGGCTTTAGTCCAAATTTCCCTGGCACCACCTTTCTGGTCAACAAACAGTAGAATGTAACTAATGCGGGCCCTAAGCAACACTAGGAAGTCCACATGACGGCATTCCAGGCCACAGAGGTCACTGTGCCCCTTACAAACCACTGTCCAATCTGCACTGCAGATGTGAGGCTAGAATCCCACTGAGGGTCAATGTGTCCACAGCCACAAGAAAAGGGAGATTCTGGAGAAGATTTTCAAAGAACAAGAAAGAGGCAGAACAATATAGGTCTCAGAGAAGAAACCATCTCATTGGCTCACGAAAGTGTGCCTGTGTGTGTAGGAAAAAGTACCAGAATGTCTTAAAACATATCTTTTAATCATGGTGAGACCTACTAACTACAAAACAGGTCGTAGGATGCCAGAAAAGAAGCATGAATCATTTGCAGAATTTCATCAATTTTAAATGCCCAATAAGGTAAAATGTGTACATAAAAGCTCAGAGATGCCTTAGGAAAAGCAAAGCTTCTGAGACAGAGGTGGGACAATTGGCAAGAATGAAACTTGATGTTGATAACACCCTCCCACATATTTCCAACCACACCACCTCCTTGTAGAGAGCAAATTTTCTCTTCTGCACCCCCCAGGTACATGTTGGCAAGTTTTAGGACAAAACATCCTGTGCCCCCTCAATTCACATGAAGCCATATTTGCTATCACCAAGGAGATCCTGGAAACAAACATCAAGGTAATATAACAAGGAGGACAAGGAAAACTAGGGGCAGGGCTAGACCGGATTGCAGGGCAAAGTGAGGGGCAGTCCATGCCAACACACTAATGATGTATTTGTTACTTCTGCCTCCTCCCACCGTGTTTTAGGTACTTCACGTTCCATCCTTTCTATTTACAGAGTTGCTATGATTATGAAAACACCAAAATTAGACATAATATATAAATATGAGCTTTATTGTTCATGAAATTTCAACTTCATAATCTATAAATCTATAGTCTGCACCAAATGCACTAATCACTAACCAGTCTGGATGAAATCTACTTTTTTGGCCACTGGCATTAGTTCCCAAATAAGTTGACCCAGCTCTGTCCTTGGAGAAAGTCTGCCTTCACCCTTGGGGTCCCCAAGGAAGGAACAACATAACTCGAAGGAACATCAGATAATATCTACAGTCTAAGAAACACCAAACACCATATGATTGGAGCTGTTTCTGTTGGCTATTGTGCTGTGAATTCCCCTTCTCTGTGGTGCTGCTGACTTCATCCCCGACATCTGTACTGTTTTGAAATACACTGTATGCCCAGCAAAAAAAAAACTATGGAGAGGCTTCAAGGAAGCCTTGCTGTTTAATGAGGTTTGTGGCCACAAAAGTTAAACATTTAATCTGGCAGGAACTCACAGTCCAGGCTGCCTCTAGCTGTTGAGCAAACTGTGTTCTATAAGCATGTTGATTAGTGTTTGGAACCTGGATACAAATTACAGTAGAAACAATGCTGTGAATGGTGGTCAGGTTCCTTGGCCAGCCAGCAATGCCTACTGTAGCTGGCACATGGTATATTTATAATAATAAATGTAGTTGGAAAGAACATTAATTTAAAAGTTCTGTATAATGATGCGGCTCTGCATATGCCACTTGTTTTGAGTGCTCCTCTGAGTACTGGAATAAACCTTCATCCACGTGGGCTTAGTGAATTCCGTATAAGCTATGACAAAGGAGAGCTGGTAAGTCATGTGATGGGGGAATGAGGCATGTATATTATTTAGGGAATATCCAAATTTCTTAAGAATCAGGTTTAATAAATGAATTAACCTGAATGATTTGGTTTGGGTTAAAAAAAAAAAGATACACTCATCAGCCAGTGATTTCCCCAGAAATTTCCTTCAGAGCACAGTATCAAAACAGGAATTCCACAACTTAGCAATTGCTGAATTTCACATGCAATAAAGAAACCTTAAAGAAAAGACAATGTTCGCTTGAATCCAGAAATCTAGATAAGTTTTTATGTTATGTTTTTTATAGTCAAATTTCATCTACTCTTTAAGAATATCTAAATAAGTCATTTAAGCATCTACATTTTAAATACATAGTAAGATAATCAATACTATGAACACCATAACCTGGAGTATTAAGTTGCCTCACCAGCCCCCCTACATTAAAAATATAATAGGTTTATCTCATATTTAAATTCCCAGTCCCTAACACCATATATCTCTTTCTTAAGAGAGAAGAATTAGTAAAGGTCTTCAAAGATAATAAATAGATTGCTTAGGAATGTGAGTGTGCCCAACATACACACTTAGGTACAAGCTAATCTTCCAAAAACATAAAGGAAAGGAACTAAAATACTCTGTCTTGCTCCCATAAAAATTAAGTATCCTTTTCTTCAAACAGAAAAAAGAAATTACTCTAACTCAAAATATAAAATATGGACGTTGATACTTGTAAAGATTTATTTTGTAGGTAAGAGGAAGGAAATGCATAGAACAATCATACTTTCAACCTTCAAAGGAGTTCATCTACAGGTTTCTCCTTGAGTGATCATTATTTCAATGTGCAGGATGATATTTCTATTCTCATCTTCTTCCTTTAGATTAAAGATCACATTTTATCCACTTAAGCATTTTTGTGATAAATATGTTCCTTACATTATATTTTTAATTATCAATGGTCCTTCTGTGAGAAAGTCGTCTACCCATAAGCATGAAGCCCTAGGTGAACAAATACAACAAATTTCAGGTTATTAACTTTATCATTGATGGTAATATTTGCAAATATTACTTGAAAGTAAAGACTGGCATACATGAAATATTCTTCCAGCCAAAGATGTACCAGTACAGATAAAATGGAAATGGTTTATTTCTAACTCCAAAAATGAACACATTTAGTTTGCCATTGCAAATTCAAAAGTTAGCACCACAGCAAGAATATTTGGGACTTCAATAACTACTTTCAATAATGGACAGAACAAATAGGCAGATGATGAACAAAGATGTAGAAGACTTGAACAACAATGTAAATTAAGTAGACGTGATAGACATTTATAAAACACTATCAAAAATGTCAGAATACATGTCCTTTACAAATGCACATAGAGAGACTTCCGCCAAGATGGAGGTATAGGTGGATGTGCCGTGCCTTCTCACACAACCAAGTTTAGGGACAACTAAATATTAGCATCAGAAAACACAACCAGAACACGGAAAATTGAACTTTTCGGAAGTCCATTAACAACAAATTCTTCAGCCCGACCGGTAAGGGGCGAAACCGGCGTCTCGTGAGGGGTTGCACAGGAGGACTCTGGTCGGACGGACCCAGGCGCGGAATCCAGACTCGCGAATCCAGATGCGCGAATCCAGACGCACGGGTTCCAAACCCAGGATTGGACCTAGTGAGCGACCGAGCAACCCACCGGGTGAGCAGCTGCTGGGGAGACAGTGGGGAGGCGGTGCTGCATGTTGACTGTGGTTGCCTGTCTGCGGGCGAGCGGACAGGCGAGGGAGTGGGCGGTCCCCGTGGCTTGCGGCAGTGGAGGGCGCCGCCATTTCCCCGCTCTGACCACGCCCCCACATAGAGCGTCACAACCCAGCGACCTGGGAGTCCAAGGCACCGCTTCTTACATTTAAAGGGCCAGAACAGAACAAAAATGTCGCAGGGAGACCTCAAAGCCCCAGAGATAAATCTAAGCGACAAAGAAATAGCAAAACTCTCAGACGCACAGTTTAAAACACTGGTCATCAGGATCCTAACAGATCTGGTTGATTATAGCCACAAATTAGAGAAACATATGAAGGCTAAACTAAGGGAAATGAATGGAATTCCACAGGAAACCCATAGAGATGAAAAGGAAACTGGGACTCAAATCAATGGAGTGGACCAGAAGAAAGCAAATAATGGCCAAACAGAAAAGAGTCAAGGAGCAAGAATTCAAAGAAATGAGGAGAGTCTTAGGAACCTCCAGGACATCTTTAAACACTCCAATATCCGAATTATAGGGGTACCAGAAGGGGGAAAGACACAACCACCAGTGGAAAAATTATTTGAACAAATAATAAAAAAAAATTTCCCCAATCTGGCAAAGGAAATAGACTTCCAAGAAATCCAAGAAGCTCGGAGAGTACCAAAAAAGTTGGACTCAAGAAGAAACACACCAAGGCATATCATAATTACATTCGCCAAAATTAAAATGAAGGAGAGAATCCTAGAAGCAGCAAGAGCTAAGGGGACAATCACCTACAAAGGAGTCCCCATCAGACTGTCAGCAGATTTCTCAAAAGAGACCTTACAGGCAAGAAGGGGCTGGAAAGAAATATTCCAAGTCATGAAATCTAAAGACCTACAACCAAGATTGCTCTATCCAGCAAAACTTTCATTTAGAATGGAAGGACAGATAAGGTGCTTCTCAGATAAGATCAAATTCAAGGAGTTCATCATCACCAAGCCCTTATTATATGAAATGTTAAAGGGACTTATCTAAGAAAAAGAAGTTAAAGAAACATGAACAGTGAAAGAACAACAAGCTCACAGTTATTAACAACCACACCTAAAACGAAAGCAAACTAAAAGAACAGCTAGATCAGGAGTGGAAACATAGAAATGAAGATCTCAAGGAGGGTTAGCAACAGGGGAGTGGGAGAAGGAGATGGGGGAGAAGGTACAGAAAATAAGTAGCATAGACAGTAGATAGAAAATAGATGGGGGGGGGCAAGAATAGCATGGGAAATATAGAACCTAAAGGACTTGAGACACATGGACATAAACTAAAGGGGGGTAATGGTGGGGATGGGGGGGCAGGGTGGAGGGGAATGAAGGGGGGAATAGAACAACTGTAACAGCATAATCAATTTAAATAAATAAATTTAAAAAAAATGCACATAGAACATTTCCCAGGATAGAACATAGGCTAGGTCATAAACAAATCTTGGTACCTTTGAGAGGAATGAAATCATACAAAGTATGTTCTCTGACCACAATGGAATGAAATTAGAAATCAATAACAAAAAAAAATTTGGAAAACTCACAAATATGTAGAAAATGATTAACATGCTCCTCAACAACCACTGGATCAAAAAAAGAAATCAAAAGAGAAATGTAAGAGTATTTTTACATAAAAAATAGAGATATACCAAAATATGTGGGATTCAGCTAAAAAAAACCGCTTAGAGGTAAATCTGTAGTAAAAGACGTGAAGAGAAAGCTTAACTCAACACTCAAATCACTAACCAAACCTTCAACCTTACAACAATGGAAAAAATAGAAAAGCAAATTAAATCTAAAGAAAAAAGTAGGAGGAAATAATAAAAATTAGCATAGAAATAAGTAAAATGAAAATAGAGAAATTAATGAAAACAAAAGTGTGTACTCTTAACAATCACCAATATTGGCAAACTATTAACTAGATTGATCAACAAAAAAGAAAGAATACTCAAATTATTAGAACCAGAAATGGAAGAGGAACCATTACAAACAAACTTACAGAAATAAAAAAAGATTGTAAAGGAATACTATAAACAATTGTATACCAATAAATTAGATAATCTAGATAAAATATACAAATTTCTAGAAAAACTGCCAAAACTAACTCAAGAGAAAATTTACAATCCAAACAAATCAGTAACAAGCAAAGAAACTGAATTAGTAATTAAAAAAAAAAAAAACTACCCACAAAGAAAAACACAAACCCAGAGGGCTCTATTAATAAATTCTGCCAAACATTTAACAAAGAATTAATACCTACTCCTCAAAAACTCTTTAAAAATAGTAAAGAAACACTTTCCAACTCTTTTTATGAAGACCACATAACACTAACAATAAAACCAGACAAATCACAAGAAAACTTTATCCCAGGAACCAAAGTTTGGATTAACATCTGAAAGTCAATTAATGTAATATGCCATACCAATAAAATAAAAACAAAACCCCATTTTTTTTTAATAAATATAGAAAAATCATTTGACAAAACCTGACACTCTTTAATAATAAAAAATTCAACTAATTTAGAATAAAAGGGAACTTGCTGACGGGAACTCAACCTGATGAAGGGAGTCTATAAAAATCCCATAGATAGTATCATAATGATGAAAGAATGGATGTTTTTCCCCTTGCATAAGGAACAGGGCAAGAGCACTATAAGGAAAGTAAAAATATAACCCATAGGATGGAAGAAAAACTTTGAAAATCATCTGATAAAAGACTTGCACTTAGAATCCTTGCAACCTAATAATAAAAGATAAATAATCCAATTAAAAACAGGATCTGACTGGACATTTTCCACACACCATATATAAATTGCCAATAAGCACATGAAGAATGCTCAACATCATTCATCATCAGGAAAATGAAAGTCAAAATCACAGTGAAATACCACTTCACACCTCCCAGGATGGCTGGAATCAAAAAGTCCAACAAAAACAAGTGTTGGCAAAGATGTGGAGAACTCAGAGCTTCATACTTATACAAGAAGGTGGGAATATAAATTGGTGCAACCACTTTGGAAATCAATTTGGCAGTTCCTCATAGGGTTAAATGATTAAACAGTTACCATATACCCAGAACCCCACTCCTAGGTACGCAAGGGAAACAAAAACATGAGCCCATACAAAAACTTGTACATGAACGTCAATGGGAGCATCATTCAAAACAGAAAAACAGTAGAAACAACCCAAACTGTACATCGACTGATGAATGTATAAACCAAGTGTGGTAATTCATGCACTGGAATATTATTTCTCCATAAAAAGGAATGAAGTACTACATGCTACAAGATGGAAGAACCTTTTAAACACTGTAACTAATAGAAGCTAGTCACAAAATACCACATATGATGTGATTCCACTTCTCTGAAGTATTCAGAAAAAGCAAATCTGAAGATGGAAAGCAGACTAATGGTGAAAGTATGAGCGGTTAGGAGGATAGGAAGTGACAGCTAAAAAAAAAATAAGGTTTCCTTTTGAAGTGATGAGATATTTTTTAAATGACTGCGGTGATATTTGCACTCATCTGTGAATACACTAAAAAACCACTGAAGTATATGCTTTTTCTTTATATAATTCTCACATTAATGTGTAAATTATTTATGTAAATTATATTTCAATGAAGTTTTTTTAAAAACTCAATAACTGAACAAGCATTAGAAATCTGCCCAGTTCTTTGCCCTGACAGTTTCTCTGCAACTCCCCCTTCTAGTCTCTCCACTTGGAATATGTGAGTGATGTGGGAGAGTGTACAACAGATCACTTAGATCAGTGATTTTTTAATCAGTGTGCCATGGCACACTGGCGTGCCACAAGAATTCTAAAACATGCAACACTTGATTATTTAGTCAGGGGCACTGACCTCTTTTCTCTTAGAGTGTCAAATGTAAAAATGCCAATAGCCAACACAATAGCCATCTGGTATGAATGAATCAAAATTATCCCTGTTTTGTCAGGTCAGCAAAAAATATAATGTATTTTTTTGGTGTGCCACAGAATTTCAGTAATTAGTTTATGTGTGTCATGAGATGAAAAAGGTTGAAAATCACTGACCTAGATCATAGTGAAAATAGCTCTACCTTTACTGTAAAGCATGTTAATTTAATTCTATATCTTGATTGCCAAAACTTGATTATCATAGCTCTGTGAGAGTTATAGTTGACTCACTGAAAGAGATTAAGCCTTGTGCCGAATGATGCTGTGTAGATTAAAAACAGAGTATAAAGATAAATGAGAAATCATTCGCCAAGATTTTTCATGGCTATCTAAGGAAGAAAGGGACAGAGGAGAAATTGACTCAAGGATAAAGTCACCTCTCAGGCCTGCCAGGACCCTTCCCATCTAACCCATCCAGATCATTTCACACAAGAGAAAACTGAAGCCCAGGAAAATTCCGTGTGATTCAAGATCATGCCTCTAATTGCTGAGCAATCATCCCACTTTGCCCACGGCCGAGACCGGCAGGGGGAAGGGATGGGGGAAGAAAGAGGGAGTTCCCAGAGCTCAAACAGGGAAAGTCCTGGGCAAACCAGACAGGCAGTTCACCCTTGTTGACAGTGGCCATCAGAACCCAAGCTCCTGACTTCCAGCCCCGAGCTTTTTCCTCAAGGCCATGGTCTCTCAGAAAGAGAGACAGCTCTCCACTTGGAAGGGGCTTCTCTGCCTACTTACTTCCCAAGGATTACCCTCCAGATGAGAATGTTTCAAAACCCAAAGTAAACTATTAGTCAATTTTATTATATGAAATAATATTTTTATTTCAAAACCCAGTATTAATTCTGGCCACGAGTCATCATTTTACCAAAATATTTAACATAACTGGAATGTCATATCACTTTTCTCCTCTTTGATCACATTAATTCCAGCGAGATTTAAGTTTTTGTATGTCTGAAACTGACTTTTTGCTGTAGCATGATGCTGTGGAATGGGCATGTGAAACTCAAGAGTCTGTCATTCACTAAAATAATACACATTACACACACTGATACATAAACAAAAACTGTTTTGAGTGGCTAATCCGCCCTCTTCCCTATAGGTTGCTGTTATTCTACAATAGGCATAGAGATGTTTATACAGAATTAGTTTCTTTTTTCTTACTATAATCAACTGCCCTTCCAATGCCCACGTGAACATCTTAGAATCAAAGCTACAGAGAGCAAAAATAAAGTCTTTCATGGCCTAAGGCTACCTGGGGCTTCCTAACCTGAGCCTATGGACAGAGTTGGGAAATATGAGGAGTCTATGCAGCACATGAAATAGTATGTCAAAATGTTCATGTGTGTTTTATAATGAAGAAAGGAGCTATACAGTATTTGTTACATTCTTGAAAGGATCACTAAACCCAGAAATGGCTGAGAAATTTAGCTCTAAGTCCTTCCTACAGCAATGTTATCCCATACTCCTCACACTGGATGCAAAAGGAGAGGAAAGTGGTGAAACCTGACTCAGTGGGGAAGAGAAAGACAAATACCATATGATCTCACTTGTAGGAGGAATCTAATAAGCAAAATAAAGAACCAGAAACACAGACACATGGAAGGGAGAGAGGGGATGGGGACAGTGGTGGAAAGAAGGGGAAGGGACTAGTCAAAGAAAATGACCCATGGACATGAACAATGGTGTGGGGATTGACTGTGGGAGCTGGGAGCCGGCAGACGTTGTGTTGGGGGCAGGCTGGGTGGAGGAGAGCAAAGGCAGGAAAACTGGGACAACCGTGACAGAACAACAATAATTGAAAGAAGACCCTTTAATCATTGACTAGCTGCCCAGAGACTACAGAGATGAACACACCAAGTTAGACAACAGAATGGGAATAAAAGTATAAAACATAGGCTTAAAATCATTTTCAACACGTAAGAGGAAAATTTAGAGTGAAGACGAAAAGATATAGTTACTGTTGAGGAATCTGTGATTGAGACAGTTGGGACGGTCCTGAAATCTAATTAGGAAAAATATCAATGTCCTGAAGCACAGTGAGAGATTGTTAATACCTGATGGGTTGACTTCTCTTATCACTTAAACCTTTACCTCTCGCTCCTGAAAACCACATTTTGATATTGAGATAAGTAGCCTCCTTTTCCTGACAATCCTGAGAAGGCAAATTGAAAGCTTTAACTCTCATAAGCGATTGAAGGAGGCGATAACCTTTTCTTCCAAAACCAATCTTCGCATGATTGTGCCCAGAGGCAACAGTAGATGCCTGGAAGATGATCAAGTTTTCTTTACACTTTAATTTTCGGACTGACTGGTATTAAAAAGAATGAGTCAACCATATTCTCATCAAGTTCCCTTGTGTTCTCAAACATCTAAATACAGATTAAATGTGTGAGTTACAACACAGTAAATACACTGAAGAGTACCAAGCAGAGTCAAGCAATTAATCATTGAAATGAAGAAATGTTATGCATTTCACACTAAAATGCATCATTCTTGCAATAAAAGAAAAAACATTGATTTCTAATCAACACATGTGATCTAATAATGATAATTTTCCGAATACTTTATAAACCAGACTTAATTTTTGTTCCAAAGCCACCTTTCTTCTGTATTTCTTCATTTTATGCTTACTTTCATAAGCCAGTAGTTCAGTTAAGGATTTTGCAGAACACAGTTCCTAAAACCTATGCATAAACAGTGTATTACCAATGATTGTTTATGTTACTACATTTGCACAGTAGAATCATTTGATGACTTTCCACACTGTTATGTAGGACAATATCAAAATCTATTGTAAATCTTGGCTCTTCAAAAGATTGCTCTCATTAAATGTAATGTTGATGTAAATATAATTTTTTAGGGGGAAGAAATTCTGTCTTTTGAGTAATTTATGCCTAGTCTAATTCCATGCCTAGTCAGGCACTTAACACTATTCAGTCACACGCAACATCATAATGATGCTGACTTATTAATATTGAAATTTCAGGCTCTTGCTTTCCCATGCTAGTGGTTGGAAAATTTCAATGAGGACATTGCTGTAAAATCAAAATGTGAATAAAAAGCTCAATTCAACTTAACTAACCATTATTAGGATACTACTGTGTGTTGACCAGAATTTTAAATGTTATCAAGTTTACAAAAGCAACACACAATATTTCATGTACTCTCTAGGAGTTTGAAAGGTCATTAAAAATGGAGAAAAGATACAGGAAACAATTAGAAAACAACACACAGAAGTAAATAACTAAATGTCCAATGTGCAGTGAAAACAATAAATGCTAGAGCAGACATCTCCATGAGCAAAAAGAGCTGAGGCAAATTTCAGGGAAGAGGTCAGGCGAGAGCAGGCCTTTGAAAAAATTAAATTTAGCAATCTTAAAACATAACTCAGACAAGGAAATGGGATTAGTACATCCAGGCATGGACCTAGAGCTTGGGGTAAAAGGATGAAGAAATTGGCTGGGAGAAATGGGCTTCAGTCCAGCAAGAGAGAGTACAGATTCAGCTACAGGGTGAATAGGTAACAGAGGCTGAAATGAGAACAACCATGAGAGGTAGAAGATAAAAGCTTCATAAATACAACATTAAAGGGACTCTAATTCTCAAAATATAAAGTGTCATAAAATGCTCCTTTGTTTAATACCAAGAAAATCTCAATGTGGAAATTCCATTTTATACTAGACCATTAGTTGTCAATCAAAAGTAAAGGCAAGACAGAAGGAGGTATCAAAATTACTTACGGAGCTTTTTCATATAACCTATGTCTGTGTGGGGGGGTCTAAAACAGCCCTCTAAAACCATGTGCCAAAATCCCTGCAGAGGAATATAGTCTAATTGGGTAAAGCTCTATATACACCCGACTTCCAAGGAAAACCATAGCTGACGGGCTTTGGAAGACCACAGAGTGGCATCTTTAGTCAATGGCACACTGCAGGGACAGTGTATTTTCTTAGCCCAGGGTGCCTGACATTTAGATGCACAGAGGCGCTCTCCCCACATCCTACTGCGCTCACCAAACACTTGGCTTGGGTTGTGTTGTCAGTTGCTGCAAAAAAACCAAACATCTCTACCAGAAGCAAGAAAGTGACGTTGAGTAATGCAACACCATGGGAACATAATAAAATCAGCTATCTTTAAAAAACAAAAAAGCTACCCAAAAGACAGTGAGAGGTCAGAGACACCACAGGTTTACTGCCTATGTTAACCTCCTATGACATCGATTCTTGCACCATCTTTTGGCATTACTACATTTTTTTAAAGATTTAGTAAGGGAAAGGAAAAATTTATCTCATTGAAAGGACAGAGAAACATACAAAACAGATGAGCTTTTCTTACTACTTACCTAGGAAATGGATATTTCATTACCATGAGCTTGAGTCCAGCATTGAGGGCTTTTCTCTCTTTCATTTATCTTTACCGAGCTTAGAATTTTCTGGGTTGAAATGCACTTACAACAGCAGAGAAATATTTAATCATGACATGGCACATGCCATGGCTACTCAGAAAAGACCACGTCTCGAGCTGGGGACCACCAGCATAGACAGCCAATGGACCTACCTGCTCGTTAAGAAGGACTAAGAAAACAGGACTCACTCCATGTTCCTTTCTCAGGAGGTTTGAGGAGGCAGATTCCACCAGAGAAGAAAAAATGGGAAAGTTTTGAACAAATACCTCATTTTCTTGATTCTAAGATACATTCTTCCAATATTAATGTTTCTACACAGGAACTCCTCTTTCCACAGGCCTATGCATTTGATATAGAAACTTTTCCCTGATGCTGTTATTAAATTGGTGATGCATCTTAAAATTTATAGCATCTTAGAATCAATTTTTTTAAGTAAGAGTCTAAAAAGAGAATGTGTGGGGATGTGAAGACACAGTTAAGATTGGACAGAGCATGGTCAGGCCATTGAGCACACCCTAGGAGTCCCCTCCCAGCTCTGCCCTCCAGCTATAAGCCCAGCTGGTCTGATAATAGAAAATCCTTCCTGACAATGCCTCCTCACACCCATGAGTTTGCAGTGACCTCCATCCCACATGCACAGGACTGTGAATAAGAGACATAAAGGGGTGGGAGCAATGCCCAGCACTGGCAAGTCAGAAGCATAATGCAATCAGTTCATAAGATCAATTATCAATCCATCGTATGAAAAGTAATGTAAACCTTTTTCCGTCTTGTGTCCATCAAGAGAGTCATGGAAACAAAGACCAGGTCAACTGCCAGTGTTATACTGGGGAACAGAATGCTGATTCATAGAGGAAAAGAATTCAGAGAGAAAAATTAAGTGTCAGAATACAAGGACCTGGAGTTTAACTCAGGCCTTTTCACCTGGGTTTTATATAAATGACTTCACCTGGCCTTGACTGCTTTTTGTCTGTAGCTAATAACATCCAACAGAGAATAATAAAATACTGACTCACTTCCCAGGGATCTTTTAAGCAGCAATGACTAATATTTTCAAAGGCTTTTCACTGTCTTTATTGAAGTTTGGGATTTCAAAATCAAAATAGCTTAATTTTCTTTAAGTTGCTTGCTTCCACAACAGCACAATTAAACACAAATGCTCTTGTGCTTAATAGAGAACTTCAAGAGAGACCAAAACTGAACTGGAGATAGTGAAGGATGTAGGGGAGGGTCAGAATTGAGTATGTAGGAAAAGAAATAGCCTCAAAAGCCAAGCTTGAAAGCTCATATGAATGATGTACTATCAACTATGAGCTGCTTTAAAGCAATAAGCTCTCCTTCATGTACAGAGCTTCTTAATCACCCTCCACAGACCACCCTGTGTAAGTGCAATGGTGGACTTCACAGATCCAATACTGTGCAGCTCCTGAAAATGGAAAACCAGGTCTTTTATTTGTGAGACTTTACCAAGGACTGTTTTTAAGAAACTTAAAGTGAAGGACAAATAGCTACAAACAGCAGTTACCTTGTGACTGAAGCCATTAATATAAATACAGGTTCTTCCCCTGGGGACAAATTGGAGAAGCAATCATGATTAGATGTTCCCCTAGGTGGAAAAAGCCCTAACAGTATAAATTAAGGAGCTATCAGTAGATCAATATCAGATTCAATCATGGAAACACTTCTGGATGCGACCTTGACAAAAATCAATTTAACTCAAGGTGAACAGGAAAGTTTGAAAGTTCAAGGCACACATGAAGGTCCTTTCTTCTTAATTACTAACCTGAAAATCACTCCCCTGATATCTACAGGCAACTGGAATAGATAGATGTCAGCTTACTGGACAATCCCTACTTGCTATAGCCTAACACCATAGTTCATTGCTTGAAGTACCTTCGTGGTCTTCCAGCAGCTCTTCTCTCAATGCTGCACAACTGTCAATAAAATTTCCACAGGAATCAGAAGCATCTGCCTCCACATGCTCTCTGTCTGTCTCTCTTCTCCCTTTCTCTCTCTCTTTGCCCCCAACTCATTTCTCCCTCTCTCCCCCACATACACACATATACAAACATACTCATGTTTTCCTGCACTTGATGCTTAATAAATATTGGTAGATCCATCCAACAGCACTATGTCACCACACATAAGGAATGTCTTTCTCTATTTTATCAGAAAATAATTTTTCTTAAATAGTGACAAAAATGACTAAAGATTTAAAATGTTACACTAGAAAATACTTAATGCCAAAGAAAGCAGTAAAGGAGGAACACAGGAACAGAAAAGACATGAGATACAGAAAAAATGAAAAGTAAAATAGCAGATGTGAATCCAACTGTATCAATAGTAGCATTAAATGTAAGTGAGTTTAATAGTTCAATCCAAGTTAGAGATTGTCAGAGTGGGTAAAACACAATGTCAAACAATTTGCTCTGCAGAAGACATGCTGTGGATTCAAAGGTACAAAAGGTTGTAAGTAAAAGGACGAAAGAGATGCATGATGCAAACACCAAGCATGAGAGAGCTGGAGTAGCTGAATTAATAGCAGCCAAAACAGGCTTTTAAAAAAAGTTACTAAAGAAGAGGATAGACATTTTATAACAGTAAAATAGTCCATTCATCAGAAACACGTAAAACTGAGCCCACAAGAGACATAAAGCAAGAGTGACAGAATTGAAGTGGTAAATAGATGATTCAGCAATAATGGTTGTTATTTCTTCCTAGAAAACTTAGAAAGAAACTAGAACAACTAGACTCACCAGACATTTAGAGAATGCCCTAACCAACACCTGCAGAACACTCATTCTTCCCAAACACACATGAAAAATTTTCCAGAATCCACATTATATGCAAGATTATAAACAAACCTTAATAAATTTAAAAAGACTAAAATAATACAAAATGTCTGCAAATTATCATAGAATAAAATTAAAAATCAATAGTGGAAAAATTAGAACATTGGCAAATATGTGCAAATTAAATAACATCTTCTTAAATAGTAGTGGGTCAAAGAAGAATTCACAAGAAAAATTTTTAAATCTTTGAGATGAATAAAAGTAAAAGCACAACACAATAAAATTTATGGAATGCAAATAAAGCAATAGAGTGAAATTGCATGTATTAAAAAGAAAGAAGATTTTAAATTAGGAATGTACCTATCACCTTACAATACAAAAAAAAATGATTAAGTTAAGCCAAAGCCTGCAGAGGGAAAGAAATGATAAGAATTAGACTGAAAATTAATGAACTAAAGAATAGAAATGCAAAAGAAATAGTCAACAAAACCAAAAACTGGTCCTATGAAAAGATACACAATGTTGACAAACTTTTAGTTGTACTGACTGAAAAAAAGAGAGAGAAGATTCAAATTACAAAAATCAGGAATGAAAGAGGAGACAGCACTACTGACCTCATAAATTTCAAAAGGATTATAAAAATATACTATAACTCAAGCCATCAAATTAAATAACTTAGATGAAATAAAAAACTTGTTAGAAACACACAAACGACTAAAACTGACTCGAGAAGAAACAGAAGTTCTAAATAAACCTGTGAAAAGTAAAGAAATTACATTAATAATTTTAAAACTTTTCATGGAAAAAAAAACCTGATACAGTTGGCTTCACTGGAGAATTGCACTAAAGATTTTTAAAAGTTAATACCAGTTCTTTACAAACTCTTCCAAAATGAAAAAGAACAGGAAATACTTCCCAAATAATTCTTTCAGGCCAGTCTCATCTAGGTAACAAAACCAGACTAAGACATCACAAGAAAAGGGAAATGCAATATATCCTACTTATATGCTATCAAAAATCCTCAACAAAATACCATCAAACCAAATTCAGCAATATATTAAAAGGATATACCAAGACCAAGAGGAAATTTATCCCAGGAATGTAAGGTTGGTTTAACATTAAAAAAAATGAATTAATGTTATGTCAGTATGCCATATCAATAAAATAGAACAAAAATCACAATCATCTTAGTAGATGCAGAAAAAGCATTTAACAAAACATAACACATTTTTTATGACTTAAAAGAAAACACTCAACAGACTACACATAGAAGGACTTCCTCAACTTGATAAAAGGCATCTATGAAAAAAATAAAATGCAGCTAATATTATACTGCAAGGTGAGACTGAATGTTTTCCACTTTATGATCAGAAATAAGAAAAGAATATATGCTCTTGCTGCATCTACTCAGTGTAATACTGGAGCTTTTTCCCTCATTTCCTAATTGCCAGGGAAAACAAAATCAAGGAATATAAATAAGACAGGAAGAAGTAAAACAATCTCTATTTGCAGATAAAATAATCTTATATAGAGAACATTTTAGTAAAATGTGCAAATTGCTGTTCATCTCATGCGGGACATTCACATACCCTACCAACCACACTCAGTGGCATTACTTCTGCTGGTCCCTGTATATAGAATAAAGGTAAGAACAGAAGTATAAAACTTTTATTCTAAAAATTATAAAGCACAGTTGAAAAATTTAAAAGATCTACATTAATGTGAAGACATACATTTTCATGGATGGAAAGATAGCATTTTTGAGATGGTGATAGTCACCAAATCATTCTGCAGAATCAACATAATTGATGTCAAAATCCCAGCTTTTTTGCAGAATTTAATGAGTGCATCCTCAAATTCATATGAAAATACCAAGGACCCAGTGCAGTCAATACAATCTTGGGAAAGAAAAACAAAACAAGAGGACTTAATACTTCCCAGTGTCAAAACTTACTACAAAGTTACAATATAAAGGCAGTTTGGTACTGGGATGAAAATAGACATATATATCAATGGAATAAAATTTAAAAATAAAAATAATTAAGAACAAAATAAATCATTAAATTTAAATCCTCACATTTATGGTCAGTCAATTTTCAACACGGATGACAAGACAATTCAATAGAAAAATCATCTTTTTAAGATATAGTGTTGGGACAACTGTATATCCACATGTAAAAGGGCAAAATTGAACTTCTTTACACCATACACAAACTTTACTCCAAAATGCTCCTAGACCTAAGTATAAGAGTTAAAACTACAAAGATCCTAGAAGACATAGGATTAAATCTTAGTGACCTTAAATGAGACAAAGCTTTCTTAGCTTGTTTGATGCATGAGTTATATCTTCATAAGTGTGTGTGTGTGTGTGTGTGTGTGTGTGTGTGTGTGTGTGTGTGTGTATGTGAGAGAGTGAGAGTGAGTGAGAGAGAGAGAGAGACCAGGAGTGGGGAGAACACAGAACTTGCAATGGCTTCCATGTCATTACCCAAATGAGTGTCTATCAAGTCCCCTCCTTGCTCCACACTCAGATCGCACACTACCTCTTTCTGTTTTCAAACTTATTTCCAACTGTATTAGTTACCCATAGCTGTGTAACAAACCACCCCCAAATTTAGCCACTGAAAAAAACAAACACTTCCCTAGCTGGAATGCGGCAGTTGGTTGGAGTGTCATCTCTTAGTCCAAAGTTCACAGGTTTGATCCTGGGTCAAGATGCAAATGAGAAGGCAATCAATGGATATTTCTCTCATATCAGTGTTTCTCTCTCTCTCTCTCACCCTCCCCCACTTCCTCTTACTCTAAAAAACAATGAAAAAAATGTCCTTGGTGAAGATTAAAACAAAAAAACATTAATTGTTTCATTTTCTTGGGGTCAGGAATCTAGGAGTGGCTCAGCTGGGTCCTCTGGCTCAGGTTCTTGGTGACTGCCAGGGCTCCAGTCATCTCAAGGTTTGACTCAGGAAGGATTCACTTCCAGTTCACTCACATGGCTGTTGCAACACCTCAGACCCTTGCTAGCTGTTGACTAGGAAACCACATCAGCAACTCGCCACATGGGCCACTTGGCTCATCACTGTCAGCTAGCTTCCTGCAGAGAAGGTGGTGGTGCCGCAGAGCATGAGCAGGGTGGAAGTCACAGGGTCTCTAACCTGAGCCTGGCAATGGTATCCTGACCCTTTGGTGGTCTTCAACTTCTTAGAAGCAGGTCACTCAACCTCAAGTCACCCAGAAGAGAGGGCACTGCACAAGGGCACACACGCCAGCATGGAGAATCATTGGGGGCACCTTGGGGGCTGCCCAGCACAGCACCCCCACCCCAGCCAAGCAGCCTGCTCCCCTCACCACCTCACAAGCACACCTCACTCATTTCTGCCCCTGTCCTTTCGAACCCTTAACCTGCTCTGCTCCTGTCTAAATCTTTCACTGGTTCCAAATCAGACCACTGTCAAGATGAGCTCAAACTTCACACATCCCATGAAACTTTCCCTGATTACTTCTCATTACTCTCAACTCCTTTGCATTTTATAATTACACTTCATAATTTACCCCTTAATTATCTCCCGTCTTGCCTTACTAAGGTATGTCTCTTCTCACAGCAGATGCTTCGCCTGAGAGTTTGTGAGAAATGCAGACTCTCAGGGCCCACCCCAAGCCCACTGAACCAGAGTCTGTGTTTTAACAAGATTCCCAAGTGACTGTTGGGCACATAAAAGCTTGGGAAATACCACCCAACTGTGCCTTTCATTACCATTTTACCTGTGTACATATCCTGTCTCTGACTCGAGTGTAAGCATCAGCAAACTAGCACCATTTCTTGTATTTCTTCTGCTGACACACGCACACACTAACCTGTGCTGAGTACACAGAACACAAATTAAACCTGCAAGAGTAAACACACGCCTAGGAACTGAATGAACTCAAAAAGACTAAAATACACAGATGAATTAAAACACCTAAACTGTAATCCCCGCTCTAAGGTTATGGGTGGGGTTAGGGTTAGGGCAATTTTGAAAAAGTCACTTAATTTGCATTTTCATTTCTTTATCTAAAAAATTAGGGGACTCCCATGGAACCTCTCATTTTTAATCCATTTCCAAATATTTATTAATCTACAATGAAATGAAAATAATGTAATTTGAGATTACCTAAAGATGAAGAAAGCATTTTGGAATCAACAGAACAGCAGAAATAGCTGCAGTGCAGATGTGGACAAATGCTGCTTAGTCCAGAGTTGTCACTGAAAACCATGTAATCAGTCGTGTGCCCTGTATTTGATTTCTCTTCTAACTTAGGCCATGTCACACGTTTACACAGTTGAAGAAATGCATTGTTAAAACTTCAAGTGAATTTTTGGCTGGAGAACAACGTGCTAGCTGGGAGACCACATGAAATCGCCCCTATTTCACACTCCAGGAAACTCCCCACACTCCACAGATGTGCCTTGGAAAGGAAGCTTCAGGCCCTCTAAAGTCAGATTAGAGACCAGGACTTCGCCCTCAAAGGAAAAATTATGAATGTCCACCTGGCTCCAGCATCTTCTGCTGGAAAGAGAGGAGGGGGATTTGTTCTCTATAGCAGCAGAACAAGTCTGAGTAAATAAAGAAGTAGACACATAAACAGACTGTTTTATTCTGTTTTTTAAGGCACTCACTATTTTACCTTCCACTTGTAGGTAAGGTTCCACCCACCCTGAAAGCTTAAATTGGCACTTCCCCTAAGGACCTGGGGTCCAATTACATCTTATCTTTTCATCTCTGAATCTCTTCAAGTTCAAGGACTCCACTCCACCTACTCTCCAGGAAGAAAAGGCTGCACTTCGCAGTCTCCAAGCTCCCACTCGTGTTCTCCCAGGTTCAGCCTTCTGTCCTCCTCTCTTCTAGAGAGGGCAGTCGCACCCCAGCAAGGGCAGCTTACTCTACACATATGTTTTCAGCTTCTTTGTTACCAGAACAAGCCCCGAATGTGGAAAACAGGCGTCACAGTGGCAGCAAGGCTGAACTCTTGTGGGAGAACAAGAGCCGTGGTTCCATGTGAGAGGGCTGAGTTATGGGTCCTGCGTGCCCTACACTCACTTGCCTAAAACCCACCACATCCTGCGGGACTCCTCCAAGAGGCAGCAGCCAGCTACCTGCCTTTAAATTTGCAAGAAGGAGAATGATGGCAGTAATAACGATAACAACAGTAACACTAGTAATTGATGCTCTTGGCCGCCTCTGAGCAGAAGCACACATTTAGTTTCTGTCCTCAGGCTCCAGAGTGGTTCACATGATGCAAACTGGTGCAGTGTACTCAGCATTTTGGAATTTTCACTTAATCTCTCTGCCCACTCCTCATTCTTGGCACTGGCCTGCACTTTGAAATGTGCTACTGCTCCTTTTGGTGCAAACCGGACAGTGAGAACTACTCCCAGACTGAGCTCCCTCAGGACAAGCAGGGTCCCAGACATGATTATCTGAGAGGTGCTGAGTGAAGAATAAACATGGGAGCTCAAAGACCTGCCTGAAGAAGAAAATGCGTGCACCCTTCTCACAGGGAAGCTGCATTTAGTCAAGATGTCTTAAAACTGCTCCTTCTCTACAGCCAGCCTCAGGCACGTGGCCAGACAAAACAGAGCCAACCCAGAGACAAGAAATGCAGTGAGATTAACACTGGACCGAACACAGGTACCTGAGTCCTACCACTGACTCGGACCTTGCGTGAGCCATTTCTCCTCCCAGGCACTCAGCCTTCTAATTTGTGAAATGCAATAGCTGGATACCACAGTAGCAATTTCCAAACTTCTCTTCATAAATGTCTTCTGGGGCATTTATTTTACATAACAGATCTCCAGGCCACTTCCTGGAGGTGCTGGTAAGTCTGGCAGTGAGATCCAAGAATCTTCATTTAACAAGGGACCCAGGAAAGCCTCCATGAAGGCAAATTTAGGAGACAAGCACCGCTGACATCTGAAAGCACTTCTGGGTCTTCATTCTGCAAATGCCGGTTGATTGTGGGCACTTCTAAGCTTCCACTTCCTCCAAGGCTGTACTAGACCCTCAAGTCGACTTAAATAAAAAGGAGAGCTACCACCTCTGTAGTGCTGGTCACTGTCCTAAATGCTTCACTTTATATGAACTATTTTAATCTTCACAACCACCCTATGAGGCAGGTACTACTATTATCCTTATTTTAAAGACACAGAAAGGGATGGCAGAGACTAAGTGGTTTTCCAAAGGTGACATGGACAATAAGGAAGTAGGGTGGGGAACCAAACCCAGACATCAAGCTCCAATTTCAGCCCTCCTGCTGAGGTTGAACAGGTCAGAATCTCCCAGCATTAGGCATTTAGGAAACAGTAAGAAATGCTCTTTAGCATCTTACAACAGAAATTTAGCAATGGTCTTCTTAATTTGGCCTCCCTATCTCAGAAGCCACTGTAAGGGAAGAAGGAGGCCAAGACAGCAATGGTCTGGGCCCACTCCTGACCATTGGTCTCTTTCCACCAGCGTAAACTGATTTTGTTGATTGAGGTCCATGTCAGATTTTTTTTCAGAGCAAAAGAAGAGAAAGAATTCTGATGATTAAAAATGGGGTGTTTAAAAAGTCACTAATCTAGGCCTTTTTCATACAGTTGAGAAAAGTAACACCAAAGGATTAAGGAGTTTCTCCAGAATCACAGGGTAGGTCCCTGCCAGCTACCTCCTAAGCCACAGGTTTCCAGACTCCTTTCTCAGATCCAGAATGAACTTTTCAACCTAATAAACTTGAGTTCATTAAAATGAACATAGATTAACTAAGTGCCCATCAGAGAACTTAAGATCAGACAAAGAACTAAGTGTAGAAGCATCTGAAATGTGAGATTCCCAGGGACACCATGTGGACAGGAAGGTGACCCAGATCAATGGCTGTGTCCACCCTCTAGTATCTGAGAAGTCGAGAGCCATGACTGTCTCCTCCAGAACCAGTAGCTTCACCACCAAAAATCAGGGAAAAAAGCCCAACCAGCCTACATTGGGTGGATGGGTGACAGGAATTGCAGTTAGAGGACTTGCATCTATGCTGGAGCTGGCTGCTTCCCACCTGTGTGGTGACACCAGTGGCCAGACAAGCCCCCACAACAAGGGTCTTACAAGAATGCATGTGTTGATAAGCCTACCACTGAAGAGGTGCTCAGGAAAGGTGATGCTCTTTTAGATTGAAAGCTCCTGCTCACAGCTTGGTTTCACTGGCTTGAGCTCATGACACAGAAGGGACACACTAACATCATTATTATACCTTGATGTTGAGAGGAGGGCTGGCCACATAAAGGAGGACTAGAGACTGGAAGCCCCAGAAAATTTCCCTGGCACCCTATTCTCTTGAATTTCTATGGGCATGAGGATAGTCATAAAGAAATAATGAGTAAATTCTGCAGTACAGGGGCAGTGATGAGCTTCCAAATAGATATTGTAACCGTTATCAGTGTGATTCTATGAATGACTCAATTTTGCCATTCAGACACCACCCGAGGTTTAAGGTCAATGGGCACCTTTAATAGCATGGTGCCAGTGCTGCTGGTATTGCACACTCTTCTTGCTTTCTCCTGCCACTCATTATTAGTAGGCAAGGAAAAAGTCATATGTCAGAACTACAGGCAGCCTGCAGGGGAAAGGCAGAACACCAAAGCAGTGCTACCACCTAAGAGGTCTCCTATGTGTCACCCCTGTGCACCAGACAGGGAGATCTTAGAAGGCACAACTGATAAGCTGTAAAAGTCCCTCCTCGTGCATCCTGAGTTTTCATCATTGACTTTACTGACAAGTGTATGAAATGCTGACCTAGTCCATTTAGGCTGTTATAACAAACTACCATAGACAGAGTTGCTTATAAACAACAAAAATGTATTTCTCAGACTCTGAAGGCTGAGAGTCCAAGATCAGGTAGCCAGTACACTGGAGATTTTGCATTGCAGAATGCTGACTTCTCGGTGTATCCTCACACAGTATTTTAATGACAGGGCATAAAAATAATTTCAAGCAAATGTAAAAGCGAATGTCATCCTCTAACAACTGCTGATTAAAGGGTATATTTCAGGAAAAGGGAAACCAAGCCACACAAAAAAAATCTGAAACCTAAGAAGAAATGCTGAGCAAAGAAAATGGTGAATATGTGCATACAAGTGTTCCATTTTCTCTAAACCCTCACGAATATTTGTTATCAACTGTCTTTTTTATCATAGCCATCCTACAGGTGTGAGGTGGTATCCCATTGTGGTTTGGGTTTGTATTTCCCCAACGACTGGTCGTGTTGAATACCTCTTCAGATACCTGGTGGCCATGGATATGCTTTCTTCTGAGAAACGTCTATTCAGGTCCTTAGCCTCCTTTTAAATTGTGTTATTATTATTTTTTTGCTATTGAATTGTGTATATTTATTATATATTTTGGATGTTGATCTTTTATTAGATATGTAGCTGACAAATGTTTTCTCTCCCTCTGTATGTTGCCTTTTTACTCTGCTGTTTTCTTGGCTGTGCAGAAACTATTCACAATAGTTTGATGCAGTCCCACTTATCCATTTTTGCTTATTGGTTTGTAATTTTGATGTTATATCTGAAAAAATTATTGCCAAGACCAACGTCAAAATGTTTTCATCTAGGAATTTTAGTTTCAAGCCTTAGATTAAAGTCTTTAATCCATTTTGAGTTGATTCTGTATGTGATGTGAGATACAAGAGTCTACTTTTATTCTCCTGCAAGTAGATATCTACTTTTCCCTACACTATTGAAGAGACTTTCCTTTCCCCAGTGTGTGTTCTTGGCACTCTTATAGAAGATCAGTTGGCTATAAAAACACAGACTTTAAACTCTCTACTTTGTTCCATTGGCCTATATATCTGTTTCTATGCCAGTACCTTACTGTTTTGATCATTTCAGCTTTGTAATATATTTTGAAATTAGAAGGTATGAAGGCTTTAGCTTTGTTCTTTTTGTTCAAGATGGCATGTTTCTGGGGTATTTTGAGGTTCTATATGAATTTTAGCATTAAGAATATTTGTAAAATCTGCCATCATGATTTGGATTTTGATATGGATTGTATTGAATCTGTTAACCACCTTGAGTATTATGGGAATTTTAACAATATTGACTTTTCCAGTCTGTGAACATGAAATGTCTTTCCATTTATCTCTGTCTTCTTTAATTGGCTTCATCAATATTTTTTAACATTCAGTGTACAAGAACTTTCACTCTTTGGTTAACTTTATTCCTAAGCATTTTATTCTTTTTGTTTCTATTATAAATGGGACTTAAAAATGTTCATTTATTTTTTTTAGAGAGAGGGGAATGGAGGGAGAAAGGGAGAAAAACAGCAATGTGAAAGAAAAACACTGATTGGTTGTCTCTGACACGTGCCCCAATAAGGACTGAACCCAGAACCCAGGCATGTGCCCTGACCTGGAATCAAACCAGTAACCTTTTGGTTCATGGGGTAAATGTGACTTTTTGAAATCTATTTTCAGGTGAGTCATTATTAGTGTATGAAAATCAATGATTTTTTATATGTTGATTTTCTGCCTTACACTTTACTAAATTTGTTTCTTGGTTTTAACACTGTTTTTGTTGAGTATTTAGGGTTTCTACACATATAATCATGTCCTCTGCAAACTCAGATTCCTTTCCAATTTTTTAATTTTTTTCTTGTCTAACTGCTCTGACTAGGATTCCCAGTACTATTTTGAATAGAAGTGGTCAGAGTGGGCACCCTTACCTTGCACTGGAGGTTAGAGGACAAGCTTGCAGCTTCCCCACATTGGTTATGATGTGAGGTGTGGGCTTTTCATATATGCTCTTTATTGTGTTTAAGTAAGTTCCTTCCATACCTACTTTGCTGAGAGTTTTAATCATAATTAGATGTTGAATTTTGACAAATGTTTTTTTCTGAATCTACTGAGATGATTATGTGGTTTTATCTTTTGTTCTGTGAATGTGCTGTATCAGAGGGATTGATCTGCATGTGTCAAAGCATTATTGCATCTCTGAGATGTCCCTCATGGTCATGGTGCATGATATCTTTAATGTGCTGCTGAATACAACTTGCTGGTGTTTTACTGAGGACATTTGCACTTATATTTATCAGGGACATTGGCCTGTAGTTTTCATGTGATGTCTTGACTTTGGTATCAGAGTGATGCCGACCTCATAAAATAAGTTTGGAAATGGCCCCTCTTCTATTTTTTAGAAGAGTTTGAGAAGGATTGCTATTAATTCTTCTTTAAATGTTTGGTAAAAGGCGTCAGTGAAGCGATGTTTCTTGGCTTTTTCTTTGTTAGTAGGTTTTCAATTACTAATTTAATCTTATTTGTTATTGGTCTATGAAGACTTCTATTTATTTTGGATTCAGTTTTTGTTAGTTGTATGCTGCTAGGAATTTATTCATTTCATCTAGATTATCCACTTCATCAGAGTACAATTGTTCATAATAGTACCTTATGATCTCTTTCATTTCTGGGGCATCTGTTGTAATGTCTTTTACTTCTGATTTTGAGTCTTCTCTCTTATTTTCTTAATATAGCTAAGGATTTGTCAATTTTATTTATTTTTCAAATACAAACTCTTAGCATTGCTAATTTTTTCTATTGTTTTTATGTTCTCTATTTGATGTATTCTGCTCTAATCTTTATTTCCAGCCTTCTGCTCTCTTGGGCTTGGGTCTACTTCTGGGTCCACAGTTTTAGAGGGCAGGCCTGTCACCAGGGGTGTGGGAATGCCTTGGGGCACGGCAGAGAAGGGTCAGATCAAGTTCCCATGATCCAACTGTGCTTCCAGTCCACCTCTGGGACCGTGGTCAGCAAGCCTGCCATCAGGGCCAGTGCCTGCCTTCTCAAAGCAGTCCTCCACGAGGGTTTCACAGACTCCTGCCTATACCCCTAACCTCCCACAAAGGTGTTTTTTCATGGACGATGGCCAAATTATTATTTCTATGGGGGGATATGAGCTGACAATCTAAAATTTTGCCAGCTGGCGGACGTCATGAACTATTCTTTACTAAGGGTTTTTTTTTTTTTCAAGTGAACTTTGGAAGTTTTTCTTTGTTTCCCCTTACTTTAAAATTCCTTTCCATTAATTGTTCTCTGTTCCTACTCTGGTCAGCATTGCAGTGTGTGGTATTTGTTTTGTCTGTAGGATTTCCTCACTGTATCTGAAAGGCCACTTTATTTTTATTTTTAAAAATTTTACTTAATTTATTGGGGTGACATGTTAATAAAGATTATATAAGTTTCAAGTGTGCAATTCTATGATACATGATTGGTATATTGTATTGTGTGCCCACCACCAGAGTTACCTCTCCTTCCATCACTGTATCTTTGACCCTCCTCACTTTCTCCTACCTCCCCAACTCTGTTCCCCTCTGGTAACCCCATACTGGTTGTCTGTGTCCATGAATTTTTGTTTGTCTGTCTTACTTATTCATTTGTTCCCTTAGGTTCTACATCTCTCATATGAGTGAAATGATATGGTTCTTGACTCTTTTTGTCCAATTTATTTCACTCGGCATGATATTCTCAAGGGCTAACCGTGTTGTCGCAAGTGGCAGTATTTCATTTTCTGGCTGAGCAGTAGATATTCCATTGTATATACACCACATCTTTTTAATCCAGTCATTTGCTGAGGGAAATTTGGTTTTAGCCATGTCTTGCCCACTGTGAATAATGCTGCTATGAACATAGGTGTGCATATACCTTTATGAAGAGTATTTTTTTTAATTTTGGGGTAGATATCCAGAAGAAGGATTGCCGGGCCACGTGGTCACTCTATTATTAAAATTTCTGGAGAACCTCCCTACTGTTTTCCACAGGAGCTTGCCAGTTTACATTCCTACCAAAAGTGTATGAGTTCCTTTTCCCCCACATCTTCTCCAACACTTGTTATTTCTTGTATTGTTGATGACAGCCATTCTAACGGGGGTGAGATACTGTCTCATTGAGGTTTTGATTTGCACGTCCTTTATAGCTAGTGAAATCGAGCATCTTTTCATGAAACTGTTGGCCAATTGTATGTCTTCTAGGGAAAAGTAACTGTTCTTCCCATTTTTAAAATGGACTGTTTTTTGCTATTGAGTTGTATGAGTTCTTTATATATTTTGGATATTAGTTAGCTTCTGATAGGAGATATTGTTTGCAAATATCTTCTCCCATTAGATTGGTTGACTTTTTGTTTTGTGGGTGGTTTCTTTTGCTGTACAGACACTTTTTTTGTTTGATACAGTTCCATTTGTGTATTTTTGCCTTTACATGCTTTGCCTTTGGGGTCAAATTCATAAAATCTTCTTTGAGACCAAGGTCTCTAAGTCTAGAATTTACATTTTTTCTATGTATTTTATTGTTTCAGGTCTTATATTTATGACTCTGGTCCACTTTGAGTTAATCGCTGTGAATGGTATCAAATAACAGCCTACTTTCATTCTTTCACATGTGTCTGTCCGATGTTCCCAGCACCACTTATCCAAGAAGCTGTCTTTTCTCCATGTATGATCTTGGCTACTTCGTCAAAAATTAGTTGCCCACATATACATGGGTCTATTTCTGGGCTCTCAATCCTGATGCATTGGTTGTGTGTCTGTCTTTCTGGAGAGGCCATTTTTACAGAGTAAAGCTGCTATGTGCTTATTGCCAAACAAAAGTGGGCCTCAGATATTCCTCTGTAACAATACACAGACCTTATAAAACTTGAATACCAATTGTCAGTCCCAGTCTTCTGGTTTCTGTGTTATATTTTATAATATTTTAGTGCCAGAGCTTGAGTTTTGCCATCCCTCCCTCATTGCCATTACTGTTTTACACACCTTATATTCCAGTTTTGTCATATGAGTATATCCAAGGGCAACCAAGTCAGTATCTTACAGAGATATCTGAAAGCAAATGTTCATCACAGCATTATTCACAATGGCCAACATATGAAAACAACCTAAGTGTCCACTGACTGAGGACTAAAGGAAATATGATATTACATATATGTTAATTATATATTATTTACATATTATATATATTATTCAACCTTAAAACGAGAAGGAAGTCCTGCCATTTGCAACAGCATAGATGAAATTGGGACACATTATACTAAGTGATAAGCCTGACCCAGAAAGACAGGTGCATGATATCACTTCTATGTCGAATCTAGAAGAGTCAAACTCATGGGAAGCACAGAGCAGAATTGTGGTTGCCAAGGGTTGCGAGGTGGGAGAAATGGAAGACGTCAGTCAAAGACTCAAAGTTTCAGTTATGCAGGATGGATTGGTTCTGGAGATCTACGGTACAGCCTGGCATGATGCCTAACAATACTGTATCGTATAGTAATTTGCCAAGAGGGTAGATCTCAAGTGTTTTCACCATAGAAACAAACAACAAAAAAGGTAATTCTGTAAAGTGATGAATATGTTAACTAGCTTGATTGTGATGGTCATTTTATAATGTATACATTTATCAAAACAAGTTGTACACCTTAAAATATACCATTTCAGTTTGTCAGTTATGCCCCAATAAAGCTGGGGGTAGGGGGAGAATAATTTACCAAATCTTCAAAAGTGAGGTAGCAACCTCCATCCCAGGCCAGAAACTAGGATGACATCATAAACCTTCATGCCAACACAGATAACATCTACGCTTCCACAGACAATTAGGGGGATGCATATGGGGGATGATGGTGTTAACTTGGTTTTTATCTCTCAGACTCTCCTCCAAGCTGTGAGAATCTCTCTGAGTATCACTAGACACCTGCCATGAACACAGGCTTCCCACACTAGGGTGGGAGAGGCGGCAGTTTGCTAGGTTTGCTAGGGGAGTGAGCTCTGACAGCCAAACTGAAACACTCTGGCTCTTACAAACTATCAAGTCTGGTGTTTTCTAAATGTTTTTACCCATGCAGATCCCTTAAACAACTAACCACTAGATAAATCACCTGCTCTCTTAACCAGAAACAAATAATCTAAGTGAACAAAAGGACCTAACTGAAATCAGTTTAGTATAGTTATATTCTTACATGCCTGGATAGAGTATCTAGGTTAAGGCATGACCTTTGTGTTTGGACAACCTGGATTTGCAGATCAGCTTTACTACTGACTGATCTTTAGCCTCAATTTCATCATCTATGAAGTGGAGACAATACCACCTGTGACACACAGCTGTTGTAGAAATAACTGAGATATGCACATGGATTTCAGAAGAAAGCTGGCACAGAAGAAGCAATCAGTGTCAGCTGCTCTAGTATTAAGGAAGGCGGCCATCATTAGTGAGACTAATCTGTACCAAAGGTTGTCACTACCAGTGAACTTTGGAATTTTTAGACACGTAAAATGTTGGTGGTGGAGAGGACTTAAAGTTCATTTATCCAACTCTCATTTTCTAGATGAGGGTTTGAGACTTAGAGAGATGCAGGAACTTGTCCAAATTCACACAACAAGGATGGGGAACTCAAACCCAAACCTCAGTTTCTGGGCACCCGTCTGATGATATTTCCCCTATAAGTAGAGCTCATGTGTTTTCTTTTATCTTTCCAGAAAATAATTTGTAGGATTCATATGAATAAAATTGGAGTGCTTTTCCTGAGGAAAAAAAAAAGGTAGGAACAAGGGAGCATAGCATCTAGCCAAGGAAAAACCAACTTGGAGGAATGTGTTCGACCTCTCTAGATATAGTTCACCACATTGTGAAACAAAGAAAAACAACAAAGCCAACTACTATAGGTACATCCTGCTATGTCTTAGGCCTCATTCCCTTTGCTTTGCTACCTGGGAACCCCATTTTTTATATATTCTAAAGTGATCCTTTTTGTGCCATTACAAAAACCAGTGAGTGGCCCATGGTGTCACTGTGATAGCCACCTGATGGAACAGCATCCCTGTCATGACTGACTCCAAGCTTAGCATATCATTTTCAAATTGTTTTAAGGTGCTATTTCTTTGAGCTGCTACAGTTACTATAGGTTAAATTCAGTACGAATTTTCCCTCCTGTTTGTGGGATTCTCCAGCGTCATCTCATTCACATCCAGAAGGACCTCTCTTTAACCCCAGGACCTGAGATTGCTCCATTCTGCTGAGAGCCACTGGGCAGCTTCTGAAGTCAGAGTGTAGCCTGGCAGCTAATGGGATCAATGACTGGTATACCTGGAATGAACACATATTATAGCACCTTTGCCAGAGCTCCAGGTGGCAGAAGTCACTTCAGAGGTGAACTCCTTTCCTAGGCAAGGTTCTTGTAGTCATTAACCCACAGGTAACAGCTGAAGTCACCTAATTCAACCATCTCATGGTACAGAAAGATGCACCAATGTTCCGAATGGTGACGTTACCAAAAATGAATCCAGATCTCATGACTTCTATCCCAGGGCCTTGACGTAGCACCACTAAATTCACAGTGTCCCTCACAGCTCTCAGTTCTGCCTAAAGCCTCTGCAAAGTCCCAGGGGATTCCCTGAATCACTCTCTTCTCTGGACTCACCCTGACTTCAATCATACATGTTTTCCTTATAAACTTCTTTCAGAGAGCTCCAGGTCTTAACTACAACAAAAACTGAGGTCTAATCAAATTGGTAATATTAAACATCATCATTGATTTCAAAGGTAAGGTAATACTAGTGACTTGACCCCCATGAAAATGAAGAAGTGATGGAACCACACAGCTATTTGTGTCCTCCTATAGTTACAAAAAAAACCTGTATGAATATAGCTGAACCCATGGTCACATGAGTGCTGTTTCAGAATTCTCAGAAATCCCAGGTCACATTGAAAGCAACTAAATTCAAAAGATCTTCATCTCTTCCTTCTGCCTCTAAGTTATATGACCTAGGGGTGTTAATAAATCAACCTGGGCCCCAATTTTTTCATCTACTAGATGAAGTATTTGAAATGGGTGAAGGCAATCAACAGGTATAAATGTCCAATTATAAAAATAACAAGGACCCAAAGATGGGGGGTTATTCACCATCCGATTCTTTTGAAGGGAATAAAGAGTACCTATGTGATGAGATGGCCACAAAAACCTGTATTTGTCCACCATCAAGTGCTATAATCCTCTATCTTAAGGGTTCTTGTTCTCTGGCTTAAAATGTTGTATAACTGCCCCTTCCATACAAGATAATTTCACCTGAAATGTGAAGCTTAACATAAATGGGTCTGTTAGCTCCTTTCCTGAGAGCTGAATTGGAGAAGGGAGAAAACAAAGAAAATATCTCTGTGTGTGGAAAACAAGGAAGCAGACCAATACTGACTGCTTCACGGTGCAGGCAAAGATCAGCCCTGGTCCCCTGTGACTAACAGATCTGAGGAGATGCCTGGGACATGGGATTTCCAGTGCTAACATCAGTACAGCTCTGGAAAACTGGCACCATCATAGGATTGGGGACCAATCTCAGGATTTGTCATTCTGTCACTGATCCAAGTTTCTCCATCTGTTTAATGTTCAAGAAAATGATTCAATTATCAGCTCTCTGAAACCATCCGACTGTCCCTTAGTGGGTTAATGGATAAACAAACTGAGAACATCCATGCAATTAAATACTAGAATCAAGTCTAGTTCCAGCAAACAAAATAATTTGTTCCAGAAATAAAAACAAACTATTGAGCAGGTAAGAACTCAGGTGAATCTCAAAGACATTATGCCAAGTGAAAGAAGCTGGCTGCAAAAGATGGCTGCGTGAACTCACTTAAGAGACAGCCTTTAAAAAATGATAGTGATGGCTAAGAGGTCAGTGGACACCAAGAGTTAAGGAGTGAAGAAGAGTATGAATATAAAAGGATGACATGAGAAAGTTTTCCAAGGTAATGGAACTATTCTCAATGCTGGTGATGATCATGCAAAGCTATACATACATTAAAACTCATAGAATTTTACACCAAAGGAAAAAGGTTACTTTTACTATATAATTTTTGAAATACAATAAATTCATCCATGAAGAATGTTCTTGCCCTGGCTGGTGTGGCTCAGTGGATTGAGCATGAGCCTGTGAAGCAAAGGGTCACTGGTTCAATTCCCAGTCAGGGCACATGCCTGGGTTGCGGGCCAGGTCCCCAGTGGGGAACACATGAGAGGCAACCACACACTGATGTTTCTCTTCCACTCTTTCTCCCTCCTTTCCCCTCTCTATAAACAAATAAATAAATAAAAAGAATATTCTTAAAGGGAAAAGTTTCTCCAAACATCTATGTAGGATACAGGTCAGAGATTACTTAGCACACAAGGAGTCAGGAAATGTGAGCTCTTGACCCAGTTTCTTTTAACTTGACCCACACTCACTTGGTGAATGGCTAAACTTCAGGAGCTTCAGTGTTCTCACCAATGGCAGAGTCTTGAACTATGTCTCTAAAACATATCTGACTCAGCTCTAAAATTCTAAAGATGCTAGGATCTTACATCATATGGAGTTCCCCAAATTGTTCATCTTAAACTCTAGTAGACTAAAATTAGCTAAGGGCCATGGTTGGAATGGGCAGGCATCAAATCAGAGTACTTCCTAATTTAAAATGTTCTTGAAAGAAGAAGTAAGAGCAGAAGTCTTTCCTACCAGAAAGGGGGAAAAAAACTAAGTGAATTTCGAACTTAGTGAGCTTTGTGTGGTATTCAGTCACATGAAGGACCCACTAGGTACTGTCATGTAAATTTTAAAATCACCTTCTTCCCTTCTTGGTCAAAACAAGACTTATAAATTAAAGGGAAAAAAAAGAAAATCACAACTCTCTCCACCTGAAACTAAGACTTAGCACTTTGGTTTTGCCTCTGTATGTTAGAGATAAGGATGGAAGAGGAGACTTGTTTTAATGTTACATAAAAAGATTCAAAGTTACTTAAGTGGGTGCGCATTCAATCTGAGAACAGTCACACTGCTCAGAGCTTCATACTAAAATTCAGCTATATCGGAGTGTTCCTTAAAATTTTCATCTCCACCCTGGCTGGTGTGGCTCAATGGATTGAGCACTGGATGAACCAAAAAGTCACTGGTTTGATTCCCAGTCAGGGCACATGCCTGAGTTGCAGGCCAAGTCCCCAGCTTGGGGTGCATGAGAGGCAACCACACAATGATGCTTCTCTCCCTCTCTCCCTCCCTTCCCCTCTCTCTAAAAATAAACAAAAAAAATTTTTTTAATTCTTCATCTCTGTTTCTAATTGAGAAATTCCTGTGGAACAGAAGAGAGAAAGATCACTTTTTACAGAACTTTAGGAATTCCTTCCATTTCTCCTAAAGTTTACTTTACTTTAGGAGAAATGCTCTAACAAATCAGTATCATGCTGGTACCAGGGAGGGACCTTAGACATGATTAAAGGGAAGTAAGAGAAGTATGCAATCTTTTTTAAATTTTGTTTTAATTTTTAAAATCTTTGAAGCCATAGATTTGCTCTACATTGTAATCTAACACTGAATAAAAAGAATATTGAATTTTAAATATGGTGGTATTCTTATTCTTTTTTTTAATCCTCACCTAAGAACATGCTGATTTTAGAGACAGGGGAAGGGAGGAGGAAGAAGGAGAGAAACATCAACAAGAGAGAGGAATATCAATCGGTTGTGTCTCATACACACCTGACCAAGGATCAAACCTGCAACCTAGGTAGGCACCCGATCAGGAATCAAACCCACAACCTTTTGCCTTATGGGATGACCCTCTAACCAACTGAGCCACACTGGCCAGAGCTGGTAACCTTATGCTAATACTTAACACTTAAAAGCTTCTTAGTATTTAAGAAAACCCTCAGCTCACATGCTTTTTATTTATTTTTACTTATGTCACCAAGTTGTAGTCACATAAGAGCCTCATCATGTGCTAAAAACTGTATTGTATTTATTGAATTTTCCTGCAACCTATTTATTTCATGACAAGCAATTTGAATAATATGCTAGAACTAAATCTCACTACCTCTTAAAGCTGTTTACATTTAAAGATGTAATCTGGAAAAATGAAGTGAATTTTGAACTAGGCAAAGTATGATTTCCCAATCTATCACTTCTTAGAATCTTAGAGCCCAAAGACTTGAGTCAGCATCCTCTGAGCTGATGCTGACATTTCTCTGTGCCCTCGGGCACACCCCTGCCTTTTTTACCTTAAATACCATGCCCCCTTCAACCAGGCCTCAAGTGACTTCATTCTCAGCCTCTTTGCATCCTGGCTGCCCTCCTCTAAAGCACTAGCTTCTCCCAGCAACTTCTACACACTGTATACCTGGAGTAGAACACAATGGCCCCAGCACATTCCATACACTTCTATTATTGTGTTATCGGTGGTATTACCATGATTTACCATGACAGGGACACACTACTTAACGTGAACCTTCTCTCAATAAGGAACTTTCTCCATCTGCAAACTAAAGAGGTTGTGTGAGATCAGCAGAGAAGCTCACATGCAGAGAAGCCAGGCAAGGAGCCGCCTAGTCAAAAGCAAGGCTATGGATGGGGCAGGGAGGGCTGCGTGTCCGGCTGCTTGAGCACCTCGCACCACAGTCCCCACCTTCAGGCTTCTCCAGTGCCCTACGGAGGCCTAGACCCGTGTCCTCAAAGCCCAACACCAACCCCACAGTCCTCTGGAAAAGGAAGAAAAACTTTCTAACTGCAAGTGTTACTTGCCTCTAAAAACCTACAGGAGTTCCATTTTTTTGCACATAGCTGTCCAGATCTCCCAATGCCGTTTGTTGAAGAGGCTATTTTTACTCCATTTTATGCTTCTTCTCCTTTTGTCAAATATTAATTGACTACAGAGATTTGGGTTTATTTCTGGGCTCTCTGTTCTGTTCCATTGATCTCTGTGCCTGTTCTTATGCCAGTACCAGGCTGTTTTGATTACAGCAGCCTTATAGTACAGTTTGATATTAGGTATTACGATCCCTCCTAGTTTGTTCTTCTTTCTCAAAATTACAGCTGCTATTTGGGGTCATTTATGGTTCCATATAAATTTCTGAAATGTTTGTTCTATATCTGTGAAATATGTCATCGGTACTTTAATAGAGATTGCATTGAATCTATAAACTGCTTTGGATAGTGTGGACATTTTGATGATGTTAATTCTTCCAATCTATGAACATACTACTCAATGGAATACTATGTAGCAGAGAGAAAAAAGGAGCTCCTACCCTTTGCAACAGCATGGATGGAACTAGAGAGCATTATGCTGAGTGAAATAAGCCAGGTGGTGAAGAATAAATACCATATGATCCCACCTTTAACTGAAACATAATCAACAACACCAATATATATATATTTCAATGTGTGTATATATATAGACATTGAAATTAAGAACAATATAACAATAACCAGAGGGGAAAGGGAAGGAGACAATGGGGGAAAGGGTTTTCAGGAACTACTATAAAGGACACATGGACAAAACCAAGGGCAGGGGTGGAAGCAAGGGAGGGAGGCGGGTTTGGCTGAGGTGAGGGGAAATGCAGACAATTGTAATTGAACAATAAAATGATTATAAATAAATAAATATGCACATATTCAAATTAAAACAGAAAACTGCAGGAGGTAAAATAGTCCACATTTCCCTGTCCTGGAGATCATAACAACCCCCCTCTCTTCACCATGTCTTCTTTTAACAGTAAGGCGGACAAGGTTTTGTTTGCTTGTGTGGGGGGTTGGGTTGTTTTGCTTGCTTTTGGTTTGTGAATTACTTTCACACAGAAAGAAATGGAAATCAGTTTAACCCCATCTTTATTTTATTTCCAGTTTTATTGAGATATAATTGACATACAGCATTGTCTAAGTTTAGGGTGTAGAGCATAATGTCTTTATCTTAAAAAGCTCAAGACCCTGTTCATTAAGAATTAAGGTTTTAAAAAAATCAAGTAAAGAACTTTTTAAAAGTAAAATAAGTACTATAAGGTATGTTTGGTCTAAAGAGTAAGAGACAAACACAGGGAAAGATGGGGGAAGGCTGAAATAGAAAGTGAAGTTCACTGGAGATACAAAACTCCCACACAGGAGAGCAGGCGGGGGAGATGGACAGACCTATGGACAGACCGATGGGTGGACAGGGTGCAGTGGAAGGAGATGGGTAAACCTGGTGGTGAGGCAGGAATGAGATGTCATCTCAGTTCTCTGCACACTCGTCCAAGAGCAGATCCCGGCTGCCCTGGGTACTGCACTCCAGGGATGAACAAGCCCCCGGCAGAGGGCACTGCCCCTTCTCTGCCTGTAAGGAAGGCGTGTCCATCTCCTCACTCAGCATTTCTCTCATGTGCTCACCCACAGGACAAGGAACATGGACAGATTTTAGTTTTTACTTTTAGGATCTCTGGGTCTTGTGAGATTTTCATTTTACTAACTTAATATATCCCCAAAGCCTCAGACTTTTAGAAGACAATAAATACAGCCATGAGAGATGCAAAAACATGTCTAGGGTCATATCTCCCATCTTTCATTCTGCATGGAGGCTCAACCACGAGGTGACTTTCCCAGGACCTCACAGCCTAGCGAGGGGTTGTGAAGCAGGTCAGGAAGGGAGCAACCATCAGTGCCGCTGACAGGAGGGCAGTGGCACCAGCACAGCAGCCGGAGCCTGTCTCCTGTTCCCCCCACGGCGCATCTGCAGGCTTGGCTCTGTGCTGGACCACGCCCTGTTGTAGGGACTGTTTTCAATCAAGGATAAATAAACAGCAAAAGTCAATAAACTGCAGGATAATAAATGCCCTGTTGCCACAATATTTTCTTCCCAGAAAATGGAATATGACATGCAAGGAAATTTTTTTTCACCAAAATAATAAATATTTATCAAAAGATATGAACAAGATGCTAAAGAAAGCTGTGGAGTGATTTTACTTCCTGTCATTGCAACATTTTCTCCAAGTTCTTGGTGCTGTCAGTCCAGAGTGGACACAGAAAGTGAGGCTGGCTGACCGACCTTGACCACCGGTCTGGCTACAGTCCAAGTCTGAGCACCCACGGGGATGGGACCACTGAGACATGGTGCTGGGGTATTTGTTCCACTCAAGAAATCCCATCAGGCTGCCACCCCAAACCCACCCACCTAAGTGGCCAAGGAAACTCCACATCAACCAGAAGCTCCAAGACCTATGCATTTCTATGTCTCAGAAGAGACTGGCCCCAGTGGAGAAGTTTCCCCCAGTGGAGGAAGTTTCTGTGAGGTGCTACAGCCACTCGGAGCTACCTAGCCACAGCCCAGGATCTCCTTCTGTTCCCAAGGAAGTAATACACTTTATTCACCCCTTATGGACAGTAAAAATTCCATAATTCCAATCTCATAGTTGAGGGAATCCAACTGCAGTGAGTCCCATCTCACTGACACGCTGAACTCAGTCTAACATGTTACAAGCACTACCATACGCCAGCTACGTACAGGGAACCCTAGTAGGGCCCGCATGGGTGTAGCTGAAGGAGAGTGAGTGGGGATGACATCCTAATAGAAAATTGTTCTAATTCTAATTTTGTACAAATCGTTTATTCAGGGTACACTGGCCTTTTTCTTGTCCCCGCTCCTGGCTGGCTTTGCCTACTATTCTTACTAATGCCTCTCTGAGAAGCTAATACAGAAAAATTTAGGTTAAGCATGGAATTCTTTGCTAATAATAAAGTCAAAGATTACACCTGAATACCACTAAGCTCTGTTGTCTGAGTCCCTTATTAATCTGTTGATTTGGGTTTTTTGAGGGGCGTGGGGCAACAGCATTGCCCAAGTAGAAAGAACACACTTGCTGCAGCTTCTAATCCACACTCGGGGTCTCAGTTTCTCTACTTAGAGAACAAGTGCTGATTCCTCTTCCCCCAATGACCCTGTCATCATTTGTGAGGATTATATCACCAATCAAGTCTCCAGATGTTAGTTAAAAGACCTGGCATCTCCTCTTGTCTTCATAATCATCTACAATTAATAGCCAATGCACAGAGAAATGACCTTAGTAATTCAGGACACAGGGCTGACAGAACATGTGCGCAAGAGGGATACCCCAGTAGTGAAGGTGCAGGTGTTGCTGGTCCCCTTGGAAGAACAACCACAATAGATTGACCTGGATGTGACCCTGCCAAAGGCAAGGTGTATGCTACATGGCATCTGATGAATTCTTCCAGCATTATAAATCTGATTCCTGATTCTACGCCCCTAAGAAATATGAAATTAAAGGAAAGGCCATAGATGAGCACTACTGAATTTTGTAGAAAATACAGCCATAGGAGTGACATACTTAACTTCCTTTACAGAGTGTTTCATTGTGAGAGAATGAATAACCAAGATTCAAAAAGCAGGGGAAAATACAAAATATGTAATCAATGCCTTTTGCTGTCAATATGAGAAACAGCATATGCTGACCCTTTCTTGATGTGTTAATATTTTACAGGTAAAATTCCCCAAGATTTTTTGCTCACAGAGGTAGAGCAAGCCCCCATTTCAGTACATCACACAGCGCCAAGTGCAGCAAGTCAAGAACATAGGACGACGATGGAAAGCAAGTGGTCACTGCATTAAAACAACTGCATTTTGCAAGCGATAAGCTTCAATCAATGGGTTAGTATTTCTCAAAGCATTGCATATTGATCCTCTGCATCAGAACACTATATGAGCTTTGCAGAAATGCATAGGCCTGGGTCTTACCTAATACCCAGTGATTTAGAGTTTCTGAGCAAAGGGCTTTCTTTTACAAGAATCCCTAGAGATTCTCAAGTACACTGGAGTCTGAGACTGATGTCACAGAAAGCATCTCAGGTCTCTTCCACTCAGAAGGTTCCAGCTCAGGCTCCACGACGCAGTGACTCAAGGACTGGAGATTAAAATTTACCAGGAGTCTCACCCTCTCATTTCTGTCATACTCTCCAGCTCACATTCCAGCTGAACTCCTTTAGCTCTTATTATTGAGAGAAAATTGCTGGATGTTTGCAAATTACCCTTCAGCTGCACTTAAAGACTGAATATGGTAAGATTTGATTAATTTAGACCTGTTAGACGCAAGATCACATTTAAGTGGGAGGGGTCAAAATCAATGGGCCTCTTTAATAGAGATTTGTTTTCTTGTGACATAATAATAACATATTCTAACTAACAAACGAAGACCAAATTTTAGATCTGGGCTTTTGGCCTTGGTATGAATTGAGATATGCTGGAAAATCGCCCAACCGCCTCACCTACCCTCTGGTCCATCACTACCAATTGTTACAGATTATTTTCCTCTGTTTTAACAAGCATTCTGGTTCTGAATCCAGATAACTAATGACAAAGAGAAGGAAACAGTCATTATTAAAACACATAATATGCCAGGCACTGCTTGCCTCAGTTTGTTCTTGTTATTGATTCATCAGTGCCATAACCCTTGGATAGATATTACGAGCCCTATTTTACAGCTGAGGATAGTGGATCACATGGCTACTGAATGACAAAGCCAGAAACAATGCCAGGTCTCTGCCCTCCAGATCCAGGAGCTAGCTGCCTTTATCACATGAGGCAGCATCTTCTTTCAGGGCAAACACACTTGAAGGAGGCCACTGGTTTGTCACACTAGGGAGTAAATGATGTCATGGAGAAAAGAGTACTTCAAAGTCCAGCATGAAGGTGCCCCTCTAACTAGATGTATAATCTTGAGCAAAGTCACTTGATTTCTTTGAGCCTCAGTTTCCCCATCCATAAAAGAGGATACCATCTCTCTCTTTCTTATGTGGAGTAACTGAAATTAACAGATAACAATGTGAATATACCTAACACCACAGCAAGAGCTAATAAACTTTAGCTTTTATTCTTCTCTTTTCTTTTTATGAATATCAATTTGTTCAATAAAAATATCTTTTACCATATCACTGAGCCAGCTCATGAACAGAATGGAGAAATAAGAAGAGTAAGTGAGGGATGTAAAGAGGCCTTGGAATGTGGAAGGAAAAATGAGTATCAGCAGGTGGAATAAGAATATAGAAGGAAAAATAAATGGACACCCAAATCAGACTTCTATTTGACAAATCTGTGGAGCCCATCTGACAAAGGCCTCACCATGCCTACCTGGAACACAGAAAACACTTAGTTGCAGCAGCATGTCATTAGGAACATGATAAAGAATTTCATGTACTCACACTCAACAAAAGTTTCTCCCTTTCAGAATAAACATTCCCCTTAAAATAAGAATTTCACTATTGCTGAACCATGTTAAGAAAATTCCTTCATAATACCATACACTATACTAAACTCTGTAGCTGACAAAAATACTTGTAACTTCCAGAGGTCACCTGATTATGAAAAGTAGCAAATGCTAAGCTACCAGATGATAAAGACACTTCACATCTTGTGTCTCAGCCACCACAACTCAACCCCTTGCAAAAAGGAGGCATTCCCAGCTTCATGTTCCAAACTGGCCTTCCCCTACTTTACCACACCACTCAGAACTAGAGAAAAAACCTCTCTGAGTTTCTCCCCAGATGAGTACATTAAGGACTCTTTTGCTCCTGCTGTGGCCACCATCTTGCTAGGAGCTGCAAGGAGAACACCTGACCAGAAGCCCCTTGTTATTTTGCTGGGCCATCAGGTCCAACACCGTGATGATTCACATGCCTGGTACCTGTTAACCAGAAGTCTGAGCTTCTCCATCATCCCTCATCCCACACATTCTGTCCACCCACTGATCTTTCCCAGTCACCCTCTGCATCCAAAACCCTTGCATGCTGTCCCCTTGTCTTTCATCATTGAAACACTCTTGTTATACATCAAATTGAGTTCCCCCTATTTTCACCCAAGTTCTTGACCCCCAGTACCTCAGAGTGTGACCTTATTTGGAAATAGGGTCATTGCAGATATAATTAGTTAAGTTAGAATGAGTTCATACTAGAGTAAGGGGACCTCCAAATCCAATATGATTGGTGTTCTTATAAAAGGGGAAATTTAGAGACAGGCGTGCATGCAGAATACTATGTTGGAGTTATGCTGCCACAGGCCCAGGAACTGGAAGCTAGGAGAGAGGCCTGGAACAGATCCTTTCCTTGTGCCTTCAAAGGGGACAGTGCCCTGCCAACATGGTGACTTCAGACTTCTGGCCTCCAGAACTGCTAAGACAATACATTCCTGTTGTTCTAAGCCATCCAGATTGTTGTAATCAGTTATGCATCCCCAGCAACCTGGTGGAATTAATTCTTCTCTGAAAACCACCTTCTCTGGCTGCCTTCTGGTGACACAGTCTCCTCTATGGCCCTTTTGAATGGAGGATTCCTGCCTCGCATTTCCCTTCATACAAAGTCTGGAAGTAGACTAGACGTACACCTTGCTCCTTCTAAACCACTCCCTCTCTCTCTGTGCTCAAAAGTTCAGATCTTTTGAAGTTCAAGTCATCATACTCTCCCTACTTGTTACTGTCGTCTACAAATCTGGGTCATTTCTCATCACTGATTGATTATTAGCTGCTCCACAAGTTTCTTTCCATCCCAATTTCTATCAAAAAAATATATGACAACAACACTCTGGTATATTAGTTTCTCCACCTCCACAGGTCCCAAGGTTGGTTTCTTCCACTCCAGCCCAATCTTCCATTCTGTCTTGTCATCACCATCAACTGGGCCATGACCACGATCTCAGCCTCAAGCTTCCCACTCCTGAACACCAAGTTCTGCACCTTCCACTCATCCACTCTACACACATTCTCCAGCCATTCTTTACTGCCAGTTGTCAAGATGTCCAATTAATGTCACCGTACTTTCCTTCTTGATCCCTCCTCTCACAGCTTCCCTTCTCTGCTTTTCCAGTTTAAATGTCATTAGTCCTTATACTGCCTTGGAAATGTGCTTCACTTTTTCTTCCTTTTCACTCTAGCGCAACTATATGGTAAAAACTCTAATTCCATTAATTAATCTGCCCATTTCAAGTCTCTGTCTGAGAAGTTAAATTTGCCAGAGCAAAATATACAACCATGCTGCCCAAACTCCCTTTAAAGTTATGACTGTGAAAATATCTTTACCAGCTGCATTTTCTCACTACCAATTATCTACCATCCTCCCAGTCATAACCTCTCATTCCTTGAAAAGTTTAACCCTCAAATTGTATCACTCTTCCCATCACTTTTCCTGGGATTTCTCGGTGATGGCAGTATTCAAGTAACTGACCCACGTAATACTATGGATTGCTATGGCATATCAGTCTCTCTATATATTCTTTACACTTGGTCTTGCCCCCCACCTTACTTAAGCACACACTTCAGTGGTTACACTGGATCTGCCATACTGACTGAGATCCATAATCTCAGTTTCAAGGGTACCATTCTCTAAGCTCTAACTGTTATCTTTCCAGCTTATTTCCTTTCCCATACTTAATCCAAAACTCTATTCACCCTATTGGGACATCCAATCCACTGGTCCTACTGCCACCCTTCTCAAGTCCCCCCTTCACTTTTTAATAAACTTAGACCCAACATGCATCATTTTAATCACCCTGGTATGTACCCTCATCTAGTTTGCTTCTTTCATACTTGTAGGACAAAACTCCAATCTGTTAAAACTTACCTCTACATGTACCACCCATCTGAAACTGAGCATCTGAATGTGGCTGAAGAAAATCAGAACCATGCTCACTGATCTTTATGACCATGAATCTCAAAAAGGCTAATACTGCCCAGCAATCTCCCAGTTCTTCTGACGTTCCCACTTTGCAGACACCTGTCGCCATACTAGTCTTATCCTTACTCCTAGCTGAAAGACTTGCCTCTTAATTTCCTAATAAAATAGAACCTTTTAAGAAAGAATTACCATATCCTTCCTATACCAAGTTTACCAGTTTACCTACCTCTGTGCCCATACCTTCTACCTTCCCTCCTGCCACGTGGTTGAACTGTTCATACTCTGTCTACAGCTAACCCCTCTTTTTAATTATCTGGATTCCATTCCCCTACTCCTACTCAAGGACATGGCTCCTGTAATTATCCACTCTGTTCATGGTAATACCACTTTTCTTACCAGTGTAAACTGCTGTAATCGCTTCCATCTTAAAAGCACCATACTTAATTCCACAGTCTCCCCCAGCACCTCCCCCATATTTCTACTCTTGTCTATAGAAAAACTCTCCAGAAGAGCTGCCTGTGATAGCTGTCTTCAGGTTCTCAATCCCTCCGAGCAGGATGTTACCTCGGCATTCCACTAAGCTCACTCATACGGCCAAACCCAGTGCTTGGTCCCCATCCCGCTCTCACTCTGGGCAGCACTGGACACATGCCCTTCTCAAAACGCCTTCTTCTCTTGGCTTCCAGGATGAGACATGTTTTTCCTCCTGTTTCACAGGTTGTTCTTTCTCCATCTGCTTTACAGAATTCTCCTTCTGTTCTTATTTTTTAAATATTTTTAATATTTATTGAATCGATTAGGGTGACATTGCTTACTACAATTATGTAAGTTTCTGGTGTATAATTCTACATCATCTGCCTATGGTATTGAGTGTTTACCACCTGAAAATACAATGTGGCGGGTGACCAGGGTCGGGGTCTAGACCGTCTTGTTATATGAGACTATGTCTATGCCTCAGGCTCTGATCTACACCAGTAGCTTAATATTCTGTCTCTATGCTGATGGCTCGCTCGCTCAAACTCCAGATGTACATATCCGATCACCTACAGGACACCTCTGCATATCCCTAAGCCGAACTCTTGATTTCTATTCTGTGGCCTTGAAGATTGTTCCCTCCCAAGTCTCTCAAAAATGAAAGAATATCCCATTACTACCCCAACTGTCCAGTCAAAAGCCTAAGAGTAGTCTTTGACCTTCCCCTTTCTCAGACTCTCCACATTCAATCCATCAGCAAGTCTGATTCAGAGTATGATCTTGATACATATGTATTGATTGAATGAATAAATGTATAAACAAGCAAGCATGTTCAACCTCTTTGTGCCAGGAGTAGAAACTGTGAAAAACTACTCCTTACAGTACAAAGATACAACCAATGGTACTCATTCTTCACATGCCTTTTAAAGAACTTGGGGGAAATGAAACCTGTAATATAGATGCTGAGATTTATAGCAAGAGTCCTCAGTTCTCAAATTTGGTCACTTCCCCTTAAATTACTGGTACAGTCTGCCCAGTAGTGCTATTTTGGGATATCTAATTTCTCTTCCGTTAACTACTTTAACGTAGTTATGACATGCTGCATTTTTTAATCTTTGCTCTCTAAATATAATAAATCCCTAAATGTCTGTAATATATTGATTGCCAACTATTGACTTTGTAATTCCTCGGGTAAAAACCTGGAGAACAACATTAATTAAACTAACTTTCTAGATGAAAGGAGCAGAAGCATTGGTGTACCACAGCAGAAAGATAATGATTCATATCAAATTATGTCTGGCAACAACCTCTGAAGGTAGAATAAATAAGGTGGTTTTTTTCACTTAATATTTTAATCCAGTATTATCTACTTCCTTTCAACCCCAAATTCAATTATAAATGTAAACAATTAATGTTCTTAGAAATGAGAAACACTAATTCACCTTCCATCTAATACACAAAGAACATTAGTGTCTCTAAAAATGACACGGGTCATTACTTTTGCAATAAAGGAGCAAAAACATCGAGCCAGGGTTGTCAAACATACTGATTAGCATCTTCAGTTTAGTGACTGTCATCTACATTCTTTTAAAACTCTTTTGAATACAGGAAGGACTTACCGGATGATAAGTATATAAATCATGCACTTTAATAAAAGTTTGCCTGATGTCCAGGTTGTAAATTCACTCCCCACACTGACAAGTCAGTCTCAAGACAGTTAATCTTGACATGGCCTCCCATGGAGGTACCCAATGACCACAAGGTCAACTAAAATGCAAGAAACACAGACTACCCACCACCCCTGGAAAATCATTTCATAACACATACATTCTCAACTGTAAGTCTATAGTATCATTTGAAAATCCTCTCACCTAGGTAATTAACTGAGTCAGTTCTGTTTTTCCATCTGCAGTATGACAAAGATAATACAAATAAAGGATTAAAATGACTATGCTGAAAGGAAATGAAGGAGCAAATGACTTGAGAGGAACAGGAACTTTCAATATGAGAAGATGAAGAGCGTGGAGATCTCTGCATCCACAGAAGGCCCGGCTGGAAGTGCTACAGGAAGCACACTTTCTAACCATCGGGAAGAAATTCCTGACAATAAAGAGACACCACAGAAAGTTATTAAGTAAAACATGCAGTTACTTCTTCGCTGGGCAGGGAGACAGAGTGGTTAACAACTTTTGTTCTTAGAATCATTTATGAAAAAACAATGAATGAAAAAAGGACTTTGCACACTTGCTTCCTGTAGCAATCATGAAAAACTATCACTAAAGTCAAAGCCCTCCATGATAGGACTAATGATGTGACCTTGAACACATCATTAGTGTTCAAGGTAACTTGAACTTCTATATATAGAAGTTGACCATTGAACTTCTATAGTTCAAGTTCAAGTTCATTGTTCATAGTTCAAGTTCATTGAACTGGAACTTGAACATCATTAGAAGTTCAAGGTAACTTCTCTACCTTCAGTTTTCTGTCTAAGACAACGCATAATAAAGCACCTGTCCTATGGGACTGATTTGAAGGTTAGTAATAATAGCTAACACTTAAATGCTTATTGTGCTCCAAGCACTATTAATGTGCTTTAGTAGTATAAACTTGCTTAATCCCCTAGAGCAACTATAAGAGGAGAGAGATAGGATACTATTATTAGCCTTATTTTTTAACTCTTTTGTTGTTCATGCTATTACAGTTGTCCTCATTTTTCCCCCTTCAATAATGTAGCCCCTCCCCTCCCCACAGTCAATCCCTGCACCATCGTTCATGCTCATTTTGTACCAGAGGACACCGAGGCACAGAAATGTACACCGGGGACCAGAAGCATCAGCATTGCTCAGGAACTTGTTAGAAGTGCAGAATCTCAAACCCCACCTCAGATTACTGAATCAAAATCTGCTTTTTAAAATTAAACGACTTGTGGTAACATTGGCTAATAAGATTGTGAGATTACAATTGTCCACTGCTGTGACACACCCGCACACTGCACTGCACACCCCCCACCTAAAGTCAAATCTTGCGTCATCATATGTTTGACCCCCTTTACCCTTTACTACCCCACCCCCTTCCCTCTGGTCACACCACCATATTGTTGTCTGTGTCTCTAAGTTTTTGTTTGTTTGTTTTTCTTATTGTTTATTTGTTGCTTTTAGTCTTATATCCTACTTATGAGTAAAAGCATATGGTTCTCAACTTTTCCTACCTCCCAAGAAGACACACAAATGGTCAACAGATATATGAAAAGATGCTCAACTTCACTAGTTATCAGGAAAGTGCAAATAAAAACTACAATAAGATACCACCTCACACCTGTCAGAATGATTGTTGTCAACCAACTAATGACAAGTGTTGGAGAGGTTGCGGAGAAAAGGAACCCTCATTCATTGCTGGTGGAACCACTATGGAAAACAGTATGGCAGTCCCTCAAAAAGTTAAGAATAGAACGGTTAACATATGACTCAGCAAACCCCAAAATTTCAAAACATTTATTCGCGAAGATATAGGCACCAATGTTCACTGCAGCATTATTCACAGTGGCCAAGACAAAATCTGCTTTTTTGTTGTTATTATTATTGTTGTTATTTTAAAGATTTTATTTATTTATCTTTAGAAGGGAAGGGAAGGAGAGAAATATCAATGTATGGTTGCCTCTCATGGGTCCCCTGCCAGGAACTGGCCTGCAACCCATGAATGTGCCCTGCCTGGGAATCGAACCACCATTGTGTGGTTCGCAGGCCCGCGCTCAATCCACTGAGCTACACCAGCCAGGGCTCAAAATCTGCACTTTAAAGAGACCTACAAATGAATCCTATGCCTGTAAAGTTTCAGAAGCACTTGACTAAACCACCAAGCCAGAAGGGGTAGATCAGGTTTTGAACTTCACAGGTCTCACTCCACAACCACTGTTCTACTGTATTTACCTCTTTGAATTAGAAAATGCGTATGAAGTGCCTAGCACACAAGTAATGAGTTTTGGCAGTCATTACAGTATTTCAAGGGTGGTTTGTTTGTACTTAGTTCTACCTGGAGATAAAGGACTCATATGTACTGAGTGTAGACTAAAACAAGCAGAGAGCTGAAATTGTCCCCTAACACTAAACATTGACAGGAATTTCAATCACAAAATTCTAGAATTTCAACATTGAAATGGAACATGAAGAGCTAAGAATGCAATTATCTTGTTTTATTTCTATGGAAGTTGATGCTGAAAGAGAGATAAAGTAATCTGACCAAGATCAACCAGTAAATCAGGGATATAGCGAAGACTTGAACTTGGGCTTCGTAAATAGGTCCCCAGTCATGAAATTCTTACTGACTTCTCTTCATTTGCTGCTACTGCGCAGGTCAAAAAAGATAATCAAGTGAGTAAGCAATCAGGAGATGTGAGTGGGTTCACATTACTGTTTAAAGTGCTCTGCCGGCCACAGAGGCTGCTTTAACATCTATGAATATAAAATATCTTCATAATGTGTTTCTTCAGAAACCAAGTGTTTACTGGCTTCATAGATTTTCTCATGGGAGTTTTCCTGGCATTTGGCCAGAACATTGATGTTGCAATGTTGGTGTCATATAATATTGTAAACTTTGGGCAATAGTCTAGTTCTCCTTCCCTAACAACCCCTCTTTCTATCCAATGTCAATTCTTATCATTCTTCCATCTTCATAGGAAATATTTTAAAAGGTGACAATGCTTTTGTTTTCTCTAAATTACATTACATCCTCCCCTACACACACAGGAGTCCCCATCCCATAAATATTTGTCTTCCAATTAGTCCAGCCAGATTTTATTTTCTGCCTGCCCTCTACACACCAATAGAGAAAAATGCTCTCAACCCAATAACAAATAGCCAATTTCATACTAACTACAAAAAAAAGAGGAATTTTTATTGACAAGTATGCCTGAAAGCACAATTATTTACCGCTGTTCTAAAAGTCAGACCAAAAGAAGTAAGATAAATTATAAATTTAAAAGAGAAAAAGACAGAAGCATTATCATTTTTATTTGCATGTAGTGTGATTCTTGACCTGTAAAATCCAAGAGAATCAATTCAAAAAATTTTAGATAAGCTGTTTATCTGAAAATCCATAACACATTTATAGCTACTGGCTGCTTCAAAGAGCCAAGATTGTACTTGCTTCTCCTCCAGGCTGAGGTTTTCTATATCTGAGTAGTAAATGGAGTCTATAAACTGTTGCTCTGTTCACAGAATCAACATGCACTTATCAAGACTAGCTCTAATCAATTTTTTAATCTCCTTCATTTTTATGCTAAAGAGGTGAATTCAAAACTCATTGTCAAGGTAATTTGAGTGTTTCAGAAAAATCTCAGTTTAAATGTCATCACACTTTCAGCAGTTGTCTTGTGGTTACTGATTTATTCCCTCAACAGAATATGTTCTCAGTCCCAGAGCCTGGTGGCCACACTAAAGACACGCAGATGAATGTGAGCTCACTGGGCTTGTTACAGAGCAGCAGAAAAAGAGCATGCACAGAAATTCAAGGGGGACATAACACATATAATAAAAGCATGTGTTGTCAGACCATGAGGAAAGCCATCTTTATTCATAGGACCCCCTGAAATACACTTTCAAGGGTCTTCACACAGAATCACAGACCACTACTGTGAACTAAGAATAGTTTTGTACAGTAAAATGACAGCAAACTCACAATTATTAACAACCACACCTAAACCAAAAACAAACTAAGCAAATAACTAGAACAGAAACACAACCACAGAACTGGAGATGACATGGAGGGATAGCAACAGGGAAGTGGGAGGAGGAGAGAGGGGGAGAAGGTACAGAGAATAAGTAGCATAGATGGTAGGTAGAAAATAGGCAGAGGAAGGTCAAGAATAGTGTGGGAAATGTAGAAGCTAAAGAACTTAAGATACACGGACATGAACTAAAGGGGGAGAATGTGGGTGGGAGGGGGTGTGCAGGGTGGAGGGGAACGAAGTAGAGAAAATGGGACAACTTAATAGCCTAATCAATAAAAGAAAAAAAGAAAAATAAACTTAAATCATGCATAAAAAAGAGAATGGTTTTGAAAATGACTGAATTCATATACATCAGCTACTCCAGGGAAACCATGTGATGTGTTTGGGTTCAGCTATCACCAATAGTATGTGGATAGCTACTTGGAAAACACACACACACACACACACACACACACTTGTCTGTTGGACAACCCCTAAAAAAGACATTTTGGCCTTGATTTGGTTTGCTATTTTGTGGTCATTGAAGTACAATGACCACTGGACCCAGGCTGTTGCCCAATCAACATGCGTCCTGCTGTGACATCACAGTACCGTGATGCTCCTCCCTGCGCAGGCTGGCTCAGTCCCCACTGGGATAGTTGCAGATGCTCCCAGGCTGTGACTGGGCTGAGAGTCTGTTGGAGCACTGGCTCGGGGCTTAGGCTGTAAGCTGCCCAACACAGCTGTGCCTTCTCCTCAATCCACGATATAATAATCACCTGAAGTTGCAATGGGACTCCTCTCACCACAGGCTTAAAAGGTTGGTTTTATTTTCTCATTCGAAAAATACATTTGCATTGTCCCTTTTTCAGATATTGATGCTCGGATCCAATCAGGACTTCTCACATTTGTTTGATTTCCCCTTTCTTCTTTCAGAATCATCCCTATACTGCACACCGACGTGAACTTTCTTCATTTTCTCGCTTTCTAAAATAATTTGCCCTACTTGATTTCCATGTCCATTTCTGATGCAAACGCACATCCCTTCTTATAAGCACACGCTATTATTCTCACTGGTTTTGCTCTATTGGGTCATACAGAATTAATGATCTTCATAAAACATGGCAAATAATTAGGGGGTCTTCAAAGTGAGATGCTAGTGCCCTGAGTTCCATAAACGTGCTCTTGGAGGAAGCCAGCACGAGCAACTTCCAAGCTGAGAATGTCCAGGTCCTCAGCCTTATGGTGGCAATGGCCCTGCACTAGAGGCACCTTGCTGGCCCTGGCCCTCCACACCGTACACGTGGACACCCCATCCTTTCACACCTGTCACTCACCCACCACCTCTCTGATTGCGTGGTCATTTGTACCCCATACCAGTAGATTTAGATCAATGAAAAGGTGCTGATTAATATACGTTTGGTCCACCTCATATCCTCCACATTTCTGGCTTTTGAATTCCACTGAACCCCACCCACCCCATTCCAATAGTCAGTAACATTCAGATGCAGATAAGGAGCTAAAGCACCTCTTCATGAGCTTCTTTCCCAGACAGTGACATACACGGTTCTGAAACTTACCTCCTCCCATGAATGCACTGAATCTACAGCCACATACAAAACAACTTCCTCTGGGGGGTGCCTAGAAACTGACTGACTCCCACTCCTCAGGTGACCAAGAGGAAGTCCATACCCAAGTGGGCAGGAGAACCTGGGTCAGTCTCACCATGAACCCCACCCTCTGTCCTGGAGCCCCACAGCCAGGAGTGAGAGAACTCAAAACCCGGGGCTTCTCCTTGAAAAGCAAAGGATTTGAACCCCACATTGGACACCCTAACTTTTAAGGCCTGCACCTAAGAGAAGAGCCCCCCAAAATACCTAACTTAGAAAACCAGTAGGGTTCACACAGGGACTCACCCTCCACAGGGCCCAGTGCAGAAGCAGCAGCTCCAGAAGCGCACCCGTCCTTGGTGTAGGCGAGGCTCACGGCTCCTCTGGGAGCTTTAGCCTTGTTGGTGCGTCTCCAATTGGACACACCTGTGCAGCTCTCCAGGCCACGTCCCACCTTCTCGCTCTCCCTGAGCCCCAAGGCAAAGCCCAGTATCTCTCAGAGGGACACTGCCGCACATGCCTGGGGCCCCTGTTTTACATTCTGTGCCTGGAAACTCGGTTTTTCATCTGAAGACCCGGTTTTACATCCAGAGCTCTCAGGCTTCATGTCTCCAAGCCCAGCTTTACCTCCGAAGGTCTGGTTTTTGTGACGGCTGCGCACCTGTAGGACACCTGGCACAGGTGGGCAGCAGGGCACACACTTGTGGTCCTTGGGGACTGTTTTTATTTGCGAGAGCCCTTTTCATATAAAGTTTACTTCTGCGTTTATAATTATAAAACTATGAATTTTTTGAATCAACTTGGTTTGTGTCATAATGATAATAGTAAAGTTAAATCTAGCCAGAGTAAACTTTTTTCTTAGGGACATCATAGGAAAATGTTAATTTCAAATTTCAATTCATATACATAATTTTTGCAAAGTATATGTAATCAATATAAGAGTCCATAAAAATTACATTAAATTAAGAAATTGTGGGGGAAGCTGAATGGAAATGAGGTCAAAAAAGGAATGAATGATATAAAATTTCCACTAGGATCTTGTTCATATAGATGTGGCATTGTAGCTATTGAATTGCTATCATATTAAGATTTCATTAATTTTAAAGTGATTTGATAGTTTGTTTTAATGTGAATATTTATAATTGGGCAGAAATCGCATTATTTCAGCAAACTTAGAGTAAAATATTTTAGCTGTTAACTTATGAGGTAGGGGACCCCCCAAAAAACAATTTTCTTCTGGAGAGCAGCTCCTCGTAGTACAGGCCTCCCCCACTGAGTGTTCGAGGAGCTAGGAGCCCGTCTATGTCAGCGCACAGCTGGCGTTGCTGTGAGAGACTGCACTGGGTTTCAGTGAAATTGTTTTGGAGACTCAACAATTTCAGTGAAATTGTCTTGGAGACGCAACACCTTTGCCCATTTCATGATGGGTAATTTATGAGCACACCTGCTCACACCGCTGAGCGTAGGCAGTTTTTGACCAAAAACAACATAATCCCCATGCCCCACCCTCCCTATTCACCTGATCTCACTCCAAACTACTTTTTTGTTTGTTTGTTTCCCTATATAAACTAAAGTCCTCAAAAGGAACAGTTTGCTGATGTGGAAGAAGTAAAACAAAAAAGGACAGAAGCACTGAAAGGCATCAAAATCACTGAGTTCAAACACTGTTTGGAGCAGTGGACAAAAGTGTCAATAGGTGTATCGCACCAAGAGAGTGCTTTGAAGGTGACTGAAGTTTAAACATGTAAGAATAAATACACAATGCTTTATAAATAAATTGCAGGATTCTTTTGGGCCCCCCTCACAATGCGGGAGGAAAACATAGATTTTTTTCAGTATTGTTTTAATTGATGTGCAAGTAAAAAGTTTGAGTTATCTTTAACGTGCGATTTATTCAGGTGAGATCTAGGTTGTCTGTGAGCAGCTGGGCGATGCTGCAGCTGCCTCACTTGGTTGTACAATAGGTTGGCTTTTATTAACTCTCCCATAGTGATGGCCAACTCGATAATGCATCCTTGTATTGGATCACCTTGAAAAAAGGAAATGATAGGCTCAGAGAAGCAACTGTCACCATAGAGTAAGCTGTGAAAACCAGAGGGCCAACGTAGAAGTTTGGAAGCAGACTGCCTCTCGCAGCTGCAGGTCAAGCTGATGAATATCAGACATGGAATCCAACTCCAAGGTAGCCAAGTGGCAAGGAAAACTAAAGAAGAGTCACCCACGCCAAACCCAAGCCCCTATAAGAAGCAGAGAGTGCTCTGAGATCTGGGATGGGGATATTTGCTGGATGAATCTGAGCATCTTCACCTGTCATATTTCCCTAACACTCCATGAAGCCAAAAGCAAAGGACAGCAGCCTGGATACACTGCGAGGCCCCCACTTAATGCAGGTGGCTTGCATGCTGATGCATGTCCTCTTCAAGAGCCACCCCCACCATCCCTCATGACCCTCAAGCCAAGAACAGGGTCAGCCTTAGCTCAGCTGATGTCGGTATGTACGGCCCATACTCTGGGAGGAAAGAGCTTACACATGAAGGAATCACAGTACCTGGCTGGAATGTACCACAGAAACCGGGAGAACACATGTAGAAGTGGATCTTGAAGGTGCTGGTCCAAAGGAAGAAATATAGAACTAGATAAAGGAGAATTTCTTGAAAAGGGGGACCAGTCCTAAATACACTGCTGGGGTGCTTTCTTGAAACTCAGATGTGATGGGCCTACAGTAGATGAAGTGAACATGCCAGAACTTCCTCAGCATAGTACTAAGAAAAAGGTCAGAAAAGTCAGGGAGGTTGGAATGTTAAAGTGAATTTATTGTGTAAGAATCCAAACCATGTCTGTTCTTGCCGGGGGAAATGTTGACTAGTGGGGGTGGGAGCTAATAAAAAAATATTTCCCCTAAGATGTATTTCATTCTGTTCCTCAGAGGCTTCCCTGGGACTGAACAACACTTCCTTGTATGGGTTCCCCTCCTCCTTTGCTTCACTTGCCCTCACTGCTGCACCCTGCAATCCCAGTCCCCAGGAGAGTGCCACCCAGGTGTGCTTGGACTCTGCTCTCTGAAGGCATTTGAGTAAAAGAGGTCCTGTGTTAGCAGTTTTCTTAGAAAAAAATTAAATTTGTCAGCAAACGTGATTAGCCTCTCCTCTGTTAGAAACACTTTTCTTTCTCTTTTAAAATATAGTAAGGTACAACTTATATACAATGGAATACACAGATCTTAAGGGCACAACTCAATTCGTTTTTACATTTGTAGGTCCTTCTTGCCAACACACTGTAAAGATAAGTTTCCTGTCCCCACCCAAATGATGGGAACCCGAGTCTCTACAGGTGCTTCACTACATGCCAATTTATTTTCTTCTTTCATACAAATACCACCGCTCTAGCTCCAGCCTTCAGCACCCCTCACTATAGCAGCCTTCCAACAGGATTCCTCTGGTTAAACTGGTTCACTGGGAAAGCTGGCCTTCCCACACCTCTGATTACAATTCCTCAGTGGCCCGTCCTCACCTGAAGGGTGGCACTGAGGTTCCTTATCCTGGTACACAAGGCCCTACCAGATCTAACCCCTGTTTACCTTTCTAATCTCCTTCTCTGCCAGTCCTCAGCAGTTCCTACCTTACTACTCACCATCTGTCACCTTTACTCGGGCCTTGCAGTCCTGCTGGCTAGAATGATCGCATCTCCATTTTGCACAGCCCTTCACTGCTGCCTAGCTACCCGCATAAACTTTACCCATCCAATTACACTTCAGATTATAGCCACTTCATTCCAGGGGGACTCATCTAGCTTCCTCTTCCCAATCCATACCCCATTGTACCCTCCTTTGTTGTATGAAGCACTTGGTATTTTACTTATCAGTTCACCCATCTATTTGCTTCTAAGGGCACATATCAAGTCATGTGCTGTCCTACATCCCTATTGCACAGTTTATTGTAAGTCATAATATGCAATGAATAGATTTTTTCTGTGACTATATGAAAGGGCAAAAGATTAAGACATTTTCTTCAGGAAATATGTTCCTAAAAATTTAAACAAAACAGCTTTTGACAAAACCAAGTTCCCCATCGTTGAATTCCTACACTAGGTTAGACAGATCATCCCTGTAACCATATGTCTGACTTGCTACCCTTGTGATACCCAAGCATCCACTATTGAGAGATTAAGCTGCTCTGATGTAGGCATTGTCCTGACCTGTCACCTGGTGCTCTAATGTGTCCTGGTTCCCTACAGTTGTATGGTTCACCAATGAGCCATTCTCACGGACGGCCCATGGCACCACAGGTACCAACCTAGGTTCTGGTTTTCCATGTCCCTGGTATTCACTCTTAGTTACTGCCACCCATGTCTCTGCTTGATATTCTAGTCCCTCAAAGTCTAGATCTTCTATCCTTCAGTCTCATCTTCTAGAAACTGTCTCGGATTGCTGCTGGCTGCCTTCTCATTACACCTGGGTTTATTGCTTCACCTTTGAATCTCTGAGTCACCTGCCACAGATCTTAGGCTTGGTTTGGACCAAAGGTACATGTGTGTTATCTGTCCTTCCTGCGTGTTGGCCTGGCATCCAGTTTTATATCTTCCTTCAGACTGATTTTATATTGATTTGCCTGGATGAAGTTATAACCCTAACATTCTTCTGGCCAGTTTCACCTGTCGGAACTTAGGATACAACATTCCCAAATTATTCAGCTGTCATATAAATCCTTATATTATTATATCAAGTTTCTTCAAAGCGTTTCAAAGTAGAACAAAGCTTTTGAGTGAATTTACAGGTGGTAACTCTCTCAGAGTGGACTCAACAATTCACTGAATTTTCTGATATCAAGGACCTGACAGTGTGGTTGGACAAGGCCAATAAACAAGCACTTACAAAGTCATCAGAAAGTTTGTGCTTACATGACAGCCACTTAGTAGTTCGTCAGCCTCAAAAGATTTTCACGACTTGGTTTATCCAAATGCCCTGAAGTGCAAACTATTTTTGCTTCCCCCCAAATCTCTGGAGTCATATTGGTAAAAAAAAAAAAAAAAAAAAAGGACGTTGAAACATTGTCCCAAAAAAGACTCGGGCACTATTTCTATATTTCTATGGCAGCAATGTCTCCTTTACGTTCAGCATCAATCAATGTGCTGGTGTTTCCCAAACTCATTTGCATCCTCCCTTCCAGTAATAAATGACTTCCAGTTTAACAAGGTCTTCTTATCGTGTCTAGGATAACATTTGGTACATCATGTATGCCTGTCACCTGCTTTGATGGACATTGTAGAATTTGGCCATTGGCTTCAAAATCTCCTTCCTTGTTTCTCCTCTTTTTAAATGTCTGGGAAAAGGAGACTAAGGTAATTGTGGATGTCTACATTATTGTCTCAGTGGTCATTTCAACATCACAGCAGTGAAACGGTCAACCAGGCCATCTTTGAATCTCTGCTATCATTTTAAAGAAACACTCTTTGCCTGTTTCCCTGATATTATGTCATTGTTTTAAAGCCTACCAAGTCCCTGAATTGTTCAAGCTGCAGTTTTTCAGGGGATAGAACTGTGTTTTGCTGAGTAAAGCACAGCATGCTGCATTCTCCATGTTGAAGATGAGGTATTGATTTTCTTTCAGTGATATTTGCTTTGGGAGTATATATTACTACTGAATTACTATGCTTTTTTGGAATTGAATACTTCACAAATGGATTCAAGATGGCCCTTTATGGATTAGAATACTTCTGAACAGTACATTATAACAACAAAATAAATCACCAGTATGTGAACAAAATATTGATTAGATCTTCCATCCCCCATTAATTTGAACTTTACATCTAGTTTTTCAGTTTTTATGTAAAAAGATGACATTATATCTACATTGATTACAGCCTAAAAATGCTTTCAATTAAAATTTTAACATAAAAAGTACTCTTTGTTTCAGTAATATTGGGCTGAAAATAAAGTGGCATTATCAGAATAATTTGTTTGATGTCAATAGCTCATCAGTGACTTTTTCATGAACTCGGGGCAATCTTCTTGGAAAATTATCTACCTAATGAGCTGCCACAAAACAGCTGAGAAAAATAGATTTTTATCTGCCTCATAAGTGTTAGCTCTTGATTCAACCAAAAGGAGGAATTTGAAAACATTCATAAAACTTATCTCAGCCTATGAAGAAAGGTGCTTATTTAACTCATATTCCTCCACTTTGACCTTATGAATAGGCTGTTTTTGATGTCGTGATTGCAGTTGAGGGTCCTGGAAGGTTAAAACCAGCAATTTTTAAAGGGTTAATTCTAAAGAAAGAGGGTGTATAACTATGAGTATAGTTACAAAATTGAAAGGAAAAAGCTGGCGGTGGATTGTAGCTGAGAGGCGTTCTGCACACCCGACATAAAGACAGTGAGGACTGCGTGATGAGAGCACGGCGGACACAAAATGCTCTTTCTTCTGAACTGCTGCTTTCTCGTGGCTCTTGCCATCAACACAACAGGACATAAAAGAAAGTGCTTACATGGAGATGCATTTGCATGGTTTTACAAAAATGTCACCAGGGAAGAATAATAAGAGAGTCACAAAGAAGGGTTGTACTTCTTTTGGAGTTAAACCCCTTATATAACCCTATAAAAATTTATAGACACACTGGGTCAAACTCTCTACTCTTCAGAAAAAGCTTTTGTGGTCTGGTCCCTATTTGTCCTGTATTGCAGTGGAGGAACTGAGATCGAGAAGATTTAGCAGTAAGTCCAAGGCATTCGGCTGAGAAAAATGTGGGGGCGGGGGCCAGGGGGAGTTGAATACCTGTTCAATGGATGCAAAGATCTTTTGTTCTAGTACAGACTCAGTGGTTTTCAAAGTTAGCCTCATGTTACTATCACCTAAGGATCTTTGAAAGAGTTCCTGCACCTGGGTGGGTACCACTCGGGGCCAGCTGAATGTGAATCTCTAAGGGAGCCAAACATCAGCACTTTTTTGAGGCTCCCCTTGTCATTACAACGTGTGGCCGCAGTTAAAGACACTGTGCTGGTGGAAAGCTACCTAAATGCTGTGCATTGATAGGCAGTGAAAGGCCACCTGTGCAAGGGAGAGAGTAGCCAGTGTTTCCAAAGACCTCACTGATGGAGTTCCTGGAACTGCCCAACACAAATCTTTCTGGCAGGGAGCATATCAGCAGATGATTCCTTTCAGCATGTTTATAGCTAATTCATGGCTCAAAAAGGAAGTTGAAAAAACAATGATAAGTGGATATAACTTCCTGATAAAAACTCCAAATTGCATAGGTATTTCCTGTAGGAAATATCTAAGCTAATTGAGGCTTAAGAATTCATTTGAAAGGCCACTGCCAAAAAATAAACAGGGCTTAAAAACTGTCGCTTCCCTTTGCAAGAGGCTTCTTCATTGTTCAGAATGATTCAGTATCTAACCCCTGAGGATATGTAGAGAAGATGAAGACAGAGGTCAAGGTGGAATCTTAAGACCAGCACTTAGATCTTATTGAAGACTGGGATTCAAAGTTATCATTTAGACAGAGGGTAGCAATGAAGGGGAAGTGTACCCTGGACTGAGCTTTGAGGGATTTAAGATTCTCTTATAAAGAGTGGCAGGAAGGCAGAAGGAAAAGGGGAGAATGCAGGGACGTGAAGCCAACAGAGCTAATGGAGTGAGAATTGGCTCATCTGGTCAATCACTGCTGAGAAATCAGGGAGGATGAATGCAGAGGACCATCCATTGCATTTAGCAATATGGGTTCACTTTATTCCAAGTGTACAATTATGCCTCACTTGCGCTCTGCCAAGAAATTATACCTCCTATTGTGGCCTAATGACTTGGAAATCTTGATCTAGATCAATTTTACTACTTGTGATTTGAAAGTTTCTTTTAGCACAAGCTAAATCTTAGCTCTGGGGGGTCAGGGGGAACAAAAGTTAGAAAAGCCAAACTAGAAAAAATAAAAATACATATTTAAATTTATCTTAACAATTTTGAAAAATGGCAGTATGCTTCTAGTTACTTTTCCTGTCTTGTAAAAATTTGTAAAAACGTGTACTTAAAATTTTTAATTTTTATATCAAATGTTTATAAATGACAAGGTGTTCTTTAGAGAATTGTGGTTGGAGGTGTTTTTAGAAAAGTGTGGGTTTAGGACCTCTATTTACTAATTTTTAAAAAGTAGAGTCATGACATACAATTTTAATTATATGACATTATGGTCAGGGAATAGTACAGACACCACCGGCTGCCAGGTTTTCACGGGGAGAGACAAGGACTGACCTGGTGATGCATGCGGGGATTGGTCAGGCAGTGAAACCACTCTGGATGATACAGTCAAAGTAGATGCAGGGCACTATGCATTTATCAAAACCCATAGGAATGTACAGAGCAAAGAGTGAACCTTAATGTATGTATACACACGTTTTAAAGAAGCATTTAGGATGTCTGGGGGTCCCAGGAAGGAATCAGACTATGACGAGAGAAACTACCCGTATCACGACCTCACTGAAGAGGAGTGAAGAGGGAAAGGTGCTGATGTAAGAAAATTGAGGAATGATGGAGCCTGTAAGACTAGAGTTTAAAGGAACTGCTTATGCGCACTGTGCTGTCATTGATTGCTATTTCCCACAGGGTTACAGGGGTAAGGGATCACAAAGTCTGATTCTCCTGTACACGTGGCCTATAACTGAACAATAAATAAATCAGTAGTAGGTGGTGGGAGCCGGGTTTCTCGATGTTGGCATGGGAGATAGTAATCAAAGTTGAGGGGAAGGAGCATGATTTACGTCATGCCTATAAATTCCCATGTGGACACTCACAGATAATGGTAATCCTCATACACACTGGGTCCTACTTCTTAAGTAACCTTGATCATAGCTTCCCAAATCTGAAAATAGAAATATGAACAAATTTTATCAAATGGAACATTTATGTCTTATATAATGGGTAATATGTCATATATGTGTGCATATATGTGTGTGTGTGTATATATACATATATATATTTAAGTAAGATTTTAAATTGTGAAATTCAAATAAGTAAGTGATCAGATGTCTGGAAGATTTCATAATAAAAAATCTAAAAATTCAATAACTTCTTGACAGCTTAAAAAGCTAATGCTCAAAGCTAAAAAGTTTCTGCTCAATGAACTGTTTTGGACATGTCAGCAAAGTATCTGAAATCAGCCACTGAGTCCAGCCCCTGCTTTGTTCCTGAACCCAGGGGCGGGGGCAGGGGCTCCGACTCCAGAGCAGATGGGTTTAGTCCTCTGCCTGTCACCCTGGTCTCAGTTCTGCACGGGAGCAGACCAGGACTCAAATCAGGAACCAGAAAAGCTTGCCTTACAAATCTTAAAATGTTATCTGATCTCACTGGAATTTTAATCACCTTTTCATATTTAGTTCCTGACAACTGGCTCGAACTATACAGACTTGAAATTGTAGACAGCTAGATTCATAGCTCGGTGAGGATGTGTGTAAAGTGGAATGCACTCCCCAATGTCTTTTCCTTCTCTGTCTTTTGAAACTGAAGTACTGCTCTGCCTCAGGCAGCAAACTCCGTAGAACTAGAATCTTAGAGCAAGACTAAACCTTACAAACCATCTACCCACTTCACTTTCCCTCTGGACTATTAGGGGAGAAATGCCTGGACTGAGCTATTATTTGCTAAATACCACTACACGGCAGACACTGTGCTAGACGTTGAATAAGCATCATATCATTTAGTCTGCTCAATAACTTCATGAAGAATTATTTTAAAAGCCTAAGCAAAATAGCTGAGTCACACTGGAAGTCAAGTCTTCAGGGAGACTTGAACTCAGAGCTGTGATTCAAGGCTGCGTTCCCTCTCCAACACCATAAAACTCAAAGAAGGGCCAGGCTGTTAAGCCAGGAAGTCTGCTACAAGCCTTTCACGAACCTCTGGTTACACATAGAATTTCCTTCTCGTATAAATATGGACTACTCTCCACTAGTAGCCACAGGAATTCAATCACCTGAAACTTCAGCTCCATGAGAAATCTCAAATGTTTTAATATCACAGTGTACTTGTCACCAAAATCTTGCAATATTATGTGTGCATCACTACTAGGAAGTTTTGTGGTCATTAAGTCCAAGCACTAGGTTTTGTTTTTTAATAGATTAATAAATAATATATCATGATCCAAAAATGCTGATGTCTTTCAATAGTGTTGGTTTTCACCGAAACTTTGAGTATTAGATTTTATGCATCAAAAATATTATTCCATGAAGAAACCCCAAATTTCTTCATGGAATATTTTAATATGTGATGACATATAAATTGGTTTTGCTGTATTCAGATTGAAATAATACATCACTTCTACTAAATAATAATCCCCAAACTGGACATCAGGTATTTCTCACGTGATTTTTTAATAATCTATACTCCTTAAAAGTGTCCCTTTTGGTTTAACTCATAAAGCAATCAGCCTTCTATACTTGTGTCTTCAAAAGAAATTGTGTTGTTCTTCACTACTCCACCTTACACAGAACAGGTCTCTGGGGGAACCTCAGGGGTACCAAGAAAGATTTTGTCCCCATAGTTCTTCCCCCTCTGCCAGATTTATGCTGACTAGTGTTGTCTATAATTCCTTTAGGAATTTAAGGTTTAGGAGAGCCTCTTCAAAAAATTTGGACCATAGTTAGAGATAAAAATTAATAGTCAAGTGCCCTCTAGAAGGAAGACCATTATTAGCATTCACACAGAGATGTAAGTAAATATCTGACCAAAAAAAAACTTTGCTGAAAGAAAAGTTTTACTAGGAGAACAAGAAAGAAAAGAAAAGGAAATGAAAGGGAAGGGAAGGGAAGGGAAGGGAAGGGAAGGGAAGGGAAGGGAAGGGAAGGGAAGGGAAGGGAAGGGAAGGGAAGGGAAGGGAAGGAAGGGAAGGGAAGGAAGGGAAGGGAAGGGAAGGGAAGGAAGGGAAGGGAAGGAAAGGAAAGGAAAGGAAAGGAAAGGAAAGGAAAGGAAAGGAAAGGAAAGGAAAGGAAAGGAAAGGAAAGGAAAGGAAAGGAAAGGAAAGGAAAGGAAAGGAAAGGAAAGGAAAGGAAAGGAAAGGAAAGGAAAGGAAAGGAAAGGAAAGGAAAGGAAAGGAAAGGAAAGGAAAGGAAAGGAAAGGAAGGGAGAAAGGAAGAATCAATCAAGGAAGGAGGAAAGAGCACAGCAAGAAAGACAGAGCACCAAAGTCTCTCTCAATTTTGCCTGCAGCTGGCCCTAAGCTTCAATGCTTCACTTAATTCCAGTTATTATAATTTCCATTTCCTCAGTTTCCCATTTGTCAACAGGAGGATTCATATGGAGCTTGTCATTCGCGTATAGGCTGTGTGGTGAAGACAGCCAGCCCTCTGGCATTCACTCATGCAAATGATACACACTACAAATGGCGATGGCAGACCCATCTCTTCATTAGGACGGATCTCACCGTGACCTGTCCTTTTCTTCTCTCCTAATATAGTCCTTCCATCTCCAGGCTTCCCAAGCACAGGAAGAGGGCAATTACATGTTTTCGGCTGACTCATTTTCTGACGGTAAGGATCAGTATTTAAGCTAATTAGGAAGATTCTTTTGATGTCTTTTATTTCATTCACAATTAGCCCCACTGTAGATTTTTTTTTTAACAATAAACTCCCAGCTGGTGGTGGGAGGAAAAGGAATCATTTTACTACCCTCCCTTTCTATCTGTTTCAGAGAATTGCTCATCATTTGGCTGTGTCTCCCTTGAAAAGCCTGTAAAATGGAAGACGTTTTAGAGAGACAGATTCAGTTACTCAGCTGCCTCTGATAATGCAATTCTGAATCCAAACCCAAAAGGGGACCTGATAGGAGAAGGGTCAAAAGTCCCAGGATGCTGTCTGTGTCTGGGGTCAATTCCCTGTTTCCACCAAGTCTGTACTAAAATTCAAGTTGAATTTCTAGACTCCAGCACCTTGGCACAGATGCATTTAGTGATTAGCCAACCTCAGAGACCAAAACCCTCAAGAAATAGACAAAGGGATGGGTAACGTTAGGCACAAACAGAAGGTGGAGATTTTCCTTGAGAAGTGTGTGCTGAGGGGTGTGCTCTTGGGCTTAAAGAGCAGAGAGCACTGGAGGGCCCTACAGAGGTCTGCAGAAGGGACAAGCCCTCCCAATGAGGGCATTTGGCATTTTTATTAAAGCGCTGGCTTTATTAATCAAATGACTGCTGTGCTGAAGCTTGAAACTAGGGACCTGGGAGTATTAGCCCCCAACTGAATGTTTTCTTGACAGGTCGCAGAAGCAATGCTAGGGCCCATCAAGGTCAGCCTGGAAGAGGAGAATGAGAGTGGTTAGCAGTAAAACCCAAGGTCAGACCATTCACAGGTTCTCCAGGACGGCTCATGACCAGAGATCACTCAGCCAGCATTGAAGGCAAACCTGCAGAGAATCCTAGGGTGTGATCCTTGCCCTAAAGGTGCTCCTGATCGTGGGTAGGAAGGAAGTGCTTGGGCCCCGCCCAGACAGACACAGCTCAGGCAAGATGTCACCGAGCAAATGCTGCAGACAGAGCTCAGGAAGCCTCCACAGGAGACCTCGCTTATAGTCAAAGATGACAGTGCAGGTGGCGATCGCTATCTTGTGTGTGCAGATGTGGCTGACAAAAAAAAAAATCTCCTCTTCATCACCTGTATGTGAAGACTGACAGTTGGTTTTACCTGTGGTTCCAGATGTCAGGGGTACACTCTGAGCTGAGCTCCTTACTCTGGTTCAGACAAAAGAGTCCATTTTCTGTCCAACTGTTGCAGACTCTGATGGTCTCCTGAAGTCAATAACCACGGTCTGTCATTTACTGTTACGGGTGTTGTTTTCGTTTTCATTCTCAGCCTAGCTTCCAGACAGAAACCTCCCTCAATCCCCAGCTTCTTGCTTATGCAAGTCAGCTCTCACCACTCTACCACCACACAGAACTCCACACTGCTCCGGCACAAACACTCCCCACCATGCCCACCGACTCTCTGACTGTCCCCTGGGCATGCACCGGGCCATCCTGTTCCATAGGTCCGCACCACAGAGCAGTCACCACCCTGCACACCTTTTTCTCCTCTTTGCTTGGTGAGATCCTATTCATCCTTCAAAACCCAGCAGAGCCGTGAATGCTGCAGTGACGCCTCCATCCCTAAGGCACGTCTGCTCTGTGTTGCCACATTGTCTCGAACCTTCCTCCCAGCATGGATACCACATTCAGCTGTGCTGAACCCCCTCTGAAGATGAATGGTTATTCTTCCAGCACATACAGTGATTCCTGACAAATAGGTTACCAATGGATTTATATTAAAAAATTTAACAGCCCACTCCTCTGATAAAATTTTTTTAATAAGCATCAATTCAGTTCTATCATCCCAACTATTTTATAAGATATCAGGGAAGCATTCGAGACCTTGCTCCCTGGCATATGTCATCAGCTTGGCTCAAATACACTCTAATAAAAAATTAAAAAATAAGATATCTGAATGATCTAAACTTGCTTTTTAAGCTATCATAGTAGCTCAGATGAAGAACTAAAGAAAGTGTTAGAAGTTTGTATGCAAAATTTTAACTTGAAGAAGTCTCCGAGTTCCTAAAGGAAAAAAAAAGACAGCTTCTCCCCAACGGACCTCCAATTTGCTCAATAACTTGGTTTCATCACAGTCACACACTGTGTCTAAAACACAGTAGGTCACTCTGAGCTTGTTTCAGTTCTACAAGAGCAGCATGCAGCGAGTTCCCTTGTCACTTTTAACCTGTACCAACCACTACCCAGAAGAAAGAGAAAAGCTCAGGTGTCCACTTGTCCCTGACAAACCTTAGTGAACACTCCAATACCCAGACCTGCACTGAATCAGTAACTGGTGGAACCCTAGGTGTTTACACTTGGGAAGGGCAATCTCCTGTTCTGACTTCCCCTCAAAGTAGAAATCTCTACACCATCTGGGGCAGACGGCTGCCTACCTCTGCTTGAAAATATCTGTGGACAAGAAGCTCTGTGAAGTACCTGTGAACCTCTGTTGGGCAATTGTAAAGATTAACGAGCAAATATACGTAAAGCCTAGTCCCTGGCACATAGTAATTGCTCAATAAATGTTCAGGAGTGACATTATTATCTTTAGTAATGCTTAAAACCTTTTTGTTTTGGTGACAATTCCTTCTTTTAAGATGTAAAACAAGGTGCAAGGGGACAAATGATTTGTTGAGTGCACGCGTTTGTACAAAAGATAAAGAACATCCCTAAGCACATATATGTGCACATATATGCATGACCACGCTTACAAGGCTTCTTGAAGAAATCCCAGCTGCCACTGCAGATGATGCCATTGCACGAACTCCAGTGTTCATGCCACAGTGTTGTCTCCCACCCTCTGATGACAGAAAGCTGCCCAGCTTTGTGCCAAAGGAGGGGGTGAAAAGCCCTTTCCCAATCCTATACTTCCTCCACATCGGTGCCTCAAACTTGACGGAATATTGCTGTATCCAAAGTTCCACAAAATGCATCCAAGCCCATTGAAGATACTGGGAAGAAAGTCATCCTTCCCATCTCCAATGTGTCCCAAGCTCAGCAGTTGGTCCCCTGCGGTACTTAACCTCACTGTCACCTATGATCCCTTCACCTCACTTGGGAAAAATGAAGACACAAAATATTTTCATCAGAATAACTAACAGTTTCTATATCAGTAATAACAACTTCCAATGTAGAAAAAGAAATTATCTAAAGGGTACAGTGTCTACAGAAGTGTAGCTCTGTCTAGAGCATATACATCCTTCAACACTGTCATGAAGAGCAGTTTAGTTACAGAGAGCCACAGCTCCCAAACGTACACTTTTGTCACTACGGGCTGACCTCTGCAATTATAAAACCAACCACCCTGACAATAGAGCCTTTTCTGCTACAGGTGTATTGGACTCCCCGGTTCACGGAAATACACTTGCAATGTTGGAATGGCACATGGTGTGTCTTCACCTCCTACCATTCCCACCCAGGTTTCAAAGATCCTGAACTCCAAGATCGAAGAGCCAAGTTTCAGTCTGCACTCAGATCCCAGGTAATTACGTTCTTTCTCTCTTCCCCAGGAATTTCTGCAGAAGCTCACAGCCTAGGAATGGGATCTCAGCCTGGCTACCCACCCATCTAAAACGCACTCATTAGCTTGTTAAATAAACAGCGTGAGGACCTGTCGATGTGAACTACGTAGCCTTCTCTACTGTTTTCCCAGGATACGCTCCAACTTATGAACCGTTCAGAGGAAATGTGAGAAATCATGCCTGCTTCCCTTCCCGCCAATCCCATCAACATTCTGCCTTGCTTGTTTTTCACTACCCTGAACATGTTTCTGAATTTGAGATAGAAATCTGTGCAAAGGTGCGGCACTGTTAATGCAAAAGTGCAGCGTACTTGCTATGTGCTGTCATTGAGGAGAAAAGTGCTACATGAGTGTACCTCATGGAGACGTGACAGACCTCTGGAAGGACACACAGCAGTGCTGTCCCCATTGTCTCTCAGGAGGGACTCACCACTGATATAATCTCAATCAATTTAGAATTACCTTTGAAATAAAAAAATTCTCAGGTCAGCTCCTCCTGGACATAGAGACACTTACCCTTTTTTCTCTCTCTCTCTTATCAGTAACAGCTCTCCAAACCCTGGCTTCCCGCCCACCAGAGAAACTTCCATCCCTTCACTTATGGTAAAAAAATCAAATCAAATCAAGTGTGCTAGTCTCCCCATTCTTCTGTAAAAAATTTCCACAAGATCATGGTAAAACAACACAAATGTGTTATCCGACAGTGCCTTTGGTCAGGGGTCTGGCACCGGTCTCAGGGGGCTCAGACCAAGGTGGCAGGGTCACAGTCTTTTCTGGAAGTGCTAGCAGGCCTGTCCAAACTTTTGGTGTCTCTGGGCCACCCTGGAAGAAGAGGCATCTTGGGCCACATGATAAAAATGAAAAGACTAAGGAAAATGGATGAGCAAAAAAAAAAAGGTTTTAAGTAAATTTACAATTTTGTGTTGGGCCGCATCCATAGCCATCCTGGGCCATGTGTGGCCTGTGGGCCGCATGTTGGACACCCCTGCTAGGGGAAGAAGCCATTTCCTTTTCCAGCTTCTAGAAGGCCCTTCCTTCTGCAAAGCCTGCCATGGTTGGTCAAGTTCTTCTCTCAGTTCACAGTTCCAATACTGACTCTTCTTCTTACTCCCAATTCTGCTTTTAGGGACCCTGTGATTATATTAGGCCCACCCAATAATCCAGGTTATCTCTCCATTTTAAGGTCAGACATTTAGAAATCTGAATTCCATCTGTAAACTTAATTCCCCTTTACCATGTAATATAAAAATAGCCACACACTCCAGAGATTAGCACATAATCATCTTTGGGTAGACATTATTCTGCCTACCAGAGTAAGTAGAATAGATAGATGATACACATGTACAGTTTCTGAAAAGCTATAGCCTCCTCCACAGTATAAGCTTGTTTATATTATAAAACATAATATTTAAAATCTTTGTCTGAAATAGATGTTTTGGATTCCTTGGACACTGTTCGAAGCCATTTCCAACCATGAGAAGGTACTCAAGGCAGCCTATTAATGCATGCTCTGCAGCCTGACTTCTTGGTGTCTCACATCCCAGGCCCATTGTATACATTCTGTGACTTAGCCTCAGCTTCCTCATTCACAGAATGAAGACAGTATTAGGGCTATGAGGCTTCAGTGGGTTTCCACTATTGGACACATCATAAGCACTCAGTACATGCCACCTAGTTTGACTTGACTCACATCTACAACAGAAAGGAAACTGGACACAGAAGTGTCATTTGAGGCACCTAACTAGAATTATAATCACACAATCTTTTGGTAACTCTTTCCACTAGTTCCTAGGAAAGAGCCAAAGGATAGCTAATTTAATTCTCTAGATTTACCATGATAAAGAATTATCCAATGTATAAAGCTCAAAGATAACCATAGGAGCACATGGTATCTTCATTCAATGTTAGCATTATTTAAAACATAAACATGACATACTCAACAATGTTAGCATTATTTAAAACATAAACATGAATATACTCAACAATATTGTGATAACTGTGTGGGGTGTCAGATGGGTAAGATATTTATCAGAGCAAGGTCTGTCTGGAAAAAGTACAGCCATTGTTAATACAACATGAATGGTTTGTGTGATATTGATGTAACCTGGCAGCCAAAGAGAGTGGACTGGAATGCACATCTGTGAACAATGATGACTTCACTATACTAGTCAGTTGGGCCAGTAGACACCGTTGAGTGAACATGTGTACTGTGTGGCCATCACATTCAAAATAACTGAGCGAGTAGAGCAACACATCTGCATCACATTTTGCATTAAGCTTGAACATTCCTCTGTAAACTAGTCAGACGATTCAGAAGGACACAGCTATGGGCATCTGGTCACTGGCAGCTTCATCACAACAACGTGCCCACTCACGCATCACATGTCATACAGAGTTTTTTGGTGAAACAACAAATACCCCAGATGACTCAGTCCCCCTTAAAGCCCAGATTTGGTGCCCTGTGACTTCTGGCTTTTCCCAAAACTAAAATTATCTTTGAAAGGGAAGAGATTTCAGACTATCGATCAGATTCAGGAAAATACAACAGGGAAGCTGGTGGCAATTGGGAGAACTATGTGAGGTCCCAAGGTGCCTACTTTGTAAGGGACTGAGCATCACTGTCCTATGTACAATGTTTCTTGTATCTTGTATCTTCTTCAGGAAATGTCACTCTTTCATAGTACATGGCTGGATCCCTTCTAGACAGCCCTCATATCACTGTGCTGTCTCACCACTGTGCTGCACCCCTGAAACTAATATAATATTGTATGTCAACTGTAATTTAAAAATCTTTTAATTTAATCCTTTGGATTTTTACTGTTAGAACTTGGTAATAGACTATCCTTATTCCCATGAAATCACTGCCAAATTTAAATCAGTAATTATGTCTCAATTTATTCTCCTTTTAAGTATTTTGGCAGCAACTCTACCATGTAATTTAAAGCACTTGGGAAACTGACAATATCTGAATTTCAACACCATGGAAAATCAGTATAAATGCGGTGCCCTATATTCTATGCTTTATCATGATTATCAAATGAAATTCAATTTTACATTATCAAATACAGCAATTTCTCTCAATGCAGTAAGATGCATAATTAATGAGCTAAGGAGAAATTAAAATTGCCTGCCAAGTACACTGTTACAGTTTGATTAAATCCAGTCCTCCGCCATCCCATTATTTTCATTACACCTGTAAAAATGTTCTGAACTAACAGCCTATTTTAAATTTTCTATCAGCAGTTCCCTTAATGTGGATAATGTAGCTGAACTCTATCCAACAAAAGGCTCAAAAGCTTTTGTCTTTAGCTCCCTTTTAGAAGTTACAAAGCACATGAAAGTTAAAAAACATATCCATTGATGATGTTATATTTATTAGGACTTATAATTATAAAAATTTTAAGTGAGAAACATATTTTTTCTCTTTGCTCCAAAACTGTTCAACCCTCTTGGTTCAATGAAGAGAGAAACAAATATTTATCAAAGAGGCTGAGTCTACTCCAAACAAAATACCGTCTAAGAGCAGCACTGGTTCCCCAATGGGTTGATTTATTTGGTTCAAGTGAATTTTTTATGAGATTTTTTAAAAGGCCTGAATGTATTCATTCACTCAAGAAATATTAAGTGACACCCATTCAGTGTGAGACACTGTTCTAGGAACCGGGGATACGTAGCTAAAGGCCATGACCAAAGAAGTGTGTCATCGGGAATCCTAGCACTGGGAAGAGGCTGCACCTGCATGCAGTTGGGGAGGGAGGAAACGTGCCGTGTTCTGGGAGAGGGGTCCAGCCTACGATCTTTTCAATGACAGAATAATTATTCAAAGATCTTCTGTTAAAAATAATTGAAAATCAACAAAACATTTGAAGACAAGAAAAAGATACAAAGGTCCTGAGGGAGGCCCAAGAAAAAAAATTGAAAGTAACCAGCAATAATAATAATAATAATAATAATAATAATGACAACAGAATGATTGAGCACAAAGAAACCCAGCCCAGAAGCTTCCGGTGGTAAAGGAAGGGTTTCAGAAAAGCAAATCTGATGACTTGTGAGTGTGTCCATCTCTGCTGACTATGTTTATAAAAAGGAAAAGAACGATGAACTTGGGATTGTTTCCCCTCATATTCCAATCAATAGAAACTTCCTCTTCACATTGAGACTTTAAACAATTAGGGAAACATTTTGGTTTCCAGCTAATGGACTTAATAGTGATTGCCGTTTCAGGAAAAGCACTTCACCCACTGCAGGCGTGCCAAAGGTGGAAGAGAGAGGAGCAGAGAAAGCATAAACTAACTGTGCTCAAGGCCCTCACAGCTGGCTTCGAGTCACTGTGAAGATAATGTCCTTCCTCTAATAATCCCTTACAGACTTGAGACTTGCTTGCTTTGTGGATGAGAGAATGTGCTGGCTGAAGAGCAACTGTTGCTTCAGCACTTGAGCACTGGGGAGCTAGACGGTCTATTTACTGTGGATGCCCGGCATTCCTGAGCACTATGCAAGCTATCCTTAAGAAAATAGACATATCGTGGGGAGGTTCAAACACTTAGATACCAGTTTCTGGTTAATGGCATACCCCAGCCTCCCACAGTTTTTCCTCCTGCTCATCATCCTAGGGCCTCTGAATATTTTCTTAGTACCTTAGTCTTCACCAGGGAGCCAAATTGGGCAGAGAAAGTACAAATACCCTTGGTCATCAACCACCTGACCACAGATATCTTGAAAACCATAAATATTCTGTTATAGTAAGGCTTGTTTTTTTCAGAATTTACCCTCATATTTCCCTCCACTATTGCTATATTATTTTAAATATACTGAAATATGTTCTCACTCTTTGCAAAAAATCAATACTTCAACAGGCCTACAAATGTCAGCATACTGAAATTTGTTCCAAATGCTGATGTTAATATGATATAGGAGGATGATAATTAAGCTTGGATAATTTTATGGATTACAGATATTTGGCATTGAACTAATAAGGCACATTTATGTATTATGTATTTGCTAAATTAATTTCTTGTTCAGTTTCTTAACATAATATTCAAGGGTATTCTCTATTGATTTTGTTATTCAATTGTGCCATTTGCTATGTGAATAAATTGTCCTATTAATTATAGTATATGAGTTCTCTGGTGTGAAATGGAAAGTTATAAGAAGTGAACTGTAATATACAATCCCTTTTAGATTAGCCTAAAGCTAGAAATAGTTTTAACCACAAGTAACAGAAAACTTGACTAGCAGGCTTAAACCACAAGGACATTACTTAACAAAAAGACCAGAGAGAAGCCATCCCAAGGTTGAATCAGTGCTCAATTGTGTCATCAAGGATGCAGGCTCATTTTCTGCTTACTCATCCTTGTTATATATTCACTTATTTTCCAAAACAAGATCACATGTCCATCCAGGCAAGTCACTGGCAAGGAGCAAGAATATTGCCACAATTACTTTACACCAAAAATGACTTTAATCCAGAGCCTGGGTGCATTGGCATGGAAGGTATGCAACCGACAGAGTTTGCCACAAGTATGGCCCTTTCTGAAGCCAAGCAGGCCACGCAGAGCCTGCTAGATAACTCAGTGGTGACACTGTGCGTCTTTCAAACCAGAATCAAAGCTGAAGGGAAAAGATGATTATGATTACTGGCTTTGGCATTTGAGTATCCCCATGGAGTTATCTCCCAGTCAACAGGTCCTCTCCTGGATCTGTTGACTTGAAGACTGAAACACCTGTCACTGAAACACAGTGTCACTGTCCACTAGCACCAGCTGGGATTTGGCAAAGATGAGAGGGAAGCAAGTACACAAAGATTAAACAGCAACTTCTTTTTGTAGGTAAAAGTTTTAGGTCTTTAAAGTTCTATGGATAATCTTTTCTTTTATTAACCATCCATCAGCCCTGTCCAGCTCTCACTTGTAGCACACTCAACAGCCACAGAGTTCCTGGCCTCTGTGCCATGTCCCACTCAGACTGCCCTGGGAAGACCACAAGAGCTCCATATTGAAGGTCAGAACACCTCTCAGCTTCAAGATCAAAGTACTTAGGGATGACACCTCCACACCCTTACCACCATCAAATCATTTCTGTGACATGATGTCTCCTTTAAAAGAGGGAACAGAGGGTCAAACTTCTGCATGAAATGATGGTCCCTACTGAGTACACATATGCTGCAAGATAGTTCAAAAACTGCTTTAGAACCTAAGATCTGGCAAGCTGGCCTGTGGAGAAAGAGCTTTCCAGATCTGCGGTTAGAATGGACTAAAGGGAGAAAAAACACAATATGAAATTAAAGCTATAATCAGCTTAAGTGAAAACAATACTATCTGTTCATGATTGCCATTTCCAACACCAGTTGAATTAGCCAAAGTCCCAGACTGAGTGACACCAAGCTGAAGGCTTCAAATGACTGAGGACTGATGTTCAGCAACGTTGAGCAGTGGGATGAGGAGGGGTCGTCGGCTGAGCTGCCTAAACGTTATGGGTCTCAGTTTCCTTATCCATAAAGCTTTAGAAAAGGAAGTCTCTGTTAAGGGTTGGAATGGGACCAAGCCAAACAAAATAAAAGGTACCCATTAATTATCATACTAATCAATCAAATTAAGTTTTTCTTAGAAACACCTTAAATATATGGGCACTAAATAAAATAAATGTATAGTGAACAAAAAGCCAAGAGTAGGGTATTCTTATGACACATTTGGGTATCAACTTATCTCTTTCCAGTGCATTGGGTTTTATGTAGGTTGTCATAGCATACTATAGGACTTGTTAACTACAAATTACGGACATTTCATATATTTTCAGAAACTGAAGATAAAAATGATGGGAAATCCCAATGTAAAGTTAAAAAGGAGGAGCTCTCTGTTACTAGGTTGTAAGCCAAATGTGATTAGAAAAATTTTGATATGAAGCCTGATATTCAAAGTAAATCCCTGAAATTTAAGCCAGGGATATATATCAACCAGGGATATAATCAATACACTGTGGAGAAATTGAATAAATACCTCTTCCAATTTTCTGTTTCTCTTACTCTCTAACTTTTGGTCTTCATCTCAGTTTCTGTCTCTGTAGTACACAATTGCCATCCTAAATACAGGTGTGTGTGTGTGTGTGTGTGTGTGTGTGTGTGTGTGTGTGTGCATACACACACACCTGGGTTAATGAGCCAGGTAATCATTTAGAGAGGTAAGGTTGGGACTTCCAGTCCAGATGGTGACATAGATAAACACAGCTTGCCTCCTCACACAACCACATCAAAATTACAACTAAATTATAGGACAACCATCACTCAGAAACATCAGAAATCAAGTTGAATGGAAGTCTGACAACTAAGGAATTTAAAAACCACATTCTTCCAGATTGGTAGGGGGCAGGAAGACACGGAACAGGCTGGTCCCACATCCATGTGTGCTGGATAAAAATTCGGAAGGGATATCTTGGAAGTGAAGCATCCCAGACCCACACCAGGCCCCCCAGCCCAGGGTTCCAGTACCAGGAACGTAAGTCCCTATAACTTCTAGCTACAAAAACCAGTGGGGATTTAGTTCGTGGAAGAAATGTATGGAGATCCCAGCAATTCCCCTTAAAGAACCCACACACAGACTTACTCAGTTCACTCTCTCTGAGCTCCAGCACTGGAGTAGCAGCTTGAAAGATCCCAGTGACATACAGGGAGGAACTGAAGTGTCTGGCATTAAGGCACAAGCTGGGGGACAGTTTTCTCTCAGACAGAAAAGCGGGCAGAGGCCATTGTCCCTTTCTGAGCCCTCCCTCCACAGAGCCACAGAGCCCATGCAAGCCAGTGCCATATCTGAGACTTGCATAATGGTATACATTTTCTTAGGATCCTAGAACTTCACATTGAGAAGGGTCATCACAGTTCAACTATCTTTTTCAGCGCTTCCCCTTTCCTTTCTTCCTCTCACACACCCCAAAATCTGTAACATGTTAGAGTAAGTGGGGAAATTCAGGACATATTTACAGGGTATTTAAGATCATGTATATCAACCACAAAAGATAACTAATCATTTCCATGTTGAACCTTGAATCATGGACAGCTCCGCTTTTCCAAACAGTCAGTCACATGCTTCGAGTGTCATTTTTCCAGGGAGAAGGAATGTAAAGAGACAGAAATGAAATTTTTTTATTTCGTTAAAATAAGGAAGTGGAAGAGTGTATCAACAGACTGAATCTCTTTAGGCAAATCTTTTTCTTTTTCTTTTTTTTTTTTAAGGTAATGGAATTGCTTGGGAACCTTGTGAAAGGAAAAAATTAGAGAGCTCCATCGCAGGCCCATTCCGCCAACCCCTGCCTTCAGCTCTATGAGAAGAGGCTTTTCAACTCATTGCACAAACCCGCACTGCAAACCTACTCTGTGCCAGGCCTTGAACTACAGATCGGCAAGGATAAAACATAGTCATGTCTCTAGAGAGCTCCTGTTTTGGAAGGAAAAACAAACACATGGAATACTAATTAAAATGCCATGTGCTGAGGAGCATAACGGATATCTGCAAAGTGTGTGGGGCTCATGGACTGGGTCTTCCAGTGAAGTCAGGGAAGGCTTCCCAGGGGCCACAGCACATTACGGAGAATAAAGAACCCTGCAGAATCTGTGCAGGCGGGTCCTAGCTCTCCCTCCTTGTTTCCCAGAATAATTCTAAATACAGAAGCCCAAAAGCATGTTTCTTTAGGATTATTCAACCACTACTCCTACTAGCATCTTGAAGGAAAGCAATTAACTTGCAATTGTCCTTTATTATTCCACTCATCTACATAATTAAATCTTAACATACTTATCTCACAGTATTTTACGAAGAATGATAATGCTATGTTACTGGATCCTCATGATAATATAATTGGCTACTAGTTCCACATGCTTTGATGTATCCTTTCAAAAAATTTTTCTAAAATACAACTTTAATATGAGGTTAAAGCCTTCTCTCCTGAGACACTAGTGCTTATCACCATTTCACAGTGGGGGGATGTCTTAAAAGGTTTGCTTTAGATTCCACTTTTCAAGGAAAATATAAAAGTCTATGTGGATATACCAAAAATCTCACTGGTCCCCCAAAATCACTCCTAAGGGATTTTGTCAGTGTTTCCACTTTGCTTTAAATTTGATTATTGTCATTATGCTATCCTTATTATACTACATAAATATGTATACACCCATAGGTACACATACATACATACTTCCATATCTATAAATCTTTTGTATATATTCTTTATGTGTACACATATATAAACATACATATGCAGTTACCTGTGTGATATACATATACAATATGTATATATACAAGGGGAGGCCAAAAAATACCAGAATTATCTTCTGGAGAGCAGTCCCCTTGGAGTACAGACTTCTCCCACTAGGTGAGTGTTCTAGGAACCCATCCGTATCAGTGCACCAGCTGGCATGGTTGTGAGAGGCTGCATTCAACTTCAGTGCATTTTTTCTTAAGGTTCCTTCAATACATTTACCCATTTCCTGATGGAGATTTATGAGAGCACCTGCCCAAACCATGCTGAGTGTTCAGCAGTTATTGGCCCAAAACAGCATGACCCCATGCCCCACCCCCGCATTTACCTGATCTCACCCCAAGTGACTTTTTTTGTTCATTTCCCCAAATGAAAAAAGTCCTCAAAGGAAAATGTTTTGGGGATGTGGAAGAGGCAAAACAAAAAAAGGCAGAAGCACTAAAAGGCATCAAAATCTACGAGTTCAAAAACTGTTTTGAGTAGTGCAAAAAAACATCTTGATAGGTGTGTTGTATCAGATGGACAGTACTTTGAAGGTGACTGAAGTTTAAACATGTAAGAGTCAATACACAACTCTTTATAAATTAATTCCAGGTCTTTCGGGCCCCCTCTCATACATATATGGGTAAATGCATATGTATATACCTATACATACAATAAGGAGGATTTTCACCTCGCCTCAGCTCTGATTCTTACAAGCATCAGAAATGACTCCTCCTCCATCCCTTCCACAAAGTCTTTATGTGCCAGGACAAAAACGTATTGTCCTCGACACGAGGCCGCACCCTGACTCTCTGCTGCAGCACCCCATAGGGACAACTTAACGTCACTTTTCTGAGAGGGGGCAGGGGTCCATTTATTTCACCCGCTTTCACTGTACTGTATGCATCTGGAGGCTCTGTTTAATCTAGGTCTGAGTAAGTCTTACAATTAAGCAAACTGGCCCCACTCCATCATTATTTGTATAGCTTGTCCCCTTCTACCCTCATGTCTCATATGACTGTTTCCTCTGAACACTGCAACTGCTTTCTGGGGTGGATTAGAACCATTGCTTGGTGTGCTGAGTGTTTCAAGAGATGACTTAACATTAATGTTGCCCTTATAGCATTCTTGTTTTCAGTGCATTTTTAAACAATTTTTAATTTTATTTTGATTTTTGATTTTAGAGAGGGGAAGGGAAGGAGAAAGAGAGGAAGAGAAACATTGATGTGAAAGAGAAACATCAATTGGTTGCTTTCCACACATGCCCTGGCTGGGGACCAATCCCACAGCGCAGGTATGTGCCCTGACTGAGGATCGAACCAGCAACCTTTCAGTTTGCAGGATGACACCCAACTGAGCCACACTGGTTAGGGCTTCAGTGCATTTTTATAACTAGAATCCTATTTATAACCACAAAAGTTTAGGTGAAGAAGCTTAAGATAATGATCCCTTAAAAGCTGTACTAAAGTCTCTGCTATAATAACTTAGAACCGTGATTACATTTGGAAGGAAGGAAAGCCAGAGACTTGCCTTCGGTGACCACCAGTCCTTCGAGGGGCTGAGGCCAAAGTCTCTCTTTCTGCCCTCATCAAAACACACTACTTCTTTCCTCTTAGAATACGTATCTGCCACACAAAATTACAACTTCAGGTGCTGAGCCAGAGCTGATGTGGGACCTTCTTCTAGTTCACAAATACCACCCACCGTTTGCTTCATATTTCCCCTTAAGCTGCTTTTAAGCTCAAACAAGCTCGCCAAGGTTGTACCAAGAACTTCTGTTAGGATTTTTTTAATTTGCTTTGTGCACCATTATCATTAAGATCAATGCAGAAGTATCTATCCAAGCAAGTCATTTATCCATGCAAGGGCTCAACAAAAGTTAGGTTGTATCATTCTTTAAATACCTCAACACTCAGAGTTGCCTATGCTAGCTCCTATGTCATTAACCATAAACCACTGGGATTTTCCAGTTCTGCTTTATATTGCTGGCTGCCTCATTAGAATAGAGGTGCATGAATGTAATTAAGAACCTATTTATTAAAGTCACGCAGGAGTGCACAGTGTACACTTTACAGAACATTTTGTCTTAAGAGAGGAGGTTGGTTTTTCCAAAAGCCTGCCTCACGTGCTTTCTTGCTCCTAAATACTCACAGTCCAGTGTGCATATCGAGAGAAAAATGCAATTTCTAAGAGTGCTCTTCTCTATGTTTTTTTTATGAACATGCAATTGCTTTTTAAAGACAGAAATGTTAAAAGGAAAAGTCCCAAGCATTCAAGACCTACCACCAAGTCCAAACGAGAGTGGAAGCTTTGGTTTCATTGCAAAGAATTTCCACATAATGGAGAGTTATTAATATTTCAGCACTCTCTCCCCCCCCATCATCCACCATCAATCATTTGTCAACTCGATCACAATGTCCCTCTTGTTGCCTCCTTTCTACTGAAGTCCTCATCGGCCAGAGAAAAAGTAGAATAAACAGTTCTCAAGGTTTACTCCCTATAGGACACTGAGGTTCTAAGTGATGGCCTGAGATTTCTTTTTAAATCAAACCTTGGAGATGTTCCTTTAAGATGTCATGGATTGGTTTTACTCAATAGAATGTTTGCCCATATTTTTTTCTTAAAGTTTGATGTATGTGTAGTTTGTCCACACTAGAATTTGCTTTGAGATGCTATTTATAGCACAGAACTAGATTCTCAGTTGTCTTAAGCTTAATAAAACAAAGGTTCATAATATACTGTAAAAAACAAGTATGAACTTCAGTTCTGTCGCATACGCCAGTGGACTTCTAAATCTCCGTTTTGGTGCCAATTCCTCCCAGAATCATCTACCTGAAGTACCTCTGATGTCATTCTTCTATGGAAAACTTAATTGGCTCCCCGTCGCCTGATGCACAAAATCCAAACATTTGAGTTGAGTGCTCAGGGAACTTCTGAGCTACACTAGAATGCATTGCTTTTACAAAAATAAACTTTCTCTACTTCACACCATAAGGCCTCAGTTACGTTTGTGTGTGTGTATGTGTGTACGCAATCATAGCACACAACAGATAGACTATTTATACTCATAATACATTTCTGAAATCTACATGATTTACTTCCCCAAAGAAGCCATGTTTAATTACAGATTGTATTCTGAACCAAGAAACTTGCACAGAATAAATTACAGACATGCTCACAGTCATAAGTTAAAAAATAAACTAAAGATATGTATCTTAGGACTCCTGGATATCATAAAATTATCCTTCAGGTCAAATAAAATGTATCAAAAAGGGTGGGCTTGTGGGGTTGTCTATTCCAAGGTCAGGTGACTTCCTTTTCCAGGTGTGTTGCCTGGGAACTATGTGCCTGAGTTGTGAGAACAAGATGGCAGCGTGGCTCACCACTGCCAGCCCAGGAAGGACATAGAGCTCAAACCTCCATCAACTGCTGTGTGTGCAGGTCAGCAGCATCAACATCTGCAAGGAAGCAGGCAGTTAGAAGGGAGATAAAATCAACTACCTCTGTTTTTTTAGAAGGGAGTGGAGGGGCGGTGACATTCTTGCACTCAGCTTATTCGACATTTCTTCTGGCCACCTGGTCTTAACTTGGCTTCCTGGCCACCCAGTATTTTTCTATTTCCAGACCTAAGTCTTGTACTGCCTCATCAAAATGGTAGATTACCTAAGGGACTTACATATATATAGCACCTAAGACCATCTATTTTACTTAAAATATTTACCTACTCTATTTTCTATGAAATTTTATCTAAAATTAATGTGCTAGACTATAACAAATACTAAATTGCTCCTTAATAACAATAGTGCTCATATCCTAAGAATTTAGAAATATTTAGTTGAGTAATGTGGAGTGCTCAGGTTTCTCTAAGAAAGCAGTCCAAAGAAAATTGGAGTCTTTTCCTACGATAAATTTTCTTGCTCTGAGGAAGTATTCTAATTCATTCTAGCTTCTTTAGAGATAATTTCAGGAGGATATGTCAGCATGTTTTCATAGTATTATATTGTTTCCATCACTGAAAAGCATTTTTTTTCTTTAACTAAGAACTGTTCTGTCATTAACTCATTATACTTTGTCTTTTTAAAAAGATTAGTGGAAGCTAATTAAGGAAAGACCACCAAGGAAAAGTGGATTAGACTTGCTTAACATTTTTGACACTAGTCTGGGAGGAATAATCTTCCTTAGAAATCCATTTAAATTTTTTTCACTAGTATAGACAGTTTAAAAATAATTGTAAACCTTCTCATATCTGACAAGGGAAGCTCAGAGCAACATCATCTAACTGTCTCCTTCGATTGAGCAAGAGAGGCACAGGAATTTAAGATTTTTGTTAAATAAGAGTTAAGAAAAGATCAGAGCTTTGGTAATGAAAAGTGTATTCATTAGGTTTCTAGTCTTTGCCACAATCTAGTTTTATTATTAGGACTCATTGTTCAACCACCCTCTCTCCTTTGCACCTCTTGAATACCAATCAAAAGAACCTGAGGACGAGATGGTAATTGGTACAATGCCTTCAGAAAACTGTTGGGCATCATATACTAAAGCTGAAATTATGAATGTCTTATGAGCTAGCAATTTCACTCCTAAGTATATATCCAACTCAAATACATGCACCCATTTATCAGATGTGCCCTATGAATAGGTTGTTCATAGCTAAGGTTATGCACCCATTTATCAGATATGCCCCTGAATAGGTTGTGCATAGGTTGTTTTTGGGCCATTTGACCTATTCATAATGGCCAAAAAACCCCAGAAATATCCAAATTCCACCAAGACTAAAATTGATGAATAATGTATATTAGCACATTATTCAAAATGAGAATCATTAGCAATTATATGCAATATGATGACTCTTACCAACATAATGTTGAATGAAAGAAGCCAAATACAAAGAGTATGTAATGAAGAATGTCTTTAATATGACCAACACATGACCAAAGGTATGAAAACAGGCCAAAGTAGTCTATGCTGTTAGAAGTTAACATTATGGTTATGTTGGTGGGGAGAGGACGTAGGGACCAGAACAGAGACTGGGGGGCTGGGGGCAGTTATGTGGTACTGATAGTGTTTGGTTTCTTGCTCTAAGTGTTGGTTGTATAGGTGTGTTTGGTTTTGGGAAATTTAATTAGTTCTATACTAAGGCTATGCCTATTTTTCTGATACATATATATATTTTAATTTCATAAAGTTTTTTTTAAATGGACCCAAATAGTCAAAAGCACCTTTCTGCTGCCACAAATGTGACCCTTTAAGGATTTTAAGGTTTTCTGAACATCCCAGTAAGAACCAAATGGAAATATTATACCTAGGAAGCACCAGTCAACCACCATTCAATCAACTGAGTTAAGGTACTTTTTGCTTTTGTCTTTTTTTTAAGATAAAGACCTGTCAGAACTGAAAATAAAAGTAAGTTAATATTTCAGATTACACTCAGCACCAAGTAGTTTATTTAAAAGTTGCCTTCAAAACAGTTCTCTGCAAGAGTACTTACGGTACACCACTTCGGTGTTGAAATCAGATCTAATTCTCATGAAGTAGCAAACCGATGAAGAACTAAGTTTCATGGACAGTCTCAAGAGATCAGGAAAGTGAGAGCTTGTCTTCCTCTGGAAATTCACTGTGGCTTCATCACCCCAAAAATATGCTTCCCCACCATCACCATCACTTCCCCAAAATTGTTTTTCTTTAATGAGCCAAATATGCAGAACAACACATTCTTACCAACTATCCTGCCATTGTGCCATTCCTGTAAAATAATCTTCCCAAGACCAAGACATGAACATGCTGTCACAGTAACAGCTGGAAACTTGGACAACGTTCACAAGTGACTGTGCTGACACTTTCAATCTGGACCTTCTTCCGATGCCAAATAGCATGTTTCTGGGATCACACTGTCTTCTTTTTTGGAGCCAGACACACAATGTCTTTGCTCAGGGAGTTCCACAGGGACAAGATATAGAACAAATCATAAATGTCCAAAGAAGAGAGTGTGTTGGTGGATCCGATTTCTGCTCACTGAAAAACGAAATGCTCAGACCTGGGAAAGAACTCCAGCTTCCTTCTTCATGGGAACAAATGCGAACTATGTCTTCTGACTGGTTCCTTTTCCATTCACTCCTAGAGAGTCCAAGGACACAGGCTAAACTGCTACAACACAGCATTGTTTATAGCCTTTGAAATGTCATTATTTCTCCAGGTCACCTCTTGATCACCTAGAAGGACATATGAGCCAAATCAGAGTGTAAAAATAATTATATGCCTAAAGCATGTCACACTCTTGAGAATACATTCCTCTCAACTTCACAGATGCTGGGAGCATCACTACTTGGAAAGAAAATTTAGGTTATTTGTATTAAAGCCTTTATTGAGCAATCAAATTAAAAGTCTTGGCTAAAGGAACACAATTAATTAAAGCTTAAGCTAAGACGGGAATCTTAGTATTCCCATCCCAGTATTGCTAATTCCTAGGCTAATACTTTTTGTGCTATATCAGGATGCCTTTTAGTCACAAGACATTACATGAATGAGTGACAATCTAGTTTTGTGGATTATGTACCGCTCCTCAAGCAAAACCAAGAATCCTAAGTCACAGAAGGCAAAATAAAACTCTTTTTGAACTGGACATCCTTCAAGGTAGTACATGATCCAGTGGAGACGACCAACTCCACGGACTCACACAGCTGTATCACACAGTGAACACCAAGAAGGAAGTACAAGGAAAAGAGACCACATACATGCTTTCTTTTTCCATGCTTTATTCCATCCTCACAAAACCCTTCTGTTCTAACAATGAAGGTCAAGAAAGAGAGACGTTTCAGTCTCCCAATTTTACCAGAGACAGTGGAGGAACTGAGTCCGTCAAAGATGGACTTCTTCAAGGACCTAAAGAGTTTGTAAGAAAAGAAAGGAATTCTCACTCATTTTTCATTCATCCGCCACATTCGGTTTCTTGCCTGCCGTGTCTAGGTGTGGTGCCAGTCAGTGGAGGCTCACAAACGAAATGCACAGGTCCCCACCATCAGGGAGCCAGCAGTCTATCCGGCAGACAATTGTCAAGCAGTGTGGTGAGTGCCGAGGTAAAACATGACAGCTGACAAAAAGGGGTTTACAAGGGGTGAAGATTGAAGGATGGAGGGAAGTGGAGGGGAGGAAAGGATAAGAGAACAAGTTAACGCTAAAAAGATCTTACTAAAACAAAAGCAAACTAAGTGGACAGCTAGATCAGGAGTGGAATAGAAATGGAGATCACATGGAGGGTTAGCAACAGGGGAGTGGGAGGAGGAGAAGCGGGGAGAAGGTACAGAAAATAAGTAGCATAGACGGTAGGTAGAAAATAGATGGGGGGGCAAGAATAGTAGGGGAAATGTAGAAGATAAAGAACTCGTGACACATGGACATGAACTAAATGGGGGGAATGGGGGGAGGAGTGTGCAGGGTGGAGGGGAATGAAGGGGGGGAAGTGGAACAACCATAATGGCATAATCAAAATACATTTTAAAAAATCTTACTAAGGATAACTAGTAAAAATATGAGAAATTGCATCCTTTTCTTCTCTGGGGGACTTTTCCACATCCTGACCAGTTCAGTGGTTCCCAAGTGGCCCCAAAGCTAGGTAAATCGGCGTTACCTGAAAACATGCTAGAAATATGAATTCTTGGGTCCTAACCCAGAACTACAGAATCAGAAACTTAGGAGAGCCCTACAGTCTGTGTTGTAACAAGCCCCCCTCAAGTGATTTTGATGTGTGCTAAAGTTGAAAAACCACTGTACTAGGTAAATCAAAGTGCAGTTGGGTGAATAAAAGCCCGTATGGTCAAAGTTAGGAGAAGGTCTGGTCTGATGTGTCATGTAACTATAGCAACCTGAGAAATAACCTTTTGTCAGACATGTCCTAAGTTACTTTTCAGAAATTACAGTTCTCTATATTTGGAGGCCTATGGACTCTGAATGTGCTAAGGTCAGCCCTACAAATGACTGATATTTCTGAAGTAAATGCTTTGCGGTTTATCTGGAGTCGGGTGTCTTGAATGAAGATCAACATGGAGAAACCTTCAGGAAGCAAAGGAGCATCTCACGGAACAAACCACAGCGCCTACTGATGGGTCTCATAGGGTCTGCACGGTTGGTTTGCAAGCCACGTGGTTTCCGACGTCCAGAGTTCGCTTCTTGCTCTATAGTCCCTCTACAGGAAAGGTTTTCTACCTCCAGTTAGCTACGGTTGAGCTCTAGGATCTAGCCTGTCTAGCTACATTCTCTCTGTGTCTAGACTTCATGCCTCTTGGTTCAACTTCTTGAGATAAAGAATTGGATTGTCCTGATTTGGCTCAATAGTTCACTTAGTTGTGGGGGGGACACAAAGCAGACAGGGCAGAAGAGAAGGCTGAGTATTGAGCTTAGAAGAGGTTATGACTTTGGCAAGGAGCCAGTGCTCAGAAAGCGTAATACAGTAGAAATAATCCATTTGGCCCCCTGAGCATGCCATCTAACCTCAGGGGTCCCTGGAGCAGTAAAATAAAAGTTAATATCCTGAACTTCTGTGAATCCCCATTAAATGGTAGGGAATCCATAGAAGAATGCAGCTGTTTTTAAGAAGATAATTTGATTACATATCAAAAACCATACTTATATATATACCCTCCCCCTTAGAAATTTTAATTCTAGGTTTTTATCCTAAGGGAAAAAAAATGGGATGCATCCAATGAGAAATAGCCAACATAAAAAAAGGGGGGGAAATAGCAAAAAAAGTTACAGTATTTTTTTCATAGCAAAATGTAAAAAGGAAATTGTCTAAATATCTACAAATAAGGATTTTTATTAATGGAAGTTATTTATTTTTCCTTCAGAAGAATCCATCAAGATCTATTCTTGGTGAACTTTTTCTCCTTCAGGAAAAATATCAGTAAGCCCTAACATTGTTTTAATACTGGCATAAGGAAATTGCAGGCAGAAAGCCTCCCACATGCTGTTTTTCTTGTCTGGGTTGCAGACACCATGATGATCAAGCTGCAGCTGCCAGATGAGCCCTTCCAGCTGCAGCTCTGATCTGCTCCTACTCATCCCTAATGAACGTGGCTGCTCCCCCTCTCTCCTCCACTCCAGCAGAGGTCTCCGAATATTAGGGCGCCGCAGCTGCCTCCTCGCCTCTGTGCTCAGATCGAGAAGCAGGAAAGTCCGTGTCTTAAGCTCCAAAGCTTAACTAGAACAAATTTTAGTCCTTCCACTCAGTAATTTAATATAATTTGCATAACACAGACAAAGCAGTTCTAGCCTTTGACTCGACATGAAATATTTGAGTTTTGTGTGTCCTCTTTTTTAACACAGATGAGCAGAATGAGCTGGAATGTTAAAAAGACAGAATGTGATATATCTTTTCTTTAAACACAATGTCCAAGAAAAACTACAGAACGATAGCATTAGAGCACAAATAGCTAGAATTCATAAAAAGTAATTTCCCAAACTCAAAATCTCCTCTTTTATCAGAGTGTTTTTAAGAGTGGATTTGCATGATAGTTCTTAGTCTATTGCTAAGATAAACTTGAAATTTTTTTACTATAAATTCAGGACCTCAACTGGAGACATGGGTAACAAACCCAGAGGACTGTGTTAAGATCTGGCAACAATGTCTTTAAAAGGTCAGAGTACATCACACTCAGTGTTTGCAATTTCTTAATAACCCTAAATGACCACATTTGCCATGAGCTCATGACTCAAACAAGGACATCTGAGTTCGACATGACTGACTTGGCTGAGGATCTCACAAATATGATGAACATAAACTCACCCGTAAAAAAGAATATGAAGAGCACAAAAAACTATGCAGCTCATTAGTACGGTAAACGGGAGGGTCCTGTTTTCATGCCTTCTCAGCCCGCGCGTTATTGACCTCAGACACAGACTATCCCTAAGTTTCTTCTTCTGTATAAAAGGAGGAAACTTCAAAAGAGCCAACAAATAAAAGTTTGGAGCTGTTCTAGCTGAAATCAACAAGACAGCAGGAGAACTCTATTATTCAGTCTCCTCTTTGATTCTTTCAGTTTCCTCTCTGTTTACAGAGATGGCCATAGATGATAAACCTTGGCCGAACCCAAAGGCTCTGCAGAACCCAGAGCCACAACTAATAGGCTAAGTGATTTCTAGCCCCCCTTGTTGCAACGTTCACTTCTACTTGTCTGTGACGTCTTTGTAAAAACAGACATTGGTCACACTGGCACCTTGCACACAGTAGGTGCTTGATGAGGGTTGAGTAAGTCAAACTTGAATTGTATGGTTGCCCAACAATCTAGTAAAACTTTTAGAACGGCAGATATTTCTAGGACTTGGCTCATTCATTTTTTAGCAAATAGATCAAAATATAAACCAATATTAAAAATTAAGGTAGCCCTTAATTAATTGTATGATTTGGCTCTCATTATTAATCCAAGGAAACCACCATGTCCTCCCATATCTTACCCACCCTCATAGCTAAATTGAGTATGGATCAGCTTCTAAAGCCAAGTCGACAATTCGGGGGTATCAAGATATGAAGCACCAGGAACTGAGGCCATCCTTCTTTGGTGGCTGTCACTGTGAGACGTAAGGCTTATGAACTGTCCACAGTGAATTCCCACCTTTGACTGGAGAAACAGAAAAAGTGAGCTCTTAGGGCAGCAAAACAGCTAAGTCAGATGCACAGAGAGGAGCAGAGGCTGGAGACAGAGGGAACTGTGGCAGCATCCGGGGCCCTGTTCCTGGAGTGGGGCCATGGCCCTCGGGGTCTGCCAGTGACAGTTATGAAGTCCCTTTTCAGCTTCAATTGCAATGTATCAAGCAACTAAAAATATATATAGGGCGTTCAGAAATGAATAAGGAGTCCTAGACCAGGAACATCTCTAGGAATGAATTTATAGAGACAATTTATCATGTCCCAAGGCAGCCAGAAGGTAGTAAACCTTCTCACGCTCAAGTAGCTGTCTACTCTGCCTCCTTTCAGCTATGGTAACTGGTTTGCCCCAGGAAGCCCAGCCTGCTCACTCTGTCTCAGCACACTGTGCGGTGAGATCCCCCTGCCATTGCCGAAACCGTCCTGGTTTGGACAATACCGTGTGTGTCCCTTCACCCGAGGCTAGATCAGGCTGCCAGCCCGGCTCTGCCACTCTGCTCCCCCCAATTCTATTGCTTTCACTGCTGTTTTCGTTATTTGCTGCCATGGATTTGGCAAAGTACTTGTAAGTGAGTGCAAATACCAGGAAGTGCAGAGCTAGGAGAAAGGCTAGAAAAAATCCATAATTGAAAAATCCATAAAGTGAAAAATTCATAAAACAGTACCAAATAGTAAATAATACCAACAATAACAAATGAGGCAGTACTTGTAAGGCACTATGAACAACTCTGGAACACCATCAGCTCTGAACATTAGAAACTACTATCATTATGCAAATTAATAAGATTACTTCAACAGTTATTAAAAAGTTAAAAGGCATAAAATAAAAATTACAGTTTATCTCCAGAACATGTAATTAAAAGCAAGAAATATTCCTTGATGCCGGAAATCCAAAGCAAATGTTATTATGAGTTCTTCCTGAAAAGTGATTGATCTAACAATTGCAATAGAATTATCCACCTTGCTTTTCTGGTGTTTCATCACAGGAAAGGCAAGGATGTTATTGTAAATGGAATGCAAAACAGAACATGGTTTACCTCAAACTTTCCAGGCAGTTGGGTTTTTTTTTTTTTTTTTACTTTGATAGAAGGGTGGCAAACAAAGGAACACCAATCAGAACTTGTGAAGTTTCTCTCTTAACCCCGTCAGAAGGAAGATGACTTTTCTTTATGTTTAAAGAGGCAAAATTACCAGAAAGGAAGAGAGGAAAGTACAGAAAACATATGTATCATTATATCATGATGATGCTAGAGAATAAAATTCTGTAGTCTCCTAAAGTAGTAGAAATAATAACTATTTTATCAGAAATATTGTTTTGTCTGTCATCCGATTCCTTTTGTTCTGCCAGGTAGCCTTGTGTTTACAAACTTTGTCATCTTAAGTCCTGGGTCCTTTCAATGTAGGACATATTAATAATAAACAAAAATACCCAAGATTTCTACACCATTTTCCTGAGAACACCAAGCAATCTCTACTGTTTCACAGCATCCCTCGGAAGAAGGTCCAGGTGGGCACCGTTAGTTCTGTTACACGGTGAGCTCAAGAAAAGCTGAGTAAACGGTCCCATAACATGGTGGCTGAACCAGAATCACAACCCTGCCATTCTGTTATCCCCTAGTGAAGGGAAAAAGAAATATGAAGGAAATATCTCTGGGAAAATGGGTCTTAAATCGCTTATTTATATGTTATAAAAGGGTTTGTGGGCACTGTTTTAACACAAACAATCAGGCATGGTACACTGCGATTGCAATTCTGTAAATGTAATTTTGGTGTAGAGGTGTGTGTTATAAAAACAGAACCATACCCTCCATATCATTTTCTCGCCTGCTATTTTTGGGTAGCAGCATATTGTAAACAACTGCCATTCATCCATATCAACGTTTGCAATAGTTGCATGTATTCTACTTATAAATACACCCTAATTTTTTTTTTTTAGTTTTGGAAATTTATTTCCCAATGCCAGGAATAAATATGCTTCTTCAGAAAACACCAAGGGACCCTTCAGAAAATAATTAATACAGATTGGCTCCTTCCACAAACAGCTGCCAGACACTGTAATAGGACTCTCCATCATCATCACACTCAAGCACCAAAAATGTAGGTAGAACATAAGCAAAAAAGCCGGTGTCACAGTAGTGTGTGGTCAGCCATTCTTACAAACTGAGGAAATATTTTTTTCTAGAGATTAATTTGGTTAAATATATCCAAAGTCCAAAAACTGTAAATACCCTTCCTGCCAAAGGTCCCCTTCTAAAAATTTATCCTTAGTTTGTATGCGACAAGTTACAGAGATGTTTGTACCAGGACATTTATGGCAGGGTGTTAAGTAACAGTGAGAGACAGAGCCATCCAGATATCCATGAAAAGAGAACAGTTTAAACAAATTAAGATACATCCAAAGTCAATACACCGAAGTCTTAAAAATGATGATACAGATTATGGAACATATTCCAGATATATTTGTAATTGATCATGTTTAAAAAAACAGGCTACATCAATATGTATGATGTATAGGCATTACAACAATAAAACCCAAAATATTATACCAGGAGTGATCCTCTCAGGGTTATGAGATTACTACAGATTTTTTTTTTCTCCATGTTCACTGGATTTTCTAATTTATATTCAATGAACACAGAATACTTACCCAAAGTAGAAATGAACTCATACGTGTTTAATAGAATGGGGTACGTATGCTGTTACAAAGCTAAAGGGAGAGTGGTCTTGGGGCCCCTCTGTCATCCTGAAGTGGAGAGGAAGATTGGGTATCGCCTCCCCAGCCAGAGCCTCACACTGGGTCTTCCAGGGCACAGAGAGGTTAGCCTGGCTAAAAAACAAGGGAAAGAGCACGGGAGGATGGGGGAAGCCTTGGAGATGTGACAGCAGAACCCAATTGAAGCAGCATGCGTGGCTCAAGCGCAGCCGAGAGGGCAATTACAATAAGAAATAAAAGCGTCCATTAGATTTTAGAACAGAGGAGTTCAATTTGGACCGAAGCTTGAGTTGTTTTGGTGAAAAGGTGAAGGTGCAGAAGCCAGATGGTCTCAAGCTAAGGAATGAATGGGAGGCAAAGTGTGTTGATGAAGGTAAACACTGTCCAGACAGACAGACAGACAAAGACAGAGAGACAAAGAGAGACAGGAAGAGAGAGATGGAACCGGGACCTGGATATTGGGTTATGAGGTTTTATTGAGTTGCCCAAAAAGTCTCTAGTGCTGAGCTGTCTTTAACTTCATTCAAAACTCTTTGTTAGGTTGTATTGTGACAGCTGTCATATCAGTGTGGATTAAAAAACATTTATCAAAATTGGTACATTTTTGTGCAGCCATTTTCATAATGAAGGTGGAAGGAAAATATGCAGCATTTTCAGCATATTATGCTTCCTTATTACAAGAAAGATAAAAATGCTACTGAAACACATAAAAAAGATTCGCCCAGTGCGTGGAGAAGGCGGTGATTGATCGAATGTGTCCAAGAGGTTTGGGAAGTGTCATATGGAGATTTCTCACTGGATGACGCTCCACGGTCAGACAGACAATTTGAAGTAGATAGCAATCAAATTGAGACATTAATTGAGAACAATCAACATTATACCATGTGGGAGAGAGCTGACATACTCGAGATATCCAAATCAATAAAGTTATTGGTGAAAATGAAAAATGGGTCTTTTATTGTATGGAAAAAGTCATGTGCACTTTTTGGCCAACACGGTGTTTTCCAAGGTGGGATGGCTACACGATGCTAACAGAGGGAAAAGCCCACGTGGAGGAAGAGGGAGGTTGACTTAAGGAAAGAAAGGAAACAGAGGACATGGACGACCATTGAGCTTTCCAGTCTGGGCGGTGAGGAGGCATCCAGAATGGGAGTGGCTGAGGGCCCCGGCAGACAGGTGAGTGACAGTGCGGGGAACGAGCCCTCCGCTCCAACCTGCAAAGCCAACTCAGGGAAGGAAACATTTTTCACTTTCTTACGGCTGAGTTGCTGAGGACAGAAGGACCCAGGAAATGCTCAGTATAACCAGAAAATGTGATGGAAATGAAACAGAGCTTGAGTACCTCACCTCTGTGTGACAACAAAAACATTCTGCGAGATCTCTGTAACCTCGCCTAAAGAAAGGCAGACAGTATTAGAAATAACAAACACAAACATAGCAATGCTTAAGCAATGGCAGGTTCATTAGGAGGAAAGACAAACAAGATTTGGAATTTTCGTCAAGAGAAAAAGAAAGGCTACTGAGAGACATGTTTTACATTAGTGGCTTCTAGTCTTTCTGAGTATGAACATCTTTTTTAATATCAAAAAATGTTCGAGAACGTATATAATAGTGTCTGAACATTTGACAATTATTGATTGGGAAAGCACGTTATGACAAGAAGCATGCACAAATTGAAACATTTTTTTAAATTAACTTGCATTTTGTTCATCTAGGCAGCATCTATGTATTTTCAGTATTTATGTGCGACATCACATATTTGTCACACAGTACCTTTGAACTACCGACCACCATGCCACACCTCCTGGGGTCAGGAATCCTCCGACCACATTTCAGAACCACTGACCTGACATACAAAACCTTAAACTGGATGACGGGCATGTCATCACCTGATACCCAAAATGTAGAACTAAACTATGAAGCTTCAAAGAGGTGTTTTAGAACATAAGTAGTCTTCTTGAAAGATGTGCAAACATTACCTCAGAAACAGTTTAAGATAAAAAGCAAGTTGTTTCTAAAATGTTTATATAAGTCACTGGATGATATTTCTTTAGTAAGTTTTAAAGAAAAATTGCTTTTTCGGAGGCTACAACCTTTGTGGGGACTCGGGAGGTACCACTGGGCTCTGGTGTGATGACTTCTTGGAGCTGCTGAGCCCAGTAAACTGCAATTAACCTTGTCAGCATTAATTTTCACAGTTGTATCTGGATCAGGCATAATATAGAGGCACACAAATGCTCAAAATACCCTTGAAGAGTGAATGCATGAATCAATCAATCAATAATCAATGAAAGCAAGTCATGGAAATTAGAACTCTAGAACTCAATGGTTTTACCATCCTACAAATCATTTAAAGTTTTAAAAAATCATTTAAATGCAGAGTTCTACAAATAAATTTCACCTGAATTTCCAGAAAAGGTAGAAACAAGAGATTAGAGTGAAACAGAAAGATTTAGATTCACTTTTTTGTGATGAAAACACATTTTGGAATCTGCATTTATACAATCCCAGTACATTAGTTCTCTAGGAAAGCCTAGTCAGTTGAAAGCCCTTTCCCGCTGTCCGATCAGATCAGAAACTGCCCATTCAGTCCCCGTGTGCAAACCTGCCTTAGAATGCAACGACCTCCCCTGGATCACAGGCTCCATGACCTACTCAAGGGCTTCGGGACTAGCCATTCATGATTGAAGAGCAGAATGGACAACATAGTTACAACCTGTACAAACATTACATGTTCTAGAAAGTCTGCTTTTGTCATTAAACAAGAATAATGGGGCCATTTCAGTCAGTCAATCCATAGACAAATAAAATTTTAAAAATTCAGTAAGTTGCAGTGGAAAAGTTTGCACATTTTTTAATGAAAAAACCAAGCACTGCATGGTGTATTATGTGTTTTGTTTTAAAGAGGACTTGCATAGCCCAGTTCCTGGCTGTGGCTCCGTGAATGTTCTTGACCTTGGTGAAATCACCCCTCTGGCCCTCAGGTTCCTCTTTGGCAACATGTGAGATTGAGCAGAGAGATCATTAACGTCCTCATAGGCTTGGAAACTCCAATGGCTCTCTCACTTCTGATAAATTTTATTTCTCTTCCATATTATTCTTTATTGAGAAAATGGTAAAAATTTCCCATTGTGGTTCACCAAAGACATCAGCCAAAACATCTTCTCATTCATTAACTAAACCCATAAAACACTCCTGAATTGCTCCTGGAACTCACACTATCTTTCCACGTTCTGGGATACAAAGACAAGACTGGAGTCCTTATACCCCAGTCACCTAAGATGCATAAGTTAAGAAAAAAGCTAACTCATCCCTCATTTTAACCTACAATGAGATGCGTCAGAATTAGCAAGCCCTAGAAGCACTGAGAAGACACCTAGAGCTGTCCTCAAATATCTTAGAATTAGGACAAGGGCAGGCAGATAACTTGACTTTCACAATTCACTGTGATAATTTCTAAGGTTAAAGCCAATTTTACACAGTTGAGTTATACATTACGTTGTGATTATTTGATTGTGTCTGTCTCCCACTAGATCACAGGTGGCAAACACAAGGCCCGCAGGCTGAATCTGGCCCTGCACCTTGTTTTATTCAGCCCAGCACCTTGATTCTACCTGGTGGGAGCGCAAAGTTCCTGGCCCCTAGTTAAGGAGTAGTTACATTTACACAGTTCTAAAATCACATTCAGCCCTTTGAAGGCCACCGCGAGGCTGATGTGGCCCCCCGTGAAGATGAGTTTGAACCCCCTGCACTAGATTCTGAGCTCCATGAGAGCAGAGATCTAGGTTTTTCTGTTCACGATTTCCCTAGGGTTGACCTTGAACACATGACCTGGAGGACATGATTGGTGCTCAAAAAATATGTTTCATGAATAAAAGGATAAATGAATGGCCAAGTAACAAGGGCATAAAGGAAGTGAAAGTCTACTCAAAAATAGACACAGGTAAGGGCAAGGTTAGAGGCCACAGTCTTAAATCCACATTGTTTCCTTGTCTGTTGTTTTCTTCACTATAGTGAAGAAATAAAGAACCAAATTTATATGCTTCTATTCCCCTTGTTCACTCCAAAACACACTTTTAACATTATAGAACCAAGGCCTTTATAAAAACGAATAATTTTCTATGTGGAACTCAATGTCTCAAACCTTCAAAATTTTGACCCACTCATCTACCAATGGGCACTTAGGCTGCTTCCAGCACTTGGCTACTGTCAGTGGCACTGCAGTGAACACTGGGGTGCACAAGTCCCTTTGAATTGCTGATTTGGGACTCTCAGGGTACACCCCCAGCAGCAAAACCACTGAGTCAAAAGAAAGTTCCATTTTCAGTTTCAGAGGAAACTCCATCCTGTTTTCCACAGCGGCTGTCCCGCTCTGCATTCCCAACACCAGTGCACCGGGTTCCCTTTTTTCCAAGTCCTCTGATTTATTAATGATGGCCATTCTGACAGGCGCGAAATAGTATCTCATTGTGGTTTTAATTTGCATATCTGATGACTAGTGATGCTGAGCATCCTTTCATATGACTATGGGCCCTCTGTATGTCCTCCTTGGAGAATTGTCTGTTCAGGTCCTTTGCCCATTTTTTAATTGGGTTGTTTGTCTTCCTGGTGTGGAGTCCTGTGAGTTCTTTATGTATTTTGGAGATTAAACCCTTGTCCAGGGTATCATTGGCAAATATATTCTCATACATGCTCAGTTCCCTTTACATTTTGATGATGTTTTCTTTACCCATCCAGAAGCTTTTTAATTTGATATAACACCATTTTATTTTTTTATTTCAGTTACCCTAGGAAATGTATTGTGAAAATATTGCTACATGGGATATCTGAAAGTTTGACTGGTACATTGACACAATGGAATACTGCACAGTGTAAAGAAAGAAGTAACTCCTACCTTTTGCAACAACAGCATGGATGGAACTAGGGAATATTATGGTAAGTGAAATAAGCCAGTCGATGAAAGACAGACACCATATGATCTCACCTGTAAGAGCAATCTAATGAACAAAATAAACTAACGAACGAAATAGAACCAGAATCATGGAAACATGGAACAGAGTGGCAGTGACCAAAGGGAGGGGGAGGGGAACAAGGGAGGAAGGAAGTGGGAGGGACTAGCTAAAGAGCACGTATGAACGACCCACAGACATGGACAACACTGTGCAGATTGACTGTGGTAGTGGGGGGTGGGGTGGGCAGAGGAGAGCAAAGGGGGAAAATTGGGACAACTATAATAGAATAACAATAAAAAAGTCTTTAAAAAATAAATAAAAACTTCGAATTTATGTAAATAAAAAACAAACAGTCCATATGGTAACCACTAGGACTTTTGTTTTTGGATTACGTATGTGACATATTTTGGGAGCAACGCCACCAAAAAAAGGACAACATATCAAATTAAAAGCCATTTTAGGTTTATTGCTATTGATTTTTTTGTATTTGCTAGGGGCTAAGAGCACAGGTTCTAGAACCAGGTCCATTCTCTCTGGATAATGAGGACTTCAGCCACTTACCTAACCTCTTCCTGCATCAGCTTCCTCACGTGAGAAATAAAATAATACAGCTCCATTGAGTAGTTATGAACATTAAATGACTTACTATGTGTAAAACTCTCAGAAGAGTGCCTGTCACATGGTAACCTGTAAGTATTTGCAAAATCCATAAATAAACTAAATCAATATATTATAAGCCTACTCCATTCAGTTACGGAAGTAAACAGCATATGGTGGAAACAATTCTTTTAGACTTACGTCAGTGAACTTTTCAAAGAAGAAGATAATAGATTCAGAAAAACCCCAAAATAAAATAAATCGGTTGAACAGTAAGCTTGAAGATAAAACAAATTTTTAGAACATGATCATATGAGCTGAAGCAAGACACTGAACCACTTCCATTTCTCAACTGAAAAATTCCCTGCAGGAAAATGATGACTCAGAGTTAGAAAGGATATTAACTGTAGGGTTAGTTTTGAAATAGTGCATGAAGATGATTTTTAAAGTATTAGATTTGACAAAACTCAGTGAAAAGAACTTAAAACTTATTCAGTAATTGCTTTCATAAAGTTTGAAAATACTGCAGAAGGAGCAGGCACAATAGCAGTGGTCCCTACCCCTGACCACGAACCACAATTATCTGGGGAGCTCGGTCAGAACTGACCCCCTGGAAACGCTGATTCAAGAGGCCTGAGGTAGAACCTGGGTGTGTGTGTGTGTGTTAATTCTCCCAGTGATTTCTGAGTATAGCCAGGTCAGAATGAATGGACTGAACACCTGTTGCAGGGAGGTTTCTAGCCATGTGTGGCTGCATCGTCCCGATGGCCTTCAACCTTGTTACCAATAATGACATCACGAGTCATCAACAGCACACAGGCCAAAGTCATGAGACAGGGAGACGTGTTGCTTAACCAACCCAAGAATCCAATACAGGACACAAAAAAATGAACTATAAATCTCATGATAAATGAACCTGCCTTTGGGTTCAAAAGTCAAATACAAAATTTCAATAAATAGCTGCGATGAAAAATGCTTTCACAGCTTTGCAGTTGAAAATGTTTCCTAGATGTTTTACCATCAGACACAGAGTCTACGGGGTGATGCAGATGTCTGCAAGCTGACGCAGTCCCCACTCGACTACCTCAAACCACCTCTAAAGCATCATGTCCTCAACTGGAGTTTTGTCTTACGATGGAGGTTGTCTAGACTGAGATCTGCCAAGCAGGCACCAGTGAGGCCAGATTGTTAAAATGTTGGAATGTCTGACACCCATTGGTAAACAGCGCTGCTTATAGCTTCCTGTCATTTCAGCCCCTCGCCCAGGACCTCACCCCCTCCCCACACCAAAGCCAGGTCCCCATCTGGATGGGCTGCTCCCTGTGACAGCTGTACTGTTAATATTTTCAAAATAGAAATACCAAAAAAGCTACTAACAAGGGGCTAGTAACTGCCTAGAAATATTATCGGAGGAAGAACCATGGAAGGTGAACCTTGAAAGAAGACTTGAACTAGGCCAGGGAGAGGAGGAACCTGAGCAGTGCCACCTTTAAACAGATGAACAGGCTCACATGGGAAACAGATGGGATTTTCTTCATGGAGCTCCAGGGGGAGAAATCACACACAACGATTGGAAGTGACCGTGAAGCTGACATCAGCTCCCTAAGAGGAAGAACTTTTGAACGCTGCACTTCCCACAGTGGAGCCAGCTTGGTGAGAGCAGGGAGCCTGCCAGAGTCACATGGAAGGAAGTGATGACTGAGTGGATGACGCCTTGGCAGGTGCTTCTTCTCCAAATGGTGAACTCGAGAGGCCACTGGTTCCCAAATCAGAACGCCCTTCTGTGTCCTCAGTGGAACTATTTTTAATACAGTGGTAAGTTTGCAGCAAAAGAGAGTTAACAGTGCAGAGAGGACCCACGTACTCACTGCCCCCACATGAGCCCCACCTCCCCTACCACCACCATCTTGCCCCAGAGCAGTACCCTTGTCACGGTCAATGAACCTGCATTCATTCATCATTATCACCTGAAGTCTGTGATTTACACTAGAGTTTATTTACTCTTGGTGTTTTCCACTCCATGGGCTTTGACAAATATATAACAACATATTTCCACCATCATCAGTGGAACCTGTTAAAGACCAGACCTCCTGCTCTCCACCCAAACCTGTTCAATCAGTCACATTTGACACTGATGTTTGGGAATTAGCGTATTTTAAAGCTCTTCAAGGAATGGTAACACACAGCTAGTTTTGGAAATCTTCATTCGGTGATCTGTAAGATTCTTTCTAACCATCAGAGTCTACAGTTCTAGTCAATAATAATCACAATAACTTAAAAAAATTTTTTTAATTTCTTTTTCAATTTTAGTTTACATCCTATATTATTTTGTATTAGTTCAGGTGTACAGCACAGTGGTTAGACAATCATACACTTTACAGAGTGTCCCCCTAATGTTCCCAGCACCCACCTGGCACCATGCATAGTTATCACAATATTATTGACTATATTCCCTGTGCTGTACTTCATATCCTGTTGACTATTTTGTAACTACCAGTCTGTACTCCTTAATCCTTTTTTAAAGGATTACATAATTCTTAACACCTAGTCAGAACTTAGAGGAAAGGCTGTGGAATACATATAGTATATCAAGCACTAGGTTAGACCCCTTTAATTCTTATAAGAACTCTACAAGGTAATTGTTAGTGTATGTTCCCATTTAATAGAAAACACAACTGAGGCCAAGGCAGGTTAAGTAAGCTGCCCCAGGCCACACAGCCAGGAAAAAACAGAGCTGGAATTGAAATAGAGGGCCATTTGATCCATGTTATTTCCCATGTTAGACCTCCAACAAACTCTCAATTGCTTGACAGTAGCAAATGTAGATACACAGTTTTAGATGACTAATAATAGTGAGAAGGTAAATTTGGGAGGAGCTTTTTAAATAATATACTGAGCGCTTGAGAAAAAATATTTTGTTGTAGGACACCAAAGAACCAGATGAGATTCCAGGAACTTTTAAGATTTTTATGCACTAATGAACGTGTCTTGGTTGAAGCCAGGGGTAACAAAGCCAAAACAGTTGCTTCATAAAGATGAAAAGTTGGACTAAGGGTTCTCTGATACCCAAATAAAACATGCAACGGATCATTCAAAATTTATAAAGAACTCAATCCCATCTGTGTTCTTCATAATGGACTCCAGAGCAGAGAAAGAGGTGGCCAGTTCCACATCTTCACAATGGAACCCTGGCCCACTCCCTGAGCCACACACACACAAAACGGTTGTCCAGACCTGCACTTCGACCACCTTCATGGGATGTGGAAAATAAATGGTTATTGAGAGCACACACACCTTTGAGTCAAGCCTGGATTCAAATCAGGGTCCAACACTAACTAAATACATCATCTCGGAGCAATTCCCTGATGTCTTTAGCTTTGTTTTCTATCTATAAAATGAGGCTGATGATATTGCAGTATCTGCCTTCCAGGGTTCCCATGAGGAATAGGAGACATGCTGCACATGAAATAATTAACCCTCATCTGATACTTAGTAAGCACACAAGGTATTCATCTTATTACTTATTAATCCTCCCTTGGGTGATGTACAGTATAAATGGACCATCTGATGCTAACTGAGTATAAAAAGGAACCATGTCTGATTGATGGGTGCGTAGACAGCATAAGCTAAATTGTGGGGATAGTCTGATAGGGTAGAAAAAAATAACTCATTGACACTCTGCTCACAGATTGGTTTTTTTTAATGCCTAATTTTTCAAACCATTAATTTTTAAGGAAAACAAATATGTTGTTTAGGGCACGTAATTAGGTAGTGAAGCTACAGTGAAAACAAGGGCAGGAACACCTTGCTTCCCTTGTCGGGATACTTACCTGTAGGATACTTACCTAAGGAAGAGGCTTAGTCTGGGTAGGATCATTCAGGTAGAGGTCAGCAGTGTCCTGTTCCTTAACTTTCCTGGCATGTTTTTTTAATATACTGGTCATTTGCTCTGTATACAGGTGCTTTCTTCATAATTCATTAAACTAAATTAGCTTTGTCCAGAAAAATGAAGGTGTTTACCAAAAAAGTATGTATCTGACAGTAGTTATTTCTAGTTCTTCCCATTCAGTTGGTGAAAAACCTATCTAGTGGAGAATAGAGTCTGTTACGGTGATTGTTATTTCCCTTAAAATACTTCAGTATGAATACTGTAATATTATATAAGTGCTGATTAGCTCAAACGTTTATGTTACAGATTATCAGCAAAGCTATTTCAAGAATCCACAGTCCAGAGATTCCAGCAGCATTACATCGGAAAGGGCCCTTTTCAGTGGAAGGCTACTCTGAATCTTTATACTATGCCAGTCTTGACTGACAACTGAACTTTTACTAATTAGCACATTATGTCAAAAATAGGTTTTTATTGGGGAAACTAAAGACTATATAGAGCATACTAGACATTTTCTTCCACTGGTTTAATTAATAATATTCAAAGAATGTGGATTGTCTAGAATTATTAAAGACCTGCTCACCTTTGCATGCACCGCAGAGGTGAGCCTTCTGAACCCTCAGGGATGGACCGTAACCCTAGCACACACCATATCCAGTCATGGCTTTGATGACACATGACTCACTAGAGGAAGGAACAGGTTACCGGGGCTTCGTGGAGTCCCCAGGTCAAGTTTATAAATGGTTTGGTGCTTGCTTGTTAACGAATGTTTGTTGAATACACATTTGAATATATAGCAAAATTTAATCTGAGACACACATTTATTACAATCTGGTAGTGGGTGGAGTTGTCCGAAAGAAGCTAACCATGCCATCTTAACTGTCTTTTGTGGTTACTGCTATTACCAAAAAGAAAGAACCTAAATGTTTTGCATAACTAACAAGACTTAGCTTGGTTCAAAATGAGGTCTTCTACTTTTTACTGACCTTTTTCTGAAATTATTGGCAGTTTGTACATTGAGTGAGTGTTACTTTGCAAACAGAAATTTCAAATACTCAGTAGAAAGATAAATGAAAGACATGTGCAGGTGTTTCACCAAATAAATTAAATACGTCCAAGAACACAGCACAGGAACAGGGAGCTCGGTGAAGAGTGCTGTGACAGTCCAGGAGAGAGTGGCAGTGGTCTGAAATATGACGGTGGTGGTGGAGATAATGAAGATTAGTCAGCTGGTTTAGGTGTGGAGATCTGAGATGAGGAAAAGACCATGGACTCCCCGCCAGGCTCTGATATAAGCAGCTGGGTAGACAGTGGTATCATGTGCTGAGAGTACAGCACAGGCCAATAACATGATTCTTTAGGGAGAGGGAGCAGCCATGTGGAATTAAGAGTTTTGCGTGGAAAATATTGAATTTAGGATGCCTATTTAAAATGCAAGTGGAGATGAGTAGACAAGTGACTTTAAGAGTCTGGAATTTGGGGGAATGGCCAGCTCTGGAGTTTGAGAGGCCATAGATTTAAAGCCACAGAAATGCATGAGATAATCGAGGAGAGGGAGAGAAGGTACCGGACCACTCTTCACTGTCAGAACACTAGAAGTGTTGGTGCTCCAAAGCCAACGAAGAAAGTGTTTCAAGAAGGAAAGAGGGAAGACTTATGCCAAATGGTGTAGGGAAGTCAAGAGAGATGAGGAATGAGAACTGACCATGGAATTATTCACATGGAGAGACCTTGGTAAGAAAAGTGTCAGTGGCACAAAAGCAAAGGAAGTCTAACTGGGGTTCAAGAGAGATGAGGATGTGAGGAGGTGGAGATGGTAGTAGAGATGAACTTGAGAAGTTTATTGAAAAAACATATCCCAAAGTAGAAAGACATGCTGCATGCCAGAAACCAAGGTGCGTGTCTCATAACTTTGAAAAACAAAATGGTTTTATAGTCAGATGACACTTTACCATATAAGATGAATTATTAGAGTTGGCATCAGGGATCCATCTTTACCCTCCTAATCCTTTCTTCTACTTCCACTCACTCGGAAATTCTTCATAACCCAGCTCACTCTCTTCTCTCCTCTCCCCCACTCGGCATCTTGGCCCACTGATTACAAGAATGATTACCTATCTCCTCACCCCCTCATCCTTCTAGGCCAGGTGTTGCTTGTCCCTCCAGCCGCTTCAAAAGGGACATCTGTCACCGGTCCCCAAAATGACTCCAGGCAAAATTGCTCCCTTTCCCCAAACTAACTAACCAGCCTGAGTTTGACCAAAATTGGTTGACAACTAGGCCTCTTGTCCTAGCCTGTTCCTTGAATCTCTGCCCATTGTGAGAAGATCATGGCTCTCTGAGAGGCTACCACTAAAACCTGATCTCTGGTAATAAGGGGGACTGCAGGTCTAGGAGCCAAGGTTGGGACAGAAGAAGTGGCCACTTCTCTCAGTTTCCCCTGAAGGCAAGAGTGGAAGTTCTCCATCATGGTGTGAATGCTATTCCCTTCCCTTCCAAGCTTACTCAGGTCCCTGTAAGTGAATTAACTTGAGGTTCCCATGGAATCTGAAAAGCAAACCTTGGTAGATGGGTTCTGGCCCATTGGCTAAATTGTTGTACATTTTCTGACATTTCTGTGAGAGTCAGAACCCTATGATACCTGATGACCACCTAGATTTCCTGGTATTGATCAGATTAGAAGGTCACTGAGACAATCTATCTTCCAGGTACCCAATAGGAAAAGGAAAAGCAAATAAAGGGGAAAAAGGCAAATTTAGAGATGCTGAAAACAGCCAGGAACACTTCTAGCCAGAGGTGTCCTTTCTGATGATGCTAAATGAGTTAAAAAGCCATTTCATAAGATCAGAGAGAAAATAGTGAAAAACCAAAACTGTGAGTCAATAGGCATTGCTTTACCCCTGTTGTGCTCTAATGACGTTTCAAAAGAAAAATTACACCCAGGAAGAGGCACACCTCTATGGCAGCCAGCTTCCCTGGGAAGGTCAGTCAAGAATCCCACAGATTAACTGCACAGAACTGGAGTGTTCTTTCTGTTTAAGTTTTATTGAAATAGAAATCTAAAGTTTTTGCAAATATAACATGTAGAACCAGAAAATTTGTCTTTTCTACTCATTGAATAGTTCATATTTCAGCTAATTTCATAATAAGGGACTACCTGAAACAGAACCTAGAGTTGTGAATTAGCTATAAGTTCTACAAATCTTTTACACTGAGAAATCTTAGGCTGAGCTAGCTGGCCTGAATACTTTGCCCTAAAATACTATGACATTTTAAGAAATTCAAAAATAAGCAAGAAAAAAATTCAGGATCATTTAAAATTACTCTATATCTAAGAAGAAAAATATGCAATTGAATGAGTTTTTATATACCCCCTATATTTATAAATTCTCTATAAATAAGTTCAGGGATTACAGTGCTATCATACTGGTAAAAAAAATTACTCAGGTCAAAAAAAAAAAACAAAACATAGCTAGTTTTACAGAAAGGAGCTCTATCCCATCTAGAAATTTCTGCTACGAACACTGGGCTGGTCAACAAGGAAATGGAGAAGCCAAAAACTGCGTGAAAAAGAACGCCATCAGCCAGTTTAGGGGCCCCTGGGGGTGGGGGGTGGGGTAGAGAGAATTCTTGGCTTTTATCACCTCCAGGGGAAATTCCTTGCCTATTATTTTCTCTTGTATAGAGTTTTCCTTCTCCGGTTGAAATTTATTGGCTTCCCAGTGACTTCAGATCTTCCTGAAGCTTCCTTAAGAAAATGTTGAGGCATAGTGATACCTCAGAGCACTCCCATAATTTTTAGAAAGTGAAAAGGCCAAAGCCGTTAAGTCCAGCTTGCAAGAACAAATGTAGAATGAAACAGAAAATGTATTTCTACAAAGCCAAGGTCCAACAGCCAGCAGTGTGGGCTTTGCCAGGCTCTATTCCGAGAAACACACACTCTAAGAGTGCTAATTCACACCCAAAACAATACATCCTGGAACTAACAGAGGAGGCTGGTGAGCGAGAGAACCTCGGGTCACTCGATGAACACCCTCCTCCTCTGGGAAGATGCGGAAGAGGAATTACAGAAAGGCAAAGGTAAGGAGCCGTCAACTACCTATCTCTAGGTAAAACTTGAGCTTGTACAAGGCTACAAGAAAGACGGTCTCTGGGAGGAAAATTAGGCTTCTCTCTACGCTAGCCGACCAGTTCACAGGAAGGCTGATTCTCATTTCTAGTGATGTTGAAACACTTCTTCCAAGAAGTGTTTCCTCTGACTAAGGGAAAGGGAGGTGCAGCAAGTCACTTTTAAAATCCCTTTCTCGGGCAAAATTGTAATCTTGGTAAAACACATCTTACAGGTTTTCTGATCCCTCCTCAATACTAAGTGCCTTGTGTTTCCTACAACTACCACTCATATCCCCATCCCCAGGACCTTGCTCAGGAGTTTGCACACCTCATACTCTATTTCCTACCTTGTCTCTTCCATAGAGAATGTTTCTGTCCCATGTTCTATGTCCCCAGATCCTGTCTTCAACCAAAGTTACAATAAATCAGTCATATAAACAACTTAGCTAGCAGATATGGTACACTATGTGTTACATTTTAATGTCTGTAATGTTGTTTAAATGCCTGTTTTGTCTAAAAATATTTGGTTGACCTAGGTAATCTTCAAGTTTTCCCTCAACTCTAATATTAAATTTTATAGGCAACTCTGATCAGAAAAACTTAAAACCTTAGGCCGAGCTAGTTGGCAAGTTGACCTTTTAGAGCCCTTGGAATTAGAACAATTGCGTTGTTGCTATTGGGTGTAAATATGTCAGACCTGATAGTTGCCTTTCAATCAAGAAGCTCAATAGCAATCATTAGAGGTTATTATTGCATACCTTACTGTTTATTGCATATCCTTGGTGAATTGAAGATGACTCAAATTCTTTGCTCTTCCTCTCATTAAGAAATTGGTCTATTTTAACAATTAAATAAATTATTTTAATAAGAAAAGAAAGAAAGAAAAATGGATAGTTATAAAAGCAGTCATGGGAAGGGGAAAGTGAACACACAGAAAAAGTCAATACCATTGCAGTGCTCAAGCATGGTGCTAGCTGGGTGCAAGACTAGTCAGGGGCTCACTTGCTAAGGTATAGAAATGTCCAACCACTGTGGTGTACACCTGAAACTAATATGATATTCTATGTCAACTGTAATCATAAAATAAAATTTTAAGTTACAATTAAAAAAAAAGAAATTAGTCTATTTTTCCCTCTGACATAGAATCGCTCTGACTTTCTCTGATCAATAGAATACAGTGAAAGCAACACTTCCTAGGCCCTAAGAAGTATGGAAGTTTCTACATTGATACTTATGGAGCCCTGAGCCATTCTATAAACAAAAGAGGTGCTTGCTGTAGAGACTACATGGGGGGAAAAGGAGAGAGAAAGCAACACAGAAAGACAGAGGGATTGATTTCTCGTCAGCTAACATCTGTTCCGGGCATTTCTGCCGAGGTACCAGACATGTGAGCAAATGCATTTTGGACTTCCAGCCTCTGAAAGGCCCCTGGTATCTGCAACCCCAGGCAAGACCTGCAGAAGAACCACCCACCCGAGCTCAGTGCACATGTGGTTGTCAACCATACATACAGGGGGTTGTTTAAGCCACTAAGTTTCAGAGTGGTTTCTGAAACACTACAATAGGCAACTGAAAAACATCCCCCAAAGCTGCCCTAATCCTGCCTTTGAGCAAAGAAGGCATGGATAACCATTAAGAGAGTTTTTAGTTCCTAAATTATCATCACAATCATTCCACACTCCAGCATACACCTGCTCCTTCCTGGATAAATAGCACATCCTTTACAAAGTTGTTCAGCACTTTCTCAGCTGGACACAGGTACTATCTGTTGCCATCCTCGCAGAACTAAAGTGTAAGCTCCAGCTGAACAGGAGCCAAGAACTCTACTGGGCCTTTCACAGAGGCTTCCAGCAGATGCAACTTCAGCAGGGGCCTTCAGCAATGCTCAGTTCTGTTTCCCGTAAGTCTTGCTTCTTTTCCACACTCAGCCGTCTAGAAATGGATCCTCAGAGAGGAATTCCACTCTGAAAGCCCAGGGTCATCCTTCTGACTTGAAAGATCACTGACACCCTAAGCCGCTCTCAACGTGCCTCTCGGCAACAAAGCGCCTTACGTGCGTGGGGCCACAGGCTTAGTCTCCCGCGCTTCATATTAGTTGTTTAGGAGACTGGTTGTTCCTTAAGGGATCTTCAATTCCTCTGTCATGTACTCATGTGTGACAAATTGCTGACACCTGCATGGAGAGTCCCAAGCCAGAAGCTTGTGTTCAAAACTTGCCACCCTCCGCAGAAGAGTCATCCTGAAAGAATCCATGGATAAGAAGATTACAGTGTGCTTGTTAGAAATGCTTGGGGTTTGCAAACCTTTGCCACGATGCCACTAGGCCACCCAGGATCTTTCAAATGTCAAGGAAAAGCGAAATACTGATTTAATTTTTTCATGAAATTTTCGAAGTTAAAATGGTATGAATTTGGGGAGGGGTAAAAAATATTCTATTTTTACTTTATGGACATCTGCATTGCTGGGACTTTTTAGAACATAGGTATTATTTGAGGAGTTAAAAATACAAGTATGATCAGCAGGGAAATGATTTCCAAAAATATTCATATCAGTATTTTTTTTCATTCCTTCTGAAACAGTCACAGACAAGTCAGGAAACTGTGATGTGCCATAATGGGGCTAGAAAAGCCCATCACATATGTCAACAAGGGACTAACATTGTCATGCTTTATCTTCATGGAACAACAACTGATTCATCAGTGCCCTAGTGTAAACATATCATGCCCTTTTCTGGGCACTGCATTAATCTCCACATCAAACACCAAACTCTCAAACTAAATAATGTAAAATGCCAGTGCCTATTTGTAATGCCAACTTTCCCCCATAAAATGGCATCTAAAAGTCAAAAGCCAGACATGCTCCTTAAATCCCCTCTGCTAGCCTGACCCTGTGCTTGAAATTCCTGCCCAAACCACTCTTTGCTTTAAACTGTTGTGATGCCTACAGGAGACCGCTTCCAAATACAAACAGTGGTTTTCTTAAAGGAGTAACCATTAACCTGGTAGAAACAATGGTTTTACCTCACTAAACCATCATAATACAAGGTCCAACTGTAACTAAATATGGCCACTGTTCAAGTACACCTAACGTGTTACCACTGCTATTCTCACGTTACTATGAATAATGATGATCGTGATTATCAACACAATTTATTGAGCACACGTAACAAATTGGGCCCACTAGTTAGTACTTGACACACATATTTCTAGTGCTAACACAATACTACAAAGCAACACTTTGCCCATTTCAGGGGTTACGAAGCTGAGATCATAGGGTTGGGTGATTCATCCAGGCCGGCATAGCTCCTCAGAAACAAAGTCGAGATTCCAACCACAGCTGTCTGAAGCTGAGGTCCACCTGCCTTCTATACTTGTGACACGTGAGACCAGGGGAGTGCTGGAACTTCGAAAAGCTGTAGAGCTACAGGGTGGGTGAGGAAAATTCCCTTTGCCCCGCCATATTCCTGCCATCTAGAGCTGGCGGCAGGAGTGGGCCACTGCAGTCACTTAGTCCACAGCCAGTGCTTCCCCTACAGGGGCCTCTTCACGAGTCCTGGCCCTGGGCCACGCCTCTGACCTACTCCACCCTCCCCTGGTTTCCCTGGTCTAATTATAGCTCCTAGAAGACTCACCAATTCAGACAATAATCACAACATCCTGCTGAGTTCAAACAAAATATTTTTAAAAAGCAAGGATAATTGTACTACAAGGTATTTCATAAATATTTTATAAAATAATAACTCCATAAGCTCATACAATAAGTCCCCATCCTTTTCAAAGAAATTTACAACTATTTCCTACTTGGTGCTTTACTATAATAGTAAAAGTCTTTTAACCTGTAGAAGCAAATGTGTCTTAAGGTAAAGCCGTTCTGACTCTTGCCTGACAGCATGGGGTTCTGACTCTCATTTTGTGGGAAGCAGCCCCCTGAGCACTCCTGAGCGATCAGGATAGAGCAGCATGAAGAGAGAATGCAGGCTGGAAGTTCATGGAAATTTTTCCATCAAGTAGCCACGCTGCTCAAAAGGCTCTTATTTTGATAAGATATTCCTTCAGCCATACCATTTGCTATTTTAAAAGGTGGCTTCCATCAATTACAATGATGTGGTATATGATGTATGGGAGAGGTGAAGTTCCGTGAACTATTTATACAACAGTTGATTTCACAGATGATAAAAGACTAAGCTAAGAATAAACACATGGGAGTTTGCTGCCTTCTACAACCCAGGGAGTCTGCAACTATGCCTCAGACAAACGAGTAACATTTCCCTAGTTCTGTGCTGGCTTCTGTATGGAACCATGGCCAATTTCATCTATTGTTTCATTGTAGCATGTTTGCATGGTTAAACAACATAACATTTCTCTGTTAATTTCTCTGCAATTTAAAGACTTCCCTTAAGGATTTCCAGAGGACCATTATTTGCACAAAAACTTGGTCTCTCAGGGGCACGACTTTAAAATTGGCTCTACAGAAATATATGCGATGCTTCTTGGGTTCCTATAGCTGACACACAGGTATAATCCAGATGTGATAGAATTCACAGAAATGTGACCACATGCAACTTTCAAGGGACCAGCTCTCAGAGCCAGTTAAGAAAGACAAAATTCAGCCAGCAAATGTTTTTTTTTTTAATTATTGTCAGTCAAGTACAGTTGTCTCCATTTTCACCCCATGATGGCCCCCAATCCCACCTATCCCCACCTCCCACCCTAAAACCTACCCCCTTTAGCTTTGTCCATGTACCCTTTGTACGTGTTCCTTGATGAGCCTTCCCCTATTTTCCTCCATTATCCCTCCCCCACCCCTGATTACTGTCAGTTTGTCCTTTATTTCCATGTCTCTGGTTATATTTTGCTTGCTTGTCCGTTTTGTTGATTAGGTCCCACTTATAGGTGAGATCATATAGCATTTGTCTTTCACCACCTGGCTTATTTCACTTAGCATAATGCTCTCCAGTTCCATCCATGCTTTTTTCTGCTGCATAACATTCCATTATGTAAATGTACCATAGTTGTTTTTTTTATCCACTTATTTACTGGTGGGCATTTAGGCTGCTTCCAGCACTTGGCTATTGTAAATTGTGCTGCTATGAACATTGGGGTGCACAGATTCTTTCAAATTGGTGTTTCACAGTTGAATAGACCTTAAAAATTTTGCATTAATGACATGAACCAGCCTCCTTTAAGGCTTAGTTATTTCAATGACCTAAAAAACAACAACAACAAAAAATCTAGTATGAAACTTTGGTTCTCTCTTGGCCTGTGGAAGATGATTAATCAACATTCTGGGAGCTTCTCCTCTGTTCTTATTCTTCCCTTGGCCAAAACAAACCCATTTCTCATCAGAGATTCTTAGACATTGCTACAGACTGAAAGTCTATGTCCTCCCAAAATGTGTATGCTGGAGATTTCACCTGCGTGGTGGATGCATCTGGAAGTGGGAACTTTATGGAAGAAATTCAGCGAGCTCATAAGGGTAGTGCCTTGATCTGCCAGGATTGGTGTGCTTATAAGAGACACCAGAGGGCTTGCCCACTGTCTCTCTGACAAATGTGGACGCAGTGAGAAGGTGGCCATCTGCCTTCATCACAAACCAAATCAGCTGGCACCTTGATTTTGATTTTCCAGTCCCCAGAACTGTGAGAAAATGAATCCTGTTGGTTAAGCCCCAGTCCATGTTATTTTGTTGTAGCAGCCTTGGGAGACTAATACAAACACCAAATTAAAAAGAAAGTATTCTACTGGTTTGAGGAGAACCATATGACAAACAAATATTTGCAATCTAAAATCTACAACAGAACTTGATTGTACAGTTTTGTTTTGTTTTGTTTCCAATTGGGCTTCATGGCAGAGTCCAGTTAAAGATTGTGGAGAATCATGACATCACAAAAGGACAACTTGATTTTTTTAAATTGCCTTGCATGTTTCATTTGTTTTAATAGAAGAATTTCCCACAGAACTAACTGGCTGGCTGACCTGTTTTACCTAAAGCTACAGTGGACTCTCCAGGGCTCTACAGAAATCCCAATGCATGAAAGACAACACTCATCAAATATGCCATGAGTTCTTCTGTATTTCCTAGCCACGTGATTCCCAGGTACACTTGGAGTCATGTGACTAATTCTAGCCAAACACCTCTGCATAGAGGGGCACGTCACTTCCAGGCTGAGGCTCCTTGTCCTCATGTGTTTCCCCACCCACGGCCACCGCAGAGACCACACCCTCCAGATTCTACAGCTGCAAGATGGACTGGGAAGTAAGCAAGAAACAAGCCTTTATTTGGTAAATCCGTGAGATTTCAAGGTTTTATTTGTTGTGGCAGCTAGGACTATTTATCCTAACACATCTTGGAACTCTCATTCCCACAGAAGACTGTGACTTCAATGCTGTTTGAAGCTTAAATGTAGACTTGAAACTGTCTGACAGATTGTGATAGACCATCAGCAGCTGAACATGGAAGTCACATGGCCGAGCAAGCATCGGTGGCTGCATAGAAACCACTTATTAAACTCCTGTGGTCCTGGCCTGAGTTACAGGATGTGGAGAGGCAAGAAGGAAAAGGACACAGCTCAGACTCTCACAATGCTCACAGGGATGTCCCCAGTGTGGGTTTAGACTCCCGCCTCTCCTACCCAGGGTGTTACTAATGCACCAGTGCTGCGTTGCTTAAGGAAATATATAATTATTCCACATTGAGGTTTTATACATACCTAAAAGGATAACGTGAATGAAGGGAGTAAGAAATGATGATTTAATTAATGCCATGGGTTTCAATTCCAATTACAGCAATAAAACTCATGATTTGGTTTACAGCAACTTTCTCATCCACAACCATGCCAAACTGCTTAGGGGCTATAAGCATTCGGGGGCTATAAGAATAATTTAAAATCATCAAAGAAAACAATGCTAATGAAAACCATAAGCTAGAACTAAGGTGATGGCCAGATTGTATTCTTAGCCAGCACATTCATTCCCTTACTTTATTCCAAAAGACCAAGGAACTTTCTTTTGTCATTCACACTCTTCTTACTAACAGGAAAACTGAGGGATGCAGAAGCTATCTGGGTGGGAAACACGGCAGACACTCTAGGCTGAAACCCAAGTGGACCACTGAGTTTATTTGTGGTCTGTGCTCCCTGTGAGTCTCCATGTTCTTTCCCTCCGTCCCTTTCATTGGCATTCTCAGATGTCCCTTTCCAGTTCTCGAAAGATAAACAGTTTCTTGTTGATTTTTGGGCTGTGCCTTTCTTGCTCGCATGACATCTGCCTGTTGCCCTTGAGTTGCTGGGAAACCAGGAGCACTGCCTGGTGACCTGCTTCCCCCGGCTGCTTCCAGTGGCTGCTCTTCAAAGGAAAAGAGAGCAAGAAAGAGAGTGATTTATTCCATGGATCTTGCTCCTCTATGACCCAATGGAATTCTATGCGACTTATCAAGAGTATGAACTAGCAGCAGCTTGTCAAGAGTATGAACTGACTGGCTCATATTAGGCCAGCTCTCTCTCCTGGAGCCTTCCTTGACTCAGAATAACTTCTTCTAAACTGTCACCTGATTCTTCCACCTGCCATAACAAGCACTTCATTTGCCTCCTCAGAATGTCTCAAAACAGGAAAATGTCTGATTAAAGAATATTATGTTAAGAAGAATACTACTGAGCACTTGGGTCAAACACAGTTTTATTTTATATAAGTTTGTTCATCTAATTAATTCACAAAGAGATTATAAAGTATAAACATAGGTATGACATTTGTCCAGATATGGCATGTAATAGAAGTCATCATTATGTGACATTAATGCTAAAACATTACCTTTTTAAAATAAAATGTTTCTCAGAGAATTCATCTCTTCACTCATTGAGGAATCCGGTAATGTCATGAACCTAACACCGAATGTAACAGCATTTCTTCATTTGCATCATCCTAAAATAAGCCAGGTGGAATTAGCATGTACCCTAACATAAGGAAGCTGATTTTTATGGCTGTTTTCTCCTTATCATCAGATAATGACTTATTCTCATCAATTGTTTTAAAGTGAATTACACTGAAGAAGATTAGAAAGAACATGAAACTGAGCATTAAAACAACTGCACGCTACACCTGGCTTTGTACTGTGGCCAGCCCTGTCACTTAAGGTCACTTAAGTGACCTTAGTCCCTCTATGACCCATCGCCTCATCTATAAAATGAAAAGCACATTTCTTCTTAAACAGCAAATTTAGTATACATGCCATTGATAATCCATTTAAGAACGTGTCCCATTTCTCTTACATCTCCATCTTCCCATCATCCAAGAATTGGTGATCGGTCACCTACCTAATGTCAGACCCTGCTAAGTACTCGGGATGTAACTTGTAAAACATTCCCCTCGTCTTCAATAAGACCATAATTGTGTGCAGGAACAGCCATGGGAACAAGTAACTCCAATGCAATGTTGCCATTGCTATAATAGGGAGAGGGTCCAAGTGCCAAAAGAGAACAAATAAGGGAACTAGAGTGATCAGAAAAGACTTCAGAGATGATGTAACATTTGATTAGTGCCTTGAAAGGTGAATATTTCACATGTTTGCATTACATTCTCCTCTCCACTCACCCCTGCTTTAATGGATATTTGGTCTTCTTTCATGACATCTTTAAAACCAGTACTCCAACCAGCTTCACTATGGCCCTAAATAAAACATCCTACTAACCAGCTGCCAAAGTAAAATCCACATTTTTATCTCTCTTTTAATTGAAAAGGAACCCAAAACCCACACTTCATCTCTTTTTTCATGTGGTAAGGAATCTGAAGGATTAAATGAAACAGAATGTGGAATGTCTGAAGACATAAATAGAGCCAACTGATGCCATACAAAGAGCCCACAGTCCTCCAGTCTCATTTAGAAGACTCCGCCTTTAGAAGTCTGTAGATGCCCAGCTTCCTCTAGCTTAGCTACCCAAACTCCTGTGTGAGGAATTCTAGTCAAAGAATTAAGCTTCTGTGTCTCTTTGGGGATATCTGCAACCTATAAGAACATGTACAGATACACATGTGACATGTTGGCTCCAGCATCTCTATTAGGACATCCAGAGCAGCACACTCTAACCAGCCTCCTCTCTCAGCACCCCCAGAACTGCACCCGTCAGTACACCCATGGCAGTGCATTCAAACCAAGCCAAGTAATCAACTTCATAGCAGCCACTGCGTCTGGGTAGTGTTAGTGTGCAGAGTCACAAGTGAGTGTGGCAATGTGCCAAATCGAATGGAGTAAAACCTTAAAGATGCACACAGTGAGACACTCCAGTGTGGTCTTAGATCAAATGAAAACTAGCTCATTTACATAAAAAAATAAATCCTTAAGTCCGACAAGAGTTTATGCAAAGTGGGAATTCTTACGCAGTGTTGGCAGGGTTGTGGAAGACTAAAACCCTTTGGGAAGCAATTTCTTCACCTGTCTGCAGAACTTGAAAATGTTCATTCTCTTGGATGCAGCTTCTGGAATGTAACTCTACTTACAGAAAAATCTTTAGGCATGAAGGTGATCATCACAGGGTTGTTTGTGGCAACAAATAATGCAATAAAATCCAAAAGTTTAACAGTAAGAGAATGGCTTGCTAAAATCCGTGCGCATTTATAGCTTAGCATAAAATCGATTCACTAAGAAAACCTTAACAAAGGATTTATAAGCCCTTGGAAAACACATAGTTTAAAGTATTAAAGGAATAAACTAAACATAAAATTGAATAAACACTTGAATTTTAGATCACAATCATGCTCCAAAAACACATATCAAAAGAAAAGATTGGGAGAAAACACGCCCAAAACCTCTCAGTGGATGTCTGTGAGTGAAATTAACTAACATTTATGTAATTTTTCTTTTAATATTCCCCATGCTTTCTTTAATGAGGTTCAGGAAATAAAATTAAGTGCATCGAATGCAATAACTTGAAGTGGCCTTGTTGAGCTACGGCATTAGATATTCCCAGATCCCCAGACAGCCGGAGAGGTCAATGCCCAGCACGAGCCAACACAAAATCCAAAAAGATGTCAGTGACCTGAACAGCTAAGGGAGGTGCAGTGACATAAAACAGAAAAGTTAGATTCCCAGAACTTCTGAGTAATAAGAAGATAAGTACAGAGAAAATTTGCTATTAAAAAATGCTTCTCATCTTCTAAATAGTCTGCATGATAGATGAATTCAGAACCTTGGTTTAACCAAAGGGCTCACTCAATTAATTCAACAAATCTGTACCGAGAGCTTGCTATAGGCCATGTGTCTGAGACACAACTGTGACATGGTCCCTGCCTTCAAGAAGCTTAGTTTCTCACTGGTTCAATGCTACGGCTTTTGTTGTATCTGAATTTAACGAACGCAGATGCCTTCACCAAAAACTGCCTAAAGATAAGAAATTTTAAAATATTTCATTTGAACTAGTGGGAAGGAAAGGGAGATTAAATTCCAAGGACTGGCTGATGAAAAAGATTAAGATGTGGAGTTAGAGAGTCAAGTTAAAAGTTCAGTAATTGGGGCTGAGATCCCACAGCTGCTGCCACCCACACAGGCTGCAGGAAGAAGTCCGCGGGCCAGGAGTGAGTCAGCGGGTCACAGCCATCTGTCGAGTGCCCACTGTAGCCAGAAGCATGGGAAAGGCACCGGGAACCAGTGCGCAAAAGCAGCGCACAAAGGAAGCCCGACCTTCTCCCACAGAGAGATTCTGCACACACTGGGGAAACGAAACACACAAAAGGAATAGGGAAAATTCATATAAATTTCACTTGTGAGTAAATTCGTATAAAACAACAATACAGGGGAAAAAAAGAGAGCGCCACACAGAACGCGGAGCATAATCGAGGGCATGAATCACACAACGTTCACAGGAAAGATGTATCTGAAAGTAATGCGTTCTGAAAGGAATGAGGGGCATTGACAGAGAAGAGAGAAAGGAACGGCACGTGACGGAGAGGAAATAAAAAAGGACCACGTGCAGAAGGAGGACAGGAGGATCAGTGTGACTTGACTGTAGCCCAGTAATTCCCGACCGACCGGGAGCTTTTTAAACACACCCCTGCCCAGAGACTCTGACTTTGTTGAACTGGTCAGGGCCCAGGCATTAGTGTTTTTTAAACAATTACACAAGCAGTCCTGGTGTTTAGCCGATGTTCAGGACCCTCGGGCAAAGGAAACCTGTAACTTTTTCCCATAATGTACTTGATGTGTGAAACAGATATTTGTACCTTAGTTAAAAGACAGCTTTAAATTCCATATTTAATTTGGCTTAATGCACTGTGAATTCCTCAGAAGCAGGGGTCATGGTTTGATGCATTTCTGTACAATCATAATATTAAATTAATACTTTTGAATGAATGGTTGATAAATGAAAAAATACAATAAGTAAAAAACAATCACTGTAGGCATTGGATCCAACAGCTAAGATGATAATAATGTTTAAGAGAGATTAGTTCAATGTCACCACAGATGGGAGGAGAGATGGGCAGGGTAGGCTAATATCTTCTGAGTGCTCTCTATGGACCAGGCACTCTGCACACAGTGTGGCCTTTCCTACTCAAACCAGTCTACCAAATAGACATTAGTATCTCAATGAGGGAACTTAGGCCCAAAATTATTCGGTGTTGATGCGCAGCCAAGCTGGAATCTGGCTTTGCAAGAATGACATAATGGTTGTTCTCGGTGGATATCTAAATGGATGTGAGCAAACAGTATACAGGCCAACATCGGCTCAAATTTCCAGAGTTCCAACCTCTGACCTATTCTCAGGATGCACAGCGGCATGTGAGTTAGCTAAGGTGTTTACCTAACTACAAGATTGGTGCTCTTAACAGTAATCAGACAGGTGGGTCAACATCTGGTGTTTCTAGAAAAATTATATATATTCCTTTGACTCTCCTCAGATAGGATTTTATCAGAAATGTAACAGAAAATAAAACATGTACTATTGCACTTTGTTTTGAAATAGGAAATATAACTGCTTATAATTGAGGGGAAATTGTTTACCATACACTGTTTCTCTGTTCACGTTTTTAAAAATGTTTGCCTTTCATCCTTTCAGAGCCTGTCTGAAAAGCAATGTCTCCTCTACCTGATGTCAAGTGTGATCTAGAATACTAGGATTATATGTAAATGGAAATAAGAAATTAATAATCTGAAGGGTTTCTCACACTCATTTGTTAAAGATTGTGATCAATTTGGAAAGGTTGCTCTGGAGAGAACCAGCCATTCAAAACAATCAATTTGTTTAAAAAATAAAATTGAGGCCATTTTAGATAACATTGCCATCTACTCAAGGATAAGTAAAAGACCTTAATTTAAAAAATGAAAATGGAGCTATCGTAAAGAGGAATATGGGAAAGCATCCTATCAGCACTGAGCAACATTGCTGTAAACAAGTTTAGCACATTATTTGCTTTGTGATTCTTTGCAAAACCGGAAACTAGATCTTTTGAGAGGCTCTGGGTTTATAAAGGCATACACTGAGCCAAGTTACAAGTTACTTGAACGACAATTTGCTATATGTTGCCAACTGCAAACACAGCTGAGTTCCTCTGCCCCTGAAACACTTTAACTTTGCAACTTCAACTACAAATATATAACTTTTAAACATTTTCCACTCCACCTCCTTTTTAGAACAATAGTATCACTTGAAAACCCTGACTCCCCCGTTAAAAATTTTAAGCTCAATCTCAGCAACTGCTCTTTCTGAAACATTCACTCATTTATTAATGAAATGTACTCATATTTTTAAATATCAAGCTTTTAACATCCATCTTTCTATCATAAATGGCATCATTTATTTTTAATTGGCGCCCAAGCTTCAATGCTTTCATTGGGAGCTTCAGATTTGGCTTGAATTCTGCTCTGGGGACACTCGGCAATGCTCTCATGAAAGTCTCTGAAAGAGAATATCATCTAGAAATTTCCCTGAGCTATCTTTCTTTTTATTTTTTTAACTGAATCTATTGGGATGACACTGGTTAACAAAATTATATGGGTTTCAGGTATACAATTTGACAACCAATCAACTGTACACTGTATTGTGTTTTCAGCATCTCAAGCCAGTCTCTGTTTATCACTATTTATCACCCCTATACTCTCCTCCACCTCCCCCACCTCCCTGCCCCCCGCGGTCTCTGCACCATTGTTCCTATGGGTGAGGTCTTTCTCTTTTTTTCTTTTCTGCTCAATACCTACACCCCCACACCCAGACCGCACCCCAACCACTCTCAGCCTGCTCTATATCTATGAGTCTCTATTTTGCTTGTTAATTCATTTTGTTCATTAGGTTCCACATATCAGTAAAATCATTTGGTACTTGTCTTTCTCTGACTGGCTTATTTCACTTAGAATAATGTTCTCCAGGTCCATCCATGCTGTCACAAAGGGTAAAATTTCCTTCTTTCTTATGGCTAAGTGGTATTCCATTGGGTACATGTCCCATTGTTTTTTTTTAGCCACTCACCTACTGATGGGCTCTTGAGCTGCTTCCAAATCTTGGCTACTGTGAATAACACTGAAATGAACATAGGGGTGCATATATTCTTTCAAATTAGTGTTTTGGGTTTCTTCAGATAAATTCCCATAAGTAGAATCACTGGCTCATTTGGAAGTTCCATTTTTAATATTTTGAGGTAACTCCATACCACTTTCCATAATGGCTGCACCAATCTGCATTCCCACCAACAGTGCATGAGGGGTCCCCTTTTTCCACATCCTAGCCAACACCATTCTGATAGGTGTGAGGTGATATCTCATTGTGGTTTTAATTTGCATCTCTCTGATGATTAGTAATGCTGAGCATCCTTTCATATGTCTACTGACCATTTGTATGTCCCCTTTGGAAAAGCATTTGTTCAGGACTTTTGCCCATTTTTTCATTGAATTATTTGATTTTTTGGTGTTGAATTTTATAAGTTCTTTATAAATTTTGGTTATTAACCCCTTATCAGATGTATTAATATCATTGGCAAACACATTCTCCCATTCAGTGGGTTGTCTTTTCATTTTGTTGATGGTTACCTTTGCTATGCAAAAACTGTTTTGGTTTGATATAATCCCATTTGTTTATTTTTTCTTTTGTTTTCCTTGCCCAAGGAGATGTATCAGAAAAAAAAGATTTCGGTGAGAAATGTCCAAGATTTTACTGCTTAGCTTTTCTTCTAGAATTTTTATCATTTTGAGTCTAGAATTATATCTTTAATTCATTTTGAGTTTATTCTTGTATATGATGTAACAGGGTGGTCTAGTTTCATATTTTTTGCACATATCCATCCAATATTCCCAACACCATTTATTAAATGGACTACCTTTAATCCATTGTATGTTTTTCCCTTCTTTGTCAAATTTAATTGACCATAATGGCATGAATTTATTTCTGGGCTATCTATGATGTTCCATTAGTCTATATGTCTGTTTTTGTGCCAGAACCATGCTATTTTGATTACTATGGCCTTATAGTATAGTTTGATATCAGGTGGCATGATTTCTCCAACTTTGTTCTTCTTTCTGTTGTTATTCTAGGTCTTTTGTGGTTCCATATTAATTTTTTTAGAATATTTGTTCTAATCCTGTGAAATATACCATTGGTTTCTTCACAGGAATTGTGTTGAATCTGTAGATTGCTTTGGATGTATGGATATTTTAATCATGTTAATTTTTCCTATCCATGAACATGGTATGTACTTCTACTTATTTGTATCTTCTTCAATTTCTTTCTTCAGTGTCTTGTAATTTTTCTGAGTACAGGTCTTTTACATCTTGGTTAAATTTATTCCCAGGTGTTTTGTTCTTTTTGATGTAATTGTGAATGGGATTTATTTTTAGTTTCCTTTTCTCACAGTTCATTATTGGTGTATAAAATCCCTGAGCTATCTTTAGAAGTAGCTTACTGCCCTTTGTCAGGGAAACTCACCCTCTGGGTCTCCTGAATTCCCCGAAAGGATACTTTTAGGGTGGAAGGGTCTTTCTAACTTATGACATGTAAAATTGGGGCTTCTCCACACGTCAGCCTAGACAGGCTGCTCTGAAAAAGACCAAGGTCTTAGCAGGGCTGCAGGGAGAAGACAAATATCTTCCCCGCTGGGGACGTGGGCATCATTTTATATAATAGCTGTAAATTCCATTTGTTTCCATTTTTACTCCATATCTCACATCATTTGCACTCTGCCCCTCATTTCAAAATGAGAGAAAAAGGGAAGTGAATGATGATAAAATAGTGCAAAGTTTACATAATCAAAGGCAGAACTCAAACCATAAAACAAGTTGCTACAGTAAAACCACCAAACTCCAACTAGAGAAAAACACCAAGAGATGCAACGTCTTCACCTAAATTGGGTTTGTTGAAATGAAAGTAATTTTGGAAGGGAGGCCAGGCCAGAAGATGATCCCATATGAGGTCCCAGTGGTCCTAGACCCTTACCATGTAGAAGAGGCTGAGGCAGAAGCCTCGCCATCAGCAGACCGCAACATGCAAAGCTCTGTGCCCAACATGCAGCCGGGACTTTTCCTTTCCCAGTCAGCTGTGCACATGCGGTCTTCTTCCTTTCCCTTCTGCCTTTCTTAAAGTACTGCTTTCCACAGAAACTAGGTGTTTGGTCATCTTTCCTTCACTGCATTGCAATGCTCTGCAATAAATGCTTGTTGAATTAGAAGTTCTAAATGGAGGCTGTGCTATCAACACAGGTCTTTTCTCTGCAACAACAGTGCTGGGATGATCTATTTCCACACATACAGGCCTCTTCTGCATGACTACGAGGTGGGGATATCTGCAACACATTGATGGTTAGTTTGTCATGTTTTAAACATGTTTCCTACTGGATATATAGCACTCAAATACTATAGGTTGGCAACTTAAATATTAGTCATTTGTTCATTCATTCATTCATTCACTCACTCATTCATCCATAGACTTGTGCTTGTTTATGAGTAGGCACTACACACCATGGTACAAAATTCAGAAAGCGCAAGGGAGTTCATGAGAAAAGCATGTCTTTTCCCACTGCCACAACCACTTCCACCAGTTTTGTGTTTTCCTAGAAAGAGTCTGTGCATGTCACAGAGACACATTATATTCTTTTGTTCCTAGGAAATATTCCACATGTACGTCTGTTCTAAGTTAAAAGAAAAAAAGTTTAACAATATCCCCTAGAAAGCATTCTATCTCAGTATTTATATAATGGTACACAAACTTCAGTTTTAGAAAAAGTTTGATTTAGGTGATTGTGGGACATCAAGAAAGAAACATCTTGTAAACAGGGAAAAATGCTGCTTGAAAGATTTCAGTATCATCGGCCCTGGGGGGATTGTTGGAACCCAAACTGGAGCAGATAAGATCATCTGGGGAGTGCGATGTGGACAAAGAAGCAAGAGCAAAAGTGACACCTTCTTTGGGGGTAACATGTAAGAGGAGTGGTTAATGACTGTCATCATGAAAGAAAAGCTCGTGATGTCAAGTGAGATCAAAGAATCTTAAGATTCTGACCACACACTCAGGAAAATGGAATTTGGAGTAATCAATTCAATGAAATGGTTAGACAAAAATTCAAGTTACAATGAAATCTATAAAGGAAAAAATGATAAGTCTGATTGCATAAAAAGTTCCTGCCTAAGAAATATCTATAAATATATCATAAGCAACAGACTAGAAGAAAACTGAGTATTAGTCTTTTGAACTTGTAATATTATGTGGTGATACTTAACTATCAAAGCCTTTTCTTCTTATTTTAATACCAAAAAATGTGGTGCAGGTGTGGAGTGGAATTCAGCAATTCCACATGACACACAGAAAAATTATTTTAATTTAGATACTCATAAATATTAACACTTTATATTTCAAAACTCTAGTTTTAGTTTCTATTTCAACACAATGACAGCAAAAAGCTTTTCTCTAATTTTTTAACTGAATATATTTCCATAGCATCTTCAGTTAATAATCTTCATAGCTACTGAATATTCTCTAAATTCATTTTCTTATCACAAAAAAAGAGAATAAGGGAGTTAGAAGAATTTTTTCAGGTCAAAAATATCATATCGCAAGTTCTCTAATCCTCAAGGTTAAGTACAAAAACTAAGGGCAGTATTTCCTCGTACAAGCCTCTGTCCCCACTTCCCTTGGCATGTGAAAAATTCCCTGAATATGGCTGTAATAATAACAAAAATCTGACAATGTGATGAGATCAGTACTGTTCTTATCCCCATTTTACAGGTAGAGAAAATGAGGCTTAGAGAAGTAAAGTAACTTGCTCAAGTTTCTTCTGGTAACTTTTTCTTCTTCTTATAAGAAAGGCAGGAAAAAAGAAACTTGTCCAAGTTCTCAAACAATAAGAAAAAAGAAAAGAGAAGATTGGGACCCTTTAAAATTTTAAGGAAAATGAGGCTAAGAAAATGAATTTACACGGAAGCATGGGTGATGAGTTCAGATTCCTTTCTCTCATCCCAGTTGAAAGGTATTGGCTCCTTTTTGCAAATAAAACAGAAAGCAACCCCCCATGTGGAGGTAAAGGTAGTCCACTTTCTCTGTCTGTGGCCTTGGTGGAGATCCTCAGCCTTTTTGGGCCTCAGCTTCCTCATCTCTATCTACAAAGGAAACAAGAAAGACTTGCCTCTTGAGGTGGTTGTGAGGGTTGAATGAGATAACCTATGAAAAGCCCCTAGTGTGTAGTAGTCAGGGAAGAAAGAAACTTAGAGTAAAAGAAACTCTGCTAAATTCTCAGTGGAAGAGAGAGAGACCCTGGGCCCAGGAACTAGACAGGTCAGAAGCCCTTAGCCTTGGAATAACCCAGTCTGCACACTCAGAAGCTGCCGGTCCCTGTCTGCAGTAACAGGGACTCATACCTGGAAACCACTTTTACCCACCCATGCCCCGCCGCAGGAATACTTGCCTCCACCCGGCTCTTAGGAAAAAGCCACCCGATCCCAAGTAGGCCTTCCCTTCACCCTACTCACAGCCACAGGGACATCTATGAAACACACAGTTTGTTATACAAAACAAAGTATGTCAAAAATTTGGTGTCAGAATAGCTTCTTCTTCCTTTAAAATCCCTCACCCCGAACCTGGCAAGTCCTGAGCTCACAACTACAAAGCTAAAAGCAAAAACACTGAAGCCATCTCCCCTTACATAACTGTATGAGGTAGGTGGGTGTGAACAGGAGGGCAAAACAGGGAAGGATTTCCGTTCATGTTGCCGCAGATCCCCATGTTGATGAGGAAAGCCTACAGAATCAGCTAATTTTCTTAAGCAAGTAATAAAATTAAAGTGAAAGATGCCACGAAGCCACTCAACAAGGGCCACTCATCACCAAACTACTCTATATGTCTTAGTATCTAACGGTACCTATCTTTATACCTCAGGTCTAAAATTCTTTTTTTTTAAATATATTTATTTATTTTTAGAGAGAGGAGACAGAAAGGAGAAAGAGAGGGAGAGAAACATCAATGTGTGGTTGCCTCTCATGTGTCCCCCACTGGGGACCTGGCCTGCAACCCAGGCATGTGCCCTGCCTGGGAATCGAATGGGTGATCCTTTGCTTCGTAGGCCCGTGCTCAATCCACTGAGCTACACCAGTCAGGGCTCAGCTCTAAAATTCTAAGTAACATAATATTTAATTCTGTACTAGGGTTCTTGCTCATTGATCAAAATCCATTATTCTTGGGGGAAGTGATTTAAGATGAGTATTGTAAATGTCTCCAATTCTTTGAGTCACATTCCACAGAGAGATGGTGCAGGAACCAAAGCCTGAAGAGCCTTTTGGGTACCTTGGCCTAAATAAGGCCAACCACCTGGATCATAAGAAATCCTCTTGTTCAGTTTGCACAGTGTCTAACGCTAACTCCACAGGGAAACAGTTAGGAATCCATCCATAATGTAACTACACATAGTGGGGAAATGTAAAAGCAGGTTCATAGGTGGGAAAATCGAACATTTTTCAATGGTCATTTTGTATAGTGCACATCTAAGTGATTTCTCCCTCTTTCTGCTCTTGTAATTCTCTATATTAGTTTTAAAATAAGCAAACATCCATATTTCATAAAAGCTAAGCTACCACCTTTTTCACTTTCATTTTTGGTCAGTTTTAGAGATGTACAATTTATATACAGAAAAATTATGAGTTTTAAAAAAAAGAAAAGAAAAATCATGAGTTTTAAGTTTATAATTCAAAGAGATAGATGTAGTGTGTGACCACCACCTTGGTCATGATGAAGAACAATCACATCATCTCAGCCAGTTTTTCACACCCCTTTGTACGCTTGTCACCTTAGCCCCTGGGCTTTAGCAGCTAGTGATCTGCTTTCTATCACAATGGTTTTGTCTTTTCTAGAATTTTATGTAATGGGTACGGTACAATATAAAGATTTCTGCACCTGGTTTTTCATTTTTAAGATGCAGCCATAATGTTGCATGTATACCTAATTTATGCATTTTTATTGCTTAATACTATTCATTATGTGTATACACCACAATGTACTCATCTGTTGACAATTGATGGACAGCTGGATTGTCTCCAGTTTGGCTCCACTATGAACATTTGCATACACGCCTGCGAGGATATGTTTCCATTTCTCTCCGATTAACATCGAAAGTGGAGTTGCCGGGACACGTGCCCAGTGCGTGTTGAACAATTTTAAAAAGTGCCAAACTATTTTCCAAAGTGACTATATAATTTCTCACTCCCACCAGCAATGTGTGAGAGCTCTGATTGTACCACACCCTTACCCAAAACTGGTTCTGTCAGTCTTTTTAATTTTAGCCATCCTAGTAGGTGTGCAGTGGGATCACACTGTGCATTCAGCATGCACTTGCTTGTGACTAATCATGAGTGTAAGGTGCCATTGATATTTTATGTGCTACTAAGAAAAAATGCTATTGATTAAGTCATGGCGTAATGCTTTCTTATCACTTAGAATTATAGCCTCATTACAAAGCTTAGACTTATTTAGGCATCAACTTTTTATCATCTATACCTCACATATAAATAATAAAGGAATATATCAGCCAAATTATTGGAGAAGAAACCTTAAAACGTCTTCAAATTGAGAGTCTGGCTTTCTAAATCACTTTTTGGCTTACAGTTACCAATGCGTTTTCCACAAAGCATTGACTTTGGTGTTAACAACGGTACTGAACAGGTGGCCCTTTTATTTGGGAAGTCATCACCTCTGTTGCTTCTGAGATTTTTTTCCAAGCCACTAACGACATTCTATACATTTTGATGCTGACACTTACTTGCTCTTACTAGACTTAGACTGAATTCCTTATTAGGAAAGATTCACATTCCTTCTTCAAATGGCTTAGAGCATGAAATGGTGACGGGTTTCGGTTGTCCCGTCATGCTACCAGCAATGACAACTAAGACTGCACATGCCCAGGCAATGACAAATAAACTAGCTGCCTCAAAGTACTTATGGGAAACTGCCATCAGTTGTAAGATACACCCCATTCCCAGAGATGCAGGCATATGTGAAACACGCATCTTGGGAACATGACATACACTGTGAAAGAAGCACAGTTTTGAGAAGCAATCTCCCTTACCTCCGGTCTGTGCATTTCAACACAAAACACACGAGAAAAGTTGAACCTCCATTGTTTTTAACTTGTGTCACCCAGCCAGTTCACGAAAGACTTACAATGCTCTCCAGTGGTTTGTAAGCTCACTTTCTGTCCCCAAGCAGACTACAAAGTCCTTCTACAAAAAGCTCACCTTTGATTCTTCTCACATTGTTTACAGCATTGTTTTTCAAGCTTTGCGCAATGACCCATTCATTGCAGAGTAGTTAAATCATTTTACTGGGTCATGACCAGCATTTTTTAAACACAATAGGATAGAATTTTTTAAAAATGCGATACATAGCAAAGGTGAGCACTATTTTATAATACTGTTGTTTTTGTCAACTATATATGTGTATACTGGGCTGGATAACACACATATTACTAAAGCATGCCATAATCAAAGACACTGGGAAAACATTCCTATAATAGCATGAGAAGTATTCAGTAATACTGATTAATTGATTTTTGCAGACACAAGCTGATTTTAAAGTTTTTTAAATGGCCCAGAATTTGGGGTCTGTTCTTTAAAAGGTGTCATCAGGTCGGCACACTTTCACTTGCTTTCAGTGAGGGCAACACTGGAAAAACCCTCCCATCTCTCGGTTTATCTACATGATTACAAGACCACAGTCTCACATGTTGCTGTTTGGAAGAGGAAGCATGTCAGTTCCTCACACGCAAGCGAGGAAATCAGAGTCCTCTCATCCGCACTGGACCAGGCTGGAGATTCTTTAAATAACTGTTCACCATTTATTTGAAAGAAAGCCCTCTGTTCAATTCTTCAATCAGGAAGTTTGACCCCAAACCTGACAACTCTGAACCAACAACAGAAAGATCCTGGGTGGTAACCAGACCCCTCCTCCCTTGAAAGTAGTTTGAGGATTATTTATCTGCAGTCTCTCAAACACATGACTTGGAAGGGCCTCACCTCTCATGCATATGACTTACCAAAATATTTCTTCCAATCAAATTTGGTCATCTTGCAGTTACACGCGCTGTAGTTCATCTCCGTTACTTTTCCGGTAAGGTCCAGGTCCCTGGCAAACCGCTCCGCCAGAGCTGCCTGGCCCACCTAGTGCATTCCCCCTTTAGCCTGGTCCTGACAGAGCAACCTCTGACCTGGAGCCAGGCGATTCGCATGCCTGTCCCAACCTCGTCACACAGCAAGTGGCCTTCAGCCTTTTATTCACTCACTCCACTCCACCTTCTTCCCCTCTCTGAGTCTGTGATCTAACACTCTCTCTGTCTCCAGATTCTGTACCTTAGACGAACCGTTTTCCTACCTGCTCCAAGGCTATGAGAGGTGGGAGTACGGGCCTCAAGCCCAGGCCCTCCTCTTAACCACAAAAATTCTCCTAAAATCAGTTTTGTTTGTTAAATCCCCGCCAGGTTTCATTTGAACAAATGACTCCCTGGACAAAACAAATACAAATGTTATAGAAAACTCATTCACTGCAAATATGTGTTGAGCCATCCCCATATGCTGGACATAGTCCTAGGTGCTGGAGTTGTCCTTGGAAGACAGAAAAGGACACTGGTGGATATTTGAGTATTTATGTCATAGTCACTTGTCAACTTAAAAGCACTGCACAAAGCAATGTGGTTATTCAGCTTAAGTGAATACAATGTTGCAAAAACAACTTCAGGTTTTACCATTAAAATATTCCTATCAGAATATTAAAGTATTATTATGACCCATAAAGAGAATATAGTTGAAAACATCTGTCTAATCAACTGCAAAAGGAAAACACGTTATAAAGAGGACTGAGTTTCTGTAACATACACCTCGCTTAATGAAGTTAACAAAGATATTACAACATTTCCTTCCAAATACGGAAGTGCTGATAATCTGGGAGATTAAAAGCATGAGAGCAGAGACTGATAGAAAAAAACACACCAGTACTGTCCAGACTTGTAGTGATAACTGTTGCTTTCACAACACTGTGGCCTCCTTGAGGACAGGAGGCACCTCTATTCTAAACCTATTCCTCTCACAGCTCCTACAGTAGGACTTCATTCCACATTAAGTTAATGAATGACATGCACCATGCACCCAATTCTGAGAGATAACAGCCTGCTGCCACCATTATCACAAGCAGAGTGACTTGCACAGCCTTGTCGTACCCAAGACAGCCCCAGTTGAAGCCTACTGTTGAGGCGATAGCAACCTCTTCCACTCTCAAAGGCTCATATTTGGGAAGATAAATCATATGCTGGCCCTAATCATCAGCCTTAGTCACATTCATTCTACCTTTCAGTTACTTTTAAGGTAAGGGATTCTAGAACATTCTGGCTCAGGTTCTGAATTTATTTTACTCAGTAAGCAAGTAGAATAAGTATAGACCTTGAGAACTGTGTTCCTCTTTCAGTTTCCTTGTGGTTTTATGGAGGACTAGAGTCCCTGAGGGGGAAAGCGGGTCTTGGGAGACCAAGCTAAACCACAAGCACCCCTTGCCCTGTGACGACCAGACCACCAAAGCCCTATGCAAGACCAGAAACTTGCATGAAAGGCAAGAAATCTCAAGTTTCCACTGCAAAGACATGACCTGAGGGGAACCTCTCCCCTCTGTCCCCGTGATCCTTCTGTTCTCACAGGCAGGTGTTTGGATCACATCTGCTAATCACTTTGAGTTCCAGAGAATCGGACGCCAAATAACTTCCTGGCTTTGTTAGAGGAATGTCGCAAAGACTTGTCTGTAGGAGAATTTCTCACTAGTCATAACTTCAGGGAAATCATCCTAATCTAGACTTCAGCTTCCATGGAACACATGAACAGTAACAGTTCAGCAGCCCCCATTTGACTCTTACCCTTGAGCTCTTACAACAAGCTCTGAACATGGAAAAGGAAGGCCACCCGTAGGGAAACTGGTGGCACACAGCATTGGTGCCAGGGAGACGCCCACATGAGCAGCCAAGTTTTGAACATAGACAATAACCTAGAAGATAAAGTAAAAGCAGTCTGCATCGTGTGTATTTATATAAATAAAGTTCAGATCGGGGCCCTGAAACACAGCCTCCTGATGTCTCAGCCCCCTCTGTTCTGGGCGTGGCAGTGAAATAAGCAGTAATGTGGCAGCCCCAACAATGTGCCAGGTGCCCTAAGGGGAAAGTCCTAGAAAAAAAGGTGCCTCCTCCCTTCTTTCCAAGGTGACGTTAATTCCTGCCTACTCCTAGCAGCCCAGTCTGTTAGGGACTGTTAGTCCCAGTCCCAGTCTGAGACTGTTACATAACAGTCCCAGAGGCATCAGTCTGATACTAGGGAAAGTAGGAAGCTAGGTAGGTGCCTGGAGACGTACTCTTCAGAATAAGGAATTGATTAACATATGTCAAATTAACAGGTTTATGTCACCCCAGGCCTACAAAAAACAGGACATACACCCAGTTTAATTCTGGCAATAGGTTAGTGTATCTCCCTTTTCCCTCTGTCTTTATTACTTCTTAGCTACCCATCTTTTTTATGCGAAAGTAACCAGTCATGTGACCTCTCTCTATTTTAGTTTTCTCATTGGCAAAACTGGTGGGGTGACTGGGAGTCAAAAGGGACTACATTTAGGCCCCAGTAAACCCAAGTATTGGAGAAGCCCCATATTTTTTCATGAAGCAAAGGCATACTGAGTGTCTCCCTACCCCGATCATCCTGGCAAAGTGTGGGGACTGAAGTGAAAGGAACCCAAAGCACCCAAATCAAAGGCAAGCTGATTCTGTTGCTACAACAAAGAACGGTTATGGTATAATCAGAACCAAACCAGGTTTCGCCTCTTAATTAAACACTTCATTTACCCACAATACTCATTTCAGTTCCTTCCTTCCTTCTCCTTCTGTCTTCAACTTTGGGTTTGGAGTGGAAGGGACTTGCCCACTCACTGGCCCCAAACAACTTGTTCCCATTTGCCCCGTCTATCGAAAGGGCACAACCAGAAGTGAGAGCCTGAGGTCTTGTACACTCGCAAAAAAAAATAACCGCTTGTGCAGCTTTGGCACCTGCATTCCGCCTCCCACACTGATTGTCTCCACCCGTGCAGTGAAGGGCCGGGTATCCATGAACTTTATGAGCCTTTCAAATTCAAATACCTCCAATTCCCTAAAACATCTTACTCTTCCTTTTATGACTCCTCCATTCTACTGTATCTTCTTACAGTTGTGCTCATGCTCGCAAGCTTCTAAATATTTAATCATTCAGCAGAGGCTGAATAGCCCAGAAATTTAAAAGCCCAGCTTTGGAACTAGAAAAGTCAGCATTCAAGGTCCAGTCTTGCTACATACCAGCTGTGTGATTCTGGGTAAGATATCTTGCCTCATCTGTAGAATCAGATTAATAATGCCATGTGCCATGTAGAGTTGTTGCGAGGAATAATGGAGATACTGCACATAAAACGCTAGATCCTTATTCACTCAGTTATTCTAGCACCCACTGTGTGATGGTCACAGAGCTGGACCCTGGGAGCACAGCAGTGAGCAAAACAGAGAAGGTCTCTGCCTCTATGAAGGTTCCCATCCAGTGGGGGAACAAGCTCTTGACGAGCTCATGGCTAAGGTACAAGACTGATGTGTGCCCTGAAGGAACCATCTATTCAGAGGAGATGCTGAATAATGTTCCAGGGAATTGAATAGCAGGGAGGCATGGGAAGAAAATAGTCCTTAAGGAAAAAATTTTGATAGGATGTGGTCAAGGAAAGAGTAGAAACAAGACCCCAAGCAAGGTTGGGGGAAGGCTTATGGGGAACCCTAGAGTGGAAGGCATGGCTGTGACCAGAGAATCTCAAAGCAGGAGGGGTTAGAGAAGTGGGTGTGGGTTCCATCATATGGGAGGGACGGGCACAAAAACACTAGCTGTTGTCACCACAGCTGCACCCACAGTGGGACATGTCCCAGTGGGATCTACCTTTCCGCCTAAAGCAACTCGTCCCTCCTGCCTTCTCCCAACGGTAATTAGCCAACCCTCATATTTTGAAGTCCTCTTCGGTACTTTTCTCCCCTTAGCCCCTTCCATTCATTTATTTCACAGGTTACACCATCTAGCGCTTCAACTTTTGAAAGTTTTCTATCCTGTACCCTTGTCTCTGCCCTCATGGTCCCCACCCAAGGCCAACAACCTCATACCTGAGTAATAACAATGGCCTCTTAGCCAACAGCCTTATCTTTATTCTCTATTAATTCTAAAAAGCCCTGTCCACAGCCTAAATGCCACAAATGACTACTTTATTCTTGTTTATTATTGCTAAAATAAAATGACTAGCCTCCCATCCACCTTCAGATAAGACCAGCGTTCCAAGTGATCTGAGACGTTTCTGTTTGTCCATGGGCAGCTGCACCAGGGAAAGGGACCTCCATTTTCTCCAAACTGATCCACTCATGTCCTCTAAGCACATAAGATTCATCCCAGACTCTACATCAGTGACACTTAGCCCACTGTCACCTGGAAAGTTCTTAAAATGCCCACACTTGGGCTCAGCACTGGGAATTCTAGAGAGAACCTTAGTCATCTGCATTTCTTAAGCACCCTAGGTGACCGAAATGTGCAGCGAAGTTTGGGGACGAAGGCTGCTCTGTGCCTTCTGCCCCGCTGCTTCCCTGCCTAGACTCCCACTCTCCCTCCCTCCCTCACCCCATCTTCCCTGTCCTTATAGGTTCAGTGATTTGAATTGCCCCTGTCTACTCCCGATCATCTAAATTCCATCTTCTAAGACCCTTAGGGTAGTAATGGTTTGAACCCATTGTTCAGACATCCCATCGTAGGAAGTTGTTTCCAAAAGCTTCTCACTAAGCAGGAGTTCTAGAACTCATTACCTCAGGCATTTCATGATATAAAATGACTAATGTGACCCAGTCTTAGAAACTAATCACCTTTTATAAAACTGTATCTGTGGGAAAAGCAAACCTGCTCTTATTGAAAAACCTAAAGACCGTTAGGAAAACGTGTTCAGATTTCCAACTTGACCCACCACACAGGCATCCCTGCCTGTCCCCACTGCCCTGGCCAAATCTATGAGAGCAAGGACTTGCATTTCCCCCAAATCTTGCGTGCTGGTAGGCACAGGACAAATCTTCAAGGCCCTTGTGAGGCTTTCATATCCTGAGGCATGTACCGGAGCCTCTGCCACCACTCAGGGTACCTGCTGCTTTGCTGAGTACATCGGATTTGTGCCGCATAAATGTACTCATTTTTCCTCCTGATCTTGGAACGAAGCCCTTGATATAACTGGGCTTTCTAAAGGAAGTTTGGCTCTTTGGATATGCAAAATTTGTATTGTTTCTTTTTTAAAATTTATGTTTCAATTACAGTCAGCCTATTGAAATACAGTTTATATTAGTTTCAGGTGTACAATGCAGTGACGAGACATTTACATACATTATGAAGTGATCACCTCAAGATGTCTAGTACCTGCCTGGCACCGCACAATATTATGACAATATTATTGACTGTCTCCCCTATGCTGTTCTTTACATCCCTCTGACTATTTTTATAATAGGCAGTTTGTACTTCTTAATCCCCTTCACCTTTAGGGGGAGTTGGCCCATTGCCAACCCCTACCCCGAGTCTGGTAACCATCTGTTTATTCTCTGTGAATATACAAACTCTCTGTGTTAACCATTTTGACAGAAGTCTAGCTGAACATTTCATTCTTGTGTATCTTACTGAACAAAGTAAATGGATTGAGATAATTTCTTGGCCACTTAGAACCATTATTATAAGCCATCAGGCAAGTTATGTAGAATCATATAGACCCCTGACCAGGGGTTTAAGGGACCCAAACTTTCCCTCTCATGTATATTCAATTATCTCGGAAATAAATATGTGGCATGAATAATGGAGGGCATTTTTAGTTGAGTTCTGATAACCCACTACCATCGGACCAGCCTCATTTTTAATGTCCATCCATCCACCCTGGGCCCGAACCTTCCTGCGTGTGCCCCACGTGACCACACGCCTGGCCTTGGCTGCACATATTCTGTGTTCTCTGGGTCAAGTCCTGGGGGTGACCCGTCTCCCAACCTCCAGTGGCATACCTACACCCAGTGACAGGTATTTTTTCACTGCTTACAGGTCTCTTTGTTTCATGGATCATTAACCCCGAGGTGGCTGGAAGGCTAAGATCAAGTAGGAGGGATCCTCTTAATGAGTAACAGTTACTTAGCATTAATTATACAGTGATTTTGGTTTTTAGGTGGGAAAATTGCAGTAAGAAATGACTTACAAGTGAGTATCAGGGCTACTATGCCCACCCCCACCCTAATCAAATTACATGTAAATCTAAGTAGCCTTCGTATTGCATTGAATATCTGTTTGGAAGTCATGAGCTTAGACCATTTCCTAAAGATTTGCTTAGGCCCCAAAATGCATAGCTAAGTTCTCAAATGTATTCCATGACTCCGACAGGATAACGGCTCACAACCCCCTGGTTATCACCTAATACACAAGCTTCTATAGCCTTTCCAAAATACGTCCAAACAAGATGTGCTTTAGACTTGAGCCAAAGTAAGCACCTACATCTCACATGTGATCAACAGCTACGGCCACAAGATTTATTTGCCCTATTGGATAATTTTCTGATTATTGAACTTGTGGTGAGCAGTGTAATGCATCTATTTTCTTCCTACTTAAAAATCCCTGTTCTTTCTCAAAGAAAAGTAAAAACTAAAGCTATTTCTGCACCTACATTGTTGTTACATCTTTATATCTGCGAGTAAATCCTGTTTGTGTGTTTTGTTGGTGGTTTTCTCTCTCTGATTGCTGGACATTTGGAATAAAAATGAATCAGCAACCAGGGCTGCTGCACTTAAGAAAATGTGTGATCTGGTTCATAATTCATGTATTGGCTCCTAAAGGAACCTGAGTACTTAACTCCCAATTTGTGATGGAAGTATTAATGATATCTGATTCAACTTGCTCATTTTATCCAAATCTAACACTTAGATTCAGTTCTCACTCTACATACATTTCACCAGCTTTTTAATCTTTACATGTGGAGCTGAAATCAAATATTTGTGTTCATCCAAAATGCCTTACTTCTAATTTGGAAGAGAACCACAGCATAGTGTCTTTGATATTATCAGATAACATCACTGGTCTACCTAGTGGTAAACAGCATTAGACAGAGGAATTATTTCCCAGGGAACTAGGGAAGAGAAGGGAAGGAAGAGGAAGGCAAGCACATAAGAGAAGCATGAATTAATAATCAACTAAATATTTTCCAATTTTTCTGAGGAGCATTTTATTCATGTCTTTCCTGTTGCCACATCGAATGTAAACTTCTCTGTCTGGCCTGACTCTGTTCTCTCCACTGAATCTCACCCAGCCCTGAGTGTCCACTCCCTCGGGTCCCACACATGCTCTGCTCACGCCCACCTCTGGGGCTCTGTGACTTGGCCATCTAGGTGCGTGCATGTTGGAAAGAACATTAGACCAGGCAATGGTAAGCCTGGATTTAATCCCTGTCCCCCTTTCTTGCTTATAAACAGAGTGACCTCAGCTACGCTCCTTAACCCATCTGAGATCCAGCTTCTTCATTTCTGAAATGAAAGGGTTAGCTTGATACTATCTGATTGTGACACTTCTTAGAAATCTCTCCAAGCTCACCTTACTAACCTAAATACTCTTTTAATTTCACAGTATTTATCACCTTTGATATAGCATCTATTTGACTGATTTATTTTTTTCTCACCTACCACCGTTAGAATGAGCACTCCATGTGGGCAAAGCTTCTCCCCATGTAGTTAACCTCTGTGTTCCCAGCACTTAGAGAAGTTCAATGCATTATAGCCACTAAAAAATATTTGTTGAGTGTAGGAATACATGGAAGCATCATACATACTATTCTTCCTTAAAAATGCTCTACAGCTCAAATTTCCTCCATAAGATTTGCTGATGATCCCGAACCCACATCTCTCCCTTCTGTGCACTTCTAACGTGATTACAGTGAGTACCATTCAGTTGGCATTTAGAATTCTCTGAATATCTCAGATGTACAGGCACTCACTCCCCTCGTTAAGAATATACCTTCTTATAATACATGCCAAGGATGACATGTCTTATACCTAGTCTGTCAAATAGTTGCTAGGTATTAGGTTGATAGAATTTACTGAAAATTTCAGCCTTGCGTTAGGCAGCTAACAGAGGATTCAGTCACCTGCTAATGTCTCCATCTGTTTTCTGGGCAGGGTTCATGGGGCTGATGAAACCACCTGAAGTCCATCTCTGCGAGCAGCAAACGAGAAGAGTAGTCACACGTCCTTTCCCAGAGACCATCACTTGGTCGGCACACGATAGTACCCACTGGTACTACCGAGATGGCAGGAGGCAGAGGGGATTGGAGGGAGAATCAGAATAAAAATAAATGCAACTACCTTTCAAACAGGAGACAGGAGAAGTAGAGGACTTGACTTCCGACAGGATTTCAGAGATTAAAACAGCATCTTAAGTGTTGTCTCTTCGTTTGCCCTGTGTCGGTCTGAGAACACTGAGTGCTATAGAGGGCAGTAGCTTGCCTGAATGCAGGCCAGATTATCAGCGAAACATATCATTGTACAACAATACTGCTCATCAAACTCAGGTCTGGTAAACTGAATTTTCTCATATAAGTTTCACAGGAAACCCATTTGATTTGCAGCTATTATCAGAAAGCTTTCTCTATTGCAGCCGCAAAGATATAAAATATATTGGGGCATTTACTTCTAAGTAGAGCCTAGTTAAGATAATTTAATCTGCCTTTGGCACTTCAGGGACGTATTACTGAGCCTCACAGAAAACTGAGGCATGGGAAAGACGAGAAAATCACCAGAGCTATAACTGAACTGTGCTAGGCCCTGACAATGGGTTTTGAGGATATTTGGTTTTTATAATAAATCGTTTTCTTTGGATTTGCTTCTTTTTCTGAAAAGTCAACATGCTAAAAAAAATAGTAATTAAATTAGAAATCCAAATTATTTGATTTCCGGTTCTCATTTTGTCATCAACGAACAGAGAGATGAAAAACAGGGTTTAAAAAAATTATTGCACCGTATCGTCGGAAAATGTCTGATTCTGCGGTCATGAAGGGGTGTTCATGAGTGAGCGACCCTGCTTCCATTCCCACTGCAGAATCACAGACCATGGGATTCGGAAGATAACTTAAAGACACTTTATCCTGTCCTCTCACTTAGCCAGGAGGAAACTGGAGTCCCAAAAAAGATGAAGTGACCAGTCCAAAGCCACGCCGCCAGGGCGAGAGCCTCGGATAAGGTCCCCGTGGTTAACTCAGGACTGAGCCCGGAGGCATGTGAACAGCAGAGGAGGCGACCTCCCACAGGCTCCTAGTGACGGTCAGGTGCAACAGACCAAAGTCCATGTGCACAGCTTGCTTGTGATTGCATTTTTGTGATAATGTGATTCTTCATTGCTGGAGATTGCCCTGCTGTCCCCTGGTATCCTGCTGGGTCCCCCACCCTCTCTGTTAGAAGCCACACCTGTGATGTGCTGAGAAAAGCTCATTCTGCACTCCGATCAGATTTCTGAAGTGACTCCTTTGTAGGGAAATCCAACCTGTCTGGACCTCCCTTCCATCGGCTGGTTTCTTCGGCATTGTAGGATGTGAGGGGCCACCCTTCAAAGGACGCCAGTGCGGACTGGTACACTGTCTCAGATCCGGCCTGGGAAGCACAAACCTTCATTTCCCAGGTTAAATTGTGCTCTGCTGGTGGGACACATTTGTCAGTGAAACAATTTTGTCTGGTTCGTTTGTTTAGCTGAGTAACATCACAAGTGCAGGAGACAGAAAGGTCACACCCTTTCCATGAACTGATAAAAGCATCTGAAAATCAAACACTGCCCGAACGCTGCCCCGGGTGCTCCGCTGAGAGCTCTACACTGACCAACTCATTTACTCTCCAGAAAAACCCTAAGAGAGTAGGTATGAAACCACCCCACTTCTCACGAGAAACTGGAGCACAGATTCAGCAGGTAACTTTCCCCTTTTCACACAGCTAGCGAGTGGCAAAGCCAGGATTATGAATGTGCCCGCATGTATTTTTACGACCATGCTATGCCTAACACAGGTAATTGAGAAAAGAAATTAAAGCAAACTTTTAACATGTATTTTATAAACATTTCAAGTTAAAGTATTTTGGGATCTAAGAATTATTTGGACAGCCGACACAACAGCTAGAGTCTTAACCATGCAATCTTCATAATTCAGTTTACATATTCAGTTGTGCAAAATAAAGTCAAATGCACAGGAAAGTTCCTACACTACCTTCACCTTTATAATAAAATATTTCACTAGCTGCCTACTATGTGCCAGACTCCAGAGAAAGAGAAATGCTGCAACACACAGAGCATGCGGTACATGTCAAATGGGAAGGCTGTCAGTCCATGTAAAAACCAAACGCTAGAAATCATTTAAGCACTCAGCACTCTAAAGACTAAAGAAGATAAAAAACTTCTTATGATAACTAAGAGTTAGAAAACTGTGGCCCTGTCCAACTAGCACAGTTGGTTGGAGCATCACCCCAATACATCAAAGGTTGTGGCTTCGCTCTCTGGTTGGGGCACATACAAGAAGCAGCCAATGAATGCAGAAATAAGTGGAACAACACATTGATGTTTTTCTCTATCTCTCTCTCTCTCTCTTTCTTTTCCTTGTTCTTATTTTCTCTTTTTTTCTTTCTCTAAAATTAGTAAAAAAAGTTTTTTAAACAGAAAATTGTAAAGAGTTATATTTTCTATTATAATGTGGTGATATTACTTCTCAAATCTTGATATAATACTATAAGCATTTTACTAAATCTATGCTATAATTAAATTTCTTTGATTATGCTTTTAAAAGGATTTTGAATTGGGTACCAGGTAAATAGTTCCTTTGTTATTAAATAATACCTCCTATTAAAACTTCAGTGTGCTTAATGTTTATACTTCTTCCCATGTCCATTTTTTAAAAATAATTAAGTAACAGAAGTCCTTTCACTATAATGGCAGCAAGATTTCAAAATAAACCACACAAACTTTGGAGATGCCAGCATTCTTCATTTCCTTCTTGATTATTCTTCATGCCATGAACGTATAGCATAACTCTGTCTGTACCTCAATTAGATCTTCAGTTTTAATTTTCTGTATTTTGCACAATGGAGTAGTGATTATCTGCTGGTGTTCAGTAAATTATAATCAGATAGTGTGAGCCTGAATAGTTCATAGTCATTCTCATTTTCAACTTATTTTCACTGAAATCTGTAATAATAATAAAAAGCTCTAGGAGAATGTATGCATTGTTGGGGATTGAGTTGTGACCCCCCAAATTCTTATGTTGAAGCCTGAACCTCCGAATGTGACTATATGAGAGATAAGACCTTTAAAGAGGTCATTAAGGTCTACCGAGGTAGTTAAGGCGTGCCCTAATCCGATCTGATTGGCATCTTTATGGAAGAGACTAGGGCGCACTAGGGAGGTGCAGCCACCCAGAAAGACCACATAAGGACACAGGGCAGCCATCCGCAAGCCAGGAAGACGGTGCTCAACAAGAACAGCCTACTGCATCTTTACCTCACACTTCCACCCTCCGGAACGGTAAGAAAGTAAATGTCCGTAGTTTAAGCCACCCAGTCTGTGGAACCTGATTGCGGCAGCCCTGGCAAAGTAACACACCCATGGAAGGGCCTGCTTTCCTCTCCCACAAAGTCAGTTCCTTACGGTCCGTACTTCTACAGTTCTGACTTGTCCGTGTTATCTCTTTGGTTACTTCCACCCCTCTGCCACATTTCTTCTGTCCTCTGTTCAATCATGCCTCGTCATGCTACAGCCCTGGGGAGAGGATCATTTCCAAAAGATATACACAAATGCTGACAACTTTTTAATCTTTAGCAAGGACAGGATAAAGTCTCAGAGTGTTGCTCTGAAATCAGAAGCATTTGAGAGCCACCAGTCCTTGTCGAGGTCATTTTCATTGCAAATGTAATTTGCATCCATTATTTTTAATCAAAGACTATCGGTATATAAAAAGTTAAAAGCCAAAGTTAAATACAATATGGCAATGCTTGCAGTTATCAGTATATAAAATGCAGTATTCTGTAATGCTTGCAGAATATCAATATATAAAAAGTTAAAAGCCAAGTTAAATACAATATGGCAAGGCTTGCAGTTAAAAATTAAACAATGATATACTTCCCTGTCAGTTCAACAAGGCAATAACCTGCTTCCCTGGTCCTTAATCAGAGGCCAGAAGTTAAATGGAAGCCATCCCTACTGACTGACCATCCACCTAATCCTTCTCCAAAGAAATGTCCACTGTCGGCAGTTTAGTGTGTAGAACTCCTGCTTTTAATGGAGGAATATCCTTTAAAACGCATTTACAAGCCCTGGCCAGCTAGCTCAGTTGGTTGGAGCATCATCCAGATATGCCAAGGCTGCAAGTTTGATCCCCACTCAGGGCCCATACAAGAAACCACCAATGAATGCATAAATAACTAGAACAAGAAAGTGATCTCTCTCTCTCTCTCTCTCTCTCTCTCTCTCTCTCTCTCTCTCTCCCTCTCTCCCTCTGTCTCTCTCTCTCCCCCTCTCTACTTAATAAATTTTTAAGAAACAATAAAACTTGTTTCCAATACTCTACCAACTGCCTCCACAGTCTGCAAACACCGGCCTAGCAAATGTCTCACTCCCTGGGAGAACAGACACCTCCTCGTTTCTGGAGCTGGAGATGCAGATGGGGCTTCCTCACCTACACGGCTGCCAACCAGAGCAGAAGGTCAGCCTTTGCAGACAGTCTTCCATAAAGTCCTCATGAAAGAAGTCCAGAATTGCTTCAACATGAGATAAGTCACTGCTCAGATTTATTTGTCCCTAATACAATATGCCAATGCTTGCAGTTAAAAATTAAACAATAATATACTTCCCTATCGGTTCAACAAAGCAATAACCTGCTACCCTGATCCTTAATCAGAGGCCAAAGGGTAGGTAGTTTATCACAAAAGAGAAAAGGGAGGGTTGCCAAGGAGGCTGTGACATCCTTGCTCTTGCTGTAGGCACCAGTTTAATTAAGACAAAGCTAATAAACTTCACCCCTATTGCCAAGAATGTAAGCTCAAGTTCAGTCTTCTCCATAAAGACAAGGTGGCCAGCCACATCACAGAAAATACGTAGGAAGTAATAGATACCACGTTTATCACCTTTTTTAATGGTCAAGAGCTCTATTCCTGGGAATCACAAGACTACTACGTTGGTTCTATAATCTAGTTGGTTCCTTTAAAAATCTCTGATAACATTTTATACAGTCATGAAAACCCATGCGGTTCATACCACCAGGAATGAAAAGAAATACACACAGGCCTCAGGAAGAGGATGCAACACCATGAACAAAATTAGGGTGTCTCTTTAAATATACATATATAATGTATGTTACTTTTCATGAGAATCGCACTGCGCATGTGTTTGAAACCTCTGTGTCATTCTCATAATCATGTGATAGACGAGCCTATTTTAAAATTAGCCAGAAATGACACTGAAGACATAGAAAGTAGTATTAATAAATAGACAAGGAGGTAATGCAAATTTTGTAACTGCTAAATTTGGTTTGCAGAGTCAAACTTACATGCATGAGAACGGTGACTGTGGCTATACACACACACCGAAATGAGAATTCGAAGTGCTTAGATAATTAACAGGAAAATATGTGTAATGTCACGTACAAAGAAGAGATGAATTGCATGTCTTGTGGGGAAGGGAGAACACAACCTTAAGGACTGTAGTAACACAGCTAATATCTACTGAGAGCTCACTGTGTACCTGGCATTACTGAGTGCTTTGCATATATTAACTTTTTTAATCCCCACCACAACCCTGTCAGGTAGGTTCTATTATTGTCCCCATTTTACAGATAAGAAAATCAAGGCCTAGAAAGGTTAAGTGACTTGCCCCACGTCACATCATGAACAGGTGTTGGTGAAGTTGGTCAGTTGGCCATCTGGCTCCAAGTCCCAAGCTCATCCCGTCTTAATGCATCTTGAGGTAGAGATTTTGCAAAGTCTCAGCAATACACACAACAAACACACCCCGGTCTCAACATGCTACATGTTCTATCACTACCAGCATATGTGTGTATGTACCTGATTACGTATGACAGTTTGAGCCCACCGTACTTTTCTGCACATGTTCTTCCCTCCATTCAGATCGGTCCTCTGTGTGTAGGCTTCCTACTGAAATTCTTCTCTCCATTCTTGAAAGCGCTGCCTAGAGACCACCTGTCTTAGATCCCTCCCAGTCCTTCCTTGCCCCCAGTAGAACAAATCTAGTCCTCCATATAATTTCTGTGCCTGTCAATACTTATATTTTATGTATATCACGTTGGCAGAGGTACCACAAGCCTGGACTGAGAAGGACAAAAAGAACATAAACCGAAAAGGGAACTTGTACCCCTCCTCCAAATCCTACAAGTAGGCTGCAAAATACTACCCAGCTGCAAATACATACCATCTTTCATGAAAACAAACAAACAACAACAACAAAAAAACCAATGTCTCTGATATTGAAAATAAGAGCTCAAAGGGTGGATCCAAGGGCCATGAAAAATTATTTCCAGGCCTGGATTCCTAATCAAGAACTGTAACCTGTGCCTGGCTGACTTTCAGAATTGCCAGGGACCAAGGGCTCCAGTGAACACTCCATTCTCCCTATGTCACAAGGATGTCTGCAGTAGTTAGGCCAGTCCCACCCCACCAGGTAGCTGGCTGTGGGAGGAGATAACTTATCTCTTCGGTTCGTAGGTCTAAAGATCAAGAGGAATGCCGTTAAAGCAGCTATGCCTCGGGGACTACACCCTAAGAGACTTGGACCTGATGTTGAAGCCAGCGTCCTGGATTTGGAGTTGATCATTTAAATGAGCTTTTTGGGAGGTCCTAGGAGGGGTTTAGTGTATTTTGCATGTGGAAGCAACATAAGCAATTTTTGGTCAGAGGCAGAATGGTGATAGTTTTCAAATAAGTTCACAAGTTCTTAGACGCTCCTCCCCTTAGAGGATGGAGCTGATTTCCTCTCCCTTGACTGGCACTCAGTAATTTGCTTTCAACAAACAGGATGTAGTAGACATGACAATACTCGACCACTGAAGTTGGCATCAACTTCAGCAATGACCTACACGCTCTAGAGTCAGCTCTCTGGGGGAAGCCACCTGCCTTTGATGAGGACACTCAAACAGCCCTGCAGAGTGGCCCGCATGGCGTGTGTCTGAGCTTCCTGCCAACAGCCTGAACACACCACAGAGTCCGTCAGCGAGCCCCTGGGACCAGACCCTCCAGCCCACACAGGCCCTCAGGAGCCTACAGCCTGCCTGGCTGACGTCTTGAATGCAACCCCAAAGGACCCCAAACCAGGGCCACTGAGACCAACCACTCCAAACCCTTCACTCACAGAAACTATGACGCCTGAACTGTGTGTTGTTTTGAGTCAATATTTTAAGTAAATGTTTAAGGTTGTGCATTAAAATGCTACCCAGTGGTAAATAACTAATACAGTGGGATATTACAGATCTTTGCTTTTATTCATGCAGGACTAGGTGTTACCATCAGGCACTGAGGATGTACTGGCAAACAACACAGCCATGGTCTTTTCTCTCAAAACGGACTAGTGGGAAAGGCAGATATTGATAAACCTGTGCATTCATGTTTACAAACTGAGATAAGTAAGAAGAGGAAAGAATATGCAGTGAGGAGAAAACGGAGAGACATCATTCAGATTTGGAGGACCCCTCTGAGGACGAAGCATTTAAGCCTAGATCTCAGACAGTGGTGTTTAGCCCGGTGAGGATGGTGGAAGAGACCTCTGGGCCCGGGGAGCAGCCTGCCCTGAGACCCGGAGTGAGGGGAGGGCTTCGGTGAGCCACAAATAAATAAATGCATAAGTAAATACGTAAGTACCCACTGAAGCACTCCTCGGAACAATAAGCCGTCCTTTGCCATATTTGGAAGGAACCCCTATATGTGTTCCAAGGAATTCTAATGGGTATTGTGTTAATAAGTGTTGTTGATGAAAAGTACACGACCAAATAAACCTGGAGGATGCCAACTAAAACAAAGTTAAACAGCCCTGATTTTTGTCATTGGTAGGTATATCATGGCCTCTCATAACGATAGGCAATACGACTTTCCAACAGGGAATAGAGCACAGTATTTCTGAAATGTATTTGTCCAAGAAACCCTTTCTTCTAGGTAGGATCAATATGGATAATATGTTCTAAGCTCTAGAATTTTCAAAATGTTACAGCTTTACTTTTTGAGCCCATAAATTAAAAAATATAGATACTGCCTACACTAATTTACACTGATCTCAACTCGCATGTTTAGGATATGTGTATGGGGGAAAAAAGACTGCGTAGAACAGCACTTTTCCTCTTGTCATTCACAACGGGTCAGCCATTTGGGGGAGGTAGCTCACCTTGCTCAGAAAGAAACATCTGCACTGGACCTTCTGAAATATGAATAACTTCTAATGAGTCACCCAAATCTCCTACCGTACTAGCAGCAGGTGATGACACACGGGCTTTCCTCTCAGGTGTGCGTTTTGTTGCCTTGAAGACTTCTAGGTGGAACTCCAAACACCATTTGGTCTGTGCATGTGTCTGTCAGAAAGGTACAGTTCATTTACCATCCAGTCATTCTCTCTCTCTGTCCCCGCACCCCTCTCCCTCCTGCCCTCCCTCCTTCCCTGCCTCTCTCTCCCTTTCCCCTCCCTCCCTGGCCCTGTTTTCCTCTTTCTCTCTCTCTCCAACTCCCCGTCCGGGTTCTTCTCTGCCTTCCCTCCTTTCTCTCTTTCCAGATCTCCCACCTTTCAAATGCTTTCACAGAAAAAAACAAAAAGGAATTTTTCATCTTTGGCATTTTTACCTTTAAGTATTTTTGTTATCATGGGGAAAACCTCTCACAGTTACTAAATCAATGCTTTAAAGCCAAAGCATATGAACATTTCTTTCTACTACATTTTTAAATAAAATTAAGAACTCAGACTCAAAGCAAAGGAAATACTGTAATAACTTCCAGTGTTCATGTTAATGAAAGTATCACGTTAGCGAGGGAGGATGCTGATGTGCTAACAACAGCTGTTCCTTCCTCCAGCCACGCACCAGGTCACCACCTGGAGTATATCATTCTCAAACACTTATTTTTCCCGACAACCAGAGTTTTAATATTTTCGTCTTCCATACCTTAGAAAGGATATCAGAGAGTGAATTTTTATTCTATAAAATGCCTTTTAACCAAAAACATCTATTAACTGGAAAGCTGTGTTTTTCTAAGGGTCCTCACAAAACTGGAAGTAAGGGTAACATTTAGGAAAATAACTCAGCTCTTGCAAGTGTCCACATGTAACACTGATGCATTGCAAACAAACCGAACTCAGCCTGAATGTGCTCAATTCTTTAAAATATTTCAGGTAGGTACAAGTTGAGACTAAACATTGAGTTTTCTCCTCTCTCTTACCAGCCACAGTTCAACTTGTATGAATGTAATTAAAAACACATGTTCTACTTTACACAAGTAATAATTATTAAACTATACAAGCATCACAAACAAAAGAAAAAATAGATAAAATTAATCAATGGTTTGATCCTTTAGGAAAATGGCCCCCAAAGGACTCCATTATTATAGGAAAATGTACGCCATAGAATCAATTTCCCAAATATGCACTTTTCATTCATTGAGACAGCAGAAAGTATCTACTGAATAAAGTAAAGTTAGGTTTCAATTGTGGCAATTCATCTTTTCTTCTTCAATCAAATTCTGTTTGAGGTACAGACAGAGGGAGCTGGTTCATTAGGAGCTGAAAACACTCAGACTGAAATGCTGCAACTGGACCCAAGCACAATGCATTCCTGCCTCTTCAGTTTGTGCCCCACCGCTCCCTGGACTGCAAAGGTGGCTATTCTGCAGGAAGGCACTTATCATGCTGTTGGATACATTCCAGACATCCCTGATGTGTCTCTTCCACAGATGCACATGCTTTGCAGGACCCTCTCTCCTACAGGAGATTTCTAGTTACGTATTTAAAGATCGTGACCTCTCTCCTATTCTACTCTCCTTTCATATTCTCCCCACACCAAGTTTACCCTCCAAAGCAAAACATCCTGAGAGACATGTGCGTGGCCCTTTCCGAACTGCCCGGGCAAGAAGGCCTCACACACATGCCTACACAGCCTCCCAACCCACCCCATTAGGATCTCTTCGAGTCAGTTCTGCACACATCATAGGCTAGGTCGAGCACGGCAAAGAGGTTTCCTTTTTTCAGCCATTCCTGGTAAGTTGGTGCTGAGCCCCTGAAGGAGGCAGAGATGTTGTTGATTAGCAATGTCTGTAATCAGCAGAGAAAGACAAAAAGGGACAGATGATTGATCTTCCATTCCTCTCTTTGCATCCCAAAATGGATAAGTCCTTGCTTATGCCCATCCCACCCTCTCTCCATAAAAGGGATGCACCAGGTGAACACCGATTTTCTTACTGCCTATACATCCTGACAGAGTTACAAGTGCTATAATGCCCCCTCCCTAGAAGGTTTCCAGGGGTGTACAACCTTTTGGTATCTCTGAGCCACACTGGAAGAAGAGTTGTCTTGGGCCACACATTAAATACACAAACACTAATGAAAACTGATGAGCAAAAAAAAAAGGTTTTAAGTAAATTTGTGATTTTGTGTTGGGCCGCAGCCATAGCCATCCTGGTTGCCAGCTAGACACCCCTGCTGGGCTTATCCAATATAAACAGTAAAGGGCTTACTATAACCCCTGGCATGTTGCTTATACTTGGTTGGTGTTCTTTCATGTTACTCTCCACTTTACCATTAGGCACTGGCTCATGCTAAGCTGGGAAGCTGAGTTGGGCTGTGTGTTGATGAACAGAATAAGCCAGAGCTTCGTAAGGAAGTACTGGGTAGTCCAAACATCACAGAAGTTGTCGTCCATCCGTTTGGCAGCTACAGGAGAGGTAAACTACTCCACACACACAAAAAAATTAAATTGAGTGGTTATAAGTCAGAAATATTGTGAAAGCTTTTCTGCTTCCTGCTTTGGGCACCTGCTTCCTGGGTCACAGGGGTAGGTGGTGAGTGGCTGGATGAATACACCATTATTATTCAGAGAAGTCGTACCTTTACCTTTTATTGGAATGTGGTGGCGTTGGCCTCTGGTTGTGTAACTGAAGGGCCGAGGTGTTCAGGCGTGGCCCCCAGGGAAGGGGAAGCAGATGGAGTAATTCAATGGCAAGTCCCCCACCCCTCTGCAAGGTCATGGCCTTGACTCCTTGCTTCCAAGCAGATTTGGATGCAACCCTTCCACACAAACACACTTCAGTTTTCTTACAAATATCTCAAAAAAAATTTTTTTTTCATCAGAAACTTATTCTGGAAGAGAACCACGTGAATTCTCAGTCTGGGGTAAAATTCACTAGTATCCCTCTAATTAACACTGTGATTACAGAGTTAATATTAAATGTTCTCCTGAGCAATTATCTAATGCAGTTCAGCAGTGTAAGCAGGCAACAGAAATCATCTCATTGAAAGTAATTCGCTCCTTGTGATTAAATGGTAGGAAAAGGGATTGCCTACATTATCTGAATAACTACCTTCATCCCCTCTTTGTGACTATGCACACAGAGTCTTTGAATGTGTTGGGTTAGGCCCAGGCAGACATAAGTTATATCAAAATTGTATACACTCAACGCATCACGATGCCCTCTAAACAATTTATGCCCCACAAATAATCATACAATCAGAAGGATTTTGGAGGCACAATCATATGTAACAATAACTACAATAATAGGTTAACATTTGTTTTTAATATGGGAATGACAATTCATTAGTATTCATTATTATATATGTTACTTCAACTTCAAAAGAACCAAATTAGTGAAAAACTAGTTTTTACTATGGCAACTTACCTACCATGGCTTTGAACCCAGAACTTCTTTATCTCAAAGCCAATGATACTGAAGAAGAAAAAAAAAAAAAGACTGAGAGTCATACGGTTTCAGGTCCCGTTGGGCTAAGAAATACAGAGGTCAGGGGAGCAGGTCTGGGGCTCAGACAGTCCCAGTTGAAATTCTTGCCCCGCCATCCATCCCAGCGTGACCTGTAATTCACTCGGCCTCCCTGTACGGGGTGGAGTTATGATTCACAAGCAACAGAAAGTGAGTATGGTCAATTTAAGCAGGAAAGAAATGTATCAGAGAGACCACCAGCCACACAGAACCGATGGGGAAGCTGGCGGCACCACAGAGGTGTGCCTCAGCCGGCAGCCACCACTACTGCAGGAAGCCTCAGCACCACCGTCCCCAGAGGCCGTGCAGTCTGTTTTAAAATGACAATTTGCTCATCTGTAAAATGGACACATGACCATGTGGTACCTTCCTCAGAGCTCTGTTGTGAGGATTAGATAAAGAAGGCACATGTATAAAGCATTCAGTACTATGTCTCACACAGACTAAGCATTGGATACATTCCAGCTGGTCTTACTAATTGTGTCTTTGAGCAAGTCACATCCCTCTTTTTCGCCTGCCTTGTCATTACGGAAGATAGAGGATCCCAATCATACTGTATGAGTCCTAGGCTAACTGCTGAAACGAGCAGCCCCTCAAGTCTAAGTGGATTCTCTTCCACTTCATGAACATCAGTGGCATTGGAATGCAGGCATTCAGAGATCCAGTTACCTTCTGTCTAATGGGTCTTGCAATACACTGGGGCCTTGACTCTTACTGGCAGAAGAAGGCAGACAGAGAGAGCACCTCCGAGGGTTGGGGTCGTTGAAGGACCAGGCCTGGCAGTGACACACATCACTTCCACCTGGATTCCACTGGCTGGAACCCAGTCGCACCAGCTTCACATAACCACAGGAAGTATGAGAAATAGCACCCAGCTATGTGGTCAAGAAGAAATGGAGACAGGGCTTGGTGAAACATGGCGGTCTGCATCACACCTGCCCGACGCCCTCAGGAGGTTGCTAATAAGATCCTAGCGAGTGTGAAAATGCTGTGGAAAGTGATTAACAAGCTACAGATGGTGGCAGTGTGGTTGATTAAACCAGGGAGTCCACTGTATTTTCTGAAGTGCTAAAATACACAGCAATGCGGTGGGGGGAGGGTGCAGTCAGAAGAAACTGAAATATAATCAGAATGTTCATCATCCTGTAAAAGATCCCTCTGAACTCATAAGGCTTCATCTCTCCACCTGTACCTTCAGAAATGAGCAACATTTGGGTTGCAGATTAGACCCCCAGTCTGGGTACCTAAGATCCCCAGTCCTCGTGCATACGGGACGCAACCAATCGATGCTTCTCTCTCCCATGGATGTTTCTCTTTCTCCCCTCCTGTCACCCTAAAAGCAAAGAAAAAATGTCCTTGGGGAGGATTAGCAAATGAGCAATAATAAGTAAAGAATCCCTTTCTTTGCTCATTAGCTCAGTCCACAATGAGTGTGCAGTGGAAATATTTGTTTGGAGAAAAAAGGAGGAAAGAATAAAAGGGAAGGAAGCCATCACTTCAAAGAGTGCAATTGCCAGAGAAAGAGGCAGCCTGACGCCATCACTTGGTGGCAACCAACCTTCCCCGCCAAAACTTATCACCACATGGAGATGTCGGGGAGTTAATCACAGTACTGACATGTGTAACAACTCCATGCCCTGGACTCAGCATAAAATTCATGCTTAGAAAATGAAAATTATCAGGAGACCACACAGTCGACATGCACCACTAAAATGGGAGGGCAGTCATCAGAGCCACAGACACAATCACACACCTCTTTTCATGTCCAAGGTCAGCTGAATGGCATGCTTGCAATCCCCAGAACCAACTGGGTGAGCATATGCAAGGTGAAGGTGTCCAAGGCCACCGTGTCATTTGGACCAGAGAGATGCCTTGGTCACTAGGTTTTGAGTATCGCATGGCTGGCCTGTTGTGCAAGACAGAGAGCAGACCGTTTGCACAGGTGCTGCTCCCTGGATGTTTTCAGAGTTTTCGGAATGATCTAAGACACGGCCACCTTTGGTTTAGTAAAGGGTCCAGGCCAGATCTGGTTCGCCCAGCTAGCTGCCTTCCTCCCGGCAATGATCACCTTTCTTATCCCTTCCTCTGCCCCAACGACAATTCGACCTAGTCAAAGGGAGCGTGTTTTGGCCTCACCTTATGGTTTTCACTCAGAAGAGTGGCCAAACCATTAGCCAGGAGAGAGCAATCAAACTGGTAAGTCAGGCCATTCTTGGACGAGTTCAAGCCTTCAGAGAAGATTTCACGACAAATCTAAGGAACTGAACCAAGGTCTTCCAGTTCAGAGAAGTGGGGATTGATGTGGAAACTCCGGGGGGGGAGGAGGGATGGAAAGCAATGTTTAGAATAAAAGCTTCTTCATTGAAAATATACAAACAGTGACAGAATGTTTCCACATAATCGCAGCAATGCTTCATTCCCTTCTGCAATGAGTGCGCGGGAAATGGAACGGCACTGCCCCAGCTGCTCAGATGAAGGCTCGTTTCCCAAATCTTTCACCTCTGCTCCCGAAGGCTAAACTGAAGCTCTGAGAATCATGCACCAAAAGAGGATGAAGGTGAACCTCATTGCATTTTTTTCAGTCTTGTGTATCTTCATCTCCCTAAAGCTATTGTGGGGGAAAAAAATAAAGGGCTAAGAAGAAAAACACCTCCATCAGTAACAAGTGCAGTTTGTCAGTGGCATGCTAAAACCCATATATTCTACTCTCTCACGTAACTGTGTAATTATCTCAGCAGTGTGCCTCAATTTTTATACTTAATATACTCTATCATGATAAATGAACAAGTACCAGTCCTAATCGTTTACCATTTTAGGAACTTCAAATGGGAAAATAAAACTGTAAAGATATTTCTATTAGCAGAAGTTCCCACCTCCCCTTGGCCGACTTACTGACAACCGCCTGACAGGGTGTCGGTGACGCAATGTGGTTAGGGAAGAAGGGGGGTAGAAGGTGCGGTTTCCTTTTTCTAGAGTTGATTTGTTTTCAGCGTGACACGATCGGAGAATCCCCTCCTGAAAAGAGGCCCAGGCAACAGAAATGGGCCTACTGGTGGTGAGGAGAAGACCCTGAGAAATGGGCTGATCGCCAGCCTTCTTCGTACATTGCCTAACATGTGTTTTTGTTTCTGAATCCCCGACAGTCATGAGGAAATAGGGTAAACAAGAGAATGATGCTGTTTTAATTCGTACACACAATGCCTTACACAAGTCAGTGTGAGTCTGGGTAGCTAGTGTCCTGTCCTTGACACCTGAATGTCCTCTGTGTTTACCTTTCTCGTTTGTTACCGTGCCACTTGAGAATAACTGCAGAACCAGCTATATTCTTGGGTTTGTTCACTCATGAAATAACATTCAAAGCCTCAGTGCCTGCTTATTACATACAGAAAGCGAGTTTTTTGCCCTGTGAGGAAAGACAATATATTAAAATGTGTGTATAGGGCCCAAGGAAAGAGGTTCTTCTAGGGATTGAAGTTGTGTGAAGGCCCTCACGGTCTCACTTCATGGTTTTAAAAATTAGTGAAACTGTTTTAATAACACCATAAGTTTTCATAATCTTTTTTTTTCTTTTTTTTTAGTTCTGATTTTAGGAAATAGATTAGGAACTGAATAATGAGTATACAAAAAAAGTGTTCCCTCGGTAAAAGAAATCAAACGATGATTCAAAGAAAGAAGGTAGAGGAAATTGGCTTTTCCAAGAGTCACTCATGGAGCTACTGACGGGAGAATTCCTTTGCTCTCAGGAGTTTCAAATCCCTGTCTCACCCCGCATCAGCCTTTCAAAGGACTCACGGTGAAGGTGTCTAACGCGAATACTGAAGGGCAGAGGCCCCACGCTCAGCCTAACCGCTCCTACAAGGGCGGAGCTCCCGGGAGGAGGAGAAAGATCTGGCGGTTACACCGACCGCCTTCCCACGCTAACTCCCCCACGTGGTCCTTGCGGGCCACCTCTCCACAGCTGCAGGGCTCTGCCACCTGCGCCCGGAGAGGCTGCTGCCCCGTCCCCTTTTATCCCTGGGGCTGGCCTACGGAGCGAGGCCGACAGCCTGCGAACTGCCAACAAACCCCCGCTTGTGGTGAGAGGATGACTTCGGTTCTTCCCCGCCCAATCGGGGTACCCAGCCGCCATCCACCCACCCTGTCCGTCGTGCGCACACTGCTTCTAACCCGAGGCTCCCGCGCGCGCACACACACACACACCTCTGCCGCTCCAGGTGGGGTCCTAAAGCATTGGACCCCCTATCCCAGCAACCAGATGTTGCGACCCGCGTGTACAAGTGCGAGAAATAGCCCACTCGGGGCGGGGGCAGTGAGTAGGGACCCCGGTTTCAGAAGTGACTCCCAGGATGAGGAGTTCAAAAGGGAGAGGAGGACGCGTGCCGGCAGCGCACTGGGGCTTCCCAGCGTCTCGGGCCCCCGCAGCCACTCGGCCCCGAGCCCCGCCCGCCCCGGCCCCGCCACCCGGCGGCGCGGAGGAGGGCGCGCCCCGCCCCTGCCGCGGGGCGCCAATGGGCGCCCGGGCCGCGCGCCGAGTGTCCCCGCCTCCGCAGGGAAACTTGAAGCCAGAGAAAAGTTTGTACTAAGAGCGGCTGGAACGGCAGGAGCGGAGCTCGAAACCCGGCCGCCGGAGAGGAAGAAGATGAGCGGTCCCAGGTCAGAGCCTCGGGCCCAGTGGACGTCGAGCAGCCCCCAGGGATCCAGAGGCAGCCGCAGTGGCAGCCGCCAGCCCCGGTAGCCGCCCGCGCTGCCCAGGACTGCGGAGGAGCCTGCGCTAGTGGCGTCTCCGCCGAGTCCCCGAGGCTCGGTGCCACCTGCGCGCCTCCCCGCGCGCCTGAAGGCTGTCCGCCCGCGAACAGGACCAGCGGGCTCCACGAAGCTTGGATCCTCTTTGAAAGCACGGAAAAATAGGGGAGAAAAAAGAACCCCAAGAGCAGGCTTCCCCAGCCCATACCCGCTGCCCTTCCAGTTCCCCAAGTTTTTGAAAGCTGGCCACTCTGACCCCGGTTCCAGAAAATTGGCAGCCACCGCGACCTGGGTCCGAGAAGGCGAACACTCCACAAGCTCCCAGATACAGCGGGGCGAGACTGAGGGCGGGTTGGAAGCGTGTCCCGCACATCCGAGGCTTGACGCTGGGCGCTCACGCGGCTGCCACCGCAGGGGCCACTACAGGTGAGATGGGCTTGGGGACACTGGGCAGAGAGCAGTGGGTGGGCGCCCCTGGAGAGGAGCCAGGGAGGAGAAGGCGCGCTCTCCAAATTGTCTTTCATAACTTGTTTTCAGTGAGGGTATCATTGACTCAGAATCTGTCGGGAATTAGAGCGAGCCACTTTTCCCTTGAGATAGGTCTTGTTCGGTTTGGCAGCCAAGTGAAGTTGGGGTGAGGGCGGGGAGAAAGGCAGGATCAACTTATAAATATTAATGCGAGTTGAGTGGTGCTGCGGGCAGGACGTTACCCGGAGCTTGAAGCTCCGGGTAGCCGCAGCTGGCAAGTGGCTACAATCCCCAAAGTAGGATCGAACTGTTCCCCTCGTCTCATCAGCAGATTGTTTCTTGGGCGCGGGTGTGACGCTTTGCAAGTGGTATTTCGGCTCACAGAGCCTGTGTCTTTTTCCACCATCCTCAGACCCAGCCTCGCACTTCAAGGCCGCCTACCGCTGGCCATCACCATGTCCACCCCCGCGGCCAATGCGTCTGCCTTCTTGCTCACGAACAGCCCGAACAGCCCGGTGACCATCCCAGCGGTGATGTTCATCTTCGGGGTGGTGGGCAACCTGGTGGCCATCGTGGTGCTATGCAAATCGCGCAAGGAGCAGAAGGAGACGACCTTCTACACCTTGGTGTGCGGGCTGGCGGTCACCGACCTGCTGGGCACGTTGCTGGTGAGCCCAGTGACCATCGCCACCTACATGAAGGGCCAGTGGCCCGGCGGCCAGCCTCTGTGCGAGTACAGCACCTTCATCCTGCTCTTTTTCGGCCTGTCGGGCCTCAGCATCATCTGTGCCATGAGCATCGAGCGCTACCTGGCCATCAACCACGCCTACTTCTACAGCCACTACGTGGACAAGCGGCTGGCGGGCCTCACGCTCTTCGCGGTCTACGCGTCCAACGTGCTCTTCTGCGCGCTGCCCAACATGGGCCTGGGGAGCTCGCGGCTGCAGTACCCGGAGACCTGGTGCTTCATCGACTGGACCACCAACGTGACGGCGCACGCCGCCTTCTCCTACATGTACGCGGGCTTCAGCTCCTTCCTCATCCTCGCCACCGTGCTCTGCAACGTGCTGGTGTGCGGCGCGCTGCTCCGCATGCACCGCCAGTTCATGCGCCGCACCTCGCTGGGCACCGACCAGCACCACGCTGTCACCGCCGCGGTAGCCTTCGCCTCCACCGCCAGCCGGGGCCACCCGGCCACCGCCTCCCCCGCCCTGCCGCGCCTCAGCGACTTTCGCCGCCGCCGGAGCTTCCGCCGCATCGCGGGCGCCGAGATCCAGATGGTCATCTTACTCATCGCCACCTCCCTGGTGGTGCTCATCTGCTCCATCCCGCTCGTGGTGAGTGGCCGGGGCTGGGGTCCCATTCGGCCCACCCCTGCACCCACCTCCATCCTTTGCCTCCCGCTTCTGCCCCTCCCCCCACTTGCTTTGTTCCTTGGCGAGGTGTCTTTGGGTATCAGCTCCAGGTCGGGGCTGGGATCCCCACACTTTGCTTTCCACAGCAGGCTCAAGTTCCTTTCAGGACGCGTCCCAAACGTGACACGGTCGCAGGTGCTTCCCGAAGGCCTGATTTCCTTTCACTCCTGGGACAGCCCCTATCCCTTGCTGCCTGACATTGACCTTGAGCCTTCCGGAACCCCCGCCTCTCTGTCAGATGTGGAGAGGAAACCAACAGTGTGACAGCCCTGTGACCCACACTGTGAAGAGCAGAATCCCAAACATCAGGGGTGCTGGTCTCTGATGTACACTATTCCTTAGGGTGGTGGGGCTTGGGGTATTTTGATTTAGGTAGGGTTTGGGGGTAGATTCTGTAGAATTTTAGACCTAGAAGACTAATGCATATCTAGTCTAGTCTACCTCCCTCACTTTACATGGGAAGTGACCTGCGTAAAATAATCTAGCAGAACCCCACTGTGGAGCTGGATTCCCTGCTCGCTACCGTGCGGTACCCCAGAAGCACACCTCGGTGCACCTGTGGGCTATACTCCTGCACAGGGGCCACCTGGACTCAGGTTCCTTCACTCTCCATAGGCTCAGGAAAGCAAGGTTTCCCGGGGGCCCACTCCAGGCAGCCTGCCGGACCTGGGCTGTTGAATTTGCACCCGAACAACTGTGAGGTACAGTGCCATCCTAGAGATACCATGCGTTAGATGGTCGTCTTATTTACTGTCGGTCCCAACTCTGCAGCTGGTGATGAAACCCACACCTCTCTGCCTCCAAACCCTGCTCTTACAGCCTGTCTCCCTTCTAGAACACTTCTAACTCTGGCCTTTGGACGGTGTGTGTACTTGGGTACACTTGGCTTGTAGGACATCACCTTCCTGAAAATTGCCTCTGCATTAACTTTTAAAATGTTATAAGCAGAAAAGTTGAAAACCTGCCTAGTTCTCCTCTACTTTGCCTGTCGGTAAAATGGGATGCCCTGGGAGCCAATGGGCAGAGGCACATAACACTTTACCTAGAGTTTCCCTTACAAGTAACTACTTCGGAGTTTTCTCACCTCTCAAAACACTGCATTCCTGGAAATTCTAAGCTATGAACTCAAAAAGAGATGACTTCTCTTTCTTGTGCTTATTGGGAGGGAGCCAGAGAAAATAAGTGTGATGGGTTCCTATGCCTTTCTTTCCCTTATTAATTCTGCCCAGGGATGTTGAACATAAAGATATTATATCTCTGATAAAGGCAACTGTAAATGGAAGGAACTTGGAAGTGGCTGAGAGTCAGCATACAGTAGCTTCTTGCCGATTTGTAGAAACAGAACTAAATATAACTGGCCAGAGGGGCCTTTAAAGCACTCGAGGACCCAATGTAACTCAGAGAGTTAAGTCACACTTGAGCCACATGAATGCATTTTACCGTGTGTAACGGCAACTCAGAATAAAGTGGGGTTTTGGAAGTCACAATGCAGCCCTGCTGGAACTCCCTGCCTTGGCCTCTGCCTTGTGTTGTACAGAACCATTAATGACGGCGTGAGGGGCTGGTATTCACAGACCATCCACTTCAAGGAAGAGAGGGATTAGACTAGAAGGTCAGCAAGGTGCACGTACTTTTTAAACGTATTTTGGTTGGAGGTAAGCGTGTGGAGCTATTGATTACTTCCCATTCACGGGTGAACTGTTTTCTTCCAGCATCTAGAGAGACACAAAATGCTTAATTCATCCTGTGGGCTGAAGGGGCAGCCCTGGCTCGGTGGTGCGGGGCCAATTTTTACAAAGCCTCTGAAATTATTGGAGAAGCTGGAGGCAAGAAAGTACAGGAGCTGTGTTTGTGGTTTACAAATTCACCACCATCTAAGTAACAGATACTGTCCACTCTGTAGAAGGTCCTTAGTGGGTCGTAGGCATTAAGTAATTTTACCCTGAAAACCGAAACCGGCTCAGCTAAGAAGCAAACACACAGTGAGGTTTTGAATACCTCTGTAAGTGATATGCAATCAGACAAGTGATCATAGCTTCCGATTTTGGTCTTTAGATTTGGTTACCAAAATCTCATTTCAGAATCTCATTAATTAACAATTAATGACATACGATAATGATAGGCATTATTACTCCCCACCTACCCACCCCCAGTTCAGCAATTACTGAAAGAATTAAAAGGGAAACTCATCCACAGCTATAATCTTTTTTGGCTTCTACTTCCAACTTTCTTGTTTTTTCATGTTACTCATATTCATAGTGTAATTTAAGCTTAAAACTTTCTGAACTCTGACTTATAAATCAGTTGGCCGATCTTCAGATCCAAAAACACTGAGGAAGCATCTTTTTTCTTTAACTTGATCAGGTCAGGTTGGTTTGCTAATCCTGTTTAAGGAAAATCAAACCCTTTGGAGCATTTTAAAGGCTTGGAAAGGCTAGTAGAGCTAATACAGTTTACTTGGAATTTCAGAAAGCTGGACACAGTCACTGCAGAACAGCCAAGTTCTCGTCTCTTGGACACCAGCGAACAGGAAGCCCCAGGGGCTCTTCGAGAGCAGTTGATCTAGAGTTCAGGATAAAAAGCAAATATTACTTTGTTATCCAAATTATGTCTGCCTCATAAATAGAGCTCGGATTGGAAATGAGAAAAGTTGGGAGATTAGTTATGGGTCTAAGGAACTGTGCTGCTCTTGCAGGAGTTTCTAAAAGTGACTCATAATCACCTAACAGAAGGTGTGAGTACAATCTACAAAGCAACATTACGAGACGCGATTTAGTGGGAAGGTGCTTCTTGTCTACCAGTTTCTGTTTTTGTTTTGTAAGTACAGGAGACGCTGAAGAAATGAAAGAGTCTACACTTAAGAGAAATAAGAGGGATTGTATTCTCTAGAAATATGTAAGCAAGGCAGCCTCATAAGGTCCGGGGTTAAGTGCTGTAGCTTAGACCAGCGCTGGTGCCCACGCCTGCCAGTACTAGTGTTAAGATAACAGTGATTATCACATCTCCACCCCTCAGAACTAAATAGTCACACTACAGGATCTGGAAAGGTACCCCCCCCCCGCCTCCCACCCACGCGAGCACTGTGCATTCATTGTTTATTTGCTTCTTTTCTTTCTTCTTACTCTGAAGTAACCAATATTCATCTCTGTTAGGGGTAAAATGGCCAGTTTGATTAATCATCTGCCTGAAACTTAGGTCTTTAGGAAAAGAGCTTCCCCTGAGTGTTTTGGGCTGCGCACCGTAAACTGGTGGTCTGGGTAAAGCCCTCCCCAGCACTGATTAGCAAAGGTGCACCAGGGCAGGAGGCCTCGAAGATACATGTCTGTCCTGCGGGCAAAGTAGAAATGGGGTCCTCAGACTCCTGATGGGCTTTCGGATGGATGCAACCCACAGCTTTAGGTACAGGAGTGCCACAGATGTGGGTACCATTACAGCAGAACCTGAAGGATCGCATGCTTTTTCAAATATACTGAGCTGAGTTTTAAAATATAGCAACTCCTAAAAGCAGTTTTTTAAGCCATGACCCAGCACTGCAGATGCCTTTGTTGCACCTTGAAGACTGTGGAATAACATAAAAGTGTTTCCACATCTGGCATCTCATTGAAAAAGGCTGTAGGAAAAAATAGGGCTGGTCGGTATTTTCACTCTCTGTGCACCTCAGTTTCCTCAGCTGCAGGTGGAGAATTTCTATTATCGCGCACCTCCCTGGGCGGCTGCGGGTGAGCCCTAGTCTGATGCACTTTTTACCACACGTGGGTCCCTCCTTTGATGTGCTCGGAACGGAACAAGCAGACATGCATGCACAAATCCAGCCCCAGGGTCTTGTCACTTACTGAAAAGCATTTCTACCTGGACAGTCAATTACTAAAAATCAGTTCCATTGAGACTTCAGCATTCTTTTTCAATTAGACACTCCCTGCCGAGCGATTGTTCTTAAACAGGAAGTACGTGTTTTTGATACCGTGTCATTACTGTACCCGAAAGCTACCTCTGTGCTGTGGTTTTCACATTCTTGATATATTATTCCACGGCAACCAAGCAGCTACGTATGGGTCAGCAAAAGAGGGATGGCAGCCAACCAATACCTTATATGTTAGCCATTTTACTAAGCGCTTTCATAATTTCTACATAAGTTACAAGGAGCAGAGCCAGGATCTGAATAGTACAACCTGAATACAGGTTGTTTGAAGTTCGGGCATTTAACTCTACAGCAAACAGCCTCCTCCTACCTTTCTACCGTCACATCCTTTGTTAAAGTTCTCACATTTTCTCCTGCACCCTCACCTCTAGTCATCCTCAAGAAGTTGAGAATATTGTAAGGTAGGCAAGTATGAGCAGTAAACTACCTGTGCAAGTCCTCAGCTATTAAGGAAATAGACTCACTTTTAAAATTGCAAGAGACTATGCATGTTGTTTGTTTTCAGTGAAGATTTCATGGTGTTTTCCCCGCCCCCTGACTCGGAGGTTCCGTTTTTAGCAGCAGCACGCTCTCCGCTCTCACACTGCCGCTGAAAACTGCCTGGACGGGTTTGCCTGTGTAGCATTAGGGCCCCTTGGACAAGAAAGCAAGAGAAGTGCTGTCTTCGCCTACCCAGGTGACACTGCTGGGGTGTCCCCCAAAGAGGGACCTGTGGGGTATCCCTCTTTGGAAAGAGCAAGTCAAGTATCCTTTACAGGGAGGCAGAAATTGCTCTACTTTCTTAAATATTACAAAGTGCATGGAGCTTACTTTCATTTTTGCCTTTTTTTTGGACATCAAATGAATCTCCACTGAGAAGATGCTACAAAGCCTAACTACTCATCATCCTGATGATTTTCAAATAACTTAACCAACTTTTGAGAATTTTTTTTTACCTGAATTGGGGCTGTTGCTTTTTCTACTCATCTTTTTGCCACCCTGGGAACTCCCCATTGCTGAAATGGTAACAGGGACCAGGCCCGGAGCCTGGTGTTAATTGCACACCTCCCCTCCCCCACCCAACCCCACCCATTATGGAATTCTAAAATAGGGCTTTCTCAGTTTCCTGCCCTTATCTGCCTGAGAGCAGGGCATAAATTTCCCTTCATGAAGGTGGCGTGAATTTTCCTCCCTCCCCCCATTCCCCCCCAGGCCCAGGAAGAGAAGAATGAGCCTTATCACGAAGACAGAGCCAACACCAAGATGAGTGTGCTCAAACCTCACTTTACAATAATAATAATATAATAACAACTTATCTTCCACTAGCTCCCCCATGCATCCCTAGTTACTGCCCCACATTGACCTCCCTGGAAGCCCAAAGCCTCTCTTCTTTATTGAGAAGGGTGTACAAGGGTGTACGAGCTTTTTTTAGTTACTTTTTTGTGAACTCCCATGCATGTTAAAAATACTAATAAACTTGTATCCTTTACTCCTGTCAAAACAAGTAAGTAAATTGTATTAAATAGGGCTTCCTTTCACTTCCTTCTACAGTATTCAAAATTAATTACTGCTGTGGACAAACTAAGGCTCAAAAATTATTCTTTCCTTGCCTGTCATCATCTTGGATTATGAAACATTATTAGTGTTTTTACAATGCTCTGACTTTTCTTAAAAAAGGCCCTAAAATTTTTAAAATAAAATGCTAACCTTTAATACATTCCTTTAAATACCTACAAATTTCATTCCTTTTATATCCATTGTAACTGTCCAAAAATTCTCTTCCTTTCATTAGTAACCATGTTTTCTCTGAGGTAGTGGAGGGAGAAGTAACCGGCAACAAAACATCTAAAGGTTAAAATATCAGAAATGCCAAGTTCTGACTTAACCAAGATTCTGTTCTGAAGAGTCTTTGAAATGGCTGGGTGACATGTTCTTAGGAAGGTTCTTGGGAACCAGAAAGTCCCAAGTGGAGCAACACTGCCCCCTGGAGGCTGCAAGTCTCAAGTTCTAGTAAACCTTGCCACAGGTTTTTTTCCCAGAGCCTATGAACACACAGAAGAGAAGGCCTGGTTTAATCCCTCATTTCTTTTATCCTTAGGAACATAGTATGTGATGTGAGTAAAATAGAAACCTCATGCTTTTTATCAGTAATTCCATCTCCAGCAAAAAAAAAACAAACAAACTGTTAAACAGAAAGCAGGCCAGCTTGGTAAAACAGAAAGAGCAATGTGGGCGTCATCTGGAGACCAGGCCCACAACAGAGTGGGGGGGGGCCTTGGTCAGTTCCTCAAAGCCTCTAGGTCTCAGCGACATTTCCTGAGTGAGATAAACCCCTCAGTGTCCAGACACAGCAGAGAACCTCAGTAGAGGTGATGGTAGCAAGAAACCGGGATGCCTCACTTAAGCCATCCCTGGCCAGTGGGTCTGTGGGCGGGCCCAGGTGCCCCTCGACTTAAATAGCTCAAACGGCAACGGCGTGAGTCGTCATCCCGACTGCTGTGTCCAGAGGGCTCTGTGAGCTCTTGGCCACTCACCAGCTCCAATGCTATTCCAGGGACAAAGGCAGGATTCTGAGTGGAGTTTCAGGATGGAGTCAGTGAGCTGAGTTGTTGAGCAAAACCACGATTCACAAGCAGCGGGGAGGCACTGGAGTGGCTGAGCTGCATTCTAGAAACCGCCTCCCTGCTCTGGCTGGTGTAGCTCAGTGGACTGAGCCTGGGCTGTGAACTAGAAGGTCATCAGTTCCATTCCCGGTCAGGGCACACGCCTGGGTTGCGGGCCAGGTCCCCAGGTGGGGTCACATGAGAGGCAACCACACATTGATGTCTCTCTCCCTTTTTCTCCCTCCCTTCCCCTCTCTCTAAAAATAAATAAATAAGATCTTAAAAAAAGATTAACAAGTATTATAATGAAAGTATAGCTAACACTAGAAAGTTAAACATTATGAAAGATCCTGTTTTTTTAAAAAAATTAAAAAATAGGATGGACAGGGGAGCAATCGAACCTGAGCAATCGAACCATCAGTTTCATGGCTGATGCAACAAATCAGATGAGAAATGCAGGTAGAGGTAAAAGACTGGAACTGGATTTTTAAAGGAAGAGGAGTTTATTATGCCTGGGGAAAAGACACACAGGAAAAATGGAAACGTCACTGGTCATTCTGGATGACAGGACATTCAGATGTTGGCTGTTTCCACACTCTCTCTAGACACTGCAATAAGGGAATGTCTGGGCACTTCTGTGGTGACTGGATGGTTAGTTGACTTACAAAGTGAGTTTTATTTAAATATGTAAATGGCAGCCGGAATAGGGGGAATCAGTCTGTGGATGACTTCATTGGAATTACCAACCCTTAAAAGCACTCTCAGAAATGAAGTTAATACAGTGCTTCTTGGGGGAACTGTGGGCATATGTTCCCCATGCACACATCTTTGATCTGGGAAGGATGTCCACAAGATTGACACAAGAATATTTAAAGTTATGCGAACTCGAAGCATAAGTACAATTTCAGGTTGTGGTCCGAGGCTCACGCCGCTCTGTGGGGGGTGGGGGGCACTTATTACCAGAAAAGAGGGCAGTCACCTAACTCAACTGCTAAATCAAACAGCGCATACAGACGTGTTCCCAATGGATCTCTGATAAAATCTCACTGCGGGCCTGTCATTCCTGCAGGTGCGAGTGTTCGTCAACCAGTTGTATCAGCCAAAGTTAGTGCGAGAAATCAGCAAAAACCCGGATCTGCAGGCCATCCGGATCGCCGCGGTGAACCCCATCCTGGACCCCTGGATATACATCCTCCTGCGGAAGACGGTGCTCAGCAAAGCCATGGAGAAGATCAAGTGCCTCTTCTGCCGCATCGGAGGCTCCCGGCGCGACCTCCCGGGCCAGCACTGCTCCGACAGCCGCCGGGCCTCCTCCCCCGCGTCCGGCCACTCGCGTTCCTTCCTGTCCCGGGAGCTGCGGGACGTGAGCAGCACCTCGCAGACCCTCCTCTACCTGCCGGACCTCAGCGACCACGGCCTGGCCGGCGGCGGGAACCTGCTGCCCGGCGTGCCCAGCGCGAGCCTGCCCCCGGCCCGGGCGGACACCACCTCCCTGCGCACCTTGCGCGTCTCGGAGACCTCGGACTCCTCGCAGGGGCAGGACTCGGAGAGCCTGCTGGTGGACGAGGCGGCGGGCAGCGCGGCGCCCAAGTGCAGCGGCCTGCAAGTCCCGTTTCCCAAGGAAACGCCGAACTTATCGGAGAAGTGCATATAGTAGCGAAGGACAGCACTGCTGCGCGGTTTCTGGAAGCTTCTAAAACCCTGTGCAACGGACACACAGTGAAGAGTTGAGCTGTGCGCAGAAGGGCTATTGTTGTCCCGCGACTCGCGGGAGGGACGTCTGGTTTCTGAGCGCTTTACAATCACGTTGATTCGCGCGTCTCCTGTGGCATGAAGCGCATCATCGGTGGCCACCTCCCCGGGGTGGATTTCGGTCACCACTTGATCTCGGAGATCTGCCCTTTGTTTTCTACTTGACAGGAAGCTGGTGGAAGTCTCGCTGTGTTCAGAGAACCAGGCGCTTTCTTCATACCTGACCCGCAGCCCGCAGCAGCCGGCCAGGGTGGGAGGCCTTCAGTCCGGTGACTGTGAGAACTACCTTAGGGATGATTTCGGTGTCTCACTAAAGTATGAAATGTGAATTTTATTGTTGTAAATATGACTTGAGGTATTTAAAGTATTTTCTTCTCTGTGAGAAGGTTTATTGTTAATACAAGGTATAATAAGAGTATGGTAACCCTCTATTCCCAGTATGACTAGCTGAAGTTATAGATTTTTTTCATAAGTTCAGGCCAAGATGTTGAAAATTTAGTGAAACTCACTGTAGAAGGGATACAGATTTTTTAAAAGAAAAACTACAGCTCAAGGAATAAAGAACATACTATTTAAGACATGAAAATTAGTCCAAAACGTTGAAGTTTGTTCCCATGCTACAGATAATACATAGCAGAAAACATTTAGTGCTGACTATATGCATTTACCCAGAAAACTGATTTCTGGAGAGCCTAACATGCTGGCTGGCCAATATTTTCTACTTTTGTCCCCACAAAGTGCTACTTTTTAAAATGTAACATAAATTTTAAAAAGTCTGTCATAAACACCCATCGTGGAACTGTACAATAGAAAAGAAAGACATCTAAGCAGCTTGTGTCCCCCTGAAGTTGTGCACAGTTCTGCTTTCCTAAGAGAGGAGCTGGAATATCCCTGACAACTTCAGAGGAAGACAGACTTGCATGCACCCTAGTGACCTTTCCTTCACGGTGGGAAAGGGTTGGTCGAACTAGCCTTTCACAGATGTTCGCAGAGTCTCACGAGACCAGGGGAGATCAAAGAGACAAAAGAAGACAAGGGGTGCATAACGTGGGCACGCAGGGTCGCCTTCTAACAGTTCCGTCACGCCCTGTGATGCTGTGCACGTATGTGAAGGAAACCTTCTCAAAGAATCATTAAGCATGTTTTGTTGCTTAAAAGTGTTTTTTTGTGAATCGCTTGGTTGTAGTTAAATTCTGAGCCTGATAGTGATACAGTTTAAAGAAGCAGTTGTACCAACTGAAATTATTTTGGAGATTATAACAAATAAATACACTCAGTCTGAGTTCTGTATCCTTGGTTTTGGAGAACGGTGTGATTTCTGTTGGTTTCGGGTTATCTTCTGTATCGTTTTCCATTGGAATTTTCATTAAATTTATTTTGAAGTAATGTCCAATTTAGAGGGAAGTTGCAAGAACAGGACAAAGCCTTGGACCTACTTGGTGGAGGACGGCATTTAGAAACCAAGGTGTAGGTGCGAGGCACACTCAGAATCTCCGGTTTGTCTGGGTGGTGGGAGACAGACACAGTATTACTCCCTGCTTGTAAATTCTCTAGATCCGTGGTCCGCACACTGCAGAAGTGCCAGTGGCCTGGAGACTTGGAAAACGCAGTTTCTGATTCAGCAGGTCTGAGGGCGGGGGTGTACACATTTCTAGGTGCACACCCCCTCCTAGGGGGCGCCGATGAGCAATAATCCCCAGGAGCGAGATCATCGTTTGCTACTGGCAAGTTTTCAAATGCATTTTTGGATGACGTCAGAAAAACAAGACCATCATTTTCACAGACCGGATGGTGCAGTGATTCTCGGCCAAGGCAGGGATGGCTCAGAAAAGGAGCATCTGGCTCCAACTTCTAAAATGTTCTGTTTCACCGATAGAAATAGTTCTAGTTCATCAACTATACCAACCAATGCCTAAGAAATGATGTTTTCAGAGAATATTTTACTTATGGAAGAGGGCCCCCCCCCCATGTACACAAACAGTGAGATAACAACTAGACTCACATATGGATGAACATCTACATACAAGTACATGTTTGTCACCCGTGTCCATGGAGGGAAAACAAAGTCCTCACTCACAAGCCAGCAACACTAACACAATCTCAGGGCATAAAGCCGCTCATCCTCAACTTCAAGCTCACCATCCGGAACACTGGTTCTGGCTTATTCTTTTTAATCGAAACATAACTCACATATTTTTTAATTTGCCTTGTATTTTAATATGTTCACAGAGTGCAACCACCATCACTGCTCTCTAATTCTGGGGCATATTCATTGTCCCCAAAGCAAACCACATACCCATTTGCATTCACTCCCTATTCTCTGCCCCCAGCTGCTGGCAGCCACGGTATGGATTTGCCTATTCTGGACATTAACAGAACCGTGCACCATATTATTTAGGTGGCCTTCACTGTCTGGCTTCTTCCACTTGGCATGTTTCCGAGGTTCATCCACACTGGAGCATGAGTCAGTACTGCATTCCTTTTTATGGCTGAATAATATTTCATGGTATGCATATCCCACATTTGTTTATCCATGCATCCGCTAATGGGCATCTGTGTTGTATCTACATCTTGGCCATTATTAACTATACTGATAGCAGCTTTTGCACACAAGTTTTATGTTAACATGTTCTCGATTCTATATATTTGGAGTGATATTGCTGGGTCATATGGTACCTATATTTAATCTTTTGAGGACCTACCAAACTATTTTTTCCAAGTGGCTGCACCATTTTACCTTCCCACCAGCAAAATACAAGAGTCCCAGTCTCTCCGTGTCCTTGTCAATACTTGTTTTTGTCCATGTTTCTGATTATAGCCATCCTAACAGTATGAAGTGGTCAACTGTAGATTTGATTTGCATTTCCCTACCAACTAATGATGCTGAGAATCCTTTCCTATGCTTATTGGCCAGGAAAAGCGTCTATTCAAATCATTTTAATTGGGTTATATGTCTGTATTAGTTTGCTAGGGCTGCCATAACAGAATACCACAGACTGGGCAACTTAAACAGAACCTTATTTTCTCACAGTTCTGGAAGCTGGATGTCCAAGGTCAAGGTGCTGGCAGACCTGATTCCTGGAATGCGCCCTCCTTCTGGTTTGCAGATGGCCTTCTCTCTGTGTACACACATCCCTGGTGCCCCTCTTCTTGCAGAGACAGTAGGCACATTGGTGTGGGCCCACCTTTCTTGTGGCATGACCTAGAACATCCTTGGTAATTTAAGGATAATTTACCTTTGTCATTTACCCTCAATTATCTCCTGAAAGGCCCTAATAGTCACAATGGGAATTAGACAGTCACCCTATGAATGGGGGTGGGGCACAATTCAGTCCACACAATGTCTTTATTGTTGGGTCTGGATTTTTTGTCTTTCTTTTAGAGTTTGGAGAACATCTGGTTTTTATTTTTATTTTTTTTTTACTGTTTTTTTTTTTTAGAGAGCGAGAGGAACATCAATTTGTCGTTCTACTTATCTATGCATTCACTGGCTGATTCTTGCATGTGCCCTGACTGGGGATTGAACCCACAACCTTGGTGTATCGAGATGACACTGCAACCCACTAAGCTACTCAGCCAAGGAAGGTCTGGTTCATTCTTGAAAGAACAGCCAAAGCAGAAAAACACCGGTATTATTTGCAACCCACACTTACTCTTTCTTCCACATTTATTTATAAGGCTTACCAGCTGCGTTACACACAGATGGTTTTTTGTGGGAACCTTGTTGAAGACCATATAGAGCTTCAAGTTAACGCTGACTGGGGTGAAACCTTACCTTGTCCCAACAGGATATACAGCAGACAAGTAATTCCAACACCATCTCATAATCTCTAAGATGATCTGAACAACCAGGTCAGATATTACAGAAAATATGTTCAGCTAAGACCATGAAGACCGTGGTGTGCAAAAGTCCTTTCTCAAAACACAGCCACCGCTCTCCCAAGTTTCTTACTGGAGCCACAAACAGAAAAGGCCATGGAACAATCCAGGCAAATTTGTACTTACTAGTAGCTACGCCTGGGGCCATAAACCTTAATGTTCAATATTCCTTTGCCCTAAATTACTTGTACTAATTTCAAAACAAAATGAGCCAGGAAGTTTTCTCTCTTCCACTCCTCCCCCGACCACCAAACCCAAGACTAGGGTGCTGCGTTATCATCTCGTTGCTGCTCTCAAGGTACTCCAGAAATGGAACCAGGCAAAAAGAGACTTGTAACAACAGAGAACACTTGACCCTCAAGGGCTACATAGTCAATATACAAAAATCAATTGTATTTCTATGTAATAGCATCAAATTGGAAAAGAAGATTTTAAAAGTACTCCCTGTAACAGCATTAAAGACATGAAATATTTAGGGATAAACAATACGGGCAAGACCCACCCACAGATAACTAAAAAACACGAAGTCAGACCCAAAACAATGACAGTTATGCCACGATCATGGATTCGAAGACACAACATTGTTAAGACAGCAATTCTTCCTGAACTGATTTATAGTGTCAACACAATTCCAATCAAAACCCAGGCAGACTTGCATGTAAATAGAGACAAGTTGATTCTAAAATGTATATGGAAAGGCAAAGAGACTAGAAAAGCAAAACAAGTTTTTTGGGGGGAGGAGTGCAGAGGGAGAGACAAAGTTGGAAAAATCACTGATTTTTAAAACAATTTTTAAGCTAGTAATCAAGACAGTTTGTTACTGGTGTAAGAATGGACATACAGATCGGTGTAACAGAACACAGAGCTCAGACAAACCTTCATGGTGAACTGACGCTCAACAAAGATGCCAAGGTATTCCAACAGGAAAGGACAGCTTCTCCAACGGACAGTGCTCGAATAACTGGACATCAGAAAAAAACCTCCACCTTCACCTCATCGTCACACATAAAGTGAACGTGGAATGGATCACGGACCCAACTGTAAATGATAAAGCTGTAAAACTTCTAGCAGAAAGACAGAAAATCTTTTTCTGATTTTGGAGTACTTTCTCAGTCTACGGAAAGTACAACCATAACAGAAAAAAATACAAAAATTAGACTCCATCAAAATTAAAAACTTCTGCTCTTCAAAAGGTGTCATTAACAAAAAGGCAAGCCACAGAGAAGGATAAAATATTTATGATACATATATTTCATAAAGAATTTCTATCCAGAATACAGAAAAAAAAATCTTAGAGCTCAAGGATAAGTCAACTAAAAGTCAGGCAAAACACTTGAACAGGCACTTCTCAAAAGAACATACAAATGTCACATCAATCACCAGGGAAACGTATTATATTAAAACCACCAAGATACCACTACTCAGCCACTAAATTGACTCAAATTAAAAACAATGACAATACCAAGCACCGACAAGGATATAGAGCAACTGAAACTTTTCCCTCCATTGCTGGTAGGAATACAAATTGGACAAGTTTCATAGTTTCCTCTGAAGTTACACATATACTCACCACGGGCTGGGCGATGCCGTCCCCAGGTATTTACCAGGAGGAATGAAACCACACATCTACACGCAGACTGGTGACATACACACACAGCAGCTTTATTTATAATAGATCAAAGCTTCAGGTCTTCACCCACAACCCAGATGTCCATCAACAATGTGAAAAGCCACAAAGTGCGGCTTACCCTTACAACAGAATAATGCTTAGCAATGAAAAGGAACCAATGACTGAAATGCACAGTAACACGGATCAAGCTCAACACAGATCTCAAAAGTATTACACTGGGAAAAAATGTCAAGCACAGAGTACAGACCTGTATTTGAAATTCTAGAACCGTCCAATCTAATTTATAGCCACGGGGAGCAAGCGAGTACTGGTTGTTGGGGTGGAGGGGAAAGACTGCAAATGGGCGTGAGAGGACATTCTGGGTGCTGGGAACAGTGTACATCTTGGTGGGGATGGTGACTGATTGCACAGGTGTTCACATTGGGCTAAACTCCTCCAACTGTACATTTACGAAGGGTGTTTAATTATATATAAATTATACTTGAACAAATGTTTACATGTTACCTTGTAATTAGCATCACCCATTTTCAATAGAACTTGCATGGTTAAAAAAACCTGAAATAAGGAGAAATTTCCTAATTTGGTTTCTGTCTCGTGCTCACTTAGAAATATAATCTGCATTGATCTTCGTTGGGGTTAGAGGGAGTCGTGTAATGCCCCCGCCCCCTCCTGAGTTTGGAGCCACCTGAAGGACAAAAGGAGTCAGGCAGATGGAGAATGTCAGATTTATTGCTGAAGAAGTCTGGGTTAGAGGATGTCATTTGGGTCTGTGCTAACAGAGGCCACTGTATCAACCCCAAATTAGACAGACCTGCTCTCCGTGGCGTGGGCAGTCCGGTACAGCCACAGGGAGGCAGACAGACAGCCCTCACTGCAAGGCCCACGAGTCTGTAAGGCTCGGCCCTCTGCAGGCACCATCAGTCCAAAGAAGGGGAGAAAGGAGCTTTCATGTCCAGGGACCTGCCCTAAACTCCCTCTCCTGAGGATGAGGGAGAGAAGGGGAAAGGGAGAGATCAGGATTCCTTGGTTAAGGGATGTCCAAAGCAGCACTGTGAAAGGAAGCCAACTTCACCTCTGCCATCCCAGCCAAGTGGAGGAGATCCACAGTTCTCCGCCTTTCTTCCACCTTGGCGCACGCAGCAGGTGACGATCACACGCAACACACACTAAGGCACAACGCGTGGTTCACTAACTGTAGGGCGACCCCTTGCCTTCCATCCAGGTGAGCATATTTCACTGCAAGTGACTGAACTGACATATTTCAATTTACTCTGGTAATGAGTAAACCATTTACAGATTTCTATAGTCCTGGTTGAAAAAAATTACCTTCTTAATCCCAAAATGCCACCAATTACAAAATATACCGTCAGTGTAATAATCTCTCAGGAAAAACAACCACACACTTAATACAGCTATTGATTTGAAGATAATGATGCAATTACGGTTCTTATGTCAACTCAAAACTCACGTGGGTACATCACATCATGACATCAAAGTCAGTTGAGAAGGGCCTCTGTCTCAGGAACCTTGAAACTGAGACATGGCCGACCACTTTCCAAATGCCTGAAAAGGCAACGAAACGAGCTTTTGATGCCGTGACATCAAATGTAACGCTCAAACTAAAAAGGCCATCCCATCAGCTATAATCTAGGACACCCCAGAGTTCTGAGACACGCCTCTTTTGTCTTCATTACGGTCAGGCAACACAGCATCGGCGTAAAAGCGTTACACCCGAGACTCTACCATAAAATACTCAGCAGAGACCCCAGAGGCAACAGATCCAGGCCCTGTGATCTGTACCTCGCATGACTTTTCAATGTTTATGTGGCATTTGTTAGCAGATTTAAGATAAATGATCTATAATCTAAGAACCTGTTGTCTAGAGAATAGTGTGCGACCCTCAAATTATCAGGCCTGGTGTGGATGTGTGGTGTCCTGGCTACGGAGCATCTAGGCCACACCATTTTCAACTGAGAAACACACGAACTTTACACCATATGATTTTCATGTTGAGCGTTGTTTCAGAAAGCACAGAAAACATATTTAATTATATTACTACCATGAACATCAGTTACTTTTCTTTCAGGTAAGAAAATGTGCTATTTTTAGTAAGTTGAGTCAATGTCAGCACATCCGTATCAACGTCCTTATAAATAAAATAATGTATGCATTTTTCTCTTCGTGCACAGAATAGTGTTAGCTAAGCATCTTTGGGGGCCTGGACAAATGAGCTGCCTCTGTTCTCCCTAGTTACTTCTTCTTCTCCCCCATGCTACGTGTAAAAAGCACTTTATGTCTTATATCTGAGTGAGGAAGGGACAAACCCGGCCTACGGACGTCACTCGACACTGCATCTGATGGCGGCACGCACTGCATCCTGGTCCTGCTGTTTTGGGGGTTGAGAATCTAGACCTCATGTCAGGAACAGTCCCCGAACGGGAACCACCTGGCCCGCAGCATCGAAAGCGGTGACTTCTCACTTTCAGATAAGAAAAAATTACAAAGAAATTCTCTTCCTTTCTTAAAATCGGAAGAATATATTTCCAAATTATTCACTATCTCCAAACTGATTCAAGCTCTTCACAGAAAAAGCTAGCATTTACTGAGTAATTCACATGTGAGATACTATACAAAGTGTTTTACATGTTTTATTTCACATAAGAAATTGATCTAACTTTCAAAAGCTCATAACACAAAATAGGCAAAACATTAAATACATAAAAAAAACTATTCACAAATTACACAATAAACAAATACCCATCACTCAAAACAATACACCAACTTCTCTAGCTATCCAACTATCTACCCTTTGAGAATATTTCTTATTAAACAAAATAAAATAGAATTATTATTTGGTTTTTTCCTTGGATCATTCTAAAACTAACCTCTCCAACCAGAGCTAATTTTCTAATATAACTTTGGGGAAAATGTAACACTTTTCAAGGCCAAGTGCTGACTTCTCTGACTCTGAAAAAAGAGGTAAACATTCCACTGAAAGAAAAGTTTCACAAATCATCTCAGAAAAATATAAACCATTACTTACATGCTCCAACAGCATGAGATTTCTTAAAATAAAGTTACACACTTTCATCTCTAACAAAGTTAACTGTGTATCAATAGTAGCTCCCTGAGTGTCAGAAGTAACAGTTCCCAACAGTTTCTATATAACTGCACTGCAACGTATGTACTACAAAAATAGTGATTCACATCCGCAAGGGCAACACTGACTTGTGCACAGCACTGTGATGTTTCAATGAACTATTTCTTCAGTACACCCTTCGCTATTCATGGGATCGCACCACAAATCACATGTTAGTTTCCACGTGTGCTGTGCCTACATCAGTCACTCACTGGAACTCTAACAGTCGCATCCCTACTTTTTTTAGAAAGATATAATTTAGTTATTTTAAATTATGATTATTTCTCATTTTACTGACTAGTTCCAAACAAGTTATCTACAAAAGGAATCCCAAACCATCAACTGAAAAGTTGTAAGCAAATGATAAGCTGTTTTCAAGGCTTTTAAGTTTTTTTTTTTTTAAAAAAAGTATTTATTTATTTTTAGAGAGAGGAGAAGGGAGAAAAGACAGAGAGAAAAACATTGGTGTACAAGAGAAACATGGATCTGTTGTCTCTTGAGCACCCTTAACTGGACACCGAGCCTGCAACCCAGGCGTGTGCCCTGACTGAACAAGCGATCTTTTGGTTTGCAGGATAATGCCCCAACCCAAAAGCCACACCGATCAGGGCTTTAAGCTTTTAAAAATAAAGAAAATACTGCTTGTGACCAGGGCAATGTTGCAGTACAATTTATGATGTAGCTACAAGAGCCACTCCTTTTGAAAAATGTACATCTAAAAAATGACTTGCAACTTCTGATCAAGATGGAGGCAAAGGTAAACACCCCTTACCTCTATGAACAACTACAGCAAAAAATACAGCTACACTACAAAATAATTATCACCCAGAACTGTCAGAAAACCTGGTTGCGGATTTCAAGGATTTAAAGCCTTGGTTGTGGACAACCAAGGATTTAAAGAAGCCACATTCATCCAGATGGTGGCAGGGGCAGAGACCCTGAGAGGTGCAGAGAGGCGTGGAGACAGGAAGGGTGGTATCACATCCATGTGTGGTGGATAAAAAAATAAGGATACCTCAGGAGTGAGGGATCCCAGCCCCAGTCCAGACCACCCAGCCCAGGGTCCCACTGTCAGGAAGATAAGTCCCTATAACTTCTGGCTATGAAAACCAGTGGGGGTGTGCAGTGTGGGCAGAAGAAACTCCGTCCTCTTAAAGGGCCCACGACAAACTTCAGACTCACACAGACCCACCCTTCTGGGATTCAGGACAAAGGCAATAGCTAAAAGGGTACCAGTGGCATATGGGGGGAGGAAGGGAAGTGTGAGTGGGGAGACAGCTTCCTCCCAGACAAAACTCCGGAGGCCAGACAATGCACTGTCCCCTCTGCAGGCCCTCCCCCCACACAGAGCAACAGAGAGGTGACACATGTTCCCCTCACCTAGTGATGACCCAAGGCTCCACCCCACACAACTTAACAGGTGTGTTAAGACATGGAGTCAAAGCAGCTCTACCTAATACACAGAAACAAACACAGGGAGGCTTCCAAAATGAGGAGACAAAGCAATATAACCCAAATAAAAGAACAGAACAAAACTCCAGAAAAAGATCTAAATAAATGGAGATAAGCAACCTACCAGATGCACAGTTCAAAATACTGGTTATCAGGATGCTCCAGGAACTCACTGGATACTTCAATGCCATAAAAAAGACCCAGGCAGAAATGAAGGTTGCATTAAGTATAATAAAGAAAAATCTACAGGGAACCAACAGTAGAGAGGATGAAGCTGAGAATCAAATCAACAACTTGGAACACAAGGAAGGAAAAAGCATTCAACCAGAACAGCAGGAAGAAAAAAGAATTCATATAAACAAAGATAGGATTGGAACCTCTGGAACACCTTTAAATGTACCAACATCTGAATCATAGGGGTGCCAGAAGAAGAAGAGGCAGAACAAGAAATTGAAAGCTTATCTGAAAAAAAAAAAAAACCTCCCTAATTTGGTGAAGGAACATACAAGTTCAGGAAGTACAGAGAGTCCAAAACAAGTTGGACCCAAAGAGGACCATACCAAGACACATCATCATTAAAATGTCACTGGTTAAAGATAAAGAAAGAATCTTAAAAGCAGCAAGAGAAAAGCAGACTATTACCTACAAAGGAGCTCCCATAAGACTGTCAGCTCCTCTAAGACTAGAAAAGACTGGCATTCAAAGCGATGGCATTCACAAGAAGTATTCAAAGTGATAAAAGCAGGGATCTACAACCTAGATTACTCTATCCAGCAAAGCTATTCTTTAGAATGGAAGGGCAGATAAAGTGTTTCCCAGATAAGGTAAAGCCAAGGGAGTTCTTCATCATCAAGCCATTATTACATAAAATGCTAAAGGGAATATTATACAAGAAAAATAAGATCAAAATGATGAACATTAAAATGGCAATAAATTCACAACTATCAATAATTGAATCCAAATAATAAACTAGGCAAACAAGCACAACAGAAACAGAATTATAAATCAAGAGATCATTTGGAGGGTTATCAGTTGGGAGGGGGGAAGAGGGAAAATAGAGGGAAAGATACAGGGATTAAGAAGCACAAATTGGAAGTTACAAAATAGGGGGATGTTAAGAACAGAATAAGAAATGGAGAAGCCAAAGAACTTACATGCATGACCCATGGACATGAACTAAGGAGTGAGGATACTAGGTGGAAGGAGTCAAAGGGGGAAAAAATTGGGACGACTGTAATAGCATAATCAATGAAACATATTTTTTAAAAAATGAATCGCTTGTGGTAAAGACTATCTACCATTGTTTACAAAAAAAACACACATCATTCTCACATTTATCAGTACTTCCTACATCCAACAAATACTGAAGGTGGCAACTACCGTAATTACAATTATTTTGAAGTAAAGTCAAAACAAGCATAAATTAGAATTAAGAGAAGCTGCAGAAAATGTTCAGAATGTACACATTTGCATGCATTTCCAGATGAACTTTCAAAGAATCTGCATATAACCAAATGAAAACCTTGAATCCAAAAGAACATCAGAAACATTCAAGTTTTATGACAAAGTTACTCTAATGAAACCAAAAAACAGAACATTGAATAGTAACAGCAGTATATTTTTAGGAGGGAAACAAATCACTGACTTCCTTTTATAAAAAAACAAGTCAACATTTTAATAACACTGGCCATCAAGTTGGTCACCAGTCAAGCATTGATTTCCAAGTTGTGTCTTTAAAATGCATTCACTTATATATTTGGATTAAGTTTATTAATCAAAACTACTGTAGTCAGAATTCTAGTCTTATTAAGTTTAAACCATAACTTATCAAAGCATAGTCCAAACACTATATAGTCATTCTACCCGTTAGTTTTTATATGCCTCACGTGAAAAACTGATTTTACAAACCGCAGTTTTGCCCAGTTTCTCCAGAGGAAATGCCTGTGGGCAGATTTAAGCCAGAAAGGCAGATTCGAACAAGTCCTGCTAAGCCTCATCGGGCTTTGATGAACACAGAGCCATCGGGCGGAGCGGCGCTGTCCTCCTGCTCGGTTACCGTCTCCACTGCCCCAGAAGCCGACACGATAACCATGGTTTTGTTTGCTGTCACTGGCTTTTGTTTTTCAGCAATGGCTGCACAAACAGCAACAATCTCATCGCTCTCAAAGTCATAGTCAGGAATTGACTTTGGTGAGACGTGTGTTGCTTCCGCTGGTGCTGCACTTTCTTTAATCCTCTGGGCTGCCTTCTGCTGCTCGTGGAGCGTCCTTGCCCAAGAGAGGTCTTCCTTCCAGATTTCAGGGTTCATTGGGTAGATGTGAAGGGCCACTTGAAAACTTCGAATGGCCTAGGGAAAGAAAAGGCCAGGTGTTTTTTATTTCTTTGCTTTTGGTTTTTAAATGTATTTAACATAATCCACAATATCCACACATATGTATGTGTATATGTACATACCAACAAGATATACATATTTTTTAACATAATAGGCTATAAGGATGGAAGTTAGGGCTGTGTTCTAACCACTAATGATGATTATGATGAAAAAAACAAAGGTTATAAAAGTGTGAAAGAAAGTGACCGACAAATTGCTGATGAGGACTAAAAGTGCATTGAAATAGAAATATTACGGTGTGGAATAAGGCAAATGCGTTGCTCAGCTTCTGCAGATCGGCGAACCCATGAATCTAGGGACTCTCCTGGGCTAAACCACGGTCACCAGGAAGGCACCAGGAGAGCACAACTTTGAAGCCAAGTGTCACGGGAGACAAGGACAGACACTGCACATGGCACAAGGGTCAATTCCCCAGAATTACGTAATGACTGTAAGTATATGCACACCCAGCATCAGAACACCTAAGCGCAGAAAGTGAACACTGACAGAACCGCAGGACGGAAGACCAATAGGGATCCGGACGGCTGCCCAGTACTGCAGAGCACAGGGACCCGCCACAGACCTCTGTACAGGGACCCGCCACAGACCTCTGCACAACGCCCCACCGGCAGCAGCAGAACACAATCCTCCCAAGTACACGGGGAGCATCTTCCCGTGTACAGCGCATGTTGTGTCACAAAACAAGTCTTTGGGACAACCGTGACAGCATAAATAACGACACATTTTTAAATAAAGAAAGAAAGTTCACACTGCAAAAAAAACCCCGCCCAAGTTTAAAAAGATATACTAACAATCTAACCACCTTTTCTGACTCTAATGGAATACAACTACAAATCATAGCAAAAGGATAAAATCCACGATATGTAGAAATCAATGTACTCTTGAACAACAAGTTCAAAAAGAAATCAAATTTCTTTGAGAAATTAGAAAGTATCTCGACACAAATGAGAATGAAAATACACTAAAAGTACGGGATGCTGCAAAAGCAGAACTAAGAGCAGAGCTTCTATAAAGGCCGATGTTACAAAGAAAAACCTCAAGTAAAGAAGCCCACCTCTATGACTCAAAGAATTAGAAAATGAAGGCCAGACAAGGCCTAGAATCATTTTCCAATGTACACAACCAATTCTGCATAAAAATCTAAATAATAACTCAGAGACATACCCAACTCTTGACTTTTAATTTATTACCTCTTTATTTAACTATGTATTTTGTTATGTTTTTATACACAGGGTAGGGCAAAAGTAGGTTTACAGTCTGAGTACACAAAATACAGTTTATTTTTATATTATTATTTATTAATTACTATATTATTTCTTGTACAAACTGCAGATCTACTTTTGCCCACCCCTGTATTAAGAATTATTATACATGACAAAGTTTAGCTTGCTTTCAATATATTTTTCACAGTACAGTAGAAGCTCAGTTCTCGAACTTAATTTGTTCCGGAAGCGATTTGTTCAAAGCCTCCATCACACCTTGGGGGATGCATGACTGTCACATGGGTCAGCACAAGAGGGTGGTACAGTCAAGAACCAAAGTTTTGTTCAACAATCAGAGACACTTTTTTCCATGTATAATTTGGTCAAGAACCAAACTGTTCAAGATGAGAGAGGTTCAAGAACTGAGATTTGACTGTATCACTTCATTATGACATTGAGTAAAGTAATTTTTAACCATTCCAGTCTTTCAAAATAACATTAAGTTTAGCCCTGGCCAAGTAGCTCTGTTGGTTAGAGCACCATCCCAATACACTAAGGCTGTGGGTTCGATTCTTGTCAGGGCACATACAAGAATTAACCAGTGAGGGCACAAATAAGGGGAACAATGAATCAATGTGTCACTCTCTCCCCCATCACCTTTCTCTCTCAAAGCAATACATTTTTTTAAAAAACAGATTTTTACACAAAAATTACAAATTTAGATTTTTTTCAAGTAGAACCCTAAAAAACATTAAATGAGGATGAAATAACACATTTAATTCCTCCAAGAATTGCACAATACAAGTACAATGGATATAACTACATCAATAGGAAAAACACTGAACAAACCACTCTGATTTTCAAAACTTAGAATTCTGACCCATTATCTCGTGTACAATATACTTTGTTTATAGGACAATATTTTGCTAAACATTCTGTCCTAGAGAATTTTTCCATTACCATAGGCACTTATACGCAACAGCACAATGATTTGTAAGTCTTGAATAAAGGAAAAATAGAAAAAGTATTATGTAAGTTTCTACTTGGTTCTTTTACCTATTAGAAAACCAAATTCCTTGAGCTTTTTCCCAACTCTAGTTGGATTTAAGTCTTCGGGAGAGAAGGATGACTGTGTTCAACAGGGAAGAAAGGCAATGGCCTTTGGCTCAACCGGTTTCCGTTGCTGTGAATTTCACTTCACACTGTCATTTTTAAGTTACTGTATTCCAAACAATTCTCCTCTCATCAAAACCCCCTACATATGATTTCTGAGTACTTCACTCACATTCATTTCATAAACAGAAATAATATACTTGCAAGTGCACCAGAAAAACCTGAGTTACCCACAACTCACTGGGGCCAGTGCTGGCAAAGTTAAATTCAGGGTTTACCAGTAATTTTAGCCTTTAAAGAAACTTGGTTTTGTTTCACTTTTAACCACTAAGGCCTATAAAAGCATGAAAAATACTTATTTATTTAATGACAGAAAGGACGTCTGGCACCGCTATGTGAGATTTACACGTACTTTGGGGTATCAGCTGTCAGGAACGCACAAGCCCCACAGAAACGAACCAGGGCAGCGGCACTCACAGCGAACACTCACCTACGTGACCTCTGCGGCCTACAAGGCACCGTGCAGACAAGCTGACAGATCCATTAAGTGCCAGTTTATAGCAAACATAACACAATGAGTTTTTCACTTTTATAAGCTTCTACGCTTCCCCTCGTGAAGCCTAGCAACTTCTCAGGCCAGACATTTGTCACCGTCACACTCCCGCACTCTACCCCTTCCTTCCCCAGGACACTCCCTTCCAGTGCCTTCGCCCCCTGGTGAAGTGGTGAAGCGCTCACACCGCTGCGTAATGTGCTCAACTTAATGACGAAAAGCATTACCCCCGAAGTTACTTATTTTAGATTTAAATGAGGTTTACCAAATGCCAATACTTTGTGTTAAATTTTTTATTAATTTCCATGATTCCAAGTACCTGAAAAATATTCTGACCCTGATATAATTGGTGGATATGATGGAAAAATAGTAATAACTGATCTGTGCTTGTGGTTTACCCTTTAAGAGGTAATTTGCTATTTATTTTTTGCATAGATTTGATAAATGTTTACCTTTTTTATCCAAACCTGTCAAAATAAAATGCCAGCATTACAGTCATGTGCCTTCCTTACCAAGACTATCTCCCCTAATCCCAGCTGCGCACGCCCCAAAGTCTGCCAAGACTCCCAGGAACGCGGGTTCCTCTGCACAGCCATTTCCGCTGCGTGAACTGCAGGGAACATTTCATGAAGCGACATGAGGACCTACGGCCGAAAACAGAAACAGAACTGTCAGGAATTCCCCAGGACCAGCAAACTCCCAATAGACAACCACACATAAACAACCCTTTTCATTTCTAAAAGTGTATTTTTAGTCTGGTAAACATAGCATCTCAGTGGTTCTGACCCCCACCGCAGCTGCCCAGGGTCAGGAATTATATTCTTCTTCCTGACCCTAAAACGTCAACACTATAAAAATACGAACCATTCCCTTTCCAAGTTCTGAACCCCACTGTCCGCCTGGCCGAAACCACGTGGCCACCCCTGGCCACGGCAGCTCAGAGCTGTCTGGCCTCTCAGGTCCACTTCTATTTACTCTACTTGTAACGGGGACTCAGGGTGCCCCAGGTCCTGCCGTCAAACTAGGTAAATGTGAATTTGCTCAACCACACCTCCTGTCCCTAGGGCACAACCTCCTGCTATAAAAATCACTCAAACGCTCCACAGGCCCTCCCACAACTGGTTCTTCCCACCACACGCCCTGGAAAAAGTAGGGAGTCCCAGCACCCTTCACCTTCGGTCTACGGCAAAGGGCCGATTTCATCTATAATTTGGGGACCATACGTATTTCACAACATTTCTGACACACCCACACCATTATCAGGTTCCAAATTAAATCACTCATTTCATACAATTCACCACAAGTCTTGCCTTTAATATGTACCTATTAAAGGCTGAAAATACCTAAATGAAGGTGCTCATACCACTTTCATTCAGCAGACATAAATTCACTTGGGTTTTTCCGGGATAAACTAAAATCAAGGCGACAGGAGGGCACCCTAGTCTGAGAGCATTGTCCAGACAGAAGTCTGCCCGGCGGTGGAAGCCGGCACCACTGCATCTGCTCCGGGCCAGAAACTCAGTCAACACGCTGGGACCGGAGCCCCCGGGGCAACTTAGTCCAAACCCTCAGAGGTTTTGTTTGAGGGCTTTCCCACAAAATACCAGAAATGTATTTTTAAATACAGGTGCTATTTTTAAACTATTGATAAACTCAGTCTATTCAGACCTTTTGCTAAGAACTGGGCCACTTTCAGAGAAACGCCATCATCTAGAGTCCTATCCACCGGAAGCAGTGCCGTCACTGCTAAGTCCCCTACGATCCGTCTCCGAGGACGGCAAACCCACTTCACTCTTTTAGGAGACCAGCAGTGACTTCTTAAAGGACGTCCACCTGCTCACACCTTACCACGTCAGGTTGAGTACAGTCAACTTCATTGTGAAGGTAAACAAATCTCTAAATCTGATTACGTAAGGGAAAGCCATGAATGATATCATAACATTTTCCCCAAATAATTTGTATTTAATAAAGAAAATGGAACAAAACGCTATTTTGGTCCATCGCCGCTCACCAAACACCATGCAGCTGCATGACCGAGTGAAACCCTTTCCCTTACCTGCGACTTCATCTCATGCAGCGTAGCGTCGTTCGGGGTTAACTGCAGAGCTTCGTCCCACTTCTGAATCGCCTCTCGGTATCTGCAGTGGTTAAAGCCACTTTAGTTCACATTTTTAGTAAGTTCTTGAGAGTATGTCACCAGATTTAAAAACCAGATACTAAGGAATAATCGTTCATCAAGAAATATCTCTATTAAGGACTGATAACAATGATGTTAAAAAAAAAACAGAAAATTTAGGAGATAAAGAGAAAGGACAGCAAAAGAAAAAAAAGCAAAATATAAGTAAAAGAGATCCTGAAAATCTTTCTCTAGGATTTTATTTCCTGGGCTCATAAATCACCACATGAATTTCTCTTTTTTCATCAGCCTCACTGTCTGCATGTGCCATCACCCATTTTAGAGGAATCAGTTTGGCCAAAAAGTATATTTAGCTTTTCGATGTGACGGCTCTAGTGGTGCTGAGTTGTCTTTAACTTCGTTCGAAACAATTCTGTTAGACCGTATTGTGACAGCTGTCATAGCAGCGTGCATTTAAAAAAGTTGTCAGAATTGGTGAACTTCTGTGCAGCCATTTTAATATTGAAGATGGAGGAAAATATCAACATTTTTGGTGTATTATGCTTTATTATTTCAAGAAAGGTAAAAATGCAACTGAAACGCAGAAAAAGATTTGTGCAGTGTGTGGAGGAGGTGCCATGACTGATCGAACGTGTCAAAAGTGGTTTGCGAAGATTCTTGGTAATACTGACATTTTAGTCAATAGTTCTCGGCTGTGGGACTGTCTTATGCATTAGAACGTGGTTAGCAGCAGCACTGGTCTCTACCCACTAGAAACCAATACGGGGAGAGAGCCAACACACTCAAACATCTAAATCAATAATGTTATTGGCGAAAATGAAAAAGGTGTCTTATAGAAAAAACTAAACAGACTTTTCGGCCAACTCAATATTATAAAGAACTTTTCTGAGGAATTTACAATCCAGTCACAACCCTGGGCTCTAGAAGGCAGCGGCCTGGCTGACAGAGATGACATTTATGGAGCAGCCGGTAATTTTGTAAATGCTTCTGTTTTACGTTTCCTGTCTACAATAAGCTCCATGAACGCAGCGACCCTGTCTTGCTCACCGTGAGTAACGCACGGTAGTTTGTGAGCTACGGGGCAAACCAACGACAAAGAGCGGGCAGCGCCCACCACCACCTTCTCACTGATGTTCTCCTGGCCGTGTCTCTCCTTTGAGCTCCAAAGCCTCAGAGTCACCAACACCTCCCGCTGGACGTCCCCAAAACATCTCAAACTCAGTATGCCCACAACTGACCTTGGCACGCGCCGTGCCAAATCTGCAGAAGCACAGAGCGCTCTTCCCTTTTAAAACTAAACTGAAGGAATGACTATGTCCTGCACCTTATCCGAAGCAGTCACTCCACAGCAGCCTTCACAAAGGCTGACGCACGTGTACTTGAACACTTTGATGCAGAGACCGTGCTAATTACCAGGACAGTTTTCATCGTGCTTTTCTGTCCGTCCTGTTCCCCCAGCGCTACCAGTTCTGCTTTCTAGAGCTAAACAGAAAACACATAACCCACCAGTTTTCTTTCCTGGCTGCGTACACAATGATCTATAGAGATTATGGAGAAAAACACATACGTGCCAGTCCTTGACACAGATCAGTGAAAAGCAATCTTCTCAGAGTGGGACTCAGTCACCCGAATTTTTAAAAGTTCCCCAGGTAATGCTAGTAAAAATCTGGGGTGTGAGCCACTTTTAATATCTCTCATGATATATTAATCCCTATCATATGCGATCCTCCTCTGAATCACTTCCTGTTCCCTACTTTCCAGCCCCCTCGCGCTCTCCGTATGTGTGTTCCTGTGTATCACTTCCCACCTAAGGTAAGAAGACTCAAAGCAAATGTAAGAAAAATGTGAGCTGATCTGCACTGATTTTTAAGCAGAGGCAGAGAACTAAAGAAATGAAGACAGAATTTGGTAGAAAACACAAAGTTCAAGAACATATGAGGGGGGACTCCCCCCAAACAGAATTTGTAAAAAACTGTGTACTTATTCTTACATGTTGAAACTTCAGTCACCTTCAAAGTGCTCTCCATTTGAGGCAATACACACAGCAAGACTTTTTCCCGCTGCTCAGAACAGTTTTTGAACTCTTCGATTTTGATGCCTTTAGTGCCTTTGCTGCTTTTTGTTACACCTCTTCTACATCAGCAAAACATTTCCCTTTAAGGACTTTTTTCATCCAGAGAAACAAAAAAAAAAGTCACTTGGGGTGAGCTGGGATGAATAGGGAGGGTGCAGCATGGAGGTCATGCTGTTTTTGGTCAAATGCTCCTGAACGCTCAGTGCGGTGTGGGCAGGTGCCCTCATAACTCACCCATCATGAGGTAGGCAAACATGTTGAAAGAGTCTTCAAAAAAAATTCACTGAAGCTGAATTCACAGAGCCTCTCACAACAGCGCCAGCTGGTGCACTGATGGGATCCCAGGATGTCCCCCAGTGGGGGAAGCCTGTGCTCCAAGGGGCACGCCCTCCAGGAGAATTCTGCTTCTGGGGGGTCCTCCCTCATAAAAACGCACATTCTCTGTTTTCCCCTTGCTAGAGAGTTCATTTACTAGTAAATAATGCAAATAGGCAACACCGTCTACGGCAACCCCTGCCATCCCGGGAACAGCCAGCTTGGAACAAGCCTGCACAGAGCCAACTCCGCGCAGGCAGCAGCGGGGGCTGGCAGGGAGGGAGTGCGCTTTCCAAAGCCTCCCCTGGCTGCCCTGCAGGCTGCAGCAGCGGCCCCTGCTGTCCTGTAGCAGCGGCTGTGTGTAGCAAAGACATGCTGAAGATTCACCTCGCAAAGGCTGCCGTCTCTGTTTCCAGGCAAACGACAACCGAATGTGCAGAGAGGATGACCAGAGCTGCTGCCTGGCCCAGCGCTGATACCCTCTTCCCCAGCAGGCCCTGCCGAGTCCGAGGAGGCATCTATCGGAACTCCGTGTTTAACTCTGGGTGAAAACTACTGCCTCGAAGTTTAGAACGGCCAGGGATTTGAGCAGTGGGACCATTTATCGCCCTCTTTCTTATCACATGCTAGCTAGCATCTGCCTCTGCCTGCGTCGGAAATACTCAGTTGTTGTTCCAAGAGCTTTACTACCTAAAAATTATTTCTCTAGCAAATATTTTGCCAAACTCAAGGATCTGTCAGAGCCAGGGCCCCGAAGCAGGAGGAACAGGGAGACCTGCAGTGTCGTCGGGGGCCACCTGTCAGTGCTCCCCTCCGCCCACTCAGACCCCCGCACTGCCTGGGTTTCCGGTAAGGGGCACCGTGTCAGGCCATGGCCGCCGGGGGGTCGCACGGGCCTCAGGGGCGGCTCGGGCGCTCTGCACACACTCCGTGCTCGGCAGGTGGTGAACGGGGGCTTGCTGGACCACCGCGTCCCACGGTGGCTCTTCATCACCCTCAACGGGAATATGAGGCTCGCGATTATTTTTAGATTATTTCCACATTAATATTAGCTTACACCCTGCCTAAAGCGATTCAAATTAAGCCACTTAAGGTAATTTTTCAGGTGCCATTAAAATTCTTTGTTAACGAATTCCAATTAATCTGCCAAAATAGCACCAACTAGACCTGGCTGGTGTGGCTCAGTGGACTAAGTGCTGGCCTACGAACCAAAAGGTCACCAGTTCGATTCCCAGTCAGGACATATGTCTGGGTTGCAGGCCAGTTCCCAGCAGGGGACCCACGAGAGGTAACCATACATTGATGTTTCTCTCCTTCTCTCATTCCCTTCCCCTCTAAAGATACATAAACTTAAAAAAATCTTTTTAAAAAAGAGCTTCCGATTTAAATACATACATAAATAAATAAGGGACCGCCAAGCAGACAGAATTAACGAGCCGCGTCTGTGCCATTAACGCCCGTCAGACCGCACCGCTTAGATTCCCATGCTCCCCCTCAAGGGTCCCATTCTTCCCAGCCTTCCTTTCCCAGCCTTCCAGCTGGAGTAGCATCCTTTTAGCAAAACGTATTTTTAATTTCAAAAGAAGGGTACAGAAAAGATGCAAGCACTTCACTTGGTACCTTTTAGCAAAGGAGAGGATAAAAAGGAACATACGAAGAAGGAATAAGAAGCTTGAACTTGAAGCCCTGGCTAGGGAAGCTCAGTTGGTTAGACCGTCACTCCCAAATGCCAACGTTGCGGGTCCAATTCCCAGTGAGGGCACGTTAGTGGGACAACAATGGATGTTTCTCTTTTTCTCTGTTTCTGTCCTCTCCCCTCCATCCCCGCACCTCCCCTTCTTCTTTCTCCAAAAACCAACAAACATATCCTCAGGTGAGGATTTAAAAACACAATAAAAACACACATTAAGAAAATATTAAACTCCTGAGTTTTATTCACTATCATTTTTTAAAACTACCTGGACATAGGATTAGGTTCAGGCATAAAATCTACTTCAGTAATAATTTAAACTACTTACACAAAAGAACAAACAGTTCTTTAAAGGTTTCTCATTTATTACTGACAAGAACAAAGCATTCAGGCTGGCTCAGGTCACTCTGGGAACAGTGGGAAGGAGCTCTGGAATCACACGACGGTGCACAGACACTGAATAAAGGCCATTTCCGAAGCAAATTAGCACGACGATGCCAATGCCACCCACCGCGGCAACACTCTCAGTCCTTACTCTGTTGAAAACAACGGCCCTATTCCACTTCTTGCTGCAATAGACAATGAGCTCTGAAATAAGTAAGAAGTCACAATTTTAATCTCCCAATTTCTACTTCAGATACTGGGATCACGTAAAACACTTTACCATCTCTATCATTCACTCATTTAGCATACACCTAAATGTTACAAAGTACAACTTGCCAGAAATTAACTTCGGGTATCATGGAATAATTTGGATCAAATAAATACACACACAGCAAATGGCAAGACTATAATAAGATGCCTTAATTTAATCTTACATCTATGATAAAATGACATAACATGAAAAAAGCAAAAAAAATTAACAGGACCCCCTCTCTTCACCTGGATGAACCCACCCAGTGGTCGTCCCGCTCCCTGAAGGAAGGGTTCTCTGGCCCCCCCATCTAAACCCCTCTGGTGAAGACCGGTTTGTGGCACCCAGTTCTTGTCCTTCACAGAACAATCTGAAAGTTTACATTTATTTCTGTGCTTGTTTAAACCAAAAGCTCTGCACAGACCATGTGACAGGTACTGTGCTCATGTGCAGGGCACAGAAGGGTACAGAAAAGATGCAAGCACTTCAGTTGGTATCTTTTAGCAAAGGAGAGGATAAAACCTCTCCTTTTATCCCAACACGACAGCATCTAACACATCCCGGTAATGTCTGAAAAAAGTAAAGGTGCACAGTCTCTGTGGATGAATCAGCACGATGCGGACCAGGCCCTGACAAGAAAACAGCTGCCAGCGCCCAAAGCAAAGTTTTCACTCCACAATGAGAAATGCAGTTTAATGTATCTCAACATATTCGGAGGGGTTAGCAATAAAAATAAAGTACACTTTTATGCTAAGAAAGATATATTGCCTGAGAAAAGAGAACCCTACTGATCACTGAAAACTTCCTAGGCCATAAAACAAATACAAAAATTCTACAATTCTACAAGGATTAGCACATTAAATCCAACAGCTTAAAGTACAAAATCCCAAAGGCAGGTACATGCAACCACGCACGCACTGCAGCATTATGTGCGGCGGCCAGGTCATGGTGGCCAGGTCATAGAGACGACCACAGCGCCCACGACAGAGGCCTGGATAACGACGCTGCGGTGCTCAGACACAGCAGAGCCCCACGCAGCCGTGACAAGAGATGAAATACTGCCATTTGCAACAACATGAATGGACCTTGGGAATATCACCCTAGGCAAAATAAGTCAGAGAGAAAAAGTTATGAACCATACGATTTCACTCATATGTGGGATATACGACAAAGTAACGAATGAATAAATGAGACAGACAAACAACTCATAGACACAGACAACACTCTGGCAGTTACCAGAGGGAAACAGCGTGAGGGGTGGTGAAGGGAAAAGGGGGCCAAACATATGGTGACGGAAGACAGCTGACTTTAAGAGGTGGGCACACGGTGCAAATTGCAGACGACGTGGCAGAGTTGCACACTCGAGATGTTCCAACCACAGGCACAACTGCACCACACACGTGGCGCAGCCCCGCCCTGCCGGGCCCAGCCACCCCAGAGTCGTGAGAGGTAACAAAAGCAGACACTTGAGACCTGTGTGATTTTACTAACCAATGTCATTCCAATAAACTTAGTAAGAAGTATTTTTAATGTGATAAAATACAAAGTATAAAATCCAGGACCATGTAGAGTACCATATTTCTTGATAAAATTATACAGATAGGTAGACAGACAGATAGTTATAGCTATCTCAAAGAAATGTAATCTTTTCATGCTATTATCCACTAAGCTTTAATATTACCTCTAGAAGCAGGAGGTGATTTCAAGCCTATCTCTAAATAATATTTCCAAATGTTATTGTAGACACAACATGAAGAGCTTTGGAAATGCACTGTGTTCTGTCTTCTTCCTCTGAAAAATTATCTTGTTCCTCAGCGATAATCTTTTTTACTGACAATCGTCTAACAAATGCAGTAGCAGTGAACTCCGCAGGCCTTAAGTGCAGCAGATGCACCTCTTCCAATGCGGGCCTGTCTGTGCACTCTCGGTCCTAGTGCGCCCCACACACACCGCTGCTCCCCTCGGCTGCACCTGTGCCGCGTCCCTGCCACGCACCAGGCCTGTGTGCGCGCGAGTCCCCAGTGCCCATTCGCGTGCACCGCTAGCTTTCTGTTCCTCCTCCCGTGCACCTACTCAAAGGCTCTCTCTCAACTCTGGCACCAACTCAAAACGCCCTGTTCTTCATGAATACCACTCTGACCACACAGTAACACATTTCTAAAGTATGTGTTTTCAAAAGCATTCTAAATGTAATTACTTAACGTACAATTATTTTCATGAAAAGTCAACTCTTTATGGACAAAAATTTTATATGATTTAGGCACTGTTTATTCTCATTTTACTGATGAGGAAAGCAGCTACAGGGCTAATGCTAAGGCACATGGTATTAATCCTGCAAAAACCAAGATCTGAAGCCAGCTCTTTAACTACAAGACCACAGCTTTCTCCAGCTTCCCAATGCCCCTCCCATTTCATACTTTTCTTATTCTCCAGGTAGTTTTATCTTTTTACTAATGAGTCCAGAGATCAAAGATTTAGCTACACACTCTACACCCTCCAGAGCACGGCTAGCCCGTGATACTAGATGGCACTAATTTGTCTCACCTTCCCTCCTCCAAGAGAAGTCTGGGGAAGCATGAAACAGAAGCAAGGAAGACATAAAAAGGGGGGACAGGAGCTAGCTAATCATATATTTTATAAAAAGTTTTTAAAAAGTCCACCCCAGCAGAAAAGTAGCAAACACTTTAACCCTACTTTTTCCATCTCCCCACTGCAGGTACAGAAGTTACAAGAACTCCCAGAACCAGGGGATTGGGAATATGGGCAGAAAGAACAAGAGATCGGGAAGCAGAGGGGCCTAAGAAGCTTGGGGGGCAGGGGGGCCGGGTCTGAGGTTTCAGGAGCCTGTGTGCCTTTTGAGGAAGGGGCTGTAGGTCCTTGGGCTCTAGACCAAAAGCTCCATTCAGTGGGTGGTTCAGACTTCGTGGGCCACACGATCTCTGTCTGCCCCAACTACAGTCTCAATTTCGCCGTGGCGCACAATCGGCCACAGACGCCGCGGAAACAGCAGTGCACGCAGCGCCCAAACAGGATGCTATGGAAGCAGGCTGTGGCGTGCCCGCCCCGCTCTGCTCGGCCCAACTCCTGCTAATGTTCGTCACATTTGTCAAACGTCCTTTTACTTTCAGTCTTCTGCCTAACTCAGCCAGAGGCAGTTGTAAGGCCAGGAGGGCCTGTAAGAGAACGTACGGAGGCGTTTCTAGCTGTCACTATGACTTGGAGGCACCAGGGGCAGGGGACCAGGGATGTCCTGCACTAAGAATGAGCCGTTCAACTCTGACTAAAGAGAAGCAAGCGTGGTGGGCATCCTCACTACTGTCGGCCTGCTGAGTCCCCTCTCCTCCCCCATTTCTCCCTCTGCTCTGCCTCTCCGCCTATAGCTGCAGGGTGGCGCTGCCCAGGTCCCCCACTTCTGCATCACTGCACACCTGGCACCTGACAAATCGAGGGTCTCCCATAACTGTGCTCTCAGAGAGCATAATGTAGGCGCGCTCCGAGGCCTCTCTCCTCTGCACACCAGGGCGCAGCATGCTGCCGCCCGGAAGCATTAGCAGATTAAAGACCTGTTCTGAGGTCACTGTGGTTGATAAGTGACCAAAGTCTGACTCAGCCAGTGTGGAGACAGCCTTAACAGCATCCAGCTGAACCAGCACCGGAGGGAAGCGACAGGAGGCCCCAGGGGCCGCCCTGCGAGGGTGAGGTGCCAGCCGCCCGAGGGAGCAGCAGCTGGCGAGCACGCCCTGTAAGCTCACTCGTTTACCAGGAAGAGACGTCCAAGTGTTTCGCCACTTTGCCCCCAGTGAGATCTCTAATTTACTAGCACTCCAAGTTTAATGAGCTCTACAGTTATCAGCATATTCATTTAATAAATATTTATTGAGCACTTACTCTGGGCCAGGTAGGATTCTAGGAACTGAGGCTGCAGCATTCAACAAGATCCGAATGGACAGAGGGGGTGGGAACAGGTGGACGAGGGTGAAGAGGGGTCAATGGTGACGGAACAGACTCGACTTCAGGTAGTGGGCACACAGTGCAAGACACAGACGACGTATTGTAGAACTGCGCACTTAAAACCTATGTAACCTTATTAGTCAATGTCACCCCACTAAATTCAATAAGCTTTTTAAAAAGATAAGACAATAAACACAGGTCAAGCGTTTATGGTAAGTGCCATGATAAAAAAAACAAAAAACGGAGGGACGTGGTAGGAGTGACGGGGTGACTGCACAGAACGCGTGTCAGGAAAGGTCCCCAGGAAGGCATGTGAGTGAGGTCTGAATGCTGAAAAGGCCTCAGCCCACTGAAGGCCTGGAGAAAGCTCACTCCTGACAAAGGACGGAAGGAGCCCAAGGCAGACTGAAGCCCCATCTCGAGGGAAGGAGAGGAAACTGCCAGCAGCACGGCTGTGACGGCTGTGACGGCTGTGACGGAGGGCAGGGGAGGCACAGGAGGCAGGCCCCAGCCGCAACCACCTAGGGACCACGAGGCCTGGGCTATGAGGATGGATTAACAGGATATGTGATGAAGAACGTGGCGCATTCTTATGCAACGCAGACACACCAACTGATTTACATTTTGAAAAAGATCAGTGAGGCCCAGAGGAGGAGAGTGGACAGTAGGTGTGTGTGAATGGGCACAAGAGACCAGTTAGCAGGCTACACAAGGGACCCAGGGAAGTGATGACAGATTCCACCAGGCGACAACAATAAAAACAGAGGGAAGGATAAAGGACATTTAGAATACATTTATTTCTTTTAAGATTTTTATTTACTTATTTTTAGAGAGAGGGGAAGGGAGGGATAAAGAGAGGGAGAGAAGTATCAGTGTGTGGCTGCCTCTCAAACATCCCCTACTGGGGACCTGGCCTGCAACCCAGGCACATGCCCTGACTGGGAATCGAACCAGCGACCCTTTGGTTCACAGGCTGGCACTCAATCCACTGAGCCATACCACCTGGGGCTAGACTATGTTTAAAAAATAAAGCTAACTTGGATTGGATAAAGGAGTAAAAAAAAGAAGGAATCCAGGTTGTCACCCAAATCTGAATTACCTGGGACACAGTCTGAGGCCTGAGCTAAAACTCTGTGGAAAGTAGAGAGGCAAGGGTGAGGGGCAAAAAAGAGAAGAGAGGCAGGACAGAGGAGGAATAAACACCAGGTGTATGCCAAGCTGGAAACAGTTCCAAAAACCAATACCCATGATTGCTAATCTTGCAGAACTTCTGAGAGACTGTGTGACACCTGTGTCTTGGAAACAGTCCAGTGGCAGGAAGGAAAAAGAATATTTATCTGCAGGCTCCTGGGCAGTCAAAGCCTTCCCGGTAAGGCGCTAACCCACTCACTCTCCTGGGTGTGTGACCCAGAGTACCCCCAGGTGCCCACCGCCAGCGTGGAGGTGGACTGGTCGTTCATCGTCAGCACCACACGTGGGGTTCACTGGTCTCTGAGGACAGCAGCAGCTGCCGGGACTTCATGGTCTCAAAGGGGCAGCAGCTGGAGGTGGCTGGGGAAGACTAGCTCCGGCCAGCACATAAACCAACAGAGGCAACTCCTGGCGTTTGGGCTTCAGTAACTGGGTCAAGGGAGGGGACTTTTACTGACACAGGGAAGACTAGAAAGGACCAGATGTTTGGGAGAAAAATCAGGAGTTTTGTTCAATACATGAAGTCTGAGATACTAATTAGACACCCTAGTGGGTGTAAAGCAAGCATCGGAGACGGGAGAGTCTGGGATTCCGGTGGGAAGACAGCACACAGGTGCCGGACAGTCACGGGTCTCGAACAATGCTGAAGGCAGGAGACTGTGTAAGTTGAAGGAGGAAAAGACTACACGTGGAAAGGACAAGAAGCAAAGAACGTTCTAAGCAAAGGAGACTGAGGAGCGACAGGAACACGGGAAAAACAGGACAGCGTGCCCATCAGGGAGCAGTGTGTTGCGGAAGGAAGGGAGTGGTCGGCTGTGCTCATCTGCGAGACAGTAAGGAAATGAGCCCAGAGCCGCAGGTCTGAATGTGACAGGGTGGAGGTCACGTGATCTCTGTGAGAGGAGGTCAGTGGGTCAGTGGGGCAGAAACCTGACTGGGACGGACTGAGATGATTCATCAGGACGTGGAGTCTGTGCAGAAGTGGGGCAGAGAAATGGGAGGGCACGTGGAGTCGGGGGGAGCTTTTTCGTGGGTGCTCTCAGGGGATGCCTGCACACCAGTGAGAAGGGGTCAAAAGAGGGAGTAACGAACATGGAAATGAGGATCACCGTCAATAAATGTATCCATGCTGCCGCTCAAGGGAGTGTGTGTCACGCAGCCAATCACCCTCCAGTTCACGTCTACACAAAAGACAAGTTCATGGTAAATTCTAATTATGTTCCTGCTTCATGCACAGACACACTAATTCTCAAAGAAAAAAACAAACCACTTAGCTCCACAATCAAATACCGCCATCTAGTGGTTGAAACCTTAGAGGCTGACAGATCAGAGTTGGAACCCACACTGTAACCATTCAGAAAGTATACCCTAGTTAGTAATAATTCTAGAAAAAGATGTTTGAACAAAATACCTTACACAAAACTTTAGCACCATATGAAACACACCAACCACATATGAAATCCTAAAATATAATATCTAAAAGTAATACCTAAAATATAACATCTAAAATGCATGTGCTGAGTGCTAAGTAGGTGCCAGATGGCATGCTAAAGCTTTTACATGGACTTGCTCTTGATCCCCCAGACGTAATCAAATCTCACCACATCACACCTGAGAAAACTGAAAACTGACACTTAAAAAGTTAATCATCTGACAAAGTATACACAGACAGAAATGCTGAGGCTAGGACCTGAATGGAGGGAGGTAAAACGACTTCCAAACCGACACTCAAATGGTAAACTCACTACACCACTGCTACACAGCACCCGGACTAGTGAGAGACTGAGGTTAATAAGAGTAAGCCAGCTGGGGGTTACAAAGAACCATGAACACCACGAGGCAGAGCTTCGGAGTTTAAAAAGCATCCCACTGCAAACCGAAGGTTCTGAGCACAGGTACAGTTAGGCACTAAGGAAGCAAACTGACAGCAGGAGGCAGACACAGAGAACCGGGCCTCCTCTGGAGGGAGGATGCCACGGACACACTGGCTCGTTCTCCTTTTAACGCGTTCAGACAACTCTCCACGTGCTAAATGCAACCACATGAGAAAACACTGACGGTGGAAAAAAGGAGAAGAAAAAAGAAAACCACAAGGGGCAAGAGAAAACATCCCAGGACACAGAAGTGGCTCCTTCCTCTTCATCAAACTCCTCCCTGCCTCCTGCTCTGAGCAACTTCCCCAGACACATCTCCACCTCTCCTTCACTCTAAGGACTACTGCTCATTCCCAGTGCGAAGCTGTTCCATATTCCGTCACACTTAATCCTTACCACCATTTCATAAACAAACACACAAAAACAGCCCAAAAGCATTATGTGACTGTTACCATCCTCTGAAACGCTAAACTGAGGAGGGAGATTCGAACCCCAGATCTGTGAATACATGCCAACTACGAAGTCCAGACCCACCCTCCAGATCGAGACTGGGACTTCTGCCACCGCTCCCAGAGCAGAGGACGCACGGAAGAAAGCTGACTCGGCGGCAAAACGATCAAGACCCCAAATCTGCAACATTCAGACTGAGAGTTTCATTCAAATCTAAATGGTTCCTTCTATCAATTAACTTATGAATAATAGCATATACAGAACAAAAATTCATCCTAAACATTTATAGAAAGATGTAAAAGAAATAGAAAATTAACACTTCAAGTTTGGTTTTTTAAATCAAATTTTGGTATACTTTACATAACAAAACATGTACCTATTTTAAACCTACTCTTTCTGCATTTTGGCAAATGTGCACACCCACGTAAATTCTACAACCATCACAAAAATGAACATTTGTATGGACCCACAAAGCTCCCGTGTCCTTCCTCAGTCACACCCGCCTCCAGTTCCTGGCTCACACAAGCACTGATGTTCAGTCACTGCAGATTAGACTTTCTCTAAAGAGACTTGCACAGATGAAATCAGACCACGTGCACTCTTTCTGATTTCTTTCTGTGAGCATAATGATTCTTGGGTGCATCAATTATTCCTTCTCATTGCTCATTAGGATACCACTGGATGGCTATACAGGAATTCCATTACCCACTCACCTGCTGATGGACATTTGGTTCGTCCCAGTCAATGACCGCTACGAATAACCCGCTAGGAGCAGGGTGAGACCAGTCTTCACATGCACATCAGTTTTCATTTCTCCTGAGTAAATATCTTGGCGCAGAACTGCTGGGTTGTATAATAAGGTACATGTTTAACTTTGTAAGAAAGAGCCAGACTGTTTTCCAACGTAGTAAAAACTATTTCGCATTTTCATCAGCAATGTATGAAATTTCAGCTGCTCCACATCCTCACCTAACATGTCAGTGTTTTTAATTTTAGCATTCTGGTGCTTACGTGGTAGTATGTTGTAGTTTTAATTTAAAATTCTCTGATGACTAATCATGCTGAACAGCTTTACATGTGCTTATTGGCCATTCACCTATCTTCTCCGAAAAGCTTCCGTGCAAGCATTTTAATGGGACAGTTGTGAGAGTTCTTCATATACTCTAGGAATAAGTCCTGTGCCACAAGATACATATTGTAAATCTTTTCTTCCACTCTGCTTGATGTTTCATTTTCATAATTACACCTTTTGATAGCCAGAAGTTTTAATTTTTCATCAACTGGCCAAATATATGAGTCATTTCAGTACTTTATATTCTTTTCATTGTTCTACAAGATCTGTCCACAAAAAGTCCAGCCATTGTTAATATAATGAGAACGGTTCCCATGACATCGATGTAACCTGGCAGCCAAGGAGAGTGGACTGGAATGTGCATGTGTGAACAATGAGGACTTCACTGCACTAGTCAGTGGGGGTGGTAGATGCCACTGAGTGAGCATGTGTACTGTGTGGCTGTCACATTCAAAATGACTGAGAGAGTAGAGCAATGAATCTGCATCAAATTTTGCATTAAGTTTGAACATTCTTCCAAGGAAACTATTCAGACGATTCAGAAGGCTTTTGGGGACGATGCAATGAGTGCAACACAAATAAAAATGTGGCACAAATGCTTCAAAGATGGTTGAGAATCTGTTGAAAGTGACCCACATTCTGGAAGGCCTACAGCAAGCAGAACACTTGAGAATGTTGAATGTGTGCAGGCTGCCAGCAGCAAGGATCAGTGACTGACAGTGAGAGAACCAGAAGCTGATCTGGGGATTCCAAAAACTGCTGTGTCCGAGACTTTGATGCAGGATTTTGGCCTGAAATGTATCATTGCAAAATTCACCCCACTGCTTCTCCTTCCAGAGCAGACAGAAGACTGTGCTGCAGTTGCTAATGAGTTGATTCAAACCACTACCAATGAACCAGATTTCCTACAAAAAGTCATAACTGGTGAAGAATGATGGGTCCGTGACTATGATCCAGAAACGAAGGCCCTGTCGTCTCAGTGGAAGTCGCCTGGCTCTCAGCACCCCAAGAAGGTGTAGCCAAGTTTCAGCAAGATCAAGACCGTATTAACTATGTTCTTCAATTGGGAAGGTGCTGTCCATAATGAGCACACCCCTCCAGGCCAAACAATTAATTAATAATGAGTACTGCCTCGAAGCTCTTTGTCGGTTAAGAGATGCAGTACGATAAAAATGGCCGTAGCTGTGGACAACTAGTGATCAGCAGCTTCATCATGAAAATATGCCTACTTATGCCTCACATCTCACGTCTCGTGCAGTTTTTTGGTGAAACATCAAATCACCCAGGTGATTCAGTCCCCCAACAGACCAGAAGTTGTTGGTGCCCTGAAACTTCTGGCTTTTCCCAAGAGATTTCAGAACATCGATGAGATTCACGAAAGTACGGCAGGACAGCTGATGGCGATTTTGCAGTGCTCTGAACAGTGGAAGAGACTCTAGGAGAGCTGTGCGAGGCCCCAAGGCGCCTACTTTGAAGCGGACTGAGGCAGCATTGTCCCATGTACAATGTTCCTTGTATCTTCTTCAAAAAATGTCTGTTTTCCACAGTGTGTGGCTGGATATTTTCTGGACAGACCAGGAATATATGTCTGTCCTTACACTAACAAAGTGGTACTGCAGCACTTGTCATTAATTCGTTCTAGAACTCGTGACAAGTGTCAAAACCAGCAAGCACCTAATGCTGAAGCATTTTTCCCTGTGGAGCACCGTTGTGACTCATACAAGTTCAAGCAAGTGCAACGAGTGGCGATCAAGCAGCAAGTGCCGAAACATTTTCTTCTTGTCAAAATGTACAAGTAGCCCTGGCTGGTGTAAGCTCAGTGGATTGAGCATGGGCCTGTGAACCACACGATCATGGTTCGATTCCCAGTCAGGGCACATGCCTGGGTTGCAGGCCAGTTCCCAGCAGGGGACACACGAGAGGCAACCACACATTGATATTTCTCTCCTTCTTTTGTTCCCTTCCCCTCTAAAGATAAATAAATAAAATATTTTTAAAAAATGTACAAGTATGGGGTTTCACAAGTCTGGAAGCTGATGAGTACTGAGGCCTGACTGTACTATATAGGTCCATCGTTCGAGAATGTCGTGTGTGTTGGAATAAAGCAGCATAAATCCCCTAAGTGTGTTCTGCTCCATACAATTTTTTGACTAGCCTAGATTATTTGCATTTCCATATAAAATTTACAATAAGCTTATCAGTCACTACAAAAACAAGCTTGCTGGAATTTTCACTAGAACTGCATTGGGTTTACAGAGCAATTTGGGGAGAACTAATGTCTTTACAAAACGTATTCTGATCCAGGAACACGGTGTGTGTGTGTGTGTGTGCGTGTGTACATACATATACATACACATACATATACATATGCACACGCATATACATACACATACACATATACATATACATAACACAATTTAGTTAGGTCTTCTTAAATCCTTCTCAGCAATGTTTTATAGTTTTCAGTGTACAGTTCTTACACACACTTTGTTGAGTTTTTTTCCCTGATTGTTTTGTTTTGGGGTGGTCACTGTAAATGGTACTTTTTAAAAATTTCAATTGCCAACTACTTGGCTTTATCACCACTACTGGCTTATGAGCGTTTTGCTGACGGTCTGGAATTTTGGGGCTCTGTTCTGACGCGCTGTCACCCCGAACCCCTCAAATCCCTGTCTAAGCTCTGCCAGGACAGGCGCAGAGAAGCCTTCCCTCCAGGACGGAGTGCTCCCCTGCTAAGGCACAAAGACGCCATGCAGACTCCAGCTAATGTCCCTGGTGACCTCCAAACTCTTTACTCTGGGTGGTTCAAGCTTAAATGCCTATCTCTTTGGTCTACATAAACTCTAATAGCAGTTCAGCTCAAAATGTTCCAGTCTTTTTACCTGGAGTTGTGGAATTTTCCCCACAGTTGAACGGCCTGATGTTCAACAAATGCTCAAGGGAGTCTCATTTGGATTTCTGAAGCTCTGTCTCTAAGTAGCTCCCTCTTCTCTGGGACACTACTACACAACTTCTAGCTGCCTTACTATCCCCCAAGCCCAGTCTCCATGTCCTCCATCAACAAGCCCCTTGTGGTATATCTGGTTTCCCTGTCACACGCTTATACCTGGCAATTGCCTTCAGGTGGAAAGTCAGGGGACACAGGGATCACCTCATTTGTGTCCCAACCCTCTATGTTGACTATTAGCCAATGTTTGAAAACAGATGTTTCATAGCCTTTGTCCAATTTTCCAGTTGTGCAGGGCTGTCTGAGTCAAGTTCTTGACACTGTCTCCCGGCTGCAAGTTGAAGCCCACACCTCATTTTTAAAGTATTTTTGTACCATCATTGGATTTCAGCCTCACAAGAACCCCCAAAGAGCAAAAATATAATCAGTGAGAAAATATATCACCAACAGAGGATACAGAATAACTGAGAATATTATAACGAAAGTATCAATAATTGCTAACATTTATTGAGTACTTAACTTATGTGGCAGGCACCATATTAAGTACTTTACATAAGTAAGTTCATCTCATCGGTGCGACAGCGTTATGAGGTAGGTTTTTTCTGCAGAAGAGGACCCTTAAACACAGGCAGGCTCAGTACTTTTCTAACATGACAATGCCGGTCAACGTGGGCAGGGCTGAGAAAGGGAACGAGCCACCTGGCTCTAAGGCCCAAGCCCTTAAGCCACTCTACTGTGACAACCAAGCTGTTATTGTCTATTGTATACGCACAAGCCTTCTGCACACAAAACAACTCGGAGGACAAGGGGGAAGAGTACGGGTTATGGGGGAAGGAATGAGACCGAGAATAGAGCAATGATTCTCAAGTGCCAGCTTCTCACGCAGGGGGGGAACGGCAAAACCGCGTTCTCGAAGGTCCTTGTGGTTGGGCTATAAAATAAATACACTCTCAGAACCCTCCCAGAGACACCATGTAATAAATGACAATTAATCCACAGAAATCTATTTAACCATAATACAGCCCCAAACAGCAGCTTTATCAACAGTCTGTAAATAGGTGCTGCAAATTGTCCTGAGAGCGGAAGACACAGTCCAAGAGTCCAACGAAACCCTACTGTCCTGAAGCTTGTGTCTCTACAGAAGACAGACAAATAACACACAAGTAAAAAGAGTAAGGAGTAAGATGACTTCAAAGAGGAAGCGCTAAAGGAAATTGTAAAGGCTGCCGGGACCCAAAGAGGGAGAGTCAGGTGCTATTTTAGAGGGCACAGTCACGACCAGGAACGCCAAAGACGGGACGAGTGAGAAGAGACCTGAAGAACAAGAAGGTGGACCTCGAAACCAGGAGTTAAAAGCTCTTCATACAAGAATTACAAAATAAAGTTGCAAAAGAACTGCATTCAAAAACACTGGGCGGCCAGAGGGGCTAAATGTAGTAAAAATGAGATGGTTTAAGATAAAGTTGACGTGAAAAGCAAGAACTGAGTTTTATTTTTTAATTTTACTTCACTATGTATGCTTATTTTCAACTTGTATTATTTTCAATCAAGTTTAATATGCTCTTAAATACTTCAAACTATCATGTCTATCTATTTTTGGCAGAGTCACCAAACTGTTCAACTCCCCCAGGCTTCTCTAACCTGCCCAGTCAGTCTCTACAGCTGTGTATACACCCCTCTGAAAAGAGTGCTAATGAGCAAAACAAGCGTAACGAAATCAGGGTTCTCCATGGAAAATAAAGCATCCAATCCAGCCGATTTTAACGAAATGACTCAATGTTTTGACGTGGAAGCAAAAAAGCAGAAGTTATTCTGTGCATCCACGAGCTCTTATCTGACCTTTACCACAGGAAACTCAGAGGGGCTCCTGTGGCGATATCAGAATCGCTTCTCCCTCTCACACGCCACTGTGGTCTAGAGAAAAAGGCAAAAACAACAAAGTTAATGAACTTTTAACAGTCATTTACAAGAATTTCTAAGATGTTTATGGACATTCTGAAAGTGATTTCATAAATGTGGAAAATTTACAGGGTTTTTTTTTCTGACTAAGAACGATCCATCTCATGAAGTTCTACAAGACAAAAATCTTTGTGCCTGAAATACCTGATAGTTGTCCTTGATTGTTATTTATTTTCTACCCTTCTTCCCCAATTTGACATGCTGATATATTATAGCTTCAATAGTTTGTGTTTTATATTAAAATATATTAATAAAAGATTACATGAGAATAAAAAAAACAGATAGAAACTAAGATGTTGGTTCTTTGATTTTGACTCATTTATGACAAAAATGATTAAGAAATCTAACCACCCTAACCAATTAGGAGGAAAAAACAACAACAAAATAAAACGAAAAGACAGAGTACTTTGTTCAGCCCTGCTGGTTTTAACGGCTCCAACTCTTCGAGGCCCGGTGGACAGAAGACACCCGGCGAAGTGCCCTGGCCACACTGCCGACCCCGCCAGCTGAACAGCTCCCCGTCCTCCCAGCCACCTGTCCATAGGCTCCTCCTGCTGGGCATACGAACATCTTCCGAAAGTCCTGTCTTCGAGGCAAATAAATCAACAGTTCTCATGTCGTTAACTGTCATTTTCCTAGTATAAAATGTTTTCTGCCCCACGGGTAAAATCACGGTTTTTACAAAATATGGCTCTCAGCAAACATCGCAGCAGACAGACCGACACAGGACGTCCGTCAGCGCCCAGTCCGACGCAGGGTGAGGCACCAGCCTCGCCCCACAATCTGACCCAGGATATTCAATTAGAATCCAAGTCAAAGCTCGACACTTAACTTTCTCGGTTTACAAGAAACATAGGGGACAGAGAAACAAGTTAAGGAAACAATCAAATAGAAAACTGGTCTGGACACTTCAAAATGTCAATGCCAGGGGGGATCGAAGTAGGGGACCCAAGTAGACCCTAAAGAGATATAATCACCAAATGCAAGGTGTCAACTTTGTTTGGATTCTGGTTTTTAATAAAACACTATGTAAAGGCATTTAGATGAAAATGGGGAAAATCTAAATGTGAACTGGCCATCAGACTCTGCAGTTGAAAGGATATGTGCATCCTTTCTTCCCTCTTTCCTGCTGTTTTCCCTGCTTTAGTGATTCCATTCCCCTTTCCTCTGCTTGTATGCAGTATGAAAACTGTTACTTTTCATAGTTTGACAGCTACTCTGTTTGGTAAGAGAACACCCTCATTCTTAAGAGAGGTGTGCTGAGTTAGGGACCAGCTGTCACATCTGCCACTTACTTTCCAATAAACCAGCGAAAAATCATAAGTACACAATTACGTGTGTATATGTGTATGGGAGGGAGATAAATAAAGCAATTATTAAGAATCTTTTAATCTAATGTAAAGGACAGCATGGGAAATATAGTCAATAATATTAGAATAATTATGTGTGATGCCAGGTAGCACTGGGAATATCAGGGGGACACCCTGTAAAGTATGTGATTGTTTAATCACGGAGCTGTACACCTAAAACTGATACAAAAAATACTGAATATAAAGTGTAATTAAAAAATAAAGTTTTAAAAAATATTTGGGTCCAGACATAGGGAATTCAACCATTCTTTCAACTTGAATATAGATCTGAAATATGTTTAAATAAAAAAGTCCTTCTCTACCTCGAGGTTATAAAGATACCCTTCTACACTTTTTTTTATTAATGGTGTAGCTTTACCTTTCACAATGAGATTTTTGATTCCTCTAAAATTCATTCTGTATGTGGCATGAGATAAAGATCAGTTTATTCTCCTCTACATAAAGCTTTCCCTGAACGACCTTGAAATGATTTGTCCTTTCCCTAGTGATTTGTGGAGGAGGATTTCGGTTCCACTGAAAGAGCTAAGCAGAGGAAAGGGGAAAGGAATCACTAAAGCAGGGAAAACAGCAGGAAAGAGGGAAGAAAGGATGCACATAATGAAAGTAATAGAACTTAGCTGAGGAAAGACTAAGGAAAAATGAAGCTACTATCCACTTCCACATTCACTTAAGTATACAAGAAGTCAATGAAAAAAATAACCAAAAACCTATTGTAAAAAATATGCACAATCAAATCTATTCAGAAAACACCTAAATTATGTGGTATAATCTATTATCAAATCTATTCAGAAAACACCTAAATTATGTGATTGATACTACAACAAAAAGAACGTTTCCAGAAATTACACCGTCTCCTCCCAATCAGTACATTGGATTATGTTATACTAAGCATTTATTCCACTTAGAGCAAAACGGGTGGGTGGGAAAGTATTATAAGAGACATTAAACGCATCTTGAAGACTTTTTCTAAACTTTGAGATTCTAGGGGAACATTTAAAGGTGACTTTAAAAACTGTTTCTTAAACTCAGCACCTAGGTCAGACATTAAAAACACGAACTTACAGAACTCGTAACTCTCTGTTCCGTTACCCGCAGCAAGTCAGGAAACACAAACGTTCTCCACACGACAAGTCTAAATAAAACACACCTTTTGTTTTCAGCCAGGCTGGCTCCCTCGTCCTTCAGCTGTCTGCTTTTCTGGGCACAGCCTTCCAGGAGCACTTCTTTCCGGCGTTTACTGGCATGAAGCCAGTTCCCTTCATCACTCTCCGTGCTGGCATCCTTCTCATCGGCAGCTTCGGCTTCAAACTGCTGGGAAGTGACCTTTGAGACCTTCTCACCAATTTTCCTCTTCCATCCAAAGGAAGCCATTCTGGAAAGTGACAAAGAAACAGCTTTAAATTTCAAACTTGGCTCTTTAGAGAAGGATGCCAACTAGATGAATAAGGAATAAGGATCTGACTACCATTGGTTTTTAACACCTAATTAACCAGTGGCCCTAGGAAATAGTCATCAAAGCCTGCTAACTAAACACCAAGAAAGACACGTGGACATTATGCATCTCTTGATGGAAGCGACACTCCACCCACATGGACTCCGTCCAAAACTTCATTCTGAATCAGATCTAGCCTCCAGATGAGCATGCAAAATAATATGAGATGCAGACACATAAAAAAAGCAGAAAAATAAATGAAGCTGGCTTCTTCAAGAAATAAACTGTCAGAAAAAAAGAGAGAGGGAGAGAGGAAGATTGGAGGTAAACCCTTAGATTACAAGAGACTAAGAGATACAGTAACTAAATAGAATAAGTGGATCTCTTTTAGCTCTGGGTTCAAACAAGCCAATGGGGAGAAAACAAGGGGAATCAGAACACTGATCTGATATCTAATGATATTAAAAATAGTGGTATTTTAGTTGTGATAAATAATATTATGATAATGTTTATTTAAAACGTCTTTATCTTTTAGAAATATATGCTAAAATATTTCACATGAAATTATATGATATTTAGGAATTGTTTCAATGTAATCAGTGGGGGTTGGGATACAGCAGAGGAGAAATATAGATGAAAAGTTTGCTGTGAGTGAACAGCTGACAAAGTTAGGTGACCACCAGTACATAAGATTCCTTATACTTTTCTCTCTTCATGTATGTTCAACATTTTCCATAATAGTTTTTAAAAAATGCATATCTGGCAAATTCACAGTATTGGGTGAATCAAAAAAATAACAAATGTTAAACTGTTTTGCAAATCTGCAAAGATATACAAATGTAAGAGATAAAGAACAAAAGCATACTGACAGAACAAAGTGAACGGAAACCCTGGAAGAACTCAACAAACATTTACTTAGAGAAGGGATTCACTGAGGGATCCGAGAACTCTTACTAATTACATGGATGGGCTTAAAAATACTGAGAAACCCATGGAATTTTTATAAAATTTTGTATACACCTGTGTTCATTCTTAAAGGGGTCTAGGACCCCCAGGAGCTTAGAGTTCAGCTGATCAGCTTGAGGGATAGGAAACCCAATCACCCAGAAGTCCTCAGAAAACTATCAAAGAAAGGGTACTGTGGGAATAGGGGAGAGAGAAAACTGAAAGAGTGAATGAGTTCTAACAGCTATCAAGGTCTTCACTACTAATTCCCACCTGCAGTGTAAGTAATCACTAGGAGGAGGGGGCAGAACAGGGAGCAGGGCTGTGAGGCCGCTCACCGGGAAAGGCCCGAGATAATGACAGAACTTGCAGGGGCAAGAAAATTGTGAATAATGTGCCTAAGTTCTTTTATTTTAAGATTTTATTTATTTATTTATTTATATCTAGAGAGTGAGAAAGAAAGAAAGAAACATCAATATGTGCTTGCCTCCCACACACCCCAAAGTAGGGACCTGGCTGACAACCCAGGCATGTGCCCGAACTTCAAATCAAACCGTTTTCATTCACTGGCAGGCACTTAATCCACTGAGTCACACCAGCCAGGACATATGCCTAAATTCTTGATGAACATGAGCGCCAATAACTTACAGCAATCAGGAAGTGCATAGGCTGATACGGGTGAGCCAGATGCTTTACGATGCTTTACAAAGGAGCAGGGATTTTTAGAAAAACCCAAAGAAGGATACTAGGGGATTAGGACAATGTCAAACTCTCTCCCTAGACCCATTATAATATGAGAGATGAGACTCCTATGTCTGAAGATGACTATAAGTAACTTAGGGGAAGAACCAAGAAATGGCTAAAAATGGAAGTGTGGTTACTATGGGACAGAAGTCCAGAGGCACAGACTGAGGACAACGTGAGAGAACAGATCATTAGGGAAGTCTCACAAGATACCAGGATAATTCAGGATCAGATAGAAGGGTTGTGTTTATGACTGTCCTTAAGTGACAAGGATGAAGATGATTTAGTTTCCTGGTTTCAAGTTTCCGAACGGAACTTGTGAGGTACCCTAGCCCTGTGCATACAGATGGACACGTGGTGTGCTTCCTAAAGGCAAATTACATCATAACTCACCGGTCAGATCTGGAGATTATTGGCAGCAGGGGTTAGGGTAGGAAGAAAAGGATAAAAAGGACAGACGCACATGTATTTTTTAAAAATTAATACTTCATTTAGACTCTCACTACCACCCCCATGCTCCAACCCAAACCATTGTTTTAAATGCTGAAGACAGGCAGGTACAGGTCAAGGCCCCAGATGGTGGTTCTCAGCCTTGAATGAAGAAGCCACACTCCTCACTGCCGCAGGCGTTTCTGACATTCTTCTCCAGAAACCCTAGAGATCAAAGGCTGTGGAGGCCAGGACTCAGTGAGGCTTTAGGAGTATAATAGGCCTGATGTCCCCTATCAGTTGACAAGTTTAGCCTTGAAGAGAGGGACAAGAATACATTCCTCTTGGACAAGAGCTAATATTGAATGAAAACTACAGGCAAGTTCGAGGGAGAAAAAAAGAAAATGACAAATTTCATACCCCCAAGCTTCCCATTTTTTAGAGAAATAGGAAGCTAGTCACCTGTGCCAAGTAAAGGGAAAAGAACAGATCTGAGACATGACAACAGAAAAGATCTGAAACAGCCACTGTGAAGGACAGGAAAAGCAACCAAGGGATGCCAAACAGCATCGAGGGTGCAGAGGTTAAAAAGCACCAACCTCTGACCAAAACCAAAAGGACAGTTTTATACTCTCTTCAAAATTGTCTGGATACCACAATTACGGTTTGCGGTACAAAATAAGTGCTATCACAGAGTAAGCAAAAGATGCTAGAATGTCAGAGAAGAAACACTTCGGGTGGGATAGACTGAAGAATAAAAATTAGCCAGGTTTTTTAAAAGACAGGTGAGTCCTACAACATATACAACAACACACTTTCCCCCTTGGAAAATTTAACACTTCCAACTGATTCAGATACCTTAAATAATACATGTTTATTGTTCTTCTAAGGCGATTTGAACACTAAATTAAAACTTCTTGTAAAGCAGGCTTTCTTGAATCTGTAGTTAGATGCGCAAGGCACCAACACCCCAACCTTTGTATTTTCCACCAGGATAGAAAAACCGTATAGATAAATCATAGTCAAATTGCTTTCATGCTAAATTCATAAAACGACACAAAATCGTTTCAAGCAGAATTGTATTTAATTAATGCCATGAAAATTCTAAACAAAGATGTTGCGTTCTACATTCTTTTGCTGATACAATGAACCCTACAGTAGGCACTGGATTACTGCTGCCGGCGTGACAGGTCGCCCAGGCCCCAGCCTGAAGCTCGTCCTCGCAGCGCCGGAGGGTGCAGCACCGGAGGCGAAACCCCTGGGTGAACACGGCCAGGAAATCAAAACAGAACTCTTCTGGGCACAGCATGTATTCGGAGGTCAGGAAGTCAAGAAACGATTTACCCGAAAATGTCACCGCAAGACTGAACCCAGTTATTAGCGACCTCCCTTCATTTTTCACAACAATAACAACGTGCCAACTTCATCAAAGCTGCCCGGAACGTCCACGCGAGCCCCCAGCCCCGCCCTCGGCCGCGGCCGCAGACACAGCGCCCTCGGTTCCGCTCCTCCCACTGCTAAACCGCACCGACTCCCAGAAGGCGCAGGAGCCGCCAGAGCGCGGCTTCTAGGAGGGCCGGACCCCCAGACTGCTCGTCCCTAGACACCAACCTTGGTGTCCGGGTTATGCCACAGCCCAGCTAAATCTCAACTGCAACTTCTGAAGCACCTTCTCCCCTAACCACGACTCCCACTCGCCCCCTTTTCCTGCTCTTCCTCGGGTTTCTAGCCCCAATCGGGTGGCCTCACTTACCTGAGACAACTTCGATCCCGTGTTTACATTCCGCTTGACCTTTGCCCACAGGAAGCGGAAATCATAATGCCCAACCTCTGACCTGCCTACCTTTAAAGCCTAGGCTTCCAAGATGGGAAGTTGACTGACCGCGCAGCGTCCCAACTGTCCGGAGAAATCCGCAGGAAAGAGGCGCTTCTCAAAGCCTTTTTTAATCTGCGAATCTCTTTCCCTGGACCACAAATCCCAGAAGTCGCTGCGGCCAACCCCACCCCATTACCCTCTGGGGTTTGTAGTCCAGGCCACCCCGGCTGGGGGTGCCCTCTATCGGCAGGAGGGAGTGTCGAGTGCGCAGGCGCTCGCGCTGGGAGAGCAGGGCAAACTGGTTGCGCCCGCCCAAGTGCGCTCGGATAGCAGCCTGCGGAGCCTGGCGGTCCACCAGCCAGTGATTTGGGGGGCTTCACTGCATAAAGATATGCCCCTGCTGTAAACGAGGTCACGCCCTAGCTAATGAGGTCGGCCACACGCAGAGGCCCGAGTCAAACAATGAAAAGGGGTCTGGGGAGCGGATCCCAGGGTGCAGGCTCTGGGCTTCATGTAGGAAAACAGCGGAACCGAGAAGGGAGAAGAATTATGGTCTAGGGAAAAAAAAGCTGTGCTTCACGTCTCGAAAATAAGTGCGGGAAAGGCACCCAGGGAAATGTCGAGGCAACTGAAAACTTGAAATGGTTGTCACTGCAGCTGCGGGGGTCGGCCAGGCTCCTTCTGCCGAGGCCCCGCCACCAAGGTGGGGAGACCGGCTCACGGCTCACGCGGCCGCCGCTCGGAGCTTCGCAGCGGCCACGGGCCCCAGCCGCCAGACGCCCACCGCAACCACCGCTGCCGACAGCAGTGACCTCCCGGGACGTCTCCCCACGTCGCCAAACGTCCCTGTAAGAAAAGTTCTGCCACCGCTGCCCCGTGAAGACCCGCCGATCCCCGAGACCGTGTCTAAGTCAAAACCGTTTTCACACTGCTATGGAGACATCTTGGACACTTCCCAACGCCGACCTGAGTTTGCTCAAAGCAGGGAAAGGCGTGAGTGGAGAAGCGCGGGCGCCTCCGCGGCCATCGAAGCGGCGATCGCAGCGCATGGGCAGTCGCTTCTTCCCCCACACAGAGCTCGGAAAACTCGTCCCTCCAGACGGCCTTGGGGAAGCAGTGAAGATTATTAAAATGGCCCTTTCGTACAATTCCTTTGAATGCTCTGCAGGAGGAGGGCTTACTCACGGGGTACTTGTGCTGCACTCTGAAGTGCGACGTCCCCGTACATGCGCCTGTGAGATCGCCTTGCGGACCGAAGTGCCCACGGCTTGACTGGGGCACAGCTTCTACCCACGACGGACGGACCGGCTGGCTATTCCAGGCTTGGGCAGTTGATGGGACGTCTCTAGACAATGAACAAAGGGAGCCTGTTTCTTGCAAGAAAACTGTTGCCAATGATAAAATTCAAAAATTGAAACAAAACCTGTGATTTTGGGAAAAGATCTGCCATAACGATCTTGACAGCTTCCCAATACTTCCTTACTTTTCACAGATCATCTCGGGTGATAGATGTGACTTGTATGTATATGGTTGGATTAAAAGGCATCAGCATTCGTCAGAGCTGCGTCAGTGAACCTGTAGATCAAAGGCAGTCAGCGCACGACCGCGGGGGCCAGCCTGCTCCTGGCACCCACTCCCGTGATTCCTTCCCACTTTGCACCGGGGTAGTTCGTGCTAATTACAGGACATCGTTTTATGTTCTAAATTATAAGAGACGCTAAGATGGGGGCAGTGTCTCTTAAGCTGGGTAGAGGTTTATATACCATGTTCACCACAAACCTACAACCCTGAAAATTGGAGCCACTTACGGTTTGTGTACTTTTCTGCATATACCTCTATAAAAGTCTTTAAAGTGCATCCATCTTCCCAAGACACTCAGGGCTGCTTGTATGCTCTGGAGTTACATGGGCAGTGCTTGGTTAAGAGTAGCCATAGGAGGGGATATAAATTCACAGAATAATCAAATGATGCATGAAGTTGCCCTGCTCGGTGTGGCTCAGTGGACTGAGCCCCAGCCTGCAAACCAAAAGGTCACGAGTTCCATTCCCAGTCAGGGTACATGCCTGGGTTGCAGGCCAATGTTTCTCTCCCTCTCTTCCCTTCTCTCTAAAAATAGTCTTTTTAAAAAAGTGACAGCGTAAACAGCCAACAGAATAGCCCTCCAGAGTGAATCAATCAAAATTATTACTTTTTTTTGTCAGATCAGCAAAATCCATTTTTCGGTGTGTTGCAGAATTGTAGTAACTAGTTTGTGTGTGCCATGAGATGAAAAAGGTTGAAAAGCGGCCCAGCCGATGTGGCTCAGTCGGTTGGGCGTTTGCCCCACAAAGCTAGAGGTTACCACTTAACAGGCTGGGCACGGGCCTGCTTTGTGGTGTTCAGTCCCAACGAGACGCACAGGAGAGGCAGCAGATGGACGTCTCACTCTTCCACGCACCTCTACCTCCCCCTTCCCCTCTCTCTGAAATCAGTGAGCGTGACCTTGGGTAAAGATTAAAAAAAGAGGATGACCGAAAATTACTTAGTTCAAACCTTGCCTAACAAAAAACCACATGGAATACAAGATTTAATTCTAACTGAATTCTACCAGTAGTGTAATTCTAACTCTAACGTTAGAAGCTGGAGAGAAATGGCAGATGCTTTGGCTTTTATCATATATTTTTAAATATTTTGTTCAGGTGGTTGATTTTTAGATGAAATCAAAACTAATTTAGTTGCGATAAAAATTACAATGTTTGAATGTTAAAGTTTGTTCAAGCACTACATTTTATATTTAGGCACATTCTTTTAAAAGGAAGGTGGTGCAGATGGTCAGCTATAAAGTGCTGTATTCTTTTATTTAGTTTTCCCAGAGGTTAAAAAAAGTTAAGCACATCGTAACATGAAAAATGGTTTTCTTCATTATCCATTTTCTAAATGCATTTTAAATTACACACTTAAATATACTCCATTCAAAACAAACATGAGCATGTCTCAGAATACTGCACTACCAACACTGATTTCTACACCCAATTTATAGTTGTGTTGTATGTGGGGTCTCATTCATCCGGTCAGAACTCAAAATGAAAATGAAATCTCCACTGGAGGTAGGCAGTGGAAGGAGTTAGTTAAGATTTAAACAACACGCATTTTTCTTTCATCCAAAGGTGCCAGTCAGAGCTCAGGGGCAGTCCTGCGTCTGTGAATAGTGCCACTACGGGGTCAAAAAGGGCAGGGCAGGGGAGAGGAGGGCAGAACTGTTTGCACCAAGTCATTTAAAACTCTGCAAAACTATACAAGCATCTCAAGAGAAAATATAATCAAAGTAAAAGCAATGGAGTTTATTTCAGTGAAATTATTTTAAATTAGATATGATATATTAAGCTCCCATGTCCCCCAACCTGGTAGAAAAATTCCTCTCAGAGAGAAATCATTTATTTTAATGGCAAAATTTTTACATTTCAGTAAAATCTGTTATATTTAAAACTATGTATATAGTACATTTCTGGCAAAAACCTTATACATCTTTCAGTTGTCAAAACAAAGTAAAAATATGGTTGCATAAAATCACAAAAAATATAAATTGCTGAAAAGATAATAAAAAAAGATTAAAAATCATTTGCATTGACTCCTTTACATCTTCAATTAGTAAGAATTTGCAAACTACAATAAATTCATGAAAATTCTGGTGCAACCTTTACACACTCAATCAAAAGTTGTCATTTCAAATACCCCAGCTTAAAAAAGAATTTACTGCAATAGTCCGTGCATTTATCATACTATTTGTACAAGTGCAATATTAAGTATCTTCACAATAAAACTCAGTAACTAAAAGGAATCACAATAACTTAAAAAGAAGCAAAGTGTACAAAATTAACAATTTTTGGAAGGTCCTATTGAATTGGTTCCTCCTTTTGCTCCCCACCCACCCCAACAGCTTATAGAGACATTACAACAATGTCTTAGTTCTATATACATATTTGTAACTTTAAAAATACAGTTGTCTGTTCTTAACATCAGGAACACATGTTGCATTTAGAGACCTACTTAAAATCAGTATCTTTAAAACAAAGGGGCCACACTCAAGTTAGAACACAGTTTGGAACTTGTATTTAAATGGAACTGCTATCCTTTTATATAGCTTTCAGATTCCAAATTGAACAGAAGCAGCCCTGGACAGAAAGGAGCCAAGGTTTTTCATTTGAATTCAGTGCATGTTTCTAGGGGCGCTAGAGCCAAATCTGCAACTACAGTAACTGTGCAAGCTCTCCTGACATCTGAGTATATTCTTGTTTAATTACACAGGTGCTCAAAGTATTTGCAAAATAAAAACAAACATAAAAACTTCATATTAACAAGTAGTCTTAAAAGGGAAAAAAGATAACTCTGTTGCAATGGAAAACTGATTAACAGGAAAAATATCAATTTCTTAAAGTTAAAATAGTATAAGGCAAATATGGGTAATATTTTTATTTTTAATTAGCATACATGATACTAATTTTATCTGAGGTGACTTTAAATCTTCATTTATACCTATTATGTAATGCTATTACTAAGTGCAACAAAAACAACATATACCAGAAGTCTTAGAAAGATAAAGCATCTTTAGACAGTTCCCATAATGCCACTTTTTAAAAAGTAATTAAAATTCAAAGCAAATATGACCATTTAGAACTGTCCAATTTGTTCCATATTTCATCAAAATGTCATATCCGACTAAGGACACACAACCAAATGCAATGTGTAAACTCGAATTGGACCTGGTTCGAAATAACCAGCCATAAAAGAAATCTGGAGAACAAGTGAGGAATCTAAATATGCATGATTAGATGACATTAGGGAATTATGTTTGTGATAGGACTGCTTTTCAAGGACAGTATCATTATTTTGAGCTCATGCTTGACCTGTCGAGGGCCAATGAGTATGTCTACAACATCCAAATGGTTCAGGGAAGAAGAACATATCATACAGACACATATATATGTATAACCAGATCTATATACATGACTAGATATAAAGCAGATGTGGCAACATGTTAACAAGCATTGAATCCAAGTGATGGATACACATGTAAAAATGTTTATAATAAAATTTGGGAGAAAAAGTCATATCTGAACATTGAAACAGTTTGTAAGAGATGTTTTTTCTGTGCACTGAATCAGTTTAAAAGATACATAACAGAATAACAAGAAGTGTTTGCACACACTCAACACTGACTGACAAGTGCAGAGGAATCTGTGAGATTGGCAAAAACCACATGATTTATTTACAGTATATGCAACTCAGCTCTTTATGTGACAAAAAGAGCAATTTATGTACAGAATACAACGGGACAAATTGTTAAGATTAAACTTAGTGCCTAGAATATCTCAACATGTTTATTCTGTGTGTTTTTCTGACTTAAGTAAAGAAAGAACTGTCACGAGTCTGAAGAGCTTTGATGTGACTTACCGTGTGCTGCAGCCCCCTGAGGAGGGACACGGAGGAGCCGGCCACCCGCACCGTCCCTACCATCGGGAAATACCCGCTACTTACGTTAACGGGCCTAGAAAACAAAACTCACCTCTAAAGTTCTCTTGAGGATTCTAGGCAAATATTTATTGAACAAATTCATGAAGCAAATATATAACACAACGTGTAATAATATATGAAGGCCTTTATGGTAAATTAATATTCTACAAAGCCCTGTGTACAACTAAATATAAAATAGCCAAAAATCAAGTGAGCCTGAGAGACGTATTCATTGTGTATATTATATTATGCTATATGCCTACTGAACAAAAACAAAATTATCTTAATTCATTTTTGCACATTAGAATGTTAACTACTGATCACATTCCAATCCTTGTGCAAAAAATATTCTGAAAGGCCAACCTCAGTTATAATAATATATAACTTGATTATAAATGGAAGCATTTGGCTATGATTTATTATGCATGCTTATTGCTATCAAAGAAATAAGCAAAGTTTTAGGTTTACTGTGCAAGAATTTTAATTAGATTCGCGCACATCTCAAAAAATTCTATTGTGTGACTTCCGGGTCTTGGAGTTAAGTCAACAGGAGAAGAGTCCAGTGAGGTCACGGATGAGGTAAGAGAAGCTTCTGAGGATTTTCCGTGAGCCTCAGCATCTGAATCACTCCTTTGGCAAGATCGATAGTTGCTAACTGATCCCGACCTCTGTGGCGTAGCGGTCCCTGACTTGGCTTCAGTCATTTCATCTGGGTAAAACAAGAATTCAAGTTATTATAATCCATTACACCCACTACAAAAGAATTTTAATAGTACTTCATTTTCTTCTCTGAGTGTGGCCATTGACTAGCCAACAAGAGCATGTCTATTTTGAATACTTTCTCAAACAGAGGAAAAGCACCTGTGTGAAATTACTCACCTTTTAAAAAATAATCTTACTAATTTATTTATTTATTTATTTTTAGATTTTATTTATTTATCTTAGGAGGTGAAGAAAAAGAGAGAGGGAGAGAAATATTAATGTATGGTTACTTTTCCTGCATCCCCTGCTGGGAACTGGCCTGCAACCCAGGCATGTGCCCTGACTGGGAATCGAACCACGATCCTTTGCTTCACAGGCCCGCACTCAATCCACTGAGGTACACCAGCCAGGGCTTACTCACCTTTTTTACATACAACATGTATTCTCCTGATGGCTAATCAAGATTGGGTACAGTACACAGCTACTCATCAATCTTGCAATCCAAGATTAAGAGCCCAATAAACTAATAACTTGTGGCTTAATAACCATCATTCCCTAGCAATAAAAATTAACCCCTCTAAAATAAAATGCACAGAATAAATGCACTCTTTGAAGATATTTTGGAAATCATCTCATCCAACTCCTCGTTTTTTTGATATGAAAAGACACCCCCAAAAGTTAAGTGACTCCCCATGGGTAACAAATAAACAGAGAACCCAGATCTCCTAACTCCCATCTCGGAGCTTTTCACTCTCCATTTTCTCTCCGTATTTGATTAAAGATCTCATAAAAGAGCAGCAATGCTCCAAATCATGGCAATGAACAAAAGCAAGAAAAAACTGAAGTTAGGAACACAATACAAAAACAGTAAATGGTCGCTGCATTGGTAAACATAGGTGCTGAGGTCGAGAATCTGATCCAAATACAAAGAAGTAAAACCACTCCGTATCTCAGACTGCAGTAGGACAGGCTGGCAGACAAATGCCCTTTAGACGTAAAGATGAGCAGTCAAACAGGTTTGGCCAGCCCATCACAACCCATCCGTCTCTGTGATACTATGTAGACTCTACCTCTGAGTTTATAGGGAAGATAAAAAATTCGCGCGTCACTCTCACCTGACGATTCCATACAATCTTAGAGGAACAAAAATGACAACACATCTTAACTCAATTGATCTGGCCAATGAAGAAAGGCCATAAACATTTAAGCACACTTTTTGAAAGGTAAATAAAATTGGAATCATGTAACTAACAAAAACTATAAAAGATGCTGTCTCTGAGTTCAGAGGAGAAAATCACCAGAAGCCCCTACAAGCGGGTCTCTCCTAAGTGGCCAGCAGGAAATGGTACTCAGCAAATAGTTCCCTGTCCTGTGAGCGACTAATGAAATCTACTTACTGCGCCTTTTCGCTCAGCTCGAAAAGCTAGTAACTATCCTCTAATCCTTAAATGAAAAAAATAAAAATTTTATTAAGTATCAGATATAAAAATTATTTAATGAAAATGTACAGAAAAGGCAATGATTATTTCTAAATAAAACATTTTATCTTGTCAGAACGAACCACATTCAAAAAACAGAAATGTGGCAAAAACATCACTTTAGGACCAGACTGCACCTGGCTTTAAGGATTCCACAAGAGAATCTTAAAAAGTCAACATGCTCTAAGATTACAAGAATAACAAGACTCAAAGATGCTGACATTGCAAAGGCATAATCTCACGTTTTACATTCTTTTACTACTGAGTTATTAGGAATGATTCAAGAAGCTTCAGAAAAATCAAAGACTAAAAAGCCAAGTTAGGTAACAAAGTCTATTATTATTATGCCTCTCTGGTGTTTTGTGATGTACATACCATCAATACTTCGGAAATCCAATAAATACGTTCGACTGTCCACTTGGTATAACTGTAGGCTCATTTTGGAGTACGTACTTGTCACAGGATTCTTTCTTCGAACTCGCAAATAGTATGGGTTTACAACCTAGCGTATTGTGTGGACAAAGACAGCGTCAAACGCAATTCTTCTACAAAACACTACAGGTTTGCAAATGTACTAATTAACAGTCAGAATGCTCTTTCCCTCCTACCTTCCATTCATAATCCAGTTGTTTAATTGCTCTACAGACTTCTGCCATGATATCATTTGGTCGACTCTGACTTCTAATTCCCAAATGCCATTTTGCTTTCCTTACACCTTGGTGTTTGGATTTCTGTGGATTTAACTCATCGAGGGTATGGCGTGCCCTTGGTGTTTCGGCAACCAAGAAGGGCACTCGTTCGGGATGGGGCCGAGTCAAATGGTGATCGTCGAGAAAAGAATCAGGCGGGCTGGTGGCCAGGTAAAAATCCTTGGCCTCGTTCATGATCCTCCGGTTATCGATGATGAGGTGGTAGGCGACCGCCAAGGGGTCCTGGTGGTTTCTGTTGTACAGGCAGCTGAGGACCTCCTCTTCGGAGCACTCGAACTTGTCACACACCTCCTTCAGGGCTTCATCATCGATCATGGTGGAGCTGTACGACGGGTCCTCCGGAAAGAGGTATTTTGGAAGATCCTGCTTGAACCACTCGTGTTCCCTGAGAGAAACAGGCAGGGCCAGCAGAAGGACTGTGAGTACAGATGAGACTGAAAGCAACGGTCTGGAGAACTGAGGATACAAATTCATGTGTATTTATACTCATACTATATCGTCATTTTTTTAAACGGAGACTTTCTGGCTCACATTTCTTTGTATGTTTTAGAGGAAATGCTGCGGCCTCCCTCTGATTTCAAGAGGGAGAAGGCATCACTATAGTAACAGGAAAAGAAACGCAGATACTTTAGATTACATTTAAACTGTAAAAATGTTAACAAGAAAAAGCATCTCTCACTCAGATATTCCACAGTGTGAATCTCAGAACATGATCTGTCCCTTTCGTCAGCTGGTAGGACCACGCCCCGACCCTGCGGCCCATCTTGGCGGGTCTGCAGCCCAGTGAAGGGAGAGGACCTGGGCGCTGCGTGCCCAGGTAACCTTTCCTCCTCCCATCTCCCTGACGCTTCCCTGTCTCCTATCCCAGATCCACACCTGATTTCCTCCTTCCTTGTCCCTCCATCTTGGAGAAATGTGTCGTCTACTGAGACTTCTCCAAAGACAAATTCCCATGGGGGTGGGGGGTGGGAAGGGACAGAATAGTAGAAGAAACATTGCTTGCAGCCAACTGTAAAAGTCAGAAATGGCTCACCCAGCCCTGACCTCTGTGGCTCAGTTAGCTGGGAATTTTCCTGCAAAGAGAAAGGTCACCAGTTCGATTCCCAGTCACAGCACATGCCTGGGTTGTGGGTTTGGCCCCCAGTTGGGGCGTCGACCAGAGGCAATCAATCGATGTTTCTCTTGAACATCAATGTTTCTTTTCCTCTTTCTCCCTCCCTCCCCTCGCTCTAAAAATAAATAAAATGAAGTATATTTTTAAAATTTGAGAAGTAAATTTGTCACCATCACTTTTGTGATGGTACCATCACTAACAGCTTATTTAAGCTATTAGTTTGAACCACATGAAAACTGCCATGTGGACAGACTTTTTACCTGCAGAACAGCAATTTCATACATGATTCAATGTCTGCTACTACAGAAAATACATGTCAATGGCTATTAAAATGTCCTCATTCCTTGAGATGAACAAAAGGAGAAAATATAATTCGTAATATCAGAACCGAAATTGCCACATTAAGTTTACTACTGAAGAGTGTTAATCCTGATGGGAACACACAGAGTCAGACACGAGGCACACTGGAGAACAGCTCAGAGGACCACTATGAAAATCGAACAGTCTTCTGCTGTCCTTTCTTTATTAGTTAGTTTTTAATTTAAAAAGCAATGCAATGTTCATTATTATAATTTCAAAACAAAGACGCATAGTAAAAAGTGCAAACCCTCCCTCCTCCCAATCCTACGTCCCTAAGGTAGCCAGTACGGTGTGTATTTTTAAATAACAAAATTAATAAATGTGTCTATACACTATTTTTAACATAAAGACAGCACAGGCTGCCCTCTAACTGTTTCTGTCCCTTCCCTCACATCACCGACACCATGGGATCTGGCCGCCCCCGGTGGCTTTGTCACCTGATGTCTTTGACTGTGGCCCTCTTCATGGGGTCCACCTGCAGCATGTGCTTCAGGAGGCTGATCACAGAAGGGTTTAAATACTGCGGGGTGTAGAAGATGCCGTCACATATCTTCTTGAAAAGGGTTGGCACGTGGTCATCGTCAAACGGAAGGGTCCCACACAGTAGCGCATAGAGGATGACCCCGCTGCTCCATATGTCTACCTCCGGACCCGCATACAGTCTGTAACAGGAAACACCCACCGGGTTAAATGGTCACCACTAACTTAAGGGTCCGTCGCTGTGCAAAAATGTTAAGAATGGATACTGAGTAAGTACAAGGGGGAACCCCCCAAAAAACTGGAATTCATCTTCTGGAGGGTGGGCCCCTGGAAATACAGGCTTCCCCACTCAGGTGAGTGTTCTAGGAACCTGTCTGTATCAGTGCACCTGCTGGCACTGCTGTGAGAGGCTGCGTTTGTTCAGCTTCACGGAATTTCTTTTGAAGACTCTTCCAACACGTCTGCCCTTTTCATGATGGGTGATTTACGAGCACGCCTGCTGACACCAAGCAGTGTTCAGCAGTTTTTGGCCAAAAACAGCCTGACCCCAAAGCCGTGCCCTCCCTATTCATGCAATCTCCCCCTAAGCTACTTTTTCTCTTTTCCCCCATGAAAAAAGTCCTCAAAGAGAAACATTTTGCTGATGTGGAAGAAGTGAAACAGAAAACAGGAGAAGCACTAAAAGGCATCATAATTGACGGGGGTTCAAAGCAGTGGAAACCGTCTCGGTGGGTGTACTGCATCATGTAGAGAGCACTTTAAAGGTGACTGAGGTTTAAACACGTTAGAATAAACACACGGCTTTTTATAAATAGATTCTGGGGTTTGGGGGGTCCCCCCTTATAACTATTAGTCAGAATACAGCTTGTGTAATCAATGCTGAATACTACACATAAAGATTTTATACTAATTCTATCAGTACTTTCTTTGAAAACAAAAGAACTTTTTTTTAAGTTATAGACTATAGCTGAACTTCTGTCCTCCCTACCTTACACAGTCCTTATGAGATCCAACCAATAAGGCCAAGCCTTGAACAAATATATCATCACTGAATTTAAAACCCTCATAGTCTGGTTACAGAGGAGGGAGTAAACGACCTTGGCCGGAGGCTGGGGAAGGCAGCCAAGCGCACTGGTTCACAGACCACTGTGTTTGCAATACACTGTAGCCAACCGACTATGCTAGTTGCAGACTATTAGAAAAGCCATTCCAAGTTGGGCTTCAGAGAAAGGACTTATTTAAATTGTTAAATAAATTGTTCTACTGATAACAGGCACTGTTTTGAAAGTAAAAGTTCCCATTCATATGATCTTACATAAAGGCTTATGCAAACCAAGAAAATCCAACTTCAGTCATGGCCTGTTGCATAAATGCGTGACCATGATAACTTATTTCTATTTATTTAACCTTGCCCCCAGGATCTGGGGTCCTGAATTGTTTTCTCCCCTAAAGAACTGAGACAACACAAATGAAATATTTATTCATAGAATTTTAAACATTAATATAAAATGATGAAACTCAGTAAATCTAAATTTAGGATGCCTCTGCCTTATTCATAGCAATGACCTGACAGAAATACTTCTCCGAGCGAGTCAGGCAAGCGAGCTGATGGACACAGAAGGAAATGCTCTAATGTCTCTGCACTGCGAATTAATCAGGATGTGGGAAACGCAAACAAAGAAACACGTTTTAAATAAAAGTTCTTAAAAGTTAACTATTAAAAACTAGCAAACAAAAGCAACCTTCTGTTTTGAATTTCAGTGGTATAGTGAACAATTACTCTTAACGAAATTAAATTTCCCTGTTGTCTAAACTATTCAAAAAGCTGTACCTTACAAAGATTCTCATCTTCCCAAACATTAGGTTAGTAAATTGAGAGGCCAGATTTTTTTTAATTTTGCAGTCTCTAAAAGATTTTTTAAATGAAAATTCAAAATGCACGAGGTCTGAAGATTTTACTAATACTTGAGTCCAATTCTCCAACCTTAAGCTACTACAAAATACCATCTATTTAAAAAAAAGGTACACATTATACTTTTAATTCTTCATCTAAGTAAACAATAAGCCATTCTAGCTATTAGATATTTCTGTATTATTCAAGTTTTTAATGTGGTACCTCTCTTTAAAACTCACTATTGTTAAAGCTTCAGTTTCTTCCACCAGGAAAATAACTGTTCTCATCTAACTACTTTACTATAATATTGACTTTGCATACCAACATTTTCCTCCATAAATGGAGTCCTTAATTACAGTGTTTTATTCTTAAAACAGAACATTTTCTGGATAAGAAAAGAGTAAGCCTTAAGCCTCTCTCCTCTCATCAGAATTAAACACTACAGGCACTACAGACTAGCAAAAGCCAGGCGAGAATGACCATTACAAAGGCATGGAGGGCGGGGAGAGTCAGATACTACCTTCCTGAAATTACTTCGGGTGCAGCATAGTTGGGGGAGCCACAACTTGTTCTTAAAAATTCACCATCTGACATCATGTTTGAAAGACCTGAAAATGCACAAAATCAACTACTCAAGATTTCCCAAGGACAAAAATAAAAGCAAAACTCCATTAAACAATACAAGTGAGTTTGCATTAAGGAAATAAATCATTTTATGCTTTGCTCTAACAAAATTTATAGTTTTGTTAGAACTATAACATTCCCAAATATTTTGCCATTGTGCCCTAAAATTTGTCATGTATTTCAACATTTAAAATTAGTGCACTTTGGGAGTTTAATGTGTATATATTAAGCTATTAGTTACTGTGCTTACTAGAATAAACTTGACGTTTAAATTTTACTAGTACAGAAATTACTAAGGAAAAATGTAGAACAGAGGAGTAGAAGAATTAAAAGTTTCTCTCAACCCCTGTTCTGATTCTTTAATAAGATATAATAATTTCAGAAATCAAGGTTTCCTCATAGTTTTACTCCAAAAAGACATCTCTGCCTTCCCCAAAATGTCCTGTATAAAAATGATTAGCACAGTTGTGGTACAAGACAGTCAGATAATGTAGTCAACTACCAAAGAACAAAACAAAACAAAACAATAATAGCTTAGGGCTGCCGGCACTGCTCAGTGAATCTCCAGACACTAAAACATATACACACTCAAAGCTGAGGAGAATACAAGACTCTCCTCTGAGTGGAACCGAAGCAACAGAAAGTTGCAGAGATTCATTTTTCACTCAGATTTCATAATGCTGATGGCCATTTAGGTAAGAAATAAAGGGAAAGTAAACTCACTTTGATGATCCGAATAATGTTCCTCAAGCTGAAATCATGTTTTTCTCAAGTTGAAATTGGTTTTCTATCATTTAAAATACCCTTTCTTTGCCCTGGCTGGTATGGCTCAGTGGATTGAGTACCAGTCTGGAAACCAAAAGGTCACGGGTTCGATTCCCAGTCAGGGTACATGCCTGGGTTGTGAGCCAGGTCTCCAGTTGGGGGCGTGTGAGAGGTAACTGATTGATGTTTCTCTCACATGTCCATATTTCTCTCCCTTTCTATCTCCCTCCCTTCCTCTCTCTCTAAAAAGTAAATAAATAAAATAAAATAAATACCTTTTTCTTCCTAAAATAACTTTATTCATATAGTTTACCTTCTGGCTTTCCTCGCTTGCATAACTGCACCCCAGGCTCTTTCCTCTCTCTCCATAACTGATCAAAAGGACACACTGGCAACAGGTCGCTAACTCCTCCTTCATATGTAACAAATGGGCTCCGTCAAGTAATGTCTCTACTGCCACCGACTTACACGGTTTGCCCGCTGTCACAAAACGCAGTTTGAAAGACACACAGCTAAGAAGAGAGAATTCCTTATTTTCCCCTTCGTATATGTGCTCGTGAACAGAACAGTGCAGATTCGCTACTCTGGGAAACTCGGTCCGTGACACACAGGTACACGTTATCTGAGGACACACGGCGGCCCACACAGCGAACGGAGGAAACCGAACCCCTCACCAAAGTCGGCTATCTTGGCGTTCATGTGCGCGTCGAGCAGGACGTTTTCCGGTTTCAGGTCCCTGTGGACCACCATGTGCCTGTGGCAGTAGTCCACGCCAGAGAGGATTTGTTGGAACAGACGTCGACTTTCTTTTTCATCCAGCTAAGAAAAGCAGAGAGACATCTTAAAGGTGTGTCTTTCCAAAGAAATTCTTCTACCTACAGTTCTCCGAGCTATAAAACCGTACGATGCACGAACCCTTCCAATGAACCTCACTTGTAAGATACTTCTGAAATGCACAGGAGGGACAGGCAGCCGGAGCGGAAGTGCTCAGAGGGTCCCGGAACCGAAATCGGCAGCCCGGCCTGCTACCGTCCGCGCCCTCCTGAGGGCGGCGTCCCAGCCTGCGCTCCTCCCGTCTCACCAGCCAGTTCAAATCACGCCGAGTTCTGCTTAAAACTAGGCTGCTTCCTCCCATAAGTTCAGAACGTTTCATCATCACTGTGCCACGTAGTGTTTAAGGATATATAGCAACAAGTAAAACAAAGGGCCTAATACAGTTGATAAAAATAGACAACTAAGTAAATGAGTGACAGTGCTCTGGAGAAAAATAAAGCAGGGTAGGACACAGAGAGTGACGTTGTGGTAGGGACACTATTTTAAGCTACAAGAGGAATTAACATTTAAGCACTGCTAATAAATTAGCAAGCAACCATCTTATTTTATGTTCTGAAATAAAAGACATTTTAATTCTAACAAAAGAAAAACCTTAATTTCATTTATTTTACAAAAATATAAAAGCATTTATCTCTAATCTGCTTACTGAAAAAATTATGCTGCAAATACATTTTTTAGCTCAATATTTATTTTATTTTTAATTTTTTCTTTTTTTTATTGTTGGTCAAGGATGGTTGTCTCCATTTTCCCGCACATTTTTGAAAATAGTCTTTTAAAAATTCTTTTTTTCAGCCTGGCTGGTGTGGCTCAGGTGGCTGGAGCACCATCTACAGACTGGACTCCCCGTCCGGGAGCAGGCCCTGCCCTGGTGTGTACGAGAAGGCAGCCCCAGACAGTGTTCCTCTGTCACAGCAACGTCTGTCTGTCTGTCTCCCCTCCCCCAGTCTCTCCCTCTAAAAGCAATGAGAAAACGTCCTCGGGCAAGGATAAAAAAAATAATAATAAATAAATAAAATTAAAATTAAAATAATACAATAAAATACTCTTTCCATTTATCTGTATTTCTTTGTTTTTTCCATAATCATTACTTAGACATACTTGCCCCTAACAAGTCATACTTAATAAAAAGCTATTAATCCTTTAGGTGAAGGAGTCTACTACACAGTTCTGTGACCACAAAACTGAACCACAAATTAGCATTCTCAGAGTAGACTTTTGTACCTTAAATGACATGGACAATCTGGGAGAAAGATGAAATGATTTTTTAATGCAAAATTAAAACTACCAAAGTACTATGATATCCTTCCTCTGAAAAAAATACGACTGCATTAGCAATCTTAACACCTTTACTTCTAGAAGAAATGTAGGTTCATTTTTTAATACTTTATATCAAATACACTAAAGGAAAAAAAGAATGCATTCTAAATGTGAAAGAGAAGAAAACTGATTAAACAAAATGTAAGTGGTAAAATAAGTAGACAGGCTACAAAAATGAAGATTACACTATATTACTAACACAGCACGAAGGAATGAAGGCGGAAACTGCGACGGAAGATTAGAAAAGACAAAGCACATTTCTGGTTACACACGGCAGGCTGAACCGTCTGTCTATGCTCCTTGAACTATTACTGAAGTGGCATCATTAGATAAGGACAGACAGAACCAGAGGAGACAGCTATCAGGGGCAGCCAAACTGGAGTGTGGATGCACAGTGATACACACTTCACCGGCCAGAAGACCCCTGAACACAAGCCGACGGGGATGGAAAGCAGCCATGAACCTGCCTCTGCACAGGACCCTGGAAAACTCGGGAGGTGGGAGTATTGGTAATTTTTGAAGGTAGAAGCAAGAGGTGGGCTGACAACCAGTTGAAGAAAGAAATGTCCAACTCCCCTCTGCTAGGGAAGAAGACCGTGATTTACTCTTCAGTGAGGCTGACCCAGCTCTGTCCTCAAGGACTCCAAGGCGGGCATGAGGCGCCAGAAGGAAAACAGGGGGATTAAATGAAAGTCGACAAACTGACCGGGAACACCCTGCAGCCCCCACCCCACTCAGGGAGCCGGCAGCTAAGCGGGTGCTCTCAGGGAGACCGGAAGGCTTCTTGTGGAGCGACTGTCTACCCAAGGAAAGGTATTCATGATTGCTGATGTGCCCTAACACGACGGCCGGGTCGCCACCTAGTCAACCTGTGGGGAGGCCCACCAATCAGTAAGTTCCACCCGCGTGAGCCTGGCCTATAGTACCTCGCTTTCCAATGCAGGGACAGTGAATGAGGGGGGGCCAGTGCGCAGAAGACAAGGACCGACAAAGGGAACGACAGCAACATAATGAGACGGAGCACAGAGCGTGCAGAAACAGTGCAGGGAACACAAGAAAAAGTTTCACTGCCATTTTCAGACAGATAAGAGTATCACATTTGTGGAGGAAAAAAATAGGCTATTTAAAGAAAGAACATTTCAGGAACCAAGATCTTTGAAATAGAAAATGACAAATGAAATTTTAATAAGCAACAGATAAAAACTGAAGAAAATTCCCATAAAGCAAACTGACCAAAAAAAGAAAAAGAAAAATAGAAAAGAGAACGAAGATCCCCCTCAATGTGTGCCTACTTCCATCTTCTCCAGGCAGGAAGGGACGGAGGGGTAGGAGCGGGAGGCAGCACAGTGAACAGGGAAGTGCAGTGTCTAAAACTTCAATGAACCACGGTAAGAACTGGCCAATCAAAATTAACGTGAATAATAAGCTGAGTCTGGTGAAAGTAAACATACAGAGGACGAAGGAATGAATGATGTAAAGACCTTCAGACTGGGAAGGAAACACAAAGGGTTCTCAGTTCTGGACACGGCTCTTCCATGAGAGGCTTCTGCGCGCCACGCAACCTGGATGTGAGAAACGTGTGGGCGGGGGCAGCGTGCGGGTTTTGTATCTGTTAACTCAAGACTGCTCAAATGTCTTCTAAAGCTCCTTCCAGTCTAAATTCTTTAAGTCTAATTCCTGCTTCCTTCATGCAGCCTGTTCTTACTACTCTGGGTACATCAGATTTCTGAAACCAAGAAATGAATGCAAGCTAAATGTGGTAGGGCTAACCAGCAAGGCCTGGCTCTGTAAGTATTAGGGACATTTTGTAAGGATTAAATATATACAATATTTCAAGACATATATTAAAAGCATTTGTAGGCCCCAGAGCATGGAGCCTAAGGATCATGAGTTCTGGGATCTCGTTACAATTCTGTCATGAATAAATCACATGACCTTGAGCGGTTACATACACTATATACACTGTGAGTCTCCCCACATCTGTGTAAACTGACTAAGGAAATAATCTATAAGGTCCTTACTATTCTAATAATCTATGATTCTAGACAAATATATGACTAAGGGAAAAGATTATTAAATAGACCTCTTAACAAAATTGCTTTCCAGTATCTTAAAGCTCATAAGGGACAAGGAGAATTACAAAACAGATACAGGATTAAATCAGAACTGCTTACCCTTCCATTTTTACAGATATAATCAAATAGCTCTCCTCCTGAGACATATTCCATCACCATGAAAATGTCAGAAGGTGTACTGATGACCTGGTACCTGGTGAGAGAAAACATTGCCTGCCAACGTTAAAACATGCATGTTTATTCATTCAATAAATGTCTACTAAGTGCCCACAATATTCCAGGTACTGCACTAAGAGCTGGGGAAACTGCAGGAAGCAAAACATTTCCGCCCTCCTGGAGTTCATGTTCTAGGAGCCAGGAAACAAACATTAAATGAACAGGCAATGAGTCGGGTGGTGGCACATGCTAGGAAGAGGAAGAGAGCAAACCAAGGGTGATCTTTCACATGGAGCCCAAGGAAGGCCTCTCAGACAGAGCAGTATCCGAGCAGAGCCCCGTGGAAGTCAGGGAGCAAACTGTGCCACTGTCCAGGAAGGAGGTGACCCAGGCAGAGGGAGCAGCAAGCACAAAGGGCACCCCCCAGGTGGAAGCCTGCCTGGCACGTTTAAGCCATGGTAAGAAGGCTGGCAGGGGGAGCTGGGACAGAGAAACAGACGTGGAGTCGAAGAGGTAACGGGAGACCCAAGGGCAGAGAACCTTCCAAGCCATGACAGAGCTGTGGCTCTTACTCTAAGGGAGACGAAGGTTTTAGACAAAGCAGGCGTGTGGTCTGGCCTAGACACACGTTAGCGGTGGCAGCATCACGAAGAACTGACCGTAGATAGTCCAGGTGGACGCAGGAGCTGCGGAAGCAGTCCCTGCGCAACCTGGAGGCAACTCAGACCAGGCTGATGGCTACGAAGGAGCTGGAAGGAAGATGTGGGATGGAGGGTGGGAAGTGAGAGCAACGGGGAAGTTAAGTTTCCACCCCAAGGAGCTGGACATTCACCGAGACGGTGCAAACTGTGGGGAGGGCAGGTTTGGGAGGGTAACAGCTCAGTTCCAGCCAAGCGGCCTTTCTTGTGCTCTGTGGACACCCATGTGGACGACTAAAGCAGGTGGTGGGCACGAGCCTGGGGCTACGGGAAGAGGCTTCGAAGCAGAGGTGGGTGTTCAGGGGTCATCAGCGTACGGATGGTGTTTACAGCCACTGCACCTCAGTAAATGAGGTGAGTGGAACCGATCTGGACTCAGCCAGCTCAGCACAGAAATCGCAGCAGTTTCAACCTGCAGTCTGTGGAACAAAGCTGAGCAGTAAACGAATCATCTGAAAACCCTACAGCTGGAGACTGTAAAACAACAGTAACAGCACTGCCCTTCTGAGATACTGGGTTCCTGATCTTCTGAACAGTTACTTGTTTGATCAGATGTACACAACACGGGAGAAACCCTTTCCGCTGCGTCAACTCTACCGAGGCTCACTGACGTGTGGATGTGGTCCTAGCAATCGCTGCGGGCTCTGCGGCGCGCAGGGCACTGCACGCTCTCCATCAGAAGGGCACGGATGCAGAACACAAAACAGCACGGGAAGGTAACGGCTGACGAGCACAAGGGCAGAGCAGGGACACAGGCTTAAGTGACATGGGATGGGGTGAGACAAACACAGGAACAGGAAGCAACTTCGAAAGCCTCAGGAACAGACAAAGGAAAAGACAGTCATCTTTCTCACTTCTCGTACTAATTAGGCAACAAAAGTGATGAAAAAAGTGACAGCACTGTACGTGATACAATCGGAGCTTACAGTTTAATAATGTGAGGATGCCTGAAGAGCTTGAGGTTCTGGATTTCCCTGCGGATCTTCCCCACCACGTCGAGGCTGCGGATCTTCTGCCGGTTGAGTATCTTCACCGCAACTTTGTGCCCGGTCAGCTCGTGCCTGCCGACTGTGGGGGGAGCGTGTCAAGGTTAGTGCCCGGCCTGCCGGGTACTTACGCAGACATATTCCAAGAGTGGTAATCCTAGCAGTCTGGGAAATTTCACTTCCTTTCACCCCCACCCGACTGCCCGTGTTTACACGAGCAGGTAAGTGGGAGAACACAGGAGAACCAGAAACACTGGCTCCTTCCAGGAAGCTGGACGGCTAAGGGAGAAAGGCGAGACAGAGCCTTCTGTTTGCACTTTTAAATTCTCTTCATTTATTTTTCATTCATAAAACTATAACATCACACATACAAATTGAATCACACACGCATTTTTTCTTTTGGTGTGCAGTTCTACAGATTTTAACACGCGTGGGTACTGGCGTCACCACCATCACCAGCAGACACAGACGAGCTCCGTCACCCCACAAACCTCCCTGCCCGTGACCCTGGGACCCTCTGAAAACGTGGTTCGTGGGCATGTAGTTTCCATTTTTTAATGTAAGAAAAAAAAATTAAGTGATTATCTTTTAATTTTGAATGCAATGCCCTGATATTCAAGGGTGACAGAATTCGGACATTTCTACAGAGGCAAAGTCTCCAAAAATCTCACCCTTTCTCCAGAACCAAGACGAGGGTACCCACTACAGGAGAAAAACGAACAGGACCCCCAATATGGTAATGGAGTGAAGTCCTAGGTGAACAGATACGCAGCAGGCCCGGAAGGCAACCAATCCACACAGAAATGTGACAGGGAAGCCAACGTGGTTACTTCCATGGGGGGGAGTCTTCCAGGTGTGGAAGTGGGGAATACTGTACTGACAGAATTTACAGAGACATTTGAAGATGTGGGGAATTTCAATGTAGGTTCAAAGAAAACTAAACATGAAAACATGAGGTAAGAACTCCAGGGAAATTAAAAGTTCTATAGAAAATATAGTCATGACATTGGCTTACCAAACAGTTCTGATACAGTCACAATTGTGGAAGCACAGAATGTGGATTTTTCAAAGAATGACATAAGGTTATTAGGAGAACGAAGGGGTAGAGGAGAGGTATAAGAGAATATCTCCATCTACTGTAACAGGAAGTCAACAAAAAAAGCCTGTCACTAAGAATTAAGAGACAGCTTGTATACATAAATATGTCAATTAGAAATGTGGAGGTTTTTTAAGATTTTATTTATTTGTTTTTAGAAAGGGGAAGGGGGGGGGAGAGGAAGAGAAACATCAGTGTGTGGTTGCCTCTCATGTGCCCCCCCACTGGGGACCCGGCCAAGAAGCAGCAGCTGAGAGCTAAAAATGGGGACAGAACCTCTTAGCACTATTTGACCTTTTAAAACATACATGTATTACTTTACAAAAAATTTAATTTTTAAGTATGTGATTCAGGGTTTTAGCTTTACAGGAAGAAAATGGTCTCTTTGAAATTAGAACTCAGTGTGTAAGACATTATCAGAGAGCTCTCCCTGGCAATCTGGATCATTACCAGCTGAAATTATGGTAATGATAGAAGCAATCCCTCCTTCGGCATTTGTATTTGTTGTGGGCTGACGCATGTCTCTCCCAAACTTTATATACTGAAACCCTGACCCCTCGTACCTCAGAATGTGACAGTATTTGGAGACGAGGCCTGCAGAGAGGTGACTAGGTTAAAATGAGACAATTCAGGCAGGCCCGAACCCCTCCTCGCGGTGTCCCCGTAAGAGGAAATCTGGACACACAGAGAGACCCCAGGGGCACACAAGGGACACTGTGAGCCCGGAGGGGAAGGCGGGCCACCTGGAGTCGAGCTGCGAGGCCTCAGAAGGAACCAAACCTGCTGCCACCTGGATCTCAGGCTTTCGACTGCAGACGGTAAGAAAGTAAATTTCTGTTGTTAACGCTATTCAGTCAGCAGCACATTGTTTTGGCAGCCCTAGCAGATTATTACAATATTTTTTACTATTTCTAAGTTCAAAACTCTATATTGATACTTTGAACTTCTTGTGTTTAAAACGTTATCTAGCCTGGCTGGTGTGGCGCAGTGGATTGAGCACGGGCCTGCGAACCAAAGCATCTCCTGTTCGATTCCCAGTCAGGGCACATGCCGGGGTGGTGGGCCAGGTCCCCAGTAGGGGGCGCGTGAGAGGCAACCACACATCCCCCTCTTTCACTCTCCCTGTTTCTCCCTCCCTTGCCTTCTCTCCAAAAATAAATAAAATCTTTTTTTTAAAAAAACATTATCTTAAACAAAGAATTTTTCTCAGGCCAATCTTACTTGGCTTTCCAGCTTCATCTGGAACTCGGGATGGAGCCGAACCTCCCCATCCCTGCAAACCCCCAACAAGGAGAGCCCTGCAGATCAGGTTCAGAGGCTTCTGCTCCCATTTCTCCCCACCACCCCACCAAGACAATGAGTGATTGGGCCAGAGCCAGGGAGGGGGCTGCTCCTCGTTATTTTGAATTTTTTAAGCATTCGCTACTCTGCTTAAATATTTTAATTAATAATGTTAAACCCAAAGCCAAATTACACAGATATTTCACAACGGGAGAAAAAAGTCTTTGTTAAGTAAGACTCAAAGTGTTTAATCATAGTCCTAATTCTCAATCCTTTTCTTCCTTTTTTTAAAAAAGATTTTATTTATTTATTTCCAGAGAGAAGGGATGAGAGAAAGAGAGACAACATTGTTTGGTTGCCTCTCGTGTGCCCCTTACTGGGGACCTGGCCCACAACCCAGGCCTGTGTCCTGACTGGGAATCAAACCGATGACCCTTTCATTCGCAGGCCAGCACTCAACCCACTGTGCCAGTTCAGCTTTCATTTTGACCAGACCCTTTAATTAACCTTCATGGTGCCTCTGAAAAGCAAATCTCACAAGCTAATAAGCAAATGTCCAACTGCAGCCCAGCCTGCTGTAACCAAAAGGATTATCTCAGAATCAAAGAGTAAAGTGCCATTTTTAAGCTACTATAATATAAAAGGAAACTCTAAATTTAAATACCCTTTATATAATTCAACTAATCTCAAAACCATCCATGGCTAAGAAATTATAGCAGCTTCCTGAAAGATGGCAGAGTAACGGAATGCACCGTATATACGACAAGGTCTGTCTGGAAAAAGTCCAGCCATTGTTAACATAACAAGAATGGTTTGTACAACACTGCTGTAACCTGGCAGCCAAGGAGTGTGGACTGGACTGCGCATGTGTGAACAATGAGGACTTCAATGCAGTAGCCAGTGGGGGGCGGTAGACACTGTTGAGTGAGCACGTGCACTGTGTGGCCATCCATTCAAAAGAACTGAGTAAAACAAAGAATCTGCATCAAATTTTGCATTAAGCTTGAACATCCCTCTGCGGAGACTACTGAGATGATTCAGAGGCCACAGCCATGGGAAACTGGTGACTGGCAGCTTCACCACGACAATGCACATTCTCATGCATCACATCTCATGCAGGGTGTTTTTGTGAAACATCAAATCATCCAGGTGACTCAGTCACCCCACAGCCCAGAATTGGTGCCCTGTGACTTCTGGCTTTTCCCAAAACTAACATCACCTTTGAAAGGGAAGAGATTTCAGACCATCAATCAAATTTAGAAAAATACAACAGGGCAGCTGATGGCGATGGGGAGAACTGTGTGAGGTCCCCAGGTGCCTGCTTTGAAGGGGATGGAGGCACCGTTGTCCTGTGTGCAATGTTTCTTATATCTTGTATCTTCTTCAATAAATGTTTCTATATTTCATATTATATGACTGGATACCTTCTGGACAGGCCTTGTGCTTCTATCAAAACCTTATTAAAATATATGTGAAATTAGTGAGGAAGAAAACCCTACAGCCACAGTGAAAATGAACTGTGGAAATCAAGCACATTCTTATTCCTGATAAGGCTTTCTTCATTTTCCAATACCAAACAGACGTGATTAAGAGCAATCAACTTGACTGTGAAAATACAATTCAAGAAGTATTTTCTTTCTGAGATCTAGTTTATTGATATCTAAAGAAGTAGTAATCTCATCTGTCTTGCAACCCCCAAAACCTCCAAGCCCTGTCTTACTTACTAGGAACCTTTGCCCATTACCTGCAAAGATGAAACACTGGGAAATTCGCACACTATTGGTAATGCTGGCCAACTGAGACTTGGAAATATTAAAGCAGAATCCATTTAGGCCTGAACTCCATCATAAATCAACCCGTCTCCTCTCACATCATACCCTGCTCAATTTAATTTCAACCCTAAGTAGCTTTAAGAAACAACTGGAGCTATTCAAACCAGACCATGCACCATTAAACAGGGAACTGCAGGAGGGGATCCAAAGCATTCTCTCAAGTGCACTCCCTTGGCGCCCTGTGCTAAGCACCTACGCTCTGCCAGTTCATGCCGCCAGGAAAAACGGCACTGACCAAAAGTAACCTGGGTCCTGCGACCTTCCTGGCCTCCAAGGATGACCAAAATAATTATAAGGTTAGAAAAAATTATAGTACCAAAGAAGAAAAGGGGGGCAGAGAATACACATTAAACTCACCCAGAAGTGAATGTTTTAGGAAAAATTACTAACTACTTCAGGGTGATGGTTAACAGAATGTAGAAGTTATGAAATTAGAGCAGAGCAAGACAAATTTTGCATCAAAAGTAATTTCAAAAGCAGTTAAGTTGTAGCAAAAATGTGACAAAAATTTATAGAACACATACCAAAAAATAAGGAGGAAATTAGCAAGAGTAAGAGGGAAGGGAATACGGAACCAAGTAAAATTTAATTCATGAGTAGAGAGTAGAGTATCATCCCACCTACAAATAATAAAAGTAACCCCCAAGGGATAAACAGAATGAAATCGAGGTACAGCTCAAAACTCTTTTCCTCATACATGAATGTCTCATCAGATTAGAAATCAGCAGTATAAAGGCATAACTTCTTCACTTTTTTAGAAAACAAGCACCCAAGTCCAACTGTGCAAACATTCACATAAAAATAGGGACCGTGGCCCGGGGGGTCGGCGCCCAGCCAGCCATTGCAGAGTCATTCGGACGCACATGTGCGCACACGCGAGATAAGAGGGCAGTAAACAGACAGGGTGCGTGACTAGTTCCTTGTTTTTTAATGGAAAATTAATATACTAATTCCTTCTTCATGGCTGGGTAAGCTGAGAGAATATTTTAAGGGCACAAAAGAGTCACCAAAGTCCTAGAACAGTATTAAGGGTGACATTCATTTTCTAAAAATCTGTAGTTCCCCTCCTCAGAATTTAACTTAGAATTACGTAGGTGAAAAAATGTGCATAAATGTGTTTACTACAGTGTCTTACACAAGAACAAAGACTGCAAATAACTAAAATGACCAATTGCAAAAACCAGTTTCAGACACTGTTATTCCCACATAATAAACTCTCACAGGAAGACTACAGAAAACATTTTTATAAATGTAAAAAGAGCAAACAAAATTTATCCACACACTCTACATTTTCCAGCTATGCAGACAAAGTTTACATGAACATGATTATGTGAAAAGTTATTCTGCAGTGATTTTTTTCAAATTGTACTTACTATATTGTAGTCTTTCCGGTTGAAAAAAATCCAAAAGGAATTTAAAAACAAAACAATGAAGCCCTGGCTGGTGTAGCCCAGTGGATTGAGCACAGGCCTGTGAACCAGAGGATCGTGGTTCAATTCCCAGTCAGGGCACATGCCTGGGTTTCAAGCCAGTTCCCTGCAGGCCAGTTCCCAGCAGGGGACACATGAGAGGCAACCATACATTGATGTTTCTCTTCCTCCCTCCTTCCCTTCCCTTCTGAAAATAAATAAATAAATAAAATTAAAAAAAAACAAAACAATGAAGGGGTTAGCAGACTGACCCTGCAGACTGACCCTCTCCAGGAGCAGGACTGAGCGCCCAACACCACCGCCGCCCGAGAGGGCGACCGTGCAGTCAGAGAGGTGCTGACTCTGCAGTCACGCAGACCCGCGCTCCGTTCCCGTGTGAGGCATCTGCTACACGTGTGACTTGGGCGAATTAAATTACTTCACCCCTCTACTCACTCATCCATAAAAATGAGAAAGCCACGTATCCACATGGGAACTGTAAGGAACACACAGAGCAGTGTGCATTTCCATAGTGCCTGACACGGAGTAAGTGCTTGATTAAAAAAATGACAGCTATTCCTTCTCAGGGCTATTTATTTCCATTTCTCCCAGACCTGCCCCCGCCCCTACCTACTCAGCCCTCATCGTTCGGGGATAGCCAGTTTCATCTCAGCTTTCATCCACGCAGATGCATCAGCGTGCCTTTATCCTGGCACCTAAGTGTTAAATAAGTAACAGTTGTAACTTCCACACATCTAGCTCCTCTCCCTGAGCTTCAAACCCACCGACCTGCTCCAACCCTCCCCTTCCCATCAACGCCAATCCTGAGATTTCTGGCTTCCACTGTCCAACCCTTTTCCTGTCTGTGGTTAATTTTCAACAGGTCACTGCTGGACATCCACTCAGACGGCACCAGGCCTTTGGCGGGGATGTCACCAGTACCACGAAACCGCGAGGACACTTGTTGGGTCGCAGAAGAACAGGGATGCAAAACACAGGTGCACTTGACTTGAACTTACATCAGACTTTTTTAAATGATTACTATTTTTAAATATATATAAATCTAGTTAATATATATTATAATTTAGGTATACGGTTTACTAGTTAACACTCACAACATCCCCACTGTGCACCCAGACATGCAGACTGGAAGTCTCACCAGCCTTGGAAGGGCACAGGTGGTGAAGCACGGGGAGATGGACTCACCTGCCCCAGGTTACACAGGAGCGAGCGGCCAGCAAAGCCAAGAGCCGAACCCAGGGCCGTCTGAAAATACCGTGCTTTTTTCCAAATGGTAAGTGAAATGTGATCATTTTTTAAAAAAGATAATCCTCAAAAGGACATTACATAGTATAATAGCACAAATATAAATACCCTTTAATCACACACAAGTAGTAGAAGTCAACATGTCAGAGAAATCCTTAATGTACAGTCTGGTAGTGTGGAAAAGAACAGTGGGCTAAAAATCCATCCGTCCACTTGAGCGGCAGGCAGTGACGGCCCACGACGGCACTGCGGCTGTGACCTTTCTCCTACTGAGAAAACAAATCCAGTGTCCTCAACTCCGTTTTAAATCAAGATACTAAGAAGCCGTTCTACTTATGAAACCGATTTAAAAGTTACTAAAAAACTAAGGTGTTATTAAACGAGAAATGAAGGGCATAAACTATAAGCATATAAAATACAGCAAGTGTGGCGGGTTGAACAGTCTCCCTCCTCCCCAAATTCAACTCTACCTGGGACCTCAGAAAGTAATATCTGGAAATACAGTCTTTACAGACATAATTAGTTATGGCTCTCGACATGAAACCACACCAGATTTGGGGTGAGCTTTGTATGTCATGCCTGGGGTCCTCGTGAGAAGAGAGCGCACAAAGAGACACCACAGACATACACAGACAGAAGGTGGCCACGTGAAGACCAAGGCAGAGACTGAGGCTTTGCTGCTACAAGCCGAGGAAGGCCAGCGGCCAGCAGCAGCCGCAGGAGGCAAGGAACAGACCCTCCCCGGTGCTCTCAGAAGGGCTGGGTGGCCCTGCCAGCCCCGACCCGTGAAAGAATCGGTTTGCTGTGTTAAGCCACCGGTTTGTGGTTCTTTATTACTACAGCCCTAGGATGCTGACACAATAAGTTTATCAGTTTGTGAGTTCTCTGAAATGATATTCACCATTAACATTAACCAGTTAACAGAATTGCTGTCTTTGGAAAACACATGCTATCCACATGCCCAAGTACTCTTAAATGAACACACTGTACAGAGCCAGGGACCGAGCAGAGGCTCGGGGTATGAGCGCCAGTCCCTCCCCTGCGCCCTCACACAGCGACAGCTGTGGAGTCGCCGGGCTGGACAGGCCCCCTGGCTCCTGGCACTTCTTGCTCGTGGGCTGTATGTTCCAGCTCCTGCGGTTTTCTGCTTCCTGAAGTTGCGTCTCATCCTGCACAGACTATCAATAGCCAATGCTTACAGCCCCCTCTCCAGCACTCTAATTCGGGGATTCTGATTTTCCATGGGCTAGAAAAACCATAAAACTAAAACTACTGTAATGGATTTTACAGAGTATGCTCTATGAAACACTAGGACTGGAGACTCTCCACAGAAAAAAATTCACAATCAAGAAAATCTGGGAAAGGACGTCTGTTTTCCCTTTCCGAAATCACTGTGGGCCCTGGCCGGGGGCTCCATCTGTCGGAGCGCAATCCACACCAAGGCTGTGGGCTCCATCCCTGGTCAGGGCCCACACAAGAAGCACCAGTGACTGCATCGGCAAGTGGGACAAGAAATCGGTGTTTCTCTCTCCCTTCCTCGCTCTCTTTCTCTCTCTCTCTCAAATCAATAAACAATATTTTTAATCAGATGTTTGCATCTGATTTAAAAACAAAAACAAAACCTCACCATTACTGGTGTGGCTCAGTGGGCTGGGCACCACCCCACAAACCGAAAGGTTGCTGGTTCAAGTCCCAGTCAGGAGACATGCCCGGGTTGTGGGCCAGGGCCCCAGGTGGGGTTGTGTGAGAGGCAACCAGTGTTTGTCTTTTACAGCGATGTCTCTCTCCCTCTTTCTCCCTCCCTCTCCCTCCCTTCCTCTGTCTCTAAAAACAAATAAGTAAAATCTTAGAAAAAAAAAAAGAAGCTCATGGACTTCCGGCCAAGATGGAGGTGTAGGTAGACACACTGTGCCTCCTCGCACAACCAAAAGGAGAACAACGACAATTTAAAAACAAAAAACCACCAGAACTGACAGAAAATCTGTAAGGAAATCTGACAACCGAGGAGTTAAAGAAGACAGACTCATCCGGACCAGAGTTTCTGCAGAGATGGAGGCGTAGGTAGGAACCCTTCGCTTCCTCTCACAACCAAAAGGAGGATAACGGCCAATCTGAAATCAATAAACAACCAAAAGCACTAGAAGATCAAACTTCATGGAACTCCAACAACGAAGGAATTAAAGAAAAAAAACCAGCCAGAACAACCAGACTGGTGCACCAAGACAAAGAAATAGGGCCCAAATGAAAGAACACAGCAAAACCTCAGAACTAGGAGACAAAGACACTGCCAACCTAACTGATGGAGAATTTAAAGCCCCAGTGATCAAAATGCTCACAGAACTGATTGAGCTTGGTCGAAAAATGAAAGAACAAATGAAAGATATCCAAAATGAAATACAGCAAAATGTTCAGGGAACCAACAGTTAACAAGAAGGAAACCAGGATTCGAAGCAACTATTCGGAACAAAAGGAAGAGAGAAACGTCCAAGCGGATCAGAACAAAGAAACACGAATCCAAAAAAATGAAGAGAGGCTGAGGATTCTCTGGGACAACCTGAAACGTTCCAATATCCAAATTATAGGGGTGCCAGAAGGAGAAGAGCAACAGCAAGAAATTGAAAACTTACTTGAACCAATAATGAAGGAGAACTTCCCCAATCTGGCAAAGGAAATAGACTTCCAGGAAGTCCAGGAAGCCCAGAGAGTCCCAAAGAACGTGGACCCAAAGAGGAACACACCAAGGCACATCATCATTACATTAGCCAAGACTAAAGACAAAGAGAAAATTCTAAGAGCAGCCAGAGAAGACAGTTACTTACAAAGGAGTTCCCATAAGGCTATCAACTGATTTCTCAAATGAAATTTTAAAGCAAGAAGGGGCTGGAAAGAAGTATTTTAAGTCATGAAAGGCAAGGACCTACATCCAAGATTACTCTATCCAGCAAAACTTTCATTTAGAATGAAAAAGGCAGATAAAGTGCTTCCCAGATAAGGTCAGGTAAAAGGAGTTCATTATCACCAAGCCCTTACTATACAAAAAGTTAAAGGGACTTATCTAAGAAAAAAGATTAAAAATATGAAGAATAAAATGACAACAAACTCATAACTATCAACAAATGAACCTAAGAGAAAAGAAAAACAATGAGAACAAAAGCTAAGCCAACAGCCAGAACAGGAAAAGAATCAGAGAAATGGACATCACACAGAAAGACTTCAGTGGGGAGGGGGAAGGAAGGAATAGGGAGGAAAGGGTACAAGGAAAAAGAAGCATAATTAGTAGGCATAAAATAGATGACACTGATATGTCCCCTAGAGCAAGGGACATAAAGGAAAGAATAAACAAATGGAATCTCATCAAAATAAAAAGCTTCTGCATGGCTAAAGAAAACAGTATTAAAATAAAAAGAGAACCAACTGTTTGGGAAAACATATTTGCTAATGATACCTCAGACAAGGGTTTAATCTCCAAAATATACAAAGAACTTACATGATTCCACTCTAAGAAGACAAGCAACCCAATTAAAAAGTGGGCTAAGGACTTGAACAGACATTTTTCCAAGGAGGACAAACAGAGGATCCAGAGACACATGAAAAGATGCTCAATACTGCTATCAGAGAGATGCAAATTAAAACCACAATGAGGTACCACTTTACACTGGTCAGAATGGCCATCATAAACAAATCAACAAACAATAAGTGTTAGAGAGGTTGTGGAAAAAGGGAGTCCCTAATCCACTGTTGCTGGGATTGCAGACTGGTACAACCATTATGTAAAACAGTATGGAATTTTCTCAGAAAACTTAAAATGGACCTGCCTTATGACCCGGCAATTCCATTGCTGGGACTATATCCTAAGAATCCTAAGATACCAATCCAAAAGAACCTATGCACACCAATGTTCATGGCAGCACAATTTACAGTAGCCAAGAGTTAGAAGCAACCTAGGTGCCCATCAGTAAATGAATGGATCAAAAAACTATGGTACATATACACAATGGAATTCTATACAGAAGAAAGAAGGAGCTCCTACCCTTTGCAACAGAATGGATGGAACTGGAAAACATGCTGAGTGAAATAAGCCAGGTGTTGAAAGACAAATACCGTATGATCTCACCTTTAACAGGAAGCTAAACAAGAAAACAAACAAGCAAGCAAAATATAACCAAAGACACTTAAATAGAGAACAGCCTGACAGAGGGGAGAGGGGAGGGAATTTCAGGGGAAAAGGGAAAGGATTTACAGGAACAAGTAAGTATAAAGGACACATGGACAAAAAGTAAGGGGGATTGAAATGGGAAGGAGGTAGGGAGCACTGGGGGGTGGGCTGGGATGGGAGTAAAAGACAGAAAACTGTATTTGAACAATAATTAAATTAAAAAATAGATGAGGAAAGATAAAAATGGTATAGGAAACAGAGGACTCAAAGAATTTATATGTATGACCCATGGACATGAACTAAGCAGGGGGATATTGGAGGGTTTGGGGTAGGGTAGAGGGGGGATAAAGGGGGAAAATTAGAAAAACTGTAATAGCATAATCAATAAAAAATACTTTAAAAAAAAGCTCACTATGTGTATTAACACAGTAAAGGCTCTAAAACACCCAGTAGTAAAGAAACCTGTTCAGTTGTTTAGCCTGGTATTCCACAGTCTTAACTGGAGAGGTTTTTCCTTCTGAGGTTTTAAAATAATGCTCCCACACTGATGACTCTTCCAGAGTGGGCAGTAATCACTCTAACCACTCTTTTCCTCCCTCTTTTTTCCCAGCACATCTTGGTAATTTAACACCATCATACGATAATCTGTGCTTTCGTTACTTATAGGAACAAAAATATTTGCCTTGAACTCAGTTACCAAAATACTTCAATGTTAGAATTTCAGAAGCATTAACACTTGTCGAACTGTAGTGTCTTACAGCTTAGGAAATACACATGACCACAGTTACGCCTTGCAATAATCCTAGCTTTCTCAAAGTGAGACTGAAGCCAAATTAATTGCTCTTCCCTAATGAGTCAGTGCCACAAATGGACTGTGCCAGGATTTGCACCGCTGAGATGCCCCCCTTTCCAAAGCTCAGAGTTTTACCTTTCACACTTCTACCTCTTTACAGTAGTGTGGAGGTGCTGCTTTTGGACAAAGTGGGAAATTTGCATACAACTCTCAGCAAAGGTTACCAGAATTCACGTCTCTCTCACAGGACAGCAGGATTGTCAACTAAATATTAGCCAACAACCCGCTCTTGCTCTCCAAAGGGAACTCTAACTGTGGGATATTGTAACAAATACTCTTCTAATCAGATATGTAATCCTGAATTGAATCAATATCATACTTTGAAAGAGAGGATTTTAAATAAGAAAGAGATACCACCCACAAAGACAGAAATATCTACTGAGGTTATTCTAATCACCTAACGATTTCATTCCCACTCTAAAATCAAAAGGATAAAAATCTCACTTCTAAAAAACTTATCGAAGAAAACAATCCTGGAGAGGGTTAAGCTTTAAAAGCTACACGTGGAAATCTGAGAAAGCTTCCTTTTAAGAAAACATGTCAGGCACCCCAAAAGGCACCCCACAAATCCACATCTCACCCACCAATGGCTCAAGCATAAAACAGAACAACTGAGGCCCAGTGCGGCCCCTCCCAGATCTGTCTCCCTCTCCCCAGAGGTAACCGCTCTCCTGAATGTGGTGTTTGCCTTTCCCACAAGTATGAATCTACAAACAATATAGTATGATTGTTTTCGCATGCTTAGCTTGCAAATTTAATTTTGTATATTCTTTCATTACACACTTCAAAAGTACAAAAGGATACACAGTGAAATGTCTCCCTGTGACCTAGTTCCCCTCCCCTGAACAACTAATTTAAGTTTCATTTGTATCTTTAAAGAGACACTCTATACAGGAGCAAGTATTTATACTTATATACATAGTTGCCCTTCTTTTTTCCATAAACAGAAGATACACTATATATATTGTTCTATTACCCCCTTAGTTTTCCTCTTAAAACATATAGCTTGGAAGCTGTTTCTTAAATTATATAGCTTCTTGCTTTTTTTTTCATTTTTGCAAGGCATATCACTATATGAATAAACCATAATGTAATGATAAACCTATTAGAAAGCTACTTCCAGTCTTTTACAAACAATATGGCAATGAAAAATAACGCCTTATTTCCACATACAGGAATATATAGAATAAATTCCTAGAAGTTGAATTACTGGGTTAATTTTAATAAATACTGTCACACTCTGGTAACAGGAGTGGGGGCACTTGGAGTAACAAAACACAAATCAAGCACAATTCCAAATTAACCCTATTTTCTGTTTAAACTTTCCCCTCAAAATGCTACCATTAAGTTACCAAAGGATTTTTTTAGCCTGTAACAGGAAACAAAATAATCATGATAAATTCACAGTTCCCTCATAGATTCCTTGTCTATGTTGATTTCACCAGTGTGTTTAACTAACTTTAAAAGCTCTTTCTACTCCAAATTATCTCCATTGAAATATATGGCTAAGCATATTATATGTAAGAATTCTTGTCAAATTAAGGCTAGCGTACGTTGCCGGTATCACCACTAGGGGAGCTATTGTTGCCTGTTCACTGAGCATCTATCTCCCTCTTTCTCCCAATACCCATTTCTGTCTAGGTGTCTACCCTGTCCCCCTTCATTATCCAATTACTTCAGAAAAAGGTTCCCCTCCCCCACCCACCACACACATACACATACACATACACACATACACACATCCAAGAGTGGCCATATCCCTCCAAGGGCAATTCCACTTCCCTTGCTAGTGCCTAGCTAGGAGCCAAAGCCTAAGCCAGTTGGCACAGGGCATCCCTGGCCAGAGGGACTGGATGAGCCAATGAGATTCATGAGAGGAACACCAACATTCTCTCCAGAAAGAATTACAGAAAGAGACATTCTTGGGTAGGTTGAGCTGAATTCTCTATTGGGGCAAAAAGCACCCCAACTGTTTAACAACTTAAAAATGCACTGGTTAAGGATTTTGGGCAACACCTACTAATGTATTTATGAATAAGCTGAGCCGTCCCTATGAAACCTAGGATCCTCTGGCTAAGACTGGCCCTCGTACACTTGATGAAGACATTAGCTTGGACAGTGAGGCCCAAGTGGAGGAGTGAAGGGCGAGGAACAGCAAGTCACCGTGCTCACGTCACAACTGCATTATGGACCAAATCCGGGAAACTAAAACATTTCCTTTGCGGTGCCAAAAGCCACCTAGCAAATTAAAAATAAAAATAAAAAAAGAGATCTGACTGTGGTCAGGTCTCAGGTCTCTACTAGGAGAATGTGCACCCTGACCCAAGCGGAGCTGTGCAGGGGGTGAAGGCGTCAGCACTGCCACCACTACTGGGGGGCTGGGGGAGGGATAAATGAGCTTTTCTTACCAGTACTTGTAAACTAAGAGCAATCTGCAATTGCTAACAAGCAAAGAGACAGCACACCAAAATAGACAAATAACCTCGGGAACGCAACCATCTCATGACCTAATACAGACCCACCCTAATGGATGCTATCACCCTATTCTGCCATTTGCTTCTTGCTTTCTTAAACCGTTGGCCTTGCTCATTTTCATAAGAAAGTTTCAACAGTTGCTTCCCTGTGGGGCTATACAGCAATTTTTCAGTTCTGTGACTGAGAAAGGACAAAAGAAGGAAGAGTTCTCCTCTTCCATCCCCAGATAAAATCAGAAAGTGTTTCTTTAACTCTAGTAGAACAAAGCTCAGTTAATTAATTCACTGTACAGACTTTCGCAAACTTTTCCTTCTTTCCAGTCAAATATTACCTGCAAGTCACAGGAAAGCCGATGCATGAATTCTTGTCAGTTTCATACTTTTTTTCCCTCTGCCTCCCTGATAACAAAGTCAAATGTTTTAAAGACAAAAACTATGCCCCACGAAGTTTTCAACTAAACTTCTTGAGCCTGAATTGGTGGACCGATGGACAACTTTGTTATTTCCAGAATACTGTTTGAAACACAACAGTAGGAGAATGCACACACTTTTCTTTTAAAAAAAAAAAAGGTTCAAATGATGCGCACTGAACAGCGTATTAAAACATGCATGCCCTGTGCAAACAGATGGAAGGACCTGCACTAAAGATCCGGCCAGCACCATCTGCAGGCAACATCCGCACTAAGGCCAGGCTCGGGCTCGGCGCAGGGACTGCACGCTGTTCCCTCGGAAACACTGAAGGCGAGTCTGCGTTCAGAGCAGAAACCCGGCACCGCAAACGCAGGACCAGTTTATTGTGCATCGAGTCCTCAGAAAAATAATTAGTCACCCTTTCCGACGGGATGGCCATTTTTTTTTTTTTTCAGTTCTGTGAGCCACCCCCACAGCAACCCGACTTTCGGGGGAACGCTGTTCACACTGGAGAATCGGCCGGAGCAGGTTCGCCGCCAGCCCCCCGAACCGGACGGAAACACGGACAATGCCGGGGAAGCGGTGGGCTGGCCCCGAGCGAGCGAGCACCGCCGGGGCGAACCGGGGACGAACCGGGGGCGAACCGGAGCGGCCCGCGAGCCCCCGCCCGCACCCGGGAAAGTTCGCCCCGCCGCGTCCCCGCCCCTCGCGCGGGCGAGCCCCCGGCCGCGGCGCCGTCGCCATGGCGACCGGCCCCCACCCACCCCCGCCGGCCCCTGAGGCCCCGGCCGGCCGCGGCCTCGGGCTCCGCGCCCGCCGGACGCCGCGGCGGGGCTGTCGAGCCCGGGGACGCGGGACGCGGGGGGCGTGGGGGCCGGAGCGCCGCGCGGAGCGGAAGTCGCCGCGTCGGGGCCGCCGCCCGGCCTCGCCCCGGGGTCCTCACCCTTCACTTTGCCGAAGGTGCCGACCCCCAGCGTGTCGCCCAGGATGTAGTGGCCGATCTTCCCCCGCCCGTCGTGTTTCTGCTTCTCGGCCGTCGCCATCTTCCTCCAGGAACTGAGCCTGCGCATGGCGCCGCGGGCGGGGGCGGCGGGGGCGGAGGGGGCGGGAGGGCCGCGCCGGGGCGGGCGGGGTGCGGGACGCGGGAGGGGCGGCCGCCGCCCAGCGCAGCCCGCCGAGGCCCCGCCGCCGCCGCGCCGACGCTCCCCCTGGCGGGGCGGGAACCGTCTCCCGCGCCCGCCCGCCCCGCCGCCGCGCGCGGCGCCCGCCCACCTGCCCGCGGGGCGGCCGTCCCGCCCCCACCGGGCTCCTTCCCTCTGCCCGCCGGGGTCCCCCCGCCGACTCGGCGGAGTCGGGGCCGCTCCGCGGCCGGTTCCCAGAGCGGCCGGCACCGAAACGTGGTGCGGCCGCCGCCCGGCCTCTGCGGCTCCCTGCGCGGGTGGGATCCCGCGGCCACGGGCGGTTGTCAGTTACTTCAGTGACGAGTCCCCCACCCCCTCCGGCCGCTCTTTTTTTCCCAATTCTTTAATTTTTTTTATTTTTTTACTTGGAGCCGGTAAGTTGCCCCTGGGCACCGCGACAGCCGGGCGGCGTCGTGGGGCCTCCTCCCCCAGCGGGCTCTGCGGGGAGGACTAGGTTGGGCGTGTGTGTACGTGTGTTTCAAGGACGGGGTGTCACCGGCACATTTGGGTGCATGGGAACTGTGTTTCAGATGGCCGTTAACATGCAGACTGTCAGAGAACTGAAAATAACGCTTCCACTTGCACCCACCAAATCAGTCGACAGTTGGGTTTTTTTATGTCAGTAAAAAGGAGCGGCATTTAAACTATATTTTAATGAGAACACTTCCTCACCATCTGTAAATAAAAATGACTTGCACTTTCCGATCTGAAACAGCCCTGGCACTAAGGCTTACTTGCTTCCTGGTCCAGGGGCTCGGATGCCACCCCACGAACCCCCCGGGCTCTGAGGCACGTGTGGGCAGGTCCTCCTTGTGGCAGCTCCGGGGCTGGGATCAAGTGTTTGACCACTTTCGGTTGTGCATTCACTGAAGGGGTGTTCCTGTGAACCTGAGAATGTGCTTTTCCTAATCCAAGCATCTTTATTACATCTTTTTCCCAATACGGACATCTTGTGGTATATTTTATTCTGGTAACAATACGCAGTTGATGAGGGTACCGTAGATCCCCACCGTATTTCTGGTGATCTACAGGTAAAGGCTGAAACAGAAGGCTTATCTGAATTCTTGGTAAATTTATAACGAATCTGTTGTGTACAAACAAGAGACCCCACACACTCTGCCACAGTCTGTAATGTGCCTGGGGGGCCTCTGGACTACCGAACCAAAATCCAGGCTGCAACGTGATGACTGTCCTCCGCAGAGACTGCCGACAGGAAGCCAAAGAAGAGGAGAGGACAAATATTTATTGTGCTTGAAGAGTAAGATCTGGGCTACTACCTATACAAATGGCATCGTGCTGTGTCACAGGGGAAGCAGAGTATACTTATTTTTAATATACTTTCTTTGTAAACAGAAGGAATTTTAAGTGAGTTTGTTTCTCAACGTGGGCAGAATCTAGTGCTCAAAAAAACCCCAAAACTTTATATGATCCTAATTTTGCAGTGTCATAGCATTTGGGCCAGTGTCAATGGGCAGAGTTTGACTCTTCATGAAAATAATATAAAAAAGTAAAAGACTAAAAGTTATTTTTTCCAATGAAAGTTACCAAACTGTCGTAACTTGTACAGGGTTTTTATTTATGAAATCAATGTGCATTAATTACCGCTTTGTTCCAAGCCAGGTTCTGCAGAGGAAGCAAAAGCCTTGGAGCTCAGAATTACATAAAATAAGCAGAGCAAAGGTACAGCTGTCCTTGGAGAGCACATCGGCTCCTGCTTTATTAAGGACTGCTTGCATTTTGAAGGGCCAAACTGTTAAGAACTCTGGTTACTGAGATATGTAGGCGGGGCAACGGTTACTGGTGTTATTTTTGCTTTCTGGTTTCTTCACCTTCACTGAGTTCCTGCCCCTCAGACTTTGGGGGTCTCTACCAAGCAGAAATAGCTCTCTGGATTCTCTTAAAGGGTAAAACAAAACTTAAATTTCCTCCCACCCACATAAATAAATTACTTTAAATATGTATCTGTTCTTTTAACCTAAAAGAAAAAAAAAATTGCAGGGTTCCTCAGCTCTGCACAGTTCCAGGAAAGCCAGAGAGCATCTTACAGGGGAACAAACAGAAGCTGAATTTCGCAAATCCACTGCCAATCTCTTCCTGCAACTGTGAAGACCTGACTCAGAAAGTAACATAAACTTTTTTTCTATAGCAGAAATATCAGGTTGCTTTTCTGCTTTGGGGTTATTTTACATTATAATTCTATTCAATAAGTATTTATTAAATGCCACAATTCACTCAAAAGTATTGCTAGAGAAATAAAACCTAAAATCATAGGTCAAAGAACTGACTCATAATTTAGAAATCATCTTTTCCAGTCTCCCATAGTCTAAGCAGCTTATAATGCTGTTTTTTCTCACCCTGTTAAAAAAGGGATGTTTCTAAGAAAGCAAGTAAGAAAAGTAATAAGCCTTGTTTTATTTGTATGCTTTTCCTCTTTCCTTCATTCCTCTTTCAAAGTGTCACATTTCTTCCACTCTCTTTCGTTTATTTTCCCATTGACCCATTCCCCAGACCCTCACTTCCAGGCTCTGATAACTACCAGACACTGAAGACAGATACAAAATGACAAGTCACATTCCCTGCTCTGAAGGAGCTTCTAATCTAGGATTCTAAATTCCCTCCTCACTCCTCCCAGAATAGATACTATTCACATGATCAACCTCTTCCAGCAAAAATGCAAAGATAAGATAGACTGTGGCTCCCACCCAGTTTCTGGACCCACTGTTCTAACTCCGCCCCTATCAAAGAAAGTAACTTGGAATATCAGTGGGTTGGAGTGGCACTATAGAAGTAGCCTTGAAAGCACTGTAGTTCAAGGCAAGGGAGAAAAGTACTTGTTTTCAGACTTCAGTACTTCATCTTTTATTAGTACAAGTAAGTCACTGTACATTTCAGAGCTGATGAAGACATACCAGGATGACCCAGCACTGGGGGAGACTCAGCAGTGCTTGTCAGCTGCTTCCTCTGTAGCCCTTCAGAAATTCTAAGGGAGCTGAGGCCTTTTCCTCTCAAAGACATCATGGTGTTATGTTAGTACACCCGACGCTGTCAGGTGGACATTATGCTTCCTCAATGTCTTCCTCTAAATACGGTCGTCAGAGGTAAAAATTCTGAGCACTCCACTGCTATTAATGCAGCCCAATATTCCTTAGCTTAGTCGTAGTTACACTGTAATATTCAGTATTAAACAAAAAACTAGGTAGATATTAGGCAGTTTGCTAGGACTCAGAAAACAAAGGAACAGTATCTGCCTGCAACAGGTCATAGCAATATGGTCATAGCAATGTGATAGATGCTACAATAAAAACACATCTGGCTGGTGTAGCTCAGTGGATTGAGCACCAGCCTGCAAACAAACAGGGTTGCTGGTTGGTTTTCCAGTCAGGACTCATGCCTGGGTTGTGGGCCAGGTCCCCAGTAGGGGGCGTGTGAGAGGCAACCACACACTGTTGTTTCCCTTCCTCTCTCCCTCCCCCTCTAAAATAAATACATAAAATCTCAAAAAACATACACATAAATGGCCCTAACAGGATTATGAGAGTGTATAAACTCTAATTGTGGAGTTTCCTTAGGACTTGCACTTATTCATTTAGAGGAGCATTGAGAGATGGTGCTTCGTACTCAAAGCAAAGGGTGGCAGCCATGGGCATGTGGGAACTTGGGGGAGGCGTCCCACATAGGGGACAAGCATGTGCAGAACCACAGAGGGAAGAAGGCTGGGGCCCTCTAGAGAAGAGCCAGTGGTGACAGGGGTTGAGGTGAGGCCACATTGTAGACTGAATCCTTAACCCTTTAGCTTTAACTCGATCCCCAGGTAGATAACGTAAGAATTGAGTTGAATTATAAGACACCCTGCTAGTGTCTGAAAACCGGGTCAAGTTTCAAATCCAGACCCACTTGGATCGGCCTTATAGTGTAACTAACCAAGCTGCACTTAGCCGTGGTCTCAGGTCCTGCACCTGGCCCTGGTCTGGGTGCTTTCAGCGTACTGTTCTGTGTTAACGCAAGTACTTCCCACACTTCCCTCGCAGGGAAGATACCATGATCTCGAAGGTGGTGTTCCCAGGGCAAGGCTTATTCATTGCACTCCGGGTGTGATGACTCCTACAATTTCCCCAAATGTGGGAAACTTAACTGCATAGTTTGTGGTAGTGGGGGGCTGCGATAGTGCTCCCCCCGAATTAAAAAAGCCGCGAATACTTCCACTTTCCTTTCTGGAGCCACAGAAAGGCACCTCCTCCAGGATACAAAAATAAGAACGCTCTTTCGGAGTTAGACAAGTTTGTGCAGGCCATCAGGAGTATCCTGCCTGTTTGACAGATTTTTGACCAATTGGCAAGCCTTTTTGCAAACAATTCTTAATTATCTGGGAGTACATTAATTATGGGAGCAGGCAGAGTGCATGCTGTGGTGGTAAAGTTGAACTGGTGGAGAAAGTATGACCTTTGCACTGAACTTGAGCTCCCGTGGTGTGGTAGGAATCCCAGGAACATGCTTTCTCTGCTCTCTGCCTTTCAACTGAATCTGCACCAAGTAGCTGAGGAGCCTCAATTGGGGATAATCCCCAAATGCTTAATCCACCCAGGCGCGGACAGTAAGTTGACTGCTTTTTGTGCTCACTTTGATGTTGTTTGGGAGGGTGTTTGTTTGGCTGGGTTTGTTTTTTTTGTTTTTTTTTTTTTCATTTATCTTTCGAGGGGAAGGGAAGGAGAGAGAAAGAAATATCAACGTGTGGTTGCTTCTCATGAGTCCCCTGCTGGGAACTGGCTTGCAACCCAGGCATGTGCCCTGAATGGGAATCAAACCGTGATCATGGGGTTCGCAGGCCCACACTCAACCCACTGAGCTACACCAGCCAGGGCTGGGATTGTTGTTAGTGTTGTTGTTGTTTGCAAGGGGGGAGGGGCAATAATGGCTTTAAGTGCCCAACAGAGACTAAATCTAAAATTAGGACATTTTAGTACCATTACTTGCAGCCTACACATGCCTTTCGTTGTAAGACTAACCTGTGTGAAGTGTGTTGAGTGACCAAAGTGGGCACGGGGGAGGGTGGGGTGCATGGAGGAGGAGGATCATCAGAGGAAGGAGTGGGGTTAGACATGGCCTTTGAAGTGCTCGTCCTAAATTACCTGTTAAAGCAGCTAAAGGCCCCAACAAGACTGTTTAACTGTGTAGGTTACTCAGCTCTTACTGACACAGCCACCTCCAAGGTCCCATTCCAGGTCCTCTGGAAGTAATACCGCCTTCTTACCTGGCTCTCCAAAGCTCATTCTTGAAAGCTCATTAGCACCTTCCAGGGTCCAAAGGATGAGGGAGAAGCCAGAGAGCTGCTCACTCTAAGAGCTCACTTCCAAAGGCTTTCCCCCAAGCCTCTTCCAGCCCCGTGGTTTCTGTGAAGCAAAGCAGAGGTCGATACCCTACTCTGGGGGCACGGAGCAGTCATGGGGCTTTTCCAGTTCACGGTAACTGCAGATGAGACTCTGGGGTCACGTAACTGCATGCCCTGAGCCCAGAGCAGCCGTTAGGTGAACTGCTAGTGACAGCGCTGCAGAGAAGGCTGAGGCTGGCCCCCAGATGAGGCCAGCCCAGCGCCTCTGCAGCACACTTACCCAGGAGCCCCAAAGCAGATTTTATCGAGCTCCTGTAACCAGTCCCTCAAGCTGCAGGGACTGTTTGGAAGAAATTAGAAAGCAGATATTGAAAGCTTTCTTTGAAATGCACAGAGGGGTCTGAGTTATTTGGATGGCTTTTTGGGGGTGAGGCTGAATATTTTTCTATAATTAACAGTAAGGAAAAACATGAACTGTCTGTGAAGGCATTTTACCCTTAGCAAAGTCATCTTGACCAGCTCTGTTCCCCAAAGGGAAAACTTGAACTGTTTACACATTAATGTCACTGGGAGGGGTCAACCTAGGAAATGGAGACTTGTCCTCCCACAGGGGCCTGCGGCTCAGGGAATTATGGGAGAATGTCAGAACTGGGAGCTTAAGTCTCATTTCATAGTGGAGGAAACTGAGACCAGAGAGACCTCCTCCTTCACCTTGGGGAAGCTAGACCAGTCTCCAACACCCTGTTTTATCAGTGTAAAAAAAAGGGAGAGGAAAAAGGCCTGCCCTGGCCTGGTAGGTCCGTTGGTGACACTGTCATGTGCCAAGGTGTGCTGCATCCCCAGTCAGGGCACGCACAAAAATCAATCACTGAGTGCATAAATAAGTGGAACAACAAACGGGTGCTTTTCTTTTTCTCCATCTCCCTCCTTCCACTCTCTAAAATCAATTATAAATTTAAAAAAATGAAAAGACCTTTCCTTTAAAGGATTCATTAATTTTTCTCCACATATTAACACTCAGGAGTTCAAATCATTTTAGACATTTTGGAGAGCAAAGCTAATAGTTTTTACACTTGCTAGATATTTGCAGAGCTATATTAAGTGTCACATTCTATCAGAATATGGCTTTTCTTGCCCCCGGGAACTACCAGCTTCCACACATACACACAAAATGTATCCAAGAAACTGGTCACAGCTTTTACAATCCTCGGCCCAATCAAGGACACAGATGTCCAAAAAGGGAGAGATGGGTAAAGTTGAAGAATGTTTTATTCAACCCAACCTTCTTGGAAAGGAGGGTTGATACATTCATAGCACTAAACCTGGCCAGGGAAACATCAAAGGAACCCCTCAGGGATCTTTGAAATGTGTTTTCTGCCGCTGCCATGAGATCTGCTTGCACTTGAGAATGTGTGCAGGCCGGGGTGGAGAGTCACCCGTGGGCCCCTCGGAGAGGCAGCGTGGGATAGTTTTGGACCCCACAACATGATGCTCAGAGAAAACCTCCGAAGAGGCCGGATTCCCAGGGCTAAGAAGGAATCCCGTAAGACTCTTTCAAACTGAGATGAACTACAGGAGAAATAACCTCTGAAAACATCACAGCAGTGGCCTGAGAGAAAAAAATAAGGTTAATCATCTGCAGGGTCCAGCCGAGGAAGCACCCCCCACTCCCTCAGCCCTGGTCCCTCCTCCCATCTACCTGTCAGCCCCCCTGAGAAGTGAACCTGCAGCTCAGCAGCCCCAGGGCAGCTGTGAGGAAGCTGGGATGAGCCACCGCCCTCTCCACTGCAGCTTCCAGCCCAAAGAAGTCCCAAACTGGGAGGTAAGAGACCAGGGCAAGTCTGCTTTGAGTTCTGACTATTACATAGGACCATTTTTTCTTATTAAAATAAAACTTTCACGACTGATCGTGACAGGAGGATATTTCTTACTATGTGTGAGTGGTCTAAAACCACGAGGCTGAGACCAAGTCCTCACCGCCAGGCACTGGAGCCTAGTCAGTCCCACTGAATAAAGGTGCGGGCACAAGAACCAAGTCAGGTTTTCCTCTCAATCCACAGTTCTATAAACCACTTCTGTATGTGAGGAACTGGGTTTCCTTAATAAACTATCCCTCTACCCTACTATACAGAAAGCTTATCAAAATTTTTTTTAAAGATTTTATTTATTTACTTTTGGAGAGTGAAAGGGAGGGAGAAAGACAGAGAAACATCAGTGTGTGAGAGATACATCAATCCATTCATTGGCTGCCTTGCCCCCTGATGGGGACCTGGCCTGCAACCCAGGCATGTGCCCTGACCGGGAATCGAACCACTGACCTTTCCGTTCACAGGCTGGACTCTATCCACTGAGCCACACACCAGCCAGTACCAGAAAGCTTTTGCTTGATTCCATTCTTGGCTCCTTAGGTTACTGATAGCCTCCGCCCTGTGCTTCTTTTAGATTATGATTCAAACTACGTTTTCTTCTTCTGAGAAATAATAAAAAAAAACTAAACTAAATATAATCCCTATGTACTAATGTGTAAGCCTTCTCTGAAGCCAGTTCTTAAATAAAAACAATTCCATAGTGCAGTACTTTCCTTTTCTTTAACATACGATACTACAGTTTCAGCTAACTACAGCCAAGACTAACTTCTGCAACCAACCCGGAACTCAGCCAAGGCCGAGTGCAGGGTCTCCTGAACGGCCGTCCTTGTTTTCACAGGAGTGGCTCCTTATGTTTTGCTCCCCTCTTCCCTCCCGCCCCTTCACTGATCTGAGAGGACTGGAGGCAAACACAGAAACATGTTGTTCATCTCAGACACGCATTCATTCCCTGGCTGCTCTGTGTATGTGCCCCAGCTAGGATCGAACCTGCAGCCTTGGCATGTCAGGTCGATGCTGTGAGGAGCCGAGCCGCCCAGCCAGGCCCTCCTGTAGCTTTCCCACCCAACTCTCTGAAGAGGGAGTCTCCACTCCCCAGCACATTCATTGTCTCCGTCTTCACAGCACTTATCGGTGACCGTGATTCTCACTTGTTCACTGTCACACCCAGCACACACCTGTGCACAAGCACAGGCACGCACGACTGAGAGGTGTCGGCTGTGCAGCAGTTACGACCAGAAGCCTCCACTGAAAGAACAAAGGCTTCAAAGGTGCAGTGACCTCACGCCGTACTGGGAGGAACATGCCAGGCTGACCCCCTGCTGACAGGGTACCAGCTTCGGGAAACCCTTTCAAGGATACAAAGGCTCGAATCAGCTCATAGAGGAACAGTGAGAGTCCCTCACCTCTTCTCCACAGAGCAGCTCCTTGAAGAGAAATGCCTTCAAACCACCGCACATAACCACTATGCTCTTACCATGGAATAACAGATTCTGAAGTCTCTATTTTCCAACTTGTTTGTTCTCTGGAATACCCATTACTGACTTAACACAAGACAATCTTGTTTTCTGTTTGGCTACTATGGTGTTATACTAGGTTACTATTTAACAAGTCAGTTTTGGCCTTTTATTATACAAATGAGACAGGTATGTCAAGACCTAAATTATTACCTAAACCCATCTAGATTACAATTCCAGGAATAACTTAAGTCTTTAAATCTTTACAGTGTTCTTAACAGGGCTGTACCAATAACATACAGTGCAGGTGTGTTGTGTGTACATAGACACATCGAAGCTCACTTCCTCATTAAAACGTCTCCATTCCTCGTGGTCCCATCCCCTGCCCCTCTAGCAAGCAGGCTTTTCCCTCCACACTCTACTGAAATGTGGTGCATGGAAAGAACACTAATCTAAATTTTGCCAAATCCCTAAGTCATTTATTTTTTATTTTTAAACTTTAAAATCTCCTTTCTCCTTGGCCTCAGCCACACAGGACTGAGTGCCCCTCAACCACTCCTTCTGCAGCCCCCGAGGTTGACTGTAGACTGTCAACTGCAACTATGTGTCTTTGCCTCCAGTCTCTCTGTTGGCCTGGCACATAGTAGGTGCATCATATGTATTACATTGAACCACTCAGTCTCGCTTATGGCCAGCTCCCTCAATTGTTGAGTCTATTGTTTTCGTTCTGGAGTTTGTGTATTTTCAAATGGTTTCAACAACTATTGAATCAGAGACAGTTAGTGAAGCCGATTAACAATCCTTTTCTCTCACCATCACCGCATCTCCTTTACATTATCTTCACCATTCTAACCCCACAAGGTCAATTCCCTTTCGCAACTGTGTTCATCTGTGCCAAAAGCAGATGCCCAGCCCACTCTCCACTTAACTGCCACATTTACTCAATGCTTCTGGAACTTCCCTCCATGAGTGCACCAACCACCCCCCCTCGCCCTAATCAGAAACCTGCCACCCAAGCTTCACGATCAATCTAAAGCCTGTTGCACAAACAAAATGCAACGTTTGTATGTGACCCCAGAGCCCTCAGCACAGCTTGACACAGAAGGGAAGTGGGGCTTGGAATCTCTTCCCTGATGCAGGTCTCAGATGTTCTCAGCAGGGACCTTCCCGATACTGGCAGCCCCACTGGCCCCGTCTCAGCCCACGTCCTCACGGTTTCCACACGGGATGTTTAAGAATCTGTGGCCTAGCCTTCCAGCTTCAAGCCATCACACCCACACCACCCCCCACGTTATCCTTACTAATGGTAATCATGTAACCGTGGAGCCTGAATGAGGCCATTGCTTCATGACCTGGTTACTGTTACCCCACTCGATTCTTCTCATGCCAACCCCTCCCGTTGCCTGACCTGACAAACCCCAATTTCTGTGACGAAAAGGCCACATCACCAATACAACACACCCAAGTGTTCCTGGGTCTCATTTCAGCTATCCTCTGGAGACACCCATCTGGTCCTCAGTGCCCGAGAAATACAACATCCTTGGCTATTCCCTAAGGTAGCCGAGCTGCAGGCATGGCTTGGGCACACTGGTCACCGTCTCAGTGAACTCGAGTGGCGCGGGTCCGAGGCACCTGTTGTCAGATGAGGGATCCACTGCTTAATGCTCAACTCTGATCCTCAGGACATCAGACCCATAGAACACATGAACTTCTGCAAAGTACCATTAAATGAGCAACCAAATGCACCCGTCTGCACTGCATTTTGAATGTGTTAACCCAGCCCCACCACCTTCCCACTGCTTCTCCCTGGTCTTCAAACCAACTTGACTGTGCTCACTGCACCTTCGCCACTAGGCCTGCGAGCCAGCCCTGACTTACGGGGCAGTTACCACAGTGCCAGAGTAATGTCCCGCTGAAACCCACCTTGTGCCACAGGCCACAGGCACTGGCGAACGTGACTCACCTTAACCCCATTGCAGGCCCTCCTCACTGCACCGCTGCCCATCGCCTTACCCTACTGTGCCAGTTCCTGTTCCTGACCCGGAAGCCAGCAGGTCCATAGGTCTTCAGGTCGGTGCCCATTCGCCACAAAGCCTACCACGAAGTGCACACTGAGTACTACCTATCTCAACGGTCCCCTCTCCATTCAGGACTCTGCCATCAGCACCACTCGGGTTTCAGAAAGATCTGACGAGCAAGTCACAGTTCAGCTCCATCAAGCCAAAACCGTTTCGAATGCTAGGGAGCCCAGTGTAGTTTTAGACACGAGCGGGAGCTTCTGTGCATGTGAATATGCCCCAGACCCGAGGATGAGTCAGGAGTTGAGGGAAAAGCTGGACGAGGGCGAGATCAACCCGAACCTCGGGGAAGCATTCCAAGTGCAGCGTAGGCCAGACTGGAGAGGCGGTGAAGGCCAGAACCCTTGTAAGGCCAGGAGAAGCTAGGAGCAGTCCGGCCACTTTACTCTTCTATGGTGACTGCTTGAACACTCGGGCCCTTTAGCCTTCTGCGCTATTCCTCGGCAGTCGGACAGAGTCGGCCCCGTCTCGTTTCAAAACACTCTTTGGCAATAGGCCTCCAAGACTGGGGAAGCCTGGCAAAGTCCCAGAGCACTTTAACACAGAAAACCCCCACCGCCCGGGGGAGGGCTAAAAATACTCGACCAGGGGGCAATTTATACCGGGCTTTCCTTTACTTCCGACCCGACCCACGGTGTGTGCACTTGTCCCTACAGACTTACACACCCAGCAGGGTGGTCTGGCTTCCCTCCCAAACCTCACACGGCCTGCATGCCAGATGCCAAGCGATGCTGGGGTTAAGTTCAGACAGAATTCATTCGACCCCTACCCTTTATGTTCTCATGGACACTCAAGCCCTTCTGCACAGGACTGACAGCCACTCCCCAAAGCCACACACTACAGCAGAGGAATGTCACTAAAAGGAAGTGATCTATGCTTCCATTTACTCTAACACATTAAATATCCATATGAGCCTCACACACCGTGCTACTTTTCCTCTTACTATATTCTTCACGTCACCTACAGTGCTGTTTGCTTGAAGGAATCCTCGAATTCTGCTTGTTTCTCACCCTCTTAAGCAGTATCCCAACCCAGTGCAGAAGTCAGTGCTGCAAAATCATCGCTTGACAAGTGAACCTGATATTAAGTCATCCTGTTCCCAAACCTCTAGTTCGTTGAGGCTCCAAGTCGACTGAAGACACCTCAGCACACCAGACACTTTGGACACCAGAGCATTTATTGTGGGCTAATCCGTGAATCCTCAAGCTGAGCTGGACGCCGCAACAGCCGCCCTCTTGGGTTTCGGCGTTGTTCCTTCACGGAATCCATGCCTACACCACATCAAAGACAAGAACTGTTACTTCAGCAACCTCAGAGACCTTTTATTGTTTGCTAAAACAGATTTGTAATGAGCTTATCTCAGTTAAATGCTGAAATCAATAATGAATTCATATGTTCAGACATTTATTTTTACAACATCATCGATAAGCTGCAATAGTGTATGTACGCCCTTCCGCTTCAAGGCATCTACTTCAGGAATACTGTTAACTGCACTTGAAAAATAAACTCAACAATGTATTTGGTTTTACTGATCACTGGACTAGTATTTCCCTGCCACCTGTTAAGAGTCCCAAGATTCTTGTGAAAACAGGACCCTTGGCTATGAGGCAGGTATTAACTACTTTCCTTTAAGCAGGGAAAGAAAATGCATGTGTTTAATGGCAGGTAGTTTCTAAACTGCTTGACATGTTTTACAGTCTAACTTAACAGTCACGCCTATTCAAAGGCAAGTGTACTGGGCCATAACCCTTTGGAAGACCCGTGAACTGAGGCCCAGAAAGGCTCTGAACCTCTCCGCTGCACTAGCAGAGCAGTCACGGAGCCACGCCACCAGATGATGGTTTGAAGCTGCAGCACACCAACACAGGCACATCTCAGGGTACCCTCTATGTTCACAAAGCCCTTCTCCTGATCTTTGAAAATTGTAAGATCTGGAACTGAGTGGGGAGCAGCCAGGGGATTCTGCTTAATACCCTGCACTGCACAAAACAGCTGCTCACAACAAAGAACTGCCTATGTTGAGACCTTAGATGGGTTAATGCTTGAAAAGCAGTTCGAGTCTAGGTTGCACCTGAACCCTCTGCTTTTCTAACAAAAGAAGTAAAAGCCGATGTCCCCAAAGCCACAACACTGAAGGTCTGGCTCCAGACCTCACTCACACAATACTGTCCTTTAATAAAATCCAGACTCAATGAATCTGAAGGTTACGGTAGCAGAAAATACCTTCGTACACCCCTTCCTCACTGATCAGGACAGTACCCTTATTTAGCACCAGTAAACGAACAGGATGCTTCTTATCCAAGCTCGTAGGACCTACAGTAACCAAAACACAGATGCTGTACCTGAATCTGCGGTACACGACTTTTAGGTGCCTCATGCGACCCGTTCCGGTGGTGTTTCGTCGTTTAGCCTTGGCACTCCAGTTATCTAAAACACAAAATTCAGGTGAGTGATTTTCCCAGGACACCTGGCAGGCATCATTGGTCCATACAGGTAGGAGCCTCCCTTGGGTTTTCGATGGGCATCCAGGCTCACACCTTCATGGGAGGCACCAAATCACATCCAAAACCAGCCCCCCGGGAGGGATGCCAACAATACCATCCTTGACCTCAAGAGGCATCCCAACACCTAGTCTGCCCAGAAAGAGGTGAACTCACACTTTCTCTTCCGCTTGGCGGGGTAGCCACACTTGCCACAGGTAGACTTCTGCAGGTGGTAGGCCTTCGAGCCACAGCGGCGGCACAGCGTGTGCGTCTTGTTGCGGCGCTTGCCGAATGACGACGTCCCTTTCGTCTGAAAGTTAAGGGGACAAACAATTCTGAAATATAGCAATGAACATCCATTTCATGTACAGAAACTGTGAAAGAGGTACCATTTATGACGGTCACAAGGGCTGAAGTTACTCTTCGGGTGGCCAAAAAGTTTGTGGGGCTTCTCCCCAAACAGTAAGACATTTTTCGTTCTCACCAATGACTTTATTGAGTTGGATATTTTGAATATGTTGGCTCTCTCCCGCTCTTGGCTTCTACTGGGCAGAGACCGGGGTGCTGCTCAACACCTTCCAATGCATAAAACAGCCCCACGGCAAAGAGTTATTTGGCCAAACTGTCAACAGCACAAAGAAACTTTACAAACCACTGCTGACACAGTTAATCAGTCACAGCACCTTCTCCATACACTGCACAAATTTTCTGCATTTCAGCTGTTACCTTGCTTGAAATAAACCACAACACGCCAAAAATGTTATTTTCTTTCATCTTCAATATTAAAATAGCTGTGCAAAAATCAGTAATTTTCATCATTTTTAAATGCACGCTGAAATGACACCTGACACAATACAATCTAACGAAACTGTTTCGAATAAAGTTAAAGAAAACTAAGCACTACTAGAGCCACCAGGATGGGAAAAAAACAAACTTTTTGGCCAACCCAGTTAACTTTTCTTAGCAGTTCATTCAAAAACCACTACCTGCATTTCACATTTATCTAGAGCTTTCCGCAAGTTACCGTGTTTTGCAACCGGCCACATTTTAGGAGGAGAAAGGCGAAAGACGAAATGTGATTCTCCTACCTACCCTTTAACACCTAAGGGCGCCTGCCATGCACCACCGACCAACAAAACTCCTTTTCTACAGAGCGAAGCGCCCTGAAACCAGCTTCTTCCCTTAATTCTCCTCCGAGGGCGGTGCGGACACCAAAGCCCAGACCGCAGCAAGGGGGGTCTAAAGCGGCTCCCGTTCCACGACTGCAGGCTCGGCATCCCAGGTACAGTTAGAGCCATTCTTCGGCTTCGTGAGGGTCAGAACATGTCCCTTCCCTGCCCACCCGCTCCCATTATCGGCAACCTTGCCGGCACCCCCACGGAGGGTGAGGAGCACGGCGCTGGGGACAAGGATGGAGAACGATTCGAACAGCCCCGGCAACAACTCACCATCTCGCTTCTGCCGCGGAGACCAAAGAGACCGGAAAAGAAAGCACTTCCGCTAAATCGCCCTGAGAAGCTTCCGCTCCGGGAGTACTTCCGGCGGGACGCGGTGCAACGTACACAAGTGTCCGTCGCCGCGGTGTGCTTACGATCCGGAAGGGACCGGTAGAGGTTTCAGCTCGCTGCAGACGGGCGGAGCCAAAACTCGGCCCTTTTGTGCTGCTGCATCTTACGCTGTCGGAGCCGCTCCCGGGCCGCCGTGCGTTTTCAGCCAGAGCTGAGACCACGTCGCGGATTGCGTTCCCGAGCTGATGGGGAACCTGGAGTGTGAACTGTCCCTCTCGCGGGTACCCGCGCCGACACAGTGTGATGGGACTGGGATCCCGATGCGGAGAAACCGGGTTCTTCGGGGTCCTCGTCCCTCGATCCAGGACCTTCTCTGAGAGGTCGCTGCGAGTGCTGAGGCTCAGAATCTGAAATCATGCAAATAATATTAGAAAACTGTAGTAATTTTACAAGTAGAGTTTTGATTGCACTCGTGGGTCTTGAGGATCGTGTCCTGCATCGCAGCGTGAAGAAATCCGATTCGGTAGCTTTGGGTAGGCTCTGGGAGCTTGCACTCAGGAAATGCTTTCCAAATAGTTTCGAAATGGGTGGTTCCCAGACCTCAATTAATGTGAATCCAGTTGTAACCCTTTCCCCATCAAAGCCCCCCGCAAAACGATGAACTATCCAAGCGTTTAAAAATTGTAGGGGAAAAAATGATCCCAAATAACCCTGTTATGTGATTTCTAAAGTAAACCAACAACTCTACCTGTCAATGTGAAATATCAGCAAAGGTAATTGACTAGGCGCTAGCAGAACAAGGTGAACTCTAGGAATCAGGTTTAATTTGGACAGGTGAACAGCAGGTGCTGCGAATAGAAACAAAGACAAACCTTTACTGAAAGTTGTATGCCTGGGGCTTGGCCACCCACCATGACTTGTCTAGTTAAGAATTTAAGATCAGATGACCCTGTGGGGTTACTTTCGATAGAACTCCCCTGTTGGGAGCCGACCAATAGCGGTCCCTGGACACAGTCTGGACATAGTCCGGACAGATGAGATGCATCTGCACAGCGGAGGCAACTGTGGCTGGATTTCCTGTCTATCTCTCCTTGCATGTTTGTCTGCGATTAATAGGTGGTGGGATTTTTAGACACCTGTATTTCAGGTCCAATGATTCACAGAATTCCAAGGAAGTTGTACAAAATGATTTCTTGGCCACAGAACAAAGTCCCCCCTAATGAAGTAGCCCCTGAATGTCTAAAAGTTGATACAGTAACAGCCCTCCTCTACCTTGAACAGAATATTAATTAATAGAATTAGGCAAAGAAGCGGGGGAAACTAGTTAACTATTAAAAACAAAGCACACAGGAACAATTACTAAGGAGTTAGAGTCCAAAGTACAGAAAGATTCTAGACAAGAAGATAAGATAGCTAAGTTAGACATCACAAAGGCCTTGTAATAAATTTTCTATAACTACTGTTCAGTCTAGGGTATCCTTTTGACCCATACCAAATTCTAAGAACTTTAACATCTATTCATCAATAAGACATTTAAAACTGTACATACAGCTATTTCTAATTGATTAATGGCTCTCCTGGTCAAAATACCCTTTGTTTAACATAACTGAATCTATGGAATTTCCTGTACTTTTCCTAGTTACCTCTGTATTGATTTTTTTCTCCTTAACTGATCATGCCATGCACCTGTTCCTTTAATGTTATGTAACAATCTCTATAAAAATAAAGCTTAAATCAAACCCTGCGAGTTCAGTCAGACCCACAGAGGCTGGCTGTTCTCCAGCATCCAATCAGGTATCTGACTTCATCCATCGCCTGCTTCGTCCATCCTTTGGGGACCCTGAGACCTGCTGAGGCTGGACCCTGGCACCCCCCTTTTAGTCCACACGTGAAATACTCCAAATTATTCATCCAGACTTCTGTCGATCATTATTTCAGATTGTTTTCAGGTTCTTATGAACTGCATCACTGAATAAAGACCAAATAGTTTTCTTTTTAAACAAAATAATGTTTGCTAATAAAAGCCAAAAAAAGTAACATATTAAATGGTAATGTTTAAAGTAGAAAGTTTGACTCCCTCTGCAACCTATCCACAGAGATACCAGTGTCATAATCGGGGCATCTCTTAAATGTCTTATTTTAAGTATCATGTACATTTATGTGCACATGTTATACATGTACACGATATACATATTTTCTTAAACAAAAATGGGATCTATACTTGGCTGTATTCTATAACAATACATCATGGGTATCACTACTTGTCAATATGCAAAGATTTATTTCATCTTTTTAACCACTTTTTGTGTTTTATTGTTGATGTGTTAACATTTATTCCACAAACCCCCAATTTATGGAACTTTGTTACTATCAATTTTCTGTTACTATAGATCGGCACTGACAATAAAACACCCGGGCCGCCCCCCCCCCAACTTTTTCATCCGTTCTTTAGGGGGCCTGTTTTTGTCCCTTTCCACGCTGCGCCTTATTTTTTATAATAAAATTTACGGTGTGCAGCTCTGTGCGCAACCATGCAATACAGAGTCTTGTGTATACATCTGGGGGCCTTTGTCTGGCCATTTCCTTCAGAAAATTTCCCGCAAGGGGAACTGCTGAGTAATTTGAAGGGGAATGGAAGGGTATGAATATTTTTTTCTATCAACATGTATTTATTGCTTCATATTGCCAGATTTCTCTCCAAAAAGAGTTACTCAGCCCCGGCTGGTGTAGCTCAGTGGATTGAATGTGGGCTGCGAACAAAAGGGACGCCAGTTTGATTCCCAGTCAGGGTACATGCCTGGGTTGCAGGCCAGGTCCCCAGTGGGGGCCATGTAGGAGGCAACCACACATTGATGTTTCTCTAACTCCCTCCCTTTCCCTGTCTAAAAATAAATAAAATATTTTTTAAATAACAAATAAATAAATAAAGAGTTACTCAATTCACATTTTTAAGATCACAGAGAGAGCTTAGAGCAGGGAACACCTAGTCCAATCTGAAGTTCAAGAGAGACTCCCCAGTCATGGAGGCTGAATCTAGTCGCAGAAAGAGCAGATGAATAAACCGCAGGGAGCCAGGATGTGGCAGGCTGGGGGCTGGGTGGTCACAGTGCCCTGGCTTGTTTGTATCCGAGGTCTCCGACACTAGGCAGCACGGACATATTTAATCTTTGCCAAATAAAATTATCCTTTCCCTTTTTAAACATTTGTCTTTCTTGAGACTTTATTGCTTGTTCTGAGGATAAGGATGCAGACATTTCCATTTTTTACACAACTTTTAACCTACATACTGCAAACCTAAAATATAGTTGTGATTCTTTTTCTAAATAGTTATTCCAGTGACTTTTCAACTTAAAATTTGGAGGCAAATTTTCCTTAATAGAATATCAGTTACCAACATTCGCCCTGGCTGGTGTAGCTCAATGGATTGAGTGGCAGCCTGCAAACCAAAAGTTTGCTGGTTCAATTCCCAGTCAGAACACAAGCCTGGGTTGTGAGCCGAGACCACTGTTGGGGTGTGTGAGAGGCAACCAGTTCATGTATCTGTCACACACTGATGTCTCTCTCTCTCTTTTCCTTCTCCTCTCTCTAAAAGTAAATACATAAAAGCTTAAAAAATAAAGATAAAAAATAGAATATCAGGTACCAATATCTTCAAATGTTGATACTGTTACATCATAGTCTCACTAATTCACTATTTAATATCATATACACAACATAATCTAATTTTCAATCTTTCACAGCACAACTTTATGAGGAAAATTGCACTACCACACCAAAGACATTACAGAGTGCACAAAATTCAGACAGGGAGAACCAAGATCAAGGAGGGGTTTTCTTTAAGAAACAATTCTACCAAAAACATGGGAGTAGAAGTCATTTAAAATGTTCAAGACATATTACATGCAGGACTGACTCCAAATTGCCACTTACTGTGCTTCGTATTATGGGACATCCCCCCACCCCCATCCCCGTCAGTGGAATGTGAAGCTGACACCCAGGACGACCAAAGCCTCCCGTGTTCAATACCCCACTATCTTCTACTTGCACCAAAAAAGTAAACAGCCAACAAATGATTTCACCACTTTAAAAAAAAAAGCACTGACACTTTCACAAAATGGGATGAGGTGGAGTTCCCTCCTTAAAAATTGTCCTTGAGCCCTGGCTAGTATAGCTCAGTGGATTGAGTGCGGGCCTGCGAACCACACGATCGCGGTTCGATTCCCCGTCAGGGTTGCAGGCCAGTCCCCTGCAGGCCAGTTCCCAGCAGGGGACACACAAAAGGCAACCAAACATTGATGTTTCTCTCCCTCTCTCCTTCCCTTCCCCTCTAAAGAAATAAAAAATAAAATCTTAAAAATAAAAAAATAAAATGAAGTTTAAAGTACATTTAAAAAAATTGTCCTTGAACTACTAAAAAACTTACATTTACAAAGTACTGGGTAAAAATATTCCTTTGGATTGCAAAAAACGGGAGGCGGGGACCGCTGATAAGACAAGGTGTATGATGTTAATGAGATCTGGCTTCTTTCTCTCCTGCCTCCTCGAAAGCGGGTCTGTCCTCGGTTTCAGCTTCTCTGTTTTCTGCGGGCCGGTCTTCAGTGCCTCGGTTAGCCACTTCCTCCCGTTTCCCCTTTGCTCTCCTTTCCTATTTGTTTGCACTTTCCTGCCTGCAGGTTACCCTTTCCTGCCACCTTCTTTTTTTTTTTTTTTTTTGGCTCCGTTTCCACTTCTGCAGGAGCTGACACACTCGCCCACCTTCTCCCGGGCTCCTCCTCCGCCGCCCTTTAGGGGAAGCTGGCCTTCCTCTTGGGCAGAGGGGCAGCAACCAGCTGCTCCGCTCCACCTACGCTTGCTTCTATCCAGGGGAAGAATTTTGTATTCCAGTTCCCGGGCTGCAGAAAACGCCAACCATGGCTGCCGGGAGTGCTTCCTCGGAGATGATAGAGCGAGAACGGAAAAAGTTACTGGAAATCCTCCAGCGAGATCTCGATTCTGTCTTAGATTCGCTGAGCTCTCGGAGACTGATTTCCGAGGACGAGTATGAGGCGCTGGAGGACATGACAGACCCCCTGAAGAAAAGTCGAAAGCTGTTGATTTTGGTACAGAAAAAGGGAGAAGTCAGTTGCCAGCATTTTCTCAAATGTTTATTTAGTACTTTCCCCGAGTCGGCGACAACGTGGGGCTTAAGGCACGGTAAGCTGAATCTCTACACTTTTTGAGGAGTGGAAGGGACGAGGCACATTTCCTGAAAAAAAAAAAGAAAGAAAGAAAAACGATCCCTTCTTATTTTCACTTCTTTTTCCCAGAGATAATTTTTCACTGAAATATGATAAAGGGGAAGGGACGAGGATTTTAAAAGCAGGGAACAATGTACCTTACTTCCAGGAATGAGAATTTTTTTGTTGTTGTTGTTTAAACTGCAACCAACATTTGCAGTTGTTTCAGTGCTGGTATAGACTGCTCATTATTAGGACAGATACCCGACATACTCACGGCTGGGCAGAGACTGCTGTGCAGGATGACACATCAGGGATTTCTTTATCAAGTAGGTAGATTCGCAAGTATACACAGTCCCCAAACCTCAAGCTGCAGCTTTCCCTTAGAACAGACATTTGGGAAATGCAGGGAAAACAATCCGTATGCAGGGTGGATTGCTCACTTCATTTTTTTTCTGTGATAAGAATGCCAGCAGAGTCCTGGTTTTTCTGAAGCAATTCTAATGCTAATTTTTCAATGGTCAAAGATAATTAGTGGCCAAGGAAGGAGCAGTTCTTCCAGAATGGATTGTTTAGCAGTTCTGCAGACTACCACCAGGGGCAAGTGCAGCTTCTGCTGTGGAAATCTAGAAAATACGTTGGAGAAGGTAGAGTGACCGATGGAAAGGTTAATGTTAATGGTCCCTAATGTAGAACAAGACCTGTCTGCTTGGAGAAAGGGATCTTATTATTTCTAGGATTTACTATTTTAAATTACAGTGAGTTGCTTGCTGATTAGAAATGATTAGGATCGGACTTTATTAGCAATGTTCCTAAGAATGCCGAGCTGGTTTGGGGTCACGGTAAATCCACAAGTAAATGCTGTTCATAAGATTTAATTTTTTTTCTCACTCACTCGACACTTGTCTTTGCTATGAAAGACTTGGAATTTTGAGCAAGGCAGGAGTGTGGTCTGTTTTTTCCCCTCAGTGGGAAAAGAAGGTTCTGACAGTTGACTCACTACCACTTATGTTGGAGGTGGTAGGTATCTCTACCTTCCAACAAATTAAAGAAGAGAGATCATGCTCGGAAACTCGAGTAAACATAAAATTTCTTTTTTTGTTAATTTGAAAAACAAAATAAAAACCCTAAAACTGTCTTGTTCTTTTTCAGAATTTTCACAACATGAGAACACAGAACCTCTTGAATCTATGGGTATGAGCAAGAGTTCAGAAGAGCCCCTTTCCCGGGGAGAAAAACAGCCTGAGAATTCTGAGCCCACAGTGCCCTGCACAGATAAAGAACACCTGGACTTGGAAACCTCTGAGACATTCCTGGACAAGAAAACCAGTTATGGGGGAACGGCTTGGCCCTGGAGGGCAGGTGACAAGGACGGCCACATCCCAGCAGTCCCACTGCCACGCTCAGGAGAGGAGGTCCACTATGAAGTTTCAGAAGCTGTTTATCACTTACAGGATGGACAGAGATACGATGAGATCGATGACTCTCTGTACTTAGGAGAGGAGGACTATCTGGAATCAGTTATGTGCTCTGAAGATGCAGACAGCGCTGTGGAAAAAGAGGACCCTAGTGACCCAGAGCACCTGGTCTATGCCGGCGAACAGGAGCCTGTGTATTTAGAAACCACGGAGTTCTCCCTCGAGGAACAGAGTGGTGGGGGTTCAGAAATGGGCCTGTCGTTGGAGGAGGAGAAGGAGGAGAGGATGGAAGGTATGGGGATGTTAGGGGACCATTAGGAGGGGGGAGGAGGAAGGGCCCCAGATGTCAGCGTCTCAGAAGTTCCCTGTATCCTGTAAGTAGACTGTCCTCAGAGGTGGGGTGCTGCTGGGAGGAGACCCAGGACACTGCACAGGATAAGGAAAAGTAAATATTGGTGGCAGCAGATGGTTGCCACGGTCACCCCCAATACGAGTATAAGAAGTTGCTAGCCACTTATTTTGGGCATTACCTTCCGGTCCTTAAATTAAGTTTCATTAGGCGTTTGAGTGCCTTTGTAACCAAGGGAATATGGTGATCACGGGCCTGTTGAAATGAAAGCAGGAGAGGAGTTTGTGGTGAGTGAAGAAAATTCCCAAGTACTCTCCCTTGCCTCAATCCAATCTACCGTATATTGCCATCTCGATGAAGAAAACTATATTAGGCTCTTCAATTAGAGTAGTTTTTCCTTTTAAAAATGTATTTATTTATTTTTAGTGATTTTATTGGAGTGACATTGGTTAATAAAATTATATAGGTTTCAGGGGTACAGTTCTGTAATACATCATGTGTATATTGTATTGTGTGTTCACCACCCCAAGTCAAAGTTTCCCTCCATCACCGTTTATCCCCCTTTTACCCTCTTCTCCCTCCCCCACTTCCCCTTCCCTTCTGGCAATGACCACACTGTTGTCTGTCTGTAAGGTTAGGTTTAGGTTTTGTTTTTTGCTTAATCCCTTCACCTCATTCCCTGTGACAGCTGTCAGTGAAGGACTTCGAATTTGAAAGTGACATTCACGGAGTTATCTTCTTTCCTACAGAAAGAAGAAGGGTGTTTAAAGATGTCCTGTCGTGTTTGAACTTGGACAGGAGCAGAAAGCTGTGGCCGGATGTTGTGAGACAATTCTCCCTGGATCGAGGGTGTAAGTGGACCCCCGAGACTCCGGGAGACTTGGCCTGGAATTTCCTGATGAAAGTTCAAGCCCTGGATGTGACGGCTCGAGACTCCGTCCTTAGACAGGACGCCCTGCACGCGGAGAGCGGAGGGGAATGGCCGGCTGGCGTGGAGAAGGCGGCAATCAGAGACGTCCGCGCCGTCCACCCCCTGGACGTGCTCTGCGCCTCCGTGCTGTGCTCGGACAGCGCTTTGCAGCGCCAAGTCCTGGCGAGCATGTACCGATGCCGGTTCGCTCTTCCCCTGCTGCTGCCGGATGCGGAGAACAACAGAAGCATTTTAATGCTGGGAGCCATGAGGGACGTGGTGAAGGAGCAGCCAGCACGGGCTTTAGGAGGGCCTGCAGGGGAAACGGAAAAGTTTCTGATGCGCATGAAGATGCCCGTCATCTCTTTTGTGCGTCTCGGAGACTGTAGCATCTCCAAGTCCAGAATCCTCAACGCGCTGCTCAGGCCTGACCCCCAGAAATCACGCAAAATCTTCCTCCACCGAGACGGGGCGTTGCCAGGGTCTCCCCGGCAGATCTCGGAGGGCCTGGTGGAGATCGCCTGGTGTTTTCCCGATGGCGACAGTCTGATGGAGAACGCGCACCTTTTCCAAGAGCCCGTTGCCGTGACCAACCTTCGTGGAGATATCGAAAGGTTTTGGTTGCAATTTGGCTTCTTGATGGAGGTTTCCTCGGCTGTGTTTTTTTTCACTGACTGCCTAGGTGAAAAGGAATGGGACCTGCTCATGTTTTTAGGAGAAGCTGCCATTGAGAGATGCTATTTTGTCCTCAGTTCCCAGGCCAGGGAAAGTGAAGAGGCTCAGATGTTCCAGACGATTCTGAATTTGAGGCCATCACAGCTACTGTTCTGGGAGGAGGAGGAAGCTGGGGAGACAGAGGGGAACATGGAGAGCCTCCAAGCTGCCCTCCGAGAGGTGACGTCCTCCTCCCTCCGACGCCTGTCGGTGGAGGACATGGGCCCCCTGGCCAGGGAGCTGGGGATCCAGGTCGACCAGGACCTTGAGAACGTTGAAGGAACTCGAGTTCCTCCTAGTGAAGACAGGGCTGGAACCGTTGAAGATGAGGGGCCACAGAGACACAGGCAGCCAGAAAGTTCATCCAAAAGCACAGCCGAGCTGCCAGTGAAAGAGCCCGGAGCTGGAGGGGAAGTCAGCCCGGCTCCTCAGGGTGGCCACCTCAGCCCAGGAGTCAGGCCTCACCCGCAGAACTCCTGCTTTTTCCCAATCATGATTGGGGGACACTTCAACCATGTTCCTTTGAGAGCCCCCTGGGTTATGGGCTCCCGCTTTGGGTCAAGGCAGAAGTCCAGGTGGTTCTATCCTTCAACCTTTCAGAATTCATGGGTCCACAGTCAAGGCAGAAGTTTTGGAGTCCAGCACTTCCAACCCCTGAGATTTTGTTCAGGTGGAAGGCTTATAAAATTTTCGAGACCTCCTCGTGGACATCCCATGCGTGGACTATTTGGGAGACCACTAAGACCTGGTAGTCAGTGTGTACAGGCCCGGCCTCGAAGACCACAGGCCACGGGAGCTTGCGAAAGGCCTGCCATAATAATGGCCTCTCAGATACGTCCCCCCCATCCCCTGGGTTCACGGCCAGAAGGACCATTGGGGAAGCTACAGCCCAAGCAAGCCCACCTCCGGGCAGCACAGCCAGCTGAGGCCACTGGAAAACTCATGAGAACACCATTTCATACTGTGGATCCTCACTCTCAAGTCTGTCAACCTGCAGGAGTCATGCAAAGGCCCGTAAGGCCCACCTTTCAGCAAGGATTCAAGCCAAAGACCCAAGGGGGACCTTTAAATCCAGCCGTCCAAATGGGATCCCACCCCACATCCAGCAACAAATTTTTACCTGGTTCTCCATTCAGTCAGCCCAAGCCATCCCAGTACAAGCACCCCCAGCCCAAACCTTCCCAACCTACATCCTCTCAACCCAAACCCACTCAGACAAAACCCCCTCAGCCCCAGCCCTCCCAAGCCAAATCCTCTCCATCCAGACCCGCTCAGTCCCAGCCACGCCAGCCCCAGCCCTCCCAAGCCAAATCCTCTCCATCCAGACCCACTCAGTCCCAGCCACGCCAGCCCCAGTCCTCCCAGCCTAGGCCTCAGCCCAGACCCACTCAGCCCAGGTCATCGCAAGCCAGTCACTCACAGGCTAAGACATCCTACGCAAGAGCCGGGCCCCGGAGGGGCGGGAAGCACTGAGGTGCTCACTCCAGAGACCTGTGAAACTACCTTTCCCCGGGCCATTCCAATCCCACGGCAGCGACCCGAGGAAGAGCGGTACTGACTGTAGACACTGCTGTCCTTAGCGAGACACAGAAAAACAGACGTGCGCAGCCTGCTTGGACGTCACTAAACTATCTGTAAGAACTGTGTCCCTGACAAAGAGGGAAAACTACGAAAAGAACAAGGACTAGAACCAAGCAGTGAATAATAAATTAATTGAATCCAGCTTTGAGTCCTGGGTAACAGATCCCCTGCATCCAGGGCGTGGGGACTGTGAGGCAGCCCCACTTGGGGAAAAATGGAGTTGGGGTCTCGAACTGCAAAGTGATCACCAGGACCCAGGTTGTCTCACTGTTGCCAATACAATTGCCTTAATTGTTGGCTGCTCTAGAGGTGTCCTAGTCAAACTTTCTCCTTTAACATTGGCTGCTAAGCAGATAACCCTGTTTGTCTGGGTTACTCAATTTGCCTCTAGTTACAGCCTCAATTTTCTTGGATAATAAAACTCTCTCATTTGATCCTTACATATGGAAATAATGACCTATCAACCAATAAAATTCATTATTTTTATCAACTTTATGTGTGTGATTCATATTTTAAATAATTATAGTAAGTAAGATAATTTAGCTCATTCTTAGCTAAAGAATTAAGATCTGTTTACAAAGCTGGGAAAAACATTGAAATGTTTAAAAGAACTTACGATTCACAGATTTTACCACTTTAATTTATTAGATTTATTTTTGTCCTAAACATTCTGCTAAGTTCTGCTAGTTTGAAGCATTAAATAAAATTTTATACTATATTAATTTAAAATATTTATGTGAAGTTTTAAATGACGCCAAATATTTTTTAAAGATTTTATTTATCTATCTCTAGAGAGGGAGGGAATGAGAAAGAGAGGGAGAGAAACACTGATGTAAGAAACATCACTTGGTTGCCTCTCGGGCGCCCCCAACTGGGGGCCTGGCCCACAACCCAGGCATGTGCCCTGACCAGGAATTGAACCAGGGACCTCCACTTTGCAGGACAACACTCAACCAACTGAGCCACTCTGGTCAGGGCATGATCCCAAATATTCATAAAAGACCACTTTAAAGGTAAATGTTAAAAATTTTATTAAATAAAAGTAAAATAATAAGATTATAGGAGTCTCAGTTTTTGAATTTGTAACTTTTATAAAAGTAATAGTAATTTTAAGTGCTAAAATACCCCCAAGTTGTCCTTTCTGAGTAAAAAAAAATGCCTTGAAGGACTTACAAAAAATTATATTGACAAGTCAATGAGAAACGATCTTTGGAAAAGAGTAATCAATCTCTGAGGACATTCTGACACTACAGTAGGGACCCTTCATTTGTTTGTGCGCATATTAAACAATCAATACTGAGTATTCAGAGGGTGTTCCATCCCTCTGGAGGTAACAGTAAAGGTTAAAGAAAGAAAAAGAGGACTAAACATGTGAATCTTGATCTTTGGCAGGAGAAAAAACATACTATTTCCTAAGTATGAAATCTTTGGTGTACAAGTGGTGTCTCTTGAATGAAAGTAATACTTCTGTTGTTTAAAATACATCAATAGTATGATGTATTTTAATTTTAACTTTAAAAAAGTTTTTAAAGAGAGGGGAAGGGAGGGAGAAAGAGAGAGAGAGAAACATGGATGTGAGAGAGGAACATCAGCTGGTTGCCTCTTGAGAGAGGGGAAGGGAGGGAGAAAGAGAGAGAGAGAAACATGGATGTGAGAGAGGAACATCAGCTGGTTGCCTCTTGTATGGCCAGGACCGAACCCATAACCCAGGCATGTGCTCTGACCGAGAATGGAACCAGCGGCCCTTCGCTTTGTGGGATGATGCCTGGCCAACTGAGCCACAACAGTCAGGGCTGGTGTGACGTTTTTCTAAGTTTTCCTCTGTATCCTTCAAGAATAGCTCCTGAAGGATAGACCTTGTCAAGTTATTGTCACCGGCAGATTTGGTATCTCACTGGGTCTTGACAATACCTATGTGGTGCATTGAATTTGGACAATTTGAGAAGAGTTTAATAAAGGGACTATCTATAAAACACGGAGCAAGATGTAAAAACAGCACAAAGGAGACCATGATACACTGGATATAGTAAAAGCGAAGGCTTATCACCACTCCAGGGTCTGACGAGGAGGGAGCGGTGCTTTCTCCCATGAGAACTGCTGCGTGGAAAGGGTCTGGGGTCTGCCGGGTTGAGGGATACAGCAGGTTGCAGTGACCTGCAGGGAGGCATCCCAGGGAGTAAATATCCACTCCTCACCTCCGAAATGCCAGTGTGTCCCTTTGGCGAAATTCAACTCAAAACCGGAGAACAAGAAGCTCATCTGGGCAGCTGACGCAGGGCAGCCTTTTAGGGTTCAGAGCAGGTTGGAGGGTGAGAGGCAAACAGAAGACACCCAGCAGACTCCTCTGTTTCTATTCCATTCTTCCATTTCTCTTCTTCCTTTCTTCCTTTAGTCATCTTTATTTATTGAGCATCTATTATGTGCAAGGCATTAGATTAGAATCTTAGAAGACATGTCTTCTAAGGAAGCAAGAGACATCCTTCTCCAGTTGTGCAATCCTAAAACTGTTTCCTCTTTATCGTAAAACTATAAGCTCATTATACGTAGTTTTGAAAATGCAGACCTACACAAAGAAGAAAGGAACATAAAAATAATCAGTAATCTCATAACTCAGAGTCACTAGTGATGTAGTCCTCTAGCTCACTAACGATACCTTTATGTATTTTTCCAATGTGTGTATATGTACAGTCAGCACTGAATCACATTTTCAAGTCTGTGCCAGGGCCAGGCGTGGCCAAGCCAAACCCAGTGTTGGGGGCAGGCAGCACGAATGGCATGAATGATTGGTTTTCCAGACGTCTTCAGAAGATCTGAAGTCAGGACGTGAACACAATTTAAGGATGTCATTGTATAGTGCACAGGTCCGCTTAATCAAATGTGCAAAAATTTAGAATTGCTTGTTTATATTCGTTATTTACAAAACTGAGAACATTTCATTTGGACTTGACTTCTTTTGCAACAACAGAATGAAGAATCTGCCTGATGATTTACCTTTTCAACACCTGAAAATTCTTTCTTAAACACCTTAAACCAATTTATAGTTTGTACAAGAAAGTGAATAAAAATTACTTTTTTTAATTGTTCAAAAAAGTTTCTTCTTTGTTGACAATAAATCATATGAGCTCACATCCCCTTGGCTCAAACGTGGTCACTTCACCACGTGCAGTTACAAAGCAGTCTGGGAAATGTAGTCACCAGCTGAGTGGTCACACATCCAGAGAGAAGGGGGCAGGCAGCAGTTTGCCATAATGTCACAGCTTATCAACACCTTCAGAAGCCCGGAAGAGGAAGATAAAGTCACCAAATTGCACCCTTAGATGTTCAGCCCTACTGCGTTTATTTGTTGATAATGTTGCGTTTATTATAGAATACAAACTATTTTAGTGACGAGGTGGGGTGATTGTCGCCTGACTGGAAGAGAGGCTTTTGAACAACATTGCGATGAAAGATTTTAGAGTGTGTACTCTTCTAAATGAAACACGGTTGCTGCTGGGCTGCTGGACCGCCTTCCCCCGCCCCTCAGTTACACAGGAGGGCTTGAAGTTTTCCGTTAGTCTGTAATGGAAACATAACTGCACCGTTCCCTAACTCGAGGTGGTGACATTTTTTTTACACATTTTGGGCAAGTCTTCTTAAATGTTAATGCAGTGTGTTTTTGTAATTTGTGTGTGCGCAAATCCCACCTGAGGTGGTTGTGAAGCTGTGTGTTGTTGGAATTCCCCATAGACACTCCGAAGGGGGGGGCGGAGTTCAGAAGCAAACCGGAGGAATAGCCTCTGAGCAGGAACTCCCACGAGATAGAAAATCCCGGGGCACATTCTGAAAAACTCAGGTGCAGCCTGGTCTGCAAACCTGTTTTCCAGCGCTCCGCTCCGAGAAAGACTTTTCTTCTGAGCCAGAAACCCAGGCTGCGAAGGGTTCCCTGCATTACCGTTCTCACTAAACCCATTCATCACCTCCTGCTGGACAAAGGGCTGGTGTGGTGAGGTGACAATGTGGCAAACACTTTCATCCACTTAAGATTAGGGCTGTTCTGCCTACAGATTTTTGTACTAATGCTTCTCATTTTGTCTGCAAGTTTTGTACCTGATAACATTGAAAAGACATCCTTTCATTTTTCATAATGTGCTTCTTTTTCTTTGCTCCACGGCTAAGGCTTGAGTATGTCCTCAAGCCTCCACCCTGAAAGGGTCAGGCCAGGTCCCCACCCCTCACACTGCTCAGGACCCAGTCAAGCCAATTTCCACCCCATGGACTGACAGCCCACCACTCAGTTGTCCCGACTGCTCCGTTGGAACTCACTCCCACCTTGCACAAGACACCTGACGCCAGCCACGGTGGCCGGGGGCCAGACTGACTCTCCCGCGCCTGGGAACAGCCCTCCTTTTACCTAACCCACAGTCCCAGCTCACATCCTGGAACCCTGAGGCGCTTGCCTGGAAGAACAAGAGACTAGCCCCTCCCTTATCCCCCCACAAACCCCTCACCTCCAATATTTAAAGTCTGCTACGCCTCCCATAGTGGGTGGGAGAAGGGACAACGTAAGGGAGGAGGTAATACCCCCCTGCAAAGCACATCGGTTAAAACTACAGATAGCATCCCGTCACACCAGTGGGCTGAGGTGTGGGGACAGAGGGGCCAGAGCAGCGTGAGGAAGGGCTGCGGCAAGGGGCAGGTGGAGGAATTGCAAGGAGAGAGGGTGGGAGGGGAGGAAGGGCCGAGAGGGGTGCGGTGGGCTGGTGTGTTCCCAGAGGACAGCAGACTGTCCTAGGCACTGGGTCAAACTGGAACCAATTCCCTAACTTGTGGACTAGACCTACTTTTGATGCTTTTATGATAAAAAGTGAGATGGAAATTTCAGAAACTTAGATAGATCTGTCAAAGGATTATTCTGTGCGCTCCGTCCTCTGCCCAAATTGTATTTAAAGTTATCCAAATATGACTCGGATAGTTTCAGTCTTGGGCAGGCGTGGGCGTGGCCTCTGGCGGCTTCCTTTCACCCCAGATCCTGCTGTGAAGATGCAGGCGGCCCCCCGCCCCCCGCCGGGCTGTCCCGGGGTCCATTCAGTGCAGAGTTCCAGAAACCGCACTCTGGGCGGGCTGCTCTCGGCCAGTGCCTGAGCGTGCGGGGCACGGAAGCGGGGCCAGGCCTTCCCAGGAGGGGCCTCCACCGGGCAGTCTGCGCTCTGGGGCTCCTCGTGGGTCTGACCCTTCATCCCCAGCCCTGGTCCGGTCTCCGTTCCCTTCCCAGGTGTCAGACTTGAGGCTCTGTGAGCTCTCCCCACCCATCCCAGCTCCCTCCTCCCTTTAGGCTTCACAGACCTTGCCTGCCCTTGAACTCTATCTCAGCATCTGCTTCCTGGAGGACCTGCGCTGGCACAACTTCTTTGTGAAAAATGTTTCTTTTACCGACGTCTGCGTAGTCTTGACAGCGACGCGACTCCCCCCACCCAGCGCTTTTGTGTGACAGCAGAATCCGGGGAGTTTGCCTACAACCCAGAGAGTCTCCTTCAAGGAGTGACTTGCCCCACGGGAGGAAATCAGCAGCTGTGGGCCCCGAATTCTCTGCCAGCTGCGCTCCCACCTCGTCCCGGCTTCTCCGTCCTGCAAGTGGGAGGTCTCCTCTGCTCATTCTTACTGCTTCGCCTCTCGCCATTCTCGGATGACCTTAAAAGAAGAGAAAATAAAAACAGGAACAGTCTGTATATTTTCAGATTTTCCTACTTAATTTTTTTCTCTAAAGTTTACAAGAAACATCACTATACTGCCATCTTCTGCCAGGTCTGTTCACCTCTTTCTAATCTGGGGCTGACGTATTAAATAAACTTTGTATGATTAAAATTATTTATTTAGTTAGCTGGGAAAGTTCTGTAACAACTTAACACATATCACATATATTCAGAGGTCAGTTGTTTGTAGAATATGGAGGCAAACATACATGGTTAAAATTTATAAGGAATTTGGCAGTTATGCCAAATTCTTCCTGTGAAAGCTTCTGAGATTAATGCTAATAGGGACGTTGAGTAAAAAAGCTTTCCCATTGCTGGTGGGAGAATAAATTAGTCCAGTCCTTTGGGAAGGCAATTGGACTGCATATGTAAGAAGTAAAATAAAATACCTGTGACTTTTACTCTAGTGGATTTACTTTATATATTCATTCCACATCTATTCCTGTTAATGTATGCAAAGATGTATATGCATAAAAATGAACGTTTGTACGTTGTTTGTAAAGGACTAGAAACCCCCAGAATGTGTAAGGAAGTGATGGTGTTATACCTATGCACTTTCTGAAGTTGATGAAAAATAGTGCAGTTCTAAATATGCTGGTGATAATAACTGATGCTTTTTTACTGGCACATGTGTATGTGGGAAAAACTACATTTGGGTTTCTGCCACCAGTCGAGTGACACAGTCAGATTTTAACGGCACGCGAGGCAGGAAAGTCTACTTTTAGCTTCATAGCCTATGATACAATAAATGAAATGAAATAATTTCAGTGTAAACAGTGTTGTGTGGCTTCCACTCCAGAAACATTGAAACTAACAGCAAGAAAAACTTAGTGCTCTGTGGAATCCCCATCGTGAGGTGAAATTTACTGGGCAATGGCACTTCCTGACATTGGCTATTTAATAAGCAGATACTAAGTATCATAGTGACATGTCTGACATTGGTGGAGCCCTTTCTGTGGCTAAGTGCTGTCCGACATGCTTAGCGTGTGAGAAGTCAGCTGATCCTCTCCCTGCCTCTGTTTGAAGACAGTGTTCCTGTTCACTGAGACTGAGAGCGAGGAAAGCTGAGTGAGCGCTGGAGATGACACAGCCAGCAAACGGGTCAGATTGGCAACTGTGTCCAAACACTCTAAACCCATATGCAACGCTCTTTCTATCACAGCCAAATAAGTCCGCGGGGGGACATTATTGGTGCACATGCTGACACTGGAATGTTCAGTAACATACATGATGTGCCAATCACATGGCCTGGCGCATTGTAAGTACTCACAAATGGTGAGTGTAATTCTTATTATTATCACACGGAGTGGAAAGCGGGCGGGTCTTTTTCCTAGTGACAAGCTTCCTTCCCGCCCAGTGCTTCCACGGAGACTTCCTGGCTGCATCGCTGTGCCCTGGCACTGACCTGCCCTGGCACTGACCTGCCCTGGCACTGACCTGCCCTGGCCCTGACCTGCAGCAGAATCCCCATGGAGGTATGGGTGTGTCTGTTCTGCACACACCGTATTCCTGAGGCCGAGAGGAGAGCTCCTGTTAAGTGCTCAGCAAACATTTGGCAACTTGATTGAGAAAGCAAGATTCTCTTGTTCCTTTTTTTTTTTTTTACTGTGATATTGGTACCATTGACCTTCTCTTGGCCTCCTGGTCTCTATAACTGGCATGCTTTGAGGTGGTGCTTCTCAAGCTTTAGTGGCTATGAAACCTCCTGGGGTCTTGTGAAACACGTAGCTGCCAGCAAACAGTAAGTCCCCAGGGAGCTGTATTGTGAATTTTCTCGCCCCCTTGCACGGCCTCCCACCCTGAATGTGGTTTGCACGTCAAGACTGGTGATGTCACACACATATGGAGCGGCTATAAAATGCATAGTGAAACTTTCTGGACAAGAGCACCTCTAGGGCTGGCTTCCCAGCTGGTCCGAACGCAGTTCCAGAGAGCAGGGAGAGAGCGCTGGCATAGGGTTGCATTGCAGCTCAGGGAAGGGCTGGGATGATGTCAATGCCAGGCAGTTGCACACATCACTTTTGCCCATATCCCTTCAGGGGCAGGTAGCAATGGGGGCTCACCTGACTGGGAGGGAAGTTGGAAAAGGTAGGCTTTATTACAAATTGTCATGTGCGTAGTTCAACATCAGGGCTCCATGACGACAGCACATGGGACAATGAACACAGGGGCCAAAAACAGCCTCTGCTCCAGTTACTAAGTAGGCATTAGAGGGGATTACGCCAATGATCTGAAGTCATCTGCGTATGGTTTGCTGCTCTCACAACTTCTGGTTCAGGTGCCATAGGTGGCGGTAGCTGTAACTTATTTAGGGGTTTCATATGTTCTATAGCATAGTAGGTGGGCTGAAGGTGACACTGAATGGACAGGAAAAGGAAAGTGACATTTACTTCTGGCGATTTCCAGGCAACAACTGGGCACCTTCACACTGATTTTCTCATTTGGAAGAGGCAAGAGAGAGGAGAAGACAGAGTTCTGCCACCCAGGGCCGACCATAACTGAAATGGCAGGGAAGGTAGTTTTGCTTTCCCAATGCATACTTTTCCTTTCAGCAGGCCTTTTCCAAAGGGTGCTTTATGAATTTATGGTTTTGCAATAGAATGTGGAACATAGAACATAAACAAAAATATTCATCCGTGCAAAGTGCTACATAGGGCTTAAGTACAAAGTAAAGCATAATTTGTTAAAATAAATACTTACACCTCATTTGGGGTCTTCCGAAACCTTAATTCACCGGCATGGTCTATAAGTCTGATTGGCTCAGCTGCCTCACCGCTGGACCCCAAATAACAGGCACTCTTTCTCTGCCCAAACTGCACTGATAATCCATATGTGAAGGCAACAAGGCCAGGGATTGAAGGAGATCACAGTTGATTCCTTTTCCTAGAGCTTTCCCCAGCACCCTGATATATGACCTGCTGTGGATTCAAAGATGCTAGAGATTTCTCACAGGCCAGAGGCCCCTGTGGTAAGCAGTCTCGAGTGTTCCACATGACCCTTGGCTCCCCTGTCCAGTTAGACTGCACCCGGAGGACTTTCTTCAGGACGTCGTTCCACAGGACAAGCACAGGGTTCCGTCCAGCTACCGACAGGTTTGGATCATTTGCCTGGAACAGGGCTTTGTCCACCCGACTTCTGCAAATCTTCCTCTAGCTTTCGACAGTCCTCGTAAACAAAATGTCAGGTCCTTTGTGCCCACACTGCAACATCCACCACCGGCTCCCAGAAACTTCTGCTTACTTGGAATATTTTTCCAACATCAGCTGCCAAATGGACTCTGGGAAGATCTGACCAGTAGATGAAGGGGAGTGAAGTGGCTACAGCTGCTCCCTGAGAGATCGCATTGCCAGCAAAACACCCCTGGTGCACTCTGTGCTTGCTGATTCTTCCCAGGAGCAGCGGCTTGCTAGCCAGATGGACACAGGGAAGGGTTTGAGCAGGGAAATGCCGGTTGATATTTGTCATGATGCCCTTCCAGGAGGAAAACACCTGCTGCTTTTTGGGCAAAGAGAATATACGATCCACTCAGCTTGTACAAGGAATCAGCAGCAGCCTGTTTGCTCTTATGTGGCATCTGCCAAAGCAGCTTCAGCGACTTGTGTGGACACAGCAGCCCTGGAGACGGCAGTGATGAGGCTGCCGTGGAGAAGTCCCTTGTGAAGTTTGTGACCTGGTGGCAGAGTGGGCTGGGGGAGGGGGGAGGCCGGAGAGGGAGCTTTGACAGCCGAGAGGGTGGCATCACTGGCTGGACCCTCCCCCAGACTGAAAGACTAATATGCAGCTTAATTTCTTTCCTGTATCTTTTCCTTAGCATTCTTTTTTCTTTTCCTCCACAGAGTCTGCACTCTTGTCAAGCAGGACTTTTTTCCCCTAGCCTGGAGGGTTGTTTGAGGCCGAGAATGAATTGTTAATGCTACACTTCAGGCCTCATGATAGAGAAACACTTGGGTTATGGGTACATAAAAAGCACGCCCTGAATAAGTGCATGAAAATCGGCATGTGGAATTTTCTTGGTTGAACGAGAAGGGAGAAAAGAGAGAGAGCGAAGACAGAGACTGGGCACCTGGAAAAGTCTCTGCGAGGCGTCGGGTCGGCCTGATTCCCCAGAAAGCGCTTTACTTTCCGAGTCTAGACGGGGAGAGTCCGGCTTAACAGCTCCTCCTCCCCAGGGGGTGGAATGCGGCGCTGGCATTCTTTCCATATAGGTTCTGAACGCTGCTCTCAGATTGAACATAAAACGCTTTAGAAACCCATTTTCGTTATAGGCAGCACCACATATTTCATAGGCTTATCAGAGGGACTTAGGTTGAACAGAAGGTCAATTTTATCTTTTTTTTTTTCAAAAGGGACCTATCACTCCAAGAGTACTTGATGGTTATGGGAGTGAAAAAAAGTCCCCCTTGGCATCAAGTGTGGGGAATCTGTTGCATTAAAAACTATAATAAGCTGCCCTGGCTGGTGTAGCTCAGTGGATTGAGGAGTTCCCTGTTCGGGGGATTGAATAGGCCCCCCTGATAAATATAAATCTACTAATAGTTTTTAATTGATATACTTTATTGCACTTCATCGGGGCATTCATCAAAAAGGGACCAAACACAAGGCACAAAGCTTTTCCTGAGAGAGGTGGAAACTCTCTGGCTGGAGTACCTGGGAGCTGGAGTTGTATCTATGAATGTTATTTGTTCTGCAAAATGCTCCGAGCACTCATTATCAGGCCAAATGCAGCTTGCCCTTGGGGCTTGGAAATGCCCTTGTCTGAGGAAACGTTTAAATATCTCAGCTGGAGTAGGAGGCACACAGTGAGTCCATCCTGCAATGCTCAATTGTAAAGGGAGTGGAGAACAGGCAGGCACTGAGTTCAGGGTTCTTTCTAAGCAGAGTTATTTTTAAGGCACTGAAGGCTGGCTTCTTGGGTTTCAACTGTGAGTAGACAGGCTGGGAGCTGGACAGTGGGTGGAGGAACTAGCCTCAGTTAGGAGTGTGTGCAGGTTGTCTGTGGTAACACAGGTGAGGCAGAGTGTCGGGGGCACAGGAGCTGGCAGGTAGGTAGATGCACAATGAAAGGTGTGGAAGTCCTCTTACAGTGGATTCCATTTACCCATGAAATGAGGGTCCTCGGTCAAGAAAGAACGTGAGACAGCAGACATTGGAGGAATGAGGGGAAAACTAAGTGTGAGATCGTTATTCACAAGGAAAAATTCTTGGATTCTTTTACTCTGTTAAACTCATCAGCTTTTTCCATGGTACCCCCTACCTATCCTTAGCATTCCAATGATCAATATTAAGTAGAAACCAGTGAGGAAAGATTCAAGCCAAGATCAATGAGATAAAAATGTCACAGGAGACAGTGATGTGAGACAAATAGCAGTTCAGCCCAGTACCATTTCCACTGAGCCCCATGGGGCTGAGAGGGGCCCTGTCCCTGCCACTCAAAACCTTGGTAGCGTCCACTCACCCATTTTGTGTCCATCCTTCTGCTCCAGAAGACAGCAGTTCAGTTCCAGGGGTGAGGGGTGGGAGAGAGGCTCCTCGCCTATCTGAAAGTTCTGCCTGGGAGCATTCTGAGCCAAGTTGCTCTGATAGCTATCCCAGAGTCTAAAGTTGCACTCTTCCTTCTTTTTGGGGTCTCTAGTAGAGAGACACGGGGTAGAATTTCTAGCTACTGAGTTCAGAGTATGAAGAAACAAGGTACTATAACCAAAGGGAAAGCAGAGTGCACCGGCTCAGTGGGAGTGTATGGAAGCTCCCCTTGTTAGTTCAGTTTGTTCAGTGAAGTAGAGATCAGGGTTATGAGTAGAGAGTGACTTTGTGGGAAGAGGTTTAAAAGAGGAAGTGTGAGATAGTCATAGTGAACAAGTGAGTAGACTTAGGGAAAATAGTGTGATTACCATGTAAAGGCCCGCCTGAGGTTCATGGCCATGAATTTAAAGAGCAATCACAGGGGATACAGTCAGATTTAACTAGGGTTGTGACTTTGACAAATATGTATCCATGTTGTTTTATATATGCTAGGAATAAGTGATGGGATGCACTAGGGAGAATTGGAAAGAGTAGCTTTAATGAAAAGAATCCAAAAATTCTCACACTAAAAGACTTGTGGGTAAATATTTCATCCTTCTCTCTTCTCGTACATTCAATCTCTCTCTTCTTCTCAACACACACAATTTGCATATATAAATTGTAAATAATATATAAGTAATAAAGAGAGAAAATAATAACATGTATTTATATATTCTTATGCTTGCATGAAGGAAACACTGGAAATATACCCCCAAACTAACACAAATGTTTGCTTATATAAATGCTTACTAATAGAAGGTTAGGGGGTCAGGGATGTGGTCCTTCTAATCCTTCACAAACTCTCCCAAAAAATAGGAGGGGAGGGAACGGGTTCCCAGACATTCTGTGAGGCAAATATTACCCTGACCCTAAAACTAGAGAAAGATATTAGAAGAAAGGAAAACTACAGACAAATATTCCTTATTAGTATATACACAAAGTTCCTCAAGGAAATACCAGCAAACTGAACCTAGCATCATGAAAAAAGGATTGTATATCAATGACCAAATGGGCATTTATTCCAGAAGATCGAGATTGACGCAACATATGGACATCGACTGATGTAATACACCATTTTAGAAGAATACAGGGTGAAAAGCTCACGATCATCTCAGTAGATTCAGAAAAAGCTTCTGACAAAATCTAACACACTTTCATAATAGAACACTTAACAAAATAGGAATAGAAGGAATCTTCCTCAACACAGTAAAGAGCATTTATGCAAAATGTACAACTAACATCACACTTAGTGGCAAAGGACTGAAAACTTTCCTTTTAGGATAAAGAACAAGACAAGGATGTCTGCTTGCCACTTCTCTTCAGTATTGTACAGAAGGTTCTAACCGATGAAATTAGGCATTCTAATCCAGCTTGGGAAGGAAGAAGTAAAATTATTTCTATCTGCAGATGATATGGTGTTACATATAGACAATTATAAGGAATCTATAAAAAAAAACCCCTGAAAACTAAAGAAATAAACTAATTCATCAAGGTTATGAGGTATAAGATTTCAATATAGAAATCTATTCTATTTGCATAAACTAACAATAAACAATCTGAAAAAAATTTAAAAGTCCATTTACAATAGCATTAAAAAGAATAAAACACTTTGGAATAAATCTAACCAAGAAGGTTCCAGATCTAGACACTGGAAACTTCAAAACATTGCTGAAAATAACACCCCCAAAACCTAAAGGCCTAAGTAAATAGGAAGGCGTACTGTGTTCATGAATTGGAAACCTTGCTACTGTTAAGATGGTGATACTACCCACTGCAACCTAAAGATTCAGTACAATCCCTATCAACATCTCACTGGCCTTTGTGCAGCAATGGGAAAGCTGAATCTAAAATTCACATGGAATTACAAGTGATCCAAAGTAACCAAAATAGTCTTGAAAATGAAGAACAAAATTGTAACGCATATTTCCTGATTTCACAACTTTCTACAAAGCTACAGTAATCAACACAGTGTGATATTGACCTAAAGATAGATCAGTGGTTTAGAATTGAGGGTCCAGAAATAAAAGCAAACATCTGTAGTCAACAGATTTTCAACAATATTGCCAAGAGCATTCAACGGGTAAATAAGAATTCTTTAACAAATAGAATGGGGACAACTGGATATCCATATGCAAGAGGACGGAAGTGGACCCCTGCCTCACACCACCATATACAAAATTAACTCTCAATTGATGAATACCTGAAGAGAGCTATGAAACTCTTTGAAAAAACATAGGTCTTCACGATCTTGGATTTGGCAGTGGATTCTGAGATATGACACCAAAAATCAAGGGAACAAAAACAAAAAATGATCAATTAAACTTCACCAAAATTAAAAGCTTTTGTTCATGAAAGGACACGATAAAGAAAGTGAAAAGACAACCTACAGAGTGGGAGAAAATATTTATAAATTATATTTCTGATAAAGGTCTAGTATCTAAAGTACAAAAAGAACTCTCACAACTCGTAACAAAAACACAAGAAACCCAATGAAGAAAGTGTACAAAGGACATTTCTACAAAGAAAAAGAATACAAACTGCCAAAGGCACATGAGAAGATGCTCATATTTATAAATATCTATGCTCAGCATTATTATCAGTATGATGAAAGTTAAAACCACAATGAGATACCACTTTTCACCCTCTCTTATAGCCATAAGGAAAGAGATGGACAGCAAGAAGTATCAGAGAGTGTGTGGAGAAATTAGAGTTCTCATACATTGTTAGTGAGAATATAAAATGGTGCAGATGACTTTGAAAACAATTGGGTGATTCCTCAAAATGTTAATCAAAGAGTTACCATCTGACCCTGTAACTCTGTTCTTAGGCATATGAATTGACTAGGTATATGTCTTCAAAAGAACTGAAGACATATGTGCATACAAAACTTGTATATAAATATTCGAAGCAGCATTATTTACAATAGCCAAAAAGTAAAACACTTAAATGTCCATCAGCTGATGAATGGATAAATAAAATGTGGTTTCCATAGAATATTGTTCTGCCATGAAAAGGAATGAAGTACTGACGTATGCCACAACACAGGTGAAATTTGGAAACATGATACTAAGTGAAGTCAGACACAAAAAGCCACATATTGTATCAATCTATTTACACGAAATGTCCAGAACAGGCCAATCCATGGAGACCAAAAGTAGATTAATGCTTACCAGAAGCTAGGGGACATGGGGATTAACTGCTAAGGGGTATAGGATTTCTTTGGGGGATGACGAAAATATTCTGGAATTATTTAGAAGGTGGTGATTGCACACTCCTGCAAATATTTTTTAAACCACTGAATTATACACTTTAAGATGTGTGAATTATATCCCAATAAACAAATGTACCAGACAGGGCTAAGGGAGGGCGTGGCTGTCCCCTGACAGAAGACCGGAATGAACTAAGGTATAAATCAAGTATATTCTACAGAACTTGACTGATGATGTGTGGGAAGCACAGGGATGAAGGAAAAATTCAAGAATGGTTCAGAGGTCCCTGATCATCTTGTATTCCATTAATTTATTATATATTTGCCCACCTCATTAGAATATATGTCCCTCAACATACAGTGACTAAAAATACAGGGCTTATTGTAGGGGGAGCAGAGATGGCAATTTTAGAGAGACTTCAGATAAAACACTCAGTATGTCCATTTTCAAGAGTCTGTTTTATACAGTCCAATTGCTCAATTTCCCCTGTGGACAGTAAGGTTACTTCCTGTGTTTAGATGGTTTTGAAAGACTACTTCCCCCTTTGAGGTTTCCCCATTTTAGTCGCTTTTTAAAAATTAAAAAATATATTTTATTGATCATGCTATTATAGTTGTCCCAATTTTCCCTCTTTGCCCCCCTCCACTTGGTACCCCCTTCCCTCTAACAACCCCCCCTTTAGTTCACGTCCATGGGTCATTCATACAATTTCTTTGGCTTCTACATTTCCTACACTATTCTCGACATCCCCCCATCTATTTTCTACCTACCAATTATGCTTCTTAATCCCTGTATCTTCCCCCCATGCTCCCCCTTCACCCTCCCAGACGATAACTCTCCAAATGATCTCCATATCTATGACTCTGTTTCTGTTCTGCTTGTTTGCTTTGTCTTTTTTTTAAATATTCAGTTGTTGATAGTTTTGCATTTGGTTGCCCTTTTAATGTTTATAGATTTGATCTTCTTTTTCTTAAATAAGTCCCTTTAACATTTCATGTAATGGTGATGATGAACTCATTTACCTTTACCTTGTCTGGGAAGCACTTTATCTGCCCTTCCATTCTAAATGAGCTTTGCTGGATAGAGTTATCTTGGTTGTAGGTGGTTGCTCTTCATCACTTTGAATATTTCTGGCCAGTCCCTTCTCGCCTGCAAAGTTCCTTTGAGAGATCAGCTGAAAGTCTTATGGTAACTCCTTTGTAGGTAACTCTCTGCTTTCCTCTTGCTGCTTTTAAGATTCTTGATCTTTAACCTTTGGCATTATAATCATGATTCCAGGTCCCCCAGTCACTGTCTGTGCAGGCCCATGAGAATCTAAACTCACATAGTTAGTATTTATTAACCAGGCTCATTCTAGACTCAGTGTTTGCAAGTTGGTTTTATTCCTCTCAGGAAGTGTGGCACCCACACTGTGTATCATTAAAAGGATATCTTTGGATAAACTATTTTTGCTGGCATTTTTCTTTGGCTCCCATTCGCTTATGCATATTTTTTGAAAAATTCATTTATTGTTCGTGGGTGTGGAGGGTGTGGAGGCCTGTGTGTGTTCAAGATACTGCAGTGTGAATTTTATATACATTGAATTTCATCAACCCTATAGAAAATGTTTTATTATTTTTATTTTTAAAAAAATAAAAATACAATCTCTCTAATTCAATGGAACATCTGTGTCCATCAAGTGCCTGTGTGATCACTAGATGGCACTCTCGAGTCGTGAAAAGTAAATGGGCTCTTTATTTTTTCTTAATTCAAACTTTTTCATTATTTATTTTCTTAATTTTAATTTTCATTGAACTTTTGGGGTGACATGATAAATAACACTATGCAGGTTTCAGGTGTACAATTCCACACCACATCATCTGTATACTGCACTGTGTGTTCACCACCCCAGGTCAGGTCCCCTGCGTCACTATTTTTATTTTAAGTAAGAAAGCTGAGGCTCAAAAGAATAACACAGATAGAAAGTGGTAAAGCCCAGCTTCCAGACAAGATTTATCTGGTGATTTTTTTCTGGTAAGCCATACCGTATTTTTCAGACTATAAGACGCACGCCTCAAATTTGGGAGGAAGGGGGGTGCATCTTATAGTCTGAATGTAGCTTACCTGGCTTGCTGTGGGTGGTGGGGGGGGTGCGGCGGTGGAGCAGGGTCACAGGTTATGAAATATTTTACCACATTTTTTGCTTCAATTTCCCCCCCTTATTTTCCTCTTCTAAAACCTGGGTGCATCTTATGGTCTGGTGCGTCTTATAGTCCTAAAAATACGGTCTCCCAGAAAACAGGTCCACGCATTAACAGAAGCTTAAGAAGGAGCAAGAAGGTAGTGAAACTAACCTCTGTGTTGAGTATGGGTAACTTCACACATCTTCATGTATATTTAAACTCATGTGATCAGTGCGCTTCACTCACACGCAGTGTAGCCCGGTTCCATCCATAAACGGATGAACAGAGAAGCGAACGAAGAGGGAGGACCTTTAGGATGCTTATTCTAGCACACCCCGAATGGCACAATTACAGCAGCTAACAAAATAAAATGAAATAGTTCAACATTTTATCTTCGAATAGGTAATAGGGTCATTAAAGCATTAAAAATATAAACCATTATAAGGTAAAAAGTCCTCGCCCATCTCTTTTCCCATCCATCCCGTGTCCATCTTTTCCCCCAGCCCCCTTCTGGCATGCGTGCCCAGTCAGGCCACGTGTTTGTTACTTCCCTCCGTGTCCTTCCAGACTTTCTTTGTGAAAATGTGAACTTACATGAATTTATATTCTCTCTATCCTTCCTCCTTTTACCCCTGAAGCAACGTACTGTTCTGTGCCTTTCTTTTTTCTCCTTAACAATATATTTTGTAAATCTTTTCATATCAATGCACAGAGAACTTCTCATTTTTTATAAGTGTATAGTATTCCATTTAATTGTATACTATCATTTACTTAACCCATCCATGATTGAGGCACATTTGGGTTGTTTCTGAACTTTTGCACAATAGTTCACATTTATTGAACTAAGCTTCCCATATTCCAGGCACAGCGCTTCCTTGGACTCACCTACTGTAACAGCCCTGTGAGTTCAACAACATTAGTTCTGCCTTTTAAGGAAGGAAACAAGAGCATCAGAGTAACTAAGCAGCTTGCCTAAGACATGAACCCGGACTTTCTGCCTTTAGAGCACATTATTCTACTACTGAAACATAAATCAGTACCCTTTATTGATTTGAGAAAAGTTCCTTCTTTTAAGAAGCTTCTAGTCATGTGTTTGTGACTGAACATCACTTATTTCCAAGATTTTTTTCACAAACATTTGAAGGGTTTGTACGATTCAGGATTTTACTTCTTTCTACTGCTCACTCTTCACTCTTTTGTGGCCTGTGGAGAATGTAAAGGTGAATCTGATATCAAACTGCATCTGTTAGAGGGAGTTTAAGGAGGAAATGCCTAAAATTATGGAGCAGATTGATATTATCTGAGACTGATTAATTTTCATTTCAGGGCTATAATATACTGAACTCTTGATCAGGAAAAGAAAAACAAAAAAGCCCCAGACAATTCCAACTGTCTTTGCAGGCAGCGCAAGTTTCAAGTGTAGAATAAATAGATGGCCTTGTCTGTTGCTACACACCCTTCCTCTGTAAGGAAGGAGGGAAATCTTTGCATTTCATGTCTTCCTTCTCAGAGCTGTTTGACTTCATTTAAACGTGAGCCAGATGAAATGCATCTTGGACTCGCGAAGGCTGCTGCTACAACGTGCATCTCAGATCATGGAAAATCCCAGATGGCAGTTAGAGACCCAAACAAACGGGGCCTTCTCCTACAGTAGCAAGTGCCCACCCGCCACTGTTGAAAATCTTAAAGCAGACCAGTCTGGTCTTACTGCCTCCTGATGGTAATTGGATCCTTGTTTTGGGGGTGGAAGGAGGAAGGGAAGTCATGTGTATTGTTACCAGGGGCTATGACTTCTGTCTTAAAGAGGAGTGTGAAGCCCTATAAATATCTTTTACTCCATTTAAACCTTAAACAACTTCTGTATGAAGAACTGGATGCCAATAGAGGCTACTGATAGTGACCTCGCTTTAAACTAATGCACCAATTACAGTATTTAATGCAGTGTTACTGGCAGAGATGGGCAGAGTCTTATTAGGTATAATGATAAAACATTTAACAATCATTATTTTCCTGAAATACTGATTTGGAGAAGGCATTGCCTAAAAGTCGTTTTTCACTATTCACACAGTTACATTTCAATGGAAAAGGAGACACCACCTGGAGTATTTATCGACTTAACAAGCACTTGACTGGGAGCCTCAGAAGATTCGATGTTTCTTTCTGCTTCCAAGTGGTTTAAACTCCAGAGCATAATGTTCTTCTTTTGCTAGAGGGACTGAGCACATCTGTCACTAAGGGGTGCTGTTGCTTCTTTGCTCCAACCCCTGGCAGTTTCAATTCTGACCTTATCAGTCTCAACAGAAGAGAGAGAGAAGATTCCCCAGTGAGTTCATTTCTCTTGTGCCTCCAGAGTCAGCAGAATCTGTTGGAAAACTTTACAACAAAACCAAATGGCTAGTAAATGGAATGGGCTTGTTAAAATAAATGTTTTCAAGTATCTCTCCTAGGTGGACTGGAACAGCTTCTTGATATCATCAGTGGTCTAATAGTTTTACTAGAGTCTGGGGCTGTTAACGGATTTTGGGGTGCTACCAAGCGAAGTGAAGGCTAACTGGGAAAAAGGGGTTGTAGCAGAAGTTTGAGAAAGCTCTGGGCTCTTGAGGCCCCTCCCCCAGTCCAGCAGAAACCTGCCTTCCCCTCTACCCATTTGGTTTTGGCAGAGACACCACTGGCCAGAGCATGACACAATACCAGTTCCGGGGGGTTGTTAGAAATGCAAGTTCTGTGGTCACATGAATCTGGGAAACTCTGATTTGAGAAAAGTTAAAAAGAAGTATTACGTGGTGTCAAACTTTCAGGACATTTAATTTGCCATGCGTTTAATTTGCAGAACTTTCCGAACATTTACTTCGTAATTCACTGTGCACTGTGCTTGTGACTCTAAGGCTGGGCACTTGCCCGGAGGAGACATAGTCCAGTGCTCCTCAATGGAGGGCGGTGTGATCTTGCCCCCAGGGGACTTCCTGCAGTGTCTGGACACATTTGTGATTGTTGCAACTGCAGAGGGTGTTACTGTCATCTGGTGGGAAGCTGCTGAGTGTCCCCTGCGCACCTCGCAGCTCCCTCTCCCCCTCCACTAACAAGGAATGATGAGGCCCAATGGCGCGTAGTTCAGCTGCTGAGAAACTCTGCTCCGTAATACACACAACCTCTTATACTTCGTTAAATTCAAAATTAATGATTTGCAAGTGCCTTGCAGCACAGAGGAGAAGACACATCAGGCAGCTCTGCCCTCGGTTCAGGCACAACACTGTGAGTGCGGGCGGTGTGCCCTTCATCAGCACTCCCTTCTCTGACCTCTGTATGGTGCCCACACGCTTCTCCTGAGATTGTCTCCAGTGGGCTCGATGCGCACTGTGCTCATCTTCCTTCTCGTCTGTGCCTCTCCCTCTCTCCTTCCTGGCTTTTCTCCGTCTTCTCGCTCCCGGAATAGGAGCGCTTCTTGTGGTTTTGTGCTTCATCTGATCAGTCTCGCGACACTTCAGCTGTTTCCTCATGCCTGTGGCTTTACTTCTGTCCCTTTCCACGACATTTCTCCCCGAAGATACCTCCAATCCCAGTTACATGTTGGATGTCTTCTCCCACATAGCACTCATGTCTTTCCTGATCCTAACACTCCACAGTGAGTGTCAGATTGTTGAGCCAAACTACGCACAGAAAACTGTAGTTCAGCTTCATAGAAAACCCGGAAGATCTCACCAAACATGCAGTGTTTTGTGAAGTCTGTGATGAAAGTGATGTTGGAGAGCTGCTAGAATAATGCAAAGCCACGAGAAATGAGGATCTGGCGGAGTAAGGCAAGGCGACAGCCGAGGAGGAGAAAACGGAGGTCGATGGTGACCATGAGAAGAATTTCCCAATGGAGTGGTCTGGCCAGCAAAGGATTATGGGAAGTTCTTGGAAAAACTAGTGGTGCCTTTTAACATATTTGCAAAAAAAACCAATGTTCTTTTGATCATTCCGTGAAAGTCAAGCATGAAGGATGGGTATGGGTATCATATCGTTTTAGACCATATAAATTTTGTTTTGAGGGTGGAGGCTTCCACTCCAGAATGTTCCTTTGGAGTGACAGAACTGCATTTAGGTAGATCATTTCTCCCTCAAAGTGTTTAATCTCTAAGTCTGGCGTTTAACATCCTTTAAAAAAAAACCATGTAAATATTTGCTTAGTTTAATAGATTAAAACAGGATGACGGCTTATTCCTTGTCTCACACACAGCCTCCTTTGGTGCGTGAGAATCACTGGAACGCTGAACTGAAACATTTTCTGACTTTCTTGATTTACAGATGTTTCCTCAAACTACACATCCCAACAGCCCCAGCTGGCTGGCGCTGAGGCCTCTGCAGATTGATAAGAGGCATCTGGCTTCAAGACCCAGACTAACCACAGGGGCAGGCTCCTCTCTGCCAGAGAATCTGGTTGGGGTGGGAGCTGAGTCCCAGAGCACTGGTTCTATATAAGAGTCCCAGGCGCAGCCCCAGCCCAGTGGAGAGGGAGCACCAGCACCAGGGAGGGCGCGTTCCGCGGGGCTCCTCAGCCGCAGAGAACGCCCCAGGCACTCGCAGGAGAAGTGTTCATCCTCTCTCCTGTCCTGAAAGTTTCCCCAATCATGGAGGTGAGATCATTATTTCACTACTTTTGTAAACAGAGCTATTGCAAGTAAGAGTAAGGCTTAATGGGAATAACACAAATAAGGAGAGAACGTGGGAAATGGGGAAGATAGAGGTGATTTTTAAAATCCTTGAATACTTTTTACAGTTCGGCCAAAGCAAATTCCTTTTTCTTGACCTGGGATTAAATGATTGGTTCAGAGGTCTGGGAGTCAGAAATTGGGGACAATGTTTATGAAAGACCTGAGAAGCCATTAAGAAATACAATGGTGCTACTATTATCTCTTAGGGGAAAGTTCCCTCCTGTGTATTTTTGTTTGATTTGGAGCCAGGCAGCGAGCGAGCCCCTGTGATCTGACTTATGTGAGAGCTTCATTAACAAAAGAGACTTCAGAGACCTGGAATTTCAGGGGGTCAGGACTGGGACTGGGGAAGGGACACGTAGCTGGAATGAAACTAAAGGTTTAGCAGATACATGTGTTGGCCCAATGCAAAATGGTCACATGATAAAAAAAATTTACTACTCAACCAGTGAGAGGACCAAAGACAGAAATCACTCTCAGACTATGTTTCTGGGATGCAAAATTAACTTGAAATTGCTATTATAATCTTATTATTGAAAACTTTGGTATTTAAACTTTAAAAGTTTTGCAGTGCAGTGCCGACACAATAATGTCTCAGTCCCGTCAAGCTCCTAGGTTGCCTTTGTGGTTGCTACGCTGTCTATTTGTGATAGTGAACCTATGTTCAGTTCCCGACGGGGCTGGAGGAGGACTGGATGATGCTGTGTCTGGGACAACTCAGACCTGGAATTAACTGGTTAAAAATGAAACATGATCGCAAAGTTGATTTGCCGAATGTTATGATGCTAGAATACCAAGTAACCCTGCAAAGTTAGAATTATGCTATAATCTAATTTTTATTGATGTGTCTTGTATTTTTATTTAAAATTTCAGGATATTTGTTAGCTCAGAAAGAATAGCATGCTTTTCTTAGGGTCATCTGCTAATATATCTTCTCCTAATATTTGTATCAGCCATAAGCCAATGTCTTTATTTATTTTATAATGAGACATCTTAATAATTGATTTGTTTTTTTAAAATTTATCCAGTTATTGATTATTATGGAATTATTCTGCAATGATAATAAAGTAATTGTTTCCCTGCAAGTGGTATACAAAAGTTTGTATTTGAAAGTATTTGTTTATATTTTGTACATGAAACCTGAAGGCAATACTTTGGTGATACATTGCAGAGAAGGGAAACCTGGGATATGAAGCCACCACCAAAAATGATTCCTGGGTCCAGCCTTTAAAGGGAAGTGTGCTTTTGTCCTATTCTCCCAGTCATAGGAACGAAATTCAGAAAGGTAGTCCGGAATCCCCTGGTTCCTTCTGTGTCTGCTGGTTCAGAGATAACTTGAGTCTGAAGTGTTTCAGGACTTCAGAGAAAAAAGTTCTTCCCTTCGACCTGGCTGTGGCCCAGCCTTTTAGGATCGCCTCCCCTGATGTAGATGAACCCAGGGTTTGTGAACCTCAGGCCTGATTCTCATGGGGCTGCCCTGTGGCCCGGTACCATGATGTCTCAGGTCAGGGCCTCTCTGCTCTCTCTCAACACCCAGGGCTGATCTGACTTTCTCAGCTGTCACCGCTCATCAGACGGTGTTGGTATGTGTGCCTTTAAAAACACGTCTTTTTCCAGATTACAATACTACCTTATTGGGAAAAATAAGTTAAAAGAGAAGATAACAGATGTTATTTCTCCACCCAGTGGTAACCACTATTAACATTTTAATCCATTTCTCTTCAGACTTTTATATGAATATGTATAAAACACACTTTATTAAATTGCTATCAAACCAAATCTGGATCTTTTTACTCATTATGTCATGAGCACGTTCTCCTGTCATTAGAATCTATAATGTCCTTCCAATGACTGTGACGTATTCAATCATATTATTGGACCCTTGTGCATTTATTGTTAGAAGAGTTGCAAATTGATGTTTATTTCTAATAAGGATATAAATAAATCTATGTTAAAATCTAACTCCTTCATTTAAATGGTGCCTATGTTCAAAATGTACTGACCAAGATATTAAATATTAGGAAATGCTAATGAATTAAGTTTGATTTTTTCCTACTTAAAAATATGGCTATCGAAACCTAGTGTATGCTACAGAAATTATTTCATTTTTTACCCCAAATGTGCTCATGGTTCAAAAGATAAACACAAATGACCAGACTTGAAGAAATTAGAAGGATGGAGATGATGGTTGTCGCTGGAGCAGGTTAAAAGAAGGAGGTAGCACTAATGCTCAGGCAGTGACTAAAAAAAAAAAAAAAAAAAAGGAAGAGAATTCTGGGAAATGTAGTTCCAACTTCACCATATCACAGAATAAAGACACCACATCTTTTCGACTAGGCAATTTTTTTTATAGAGTCAACACAGCTGTATGTTTATCTTTGTCATTAATGTGTCTTCTCATGTGTCCCTTTGGTAAGGCATCTTTCCAAAGGTAAGAAATGATCATTGCTTCATTTTCAGGTCCACAGCTAGCAAATTCTTAAGAAATTCTTTTGGTTGTTAGATTCAGCTTGCATAACTCATGAACAGAAACTGACTTTGTAATAAGCAGGTGTTCATGGGTTATAATAAGTAGCATGTATACGGGGAAGGTGGTGTCAAAGGCATTTTTGATGAAAAAAAAGATATTCCCCAAAATATAGTTGAAATCCTTTAAAGACATAGGTAAAAGAATCTGAACAATTGACTTTTTTCATGATTCCTGATTTGGCTGGAAGTCAAAGGCCAAGAACAATAAGTGCTCAGTAACCCCACATGTTGAAGTGAAATATTGGACATTCAATGCAGTCTCACAGGAAGAGTAGCCCTGAATCTGTCTAGTGCCCTTTGGCCGTCTCCATCCTCAAGATTATGTAAGATCGTGTCCCTTTGAGTATGAAGGATATAGAGAATGACACCTCCTCACGTTTGAGAAAGTCTAATGGCACAGGCTGGTTGACCGACCTGCCTTTAGCAGAATAAGTCGCCATGACAGTATCAGTTGCACTGTGGCCATTGAGCATCGGGGAGAACAAGGGTGTGTTGCAGCATCCCATGGGCCAGGTGTGGACATTTGTGTTGTCAGGGGCTCTGCCCGGGAGGCTGTCTGCCAGGTAAAGTGATGCCCACAGGTAGCATCCGTACTGGAACGGCCCCAGAGGAGCAGCACTGGTGAGGGTCAGGAGTGACAGCCCAGAAGATGAGTCATTTGTACCTGAGAACAGTGGTCATAGATCCCCAACTCTGGTGGCAGGGAGGGGCAGCAGCCAGAGAAGCACAAAAACACTGTGAGGTGGAGAACTGGCATTTGAACATCCAACACCCCCTGACTTACTATTACCAGCCTCCCGCTGAATGAGTCAAGCAATGTCACCCCAATAAATCTAATAATTAAAAGATGTACTTTTGGGCTCTTTCCTCTTACACTGCTGCGGCTCTGACTTTGAAAAAGATAGAGGAAGCTTGTGGGAGCAGGGCGGGGCAGGGAAGACAAGTGGAAGAACACTCCTCCCGTGTTATAAGCATCTAGGAACTAGGAGTAGGAGAGAAATTTAAAATCAGACGACACATTGAAATTTCACTATTCATTGTTCCAGAATTTTTATTTTCCGAAAATTTGTTAATCCCTGGAAGGGACTCATAAAACTATGAGATAGGCTTTCCCAGGGGCAGGAAAATTGAGAGCATGGAGACATGACAAAAAAAGAAAAAAATGTAGTTTATAATTAGGAAAAAACACTTTAAAAGGTGTTGCTTTATATTCTGTGCTTCCCATGTTTGCTGAAAACTCGGGATGTGTCCCAGCCTCCCCCCCACCCCCACCCCTGCCAATTTACTCATCTCCGTGTTGCTCACAGCTCCTCGGTTGTGCCAATCAGAATGAGAGGCAAAAGGAGTTGTAGAAGTATGAGAGACAGAGGTAGGTGAGAGGGACTTTGTAACTGAAGGAAGACACCTAATATAAGGACAGGTGGTCTCGGGGGGGTGAATAGAAGGCCCTGAGAAAAACGTTAGGAAGCCACTTCCCAGCAGCAGTGACAGAACAGAGTTTGGGGGCAGAAGAGAAAGAGTATCGGCCTGTTAACATGAGGGGATAAGATGATCTTAAAGACGGTTATACTGGGTTATGAACTGAATGCATTCGATATGCTTAGAGCATCTCCAGTAAAGATTTGAATTGTATTCCCTACACCTTCAGCTGTCAGATGAAGTAGGAAGATACTTAAAAGTGACAGTAAAGTGATAGAAATCACCTATAATTTCACAACCAGAAATAAACTATTATTCTGTGTTATATTTCCTTTTAGATTATTTTTCCTCAATACACATTTGATTTTTCAAACAGAATGTGCCGGTCGTGAGGTTTGACGTACAATGTTTAGCTGGTGTTCTCAGGTAAAGGTGACGACTGAAGGCCTCAGAGGCTTTTCAAAGGCTGATAAGGAGGATGATGCCCATCGTCCGCCCCTCTGGACCGGGCTGTGTCTCCGGTTTTGCTTCCTCATTGATGAAGTTTATTTCCCCTTTAACTCCTCATCCCTGGGCACTGCACTTTCTTCCAGAATTTTCCTCTTTGGCTGTGCTCATGGGTGTTGACATTAGAGAGATGAACAGTGGAGAAAGGAATTCAAAGGTCATGGGACCATAATGAAATGCTCGCGATAGTTTCACTCTAGTGAGAGTTTTTAATTTGTCCATGACATCACCCAGCTCCTAGCTGTTCTTACAGCAATAAATTGCAGGGGTGAGCTGAACAGAATTATATTAAATGCTTATTTAAAGTGGGAACTGAAAAGACAAGTCGAGTCATCAAGCCTTCTCTGTGGTTCCCTCACTCTTCCTGTTCCTAAACCACAGATCTTGACTTGCACAAAGGAATTTGCTTTCAACTCATTAAAGCAATGCAAACTAAAATAATGCTTTTATTTCCCCCAGGCAATAAGTTTATTCATGTTGGTGGGATTTGTAGGAGAGTTCCCAGTTTTTTCAAGGTAAGAATTTTTTGGATTGTGTGTGGAAATCATTAAAAATTTTTTGTTTGTTTTTAGGAAATTCTTTAGCATGGCCTGATTTTCACATTGCAGCTTGAGCATGTTTATCCTTCCAACAAGCAAAAGTTTGTTTTATTCTTAGTCTTACTTTGTTTTATTCACTATAAGGAGGAAAGCTGAAGATGAAAGCCATCTTGAGGTTTTCCACTAGTCCCAGTTGCACGGTTTTACCTGCATTTTGGAGAAGCACAGCTGCGCTACACAGCTCAGAGCAGAGTTTGATCTTTACATCTAGTCTCTGAAAAACATCCTTTGGATTTTAAAGGTTGAGCATTTTTTAAGAAACTAGTTTTATTGGCTCTTGAGACCTGGAATAAAGCAGCGTCATTGACTAATGGCCTTGCTTTGCTTTCGCGGTCAGTTTGGTGGGACCAGACTGGGTCAGTGCACCTGATCAAACCATCCAAATATGTGTCAGACTCTGTGCCAGTGACTGGGGACGCAAGGAGGGCTGAGCCAGTGCTGACAGTCTGCATTGCCACTCAGAGCTGGAAAGAGGTGGTTTCAGTACAAACGTGCTGTAGGCTCCCTCCCAGAGGGGCGGGGACAGGGTGTGGGGGTGGGAGGTGGGGTGCACGAGAAGTTCCGGCCAAGCCTGTGTCCCTCACTAAGCCTCCGTGTTAGGGCTGCAGCTGTCCCTGGGACCCAAAATAGCGAGTTCAGATTGTTTAAGTGTCCATGGTTCCAAGGCATTTGGATCACTGGTGCCACGTCAAGATCACAGGTCAGCCAGGTGGGCTCCACAGAATCACCGAGGCACACGGATGGCAGAATGGGGCTCCTCACATTTAAAGTTGCCTGAGGGCCTGAGATAAGTGCAGATCACCTTAACTTGAGATGTTTCCAAGGCTGGAAATGTGCTCGAACTCTAGAAGTCAGGAGTCTTCTTTCCTTTACCTGTTGCCAATGTTCTTTTAGGTGAGGCTGCCCTCACTTCTCCATCTAAGCCATGACACAGCTGGAGTTTAGTCTTGCATGAGCATCAAATCCCCATTTTCCACATGCATTTTTTTAGTGGAATTATTTAAGCTCGAATTTCCCCTCTATGGATGTGTGCTTCAGAAGTGACCTAGATGAACAGGGAGCTTTTAAAAATAAATTCCTGTCCACTCAGCAGTGGCCAGTTTTCAGTGCCCCATTTCTTACTTAGCACTCCTGGGCTCCCAGTTGAGGGTTTCTGAGGAACTCTTCCATTCATCATCCAGAGTCTTTCTGAAGACCATACCACCTTCCTCCTAAATGTTCTCCCTTATACCCCTGAACTCTGGCCACTCCCTTGTCCATGTTTCCTTGAAACATCACAGTGTCCACATTTGTTATGACATGTTTCAAATTAGATATACTGCAGTATGAATTATGCTGTGTTATTGTATCATGATTACTTGTTCGTGCACGTGTATCTTAGTCCTCCCCTCTGTCAGTGGTTCGTGACCTATCTCTTCCAATATGTCTACAACTCCAGCGTCTAAATAGTGCCCGGTATATTATAGATACTAATCCATAATAAACATTAACCTCTATAATAAACATTATTAGAGGTTAATAAACATTAACCTCCAAAAAAGGGGGGTCCCTTTTGCATTTTTTAAAAGATATAGTTTTGGATACTTTTGGTTTCTCCTAGGAAAAGAATTATGAAGCAATTTTTAACAGTATTTGCCTGTTTCTGATTATTCTTGACTAACGTTTGTGTCCCCTCTTTCCTCTCCACCTGCATGACGATGAACCACCGGACAGTGCCGCCAGTCCAGTCAATTGCCAGTGGGGTTCCTTTGGCCCGTGGTCAGAATGCAACGGTTGTACAAAGTCTCAGGTGGGACCACGTAGACGATTTGCATTTATTACTTAAGTGCTGAAATGGCTTAGGTATAGACAGACTGGCACTAACTTTTGAATGCATTTATGCTCCTTGAAATTATAATTAGTAATTTTAAAGGAAAAGAAGTACAACTTGTATGATAATTAATTTTGCAATAAACTAATTTTTGTATTCAATTTTTTTTCTCACAGAACTTTTATAAATCTTATATTTGGGCCTAGAAATATACATAGGGTAAAAATTAAAAGCAACTCACTAACTTTTGAGCTACTAGAGAAATAAGAATAGCATGAAATGAAATTAGTAGATAATTCAAAATCTGTTTCATGTTTACTGGCTTCTATTTTTTTCCTTTTTTAAAAAATTTTTCATCTGTAATGAAATGACTTTGGAAACAATGTATATTTGTATGACACCAATACTATAGTGTTTGGAGTCACAGGTACATAGAATTACATTAGTAGTCAGTATGAATGTCAACATTTCAGCTGTAATTTTTAAACAATTGTATTGATTTTAGAGAGAGGAAAACATTGATTTCTTGTTCTGTCTATTTAAGCACTCATTGGTTGATTTTTCACATGAGCCCTGACCTGGCATTGAACCTGCAAACTTGGTGTATGGGGATGAGCTCTCACCAACGGACCTACCCAGCCAAGGCTGAGGCAGCAATGTCTGTTACATGGCAAACAACTTCAAGAAAGTGACCATCAGACAAAAGGAGACCGACCCATAGTTTCAGACAAGGCAAACCCCAGGACGGTGTATGAGAACAGCCGCTGCGTCAGCCGAGGGTTTCTGTCATAACCAGTGATGAGGCTGCCAAGATTGTTCAATCTTAGCGCCAGAACCAGCCACTCCTGCTGCAGCAGAGCCTGCACCAGTGAATTTGGCAGCAGTACCAATGTCTCCGCTGACTGCACTGGTCCGAAACTCCCTTCGGGTTGGCCGCGACACACCATTGGGGCGTTAAATACCGAGAGCCCATTCCGGCCCTCGCCTCTGGTTGAGATGACTCACACTGATGCAGAAATTGGTCTGGTGCACAGCTCTGGGTCCAGCTGGGATTGGAGCCTGGCTGCAGGCAGCTTGGCGCTGGCCACGGGGCCCCTCTCCTGCTTTCTCTCATCCTGGGAGGTGGTGGCCTCGGTTTTTCTTCTTATTTCAAATAAGCACTAACAAGTAGCAAAATTGCTGCCTTGCTTTGCCTGACAAATAAGTAGTGAATGACCATGCAAAATAACCATTTTGCAATGTTTTAAAGTTTAATTCTTAAGTAACACAAAGAAAATGCCAGACCTGATCTGGAGATTAGAGAGCACTTCTCAAAATACCCACTTTTTCTCTTATTATAAATTATTTTTTTGAGAAAAAAACAAAAGTATAAAGAAAATACAATTTATAATCCTACCATTTAGAAGAAACCACTATACCAATAATTTCTCTCATATTATTTTCTTTGTTAGTTTATGATGTATAAAAATAGGATTATTTGATCATAGTTTTGTGTGTGTTCTACCATTTTAACCTAACATACTATTAGCAAGAATTTTAACAGTTGTATTACATTCCCTTATATAAACACACCAAACTTATTTACCTACTACCTACTGTTTGAAATTTAGATTATTTAAATTTTTGGTTATTATAACAAAACTTTATAAACTTTTAAAAAAGATTCTATTTATTTAATAGAGAGGGCAAGGGAGAGAGAAAGAGAGGGAGAGAAACATCAGTGTGTGATTGTCCCTTGCACTCCCCCCCTCCCGCCCCGGGGACGTGGCCCACAACCCAAGCATGTGCCCTCACTGGGAATTGAACCAGCAATCTTTTGCTTCACAGTCTGGTGCTCAATCCACTGAGCCACACCAACCAGGGCTAATAAACATTTTTATACATAGTTATATATTCTTTTTTCTGATAATTTTATTAGACTAAATCCCAAAACTATAATGTTTGTTTTAAAGTTTCAGAGTATTTGAATGTTTAAATATTTTTAATAGAAATATATTGACCTGTGACATTATAATAGTTTCAGGTGCATAACATTAGTTGATATATGTAAAATATTTTAGAGGTGATTCTGTTTGGATAAACTGTGTGTTTAAATTTTATTTTTTAATTATTAGAACAGCAGAAACATATTGCAGAAGATAATTTTGAAGCATCGTCATAATCACCGTTTTCATCAAGCTCATGTATTTGGTACCTTCATGAGTGTTGGCCACAAAAGTCACACAAATGCAGTGTGACTCCTGGGAGATATAACAGATGACAACTCTGATTACAGGCTGAAAAGTGCATGAAGGACAAGGCAAACGTCAAATAAAACTAGCCATAGACAACATCTGTGTAATTTAGGAAAGAACACTGAAGAGAAGTAGATGGAAAATATTTTTTATGTTAGCAATATTTTTTCCCTTCGAGCGAAGGTCATCATGCAATGGATTCATCCCTAGTTTATAAAATCAAATTTTCATTGAGAAAGAGGCAAGTGAAAATGAAAAAGGTCAGATTTGACAGGTGAGAATGGGATGCTGAGAACAGACAGTCATCAAAGTGGTGCTGGTAGATAGGAAAATATTATATACACACCAACAACACAATCTGTGCTTTGGGACTTCAGAGAATGTCAGATGAATGAGCCAAATGTGAGAGGTGTCTTCATCCATTAAATGCAGAAACTAAAAACATAGCAAGAAAGTGGTGCTGAGTTCCATTCCCCACTGAGAAATGCCACAGGCGTGCCCAGGCTGATGGAAAAGTGCTCAAAGTTCGAATCATACGACTGTGACCCTTCGCCCCCACTTCTGACCTAGTTTAAGATGGATGAATAGATTGAACCTATCTTGTCTTCCCTGTTGGTCTTTGCTCATGGTTTAAATTCTCTGGAATCTCAGATGTCATTTATTTTTACTAATATGGAAGAGCTAAGTATAAAAGATGTACCTTTCACTGCCTTTGCAGAGTGCGGGGGGGGGGGAGGATTTTGTAAATCTTTCTTTTGCTTGAACATTGAATACGTTTTAATTCTGATTAGTGCATTTTAGGACAACTTGGCATGATGACATCCTCAATTTCCCCTCCTTCCCCCCAAGAGGTTTGCTTTTAACATATTTTTCCATTTCAGAAGTCAATGACTTTGATTATTTCATAAAATTTCTTTGTAGATATAGCTTCACCTTTGAACTACTTAGGCTTCTCTTAACATATTTTTTTCTGGATTGTTTGACCTGGCCTTGCCTTCCTGAAAAAAGATTAAATTTATCTCAAATCAATTGCCACCGCTTTTCTAAAGTTTTCCATAACTGCACTTCATGTCAGCCCCCTTCCCAATGCCATTACCTGCTCTCCAGCCAAATTCATTGTCGCTTCTTTAATTAACTTTTGGTACATAGCTTTGGCGAAAATTAATCGTTCTATATTGCAGTCTATTTGCATATATGTCTACCCAGCTAATACTTTCAGGTTACTTTCTTAAAGATTCACTAATACATATTTTTACTACTCACTCCTGACAGTAAATGTATATAGTAAATACATATAGTAAATTTATATACAGTCTATAACAATAATCCAATGTCACTGGATTCAAGGACCAAGGGGTCTGTGGGCTCATTGCTTTAGAGATTTTACTTCTGCAGGATGCCAGAAACATTTGCCAAACACTGCTTCTCCAACTGTATGAATTTTTCTCAGATTTTATTTCTCAGATGAAGGACTGTTTTTTGTTTAGACTCGCAGGCAGACAGTTGCGGTTTATGGGCAGTTTGGTGGCCAGCCTTGTGCCGGAAGTGCTTTTCAGACACAAGCGTGTGAACCGACACAGGGATGCCCAGCAGAAGACGGATGTGGAGAGCGGTTCCGGTGTTTTTCAGGTACATGTTTTTCATCAGTTTAGCATGCAAAGTGTGAACTCAAATGTTATTTGTGTAACTCACTCAGTATATATTTGTTGAATTTTACTGGATTATATTGACCTGTAAGTTAATCTCCCCCAAGTATCAGTTGTCACTTTTATTGGTATAATAATCACACACTTAACCATTATTCTTTCAAAATCAAGGGGAAGCATATGTTAATAAAAGCGGGGATACCCTTTGACTTTTGAAAAGAAATGTGACGACTGATAGACCCAAACAGCACTTGACATCGTGTTTTTGGTGAAGATCTGGCATGAGCACTGATACTGAGAAAAAATGATGTTACAACCAGAATTATTATGTTTATAAGGAAAGCAACTGTAATAGCTAATCAAGGAGCAATACAGGTCACCCCAGCGCATGGGTCATTGAAACATAGTTTTTCCATTTTTTGATTTGTCTATGAGTCATTTGTGCAATCAGATTAATTCAACGACCTTTAGCAAACGTTTATTATTCTTGTTAAATTCCAGATATACTGAGGAGGGTTGTGGATTTAGAAATGAAACACATAGCCTCTTCCCTAAAAAATAATTAAAGTTTTATGAACAGAATACTATATAAACAATCTCTGTGTTAGAAGCGCGCCTCAACAATACCTGCCAAACTCCTATTTTACTTTCAAAACCCAAATGAAATGACACCTCCTTTGGGAAACTTTCCCCAGACTTTAACTGATAAAGCTAATTAACAAACACTTCTCTGTGTTTTCTACATACCTTGTACCATCTGTATTCTGGAGTACTTGTCAGTCTGGTTGTCTCTTGGCAGATTGTGAACTCTGAAGAAATAGGGTAGGGCAAAAGTGGGTTTACAGTTATGGATATGCAAAATACAGAGTTGATGCTTATGTTATTAGTTATTTATTAATTTTGTATTTTCCATATGAACAACTGTAAAGCTCCTTTTGTCCCACCCTGTATTTATGGGGCTTTTGCACCTGAAGTGCCTGGTTGACTCTCGACAAATGTTTGCTGCATTGGATTGAGTGACAGCATAGTGGGGTGCATGCTGTACTATCAGGACGGGGTGTGCAGTGCCTGCCTACTCTGAGGATGGGAGGAAGCACAGCATTGTAGCCTGTGGGATAGGGATGGTGTTTCTCAGAGGAGATCATGTGTAATTTGATCTAGAGAAATGTAAGTGCAGGGTCAATGGCAATGACAGAAGGCCTTGGCCTTTATTCATGTAAGTGATCCAATAAGACTAGGGCACAGGGAGGTAGCAGGATATCTGGAGACGATGCTGGAGAGGTAGCTGGGGGCTGGGCTGTTTGCTCTTCAGTGTTCCCTCGGACCCCTGTGCTTATGTCTCTTGCGACAATGATGGTGTTGAATGGTAGTGATCTATGTCCTCATAGTCTTCCCGTTACTTTGTAAAGGACATTAAAAGCCTGACAAATAACTGTTTCATTCATATCTGTATCCCCACACCAGGAGAGTGTCTTGCACAGAGAAGGTGCTAAAGAAACACTGAGTTTTAACCTTTGGCTCAGTTTCTGTGCTCTCAAAGCTGGTACATCCACATCACCAAGAAAAGCAGGATTCGTCAGTGATTCCAGAAAGGAAACTGGAAGTTGAAGGGCAGGAGGTCACACTACCTTCCCAGTGGCTGGCACTGTATGATTTGGGAGGATTCAGACAGACTGCCTGCTGCTCATGAGATAAAGCCTGGAATGGGGATTCGGGTTTTATTTTCAATTTTGTGTCTGGCCAAGGTGAGAATCAATTTTGTGTGTTGCAAAATGAGGACGAATATAATCACCAGTTTTCCCCTGGACATGCTGAAGATTTAGGTCAAATTCATGTTAGCAGGCCAGTATGGTGCTGGGGACTGGAGACAAACCTTTCTGATCCCATGTGGTGGTTCCTTTCTCCCCTCTTTTACTTTTGTGTGGCGGCTTTTCTCATGGGCAGGTCAGTGCATCAGCAAATCCTTGGTTTGCAATGGCGATTCTGACTGTGAAGAAGACAGCGCTGATGAAGACAGATGCGAGAACATAGAGAGCAGAGCTTCCTGTGACCTTGATAAACCTCCTCCCAACATAGAACTTACTGGAAATGGGTAAGGTACTGGGCAACCTCCTGTGCACATTGGTGGGTTATAAGTCTTCATTTGGTTTTATTTATTTATTTTTTTATAAGTCTAATAGCAAATCATCTGATAATCAAGTATTTGGCTCAGAGCTCTTTGCTGCATCCTGAAACACCCTTTTAGTTCCTATATGTATACCTGTAAATATATATATATGTGTATGTGTGTGTGTATATATATATACACATACACACACACACACACATATATATATGTGTGTGTATGTATGTATGTATTTATATGGTGACCAATTGTCCCTGGACTGTCCTGGTTTTAGCAGCAAAAGTCCTGCATCTAGAGAAACATCGCAGACTCTGGAAAAACCCAAATAGTCAGTCACACTATGGGAGGGAAGGTGGGAAGGGGAGGGAAAAAGAGAGAGAGAGAGAGAGAGTTGATTCAGTGAAGTAGGGCTACTCAAGAGAAGGGAGACAGTAGCATGAGAGCAGGGAAAGGGAGATGCGTGTTGGGAATATTCAGTCTGAAAAGCAATTGCTCAAACTAGCTGAGAAATTTCATTTACAAATAAAGTTGGGACTAAGAGAATTCTGAAGAATTTTTAAGGATTAGAAATCCAAGTTAAAATGTCAAGGCTTTAAAATAATCTATTATAGAATGATAGATGTAATTTTTTCCTATGATATTTTCAAATTCATTTCCAGAGAAATGATAAAATTACTCTAAAGGGTCTGCCAGTCAACCTGCCAAGAGACAATCTATTGAAATTCGCTGTAGAAAGCTCTCTCTCTCTCTCTCTCTGAGTAATTTTAATTGTATTGGTTTTATCTACAAATTGAATTTAAAGCCAGTTGCTGCCATAGATACAAAAGGGCCGTGTGTTGCCCAAACATGTCCTCACACTGCAGAGATGTTGGCTTGTCCCAGAGGTCAGTTTTAGCTCTCATACCAGCCAAGGGAGTTTAGATAATAAACGGTGTGCACTGGGATGCTGTTCCCATCATCTGAGCTCCAAGACGTCCTTAACCGTGATGTATTTCTAGAGTTTTCTGATGATGCCTTTTGCAGCAAGTGCTATTTCTGATTTTAGCCATCTTTTCTTCCTTAACCGTCCCCCCCCCCCCCAACAACAGTTACAATGCCCTCACCGGCCAGTTCAGGAACAGAGTCATCAACACAAAGAGTTTCGGTGGCCAGTGCAGAAAGGTGTTTAGTGGGGATAGAAGAGACTACTACAGACTGAGTGCGAACGTCCTCTCCTATGCATTCCAGGTACTTCGTGACACTGGTTTTACTTACTTCTAACCCAGGAGTTGCTGCTAGAGATCATTATTGTATGATGTTTATTTTTTTGGTATTTATGGAGAATTTACCTGTGCCTATTATGTGGTCATTCTTATAAATGTTTTATATGGACTTAAAAAGAACACATATTCTGTAACTCTGGAGTACAGGGCGATGGTGCTTTCAGCTGGTGCCATGTAGGCTGAAATGCTGATTTGCCTCATTTCATTTTGCCTCTGCTCTGCGTGGCTTGGGACCTCATGGTCTGGCCCTGCATGGGTGTCAAAACTCCGGTCCCTGGCCGTGCCTGGTGTGATTGTTTCCTTAGAATTGCCACAGTGTCCCTTCAAAATGCTTTTATTTTTAACTTGTGAAATATTTCATATATATACAAAAGAGTGTGAATAACGTACATGCAGTTGAAAAAAACTAATAAAACAAATACCCATACATGCCCATCACCCCACTTAAGAACTAGAATTTTCCCAGTGACTTCAAGGTTCTCATTTACCCCTCTCTGATCAATTCCCCAGACCCCACTCTCCAGGCAACCACTATCTTATATTTTATATTAATCATTTTCTCGTTCTATATAAGTGTATCCCCTATGTCTTGGTCTCTAAAATTTATAATTTAGTTTTGACTGTTTTGGCCATTTATATAAATAAGTCATATAGTATATAGACGTCTATGGATTTATTTTCACTCCAAATTATTGTGTTGAATTTTATTCATGCTGATGTAGATGGCATTTATAGTGTTGTTCCCTGTAGTTTCTTATGGAAATGCCTTGAGCGTTCTTGTGCATGAGTGCCATGCAAATGGGGGAGGATTTCTCTGGGGCACTCCTGCAGCTCAGGGTGCTGCCTGGTCTATGACACACTTCACTAGGTAAAGTTTGCAACATGTACCAATTTATGGCCCACCAGCAGTGTGGAGGAGTGGTCTACACTTCATGCCCTTCCTGATGCGGTCTGTATTACCTGACTTCCACATTTTACTGTTGGCATCAGTCGGAATCTCCTCTGGCTCCAGGCTTCTGCTTTTCACGTGCCCTTTCTATCAGACACACTGAAACTCATCCTCTTGCTTGATTTCAGCACAAAATATACTGATGCAAAAACAGTTAGGGCTTTGGAGGATATTCCTGAAGATCTGTGGGTAATTTAGAGGAGAAGTTTTTCTGTTGCAGTAGTGCAAAGTCATTCAACAAAAACAGCTGACTTCCTTTGTCTTAAAACATTTGTGCTTCCACAAGCTGAACCAAATGAACTTCTGGTCTCATCCTGATTTAGCTCCTTCCTTTCTTCCTTCCTTTTTTCCTTCCTCCTCTCCTCTCCTTTCCTTTCCCTCTTCCTCCCTCCCTCCCTTCCTCCCTCCCTTCCTTACTTTCTTCCTTAACTGTGGAGATTATTTTGCTTTTATTTTGTCCTGAGGTACTAAGTGGGTTTGCAGTTGCTCTTCTTCTTTGCCTCGTCCTTGCTGTCTTCTTCCAAGTTCTCCTCTCTTAGTGCATTCCTCCCTTCTTCCCAGAATGCCCCAAATTTCCAATTCATCTCTTCCTACCTACTACTCCTAAATCTGTAAACTGAAATTATTAGGATATTCAGACATAAGGGCCCTTATTTATCAAAATTAACCCTCTCCAGAAAGCAGTTTTGATTATGAATAGCAATCTCACCATCCTCCAACTCACAACAGAATAAATTACATTTAAGAATTATTGAATCATGAAACTGACATGAAAAATAATCATAGTTACCAATTTGAATCTCTCTTGTGGCACCTGCACTATTTTTTTTTTTTGATGTATAGGCTTGCTTCTCAAAATATCTTTGGAAGAAAAGTGTTATTTTACAATTTTATCCATGTAGAAATTGAGGCTCAGAGAGAGGATTTTAGCCGGCTTATTCAGAGTCACAAAAATTATTAAGTAGTAGAGCTTGGATCCAGCCTGTCAGACTTGGCAGCCCTGTGTTTTTCTACTATATTTTACTCTCCCAGTGCATTATATTTAATTGCACTTCAGTTCTAAATTCTACATGGTGAATAATACATATTCAAATTTAACCGGTGGCTGGAAGGGAGAATGTGAGATGGGCATTTGTAGAAAAAATGTTCTCTTTCTCTTCCTAGGAGGATGTGTTGATAATTCTTTCATAATTATAAAAGGGAGAAATGAAAAATACATGTGTATTGGGTGTAGTTTAGAAAGTTACAGAACAATGAGAACAGAAAGGAAGAGACCTTCCGATGTGGTTGGAAGGCAGGTGTGCTGGAGTCCGCAGTTTCTGAAGACGAGGAAGGGGCCTGGGACCTGCACAGCAAATGCGCATCCTGACATTTGCTTTTCTCAGCATGGCTTGATGTCTGGATTGACATCTAAACGCTTTTCCAGTCACTGAATTTGTAGGTGTTTGTCACAGTGGAGGGAAATTACAGGCTGTTAGTGAGTGAAGAATGTAGATGTTTTCAGGATCCAGCCTGGGGGAAGCGAGAGGGAAGCAATGGGCCGTGGGTCAGTCATTAAAGTGCTAGACCCAGGAGGGGTGTGGGCTGGTGACTGCCTTCCACAGTTCAGAGATTGACCTTGGGCCACCGGGGGTCAGCTCTCTATGAGGCAGAAGGTAACTTCCGGTTTGCTGGAATATAAATATTAATAAATAATCACATAAGAGAATCAGTAACCCTCTGTTAGAATCTCTGTTTGGGTTATCAGCATTAAAGTTTATTCAGGGCAAACCCAGAGTCAGCCACCTATTTTGCTGAGGAATAATTTCTCATTCCTGCTGTTTTTCAAGGAAGCTTTTGAAACATAAGCACATTCCTGCTCCATGCTCCCCCTGGGAAAATGTCAGTCTGCTTAGTTTATCCTGGGAGGCAGTCAAAAGACTTGTACTGATTCTCAGCACCAAATGAGTTGCTAGTTAAAGGTTAGGGTGGAGAAAATAAATAACTCCCTGGATCTTTCTGTATTTGGTCTTGAGCGTACTTCACTATATTTTTGAAGAGAAATCCTATCTGCATGTCAAATGAATAACAAAAACATATTCTAAAAGCAATTTTAACTACTGCTTAATTCATTTATCTTACTGTTTCCTCTGTTTAAACTCGGTTGAGTTTAGATGTCTGAGATTTCTACATCTAGCTGGTTAACCAGCAATACTTTAAAGAATAATAAAAATATATGCATTAAGAAGCATTTATATATGAGGCACTATTTTAAGTGCTTTACATCGATTATTTTCTTTATAATAACTCGAAGTAGGTACTGTTATTTCTGTTTTACAGACGAAGAAACTGAGGCAAAGCAATGCTGAAAAACTTAGCCCTGATCAGAGAGGTAGCAGGTGACAAGCCTGGGGCCTGAGCTCTGGAAATGCATGGGACTGCAGGGTCCCTGCAGTGACTCTACTTTGATGGGGTTAGAGTATGTGTAAGTGTTGATAGGAATGAGACAGTAGAGAAAGAAAAGTTGACGTTCAGGGGAGGGAATGTTTAATCAATTAAATACGTCCTTTGAAGAGGTGAGAGGAAATGAATACTGAGAAGAGACAGAGAAGTTAGCCTTAGAGAGGAGGAGGGACATTTGTGGAAGAAAGGAGAAGAAGAAACCTTAATAACTTTGTAGCTTGGTGAGCCAGAAGGTTAAGAGGACTCTGTGTGATCACAGGAGTGTTTGTAAAGAAACAGGTTAGGTTTGGCTTCTTAGAGGAAAGGAAGTGGTTGTAAGTAAGACTAGGGCATGGGGGCAGTTGCAGAACTTCTGAAACAGTTACCGTAGGAAATGGGAGAAAGAGAGAAAGTTGAATGGGTGCTAATACAGAGAAAAGAAAGGAAGAGAAATTGGTGAGCTTGTCTCTACGAAGCTGAGTGACAGAGAAAGAATGGAACGAGGGTCAAAAGAGTAAGTGCTGTTGGAGCATGGGATGTTTGAATTTATGATTTCCAAGGGAACCCAGAATCTAAGCTGGAAGGAAGAAGTACTAAGGAAAATTTAAGATCCTACTACTTTGAAAAAAGATGATTTTTGCAGTTATGTGTGGAGTGCATGGGAGTGAAGAGATGCTGACCTAAGTTGCTAAGAGGCTTACTTGCAGAAATCATGGCAGAATTGGCAAGTTAAATCTACTACTGGATCACACAGAACACTCCAAAACAAAATCTGAATAATTTGATTGCTTCATATTACCTATTTCTATTTCTGTTCTTCTGATAGGCAAAAAAAAAAAAAAATCAAGAACCAAATGTTTTGTGCTTTTTTTATTGTAGCCTTGTTACTTTGTTCACTTCTGGGTTAAACATTAGCATTATAAGAAATGGAAGATGTTTGTACACAGATGTATTTTGTGAATCATTTGGAATTGCCATTATTGATACCATGTCTCTTGTTTAACAAATAGTAATTATAGAATGAACTCTATTCCTTACACTCCTATAGGCCTGGTCTTAATGACAGACACCATGGCTTGGTGTCAGTGAAGAACTTAGCCTTTCAGGGATTCTGTGAAAAAAGTATCCATATTAAAGTATCTATGACAAAAGATTCTTGATTATGTCTAAATCTTAATCGGCTTATAGCAAAACTTTTCATTTTCTTTATAGGTGAAAATAAATAATGATTTTAATTATGAATTTTACAACAGTAGCTGGTCTTATGTAAAACAAACATCAAAGTATTCATCATCTGAAAGAAAAAAATCCTTTTTTGGATTTTCATCAAGTTCTTCTCATTCTACTTCTAGTAAAGGTTACAGTGAAAACCAGAAGAAAAAGGTTAGTATGAAATATTAGTTAATGTTTCCATAATTTACTGGTTTAAGGATTTATAGCATTAACAAGTGTGTTTACCAAAAGCATCAGCTTTCATTTTTTAATGGGGCAATAGTATCTTCTCCAGAAACACTATATATTTCTTTAAAAGATACAGTCTTGTCTTATTAAAAGGTACAGTCTTGTCTTGTTAATTCTCTTTGAATATTTATTTATACTTTTATTTTTTCATTAGAGTGCTTGTACTTATCTCAAAACCTAAAAAATCTTCTAGTTAAAACTTTCATAAGTTTCTCATCCATGATTACTGATGCTACTATTTTAAGTGTTGTAATTTTAAAAATCCAATTAATATGTGCTTCCTAAATGCTAATACTAGAAAAACTTTAAAATACTTTATTACTTTTGAGATACCAAAATTTCATATAAGGAAGTTACAAGACTTAAGATACTTTGTTGTTTTGAAATTTCAAAATTTTCATCTTGGGCAACCTGAACAGTGATATGAATTATACTAATTGATATACACTTATTGCTGAAAAAAATTCAGGCTAATGATCATTCATAATTTGCATATTTTTATCTCATTCCTAAAGTCATTAACTTGATTAATAAATCACACAAGGGAGGTATAAAAGAAGAATATTTTGTTTGTTTTATGACTAAGAAGCTGCAGAAATATGAGCTATGGAAACATTTATCATATTTATATTGTTTCATGTAAGTGAGATTTGATAAAGGTAGATCTTTCGTGAACATTATGAAAAATGCTTAAGAAGTAATTAAAAGGCCTCATTATAAAGTGGGTTAATTTGTCAATGCTTCAGTATGGGAGCTAATTATACAGTCACCCTACCTAGAAGTCATCACTGAGATGCGGATCCTAGGGACACATTATTTTATACACTTATTTGTAAAATTGTTTTGCAGTTAAGAAAGTTGGTTCTCTCTCTGTAGTTGAGGAGGGCATACGATCTTGGTCATGGTGTTTTCAAGGCTGTGTATAGAAGAAAGGAGCATGACATCCCTCAGATATTATTCGTACTTGGGATTCCTAAAATTCCTTACATTGCTCCAAGTGAGTGGGCCCAGAATACACCTTCTCATGCATCATAATTAAAATTCATATAGTCTGGGTTCAAGCTGGCGATCAGTGAAGACATCGGACAGGGTGTTATCTCCACTACTTCTTCACTTTGACCGAAAGGTTCCTTTACTTCTTACTCTTCCCACAGAGTTATCAACTGCTGGTTATTGAGAACACGGTAGAAGTGGCTCAGTTCATCAACAACAATCCAGAATTTTTACAACTCGCAGAGCCGTTCTGGAGGGAACTCTCCCACCTCCCCTCCCTGTATGACTACAGCGCCTACCGAAAATTAATCGACAACTATGGGACACATTTTCTGCAGTCGGGATCCTTAGGAGGAGAGTACAAAGTTCTGTTTTACGTGGACACGGAAAAGATGAAACAAAGAGGTAGAGTATTTTTTTTTAATGTTATAAAAATCATTGCAGGGGTTGTAATGGGGAAATTACACATAGTTAATTTAAACTTTAAAGCTTTAAACTAAGACATATAAAAATTAAATTGCAGAGGATTCCCAAACTACAAGAATCCACTGTGCTCTAACTCAAAGTCATATAGGCTTGAAGAAAAGCCTGCCTATCCTTTGAGACAGTGACCTGAAATGTGAGTTAAACCATTACTAGTCTTGGCTTCTCCAGAGGGTGTTGACTGGGTTTGTAGAATACTTTATAAGCATTCCCCTTTCTCAGATTACATGATATTCCTCAGGGAAAATGAATGAGGAATTGACTGTTATTACGGAAATCAAGATGGTTTTAAAGAACTGTTTTATTCACCTCTGTTCCTTACCACTCATATTCCTTTAAAAAATCTGTCCTGGTTATCATACGTTTGCTTGCTACGTAACACTTGTAACCGCAGCTTAAGTTCATTGGCTGCCTTCCTTCCAACAGGCGAGTTCTGTATCTTAGCAATGACCCTCACTGTCACCCAGTGAGGTGGCCACTAGAATTGCTGTCTCACAGACTGACACACGGAGACTTGGTGCTATGAGGAGACCCATCAGAGGGCATGTAGATCCTAAGAAGATCTGACCAGCTCCAAAGTCAGCTTAGCTTTTGCCTTACACCATGTGGCTGATAGAAATGCCTGTTGTTCATTGGAATCAGTTCATGCTTTGTGGACTTCACACTGAAATCCTCACTAGCTACCCTCGTGTGGGAAGGGAGGGAGTGACGACTTACTATCCGTTTTTCCTTTCCAAAGATCTTTTGGCCCTGGTTTACTAACATTCCCAGTCAAACCTGCTCCTTCCAAACTTTATCCTTAAGCTGATGCTCATTCTTCTTTCTCCATCCCAAATGTCCGCTTCAGGGTGTTCCTCGTTAGTCAAGATGCCCTTATGACTTTGGAAGAGAGTAAACCTTCTTTTTTTTTTTTAAACACAGCAGTTTAAAAATGTGAGGCAGCACACTTTATTTACTTTCTATAACAAGAACTAATTAGTAATCAGCTGCTATTAAAATATGATGGTAAAATTAGAGCAGTAGGGTTAAAAAATTGATACTGCAGGATCCAGGTCATATGCCTACTTGATATCACTGTCATAAGGAGATTATAGGGAGATGTTCCAAACTGTCTAATCACATCTTCACCAGAGAGAATGCAGCGCAGTTTCCCAGACTTACAGCAGTTGCTCCGTTATGGGTTTCAGGGTGGTGAAAGGCTTCTTACCTGAGATTCAGAGGAGGTCTTGTAGCTTTGCCCTGTGGGTGAACTACAATGTTTTTCTGTTTCCATTGGCTAAATTTTCCACTGGGCTTAATGTTTAGCAATAACATTGAAGTAGTATTTGAACTTTTCTAACTTCACAGGTTGAATTAAATTGCATAAGTGCAGGTTTTTGTAGAAATGACAGAGGTGATATTTCTCTAGAAAATTAATCCAGAAAGTGACTTGATCTGAATTCAGTTTTACTCTTCTCCTTCTTCTTCTCCTCCCACCCCTCCTTCTTTTTCTTCTTTTAATTTAGGACTTAAAAGAAATGGAGAGAATTTTTAAACCCTTTTTAATTTCATAAAAGTATTTTTGAGTAAAATTTTACCCTTGAGCAGTCTCTGTTCTTCCTAAATATTTTAATTTAAATATAATCAAATTTCCTGGGACATAATACAGGGTGGGGCAAAAGTAGGTTTACAGTTGTGAGTACAGGAAACACAGTTTACTCTTGTAGTATTATTTGTTAATTATTGTATCATTGTCCATATGAACAATTGTAAACCTACATGTCCCACCCTGTACATGCCCCCTATTGTTCTTTAAGAAATATTGAGGTTATTATCCTTAATAAAATTATATAAGAAAAGTATTTTCTATGCTTTATTATTTTCTATCCTCATTTGAAAAAATAAATAGACGCACTTGATAATGAGTGGTAATTTTCACATACTAAGGTTATGAGTCAGGGGCAAGAAATGTCAGCAACCAGAGGTGTTTAAGATAGAGAGATGGAGGCTATCAAACTAGGGTTTGGGATTTAATTGCTGTAGAACCAGAAACCAGCTTTGAGCTCTGTAGTAGGTGGCCTGGAGCCCACCACACATCTACTTTTATTTACTTGCATCATGTCTGAGAGGCTGACTGAGAATTAGTGAATGCTATTGCTCCTTAGGGTATTTAATTTCTGCTCCCTACACGGTTTCATATAGAAATCAGCCTAGCTCCTTCTCTCTCTGGTCAAAATTAGAAGGGAACTCTATTTGCTCAACCATTTGAAAGTATGTTTTAATATCTGGTTACTTTGTTTAATAACAAAAATCAAATATTCCTTTTTCTGACCATTGACTCTTCTAGAGCACTTGAAATGCACCGATCATATCAGTCTTGATCAGATGGGCACAGTAGTAGGAGACAGTCTTTTGTCCTCAGTCTCATACCTGGCAGCATTTCATAGGTCTTCAACAAAATTAAGCACCTTTTAATTTTTCCCACCAGGTCTTAGTTCAATAAATACGAAGGGCTGTAGTTCCAAAAATTTCGTGATTTTATATTCTTCAAGCAAATGCAAGGAGCTGAAAGATGCCTTAAAATGGGCTTCAGGTAAATGGGAAAGGGGCAGTATGCATTACACACTTCACCTCCATCCCTCTCTCTTCGGTTAATTCCTAGTCATCAAGGTCCTTTAAAATTTTAGCAAGTGTCCTTTTTTGTGTTTTTCAAGTGTTTGGTGGTTTTTGTTTCTGATCTCTCTTTCACATGTCAAGGCAATGAGACTCGTGCAGAGTGAGATTCACTGGGTGTCTTCTGTGGACTGTAGGTATGTCCTCAGTGTCTACCACCTCTTTTCCCTATGGTGGCTGTTAGCAGACAAGCCTAGAAAAACGTCACCATCAGGAGAAGGTTCAGATTCTCTCTATGACATGGATGCTCAGTGAGGTTGAAGTCCTTGATGCACACTGTGGGTGATGGTGGTGGTAGGGAGGTGGGAACCAGGGTGCTGGTGTTTGGGTGAAGAAGTAACAGGAGAGTGAGCTGATCCAGACTGTGTCTAGATGCCAAGTGAAAGAGTTGGGGTTCAGTCCTGATGACAAGGGGTGCCATTAAAGGGTTTAACACAACATGTAATTAAATGGACATTCACAAGGATAAAGTGGCAAAGAAGGAAGAAAGACTGAAGAAGAATAATCTGACAGGATAAGAACCAGAAAAGATGAGTAACATGGAAAGTAAAGGAGCAGAGGTCGACAAAAATGCTAGAGAGCAGGTGAGTAAGAAAAGGACTGAAGACTCTTGGATTTCAGCAATTAACACTTAATTGCCTGCAAATGGGGAGATTCTTAGCCTGGTAGAGCTAGAAGTGAGACTATAGTTCTGGCCAAGATGGAGGTTTAGGTAGAAAACTTTCCCTTCCTCGCACAACCAAAAAGAGGTAACAACCAATCTAAAATCAGTAACAACCAGACCTGCCAGAAAATCAGACTGCATGGAACTCCAACAACTGCGGAATTAAAGAAATAGTCAAACAGAATAACCATACCGATAAGGCCGAGGACGGAGAGAAACTGCAGCAAGGTGGCGGACCGTGCAGGCAGGCTGGCTGAACGGGAAACTGAGACTCAGAGCTGACTGTGGACTACGGTGGTTGCCCAGGTGGGAGAAACTCCTAGTCTCACAGGAGAGTTCATTGGAAAGTGCACTAGAGAGGAGCAGGCGAGCTGCATTGTTCCCTCTCTGGTCCCTCTCCCACAGGCAGCTAAGCAGTGCAGCAAGGGGAGTTGCCCTGCCCTGGTGAGTACCTAAGGCCCCGCCCCTTACAACTAACAGGTGCCCTGAACAAAGAAATAGGGCCCAAATGAAAGAACAGAGCAAAACTCCAGAGAGCTAAGCAAGGAGGAGATAGCCAACCTATCTGATGAAGAATTTAAAACCCTGGTAATCAAACTGCTCACAGAACTGAGCTTGGTTGAAAAATGAAAGAACAAATGAAAGATACTCAAAATGAAATAAAGCAAAATATTCAGGGAACCATCAGTGACAGGAAGGAAATTAGGACTCAAAGCAATGATTTGGAACAGAAGGAAGAAATAAACATCCACCTGGAACGGAATGAAGAAACAAGAATCCAAAGAACTGAACAGAGACTTTTGAACCTCTGGGACAACTTGACATGTTCCAATATCTGAATTATAGGAATGCCAGAAAAAGAAAAACAAAATCAAGAAATTGAAAACTTATTTGAACAAATAATGAAGGAGAACTTCCCCAATCTGGTGAAGGAAATAGACTTCTAGGGAGCCCAGGAAGCTCAGAGAGTCCCAAAGAAGTTGGATCCAAAGAAGAACACACCAAGGCACATCATCGTTAAATTACCCAAGATTAAATACAAAGAGAAAATCCTAAAAGAAGCAAGAATAAAGAAGACAGTTACCTACAAAGGAGTTCCCATTAGACGATCAGTTGATTTCTCAAAACAAACCTTGCAGGCAAGAAGGGGCTGGAAAGAAGTATTCCAAGTCATAAAAGGCAAGGACCTACATCCATGATTACTCTATTTAACAAAGCTATCATTTAGAATGAAAGGGCAGATTAAGTGCTTCCCAGATAAGGTTCATCATCATCAAGCTATTATCATATGAAATGTTAATGGAACTTATCTAAGAAAAAGAAGATAAAAAATATGAACAGTAAAATGACAACAAACTCACAGCTATCAACAAATGAACCTAAAAAAAGAAAAACAACAAAAACAAAAACAAAGCAAACAAGTAGAACAGGAACAGAAAGAGAGAAATGAACATCACATGGAGGGTTTTCAGTGGGGAAGGGGAGGGGAGGAATGGGGGAAAAGTACAGGGAAGAAGAAGCATAATTGGTAGGCATAAACTAGAAGGGGAGAGGTCAAAAATAGTATAGGAAACAGAGAACTTGAAGAACTTATATGTACAACCCATGGACATAAACTAAGAGTGGGCAATGCTGAAGGGTTGGGAAGTACAGGGTGGAAGGGGGAGAAAGGGGGAAAATTTGGGAAAACTGTAATAGCATAATCAATAAAACAGACTTTAAAAAAAGAAGTGAGACTGCAGTGCCTCGTGTGAGGCTGTGGACAGCAGTATGGAGATTAAGTTCTCCTGGGGTGATGGTAGAAATTGGGGAGATGGTGAAGACTGGCCCCGGGGCCAAAGTTCTCACTGAATAAGAGGAGATTCTTATAGAATATTGGTAGATGACTGCAGGATGGAGGCAGACAGGGTAATGAAACCAAGATTATTTACTTACTTCATTCACCAACAGTTTATGAAACCCGTAGTATGTGCCAGGGATTGTCGTAGGCCCTGGGGTTACAGCAGTGAATTTGCCAGAGAAAGTGGCTGCTCGATGAGCTAACATGGCAAAGGAGAAGCCCAAGTTTTGAACGAGATGGAAATACACTGATCTGGAAATGGAAGTGGAAGTGGGAGCTTTGGGAAGGTGTCAACATTAGTCACCAGCTGGGTTGGTGACCGGAAGCTATTCACTGATTTTATTTTATTTTGTATTCAACAAACACATAACACTATGTGTCCAGCACAATTTTAAGTGATTCACAAAAATTAACCAATATACTCCGCCTACTTAAGAGTTAGGTATTGTTCATATTCCCATTTTACAGACAAGGGCACTGAGGCACAGAAAGGTTGCCCAAGGTCGTAGTTGGTAAGCATCAGACATGAGCTACAGGTATATGACATCTGGCTTCCAGATCCGAGTTCTTCACTATTGGACCAGGCTGATTGTCTAGGGGAAGGGGACCTGCTGCAGAGCTTGCTGTGGTATGGCCAGCAAGGCTACAAGCTTAAAAATAAACATAAACACTGATCTTTTAGGATCTGTAGTTCATAAGTAGGGTTTTCAGCTAGGATGATGATTCCCAAATTTTAGCGTGCATGAGGTTACCTGGGGTAGCCTGTTAAAATGCTGATTCCCACAGAAATGAAGATCACATGGAGGGTTATCAGCAGGGAGGGAGAGCAGGGAGAACAGGGAAAAGGGACAGGGAATAAGAAGCATAGACAGTAGGTACAAAATAGACAGGGGGAGGTTAAGAACAGTATAGGAAATGGAGAAGCCAACAAACTTATATGCACGACCCATGGACTTGAACTAAAGTGGTGGGAGAGGGGGTACAGGGCAGAGGGTAATAAAGGGGAGAAAAATGGGACAACTGTAATTGAATAATCAATAAAATATATTTAAAAATAAACAAAGTGGGCTATTCTCTCATGGGCCGTGGTTGGGGCTCAGGAATCTGCAGTCACTCCAGGTGATTCTGATTCAGGTAGTTCAGGGACTGAACTTGGTGATACACTTCATTACAAGAGTGACTGCATATTAAAAATTCACTGACAGTAAAGATGAGGAAGCACTCAGGTGATTTATTGAAAATGTCAGGCTTTAATAATTTCTGGTGATAAAACTGCAATTTTTGAATTGGCAAAACTTTCTGAAAATTTTATGAAATTTAGTTGAAGGAAAGGAAATGAAAGTCATCCTGTCTTGCCTGCCAGTCAGGAATTTCTGATCATGACCAGTGTAAAACACAATTATAGAGATAAAAGTGTTTCTGAAATTATAAGGCACATAATGAAAAAAAGGATTCAATTAGTATTCATAATCTTCAGAGCACTTTTCATGTGTTATTGTGTGCCTGTTAACAGCTTTTTTGCTTATTTTTAGTATTCCAAATGCAGTGAATTCCTCCCATTTTATTATGAAAAATTTTAAACATACAGGAAAGTTGAAAGAGCATAATAATAAACACCTATATATATATATACCCATCTCCTTGTGTAATAGTTATTATTTTGACATTTTGCTATATATCTACATATAATGGTTATAATACTGACTACTTAGCAATGTATAAATAGTATATATTTAGGACATTTGTAATATGTGTTGAACCATTTAGAAGTAACATCATGAAGTTTCACCCCTAAATATGCACATGTATTCTCCAAGACATATATTTCCTGTGTAACATAATATTCTTATTACAGTAAGAGTATTAATAATATGAACAATAATTCCCTAAAATCACCTGCTGTCAGATAATGACTGTTTTCTTTTTTTACTTTAATAGATATCACTCTTTAGGGTAGTGTTAGGTTCACAGCGCAGTTGAGCCAGTCAGTGGTTCAGAGGATTCCTGTGTACCCCTGTCCCAACACAGGCACGGCCTCCTGGCTCTTAGCACCCAGCTCCATGATGGTCTGTTCGTTACACTCGATGGACCTACATGGACACGCTACCACCAGCCCAAGTCCACTGTTCTCCTGAGCGTCCATTCTTGGTGTTGTACATCCCATGGGGTCAAACAAATGTGGATGACATGTATCCACCACAGAGAACCGTGGAGAATAATTTCACTGTCCTAAAAACTCTCTGTGCTTCACCTGTTCCCTCCCACCTGCACAACCCTGGCAAACACGGATTTTTTTCCTGTTTCCATGGTTTTGCCTTTTCCAGAATATCATAGAGTTGGGTGGGCTATGTTTTAACAGTTGATAGACTTTTCACGTTTGTGTTCTCATTTTGTGCGACCTAACTTCCTTCCCTTGATTTTTCCTCATGTAGAAACTTCAAGCAATAAGCTGCAAGGGACCCCCTTTGTCAGAGGGGGGAGTTCAGGTTTCGTGTCTGGCCTCAGCTACCTGGATTTGAATAATCCTGCTGGAAACCAAGAACGGTATTCTTCCTGGGCAGCTTCTGTGACTGGGCTCCCCCAGGTCATAAAGCAGAAGGTATGTGATGCTGTGTGTACAGCAGCAGAAAGCAGCCGCGTTGATGTGCACTGGGAAAAGGAGGTTACGTCAAGGTGCTTCAACAGAGGAGGCTGCGATTAGCCTTTTCTGAATCCCAAGTTATGTTCTGTGTGAGAAAAGGAAAGCATACCTAACAACAAGAAACAGAATATTTGTTATCTTGTGTGTCCATATTTCAGTTAAAACATCTTGTTAATCTCAAGAGAAATTAATGACAAAATTTGCATTTTAAGCTGTTGCCCTAAGTTTGATAGATTTTTCTGTTCTCTAATTCAGAGGCGCTATAGATTCTTTCAAGAGGAAAAGGTGTTCAGACTTGTTATATTTGTCGGATCACCTTTCTTCCTGTGCTCTTGGCTTGCATGCTCCTGGGGCCACGTAAATTCAGTTAGAACCAACATGGCTGGCAGAACTTTAGGACGTTCTATTGACACTCAGTTCTCTTTAATGCAACAAATGTGTTCCTTAAAACTGAAGAGCTAGGCAAAATTGCACAATAAAAGGACTATAAGGTTTATGGGGGAAATGGGTCTAGGGACACAATGATCAAAAGTTTAATCTGTAACACTCATTAAAAAAAAGATAGGCACCAAAAAAATCAAAACCAAAGCAAACACAGTAGCACAGTTCTATACACGTTAAATTGTTAAGAAAGGTGGATACTATAGTAAATACAGCGTACTACCTATGAAAAGATCTGGAGCGTGCCGGGTGCTGGAACAGTTACAGCTTGTGGATTGTTGTGAAGTGGAAGGAGAACAATGAGAAACAACAGACAGTTGTAACACTGGATGTGGATGGGGGAGTGGATCACAAGGACGGTGAACTAGATAGATGTTGGAGGTATGTGTTTTGTGTGTATTATGTACCATTTTGTGGCTTGGTTCAGTGTGTCCAGTTTTCCGTAATCACCTGGTGTTTCCTGTGGACAAAATTGTATGTAAGAAAAGGCAAAACTTGTGTGGTATGCTTCTATTATTCCTTAATATAGCAATCTCAACAGAACAAATTCATATCTTCAAAACAAATGCTATAGCAGAATTGATTCTGCGATCTGTTCCCTGGCATGGGAATCGAGTAATGTCCCAGGTGAAACTTGACTTTCAGAGATTAAGACACTTGGACTCAGCTTCTCAAGTTATCTCCCCAACGCCAGACAGCACCTACCTGCCTCCTAATAAGGGTTAAGGAGGAGGGGGAGGACTTTCCTCAGCAGTCTCATCATAAAGTGCCATTCATTAAGATTCAAAGCAGCCTATGTTCATTGTTAGTACCCCATATAGCTTTTTAAAACCCTACATTGTTGACTAGGGAAAAGCAGACACACTTTGCTGTTCTCAACTGTGCACTTTTCCACATACTCCTGTAACTGTTTATAGCTAGCTCTGCAAGCTCGTTAGTTGGACAGGAAAGGAAGAGAGAAAGTAGAGATGTTTCACAGCTCTCTGGCCGCACAATGCCACCCAGTTCAGAAGAGCCTGGGCAGCGATGGGGGGCAATGTGACCAACTTTGTGTTTGTCACAGTTGGGTGTGGCCACCAGGGTGTATTGACTCTCTCCAAAGCCAGTGATGTGCATCTCTTCCTAATTCTGTGCTCAGCGGCATCATGGAGGTGGCCTAAAATCAGCCATTGTGACAGTAGTTACACTCAAGAAATCGGCAGGTGCTGCAGATCAGAGCCTCTTTGTTCCCGGGAGAGCAGATGGTTGGCACTTAGCCAGCACATCCGTGGTCTTGAAGCGTCAGACATACCCAACACAGAGCAGTAGTGCCTACCTAGGTGTCTTCACCGAGAAAGAGTAACGGTCTTCAGTTGAGAGACATGTTGAGTCTCTCAGGGTCAAGATACGTAATTTCAAATTTAATTGCACGTATTTCTTTACTCTAATGCAAATACATTTCCTTTTCTTTTGTCCTCTGCAGGTGTGGAAATGTATTGTCTTCAAAATAATATTTCAATATCTAGAAAATGAATGTCCTGTTGTTTTTTAAAATTATACATGTACACAGGATACAAAATATATATATATATATATATATATGCCTTCTCCAGCTGGTCCTAATTTCCCCAGACTTGTCTTCTAAAGAAAGTGAATTGCTTTTTAAAAAATCTGAACAAGAAATAATTGGAATTAACCTAAGAGTGGCTTTTGGTTTTGTCTTAATGGGGATTGAGCTTAACTGCCAAAAGGAAAATAGTGTCGCCTAAAACCCTGATTTCTGATGGTGACGTTTTTACCTGTGTAGCTGACACCTTTGTATGAGCTGGTGAAGGAAGTACCCTGTGCCTCGGTGAAAAGACTCTACCTGAGACGGGCTCTGGAGGAATACCTGGATGAATCTGACCCCTGCCATTGCCAGCCTTGTCAAAACGGCGGCCTCGCCACTGTGGAGGGGACCCAGTGTCAGTGCCATTGCAAACCGTACACATTTGGCGCCGCATGTGAGCTAGGGGTCCTCGTACAGGGCGAAGCAGGTCAGTGCACTGAATTGTCTCTGGTTGCGTTGGACCCGTGGGAAAGGGACTTCCTCTCCTGCTCTGGCCCCTGAGGTGGCCCTTCTTGCTGTACAGAGAGAAGGAAGTCTCACCGGGCATTTCAGTTCAGTATCACCATCCCCATTCCACTTCCGGATTGTAGATGCTGGGGCCAAGACCTGTGGCTGTCTCTACTTTTCTGTCTGAATTAACAGACCTGCTGTGCCTGAACCATCCCCGTTCCTCCATTACACTAGATCAGTGCCCAAACACCTTCTGTCCCTCCAAAGTCACCTCATTAAGGCTTTGTCATAACGTAGGTCTGTGGAGCAAGGGTTTGCGTTGCCTAAACTTCCTGATGGCAAGCTCCTTGAATCATCTTTATTTCTATTTTGTATTCCATCCCATCCATCAATTATTTGCATGTTTGTTGAACATCTGCTGTGTGCTCCACAACATGCTTGGTGATTTAAGCACTTTAGTACAGGGCTCTGTGAAGGTACTTTATGAGCAGTCGAAGTATGAGATAGTTTATGTTTATTTATTTAGATTTTATTTATTTGTCTTTAGAGAGGAAGGGAAGGAGGGAAGGAGAGAAATATCAGTGTATGGTTGCCTCTCGTGAGTTCCCTGTTGGGAACTGGCCTGCAATCCAGGCATGTGCCCTGACTGGGAATCGAACCGCAATCCTGTGGTTCGCAGGCCCATGCTCAACCCACTGAGCTCAACCCACTGAGCTAAATATCAGCCAGGGCTGTATATTTATTTTTATATCTGTTTATGTCTCTCTCCTCTAGAAAGCTCATTTCTTATGATCAGGACTGATTGATTTATTTACAGAGCCTGACACAGAGTCTGACTTATAGAAGTCACTTAACAGATGTGTGATGGATGAATAAATGCAGGGGGTGCTGATGGGAGGCAAAAGCATTCCACCTGCTTGCATGCTTCCTTTCCTTCGTGCACATTTATTTACTTCTTACCTCATTCTTGTGAGAAGTAAATAAATGATAGAATATATGTGAAGGTGCTTTGAAATGGTTGTAATACGACAAACAGATTTAAGATATCGTAAGGAGTGTATGAGTGCAGTCTTGCTCTGGGCAACCCCGGTCAGTGTGCAGAGACCCCTGGCCATTGCAGAAGACCTCGGTGAATGCTGGAGGTAGTAAGTCCCCAGATCGCCCTCTTCCCCAGCATCCCTGTGAGCAGGAAGCTGAGCACTAAACTCTGAACTCTTCCTCTCCGAGTACTTTCTGACCAACCTCTCTCTTATCTCACAGGGAGGGTTGATGGAGGTTGGAACTGCTGGTCCTCTTGGAGCCCCTGTGCTGAAGGAAAGAAAACAAGGCGTCGAGAATGCAATAACCCGTCTCCCAGAGGGGGCGGGCTGTCCTGCATTGGGGAAACGTCAGAGAGCAGGCAGTGTGGAGAGGAAGACGAGGAGCTGAGGAATCTGCGGTAATGGAGACCAGACCTGCTGGCAATGACACGAAATTCATTGTCTGCTGCTGTCTGTAGGCGTGGACTAGGCAATTGCTGCTACTAAAAGATTTAAAAGTTAAATGGTGCTTTTTTTTTTATCAGTGACTGCTTTGCCCTTTAGCCCTGGGCTCAGTTAAAGGACCCAGGCATGTCCTGGTCACCTTGCTCTCATGTTACAAGTTTTCCCGATGTTATTACAAAAGGCTGTGGGGAACTGGGAGGCAGTCTGGGCTTGTAGACTCGAGCAGCTGGCACCAAGTAGATGGGCCACCTCCCTGCTGTGTGACCCTGGGCAAGTTGCTCGCCACACCTCTAACATTAAGATCATCAGAGTAGGGAAAACGATAACTAGCTTTGGTCAGAATTAGAAAGGATTAGGCACCTAAAGTGATTAGTCCAGTGCCTGGCTCAGAGTAAGCATTCAAGAGCAGTTGTATTTATTACTTTTCTGACACACCTTTTCTTATTTATTTACTTATTTATTCAGCATTAACCATAAGGTCAGATGCTTGAGATGGCTAATAGCTTTTTTAAAACAGTCAATAAATTTTTATTTAATGATTATCACATTGCAATTCCTTCCACTGACTTAGTTCCTCCTGAGTTGGTGTTCAATATTCAAGTTTGCCTGTTTGCTCAGTGCACGATTTTCTTCCCAGTCGCCCACAACCATTGAAGTAGAGATTCTTTGATCTCCACTTGAATATGGACATACATCAAAAATTCCCTACTTGTAACCTTTGGGATCTGATTTCTTTAAGCAATTTACTTTAGATCCCTAGAAATTATTATACATGGTGGGAAGTATATTGCAGTTTTGGCAAGCGATCTAAAATGTCAGTTGTTTCTAATATTGAAAAGTCTTGTTACACACAATTTTTACTTGTGAGCCTGGCAAAAAAGTGTTACAGGTCTCATTGCCACCACTGCCATACACTTACTGTGACAAAAGCATAACCTGTGTCTCAGTGCAGGCACCTGAGATGGTGGATAACTTGACTGGTTAGTCTAGTGGTCTGGCACTCACTTCCTGGGGCCAGGACCTTGTGAACGGTGCATTGAACGTCACGGAGTTGGAGAGAACATGCTACTTGGGAATCTGGAGGTGTGATACCTTATTCCTACGTCTTCGATGTCTCATAACGTAATGTAAGCAGTGTCTGCTGAGGAAGGGAGAGCAGGTGGAATGATGATGAGAGGGGGTGTTGCCCCTGGGTACTTGTCTCTGGGAATGTTGTTGCCAGATAGCAGGTGGGGTCTCACTGCCAATGCCACCCCCTAGGCAAAATTCCAGAGGCAAAGTTTTGGTGATAAATGAAAGGAGTCTTTATTCAAAGGCTGCACAATTTTGGAATAACGACCTTCTACATGCAGTAGTCGCTTAAGCTATCAATTAAGGCTAACTCTTTAACTCCTTTTTTAAAAGTATATTTTATTGATTATGCTATTACAGTTGTCATGATTTTCCTCCTTTGGATCCCTCCACCCAGCTCCCCTGACTCCCTCAGGCAATCCCCACACCATTGCACATGTCCATGGGTCATGCATGCAAGTTCTTTGGCTACTCCATTTCCTATACTGTACGCCTTCCCATCTGGCAACCATCAAAATGCTCTCTGTATCCATGATTCTGTCTCTCTTCTTCTTGTTTGCTTAGTTTGCTTTTTAGATACAATTGTTGATAGATATGGGTTTTTTTGCCACTTTATTATTTATATTTTTGATCTTCTTTTTCTTAAGTAACTCCCTTTAATATTTCATACAATGGTTTGGTAATGATGAACTCTGTTAGTTTTTTCTTCTCTGGGAAACACTTTATCTGCCCTTCGATTCTAAATGGTAGCTTGGCTGGTAGGTCCCTGCAATCTTGGCTGTAGGTCCCTGCTTTTCTTGACTTTGAATATTTCTTGCCAATCCCCTCCAAACTGCAAAGCTTCTTTTGAGGAATCAGTTGTTAGTGTTATGGGAACTTTCCTGTAGGTAACTAACTTCTTTTCTCTTGTTGCATTTAAGATTCTTTCTTTAACCTTTGCCATTTTAATTATGTTTCTTGGAGTGGGCCTCTTTGCATCTATCATAATTGGAACTTTCTGTGCTTCCTGGACTTGCATGTCTGTTTTCTTCAAATTAGGGATGCTTTCTTTCACTATTCTTTCAAATAGATTTCCAGTTTCTTGCTTTTTCTCTTCTCCTTCTGTCACCCCTATCATATGAGTGTTGGACCTCTTGAAGTTGTCCCAGAGGCTTCCTATACTATCCTCATTTTGGGGGGTTATTTTTGCTTCTTGTTGTTCTGATTGGTTGTTTTTTGCTTCCTTGTGTTCTAAATCATCGATTTGATTCTTGGTTTTGTCAACTCTGCTGTTGTTCCTCTGTAAATTGTTCTTTATTTCAGTGACTGTGTCCTTCATTTCTGACTAGATCTTTTTTATGCAGCTGAGGTCCTCACTAAGTTTTTTGAGCATCGTTATAATCAGTGTTTTGAACTGACTATAGTTTGTCTGATAGATTGCTTATCTCGATTTCATTTAGCTCTTTCTCTGGAATTTTGATCTGTTCTTTCATTGGGTCCATGTTTCTTTGTCTCCTCATTTTGGCAGCATCGCTGTGTTTGTTTCTATGTATTAGGGAGAGCTGCTATGATTTCCTATCTTGGTAGCATGTAGACCTGCTTTGATTCCGTGTCTTGCTGGTGTGGCCTAATGTAGTAGGTGTCCTATAAGGTACAGTGACAGTCTCCGCTATCATCCCAGGTATGTACTCTAGGTGTGCCCTTTGTGTGGGCTGAGTACACCCTCCTCTTGAAGTTGAGCCTTGATTGTTGTTGACAGATCAACAGGAGGGATTTATCCAGGCCAGTTAGCCACAAGGATTGGCTGTGACCACAAACAACCACCCTCCACCCTCCATGGAGGATCAGCTGTTCAGGGTCAGGGTGGTAGTGCTCTGATGTGGTCTGTAGCTGTCAACTGGGTATGCTGGACCTGGAGTTTCCCAAGTACAGGACAAGGTCAGCCCCAACCTGTGTTTTTTTAGGAGCCAACCTGCCTGAGTCATAAAGCAATCTGAAGTGGCTGCTACTTGTGCTGGGTTTGGAGATTCCCAGGCAAACTAAGCTGTGAATCTAGGCTGGCTGCTGCTATTGTGGGGCCTGGGGCTCACTGGGACCGGCTGCCGTTTGCTTGGGAGGATTTAGGAATTTATGCAATATAAGCCAAGACCAGGCATTCATATGAAAAAGTAGTTTGGTGGGCCTGTAAATTGGGGGTGGGGGCGGAATCTCTGGGGATCTCTGAGGGGGGTTAAAGGATGTTAGCCAGGTTGACAGAGTTTCAGATATGACAGCAGCTTGCTGACTCTGTGACAGGAGGGTTTAGAAAAGGGAGTCCTTTCAGATGCAAATGAAAAACTTGCTATGGTGCAAAATACTAATTATACTGTGGAAATTTATCACATTAATGATATTTTGTTTCCTTTTCCTTCCAGATTGCTTGAACCACACTGCTTTCCTTTGCCTTCGGGTTCAACAGAATTCTGTCCACCACCCCCTGCCTTGAACCACGGATTTGTTCAAGTTGGTTATGAGAGAGACATATTTTCCCTTTACATATACTTTTTGCTTCAAGTTCTACCTCTCTTATGTTGTTATGATCCATGTCCTTCTCCATGATGCAATGGTGCTAAAAATATTTTATGCGTGAATCTTAGTTTTAGTGATGGGGTTTTAGATCATGACTTTTGTTCTTTGGCCCAAGGTGATTAGAATTCTGCAGAAGGCGGTATATCTTCTGTGGCAAGGTAATCAATACTGCTGCCCAATGAATTAGAAGTGCAGTCATGCCAGAGAATGGCTAAATATTTCCATTCCCACTAAAAGTAGAAATCTGTAAGCAAGTTCTTCATAATGAGGACTTTCTTTATTCTTGCCATTAAAAGAAACCTTTTTCTAAAAAACACTTCTTTTTCACAAAATGAGGTTTGCGATGAAGTATTATGTATATTCCAGGAGCCAATCAGACATTTAGCCAGTGATGGGGAGATATGAGTCATTATACTTTGAGCAATTTTCTTGTTCAGGAAGGAACAGGAGCCGTTTGCTACCTGTCATTCTAGGGAATTTTCCTGGCTTTGGGACCCTGTTCATTTAACTCCCTGTTAACAAGGAGTGCCCTTCTCACTTGGGTGAGGCTCGGGCCCTGGACCCAGTAAAGTCTCCTCCTGGTTCACATAGGAGATGTTGTTCATCGGGGTTCTCTGTGTGCAGCCTGCCTTGCTTTCTCCACAAAGGAGTTTGCCTCTCAAATTGCAGGCCTTAGAACATACATGCACTGAGATTTTGCTGAAGTTTTGCCCAGTTAGGTACTATTGGGAGATGGAAGAGCACTCTGCGTGTGTGTGTGTGTGTGTGTGTGTGTGTGTGTGTGTGTGTGTAGAGGGAGAGAGAGTGAGAGAGCACAATGAACCTAGTACTACTAACACTCATATTGTCCCACTATAGTTATAGTCACTACAGTCTGTGGAGTTCCTGATGGCAGCATAGCTCAGAGAGCGAGGCCGAGCAGACTGACATACTTTAGCAAACCATGAGGCTGTTGGCCCAACCTCTAGTGCATGTGGTGTCCTATAAGGAGCCCATGGACTGGCTACGTCAGAGTCACCTAGGACCTTAAAAATAGAGGTGGCTGCCTGCCCCTCGTCTTTCATTTTTCCTTATTCTGTAGGTTTAGAATAGATCCTGAGAGTCTATATTTTTCTAGATTGCTACTAACAATTCTTACAGAGAGGCAAGTTTACACACAGTTGAGTTCAACTTTCCCATATAGGAGTCCCTTTTGTAAGGCCCAGGAGCTAGAACAAAAAGCCAGTTGAGTGTCCTTCCTCATTATCTTCAAACCTCCATATCAACCTGGGCCTCTGTTTCCTACCAGCTTCCATGAAGGAGCCAGCCTGGGCCAGGCCTGACAATGGGGAGAAGGCACCAAGGAGTCCTGTTCTAATGCCTGTAGCATAGCCAGTGCAGCTCCAAGCCCTCTCCCAGGAGAGACCCCAAGCAAGCCTGGTTACCCACTCAAGGCTCAGACTTCAGACTCTTCTTTGCTTTACTAAGAAGGTTCACCTCCTGGCATTAGAGGCTAATGACATGCCCTTGAAGCTGACCCAGCCCAGCAGCCCTTCCCCACAGGATGGGGTGGGAGAAGATCAACATTCTGCTTCCTCTGAAAGTCACCAGGGGGAGACTTGACTTCATGAATATGCTGATGGGATTTGAACCTATATGTTCAAACTGGTGTTCATCAGGCAGTATTGTCAATGAACAGCCCCTAACATCTTACCATGAAGGGTTGACTGACAAGGACATTTCCAAATTCTGACAACAAACTGCCTTTAACTAAAAGCATAAGGGAGAGAAGTCACTTGGACAGTGTGTACTAAAGTAATTTTAGCAAAATGCTTAGTACAGTGCTTGGTATTTTGAGTACAATCAATAAATTATGGTACAATGACATTAATGGCTTCATTGATGGTGGGAGAAGTGGTGTTGGCTGGGGCTATAAACAAAAATTATTTTTATAAACAATTATTAAATCAGTAATTTCAATGTTGGTTGCCTGATGATTAAAAGAAGGCATGGTTTATAGACCAAATATATCTAAAGAAACATTTTGGTGATGCAAAACAGGCATACTTTTCCCTCTCTTTTCCTTCTGTTTAGGGTGAAGATACCACATTTCCTGTTGGGAAAAATATAGTGTACACCTGCAGCGAGGGATACTCTCTTGTTGGAGACCCCATTGCCAGATGTGGAGATGATTTACAGTGGCTTGTTGGGGAAATGCATTGTCAGAGTGAGTGGCCTCGGCTGTAGCCTAAACTTTAAGATGAGATAATAATGTGGAAGAGAATGAACCAAGATAAATAATTGCTCGTGGAGTGCCCCGTGTCTTGACCTCCCTTTACTGAAAGGCTCATATGATCCTGAGTTTCAGGAGTGCCTTGAGGAAGGCCTCAGCTTTCTCTAGTCCATAGAGCTCCTGGGGGGTACAGCACATTTTATTGTGATTTCTGGGACCAATTAGAATTGGCCAGGAAGCTCAGTTCTGGCTAAGACCATCAAGACATCTTCTAAAGTTCAATAATTAGGAGGGTACTACAATCAATACCACAATCTGTCTCTGTCCTTAAATGTTTTGGATCCTGTTCTGTTCCAGTGTAGACAAATTGTGTTACGTTAACACTACTGTTTGGCTTCCATCTCGGTTGCAATAGAAGTTCGTTCAGCAGATGGATAGACAGAGTGTAGAGATATATTTTTCCTACATGGCTTGGTCTGTGCATATAAGGAATGCCTTAGTGAACCCAAGCACGTTTTTTTGTCTTGCATATATATCTATAAGTGAAAGTTCTGAGTCATAGGGTACATCTACATTTAAATTTAGAACATTCTGCCAGTGTTCCATATGATCATTACCAATTTGCATCCCTACCAAAATCTGAGAAGATTGCTCTGAATCCTCACTCACATTATCTATCTTTAAAAATTTTTAGCTGTATGAGAGTTTAGTGATATCTTTTAATCTGTATTTCTTTCTGATGAATGGTGATGTTAAACCTGTTTTCACTTGTTTATTGGACATTTGGCTATCCTCCTTGGTGAAGTGATTGTCCAATCTTTTGTCCATTTTTAAGGTTTCTCTTTTTTTCTTGCTGGTTTGTAGGATGCCCTCTCTTCCTCTCTGCCTCTTTCTCTGTCTTGTCTTTCTGTCTCGGTTTTGAAGCTCTTCAGCAGAAATTACTGAAATGGAATACGAACAAACATTCCCCAGCTGGGGGTAATGGAGCCCAAAAGTGGTTTAATGAAAAGATTAATCAGACATTTCTGCTTGAAGAACTTCTTTCCTTTTATTGTGAAACTCGTGGTGAAAAACAGTTCCACTCTTTGTTCATCTTAAAATGTCTTCATTTTATCTTCATATTTGCAAGATATTTTTTATTGGGTAAGGAATTATAAGTTAGCATTTATTTTCTCCAAACTTCAAAGACTTCCTTACATTGCCTCTAGCTTACTGGGGTTTTTTGTCTTTGTTTTTCAGCAGCAACCCTACTCTGATGTGCCTTGGTGAAATTTTCCTGGTCTTTATGCTGGTTGATACTCATAGGAGTTCTTGAGCCTGTGCTTTAAAGTTCTTTGTCAATTTTAGAAAATTCTTGACCATTGTGTCCTAAAATATTGTACCTGTTTCATTCTTGCTCACTCTCCTCATGAAAAACAAATAATACATTTTTAGACTTTATATATTATTATATATGCATTCTTTCCTTTGTTTTACATTATTTTCTTCTTTGTTTCATTCTACATTTCCTATTGACCTATCTTAGTTTGTTAATTCTCTGTACAGTTGTATATAATGTACTTTTAAGAGCTCTATTGAGTTCTTAATTTTATTTTCCAATTCTAGATATTTCATTTATCTGCTTTTCTATACTTTCTAATTCTCTTCTGAAATTTCCCATCTTGTCATTTTTTTCCCCATCATAACTGTTGATCATGGTTATTTTGAGGTCCATGTCTGTTAATCCCATGGACTGAATCCCATTGTCTGAATCTGTTCTGGGTCTGCTTCCAAAGTCTTTTTATTTTACTTTGGTCAATTCTTATCTTTTCTGACTGTTAGACTAGTTTTGATTGAATGCCAGACTTTATGTGTGAAAAGTTAAAGAAATAATTTGAGGCCATGGGGGATATCTTCCTTAAGAGAAGATTTGTTTTGTTCCTGGCAAGCTGTGAGGCTGGTTTACACCAGTTTGCCTTTATTCCTAGTGTGTAGCTGTTAATGGACCCTACATGGAACTGTGATAGTAATGTGCATATAGGTCCCTTCTTTTCAACAGGAATGGGCTCTACATTTTTATCTCAGCCCTACTCAACTGCCTAAAACTTGACTCAGGTGTTCAGCCTTTAAGCTGCATTTTCCTCCTCAGTGTAGCAGCTTTTCAACATTCCCCTCCCCTTGCCCAACTTGCAACTACTTCAAGGACAAAGGCATTGCTAAATATTGTCATCACCACTTTAGACTTCCTTTCTCTCTGGACCTTGGATCTTCAAACCCTGACTTGTATCTTGTATCCTCAGTAGCACACAACACACTTGGCGAAATAGAGGCACTCAATAGATGCTGTTTTGAATGGATGAATGAATGGATTTTCTGGTGCAGAAAGAGAGCAGTATTTTGTAGACTGTTGTCCATTAGAGAGATTGCCAAGATTTTTTTAAACTGTGAATTCTGACTTGCTTTCCATCACTGTGTATGCATCCCATTTTTCTCTGCTATTTTTTCAAGTAGAAAATTTGAACTAATAAACTAATCAAGCAAGAAAGGAGATGAGGAACAACATTTCACACTTCTGTGGTTGCAAGGTTAAAGGAAGCTCTTCAAAAATTTTGGGTCGTAAAATATCCTATTAGACACATGCTAATCATACAACAATGAACATAGTTCTTGGGAAAATTCCAGTGGGGCTTAACCAGACCAGAGAGATAAGTGGCAGTTGTGAAAAGGCTGGTTTTGACAGCAGGCCAGACTATAGGATTCTGTTTATAAGCTAATTTATTTTAGATTGTTGCATTGCTTTGAGGGTCGGTGTGAAGAGTGGGAACTATTTCGGTCTTCAGCCATTCGTTGGTCAATTTTATGTGGGGCACAGTGGGGCATGTCTTGTCTTCTAATGTGAAAAAGCAAAGCAAGTCCATCAGTGCCATTCAAGGCTCTCCTGCTTTTACAAAGATGGTGCGGGAAAACAATGACCATTGTGTTCTGTGTGTGCGTTTATCTTTAGAAATGGCCTGTGTTCTCCCTACACTGATGGATGGCATTCAGAGTCATCCCCAGCAGCCTTCCTACACAATTGGCGATAAGGTGACCTTTTCCTGTCCAGATGGCATGTCCTTGGAAGGTCCTTCGACATTTCTCTGTGGATCCAGCCTCAAGTGGAGCCCTGAGATAAAGGATGTCCACTGTGTGCACAAAGGTGAGCCGTCCAGGCTTGTCCCAGGACGCCCGCACTCAGGAGAGTGACAGTCCTGGTGGCTCTGAGTCACCATAACTGTTGAGTCCTTGCCTCCATCCCTGTCCCTCCATGAGAAAGAGGTCAGTTCATAGACCGAGTAACCGGCTTTGATACCTGGCACACGCAGACTCCCAGGATGAGAGAAAGGCAAGAATAGCCCTGGTGGTTCTAAAATTGTAATCAAAATCCTTATATCAGAGATTAGCTTTGTATCACTTATGATGCCAAGGAAAAGGATTTTTAAAGTGAATTGCTGGTTTCCTCCTGATTCTAAATAGACTATTAAGTACAAAATTGAGATAATAATTACATGAAGTTCTGTATGTTTTATTTATGGGCTTTCAGAGAGTTCATTAGTATTTTTGAAATGAAAATTTTAAAAGCATTTACATTTAACACTGCAAAGCAGAGATGATTGAAGGAAAAGTGTGGTTTGTGAAGTTGTTCTGAATAGTGTAAATCCAAAAAATGTAGTGTTTTCAACACTGAGCAAATTAAAATGGTGTTTTGGAACTTGAGGTAGAAAAAGATTCGGAAAGCAAAATCATTTCTTTTTAGAGATATTTAAGATGAAATGAGTTTGTTTTTTAAAACAACCTTTTGTTTTATAAAACAAACAACCTTTTATTTTTATAAAATAAACAACCTATTATTTCTTTTGTTTACATTTAAAAAATAACTTAGAAATGTTTGAAATCATTAAAAACAGGAAAGAAGAAAAACTCTCTTGCATTCCATTTTACATGGTATTCTGTGTCCCTTGGCTATGACTTTGAATTTGGTGTGAAACGTCCTTTCTAGTGAGCATGAAGTGCCAGATGCCACGGGAGATGCCGTCAGGTGAGCTAGGTGGGCACAGCTGCGGAGAGCAGGCTGCGAGGCGCACTTGGGACCGACGCTGCCGTGGGCAGTGTGAGAAAGGGATTGAACAGATGAGGAAGGCGGCCTGTGCCGTGGAATGCCCACGCCCAGCTACCACGTGTCGTTTAGTGTCAAAGGTCCTATCACAGACGGTTGCCTTTTCTCTACATGCATGGAAGCACATGTATACATTTACTTGCATAGTTGCAATTTACATGCACATTTGAAGGAATGGACTTGTGCCAGTAATTCTACAGTTAAAGAGAGCGATGTACAATTGATAGGGTTGTTCCTGAGTTCCAAAGGAGAGGACATGCTTGTCTTTCTAAGGTGTCTGCTTCAGACGTTTTAGAGCAAAATTTGGTATGAAGTTTCTCCCACTTGGTAGCAAATTCTACTTAAGTTTTAATTAAGAATGTTTTTTAGACCTGCATGTTTTCAGAAGATGTAGATATTAATAACTACCTTTAACATAAGCCTATCACAAACAAAAAATCCTAGTTTGTCAGCCTCCAAAGTGAATGTTTTAAAGTACCTGCTGTGTCAATATTTAGTCTTTTTTATTGTGGTAGAATAAACATACCATAAAATTGACCATTTTAACCATTTTAAATGTAGGGTTCAGTGGCATCAAGTACGTCCACACTGTTGTGTAACCTTCACCACATCCATCCCCAGAACTTTCTCATCCTTCCAAACTGAAATTTGGTACCTATTAAACACCATTTCCTTAGTGTTTAGTGTTGATGAGAAGGTGATTTGGTTTTAACATAGTAAACGTACATACTGTATATGGGCCCTAATTACATGTTTGTTTGGTTAATGGAGCTACAAAGAAAACAAAGTTATGCTCGATTGAAATGCCAAAGTCTTTGGTCTAGGTCATTCTATAAAAAATTTTCACAAATTATAATAACTTTTAGCAAATATTTAAAGTGTAAAATGATTAGCAAATGAATTTTTAATCACAATGCAGAAATGATTTTCAAAGAGTTAGCATTGAACTTTAGATTTGGTACATTTTAGTTTAAATTTCTCAACTCTAGCACTGTTGGAATTCTGGGCCCGATAATTCCCTGTGCTATGCACTGTAAGAAATTTAGCAGCATCCTGACTTCCACCCACTAGATGTCAGTAGCACCCCCCAGAGACAGCCAAAAATGTCTTTAGACATTGTCAGTTTGTTACCAAAGGGACCTGACTGGGGGCAAGATTCTATTACTGAATGGACATCCTCCTTCTCCCGGGGTCCCCCTCTGTTAGGTTTGCCTTACCACCAGGAAATTATAGCTCTTAATGTCAGAGATTGGTGAAAAGGAAAGGAATTATTTATTCAAAAATTATACAAACTTAAGAGCAATGACTTAATGGCTTCATTAAAATCCTGAAGTTCCTTAAAACACCCACAAGTACACGCAGTCCTTCTCCCCGCCCCCCCTTTGCCCAATCTGGGGTACCGTATCTCAGGAAAAGAAATAGAAGTCCATGGCTCAGGTAGCCCCTGGTTCTTCCCAGTAATCCATGCTTGGCCGGCAGGCTTTCCACGGTTCCCAGCAGCATCAGCTGTGTCACCTGGATCTCCAGTTCTTAATCCAAATTCACGTGGCACCTTCTCATGGCCCACCAGCAAGAGTCCTTTCACCCCTTTCCTTCCCACAGTGTTTCTCCTGCATTCTTCCAAACTGCTAAGAGAAAGCTCTGCACCACTGCTAAGAGCTCTGTCTTGCTTTCTTGCTTCCTAAGCTACGTGGCAAAAAGACCCCCAAAGCCGCACGAGCCCCCTCCTCTTGTCAAAGCTGCATAGTCCTCCCCTCTCAAGGCTCCTGTGCTCTGGTTTAAATCCCCGCACCAATCTTCCTCTGCAGCCCCATTTCCGACTCCTCCCACAATTGGCTACACCTGCCAGCATTCCCGTATTTTTTTCAGCTTTTCTGGGCTGCCATTAGTAAGTCCAGGCAGGTGTGGCCTGGTGGTGTGGAATGAATTATCTCCAAACTCTTATGCAGATGCTATAATGAAGGGGAGTTGCCTCCCAGTTACATCCTGGGTAGAAGTCGCTCCCATCTCCTTGGCTCAAAGCATGGCCATAGCTATTTAGCATATCCATGAAACAAGTTAAAGGTTATAGACATGTTAAATGACCATGCCTGAGGTTAGCTGCAAAACTGTTGCTATACAAAACTCTCAATGGGCCTGCTCCATGTGCCCTATCACCCAGTTTAGACTTGTGGGGGTGAGGACATCCCATATTTTTAATATTTCCTAGAATACCCTGAGTTCTGGACCCCATTACAAATCCCTCTTTGGGTGCCCCCTGATTGCACCCCATTACAAAATGTCCCTGGGGTTCAAAATTGCTGTTGGTTGAGAAGCACCGATCTAGATAATACCATTCCTGTTGTGTCTAAAAGCTCCAAAGTTTTACAAAGTTAAGAAGTATTGCATAGTTTGTGCATCCATGAAAACATGCTCTTTAGCCCTTTCTTACTGCTTTACAGATGTGTTTTTCAGCAGGTAAGTGGTTTTATAATGCACTGAATTTCATTGTAAAGAAACTGGCAGGAGGAAGGAACAGCAGAGTATTGTAGATTATTCCCACTGCAGTCAGTACAGCTGAAGCAATGCAGGTCAAATCATGCTTTTATAATTTGGACCATGGCGTTTTCTTGTCAAAACTGGAATGATGGTTAACCGTTGATCAGTGTGTAGGAAACCTAAAACTACGGGGAGGATTCTATTAATGGGAGTACCTCCAGACTTCTACTCACTGTTGAAGGGAGGCCGCTTGGACACTACACATGAGAGGTGGTTCCAGATCTGCTGGGGATTCCAAGGAATTCTCTGTGTTTAAGTCAAGTCATAGTGCTATTTCCTGTTCTACTGAAGGTGCACCAGGCAAAATGCTGTCCACACAGCAAACACCAGCTTTTAAAAAAAATCAAATTTATTGGAGTAACACTGGTTGACAACATTATGTAAATTTAAGGTGTACAACTTTATAATACAACATCTGTATAATTTATTGCATGCTCACTGCCCAAACTCTAGTCTCCTCCTGTTGTCTGTGCCTATGACAAATCTGTGTGTCATTCTTATGCAGGGCCCATGCTAATCTCCTTTGTGTCATTCCGATTTTAGCATATGCACTGTTGAAGTGAGCACTAAACTCCAACTTCCTGATGAAAGGGACCCTGCCCTACCAGCCATGGATTCAGACAGAATCCCGACTTGAATCCTGGTTTGGCCAATCTGTTAAATGTGTGAACTGGCACCAACTTTCTAACTTTTCTGATCTTTACTTTCCTCGTCTCTTAAATGGGCATTTGCTAAGGAGACTTAAGTATCACAGTGTATAAAGAGTGTATAGCTAATGGTAATTGCTCCAGAAATGGTAGTGACCATGACCAATGGCATTATTTTTGGGGTACTGCATAGAATGCTCCATCTCTTGTAAAATGCTTTCCAGCGTTTTATATTTTTACTGTGTACACTTGTTGCAGTTGAGACTAATGCAGAGCCACGTTCAGCAATGAAAATGGTACGTGTTGACCACGAAGAAGCTCTTTTCCAGGTGACCACACCTCCTGTATCTCTTGCCTCTTAGATGCCCCTTTGACATCGGCAGCACCCAAGTGTCAGCCCTGGGAGAAAGTGAAGAATTCAAAATGTGTTTGTAAATTGCCCAACGAATGTTGGTAAGCCCCATCTTTGCTCAAATCTCTGTTTCATTTTACTCAAGATAAATAAAACAATTCCTTAGGTGCTAGTCTCTGTTAGACCCAAGGTGCTGCTTACCAAGAATTAAGGGTTTTTGCTTTTTAATCTGCTCCAGCTGCTGCCTGCTGTTTGCCTGGGTCACCAGAGCTGATGGCTGGAGGCATCTAACCTGGCTAGAGAGAGGCTGAAGGACTACTTGAGCGCTGCCTATAGTACATGTAAAAAGGACAAAACTGCCACCTGAGGATTTAGAGCTTGAGAGGATTAGGACCGAAATCTTGAGACAGAAAGCAATGCTCACTCACAGTGAGAAAAGCAGTGGGTTTCTGATTCCTGGAATGTGTGTCTCTAGATTGCTTTATAAAATGCCACCCAGCTGGAGACAAGTTCATTGTAGAAGGAGACCTGAGGGAGTTCCTAGATGTCCTCATCACGGTCCTAGCCAGTACAGATGGCATGATTAAATTAAGACAGAGGAGGATGACAAGTGGGAGTGTTAACTGAAGAATGGAAGAGTAAAGGACAGTGTGAGCCACCGGGCAGTGTCCTGGATGAGTCACAGTGTGGGTACATATCCACACCCAAGCCCGAAGGAGCAAGGGAGGAGCATTTACAAGAACCTAGACATAAAGAACCTAGACTGGAGACAGCAGCTGAGGAGGGACCCAGCTGAAGCCCCTCCCCTTCCAGTCTCCTACCACTGCTCCCACTGATTCAATGCCCTCAAAGCTAGAGGACAAGGAAATCTATTGATGTGACGGATGCAGCAGCCTGCCCAGCAGGGTGGGGGAGAGGGAGAGAAGCAAGTGGGAGAAATATGTCCACGTGCCCGGGGCTTAATCAGAACACACATTTACAGGCCAATTACTTGGCTTTCAATTACTATTATCAGCGCATCCAACTCCATGAACACCTGCAGTGGGTGACAGTGACTGTGGTGGTGTCTGACCCGGAAGAACTTCTTGTGGGGAAGAGAATACAACAAAATAGTGTGACTGGCAATGGTGTTTGTTATCCTGAATGTTCTGACTGCTGTTATTTTCTCTCAAGCATTGTTTATTCTGATTCACTTCCATCGGCTTTCCAACTTCCCCGATTCATTTAGTTTGTCTGCAGCCTGCAGTTTACAGATGCAGTGTGTGTGAGTTTACATATAAGATCCTGTTGACCATGGGGCCTTGCAAAGTCTCTGACTTTTAAGCTGTTTTGAGCAGTTCTATTTAAATTTAAATAAGCTGAGAGAGGAGAGAGATGAAGATTTGTTTTCATTGTGTAAATAACTCCAGCTAAACATAGCACTTGGTCAGAGAAGAGAAAATTAGAGCTAAGTATATGTACAAGTAAAGATAGATATTGTCTGCTCTACAAAAGTGCTTCGTTGTCTAAGCTTGCACCGCAGTAATGGTTCCCTAATCCATTCACATTCAGAAATGCAGTTGTTTTCATCAGTGACATTTCTAAAAAGCTGGATCTCATCATTTTGGCACCAATGCTTAAAAAAAAGGAATCATTTTTTATGGAAATATTTTTCGAGTATTTTGTAAATGCAGATGTTAAAACATAGCATTGAAACATAGTTTCATCCTCCCTTGAGGATTTGGTCACCGACCGCTGGGCTGGGAGGGCCCACGTGTCCTGTGGTTGGTGGCCTCATCTAACCGTAGCTTCTGAGTGTTGGATCTCTGGGTACTTTGGGTCCCTCTCCTGTCATCAGCCTCCCAGCTGTCCTAGCACATCTTGCCTTCTCTTTCCATTTGCTGTATCGGATCTGTTCTAGATGAAACCAGGTTGACACTAGCTGTCTCAGCTCTCTAAACTTCAGGAGCAAATAAAGAGCAAAAAACATTCTTTTAGAAGGATGTCCAACTCACAGCCTGTGGGGTTGCTAGTCCCTCAGGATGGCTGAGAATGCGGCCCAACACAAAACTGTAAATTTACTTAAAACATCATGAGATTATTTTGTGATTATGTGTCACAATACATTTAATGTTTGGCCCAAGACAACTCTTCTTCTTCCAGTGTGGCCGAGACACCCAAAGGTGGGACCTCCTGATGGGGGTTGGGCCTTTATAATGAAGGGATGTGAGTGTCTGCTCCACCTTTTTGCCACAGAGCTTCACCTGTCGCTTCTCACCCTCAGCTTTTAAGGAATGATCATCTTGTAAACAACATAATAAAAAAAATTCGTTCCAGGTCCTCCCTGGGGGTGTGCGCTCGGGACGAGAGAAGGGGAAGGACGCTGCCCCTGACCGTGTGCAAGCTGCATGCTGTGCGCTGCCAGGGCCTGCGGTTCACGCTGCTGGGTGCCGACAGCTGTGTCCTGCCTGCCCCAGCCAGGAAAGCGTGTGGCGCCTGTCCGCTGTGGGAAAAATGTGACGGTGAGGGGCATTTCTTTTCCTTCATTTAAAAAAATATATGGAAGGTGTCCCAAATTTGCACGTCATCGTTTCTCAGGGGCCACCCTAATCTCTCCATCATTCCAATGTTAGTATTTGTGCTGCCAAAGCAAGAAAAGGGAATTTTTCGTCTGAAACTGTAAAACTGCTAAAGCAACAGTGCTGCGGGTTAGAGAAATATCCTTCTCTAGTTCAGCACAGACCCCTGAGAGTGTCAGAGGTTCAAACTGGTCTGAGAGTGAACTGGGAGGCAGGGTGGTGAAGCGCCCAGAGGCCAAAAACCTATCCCTGCTGGTCTGAAGGTCCTCCCGTACCTCAGTGAGTCCCATTCTGCCTTCATGATATTGCTCTGTCCTTGTATCATCCATATTGTGTACTTGGAGTTTCGGCTTTTCCAGGAGGGAAAAGCTGGGTCAGAGTAGCCCTTCCCCCTCCCCCCGGTCCCCATGCAGCATACACCTGTGCAGAGTGCTGACCAGGGGTGCTGTACCCAACACTGCAACCAGCCAGCCCTGTGGCAAGGGCTCGGCCCTGAACTACTTGTGCCAGGGAGTTCTACCTGCAACTTTGCAAGTCCCACTGAGTCCTCATGCTGCTGGGCCGGCAGAGAGCCTTGCCCATCCCCCGGGGGCATGTCTGTGTCAGGGGCTGAGTGCTGACTTGAATTTGGCCAGTTCTCTCTCTACTTTGAGCAAGAATTGGATCAGCTGCTGGGATCCATGGTACAGGCTACTCCCAAGCTCTGGACGCCGTATCAAGTGTAGTACCTTCAGGGATGGGGCTGGGGCCACAGCCATAATGCTAACACCCCGCTCGGAGCACACAGGCCCCTCTGCGAACGGCTTCTCAATGTGGTGTCACCAGCCCCAGGGCCCACTTAGGCACAAGAGCCACAGCACCCTCTCCAGTATCACATGAGGCCATTGACACCGATGGAGAATTCAGACCAATCAAGCTACATCTGTGACAAGTGGCTAGCAAGGCCACCAGTCTCTCCTTCCCAGAACTTGCTGAGTCCAGGTGCTTTCAAAAATATCATGGCCTTTCAGGCCCCTGGTCACTCCTCTCATGGGCCACTTCGGGAAGAAAATATGCCCTCCTATGCTGAGTCTCTGGCTCATTCTAGAGGTTGCCAGACAGTCCTTTGAGAATAGGAGACGTGGATGCAGGACGCTGACCTTGAGGTCATTGCTGGCCATAGACAAGCTTGATCCAGACAGAAACCACGCAGCATGTGTGTCTGTGGGTTCTGCACAAAGACAGAGGCCTGCCATCCACCCAGTCCACTGATGAGGGGTGGTCAGTGAGGACTGAGTGGGTGGCGTGGACTGAAGCTCTAGCCCCCAGGCAGGGAGGCCCAGGAAGAGGCAAAGCGGGGGGGGGGGGGAGCAGGACTTGGTGTCCAGTGCAACTGTCTCTGTGGCACAGGCTGGCCCCACACCCTCTTCCTGGGTGGTGCGCTGGGCTTCTGGTCACCTGTGAAGGCCGTCTGAAAGCACGGTCCCTCCAGACCTGGTAGCTGCCTTCCCCCCTCTCTGCAGTTGGGGCTGTGGCAGACATAGCTGTATTTATTGTGCTGCACTATTTTTAACATCTCGTGACTTCATGCTAAAGTGTTCTATTGTTCATAGAACCCATTTGGATAAACATAACTCTAAGGCACATCTGCATGTCAGTAAAAATCTCAACTTCATAAAAAATAGACTCATAATAACTTTTTTAAAAAAATGATCTCATTTTCTTAAAAGGAAGTCTCACTTGCTATAAATATTAAGGAGCTATCTAAATACTTGAACTGAAACAAAATGAGGGCGTAGCCTCCAGCCAGATGCTGCTGGGAGCTCGAGGGTGGCTGTTTCCTTGGGTTACGGGGAGTGTGGGGCCGGGCAGGTATTACAAACCTGCAGTGCTGAGCCAGAGGGGCCCGAGGGTTTGGGGAGAACAGGAAGATGAGTTACTTTCTTGAGTTGTCATTCCGTATTTCTGGTGCTGTGTCCAAGAGCACTCACAATGACCTTCACCGCCACTGCAGACATGACCCACCTCCCTTGGTGTCAGCTATACCCCCACGGGGGGAGGGCTGGGTCACTGCCCTCAGTTTCCCCATCTGTCTCCAGCACAGATGACGACACCTGTAACTTCAGCTACAGTCCCTTAGGGTCTGGCAGTCACCACAGCTGGCTCGCTGACCTTGTCACTTTTTTTCTGGAGACACCTGGCCTTGAAACTTCAGTGCACACAGTGCTATCCTGCACAGCTTATTTCTGTTTTGTTTATTTATGTATTTATTTATTTTTGTGGGACATGCAGCCTTTGGTGCTTCATGCCCTTTCCCTCAAACCAAGTTTGGGTGTTTGGTCCTTTGTCTCTCTTTGACCCTCGCCGCTCTGCTCTTTGCCGAGGTGTCCTCAGTTGGTGATGGGGTGGTTGGCGGATCCCACTTGGGTTCTGAGTCACAGGGACAGCAGCCTGGATGAGGAGTGAGCTGGACCCCCGCTCGACTTGGGAGAACCGTCTCCTGTGGCCCAAACAATAATCGCAATCCTGGCGCCAGCTTCCAAACCTGCTCACTCTGAGTGGAGCTGAATGGCTGGCTTCCCCAGTCCTCCTGCATGTCCAGGGGGTGGTGGGTTCCATGCCCGGAGGCTGGAGCTCCTATGGGCCGTTAACCACCGTGTCCTGACTTTGGAGGCAAAGGCCCTTCATTCGCCCACCTGCACCATGTGCCAGTGAGCCCCTCTCGCTTCTCTTTGCAGACCAGAAGAGCGAGTGCATCTGCAGAGAGGCCTCGGAGTGCGAGGAGCAAGGCATCAGCATCTGCGTGCTGGTGAACGGCGAGGCAAGGACGATGACGGAGTGTGAGGCTGGAGTCCTGAGGTGTCAAGGACAGAATGTCACGGTCACTAGCATAGAGCCTTGTGAGGGGGGAGCCCAGTAGGCTCCGGGCTGTGGTGGTGGTGGGGGGGGCTCGCTCAGAATCCAGCAGTGGCTGTGCACATCCCGTGGGCACGTCCCATAACTGAGCACTGCAACGCCCCCAGCCGGAGGCCCATGCTTTCTGCTTCCCTCCAGGGCCCTTGCACCCTGAGCTCCCAGCTGCCCGCAGAAGCCAAACCTTTTTCCTTACTCTTTGTCCTTAAAAAAAAAAAATTAGGCTGAAGAGTTTTCATGAACCTTTGTCTGAGTTAACGACGTTCTTGGAGAAACTGCTAACTTCTCTGGATTTGGATTTTTTTAGTCGGAAAATTAGAGAGTTAGGCCAGAGAAACTCAAATGCTGCCTTTAAGTCTGGGCGGTTATGCCCAGCAGCCAGAAAACAGAAACATTAGAGAGGCGGCCCGCTCAGTAAACCCGAATACAGAGGGGACCTTGAATGCAGAAAGACAGTTGCAATGACTCCATCCCGGGAAGAACACGGGCGCCACCCGGTCGGCTCCAGCACCTTGGGTGGGGTTCCCCAGTCCTGTGGGGAGACGGAAACACCGACTCGCAGAGCTGAATTAGTCATGTCCTAGTTAGGGGCGCCTTCTGCCCCTTTGTCTGACAACTCACATAATTCAGTCTTGTTTGGGGGCCATTTTTAGTGCAGGTCACAGCCGAGACCTCCAGTTTGCCCTGCCGCCCCCTTTTCTTCCGTAGGAAGCGCCTGTTCCCGGCTGAGCCAGGTGCGATTGCCCATTAGAGAGAACGTTTTTCAGCCATGTGGGTTCGCTCTGGATGTTTCAGGGCCTGTGGAGGTAAATAGACTTGAAGCATTGGCCTCCAGTTTACTCCTTATTTATTCTTCATCAAAGCAAAAAGGAAAACAGCTGTGGGAGATGAAATGAGAGGGCTTAACAAAATATGCTTTCATATACAAACAATATCTCTGTATTTTTCTGATACTGATAAATACATTTCTGCAAAGCTTTAGTTAAAATGACAATGATTAAAATACTCATTAAAGATACTATCCTTTGCAGTGTTTTGATTTGTATTATGTGTAATTTTAAAGAATCTTTCCATGAAGAGTGGTTAATGTGCTCTTTTAAAATATATTTTTACTTTTTAAACTACTTTATTGAGTATGATTGACATTAAAAAGCTGTGCATATGTACTATATACTGCAACTTGATGAGTTTGAGGATAAGTATACTCCCATCAAGGCAAAAAATATATCCATCATTTCCCAAAGTTTCCTCCCACTCCCATTATTATTATTATTATTATTATTATTATTATTATTAGAATACAGTGTAAGATCTTTCTTTGTTCTTAGAAAAGCCTAAGCATCCATGACAGTTTTGCCAGCCAGAGGCCCTATGGCTTGCCCATGGCTGCAGCTGTGCTGTAGGGGGGTCTCCAGAACTTACTCACCTTACGTCACTGACAGTCAGCACCCTTGACCATCATCTCCCCATTGCTGCCTCTTCTTAGCTTCTGGCAACCACCATTCTCATTTCTGCTTCCGTGAGCTTGACTATTTTAGATTCCACATATAAGTGAGATCACACAGTACGTCATTTTTTGGTCTAGATTATTTCATTTAGCACAACGTCCTCCTAGTCTACCTATATTGTCACAAGTGGCAGGGTTGTCTCCTTTTTATAAGGGCTTCATGGCGTTTCAGCGTACATCTGTACCACACTCCCTTCATCCGTTTATACCCTTGGGGTGTTCCCATATCTTGGCTGTTGTGAATGACCCGGCAATGGTCATGGGAGGGTAGATACCTCTCTGAGATTCTGATTTCAATTTCTTTGGGTAGAACCCCACAGATGGGGGACTGCTGGGTCATATGATAGTTTAATTTATGGTTTTTGGGGGGAAACTCCATACCGTTTTCCATGATGGCTGTACCCAGGTCTCACCCAGCTCAAGCTTTACATACCAAATTGTCCCTCAAGTGCCATCTCAGAGATAATGTGTGGAAGTTACAAGGAGGTAGGGTCAAATTGATTGAAAACAATAATATTCAGAAATGTTTAATTGAGGCCGATGACATTTTTTGGAGTTTATTACGGAGCTGACTTATACCCTGGGTGAGGGGATAGATTTGAAAATGCCAGTCCAGATGCAGATCTCAAAACAGAGTTGAACTGGTAGTTTATGTAGGAGGAGATAGCTCAGGCTCTTCTCAGTCTGAAGCTAGTCTGGAGGTAGGTGTCTCCTGCTTTCACACTGCCACGCCCTTCCTAACCAAGGCAGAGGACAGTGAAGGACAGTGAGGACACGGTCGGCATTATGAAAGGCTGCAGGAAAAGGAGGCCTAGGAACTCCCCCCCCCCCCCGGCAGATTTGACAGCTCAAGTTTGAGAAAGAAGTTTCACAGAGACAGTGAAGGAGAAGGAAGGGGTTAACGACCAGCTGTTGGAGGAGGAGGGGAGCGGTGAGGTTGTAGGGAGAGGCTGCCTTGAAATGCGTCATTTCATGCTTTTTTGTTGTTGTTCTCTTTTGGACATTCTTCTACTTGACCTTTCCTCTGGTTAAACAGAGATACTCACAACTGTGTATAAGAGAATTGGGTTTGTTGCAGTGGATCTGCGAAGAGAAAGTGACTTTCAATGTTAAATCTTTAAAGGTGTTTGAGACTTCCAAAATAAGGTCTTAAATGGCTAAAGAGAGGGCTTTGAGAAAACTGAAGACTATTTCCACCATGAAAATGGATTGCAGAGAGAACTGAGGGAGTAGGAGACTTTCCCTGCTGCACTTCCCTTTGCCTCAGGCCAGGTGGGGGCCACCTGGTGAGGACGGGGCAGTGCCTTGGGGGAGAAGGCAGAAAGTGCTCAGACTGAAGTCATCTGGACCTTGGTGAGGGGAGGGACAGAGGGAGAAGAGAGGATTGGCTGGTACATTAACCATCACTAGCTTCCAACAGACAGGGAAGCCAAGCCACACCCCACAGATCATCACTCACAATCCAAGTGGACCCTGTAAGTCACCTGGGCACAGAAACTGCTTCAGAAGTTCTTCTAACTGCGTTGGCCAATGTCTTCCTGTGACATGGCACATATTTCCTGATGACAGGCTAACAGAAGTGCTGCTGTCATTCCCCTGAGACCTAGTGAGCCCCATCCCGACAGGTCAGTGCAAAACCTTGCTCTCCACCCTCCCCAGTCCAAGGCACCTGTAATGCCCTTGAAACAGAGGAGGTTCTTTGTGTTCAGGTGGGGTGTGAGAGGTTGCAGTGTAGCAGGCAGGAATATCTGACAGGTGGCCCCTGGAACTCTACCCAGGGACCAGCTGGACTAAGTGGCTCATTGGGGTGAGGCCTCCCTCTCCACTGGGCAGCTGGCTTACCCAGCATCCCCTGCAGCAGCTCATTGGGCATCTACACATAAAATCGTCAATCACTTTTGCTTTTGGTTAAGATAAAAATGTATATTAATAAAGAAATTTGAACCCCACAATTTGTTATTGGTTCTATACTTTCTATGCCTACCAAAATTTCTTACAATCACAAACTCATACACCCAGTAACCCACCGTAAGCATTTGGATTATATGTAAGACAAATGTAACAGCTAGTGGAGGTGGTCATCATAAACTTGAAAATAAACTAAGATACTTTGGGTATAAGATGAAGTACGTGTTCTACTACTCTCTCTCTCTCTCTCTGTCTCTCTCTCTCTCTCTCTGTGAAGTAGAAGCGAGAGAGGAGGAGAGGTGAGGCAAGAGAAGAAAAATGAGAAGAGAGAGAGAGATTGGGTCATTGTTGTGTGGGATTAGCAGAACTGAGCTCCCACGGGCCTATTATGTACCAGTCCGCTGTGATTTTTCCTCCTTGATGAACTAGTTGAAGTGTATTCTCTACTCGTGTTAGGAAAGCAATGATCTGTTTCTCATTCTGAGCACTGAGCCAGAAAGCAACCACAGTAGGAGGCAATTTCTGTTAATATGTGAGAGACCAGAGGTATGTGCATGAGTTTCAATTACCTTGGTCTTTCAGGCAGTTCACACATTTGGGGACAGGACAGCTGATGGCAAGATAGGAGCCCTCACTGTGATAACCGCAGCACCTACAATTTGTCTTTTTATTTGTTCCTGTCAGGCAAAAACTTCAGATTTACCTTCAGAACATCAACCATGTAGGAAAATTTCCTTTTTCAGCCAAGGGTTAACAGTACCAGATAGAAAGAGGGTCGTTGCTTCACAAGGCATGGGCTGAAGGTGAGAAGCTGGGCAGGAGAAGAAAAACAAATGTCCCCTTTGATTCACAGGCTGTGGTCAGTTGCCTGTGAAAGAACAAACATAAAGAACTATCCCGTCCTCACTTCTATTTCCACACATCCCTCAGTGAGGAGACTGGTTCTGAATTACAGGGGAGGGTCCTTAGGCACAGGATAGATCAGTGAGGTTTGAGACAGACAACCACTGACCTGAAGAATGAAGCATATGTAACCCTGAATGAAGGACCATTGTATAGCAATCAGCTGGCCACATGGGCTGGGAACACAGAGAGGTGTCAAAGGAATTTTCCGTAATAGTGAGAAGGAGTTTCCCCATCAAAGGAGAGTTTTACCAGACATCCTCAAAAGAAAGTGCTTCCTATGAAGGGCTGCAGATTGGTGTGAAGTGAGAGCCACTTTACGTGCAACCCAAACGTGCATTGTGACAGCATTTGATGAAGGGCCCTAACTGAACTCCCAGATACTGAGCACCAAGGGGAACTCCTGAAACTGGGTACGATGGAAAACTGTGGACAAGCCCATTCGTTGGATGATTGCAGCCGTAAAGGATTCAATACTTTGGTGTGATGAGAAGACTTTCAAAGGATCTCGAGTCTCCTAGAAGTGTAATGATTGGCTGTTTGCTATGGACATGGTGCACAGATGCATTAAATGTGAGAGGAAGGCACCTTTAAGGATCTGGTTCCAGATCTCCTCTCAACTGGTAAGAGTCGTGTTTAGGGAAGTGTTTCTCGTGACGTGGAAATGTAGCTCAGCCTCTATGTTGAAAACCAGTGGGGATCGAGTGGCATGCAGGACCACAGCCACAGAGAGGTTTTCCCATGGGGAATCAGGCCTGCATTGTACCTAGACTGCTATGAGACTTGCTTTGGCTAAAACCCTCTTACCCTGAATTGAGGCAGAAAGTGCTTACTGTAACTTCCTAAAGTCTGTGCTAATCCTCCCAAGTATGGACTATAACCAGTTCAACCATTTTCCCCTCTGATCTGTAACATCCTTCTCTTTGAAGTAATTAGCAACATTCTTTCCTTTGTTATCTGTAAAAGGTAATCACCTGCAGGAACCTCTGCTTAGTAAATGAGGACTGTCCTCCATGCAATGTACCCAGAGAAGCAATAAAAGCCTGTTCAGGCAGGGGCTGGGGCCCTCTTGCCCTCACTGTCTCAGAGAGTCGCCACGCCATTCCTTTTTCTCCACAGGACTTCTGTAGTCTGCGTGTAGATCCTGCAGGCCAGGATCTACAACAGTCAGGGCTTGGATGGTTCTGTGCCCCTTCTTGCTCAGCATGCTGCCTGTGTATACTCAATATAATGTCCATTTTCCGTAGTCATGGGGGTTAGTCTTCATAGTCCTTGGCTAGTTAGCAGGAGACTGAGTCTGGAGACAGCTCCTGTGGTTCCCGGGGGAGTGCTCGTCCTGTGTCACAACAACGCTGGCTTCCTGCCAGTTCAACAGGCCTAGGATGTCACGTTTGAGCTGTGTCTTCCCAGGTAGGGTGGAGTTAAGGAGCTGTGGGGGGTGGTCTCTTGCTACATGTACAGGGCTGCTATTCTGAAGTGCTAACTTAGACATGCTTCCAAGGCACAAAAGACAAAGCATAGCTATTTAAATTCAAGTTAGTCATTGGGAGGTTTTTGATTACTGTTTCAATCTCCTTACTAGTAACTGGTCCTGTCATTCTTTTTTCTTACAATATTCCCTTAGTCTAAAACCCCATTGCCCACTCCTTGATTTATCAGTTTATCTACTCTGTTAGTACCACATGAAAGCACTAATTTTATCATTTCACTACCTTGACCAAGAAGGTTTTTGGCTTCTCATTGTTTTCTGGATACGGTGTAACTTGATTTGTCATTCGATATTTGTGCCTTGCTATGTAGCCATTGTTATCTATTAAAGCCTTTCTGCCACCGTCACATGGGGCTTCTTTCCATCTTTCATCGAATGCTGTGGACTAAAAAAAGGGCCATACCACAAGTCCGGACCACTGGCCTGGCACAGTCTCATGATCCCAACCCTGAGCAGAGCCTTGGAGGGTTGGATGTGGGATAATTCATAATTTTCTGATGACTCCACTGAAACCAGGGTAAAGATAAATTCCAACTCCCCTCTGCTCTCCCTGGAAATAAAACGGTCCTGGTTAACCTGTTCTGTGGGCTAATCAGCAATTCTCCAGACTCTCCAACTCCAAGCTAGAGCCTCTTTTTGACCATTGTGCATTTAAGAAGGTGTCAGAGCTTTGGTCAATTTAATCCTTGAAATTTACCTCTGAGAATGGTTGGAGGAATGTAGAAGAAAATATTTCTTATCTTGTGTTTTTTGGTGGTTCTAAGATAGAAGAAGAAGCTATGAGTCATGGATATTTATAAAACTGTGTTTCCAAATGTATCTTACTTTCAGGATAACCACATAATTCAATAAATAAAATCCAGGATAGTTCATCCAAAAGGAATACAGATAAGGGAGGATGTTTTGTTGGATGAATAGTTTGACCAAGTAGAGGGAAGAAGCCAATGACATTTCTCAGGACATGACTTGGGGATTTTCTACACACACACACACACACACACACACACACACACACACACACACTTTTGTAATAAAACCCACTCTCTTTCCTCATGTTGCACTTGACTTCCTCCCTGTCTAAGGATATCTGCAGTAAATGAGTAAAAAAAAATAGCAAGAAACGGTCATTCCCAGTTGCAGCTGTATAAAATTGCTTGTCAGAAAGCTGCTCTCACTCCAGGGCCTGGGTAGAAATGCCCGATTAGCTCGAGGTTGCTACCAGGTCTGAACTGATGGTGCGCTCTTCGATTCTGTGCTTAGGTCAGGTGAAGGATAATGGTGGGATTGGGGATAAAATCAGGTAATAAGAAAACGCTATTAGAAAACCTTTACTATAATCTCAGAGTCTCATGAGGGCTTCAGAAGAAGGGGCTAGTCTTGTACTTTATCCTTGAAAATAATGGTCGCACAGGGACAATTCCAATTATGCAATCCCCCTGGCTTAATTGTCTGGAATCTTGTTTCTTCCTTCCCATCTCTGATCTTTGTTCTCCTCTATTCTGGGGAAACTGCCTTCTCATCAGGGTCAGCCAGGCTGAATGTCCTTGGTTTTTCAGCAGAACATTGGCTCTCACTCTTGGGTTAAAGGGCAGAGAGAGTCCTGAGTTGCAAAACGCCGCAGTTCAGAGCCCTGCACGGAAGTGCTAGCCCATTAGGCAGTCTGTGATCATCGCAGACTCACTACCCTCAAGTAAACATGAGTCAAAAAAAATGATTACATGGTCTACCAATAGGGAGGCAACAGGAGGGAGACTGGACAGAACCTGTAACTTACTCAGTAGTATTTGAACGCGTGCTGCTTCTGTGGTTCTATTTCCTCGAGACCCTGGAGAGGCTTCTCTCACTTGGGTTATATGCCTGTGTTTGATCCATCGGTGAACTGCAGAGGCCGAGGAAGGATGGACTGGGAAGACAGGCATTGGGTGGGGCTGCAGGAAACTCTTTAGAATGAATGGCAGTCACTGGGATTAATGCACATTACTGTCAGGGAGAGCAGGTAGAGTTCCATTTCTCCTGTCACACACAGCCTGCCTGTGGCTTATTCTGTCTGATATGAGAGCAAGTGAGAAGGCTCTGCCGGGGCACTGCAGAAACTCAGACGTGGCCGAGTGGGGATCTTCTGAACAGAGGGGATGCCTTATCTCCAGCCTCCCCAGAAGGCTAGGAACATGAACACATGGGGCAGGGGGGGGTGCGGATGATCAGCTGGCTTTATATACCAATCACTGAGTTCATGTTGATACCTGTGACCCTAATGATAATACGTTTGTTAATTCACTCATACTTATATTGCATAGTTAACATTTACTGAATGATGATGCTGTGCTGCATTTCTAAAGGCCTTATGTGTACAGAAATACATTTAATCCTCACAATAGCATTTTGACATAGATAATTATTACCCTAATTTTACAGATGTTAAAATTGAAGCACAGATAGGTCATGTGATTTTCCAAAGTATCACAGCTATGAGAGGAGGGGCCAGGATGTGATTTTTAAAAAGTCTTGGAAATTCTTGCCAGGGTAACATTTTCTAATTTTCTTGACAGGGAAGCTGGCTCCCCCCAAAGTGAGTGACTTGAGAGAGGGCAACACCATGTGCGACCTTGCCTTGGATCTGAGATTAGGGTTTAGACAGACAAGAGTTCAGCGGTGATGTGTATTACATGTGGCCATTCTACCTAATTTCCATCAATAGATGATGAGGAGGATTCTTGGCTAGGTGCTAGGAAGGGTGAGAGTAACAATGGGGATTTATAAAGGAGGATCAGTCAAGGTCTGGTGTCATTTAATTCATACATCTGTGGAGAATGTCTTATAGTTCTTGGGTGGCTCAGCCCAAATTCTATCTGACCCTTTGCTCCATGTTCTGGAAATGCCTTGTGCAATATTGTAGCTATTAGTTACATATGACCACTTAAATTTAATTAAATTTAAAAATAAAAATGTAATTCCTTGGATAGACCAACCACATTTCAAGAAGTTCTGAGTTGCCACGTTTGGCTAGTGGCTTCCCATGCAGGTCAGCACAGATGTAGAACTTCCCCATCGGAGCAGAAAGCTCTGTTGTACAGAGATATCCTGAAAAATCATTTGACTTAAAATAACCTGCCAAAAGGGGTCAGCTAAACCCATGTCTCTTGCCTTCTTTCCTTGCTCCATTTCATATGTTAGCCTTGGGAATAACTTCTGACTCCATTAAGTATTTAATGAAAGCTATTACCCAGAAAATGCACCTATGCAATTACACTCAGAAATTTGCATACTGCTTTGGTGGGATCATGAACCCTCTGTGTAACAGTTGCCCACAGGTGCAGAGCAAATTACCTCAAACTCAGTGGCTTAGAACAAGAAAGATTTATTATTTCATACAGTTTCGTGGTTCAGGAATTCAGGATGAATTTAGCTCAGTGACTCCAGCTCAGGACTCTCATTATTAGAGTATAGTAGGGTGATCAGATGTAGCAAATAAAATACGAGATGCTCAGTTACACTTGAATTTTAGATAAAAAAATAAGGAATTCTTTGCTATACATATGCCCCAGACAATAATCAGGACATACTTTTACTAAAAAAAAAAACCATTGTTTACCTGAAATTCAGATTTAATTGAGCGTTCTGTATTTTAACTCATAATCCCACCAATGTGCCAGGCTTCCCTCATCTAAAGATTTTTCATGGATTTATTTCCGCGATGGAGCATTGCAATGCCTGGGAAGTTCATCCTGGTTGTTTGCAGGAGGCATCTGTGCTTCACTCGGCAGCTCCTTCTGGCTGCTTGGGGGCCCTCTTGACAGGACAGCTGGCTTTCCCCAAAATGAGCCACTATAGAGAGTGCAACACCATGTACGACCTGGCCTCAGAAGTCACACTTGGTCATTTCTGAAATATTGATTGCGCAGGTCATTTCCATTTTTGTAGGCATTGTGGGAGAGCACTACATGAATCCCAGCAGGCAAGGACCACCGGAGGTTGTCTTGGAGCCTGGCTCCAGCCTCTAGAATTTATACACTGATTTCATAGAATAAGCTCCATGAGGGTAGAATTTTAAAATATTTTTTCCATAGTTGTACCTCAGTGGCTATAACAGTACCTTATAAATTGTAGCACTCAATAAATATTTGCTAGATGATTGAATACATGAATCTCTGACCTAAAAGACCCCTTTGGTCCCTAGAAGGTTTTGTAAGAACAGAAGATGCTCCCTCAGAGTCTAAGGATGGAGAGATTAGAAGGTAAGTAACGGGAATCTGTAGAAGGGATACATCAATTTAATAAAGCTGCTAATAAATCATCACGAAGGCGGCACTGTGTTAGAGATGCCTCTTTCCATTCACAACTCTATGTATGGCCTCTCGGGTATGCACTGTGGAAAAGGGCCCAGAGTTCTGATTCAGATGCTACACAGAAGTCTAACACATGCACACACACAATTCAGAGGGAAGAATGCTCTGGGATAAAAATCGAGAGGAGACCATGCGATTTAATAGAATGTCAGAAAGTTTCTATTGTGGAAAAGTAGCTGGCATAGTCCTGATGCATAAATTATAACACAAGAAAGAACCCGGCAGCTTTAAGCTTATCATAAAATTGCTTATTAGAAAGAAAGGTGTGTGAGCAGTATGAAGTTGGCTAGTCTATGACACAAAAGGGCTGTGTGTGAAAAATCAGTGAAGCCTCTTGAAGGCTAGAGTGGGATCTGAGGTGATCGGGCATAAGAAAGAGTTCCTAAAAGTCCTATGAAGCCTGCTTTGCTAAGAGTGCTTTCATTCATATGATAAAGGTCCGAGCAGGAGATTAGTATGTCTCCCAAAGTTTCTGCAACCCTCCTTCCTGACAGACACTGACTCAGATTAAGCCCTCAGATCTCTTTGAAATGTTATCTACTGTTTGATTTTTGCCACCCTGTATTCCTGGGTATTACAACCCAATAAAAGCCCCTGGAGGAAGGGGCTCTTGGCCTTTCTCCTCTGACAGATTGGCCACCTCTCCTCCCCAAGCAGATCGTGTCTTGGTAGAGTTACTTTCATCCGTGGTGGATGGGGGGACTTGCTGGCAAAGTTGCCCCCACAGAAAATAGAGTGGCCCTCTTCCCCACGGCAGCGGAATTGTTTCCAGCTCTGTTGGTTGGGGTACCTGCAGGCATTTGAGTGTCTCGACCTGGAGGGCTAGCCCGTGGCAAAGCCATGTGGCTGCTGCCACTCAGTATATTTTAGGTTTGACTTTCACCTTGTGGAGGCCCCCGGGGAGGCCCAGGTGGGTGAGGAGTCCGACACCTGTTCAAGGCCTCACCCTAGGCACCACGTCCCTCCTTTGGATGCTGCAAGCCTGTGAGTCATGAGGAGAAGACAGGAGTCAGTCACAGAAAAGCCTAGTAGTTTATTTCCTGATGGCTCAGGGAAGGATGCTGACCTCTTTACACCTTCTCAGGAGGGTCTGCAAGGCAGCTTCGGCTGCCCTCTGGACACTGATACAGGGGTCCTGCCGCAGTTCTTGGAGCCCTTAAATGGAGAGAATGACAAGTCCGGTGAATGGGAAATGCCCAGGCCTGAGCTGAGCCATGCTGGGAGGCTCCCCGCTAAGGAGCAAGGCGGGCTTCAGGTTGACGTGTTGCTGTGAAAAGTAGGATTTGGGAACCGCAAGCTGAGATAAGCTAAGAGAAGATCCTGACCCTGAGATGAAAGGACAACTGGAAAACTGTAGTCTCTTGGGCATGATGCCTGTGCAGGCGTGGAGCTGGGGATCAATTTATACCCTGAGAAATGTCTAGGGAGCATCCAAGGAGTTTCTGGGCAAACGTGAAGCTTGGAGCAGTGTGGGCTCCCCCTTCTCTCAGAATACAGCAGTACGCTGGGCAGGAACTGGGGCTGGTACTCACGTGTGTTCAGTTGCTCTCTGTCTAATGACTCCACATATTGGTTGGTCAAGTTAAGAACAATGGCATCTGAAATCAATAGGAGAAAAGGGGACTAACTTCATTATAGAGGAAGAGGCCATGGGCCTGGTCCGAGGTTAAGTGGTCTGGCTACTGAATGAGCAAATTACAACTCCCCTTGCACCCAGGGGTGATGTGAGGCTCATGTGTCTGGGGTCCCGAGTGCCACATCTGAAATGGTCACTCACTTGCGTCTTTGAGAAAGCTCATGCTAGGTCCTCCTAGGGAGCGTGCCGTCCATTGTCAGGGTCTCAAGCGTGCGTAAGATATGGCCCTTGTCTTCATAAAGTTTACAACATAATCGGGAATCCCATACACGATCCAATACAGAATCCTCACTCTTTAAAGTGGCCAACTAGTGGGCCTGTGCACAGCAGGCTTGATCAGTTGGAACAGGCATCATGCTAAGGCTTAGATATTCATGACAGGAGGGTCCTTAGAGACTCAGTCCCTTTCCTCTCTTATCTTATAGGTCAGACAAAGAAGCGACGCTGACGAGAGAAGTGAGTCGTCCAGACTCACACAGCAGAGCCGAGGTCTGCCGGCACCTGTCCCAAGGCACTTTTCCCCTGTATTGTGTTGCTGCCAAGGCTCTCAGCTTGGCCTGAGCTTGAGTGTATTGTTCTATGATAAGAGATGACACAAGGAAAACATTTAGGCAAGGGGCAGCAGGCTTGGAGCAAAGACCTGGGGAAAAGAAGGAGCAATGACTTGGGACCAGAAGCACAAAGGGCCCAGTATGGAGAGTGAGTGTTGGAAAGACAGAAGATACTGCAGACTTTCATGCACAAAAGAGAACAGGTTTGCTCCTTTCAGAGGAGATGTTGTAAGACAAAATTTCCTTCCTTCCTCCCCTTCCTTCTTTCTTTTCTTCCTTCCTTCCTTCCCTCCTTTTCTTCCTTCCTTTCTTTCTTTTTTTCCCTTCCTTCCTTCCTTCCTTCCTTCCTTCCTTCCTTCCTTCCTTCCTTCCTTCCTTCCTTCCTTCCTTCCTTCCTTCCTTCCTTCCTTCCTTCCTTCTTTCTCTTTCTTTCTTGTCATACCTATTGCTCCAGTGTTCATGTTGGAGCAGCTGCAGTCGGACAACAGCTTCACGGCAGAGAGCAGACTCACCTGAGTGGAGGGGTGGCCCGCTCTCACCTGTGAGTTTGATGGCTGAGCTCCTGATCGTCTCCCAGCTGCTGCTGAAGAAGGGGAAGGAGTGTGTGTGCAGGATCCACAGAATTTCCTGGTTTTTCTTGGCCTAGAAGAGAAAGGAATTGCAAAGAGGGAAACTGGAATGAGACCCTTTACCAAAATCAGCAGCCCAGAGGCCCTAAGGAGGAAGCTCTAAAGGCCAGTGAAACTCACACAGACATTAATTATTCTCTCAGCTGTTCCAACTTAAATTGAATCGGAAAGGTACCGGGCTTATGGGACAAAACAACAGAGGTGTTTCAGGAATTGGGGAGAACAGAGTACAGCTAGGACTTGGGAATTATGGCGGGATACCAAGGATCTCTGCCATCCTTCCAAGACACTTCTGCGTCTGGCTGGAGCTCCCTTGCCCTGCTGGTTGCCTTTCTGGGATTGGCTGGGACTCTCGCCTGCATTGTTTTCCAGGCAGAGTTGACAGCACACTCACCAGTTTTGCACAGAATTGCCTATAGAAATCTCGGGCCCTTGGTGGATCCTGACCATCAAGGAGATTATCTAATACCCCGTAGAGTTCCTGGAGGCCCAGAAAAGGGATGGAGACCGTCAGGGTATCACGGCAAGCCTGCAAGACAGAGTTTTCTGCGTCACCGTCCATAACACTGGATCCCCTTCCAGAGGGTGAAATGCTGACTAGTGTTGGGAAAGGAGAATGTCAATGACAGGAAGGGCTTCCTAGTCCATATTGGCACCTTCCCAGTGTCAAGGGAGGAAGAGTGAACTCTGGAAGAGATGAAGAGAGAGAAGGTAGGAGTGGAGTGGTGGCTTTCCAAGTCAGACATGGTATCTAGGCACATCTGGCCATAAGGGAGGAGAAGGGGCAGTTGTCTGTAAGGTCCACTTACAGCTCCAACTTTGGGGTTGGGATCCCAGAGGTGAAGAAGGAACGATATCATGCTCTTTTTTATTTCTTCCGCAAAAAACATCTTCCACCTTCTTCCTGTTAGGGATGCCAGATTCTCAAATAAGACGATGGCAGTCAGTCTCACATCATCCTGTTCCTGTGGCGACAGATGCAGGTCCTGGGTGAGTCCCCCTTTCAAGCCATTTCCAGCCAGCACACTCAGCTCCACCCCCACCCTGGCTGGTGCAGCCCATCACAGTCCCAAATGTTCCTTTTCTAGCCACCCTCTGACACACACTCACTATAAGAGTGTTAATGGCTGCGGGCCTGGGGTCTAAGTGATACCGTATAATGGGAGACAGGGTTGCTGCCTCTGAGAAGTGAATGGGGACATGTGACCACAGGAATGAGAAGCAGGGAGCAGAAAGCCAGGACAGGGCTCCTGTTTCTTTTTTATGTACACAAATCAGCCTGACTGCATCATGGGCATGAGTTGTGGGGCCTCTGATCCAAATTTCCCAAAACCTAGGACCTTCTCCAAGATTCCAAATATTTTCTAACAGAATTACAGGCCGTTCAGAAATTTGGACTTTGGGTCTCAAAGAGAGGGGATAAACAAAAATGTGTTTAGCCTTATTCTTGCATATGTGGAGTTATGGAACTTCTTTCCTTGTCATCCTGGATGGCAGGCAATGACCCTAAAAACTAAAGGGTAACATGGCGGAGAAAGACGCCCTTCTATTGTCTCAGATATTTTGCCGATGAGGTTTGGCGTTCTGAGAAACTCCGATGAATTTTCTGGAGAGTTTCCCCCTGACCAGGTCTAGAAAATTAGTGTAAAATACCTATGTGGAGGGCACGGGGATGAAGGACCGAGTTCCAGGGAGCAGACTATTGTTTAGATGAGCAATAAACAATGGCGCACAAGAACATTGCCTGAATGCAAGGGAGGGAAAGTGGAGAAGTGGATTTTGATGGTGAATTACAGGTCTGAGAGGGCATGCAAACAAAATGCAGGAAAAAAGGAACCTAATAAAGATTTCCCAGAAAAAAAAAAAAAAAGATGGCCTGTTGAGAAAGGGCCAGAAAAGTTAAACAAAAACATGAGATATGAGTTTATATGGTAGAAATGCTATTTAAATGTACTAGAAGTGTGGTCAGGATATAGATTTTTTTAAAGTGTCATTTTTGAAAAGAAAGCAGACCAATAACAAAGTACCCATAAGGCATTTACTTTCTAAAAAATTGGAATTTAAAAAAAAACTGATGACCTAAAGATAGGGTAAGGAAGAATCAACAGATCGGGAGCATGAAAGAGTGGGAAAGAGAAGTGCTGAGGTGTCTCGGGTGCTGAGAGGGATGCTGGCATCTGAGGTCCTTGTTCAAGTTGAGAAGATGGACTCACAGAGAGGGAGGTGATTGCTCAGGGTGGCAGCGTGGGAGAGAGTGGCCAGGTGGGCCTGGGCATGGGGCAGCGGCCATACTTCTGGTTCCACCATTTCACCAAAGTGTTGCTGTGCTATGAGAAGTCCAGGAAAATACTTAAATATTGCAAAAAAAGGAGGGGGAACTTGGAGATTACAAAATTATATGTTTAATCTATAGGAAATACAGGGGCAAATTATCACAAAGTAGAGTCACATATATTTGCAGAAAGAGAACATTACTGGACAATAAATTGCATGTCATCACCAAGACTCAAGTTTTATCAAACTTTTATGCAAACACAGTAGGAACTGATACCTATTAGGAATGAGAAAGGTCGACCCTAACAACCTAGAAGACTTGAGATTTTATGTTCTGCAATAAGAGGGAAAAACATTATCTTGCCACAAATGTCCTTGTGATTATTGGAGGCTGAGATCCAAAAAAAACCCCAAACTATCATCACTCACTGAGTGAACAACAAACTGAGGGAAACCCAACAAACAGGTGGGGCTCTGAGGGGTGACCTGAGCCCCTTGTTGGGGATCGTCACCAGCTGTCTGTGCCATGAAAAAAAAGTAGCTGGGAAGGAGCAGTAAGCGCCTTTCAAAGGTCCGATTTAAGCTAGCACATGAGTAAACAAGGGGTACTGAATACATACAACTGAGAATGGCTGACTGTGGGTATATAGTGCAGGCCAGAATCCAGAGATCTGCATGGCTAAGAAATTTTGCCAGAGTCAGGAAGAAAGGACAAGACTTAAAGGAAAGAAATGGAGTGAATGAATCGAAAACTATGGACTTGAAAGGTAATTTTTTCTTTAGGTTCCATTCCATACCTCTCAGGCTGCATTTAGAGATACAATGCAGTTGCGGGCTTGTAAAATACTTCAGGAGCTGAAAAATTAGGCTTGTGATGAATAGTGAAAGAAAGGAATGAAGACTTTCCAGGCTGGAGAAGGGAGGTAAATAAGTAATTTAATTAAGCCTTAATGTTTCAGAAGGAGCCCACTGGCAGTCTTCCATCTCCTCTGACAATATAGAAAACAGGTCTGGCTCACAAACACAGAAATTGAAGTTAGATGTGATGCAGATTTGTGCACCATGACAGTGCACACACCAAAAAACAAAGAATGAAACCAAGTTTCCCAGAAGTTCTGAAGGAAAATAGCCGTCCCTGGCCCAGGATCCCTGCCTGATGTTTTCTGAGATTAGGGCTATGGAGTAGATCAGGGGGTCGACAAACTTTTCCCTAAAAGGCTGTACAGGAAATCACTTGGACTTTGCGGGGCATCTGGTTTCTGTAACAGCTAATCAACTCTGCAGATGAAATGGGAAAGCCGCCATCGACATTGTGCAACCAGTGAGCATGGCTGTGTTCCAAAGAAACTCAATTTACAGGAAGATGCTCTGGGCTAAGTCTGGCCCACGAGCTACGGTTCATACTGATTCCTGGACAAAATGAGCCATATAAGTGTTTGGAGTCTTTAAATCTTGGATGTGGAAAAGATAAGGTTAGAGGTGACAGCACCATTCCCGGGCCCCTACTTCTGTATTGAGTGTAACTTACAGTCCTAATTTGTGTCCCCCTGCAAAGCTAACTTTGACAATGAGGATTTAGGTGCAAGTAATTCATTTGAGAGGTGAACCCAGGCAGCATAATGGGATAGGGAAGAGACAAAAGCTACAAAAGGGAACACTTTCCCTTGTAGGAAGGTGGAGCTCCATCCCAAGGGGTGAGAAAGCTGGGAAGTTTGGCCACAAGCTCCTGTTTCTTATCATTTGAGGGTCCTTCCCCAACATCGAGCCCAACATGTTCAGACCCATTATGATTCCTGGGCCAAAGAATACCCTTAAACAGAGAGACACAGGAAGCCAACAGCCTGCTCAGGAATTGTTCAGGTGACCCCTGGGCAGGTGACCTTAAGGCCAGAACAAGGAATATGGATGAGACACCGACACTGTCTGCAACAAGCACTACCTGAACCTCTTGTGTTCGCTTACTTCTTCTGGGGAGGGAAGGTTCTTGAGCAGGCTCACTTACGTCTTCAAAGAAAGTTCTTGTTTGCAGCACTATTTCTTTGAAGTAGAAGCTCACGTCTCGCTCTGTGAGCAGTTCCAGGATCTGTTTTAGAGCCTTCAAGCTTTCACAGACGACTTCGGTGCGGGCCAGGTGGTACAGACCTCTGATGATAGATTCCAATATTATCTGCTTATGCTTCTTCACCTGTTTTGAAGTAAGCTCTTTTAATCTCAAAAGCTGTTGTATGCATATCTGGAATAAGGGTAGAAGACCCCAGAGAAGGGGACTGAAATTCCGTTAGGGTCACAAGCCTTAACAGAAATCAAGAGCTACAGTTTCAGCAATTTATTTGGATTTGTGCTTGATTTCTTTGTGACCGTAAGTTGTGAGTTAGTCAATAAGTATTTCAAACTCTACCTAAATGAACTATCCCCCCCAAACCCTCCTGTTACCTTGTGGGGGGCTCCAGAAGCTGTGTTGCCGAGCCCTCGGATGGCCATCTGCCTGAGAGTGGCATTGGAGTCCCAGGCACTCTGATCCATCAAGATGAGCACGTTCCGGAGATTCCAGTGCTTCCAGAGGGTCGCCTCCTTCATGAGCTGAAAGGGACACAGCCCTCCCCTTTAGGTGAGGGAGCGGCTTCCCTGGGGGGGGGTGCCAGAGGCCTCCTAACTGCAGCTGAAGAGGGGGCAGCCACTGCCTGTGGACCGGAGGAGGAAGAGCCCACAGGTGGGCCAGCAAGTCTTGCAGAAACTAAGCTTTGGATGGCAGCAGCCCACAGGTCAAGGTTACCAGTGATGAGAAGAGAATCCCTAGTTAAGGAGATGCTTCTAATTAAGCTAAGTGGAAAAAACAGGGCAGGGAAAACAGGGGTTATCCTTCTCTGGATCAACTCGGACGGCCTTTATCCCAGAGGGTGGGGGACCAGTCATGAATGCCTGTTGGTTACTTGTTGTTTTGTCCTTCTTGTATCTATTCTCTGCCCTTCTGTGTCCTGGGAGGCTGACTTCTGCAGACCGGAGGGAAGGAAGAGGTTGGGGTGGGTTTTGTTTTTTTTCCTCTCACTCCCTGCTCAGGTAACCCAGGGCCTGGCTGGTACCCTGTCTCCCCTGCAAGGCCCCTGAGAGAAACACCCCAGGGGACATCCCCTGGAGCCTGCCGAGATGCTCCTGGCCTTGCCTCAGAGAAGAACGCCATGCCAGTGATGCGGTAGTTCTCCGAAGAGGAGGTGAGCGACCAGTGCAGCTTCTCCATGATGGCCAGGATGACTCTGTGTTGCCACACGGCCATGCTCCTAGAAAATGATGCCTCCAGTTGTAATGTAGCAGGGGTGCCTTCCTTTCTCAGCAACGGAGGGGCTTTTGGCCTATGTCTCTCTCAGAAAAATAAATCCTCTAACATACAGAATATCCAGAGACACATGAAGAGATGCTCAATATCGTTAGCTATCAGAGAGATGCAAATTAAAACCACAATGAGATACCACTTTACACCAGTCAGGATGGCTATAATAGACAAAGCAACAAACAACAAATGTTGGAGAGGTTGTGGGGAAAAGGGGACCTTAGTTCACTGTTGGTGGGATTGCAGACTGGTACAACCATTATGGAAAACAGTATGGAATTTTCTCAGAAAAATAAAAATGGACCTGCCTTTTGACCCAGCAATTCCACTGCTAGGATTATACCCCAAGAATCCTAAAACATCAATTTCAAAGAACCTATGCACCACAGTGTTCATAGCAGCACAATTTACAATAGCCAAGAGTTGGAAGCAACCTAGGTGCCCATCAGTAAACGAATGGATCAAAAAATTGTGGTACATATACACAATGGAATTCTATGCAGCAGAGAGAAAGAAGGGGCTACTACCTTTTGCAACAACATGGATGGAACTGGAAAGCATTATGCTGAGTGAAATAGGCCAGGCATTGAAGGACAAATACCATATGATCTCACCTTTGACAGGAAGCTAAAGAATAAAACAAACAAGCAAACAGAATAAAAACAAAGACACTGAAATAGAGAACAAGTGGGCAGCGACCAGAGGGGAGAGGGAAGGGAACTTAAGGGGAAAAAGGGGGAGGGATTTTGAGGAACAAGTATGAAAGACACAGAGATGAGGACTGGGGGGGGGGGATGGGAGGGAGGGGGGGAGACCGGGCGGGGGGGGGGGGGTGAGATGGGAGAAATAGATTAAAAAAAATGTACTTGAAAAGTAACTAAATAAAATTTAATATTAAAAAAAAAGAAAAAGAAATCCTCTAAAAAGGGCTGTTCAAGGAAAGAGCTGCAAGGCTTCAAGGACATTTAAAACTGCCTACTGCATGCCCAATTTAAGTGTTGTTTGCCTAGAACTGTTCAATATTTTGCTGGGGTTATTTTTTGGAGGAGGTGGTGAGTTCTGGGCTGATCCCACCACCTCTTCCCAAACCCCGATGCTCCTTCTTCTCTGCTTCTTCTCCTTGACCATATGCAAGCCCTTGGTGAGTCAATTGCTCTCAGGGAAGTCGCCTGCACTGCATTTTCTACTCCATTTCTAGTTTTCTCCTTTGTATACAGTTTGGGACACCCGCGCGTTACCTGGCCAGTGCGCACACTCCGAGGTGGTGGGCACTGGGGCTCTGGAGCAGCGTCCACACGTTGTCCCCTTCGTCAGACTCGATGGCAAAGCCTCCTCGCACGGCCTGGTCCTGCACGCACTTCAGAGTAGCAGTTGAGAGCCTGCGGGAGCCAGTCAGCATCACAGGAGGAAGTCAGCCCCAGAGAGCAAGCGGCGGTGACTTCCCCCGTCCACTCTTCTGCTCCCAGCAACGCTCGCTCCCTCACTCCTGCCCGAATGGATGTTGTGCAAGGAAACAAACAGGTGACCTGGCCTCACACTTTCGTCAAAGGGAACATCGAGGCGATTTGAGCTGGTAGGTAATGCCACTAAATCTCGTCAACCTCTCATAAGAAAATAAAGCCCTAAGGATGGAAAGTGAATTCGGCGTCACATTTCACTGATTCTGAAACAGCGCCTCGGAGATCAGAGTGCGTCGGGCAGTGGACAGTGTGTTGTTGTTGGTTTCCAGCCAGTAGCTGTGACGTGGATGCTCTTGCACGCACACACACACACACACACATGTGCATGGATTGGGGGAAGGCTTTTTATACTGATGCCATTTTAGTGAAGTTACATGTACTGTTGACAGACACCACACGGGTTGTGCCTAACTGCTATTTTAAACCGTCTTTTTAATGTTGATTTGACCTTGGAATAAAAAGTTACGGAAAAGAGCGGGGAAACATGGCAATGTGATATTGGAGAAAAATGTGTGTCTAATAATCCTAAACTAGCTTTTTGGATAAAAATAGAACATAATTTTAAACTGTAAGAAAGCATTGATCCATGGCTTAATTGTTCTTTTATTTTCCTTTCTCAATAGTACACAAAATAAAGTTGCTTTCTTCCATGGACAAAGTCTTAGATGTGCTGAAATGTGGTTTTTATTTTTCTTCTTACCCTGGCAGCCTTGCACACCGTAGAATGCCAGCTTTCCTCGAAAGGTCTCAATGAGAGAAACCAGAGGAAACAGAGTGGGCCCTCTGGGGAAGAAGACGCAGCCGCTTATTTGTCCTGTGACCATTCTGGGCAACTGCACGGGGTGCGGCTTGGGAAGAATCGCTCTGAGGCTGAGGGGTGGCCGAGTGGTGGAGTGGTGCAGCGTTGCTCTCTCACAGGTAGTTGAGGCCGTGCCAGAAGGCGCAGGCCTTGCCTCCTGCCTCCCAGTTCTGGGTCTGGGACGAGGATGGCTCTGGAGTGCTCCCCCACCCGGCCACTCACCTGCAGGGGTCTGCAAGCTGCTGCCGTTCCCCTTGCTGTATCACCCGCCGCCGGAAGTTCGGGTTGGAAGTGGGCATCTCCTGGCCCAGCGTGCAGCTGACCAGCTTTAGGAGCAGAGTAAACAGCTCCGGGTACAGGCCTGTCACAGGGGTGCCTACTGACGTGACTTCGTGGATGGCACAGGCCACCTGAGGGGAGAAAGGGCCTTGTGGTCAGGCAGGCTCCTTTCCTCCAAGGTCGTCCTCTCACTGGGCCAATCAGCAACTTTGCTCTCTCCCCAGATGACTGCCTCCTGAGTTGACCACGTTCACAGCAAAAACATAAAAAGGGAAGGCGTGGGATCGTGGGGAAACCTGTCAACTCGGACTGCGTTCCTCTCTCAGGACTGCCATGTTCGGCGACTCCCAACTCCGGGGGCCACCAGCCAGGTAAAACGAAATGCTTTCTAGCAGTGGGGGCTCTCTCAACACAAAAGGGTGCTTCAGATATCTCGAAGATAAATTTGGAAACATAGAGACACAGGTTTTCTTCGGGCTGATGAGAAATTTGCTTCTAACAATGGCAGCCACAGACAAAACAACTGCCATCTTTGTCTGTTACAAACTGGAGTTGGTTTAAAATCAGGGCACGAGAGGACAAGTGTGATGAATGGAACATCACCAAGTTCCAGGTGGGGACAGTCGCGGAGTGGGGCCCGATCCCAGACACGTGGTGGGCTGTCCGACTCACTGCGATCGCGTCCATGCCGGCCAGGTCGTCTTCTAAGCTGTGCTCCAGCTTGTCTGTCAGGGCTCGCAGCAGCTTACTGCTGGAGGCCGGGTTCTCCGCCAGAGCCTTCCACAGTGTCTTCGTGTCCCTAGGGCAGCGAGGCAGGGGGCTGATGAGGCACAGCTCCTTGGAACAGGAGCTACTCCCTCTGACTCACTCGAAAACCACAGAACGACTAACCAAAATTTCAAGGGCAGAAGGACATGTCAGCATGGGGGGGGGATAATGAGGATGTTTTATTTAACAACCCAGCATTCCGGCCTCAGATTCCTGTTAATGTCCATCAAGACAGAAACCTATAAATAGGTCTATTCTGGGCAACCAAAAAGAGGAGATATATTCACTTTTTAATAATTATTCCTATGGTGTGTTTAAGAAAAATCTCATTATCATTCAAGGAGCATATATATATGGAAAACATTACTTGTGATTCAAACTCTAATTCTTAAATTATTATCCAGCCTTGATTTTCAGCCCCTTCCTCTCACGTGACAACCCCTTGCAGAGTGGCCTTTCCCAGGAGAAGGGGCCAGTTTAGTAAGACTCTACCTGTCGAAGGGCAGGGGCTTCTGCAGGAGGCTGGTGACGACGGCCTCCGTGTGGAAGCTGGCCATCTGGGAGATGGCTTCCAGCATGAACTGAAAACTCTCCTCCTTCTGCCTGAGGACTGGCATGTGGTAGTAAATTATGCTCAAGATATCCAACAGCTAAAAGGGAAAAGCCAAAGCAAACACTCAGTTGTCGTTTTCCTTTTATGTGAAAGGCTCAGGGCTTCTATGGTCAGCACATTGGTGGCTGATGAATTATAAAAACTGTTAAAATGATCATCAATTCTACACATGGTCTTTCTCTCATTTGGGAGAATTACTGATGAATTGGGTAATTATTCTTAAATACTTCAGTAACTATTTTGTGAAAGGCTGCTTTATGCCAGGTGAGGTGCCGAGTTGAGTGCTGTGTGAAATTTACCCAAGACAGGTAAGATGCAGCCTCTCCCCCAAGAAGTGGGTGGTCTGGTAAAGGCCGTTAGGCATATACTCAAAGGCTTGTGCACAAGACAGTGTGTGACAAGTGGTATGCAAGCAACACACAGGGCTGATGGGGAATCCCGAAGCAACTGAGGTTGCTTTGGAGAGACACCTGCTCTGGGTCTCCAAGGACACACAGCAATTTCAAACGGCAAGGTGGGGGTGGTGGTGAGAGGCAGCCGCATCAGAAAGGATTCAGGTGAAGATGTAAAATCAAAAAGCATGCAAGCAGGCGGAGCACAGAGGATTTTTCAGTGACACTGTTCTGTGGACATGTGTCATTATGTATTTGTCAACACCAAGAGTGAACCCTAAGGTAAACTGTGGACTCTGGGTGCTTATATCATGTGTCAGTGTAGGTTTATCAGTGGTGCCCGTGTGGGGGCAGGAGCTGTAGGGGAACTCTGTGTTTTCTGCTCGGTTTAGCGGTGAGCTCAAAATGCCTCTAAAAGATAAAGTCTGTATCTTGAGCATATTGTGCTAAACAAAATGTCAGACAGGAAAATTTAAGAGCCATATAATTTTACTCATATGTTAGACATAAAACTTAAAGGAACAAATAAGAAAAATAAACAAAAACTCATACACACAGGGAACAGGTTGGCGGTGACCAGAGGGAAGGGGAAGGGAGGGGTCCTAATGGGGAAAAGGGCTAAAACATATGGTGACGGAAACTGGTTTGACTTTGGGTGGTGGACACAAAATGCACTATACAGATGATCTGTCATGGAATCATATACTTGAAACCTATATAATCTTATTACCCATTGTCCTCTCTAAAAATACAATTTAAAAATCTATATAAAAAACAGCATGAGATCATGGGTACAAGCAAATGCAGAAAGAACTTCTGGAGTCGGGAATGGTCTAGTTGGGAGCACAGAGAGAATGGACGCGATCAAAGGAAGATCACTTGCTAGCAAAGATGAAGCCAGATCCTCAAGGGCACCAACGGCTGCTGTTATGAATTTGGATGTTAATCTGCAAGTAGCATGGGATGATATTATATATTTGGATTGTTGACTTGGAGAAGGGTGTGTCTCTATGGTAAAGCAACTTTGCTTCTAGTAGTTGTTTTCCTCACTTATTTTGGATAGAATTTTAGGTTAAGCATACATAACATGATTACTACAGAGTCTCATTTCAATGATTCTTGGAGAAGATGTAAGTCCCTTTTGTATCCTTTTACTTATTGCATGAGTAACTCTCTTTTATGCTAAACACACAAATTCATGAACATTCTACATTTATTAACCTTTGATTCTCCCATGCCTAGCTCAGTGACTGCCAATTGTATGTAGTCAATAAATGTTTCTGAAAAAAAAAAAAAACAAAAAACCCCAAATTGAGTAGGAAGTAATTAACACAGAGATCTTTTGTAAAAGTCATGCGTTAGTGAATTCTTTGACTTGAGATGCTGACGCTGGGCGGTGGGAAGCATATGTCCCTGGGATGCCCGCATTGACTTGAAGAGTCTTTTTCTTCTTACTAATCTTTGAATTGTTTGTATTCTGCTTCCGACCTCAAGAGACAGACTAGAACATATCCATCTGGAGCTCTTAGCCAAGCTTCCCTTAATTGAAATCCTGTTTTCTCAGCTTCCCTCTCCAGCTGGGAAAAAGGACGAGGACTTTCCCCTCAATCAGTTCCTCAAGGACAGCCCTCCTTCCCCCAAGAACAGGTTCTAGGGTGTGTGGAAGACCAGCCAGAAGAGTGCCAGTGGCCTTAGTGACCGCTCTGGCCCTCCATGGCCATCCCAAAGGCATCCACATGGCCATTCTCAAGCTCAAAGATCTCATAGCCCAGTTTTCCATAATCCAAATGCCCCTGGTTCAGAGCTGCTTCCTCTGGCCAACAAAGGACAGTTGGGAGGTGTTTAGGATTACAGATTAGAGTGGCAACTGAGAGTGCCAGGCACTCTGTCAGCATGGGCCTGGTTGTTGACACACACCTTGGGGCCCTGCGGGGACCTGCTGAGGATCTAAGTTCTCTGTTTGCTGCCCATCAGAGGACAAGGTGAGAAGTGACAGCCGAGTGGCATTTCAGAAGTGCTGGAATTTGGCTCGGTCGCCTGGCCGGCTGTCAGTTTACCTGATCTTCCAAAGCAGCGCCTTGTTCCTTCAGGGCGGTGACCATCCACATGCCACAGGCAGTTGTGCACGAGGGGCCGAGGGTCTCCAGGCCATCCAGGATCTCCTCCAGGAACACGACAATTTCTTCACTCGGGATGAGTTTACTAACCATCTGAGAAGGTACCAGAAAAACTCGTGTTGCCAACCCCCACCCTCCATATCTGGACACGTACAACGTGCTGTTCCTCGTTGCTCTAGGATCCTGGAGACCAGTGGGCTCGCAGACAGTGAGCATAGGACTGGGGCCTTAGAAACTGGGAAAAATACTCAAAATGGACACAGTCATGACCTTTTACCTCTAAGCAAAATTTCCCTGGAGTTGCCTTTTTATCATTTTACATGTATCTAGTCCCAGGCCTGCGGATGTAATACTCTCTTCAAACGGAGGCTGTAGTGCGCTCCATAGGGGGAAAGTGATGTACAATGTGTACACAGTCATTTATATGTTCCAAAGTGCTTCACAAACACTTCATACAGCATAGAAGTGAGTCTCACATCTGCCAAAGACTGGCTAAGATGAACCATTATGAGCCCAGTATTTTGATCTTCTCTGTCTCAATATTATAAGTAGTCAGTCAAATGTCAAGAAATGTGAAACTTTGCACTTTGGTCTTTATGTACAAGAACTATATAAAATGTTGGTTGATAGCAGTGTGTGAGTATGGGTGTGTGTGTGTGTGTGTGTGTGTGTGTGTGTGTGTGTGTATGAAAAGCCAGCAGTTTGAAAGAATTCCAGGAGCATTACATGGGGTTTTAACCAAGGAAGGTGGTCATAATTATGGGTCTTTTGGTATAAAAACATTCCTGTTCACAGTTGACTCCCCTTGTATTAAATGGGCTGATGATGTTTGGCAGAACCACCCTGAGGAGGAATTGAGTTCTTGTTCACGAGCAGTGGCATGTCCTGGCCAGTGTGTGACTGATCCCTGTTCTCAGATCAAAGGGCTAGGCTAGCGCATCTGTTCTACATGACACCAAACGCCAGGCTCAGTGGCTATCTTTTTTCCTTCATTCTTTTTTTAAAAAACACATTGTGATGGGTGTTGATCCAGGAAGAAAGGGAATTTATGTCTTTGAGCCTGTGTCAGACGCTTCCTTAGGCACGTGTCCTATGTTCCCCCCTAATGCCCACCTTGCTTCTCTCCCATATTTTGATTTTTTCTCATTGTCATCACTGCTGCCTTGTTAGTCTGAGTCACCTAATCTCACACCTATATCCTTGTAGTTTTCTCCTAAGTTGGCTCACTAACGTCACTCTTGCCGGTCTACTTTCTAGTGTGAACACAGCAGTTGGACAACACTTCAGAAATAAAAATTTGAGTTAGTTCCTCCTCACAGAACTATCGCTAGCCCATAAAAGGGTTTTGCAAATTAGATAAAGGTGTCCTGTCCTCCATTCTGACTGATTTGGTTGGATTCTTCATTGCCATTTGTGGATAATTGCCAGAATACATATGAATCTCCAATGTCTATTATGGAACAGATGCCACCTCCCATGGGGGTTCCCTTGTGTCTTCTTCTCAAGTGGCACAACTACAGGTAGTGGTCCTGAATCTTCTGCTCAGAAGCCTCCACTGGCTTTAGATTTTCATTTTGGCAAAAGCCAGGGTCCTTCACAAGGCTTGGCAGGTTCCCGAATTGGCCCTGGGCTATCTCTTGGATCTCATTATCTACCTTTTTCCCCAACACCAGGCGTTTGCACCTGCTGCTTCCCCTCTGCCTGGAGTGTTCTTTTCCACAGGTCTGCATGCTTGTCTCTTTCAGAGTGATGATCTCGGAGGGATCACCCCTTCCTGACTCGATTTCATTTTTCTCAGCAATCACTACCTGACATGATGTCTATTTGGCGGGCTCCATCTACTAGGACGTAAGCCCGGTGAGGGCAGGCATTTTGTCCTTTTCTGTTCTTAGAGCTTAGGACAAAGTCTGGCACATGGCAGGTGCACAGGGAATACTAGGTGAATAAATGGATGATTGAATGAATGGACAGTTGATCGACTTGTCCTCACAACAACTCTGACAGGTAGTCTAGGAACTTTTCTGAAGACGAGGATTCTGAGCTTCAAGCAGTGCACACAGAGGCTACCTGATTGACTCTACAGCCCTCGTCCCTTCTGCCCCACCTCACTGTCTTCCTCAACCTGCAGAGGACCACTCGGCTGACAAGGTTTCCCAGACTATGAAATGAGCAGTAACAGGCATCAACTGGGCACAGGTCAACCCGAGCTCACAAACAATAGGACAAAGGTGCCCTGTTCAGCCTGGATGGCTACACTACTGCCCTCTTTGATAGTGGGATACACATAGCTTACTCACTTGAAAGTCAACTGAAATAAGCTTGACATCCCTTTGCCAGGCCTCTGTGTCTATTACCTTTGCTATTTTAGAAGAAATCTTGACCTGGACCTGCACGTCATCACACTGTAGCCCTTCCTGCAGATCCTGCAGCCTTTCCATTTCCAGGCGAACACCTAAAAGCAACAGCAGGGGACACAGGTAAGAGTTCAGAGACCTGAGAGACCTCGAAGAGGCTGGCTATATTTCGATGCAATGCTAATTCAGCTGTCAGACACCCTGAGGACTGTCTGATGAGACAGCGAACATAAGAACAAACATGTACTGAGTAGTTTCTACCTGCCGAGCACTGTGTTGAATCCTCCCATACACTGACCTCACTTATTACTCCAAAAGATCATCTAAGGTAGACTCTCCCGTTTCTGTCCCTATCTTGCAGATAAGAAAGCTGAGGCAGAAATATGAAGCCATTTGGCTACATGACTGAGTAAAAAACAGGGAAGTTAGAGCTTGCGTCCTGGTCTGTTTGACACCCTGACAGCGATGCCCAGGCTCTTACTACTGTACTGTCCTGCCAACCCCGTCAGCCTTTCATCCTGCGGTGAGCTGCTGTGGGGGGACGGAAAGGTCACTTGTAATTGGAATGTCAGCAACTGCATAGGTGCTTGTTGATCTCAATTTATAAAAGCAGACCTAAATTGTAATGGCTTTCTGTTTGTTGTTTGAATATATATAGAAATATATAGTAATTGTGGAAATTCACACCTGGATGATTCAGCAGAAGGCCACCTAGCCCAGCAAACACACAAAGACTTTAGAGTCACACAGACTTGAGCTCAAAGCCCAGCCCCCCATGAGTTCAGCAGTCCAAGGCACTGGTACATTTTTAACCTCAGATACCTCATCTCAAACTGACTGAGCACCATCCACGAGTATCTAATGGGTATTTAATTTCGTATTACAGTTGTTAACTAAATCTAGGAGGTGTTTAATATTCATGCTCTTCCTTTCTACTTCTGCTTATTTGATCAATCAAGAGAAAGAGTTGAAGTGAATCAGAAATCAGGAGATTTCTTGTTAACGAAGAGTATTTGAAGACCTGAATTTTGCATCTTTCAGGGAAATAAAGGAGGCTAAAGGAAGAAGAGGTAGAACAATCATGGAATTCAAATTCTCTTCTCCCTCTGAGGTTCCCACTCTAACATATTTCTTCTCTTACTGAAATGGGGCCTCACTTCCTCAGACATGGACGAACTGGGGAGGGAGCAGGGGAGGGAGAGAGAAGAAGAAACAGAGGAGAGGAAGGAGAGAGACACATAGGTACAAGGAGGAAAAACGGAGAGCAGTATTTTCTCTTCGTTTGTCCCTCACCCACCTTTTATACAGAACAGAGCGACGGTGCAGCTGGCCGCAGCCTGGCGGATGGTGGGCAGGGTGTCGCACGAGTGGGGGGCCAGAAGGCCCAGGAGTGAGCCGATTTTAAAGTCCCCTGGCGCCTGCAGGACAAAGGAGGCCCCCCAGGCAATAGGGTGGCTTGATAATCCCTCTGGATAGTCCCAACCCTGGATATTCAGTCCCTTGTTTTCTCCCTGCAGGTCCTTAGAATGAAATCGAATATTGGACTTGTCCCTAAGGGGCAGTGGAAAAATAATTAAGCAAGCATGCAAAGACAACTAGATGCTGTTCCCAGGTGCTTGCCACCCCCTGGGGTTGGGAGACCCCTCTCTGGAAAGCACTCTGGCTGGGGCCGGAGACCCAACCTGCGTAAGAGTTTTTGATTCCAGGGGCCTCAGTGTCCCCTGCTCTTAGCAAGCACTGATGCCTGTTCATTCCAGGGGACCACTCACCTCCACATCATTCGTCAGCACTGTTGCGGTGATCTGGAAGGCTCTTTCTCTTTCCCAGTCTTTTTGTGAAACAAGCCACATTCGGAGAAGCTGTTGGTCAAAGAAGTGTCCTGTCCTTAGTGTCCTTTGTATGCCCTCATTGGGGTTCTCACACTCTTGCTGCCACTCTCTCTCAGTCCCACCCTCTCTCTGCCTCGTCCGGAACAGGGGCTCACCTCCCCACCAGCTATTTTTAAGTGGGCCAGCCCTACGTGGGTTGGGGGAGGGTTAGTGGGTCAGACCGGACGTGTCCCTGTGAAGAAGATGAGGTACAGATTAGGGGCAATGGGGATCAGTCTGAGCAGGGGCCTTACATTGAACATTTCCTGACAGTCCTCTGCTTTCACATTGTCCCACATCATGGTCCTCAGCAGCTTCCCCAGGGCATCCATGGACCGTTCATAGAGAAACTGAAACCAGACGTGAGTGGGAGGGTGAGGCTGGGGGACGAGACGAAGGTCCCACTGGGTTCTTCCTTCCACTTGGGCGTCACTCCACCTACCTTAATGTGCTCCTTGTCCTTGTCCGTCTCACCCTCATTTCTGAGGTCTTCCAGAGGTGGAAGGGGCACCAGCTTCCGAATGTTCTCTTCAAGAATATTAAGGTGGTCACTTAGTGAGAGTCGTGGTTTTAACGTACTGAAATGAGAGCCACACAGAGGAGTGGGCATTACGATGACCAACAAAACAGGACCCAGGAGAGTCCTCCAAACTGCCCGTCATGTCTGAGGGGTCAGATACACCTTCTGACATGTTGGGAGGCTGAGGAAGGAGGTGACAGAAACAGGGAGAGCGTGACTGGGGACACAGAATGAGACTGTGCTAGTGAACATCATCAATACGCCTCGATTATGATTCATCAGAGTTACAAGCAGCTTGCCACTTGCTCTGCATTACTTAACCCTTTAGTAGATGAACATGAACCTTTTTGTTTTCACTAGTGCTCGTGTGTGTGTATGTGGGCAGGGGGGCGGGGAGAGATTCCTAAGTTGAGAGCAGTGAGTTTATCAGTTTCGTCTGTCCTCTCAGTTATGTGTGGTGTCACACACACTGGAATGTATGTGTGACATTCCAAATGCACAGGTAAGTACATGATCCCTTCTTCTCTCCCTTTTTAGAAAAACATACATGAGGATATGAACAAACCTGGATACACCTTGGCACAATGCAAATGTTCAATAAAATATGAGCAATTCCATTTGTTATTAAATAAATGTAAATTAAGACAACCTGATACCTCTTATCAGTGACCAGATGAGTGAAAAAATGAAAAGTGATGACATGCCCCAGGCGGGCAGGGTGACACTGGTGCCCCCACAGGAAGGAAAAGTCGGGGTGGCTGGAGCAGCTCTATTGAAAGGGGCAGATGTGTTGGTACATGTGCAGTAGTTTTCTCATCTTCGTTGTCTGGCTGACTTTTTCAAAATCAACTGACCGAGATATAATTTAGGCACAACAAATTACTTCCATTGAAAGTGTGCAGTGAAATGGTTTTTACATCCCTGGAGCAACCATGATCATGAATACAAAACATTCCTATCACCGCAAGTTTTTCCTTATACCCCTTGGTAGTTCATCTCGCCCCAGGCAAACACCGATTTGCTTTCTGTCGTTAGACATTAGCCTTCAAGTGTCCTGTCCAAGTGAGGGCAGCCACTAGCCACATGCAGCTACTGAACACGTGAGTTGTGGCTGGTTCAGATTAAGATACTCTGCCATTCTAAAACACACTGGGTTTTAAGTGTTTAGTAAGAAAAATTATGCAGATTAGCTCATTATTATTTTCTATATTGAATACATGTTGAAATAATATACTGAATATATTGGATTAAATAAACTAATTGCTAAAATTAATTTCTTTTAAAAGTGGCTACTAGGAAATTTAAAATGACATATGTGACTTGCATTATATTTCTACATTGGAACACTGATCCAGAGTCTGGTTAATACTTAATTCACGTTCAATCTTTATTAATTGGAGCCATCTTCAAATTTTCCTCACTTTGTAAACGTGGCAACCTATGCCTTCCCTTATTGTGCCTCTTCCCACACTTCAGAGCAATTATGCAGCTGTGGTTTGCATCTGTTTGCCCAGTGGGCTCAAACTCTTTCAGGCCAAGGACGTATTTTGTTCATTATTGTCTTCTTAGAATCTGGCTTGCTGTGTGACACATGGATAGACCTTGAGGACGTTATTCTAAGTGTGGTAAAGAAGGCATGAAACCTTAAATATTGCACGATTCCACTTATATAAGGTACCTAACAGGTAGAATTCATAGATACAGAAAGTAGAATGGCGGTTTCCAGGGCTGATGGGTGGCGGGAATGGAGGGTGGTTTAATGGTGGGTATAGGTCCCACAGTGTGGTTCTGCTGAACACCAATGAACTATGTACACTCAAAAATGACTAACATGATAACTTTATGTTATATGTATTTCAACACAGTTAAAACTTTTTAACATTTTAATGAAAAAATGATGTTTGTGAAGCATTGTCAATAATTTGGAAATATAAAAGGTGAAGTAAGGAAAAAAACAGGATGAAAAAGCATATGCAGAGTAGGATCAGAACTAATCAATACAGAGCACTATGTATAAAAGACTTGAAGAAAACATCAAAATGTTGAAAAGAAGGGTTGAAAATAGGGGTGATTTTATCATTTTTCAAAGAACTTCCTATAGTTTCCAAGTTTTAGCAATGAACTTGTATTTCTTTTATTGCAGGGAGGAAATATGATTTTTAAAATTTACTTAAAACTACTTTCTGCTTCATATTTATTGCTACTAACTAACCAGATGTGATTAGAGCTTTTGCAATTTTGTTCATGTGAAGATCAAAATCTTCCTACAGGTCTAGACCTGGGAAGAAAAATTTCCTTTGGCACAGAAATTCCAGTCTCCCAGTCTCAATAATCATGATTCCTCTCAGTAGCTCTTTAGTCTCTGGCGGTCATCAAATGACCAGCCTGTCAGTTCTCCAACTCCAGGAAGAGAAAAGGCCCCTATTTGCAGGGACCTACTTGTTCATGTTGGGGAGGGTGCACCAGGGTCTGCACTGAGCCACAAATCCGAAGGACATGGAAGAAATGTTTGGGTTTTTTTCCAATGAGAACAACAGAAAGTTCTCTACCTGAGGTATCTGATGGCGATTAAGGCTTTCCACCGAACAGGGCTGGCTAAGGAATCCAGGGGCTCGTCCCTGACGAGGTCCTGCCACACAGACAAGGAGGCAAAATGGTTCAGAAAGGATCGAGTGAGCTTCTAGGCGTAACTGCGACTTCATGGGACCCTTGGGTGCCCTCGGGCAGAAATGCAGCAGGGATCCGTTCCTTGGGACTGGCGAGTTAGTCTCACCCATTTGTAAAAAGACAGCCCTGCACCCTTGGGAATGGACTTCTCAGAGCCTCACCCACATCCTCTCTGCTCACTCACCAGCATGTGACCGAGCAGCTGCTCTTTGTAGGAAAACTTGAACCCCCGATCCCCGGTGTCTTGGACGGCTATGCCGATCTCAGTGATACTTCTTGTGAAACTCAGTTGCAGATCCATGTCCTAAAGCACAATGATTCAAAGTACAAGCCGGGTCTTAGGCAGTGTCCCTGGTTCTGTAAACATAGGCTTGAAATGTATGCCCAGACGGAGTGAGAATCTCTGCCCCTATTGCCATCTCTACCTCGGTCTAGGGTGGAAGTTGCAGAGAAAGTGAAAAACACCCCCCTCTCCCAACCACCTGACAGACTGAGGTTTCTCTAGGGTAGTGGCTTTCAAGCTTTTTGACCATAAACCGGAACAGGGAACAGTTTACAATTCCACCCAGCATCTACATGAAACATAGCTCTATATCTATCTGTCTATAAAAGTTTTAGGATACTTCTTGCTATGTACAATGTGCTCTCCTATTTCTCTTTTATTTCACTATAAAAATGTTGCTGGTTGTGATCTATGAAATTAATTCCATGGTATACTGGCGGGTCACAGTCCACAGTTTACAGTCTAACTTCCGAACTACCTGGAACCAAATGGAGCAACCTGTTCGGTCCTAGGCTAGGCTCTGCAATTCTGGCTGGAGAATTGGATTCATTACTTATATACTGGGATGCTTTCCTCCAGAATCCAATCCAGAGGAATCTATGGGGGCAGCATTTGTGTTCAAATATGCCACATACCTTGTTCATCACAGACATGCCCAGGACCTGGAAATTCAAAGGCAAAAACAGATACTGGAGCAAGCTGTAAGAGAGTTCCCACACCCCAGCAAAAGACCCGTCCGTCAGCCTGAAGGACACGGAGAAGTGGGGCACCCCGTCTCACCAAAGAGTGGGGTCTGCTCACTCCCCCCCCCATTTTCAAAGTGTGGCTTGTTTGTTGGCAGAACCTTTCCCTTGGGTGAGTCGTGGCTGCTCTACAGGAGGCAGGGGGAGGATGCCAAACCATTGGGTTTCAGGCTTCGTGGATGGGTGGGAAGGCTCTTAGTGAAATGAGCAGCGAAATCTTCTAAAAGGAAAGTGAATAGAGCAGCTCACTTTGGAACTGGATACAGTAGGTTCTACTCTGATGTTTGTGTTGAGAATGCAGATTCGTTGCAGTGAGATTGATGTATGGGGGAATACCTGTAGCAATTTGGAGTTGCATTTCAGTATGCACAATTGTGTCCGTAAGAGCAGAATGGTGCCCTAGTTGAACCAAGCCATGTAAAAATGTTCACACTCACCCCTTAGCACATCTGCCAGCTGCCTCAGCTTATTGTGTGTGAGCACTTCCTGTCCAAGTCTGGTATTACAACTGTCTGTCAGACTTCAGGTAACTTTTCTTTGCCACTCTTTTATAATATTTTACAACTTTCACAATTGACTTTTGGTGTTTTTCAAAGAAAAGGGCCATATTTATTGTTATATATTTAACTATTTTTTAAAATTATTTTAAAGATAGATTCTTGTTTCTTTTAATGTGTCACTGATGGGTTTTTAAAAAATGTGCCCTCAACCCATTTCCTCACATGCCCTGTGTGTTTTTCTTGCACTAGTTAGTGCGTGTGTGTTACAGGAAAATCAATTGTACCTTGAAAGTGGACAGTCATCTTTACCTAAAACATCTTTATCTCCTCTCTTATTTTCACCATAATTTGCCTCAGTGATTGACTGAAAATGAACATAACATAAAGTGTCATTTTTTTAAATTATGTTTTCTAGTCTCATCATTGTGCACCAGATTTTGGGCATGTCAGAATCGTCTTTTCAGGAGCATGGTAAAAGTCCAGATTCAGTGATCCATCCTGGGAGACTATGATTCCCTAAAGATCTCTATTTATAACAGACTCCAGATAAAAATCCTCATGTGTCTGAGGCGTCAGAATCACTGCCCTGCATCTTTCTGCTAGCATGGGCTTATATCTGTATTTCACGAGCTCCCTGTGACTCCATTCTTATCCTGTACACACATGAATAGAAGTCTAGAGCACAGATTTATCAAACAGGTGGCTTCTGGAAGGCACAGCAGAGGAGATAAAGGAGCATAAGCTACAGTCTCTAAAGTCAAGATGCCGACATCTAGTGGGAGAAGCAGATGTGTACGTAATCAGTGATAGCTGCCCAAACCTGGCTATGGGTAAGGATCATTCATAAACCTTTGAAAAATACAGATGTCGTATTTCACCCAGCTCGACTGAATTGACCTCCCTGGAAAGAGGCTCTGGGAAGCTGTTTTAAACTTGATCCCTAGGTGATTCTTAGGTGGCTAAATTGGTACTAGTTCCCAAAATGGCTGAATTGACAATACATATGGTATGAAGCCCTTCATTAAACATCCACAAAGTGCTATGGGGCACAAAAGTGATGGGATGAATCCTAACTCAGTTCGGTGGCTCTGAGTTAGAATCAGAGCACTCCTGGCATGTTTGAGGAGTGGCAATGACAGTCGGGTGGCTGGGATGAATGTGGAGGGGGAAACAGGACAATGAGGTAGACCAGGGAGACTGATGAATGACATACTATTAGTAACATTTTAGAGGCTACTACAAGCAATTAATACACCAGCTGCCTTAAAGTAGAATGGGAATAATTGCTTGAAGTTCAAAGGTGGGTAAGACCACTACGGGTACAATTGGTTTGAGAGGGCATCATGGGAGTGGTAGGGTGTAGGAGAGAAAAAATTACCTGACTCTTAGCTCCCATACATACCAGATCCTGTCTTGCCTTCAGCCTGTCCCTTTGAGCATGAAGATTCCCAAGGACTGAGCCCTTCCAGGGTTTGGGAACCCTGCTATGGGAACAAAAGCAGACTCTCTTGGTCATTACCTGAGAGCACTGGCCATAAAGAAACAGGACTTGGGATACGATGTCTTGATCAAGCCTGGTGAGGAGCTGAGCCTTGGGAGCGTGGAGGGCCACGGCTCCATAGATGACCATGACATCAGTCTTGCTCAGGCTCTTTTTCCCAGAAAAAATACCCTGAGGACAAGGAGAGGCATGAAAAACATAGCAGAAGGGGGTTCTTTTCCTCTTATGTCTTTCCCCAATCCTACGGACAAGTACAGGGGTGAAGAAATGAGACTGCGATGAGGAAAATTTGTCTAAAACAGATACTCTTGTTTGTCCAGATTTAAACACCCTGGACCATGTTGTTGATGGGTCAGGCTTTAACAGAACTTTCTGCGAGGAGGCTTGGGTTTCTTTTTACTCATCAAATTTGTCTCCTTCAGACGAGGCTGGGCGTACACAATGGGAGCTCTGTTAGGCCAGAACAGCTAGTAGGGACAAACATGAGCACATACAGAGCTACTTAGGACTGTCAGGGTCAGCATTAGTGACAGAAAATAGAGTAGCCTTATTATCCAGCTGATTGTTCTGACCTGGAATAAAGACCTAAGGACTGGAATTAAGTACAATATGATCAAAAGCTTTGGAGAAGAGAATTGTTTTTGTTTTTGTTGTTGTTGTTTTGCTTTACCTTACATCGATTCATGAAACTCTTTTCCTGATCTTGGAATGTTTTAAGAACTTTTAAAACAGTATCCATGTGGTTCTCGGCACAGTATCCTAAAATAGAAGTTACTCCCTAAAATCAGAAAAGGAGATTTTGAGTTTAACCCTTCACTTATTCAACAAATATTTACTGAGCACCTATTATGTGGCAGTCACATTTATAGGTGTTGGGGATGCCAAAGTAAAAAACACACATCCAACTCCTTGTCCTTGTGGAGTACGCAACTAAGGGAAGTGGCAGGGAAGGGACATTAAATAAACACAAATTCAGTAAGTATAAATATACAGTGTTTTGATAGCAATAAATGTGATGGAGAAAAAAGAAGCAGAAAAAAAGGTGCAGTTGCTATTGGTTGGGGAAAGTTTGAAATTTAAATATGGCAGCCAGAGAAGACCTCATTGGTGGGGTGATATGGAGCAGAGCCCTGGAATTAATGAGGGAGTGAGTTGCTGGACTCTGGGAAGGAGAGCTCCAAATAGAGAGAAAGTAAGAGCCGAGGCCCCGGGACAACTGAGGAGGCCTGAGTGGATGACCCAGGAGGAAAACACCGCAAGATGAGGTCAAAGCAGAGGCGCAGGCTGGTTCCAGTAGAACCTTTTAGGTCATATTCAAGATTTCAGACTTTTAGTCTTAGATTGGTGGGGTCTTTTGAGCTCGAGTTGACTGACATTTGAAAAGGATCACTCTGTGGCTGAAATTTTATCTTAAGTGGTTAAGGTGTTTTTAATTAATTAATTTTTTAATTTAATTATTTTTCAAGTACAGTTTTCTATCTATTACTCCCATCCCAGCCCACCCTGCCCCGTGCTCCCCACCTCCCTCCCATTCCCCCCCCCCAAGTTGTCCCTGTGTCCTTATACTTGTTCCTCTAAATCCCTCCCCTATTTGATTTTGAAAGCCACAGGTAGCTCTTGTTTGGCTATGTTCTCTCCTACCCACCTTTTCTGCTCTCCATCTCTTTTGCCCCCGGCTGATTTCATCACAGTACCTTCATGGTGATTTGCTCACAAATCCTGTTTCATTTGGTTTGATTGCACAGCCCTGCTAGAGAACCCAGGGACCAGACCACTGTTACCATGGTCTCATCCAGCACCATTCTTAGTCCTCAGGTACCAGGCCACCTAGCCTCCATCACCAGACAATGCTTAGAAAAATCCCCCAAAGCTTGTAGCCTGACATTGCTATGTTCCTTGGTCATGGCCAGAGATATAATCCTCTCTGTGTTTTTTACCTTGCTGTGTTCTCACCCCACGATGCTCTGTGTTTCTCCTCTCCCACTCCATCTTCCTTCTTGTTTCTTCCCCGGCTTTCCTATGTGCCCTTATCTTTCTGTCATTTAATCTGGTAAAACCCAAGCTCTGCAATAATCTGACTCTCCAATTTACCTGTCACCTATGCCTACCCCTCATCTTCTAGATGCTACTCAAAAAGGTGACACCGCAGAGACAGTTGGTGGTGGGAGAAGGTGACTGCAACCCCAGCAGGGCCCTCGAGTCTGCACAAATCCCCAACTGTCTTCACTTAGTTCAATGCCTCTCTCTAGTTCCTCATAGCAATTCTCAATTTCAAACCTTTGTAGGGGACCGGTTTATTTTGGTCTGGCAAATGTGACTCAGCTCTGTACGGAAAACCTACAGAAGTGAGGTGGTAGGCAGGAGCCAGACCTTCAAACTGAGTTTTCCCATGGGAATCATGCCTAGAAAATGCGTCCAGACTGTTATGGCTTGCTCTTGCTAAAACTTCCTCACCCTGGTCTGAAACAGTAAATGTATATCGCCTGTCTTCAAGGTAATTTCCAAAGCCTGTGTGAACTTTCCCAAAGACAGAGCTAATCAGCTCGCCGCCTTTCCCTTCTGCACTTGTTATTTTCATTTCCTTGATCGTACCTAAAATGTAGACAATAATATTCTATGTAATAGATAATGAATCCTTTGATGCAAGACCCAAGAAAAACAATAAAAGCTTGTCTAGGCAAGGGTCGGGGCTCTCTCCTCTTGAGAGAGTGGCCATCCTGTCCCTTCTTTTCTCCACAGGACTGCCGTAGCCTGTGTACTTATTCTCATCTTCAATCACAACGGCCATACTCTGCTGGCCAGAGTCTGCCACAAACCTCTTCCTCTGAAACTGCTCACCAGAAGCATTTTATTTTCCCTTATTTTACTTTGGGGAACCTAAGGAGGATAGCTAAGCCAAGGATATACTGAAGCCAAGATCTGAATCCAGCTAGTCTCACTCACTGTAATCTGAAGTCTGGTGTTATGTGAGTGAGAGTCATGCTTAGGAGCCGGAAAGTCAACAGGCCTCAGGATTACAAATATCATGTGCCGACATGTTCCCCGTTCAGAGATCACTTACTAGGAGACGCAAGTGTGTGGGACACTCTGAAACTTGAAGTGAAGTTAAGCAGAAGAGGAATTAAAGAAGCTCAAATGGATGTCATGAAGTTTGTAAACTCCTCAGACCCCTTATTGCATGCTTATATCCAAAATAAACTTTATTTCCTAGTTTATAGCAGAAATGAAATGGCAACCAGGGTAGGGAAGATGGTGTTAGCAATAATACTAAGGGTAATAATGGATAACCAAACATTTGATTAGGACAAAAGAAATAATAGCAAAAAAAGCAACTTCAAAACTTTAGTAAGTCTGGTGGTATCTGGACATTTAATATGGGGAAAGGAACCCTAAACACCTTGGAATTCCTGAGGAGAGTATATAACACAACCCAATGACTATTTTTACTTGGTGATCCTCATTAACCCAGAGAGTTGTTTTTGTTTTGTTTTGTTTTTTAAACGGACGTCCTCTCCTTCCTCCACACTCAAATATGCTCTCCAGCCTAGGCTAGGGTAGGGGTAGGTAAAAGTGTTTTTGCAACACTTGCAATGCTTTCCAGGTTATACTTATATTCTCTCTAGGTTGAGGACTGTTGGTATGTACGTTTACATTAACCCTGTAAACTCAATGCTTTTGAAGCTTGTGATCACATTCAAGTTATAAAGCCAATGTCCAAATATGCTAAAAGATACTCTTGTTAAGTAAGAATGATAAAACTCATTTTTCAATATTTTTGTAAACATGGTTAAATAATAAGGCATTGATATTTGGACAGGGGATGTGTCACTTTTCTGTAAAAATTTGTTGGGCTATTCTGAAGTTACCTATGGATAATTCTAGACGAGTAAGACTTTGTCATGAGACTGACAGGTTTTTCTGGGTGGACTTACTTACCACTGTCAGAAGAGGGAATTGAGAGAAAGGGGTCCTACCTGTCGTTGATCCCCCAGTTGGCTGGGAGCAATCAGAAATTCCTTAATCTGTGAGCCTACAAAGTTTGTGTCTTGGCAGGATGCTAAGGTGGTTCCCAAGGCTTTCCAAAGGAATTTCTGGGAAACAAAAGACAAGAAACAGAATGTTAAAAGTTGGAAAGCAAGATGACTTTATATACTTTATCTCATTGAATCCTCATAACACCACACCTCGTGGAGGTGCGAATAATCTCTATTTTATTGGCCAGTATACTGAGGTTAAGCAGTTTACCTAAAGCTACAAGAGGAGCAAGCTGTAGAAAGTGCATTCAAACCCCATTCAAAATGGATGGCTACAGTGGGGACTGTTAGGTAGAGGCTAGTTGGAGACAGAGGAATGAAAGAACTGGCCTTTGAGCGTTCTTTTAGCTCTAAGTTTTTGCTAAACTCTAGGAGATTTTTTTTTCTGGACATAAGCTGTGTGCTAAGTGCTATAGCGGGGCTGGTATGTGCCTTCCAGTATTTGTTCTTCCTCCTTCTCTAGAACAGAACCCTGAATTTCAGTGAGCACATATCCATCCTGAAAACACAATATCTCTCAGTTTTACTCTCAGACAGCTGTGGCCCCATGAGTAGCTTTTGGACCAGAGTAAGATAAGAGAAGGTAGTATTTTCTAACAATTCTTCCCTCATTTTGATAGCAGTATAGACAAATTGGAACTTGAGTGGCCATTTTACAGTATAAGGTAGAGCTAAGGTCTCCCCGCTGGACGCCAACCTTCTCAACAGAGGTGTTGCTGTAACTGCCCATTTGCTGGTTGAAATCCTGGCTCAGCTGAATGGTCCAGGCTACATCATTGATCCTCCATAAAGATTCTTTGAGCAACTGCAGTAGGAAGTGGAAGTCAGATACACATGTGACTATTTAGTGTGCTTTCTTGGTCCTTTTTTGTTATCTTATTTTTCAAAAGTACGAATATGTATTAAATGAGGTTATTCCATTTCTCATTTAAAAACTATTTATTTCAGGACTTTTACTCTTCATTTATTTTAAAAGCCATATTCCATCATGTTCTGAATCCCCATTAGGAACAAGTTACACAGAATGTGGAAGTAACTCCGGGTCAGTGCCTCTCTTTTTCTTCTTAAATAAAAATTGCTTAAAAACTTTAAAAAAAATAATCTATCCTGAAACTTAAATTGAAGTTAAGGTTTTTCAAGTTGTGAATAGATTTGGAAAAATGCCATTAGTCAATGTTAGTTTGCTTTATTATCTACTTTAAAAAAGGGACATTTTTGTAACAAAGAAATAAATGTCTTTAAAAACCAACTAGATATACGGGCACTTTTTGCTAACTTCAGCTCTAATGACTAAATATTCCCAATTTCACCAACTGTTCTGAGCCAAGGCCGCAATCAGTCACCTGAAGCCATGTCCTTCCTCATTGAACAATTACATTAAAAGGGGTTGGTGTCTTTTTGGAGGACAAAAGCCACTGCAATTTCTAACATCTATTATTTTACCTATTTTCTTCTAAGTCTACAAAAGGACATTTAATCTCAAAACCAATGAAAAAGCCTGTATGCATTTGCTTCATAAGAACTCATGCAGTGAGTGGATCCTTTGAAGAGAAAAAAAATTAAACAGCCCTGGAAGCTGATGGAGAAGAAGGTACATGCAAAGAGTTTTGAAAGAAATGTAGAAGCATGCACAAGATTGGAAGAGGGGGAAAACCTGTCCTCGAGGCTTCTCTCTAGGGAAAGAAACTTTCTTCCTAATAAGAACAATTATTTTAAAATGGCAGCAGGGGGATATAAGGTAGGAATTTTGATGGGGAGGTGTGGTGGGGTGGAGGATAAAAGAAACATGAATAGGGAGAAGAGGTAGGTCCTAGAATTAATAACCAGGAGAGGAGACAGTGGCTTTTACATCTCATACTGGATAGTGGGTAAAAATCACTGTGGGAGCCTTTAAAATTTGTCGATTCTTACACCCACCCAACCCTCCGCCCTGAGATTCTGACTCTAAAAGGGCTGGTGATGGGAAGTGGAGGTGCTGTGGAGAGGTCACTGGAAGTTGACATTTTACAAGAAGCTGTATGTGAGTTACAAAATAGTGAGAGGGATGTAAACTACAGCACAGGGACTAGAATCGGTAATATCGTAATAGCTATGTATGGTGCCAGCTGGGTTCTGGAAATACTGGAGGGAACACTTTGTAAAGTATGTGACTGTTTAACTATGCTATACACCTGAAACCAACACAAAATAATACCAAAAAGAAATTGCAATTTAAAAAAAGAAATCCCTCAAAAGTAAAAAATAAAAGAAACGCATGTAATTCCTTTGCTAGGTCAAGAGCTCCCTGCTCATGGGCTTCTTGACCCCTTGTAGGCTCCTGAAATCAAAATCCTCCTTGTAAACCCAATGTATAACTCTTGTCTGCAATTTACCATTTTGGGAATTTGCATCATTTGGGGCTCTGGTTAGTTGCAAAAGTCCAAAAAGTTTTTCATGAGAGAAGATTCTTTTTCTGAAAAAGGGTGCAACATGGCCCCTTGGTTTTTAGAAATCAGGAAAGAGTGAGAAACAAACACAGAGGAGGAAAGGGAGTTGCATTTAGAAGCATGGAAGCAAAAATGGGTTTAGTCTGTGTTTCTTTATGTGAATGGCAAAAGAATGCAATTGTAAGGACAGAAAAAACAAAAGCCCTGAAAATTGGAGAAGATTTCAGAAAGACACAGAGAAAAATATTGGTAAGTGAAACATTCTAAACTGTCTTAAAATCTTAATCAAAATGGAAACTAAAGATTGTTGCTTAAATTATGGTGATTCAATGAGCATAATTCTTAAGTGATCACTTTAACATTTTAGTCCTTTTCCTAAGGAAAGCAAATGTTGCTGACCACCATTTGGAATCCAGATGGGTAACTCTGGCTGATTTCATCACCCCATCATCAACAATTAGCCCAGGTATTACCCTTACCTGAAGCAGCATGGTTTCCCACAGGACAACACTAGCATTCTTTCCTGGAAAGAGAAATTAATGCCATGACTGCCCCCCAAATCCAGGCTCAATTGCTCCCTTCCAAGGTCCCCAGAGGATGCCAAAGTCCCATTTCAAGCTTTGCTTTCACACGGAATGGTTATGTCAGATGAAATGTACCATGTTGCCCACTTTCAAGTGCTAGACGGGTAGGAAGAGGGTCTTCAATCCATATGAAAATCTAGACTTTTTGCTAATTTCAACAGTAACTACTGAAATGAACATTATTTTCATATTCTAACATGAATAATAACTTTTTAGAACAATACCAAAACAGAGTTTGTCTAAGTACAAGAAAAAGACCAGGGCAAAAGTAAAAGCTCCTGCTAAGGATGTCAGCTACCAGGTCCTGTTGCAGTAGAAGTTATCTGATAAAGAAACAGAAGGTGAGCAATCAAGGAAAAATACAGCGGTCCACCTTGTATATCGAGTTCATTGTTGTGATTGCTTAAAATGAACATAATGGCTTTATTCAGAGGAGTGATGCCTCCTTTCTTTGTGTTCTTGTCTCCTTGGGTAAAGACTGATCACAGCCCCTCGTACCTTCCAGAGGCTTCAGGAGCTCGGGTAAGCACGTTTTCCATAGGTTTACCAATTTGGGGTGAATTATCTCAGGCAGAATCTTCAAAAGTCCTATTGCACCAGCACCACGTAACTGCCCTAAACTGGCAAGCATGGATATTACCTGAAGGACAGAAGAGAAAATGCTGGTCAACTTTAAAAGGCCACCTACCTTTACTGTTACATGTAACAGTTATATATATATATATATATATATATATATATATATATATATAACTTAAAAGATAAATGTTACAAGGAAAAACTTTTATAAAAAGCCACCAGCACTTGGCTATTGTAAATTGTGCTGCTATGAACACTGGGGTGCATAGGTTCTTCTGGACTGGTGTTTCAGGGTTCTTAGGATATAGTCCTAGCAGTGGAATTGCTGGGTCAAAAAGCAGATCCATTTTAAGTTTTTTGAGGAAATTCCATAGTGTTTTCCACAGTGGCTGCACCAGTCTGCATTCCCACCAACAGTGTACTAGGGTTCCTTTTTCTCTACAACCTCTCCAACACTTGTTGTTTGTTGCTTTGTTTATGATGGCCATTCTGACTGGTGTGAAGTGGTATCTCATTGTGGTTTTAAGTTGCATCTCTCTGATAGCTAGCGAAACTGAGCATCTTTTCACGTGTCTCTCGACCCTCTGTATGTCCTCCTTGGAGAGCTGTCTGTTCAAGTCCTTTGCCCATGTTTTAATTGGGTTGCTTGACTCCTTAGAGTGGAGTTGTGTGAGTTCTTTATATATTTTGGAGATCAAACCCTTGTCTGAGGTATCATTGGCAACCTAAGTTCCTGCCAGTAAATAAATTGATCAAAAACTATGGTACATTTACAAAATGGAATTCTTCACAGCAGAAAGAAAGAAGGAGCTCCTACCCTTTGCGACAGCATGAATAGAACTGGAGAGCATTATGCTAAGTGAAATAAGCCAGGTGGTGAGGGACGAATACCATATGATCTTACCTTTAACAGGAACCTAATCAACAAAACAAACAAGCAAGGAAAATATAACCAAAGACACTGAAATTGAGAACAGGCTGACAGTGACCAGAGGGGAGAAAGGAGGGTATTATAGGGGAAAAGGGTGAAGGGTTTACAGGAACAATTATAAGGGACACATGGACAATAACAAGAGGGGGGATGGAAACAAGGGAGGGAGGTGGGGAAGGTTGGGGTGGTGGGAGGGGTGGGGGAAAAGGCAGAAAACTGTCCTTGAACAACAATAAAAAAGTTTAAATAAAGGCCACCTACATTTTCCCTTTTACTATTGTCCTGGATTCCCTTGATTCCTACATTAGCTATTCTTTTAATAAATTACTACAGCCCATTTGTACTTATTCTAGAGCAGAAATAAATAAAAGGTACCAACACAGATATATTTATTAATTAAAGAAGGGCACGTGGAAATAGTGCTTGAGTAAATAATACATGTGTGGCAAAAAAGAAAATGCAATCTGAACAACGGATGTGTACATTGTTTGAACAGTACTTATGGATCAAATTCAGTTTATGCTAATTTTAAAATCATGAAGTTTAACAAGCACTTCCGAGTGAGAAGGTAATCTTGGCAATTATAAACTTTCATGAGTATCATTAGTATAGTAGAACATTTATTATGCCTTTAGTGTTTGTATTTGTTTGGAATAGCTGTAGTTTTTATTAGCATTTACTCAGAACCCAGTTACCAATACTGGCTTCCATTTCTCCCACACTGTTTTATTTGTAACTCACTCACCAGGAGTCTGGCCAGGAGCTGCTGCGGTGAAGGGAGTTTCACTAGAAAGAGAAAGCAAATGTGCATGATTGCTGTGGGGGCTGGAAAGTTTCAGGTCGGGGCTTGGGGGGCAACCAAAGCCCCGCAGACTTTCTGAAAACGAGTCTCAGACAAGAGAAATGTTTTGCTTTGTTTCCGAATGTACAAACCAGCTCCCGTAGAGAGGACAAGGGCCGTCGACTCCACGGCATTCTTCTTCTTTCTCTCTTCTGCCATAATCAGAATCCTGATGATGTTGAAGAGGTGGTCCAGGGTCCCCGTGTATTCCGCAGGTACCACGAAAGTCAGGATTCTTGGCCAGAGCACCTGTGGAAAACAGGCCAAGATGCAAGGATTGCTTATTCTTTTCCATTACTTTTTCTAGGTCCTCACTGTGGGTTTGCTTCTGATTTGAAGAATTTTTCCCACTTATTAGTTTGCTCTTCAGGCCAAATCAAAACAAAATGATTAAACAAAATCTCTGCACAGCACATTCACTGCTAGTTGTAGTAAGGGTTGGTTGGTGTTTTTCCACAGGCAGTCGCTAGAACGTGGGGCAGCATGACCAATTCTTCATTACGAGGAAGTGGCCCGGGCACTGCCTCGCTGGGTCCGCTGAAGTGCCCCAGCTAGATAAAGCCTCTGGTCCACTTAAGGTGGTCTTTCACTGTCTCCTGGTTTTACCACGTACTTCTGACCACTAAATCCCTTCTCTAGTTGTTTAGCTTAAGCAAAATGCAGATTCCAAGGCCCCTCTCCTGAGGTTCAGATTATTTTAGGCTTCAAGTGAGGCCTGAGAATATGAGCTTTTAACATGTCCCCAGATGAGTGGGGATGTTTAGCATTCACTGCATTAGAACCACCACTGAACAATTAACACCATGTCCAGGTATGTCAGGGGAAGAAAAGGAGAGATGTACTAGGGTACTTACAAACTCTCATTTGCTATCCCAGTTATAAGAGATTAATTAATTGAGTAATTCCATACCTGTCTTTGGGTACCTACTATGTGCTAGGCACCTTCCTGTAGTCAGAGCATCAAAAAGCCGATGACACGCACAGTTGTGTCTTTGCTCCCAAATGGGCGGAGCTTTGGAAAGATGATCAGAGTAACTATAAGGGGGGACAAAGACCCCTCACCTGAGGCATCCCAATGACCAGTGGGTCCAGCGCTTTTAAGACCTCCAGGCTTGTTTCCCGGACAGACTGCTCTCCCTTTTCATCCTCTTGGGAGATAGGTTTCCTTGGTTTCTCCTTTAAGAAATGTGAAAAAGGTGGCTTGTTAATGCTCTCTCCTGTGGGTCCCCTCTGACTGTACAGGGGTGTGCTCTAAGACCCTGGGTGCAGAATGCAGTCACTCAGCAGCAGGGGCTCCAGGGGCCCAGCCACCTTGGTCTTCAGCATCTGGTCCCTGTTTTGAAATGCTTCTTGGATGAACGGGTTAGAAAAAACACCCCTGGCTGAAGCTGAAAAGCAAATGGTGAGGTTCCTGAACCATGGACATTCCCTCTGCTTTGCAGGCCTTCGCCATTTTCTCTGGGACCAAAGATGTCACAGGTAATGCCTCCTTGTGGAGTGGACTGCAATTTCAGTCGTGACAAACTTGCTGAAATCACTGAGATCTTACAAACGAAGCTACCCCCAGTGCAACAAGTACTGTTCTCTCTAATTCTAACAGCTCATTTTCTCTGCCTCTCCCCACATCACCCGCCAGCCTTGGGGGGCCAGGCTGCCTCCTTTTTAGGAAAAACTGTGATTTAACTGCCTTGTGTTTTGTCCGGGTCAGAAGTGATGTCAGTGAAAGGGAACTGATAACACTAGAGGCTGAAAAGCTTATGATAAAAATGATGAAAGTTAAATATCGCTTCTAACTCAGTTGTTGCATCAAACCCCAGCCCTTTCTCTCAAAGTGCAGTCAAGCCACCCACGCCTGTTACAGAGCAGCACTTGAAACTGCTCCCTCTTCATACCAGACTCTCGTTGGACATTGCAAACTGGGAGAAGACGTAATGGATCAGCGGCCATCCTTCCCTGGCTTCAATGTAGCATTTTTCACACATGGTTTGGATGAGGAGGAGGGTGGAATTTCTCACCTAGAATAAGAGAAATGCATTTGCAACATTTTACTATGTAGGGGAGAATAGAAATTTAGCTTCTATTCTTTAACCTGGACGGATCATCCCGTGGGAATCTTTTTAAAAAGGGTATACATTGAATAATGTGACTGTAATAGAGCAGCAAATAATTTGTAGGTTATGATTAAAAGGTCACAAGATAAGCTCTCTTTAACCAAAAACTTTCTCTTTAGCTCCCAAGACATGCCCTCTGTTCTTATATATATGCAGTGTTGGTGACTTTGGGCTAAAACACTGCCTCACTTTAAAAATCCTCAATGGTGGATAATACATTAAAGTAAAGTTCCACAATTCCTTATTCACAAATCCAAAGTCTAACAACTCTGAAAACTGGAGTTTTAGTTTTTAAATTTGGTGCCGACTCATTAGTGGCAAAACCCCAAACGGAGCCGTTTTAAAGCTATTTGTAATCTTATTTTATGTAGTGTGGACAGCTATACATTTTTTCCAGAAATATTAATGATTCTGACTGTGGGCTATTGTCATGGTAATGCTTTTCTAAAATCTGAAGAACTACAAATTCTGAAATATATGTGCCCCTAAGGACTGCAATAAAGTGTTAGGAATCTGTGTGACAAATTTTTCATAATTTGGCTTCCATTAGTTTAGTGGTCTGCTTCCCTGGAGGACAAAAAGCTCAGATCTAATCCCTTAGTGACCTGGTCTTTTCATGGAGGCCTGGGAAGGAAAGGATGCTTTGGACCAGGGCGGCAGAGCTACGGGGTGGCGATTAGCAAAAAGGTCACCCAGTGGTCTCACAGGAGGAGGAAAAAGGAGGTGCACCCTCTCCGCTTCTGCCCCAGGAGCTGCCCTTCCCTAAAGTTTCTGTGCTCTTTTATTCTGCCCTAAAATCTAATGATTCTTTAATTGGCTTGGCCAATTACTGGGCCAGATTTTTCTGTATAATTACTCCATTGTTATTTATTGCACAACTTTTATTTTAAACACAGTCACAGTCGATCAAAGGTTCGTATGGGGACTTTTCTCCTCTTTGTTGGCTTCTGGGTAGGGCTTTGAGCCAAATGAAATATGATTTTCATACAAAAAAATACAATTACTGATTTTTAAAAATTTGTATTAGTGTAAATTTTATATCTTTCCTAACATGAAATACTTGTTCAAATAATCTGGAAATATTGAGCAATCTCTTATGTGTCAGTCTTGTTCTACTTGCTCCCTGCTTGGGAAATAGGATGTCTATTCATAGAGTAAGGTCAGGGGTTATTATTTTTTGGGGGGAGGTATATTATTTTTATAATTAACAACTTATTTCTAAACCCTTTATTTGAAGAGCATTTCACAGTGATGCTGTGTGAAAAATGCTTTTTTCTGCTGAGAAGCCCTTGAACTGAATGTGCTTTAGAACTGGATTTTAATTGGGTTAATTTTTTTCAGGAAAAATGGAATTCTTTTAAAGATAGAATTGATCCAAGTTCTTTATAAAGTCTCATACGTAGATCCTTAAACCATCAAAACTGTTTGGTTTACTCCTAAAACTACCACCAACCACATAAAAGTCCCTGTTAATTCTCTTACTTTTACACTGGGGTCACCCAGGACGATTTTGACTGTTCTTTCGACTGCAGTGATGTGGTCCCTCAAGCTGGGCTCTGAAGGGAAGACGAGAAATTGAGAGGCGTGGTTCAGCAGGAGCACAGTATGTTCTGGGACTGATGGCAGCCCATTAGAGTTCTGGTACAAAACTGCAAAGTCTCTTGTCCTTTACATTTTATCCCCAGTTGATCCTGGTATCCTCTCCTTCTCCAGCTCTTTAAAGATGTTGACTACATTCTTTGCTCCTTATTATATTTGGTTCCATCTTGTTTAAAGCTAAGTTAGAGCATAAATGGAATTCAATACATTCAGCTTTAAATTTTGTGGAACTACTTCAAATCTCTTGTTCGATTTTTTAGTAAACCCCAGTGCTAACTGAATTTAAAAGCTATTATGATGTAGTGCAAAACTGAATTATCATATTTTATTAATCCAAGCTATCATCAATGTTATGAAGCACCCTCATTTTATATTGCATCAAAAAAAAGAGAAAAACTATAGTGGCTGGTTATAATAAAAAATGCTGTCAATCATAAGATGCATTCCAATATTATGAAAATATGTGCTTCTTGGAATTAATGAAATATGATAGTTTATTAAATTCTGCTCTTTTCTTTATGTACTAATCTCTAGAATACTGTGAATATTTCTTACAGACTGCCTGTTTATTACGCCACTTAACCAGCTTACTAAATCTTCCAAATTCTAAATTAAATTCTCAAATATTATGGATGCACTGTCATTATCAAGTCAGTGCATCCATAAATATAATAAAAGAAGGGAGATAACTGAAAAATGGCTGTTTAAAATTAGTAAATTGCAGACAACCAAGAAGACAGAGCTTCACTGGAATATGATGTTCTATAAACATCTGAAAGACGAGGGAGGGCATTAGAGCATGTGCAAACTTGGGTTTTCTTCCTGATAGAAAATCAACCACCCTGGCTTCATCCCCATCGCTTACCTTCAGCACCGATAACCAATCTTAACAAAGCCAAGATTCCCCTCCGAATGGCTTCATTATTACTTCTTATTTGTTCATCAAAAAATTCCATCAGGTCTGCAGGGTTGGAATGGGCTGCAGGTTTAAGAAACACTGGCATCATAAGAACTTGTTTTTCTCTTCAAGTAAAATATTTGTGAAGGGGAGGGGGGAATTCCATGAGGGTTGTCCAAGTCACTCTTAGGTTCATAGTTAGATTTTATTTGTTCTTTCTTCTTTAGTATCATAGAATTAATTAAGTGGTTAATACCAAAAATATGCCGACACTTTCCTGGTTCTAGAACTGAGAGTTTTATGTCCAGATGACCAGTCACCCTATATACTGCACTCTTTTGGGGAACAGGTGAGATAAGGGCAGGCACAGAACACTGTGAGTTGAAGAAACACTGTATGTGTGAAAGTAACTAATGTTGACAGTTTGCACACCCTTCATTCACCATTGTTACCATGGTCACCTGGAGACATTTTTGCTAGAAACCCTCTGAGTGTTTGGTCCTACCTAGAAGGAGGAAACAGCTTGAAGCTTCTATTTCATTTTCCTTCCCTGGAGGCTCTGGGACTCTGCACACCTGAATGAGAGAGAAAACGCAGGTGGTAGATGTCGAAAAGAGAACGCTGGCGTGAACAAAACAGTCAGATTGGACAGCATGGTCTTCTTACCTGGTGGAGCAGATTGATGAATATGCTTCTTTTCAAGTCCTTTGGAAGGCCAATGTCATAAAGGACGGCTGCGGCCAGTATTTGCTTCAGGCTCTGGAATCAAAGGTGAGTTGGAGGCTGCCCACAAAGCAGCAAGCACAGGATGTGGAAGGCAAGTAATTATGTTTTCTCACAACAAATCCATAACCTTCCTGCAGTTACCGGTTTTGTTTTGTTATTTTAAGTGATCTGCCCTTCTACCTTGTTCAGTGCTTCAGCTGGCTGAGAAAAGTAATAAGAACCCCTTCCTGGAGTTCCCATCATCCAGCTATGCCAGCTTCCAGCTGCCTTGCATTTCCAAAGAGGCATTTTTAAGTTCAGCTGCCCACAGAGGTATTGACGTTCTTTAGGCCCTCTTGAGACTTTGTGTGCTCTAAGATGGTTACCAGTGGACTCTGAATCAGTTCTTTAGGATGTGTCTCTTACCTGAGTGACATGGAAGTCAATCTCTTTGTCTTTATACTGGTTCAGGAGCCAGGGCACCTGGCCCAGGGCTTGTTCACAGAGGTCTTCCCAGTAGAGCAGCAGGCTCACGGTGGGGCCGTGGGCCTTAACGATGGACAAGGTCTGCAGAGGCAGTTGGGAAAGAGCACTTCTAGTGCTTCATTATGCTTTTTACGCATTTCTCAGAATACCAGGAGATATAGAGCCCCCCGCCCCTGCCCTGCCCCCGCCACTCCCCACTCCCTGGCCAAACTTTACTCACTGCTTTCAACCAAAAAATGTTTCTAAAAACTTTCAAAAATGTTTAGGCTAAGATCATTGCATGAGGCAGTTATATTTACAATTGTATTTATATTTATATCAACATCTATCTCTGTGTTGATTCTCATTTCAATATTTGTCCCACTTATTTCTTTAACCTCTCTCTAACAGTCACTTTCTTTCACTATACCAACACATTTAAAATTTCCTTCATATTAAGAAATGATTTGATTCCATATTACTTTGACCAACTATTATCCTCACTCAGTTTTTTTTCTTACTCTCAGAGCAAAGTCTTTTGAAGGAGTGGTTTCCATTTGCTATTTCCTCTTCCCTCCTCTAGTGTATCCCCCCCCCCAATCCACTATAATCTGGCTTCCACTGACATGGAATGAACAAATGAACAATATCAATGAACAATTGACACTGACATACAAAAAATGAACAAATATACATGTAATATGTATTGATTACAAAAGTTTAGAAATCCCACAAGTCATGAAGAAGAAAATATTGTATCCACAGTTCTCATAGATAATCACAGCTTAGTGAATTTTTAATATGTTCTTTCTTTCACTTAAAAAAATCTTTTCTCTATGGATTTACATTTTTAAAAAAATTGATATCATTCTTTTAATACATAGCTCTATATTCTACTTTTTCTGCCTAATATTAGATGGTGAATGGTTTTTCTACTAGCTAAATTTTGCTGTACAAAAACCTACTTCCAAAGTTAATGCACATAACAACCACCATTTATTTCACTCAAGACTGTGTGTCAGTTGAATTATTCTTCTAGCACATTTCTGTGAAATGAATACTTTTCAAGATTCCTCTTGCTTGAACTATGCCCATGGATTCTAGATCTCTCTTCTTCTTTGAAAAAGCCTCCTTTCTTATGCTGTGAGATCTCATTCCACTTGGTTCCCTCACTCCTTCAGCAGCCCATTCTCAGTTCCCCACTGTGAGTTCTTCTTCCTTTGCTTTTCCTTAAATGTTCATTCCCCTAACCCAAAACTTGATTTTTGGTCCTTTTCCACTCCACATACTTTTTTTTACATTTTATTTTTCAATCAAAATTTGAAATCAACACTATTTTGCCTTAGTTTTGGGTGTGCAGCGCAGTCAGTAGACATTCATTACAGTTCCAAAGAGTTCCCTCTGATCATGGAACCCAGAGTCTTCCTGAACAACTCCATCCATAGCCACCTAGTCAGTTGTCACTTATATAAAGCTGTCACTTATATAAATCTGTGCATCTGGCTTTTGCTTTTCTTCCTAACACTAATCTTGAATATCCCCAAATCTATTAATATCTCCAGTTGGATGTCCCATAGGCATTCAAGTCAGAATATTGAAAATTAAACCCATTTTTACTACTGCACCAAATATGTTATTCCTTCTGTTTTTCCTCATCTTGATTAATGGCCCCAACATTATTCAAGTTGGAAATCTAAGAATCATCCCAGATTACTCCATTTCCTCATTATCTGTGCCACGTCCTGTTGATCCTATTTTTCAGCATGTGATTTCTTTGATCCCCTTAGTGTTCAGGACCTGGGATGTTTCTAGAGCCTCTTAATTGAGGCTTTTGTTTTACTCCACCCCTATACCGAATTCATCTTTAGCATCAATATTATAATGATTTTTCTGGCACTTAAACCCTTGTTTAAAAATTTTTTAAAGGTGTGTCATTTCTTAAAAACAAAAAGTCCAAACTCCTGAGTAGCATTCAAGGTTCTTCATTATGTAGCTAAGACTTTTCTGGTGTCATTTCTTTCTGCTTCCATATACCTTCCCCCTGTCCCCTTGGCGTTTTCCCACCAGACTCGCTCAAGTGTGCATGTGATCTCATCTCCAACTTCTGCTTCCGTAGGTTTTATTCCCTCTTTAGGGAATGCATTTGCCCTGTAGTAAATGACTTCAGGGGTCAAAAGCTCAATTCCAATGTCTCAGCCTTTCCAGAGCTCATCATATTTCAGCACTTCCCTCTGCATTCCTTTACTACTTTATATACCATCTTATCATTTGACTCTCTTGTGGGGAGTTAGAAAAGTAGTCATCAAATTTGTACTGAGTTTTGTTTTTCAGGTGTCCTGAAGAAAAGACTTCTATAGGATAATTTAAATATTCCATGTTTGCGAATAATTTAGCTAGCACAGCATGTTAAAAATAAATGCCTTAATAGCTTAAAGGATAGAAAAGAAACTGAATTAGAGAAGGTGGCTAAGTGGTAAATCTTTTAAAATGCAGCAATAGGAGATTAAATAGAGTATAATTTAGCCTACTTTAAAAAAATGATAACAATTAAGCAAGATAAGGACAGGATTATGTATACGTACTTTGTGAACTATTCTCCAGAAAGCATTGCAGTATTTTGAAGCAGTCAACTGAACTCTTTACATGTTATTTTATTTCACTGTGAAAGCCATACACGCAGGAAAGTTCTGTGGACTGTTGTTTTTCCTAACCAGTGACTCGGCCCAAATGTTGGTTATGATATATGACACGAAGGAGCTAACACTCCATATGTTTTTTGTTTTAGCTTGTTTATTGTTCTCTCCACACATTGGAATGTCAGTTGCATGAGAGTGGGGATTCTGGTTTGTTTAACCTCTGCTGTGTCCCCAGCACACAGAACCGTGTCTGGCATGTCGTGCAGATCCAGTAAATATTAGTTGGAAGAATGAGTAAATACTGATTAGCACTAAGAAAAATGAAACTTTTGATAAACCTCATAAAAACAACCCATAGCTTTCCAAAACTTCCCCCCAAAACAAACAAACAAAAAAAACCAAATGAAGTTAACAATCATGTGAAAAAAAAAGAGGAAGTTGCGCCAGCACAAGAGAGCTAGTCCGAGGCTCCACTCACCTGCACGGGTGAGGCCCCGGGGGCCCACTTCTCCATCATGTACCGGAACAGCATGAGGATCTTGTCAGACAGTCGGTTGGCATCCAGGCGGGGGTAGGGGAAATCTCTCCAGTGGTTGATGTACTTGTAAATGGCTTTGCTGAACTTTTCAAGGGCTGCATTTTAAAAGCAATGACAGACTGAGAAAAATATGAAGGCGGGAAGGACCATAAAATAATTTGAAAAGAGAAGTGCTGATGATTAGCGAATATAGTGTAATAGTCTATAACATCTTATGACTATACCAAATAAAGATATAGAGTGTTCAACCACATTGGTAAAATGTAAGTTGAAACTATAACAAGATACTATTTTATAACATCAAATAGGGTAAAATCTAAGACAATGTCCAGTATCGACAAGGCTTAAGTGCAGCTGGTATTTTCATATACTGCTGGTGAAATTATGAATTAATACAAACACTTTGGAAAACTATTTGACATGATTGACCAAAGCTGACCCAGTGACCTCTGTGACCCAGATTCCACTTCCAGGTAAATACTCATTAGCTGTGCATACATACAGGCACTAGAAACTTATACAAGAATATTCATATTGGTTTTTTTATAATAGCCCCAAAGAAAACAGTCCATATCTGCCAAAAGTTAGACTGAAAAACTACATTTACTGTAGACATGTAATAGTTATACAGGAGTGAAAATAGACCACAGCTGCCCAAAGCAACACATACGAATCTGACAAACAGGCAGAACTGATCTATGGTGATAGAAGTCAAGACTGTGAGAGAATGGAGAGGGTGAGGACTGAGAGAAAGATGGAGACTTCTGGGGGATTAGTAATGTCCCACTTCTTGACTTGAGTGATGGTCAAATGGATGTGTTCACTTTGTTACAGCTCATCAGCCTGGAAGACCTTGGGCCAGTAAAAATGTCATTTGGGCCACTAACCCATATGTGTTTGCATCAAATGTATCAAATAATATTATTTTTCCTTCAGCCATCATTTTACCCCCTTTCATGGATGATAATAAAATTCACAATTTCCTATGAAAAGAAAACTTTAAAAAAGGTGACAAGAATCTTAGCTTTAGAGATGCCATTCTCTCCAAACTCTTTCTGAGAATCTCCTGCTATGCTTTATCACAATCTTTTGTGCATGTGTTTGTGTGTGTGTGTGTTTCACACTGGCCTATAAGTAACATGAGAGAAAAGATGATGTCTTATACATGGATGGTATTCAATGCAGCAGATATAGGCAGGGTCTACTTCTTTGCTGATTGATTGAATGAATAGATAGGTGGATAGACAGCTATTGAATTTTATGCCTTTTCTTTCTTTAGTGGCAGCCGGGCAGAAGTTGCTCTAGGGCCAAATGAAACTAGATAACATTATAGCACAATGACAGAGAATTCCCTTATTCATTGCCATAATGATTCCTGATTTTCATTTCTTGTACTTTTTTACTTGCTAATCTTGCAAGTAAAAATGCTATCAGAGGTGCCAACATTTATTTACAGAACACAGTGTTAGCTGTCATTGTAAGCAGGGAGAGCAAACGGTATTGAAAAGTGCGTTAATCTAGTACAGTTGCTCAAGTCCTTGAGTCAGACTGTTATAGTTTAAATCTTGGCTCCACCGCATAGTAGCCATGTGGCCTCAGTCAAGCTGTTTACTCTTTCTGAACCTTAATTTTCTCATCTTCAAAATGGAGGAAAATGTTATCTGTCTAATGGGATTACTGTGAGGGGTTAACGAATCACCCAAGGAAGTGCCCAGGCACATAGACCATTCTTAGTATATGTCAGATGTCAATATTACCTTCCCTGAGGACAGAACAAGAGGAAAAGGGCAAAAAAAGGGAATGGAAAATAGGTAAAGTAGACATTCCTGACAGCATGGGCTTTCAAATAATACAAAAATAATCATATTGGGGATGTTAAGGGTGAAAGCAATCTTAGCACTCAGTTTATTTGATGGTTTTAGAGGTGAAACTGAGATTGAGTGAAGGTTGGGGGTGCTTGATGCCTCAATAGCCAATCAGGGACAAGGGTCTGGGTCTCCAGGCTCATCTAGGAAGCCTCTCACTGTGCTGTGAACGCTCCTTCCTGGGCATTCTGGGGCATGCTGTTCCTGCAGACCCTCGATTACTGTAGATGCATTCCAGTTTGAAGGTGGAGGGGGTTCATGACCATCATTTGTTTACCCATTTTTCTTGATTTTATGATTGCTTATATTTAATTAGATTGTGTACTTATCATGATTACAACATTGCATTATAAAGAGATGTTAAAATTTAGCCAACTGGTAAGAGCAGCTAAGCCCTTGTAATCATTGTAGAGAAATTGTGGCCCATTTAAAGAAGGAAGCCAGTAGAAATGGACACCATACAAGGCAGTGGAAAAGTGTAGACTGGGTGCTTATATAGACCTGGGTTTGAATGCCATCTCCACATCTCATTGGCTGTGTCACCACCTTGGACAAATTGCTTAACTTCCATGATTCTTGTCTGTAGAATGGTCTAATAAGTACTTACTGTGCAGAATTGTTGTGTGGATTGATAACTCTCTGCAGAGGGCCTTCCATATGGTAGGCACTCAGTAAATGGTAGCTATTAGAAAGAACAAGGCTGGAATAAAAGAAAAATGAGATATTTGTTCCATTCATAGTCTGGTCCCAAAGCAGAAAGCACAGGGTACCCACCAACACAGAAAGCTGCTTTCATCCTTTCCTCCTCAGCCAGCCTGAGCATGGTTTGCATGGTGAGCAGGGTCATCATCATGAAGGGGATGCTCTGGGATGCTGCAGTGAGGGGCCAGAGAAGAAAGGCATTATCTTCTCACATGGGGGATTTCTGTGACTCCTCCTCATGCCAACAACAAGCATTTCCAGAGGTGCAGTAGGAAGATGTTCTCTATTCCGTCCGCACCATAATGCCAGGCTACAGTTAAAGAATTAAGGAATCACTGGCTTAATGTAAGGTACTAGCTATATAGCCACCTGTACCTAAGTTTAGTAGCAATTACTTATTTGGATGATTATTTCATTAACGTTCATCTCTTCCATCAGAACTTTCCTATATCCAGAGGGTCTAGCATCTTAAGAAACCCTTGCTTTGTGTAAGTTTTCATGGTTTGCAGAATATACCTTGTAGAAAATGTGCTTCTGCAAACACAAAGCTGGATGTAAGAGAAGGTGAGGTTGGGGGAAAATCCAGCCAAATTCAGAGCAGCATGGACCAGTGGCAGTCAGCAGGTTCATCTTGGCCCATACACAGCTGCCCAAATCCCTGTATCAATATTCTTCAGTTCGGCACAAGGTAGAGACACTCTCCCTTCTGCTGTTTGCTCCCACTGGGGTTTTCAACAATTAGTGAGGGGGTTGTTTCCCAGGAAGTCATGCAAAGCATTCCCTCCATACCGTAGCTGGTCGCCAGCTCAGCCAGGGCGAGCACAATGAACTCATTGGGTAGCTCCAGGATCCTGAAGTTACTTTGTACTTCATACATCACAGAGTTGAAGTCATGTGCAGCAAGAGACACCAGAACCTCACCAGCCAACATTCTGATTTCTCTGGGAACCTGTGGAAGAAAAGGAAGACAACAAGGAGGACAGGAAGAAGAGAGTAAGTCTGCAGAAAGGAATGGAATCCATAATATTTGTAAGTTCCCCTGGGTTTGGGATAGCTGGAGAACAGGCTATTTACAAACCTGGGGCAAAAGCCTCAGGGTAGCTGTACGTAGCTGGGAAATCAGAGCTAATTCAAAAACTAAGTTATAATGGGATTCTTGTAAACTTGGGGTAAATAGATACTTTTTCACTAAGATACCAGACACCATACATATAGGATTTATGTTTTATGTCTGAGTGATATGAAGTACTGTGGTGGAGTTATGGTGATGGGAAGGCCATGGGGAGAGAAAACTGGGGCTAGGAGTCTAGAGCTTTGGGTTTTAGTGCTGCCTTCATCTAATAATGTCTTTGTTATTGGAGATACTTGCAGGGACTTCTGCTCTTGGTAATGGTGAACTAGGTAAATCTGGTCAACCTTACTCCTGAAAAGTTGCCTAGAAAATCTCAAGCTCTGAAATTTTAATCATAGATTGTTAGTTCTCTTGGCAAGTAAGCAAACAAAAAATCCTCTCTGGAAGAAAATATCATTATCCTAGGACTCAAAATAATTTCTGCAAATAATTTTTCAGATACGATGCTTATGTACCTAGATAAGTAGGCACATAAAGAGATAAAATTTATATGGGAGCCAGGAAAACGTGGTTCTAGTCATTTGTTCTGTCAATACATAGATCATTACTTTGAAAAAAAACCTCTAAATATCAACTGCCTCATATAAAAGTAGATTGGATGATATTACCTCTAATGTCTTTCTTAACTTTGCCTCAGTTTCCTCATCAGTGAAAGGGTAAATAACAGGCACTGTTATGGTACCCAAGTTACCATGAAGAACAAATAAAAGTAATTTATGGTCCTGGCAGTGATGAGCAAGAAACCTGTGGATGTCTACCTGGTGCGGTTGGGTCACTCAAACCCCTGTTGCTGGTTGTGCTCCTGATTCTTTGTCAACAATCAAACTTACATTGTTGTCTCTCATGTCCTTAGAAGCATAATAAATCAGCCTTTGGACAATGGTGTCATCCAAGATGTCAGTGTTCTGAATAATGGAAGTCAGATGACTGTAGATGTCTTCCTGTGAACATACCAGGGATGCACAGAAATTTGAGTTGCAAAACTAAAGGAATCAGAGGAAGCCCAGATGAATACCACTGTTAAACTGAGCAAAGTATCTGTACTACGCAATAGATTTTTGCATATCTTAACTGGGGCTTCCTGAACATAATATGCATCTTTAGAAGTCAAAGGCTTTTAGGCAGAGCAAAGTTCATTCTAAAAACTACTTTAATTTGACTACATTTCTATGGCAAAGTCTCACTGAAGGCAAAGGTGGACTACGGGACAATCAAGGTGTCTTGAAATCCCTGTTGTAGGGCACTCAGTGAGAGTGGAGATGCCTATCAACTTAACTGTTGCTCTTACTACCAGGGAGTGGCCATGGTATTTAGGAACAAACATGAATCCCAAACAGGCTGCTAAGCTACCAAACTTGTTCCTAAGGGAGTTTTATAGGCCCTTGTTCCATTCATGCCTTTGTGGGGAGAAAGTTGAGATTTGTTGTTGTTGTTGTTGTTGTTTGGGTAGAACTATAGGCTCTGAGAATTGAATGGCTTGACCAGATGCTGTGCGAGAAGGCTCCTGTAGATAGCTCCATGGTCTTTGGAAGATGAGAGACAGGTGTTCTAAAATCTCCAACAGCATGTTACCTCAAGGTACTGTGCCCATATTTAAAATGGGAAACAACTCTCTTTGAATACAGACCCTCACACGCAGTCAGGGTTGAGAACCACTGGACTGAGAGAGAAAAGCCTAGGAATTGTCCCTCTCAGGGAGGCTACCCTGAATAATTGTCAGGAGCCTTACTTTGGAGGTAGACAGGCTTGTGTTTGGATATAGTCCTGCTGTTCTGAGGCAAAGCATGTAATTTCTCTGTGCCTTACTTTTCGTAGAGGTCGAATGAAGATCATAATACCTACCTTGTAAAGCTGTGAGGAGAGAATGTAAAGTGATGCACTGTTGTTTGCAAAGCTAACAATAAGTGTACATCAAAGGGTAGCTATTGTTATTTTACAAAAGGTTAATGAAGCCAGATAGCCTTCACATCCCAGAGGAAAGAACAGTGAATTGTCAATTAGCATGGTAGATGACTACGGAAGATCTTTTGGGATTTTCGGAGGAATGCTGAAATTATACAGGAGGAGACTGGAATCCACAGGTTGTGAGTCCGACATCCCCTTGTCCACATACTCTTCTAAAAGATTATGGAAAGGGGCATTCTTTGCTAACTTCTGGAACTGGGTACTCTGATTCCTTAAATGCCAAATGAAATTGTTTAGAGATTATAATGACATTCATTGTAAGTGCATTTTCTGAAAAAATTATTTCTACATAAGAAACCAAAGATAAAAGAGGAGTTTGAGGCAAAGAGGATGTATATGAAATGCTGAAATAACCAAACTAGAAAAAGTGAATGGGAAGGGGATTTTTCTCTATTTTCCTTACCTTGCTGATAATATCTTCCTTGTTTAGCATGCCAAGAGTGAGGTTAATATCTCCAAAAGTCTCTGAAATGCATGGAGAAAAACGAATGGAATCTATGCTAAAATTCCCTCCCATTAATTGTAATCAATAGTTGCAGAAAAAGTTTCTCTCTCCTTCCCTCTCTCACCACCCCCCGCTACTTAACTGCCAGCTCTCAGTTGGCAGGAGCTATGTCTTACTCATATTTCTTGTACTTGAGATACTCAAAACTAGCCGATGCTAAGTATTTTTTCCCCAAACCTAAATTAAATGTGAAGGAAAAGATAAAAGATGCCAGATTTCTGTGTATCCCTCTAGTTCTGAGGGCATCGCCTGCCTTACATCCTTTCCAGCAAGGCTCAGCCCTCAGGTTCCGTGAGCTGAAGCACTTCACTTACACCTGACCAGAGCCTGAGACGGCAGCTCGGGGGCGGTTCTCCCTCAGCACACTTTCCACCTCCTCCTTCCACGCCCTCTTTCCTTCTGGGCCCTGCCAGTCCACCTTGTGGCCCCACGCTCATGGAAGCTTGCTCTTTCCTGATAAAAATATTCTAAAGGTTTTTGATGTGCCCTCTCTGGGAATATTTGTACTTGAAGACAGCTTTCTGGAAAACTAAAAGAATGATTGAGTTGAAGAGAATGAATAATTGTAGGCCCCACAGCAAGTTGGCAGAAGACATACTTTTAGAGACAGTGATTCTCCACAAGCCTCCAAGTTCAACAACAGAGCCCTCAGCATGGTCTTTTTTGGCAGAGTAGAAAGGCAACCAAACTTGAAAATTAGGGAAAATATTTCCAAAGAATTCTTCTTAATTAATCAGTATTTGAGGTTAAACAGTGTGTACCCAAAAAAAAAGGGGGTTCAAAGAAGTAACCTCACAGGGTGATCTGATCATAAAATCTTAAATGGGCGGGTCATGGTGGCTAGTCACACCTCCTCTGTGTGTGTGTGTGTGTGTGTGTGTGTGTGTGTGTGTGTGTATTGCTTGTTGGTTAATCCCTTTACACTTTTCACTCAGCCACACAAGCCTGTCACTTCTTAGTCAAAGGGTTGGCTATACCTTAAGCAAGCCTGTTCCTTGTTTCTGTGCATCTAGGTTACCACACCTTTGAAACAAGATGCGACCACCCTCAGGAGAGCACATACTCTTGTTCGCTATCCTGTAACTTAGTCCCACCTTGCTTCCTCCTACTTCTATGTGATCTTCCTTCGGTTCCCTCCTTAATTTCAAATGTATAAGTGAAACTGCAAAACTGTGATTTTTCCAGAACATTTAAGAACTTGTCCCCAGCCTATGTCATCAATTTAGCTCAAATAAGTCATAAAATTTATGTACAGGTTTGGATGTTTCTTACATTAACAAAAACAAATGGTCTTTCTTATGCTGTAGCCACTTTACCATCAGGCAGACTATACATTTTAAAGACGATGTAATCATCTGCCAGGCTCCTAGTCTATTCTTGGTCATTTACAATCAGTGTGATTTTACCATTTTAGAATTGAGAGAGAGTAGAGAGAGACAGTCTTACTTTAGCATAGCTTCTCATAAAACCTTTAAGGTGTGTAGGCCTCCCACAAGGACACACACCATCCCCTACCCAAATATGCGTGTGGCCACACAGACGTAAAACACCAAACTCCTTAGGCGAGTGTGAGGCTTACCTACAGTTTCCTCCTTGCCCTGAGTCATGTCTTTGCTATTTCAGGTGAAGAGATAGCACCTGCGTATCCGAAACAGTAGGCTAGAAATTCGAAGAACCAGGTTGGCGGGCTTCTCATACAAGGTTCACATAAGATTCTCTAACTGAAAGTTCCCTCCTTCCCTTGATGGGCACAATGACCTGGAAGCTCCAGCGATGGGCTGCTGTTGAGGAGGAGGACGCTGTGTTCTACCACTATGACATTTTCTTGCTTCCGAGCTCCTGCCGACCAACAAAATGGCTGCATCTCACCAAATATTGTCCCTTTAGTGGAGACCAGAGGATCTGAGAAGGAAGAAATTAGAGACTGGAACTTAAACCATTTTTGTAGACCAAACGAGCTCCTCTCTCTAAACTTGGGTCCATTGATCACAAATTTGGGAATGATTTTCAGTGGTCACTTTACAGGCTTGGTGGTGGTAAAGCCTTTATGGTGATCTTGTTGATTGTTCTACTTGGTGAAACTCAGTCACACAAACTGGGCATGCTCAGTGCACTGGAATCCCCACCAGGGGCAGTTGGATGGAATGTCCAACTGACGACAGCAAAGCAAAGCTCTACCTCCCTCCCGGCTCTCCCGACCCAACCCCTGTGATGGACTTGGTCACACTTCAGCCTCAGGATTTTTCTCTTGACTTCATTCTATCTTCTGGTTTTCAAATGATTTTTTTATTCAGACTTCTCAGCTATAATGCTTTCAACTTTACTAGTTTGAACTTAAATCTGGTCTCCATACCCCCCAATCCTAAATCTATATGACCACAATTTCCAAGTGTGTCCAGATGGCATGCTAATGTGACAGACTGTTAGAGGGAGTGGGAAGCATGTCCTTGGAGTGCATAGGTCTGGATGAGAAAGGGGCCTGGGTTGTGGGAGTTGGGGGGGGGTGCTGGGGGTGGCTCAGCACCGTGCTCAGGTCCTGCCGCTTCTCTGGCTATCTTCCCTTCATTAGTGAACTTTATTTCACATTCTGAGGTCAAATGCTTCCAACTAAATCTTTGAATTTACTGTTGTTTCCACAGACTGATATTTTGCACTGTACTTACTTAGGGGTTCTCAGCAGGCTGGTGTTTCAGACCATCTTCAGCTTCCAAGTCAGCATCATTACTTTCTGATGTGTCCACAAGTGCCTAGTAACAGGAATCACCTGGTGCCTTATTTAAAAAGTCCCTTTCCAGGTCCAGTTCAGACCTGGTAAATTAGAATGAGTCTCAGAAATCTGAATTTTCAATGAGTGCCCCCGGTGATTCTTAGGTTTGCTAAATTCTGAGAAGCACTGGCCAAGATCCTTGGTTGTCCACCCATTAGTGGACAACTGAAAATCTGGCAGTTACCTCAAGGGCATCCACTGGTTTGGGCTCAACCAGCAGCTGCTCATCTTGACACCACGACTGAGCCACTGGAGAAAGACCGAGAATTGGTGGATCAGAGGGGTATGGAGATGATGAGAGGCAGCCTGAAACTCCTAATGTCTTACAGGAAAAACAAAACAAAACAAAAAAACATTGGCAATTACATGCACTTAGAATCTTAAAGAACAATGTGCAATAATCAAGAGGAAGAAAGCTAGCCATTTAGGTGTTGTTAAAATCAATTTCTTACTCTCTTTGTAAGTGATGGCATAAACTTCTGTGAATGTCTGTACATAAAGAATTCTTTGATTTCACTCTGGCTGGTGTGGCTCAGTAGATTGAGCACCAGCCTGCCAACCAAAGGGTTACCAGTTCAATTCCCAGTCAGGGCACATGTCTGGGTTGTGGGCCAGGTCAGTCCCCAGTGGGGAGCATGTGAGAGCAACCCACATTGATGTTTCTCTCCCTCTCTTTCTTCCTCACTTCCCCTCTGTCTAAAATAAATAAATAAAATATTTTTTTAAAAAAAAGAATGCCTTGATTTCACACAGATTAGGAAAGTTAGATGATTGATTTTTTTTCTATTTATTTGCCAAGGGTTAGTTATTGTTTTCAGTGCAAATATACAGTATTCAGGTATGTTATCATGATCAAATATATATTCAAAACACCTATTTTTCCCCCAGAGCATGATTTGAGAGAAAAAAAACAACATAGAACTCGGGGTTCAGACAGCTGAACTGCATCTAAGTTCTGCTTCGAACTAGTTGTATCCCTCTGGAAAAATCAACTTCTCTAGACTGGCCTTGTGTTCTCAATTGTAAAATCTGAGGATCACATTAGGTTACCTAAGGATTATTATTTCCTGCACAAAGCAACTTAGTTTTTATTTTCCTGGAAATGCCAAAATCATTTGTAATGCTGTTTTTAATTCCTAAACAACAAGCTTATGATTTTTGGGTGTTGGATCTGTTGTGGATAAGAAATGCCCTATACTATTCCCTACATAGACCCAGAACAGAGACTTCCTTCTTCCTTGCACTGATAGAAGCAGCTGGTGATGGAGGGAGAAGAGGTCAGAGATGTGTCTAGGGATTGAATGTAAGACAACCACAGTGGAGGGCACAGTAAGAGTCACAAAAACCCCCAAAAGCCCAGTGCTTATGCCTCATTAATGTTTGTGGAATAATAAACCTCAAGGGATATTAGCCAGGCATTGCTAATATGAAATGTGTAAACAGCAGTTACTTTTTTTGTATATTATTAAATACGTTGCATTTTAAGATTGAGACTGATTTGAAAGTCATCCCTTCAGGAATTCAGAAAGTGCTCAGGAATTTAATCTAGGAATTTCCTTCAAGGACATTTGAAGATGGATTGATATAATAATTTCACTCTCAAATGACAGATAATTCAAGCCCCTGCAGATGAGTAAGTAATTTTCTAGCAATTTGTTTCTCCAATACCTCTCCTATTAGGCATCCCTAGCTTCATTACTAACAAGCGCCAGGAGGAGAACACAGACCAACTTTGTAATTTGGAGGAGTGAGGAAGCCCTTGACCCCCACAGACCTCACCTAATGCCTGGCATCACAGGAACTGGCTGGCTCCTTTCTGGAGCTCATTCGACCTTGGCTGAAGCTTTTAGAAAGACTAGGTTTTAACTCTTAGGGTGTATTAGTGAGAAATGAAACATCATGTTTTTGACTGAAGAATTCAGCTTTAATGGTGGTAGATAATTTAATGCCACTATTCAATGGTTGCTAAGATATCTCAGATTTTTATAATAAATTACTTGGGTCCCTTAACTTCCTAAGTAAGTAAATCCTAAAAAAAAAGTCATTAGTATTATATTTTTAAGGATTAAAAGATAATTTGATTACCTCTGGGCTATTATCTTATATTTAAAAAGCAAGAAAATACTTCACTTTTTTTTCTTAGGGAAATAAACACATCTCTTTTGTCTTTTGATTCCTTTTATAAGATTAAAAATACGTAATTCATTATTTTGGTAGTTTCAATTGCCTCTCTAGATATACCATAAAAATGTGGATATTTTTATGGTATACTTGGAGACTTTTAAAATCCTATAAATATTCAATAAGTTTGAAAAAAACAACTTATTAAGAGAAACTCTTGAAAAACATTTAAGTCAAGAACTAATGGTAAAATATTAGATCAAAGTTCAATTGATAAATTTTTGGTTACCAGAATCATTCAGTTATGAGTAGGGATTTTGCTGGAAAAGAGGCACATCTCAAGACCATAGGTCAAGGACTGAAAAACAAACCATGACTTTCACGGTTTGCCTTAATGTTAGGATAGGTGTTTCTTTTCTTTCTTTCATCATTTTTATTGTTATTCTATTATAGTTGTCCCAATTTTTCCTCCTTTGCCCACCTCTGCTCAGCCCACCCCTTGTTCCCACAGTCAATTTCCTCACTGTTGTCCATGTCCGTGGGTCATTCATACATGTTCTTTGTCTAGTTATTTCCACTTTTTCCCCTAATTATACCCCTCTGCCCTCCCCTCTGGTCACTTCCAGTCTGTCGCATGTTTCCATGCCTGTGGTTCTGTTTTGTTCATTAGTTTACTTTGTTCATTAGGTTACTCTTATAGGTAACATCATATGCTATTTGTCTTTACTGGCTTATTTCACTTAACATAATATCCTCCAATTCCATCCATGCTGTCACAAAAGATAGGAGTTCCTTCTTTCTTTCTGCTACATAGTATTCCATTGTGTAAATGTACCAGTTTTTTTTATCTGCTTATTTACTGATGGACATCCAGGCTGTTTCCAGCACTTTGCTATCATAAATAGCAACTCTATGAACATAAGGGTGCATAAGTTCTTTTGAATTGGTGAGTCAGCATTCTTGGAGTATATTCCCAGCAGTGGAATCACTGGGAAAAAAAAAAAAAAACATTTGCTATAGCAACAAGAAAAATTAAGTACCTGGGAATAAATTTAACCAAGAAGATAAAAGACCTGTATGCAGAAAATATAAAACACTAAAGAAAGAAATTAAAGAAGATACAAATCAATGGAAGCATATACCATGTACATGGACTGGAAGAATCAACATCCTTAAAATGTCCATATTACCCAAAGCAATCTAGAGACTCAGTGCAATTCCTATTTAAATACTAATGGCATATTTCACAAATATAGAACAAATACTTCAAATATGTATATGAACCACCCCCCCCCAAAAAAAATGCTGAAGAGCCTCAGGAATCTTAAGAAAGAAGAACAAAGTAGGAAGGAACACAATACCTGATATCAAACTATACTACAAGGCCACTGTAATGAACACAGTCTGGTACTGGCATAAGAACAGACACATACATCAATGGAACAAAATGGAGAGCCCAGAAATAAACCCAAGTCTCTAGAGTCAATTAATATTTGACAAAGGGGAGATCCAAGAATGGCTAAGGAATAAGAGAAAGCTAAACTAACCTTCTCCCAGGACCAATCTGGAATTACAACTACATTGTAGAGAAATCATCCAGAATAACCAACTGAACAATAACTGGAGAGAAGACTCATAATCACTACAGATACAAGAAACTTCATCATAACATGACTGGTACAGAGCATGAAGGAAACAAGAGGGCTGGCTGGCACTGATGGGTGGCAGCTGAAGTACTTGAGGAATATTTCAGTGACTGAGGGACCTCTGAGAAGTGTGGGGTGTGAACCCCCAGCTGGGCTCCCCAGCCTACAGCCCCAGAGCTGGAAAAGAACCCAGATAACATCCAGCTGCAGAGTTTCAATCTTCTAGGGAGAGACAGCTGGAGTCACAGAGAGCCTCTTAAAGAGCCAATGCACAAAATTTCAATTGCAACCACATTCCTGGGTGTGGGACAAAGGGGGACAGGGTAGACTACAGATGCTTTAGGAGAGACAGGAGATGGTGGCTTTGGGGAGAGAACTGAGGCAGCTGCCCCCAGGATCCCTGTGCTGAGTTATTCCCCATGCTGCAGAAGCCATTATTCTCAGGCAGATTACTCCCCTGAATGGCATTAGCCTGAGGGGAAGCAATAGCCCCACCCATAAGAATTACTCTGCCCCATCCTGTGTTGCCTAACCTGACTGCTGATTACAGATTGACTAGATTAACAACTAAAGGAGACAGCCATATTTAGTGGACCCCTGATTGTCTTGAACAGGCTGCCTAAGGACAGAATGGGGCACCATCTGGCATCACCAGAGGTAGATCAAGAAAGAGAAAAAAGTGCCCCTGCATAACGGCATACAATATCTGTTGAGTGGAGTGACCCTTAGTCAGCCATCTGGAAGGAAGGACCCATCAAAGAATGACCCAACAACAATCACAACCCAATTATAACCTGAGAGCCAAAATAAATGGCATAAAGGGCATCCCAAGAGCATCAAGTTCAGGAGATCAAGGAGACTGCACCACTGAATCCCACAGGTCTCCTACCACAGAAGGTCACACCACAAACACAAGGGGTCAAAGCAGATCAATCTAAGAAGCAGAAAGAAGCAAGAAGAGTCACCCAAAATGGGGAGACAAAGAAACAACCCCCAGCTGAAAGGAAAGGAGGAATGCCCAGAAAGAGTGTTAAATGAATTAGGGGCAAGTAAACTTTCAGACACTGGGTTCAAAATGATGGTTATAAAGAAGGAAAAAAAACTATCCCAGCATACTAAGTCTCTGGAATGGACAGTTTCACAGGTGAACTTTACCAAACATTTAGGGAAGAGCCAACTCCTATCCTCAAACTATTCCAAAAAAATCAAGATGAGGGAAGGCTCCCAAACTCTTTTCATGAGGCCAGTATTATCCTAATTTCAAAACCAGATAAAGATACAACAAAGAAAACAACAGGCCAATATCACTGGTGAACATAGATGCTAAAATCATCCACAAAATATTGACAAACCAGATCCAGCAATACATTACAAAGATCATACATTATGATCAAGTGGGATTCATCCCAGCGATGCAAGAATGGTATAATATTTGCAAATCAATAAATGTAATACACCACATAAACAAAATGAAAGACAAAAATCACATGATCATGTCAATAGATGCTAAAAAAGCAGTTGATAAAGTATAGCTCCCATTTATGATAAAAGCCCTCAGGTAAATGGGAATAGAGAGAGCATACCTCAACACAATAAAGGCCATATGTGAGAAACCTCCAACCAACATCATACTCAATGGGCAAAAACTAAAAGCTTTCTTACTAAGATCAGAAACAACACAAGGTTGTCCACTTTCACCACTTCCCCTCAACATAATATTGGAAGTCCTAGCCATAGTGATCAGACAAGAAAAAGAAATAAAAGGCATCCAAATTGGAAAGGAGGAAGTAAAACTGTCATTATCTGCCAACAACATGACAGTATACACAGAAAATCCTATAGGCTCCACTAAAAAAAACAAAACAAAACAAAAACTATTCAACCTAATAAGTAAATTTAGCAAAATAGCAGGATACAAAGTCAATATTCATAAATTGAAAGTATTGGTACACCAATAATAAAATATCAAAAACAAAAACTTGGAAAAATTTCCAATACTATAGCAACAAGAAAAATAAAGTACCTAGGAATAAACTTAATGAAGGAGGTTAAAGACATGTCTTGGAAAATTTTTTTCCAAGGAAGATACATTTTTGTATCTTCTTAAAGAAGATACAAAAAATGGAAGCATATACCATGTTCATGGATTGGAAGAATCAACATCATTAAAATGTTCATACTACCTGAAGCAGTCTATGTATTCAACACAATCCCTATTAAAATGCCAGTGATGTATTTCACAGATTTAGAACAAACATATGGAACCAAAAATGACCCTGAATAGCCTCAGCAATCTTGAGAAAGAAGAACAAAGTAGGAAGGAACACAATACCTGATATCAAACTATACTACAAGGCCACTGTAATGAACACAGTCTGGTACTGGCATAAGGACAGACACATACATCAATGAATAGAATAAAGAGCCCAGAAATAAACACAAGTCTCTATGGTCAATTAATATTTGACAAAAGGGGCAGAAGCATAGAATGAAATAAAAATAGCTTCTTCAATAAATGGTATTGGGAGATCTAGATAGGTATATGCCAAAAAATAAAACTAGACCAGCTTCTCACACCATACACCAGAAAATACTCAAAATTTATAAAAGTGTGACTTGTCTTGCTTCATTCTGCTTCTTAGATTGATCTGCTTTGACTCCCTGTCTTTGTGATATGACCTTCTGTGGTAAGAGGCCTGTGAGATTCAGTGGTGCAGTCTCCTTGATCTCCTGAACTTGATGTTTTTGGGATGCCTTTTATGCCATTTATGTTGGCTCTCTGGTTGTAACTGGGATTTGATTGTCACTGGGTCATTCTTTGGTAGGTCCTTCCCTACAACTGGCAGACCATTAGTCTCTCCACCTACCAGGTCTTGTACACTGTTGTGCTGCCAGAAGAAAACCATACAGCTCAGGAAACAAACCCGCACCCTCAAAAATAACCCCCATCCACAATCACACTATCAACAGCAAATGAGCCAGTATTAATAAAGGCATAAAGAGATTAAGAGTCTTATAAGAAAGAAAAAACAAATACAAGATGACTAAATGAAAGAAAAATGATTTTGAGAGGGTAAAGGGAGGGACAATAATAAGAGTAGGGGAATAGGGACAAGGTGAAGAGGGAAAAAAAGTAAAATTTACATTGTAAGTAATAAAGGGAGGGAGGGAGGCAGAATAGAGTAACAGAAGAGAAGTGTATAGTATTAGGTTTACACAGAAATTTAAAATATATATATAGTCAGAAAAAGTAAAAAGTAAAGTAAAATTAAAAAATTTTAAATAAAATTAAAATAAAATAGAAACCAAATTAGAGAAAAAGATCCACCAAAGTACTATCAACAACCAATGATCAAAAATTAATATTGATGGGATGGCAATAAGGGGGGAAAGAAAGAAAAGCTTAAGAGATGTCTAGAGGAAAGAGAAGTGATTTGGGGATGATAGAGGGAGAAGAAATACTAAGAGTAAGGAATGAAAACTAGGCTAAGACAGGGAAAAATGAAAATCTGAGATGAAAAAAAGAAAGGGCAGGAAGAAGGCAAAATGGAGTAGGGGAGGGAAACAGTAGAATTTGAGATTTGAAATACCAAAATAATGAAGATTTAGAAATAAAGTTAAAAAATGCAACAACAACCTATTATTCACAACCAACAAGCAAAGATTGGTAAAGGTGGAGAGAGAATAGGGTGTCTGAAGAGTAGGTAAAAGAATGTGATTTGACTAATGACAGGAAAAATGGCTTTGAGAGGCTGGACTTGGGAGAAATAGTAAGGGAAGGAAAACAAGATGTAGCAAGAAAGAAAATAAAATTTAAATTGAAAATAAGAAGAGAAAAGAAGGCAAAATGGGGCAAGAGAAGGGAGGAGCAAAATATGAGATTTGAAATAAACTGTAATGTAAAATCTAGTGACTTATTATGCACAAATTTGAAGAACAAGAAATCAGTGTTAGAAAGGTCTGCAGGAGAGAAACTATTTCAAATCCTGAAGAAGACAGGATGGAGTTTGTCTTGGTAGCATCTAGTATTTACAACTTTTTTCTCTTTCCGGATTCACCCCTGTTGATGTCAGACGGTGTCCCAGTCTGGCCTTAGGCAGCCTGTTGGAGATGAAGGGGTCCAAAATTTATGGCTGTCTCCTTTAGTTGTTAATCTAATCAAGCTGTAGTCAGCACCCCAGCTTAAGCACCACAGGGTGGGGCAGAGCGATTCCTATGGGTGGGGCTGTTGCTTCCCCTCAGACTGATGCCACTTGGAGCATAGTGCTCTGCTTGAGAAAGATGGCTCCTGTAGAATGGAAGATTACTCAGCCCGGGGACCCTGGTAGCTACTCCCTCAGTTCTCTCCCCAAAGCCTCTGTCTCCAGTCTCTCCTCAAGCATCTCTAGTCCACTCTGCTTGCCCTCTGCCAGAGCCTAGGGTAAGTGGCTGCAAATGAAATTTTATGTATCAGCTCTTTCAGAGACCCTGCGACTCCAGCTGTCTCTCCCTGGCATATTGACACTCTGCATCTGTATGTTATCTGGGTTCTTTTCCAGCTCTGGTACTGTAGGCTGGGGAGCCCAGCTTGGACTTTAGACCCCACACATCTCAGGGGAACCCCTGCAGCTGCTCAAATATTCGTCAAGTACTGCAGGTGCCACCTGTAGGAACCCAGCTCTCTTGCATCTCCTCTGCACTCCATACCAGTCATGTTGTATTGAAGTGTTTTCTTCTGTCTGGTTATAAGTCTTCACTCCAGTGTCTGTTCATTTGGTTATTCTGGATGATTCTCTGCAATGTAGTTGTAATTTCAGATTGGTCCTGGGAGGAGGTTAGTGTAGCTTCCACTCAGTCCTCCACCATTCTTGCATCTCATATACGTTTTTATCACCAGTTTCAATAATTATCAAGTCATAGTTCACCTCCTTTCATCCACGTCTGCCCTTCCCCTGCTTTTATGGATGGTTTTAAAAGCAAATCCCAGATTCAAAGAATCTACAGGTTGCTTTGGGTAGTATGGACATATTAATGATGTTCATTCTCCCTATCCATTAACACGGTATGTGCTTGCACTTATTTGTATCTTCTTCAATTTCTTTCTTCAGTGTTTTATAATTTTCTGAGTACAGGTTTTTTACATCTTTGTTTAGGTTCATTCCTAGGTATTTTGTTCCTTTTGGAGCAATTGTGAATGGCATTGTTTTCTTAATTCCCCTTTTTGTTAGTTCATTTTTGGCATATGAAAATGCAACTAATTTCTGAATATTAATTTTTTGTCCTGCTACTTTGCTCAATTCATTTATCAGTTCTGGTAGTTTCTTGGTGGAATCTTTGGGGCTCGCTATGTACAGAACCATGTCATCTTAAAATAAAGACAATTTTACTTCTTCTTTTCCAATTTGGAGGCTTTTAATTCTTCTCTAATTGTTGGACTTCCAGAAAGGCAAATACCATATGATTTCACTTATATGTGCAATCTAATAAACAAACTGAATTAACAAGCAAATCAGAGACAAACTCATAGAGAACAGATGACAGCTAGTGGAAAGGGGAGGTTGGGGGTGGGGGGATTGAGCAGTAAAGACAAAGGACATGGACAGCAGTGTGGTGATTGCTGGGGAAGTGGAGTGTAAGGGAACTAAACGGTAATGGAAAAAAATACAATAAAGATGAAAATTTAAATGAAGAGTCCTTAAAGAAAACATAAGCACAATACCATTATTATACTCCTAAAAATTAACAGCATTTTCTTAATATCATTAAATATTTAGTTTAAATTACTCAGAATATCATTATATGCTTTTTAGAGTTCATTTGTTTGAATATGACCCAGTTATGGTCCATCCATTGCGATTGGCTGATAGGCCTCTTAAGTCTATTTCCATCCATAGATTTAAAAAATTTGACATCAGTGTAAAGAATGATGTAAATTCTTCCCATTTCCTAACTAAATAGTCAATAAAGTCTGCATAATTTACTTGTGCTATTTGGAATATATTTGTTCTTGGTGGAATAAAATAAATGCTAAATCACTTACTGGCTATAGATCAGCTGTGAATTAGAGGTTCCTATGAAATCTTCCTCAGGTCCAATTAATTTGCTAGAGCAGCTCACAGAACTCAGAGAAACATTGCACTTACTAGATTACCAGTCTATTATAAAAGAGTATAATTTAATAACAGCCAGATGGAAGAGTTGCATAGTGCCAGGCATAGGGAAAGGGCAAGGACTTTCCATGACTTTACTAGACACTCTACTCTCCCCATTCATGTGTTCCCCAGCCTGGAAGCTCCCCAAACCTTTATTTTTTTTAATGGACATTTCATTACATAGGCATGAATAATTAATCATTGACCACTGGTGATTGAACTTAATCTCCAGCCCCTCTCTCCTCCTCTCAGGTGAAGGTCAGGGGTGGGACTGAAAGCCCCAACCCTTTAATCACATGGTTGGGTCCCCTGGCAACCAGCCCCTATTCTCAGGAGTTTTCCAAAAGTCTCCTCATTAAATAACAAAAGATGTATTTATCACTCTCAACACTCAAGGAAATTTTAAGGGTTTTGGGAGCTGTGAGCTAGAAATCCTGAATGAAGTCCAAATTTATATGAGAAATACATTTTGGTTATACAGATACCACAGTATTATGTATGGTTTAAAGTTATTCTGAAAAAAGTTTACTACTATCTACTGTGACTTAACATGTGGGCTATATCAGAATAATTGTTTTCCACATTTACAAAACATTAGTTGAGTAAAAGATAGCAATACTGAGAAAATAAGCTTAAAGACAGCAATACTGAACAATTTCAGCTATAAACACTTGCCTTATAAAGACAAACATATACAACTTCTGCCAAGATGGAGGATTGAGGTGGATGTGCCTGCCTCCTCTCACAACCAAGTTTAAGGACAACTAAATATTAGCATCAGAAAACACAACCAGAACACGGAAAACTGAACTTTTTGGAAGTCCGCAAACAACAAGTTCTTCGGCCCGACCGGTAAGGGGCGAAACCGGCGGCGGGTGAGGAGTTACAAAGGAGAACTCGATCGACCCGGGCGCGGGCGCGGAATCCAGACGCGCGACTTTTCGGAAGTCCGCAAACAACAAATTCTTCGGCCCGACCCGTGGGGGGCGAAACCGGCGGCGGGTGAGGAGTTACAGGGGAGAACTCGATCGAGCCGGGCGCGGGCGCGGAATCCAGTCGCGCGAATCCAGTCGCACGGGTTCCAAACCCAGGATTGGACCTAGTGAGCGGCCCACCGGGTGAGCGACTGCGGAGGAGTCAGTGGGGGGGCGGTGGCAGCGAGTTGACTGTGGGTGCCCGGTTGCGCGCGGGTGAGGGAGTGAGCGGGGGACCGGCGGCGGCATTTTCCCCCGCTCTGACCACGCCCCCACATACAGCGTCACAACCCAGCGACCTGGGACTCCAAGGCGTGGCTTCTCTCACTTAAAGGGCCAGAACAGACCAAAAATGTCGCAGGGGGACCTCAAAGTCCCGGAGATAAATCTAAGTGACGAAGAAATAGCAAATCTCTCAGACGCACAGTTTAAAACACTGGTCGTCAGCTTCCTCACAGATCTGGTGGACTATAGCCACAAATTAGAGAAACATATGAAGGCTAAATTAAGGGAAATGAATGGAATTCCACAGGAAACACATAGAGATGAAAAAAAACTGGGACTCAACTCAATGGAGTGAACCAGAAGGAAGAAAAAAATGATCAATCAGAAAGGAATGAAGAAATAAGAATTCAGAAAAATGAGGAGAAGCTTAGGAACTTCCAGGACATCTATAAACGCTCCAATATCCGAATTATAGGGGTACCAGAAGGGGGAAAGACACAACCACCAGTAGAAAAACTATTTGAACAAATAATAAAAGAAAATTTCCCCAATCTGGCAAAGGAAACAGACTTCCAAGAAATCCAAGAAGCCCAGAGAGTACCAAAAAAGTTGGACTCAAGAAGGAACACACCAAGGCATATCATAATTACATTAGCCAAAATTAAAACGAAGGAGAGAATCCTGGAAGCAGCAAGAGCTAAGGGGACAATCACCTACAAAGGAGTCCCCATCAGGCTGTCAGCAGATTTCTCAAAAGAGACCTTACAGGCAAGAAGGGGCTGGAAAGAAATATTCCAAGTCATGAAAACTAAAGACCTACAACCAAGATTGCTCTACCCAGCAAAACTTTCATTTAGAACGGAAGGACAGATAAGGTGCTTCTCAGATAAGACCAAATTCAAGGAGTTCATCATCACCAAGCCCTTATTATATGAAATGTTAAAGGGACTTATCTAAGAAAAAAGAAGTTAAAGAAACATGAACAGTGAAAGGACAACAAGCTCACAGTTATTAACAACCACACCTAAAACGAAAGCAAACTAAAAGGACAGCTAGATCAGGAGTGGAAACATAGAAATGAAGATCTCAAGTAGGGTTAGCAACAGGGGAGTGGGAGGAGAAGACGGGGAGAGAAGGTACAGAAAACAAGTAGCATAGACAGTAGATAGAAAATAGATGGGGGGGGCAAGAATAGTATGGGAAATACAGAACCTAAAGGACTTGAGACACATGGACATAAGCTAAAGGGGGGGTAATGGGGGGGTTGGGGGGGCAGGGTGGAGGGGAATGAAGGGGGGAATAGAACAACTGTAACAGCATAAACAATTCAAAAAAAATAAATAAATTTATTTAATTAAAAAAAAGACAAACATATACAATATAAGAAGAAATACTTTAAAAAGCATGTGTGTGTATATTTGTAGCTGTATGTATACCTTATTTGTATTTTAATTGGCAAGGTATGTCATTCACAAATGATAGGATTTAGACAGATTTATGGTTCTGAAGTTAGCATTTAAATATTTCCCTTGCATGTCAAGAAGAAGCGTCGCTTTTAAGATTTATTAAATGTGGACCATATGCACATCTAAATTTAGACAGTTTTATTTAAGTGATTGAATTAGCAATTCTCACAAGGGCCATTTTGCTGTCAGTAGAAATAGGATTCTTCCACAGAGTCACAGTAAAAACATTTTGAGGGCTCATGCATAGGAGGATGTGAGCAATAGTGGCAAGATTTATTGAAGCCAAAACAAAGGACTGCCTCCAGGTGCCTGTTGCCTCATCCATGATCAGGTGGCTCTACTCCACCCTGGTGCAGAAGTCCAAGGCTTCTGACCTGCACCAGCACCTGTCAGGTGGTCCAGGACCCAGAGATGAAGCACTTCTCTGTGTTTCATTTCTCCATCTGTATGTCCAGGGTCAAAGACTAATGGCACCTGGGGCATAATTGACTGACACACCCAGGCCCCAAACTGCTACTGAGAGAGAACCTTGGCCTTTGTTAAGCTTTTATTATATTGCCTTGGGCTTGGAAAGGAGTATGCTTCCTTTCAGACTAGCCAATCATCTTCCTAATCCTTTGCTGGCTTGTGCTGGACTCTATTCCTATCCAATCCCTTTCCTGGATCTTCTGGTGTTCTGTGCTCTTATCCTACCTAATTCTTTACCCAGATTTCCCCATGCTAGACACCTATCCTTTCTGGTCAACATTTAACTCCTACCGCACATGCCTCATAGTGGAAGGACCTCCCCCTGAGCTATCTTGGCTTCTACTGTGCATGCGTCCAGCAGGGAAAAACTCCCCTTTTGTTTTATTCCTCCCCACTGGTAATCTATGGGCAGAGGCCAGTTGTTCCCTGGGGAGATTGGAAAGCCTGTCCTTTCAGCCTTCTTGGGATTAATGTCCATTTGGCAGAGGATGCAATTCTGGGGCATCTCCCTGGGGCATCTGGACATCAGGCTTAATATGTGATTCCATTTGCTCCCGTTCTCTGTTAATATCTAGCTGGTGGCCTACTGTAACAATTTTGCTTCCATCTGTGCTGACTGTGTTGATATTAGATATAGCTTTCTCTATGTCAGGAGGATCACTGAGCTTGTCAGATTATTTTTGTAATGCCTGGGAAGTATCTCTTTTTCCTTTGGTAAGTGGCGAAGCAGTAGGTATGAGGAGGGGATATTAGATGGCTGTACAGTCACCTATGTCCTACTGTAAGACTCCTACCATCCTCTCACTCACCTCCAGTTCTTAGCAGGTAGCACCTTGACCTCTGCTGAAAAATTTGTAGACAGTCAAACTATTCCATTTTGACACAAATAAAATTATTAGAAAATCTAGTGTATGAGCCAGTTCCTTTGGTTGAAAAGCCCATGATTGGCTGAAGATTTGTCCTTTGAAGTAGGAAAACTCTATTCTCACTTCCATATGATAGTACTTTAAACATGTGGTAAGATTTCCAGAACTATTCTATACCCTACAAATTTTTCTGTTTTCTAGGAAGTCTGTACATGATCTCTTAATAGTTCCCACAATAATGTGATTTCCATGTCTCTCTTACCATTTTTCTCATTTTCCTCTAAATACTTTGTTGTGGACTTCCGCCAAGATGGAGGCATAGGTGGATGTGCCGTGCCTTCTCACACAACCAAGATTAGAGAAAACTAAATATTAGCAAACTAAATAAACAGAAAACACAGCCAGAACACAGAAAATTGAACTTTTCGGAAGTCCGTTAACAACAAATTCTTCAGCCTGACCGGTAAGGGGCGAAACCCGCGGCTGGTGGAGCAGGGCTGCACAGGAGGACTCGGCCAGACACACTCAGGCCGGCGGAATCCAGGCGCAGGGTCAGACCTAGTGAGTGACCCAGCGAGCAACCAGGCGAGCGACCTCGGGGGAGACAGCCCGGCCCGGGGCTGCGTGTTGACTGAGGTTGCGCATTTGTGCGAGGGTGGACAGGTGAGGGAGTGGGCAGTTGGACCAGGCCGGCAGGTCCCCACGGGGCAAGCGGCAGTGGAGGGCGCCGCCATTTCCCTGCTCTGACCCCACCTCCACAAACAGCGTCATAACCCAGCGACTCTGAACGGCCCAGCCCAGGTGAACCACCTAAGGCACTGCTCCTCCGCACCCAGCTGTGAGAAGCGGCAGAGGGGGTCGCCATTTCCCCGCTCGGGCCACGACCCCACATATAGCGTCACAACCCAGTGACCTGGGAATCCAAGGCACCGCTTCTTAAAGGGCCCGAACAGACCAAGAATGGCGCAGGAGGATCTCAGAGCCCCAGAGCCAATAAATCTAAGCGATGAAGAAATAACAAAACTCACAGACGCACAGTTTAAAACATTGGTGATCAGGATCCTCACAGAACTGGTTGATTATAACCAAAAATTAGACAAATATATGAAGGCGAAACTAATTGAAATGAATGGAATTGCACAGGACACCAATAGCAATGAAAAGGAAACTGGGACTCAAATCAATGGAGTGGACCAGAAGAAAGCAAATAATGGCCAAACAGAAAAGAGTCAAGGAGCAAGAATTCAAAGAAATGAGGAGAGTCTTAGGAACCTCCAGGACATCTTTAAATGCTCCAACATCCGAATTATAGGGGTACCAGAAGGGGGAAAGGCACAGCCACCAATGGAAAACTTATTTGAACAAATAATAAAGGAGAATTTCCCCAATCTGGCAAAGGGAAATAGACTTCCAGGAAATCCAGGAAGCTCAGAGAGTACCAAAGAGGTTGGACCCAAGAAGGAACACACCAAGGCACATCGTAATTACATTAGCCAAGATTAAAATGAAGGAGAGAATCCTAGAAGCAGCAAGAGCTAAGGGGACAGTCACCTACAAAGGAGTCCCATCAGACTGTCAGCGGATTTCTCCAAAGAGACCTTACAGGCAAGAAGGGGCTGGAAAGAGGTATTCCAAGTCATGAAATCTAAAGACCTACAACCAAGATTGCTCTATCCAGCAAAACTTTCATTTAGAATGGAAGGACAGATAAAGTGCTTCTCAGATAAGATCAAATTCAAGGAGTTCATCATCACCAAGCCCTTATTATATGAAATGTTAAAGGGACTTATCTAAGAAAAAGAAGTTAAAGAAACATGAACAGTGAAAGGACAACAAACTCACAGTTATTAACAACCACACCTAAAACAAAAGCAAACTAAAAGGACAGCTAGATCAGGAGTGAAAACATAGAAATGAAGATCTCAAGGAGGGTTAGCAACAGGGGAGTGGGAGGAGGAGGAGTAGGGGGGAGAAAGTACAGAAAATAAGTAGCATAAACAGTAGATAGAAAATAGATGGGGGGGGCAAGAATAGCATGGGAAATATAGAATCTAAAGGACTTGAGACACATGGTCATAAACTAAAGGGGGGTGATGGTGGGGATGGGGGGTAGGGTGGAGGGGAATAAAGGGGGAATAGAACAACTGTAACAGCATAATCAATAAAAAATTTAAAAAAAAATAAATACTTTGTTGTGCTCAAAAGCCCCGTCTATATTGCCAATAACTGACTGCAGTATTCCATACTGATGTAAGCATTGAATTTCTCTTCTTTCAGGCTAAGATTGAAGTTCTGTTTTGTTGTTTTTAGCAGCTCTATCACACTGGGTTTCTATACTCTGATCAATTCACAGTCTTTTTTGCTTGAATTGCTGGTATATTAGATCTTCCCTAACTCTCATTTAAGTAAAGGCGTTTTTAAGACAATTAAAAATGTATTGTTCTGCTAAATTTAATTTTATTTGTTTAGGATTGTCCTCATAGTATATTTTGATTCTTCTGCCTTCTAATAATATACCTCACAGTTTTGAGAAAAAATTCAAAGTACATCTACTTCAAATGAGGGCAGGGCATTTCATTTGTCTATTCATTTCTCTGTTTCTGGTTTTCATAATAGTAGTAGGCATATAGTAGATGCTCAATAAATATTTGCTGAATGAATAAATTTTGAAAATAAACATTTGAAAATGGTTTAGAGGCTATAAACTAAGTGATCTCACCCATAGGAGTATTTAGAGACTGGTGACACTGTGCAGCCAGTATGGAGCGGATATCAGGGGACCAGAGACATGTTCATTCAAATGAAGGACACCTGTTTTTAGAAGCACTGAAATATTAAGCTTAGCAAAATAAGTAAGAATTCAGGAAGGTAATCAGAGTTATGGATCCCTGGGATTTCAGATGGCAGACAAATATAGAATGAGGCAAAGTTATGCATCACATGGGGAGAGAGATCGTTGTGAGCAGGAAGGAGGGGTGAGTGTGTGAAGACCAGGGACCATCCCAGAAAGGAGCACAGCAGGAACTTGGTGGCCTCCCACCACCCCATCACAGTGGGCAAAACTCAGCTACTAGAAACAACAGAGAAGAATGGTAATTATAAACAAACATTAGAGTTATGTAAATCTTCAGATGGACCAATATAAAATGTGTGGGGAAGGGAGTGGAGCTAGCAATCTGAGGACTTCTGCCCAGGTGCCTGAGATTTGCTCCTGGTGATTCTGCTCTGGGTCTAACTGGCTTTGAAGAATGTCTGGAATAATAGAAGCATTAGTGTTATGGACTGTCTGTGTCCTCCAAAAGTTTATTGTTGAAATTCTAACTGCCAGAGTTCCCAACAAACTTTTAGAGGACACAAACATTTACTCCATAACACTAAAGCTTCTATTATTCCAGGCATTCTTCAAAGCCAGTTAGACCCAGAGCAGAATCACCAGGAGCAAATCTTGGGCACCTGGGAAGAAGTCCTCAGATTGTCCTGGCACAACCAAAAGGTTGTTACCACAACCAATCAAAAATCAATAAACAACCAGAAGTGCCAGAAAATCAAACTGCATGGAACTCCAACAACCAAGGAACTAAAGAAACAGTCAAACAGAACAACCAGACCTATAAGGAGGCTGATGGAGGGAGCCAATGGCAAGGTATCGGACCATGCAGATGGGGCATGGCCACAGTGGTAGGCTGTGTGGGAAGGGCTGACTAAAGGTGAAAGTGAGACTCAGAGCTGACTGTGGACTACAGTGGTTGCCACGGTGGGAGAAACTCCCAGTCTCACACAAGACTATGTTGGAAAGTGTGGTAGAAATAAGCAGGTGAGGTGCATTGTTTCCTCTCTGGCCCGTCCTCCAAACGTGGTGCCACAGTGCAGCAAGGGGGGTTGCCCTGCCCTGGTGAATACTTAAGGCCCCACCCCCTTACAGTTTAACAGGTGCTCCGAACAAAGAAATAGGGCCCAAATGAAAGAACAGAGAGAAACCTCAGAAAGAGCTAAGCAATGAGGAGATAGCCAACCTGTGTGATGTAGAATTTAAAGCCCTGGTAATCAAAATGCTCACAGAACTGAGCTTGGTCAATAAATGAAAGAACAAAGGAAAGATACCCAAAATGAAATAAAGCAAAATATTCAGGGAACCAACAGGGACAAGAAGGAAACCAGGACTCAAAGCAACGATTTGGAACAAAAGGAAGAAGTAAACATCCATCTGGAACAGAAGGAAGAAACATGAATTCAAAAAAAAAATGTAGAGAAGCTTAGGAACTTCTGGGACAACTTGAAATGTTCCAATATCTAAATTATATGGGTGCCAGAAGGAGAACAAGAGCAAGAAATTGAAAATTTATTTGAACAAATAATGAAGGAAAACTTCCCCAATCTGGTGAAGGAAATAAACTGTCAGGAAATCCAGGAAGTTCAGAGTCCCAAAAAAGTTGGACCCAAAAAGGAACACACCAAGAAACATTATCATTAACTTACCCAAGATTAAAGACAAAGAGAAAATCCTAAAAGCAGCAAGAGGAAAGGAGACAGTTACCTATGAAGGAGTTCCTATTAGACTATCAGCTGATTTCTCAAAAGAAACCTTACAGGCCAGAAGGGGCTGGAAAGAAGTATTCAGTCATAAAAGGCAAGGACCTACAGCCAAGATTACTCTATTTAACAAAGCTATTCTTTAGAATGAAAGGGAAGATAAAGTGCTTCCCAGATAAGGTCAAGTTCAAGGAATTCATTATCACCAAGCCCTTACTATATGAAATGTTAAAGGGACTTATCTTAGAAATTGAAGAACATCAAAAACTATGAACGGTAAAATGACAACAAACTCACAACTATCAACAAATGAACTTAAAGGAAAAGAAAAACAATAAAAAAAACTAAGAAACAACTAGAACAGGAACAGAATTAGAGAAATGGACATCACATGGGGGGGTTTCAGTGGGGAGGGGGAATGGGGGAAGGTACAAGGAAGAAGAAGAATAATTGGTATTAAATAGATGGTAGGCATCAAATAGATGGGGAGAGGTCAAAAATGGTATAGGAAACAGAATTCAAAGAACTTATATGTACACCCATGGACATAAACTAAGGAGTGGGGGATGTTGGAGATTTGGTGGGTGCAGGGTGAAGGGGGGATAAAGGGAGGAAAACTGGGAAAGCTGTATTAACATAATCAATAAAATATACCTTTAAAAAATCCTAACCTCCAATATGATGCTGTTAGGAGGTGGGACATTTCAGAAGTAATTAGGTCATGAGGATGGACCCTTCATGAATGAGACCAGTGACCTTATAAAAGAGGCCCCAGAGAGCTCTCTAGCCCTCTTCCCCCCATGTGAGGATATAACACGAAGTCAGTGTATATTCTGTTCTCTCGTGATGGGCTTAGGAAGGGGGGCTGGTTCAAGGCTGCCTATAGGGAGGATTTGAGAGTCAGTGTTAAGGTGGCCAAGGGCAAGAACAATCAAATAGAAATTAAAATCTATAACTGGACCCTTGTTTATTCTGCTCCTGTTGACATTGATCAGCCATCTATTTGAAGATTCTTAGTAAATTTACAAATGTTTCTTTCTGTATGTATTTATCACATTAATTCTTTATTTCTTGACTACACAGTTGTGAGACTTTAGGCTACATGCTCAGTTGAAATAAAAACATGCTTTTGATTGCACTCCTAATATTTTTATAGAAATTGTACATTTCCTTATTACTGTCCATATTAATTAAAGTAACTTTCTATAAGCTGAGTATTTTTCTTCCCCCTTTATGCTAGTTCTTCCTTCTGTGCCTCTGCTAAACACTTCATACAGTAAAATTTCACAGGTGGTACAAGGGGAAGACAGTAATATTTATTGCGCACATGCTATAGTCCAGCTATTCTATCTTAGTGCTTTTCATTATATCATTATCTAATCCTCCAACAAAATGATAAGGTGTTACTATTCTTATTTTACAAGTGAGAAAGACAAGGCTCACAGAAGATGTGATGAAAGAGACTTAGAAAAATAATTGATTTTCACAGGCAAACGGTCCTCGTTGCCTAGATTGAGTTAAGTGGTTAAGTAAATGAAGTTTCTCTAGAGTTCTTGCTTTCCTACTTCCCGTCCATAATTTCTATTCTCTCAGCACATACATAGTTCAGCCAAACTTGAATTTTCTCCATTCAATCCAAGTTTCCTCATGTTGTATCTCATTCTCTGAGGTACCACATCTATTTGGCAAGACCAAAATGAAGTAGTTGGATACACTTCTCTTGGTGCCTGCCCCCAAGATTTAGATGTTATTAATACTGGGTAGATCTGTGTATTTTCAGAGGAATTTCTGGAGACCTAAGACCCAATTTAAAAGAACAGTGGCAAGTATGCAAAATTTGAGCATCATGATATACTGGATTATACTGAGATTTAAGGGAGGAGTGAAGTCATGGATACAGCAAGATTTTTCAGTCTTTAAAACATGCCACATGGCATGTGTTCATGGGACCCTGACTGTCATCTTTGAAATGCTTCATGTCATCAAAACCACACAAAATAAAGGACAGCAAGTATTCTAACTGCTTGTTGTTGTTCAGGAGCCCATGGCTCGGGTCTGCTGTCTTCAGGAGCAACTCCCCTTCCTGATTTCCTCACCGAAGCAGCAGATGCTAGATGTGTGTTGGAAAAGCAAAATTATGGAGTGTTTAAAATTTTTCTTATTTTTCCAAACAGGATGAGGGTCCTTATGGTTTTAAAACCACAGGTAAGAGTTGAGTGAATGTCATGGAGTGGGCAGCAGTGCAGATAGGGGGCAACTGGCTCAGGAGGCAGGAACTATTGAGTGGGATACTGTAAGATCAGTGGTCATAAAACCATACTAATAAAATAAAAAAATATTAGTACACCCAACAAAAATTTCTAACAATAAAAACCGCAGACCTCCAAACTATCCTGGGTACTACACCATCCGGAGGCACTGCTCTATTTTGGACCTTACATTCCTGTCAGGAAAAACCTGCTCTTTTTAACTGAGACCCAGCATCTTGCACAACAAGGCTAATTTCCCAGCATTCTCCTTAATTTCTGCTGAGCACTGACTGTCAGGATGCTTTTAATGAGGCTATCATTTTGGCAGCTGAAGAACACTGACATGAGAGAAGCAGAGAGTATGGCTTGGGACCATCACATCCCTGAGTTATTAGTTATTATTCATAGAGGCTATTCAGCTTTTATTTGGGGGGTAGAAAACTATAATAAAAATTAATTGTTATATCAACAGAGTGCTCCCAAAGACATAACCGTGGTCCCTGAAAGCTAATCAGCTACATTTGTGGGTGGCATATTCTTAAGGAATCCCTTAGGTTTTACCCGAAAAACAAAAGATACATGAAGAGAGCTAGTTTGTGCTGGAGTGTGAGAGGAGAAGCTTTCTACATTCTCTTAACAGTTTGTTTATCTTCGTATCTCCATTGCTTGCATACTGCCTGCACTATCGACCTTAACTGAACTTGCATTCATTTTAATCATGCTTCTACTTGTGTGATGATGTGATTGATGTCTAGCTTCTCTCCATAAAGGCAAAGACCATGTGTGCTTGGCTACCCATTTATATCCCCCATGCCTAGCCAAGTGCCTTGGCATGTTCTCCTTTGATAAATAGATAACCACTATCCACTAATGAACAAATACAGATCACCTGTCTGAGTATCCTTCGTGAAATTCACCCCTTACATTTCGTAAGGAAGTGTACCCAATACCAAGCCTGCGTTAAGCAAGGAAAGGACTAGATCAAATCCTCTGGCCGTTTGTGGGCAGTTGAAAATTATGGTCCTGTTTTTAATTTATTTCTTCAAATATCTTTCTTCAATGTTTACATAGTGGAAGTAAAGGGAAAAGTTGGGTTTTTATAAAGAAGCATACAAAGAGACAGATTTTCTTATAAACTCACATACATGGACCAAGGCAGAATCAATGTTTTAAAAACTGTCAAAACATTCTCTTTATCTGCATTTTACAGAGACTGTTAGTTGTGTCTTCAATACATAATCTCTTCCATAGTCATGAAGCTTTAGCTGGGGAGCAATAGGTCTATAAAGACTACATTTCCCAGAGCTAAACTTCTCTGTGCATAACATCTTCAATTATCCAGATTTAAGATTGCATTTAACTCCGAATGTCAACTTGTTGCTAAATGAAGTTGCTCCTTTGTGTCTCAATAATCAATAGAGTGAAGTCAGTGCTAGGGGAATGTTTTTTCATTCCTTTCCAAGGGCGCTACCTGCTTTTGTAGGGTTTATGTGGGGAAAATGGTATGTGGAAGTGTGAGATAAGTTTATTTTAGTGATGACTCAGCATACTATATAAAATAATCTCCCTGTAATCAGACTCTAGACAGGAAGTTTCTGTTTTTAATAGAAAGAGACCTGTCATAAAGTGGCAGATTATTTTCAAGTAAAAATTAGGGGTTTTTTTTTTCCCTCAGTGATGGATGATGGAGATGTTGAAATGATGGGGGACAGGTAATTCATTAATTTATTTTACTTTTATTTTCAGTGGCAGGGAATTTAAGTGGAAATAGAGTCACTATGAATGCTGCTAAAAAAGAACTCCCAGTAATTTTGTGAGCTACGCTTGGTTATTGGAATGTTTTGTGCTTCAATTTTTTTGTTTAAATGTATGTCCAAATGTTTTAGTGAGATTTTGGACACAGTAATGATGTGTAGTATACTACCCCGGAAGTCTCAGTAACGTGCAACAACCATCTCTTTTCCTTGCTCATGGGCCCGCCGGTCTGCTGGCGTGGCTCTGTTTCGGGATGCACATTGGGGCTGGGGTCTGCCCCGTGTGTCTCTCCTGTGGGGATCGGAGGCTACCGTGGCACGTTTTAAGCTCTGGTTACACATGGAATATAACCATCACTCAGTGAAGCAAGTCACGTAGCCAAGCCCATCCTCAGGGAGGCAGTGAGTGTGTAACTCAGAACAATAATGAAATCTCTGCCATGACAACATCTCAATGTGGGAATTTTCCTATAAACTTGGGAAATTTTACATATAAATCTGGAGTCTCACATTATAAAACCTGATAGATTCATCACCTCTGAGCCTATATTCACAGCAAACATTAAGTGGACCCGAGTACAGCTCTTCCCCTCAGGTGGGACAGGCCCTTTCAGTTAGCCAGAATTGTCACCACCCACCAGTGCCATTTGTCAGCCCTCTTTACTCATCATTACCCATCTGGCTTCTGGAGGCAGTTCCATTTATGACCAATTTAGGTTGCATGGCAGATGGGTCAAAATCACAAAATTACCTCAAAACCCAATTGGAAAGTGTTAAGAGGCTATTATAAAGAAGTGCAAATAAATTGGCAGAGGAGATCTGTGGGATTATTTTTGGCTGGTGGCAAATCATTAGGATGAAAAGAGAGAATAGTTTATGGAACTCTTTAATAAAGAGTGGAAATTGGAGCTGAGTCCCAATGCATGGGTAAAAGTTTGCCAGAAAGCCAAAAAGCTTTATTCTAAGAAGTGATATGCAGACAGAAAAGAGTGTGCAAAATAGAAGCATTCCCTAAGTGTTAGTACAAGGGCAATCATAAGCAAAGTGGGAATATGAATTTATAATTGATCTGTTTATTTTCACATTGTCAGTTTCCCTTTTCTGAGAATTAAGTAAGTTCTCTTGGGGGAAAGAAACTATATGAAACTATATAGGAATAAAAGATAAAATTACTCTGGCATTCCCCACCAGTTATTTTTAAGAGTGATTCTCATAGGTTGAAATTTTTACATACCCACTTCTTCAGAGTCACAGCTTGCCACTGTCTCTTAAAAGTATGTCACCCTGTGCCTGGAAAGAGATTACCTTCTGTGACGTCCAAGCCTAAAGATCTAGACATACTGTTTTGCAGTTGCTTAACTGTGTATGTATTGTGGCTGACATTTCACTATTTCAAGAACTCTTAGGAAACATTTCTAGAATTAATTGTTTGATGAAAAGTTTTCCCTTCACTGTGCAAAGCAGCAATATTCAATCTTTTGTGAGTATTGTAACCTGTAGAATTAAAAAGATAAACACAACTCAATTCTCGTACCATATTGGGACAGGGTATGGAAGATGCATTAGTCACCTATTGCCACAAAACTGCACAGAATATCACCCCAAAGTTCAGTGGTTTAAAACAACAGGATTTATTTTCATGGATCTGCAGAGTGGCCAAGGGCGGCTGAATTAGGCTGGATGTGACTGGACGGCTCTGCTTGTCTTGGCTACATTCACCCATGTGTTGGCAACTTACTGGGTCCAGCTGATCCATACTGTGTGGGTTTGTTTCATGTGTTTCTCATCCTCACCCTGGACTGATGAGTCATTCCCATGGTGCTGGCCAGGGTACAAGAGGGCGAACTCAATCATGCAAATGCTTTTAACCCGCTGTTGGCATTACATCTATTTATAGCCTATTGGCCAAAGCAAGTCCCATGGCTGAGACCAGACTTGGGATGTGGGGGTTACTCTGCTTCCAGTAAGAGGGCCCCCATTAAGTAACATGGTCACGGGCACACATACAGGAAGCAGGAAGTAGCTGGGACCATCAATACCGGCTACCTCTGAGAGCCAGACTGCGCTAACATTCAACTTGTACTCTGCAGGACATAGGGCTACTGAAATCCATGCTCTGGGCATTTAAACAGACTTGGGTTCACAGTTTGGCTCTGCTCTTTATTTGCTCAGTTTTGTCAACTGTACGGTGGGGATAGTAGCAATACCTACTTCCTATGTCGCAGAAAATGCTTGGGACCTGGTGGGCACTTACTGAGTTTTTAGTCCTCCCTCTTCAAACATGCTTTGTTTCAAATAGGCTTTCTTTCATCTTGCTTAACAGGGAAGTGATTTATTTATCAGACTCATAATCTTTATCTTTAAAGAAACCCTCACCAGACAGTATTTGGTGGCATAGATCAAATACCTAGAAGGACTCTTAATCAGGGACAGGGAGGAGCATACCCCGCCACCCTCATGCCTGCCTCCCCAGGTCTGTTTCCTTCAGTCATTTCTTAAAGCCTGCTTGCTGGACTCTCCTGGCGCAAACACATTTGTCAGGACACAAGTCCAAGCTGGGCTGAGACAGAGCTGTGATTTCTAATGAAAGTCATATACCTCTAAAAATAAACACAGATTTCAAAAACACCATGGTGCTTTCTGATTCCACAGCAAATTGAAGTCTAAAATAAGAGAGGGATGTTGCAAGCTGGGAGGGTGGGCAGTGACATTACAGAACTGGAAGGAAATGCATTAGTTGTCACAGCAGAATTGTCCAGGGTTGTACTGAATGTACCTCAAACAAATAAAGTATCTATCAGTTTCTAGAAGAAATATTTTCGGTGTTACAGAATATAGTTTTCTCTTGGTATCTGTGAGGGATTGGCTCTAGGGCCCTCTCAGATACCAAAATTTGAAGATGCTCAGGTCCCTTGTATAAAATGGTGAAGGAGTTGCATATAACCTACATTTTCATATAGGCTACAGGAGGATATCCCACACTTCTCTTCATTGGTGTGGATTCAGTGTGATGCTGAGGGCCTGGGAAATTCAGGTTTTGGTCTTTGAAACTTTTTTAATGAATGTTTTTGATCTGGCATTGGTTGAATTTATGAGTACAAAACTCACGGACGTGAAAGACCAATTGCATAGAGCAATTTGGCTGTTAAAGGACAGCAGTTCGTGCAGCTGAGCACAAAGGAAAGTTCCAAAGTGAAAAAATCACTCAGGGAATATACTCCCTCTCTGCTGTAATCGTTAGTCCTGTTTAGCACATTTTCCTTTCCTAGAGCACTGCAATTTTTATTCACTGCAAGCTGATTGGGTGTGATATCATCACTTTTATTATATTGTTCATGACATTTTGTCTAAACTCATTAGCAGTTAAGGCATATTTATGAGTGTGGAATAGAAGTCCCCTGACCCCAAGAATAGTATGGCCATCAGCTGGTCCAAGTCAGAGCTAGCTCTGGAGTGACTATTTTTTTTGTAATATCAGTGTTTAGCACAGGAATGAGAGTCAAACTTTAGCAACACTCATTTAAAAAGGATTAGTGTTATATAGTTCATTTCATCATTTTCTGATGCAGGAAGTCACTACCACAGAGGGTTAATATGCCAGTGGTACCCAGTAGCTCTTGTATATAGGTAATTGCAAATATTGTTCTAAAAAGCTTAACTTCAGAAGTACATTTTTTAAAGTAAACGTTTTATATCTATTTTGTAAAGATATAAAATACAATAGAATTTCTGGAGTACAGATTAAACTATTAGCACTAACACACATGACATGTATGATTTAGTAAAACAACTCTGCTCTCCCTAAAAAAAAAAGGTTTAGTATTAATTAATGTGTATATACAATATTATATCAAATTGAAAGCTGTGGAATAAGAAGAGTGCATGTGGATTTACAAGACCTTAACTCTATAATTTATTAACTGATTGGTTTCAGACAAGTTATCGATGGTAATATCTGTCCTATCACTTCCACAGAATGGAAGAGCCATTCCACAGAATGGTTTCGAGTAGCCAAGGAAACAACATATACTGAGAAAGTTCAGGTATCTTGAGAGCCAAAAAAAAATGTTATAAAAAGTAGATTCAAAAGTGATAATACAAATTCTAAGATGTTAACTTGATAATAAAAGCCCTTGGGCCATATATTTTCAAGGTATTTTATTGTTATTTAATTATTTTGTTTTGTGCGTTACATAATAGATTAAATTTTTTTTCTTTTATTTATTTATTTAAATTAAATTTTATTTAGGTACTTTTCATATACCTTGTTCATGGATTGGAAGAATTAACATCATCAAAATGTCCATACTACCCAAAGCAATATACAGATTCAATGCAATACCTATTAAAGTACCAATGGCGTATTTCACAGACATAGAACAAACACTTCAAAAATTTATATGGAATCATAAATGAGCCTGAATAGCAGCTGCTCTTTTGAGAAAGAAGAACAAAGTAGGAGGGATCACAATACCTGATATCAAACTGTATTACAAAGCCACTGTAATCAAAACAGCCTGGTACTGGCATAAAAACAGGCACATAGACCAATGGAGCAGAACAGAGAGCCCAGAAATCAACCCAACCCTCTACGGTCAATTAATATTTGACAAAGGGGGGCAGTAACATAAAATGGAGTAAAGATAGCCTCTTCAGCAAATGGTGTTGGGAGAACTGGACAGCTACGTGCAAAAAAATGAAACTTGAGCACCAGCTTACACCATACACCAAAATAAATTCAAGGTGGATAAAAGACTTAAATATAAGCCGTGACACCATTAAAGTCCTAGAGGAGAACATTGGCAAGAAAATCTCAGATATTCCACACAGCAACATTTTTATGGATATGTCCCCTAGAACAAGGAATATAAAGGAAAGAATAAACAAATGGGATCTCATCAAAATAAAAAGCTTCTGCATGGCTAAAGAAAACAGTATTAAATTAAAAAGACAACCAACTGTATGGGAAAACATATTTGCCAATGATACCTCAGACAAAGGTTTAATCTCCAAAATATACAAAGAACTTACACAACTCCACTCTAGGAAGACATCGAACCCAATTAAAAAATGGGAAAAGGACTTGAACAGACACTTCTCTAAAGAGGACATACAGGATATCCAGAGACACATGAAGAGATGCTCAATATCGTTAGCTATCAGAGAGATGCAGATTAAAACCACAATGAGATACCACTTTACACCAGTCAGGATGGCTATAATAGACAAAGCAACAAACAACAAATGTTGGAGAGGGTGTGGGGAAAAGGGGACCTTAGTTCACTGTTGGTGGGATTGCAGACTGGTACAACCATTATGGAAAACAGTATGGAATTTTCTCAGAAAAATAAAAATTGACCTGCCTTTTGACCCAGCAATTCCACTGCTAGGATTATACCCCAAGAATCCTAAAACATCAATTTCAAAGAACCTATGCACCGCAATGTTCATAGCAGCACAATTTACAATAGCCAAGAATAGATTAAATTTTTGACCTTTCATTAAATACATTTTCAAAAATTAAGCATTTAAAAGGCGTTGAGGCAAAGAAACATTTAAGTTGAACAGCTTCCCAGTTGAAACAGAAACAAATGAAATGTTTTTTTTTTTCTGAGCATTAGGCAATTTCATGAAATAGGTGGAAACAGTTCTTTTTATGTCACAATTTTCCTCATTGGTTTCTTTTTGAGTTCCTCTGTACTCAGACATGGCAGGCAGCTTCTACCCCATCAGGTAAAATAAATCCAGTTAATTTATTTAGATTTAAGTTGTAAAAGGTTGACTAACTGTGATCACTGGATCATAAGACCTGGCCTTCTTTTAGTTCTTTGTAAATGGAATTATATCTAGATTCCTGTTTTACACGTGACTATTCATGCAGTTAAACACATTGTGATTTCCAATAAGTGGCTGAACAAGAGTAGAGTCCTTGAACAGAACTTGCCTATCATTTCGTTAGGCTCAAAGGCAAAATAAGGTGTTACCAAACATGTTTGCATTTAATTAGCAGGAGTTGGTACACTGCATACAAATCTGTTTTAATTGGCAGGAAAGTGACTAAAGATACTTTAAAAATTGATTTTGAATGTCATTATGTGGTATATGTGCTGCAGGTTCACTAAAAGAGCACCCACCCACCAGCCATTCTCTGTGCCCATAAACCCTAATCTTCACCCATCTGATGTTTCCTGGCTCTGAAGACATTTGCATTTGACATTCTTGTCTAAAGTCTGAAAGGTAATATCTGACTACTCCTGGGAACTGGACTTCTAAACAAAATTTTTCTGTACAGTGTGTTTGTGATACAGACAGACAGAATGCTACTGAAAAGAATTCCTGAAGGAAAGTCAGTTTAGTGTGGCAGAGAGTAATGCAATAGAAATTAGGATACCGGAATTCTAGTTCTTGTTTTGCTACTATCTCGTTGTTCTCAGAAAAGCCTCTCAACCCCTGTGCAATTTCTCTTGGCTCCCTAACCTATCCTACTATCATTCTACCCAGCTTTGTTCAAGTCAAAAACCTGAGACTTAACTTTGGTATTTTTCTATAATCAATTATAGCCATTGGCAAGGCCTGTTGATTACACCTCTAAAACATAGCTTGAATCTAGCTATTACTCTCCGTATCTTCTATAACAACCCCAGCTGAAACTACTAGTATCCTGACTTCCAGCCAAGATGGAGGCGTAGGTAGACACACTGTGCCTCCTTGCACAACCTAAAGAAGGACAATAATGAATTTAAAAACAAAAGACAACCAGAACTGCCAGAAAATTGAACTGTATGAAAGTCCAACAACCAAGGGGTTAAAGAAACATTTACCTAGAAGAGTAGGTGGGGATGGGCAGCTGGGGCAGAGAGGACTCTTGGCAAGGTGGTGGCTGGTGGACAAGGCAAGGTGGTGGCTGGTGAACGGGTGGTCCCACAACCACATGCAGATAAACTGGGAAGAACAAGTGGGGACTGAGACAGACCGCACGGCCCAGGGTTCCAGCACAGAGAAATAAAGCCTCAAACCTCTGACTGAAAACACCTGTGGGGATTGCAGAAGCAGCAAGAGAAACTCCCAGCCTCACAGGAAAGTTCGTTGGAGAGACTCACAGGGTCCTAGATGTACACAAACCCACCCACTTGGAAATCAGTACCAGAAGGGCCCAATTTCCTTGTGCATAGCAGAGGAAGTGACTGAAAGCAGACAGAGAGTAGAGCAAGCAGCACTGTTCCCTCTTGGACCCCTCCACCACACACAGCACCACAATGCAGCAACATGGGTTGCCTCACCCTGGTGAACACCTGGGGCTCTGCCCCTTACTATGTAACAGGCCCTGAGATTTAAAAAAAAAAAAGGTCCAAATTTTTGGAAGAAGAAGAAGGAGAGATAGCCAACTTTTAAGTGAAGAAGAGATAGCCAACCTATCAGATGCAGAGTTCAAAACATTGGTGATCAGGATGCTCCGGGAGCTCACTGGGTACTTCAAAAGCATAAAAAAGACCCAGGCAGCCTTCAGCCAAGATGGAGGCATAGGTGGAGATGCCGTGCTTCCTCACACAACCAAGTTTAGAGACAACTAAATAGTAGCAATAGAAAACACAGCCAGAACACAGAAAATTGAACTTTTTGGAAGTCTGATAACAACAAATTCTTCAGCCTGACCACTGCAAGAAACAGCAGAGGGGGCCGCCATTTCCCCGCTCTGACCCTGCCTCCATATATAGCGTCACAACCCAGCGACCTGGGAGTCCAAGCCTCCGGACTTAACGGGCGTAAACAGACCAAAAATGGCTCAAGAAGATCTCAAAGTCCCAGAGCCTATAGATCTAAGCGATGAAGAAATAGCAAAACTCTCAGACGCACAGTTTAAAACACTGGTGATCAGGATCCTTACAGAACTGGTTGATTATAACAAAAAATTAGACAAACATATGAAGGTGAAACTAATTGAAATGAATGGAAGTGCACAGGAAACCAATAGCGATGAAAAGGAAACTGGGACTCAAATCAATGGAGTGGACCAGAAGAAAGCAAATAATGGCCAAACAGAAAAGAGTGAAGAAGCAAGAATTCAAAAAAATGAGGAGAGTCTTAGGAACCTCCAGGACATCTTTAAACGCTCCAACATCCGAATTATAGGGGTACCAGAAGGGGGAAAGGAACAGCCACGAGTGGAAAACTTATTTGAACAAATAATAAAGGAGAACTTCCCCAATCTGAAAAAGGAAATAGACTTCCAGGAAATCCAGGAAGCACAGAGAGTCCCAAAGAAGTTGGACCCAAGAAGGAACACACCAAGGCACATCATCATTACATTAGCCAAGATTAAAATGAAGGAGAGAATCCTAGAAGCAGCAAGAGCTAAGGGGACAGTCACCTACAAAGGAGTTCCCATCAGACTGTCAGCGGATTTCTCAAAAGAGACCTTACAGGCAAGAAGGGGCTGGAAAGAGGTATTCCAAGTCATGAAATCCAAAGACCTACAACCAAGATTCCTCTATCCAGCAAAACTTTCATTTAGAATGGAAGGACAGATAAAGTGCTTCTCAGATAAGATCAAATTCAAGGAGTTCATCATCACCAAGCCCTTATTATATGAAATGTTAAAGGGACTTATCTAAAAAAAGAAGTTAAAAAAACATGAACAGTGAAAGGACAGCAAACTCACAGTTATTAACAACCACACCTAAAACAAAAGCAAACTAAAAGGACAGCTAGATCAGGAGTGGAAACATAGAAATGAAGATCTCAAGGAGGGTTAGCAACAGGGGATTGGGAGGAGGAGAAGGGGGGAGAAGGTACGGAAAATAAGTAGCATAGACAGTAGATAGAAAATAGATGGGGGGGGGCAAGAATAGCATGGGAAATATAGAATCTAAAGAACTTGAGACACATGGACATAAACTAAAGGTGGGGTAATGGTGGGGACGGGGAGGTAGGGTGGAGGGAAATGAAGGGGGGAATAGAACAACTGTAACAGCATAATCAATAAAAAAATATATTAAAAAAAAGATCCAGGCAGCAATGAAATTTGCATTATGCAAAATAAAGAAAAATCTACAGGAAACCAATAGTGACCCAAAGGAAATCAGGACTCAGATCAACGGTTTGAACACCAATCCAAAAGAACCTATGCATCCCAGTGTTCATAGCAGCACAATTTACAATAGTCAAGTACTAGAAGCAACCCAAGTGCCCAACAGTTAATGAATAGATCAAAAAACAATAGTACATATACATAATGAAATTCTACCCAGCAGAAAGAAAGAAGGAGCTCCTACCATTTGCGGCGACATGGATGGAACTGGAGAGCTTTATGCTAAGTGAAGTAAGCCAGGCAATGAAAGACAAATACCATATAATCTCACCATTACCAGGAACCTAATGAACAAAACGAACAAGGAAGCAAAGTATAGCGTATAGCGAAAGACATTGAAATTGAGAATAGGCTGACAGTAATCAGAGGGGAAAGGGGAAAGGATAATGGGGGCAAAGGGTGAAGGGTTTATAGGAACAATAATAAAGGACACATGGATAATAACAAGGATGGGTGGAAACAGGGGAGGGAAGCAGGGAGGTCTGGAGTGGTCAGGGGAAAAGGCAGAACACTGTGCTTGAACAACAACGACAACAACACACACACACACACACACACAGAGACAATCAACAGTTTGGAACAGAAGGAAGAAAGAAACATTTGACCAGAACAGAATGAAGAAACAAGAATTTAAAAAGGTAAAGAGAAGCTTGGGAATCTCCAGGACATCTTTAAACATTCCAATACCCAAATCATAGAGGTGCCAGAAGGAGACGAAGAAGACCAAGAAATTGAAAACTTATTTTAAAATATAATGAAGGAGAACTTTCCCAGTCTGGCAAAGGAAATAGACTTTCAGAAAGTCTAGGAAGCTCAGAGAGTCCCAAAGTTGGACCCAAAAAAGAACACACCAAGGCACATCACAATTACATTACATAAGATTAAAAATAAGGAGAGAATCTTAAAAGCAGCAAGAGAAAAAGAGACAGTTACCTACAGAGGAGTTCCCATTGGTCCAACAGCTGATTTCTCAAAAGAAACCTTGCAGGCAAGAAGGGGCTGGGAAGAAGTATTCAAAGTCATGAACAGCAAGGACCTACATCCAAGATTACCTTATCCAGCAAAGCTATCCTTTAAAATGGAAGGACTGATAAAATGCTTCCCATATAAGGTCAGATTAAAGGAGTTCATCACCACCCAGCCCTTCTTACATGAAAAGTTAAAGGGACTTATCTAAGAAGAAGATCAAAAATATAATCAGTAAAATGACAACAAACTTACAGCTATTAACGACTGAACCTAAAAAGAAAAAAAAAACTCAGCAAATGACTAGAGCATGAATAGAATCACAGAAATGGAGAACACATGGAGGGTTCTCAGTGGGGGAGGGGGAAAGAGAGGGAAAAGGTACGGAGAATAAGTAGTGTAAATGATAGGTAGAATATAGATAGGGGGAGGTAAAGAATAGTATGGGAAATGGAGAAGTGAAAGAATTTATATGTACAACACATGAACATGAACTAAAGGAGGGAATGCAGGTGGGAGGAGGTGTGCAGGGCACAGAGAATTAAGGGGGGAAATGGGACAACTGTAATTGCATAATCAATAATGTGTGTGTGTGTGTATAAGAAACTACTAGTATATCTTACCTGGATTAGAGGTATAGCTATTTAAATTGTCTCCTTGATTCTGTTTATGTTCTTTTCAAATGAAAATGGGATTATTTCTATCTTTCTCACTTAAAACCACGACTCAGAAAAAAATGAGAATTTTTTACAATGGCATAGAAGGCGTGAGTGATCCACCCTTGTCTGTACTTTCAGTCTCATATTTCGCTGTCTTGTTTCATTCAGCCACAGCAGTCTTATTTCTTTTTTAAAGATATGTTCTTTTAAAAATATTGTATTTATTTTTAAAGAGAGGAAAAGGGAGGGAAAAAGAGAGGAAGAGAAACATTGATGCATTGATGTGCGAGAGATACATCAATCAGTTGCCTCTCTCATGTTCCCAACTGAGGACCTGGCCTGTAACCCAGGTATGTGCCCTGACTGGGAATTGAACCAGTGACATTTTGGTTCACAGGCTGGCACTCAATCCGCTGAGCCACACCAGCCAGGGCTAAAAATATATTCTTGAATATAGTAGTCATACTCATTTTAATGTTCTATCTCCTAACTCTAATATCTAGATCACCTGAGTATTTGCATTTATTGTCTATTTTTCTCTTGATTACTGGTTATATAACCATTGTATACTCCTGTCTATTTGCGTGGCTAGCAATCTTTAGTTAATTATCATATATTGCATTTTTTAAAAAAGTTAGAGTCTTCAGTGGATGTTATTACCCATCAGGGAACTGTCAATCTTTCTCTTTTTCTTTTTCTGCTAGGCAGTTAAAGTGTGGAACTGATCACTAATCCTCTCATTGTCCAAACTGGGATGAAGCTGGGTAGTGGTCTATCATTTATTCTTAGGGCTTAGATCACCAGGGATTTTCATTGAAACTCTGGTGGAATTTTGTGTCCTAGTTTTTGAGACATCGTGAAAGTACAAACCTCAAGAATGTGATTAATTTCTGAATGAGGATACCTTTGGCTACAAGTAGCAGAAACCTCAACTTACAAAATAGCTTAAACATTAGAGAAAACTTATTATTTTATAACAAGAAGACTGAAAGCATGGGCACTCCCAAGTTGAGTAATTCAGTGGCCCAGTGATTTCACAAAAGGCCCACAAAGGGTTTTTTCTACATCTCTACTGGAGACTCTTCCCCATTTTGGCCTAGACAACAAACCAAAATCCTCTCATGGCATCAGAAAAGCTGCAGCAATTCCAAGCATTACATTCAGACATGGCAACCTTCAGAAGAGACTGTGGACTCTTGAAGAGTGAGAAACTTATTCTAAAAATCCCTCCATAAGATGCTCATCACCCCTCATTTACTGAACTTCATCACCCAACCATGTCTAAACCACATGTGAGAGGGAAATAGAACCCATCGATTGACTTAAGCCAATTCGGGTTTATTTCTTGGGTCTGGTGTTGGGATTGGGACCAGTATCTTATGAAATACTGACCATTGGCAGAGGGCTGAATAGATTTTTTTTGGTGGAGGGGCAATAAATACTACCTGCTATAATATTCTGATTAGATTTTAAATTATACCCAAGCATTAGAAATTGGAATGAAGAATCCACTTTTGAATATTTTCATCATTAGTAAATGCCTGAAGTTCTTTAGAATACACATTTGATAAGCATTTGATATAAAATATAATAGGAATGATTGGTAATCAAGAAATATGAAGCAGATGTAATTAACACTGAAATGTTTTTTTAAGTAAACATTTCTAAGGTTCTAAAAAATTTTCCCAAATATAATAAGGAGTCTCTTAGAAGAGTATTTACCATCTTTGCATATATGTTTCATTTTAGTCCTAGCAGGCAAACTCTGCATATAAGAATTTATTTTCTTATAATTTTAATTTCCCACTAATAAATTTATCTAAAAAAGGATGGATGCAATCAAGAATGTATTTAAGAACTGGATATAATCAACCCGCTTTCCTCACTTTGATTTTTTTGTGCATTTTCCCTCAAGGGTGCTAGTGATTATGGGCCATATTCAAAGCAATAACAATCCCAATTCACTCAATCACCCCCATAGAAAACTGGATGGATTCTAGAATGCAGTTTGGGGAGGTGAAAGAAATCAGCTTCTAATGTCATTCGTTACACTTATAGTTGAGATCAGATAGGTGTGTTAAGTAATGATGTAACCAATAAACCAGCCCAAATCTTAGAAGTGTGTATTTTTTTGCTCATGCCACATACCCATGGAAGTCCAGTTGGGTATAAAGGACCCTGCTCACGTTAGTGACTCCAGGACTTGGCTGATGGAACAGCCACCATTGTAGATGTGGCACAGGGAAAGGGTGCTCTAGGGAAATCGTGGCAGTAATGACATGTTCTGCCCACAAGCTACACTTGACCTTCTGCTCACATTCAGTTGGTAAGAACCCATTACCTGGCACCCCACCCGGGGGGCCGGGAAGTATGATGCTACCAGGTCCCTGAGAGATGGAGAGCCAGCAACACTGCTGATCAGCAATTTTGACACCTGTAGAGATGCCCCTGTGTGTGTCACTGCCTTTCAATACGAGGCGAGACATGTCCCAAAAGCAACCATTTGTTTTTGGTTGTTACAAATGGAATGAGAATGCTTCCATGAGGGCAGCGCTCTCCGTATACTCTGGTATGTTACAAACACAGCTTCATGAAGCACAACACATTCTGCTCTCATGGCTTTGAATCGTGATATGGTTTTACTCTCATGTTAAGAGTCACGTTTTAGATAAAAGGTAGACTTTTCCAAATCTACGTTTTCTCTGCAGACTGAAGGGGTGGTATCAAATAGGTAATCCTTGGATTACTTATTTTCAGCTATCCAGTCTAATTTTCTCTTCATTTTCTATTCGTGGGTCTTCTATCCATGTGACTTTGATACTATAGTTAGGTTTTCTATGGCAAACATTGGGCCATTTCCACTGACTTGGCAGGAGAGGAGACTCATTCCAAACAGCACTTGAAACCTTTCCTGCTGATGCTGCTCATCAGGGTCAGGCCTGTGTGAGCACAGTGAGCAAGCACCTTCCATCACTCTGGGTAGCTATGGAGTTTGGTTCTGCAGCCATTACTCTCAGCAACACTTGTCATTAGCAATCAGCTCCTTCATAAATCAGGCTCCGATGGCAAGGTTGGCAGTAGACACAGTGTCTCGTGTGATAGGGAATAAAGGATGAGGTCCAGTCACTCTCTCCATTGGTGCTGAATAATAACAATACCCAAGTAGTTGAATGCACAATTCATTTTGGCTCTTAGTAGTTGTAGTATAGACACTCCAACCAGTTCTCAGAACAAACAGTGAGCTGACTGGTCTTGTCCCCGGTTTCACTTGAGCAACCTGAGTCTCAGAGGAGTTTCCTAAGTTGCAACAGCTACTCAGTATCTCCAACTATATCAGACTTTGAGAATTGAGGCTTGATTTTATTAATTATCCAGTATTTTTAATTTCCAAAAGATAGTATCTGTATCTGTTTAGTTCTTCAATAGCAACTCACTGCCTTCTATTTTGAATAATGCTGGTTTAGGTAACTTTCAAATCTTCCCTGTACACCACAGGCACCTCCCAAATCTCTGCATTCGGACTTAGCAGGTCTTTAGAAATGCATGTGAATGAATGAATGCATGCATGTGAGGCTCCCTGGAGCCAGCTGCAAGCTACACTACTACCTGCTTCATGTGGGGGAGTCCGTACCAGTGAGGCTGGCTTGAACTCAGGCCAATTCTCCATCAGTGTATCTACACAAGCAGAAGTAACTCTCTGTTTCTCAGCCAAAGTAGAAGAGAAAGATTTTTAGTGATTTTCATGCTCAATTATTTTTTAAAAAATGCACGGTGATTGTAGAAAATCTGGAAAATGAAGAATAATACAAATAAGAAAATTAAAACAACTCCAAATTCGGGAGATTTGTTCTTCCGGTCATTGTTTTCAAAGGCATTATACACATACAATTTACATAGCTTTAATCATATATACTGTTGTAGCCTGGTTTTCTACTTTTTATCATGTCCTTTAAAAATCTTTTTTAAAACATCAGTGGTCTTGTCACATTCCCATATGGAGGGGCCATGATTTATTACTGGACATAGGCTCTATCATTTTTTGCTATTATAAATACTGTTGTCACAAACACCTTTCTCTATAAATCTTTGTAAGCATGACTTTCAAGGCACCATCTGTCCCTTGGAGTCCCTTGATTAGTGACACATACCTCAACTAACTGACGTTTGACACATGGAACTGAAGCTCGATAGCTAGATCCTGTCAAGAAGACAAATAGGGTAGCAATGACTGTCTCACTCCCATATAATAAAATAGATACAACTATAATTTTGCAGGCCATTTGTTTGGTTAGAAGCTTGATGCCTCATTGATTCCACACATGATGTATCCCCAAAGCATGAAGGTGACCTTAGAGACAGCCAGCCATTTAGCATCCAATTAATCAAGCTTCAAGGTGTTTGGTGTCCAACACCAATCACACATTATGATCTGCCAGATTCTTGTTACTCAGAATTGGAATTTAGGATGGGATGTGGATTAGGGTTAGCTTCTGGGGGCTCTTCTGCATGTAACAGAAGAGACAGGATCTTTGAGGAATCTTGGTGGTGCAAGTTGCAGGCTTTTGTAGGAAGAGAAAGAGCAGTGGAGTATTCTAAAATTTTGTGAGCTTTACCACAGACTGTCAAAAGGAGGCATTCATTAGTGAGGCCTGAATGTCTCCTCACCAGAGGACTGGAGTTTAAAAATCATGGTCTTAGAACTCTGCTTGCCAGACATCTGAGATGTATAGCATTATGGTTTATAAAGTTCTTTAAACTGGGGGTCTCACTGAGTTAGTCAATATCTTGTAGAATCAACACAAATTAAAATTCATACTAAAAAAGGACCTGAATTGTTTTTTTGTTCCTTAAGATACAAGCATGAATGGTTGGTACTCATCTATAATAACCTAAGAGGATAAAACTTTCACCTTTGACCTAAAATTTATTTAATCTTCTAGGACGGTGGTGGAGAGTCTAAGTCCAAATCCAGGTACTTAATGTTTCATTTTTGCTCTCTGTTTCATGAGGGTGGTTTTATTGTATTTAATTGTGATATTAATATTGATAGTAGTGTGTGAAAAATTCAACTGGTAAGTAGTATGCAAAGTAACCTAATGCAAATGTTAATGGATTAATGCACTCAAAAAATCCTTTGCCACAAGGGTAAAGTGGTAGAAAGGGAAGGTTGCTACAAGTAAAATAATAAAATCCTTGAAAGCAACGTGGGTAGCTTTAATCAAACAAGGCAGAATGTAACAGTTAGTACAAGCCTTTGATTCTATTATGGGGTACAAACAAAACATTTTTTTCAATCACAGTGCAATGGACTGAATTGTGTTTGCAAAACAAGATATGTTGAAATTCAAACCCCTGGTCCCTGTGAATGTGACCCTATAGAAATAGGATGTTCATAGTTGTAATAGAAATACAATCAGCTCTCTAGAGTGAGCCTGATCCAACATGACTGCTGTCCTCATGAGACAGATTTGGTAGACAGACGTTCACAGAAGGGAGCGATGAAGGCTGCAATGAGATGATGGAGGCAGAGACGGGAGTGATGGGTGCATCTTCAAACCAGAGAATGCCAAGGATTCTGACCAGCAGCAAAAGCCAGAAAAGGCAAGGAACAATTCTGCCCTTCAGGTGGCAGGGGGAACATGGCCCTCCCGAGACATTGGTCTCAGATCTCTATCCTGCAGAACTCTGCGACGAAACCTTTCCGTGGTTTTAGGCCACCCAGTTTGCGGTCCTTTGTTATGGTGGCCCCAGCAAACTAATACAGCTCTTACTAGGTTCTGCCCAACTCCATTTTCCCTGGCCTCACATAAATCTGGGATCATGTAACTTTCTGGTCAGTTTCTCTGTCTAGAAGTCAGTTCAGTTTAAAGCTTCACCCTCATACCCAATTTACATCTCATCGCCTTCCCCATCTCTGGTACCAACCAGGCTCCTGGGTCAGAGGACTCGGGGTGGGGAAGGGACCAGAGTTGTGCTGGCATGTTTCCAAGCCCTCCAGCCTGGTGGAAGTGATGAGGGCGCGTGTCTCCTTGGACAGCGCTCTCCCCTGCGGCTGCCGGGTCTGGCTCTCTGTGTTGGAAGCAAGGAAGTGGACTCGGCAAGATGCCGGTTGGCTGATGTAACGGTCCGTGAAAGGCGCCACCTCTGGACTTGTTCTTACCGAATCTGGCTCTATGTTACCTGTGGTCTCTATGTTTCCTTGGGGTGAGGTTTTGTTTTTCTCCTACCTTCTCTGCCCCCAGAACTTCCTGAGAGAGGCTGCTGTGCCTCCTTCTGGTGCTTTCTATAGTTCACATCCAAGATTCAGATGACCTCAGAGCACCTACCTTTCTTCTCTACGCTCCTTCCACAGAGCCAGAACTAGCAGTCTTTCCTTCGCTACATTCATCTTGGGATGCAGGTGGAGAAGGGCTCACCTGTCTTCGTTCTCACTGTGAAGGGGCTCTGGCCACTCTTTGCCTCCTGCCATCAGCACTCTGAGCCCCTGGGGGACTCTGAGCCCCAGGTCAGCACTCTGAGCCCTGGGCCGTCTTGGGCAGAAGTCAGAGAAAACTCTCCAGGGTGGATCCATGCCTCCCAAGAGCCCCTCCAGAGCCCTGCGCCCCAGAGAGGGCAGCCCAGGAAATCCTGGCTGTAGGTGTCCTCATACCCTACAAATGACTCTCTTGCGTCTCGTTTCCCTAGCTTCTGTGGACACTTTCAGCAAGGGGCAGAAAAGGAGTTAGGGGAGAGCTAGCATTCCCGCTATGGGCACTGCATTCATGTGGCCGCAGGTCCGCAAGGCCCGCCCTCCCACCCCAGTCCCACTGCGTAGCCTGGGAAGGTGAGGGCTGCTGTGGGTTGTACAGAGCAGAGCCAATTCAGTCCTGAGGAAGCTGTCCGGATGCCATTGTCGGTGGCTCTCCTTAGGAGGTGGGAGGATTTAATGCTTCTTTGCCCTCTGTCTGGGGTCCCAGGAGTGCTGGAGACCTGCACTCCTGTGATGAGAAGAGAGTAGCGTGGCGTGGCTGGGACTGAGGTGGGTTACCAGTTTAGGGGGAAAGGTTCCCACTCAGTTTCTGTTACGCCATAAAATATGTTTTCTATTTCTAGATTTTTTCCTTATTCTCCTTTTTTTTTAAAAGATTTTATTTATTTATCTTTAGAGGGAAAGGGAAGGAGAGAGGGAGAGAAATATCAATGTATGGTTGCCTCTTGTGAGTCCCCTGATGGGAACTGGCCTGCAACCCAGGCATGTGCCCTGACTGGGAATCGAACCATGGTTGCTTGGTTCCCAGGCCCATGCTCAATCCACTGAGCTACACCAGCCAGGTCCTTATTCTCCTTTGATATTGCAAGATATTTTAGATTATGTCAACATCCTGTGATTAGTGAGATGGAGGAGGATCTGCATTTAATGTGTACGGTCCACTGAAGGTGCTGCCAGGTGTCTGTGGCTGGCAGCCCCTCCCACTAGGTGGGGATCCCAAAGGGTTTTAGAAGAAAAGAATCGGCTTCATTCCCCTCACCCACTTGGCAACTGGCTGGCTAAGGCTTTGAAAACCATTACCAAATCAGGATTAATGGTCTAGTGATTCCACTCCTAAACTAAGTGTTCTCAAAATGTGACCTCTGATCACCATCAGCAGTAATACCTGGAAAGTCCTTAGAAATACAAATCTTCAGGCCCCACCCGGACCTGCTGGACCAGAAGCTGGGGGAGGGTGGCAGGCACCTGCCTCAGCCAGGTGATACTGATGCCCACTAATATTTGAGGACTGCTGTTCCAAAGACACTTCTCATCCCCAATGGCACTTGAGACTCTCTGAGAAACAGGGTCTACTTAGTGTGGCCTAATACGAAAGGTCTGATGTCCTTGAAAAACTACTCCCTGAAAATTCTCTGATTTTACATCCAGCACAGGCTTTCAGTTTAAAGACTCTGGGAGGCACTTCAGCCGAGGCAAAGAGAATCTCCTTTCTCCTTCCTAAGAAACTGGAACTGCAGAAATTTATTAACCACTCTAACCAGATAATTTCCATTCGAGTCCAAGCATCCTTACTGTGATGCTTATTGCTATTGGAATATTTCCTTGCACAAGATGAGGCATAGGGTAGGACTCACCCTTCCCTGCCTTATTCTCTTCATAGTGATTATCACCATTGAACAGATTATGTAATTTATGTGCTCGTTTTATTCTCTGTATGTCTTCCTCCACATGAATGTGAGTGTCATGAAGGCAAACAGTTTTGATTGTTTTATTCACTACTGTTTTGCCAGTACCTTAACCAGTACTTGGCACTTTATAAACATTCAGAACTGCCTGTTGAATGAATGTGTGAAGGTTGGATTTCAAGAACATGTTTTACAAGTTGTTGTAGATTTCTGTTTATTGACTCATTGAAGAAAATTGTGGTGTTTGTCATTATTTCTACTTGGGAGGATGCTTAATACCACAGGTGTCATAAGGTCCTCCAAAGTGCTATCATTTTAATGCAAACGTGAACAGAAGGGTTTACTGGATTGATATGGAAGGTGTTACCGAAGGATGTACTGCAGGGTTTCAGGGCTGAAGCTGGAGGGGAAGCCAAGGCAGGAGAGGCGGGGAGAATAAGGAGAAGAAACTAACAGAAGAATGTGTCAGTACCTTCTGGGCATGCCAGTCTGCTGTTGGTACAAGAAGGCCCATTTGTAGGGATTAGTTTTGGACAGTTAATCTGTTTATCAGGAACTGTCAGGCCTCACACATTCCAGAATGCAGGATTTCCACTCTCCTGCTGGCACATTTTACAGTTCCTATTTCGCATATGTTCACTGTCTTACTCCTTGTCGATGACCCCATTCTGACGCAGTAGAGCTGATCTCCACCCTTGGTGCACTGGGTGGGCAACATACAGACACATCTGGAGGTAGAGGCTGCAATGAGAGAGAGAGACCATGTGACTCTCCATAGTATTCCAGTTGGCTTTTACCAGACTTGTCTTCAGAGTGGCGAGCTCCTGGGTAGCCATAAATGAGAAAGCTGAAACAAAGGCAGTGACCCAGAATACCCAACTGTGGCTGAGGGGAGTCACCTGGACTTAATCAAGCAGAATGCACAGTAAGCCAGTAAGATCCAGCCATTAGGCTATCTCTGACCTTGCCTTCTGCTCACGGCCCCATCCAATCAGTTCCATCCTGCCGGGCCATTTCCACAGTGTCTTCCATTAGTCCCTTCTGTTCTTTTCTCACAGTCACTGCCAAAGTGCACTTGTCTTTATCACTTATTGAACATGTACTATGAACCCCACACAGCAGGCTGAGTGGTATGCATGCTTTATTTCCATTCATCCTCACAACAAGCATATACAATACATGTTAACATACCAATTACACAGATTAGGAAACTGAGTTTGGAGACATTAAGCGATTTGTCCATGGTCCCACATTAGTAAGTGGTAAAGGCAGGTTTTCAAATCCTAAATGACTCATAGGCCTGAACTCCATAACCTAACTTTATCTATTTGTTTATTATTTCTTTCTAGGATATTCCTCAGTGATGCCAGTTAAATTGGGTAATTCTCTTACAAATGAGGCCTGGTTTCAGAACCACATAATCACTTCATAATTCATATAAATTTCGTGTTTATGAAATAGTATCAGAATAATCATTTAGGCATAGGTCTTGTGTCATAGAAATGTACGCTTGTGACCTATTTGATCCTATTAACCAATTTTACTCCATTAAATTCAATAAAGAAAAAACCACTTAGGAATAAAGTTACCGAAGCTAAGTATGTTAAATCAGAGATTCATTTATCTATGTATATGTTTTAACCAAAGTTCCAGGCCCTTCACACCTTGGCCTCGCTTCCTTTTGCAACATTACCTTTTCTGCTTTCTCCACTCCAGGTAGAGTGACCTGTTCTCTCCTTCTGAAAGGCGCTCCCATTTTTTCCTTTTGCCCATACCATTCTCTCTCTCTCTTTTTTTGGTCAGTTGAATGTGCTTTGTCCTACTTTCCCCCACGTGTCCAGTTTCTACAAGTTTTACATCCGCCATGGAACATTTCATCGCCTCTTACATCCACATCAATCTTCTATTTAACTAAACTTTAATGGTGTAAACTTGTCAGTACTATAGCTGACATTTTCGTACTTTCTCATTAGTGAGCTTTTCATATGTCTTTCTCCAAGATGATTACAAGTGCTTTGCTCAAACCAGTAACTGTGGTTCATCCATCAGCATGTCCCACTCAGTTCTTATGATGGCACTCAGTTAATTCTGCTTTGTCCATAGATTTCATATTCTGAATTTGAGGTGCAGATATACATATTCAAAATGAAATGTATCTGATGGATCTGGGATAATTCATGTTGCCAAAACATCTAAGTCGGGCTGAGAGTCAGCAGTGATTTTATTAATGAGTAGCTTCTTTTAGGAAGATATCAATGCTAACCCCCCACGTGTTTCAACTGATGGGAGAAAACAAGGAAAGGAAGTGGGGAGATACTCATATGCACAGGCTTTCTGCCGTTGGTAGGAACATTTTCATGGGAAAGCATTTCCCTTCTATGCCCTCTGCCAGTCAGCTAGAGCAGATTCTAGATTGGGAAATTTTGTGCATTGTTGGAAAGGTCAAGGCCTGGTGAAGGACAGGAGACTGTTCCATCTCTCGAGAAGCCACAGTCTCTACTACTCTTGGGATAGTGATGGCTTCAAGGCTCTGAGGAAGGTTATCTTCAGATGACTAGCACCGAGGCCTTTCCCATCACCTCTGTTCACTTGTCCTTCTGCACTCAGTTCTCGTGCTTGCAACCTCATGAAACCTTTCCAGGCCAGAAGGTATTTCTCCCTCCTACAGCTCTTTACATGCAGCCGTGCATTAAAATTATTCATGCCATAATCGTGTACAGTTGCTCCTTCAGTTATGGTGAATGATTTCAGTGCACAGAATCCTTTAACTTCACCCATCCCATCATACTTTGTACAGTGACTTCCACATATTGAATAACAAATGGCTATTTGCTGAATAAATCCTCTCCTCCTGTTGGTTGATAGTGGGTATTTTTTGAAATTCAGACAAAACACTTAATATTAATAAAATAGGCTCCTTGCAAGATCATTTGTGTTCTAACCGTTGAAAAGTGAACTTCATGTTACTTTGAAGTTTAGTTTTAAACTTTTTCTTATTTCATTTTAGAAAGAGAAGGAAATGAGTAGTAATGTACACAGTAATTGAGAACACAATTTAGTCATGGTGACATTCACATCGACTCAAGGTGAATAATCTCCCAACTTGCCATGAGCAGATTAGGTATAAAACACATTTTTGGCTTTTTCTTTCTTTATAAATGCTGTGGTTTGTACATGGTTCTGTAGTGCTGCCTGAACTGAACTCCCTGGGACATTGACTTTCTCTCTGTAAGTACAGAAGGCTGCCAGAGGCAGCCCGCATCTCCTGGGGAGAAGATGCTTTCTGTTCTCTGATTGTGTGCAGGATCAAAGAATTCCTTAAATAATGTAAATATCCCATTAAGACATACTTATGTTATTACCTTAAGCCAACCCACTAACTCGAGCAAAATCAGTGTTTCAAACATTTTAGTGTTTCTTTTAGATAAACTTAAGACTCCTGGCATTTAGATATATATAAAACAAAGAATTAACAGTAAAAGCAGATTTTTGTGCTGTTGTAAGCTGCAGCTTACTTGTTACTCAGACAGATTTAAAAAAGTACCCTGGCTGATGTAGCTCAGTGGATTGAGTGCAGGCCTGCGAACCAAAGGATCATGGTTCGATTCCTAGTCAGGGCACATGCCTGGGTTGCAGGCCACTTCCCAGCAGGGGATGCACAAGAGGCAACCACACATTGATATTTCTCTCCCTCTCTCCTTCCCTTCCCCTCTAAAGATAAATAAATAAAATCTTTTAAAAAAGAATATGTGGAAAAATAGTGAAAAAACAAAAACAAAAAAAAAATAAGTCCTTTGCCATCGAAGAGCTCCCTCAGACCTATTCTCTGCAATAAATGAGGAGGAAGGCAAGTCAGCAGTGAACACAGCTCTGCATGCCGGAGCTGCCTGTTATTGCACAGACAGGCACCATTTTTCTTTGGTCTCCTGTCCAAATTCCTCTTATTGTCTGTATGTATTTTTGACAAAACTGTTCTCACACTACAATTTTCAAAGAAAAGGAGCATATTTTAAATACAAAATGGTGTTGCATCATACTGACAGTTTTTTCCTACCACAAATTATTGTTTCTGAGAGAGATGGCAGCTGGGTAATGGTGTTGGTCAAGCAGTGAAAGAATGAATGACAGTGTTTCTGTATGAGATGATTTAGTGGTGATCAGAATGAGGCAATGTGCTTAGCGGGCCCTGGGTTGCTGTCTCGAACAATGAAATTGCCTTGTTCAGACACGGCTGGGAGGTTGGAAGCCGCAGACATCATCACACTAAGTTGTCACCATCATATGGCCTGCTGACCATGGCTCCTGTGGCTACCCTCTGCCATGAGTTCAGTCCTGCCACCTGCCAAGGGAGCTGGGTCTTAGTCACCAGCTTTGGGTAGATTGGAATGAAACTGTATTTGGGTAACAGGGACCTCTCCCTTTTTCCAGGGCTGAGTTGAGGAACATTAGGCTGGAAAGTGAAAGAGGAGTCAAAGGATATAGTGAACCTGTCCACATGGTATGCGAATATAGCCCAGCCCCTGATTCAGAAAACTGACGGGGAGCCAGTCGGCACCCAGGACCCACGCCCACAGATAGGATTTCCCCATGGGGAATCAGGCCTGCATTATACCTAGGCTGCTATGAGGCTTGCTTTTGCTAAAACTCCCTCACCCTGAATTGAGGCAGAAAGTGTTTACTCCATATCTTTAAAGTAACTTCCTAAAATCTATGCTAAACCTCCCAAGGGTGGAGTGTAACCAGTTCAACCACTTTTTCCTTTACATTTGCAAATATCCTTTTTCTTTGTAGTAATTAGCAAATTCCTTTCCTTTGATATCTGTAAAAGGGAACCTGTGCCTCAATTGTAAATGAGGACTTTACTTGATGTAATGTGCCCAGAAAAGCAATAAAAGCCTATCCAGGCAGGGGTAGGCTTTCTCAGGGCCCTTTCTCTCACTCAGAGAGCAGCCATGCCATCCCTTTTTCTCCACAAGACTTCTGTAGTCCATGAGAATTTCTTCATTGCATCCACAACACACAGACCCCATGGGCCAGGATCCACATCAAACACATCAAAGGGAATGATAAGGTTTTCCCCCGAAAGGAAGGTGGTTTTACCAAAGGTTAGATGTAACAATTGCATACTTTATGCCTCCTTTTAAGGCATGTTTTTGAAGAGCGTCACAAGGGAAATCTAGCTGCCTGTGTGAGTTCTGTTAAATTCTAATCCCAACCCATATTTGGCCATAATCCCAACCCATGAATATATATATATTCATGATATATATATATATATATATATATATATATATATATATATATATATATATATATATTACATGAAGCTAATCTGGGCTATTTCAGGGTTAAACTTCATCTCAGAGCAAACATACTGCTGTGAAGTTTCTGCTTCCAAGACGTTCACAAATAAAATGTAAATAGTCAATACACTTACAGAAAGTGGAAGTGGAATGCCACTTTCTAAGCACCAAACTGGCAAAGCTATGGAGGCACGTAAGTCTAGGTCTGGTGAGGATGTGGGAGGGGGGTCTTCACCACACATTGCAGACAGAAATAGAATGTCTGAAAAGTATTTCTGGACAGCAAGGTAATACAACAGACTTTATAGCTTAAAATAGTATTTAACTAGAAATTCTACTTTCTAAGATATACCCTACGAAAGTGATCTTACATTATAGATTTATCTATCACAGCACTGTTTATAATAACAAAACATTGGGGTAAACCTAAATGCCTAACAGAAGGTTGGTTAAAGAAATCACAAAAATGTCCGTACAGGCTTTTGCAGACATTAAAATGTATGCAGTGGAAAAAATAGTACCACATTTTTTTTTTCAGACTATAAGACACACCCCCCAATTTGGGAGGAAAAGGGGGATGTCTTATAGTCTGAATGTAGCTTACCTGGCTAGTAAATGTAGTTTACATTTACATTGGCGAAATATTATGTTATTTATGTTACTAAATATTTTGCCACATTTTTTGCTTCTATTTTTTTCCTATTTTTCTCCTCTAAAACCTAGGTCTGTCTTATGGTCTGGTGCATCTTAGAGTCCTAAAAATATGGTATATGATGCTAGGGAAATAATTTCATGATATAAGTGAAAAGCAGCAGTAGATAAAATAATATATAGAGTATGATCCTATTTTATTTTTTAAAAATGTGTAATACAATCAGGGCCACCCCTATGGAAAATTTTTCTATGGAATGCTTGTCTGTACAAACGATTCACATCACTCCAGTTCAAAGTGGCCGTGCCACACCTGCAGTCCAATCCCCAGCAATCTTTGGAGACACTGCCCTGCTGGTGGGTTCAGCAGGCTGCTCTCTAGGCACAGGAGTCTGGCTCTGAGCTGGGGATGACTCTGTGGACAGAAACCCTTAGAATATGTGGTTGATCCCAGACATGGTGGAGGAGAGCAGTCTAGGGTCTGAGAATGTTCCACAGCGAGAAACAGTGCCTGAGTTGCTGAGGAACCCTGTCTGGGTTCAGGGTGTCCTACTCGAATAACACTGTGCCTTGGCTAGTGCCAGGCACTACAAGAGGATGTAAAAAAAAAAAAAAAAACAACTGAGGGAGCTGCTTCAGCATTTGCTGCCCAAAAGGAACCCCACCCAGGCCAAGAGCACTCTATGTGTGCTGGACCCAGCTGGTCCCCACTGCCAGAGGGAAGCTTAGACAATGTTGATGCATGCTCTCCGAATCTGGGAGTGGGGAAGAGTGCCTGGTGCATGCAGCTGGGGTGAGGACTCCTCTTCCTGGGCTCTAACAGTGCTGCTGATGGTGCATGCATGGAAAGAGTAGAAAGGTTTACACCAAAGTGGTTAAAGCAGTTATTTCTCATTGTGGGTGGGTCATATTTTTCTTTTCTCTTTAAGTAACTTTACACATTTTTATAATTCTGTTTATATATATTCTGTTTTATATATGTAACAGAATATATATATTTTATTTATAAATTTATTTATAAAATTGTATAAAATTTACATATAAAATATATATTATGTATTTTATTCACTAACACAGACTAATTCTGTTTAAAGAAAGGAGCCCTGGCTGGTGTAGCTCAGTGGATTGATCGCGGGCCTGGGAACCAAGCAACCACGGTTCGATTCCCAGTCACGGCACATGCCTGGGTTGCAGGCCAGTTCTCTCCCTCTCTCCTTCCTTTCCCCTCTAAAGATAAATAAATAAAATATTTTAAAAAAAAAAGAAAGGTTCGTGTTAAGGGAGAGAGCAGAGACACAAATAGGATACACTAGCTGAGATGGATTTCAGGTGAGAGCATTTCCAGGAGGGGCTGCTCCCAGACCTTACCTGAGCACCTCTCCCAGTCGTAGCAGGTGTCATAGCCGCAGGGTTCTTTCTTTGTGCTATTGCGTCCCAATACTTTCCTCTCTATAGCCCAGGCTAATTGTGGGCCATCTTGGCAGGGACCAGCATGTAGAAAATGAAATTGCTGACTATTCATGCATTTCCCGGCCGCAAATTCACAAGCTGGTAAAGTAAAGGAAGGGCTGGAATCGGTATCATACACACAGAGGTCTTCCGAATAATGGCTGCCCAAGAGAGGAAAGAAAGCATTTACATGTGGGGACCAGGAAACAAGAAAAGGCATCTAGCCAGTTAAATGTGTTACCTTGATACTTAGTTATCTTGACCCTGCTCATCCCTCACCCCCCCGCCCCCATTTCTCTTCTTTCCATCCTCTGCATGCTCTGGGATTCATCTTTCTAAAATTTCATCTTAGTCTTGGTATCACCCCCAAAGCCTTTGAATTAAAATCTGAATTCTTAAATTCTGATAATGAAGATCTCCCATATTTTGACTCCAATCAACTTGCCTTTCTGGAATTATTTTTCCCACTCCCCTTAATTCTTCTTTATCACCTGGAAATTGTATAGCTTATTTTCTAAACTGGTAAGATCATTTTTCCCTTGCTGCCCTCTCATTCAAACAGCATTGTGTGGTCTCTCCTCTCTGCCTATCTCTGTGCAGCTCAATTCCTGTCTACATTTTGAAAATAACCCCCATTGACCTTGCACATGGCAGTCTGTACCTCTTCTGAACTCAGTAACACTCATTAACTGCAACACCAGAATCGTATTATACAGCTTTACAAGGGTGTTTGTGTTATGGTGAAGAGCATGCACTTCTAGGTTCTTCTTTGTTAACTTGCTTAATCTCTCTAAGCAGGTGATGGATCCTGTTACCAAGAGGTCCCCAGTGGCTATGGCCTTTGTCTTACTGAGAAGACAAGAACACCTTGGTTACCGCAAATCTGAGTCTCTTCTTTGATGCCAGTTTTAGAGTTAACAATCAGTGTACCAGCATTTAAAAGTGTTGCCAGGAACTAGAGCCCATGGCAGAGAAGAAAAGGCCACTTGCTCAGTTTGGAGAACTTAGGCTATGGGGCCAGTGACTCCCACCAGCTCCTTCAATGCCACAGAAAAGAGAGCTCAGGACGACAGAAAGAGGCCAGAGAGGGAGGGAAGAACTAGCATTCAAACCATTCCAGAGGGTAGTCTGTGTTCTCATGGTTTGGTATTACAAAGATAAAGAAAGAAGTTTCCTCTGGGGTAAATGGGCACTATGAAGGCTGTAAGTACTGCCCACCAGGCCATGTGCTGGATAAGATACTCTAGCAGCAAGAAGCTGCGTGGTGAACCACTTGTGGTAACAATGAGGAGGGTAGATAGAGCCACCTTGGGCTGAATTATGTCAGTGCATATGCAGAAAAAGATGCTGTAGCATTTAAATGAATGAATGACTGAGCCCCTACAGCCCTTTGCTAACCTGCAGCACAGAGGAACGTGAGAGCTAGTCATTTTTAAAGTCTAATGACTGGGCACAGTCCATGGGCTTCCTGCCAACATTCATTCTTTGTCCTCCTTGGTAACTTAATTTCATTCACAAATGCCTACATGTCCAGCCAGAGAACTGCATTCACAGCCTCCTTTTGGGAGACATGTGGCCATATGGATAAGAGAAAATTAAGGAAAATAAAGCACATGATGGGCCTTTCAGGAACCTTCCTTAAAAGAGAGACTGTGTCTGTTCTTGGTTTTCCTTTCCTCCTGGCGCAGCAGGGCAGTTTGGGACCAGGAGGTAATTTTAGGGCACCAGGCCAGAGAGTGGAAGGATCCTCGGTGCTTCCTGAAATGAGTGAACACCAAAGGGATTCCAGATGGCCTACCTCTGGGTGTATTTTGTGAGATAGAGAAACAAAATATCATCTTAAACTAATGTTGCAAAGATTTAATCCAAAGATTAAATTCAGCTGAAAGTAGCCCTTCAGCTAATAAGTGCCCTCAACCCTCCTGGGTTTGTTCATAAAAGAAAAGGCAGTTATAACAACAAAGATATATAATTTTTATTCTTCATGATCTCTGCCCCTGCATGAAAAAATAAACTGACAAAATGACCCCAAAATGACAAAGAGTGTGTGTGAACTCCACCCTCACACCATTTTCTCCAAGCTTTTGTAGTCAGGGCTTTGCCATATACTTGGGAAAAAGGAGGGCTTTGAGATAATTGAGTCTGAAGTTTTCAAATGGACAGAAATAAGTCTTTATAATAAAAACAAGACTTTAAATAAACAAAATCCATGAAAATATATGGAACTGAGCTGAGAGACGGTGAGAAAGCTTGCAACCAGTGGGAAGAAGGAATTCAACTGAACATAGTCACTATCAGCTATGTGAAAACTTAATATATTTCATGTTTGTGCATCAAGAAGCTCAGCTCCTCCATCAAGCTGGCTACACTAGACTGGTCTTCCCAGTTTCCAAACACAGTCTACGGAGTATCTCTTACTTGCAGTCTTCCTCTGGAGACATACAAACGCATCCAGATTCCGTTTCTTTTTGTCCTAGTTGACAATTGCCCCTTAATTTGCTCAGAACATCTGAAAGAAGAGAAAAATGGGTAATGAACAGTGCACAGTACAGATTCCAAACAATAAACCTGGATTTAGGAGCAAAGGCAATTTATCTCTTGCAGTTAAAGCATTCATTTTGGCTTTTTCCAAACAGGCAGTCATGAAATATCCCATCTGAAAGGTTCTTTCTAGCCCTCATGAGCTGTCATTTCCAACCTAACATTCCTATTAGATTCAGATAATTAAACAAAATAGAAATTTCTGTTCATTTGTTTTTTAAATATTTATTCAGCAACTATGGGATTCCTGGCACTACATTAGGTTTTAGGGGCAGAGTATTGAGCAAAGTTTTACCCAGGTCTTATACTCACAGAGCTTATAGTCTCATGGAGGTGGACAGATATTAATAAAAAATGTAACAATACCACCCTGGCTGGGTAACTCAGTTGGTTAGAGTGTCATCCAGATGCACCAAAGCTGTGGGTTTGATCCCTAGTCAGGGCACATACAAGAATCAACCAATGAATGCATAAATAAGTGGAACAACAAATTGCTATCTCTCTTTCTCTCTCTCTCTCAAATCAATGAAATTAAAAAATATATACAAATAGAATTGCTGTCCTTAATACTATCAAAGAGAAAGCATATAATCAAGAAAATTGATATAGCTAGGAAGGTTAGAAATAGTAAAATGAGAAAAGGGGAACTTTTCAAAGCAAAGGAAACATCATTATAAAAGTGCTCAAGACTCTGGCTGGTGTGGCTCAGTGGACTGAGTACTGAACTGTGAAACAAAGGGTCACTGGTTCAATTCCTAGTCAGGGCACATGCCTGGGTTGTAGGCCAGGTCCCCAGCAGGGGGCATGCTAGAGACAATCACACATTGATGTTTCTCTCCCTCTTTTCCTCCCTCCCTTCCCCTCTCTCTAAAAATAAGTAAAAAAAAAATCTCTTTTAAAAAAAAAGGTGCTCAAGAGAGCAACATGTGGAACTGGACACAAGGTGATTGAAGTGCATAAAAACAAGCGTATGGGAGAAGGTATAGCCTTGGGCAGGGTCTTATAAGGCCTTGGAAAGACGGGTGTTCTTACTTTATAAGCTGTGGAAGGTCTTTGATGGGTTTAAGCAGGTGTGACAAAATCAGGTGTGGTTTTTGAAAAAGAAATTAATTCTGGATCCCGTGCAGAGGATGGAGAGGCACGGTAGTCAAGAGAGCTTTGGGTAGACAACTTGTGAGGTTATTGTAGTAGATAAAATAGATGATGTTGCACATTGTGGGTGAGATATGAGAACTGTGAAGCATGATTCTTAGGTGTATTGTTTGCTTAAGAGACTAGACATGGGTCCCTTCACTGAAATAGAAAATACTGGATGTTAGTTCTAGGGAGGGGAATGTGATGACTCGAGTTCCTCTCTGCATATATGAATGTGTGGTATCTTTAAGACATCTACACAGAATAGATGTATAGAAATCTGGATATTCAGGTCTAAAACTCAGTGGAGGAGTCTGTGCTGAAGATTTCCACTTGTCATTAGTGTATGGGGGGTCATCCAAGCTATGGGTAGGGGTGAGACTCCCCAGCAGGGGAGCGTAGTAGCATATAGGTGGGGAGACAGACTGGAGCCTTGAGGAGCTTCAGCATTAAGTGCTGAATTTCCTCAAGGCTCCTGTCCAAAGTAGAGGTGGTAGCCAGAGAGGTAGAATCTAAGGAAGACAGCATCCTATCTTGGAAACCACAGAAAGAACATATACACTGACGGTCAGCACTGTTGAATGCGGCTGAGAGGTCAGGAAAGATGAGGAGCAAAATATTGTCTGTTGCAATTAGCAATGCAGGTAACAGTGATGACAATTCTGCAAATGGGTGCTGGGGAGCAGTGGCTTGAGAGTATGATTTTCTTAGAAGAATCAATAAAGAAATGTAATGGGACTATTTATACTTGCATGATATTCTGGGTACTAGGATAGTATGATCAAAAAAAGAAGGAATGAAAACAGCAGTGGTCCCTTTCTCCATGAATCTAAAGGGTAGTGGGAAAACAGACATTAATCACAATCATAGCAATGGGTTCACACTTAAAGGCTCAGATAGTTGTTCTGAAGACAGAGAACATGGTTCTGGGAGATCGCATAAGATAAGACCCCAATTGAGAAATGTAAGCAAAATCCATAAGGAAACGACACTTGAGCTAAGATGAGGAAGTGACTAGCGTGCATGTGAGGAAGGGAAATTAAAGTAGAGAGAATAGCACTCAGGTGTATTGGAAGGGAGGGGAACTCTTGGATATCTGCTTGCCGTAAGGCTCATCCGGAGAACCTTTACACTGGCTGAGTCGGGCCTGGAACTGACCCCTGGAGCTCGGGGGCTGAAACACTTCCCAGGACTGAATCTGACGAAGCCACGGGACTACACTGGTGTCTCCGACAAGTGATTGTCAAAGGAGGACAGCGGGCAGCTATGTATTCTGCCACTTTAGATGACAGAACAAGAGACCCTGCTCATAGTTCCTCCTCTTAGCCGATCAAGATTGAAGGTTTGAGAAAGGAAGGTTTATGTTAGAGGTGAAAATAAAGGTTGAAAGAATTGGTACATTTTCTTCTTTGCTGCCATTGCCATTTCCTGCTACTCTGTTAGGACTCTCACTCCATTTGGTGAAATCTGGCCCAGAACTTGCATGAACATAGAGACCTACAGCCACTGGTTGGGCCTCAGAGAGTAAGATTTCCAGGAACATGGGATTGTGTTTCATTTCTTGTATAGCTTTATCTCTTCGCCCTTTGGAAATAAATCCACACCTAGGTCGGGGAAGGACTGCAAACCACACATTGTTTCCAAAGAGAATCACCTTGAGCATTACCCAGTCCCTGGGGAGCTGACATTGTCAAGGATCACAGCAAGGAGTCTTTGTTCCCTTGCTGAGAGTCAGGTTGGAGGCGGAGCTGGCCCTCAGCATCCCACACTCCCCAGCACATTTTGTAGGCAACATGGAAATAAGGACATCGCCTTGTGTGAGGGGCCAAGGCTAGGGGATCCTCTGGAGAGGCTGATTTCTCGGAGGAAGGAAACTAGTAACTGTAAAGCGTGCGGCATCTCATTTTTTCACGTTGAAAGAATCCAAAGTCCTTCCCTGGCCCACAAATGTCCTGAAAGTGTCTTTGCCTCACAGGTCCCCCACCCTGAAAGAGTGCTCAGTTTCACTGATGAGTTTTTTCTTTCTTTCTGTGACTTCCTTCATTAATCATTTTTGTCAGTGTCGTTGGAGAGAAAGTATATGGGAGAGGATATTGGTTTCCAATATCTCGATGCAGAACATCTCATTACCCCTCAGTTTGGATTATAAATGCAGTTTCTTTTTCATACAGTCATGCACCTATGTGCGTGTGTGTACACGTGCTGCCCATTGCACAGAGAAGAGGAGGCCTCCTCCGATGCCCAGAACCTTTGCTCTCTGCAGCCTGTGTATCCCAAACATTTCTTCCCCTTTCACATGCACCATTCGAAGTCAGTTGAGACCACGCTACAATATTTACCTGAAGTTCTTACAAATTTTCACGAGACCTCTTTATCAATACTTTTAAGGTTATGTAGCAGGTTAACTTTTTTCCTTTCCTTCACACCTTGTAAAAACTCAGAAGAGGATAAAGAAGGCAAGATGGCAAAGAGCTTGGGGAATTAGCACAGTTCCTGCTTGACCCAAACTGTCTGGCCTTGGGTCTAATTTACCTTGTCAGTGCCTCCTGTGTTTTCATTAGCAAAATGGGCCTAATCACATCTGATCTCAGATACGGCCTCAAGGGTTCTCTGATTAAAAGTGAGACATTATCTGAACAAGCATGTTGAGAAATTCAGAAGACATGAATTGGTAGAAGCTCTGTTAACTGTTTTATCGCCCTCCATGTAAGTAAGTGACTTGCCAGGCTATTCTCTGGTCCCTCTATGCCAGCTGCCTGTCCGACACTGAACTTCATGACTTATATGATTCCTCTCTCTCAAGCTTCACACTTTTGTTCCCACCAGTCAAACAGAGTCAGGTTTGTTTCAAATCTATTTATGGCAGTCGTTATTATAAATGTATATGTCAATTAAATATATCAACTGATGAAATAAGGAGAAAAAAGGAGTTATTTTTATACAAACTAAATGAAAAACTTTGAATGAGTATAAGCAATTAGCAAAATTTTGTTTTGAATTAATTGTAAAGTAGAGTATTATGAAAGAATAAGAAAAATATATACAAATTGTAAAGCATTGTCCAGTTAATTTGCTTAAAAATGCCTTTAAAATAATGCTTATCAACTCTACACACATTTGGATGAGCTAGGACAGATTTTAAACAAAGACTAAATGCTGATTCCACTGCTAGGATTATATCCTAAGAATCCTAAAACATCAATATCGAAGAACCTATGAACCACAATGTTCATAGCAGCACAATTTACAATAGCCAAGAGCTGGAAGCAACCTAGGTGCCCATCAGTAAATGAATGGATCAAAAAATTGTGGTACATATACACAATGGAATTCTATGCAGCAGAGAGAAAGAAGGAGCTACTACCCTTTGCAACAACATGGATGGAACTGGAAAGCATTATGCTGAGTGAAATAGGCCAGGAGTTGAAAGACAAATACCATATGATCTCACCTTTAACAGGAAGCTAAACAACAAAACAAACAAGCAAGCAGAATAAAAACAAAAACACTAAAATAGCGAACAAGGGGACAGTGACCAGAGGGGAGAGGGAAGGGAATTTAAGGGGGAAAAGGGGAGGGATTTGGAGGAACAAGTATGAAGGACACAGGGATGAGGACTTGGGGGGAGGAAATGGGAGGGAGGTGGGGAGCACGGGGCGGGGGAGGCTGGGATGGGAGAAATAGACAAAAAACTGTACTTGAAAAATAACTAAATAAAATTTTTTAAAAAAGACTAAATGCTGGACCCTTTCTAGTTTAGTGACATCAGAATCAGGGGGTGGCACTTGGGCTTAAAGACATGCCCCTCCTGGAGTTAAAAACAATTGTATCAGAGCAACTGGTGTGAGATAACATGGTATGGGGTGAGATTCGTACTTGTTTTGTATGAGGAAGAAGTCTTAGAACTCAAATTAGGAGACTCGTTAGAAATAAGAGTTGGGTCCTACATCAGAAAATCGGTGAATAAATGTGCATTTCTATATTTCAAGAAAAATAAAATGCTCACATAATTGAAAAGTAGTGTGCACTGCTCTTTTTATAGCCCTCTACTTTAACCAATTTTCAGTTAACTGCCGCGTCTGACTGTGTTTAGATGAGGGAACTTGCACTCCCTCAAAATACTGAAGTCCATCGAAAAAGAAAAATGATCCCGATCTCTAAACTTGGAATGTACCCACTTGGCCAGTAACTTCACATTTCTGCCTGACCTCTTCATCGACGCAGGATGACGTAGCACCTCATTACCTGTACAACCTGCCTTGTCCTCCCAAAACACACTCGAGAGACAGCACCACTCGAGGAGCTGCGCTCCAGTCTTGGGAGGCGCCCCCTTGGCAGGCCCAGACAGAGCACTGAGCTGCTACTCACCGTTTTCACAGGTGAGTGAGTCTGAAATGGGTGGCGTCCAGGAACCCTCTGTGCACGTGTACCTTGATGGCCCAGAAATGGCAAAGCCTTTGGGACAGGTTAGGTCAATGGATTCACCAATTTCATATGATATCTGAAACGGTGACAGTGACAGAACATCCTGCACAACTGGCTTGAGGCACTGTGTTCCTGCAGGCAGAAAAACATTTACCATGTGTTTAGTGGAGCTCAGAATAGTCACTGGTTGTAGGCAGGTTTTATACAGCCCAAGAGGGGATTTTAATGCGATTTATTGCATTTGGTCTGCTTTAATGCTGCCTTTTGATCAGAAAACCCAGAGGGGTTGAGGATCCCAGGCTTCCCCTGCAAACCTTCCTTTAGCTCCTTTATCTGAGGTTCCCCTGCTAAGGAACTCGCTCCAGCCACTTCCAACTTTCATTGTATGATTGGGACCTCTTCCCTCTTCTTGTTTGACCCAAAGCAAGTCACCTCATTGCGAGTGATACAGAGGCGGGGCATGGTAATTGATGCTAGTCTCAATTCTGCCTCATGGAGTCCCATAACAACTCTTTGGAGTTCCCACGTGAGCCCTGCTTGAATTCCATTTTGACACTTCTATAGCACAGATATGTGTGGAGCATACAAACTCATCCTCTCCTCCTCGGGAACGGATGTGAACGTGCTCCAAGGAGAAAACTGCATTTCCCGTAAAATCCCATTTCTGAGACATACAGGGTGTTAAGTATCATCTTCCTGGGACTCATCCATTTGCATCAGTTTGTACGTCAGGCAAGGCAAGATGCCCCTGGTTAGATGCCGTGAGCAGACTTCCCAGATTCCTCTTTAAGCACAGGTTTGGCCACCCGGAGGCTAACTCGCCGGGGCAGAACTGAAACGTGAAGCTACTTTGAAATCTAATTTTAGCAGGTGAATCCTATTTTCTGCTTCACTAAAGCTTTTTTTACCAGCATTGTTCAAAAGCAGTAAACTGTACTGATCTATGGGTGTGGCTTTGCTTTATTTATTTTGGGCATATTCATCCCTAGTCCCGTGACTGGGGTGCCCAGTTCTCACGTTGGCATTCCACATCCGACTGTCTCCAGGTCCTGTCTGGTAAGCAGCGGAAGTACTGGTAGCCAACAAGTTTGAATCCGGTATAGCATGCGATTTCAGCATCTTCCCCAAATGAGTACAGTTTCTTTTCATTCTAGAACCAAAAGCGAAACCAGCAAGTTATTAGTGGTACGTATAATATTTCTGAAGGCAGTGAGGTCATCCTGGGCCCTTCCTATTCCTTCACCCTTGTATCTACTGAGTCACAGAGGCCTCTCAATTTCGACCTTTAAGTATCTCTCAGCGTGTTCCCCTCACCTTTGCCATGACCACTGCCTTTGTGCGTGGCGTTTATCACTTACAAGGACAACTTTCTAATGGGTCCCTTTTCTAATCCAGCTTCCATATCACTAATCTAAATCGATTAGAATTCTTTTTTTTCTTCCTTACAAACTCACTCCCCTGTATATGAGATGGCCTACTATTTCAAGAATTAAAAAAAGAAAAAGAAAAAGAAAAAGAAAAGAAAGACTACATGCTTATCCTTTAGCAGCTATAAACTGAATATATACTATATCCAACATATGCAAACATATGCAGTTGCCATGATGACTAATTGACTACAAATCATTTCAGAGTGTTAATTCCTAGTAAGCCGTTGGTCTTTATATATTTTCCGAACTATGGTTAATTAAAACACAACTACTGTTGTATATACGTGTGTACATTTTCAAGATAAAATATCTTATTTTCAAGATAAAATAATACAATTGAGAAAAAATGAATTTAAAGGCTTTTGTACAGAAAGGTAAAATTAAAATCAAAAGAAAGGTAAAATTGATTAGGGAGCACACCTTTCAATTTGAAATTGTCTCCTGGAAGTTTATATCTGAAGCACAGACCTGCCTGACTAGTGTGACCAAATATATATATTTATTTTTTTAAATCACAGCAACATATTGTGGCTTGATGAAAAAATGAAATGATGAATTACATACTAATTATATTAAAACTGTATTGAATAGTTAAGGGTGCTATAGGTCCCTAACTTAATAAGTCATTACAGACGCACTTCTACGATTACAGCCGAGACCAGTTTGTCTCCCTGATCACATGCTCAGGGTGGCCATTAGTCTGCTCAGACTCAGAATTAAACTGTCAGACCACAGTTGCAGGTTCTTACCCATCACCCAAACCTCTGTTATGCTAAGTTCCATTCTCCGTTCACATGTTCACGTAACCGCACTATTAGCCCAGGAATTAGCAGTGCCCAGTAACACAGGAACCTGTGCCAACGATCAGGCATAAAGACATCTCCGGGAGTTCAAGGTGGCAGAGTGGCCGACCGTTTTTAAGGGTCACTCTGTTTACTTTTTAAGTCAACAGAAGAGTGTCAAACTAGGAAAACAATAGCTCTAAATAAAAAAAAACATACTTTTTTTAAGTTCTATTTTTTGAACGCCACACCGAAAGTGAAGGTCAGGAGGCTTACTCGGATAAACCCGTTTTCTGGGGGAACCGGCTGAGCACACCCTGTATCTGATTCTCTGTCCGGAAGGTCTACTTCTTTCCTATATTCATCATCATGGATACATGCTTGTCCACTGAAAGGGAAGAACAAATGTGTACCTAATACAGTAAACGTGAGTGTGTGTAACACATATTCACATGTCTACATATATGTGCAGTCATATGCATACATACGCATTACATAGTGTGTATGTAATATATGTAACGATGAGAGAAAAGGGTAACAGCAGATGCACTATCTCACTAACACGCTTTGTTGGAGTAGAGAGAACGCCGATTATTTCTTTATTTAGCAGAGTAGGCCACTAACCCCGTAACTGTTAGCCTGTGCTAGCGGGTACCTGACCCATCCCTCCCCGTGCGCGTCCCGCCTCCTCACTTGTTCTCCATTATGGAGATCGTGCAGTGCTCCTCCTGCCGACTGTCCCCCTCACAGGGCTTCCCTCCTCGTTGGTGCGCGGGGTTGTTGCATTCCCGGGTTCTCGATCTCTTGTAGGTGACGTCGCACTGGCTCCAGGAGGACCAGCAGCCCCAGTTCCCATCCACTGCATCTGGCGCACGGGAAGACCCGCCCGCCGTCACCGTGTGCCCGAGAGGATGAGGGCTTTGGCAGCTGGCCGACTTGGTTTCCCCACTGTGTCGCGGTATCACCCTTTGCGGAGTATCGCGGGATTATTGTGAGGGTAAAGAGAAAGCAGCGCCTGACACGTGGCCTGATTTCCTTTTCCTATTCCCACAGCCCGGATCAAATGGCAACTAGTATGAATCATTTGCAACTGCCTGCAGTATATCACACACACAGGCATATGCATACACCTGTGCAGAAAAAGGAACTTCTTCTGAATACAACAGAATCAAACCATGTGTTTAAAGGCAGTGGGATACTTCCTCACTCCCAGGACACCTGCCCTAAGAAGAACTGCAGGTAACCGGGGCATCACTCAGTCCTGAATGAAAGCCTTGGTTCCGGCTGAATGTATCGCTAATACCCAGCCATTCTCATTCTACATTACAATACATAAAAAGGGCTTATCACAATACTATCACACTTTTATTTCATAATATTTTGTATTATTTTATTTATTTCATGTTACAGGCATTGTGCTGTGTGTCCTTTATATATATGTGTGTGTGTGTATACACACACACACATATATATGATACATCTTTGGATATGCTTAATGGATGAACAGATGGAGGCTCAGAGAGGCTAGGTGACTTTCCCAAGGCCACATCATTGGTAGGTCACAACCGACACATCCCAGGGCTGTCTGACCCCAGCATCTAGCTTTTTACAGGCTTATTTCCCCCCTGTGTTTGCATGAAGTGGAAGATGCTAATAGGAGTGTTTTTGTTTGAATGGACCAACCTCACATGTCTTTTGGAGGAGAAAAGGTGTGTGCCTCAAGTCAGTTATTGACACTTACCAGATTTATAATCCGGGGCCCGTTTCTCACAGTTGTCACCGTAGGTGCCGCTCTGGCACACACACAGACACTGGGTCCCAGAGAGTGTGGGGCGGCCATTGTTTGGGCACGGAGCACACTGGCAAGGGTCGAACTTGGCTGCATATTCTTGAAAAGCTTTCCTGAGGTTGTTCCGTCTGGTCACAGCACAGGCGACGTTTCTCACCAAGTCTGTGATGGGAGCAAGCTAAGAGCAGATGGCAGAGAGGAAGTCCCGTCACAGTGACATCCTTTTGCACGTTGTCATCGCTGCCCAATTCTTGTGGAATGGGAGGCAAGGCCCAGAAAACCCCCACACTTCAAAGGGATTATGGCAGAATATAGTGCATCTGCCAGTGGAGAAAAAGGGGGGACACAGGGGTTTCCTACTCTTCTTCAGTGGGTGCGGCAACTCTCAGCAAAATCAGCTTGCTTTTGTTTCCCGAAAGTAGGGCAGGCGTGAGGTGCCTGGAGGTTCCTCTCCCTGGAATTCTACTGTGGAGGAGGCCTCAGGTGAGGTGTCACTTGCTTGCACTTACATCATGTTACTTATTAAGCACCAAATGCATGCACCACAATACTGAGATAGGTGAGCATGAGTTAAGCAGCTCAGGAATGCTCTGCTGAAACCTCATCATGTTTGACCCGAGCAGAACAATGCAGAGAGGATGAAGAGAGGCTTTCAGAGCTTTTTGTTTTTCCAGGGCAGCGTTGGCCTTGGTGGAACCGGCGGGGGGGATATGCAGAGTGGGAGGAAGTGGAGAGATGAACTCACTGGTAGGATGAATGGAAGAACTACGGTAACAAGTAGTGGGGCGAATACAGGACCAGGGCTCATTTTGTTAATGTTTTAAAACCCCAAAGGAATGACTGTCTAGTGCCATGTATGAATCACAGGTGCCCAGATGGGTGGCTGGATCTCATTTTCCCACCACCACCTGATGTGTCTTCATGCTGCATGGAAATTGTTCTGCATTCATAATGATCGAGCTCCTTTGTCTTCATTTAAATGAAAGGAGCAGAATAGCTTGTTAGCAGACATTTGAAAAAGAGCTTATGTTTTAGGGAAAACTGGTTCTAAGTGGCCTATGACTGACATGTGAGCAAAGCATTCCATAAATAATAAAAATCAACTTTTTTTGTAATTACAACAAATATAAGACTGGTAAATTTAATCAAAGGTGATAGAACCAGACAGCCAAATAGCTCTAAAATTCTATTGATCTGATAGGGCTATAAATGAAGAATTAGGGAAGCTTGTCAAATAAAGAGTTGCAAAAAAACCCTACAGAAATCAAATTTATTGTATACATTGGGGAGATGAAGAACACTGCCCACGGCAAATTTGAGCAGTTTTATTCCCTTTCCTGATATTCTATGTATGATAGAAATTCTAAATACTATACTAGAGAATGCTTGCCTGAATAGTAAAAGCAATAGACATGTAATTTAACATTTAAGAAAAAGCCCATTGTGCAATGCACACTAAAGAAGACATTTCTTTTAGCATGTGAGAGAAAAAATGGAAAAGGAATAATGTGACATTTGGGGGCTGCTAGAGAACTACTTCAGGTCTGTCACCCACACTACTTTGTCATCTTACCTTGAAGTCAATCACAACAGGATTATCCTTCACCGATTCCAGCCATTCAGTAAAGGCCCTCTCGCTGGGACCAGAGGTCCCCTTCTCCCACACCAAATTCGCTGCCTCCCTACTCCTCCCACCTTGAACCAAGGAGATGGATTTCTCTGCTCCCTGCACCATCGAACCTGCAAGATGTGTTAAGAAAATCACTCATTTAATGTCACTGCAAATTCAACCGTTAAAGAAAAGCCCGTGTGCACAAAAGTAGATGGTATAGTCACGTAGCTCCATTAAGTTAAGTGAAAAGCAAGAGAACACTGCTCCTCAGCCCTGCAGAGAGTTTAATAACAGAAATGATAATAACAGTGCCAAGAGCTACCATTGATTAAGTAACTTGTATATGCCAGGCACTTTGAACACATTATCTTATGTCATTCTCACAACAGTCCTGAGAAGTAGGTATTACTATAGACATGGACGTTAAGGCTCACAGTTTGGCCCGGAATGCATGGTGACTACAGGAGGCGTGGGGAGCTGGGAGGCAAATACAGCCCAAGTCCTGAGGACTCCGCTGCCTGCGCTCTGATGCCAGAACCTACTTCTGATGTGTATAGTGTGTGCCTTGGGTCCCTGGGGATGCTATGAGCCGTCTGGCCTCTGTGGGCCAGTCTACTGCCTGCCTGCCGGAGACTTCCAATTATAGGAAGAAGTTGACAGAGGGCTTTTAAGTGGAAAGACAGGAGTAAAAGCCCAACTAACCAAAGGACAAAAAAAAGAAATTAAACCTCAAGTTAAGAGTTGGCACGATGTAATCTTTGGTGTCTGTAACTAAAAGAATAGGAGCTGAGTAAGAGGAAATTATAGTAAGAAATAAAATCAAATGAAAAGCAGGCCAGTGATATGGGTAATAGCGAATGCCATTAATATGATGTTGATTCTTCAGTGCCAGGAAGGGTTAGCCATGCCCCTATTGTAAAATAGTTTAGAATGATTGGAACGATGGGTGAAATACTCTCCCTGTGAAGAGTAGTATAATATTTTTCAAAGTGAGGCATGTAAAATAATACAGTTATGAAAATAAAATTAAAAAAAAATTGTATTTATTTTCATACACAAATAGGAGAAAAATTAGTACTTGCCAATATATTATATACCAATTGACAGTGACAAAATAAAAATTGTCAGAAAATAAAATTAATAAAGTTAATTACATCTAGAAAATATTTATAGTAATTCATAATAAATGCAGAAAAACATCCAGACATTAACAATTACTTTAAAAATCTAATGGAAGTGGAATGACAAGTATAGTTTAAGATGTGGGAATTAGTGTCTCTGAAATATGGCAATTAATTTTGTCTTACAGTGTCTAATTTATAACTATAAGGGTGATATTTTTTTATTATTTGTCTTTGTACCTTAGCTTTAAAATCTCCCTTTTTACCTAATTCTTAAAATTAATTTTGTCTCTGAGCTCTTAAGTTATTAAATTTACATTCTTACTAAATTATTCTATTGCATGTAAAGCTGGCATAGGACACGTTTCTTTTCTTTTACTGGGTCATTTGTCTGTTTTGCATGCTTTTCTCCTTTCCCGTGTTGTTTTCTGTATGTAATAGGAAGGCACAGCTGCCAACCAGTCCTCATTTTGCTAATGCTCAGTGTAATGTGAGATCTGCCCAGAGACCATCTGTACGCTCTGGTGTTTTCAATTCTTTATTTATCACAAGAGCAAATATAATATTTTTATGTGTTCCTTATCTAATTCTTCATGAAAAGTTAGCTTCATATTTTGGAAGTTTCTGTGATTTTGCATGCCTTTGTCCTGAGCAGAAGGGGCATCAATCAGTCTGTTGGCGTAGGGAATAAGAGAATTTTACAGAGAAAGGAGTTACGTATAATGGCAAGGCACAGGAGAGAACGTGACTTATTTAGGTGACAACCTACAGTTTAGCCAGGCAGAGAAAAAGAGGCAGGAACTTATCTTTCAGGCTCTGTGAAACCATGACGTGTTTAAGGCATTAGAGTTTCTTGCCATGATTTGCCTCGAAGAAGATTGCTCTAAAATAAGTGTGGAATAGATTGGAGGAAGGCAAGTCACGTGGCCAGGGGCCAGTCGGGAGGCTTCAGTGGTGATCCAGGTTGGAAATAAGGAATGGAGGGTGTGCATGCAAATAAACAGTAAGCAGATGGGGGTAACTGGGAGGAATATTAAGGAGGTAGAGTAGTTGCTTAGTGGGCGTGAAGGCTCAAAAGAGGGAGAAATAAAAGCTAGCACTCAGGGTCGAGGGCGGAGTAGGTGACTGCTGTGCTCACCCCGACCCATGACCATATCGAAATGACACCTAAGTTAGAGGACCAGCCCCAGCTGAACAGAACTTCTGTAAGAGGTAACAAAGAGGCCACGTTGAGGCCAAGGAAAACCAAAGAAGATGTAACACTCAGGTTTCTGGCTGGGAGCCTGAGCTTCTTCACAGCAGTCTCTTACCCTTTGTCCGTCTGTATTTTCAATGGTTGTTTACACATATCATTACTTTGTAAGCACCTGGGTAGGAAGGCCTGATTCACATTCATCTTTACATCACAATCTCTACTGGGTCCCATCCATGGGAAGAATCAATAAATGATAACTAAATTAAACAACCGAAGATGAAAACCTTCACCATTTCCCCTTTTAAGTGGTGCTACTGATATTTTATGTAGCACTCTTTCCTCACCGCACACAGAGCTCTGAGGCAGATAAACGAAATAAATGAAAAGTTCAAAGCAGCCCAGTCCTGTGCAATATGGTACTTAAATTACTGTCAGCCTCAGGACATGCAGGGAAAGTCGCGAAGTGAGAGCATTGTTACCTTCGTATTTCTCTGACATCTTGTTGGTGGTGCACTTGTAACTCACGGATGTTTTTGTAATGAAAAGATAGCGTTTCTTTGTTTCGGACCGGATGCAATTCCGAACTTCTTCCTCGGTTAAACCTAGGAGATGGAGTACAAACACAAACTCCTGAGAATGCACCACGGAGAATGCAGACAAGAGCACACTGGCGTGCAGCTGCCCTCAGGGAGAATGAGCCGCAGTCCTCACCCACAACTCCGCCCTCCACTGGCCCCGAGACAGTCCTGAACAGAAGAGGTGTTTATGAGTCTCTGCTCTCTCCCCCTCCAACACTGGCCCTCAGAAGCACAGATGGGGTCACGCTGGCCTCTCCCTGCTGCTTACACAGCACGAACCTCCCAGCGCGCCCATCCTGCTGGGCACTGCCCCTCTGTGACATGAACACACACCATGTGTGGTGCCCCATGGACAGACCCCCCAAGCCACAGCCGATGCTGTGAGGCCTCAGTCCATTCCACTTTTTCTCTTGTCCATCACCTAAAACATCAATTTTGTGGGCCGGCCTTCCTTCCCTGAGCACCCAGGCTCACACCTTTCTGTGCTTCCTCTCCCCAACTCAGCGGCCCCCTTCACCTCCACCTCCACCTGCAAATCCCTCTTGTTTTGCTCTCAGAAATTCGGACTTCTCACCTACGGACTCCTCTTTCCAACGTCCCCACTGACTATTATCCTCACATTCTCCTTATGTGGATTCAAGTCTGCCCTTGACATGTTTCCTGCTGTTCTCACTCCTGCCCCTTCAGCTGAGGGAGCTGGGGTGGCGCTATCGCCCTCGTTTCCCAGTGCTGCTTTTGCAGGATGCTTCTCCACAGTCTGCTGAGTCTTATAAAAACTCCAGCACTCAGAGACTGAGGCCGCCCAGCTCTGACGTCTTCAGTCTTCATTGTCCCTGTCTTTTACCAAACTCCCAAGCATCTTTATGGAAGATTTTGTCACCTGAACGACTCTTTCCCACCAACATGCTTGCCATTATTCTCAACAACTGCCGCATTGGCGTGGGTGTCAGGGGTGAGGGGGGCACCCTGCGGGGAAACAGGTCCTGCCATCTGGAGGCTGAGGTGGTACTGCCTCTCTGGGGTCACCTGGGAAGGTTTCCTCTTCCTTAACGGCTTCCCAAGCCACCAGACCTGCTACCTGAGACACCAATTTTAGAAACCAGTTTTTTTATGTTTAGTTCAAGATTGCCTTGTAAAACATAAGCACATGAGAGAGAGAGTTGTTCATATCAGCTCTTAAGCACCTTAAAGCAAAGTAGTTTATCAAATACCGACATTTAGGGTTGCAGGTTACCATAGGCAAGAAAGAGCAGGTTTCGAGCTTGAGGCCCGGTCCGGTGTGACGCTGGAACTGAAGCCTAATGACAGAGCTCACGGAGGAAGGATGGGTATGGGCTGTGCCCATTTCATGGTTTTCCCATAGTTTTTTTCGGTAGTTTGACACATTTGAAGAGATGCGTTAGAAGTGGGAGTAAAAGATTGTTGGTTTGAAGTCCTCATGTTGACCTTGTACCTTTAACTTCACGAGAAAAAAATGGCTCTTTTGATGAAGCTGAATAAATGAGTCACTTTTCTCCTGAAAGTGTTGCTCTTCTAAGTGGGTCATAATGAAATGTTTTGGCCATGTTAGGAACTTACTGTATGTACAGCACAGAACTCCCATATGTTCTTATTCTTCTGTTAGGTTTCGATTATTTGTAAGTTAAAGTGAAATTTATGTGCTCAATTCATTGATTAAAACATCATGAATTAGCCATAAGCTTAGCTAATTTTCTTTTCTGAGGGTTGGAGGAGACTCCTGGAAGACTGGAATAAAGAATCCTTCCTACAAGCCCTGGGGTTGGTCGTATCTGATTAAAATATCGAGACTTCATCAGTGAATTTCTGCACAAGCCTTTTCTTCCTCGTAGTGTGTTCTCCAGCTCATGGCCTGACCTCTGTCCACACTGACCAAGGAGTCGTTTGATGCCACAGCACTTGGCCCCTCTAACCTGAGTGTCCCTCGGATGTGACTCAGAGACAGGTATTTTGGAAACGCGCCCAGCTGCTCCGACTGGCAAAGGTCAACAGTGCTGGTTGACAATGTCATACTGGTAAACAGTGAGGCAATTCATTTTCTCCTCAACAAAAGGAGTTTAAAATTACCATCTTGCATATTATGGTATGTTAATTGTTTAATGTTTCCCCAAGTGCCTGAAATTCTTTTCACCTTGCACACTGAAGCAATGTCAACTTTTATTCAAGGTTTTAAATTGTCTGTGAGAACACTGAACAATAGAAGAAAATCAAGGGATGCAAACAAAAAAGCAACTGGATTTTGTTTATTTTTCTTGAGAGAGGCAAAGTGTTATGAAATATTCAAGTTGTGTTTTGAAATTCATGACAAGGGGTATGATACTTATTGAATAAAGCAAACAAAAAGCAAGCTCATATTCCAGTTCCATGTTATGACTAAGTAAAGGAATAGAAAGAGAGAAAATGGAAGAGGCCAGGATATATATTTATCTAGAGAGTGGGAAAAAAAACCCCAGTTAATCACATCCCCTGGAGAATTGTATTTTGTTAAAATTTGTTTCCATCTGGGGGTGCTTCATCTTACCCATAATTAAAATCGTGCACCAATATTATTACTGTGACTCAGAGAAATGAATAAAAATATCTATTCATTAAACATAAGGATATATATCTAAGAACATTGAATATAAAACTGTTGTACTGACCATATTGAATACACAGATATACACACTATAAACACTGTATATATATATATATATATATATATATAGCATATATGTGTTTGTGTATATGGGTGCAGGTGTGTGTATGGTTATACAGTTCCGGTTTCCTCTCACATATCAAACTCCCTTTCTTTCCCTTATTCTGTATACCTGACTGTCAGTCTCCACCTCCATTTGTAGAGAAAGAGATGGAAGGCACGAATGTTCCAACAGGGAGGTATAGCTCATCACTCTTCATTTTGGTTATGGGGTTTCAGCTATTAAAATGCTGGAGGGTTGATTAAAGATTCACATTGTTCTTTCATTGACCTGATCTCTGAGCCTTGAGAGGCTTTGCTCTGAATACATGATGAGTGTAGCTCATCAAGTGAGAAATTATCCTCTGGGCCACAGCAGCAGTGACCAGCATAATTTCATCCCAAGGATGAATGAAAGGGCCAGGGACTTCCACCTGATTGTATTTGCTCAGCTTTGATGTGGATGCTATTCTCAGAGGCAGAAGACATGAACTTCATCATGCAAACACTGCTCTATGGAAAGGATAGTGGACATGAACATGAAGATTAGTCGGTGTGGAAAGTGTGTCACAGCATGAATCTTTTTGACTTCACTAACTCTGCCAGGGGAGATATTTTTAGGACCCTCCTACTGAAAGTACTTCTCTGTCTCTGTCTCTTTCTCCTTCCCTTCCCCTCTTTCTAAAACTAAATAAAATCTTAAAAAAATAACAGTTAAGAAATCAAGATTCATTTATAAACTAAGGTTTACATTATTTTATATGGAACCAGGAAAATATCACTGATTATATACCAAGATACAAAGTTGTGACTTTTCCTCAAATAAGAGTGCTTCTCATCTGGTTTCAGGTTTTATCACCACAGCAGGTGCACATCCGGCCCATGTCAAGGCCCACATCTTGACGAGGTCTTAGTCCCTTGTCAAGACCTTAATTGTTCTTTCAGCTTATGCCCCTGGCTTTTAGCTTAAAATTGTTCAAAGAAAAAGACAGCTAGTGAATTTGCTATAATTGTTGTTCTATATAATTTATTATTGCCTATGAAAATGCTACAAGTAAATTATCCTTTAGAATTTGGTGCCAGCACCGATCTTGTTTTCCCCCAGGTAAGGCATTTCTCTCTCTTTTGGGGGGACCACTAATGTGTAGCTTATGATGCTACACATCATAAGTAATCAGGAAATTAAAAAAACAAAAATGATGCCCTTCAAAGAGGTTAAGCGTATTTAATTTTCCTCCTTTTTTGGTCCCAATTTTCTATTTTTTGTTCTATTTACTTGGCTGTGTACATTTGGTTTTTCTTCATATCATTTTGGAAATAAAGCAGGGTCTAAATAAAGGTAATAAAAAAGAATTACAGTGATATAGTAAGAGAAAAAGGTACCACATGATATCAGATCAATTAATGAAAAAGAGGGCGGAAGTCAGCGTACCTGAGTTCTTCAGCTCCTCACGGCTATACTGATAGAGGATGTCGTACACACCTCCCAGGGAGCCGGAGGTGAAATAGTGAGTCCCAAAGTTCTCAAATATCTGGCTGTACACAGCGTAGTTGTATTCCAGTGGCAGGTGGTTCAGTGCTTGCAAAAAGACATTAGAAAGCTGCAGGTCTTTACTTTTCATTGTGAAGTTTAAGACTTTGATCACTTTATGGATTCTAATAAAACTAGAATCCTGAAAGGAACAGCAGAAAAGAGTAAAAAAAAAAAAGATGATTAAAGGTCATGAAAGTTTGCCTTTAGGTATCAAGCCCTTGAATGTCATCTGTTGATCATTAGCCTCATTTCAATCTAGTATTACAACCGTTTTAACTCTCTCTCACATGGTCTCACATGCAAAACTATAATTTTCATGTTGTTGTCCAGTACCTTTTCCTGAGATGTTCAAAGTGCTAAACAGATGACATTATCTCAATGATGTAAATGGTGTGACTAGTACCTTCTCTACCAAAAAGACATCAGTGATGAGAAAAGTCAATCTTCTTCTCTTGATTGTCAATCATGCTGCATCTCTGCTAAGTTTTTATTTAGAAAGCCTCACTAATGCAAATATTTCTGGTAACTGAATAAGGGCTGTGCAACAAATTTTCAATGGGAAGTTTTGCAACCGAGAGTCAAGTCACAACTTTGTCACTGGGCTAAAGCACTTAAATTCTCTAGGCCCCCATTACCTGCACCACCTGGTGCACAGATGAGGGCTGTGTACCATAGCTATTCACAAGCCTTCGATATCACATGGACCAAAGTGCTATGATTCAAAATCCCTAAGAGGTAAAAGTAACCAAATTATTTGTATTCTCTGTCTCCTCCACTCATAAGCAAAAATATCTGTTGAAAGGTTTCTTTTTTAATAATTTCTTGTCATGCCCAGTTGATTTAGGATTAGGTGCTTGTATTAAGCCACAAATCTCATTCCATTAAATTGTTCTTCTACACAGCTACTGAGTGTTGTAAGTGTACCCATGTAACTGTTCTTTTGAAAAATTGTTATGTACTTTATCTGATCTCTCAATTTTAGCAAATTACAGTGTTTGAGCAAAAGAAACAGAAAGAGGAGCATATTTTAGCAACAGAACTATTACAGCTGTAAATTATTAAACAGCTACCTACCTGTATGGTATGATTCTGGCACAAAGTGACTGCTAACACAAAAGAAAAACAATAATCACAAGGCCCGAAAAAGAGTCGTCACTCACCTCTCTTCTCTCCCTTTCCCATTTCCCTCTCTGTCTCTCCCTCCCTGCTTCCTGCCTTCTTCCCTTCGGTACACTTATCGCCAGGCTGTCTTTGGTGCTGTGGACACAGAAGTGAGCAAGGCCAAGTTCATGCCTTTGTTGAGCTGAGACTTTAAGTGCCCATTAATTCTATTTTTAAGTTTAAAACTTGGATTTTGTCATAGAAACATAGTTTTTGAAAGTTGGAGGGACACTGTGCTTTTAATAAGAAGCAGGACCACTCCCTGAGTACCTGAAATACCCATTCAGGTCTGGGAATTGAAATGAGTAGTTCAAAATTTCCATGTAGCTTTAAAAACTAAATTGTAGAAACTACCAGTACAAGCACCTCCATGGTGCTCCACCTGCCAGTGCATGATGGCTTGAATTGGTTATTTTAGACTAAAAAATGTTTTTAACCATGTATGATCTACTTCGACATTCTCTGAGATCTTTCATTGCAAAGCAAATCAGAAAAGCATTCATTCTCACTGAGAAAACTGATATTTTGATGTTGAAACTGAATGCATGCTCAGCAAATATGTTTAGTCAAATCTGTGATTGACAAAATTAATAAATAAAACATTAAGCTTGACAAAAGGGCTTGGATTGATTTTCAAGTTTGTGGGACCTTGTTTTCAATATTCAAAGACTAAGAGTTTGCAGTAGTTATTTCCCATTTAGATTAAGATTTTCTCCTTCAGTTCTGATTTAATCAAAGACAACAGTTATGATATTGGGTTGAACCATATGAAGTTGACAGTTTTATAAATCAGAAATGGTTGACTATCAAAAGATTCACATATTTCAATCTAATACTGTAATAGCCCTAAATATTTCCACTTTAGGGCAGACTATTTGAGGATCAAATAATAGCCATTTACCTACGGATGAGAGTTCTACCAGTGTCCTCTAGCATGTTTGAAACTGTCTGTATAAACCAATTCTGAAAAGCATGTCTTAATGTCAATCTATACATATGTCTTTCAACATCTCCCTTTCCTTCCCCATCTTTGACTGTATTTTTAGGCAGTTATTTCCAATCCTGGGTATGATATCAGAGTGAGCTGGAGGACTTAAGAAAAGGAAAAAGAAGCCAGAATCACATGCTCAATGACAGATACCCTGAATCAGTAAATTAATGGAGGTATGTAGGTAGGGGTGGGGTGGTGATGTATTTTTATATTCTCATAATTCTGATACTAACTTGTCCTAAGAATATAATTTGGTAAATCTGAGGGACACTATAGGACCCACAGCCCATTTCAACTGAGTTGAAATATTTTGTTATAAAAACTTATGTTATAAAAAGAATCTATTTTATTCTTTTTTCATATGTTCATATCAGAGCTATACTCTTTTCACAGTTTGTTGAAACTATAAATAAATGAAGTGTAATGTAGTGGGTAAGAACAGTGAACAAAAATTGACAAACTGATTTCAATTCTGATATCTGGCATTTGCCCATCGTAAAATCACGGGAGCCTCTCAGCTTCTTGGACTTTAGTGTAGGGCCTGACACATTAGGTATTTGGCAAATGTGTGTTGAATTAAACATAAATATATGGACTTAATTTATTCATGTTAAAAATGGTCTTAAAAATATCTACTCCTACCCTTTACAACAGCAAGGATGGCATTGGAGAGTGTTTTGCTAAGTGAAATAAGCCAGGTGGTGAAAGACAAGTACCATATGATCTCACCTATAAGTGGAAGCGAATCAACAAACAAACAAGTAAGTAAAATAGAACCAGAGACATGGAAATAAAGAACGAACTGACAGTGACCAGAGGGGAGGGGGGAAGGGGATAATGGGGGGAAGGGCCAAGTCAAAGGACAAGAATAAAGGACCCATGGACAAGGACAGCATGGCAGGGGGGTTGATAGGGGAGGGGGTGGGCAGGGCACGGGAAAGTAATGGGGGAGAGAAGGGGACAACTGTAATTGAACAACAGCAAAAAATTTTTCAAAAATACTCAGATTACCTCTTAGGGTTCTTTTGAAGATAAATGAAATGCTTAGAAAATTGATCTATAAAGTGCTATAGGTCTCATTTACATAAATGAGCCAAGCAAATTTTTGAAGCAAAAATGAAGAAGCAAATAAATAAAAATGTGAAATACACTACAGTACAGGCAGGAGAAGCCAAAAAGTGATGCCCTTCAGCATCTAAAAGTGTCTAAAAATATGTAATAAAGAAAACTCTCCCCTAAATCATTTAAGAGCTGGAAGACATATCTAGGAGATTTAACATGCAAAAATAGGAGAAAAGGGAACAGAAGAAGAAAGATTAGTGGATGAAGATGTATTTTTACCTGTGAAAAGAATTCTGTAAGTTTCTGGCAAGATTAATAGGAAAAGTCCAATCCTTGACATAACCTGAATTCTCAGCATAAAAAAATTGTCAATTTCCAGACAGAACAAAAGAAAGAAAATCATCACTACACTGGTTCTTTCCTACGTAACAATGAAAATCGTGTGATAGTGAAATAAGTTCTAATAACCATCAAGAAAAGAAGGCTATGATCCCAGATGCCTTATCTAGCCAAGATATTCTTTTATCTTTATTTCTCAGAGAAAACATAGTCATTTTTAGAGATACTATAAGAATTTAGGAAATACTTTTAGCAGGCATCCTATCTAAGGATAATACTAAAAATATGATGATTAAATGAGAAGACGGATCTCAAGAAAGGGAAGATGAGAGGACAGAAAATAGTGATGCGTGAACAGAAAAAATACACATACACACATATACATACAAATACATATATAAAATGTAACACAAATATAAAAGAAAATAAAAAACTTGGAGTTTATAAGTGTTATGCAAGGGACCTTTAAATAAAGAAGATAAGATTCAGAATAAAATACGAATGTACACATATGATGTAAAAGCCAGTACAAAACCATCTTTGCAGAACAAAAAGGTTTTGAACTATCTCAACAAAACAGGTCTTTAAGGCCTGTGAGGACAGTGGTAGGAAGCAGAGGGCACATGTGTTCCCAAGGAGAGAGTGGAAATGGTATGTGGGCCACAGGTAACACATCTTCGGTTAGTACAGATAGTACTTACCATGATAAAAGAAAAGCAGAGGTATAATTATGCTTTATAACTAGAGAAGGGTAACTACAAGCAGAATTACAAAGCTAGTAGAACTTCCAAAGTGACCCCAAAAGGGGTAGATAGAATTGCAACAAAAATGGCAGACCCAGAGAAACAGGAGACCGACACCAAGTGAAATGAGTAAGAAAAGTTAAAAATGGGAGGATAATGATCAAATATTTCAATGACTATCCTAAAAGTAAGTTGTCTGTATTTCCCTATCACAGGCCTGAGACTGTCAGATTACATTTAAAAAGCAAAGTCCCATCACATGTGGTTTATAAGAAATATATACACCTAGAACAGTAAGACAAAGAAAACAATGATAAACACAGCTAAACACATGCACAAAGGAACCATCATAATACATATCACCTCTACAATTTTTGAAGCAGGATAAAACAACAACAGCAAAAGACATTAAAGCTATTTAAATATGAATTAGAAATCCTACTCATTTGATATCAAAACCCCTTTCTTGTTGCACGATCGTGGGTGGTATGAATTTTCAAGAACCATTTTAACTACCTTTTTGTGGGAGGCTTTAATGGCTTCTTTGAAGGCAGAACTGTGTGCGGAGGATTGCCTTTCCGTTGAGGAATAAAAAATTGGCACATAAGAACCACGGTCTGCTTGAACTAAGATCTGGGCTTCTTGATTTTTATTCTTTTCAATAGGAGTTAAATCTTTATAGAAATCCGTTTCCAAATCATCTTCGATAGTTTCTTCCTGGAGAAAAATCCACATGAAATAAAACAGAATTTAGGAAATGCTGGAGCTTCTTGTAAAGATCTGATGCAATGATCATTCATTTGTGTATTCAATAAACCTTTATTGAGGATCCATCTAGAGAACATGGAATAATATTAGCTGCTGCCGGCAGGGAGTCAATAGTTCAGTTAGGGAGAAAGAAAATCATAGACACTTCATTCCATGTATGACGTATTGTGCTGCTGATGGAATTGCCACAAATAACTATAAATCCCAGGGAGATAATACCAGGAAAGTCTAGCTCAGGGAAATGACTCCCAAGCTGAGACTTGTAGGATAAGAAGTAACTATTTTCATTCTGCCTGTGAATTTGATGCAGTCTGCAATCTAATTTTAGATATCTTTCAGAAAATTGAGGCCTAGAAAAGGAGAGGCAGGTCCTGTCTGATCCTGCTCTGGGATCATCCCCATCCCCTTAGCCTTGTCTCACTGCTGGGCATCAGCACTCTACTGGCCATGCCTGCAAAGCAGAGGGCAAATAATCAACTGTTTCTGCCAGGTGGTGGTTATCAGTTTCCAATGACTAGGTCTTGGAAGATTGGGCTGAGTGGAGCTGGATTTAAGTACAAGTCAAACCCTCATTATGGTTAGGCTGGGAAGAAGAGAACAATGGACAATTTTTTTTAATGTTTACAAGGCAAATGAAAGAGTACTTCCTTATTTTAAAGATGTTGGTCTGTTTTGCAATGGAAAAATCTCTTCTTGTTTTAACATATTCAGTTTTCAAATAAACTGTGAGGCAAACCACATGTCACAATTAACTAGTTTGCACAATTAGTCAAGCAAAGACAAAATAATTCAGCCGCCAGAAAAGTCTTGCTCAACAGTGAAACAGTCAAAAGTTCAGTGTTACTTTCAGACATCACATTGCATGCTAGTTAGCATTTAAAATGTGTATGAATAAAGCTCTTAACACTGAAGCAATGCAATCACATTTAGATATAGTTGGTGACATTTCTGTACCATTTCTCTAAAAAAATTCAGATTACAAATATTTTGTCCCATGAACAAGCTCCACACAAGAAAAGATGTGTCAGCTTAAGTAAAAAGATATTAGCATGTAAGGAAGGAGGCTTGGGTGTCCTGGGCAGAAGCTCGGAGGAAATCTGACCGTGCACGTGAGCTTGATGGGAAAGTAGGCTCCCAGGCGAACAGTGCTGGAAAATCAGATGAAACTAGGGACTGGGCCAGGTCTGGTAGGCCCTGCTAAAACACCAGGATTGGATTCCACAGGCAAGCTTTTGCATATAATAAGATCTTTAAAAATATTAACTGAATGAATGAAAAATTGGGAGGGTTACCACCACATTTGTGGTTCGCAAAGGCCATGTCAATTATAGTTAACTGAAGTGGAGGTGAGGAGAGTGATTTAAAAACTGGTGCAATGAGCCAGGTGGGACAGGATAATGGCCAGGTCTAGGGGAGTGGTGGTTGGTAGAACAAAACTGGTCGATTGAAAAGATATTTAGGAGGTAGGCAACAGAGGTTGTTGACCAAGCAGATGGGGGTGGGGAAAAAGAGAGAGAGAGACAATACTGTTACATGAAAGGGAATCTAGGATATAGAATGCCAATGCAACTTCTGAAAGGAGGAAGAAGAGTTTTTTTAATGGTGTGTAAGGAACAGCTGGTAGGCACTGATGAATTTCATTTTCCTGGGAAGAGATGTTAAGCAAATTCTGGAAAAAAGTTTTAATTCCCTTTTTACACATTATTGCAAGTTTCTCCCTGAAGCCATCTTGGCCATCTATGTATCTTGTGGGCTGATGACCTCCCAGGGCTCCATCCTCGTGGACTCTTTTACCTTTGTGTTTGGAGAAAGGAAATGAGTTTGTAGGCAGAAGCAGAAGAGAGTTAAGAGAAAATGGGGGAGGGGGATGGAGGGGACAGGGTGGCACTTAGTTTCCTGTATTGTGAGGGTTAGGAACAGAACCTGAAGTTGTGAATTTTACAAGGGATTTAAGAAGACTGAGGAAGTGCAGAGCTCTGAAGGTTTTCAGGTTTTGGGATGCAGCAAGAAGCCATTTCTAGGTAGGTGAGTGTATTGGTAAGAATCAAAGTGTAATGGGAACCGTACTCTGCAGTCTGTTGGTGACAGCGAATGTTTGCACACAGCCAATAGCAAAGCAGCGACACCAAAGAAAAGAGAGAAAGATTCCCGAATAAATGGTATGACTCTGGGAACAAGTACAGGGATCTTGGGTGGGTGATGGCTCCGCATTCAGCAGTTGGGGGCCCCCAAAAGGCAGAATTCTTTCTGTGGGCTTCTATTCTGATTTCCGGTCCAGTGTCTTCCCTCCCCTCTTTTAGGAGCCACTCTACAGCCCACCCATCATATCAGCTGCCTTAATAGACTCCAGTACTGTAGGTGAAGGAGTTCAGATGCCTGCTGAGCTTCTCCTTCACTGTTTTCAATGATGCATAGCTTTGATTTGCACATGCCTCCTTAAGGCATGCAAAGTAATATAGAAATCAGTAAAAGTAAGGCAATAGCTTGTGCCCTTGGGTCTGGTCATCTCCAAATCATTGTTTGAAGACATACATATCACCATGACCTTCCTCAGCAGCTGAATATTGCCTAGAACTCAATGATGCAGAGTTGGAGATCAGCTCACGCAACTTCTTCAGTTTGGACAAGTTTCAGAACTACACTGATAGTGCAGTGAGTCTACTTGATTCTGAAAAAAGGTTTTCAGGCTCAAGGGTCTGTATTTCCCAATGTTACTTGCCTTCTAGGCTTGGGTTATCAAGTTATGTGGGTGGATCCAGGAACCTGCTGCTAAATGCTGAACAACCAGTTTTCAGGCGTGGGAAAAATACCGTGATTTACTCCAGTCTTTGCATTTTTTCATGGTGTATGTATTTCTACCATAGCTTATTTCAAGCTACTGATTCCGTTCCTCTGAATTTCATCTTGGGAAATGATGCCCAGAAGCAAATTATTATATAGCGTTTTCATGGTACAGACACAGTAGATGTCGGGTGACCTCAGGAGCATAAGCGACAGGAAAATGGAACGACTCCTTTGAGAAGTGATACATTTTGAGTAGTTATCATTCACAGTTTTAATATTTCATTTAATTGTAAGATTATATATTTAATATTTAATAATGGCTATATTTAATAATCAGCTCACAAATTTTCTGAAAATTTAACAGTTGGCTCTTGTAAGCTGAAAGGCCTGGCTGTGTTGGTAAATCACATGGGTGACGCTTTTCCAATGACGGTTTATGAAAGGTGCTCAGACAGACCTGGCACACGGAGCACGGCTGTTAACGTCTGTCTTGTCATGACCATCCCTGTCTCATCTGGCACAGACAATGCTGAGCGGGGAGCTGGGATCCTCCCTCTACTCTGCCTTGTACCGGCCGCACATCCCTGAGAAAGTTGTCTATCTTCACTGAGCCCAAGTCTTCTATTAGTAAGGTGGTTATAAAGAAGTTTTTGCCTTTCTAGGCAGGCTGCTATGGGAATCGAGTAAAACAATGTAGACAAGTACTTTGAAAACTCTATTCTGTAAGTGTGAACTGTTATCTAAGCCCGGATGTGCCCTGACCTCAAGCTGAGCTTCATCTCTCTTACTTGTAAAATTGCACAAAGTGGATGCTGAGAATACAGGCAGTGTGGGTTGTTTTTCGTAAGAAATTAATGTATTTTGAAAGTGGGCTTAATTCCTTTTTTCAGAGCACGAAAGCATCCGGAAATAGGATGCTTACATATAATGACAATATTATATGTAAATATTTACGTTTTAATTCTGTCTATAAGATTCAATACAATACATCTTAAGATTAGAACCATCACTGACAGAATTTTTGATGCTATTGTTTCTTTGGAAAAACACCTCTTTTGAGTTACTAGTTAGCATACCAGCAAGATCCTCCCTGCCTTCCTTGTTGGTAGAGGACCCTCTGGGTTAGCATCTACCTCTGGGTGGTCCCTTTACCTGGTCAGAGGTCACTTGCTACTCTTGTCACTTCAGGCACAGATGAGGCTTCTCAGAGAAAGTCTCCCCGAAATGTTTGAATTTGGCAGTTGGATCCCAAGGACATACCCCACAACATTAATAAATATTAGATGATGTTAAATTGAGTTTATCACATTGGAAAATATCTGTTTTCTATGTATAAAAGTTATTTTTAAAGAAAAGGGTTGAATGACTTTGCTGACCTCATACTCTCCATAAAGTGGTTTCAGAAATCATTAAACCTTCTGAAATTCCCTCTATCATGTCAATTTCTATGCATGGATGTTACCATTAAAATCATGTCTTTTTGGTTTCTCTTATCATACATTAAATAGATCTTTGTACATCAGTTCAACCAGTATGGAGCACTTATCACGTGTAAGGCACTGGGCCAGACTCGGAGTGTGTACCATGATGCTCATCACTACTTAAGAAAGCACACAGAAAAACAAATTCACCAATAAAATAGAAAGGAAGGTGGGCAACACTACCCCCATTATCCTTAGATTCATCTTGACTTTTCAGAAGGCAGGTACTCTTTTATGTCTAAATTCAGTGGTTACCTGAGAGAATGAGCTATATAGTGGGAGAAAATTCTGAATAAATCAAACCATTTTCTGTGTGGGGATGTGTCTCAGCTGTGTGTTCTTTAGAGAAAGCAGGAACTCGGGATTTTGGGAAATGTGGGTTTGAATCTCTAATTCTCTACTTATCAGCTGTTTGACTTTGGGCCAATGAACTACCTTAGTTTTTTTTCATTTGTAAATTGATGACAATAACACACTGACCTCACTGGGTTGTGGAAGGATTAAACGCTAACACATACCAGGTTGTTAAAAATATGCATTGGCTTTTTATTCTGTGCCTTCATTCATCACTAATTTTAGCTTATAATCACCATCATGTTGGAATGCCACTGAGACAAGTGTCATACCTCAAAGTTGACGTTTTCCAGATTGGCCGCAACACGGTACGCATTACTTGCTTTACTGCTTTTGACAGTTTTACATATTCCTCCAGTGAAAGAGTTATCAAGGACTTCTCCTCTGGGCTCTCCGGCTAGAAAATCAAACCTAGAAATAAGGCAATTTCCAAGAATTCAATAGATGTACAGCAATCTTTAAAACTTACTTATATGAAAGAAATCCCTCTCTGAGACATTTTTGACTCATGACAAATGACTTGAAGGAAAGAAAGCTGCCCCCCCCCCCCGCCCCCAGCCACTTTTATTTTCCCTGTCCATGGTGAAGCATCCAGAAAGCTCTGGAAGCCAAAACTTAACCCTTCTGGCCTGTCAGGTTTCCCATATTTCACTCACTTAGATGTTTTGGGCTTTCAGCCTGAAAGAAAATTGGAGTTTATAATTATTTCATGACTTATAAAACTAGCACTGACTTTGGAAGCAGATTATGAAATAAATTACTACGTAACTAATGCCACCCTTGGCCCACTTTTCTTCAGTGTGATAAAGAGGTTCTTGTGAAGATCTAACAATAAAATAGTAATAGCAATATTTTAATAGGATTGTAGAAATATTGTCTTTATGAGCTAATATTTACAATTTATTTCACAAAAATGCTTAATATTCCATATGCTTATGATACGCTGAGCATTTTTATCTCTATCTAATATTAGTTATTAAAAATTTATGATAACCATGTGACGCCGATAGAACCATTATACTCATTTTACAAATGAGGAAATTGAAGCATAGAAACTAATTAGCTTAGCACAACCCAGATATTTAAGAAATTGTTTTTGGTAGAAAGTTTTCCACGATGCTAATAGTTTTCCAAATTCTAACAGATTTTGACATGTATTTGGTGGAGAAGAATAAAACGTTTTGTGTCAAAATGTTCAGTAATGCTGTGGTACATGTGGTGAGATAACAGAGAATATATATAATGGTCTTTGCTGCCACGTATGGAACTCCTAAATCCCTTGTAATCTCTTAAGTGGGAAGGGCACTGAGCGTATCTTTTGTTCTAATGTTTAGTCTTTGACCCTGGATTGTGACACACAACTCCTCAGTCTCTAGGAATTTCCTGGGGGATAATGTTGTCTTTTTTATTTAATTTATTTTTCAATAATGGTTGACAGGTAATATTATATTACTTTCAGGTGTATAACATAGTGATTAGGCATTTATATAATTTAAGGAGTGATCAACCTGATAAATCTAGTACCTATATGTGCCATGTTTTTTGTTTGTTTGTTTCCTAATGAGGTGACTCTTGGTAGCCTCCTGGATGGGGACTGGCTACCAGGAAGACCAAGCTCTGATTAAAAGCTTAGAGTTCTAACCCTCCCTTCCATTCTCCAGAAGGAGGAGAGGGATGGAAATGGAGTTAATGATCAATCACACCTACATGATGAAACCTCCAAAAGATACCCCCCAAATATAGGCTTCTGAGCGCTTCTGTTCCGGTGAATGCACGGAGGTGCACCCAGAAAGGGCATGAAAGCTCAGAGCTCCTTCCCCCATACCTTGCCCTGCTCACACCTCCCCAAATGCATGTGTTTGTCTGCTCCCTTTATGATATTCACTTACAATAAGCTGGTAAACAGTCAGTAAATTGTTTTACAGGGCTCTCTCTGTGAGCTGCTGCAGCGCATGGATCAGACCCCAGAAGGGGGTTGGGGGAACCTTCAACACATCAGGAGTGCAGGTGAAGTGGCACCTGAAGTGTTGGGGGGCAGTCTGGTGGGACTGAGCCCTTCACATATGGCATCTGACTCTATCTCCAGATGGACAGTGTCACAGTTGAGTTACATTGTGGGGCAGCCAGCTGGTGTCGCAGAGAGTTGCTCCACTGGGGAGAGCTCCCACATATCTGTGGTCAGAAGTGGGAGCATGGTACAGTGTGAGAATAAAACAGGTACACGGGAAGGACTGGTGCGTGAGTTACAGCTCAGAGAAGCGGTTCCAAACGGGAGTGACTCCTGCGGGTTCAGCAAGATGCCTCTCACACCCTAATGGCTGCGAGCACAACTCCAGGTATGTTCTCATTCATATTTGAATTTGTATCAACACAGGTAATTGAAGGAGGAAATAAAAAGAGCTGGTCTGGAAAGAAATTTTCGAACTACTTAAGTTATCATGACAAACACAGGTGTTTCAGACTCATTCCTTTTCATTTTCTGACTTAAGATGGGTCAATGAGGAAAGAAGGACTGCGGACCTTGTACTGCCTTCTGCCATGGACTTGTGAGTTTGTCCTGAGCTAGAAAGAACTTAACACAAATGGCTCCCAGGTCATGAGGAAACTCTGAAGGTCGCAGCTGCTTGCAGAGAGCCTGAAGACAGGACTCCCAAGCCGTGCCCGAGGAACCTTTCACGAGTTAAGTCAAGCATGCAGCAGTTTTCAGCCTTACTCTTTCTCCTCCCCTCTGTGATACTTAAGTTGACTTTAACTGTTTTGGTGTTTCAAATACACCATGGGTTTTGATATTATCAATTTCTAAATGACTTTTGTCTAATTTGGTTTAATGCATCATATTTTGTAATTTTGTGAATTTATTTAAAGTTATATATACATATATAAATATGCTTGTGTGTATGTTTGTATCTTGGCTGAACCTGAGAAAAAAATAAATAGCATGCTTATATTGCTTCAGATTTAAGACCCGGTAACTGATGTTGGCAAGGAAAAAATGTTGTTCTGTCTTGTTATTCTTCCTTGGCCAGATGCCATTTAAAAAGAGGCACAGCCTCCCAGGAAACAACCTTCTGTGGGTAGAAATGGGTAAGACAGGGGAGAGAGTTTCTAAGGCCAGCAGATTAGAGAGAGATTCCAGTAAGTAGCTCTTAAAACTCAGTTCTTGGGCAGACTAGAGAGAGATTCCAGTAAGAGACTCTGAAAACTCAGGTCTTGGGAAGATTAGAGAGAGATTCCAGTAAAAGACTCTCAAAATTCAGTTCTTGGGGAATCGAGGAGAGAACTGGCTGTCCTGACCCAGCAGGTTTTGCTCATTTCTGAGAATCCTTGGGACCACAGCTGTGCTTGGCTGAGGGCCACACGGTCCTCCTGTTAAAGTATACATAGCATGTGGTCCTCCCCATCTGGAGCTCCAGAGTCTAGACCAGCTGAGCAAGGGGTGAGTGTGTGATGTCACCCCTCATCAATCAGAACACTAGAAAACACGACTCTCAAGTGGGAGTTCTGGCTGAGGTTTCCTTCCAGAGAAAGGAGAAAACAGAAACCATTTCTGCACATTGATAAGAAGTTGCTATTGAAATGCACTCGTTGAAATCAACTCTAATTAGGAATTCTTAGGACGGAACCTCAAATAAGTCTGTAGTCATCCAACATACTAGGGAGGAACTGCAGCCCAGAGACGTTCAATAACTTGGTTATGATGTGGTGAGTTAATGCAGAACTGGGTTGAGAACCTGGCTCCCCTTGCTTGCAAGCTAATGGCTGTTCCATCTTTACTGCTTCCCTGGCCCAAGAGGTGTCAGTTTTTATTCCAATTAAAATGAGGTTGCATTTGCAATGGCTGCTGTTTGTCTTTATTGTCTCAAGTCTTTGTGTTATGCAAGTCTGAGAGCGTAAGTGGAGAATTTAAAAAACAAGTCCTATATGAAGTAATAAAAGCCTATCACAGACTATTTGCTTTTGGTCAAAAATCAAAGGGAGATTTCTTCATCGTGGGAGCAGGAGAGTACAGGAGATTATCTTTACTGATTTTTCTCATGCTTCCTACTCAGGCTTAGTTCTTCTGTTTCCATTGATTGCTCTCACATTTTCTAAAGTTTTCTAAGTCATCAGTTCAGTGTGATAAATTTGGAATTCCTTGCTGAACCTCCAATGCTCTCATGACTTAAAATAGGGATATTAGAGTTTCTGGAATGGGAATACTAGAATTTCTGAGTACTAGTCAAAGATTGCGTTGCATGGTCTCCCAAGGTTTCTTCCAGTCCACTCACATCGTTTAGGTGGTTCTTGTTCTGAATTAGCATGAAATGGTGGTAATAACCTGGATTTTGAAGTCTAGATTTGAATCTTGTTTCCACCATTACTAGTTGGTAGACTTGGGCAGATTATGGAAGTTTTCTGAGGCACAGTTTGTAAAGAACAAGAACCAGATAGAAACACAGGTTGATCTTTGGCCTTTAAACTGTACTGACCTCCTCACACATCACATAGTTTATGTGAGAAAAAGTTTTGGACACCCTAGTCATGTTCATTTCATCTCTAACTCTCCAAACTTTTTCAAACCTTTTTTTTAATCATCTCTTTTTTCTATGCTTGCCTAAATCCTTTCCTCTGGCTTGGTCTCCCATTACTGAGACAGGGCTTGATGCTCACCCCTGACTCACTCCATTTCATGCTAATTCAGGTTTGCTTCTCTAGCGTTTGGACTGCTGACACACTCTTAGGCATCCTTTTTGGATGCCCTTGTTCTCCATTGGCTCCTGCCATTTCTGAGTGGTTACTCACCCACTCAAGACCCAGCTGCAGGAATCCATCCTGGTACCTCCCAGCTTGGCAGGCCTCCCAGCAGCTGGCCCTGATCTGCTCTACAGCTGTCAGAAAGGACATGTGAGGATTAAAACAAGCAACAAGTATGAAGGGCCCATAACATGGCCTGGTACAAAGGAACTATGAAAAGGCTAAATAATTTTATTCCCTAGGATTAAGGGCCATGGCCACATGCTGACTGAGCATAGCAGCCAAGTGCTGGAGGCAGGACTGAGAAGAGCGGTAGGAGGGTAACGAGGGAGCAATGTGTCTCACTGCTCCATTGCTGCTTCCCCATCATTAGCTCTGAGTTGCTGTTATTCCCCCAAATAACAAAACGATGTTACATACCCAGTGCCCATCCTGTACACGTTAGGGATGGGTTCAAATTTCCGTGCACATACTGTTTTTTTCTTGCCACAACCCCTTTCATCTGAATTGTCTCCACAGTCATTTTCTCCATTGCATTCTAATTTGCTAGCAATGCAGCGGCCTGGTCAAAAAAAGCAAACAATAGCTTTAACAACAAATGATCATCTAAGACAGTGTTTATTCATTTGAAATATTAGTGCTTTAAATTTCAAAAGTTAAAAGTTTTCATTTTATTAACTGACTTATCCAAACTCATGCTTTACATTAAAATAATTTTTAAAATTTTTCCATTACAGGTGACATTCAATATTATACTACTTTCGGGAGCACAGTATAGTAGTTAGATATTTATATAACTTATGAAGTGATTGCCCAATAAGTCTAATACCCACCTAAGGTTTTGTTAGTTTTTGATAAAGATTTAGGAACATATGGAAAATGAAATTATTATTTAGTCACCAGGGGGCTGATTGTCTTAAATAAGAGAATTAAGTTTAGAATCCCATTCCCATTATAGTAAACTTTCGGCAGAAATCACTCTCTGTAGGAAAAAATGAACAGCAGGTTCAGAATGTTGTTCTGAGTCAGTACAGCAGACTAAAGGTCATTGTTTTATTTTTTTAAATCTTAAAATTTGCACACACACCTACACGCACACTAGTATGTATGGCAATATGGCTGAATCTCTACAATTTTGTTGAGAAAGCCAGACACATGAGAGTCATGCCACCTGATTGCTTTATATGACATTCAAGAGCAAGCAGAGGGATTAGCTGGAAATAGGAAAACAGCGAGTTCTTCAGGTGTGTGGGTATTTTCTACATCTTGATTGGGGGTTGTTTACATGGATGTACACATCCTTCAAAATAAAACTGCAAACTTATTTTCTGTGTATTTTATGATACATAATTATTTTACTATACATAATTACCACATTTTTAGTATGTAGCCACTATGTATAATTACTGCATAGAATTGTTTTACTACATGTAGTTTACTATATCTAATTATTTTTTGGACGAATTAAATGCCTCTGTGATACAGTATTAGTTGGCAGGTTAAGTTAGTGAGTTTAGGGAATAGGACGAACTTCATGCACTTCAGTGATTCCTTTCCCTTTTAAACTTACTGAATTCCATAAGGGTCCTTGGAATCGGTAACTATGCATTGCAGACATGGAAATACCTTATGAACAATGAATGGCAGCCCCTCTGCTGTCCCTGACTCCCTTGCCTGTAATCAGGGGTGTTGCTGGCTTCCTACCGTTATATACAGGCCTCACCAACAACGACAGGGAAATGTTTCACTCAAGGTCATCTGGTTAACTATTTTAGGTTGTGATCAGCATCTCCCTGTAGCTATGTGAGACTATTTTGACTCAATGGAAAGCTTGGAGAAATGGGCTACTGTGTTGAATACTTTTTTTTTTAATTACTGGAGAATTCCCCAGAAAGCACTTAGTTTTAACTCCTTCGGTTAATAATTTTCACTAAGAAGGTAGGGTGTAATGTAAGTAATTAAGTCACTCAATTATTCAAAACCTTGTATTGTAACTGGACTAACATTATAAAGAGTTATGGTTATGCACCCCAGAATCATATGAGACTGAACATGTAGAAATAGAATTTCTATTAATCCCAGCATATAACCTGAAAGATACTCTATTTTATAAGAGCACATTTTTAGTTTTTTATTTGTTTGTTTGTTTGTTTACAGGGCAGAACAGAATAGGTAATTTAGTTTGAAATACAGATGCTTTCAGTAAAGAAAAATCCCCAAATATTACATTTCTAAATGTTTTGAATCTGGCACTTACAAATTTGGGCAAAAGCTAATTTTTTATATGGTTACACCAAAATAATTCCTATTCTATCAAACAGGTGGGGAAACACATGCAGGATACTGTTCTCATTAATCCAGCTTCTTGAGCAGGGTGCCAGATTTGTGAGAACACAAGAAATTCTCTCTATTTGTACTTCTAGGTATATTGGAGAGGATCTCCTAGCAAGGGTAGGAATGAAAGCAAAAGAGCACCTCCTGAGTGTTGTTTAGGAATGAGTGGCATGTGCAATATAGGCCTGATGCGATACAGCTAAGAATGGCTCCAGGCCACAAAACTCAACGGAGCAGGAAGCACCAAGGGGGTGGGATTGTAAGCCACACGTTTATCCCACACCAAAGAAGGGGTGGGAAAGGTGAGGGGCACTTTGGATAGTGCAGGGTTACAGAAGTCATCCATTAGCCAGCAGGCACACATAACATATATATATACTTAAGCCCATAGCCATGTAATCATTTACAAATTGTACATGTTTTTTCTATCTACTTGAACTGATTTTTTTAAGTTGCATAAACATGTTTTATTTTTTTTTAATTTTTTATAGTTTCACAATTACAGCTGTCCCCATTTTCCCCCCATTACTCTCCCCTGCTCTACCCATCCCCCACATTCAATCCTCCCCTTCCCCCCCCCATTGTCTTTGTCCATGGGTCCTTTATACAAGTTCCTGGGCTTGACCCTTTCCCTTCTTCTGTCATCCCCCTTCCCTCTAATCACTGTCAGTTTGTTCTTTATTTCTGTGTCTCTGGTTCTATTTTGCTTGCTTGCTTGTTTTGTTGATTATACTTGAACGGGTTTTTGTTACTGCAATGATATACTATTTGTATAACCAGCTGCAAATTCTCTAGCCTTCCGTGCTCAAACATGGGAGAAAGGAGTCAGCACAGTGCACGGAGGTTAGCCTCGTGAGTAATTCTCAAAGATTCATTAAATGAATATACTTAGTTCTGGGGACTCTCGGAAGACTCTGAACAGAAACTGTGAAGGAGGAAAGGGCAGAGGGAAACTCTTTGGGATAGACAGTTCTTTGGTAATTAAAGGCTAAATATCATCCTGAGTCAGACAAATTATGCTCCATTCAACCTTTTATTCCCTTTGAGAGTGGTTTTATTAGATAGTTTTAGGAGGGCACAGTAGTAGAATATTTAACAACCAGTCAGAATGATTGCCAGTGAAGTCTGTGCTAGGGATTAACCAATGAAGGGCTGAATCATGGGAAGATCTAGGGATTCCTGGTGAAGGGACCTGGACAACAGGGCAGAGGTTATCTGGAGACTCAGGCTTGTAGCTGCTTACTAACCATTGCAGATTCATTTCAATGGTTTAGTTTAGTTTAGTTTAATTTTGTTTTACCGATGGCTGCAGACATACTGCTGATGAACTAGTGATTGGTTGTCTGTATACCACTAACTTTCCTGAAATTGCTCATTATGAATTAGTGGCCTATGGATGTATTTAAAGCCTTCTTAAACTTGTGAATATTTTGGCCTAAACGAAGCTTTTTAAAAAAATTATAGAATTTATCATTTATTAAACAAACAAGTCTTTCCTGCTAATTTGTTCTAAAAACTCTCCTTCAAGCCTCACATAATTATACTTCAGTTCAAAGTCTTTATCTTAATATTTTGGGTGTAATGCTTGGGTCTGTATAGTCCTCAGCCAATGCCATGAAGATTTTTCTTCCGGGCCCTCTTTCATCAGTATCTCACATGACCTTGTTCATATAGGTATGATATCTATTATCCTCTGTCCCACCTTCTTATTCCACATTTGGGGGAGCATGGCACAGGGGGAAAACCCTGGCACCTGCATTTCCGTCTGACATTTAGAAAAGATTGGCAAAGCTGAAGGCAGGAAGCAAGGAGAAAAACCTCTATGTCTAAGGTCTGGGGTCCGTTTTCTACAGAGTTGGAAATCCACTATGTAGTTATAGATCCTTTACTTTCCGGTGTATTCCAGAGTACGTGGAAATGATGTAAATTGTATTCATCTGAACTCTAAATTTAACTTTAAATGTCCTACTTAGATAAGAGGTCAGTGAACTATGGCCCGTGGTCTAGAACTGACCACCTGTCTATTTTCATAAATATAACTTGACTGGAAGACAGCCATGCTCATTAATCCACAGCACTGTCTATGGAGGCTTTGATGGGAATATGCCAGAGCACAGTAGCTGCAACATAGACCTCAGACCCGCAAAGCCTAAAATATTTACCTGCTGGGCCTTCACTGAAAATGTTTGCAGGAATCTGATCTAGACTATTCAAAATGATGAGTGTTGACTCCTGGCCAAGATGGAGGCATAGGTAGAGACACTGTGCCTCCTCGCACAACCAAAATAAGGACAACAACAATTTAAAAACAAAAAAGCAACCAGCACTGACAGAAAATTGAACTGCATGGAAGTCCAACAACCAAGGAATTAAAGTAGACACACTCATTCAGACTGATAGGAGGAGTGGAGTTGGGGATTCACAGCAGGGCAGCTGGCAGACCTGGGCACGCAAAGCAGCAGCTGGAGGACCCAGTGAGGCAGCAGATCGTGGAGGAGTAGGGCATGTTCGGTCCCACATTCATGCGCAGATAAACCAGGCAAAACTGGGGAGCAAGAAAGACCATGCAACCCAGGGTCCCAGCACAGGCAAATAAAGCCTCAAAAACTCTGACTGAAAACACCTGTGGGGATTGAGGGGGCAGGCAAGACTCCTAGCCTCACAGGAGAGTTCACTGGAGAGACCCCACACGGTCCTAGAATGTACACAAATCCACACATACAAAAACCAGAACCAGAAGGGCCCAATTTGCTAGCGAGAAGTGGGAGAAGTGACTGAAATCCAGCAGAGAGTGGAGCAAATGCCATTGTTCCCTCTTGGACCCCTGCCCCACATATAGCATCACAATCCAGCAACTGGGTTGCCCTACTCTGGTGAACACCTATGGCTCTGCCCCTCACTACATAACAGTTTGTAAAGACAAAAAAAAAAAAAGGCCCAAACAAAAGAAGAGATCAAAACTCCAGAAGAAATACAACTAAGTAACAAAGAGATAGTCCACCTATCAGATGCACAGTTCAAAACACTGGTAATCAGGATGCTCACAGAATTGGTTAAATTTGATCACAAATTAGATGAAAAAATGAAGGTATGCTAAGTGACATAAAGGAAAATGCACAGGGAACCAATAGTGATGGGAAGGAAACTGGGACTCGGATCAATGGAGTGGACCAGAAGGAAGAAAGAAACATCCAATCAGAAAAGAATGAAGAAAGAAGAATTCAAAACAATGAGGAGAGGCTTAGGAACCTCCAGGACACCTTTAAATATCCCAACATCCAAATTATAGGGGTACCAGAAGGAGAAGAGAAAGAGCAACAAGTGGAAAAGTTATTTGAACAAATAATAAAGGAGAACTTCCCCATTCTGGGAAGTTCTTCCAGGAAGACTTCCAGGAAGAAGACTTCCAGGAAGCTCAGAGAGTCCCAAAGAAGTTGGACCCAAGGAGGAACACACCAAGGCACATCATAATTACATTAGCCAAGATTAAAACGAAGGAGAGAATTCTAGAAGCAGCAAGAGATAAGGGGACAGTCACCTACAAAAGAGTTCCTATCAGATTGTCAGCGGATTTCTCAAAAGAGACCTAACAGGCAAGAAGGGGCTGGAAAGAAGTATTCCAAGTCATCAAATCCAAGGACCTATATCCAAGATTGCTCTATCCAGCAAAGCTTTCATTTAGAATGGAAGGACAGATAAAGTGCTTCTCAGATAAGATCAAATTCAAGGAGTTCATCATCACCAAGCCCTTATTATATGAAATGTCAAAGGGACTTATCTAGGAAAAAGAAGATAAAAAATGTACAGTAAAATGACAGCAAACTCACAATAATTAACAACCATACCTAAAACAAAAACAAAAACAAACTAAGCAAACAACTAGAACAGGAACAGAACCACAGAAATGGAGATCACATGGAGGGTTACAACAGGGGAGTGGGAGGAGCAGAGAGGGGGAAAAGGTACAGAGAATAAGTACCATAGATGGTAGGTAGAAAATAGACAGGGGGAGGGTAGGAACAATATGGCAAATGTAGAAGCCAAGGACTTGTGACACATGGACATGAACTAAAGGGGGGGAATGTGGGTGGGAGAGAGTGGAGTGAAGGGGGAAAGTGGAATAACTGTAATAGCATAATCAATGAAATGTATTAAAAAAACGAAATAATGAGCATTGAAGAGCTATTAATTAGCAACAAAATGCATTGATTAAACAGTGTATTCAAGATGTGATTATAATCTAGTGAAAATTAACTGAATTCGTAAATCTGGATGGAAATTGGCCTTGAAGGGAATATTGCCATTGTTTAAGTCACCTTCAGTCTCCTCCTGTGAAGCCACTCAGTGGAGCACCCAGAACACTGGTCACATCATGTCTAATCACACCCCTGACATAACACCCTCACATCAATATTCTTAGCTTAAACTATAAAAAACCTTTTAAATCTGTTGCTGCTTTTTAATTGCTCATCCTGATGATAGATTTGTACTTACTAACAGCTAACTTTTAAAAGTATCTGCCTCCTTCTCCTTTCTCTTTTCCTGCTTTGTTACAGTGTAGAAACCTGGGTACTGGGTGAGCGAATGGATCAGGTAAGTGGTCAAGGTGGTTATAGTTTGAAAGCTCTAATTTCACACATAAATAGCCTGGTAGTTGGTGATACAACACCTCCATCTCACCATGCTTAAAATATGGTGGGATTTCTCTAGCTTTTACTGGAGTCCATTGGAATAACTTTATGTGAGTCAAGACATTTTTAGTGGAGGCTGGATATTTTCCAAAAGTACATTACCGCTGTCACAACGGAATTTATTCTTGCAGTCAATGTCTTCAATTTTGCAGAGTTTAGATGGAATGCATCGTTGGAAATTCACCAGGGGCTCAGTGCACGGTTGGCCTCCAAACTGACTGGGGCGCAGCATGGATCTAACCTTAAACTGAGAGAACAGGGGAGAGCAATGAGTCACTCTGCAGCAGGGTGAAAGCCGAAATGTAGCTAAGAAAACTGGGCTTCTCACGCACAGTAGTGATTTTGACTACAGTAGTGTTTCCTCTATGTACTAATGATTTTTCTGATTCCATTCTTGTGTGTCCTTAAGGAAGTCCTCCCTCTCTGGGCCCCAGTTTCCCTAAAAGGAGAAGGTGGAGCAAAAGGATTTCTAAGACTTCCAACTCTAAAATCATAAGATCCTAAATTAAATTGAAATCTAATGCACAGGTATATACTGAGGCTCTCCTGAGTACAGATTCTTCTGGGTAATAATAATAACAGCCCTTCCATGTCTCCAAGAGAGTGTGCCATGAGTGATACATGTGAAAGGATTTGGGGTCCTTGTGCACAAGGAAGTCAGGGTGGAAACCAAGTTTGACACATTCTCTACACTGTAAAAGATTGTAAGCGGGGAGTAGAACAGAGAGTTGGGGAAGAATAAAAACATGACAGGATTAAAGAGTTCTGACTGGTGTCAGAAAATTTGGTTCAGAATATAGCTCGTACATCCAACAGTGGTGTATTCTTGAGCCAATTACTTAACTCCTGATGAGCCATAACTTCCTCACCTGTACAACGAGTAAAGAACCACAAGGAGGGGCAAAGTTTGAATAAGGTCATGTATGTGAAGGGCCTGGAACAGTTCAGCTCAGAGAGTGGGTGCTCCACAAATTGGTTTCTTTTTCTCCGCCAACGTGCAATTGCTCAGCACCTGCTCTAACTGGAGTTTGCATGGTCAAGGTCCTCACAGGTGGGTAAATATTGCAGCTGGGAACAATAAACAAACCGAGGGACTTTCCCATGGAGGGCGGGGCAGGGGGGGCGGGAATAAGAGGGAGGGCAAAGAGGCAGGCTTTTTGGTTAATGTCCCAAATTTCTGTCTGATTTTAAATCTTGGGCTGAAATTCCCATTTTCTAGCACCTGCTTTTGCTTCCTGGGTTCTCAGTGATACAGACCCGGGCAGTTATGGTACAACTCCTGGGGGCAGGATTTCTTTCTGATGGTCCTACAACAGTGCAACATGTGAGATGGAATTTTCCATCCCCCCAAAAATAACTAAATGAAATTTCTCCCCAGTGGAAGGTAGGAAAGCTTATTTTCAGAAATTGAAGAAATCCAGCCTTCCTGTGATTGAGCCTTTCGGGGAGTCTGAGCCTTTTTATCGTGATTCGGATTTCCTGCATATGTCCGTGTGTCACCTACCTGTTTTTCAACACAAGGGTCACAGTCTGACCATGGTCCATAATCTCCCAGGAGGCAGTTGATAGGACAGGCTTGCACGTTACATTCTCTGCTCTCATGGAAGGCGCAAAGCTGGCCACAGTTGTTCTTCACAAAGTAATCATTCTTTACTGCACTTCTGTAATAGTGAGGGAAAATCTGCTTAGAATGAGTATATTCACTGTGGCTCCAGCCCAATAAGTAAAATATCACCAGGCATTAACTACAGTGAATAAAAGGAAAGCAGGTTTTCATGAAAAATCTGGGGGTTTGGCATTGTTCGGGTCTTACCTCTTCAAGGAATTCAGGAGCAGGTATCTAATTTATGGGGCGCAGTGCAAAATGAAAATGGGGAAGGGGGTGGCTCTTACTCAAAAATGAAGAATTTCAAGGCAGTGATGGTAGAGCATTAAGCCAAGCACGAAGCCCTTCTCAATGTGGGCTCACACACTGTGCAGCTGGCCCTGATGGAATTCCTGGAAGAGGCTGCACAGGAAAAGAAAGGAGAGGAGGAAGTCCCTGCAAATAGCTTAAAAGGTGACACCACAATGTGGTTGCACAATGGTTGGAATCAGAGTGATGGGGGGCCAAAGACTTGGAGAGAAAGGGACATGAGAGATACTTCTTGGAAAATTTATGGGAATTCTCCAGGCAACGAGGGGAAGGGCACTTGGAGGGAGCAGCGTGTGCGGAGGTGACTGGTGGGGCAGCACAGCCGGTCTGTGGAGCTGGTGGGCTGGTGAAGTGCACGGTTGGAAGGAACCCGGTTTACAGTTGCACTTGAGTTGGGAGGGGTTAAGAGAGCTACTGAGGGGCTCTTCAGTAAAAGACTCTTATAAACCACTCTGGTTTTGCACACTTAGTGGATGGTACACTGGAGGAGTCAATTGGTTATTGTAATGAGACTCACACCACATGTGCAAAAATAGTTTTCTAAAATAGATCTCTAAAAAAGTGCTACAATAGCTAAACCACATTAAATACGGGCCTTTCTCCCTCAAGTCACAGGAGCATCTCCATGGAACACAAACTCCCAGCAGATTTTTAAAAATTGCCAGGGACAAGTAGCCTGAATTGGTGAAAAGGCTGAATTACTGAATATTATTGAGTCAACAGTTTTCCTGCCTTTGCGTACATGCCGACCATCAAGATAATAGCTGGTGGTGCTGCTCGGTTGAGGTCATGTTGGACTCTTCAATGAGCAGAAAAGTCTCTATAGTTAACTCACTCACGGGTGGCGAGGAGAGTTACATGCTGATGGTGTAAAAAGCTGGAGTGGCGATGCTAAGTAAATGGTCAACAGAAAGTATTGCACAGATTCTCAGCTAAATTTCTTAGAAACACCTCAATTTTATGGAGAGAACAAAAATAGATTTTCACTCAACCTTACATGGAAAAGACCTCAAAGTCCATCCAAATTAGTGAGTTCTTATTTTGAGACACACTGTTTTTCCCCATTGCTTAGTGTGGTACTTTTGATATTGCACTCATCTCCGAGGTTGCCAGGGCACATGGGAAAAGTTACGTAGCTCCCCCCACACCTGTATCTGGTCTGGGTTCCAGTATTGCAGGTTTTCGAGCAGCTGGACCACTCACTCCATACATAATGATCACAGTAACAGGCTCGGCTCTTGTCAATCAGAGCACTCAGCAGGATGGAATACAGGATGGAGAGTCTGGCCATGTTCAAGAGCCTCCAGGCCCTGGAAAGGAATGATACATAAAATGTATCAAAGGCATATTAGCGTAAAGCTCTACAAATCACTCTCAGTTAACAATGCAGACATTATCTTAGAAAACATCAGCATCTCCCCGCTTCCTTGAGGCAAGTTAACACTTACAAACTTACATGTTCATGAGTACAAATCCTACTTCTGAAGAATTTTAGAGCATTGATTCCTGTGGCTACAACCCCTAGTACAAGTAAATTTCTCTGAACTGTTAGTGATAGGCTACAAGACAAAGTACAGAGTATATATTTGAAACCTATTCATTTCAAAACGGGAATTCTTATATAACCTTATACTTTTCAAAACAACTTTTGTGTGAACAGATCCCTCAAGTACATTTCAGTTCTCCGTACTTTTCTGGGCCTGGGGAATGAGTTAGGACCATTTTCCTGGAAGTTTTATTCAGTTTCCTGGCATCCTGGAAACCTGTTAAAGAAAAAAAAACAAAAAAAGTCACAGACACAGACAACAGTATGGTGATTACCAGAGGGGAAGGGGGTGGGGGAGGTGGAGGAGGGTAAAGGGGGGTAAATGGTGAGGGAAGGAAACTTGACTTGGGGTGGTAGACACACAATACAATATACAGATGACATTATAGAATAGTATACTTTAAACCTATATAATTTTATTAACCAATATCACCCCAATAAAGTCAATAAAAAAGAAAAAATAGCCAGGAAATTTTAAAAAGAGAGAGTGCACTGTCTGATTTACCTCTACCTTCAGAGTCATAGAAGTTGGAGCTGGAATAGATCTTTGAAATCTGCGGGTTAACTCCCTCATTTTACAGGTGATGAAACTGAGGCTCAAGGAGGAGCACTGACATTGCGGCAGGAGGGCAAGTGAGAGCCCATGGCTCCTTGTTCTTAGATGAGGTGTGTCCCTTCATTGAATTCTTAGAGACACTAATTACTGTATTACTGTAATTACTGTGTTACTGGAGCATCTCCCTGTGCTTGGAGCTCTACCATGCAGACCACAAGAGGCTTTTCCAGATGTGGCAGAGCACCAGAGAAAACTTCAACCAGTAGTTCCCACTGGTATGCTGCAGGGACTTGCGGATTGCGAATTACCGAATTATCGAATTTGCAAAGCCACCTCTGCCCCACAATATTGCCATTTTGACCTTTATAGCTCTAAGAAAACATGCAACATATTTAAATACATGGAGAAAATACTGCTCTAATTAAGATAGTAACTTTCATTTAAAGAAGTAAAATCCCTTTTGCCTAATTTCTCTGCCTCAGTTTCATTATCTGGAAAACAGAAATACTACTTTGACCTTTTTCATAAGGCTTCTGGTAGAATTCAGTAAGAAATTTATGTAAAGTACTTAAAACAGTTCTTAGCATAGAATTATCACCCAGTATTAGCTTTTAAAATTAATAATGACACTTAAGAGTGTTGCAAATTTAATTGCTGCTGTTGGTCATGCATTTTCCAAAATGAAGGGGTCTTTGAATTACAGGAAAGATCAAGTGAGGATCAAAAACATGTTTTGATATTGAACACTCAAAATGATTTAGACATATGGTTTCCGTTACTTTGCATCTTATAAATAAAATCAGATCCCTGACCATCTGATTGGAAATTGAGATTTTCCACCTGTGTTTCACAGCCTCCTTCACTGCATTATTCTTCCCTTTTATATATCCCCTCCTATGTATAAATTATTATTGAGGTTCAAACAATATTTCCTCTTCCCTTTCTCCTTCAGTAGAAGGTAAACACCATGGAGGTTAATCTTTTTTTTGTTTTTGGCTGTTTTGTTTATTTTAGGATTTAGAAGAATGAGAGCAAGCATAGATATAATAATAAATATTGTTAAATTCATTGAGTAGAAGAAAGTTTACAAATGGCTTTTAATGAAATCTGAAGAATGAAATTTGAGTCCATCCTTGCAGAAACTTCTGTGATACTACTCTTAATATTTCTGCCAGATTAAGGGTATTTTATAGACTTTAGAAATAAACTTTTCTGTTCAATTGTCATTCATTGTTTCAGCAAGAGTGATGATCTGGTCGATCTCTAGCTTGTGATAGTTGATTAAAATAAAAAACTGGAACTCTTGAGATTTAGATTAATTTTTAATACTTGTAATTTTTTTAGTCATATATCTATTCTTTATATTCCTGTAAAACAGGACATATGGTATGTACGCCTCTGCACTTTGCTTTTTGCACTCCATAAAACACTTTGAAGGTATTCTCATAATAACACAGGCATATCTACTTAGTTCCTTTTAATGGCAGCATAATTTTATCCCATATGGGTGTATTATATTGGATTTAACCATTATCTTAATTGTGGACATTTAGTTTATGTACACACTGCAACAAACGTCTTTGTAATATATCTTAGCATAATTGTGTAGTGCCTCCGTGGGGTAAACAGGTGTGTGTATTCTGAGAAGCAAAGTGGCTCAAACAATATGTAAATTTAAAATTTTGATAGATATTTCCAACCTGCCTTAGTGAAATATGGCTCCTTCCAGTGTCTCAAAGAGTGAGCTTCTGATCACATTTTAATGTGGTTATTTTACATTTCTTAGTTGTGATGAAAAAGTACTTCAGCAAAAATAAAAAAGAGGTTTATCATTTTTTACATTTTTGTTCAAGTCAGAGGTTTGAGATCAGACATAAAAATTGTTTCTCCAATATGCTAAAAAAAATAGAGCATTCCTAATAAATGAATCACTAAACTTTTTGAACTTTCCTACAAGCTCAGAGAAGAATGATGGAATAAAACCCACCAAACTCATTGACATATGGCTAAATGTGTCCTTCAGTTCAAAGTGGAATGAGCACCCCTTTGACGGCCCACTGTGTGCCACTGGGCATCAAGTGAGATACAGAGAAATAGACTCCACTGTCTTTGTCGGGGCGGGGGGTAGGGGGGACAGACACTGAAGATGCTTCCCATGTTTTCTGTCCAAGCTGTTTTCTTCCAACTCACAGATAAGCCGCTACAGTCCAAGGCTATTTCCGTCATTAAACTGAGCAGGGACTCACCTGCTGATTTTAGTTTCCTGCTAAGTAACTTGCCTGGTTTCCCTCAGCAGCACAGCACCATGGGAGATTAGACCAGAGTGTTTAGACAGAACTTAGGTTGTGATCAGAGAGAAGGGCGGGAGGCCTGAACATCAGACCCAAGTTCAGACTAGGTGTTTGTTTTTCTTTTCTTTTTTTTGGGGGGGGGGGTGAGGGGCATAATTTGTAGGGTAATTTCTTAAGAAATTACAAATTATACAAGTAAGAGATGAATACATTTTCTCATACAAATGAAAATATTGCATATTATTTCTTTATTACTCATAATTTCTACCTCCTCTTTCCAGAAGTAACCACTTTGATTATATACTTCTAAAACTTTTTCTATTCATTCACATTTAAATATTGCTTTTTAAATTTAAATATTATATTATGTATGCAATTATAGCCCTTGGGAGCTGGAGTTTCTAAACAATGTGAAGTTTCCCTGATTAATTGCTAAACAGACCACCATCCCATCCCCTCAGCTCCAAATTGGGGTCTTTTCATACAACACTGCTTCGACAAGGAAATCTAAACAGAGTGTTTGGCTCTTGTTGCTGTTGTTTATTTGTTGTTTTCTTACTAGATTTTAAAGAAATGGATATCTTCCAGAATAATTCTGTCTATTGTAAAGAGAACAAATTCTTAAAGTAGTTTATGTTCATTCAGCTTGTAAGTGATTGGAAAAGACCGAATTACAAGAGGCTACCAGTTCTTGGTTCTCGGCAGACCCTGTTTTAACTCCCCAAAGCTTGAAAAGTATAGGCGGATTTTACTTCAGTTACCACCAGAAACTGCAAGCGCAGAACCCAGAAACAATATCCTGATCTCCTCTAAGGCTACAACTGTTCCAAAGCGACTAAGAAACTGCCCTAAATTAAGATGGTGTGTCAAAGCCTCTCTTTTAGGGGGTGCTCACAACAGAGCGAATTGGTAGCATCTCCTTTTATAACATTTTATTGCTACAAGGAGAAATTATTTTACATGAAAAAGATCATTTTTCATTCCAATAAATATAATTACTTCACTAGGTTCTTTTATTCATGTCCCATCATATGATATCAAGTGGTTCTTTATGTGTTAACTTTTAACATCTCTAGGCATTTGGGAGATATCTAACATTATAGGAGGACATTTTAGGCATTGTCACAGGGTGTTGATACAAACACGGAGCAAAGGACAATGGCTAAGAAAACCCTCCAGTGCAGGACCAGGGAGAGGGGCAGCCATTCTGCGGGGTTCTCATCGCTGTCACCCCCTCTTGAGCCCTAAAAATCAGTGATCCCACTGAACCACTGGAAATGACTTGTGAGCATTTAGAGAACATTAGTGTAGGGCGAAGTCTGTCTGATTTTGACCTGGGACCCTCCCTTGACCGATTTGTCTGCAAGGCAGCTCCTGTATCTTCCTCAGCAGGTTTACGGGATGATCTCATTTGCTCTCAAACACAGGTTCTCCCTTTCCCTGTCAACTCTGTGAATCTTCTACCCTTTTTTTTCCTTCTGTTTATGCCCCAGGAGCTCAAGAAATAATTTGCCATTGCTAATGTAGAGTGAGGAGCCCCACGGCACATGACTGATCTGTTAGCTAAGGGTATGTCTGTTTAACTTTTAATCCTAAACAGTAAGGTAATCCTAACAGTAAGGTTCTTTCTATGAAAGAAAATTTATGTAAGAAACATGAACTTTTGGGTCTCTTAAATTTTAAGCAAAGTAGTTATAGCTAATTTCAAAAAGACAAAGAAATGGCAATAATCCAAGTTAATGTGTTTTACCTGTGAAAGGATAAATTTGTTAGAAACACAATCTACAATTCTGAAAGATTAAAATTACCAATGAAATCATTATGTCACTCACCTTTAAAACAGAGTTTGTGGTGGCCAAGGAGTGAATCCGTGAATGCCTGTGGAAGCAATAATTGCTCACAATCAAAAGGGTTTAAATGATAATCCAGGCCACCCTTTGACCTTGTGGCTTACTGGCACACAGTAACGCCGTGACATCACGGGGACCTGACACACCTAGAGTGTGTTGTACAAACATTGTGTGGAGACCCTGGACTTTGTAAATGATTGCTTCGATTGGTGGTTACTGCAAGACTCCTAAGAGTGAGGCATTCCCAGGGACTGGACTTTCCAGCGACTGCCCCACTTCAGGGCTCTCGTAGTCGGTGCTGCTACTGCAGAGAAAAGAAATCTCTGACTCCACCAGGGGGACTTCTTTAGAATAAGATGCTTAAAATTGCCTTCTCCTTCCCCAGTAGGAATGTTTATTTAATTAAAACATGTAGATCCTATTTTCTAATTATAGAATATTTGTTGAGGGAGATTTAGAAAACATGAAAAAGTATAAGGAGAGAAATCAAAAACATTTTTAATGACCAGACAAAACCACTATTAATATTTGGAATAAATATTTCTGTTCTTATAATGTGTATCTGTCTCTGTGTAAGCATGCACATAAATGTATATATATAATTTGTAAATACCATCACACATTTTTTAAAAAGATTTTAATGTATAGAATTGAACACATTCCACAGTTTATAGAACCATATCATCCCTGGCCTGTGCAAAATGTTCTTTTTTATTTTATATTTACTATTTGCCCCCAAGATCTTATTTCATTTCTTTCCCAGATTGGTTGCATATACTAAGGTATTTGGTGTTTGTCCTTACACCTAATATCTAATGATATCTAAATATCATTATTTAGATATATGTGTATCCTTCAAAGTATAAAGTCTCATTTTCCATGTATTATTTTTGTCATTTACAGAAATGGCATTTTGCTAAAGGTTGTATTTGATTGCTTACTCTCTTGATGGAGCAGTAAGCTTCTGAGCCTCACTGAACGTGAATCCACCGGAGCACAGACCCCCAGCGTCCCACTCACCACTCTCTTAGCCTGCACTTCCGTTGCCTGCAGCTGCCTGTGGACGGAAGCATATGTGCTCTTCCCTTGTGAACCTGGGAGAAAATGTCTACAGACTTCCGGGTTGCTCTTTAGAAAACTATACCCCTTAACCTCCTCACCGGCACCTGTGAGGGCTCCTCAGTGGTGAGTTCTTACCAGCAGTTGCTATCACCACCAGCCTCCTGCTCTTACACGGAATTTATGCCGTGTGGCATCTCCCGGCTGTTTAAATAGCTTGTCTGTGGTCACTTGTGACATTCCAATTTTCTATCTGTAAATTAAGAATTCATATTTTCTGGTTATTTTTCTAGTATATTTCTTTTCTTACTTTGGCTGCCTGCTTTTCAGGTGTGTCCCACAAGTTCTAGATGCTGATGCCTTGTAAATTTTGGATTTTGCAGATTTCTCCTCTCACCTGTGTGTTAATTTTATCTATGGTGTCTTTGATTGAAGAGGAAAATCTTAATTTTATATAATCTAATATGTTTATTTTCCCCTGATAGTTTTTGCTTTGAGTTATTTTTCTTTTGTTTATGAAACTATTTTGTTTAAGAAATATAGTTTTATATTTCACACGGTATTTTTTAGTCCTTTGCCGTTACACTGTGTTTTATATATGGTGTAAGGCGGAATAAAATAAATAAAACAAAGTCCATCAAATTTATCAATTAATAGATGCAGAAAAGCACTTATTAAAACTCAACACTTATTCCTGAAAACAACTTTCATCAAATTAGAATAGAAGATAACTTTCTTAATCTGACAAAGAGGTTCTACAAAAAACTGGAGACTAATATCATAGTTAATGGAAAAATACTGAACCTTTACCTCCTAAGATCAGAAGAGAGAGAAAAATGCCTGCTATCCCCATTTTTATTCAGTACTGTACTGGAGTTCCTATCCAGTGCAATAAGGAAAGAAAGACACAAAAAGCTAATATTGAAAAAAAAGTAAATAAAATGGTATTACTCGTAGACAATTGTGTATGTAGAAAATCCCAAAGAATCTACAGACATAGATTAGAATTAATAAATAAATTTAGTAAGATTGCTGGATACAAGTTTATTATAGAAATTTTTTTTTCACATAGAAGCAAAATGCAATAGGACATTTAATTAGAAAAGATTTAAATAACAATGGTCAAGTGTTTTTTTTTTAAACATCTAATGATGATTCTGCTTTTATAAAAGGTTCACAGTATAGTTTGTGGTTGACTAATATGGACATTACACTAAGTTAAAGTGGAACAAAGTAGCGCAACAGAAATAAGTAAAATGAACCCTGGCTGGTGTGGCTCAGTGGACTGATTGCTGGCCTACCAACTAAAAGGTCATAGGTTTGATTCCCAGTCAGAGCACATGCCTGGGTTGAAGGCCAGATCCCCCGGTAGGGTGTGTGAGAGGCAACCAATTGATGTATCTCTAGCACACATGACGTTTTTCTTCCTCTCTTCCTCCCTCCTTTGCTCTCCCTCTAAAAGTAAATAAATAAAATCCCTTTTAAAGAAAGAAAATGATAAGAATTGAGAACATGGGAACATATATTTCACTTTTGATCAGCAATATTCAGTTGTGTGATATTCAATAAGTAGCTTTACTTCATTGAAACCATTTCCTCATTTGTAAAATAAATGTTTTTCATATTTTTTCAAAATATTAAAAAAAATTTTAAATATTCATTATATTCTCAATATGGGAAACAGTGAATAAGATATTCCTCAGAAAACTTAAGTTTCCCCCATCTGGTAGGGAATGATTATCTCAGCAGGTCTTCTCTGAAGGACGAGTAGGAAGCACTGCTCCTGCAACATGCTTTAACATGCATGGTAGTTACGTGCCCCAAACTGGAGCACATCACAACCAGAATATAGGTATTTTATAGTATGCTTTCTTTCTCCTACACTGTACTGCGACTTTAAAGATGGAAATTTCAGGCTAATGAGGAAAGCAGAGTGGTGTGTTGAAGATACTTTGGGGCTGGTGTAGCAGACTCACCTTGAGTATGTGAGATGATAAATAGGAGAGAAAATGGTGACTAGAAAGAAACTATATCACTTAAATATATACATTTCTTTTTCTGTTGTTGTTAGTTTTTTGAAGCCCTAAAACTCAACACATTTTTCATAGGTCATGGTGTTTGGAGCTAAAGGCAAATTCTAGAAGTCATAAGTCAAAGAGATGAAAGTTAGAGGCCAGTAAGATGAGCCTGAATGGGATTGTTAAGCAACCTGGGCTATGAGGACAGAGAAGTGAGCAGGTTGGGTGCTGTCACACAGGGAGAACACCAGTGGAGAGAGTTGCAGGTAGTGTGGAGGAACTCCTCAGATGGAGAGCAAATGTCTGTGGTCCAAATACTGGAATTGACCTGGTGTCAACTGAGAATCTAGCATCTCTTCAATAATGTATGTTTTGGTTCCCCATCGTGGGTCCTTATGGATGATTCAATAATATATCCACTCAGAGTCCTTTTCTACAGGAGGGTCTGGCAAACTGTAGCCAGCCACTCATTTTGTAAATAAAGTTACACAATGTCGTTGTCTATGGTTGCTTTCGTACTACCACGGTAGAGTTGAGAAGTTGGCAACAGAGACAGGATGTCCTGCAAAGCTAAAAATATTTACTACCTGGCCCTTTACAAGGAAAATTGAGGTTTCTGATCTGATCCATATAACCACAGTGTCCAGTTCCAAGAGGTAGAAGTAGTGTTCCTGGGGACTGATGGATAGGTGATCATTCCAGAACTAGAAATCAAATGCTTGTGTGCAATTGTGCAAGAATATGAGAGTTCTCTAAGCAATATTTGGATGGGTGTTGCTGAGAAACAGAGAATCCTATAAAGTTCGCCAGCTGAGCTGTTTCAGCAATTGCAGGCCTCCTGAAGTATTGGTTGAGGACATGGAATGCAATTTTCACACAAAGTGTTCTCTGTTTTCATAATGTAGGAAGTTGCTAGTGAGCTTACATGTAGAGTGACCAGTATAAAAAGCCTTTAGTTGTAAAGGAACAGAGGGTATAGGAGGAAATCAGAGCCAGGACATGGAAAGTTAAGATGGAACAATTACAATTTTTCCAGAAGGAGAATGGTATTTTGTTCAAAATCTTTATTCCTCTGCTAATGATGATAGATTTGCAGTGAAATGGCATTTTCTGACAAGAAAATAACCCCAAACATGAGATAATGAACAGTGGAAGCTGCTGATTACCTGGAGGCCTTTTCATATGCTAAGTATTCACATGCCATCTGATCATTACAGCAAAAATACTATAATTTCTCATTAGAGCCGAGGCTAACGACCCCATCTATTTCACAAGGTCTTTCGTGTGTACATGGTCAGTAAGTGTGTGTGCAGATAAAGTGAGATGGCAAATCAAATTATTTCATGGTGATTCATAGATCAAAACTCTTCAAATGGAGGAAGCAGAAGTTTGCATTGGTCCTCAGGCTACCATGCTCCTTCTCTCTTTCTCTCTCTTTTTTTAACTACTAAAATTATTGGAATAATCTAAATTGGCTGCATTTGATGTATTACCATCAGTTCCTCATTAACTTCACTCTTTGCTGTCTGGACTATAAATACAACCAGGCTACAGGAACTATTCTCTCAATGACAACCAGTAACCTCTGAACTGCCAAATGCAGTGTCTTTGCCTCAATCCACTCTTGGCTTCTTGGACACAGACACCTCTGAGGAAATTTCTCTTTCCACCACTATGATTCTCTTCCCACTCCCATCTGGAAGACTATCCTCAGCCTCTTTTCTCTCATCAGATATTTTATCTACCTCCGTGGATTTATTTATCACATTTGTGTTGATTGCTTCCTTGTCCACCAACTTCCACATTCTAACGTTTGCTAATAGTATCCAGATAGAACAGCATATCACAGGGGTGGTGACCTCTCTCCCACACTTCCTCCATTCTAGATGCAAAGGCTTGTAGCTCTTATCTCTGAAGGGTCTCTTGTCTGTGTACTTCCCATCTTTCCCACCTCTTTATCTCCTCTGTGGCTCCAGCTCCATGTCCAGCCCCCAAGGAACTCACAAGGTGAAGACAACATCAGTGACTTCACTGACCCTACCATTCCTCCTGAACTATTAAGCCAGATCACGTCTTCTAGAGCTCACCTCTCAGTGACACAGCTCTGCTCAAAATCTCAACAGTGCTCTCTCCAACAGACCACCCAACTGGGGTCAGAATTCAAATACCTGGTATGTGAAACTCTGAGCAGTTGGATCCTATGTAACCTTTTAACATTTATTTTCTCCCCTCCCTTTTACATAATTCATCATCCAGCCAAATTTGATAATTTGCTTTTCCTCCAAATGGGCTACAGTTTCTCCTGCTAATGTATTTTTCCCCTAATTTTAAATTCTGAAATGTCAGTGTATTGTGTATCTGCTCTTCTAGGAAATGAATTTTCTTCTTAAATCTTCCTGTATCTTACAAATACTTTCACTCTTAAGATCAGATACTGTATGATTCCTTCATCCTTTAAACTTATATAGCTTTTACCTCTTACATGGTACTCACCTGAAATTGCTGGGTATTATGATTATCAGTGTGTTATGTTATTACCTACTATCTCTTACTCTATTTAATATATTCAAAGTTCCTAATGACAGGACCTAAATAATATTCATCTTTATAATTAATTAACATAGAAGTTAAATAAATGCTGACTGAATTGAGTTGTCTACAATGATGAATTTGTAAGAAAATTGCTGAATCTTACATTATGCGTTTATATACATGCTCTTAGCTAAAAATTCTACCACATAGGTTTTCACTCACTTGGCATAAGAGGCAACAATGTCACCTGCAGCAAAGTGCTTCAAGAATTGCTTTTATTTAGGCATTTGCTGAACTGTTAAGTAATGCATAATGATGATATTAAATTACATAAACCCTTTGGTGATTCTTTGGAAGGAAAAATGCGCCTTCCTTACGCTCCTAATCTAAAACTGATTGAACATAAACAGCTGTGTCATAGAAATCTAGTTTGAGATGAAACAAGTCACACCTCTGCATGTTTTTGCCCCTTCTAGGATTATAGAGGAAACTGGATTAGATTTTAATTCAGGCCCTTCTGATAAAAGTCAACAACAAAAAAGATGACTGAGGTCAAACAGGTCTTACCTCAACTCTTGAGTCAACTTCCTACTGTACTTCTTGGCCTCCAGTTGTCCCATGCATGTTGACCACTGTGACCAAGGTAATTTTCTACCTCATTCCACTTTGGCTTCTGAAACAAAAGTACTATAAATTGGGTGGCTTATCAACATTAGAAATTCAGTCCTCACAGTTCAGGAGGCTAGGAATTCCAAGATCAAGGTGCTAGAAAATTTGGTGCCTGGTGAGAGTCCTTGTCCTGGTTCATAGACAGCTGCCTTCTCTCTTTAACTTAACATAGTGGAAAGGACAAAGTGGTCTCTGAGATATAAGTTATAAAAAGTCATAAATCCCATTCATGAGGGCTCTCCTCTCACAAGTTAATCACCTCTAAATACTATCATATGGGGGACTAGGTAACATAAATTTATTGGGGACACAAATATTTAATGTATGGCATTTTCCTAAAGCTCACTATGATGACAGTCTAGTATTTGGGTAGCATTTTGTGGCATGCAAAATATTTTTCAAAGTGCCAAAGGAACAATAGTATATATTTACCCATTCTCATCAATTCAGAATTATTCACTGAGCACTGAACTATGTTGAAACTTAAAGTTTGGTTTGTTCTTTCAAGAAGTTTTGTTAAAAGATAACAATGGTTGTAAAGAAAAAACATGAATGTGACAAGTCCTGGAAATGATAAGAAGTCTACCTTAGAAATCATGACCTCTCATGCCCGAGGTCACCCATTCTCTTGTCTTTAGGTCATATTCACTGTAATTATCACCATTATCATTACCCAGGGCCTTTTATTCACTCATCCAGCAAAAAAGTTTACTGCAAGGTGCTTGAACAGTGAATAAAAGAAAAAAAATCTTGCCTTTGTAGAATTTACAAGCTATTGAGCAGAGGACAGAAAAAACAAGTTAAGTATGCGAATTATACAGCTTTTTAAGGAGCACTTATTTAATATTTATTAAACATTATATCTTATAAAAAATGCAGGTCACTCTGGAAGTCTATCCTCAGCCTCTTTTCTTTCATCAGCTGTTTTATCTACCTCCAATGGATAACTTCAATCTAACTCCAACAGATAAGTCTATTCATAACTCTATGAACAGATAACTCTATCACACTCTAATAGATAAATGTAGTTACCAATTTTTTCACTCCTAGGCTTTCTTGGAAAATAATCTGTCCAGTCTTGTCTTAGAAAATCTAATCTTATGGGACCTGTTGAGTTGGCTGCATATCTCACAATTCTGCCTTTTGAACATAACTATGGGCCCAGATCGGGTGTGAGCCATTTGGAATTCATGTGCCAAAGCTGGGGATTGGAACCGAGACTCCAATTCAACATAATGGGAAGCTTACTTATGTTACATGCAAGGAGAAGCAGAGAAGGCCTTTCTGCAGAAGGAAGAATGAAGTGGAAACCTCAAGGAATGCATAGAGGTGAGATCATGTGGCCCCAGAGGGTGTAAATGTTGTCCCTCATGAGGCCCGGCTGCACTTTTCTGGATTTCCATAATGTATACCATTCCATTGGATAAATTATCTTTTTTTGCTTATGATGCTTTTAATGTACTTTTTTGTTACTTACAAACAAATGATCCTTACCTAAGATAAATTTTGCGATTTCCAAATAATTGCGGTTTCAAACGGGATATTCAACACCTTCACAATGGTATGATAGGGTGCTGTTCAATCAGAACGAACCCTATCAGATTCATCAGAACCACGTATCCCAGCTGACGTCAGCCCAGAGCCCTGTCCACAGTTAAGTGGATGGTGCACATCACCTGCTTTCTCTGAGCTACATACAACCACCAGCAATTGTAAAAATAAATGAAATAGTTACATATTTACTAAAAATGATTTATTTTTCTCTCTAGGATAGTGTGGAAAGTAGAAGGTAGAAATTGTGCTTCCAAATCAGGACAGCTTCCTGGAGGTGGGTCATCTAAGATCAATCTATACAATGGAAGGCAAGAGGTTGAGAAAGGTCATCCCAAGTTCAGGTACCGCTGTTGAGAGAGCTTTGAGGGGGCTACATTAGGCACTGTTTATTTCCTGGGTTGTGAATAGCTCATACATGAGGCACTAAAGCAATGTAGGCAGATGTGAGGTCCTTGAGACCGTTCTAACCAAGCACTTGAAGGGAAAACTTTTATTCTGAATTCTGAGGCTGTGGAAAACTTCCGCAGAGTTAACATCAGTAGTGATTTGGTGCTCTAGGCAAAGTGCAGCACCTGAAGCCTGGAACAAAGCAAGAAATGTCAGACGTCACCTGGGTCACCGGGAGGCCGGTGGCTGTGAGCGCAGGGACAAGTGCTGTGCTGAGGCATGTAAACAAGTCCAAGTTTTAACAAGGGTTTGAGTTGAAAACGCAGTGAGACTTGGCTCCCACAAATAAATATCGAGTTTTTCCAAGTTCTCCAAGGGAGAAGTTGTTTCAGTGAAGTGCTGGGAAGCCCAAGGAGCACATTAGCAGTACAGCATACAGAACCCAGCCGTGGAAGACGGCAGTTCCCGCTCTCCATCCTGCACAGCACCAGGTCTGCAGCCGAAGGAGAGAGAAAAATGAAGGAGCTGGAACAGGCGGAAGAGTGTTCAGGGAGGTCGTAATTTAAAATAACCAAACTCAGATGAATAGTTGTATTTTCCATAAATGATGAGACAGTCTTACAGTGACGAAAAACACAACTTCTGTTGACACGAACAAAGAGTTTCTTGATTTCTTGACATGTTTTTCAAACACTTGCCAAAGTGGGGCTGATCATTTAGCTGTGTTTATCTTTTTTAAGACTTGATAAAAAGCCACTTTTTCTTATGCATTTATACAAATTTTATCTTAAGAGAGTTTGTAATGAACTCAAACTATTTCCCAACCAACCCTTAGTTTGGAAATATTTTAAAAGTCTATTTTCTGGGTTCATGTTTGAATATTCATAGAGCGCCTACTATAGATGAAGGAATTGATTAAACCCTTAAAATAATTATGAGTTAAACAGATGTTATCCTTACTCTAATGAGCGTACTTATAGTGTATTAGGTAAAAGTGATATAAAACAAATGAACACACACAAAAAGTATATAATAACTTAAGGTACATATTACTTTAAGTAATAACTTTTAAAGTATTTTAATAAAATATGATAAGTACCATAAAAATAATAGGATGTTATGAGAAACTGTAAAGAATATGGAATTTAGGTTTGGAGATCAGGGAAGGTTGGAGAACAAACATTTGAAATTTTATTTGATTAAAGAATTCAGTAAGTAGAATAAAGGGAGACAGAGCTGTAGAATTATGTCTTCAAGCTTAAAAAGACATTGCAAGCTTTATTAAGGTACAATAGGTAACATTATTATTATTTTTACATGCATGCATCATGAAAAATTTCAAACAACTCATCGATGAACATATCCATCACCTTATACATGTCTTTCTCTTTTTGGTGAGAACACGTAAGTTCTACTCTTTTAGGAAATTTCAATTATATAACAATGTTATCAGCTGTAGTTACCATATTTCATGTTAGATCCTGGGGCCTCATTCATCTAAGAGCTGAAAGTTTGTACCCTTTTACCAACCTCTTTGTATTTTCTTTATTCCTTGGCTCTATGTCTAAGAGTGAGACTCATTATTTTTTACTTTTAGATTCCATATGTAAGTGATACCATAGTACAGTATTTGTCTTTCTCTGCCAGGCTTATTTCACTTGCATAATGCCTTCAGGTTCATCCATGTTGCTACAAATGGCAGGTTTCCATTCTTTTTCATGGCTGACTATTATTCCATCATATGTATACCACATCTTTGCCCATTCATCTGATGAGGGACACAGGTTGCTTCCATGTCTTGGCTACTGTGAATAATGCTGCAATGAACAGGGGGGTGCAGATATCTCTACAATGTTCTACTTTAATTTCCTTTGGATATATACCAAGAAGACAGATTGTTGGATCACATGGTAGATCTATTCTTAATTTTTGAGGACTCTCCACAATGTTTTTCACAGTCACTGCACCAATTCAAATTTCCACTGACACTTCTCGAGGGCTCCCTTTTTTTCCATATCCTTGTCAACACTTGTTCTCTCTCTCTCTCTTTATGATGGCCATTCTAACAGGTGTGAGATGATATCTCACTGTGGTTTCAATTTGCATTTTCCTTATGATTATTTACATCGAGCACCTTTTCATGTACCTGTTACCATTTGTACAGTCTTTGTTTTTATGCAGGTAAAGTATTAATAAAGGAGACTCTAAGGTTCTGGGACTTTAGTGAGTATCCCAGTTAATGCATAAAAAAAATAAATGGTCAGAGGGGAATGAGAGGCTTGCTGCTCTCTAGTGGAGCTTGTTTTACTTTGTTTTCTGTTGTCTTCCTGTATTTCCATGGTCACCCAAATCATTTGTGATGTCTGTTTTGCTTTAGTAGACTTACTAATGTTTTGAGTGTAATTAGAAAAAAAGGCTTTAAATAAACTAGATTTTTTTTAAAGGGCAAGGATATGATAAACATTCTTGATAGTTTAATTTTAATATTTTGCTAAAATGTTTTATTAATTTATTTACATAATTAAATAAAATGAAAGTCTTAACTGACAAACCAAAGCCATTACTTCACCTCTTCCCACTTCGGTCTTCTCTTTAGTACCAGTTACCTTCACTTTAGAGCTGGGTGTTTTGTTTTGTCTTGCTCTCCATATTTCATAGTACTAGTACCTGTGTACATCCATTTATCCTGATCCCAGGTCTTTGTGCTATGGTCTTCATGTAAACCCCGTAATATATTGTTACATTTTCTTTTAACTATGCATTCACAACAGGGGTAACATCATCCCCGCAAGGATACAAGGAGGCTGTTCTGGGGTGATGAAAATTCTGAAGTATTATGGTTGTCTGTGGCCCTACAAAGCTGAACCCTACCCAACAAGACTATTTTCCTAGGAATTTAATTGCTTTTGTTGGGTTTTCTTGCAAATCTCATGAGCGACATTGACATCAAGTTCATGGAAGATAGACATAATGTATGCAAGATCAGGGCTAAATAACTGCAGGGAGTAGATGGCTTCTTTCTTTTGATGGTTCTGTTTTGAGGTGGGAGGTGGTCTACTCACATGCAGTGGCTGCTGTTGGCTGCCTCATAGATGCTATCTTTTTAATCATCAGTGTTTTTGTCTGTGACTTTGGCTTTGAAAATTAAATGAAAGTAGTTTATATTTTATTATTCAATTCTATATATATGATTCAACCCATCATGTCAAGTGCTGAAAAAAAGTCAACTATATTGAAATGAACATCTGTTTATTTTTATTATCAATCAAAAATTAAAAATTATGTTTATTAAACATAATTTTTAAGAAAGCTAACGTTTAAATTATGTTACTTTTGCAACAATTAATAATGTCATTTGACTTCCGCCAAGAGGGAGGCATAGGTGGAAACACTCTGCCTTCTCTCACAACCAAGTTTAAAAACAACAAAGTTTTAGCAACAAAAAAATAGCCAAACCACAGAAAATTGAACTATATGGAAGTCTGACAATAACGAACCCTTCAGCCAAACCAGTAAGAGGGGCAGAGCCAGCAGCAGAGCGGGGTCGGGCAGGAAAGACCCACTGGATCGGCTGGAGCGTGACCCAGGCGGGCAGGCAGTGGGTGGATCCCAGGTGTGGAGTAGCGGGCAAACCCACTGAGGGCTGGCTGTGGTCACACATTTGTGTGCAGATAACTGGAGAAGGAGCAAGCAGTGAGACTGAGATGGACCATGCAGACCCCAGCGGCAGGAAGCAGCAGAGGGGACCGCTATTGTCCCTCTCTGACCTCGCCCCCACATACAGTGTCACAAACCAGCAACCTGGGTAGCCCCACCCTGGTGAACACCTAAGGCTCTGCTCCTTATAACTAACAGGCATGAACAAAGCAAAACATTATGGCTCAAGAAGAACAGCTCAAAAACTCAGAGCCAATAACTCTAAGCGATGAAGAAATAGCCAAACTCTCAGATGCACAGTTCAAAACACTGGTGATCAGGATGCTCACAGAACTGGTTGATTTTAGTCACAAATTAGAGGAACATATAAAGGCTAAACTAATTGAAATGAAGGGAAATGCACAGGAAACCAATAGTAATGGAAAGGAAACTGGGACTCAAATCAAGGGAGTGGACCAGAAGGAAGAAAAAAATGACCAAACGGAAAAGGATGAAGAAATAAGAATTCAGAAAAATGAGGAGAAGCTTAGGAACCTCCAGGACATCTTTAAATGTTCCAACAACCAAATTATAGGGATACCAGAAGGGGAAGAGGAACAGCCACAAGTGGAAAATTTATTTGAACAAATAATTAAGGAGAACTTCCCCAATCTGGCAAAGAAAATACACTTCCAGAAAGTCTAGAAAGCTCAGAGAGTCCCAAAGAAGTTGGACCCAAGAAGGAACACACCAAGGCACATCATAATTATATTACCCAAGATTAAAATGAAGGAGAGAATCCTAGAAGCAGCAAGAGATAAGGGGACAGTCACCTACAAAGGAGTTCCCATCAGACTGTCAGCGGATTTCTCAAAAGAGACCTTACAGGCAAGAAGGGGCTGGAAAGAGGTATTCCAAGTCATGAAAACCAAAGACCTACAACGAAGATTGCTCTATCCAGCAAAGCTTTCATTTAGAATGGAAGGGCAGATAAAATGCTTCTCAGATAAGATCAAATTCAAGGAGTTCATCATCACCAAGCCCTTATTATATGAAATGTTAAAGGGACTTACCTAAGAAAAAGAAGATAAAAAAGATGAACAGTGAAAGGACAGCAAACTCACAGTTATTAACAACCACACCTAAAACAAAAGCAAACTAAGAGGACAGCTAGATCAGGAGTGGAACCATAGAAATGAAGATCACATGGAGGGTTAGCAACAGGGAAGTGGGAGAAGGAGAAGGGGGGAGAAGATACAGAAAATAAGTAGCATAGACAGTAGGTAGAAAATAGATAGGGGGAGGGCAAGAATAGTAGAGGAAATATAGAATCTAAAGAACTTGAGACACATGGTCATAAACTAAAGGGGGGAGTAGTGAGGGAGGGGTGTGCAGGGTGGAGGGGAATGAAGGAGGGGAATAGAACAATTGTAATGGCATAATCAATAAAATTAAAAAAAATATTGTCATTTGCTCTTCTTACTGTGTATGTCCTATGTTGCTAATTTGCTATTAATTTTATAAATTATAATTTATAGATCTAAATAACATGAAAATGTACTCAGTAGTAATTAATTGGTGGGGGGAAGTGAGTCATCGGGGGGAAAAGTCTAACAAGGCTCCCAGGGGGCGATAATGAAAAAGGTTTGGGAAAGTAATTTAACCATCATATGTATTTCAGAGAAATGAAGAGGAGGAAATCGTTTACTTTTATGTGTGCCCATATATTAGTCACTCCTGACCTTCCTTAGTCCATGTGTAGGATCTGTTTTTCCAAGCCCAGATCTCTTGCTGGGAAAAGGTGGGGAGGTGGTTGCTTATCCTGAGAGAGGTAACCTATTGCCTCCAAGTCCTTTGGCTGCACAAGGTCCTGCAGAGGAAAATAGACTGTCTTCACTTTGGCATTCACCACTGTGCCTCTTAGCCTATCGCTTGCCCTGCTCTAGGTCAAGTAGCATTCTTTCTCTGGCTTTCTGTTTTCCAAACATTGTTGAAATATATAGTATGTCTCCTGAGATTTCTATTTGCCTCATCTTTCTTGGGTTTACAACATTTTATTTCTCTCCTATTATAATGAGAGATTGAGAAACTTACCCCATATGAGCAATTGCTTTGTTCAATAGAAATTCATGTGGTCCTTTAAATGGAAATAAACTTAACCTCTTAACTATATGCATTTAATTAAATATTTTCCTTATTCACTTCCCCACCTTCAGAAACTTGAATATACACAAATCTTTTTTATATTCTACTATAAATTATGCATTCTGATCTGTTTAAATCTCAGATATAAAAAATACCATTTATAAGAATGAGAGGGGGAGAGTACGTTCAGCTTGAAGGTGGACTTGCCTCAGGTACTATTGCAATAAACAAAGGCTTTGGTTTTTATGATTTCTCCTGTTGCTGACATTTAGGAATCAACAGGTATTGTTACCCCAAAGGACACTTGGCAGATACATGTCAGAGGAGCCAGGAAAACAAATAGAGCAGCAGCGAATCAGCCATAAACCTGGGATGAATTCATTATTTCACCAGGACTAGATGGTCCAATGGAACTGTGCTCGAATAAAAGTGCTGTCTCCCTGCTCCTCTCTCCAGTGAATTTGGAGGAAATCCGTGGGGAACAGCAATTACACAACAGGCTGGGTGGGTGAGGAATCCCAGATGTCAAGTTACCAAGGGAAACAAGATGCCTTCGACATGGTACTGTCACAACCCTACCCTTCAGGACAACAGTTCAAAACACCTTGTCTTGACACCACAGAATATGCCTATCTGACCTTTTGTGCGATTGCACCAGCTCAGCCCTTCAATAGGTAAGGTGAAGCCGTCTGTTTGAATAAAAAGTGTTTCCTTAGGCTTACGTGTATGGAAGACCACAAAGGTAATTTTCTTTTTGAGTTTAGGTGCCTGCACTGTAGTAGTTTCATGGTTTTATTGAATGCTTTGATCATCTAAATTATGAGGCAATCACATTTAAATAAAATTGGGAAGGTTATATAATATCACAGGAAAAGCTTCAGACTGGAAAGCAGATCTGCCCCTTTCCAAATGATAGACCTCAGGGCCCAGTCATTTAGGTGCCCTGATGCTGTGGTTTGGTGATCACACCACTGAACCTACACAGTTGTTATGAGGGTTATTTAGGATAATGTCTGTTTTCTAACATAAAACTATGGTTCAACTAATTGTAACATAACAGCCTAAACTCAGTCCCAAGTGAAATAAAATTTTTATAATCCACTTTGTTTTTTTCAGCAATAGCCCAGAAATTCAGAACAGAGAAATACACAGCTAAAACACTATAAAAGGTTACAAAAATAGTTTTGAAAACTCACAGGTTGAGTTTTCAAAACTATTTTTGTAAACTCAATCATGTCTAGGCTCTTAACAGGCTTCACTTTAATATTAAATCCTATTTTTCAGGTCCAGTGCTATTCAACCTCCACAATTGTCCTAACATTGAGCATGAGAAATTACAGGAAATCTTGTTTTCTGAGATAATAGCACCGTTTTGTTTTTTAACAAGATTTAAATGGTTTCCAGCACATTACCACCTTACACGAAACCACCAAACCCCTTGGCACCAGCACTGAGAATTTAAATTACAAATTCCTTACCGTGGGTGTTAACTATGCTTTTTGGAAGACAGAAGTTTTGTTTCCCTATTAGTTCACTTTGTTGTCCTGGAGCTGCACTTCCAAAGAAGGAGAAGAAAGAGCAGAAGACCCATTCTAGTTTCCTCATATCTCGCCATATGTCATGGGTTGGGTGTCGTCCTACAAACCAAATGGTCGCAGGTTCAGGTCATGGTCAGGGCACATTCCTGGGTTTCTGGCCAGGTCCCGGGGCTGGGGATGTGCAAGAGGCAATCAATCTACGTTTCCCTCGCACATGATATTTCTCTCCCCCTCTCCCCACCTCCTACCCCCTCTCTCTAAAGGTAAATAAACAAAATCATAAAAAAGAAGAGTGGGGTCACCATCAGTTCCCTGCAGTGTCGCTGTCGGCATTGTGGCGTGGCGGTTCTTCATGAAGCCAGATGGTCTTGTGTGCGTTGAGTGTTTGTTGGTATTTCTGGCCTGCACTCATGAAATGACAATCAAAACCCTCCTCCACACATTTCCAAATGTCCTCTAGGGAGCAAACCACCCCCAGCTGGTAACCTGAACCTCAGAGGAGGAAGAATTAATCTCTTTTTTAATGTCTCTGTTTATTATGCACGTACAGATAATGACTTCTAGATCACTCACCAATTATAGCTAAAGTTAACTATAGTTTAATTTTTTTCTAAAGTAATTTAGGCCCACATTTTGTTTTTATTCCACCACAAACTTAATATAAGCTCTAAAATTCAAACGTCTTTTAAATTCTCCATCTGGGCTCATGAAGGGGTCCCCTGGCCGTGAATGGAGCTGGCGAACACACAGAACAGCTGTCTGACTCAGTCACACAACTTTACCCAGGGAGAGGACACCCAAATTTTTGAGAAACAGAGTTTCAAACATAAAATGTCAAACCTTAGTCAGTAGTACCTCTGACTTCCAAAACTGTTCACTGAAAAAAACCCATAACCCCACAACTGCTCTGGTCTCAAACACTAGTCTCAAAGATGAACACTGAGTAGAAAGAGCAGAGTTATGTAATAAATAAAAATATTAACTGGTTAGATTTGACAAGACTGCACTTCAGTTAGTAATGACAACACACTACACAAAGATGTGCTTCCCAAATGTGTAAATGGAAATCAGTCACCTCACACAGACCTTGTCGCCTATCCGTCACATGTTATAAAAGGCACTATGTGTTAATAACAGTCTATAAAACTCAGTCAGCTTCCCTCTAGAGTTCTTTCTTTTTAAACCAGCCATTCTAATAAACTCAAACTTCACAGGCATCCTTACCAATAAAGGAAAGAAAGTAATGAAAAATTATTAATAAATTACCTATGACTGAAGAAATAGCAGCAGATAATTCAGTACTACAGCCAAGTCCACAGTAGCTAATTTCATATTTTTTATGGGCTCTCATTAGGAATCTCAGTATATACTGAAATACTGAGGTCAGAAGCATCTTTCTTCAAAAGCATTCTAGTTTTGAAGACTTAGTTTCAGAATAAAATTTAATAAAAGTTAACCTTTTAAAATGAAAAGACTCAAATATATTTTAGTGAGAAATTTCTATATACTCTAAACCTAATTTAAAATGTCCAAATTTTAAAGTATTTTTCAAAAGAAATTGGCAGAGCAAATAAAAACACAGCTATATTAAGTTTCTTCATCCCATTATTTTAAAATTAAAAAGTACAAATTAAAATGAAATAACTTTTTAAGTATTTTTTATTGATTATGCTATTACAGTTTTCCTAATTTTCCCCCTTTATCCCCCCCTCCACCCTGCTCCCCAACCCTCCAATATTCCCCCACTTTAGTTAGTGTCCATGGATTGTACATATAAGTTCTTTGACTCCTCTGTTTCCTATATCGTTTTTTATCTCTTCCCATCTATGTCACTCCTACTAATTATGCTTCTTCTACCCTGTACCTTTTTCCCCCTATTTCGCCCTTTCCCCTCCCCACTGAACTCCCTCTGAGTGATGTCCATTTCTCTGATTCTCTTCCTGTTCAGGTTGTTTGCTTAGTTTTTGTCTTCATTGTTTTTCTTTTCTTTTAGGTTCATTTGTTAATAGTTGTGAGTCTGTTGTCATTTTAATATTCATATTTTTATCTTCTTTTTCTTAGATAAATCCCTTTAATGTTTCGTATAATAAGGGCTTGTTGTAGATGAACTCCTTTAACTTGACCTTGCCTGGAAAGCACTTTATCTGCCCTTCCATTCTAAATGAAAGCTTTGCTAGATAGAGTCATCTTGGATGTAGGTCCTTGCCTTTCATGACTTCAAATAGTTCTTTCCAGCCCCTTCTTGCCTGTAAAGTTTCTTTTGAAAAATCAGCTGATAGCCTTATGGGAACTCCTTTGTAGGTAACTGTCTCCTTACCTCTTGCTGCTTTTAGGATTTTCTCTTTGTCTTTAATCTTGGGTAACTTAATGATGATGTGCATTGGTGTGTTCCTTTTTGGGTCCAATTTCTTTGAGACTCTCTGAGCTTCTTGGACTTCGTGGAAGTCTATTTCCTTTGCCAGATTAGGGAAGTTTTCCTTCATTATTTGTTCAAATAAGTTTTCAATTTCTTTTTTATTCATTCATTCAATTATTTATTTAATATATTTTATTGATAATGCTATTACAATTGTCCCAGTTTCCCCCTTCACTCCCCTCCACCCCACACAACCTCTCCCACCCACATTTCCCTCCTTTATTAATGTCCATGTGTCTATAAGTTCTTTAGCTTCTATATTTCCCATACTATTCTTGCCCTCCCCCTGTCTATTTTCTACCCACCACCTATGCTATTTATTCTCTGTACCTTTCCCCCTCTCTCCTCCACCACTCCCCTATTGCTAACCCTCCTTGAGATCTTCATTTCTATGGTTCTGCTCCTGATCTAGCTGTCCCCTTAGTTTGTTTTTGTTTTAGGTGTGGTTCTTAATAACTGTGAGTTTGCTGTCCTTTCACTGTTCATCTTTTTTATCTTCTTTTTCTTAGGTAAGTCCCTTTAACATTTCATATAATAAGGGTTTGGTGATGATGAACTCCTTGAATTTGATCTTATCTGAGAAGCACTTTATCTGCCCTTCCATTCTAAATGAAAGCTTTGCTGGATAGAGCAATCTTGGTTGTAGGTCTTTAGTTTTCATGACTTGGAATACTTCTTTCCGGTCTCTTCTTGCTTGTAATGTCTCTTTTGAGAAATCCGCTGACAGTCTGATGGGAACTCCTTTGTAGGTGACTGTCCCCTTATCTCTTGCTGCTTCTAGAATTCTCTCCTTCATTTTAATCTTGGCTAATGTAATTATGATGTGCCTTGGTGTGTTCCTTCTTGGGTCCAACTTCTTTGGGACTCTCTGAGCTTCCTGGATTTTCTGGAAGTCTATTTCCTTTGCCAGATTGGGGAAGTTCTCCTTAATTATTTGTTCAAATAAATTTTCCACTTGTGGCTGTTCCTCTTCCCCTTCTGGCACCCCTATAATTTGGTTGTTGGGATGTTTAAAGATGTCCTGGAGGTTCCTAAGCCTCTCCTAATTTTTTTGAATTCTTGTTCCTACATTCTTTTCTGTTTGATCATTTTTATCCTCTCTCTGGTCCACTCCTTTGATTTGAGTCCCAGCTTCCTTTCCATTACTATTGGTTTCCTGTGCATTTCCATTCATTTCAATGAGTTTAGCCTTCATATGTTCCTCTAATTTGTGACTAAAATCAACCAGTTCTGTGAGCATCCTGATCACCAGTGTTTTGAACTGTGCATCTGAAAGTTTGGCTATTTCTTCATCTCTTAGATTTATCGGCTCTGGGGCTCTAAATTCTTCTTGAGCCATGTTTTGCTTTGTTCATGCCTGTTAGGTATAAGGAGCAGAGCCTTAGGTGTTCACCAGGGCGGGGCCACCCAGGTCACTTGTTTGTGACACTGTAGGTGGGGGTGGGGCCAGAAATGGACAATGGTGGTCCCCTCTGCCGCTTCCTGCCGCTGGGGCCTGCACAGTCTGTCTTACCACTCCCTCCTTCACTGGTTTATCTGCGCACAAATGTGTGACCGTGGTCAGCCCTCAGTGGGTCCACCACCTTGTGCCCTCAGTGGGTCCGCTGCTTCTCCACACCTGGGATCCGTCTATGGCTGCTGGTGTACCTGGGTTGAGTCTGGATTGTGTGTCTGGGTTGCACGTCTAGGTTCCGTGCCCAGGTCAGTCTGGTGGATCTTTCCTGCCCAACCCCGCTCTGCTGCTGGCTCTGCCCCTCTTACCAGTTTGGCTGAAGGGTTCGTTGTTGTCAGACTTCCGTGAAGTTCAATTTTCTGTGGTTTTGGCTGTGTTTGTGTTGCTAAAACTTTGTTGTTTTTAAACTTGGTTGTGGGAAGAGGCACAGTGCTTCCACCTACGCTTCCATCTTGGCGGAAGTCCCCAAATGACATTCATCCTCATTTTCATAAAAAATTGGAGGTTTGCTGGAAGTATTGGCTCCCATGGTTGACTGCCCAGACCTGGCTTCTCCGGTTACATAGTACTGGCAGAGACATCCATCTTCGTTCAAAGGCGGTCTGGAAGCCTTAGCTAGTTCTTGGTTCTCCCTTCATGCTTTCTGAGAAGCTCGGACTGGTGTTCCCTCCCAGGGAGGGGAGCCGGAGCTCACAAGCGAACTCATAGAAATGTGGAGAGAGCAAGTATGGTTGCCTTTCTTGCATCTGCTGAGAACTAGCCTGCAACCCAGGCATGTGCCCTGACTGGGAATCGAACCGCGATTCTCTGGTTCACAGGCCCGCACTCAATCCACTGAGCTACACCAGCCAGGGCGAAATTTATTTTTGTATGCTTCCATTCTTAGTGACACAAAAAAAATTGGAGGGCATTCTTTAAGAAAATTGAGATTATTAGAAATGTCACTTCTCTGGGTACTGACCCATTTGGTTGTGACTGAACTTTGTCACTGCTGTTTGGAATCCCTCTGAAAATGAGTCTCACAATATTATGAAGACTCAATTAACAGGCAGTATGTTTGACTCTTCAGCAGGAGGTAAGAACAAACACAAAACAAATTAGTTGTACCTGTTATCTGGAAAGCATCCCTTCAAACAGAGGAATTTGCTGTGTACTTAAACCTCTACCCATGGATCAGGAAGTAAAATAACTGGTTTTAATTTCAAATCATTTTGGCTAAAGTGTTTTCATCTTGGTGCCTAAGGAAGACAGTTATTGCGATGTGAATTGCAGTTGTACGTCAGTCAGTGTTTGTTTTTTCACATTTGCGTTTGTGACTGGGATTGGATTGAAGCATAAAATCATTAACAAGGGTGTACAGTGACCAGTATGGACAATTAGCAGTGGAACAGGAGGCTATTTGATGCACTTGGCTCCCCTGCATTGACCGTGGCAAGTTCTGACACTTCTCACAGTGACCAATATGGTAAGTGACCATGTGCTGCTCACTGATGGCCAAATAGACCCAGTGTTTTATTTGAAAAGGATGAATCAAAACTTCAGGAAAGTTGGCTGCTAGGTATTTGCTGTTCTAAGATTATTCAGCTTTTTAAAAAGTCTAAATTTAATTTCAAGTAATATATCTTAACAATATTCACTGCTCTTAAGGTCATTGGATTTCCTCAAAGCTCACATTCAAATCAAAGGAGAGCTTCCATCCAGATTTGCCTTTGTTCATAGCAACACAATTTATAATAGCTAAGTGCTGGAAGCAACCTAAGTGTCCATCAGTAAAGAATGGATGAAAAAACTATGGTACATCTAGATGATGGAATACTACACAGCAGAAAGAAAGAAGGAGCTCCTACCCTTTGTAAAAGCATGGATAAAACTGGAGAGTGTTATGCTAAGTGAAATAAGCTAGGCATTGAAATATGATCTCACCTCTATGTGGAACCTAATCAATAAAACAAGCAAGCAAAATATAACCAGACACATTGAAATTAAGAATAAACACAGTAACCAGAGGGGAAGTGGGAGGGGATAATGGGGGGAAGGGGGAAATGATTTTCAGGAACAACTATAAAAGACATATGGACAAAATCAAGGGAGGGCAAGAAAGACATATGGACAAAATCAAGGGATCATGGGAGGGAGTTGGGGATGACTGGGGTGAGGGGAAGTGGTGAGGGGGAAATGCAGACAACTGTACTTGAATAATACAATTTTTTTAAAAGAAAAAACTACAAAAGAAAAACAAAACAAAGCAACAAAACTATTTGCCTTTGGGCTATTTCACCTGGTCTCTTACCACAGTCATCCCTCCGCACTTCCTTACAGTTTTCTGCTTCCTGGACTGCGTAGTTGTTTCTCTCTGAACATTGCCTAGGTGCTCAGACCTTGTGTGCTAGTCCCTGAATGTATAGTGTCCTGATTTTTACAACCTACAAAGACCTAAACTTCCAAGAAATCTTTCTTAACTTCCTTTTCTCATGAAATCTTGCCTCCTTTTAGAGTTTTGGATATTCAAGCCCTACTACCTTAACCAAACCTGCTAAAGTGCTCAGCGGGGGGTCAATGTGTCTGAGTGTCCCCCTTCCAGGTAACATTCCTGGTTTTTAACAAAGGTTACTGGGAGCCATAAACACAAACTAAAATGGGACAGCCCTACAGATGGGACACCCCTTTCCCAATATCAGGGCACAGACACATGTCATTGGTCTCAAGAGGAACCAACAGGGACAGCAATACAGACGGTTCCATCATCCATCCTCACCCCCCCCGAAAAACTGCCTGAAACACCTGCATTTTCTGATGCATGGTTGTGAAGTTCTGGGGCAAGGGCTCAGCCAAAGCATTCCTAGCAATAAAAGGCAGACTATTCATTTTCCTTTCCTACCATGAACCACAGTCAAGTCTTCAATTCATTGGAAGCCAATTTCGAATTGGAGGCAGATAATGCTTTCTGTATCCTGCTGTTATTTTTCTCCCCAGCATGTGCTCAGTGAAGATAGTCCAGTGAGTAATTATCTGACTGCATAAAACCATTAGGCCAGGTTCCAGGGAGGTACCACAGCTGCGCTAGAGAATAGATAATAGAGAAAGAATAGCGCTGGGTGGGGGAGCTTTTCCCATCATCCACCTCCTCCACGAATAGTGCGGTGCAGAGAAGATAGGACCCCAAGTGCAGTGGTCCCAACTTCCCAGGGTTGGCCATGGGATGCCAGGAATATGGGAGCCAGTAAGTGAAGTTGCCTAAGGAAGGGTCCACGTAACTCTTCTAGCTCAAGATATCTCCTAAAACCGGAAGACTTGGATAGGTCTGTCTCTCCTCGTGGGGTGGGGATACAACCAAGATAGTCCAGTTGTGTGTGAGCCTCTAAAGGCAGCGTGCAGGATGGGCTCGATGATTCAGAGGTATACACTCTGAAGTACTAATGTGCCTTGTATAATGCACACAAACCGTGGGTGTGCATTATACACGGCAAAAATACAGTACTTTCTCTGGAAGTGATTGTAGTAGGTTAAAACCAAATCGCCTCTAACACAGGCAGTTCTATTCTAGTACGGCCGGAAGTTGACGAATGTGCTGCGGCCTGTTTTGCCTCCTCTGATCCAATGGCAGCCTTTTGCTTTATTCACAGTTTTCTTCTCATTAGGCTTTGCTGCCACTGCCAAATGGAGATTTCCCAGCCTGCCTCTGGCTTCTCTTTGCCTATGACTTAGAGGCCAGCTTTTTTGCCTTTTCTCTCTAATTTTTTAAGAGCTTTCTTAAAGATAAGACTTCAGGCTGCAATAGAATGACAGGAAAACATTAGCAAATAAAATCCCATTGAGAAGAGTAAGTGCATTGCCTCAAGGGTTTCGGGTCCCAAAGATCAGATATAACCCAATAGCATTTCTGTCTGGGAGTCAGAATCAGGATATCCCTGAGAGGGCTTGGTGTTTGCTTCATGATTATGTCAGAGACAGAAGCCTACTCACTGGGAGCCTGTTTTTAAAATAAACTGGAGGCTTACCATCCAACTTGAAATACAGGGACAGTAAGGTTATGTCTATTTAATATCAATATATAGAAAATAAAAGTGAAATGTTCCTTCTTTCTCACAGATGATGAGCTCACGTGCTATAAATTCTTGTGGTGCCTGAGCATGCCCTGTCTTAGGATCCGTATGTACTGAAATCTGAAAAAAAGAAACCGTGAGAAAGACCACAGTGAGATAAGGGGTAGATGTTCAAAGAGAAGAGTGAACAAGGGACGAAGAAAACTTAGGAAGAAAGTATGGTCTTTGGGGGTTAAAAGAAGAGAAATAGTGCAAAGACCAGATGTGTCAGTACAGAGCACAGACGTCCTCAGACCTGGCCAGTGAGGGCTGCCTCCCACACAGCTGGCTGGTTCTCGGCATGTCCACGCTGGTCCTGACTGAAGTTAAGGAAGATCTAATTTGCACAAATATTTATCCTTAAGATACAGTGTCAACAATTCCTTAATTTGGAAAATTTTGAGGAACCCATGTGTGGGCAGAAAACAATGGCTCAAGGAATTTCCATAACAAAGCATTTTCATATCAACAAAAATATCATTACAGCAAATATGGAGGGTTCATCCTTTTCCCCCTACTTTCATTAAGACAGATAGGATGTTTCCCTGTAATTCAGAGCAAATCTGCATGGACCCACTGAACCCCCTGAGAAGAAAGTGATCTTGTGAATGAGAGGCCAGGAAAGATTTTGAAAGCTTTTCTCTGACTTTTTCTTTTTTGGAGAAAAATAATTTTAATTGCACTTTTTCGTTCATCCAATGTGTGAATACTATTTTCTGAGAGTGTTCCAGCAGAACTCTTTCATTTAGACATGGGCGCTGCCTGAGAACCAGAAAACTAGACTCTGGTTTAAAGCTTTGGGGACTGTCTGTGGCAGGTCAGAAAACGCAGCTCACCCCACGGCTTCAGCTTTCACATCCGTGAAATGTGGAGAATAAATTAGATGTATTCCAAGATCCCTTTTGGAAATCTGTGCTTCTTCCTACAGCTCAGAGACGAAGGCTCATAGAAACCGTGTCTCTAGTAGGTCTTATTGATTATGAGAAATTAAAAATCTAGGGTAACACTGCGGTTTGAATAATAAAGAAGTTTTTGTACTTGGGAACAACCATGTTGTCTAAGCTCATGCTAGTTAGAAATTATAGAGCAAATGGAAGCAGTTGAAACTGGATGTCTGAGTGTGTGTATATGAATATTTATGGACCTTTCTCCATGGCCAAAGAAGTATGTGGGCCCAATTTATCACTACATAATCTTCATGACATAATTTCACTATATAGTGAACATATCACTTTATAATTTCAAAAGTTGTGAAGTAGAGGGATTAAAATTCTCTTCTTCAAGACAGCACAGTCATTGTGAAGAAGGGAAATAAAATGCAATGAAACCAACAGGGCTCTGGAATTTCTCACCTCAGTGGGCACAGAGAGGCTGGACTAAATTGTCTTTATGGGCAAGCAGATGCGTGAAGCGTGGAACATGTTGGCCCCGTCTGCCTTTGCCAGGAACAAGTTGTGTGAGGAGTCCCTTAGCCTCTCTGGGTCTCAGTCCCCTTGTCTGTGGGAGAGACTGGACTGGCTGCATTCCCAATCACTTTCAGTTACGGAGTCTCATGACTCTGTAAGAAGAGGTTTAAATACAGTCAATTATGAGTTGAAAATGTAAACAAATTTTACAGATGCATATTTTAAATCCTCAAGAGAGTAAATTCTTCAAAGACACTCATTTGCATATAAATTATTTATAAGTTAATTAAAAGTCTTAGAGCCTCATAACTTTGGAGATGAAAGAGACCTTAGCAGTCAGTACTAGCTGACTAGAAAACAGCATCTGACTGTCAGAAAACAGCATCGTCATTATTTGCAAATGTCCCCTTTCCCTGCGAGTTCTTTGAGGGGATACACAGTCTTCTGTTTTTTCGTATCCTAGTACTTAAACCAGTACAGATCCAAAGTAGGTACTAGATAAAGATTAATGATATAAATTTTGCAGTTACCAAAAACCCTCAAAGCCCTTAAAAGGCCTGCAAAATCCCCCAAAGCTACACGTGTAGCTGGAATAGAGCTTCTGCCTTTTGTGAGCCTCAACCCAGAGAGGGATGGTTCTTCTTTAAGGCCAAATCCGATTATTAAAACATCATCAGCAATGGCATCTTTTTCATGAAAACAGACCTTCTAAGGACTTTAAAGGAGACTAAATAAAATTGAGCATTCCATAAATGCTCAATAACTATTTATGGACTGATTTAAACCTGAATCAAATCATCTTCTTAAAAGCGATAAAATTACATGCCCATGCTTAGCTGTATTGATAAAGCAGGCCCAGAGTGTATAGTAACTACTAAAGTGAAAGTGTGTACAAAAGAGAATGAGAGTTATGCCGACAAAAGAGGGAAAGTTGGTCCAGAGAAAGTAAAGTTAGATCTTGAAAGATAAATTTTGCAGACAAGGAAACGGTAAAGGAGATTTCTGGGAGAGATAAGGACATTAACAAAGACACGAGGAAGTGTCTAATTGGAGGAGGAATTGAGCTTTGCTGCCTTCTCTTTCATTAATGATCATGACTAATACTGGTAACAAGCCATCAACCTCACGTACGTACAGCTCGACAAGTCCCCACATAGTCTGACTACTATTCACACAGCGTGGGCAAAAGTAGGTTTACAGTTGTGAGTACGCAAAAACAGTTTATTCTTAGATTAGTATTTATTACTTATTGAATTATTTTCCATACGAACAACTATAAAACTACTTTTGCCCCACCCTGTATGATGCAGGATCTCAGAAATTGTCCCTTTCAAAGAAACTTGTGTTGGCCTCCAGCCATGGAGAGAGGCAATGAATGAGGTGAACTTGGTTTTGCATTGTGACTTTTCTGCCACTGGGATCCTCAGAGTGTGGCTGTGCTTCACCAGGGCTGCGGCTGCAGCGCTAGCGGAACAAATGCCGAATGTACGACAAGACTCATTGCCTTGTTGCTGACTCAGCAAGTGGTACCTTCTCCATGGCACCACTTCTCCTTGGTTTCTCTTCTCTGGGGCTCCTGCTTCCCAACAAAGAGCAGGTGTGAGCAGCGGTCTCTCAGAGGACCCCTTATCTTCTGGAGGAGTCCCAGCAAAGATAGATGCCCAAAAGGTTTCACGGTTAAGAATAAAAAAAGCATCTTCAATGTCCAAATTAGAAAAGTGGGAAAGGGTTACATAAAATATGGTCTATTCATAGGCTGTTGCAAAGCCACTAAGATTACATGCATGGTATAGTGTTAGAAGTCAGGCTGTCGTTACCTTTAGGGGGTGGGGGCTGGCAGGGGGCATTTAAAGGTTTCTGAAAGCTGATAATATTGTATTTTTTTCATCTAGGTGCTGGTTATACAGGTGTGTTCACTTTGTGAAAATGTATTGAGTTGCCCTCTTTGGACTTGTTTACTTTTCTATATGTATATTTCAATAAAAATTTGACTTAAAAAGAAGGGGGTCCACAGGCTTTCTGAGCCTGCTGTTCATTATAATATCACATTCCCATTAGTGCCCCTCAAAGGATCTTGGACCTAAAATATTTCCAGAAAACAGCTCTTGCTTATAAAACAGCAGAAATCTCTACTTATTTTTTTTATGTAGTTTTGAAGGAGAAATGAGAAAAGAAAAAAACAAGCAATGAGTGATGACCAAAAGAAGAAAAAAAAAACCCAATAATGAAAGAACGTCCTTGGAGAAAGCTCAGAGTTTAGTTTCCTTTGTTTGTTACCGGCTGAGATACAAGAGGAGTTGAAACAGTGCAGCTGCTTTCTCTGGTTCATACATTAGCCAAACACATCAAGTCTGACTGCCCTTTACCTACCACCAGGGAGCACCAGTGCACCCTGAACTTGTAACAAGATCAGCGTTTTTAACCCTTAATAATCGAACTCCAGTCACTTTGAAAAGAATACTGGGGTGGGGGAGAGTGGTAGTTGGACAGCTAAGACACTGTCACAACACAGCTCTGCTACAGCGTGTATGTTAAATACAAATGGACTCATATGCACTTGATAACTAGGGAGTGACATTGGCAAACCACAGAAAACAAATTGGACCAAACGTGGTTTTTCCCAGGGTATTTATTCATTGTTTTAAAGGATCATATGTAAGCTTTTTCACAGTTATTTTTTTTAAAGCTGAAAAGTTTCAAATGTTGTTCCTTAGTTCAAGCAAATGGCTGGTTTAGTGGCCTAAAGACCTGCCCTACTGTCTGTGCTGAGCTAGCTGAACAATTTGTACACGCAGGTTAAGGACCTGGGCCGACGTGTCCTTGTGGGAAAACAAGATGATAACAACAAAAAAGAACAAACTTCTGAATTATATTTTTATTTTGGGTGTAACTATTCTTCATTAAAGTGGCTGATGCTAAAGACCTACATCTCCAAGGGAGAAGCCGGAGCTTCGGGGTTCGAGACACCAAGGTGGGGACAGACTTGGGTTCTCAGGGCAAAGGCCAGTGGAGAGTTCATTCTGCTGGTGTCATCTTTAGGGTTCTGATTGTTTTCCTTCATGTCCTGGTTAAAACGTCCCGTAGGTTTTTGGGGATTCACTTACTCCTGATGCTGTTTTTCCCCACGAGTGCCGGTGTGTTTAGTGTATGATTTTGTAAAATCTGAAGAATGCATATAGTGGTATAGCAGAAACTTGCATGGCTAGCTAGGATTTCTCTGGAACTATAACCGTATAAGACTTAGAAAATGCCATACATTTCCCTAAACATTTTACATCCATTATCTCATTTGATTCTCATAACTTAATGAGGCTGGTTCTCTTACTATCCCATTTTGACAAACAAGGAAACCAAGATCGAGAGAGAATAAATGGAGAGCAGAAGAATGAGTGTTTAAAGCAGACACACAGCTGGATGGTGTGGGTGGGGAAGGTCCTATTCCTTTTTAAAAAATAAGTCCCTTTTTATAATTTTTAAAAGTTAATTTGAGAGAGAGAAAGAATAGAAAGAGAGAAAGAGAGAGAGAGAAACATTAGTTTGTTTTTCCACTTAGTCATGCATTCATCGGTTGCTTATTGCATGTGCCCTGACCAGGGATTGAACACAAAACCCTGATGTATTGGGATGATGCCCTAACCAACCAAGGTACCCAGCCAGGGCTGAGAGCCTATTCTTTAAGTTATACCAATAGGAGGGCTCTTAAAAGGTAGGTTTGCTGGGAAATAAGATTGTGTTAGACTGAGGCTATCGTGTAGAAGGTAGCAGATAACCTCACTTGACGAAAACTGGTTTTCAAGTTTTGCCACATGTTTAAATTCATGACCAAGTTCTCTTTCTAATTCAGTGAGGCACTTATTACTCTTTTCAAGCTTTTAATCAAGTTGTCAATAGATACTCTATCCAAAAAATGCTGTGCATGGTGGATCACAGTCTTTGCACTGGTTTGTGTCACTCAAACTTATTATCCTGGTCACCCGAAGTTAATGAACTACCACCTCCTATCCTTCTTGCCTTCCTTCTTCCCTCCCTCCCTCCGTCCCTCCCTCCCTCCCTTCCTTTTCCAGATTGAATTGGCTACTGAGATAAGTTATACATAAAATCAGGCCAGGCATACTATATGGACACTTTTTGCATAAATCTTTTCTATACAAGCTTCTAAAAGGCTCTCTTGCATACTTCTTTACATATGACATTTCTGCAGATACTGAACTTCTTTCAGAAGCTGATTTAATGGGAATAAGTGAAATTTTAGTGGTAAACAGGCATTGTGTGAACTGCGTAAGGCACAGGCTTCAGGCACTAGCAGAATGTAATAGGTGATATTACCCTCACCTGCCTTTCTGTGCATCTGGAGATTAGTAGAACCTATTCTTGCTTTCATAATGTGTTCATAATGCAACAAGTACTACAGGAGCTTGCTGCATTACCTGCTAATTATATTCTGGGACTCTGAAGAGAAAAAATGTCACCACTGAATTAACATTGTGTTTAAAATTTCACAATGAAGGAACAACGTGTAAAAATGGAGAAAATAATACTGCAAATTTATAAGAAGATGTGGCATTGCCTTTTATAATTCTCCTTTTCATTTTATTAGAAGAAACATTCTTTTCTGATTTTTTTTTCAAAGTTTCACTTTGGTGGCAAGTATCTGAAGTTAGTGGTAGTTCTTCTTTTGAGAAAAAATTTGGATTTTAAAGCATTCAAATAGATACACTCCAATGATTACTGAATTATGGGCTAAGGACTATGCTGATCAGAATTAGTTGAAGGGCTTGTTAAAAAATGTGAATTCTCAGACCCCAGGTCAATTTACTGAATTAGAATATTTGAGTGTGGGGGTCCAGACCCCTACATTTTTAACAAGGTCCCTCTATCTGTTAAATACACCAAGGCTTAGTGTGTATGGAATTTAGGTTTAGATCACTGATTTAGAAAGTTCAGAGAATTTACGATAGGTGTGGTAGCTGTAGTCAGGCAAAGCAGCCACTGACTGATTGATCACTACAGATTTCAGAGTTTTCTCTACCAGATTCATTAGGCCTTGTTTCTTCTACCTAATGGACTCAGAGTATCAAATAATCTACTTGGTCAGTGAAAAACTGAGCACCAAGTCAATGAACCAAAATCCAGTTTTGTAACTGATCTCAGAAGTAGTATTTGACTGAAAGATGACATTTTAAATACCCCATATGCAAAGTTTGTCAAAATAGTCAAACTGGTTTATGAATGCAGAAACAGCCTTAAAATAACTACCACCATCAAGGCTGTAGATGTTTCAGTGCATCCTAAAGATTTTCAGTTGCAAATATGGGTACATGCAGGTCACTCAGGACCCATGTGCTGCTGGACCTAAGAGACTCTTTTCAGTACTTAATTGCTTGACTTCTCAGCAGTCATTTGATACTGTTGAATACTCCTTTTTTTTGAAATAGCTCTTTTTTTTGGCTTCTGTGATTCCACACTGTATATGTGGAACTCATTCTGCTACAACAAATAACCCCCTAAATTTTGGTGGCTTAACACAAAAGTTTATTTCTCACTCATGTAAAGTCCAGTAATGTTTTCACCCAAGGGATGAGGAAAGTTTCTGGTTTCCTCTAGGGCTTGACACTGAGCCACCAGATGGAAAAGAGAGAGATCATTGCAGGAGATTTTCATGTGTCTGCTTTGAAAATGGCCTCATCGCTTTTGCTCCCATTGCATTAGTTAGAACTCAGTCTAATGGCAATGCTGAACTGCCCGGGAGGCTAGAAAGGGTCTAGAAAAAAGAAGCAGATTGGTACTCAGCTAATAATATTGACTCAGTAATAACTTCCTACCTCTTAGCATGCTCTTTCTCTGATGCATTTGTGACCCTTTGTTCTCTACCTAATTCTAGAACATTGACCTTTTTTCGTGGCTCTGTTATAAATCTGCTACTCTTTTTGGTTTCTAAACTTTCCCTGGTCCATTTCATTCTTCCACATGGTTTTAATGTACATCTCTAGTCCAGGGAGTCCATGGAGCAAGGTCCAATTGCTCCTGAAAAGCTACCCATCGATGTCTCAATGGTGTTTCAACCTCAAATGTACAAAAGTGAACTTGCTGGCTCCATCATGAATCTTTCCTCCTCCCATCCGTACCTGACACATTAAAAGGCATGAATCTCTACCAAATTACCTCATTAGAAATCTGGGAGCACTCCCTGATTTCTTTCTCCTTTCCCCTCATAATTCAATCAATCAACCCTCATCATTCAATCAACCACTTGTGATTCCAATTGCCAGTCATCCCTTCACTGTAATCATGTCTCTCCTGCTCCAATATCCTCCCCTAATAGAATCCATCATCATCTCTTTCGTCCTTCCTGATTTCTACCCACAGCTTTGCTCTCCACAGTTTACTCTCTACATTGCCACAAAAGTAATTTTTATAAAATTAAATTATGGCCTAATTTTTGTCCTTTAACTGTTTCAATGGCTTCTCTATGTCCCTTGGACAATAAAGCCCAAGGCATTTAAAATGGTTTATGGCCCCTTTCATGATTTTAGCCCCTCTCTCCCCCAGCTTCCAACTCCTCCCCTGCATTATTGCCCTTGAAAAAAACAATGTTATTTTGGTCACTTTCTAAAGTATGCCATGCTCCTTTTTTCCTCTGGAGCTTCACACATGCTCTCCCCTTTACTTAGAACACTTTTCCCTGGAGACTTCCAGTCAAGATGGAGGTGTAGGTAGACACACTTCACTTTCTCACACAACCATAGAGAGAATTACAACTAAACCTCTAAATAAATAACAACTAGAACTGTCATAAAACTAAACCATATGGAAGTCTGACAACCAAGGATTTAAAGAAGCCACATTCATTATTCATCTAAACAGGTAGAAAAGGTGGGGATACACAGATGGGCGTAGACACAGAGATGGCAGAGAGGCTAGGAGATGCTGTGTGGTGTGGAGAGGCAATGGCGGTGGTGGAATGCCGTGGTCCTACATTCACATGTAGTGAGTAAAAATCAGGGAAGGAGTAAGCAATCCCAGCCCCACCCAGACCAGAGACCGGGGTTTCAGCACCAGGAAGGTAAATCCCCATAAATTCTGACTGTAAAAACCAGTGGGGATTGGGGTGGTGGGAGAAACTGCCAGATTTTCAGGAGATTTCACTTACAGGGCTCTCATGGTCTTAGGACACATGCAAACACACCTACTCTCTGACTGAGCATCAAGGCCACAGCTGGAAATGCACCAGTCACCTATGGAGAATGGGTAAAGGACTGGAAATGGTGCAAGTGCAGGGCAAACCTCCAGAAGGTAGGCAGTGCCATTGTCACCTCTCCAAGCCCGCCCCCCACACAGGGCCACAAAGCAGTGAAGTGGGTTGTCCTGCCCTGGTGTTTACCTGAAGCTCTGCCCTGCACAATTTACAGGTGCTCTCTCTACAATAGGTTACACTACTAAGACAGGGAGTAAAAGCAGCTGTACCTAATACACAGAAGCAAACACAGGGAGGCTGCCAAATTGAGGAGACAAAGAAATATGTCCCAAAGGAAAGAACAGAACAAAACCCCAGAAAAAAGAACTAAAAGAAACAGAGATAACCAGTTTATCAGATGCAGAGTTTAAAACACAGTTGATCAGGCTGCTGAAAGAACTCACTGAGCATGGCAATAAAATAAAAACGACCCAGGAAGAAATGAAGGTTACACTGAGTGAAATAAAGAAAAATCTATAGGGAGCCAACAGTGAAGGGAAGGAAGCCAGGATTCAAATCAACCATTTGGAACAAAAGGAAGAAATAAGCATTCAACCAGAACAGCAAGAAGAGACAAGAATTTTTAAAAATGAGAACAGTATAAGAGACCTCTGGGACATCTCCAAACATTCCAACATCTGAATCAGAGGGATGCCAGAAGGAGAAGAGGTAGAGCAAGAAACTGATAACTTATTTGAAAGAATAGTGAAAGAAAAAGGTTCTAATTTGGCAGAGGAAATCGACATGCAAGTCCAGGAATCATAGAGAGTCCTAAACAAATTGGACCCAAAGAAGACCACACCAAGACACATCATAATTAAAATGTCAAAGGTTAAAGATAAAAAGAGAATCTTAAAAGCAGCAAGAGAAAAGCAGAGATTTACCTATGAAGGAGTGCCCATAAAACCATCAGTTGATTTCTCAGAAGAAACTTTGCCAGCAAGAAGGAACTGGCAAGAAATATTCAAAGTAATGGGAAGCAAGGACCTACAACCAAGATTACTCTATTCAGCAAAGCCATCATTTAGAATGGATGGGCAAATGAATTGCTTCCCAGACAAGGTAAAGCTAAAGGAGTTCATCATCACCAAGCCGTTGTTACATGAAATGTTAAAGGGAGGTATTTAAGAAAAAGAAGAGCAGAACAATGAACATTGAAATGGCAACAAATTCACAACTATTGACAACTGCATCTAAAAAAACAAACTAAGCAAACAACCAGAAAAGGAACAGAATCATAGATATGGAGACCATTTGGAGGGTTATCATCAAAGAGGGTGAAGGGGGAGAATACAGGAAAAGGTGCAGGGAATAAGAAGCATAATTGATAGGTAAAAAATGTACAGGAGGATGTTAAGAATAAACAGGAAATGGAGAAGCCAAAGAACTTATATGTATGACCCATGGACATGAACTAAATGGGGGGATTCCTGGAGGGAAGGGGATTACTGGGTGGTGGGGCTAATGGGGAAAAAGTTGGGAGAGCTGTGATACCATAACCAATAAAATAAAAAATTTTTAAAAAGAACACTTTCCCCTAACCTCTTTGAATGTCTAAATCCAACTCATTTTTCAGGTCTCAGTCTCAATGTCACTTCTTAAGTTAAAAATGTTTATCTGCTCTACTATTCTGTAGTCTCCAAGAAAGCAATGGCTGTATCTGTTGTATCTACTACTGTATTTCTAAGTTTCTCAGAGGGCCCACAGAAATTTGTTGATGAATGAATAAAGTTATTAAGTGAAAACCTCAACCAGCTATTGTCATATTTCTACATATTCTATCATATAAATGGCTGCTTATATGTCACAGTTAAAGTCTCTATGAAACAATTTTTCAGAAGTCCAACTTCTGATGGCTTCCTGATGTAGCACCTCTGATCACCTCCTCTGACAGGAAGGATGGGAATGCTCTCTGTTCATACCCAGTTGTTCATTGCCTTCATGATCACTCTCCTCAAGGAGATCTGACAAAACTGAGAAACAATTTTCATAACATCTCCCAGATGAACACAGTAGAGAAATCAGAGACATCTGTGCATTGTTGATACCCCCATTAGCCTTTCTTGAGTTGTACATTACTTAACAACAGCTGGGCAAGAGAGAAGGAGAGGCTAGTCTATTAGAAAAAGAAGGCATGGGCAAAACGATTCAGTGCTTTCAAGTTTTAGCATCTACACAGTTATAGTGTTTCTTATTACTTAGACTTTTTAATTGTAATACTAATCAGGAGACATCAATATATTGAGTACATGCATAAAGTGAGTAAAGACAATTCTCAAAATACTTATCGACTTGGGGAAACTTAAATGGAAAAAAATGTGTAACCAATTTGAATGTTGGCCTGAGACACTCTGATTCCCTTCCAGAACTGAGAGATTTATTTCCCCTGTATCTGCTGAACCTACTCAGTTTGATGAAGTGCTGAATTATCTTTGAGAGACAATAGACCAAAATCTTGATCTCCAGCTGTACCAGAAACAAAAGTCTTGTACCTCCCCCTGACCCCCATGGCTCCAATACACACACAGAACCAAAGCACCAGGACAGAACTAGAACTTGAACATGGAACACTTTCAGAAGCCCCCTCTGAAACCCATGAAAACCCACTCATTTGCCAGGATGCTTTCATCTTGATGTCCCTTCATCATAATCAGCCAAGCTCCAAGGTCCTCCAATTAAAACTTGCCCCACTAGCACTTCCACACACCTGTCCCCACAGCCCCTTAAAAAACCCTTGGCGTGGTCCTGCAAGAAAGGTGGATTTGAGGCATCATTAGGCCTCCCATCTTCTCAGATGGTGCTGTCTTGATCAATAATCATTTCCTTATTCCAAACCCTGATGGTTTGAGTCTTGGCCATTTGAAGCATTGGACACATGGAGTTTGGTTTGGTAACAGTATCCCAGGTATAAGAGCTGTATGTCTTTGACTGAAGAGAGCCAAACACAATCAAGGTCACAACCCTTTCCCAGGGCAGCTTAACCCCCTGACTTATTGACTTGGGAAAGTGATGGCCTGAGCATATTGAACCAACTTGAAACAACTCTTAAGTACTCCCAGCTAAATTTGAAGCTTCCAGTGGGGTTGGCTGAGACCTTGAATTGAATGCAACACGATCTCAATTCTTCCTCTATTCAATACCAATTCCTTCTCTCCACTGTTGTTCCCAGGAACACTCCCTGATAAACTTCCCACATGGTAATCTCATCTCAGATTCTGTGACATAAGCCCTTCATATCAGTCTGGGAAGTCAATTTGCTTGCTCTGTTATCCAATGAGTTCTGGATGGTACTTAAGAGACTAAATATGGTTGGTTTGTCTGGTGAGAGCAGTAAAAGGTTCGGAGATGCTGGTGGGAACTGAAACTTGAGTCTAGGACTGACTCCTAGAAGCGTTAGCTTCAGTTAGAGTTACTTAACCCTTCTTGGTGGTACCTGAGTTTTGCTCTGAGAAGAAGCCTCTCCTGCCTCTGATGTGTAAAGAGTTTCTGTCTGTTCCTATAATTTTGCTTGTATGTTTAGTCTCGCACTATTAATTTACTGTTGTTTCTTAAGTATCTTATTACTCAAGATTTTTTTAGGTTAGTATTCAGATATTACATCTCATTATTCATGCAGAGTCTTTACTCGAATGTCCTAATAGTTTTGTATTAATAAATTGTTATTGGATAAGGTTCCTTAAAAATACATATCTTCTTGCTTCACCAGCCTAGGTGGAAGAATAGGATACACTGTGTGTCCTCACAGAACCAAAAGAAGGATAAGAAATTTAAAAGCAAAAAACAACCAGAACTGACAGAAAATTGAGTTCTATGAAAGTCTGACAACCACGGAGTTAAAGAAGAAACATTCATCCAGACCTGTAGAAGGGGCAGAGCTGGGCAGCAGCATGGAGAGGAACCATGGCAAGGCAGTAGCTGGAGGACTGTGAAGTACCACATTTTCTTGCAGATAAACTAGGAGGAACATCTGCAAAGTGAGGCAGACCACACAACCCAGGGTTCTAGCGAGGGAAAATAAAGCCTCAAAACCTCTGACTGAAAACACCTGTGGGGATTGAGGCGGCAGCAGAAATTCTCAGTCTTACAGGAGAGTTCGTTGGAGATACCCACAGGTCCTAGAATGTACACAGACCCACCCACCTGGGAATCAGCACCAGAAGGGCCAGATTTGCTTGTGTGTAGTGGGGGAAGTGACTGAAAGCTGGAAGACGGCAGAGCAAGTGGCATTTTCCCCTCTCAGATGGATCTCTCCCCCATACAGTGCTGCAACACTGTAACATGGGTTGCCCAGCCCTGATGAATACACAAGGCACCACCCCTTACTACATAACAGGTGTGCAGAGACAAAGAAATATGGCCCCAATGAAAGAACAGATCAAAGTTCCAGAAAAAAATACAACTAAGAAATGAAGAGATAGCCAACCTATCAGACGCACAGTTCAAAACATGGATAATCAGGATGCTCACAGTATTGGTTTAGTATGATCGGTGAAGACTATGAAAAGTGAAATAAAGGAAAGGGTACAGGGAACCAACGGTAAAGGGAAGGAAACCAAGACTCAGATCAACAATTCGGACCAGAAGGAAGAAATAAACATTCAACCAGAACTGAATGAAAAAACAAGAATTAAAAAAAATGAGGAGAGACTTAGGAACCTCCAGGACAACTTTAAATGTTCCAACATCCAGATCACAGGGGTTCCAGGAGAAGAGGAGGAGCAAGAAATTGAAAACATATATTTGAAAACATAATGAAAGAGAACTTCCCCAATCTGGTGAAGGAAATAGACTTCTAGGAAGTCCAGGATGCTCAGAGAGTCCCCCAAAAAATGGACCCAAAGAAGCACACACCAAGGCACATCATAATTACATTACCCAAGATTAAAGATAAGAAGAGAATTTTAAAAGCAGCAAGAGAAAAGGAGACAATTACTCCTACTAAGGAGTGTCCATAAAACTATCATCTGATTTCTCAAAAAAAAAATCTCACAGGCAAGAAGGGGCTGGAAAGAAGTATTCCAAGTCATGAAAGGCAAGGACCTACATCAAAGATGACTCCATCCAGCAAAGCTATCATTTAGAATGGAAGGGCAGATAAAGTGCTTCCCAGATAAGGTCAAGTTAAAGAAGTTCATCATCACCAAGCCCATATTATATGAAATGTTAAAGGGACTTATCTAAGGAAAAGAAGATCAAAACTATGAATATTAAAATGGCAACAAATTCACAACTATTAACAACCAAACCTAAAAAAAAACAAAAACAGAAACAAATCAAGAAAACAACTAGAACAGGAACAGAGTCACAGAAATGGAGATCGAATGGAGGGTTATCAGAGGGGAAGGGGAAGGGGGGATTGTAGGAAAAGGTACAGGGATTAAGAAGCATAAATGGTAGGTACAAAATAGACAGGAGGAGGTCAAGAATACTATAGGAAATGTAGAAGCCAAAGAACTTATATGTACCACCCATGGACATGAACTAAGATGGGGGAAATGCAGATGGGAGAGGGTGTGCAGGGCAGAGGGGAGTAAAGGAGGAAAAATGGGACAACTGTAATAGCATAATTAATAAAATACATTAAAATATATATCTATCTTCCTCATCATGCCTTAGTCATTTATTCTTCAGCCTATTTCTTCCATTTATTCTATGTATATATGAATATGTATACATATATTATATATCATATATGTATTTTTTCAAGGCTGGATCAATATGAGTTCTTTGTACTTCTTTGTTCAATGGTTGGTCTGAACATAATTGCCATTATAATATAAAACTGATTCCACTTAAAGTTGAAAATGTTATGTTCCAGGAAATGGGCAAAATGGTTTACATCCAATCAGGAAATGCTTTCTGGATTTTTGAAAAATATTTGTACAATGTATTTTTTCTATTTGTTATATTTATTGTGTTTAAATTATTTGGAAATTGGCAATCCATTTAAGGGCTAATCAGACTAATTTTTCTTAATTAGAATAATTGATTAATAAAAACTCATGCTTTATATGCTCTGTGTAACAGGAGGGCAAGTGCATTGTAGAGTTGGTTTTTAGGCCTTGAGGGTTCAGTGATGAGACCAGGTGTTATGGGAGGCAGGCATTCATGCCCACCTGCTGAATCTTCTTTAACGTTTAATTAGCATGCCCTATTTTTATTGCTGTTGAAACTACTTTTAGCCTGTCAATGAAGGAGTGAGCTAGTTTCCCACTCATTCGAAGGGAGGGGGCCGGTCAAAACACCAAGAACCACATCAAAGGAGAAAAGCAAAACATAATTGAATAAACATGAGTGACTAGGCGAGGCAAACATAGATGGGGATTGTAAATCTTCAAGTGAGAAAACAGACTGAGTGTGGGTATGAGCAGGTCTTTCCTTCTGTAAAGAATGGGGAACTGGCACGAGGGATGTAAATGAGAAACGTTTCATTTCGGCATTCGTTGTGCCCCCACTGTCCATATGTCCTGCTGGCACTGTGCTGTAGTGCCTGACCTAGAAAGTCAACACAGAAACGCAACATCGTTAGCAAGGGCAAGTGCTGACCAAGGCGTGGGTAGAGGGGCCAGCACAATTCTGGAAACTGAAAACCTGTGTCCAGAAATTAAGCCAATTCTCACTCTGGAATTCCAGGATATCTCTTAGGGGAAGTACACCTCTTTGTTGCCCTGGAGGGTGGCTCCGTTGATTGGACTCTTGTCCCAAACACCAAACCCCAGCCAGGGCACATGCCTAAATTGCATGTTTGATCCCCAGTTGGGGGGCAAGCAATCGATGTTTCTCTCTCTCCCTTCCTCCCTCTCTCTTAAAAAAAAATCAATAAACATGTCCTTGGGTAAAGATTTTTTTTAAATACCATTTTGTTCCTGTATTGAGTTATGTTTTCCAAATACTCTGCTTAAGAAAATCTTTGTGCTTAAGCAGGACATTGCCCGAAGGAGATATAACTTTATTCTCCTCTTGACAGCAGGTTTGTCAAAATCATCTACTGCAAGCACAACTTCATGCACCCAGAGAAATCAAAGTCTGAACTATGTTCGAATAAAAATGAAGCTTCATTTTCTTGTATAATGTGGTGAAAATCACCCCACACTTCTCTTCCAAGTATTTACACCTACAGGAAGCCCCTGAAGATCTGAGAAGTTTCCAGAGTCTGGGAGGAGCAGGAGGAGAACAGGTTGGGGAGGGGCCGAGGTGTGTCAATGGGAGGTCACTGATTTCAGGATGCCAGCACCTCATGACCAGTGGAGGCAGAGGTGCAACTGAGAATTTGTGTAAGTTTATTTTCTGTTAGATGTTCTTTCTAATTAAAAAAAACACCCGAAGAGGAGAGGGGGCAATGGCTGTTAGCAGAGCAGTGTTTTGTTTTGAGACTGTGCTTTATAAATAATTATTTTCCGCATCTAAGAATCAGTACCCTGGCTGTGCCACTTACTGTTATCATAAAAATTAATGATCCAACACCAATTAATTTGTGCCTGTAAATAGTCATGTTTTTGGTTTCTGAGTTCTGCATATACAAAGGAAGCAACAGCATAAGAATATTACTTATTTACAATCCGGACTGTTTCATAAATGTACATAGGTCACGTTTGACTTAGATTTGTTTGGTGAGCAGAAAGAGAGAGACGATCCTTCAGCTCAGGGAGACTGCGTAGAGATTTAAGTTACAGTTCCCTCTTTCTGTATTTTTCTTTCTAAAGTACAATAAATCACCTAATCAGCAGATTATACTAAATCCCCTGAATAAATAAATATATATCTTTTAATGTGATGGGACTATTGAAATGGAGGCGAACTGTGGCGGATCCTGGCCTGCAGGACTGTGTGTGCTGTGCCTGCTGGAGAACAAATGCACACGGACTACAGAAGTCCCCTGTAGAAGAGGGGACGGCATGGCCACTCTCTGAGAGAGAGAGGGCAAGAGGGCCGGGGAGCCCCAGTCCTTGCCTGGACAAGTCTAAAGCAGATTGATTTGTTCCCCAATCCCTGGTTTGAGGAAAACAGCCCTTTCGAGATTGCCATCAGCTTCAGGAGCCCTTGTGTCTTTGTGGTCACCTCTGGTTTTGGACACCTGCTTCTGCCAGTTGACTCTGAAGTTGACTCACTGCCTTGTTCATGTTGTTCCAATTCCCTCCTGAGTCAATCTGGTGAAAGGCTCGGATCTTTTTCTTATTTTTCACATACACAAAAAGTGACCCCCCCCCAATTTAACCAACAAAAATAAACATACTGCCATACAAGATAATTTTGTGTGAGTGGAAGACATTTCTGAAGTACATCAGAGTGGAAAGGTACATCACATACACATGAACATATTCAAATGAAACATTAGACATTTAGGGACTGAAAAGTTCTTTAGCCCCCAAACCACTGGGGACATTTTTTTTGGCAGCTGCCTTCTTTTAACTCCCTCTAAACCCCTCAACCCTCTACAACTTTTCTGGCCTCTCAGTTTTCAAATATAAAGTAATAAAGCTATCTCTGGCCTTGTTCCCCAAGTTATCTTTACATATTTAAGTTGCATTGATCCTCACAGCTGGGTAACAGTTTTTGTAGATGGCATGTGTTGGCAGGCCACCTCTGGCCCATGGCCTTTTTTTTAGGACTGTTAGCTTTGAAAATGAGAGTCTTTGTGAGGTGGTAAATGCAAAAGGCAGATCGCAGAACCTGAAAGTAAGCACATGTAGGCTGTAGTCATTTAATGAGGGGTAGGTGTCAGACTAACAATCTTCAATTGATACAGCTTTTCCTGCTGAGGAAAATGTTGAGTCTACCCTTCTGGCGCTAAATAGTTTTAATTTGCATATAGAGGCCTCCAAAGTCTGAATTTGGGGCTTGAGTCAGGGACAATGGCCAGCTAGTTCTTAGGAAAGGTCAGTTCTGTGAGTGATTTCAGGGGATACCAGGCTGCTGTCTCTCTGCTCCTGTAGGCAGTGGTGGAATGTGGCAGCTACTTGTTCGCAAATCAAGCAGATGATCCCTGAACAGTGGTCAATTAACTAATCCATCCATGAGGAAATGTAAAAACTATCATTTACAATATTGAATAGCTGACTAAGCTGATTAGTGCTAATTTTCTCTGAGCTTCACAACCCAAAGAAACAATACAAATGTACAACCAACCAACATCTTAAAGATTCCCGCCCCTTTGTGCCCTCACCCCTGCCCTGCACAGTCTTGCCTCTTATTTCTGTCATTAATTTCTTCCCTCAATCTGTCCTGCCTCCACCCCCTTATCTTCTACTTTTTTATTCTTCCTCTTCCCTAGATCTCTTGCTTTAACTAACTGATCATGTGTTGAGGACTACAGTAGCTTACTTTTCCTTCGAATGTATTACATGTTTAATACATGGCCATTTTCCCTTTTCAAAGCTGGTAGATTGAGTCTTTTTCTCTGTAAACAAAGAAAACTTTCTTATTTTATTTTTTTTACATTTAATTGATTTTCCTTTGAAGGATGCTAATACTTTAAGGAAGTGCCTTATTCTTCCTGGCCCAGCTGTTTCTCCTCCAGGCCTTCTGTATTGCTAACTCCCTACCGCTTCTCAACTCAAGTTACTTAACCACCGGTGTTACAGAACAGACTGGGGAGCAGCAGGTATGATGTACTATTACTGAAAGGACCCCCACTAGGTTCGTCATGTCCGCCACCAGATAGAAAAGATGTCTTTCAATGCCAGAGATTTGTGAAAAGGAAAGGAAATGTTTATTTAATGCTATACAGACTTAAAGTAGTGACCTAATGTCTTCATTAAAATATCAAAGTCCTTTTTGGATACCCACAGATGCCCACAGTGCTTCCTTATCCCTTTGCCCTAATTCAGGGTATTGTATCTTAGGAAAAGAAGCACACGTCTGTGTTTCAGGTTGCTGGCACCATCAGCTGTGTCACCATCCAGGCAGGATCTCTAATTACTCCAAAGCCATGTGGCATCTTTTCATGGCCTACTGGCAAGAGTTCTTTCACCCTTCTTCCAGGCAAAGTCTCTCCTGCTTCCCAGGCCATGCGGCCAAAGGAAGTACCCAAAAGCCACTTGGTTCTCTTTCTACCAAAGCTGCAGGGAGGGGGTTGCCACTCTGCCAAAGCTGAGTGGCGATTCTCTGCTAAAGCCGCATGATGATGCTCTCCACCCAAGCTGCAGGAGTCTCCACTCTGGCAAAGCCAAGTGGTTCCCTCACATGGCTGTGGGGGTCCCTACTCTGCCAGAAGCTCATGTCTCCCTCTCTCTCTCTCCCTCTCTCTCTCTCTCTCTCTCATGGCTGCCGGGTCTGGATTTAAATCCCTGAGCCAAATCTTCCTCTGTAGCCCCATTTCCGACTCCTCCTATAATCAGCTACACTTGCCAGTACTCCATATCCTCCCAGCTCTACCGGGCTGCCATTGTGAGTCTGGGCAGGTGTGGCCCCATGCCATGGAGCCAATCTTGTTCAAGCTCTCACTCAGGCACTGTCACCTGGGGGAACTGCCCCCAGTTACATCTTTTGGGGGAAATCCCTTTCCATCCCCCTGGCTCAGAGTATGGCCACAGCTATTTAACATATCTATGCAGCCAGGCAAAGGTTATAGATATGTTAAATGACCATGCCAGAGGTTAGCTGCAAAACTGTCGCTGTACAAAACAGGTCACAATGGCTCTGCTCCATTTGTCCCTTACCCCAATTCACACCTGTGGGGGGGGAGGAATGAGGACATCCTAATATTTCCTGGACACCTTGAGTTCTGGACCCCATTTCAAATCCCTATTTGGGCCCCCCCTCTTAGCTGTACCCGTTACACCAGATCTTAGTAATTTATTATCTGTCAGACACTGAGACACAGATGCTGTAGATTAAATAATATTTTATTCCTTTTCTCCAAGAGCATCTGTATTTGGAGGGACAAGACATAAAGCTACACAATGCATAATTTAAATGAGAGTTCAAGACATTCTATATAAATTTCCTACTGTGTGTTCTGTTAAGAGGTTTCAAAGTCAAATACAACAGACCAAATTTAGTGATACAATTATATTGTCCTGAATTTTCTAGTAATAAATTGGTTTCTAACAAAGGACAACTCTCAAATCTCTTTTAAAGGAAAGGAATAAAAATACATTTTTATTTTCTTGTAGAATGACACCTAGAAAGGTGATACAGCCATGAGTTCTATAAGCAGAGATATTTTCTCTTTTCCTAGGGTTATTACAATAGATTTACTCCGTATTCCAGATTCATTATCTCTGGTGCTCACTCAAAGTAGAGTTTTACTTAGACACTTCTTTTCTAAAATATATGACTAATAAATGACATTTAAAATGTCATTTTAAATGTAAGAGTCAAGTCCCTGGACTCAATCAGGCAAAAATAGCAGTATTTTCTATAAAAGAAACTTCAAATAGAAAAATGTAGCTACTTTTTTTAAAAAAGAAGGTAAAAAAAATGCTTTCTTAGGTTACTTACCAGTTGTCTGGGATGGGGATACATTGTGTGGCCCCAGAAGTCCTTAACTGGGAAAAGAGAGAGCATGTTTGTGGCCGACATGTCAGGATGGGTGGGAGAGGCTGACCACCTTTAGCCTCAAGACCATGTGTGTTTTTACTTCAACTTTGCACCTGAGAGGCTTACGGATCAGTGGCCTCACCTGAGACCTCAGGTCAGCGTGGAGAGAACCAGATAAGAATATACAATGTTTCATATGTTTCTCCTATGTCCACTTAAATTTTAATTAGTTTATAAAAATCGATTTCTACATGGTGGGCAGGGGCAGGAGTAGAGTGTAGAGAAATCAATGTTCGTGTACCATTTGCAGGTTCTCCTAGGTACAGTGCAGCTGACTTAGTTAACCAAGGTAGGGGACCGGAGACTTCAAACTACCTGGAGCGTGATTGCTGCGGGCTACCTGGTCCTCAGAATTGGCTAGAAGGCCAACTCATTCTCCCAAGAGATGAACAAGAAAATAGAGGAAAAAATTGCTGAAAATGTAGCCATACAACAGATATTTTGATGAGGGTCACTCTTAGAAATCTGTAGTTGCGTGTGTTACAGAACATACAGTCACTGTGCCCTGCCTCACATCACGGGGCACTCCTCAAAAGAGAGGCGACATAAGTGACCCACAGGAAAAAGGCAAGGAATCATGTGACCTCAGCAAAGGAAGAGTTCCTGGTAGATTTATGGTAGGTCATGGTTTAGGTAAGTTTTTCAAGAGTTATTGTGTAATATTCATTTTCAGAGTTTTAGAAACAATTTCAAAAGCATGTCCAGAAAAACAATGAATAGTCTTTGACCTCCTGAGTTATGTATTACCTATGGCTCTGGTATGGCCTCTTTTTACTTTAAATTCTAGCTCCTTAAAGTCAGAAACTATACTGTATTTATCCTTACATTTCTTACTGAGCTTAGTCTTACCGGGAGGTATTCTACAAACACATGTTGGGTAAATGAGTAAATGAGTACATGCATAAATAAATCAGCCAACCCATTAAACAATCTATGATTTAATGTCTGTATTTTCAACGAGTATTTCCATTTGAGCACTGATGAAATAGAAAAAAGGCACAACAGTCCATTTTTAATACTACTTCATGATAACATTCCATGAACTACAAGGTGCAATTCTTATGTCAGTTTTGCTAGATTAAGATGTTAACGAAGAAAAATTCAATGAGCCTTGAAATGCTTTTTTTAGCTACTCAACCTTCACTTTCAAAAGAGTAACTGAACCGCTGTGTGTCTGGAACAAAAGACAATTAAAAATAAGATTAATTAAGCATTAAGTTGATATTTTAAAAAAACACAAATTTCAGTTCTAGAAGTGGTGAAATCAATCATGTCAAATGCACTATTATATTGCGAGGTTTTAATTTCATTAATTACTTAAAAACTGACTCAGTCTGAACAATTAGAATATCAAACAAAGAACACAGGCTTTTACATATGCAACAAGCTTCGGAAGAGTTGTCCGTTAGGTATTATGATTGCTGCAAAAAAAATTAAAAATAACATTGTTTGCACAGCATTGTTATCAGGAGCCTTTACTTCTGACATTTTGAAAGCAAGGATAGCAAACGTCTTGAAAAGTTGAAACGCCAGTTCATTACGATGTCTGACATTTGGGAGCTGATATTATCATCTGCAATTTAAAACTCAGAATACATCAAGTGCAGTCATGTCCTACAGTGTGCAAATAAAGGGCCTGACTGCAACCTCTGGGCTTACCGGGGAGACTACGTGGAGGCACACAAAGCTGATGGCTTTGAATTTGAATATTTATTTCTTACCCTCTCACCCCAACATTTACAAAATAATGAGTTCTTACCTTCTGTGGCAAACAAAATTGTATGTGAAAGAAACTGATTTTATATAGTAGGATTCAAAAATTTGTATGACCTTCGCTGTCATAGCTAGGAAATTTTTCCTGAACATTTATCGTGTGCTATTTGTTGATCATTTGTTTGTTTTGTTTGTAATCAAAATATGAAAGCATATGAAAACATCTTCAGAGCTACTTAGGATTCTTCTCAGAATGTCAGTAATAGTTCTGATGCTGCTGTGTGCTTATGCATAAGCTTTTCTAGTCCAGAGAGTTCTCTCTGGTAATATCGGGAGATTATTTTCGGTAATATCTGCCTCAGAATATATCCAACTGCAGAAATTCTTCGGGATCCAGAGCCTCAAAAGTCACAGAAGCTACTCTGAGAGCCCTGGGCCCAGATAAGCTACTTGGCCCCGAACCTAATCACCCACTTTCTTTTTCATTAAAGGAATCATCATTAGGATTGAGAAAAGGGCACCAGCCATTGTATCCTCACTCCTTTCCTTGTCTTGCACTAAAAACCTTGCTGGTTTCCTTTTGGTTTGCTCTGTGGACTGTGCTCAAATTTCCTGCAGGTGATGAGCAAAGAAAAACATTCCCTTTCTTCCTTCCTTACAAATACTTCAAGAAAAAGCATCCTGTGATTTGTACAACTGACAACTGTAACCATCGCTCCAGGGCAGATTGGGAAAAGCTCATTTTCTCTCTAACATAACCCAGAAGTGTCTCTTCATCTACCTTGTGGCCAAGGCACACGCTTTGTTGCTGCTCTGTGATTTAATTCAGAGGAGAGATAGCCGCTGCATTTTCAATTGATATATAAAAATAGCTGGTTGCACTAGACACTGTCTGACGTCAATGGGATCATTAAAAAGCAGTGACCAGTCTGCAGACTGTCTCCGTGGAAGCAACTGAAGGTCAGTGTGTAGACACTAAAGCCGTATCATTTTTCCTTTTGACAGACAGCCATCTTCTCCTACTGCAACATAATTTTCATCAATCATTTAAGTAACATGTGGTTCAATCTCAAGGGTTTGTTTTTTTTGTTTGTTTGTTTTTCACTAAATCATGGTATATACTCCTACATCAATGATCAGCCAGCCATGTATGAGAAGCATTCAGAGCCTGTGGGCATGGTAGAAACAGACATTTTGGAAATTTCTCAGTGGACTCAAATAGATGCAAGCCCACAGACCAGCCCTTATTGGTCTTTTGTTTGTTTGTTTCCAACCACGGGCATGTGTGCTGAAACTTCTAGAAGGGACTGATGTAGGAAACCACTGAACAGTAAGCAGTATGGTGCTGAGGCTCACTTACAAGTTCTTTCCAGGAGATGGAGCTCATAACCAGAACCAGATGTGACCATCAAAATGCCAAATGGGATCAGGCTCAGCAGTTTGCCAACTTCACTCTCCTGTAGAGTGTTTTGCTGCCCTTTCCTCTGGTTGAGAGTCCCTTCTCTATTCCTCACCAGTAAACTGAATTCCACCCGCCCTGCAAGTGACCCTGACATCTTGCCCAGCCACACTGGCATCATGTTATCTTCCCCTTCTTCATTAAACTACTCCAGTCCACAAACATGGCCCTAGTTCAGACCTTCAACAAAGTCTTTCTCTGTTTCACAAAAGAATGCTCTCCTGTTTACTGTACCCTCGTGCCAACCTTCCCCACGTGCCAGTGCAATCCTGTAAACAATCAATCTGATTTATGTTGCCCCAGCCGCATACCTTTTAACAAGGCCAACTCATCCCTGTTCTAGCCCGAGGCCGGTTAAACTAACCTTTGGCTCCCCTAGTCTTGGGACCCTTGATTTTACTCTATCCTTGCTTTTCTTTACCCACCCATTTCTGTAACCATTGGCCTTGTGATATTCTTGATTTCATCTATCCTTTTCATCCCTCGAACTTGACATATTTGGCTCTCTTAATGTGGAACAGTTGTATTTTCTTTTGAACGTGATTTGCAATAGTCTTATGACCACTTGAGTAACCACTCTGCTCAGCAGATATTCAGACAAACATGGTAGAACATGACTCACCTTCTTCTTGGGAACACATCAGATACCACTCATTTCCTGCAGGATATGGCACCATACACAGAACCCCAACCCACCACGCCAGACTCATCTACCCTTTCTACCACACGGCTTAATGTCAACCACTGAGCCCACACAGTCTTTCGTTTTCCATTCTTTTGCCATGCCATGTCTTAGGCTTGTAAAATGCTTTTCACCACTTTTCACTTGACAAGTTTAACCTTTAATATCAAACTCAAATATCATCATCCTCAACCAATTTAATTGATCCTATCTGTGTGTTCCCATGGAAATGCATATATATATATGTATGTATATATATATATATATTTCTAGCACTTATGCTTTATAACTGTTGAATGCTCATCTGTTTTCCCTCTATAATTTGATTTTTCACAATAGAATAAACTGATATTTATCTCTTTATGCTCAGAAAGAGATTTTTACACAGAGTCTGTCAAATGAAGGCTCCTCAGCAAGTGTTTGTTGAATGAACAAATAACCTACACCATATGTTTCAATACACCTATATATTTTTACCTGTACTAATAATTATTTTTCATTTGTGAATTTTATCTCTCATTAATCATAAGCATGATGTATAACAAACATTAGCACCTAGGTCATCTTGAGGATTTATACTTGAACGATGTTCTGTTTCTTAATATTAGCCTCTGGTTTATATTTAATCTATATTGTGACATTTTCATTTATGAATATATCCTTTCATACTTGAAATTTTAGCCTTTACCATTTCTCAGGGTAACAAAATCTTAGGCAAATTGTTCCACATCTTTATTTCTTCTTATAATGGCTCAAATCCTAGTCCAATAAAACTGAAACAATAAACTCACTTAGATGGTGAAGGATTAAAGTTGGCAAGGTCAGTTACCCCTATGGGAGAACACTTGTCACAAGAGATATTCATTATTGGTATTGCCTTTGGTCATGTCTGTGTCCTGCTGTCATCATGCAATAAAACCCTAATGGTTTAGAGGGAGCCCTGTTCTAATCCAGGCTCTTTTCCTACGTAGACTTGGAGATGTTCACCTGGTTCTTCAATGTGTACCTACAGCCAATTTACCCAGCATCGATTCAAGAAGTCCCCCCATTACACAAGTGTCTACAATTCATTATGTACAAAGTTTGAACCAATGACCCACCTTTCCAAAAGTGCACATCCTGAAACTTTTCCACGTGCATAATCAGCACAACAATTTATTGATTTTCTCAAGTTAAAAACAAGGGAGTATATTGGACCCTCTTTCTTCTTAAGCCTCACACTGAATCAAACACTAAATCCTGTTTTCAAATCCACTCACTTTTCTCCAGCTCATTGCCTTTATTCTAGTCCAACTACCATCATCTCCTGAGTTCTTGAAAAATATTTTATTTGGCCCTTCTAATTTATTTTCCAAACAGTATCCAGGAACATTTTTTAACAAATAAATATGATTACTTCCCTCTCTTGCTTAAAATCTTTTAGTGGCATCAGATTGCCTGTAAAATACAGTCACAATACCTTGTGTAACCTCTTTACCTCCTTCTCAAGCTCCACCCTCCTCCGTGTTCACAGTCCTCCCTGGAGTTCCCTCTGATGCATGAGCATTCCATGCTTTCATTGAATGCTGTTCCTCGTGCTCCCCTGAGCCTTTTTCCTCCTTCAACTGGCCCTCACCTATTTGTCCTTTCAGATTCAATGAAAGCGTCACTTCTAGGAGCCTGTTATGACACCCAGATAAAGTCAGATAATTTCTTTGTATGTCCACTCACAACTCACGACTTTCAATTCACATAGCGTATTACCTTTGTGATTATATCATTATTTGTATAGTAACTAGTTTTAGCTTCCTCTGCTATGATGTATAAATTTCCAGGAGGACGAGTATGTGTACTCTTATATCTCGTTCACCTCTGTATCTACAGGATATTTGAGAGTACCTGGGAAATAGGTATTTCAATTAGAATACCAGTTCAATCACCGAATAAATGTCTCTTCTATACAAGAGCTCAGCGATTTATTGAGATGCTAAATTTTTATCATGCTTGGGCATATACCTTTATGGCTAAACTGATGAAAACAGGTAAAATATTGGACTAAACATTATTCTTTTTGGCAAAATTGACTTCTTTTTAACTGCCCTGATAAGAAGCCATTCACACTTGCAAACAGTATAGACAGGAAGACAACAAGCTCTACCCAGGGTTTTTCAAGACAAAAGGAGGTTTTGTGATTCTGAACTTGTGTCAGTTAATTGCCTACACTGGCACATCACTGGGGAGTCAGACCTTTGTCTTTTTGTTTAAGTGCTTCAGTAAATATGTGTTTATATCTTGTTTGGCAGATACAGGTTGTAACTAATCACTGAAAGCCATCTCTGAGCAGCTGTTAATGGAAAAATGCGGAGCAATCAAATCAAGTCAATAATGATGGCTAAGAGCAATTGCAGAAAGAGGTGGCATAATTAAACTTCATATTGTCTGGCTTGTTTCAGGCCACTTGGAATGTATTTTTGGCTTAAATACACTTACTGTAACAATGCTGTTATGGGTACCTTTTTCAGCACTCTTGGGAATAGATTAGATTTTATGACTTTTTTTTATACCTGCTATTTTAGTGCAAAGAATATGAGCTTGGGAGTCAGGCAGTTCTGGGTTGAAATCCTACTTACAAATTTTGCAATGCTCTGACATTCTTATTCTTTGAGAGGTCCTGTTTGTTCTACTTCATGACTGTTCTGATTGAAATAAATAGCACGTATAAAATGCCAGGCAGATCATTGAAGTTAGGTAAAGTTAGCTTTCTCTTCCCACACACCACCCCTTAGTTTTCTCCTTCTTTCTTTTTCCTTACCCCAACTCCTTTGTCTTGGTCTTCCTGGTCTGTGAGGCTCCTGATGACTTTCTTTAATCTCCAGGATATTGGGTAGCTAGCATGTTGGCTTCTAGATTCTCCAGAATCCTGTGAGAGAAATTCAAGCCTTCCTTAAGTACATTAGTAGCTAGTGAAAAATTACTTGTCTATTTTCCTGATGAGGTGTCTGTTTCCATTGACTGATGAGTTTACAATCTTTCTTTAGTATGTTCTATGTCCACCTGTTGGAGAATGTAAACTTAGATTATTAGCTGAGCTCATCTAGAATCCCATTGCCTTGGTGTAGTGGCATAATTGTGATTGGGAGGAAAGGAAATGGCATAGAGAAATTCTGGTGGGCAATTATAATGTAGCCTAGTGGAATATCACAGATCTGTAGTAGCAAGAGGACCTGGGCAAAAATCATCCTTTGCTCATTGTTAACCTGAATAGGTCATTTAAAATCTCTGAGTCCCAGTTCCTTTATTTACAAAATGAGATGTTTATCTGGTAGGGTTTTGTGAGTGTTAAATGAGACAATGCATGTGTAAGGTTTGTTTTAACAAGGGAAACATTCTAAATGTTGTAACTTGTTTTTTCCATAAGAGAAGGCAAAGTGTGATTCCCAGTATAAGGCCTTCTTCAGCACCTGCAGAAGAGGGACCATGTATCTGCAAAAACTATAATGAAGGCTAGCCAATGGAAGCAGAGGGAGAGGAAGGAAATCAACATTTGTTCAATTCTTAGAGTTTCCTGGGGCATAGAAATTATAACTCATACTTTTCTGGTAAATATCCTGGAGGGAAGGAAGAAAACCCTGGACTCCTCTTGCCTTATCAAAACATCCAGAATCCCATGGATGCCTATGAGGCATTCTAAGAAAGTAAAAAAGTCTGCTTGACTCCTTACTCACAGAACTGATCTGGACCAGGGACTGGACATGAAGATGAATGAGTTGTTGCTCAGAAGATTTTAAATGATAAAAACAGAGCCCACGCATAGTCCCCTCCCAAGTAGCCCATGGAAAATAGAGGAATTGACTGAGCAGATTTTGCTCACTCTGGTACCCCTCCCTGAATTCTTTCTCATCTCTGGGATATAGAACTAAGTCAAAGCAATCGAGGACAACCTGAAGAGTAAATAGAGGCAATGCCTCCCCCCCCCACCTCCGCCCAGGGCATGATGTCAGGGTGTTGGAGAAGTCTTTGTGGAGGACATCTGCATCTGTGCCTGACTAGAGCCCCTTCTCACCCCCACTAGTAGCAGAGCTCTGGTGGTCCTTGTAGGTCACCATGTCCCCATTCTCAGGCCATGCTCACAAGTGCAGTGCCTGCTTGGAAAACTGACTTCAGGCCCAACTCAGACCAGTGAGACGCAGTTCTGTTTCTTGGTTGAAACTATAGGGAAAAACAAGTACTCTTTGGTCATCATGTCTCAGTGTGGGAAAATCCTACTTAAATATAGTCAACACAGAAGGAAGTGAAGCCAAGAGATGGAGGAAATCAAGCCCTAGTGATATGATGTGAGATTCCAGACCCTATCACCCCCAAGGCTACTTCTTTTTCAGATTCGATTAGCTTGAAAAGTATGCCCCCTGTTTGGGGGACTTAAATTGATCTGAGTTGGATTTCTACCACTCACAAATTGAGAAGGTAAAAATGAATTTGGACTGAGAAGGTGAAATCGGCCTGTCCATGCAGCAAGCAGGCCACTGGACTCACAGGCACAAATAGAGCCAGCTCTGCGGAGTGAACAGGAAATGCCCTTCCAAACACACACCACAGACCTGAGGTGCCCCCATCTGGAGTGACTATGCTATTTGAAATGAGATCAGTAAAAATGAAACTCCCCACTCTACATGCAGGGCTTAATCACTTTGACACAGGAAAGCAACCTCGATTCACAACCCGGGAGCAGAGCTTCAGATTAGGGGCCATGTGCCACAGCTCTCCTAACTTGGTGGGGCCAAAGGAAACAGGACCAACAGGACCGTGGGACTGCTTTGCAGATAAACTGGGTTTGCTTTGAGCCTATCAAAATAGCATTGTGCCTGAAGTTCATCCAGACTTCACCCTTTCACAGAGCTCCCTAAGAACTAGATGTTTTCCTTTGTTTGGCGAGCTGGTTCATATTTTGTCTTCTGTGTGACCCCTGTCATAGTGATGGGCAAATGTACCTGATCCCTTTGGACCACAATTAGTTACTGGTGGTTTTAGGTCAACTAGGTTTGGGAAACAAAAGTGTTTTAATTATTATAGTCTTGTTTTCTATAATAACTCTACCACTTAAATTGGCTTTATAATAAAAAAATCTGCTCATTTATTCTCCACCCCCACAAATATCTCATGGAAAAGTGAATATTGTCTAGCATTTGCTTTAAGGTGGGCCATGTAGCCAAGCTGCTCAGAGTAGAATGCCTGCAGTAGCATTGTTTGGAGGCTTGTTTGAAAGGCAGAATCTGGGGCCCATCTCTCACTCGCTGAATCAGAACCTGCATTTGATTAAAATTCTGACTGTGTGCACAGTAAGTTTGAGAAGTGCAGCTCCAGGAAGTCCTAGGCTTTTTTGTAGGGGTCCCCAAGAAAACAGGAAGGTAACAGAGAGGGACACAAGGTCTTTCCCTTATGAAAATCATTCTGTAATATATTATTTTGTGAGTTTTGCTTTCTGTGAATGTTTCTTTAAAGGAAGAAAAATTTGAAAAACCCTTCCTTAAGGCCGATTAATTCTTCATTTTGAATGAGCTCATCTCATTGTTTGGGAGGAAACAGGTGTTGTTCAGGGGTGTTAGAGGAAGGGCGACTCCCATGAAGGAGAAGCTGGAAACTTGAATACCAAGTCCCCTCCCCAATTCGGTCACTTGTCCATGTTTGGAGATGGCGCCTGGTATTAGATGCTTGTTCTTTTAGGTCACATGCTTCTGGGGTCCTAGAATGAGCCTAAAATAACAAAACTGGGAGGGTGGGCCTTTAGAACAATTTCTTGGGAAAAGAAAAAGCCAGGAAGGCAAATCTGACCAGGAATAAAACCATGGTTCTCAGAGGGCAGTGGTGACTTTGAAAACAACATGATGGATTTCTCTGGGGTAATTTCTCTCTGGAGCCCACAGATAAGAGAGAGACAGGGACAGAATTGGGGACAGGGCCGTATCTAAATGTTGAATGAGCTTTTCACCCCCAATCTTGGGTAACTATTGGGACACAAGGGCCCTTCTATCAGAATGTAACCTGAAGGGAGAAGAAGCATTCCCTCACTTATCTTCACTTGCCCACAGACCACTTACCCCTTTCACCCACAAGGACTTGATCTCTGCAGTGATGCTGAGCTGGGGAGGAGCAGTGCCAGCTGGGCTGATGGCTGGGTCTGATGGAGAAGGGGAGCCAAGAGTGGAGCCTGGTATGGCATTGAAATGAGAAAACAACAGCAGCCAGTGGGCAGAGGCCATGAGTTTTTAAGTTAAGCACACAAGAGACATCTTCTGGTGACTCAGGAAAAGGTGAGGAAGGGGACAGTCTTCCAAAAGGATGTGTGAGCAGAGGTCTTGCGTGCAAGCAGGAGGCTATTGGAATTCTAGTTAATGTATTCACGCAACCCCCCTGGTATCTACAAGCAGATGAGGAACAAGAGATTGTGTTGAAGTTCAAAACGTAATCCCCTCCTACCACCCCTTCTCAGCTCCTTTAAATAGATGCATCAGAAGCCAAGTTCTCCTGGATAAATATTCTTTGCAGAGCATGCAGAGCTAAGAGACTGGGTCTCTCTAAAGTCTGGAGAAAGTTGTGCAGCGCGCTCCCCTCAGTTCTCACAGCGGGGTTGGTGGTCCCCCGAGGAGCACAGGTGGTGGAGGATACTGACCTGGATTTTCCTAAACCTCCAAACCACCTCACTGTGCTCAGCATATTCATGGTCCTTATCAAGCACTGGTCCACCCATTTGACTGGGTCACAAGCAGTCACGATGTCATCCCTCCAGTTCTGAATATGTTTCAGTAACTGCCACACCCTGGAAAAACAGAAATAGCTAAGATGTGCCTCTCAACCTTCCAAGCTTAAATCAAAGATGAATAATCTTATAGTTGAATGAGAAAATAATTATTGGTTCTAAATTAATACTTTTTGCCTTTTCCTCATGTCAAAACAGAAAGCAGTCTGTAGGCAGATTATTTTTGTCCCCAAAATGAAAGAACACAATTGAATAATAGCTGAGTAGTTGCACTGAGGCACGTGATTTTTTTCTTACTTATTTCTAGGCAAAACCCCAGGAGTCGAGCTTACATATCCCTACGAGGAGAAGAGTGTGAGTGGAGAAAATGTTCTTCCCATAACTGCTCTGGGAACTGCCTGCCACCCACCCTGCCTGTCGCTTAGGGCGCTGCCTCCCACCTTCTGGAATTTTACGTTGCTCACTTTGCCCAATGGCTCCAGGTGGTTCCAGGAACAATTCCATCCACAGGCCTGAAAGGTGGCTATGGTAGAAGATGCCTGGTTACATTCAGGTTCACTTACTGCCAGGAAGTGAATTCCAGCCTTCCTGCCTTCACTTAATTCCAGGGCAGCCATCATATGGCTCATTACCAAGATCATATACTGACCCACAGACAGAGAGAGCCGGTGATGAAAGCTGCCATCACAGTAGAGTAAGCCACAGTGTCGCTTTTTACTGAAGAAGAACTACTTCCTCCAATTCCTGATGATATTTTCTCTCTCGGTCTGGGAAGCATCACCACCACTTGTACCCTGGCTGGAGGAGACGCTTGCTCACTTCTACAAGCTCAGCCTCTGCTGTTCAGAACAAGCAGTTTCATCCGAAGCTCTGGAGGGGAGCGCCAGTGGCACGTGGCCTCTGAATTGTACAGTGTCCTGTACCGGCCTCCTGCACACAGCGGTGTGGATTCAGCGTGAGGAGAAGAGGAGTCTGACCTCCTTCCAATGATGCTCGCTGTGGAAACAGGTCTTTCCCTCTCAGGCTATCAGTATTACTACCTGGGGACATTACTTTGGAAAGGTCATTGCGAATAAATTTATGTTTATTTGTTTGAGGACAAAATGGTGTCACCTATGAGCTCTGGTGAGAAACTAGCAAAGATGTGCTTCATCCATTTTCCTAAAAAACATTTTAGAAATGTTTGTAGTACTCAGCAGGGAGCTGGCCATATAGCAGGCAAGTGTTTGCTGAGTGACTGAATAAATGTATAATGGCTCTGATGAAATGGTAGCAATGTTATGTTAAGGACAAAGATATGATTATGTGGAGTATTATTTGCAGATACAGACTATTTCATAAATGTGGGGATCATTACAGCTTTATAAATAGAAATCCTCTAATGTTATGAACCTATTAGTGTATATAACAAGCAGAGCTTTCGGGAGACTTATCCAAGTACAACTTCAAAGATAACCTTGGATCACATCTTTTGGATTATTTTTAAATGCTTAAATTTTAAGCATTGATTTGAACCCCAGCACATAGGGTTTATTTGGTGAAATACAAAGTCAATTTCACTTCTGAAGTGTTTCGTGCATTGGCCATAATGGAAGTTGAGCAAAAGTTGATTTCCTTCACCCCAAGCTTTTAACCTCAAGATGGTGTTTTATACTATTGTTATACTGTATTACTGTAATAATGCTACATCGATACTGGCTTTTTGTGATAATATCAGAATCTAAGAGCACCAGACTTCAGAGACCCCTGACTTTGACATAGTGGAAGCACTCGTGGCATTGCCGTTATTGGTGGAGAATGTATTTTTTCACAGAGGAGATCCTAATATAATGATTCACATTTCCTAAGCAGAATTACATTTTCTGATGTTCTGAGTCAGGTCCTATTTAAGAGTTCCACTTTTGTGGATCTTATAACGAAGCACTGATAAATACGAAATGAAAACTTAAAGATAACTGGTACCAGGACTTTATTAGGCATTTCACTGGATACAAAGAAACTTTGTCTTACATTAAGAACACAATCATATTTTAAAAATTCACATTTGCTAAACAGAATTGTCGGCATGTATTTTCTTTACACCACGTTTATTAAAGTATCAATGACCAGATCCTAAAAAGAGAAGGCACAGATCCGTCTCTCTCTGGTGAATTTCTGGAGACCAATTAGGGAAATGTCACCAGCTCTGCAAATTCCCATCCCTTAGAAATGAAGCAAATCAGCCCAAATGTGTGCAAGCGGGGCCATGAGAGGGAAATGTTATATTATAGGATTGGGATTTCCTTACCACTCATGGGAATTTCAAGAGAGGAGGTAGGTACCAAAAACGTTCTAAAACTCCATCCACATTCAGAACATGTCAAGGATGTGCTGTTGAACACAACAGTATTTGAACACTCTATTTTAGGAATTCCACCATGCTTCTCTTCTTGGCACACTGTTCTAGAAACTGGCCTTATACCTCCCGTTCTTACTCTGGGGTGTCTCGGGTTTCCAGTTCCTCAGGAAAAGTGCTGTTTGTTACAGTTTTCTTTGGCAAGTCTCTCTGCCACATGCTGACTTCCTTGTCCGCGTCCCCCACCTGCTGCCCAACCTCCACCAAATCTCCTGAGAAGGCACCCACGGGGCGTGTCTATTCCTCAGACTGTCTTCTTCTTCTGGCCATCAAGATGGTTTCTGTGTCAGATTTTTTTACAATTCCATTGATGGCCAGTTCTAGTATAATAAAAATAATCTGTGGTAAGGTGATAACGAGGCAAGTGACGGATTAGCTCGTTACCTCTCTAAAAGAAAAAGAGACTGAATTTTCAGAGGTCTTGGTACTAAGTTAGAAGGTGATGTAACTTTCTGGAGGCATTTTTCCTGGGTGGGTGTTTTGGTTGTCCCAATTACTGGAAAATGTTCTTTAAGGGAGTAATGGGGGACAATTTGCACCTCACAACAGGCCAATGGAGGGAAATATTGAATGTGGTGGCATTAATCTTATAAAGTTTACATCATTGCTAATTCCATCTATGTTTAAGGTCCTTCATAAAGCATTTGTGGGACTTGGCATGAATCAACAATGTCCTTCATGAAGGGTATTAGGACTATAGATACTTATGAGGTATCTTAACATGGTAAGATACCCCTTTTAGGTAGCCCCGCTGGAAAAGAGAAGCAGGATGAGTAGCATTGCCAGATAAGAGAAAAAAATTACAGGATGCCCAGTTAAACTTCCATTTCAGATAAGCAAACAATAGTTTTTTAGTATGTTTCATGAAATATTTGGGGAATTTCTATACTAAAAAATATTTACTATTTGAAATTGAAATTTCCCTGGGTGTTGCATATTTTATCTGGTAACCCTAAATATGGAGAAAAAAGCAATGAGAATGGAGAAAGAGAGGAAATAAGATTAACATTCTAGACCCAGATCCCAGGCCCAGGGATCCCAGGCCCAGGCACAGAGTTTTTGCCTTGAGCGTGAGAACCGATGCAGACGCTCGAACTAGTCAGGAGTTTTCTACTCCTGGACTACACATGGGCACCTAGCAAAAACTCAAAAGAGCGTTGCATGCTTGTTTTTTGGAAAGAAAACCATGTTGGGACCACTCCATGATGACAGGTCTTTAGCGACTCTCAGAGAGACAAGGCAGTTCATCTTTCTAGAGAAGATCCAATTTTTAAAAAGTCATGCTTTGCAGAAACAATGTTTTTCATGGACAACTTATCTTCCTAAGCAAAATGGGTTCTATGTTTGGAAGAGCAGCTTCAGAGGTGAGCTGGCTCTGTTGGTGATAGAAACAAGTGCGACTTTAATCGCATTGTATGACTATGGGTTTAATGAGTTAACGGACGTTTGCAACCTCTGAGAAGCATGGGGTGCTCCCCAAGCTGAACTGTGGTCTGTGGTTTGTGGGAAACTCAGATAAGTTCTGAAGTACATCCCTCAGATGATTGTTTAAAAGTCACTTTTAACAAAGACATAATTTCTCTTTAAATTTTAATCCCAAATTGCAACAAAACAACAAAAAATGGCAATGAATTAAGGCTGGTCATAATGTGCCCTTTTTCTTTAGGATAAGTTTGATTTTCTTAGAAGATACAATACGCTTACACACAAATCACATACAAGCAGATACTTTTGACTCATACAAATATACATGTAGAACTGATACCTAAAAATAGTCTCACGCATGAAATAAAAATTGCACAATTATCAACAGACTCAATCAACACAATTTACAAATGATACAGAACATTTTGCCATTGTCATGGGGGAAAGGAAACAAACAATTTAGAGCATCATGTAGAACTGCACGGACCAGAGCAGCCACTGATAAGTTATGGCAAATACAGCATTCACATTATTCTGTCACGATTGTAATGGAAAAGACTGAAGTACAGTAAAATAAAAGACTTTCAAAACCTTGTTTAGCATATCCTGAGGGGCACTGTGCATACGTTTCATTAGCAGGTCAAAAGGCGAGCACTCTGGCTAAGGAGCCCTCATTGGCATGAGTGAGACTGTGCCCCTGCACCTGCAAAACTGTAGAACTGAAAAACTCATGAAAACATGCATTTCCTGAGACTTCCAACTTTCCAGCCTAAAAGCCAAATGGGGGAAGGGGGGGTCTGAAGAGATAACCCTGGCTAAATTAAGTCAGAACCTCAAAGAACTTAAAGCAACTTTAAGTAAAGATCAGGATTGGTTGGTTTGTCCTTTATATTCAATTCCACGTTCAATTCACCAGCTTGAGGGGTAATTGACAATGTGGTGAGACTATTACTGCTAGGCATTTCTTATTTATCATGGTCTCATTTTTCTTCATTGGTTTTCTAGTGATTTTTCTCTTCTTAAATAATTAATATTGGAATTCAGTTTGTGCCTACTCAGATTGGAGGCATTGATTTTAAGAGTTAAAATGGCAACAGAATTAGGTTGAGTGGTAACAGTTTCAACCGGAATAATGTGTGAGTGTGTATTTGCATGTGTGTAGACACATAGGTGTATACATGCCAAACGCTTTATGTTCCAGTACATTCACTGTTAGGAGTCACTCCATGAAAAGTGATTTTTCCCAATATGGCTGAAAGTGAAGATTGAGGTCATCATACAGAATATCCTAAGGCTTTTAAAAGATGCCTCCTCATCTCTGCCCTCATATGATTGTGTAGTAATAAGGGAGACATAAATGATGATGGCAGGAGCACTTGGTTTGGTCCTTCAACATGATGGACAGGAAAGCAAACCAAAAAATGATACTCTTGGCATATTTTCCCTCATCCCATCCACTCTTTTGACTTTCTGCTGTCGACTGGGTAAAAGTTGAATTTTGTTTCTGTTTTTTGTTTTGCAGAATTTGTGGCACAAAGTCTTAAGAAACAAGCAAAACAAAAAGTGTACCAAGAAGTATCTCCTACCATCTTGGGGCCTCTCTGTAGCCCTTGACCCCTAGCTTGTCTGGAAAGATAGTGCCCGGCCAAGACAAAGAAGCATAGGCTGAGAGGGTAAGCTCTGATTGCATCTCCCCAGCCCTCGCTTCCATCTCTTTATTTAAGGCCCACAGCCAGCTCCCAAAGTGTGCTCCAGTGCAGGGCCAATAAACAGAAGGCAGCCATAGGCATGTTCTCTTTATTCCCCTCTCAAAGGAATCCCTGCTAGTGAACTCTCCCCAGTTGGAAGGCCCACAGTTCATTTCCGCATGCTTCCTCCTTTAGAAATTAAGGCAAGTCCCTTTCCTCACGGTGCCTGCTACGTAGGTACTGTGTATCCATGTGGAAACAATAACATTGGCTTGAAAGTACCATTTGTCAAACAAGTTTCTTTGTGCATATCATTAGCGGCAATAGAAAACTTTCTCCAGTTAAGAAATTGCACAATTAGTTTAATCCTTCAGCATGTTTGTTTTTCTTCCAGCACCAAAATGACAAATACAACAAAGCTAACTCTAAGCAAACTTTATAAGAAAGCATCTAAGTTCAAGAAAATACAACATAGTTACCTCTGTATTTTATTCATTTTCCATGAGTATGTGGAAATATCTGTTTCCTGCCATATTTATAAGTTAAATCATTGTGTCATTTCAAGTGTGCTTGGCTAAAGATCCTCCTGAGGAATGATAAATAATGAATAGTCAGAGAGAAAATCTGCCCCAAAAGCAAGTTTACAGGACATAAATTTCAACAATCCACAGTCCTTTAAAAAGGATCCCTGTTCAGCTGTACACACGGAACAAGTAAAAGGGATAAAAAGACAATAAAACTACAAAGCAAAAAGAAAACTATCTTTGCAAATAATTTAGTTCCAAGCTAGATTATCTTTACAAAAATATCTGAATATGATCAGCAACTCTACTTTCAAAGGTCTCCCCACTGTTTTTCATATATTGTTAAGGGTCTCACAGTCTGAAAATTAAATTACTTAATATTACCAATGTTGTCCACTGAAAAGAAGAATTTGACTGTGTCTGTCCATGTCTGCATGTGTTTGTGTGTGTTTGTGTGTCTCTGCCTGCACAGGGGTGGGTATGTAATGACACATCGTGGGGGTGAAACATACACACCGCTGGAATGCAGAACATATCTGTTGTGTGTATATGCATGCTACTTGGTCTGCCACACATACTTACACACTTTTCATAAGCATTCTATTCAGTATTAACAGTATTTTTCTTCCCTGCAGTTGCTAATGAATAATATTTTCTGATAATGAGCATTTATAATCTTATCAACTCTTAATTATTTATAATCTTGACATACACAATCTTGGAATCAACTCCCTTGCCTAGGTCTAAGAGATTTAACCACATGGCTGACATTTAGATTAATTAAAAGCCGAGGGCATGCTTTTATTTCTCTATGGCCCTACTATACATGGACTGTGTTTTCCCAAGAAACTACTGAAGTGTAATTATTTCTAAACATGAAGATAAAATAATTCATAACTGTAAGAATTTCAGTGAATTTTACAGATTTTTATAAATGTCTCACAAAATTCCTGTGAGGCAAATAGGTAAAGGTTATTATTTTAGAGTTGTTAAATATCACAGAGACAGCAAGGACGAAACAATACTCATGGTCAAGTTATCATTTTTCTTCCCTGTACAACTGGACTGTCAACCTTTGAGCCACTGGAACATTCCCCTCTGCCTTGTCCTTGACCCTGGGGGAGGACGGAACCCAGAAGGGCCAAATCAGTTTTCATTCAGTCTGCTCAGGTCATACATATTTAAGAATCTGCCGAAGATGGTTCATAGATCCTTGAAATCTCACGGACATGGTCAAAAGCATTGTTCTGACTTCTGTCACCCTTCCTTTTCCTTCAACTTTAAGGGTAAAAAAAACCCTCAAATGAAAGCTTCTTGAAATATGCTTCTCAAAATCTGGAATTTAGATTTATATCATTGGAAATTCCTATTTGATAAGAAAGCTTGCACAATCTTTTATTTCTTTCCTCTTTCTGTTCTTCCCATTTTTAAAAAAGATCACATGAATTGTTAGGAGAGCTTTTGTAAGAAAACACTTACTTTGCAAAGTTTTCTGATTTTACCACACTCCTCATTCACAATTTTTCATTTACTAGATGTTTGCAGGGCACTATTATGAAGAGATTCTTGAGTTAAAATAGCAACCATCCCCCACCCCTATTTTTCACTATAGAGTTGGCACAAATAGTTCTTCCACAGAATTGTTTACTCTATATTTATAGCTGCCTTAAATAGAAATACTGTGAAACACTATTATTTTCACATAACACAAAAATCACTGGTTACAGCCTCCAATTATTACTGATGCAGGGAAAATGACTTGCATATTTTCCATGACCAAAAGTTAGCAATGATCGCCCAATTGCAGATGACTACAGAATATTATGCCAAGTCCCACACAACAAATAAATTTTAGTGCAACAATGTAATACATGTTCTGTTGGGACATCCCATTGTTTTGAGTCCCATCCAGCAACTGATTGAAAAGAGAGCACGAGAGAGGGAGCGGGAAAGTTCAATTAGAGGATCAGAGAGCGCATAGGAGATCTAGGTGGAAACCAGAAACACAATCAAGTACACACTTGCAAGTTATACGTTACGAAGACTAATTCTGAAAAACAAAATTCACTGGTCTTTTGTAAAACCTCTAACACTAGAAGTAGGTTTTGCTCATCCAATGGGAAATGAAATATTTATACTAATGCAGACTATGATAATCATCACTCAAGAAATGGATTCCCCCTTTTCCCACCCACTACCAGCCCCAATTCCCGCCGAGACTCAGTGGAATAGGAAGATCAGCGTGTTTGTCAATAATATGCCTAATACGGTGTGTCTTCTCTATCTTACTCGTGAATGCTCAGAACAGTACTATCAAGTGTTGGCTTCTCCTTCATCGAAGACATAGTTGAGCTTTATGACGGTGCTGATGAAATCACCAAGTTCTACAAAATCGGCAGTGACGATATTGATGCCACTCTCGCCTGGCTTCTGGGTGCGGACCCACTGCATCATGGCAGGGAGAGCTCTGCGAAAGGAGAGAAAAAGAGAAGTCACCAAGGGCAAGGTACTGCCTTTCCAGCTCACAATCCCCAGGCTTCCCTTTAGTATTCTACCTTATTAAGACAAACGTCCCAATTATAGAATAGAGAAACAGGGCCAAATGGATAATGGGAAGCGCTTAACTTCCGCAGAGGCTCTGTGGGAGAAGTGTTCACCATATTGGCCTCTGCTGGTCATGGCATTTTGGAGATCTCAGGTGCTGTGAGAGCTCAGAGTGAAGCTTCTCCTCTAAGAAAACATTCTGGCACTTGTGTCTTGGTTTGGCGCTGTGTGATTGCAAAGTCTGCAGAGTGACGGGTGGCTAAGGTCAGAGATGAATGCATGCACTTAGCAAACATTTATTATAAACTCAATATTTTCAGAAAATTTGCTAGGTATTGTAAATAGACAAAACAGCAGAAATCCCTGCATTTGAAGAGTTGATGACTTGGTAGTGGGAAGGCAGGTGGGCAAGAGAAGAAAATATTAATGTATTACAATTAGGGATATTCTTTTAAACACATCTGTAGGAGACCATTCTGCATGGTGTGGGCCAAGCTCCCAGTGGAAAGCATAGTCTGATGCACAGGACCCACACCCACAGATAGGTTCTCCTATGGAGAATCAGGCCTGCACTGTACCTAGACTGCTTTGAGACTTGCTTTTGCTAAAACTCCCTCACCCTGAATTGAGACAGAAAGTGCTCACTGTGACTTCCTAAAATCTATGCTAAACCTTCCAAGGGTGAGTGTAATTAGTGTAACCGGTTCAACCACTTTTCCCTTTTCATTTGCAAATATCCTTCTTCTGTGATGTGATTAGCAGCATTGGCTCCTTTGTTTTCCATAAAAGGTAACCACCTAAAGCGAACCTATGCATAGTAAATGAGGACCATCATGTAATGTGCCATAAACGAAATAAAAGCCTGCCATGGCAGAGGCCACAGTTTTTTCTCCCCTTGAGAGAAAAAAGCCATGCTGTCCCTTTTCCTCTGCAGGACTCGGTAGTCCATGTGAATTTCTCATGCCTCATCCACAATGTGGACCCCATAAGCCAGGGTCCGCATCACACATCTATTATATCTATTTAACCCTCACCTGAGGACATGCTTGTTGATTTTAGAGAGAGGAGAAGGGGGAAAGAGGGACAAACATTGATGTGTGAGAGAGAAACCTCAACTGGTTGCTTCCTGTGCACTCCCCAACTGGAAATCAAACCTGCAACCTAGGTATGTGCTGTGACCAGGAATTGAACCCACAACTTTTTGGTGTAGGGGATGATGCTCCAACCAACTGAGTCACCCATCCAGGATGAGCACCTATTACATTTTAATTACCACTGAAGGTACTTAGAAAACTTGAATGAACAAAAAAAGATTTCCACCATTATGGAGCTTATATTCTAATAAGGAGAGACAGACATTAACAAATAATCAGAAACAAAATTATACCATTTGATTGGATGAAATAAGTGCTATAAAAAAGGAGCAGAAAAGGGATAGGAGTGTGCAAGTAGAGAGGAGTGGCACACTCTGTAAGTTAAAATAGGGTAGTTCGTAGGCCTCATTGGTAAGGGGGCATTTCTGCAAAGGTTGGGAGGAGACAAGGAAGTTAGTCACATGGATTTCCAGGGAAAGCATTTCAGCTATGATCGAAGCCTTAAAGGGCTCATATGCCTAAGCTTGGGGAAAGGAAAGAGAGTAGTGAGAGTTGAAGTCAGAGGGATAATGAGGAAGGCAGGTAGGGTACTACAGGACATTATAAGGGCTTTGAGTGAAATGGGGAGTCTGGAAGATCTTGTGCAGAAGAGTGGTGTGAGCTGACTTTTATTACAGAAGATGGTTCATGACCATGACAGCATAGGGGAGAGTGCCCTGGCCAAGTCTGGAAAGTCAGGGAGAACTTCTCACAAGAAGGCTTCCTGAATGTGGCAGGTTGAGTAAGGTTTAGTGAAGTACAGGTGCAGGATGGAGAACAGTGCAACAAATTTTCACCAAGGACATACCACTTCTTTATTGGCAGAGGTACACGTGTCCTCAGGAGCAGAGGATGCAAACGCAGAAATATAGGTGATGTTAAGAATGATATACAATATCCTATGATAGCACATTGAAGGAAAATCGACTACGACTTGAGATGGCAGGAAGGAAGATCTCCATGACAAAGATAAATAAACTGGTCTGAGAGATGAGAGTGAGGACACACATGTGAATATTAAATCCGTGGGTGAGATGGAGGAGCAAGGACAAAGAGAAGGGGGAAGATGAAGAAAAAAGGGTGCAGTTAAGCATCTCAAAGAAGTTATATCACAAAATTTAAAGAGGTCTTGAAGATATTGGAGAGATAAGAAAGAACCAGATGAGAGAAGAGTTTCCAAAATCTAGAACAACTGAAAGCTATTAGCCAGGGAAATAATATGCTTAAAATTGTAATGGGGAGAGATTAGTTGCCTTCAGTGTGAGCGAATGAATGGGAGAGGGTAAGACTAGTAACCTGGATGAGTCAAGTTTCAGTGGCAGCAATAGATAGATTTGAAAAGAACTTAGGAAAGAAAAATGACAATATTGATTGGTGTGGGATTGGATGTGAATGGAGAGGGAGAAATAGGTGATGATGATGCCTCGCTTTTTAGCAGGATTCTGGCAGCTACACATCACTCACTAACCCTGCAGAGACAGGAGTGACGGCTTTCCAGTGGATGTGCTAAGTTCAGTCTGAGATATATTGTCAGTCATCTGAGATGGCTTCAAGAAACATGAGTTGAGATCTCAACTGGTGGTTAAGTCAGGTCTGACATTCAGAATGCAGATTTGGGTGGGAGCCATTACATAGAGCTACTAGTTGGAGCTACAAGAATGAATGAAATGACCTGAGATGATTTTGTAGAGAGGGGAAAAAAAGAAAATCTGAAGACCAGCAGAAATGAGTAGAAAAGTTGGCAAGTGGATGAGTAGAAAAGTTGATTCAATAAAAGAGAAAGAAGTAGGCACAGGATAGGAGGAAAATCAGGAGCATACGGTGTCATCAAAATCAGCAAAAAGAAACCACACTCTTTCTGGGCCATGAGGTTAAAGCATGGAATGCGGTTGATGTAACCCACGTGAATTTCTCCAGATCTCAGGAAGTACACCTGGTCTAAACACGCTCAACCCACTCAGGCAAAACTGGATCCACCACCTTGAACTACATTCATCTTACAAGTAACACTGTAAAAATTACAATCCATATTTTTCAGCATATGAGTTTTTCTGTTAGACACAGATAGAGGAGGATTCAGCTGCTTCTAGAAGAGCATTTAATGCATCTAAAGTGCCCAGTGCCTTCAGAAAATAAACTGGCAGGTGGAAAAATGGGGTCCCTCATGGTGACAGTTTCAGAAGAGAATTCTATGTTAAGATGGAAAATCTGGATCCCTAGCACTCAGACACAAGCTTATTCAAGCTCATTAGAAAGATGGATGCTGTGGCAATGTGTGTGCAGCCACTCGAAGTTGAATTGCATTAGCTTCTCTTCTGGACTTGCTAGAGCAGATGACATATTCCTGTTGTAAATGTGGCATCACCTGGGCATTTTAGGAAAGCAGACAGCTTTGGAGAAAGTATCAGAACCAGTGCATTTCCTGGGAAGAATGGTTGTCCAACAGATACACTTGGCTGGACAGTGGATAAGCATGATGCTGAGGCCAGTGCTGACTCTGCTCTAACCTTTTCTGAGTGTGTGGTTCACCAGATCCCTGGGTACTGAGGTACCGAGTCATGGGAAGTCGCAGAGCAACCAAATTCCCACCTTAGAACCATGATCATCACAGAAGCCTCTCCTCAGATGTCCTCCACTACTCTAAGGTTAGAATTCCTGGGCCTGAATTGAGAATAATAAGTTGTTATTTTCATGGGGAGACATTAGAAGAACACAAGAGTGCTCTTCTGTGTTTCTCTGTAAAGTGGGTGGCTTTGAGAATTGATGAAACATCCTCTTGGAATAGCTTATAGTCCTCATGTAAAATATAAGTTTTACACTTAAAATACCATTTCTGGGAGTATTGGGAGTATTTCTACCTTTTTGTTCAGATGTATTTTCCTAAAGTCAATACAACACCAAAGATAAAACAACCAATAATGCCAAATTGAATCTGAAATATTCAGATGTCTTAGTAGAATCATGCTAAACAATAAGTCTCAATATACTACTGGATTAATAGTAGCAAATGCAACTCAAGTTACAATAATTATTTACAAGAGCATTTAACCTATTTTTCATTATTGCCCCCATGAAGTTTTTTTTATTTTTGATTAAATTTATTGGGTTGCTACTGGTTAATAAGGTCATATAGGAGGGTTCTAGTGCACATTTCTCTGACACATGATCTGCAAATTGCATTGTGTGTCTATCATCCACAGTCAAATTATCATCTATCACAGTGGATTTGACCCCTTTCACTCATTACTATCCCTCTATCCTCCCCCCCCAACCCTCTGGTAACCACCATACTTTTGTCTGTCTATGAGTTTCTGTTTGTTCATTTTCCTTGTTTGTTCATTTGTTACTTTCAGTTTTATGTCCTACATATGAGTGAAACTGTATGGCTCTTAGCTTTTTCTGTCTGACACTTTGCTTAGCATCATATTCTCAAGATCCATCCATGCTGTCACAAACGGCAGTATTCCATTTTTTCTTATGACTTAGTATATGAAGGCTGTCCAGAAAAAGTCCAGCCATGGTTAATAAGACGAGAACAGTTTGTGCAATACTGATGCAACCAGGAAGCCAAGGAGAGTGGCCCGGAACTTGCATCTACAAACAATGACGACCTCATTGTACTAGTCAGTGGGGCTGGTAGACACCACTGAATGACCATGTGTACTGTGTGGCCATCGCATTCAAAATGGCTAAGTGAACAGAGCAATGATTCTGCATCAAATGTTAGGTTAAGCCTTTACTATTTTTGCATGGAAACTATTCAGATGATTCAGAAGGCCACAGCTATGGGCAACTAGTGATTGGCAGCTTCATCACAACAACGTACCTACTCATGCACCCTGGGCGCTGCCCTCTCCAGGAGCTACAGAGTCTGAAAGAAGGAAGGCAGCAGGGAATTCTGAAAGCAACACACAGCCATGATACACTTGTAATGTAAGAAGGTGCCTGATTTAATTCGATTCCAATCAAAGTCAGAAAGGGGGTAGGGGGGACACCCTATTGCTGTCAGGCAACACGTGATGAGGCCTTGGGGGAAATATCCTTGGAGGCGCTCTGTTTCTGGGCACCTAGTTGTGGCAAACACCCAAGTATGCTTTTCCCATCCTAGGTTCTAAATCAGGTTGGTGAAAGAGCAGGCGCAGAATTAAACCTTGGTACGTGAAGCCTGAAAGCCCCTCTCTGGAATGTGGAGCTCTCCTGAGGAAAGGCATCTTCAAACAAATCTCAGGTTTCTTAGAAGAGAAACAGGCGAATCTATAGAAATCAGACAACTCCCTCCAAGGAAGCAACAGGAGGTGAGAGATGTGAGAGCCAGAGATCTTCTGATGTTCTGGCTTTGAGAACTGGTTTTAAAAAGATTTAAAGCAAAAGATTTAGGAGTTGGAAGTGCTGAGGTCAGTAACCCTCAATGTGCTCACCTTGACTTATTAATTCATGCCAGGGTCATGAGATTAATTCAATCTACTCAGGATGCTTCAATCACCTCCCAGTCTTTTAGGATGAAAACAACAATCCTTAACTGACCTACAGAGCCCCGAACAATGGCCACCAGTGGCTCCTCTGGCGCCATCTCCAGTCACTCTCTCCATCACCGAATTCTAACCACATCCTCAGTCTTGTATGCCTCCACCAGCCTAACTTTCCGCAGGGGACTTCATGAATGCTGTTTGTTTGCTACTCCACCGCCCCACCATTCACTTGGACACTCATCTTTCAGGTGATATTTAAACTGTCACTTCCCAACACTGGTCAGAATTGTAATTACAGCGGTGTGTTTAACACATCTGTCTCCCTGGCTGCACTCTCTCTGAGCACAAGCAGTGTCTATCTTCTCACTGCTGTCCTCGCAGTCCTTAGCGAGGGCCTGGCATACCAAGTTCTCATGAATGAGTTTGACTTTCAGCAACAAATGCTTTGTTTTTAGGACGGAACTATATGCAGTAATATAATTCATGAAAGGCCTCTTCTGTTTTCCTTGCCATGGTTACTGTCACAGATCTCAGTTCGTAAATCCACTGTTTGTTTGAATAAAAAAAAAAATTCTTTAACTAACTTGAAGGCTTCTAACTTTTCTGTACTTGGCAGGTCTCACTTGCAAATTTTCAAATTTACGACTCAATTTGCAAAACAATTCCCTCTGCATTACACCTCTGGTGCTATGAGATTCTGTGTTAATGATGACGTTAGCAGTAATGATTATCATCTTAATAAATACAAAGTTTATTAGAGTTAAATTTAATTCATCATATTTCTTTAGTTATCCATGCATCATTAATTTTAATTATAAAATACGATCACATAATTTAATTAATTAGATGTAAATTATTAGACATTTATTAGGAATTGAGGTGAAACTCCTATTCAAGGGTGCACATGCATACTTTTACAAAGAATACATTTTTATATGCCACTTTTCTAGCTTCCCTAAACTTATATTTTCTAGTTATGAATGACCAATTATAGAAAATAAAGCACATGTTTTTGCAAATTTTATTTGCACGCATTTATTTTGAATGGAATGTTTCTTTAAGTGAATGAAGTAGAATTCTTCAAAATCAATTCATTAATTTTTCCTGGGCTCTCTGATGGCTTGCGGATAAAGACTACTATGAATGCATCAGGGCCTGGTTACTGCTTGTCCCACACACCGCCTCTCCTACAAAATGCAGGCTTAATTGACAAAGTTTAAAATAATGACTATAGATCTTTTCTTCTCCTGAACTGGGTCAGCCAGGAACAACTAACTGAAATCAAGTCTGACATATTTTAAAATGTGATTTTCTGTCAATTCGGCCATTTCTGAAAGCTTGGGACAAAGCTGTGGTACATTTATACAACAGAATACTACACTGTCATAAAAAGGAAACCTTACGTTTTGTGACAACATAGATGAACCTGGGGATTATTATGCTGAGTGAAATAAGCCAGTTAGAGAAAGACATATATTATATGACCTCTCTCATATGTGAAATCTAATGAATAAATAAACTGATGAACGACATAGAAAGAGAAGGCATGGAGACGTGGAACAGACTAACAGATCTCAGAGGGGTGGGAGGAAGGGGACTGGATGAAAGAAGGTGAAGGAATTAGTGAAAGAACATACATGCATGACCCGTGGACATGGGAACGGTGTGGTGATGGCCAGAGGGAAGGTGTGTCGGGGCCTGGGTGGAAGTGGGCAAAGGGGGGTTAAATGGGGACATCTGTAATGGTGACAACAATAAAAATAAGATGACCTTAAGTAAAAATAGACAAAAGAAAATGTAATAAAAAAGATAAAACAAAACGCTTGTCAGAAAGGTTGGCATTTCATACGCTGGAGCACTAGCAATAAAAAGCAGGGCCTTTGCACCTGTAGATTAAACCCTGGAAGGGCTTCAGAATCAACTCAGGGGGACGCACCCACGTAGGTCATGAATCGTAACTCCCGTAGCATCATTTTTTGGCTAAAACGGTTTCTGTTCAAAAAGCAGCATATCTGATTTATGTCCAATGAAAACAGCTCATTTAAAAAAATCTTCCCCCCTTTTAAGTTGCACTTAAAGCATTAAGTCATATGAATTCTCTGTAAAACAATGGCCCAACAAGAACCTCCGGAGATTTTAGAAGACCTGCGTTCTCTTGCACAGGAGACTAGAGCCCTCCCCAGACTTCCCATGACCCGCTCTGTGTGCCTTTAAAATGAAGTTGCTGTCACTACTTGGGTGTAAAACAATAACCAAAGGCCCCACCAAACATGTAGTCCAATCTGGATTTTTCCCTTTGTATCTGTAAAAGAAAGAAATCCCTCTCCACTTGGCTTTCCCAGGTTCTCTGCTCAAATCAAGTTCAAACTCCATTTGTAGCTTGATAGCAACATCTATTTCGCAAGTATTTATAAAGCACCTATTATGTGCTGTGCATTATTGCATAGGCCGAGGAAGCAATGGTGCTCAGGAACTGAAGACTTCTTGCCCCCATGGTACCTACAGTGAAGTAGGGAAGAGAGAACTTTATTAAAAACAAACAAAATTGCCCTGGCTGGTGTATCTCAGTGGATTGAGCACAGGCTACAAACCAAAGGGTCGCTGGTTTGATTCCCAGTCAGGGCACATGCCTCGTTTGTGGGCCAGGTCCCCCAGTGGGGGCCACGTGAGAGGCAACCACACATTGATGGTTCTCTCCCTCCTTCTGCCTCCCTTCCCTTCTCTAAAAATAAATAAATAATATTAAAAAACCAATCACATTAGCTTTGTTGGTGTTGAGAGGGACTCTGGCCTTGATTACAGCAATGGGTTTTGTTCATATCTCACATAAATTATGCAGACCCTTCAGTCCCCGTGTCCCTTAACTGTAACACTAGGAGCGGTCACACTCAGAGGCAGACACACCCACACACAAGGCACTGATGACGGGCGTGCGCCTTGAACATAAGGTGCAGAGTGAGCCATAAAGACCTGGCCCCAGCCCTGAGCACAGACACGTCCCGGGAGTCACGAGAGCTGCTGTCACGCCAGGAACACTGGGCACTGGCAAGGGCTGGCCTTCGCCACCACCCTAACTACACTAGCAGCTTTAAGTTGTCAGAGGGACAGATCCGAGTCCTCAGGAGCACACAAGAGCTGTTTCACCTCCTTCCCATGCCTGGCAGGTTATTAGTTTATTTTACTTCCATTTGACAAAAAGCAATGCAGTACAGTCACAGCAAAAGACACCTCTGTTCTGTTCTTTTTTTTTTTTTTAAGACTTTATTTATTTATTTATTTTTAGACAGGAGGAAGGGAGGGAGGAAGAGAGGGACAGAAACATCAATGTGTGGTTGCCTTTCGCATTCCCCCTACTGGGGACCTGGCCTGCAATCCAGGCATGAGTCCTGGCTGGGAATCGAACCAGCAACCCTTTGCTTAGCGGGCCCATGTTCAATCCACTGAGCCACACCAGCCAGGATGCCTTCTGTTCCTTTTGATGAAGGCAACAGGAGCCCTCCTTACTGTGGCATGGAAGAAATCTGTTAAAAATCCGCTTTCCATTAAAATAGGGTTCATCTAAACTCCTAGAAAAATGCTGTTCAGAGTTCACAAAATGTCCTGTCCTCAGGCGTATCATATGCTCCCAGCCAGTGTTTCAGAGCCATGAACCCGGTGAGGAGACAGCCCATGAGCTCAGCAGGCCCTCCAATGAGGCCCCCTGCCCTGCACACTCTTCTGTCTGCTAATTTTCTGAGGGAGCCAAGGAAGAAAGAAAGCTTTGCAAATTCTAAACAAAGAGACCCTTCTGCACGTTAAGATTCAGACAGCCCGCAGGCAGACAATGGGTTTTTTTCCAGAACAGAGTCTCAATGGGATGAACACTTCTGTGTGGGGTCAAGTGCTACTCTCTCCCCAGCCTCGTGCTCGGTGCCACAGAGCCCCACACTCAACGCAAGTGCTCGGGAACTGGGGCACTCAAAGTCCGGAGTCAAGTTCCTTTGTTCCAATCACAGGGGTTCTGTGTGCTGGCCCCTTTCTCCTCTGCAGGGAGATTTACGTTTGCTAAGAAAGAGGTGCTGCTAAGCTTGTGCAGAAAGGAAAGGTCACATCTCTGTTCTCGCTTGAAACAGACATTTTAAGGACCATCTAGATTTGTTCCTTGGCCGTCAGTGGTTCCCAACCAATGAGGGGCACCCTGGACCTAGACAGCAGAGGTGGCAATGTTGGAAGCCAGGACGGAGACCGGGCATCCGAGAAGTGTGGTCCTGCCAGTGAGCTGAATTGCCAGTCTTCTGCAGTGTCGGCAGGATCATTTTATCAGTTCAGTTTTAGTCTCAAATACTTGTTGCTTATGGGAAATTTAAGTAGAATTCTGTATGCCTTTAATCCTAACAATGGGGAATAAGTTGTTACTTATATACATTTATTCAGGGGAGAAGAGCTCTGGGAAGCAAAATGGTGTAAGAAAAATGGCTTTGAGGGTGAGATTCTGGGCGCTGTTGGTCTCCAGCATGTTCATGTATCCCCTCGGAATGTCACCAAATGTTCACTGAGCACCTACTATGTGGCAGTGGATGTGGTTCTTGCCTTAATCCTGGGACTAATTCCAGAATCACCTGCGCTGCTACCAACAGACATTGTTTAATCGCTCCTAATAGCTTCGCCTGGAAACATTAAAAACTGAAGATGTCCATGAAGCCTCTTGGCTCACGAACTGGCTGCTGGCCTCTTTCTTGGCACTAAGTCCAATTCCAATGGAAATATTCCATGGATTCTTATAAATTCATGAGGCTAAATAAAACTACTTTGCAAGGGGTCGTACGTTAAGTTGGTATTTACCGGGTTTCAATGGACCGGCTACAGTCAATACAGGGGAGTTGAAGGAGCAAGAGCTTTCGAATCAGACTGAGTTGTGTGAGTTACAAACAACGCACGGCCCCGGGAAGGGTACTTAACCTCTCTGCCCTTACTTTCCTCATTGTGAACTGGAATGGTAATGGTACGTATTTTACAGGGTTTTTGTAGGAATGAAATGTAACAGTAACATATAGACAGGAGGTATGACAGAGAGGTCGGGAATGAGGACTGTCTGAATTCAGACCCTGCGCTCTCAGATGTACTCATGTCACTGTAGGAAGTCACTTAACTTTTCCTAGCTTCAGTTTCCTCACTCATGAAAGAGAGTAAACTAATGTGAAGATTAAATGGAAAAGCACGCATATGAAATTTAACACAATACCTGAGAGATAAGAACTCAATAAATCTCAGCTGTGAGTCCTTTTTTAGAGTTAATGCCTCAGGTGCTTGTCACCTAGTACACGGTAAGTAAATGTTAGTTGCCTTCATTTCTCCTAGTTTTAGGTCACTCTAAGGCAAGTGGCTGGAAGAGTCGGTCTGTGCATCAATGTGCAGTGACCACTGGGGTGAGCTGCCCACACCTTTCCTGCCAGATCTGGGGCGTCCTTCCTCCAGCTGCCAGGGTGCTGCTGGTTGCTGGTGCTCGGCTGAGCTCTGTCCAAGAACTGCCTTCAGCCAAAGACGGCCACCTCAGCCGAGGTCACACACCCTCTCTGGAGATAACCTGCAGCCAACGACTGACTTTCAGGGAGCAGGGTGTGACGTCACTTGCTTCCAGGGGAGAAGAGCTCAGAAAGCCCATCCAAGCTCCCGACCTTCCTGGAGGGGTGGGTGAAGCCTTTGCTGGGACTGCATCTTGCCTCCCTCCACCCAGTCCTGTTTTCTCCCCTCTGCCATAAACACTGGTCCCATAGCCTCTCAGGGAACTCAGAGGAAAACTGCCGCACGCAAATCTCAGCATCTCAGAGTCTGTCTCTGGGGAAACCCTGCCTACAAGTCTATGATCTGATGGCAGGAAACTGTGGTCAGCAGATTCTCTCCTCCTCACTCCACTCCCTGCACCCGATCCATCTTGGCCTTTGGCAACCTTAATGAGATAAAGAGATTGAAGTCACATTTCCATTTCAAAAATGTAAAGTAGATTGCAGGCTGCTTTGAGGGTGGGCTTGGTGGTGGTGTTTTTACGGTGGAGAGGGGGTAATCACCAGGAAAAAACTGCACTTACATTTAGTGCCATGCACTGTGCAGACTCATGTGGGGACTTCTACCTCCTCTAGCAAAGAAAGGCCACCAAAGCCAGGCTACTTAGAAATAGCGACTGTGTAGTCTTACTTTCAGTTTTCTCTTAGGATTTTCCTCTGTATACCATGAAGCTTTGAATGACGTATCAGAGGCTCAGAAAACCCACACCAACGTCTAAAGAAAACATGGTCACTCTCCCGGGAGACATTTCCAGTCCCAGCTGTCCAGCTGAAGCTGTGGGTGTTTAATTTATCATCCCAGGCTTTTGCATATCGTACTTTGTTCAATTTCATGTCAGTGACAATAATGCTTTCGAAGAGTTGGCTATAGCATACAGAGTTTGAACTTTGATGTAGCTGTTCAACTTCCAAAAAGCCAAATTCAGAAATTTTCCATCCCCTAGAGAAGAAGCTACCAGACAGAATGAACACAAACAAAATGTAATTTCGTCCTGATAACCCAGGTGCTAATATGGTCCGGTGTCTGTGGGCAATGTAATCATGCATAATTATCAGGGGCGAGTTCTTTGGCCTTTTCCCCTTTAATCAGTGACAACTGCAGGTGCAAAGGGTAGATGAATATGTCATATGTTCTGTAAGATAATAACATTCATTAGGCTCTGATTCCATAATTTCCTCCTGACAGCAGTCTTACTACTCAGAGTCTTTTATTAGCATGAAAAAAAGCACAAAATGTTAAGCCACTTAGGCTGAGCAGAGAGTTTTCTGCTGTGTTATCTGTTGGTTACATCTTTGGGAAACCATGTCACCTGGCACTTTTTGACATTGGCCGCTTTAGCATTCTTTAACAATATAGAAAATCCCTAGGAACTTAATAACATGCAATAACTATTGCTGAACCACGTAGGTTCTATATGTGTGTCTTATTTGTTAATACAGCCTCCCTCTTCCTTGTATATGGCCTCCTTGTCACCTTTACTAAAGTGTCAGAAGGTATCAGGTCTGACAATGTCCTTAGGATGTTCATAAACAGTGACCACATTTTGTATAAAAATGTTTCCTATACTTGAGTTCCATCTGACAGTGACTCATGAGACACTGAAAAATATTAAGACAAATAAAGATTCTTTTGGTCAAATACATATAGGTAATGTTGAAGCCTCTATGATGTTCACAATACACGTAACAGCATATTAAGCATATTACCACATTAAGGACATTGAGGTGTTATTGACATAAGTTAGAAACTTATTTCTCTGATTTCAAACTGGTGTTTCCCAAACTTATCTGTTCCCAAGAATAGTCCCAGAACCACCAACACAAACATACACACACACACACACACACACACACACACACACACACACACACACTTTTTATTTCTTCCTGCAGAACCACTAACAGACATCAAGTGGACCCAGTGTTCCTCAGAAAACTGCTCTGGAATTATTGCTGTACAGTGTCCATTTGAAGGGCTCAACTCTGCCATATGTTTCAGGGACTTGAAATTCTCACAGCCTCCTGAGTCAGACCCTCCCATCTCTGCACTGCTCCCACTATGGGTAGGTTCCTTATGACCGCTCAGTAGTCTATTCCTCTTTAACATGATGTTCTTTCAAATATTGCAAGCTAATTGGGACTCTCCTACCCCACCATCTGTATCACCCCATCCCCATCTCAAACATCCATTTCTTTTCCTTAGATGATTCAGTTTAGAACCTTCTTATTGTCCTTGTCATGCTCTTCTAAACGTTCCACTTTGTCTATCCTTCCCCCAGAGGAGATACCTAAAGTATAATGCAGTTTTCCAACTAGGGCGTAGAGGAGAACAGTGTCTCCACCTTCATTCTGAGTGCTGTTGTTCTCTTATCAGAGTCAAAAGATTGTTTCAATTATTTCTCTATTATTACCTCCAAGGTCATTCCATCATCACTTTTCCCCTGGAATTCTTTCACAGCTTCTCTGAAGGAGGCAGGAAGGTATTAGGAAGTAGCCATGGAGGGAAAGAAACTGTACTTCCAGCAGAGTCACCACATTCTCCCTCCCCTTCAGCTCAGAGAATCTCTCTGCTGCCTGAGAAGCTGTACAACACGCAGGAGACGAGGTCCGCCAGCCCTGCAGCCCAGCACTCAAAGTGGTCTGAGGCCGGAGGGCGGCCGGAGGCTGGAGAGAAGTGGGAGCAGAGGAGAGACATGAAGTCGGGATCCTTGAGGAGGCGGCAGGCTGTTGCCAGGGCTGTGAGAGGTACAATTTGTCTCCAAAACGTGTCACCATGCATGCGTGTGCAGAGTGGGCCTTGTGCATTCTCCGCCCACCTGACTGAGTTTGCACTCCGCGTGTGGCAGAAGCAGGGTTTGGTAAGGTGACATGATGACAATAATGCTGTCCTTCCTCAGGGCCGGTGCTCAGTCTAGCTGTAATTAAGTCATTAATTAACTAGCTATTGAGCCTAAGAGTCATTGAACACAGATGGGCCAGAAGGAAGAGAAGTGTTCTTAGCAACTGTGTCTGGTTCCATTTTAGAGAAACATTGAAAATGTGCTCCTTAGAGAACCCTTGCTACTTATTTATTTATTTACATATTTATATTGCATTTATTGACGTGACACTGGTTAAAATAATTATACAGGTTTTACGTGTACAACTCTGTAATAAATGTCATCTGTATATTGGATTGTGTTTACCACACACAATCTCCTTCTGTCACCGTTCACCCCCCTTCTGTCTCTTTCTACCTCCCCCACCCCCTTTACCTCTGGCAGCCACCATGTTCTGATCGATGTCTGAGGTTTTGTTTATTTATTTATTTTTGGCTTAATACCTTCACCTTTTCCATACAGCCCCTTGATGTTAACCTATAATGCTATAAAAGTGCCCCCATCACCAAAAAAAAAAGTAAAATACAATATTTCTTCATGACAGATGAGTACTGATTATCTCAGGGGAGGTCTGCAGGGATAAGTGTTTAAAAGTCGTTACATGTAGAACTGACTCAGCCTGGAATAGAAGAGAAGACACTTGCACAGGGAAGGCCAGAGGAAGGAGCCTTCCGGTGGGGACATGAGGAGTTGTTAAAAATTCAGAAAAGAGGGGAGGGGGCGTGTTCTGGAATCTTCATTAAATTTCAAAGTTCCATAGTTATACATAACAAGGCATTAACTGCTTCATTTTATATAGATGCTGCTCTCCTGGGTCCTTCTGTCCTCAGCACTCCTGGGAGATAATGAAGCACTTTCGTTCAGGGTTGGAGGTGGCCAGTGTGTGACCCAATCTGCCTTGTACCAGTGCATTTGCCTGTAAGTGAATTTGGAAGTTGACAGCACACAGTGTCACCGAAAAACAGATAATATGATACGAAGAAAGTAAATAATTAATATACTCAATTATGAAAACTATCCTAGAGGCAACAAACTATATTTTATGTATAATTGACACAATATATTAACTAAAGAAAAGTTGTATAATGATGTGAATGCCAGAGGTTCTCAGTTTCTCTGCTCTAGATTAGAAGTACAATTATAGAAATACCGTCTATCCTTCTCCATTGTAGACTGGGAAACTCTCTTTCAAAAAGCCAAGTTCAAATTTACAAAGGGATGCACAAAGGGAAGTTGGAGGTGAATCAGACAGAAGCACCAGTGATGGGTGTCGCGTCGCCGCTCCCAGGAGGCCAAGGCCAAGGCCATGGACGAGTCTTTCCCCAGGTGTGGAAGGCTCTCTGACAGAGACCTACTTCAGGAGGATGGTGCTATTTTCAACTAAAGTATGAAATCACTGGGAACAAACTTGAACAATGTTGCTGCTCACTTTCTTAGGAACTCCTATCCCACTGGAAGTCATTAAGTAGAAATCCTTTGAAAATATCTTCAAATGTGTGGCTTTCTGGGCTACTAATAATAGAACGTATGTTATAACAAGTTATTCCTGATATTTGGTTTCTTGTTCGGGGGTAAAAAGGGTCGGACAATTAAACAAACAAAAAAAAATCTTACTATCCTACTGAAGTGAGGTATTTTAAACAAATGTAAACAATGCTGCTGCTAAAATACCATGTTTGAATGCTACCGGAAGGGGCGTGTGCTGATTTACTTTTCCTAGCGACATTATGCTATTATATCTGGTGCAACTGAGTGGACAACAAAATCAGTAAGACTGACTTGAGAACTGTGAATCCTTGACTCTCAACCTGGCTCTGCTACTAACAGGCTATCCGTGGAGGACAACACCATCAATATCACATTTCTGCACCGTTACATTAATGTCCAGAAGGAGCAGCTTCCTTCCTGACTATAAAAAGTCATTCCTGAACCTGTGCTGTGACCCCACTTGAACCATGTCTGCAAGTCATTGATTCTCCGTGCAAAGTGCAGGATGAAAATACATCACTCCCAGTCAGAGTTACTAGGAAGCTCAAATGTAATCATGACTGTGAACGCCCTTGAAAATTGCAAAGTGCCCTCCAATTTACGCTGTTAAATAAATTATTTGGGATTATGTAAACTGGAAATCTTCCTGGCTCTTGGCTGAGCTTCTCTCTTGCAAATGGGTGGGACGGCCATTGGGTTTCCCAAGTCTGTGTGCCCAACCTGCCTTGACTGTGCCTTGCTCCTCTCACCTTGTTCTGAGGCTACAAAGGGTGGTGGGAAAACAGTCCAAGTCATGGTAGAAGAGTTTCTATCACTCTCTCTTTTGACTTTTCTTAGAACCTCCTGCATGTTACTAATCTCAAATAACTTGACTCTAAATTAGAGTTGAAACTATCCCGTTACTATTGGGATGCGAGTACTGCATGAGGCCCAAAGAGTTCAACTAGGTTGCACAGGAGCTGACTTCAGCCACATTGTCTTGATCAAGATGAGTCCACAGCCCTCTCTGGTTGGAGTTTCCACCACCCACAGCAAGGCTTTGTTTCATCCATGGTAATAAATGATTCTCGATGATGGGGCTGAGATCCAGTGAGCCCTTGTCTTCACATCTATCTACTCAATAATAAATCTGGGTAGCCATAATAGGATCTGCCCCTTTCGGAAATGAGCGCAGCAGCATGCAGATGTGATTTTGAGAGCCCTGTCCCAGACGGGTTGTTCCATATATTCTCGAACAAATCAAGCCATGGCAACAACAGTTCAAGCAGAGTATCCCACTCTGAGTATGGGTATATGGAGACCACTGTATACACCAGAGTGATGTAGGGAGATTGAACTAAATCTGAAGGGCATGCATGCATTTCCCTTCACACAGAGAGATTATCCTTCATTAAACAATCTGAATATTTGTGTTTACTTAAAATCTAGTTGTTTTGCTTCAAAACTCTTTTACATAAATAGAAAAAATTAAAGCCCAAACAAAATATTTCCAAGTATCCAATGAATAATTTGAAAGTAAACTGCTTTTAGGCAAAAGGAAAATTAACTTTGTATAGAAAGTAAATCTCTTTCTTGGGGCTGAAATAAATGGTCAATTCAGTTCCAAAGTCAAAATTTCTAATCTCAGAAGGTATTTTCATGTTTGTTAAATTTCAAAAATCACTAAATTTAGTATGTATCTACATCCCAAGCATTGGATTTAAATAATTTAAAACCATGACATAAGTCTAAACTAAGAATATTTGTAGTCACAATGAAAATTCCGTACGTTTAAACCTGGAGAAAATATAGAATGGCATAGCATAATAGTAAATTCTGACATTTTTCTGATCATAATGAAAATGTTTTTTGATGTCATACAGTCATATTAAAACATTTTCCCCCTAAAGCCCAAAAATATATTTGCTAAACACAAGGCAAACATTTTCATGAATTGTGTTATTTACTTGCTTAAGCTGAACTGGGTGGCTCATTTGTTTGAGAAGACAGTTTCTTCTTTACACCTTCGGCGTGTATTTCAATTACAGATAAGTAACAAAAACTACAGCTTTTCTACCATCTTGTACTTGCTCTAAAAGTCTTAAATGGCATCCGTGATTCACCATAAACCATTATCTTGGGCTGAAGAAATAATCTTTCTAAATCGATGTTCTGAATTAATGGACATGTTTAAAAGCAATGATTTCAGATGGAGTTCTGAAACATGAATAATAAATTGGTCATAAAGGCCAAGCATTTAGCTGGCATTTAGAATCATCTCCATGAACACAGGATAGAAGAGGGCAAACAGCAGTCTGTCCAACAGTTTATTGACATATTTGACCAAAAGAATGAGTGCCAACTCAACCATCCAGAAATGCAACTTATTTTTAGAAAGAGTAGACTCAACAATTAAGGCTTTAGATTTCTTCAGCCCTTGTTCAAACTGTAAGTAGGACTCCTTTAGTTTGTTTCCATTTTCTTTTCCACAGCAAAATGAAAACATGAACTCCAAGTGATTAAAGAAATTCTTGAATCTAAAATCAAAAGTCTACTTCCATTTTGCCACTGAAGGAAATAGTTATTTTTATTATAAGTTTTATCCTCTACGTAGTTCCTGATACTTTTCTCTCATAATTTTATTTTAATTTATTAGTTTGCCTAAGCATTATTTTCAATGACAAATGTATAAATTATAAATTAGACGTGGAAACTGAGCAGGAGGGAGGAAGCATGAGCAGCCTGCGCTCACACTGCTCTCACTGGGTGTGGAGGTGAAATGGTGGCCCGGTGTGTTGGGAACCACTCTGACTGGTTTTAGGAATTGTAACTGCCCCCCATGGCTAAGGATGAGCAAGCGACCTCCGGACTGCGAGCCACAGAAGCTTGTCTTTGGCAGCAATGCTGCTTCTGCTTCATCCCCTGCCCCCAACACATGGTCAGATAGACCATGACGGGTAAGACTCCTCAGAGAAAGGGGCAACCTAAGCCAGACATGATCATTTGGGAGGCTACTATGGAAGGACTTGGGGGGGGCTGCAACGAAGAGGGAGTGATGGACCCTTGCCCCCCACCCAAGCTATTCTGACATAGCCTGAGTCCCCATTTCCATCTGGGAGAAGCACTTCCTGGCTCTAATCCACTTAAGCCTTAAAAACCTGTGATGGGGGAGGTGGTGCAGCCCTTTGCTGGCTAGAGTGGGTTCCGGGTGATCAGGCCTAAGAAAGAATATGTAAAATTCTGTGAAACCCACTTTGTTTAGAATGCTCTCATTTGAATGATAAGGGTCCAAGCAAGAAGTTTGTTCCTCAAAGTTTTATGGCTCTTTAGCTATCTGACCCTGACTGAGAATAAGCCCTCATAGGTCTTTGAATGCTATTGTTTGATCCTTGTATTCTTGTGCAAAACAAACCCAATAAAAGCCACTGAAGAAAAGGCTCTTGGTCCTTCTCCTGTGAGAGATTGACCACCTTTCCTCCCCAAGCAGATCATGTCTTGGCAGTTTTATTTTCATCCATGGCAGACAGGGGGGACTTGTGGGCAAAGTTGCCCCCATACCTATGATACAAAAATCCTGGCCAGAGTGCCTCCCTCTCACCTGCGCCCCTCACCTGGGCCTCTCTGCACCTGCGTATCTAACATCACCTACTCTGCTGCTCCAGGGAATGAGAATATTCATGCAGTAAGTCTTGTGTTCTGAGGGCAATTTGTCTTTTAGCTCAAGACACTAGTGAAAGAGAAAACAGCGATGCATACAACCGAACACATGTTTCATTATTTTCCCTAAATTACGTGTGCAAACTGAATACATATGTATATTCAGTTTCAAAGGCACTAACTTTCATAGGTTTTTGATTCTTTTGTTTCAATCAAAATTGCCATTAACTCATGTTCAAGTTCATATTTAATTTTTGCTCTATAGTCATGTGATTTTATCCAAAGGAAATATTTTCTAATGACCCTATTTTTTTAGAGAAGTCTTGAGTTTACAGAAAAATTGCACAGAACATACAGAGCCCCATAAGTGGTCTCTCCTCCCTCCACAGTGTCTCCTACTGTTAACATCTTACATGAGTGTATGTACAGTCAGGGAACCCATATGGACACATTTTCATGAACCGAAGTCCATGGTTTACCTTAAGACTCACTCTCTATGTTGCACAGTTCTATGGGTTTGGACTAACATGGAATGTCCCAAATCCACCATTACAATGTCACAGTGTCACTGCTGTAAAGATGCTCTGTGCCTCACCTGTTCAACCCACATTTCTTTCCCTTGAACCCACACAGCCACGGATCTATCACTGTCCCTACAGTTGTGTGAGCATGCGCATGTGTGTGTGGTAAAAATACGTGCACCACAGCATTTACAATTCTGATCACTGTAAGCATATTGGGTCAGTGGACACTGATATATGCCCAGTGTAGTGCAACCATCACGATTATCAAACTGTCTATAACTTTGCCTTTCCCAGAATATGGTGTTGTTGAAATTATACAGCACGTAGACTTTTCAGACTGGTGTCTTTCACTTATAAATGTGCTTTTACATTTCCTCCTTTTCATGGCTCATTTCTTTTTATCTCTGAATAATATCACCTTGTATGGATGTATCATAGTTTGAGCTTCTATCCCCTACTGAAGGACATTTTGGTTGCTGCCAAATTTGGCCCATCATGAATAAAGCTGCTATCAATATCCATACACAGGTTTTTGTGTGGCTGTAAGTTTTCAATCCATTTCAGTAAATATCTAGGGGTGAGATTGCTGGATCATATGTGAAGACGAGGTTTAGCTGGTGTGAAACTGCCAAACTGTCTTTCAAAAGAGCTGCTCCATTTTGTATTCCCACCAGGAAAAAATGAGAGCTCTGGCTGATTCATATTCGGTGGGATGTTTGGATTTTATTCGAATTTCAGCCATTCTAATAGGTGTGTAGTGGTACCTCACTGTGTTGTTGAATGGGTATTTTAGAAATTTGCAAATTAAAATATTGAAAAGATGCCTCAGCACAGCAAAAACAAAGAAACAAAAAGCTTCACTTGTTGAAATGATGGCTGTCCACTGTGAGCAAATCTTGCCCCCAGTATGGCTGGTCTGCTCGGAATATTTGAAGTCTTCACTCCAAGGCAAAAGTATTACTCTCCGGACTCGTACAGCACCTTGTTCATACTTGTATTACTGACACATCGCACTACACGGTAACGATGGATTGCTCCTCCAGCCTTTGTCAGTGGACTTTGGGGTCCTAAAGGCAGGATGCCTGGTGGACCGGGCCCTGCATCCCTGGACCGAGCACACAGTCTGTGTGGCGGTGATCAGGTGATCAAGTCGTTCTTGACTATGGCAGACAGCGCAACACATGCGAAACCAAGTCAAACTCATCCTGGCCTCCAGCTTCACTGTCTTCTCCCTCACCAGCCTGCCCTGAGTTGCAGTCATTCCCAGCCTTCCCTGTTCCAGCATCAGATCAACTGGAGGCATTATTATGCAAAGAATCACCAAGTAGGTGCAAGAAAAAAAGACTGAGAGAGAAAAACAAATAATCCCCAAACAAGTAACTAGTCCATCAAACATGGAAGTAGCTGACTTATCCCTCTTCCCTGCCCCACCCGTCCAGGTAGTGAGGACGCACCTCGGTGCTACCAGTCCTGCATATCCAGGGTGAAGACTGCTAGGTCCATCCAGGGGTTGTTCGAGTGCACTCAGAACATTGCTCTCACGTTTGTTCTGTTGTTTCCAAGTCAAGATTTATTTTTTAGAGGGGTGGTTGGGCTCATTAGAGGCCATTAGGATACTAAACATGGCATTAGGAACAAGGGAGCCGCCAGAGGTTCAAACTGCTATGTCTGGATGAAAAATGTCATTTTGATCATCAAACAGCATCTGTGAAGGACCGTCATTCTCAGGGAAATAACTCCTCCCAAATTCCTAGATGTCAAGTACTCTTGTTGGGAAAAGTGTGCTGAGCCTTTATCCTTTTGTTATACTAAATTCTGCCACAGAGTATGTTTAAAGGACCTTATCCCCATGAAGTCTACATGAGGATAAGGGCCTCTGTCACGGACATCTCTCTCTGAGGATGCTGGGTGGCCCTTCCAGCACTGCCCAGGGCTCCCGGGAAGCCAGGAGAACCAGTGCTGTGGGGGTGTTTCAGACCCGTTCCCCTGCAGCTCTGCTGGGGACTCAGAGGAATGGATGCTTCTCCCACACAGTTGTTCAATGCTTCATGGGATTCTCTCTGGTGAAGTGTTTCTCACTTTGTGGGGTAAATGAACAGTATCAGCTTCATTTCCTAAACGAATTAAGGGAGCAGCTGTTGTGGGTGCTATTTTCAAAACAAAGGCATGACGACTTGTGTGATATTATGGTCTAATCAGGGTACTGAATGGACCCCAATGTCCCATCATCTTAAATACACACAGGAGGATGAAAAAAACTAATCACACGCAGGAGGATGAAAAAAACTAATCACAGAAGAACTGAGGAACTCTGTGTTTTGTGTGTCTTTATGTCTGATGTCACAGGAATGAGAATAGGATTTTGAGTTGAGGGAAATCCAGCCATTCCTGGTCATCCTTTGCAATGTCAATATCTATTACTCTAGTTTAACTAGTTAATTACCAAGAGAAAAAGGCTTTTGCAAATATAATGACAAAGAGGTCTTCCAACTTGGAAACAGATTTTCCCCCAGAAATGCCATAACCATCCTGTAAAATGACAACTTACAAACAGAGCAAATTACTGGGGTTTGGGTGTGGCTTTGTTTTCCATCCCCAGCACTTTGGGCGAGTGGTGACATTGAATACATTAGGTGCCTGTCTGCCTCTAAAATGCAGGCTCACTAAGTGAAAAAGCACTGGGGGAGATCAAGACCCGCTGATGATCCAGCAGGAAGACTTTTAAACTGCCCAAGAGTGAGAACAAACCACCACCTCCAGAGAAAGGACAGAAACACTGACCTCTGGGATGTCTGCCCAGATTAATGCAGTCAGGGGTTCAACAAGGTCAAGTAATAATCACACATCCCAGTACTTGCTGTAATTACCTAGGAACTTTGTCTTAAACATATAATGCAAAATCTCTAGGTGACTAAAATATAACTTGCTAATCTTCCCTATGATTTATTAAAAATACCTATCAACAGGTAATGGCTATTGGTGCAAAAATATGAGAAAGAGTCCATACACCTGTCTGCTACCAGTCCTGCATATCCAGGGTGAAGACCTCCAGGTCCATCCAGTGGTTGTTCGAGTGCAGCCAGAACATTGCTCTCACGTTTGTTCTGTTGTTTCCAAGTCAAGATTTATTTTTTAGAGGGGTGGCTGGGCTCATTAGAGGCCATTAGGACACTAAACATGGCATTAGGAACAAGGGAACCATCAGAGTTTCAAACTGCTATGTCTGAGTGAAAATAGTCATTTTGATCATCAAACGGCATCTGTGAAGGACCATCATTCTCAGGGAAATAACTCCTCCCAAATTCTGAGATGTCAAGTACTCTTGTTGGGAAAAGTGTGCTGAGCCTTTATCCTTTCATTATACTAAATTCTGCCACAGAGTGTGTTTAAAGGACTTCATCCCCGTGAAATCAACATTCCTTTAAACTATGCAACTACAGCCCACCCCAAATCATGGGGGTGAGGGAGGTGGGGAAGGAAGTGGAAATGAGGGTTGTCCAAAGCATCTTGTACTTTTTCTACATAAAAAGGTCCAACAGTTTAAAGTACTGTTTCTTATACTTCAGTGATTTAAAGGATACTTTGAGATGCTAGAAGTTTTTGCTACACCCTTGAGGAGATTAAAAGACTCAAAAAAGCATGAAGCAAGTGCTTAATTATTACAGGTCAATGACATGTATCCCAGTATCTCCAAATCACCCTCCAGTTACAGAGCACTTGTCCCCTGGTTGTCCTTTATGCTTTCTCTGGGCATTGCCCTGACTGTACCCATTCTATCTGGGCAGAGGTCTGGGTGTCCCAGGAAACATGCAGGTGTTACGCTGTTCTTAGTGCTCTATACTAAGAACTAGTTGCCAGTCCCAAAGTACTAACCTCTGCAAAGAACTGCTGTCCAGCTCTACCTTGTGTTGCTCACCGTGTTCAGCTAAGCTGATAGCTGTCTGCAGAAGACTCCACAATGGTTGAGGTTAATGAAGACCCCAGGCAGACATCCAGTACCAGAAGTCTCCACTGTCCTTCGTGTCACAAGCTACTCCTTCCTCAAGTTTTTGTGAAGCTCCATGTAGAACATTTTTAACTTCAAGGGACCAAGGAGCTGGGGAAGTCAAACCATTCTTCTCTGAGCTAAGTATCCGCTATCTTTTTTTCTTCGTGTAGTAAACAACATGGTTAGCCTGCTTCTTCATGTTCACAACATACTCTAAATTCTGCACACAGATCACATTTTGACAAGTCAGTGTGCAGGCTGCAACATGCTGGTTGAGTGCTCTTGCTTTAAAAGGTTAAGGTCGTTTCCACAGTGAGGATCCTAGAAAAAACTGGGCTTGAAAACATCTTAAATCTGGCTTAGACTGTCCTCCACACCCACTTCCTCCCCCTCTTCCCCTGTAGGAGCCCAAATCTCTCATTCTTTTAGTTTCTTCTCTCTGCTTGCTCATTAAAAATGAAGGAGGTATGTTTGATTTCTGCCAGATCTACAGCAGATTTCATAGGGATGAAGCAGATTTCACTGGGAGAGCCCATTTGCTACCATTCCCACCACTGGACTGCACATCCATGGCACACCCCATCTCTTTTTTGGGACTCCATCTTCACTTACTCCTTTCCTCCATTTTCCTTTATTTCCACATGAAGCTTAAGAAAGGAAATTAATCTTAGCACATTAGGCCCTATGTCCATTATACAGAGGATACTGTGAATTTTAATGGGAGTCCATATCTCATCTTGGGGCTCAGATATGCATTCCATTAGAAAGACTCTTGAAGTAATAGAGAAATGGGCAACTAAGTAAAAATTTCACCTTTCTTAAACTATGCTTAACAGAGTGCAATAAGAGTGATCCGAGCATGTAACATAAATCAGAGAGATCAGGTACACAATCTTGCCCAAAAACAATGTAAAGAATGTTTTCCTGGATATTTGTAAAATAGAGCAACTACAGACAATATTATTTTCCCCAGAAAATCACCTCTTAAAGTCTGATAAATATGTTGCACAAACAAATCATTATCTTTCATTTGTTACTTGAATTCCTTGTTCTTTGTTTTTCAGTTTTGGAATTTGGGGCTGGGAGCTAGTTTGATCAACTTTATGCCTTCATCAGCACTCTGAAACAAAAAAATCTGCAAAGAATTGCAAAAAACTCGTGCAGTGGGTAGAATCCACCAAGCCATACTTGTGGCAAGGACTGGAGAAACTATCCAAGAAATCCCATATCCTCAGGGCAGATACTTTGTCCTGAGGCAAACTTGCTCTAATCTTTGGAGTGCTAGGATTTTTAAGAAAATAAAAATGTCAGCAAATACTCCGATCACTATGATATGTGCTCCCATTGGACCACGTACTTTCCCACTTAGCATTCCTTCCAGTTTGTCATTTCACACCAGTGTGACTTGATAGTGTGACACAAGTACTATTCTCACTGAAGCATGAGCTACAGGCCAACAGGGGCCCTGTTTCCACTGACCCGCCATTGTTCCCGCAGAACCTGGCAGAAGGTCTGAGCAAATGGTGGACTTCCAAGCATACAAGGGAAGGGAACCTCTCACATACCTTCCTACCCGGGGTCCTTGCAGAACAGAAGCAGGTCAAACACAACCTCAGTGATGCGAGGACACAAAGAGTAGAAAGGAGTCACTGGACTCCAAGCCCAAGAGCCTGCTTTTAGGACTAAGTCTGTGAAATTTCTCTATGTCTCGCAGCCCTCAGTTTTCATATATTTCAAATGAAGTTGCTGTAAGGAGAGCAGCAAAGATCCCTTTCAGTTTTCAAATCCAAGTTCTCACTCCTGCAGTGTAATAAACAGTTCCTGATGCATTCAGCAAAGAACAGATGGCAGCATTAATACTGTCTATGACACCAGAAAGACCAAGTAGACCTTGGTCTCAAAATGTTGAGTCTATATTATTTCTCAGTTAAATTATATCACTCAACTTCCTTGCTTCATGTTGTTTCTTTGAGACATGTGAAAATATGCCATTTATTTTTTGAGGGAAGGTTTTAAACAGGGAGCAAAATAAATGTGATATTCTGGCATGAAGGATATTAAATTTCATGGTGACCATTGCATTTCAGAACTCAGTCATTTTTACCTAATATCTACTGCAACATCAAGTCATGTGGGCATAATGAGGCCAGAAATAGTGTGTTCCCAAGAATGGCCAGATCCTGAGAATTTTAACCAGTGAACTTAGCTGATGATAAAACTTGTCACAGTGTAGAGTGTAGCCATAGATAGTCTTCCTATACATATATCTATTTAAAATTATAAAACAAAAGATGAAATATAAAAATTATAAAGTAAAAAAAGGCTCAGCACACAAGGGACTTATCCCATTGTCTGACCTCTTGGTTATTTTCTCTGGCTCGCTCCCACATGAGCTAAGGTTCAAGATCTATTAAAGACCTTGTGCATCTTGAACATGCACATTCTTGCCTAATTTATATCTCTTACAATTTGCATTAGTATTCCTTCTGCCTCAAAAGTTCATTCTCCCCAGACTCATCTAGCAGATTATTACTCATCATCATTCCAGGATCAAAAATCTCCTTCTCTGTGAAGTTTTCCTTGATACCTCTGAGTTCACAAGGGCAGAGACAGCATCTTATTTAACTTTAAATGAACAGTATCCAGCAAATGCTGCCAAAATTAGGTGCTTGAAATATGAATGAATGATAATTAATCTAGTGTCAAATCTCTACCTGTTTTTCTTGGTGTAATTGGTTGGGATAAGGACAACAATCTATTATACAAACCACCTTTCTCTACTTAGAATTTTGCACTAGTATGTCTGAAATTTTTGAAACCTAGCTGTCTTTGAGCTATTCAAGCAAAAAGCAAGCATACATCTGAACAATTGTTGACAGCTGAAAACTGCTTTTCTTTTAGAGAGCTTAAAATGAGACAAAATTTTTTAACAAGTCATTCTTTTGAAGCTGTGAGAATTTCTTTTCGGTTTTAGGTAATTTTCTTAAAGAGTTCCTATATAGAGTTAAGTTGAAAGTCCCATATGTCATCACTGGCTACAGAATAATTCTGGACTTGGAACTTTCTGTAGAATCCTCTTAGTAAAAAATTTAGAGAGCAAGAAAATAATGAGATTTTTCTCATATGATTTATAGACAGTACACATCATGCTATGAGATTGTACTAAAGGGACTGAATAGTTCTTACAACACAGTGAATTCTTGGTTAACTAAAGCACAGCATACTGGGAACATCTGTCAGAACCAGTATCTTGAAGACTCAGCTTTTAAGAGAAAAAGCCAAACACACAAAAAATGAATTTGTATTACGAGTTCTATTTAAGTAGGCTTTCCTAGATATGATCTGAGGTCAGTACACATCTGGTCCAGATATATGATTGGCACTTTATTTATTCAAAATATTTATTGAGCATCTACTATATGCCACACACTATTCTAAGTACTAGGGATACAGAAGTGAGTAAAAGAGACAAAAATCCATGCTTTTGTGGCGTTTCAATTTTATTTGAAGGAGGGCATAAGAAATAAATCTTAGGTAAAATATAGAGTCATGCTGTGCTATGAAACCATTCATTCACCAGGCAAGCAGTGGTTCAGGATTTTCTGCTTCTTGGTCTGTTTTGGTTGGAGATTTAGGAACAGAGGGATTGGTGGAGGCATTTTTTCCTCTGGGCTCCTATTTCTTTACTGCGAGTACCAGTGCCTCTGATTATCTATTAATTGTATACTCCTTCACCAGAACCTAAACTTCACCAGAGAAGGACTCTGTTTCTTTTATCCCTTTAACTTCAGTGCTAGAATATCTGACTCTCCTACTTGAAATCTCCTTCTTTGGCTTCTAGAAGCCATACCCCTTGAGGTCATTTCTTCCGACCTCTGGTCCTTCCTCAGATTTTCTGCAACAACTCTTTTTTTTTTTTGCACCCAAGCCTATAAAATGGTGGTTCTCAGAGATTTGTCCAGTTCTTTTTAGATTTTTATGCCCTGTCTCAGTGATTTCATTACTTCCATAGCTTTGTTTCCAATCTGTCCGATGGTAACCTCCCTAATTACTTCTGCAGCCCAGATCACTCTCCAGAGCACTAGACCCTGAGATCCAGGTTGCCTTGAGGTCGGCTGACAGGGATGCCCTACAGGCCTCTCCAAGCCCACATAGCTGAAGCCACTATCATCGTCCTTCCCTCTGCCTGTTCTTCATCCAGTGTTTCTGACATCATGGGTGGAGTCATGAGTGACCCAAGCCAGCAACCCGTGTTTGTACTTTGATTCCCCAAACTCTTCTTCTCTGATCTCCCTATGACAAACTAATTGTCCAACTCCTGTAGAGTCTACCTTGCTAACACTTTCAGAATCTCTGACCACCTCTTCTCTGTTATTCCCTCTTGCCATCAGATGAGTTTAGTCCATAATCTTAGGTATCTAAATTACTACTACCTGTTACATACCTAGATCCCAATAAGCAAAAATAGATCAAGTCCCTGCTCCATAAGGATCTTGGTCTGGTAACTTCTCTCTGGTCTCCCTGCCCCTAGTACTGTGCTGATCAAATACATTCCTTCTATTGTAGAGACAGTGAATTGTCTAAATCCGATTCTAATCATATTACTTCCCTGCATAAAACACTTCAATTAGTTGTCGAGAAAACTCTCAAATTCCTTAGCAGGAAATATAAAGAAGGCCCTTCATAATGTTTTTTTTTTCTCTAGACTTATCTCTTGCTCTAATCCCAAATGCTATATTACAGCATATAGAATCCCTTGCAATTTCCCTAATGTCACATGTATTTTCTCTTACCTCCAGAAACACTCAGTTCAATGTGTCTGAAGAAAAAGCTCCCAACAGAATATAGACAGGCACACAGCAAGCCTCTGGTAACCCCAAGAGCAACTGTGTTTACTCCAAGGCAAACCTCACTGCACTGTCATCTCCTTCCTCCCCAGATCCTGGCCTGGCACCAGGCATCAGTCTGCTAATGCTGCACATGCAGGCAGCCCCTTAGGTATATAAAATGCCCTTGGAGTTCTAGGTATCACACTCATAACCCAACATTTGATTTTGTGATGTAAATAATTCTTCTGTCTTTGGAGATCATATTTCAAAATTTACATAGCTACAAAGAGCCACCCATCGCCTGCGACAACACCTTTCCGGCCAGAACAGGGGTGATTTGTTCTAGAACACTTCAGCTTGCATAATTCTCTTTCCAGGCAGTATGGCACGTGTCTGCAACAATAACATCACAATCCACATCAACCCTCATGCTCCCACTTCAGCCTGAAGCCCCACCTTACTCTGAACACTTAGCAGAGCCAGGGATTGTCAACGTCCATGTATACTTCTTCCAAACTCTTTCCGGGCCACTCCGGGTCAGTCTCAGCTAGGGATTTTTCCGAACTTGCTTTGAGACATGTTATATCTAAAGGAAATGGGCATCTTCAAGTAGTTTCTATTCACCAAATGATGTCTTCTTCCCCATCCACATTGCCTAGTCACAAGAATAAGGTTGCATGTAAGACATGGAGAGTGGGCACAGGGGAGTGTTGGTCAAGGTTGTTTGGATTGGGACAAGTGAGGATCATATCAGGAGGAGAAGAAAATAACTTCCCCTCAATATACATCAGGACATATTTTTCTTGTCACTAGTGTATCCTTTCCCTTTGGACATCAGTTTCCTTTGGCTTCAATTTTTAACTTCTATGAAATGACTGTTGGCAAAACCAGGCCATTTATCTTTACTATCCTATCACTTTTCCCTCAAAAAATACTGAGCATCCTGATATTCCTGAGAAATTTACTACTGTGATGAGCATTACTACCCAGAGATAGCCTTGTATTAGTGGACAGAAAACTGGACATGATTATGGGAGATTTTGATCTAGGTAAAAATTATCAGGTGACTTCGGACAAGTCATTTCAGGTGTGTGGATAAAAAGAGCATGGACATCAGCTATTGGGGAGACGTTATTATTATCAACTCACTTTTTGGGTCACTGCTTTTCATCGTTCTCTCATTAACACAAATGTTAATCTTATTGTTACTGGGATTATCAGTAATTCCCAAACTATGCCAATTCCTGTTTTTGAATATGAAAGTGACATCTCATTTTAATTCAGTTCACGTATAACCCAGTTTACAGAGCACCACATCTGACCAACCCTTTCTGCCATTAATGTATTATGAAACCTCACTTTCTCTCTTCCTATCTCTCTGCTCATGGGGCCAAAGTAGGAAAGATTCTATCAGCTGTGCCCATCTGGAGAGTCACATGTTATCATCACAAGCTGCATGGCAAACAGAGGGGGCCGAGTGGGGGTGTGGGGACTTGCATCCCAGGGGCCCAACATAGCTCCTGAAATTAGCTGCACAATTACCCCAGTCACAACAAGTTGTTAACAAGGGAGACAGAGATCCTAAGAGCAACTTAATGAACCATTTTCAGTTTTTCTATAACAACCATGTGTATGCAGATACACATGACCTCACCCTGCTCTGGGCATATGTTTATTTGCAATAGAATCTGCTAGGTTGGCTGATGTATTTAAATAATGGAGATGTGATTAGCAGTAATGACAACATGTCCTCAGCACAATGCCTTGTCAACCTTGTCCAGGTAGCTCCACCTGTCAATAGATCCCTGAGGGACAGATATTTAAACTACTTGCTATTTGTGGCTAGTCTTTGTTCCTTGGTATAATGCAATACAGATATCAGAAAAAAAGACGAGAGGTTGAATTTTAGAAAACACTCTTATGAATTATAAAATTGTTATTGTCATAATTTAAGGTGGCATTGGCCAATTATGAATTCATCAGATATTAATTCACTTCTTAAAACATGCAAGATGTGATTTCTCCTTGGAATATGAAACTCATTTTTCTTTTATTGTCTTCTATGGTATCTGATTCCCCAAACTGCTCAGTAAATACTTAATAGCTATTAAAAGCCATTTTAGGGGATATGAAACTGGAAAGCTCACAGTCCTTGTTTTCAAGGAGCTCATGGTATAAGTCAATCAGTAGCTTTCAAACCGGAGCCAACAACAAAACAACACTGGGATCCAGAGATGGGGCTTGAACACAGGAAGACTGTAAGTCCCACTGGTACTTCTGGTGCACAGAGCCATTGCAATCGATTTAAGCTTAGCTCTAAAAATGATTACAACAGAATAGAAATAATAATAAACACAAGAGAAATCTGTAATATTAGTGTTAGAGAAAAACCAAACCCCAAGATATCTGTTGCAAGATGGCCATATAACTTTTGCCAATTACTGTACAGAATTGTCACATGCGCCAACATCTACTAAAAAATCCAAATCATCATAATAAACTCTATCACAATAAGCTTATATTTGAAGCAAACTTAATTAGTCTCAGTAATGAAATCTCTTCCCAGGAAATTAGGTTCTCAAAGAGGATTATTTACTCTTTTAATTTAGCAGAGTACCACTGAGTGTCCTTGCAAAACTATTGTTGCTAATAATAATATTGAGAGTCAACATTTACTGACCACTCACTATGGATCAAACACTGAGCCAAACACCGTCTGTGATTATCACATTTATGCATCACAAGAGCCCCATCAGTGTGTTTTTATTCCCACTTTACAGAGAAAGAATGGAGGCTTGGAGAGTTTAAGAAACTTGCCTAAGATCACACAATGGCAAGTGGCAGAACCCAGCTCTTTGTCCAAAGTGAATGCCTGAGCTACTGGAAGCACAAACTACACTGGAAACTATACTGGAAACATGAACGAGATGCCTCCTGGAATGAGTGAGAGAGTCTACCTCACTCATGCCCCGGATGGGGACTAAATAAAGGAGTGAAGAAATAAGTGGCTAGACCGCTTTGCCACTCGGCTAGAAGCCACATCTCAAGAACAGCAGTTAATTTTAGCTCTAGGTTCACTACCATTTTGCTTAAAAGATCAACATGATACAAAAGTAATGTAGTTAAAAATGGATATTTCACTTAACTGACTGTTTTAATCTTAAACTAATGATCACAATTGTAATATAAAAACGCTTGAATCACCAGAGCTCTCACAGCTGAACATGAAAAGCTAGAGACGGAGGTGGTGGCCCTTCAGTCGGGCCGCCGAGCAGCACATCCATTCATCTTGATGCTGGCGTGTCAGTTACTGCACTGACCAGAGGAGATCACCTGAAAACCGGACTGCCTTTGCCTCCACTGCTGAAACATCGGGAATTAAGATACTTTGGCTAAGAATCAGTGACTCCCCTTGGAAGCCATTTTCAAGTGTTGGGGAAAGCTACTCTTCTGACAGAATTTGATGTTGTCAGTCACTTGAAATCCCTGAATTTAGAAGTAGAGATAAACACTTTCTTCTCTTTTGTTCTGTAGGCATTAGTAAATATGAGATACTTTCATATTACTGCTTTGGGTTAGTTTGGAAAAAGTCATATAATTCAGAACTTAGTCATAGACAACTCAAAGGGTGGAATGGGTGCAGAAGGCAAAAAAGAAGAAACACACTTTGACATCAGGCCTGTTCGAATCCCAGCTCTAGAAGCTGTGGACACTGAGTAAGTCTGAATGAGTAGGTTACTTTGCTAAGCTTCATTTCTTTTCCACATATAAAATAGAAGTGAAATGATCTCATCTCTCAGTTGTTACAAGGTCTAAGATGAGAACATACGTATGGGTCTATTATAGTCATTCGAAATCTATCATTTCTCATTCCGGTCCCTTTATCTTATAGTTGAGTGTTGAGGCCAGAAAAAAGACATCCTGAAAGTCGTACAAATTTAAACCTAGGATTATGGGTGTCACCTGTAGTTTTTTAAATAATGCATTAATTTAAATAATAAAGGATTAATGAGTTAAGTTTTAAATAGCAACATTTTATTTCACTTTCCACTGCTTGTCATTTTTCTAGTACACAGCAAGTTCTCGTCCACTAAGGATGCATGTTGCTCATTATATTTCCTTCCTGCATAGTCCAGGAAGGAAATTGGATAATTCATTTGATTTATGCTCATTCTTTAAAAATGAACTTCCAGTAACAGATTAGGTCTCTTGACATTGCTGTTTTATGAACATCTAGTTGGGCATTTCTTCCTGTTCTGGTAATGATTCAAATGAAACTAGTGGTTAGACTTTAGACACCATATGATTAGATTTCTATGACAGAATATTGTGATACGCATGTGCTTAGAAATTGCCACTGTTACCATAGAATCAGATTATTGATGCTAGAAGAGGGGACAAAGGTTGCTCAGTATGTTCACTTTACAAGATCAGGAAACCAAAGGCAGGTAAAATTAAGTGACTTGCTCCAGCTTACACAGTAAGCAGCAATGCTGGGTGAAGAAACCAGGTAAATACCTGCTTCTGACTCACAGTAGCGCTTAGCACCCTCTGCTGAAGTAAACCATCCGGGAGCATGTCTCTCCTCTAGAAAGTGATCACTGGAGGGCCAGGGATGGTGTCTCAGTCGTTCTGAAGTCCAGGCAGTGAGCAAAGACTCATGGAATTTCTGTACATATCTATTTTTTTATTTAAGTAATATAAATACAAATAATAATAAATATATTTAAAGAGTTTTTTCAAGAATCAAGAATAGTTTCTCATATATTGTGTTATTCTATGACCCTAAAGTGGTGGGGTTTTCCTTTGAGAATGAACATCCCAAGATATACAAGCTGAAAATGAGCTCCCATTCAGAGCTGTTGCCTGTGGAGATGATGGTTCGCTTGTCTCATCAATGATAGGAGGGTTCAATGTCTTTGCATGGCTCCTCCACTGAAATTGCCTTCAGAGTAGGTACACAGGACACATGAGGAAAATAGATCTCATCATTGTTCCCCTTGGATTTGGACTGCACACAGCATTTATCAGCTTTGTTCACTCACCGTATTTGGCTCTGAACGAGTGTAGGTTGTTCAAAATCCAATTCCCCTTGAAAGGATAAAGATTTACCTCCCCCTCCCAGGAAAACTTTTCTAAAGTTGCTTCAGAGTCACTTGGATGGATAAATAAATCCCCAAGGAGACTAATCTAAAGGCAGCAGACACTGGAATGTATAAATCTTGGCATATTCATTTAAACACAAATAAAGCCATATGAGTAAATATTTTATGTTTCCTTAATCCCTGGGCAGTTGGTATCATCTGCTTAACAAGAAAAAAAATTAAGATCCTGGACAAGTGACTTCACAGGAACTTTTGTGCAGGGGCTGCTCTAGGCTAGTGGTTTTCAAACGGGGGATTTTTCTCTCTTACACACATACCCGGGGATGACCATCACTTGGCAAAATCCAGAAACACTTCCAACTGTCATGCCTTGGGGCAGGGGAATGTGCTCCTGGAATCGTGTGGCAGAGTCCAGGGGTGATGCTCAACACCCTGCCATGCACAGGACAGCTCCCAGAACAAAGAATTATCTTGTCCAAAATGTCAGTTATTCTGAGGTTGAGAACCTGATTCTGTACTGAACATCCTGGCTCCCTGTCTCTTCAGTGGCCCTCACTAATGTCGTTATGACTATTCCTGTGTCCTCATGTTTCCAAAAGTAAAACTGTCTTCCTGTATTTGTCTTCAGAGATGAAAGAATAAATTTTCCATGCTATTTTGCTTCTTGAATATCTCCTTTTACCTTAGGTCCATTTACCAAAAAACACTAAATTGTCACAGAGGTTGCCTGAAGATGCATTTGGCATCTGAAAAGTCTCCTTGGCAGGAAAATGAAAGCAACTTAAAATGTGTGTGCTCTTCAGGGCAATGTGCTATTCCCACCCCATATTACTACATCTCAGAGACAGCTGGGGCGAGACGAGCTGGGACTTCCTGCTCTATTGCTTCAGCATGTTGCTATACATTTGTCCCTTCTCACTACCAAACTAAGAAGGAAGAGAGAAAAAAGCAGTGCCAATGCCAGCTTCACTTGTCTAAGGCTTGCTTCTCCGTGCCTTTCAGACATCCCCAAGGTGCTTTCCTTGTTGGGAAGTTCATTCAAAAAAGAAAGGCAGGTTAGGGTTAGGGTCAGGGTTACTTTTGATAGTAGAGGATTAGATCTTGGCATATACACTGTGTATGACAGAATGTCCCACCTAAAAGCATTTCTTTCCACCTTAAATTTTTGAAATAAAGTATGTAATGTGTAGTGATCCAATTTACTCAGAACTTGCTGAATTTTGCAATCAGAAGAGAACCCATACAAAGTGTTGAATGTCTGTGGCCAGTCCATCAAACCCCCACAGAGCTCTTACTTGTTGGCCTAGTCTGACCCTTATTGCCTGGAAATGTCCCCCAAATCAAACATTATTTTCTACCTAAGAAAAGATACTTTGCACCATTTTCAATGGTCAGTGGTTGGACAACCACAAAAATAGATCCCATTGGAGAAAGTGGACATGCTCTTGGTGTTTGAGCCTAATGTTACACTGTAGTGAATAAAGAAAGAGCAACAAAGGTGAGTGTGCTGCTGTCCTGAGAGACTGGAGAAGTCACTTTTGTCATTATCCCTTCCTTTGAGCCGCTCTATTAAATCTACAGGTCAGAAAGTGACTGCTCAGTGGCAAATTCTGTCTTGTATCATTCCTAATTGCCGCATACAAATCTCACATTCCAAAAAGATCGCCTGGAAACCCCAGGACAAGGATCATGAGTCAAGATCTTATAAGACCTTACACCATCCCTCTCTGGTCCCCACTCAGAGCCCACAGCACGGTGCTCCTGCATTCTCAATGTTGGCAGAGTCTCATGCTGGGGTCCTGGGGAAAACACTACTTTGGCCAACTATGACAAAGAGAAATTAAAATTCTCTTAAGTCATAACATAAATAACATCTGATACACCAAGTGGGTTATATCCCCTTCTCCCCCTCTCCACCCCACTATATCTAAGTTTTATCTGAATTTTTATCAAGAGTTGTAGAAGGACAAAAGCCCCAAAATATTCCAGAGATAAATCAAGCAACATCAGGAAAGGGAAAAAAAAACCACTTTCATAACTACGACAGCCACACAAAACAGCCTCAAGAAAAACACTAAAGAAAATATGAGGTCTGGAGAAAGCCAAAAAAATGTAAACAGGTCAAACCAAATGCAAAGTACCACACTGAGTATACAAGCACTTTCTCCTCTACATTCCATTGGAAGATGGAGACAAAAGAAAGCTTGTGAAACTCTGCTCTCCTCATGAACAGAAGTAAAATAAGGTACTCTCCCAGGTGCTGAGATAAGACAAGGTTTCTACTTTCTTTCATTACCTCTTCTACCCCCTTCAACATACACACGCACATGCACACCCATGCACACAAACACACCCATTTAAAGCAGGCTACCTGGTGGTAGTTGGAGCAGAACCTGGTGGGTTATCTAAACAGCATTTATATGCACAGCCCACATCATCAACATCTGAAAATGTCCCTGCTCATGGTTCATGGCACCAAGGAGCCTCTCAGACACAAGGGTCCTTGGCCATGCTCTGTTTGGGGGCTGCCTGAACACATGGGTGAAATGTTAGCACACATGGCAATGAGCTATGTGTTAATGCGAAGATGTGAAATTCTCTTCTTGCCATAAAAAAACATGTAGAAATGCACGTGGCAGCCCACTCTGCTTGGAAATGACAATGAGTCAGATTCATGCAATATCCCTTTAACTGCTAACCAGTAAACATAAAATGAGACCAGAATCAAAGTAAGTTTCCAGGCTTTTTTTTAAGCAATGAACTCACATGTCTCCTCAAGTCCACATATGCTCTCTGTTAACAGACTGAACTTCTATTGAACTATGCACTCAGTTCAGAATTGCTCTACAAGCTATTCAAAGTATCATTACAAGTATTTAGTTTTGAGGAACAGGCAATATAAATTAAACGCTTCAAAACTGAACTGCAAAACATCTGGAAGATATATTTCCATGAGCAATCTTCTGTAGCATTATTGTGTTATTTATTTTCATAACCAGTTCACTTTTGAACCTGAGCTAAATCATATTGGGAACAGATTTTCTGTTCAATATTCAGATAAGCAGCAGCTACATGGTGAATTTGGTCAGTTTTCCACTGGCCAAATCTCAACATCCATTTCCAAAGGGCAGCCTGTGCTCCTCGCATTCGCTGATGAAATCACACATTCCGGTCTCACTGCCACATCAGCCCCATCAAGACAGGATGTCACGGCTCCCCTGACAGCTCAGAAGCTGCTCTTCTTTTAACAGCTGAGGCCACAGGAAAATAAGTGATGAGGGAGTGAGAGGAAGGGATATTTTAAAGCAAAAATTCAAGCTATACTTGTGATTTCTGCAAATAGAAATCAATTATGACAAGCAAGTCTCCAGCTATTCCTGTCTAATCACTTTTAGTACTTTAAAATAAATTAATTAGAGAAAGGCTACAATCCCAGACAATTCAGCAAGAGCCAGAAGGCCTGGGCTCTCCACAATGAAGCCAAATATTAGTGCCTGCTGGCGACGCATGTAATATTTTCTTCTGAAATCCTCCAAGGCTTGATATTCTGAGGAAATTTCATATTTCCAGCTTGACTGTTGTTATATTGAAAATATTATGGAAGTAAACGTTTTATCAACTGAATGTGATATATCATAGACAACAGTGTATGGGGAAGGGGTAGATGGAGGTGGAAGAGGGTATAAGGGGGATAAATGGGAATGGAAAAAAGTACAATAAAAAATCTGAAATGTCATTGTCAGGAGTGGTGTAAATAAGTTATTGAAGATTTTTGTTACAATTTTGTCAGATGGGGCACATTTAAGCAACTCCTCGCCCTTTTTATTGCTTGACAGAGAGGATTGGATGTCTATCACCTCACTTAAATAACTATTTATACTTGTCGGAGTCACCCTTGGTGATCAATAGGTCAGTCTGCCAAGTATACCCAACACAAATGCGCTTTCAGGGATGCCCATTCAAACAAGGTAAAGAAAAGTATGCCTCCCAGGACTCAAGGGGCAAGAAAAGCATCCATGTGAAAACAGGACCGCCTTCTGCTTCTTTGGCCCCGAATGAGTTGTGAAGCCCTGGGATAGACGTCAGGATGCTGGCAAATATTAAAATATGAGCAGTTCCCTGTACAAAGTGTTGTCGTTCCACGTTTCTTCCGCACCTGCAGCCCCTTCAGCCTCCATCCCTGGTGATTCTTTGTACTTGTTAATCATGCTCAACCCTTGCCCAGTGAAACAGGAAGAAACTGAAGATCCCAGATGTAAAAAATATATAAAGTTAATTATCAGTAGGACTCAATCTGAAGTTTACATTTTCAGTAGGCAAGCCCTGAGCAAGGGCTCATCACCAGCTCTTTGATTTGCCTCCTTATCCCAATGGTCTGGGTTTCTGCATGGGCACAGCCTGGACTGTTTCAATGAGAAAGAGAACAACAAGGGAAAAGCACATGGAAGTGTAAGTCACACCAGAGGCCTTCAAACCAAATAGAAATAAGTGATACTTCTTCCTTTGCATTGCACTGAAAGGGGGCAGAGAAACTACAAAGCAACCCCTGACCTCTGGCAGCTAGTCAGACCCTCACCAATAGGCCATTTCATTCTCTTCTTAGGAATAAGCAATCTCCCAGAGTACCTAGGAGGTTACTCAAGATCAAGGGAAAGTGAGATTGAAAAAAGGATACTTTGCGAGGTTGTCTAGGCACTCAAACAAGATCCCACAAAATAGCTAACATTTACCCATCTAGACTAAAATGAATGACCAAGACCTCTTTACCAATCCTAGTTGATCCTCTCTCTAGCCCTATAGACAAGACCTACTGAGAGATCCAACTACAGAGTTGCCCTTGCTCTCTGCATCCAATCCAGAGAGAAGCTCTGCTTCCTTCAGCCTCCCGCTAGTCACCCACCTAAGCCCTGATTCTATAAGAGGTTCTCTCCGTCACCTGCTCCCTAGGGGTCTCGTGGTTCCCAAGGCCTGGGTTCTCCCTTGCTGCAACAAGTAGAAAACTCAGTGTGCTCAATGATCCATTTGTGTTTGGCATTCTGGCAGTCACACAACACTCGCGCCCTCTGTTCCCCCCCCCCCGGAAGGTAAGAATTTCTCCCGCGAAGGGGCCATTCCTCCATGGGTGAACGGCCTTGCTCTCCATGTCAAGGAGCCCTGCCTGCAGAGGGCAGATGGGTGAGGGGCCTGAGCTGTCCAGGTCTGGTCCATTTTACTTCTGGACTCAGATACCTCTTACCTGCTCATCTATTGACAATTCCTGTTTTGGTTAATTTCCAATCCCAAACAATCCTCCGCGATCCCCAGTTTGCTGGCTGACGTCCCCTTTCCTTTGTGCCAGGGCCTGTTCACTAAACACCCCTGCTGCATGGACTCTTTGTCTTTATTCCTTCTGACTCTCCCCAATCAACCCGCCTGCTTTCAGCTTTCTCTAAGTGCCAGCTACAGGCTAGGCTAGTTCCTTTTTGAACATTAAGTTCAATCTGCTCAGTAAATTCTGCATAAGAAAACTGACACCCAGAGAGAATCACTGAAACAGGTGAACTCTAACCTATGCCATGCTTTTTAGAAAAATATGTGTACTCTCTCTCTCTTCCTCCCCTGCCCTCTCTCACACACACACTCGCCAGGCACCTCATAGGTATCTGACTTCCCAACAGCTTCAAACTCTCCCCAGTCTTCAACTCTCCTGACACAGACAATGAAAGGTGACTGCCTGGATTTGCCTTTAATCTTACAACATCAGCAGAATGAAGGGGAGAGAGAGAGAGAGCTTGGATGCGCTCAACTGTTTCAAAAATTCTTGGGTCAAAAGTTGTTAGAACAGCAAGTTACAGACATCCCTCCCTCCTGCCATACCCCAGCAGGACCCAGGATGACACAGTCCTCTGTCACACGACCTCATGGCTGGAAGTTGCTATCAAATCTTCTTTTTTACTGTTGGAAATCAGGCCTGGGAAAGCAGTTGGGTTGCCAAGTGCTGCGAAGTTAATTGGTTTTGATGGAAGATACTGAGGCTGGAAGTTACTAAGGCTTCTTCCATGGCAATCTGCTTTAGAGCTCAGGGAAAAAAAACACCCCTCCTGTTAGCCTTTGCCTGTGCTTCTGCCACACAAGAACCCCGGGATCCAGCTATATGACATGGGAGGGAAGATGCACGAGGGAGAATGGCTGAGGACCATTTTCTGGAAATCAGTAATGAGCTGATGTACCTTGGCGATAGACCAAGCAAATTTGGACTTAAATCTGGCAGGGTCTGTGGGTGAAGAAGTCATAGCTCAAATTAAGGAAAAATTTAAGGAAACATATTTCAGGGATAGGGAGGGGACTGATAAATCTTGGCGTTGACACTCTAGATTTCTTGAAGCCAAGTTCATCTGCTGGTGGGACAGTTAAGGAGCAGCTGGTCTGCAGACATGAACAATGGTACTCAAGGTGAGGTCACCTGGTGTCAGAAATGAAAATCTTTGAGCCAGGGACACCAGAAGCAGAAGCTCTGGGGAGCAGTGTTCTGAAATTTACATTTCAACAAAACCTCCATGAGCTCTTTCCAGCTGGCCAAGCCTCTGGCTAGGAAAAAGGTTACTTTCTAGAGCTTTCTTTCGCTTTCCAAGCCAGACTCCTCTTTCAGCAGTTCAAACACCTAGACTCTGAATTGCTCCCAGCACTGGCTCATAGCACCACCATAAGACCTTATTTAGCCTTTCTGATGTGCAGTGTCTTAAATGGCAAATTGGAAATAATACCTATTGAATAAATGAGGCCTCCAATAAACATATGTTGAAGAAACAAATCTTAAGATGAAAGTACCTTGTAAACAGTGATTATTCTAATGCTAGTTGTTCTCCATGGTCTCTCTGATATTCTCTCTCTGAAGCATATGGAACCCAAGGAGACAGCTTCCTATTGTACTGAGTGGCTGAATTGACTGGTCCATGATTAGCTTCTCTAGTGTGCTCACTTATTTGGGGACAGGGCCTGGGGGACAGAGGCAGAAAGCTGCTCTTCATGGAGACATGCTGTCTTATGTATGTCACCCGGTAGTGACCTTTCAACCCATCTCTCAGTGTGGTTTTTCCTGGCTCCCTGCAGCTGCTGAGGTGACTGAGACTGCAGGCAAACGACCTCCCAGAGGCCCGCCCCACCCCTGCTGGGTCTAGGCAATGACAGGTAAATTGGGCAGCAGAAGTGTTGTTGGGGGCGTTGGTGTGAGCTGGAGTGTGTCCCGAATAGATGGAAAAAATAGAGTCTGTTGCATTTGTGAGGTGGAAAGAGGAAGAGGACAGGGAAGGATGATCCTGCACAAAATCCGTGGCCTGGCCCCAGGCCCGACCTCTGACCCCCAGTCAGGGCCCCAGGTACCACATTCCACTGTGCACAGTGCAGATGAAGCCAGCTCACCTTTCACATTGGTCCCTGCACCTGCTGTTTTCTGACCCTGCCATGTCTTCCCTTCCATTTCTGTCCTCAGCCTTCCCTGGGGTATGGAGGGCAGAATTCTGCCTTCGAGCTGGGAGACCTGGATTTTAACCCCATTTTTACTGCCAGTTAGCAAAAATGGGATCTGGGTAATTGTTTAGCATTATTCTGGCCAAATTTTGTTACTAAATGGAAAAGAGTTAAATGGGCAGTAAGCACATGACAAGGAGAATGGAGCCCAGTCACCTGTTAGTTCCCTCCCTTTCTGTTATCCTGTGGCAGTGCTGGCCTGAGGTCAATGCCAGCATCCTACCTTTGTGTGCTTTCCTGAGACAAAGCCATGAACTTCAGTGCTGCTCTTCTCACAGCCTGGCCCACCCTAGCCCCAGCATTCTTACCTTCCCAGACCCCTAAACTGACTTCACCCCCCAAGATGACAGATTATGCATTATATGTACCTACTTCTAACAAATGTGGATGCCTATAATATACCCTAAGAATTTTCCTAATTTGCAGGAGTAAACATAAGACATGGAGTCAAACAGACCCAAATTATAATCCTGGCTTTGCTAAATTAACATGGGATTTTTGAGCAAGGTACTAGACATTTTCCACCTTCAGTAGATCTAATAATACCATCTTTGTGAGGCTGCAGGAGGATTAAGTGAATACACTTCCTGTAAAGCACAGTGAACTTCCTATCATGTGAGCTCAACATCTGTGGCTGACTCCCTTTTCCCATCTGGGTCATATCAGTGCTTATTAACCACCAACCACATCCTGAAAAGTCTGCCTTATTTCCCCAGGATGTGACTGTAATCTCAAGAGTTAAATGGGTGGGCCGCACTGTGTCCAACTCCAAGGGATGTCATTCATACAGAATGACACGGTGAATGGTGTTCACAGGACTCCAAAGGACAGCACTGTCAGTAGTGCTGACATGTCAGCATCTTTTGCTTTTCTCTCCTCCCAACCTCTTGTGGACAGCTTGCTTTGTTTCCAGCTTTGGACTGGTGAGTTATCTTCAGTATCTTCTATCCTTATTCGATCTATATAATTTATTTTGTTTTGTTCCCTGAGGCTCAGTTCTGATATATCCCCTTCAATATCTTCCTAATACATATGTGATTAGGCATTTAAAATCCTGCATGATCTTCCACTTTGCCTTTCCTAGGCTCATCTTTCATGTTTCCTTACATCTCACTCTGCTCTGGTTAACTCTGGCTTTTGTTCCTCAAGATTTCCTACCTCCGTGTTTTTCTCTCATTGTTCCCTCAGTCTGGGAAGCCACCCCCACTGATCTCTGCCTATCACAATCCTGTCCTTTCTTCAGAGCTGACCAAAATCTTTCCAGGTATCTTTCTCCTATAAGTCACTATAGGCCTTGTTCTTTAATCCTCCCATTTTTAGGTCATGCATGATCTTGTCTTTTTTTCTTAAGATTTTATTTATGTCTTTTAGAGCTATCAGAAGGAAAGGAGAAAGAGAGGGAGAGAAACATCCATGTGCCTGAGATACATTGATGGGTTGCCTCTCACATGCCCCTACCTGCAGTCCTAGCCCACAACCCTGGCATGTGCCCTGACTGGGAATCGAACCTGTGATGTTTTGGTTGGCAGGCCAAGGATCAGTCCATTGAGTCACACCAGCCAGTGCTGATCTTGTCTTTTCAAACCTCCTTAATGCTGGTTCAGAACAATGGCATCCTGCTGGTTTTAATGTGCTCATAGCACTGAGTGTAGAGCTCTACTCACAGGAACTGCTCAGCAGATATGTACTAAATTGAACCCTTCACCTGAATACACTGCCAGTGTCATAAGGTATTTGCCATATAATGAGAGGAAAACACATTTCCACTCACCGCTTTGGATTCTCACGGAAAGCAGAAGGCTGGAGTGGGCAATGGTTTTGAGACCCCATATCTGAGGTGACCCCATATCTGAGGTTACACCTTGGGTACTGTGTCTTGAGAAGAGTAGGCACCCAAATGTATTTGTTTAATGAATAAACACGAAAATGGAGCAAACTGGATTTAAAACATGAATCCACCTTTTCTTCACTCTACTATCTGGGTAAGTTGCTTACCTTTCTAAGGTTTATCCTTTCATTTATGATGGCATGGCAATCCTATTTGGGGGGAGTTTTGTGACTATTAAACCAATCAATGCTTATGAAGCAGTTAGCATAGTATTGAACAGAGAGCACTTAAAACAACTTACTGCCGTTATCATCTAAACTCTTGGCCTATATAAATATTCTCTGAATTAATTCAACATCAATTTACTTGCACAAATGCACTGCTCCTTAAAAATTCTGGCAGGTGGTCTGACCATTTTTTTTTTAACTGAAGAACCTATAATTTAATGAACTTCCACAAATTAGTGGAAAAATTAACTCAAGTTGCACACCTTCTTTTTAAGAATGTGTGAATTCGGCGGGGGTGAGGTGCAAAAGCTGGTGTTTGAAACATAAATTAAAAATAGGTCTTTAACAAATCAAATCTGTGTCTTCTGGCATTTACTAAACTGTAGAAAACGCATCTGCAGTGTCCAGAACCAGTGGCCAGATTGAAAGCTCTGCTACCTACATCTTCTTTCCCTGAGAGACACCCGCACCTTCAAGCACTGTTTTCTAAGCCCAGGTGCTCAGAGTTTTGTTAACCAAATAGCAGACATCCATAAAAAGTTTTTAGAGGAACTAGTCAAATGCAGGGTCTTAGAATTGTAGTAATCTGAAACTGAAAAGGATCTTGGAGATATTCTAGTTCAAACTCCCAATTTTGCAGATGAAAATATGTAGGGCACAGAAAGGTCTTCCTGGTGCCTAGTCTAGTCTCCTTCGGTGCCAGAGGAGAGGCCTGTCACCTTTTGTGATGTTCATGCAGGATTCCCAAATGAGTGACTACAGCCTCAAGAGGAAAATGCCAGAGAGAGTCTTCCTCCTTCACTCAAGGAGGAGGAAGAGGGGATCCATTCTTGGGGAGTCAAGGGTTCATTCACTGGCTGTTTCAGAGGTAAGTAAATCACCCTGCAAGGCACCATGTAACAGCTGACAATGACCTTTCCCTACAGACCTCATGTGAAAAGCTGAAATACCTAAAAACAAGACAAAAGAAAACCTCTGAGTTTCATATTAATCCCAGAGGCTCTGCAGCTGGTTTAACAAGAGGTCTTTCTAGTTTTTCTGACACTAAACTTCATTGACGATGCTTATAGTGCAAATATCACAGCTGTGTTTATGTACATTTGCAAGTAAATTTCATAATCTTAGACAGAAAAAAAGTTCATGCTACCTGTAGAAACTCTGTTTCTACTTTATAAATTCTTTTCTCACCCACTTCTCTTTCTCTTTTCAATGATCCAGCTTTACCATTCCAGACATAAAAGGCAGAGGCAAGTGAGAAGTTTGGAATTAGAGCTTCTGGCTAAGGCAGTTTGTAAAAATTAGTTTTGTGGGCTGTTAAGTGTGACCTGAAAAAAAAGTGCCTAGAAAAACACTGCATTAGTTATCTTTAAACAAGATTCACCACTCAGACACTTGTTCGTGCCTTTAATATGCTAATGTGAATTGTGAATCTCCTGAGAGAGATGTGTAGCTATATCTAGAAACATTTCTAGCACTTTCCTAACTTATTTGATTCCCTCCCCCCAATTCTACTTTAGTAACACTGTACTAGAGCATAAATAACCAAAAAGCAGTTCAACGTGTAAGTTGCAATGTCCTAAACTTCATGAAATGCCATAAGAGAGAAAAGTGAAAGTCATTTATTCCTTGGGTAGATTTTTCTTAACTTCCCAAAGGCTATTCTCTACACAGGTAAAATCAGGGTGTGGCTCTTAATCAAGTGCAAAGCAGGCATGTTGTATGAAAATGAGTGTTTTTCTAAGTGCAGCAAAGTGAAGCTGGAGGGGCCATGGGAAGACTCCTTTCCTGCCCAGTCTGTAAACATTAGAGAAGAACCTGCTGTCATTCCATGTGTAGAGAGAATGGAGAAAGTTGGAGCCGGTGTATCCCCAAGCCCTACCTGCTTCTCCCCCACCTCCGCTGGGCCCTCAGGGTTTCCTCAAAACCTGGGAGGCCTATGGGGTAAAGCTGAAAAGAACACATTCGTAGGTGTATATAATATAACTTCTTCATTTTTAGGTGTATAAGAGACATGGTAAGTTGTTATTTGCTGGAACAATTCACTTTAGTAGAAAGTGGTGCTCAAAGTCTTTGTATTTTGCTGAAAACTTGGAGAAGACTAGCTGAGTGAAGGCTTGGGGCCAGGAAAGAGGTGAAGAGTTTGGTGTAATAACCTAGAGAAGAGTTTGGAATCTCCAAGGCAATGTGGGGGTCAGGGAAGAAAAGAGATGAGAAAAGGAGAAGGAGAAAGAGGTAGAGGACTGGAAGCCAGGGTGAAAAGTAGTGTGGATGTGATCAGGGGAAGACAGTCTAGGCTAGAAGATTCATAATTACATGCAAGTCTAAAATTCAATTTTAAATTATGTGCAATGTTATGGTAATAAAACCTCCCCTGTCTCCTTGGGTCCTTAGCAAAATGTCCAAACCAATGCGGAAACTGAGTGAGAAGAGAGTTGCATGACTCAGGTCATACAGAGTGAGGTGTGGAAAGGCCACGTGGGACAATCAATCTATAAAACAATGTGTGTAACCTAGAGGCAGCCAGGGCTCACACCACAAGGATATAAGAAATCTCACGGAAGGTTCTGTATGTGCATACGGTATACAACGAAGGGCTAGGGACCTTATTTAGATCTTAAGAAACAGGGAGGTTCCAGCTAATGTCTGAATAACAAAAGGAAGTTATGCTTTTGTATGAAGGAAATTTTACACTTCAATATCTTGTGCCTTTGACTACCAAAAAATGCCAATAACTGCCAAAAGAGTTGGTCTGTATTCCCATAGTCGACTGACCACATAAACTTAGTGCCTTACCAGCACTTTAAATTTAGTGACCTTGATCATATCTTCCATGTGGCCATATCAAGGCCAGTGAGAATGTCTGTATCACCCTTGCTACTTAAGAAGAAATTGTGTTCTCAAATCTTTCCACCCATTCATACCACATAGCTTAATAGCTACTGAATCATCCTAATATTGCTGTTTGCATAAATTGCCTTGGTGTTTGCTCACTTCCTCAGTTTAGCTTGCATTACATTGCTCGAACAGTTCTAAGCACCTCTTAGGTGCTCCTTCTCTCCACTCCACCCATCCTCCAAGCTGTGCCAGTTACTGATCTAAAGGCAGACCTGGTTAAGTCACTCTACAAGTAACTGCCATTGCTCACGGGATCACATTCCCTGCAGCCTGGCTAAAAGCTTTCTTGCAAGTGTGTTTCTGCCCCACTACACACCTCACCTCCTGCAATTTCCCACCCCACATGCTGTGCTATAAAGCCACATGGATTATTTTCACCTAAAAATCTTTTCTCCTCCTCTTCTTGTCTTTCCCTACAATGACCTTGAGTTCAAGCAAAACAGTTATGCTTTGCCCCTTTACCATCATTCAAACTACCAATGCTAAAGATAAAAGTTCTGATAAAACTTGTACTTTATCTTCAGACATTATTTGCACTGTTTTGTACTTTTAAGTCAAAAGAATAAATAATACATACAAGTTTTCATATTCGATCACACTCATGGGAAAGAGCCACAGGGATCTTCGGCGATTTCGGGTGTAATTACACTTCATATGCATGGCTGCACTTGACCAATGGGACAGATGCCCTCTCTCTGGAGGCTGATTCATGCTTATGATATAGTGTGAAGGCATACACTTGAGATTTTGTTTTATCATCCATTGTCCAAATGAGCTTAGGCAAAACCTATTACTTCTATGAACCTCAATTTTTATTGGTAAGAGAGTATCTACTACCCAGGGTTGTTATGTAGATCTGATGTAACTATGTAAAGAGACACTGGGAACAGCAGGCAAAGGGCTTTGAAATCTGCAAAGTGCTACACAAGAGGGGAAAGGTGTGCTATGAAAAGAGAACGGGACATGGAATCAAAACACATGGTGCCATGGGTTGATCTTTGTCCTAGAAACGTATATTGAGGCCCTAATTCCACATACTTGTGTGACCTTATTTGGAAATAGGATGCTTGCAGGTGTAATCAAGTGAAGATGAGGGCATTAGAGAAGATGCTAATGCAATATGACTGGGCTCCTGATAAGAAGAGAATATAGGCACCTGGGCAGAACACCAGGTGAAAACAGAGGCAGAGACTGAAGGGATGTACCTACAAGCCAAGGAACGCTAAAGATTGTCAGCTGTCCCCAGGAGGTAGGGGAGAGGCATGGAAAAGATTGTCCCTCAAAGCCTGCAGAAGAATCAAACCTGCTGACACCTTGATTGCAGAATTCCAGCTTCTAGAGCTCACAGACAAAAAAATATCTTTTGTTTCAAGTTACCTAGTTTCTGGTGCTTTGTTATGGTAGCCCCAGGAAACTCATACACATGGGTATGAGTTTCAGCTCCACCACCTACAGGATCTATGAATGTGTGGTACTATATTTAAACTTTCCCCCCTAGTAGTTGAAGGGCACTTACCTTTCCGTGATGGTCTCTCTGAGGCCACTGGCCACCCCTTTGACCACAGTGCTTGCTTTGGGTGTCAGCACCACCTGAGATATAAAAAACGAGCCCTTCTTTCTTCTCTCTGTAATGGACGCCTGCAGAAACTGGATCAGTTTTTCCGGGTCTGTGGTGTTGGCCCAGGGAGCAGGCATCATCTGCCCAGGCCAGAGGAAGGGCACCTCCAGAGCCACGGGACTGTGGTAGAAGACCAGCACTTGGTAGTCCTTCTCCCACAGGTACTTGAGACTGACTTCCTGTGCGAAAATGGCCGGGCACATTTTATTGCCATAGATGTCCTTCAGCATCTGGACCAACTTTTCATGGTGGTATTTCTGCATCCCATAAAAATGATTGAAGTCCAAGAACACTACCTCCTTACGGTGATCTGTGAGGAATGCATTGATCTCCTCTAGGCCTTCATTGACTTTGGCACTGAACAAGCCATGAGCAAAGTAGAGTTCATTGTCGGGGTCTCTGGGCTTGGTGGAGATTCGAAGATCAAAGTAACGGATCCCAGCTCCTAGCTGACCTGTAAAGTTCATCGTTTGAGTGGCTAACCATTTCCGCATCAGCTTTTTGGCCACAGTTCCAAAAACAGAGACAAAATTCTGGACAGTTTCTGGCTGTTCAGGGCCCACTGGAGAGGCTTCATCAATGTAGAAACTGAAGGAGTCATGAGATCCTGGAAGAATAACAAGGCACAATGTGGTTACATTTCAGTCCTTCGTCCTCCCCAACTTCCCTCTTGCCATGTCTGTATCTCTCTCTGAAATGAGCCAAAGGAAATACTAGGGTGTTGTGGACCACTCTGCCTGGTTTTAGGAATTGTATCTCCACCCCTTGTGGCTAAGGGTGAGTGAGAAATGACCTCTGGAATGCGAGCTGCAGGAGACAAGGCTTGTCTCTGGTAGCAAATGCTGCCTCAGTTTCCTCCCTGCCCCCAAAGCATGGTTGGAAGTCTTTGATGAGTAAGACCCCTCAGAAGAGGGGTGACGTAGGCCAGACACAACCACTTGGGAGGCCATCATGGAAGGACTTGGGGGGCTGTGACAAAGAGGGAGCAATGGATTCTCAGCCCCTGGCTTTGACAAAGTCCAAGTCCCCATGTCCTCTGGGAAAAGCACTTCCTGGCTCTAGTCCACTTAAGCCTGAATACCTGTTGGGGAGGGGTGCAGCTTCTTGCCTTGCTAGAGTGTGTCCAGGGGGAAAATCTGGCATCACAAAGACTTCCTGATAAACCTGTGAAACCTTCTCTGCTAAGAGTGCTTTCATTCATATGTTAAGGGTTCAAGTAGGAAACTAAAATTCTCTGCCTGACAGACTCTGACTCAGACTAAGCCCTCAGATTTATTTGAAATGTTATCTACTATTTGATCCTTGCTACCCTGTATTCCTGTGTATTACAACCCAATAAAAGCTCTTGGAGGAAGGGGCTCAATGCCTTTTTCTCCTGAGAAACTGGCCACTGCTCTAGGCCTTTTTCTTCTGGGAAACTGGTCACTTCTCCTCCCCAAGTAGATCACATCATGTCTCAGTCATGATTACTCTCATCCGTGGCGGCTGGGGGGACTTGTGAGGAGAGTCGCCCCCACACTAGGCAATATTTACCAAGTTCATTCTCATGTCTTAAGAAGGTTCTTTTTATAGCCTGGCATAGAGTAAATCAGTTGTGAAGTTGTAAAAATTTCTTCTGATAATGCTTTAAAGATCAAATGATCATCTTCTACTTATATAGACAACGAATTTAATGGATTTATTTGGATTGGTTTTTCATATACTAACCATTCAAAAATAATACCTAAAGGGACTCACCAGTTCCCAAATACTTTATCTATAACATTGCCCCTTTTCTTTCTTTTAGGTTGATTTGAAGCTGAAAGGTTTGTTTTGATAAATAAAGAAGCCCTTTTCACAACAGATGATCATTGTAAGAATTGCTAACTCATACACTTTGGAAAATACAAAAGGTCACAGGGTAGAAGGAAGGAGAAAAGGAAAGAGGACAGTCCGATGTTGAGATATCTGACATTATTTCTGACCTTGCATTTGGGAAATTGTCAACTTAGACAAGGCGGCAAGTGAACACATGTGAGAGCATTAAAAAAATTAACTAACAGGCTATTTTCTTCACAGATAGTTCCTCTCACCAGTAAAATCCCTTTTAGGAGTTGGCTTCCAAATTTAAAAGATTTTCTTTTTAATAGAACAAGAACAACCTATTTATTTATATTTGGCATTTACAAATATTAAAACTCCAGAAATGGCCCTGGCTGGTGTACAGCACCAGTCTGCAAACCAAAGGGTCGCCAGTTCAATTTCCAGTCAGGGCACATGCCTGGGTTGCAGACCAGATCCCCAGTTTGGGTTGAATGAGAGGCAACCACACATTAATGCTTCTCTTCCTCTCTTTCTCCCTCCTTTCCCCTCTGTCTAAAATTAATTTGCAAAACTCTTAAAAAATAAAAAAGTCAAGAAATATAGCAATGAACATGTGTATGACTTACCTGTAAGTACAGAGTGCCATTTAAAATATTATTGGACCAGATAGAAAAATTATTTCAAATTTAATTATAGTTGTTAAAGTCTCCTTCAATCCTTGGGCATGACTAACTATATAGGTGAAATTAAATGAACAGACCCTGGACTTTTCAACACATTAGAAAGGGCAGACATCATCGTTCTCCATCTGTTCCTCGGGCTTCCTCTCACCTTGCTGCCCCATTCCTGATCCACATTCCTCAGTGTGCACCTTTTCTGAAGTTCCTCTCCTCCCACTCCCACACATGCATGCACACACATGCACACACACGCATGCAGACTTCCAGCTTGCTACTCTCTTGGCTTTGACAAAGCAAAGTGCCATGTTGGAGAGGCCCAGGAGACAAAGACCTGGGAATGGCCTCCAGCCAGCAATGAGCCAGGACCTGAGACCTTCAGTTCAAAAAAAAACCTCAAAAATCTGAGTCTTGTCAACAGCCGCTGAGTTAGCTGGAAGCGCGTCCTGCCCTGGTGGGGTCTTGTTTGCAGCCTTTGCAAAAACCCAGAGGCAGAGGATTCCTGACCCATAGAAACTGCATACTGTTTTAAGTGACTAAGTTTTAGGGTGATTTGTTAACAGCAATAGATAACTGATACAGACTATAACAACTCTCAGGAATTTATGAGAGGATTTGAGATCTACAGATCCAACTGCCTAAGATAGGAACTTGGAATTTTAATAAAGAGAAATTAATTGAACTCAAAATGGTCATGTGCATCTTTATGTGCTTGAAGACTAGGTATCAAGTCAGAAGAAGAATGAAGTTTGTTTAAAAAGTCTTCTTGAACACACAAATAGTTATTCCATTCTGCACACTGTTAGGGATGGCCTGAGATCTCATCTGGTGTCATCAGCAAGCATGCAGCACCCATTTTATTAACACCACAGTGTGAGGAATATGCACGATAGTCTCTTTTTTCTGGTTCCTCGTAGCACTGGACTGAGCTTCTCATCCTGTGATTTTGTGTGGTAGAAAGAACTCTAGGATAAGCCCCAAGTTCCACCTTCTGGGTAGAGATGCCCTGAATAACCCCTTACCCTTGAGTGTGGTACATATGATGATATATCATTCTTATAACTCTGTTCCAGTACATGAAAAAGAGATTTTTTTCCAGATGTAATTAAGGTCCCTAAGCAGCTGGTTTTGAGTTAACCAAAGAGAGATTATGCTGGGTGGGACAGACCTAAGCAGGTAAACCAATAAAACAGAAACAAAAAATAGCAATAGATGTTCTGTTGGTACTGAAGAAGCAAAATGCAATGTTGTAGAGAGGGCCACGAAGCAGACAAAGGGATTGACAGCCAACCAAAGTAGTATGGAAGTGGTCCTTTAAGCTGAAAATATCTGAACAGTCAGCTGCCACAGAAATGAACATCTCAACTTAAGCTGAACCTCTGAAAATAAAGCTGCCATCAACGTCTCTCCCAGGGTGCTTCTTGTTTGGGACAAGGCTGACCCTTAACACCAGAAAGTGTGAGTTCAACTGCTCCTTACAATAAAAAAGCCCAATAGAACCTCCCATATTTCCCCATTAAAGCCTTACCCACCTCCCCCTTTTGTTAAATTCAGTAGCTATGCCTTTTCTTCTGGTTATTCAGCAAGCTACTATCTCTGAATGCTCCCACATGTACAGTGTGCATGAATAAGTAAATGCTGCCTTCTCTCCTGCCGTATCTACTGTCAATTAGTTTGCAGACCACCAAATCAGTGTTACTATTGGAAGAGGAAAAGTTTTCCTCCCAACACAAGAAATAATGCACAGCTTCTACTAGTGGTGAGTCATGCTTCTAAACCCAAGGAATTCCATTCCATGAACAATCAGCAAGATAGCAAGAGGGGCCTCAGCCTCAAATGATAATATAGCTTTGGCCAACCAACACTGTGATTTCAATCTAGTGCAGTCTAGCCTGCAGATAAGAGGAAATTAGGCAAGGCTTTGCATTGAAAACAGCATTAAAGGGGGTGCTGGGTGACCAGGCTCAAATTCAAGCTCAATCCGTTAACTCTGGAGGCTCATCAGATTGTTAACCATTCTGACTTTCAGTTTTCAAAAGTTTTTAAATTAAAATACTCTCCACACTTATATCACAGGATTCTTACAAGGAACATATGAAACCATGTTCAAGGAAGTTCCTTAAAAGGGATATATATACAAATTAAATTACTGTTATTTTGTTGTGGTGACGTAACTAGTCACAAAACACTCATTCACTTGTTTTGGAAAACATGACCTAGACAAATCTACATTGGGGTGGCTGTACCAGCTCACATAACAGGGAGGACAGGAGGAATAATGATTTAAATTGCAGAGTTTAGGTTTGTTAATGTTTCTTGAAAACGAGATTTGTTTCCGTCATTTCTCTATGACTTAGCAAATGATGAACAATCAAAATTACCCCATTTCGTATTGTTTGGAACAACAACTAAGCAATGCTCCCATCTTGGGAAAATTGACGGGTGATGTAGACCAAGTGCTAACCCTCTTCCTTTCAGCATCTCTCCAGTATTGTCTACAAAATCACTTCAGGAGGAACTTCTGGTTGGTTTCTCAGTTTGGCTATAGTTCCATTTCAAGTTCTGCAAAATTATGGGTTTAATACACATCAGTGAAAATGTATCAAGTCAATTTCATCTGTGAACCTTCAGACGAAAAGGCCCAGTACGCTAAGGTTTGACGTGCCCGTGACAGTGCAGTTCCAACATGTGTATCCTGACCTGAGAATGCAGGCTGACTCCATCGGAACAAGAACTGCCCTTCCCTGCCTCTGCTGAGCACTTAGCTTGCTTGTGTGTGGCACCCCATGCCTCCCTCTCCTCACCTCTTCTGTTACTGTGATATGACCCAGTGCTGAGGTTTTTAAGATTCCTGCTTCCCGGTAACAGGTTCCCTGCATATTTATTACCTTGGTACCTTTTGTGATAATCAAGCCAACACTACAGGAGTGGGGGGGCATGGGCACCCTCCGCCATGAACCAAAAGAAGACTGAAAGGGTAGGGTTCTTTTTTTTAAAGATTTTATTTATTTATCTTTAGAGGGGAAGGGAAGGAGAGAGGGAGAGAAATATCAATGTATGGTTGCCTCTCGTGTGTCCCTGCTGGGAACTGGCCTGCAACCCAGGCATGTGCCCTGACTGGGAATCAAACCGTGATCCTTTGGTTCACAGGCCCGTGCTCAATCCGCTGAGCTACACCAGCCAGGGCTAGGGTTCATTTTTGAGGCCCCTTCTCTAAGGTGGAGGATTAGCAGGAGGCACCCTCTTCACTTCCTCTGGGAAGACAGGAAGTTCTGGAGTGCTCACCCTCTCGACTTCCCTTTATGGAAGTCTTCATGCTGGTCTTCTTTTGCGAGCACACACATTCTCTTCTCTGTGGCAAAGCTTTTGTGTCCCCACTTCTGGAGGCTTCCTTTTCCCTGAATTCACATTCTTCTGGTCTGCGGCTCCCCCTCATCAACTAGTAGTTGTTATTAGATGTTGTTACTAACCCTTGTTCATTAATTTTTTCTGTCTTTGTATCTTGCTTGCCACCTGCAACTCCCATATAGAGACACTTGGTTTTAAGATAGATTGTAAGCTTTCTAAAAATTAAAAAAAAAAACTATGCTCCATAATCTCCTGTGTCCACTACTGCACCCAGCTCTGTTAATAAAAAAAATATTTGACTTCAGTCAGAGGATCAAAATCGTTCACATGGAAGTGAAATACGGTAACTACTTCTACTTGTAATCATTCTTACAGGTTAGACCATCAGTGACACACTTTTTCTTTACCATTTCCTCTCAAATTTCTCAGAATATTAGTCTATACAGACTGGCTCCCTCTCCCTAACTTTGGTTCCATCTTTTCTTAAAATTTAATATATTTTAAAAATTTGGTTCCCTCTTTAATCCACTATGGCAAGTCATATGCACTCTCTATAAAGTATCATCGATCTCTACTAAAGGAAGCCCACCGGCCACTTCTCTGACCTCATTCCTAGATCCGAACACAGAACATGGTAGGCATGTAGTTAATGCTGTTGAGTAAGTAAATGGGTGAATGCTGCTGAGCCTTTCTGGAACACTTGGTACTGATACACTACCTTGAACTGTTTTCCTCTTTTGGCTTTCGGGACATGACTCTTCTAGTTTTTCTGCTCTTACTGTTACTGTCCCGTCACTGGCTCTTGTACTTTCACCTTGTAAATGAACATCTTATCCAAAGCTCTAGTTAAGATTTCAACTTGCTCCATGCTTTCCCTTGGATGATCTTGTCCATTTCTATGGCCTCATGCCTATAAAAGATGAATCAGAAATTGATATCACCTAACCTCTCCTGCATGCCATACCCGGGTCCACTTACCAGGCAACTAAATGTCATTGCTCCATGAAAATCTTAAACTTCAAATGTCCCAGATGGACATCAGTGCCTTCTCTTTGTCATGTACTTCTGTCATACTTAATTATCACATCAGCCTTCTATTTCATCCTTGGGTGCAGCTTCGGTTCATCAGTCTGAAAGTCCCATTGCATTGACCCCCAGATGCTCTCTCAGACATGCCCACTTCTTTTCCATTCTATTGCCTAAGGCCTGGATTTCTGGGGGGGGTCTACTGAAGTACTTCTAGGCACTTTGGTTTGGGTGCCACAAACTCTCTTTCAATGACTTATCCAATCACTTTTATTTAGTTTGGAAGTCCATTGGTTCTAATTTAATTACTTAGTTCTTACATGACAATATAAAATTACTATAATTAATTTTTGCTTACCCCATTGACTAAATTGATCAGCTACTAGAATTTTTTGGAGACAAGGACCTAACCTTATTTCCAGCACACAGTCTTGCTTCAGTCTCCGAACGCATGACCAGGGCTTCATGGACAACACAAGAAAACTTTTGTCATCAGAGATAACACACGATATGTGTCATAAGCCAAAAACACCTCTAGAATTGAATGAATTGTCAAAAATGACACTCCTGTAATTTAATATGTATCCTTCACATGACAGATAGATGTATATAAAATACATTTTCAAATATTAGAATTAAACCCCATCTATCCCACAGAAGACTGACATGAATCCTTTGGTAGAGGAAAAATTAAGAGTCATGTTGTGACTTCTCTCTGGCTACACCTGTATCTCCATGGTGTGGAAAGCCTTCTCCCTGGGCACATGTCAGAGACAGTGAGCTGAAGGAGAGCGGGTTGGGTTCCTTTCTTCAGTCTTTTGCACAGCACAGGGATCCCAGAGACTAAAACTGAGAAACCCTATTACATCGATGTCTCCCAGGAGTAGAGAAGTTCAGTACTCATCACGGTTCCTTTAAACGTGCTGGGTAGATTCCTTAGTCCAATGGATCAGCCAACAGCAAATAGTTCAAGAGCAGCCGTGTTGCCATTAAAGGGCAGAAAAGCAAGCTGCTCCAATTGCCAACTTGGGTGAAACTATTATGCCTTCTTTTCACATGAGTTCCTTTTCAAGGACTATCAATATGGATGCCAGAAAAATAATTAAAAAAGACCCCAAGAACCAGAGAAGTCCGAAGTTCCCGTCAAACCCAGCTTGGCGCGCCTTCTCCCTCTCTCTGTAGCATCTCATCGCCTGGCACAGCCATGTGGGATCTGCGGTTGTACGCACTGTGCTGCTGAGCCAGCGACAACAGCTCACAAGCTTCTGAACCTGGCAACACAACACTGGTGAGCGCAGCTTCCAGCAACAAAAGGTTCTGGGCTGGCAGGAACCTACATCCAAAATAGGATGATTTAAGAGGAAAATCAGTCCATCAGCAACATTTGTCAGGTAATTAGGAAGAGCAATAATCAGCTGCTTTCCTACAGCAGTGGCACTGAACCAGTAATGATTCTGACCCAGGGGGTATTTGACATCAAGTGGACACAATCTGTGTTGTCATCACTGAAGGGGGCAGTTGCTGGCACCTAGTGAGTAGAGGCCAGGGATGCTGCTGAGCACCCTGCAGCACACCTAGCATCTCCCCCAGCACGTTCAACTGGCCCAAATGTCTGCCAAATCAAGGCTGAGAAAGCCTCTTCCAGTGGAAGCCTTCCAGGCAGATCAAGGAGATTGCAGAGGTAGAAACCACACACTCCGAGTTGCGCCCTCTGCCTGTGATTCACACAGTCCTCACACCTGCAATCACTTCTCACAGGCTCTCAGAGTGCCATTCTGCCCTGAAGCTGGTCTAAAACTTGTAGCAACTGAAAACAATCACACAGGAAGCACACGGAAAGTCCAACAAATATGTGGGTTTGGCACTTGTTTTTACTAATCTCTACTTCAAAATTTCTTCAAATTTACTTCAAAATTTCTTTCAAATTTCAAAATTGTGCTGACAATTTCTCAAGGTAAATCTTTCAGGCAAAAATGAAACCATCCAGACAGTTATCTTGCATTCATTGGTCTCCATCTCTACTCCAGAAGCTTCTGTGTGGCACCAGTTTTGTGGAGACAATAATTTATCTATGTGTTACTTAACTTATTAAATAAATTGAACACCTACTGTGTGCAAGGCACTGTGATGAGAGATGTATATGTGGCTGAGAAGAGGTGGGGGTTAGGGAGATTGTGATAACAACACTTATTAGGTGAGGAAAGGAAAGGTGGGTTCCTTCTATCGATACTTCTTCTGCCTCATCTTCTCCATAGTAACAAGCACTTGGTAGATATTTATTGAATATCTATTATATGCCATGCATTGGGTCAAGGACATGGAAATCAAATAGTATACAAGACTTGTCTAGGCTCTTTCCTTGCAGAGTTCATATCACAGTGGAGAGAAATATGCAGAAAAAAAACCATTATCATAAAGTGTGATAAATGCTATGATAAACAGTATAATACCTTTCAATAAAACAGTGGTACAGTCCTGAGCTGAATACGATCTTCTAGAGATAATTAATAGTCAAAGCTAAAGAGTGGGAATAAGACCCCAAACACATGCAAGTATTAAGTTTATACTTTTTTAATGTCAATGTGCATACAGATCACTAGAGGATCTTTCAAATGCCTGCATTTCCAGATTCATCATGACCACTCTGCCTGATGCAGTGAGTCAGAGAGAGAATGAACCAAGGATGACTAAATAAGAAAAATGAAAGGGAGTGTCCATGAAGAAAATGTGGCAAAGATTAGGGAAAAAAATGGCATATCTGTCAGCCATGTTGGCCTTGGCTATTTTAGTGAAGCCTAGAGAGGAATCCAAAAGGACATGTCTGTTGGTGAATAATCTGGAAAAGAACATCATGTTCCTCCTGATATTCTGCTCTGCCTCCACTTCCAAAGGGTTTGGATGGCCCAAGAAGGAAAGGGCAAGCCTAGAGCTAGAGAGAACTGTGCTTTATCTACAAGGGCACAAATAATCTGATTCACACAGCAGACTGTCAGGTTCTTCCCCCTTCACTGCCCTTGAAGATGTTCGATGAGCTCAAAGGGAGTTGGACTTGCAGGAGCCTTTAGTAGGACTTCGCCCAGCATCCTAGGCTGCTCAAGGTGGATCTCTCTCCCTCGGTTGCTGGATTCCAGCTACACCAGGCATCTTTCTGCTTATCAGATACACCAAGCTCATTCCAACACAGCCCTTGTGCTTGCTGTTCTCACTGCCAGCAGTGCTCTGCCCCAAGTGGTTTGCATGGCTGGCATCTTTCCATTCAAATCTCAGCTTGAATGCCACCTTCTTAAGTAAATCTTCCTTTATCTAAAGACTCTAATCCATTCTACCCTCTCAGATGCCTATGAGACCCTAACACATGATCATGTTTTATTTTCTTCATAGTTTGTATCACTAGCTCCAAGTTTCATTTTATTTCATTGTTTACTTATTGTCTATCTCCCCTCACTAGATTTTAAGTTTTGTGAGAATAAGAATCAAATTCTTCTTACTACCACACCCCTAATGAAAGGCACCATGATGGCCACATAAAAGAGGCTCAATAAATATTTGCTATGTGAAATAAACCTCAATATGCTCATCTGTAAATTCTATCTCCACATAAAGATAATAAATAATAACCAGTAAACAAGGATCACAGAAAATACTGGATAAATATTAGCTTTTATTATCACTGTTAATTATCACTCTACATTATTAATTCTGAGCATTAATTGCCTGGAACAAAGTAGGTTTTCACCAAATGTTGGCTGAATGAATGAATGAATGAATGGGAATTGCACCAAAAAGTTATAAACACGATAGCTGCCATAAGCTCTGAGAATTCTCAATGAAAATATTGCCATAGCATCCAGCTGTGTTAGACAGATAAATCGTTTTCAAGTCCTCTCTCTTTTCAATTTCCTGGACCGTGAGTTACTTTTCCTGCACCAGATGCAGCAAGGTCAAAGCTTACCATCTCTGGAAGGCTCTGGTCCTTCTGCACATGTCATTCTAGATTCTTAGCACAAATGTAGGTTTGATATCCAGAGATAGACCCCACTGCTCATCCTGAACCCAGGCCAGCTGTAGAGGCTCAAGTGTAGGACAGCTTACTGCTTGACCATGTCTTCCCCCAGTAGTTTTGATACCCACAGACACGCCATCTGGACTTCTAGGAGCAGACTAAGGGCGTGGCATATAGCCAGACAATACCTTCATGAGCAACCTGGGACCATAGCAAGGACATTGAGTTCTGCAGCACTCTTGTGGTCAGAGCCACATTGCCCAGGTAACCAAGCCCATTCACCACCCACCCCCAGGACAAGATGGTGGCAGTAGGAAGTTCTTACACTGAGCATATGCAAGGCTCGCAAGATAATTGGATAAGAGGGTTCCTACCTCCTTGGGTACCAGATTGGAGTGGAACCAAGGGAAGGCAGGCACATGTCCAGTAGAAATTAAAATGGTGGCAGGGGAGGTTTTGGACCAAAGAGGCTTATCAGTCTAGCCAGGGGAAAGAAGTGATTGGTTGCGAGATGAATTTGCCCCAAAGTGCATGAAAGTTTGGAAAGTTAATTGGTCATTCTGAGAAATCACCTGGTCCATTTCACACCCATAACTAATATAAACCCAGGGGAACAAAGAGATCTCTCTGTCTTGCTCCTGGCTGCTGCTCAGAACAAACACTCATATGGTGTACTGGCCTGTTTTCTGAATGGGCAGTCACGTGGCCCATGGCCTCCAGGAGAGAGTCTCTCTTCCTCGAATTCACTGGTGCCTTTGTGTGCTCTCCAGCTTGGGGGCTGGGACCTTGTGGCCCTAGAAGCCACGTGGCCAGTGGCAGTGCTGGTCCCACGTGGAGCCTTCAGAAGGGAGCCTGAGGCCAGACAGCAGCCAGGAACAAGCTAAGCTACTGGATAACTGCTTAGAACCTACCTTGGGCTCCAGAGGATAGTACTTTAAAATGGAACAGGAATTCTGGGCTTTTTGTTTTGGTCTTGCTGATGCCCGCTGGGCTTTGCCTGGGTTTTACAGAGGAGATGAGCTTTGATATGGGTAGTCCTCCATCCCAGATCATTTTGCCTTGGGATAAAAACCTTTTTCCTTTTTCACCAGCCTCTGCCTCTAGAGTTTACCCTTGGTGGCAACAGGGAGCTGAGTCCTACTTAGGTTCAAAAACTTAGGACAGATACCAAAAACTGAGCATCAGTGTCAGCCAAAGAAAGAGATTTAGTCATATCTAGATAACATGCCTCATTGGAAAAGGAAGAAAAGTTGGCAAGAGAGATGTGATTGCCACACAGCCCAGACTTCCTTCCTCCTCTTCAGAAACTAGTTGTTTAAGATGCTGATGGCATTATTATTACAGTTTGCATTCAACACTATCTTGTATTAGTTTCGGGTGTACAGCCAGTGGACAGACATTCATTATAAGTTACAAAGTGCTCCCTTCGATATTCCCAGTACCCACCTGGCACCACACACAGTTATTATAATATTATTGACTCCATTCCCCATGCTGTTCTCTCATCCCCATGACTGTTCTGTAACTGCCAATCTGTACCTCTCAGTCCCTTCCCCCTTTTTTACCAAGTTCCCATGCCCCTTACCTCTGGCAACCATTACTCTGTTCTCTATACCTAGGAGTCAGCTTCTTTTTTTTTGGGGGGGGGTAATTTATTTTGCTCTTTAGATTCCACATATAAATGATAGCATATGGTATTTAAGATGCTGATGTCTTTGAAATGTCACCTCCATCCTCTGGTTTCTCCTCTAGAACCTCCCTATATGGGCACCCCCAGGGCAGCCTTGAATATCTGTAAGAACAGGAACAGCCCCAGTACCTGGGCAGACAGAATGAATAGCTTGGGGAAAGGGAGGAGCAGATTCGATAAAACCAAATCCATGTCACTAAAACCAACTATTCTGAAAGAAAAAAATCTCTTTTGAGTTTTTTCTCTAAGAAGAAAACAAATTTGAAACATGGCAAATCAACAATCCAATGATTATAGTCTCTTAGTCTCAAGAGCCAGAGAGGCCTCTGAAGCCTATTTAGCTTTGTTCTTGCATGTCTGGCACTATAGGTTTTCCTTTTATAAATAATGAAAATCTGAAATAACACAACATTACTATTAATCATGTTTGTGCTACAGAAGGAACATCTCCTTGAAATATAAGCCTTTGATTCTCTAATGCCCTCACAAGACACCATTTCTTGGCAACAGCTGGATATTCTCTTATCAAACAAGTGTTTGCAGCATGAGGATTATCTCTTCCTTTGATCTTTCTTCCAGTCTCCCTCTCCCTTTCTCCAGCTTTGGGTCTGGAGCTCTGGATATGTCCAGAACAGCATTACGTCCCCTTGCTTTCAATCTCATGGCAAAGCTAAGATTATAAGCAATATCTGTACAGCTGGGGCACATATATAGACTGATTTCTAAAAACAAACACTATTGGCCCTAAGAAGATTCTGAATGGCATCGCCTTAATGCTACAGAAAATTTTGTCCCAAACTTCCAAGGACACTCATATACATTACATTCCCCCCCCCCAAAAATTCCTAAACCATTCACTTTGAAGTACATATTTATTATAAAGCATTATTTCTTGCAATGAGTTTGCTGATGCAGAGCCTTAATCATGGAGGTCATCTACCTACCTGCCTATCTATCCATCCAAAAATGCATGATGAATGTTGTTGTTTGTGAAATGAAAATGTCATGCAATAAAACTCAAAATGTATCCACTGAGTACTGATTTACTAAGTATTTAAAAGGCACCTGGTTTGTGTCCTGCACCAGGCTAGTACTGGATATTAGAGAAGAATATCTCTGACATTCAGGACATTTTTTAGTCTCTCGTGGTAAAAACAAGACAGAAAAGGAAACTGTGGGAGCAATGATACCAACGGTCTCATACAGGGACTGGTGGTCTTGCTCTCCACATTCACCCCACACCCCAGCATACGTATGTTGTTTTATTGGCTGCAAAGCAAATGTGATAATATTGAGGGGTAGTTTTAAAATAAAGAGATATGCCATTTCACACCCTGACTACACTAGGGAAAACTGTCCATTTATCCACATATCCTTTCATTGTGGGTCCATATGCATCACGTTTTACATAGCTTGGTCATTGTATACTGAACACATTGACTTACATCATCAATGCTTTTCCGCGGTATGACAGTCTTCAAACGCTGATTAAAGGATCATATTACATTGCATATGCTGATAAATACTTTAATGACCCCTTTGTTGTGTCTCGTGTTTTTTTCCTTGTTTTATTTTTTAATAACTATAAATTTAAGCTTAAGGAAGCTTGCCTTTGTCTTGAAAAAACAAAAACAAAAAGAAAAGAGCAAAGCTTTCATATCATTTGCTAACCTGACCTCATTTTAAGAGAAAAATGGTCAAGGCCCTGGCTGGTGTAGCTCAGTGGATTGAGGACAACCTCAATCCAGGACAACCAAACAACCACGGTTCAATTCCCAGTCAGGGCACATGCCTGGGTTGCAGGCCAGTTCCCATCAGGGGACACACAAGAGGCAACCATACATTGATATTTCTCTCCCTTTCTCCTTCCTTTCCCCTCTGAAGATAAATAAATAAAATCTTTAAAAAGAGAGAGAGAGAGATGGTCATGTTCTTACAAAAGATAAAAGTTATATCATGAACAGTGCCAGTCTATATCCAATGGCACTAAGAGGAGACAGTAGCATTGTTGACAAAATTACTATCCTCTGGTGGCATTTGTGGAAAAGCCCTTGAAAATTTCTAAATGACAGTAAACTGTCAGGAAATCCTAACAGGGTCATCCAACCTGTAGCCCACAGTCTGTGTGTAGCTCAGGATGGCTATGAATGTGGCCCAACACAAAATTGTAAATTTACTGTGAGCATCCTGATCACCAGTGTTTTGAACTGTGTATCTGATACGTTGGCTAATTCTTGGTCACTTTGAGTTATTGGCTCTGGGGCTTTGAGTTCTTCTTGAGCCATGTTTTGGTCTGTTCACGCCTCAAAAAATGAGGAGAGGCTTAGGAACCTCCAGGACATCTTTAAACGCTCCAACATCTGAATTATAGGGGTACCAGAAGGGGAACAGAAAGAGCAAGTGGAAAACTTATTTGAACAAATAATAAAGAAGAACTTCCCCGATCTGGAAAGGAAATAGACTTCCAGGAAATCTAGGAAGCTCAGAGAGTCCCAAAGAAGTTGAACCCAAGAAGGAACACACCAAGGCACATCATCATTACATTAGCCAAGATTAAAATGAAGGAGAGAATCCTAGAAGCAGCAAGAGATAAGGGGACAGTCACCTACAAAGGCGTTCCCATCAGACTGTCAGTGGATTTCTCAAAAGAGACCTTACAGGCAAGAAGGGGCTGAAAAGAAGTATTCCAAGTCATGAAATTCAAAGACCTACAACCAAGACTGATCTATCCAGCAAAGTTTTCATTTAGAATGGAAGGACAGATAAAGTGCTTCTCAGATGAGATCAAATTCAAGGAGTTCATCATCACCAAGCCCTTATTATATGAAATGTTAAAGGGACTTACCTAAGAAAAAGAAGATAAAAAAGATGAACAGTGAAAAGACAGAAAACTCAGAGTTATTAACAACCACACCTAAAACAAAAGCAAATTAAGAGGACAGGTAGATCAGGAGTGACCATAGAAATGAAGATCATGTGGAGGGTTAGCAACAGGGGAGTGGGAGGAGGAGAAGGGGGAGAAGATACAGAAAATAAGTAGCATGGACAGTAGGTAAAAAATAGATAGGGGGGAGGGCAAGAATAGTAGGGGAAATATAGAATCTAAAGAACTTGAGACACGTGGTCATAAACTAAAGGGGGGGATGGTGGGGAAGGGGGTGTGCAGGGTGGAGGGGAATGAAGAAGGAGAATAGAACAACTATAATGTCATAATCAATTAAATATATTTTAAAAAATCATAAATTTACTTAAAACATTCTGAGATATTTTTTGTGTGTGATTTTTGTGTCCCAATATATTCAGTGTGTGGCAAAAGATAACTGTTCTTCATCCAGTGTGGCCCAGAGATACCAAGAGGTCAGACACTCTTGTAAGGTGTTTTACAGACCAGGAAGGGAATGTGGTTAGTAAAATGCTGCAACAAAGTTTGAATAAAACACTGCATGTGAGTGTTACTGCAGCTTGGGTATGTAAAAATAGGGTTGTGCGTTGGGTCATGCCTGCAATGGTGTCAAGTTGAAATCAGCTATTACAACAACACACCACTTCCAGGGTCACAAGCTTCCCCAGGGCCTTTCCTTCCTTGGTAGGTGCCAGCAGAGGGTAGTCACCCTCATCTTCCAACATAGATGCCTCCTCCCGGGGCCAAATCATGAGCAAGGAAGGGAGATGGAATGGATACCTTACACAGTTCTGCAGAAAAAAATGCCCCTTTTCCAGGCATACTCCCCCTGACCCTTAAAGAAAGAGAACATTTAGGGGCATGACGTGGAACTCCTTAGGTGCAATGTCGCCAGGCCTGCTGGGCCAGTCGGACACCCAGTCCACACTTTTCTGTAAAACATCAATTTTTTTCTCTCCTTCTACAACCTCTTCCAACCTCAAATGTGATCTGCTTCTCCTCCTGGGCAAAGGCTGTCATGGTGAACTACTCTGTCCTGGTTCATACTGTGCATCCCAAACAATCTTCTGTCTCCACTGGGGATAGAGGATGAGGAAAGATGTGCTCCAGTTCCCCCAGCCCCTTGGTCATGGCCATGATCACTGCCCCTGCTGCTGTTCACTATGAGGCCAGCTGACAGGGTCAAGGCGATCCCCCTTCCCCATGGGGTTGGATGAGACATTAGCTACATCTGGGAGAGCTATGGCCACAGCTGGACTGGCTCCAGTGCTTGGCCGGCGAAACAGCAAACTGAGTCCCCAGCCTCCTTTTGTTGTTTGACTTAAGAAAATTCTTTCTTAAGAAGTGTTTTTATTGCACCAAACTATTTGTATTGTCTTCTGCTGAGAACTGTTCAGGCTGGGCTTACACTGTGGTCAAACACACTCTCCACATTCTTACCAACATGTGGTCTCTTCAGGAACAAGGAAATAATGAGAGGCAAATACGCTCCCGTGGCGACCAGGCCTACCCTCGGGACCCCAGGTTGCGAGGAAAGCAGAACAAAAGTAATCATCATAAAGCCTGTCATTCTGTGTGGCACTTGTTAGAGCTTATGTTTAATTTGGAAGTTGACACTTGACTCCACAGGACTGCATGTAACTAAAAAACAACTCACTAGTTAAAATTTCTTGTACGAACCAAGCAAATATTCTGCAAAGGAGCGAACCCAGGATTAGATCATAAGAGTCGCAAATTCTGGGCCACATAAAGGAAGGACCACGTTGAGCAGTCTGAGTTTCAGTGTCAGAACAGGCAGACAAGAGGAGATACAAGCACCGTTTGGTTTTAGCACTGGACTTGGAAGAGCCAATCCAAAGCAAGTCAGCAACTACACATCGAACACCTGCAGCGTGAAAGGAAACACAATGCTGGACAGCACAAGAGACGCCAAAGTAAACGAGGTGAACTCTGGCTCTAATAAACCGAAATGAATGGTTTCAAAAGAACAGTCCCTGCCTTTAAGAAAATTTGAGTGTTACATTCCAGAGACCTTCCAAAGAGGATTAATTGACTTTCCACTATTCATTTCTAACTGTGACAGTGCTTAACTTGCCTCAGATTTGGGTCTGTGAATTAGCTTCCTGGTCATAAAAGTTTTTCTATCTTTATAATTGGTTCAGGCAGCCGTCATTCTGACTTTGGGGTGGGAACAAGGTTTTCAAGCTCGTTGATGAGTAGTCTTTGAGTCTAAGCCTTGTTTCTGCATTTCACAACGTGCTAATTAGGTTTTGATTGTTTTTAGTCACCTACTACAGAAGAAATACATGAATATATCTTTTTACAATATTTTATTTAAAAATACACAGCTGGACTAGTAAGAATATAAGGAAATTTTCCAATCATCAAAACCTAACCAAAGAGCAGATAGATTCCAATAGACTAAGCCAGCCCTGGAACCTTGAATGTCATGAGGATATTTACTGATATAAAAACATAGGGCTTTGGTGTTTCCAGGTACAAAGGAGAAAGGTCTGGGCTTGAAAAGTAGTGTTCACATAAAGCTAAGACCCTCTCACCCCCACAAAGGGCTATAGTATAGCCCTATAATCTCAACAAAGTGAGGCTTCCCTACATCAAGGGAGTTGGCAAAGCAATTTGTCCACCTTGGCCTTGGCTCTAGATTAGGACCAATAAGTAGAAAAGGGAGTAGGAATTATTTTTGACAGAAAAATAAGTACATACCTGGGGAAGTGCACACTGTGGATTCAATTATTTGGGGGATTTTTTAAAACCTAGATGGTGGTTATGAGAGTGATTGTTATATTATTCTTCTATCAGCATTTATGTCTTTAACATTACTGTGTCAAGGGGGAAAAACAGAAGTAGCCTGAAATGAATAAAACAATTATTTTCAAATTAAAAAAATTTAAGATATGATTAATTAATGCCAATTAAGATTAGAATGCCAGCCTCTCATATTGAACTCTCATGTTGAACTCTAAGTGTTTTCTCTACACTTAAAAAAAAAGAATGTCTGAATTCAAGAAATCCTAGAAGTTATATATTTTATCATGGCATGTGGCTGAGTTCAGTCTCAAGAGTAAATCATTTCCAGGAGGCCTAAGATTAACCAGTACTGTGTGGTTCTTTGGAACAGCTCCAGGACAGACTTTCTGCTTGGTACGGCCTTGAAGACAATACCCATCTTGGATCTAGATTGAAAAATCCACCAACAAGCGGTTTTTGACGTTGGGGCCGAATTATTGGCAGATCCATGTTTCCATTCAGTTCACACTGATCTTGCCCACTTCTGAATTCTTAGAGCATGTACACATCCTAACCACATACTTACTCTTATTCCTCATTTCATAGATATGTAGATTATCTTTTCAATAAGACCTCAAGCTTCCAAAGAATAGATTTATTTTGCAGTCCCTACATTGCTAAGCAAACTTACAGCTGAAAGGGATATTATCTGCTTTAAACCTGCCGTCATATTTGATACAACTAATCCTATGAAATGACTTGCTCTACATCACACAGTGTATCAACAGAAGACCAATGACACAATCTAAATGGGATAATTCAAGGAGAGTTTATTTACAATGAGACCATGTGAATGGGGTACAGAGAGACCACAGATTATAATGTAGTCTCAAGACCAGAAATGGTTGAAGGCAGCAAAGAATAAAGATAAGGAGTAGCAACTGGAAGGAGAGGGGTGCACTGAAGGCCGGCTTGAGAGAAACAAGGGCCTTCAGTGAAAACACTCGCCCATCCCAAAGCTCAGAGAGAGACCCAGGGCAATAATCCCCAACAACACTTTCCTATATCCACTTAAGTTACCTCCAATGGTCAAACCAGTTTGTAAGTTGGAGAACACAGAAGCCCATTATGAATTCTATCATAGCCATCTGGAGCCAACGGCAAGGTGAAGGAGGGTGGAGAGGTCTGAGGGAAAGCAGTAATACCTAGGACATACATCTTGAGCTGAAGTAGAGTTCTCCTATTTCTAAGTCCACTATCCACCCAAACATAACTCTTCTCAGGTTACTCAAAATGCCTAATGAATTGAATTCAACTAAACTGAATGAAAGCTCCTCAATAAAAAGGTAGATCTGGGCACCTAATGTTGAATCGGGGCCCAGTGAGGGTGGTTCTCAGACCTTTTAGAACTAGAATCAGATCCAAGAGCTGTACTCAGAAGCAGATGGGAAGCCAGAGTAGTACCCAGGGCCAAGTGAGTAGAATGTTCCAAACAACCAGATCCATTCAGCATCCTCTTTTGCTAAACAGTGACACAACCCAGCATATGGCAAACCAGACACTTGTGAAGTGTAGGACCATTGCCAAAGACAGATCTGGTCTAGTTGAAAAGAAATATGCTAGTTTTTAGAATTCTAGAGTTAATTCTGTTAATTCTCCTCATACACTTTCTCTGTATGAGGAGAGATCTAGCAGATGAAGAAGTTCAAGGACCATTGGCATCTTTTGACCCACAACTAAGATCCTTGCCCCAGTCAGAGGCAGAACTGAAGTCCAGGAGAAAGGAATCAATGCACACCTGTTTGTGGGCTCAAAGGCAGCGGTCCTAAACTTCCACTACAGCAAAGTCCCAGAGATACCGATTAATTGAATAGGAACAAAAGCCACTTACCAGGACTAATCATCAGCCCGAGAACACTGACATGCATACACATGACAAGAACAATGGTGGGGACATTTCAGGATGATATAGGAGATGTCTACCAGACCTCTCTCTCTGTCCTTCTCAAATCTGTAGTTAACATGAATGGTGTGCTTTAGTCATTTATGGACATAACTTGCTGGTCAAGTAGAACAGTGCAATAGCACTGTGTAGATTATAGGACTGTCTATATATGACAATTGTTATTATGACGCACTGTGAACTTCCTAAGGGTCCCAGGAAGGAATACCCAATTCCACCGGTTAGCATGGCTACCATCTGGGGAGATGGATTCACTGCTAGTGCCTGCATCACAAAGAGAGTTTCCCATTGCAGTTGGGTGGATAAGGTCAGAGGGCATGTCTTCTCTAGAGCCCCAGCTGAATTCCTGGGCCAGTTCCCTCCTTCCCACCCCAGGAAATAGTAGCTAGAAGCAGATCATGAGACCTGGCTTAATACCAAGACGGGGGCTCAGGGTGCTGCTTGATCAGACTGAAAAGAAATAGTCTGCCTAGTAAGGCAAGGAGGCATAGCTGGTAACTGAAGAATCAACAGGAGAGGGGCAATCAGGCCTCTGAGACATCCTTGGAGATATCCCAAGGGAAGAAAAAAATGCTGGAACAGAGTACCACATTTATATTAATTACTCTCTGATTAGCAGCTAACTGTTGCAAATGAGTTCACCGCCCTTTTCTCTGACAGTTAGGAGAGCTGTCAGGCTGGGCACAGATCTGTGCTGTACACACCTGTGATGATTAGACCTCTCCAGGGAGGCCACAGATGCCTGAGGATGGTGACCGTGGATACACAGGCAGGGGGCAGCTGGGGATAATTGCCCACAGAGCAGTCTGATCCAGCAACGTGTCAGACTGGCTGGACAGGCTGAGCAGGAGAGTAGGACACAGGGGACTGAGAAAAGCCAACATCCTTGGGTATTATTTCAGCTCACTACTCACCAACACTACGTTATCATCTATTTATTGGCTTTCAGAATTCGTGAGGCATATCAAGGTGTCTGAACATAAACCCCATCAGACCATTAGACAACAAATGTAACTGCCTCTTCATGACGAAAAAATAATTCTTCCCGAAGAGCTTGGGATAGTCTTTTCAAACAGAAGCATAGCTATATGGCAGTGCAGCATTCTAGAAGCCAATTCGTAAGCACGGTGTGCATTTCTAGGACATCAACTTTACCTCACGTGTGAAGGAAGAAGAGATTATTTTCATAACATGCACATGAAAAAGGGCAGAGGACAAACTTTCGATTTTAAGATAAAACATGAGGAGGGGAAGACTTTCTTCCTTGTCACAAGTGTCCCTGAACAATGCCCAGACCCATGCACCCCCCTATTGGAGGGCTGCTGTTCAAATACAGCCATTAGATTCACTTGGGTGGAAAATGTCAAGGAATTCTGGAGATGTACGGCCCTATGCAGAGGCAAAGGGACAGGCAGTGGAAAGAGCCCATAAGGTCTTTTATAAACCTAGAAACCGAAGACAAACAACACTTTTTTTTTGTTGTTGTTAACCTTGACTCAATATTTTACTGCACCTGGCAACATCCTAGACACTGAGCCCAAAATAAAGTGGACTACTACAGAACCTCACGCTCAAGCCCTCCAGGTCATGCATTAACCTGGACGAAGGGTTCCTAAAGCAGAAGTAATGTCTCTTGTTTCCCTTCTTCCTGCCTCAGCCCCACCACCCCGATCCTCCACCCCAGCTTCCAACCAAAAACCATTCCCTCCTAAACTATCCGAACCATTTGTTACTCCAACAGTGCCATTGAATCAGTCATCATTTTCTGGAAGAACATGACCCCCAAGTATTTTGTCATTTCCTGTGATTTGCAATGAAACAATAGACCATTACACCCCAGAAGGTCACACTGTGCATCATACACATTGTCTTGTGTGAGGGCAGCAATGGAGCCAGGAGGAGGCCAAGGCTGAGCCGTGGGCTGTGGAATATCAGGCTCTGCCATCTTGGGGAAGGGACTGAGGCCACAGCCCTTCATGGACAGACACTGGGTCTTAATGTCATTGTCAGTTCCCTCTTTACTGTGTGCAGATTAGAAACATAAAAGTTGGAAGGGTGGTAGAAGAGTTGGGAAGGAATCATTTCAAGAAAAATGCCCTCTGATTGGGGTCTTCAGGGGAAACACACAGGAAAATGCAGCCAGTGGCAAGTGTCTCTCTCTCCCCAGCTCTGCTCAAACTTTTATAGCCACAAGTCTTTCGCAAATCAGATAAAACTCCCTACTCTCAGTGATCAAACTCCCAACGGTCAGGTTTTATGATAATGAAAAGGGCCTCACAAATATCAGGGCCTGTGTACAATGTATTCATTGTATTAGAATCAAAGAGTCGGGGCAAAATTGTAATTTTTTTGAATAATATAATCTCGTTGTCTACTAAGTCATTTCACATCCATGGTCATAGGGAGTGAATGGCATGGACTCTTGATTTTGATTGCCCCGTTCCACTACTTCTTAGCTGAGTGACAACAGGTTAAATGACTTCGTCATGTTGTGCCTCAGTTTTTTTAGGTGTGAAATAGGGAAACAATACGACAGACCAATGTCACTCAATGGGCTGTTATGAGGATTAAAACAGGTAATACAAGTAAAGGATGTGGCCTGGTGCTCAAACACTAAAGATATAACTATTAGAATTATGATTATTGTCGGGAAATTATTTCCCTGAGCTTCCTTATCCAACTTACTCTGTAGCTAAATAATTTCATGTTAGTGGTACCTGGTACTGTACTTCCTTTTATCTTTCTTCCTTAATTACTGATCTTTCATTATTTACTTTAATTATTCTGTGCCAAATGTGTAGTTGCCATAACATACTCAAGTCTTTTCAATGAAGACTGTGATGATACCTTTATTAAGTATTTCACCTATGAGTTTTTAAATAGACTTCTCCATATATGCAATTCTTATTCACAGAACAAGAAGAAACTTCTGGACGTATATAGCAGCTATAACAAAAGGGAATAGAAGAAACATGTGTCACTGAGCTTGATGTATTTATCTGTTATCTCTGAGTCTTCCTCAGCCCCAATGTGCACATCCTTTACAGTCATTTGGCTGTTCTGGAAACCCTAGCCCAGGCTATGTAACAACCTACAGATCTATTCTGGTGTTCCTCACCTTAAACAGCCAACTTCAGATGCCCCACGAAACAAGATGATGATAATTACCTTTTCTTTTATGAAGGCAAAGAGTAACATGAAAAGATGCAAAGGAATCATGCTGTGTGTAGGTAGCTACCAAACCCCTTCCCTCCCTAATCAGCCAACAGGTTAAATCTCTCACACTGCCCTTCTGCTGAACCTGCCCTGCTCAGCAATGCGGAGCAGGCAGGTTCCCTGCTCTGCTCTGGCAAGTGGCACCTCCAGTTCTCAGCAGAGAATTCATCTTCATGCAGCAGGATAATTACAGACAATAGGCCAGGCCATGGAACACAGATACAAAAGGGCATTACTTCTGCATTGTTCATCTTCCCCCGACTCCCTAATTCTGTCACATCAACCCTATATTGTCTGCAAGTTATTGGTTGTTTTCGCTCAGGCAGCTTTTCTCTGCAATCATGTGATGAGTCAACTCCATTATGTGAGGTTACAGGTAATCAAATCCTACTAGTCATTAAGCTCGTAGACTGAGACCCTTTCTTCTGCATTCTCTTGGCTTTATTTTCAGTTGAATTCTACTCACCAAGTAGATCCCTGATTTCCTTCCATTCTCCCAAGTTGAAGCAAAGACCTTTCCAATAACATTATCTAATCTCTGAAGCCCCGGAGAAGTTATTTTTCAGTAACAAAGAATTGGGAAAATATGCCTGGTATCAGGACCCCAAGCACTAAATGAGAATGTACCAAAATCCTCACTGCTTACGTTTCTGTTTGTGCATTTCTTGTCAGATAAAATGCCTCACATCCATGCCGGGTCAACCCTTAATTCCTCTCTAAAGGTGTTCCAGCCCCTATCTCTAAAGTATAAGTAATTTGAGGGCTGGTAGGGTCTATAAATTGTATTTCTTTTAGTAGTCTATGAAGTATTACAGAGTTGATGTGTAGCAGATATTTAAAAACAAAGACTAGTTGGCAAAAACCAAAGGGAAGGAAAGCTTAACTATAAGCACACTCTAATTTCACCTGATTTTAGCAAAAATTCAGACTCAAGTCAACTCAGGTGTCCTGAGCACTGAGATCTTATATCCTAGTAACCCATTAATAAAATGAGTTTGATGTAGTGACACGCTTCCCTTTACATATTTAATATAATTCCCATATCACTCATGAAGGGATAAACAACCTGGATTCTTCCAAATACATATTTTATATATTATTTAATATATTTTAATGTATTTAATATATTTTAATGTATATGCAAAATTATCAACCTTGCTTTAAGAGTTACTTACATATCTATTCTTTTTAATATGCTTATATTTTTATCCTTACTCAATATCTTTATAGATAATAGAAAGTGTGTTTTATTATTTAAAGACTTTAAGAATTCTGAACTTTAGAATAATTATTCAGAACATAGGTTCAATCTGGTCAACAGTCAAATTTATCAGCTTGCTCTTTCTTATAAACAACTTTTTCATCCCTGACTATTCCTTTACTTGCCCATTTTTCATTTTATCAATCCCAAAATTGGCCTTCAATATTTTTGAGGAGCACTATGTACAGGTAAGAGTGAACTTGGCAGAGCATAAACCAGGGTTTCATCCTAACACTGCCTTTTACTAAACTCTAGAGTGTTGTGAAATTTATCAACCGCTTGGTTTGCACATCTGGGTAGGATGAGTCTCACCCTTCCACTTCCCTTTCTTGGTCAAAATTGTCTTGGCTAATCTTGGAGTTTCATTCTTTAATATTAATTTTATAGTACATTAGTCAGATCTATTAAAAAATTTCACTGAGATTTTGATTAGGATTGCATTAATTGATAGAACATTATTCTGGGAGACTTGTCATCTTTATTATGTTGAACTCTTCCCACCTTCTAACATCACACTTCCCTTCATTTACTCAGGGCTTTAATGTTCTTCAGTAAGACTTTAAAATTTGTTCGTAAAGTTTCTATGCCCTTTCCATTATACTTTGTGTAGAAAAATGTACTTTTTGTTATACTTTGTGTAGAGAAATTTCATGTATCCTAGCTTGGTTTTATTTCTTCCCTTTTAATAAGTGTGTTTTAATTTATTTTCCTTAATATACTAGCTGGTCCTGAAACACAGAGCTGGATAGGGAGTCTGGATTGTTTTTAGCGTTGCTGGCAAACAGTTTAATATCATCTTCTTCCATTCACCCCCAAGAGTATCATTTACATGGGGACAATTTTTATGTTAATTTCTCAACCTAGGGTTTGAAGTACTACTTAGGTAGGATAGATTTGGGCTCCAATCCTGTTAAAGGTACATGAGAAACATTTTTTAATCTGCTCAAAACCAGAAAAGAAACAAATACCTTACATTTTTCCACAAGCACTCTGTGAGTCCATTGAGTCTACCTTGCCTTGGAGCAGCAGTCCTTCCAGGTTTCCATCTCTCACTGGGGGTTTCAGGACCCATTTCTGTCCTTTGGTGGAGTCACTTTGGGTCATATCCTTGTCATCTATCCCTTGGGAGACATTTAAACCTAAACTTTGTTCCATCCCCCACACCTTGTACCCCAACCTGCCATCTTAAATGGAAGACAACTTCTTCAGCTTTTAGCTCTCTCTCTCTATCTCTGGCTTATAGGAATTTTTATGTCTGTCTCCTAAGTTTACACATGGACTTATAATATTGTATTTCAACAACATCCCTAGATGTTTGCTTTAGGTTGAATCATAACCCCCATGGATTTCAATGTTGAAGCCCTGACCCCAAATTATAACCTCAGAATGTGAGTGTATTTGGAGAAAGGGCCTTCAAAGAAGTGAGGGCGTCAAAGTGAGGCTACTAAGAGGCACCGGAGGTGTGAAGGTGCAGAGAAAAGATCATGTTAGGACACAATGAGACGGTAGCCACCTGCAAGCCAAGGACAGGGGCTGCAGCAGAAGCCAAATCTGCTGGTGCCTTGATCTTGAACTCCCAGTCTCCAGAACTGTGAGGAAATGAATTTGTTTCTTAAGCCACTTGGTCTGTGGTATTTTGCTATGACCGCCCTAGCAAATTAACATAGTGTTTTAGGACAAGAGTCTTTATCCCGGTCTATTCTTATCTTTTTTTTCAGAAGTTGCTTAATTTAAAAAATCAATATCCTCATCCTCCCTGCTTCCACTCCATTGCCTCTAGTGCATTTTTCTACCCAAAGAAGATGCTTTATAGAAGCTTCATATGCTATAAAAAAAACAAACAGTTGGTGAAAAAGAGAGTACAAAGAATTGGTATCATGGTGAGGTAAACAAGATGGGGTAAAACAAATGTCTGTTTTATCCGGATGAGATTTCAAACCCTCCCTGCGTTCGGACTGTTTCCAGAGACTGAAATAGTCACACTCTGTACTGACTCGGGAGGGCTGGAAGAGAGCATCTGCACCGTGGAGGAGAGCTGAATTCTTCCAAGACATTCTCCAAGTGTCTCTCGATACCGCCCAGCATGTGCCCAGGCAGCCCAAACTTTGGGATTCTCCTCAATGAGGAAATAACTCATTCCCGTGATCACATCAGGCACACCGTCAATTACCAAAGCAAAAATGCAAGATTGTCTAGTAAAAACTCTCCCTGCACAAAGAAGCCATGGGGCTTATGGTCTGCTTTGCACTGGAGCTTGCTCAGGAGAGACCAAGAGGTTCTCTGACGCAGTCAGGAATAGATGCAGCTGGAAATTCAGTGCAATGGGAAAAAGAAGACACTGCCACTGGGTGGGGGGGGGGGGGAGGAATGGACACATTTAGTATCTGGAGATTATCTACTGGGGGGGTGCAGAAAGGGGGAAGGGAGGGAGGAAGATTGAAAGAGAGAGAGAGAACATTAACAGTGTTATCTCATGTTACCTTAGCAACAACCTGGTCAAATTGAATTGCAAAGATGCAAAGATTGATTTAACAGGAGTATATGCCAAATGATTTAAGGAAAACCTTGTGTATTTGTATCTTACAGGCCCAAACCTTCTATGTCACTGAATCATCTTGAACCTGAATGTGTTAATACGACTTCAAATAATGAAAGGAGGCCCAGTCGGGTTTATTGTGAATGGATGCCGTGAATACGTGGGTGCATTGGGAAGTAAATGTTCTTGAAAAAGAGAGTCAAAAGATATGACAAGGATGGAAGATGAAAAAAAGAGAGAAAAGAGATTGAGAAAGGAAGACATTCTGAGACTTTTTGGTAAATAGATAAAATCTATTCATATCGAAATTGATCCAAAATTCTGTAAAATGCATTTGAGGAGTCAGATACGTTTTAACTTATATTTAATGCTTTAATACAGCACCAATTAATTACAAGTATCATAATGTTAGAAAAATATTTTGCTTCAAAGCAACTTCAATGCCCTTAGAACCACTTTCATATATCAGAGGAAAGCAAATGTTGAAGATGGGGCCTATTGCCCCATCCCCCCAGTGGTTTAAAGCAAGAGAGCCCACTCGAGAGGAAGACTGCCTGAGTCTGAGTCCTGCCTTTGCCCCTTGCTAGCTGTGCAGCCTGAGCAAGTTACTGCAGCTGTGTCTTAGGTTCCTCACTTACAGGAATAATAGTAGCACTTGCCTTATGGGGTTGTTATGAATTAAATGAGTTAACATTGGTAAAGCCCTTTTAATAGTTTCTAGCATACAGCAAAGGCTGTCTACATGTTTGTCAATAAAGTAAGGATACATTTAATTAATTTGCTTTCTCCAAGAGAGCCATAAACTTGAAGAAAGGTTCGCTGAATTGAAGCAAACCAAACAGTTGCTTGGAACTCCAGTGGGATTAGATTATAAAACCAACATAGTGAACTCATAAAGAATTGGCCTGTCTGTAGTTTTCCAAGGTTAAATATGGAAACAGCACTAATTCAATTTATTGAAAATAGCTGCAGCTTGAAGCAGCAAAAATTTCCACATCCTCCTCTGATAACAAGGCCTTCATGAGGCAGGAATATTTAGGAAAGACACAAAAGGCTTCACAAGTATGGCTGGGTTTTCTCCCGCCTCTCTGCTCAGGCCTTGGCTTGTCCGAAATTAACCTGCATGCCTGCAGGAGCACACCCTGGCCTGGCACGGGCGGTGGGCGCAGGACAAGCCCCCACATCCCCGTGGAGTGACCCTCCCTCCTTTCTCACCAGGACACCTTCCTGGGGGTTCACAGTACGTGGGGTTCACATAATTTGAAGCTATAAATTACCCAAAAGCTTTGGGAGGGGAAATAAAATATTTAAATAAAATCATCCTTAAAAAAGAAAATAGAAAAGTTATCATAAAAGATGAAGGGAATTTTGGCGCTTAGAGCTCTGTCCCCCAGCCCAGCATGCAGTCCCCATCTGCTGCTTATCCAAGCTGGCTCTGGGGACAATGATCCCCCCCCCCAGTACTGGTTGACCAGTTGGTTGTTCTCTAATGGGTATTTGGCCAAACTGTCTACGCTAGGAAATAAGGGACAGAATCATTCTCTACTGAGTGGCTCATTATACCATGGGCAGGAATCAGCAAGCAGGTGCATGAAATGATGGCAAGAGAATATTCCTGCCAGCTCCCTGAGCGGGGCCCCATCGATCTGTCCCCGTGCAGAAATTTCATCTCTTACTGCCAATGCGTTGAATTCCAGGCACTAGATTTTGGGTTTACGACTCAAAATCTTACTTAATTAAAGAACACCCATGGATAGAACTACTGATTTATTCTCTGGGTTGAACAGGAATGAGAAAAATATTTATGTCAATTTCTCTGAGCATATATGAGAAACTCTGCTAAGAGTTTGTAAAAGTATATAAAGTTCTTGACATTTTTCATACTATTTTATTAAGGTGTGATTGACATACAAAATGTTGTACATATTTAATGCATTCATGAATTTGGAGACAGTACACATCTATGAAACCACCACCACAATCTGTGCCATAAATATAGCCACCATAAAATTTTTGACATTTAGACTTATAGATTCTCATACATTGATTGGTGGTAACTTTGTATTGTTAAGTTACAGATTTATTCATACCATACGATCACTTTCATAATACATTTATCTTAAATTTCCTTGTCAAGGTAGATCATTTTATAGAGAGGTTCTAGAAATTATACAACATGAATTAGGAGGGAAATATTCCCTAGGTATTATATTAAATGGCTGGCTGCCTGTTTTTATATTTTACTTTCTATTCTTCACTCAGAGAGAAAACAAGCAGAGCTAAATCCAATCATCCTATCTGTTTGCTTGTTTTCAGACACACTGTGGAGTATTTTACCCACAAAGGGAGGTCTTGTTGACCCTGCTGTCTTGCTGGGTCATTCCTTACAAATCTCCAATAGAAACAAGGTGTTTGATGGTGAGAAGCGGATAATTTCAGAATTCAGATGACACTGCTCTTTAGAAAATTTAGGAGGGGGATAGTAATGTGATTACCTCCAATTTCAGGTCACTCTCCTACAAGTGGCCTGTGATGGGTGCTGGGCCCAGGAGATTTATTGTGTCTGAAGAGTCCAAGGCAGCCACATGGCACCTCGAACAAAAGGAGGAGGAGGAGTGGCCAGGGGAAGAGGAGAAGTGGGGAGACAGAAGGACGAGCAGAGGTGAAAGCTTCCTGTCTGGGAGACCACAGGGACATCTCCCAATGACCCAGTGTCCACCGACAAAGGACCCAGTGTTCCCTGGTTTCCTGTCTTTGAATGCGGTGAAACTATTCATATGGATTTTATGCTCCAGAGCATATCACAGTCTTTGGAACCCCCTCCCCCTATTGTGTAACTCAAGACTGTAGAAATTGCAATTTTCAGACTGGTTCTAGAAGTAGAGGTGTTCCTTTCTAAGTGTTCCGATTGTGAAATAAGAGAACGTTTATCGAAGCTGTAAATTCTCATGTCTTCAGCCATCACCGCGTTTTCTGGTGGCCAGCATGAGTTTCTTCAGAAGATGGAGGAAACTGAGGGGGGGAGAGAAGGGGAGGGAGGGAGCCGGAGGAAGAGGAGGAGGGATACTGAATTGAGGTTGCTTATTCCTTCCTGACTCGGTAAGTTCTTAAAAATTTCAGTGATAAACTGTGTGCCAGTTTTTGATGTCTACCCCTCTAGAAAATACTTTACAACGATCCTTCCCCAAGCGCCACTTGCCAGAGAAAAGTGAGTGAGAGAGCCCAGTTCCACGAGGGAAGGGGCCACGTCCGTGGAGCCGGGGCACCTGGCAGAACTGCCTCGGCCAGTGCATAGCAGACAGGAGCTCAGTAAATAAATGGGAGCAATAAGACTCTGTTTGTTTTAATATAAATGCAGCTAACAGAGAAAAGGAGAGAAAATGTAGTCAACCAGAGGTTTTGCCTCAAATAAAAAGCTGCCCACACGACAGTGGCCTTCTGGACTTTTTTGCTGTACTGACGTGCTTAGTGCTAAATGGATGGGTGCTTCTTTTCTTATCCAACAGAAGAGGACAAGGCAAAGCTTGCTGAGCCCACATCTCATTTCAGTCTGTCTTGCCTGTCGTTTTCTTTTAGCCCAGAACCATTTTTTTTTAATGTCACAAGGAACTTGTCCTTGTCTTCAAGGTCCAGAGCAGTGAGCTGGTGCAGCCTGTGCTCTGGGCCAGCAGCCTGGTTGATCACAGACAGATCTGCTCAATGGGCGGGTAGCAGAGCTCTCAGGATGCCAGAAAGGGTAGTTTAGAGGTCAAGTGCACAGCACCAACCTGCCTTCTTTGCCTCTGTAGCTGCCCCTCTGCTGGAATCAGACCAGGACATGAGAATTAGGACACAGCTACTTCCCGACCAGGTAACCTTGGGCAAATCTTTGCCCCTGAGCCTCTGAGTCCACTCCCTAAGTGAAAAAAATCCGACCAGCCTTGTCACCCTGTTTGAGGGTTATGGGATAATGTCTCCCCAATGTTTACAACCTGGATCACCCCAATGTTTGCGAAATGAGTTATCTTTTTCTTTAGCCCCTTTTAACGCCCTGTTCTGTACCTAAGTAGAGCTAAAGAGAAAGTCAAAGAAATCGACTGAGTTGACTCTCAAAAACCTCCCTGCCGTGAAGAGCCCTACTGCAGCAGGGACAAGCACCCCTTTCCGCAGCCTCCAGATGGAGGCAGCCAGATTAATTTCTCAGTAACCTCTGAGGACAGTTTTATAGATTTTTCCATGTTTGCTCAGGCACAGGAGAAACGAGACCTAGGCTCTTGGTGCCGAAGTGTTCCTTCGATTACTGACTCACAGAGATGACAGTAGAAATCAGGACATAAAACGCTCCTCCTGAGAATGATTAAAGCGGCCGAACGCAGCCGAGCTGTCTGGGTTGATCTAATCAGTGCGCTTGCTGGAGGCAGGGCATGGCGGCAATATCAGGTAATACATCCCAACCTCGTGAATCAATTCTCTCATGCACAGAAACAACAACACAAAATGACTGCTCTCCCTTGAGCTGGTGTAATTTTTCCACGTCCTCTAATCTCCTTCCATCAAAAGCCTGGAGGTGGGCAGGGGAAAAGGATGGGTCATTGGCGTAGCTGTGATGTGATATGATCCGACTGGAGCTCTTGGGGACGAGACGGAGCTTTGGAGCACCGAGAGAGCGCAGAGGCAGGGCAGGCTCACGCACCAGAGCCATTGACTCCTCTCTCCCAGAAGGGGGCGCTCACACAGACCCTGCAGAAAGATTCTGAGTGGATCTTCCACATACCTCGCTTATGTCCATTTGCCCTGGGGTCTGCTGCGCAAGTTACTATTTTATATGCAAAGCACCCAGCGTTTGTTTTCTGTCTGTGATGTTGGACACGTCACTCGACTTGTGAGCCTCTTCTCACTGAGTCACAGAGAGATGGGTACTAATACTGTGTAACTGCAGTGGGCACGATGGCTGACAAGAGAAGGACCTGACCAAGTTAAGAAGTCAGAGAGCCCCACTTGGTGGTGTGACTGCAGCCTAGATTTTATTCTCCACTCGCTCCCTCAGTCACATGTGTTTGTGCAAGGTACAGTGAGCACACAGACCCTGTATACAATCCTGTGATGTGAAATCTCGTAAAAGCAGAACAAGCACCCAATTGATGGGATGATTTCAAAGGCACCAAGAGTCTGACTGTTCCAGGGTGAATCATGGAATGGGCCTTGAAAGGTGGATAGGATTTTGGTGGATGGAGATTATATGGTGAGAGGGAAAGAGAGGGGCATTATGGGAAAAAGTAGGAAATGGATTATCAAAGACTGGGCAAAAGTGTGCCTAGTGACAGTGGGGACAAAAGGGATTGTCTCCAGAGGCCTCTGGGCTTGTGCTTGTCCCTGGTGTTAGCAGGTTTTGCAGAGGACCAGGGAGAAGCAGGTAGGGCTGGGGCTTGTGAACAGGAAGGAAAGGGTCTTACTTTTTGTTTGTGTGAAGGAAAATCTCTTCCTAGCTTTTCCCTCTTAATTGTCATGGTGGTACACACTCATTATCAAACATTTCCAGCAGTACAAAAGTACATAAAGAAAACAAAAATTACATCTACTTCCACTATTCAAAGAATCATCTATTAGTCTTTTGGCATAAAGGAGTTTAGATGCTTTCCTTTGCATATCCACGTGTATGCGTATAAACAAATGCGCATATGATTTTAAATGGTCTCATACTTAGAATACTAATTTGTAACCTGCCTTTATCACTTTTTGACATGCCCCAGGCATTGTTCTAATTCAGCAATTATACAACTTGGTCATCATTTCTATGAAGACGGTAGATGCCAATATGTGATTGTACAACAATTGACATAACTAGCTCCATGTTGATGGATGTTATTTTCCAAGTTTTGACTATTGTAAGTAACCTTCTGATAAATATCCTTAAAGAAGCCAGAATATGCAAAATAAAGAAGAAGAAGAAAAAGACGTGAACTTGCCTTTGAAACTCAAAGTTAGTATCCGGTTTCATAATCTAATAGTTGAGGTTCACTGGGTGTCACTCACATGCACACTGGGCAGCCGTGGCCGCAGGTGGAGGTACCGTGGAAAGAACACGGGGCTAGATGGGGGAGATTTTGATAACTCAAGCCTCAGCTCTCGCCTGAGAAATCTTAGAAAAGTCATGAGGGGCTCTTGGACTCTGAATATTTTCATATGTAAATGAGGCCGGGGGTGGGTGGGAGTGGATGGACATGCATAGGAGGGGAAGACACTTGAGATCACGTAGCACTTCTCAAAATACTAATTCTGAGCAAAGTTAATAGCTGTTCTTTGGTAAAAATCATGGTTCCCTTGTAAAATAAATTTCAAAGGAATTTTGGAAATAAGGCTTATGAAGAACAGTTCAAGGAGCAGAGGTTCTTGCTTAGCATTTGTCAGAGAAAGGAGACTGCCTTTCTCCTGGGAAGAAGCAGGAACCACCAATCAGCACCGTGCAGCACAGAACCGTTCTGGCCTCCTGGCCCTTGAAGTCACTCTGTGCCATCTCTGGATGGCATCTCGGAACCTGACAGCTGCCTTGCCCCGTGGATACCACTCAATCCTAACACGTTGGTTGGGGGTTCACATGGATGAGAGGTTCTCAGTGTAGCCTCTGAGGAGGATACGGATATTGAAATGATATGCAGAAAGCAAACACCAGGTATGATGTGCTGGCCTCCATTTAGGTTAGCTCAGTACCCATTCTGATGGGATGGCTGACGTATATTTTAAATATCATAACTGGTTAGACTCATAAATGTCAGTCCTGAAACCTACCTTTACAACTACCTAGTACAGCTTTTCCTTCGGTATATATCACTGAACACTATCCCCATAAATACAAGGCAATTTAGCTTTGTTTAAAAGAATGGAATCTATTACTAGACAGAGTTGGCTTCAAATCATGGCTTCACTCTTCCCAGCTGCTTGATCATCTGCAAGTTATTTAATGTCTCTAAACCTTGGTTGACTCATCTCCAATCAGAGACTTGGCTAAAAAGTTAAATTACACTCACAAAGTCCAAGTTTGCTACTTAATATGTTCAATAAATATTAGCAATTACTATTTTTCTGAATATATGACGATTTCTTTTGAGGCATCTCTTTGTAAGAGCATCAGTAGGCACTCTACTAAGACATTCCAACCACAGAAAGTTGTGCCTCTCAGGGCCCACAACAAGCAGCCACGCACTCTATCAACTCAATACCGACACTACTCCTGAAGCACTCACTCAGCAGGAGCACAGCAAATGGCACGGAGGGCCAAATCCGGGGTTTGTAGAAAACAGAGAACTACTGCACCTTTCAGTGGGCTACACTGGACAGAAGTAAACACCTACGTCAAAATAGATTTTTCAAATCCAAACTAAAATAATTTATCTATAGAATTCAACTAAAGTCAGTTATTTCATGGATTCTGTACTTCTGTATGTTTAGTAGAGTGAAGGAAAAAATATGAACTTAAAAGAAAATGTCACATTAGTTCTTTCTGAAAGCTCTTCTACTTAAGCATTATGTAGGCAAGCTTTGTCACAGAATGTCCATGGGTTAGAAAGGGGAATGATGCTGAATCTTTCCTTCTGATTGATACGTTATGCTCTGGGCCCATTTTCTCTTTAAAAACCTTCCATATTTGTCCCCTTTTATCTTTCACTTAATAAACTTACTCTAGTGGGAATCTAAACATAACAATTAAATTGGAAGACATCACCCTGTCTTTGCAGAGCTTACAATCTAAATACAGTGACAACATCCACACGATGTACACAAAACTAATAGAGATGTGAGATACTGAGACACTGGGCCCACTGGAAAGAGCTACGACCTTGTAAACTTTCATTCTATTAAGTGGTGGTAAACACTTGGCAAACAAACAAATGCTCTAAATAAGTAAATGCATAAAAGAAGGGCATTTCAAAATGTCCTTAAAGAAGACCACAATGACAGTGTTGGGATGGTAACTGGTGGCACTGGGAAGTGGCTGTGGAAGGCCTTCCTGCAGAGATGACATTTGAGGAGAAACTGGAATGATGCAAGGGGAGCAGCAATGGGCATCTCAGGGTGCTCCTTCCAGGACCCACGACACAGTGTGTTCACAAGCTTTGAAGCTGAAAGAGGTCCAAAAACAGAAAGAAGCCAACACGGCCAAGTTGTGACCCAACCGATACAAACGTGGAAGGAGTGGGGTCAATAAGAATCATTGCTCTGGCCAGTGTGGCTCAGTTGGTTGGAGCATCATCCCATAAACTGAAAGGTCATGGGTTTGATTTCTGGTTGGGACACATACTTAGGGTACAGGTTTGGCCCCTGGTAGGGGAGTATATGAGAGCCAACCAATTGATCTTTCCTCTCACATTGATGTTTATCTCCCTCTCTTTCTCCTTCCCTTCCCTTCTTTCTAAAATTGATAAATATAGCTTCGGGTGAGAATTAAAAAAGAAGAAGAGAAAGTAGTCATTGACCACATGACACCATGTCTGGTAGATGTGGGCAGAAAGCTTGGCCTTTCTTCAAGTGTTAGGGGAAGCCACTGGAAGGACTGGAGCAGAAGAGTAATAGGACATAATTTACTCTTTCAAAAGGCCTCCTTGGCATTGGGGGAAACTGGATTACGATGTACAGAGTGAGAGAAGGAAGACCACTATCCATCAAAGTACAGTAAATGCTGCCAGCCATTCACCCAAATCCTGTCTTTCCTTCTTCCTGGACACAGGTTATAAAACATCCCCACCTTCTATTATAGCCATGGGTAATGCTTACCATTGGAATATAAGGAAAGTAATTTGGGAAGAAACCCCTAGCCCTAGGCTTTGGTTTGTTCTGCCTTAAGTTGGCTGCAAAGGTGACCACTAGACAAATCACTGCTGAGTCCTTGAATGACTATGTTGAGCAAATCTCCCACTGACTTAGAATCCTCATTTCAGCTTTTATGAGAGAGGGGAATTAAATTCCTCATTTTTAATCCAGGGTAGTGCTGGGCCTCTCATTTCAGCAGCTGAATCGTTTTACCTCCATTAATGCACAAGACAATGAGAGCAGCCACTGACACATGGGAAAGTCTCTCCATTAGAAACAGCCAAGGTTGTTAACCTGGCTGTGTTCTTTGGAAATTGTTCTTTAGTACTGAACCTATGATTAGAAAAGCAACTTTACAAGCTATTTTTATCAGTTGGAATCAGAGCATAAAAAACCCTAAGTGATCAGCCAAAATGTTTTTCTCCTTGGAAAAGAGCCAAAGAAAACAAAGCATTACATGTGTTTATTCCTAAAACTATAAAAGTAAATGTATCAAAGTCAATTTCAGGGCTTTTGTTTGTTTTAATGTAGGAGAGCCCCATCTTCAACAGTCCAAGCAAACAAAGACTGTCTCGTCAAGAGTGACAGTGTTGCTCTGGGCCACTTCCTGATATACCATGTCCATAGAAAGAAGACCCAGCTGCTTTCCAGATATCCTGTACCTCCCAGCGGCCACCTTTTAATTTCTTGCATGGATCATGAAAATAAAAGTTTGCTAAGGAGAAACTGATAAATTATTTTTTATTCTTCTGTAGCAAAACTTTCTAATACCTATTTAACATCCATTCTTCCCTTCCAACTTACTACTAAAAGCCTTGATTTGTAGATGGGTACACGGATGGGCTAAATAAAAAACTGCACATCCCAGCCACCCCTGCTGCTAGTAGTAGCCATTGGTTGAGTGTTTCAACCAATGAGATGTCAGAAAATGCCCTTAAGTTTTTCCCATTGGGGAATGCCCTTCCATTTCTCTGTTATCTGACCAATAGGTAGCCTTGAGGATAAACACCAAGTACTAAGGATGGCAGAGCACACAGATAGGAGCCTGGGTCCCTGAAGAAATCATAAAGCCACCATTTCAGCCTGGACTTCCTCCAAACTTCCTTCAAGGGAGAGGGAAAAATTATCTTGTTTAAGATAGTTTTGTTTGGATTGTTTTCTGTTATATGCAATGCAACTTACTTCTAAACTGGTAATCTCCCATTTATTTAAACCTAATTTCTAAAAGTTCCAGTATCTTGTTTTTCCATTGACTTGTATATTAGTCCTTTATCAAGTACTACATTTTCCATAGACACAAAAGAAACATATAACATTGTCTTTTTTTCATAAATTCACCCTGGCTAGTTGGGCAGGCAGAGTTTAGAAAATAGTGAAAAACAACAGTAACTAGTGTTAAATTGGATAGAACTGACTATGACTTTTCAGAATGGAAATGAGAAGTAAACTGGGGCAGAGGTAGAAGAAGGATTCATAGACAAATGAGACATGAGCTTGGCTCCTGTGGTGGCCATTTCTAAAGAGTATTTGAGGATGATAATGAAGTTTATGGAATCAGGGATCAGACCACTGGGTTCAGTTCCTACCTTCACTATTTATTAGCGCTGTGGCTTTGAGCAAATTACGTAATCTCTCATTCTTCAATTTTCTAATTCATGAAATAGAGAAAATAATGTCTGCCTTACAGAGTTGTTATAATGATTCTATTAGTCAATATATATAAGTATATAGAGGACTCTAGCATATCATAAGTGTCCTGTAGGTGTTCACTGCTGTGATTCTGATTTGGACACTTATCTCTGGTAACATCACTCCCTTCATTTTGGGAAGTTGCTCATACTTCATGGTAATCATGGCACTCCTCACCCCCACCACCTCACAGGTAAATAAAAAGACCCAAAATGGGGGAAATTCCCTGGCCACTTTGATTATTCCAAGAAGTAGATACATGATCTAACCTAAGACAAGAAAAATATTCCCTAGGATTTTTAGAAGTGAAGCTGAGGAGGAAGGGTTCTCCCCTTTTGGAGGACTAAAAAGAGCTGCAAGTAGAAGCTGTTGATCTAACTTTCTGAAGAAAATGGTTGAAGGAAAAAAAAAATCAATAGTCCTGAGCAAGCAGGACAATTGCCCCACGCCATGTACCTCAGGAGCCTCTACTTTGAAGTGCCTTCCTTAATATGTTTAAATCCCCTCTCGTCTAGTCTGGGACCAGCTGGGTCTGACAGTGTCTCCAGGCAGCCTCTCAACCTGGATGGGGACCCATATCTCCCTGCTCCTTGTTTCTCCCCAGGGGGTGTTCTGAGGCTCGCTATCCCTGAACACAGGGTTGACCAGATGCCCTGAAGAACACCAGGATTTGTGCCTATATGGTCATCCCGTAGTCCCATGCCCAGGCCTTGGCTTGATAACTTGCCACTAAATCCTTTCCATTTGTCTATTCATTCACTCATTCCATTTTTTTTCTTAAGATAGTTCAAACTGGGATTTTGGTGACAGACCTGAAAAATACAGTTTGAAGAAAGATACAATGAAAGAGAATAGATACCTAGGAGCAACACTATCCATGAAGCACAAGAGAAGTGGTTTAGAAAACCCTCTCGTACGATGTCCATGTCATCACTCTCTAAATGATATGCAACTCTACCCAAGACAAGCATCTTCTCAGCCACCATCTGCAAGATCACTATTTCTCATAGGGAAAGGTACCAATGCATAAGAAGCCATCAGTTCTTCTCCAGTTCACACCCTTTGCTTCATTCTTACAGGAAGCCAGTTTCTCTTTCCATAGCCAAGAGACATCCCTCACTTGAGAGCGCTATTTTTCTAGCATTTGCTAAGGAAGAGCACTAGGTGGACCCAGGAGACTTCTCCAGTGCACCCGCACATGCCCACAGGCACCATCACTCCTCTCTATAGATTTATGTATTCTGGACTTCACCATGCACTTCTGAGGAACTTTCTTGATTCTTCTGTCTTTCTGCATGCCCTCTCCATCACCTGTCCAAGAAGTTCTGGCCAAGTCTTGGGGATAATCTCAATTCTGCCAAATGAACATGAAGGGATCATCTCACCACCTATTTTAACTTCTCTGCCTGTGAATAAAAATTATGGTACATGCTATACATGCAAATACCCAAATTTTCTTCACACACAGTTCACAGATGCTTGCTTCGATTGCCTCTAAACAATCAGAAAAAAAGTTTAAATCGACCTGAGAAATAAATATTGTGGAATGCCCAAATTTAAATTGTCTTTTAAAAAACTTCTTACTGTTTGTAAAAGCAAAATTTAGATTTTTGAGTAAGAAACCACTTTAGATTCTCCCCTAAGTCAACTGAGTTGTTGACATCCATTGTAGAATATTATGCAGATCAACAAAACATTCCAGAATCTTAATTAGATGATCATATTGAAATTTTAATGATCCCATGATACTTGTTTTTTTCCTAGAAAGAAAATAATGTCTATTAAAAAGAGCAAACCTTCCATATGCCAGCATTATGGTGGATTTCTTTTCTGACCCCATATGCAATGATTCAGACAGGTGTTAAACAACAGAGAAGTGAATGCACAAAGCATTCTGTATAACTGAGCTAACAATATTCGATGATCTTCCAAGTTTACTGGGCACTTTCCAGGGCCAAAGGAGTTCTTTGTCATGTTCTTGTATGTCAGTGCATGCCAACCCTTTATATACCCTGGCACACATGAAAACAGTGATACGCATCCATGAGGACTAAGCTACTGCCCACCCACCCACATCACCATCTTTCTAAGCCACAGTTTTCCCACCTGTAAAGTGGAGGGGACATAGGTCAACACTGTGAGGACTGAAGGAGACACTGTGAAAACCACATATACCATTGAGGTAGTCTATGGTCTGTCTGAGCACAAAGTCACATTGGGAAGTAAAACTTTTCCAAAAATAATTCAACAAAGCAAACTAAAAACTCTGCATTGTGGTGGCAAAAATGCCAAAGGGAAGATCCACTCACCACACAGGAGGAAAGTTCACGGTCTCCTCTCCCAGTCTCATCAGCTGCCCCTAAATCTTCCTCCTTCACATGAACTCCTGAAATCCAACCTGACCATATGACTCTTGTCTTTCTTGTCCCTCCTTCCCTATGCTTTCCAATGTGACTCAGTCAACTTGTCCTAGTTTGTTTGAGTCTTCCCCTGCACCCTTACTCCAGGCTGCAGAAGCCACAAAAATAAAAAGACAGAATTCTCTTTACTGTGAGGAGAAAAAGGAGAAGGGAGGAAGAAATCCAGGGAGTCTTCACATATAAATATTTGTCAGGTAATTTAGATAGATCAATAGGTAAGATAGATAAAAGCAGGCATCCCTTACTGGGACTTAGTAAGCATTCAGTACATTGTTGTGGTGTTGTTGCTATTATATTATTGTTATTAAGTACAGCAAGGAGGGCAGAAAGTCCATGCCAACCCTTTCCAAGGATGGTAAGATGGTTAGCAGTCTGAGGGAAGAAATCTGAACCGAAAATTCCCTTTAACAAACTTGGGATGTGTTGACAGAACAAAATGATCACCCTTTTTGACAAGCATGTCAGGGCAGGCTGGGTATGTGCAGACGGACTCAGGTGGAAGTACTAGGACAGCCTGTGCCTGCACCAAAAAAGAACAAATTCGTCTGAGATCCATGTGGACTATTCTGCTCGCTGCAGGTTTTTATTTTTTTAACCTGTTCTGTTTTGATACTTTTCCTAGGCTATTGTATGTATGTATGTATGTATGTATGTATGTATGTATGTATCTGTGTATTTTCCTGAGCTATTTTACTGGTAAGAGATTGGAGTCTGTTTTATTTTTCCTGGTTAAATTATTGTAATCATTCTGTTAAATGGGAGAATTGGACACAAATCAGTCTGGGGATATATTTTCTTTTCAGGTTTTGTTACTCATCCCTAGGCCAGTCTTTTTAATTAGGCTTCACCCTAAAATTGGTGGCCTTAAGTAGAAGTGAATAGCGGTGACAATCGCATTTCTCATATAATAACCATTTGGTTATTTGTCTGGCATTTTAAATGTTATGTCCCCTAGTTTACCCGGGAGTATCTCCTGGGGTTAAGGTTTCTCTGTCCTTGTCCCCTGGACCCCTCGCGCTTTCTCGGAGTACCGAGATTGTCACCGTTCTGTCTGAAGATGGCCGAGTCAGAGTCCCAGGGAAGAAATGCTGATGGCGCTTCCGCCGCAAGTGGAAACATATGGGAGTCACGCTCCAGGTTGGGGTTAGAAGGACTTGCTCCGCACTTCTCAGAGAGCGTTAGCCAAGAGCTTCTACCTGGGTACTCATGTCAGCTTTGCCAAGAACAGACTGTTTATCTACAATTGAACTAAATTCTTCCTGCTGAAATATAAGCCCGATTTTTCTTATTCTGTCCTCATTCCTTAAACAAATGACTCAGGTCCTATAATACCAGTTGAGCTGCAATACATGCTGGATGGTTAATAATACATGAATTTTAAAAAGAGGACACGTTTGAAGCTGTGATTTCATAGCTGCAGGTAATGATATTAATAAAAATGAATAATCAAGTGATCAAGTTTAGCTAGGTACAGTAGGCTGAAGCCCATTCACTGGGCATCAAACCAAACAGACACTAATAAATTACTCATGGCAAGTCCGTGCCAAAATTATTTTATTAGCACCTGGTAGGCTTTTTGGTTCTAATAGCATATAGTAAGCTCTGTATAAGATTTTGCTATGAGTATGGGTATTAATTTTGGCGATAGAATTAGAAGAGTAACTTTGGTTTTATATTTTAACAAAGGAAAAAGGGGAGAGGGAAGTAATAATTGGTTTATATCCCTGAAGTAAAGGAAGAGAAAGAGCTTCTTCGATAAGCTTTTGTCACACAGACAGCTGGTAATAATGTGTAAATATGTAACATGCTGTCCCTGACACAGCTGGGGAAAAAAGTCTCCACTGATGAGAATCTCATGTCCAAGGCCCTGAAGAGAAGCCTGTTTCTTCATATTAATGTGCTCAGCAGAGTCGACTGGACTAAGGTCAGTTTTGATTTGTCACTTGGAGGATCATGCCAATGGAATTAATAACAAGGCTGGTTTAATGCATTGTGGGGAGTAATTCCTGGTGACAGACTATTTTCAAGTACCAATTTATTTGTATCCAGTGTTCAGGGTCTCTCATTAAAGAAGCTCACATAGATCATCCTGGCTCACAACACAGGAATTATGCTGATCAGAATGTCCTCGGTGTGCCACCTTCTACCCAGTGCGTCAAAGAAAATCTAATAGCACATCTCAAACGCACGACAGAATTTCGACAACAGAGTCACTCAGCAGATAAAGGGTTATTAAAGTCTTCAAGACTCCTTCAATGGGACTATGGCGATGATACCACCAGTTCTCACTAGGAGGCAAGGATTAAATTCAGCGAGGAGAGACATCCTTGAGTTGTACTCTGAAACTGTAGCAGAGACTTATTTGGGGAATAAATCAATGAAATAATGTCTCCCAGAATAAAAATGCAAAACAAAGTATATTTGGGGAGAGAAGGGAGAAGGTAAAACTGTAATGAAGGACCAGCAGAGAACAGGGTTGGGTGGGGCTGGGTGTTGAGGAGGGTCATTGGTCGGTTGCTTCCTACCAATGAACTACCAGGCACAAGCTATTTTCAAGTCTCCTTAGCTTTGGGGGATGGATTCGTCAATCACATTCATAGCACAGCAATTAACCAGTAATGGAAAGTATGGCTTCTATCCAGCTGGCTGTTCATTCTGAAATTGTTTGGACTGTGATCTGACTCAACTAGTCAATTTGGAAAAAGAGCTTCACATGGGTGTTTCATACCAGCAAATAGAATCTGCATAAAAATCCCCATGGAGTGAGTAAGTGCTGGGTTCAACTGAACAAGCTTTTTAATTTGGGAGCCACTCTTCCAGATAAATGCTAAATTAACTATATAATTGCTTTATTCTAAACCTAGCTAAGGCTACATGTAGGGGCACTCTAATAATTGTTCAGTAGTTGTGAAGCTATTAACGTTCGTAAATAAATTCTGCCTACATGCCACCCAGGCTGAAAGCTCGTGTGCAATGACTGTACGCCTGGGGGTGGAGGTCAGAAAATTTCAGGAAGGTTGGGTTGGGAAATGGGCTGGAGAAACGTTCCAGTGACCTTTAGTGCTCGTGACACTCCTACCCCGGTTCCTTGTTCATGTCTGATCATGAAATCAATTTGGTTGTGTTAATAGAGCTGTTGCCCTTTTCTTCTCATTGCTGAACATTAATAAGTTACCCAAATAGGCAGACTGGGACAGGTGTGGTCATTAGCCAGGTTTAAAGGCTCCAGGGTAATTACAGTGAATGAGAAAAAAGAATTTAAGAGACAAGGGACAAGGCCAAAAATGTTTTCAAAGCTAAGGCTAAGAATCTTGTCAATTTCTCTTTCTTTGGGAGGTGTTAGGTCTTCATGTAATATTATTTCTAGGATCCTAAATCCTGCTGAATTAAAAGAGAAAGGGAAGGAGGGAGCAAAGAGGGAGAGGAAGAGAAAGACAGTACATTTATAGACCCTGTTTGGTAACAGCTTATTGGCATTAGGTTGCAACTCCATGGAATACGGAACTTGAATAACCTCTCCATCTAAGTCATATGGGTGAGGCCCATTTAATTGCCTAGAATGAGAGGGCAACTTGAAGTGGCCTGAAGAACAGACCAGCAGGAGGAGGTCATCACATCTGTCTCTCTCTGAAAATGGACCTGATAATATGTCAGCATAAAGCTACAACCTCTTCTTGTATCCACTTAGGTAAGGCTGACAAATAAAACTAACATAAATCTCCCAACCTGGGAGAAGAACATTTATCTTATTAAGGCAGAGCCCATTAACTTGCCATCATCATCTGGATGCACACTGCGCCGTGAAAAAAATTAAATGCAGATTTGGAAGCATTCCGGCTGTTGTTGGTTCATGTGCAACATCACAGTACGAACACCACCAGGCATTCGCACACCAAAATTATAGGGGATAAACAAGGAGGAGAGATGCCTACCCTCAGGCACCTGTGCAGCTGTAACTGACCACCTTATAACAGCTCTTAAAATGCTAGAAAAAGTTGCAATAGCAACCCCATAGATCATATTTCCCCAGATCCCCAAGACCAAAATGGACATCAAAGTCTTTATGAAATCGATGTATCTGACAAGGTGCTTTGGACTGGCACCTGGAGTCCCTTTTTCCCATTGCTCCCAGAGCTTGCAGACCTGATCCAAGTCAAGACACCTGTTGACATCAACAAGCTGAGAAAGGTGGAAAAAGCCACCTTCCCTTGAAGAAGAGAGGTCAGGGCCAAGCTTAGGGCAGATTTACTTCAGCTGGAATCTTCTGACTTCCCACATCCCAAACTGGCTGCTAGCCAATACTTTAATCCTTTGAAAAAATGCTTTGAGGATTGGTACCAACTAGGTTTTTCAAAAGTAACTGAGAAAATGGATAGAATTAGAGAGTAAGATGAATATGTAAGGCCCTTCCCCTTGCAAAAACACACCACACCAGTACCTGGGTTCAGTGTAGCCTACCTTAAATCTGTCTGGAAAAATTAATGAATAACTAAATGAATGCATCATTTTCCTAAAACCAAATTCAATTCTCCCTCAATTTTCCTAACTTCTCCATCACCCAAGTTCTGAGTTATCCTTTTCTCTTTTCTCTATATCTTCTTTTTACCAAGTAACAAAACCCCTTGTATGTCTTTAAGTTGAGCAGAAGTTCAGTATTTGATTAATGAAGAGATGAATGGATGTTAGTACTTTGTTCAGCAAAATAATTTTAAACAAAAAAAAACAAAAATTCTGTTCACCTCCCAAACACTGAAGTCCAATAGACAGTTTGTTCTTAACTTAGAGACAACATACTTCCATATTTCTAAGCTCGGTGTGCCCTTAAAAGAATCTTCTATCTCAGAACCAGAAAGCCACGCATGCACTTTGCCCACCACTTACCTGTAAAACTCCCTCTAGCCCATCAGCGATTCTCTCCCATGGTATTTTGTAGGACTCCTTACTTACACATGTCTTCCTCTGTGAACTCCTGCAGGATGTAATACCTCTATTTTCCCGTTACTTTTTAACAGTCACACCTTCACATTCTGCATATTATTTTATCTATGAGCTTTTTATGTTTCCCTCTATTCTCTTCAAATGTACTAGCTAACAATCTTATAAATAGGAAAAGATACTAATTGAGCTCCTCATAGCAATTTGGAATAATGCCACTTATATCAGAGCTCAGAAAACATTTTAAATCAATAACCAAAGATTGTGCTGAGATCATAAAGCAGAAATCTGAGAGCATAGGCCCAGGTCTAATTTCGAGATAACATTCTGATTTTCTAAAGTAAAGACAGACTTTTCTACTATTATCTATGAAACCATAAATTTTCAGAGTATAAAATATATTCTCTGTTTGCAGCTTATTTTGGATTGTCCAAAAGCAGGTGCTAAGCCTAGGATTTTAATACAACTGAGAATGCCTAGAATATAGTATACAACACACCTCAGAGCTGTCTCACTGGGGAGTTCAGGGGGCTGAGATATTTATCTACCAACTTCCTTTTGTTATTGGTTAAGGTTCTGCCTGCACTCCACCCTCCAATCCATCTCGAGTTGAAAAGCCTTACATGTGGAGGCTATTGGTAGGCACAGGAATGGGGGCATCAGGAAGGTATAGGCAGAACACCAACAGTGGCTGCTAGATTGTGAATCTTAAAGCATAAGTATAACCCATACCAGAGAAATGATATTGCCACCAAACACTTTTATCATTGTAATTCTAAAGGAGATGCCAATGGCATTCTTGGGGGAATATTCAAGGGAGCAACAATATAGGAAATATGTCTGCATACAGAAATGGTACCCTGAAAACAAACTGAAGAAAGGAAAGTGACTTCCTCTGCTGCAGCTCTATCCTTCATTCCATCTTCCAAGCTGCCCTTGATTTTCCCAGCCTCAAGATGTTCAGCAGCTTGGTGAAGGTGGGGGCAATGGATAGGCCTGGGGAGACGGTCTATAAAAGACGGATGCAAGGAGATAAAACCTGCTGATGTTCCCGCAAGTTGCGATGGATGGGAAATTAACAGTTACAGCATCTTGGGCACCAAAGCTTCAAGCCAGGTGGTGGTTATATTACCTCTAGAGAGGCCTCTATGCTCTATTTTTCAAAGGTCTTTAAGATAAATGAACATGGAATTTTAATTAGCATGTTTCAATTGACAGAGCATTAAAATTTAACCTCCTATTCATCAGCAGTTTATAGAGGAAGTTCCCAGGACAGTTCCTGGGGAAAGTGGCTGGCAAGAAGTTGCTGACAATTTCCCCATCGTTTACAAGACTGTCAACATGGATGCAAGTAGGCCGGCAGTGTCCTGCGAAGACACACCTGACATCCGGTCTCCCCAGCAGCAAAGAGAAAGGCTTATTTACTGGTTTCTGACTTAGCCTGCATCTCCAGAGAATGACTTACTTGTTGACACTTTCTATAGATGCTCCTTATCAGAGGCACATTTTCTAAATGCAGGTCTCCCACACCCTGGGGCAGCCTCTGATGCCCACACACACTGACCCTCCTTCTCCTTGAGGAAAGTGGAGAAGAGCAGAGTCAACTCATTCTCTCCTCTCCTTTTAGGACAGGGATGTCAAACTCATTTTCACCAGGGGCCACATCAGCCTCACAGTTACCTTAAAAGGGCAGAATGTAGAGCTCCTTGCCCCTAGTGAAGGAGTAGTTACATTTATACAGTCCTAAAAATCCATTCGGCCCTTTGAAGGAAACCGCCAAGGGTCTGATGTGGCCCCCAGTGAAAATGAGTTTGACACCCCTGTTTTAGGGGCTTTCCCAGGCAGAGCCGAACAGAAAGCAGAGAAACGGTAGGAAGGAAGGAGGAGGAGATGGGCTGCAGCACAGTCAGGGGGAAGGACCGAAGCAGGAAAAGGACCAAAGAGAAACAGCCGGCTGAGCAGCAAAGATGGAGCTGGAGCCTGCCTCTGTCTCTGCACCGAATGAATGACCCAAGCAAGGGCTTCCGTATCCTCAGCTCTGGCCTGGGAGAGGCCTCCCACTTGGGAGCAGGCTTTCCTGGAGGACACTCGGGTGGAACACAGGGAATGAAGAGATGCACGAAGGCTGGCTAGTACTTTGTTCAGAAAAAATAAAAAGAAAAAAGAAAGAAAACCAAAAAACAGTATCACCTCCCAAACACCGAAGCCTGATAGGCAGGGTGTTCTTGGCTTAGAGACAGCGCACTTCCTACTCCTACCCTCAGTGCTTTTCTTCACACCGCGAGGCCAGAGAAAGCCAAAGTGAGATGAAAAAATAAGGGTTCCGAGGAGAAACATTCGAAGACCTCTATGGAAACGGCATTTATTTCAGGAGTTACATATGCATTTAACAGGGAAAGTTTCTTATCAGAGTCTGTGAAATAATTTACCCAGAAATATTGGATGGTGTTATGCACACATATCCAGCATATGCTACATGTTAGCTGTGCATTTTCTAATTAAAAAGAAATATTTATATTTTTAGAGTGTCTGTTCCTACTAAAATTTATTTCCTTATTAAAAGTATCTTTTGTTTAGACATTTCCATAGAGTACTGCTTGACATTTTCTTTTTTATCTGTTTTCTTCTAAGAAAACTTTTTCCCTTAAATATCAAGTAATTTTTCAAATGACAAAATAGAAGAATAGTAGTTACTGGTGAAGCATTCTCTTCTCTTTTCAAGTCATTTCAGAATCAAGTCTGTAGAGACAAATATGGCTTAAGAAGACAAATTACAAAAATATAATTTCAGCTACTTTTGTGTTTGAACATGTTGAATAATTTCCATGTCTTCATACTTCCCAATGTAATGGCATTCAGATTAGACAATAAGAAAAAAATTATCCTCCAGGTTTTCAGAGATGCGATAAAAAACACCCACATCCATGTGGCAGAGTCGCTGACTTCAAAGCCCTTCGGTTAGATTCCGTTGCTATAAATGGAGGTGAGAGGCCCATCTTCACAACCTGGGACCAGAAAGTAATGCCACGATGACTGTCAAGTCCAGGTTAATCTCTCTCATTTTGAAAGAATGGAAACCTCATTTGAATAAGTGGGGCGGGTCCAATGAGCATCACACTACTCAATTCCCTTTAGAACACCTGTGGTCAAATTACTCCTCCTAAAATACCATGTTGGTAAGGTCAGTAACAAACTTTCAGAGCCCTGGCTGCCTTGTCTCTCCTGACTGCTCCCTCACAAAGCCCACCCCGTCCCTCAGAGACTCCTCCCTGACATTTCTAACCCCACCGTCATGTTCTCTCTGCGGCATCTTTAGGTGACGCTCCCGATCTCCCTGGCAGACTCTGACCTCTTCTTACAAACTTCTGGGCCTAACTCCAGTCCTGCCTCCATTCAGAAGGCAAGTGGCAGTCATTGACCGAGCATCTCTTCTGTGCCTATTTGGGGGCTAGGGTGTCACAGAGGAGACGAAAAGGAGGAATGATTAGGTACGTACACACAAATCTTGCAAAGAGCTAGTGCTCAAGGTCAAGGTACAGCTTCAAGAAACAATCCCAGGTCAAGGTCATATGTAACGAAGAGTTTGCTATGCAGTGCAGAGAGCAAAGAACTACAATTCAAAAGACTTAATTAAGCTAGATTTTCCAACAAAGATGCATGTGAATAAAATACAATGTAATGTCCTCAGTCTCCTCTAGAAGGTAATCACCTTTTATGGGTGCTTTGTATTCCCATTTGTGTTGTAAATGTTTAGAAACAGGGGATTTTTATTTTTAGCACTCCACTGCCTACCACAGGGATGACCACACTGTTAGTTCTCAATAATATTGGCTAAATTTTAATATGTCTCCCCTTTGCTCCTGCTCAACTCTGCTCAAACCATTTAAAATGTGGATAAATAGAAGTACTTAGGGCACAGGTAATACAAATGTGCTTCTCATCCTCTGTTAATATAAGTGCTGCTATAGACCAAAGGTTCTTATATGTTGACCACTAATCCCCAGTGCTGTGGCATTTGACAGTAAGGCCTTGGGGAAGTGCAGAGCATCTGTGAATGGGACAAGTGACCTTGTAAAGAGGACCCAGAGAGCTCTCTTCCATTTCTTCCATCTATGACCCAAGAAACAGGTTCTCAGCAGATACACAATCTACCATCACCTTGATCTTGGATTTCTCAGCCTCCAGAAGTGAGAGAAATAAGTGTCTGTCATCCATCAGCCACCCAGTCCATGATTAATTTGTTACCGCAATCCAAGTAAACTAGGACATGTGCATCATAAGATTTACTTTTTTATTTTTTAGAGAAAAAATAAAAAAGTTTTAGAGAAACTTTGGAGTAGGAGCTACCAAATCCCAGCGTAGAAATTCCAGGGTTTACTGCAGCTCCTCAATGTTTAGAACAGAATGCCCAGCACTTAGTAAAATCCAAGCTGTTTACACAGATGTCCACGTTAGTGCCATTGTACTCTGGCAACCAAGAAATGCAGTGTGTTTCTACCCAGATAATTTTACCTGGTGAGTCCTCCTTGCCCTGCAGGAATTGAAAGAACCTGTTGCTCTATTTCTGACAGCTATGCTATCTATTTGTAAAATAAAATTTAATCTGAAATCTTCCATAATTAGATTTCATGCATTAACAAGGGGCTCACCATTTGCATTCTGTAATTTAAAATTATCCTTTATGAATGTGTAAAGTTATTGGAACTATTCTTTGATTGTTTAGGAATTGTAAGGTTTTTTGCTTGCTCCTGTTGTTGTCCTTGCCTAAATATTTTGTCTTTGATCAAAAGGATTACAAAAAGTTCTAGCTTCCGAGTTTGGTACAAGGTTAATATTTTTTCTATTTTTTCAGTGACTACATTCAGAATGTTCCAGTAGTGTCAAATCTTGGTCCTTTAAAAATCAGTTTGTTATTTTCTGAAAGGACCCACAGTTACCCAGACCACATCTACAGACTGAAATTGGATAATCAAATTATATAACTCACTTTGGTATTATATTAGTTTGTTGGTACTGAAGCGAAATATTCTTTCTGTATATGGAAGCACTCTCCTGTATAACCTGTGAATTCACAGGGGTGCCTTAGGGCGTTATACATTGAGAAGCGAATAGGATTCTAAGTTAGAGAAGCCTACAGGAAAAGTATATAGCATGTGACTAAAATAATTTCCTTTTTTCTGGTATCCTACAAAAGCTCAGGAAATTATCCCTCCTACCTTAGAAGTCCGTAAAAGAGAAGAACCATGTGATTTTTTTGAAGTAATAACTCTCCACTAAGTCACTGCAATCTGTCTCACTAACACTTGGGAATTTAACTTCTCCTTTCCCGTAAGGTACGTTGTAAAACTGAACTGCTTTCTCCCTAAGACATGAGGTTACAGGAGGATTTTTCAGCACTGCCCCACTAAAAAACCTACACTGATGTTTCTACTTTTAGCCTTATTTTTACAGTATTTCAGAGATGTCTAATCATCTTTCAAATGATTAAGTGATAAGACAATTGAGAAAGAAGAAGGGTTGGTAAAACCAGTCGCAGCGATCTGGATGTGGGAGAATAAAGCAGCTATTCTACCTTAAAATTATAGCAGATCAGTTCAGTGCCATGGACAGAACCCAGTGTTCAGTGCCATGGTCTGACTCAGTTGGGACAGAACCCAACTGGGTTCCTCACCAACACATCAGCCTGCCATTCCAAACACAGTGACAACTCTTTAAAAATTCAGTCATGATAATATAATCCCCTATTTCTGTTTTCTATTTAATTTAACAAACTCAACTTTAATTTAGGTATCAAATCCACTGAAAAAGCAAGTGGATTTGCTCCTCATAATCAATAACTCTGTTCTATCCACAGCCCTGAGAAACTAACTACACCCAGTGGCCTGAGAGAACCTCGGGGTCACATGTACATTCAGGCTAGATCTTCAGCAGGACACGTAGCCCAGGCAGTAGCTGTCACACCCCCGCAAGAGACGTGCCCAGCTCCAAGAATCACCACCTTCAGGAGAGCCAAATCTATGCCTTCCACCCAGGTACACAGAGTTGCTTCTGGCCACAATCCAGCTTAGAAATGCAGGTCATTTTTATCCTGAGCAATTTTGCCTAAAAATAGGGTTGATACTTTACTCTGATCACATTACCGGGGGAAGAGCTGGCAGGTTAACCAAAGGTCAGATTCTAATACGGAGGGAAATGGGATGTGGGCAGATTTTGAACATACCACATTCGCAATACCTGTGAGACAGTCCAGCAGACATGTTGGCAGTTGGGTAGTCATGGAACACAGGAGAGGTCCTGACTGGAAATATAAATTCGGGAGTTATTTGCATATAGGTGGTGTTCAATGATCTCATCAAGAGCGAGAATATGGAGTGAAAAGGGAAGAGGGTCCAGGACAAAGCCTAGATCAAAGATTTAGAAATCTGGTAGTAGAGAAGGGCTGAGGGGAAGTGACTCAAGAGGTGGGAGAAAAATCCACAAGACTGTCACAGAGGAGTGAGGTAGAGTGAAGGGTTTTCTTAAAGAAAGAGGATGTGCTCAACTTTGTGAAATGATGCTGAGCTGGTGAATGGCCTTGTGACCCTAAAGTTGTTGGTGAATTAGAATGAGCATTTTTCTGTAGAATGGTGAGCAGCCAGATGAATTAGGGCAAGGAAATGAATGAAAAGTAAAAAACTGGAAATGACTTGTGTAGAAGTCTGAGGAAAGTTTATGTACTGTATATTTTATAACCAATTGTATGAAACAACTGTGGTCTCACCTAAACACAAGTCACATCTCAAAAATATGTTGTTGTATTGTATTGCTTCTACTGGTAGGAGATTCATATTCCTGGTCTAAGTCTGAATGTTTGCTTCCATCTCTGAACCATGTTTGCAACTTTTCTTAGGGATCTTCTCAGACCTTTCTCTCTGGATGCAAAGGTTCCAGGTTTTCCCAGAGCTAATTTACCTTGACAGAAGTTTTGTATTCCTGATCACAGCAGGTGGCCCTACACTGATGCCTCACCATTATCTCTAAGCTTCTCTGTATAGGGCATTGGCATGGACCACTATTGGTCTTGGTTTTGCTTGAGCTCCCTTCTTTCTCTACTAGTCATAGCATTCCCTTTCAGGGCTACCCTTCCTCTTTGAATACTTGTCCTCTATAAGAGAATTCGGCTTCCTAATCCTCGGGAACTCAACAAAGTCAGTGACCATTTCTAATGTAAATGTTTATTTGCAACTATACTGCAGGCATGGCTCTAGACACTATCGTCACGGTGCCATCCAATTACCAGTCACAGGTCAGTTTCACATCATGCCTGGTACTGATTGTCAAATGACCATCATTCCATTTTTTCACTCTGACACATTCCTTCCCTCAGCACTGACTGTGTTGACTTATCAGTCAGCTTAACCTGCAGAGCTCTGTGGTCTACTGATTTAGGGCACACGAGATTCCATTTATATAAGTTCCAACAGTTTGGGTTGAGCTCAATTACCTATATATTAAAGCACTTCTATGATTATGCTTCTGGGAAATAAATATCAGTTAGTTCCAAACTTTTTAACTGTGCACCACTATAAGCATATAAGAAGAAAAAGTGTGTGCGCGTGTGTGTGTGTGCGCTACTGCTTTCTATCTTGTGAACAGTATAATGCATATGCTAAAAATAGAAATGAACTAAGATAAAATAAATATGGGTAAACATTATGTGTAGTTACAGTCTCCACTTTCAGAAGTGTTTCTTTAGATCCCCCTGGTCAGTATTTACTTTGCTCAGTACTCAGAAGGTGTTTCTAATCTGAAGACTTATGTTTTATGTTCTAGAGAATTCTCAGCCATTGTCTGTTTTCTCCCTTCTGGGTCTGTAGCACACGCGTGTTGGACTTTCTAAATCTTCCATGTCTCATAGCTCTTCTTCCACATTTTCCATTTCTCTACATCCATGCTGTGTTCGTCCACTCCATTATTCTCTCCTCGGCAATTCCCCATCTCCTATTCAGTGTACGTAGTTGTGTTTTCCTTTTACTTCAGTGACTTCTTGTTTCATTATTACTTGTTCTTACTTTATTGTCCCCCATACTTTTTGTTGTATTTTTCCATCATTGTTCAGCCCCCTTATACTCCTTCCCCTCCATAATCACCAGTCTGTTTCACCTCTACTTTATTGGTATTTCCATTTTGTTCTTCATCTTTTATAAAATATTAAAAGTATGTACTTTAAATTCTTTTCAGGTTGTTTAATGATTTCTGTTTTGGGGGATGTAGACTCCTAAGCTTGCTAAATATTTTGCATGTTTTTCATGAGTTGACTTTCTCATATACTTCAAGAGGTCATCTTCTGTGTAAATCTACAGCAGTTACAGAGGCGCCCCCAGCACGGACGGTACAACACTGATGGAACAGTACCCAGAACTTGAACCTGGTTAAGGAAACTCAGTTTAAGAACATTCCTAATCTTCAGTTGCTACTTTAACCCCATGGGTTCCTGGGTTTTTTGTTTGTTTATTTGTTTGTTTAAAGCATTTTTATTTGTGGTCTCCAGATTTCCCTTTCATAGTGTTTGAAATATTTGTGTTTTCTTAATTTTTGTCAGTATTTACTCAGCATGTTTTGTGAGTTTGGAGCAGATGGGAGAGCATTCAACATGTGCCCAATCTCAATTAATTCCCTTGAATCAGAAGCCTTGTCCTTGGTCCTTGTCTCAGCTTTCCTTTCAATCCGATAATCAGCCAGGAAAAAAAAATTCTTTTGTAAATGAGTTTGAATTGGGAAGTGACTAAGAGTCTCTTTAGAAATAGCCAAATACCACGTATTCTAAAATGATGCTCTAAGCAAGCCTGAGGACCAGAGAACATGTGTCTGTGGTCTGAAAACTGGATGGGCCACCACAAACATCTATTCTTAACTCTGCTCTTGACTTTGGAAATAGCCTGAGGTAAAAGCTGTCATGTCACTTCCCCTGTTGACACTTCTTACTAACCTCACAAGACCTTGCCCCTCAATTCAATTTGAAAATAAACTTCTGCTATAAAATTGGCTAAGAGTTTTTAAGTCCCAAATTTCCCACAAAAATAAGATCTTGAATAAAAAAAATGAAACCTAGCCAATTAAGTCTCCTTTCCTTTTTTATCCTTGTCCTTCTGCAGGCAAGAAAGAAAACACATTTCTTTCATCTTTCTCCTTAGATCTCATTAATCGACACTTAAGAGTATAGTACTGCTCTCTTTCATGACCTATTTTTCCAATCTCTCAAAGTGTTGCAGTCCTTGAATAGAATTCTTATAAGAATTTGACCTTAAAATACTATGTATGTTTTTAATAAAAACAGATTTTAAGGGTCACAAAATCGTTTTAAGATTTCATTGAAAAGTATTTTCAGATGTGTAAGAAACTTAAGCACCAGACAAAAAAAATACCTCTAAAAATTCTTATAAAGCTAATAACTGAATCTAGCAATGTGGAAAGAAAAAACATAGGTATTATAAAAATGTATCATGGCCTGACTGGTATAGCTCAGTGGATTGAGCACAGGTTCCCAGGCAGGGCACGTGCCTGGGTTGCAGGCCAGGTCTCCAGTGGGGGCCATGTGAGAGGCAGCCACACATTGATGATTTTCTCACTCCCTGCCCCTCTCTGTAAGTAAATAAATAAAATATTTTTTAAATGTATCATGGTAACATTTTTATAAGACAGCAGTAAGTTTTAAAAAACTTACCATCAATGAAATAATGAGTGAGAAAAAAATTCGGATGTATTTTTATCTATGCCATACTTATATATCACTTTGGTAGGAAAATGTTCTTTCTGTATCATAACATATGCTGTTTTCATACTTTACTTCATGGTGTGAGTCATAGAATCATCTGCCGTATTTTTTCACCCTAACAAAAGGTTTTAGGCACCAACAGTGCTTATCCGCAGTTTCTGTCATCTTAAACATCTCACTTCTCTTGGTGAGATGAAGAACAAGAATGGTGGGACCCAAAGTGATAATGGGCTGACAAGAGCTAGATTAAAAAGAACTCAACAAGGACCTCATTGGTGTGGTCCAGAGCAGCTGCTCTGCCCAATGATTTTGCTAGCTAAGGCATTATTTACAAATATGTGGAATTAATTTAAGAAATATGGCAGATTAAATAGCATTGGTCTCCACCCCCTTCTCGACTAAAAACTAAAAGAGAGATTTAAAAATTACAATGATGATGAGAATGTGAAAGCAAACAAGGAGACATCAACAAATATCTGAAAGGTAAACAGTGAATGAATGAATGAATGAATGAATGAATGAATGAATTATGAACGACTTAGAAAAGCAGAGGATGCCTAAAACTCAAGAGCCCGATGAGGAGACTACTGATAAAAAGAATGACAATCATGCCACAGAACCCCGAAAAATCATAGGTTTAGTAGCACCAGGTATCATGGAAGATGCAACAAGACAAGCTGAAAATGAGGAGAGCATGGGTCCAAAGTCTAAGTACTGATGCAATTAGACCCATAGGTCTCTTTCTCCATCCCATAGAACTGAGCAAGGGTTCCAACCCCCAAAATGAATAGAGAAGAAAGACTTTGCCCAGAAGAAGTTGATCCCAGAGGGGCATGTCTATGGTCAAAATTGAATTTGGGCAAATGCCACTTAGCAGTGGAAATCCCAGCTCCTTTAGTGGCCTAGCTCCCTTAATGCTAAAAATCCCCAAAGGCAAAAGACTAGAGTGTTCTTTTTTGAAAAACCAAAGAGCTTCTGAGAAAACAAAACAACAACAAAAAAATGCTTCTACCAAACAACTTGCGGAAGTATCTACCTCAGTGGATAGACACACGTTAATCATGTGATCACATAAGAACGAGTAAGAGTTGGTAAACTGCATCCTCAAGCCCCCTCTGACCCATATCATTGCAGAAACATCATCATCATCAAATTCCCAATAAACTATTATGTGGCCTCATTCTTAAACAAGAGTGGACATCAAGGGTCACCAAACACTCGAATCTAGTGTCCAATATGAAAGCGACACCAAAACCAAATGAGAAAAGGGATCTCTGGGGACACAGACTAGTAGGATTTTTATAAAGCAACAAACAAGAACAGGAGGAAATGGGTAAAGAAACAACAAACAAATTTTTTGAGAGCGAAAAATGTAAGCCTATAGATTGAAAGAATCCTCAATCACCCAGAAATATAAATAAACAAGTGAAAGAAAATCATCATCGAAGTGCAAAACACTAGAGATAAATAGGAGTTCTGAAGAGTTTAGAGAGTTTATCTACAAACAGGTCATACACAAATGACATTTTATTCCATTTTTAAAATATGTCATCTTTATATATTTTTTCCATTACCGTTTACTGCCCTTACACTACCTCCTCCCCCGGTAATTACCACACTGTTGTCCACATCCATGAGTCATTTTTCCTTCTTTGTTTGATCCCTCCAGCCCCTAATCTCTCCCACTAGCTGTCATCTGCTCTCCATCTGCAAGTCTGTCTCTGTTTTGCTTGTTAGACATTTTATTTCTTAAAAGTAAAAGATAATGCCTCCAAAGTTCTTTGTGAAAATGATTTTTAACCTATATATCAACATATCAATCAATTGTGAGCACAAGTTAATATTTTCTAAAAGCCAAGGACTCAAAATTTTACCTCCTAAACACCATTTTGTATGTAAGGAAGACATGTCTTGAGAACATATAGTACCATGATGAAGGCACAGGTCCTGGAATCGGAATCCTGGGCTGGAATACTGACTCTCCCATGTTCTATGTGTGTGTCCTTGGAAATATCACATAGCCTGTGTGTACCTCAATTACCTCCTCCATAACATGGAGATAATAGCACCTATCTCAGGAGCATATTAGGATTCCCTGAGTCCACGTATACAAACAGTACCTGGCACCCAAATGTTCATGGGTATCATCATTACCTTTATCATAGCACAGAAGATACAGACTCAGTCTCCAGGATATCAGAAATTCTACACAGGGTCAGAAAAGGTAAGTCCAGATGCGAGCTGCACAACCAATCCAGAGAGCAACTCATACTGTAACAAGAGGTTAGGGGACTCAGGAGTGAGGTGTCCAGGGAACAGAGATGATGCACTGTTTGGAACTGTGAGCACTTGGAAAAATTATCCTGTGCAAGTGACAATATTCTGTGACTATTTAGAACATAATGGCCATAAACAACAGTTTTAAAAAGTGTAATCTTAAGCTTTAGGAAAACAGTCTATGAAACAAAATCATTGTGTATGACTTGCCTTAGTAGTGAACAAGACATGCCCAGTCACAGGAATGTAAACATCAACTAAGGGATTTAACCAGAAGTGGTAATTCAATTATAATAAATGATGGTAAGGGATGGAGTCAGTAAGAGAGCTAAGTTTTTAACCACTATATCAAGAAGTCAATGGGTAGTGCCCAAAACAGACAAATAAGTAAGCATCAATAGAAGTTTACTATTTAGAGATAAGTAACTATCAGAAGATGAAGCTAAAAGGAAGTTAAGAGAGGTAATCACTAATTAATAAAGAAAAACTAAAACCAGTCATTAGGGGATCATGGCATATAAAAGCATATTCATTCATTCCAATGTTATTCAACTCCTACCGTATGCCAGATGTGTTAGGTCCTGAGTGTGTTAAAATACACAAAACAGCCCTTAGCTCCGTGAGCTCAGGAAGAAGCAATGACTACAACAGAAAAGTCTTGCTGGGAGACAGTTTGATAAATGTGATCATAGGAGATTAAACAAAGCATTCTGGAGAACAAGTGACAAATCCATTTTTTTAAACAATGTTTGGATCATACACATGCATTACAAAAAATCAAAAAGTGTAAAATTGTATACATGGTGAAATTTAAATCTCGCTCTCATCCCTAGGTTCTGACAAGTTCTCTCCTTCCTAGAGGCAATGATTGTTACCAACTACTGGCTATTCTTCCAAAGATGTTCTATACACTTGGAGCATCAATATAAATATATATTCATCTATATAAGCATTACAAATATACTTGCATTCAAACAGTTGCACATCATATAGATATCTGGCTGATAGTTTTTCACTTTAAAAAAACTGTGAAAATCATCCCACACTGGACATATAGAGCTGTCTTAGTATTTTTTTAAATGCTGACAAAGGATTATATTGTACCATAAATTATTTAAACAGACCCCAGATGGATAGATATTTAGGTTGCTTTCAATGTTTTACTACTGCAAACAATGCTGAAACTTCTTAGTACAGGTATCCCTTTGCAAATATACAGTAGCAGTAGAAAGATTGCTAGAAGTGAACCTTCTAGGTAGCTGCAGACTTTAAAGTGTGTTTATACTGAGAGTGAGGTCAGCCTAGGGTCAGATTTTAAATTGGATAACTTACATGGATATCCATAACAACACCACATGGATTTTAATAAAATGGGCATTTTGATCTTAACTCTATTAAATCAACAACAGTAGGAACTTTTTTGTTGAGCCAATCTTTGAAGGTAAACAAAAACCCCTCCCTACTTCACTAACCAAGGTTTCGATGTTGAGATTGAGCTTCAATTTGCCCACTGGACTTAATCCCTCATTTCAAACCCAAGTTCAATACCAATTTGAGTAATATCAGTCCTAACAATGGCCTTTCCTTTACTAAGTATAGAAATACTTGCTAGCAAAACCAAACTGTAGTTTACTTGCTCACACTCAAGGACACCGCTTTGACACTGTGTCCCTTCCCCCGTTACCCTATGGAGCTGGATTTAATGAGGATCACATTTCCTTCACACACTGGGAACTCCAAGCCTCTACCCCAGTCCTGAAACAATGCCACAGAATTAAAACCTAGATTACTTCCCACTTAAAATGTAAATGTAGTGAGTTCCAATTGAATGATAGACATATTGACGCAGTCCCATGGAATAAAAGATACCCTATTCTGTTTATTCTGTAAATATCAGTAGCTGCATCCAATCTACCCCACTAGTTTCTGGACCATTGGGTAAGGATACTGATGGATGAAGAATTGATAAACCATTCTTTCTCTTCATGGTCTAACTCAATACCTCAGTTTAGGACTTCCTCATGACTTAGACTTCCTGGCCTATAAAACTCAGTAAGAGATTTAAGGTGATGAAGAAGCACACAAACTATATTAAATTACACAGGACAGAACTGAAGATGGCTGCATTATTGAGCTTTCAACCAAGGGGATTTCTCTTGAAGTCCTTGACTAAGTAAAGCAGGCTCTCCAAGAAAATAAATAATCTGGACCATAATTTGTATGTAATAAAATAACATGAAATCTCAACCCAGAATAGGCAGGCCATGATGCTCTATAGCAGAGATGACATTGTAATAGCTTAAAGGTTGGACAAGTAATGATGATTTGAAGGTTATAGTTTTTTCACTACAAAAAGCACATGGAATTATTAAAAAAATGGATGTTCTTTAGCTTGGTACTAATATCCTAATATTTAGGAGATTCCATAGCTGACCAAAAAAGACAAAAATGCTCATGGTAGATAGCTATATAAATTTTAAATCATACCTCCATTATAAAAGAACAATTGTTTTATTATGTGAAAGAATAAAATATTTTTGGCTTTCTTTTAAGAACACGTTTTTAGGAAAAAACTTATGGCTGACTCAAATGCCAGTATCAAGACTGTGGATAACCCAAAATAGTAAACAACTCAAAGCCTCTCCTAGGTCCTTGATATTTTACATGGTATTTTATGCAGAAAATTTATTATTTTACTAAGGGATTTTTATTGTCTAAAAAAAAATCTGCACATGAAGGGAAATATTCTGGATGGCAGGGGAAACTCCGCCTGGACTTAAAAATTAGCATCTAAATTAGCCATAAAGTGTAAATGCATTAATGGGTAATTGAGGATTAACAGTATCTCAACAGAATAAAAAAGGAACTTTGACATCTTGGGCCTGTAATGAATCAATTTATGGTCACTGGGATTTCTACAGCCCAAGGCGAGGTAATGACTTGCTCCTTCATATAAATTGATAGTGCATTTAACACCCCCTCTTGGTGCCAATTGTGAACACTACAATGACTGAAACAGTAGAACCATTCAGTATTCAGGCTTTGTTTGGGGGAGAGAAAGACACAGAGGGGAATAATCCACAGACATAACCTTGTCAATTACTATTGTACAATGACTTGGGTGTCCCCTCTGGCTCTTCTCAGGAAACTTACAGCAGAAGTTCCCTTCTTTATCAATTTCAAACAAATCTGAAAATCTTTGGGTGTCCATAAGCATGAGAATCCTTCCACTATCATGGGAATTTTGACCATCAGAATGACATTGTGGGTGGCCCTCTCTAAGGATCTGTTTGGCCAATAAGGCAGGACACTCAGGAGATTATTGGGATGACCCTAGTCTTAATTGCTACAGATTGACAGGCAAAATTATAACATTTTACCATGCAGTATATGAGTGTGTGATGATGTATAACACAAAAACAAATGTGTCCACAAAATAAAGTGCCATGCCTGCAACCCTGTGAGATTGTCCCTTTCTGCCTCCCTCCTGGTTGATTGGGTTTTGTGCATTCATTCTCTACCAGGCGTTATTTAAACACAGTATGTTATCTCACTTAATCCTCAGCACTGGGGAGAGTGTGCAGAAAAGAGTGAGCTGCTCTCCTTTGAAAGACCTTCTTATAAGTTTCACTCTTAGCTGGCATCTAGGAACCTGGATTTCAGAAGGGTTTCCACCATTTCCAGAATTCACTGGACAAGTGGCTCGCTGTGCCTAAGCTATTTGTACAAATGTGGTTTTATGATGAATGCCTGCTTTCCTTCCGGGGTCTGGAACTGGATACATGCCAGGCACACCTGCCCCCAGTATAAACCCTCATGAGCTTCTCTGGTTGGCAACGTCTCAAATGGGCGGTCACCACTCACTGCAGAGAGAGCTAAGCACGTCCCGTGTGAGTCCACTGGGGCGGGGCCCTTGGCAGCTTGTGCCTGATTTCCCTCGACTTCGCCCATGTGCCTTTTCCCTTTACTGCTTTTGGTCTGCACCCTTCCACGGCAGCCAATCAGAGCTGTGAGTGTGACCGCAAGCTGAGTGCTCGGAGTCCTCCCAGAACACTGCTGAACTTGGGAAACCTGACACACAGAGGAAGTGTTCTTATCACTCGGATCTCGCAGAGGAGGAAACTGATGGGCGGAGAGTTTTAGAAACCCCCAAGTTTTCATCAAGGCCTTTGGAAAGGGTGAACCCTTCCTCTGGCACCCCTGGTTCTGAGACGGTGACACAGTGCAGTTCCCTTAAATGTCCCTGCTGTGCCAGCATTCAATGGCAATGTTCTTCCCATTTCCGGCTACAAAAATGTCCTGCTGAACCCTAGACCAAGGTCAGGGAACTACAGAAGACGAACAAAACTTAGTCTACCACCTGTTTTTGTATAGCCGACATGCTAAGAATGATTTTATAATCTTAGATGGCTGAAAAAGACAAAAGTATACTATTTTGTGACATTTGAGAAGTTCTAATGTGAGTGTCCATCGATGATGCTTTCTGGAACACATCCATGTTCATTAGTTGCCAGCTTCCATGGCTCTTCCCTCTGTGATGGCAGCGCTGAGCAGCCAGAGAGACCACAGGGACACCAAAGCCCCCTACGGGGCAGCTTGAGGCCCCTCTTCTAGATCCTTCTATCCAAGGCCTTTCTCTCCTAACCGAGCTTGTATCACTTGGACTGTTCTCACCTTCCACATGCCTTCTTTCTAGCCCTGGCATCCTGGGCAAACTCCCTGTCTTCTAAAAGCCAGAAACCTGTTTTATGTACTTGAAGAAGAAAAATCACTTCTTTTCTCTGGGCCTCCATTTCCTCATCTGAACAATGAGAGTGATATTATTATCCTTATAGTATACTTATGAAAAGTAATTGAAATGATACAGATCAAAATCCTTTAGCTCAAAGTAAGAACTAAGGACATGGTACTTGTACTACTAGTTGTTGTCCTGGAATCCCTGTTTTAAGTATCTTAGTACAGTGAAGAGCTTATGGCAGATGACCAACAAAAACACAAACTTTATTAGCATGGCACTAGAGAAACTCACCAGGATGGCATTGGGTGGTTGAGAGGATTCGGGCCAATTTCTCAGCTTCTCTGAGTTTCAGCATCCCTGTTGCTAAAAGGTCTGTGACACTACCCAGTTCTCTTTGAATTAGAAAGTCAAGTCCATCTTCCTCAGACTCATCATCTAAAATGCTACTTGGGATCAAAATGTCACTTCTGCGACCCCTAAGGTCCAACCCCCTTGTTCCAAAATTAACATCCAAACTCCGGATTTCACAGCAATGCAGCTTGCCCCAGAAAATCTCATCTGCGCATGAGAAGTCAACTTGAAGAGGCTGTTCTGTCTCTCAGTGCAATTTCCTACTTCTCCACTGCAGACTCTCTCCCGCTTTTATCAGATTATAACTGACCTAATTTGCAAAGGATCCAGTGAAAAGAGTCTCATTAAAAGCCTTCATCTCTTTAATAGCCTCTCTTTTCTCCACCAAATGACCTAGGTCAGAATGGTCCAATAGAAACAGCTGGGAAAATTACAAAGTCACTCAAGAACCTTCTGAAGGGAGCTCACAAGGAGTGGCATCTCTGAGGATTGGTGATAGGCGTGTCCTGGTTAGGAGTGGGATCAGGTATAGTCGTGGGGTGAAGGTTCCTTTATGGAATATCTGCAAACCACCCCTGTCCTCTACCAAAAGTTCTTTTTTCTTAAGAATCCCTCGTCACTACACTTTAGAGTAATAATACAAATAGTTCAGTGGATTGTTATTTTGACCATTTTGACTCATGCAAAAATAGTATGATGAAATAACTCCCAGTAATAAAACCATTCAGTCAATGTTCATCAAGTGTCACAATGTGCAAAACACTGCAGTGACAGAAACTGTATCAGTTAGGTGTCCCCACAAAAATGCTGTGTAACAAACAACTTCTGCATCTCGTTGGCACACACCCTAAGCATCTACAAACTTGAAGAGACTAAGAAGGCTCGGCTTTAGGCAGAAGCAGTGTACATGTCCCTGCTCCATGTATTTCTTATCCACCTCCTGGGACTGGAGGGCCACCCAGGAGAGTCACTCAAATAGTAATGTAAGAGGTGGAAGAGGGAGGCTTCTCTAAAGTTTAGGCTCATATTGCAGAGAGCCTAGGCTCACAGCACAACACTCTTCCTTGTATAAGAAGTTTGAGTGAGATCATCAGGTGGATTGAGAAGCTAATCCGCAATCTCTCTTTGACACTGAGAAATAAACGCACATGGAAATGAAGGCAAACTGCTGCTCGGGAACTAAGCCATTGGGAGGGTCCTTGTTGGCCAGGCACCTCATCCAAGACTGGAGCTAGAAACCCCAATTGTGAAGTCTGAGTGGTCCCAGTTGCAAAAATCAAGGAATGCAGTGATATGGGATTCTCCAGATTTATTTTTGTTTTTAATTTTTTTATTGATGTGAAACAGAAACACTGCTTTGTTGTTCTACTTACTTATGCATTCATTGATTTCATTGGTTGATTCATGTATGTGCCTTGGCTGGGAATTAAACCTGTACCCTTCATGTATAGGGATGGCACTCCAGCCAGCTGAGCTAGCCAGCAAGGACTCCCCAGACCTACTGACATTCTGATGTGAAGTCTGATTGGCAGTCCTCACCGTGGGATATCTCACGTATTACCTCGGAATTGCTCCTGAGGCACGGTGCAGGGCTGTCTCTCAGTTCCAGCCGAAACTCTGTCTCATTCTCCTCTAGCTCTTACCCACTGCTCCGTCTTATCTCCAGATGAGTCACCCTGTGTCAAACAACTCACGATTGCTTGAATGTGCCATATTACTTGATACTTTGATGCTTTTTGCACATTTTGGCCCTGCTCCCTGGAATTTCCCCCCTGTGAGCTTTCTTTTCTGCCAGGAAACTAATTCTTTGAGATGCAACTCTAGGATTACCTCTTGTGGTAAATCTTCCCTGCCCACCCCACCCCTACCGGGACCTACATATCACAGAGAAGCAGGGCAGATCTCCATTTTTTTTTTGTTCATGCATATGGTTATTATTTCTTAGCATGCACACTTATGCCAAAAATATGAACTACTTAAGGTAGAGGCTATCTTACTTTTTATTGTTGGCACAGAATCTACCAGTGTCTAATAGTCTTATAAGGTAAATGCTGATTGACTGAATGACAGGGAAGGAAGGACGAAGGGTGGAGAAGAAGGAGGAGGAGGAAGAGGAGGAAGAAGGGGAGGAAGAGGAGGAAGAAGGGGAGGAAGAGGAAAAAGAGGAGGAGGGGTGGGAGGGGAGGGAGGATATATTGATTTGCTGCTACTAATTGTCAATAAAGTACTTCCCCAGTTCAGGGAAGGAAGTCTTCTTTATGTCAGTTTTTGTTTTTATAAAGGTCCTAATTTGGATCATTCATCCTATTTTGTTTTGCAGAAGTCTATTTTTCAAGAGGCAAGTGGACATGAGAGACAAAGCCAAATGGGTCAGGATCCAAACAGACACTGGATGGAAACGTAGCCCCAGAGCAGAAGTGGGAGTGAAGAAAGAAAGACAGGACCCAAGACAAAAGTCCTGGGCAGGGCTGCCGTGGGAGGCAGCCAGTGTCGCTGGGCGGTTTGGCTTCTCCAGAAACAGCAGGGAGTCAGGAAAGCCACTTTGCTGAAATGCTGCTGCAGTGCTGGTGATCCCCCAAAGTCTGGGGGAAAGGACCAAGACCACTGAGAAGTTGTTTTCAGATGCCTGGCATGTATCATGGCTAAAGACCTAATGCTGAATTATCACGACAAACTGAATCTATCCCCTTTTCTTCTGGCCATGTTATTTATTTATTTTGAGTGAAGCTGTTGGCTATTACTAAAGCCAATTGTACCATCAGTAAACTCTGCTTTGTTCTCTTTTTTGGCAGGTGCACAAAGGCTTATATTTGCATTTTATACTCAAGATCGAGACTCAGTATTTTCACATGCTAATCTAAAACCACACCAAGGGACTGACTTGGATACAAAATGAGCAACTATAACTAATAACAATTCAGAGATTTTCAAAAAATGTTCTGCTGTGAATATAATCCACTGTTTGGTCCATTACCAGAACATATAATCACACAGCTAATATCTAGATTAAGGAATCTTAATTCAAATAACTATAATGTATTACTTATCTAGAAGACACCACTCCTCTGATCTTCATTATCTAAAACACTATCAACAACACTTTGAATTATATACATTAAAGTACACAAAATTTAAAAAGCTCTTAGTGTTAAAACACATGTGATAAAATTTATATTTTAGTTAATAAACTTCATTCAATATCCCTCAGAGTTTATTTACTTCTGGGCACAATTATAATCATCTTAGCTAAATTCCTCTTCAGCTAAAGAGATATAACTCGGTAGGGAAATTTTCCAGAAGGCAGGCACACTAACAATACAAAGATGTGGCAGAAGAGAAGAGAGACCAGAGCTATAACAACTAGGTTCCTCAAAAAAAACTGAACATCAAAAAATGCCTGCTGCCAGCGATTCCACTTCTGGAAATATACTCAAAACAAGTGAAAGCAGGGACCCAAACAGGTATCTAGCCACATGTTCACAGCAGCTTGATTCACAAGGGCCCACAGGTGGGAGCAACGTGTGTCTGTCAGCTAGTGAGTGGGGAGACACAAGGTGGTCTGACATGCAAGGCCACTGTCACGCAGCCAGAAAGAGGGGAGAAGTTCTGACATGTGCTACATACAACTCGATGACCCTGAACAACACTAGGCTAAGTGAAATAAGCCAGTCACAAGGGCACAAATACTGCATGAGTCTACTTGGACGAGGGACACAGAGTAGTCAAATCTATAGAGACAAAAAGTGGAATGGCAGTTGCTAGGGAAGGGAAGGGGCGGGGAGGAGGCAGGGAGGGTTCATGGTTAATGGTTATGAAGTTTCAGGGGAGGAAGATGAAAAAGTCCTGGAGTGGGAGAGTGGCAATGGGTGCGCTGAGGTGATTGCACTTGGTGCTATACACTATACGTTTAAAAATGGTTACTTAATTTCAATTAAGAACACACTGACCAGAGGGGACGTGGGAGGGAGTAATGTGGGGGAAAGTGGGAAGGGTTGTCAAGGAACATGTGTAAAGGACACATGGACAAAGCCAAATGGGGGTGGGATCGAGGGTGGGAGCAGGGATGTCTGGGGTGAGGGGGAGTGGTGGAGGAAAATGGAGCCAACTGTACTTGAACAACAATTTTAAAAAGGAAAAAAATAGGTAAAGGGCTAAATTTTATATTGTGTATGTTTTATCACAATAAAAAACTATTGTATATCAACTATATTTAAATTTAAAAATATTTGCAGGAAAATGGTGACAATTAAATACAAAAACTTAAAAACACAGATGTCAGTTTAGAGAACTTTTGCACACACAACTTACACATTCCAATAGCTTCTTCCAAATACCCCTGTATGATACTTAGTTCAATACTGATGCTAATAACAATAATATTATATAAATAAAATGATCAAATTATATGGGTTCTCAGTACTCTGCAGAGAGAAAGTTCCTTTAAAAAGTTTTTTAATTAAAATACTTGCAATTAATCATGATTGTAAATGGACAAATTCTATAATTGAAAAAATTATCCCCACGAGTTAATTACATACAGACGTTAGCCAATATTTGCCAAAGTACCTAACACACTGCCTACAATATAGAAAGCAATCATTAAACAGTGGTTCCACGTGATGCGTTTTTTTTAAATGGAAAAACAAATCTAGTAAAATAAATTCCTTTCATTTAATATACTATTCGAGGATCGTCTTAAAGTTTGGGAAGTACATTTGTTATTATTGTCAGCAAATACCACCATAAAATCAAACCATTTTAGAGACACAGGAGCTGAAAGCTTTGTCATCTTCTATTCTGAATTCTGGTTAAAAAAGAAAAAAAAACGATTCCTTTTAGCAAGAATAAAAATAATTTTTGCCCAAACATTAGCCCAGAAAAAAATCCTCTAAAAGCAATATTCTGGGAAAGGTTTTAAACTCTCGATAAAAAAAGCAATCAAAAGCAAAATGGCGGGTCAGGGACCAACACGGAGCCCGCTGGGAGGCCCCCGAGCCTCCCCGCACAGCTGTGCGCTTTTGCGCAGACACTGGGTCTTGAAGTTTCCCTCTGGCGCTTGGGAGGTTGATGGAGCTGCGCTGAACATTTTTCTCATCTATAACATTTGCTTTTTCCTGTCTGATAGAAAGTGGCACAATGGCATCTTGCAGCTCAGGTACGGTGCAAAGGAAAAAAAAACACAATTTGGAGTTTAAGACATAGAGCGAACTTTCAACCTCACTGCCGCTAAATTTAAGTACCATTGTGTTTGGTGTTTTACTTGTTTGAGAATTTGAGAAAACACCTAGGTCCATTTTTAAAGTTATAGCATAATGAAAAAGTAAGTTAAAAAATGAGAATATATGAATATCGATTATTTCTAAAAGGGCTCAAATAAATATACACTTTACTTAAATTAGAACAGCAGAGAAAAATAGAATTTATAATTGTCATAAAGGAAACCCTAGAAAAATCATGAATACTCCTACTCAAGACCTAGGAGGGGTTTTTTGTTCTGTTTTTGTTTTTTGGTATACAATATCTAACTTTTTAAAAAGCCTCAGACTACGAAACTTAGCAACTGGCTCCATCGCCTAACACCTCTATGAGCCCAAGAATTTCACTGCTCTGGCTGCGCATCTGTAAAACGGAAATAACATTGAGGGCACAGGGCTGTTCCAAGAATTAGAGACCGTGTATGGAGGTGCCTCTCACCGCGAGGTGGTCCCTAGATAATGGTCTTCCCGTCAACATCTCTGTGATCTCTTCCTAAAACTCTGCAGCTGCGCTTCTGCCTGTGCGGGGCTCTTCAGCCTAAAGTGCCTCAGTCAGGCTGTGCTTTTGGAATCACACATAGGGAGTAACATTCCCTCCCCATCACCTCTGAAACAACTTCAAACTTCTAGGGTTCCGGGTGACCTTACAATTGAACAAGTGCTCTCCAACTAGATCAACAGTTTCTTAAAAGGCCAGGCAGAAGAAGACACACTTTCTTTCATTATCACCCTGCTTCCGGGCTGAAGTTGAGGAGCCAGGCAAATAGAGAACATTTTCATTGCATGCCACGGTCACTGGGTCTGGAAGGAGACAGTCAGAGAAATGAGGCCCTGTGTGGAACAAGGTCAGAGGCAGGTCGCACGCTGGGGAGGCTTCTGGGGTGGGCACTTCAGCCACAACCCCCTCCCTTCTCCCGACTTCCTGCAGGAAGGACAGGAAGTAAGGCCACAGAAACACCCCAGGGAATATGGAAAAGTAGGGACTTCATCTGGATTCTGAGGACTGTCTAAAATAGAGTACCATTTTCACCATTCCACTGGCTGTTCAGGTCCCAAGCCACAGGGATAGTGACTGAAGAGTGACCTTGGAAACATGTGACAGGGCCCAACCTCTTGCCCACATTGAAATTTGAATGTGAATGAAAACTGAAGTCGTGCAGCAAGGACGTGTTTTGGCCGGGAATCAACATGACCCTCTGACGCAGGTGAATTCTTCCAAAGGGTTATTTTTCTGCAGTTGTTTGTGGATTCCTTCCTACTGCCAGCTGAAATTGACTAAGCTAGCTGTTTTACCTCCACTTCCAGCCCTTAGGACAACCCGAAATACAATATATTTAGTGTTTAGCATGTAATTTCTCAATGAATGAATTCTGATCTCCTCTAAGTTGTAATATGGTGCCACCAACTCCATCCAAGAAAAAAATGTTCTTGGGAGGTAACTGAGGGCAAAGTGAATCCTAAATGTTTACAAACCCAGCAGGTGTTTTTGATATCAGCAATTTGAAAGCTTCCCGCATATTATTTCATTAACCCTTACCAGAAGGATACTTAAGAGGACAAAAATACATTAGTGATACCACACTCATCTTCAATGAGTAAGATCATGAATGAATAAGAAGAGGGCAACACGAGACTGGCCTTATAGCTGGGAGCAAAGCTTAAGAAGCAGCTCTTCCTTCGAGTTAGAGCCTCAAAGAATTACAACCACCACAGAAATCCATGGAGCCAGCCTCTAGGTGCTTATGTCAAAAACCATAAATCTATTTTCAAAAATCATAAATCAATCTGGTGGGGCAAGTTCTCTTTCTATTTCATTTGTGGTAAAAATTAAAAAACAACAACAAACCCAACATACAACAAAAAACGTAACCACCTTAATCACTTGTAAGCGCACAGTTCAATGTGTGAAGTGTATCATATTTGCGGCAGCAGGTCTCCAGAGCACTGTTATCTTGCAAAGCTGAAACTGCACATTCAACAACTCCCTTGTTCCCCTGCACTCCCACCAGCCCTGGGCTACCCCCATTTCCACTCTCTGATTCTAGCAGCTTGACTCTTCTAGGTCGGTGTCTACATCTATCATCCAAAGCGTAAGGGATCTCAGAGTGAACCTGATATGTATTATCTCATCAGAAAAAACAAAAAAACAAAAAAAAAAACCAGGAATCTCAAATACTAGGCATTCAAAGAGAACCTAGGCCCTGACTAGTGTGGCTCAGCGGACTGGACGTCCTCCTGCAAAGTAAGAGGTCCACAGATTCCCACCTGCCTGGTTGCAGCCTCGTCCCCAATTGGAGGCCTGCAAGAGGCAACTGATAATATTTCTCTTGCACATTGATGTTTCTCTCCCTCCATTTCTCCCTCCCTCCCCCTTTCTCTAAAAATAAATAAATCAAATCTTTAAAAAAGAGAGAGAGAGAACTTGGAAAGCAGGTATGCATAAAGTTTACAATTGTTAGCACAAAGAAAAGTGATCCTAGTCACCGGAGAGACCGGGAACAGAGGAGTCCCTAGCGATGGAATGAAACAGGAAAGAATACTGGCCTAGGAGCCTAACGTCCTCGCCCCTGTCCTGCTTCTCCCATAGCAGCCGAGTGCACCAAGTGTCTCTGAGCCTTGGGTCCCCACCCTTCTTAAGACTGTTGATGCACAGGCAAGATTAAATATATACTGTATCTACTATGCCTTTGTAATATCGCAAATATTTTGCAGGTGAAAGACTAAATTATTTCAAGAGTGATTTTTTAAAAGATTTTATTTATTTATCTTTAGAGGGGAAGGGAAGGAGAGAGGGAGAGAAATATCAATGTGTGGTTACCTCTTGTGTGTCCCCTGCAGGGAACAGGGCTGCAACCCAGGCGTGTGCCCTGACTGGGAATCGAACTACAGTCCTCTGGTTCACAGGCCCACACTCGATCCACTGAGCTACACCAGCCAGGGCTCAAGAGTAATTTTTAAATGTTATCGTTTAGTATGTACAGGTTTCATTTTTGTGAGGTGAGAGCTGTCCCATAGATGGAGGACGGTGCTGGCTGCACGACAGATGTTCTTAATGCCACTGAACTTCTTGTTTAGCAATCGTTAAAATGGTAAATCCCTGGCTGGTGTAGCTCAGTGGATTGAGTGCGGGCCTGCAAACCACACAACCGCGGTTTGATTCCCAGTCAGGGCACGTGCCTGGGTTGCAGGCCAGTTCCCAGCAGGGGACGCATGAGAGGCAACCATACATTGATGTTTCTCTCCCTCTCTCCTTCCCTTCCCCTCTAAAGATAAATAAAAATCTTTTTAAAAAATGGTAAATCCTTGTGTTGCATGTATTTTGCCACAATTTTAAAAAATAAATTATTTTTAAATGTATACCTATAACACTACTGAAATCTTGAAACATGATTTCTCAATTAGATCCCATATTTCGGAAGGAAAAGGTTTTATCATTTTGTTTAAATTCATAGTCATGTGTGGTATGTACATTTTGAATTGCCACTCTTCTCCTTCCTTTCTCCAAAATACTATCAGCACCATAAATGCAAAATTAAATAGTCCCATGCTGGTGTTAGCATACCTGTTTTGTAAAGGCTCCGAATGCATTAACATAGAATTCCTCTCCTTTTGAGAAAGCAATTATTATATTTTTAGTTGCAGAAAGCAGTTATTGGTAGCACCATCTAATAGGTGGGAAAACAGAAATAAAAGATGTTGAGTGGTTTGCTCCATTCTAGGGTCTGTTGGGCCAGCGATCACCCCAACAGCTGGTGCCCTCGTAAGTGGAGGAGGGGGAGGGGGAGTTGGTGCCTTGTGTATGATTTCCAGGGCTTATAATCCGGTTGATTGGTAACGTTAATTCTTGATACTAATAAAGTGTGTTACATAGATTCTAACACACACACATGCACACTCAGTATTCTAAAATATTTACATGCACATTCCCTGAATGATTGAGACCAAAGTAGATGTGAGCCGTGTTTAAGTCACTATCTCCAGGAATCACACACCTTTATTTTTGAGCAACCTTTTTTTGCAAAGTGCCTGTTCTTATGATTATTTCTAGGCTTTAAGTGCAGCAGTTCTTTCTCTTCCCCATCTTTCATTCTATCAACATTTAATAAGCAAATACTGTTGCCAAACACTATAATGAAGCCCATTAAATCATTGAAATGGCCCTTAGATGAACTGTCCGCTGACATAATGAAATGTCTGAATAGTAAGCTGGCCTGAGGAAGAACATTCTTCAAAAAATTTCAGGTCAGGGTTGTTGCACCTCATTCAAGAACTTTGCTCCTAGGGTCATTCGGGCACCTTGACTTCAGGAAAGCCCCACAGGACCCTAAACTGGGGGTGGGTGATGGACTGGTCACAGCCAGGACTCTGCACAACACTGTCACAGTCACAATGGCACAGAGAAAAAGAATTTCCACCTGCTGACATGCCGGAATACTCTCCCTACTCAAACAGCCTGGGAAATACTATCCAGGCCCTAAATGAAAACGGGCCTTGTTTCTGCTGTATGTGGGCCGTTTTCCCCCCTGTATCCCACCTCCTAAAAAAGATTGCTAAGTCCCTCGAGGCCATTAAACAATCTAAGCAAAAACTTATTTAAAAAAAAATGAAGGTAAAAGACCAAAAACATATTACAGAAGCCAAACAGGTAAAGTAGAAGTGGTGATAGGTGAGAAGATTTGATTTATTCAGTCTGCCAAAAATTCATTAAGAAATTTTATGTAATTTTTTCATAGAGGATTTAGTAAGTGTCAGGCACAATGCTAAATGTTTCACACCAATGATCCCATTTTGTTTGCACAGAGATCATATGGAGACAGGTTCTATTCCTGCCCCCATTTCCGTACAGGAAACACACCCAAGACCCATAGCAGCTTAAAACCAGAAAAGGCCTTAGAGGTCTGCAGACTCAAACTCTGTGTCGATAAAGATGTTTGGAGACTCTCTTTACACACCTACTAGAGATGGTAAATGCGCTCTAAAATTACAGTGAAAAAAGGTTTTCCCTCCTTTCAGTTTTGTCAAAACTCTTTCAGCCCTTTAAATCCTATTTTCAGTTGCTTTAATGCAGAACTCCAGAAACCTCTTTCAGGTGTCTGAAGAGAGGTAGCATTATTCCTGTGAGATTTGGCTTCCAGAAACTCCAGAGTCAATGGCTGGCAGAGTCCTCCCCAGAACACCCAATCCCTCGCCACCCCCGCCCAACACACTGACTGCAGCTTTCCAAAGTCTCTGGGAAATGTCTGAAGCCCAGAACTGAGCACCATGTTGCAGAAGGCTCCGCCCAGCACAGGGAAGGCCAGGCGATAACTCCCCTTTGCTCACTAACTCTGCCTGGCGATGCAGGCCAAGTATACACACCCCACCCCACTCCCACTACCTTCCAGGCAGCCCTGGGAGAGCTATGGGGGCATTGGCCTGGGGTCTTTTTCTTGCAAACCACACTTAAGCCAGATTTCTGTTGACATCCTCTTACATATTTTATATTTCAATTTTTTGACTCTTGTTAAAGCTCATCAGAATAGCTCCAATCAGTCTTCACGATTATAAATCATTTTTAACGTTGGCTTTATTACCCAATGAATCAATCAGTTTCATAACAAATGGGAGTTTTCTCATAAATCACAGCGAGAGCGCAGTGGTCAGGTGCAAGGCATTCTGGGATTGAGCAAGAAGAATCACACAGAACCTTTCTCGTGCTAGGATGCGGGTACAGTCTGGGGCTAAAGAACTTAATCTTAGAGAGAAAAGTCTACTCACCTAAAGTGGTGTCCAAAGCTCAGACCTGGCCAAGTAACCTTCATACAAGGAAGTCCAATATGGCCGAAGGTTCCCTGTGTTCTGGGAAATGTGCTTGTGATTTCCTAGGGTCTCTGCCCATTTAATGCATCCCGTTCCCTCTAATGGACCAGAACTATTGCAGCTCACCATCCTGTCTGAATATGGACATTCTCCCAATCACTGCATCTGCCTGGCCAACATCTTCTCCACCAAGAGGAAGGTCTGTTTCCCTCTCTGGGCTCCTCCTGGCCCCCTGTCTCCCAGCCGCCCACTTTCTGTACCCAGAGAAGCCGCGTGCTGGACACAGAAAGGGAACCGTTGAAACAGCCCTCTTCACATGCCCTGGTTATGGTTGGGCTGGTTCTGGAGCCTGAAAATCGAAGGGAGAAAAGTCAAGAGGCTTTAACGGAAGGTAGGTTAAAAAAAAAAAGGCTCAGAGAGGAAGAAAACAAGGTAGGCCTTTCCAGACACTCTGCTAGCAAAGTAAATGGGGCTACTTAGATATGAAGGAATGATGAAAAGAGCTACCTTTATTGATCCTCACTCTGTGACGGGTATACTACATACCCTATTGAGTTCTCACGACAAAGGCTGTGAGGTTGGTACTGCCATCTCCATTTCAGAGCTGGGGAAATTGTAACCCAGAGAGGGGTATTTTTGCATTTGTTTGTTTGTTTGTTTGTTTGTTTGGCTCCCTGAGTCAGCAAGTAAATAGCAGGGCCTGCCTTAAACCAAGTTTGTCCATGGCATCCACTTCTGGGCAGGTTTTCAGATGTAACAAGAGACCCAGTAGAATTGAGTGACTTGCCCAGGATTCAGCTGCAGGTCCAGGGCTGAGACTGGGGCCTTGTATCCTCCAAGAATGTCTTGTATCCTTTTCACAATATAAAGTGATCCCTTATCTGGGATGCAGATTCCTACCACTTCCTTTTTCAGGTGCCCACAAACCATTCATGTATCTCCTTATAAAGTTGCTCACGTCCGTTTTTCCTGTTTTGGACCTTGTGCCATTCATATATCTCTACACCTCATTTTTTTCAATTTCTAGAAATGGCTGTTTGGTTCTGTGATATTTTATCAGTTTTTTTCCCTTAGCACCTGGCAATATATTGTGCCTTAGCATGAAAGCTTGAACACGTTTGAAAACATGTTTGCTTCCTGTCTTCTCACTTTCCTACAGAAGATTATTCACCCTGATCTAAAATCACGAATAAAATATGAACAGGGGATGCCAGGCCCTCTGCTCGGCACGTCACGTGTGTCCCATTTAATCCTCACCACAACCTGAGAAGTGCTATTATTATCCCCACGTTTTAGCTGAGGAAACTGAAGCACAGAGAGATTTCAGTAATTCCCCCAAGTCACAGAGCCGATAAATAGCCCAGACAGGCTTCAAACCTAGGAACCCGGAACCAGAGTCCACATTTTCAAACCACGCCTCCTCTGCCTGAAGGAGGGAGGGCTTATTTCCTTTCATCATCCATTCACTTCACATTCTCTGCCCCAGCCGACGTCCTGGCCCTTCCTTGAACTAGCTCCCAGCACAGCAAAGAGAGATTTTGGTACTTTGTTCATCATTGTAGCCTCAGCCCTTCCTTGACTTCAGCAGTGCCGACACATTTCTGGAATTGAATGCCAGTTCTTAAACACCTTTTGTACATGGCATTTTAAATCTATTCTATTAGTTTCTAACAAAAATCCTCTTTTTCTTTTTTGCCTTTTGGCTATCATGTTTACTTCTGTTGTATTTTAATAGAATTTCACATATTCCTTTATAGAGGCTAACAATATCATAAAGCATTATTTAATATAATTGTTAGGTTGAATATTATTACTATATTTGGTTAAGTCAGTATACAGATCACACTTGAGTTAGCAACTCATTAATACATTAAGCAATATTAAGATAGCATCATTACTTTTTTCTGAAGTCACAATCCAATCTGATATTTCTTCAAAGGTATTATTATGATCAATAAGTATTAAGTATATCAACAAAGATACTATAAGAAAATTGGTTGAACACATCGTGCCATAAAGACTGAAAACTGCCATATAAAACAAATTCCTACTTCCCTTCATTCCCTTTTCCTTCAAAAAAATTGGGTCCAGTTTACTCTTCATCAGAATTCCTGCAGATAATCCCTTTGCTGAAATTAATTTGTTTCTGGTCAGTGGAGCTGACTTGAATATTTTCTTTGGGTTGCCTTGTTTTCAAGTGAATAGAAGAACCACCTTTGAGTCAGATCAGAGTCTCTCTAGACTGACTTTGTCCTTTGTTAGTCAACGAATTATATGTTTTAAAAAAATGACTATAGGCCAGACATATTCTGGGCACCAGAAAAGATTTGGACAAGGTCCTGCTCTCGAGGTGCATATATTCCGCTCAGCTGACAGACAATAAATACATAAATGAATACAATAGTTCATCATTGCTACTCCAACAGTCTGAAGGAGACAAACGAAACAACTATTGGACAGAGTGGTGAGGAGGGAGGTAAACTGCCCTGTCAGCACAGTCTGGGAGTGTCTCCTGGGGAGAAGGCATCAGACTGGAGGCCAGAAGGAGCTGGTGACAATCTGGAGGAAGATCCAAGTAAATCTGTAAAACAAAACCTGGCGGGTGTGAGAGCCAGAAAGTGAGTAAGGCTGCGATTAGTGAGTAAGGCAAGGGTGGACAGAGTTGAGGTCGGAGAGATAGATGGGCTCCAGTCATTTTAGTAAGTAAATGCAGAGGGTTTTGAACTAGAGAATGATGTACCTGATTCACGCTTTTGAAAGATACGCTGTATAGAGAGGCAAAAATGAGGGCAGGAGAACTGGTGAGGAGACTTCAGAGTAAATCAAGTGGGGGATGAGTGACTATGTTAGGATTGTAACACAGATTTGGTGAGAAATAAGAGGATTTGAGATACATGTTGGAGGAAGATTCAACAGGACCTACTGATAGGGTGGTTTGCGGGTGCAAGGGGGGAAAAAGAAATAAGGAATTGCTCCAAGGATTTGGGCTTGAAGACTGATGGACAATGATGCAAAATACTTAGATAAGGAAAACTTGATTAGGAATAAACTTGGCAATGAATGGTGAACCCATTAGTTCTTTGGGGTTCCTGTTAAATCTCCTGTTTCTATACGGCATCCAAATGCAAATAATGGGGAGGCAATGAGACACAGGAGGATAGAGTCCATCAGAGAGGTCTGACTAATGATACAGACTTGGGAGCCATTAGCATAGAGATATTCTGTCAAGCCATTGGTTGAGATATTGTCACCCAAGGGAAAACTATAGGAAAAAAGGGATCAAGGCCTGAGCCCTGGGTACTTCAACATTTCTTTAAAGAAAAAGAAACACACCTAGCAAAGATGAACTAAAAAAAACAACCAGTGAAGTCTGGAAAACGAGACAGTTCAGTAACGAGTGACATCAGCAAGATGGCAGAACAGAAAGCCCCAGAGCCGTCTTCCTCCATCACGGATGCAACAAAACATGAACCATTCCCAGGATGAGAAATCCTGGAACCAGTTCAGAGGCGCCTGCACCCACACAAGTCTGAAACCTGCTACAAGGAAGCGGAGAGGAAATTTCTGTGGCACGATCTCACCAAAGCTTTTTTTCCCCCTGAAACAGTGTCACAGAGTTGAGAGGAAGCTCCCAGCTCCTCTTTTGGGGTGAAAAGATTGAACCATACTTCCAAATGTTGTGACTGAAGAGGGTGGGGGCTTTGCTGCTGGAGGAACTAGCTTCCGCCCTTGCCTGTCTCAGCACAGATGAAATCAAGCACACTCTAGATGACTGGACCACTGGGAACCTAGCAGCTGGGGGTGCATTTCACTTCTCCAGGGGACCTGCAGGGCCACAGACAGAGGCAGCCTGTGCCTCAGGGGTGGGATGGGGGCAGAGGAATAGAGTACGTGCCCAGCATTCTGGCTCTTGGGGGGGGCGGTGTGCCTGAGGAAACTGGCTGTTGTCTTGCCTGTCTTGGGGCCCTGATGAGACCTGGCATTAGACACCTGGGAGCTGCTGAGAACAAAAAATAGATGGGCAGCCTGATGGCAGACACCACAGGGAGTGAGCGGCTATGAGACCTGAAAAAATAACTAGCAAATCCTTCTAATGAGGAATCCACGAGCACAAGTCCAGAAGAGGTTTGAGAGGCCCCCAGAATCTAAAACCAGGTTGATTATGTCTTTTTGATAATAACTATCTAATACATGTGAGGTGATACCTGTTTTTTTTCCAACGTTTCATCTTTATGATTCTCAAGTAAAAATATGGCATTGAAACAAGTCTTTTCTCCTTACAAAGAGATGATATCGCATTGTGGTTTTGATTGGCACTTTCCTGATTAGTGATTTTGTGCATCTTCTCATGTACTTATTGGTCATTTGTATATGTACACAGAAACATGTTTATTCAGTTCCTCTCTGCCAATTTTTTAATCAGACAATTATTACTTAGCTTTTGCTGTTAAGTTGTATGAGTTTCTTAGAGATTTTGGAAATTAACTCATCAGATATTTGGTTTGCAAATATTTTCTACCATTCTTTAGGGTGCTTTTTCATTTTGTTGATTATTTATTTATTTTGCTGTACAGAACTCCTTTAGTTTGAAGTAGTCCCACTTATTTCTGTTTTCATGGCTGTGCTTTTGGTGTCATATTCAAAAAGTCATTGTCAAAGCCAATATTGAGAAAATTTTTTTCCTATGTTTTCTTCTATGAGTTTTATAGTTTTACGTCTATATTTAAGTAAATCCATTTTGAGCTGATTTTTGTGTATGGTATAAGCTAGGGATCCAATTTCACTCTTTTACATGTAAATAACCAGTTTTCCCAACACCATTTATTGAAAAGACGATCTTATCCCCACTGAGCAATCTTGGCCCCCTTGTCAAATATTAGTTGACCATATACGCCTGGGTTTATTTTGCAATTCTTGGTCTTGTTCCATTGATCAATGTACCTGTTTTTCTGCCAGTTGCATACTGTTTTTGATTACTGTTGATTTGTAATATAGTTCAAAATCAAGAATTGTGATGCCTTAGGTTTGTTCTTTTTCAAAATTGTTTTGTCTATTCAGGGTATTCTGTGATTTCATACAAAATTCAGGATTGTTTTTTCTATTTCTGTGTAAAATGTCATTAGAATTTTGATAGGGATTGCATTGAATTTATAAATGGCACTGGGTAGTATGAATATTTTAATAATACTAATTCTTCTGATCCATAAACATGAGACATCTTTCCATATATTCAAGTCTTTTTCAATGTCTTTCATCAAAGCCTTATAGTTTTCAGTGTATAGATTTTTTTTATATCAGAGAATAAATTTATTCCTATTTTATTGTTCTAAGTTTTTATGGAATATTATTTATCTGTGGGGGAAAAAAAGAAACTATTTGATGCTACAACATGGATCAAACTTGAAGATACTGAGCCCATTACAGAAGGACAAATTCTACATAATTCTACTTATATGAGGTATCTAAAGTAGTCAAGTTTATCAAACCAGAAAGTAGGAGGGTGTTTGCCAGGAGCTGGCAGGAAAGGAAAATGACGAGTTGCTATTGAATGGTTATGAACTTCAAGTCATCCAAGATGAAAAGTTCTGCTGTACGCCGCCACTGTGCTTATAGTGAACAATGCTACACATTTAAAAAACTGTTAAGAGGGTTAATCTCATATTAAGTATTTTTTACCATAATAAACAAAAAGTACATTAAGGAGGCAAAAGAAGGACATGTTTCAAAAAGAGAAGTGTGGTTCAGCCACATCAAATGATGCTGAAAGGTCAAATAAGATAATAATTAGCCTTTATTTTTGGCAAAATATAGATCACTGGCAACCCTGATAAAAAACAATTTTAGTGCAGTGGTGAGGAAATAATATAATTAGCATGGGACAGGGGTTGAAAAGGGAAACAATGACCTGAAGACAGAGGAGATACTTCTACAAAAATCAGAGAAATAGTGCAATGTATGGAGAGGCAGGTGTGCAGTTAAAGGGAGCATTTTTTTAAAAGGAGGGGTAATATTAACATATCTTTGTGCACTGACTAAAAGGATCCAGTAGAGATAGAGTACATGATGCGGGAGAGAGGGGGGATACATTTTGGAGTAAACTTTCAGATTTGAATGAATGGGATCCAGACCACAGAGGAGAAGCTGGCTTTGGGTATAAACAGACCCACCTCTTCCTCTTACCTCAAAAAAAAAGAGCAGAAATAGATGTGTGAGGGGCAGGGGAGTTGGTGAATTATTGAAGAAAAATAAAAAGTTCTTGTCTGCATCTATTTTTTATATAAAATAAAAGGTGGGGTGATTTAAGGAGCAAGAAATACCAATTGTCATCTCAGAGAATAAGAATATAACCTTACCAGGGATGTGCAGTAAGATTCCTGGTCAGAAATTTCTAGTGAGTCCAAGGCATTTAGGTTGTACAACCTTTTCAGAAATGTTTAGCCACTGAAGTTCTCTGAGTTTAACTGAGTTGCAGTTTTTCCAGGTAAGTAGAAGAGGAAAGAGTAAGACCAGAGAACTGAGGACGTTTTCAAGGGTAGGACTCTAATGCTAAAGACTGAACAAATTTTCAGTTTTGCAGTCTTCCCTTCTAGCAACTTTTTAAAAAATTTACATTTGTTAATTTTTTTAATATTTTATTGTTTATGCTATTACAGTTGTCCCAGTTTCTCCCCCTTTGTCCCCCTCCTCCCAGCCCACTCTCCACTTCCACAGCCAATCCCTCCACTGTTGCTCATGTCCATGGGTCATGCATGTATGTTCTTTGACTATTCCTTTCACCTTCTTTCAACCAGTGCCCACCTCCCCCATGCCCTCTTACAGCTGTCAGTCTGTAACCCTTCCAGCAACTTTTAAGGCAGGATCTTTACATCCCCCAACCACATTTCTTTTCTGAGAAAAGCTAAGGGCAGTTCATGGCAGGAATATGCTTAGGGATAACTGTGTTAGGACAGTCCTGGTCTTCCTCCTCTTCTCCTTGTCCTCCACCCTTTCCTCCTCCTCCTCCTCCTCCTCCTCTTTCCACTCCTCCTCTTCCTCTCCCATATGGCAACAGGAGAGTATGACCTGGGACATGTATTGAGATAAGTTCCCATTCACCCATCAGAACTCCTTCAAGTACATCTACTTCTTCACTACACAACAAGCTAGAGGGGGTTCCAGGAAAGACTAGCAGGCAACTGGATTACCATTCATCACTGTGCACTTTCCTTCATGAAATTAAAATTCTCCAAGTAAGTGAAGGAGCACAACCATCCTTTATAATGTTGTCTAAGAATAAACATGACTGCTTCATAGACACTAATTCATAGGAAGAATTCTATGTGAAACATAATTCCTAGCTGGACTTGAAGACCAAGGGTGTAAGAGCTGTCCACTCTCAGGATGAGAAATGAAATACAGGAACACAACAAGAGCACATCTACCCAATCAATGGGCCATCTGTTTCAGCACCTGATCTCCGGAGGTGACTAATCCTGGCTGATTCTCAAGGGTGTTTAACCATCTCCTCCTGCCCCTCTTCCTGACCCAGTTTCCTCTCTTAATAGAGCATAATAAAGGCATATGGTGCTGTAGAAAGTGGCTGGTGGCAGAGTTCTGTCTGAACCATGACAAATTTCTCTCTCACTTTCTCCCCTGCCTGCTGGTATATATGACTTTGATACCTTTCTGGTCTCCAGTCTTTTGAGATTGATCCTAATCCTATGAAAACAAGGAGAGAATATATGAGATTCTTGAGGTTAACAAGTCTCACGATCTGAGATCTAGGAGTTCTCAAGGTGACATGTTCTCTGGTTTCCAAAAGCTAATGCTTATGGGTGAAAGGATAGCCTCAATGGTAGTAATTGGTGAAATTTCCAGATTAAAAGTGTTGACACTTTTAAGCAACAATAATTAACATGTGTGTATATGTGTACATGTGCACATAAAATTTAACCTTTTCTTGAAGGCTCAAAGCAATTACTCTACTAATGTGCTTTAAAACAATGGAACTATTAGAGATTACTTTAAATATATCATATTATTTGTCCCTAATTACATTGTCCCAGACTGCTCACTGGGAACAGTATGGACTCCAGCTGTATTCCTACTTCTGGACCTGTCTGGGGGAATGATTAATTAGGTCGCACCCACCAGAGGTCTACTAATAGAAAAATCAAGAAGCTTCTTGGAAAAGAAGTTCTCTTAAGAGAAAGTCAACACACATACACAGAAAGAGAGAGAGAGTTAACACTGAGAATGGTGCAGAGTACAGAATCAAATCCATCCTACATGTTGTCCTCTGCCCAGCCCTCATAATTTCATACTTGAGTCTTAGAGCAAGGGGCCAATGACAAAAGAATCACTATTAACTCAAAGAGCTCTTTGGTTGGCATCTATATTACGCAGAAGATTGAAGTGTCTGGCAGTGTTGGCACCCCTTGCTTAGTGGTGACAGCAGCAGGGGCTGCAGCTGTAGGGGTGGCAGCTGCTTCCACAGGGAGGGACTTTGGACCACAGTGAAATCCAGGGCTCTGTTACACGTGAACATCCCAGGGTTGGGCCTCTGTAGACTGAGCACAGGCCCTGATGGGACTGCCAGCAGCAACAGTCTTTGGGGTGCAAAACTACAGAAGCACAGGTCCTCTGTGGGTCAGAGCAGCGAAAGTAACCGAATCGAGAAAGAAGGAAAATGGCAGACGCCATGTGGTAGCCCCCACAGTTGGTTTCAAAAAGATTGAAGAATGTATCTGGAGATTTCTAGAACTATTTCTAGAAGTCCATGAAAGAGGAAGCTGGGAGGCATTGAAACTGACTCTGATTTCACCTTTGGCCTGGCAGGGTTTAGAGAACACTGTCTTCTGTCCCTGCGTCTTCATTTGTTAGTCTCTCCTCATCAATATTCCCTGTTGTTATTGCTGATGTATGGCACTCATAGTTTTAGTCCTCCTCTTTGTAATTTACTCTATTCTGATTGGGTGGTGTTGGATGGAATTAAAAAAAAATAAACTCTAAGAAACAATATGAGAAACTTTCCTATGAGCAAAGCACGTGGGTTTTAACATATAAACATGGCAGTGTGCATTTTAGCAATTTGAAATGGTATTTTAAAAAATTTTAGTGATTTTAGAACATTGATTATGCCAAACATCTAAAATTCAAATGAGTTACAACTGCATTATGCATGTTTCCATTCCACGTACATAACGCTTCAAGTAAATGAGGCATGGTTAGCCAATACAAACAGAACTGATCATTTTCTTTCTATCAAAAAATCAGTGTACTGTATCCCTTTGTTTCTGACGGCTTTCTGATGCTGCCTATTATGAATTTTTGCCTACACGACATTTCTTTTACTCAAGAGTAATATCAAGAAGTTCCAGCATACAGATCAGTTGAATGAATCTGTAACCTACAGACATAACCTAGGTGGCTGGGCCTGTAACACAACAAGGGACCAGCCCAAATGGACAAAGAACCAATGTGGAGATGTTTTCTCAGTTGTCATTAGTGACCGCTAGCATCACCAGAGGGAGTGATTTTAAGTGCTGCTGATGGCCAATGTCAATGAGCAGCAGGACTTTAAGGAAATGAAGGGAAGTGTTTTACATTTATCACAGGACCTCATGTGAACACTTGAGTAGCAATTAAGTCCCATCTATTGTTCAAGAAGCATGATGAACTGCAACATCAGTTATCAGAAATGTTCCCAACTTGGGCCATTAGCCTTGAGTAAATAGGGGCTCTGGCTCTTCGAAGCCTGATTGTGAATTTGAACACTTATAGATAGAGTGTGGTCAAGACAGACCTTGGTCAGAGATACACATTTAAATTTGGCTCTGTCACTTACATAAAGGAACCCCTGAGAGACGCCCTACAGCAGCATTTCTCAAATGTAAATGTGTATTTAAATCGCCTGGCGATCTTGTTAAAATGCAGATTATGATTGAATCGGTCTGAGGGGAGGAGGCCGAGGGGCTGCATTTCTACCCAGTTTCCAGACTGCTGGTCCCTGGACCAGCTGTGAGTAGCAAGCCTTCAGATTGGCGATTTTCAACCTGTGTGCCGCCAGTTTTTTGAAACATGCAAAACCTGACTATTTAGTCCGGGGCACTGATGTCTTTTCCCTTAGAGTTTCAACTGGAAAAAAAAATGCCAACAGCCAACACAATGACAGCCATCGGTGTGAATAAATCAAAATTATAATTAGTTTACATGCACCACGAAATGAAAAAGTTTCCCTCAGATGATGGATAGAATGTGTGAAAAGCAAATGTGCACATGAGAAAGCACTTCATGAAGTCTAGAATGACATAAACGTCACCTTATGTTGGCTATAAATAATTGGCAAATCAGTTTTACTGTTCAAGAAAAAGTCTGAGTAGAATAAATTATGTTCTCGATATTCTTCATTTTTTTCCTCTTTAGCAAAATCATGAACAGAACTGGGGATTGGAAAGGCAACACAGGAAAGATATTCATCCTTAATAATATTGTTGCTTATCAGTTGCTTGGAAAGATTAACTTCTATATAACCATCTTAACTTAAAAGATAAAAAAAAAACAAAACCTGGCTTTTAAAAACAAATTTGTGCATTAGACCCAGTCCCAGATTCTTTCGGTAGATGGTCTCACTCCAGTCAAAACAGAAATAGTAAATTACAAGGAGAAGGAAGAAGACAGTCGGCTCCAGGGATGCCAGCAACAAGAAGAGATTGCTTTCAGGGAAGAAATTAAAAATGAGTGAGAGCCAGCACAAGAACGCAGAGGTCAGAGCTGCAAGGCTGTGATCACCACCAATTTCCCCAAGCAAAACTGTGCTTTTTCGTGGGTGTTGGCATTTTCTGTAAGAAATGAGGAAAACAGACAAGTACAATGATTGATTCCCAAAGCACTTTTCTGTTCCTATGTAAAGTATAATCAAGAATTCCTGTTCAAATGTTGGCTCACAAATTGGCCACCGTACCCAGAGGGCAAGGAGAGATCAAAAGAAGAGGCAGGGCGCTCCAGATCGGTATGCAATTGGTAGGTGGCAGCTTTAACCAGCAAGGAAACTCACAGACAAGGCCTGCCTCTGCTAGCCTGCCAGACTCCTACAAGTTTGTACAGAGGTCTTCACTGGGTTTCCTCACATTCACCGTTCAGGTGGCCTCAACAGCACATTGCTCTCGCTTTCAAGGCTGTGACCTTGAAAATGGCACCTGCGGTGGGAACGTGGGCAGAACAAACACTCCAAAAACAGGGGAGGGTGTGAGGGGCCTCCCACTGCCTGAGTCCTGCTCGTGGGTCCTCTGGCAGTCACGTCCTGCATACAAAACCCCTCCAACCTCGAGAAAACATGCGCTCTCTCTGGGGTTCCAGTCCCACAAGATTTTGGCCAATCTTTTATCATCACATGGTCAATGGACTATACTATGGGAAGGAGACTTTCATCACAGATGAGAAAATGCATGGCAGCTCCCTCCCGTGGAATCAAAACCCTTCCTGACCATCGAGGTTTTGGGCGTCGTGACACCGTCACAGGCCCAGATTGGCAACACTTTATCCAGATTAAACAGCACCTGGCTTGCCCCCCACGATAGCTCTCTACAGTGGTTCTGTGGCCACCGTGATCGCAGGATTCAAGACTGTTTCGGCGATGCCAGAAGTCCCTTTGACTCCTCAGAAATCCACCAGACCCCCCTGCACCTGCATCTTGTACTTTGTCTCCCTGCTTCCAACCTGTGTATCCTCTCACCTGCTCGTGGGGACCCAGAACACCAGGGTGCAGTTAAACAAACATGTATGAATGAAAACCCAGTCTGGTGTCATCAGAGAGAAGAAGAAAAAGATAAATGAGACCGAAATCTGAGGACCTGTCCACGTGTCCTGAGAGCACCATTCCTTTGAAAGATCCCTACAAGCAAAACTGCTAGGACCGATTATTAATTTCATTCTTCAGGCCAGTCAGCACCAAATGATGAGGCCAGTTAGATGCAGAGCAGCCATGAGGGCTCTGGTTCTGAAAACAAGCACAATGCAGATGCTGATGAACGTTTGGAAGCCAGAAGCGCACGCATGCTGGGGGAGTGTCACGCACCTGCAGACCGTCCTGAGCACTGGCCCTGTTGTCACCTGGCCTAGCTGCCCCAGGTGGGTGGCCTTGTGAGGAGGCAGCTCTTCACCCTCCAGCTGTGTCGCCTATGAAAACTTGACGCTTTGAGGATGACGGAGGAGCAGCTTCCTTCCACAGGAGCACTCGTGTGGCGTATCAGGAGTGGTTCTAAATGGTGGGGATAATTACTTAATTCACGCTGTAGCAACTGGCCAAGTAAACACGTAGCAGCCAGGAAGCTATTAGCATGATTTTAAGGCAATTATTCCATTAGTGTTTAATAGTCTCCAATTAGTCTTTTCTGACTATGGCAGCTTGAACGTCTTTTTTTCCTCCCAAAATTCTCATAGTCGAGTAATACAGAAAAGCACCATAGCCCATTTTTAGACCTGGATTTATATGTATGGACCTATCAAATCTGCAGAATCATGGAGGACTTGGGGGGGATAGACTCAGAGAAATAGTTTTATTTCTCAGAAGTATCAGGGGTGAGAATGGGAAGCCTTGCGGGGATCTTCTTGGAATATCATACTAATAGGGGCTGGGAAAGCAGTAGAAATTTCCACTGCATCCAAAGCCATCATCCTTATGCCTAAGTCTACCAGAGTATTGAAGTCTCTGACCTCAGGCTTTCAGTGTGTTCCGTGGGGAGAAAAGGAAAATTGCCCTGTTCCTGCTAATGCACACATTTCCTGGTCCCTTTCAGCTCGGTCAGCACTTGTTGCTGCTGAACTGCCCAGGTGCTAATGCCAAAGCGTTGAGCTCCAAATTTCGTAGGAGCTCTTCCCTAAGGCCCACTGTAGGGGTCAGATCCCTGAACTGATACTAGGTCACCTGCTTTCATTGAGCTGCAAATTTCACATTTGTGAAATGGAGGAAACAGTACCAGTGATGCCTGCTTCAGGAGGCATGAGGAAAGACTACGTGATCTGGTACGCATACTGCGGCTCTGGAAAGTGAGGTATGACAGATCTGTAAGAGGTGCAGACAGAGTGTCATCGCATCTCCGAGAACTAGCCATGGGAACTGAGGCTTTTACCCTCCCCATGTCTCTGGGGAGTCAGAGTCTCTCCTACCTTCTCTGTGTACAGAGATGCTCAGCTGAGGCCAGGTGAAAGGCACTTGGAAAACCAAAGGAGAAAAGAGGGTAGGAACGCCCGCGGAAGTGAGAGTGGTGTTTTGCCAACTAAGTTGTGTATTTTCTATCATCTCCTTCAAAAGAGCAATCCCCGGGCTCACGCAGGTACTACAGAATGGGGAAGCCGTCTTGTTCTTTTCCTTGGAGACACCTGGGCTCCTGGGAAGCTCCTTCTTGAAGGAGAGCAAAAAGAGAACAAACTCTTCTTCCAAGTTGCAGCTCCGAGCATGGCCTGTGCCTGTTAGAGCTGCCAGATCCGACTAGCGGCCATCGATTTGCATCGCTGATCAATTCCAGCACTGCTGGTTAGAGCCCCCCCCCCCCCCGGGGGGACTTTTCTAATCTCCATTTTCACTGTTGACACTTTCACAGTGGTCCCCATTTCCCCCGACGCTGCCCACATCCATCCAGCCCCCCACTTCCCTCTACTCATCACAGCACTGTTTTAAGAGAACCTTTCTTTTGCTTTTTAAAAAAGTATTGCTGCCCCCACCCTCCCCCCCACCAAACCCCGTGGCTGAAAAGGGTGCTAGATGGGGCAAATCAAGAGGAGGTACAAGGCAAGGCTGAACTTGATAACCAGCTTCGGCTAGCGGCAGGGAGAGGACTACCTGTCTGTGGGTGATTTTCCTGCAGCCTGGCCCTAGAAGGATTAGGCGTCTACTCCCTCGGCCCAAGTGAAAAGTCAAATTGGTGAGGAAGTATGGGTATATGTCCCCAGCTGCCACCATGGTACACTGTCCTGAAATGTCCTCCCCACACCCTGTGCACCTGAGCTAGGTAGGGGCTACTGCGCGCACACGCCCCAGAATCCTGCCCAGTCCTCTGGTCCGAGTCGCGCGCACGCCATGCTGGAGCCTGTGGATGCCTCCTGGCTCTGCCTGGCTCTGCCTGGCTTTCTTTCTCCTGGGCGGTCTGGACACGGCGCTGTCACCTTCTCCCCACAATGTGCCTGGTAATCCCACCCCTCCACCGCTGCTCACGCAGGTTGCCCTGCCCGGCTCTGCCTGGAGCATCAAACCCATAGTCTGCAGGAGCTCGTTGCTAACAGCGCTGGGATGGCAACCAGACGGTGGCCATCCGGTCAGGCCACCCAGCCAGGCCCCCCAGGTCCACACAGACTACAAAACGGTGCCCTCCGCCCCTCGCCCCCAGCAGTTCCTAGGTCAAGGGCAGCGATCACACCGCTGCCGGTTCTTCAACTTTCATCACTCTTGGGGAAGTGCTTTGTCTCTTTAAAGGAGAGTGGGACAAATATAAATGACTCGGGTAGGTTTTACGGAGACATCTACCAAATCATCTGGATTCCGTGATAGGGATGGAGTCGGAGGTCCACAGGCTGGCCCTGAGCCCTCAGGACAGTGCGCGCGCGCGGTCACCCCACAGACCCAGATGCACCCCCCACCCAGTCTAAATCTGCAGAGAAAACTGAGGAGGAGACACCAGGCGCCAACCTAGAGCCAAGGCTTCTCCCCGCCCCGACCCTCTGACACAGCCTGCTTCCAAAGCCCAGCGGAGAAGCAGTCACCTTGACTCTCCGCGGCACAGTCCCCAGAGGTTTGGAAAAGGCCAGGAGGCCAGAGGCTCCTAGGGCGCGCTCCCGTGGCCCGAGATCCACCTCTGGGGATGAGTTTCCCTCCCAAGGGCACCGTGGCAACTTAGTACCTAGTGGCAGATAAAGCAGGGCGGGGCAGGTGGAACAGCCACCGGGAGCGCCTCTGCTGCGCGCCTACCTGGGATGGCCAAATTGGTGAGGGGGATGCTGTGGATGCTCTCGGGTAGAGTTGCCATCCAGTCGGCGAATTTCAGCTCGTTCTTCCCCTGAGACGAGGCCATGGTGCCGGTGGCGTGCCGCGGTCCCCGCACTCCTCGGGCAGGCTGGCAGGCGGCTGCCGCTAATCCAATGTTTGCTCCAGCCCCGCTAGAGTTTACACTCTGCTCTGCGCCACACCCACAGGATGGCGCAGACACACGCGGATTTTAATAATTATTCCAAACACCCCATGCTCCCCAGTGCCTCTGCCAGACTCCTCCGGAGCTTTGGCTCCTGACGTCCACGCTCAGCTTCTCCTCCCTCCCCGCCCTCCCCGACTCCCTCCACCCGTCCTGTCCCTCCTATGCGTCTCTGCCTTTTCTCGCCATTCTGCAGCTCTTCTCGGCTGCTGCTTCTTCTTTTTAACTTGGTTCAAGCAGCTGCTTTGCCCGTGGTCTTCCTCTGCCCTCTGATGTGACTACCTGGTCCTGCCCGGGGAAAAGGCAGTCTCGTGGTTGAACCTAAAATCTCAGTAGACTTGGGGATGCTGTCACCTCAGGAAGAAAAGACTCCATCACTAGCTTTCAGGACTTCGCCTTCTCACCGAAGAGCTTTCCTTTCTGTAAGCAATAGCAGGTTGGGTTTTTCCCAGCAGAACCCCCTGCTAGTAACAAAATGATGGCCTGTCATCAGCCACTCGCCTAATTTTGGGAGCAGGTGACTGGGGTGCAGTGAGGTCTGGCTGGTTCTTCCTCAGTCCCTGGCACTCTGTTCCAGACATGTGGGGGGAGAGAAGCCCTTCAGCTCCTTCATTGCTCCCATCAGGGGAAGCCTATGTGATCTCTGTGGGGAAAGCTACCTGTGCCCCTTCTCAGTCACCATCATGGCTCTCAGGACAAGACCAAAGCCTGATGCTGGCAGAAGAGAACCACGTTTCTCACTGACATGCTGTAATTATTACCAGTAGCATTTGGTGGCACTTATTTGGCACCGTTCAAAATGATCTGAGTGACTGTCAAAATTTTTGCTCCTTGGCAGACTGGAGAGATGTGCCTCTCTCAAGAGAAATCACTTGTTGAGCCTCCAAAGAACTGTCTTGGTCCACCTGCTCTCAGATAAGAAAGAGGAGAGAAATCATCAGGTCTTACAAATGTGATGAGAAAATGAAAACCGAGGTGGGAGAGAGAGCTGTAAAACACAGGGATGATTATACCGCTTCAGTAAGCCATATAGCGTTAAAACAACAACTAGCCTGGCTCAGTGAACTGAGTGCTGGCCTGCAAACCAAAGGGTCACCGGTTCAACTCCCGGTCAGGGCACATGCCTGGGTTGTGGGCCAGGTCCCCAGTAGAGGGTGAATGAGAGGCAACCACACATTGACGTTTCTCTCCCTCTCTTTCTCCCTCCCTTCTCCTTTGTCCAAAAAGAGATAACATCTAAAACAAAAACTAAAGCTTGCTTATAATACGAGGATGTAGAACCCAGGGAATATTTCAGAGGGGGAGCACTTTGGAAAACATGGAGAGAGGAGAGATAATGCCTTGTTTTTATTGCCACTGTCCCATGGAATCAATTTGCAGCTTCAGGAGGACATGGGCAGTTATTGTTAAGAATCAAAACGAGATGTACTGGGATTTTTTTTCCAAGTCTTAATATTCTTGCTAACACAGTAGAATCACATATCCTTTTGATGAGAGCGAGCGTCTAGCTCACTGTGGGATTCTCGGTCCTGAGACCTACAAACCCACCCCTCTGGCTAATGCTGGCGCTCTGTGGGCATCACAGAGGGCAATGGGAGAGCTCCGACCTGGGAAGCAAATGCTTTGTCTCTGGGGAGCAGGGGCAGGGCCTCTAGCCTTTGTCAGCCCTCATTTTTTCTGCTATAAAATGGTGACAGTAACTCAGAGACTCACAGGGAAGAGTCCAGGAAAGAAGGTGTATGACAGAGTCCAGCCAAGCTGTCTCTGATCATCAGCAAAGGGTCATACAAAATGAGAGACTCAAGTTCAATAAGATGCCATGTGTGTATCTTTTCTCTTTGCCTTTTCTATCCTTCTAAAATATCTGCCTTCAAGAGGATGAGGAAATTACTGAATCTTGGGAATATATTTAATAAGATATACTTTAAAAACATGCCTTATTGGAGTGTGTTGAGCTTCTGAGTTTCTGAAAGTTTACAAAGCATGTTTTAAAAATGAAACCACACTAACTATTGAGGAAAGTTTCCCCTATAAAGAATCGTGCACTGCATCTTTTGATAAAGCAAACAAATAATTCCTTCCCTGTTTTATCTTCTTCAAATGTCAGAATTTTTAATGTACTGGGTTTTGCATCAAACTTTAAATTTCTCCGCATGCAGTCACTAGGAAAGAACACAAGTTGATAGCTGTGAATTTCTTTCTGGACTTTATAATCGATATTGAGGCAATTTTATGACCCATCTTCCCATTATCAGTTCTGCCAACACTTACTAAGTGATATTAGGAAAACCATGTAATTTCTCTGGGCTTTAGTTTATCCACTATATTAATCTGGGTTTTTCAGAGGAACAGAACCAGTTTTAATATACAGGGGAGGGAAAAATTAGGTTTACAGTTGTAATACAGATAAATAATCCAGTAGTTAACAAATAATAATACAAGAGTAAACTCCATGTTTTGAATACTTACAACTGTAAACCTACTTCTGCTACCTCCTATACATATGTTACAGGAAAGATTTTAAGAAATTGATTTGTGGAACTGTGAGAACTCACAAATCTGAAAGGCAGGCCAGCAGTAGGTAGGATCTCTATGTTGTAGTCTCGAAGCAGAATTACTCTTCTTCAGGAAACCTCATCCTTTGCTCTTAGGACCCTCAACTGATTGGGTGAGGCCCACCCACTTTACAGAAAGTGATCAGCTTTACTCAAAGTCCAGTGATTGCTAATGTATGCTAATCACACCTGCGAATACCGTCACAGCAACATCTAGACCACTGTTTGACCAAACAACTGAGCATCATAGTCCAGCCACATCGTCACATAAACCGTCACACCCCTGGCACACTGATCTAGCATTTGTATTGATCTCTGGAACTCCTTTTAAGTCCATTATTCTATAATTCTGTTTTCTTTATGATTTTATAATTCTGCTTTATGATTCTCCCTCAGACACATGGCTGTTGGAAATAGCAAGAGAAGAATGTAAATGTTTACCTTTGCTTTTTTTACTGTATCCAAACAACTCAAGGTACAGATGAACATTTTTATCACCACAAAATACTAATGATTCTTAATCGTGGTGTCAATAGTAGCCAACAGTTTTTTAAAAGACTCTTTTAAGCATAAATGGAAAGAGAAAATTGACTTATTGCAGCGGTGTCATGGGTTATTAAAAGTTACGTAATCCTCCGCTGTCCATCAAAATCACACCGTGCGGTTTACAAACATTGCTACTCACGTGGAATATTCTTCCTTTGTATCTCCTTTCACTCTAAAAAGGGCTCTTTTTTATGTATTTTCTTTCCTTAGTTCATAATATTTCTTAACTGTTAGAATAATGTATATTTGTTCAATTAAATTGAGGTTGATTTATGTTCTAAAAGAGATTTCTTATAGGTCAGCAAACATTAGAACACGTTTTAGCTGAATACCATGCTAAAAGAGGAACTCTGTTTAAAACCATTCATGCAAATCATTGAAAAACACAATGTTCACAAACATATGTTAACAAATTTAAAATATTTATAAAAGGGCAATAAAGAACCTCTGTAAAATTAACTATTAATACCCAATGTATTTTATCATTTTCTACAACCTGTGCCTAGTTTATTCAAAGAAATTTATTTTATTTAATTATAAAAAATGCTTCTTGCCCTGGCTGGTGTAGCTTAGTGAATTGAGCGAGGGCCTGCAAATCAAAGGATCACAGTTCAATTCCCAGTCAGGGCACATGCCTGGGTTGCAGGCCAGTTCCCGGCAGGGGACACATGGGAGGCAACCATACATTGATGTTTCTCTCCCCCTCTCCTGCCCTTCCCCTCTAGAGATAAATAAAATCTTTTTTAAAAATGCTTCTTTTACATAAATTCAAGATTTAAAAAAAAATGATAACCCCTCCTTCCCGCCACTGTTTTAACATTCAGAATCTTCAGTCTTGTCCTCTGCCCCCCACCCCCACTGCAGCTGCACCTTCTACGCCAGCCCCAGACAGGTGCATTAACACTCACTAAATAGCATCTAGTGGTTGGAATCACAAGCGATGGGATCTGAAGGCTTGGATTAAGATCCACGTTCTCTCAATTAATTTCAGTGTGTTTCTTGGCTTCCTTAACTGAAGTGTGAAGAATAATGATTGCTTCCTGTGCATGGGAGAATGGGAGGCACTCTGAAGCTTAAATGAAGACGTCAAAGTTTATTGAACAGAATGGAAGCACAGTAAACCACAGGTCATTGCTATGCCTTTTCCCATGCTATTAACTCTACATGGAATGCAGGTTGATGCTTTCATCTATCAAAATGCTTTCTATTCTAACTCATCTTTGCAATTTTTTCTTTCTATCCATAGGTAGGGATATTTTTTCTTTTTCTGAACTCCCAATGCAGTTTCTTTATAGCTATCTTGTAGTATGTTTCTAATTCACTAGCTAAACTGAAGACATCACGTGCACAGAAACAGTTATTTGATGCCCTCTAATGCCCCTCACAGTATCTAAGGCATACTAAGTGCTCATTATAATCACTTACTTACTCATTTCATAAATGTGCATTGAGCGTCTATTATGTGCTCTCTTCTAGTGAAAGAGGATGGAGCAGCCAGTCCCTGAACTCACTGATTCTATGTTCCAGGGAGAATGTGGCACATGATGGCTTAACAGCCAAATAAGCAAATGACCTGGCTGTCTCTCTCCCCTCAATGTCAAAAGCCCTGCTTTACCATGCCTATTTTTAGCATTTTACAAATATCAAGAGATTTAGAACTCAGTTTTGAAAATATATTTTGAAGGACTTCCACCAAGATGGAGGCATGGGTGGAAGCACAGCACCTTCTCCCACAACTAAGTTTAAAAACAACAAAGTTTTAGCAACAAAAACGCAGCCAAACCACAGAAAATTGAACTGCACAAAGTCTGACAACAACGAACCCTTCAGCCAAACTGGTAAGAGGGGCAGAGCCAGGTGCAGAGCAGGGCCAGGCAGGAAAGATCCACCAGACTGACCCGGGCATGCAACCCAGGTGCACCAGTAGCCGTGGGTGGATCCCAGATGTGGAGAACCGGGTGGACCCACTGAGGGCTGACCAAGGTCACACATTCATGTGCAGATAAACCGGTGAAGGCGCTAGCAGTGAGACGGACCAAGTAGGCCCCGGTGGCAGGAAGCGACAGAGGGAACTGCAAGTGTCCCTCTCTGACCTGGCCCCCACATATAGTGTCACAAACCAGCGACCTGAGTAACCCCTCTTTGACCATGCCCCCACTACAGGGTCACAAACCAGCAACCTGGGTGGCCCCACCCTGGTAAACAACTAAGGCTCTGCTCCTCAGCTCCTCATACGTAAGGCACAAACAGATCAAAACATGGCTCAAGAACAACTCAGAGCCCCAGAGCCAATAAATCTAAGTGATGAAGAAATAGCAAAACTTTCATATGCACAGTTCAAAACACTGGTGATGAGGATGCTCACAGAACTGGTTGATTTTAGTCACAAATTAGAGGAACATATGAAGGCTAAACTAATTGAAATGAATGGAAATGCACAGGAAACCAATAGTAATGGAAAGGAAACAGACTCAAATCAAAGGAGTGGACCAGAAGAAAGAAAAAAATGACCAAACAGAAAAGAATGAAGAAACAAGAATTCAAAAAAATGAGGAGAGGCTTAGGAACATCGAGGACATCTTTAAATGTTCCAACATCCGAATTATAGGGGTACCAGAAGGGGAAGAGGAACAGCCATGAGAGGAAAACTTATTTGAACAAATAATTAAGGAGAACTTCCCCAATCTGGCAAAGGAAATAGACTTCCAGGAAATCCAGGAAGCTCAGAGAGTACCAAAGAGGTTGGACCCAAGAAGGAACACACCAAGGCACATCATCATTACATTAGCCAAGATTAAAATGAAGGAGAGAATCCTAGAAGCAGCAAGAGATAAGGGGACAGTCACCTACAAAGGAGTTCCCATCAGATTGTCAGCTGATTTCTCAAAAGAGACCTTACAGGCAAGAAGGAGCTGGAAAGAAATATGCCAAATCATGAAATCCAAAGACCTACATCCAAGATTGATCTATCCAGCAAAGCTTTTATTTAGAATGGAAGGACAGATAAAGTGCTTCTCAGATAAGACCAAATTCAAGGAGTTCATCATCACCAAGCCCTTATTATATGAAATGTTAAAGGGACTTACCTAAGAAAAGGAAGATGAAAAAGATGAACGGTGAAAGGACAGCAAACTCACAGTTATTAACAACCACACCTAAAACAAAAGCAAACTAAAAGGACAGCTAGATCAGGAGCAGAAACCATAGAAATGAGGATTACATGGAGGGTTAGCAATAGGGGAGTGGGAGAAGGAGAAGGGGGGAGAAGGTACAGAAAATAAGTAGCATAGACTGTAGGTAGAAAATAGATAGGAGGGAGGGCAAGAATAGTATGGGAAATATAGAATCTAAAGAACTTGAGACACGTGGTCATAAACTAAAGGGGGGAATGGTGGAGGAGGGGGTGTGCAGGGTGGGAGGGAAATGAAGGGGGAAATAGAACTGTAATGGCATAATTAATAAAATATATTTAAAAATAAAAAAAAGAAAATACATTTTGAAAGAAAAACTCATTTGGAATTGTTTTGCCTCTACAGTTTTCCTCCCAATTCTCCCCCTCCCTCGTGGTATCTTGATAAAGTCGGCGATGCCACTGGAAAATAACATGACCTGCTCTTCTAGGTTTCTATAAAGTGGAGAATGGGTGTAAGACCATGAAAAATTCTGCCGATGAATAGATAGCGGTGAAGGTTGCACAACCATGTACCTGTACGAATGCCACTGAACTGTACCCTTAAAAATGATTAAAATGGTAACTTTATAATATGTATATTTTATTACAATAAAAATCTAATGACCAGTGATTCTTTTGGACAGAACCACACTGATTTTATCAATTATAAAGTTTTCATCATAACAATTTAGCAATAGTTCGTCCTTCAGCCAGCGACTACCAGGAACATACCTGAAATTATACAAATTGAGTTTATTACTTTCAGTAGCAAAAGAGACTGTACACCATGGAAATCCTGAGACACCTCAGGAAGCGGTAGGTAGAAAGCGGGCCTGTGCTCTGACGTGGATGCCATCAGGATGTGGTGAGGAGGGTGATTCCGTGAGTCCCTTCATCAGTCTCCTCTGGAAGCAGGAGGCACTAGTCTAAGGCTAGAGCTGTAGGAAGTAAAGATGCAGGAAGTACTCATGAGAGTGGCGGATGTTGGATCATTGGGGGGCATGGGCAATATTGATGTTTGGTCTATTTTCCCACCTGATCACAGAGGGCTTTTTTAAAAATTGTTATTTATCTAGGTCACAGAATGGTCTTGTCTAATGTTGGTGTTCAGTGAACATATATGTGTTCAACAGGTGAACCAAGGCCTGGCCTGTAGTTCCAGAGAAACTTCTAGATGTCAAGGACTACTTGTCTCTTTCTCCCTAGTAAATTAAAGAACACAGCCCGATCTAATTCCTCTGGAGTTCCAAAGTCCTTGTCTGAGAGGACTTCGTCAACGACGGATGTCATGCGTAACTTTCATATACACTCTCCCTCAGTAAGATTTTATACTTTGTGGCACAAATTGATGCAATAAAGTCAATTATGACAAGCTCGTGAGTGTTCCTGCACAGGTAAGGCCTGCAAAAACTTTTGTACCCTTCTGCCCTTTCAGGAGAGTTCCTCGGGTACACAGAAGCAAAGCTGATCCAAGCTGCAGTTTACATTTCTTTCCAGTCTCTTCTTGAAAACTCCAAATGCGACTGCCTCTCTCTAGGGCTGTCTGTCTGACACAGGTAATGCAGTGGGGCATCTCTACCGCCTTGGAGAAAGGGATTCTGAGAAGAAAAGTCAGACAATGAGTTCTCAGTCTAACCCTAGCCCTGGTACTGCAGACCCACTGTGGAAGAGAGTTTATCCTCTTCCAGGTAAACAGCTGTTTCTCTGTTCAGGGAGCTCTGAGCAAGGCTGAGCACTGGACAAACCAGAATTAGAGACAATCCTAAACGAGCTTTTCATTTCCTGGCTTCCAGTCTAGCAGCACTTAAGACTATCCCTTTGCCTAATAAAATTTCACTCTAAAGATTGAATAGCCACCTTCATTCAGTACTAAACCTTTCTTTACAACTTTAGGTAATCCTTAATCCTTAAATCTGATGTTTTCCTTTTGTTTTTAACATATAAGCAAATAATGAGAAGATTGAAGATGCTCTCAGATGCTGGAGCTCAGAGGTTCAAAGGTACCCATGCATTAAAGAAATGTCATCACATCTTCCGTGTTGGAAAAGGCTAACTTTACACCATATATAAGGCCTTGACCTTTTAAAACCAGTACTGTAATATTGGGCCACGCCGCTCTTGTGAAAAAGAGTATAAAGGTGAGGGTAGGATGGGGAAAATCAGAGTGGGAAGCATTTAACTTTTTGTCACTCCATGAAGAAAGTAATCCGTGAACCATTTATATGTTCAAAAACATAAGAATAAAGAAAGATAGAATAAAAGTCCTAGATCCCACAGTTGTCTTAGTAAATGCAAAAACTCAGGGGCCTTGCATGTAAGAGGTGAACCGCAGACACTCGGGGTTGCTGTCCCCAACTCTGGTGCTGACCACAACTACACTCATGACTAGCTCTGGGCACCTGTTTATCGTGACCAGAGGTATAAACCTGTGACGATAGTGGTGGTAACCTGTCCTGGTGGTAAATACCAAACATTTTGTGTGGTTTATAGCCACAGCCGGCTTCTCTGAGTTGGTGTCATTTAAAACATTTTATCATGAGTAATTTCACATAGTTGTAAATGTGGAGAGAGCAATTAATAAATCTCCATATGCTCATCACCCAGCCTTAATAATTATCAGCTCATGAGCAATTTTTAAAAATTTTTTACACATTTCCTGTCCAAACTGAATTATTTTGAAGAAAATGCCATGTGTAACATTTAATCCATGGTATTTCAATATATGAACTAATTATTTAATTTAGTCAAGCCACCAATCAATTCAGGTTTTAAAACTCACCAATGATTGACTGAAATGATATTTTTCTGATTTCGCCGATTAGTAACCTAGATACCATATAAGTTTATCTCTCATTTAACTCCAGTTGTAGTAGGGAAACACATGCCATTGGGGATATAATATTTCCCTAGACAACTTCTAGTGTAGGAAAATTGTAAAAAGTAAAATTAAAACTTTACAAACACAGAATACCCTAAGTTCAAAGTAACGACACCCTCCAGCTATACAATTACTGCGGGCACACACTGTCAAAAAGGTCATCAATTTCCCTGAATCTATGTGCATTATATTCATTGCATTTATTCTTTGGGGGGGTTGTTTTGTTTTTAATTTTTCTAGTACAGCTCATATTCAATAACATATCAGCTTTGGTATACAACATAGTAGGTAAACATTTATGCAACTTACAAAGTGATTCCCCCCAGTGGGTCTTGCACCCACTTGACACCACACAGAGTTATTACAATGTAACCCACCACATCCCCTGTGCCGTACTCCACATCTCTGGGACTGCTCTGTAGCCCCCAAGTTGTACTTCTCAACCCCGTCACCCTCTCCACCCAGCTCCTTACCCCCCTCCCATCTGGCAACCAGCAGTTAGTTCTCTCTGTCTATAAGTTTGTTCCCGTATAGTTTATTCCTGTGGTTTTTGTTTGTTTGTTTTTTGGATTCTACATATGAGTGAAATCATATGGTAATTGTCTTTCACTGTCTAATTCATTCCACTTAGCATAATACCCTCTAGGTCCATTCATATTGTCACAAATGGTAAAATTTTATTCTTTTTATGGCCAAGTAATATTTTATTTATATATTATACACACACATACAGAGACACACACATATATGTATAGGAATGACAAGTCTTTACCCATTCATCTTTCAGTTGGAGCATTTAATCCATTTACATTTAAAGTAATTATTGATAAGTACGTAGTTATTGCCACTTTATTAATTATTTTCTGATTGTTTCTGTAGTTCTCTGCTTCTTTCTAATTGCCTTGCTCTCCTCTCTTGCATGTTGATGACTTTCTGTGGTGTTGGGTTTGGACTCCCTGCTCCTTATTTCTTGCATATCTCCTGTAGATTTTTGGTTTCTGGTTGCCATGTGCTTCATATATACCAAGCAGTCTTTCAATGTGATGGTCACTTAATTTCCAACACATCCTAAAATCACTACCATTTTCACCCATCTCTCCCCTCACACTTATGTTTCTGTCGCCATTTTTTACTTCTTTTGTGTGTGTTTGTGTGTAACCCTTAATTTACTGTTGTAAGTATAGGCAATCTTCCTATTTTTGCTTTGTAACCTTTGTACCAGTTTTAGTGTTGGTTGATTCACCAGTTTTACTGTGTGCTTGTCTTTGTCATTGAGAGTCTTTGTTCTTTGCAGTATTTTCTTATTCACATTTTTTACCTTTTCTTCTTCAAGATCTTTTAACATTTCTTATAACACTGGTTTGGTAGTGATGAACTGCTTTGGGGCTTTTTTCTTGGTCTGGGATGCATTTTGCTTTATAATTTAAAGCCTTTGACTTCTAAAATGATTGAAGTTTTTGTGTTTTTTTAATCAAAATGTGAAGCTGCTTTTTTTAAGGCAGAAAAAATGCCTACGTTTTTCAGATTGAAACAGTCAAATCTAAGACCTGAGCTTCATTTTCTTCTATACACCAAGCAGCCCACACACCACTAAATGACTTTCTTATATATCATATTTATATAAGATATAATGTTTTTACTTTTCCATATAGGGAATAAGATCATTTTACTTAATTACTACACATAACTTAAAAATAACATTTGGTAAAATACATTTGCAGGTGTCTCTGAAAATACATACACAGTCCCTTCTATGGAGAAATGACATATCTCTAAGACACAAAAATGCATCCCAACTAACACATCTAATATTTGTACTGGGTGCTAAATTTGGAATCAAAGTGTCTCTGAAAACTTACACAGAAAGCTTATAAATAAAATTTCCTTTATACACACTGCACAAAGTGTCACGAAATGTATACTACATTAAATTAAATAAGAACAAATTATTATGACTACAAGATGGCTAAATAACAGCTTTCCTGGACCCAAAAGGACAATGGTGGACCCAGAGGAGAGGAGAGCCAAAATCTGTAATAAATCACATAACAAACGACAAAAAGGTCCGAAATGAGATGGATGTCAAATGCCTGCGAGCCTCATTTCCCCAGCTAAGTGAGTCTCACTTGTGAAGCACAGCAGAGAGAATGGGAGCTGAGAACTAGAATGCAAGAGACTCCCATTCACACCCATACACACACCTACCTCGTGGCCTCTAAATTTTCATGGCATTGTCAGAAAACCCATGGATTCAGGGCACCAAAAAATGGCACACCCTTCAAAGTGAATAATGACCCTGGTTTGCAGACACAACGGGACAGAGGACGTGTTGTGATTTCACATGGAAATTCAAACATGCAATACTTAAAAGTTACAGTGAAGCGATGCGGCTATCTGTAGGCCGTTAAGCAACAGAGGAAGAATGTCTCAGGATTCACTGGCTAATAGCAGAGCAGAGAGTTTCTATTTAAAATAATGTATAGCTAGAAAAGTGTAACCCATCATTATGTACTTCATGCAATTATAAAACATTAATTCCTTATGCATGACAATTGGTATAATTTCCACAAGGATATTACTCATTATACCTCATTATTAACGTTGATTAGTGAGACTGAAAAAGAATACAAGTATTATGATTATTCATGACACTCTCCTTTTGCAAACTGAGAGAGAAAAGGTGCCATATGGCTATTGGTTCCTACCTAAGAGACGCAGGCAGGGTTCGTACCTACTCTTCAGCGTCTGAAAAGAATGGGTTTGAACGGACTGCAGCTCTTCACAATGGCTCTGAGGGGGTGGGGAGGTTAATGCCTAGCCAAAAATAACTTTAAGATAAACTACAAGACAGCTACTAGAGACAATAGTAAGACTGTAAAATAAGCATATTTCCACATACAATGCATTTAATGATGTGATTTGATGTCAGGCCATTTGCTGAAGTTAGTAGTTATAGGAGTAATCAAAATATATTATAAACAATTTGGAAATTATGTAAACAGATGTGGTGTGAGACAACCATTGGCAGGTCAGCTGATTAGTAATAGGACACAATGGTCTCAGACCAACAAAAGGTAATTTAAGTATCGGTCCTTGGTAAGTATCACCCATTTTAAGACTAGCCCACGAATGAGTGTGTAGCACCCACACTGCAAACAACACACGCAGGAGAAGACACGCAAGCACCTTCCTCGAATGAAAGTGGAGGAAGCCGAGAAGGGACACAGGAACACATAAGGCAGAAACACAGGAAAAGGTGACATGCGTAACTATGAAGTACATCATGAGCTTTTCGACCATTCTTTACAACAGAAAGGAAGATTGAAATTCAGATATTTCTCAGTTATTACAGTTACTGCAGAGATGATTCGTTTGGATCAAGGCACCAAGGGGGGCAGCTCTGGACGTGTGTTTCTGCGACGATACCGTGTGCTCCCTGCACTTCCTGCCCCTCACTTTGGACTTGAGATGCTTCAACTCATTTGTGGCCCGAGGTCCTCTCCCTGGGCTGAACTTTCAGCCGAGTCTTCAGAGAAAAGCAAAGGTCCCGATGATGACATATCTGTCCACTCAATTTGCCATTTGGCTCACCGTAGCCATATTCCACGTGCTTCTTTTGCTGACATGCTAAGTATCTTCAAACCATCTCTCTATTACCCTTCATGGTGTTTTTCCAATAATTCCACTTTGTCAGTGCCCACTCCCCCGTGATACTAAGGGGAGGTGCACAGAGAGGTCTGGGCAGAGCACCAAGGTTGCCAGGTAGACCTCTGCTCATAGCTTTGAACTATGAGTCTGATTTGTAAACTTAGAATTAATTTATAGGTAGGTTTTGCTCCTCTTTCATTTGACTCTTGCTTTGGTCTTCCTTTCAATCCAGATATCTTTGTTTTGTTTTGGATATTATTGCTCTAGAATTTAAACTCAAGGACTTCCTGTCCTCACCTCTTTATTTTCTAATCAAAATTAAGGTTTTCCCATAGGAGCTTTCCTTTCCTTTCTAACTAGCATTCATTACAAATCTCCTCTATTGTCCAATAATTCAGACTGTTAAGGTCATTTCTATGTTGGGTCAACATATTAGATAAGGCATAACTAAGCTCATGATAAGAGCCCACTAAGTTCTCAGTACGCAAGCCTTTCTGAGGGTATGGGAAAGCTCTGTGATAACCCTGAGGCTCTGGGCTTTGAGGAGCAGGTGCCCAGGAGGATGGGCAATGATTCAAGGAAGTAGCCATTGGACAAGGACCTACACACCTGAACCTCTATTATATCCCCTGGGTTCCTGAGAGCACTAGACCTCATGCTGGAATGCAAGAAGAACACCATCCACCTTATACTCTAAACACACACACACACACACCACTCATTTTGTCTTTTACAGATTATTTTGCCTTTGAACTCCATTGTTTATTGTAGGGGACCAGTTTGTTTTGGTCTGGCAAGTGTGACTCAGCTCCATACGGAAAACCTACAGATGCAAAGTGGTGGGCAGGAGCCAGACCTTCAAACCGAGTTTTCCCGTGGGAATCAGGCCCAGAAAATGCATACAGGTTGTTATGGCTTGCTCTTGCTAAAACTCCCTCACCCTGGTCTAAAGCAACTAATGTGTATTGTCTATCTTCAAGGTAATTTCCAAAGCTTGTGTGAATTCTCCCAAGGACAGAGCTAATCGGCTCATGGCCATTCCCCTCTGCGTGTTATTTTCATTTCCTTGATTGTACCTAAAACATAGACAGTAATATTCTATGTAATAGATAATAAATCCTTCTCTGATGTAAGACCCCAGGAAAACAATATAAGCCTGCCTGGGCAAGGACCGGGGCGCTCCCCTCTTGAGGGAGTGGCCAAGGCACCATAGGAGAAAGTAGTAATTCCTGTTCCCTTTTCCCACACAGGATTGTTGTCGCCTGTGCATTGATTCTCGCCGTAAGCCACAACAGGCGGACTCTGCTGGCTGGAATCCGCCACAGTTTATGTAACCCAATTTCAGATAAACATATACAGTAAACTTCAGGGTGACATGCTCTGTGTCCTTAACTTTTACCACTTGCCCCCCAAGGTGTTATCTTTCTAACGCGAATACACTTGATTGTTTTGACTTGTGGCAGATTCGTATCACATCAGCCCATTCCCAGGGTCTCAATGACCTCAGAGAGCTATATATGCCATTGAGTTGGGCAGGAGGTGGGGGAGAATAGGGGAGGGGCCCCTGGGCATTTAAAAGTAATCACATTAAGTCCATTAGGAAGAGTGCACTTCTAGACAAACCTCATTCCTATCTGATGAACAACCTCTCCAAAGACTGGATGTGGAGCTGTCCAAGGGGCTCTGCGTTGGTAATTAATGTCAGAGTATAAAAAGCAGATTTAAGTGTGATCAAGATCACATTTCCACGATTGGAACATTATTATTTTATGTCAAGTGCATTTATCTCTGGCAAGAGCGTAATCTGAAGAATGTTCGGACCTCTAATAAATGAGGTCATGAATCGAGTGTGGTTTCGCTTCAGTACACATCGGGAAATTCAAATGGACAGTTCCTTTTGGCAGCTTATTTGAAGACGGTGTAATTTATAAGTCTCTCAGTATTTACCTCTTTTGCACACATGTGCACACACATATGTGTGTATAAAATTTTATTAAGATCTTCGCTGTGTTGGACTGTTAAACTACTGGTTTTAAAAATTACATATCTGTTGAATTAAACTCGACCAAACTAAATCTGCATAGTTTTAACTTTAAGCTGGATTAAAACTTTCTAATAATTGTGTATAGTATTCCTTTAAATGATTTTTCTGTTTCAAAAAACAAAGAAACAAATGTGAACGTCTTTTGGATTTTGGGTGTCCCACATTAAGAAGAAAACTTGAAAATGATTTTATTGGGAAGGTAGACTTGTCTTTCTTTTTTTTCCCCCATCATGTTGCTCTAGGCTTCTCTTTCTGTACCATAATGTTTACTGCAAACCAGCCAACATCAAACAGATTTGAAACAACTTCTCTTTCCTCACTGCTCACTCCTGTCTATTTCTTCTAAGGCCATTATCAATCACTCTTTAATTTTATACCCATTTTTGGGGGGAGTTAAAAAACTGGTCATAACTGGAAAATCTAAAAATGAACACTATAGTAATTATTTAAGAAGCTGCTGTCACCTCTGGGGTTCAAGGAATGAAGAAAACAATTTGAGGCTCTCAGAACCCAGAGGCTTGGAGCAGAGGCTCCGGCCCCATCACCCTGCGTGTGAGGGCACCTCCAGGGGAGTGAGAATGATCCCAGAAGTGTGGCTGTTTTGGGGATGCAGAAAAAAATTAGGGACCTCCGCCATTGGCTGCCATGAATTCCTTCATTAGGGCAATTCCAACAACAGCATCCAGCTGAAGGGACAGAACCCCCTCTTCCTCTGTCTGCCTTCCAGTGTCCTGTGATGCCCCCTATGGGCAGAACCTGGCAGAGAACCAGCCACTAAAACAGAAACACAACAGAGCTGTTATCTCAAATCAAAGGTGAAGAAAAGTGGATTTATCACCAAGAAAAAACAGCTTAGCAACTGGCTCCCGTGGTAGATAGGATAATGGCTTCCCTGCAATTATCTACTCTTAATCCCTGAAATTTGTGTATATATTACCTTACTTCACAAAGGAGACTTTTCAGATGTCAATATGCTAGGGATCTTGAGACAGGGAGATTATCCTGAACTATCTGGGCGGAGCCAAGGGAATTCTGAGGCTTCGTGAGAGGAGGCAGGAGTGGTAGGGTCAGAGTCAGGGGAGATGGAGAGACAGAAGCACCTGAGAGAGAGTTGGATTTTTACTATACACTTCCGAGTAGTGAATACGGTTTTTATTCTTTTTAAAAACATATTTACTATCAATTTGTCTGATACTTTTGCTATCAATCAGAGCTTTAACTCAGACCACTGAGAAAGTAACACTTTCCACTATCCTTTCCAAAGACGGGCAGGAAGCTTAGAGAAAATGGTAGGACCCAGGCCATAACAGGCTTAGTAAATAAACATTGGCAACAATTAGTAACTCTTTTTACATTTCTATTACTTCCTCTAAGCAGTTGCAGCTTCATGGATTTTTTCCAGGGGAGTCCCACCCACTAAACTCAATTCATCAAGGGTTGTTCGCCAGGGTTGAGAGCACAGGACACGCCCCCAAGCCAGAGATCTCCAGCCTGTGTGAGCTGGTCCCTGAGCAAAGGCTAAAGTAGAGTCAGTTCTTACAAAGGAAAAGAGTCCAGTGAAGACCTGCAGCTTTGCAAAGGGAAGCGCCTGCACAGAAAGGGGGAGAAATGCATGAGAAATTTAAAAACTACGTTGAATACATATTACTTCACGGGCTTGTCAGGATTCTGTGCCTTTCAGAGGTAGTGTTTCCTGTGGTCGACCCTATGATACTGTTAGCCAAGATGGTAAAAAAAGAAAACAGGACGTTCTTTAGAAAACAAACAGAAGGAATCTCGCCACATTTCCTTGTCTCTTTCTTCATCCTCAATCCCGTACCACTGAAGTTCCAGCTAAAGCTACCCAAAGCTACTGCTGGATTTGGGGTGAGTCTCCCCAGTCTGATGCAGGCCATGGGGAGTCTCAGAGAGAATGGGCTTTACTGTGTTCACCTAAGCCTCCTTTAATAAATTTTAAATTATTTGTATAATATCAATATAAATATTATATTCACAAAGCAACAACAGGGGGCTCTACCCTGTGGAGTTAATGAAATGCCTATAAATTAGCTGCACTCAATCTGCCAAGGCTGCATAATCATATGATTTAAATCTGCACTTTAATTGCACATGGAATGAGTTAGAATTCCTTGGAGTTTTACTTTTATTATAAATCTCCCTATCTCCTTTTCTTTTGATAGTCGATGGATCCTTTCATCATTTTTTTTTCCATGTCACTCTGTCTTGGAGCTAATGGAAATATTTGAGTAATCTATGGTTCCAAGAAGGGGGAAAAAAACATAACCTTAAATCTAATTTTCAGAAAATTGACTGCATTTGTAACGGACAAGGGACTGTGCCTCTTCAATACTTTGGAACGCTTCATTAAATACTGTGTGGTTTGCTTTACTCTGAACTCTCCGAGTGTCTCCGCCACTCTGGAAACAAGAGCAGACCCCGCTGCTTTCAGATCCTCTGACGGGGGATTTTTATTGATGAACAGTCAGTCAGTCAAGATGCCTGTTCCCAGCAGGTCCAAGAATGGTGATGCTTGCTGCATACCCAAGTGGATGATTATATCAGCAGCACATTTTTCCTTGCCTGATCACTCATCCCTCTTTCCCCTGCGGGGTTTCAGTCCAGAATAGACGCCCGTTGATAACACGAGCCCTCCCTTACTCTATGGTCAAGTTGCAACTAGAATGACAGAATTCTGAAAGTAAGCATTTCTGCGAGTCCAGCGCAGTCCTGTAAATTCTGCTCTCCAGTACATTTCTACTGTGAAATTGGGGTAGCGCTCACGCAGGGAAAAAGTCACACGGGGCTAAGTCAGAACTTATTGATAAAGGAGGGGTTGTGTTGTTGTCAAAGATTTTTTTTTTTTTTCAGTCGCTGGGGAGCTGGAGTTCTGAGCAGCAGGCCCCACTTCCCTGACGGAGGGTGTTTCTCGGGTCCATGGACATAAGCTGGGGGACTCCTCAGCCTTCTGTGTTCAGACCCACAGCGTGGTGTCCCTGCAGGGGGGATGAGCGGAGGAATACGGCAGACACGGTCTCAACCCCAGCTTCACCGCTTTGGGAAATGACTTACCCCCCTGGGCCTCGATTTCCCAGCTATAAAAATTTAGGACAGATAATACTAAAATATAAACACAGTTGAGTACATACATACATATCTTAACCACTATGTTTCTACAACATTTTAAGCCTATCAACATTTTAGGTAATTACAGAAAGTCATAAAAATAGATGATAGGAGATTTTGGAAGTGTTCTGTTCTGTTCTATATCTTGATTTGCATGGTGGTTATACAACTGTATGTGTTAGCCAAAGTTTGCAGAACTGGACATTGAAAAGGAGAAATTCTGCTGAATATAAATTACACCTTAATAGAAGAATAGAGAAAAATAATGTAGGTAGTGTAGGAAATAGTGATAGTTCATTCATTATATCTATTATTAACCACTTCAGATGCTGAATGAACTTACAGAGAACTTATTTTTTTTCTAATTTATTTTCTTCTTAGAATTAAATCCTGTTTTTTACACTTTATAATAAAAGTTAAGCTTCCTTCCCAGGTGTTTGAGAAGAAATGGTGGCTCTGCTTCCATCTCCCTTTCTAATGAAATAGTAGAAGGTTGATGCTCTCTAAACCTAAAAATGTGGAGCTTGGTTCATCCTTTTTTTTTTTTAACAAACATCTTACTTTTACCTATTAATTTGGGGAACTATAACTAGATCTTCATGTTCCTTGAATAGTGTGATGAAGGCCCATATAAACATGAAGAACTGAAAAGTTTTGTGCCCGTATGGAGAAGGCAGAAAAACCACTTACCGGTTCCAACCCTCAAACCTGAGAGCTCAAAAGCTATTGCTTTCACTTGTGGAAGTTCCGCCTCACCAAACCCAGAACTGGGGGGGCGGGGACAGTGACCAAAACATGTGAGTTCTGGTCCCAACTCCTCAACTTATTTAGTGGCTTTGAATGACTATTTAGTGACCATGGTACCTATTTCATAAAAATGTCTGGAGATCGAATGAGGCAATGTGCATAGAAGTGTATTTAAACTGTTATCTTATATAAAGATAATATTGGAAGTACGGATGTGCGCTGGGTAAACAGACACCAATTACAGTTCTCTGCAGTGCCTCATTCCCAAAATAATCACTTTTTCGCTTGCTTTTGAAAGCAATCTATAGGGTTTCAACAGGTCGCTATGTGGCCACAAACACTAATGAGCCTCCCTTTCCAGCTTGCGATGAATAAAAGGTTGAAACTGTCACTCTCAGAATTAGTCATTATCATTTATGACACCAAAGACTACAAGTTTACCAGGATGCTCTGGGCTGGGTCGAGCTCTGGGCCAGCAGCCCCTCCGAGCAAGCTTGGGGCGGTAGGAGGCAGCGATTTCGACAGAGCTCTCTGACTGTTGATTCCATCTCTTCTTCGCGACCAAGTTCGAGAAGGTGACATGAAATCAAAATCCAGATTTAAAAACTTTCAGGTTCTGAACAATTTCTTTCATCAGAATGGATTACAAGTGGTTTTCCAATGTTCTAAAATAGATGACCTGTGGTAGCCTATCGACACCACATCAGGAAGATCTGAACAGAATGGGGTGGCCTTGTGCGTGTGTATAATGACCAGAAAGGCCAAGGCGCTGTGTCAGTCCTTGCCCGAGGCATGCTCCAGGGGTCTGCTGGAGAGAAAAGGAAGTCCTAGTTGCTAAAAGCTGTCCTCTGGTTGCTAGAGGCTACAGGACTCCAGCATTCAGCTGGGGTCTTGGGGATGCTGAGCTGTTTGGCATCAGCTAAGCTTCCCATAGGAGCCAAGGGCTATGGCTCTGAGGCCTGCTTCTCAGGGGTTTGCTGACCTCTAGTGTACCCGAATCGTCCACTGGCCTCAGCAGGTGCTGTCTGCAGTTCCACCGAGGGCTTTGTGAACTGGTGGTCTACCCACCAGGAGGGGTGAGAATTTGGGATTTGTGTTCTTTCACCTATTTGTATATGTATATGTGTGTTTGTGTGTGTGTGTATATATATGTATATATGTATATATATATACATATATATAGTAACTATACAATATATTATATAACACATTGTATAATTACATTGTAATTATTATATTATATATTATAATATATTTACTATATATTACATATATTCTTAAAAGAAGAGCCAGGTTTTCAGAAAAATTCCTTGAATCTAGGCCCAGTAGACTCCAGGCCAGCTGGTTGTGCCCAGGTCATTATTTACAGAATGTGTCTACCTCCATCTGCTCACCACCATCTTCAAAGTCCTTCAACTTTCACTCACAACTACCGCCAGGGGCTGGAGCAGTGACCACCTCAAGTACCTGTTCCCATGGAGTTCACACTCCAGTGAGGAGACAGGCAACTCCAAATGCACACAGAAATATCAAGTACAATGAAAAAACTGTGATACGTGCCACCAAAAAAGGCAAAAGAGGGGGTATTTGAGTAGAGAGACCTAAGCAAAGCGAGGAAGCATGCCACTCAGCCTTGGGGTGTGGATTCTTGGGGTGTGCAGAGGGCAAGGAGTAATTTCGCATTCCCTTTCAAAAAGACATATTTCTGAAGAGGAATGCTCTTCCTGCAACCTTAAAGTATCTAGTTATTTTCTTAAGCACTTTGCAAGCCAAGAAAAAGTGCACATTTTCTTTCCCATCGTCTTTAAGAATGGCAAAGGTCAGATCCTGACGGGAGCCTCCCAGGGGAAGAGCCCTCTCCTTCAGCACCTACCGCGCCATCTCTGGAACCTGCCGCTGTTACTGTCTGCAGTGATGCAACAAAACCCCTGAATTAAAACACACCTCATTTGCTGACAACCAAGCAACCTGCTCAGAGCCAATCAAGTTCTCGGCTCACTTACAAGTTCACGTTTTGCTTTAAATAGGCTGTTTTAAATTCCCAGTTATCTAACAGCCAGTTTCACCCAGTTAAAGGGAAAATTGAACACCTGGCTGTATAATTATTGGCCACGGTGTGAAATAAGAGAGATGAAGGTAATGCTGGGGAATCAGAATTCATGATATCAGACCTTAAAGGACAACCTCATGAAACAGAGAGGAAGAGTTTTCAGGAGAGCCCAGTGGTCAGGTTGCAGACCCGGGTCTGTTCGTGCACCTGGAGAAAGCCCTTCAAGGGAGTTTGCAAAGTGACAAAATTAGTGAGGTGATAGTTATAAGGTTGACTCTTGGAAAATAACCTTCCTGTTACTCTACACGATGATTTGAAATTTGTGAGCCTGTCTTCTTTAGACAATCAGGGGTGGGGAGGTGGGATTTCCTATTCCCCAAAGCCCTCCAAGTGTCTCAGTGATAGGACCTAGAAAAATGGATGGATTTGCCTGATGAATGAATAGCTGAAAAGCACTTGGAAGAGGCCTGTCATCAAAGGAGCTATTTAAGTGAAAAGATGATTAGATTATACATTTACAGTCAAGTAAGATGGAAAGGATAGTGATAGAAGCTATGCGGTAGATAATCGAGGGGCCGTGAGTGGTTCCTTTCCCACCATAACAGTTACTGTCAGCAAGAGCATCCAGACCTTTGCGGAAAGGGGAGGCTCTCGCTTCACTAGATCATCTTCCACAACATGTTCACGTCACTGCATTGAGAGACAGAACAATAATGGGCACCATTTCCTGAGGAATGAGCTAAGTATTTTCCATGTTTCTTTCATTTACAGCCCAACACAACACTCTGAGACAGGTGTTACTTCTGGTCAATTTAGGATTAGTCGTCAGTGATGAGCTGTTGAGTGTCGGAATCAGAATTCAGATCCAGCTCTAACGCCCTTGGCTATTCCCCCAATCATTGCACGGTTCCCCTAAGAATCTTCATTTTCTTTCTTAGTTCCTTAGTTTCTTTTCCCCCTAACATTTACTATGTACGATCACAGACCAGGGACGAAGTGTGGGGCATCTCATCTGGGATGGACGACACATCTTTTTGGTGTCATTCTGAACACGCTACTGCTTTATATACTGCGTGTTGCTTTTCTAACATGTTGAGCTTCAGAATTCAATAATGCATATAACATTGTGTTAAAAAAATAACACATTTTCCTTTGAGGCACAGTGTTACTGTGATACTTTGAGGGCTATGAAAAAAATAGCAAAAGCTATTAAAACTGACAGTACAAGCAAAAATAAAGACATAAACATTTGATACAATATTTATATGACTTTCGGGAATTGCCTGCGGTGTCTCCTATGTCCAATCTGATGTCAGACACCTAGCTGCGTCTTTTTACCATTCGGCCCGCCTTCCTGTGGGGTAGCATCTGTGGTCTCCACATTCTGTCTTATCCCAGAACACTCTTCGACCAGCCTTAGGCGGAAGCTGGGATTTCTACTTCCTGTTCTGAGTTCAGTGCCTGTCTCCATGACATCCCTGTGCGGGTTCACCCTGAGGCATTGAGGCCAGTTAATCTTCAGGCAGAAATCGGACTGGGTGGAACCCAGTGGAAGGTCAGAACAGTGTCCAGGAGACACACAATAAACACCACAAATACATAGCGTATGTAGTACATCGGACAGTGTAATAAATACATGCTGTGTTAGTTTGATAGAGCTGCCCTAATGATGTACCACAAACTGGGTGGCTTAAAACAACAGAAATTTATTTTTTCATAGTCTGGGGGCTAGAAGTCCAAAATCAAGGGGTTGGCAGGTCCAGGCCCCCTCTAGAACTCCAGCTGGGACCCTGCCTTCCTTCCTTGTTTCTGGTGGGGGACGTCAATCCCTGGCTTGTAGCTGCATCGCTCGTCTCTGCCCCTGTCACCACAGAGCATTCTCCCTGGGCGTCTGTCTCTTCTCACAAAGACCCGAGTCATGATGGACTGGAGCCCACTCTGATGACCACATCGTAACCTGATCAAATCTACAAGGACGTTATTTACAAATGAGAGCACATTCACAGGTACCAGGCATGTATCCCTCCCATGTATCTTTCAACAGAAGGATCACATAACAGAAGCTATGAGAAAATTAAGCAGGGAAACTAAATTAGGTGCGTATATCACTGGGGATAAGGGGCAGATGCAGCATTAAATAGAGGCCCAAAAGGAAGTCTCACCGAAAAGAAGGTGTTTGCATACAGAACTGAAGATGAGGGAGCCAGCTGGCGGCTGGCTGGACAAGAGCAGAGGCAAAGGCTCTGTGGAATGTGCCAGACATGCTCAAAGAACAGCGAAGGGGCCAGTGTGGCTGAAGCAGAATGAGTGAGGGGTGAAGTAATCAGAGATGCATTCTGAGAAGTAACAGGGGAGCCAGACTAGAAACACTTTGGCTTTTACGCCAGCAAGAAGCAAAACCCTTGGAAGGTTTTGATCGGAAGATAACATGATCTACCATCCCTGACCAGTCCCTTTCTGGCCACTGTTGAAAACAAACCGTGGGGGAGCAGGATGGGGCAGAGGTACGGCCTGAATGGCTGCTGAAACAGCCCTGGTAGGCAGTGATGGTGGTTGGGCAGTGGAGACGGTGAAACGATCAGTTTCTGGATATTTTTTGAAGGCAGAACTCACAAAATTTGCTGATAGGTTGGTCATGGGGTGAGAAAGAAAGAGGAAATAGGATGACAGGAAATTTTTGGCTGGTGTAACTGAAACAAGACAGTTGCAAGTAACCTTAAATGGGCAGAATATGAAAATAACTGGTACTGGAGGGGAAGTCAAGAGGTCACTGAAAATGCTAGGTTCAGATTATTTTTGGAAACCCAAGTGGAGGCGTCCATGTCAGCTGGCTGTGCGTCTGCAGGTGAGAATAATAACACTCCCCACTCCACATGTCACCCTGACAAGTGCCATTGCAGAACCGGCCTCTGTTGAGCAAGAGGTGAGCCCCAAAACAGACTTCGTTTATTAAAAAGTGTGTATTTATCTTTACGTGTTTGAACTTCAGCCACCTTCAAAGTACTCTCCGCCTGAGGCAATACACCTATCGAGATATTTTTTCTACTGCTTGAAACAGTTTTTAATATACCGATATTGATGCCGTTTAGTGCTTCTGCTGTTTTGTCTCACCTCTTCCACACAGACAAAATGTTTCCCTTTGAGGACTTTTTTCAATCGTGGAAACAAACAAAAAACTCAAGGCAAGATAGAATGAACAGGGAGGGTGGGGAATGGGGGTCATGCCATTTTTGGTCAAAAACTGCTGAACACTCAGCACAGTGTGGGCAGGTGCCTCATAAATCAACCAACACAAAATGGGCAAAAATGTTGAGTCTTAAAAAAAAAAAATTCACTAAAGTCAAATGCAGCCTCTCACAACAATACCAGCTGGTACGGTAATACAGATGGGTTCCTAGAACACTCACCTAGCAGGTGAAGCCTGTGCTACAAGGGGTCCACCCTCCGGAAGATAATTCCAGCTTTTTTTGATCCCCCTCCTTGTTGTGTGAACAGGAACCTAAACAGAGATTAAGAGGGTTGTTTGGGAAACTATCCCAGAGAAAAAGTGGAACAATGACAGGTTTGCTCATGATGTAACTTAAGAGTTTATTCATTTGTCCATCAAGTAGATATTTACCATATTGTTGGTCAGTTCTTAGAACGAGTATATATTACAAGGACTTACAAAGGTAAAAGGCCAGATTTACAGACCCCACTTAAAAGACCTTGCTGTCTTATCAGAATAAGAGCCCTTAGAGAAGAGAGACGATCGAGCCAGAATTCTGAAGCAGACTGGCCCAAATATGCACGGAGGAGGGACGGAATGTGTTTCTGCACTTGGCACTGGCAGGAGGCGCACCCTGGTCCCTTGCAAGGAAGAGGGCAGCCAGGGGCTGGGGGACGGAAGGCACCCACAGCAGGCCCCACCTGTGACCTGCCCTCAGTTTGGCAGAGAACAGACTGTTCTCTCCAGCTTTGCCCGGGGAGCAGCCCTCTTGACAAGAGGAGACTCACCTACCGACACATTCTCTCTGGGAAGAGCAACCCTTCCCCAGGCCATCAGGCATTGACAATCACATGTCTTATTCTGCCAGGAAAACGGGGCTGGAAGAACCTGTTTGCAGCTCAGTAAGGTAGAGCTGAAATTCAAGCCATTGCCCCCCTCACAATTTTAGTGCGTTTGCTGATTTTTCTCCATTCTTTTAAAAATATTTATTTATTTGTAGAAAGAGGGGAAGGGAAGGAGAAAGAGTGAGAGAGAAACATCAATGTATGGTTGCCTCTCGTGTGGCCCTCACTGGGGACCTAGCCTGCAACCCGGGTATGTGCCCTGATTGGGAATCAAACCGGCGACCCTTTGCTTCACAGGCCCGTGCTCAATTCACTCTGAGGTCAGAGCTCTTCATTCTTTTATTGTTTCTCTCACAGGCCAATGACCTACGAATCCCTGATAGACAGCACCATGACCCGAAGGTCCCAGGTTGGGATCCAGAGGGGTTTTCAACCATGGGCTTTATTCTCTTCTCTCTATTCAGCCGCCAGCCCCACACAAGGCACACAGGAAAGTCAGGGTGGATGGACACCTTTTCCAGGGCACATTCTGGGTCTTTAAGAGATGCTATGAAGTGCTCAGTGACTCTGAAAAATGTGCAGTGTTATACACATCTTCGTTAACTTCTCCACGCCCATCCTAATGAAACATGTCTTCTCTCGAGTACTTGTGGAATCGATGTCTATAAAAAGTTCACAGATCATTTTACAGAGGAGGAAAAGGAGAGCAGCCTGGTTAGGGACTCGCTTGAAGTCTTACACTTCGTTACCTATGGAGACAGGTAGCAGCCATGTTCCTCTTGATGTTTCAGCTGCTTTTTTACCCACTGTCAATATCATGGCTGCCAATCCCCCCAATATTTGTTATACTTAGAGCCTCGACTTAGAGCTCCGAAAGAAGCTGCAGTGGATCAAGGCAAATTACAATTAAAGCTTCTCAAGATCTTAAAAGCCCTCCTAGACTCTCTGAGAAAAGGGTGGCCTAACACGGTACATGGCCACACATCGGGAAGTCTGGCAGCCGCCTGTGAACCCAGCCTGTCACTCAGTAACTCTGTGACTTTGAGCAACTGACTAAGCTCCTGGGAGCCTTGTTTTCTTGATAAAACAAAAATGATAACATGCATGACAAAGATTTGTGTCAATGATTTATCATGAGGCTGTATTTCAAGAGTGTAACAAGCACAGAATAACATAACTGCTGAATAATAATGATCACTCTTATTATTTACAAAGGAAAGCTGAAAAATAAAGTGACAAATTGACAAAGAGGTAAGATGCAGTTCGAACTGCAAGGTAAACACAAAATCCTAGATGCAAGCAGGTAAGTAACTACCATAATGAACAGGTAGTTAGAGGCTATGGTGACTGAATCGCTGACAAAACCAGGAATGTCACACAGCCTGGAACCCTTTCGTGTATTATTTGGATGGGCCGTCTTGAGCACACAGTGCCACAAAGTTTGAAAACACGTCATTAACAGGTTAGAAGCAGCGGACAAGCAGGGGGTTAGAGGGAGGCTGGAGTGGAACTGCAGGAGGCAGTGGCTGTGGATAGTATGGACATGCTCCTCAGAACTACGCGTCCATAAGGAAGCCTTCAGATATTGACAAGAAAACACAGAAACTGTGCCTTGGCTGTGTCCATAATGTCACCCACTGGCCTACTCAACCCCACAGGGAAAAAAAATGTCTGGAAATCAACACTTTTGCATGGAGGAGGACCTTAGGGGACCTGTGAGAGGACCCACCAAGCGCTGGGGCAGAAACACCCCCTCCCCACCCGTCCGGTCCTCCCATTCCCATCCTAGCTCCGGAAAGAAGCACAGCGCGACTCCCAGCAGCCACTGCGGTCAGAGCCAGCAGCAGGCAGAGGGCCAGTGTGGTGCTTCACAGTCAGGGCCCTACGCAAACGCTTGGGGAAAAGGAATTTCCAAGAACTCTTCAATTTTATGTCCAAGTACACGGAGACACCTATGGGAAAGGGGCCGCTCAGGCACTGGTTTTCGTCCAGCTTCTTGTTGAAGCTTCCCTTCTGTCCCATCAATGCCCTTTACAGCCAAAGGAAAATACAGGTTTGCCCTGAAAGGCTGCAATTGCCTTCGAGTGTGTGGCCCTGTTTTCCTCTATGGCGACACAGCTGTCCTGGTTAATGAGGCCCTGGGGGGGTGTGTTCATGGTTGCCTGTGCCTCGCTCACCCTGGTTGCTGATTGCAACCGGCACCAAAGCTTCAGAGAGCTTATTACCGTATGTTCCGTTTCCCTTTTTAGCACTCCTTGGGCTCTGTGTACAGAGACAAGGTACTTCCTACTGCCGGGCTGCAGCCGTTTTTAGAAGATGACTTGAACTATAAGCAGAATGCTGAGCTTGGTTGAAGACGCAGTCTGGAAGAGACCATTCTCACATCCACGAGTCGCTATGGTCCAGCACAGGATTGTATACGCACCTTAAAAGGCTCTATCAGTTACCCTGGGCGGGTTGAGTGTTTCTCTATACACTCAACTTAACCTCTCCCGCTGTCGGCCCCAGTCGTAGTAAGGAAGCCTGTCAGGGTTTGGATGGAAAGAAATCCCAGAGAGGCATAATGTTTCCCAGAAGCTGGAAAAACGAAGTGGATTCTGCACATTAACTGCCTGTTTGCCTTTCCTGAGACGAGTTTCCAGAAGGCTGACATAAACGAAGAATGTCTCCTTCAAATCCCATACTGTGACTGAGAAGAAAGGTTTGTAGGACTAAAATCCCATAAGTGCTGTCCCTTGAAGCACCAATGGTTTTATTTCTGGCCTGTTTTAGCGCATGTTTTACAAATGTGGTTTGTATTTATATTTAAACATCCTGGCCATCCTCACATACCATATAATGTGCTCAAACTTACAGAAAAAGACTTATGTAGCAATGTTCATACCACAGGCGGGAAAAGACTACAAAAGCTTATAAATATTAATTTGCTAGTGTAGGAATATAATTAAACTATGCCTTAGATGTTTTTCTTATTCTAAAACTCCTAAAAGACTTCCTGGCAGCTTCTGGTCATGATTCCTAAGGGAAAATGCCCAAGTTGCCCTGTATTTCTGAGTAACAGAATCAGGTATACACTGTGGTCCTGTATTCCCCAACATCTGTATCCGAGCCACATATTAAAGTGTGCTGCCGACTGATGTATATACAGTCTGTAGGTAAGCTGACTTTACAGAAAGGGGTTAAGAAGGAGGGAAAAGACATAAAAAGCAAAGTAAAATAAAATCACGAGGAAAAGTAATATAGCTTTTCCGTTTCATTTTTCTTATGGACACTGCTAAATCTGCAAACAAACACAAAAAGATGGCCAGGCTATTACATTGTAATTAACTACCAATGGCTGGGGAACTCATAGTTTTGGATCACATGATAATAGTTAACTAGATTCTCCTGTAGGTAGCCATTCTAGTCTGAAAGTAATTCAAGAACATTTCCTGGTGGTCAACAAAAGGCCTCTTCCTTGGCAAGTAGCAGAGAATCACAGAGGCCTGAAGCATTGGTCCTGAGCAAGAGAGAGAGTGGGGAGCAGTACATTCCTCAGCCAGGAATCTTAAGAGTAATTGGTGACTGTTCTCAAAGGGTGTCCAGTATTTCAGAAGCCAGACTTACGCTTCCTAGCACAACCCTTCTTTCTACAATGATCTGGGAACTTAAGGCAATTCTGTCTGGGAATCCATATTTACCTCCAATCAAACTCTTCTAGGCACATAAATTTCAGACTCTAACATTAAGGGCACACACCAGGTCTGTGCCCTTAAGAAATAATTTTTACTTTTTAAAATATTTTATTTTTTATTTTTAGACAGAGGGGGAGAGAGATAAGAGAGGGAAACATCAGTGTGTGGTTGTCTTTTGTGCGCTCCCTGCTGGAGACCTGGCCTGCAACCCAGGCATGTGCCCTGAATGGGACTCGAACCCGTGACCCTTTGGTTCGCAGGCCAGCCCTCAATCCACTGGGCCACACCAGCCAGGGCTAATTTTTACTTTCTTTAAGACTTTGCGACCTCATGTTTAAAACTAGAACAAAGGGGCGGGGACTTATTTGGTGGGCACAGAGTTTCCATTCAGGAGACGTAAAAGTTCTGCAGATAGAGGGTAGGAGGGTTGTACAACACCATTAATGCACTTAATGCTGCTTATAATGCTAAATTTTATGTGCTGTATATTTTACCACAATTAACAAAAAACACAGGAATTATAGTAGCACCCTGTGGGATTGTTCTGAGAGTTACGTGAGATAACGAACAGTCTGCACCTGGCTGGCACAAAGAACGTGCTCAGCAATTATTATCGTTGTGATTCATGTTAACATTAATGAAAACAGACTCAAACCACTACAAGAAGCACCATCCCCTGTCTCACCACCTCTCTGCTCTCCTCTGCGTGGCCACCTTCACGTCTTGGTCCCCAGTCCCTGTCTTCACTATGTTCCTGTACCAAGTGTGCGCTCTCTCCAGCCTCCTTACACCACGGTCATCACAGAAGTCCACAAAATGTTTGGGAGGGCCAAGCTCTTCTAACAAAGTTGCATATAAAAACAATCTGAAAAGGAAACTATTCTAAATTCAGCTACCAGTTGGAAAAATACCTTCAAAGTGACTATAGCTCTGACAGCTGCAAAACTAGCCATATGTAAAATTCCAAAATAAAGTTTGATTTCCGCTTCCTCCTGCTGTTGCTTAGATGGGAATATTTCCAACAAGTAGTACTTCAGGGTTTAGAGCCATTTTCACAAATGCCCATTCGTCTCCCTACAGGTGACGCCCCATGACGATGACTCCTGACTCTGCCATTTGAAGGGGTCCTGTCACCCGTTCACACTAGTAGGACCCATCCTCCAAGTCTTTCCCCTTCCTCTAGACACCCGAAACATGAGTGGTTAGAGCTGGAGAGAATCTCAGAAATCTTTCAGTCAATGCCCTTCACTTCACTGATGAAACCTTGAACCCTAAACATGGTCAGACAGTGAGACCGACCTGACATGTCTCTGTTCTGGATCCCTCCATCTCCAGGCTCCTCCGAACCCTGGAACCAACGGCACCCCCTCCCTCACAACTGGTCTTTCCAATTTGCATTTTATATGCTCAAGTGGCTCCTACTTTTAAGAAATCCGTTCCTCTCTCTATAACCACCCCCAGCTCCTAGTCTATCTCTCCTCTCACAGTCCAGTTTCTCAAGGGGGTTAGCTACACCCCCTCTTCTTGGGTCCTCAGCTTCACAGCCCACTGTGGTCCAATGTCTCCCATTATCACTCTTCCAAACTTGTTTTCTCAGGCCAAAACAACCCAAGTTTTCCAGGTCTTTGTGCTTTGTGCTCACTTTTTGATCCCATCTTCCTGACCTTTATATAAAGGAATGTATATATATAAATTACAGAAAGACAGGAGTGGGAGAGAGAGAGAAAAAAAAAAACATGGATTGGTTGCTTCCTATACACATGCCGACTGGGGACTGAACCCACATCCTAGGCATGTGCCCTGACTGGGAATCAAACCTTCAGCCTTTTGGTGTATGAGACGATACCCCCTTCAATCAACTGAGCCACCTGGCAAAGACTTCCTTGACCTTCCAATCCCATTGGAAGCTGTTCAAATACTTCCCCCTTCAAATACTGTTCCGTGTCGCCACTTGGTTTTTCTCCAGCTTCTCAGGTTTCTCAGTCAGAGTTTTGGCTGGCTGCCCATCCCTGCCCACGGGGCTACATCCCGAACCTTTTTTCCTTTAGCTTTGCTCTGTAAACTCTTTCTGCGCAGTTGCTCCACTTCCATTAGTTCATTGGTCATTAACTCTGAAATCATTTGCTCCTGAGCTTTCTACTAAGTGCCCACCTGATGCTCCCACTCTGATGATCTGTAAGAAATTTCGGGTTCAACCTGCTCACATCACGTCCCCCCTTCCAAAACAGGCTCTTCTCTTGTTTTTTACTTTAATCAATGGTCTTATTATGCCCCCGATTGCTAAGTAAAAAATCTGGAATGCATCCTTTTTTCTCCCTTTTCTTCAGTCCCACTTAGGCATCCATTCTTTTTATGCATTAAGACAACTGAGTGTCTCCTAGGCACAAGCAGTATTCCAAACTATCATCTCGACTCCATCCTGTTTAATACATTCTGTTACCAAACTAGTGAACTAACTCCTCAAACTGTCTCCTGCACCGCGCCCTGAGCTCATGTACCACCCACTAACTGACTTGCCACATTCGCCCTTGTTTGCTTTAGTTCCCTCTCTCCCATAATGCTTAATCCTCTGTTGCTAACTTTTAATTATGAAAACCTTCAAAAAAGTTTTACAACGAATGACGAACAGCACGTACTATCCACTTACATTTCACAATCATTAACTTTGTACTCTATTCGCTTTTATATAGTTTTATGAATATAAAATAGCTACGTTTTAATCTATACTATTTGAAAGTAAGTTGTAAATGACACAACACTTCTCCCCTGACTTCAGTGCATACATCTTAAGAAGATGGAGACTGTTCTATATAACCACAATACCGTATCTAAGACAAGTAGCAATGATTCCACTATATCATTGTCACCTCTAATATATCCAGCCCATATTCTTAATTCTCTAGTTGTCTCAAGAATGTCTCCAGTGGTTGATCCCTCTACCCTCAACCAGGGTTCTATCTGGAGTAACACATTGCGCCCCATTGCTGTATCTCTTTTGATCTTAGTTGAGAATTGTCCCCAATCATTTTTAAATGACATTGACTTTTGTTAAGTTCAGGAGAGTTGCACTGTAGAACCTCCCATGTCCTGAGTGTTGGTTTACTTCCTCATTAGTTGAGAGGCTAAATTTGGACAAGCGGTGAAGGTGCTGACTGACAGCTCTCTGCTCTCTTTGACATTACAGTTTTCCCCTGTTTAATCGGGGAGTCTGTTTAAGGGGGTCTGTCAGGTGACTCTCCGGCACCATGTTAGTATCCTACTCCCCAACATTTTACCCAATGTTTTAACATTTTGATGGTCACTGGCTGCATCAGTTACTAAGTTGGGGTGATCTTTTCAAAATGTAAATCTGACCATTTTTTTCTCATCAGTCATTTTTTGTTACTATAGAATAAAGTCCAAAACACTTACCTTCTGAGTCCCTCAGGCCTTCCTACCCCTCCAGACTGCTCTCTCTCCTCTCCCCTCACTTAATGTGTTCTATTCAAACTGGTTTTCTTTCAGCTTCTCTGCCTGGATACTCAACACATCTTGTTTCCTCACTTGAAACATTAACTCCCATTCATCATTCAGATCTCTTCTTACAGATTGTTTCATTAGAGAAAATTTTTTTCTGGCCTCTGAGACTAGAACAAGTTCCTCTACAAAATGCCCCAATGTACCTCATACCATGACACTATCATCTTCAGAACTCCAGCTTGATATCGGTACAAGGTAACAGGGGTCCCAGGGAGAATGTGCAGGTCAGACTGAAAGGTCAAATATTCTGTTTGTAGTGATGCAGTTGACTTCCTAAAAATCTGCTTTTCTGCCCCTTCTGTTTATTTTTTTAGGGGAAAAATAAAACCACATGACTCGAAGGTAAGCTGAAAGTCTCTGTAAAGCCAGATAATAATGTTTTCCTTTAATCTAATCTCTTTTGCAAACCTGCAGATTCCAAAGATTCTCAGTAGGCAATAAAGAGTCTGGTTCTTTCAAGGGATAAAATGTTCAGAACAGTTTCACCTGATTTTTAGCCTAAGGGAGAGGATGAGAAGTTATCTGAGGCACTTCCTGTGAGACTACTGTTGATGAAAAGGTTCGGCCTGAAATTTCAGTCCCTCTGGTCCCTCCAGAAGGGGGTAAACAGGGAGGCAAATGCTATTGTGTTTACTTTTTCTTCCAGCAATTTCAGTTTGCACTAAATTTTACTTTTCGAGTCCTATTAACTTCCTGAGGCTCTTGCTGTTCACAGAACCAATAATTGAATTGCTATTATTATTATGGCTGTATTATATAGCAGCTGCACTTTTATTCTGCCATCTGGAGAACATCAAACTTAAACAACCCGTTATTACCTTGGTAGGTGAGAGACTACATGGGGAGACTAGCTGCTGTGGCTGCAGTCAGGTGTGTCCCTGGGATGCCAGTACTTCAGACCACTCAGTGCTGCATGCCGTGGGGTAGCCTTCATCCAAGTTAACAGCAGAGTGGCAGGCAGCTTAGGAAGTACTTATTAAAGAACATAATAGTTTGAGGCAAACTTACAGCATCTCCAATATAACATTAGGTCGTCCATACTGTGTATATCAACACCAAACAAACATATTGGCTGGCAATGAGCTGGATATTCTATGATGTTCTCTTTCCTGTCTTTCATGTGTGTCTTGGGGATTGCTTTCTAGTCCCAATGCAGGCTTGTCTTTCCCTTCTATCAGGTTCCCAAAAGGAGTTTCTCAATTCCTGCCCTCCCCTTCAGGATGGCACTCCCGTGCCACGTGGTCTTCTGGGGCAAAAATCTCAGCCTACGTCAATGATGTCCTTCACATGGAGTCAGCCTGGGGGCTGAGACAGAACCCTGGAAGGCCCATCAAACTAAGCTGTTGGTGCAAAATGACTGGTCTAAGTCTAAACGAGGGCAGTCCTTGAGAAGAAAAAGGGGGAGGCCTAAGTGGAAAGGGACCAGCAGCTGTTGGCTTTCCCTAACAGCCACATTTGGGCTTTATTGTCATGGCCTCTTGTCGAATCCACACTCCTTGTAGTCTCCTTATCTTCTCTGAGCTCCTCTTGTCTCCTGCAGAGAAGCCACTCATTTATGCTGGCCAATACTCAAATATCCCTACTCAAGTGATGAAGCTTGTCATTTGGACCATGAAATTAAACAACCACTCAAAGGACACCTTCTCCATCATACTCTTTGATCAAAGACTACAGGTCAAAACCCACTGAAGACAAAACCTATACTCAGTGAGCTGAGATAGTACTCTTATTGGAACTAGGGAGGTCCAATGCCTTCATGATAAACAGCTGAAAATACATGCAAAAGTATAGATAAACTGAGTATAGAAACATTCTAACTAGACTTCCGCCAAGATGGAGGCATAGGTGGAAACACTGTGCCTTCTCTCACAACCAAGTTTAAAAACAACAAAATTTTGGCAACAAAAACACAGCCAAACCACAGAAAATTGAACTATATGGAAGTCTGACAACAACAAACCATTCAGCCAAACTGGTAAAAAGGCCAGAGCCAGCAGCAGAGCAGGGTCGGGCAGGAAAGATCCACTGGACCCACCCGAGCATGCAGGCAGTGGGTAGATCCCAGGTGTGGAGTAGCGGTGGGCGGACCCACTGAGGACTGACCGCGGTCACACATTTGCATGCAGATAACCAGCGAAGGAGCAAGCAGTGAGACAAACCACACAGGCCCCAGCAGCAGGAAGCAGCAGAGGGGACCGCTATTGCTCCTTCTCTGACCCTGCCCCCACACACGGCATCACAAACCAGTGACCTGGGTGGCCCCGCCCTGGTGAACATCAAAGGCTCTGCTCCTCATGCATAACAGGTGCAAACAGAGCAAAACATTATGGCTCAAGAAGAACAGCTCAAAGCTCCAGAGCCCATAACTCTAAGCAACGAACAAATAGCCAAACTTTCAGATGCACAGTTCAAAACACTGCTGATCAGGATGCTCACAGAACTGGTTGATTTTAGTCACAAATTAGAGGAACATATGAAGGCTAAACTAATTGAAATGAAGGGAAATACACAGGAAACCAATAGTAATGGAAAAGAAACTGGGACTCAAATCAATGGAGTGAACCAGAAGGAAGAAAAAAATGACTGAACAGAAAAGGATGAAGAAACAAGAATTCAAAATAATGAGGAGAGGCTTAGGAACCTCCAGGACAACTTTAAACGTTCCAACATTCGAATTATAGGGGTACCAAAAGGGAAAGAGGAAGAGCCACGAGTGGAAAATTTATTTGAACAAATAATTAAGGAGAACTTCCCCAATCTGGCAAAGAAAATACACTTCCAGGAAATCCAGGAAGCTCAGAGAGTCCCAAAGAAGTTGGACCCAAGAAGGAACACACCAAGGCACATCATCATTACACTAGCCAAGATTCAAATGAAGGAGAGAATCCTAGAAGCAGCAAGAGATAAGGGGACAGTCACCTACAAAGGAGTTCCCATCAGACTGTCCTTACAGGCAAGAAGGGGCTGGAAAGAAGTATTCCAAGTCAGGAAATCCAAAGACCTACATCCAAGATTGCTCTATCCAGCAAAGCTTTCATTTAGAATGGAAGGGCAGATAAAGTGCTTCTCAGATAAGATCAAATTCCAGGAGTTCATCATCACCAAGCCCGTATTATATGAAATGTTAAAGGGATTTATCTAAAAAAAAGAAGATAAAAAGATGAACAATGAAAGGACAGCAAACTCACAGTTATTAACAACCACACCTAAAACAAAAGCAAACTAAGAGGACAGCTAGATCAGGAGCAGAACCATAGAAATGAAGATCACATGGAGGGTTAGCAACAGGGGAGTGGGAGAAGGTACAGAAAATAAGTAGCCTAGACGGTAGGCAGAAAATAGATAGAGGGGAGGGCAAGAATAGTAGAGGGAAATATAGAATCTAAAGAACTTGAGACACATGGTCATAAACTAAAGGGGGGAATGGTGGAGGAGGGGGTGTGCAGGGTGGAGGGGAATGAAGGGGGGAAATAGAACAACTGTAATGGCATAATCAATAAAATATATTTTTAAAAAAAGAAACATTCTAACTATACTCAGCATTTCGAGAATGCCTACTAGGTAGGTGCTTGACTCTAAGGACAAATGTCCTCATGCTTAAGGGACCAACATTCTTCTGCAAAGAGAGACACTCCAACAATTTACAAAGTGTCTGCACAGAGATAACTGTGTAATAACTGATGTGGGGTCACAGTGGTAAAGAGATTTTCCCTCAGGAAGACTGAAAAGAGTCCACAGCAGAAGTGCAATATGAAGGGGGCCTTCAAGGATCAGTAGGAGTGGCTTAGGCAGAGCAAGAACGATGGCATTTCAAGGCAGAGGGACATGAAGCAAAGGATAGATCCATTTTTGTCATGGTGACACTCCTCTCAGTGAGTTCATCTTTTAGCATCTGTCACCTACCACACACCGTCAAGTGATGGTGGCTAATAGACTGAAAATGAAGGCTCCATATCCATTCAAATGACATGGGAATGCAAAAGAAGCATGCTACTCAGGAACGTCAAATGTAGATCATTTTATTAGATGACTGAATGGAATACAATCATTTATTGTGGAGAGGTTTGCAATCTTTCCCTGAGATCTTTTGCCTGATTATTTTCTTCTTCCTTCCCTCTTCCTCAAGGAGAGAAAGGATGGCATTGCCCCCATGTTCAGTTTCTTAAGAAGAGAGGGCAGAAGAAAGTGCTCTATTGCCAGAGGCCTGACTACCCCTGGGGGTTTGAAGTATTGGGAACACGTCACGTGGCCACGGTTGGCATAGACAGAGAGCTGGCTGCAGAACTCCAATGGCTGGGACTGAGTAGCATGGATGACAAAGTTCTTCGGGGTAGAGGAACATAGAAGCAGACGAGAGAATTTAACATAGTTGCCATGAAACTTGTATTTGGACCTTTTAAACTGAGAAAGACTTGTAAAAGATTAGACTTTCTGCTTGGGCTTGGCTTCAGTCAGACAGGGTATAGTTCTCCAAGTACTTCATACGTAAGACATAGAATTCTTAGGGCTGATTCGTGGGAAGGGGAACAGGACAGGAATTTACCTTTATTAGACACCTGTCCTACTTGCCACATTTCAGGCATTTTGTTAGACACATTACATATGTTTCCTAGCACTCGTATCAGGTTCCTTCACCTTACTATCACAGCTGCCCATTCTCGGGAGCCCCTAGCTGCTATTAAATGTTCCTTCTGTACCAGATGAATATAGAGACTCCCAATGCCAGTCTTCTCATGCACTCAACACTCAAGCCATCAGACCTATCACAGACTTTTAAAATCTCCACCAAAATTTACCTGTCAGATCCCAGCTACAAAATGGATACACAATATAAGCATTAATGTTTTCCATGAGGAGTATATCTTTTTAAAATGTGGCTGCATAGAATGGGGTTTTCTCTGGGCTAGCTAGGTTCACCCCACCATGCCATGGTTATCCGCTCTGGGTCCCTTTCCATTAACAGCGAGGAGTTCTCATGGCTGAGAGAGTCCAACCGTATGCGATCAGATGCAGCATCTTATGAGTTTCTCAGTGTTGCTCCCCCTTTGTATCAGTTGCCGAGGGCTGTTGTAACAAATTACTAAAATCTTGGTGGTTTAAAACAAGAGAATCTCTTCTCTCCCTGTTCTGGAGGCCAGAGCCACACTTGATCTGAAGGCTCGAGGGGACCACTGATTCTTCATGGTCCCTTCCAGCCTCTGGTGGCTCCCTGGCGTCCCCTGGTGTGCAGCAACACGACTCTACTCTTTGTCCCTGTCTCCCCGTAGCCTTCTTCCCATGTCTGTGTCCGCTCCTCTGCTGATAAAGAAACCAGGCATTGGACTTAGGGCTCTTCTTAAACCCAGGATGATTTTATCTTGATATCTGTAACTAATCACATCTGCAAAGAACTTACTTCTAAGTAAGTCACATTCTGAAGTTCTGGTTGGACGCAAAGGAGGAGGGTCTATTCCGCCCATTACATTCTTTTCCATAGTCGAGTTGAGGGAAGAAGGAGGAAGCAGGACACATGCTCCCTGGTCCCTCTTGGTGGACACTGCTTCTCGTTTTTCTATCTACCTGTCTCATGAGGTGGCTTGCATCATGGCAGTTACACCTCGGCTGGTTGTTATCTCCTGACGGTCTGAGAAGAGGCCCCTCCTGCTCTGCAGCTCAGATACTCACACTTCTCATCGCCTTCCATCACCTGCTCCCACAAGTCTGTTTCTGAGATGTCCAGATGCCCAGAACACCCATGGACAGTTAAAGTTACCTCCCAACTTGTGCCTGCTTCAGACTGACCGACCCATTGAGAACTGCTGTTTACCGTGAGTTTTCTCTTGCCCAGCCTGCACTTTACTAACCTGAATTCTAGAGGTGGTGCAGGTACTGACTGTTGTGTCTATTTTAAACATGCCCCTGGTGTTCTTCAAGTCACTTTTCACTGTGTGACAGCTTTTCCATGCCAGCCAACGTGAGCTAAGCTTTTCAAGTGAACATTGGAAAACCGGTAAAATCTGCACCACTCTGAGTGTGAAGCCCGTGCCTTTTGACTACTAAGCTCAGACACGTGGTCCCACCTGAGTGAGCGCACTCACTGGGACCACAGATTTAAAATCCAAACTTCTCTGTAAAGACAACTTGTTTTAAGTATAAAAGTCTCAGTAAACACTAAGCCAGGTTTTGTGGAAAACACCCAACTACAGCACCCTGACCATTTGTGAAGACAAAAGTACCTCCATGAAAAGAATACTCTCGCACGTCAAATTTCAAACTTTTGTTTACCGGATTTAAAGTCGAAAGTAAGAAAGAAAATAAAAAGATACTTCAATTTTAGATTAATCTGTGAGAAAGCAAGATTTGTCTTAATATGTACAAAGTAAATATTTGTCTTACTATGTGCAAACATAGCCCTACTTTAAGGTTTAGTAGATAAATTCCCAAATGGATCCTCGTACCAAAGAAGACCTTTAGTTTTAATCACTGGAGTGGCAAGAACTTTCTAGGCAATCGGTGTAGCAATGCGATATGCAAATTCTCCAACCAAGTAGATGGAAGGATTTTAATTCATTGCAAAATGCAGTATCTTTTTGTCTTTTCAAACCAGTTTTGTAACTTCTCAACTCCTAATTTATTTAAACATGCTCATTTTATTTTGTTAGTAAAAAAATAGATATTCTTAAATAAGGCAATTAGGCTATTCAATCAAAATATTTAATTTCTTTCATGTAAAAAGAGAATGTTTGCCTTCCCTTCACCGTTTCACGCAGCTATTTTAAGCCGCCTTCTCATCTCTTCAGCTACTTTTGGCAGAAAAAAGAAAACACATTCATCTTCACTCACACTCTATTTCAGGACTCCTTCCCGAATCTGCCAACGGCTTGAATGAAGTCCAGCCATTATCCTTGAGGTACAATAAAAGTAAATAATCGCAATTCAAATAAAACAGAATTACCTGTAGGAAATAACTGCTCTAATCCCAGCAACAAACAGCTCAATCCCAAATCCATCAAGCTGCAAATGCTTATTTTCGATGTTTCATTCTCAGCACATCTCATAAATGGTCCTACGGTCAAGAGGGGCTTCCGAGAAGAGCCCCCATTGCTCTTCCCCTTTGCCTCCTTTTCTCTGATGTCAGGCACCTGCTCAGACGGGCCAACTCCTGCCTGGCTCTGTTGCTGACCTCCTGCGTTCATTCCTCGGCACTTCACAATCTGTCTGCCCCCCTCACCTCCTCAGGTCACTCCCAGATGCAGAATCCCAGGTGACACAGAGAATCTGAGGCCAGCTGCACATACAGTTCGGGGCACCTCCCTAACTCACACCCATCACCTCTGAGGTCTGCCTCGGGTCCAGCCCCTGCGTAGTAACAGGGCTGGACAGACGGCCCAGCCATCATCTTTGCCCTACAAGGAAGTCATGCTGGGAAAGAAAACCATTCTTTTTTCTCTGGTTTCTCACTAAAGGATACAGCCCCCAAACTCCTGTAGCTTTGTTTCCTGACCCATTTATAGGAAAAAGGAATGAGAGAAGCAGGTGTCAGAGATTAGGGCGTAATCCTGTGAATCACTCCCAGGAGCCAGCTGCACTAGAAGACGGTCCCATTCCCTCTGTTGAATACGAAAATAAACTCATTCTTTCAGATTAAAGTATTAAATGGGATTTAATTGGTTGTGTGTCTCTTACAATGGAAAGAATCCTGAATAACTTTCAAAGGGTAGGATTCTGGGAACAAAGTTGCGCATAAGCCTCCGACACACTGCCAAGTGGGACCAACTGGAGATTTACCATTTTGGAGGGATGGGGAGGAGGGGGCAGTAACTGGAAAGGAAAATAGAGGACAGGGACAAGAGAAGGGAAACCCAAAGCTTAGGATGTTGGTGTAAGTAGAGGCAGGGCAGGCAATCTCTGGAGCTTTATGTATCAGAGGATGTGCAGAGCCCAGGACAGGTAAGGGATGTGTGGCGGCAGGTGGCTGTCACAGATTTGACATCTGGGAACTAGGCTAATAGGTACTGAACAACTTGGTAAAGGAAAAGAAGCCCTAAGTAGTTAGAAGATGGTATATCAGAGTCCTACTAGGCCTGAGCAGAAGACCAACAGATAAAGATTCCTTGAACCATTATATCCACTACACCTAAGGGGTGGATTGCTCCCAGGAGCTGGGACGGAACTGAGTAAGTTCCATACACGGGTATCTGCAGACTCTACCTTTCCTCACCCCACAGCCCTTCAATTGTCAATGTTTTGGGTTTGGGTTTTTTTTCAGGCTGAATTTCATTCAGACCCCTCCATATAATCTCTTTCCACTTTTTAACAGATAGGAAGGGAACTCTTTCTACCCTCTCAATTCCAAGTTTCCGAATAGATCAGGTTCCAAATACTTGTTCGTGTAAGTTAAAAACGTCATTCTTCAAAATATACACAGGCTTAGTAGATTTTTTTAGGGTGGGTCTGGAAACCCAACCACAAAGAAGATTGTTGCTATGGGAAGTGGACTCTGAACTGAGACTCCGGCGGACTGTGCACACACTTCTCCACACCCAGCTTCAAGCCTAAAACCACAGCCACAGCAGACAGAACATGGCAGGACTGAGCAAATCCTACCTTGTGGCTCTAACAGCCAGTGGAAAGGAAGCACTGAAAGATCTAGCTATCTATTGCCACAAAACAAACCAGTCCTAAATCATTTTACTCTACAGGGGTGGGCAAAAGTAAGTGTACGGTTGTTCACGCGGATAATACGATAATAATACAAGAATAAACCCTGTTTCACATACTCACAATCTGTAAGCCTACTTTTGCACCCTTGCATTTCATAATTCTGGGGGTCAAGAATTTAGGTAACAATTTGCTGAGTAATTCCACTCACTGAGAGCTGTGCCTGGTGGTCCCGTTCCTTAAACCCAGAAGACCGTAAGTGCATTACTCGCATGCCTGCATAATCTCGGCAAGAAGAGCTGCAAGACTGGGCTCTGCCCTGGCCAATGTGGCTCAGCTCATCCAGTGTTGGCTCGTGAACCAAAAGGTTGATGGTTCAATTCCCAGTCTGGGCACATGCCTGGGTTGCAGGTTTGGTCCCCCATTAGGGCATGTGCAGGAGGCAACCGATTGATGTTTCTTTCTCACACTGAGGTTTCTCTGCTTTTCTTTCTCCCCACCTTCCTCTCTCTCCAAAATAAATAAATAAACAAAAAATTTTTTTAAAGCCTGGGCTCAGCTGTGTCCCTCCCCTCCCCATTGAGAGTCAGAGACTCTCCGTACATTCCCTGCAGTGGGGTCGGGACCACAGAGTCCCTCTGACCCAGGGCACAGTCCCTCTTGCACCCCTTACACGGCATCTAGACCTCCACGAGAGTGAAGTTGGGGCTGCCTGTCCTCTCCGGTGCTGGGTCCGGGCTGGCAGAGCAGCTCCTGTCTCAGTCTGTCAGCCAAACTAAGACGGGCCGGCCCAGACTCACAGGGAGAGAAAATGGACCCCCCCTTTCCATGAGAGGAGCCTCAAAGAATTTTCAGCCATTCCTAATTCACCACGGTGCTCCTTGAGGACTCTTAAAAGAGCCACACACTCCAACAGCCTCCACTCGGGGGACTTGCCTTGTTTTAATGTTCAAACTCTATCCTAAACCCCATTCCTAGTAACGTCTTCTGGAGAGTTCAACAGTCACTGGGAAAGAATAACATTCATTCCAGGAACAGTGCCCGGCCCCGGGACTATAACATAAGCAAGGTGGACAGATTACACTCCATTACATAGGCTACCCTCTGACAGGCAGTGTAAGAAAGTAGAAAGCAATCAGCACACCCTCTGACAAGTTCTGTGATGGGGTGTTTGGAGCACGAAACATGTCCCAAAGGAGGTGACATGTAAATGGTGACCTACCAGATCAGCAGGAGGTGGTCAGATGAAGACAGAAGAGTATTCAAGGCAGAGGGAGCAATGTGCAAAGGACTGAAGCTGCTATAAGCTGCGTGGCATCAATCTGCTTCTGGAATACAGTCGAAACGGGGTGGAGCGTTCGTAAAGGAAGAAGTGGCTGAAAGAGGAGGCTGGAGAAGTAATTGAGAACCAAATCAAGAAGAGCCTTGTAATCATTTTAAGAAATCAGAACTTTATTCTTATTATGGGAATCCATGAATGACAGAGAACTAAAGGATTTAGGCAGAGAAAAAGAATGGCTGGATTTGTGTTTTTAAAAGTTCTGCCCAACTGCTACAGAGGGAATGCACTGGTGGCTACAAAGCTGGTGTGGAGAATGTTTAGCAGATGGTGCAAGCACCGGGGAGAGGTCGTAGCAGCCTGGTAAGGTAGGGCAGTGCCGTCAGGGAAGGAAAAGAGTGGGTCGCTTTGAAAGGACAAATTATTTGGACAGGGTGACTGGATGTAGATGGCAAGGAAGGACAAAAAGGACAGGCCACCGTCCAGACTGTGATTTAAGTTTTGGGGAAGATGGTGGTGCCAGCCCTTCCCCAAAGCAGGGAACACAGGAGACCTGTCTGGTTTGGATGCATTGAACTTAAGATACCAATGAGGTCCCCCCATAGAGATGTTCAATATGTGGTGAGAAGAAACCCTTCAAAGGAGATTAAAAGGGCGTGGCCAAAGGAGTGAAAGAAAAGACAAACAAGGGTAAGGCCACCAGAACCAAACGGTCAATGTCCAGGAAAGAGTGAGTGGTCAGTAGTTTCAAATTCACTCCTTGTGCACCAGGCTCTGAGCTGGGAAATGGGGCCCAGGAATGACTGGGCCGTCCCCCTGCCCCTGGAAACACGACAGGGTTCCTTCCCTGTGTCTGATCCCTGCCTCGGCTCCTGCGGTACTGAGACTTTTGTCTTTCTCCCCCAAATTCTCCTGGAATCCGAAGTCCTGGCCCAAATCCCAGCGTGCATGGCAAGGCACCCAGTCATGCTGACTCGCATTATGTCTTACAAATCATCACTGATGCAGTGCTTGACTCCCCACTGCTAAAAATTGCCCACACCCCTCCCTGTTTAACTGAGACCTCACGTTCCCAGACCCACGATGACCCGACTGACTTTGTTTCTAATCAAGTGCAAAGACCAACTATCCCTCCCACTGCCCCTGCCCAGCACGAGCCACCTGTTCTTATAAGTAGAATGATCCCAGGTTGGACGTACACATGACAGAGGACCTGTTTCCTTGAGGACGAGTTCAAAGAGGCTCTCAAGGCTTCTTCTCAGCCAAGAGCCTTCTCCTTCCTATAACTCTGGCAGCTCTTTTGTGTGTTCCCTTAAGAAAGGTTCTGTGAGATTTCTTACTTCTTTTAGAGAACATTTATCAGCAGGGCAGTGACCCCGCAGTACTTTGGACAGGCAGGTTTTATTCAGTACTGAAGTCCTCAGCCTTTCCTTCAATTGTATCCCGTATGTTAGGCTCCCTGAGGGGTGGGAAGTCAGGGCAGACCATGGAATCATCTGTCCCGTGGTTCTGCAGTTGCACCTGCCAGATGGAACCTTATGGCTGGGCTTTGGAAAAAGGCATTCTTTCCTGCCATTGGCAGGAATTTAGGGCAGCTTCTTTCTGGCTCATAAAGTTGTCCTTGGTAAACACTATAATTTTGGCTGTCTAGTCCTTTCTCAATTTTCCCTGGGAAAGGAAGCTGAGCCTTGGCATAGATAATGCACAATACGTGGATAATCACTGGAGAACATACTTTAGTGAATAACTTTCTTTGTAATAGACATCATTTTCCCCCTATCTATGCTAGGCCTGCATGGTGTTAGGTAGGCACACAGCCACTGCCGGCAGTTTTATGGAGAGAGGGGAGCGTACTGAGGAAAAGCCAGGCTATGATTTTCTTAAATTGGTGGTGAAAAATTCAGACACGGTTTATAAAGTGCTGATTGTGCTTTTAACCCCCAAAGCACACAAGGGAACTTAATTATGGTGCAGTGCAGCCTGCAACAAATATTTCAGAAGAGTGAAGTCGCATCACACAGGAGGGTGACCTTCGAAAGAGTATCTCATTAATCCAAATCTGCAAATAGGTAAAGTTACTTCTTAACATGTCTTAAATGCTGATAATGTTTCATGCCATGATTTGAATGTACTTTTAATACATTCAGAACAGGCACTTTGCCCACAGAGCTCATGCAGATCGCTGAACCGAGAGCACCCACGGTTCAAGGATGTCCCTGAGCCGTCTCAGAACTCCCCATGGGATGGAGGAATGAATATAGTCCCACCTAGGATGCTTCCAGCCGGCTTGCAGGCCGAGGGAGGGCCTGGACCAAGGAGCAAGAAGTCCCAGTGCAAAGTACTGGTAGTAAATAGTGGAAAACAACGGGCAGTTCGGTAAACCTCATTCAAACATGGTCTATGCAACACACGCAATTCTGTGAAATGATGGAATGGCTGACACAGTCTCGCTAAGTGAGATACAGTTCAGCACGAGGAACAGGACTGTAGAAGGTCGATCTGGGTCCCATTCGCATTTGAGTAAATTTTAGTTTATGAGCCTACAAAGCAAAAAGGGCCTGCATCAAATTGATTCCACCCCAAAACTCAGAAAAACATCTCTAGTCTATCTCTTGTGTGGTCATTGATGAGAAAAATATGACACATTTCAGGGAACCTCCACTTTAGTCCAAAGCAACTGCTGATCCCGGGGACCACAGCGGGATCGCACAATGGTTTCTCCTCAACTTACATGGCAGTCCTTACATCTCGATCCAAAATATCCACTCTTCAGATATTCCATTTTCAAACTGAACCTCAGCAGCATTTTAGATCTTCTCGCAGATGGTGCCAATTAGACAAGTACTAGGAGGGTTTCATCCTTACCTTGGCTTTGCTGCTGTTGCTTCGGGCAGAACAGCAGAGGGGGGTGAGGGGAGTGTGGGCTTCCGTGGAGACCAGTGTGGCTGTGAAACCTCCTATTTTCATTTACTGTCTGTGTGACTTTGGGCAACTCCATTTGCCTCTGTAAGTAAAACGTGGCTAATATTGTCTATTTCAAAGCTAATTGTGAAGATTGCATAATATGCTTTAAATTGCTAATATCCACTGAGCCAGTGGTGCTCACACTTAATTTGCATAAGAATCGCTTTAGGAGCTTGACAAAAGGACGGCACCTTCAGAGGTTCGGATTCAAAAGGTCTGGGAGGAGTCTGATGATCCACATCTATTGACAAACACCTCGGGCCATTTGTTTCCAGAGTTACAAAGAACATACCCGGAGAAGCACATCAGTCACTTCATAGATATGAATTCATTTTCTCTCCCTTCCGGGAAGCGATTTCTAAAAAGTACTGGAATTGGATTTTGGAATTAGACGTTTCCCCACCGGTAGTTAGGTCAGAACTCAACCGCTCTGTCAGTCACTGACCTCGCACTGTTAATACTCAGCAGAGAGAAGGCCTCGGACGCAGCTGACCCCTTGGCATTCACGCAGTCAATGATTTTCACCGAATGCCTGATGTATGCCAGGCACACTACTAAGGCAACTGCCAGCCAACTGTGGCCCATGAGCCAAATCTGATCTGCTGCCTGTATTTATAAATAAAGTTTTATTGGCGCAGAGCCATGTTGATGTGTATACGCATCAACTACAGCTGCTTTTGTGCTACTGATATGGGAAACTTTGAAAAACCTCTGTTTAACCTTTATTTGCCCAGGCCCCCAGGCGCCCTAGGGAGAATGATGGGGCTGTCTGGGATAAGTAAACAACAGTGCATTAGCTAGGACTGAGATTGACACCCCTGCTGTTAAAAACTGACCTTCGAATTTAGCCTTTGTCCTCTGCTTCTGCCCCATAGCTATTCCGCTTCTGTATCTTGCTTTGCTATGTAGACAAGAAAACCCTGTAAACTATAAAAACCCCAGGAATCCTTTGTTCGGGGCTCAGAATTTGGATACTGACTCCTCTGGGCCCGTGCACATTAAAATAAACCTCGTACTCCACAAACCCCTGGTGTGTGGTTGCTTCATTTTCCTGCAACACTACAATGGCAGAGTTTGGACAAAGGCTGTGTGTCCCTCAAAGCTTAAATTATTTACCATTTTGCCTTTCCCCCCCAAAAAAAGTTTACCGACCATGTTCTAGAGATGCATTTTTTAACATAATGTCCCTTTATTAGTCCATTATTTCTTACTCCATCTTCCTAAACATCTAGCATTTCCTCTTCAACTAAATAAGCCCCAATACAGCAAACTTAAAATTTCTACTTCAGAGTCAACAAAGAGAATATTCAAAACCATAGAAAACATTTTAAAGCTCACCATTTATTTCAGTAGATTGTGCCTTAAGGAAATATGGAGTCATACCAGTCTGGACTCTTTACACCAAAAACAAACTTTGGCTAATGTCAACAGGACACAGAATTTGTTGGCGTTATATTCAATAGGTAACATTCTGAATAAGCCAGAATTCTAGACCACAAAGTCAGGAATCCTGGGGTCTTAGGCAGTAGGAACTTCTGGGCTCCAGGTATCAAGGTAATGACTGGCTGGATTGGCAAGCCCAGTCCGTGTGTCATTTCCTGCAAAATTTACAAAGTCCTAGAGGGAAGTATCTATTTAGCCTATGCTCAGTGCATGTCCATCCCCTAGACATGGGCAGGGCCCCCCAACTTCCTCCCCACCAAAAGTACCTGCCATGGCAAAGAGGAAATTCCCCCCAAAAGAAAGAAGGGTGCTATTAGGGAACAGTCATAATGTAACCAGGCAAGAAAACATCAAGGCCCCATATCAGTTCTTTGAGAAAAAAGAGATGGGAGCTCAAATTCTGTCTCCAAGGTCCTCTCAGGCTTCGGTGGAAAAGGTGGTAAGAGGAAATGAGTCCCTTTCCAGGAAGCCCACCTTTTACATCAATATTACACCGGTTTCCGTTGGAACCTTGGCTGTTTCGTATTTTACCTTTCTGAAACTTCATCTCACCTATTTCTTACACCTCCGACCCAGGTAGTGACCCTTGGATCAGAGCAGTGCTCTCACCATAGTAAACAGGAGCCTGGCTTGGGGTTCGGAATTCTACCCCATCCCTTCATCCTGACTGGGCCCTAGAGGGCTGGGTGGTTGTCAAATATCAAGGACACATATTTACTGCCTATATTTCTCTCCTAATTCCCCTTTGACCAATATTCAAGATTATTAACTAGAGATACAATGGAGCCAGCAATTAATAAATTAATTGCTTTTAATTTATTTACCAAATACTGTATTTAACTCCTTAATAGGTGCAGACGTATTCCTAAGCCCTATACAAATATTAATTTATTAACAACGCTGCATGGTTAACCCATTTTGTAGATTACAAAACTGAGTTAAGTAACTTAACATTCTCCCTGAGGACACACACCTAGCAAGTGACAGAACCAGTGTTTTAATTCAAAAATTTTCCCCAAACCATGCTGCCACTCAAATAGTACAAGGCTAACTGATCCGCCAAGAGACTAGAGACGTGGCATTAACCATATTAGCAACTAAGATCATGAATAGTTTAATTCTCTGGAGTTCAGCTCTGTGGAATTCCTCATAGCAAAGTTGTAGTAAAAAAAAATCTTCTAATTACCAGTTTCTACCGATGCCTGACTCAGTTAAGTGATCTACAACCTGTGGTTCTGCCTCTTTATTTTCATTTATTTTCTCATACAACAAGCATGTGCAGAGGCCGCTACATCAGGCAGCCCTCAAGGTGCTGGGAATAGACAGAGGCAAGAGTCTGTGATGTTGAAGGAGAGTGTCTAATCGAGACCTGAAGGGGGCGCTCTTACAAGAAAACCCTATAGACTCTGTGGAAGTTGACTGTGTAGGGAGGGGTGGTGATTGGAAGAGCAGGCTCCAGAAGTGGGGAGCTGTGCCCAGGCCCCGAGGCAGGGAACAGGTTAGATTTTGGCCGTCATATGGGAAGCACCCCAGACTAGAGTCTAGACCTGGACTGTCCAATCTGGTACCCATCAGTCATAAGTGTGTATTTAAATTTTCTTCTAAGATTTTATTTATTTATTTTTAGCGAAGGGGGAAGGGAAGGGAAAGAGAGGGAGAGAAATATTGTATGTGTGCTTGTCTCTTATGTGCCCCCTACTGGGAGCCGCAAGGCAGGCATGAGCCCTAACTGGGAATCCAAATCGAAAGCACTTTGACTCAATCCACTGAGCCACACCAGCCAGAGCGGTGGGTATATATAAATTTAAGCCATTTCAATTAATTGCAATTAAAATTTAGTTTCTCAGTTGCACTAGTGATATGTCAGGTGCTCACTGGTTGCATGTGAGACTATGGCCAGCTGCCCGATGGGACAGTGCAGCTAGAAAAACATTCCATCATCACAGGGAGTGCTGCTTGGACAGACCTGGTCTAGACTGTCAGCGTGGGGTGCAGTTTAGAAATATTAACTTTCAAGTCAGACCCTAAAACGAATAAGACAAAAATCCCTGGGGATGGAGCCTGCGAATCTGAATTTTTAACATGCCCTCAGGTAATTCCGATTGGAAACCAGAAGTAGAAACTCAGTAGAAAAGTCCTGGAGATTAGGAGGTCCTTGGAAAGGAGAGAAGAAAGAAATTCAGTTAGCAGCTTTCAAACTTTTCTCCATTATGCTGCCAAAAAACTCAGGTCTCCTCTCGCTGACGACCTTCCCCTGGCCAGCTAACGACCTGCAGACATCACTCGCTCAGGGCTGCCTCTTTTGGAGCCCAGCGCCTTTCCCCATTCTCCCCACATTTCACCTTCAAAGCCCTTATCGTTGTTCGCAGCTGTCCATGCAGGACTCTGAGCCCCCCCACCCCCAAGGCAGAGGCCATGTGTGCTTAACTGATCACTGTATAATCAGCACCTGGTAGAGAGCCTCGCTCATAGCAGCCGCTTCCCAAATATTCGTGGAATGAATGGATGAATATTTTAGAAAGATCATCGGCAGCAGAGTGGAAAATTAAGTGGGGTAGGCTTGCTGCTGGCAAGGCGTAAAGCAGAGAGCCATGCTGGGGGCAGTAGTCCAGGTGAGTGGTGTTGCGAAGCAAACAGGGGCAGTGGCCTTGAATTTGGAGAGGTAGTGAGAAATCTGAGAAATATTCAATAGGGAAGAAGAACCAGCAAGAACTGCAGAGTCTTCAGGTAGGTGTATCTGCCCCAACCGTCATTTTCTACTCCTTTATTCTTGTGCTCCCTTCCTTACCCCATGCCTTCTACATGCCTATGGTCTCTTCTCTCTGATTCATTACCCTTTGGTTAGTCTTATTGCCACCAGCTGGGTTTTGGTTTATGCTACATTTTAATGGAGGCATGCCTGGAATGCTAGGGGCCAAGATCCATAGGAATCCTGAATGAACTTTCCTCACTGGCTCCCTCTTCATCTCTAAGCTCCAGTTTGGTTTTTCTGCCAAAGGGAAGGAGAATGAAACTCAACGGGAAACTCATTTGTTCAAAAGCAGAGCATCTGACAAGCTCTGGGCTTGCTTTCTCTGGAAATGTCAGATCTCTGGGGACACAGAACTCGTGAAAAGGTTGTCTAAACAGCTATCTCCTCTTCACCTACTCCTAATTCCACTACGACTCAGCAGCCTAGACTGAGGCAATGTGATTTATCATTATAAATGGCGTTAAACTCCAAATCCTAAGTTTTATCTCTGTTTGTCTTGCTTTATCACTAGGATCTGCATAATCGGTCTCTGGCTTTCTCCCAGGTCTGATGCTGATGGCCAGCACAGAAGAACCACCGGGGCTTACACTGTCCTCTACCCTAGCGCCTGGGCCTATCTGACCTGAGCACCCATCCGGGAACCCAAGCGCCTGCCTCTGTCCCCCTGCCCTCTTCCCCAGGTCTCCAGAAGCAAGCAGGCTCTCGGGAAGTCATTCCCTGAAGTTAACCAATTGAACCGCTTTGTTTCCTTCAGAACACCTCCCAATTACCTAACTTCTCCCTGCAAAAGATAGGACGGCCACTCCCTGAAATAACTACCCTATTAACCCATTTCAGTTTTCTCTTTAACTTGTATATCCAAACCCTCCACGCCCGCGTTTATTGTGATGCAAGTAAGCATACTTCCTTCTCGCTGCGCTACTCACTTACCTCGTGTTCTTCCTTGAAGGTGGGGCGTCTTAGGGTTGTGGTTCAAGACCGTTAAGTAGGAGCGTCCCCGGCTCACCAATTCCCACAGACACGCTGAATCTGCAACTGAACACGGGAAACTCTCTCTGAAAACTAAGAACTAAGAGCTCTCCGATCCTAGGAGTGGGGTGAATGAGAGAGGCCTGCCTCAAAGCGGGTAGGCAGGCAGGCCCAGGTCACCCCACGTCCCAAACCCAGCCCTGCAGCAGCGACTCCTAGTCTGGAACAGACTCAAAACCAGGGGCTTCTCGGTGAGGAGTGAAGCTTTTGGCGCACCTCGGGCTCTCCAGCTCGTGAGGCCCGCACGTGGGAGAGGACTTCTAAAACACCTGACTTCGAAAACCACTGGAGCTCCCGCCGGGGAGACCCTCGAGGCCGCAGCACCTGAGAAAGAGCTCTTAATCGGTATGCGGCGGCGGAGACTCACCGGCCCCAGAGCCCAGGGCAGTGACGCAGCTGCCGAGGCCCATTGCCTCATCTTACAGCTTCAGGCCGCCGGACACGCAGGGGACGCTCCGCAGCACCGGCCTGCGGGCCGGCGGCGCCTTCTCGCTCTCCTCTGCCTCTTTTTCCCCGCGGCACCATCTCTGCGCTCCCCCGGTGCCCTGCGCAGGAGCACCAGGTTCTCCAGAGCGGACCTTGTACACACATGTCTGTGCCCCAGTTTCACGGCTGCCCCCAGGGGTCACCCTTGATCGCCTGGCTCCAGAGGCCAGGGGAGCCTCCCATCCTCGGTTCTTGGCAGACTGGCACCCCCAGGGCACGGCGCAGCCTCAGACTGAAACACACCCCCAGGCTCTCAGCAACGGAGGCCCACCTGCTTGTCCGCAGAGCTGCGGCCTGAGGGTGGGCTTCTGGTTTGGCACACAGGCAGACGCTCAGTGACCTGACATGCTCACAGGACACGGAGGGTCAGCCTGGTGCACCTCCCTGCGAGTGAGACATTGGCTGCCGGCTCTGCTGGGAGTGGGGTAAACTACCAGGGCCTTTTCTTTTGATCTCGGGCAATTATCACAGCAGCTGGGGACTAGGTGAACCACCTGAAGGCGGTCCGGGTGGGGCACCACCAATCTCCGAGACTTCTAAATGGGGTGATACTCCCCACAGGTGAAGTCAGTTTTGGGAGGGGATGAGAAGGGGAAAATCTTAAGACATTACAGTGGTTTGTGTCCCTCCAAAGAGCCACAGAGTATAATCACGTGTACAATATATCTATGGTATTACATCTTCTGGGAAGAAAAACAATTAGGAAAAAAGTTCTGAAAGATACCTTAGAGGGATGATAAAACAATAATAATAAAGGTGGAGAAACCCTGCAACAGAGTGTAATCTGTTTGTTCTCTGAAGTCCTAATCCCCCTGATTGCTACATCAATTAATTGTACATGTGTTCAGATTCATCTTCTACCTCCCTCCGTGCATAGAACAGGGGCAAGGAATGAATAGTTGCCGTTCCCCACTTGCGGGATTTAAACAGTGATACAGCGTTAGCAGCTGCCCCAGGTCCTGGGGCATTCCCACCTGAACCTGTTTAGTTCTTTATTGATTAGAATGAAAGGTTTTCCCCATTGACCCTCATCTCCAGCCAGTGTTCAAGTTCAAAACTCTCAGTTCAGGAAGCTAAAAATATCCAGTGGTAGCGAGTGAGCCGCCCTGCATTTCTCCTACTCCGCTCCCTGGTCCTGAAAAGAGATCTTTCTCACCTTTTCCACTCCTTCCCTGTCCGTCTGCCCAGTTTCACTGACCTCCTCTTCCCCCTTTTCTGCCAGCTGCCCGTGCCAGCCAACCCCTCGGCTCGGACAGACGGCTCGGCAAACACGCACCTGCCGGTCGCTGCGCCACATCCTTTGCGGAGGCTGCTCCAAGCCCACTCTCCACTGGGTCTTCTGACGCTGCGGCCACCTTTGCGGGACGGCTCCCAGTTTGGTTCTGACGGGACCTGCTCATTGAAGACGAGCTGGCGGCAGGCAGAGGGAGCCGAGGCGTGCTCCTCCCTGTGTGCCCACCGTCCCCATCAGGGTCACCTCCGTGCTGCTTCTTGCCTTTCCAGATCCCCGATTCCTTATCAATTCTCTCCAATAAAATAACTGGTGTGGCTGCCGGTTTTCCAACCAGAGTCCGGGCTCTGAATGTTAATATGTTGCTCTTGGTCTGAGAAGTCTCTGATTCTTTGTGGCTTTGAAAAAACTGGGGAAGCTGGGATACCTGCCTTCCAAGTAGCCGAGAGAAAAAGCTAAGAAGGGAAACACAGGGGAGGACCAGAGTCACACAGAGAGATGGAGACCACAGAATTATGTTCAAGTCAGCAACCTCAGTGCCTGTCAACATGACATCATTCGGAAAAAAGGTCTTTGTCGATGTAATCAGGTTAAGGTTAAGGTCATCCTGGACTAGGCTGGGCCCTGATCTAACGACATATTCTCATAACAAGAGGAAAATAGGGACCCAGAGGCAGAGACACATACAGAAAAGGTCATGTGGTAACAAGGGGGAAAATGGAGCAATTGGTCTACAGGTGCAGGGAATGCCAGGATGGCCAGCACCCACCAAGAGCTGGGAGAGAGGCAAGGGAGGCGCCTCCTTTTCCGCCTCCCTCTTGGCCCTGTGGACGTTTTGATGTTGAACCACAATTCTAGCCTCCAGATCTCTGAGCAAATGAATTTCTGCCCCTTTAAGCCAACAGTTTTGGTAATTTGTTACAACAGCTCTCAGAAACTAATACTTTTTTTTAAAAAAAGCATTAAAACATTTGCTTTTTACTTATGTGTGTAGTTTCAACTTATCTATGCAAATAAGCTCTTTCTGTAATTTAGGAAAAAATTTTCACTTTCAAGGAAATGACAAGCTAATATTAACCCCCGCCTGACTACTGGTTCTGAATAAACGATTCCCAGTCATTATAAAACTCAAATGTCAGCCTAAGCTCTTTTCCCCCTGGCATCAGGCTCTAAGTAACTCCTTCACGTTAATACTGAAAACACCCTCAACCATTTCTCCATCCATAGCACACCAGGACAACGCAATGTTTTACTCACACAGGCAGACAGACACAAATAAGACATTTTCAGGCTTTTCCCATTCCTTCTATCTCTTTTTTTAAACAGTACCTAGAAAATCGTAATTAGCCTGCCAATGACTTCCTATTAACTTTGTTTTTCTTCCTTATCTAATGAACACTTAGCAATGAGGCAAGAAGAGTTTTGACCCTGAAAGCCAGAGGGAAGTATGTGTGTACTTTGCCACTGCTAATTAATGGAAAAACTTCAGAAACTTTCTTGCATTTCAGTCTAAGTAGATTTCAACTAAAGTCGGTGATGGCAATCTGATCCACTTCTGCTCCAGGATGAAAATGCATTCCTCTTGGATACTGAGGCCATCAGGAGATGGGACTGCCAGCCGGACTCTTCCCTGCCGCGGATCCACGCACAGTGGTTTCCAGCCCTTGCCGAGAGTGGAGTTGTGGAAGCATCCTTGCCTTTGTCCTTCTGCCAGCTCTACAGGCCGGCTTGCTGCAGTGTTTGAGACCAACCTCATTGTTTGTGAAGATGTGGCAAACCCTCTTTGTCCTGGAGAATATTCTAGAAATGGTTTTCTTTTAAATGGCTATACGTCTTCCCAGATTCTCTTTATCACTTTCATTAAGTGGCCACAGCTTCAAGCCACCAAAACATTAAGTAGCAGTCAATGACATCTCAACTCTTTGTCACCTCAGCCCTCCTCTGTCTTCCCTTGCGCTGGGGTGCTCCACGCCACCTAGAGAGCAAGGCAGCTCCTCTTCCTTTATGTTTCTTTGTATCACTCCTTCGTTTTATTCTTTCCCTTTTTCACATGCTGAGGAAGGACTACAGTGTAGTAACTACGCATATAGGCTCCGAAGTAAAACAAAAGACTTGGGTTCAAATTTACAGCTCAAGCAAATCATGTAAACTTCGATGACACCTATTGTCCCCATATAGAAAACAGAAACAGCAGTACCAATTTAGGTTATTTTGAGAATTAGTGAAATGATAAAATGCTTAGCCCTCTTAACATAAGAAGTGACACCAAAAATTGTCACATCTTCCCTTTGCTTGATATTAGCCGTAATCACATTTAGACTAGACATGAGTAAGCTCTGGTACATCCTATGTTCCAATAGCACCTAACTATGAAATCTCATGGCAAATAAAAACTCCAGTGTCGCTGCACTGATTAGCATGTATCCGCACAGAGGGGCTCCCAGCATACGGGCAGTGAATGATCATCGCAGGCATGAAATGATAAGTAATTATAATTAGTCAAATACCAGATTTTAAAATACATTGTGTCTACACAAAAGACAAATGAGAGGGAAGTTAAAAATAAATATACTCACTGAGACCCCTGGCTGCTTTCTGTTGATCAGAGTTGTCAGTATGTTTTGGTTCAGTTTTGTCCTTCTTGTAGAACAGTAAAGCTATTGAATTTTGGTCTGGAAATTGAACCAAGAGGCAGAATTTGTTCTCTTTTTCTGAGAAATATTGCAGATTATCGTGTTCTGTGAACAGGCTGATTACTTCCCACAGGAGCCGGAGACGGAGTGGTCACAGGTGCAGGGTTGTGCGCTCCACATGCTGGACGAGACCGTCATTAAAAGCTTTGTTCTCAGTGTCACCAGAAACAAGCACCATTGTGCATTTCGCAGTCGCCGCCCCAGTGTGTTCATAGTCAGACTCCCCCAAACTTCATGAGACAACCAATGCTGGAGGAGGCCCCCGTTCTAGAATGCAGCCTTCATCCTGCCCTTCTCTTCTTCATCCACAGACCTGATGAGAGCAGCAGAGGCCCAGAACTATGGGACTCTTCTTAAAAGGCCCACCCAGAGCTGGCACTTCACCGTCTAATACCTCCTCCAAACACACACTTTGCAAGGCTTCCTACGGAGTTGCTGAGACCAGACCGGCTCCTGCTCCATCCACGTGTGTTCTCCATGCTCCTCACACACATCTGTCAGTCATTGTGTCCTCTTCACAATGACCAGGGAGAAGCACAACTCCAGTAGTTTTGACCTTAGCAAGTGATGGATGGCATTGTCACTAACTTACATGAGGAAGAATCGTGTTTCAGAAGGAAGAGGAGGCAGGATAGTTACCGCAGTTCAGTTTTGACCATATTGTGCTGGAACTATCTATTATGCATCCAAGTGAAGATGCCAAGTCAATAGTTGAATATGAAACTCTAAGCTCCTGGGAGAGGTCAAGGTTAGTGATACACATGTGATAGCTGTCAGCATGTAGATAGCATCTGAAGCCATGAGTACAGATACAATGACCGGGAGAGTTAGGATAGATGGAAAAGAGAAAAACAAAGAACTGAACTCTGTGACAGTTCAGCAACAGTAAGATGCAGGGGAGATGAGGAGGGATAAGCGATTAGTGTGATTTTATTAAATTCATTGGCATCTACATTAAACATTTCCAGGTTCTCTCAATCACTTCTGTGGGGCGTGTTGGCCCAATCTCGGTCCCATGGTTCACTTTCCTTGTGAGAAGCAAATGCACTCAGCACGCCACGTGGAATGGAGCCAGTCACAGCAGGAACCGTGCGGAGGAAACAGAGACCCGTACATCCCGTGGTCCGAACCCCAGACTTTTATGATTACAGGCCAGGTTCCATCATTTTTTTGTGGAAAGCAAGTCATTTAAAACCCTCAGCTCTTTCCATACCTAAGTCACTGCAGGTTCGGTTCTCAAAAACATGCTTCCAGGTTAAATTCTTGAACCTAAATGTAGGAACTGACATTTGCTGTCTATAGATTTCATACTATTGGATGTGGCTCGTCATTAGTCAAGCAAGGTGTCTTTGAATCCAGGGCTAACTAGTCACTGCATTAAATCTCTTAGCTTTGTGTTGCCACGTACGTGAAAACCATGCCTGCTGAGCCAGCGCATTTCCCTCTCTCCAGGCACCATTACATTCGCCATTAGAGACCTACAGGACTTTATAACATTCTACCACAATGGTGTTTATAAATAAACACCATTACATCCACTCTGTCATATTTAAAGACATGACCCTGTTCTCAGCAGAAAATAAGAACTATCAAGACTAAATATACTTGTTTGTCAATAAAAGCCTACATGTGTGTTATGTGCCGTTGCGTCAGCTCCAACCTTGGTGACCCTGTGAGTGAGCGACGTCCACAGTGTCCTGCCCCCACAGCCCTGCTCAGCTCCCACGGACGGACGCCTACGGCTTCTTCTGTGGCGTCGCCCCATCTCATAGCTGGTCTTCCTCTTTTCCTGCTGCCTTCTATTTTTTTTCCAGCATTATTGTGTTTTCTACAGAACCCCGCCTTCTCAAGACGGGCCCAAAGTAGGACAGCTTCATTTTTGTCATTTTTGCCTCCGGCGATGTTTCAGGCTTAATTTGCTCTGGGACCCACTTGTTCATCCTTCGGCAGTCTGCAGTGTCGGTAGGGCTCTAGCTACGGGAAGTACCAGATAAACAACTTTGGTTAAAATATCAAAAATGTTATTCACTCTGTGAGAAGTGTATTTATTATTCTTTTCTCTAGTGATTTCTCTCTTATTTCTAGTTATACATGAACAATATAATTTTTAAATGTAATTAAAACTTAAGGTATACAACATGCTGATGTTTTGCCATACACATATAGGGTGGGGCCAAAGTAGGTTTACAGTTGTTCATCTGGAAAATAATCTAATACATAATTAATAAATAATAATACAAGAATAAATTGTGTTTCATGTACTCACAACTGTAAAGCTACTTTGGCTGCACACTGTACATCGTGAAATGATTTCCAAATCAAGTTAATATATCCATCACATCACCTACTTACCTTTTTGTGAGGTGAGAACACATAATGATTGTTCTCTTAGTGAATGTCGGGTACATAATACAGTGTTATTAACTAGAGTTACCATGCTGGACGTTAGATCTCCACAGTTTTTCACCCTCCATAATTAAAGCTTTGTACCCTTTGACCGATATCTCTCCATTTACCCCACCCCCACCCCCTGGCAACCACTTTTCTATGCTCTGCTTTTATGAGTTTAACTTTGTTTTTTAGATTCCACGTATAAGTGAGACCAAGTACTCTTATTTCTGTGGAAAACATAATCTCCTGGAGGAAAAATGCAATGTTTCTATTTCACAGAGAGGTGAAGTATTATTCTACTTCCGCAGCAGAGCAGAAACCAGGGTCCGCAGACTGAGACTCATTGTGGTGACTTTCTGTACAGCTGGGACTTCCTGGTGCAAACTAAAGACACTAAATAGCTTGAACTGACTAGAGCATCACTTTAGCTATAAGATCATTACTCGGCCACTCCCATTGTATGAGTCAGTTGTAAAGTTAGTTGTGTAATTGTATGACCTGTTACAAAGCCAAAATATGCCAGAAAAAAATGTGTAGTCAACAAGTTTCAAAATATTAATGACCTAAATAAGGTCTTCATGAACACCAGCAACAGCATAATTATCATCTTTAAAAAATAAATATCTAACTCATTTATACAGGGATTATTGTAAAGACTAAGTATATTAGTTAATGAGAAAAAGGAAGGAAGGAAGGAAAGAAGGAAGGAAGGAAGGAAGGAAGGAAGGAAGGAAGGAAGGAAGGAAGGAAGGAAGGAAAAGAGAGATGCCATCTGTTACAATTTGTCAAAGTGTTCTTTCAATTACTGTCAGAAAGATTTTCTGCAAGTATGTATCCTGCTGAGTTATAGAAACATAGACAATAAAAAATTGTCCATCTTTAACTAAAGGAAAAGATTTTGTGAACTACAATTAGTCATGGCAAGTGACATACTCTGTTATTGGCTTGATAAGAAATTTCCATCAACATTCATCTGACATCTGACAGAGGCTTAATAAACATATATGAAAACAAATCTAAAAGCAGAGGAAAGTATTTTAAAACAGTTTTAAACAAGACACTAAGGCAGGCGAAGCCAGCTTCCTCACCAACAGTATCAGCCGAAACCCGGAGGTCATACACTTTGTTTTAAAAGCAAATGACAGTTCTGGGGAGAAGGGACAGAGTGGACCTAGAGTTCACGCAGGTAGACATCCTAAGAATAGACCTAGACATAAAACAAGAGTGCTAAAGGTTTACACCAGCCATGCCGGGTGAACAAGAAACAGCCCTGCTGTGCAGGAAACGACCGTAGGGACACGTGCCCCTGTGTCAGACACAGAGGGGTAAAGTGTTTCACGAAAATTCACAGATACAGAGGCTGCCCTGTAAGGTTCTGTGCTCATAGGCATCTGTGTGGTCTGGAGGGGAAAAGCCCTCAAGCTAGAAATATAACTTAAACTGATCCAAGACATTTACCACAAACAACAGCAAATTCTCCAAAGAAGTGAAAGTTCAACTAAATTCTCAAAGAATTCCCAGAGATTATGTTCCAAGGACTATGAGTTTATAGCCAGAAGTCACAGAACAACAGATGTCAGGTTGCATCTAGTACTATAAAAAGGCAATGGAAAGTTGCCTTGTTAGATGAGAACCAAATAGAACTTCAGGAAGTAGAGAACATACTATTTGAACAAGAAACTCCACACATAGGATTAACAGCATACTAGATATAATAAAGAAAGACTTACAGAACTACAAGAAAATTGGAAGAAATTATCCATAATGCAATCAATGCACAGAAAGTCACAATAGCAAAGACAACCATATTCTCACTGTCCAAAGAACACTGAGATAAATCTTCCATTAAAAAGTAATCCTTGGAGGGGCAAGAGCAGCCATTTCCCAGGCCACTTCTACCTCGGAGTGGGCGTGAGCAGAAAGGTAAATGCATTCACAGCTTGGCCGTTCTTTCTCTCACGGCAGTGCCAGCAGAATAAACACCCTGCCTGTGTCTGAAGACTCCAAACGGTTTCTGTGCTTTCAAGGATTGGATTCTTACACAGACATATTGAGCCTGCCCTTGTTCTCCTCTCACTCCCACCCAGGCTCCAATGTTTGGGGGCAGATTTTCCACTAACTGGCACGCTTCCACCTTTGCCAGCCAAAGGTTCCAACATGAACCCCTCCCAGTGCCCCGTCTCAGCTCTGTGAAGCCTCCAGTGTTCCCAGGACGCCACTGATGCCTTGAGACAGGTGAGTCCTCATCCTGTTTCTTTGCTCCCAGTGGAGGCTGGTTCAATCAGTAGTTCAGGCCACTGTGTCTATCCTATACCTAATCATTCAATAGTACTGAGTCTTGGTAAAGACAGTCCCCTACTCCCATTTGGGCTAAAACTTAACATAAACTACAAAGCAATACTGCCTTGGGTTCATAATCTTTTGATAATTTATTGGGATCATTACAAAATAGCTTTTAAAAAGATATAAGAAACTCAAGGTCACCTTCAGTCTAAGACTGGGGTCCACAATCTCAGGAAGAAAGGCATTGCGGGGCAGGAGGACAGTTTTCATGAGAGACTCCACACTGTACTCAAATCACCACTTCCCGTCCAATCCTGAGGTGTGTTCTTTTTGTAATGTCTGGAGCCTCTGGCAGCTGCCGTAAGATGCCTGCTTTCCCAGAGGACCGCAGTGTCAGTCATGCAGATGGACAGCTGGCCAGCCCTTGCCACAGAACGCCCATGAGGTCGGACATGACTTTGACCCAGAGAGAACACCGCTGAATCTGAAAGTGGGGCTCCACACCCAAGAAATTATCTCCTAAATTATTTGTTTAAGTAACACGAGGTATTTACCTTCCTAAAGACACACAGGTGTGTGTGGGATTCAATTGCCCTGTTGAATCCCAACCTGAGGTAACTAGGGTGTGTGTGCATGCATGTGTGTCTGTCCTTATTCAGTGTTGAGAAACTGGATTTTAAAATATGATCAGGTGACTGCATTTTGCATTTCACATGTTGCATTACAGCTTTATTCTTGCCCTGACCTGGATTTTTCAATGCAGGACGTAACCTTGAGCTTTCAGCTGAGAGTGCCTCATCGCTCACAGACAAAGGATAAATCAGGATGGGTTTAGTCCTGCTGAGGTGTACTCTCAGAACTCCCTAGAGTTCTGTGTGGCTCCATGGACAGTGACAAAGGAAAAGGGTCTCCACGCTCCACCGGCCAGTGCTCCCTCCAAATGGGGGCACATTTAGCACTAAGTAAGGGTGCAAGTAAAGTGTTCCATGTTTCTATACTAACAAGTTTGGGTGGGTTTTTGTGTGTGTTTCTAGTTATTTTACTTTTAATCTACAAATAACATCAAAGAAGAAGAAGCACATAGCTGAGCGCAAGTTCTCTGGGTCTGAGAGCCAGTTGTCGTTTGCTATTTTCCCCTTTAAAATGCAGTTTCGTGTTAATATTAAAGAGAGTTAGACATCGTGGCTCAGAGGGAGCTTCAGGTTATTAGGGAAAATTGTTCCATGGAAGAAAACTGATACCAAAATGGTATTTATGCAGTATTCTGAAATGATGGTGACATTTGAGAAAAGCAGTTAAACGTGACCTTCATAGGAGTCATAAGATTATACCATTTTCGGGAGAAATAAAAGGACTTTAATTATATCAAGCCTTCCTCTGGACTGCATTTTCAAACTTTGTCTACTGACTAGCATTTTAATTTATGAGACAGTTGGACTTTGTACCTGGAAATATACCAACTTCTGCCCAGGTACTGAAGTTGTTACAGCAATTTCTCCTACAGACACTAAAATGGCAGCATCCAACATTTCAAGGGAACGAGAAGCTATTTACCTAATCAACAGCAACACATTAGGTGGACTAGGATGTACCAGTCTCCTTTTCTTCTGTGGCATGAGACTGATTTAAAACCAAAGGCACCTCCTAATTACGTCCTTCTGGAATTTCAGGAGCTAAACAGCCAAGAAAAGACGAGAAGCAGGGAGCTTAAGGAGGAGGTAATATTGCAGTAGTTCTCCATATTGCTTGCACAAGAAACTGGATTTCTTCAAAATTACTTTAGGAACTAAAGTGATTCTTCATGTTGTGACAACACAGAGTGCTCAGCACGGCGTTTCAGAAACCATTAATAACCTATGAATCTGGGCACCCACCGGGGAAAGGCAGAGAGGGGAGCGATCTGAGGAACAGGCTGACACTGACAAATGCCGAACGACTAGCTTATACCATATTTCAAACCTGAGTTCAGACCATAATGCGCTAGTCACTTACTTCTAGCATTCTCCACCCCAAATAGCTCTTTTTGACTGAGGCCATTTGCTCCTTAATATTTTGGGCACGTCAGCGAGGTCTAAAAAGAAGCTGAGCTGTCTCTGCAAGTCCAGGGGTCTCCAGAGACCATCATCTCAGAGAATCAATTTTATTCCCAGCTTGATCGGATTCCATTTTCTGGTCTCCCTGCCATGGGGGCCACATTCTGAGCATACGGTAAACTTCCTGAGCCGGGGTGCAGAAAGGCGACCTGAGGGGATGAAGTCACATGGCCTGGAGCAAAGCAAGTATCTGGCACCCCTGTAGACAAGACTCCAACCTCTGGGTATCAAACTGCAGTTGAGAGAACTAGGTGTCTTCAGCTGCAGGTGAGAGAAAACCCAATTCAGATTTCCTAAGCAAATGAGGAATACCGGTTCCTGTAGCAGCAAACAGAAATGGCTCCACTCCGTAAGCAGTGTCGGCAGGGCAGGTGTCCACCTTTACGTTGCCTTTGCTTTCCTCTGTGTTACTCCCTTTCCAAAGAGGCTTTATCCAAGTTGGCAGGACACTTGTCGGCAGGACAGCCGTCAGCAAGCCCAGGCTACATTCTCCCAGGTCTAGACCCATGGGCAAGAGAATGACTCCATCAGTAAAGCAGTCCTAGAATTAGATCTAATTGGAAAAAAGTCACCGTGGCTTAGGGGCTGTGCCATTCCTAAACCAACCTCTACAGAAAGAGAACTGTGATTCGCAGGTCGTTCAGTCTTGGATAACCTGCTATTCCTGGAGCTAGAGTAGCATCCGTTCTGTTGAAAGCGTGTGGACCAGGAGTGGACTAGGGATGGTATCTCAGAATAAAGTCACATCGCATCACCCTGGCCACAGAAAGAGATCGCAGGTATATACAGGCAAAAACAATAACTGCCCATTAAGCATTATTCCAACTGTTTTCTCAATTCTAGCTGTGTGCAATCCATTGCGCTTTATACGAATATGCCAACATACATGGGCTCCATCTCTCAAAAATTCTGAAAGGTCAGGTCCAGGTGGAACATGGATGCTTGTACTTTGAAAAGACTCTGTAAATGATTCAGTAAGCAGAGAGGTCTGAATCAGTAAGTGATCTCAATTAATTCCTTTTTAGGTGAATGTGATAAAATAATTTATCAATCCTCCAACTTCCCAGCTGTGTGCCACTTACACAGTGCTGAGAACCCCAGAGCCCACCCACCTGCTCGCCCACCTGCTCGCCCACCCGTCTTTCGCAGCAGTAAACACACCCTCATCCGTGTCATTTCAATAGGAGACCACTCGACAAAACCTCCTTTTCAAAATCTTCTAAACAGGACTCTGAACTCTGCTCTGCTTACAGGATTGTACTCATCAAGGTCTCCAGTGTACCTTGGAACATTTCTGAAGTGTTTAGTTAATGGAAAAACCCAGCTTAAGCTAAATTTGAAAAATAAAAACATGCCAAATGCGACACTTAGCCTCTCCCTTCTGTTCCTTGTACTTCTCTCATAATCACTTTCTCCTGAGGTTACACATGGGTCTTGGCATGACGTGAAGTTCTACTGTCTTTAAAATAAAGAATATCACACATTCCCTTCTGACCAGCCTCCTTTACTTCTCACTAATTGGTCTGATCGTTCTTTGTCCTCATGGAGCCTCAAGTTCATTGATAATTCTGTCCTATTCGTCTCCATTGGCATATACCTGTCATAATGTCCTTCTTTACCCAAATTAGATTCTAGAGTCAACAAGTTCAATGACTATGCTCAATACCTCTCTGTCTTTTCTTGTACTTGCCAGCCCAAGTCCTGGATTTCCTCCAAGTTTGCACTCAGGCAGCTGAGTTTTGCTAGAGACAAATCCCAACACACAAGATTTATTATGTCACTGCTCTGCTCAGAACCCTCCAGTGGCCTCTCATGTCATTCTGATTAAAAGGCAAATCCTTTCCATGCTCTAGAACACTCTGATTTGGCCCACGGTTTCCATGTTAGCCTCATCTTCTCTTCCTGTGACACCAGCTACCCTGAACCACCCTGACCTCATTGCTGATCCTTTCTGTTGCCTCAGGACATCTGCGTTTACCTTTATCAGGTATTTCCTGACCTGAAATACTCCTTCCAGATATCTACAAGTCTCTGCTCAAGTGTCTCTTTCCCTGGCTACCCTGTGTAATGGATAATTTTCCATAACTGTCCATGTTTCTGGACCTGTCCCACTTAACATTCATTTACACGAGCTTGGCCTGTCTTCTCCAAAAGAATGTAGACTATGTAATGACACAGAATTTGTTCTGTGTGCTGTTATATCCTGGAACAGTACTAACAATTTTATTTGTTGAATGAATAAGTAAATGAAGCAAGTATATGTTTACTATTATAAGTTCATGGTCACTAACTTTAACTAGGTCTTAACACAATAATGGTAATTCTATTTTTTTATCTAATGAGTTCAACGTCTCTCTACATGACTATTTCAAAACTCGTTTACTCTCTTTAAACCTCTGACCCTCTTCCCAACATACCTACAGACACGCAATCATATGCTTATACACCCCACGATCCATGACCACCCTTCACAGCCAACAACCTTACTGTTACATCCCGTCCTCGTGAGCAAGAAGGGTCGGAGACTGCTGGGTAGTCAGAGGTGTTTTATTGGCCAAAGTTTCAAAGTTTTACCTGCGCAGGGGCGAACTCTCGGGGTGCCTCCAGAGACACACGAGTGCCAAAATGGCTGCAAATGAGAATCGCGCCTAACGCTTACGGGCTAGGATTCTTATAGAGGTGAGCAAGCAAGCAACTTCCAGAAGCAGAAGGTGGCAGTTAGCTACTGGCTCAGGGGCTATACTAAGGTGCGTGATCTGACCAAGGACTGGTTACTAGAGCTCGTGGACAGCTCGTGATAGTATGGCTGATTGGCTCTTAAACCTCATGCTGTGGTTGTGGTCTTTTTTACCCCCCCCCCTTGGTGTTCCAGGAACTGACTTAACACAATCAGCTCTGTACCTCCTTTAAGTGCACCCTGTCCTTATGGTCAAGCAAGCAGCTAAAATTGAGAACAATCACTTCCTCATTTCCCTGGCTCCTTCACTTACCTCCTACTTTACAGACATTTAGATGCTTGCAGACATGAAATGCTTATACGCCCTGTTAGAGAAATTACATATTATCACATGTATGCTCATACTTTTCTAATTCCTCATGTTACATAAGTCATTCCCTCCTCTTTTTGGTTGACCTTATTTCTTCCTACCTTCTCAGAAAATATCACTTTCTGGATTTCCAAATAGCATCGACTTTATCCCACCAAAGAGATTCTCTCTTTAACCACCAAACCCTCCATAGTCTTTCTACCCCCTCCCTAGAATGGCTTCGGCCAGGTCACTCTTGACCTACTTACACGGGGCCAGAAGACAGGGACATTTTCAGTCTTGTCTCAAAATGGCCAGCAGGATTTTGCACTAACTCCTTTAAAGAATCCAATTGTCTTCGTTAAACTTCCTCAATATCACACCCTCCTGACTCATACCCTCCTAAACTACCTCTTCCCTCTTCAACCATTCCTCTTCAACCATTCCTCTTCTGCTTCCTTTGTGAACTCAGTATCCTCCAGCTGGCTTTTGGTGTTAGCATTTCTCAAGACTCAGCCCAGGGCCTCTCGTTACTCTATGCTTTCTTCTCTGATATCTTAGAGATATCACCCAAGGTTTTCTCTACCACTCACAAACTCCCAAGGTTCACATTTATACTTCCAGCCCTAAGCTCTTCCACGAGCTCCTAGCTTACCCACCGCCCTCAACATTTTCGTGTGTTTTCTCCATTTGAACACCTTAAGGTCAAAGCCAAGGTATTCACAACTGAACTCATCTGCTTTCCCTTCCAACTTGGTCCTTCACTCATAAATTAATCCTGGGAAACAGTGCCCTGTATCCAGTAATGAAAGCCAGAAAACAGGAGTTGTCATGGACACTGCTGTCTTCCATAATTTCCTCCTATAATCCATCACCGAATTTTGTCTGTTCTACCCTTCAGTAAATACTCTCTCCTATTCTACTCTGTCCCTTCTCTCTAACTCCCTGGCTGTCATCTCAGTCTAAGATACTATCATCTGTCAACTTTTATTCTCCTTGGCTTCCCTATTTTCCTTTTGCCCCCATCCAATCTATTCTCCATAGAGCAAACAAAGAGATCTCAAAAACACAATGTCTACCTAAAATTCTCTCAGGGCTTCCCAATGCAGTTAGGACCAAAAGCTTCAACATGCTTTGCGGGACCTGAAGGAGTTGGCCCCTGCCTTCCTCTAGAGATGCCCTCAGCCTTTATACTTCAGACACCTTGGCCGTTAGTGGCAGGAGGAGCTGTGCTCCCCACCGCCCCATGGCCCCTTGCCACACTACTCCCTTTGTATCCAAGGGCTTTCCTCACCTAACCTTCCTAATTCATTTCTACTCTTTCCTTATTCTGCAAATTTCAGTTCTCAATTCAAAGTTTAAGTTTTTCAGGTAAACTATTCTGAGTGCCAGACTTAAAAGTTTTCCTGCTATATATTCCAATAGCTCTCTATATTTCCCTGCCTGGCACTCGTCACAGTAAAGCATTATAAGCTTATATAATTATATGATCAACATGTGCTTAATAAGAAAACCTCTAAAGGATAAATAGACCTATACTTTACTTAATCCTTACTTCGTTAATTGAAATTTTGGTGGTCTGCAGCTTTTTGTGGTTCTTTAAATTTTATGCAAGGAAGAGGCACTACTTCTGCGTTGGGGGGAGAGAACTATTACTTTAAAAATAACAGTTGGATGAAAGCATTTGTTTTTCAGAAATAAAAAATATAAACACTGCCATTATCAAAGACATCACGGTTTCAAACACCAGCTGCTGCCAGTCCCGCCTCTAGAGGCTTCTGATTTAATTGGTCTGGAATGAGGTTTAGGCACTGAGACTTTTTTAAAGCTCCCAGGTGGCCCCAATGCACAGTCACATTTGAAAAGCACTGCAGAAGTTGCTCCTGAAGTACTTATCAATGCCCCTTTCACGAGCTGACACTGGGACAAGGTACCAATGGCTGTAACACTGCTCCCGGGCTCTCCAAAGCAAAGATCACGTCATTTCACAGCTTTGTGGAGCACTAGGCAGGGTACTCACCGTGATTAATGACTCTAAGTGAGAGATCATTTGGGCGAAATGATTCAAGGAGCATTCCTTGTTGCTACTGATTTGCAATGTGACACATCTGAAAGGGACATTGCAGAGGCTCGCCCCCAAGCAGCAGCCTTGAGTTCCTTTAATTAAGGAAGCAGCCAGCTTCCTAATGAATAAGTCAGATCAACAGACACTCTCATCCCTCAACCATTCCAAGAACCCAGCTCCCGGCTCCAAACAGTGCAGGTTCAGTCTTGGTTTTGCAACGTACTAGGTTGTGATCTTAATCAAGTTCTTTAAGTTTTCTAAGCCTCTTTATTTTTCATATTGGGGAAAGGGTAAACTTATGACAAACTATGTAATAGTAACTATTTCAAAGGTGTGGTTTGAAGGTTAAGCAATATAATGCATGTAAGTCCTTAGGCATAGTGCTTGTTCCATAGTAAACACTGAATATACATCAGTTATTACCTTCTCATGTTAAAGCTGGAAATTCCTACCAAGGATTGGAAAGTATCTATTTTGTTCCTTTAAAGCTTATCTGTAGATCAAAGAAAATCAAAGCTGAAATTGCAGAATACCTATAAGGTAATAATATTGAAAATAGAACTAAAGAATACCACTAAAGTTATATTCATATCTCTAAATCTTTATACCAACGAAGAAAAAAGACAACAGTTGGTGAAATAAGTATTCAACAATAAAATAAACCCCCCCCCAAAATAAAGGAATTTAATAGAGGTAGAAACAAAATTAATGAATTAGAAAAGAGAAAATTATAGTACAAATTAATAAATTCAAAATATAATTCTTAAAAAAATAAGGGACACAATAGATGAAATCTTAGGTCAACTAGTTTTTAAGAAGGGCAAAGGGAGAAAGCAGAACTTAGGGCTTAGTGGGAGACTAACTTCACATTGTTTACCTTTTCCGCTTCCTCTGCCCTTTATATCCTGGGCATGACTTGACTGGTGGCATGAGATTTCCATTTCGGTAAGGGTTACACTTACTTCTTTACTCTCATTCTCAATAGTCCATTAGTGGTGTGGGACAAGGAGTTGTGGCTCCTGGAGCTTATGAGTCCAAGGAAAATCACAGAATTTTTGGCACATTGGGAATTGGTTGTCAAAGCATCCAGTGTTTGTGCATGAAGCTTAGAACCATATGTTTGTTCTTAGTGTCTGCTACTGAGGAAATCTCAGTGACACACTCTGTAAGCCGGAGCACAGGCTCTGCAGAGAGCCTGATGTACTAAAGGAGACAGAGGAAGATAATTGAAAGGAAAGGTATCTCACTGGGAATACAAATTGCAATGGAAAGGCTAAAGTTCACACTGCAACCGGCTTAAAATATCAGCACTTGTTAAACCACTGGGATGGGAGCCAGGAAAGAAACTTTGGAGAACACATTTTTGCATTGAAAGTTATTGGTACCAATGTTTCTTTGATGTCAGGAAACCTTCTCCATCCTCTTGAAAAATAAAGCCCTGTTTTGTGTGGTATGAACCTCAAAGGGCTTCATAACGAGGCAAGAGAAAGTGGAGATATGTATTATAGCCATTCTGTTTTCAGAGCATGCTACCGGCTGGTCAGTAGCTGTCCTACCCAGACTCAGCTGCAAGCACACTACGTTCAGGGGCCCCACACATTTTTGCCTATGTGTAAGGAAGCACAGATCACTGGACTGTAGCAGTCATATTTATAAAAATTTGTATCCGATTAACATTTTTTAAATGTTTACACTTATGAGAACAAACAGAACTGTGCTGTATGTTTCTGAATTTGCATTACTGATCTTTTTTGTACTTTTGACAGCCATATTTACAAACTTTGTTCCTTTGGGAAATTGGAGAGCATGCCTCCCTTCAGACTCCCCCTCCTTCACTCAGGCTTCGTAAATACACACACAGACATTATATCTGAGCCTCAGAGGATGTGCTGGTAAACCACCTGTCCAGGAATGGGAAAGGTCTGATTGGTAGTGTTTGCCAATTTCCATAGTGTAAATATTCCCACAGTGGATGATCTCAAGCCATCCCCAGCTTCAACAACTGGCTTGCAAATTCTTGAATATTTAGAATCAGCTCTCATGAGCCAGTTTCCCCTAACTCTCATACTGCTGTTGGGATGCATAACTTTTATATTATGCTCCCTATCCCATAGTGCTTAATTGTCAAGCAGCTTACGAATGGTGAAAATTACACAATTAGAGTTTGGAACATAATGAATATAGGCAGCAACACCTTTCTGGTCAAGAAGATTAATTCCACTAGGATGATTGTGTTTGACTGAATTGGAATAGGGCATTGAAATAAGAAATCCTCTTATGTCTGAGGGCATTCATGGCTGCCTGCTCCAAGGAGACAAGGAATGACTGGGAGATACATTGATTGACAGGCCAGCTCTAATTTGTGAAAGTCTAGATAGTACAAGCCTGCTCAGAGTCCTGGAAGGTATATACATGACAGCCCTCAAGACCTAAAGAAAGAGTAGTAGGAAAAAGTGCAGAAGCACTCTATAGAATTGCATACTTCAAGAAAGGTGGTCCGTGAGTCAGAGACACGGCCCAGCGTCAGCTTTGGGCAGATGTGAGCAGTTCAAAAAGACTGTTCTTTGGATGGTAGGTGGTAAATTCATGATGGTTTCTGGAATGAGGTGTCATGGATGCAGAGTGGTCCACTCCAGCTCGGGCACCAGTGATGTTGCAATAAAGCGGTTTACACCCCAAGTGTATGGTCCCCATGAGTCATCAAGTGGATCTGAGGCATGTCTGTTGCACGAGGGGACCAAAGGGCAGAGAACAGGCAAGGGGGTCTAGGACCACACGCAGCATCTTCCTAGAACCATCTCACTTTTTTTATTTTAGCTACATCCCCTGAGAACTCTTTGGGCCATGAAATACAGCTGCAAAGGCGGTTCCACCTGGCACCTCTCTCACTGCAGCTATGACCCAGATACCTCTGAGTTTCCGTGCGTGGTCACAGATGGTGTTCACTAAGGGAGGAGACGTCCAAAGGCGTTTTAGGCTGTTCTGTACTTCAGTGCTTGTTCCTTTGAGTTCTTGTCAGCGGTTTTGTTCTTTTTCTATTCCTATAATTGTTTACATCCTAGGTTTAAAGGATTCCATGGAGATATTAGCAGAGTCACTCAGAGGTGGTGGGATTTCTGCTGCTTTTTACCTGTTCTCCTGTCCCTGGCACAAGAAAAAAAGAATACAGCATAAATCACACTTCAAATGCTGTGTGAGTCAATACAAAGCAATAATCATTATTTTACCTTTGCAAAAGTTATGGGCAGTGGGAATGGTAACCAGTTCGTGTTAGTAGGAATGTTAGAATAGGAAATCCTAGGTAAGAAATAAGAAATTCTAATTGCAGCACAAGCCAATATAAACCAATAGAACTACAACAAATTAAATAGCTTCTAAAAAGCATAGCAAAATAAAAATTACAGCACAAAAAACCATCAACAAAATGCAAAAGCAACCTACTTAGTGGGACAAACTATTTGAAAATCATATATTCAGTATATAAAGAACTCATACAATCAAGAGAAATAAGACAAGCAATCCTATTAAAAATGGGCATATCTAAACAGACATTTCCCTAAAGAAGATATAAAAATAGCCAAAAGTACATGAAAAGACGCTCAACAATATTAATCATCAGAGAAATGCAAATAAAAACTATGATGAAATATCACCTGATCCCTGTTAGAATATCCAAGAAAAGACAGGAAATAACAAGTGTTGATGGGCAGGTAAAGACAAGGGAACCCTCGTTTACCATTAGTGGCAATGTAAATTGGTGCAGCCGCTGTGGAGAACAGTATGGAGGTTCCTCAGAAAATTAAATATAAGCTACCACATCATCCAGCAATTTCACTTCTGGGTGTTTCTCTGAAGAAAATAAAAACACGAACTTAAAAAGCTACATGTACCCTCATGTCCAGCACAACATTATTTACAATAGCCAAGATGTAAAAGCAACTGAAGTGGCCATAAATGGAGGAATGTGTAAAGAAATTGAGGTAGATAATTTAATCTACCACAAACATACATACATACAAACATAGATAATTCAATCATTAAGAAAAAAAGAATGAAGCCTTGTCATTTGCAACAACATGGATGGAACTCAAGGGCACTATGCTAGTGAAAAAAGTCAGACACAAAAAGACAAATACGCTATGATCTTTCTTTTCTGTGGAATTTAAAAACAAACAAGCAACCAACAACAACAAAACCCAAGCTCATGGAGGCAGAAAACAGAGGCTGCTGGAGGCAAGGAGTAGGGTATGAGACGAATGGGTATAGGAGGTCAAAACCTAAGAAAAAATTAAAAAGACTGAAAAGAAAAGAGAAGAAAAAATGGAAATCACAGCACAGAACCCCCAAATCAGGAGTGGAATTCAGTTAGGAGGGTCTTGGTGGTTTTCTCCTCACTCAAAGGCAAGCCCGGTTAGTTTATAGCTGTGCTCCTGTTTCCAGTTTATCCCCAGACCTCTTCCCGGCCTCCCCAGCTCCTGCGGCTTCTCCACTCCTTCCCTTCTTTTCAATTTCCTTTTCCACTCCCTCACAAATGTAAGCCTCTAGTTTCCATTCAGGTTTTCCATTGAGCAAGTCACTTCAAGCAGATTGGATATAAGGTAACTATGGTTACGGCTCTTCAGGGTTGTCCCTGAAAACAACGGGAGGACTAGATGCCCATAATCTACTAGGACGTACACACCGAAGAAACACCATCCAAAAGCCCAGTGCTCCCAGGTACCAAGGGAAAGAAGATGGTATCTATTGATACCATCTCCCAAGTGGGGGTGGGAATCACAGCCAAAGAAAGCTTTTTAAAAGTGTATGTAAGACAAGGGTACACGTGACCTCAGATGCTTGCAGCCTCCTGTCCTTAGAGAGTCAGATCAGCAAGCATTTTTCTAAATTCTGGACTGGCCCTGGGTAAACAAATTTGTTACACCCTGCTATACTTTTACTCCTTTCTGTTTTTATCAAATCAGCATGCACAGCATATATACGTCAAACAGTAGAAGCAGTATAGTCCTGGGTAAGAGCACAGACTGAACCAGGCTGTCTGCTACAAACTGTGGCGGAGCCATTTCTAGCTCCGTGATCATGGGCAAGTTACCCAACTGCTTCATATCCCCGTTTCTCAGCTGGAAACAAGAATAGCCATGGCACCTATTTCATGGGCATTGTGAAGTGTCACACACAGGCCGAATTTTGTCTCCACCTCCCTCTTCCTCCAAATTCACACATCGGAGCCCTGACTCCCAGCACCTCAGAAAGTGACTGTATTTGGAGATAGTGATTTTAAAGGGATCATGAAGGTCCAGTGAGGTCCAATGGGGGAGCCCTAATGCGAATGAAACGGTGTCTTCATAAGAAGAGAAGTTTAGGACACACTCACACACACAGGGGGGAGACCAAGTGAGGACACACAAAGGGGATGGCCACCTAGAGCCAAGGAGAGAGACCCCCAGAAGAATCCAACCCTGCTGACACCTTGATCGTAGACTTCTGGCCTCCAGGATTGTGAGTAAATTAATTTCTGTTGAGTACACCATCCAGTCTGTGGTTTTGTTATAACAAGTTGATGTAGAAGCACATCAGGTGTAGAGTAAGTGCTCTGTGGGGGAATCATATTATTATTATTAATATTATTAATATTATTTAAAAGATTACATTAATAAAAACAGCAGGCTTCTGCTCCACTTTTTCCTATCTCACAATCAATATTTTTTAATTATTTAACTATTTTCATATTTATCTTCATATTTCTCAATCCAAAAGAAGGCATAAGTAGAAAAAAATAAAGACAGGGCAAATAGAAAACAAATAACACAACAGTATATTTAAACTCAACCATATCTAGAATCACATTAAATGTAAATGAAGCTACAAAACAATATCTTCCATGAACACAGATGCAAAAATTCTTAACAAAATGTTACCAAATATAATCCAATAATATAGTAAAAAGATGATACATCCTGGCCAAGTGAAATTTAGCCTAGAGATGCATGTTTACTGTAACAAGTGGAAAATTCATCAGCATAATTTAACACAATCTTAATAAACTTAAAAAAATCAAACAAACATGATCATTCTAAAAGACACAGAAAAGTATTTGGCAAAAATCTAACATCTGTTATTGATAAAAAAAATTCCCAGCATACTGGCAATAAAGGCAAACTTCCTTTCCACCTGATAAAGGACATTCACACACACAAAAACTACCTCTAACATGACACTGGAATGTGAAAGACCAAAGTCTTCTCTCTGGTATGAAGAACAGTGTAAGGATGTCTGCTGTCACCACTTCCATTCAACATTGTGTTGGAGGCTCTGGCCAGTTCAGTGAGACAATAAAAATACATAGTTACTCAGCTTATAAAATGAGGTTGTCTTTATTTATAGATAACATAATCACTTATGTAGAAAAGCCTATGGAATCTGGAAAAAAAGTTACTAAAATTAATCAGTGAGTTTGGTAAGGTTCCCAATGCATTAAAGTCAACTAAATTTGTGTATCACAAACATCTTGAAATTAAAATTTAAAAACAATATGGTTTCTAATAGCATCAAAAATATGAGATGAAATACTTAGGAAGATATATGACAAGATATACAAGTCCTTTATACTAAAAATTATGAAATACTACTGGAAAAGTATTTTTAAAACTTTAAAAAGAAGAGAGAAATAACATTATGCATTATAAGGCTCAATAATGCTAAGACACCAATTCTCCCTAAAATGATCTGTGAATATGATGCAATTACACTTGAAATCCTAATAGGCTCTTGGTAGAAATTGACATACTGATTCTGAAAGTCATATGGAAATGTGAATAACCTACCAGAGCCACAACTTTGACATAAGAAGGGGAAATTGGGAGACGTATGCAATGTAATTTGAAGATATTATAAATCCAGAGCAATCAAGACAATGTGGTATCGGCATCAAAAAGGACAAACACATAAATGGAAGAAAATAGAGAATTCAGAAATAGACCCTTATATTTATGGTTAATTGATTTTTGAAAAATGTGCCAAGACAACATGGGGAAAAATAGTCTTTTCAACAAATGGTGTTGACCCAACTGTATAACAGAGGTGGGCCAGCCAACAGGAAAAAAGAACTCAGGTCCGTATTCATACCATGTACAAAAACTCACTCAAAAGAGATCAGAGACCTGAACACAAACCCCAAATCTGTAGAACTTCTAAAGAATACAAGGAAATCACTGTGACTCGGAGCTTGCCAAAGGTGGCTGTGATACATCGCTAAGTGCATGATCCAGAATAGAAAAATAGTGATAAATCAAATATCATCAAAATTAAGAACAGCTGATTAAAAGACACTATTAAGGGAATAAAAAGACAAGTCACATATTGGAGACAATATTTGCAAGTCACATATCTAAGGACCTTATATACAGAACGTATAAAGAATGTGTTAAAAATGCAAAAATAAGAAAACAAATGACCTAATTTTTTTAAAGAGGTCCAGTTTTCTCACCTTCTTTTTTAAAAGAGGTCCAGATTCAAGGTATTTGAATCACAAATATACAAAAAATGTTGAACCTCATTAGCTACTAGAAAAGTGCAAATTTAACCCCCAAGGAGATACTGTTACAGCCCTGCTACACTGTCCAAAATTTAAAAAGACTGATAATACCAAGACTCAGTGAAACTGTGAGGCAGCCAGAATCCTTGTATGCTGTCAACAGGAATGTAAAATGGTACTACTACTTTGGAAAACTTTGAAAGTGTCTTTAAAAATAAAGTGTACTGATTATATGACCAAACTATTCCACATCTGGGTATGTAGTGATAATAAAGTGAAATAATACATCCATACAAGGACTTGCCTGTCAACGTGGACAATAAAAGGGAAATGAATTATACATACAGGTGAGTGGTTGATGCGTTATGGATGAACCTCATAACAAGAATATGTACATGCTACTGTGGGATTCCCTTATAAAAAATTCTAGAAAATACAAAACAAACCAATGCTAACAGAAAGAAGATCCATGGTTGCCTAGGAATGTTAAGGTGGCTGAGAGCGGGAGGAAGTGATTACAAAGGGGTGGTGGATATGTTTCTTATCTTGATTTTGATTATGGTTTCACAAGCGTATGTGAGAGAGAAATTTTCAAATTGCCAAATTTAAATAAGTGAATCATGTCAATCATACCTCCAAAAGCTGAAAAAAGCTATGCAATAAATGCAGGGACCATAAGCGGTACCCAGGGCTGCCATGGACCCAGTGATAGCTTTGTCACAAAGCTACTGAAAAGCAGAGCAATGGGTAGAATTATGTTTTCTCACCTAAATGATCTGGTTCTCTACATATTTTGGTGGATAAACGTGGGTGACTTCCAGAGCTGACGAGATTTGCTGATGAATGTTGCCGAAAAAGACTTGTTCATTATTTAAGGAATAGCTGAGCCTGTGAATCCGTAATGGGACGGCCACTCTCGGCTGACTGATTCTGAATTCTCTAGATCATCCTCCGTCATGGGAGAGGCAGACCCTGGGTCATGGATGGACCCTGGAGCTCTGCACCTGAACCGAAATCCAGGGTTTTCTGCCTACCATCTCTGTGACTTTAGGCAACTGAAGTCAACTTAAAATTTTTATACCCATCAAGCGAGAGTAAGAAGAATACTTGCTTGGTAAGGGTTTGATAATTCAGTAAAATCACAGATACAAGGACTCAGCTCCATGCTTGACACTGAACATGACATCTCCCACCCTTCTTCCCCTTCCATCCCTTCTCTGTCCTCCCCACCTTCCAGACAAGTCATGCTCTTCTCGGTCTCATTCGTTCAGGACCACAATCATTCATAAGGACACATGCGCCCGACTTTACAGAGGGATGTTGACCAAATGCACACATAGGCTAAATGAGGGCCCAGCTATTCCTGTTTCCAAACTGGTTCTCCCTTTACCATTAAACTGGTTACAACCTTCCTCAAGATATCCAAAAACTGCAGAGTATTCAAAATGCCGCTTGATTAGCAAACTTACACATACATGTGAAGTTAGGTCTAATCAACATCGAATTTTCCAGGAATCAATAATATTTTCTAAAAGCAAAACTTTTCCTCTGATATGTTGGAGCACCTAATAATTTGATATTCAAAGTGTTCTTTAAAATGAACTTTTCCCGGAGACTCACTTGTGCCTTGAAGGCAACAAATCTGACACAACAGGGACAAATAATTTGCTCTCTCACTGAATTAAATTCGGAGAGGAAGATGAAGGGAGACAGAGTCACGGACAGATGGGGACAACCTCGTAGGTTGGGAAAGAAAGTCTGATTTAGTTCACGAGCATCCCCTTTATATCTTAACTGCTACCAAATATATTTTATTCTGTAGGATTTTAATATAACAAGGGTAAACGTGATAAAGTTTTCTTTCTTCCTACAGTTTTGCTTAGATCCAATCTTGTTGAAATGAAAGTTCTGGTTTGAAACTGTCTTTGTGAAGGAATATTTGGACACATGTTTTTGTGTGTTAAAAATTCACTCAAATACAGTGATAAGGGAGAACAGTGGCAAGGTGTTTTGCAATTCTGCATTAAGCTTGTTTTTGTTTCATTTGGTTTTTTAAATCTGAAGTGGAAAAAATAAAGTACAGAAAAGCAACAAAGTTGAAAATGGATTCAGGTTTTTCCACATCATTGACCAGTCCTCAAATTCGAGCAGCAAAAGATAAAATAGTGTTATCGGAATTGGGGCTGAGGATTTCTGCAGCCCAGGGCTCTGTTCTTACTAGAAATCCTGGTTCCTAGACTTACTCCAGATCTCCTGAGGGCGGTCCCAAGAGTCAAGACTTCTGATTTTCTTCACCCCGAGTGATTCTCCACACTGGGCATTTTGAGAACTCCGAGACTCCAGTTGGAACGGAGGCCAGGAACTCAGTGGGAGCCCCAGTAAGTCCTCGCTGAATATCACCTTTAGGTTCTTGGACTGGACACTGAACAACTATAATGAAACCAACTTTACTGAAGGCTAATTGACATAACAAGAGTAAAGTTTCTAGGCATCTTGTCAAAGTTACAATGAAACAATGTCATGTGAGGACCTGCTATCGAAAAAAAAGAATTGAGAGAAAATTTCCTATTATCAGGCAAAAGAAAAATGAGATGAAGTCCCTTTTCACGATCCAGGGAGACGCTATCCGGAGCCCATTCTGACAGGGCTGTCAGGTGGGGTTTGGAAAGGGTGCTGGGGCCCCCCGACAGGCATGGTTCTGGGACACTCTGCCATCTCGAACACGACCGTCTCTGCTCAGCGGACCACCAGGTGTGTGGGGTTCGAGGTCCTTTCATGGAAGTGGGATGTCTGAAAGAGCACACTCAGGTGCTGGCTGGGGAGGGGCACGAGCAGCTTCACAAGGTGGCCCCAGGGCACCTTTGTGTTCAGAGCACCCTGGTTGGGGTGAACAGGGTTAGAGGCACTAACTGCCCCTGGGAACTGCTGGGAGTCCATGCAAAGTCTGGATAGAGAACTGCTAGAAAAGACCGTGGCCAACGGGAGAGCAGATTCCCGGGCCCTGGGCTGGCCCTTCAGCAGAGTCTGGACCACTCCTTACTCACTCTTGGTTGACACTATGCTCGTATCTCCAAATGGCACTCTAAGTGACCATGCATGGGAATATGACAGGGGGACATAAAGTCTTCCCCACTGGAGACTCCACTGTTTATTGCCAACTAGCACATGCTTATTTACTTAAATCTCCAGAATGAAAATGAGCTTTCCTGCTGTTCTTGTGTACCATGCCCCTCTCCCCGTCCTGCTCCCCCCCCCCCCCCAGCAGTCGTGCCTCAGACCACGGCAGGCTTCCTGCCTGTGGACAGTCAGGAAAGGCTGGAGCAGCAGCCCCCGCAGACTGTGGTTCCCGGAGACTGGTGAACACAAATTCCCCTGTTCTTCCTGTTGGAGAGAGTGAAGATATAAAGCACAGTTAAGGAGTGGGGGGAGGGGGGATGCTGCTTCCATCCCTGGTGTTTGCACTGCACCATGTGAGCAGGACCGAGAACTGCCACCTTGTTCTGGAGTGCAGGCCTTGTGGGGTCCGGGGTGGGGTGGGGAGAGGCAATCCAAGGAAGACACGCTCCTGTCGGGGGTGAGGATGCGTCTTAAGGGCTGCAGATGAGCTGCACAAATGACAGCCTCCTTCCCTGGGAAATGAAGGTCAGGACCCAGGGAGACTTTTCTTCCCCCTCACAGGGGTTCTTCGTCACCCCGAGTTAACATCCCCAACCCGAAAGTCTGTAGCATACCCACTGCCCAATTCGAATGTTCACTGTGGTTCCCGGGCCTTGTTGTGTCTCCCCCACGTGGAGAGGGAAAGGGGCAATGTTAGCAGGAAGAGCTCTGGAGGCCAGCTAGGGGAAGCGCCCCTGAACCTTTCTGGAGGACGTCAGCCCATTTGGGATCCTACTTCTAACAAGGTCACATGGCCCAGGATACCCATCTCCTCCTCTACCCCTTTCTTCCTCCCTGTCCTTGTCCTTTATTCTCTTTTCTCTGTTCCTTCCACAGATCCCAGGGGGCCAAGAATTATCTGTAGGCCCCCGAACAATGGGCAGAGAGCACTCTAGGGCCCTTTGACACACTTACACCCTGTCTGCCCAACTGCAGCTGGCTCCCGTCAGGAGCTTCTGAACGGCTGGAGGAAGAACCTCTAGTGGGACTGAGATCTGCACGTGTTAGGCATTTTCTACACCTTCGTGGAGAATCTGTCCACAGCTAGGAATCTAAACAGAAACATTGAAGTATAAATGGGAAATGTTAATATATTTCATTGGAAATCTACAGTTTGGTTCCTGTTCTAGTCAGGGTTCTCCAGAGAAACAGAACCAAAGGAGAGAGAGAGGGAGTAACAGAGGGAGGGAGAGAGAGAGAGAGAGACAGGGCAGGGGGAGGGGCGGTGCAGATTATAAGGAATTGGTTCATGCAGTCACGGAGTCAAGATCCACAGGGCAAGTCGCCAAGCTGGAGACCCCGGTGAGTCCATGGTAGAGTTCCAACCTTAGGCTGGCAGACTGGAGACCTAGGATAAGCCAATGTCTCAGTTCATGTCCAAATGTGGGGAAAAGTCAATATCCCAGTTAAAGGCAGCTTGGCAGGAGAAATTCTTGGTCTCTTTGTTCATTCAGGCCTTCAACTGATTAGATGAGGCCCACCCACAAAAGGGAGGGCAATCTGCTTCACTCCTTCTGCACTTTAAATGTTAATCTCATCCAGAAACACCCTCAGAGATGCACTCAGAATAATGTTTGGCCAAATATCTGGGTGCCCAGTGGTCCAGCCAAGTAGACATATAAAACTAAACATCACAGTTCCAGCAGCTGGATTCTCACAAATTTGACTCGTAAACATAATAATAAGTGTATTATTAGGAAAGATTGCAACAACCCTATTCTTTGTCAGTATGAAATTGTCACTTAAGAGCTGTGCACTGGAATTTTAGGAAAAAATAGTTGTGTGACATAGTACCGATTCAGGGATTCTATCTAGACGACATCCCTTCAGGAGAGAGGACTATTGGCTAAATGGTAAGAGTTTCCCAACTGTCACTTAAATAAGACTGGTGGGCCTATTTTCTTTTTAGAGATATTTAGAATCAAGGGATTGTGCTGTTGCATTATCATTCTAGATGATAATGGGCTCTAGAGAGCCCAGATGCCTCCAAAGTTAAGCAGTGGAGTGCTCAGCCCTTCTCTCCATCCAATTCTGATATCTTGTGGCTCCTAATTGGTTTAATAGACTGGGAAGACACCTCAGTTCAGGCTATGATTGGTTCCGCACATTGTTCTGTGGTGGAAGTCCTTGGGACCTTCTCATTAATAGTCCTCTATGGGGGACTGATCTTCATGCTACATGTATGGCTTTTATTTGTCTGTACCCCTGCATCCGAAGTCAATCAATCTTTGCTATGAAAATAGGACAAATACCTTTGTTTCCCTGACCATTACCTTCTCCAGGTCAAGTCTGGAAAAAATTTTCTAGTCTCCATGCAAACAAAAAAAAAAAAATAGCATCCCCTTTCAATGCCTGGAAAGTGTACATGGATCTCAGGCTCAAGGAACGTGAGCAGAGGGTGCCACTCAAGTCCTTCCTTGGCCTCCCTCCACCTGGACTGGGAACATCTGGGTCCTGAGGAAGCCAGTACCCTGAGAAAAAGCAGGACTCCCTGTCAGCACTGGCTGAAGGGCATAGCCACGCGAGCCTGCCGCTCCCAGGACAAGCCCACCCACCGAGGGCCATGTCATTTATTTATCCCAGTCAGCCCAAAGAGAAGCTTTGCAAGGCAGTGAAATTGCTCAAAGCCAGTTCTGAGAGCTAAACTTAAGCTCAAGGGACGTGGGAAAGCCCAGACCGTGTTACGGTTGCATAACAAAGTGGCACCATTGATTTAAACGTTACCTCCATGGAAATAACAAATATTCTGAATGAAGAAAACATTACCCAGAAGGATGGCAGGAAATTCCCCTCAGGGGGACATGTGTGGTCTCCTTGCACCATTGGTGAAACCATGCCATCCACTGTCCGATGTAACAACGCCCCCATGCTCGTCCCCACAAGCACTTAAACTACTGCTGGAGGACATGACGGCTCGTCTTCCACTGGGTCCGCGCGGGTCTGCGCTGAGAATCACCAACCCCCCGGAAGAGCAGCTCACCCTCTTGATTCGAGTCCTGGCTATTCATAGAGCAAGAAAAAGAGCTGTTGCCTAGGTAGACAGCTGTTTCACTTACTTGCCCCTACCTTCTTCTTTTAATTTGTTTTAAAGGAAACTTAGCCATCCTTTAGTGGTATACATAATTACTTATTTCTGAATTTAACTTACAAAAATAAAGGATGAGAAACCAAGATGCTTTTCAAGGTTGTGGAGAAAAGAGAAGCCTTGCACACTGGTGGCAGAATGTAAACGGAGCAGCCAGCGTGGAAAGCCGTGTGGAGTTTCCTCGGAAAATTGAAAATAGAACTGCCGTATGAGCCAGCAATCCCACTTCTGGGTCTCTGTTCGAAGGAAATGAAATCAGGATCTTGAAGATGATCATTTTTATTGCACTACCTTTCACAGTAGCCAAGATACGGAAACAATCTAAGTACTTGCAGATTAATAGATTTTACAAATGGATACAAAATATATGCAATGGAATATTATTCATCCATAAAAAAGAAAAAATACTGCCCTTTGCATCAACGTGGATGAACCAAGAGGACATTATGCTAAGTGAAGTAAGCCAGACAGAGAAAGACAAATATGTGTGATGTCACTACCATGTGGAATCTAAAAGAGTAAAACTCAGAAAGAGCAGAAGGAAGGTTTCCAGGGGCTGGGGGTAAAGAGGAAGCATTAGTCAAAGGGTACAACCATCCAGTTACAAGATAAATAAGTCCCAATGCACAGCATGATGATGACAGTTAATAATACTGGAATGTACACTCACAATTTTTCAAGACAGTAGATCTTACATGTTTTCACCACACACACACACACACACACACACACACACACACACACAGATGGTAACTAGGTGAGATGGTGGATGTATTCATTACCTTGATTGGGATAATCATGTCCTAATGTATATGTCTATCAAAGCACCATGTTGTATACCTCAAATACATACAATTTTGTCAATAAAGCATGAGGGGGAAAAGCCAAGATGCATTTAATGCAATTTTGTTATTGGACATCAGGCAAGAACAGGGGAGCCACCGGAGTCTACAGAACAATGCAGAGAGCAGGCATTAGGTGAAGGTGTGTAGGGGGCATGGAAAGAGGGACCCCCACCAGGCGAATTAGCTAGCGAGGCTGTGTTGTGGGTGTGTGGCAGGGAGGGCATGGACAGAGCAGAGGCTGTTGGAGGAAGAAGGAAGAATTAGCTGGAAAAACTGAAAAAGGAAAACAAGTACTCTAGGGGGGAAAAGGGTGGAGGGAGGTCTGAGGGGGATAAAATGTGATGGACAGAGACCAACTCGGGGTGGTGAACACACAGCACAGTGTACAGATGACGTGTTGTGGCGTCGTGCACCTGACACCTGCGTAATTCTGTTAACCAGTGTCACCCCAATAATGTCAATAATCAGGAAAAAACACAGTGGCAAAGCAGAGAAAAATGAGATTCGAAACAGTAAAGTGAAAGTTATTCTTTGAGTGCCTCTGATAAGAATTTACTCAAAATTTCAAGTCAAGTCAAGAAACCTAATATTTGCTCAGATCAATCAAAATACAAAACCAACTCTGGTTTCTTACCAAAAACATAATTTTAAAAAACTTCTGTCTTTCTTCAGGGACAAGTATTATCTTTATAATATTGATCCACTAAAAATTTTTATAAAAATTACCAATAAAATCCGAACGGAAAATGTCACTGAAATCAGTCTTAAAACCTTAAGATAAAAACTATTTAATATGTCTGGTTTAAGAATGTATGCTATGCTTAAACACCTTTGGAAAAATAAAATCTAAACATTGTTGAAATTTTACAGCCAAGTTCCTTCAACAGAAACATGTTGCAAGGAAGTGAAATATTATTTCCCGGCTAGAAAAACTTTCATCCAAGTTCAACATAAACCCCAGGAAGGGGATGAGGTACTCTGAGGCTTAGTATGGCTGACGTGATATCCTCTGATAAGCAGTAAGATAAAGACCATCTCAACAATTCTTTCCAAAACACTTATTCTTCTAAAGACCATCTCAATTAATTCTTTCCAAAACACTTTAATGGGCATGTAATATTCATTTTGGCTTAATTGCTTTAATAAAAGGATATACACATATACACACACATGTATACACATATATACATGCATATACACATCCACATATTTACATGCATGTGTGTCTGTGTGCACATATGTGTATGTGTATATGCACGTGTGTATATGTGTGTGGAGAGAGAGAGAGAGAGAGAAAGCACTAGCTCATGTTCTACCCATGACTATGACTCTGATTTGGTATGCTATCTGGTGACCACGTACCAAAATTGCAGGTCCCATATTTTGGGTAAATTAGTACATGCATTCCACAAACTGAAATAATTTACAAAGTAATAGTGAATGGCATATAAAAATCTTAAGAAAAATGTTTTCATAATTGGTGTCATAATAAAGATTCTTTTCTTTTTTTCTTAAAAATCATCCAGCTTCATTGAAGTATCATTAACAAAGAAAATGGTAAGACATGTAAAGTGTGCAATATGACGGTTTGATATACTACATACACATTTCACCCCATTGAGTTAACACATCCATCATCTCACATATTTACCTTTTTTTTTTTTGGTGAGAACATCTACATTCTACTCTCTTGGCTAATTTCAGTCGTGCAACACAGTGCTGTTCGCTACAGTCACCGTGTTAGACGCTAGGTCCTCAGCCCTTACCCACCTTGTAACTGAAAGTCCGTAGCCTTGTATGAACCTCTCCCTAATTTTCCCCTGACAACCACTTTTTTATCTCTGTTTATATGAGTGTGACTTTTTTTTTAAAGATTCCACATATAAGTGAAACTATGCAATTTTGCTTTTCTCTCTCAGGCTTATTTCACTTAGCATATAATGCCTTCCAATTTCTGAGCTGGTGAACAGTTAATTATAAAAGCATTTTCTTGCCCTGGCTGCTGTAGCTCAGTGGACTGAGTACGGGCCTGTGAAGTAAAGGGTCGCTGGTTCCATTCCCAGTCAGGGCACATGCCTAGGTTGCAGGCCAGGTCCCCAGTAGGGGAAACATGAGAGGCAACCACACATTGATGCATCTCTCCCTCTCTTTCTCCTTCCCTTCCACTCTCTCTGAAAATAAATAAAAAATATTTTTAAAAATAAAAGCATTTTCTTTCTTCTATCAGTTGGACCTCATACCTTATCAGAAGTTGCAAGTTTAACTAAGGACTAAATAAGCGATGCTTTAAAATACTCCACTCAGTCCTGATTCATGCTGGTCCACCAAAAAAGTGTGAGTCAGCATCCCCATAAGACCTATTTTAGTATTCTTTTCAAGGCCTCCGCCATCAGCGGAGAGCTATATCCTGCCTGCTCAAAAACCCTCCAGTTCATAAGCCCCATGATTAGAATTATTCCTCTGATACAACTATTAACCACTAAGGAAGAACATAAAACTCTGTCCATTACCCTAAAGATCATTCACGCAATGTCACAGATCTGTCTCTCCCACTAATGCGATAGAAAGAGTATCAGACTTAAAGCCAACCACTGGGCTTTGAATTCTTGCTCCACTATGCATTATGAAAGCCACTTAGCTTCACTAGGTTTCTGATTCTCGAGCTGTGAAATGAAAACAATATTACTACAAGAGTGCTGGAAGGATTACACGATGCGATATATTTTAGAGCATAGGGAGCAGACCTTATGATGCCTATTAGGGACTAAACTACCTGTTTTAAGGACAGAGCATTGAACAGTCAGATTCAATGGGGTGTGGAGCAGAAATAAGATTTGTCTAACCAGTAGTTATTTCCTCCCCTCTTTCAGCAATTCAAGTTCCCTCAGGGGGACAATAGGCCCAGTATTAAAGTAATAAGCCCAGAATTAAAGTAATGAACTACCTGCCTCTGAACACGGGAAAGCCGACCTCTATCTGATCCAGCCAATAGGGTTAGGGTCCTCTTACCCAGAGCCAATGGCAGTCCTGACTGACCTGGGCGGGGAGAGAAGGGGAGGACAAGGAAATGCCAGGAACACAGGCGGCTGGTTGGTGTGCGAAAGGTCGTAAGGACAGGGCGCAGAAGGGGTAGGGAAAATAGAAAAAGTGGCGGATTATTACCAAAAAAGGAACATCTTGACTGTGTGCACCCTTGTCCCAGTCCTTGGAAGGCCTGGTGGTAACTGCCCCTGGTGGGGGCTGAACACAGACATCCCAGCAAGATGCAACTCTACGCTGCCTTCCCCACTGCAGGATAGAATTTCTATTTCTTCACAGAAATTCTTGCTGCTATGTTTCTGTTTTATTAGCTGCAAACTCATTTAAGAGTTCTTATATTAACTTTGAACCATTTATCATGTTTATGTTTCAAAAAAAGGCTTTTTCATTGCCAAACCAAGCAAATGGATTCATTTGCTGGCTTCTTTTCAATCCAATCCAAGAGCGATGTATTCTTTTTTCTTTTTTCTTTTTTTCAGTGCTAAATTGAAACATGACTGGGTTTGATTCCTACTTTTAAAGAAATTCAACTGATCTTAATGAAACTTCAGGTGTAAAAAAGAATGCCCTTTAGGAGATGCCCAGTGATTAATAGAAACCAAAGCCACAGAACTGTGTTCATTTCTTACCATCTCCTCTAGGTACTGGGACAGGAAACATCTGTCTCACACCACCTAGAGATACCACTCCCTAAACCCCAGAAGCATCCACTGAAGAAACATCAGTTTGGGCTGTTGCTATGTAAATCACACCTTAAGCCAAAGTGAGGGTCAAAACACGAAACTAAGGTGACCCAAGGGAGGCCCTCACCTCAGGCACAAAATTTAAGGGTGTTCCATAAAACTCAGTAATTAAGATAAAACATTTCATGCAGTATTTTTAGAAAAGCAATCCCCTCCAAGCCCCTGATGAATAAAATATAAAGTTCAATAAAGACAAAATCTGATCCTGCATTTGCATTACTCACCACACTATTTCATCTTAATTCCATCCAGCCTTAGGGTCAAGTTCCACTGGAAAGGCTTCTTTGGCTCCGACTCACTCCTGACCTGATGCTAAGGGACCAGGCAGCTGCAAAACAGGAGCACACAGAGAGCAGGCAAGAGGCATGGGGGCGAAACCTGGGGCAGGACACTGACGGACAGCTCGGGGAGGCTCTCAGCACCCCCACCCCCCACAGTGGATCTCATTAATGAGCTTCACCAGAGAACAGTGTCTTCCCCCTCCCACGGTCTCATTCCCCAAAGTCCTGTTGATGTCCACTTGACCTCTGAGTGTTCAAGCACAGCCTAAGATTTCCCTACTACTGTGCCTTCTCCTTGAGGGGGCACCCCTACTCTAGCTCCAGCAGACTTGATGTACCCCCACGAATGCTGGGCCTGGATCACACACAGAGGTCCTTTCTGAACCCAAGCTTTGCTCACATCCCCACATGACTTGTGCTCAAGCCCTCCTGGTTCTAACACAGTATGGAAAAAAAACCAAGCCAGTAAACAATGGTACGATATTTTTCTGTATTTTAAAAAAGTTAAGACTGTTTTTCTATCTATTTTCATAAAAGTAACCTAGTGATATGACTTCCTGTTAATAGACATCTCATTCCTCCCTTAGGCGGGGCTAGAACCACCCACACTGAATTGGTCTCTCTGTGAAGCCTCAGAAGTGCAAATGGCACAATAGGTAAAAATGGAAGCCCACACCCAGGCCTTGTTTCAAACACGGTGAGTTGTGCATTAATGCTCCGAGGCAGCCCTGCCAGCACCGTCCCTGGTTCAGGAAGGTGTCTGACCTGAGGCACTAACCAGAGAAAATGGTTTACTCCTTCAGCTCTGCCCCAGCGGGGCTACATTTTGAAAGGGAAAACGACCCATGTGGATCGCACAGAGCAGTATGCCATTGCCAAAAAAGTCTTGCAGACCACCTGGAGATGGCCCTCGTCATCCCCTGGTAGTGGTTCCAAGTGACACAAGCTGACTGTTGCCAATGTCACTAGAATTAGGCCACGCTCAAATCCCCCCAGCCCAGGAGAGCCAAAAGTACTTCCGAGGTCCCCTTTTTGGGAGGTGAGGCACCGTGCCTGCTCATAAACCCAGGTCAAAACTGACCCTCACTAGCTGCTTTCCTCTAACCTCTTTTTACGTGGGGTCTCTTAGTGTCAATCACTGCCCCACACGGCTCATGTCCAGGGGCTGAGCACTGATTCCAGTGTAATGGCTTCCTTCATTTTTACAACAAATAAACTGTCTTTTTACTTCTCTCATATTCCGCTCTTCTTGCTTCTGAAAAGTTGGACCAAGTAGAGGTGAAGAGGTTGATCTGCTTTAGCTGATTCCTTCCTTTTTCCTTATTCTGCACTATTATTGCACCCCACTAAAGTGCCTCAGAAAGAGGGGCTGGCTCTGTATACACTGTAACGGTCCCTTACTAGCACAGGAGGAGGGGACAGCACGCCTTGACGCTCTCAGGGGGTAGTAGTCACCTGCTTTTCCACCAAGCTCTCCCGATTGTCCCCGTAATGGAGCTCGGAGCACTAGAGGGACGAGCGGAGTCAGTCTGGAGTGGGTGTCGGTGGATGAGGGCAGAGCCTGTCCGGCAGGAAACTGGGTTGTCTGAGGTCAACAGCGCAAAGGAAAGAAAAGAGTCCTTTGTTTTGCGTGGGGCCTCGTTTCAAGATTTGCTTTTGCCCAGGTACAAGCCACTCAGACACCTGCCTTGGTTTCCATCCCTCCCTCTGCCTTTGTGCCCATCTTCATTGCTGCATCTCTCTCCATCTCTATTTCTTCTCTGTCAGTTAGAGTAGACGGTAGGATAAAGGTCAGCACTCTCAGGATCTAAGTGAGAAGCGGCACTGGGGGTAAGAATGGGGCGGGCCTGAAGCCGTGGGAAGGTTTTCGTCACTGACAGCTTCTGGGGTCTGTTTCACAGCCCATGCGCCCTCTGTAGGTTTCAGCGGGCAGCATAGAGGAGCTGAGCAAGCCTCCGGCTTTAGAAAGCAGGCCTGGCTTGAGTGTCCGCACTCTGGGCGCACCAGGTGATCTCATCGCCGATGCACAGATAAGCATTCAAGGTTTAGCTGAGGTGAAGGCCTGAGCTCGACCACAGCCGGCCTGGCGGAGACCGACTGTCACAGTGGGCATGAAACTGTCCTCGCAGGTGGTGTCTGTGCTCACCGTGACCCAACTCTGAGATCAAATATTTGGCTGCTGCCAGTTTCTCATTGTATTCTCTCATTCAGCCCCAGGATCCCCGCGGATATTAAAGGGTATTCCCACTGGGCTTGACGAGAGAGGCCATGCCGGCCCCTCTAATTGAGCCGGCAGGAGCACGGGAGTGGAGAAGTGGAGACTCCTTTGAAGCAGCCGTGTGACCTGTGGGTGAACAGGGGAGGCAGGAGCCAGCAACTCGGGCATCCGGCCCTTGCCTTTGCCAGTTTCATTCCAGCATTTCTGCTCCAGAGGAAAGGTATATAAATAAACTCATTCCTTTTATCCATTTTAAAATAAGGAAGGAAAATATATTGGCTAAACAAATGGGACTACATCAAATTAAAAAGCTTTGGTACAGCTAAAGAAAACATCAGCAAGACAAATAGGGAACCCACTGTATGGGAGAACATTTTTACCAGTGATACATCTGAGTAGGGTTTAATCTCCAAAATATGCAAAGAACTAATACAATTTAATGCCAGGGAGACAAACAACCCAATTAAGAAATGGGCAAAAGACCTGAATAGACAACTCTCCAAAGAGGACATACAGAAGGCCCACAGACATATAAAGAAAATGCTCAACATCACTAATCATCAGAGAGATGCAAATTAAAACCACAATAAAATAGCACCTAACACCTGTCAGAATGGCTATCATAAATAAATTCAACAACCAGCAAGTATTGGTGAAGATGTGGAGAAAAGGGAACTCTAGTGCACTGTTGGTGGGATTGCAGACTGGTGCAGCTACTGTGGAAAGTACTGTGGAGTATTTTTAAAAAACTAAAAATGGAACTCCCTTTTAACCCATAGATTCTACTTGGAAGATATTCCAAGGATCCCGAAACACCAGTACAAAAAATACATATGCACCCCTATGTTTATAGCAGTGTTATTTACAACAGCCAAGATGTGGAAACAGCCTAAGCGCCCATCAGTAGATGAGTAGATAAAAAAAGCAGTACCACGCTTACACAGTGGAATACTACCCGATAGTGAAAAAGAAGAAGAAACTCTTCCATTTTGCAACAGCATGGATGGGCCCGGAGAAAATTATGCTGAGTGAATTAAACCAGTCAGTGAAAGAAAAATACTTCACAATCTCACTCACAGGTGGAATCTAATGAATACAGTGAAACAAAATAGTAACAGAAACTTAGATACATAGAACAGACTGGCAGCTGCTGGAATGGAGGTGGGGGCTGGGATAAAAGAGGGTGAAGGGATTAACCAGAGAACATCTATTCACAACCCATGGACAAGAACAACAATGTGGATTTTGGCTTGGGGAGTGGCGAGGGTGGGGCTGGGTAGAGGTGGGAAAAGGGAGAAAGGGGGGGGACTGTAACACAATAAATAATACAAAATGTTTTAAATAAAGGAAATGGCAGAAATAAAATTTAAAAACAAAAAGGAAAAATAAGGAAGGGAGAAAAACAAATACCATATGATTTCACTAATATATGGAATCTAAAGAACAGCATACATAAAACAAACAAAACAGAAACAGACTCATAGATACAGAGAACTGACTGATGGTTGGCAGAGGGAGGGGATTAGGAAGACTGGGTGAGAGAGGTGAAGGGATTAAGAAGCAGAGGTTGGTAGTTACAGGACAGTCCTGGGGATGTACAGTACAGCACAGGGAATATAGTCAATAATATTGTAGTAACTGTGTGTGCTGCCAGGTGGGTTCTGGAAATAACAGGAGGAACACTCTGGAAAGTATACAATTATCTAAGCACTGTGTTATCCACCTGAACTAGTATGAAATAATATTAAACATAAACTATAGTTGAACAAAATAAAAAATAGTGAAAAAGAAAAATGAATGAATAAAGTGAGGAAGGGCACCTATATTTTTAATTTGGCATAGCAAACACTTGGAGGCATTTTCTGGTTTTCTCCAGCCTCTCATGAGAGCAGCTGAACAATCCATTCATCACCCCTGTGATCGTCCTCTTAATTAGATGGACCCTGATGCCGATCAGGTCAAAGACCTCACTGCCTGAGGGACCAATCCGTTTCACCTCATTTCAAGGCTTCATCACTCATGAATCCCAAACACCTTGGAAGCGTCGGTCATTGTCACATGAAGGACAAGAAGATGAATGGCTCCATTCCTGCCTTTCACAGTGCCCACGCCATCACCTTCACACTCAGTGATCAGCACCGATTTGTGGTGGCATTGGTGGTGGTGGTGGTTGTCATATGACACCACATGATGCCCAAGAACAGCCGAGAGAGGCAGCAGCCGGAAGTAGAAAGTATGAAGGATCCACAGGTCTCAGTCCATTTTTCTGTCTGTTGGTTTCTAGGCATGTCACTTTGAATAGTCACTCCCCTTCAGTGTCCTCATCTGTAAAATAAGGTGATAAGGTTAATCTCTGTGCTACTTTCTATGCAAGACTGTTTCAAAATTCACAATGAATCAAACAAATATATGGAAGTGATTCAAATATTATAATGTCTTTAAAATTACTCGGTAGTTATTTCCATTCACCATGTTGAGCTATCATCTTCCATTGGTAGAAATGGGTAGAAACCAGCTGGGCACAGTATACAATAATTCAAGTTCACCCCCAGGACAATCCAGTCATTGACTAGGGAGAAGGTGGTCTCTCATAATACACAGTCCCACTGGGACTGAATTCCAAGAACCCATTCCCTCCCAAACAGGGGAACCAGATATGAAAAAAAGGGGGCTCTCATCAGTGGAGTTAGGGGGAAAATTTATGTAAGAGAAGCCATTATTCCTATAGGGGCTTGTTCCTAAAACTAAGGGGCACCCAGTAAATTTATGGCACAGAGACATAAAGGAAATACTGACCTGGGACAGACAGGAGTGGGGTGACATGTCTCTGAGTGGGACGATCATTCTTCGGTGAGCAAATCTCTGTCACAGCACTTACAAGGATTCTTTGAATCCTTAGAGGAGCCCAAGCTCTCACTGCTAACTCTCATTTATCACATCACTATAGATAGATATCACACAGGATGGATCAGGGATTCATGAAAAAATGTGACTAATGGCTAGGCCCCTGGGACTCTGAATAGTCTGTGCGAAGGTCCCCAAACTGAGGATAGGCAAGACACTGCCTGAGCCCCACCAGCACCCCACAGCCTCCACCAGGGGCTGCAAGATGGAGAGCGAGCTCAAAACACGGTGCTCAACAGACACGGCTCACTGCCGGGAGTGACACGTGGGAAGCAGAGGTAAGTGAGGGGCCCTGAGGGTTTCTGCCTTTAGCTTAGAATCGTTTTATTTTGTGGGTCTTTGGTCCAGGGCGCTAATTCAGCATGTCTGGAGGGGATAGTCAATTCACCATGCTTCATTAAGTATCTACTTACAACCTTATGTAATAATTTTCTGATCTTTCCTAAGATATTTGAAAAACAAAACCACTAATCTACTTCTCTCCGGGTAATTTCAAACCACTTATCTCCACAGTTCCCAAACCCAGACAGAAACCAGTCCAGTAACCAGGGAGGAGAAGATACCCTCGGTGTCCTAGAGAGAAGCCAGGTGGGTATGAACATGCGCATTCATTATTCAAGTGTGCACCTGTCTGCCAAATACAATACAGAGACACGGTGAGCCAAGTTTCTTCAGGATGCAAAGGTGCTCTTCCCGGATTTCAGTTGCTTACATGCAATTGCTCTCGTCTACTGAAAATATTTGCTAACTAAATTACTTCAGTCTGTTGTTGATCAGAGGGTCCGAGCTTTACACAGGTTGGAGAATTTGTCTTCTCTGGAGCCTCCCAATTATAGGTGCAAATATGTTGTATACAAGATAGAGTCCTATTTTTATTTCTCTCAGTCTTCCTCAGCTCCCACCCTGTAACACACCCAACTTATTTGACATTATCCTAAAATATGGTATTTCACAAAAATAAATATTTTAGGTAACTGTAACTTATCCATGAGAGCCCTTGAATGTTTTTTATTTCAATAATTTTTTAAAAATATTCCTAAAACACACTGAATGCTCCTCTGCCTCTTAAACAGAGTTTACCTGTTATGATTTTGCCTTTGTTTTGCTTGACGACTCAGGGTCGACATTATAAACATCCTATCACCCTGCAGGACTGCAACGCAGAACTGTGTTTCGGTGGGAGAGGGGCGGGCCACTTGCCTGTGTAAACGGCTCCAGGCTGGTGCCACGTGTGTTCATTTGTAGTTCTTGAATCTGCATTTTCCCATTTCTCTGCATCCTCCATCCCGACTGGGCCATCATTCAGGGCTTCTTGCTCATTCTCATGGACTTGCCTTTTCCAACACATCGTCTCTAGTATCCTATGAGCTGGGGAACCATGTGCCTGTGCTTGTTACAATTTTGTACACAGCAAGAATAGATGGGCGGAAAGTAAAGATCACTGGGCCTGTACGAATAAAGTACGTGGACTTAATATATAGGGATTGAGAAATCCATGTGGTCCCTCATAGAGTTTTAAAATACTCCTTTTTGGCTACTTCTCAGCTGCATTTCAAATATAACAAGTGGCCGATGGAAAAGGGAAGCAGTCCAACATTCAGACATGCGCGCTGGCTCTGGGTCATGTTTGTCCACGGCATTTTTGTTTTGCAGAAACAGTTCACCAACCATCTCATGATCTTAAGTGTGAGGCAGATGTTGGAAGGGATTTCTGTATCAGAAAAAGTCTCCTAAACATTATTGACCTGTCTATGTACTGAGTCTGGTTTTTGATCATTTGGCCATTTAGTTTGGCCATTTTTAGCTCCTAGATGGAAGTCCTGGATGATGGAAGGCTCATTAATGTCATGGGGTTTGTGCTTCCACTGAAGACTAAAGGAGAAAGTAGCTTTGACCACGCCATGCCTTCTCGTCTCTGTGACCTGATGGAAGGGCCAGGAATGGCCACACTGTGTGGGGGCAGGAGGGAGGGTGAACGGGGGAGCCCTGAATGTCTGAGGACCCGTAGGATTGTCACCACCAGGGTCACCCCAGAAAGATGGACACTTGCCCTGAAATAGGTCAGAGACAGCTCATTTCAAAGCTGTTAGACTGGGCGTTTCTGAACTCTCTGTTAAACAGATGCCTCTAAAAACAGATCTTGCCTTTTCTCCCAAACATCTGATAGCACAGGAAGTGGGAAATTGGGGCAGCTGAGTATAGTTAAAGGACTTTCGCAGAGAACCCGACAGGAAAGGAAAAAACATCCTTGGCTTAGCTCTCCTCCTCCCAAATACTTCGGAACCGCACCCCCAAGTAGGAAACGCAGTTAAACTTGTTTTACCTTCAGTACCCGAAAAAGCTCCTAGTGCCAATTTCTGCAGTTCAGCCCCTTCACTTCGTATTTTTTAAGCAGACACTAAAAAAAGAAAACAATTTTCAAAACCCTCTTCTCAGTCTGTCCTGGTAAGTCGACGAGTTAAAAAGTGTGAAGGGACATCTGAACCACATCCCAGCTCTATTTTAGTGATTCTGTGGCTCTCAGTCCCTCCCAGTCTATTTTGTCATCTGGCCATGAACTTCCTTCCTCTGTTTCTATAAATCAGCAGCAAACCAAAGCTCTAAAGAAGGCTGTGACAGATCAGAGCCAACCAGCTTATTTTTAAAACATGGCCTCGGAGACCACAGCCTCTTTCTTTCCATTACATTCGCCGGCCTTGCCTCAGACCTCAGAAAAGGTGCAGTCTTTAAAGGGTATCGCAGCTGCAGCAAGGAAGCGCTCCCCTGGGGGAGGGTCCGAGCCATACATTCATCCACTCGGTCAAGGTCAATCGACACCCTTTTATTGAGCACCTAGCACCTGCGGACACTGTGCCAGGATTTGGGATCATGTTGGGGGGCAAAACTAGCTCAAACCGGGCACGTAAAGAGTTTGCAGTCCAATGGGGAACACAAGCTTTAAGGAAAAGTTACACAAATCAAGAATTTAAATATCACTATGGAAAGTGGCCTGAAGGACAAGGGCAGGGGATTCGGGAACTGGGGACCACTGGGGGTGGGCAATGAACTTCCAGAGGATGAGACTTTTAAGCAGAGTCCTGAGTCCAGGCAGGGGGCCCGGTAACCAGGTGAAGAGGGGAGAGGAATGTAGGAGTCGAAGAGAACGGCGGACACGGAGCCCTGAGAGGAGCTCTCTGTGCTCTCAGCCCAGGCACCTGAACCGGGAGGGAGCACGTTTATAATCTGCAGGCCGTTAAGTCTCTCCCTCCGAGTCTGCAGCCTCTCCCTTTGTTAGCGCCGAAGCAGCTCAGACCCCTCCCCCCTCCAAAACACTGATTACATCTTCACTTAGTGCTGAGCACTGACTTAAACTGCTCTTTGAAAAACAATCTCCCCTGCATTAGTCTGCTCCGGCTGTACCACTGACTGGGTGGCCTAAGTAACGGAAGTTTATTTCTCAAGATTCTGGAGCCTGGAAAGTCCAAGATCAAGGTGCCTACAAGACAGGTCTCATTCCGAGAGGGGTGGGTGGCCGCCCCCTCTCTGTGTGCTCACTGGCCCTCTTCTCTGAGGCTGTAGGGGAGAAAGAGAAAGAAAGGAAGCTCTTCGCATAAGGGCACTGATGCCCCCAAGAGGGTCATACCTCGGTGACCGCATCCAAACCTAATGAAACCCCTGAGGTCCCGTCTCAAAACATCATCACCCTAGGGGTTGGAGACTTCAACACAGGAATTTGGGAGGTGGGGACATACGCGTTCAGTCTGCTGCATTCCTCTGTGCGTACAGATCTTGCTTCCATCACCACACACACGGCAAGAGAGTTCATGCACTTGTCCGGCATATCCCTACGTCCCCAAAGCATCTTGTACGTATCTAATGGCCCCAGCAATTAACTGACTGCCAGTGAATTGTTCTGCCCTTCTGCAGTTAATCAAACGCACAGGGTCAAGTACATACATCAAGTCTATTTAAGCGGTCCATGTGAAAGTAATGCTACATGTTGAATGATTCAGTATTGGACTGGAAACATGAAACATGGTTTCATGTATGTGTGTGCATGTGTGTGTGTTGGGGAGTACATTTTTTTACCTGCTTGTTACTGGATGTTTTACTCCTTGCTGAAATATTTATTTCCATACCTAGTCAAGATTGGAATAATAAAAAAAAACCTGCTGTGTTCATGTATGTGAAGGCAACGTGATTCCAATTCTGCAGTCTGCGTACTGATGAGGGGCAGAATAAGGAAAACGCACTCAAACCAGATCACCCGAGTCGGAGTCCCAGGCCACCTCTCACTAGGTGTGTGTCCCCAGACAAATTACTGACTCTCCTTCATTCCTGTGATGGGCACATAAGAACAGCACCCCTGTAAGAATGTTATGAGGAGCACTGAGTTAGTATTCACGGAGCATGCAAAAATAGTGCGCAACACACTGAAATCTTCACACATGCCTTCGTACATAACGTGAAATGAAATAAACAGAAATAAAACAGAATAAAATACAAATGTGTTACATAAAAGACCACGAATAGCTATGCAAATATATTGATGGAGGTGATTTCTGATGATAAGGTTATTTGATTAGTACTTTCTTCGAGGATGAAGTGGTCTGTATTTCCAAATATAATACACACATATTTTTGAAGTGAAAACAAGAATAAAACTGTGTTATAATATGCAATGTGTGTGTATGTAGAGAGAGATATACACCCATATACATGTGTAATTGTTTAAGTGCTTAGAAGTCAGTTTCCTCTTCTAAAAACCTAGAATAACAATCATGTTGCAAGGATGTTGTAAGGATTACCTTTCTGTATGTACCCTCGCCCTTCTTGACCTTGGCCTGTGTAGGTTATAGCAAGGGGCCCGCTTGTCTGTTCCTTGTCTGTCACTGCAGAGCCCAGCACAAGGGCTGAGGAGAGTGAGACCGTGGAATGTATGTCTGGAGCCACTTCCTTGAGGTCACCCCGCAGGGTGGCCCCATCCCCTCTAGCTGTGGTCAGGCTCCATCAAAGCAGCCTCTCCAGAGAGCTGCCTCCTGCCGGATTGGATATCAGCTCCTCTCCCTTTTCACTCAAGGGTGGACTGGCCCCCCGGCCACTAAGCCAGGGGTACCATTCTATTTGCGTGGGTTCCCTACACTCTGCCCACACCTTTGTGAATGGCCTGTTCTTAGACCCTCTGTGATTTAGTCTAACTGAGCTTGCCGTCTCTTTCTGGCTGGCGACTGAGTGGTAGAGGGCTGATGTCACCTGACCCAGGGTGACAGCTCACCCTGCAAAGCGGGTATCACTGTACAGGAGAGAAGACAGTGCAAAGGCTGGGCGGCGGGGCTGCCACCCACTGACGTAGCAGCAGCAAGTTCCCTGACCTTTCAGAGCTTACGCACACACACAACACACAGCGTGCTCACTGTGAGCTGGGAATGGGCTGCGTGGCGGAGGACCAGCCCAGGAGGTGCACCACTTACAGCTGTAGGAACAGAAGTTCTTGGAGGTTATAATTAACCAGGTCAGGCAGGACTACTAAGCGGTGTCTCAAGTGTCTGGGTCAACTCATCCTCTTAACACATATTCACACGGCTCCCTTGCTCACAGGTCAGACAAAGCCAGCAGCAGCTTCGGCTTTTGCTGGTTGGCGGGAGGCTTATAGCGACGTGCAAGGACATTGGAGGAACCCGAGCCCCACCAAGAGCAACTGACAAGACCCCCCACACACAGTCTGGAAAGGGGGGTAATGAAAGAGCCTTTTGATGTGGGATTTTTATGACATAAAATTCCCTGGTGGTTATAGGCCGTTTTTCTCCAGTCTGAGACCAGCATTTGCTGGTGCAGAGGGTGAAGTTCTTTGTCGTGTCCACAGATAAGCCCATCAGCCTCACCTTCATAGCCCACACAGTGCATTCGATGCTTTTAGGTCACCAGCTCCTCAGGGCAGGGCTGAGCTCCTGGTCTGACCTAACCTCTTCCATCGTTGATCTGCTTGTTTACCAGGATGTTGCAAATAAATAAACCACGTTTATCACCAATATAATGCATTAACTCTGCAGAGCAGGCTTCGTCCCCCCCTGCCTTAGCCAGGCCTTTCTTCCCACCTTCCCTGTAATTTCATGAACTGGGTCGGTCCCATAAAGAGGTCGGTGCTGAGATTCAGAGAGGCAGTTGGTCTGCTGATCAGGACACAAACTCTGAACCCGGCTTGCCTGAGTTCAGATCTGACACTGTCACGTTACTACCCGTGCCTCAGTGTCCTCATCCGCAACATGAGAGTAATCATGACATCTCCCTCACAGAGCAGTTGCAAGGATTGGAAGGGTGAATGTGTGCAAAGTGCTTGAAATGGTACGTGACACACTTGTGCACTGTAGGCATACGGACAGCAGCCGGGAACCAGAGCAGGTGTTTTTGAAGCCTGGACGAGGCAGGGAAGGGGGGTCAGGAAGTGCAGGCAGGAGGGGATTAAAGTAACTGACTTTCTTGCAGGCTTTAAAACAATCCATCAGCAAGCCTTGGGTAGGGAAGGACCCTCCAAATTGATAATAACTTATAATAAATAAGAAGAGCCAGGCCTCCAGGAAATTATAACAAGTGCCTGGGACAGGTCCTGTCTCTCTGAGCACAACTGGGGCTGGGAAAGGACAGGGAGTCTGAGTGGTCCGGGCAGCGTGAAGGGCCGGACTATCATGCAGCTTGGGGTGCCCAACCTGGGGAGCCCGGGCTGCATGCAGCCCAGGATTGGCTATGAATGCCGCCCAACACAAAATCACACATTTATTTAAAACATTATGAGACGTTTTGGGTCTTGTTAGTGTTTCTGCATTTAATGTGTGGCCCAAGACTACTCTTCTCCTTCCAGTGTAGCCCAGAGATGACAAATGTTTGGACACCCCTCTGGACAACGCTGAGTTGTGGGGTGCAGGGAGTCTGCGGGCTTCTGACCGCTGCTGCTCTGATAAACCTCTTCTCTCTCCTTCCTCTCTAACGTATACCATTTTCTCTCGGCAGGGAGCAGGGGACAGGAGGAGGGGTGGTCTCAGAGCCACAGCCCTGCTACAGTTCTGTGAGAACAATGCTCTCCACAGAGGACAATGGCTTCCTCACTGCACTGCCAACCCGCAGAAGAACCTAATGATGCCGAAGAAAGCTGGGACCCAGCTTCTGTGAAAGGAAGGGTCTTCTCACACCTCCTGCTCCTCTGCACAAGTTCCTTCCACCTGGAGACCTAGACTTACATACAGAAAAGCCCCCACTGGATGGAGCTGGATTTTCTTCATGGAACCATCTTTGCCACTGGTCAGTCGGGGTGTACGTTGCAGGCTCACACAGAAGTCCACTCCCAAGGCTGCGCTTTGAGTCCGCCCCGCCCTGCCGCAGGGAGACTCGATTAGGAGAAAATGGACTCCCACTCTGTGGACCTTGAAAGCCAGTAAGGGAGTCTGCTTTTCTAAATTATGTACCTCTATTTGGGCTTTTTGAAAGCCATTCCTTTTCTGCATTATGCCTAATTTTGAGCAGGTGGCCTTTTTATTCAGTGCATTATAATTAATATTAGTCCCAAATTGGCTCAGAGAGCCCATGATGCCCTTCTGAGATGTGACCGGCATGAATGCCTGCCTTGATAAAGCTGAATGTCGAGAGATGGTTTTGTTCTGTTTTGCTGATAGGTACATGAAAGGATGCTCAGCATCACCAAGCATCAGGAAAATGCACAGCAAAACCACAGTGAGACGCCAGCCCACACCTTCCACCATGGCCACCGTCTAAAAGACATAAGTGTTGGCAAGGCTGCGCAGAAGAGACTAGAACTTAATTGTTGCAACCACAAAAAGGAAAGGATAATTATGTAATGTTATAGAGGTGCTAATAATTGCTACTATGGCAATCCAGCTGGGTTTTTTCCCTTGAAAAATGACATGTCTATGCTGAGTGGGACACATTTACTCCAAGTTCCCCATTTCAGCCAGTAGAGATTTGTCACAAGGTGACATGCTCTGCGTGTCCTTAGAACACATCACGACTACCGGAAAGATGTATCACTTCAGTCAGGTGTGTCAAACCATCCGCCACAGAGAATGCAGAACGCCGTCTCTGCCACCGGACGGAACAGAGCTGATTTATGCCGAATGTGGCTGGAAAGTTGGCAAAAGCTCAGGGCCTCATGGAGCGAGTCGCTGTTGTGAGACCCCCCTCCCAACAAACACACAAGCCCCACCCTGGTGGGAAGGAATGCCTGCCTGCCGGACGCAGCGTGCAAAAGAACGCAGCAGATGCTGTCATTAAATTAGCTCCATTTACAACGGATTGCCGGTCCCAGGCTGCCTTAATATGAATGAATCTTGACATCATCCTTGAAACTTGGAGACCTGATTAGTTATTCTGCAGCTGCTCAGCCACACCATCCGCATAGTTTGTGTGCAGGTGACGTGTGGCTCCTAAAAACCTCCTCATTAAGACTGGCATACAAATTGCCACATGTGTACAACCTGCAGCTCCTTGTACATTTGGATCGCAGGTGAACAGGAACACGGCAGGTCATTAATACCTCTGGATCGCTTTCGTCCCTGCAGATTACCAAGAGGTGGGGAAGTAAACACCGAGTGCTTTACGTTACAGAATCGGCAGGAAGGTGTGAGCAAAATTAATGTGGTCCCAAGAGGAGAATGGGGCCTCCTGTCTTTCTCGTAACAATAATGCTCTGACTCACACTTTGTCACCACTAAAGCTGGTTCTTTTTCATAGCCAATGGGGACAGAGCACATCTGACCCAGGCTTGGGGGTCCCGTACCCTCCCCCTGCCAGCTAACTGACCGTGAAGCCCTTCACTCGGACACTCTAAAAAATGGCCTCTCTCACTGGAGCACTGGTGGCCTCTTCCACCTGATAGGTCTTTGCTTTGGGGGCATAGGGAGGTCCTGTGCATAGTAGGAAGTTTAGCAGCACTCCTGGTCTTGACCTACTAGACGTTTGCAATACCTCCCCAGGCATGACAATCAGAAATGTCTCCAGACATCTTCAGTGTCCCTCAGGTAGGAGGGGCTGAGAACAACTCCATTAATAGTTTTGGGGAGAAGAATTGCAGGGTTCCCTGTGGCAAGTCACATGTCCATTTTCAACCCATTGCAACCTGCTGGCATGATCAATGGCCATTGTCTCGGTTAATACAAAGGAGCCCCATTGTTTGTTCATGGTGGTAATAGAACTACTGATAAGACTGAATTCTTAGATATAAGAGATGTGTGGACTTACTATTTTTAAAACCCTTTTCCTAGGAGTCACAATAGAGATAAATACCCCAGTTTATGAGCTGGATTAAACTGTCCAAGGTCATGAGGTATGAATCTTGTATTCCTCCCAGCAAACCTAAGCCAGAGTAGATCAAGAACTGGCAACCTTCATGTCTCATTGTCTAGTTAACCACAATGAAAGCAAAGCATTGTTCAGCCAGATGACCAGTGAGAATAGCTCAGACTTCCGTTATGTCTGAGCACGTCAGAAGTCAGTGAGCTGGGCTTCCCACAAGCCCATGAAGGGTGTGGGCTATAAACGTTAGGACACTCACACAGGCAAATTGTACTGTAAGCTGGGGTGTGAGAAAAGCACTTCATGCTTTAAAACAAGAAATACGTTAATTTAAAAAATTGGCATTGATTTTGTACTCTCTCTCTCATTCACACACATACACACACTCACACAGAGTTACTTATGGCGTATTTCAACCTGAGGTTTAAATTCTACTTTACTCGATAAAAAACTTGGCCTGGGCCCTAAATCGCTGGTGTTCCTTTCATCATTATCTAGAAGTTATCCTTGTACCATTATTCAGAAAATGGGTTAAAAACACTTCCACTAAAACAAAAAAAAAAAGCCCTTTTCTAAAATTCTACTTCATTCTTTATGAAGTTCAAAACGTATTTCTCCAACAGAAAGGGTCCTCGTCTTACTTGTTCGTTGGATGATCGGATGTTAACTCACCTCGCGACAGGGAATAACGCTGCCTGTTAACAGCAGCAAGAGCTGTTTGAATACATTTTTATATAACGCTCTTCCACACGGCACTTAGCACTTCCCACACAGCATCTCAGGTAACCCTTACCCCTATCTACGCTCGGCAACCGAGGAAACCCAAACTGGACTGTCTTTTTCAAGGTCATCTGGGAAGGGAAAAGCATGCAGGAGACTAAACACTGCTCCTCTGGTTTTCATTAAAAAAATCGCTTTAACCTCCTGTACTTGTTGGAGTGTAAAACAGACATACTGTTTGTGGAAACTATTCAGTGCTGTTCGTTTGGATGTTCGCATCTGAGAGGTGGAGGGTGAAGTATTTAAAGGTAGCGAACTGCAGCGGGACGTGCCAGCCTGGCTCTCTGGGAAGGTGAGATGCCTGGTGGCACGTACTCTTTAGAACCACACTCCCCGTGGTCAGGTTCTGCTGCAAGGAGATGCAGGCTCAGTGCATATCACACACACAGGTTCCTCCACAAATTCACTCACGTTAACTCAGAGCAACATGAACACCCAGGGTAGCCCACAGTTAAAAGAAACATCATGACAAGAGACAAGAAGCTACGTTGTGCGGCCCGAGAAGGAAGCGATTTCCATGACTGTGTCGTGCTGAGGATGTGGGCGATGCGTGCAGTTTGGTGCCACATCACCTCGAGGCCTTCCTTTTCGGCCCCAGCTCATGCAGCCGCCTCCCTTTTTTCTCTCAAGCCAACTGCTTTTTCAATTCACTGTCTTTTCAGCAGCAAGCCCTGGTCCGATCCCACACTCATCACATCAGCCCTCTCCCAAATGGGGACAAACGGTGGGAGAGAAAGATTAAAAACGCCTCCCAGGGCAGCGCTTACGGCAGAACGAACACCAGGGTATCACACTCCCCTCTTAGAAACTAATTTACTCTGAGATACTTTCATGTTTAGTGGCTTACAGAAAAATTATTAGCCAGCCTCCCAAAGGTGATATGAACAGCTCCTTACAAAACCATTTTGACTCAGTCAACGTTCATCAGAGAGTCATAAGTAATAGGTGGTGGGCACCATAGAAACCTGAAACTGAACCGATTTAGGGATTAAAGCGTCCAGAGCTGATCAGCTGCTCTCCACGTATGAACATGTAGTCCTGCCAGAGTGTTGTCCCTGCTTGTCACCCTTTGGCAGTCACTGCGCACCAATTACCTCTGCACATTTATCCTCATTATCTCTAATTATAAGAACGAGAGTCTGAATTTTCATGGAGCCTTAAGTTACTTCCTGATGCCAACGGGGGAACATTAACTCTTTCACGTCTCTAGGGTGCCACTGAGGGCAGAGTGACGACAGTGTTCTAAATGACGCCCAACTCTCTGGAAGAAATTATTCTACCTCTTTTATTCCATGTTTGGTGTGAAGCTATGAGTTCAGTGCAAGCGACAACATAAAAGCTCTGTCAGATAAAACAGTGACATCAATGGCAATCCTAATCTGTACATCGAGTTACAACAAACGGTGGTCCTGGTATCCGTGGACCTCCATCTGCTACAGACATTTTAATTTTCCTTGAAGAGGCCGCAACACAGTCACATTCATTTTTGTATTTAAGACCACAGTTCTTGCTAAATGTACCAAAGTCCTGCCCTTATAAGTCAGAGCCTCTTGCTCTGAAAACTGCAGCAAACGCATTTTAAAGAACTCCAAGACCTTCCCAAAGCCTGACAGGATAGGTGAATTGTTTGGACTTTGAAGACTATTTCGGGACTGTGGAAAGATATCATGTTGTGGGTCTAGGAACAGCTTCTCCTGAGTGAGAAATTACTAAACAGAGACTCAGAACAGCATCCCTGTCTTTCCAACAGGATCAGCCTGACTTCTTTCCCAGTGCAGTGCGAATTCCAGCATCCACATAAACCCAGCTTATATCCTGGGACATTTGCGTTCAAAGTGTTTTTCATTGTCCCCAGTCCTTTAAAAACACAGCACATAGCTTTTCAATGTGTCCAGAAAACCCCATTAGAGACTATGCATTTGCTCACTAGAGTGATTTTGTTTTAGACCCTGAGAGTTTGGCATATGCACGCCATCACTATAGTGTTTGAATGTTTATCAGTGTGCCAGTTCTGTGCCTAAAAGGGCACATGTGTTCATTTCTCTCAGTCTGGAGGCTTGTATGTGTGCCGATGAAACGCAAATAGGATGGCAACTGTCAGCATTTTAATTCAGTTTCTGACCACACTCTTAACGTAAAGGATTCCATTCCCATTGTCCGGGAAACATAAGGGTGGAAGGGAATTTCTCCAACACAAACCATGTTCTTCTCACTTAGGTCGGTGGACATTTTTCCACTGTTATTGTGGTGGAAACTTGTGTTTCTTCTGAGACTGCCTCCCATTTCAGTGGAGACTCTCACCTACCATAAGAACATGAAATAATTTCCATAGCAACCCTCTGTATTTTTAATGCTGTAGTATTGTCATTTTAAAATGTGAAGTGTCTGGTTGTTTGGTTGCATAAACCAAAGTCCCCCCAAAATGGAATGGGTTAAAAATTGTGCAAAATGTACTGGTCTGATATTTCTAGAAATGAAAGAATGTTCACTAGAAGTCCAGTGTTTCATTCTCATGCAGCTTTGTGCTATTCTTTCTCACAACTTTCACCTGTGTGTCCTTGCCCCCCCCCAAAAAAAAGGAGCCAGAAATAATCAAGAGCCAAGCCCATCATCGAGGGAGTCCATTTATGTTCCTTCTGTCTTGCCTTGCTGTAAGAGCTGGAGTGGGGTTCTGGAGAGCTTTACATTCCTGAAAGGATTCCTAACCGATTCTGAGGGAGTAACCGGGTTATTGGATCAATCCCTGACAGATACTGATGAAGAAATAACTCTCCGGAAACATCCTGAACTCTTGGAATCTAGAGACATCCATGGGAACAATCACCACTCCAGTTCCCAGTTTGTTCTGGAAACTTTCTCATAAGAGTCACACCTCTAAATGACTCTTCCCCCTACTCTCCCACCCCCATCCCTAATCTTCTCTACATCTCTGCCTCTTCCTTCACCCAAATCGTCTGAAAACAAGCCCCCCTAAAGCTTCCCACCCCTGGCCCAGGCACCCTGGCGTTACTCTTGTGCCTGCCTTCACAGGTGCCCTGTGGAAGTTCCCTACGCAACATGGGGGTGGGGGTGGGAGAAAGAGTCTCCCCAGGGCTTCTACAAAACAGACACAATGCCTCTGGAATTCACAAAGCTCTTTTGTCATTGCCTCTCCTAGACCTGAGCAAGAAGGTTCCCTGCCCAGGCCTCCATGCTTAAGAAAACCCCACATATCACAAGCAAACACATAAATAAATTATAAGAAACACACAGGTGCCTCCATCACTTGGAATCTGGTATACAATGGTGGTAACTTGCAATAGTACTACAATAATAATACAGCTATGTATGGTGCCAGTTAGGTACTGGAAATATCAGGGGGACACTTTGTGTAAAGCACACGATTGTCTAAGCACTACTTTTAAACACTCATGCTTCTCACCAATGCCATTCAGGCCCCAGGAAAATGTTTCTTCTCATCCATTGCCCTATATGCTAGAAACAAAAGCCACTATACCCAAAGACCAGGAAGGTCTGGGTTCTGTCCCTATTGACATTGAATGTGGACACAGCTATGAGTCAAAGGAGGATATAGGCAGCAGATGTGCTAAAGTTATATATAACATATATACGTTTATATAATACATACATACATATTCTGTTAAGACAAATTAATTTGTCAAGCCTTTCCACTCACCATGGATGCCAAGATCCATGCAGAACAGATGATCCTCCCCAGTAGCGCTGAGTTCCTTTTTTCTTGCTCTTCTGCGCATTCCAATTCATGACTCTGGAGATGCTCATTATTTGGTGCAATATTCATAATAGTGGGACTTGGCAGAGGAATATCTTGTGATATTAAACAAATAAGTCATTCTTCCCTTAAATGTGTACATATAGATATAACACCAAGAAGCCTGATACCATTTCTTTACATTGGCAACTAGCTAGAAGGCAAATCATATAACTCCAAATGCTTATAAAGAATAATTAGTAAAACTGAATAACATTTAAAATATATTTAAAATCAGCTTATTTCAATTATTTTATTTAAAATGTGATATTCATTAATTCCAGTTTATATGTGTTGCCTTTAAATTTAATAGATAATTACAAATATTGTTTTACAAAGCTATCTAAGAACAATAGCTTTATACAAAAGTTTTAACTTGTCATTTATGAAGATAAATTTCAAGGTAGGAAGGTAGAACATATTTATTCAACTTGAATACTAGGCAAACACAAATGTTAGCAGCAGGCTTGTTTTTTGCCTTTAGTCAACCATTCCTTTTTTTTTTTTTTCTGCATTTTTAAAAAAGATTTTATTCATTTATTTTTAGACAGAGGGGAAGGGAGAAAGAAATGGAAACATCAGTGTGTGATTGCTTCTCACACACCCCCTACTGGGGACCTGGCCCACAACCCAGGCAAGTGCCCTGACTGAGAATCAAACCAGTGACCCTTTGGTTCTCAGGCCAGCACTCAATCCACTAAGCCACACTAGTCAGGGCTCAATTTTGCCTTATGACCCCAAAATTCCACTACTGGGTACATATTTGAAGAGACCCCAAACACTAATTTTAAAGGAATATATGTACCCTCAGGGCCACTGCAGTGTTACTTACAATCGCCAAGATATGGAAGCAACCCAAGTGCCCATCGATAGATGAGTGGATAAAAAAAGTGTAGCGGTACATGTATACAATGGAATGTTACTTGGCTGTTAAAAAAGAATGAATCTTACCAATTGTGACAGCATGGATGGACCAAGAGGGTATTATGCTAAGTTAAATAAATCAGCCCAAAAAAGACAACTAACATATGATTTTACTTATATGTAGACTCTAAAGAACAACAACAAAAAAATGAACAAACTATACCGAAACAGACCCATAGACACACAGAACAGACTGACGGTTGCCAGAGGGGTGGCACTGAGGTGGAATTCAGTGAAAAAAGTGAAGGGAGTAAGGAATATAAGAAGTACAATTGGTAGTTACAACATAATCCTGGTGATGTGAAGAACATCACAGCTACGTGTGGTGCCCTCTGGGTGAATGTCAGGGGGAATGCTTTGTAAAGTATGTGATTGTCTAGTCACTATGCTGCACGCTGGAAACTAACACAAAATAATACTGACTGTAAACTGTAACTTAAAAATAACACTTTTTAAAACTCAAAAAAAAAAAAAAGAAAGAGCAACAATAAAAAAGAATTCCCAATTTCGTATTCGTCTCTACTTCACCTGGATAGCCTCTCACCTGGCTCACCAGCCTCCTCTCTCTCATATCACTTTCCTAGAGTTGTTTTGGATTCCCAGAAGTGCATGAAAATGGACCAAAGTCATACAGCTTCTCAAGCCTCCACCCACGATTTTATCTTCCATGGTTTTTCTTTCTTCCGGCACTCACAAATGCACAGACACATGATCTCAAGGCTTGGGGAAGTGAAGGCTATGAAATACTTACCAGGATGCTGGGGAAACTCTCCCAAGTCAATCTGAGATATGCATGCAAATGAAATATTTCCTTCCTGGCCCTGGCTGGCGTAGCTCAGTGGATTGAGCGCGGGCCTGCGAACCAGAGTATCGTGGTTCGATTCCCAGTCAGGGCACATGCCTGGGTTGCAGGCCAGTTCCCAGCAGGGGACTCACGAGAGGCAACCACACATTGATGTTTCTCTCCCACTCTTTCTCCTTCCCTTCCCCTCTCTCTAAAAATAAATAAAGAAAATATTTTTTAAAAAAAAGAAATATTTCCTTCCTGCCCTCTATCTTATGACTTTGTACCCCATGACCCTAAAGCTATAGAAGATTTATTTGCACCAACTATGTAATGCATATTCTGTGAGCAAGGCAAACTTTTCTGATCAGTGAGTCATTCTCTCAAGGAAAAAAAGGAAAGAAAAGAAAAAGAAAAATTACTCATGTGGGCTACAATTAGTTGGTGAAAGTTTCTGGAACATTACTTTTTAACACTCCTGGTATTTTTAGACCTTTCCTTTACGGTCTAAAATTAAGATGTTAAACATCCCTTTGAACTTGATTGGAAATAAATCACTGTTGCATCACTATTTTGGGAATGCCAAGACCGTGCTGGGAGGGGCGGCTATTTTAGCATCTGTGCCCTCAGGTTGGTGGGGGTCCTCCTCCAGATGTGGAATGCATATGTAAGAGTCTACTAATAATAATTTGCCATGTTTAGGGGAAAAATTAGTCCTTTGACTGTCATGTTGCTATCCTAATGAAAACCTGTCAGAATAATTTTATTTTACTTTGAAATATCTCCATCAATTAACTTTAGCTGATTGCCGGAACATTAGCCTTGGTTTGCCTTTCAAATCTCCTATTCCCAGAATGGTGTATAAATAGATATGGTATTAAATATCTCAGCATTTAAAGTTGAGCTGTTAGATTTTTTTCTATGCTCTATCAATAACATTGAATGCCCTAACCATGAGAAATGTATTAAGCAGTTTCCTGGGATTAGGAAAGTGTACCAAAGATGTCAAATGAACTCTAAAACTTATGGCAGGTGCAGATACTACTCAGATTTTTCAGTGTCCACAGGATTCACATGAAGCTTTATTTAAAATAATTGACCCCCAAAAGTGACATCCATGGTTATGATGAGTGCGGGAACTGCCACCTATACAATCTCCTTACAATGTTGGCGATAGCGGGCCCCCAGGGAAGGTCGTACTCATCGTTCACAAGTGCGAAGCAGGTTCAGACAAGAGTAGAAAGCAGACTAAAGGGTCTGGCCAAAGTAACGCCTGATTGCAAGTGGTTGGTAGGATAATAATATGGGTGTAATAAGTCAGTTTTAATTTGGCCATTTCACCTAAGATGTCAGATGGTGTGCTTGAGTGTGACATTGTTCTGTTACAGAATGACACGCTTATGATTTCATAATGAAAGATTTTGTAATGAAAAGGGGTGTTATTTTTGCCGGACCCTGGGTATTGGTGTTTTAATGGCTCCAGGAGAATGAGGCTTATGCTGGTGGTAACATCCTTGGAGCCCCCATCTCCACTCCAGTTCTGTTCCTCTGTCCCTTTCCACTCGAGCTTTGTTATCTCTTAGAAGCCAGGAGAAACTGGGGTGTTTATACAGAGTAATGGTTTGTGGGTCCCTTGACATGGAGGTGAGCTCTCAGTTACTTCAATTGCATTTGGGGAAAAAATACAGAAACACTGCATTATAAATAATGTTGAACTTCTCGCTGGTTCAGCAAAATTTTGCATCGAATAGCTTTTCTGCACTTCCCCCTGTACTTGATGGTGAGCTCCTCCAGGACAGGAATGATACCAATGCATAATTGTGTCTCCCCAGTACCCACCACCATAGGAGATGCTCAAATATTGTTTGTTGCTTGAGAGAATAAATGAACGGACTTCTCTTTCAGATAAAATGTTTGGTCAGGTATCCAACTGAAAACAACTAAAAAGATGAAGGAAAATATCTTTAGGCCTCATTAATTGCACTGAAGACATTGTAAAGGTTGTAGGGAATTTTCACCCAAATTCTAACTATAGTGGAAAACATGGAGAAGTTTATTTTCTCATAGGAGGAAAAACACTTCTACCCTGAGAACATTTGCTAACCTTTGCAGATTTGAACTCCAATTTTCATGGCTTCACTGGTACAGAAACCTGTCTAGTAGACAGGAGTTTAATAGGAGACCTTCCCCTCAAAGTACATTTTCAAGTGCAAGTCTGAACCAGACATGAACTATCTCTCTCAACAAGGGGGCACTTCCAGGAAAGTTGCTTTGGTGGTGAACAAGAAAGGGAGAAATGTCCCTGACACAGATTTGCAAACTCAATTTAAATGCACTAGGGAGCTGTAACAAGGGAACCACACTGGCACAAGGTAAGGACGTGGGGGGTGCTGTGTATGGCGGGGAGATGGGCTGTGTTGACAACTCTGTACTTCCATTCAACTCCACTGTGGACCCAAAACTGCTCTAAAATATAGTCTATTGGTTAAAAAATACTTTCGTAGGGAGAATGCACATACTCCAAAACCAAAACTATCCAAAGAAACAAGTCTTCGTGTGTGAAATTGAACAGAAATGGAGCTCTTCAACTTCCAAATATTGAAATAACAAGACTGGCAATATAAAATAAATCAAGGGCAAACCTGACAATATTTTCAGGAAATATGAAATATAAAATACAGTGTAAGAGATCTGAATGACAAGGAGAAAGTACTCTGAGAAATGATAAATATAACACTTGCAATAGAAAACTCAATAAATGGATTTATCAGCAGATTAGATGCCTCTGAATAAAGACATTGTAAGCGGTGGGAAAATAGGCCAAAGAAAACACTTCAAATTGCAGCACAGACAAAAGAGATGAAAAGCCTGGACGCTCACCTCAGAGACAGTAAAGGCAGCGTGAGGAGGGAGAGGTCCACACAAAGGAGGAGGAAGGAACTGAGGCAATCTTTGAAGAGACAATGGCTGGTGTTTGCCACAACTGGTAACAGACACTAATCATATGCTTGGGAGTCTTAAAGAATGCCAGGCAGGATACATAGGGAGAAACCCTATCTAGGCATACCACGGAGGAATTGCCCAACAAAGACCACTGGGGAACTGAAGACAGTCAGAGAAGGAAAGGTGATTCCAGTCGAAGGGGCCGTGCTCAGACTTGCGGCAGCCATGGAAGCTGGAGAAGAGCAGAATGACGTCTCTCATTTGCTCAGAGAAAATGCTTGCCAACCAAGCTAAGGAAAAATAAATTCATTCTCAGAGGAAAAAAGAAGTGAGCTACCAGAAGACCCTCACAAAAGGATATTCCCAAGGGGGCATTCGACCTTTTTCTGGGCCACAATGGAAGAAGAATTGTCATGGGCCACACATTAAATATATTGCAACATGTAATCCCCCCCAAAATCTCATAATATTTTAAGAAAATTTATGATGGTGTGTTGGGCCGAATTGATAGCCATCCTGAGCCGCATGTGGCCTGTGAACGCAGATTGATCTCTGACGCAACAAGGAACAAAAAGCACAGCAGGTGGTAAGTATAAGCACGTATTAGTGAACATGATATTGAAGCATACCTAAGTGATCATAGGAAGGCGTGCAAATCCTGTCTGAATTACACAGAGAATTCAACGTCTTCTCACTACTTCCATCCACTGCACCCACATGAAGCTAAACCAACATCCTTTGCCCGAATTGTTGCAACCGTCTTTGTAACCTGTCTCTCTGCTCCTGCCCTCAGCCAGATGGACCCTTTACACATGTAAATCAGCCCATGAGACTCCTCTGCTCAGAACTTACCACCAACAGCTTTCATTTCCATCAGAGCAAAGAACAAAGTCCTCAGAGACCTACGAGGCCCACGAGATCAGGTCCCCTTTTGTGTCTGGCCTCGAGTCACAATATTCCTCCCCATTATCTTTATTCCAGTTGAACTGGATTCCTGCTGTCCCTGGCCCCACCAGAGCTGAGCTTCTCTCAGAGCCGTTGGAAGTTCTGCTCCCTTGGCCTCAAATGTGTTTCCTGCAGAAACACATGGCTCTCTCCCTCACCTCCTTCAGTCATTATGCAAAAGGCACCTACCTTTCCAATGAGACCTGACTGGGAAAAGGCCCTGGGCCAGGTACAGGGCGTCTTCTAGTGACTTTAGAAGATGTGTGCATTTTCTAATGAACTGAAGTGTTCTATTCCACATGCTACCTGGGTGTCAGATTTGTAACCATTCTTTAAAATCATTACATATAATTTATGCATACCTGTCTATTTCAACACTAAAAATAAGAAATACTGAATGAACGAACCGATGAACAATGGCTATAATTTGGTTAATGCCTTCTCCAGAAGGGCTCTTACCTGGGCTTCGTATATCATTGCTGCTCTCACATTTTGAGAACGTGAATTGAATGAGACGTCTACCATCCCTCTAGAAACTGCTAGGAGTCCTATGCTTTAAAAAAACACACACACACAAAATTTTTCTTTCAAAAAGTAACAGTAGCCATTCCTGGACACTCACTCAATAGCACTTTTAAACAAGAATTTCTTATTTTCTTTAAAGCTTTTTATCTTCCAAGTCCCAGCCAAAGCTTTGGATTTTGTTTGTGTTTTGTTCCTAAACCAGGCAACCGGCATAACAAAGGCATTTCAATGGAAACGTTGTTAGAAGCCAGATGCCTGTGTGGCATGTTGCTCCTGCAGTTGAGGGCCAGCCAGCGAAGGGGATAGTTTTTATTGTTTAGATTGTATTTAACTCCCAGTTTTCCTTCAAGCTTGTGACAGGCTTTGGAAGGAAACTTGCCTACAGTCAAAGCCTAACTTTGCCATTTACTAACTGGAAGGCCATAAGCAATTCCATTTCCTTCCTTTGGAAGAAAACTTCAGCCTTGCAGAGGAGACGAAACTATAAGAAAGGAAACAGGTAAGACACCTCTCACCAGGATCTGATACACAACAGATATTCACTAAATGGAAGTCATTATTATACTAGAGCACCTACGGCTGATCCGCAGGTGGAGAATATGAAATGGGAATAAGAAGAAGAGTCTCAGAGGAAAAATAGAATCATTAGGTAGGATGTGGATCATTAGCCAGTTTTTGGAGGTGACAGTGACCTGTCTGTGATCACTGGCACATGGACGCCAAGACAGGTGTGTGGGGTTCTCAAGGGACAGTCAGGCTGACAGTCTTCAAGTCGGGCTCAGTGGCTCTGAGGGACCCAGCTGTATTCTGGAGCCTCTTGAAGAAATGGGCTGTGTTTTACCTGAGTCCCAGCCTGCAGCTGCCACTGGTGCCTGGGAAGGGAGAGAGCTCCCACGGCCCCCGTGAACGCTCCACGGGCTCCGGCTTCAACCCTACCTGTCCTTCCGACTCTAGCAGCGCTTCATGGCTACCAATGCCCGGGGGACCCCAAAGTGCTCCCCAAGTGAGGTTCCCGAGGCCGTACCTCCCTCAGCTTCTCAAAATTCCTCATTTTTGGTCTTACATTAGTCCTTTACTCTACATTAGTCCTTTATTCCCTCACGAGCCTGTGCGGTTACATACTGATGCTGGGCCTCTATCCCTTGAATTAATTTAGCCGCAGAACTAATTCAACCTTAAGGGAATGAACAGGAGGGGGCACAGCCACGTGTGGGAATAGTAGGTCTCTCTGCAAGGTTGGACTCATCATTTTTTTAATCTTAGTTTTGCCTGTTTTTTAAAAATCTAATTTTCCTAGGAGAAACAGAACCATGAACTCTGTTCCGTAAATCACATAGCTGACTGCATGTCCTCTCACCTTGTGTGTTCTCCCAACAGCCCCCTCCAGCAGTCTGCTTCTGCCCGTGCTCTGGGCTGTGCGCTTTCAGCAGGCAATGCTGCTCCGCTATTGCCAGTGAGTTGCCATGTTGGGAAATGAGTAGGGATGGCGGGGAAACATGCTCTCGCTTGCACCCATATATCCTGCTTCTCTAGAGTAGGACCTAATACAAACTTAGCTCTGTTTGCTAGAACCTACCAGATTTTTACAAGAGCGAGGTGATATAATGATTCAAAGACATCTAGAAGCAAAAAAATACTGAACCTACCACCTAACTCAAAACTCACTGGATGTGTACAGATCAATACACTTGAACAATCAAAAGACGTGACAACATCGTGCCAAGCAATTTCTTTGCCTGATGCCAGTGAGTTGGCTTAAATGGGGCCTGATTTGTCCAGTGCATACTTCGCTTGCTGGGCTAGTCAGCGGATTTAAATGTGCTCTGGTCTGTCCAGCATGCTACACTCCCCACCGTTCCCTATTATTACCACCGCTCCCTTCATTCATTTCCTTTAACTCTCTGGTTAAGGGCATTTGACTTGGTGATCCCCCTTCATGAAACAGAATGCCCTTCCCGTTTATTGCATGGGAATACAGACACAAAAAACTTTTCCCTGATTACATTCACATTCCCATTAAGTATAAAAACCTACAAATGGAAATCAAGTCTGATGAAACCTGTCATATCCAAGCCATTCTATCCTCCTAGCTTTGAACTTTTCTTAAAGCTGAGGCTTGGCTGTCTCTCATATAAAGAACAAACTGACAGTGACAAGAGGAGAAGTGGGAGGGGGTAACGGGGGAAAGAAGGGGTACAGTCAAGTCCAAGAACATGTATAAAGGACCCACGGGCAAGGACAGTGGGGAGGATTGAGTGTGGGAGGGGAGGTAGGCAGGGCACAGGGAATAATGGGGGGAAAATAAGGACAATGTAATTAAACAACAATAAAAAAATTTGAAAGCCTTCTCTAGCCTCATTTGAAAAAGAAAAATGTGAAGCGCTATACAATCGTCAAGTAGTTTTAGTAGAAACTATAGCAGCATCTGTATTTAATTTCGAATCTGTGATTTTAAAAAGATGAATTTTCCATGAAACATTAGCCGCATTTACTCGTGCTGTTGAAGTAGCCCCTTTCCCTCTCCCTGACCCTGGAGAATATCGTTTCTTGCATTGTCTGGAATGACCACTGCCGAGGGGCTGAGAGGCCTTCTAGTCTGTTGCCAAAGCCACTTGCTGTCGTCCACGGAAAGGCTGCGCTCGCAGGCCGAGGGCGTCTGCGTTTCCATCAACAGAAGAGGAGACCAGGCTCCCGAGATCTGGGTTCTGACTCGTGGTCACAGAGCCAAGTGCAAGAACTGGAAAGAGAACCTGTGCCCCGTCACTTCTGGTGGAACTCCTTTTCCGTTATGCTGCCAATGTAAGAAACTCCCAAACCTACAAGAACTTTTGTGAGTGGATTTGAGCCAAACTGATGGCTATTGCCAGGAAGCAACACTCCATCGGACTGAGGACATGCTCCTGAGAATGGCAGTTTTGCACCTTATTCTACACATTGCAGTCAAAAGAGAAGACGTAAGTGGGTTACATGAGATCCGTTGGAAGCCCTGGCTGGTGTGGTGCAGCGGATCGAAATCCACTGGTGATAGATCAGGGAAGTGGGAGAAAGCAAAGAGGAGGGGTGCAGGGGAAACATCTGAGGCTGGATAAAAAGTACAATGATAAACACATATTTCTTTTACATTGGTGGGTAGAGAGGATAGTTACCCGTCAACGATTTGCAGGATAAGGGTAACAATTGGGGAGATTTCTGGTCTCCCCCTGCTATGCTGCCTGTGCTTTGAGGGGTCTAGATAAGGGAAATCTGACATTCCAAAGCTACGTTATTGTAGATGCTAAAAGAAAACAGACAGGCTTAGTCAAGGTAAAGAAGGACTTCTGTCAGGGAAGATTCTAGCCTGGGACACGACTGCCCGCCATGACCTGCCTGCAGTTTAAAAGTTTTCATTTCAGCAGCGAACCCTGCTGCTCCCAACCCCACCCTCCCCTTGGTCAAGGCTGCAGGGAGAACCGTGTCTCTCCAGAGCAATGGTGGTATAAGTTCAAGCAGGGACCATTCTACCCAATATGGAGATGCCACCGAACATGCGGGATTTCACAGTTTGCATGGCTTTTTACTAATTTTTCTAGAATCCTCTCTATCTAAAGCTTAAACTGCCACTCCTTGAAAATACTGTTTAAAAAAAGAATTCTACTACAAATTCTACTGCTTTCATGTTGGCCATAGCTAATAGTCAAATCTTCTGAGAAATAATTCTGCTATCAATCTATTAACCAATTAGTTAAGATTAATCACCCAATGATGGACCCCTCGTTGTATGGGGTGAAGCGCATTATAATCCTTAAAACAAAAACAAGGCCTAAGACACGGTTTCCCAGTCTGGGTAAGACCAGAGGAAAGTACAGTAGGAATTCAGTGAAGAGACCAACAGAGTAATGTGGATGAAAGAGAGCTCAAGGCTTGGAAGACACAGGACTCAGCCTGTGCCTTCAGGGCGGTGTGGGTTGCAGGCACAGGAAGAGGCTGTGTGTGCACATTCTGGCTGATCTGCGGGCGCTCTCGCTGGCCTGTGCCACCAGCCAGGGCCATGGTTCCTGCGGTTTCTGCCAGGTGTCCTCCTCCAGTTCCTCCAGCTCCTTCTGTGGGCCACGCCTGCGCTCCAGGTTGGAGGCAGAGGCCCAGCGGGGATTCCAATGGGTGCTCAAGGTCCATTTTGTCCTCACTGACCTCAGGCTCGCTTTCAGTTTTTCCTCCCGACTGCCTGCGCTGCTCAGCTTGCAGAGATGTTAGGTGTCCTGCAGACACAGAGGCAACATCCAGTCATGGCATTCTATCCCCAACTCCCACAGTCCTGTGTGAACTCTGAGTCCAATGAGAATCCTTTACCCCTTACTGCTTCAAGTTGTTTTGTTTCATTGAGTAAACCCTCAGAGCAAAGTGCAAGAACTGAAAAAAGAACCTGTCTCCCGTAACTTCTAGTTGAACTCCTTTTCCATTATATTGTCAATGTAAAAAACATCCGAACCTATAAGAATTTTTTAGTTTATTTGACCTGAACTGATGGCAATTTCCAGGAATCAACATCCCATTGGTTTATTTTCAAACTTTCCATATCCTTCTATGTAAGGTAGGTCTCTCATAAGTCTCAGTGGGGTTTTATATATTTATAACAGTCAATCTGTCTTTTAATTGGAATGCTTATTCTCTGTTTAATATTATGTTTGATATATTTGTGTTATTTAAGTATGCCACTCTAATCTTTTCTATTTGTTCCACATTTTTTTTACTTCCCTTTTTCCTTCTTTTAAATTAATCAAGTATATTTTTGTTAGTTTTACTTTCTTTCACTATTTTTTTAGTGATTGCACTCATGAATATTTCATTTACTCCAGTTTAATGAAATAAATATATTCACATTTCCTGTGGCTACTAATGTATTTGGTTTTGAATATACAAGTTTATTATTTAATTTTCACTTGTTCTAATATTTTGTGTAACTTCTTTTAATTTTCATTTAATCAAATAGTTTTCTTATTCTATTTCCCCCTTTCTTAGCTTATTCTTTGTTTCCCTCTTCTTTCATGCCCTACAGATTACAACATGCATTCATGGTTTATTTGAGTATCATATAAATTTTCCAACAATTCAAGAACCTTTAGCACAGGACTTCCAGCCAAGATGGCGGCATAGATAGATACAGTTTGCCTTCTTGCAAAACCAAAAGAAGGACAACAACAAGTTTAAACACAAAAAAGTAACTAGAACTGCCAGAAATATTGAACTGTATGTAAGTCTAACTACCAAGAAGTTAAACCAGAAACATTCATCCAAACCAGTAGGAGAGGTGGAGATGGATAGCCAAGTGGAGAGGACTGCAGTGGCTGGAGGACCAGTGTGAGTGAGGTGGTGCCTGGTGGAGCAGGTGGTCCTACATTTGTGTGTGGATAAACTGGGAGGAACAACTGGGGAGCAAGACAGACTACATAACCCAGAGTTCCAATATGGGGAAATAAGGCCTCAAAACCTCTGACTGAAAAACCTGTGGGGGTTTCAGTGGTGGGAGAAACTCCCAGACTTATAGGGGAGTTCCTTGGAGAGACCCTCGGGGTCCTAGAATGTACACAAACCCACCCACCCAGGAATCAGCATCAGAAGGGCCCAATTTGCTTGTGGTAGCAGAGGAAGTGACTGAAAATCAGCAGACAGCAGAACAAGCAACACTATTCCCTCTAGGACCCCTTCTTCACATATGGTGTCACAACAGAGCCATGTGGTTTGCCACACCCTGGTGAATACCTAAGGCTCCGCCCCTTACCACATAACAGGTGTGCAGAGACAAAAAAAATAAAAATAAAAACCATGGCCCAAATGAAAGAACAGATCGCAGCTCCAGGAAAAATATAACGAAGCCACAAAGAGATAGCCAACCCATCAGATGCACAGTTCAAAACACTGGTAATCAGAATGTTCACAGAAATGATTGAATATGGCTGCAAAATAGAGGAAAAAGTAAAGGCTATGAAAAGTAAAATAAAGGAAAATATATAAAGAAGCAATGGTGATGGGAAGGAAACTGGGACTCAAATCAATGATTTGAACCAGAGGGAAAAAAGAAACATTCAACCAGAACAGAATGCAAAAATAAGAATTCAAAAAAATTAGGAGAGGCTTAGCAACCTCCAGGACATCTTTAAATGTTCCAACATCAGAAACATAGGGGTGCCAGAAGGAGAAGAGGAAGAGTAACAAATTGAAAACTTATTTGAAAACATAATGAAAGAGAATTTCCCTAATCTGGCAAAGGAAATACTTCCAGGAAGTCCGGGAAGCTCAGAGAGTGCCAAAGAAGTTGGACCCAAGGAAGCACACACCAAGGCACATCATAATTACATTACCCAAGATTAAAGATAAGGAGAGAATCTTAAAAGCAGCAAGAAAAAAGGAAACAGTTACCTACAAAGGAATTCCCATAACACGATCAGCTGATTTCTCAAAAGGAAACTTGCAGGCAAGAAGGGGCTGGAAAGAAGTATTCCAAGTCATGAAAGGCAAGTACCTACATCCAAGATTACTCTATCCAGCAAAGCTGTTACTTAGGATGGATGGGCAGGTAAAGTGCTTCCCAGATAAGGTCAAGTTAAAGGAATTCACCTTTGCCAAGTCCTTATTATATGAAATTTTAAAGGGACTTTTCTAAGAAAAAGAAGATCAAAACTATGAATATTAAGATGCCAACAAACTCACAATTATCAACAACCAAACCTAAAAAAAATAAAAACAAAATCTAAGCAAACAACTACAACAGGAACAGAATCACAGAAATGGAGATCACAAAGGGTTATCAGGAAGGCAGGGGTATAACGGGGGGAAAGTTACAGGAAATAAGAAGCATAAATAGTAGGTACAAAATAGACAGGGGGAGGTTAAGAATAGTATGGGAAATGGAGAAACCAAAGAACTTATATGTATAATCCATGGACATGAACTAAGGTGAGGGAATGCTGGTAGGAGAGGGTGTGCAGGGTGGAGGAGAATAAAGGGGAGAAAAATATGGGACAACTGTAATAGCATGATCAATATATTAGATTTTTAAAAAAGGACCTCAGCACATTAATTTTGCTCCCCACTGCCCCATTATTTATGCTATTGTCCTGGGTATTTCCACGAACACTTTAAATCCCACAAAACATTATTATCTATTTAAATTATGCCAAATAGTTACACTTTCTATTATTTTCCATTTCTACCTGTATTTTTGTATTTTCCTTCTGCCTTAAAAAAAAACCCTCTTTTACTCTTTTTCTAATATAGATCTGATAGTGATGAATTCTCTAATATTTTTGTTAGTCTGAGTTTTATTACCTTTGTTCTAAGGAGTATTTCTAGTGGTTGGAGAATCCTGTGTTGATGGTTGCTTTCTTTCAGCACTTAAAAATATCATTCTATTTTCTCCATTTTAAAGTAACCCTCCAGTTTATTTTTCCCTCCTTTAAAAGTGGTGTCATTCGCTTTTAAGATTTCTCTTTGTCTTTGCCTTTTACCTATTGGCTGCTGCCGGGCCTTGATGTTGGTTTGTTTTTAATCCTGCTTAGAGGTGACAGAGCGGATTTACATCTGTATCCTACATTCTTTGCAGTCTTGCAGACTCTCAGCCACTGTTCTGCTCATCAGAGCTTTAGCCCCATTCTCGCTCTTCTTTAACATGTTTACACAGACCCGAGACCTTTGTACCAGGTTCCATTAGTCTGGGACATACTTCTCAGTATTTTTTATCCTTCTATTCTCTCTATGCTTTAGAGCCTGGATATGTGACATCATCTTGCCTTCCGGTTTACTCATCCTTTCTTTCACTGTCTGTTCTTAAATTTATCTATGAGTTTCTAATTTCAATATATGTTAGGATATCTCTTGTTAAATTGTCTCATCATCTCATCTATCTTCTTGAATCTGTTAAACTTTTTAAGTCTATGTTTGATATCAGATTCCCACATCTGGACCACCCGTTAAAAGCTGTGGCAATAACCTGAGGCTCTTTCTGAGGTCCCCTGGAGAGGAGTTACTGCTTTCTGCTGAGCAGTCAGATTTTGGGTAGATCATCTCATTTCACTCAGGGACTGGCATGTTTTGGAGATGCTTTTTCATCTTGACAAAGACTTGTCTGTTTCTGGTCCGCCCTTACTTCTCAGGTATAGCCCTTCTGGGGAACGAACTGGATTTCTAGGGTGTTTACTAGTACTCCTCCTCTTCAGCAAGCCCTGATTTCTAATTTTTGTCTCTCTCAATCCGTACAGCAGTGAAAGCCCTCCTAAGCCTCTCAGACTCTCAGCTGTCACTTTATGTTTACTCTCCCAGTGTTTTTCCTCCACAAATATTATAAATTAGCAAATACCTCAAGGGGAAAACTGCCATGGACTGTCAAGCTTAAGAATATAAGACGAAACTTCTTCTTTGTTTTTGCCTCCAAAAGTTGCAGCTGCGTATCTTTTTCCTCTTCTCTGCAGGGAGGGTCTTACTGCCTGCTAGCCGGCAACAGTGTCCAGCCACACGCTTGGCTCTCTGGGTCTCTCCAACCAACTCTGAGGACATGTGAACTGCAGCCACACTCCAGCTCTCTCCTTGTGGGGACCAAGGTCCTTCCTGGGGCAGACAGTGTGACAGAGGGGCCTCAGAGCGAGGGGCCAGAGGACTGAGCAGCATTCCCTGAGGAGTTTGATAGGAAAGAGGGCCCCTCTTGATGCCCCCCATAGAGGGATGCAAGAAGAGGAAGGCAGGGTGGGAGGGGCTCCTTACGTCACTTAGGGGATGACACCCAGAGACAAAGAGCACAATTAGGAGGATGATGATAAAAACAACCACACAGACGAGGACAACTTTTTTGTGTGGTGGAGGTGGAGGTGGGGTGGGGTGGGTTTTTAATCTAATTTTCCCGGTTGCTTTCTGTGGCCAATTTTATCTTTAGCAGCCTATGCCACCATTACTGGAAGCAGAAAATTCCCTGCTTGCGTTTTAAGAGTAATTGTTCTCCTTTTACCTTAAAAATGCTCATTGTCTGCTTCATAGAAGTAGATGGATCTGGAAATGCACATAATTGCTGATGGCGCAATGCTGGTTTAGTGAAATTTCTCATCACAAGGCTCAAACAAGCTCTCAGTGAGTACTTCACATTTTTAAATCAACAGGTGTCCTTGGGGAGGAATGAGAATGGATGAAAGACCACCAGGAGAATTTATATTTATCTCTAATGGCCCGATTGTTCGGCATTTTAAAACTGCCATTAATTTCAATGCCAGTAATTCTTGATCTCGTGTGTTACACTCGGCCAGGAAGAGCATAGATCATTGAAAACCACAAATAATCCCATACCTCTTTTTGGCCATTAGTTTTAACCTTTCTTTCTGAATTATTATTTTTTTAACCAGAGATCTTACTTTACATAAATATTTTTTATGTTCAAGGGGATACCCAAACACACAAGCAAAGTCCCAAAGATGAGAGTAAAAGTGTGAAGTCAAGGATTCTAAAACATCTACAAATGAAAAAAATGTCTCCAATGCAAAGCAGACTTTGTAAGTGGTACTGTGTGTCAGGCACTTAAGATATATTTTTAAAACAATGACAGCCCCGTGAGGAAGATACTATATTCCTTTACCTGTCAGAAAACAGAGTCCCTGTGACTAAGGAACCTGTTCAGAGACATCCAACTGGTGGGTGGTGTTCCGAGGTAAAACAAAGCAAACAACCATGTCCTATTATTAATGGACAGATCACAACGTTCTTTTTAAATTCCAGGCAAAAAAAAAGAAGTCACCAAGAATACCCACCATGGTTTGGAGAAGATAAAAAGGTCAGTCTTTGAACGTTCAGGTTTTTTTTTTGCACGTATTATTTTCACCAACATTTTTATTGAGACAATTGTATGTTCTCATTCAGTCAGAAGAAGTAAATCTATGCCAGTGAGATGTCTGATTTCCCAGGACCTGTTTTCCTCCAACAGCATTATCTTGCAAAACCATCTCACAGTGTAACTTGTCAGATGGGTACTAGACTTATCCAAGTGATCGCTTCACAAGCTATATTGTACACCTGAACTGATACAATCTTGTGTGCCAGCTGTAATTGGAAAATAGAAAACGTTTTAAACTCTAGTACATCCCAACCAGGTTAATGGTATCCATTCAGTCCACCCATCTTGTTCCTATTCCTCCAGCATTACCTGTACTCCTTTGTGTGTGTGCGTGTATATTTAGTTCTACACACTTTTATTGCCCATGTAAGTACACGTACCACAACCACCTGCAAAGGCACAGAGGGTGCCAGCACCCCAAGGGTCCCACGTGGGATTCTGTTATGACCGCACCCACCTGCCTCACACTCTCCCTCCCAGGTTGCCAACCCCTGGTAATCACTAGTCCATTCTCCAGCCCTCAGATTTTGTCATTTCCAGACTAACACAAGTTAGTCTTGTGTTAGAAATCATATAGTGTATAATCTCTTGGTATTGGCTTTTCCCACTCAGCATAATTTCCTAGATTCATCTTTGCTGTCATATGTAACAACAGTTCATTCCTTTCTAATGCTGAGTAGTCAGTCTCCCATGTCTTAGACATGGTTTGGTTTACCATTCACCCACTGAAGAACACCAAGGCAGGCTTCCAGGTTTTGGCTTCTTTAATAAAACTACCGCAGACATTTGCATACAGGTTTTGTATAAATACAAGTTTTAATTTTTCTGGGATATATGCCCAATAGTGTATTTGCTAGACCATATGGTTAACTGCATGTTTACTTTTTAAAAATAAAACAAAACTGCCCAACTGTTCCCCAGAGTGGCTCCACCATTTTCCACTCCTGGCAGCAGCGAAGGGTCTACTCAGCATCTGTCTCCACACCCAGCACTTGGTATCGTCGCTGCACTTTCTTGCAGTCCCTCAGGTCGGTGTGTGGTGATATTTCGTTGCCGTTTTCATTTGCATTTCCCTCATGGCTAATGACACTGCTTGTTTTTTCATACTTTTTGCCCTTGTTTTCATTCTTCTATTTAGTACTGAGATCTACATTGTTATTGAATGGAAGAATTAAAAAACAACTTGATTTTTAAAGTCCGCCGTCATATTCTCTCATCCTTTGAGACTCCAGTTCTTCTTGACTAAATTTCTCATCCAAAATCCAGCAGACCGTCACTAAATCTCCTTACTCAGAACTGTGTTATTGTAAAGATGCTGGAATGGATATTGCATTTATAAACTTCTTCTGACAACTTTTTAATATGGAAATTTCAAACAAACACTAAAGTGAACAGTGTAGTGAACCTTCTTGTACCCACTGCCCTCAGCTTCAGTGATTACCAAAGTTTCACCAAAATTTTCATCGATCTTTCTCAACTTTTGTTATTATTATTAGCTAAGATATTTTTAAGAAATCCCTATACCATATAACTCTACCCACAAATGAATACCTGTTTTAAAAGATTTTTTATTTATTTGTTTGTTTTTAGAGAGGGGCAGGCAGGGAAAAAGGGAGGGAGAGAAACATCAGTGTGTGGTTGCCTCTCATGTGCCCCCAACTGGAGACCTGACCTGCAACCCAGGCATGTGCCCTGACAGAATCAAACTGGTGACCCTTTGTTCACAGGCTGGCCCTCAATCCACTGAGACACCAGCCAGGGCGGAATTAATACCTTTTTTGACAAGGTCAAGTCATGAAATTGTCTAAGCTACAAGACATAAATTGATTATGGAGCAAAGGTGCAAAATGCTTCTTTTTTATATTATTGAAAAAAATCAGTGCTTCAATGCTTGCAGAACATGATCGATTAGGCAGGTGTACTTCTTAGAATGTTTACTGAATTCTTTTTAACAGAATTACTCTTCTTCTGATCTAGATGCCACTGTACATATGGACAAAATGACCTTCAGTGTGATGGTCTTGATAAAGGGAGCAATATTCCATGACTTTAAAAAAGTCGTATGAGATAAACACTTGGATCGACTCTGTGGGACGGTTGTTTTTCTGACTTGAAGGCCTCAGTTTTTTCCTTCCACCATAAGAAATGGCTTTTCTGTCTATGCCTGAGTCAACGTTCATAAACACGTCCAGTTCTGCCGTCGGCTCAGATGTCCTTGAAGCCATTCTGTTTCTCTATGATCCTACCAATGACAAGGAGGTTGTGTCACGAGGGTTTCTTTTTCTCAAAACACAGCTGTAGGGTCAGCAAGTCCCCCTGCTGTGTGTCCTGAGTCGCCCCAGTATTTTCACCAACCCCTTCGGGACTGGGTGCCTCTATGTACCACCTTTCCACAGTGAAACTTCTACGACCGAAGGGCAGTCGCGCTGAGTGGTATGCCCCCTGCTCCTGATCAGGCCTGATCCGTTTCATATCCTTCAGTAACTCGGCCTCCTGAAACTCGGGTTGTCTCAGACCGAGCCCAAGAAATGGTTGGTTTTCGTCCTCCACCCGGTCCTTACAAGGAGTACGGCATTGTTTATAGCAGAATTCCTTTTGATTTGGTACAGATCATAATAAATCATAAATTACTTGATTTCCCATTGTTTTGTCTTTTGCTTTTTCATTGGTTTTTGATTATTGAGTCGTTTAAGCCTCTTTTTTCCAAACATGTTACCCATTTTATTGAACAACCAGTGGTCTGTTTATGATATCTAATATGAAGAACCTCTGAACAGTCCCTCATGGTACATACTTTCCTTCACGTAAAAAAATCTCAGCACGATTATGAGTTTACTTTTAAGTGTGTTATTTGATTAAGAGTTATCTGTCTCCACTGCACCTCCTCGGCGCTGAGCATGAAGGTGGCTCACAGCAGGTGCTCATGTCCTTTCAGCTCCACGCTCACACTTCCCTGCCTGCTCCGCTGTAACAGAGATGGGCCCTGCAGACAGGCAGTGGCCCCTGGCAGGATGCTAAGCTTTGTCAGAAGAAGGTGCTGGAGACAGTGAGGAGGAAGTTTTTCCTCCTGGCCTGGCGTTGCTCTCTGGTAAGGATGCTGCAGCTCTCTCCACCATCTGGCTGGCCCGAGCAGCACACACGGCTTCCGCAGCTTCCAGAAACCACGGCAGAATCGGCTTCTGCAGGTTCTGGCTCCTGCAGTGCGTGGTGGTGGCTGGGGGCCCAGCACCAGCAGCTCCCACCGGGCATCCCCTCGGATGGCCCAGCTGTATACACTGCCCCTGAGACAGTGCCCTGTGATGGCCTCCCTGGCTTCTTTTCAGGTGGCTTTGTAACAACTACTGAAGCATGGCTCTGCCCCCTGGGAGAGCGTCCTCTGGCACCCCAGAGGCGGATTTTCAGCAAGTTTTGCAGGCATGGCACTACAGTGACTTCTCTGAGATCTGTTAAGCCCCAGCTGGGTGCTTGCTCCCCACACGGTCTACGTCCCAGGCTTGGGGGGGTCTCTTCCTTCCATGCTCTATCTCCGCACTGAGGGTATGGCTGGTCCTTGTACCCACTACCCATGTGTTATTTCACGTTCTCTTGTTTTCTTACTTTCCAACTCCTCATCACTCCAACCCCATTATAATAATTTTTTTTTATATCAAGCTTTTCCTGTTTGACTTCTCTTTAGTTTCTGTCTCCTAATTGGACCCTGACTGGAGGGAGAGAGAGAAAGAACCTAAATGCTTACTGGCACATCACCAAACCAGTTTTGTATTTGATGTTATCATTTGCAGCTACAAATTGGAAAGGAAAAACTGAATTTTATAGGAATATGGTCTTGTACCACTGAACTGTAGTTCATTAATTCATCCACACTTTAATTCATTCACTCCTTTACTAAAAATTTATTGAGCAACTAGTTTACCAAGCATATGCTAATAGACTTCTTAGGATCATGAGAAAGTTGATAAATCTGCAGAGAATGCAGATGATCAAGCCAGTCACAATTTCCTTGAATATCAGCTTTCAGGAATACTAGACTTCAAGAGTGCCTGAAACTCAATTACACAATACTTTTCCTGTCTCTCTCCGTCCCTCAACTCCTACCAATGAATGAATGAATGAATAGGTAGGCGGGTCAATTTCTGTTCTTTACAATCTCATTTGCAGTTAATGCTGTCTAAATTATGATATCTTACCTTCATTTTCTTCTTCTTTGCCTTTAAATCTAAGGCACTCTATTAGATATACAAGGTCTGTCCAGATAAAGTCCAGCTATTGTTAATATAATGAGAATGGTTTGCGTGACATTGGTGTGACCTGGAAGCCAACCCGGAGGGTGGACTGGAGTGTACAGTGTGAGTACAACTTCACTGTACCAGTCACTGGGGGCAGTAGATGCCATTGAGGGAGCATGTGCACTGTGTGGCTGTCACATTCAAATGACTAAGCAAGTAGAACAATGAACCTGCATCAAATTTTCTATTAAGCTTGAACATTCCTCCACGGAAATTATTCGGATGATTCAAAAGTCTTTTGAGGACAGTGCAATGAGTGCGGCACAAATAAAAGTGTGGCACAAACACTTCAAAGATGGTTAAGAATCTGTTGAAAGTGATCCACGTTCTAGAAGGCCTGCAACAAGCAGAACCCCTGAGCATGTTGAACGTGTCCGGGCTGCAACCAACAAAGACTGGCAACTGGCAGTGTGAGAACTAGAGGCTGACCCAGGTATCCCAAATCCACTGTGTCCAAGATTCCAGTACAGGATGGCTTGAAGTGCGGCATGGCAAAATTAGTTCCGTGGCTTCTCTACCAGAGCAGAAGGAGCATTGGGCTGCTTTTGCTAATGACTTGATTCAAACCACTACCAATGACCCAGATTCCCTCAGCAAGGTCATGACCAGAGATGAATCACAGAACTGTGTGGAGTCCCCAAAGTGCCTACTTTAAAGGGGGCTGAGGCGTCATTGTCCTATGTGCATTGTTTCTTATATCTTGTACCTTCTTCAACAAATGTCTCTACTTTTCATGTCACATGGCTGAATACTTTATGGACAGACCTTTGTATATAGCAGTTTTTTAAGTTCTTATTAAATAATTTCTTCACCTTCTCCCCTGCAAGTTATATATTCCATGTGTTTTATTCTTTCCCCACAGTTTTATCCTTTTTGTTTTTTGTCTTCTTGGGCTTTCTCCAAGTTGGTCACATGTGCCCTAGTCAGTTCAAGCTGCTATAACAAATACGATAGACTGAATGGCTTAAATGTGAAACATTTACTTCTTACAGTTCTAGAGACTGGGAAGTCTAGATCAAGGTGCAGACAAATTTAGCATCTGGTGAAGGTCCCTTCCTCCATTTGTAGATGGCCTCCTTCTTGCTATACCCTCACATGGCAGAGAGAGAGAAGGCTCTTATACCTGTCCTGATTTCACCATGGCAGCTCCACCCTCCTGGCCACATCCAAAAAAGCCCCACCTCTAAATTCGATGACAACAGGGATTTTGGTTTCAACAATTGGGGGAGGGGCACAAACACAGACTCCAGAGCAACATCCATCCTAAATGGCATTTCTCTGTCAATCTCATGTTGAGTTCGATACTACTAACATAATAGAAATGCCTTTGCAAATCCTTTGGTCTTCTAAAAAAATTATGTAAATTTTCACCTTTAAGGAAACTTGTGTATACCAAAGATATAAATTGCGTATATACAGAGGATAGGAGTTACGGGGAGAAAGACAGGATGTCGAGACAGCACTGGAAGGCAAATGTTGATGGAAAGATTATGTAATAAGCACTTGCACAAGCGGTTTTAGAGAACAGTGTACATATGCACTAATACAACGATCAACCGTCCGATCCACACAGCAGGGTCCTACGGGTCTTTTCCTATGCAACCATTTCTGTACATACTTGAAATCTATAACAGTGTGTTTCTTTAGAACATCCTTCATTGATATTATGCTAATTCAGAGAGGCCTTGGAGGACCTCCTCCTGCTCATCGATTCTACAGTGAGCAATTTCCCCCATTTCCTCAGCTCTGAAGGAGCTGCAGCCCACAAACAAGGCTTTGGCTCCTCCCACTCTGGCCGACCTGCTGCTCCAGGGGAGGTGGGCGCCTCCATTCCTGCCAACTCATCTGACCTGGCCCCTCCCCCACAACCTGTCCCCTGGCAGCTTGAATCCTCTTGTCATTGGGAAGCCCCTGGATTGTAAATGCACCAACTTTAAGACAGGTAGATTTCCTTGGGCTATTAACTGCTGTTGATGTCTGTCAGCTGGATAAAACATGATTGATGTTGTTGTAAGTGATAAAAAAGCAAAGTGCATTTTAAAATTGATGGTGTTTTCAGACATACTGACCAGTGAAATAGAATAGAGAGCCCAGAAATAAACCCACGCATATGTGGTCAACAAATCTTCAACCAGGCTGCCAAGAATACACAATAGAGAGAGAAAAGTCTCTTCAACAAATGACGAAAAAACTGGGTGTCTGCATGCCAAAGTATGAAATTAGACCCTTATCTCATACCATACATAAAAATAACGCAAATGGATTAACGATCTAAACATACAGCCTAAATCTATAAACCCTAGAATAAAACAAGAAGAAAAGCTTCTGAACACTGGTCTTCTTGACAATAAACTTTTGGATATGACACCAAAGTACAGGCAACAAAAGCAAATTTATATATGTACATGGAACTCCTACAACTCTACAGCAAAAACTTAAATAACCCAATTTAAAAGTAAGCGAAGAATTTGAACAGTTCCCCGAAGAAGACATACAAATGGCCAAGAGATATATGAGACGGTGTTCATCATCACTAACCATCAAGAAAATGCAAGACAAATCCACAATTAATTATCGCCTCACACCTATTAGGATAGGTATTATTTAAAAAAAAAATAAGCCCCAGCTGGCATGGCTCAGTGGACTGAGAGCCAGCTTATGAACCAAAGGGCCAAAGGGTTGCCAGTTCTATTCCCAGTCAGGGCACATGCCTGGGTTGCAGGTAGGTCCCCAGTTTCAGTTGCGTGAGAGGCAACCACACGTTATGTTTCCCTTCCCCTCCTTCTCCCTCCCTTCCCTTCTTTAGACATAAATAAAATCTTTAAAAAATAATAATTGTTGACAAGGATGGGAATAAATTGGCACCCTTGTACACTGTTGGTGGGAATGAAAAATGGTGCAGACCCCATTGAAAAGAAATAATATTCACAATATCCAAGCTATAGACACAGCCCAAATGTCTATCGATGGATAAATGGATAAAAAAATTTGGTACACACATACGAGCACACTTTCAGCCATAAAAGAGAAGGAAATCCTGCCATATGTGCCAACAAGGACGGACCCAGAGGACACTCTACTTAAGTGAAAGAAGCCTGTCCCAGAAGGACACACACAGCAATGGGCCCACTGACATGAGCTACTGAAAACAGCCAAACTCATGGAGACAGTCAAATGCTGGTTCCTAGGGGCTGGGGGAGCGGAAATGAGGAGCTGCTGTTCCACACCACGAAAGTTCCAACCGTACAAGACTAGGTTGTAGAAATCTGCCATATTACATTGCCCCTACAGGTCACAATACTGCACTTATTAAGAGCATAATGATCTTAGTATAATAAATAAATTAATATTGGTGGTCCTATACGCAAAGAAATATAAAAGTAATGGCTAAATGTCCTCATCCGTTATGTCTTGGCCATAATGCCTTCCCACCCCTACACCCGCCCCCACAGGCTCCAACCCTGCGGCCAGTTTTCTTCTTTCCTCGGACCCGTGTTCTCTGGTGAAGGGATGGCACTAGACCTCACTGAGCAGTATTCTCTCCAAGTCGCCAGGAACATGCATCTGTAGGTTGTCAGTACCAACCTTATCTCCAGGGTCAAAAGGATGAGTCTGAGCCCCGACTCTGACTTTGAACATAGATAAAATTTACGCCAATGAAACCGATTGCAGACAGGTGTTCGTTCACAAAGACGGCACAGTGTCCCTCAGCCTCTCCTGCTGGTCAGTTGAGTGTGCGTCCCTGTGGTCCAAGTCACGGGCCTTGCATCTGAGCAAAGCTAGTAACTGCACGTCCTCCACAGGGGCGTTTTGCCCGGTGGGCACTATCAGCCTTTTTATTTTGACAAATACTCATGTCCTTAGAAACTAGGTTGTGCACAAGAGCTATGTGGACAGGAACCAAACTTCAAGACTTATCCCATTAAGTTGTACAGGTTGTGGACTCTGTATGGTAGCTCACTAGAGAGCAACAAGTCCAGTGCTATCCTGAACTGCCCTGGCAAAATCCAACGTTACCCCTGAAAGGCCAAGTTGATTCAAGAATTGATGGTCATGACTTCTTTCAGGCTAATGAAGTTAATTTTAATGGTGATAATAATGTCTCCCTGGCAGGTTATTGTGAGAAAGGAGTAAGACGGCCAGCACATTTCAGAGGTCTTGTAGACCATGAAAGGCTAAACAGGCAGTTCAGATCTCCTTCCTCCTTAGCTGCAGCCTCCAGCCTCCACCTCTTGCTTCTTTCTCTTTGCTTTCATTGCTCCTCCTCAGAGGCCTTACCTCCTTGTGTAGCTGAGGGAAACCCTCAGACCCAGCCAGCAACATGTTCCAAATAGTAAACGGATTCAACAAACGTATTTGGAAACCTACCACGAGCAAATCGTGGAGTTGTTATACTAATACAAGATGCTACAACATACACATGCTGTACCCTACATTCTAAAGTGAGGCCACTCTGCATACACTCTGAAATACCTGGTTGAGGATGAGTTAGACAACTCCGAAAACCTTACACTGAACACACAGAAGTGCTGGGAGTAAAGGAATGTGGGGAAGGCCAAGGGGTGGGGGCAGGGGCTGGGTGGAGCAGAGTAAAGGGGACAACGGGCACACCTGTAACAGTGTCAACAATAGTTTACAAAAATAATCATTAAAAAACAGGAAAGGAGAATTTCTGAGAAGATTTAAAGAGAGCTACTTGGCACTTTAACTCCAAGAAGGTGAAGTGGAAGATGCTATCCCCCATTCCCAAATTTTCTTTTGAAAATTTTAAGGGTAAGAAACGGAGTGCCTACAAATGCACGAAGTGCAAAAAAAGGACTGCACTGGGCAGCCGGCGCACCATGTGTCCATGGAAAGAAAAGTGGTCCCTACGGACCCCCTGTGGGTCATGCTACAAAAGAGTCAGGACAGTTGCCTGCAGTCCTTTCCAAGTAAACAGTCCAGAGTAGCACCCATCAAAGGTAGTAATGACCATGATCATCACACATATTTAACTTCCACAACCAAGTATCTTTTGTGTTTGACCGTGGCTTTGAGGAAGTGAATTGTTTTATGAATTAGTTCCCTGGTTCCCACTCTCACAGGACTTGCTGTGTGGCCCAGAGAGGGCGACTTCTTCGAACTTCTTTAGTCAGATGTAGATGACACTGAAGGAACCAGGAGACTTCAGGTACACGTCACACAGATGTGCATTCAGAGTCCATCGCATTTACCGTTATTCAGGCTCAAACTCACTTTAATGCTCAGTATGGTCTAAGGCGGGAAGGCAGTGGAGACATTGCAAAATAAAAAGGAACAATGAATAACTCTGGCCCAAGGCAATAGTATGGTACAGCATCTTTAAAAAGATCTACCCATAAGTAAGAAATGCACGTGATAAAACATGTGGTTTTGTAACCACATGTATTAACTATATCTTAGAAAATCATTGTAGGAAACAGTATACACACCCCATTTTAAAGATGGAGAACCTGAAATGTAAGAAACTCAAAACCATACCCTGTAAGGAAAGGGGGTGAGTGGAGAGAAACCCATCCATTGAATAAATCTCTGCCTCTACTCCCACGGGGATGGTTTTCAGTTGTGCTCACTACACTGAAATTGGAAGAAAGCCTCCACCCGCAACCTTACTACCCACCCACAGTCTTACTGTGTTCTGTGGACCCGGGTATAAGCAGCTTTGCTCATACTCTGCCTGACTTCTATGAGAGATCAGATCCTTCCTGGGATTGGAGGATTACGAAAGTTGAGTTCACACTTTGGTTGTAAGTGACAAAAAGGCAGCTCAGGGACATGTGCGGCTCATCTGCAGCATAGTCGGAGGGAGATGGGTCGTAGGCACATCCAGAACCCATCCTGGGTCGCAGGATGCTCCCTCCCTGCAGCTCAGGGACTTAGAGTGTTTCAGCCTCTTTCCCCCACACCAGAGTTCAGCTGGTAGAGTGTGTGCTGGAACTGGGGGCAGGGACGGGGGCAGGGGTGTCGGGATCAGAGTCCCAGGCTTATGGCTTAGTGACCAGAAAGGAATAGGAAAATCGGCTTCTCTCTCATTCGGTTTTTATACTCGGAAGAAACAACCTGACCGGTACATCCCGGGGCATAGAACCCCTGGGGATAAGTACTGTAGACAGAGGAGCGCTACCCAATATGGCACATCCTGGGCACACGCGGTCCTCGGCCGGGGGAGAGTCTCTCATTGGGGGGGGTAGCCCAGATGCTGAGCAGACTAGCACCGGAGCCAGCTCCAAATGCAGGCAAACTCACCACCAGGACACTAACTTGCATGTGTACCCAGAGAAATGTCAGATAAAAGCCGGGGGATAATCGATTTTTATAGACCACTGACTGGCTCTGATAAGGGGTGACGTGCAGAATTCATTTAGATAAACATTTCATTTGATTTTCATGAAGGACAATATCTTTTTTTTTTTGAAGAAAAGCAGCAACCTGAGTAGCAGCAGGAAAGTGTGCTGACTTTTGTTGTCCGCCACTGTCCTGATCTCGTGGCATTATCCCCACGTGCAGTCAACCACGCCAATGAGGAAAAGGACACTCACGTCAACCTGCAGCAGTTTGGAATATTTATTGCATTTCTCACCTAGCCATGGCACTCTTTAACCAAGAATACAAAGACATCTACTGAGGTTTTGCCAAAGCTGCGAACATTCTTAGAAGCATATTATCTTAAAGTAACACATTGGAATAATAAGCAAGTAAGTTTACAAATATAGCAACCATCAGTGACATATGTTTTTCCCAATTATAACTCTGGCATAGATATATATCATTCTCTAGACCTGACAAAGTCCAAAAAGAGCCATTTTATCGTACTGGGAAGAGTATGCTTTCAACCATGAAGCCAGTAGAACAGACTGTTTTATATTGGTGTGTGCTGCTCAAAAAAAAAACAAACAAAAATGCCTCTTCCCTGCCTCTAGTACCTTGTAGGACACACGGTAGCTGTATCGGAAGGGAAAGTGAGTTGCGATGACAACCATCACCAGGAGACGTGCACACATGCCTATACTGGGTGCTGGGGCGGCGCTGCACTCTGCTGGGCCTGCCACGCCCGGAGAACAGGCCTTTCGCCCGTTTGGTAGCCGGGATGCTTAGTGACCCCCGGGAAATGTCGGGTACGGAGGGTACCTCTAAGAAGAAGTCCCTTACAAAACCGAATCCACAGTGTTTCCTTCCTACCGATGAAAATGCGCCCGCCGCTCTTTGAATCCTGGATTTGCTCATCCTTCGGTACCATATTTGGGCAGAGTCGAATTAAAAGTGCTTTGTTCAAGGAAGTAGCCTGGTCAGAAGAAAGGACACTGTTCTGTAGAAAAAGGCATTCAATATTTAGAAACTTTTCTGACCACCAATAAGAAGCTTGGAAAGAATTTTTAAAAAAGAAAGAAAGAAACCTTGTGTGTTCACTGTGACTATGGATTCATGATAAATTATCCCACAGCCCTCTTGGCTTAAGAGCAAGTATTGTTCAAGTAGCCCACTGGTCCTCAGTAACACAGAGAAAGGCTCTGAAGGACCGTCTGGGTAGACATGAATACTGCAGATTCAAAATGAGGGCACTGACCAGGTCCGAGAGGACTCGGCAAAGGACTGATGGTTGGTGGGCGGTGGGCTGGTCAGTAAAGGCCACCTTTGGTAGGACGTCAGCACCAACGGGCCCGCACCATTACTCTTTCCCACGAACGAGCTACCTTCTCCCACACCGTGATGTTCCCACTTTCCTTCGTAGGCATCTGTTTAGTGACAGGCAGGATGGGAGGAAGGGAGGTGGCCTAGGACAGCAATGCAATCAGACAACCAGAGGCTCCCAAAGAAAAGTCAGAGGAGGCCGAAGGAATAACAGTACTTCTCCTAATCAAAATTCCCATGCAGTTGTCTTTCAGGACTAGCACGGTGCTGCCCCGGGAATCCCTGGGAGGAGTTACTTTTCTCTTCATTCTTTTCTTTACCACTTCGTTTGGAGGGAAAGGACGTCAATGAAACCCTTCCTGCCGGCCCATCTTGATACCAACCGCAGGCGACTCAGTGTAGGTGCCACAGAAGATGAGAAAAACCCAACGTGAGCACCAACTGTGAAGACATCCTTCTCAGCACTTAGAAAACAAACAAGATAATCATATTTTTTCTTTTTGTTTTTCAGTAAAATGTGTTAGCATGCTTGAGAGAACAGGCTGCATAAAGTATAAAATGCTAAAAAATCTAGTCAAAAACTGTTGGTTCCAGATACAAATATGATTACTGATGACCTTCCCATGAAATCCTATCTGGTTAAAATGAAAAGCACACAGCTTGGGACAAATGTTTACTCCCCACGTCAGGCCGTGATCTGCTGCATTGGCTTGAGCTTTGGTGAAACCTGGTAAAAGAAAAAAAAATGAGCAAATTATGAAAAACCTCATGGTGAAAACCTCTTTCCTTTCAATTTCCAAACATGAAGGACACAGGCAACAAGTAGCCTTCCCAGGAACATCGCCTGGCACTTTCTCGTTTCCTTCCATTCTGAACTGAGACGGAGAACTCCTCTTCTGCTTGCATTTCCCGTATGTAGGGGTTCTTAACGTTCTTCCGCTCCTGAACTAAGGATCATTCAGGTGGAAACAAGGAGGGGGAGGGGGAGCAGGGGGAGACAAGGGGGCCACATAACCAAGCTCTCTGATGAACAGGTCACCGAGCTCTGAGATCAATGCCTCCGAGACCTCAGTCAAGACGGACATTAAGGAGCATGTCTCAAACTCCTCAAAACAGGCCCAGTGAATTCAGTCTTGTTAAGAGACACTTAATGTGGTCTTTAGATTCACTGGGGCCAAAGTAGGTTTACAGTTGTGTGTATGGAACATAATAAATAATAACATAAGAATGAACTCAAGGGCTTTACGTATTCACAACTGCAAACCTGCTTTGCCCCACCCTGTGTTAATGAAGAGCTATACGGTCAATGACAAAGTTTTATAAAATTTCATGATCAGAATGGAAATGACATAAAGGCAGTAAAAAGATACCAAGTTATTACAAAAAGGAGGTAACAGCATTAAAAATATTAAATGTTGACTATATTTATGTTCAATGTATAGATCAGCAAATGCATTCCTAGGAGTCTTGAAGCAAAAAAATACAAGCGCAGGCCTGCAGGTAATGGTGGAAGAAGAAACCTAAATGTATGTGGTCTGTCTTCCTCTTCACCTCTTCCTCTTACACCTCTTCCTTTCAAGGTGTAATGCCAGATATAGATTTCTTCATTCAATCTGGCGAATACCCACCAAGTCCTACTAACAGTCCCCATGGAATGCATAGTAAAAAATATTTAAATTTAGGTGATTTTTTGAACCCTTCAAAGACATGGCAATTCAAGTGGGCCGAAGTAGTGTAGAACCGAAAAAGAAGATGCGTACCAAGAAAGGCTCCTGGTGGCTCACTGGGCTCAAAACAAAAACAAAAAGCACACAACTTCCCCCCACCCTGCCCCAGCAGAGCCTAGCAGCCGTTTCTCTACAGGAGCCTCTCACACAAACTGCACTTCAGAGCGAAGCCTGCACTGAACTACCCACCTCCGCACTGAACTGCCTGTCCCTTGCGTGTCTGCCACCTGAGCCACCCTTTCTAAAGGAGTTCCTCAGCCCTATTTCAACCAGCAGAACTGAGGCTTTCTCCACTCAATCCAAGCTGTACAGCTTCAACCAACCAAAGCGGCTCTATTCTGGCCAATCAGGACAATGTCTTTTGGACCAATGAAACTGCAAAGTGAAGATCTGGAGACTTCATTTGAATGAGGACAGACGAATCAGGGACCAGGAACAGCGTTCTCTGTCCACAGAAGCTGGCTCCCCTCTGACTCTGGGAGCGTACTTTCCCTTTCCACTGAAGACTGGGTCAGAGCAGAGTGGAGCAGGTGAGCGCAGGCCAGAGCAGACAGCACAGAATGGAGCAGACCAGAGCAGACCAGCACAACGCAAAGCAGACCGGCCAAGAGAACAGCAGAGCGGAGATGTCCAGCTGGAGAGGGGTCTGGCTCCCCGGCTGCCTCCGCGCCCTGCAGTATCACAGCTGAGATATTTAGCACCGAATAAAGTTTCCTTCTTCACCACACCCTCACTTGGGGATTCCTGTTGGCGCCGAATTGGGGCCAACAACCATCAACCATCGACTGACGCTAGCATTTTACCTTCCAGAAGAAACAGTTAATTGTTTGTTAACTGAATGAATGAACAAATGAATGAATGAATGAAGTGGGTTAGATAAGCTTCAAAGAACTAGAAGAAAGGTTTCTAACAGAGGTGGTCAGTGTTAAAAATATATATATTTTTTCGGTCATTTATAAATCTTTTCTCCATTAACACTTCATGATGTCAAGGATTAATATCCCCTTTTCTGTGTTCTTACTAAAAGAATGACATGTCCGGATAAAAAGGACCAGTGTGCCTTGGTGTAGAGCTGAAAATAAATGAGAGCTCATTCAGACTTGCTAGTGCCAAGAACAAATGTAGAATAATAGACAAAATAGTAGACGTACAATAAATAGACAAAAGTCTCAGCTCAGAACTTCAACTCTCTCAAAAAGAACAAAAGACATATGGAGTCAGTATTTAGAAAGTGTGTCTCATCCACAATCCATTTTCTTTTTTAAACAACAGAGCATCTGTGGAAATAATTTCATGAAATAAAACTTTGCTTTTTTGAAAAGAGATAATTTCTAATGGAGCCTTTATAGAATTTCCTTTAGAAGGAAATGACACCTGGCCTGGCTGGTGTGGCTCAGTGAACTGAGCAGCTGCCTGTGAACTGGAAGGTCCCGGGCTGGATTCCCAGTCAGGGCACAGGCCTGGGGTGCAGACCAGGTTCCCAGTACAGGGCGCATGAGAGGCAGCCAATCAATGTTTCTCTCCCTCTCTCTAAAAGAAAATAAATAAAATTTTTTTCTAAAAAAAGAAAGAAAATGACACCGTAGTTTCCTCATGAAACATCTGATCCTTTTTCTTGTCCTGTTGGCCCTATTTTGAGCTCTTAATATCATTTATATCCTCAACGTGGAAACTGAGTTTCATCAGAAGATGAAGCTTGACATAGACTGAATTGGCCCCTGTGTTTTTTAATGAAAACCATCTACTAAACCACCATTTTTCATTCTCTTCTCTTACAGGCTCATCAACATTGAGAACTCACACAAGCTGAAGCAGATTACCCTGCCAAGGTGATCTACAGGCTAAGCATAAGACTATGGGGTTTACTGTAGAAGATGAGCCAATGATTTGTCTTCCCAGTAGTCCACTGAAATCCCAAGAGCATACTATTTAATTCTGATATAAGGCCAGTTCCTCAATAGTTATTGAGGGTATAAATTTACTCAACTTGGCAAAGAATGTCTGCAGCTGGCTTCTTTCAGATTCCATTGCAAACATAAAGATAAGTAGTGTTCTGAATGTTTTGCCTCTGGTGGTTTCAGGTGTATTTCTGCCTGGAGAACAGGACCGCGACCCTTGGGAGTTGTAACTGTGCCAATTTGTTCTGTTTTATTGACCGTTCATGGCCTTCCGCAGGAGCATGGACTGTTTTGCTCTCAGCCACAGGGAAAGCAGCTCAGAGGTAAAGGCTCACCTCTGTGTAGAAAGCCTGAGGCTTTCCAGGGCTGCCCGGAACTGGGGACCGAGGTCGCATCCACCCGCATCTGGAGAGCCTGCCCCGGCTGTCCACCGAAGCCACACCCTCCATCCCAGCCTCCACCACGACGGAGATATTTTTACCTCTCCCAGCCCAGCTCCTCCCTCATCTCTGGATAGACTCAGAACTCAACCACCAAGAAACACAGAGGAAGATCCTTTTCTTTGTAACGGCTGCATTTTGAAGGAGAGTGATCATAAGGAACGAGCTCTCTGTCCATTGTAAGCGGGCTTCTCTTGCTGTAAACTACTCCTGCCCAGAATAGTATTTTGGGAGTGTGGGGAAGGTTCCAGAAATATAGCTGCTATTTGCATTTCTATGACAAAACTTCCACAGCCTCCTTTGGAGTTCCAGACATATTCAGTATATGGCCCTTGAGAGACTTTCCTACCAAATGAAAAAAAAAAAATCTCCCTTTCAACTGACACGATATCATAAATATGACTCACCGCATATTCATTCATCTCTAACAAATTTTTTAAAAGCTGTTTCCAGTGACAAGTAAAGGTCGCAACTTCCGCCCCCATTTTCCGCTGCTGCTGACTGCTCTGTGGTGCACAGCAAAGCCATAGTGACTCTTTTTTGTTAAATGTCCAAATAGTTCATTATAACGGTTATTTTTTAATACACAGAAACCACAATTTTGTCATGTCCTATTATCCGAGGCTGTCACACTTTTCTTTTTCTTTGAAGTTCTCCTCAATCAGCTTGTAGCCACATTCTGTACATGTGGCCATTCACTGGCCCATTTGCACAGGTGTAAGGGACTTGTATCGACACATTTTCACAACTGCTTTGACCTAGGTTTTGACTTTTCCTTATTACACAACAACCTGGGTGTTCCCTTCTAGAACATTCACTTTCCATTATGCTATGAAGGCTAACCAGGCTTCTTCTCAAGCACAAGTCCTGAGTGACTTTGCTGCAGTCACACGTGGAATAAACGCGACCTGTACTGTCACAATCACACAGAGTAGCTTGTGAACTACAACACAAAACACCCTCCGAAATGTCAGATCAGGAAATGCTGTGCTCAATGCACTTTTCATATGCATGTATCTCGCTGATAACCCAGCGATGGAGCAGAACATTGTATTAGTCAGTGCACTCCAGCGCCTGCCTCACAGAGAACCACCCGCTGTAGCGATGCCGTCGGCCAGGGTCCAAACAGGTGCCCGATCGTCGGACCCTCCAAAGCTAGTTCTTTTGAGGATGGTGGTTCAACCGGCGCTACACCTTTTCATTCCCAAGACAACACTGACGTACAGATTGACATCTCACCTCATCTGCAGGAAACACCATTACATGTCCACCCCAGGCCAGGGGAGGTGACATTGTAATGGGAGGGACCCTCCAGATAGTTTTCAATGTATCGAAACATGGAAACAGGCATTTAAAAATGACGACAAAGCAGAACAGTAAAACTATGTTTTTCATTCTTGATCTACCCACACGACTAAAAAAGAAACAGAAAACAATGAGGGTCTTCCTTTGTATATTCCCTTTGGCAGCAGAAAACTGAACATTTTGTGGATCTCAAATATGCTGCCTGCTGAAGAGGAGGCCCACTCACCCAATCCAGGGGGAAAATGAAGAAAAGCTGATTAAGTAAGAATTGTTTTCTTTTATCACAAGAGTAAGGAATTCTAAATACTTAGAGACAAATCCGGTTTTTACCCCCTGAAGTTATGGAAAAAGTAATTAAAGATGTGTGCTTTGTGTGAGGTATTGCTAGCAGACTTCTTTTCTCCAAAGAGAAATTCAGAAAAGGTTAATAGACAAAGACCTTCATACAGTACCAGAAGCAGTTGTATGTGGGTAATTAATTATGCAGCAAAATTGTTTTTACAGAAATTTGCCATGCACTGACAGGCACCGGCCAAGGGTACGGCACCTAAGGAAGAAATGTATGAAACACATGCTTTATCCAGTAAGTCTGGTTAAATTACTTTCTCCAGGATGCGAACTGCAACGGTTCCCAGTATTATACACATATTTCATTCTAACTGGTAGACCTGTTCTTACAAGGGTATGTGAGAAGCAAATTCTTGTCCTTCACTTTCTTTGGGGACATTTCGCCTTTACTGCTGATTAACTTCGAATGGACTGAGCCATCTCCTCAACCCCCATTAGGTAGGTGATGGGTGGTTTATAGAGAGGCAATTCCAGCACAAATAACTCCCCTTTTATTACAAAATCACAAGCCTGTAATTCTGTGACATAACAATATCATACTCAAGCACACCCTAGGACATTTTAGGTGAAATGCTCAAATTAAAACTATAAATTATTACACCCATATTATGACCCTACCAACCACACTCAAGCAGGTGTGACCTGACAGACCCTGTATATTACAGTATTATTCTCTTTGCTTTAAAAAGGGATTTGGAGATTTCTCAAATGGACACAGTTATCTACTTTTGTAAGTCAGAGTTTCTATGCACTAGGCTTTTCTGAGGTGTAGGCTACGCCTATTTTGTGACTGTCATCTGGTGGTGTCAGAAGCCCAGCATTCTAATAACATCAACAGATGGGACAATTAGGCACAGAAGCTAACCGAAGAGAAATTCATAAGCCACAGACAGGTTTAAAAACAAGGAGTATCAAGTCTCTGTGTGCAGCCCACATCAGTTCACCACGCGTACCTACCGCTGACATGTGGCCCAAGACAGAGCGTTGCAAGGGGCTTGACAGAGAGCAGCTCCGAGTTCAAGCTCGCTTGACCTTCCACTTCCAGCCCCTCCTGTGGTTCTGCCCATTCCTGCTCCTGACGCCTGAGCCAAACCCTGGCCTGTGAGTGTGAGCCTGTTCCTGCTCCCCCTGCTCTCATCTGGAGGCCCCTCCTTTCCATGGCTGGTCTCTGCAGAGGTCAACCCCGAAAACGGTACCAAATGAACGGTTCACATCCTGTGAACATTCATCAAGCTGGTGAGGCAGGACAAGCGGCTGCATTTGTTCACGGAAGCACTTACCGCAAAATCACACCCTGTGCTCCTTTGTATGTCGTCCACCGTCAAGCCTTCCCAGAGTTCAATCAGAGTCAGCCCTTTCTTGTTGTCCACGTCAAACACGGCCTGTCAGAGTCAAGAACATGGCGATGACGATTGCCATCAGAGTCAACGTTTTATAGCATGAGACAGAAACAAGCCCTCAAGTTCTTAAAGGAAGGATCAGACCCAGCACAAAAGACTCCGAAAATGAGCCAAGAAAGAAATGCCAACCATAACTATTCCATTTGGGTAAGAAACAAATGCCGGTGACTTTGCTGGCAATTGGCTGGGGAGCACTGCTGATGCCAGAGAGTGACAAGTGGTGGCTCTGTATGGCACTTGCTACTGTTATAACCAGTTTTTCATTTTTTGAAGAGTTTGAGGGGAAGGGAGAGAAATATCAATGTGTAAGAAACACATCAACTGATTGGCTCTTGTACATGTCCTGACTAGGGACCGAACCCGCATCCCAAGCACGTGCCCCAACGAGGAATCTAACTGGTGACCTTTCAGTTTGTGGGATGGTGCTCCAACCAAGCCACATGGGTCAGGGCTAACCAGTTTTTTAAACGTTACTTTACTCTGGTTAGGTCTAATAACTCTGGTCAACACTTCAATTTGATGATTAACAAGTGATTTGAAGAGAGGAAAGAATAAAGGAAAGGAGGAGGAGACATTCAGAAGCTGAAAGCCCAAGGGTGACTGGGGGAAGCTGGTCAGTGCTGCTCGGGAAAGAGTCCAGGAAACACAAGCAGGTGCTCTGAAGTGGCTGCGAGTAACTACAGGGCTGGCCTGGCCCTGGGAGACCCCCCCCGCCAGGCACACTGTAAATATTAAAACTTTCCCCAGGTCCTGTAAAACCACATAGGTGGGAGAGGGTAGCACAGCCAGGGGAGCTCCCTGTAGAATGCAAATGAATGAAGGTGCCTCCGTCCGAGTGGGGGAGGAGGCTAACCTCCCCCCAACATTCCCTCACTACACGCTGGTGGGCAACACACGGTGGCCGTGGTGGTGCCAGGTGGTCCAACCTGACCCCTGCAGGCGGACTTAGCCTGTTGTTCCTGATTTGGAGCACATGCTATCACACTTAGTTATGTGACGACTGGAGTAGAAGAGACTGGCCAAGTCACTTAGTGTAACTTCCCACCCAAGAAGTCTTCCAAACTTTCTACTGAAATGGTCACTGGGGCTCTGCTTAGAAACTTCTAGAGGCAGGCGGCTCACCTGTCCCAAGGCAGACTGCGGAGGGGAAGCTCCAGGCATCGGAGCCCAGACTGCTCCCCTGGGACCCTAAATGCTGGTTCCTGGCCCCGTTTAACAGGCACTTCCCCTCTCGGTTTTCTGCCTCCTCAGACGTTATGGTGAGACTGCCCAGATCGTTCCTCTCCTGCAGGAGAGGACTGACCTCGCGTTCAACAACAATATCATTTCAGGCTTAAAATCTTTATTTTCAGCTGGCTTGGAAGTCAAACCCTCGAATGTCGTTTTTAAACACGCTCCTGGTTAGGAGGCTGACAGGAACACACACTTACAGAGGGAAGAAGCCAGCTTAGAGCTTTGCTATCTTTGGTGAAGATAGCTTTGCATCTGAAGAAGGATATAAAAATAAAATAATAAAATAAAATAATAAACAAAGAAAAATCCCTCTGCCTCCCAAGGTCATTACCCAGGACAAACATAATGACAGTCATATTCTCCGTACCTGGCATCTGCCTGGGACAGAGCAGGGGCCCAATGCTCTTTCTCCTGAATGGCTTAACTTATTCTCACCTGCGTGTGAGCCCCGATCAAAGCCCCCAGATGCTTATCTGTCTCCGGTTAATTGCTATTTCTCCCCAGTGACACACTTACATTCTCTATTTGATGAATTCACAGATAACTTAGCTGATTTTGCTAGAAAAGATGGTTTAAATTAGGAGGAAATATTTCCACAAACTTACTCTTTGTTTACACATTTTTATGTTTCTAACAAAACCTTTTTATCAGCAGGAATATTTATTTGGAGAAGGAAAAAAATGGCCACTTAGGAATGTCTGCAGGATGCATTAGGTTATTTAATTCCAAATTGACAATTAAAATTTTGTTTAAATGAATCCTTTTTCTTTGCAGGAAAAGTGTCTGGAGCACTGTTCATACTGATACACTTTTCTGTGTGCCATAAACAACTGTAAATTTATCAAAATGGAACGAATCAGAGAAATGAAGCCTCCAGATTATGTTATTTCGAACAGGCAGGAGGGATTCAGGGAGGAGATGACGATGGCATTGTGAACATACGGTTTCAGTGACAAGGGGGAGAAACTTTCTGGTAAACTGAATGACTGCTTTCACAGAAACTTTTATTAAAATCCTTATCCGACCCTAACTAGCTCTTGAAGCCATGTACCGGATGTAACAAGGCCAAGCATCTGTTATTTACTTCAGAAACATTTAGGAAGATTCTTATCTAGTGGTACAAAGTGGCGGCAAAAACCCGATTAAAATGGAAATGAAAACCTAAAAGTTATACGATATTGTTCAACTACCAAGGATAGTATTGCAACTGCTCTATTTATTTTGCATATGAATACATTGTTCTATTACCACCATACAAGTCGACAAAGCTGCTAACCAGGGCCTGGGGGCTGGTGAAGAAGGCCCTCTCACCACCTCAGCCTAGCAACAGGACACTTGGACATCAGGGTCAGATCATCTGCAGAGCCTCCTTCAAATAGGAGACTGACGGAATGTTCCTGGAGACTGAACATGGAGTTCCAGTCCCACATCTGCGGTGGCAGGACTGTCCCCATTTGCTGTCTTAGTGGCAGTGCACTGTCACTTACTCCCTCAGCGAACATTTATCCAGCGCCTGCTGCACAGAGCAGGGGGGGTGCGGTGGGGGGGGGATGTGCCCACCACTTTCCCCTGAGGTTCCTGAAGTTCCGCACTGTCCGCCTTTCACGAAACTCAGTTCTGCTAAAACGTCATCTACAGTCCGGGCTCTGCTTATCCCCAGGTGCTGATGAGTCCCCAACTTTGTTCCGAAAGTGATTTTTCTTCTGGGCTCCACGTACACACCCACAACTCTCGGCCAGGCCCATCTGCCTGGATGCGCAGGACGCGAAGTCGGTCAGGAATGTCCTCTTGAGAGTGTCCGAACGAGGCTCCTCTCTCCTGCCCCGTCGGGTTCCACCGTTCTCCTCCTACAGCCCCAGCTCCCCTACAGACGCCGCAGGCCGCCACGCCTCCAGCCAGAAAACGCAGAAATCGCCTCTGCAGTCACGTCCCGTTCCTCCTCGAGTTAGGTGGAGTTCGTCATTAAACCCCTTTGAAGCTGTTTCTGTCCCGGGCCTCAGGACCTTGACCTTTCTGGCCCAGGTCGCAGAATGGGCCTCGTCTCTGGGCTCTGTCTCATCTCTTCTCCTCTCACTCTACACGAAAGCTGCAGTGATCTTTCTATATCACAGACCTAATTAACTGTGTCCCCAGCCACTAAGAATCACGGAAAGGCTCCCAGATACAACCCAAACTTCCCAGCAAGGCATTCACATTCCGTCCTAGCCGGGTGTCTTTTGAAGTCCCCTCAGCGTCAGCCTTCTGAACCTGGCCACGCCTTCCTTCCCTGCTGTTCCACTCACGTGTGCCCGAGTGTGTCGTGTTTCTTTAACACCTGCATGGCTCCGCCTCTTTTGTTTCCCCTTGGCCCGGAAGAGCTTCTTTGGTCTTATTCTCACTCGTAAAACTCCTACTTGTCTTTTGAGACTCATCACTCAATCTGCCAGTTCTCGCCAGGAAAAGCTCAGCACATGCCTCCAGCAGGCACCAGCCATGGGTGGGCAAGTGCCACACGAAGTGTTGAATGGACAGAGTCTTCTTGCGGCAGAGCTCAGAGGTCCATGCTAAGCTACAGTGAGTCCTGGGGCTCAGTGAAGCACCCAGAAGACTTGGGGTTGCAGAGGGCAGGGAAGACTTGTAGAAAGAAATTTACAGCTGAGACATCAAGACGAGGAACAATCGGCCAGATGGATGGGGTGCGGAGACTATTCGGAGGAGCGAGACAGGGTGTGCAAAGAAGACCGTGGTCGGGGCACTCCGTGTGGCTGAAGTGGGGCCAGAAGTGAGAAACTAAAACTGGAGGGGGAGGGGTACCCACTGTAAAATGCCTTGCAAGACACAGGAAAAGCCAAGCTTTCTCCGCCACATCCCCCAGGCTGTTGGGCAGCCTCCCCCACGTTCCTGCTCCTCCCTCAGCACCAGCTCCCGTGGCCCCCATGGCCTTTATCGTGTCTGTCACTCTAACAGCTGCCGCTGGATGCTCGCTGTCTGCCCCTGCCGAACGTGCTCCTGGGGGCGGGGCCACCCTCCGCCTTTCTGCGGCCATCGTTGGGAACAGTCTAGTTCAGTGAAGGTTCTCACAAAATGCTCAGTAATGAAGGAACAAATAAAACAACAGTGTGGGTGGAGAAAGAGGGTATAAAGGTTTTTTAAATGGAACATTAAATAACAATGTCGTGTCACAAGAAAACATAGGTTATTCAAGTGCCAGAATGAATGAATGGTGGATCACTCTGGGGATGAAACGGTGAGAGCGGAGATGGTCAGAAATCTCCTCGTGATCAAGCAGGAAACTGGACTGGGGTTAAAGGGCGGGGAGGGCTGGGGGAGGCGGAGGGCTGGGGGAGGTACTGCAGGCAGGAGCCCCGAACTGAGGACAGGGGCAGGGCACGCAAGGACAGGGGGCAGGCCCAGGGCCTATCGGGAGGAGAGAGGATGGGGGACAGTGTGGCTGGAATTATCGGTAAAGCTGTACGAGATCAAGGACAGCTTTGTCTCTATTTTCAAAGTACAGCTGACCTTTGAACAACACAGGAGTTTGAGGCACTGACCTCCACACGGCCAAAAATTTGCGTGCGACTTTTGACTCCCCAAAACTCAATAGCCTATTGTTGACCAGAAGCTTACCAAGAGCAGAAACTGTCAATGAATATGTATTTTGTATGTTATATGTGTCATATACCATATTCTTGTAATAAAGTAAGCTGGAGAAAAATGTTAAGAAAATCACAAGGAAGAGAAAATACATTTACAGTTTTTATTGAAAAAACCTGCGCGCGAATGGACCCACACAGTTCGAACCCGTGCCATCCGAGGGTCGACTGTAATGGGTCCCTGTGAACAAGTGCTGCCCGCGGTTTGGGAGCGGTTCCAGGCGCGGTGAGACTCAGGGAAGCAATCCCGAGATCACACATCCTGCTCTTATATCCACTTGCTCTTCTACCAAGGCTTCTTTGTGGAATTCCACATAGGAAGTCATGGGGAAAGGCAGCATTTAGAACAGAACAGCCCTTGAAATGTGGCTTCTGCAGAGTCTGATGACCTCCCAGGCTACTTCCAAGGGCTGCTTTGGGGCGCTGGTTACCACTTCCATGAGGGCGAGCGACCAGATTAATGCAGAGACAGTCTGCTGGGCTCTCGGCAAAGGAGCAGCATCATTAACAGAAAAACCAACCAGCCAACGAAGCCTGATACAGAGAATACTGTTTGGTGGTTTCATCAAAACGCTGAATCAAGAAGCTGACACCCTCCTTGCTCACTCAGGTAGGAGAACTACATCTTTCCTACACCGGTGCTTCAACTGCGGGTCGGAAAGAAGGTGGCAGACAGCTGCCTGGGGCTTCTCTCCGATTGGAGCAGCTTCCCATTGAGCCATTTCTCTGTCTGAGAAGAAATCAATGCAAAACACTGAAGTCCACTCTGCACAGGAGGGCAGGAGACAGGTGCAAACCACAGACAATAGTCACCGGTTCGCTGTGGGCTCTGCCCCGCAATTTGCACCCACATGAGTAAAGCCCGACTTTTTCTGAGTTTCCTAAGCTAAAATCCAACAATTCGTACTTGTGATTTGGGAAAACAAAGAAGAAAGGTAGAAATAATAAGTGTATGGTGGCCTTTGTGTATTTACAGTCCAAGCATAATGACCAATAAAACTTGACTGTATCACACTGTCAAAATGACTAAGGACACTAATTCAATTCTGCGTGCCGATGCATATTTCCAGGGAGTTGCACATTACAAATTCTACATTTCTAAACATTAAAGTGATGAATTCTCGTATTCAGTCCTTCCACGGATCGTACTATTAAACTAATCCTACAACTACCAATGTAATACATTTTCAGAAGGTAACAGAAAAGAATCCTAAAAATGCTTATAAATAAAAATGGTGGTGGCAGGCAGAGGAAATAAAAAGACAAAGGCACTTTACCTTTTCAGTGATGATGCGGTTGACACATTGTTTTCCAGTTAGTGGCAATGTACATTTCTCCATTATTTTATGTGCATTTCCCTGTTTTAAAAAAGACACATTGAAAAGAGAGGTTAGGGACCAATTTTCACTTAGGCCTGATATACCTACAGGCAGACAGGAACCATCAGAGAAACTGTCTCCCGAGTGTAGGCTGGTTCGGAGGCTTCGCACACTCATGCTTCTACTGTCTCTGGGGGCAGCTTGGGTCCCTCAAATGGTTTAGGGAGGACACCACGTGAATAGCCAAGGGCGTGACTGATGTACCTGGGAACCACCCTGCAGTGAACGAGGTTTCTCAAGCCCTCAAGCCTCACTCCTTATGTCATGGAATGAGGAGTTTCACTTTTTGTACCTGGCTTATTATTCTCTTCCAGGGAATGGGCTTCTTGACAGACATGAACCAGTATTTATCAGAAGTAGGAAGGAAGCACACACAAAATACAAATGCAGTATGTCCCTTTAAAAATTTACTTGTTAAAAAACTAATATATCTACAGAATCCAGCAGTCCTTACCCCCCTCAGTACCCTTAGACCTGCTCTCAATAGGAATCAATTTTAATGTTTTTTGTGTGTTTTCTTTTATATCATTGGCATACCTCCATACATTTCCTTCCTCCCTCTGTAGTTTAAAATACGAAGCTGGCCACCCATGCGGATTCGTGGGTGATCAGTTGCAGGTGTCACCAGCTAACTCCTCACGGGGGCCGTGCAGACTCCACCCCCTGTGGCCCACCTCCAGCACCCCCAGCTCTGCAGCGGAGCTGCCACAACACACACGCACCTCCCGGTCAGCACTCCCACCCCACCGATGAAATGCCTGCAGTGGCTGTTCACAGCCAGGCCGGGCAGCGCCGTGAAGCGAGACTGCAGCCACTTTCTCAAGCAGCTCCGGGCTTTCCCTCCAGTCTGAGCCTCCTTTGTTCACTGGCCTAAATCCACATGCTTCCCAAATTTTCTCTAGCCACGGTTCCCTTTCTTCAACCATAAAATAAAAGAGAGACAGTGTGGAAAGCAGGCTTTGAGCCATTAACCCCCTGCCCCACCCCCACCCCCCAGATGTGGTGGAGACACGGGTTCTGAGGATCTGGTCTCCAGGTCATTGTCTGGTCTCCAGGTCATTCATTGTCTCCAATGGCAAGAAGCTCCTTTCTAAGCAGCAAAGCACCAGGAGCCCGAATTAGTATTTCCCTTGAGGCTGACGGCTAACCTACCACACTCTAGACGTTCTACTAAAAATGGCAAAATGCTCTGATTGCCTCCTTTCTGGGTCTGAAAGCATCACACAGAATGTCACCATCATCTTGAGCCTTCTCAGTGTTCACCGGCTGCGACAGGCACCTGCCACCTGGCTCCTGTCGCTCTCAGAAGCGCTCAGACCAAGTGCATGTCATAGGGAAGCAAGGGATTCCGGATAACTGGGGCTGACAGAGAGGATCGTACTCCTGTGCTAACCTGCCAGCTCACCAACACACCAGTGATCAAAAGGTTTTCGTGCACCAAACCCAGCGCGTGGCACTGAAGGAATGCACTATTTTCTGAATGAATGAGGTGGAAAAGGGAAGTCTACTGGGAATCATGGGTGGATTTCAAAAGAGGATAAACTCTATTACTTTAATTATTCAAAACTAGTGCTAAATACATATTAAGTGGTTAGACATTATACCTTTAATAACAAGTTATATGCTTCTGGATCTTGCTGTATAAGAAAATTTATAGCTGTAGAAATAAAACCTCATTTTCACTTCATTTTTAATGATCTCTTTTCCTTTCCAGATTTCAAAGGAAGTGTGCACGTGTCACAGAAGCTTAATTAAAGAGCTGAAATTAATGATGACTATTCGAACTTCCACAGTTGCCAGGTCTCCTTACATGTAATGTAACCGAAATAGGGCCCATGGCAACAAATTCCCCGTCTGTCTGTGAACCAAGTGGGCAACCTGTGAGCCTTGGAAGGACATTCTCTGCAGGGAGCTCTCACTTTTCTTCTCATTATTTGAGCAAGATCTGCATCTAGCGTGAAAGCAGCCCCTTGGATGTTAATAAACAAACCAACTCTGCTTTTGGAGGAATCGTGAATTTCGGCGGACAGAATTAACTGTACCCCACCAACAGAGGCCTTTAAAGATCCCTTTCTGTGTAAACGGCAGAGCCTCTGGGCCACAGTGCAGGCTGCAGCCAAAGGACCCACGAGCAAAGCCTGACTCTGCTCCACGCGAGCTGTGGAAGGCTCCTGGGCTGCCCCGCCGACACCAGGTTCTTGGGAAGCTCGACGAGACAGATGCATGTGCGGAGTACTCAGTAAGTGCTCAATAAATGTTAGGTAGGGTCGGACTGTTTCTACAGTTTACATCGAACATATCTACAACCTCCCAGCTCTTAAGTTCCTGCATAAAGGTGGCCTGAATAGAATTCCTGAGACCCACAAAACCAATGAAAACGCACCACCCACGTGGGCAGACCACAAGGCAGGCCTACGAAACAGGCACCACATGTAATCCTGCAGTGAGAACAACGTAGCTAGGTGACCCCACTTGCGTTTGGCTCCAAGACATACAGAGCCCAAGGAGAAAGAGAAAATGAAATGCAGAAAGACTTCAGAATGTCACGGCTTCAATATTCAACAACAGCCACGAAGCTGGGGGATGAGCCACCCCACTCTGCACGCTCTTCCAACCATGCCGGGCTGAGCCCTGCACACGCCGGGGCAGCTGCGTAGATTAATGATGCACAAAGGAGGCATAAATGATGATACCTTAGCATTTAAAAATAAATCCTAAAAAAAAGGAGACACAGTGTAGTGTGGTAGCAAAGAACACCATACATGAGAAGCCCAAAGGCCCAGTTTTGCTTAACTCTGTCACTTCTGTCAATGACTATTGGGTCCCTTAAATCCTTTGTGCTGTAGTTCTCTCTGACTGCCTCGTTTCCCTGACTTAGGTCCCCAGAGGAACGGAATGAACTGCTGGGGCGGCGCCGTACACGAGGAGGGGCCGAAGCCACGTGCAAATCCCTGGGGTGAGTGGTTCTTGCTCATTTTATTACCGGGCTGCTCTCCCCACAGAGAAATGTCTGAAGAGGCAGAGGAGCAGCTGTAACGCTGTAAAGCACAGCGTTACAGCTGCTGAGGGTCCTGACTTCAACGAGCCCCAGTCTGCGGGCTTCGCCATAACCTCGGTGAGGAGCCACGTCTCCTCCTTCCACCTGCTCCCCCAGCTCTTTTCTCCTCCGCCCCCTTCAGGGCCGACAGGCCTGATGCCAGCCCTAAAAATCCAGCCTCTCGTGTGTGCGTGACTCCAGGCCTTAGGACTCTCTATTTGCTTCATGCTGACCTGGATTTTATTCTTCAGGTATCTGCGTGAAGCACAGGGCCTAAATTCTTCAGAAAAAGACAGCTGTGGTTAAATGATAATGAACGCCCTTGTTATCATTACAACAAGCTTCCTGCGCTCACCAAAACTTAGCCCCAAAGAGCGAGCTCTCTCAATCACGACAGGATAGTGCCCGCACTGAGCATTTCACTAACTTCAGCTCGCCCTTCAGACGCTGCTTCACGTGAAACCCCACTTTGCGCCCATCTTTCCTGTTAGGTACTTCTTAAAGGCGGCTGCAACATATTTTTTCCTTGAGACACCTTCTGGGGGAATGCCCTAATGCTGGTCTAAAGAGAAGGCAAGTTCTAGAAGTTAGTTACTCCTTAAGAGACCGAGTCTTTAAGCCTTTGTTCATGAATCCACCATGTACCCTCTTGCCCCACATTCAAATGGCAACACGCGGCCTCTTCTCCAGGACTTGGCTCAGGGTCATCCTCCCTGGAGACACTGGCTCCAACATCCCCTCTCCAATGTCCCAGGGACACCCCAGTGCTCCCTTCACCCCCACACATGCCGTGACTGCTCACCCTTCCTTCATCCCCTTCCCTGCTAGACTCCGGGCTCACAGACGGCTGAGACCGGTCACGTCGGCATCAACTGTAGTGCATGCTGCACTGTGCAAACCAGCACAGTGATCCAAAATGCTCCCTGAATATTACTATTTTGATTCAAGGAACCAGAGGACTGGAGCTGTGAAATACCACGTGACTGAGCGCAGGGACCACCTGAGGTTGCCTTCTTGCCCTAAGATCCTGCCTGTGCATGCCCAGCAGCTGACATCCGGAGAAGCACAGGGAGAGAAGTAAGTGTGCGGAGGGGCTTACAAGGCTTCGGAGAAACAGATAAAGGCTGATGGAACAGAGGGGCAAAGGCCTCTCCAGACTGCAGTCTGGAAGGTGTCGATTTGTAAGTGAAGAGAGAGTCAGTGAATGATGGTTATCCTGCCACTTGTGCAGCTCCCTCCTAAAGCTTCAAGGCTTTTGCCTTTATTTGCTGAAAAGAGGGCTACTAAGGCTGAACTTGGCAACGGAATATCCAGGGCTTTGTCTGGTGGCAAAACAAAACCTACCACAGGTCTCCCTTGGCCATTGCCAAAATCCCATGGGAGAAGGCCGAATGTTACTGCCCCTCGAGTCCTCCTCCTTCCCACGGCCTCGAGGCTGAAACCCCATGAAAGTGCTTCTCCCCACACCCCCCCAGGTATAAAGTCACAGGGACACTGTGCTACTAGGCACACAACTGTCAGGTCACCGTGGTGACTGATGTGGCACACAGCGAAGAACAATGAAATGTGTGAAATAAAGAAAGTGAAGGTCCACAGAATCAAAGGACAAAAGGGTGCTGTTACTCACACTGAGTTTACCCTGTGGGCCTTAACCCCTGTTCGACAGGGATTCCCAAAACCCCCTTAGGACTTCAGTGGGAAGACTCAGCCAGCTCCGAAGGGGGGAACAGCTGCCGTTATAAATGGCTTTTATAATGTGGCTGTAATAACAGCTCGCAGTTCCAGCACAGGCTCAAGGGGAAGACTCGCTGAACGAGAAGACAAACACAGCGGGCCATCTCCCTGGAAAGTCTCCGAGGCTTTGCCGTCTTCAACTAGAACGGTTCTGTGCAGTACAAAACTCTGTGCCAGGGCCTTCTGCTTTCCCCTGCCGCCCGCACGGGGCGGTCTGTAGCCTGGGGAAGGCAGAGCCCGGGAACTAACAGGAACTACTTTCTCCGTTCACCAACTGTCGTGGCAACCTCGAGAGCTTCCCTTAGCATGGGCTTTCCTTTTAAGAACTGTGCACGCGCAGCCTTAGAACGTACAGCTTATTAGTTTACTTAAATTCTGTAAGGCATTTTAAAAGGGCTTGTTGGTTCTTGGACTGTGTTTGGCTTTTCCCCTCTAGCAGCCAAGAAGGTGCAGAGGGTGATGATAACATGATTTTGCAGGTATTTCCATCATTAAGGGAGAAATAAAAAGGTATTTGTGTTTTGTAAAGGTGAATTTTTTCCAGATTCTGCTATGAAATATTTAAATACTATAAAATATGGATAAGCTTTCATGAATGGGAAAAAGATTAAATCAGCTGAAACTATGTTAATTATCAATTATCCTAACGAAGGAGTACTTCATTTATTGGGGATACTTTTCAAGGTTGCTGAAAAGTATCTCAAAAATGTTTCCCAGAAAAGGTTTTTTAAAAAAAATCTTTCCTATTTATTGGCTTTTGGTAATATCTTTGGTCCTAAATAAATAGGACTAATAAACCTCATTTACTTTTTATAACTCCTGTCCCCCAAAAGGGAAGACAAGGTGGAACAGCACCCCAGATCCCCACGTGACCCCCACACTGTCAGACACAGACTGAACTTAACAGAAATATTACTCACGAAGGTTTATTCTCAACTTTTCATGACAATATAATTATGATCCTTTTTATCCCTTCAGGATCCAGACCTCCCACTGTAATAAAAAATAAAATCTAAACCTGTTTTAGAAATAGAGCTCTCATTTATGCTCTTTAAAATAGGCTCTCAAGCTTTGCTTGTTTCCAATAAATGACAACTATGACTGAATCTCTTTGCTTCTGTTCTCTGAAAGTCGCACCCCTCGGGGATGCGTTTCCAGCCTGCAATTCCAAGAACAAAGCACTTTCCTTTAGATTGTTAGTGGGGATGGTACTTGCCAGACTGAGAAGTTTGGCAGCAGAAAAAGGAGAACGAGAGGCAGAGCGCATGGATTCTCGGCTTGTTTACACTTAACTGTGCACTTGACTTTTACCATCTATGGAATTCGGTGTTTGTCTTTGAAAGGGAAGCAATTAGACCTATCTTGCATGAGTACTGTAATGGTAAGAGAAGGGCAGTAAACATGTAACTACTTGGAAAAAGCAAAGAGTGCCTTTAGGTTCCAAGCACTGATACTGTTCGGAGAGCTGATGGGTCCTCACGTGTATCATGCACGATTCTCTGCGGCTGTCAGGACAGACAGAGCCCCGCCCCTGTGGAGCTCACGTCCCAGTGAAGAGGGAGGTGAAGGGTCAACAGAAGTGGGCGGCTTCTGTTTTGTGTCATAGGACAGCCAGAAAAAGCTCCTCCGGTGTTCTGGGCAGAGACCTGCGTGAACTGAGACGCAGCCCTGCAGGTGTCCGAGGAGGAGTGCCCTGGGCACAGAGGGGAACAATGCAAAGGCTTGGGGGAGAGAAGAATGTTCCAGAAACTCATACGAAAAGAGTGTGGCTGGAGCTGAGAGGTTGAGAGGGAGAATGGTAGTGGACGGAATCAGAGAGTAGGGCTGGAGTCAACAGACCATGGAGGGCCTAAGAGACAATGGTAAGGACTTTGAACTTGAATTTAAGTGAGATGGAAAGCCATGGAGAGTGTCTGAGATGAGGAAGAAGTGATGTGATGGACTTGTACTTTTTTAAAAGATTTTATTTATTTAACCTTAGAGGGGAAGGGGAGGGGAAGGGAAGGAGAGGAGGAGAAAAATATCAATGTGTGGTTGCCTCTTGTGCGTCCCCTGCTGGGAACTGGCCTGCAATGAAGGCATGTGCCCTGACTGGGAATTGAACCATGATCCTTTGGTTCACAGGCCCACACTCAATCCACTGAGCTACAGCAGCCAGGGCTGACTTATATTTTTTAAAAAATCACTCTGACCAACTGCATGGAATGTAGACTATGTGTGTGCGTGTGTTTCCCCCCAACTCTTCTCTGTTTGCTCTTTAACAACAGGGACCTCATTGTATGTCCCGCCACACGCGTGTCTTCCTGCGCCCCGGGGGCCCACTCCCTGACCTGCAGCGCTCTGGGACCCAACGCTGGCCCCGCCTTTGGATCCCCACGCAAATGCCGCCTCCCACACAGAGCTCCCATCTAAAGGAAACAGGCGCTCAGCTCTTCATGCTGCTTCCCACACTCTCCTGTTCTAAGTATTGATTTCAATGACCGTCCCCGTGAGACTCTGAGCTGCCGCAAGGAAGGACCAGGTCTTTCCAGTTTTTATTTTCTCATACCCCATTATGATGCCTGCTGCTGGGTTCTCAATAAAGATCTGACTCCTTCCTAAACAAGCCAATGGACATGCTCATGGACGGCAATCCTACCAAATTTCAAGACAAAGCGTCAAAGCATGCATATCCCTTTGGTCACTTGTAATATCTAGAGATGGAAGGCACTGAGCCAACCATCAGAAGATGCTGGCTCGCCCGGGTGTGATTGGGTAGAGGCAGGAGTGAGCCATTTCCTGAGGGAAAGGGACCTGAGCACAGGAAAGACCACGATGCATTTGTGGGGTGCTAGCCCAGCCGAGGCCCCGGAACTGGGGCACAGGTAGCCCGCTGGGGAGCTGCGGACGGAAGGCCAGGGGGCCAGCATGAACTGTGGTGTGGCCTGCAGGCAGCTCCTGCGTGCGGCTGCTCACTCTGGCACCTGATGGCTAAGGAGGAGGGTCGGTCTGACAGCATGGGGACCTTTGGGGCGTGGCAACAGGGATCCACGCAGATGGGACAAGAACCTAAACAAAGAGAGCAGAAATACACAGGGGGCGCAGACTACAGGAGGACTGTGGACGTGGTACTCCCAGTGCTCAGTGTGAGGGCTGGGAGGCCGCCCCACCGAGGCTGGGCCAAGAGAAGGAAGAAGGTTTCGGGGGAAATGATAATGATTTCCTCTGTGTGTGTGTGTGTGTGTGTGTGTGTGTGTGTGCGCGTGCACGTGCGTGCTCTTGTGGAGATGGGTGTGGAACAACCAGGTGCAGTTGTGAAGTTGTCTAATAAGAAGAAACACATCCAGTTCTACGGTGCATCAGAGAATTCCACTGTGGAACTGCATTGTGAAAATAAGGATTCCAGAGGGAAAAATAATAGTTGGGGCCAAGACCTTCAATAGCAGCCAAGAAGGTGCACAGGGTGAGAGGAGCCGAGAGCCCAGGGTGGGGTTATAAGGAACCCCCACAGGAGCCTGTAAAGCAGGGGACAGGGCACCCAGGGAGCTGGGATGGGGGACAGCTCTGTGAGACTAGGGATGCGGTTTACAAGGCTGGGTCCAATGCTCCTGCTGCAGAGCTTGGGGGAGTGGGGGGACAAGGGAAGGCCAATGAAGTCAGCTTTTATCTTTAAGGACCTGGCTCGAAATTGACACACACTTGCAAAGGCTCAAATGCCACTGGCCCAAGCTTGGTCTCATGGATGCATTCACATGCAAGGAAGTCTGGGAGCTGCAGTCTGTCACCGGGCTAGTATGTACACGCCCAGGCAAGACACGGAGGACTCTAATACAGAAAGGAAGAAGGGGAGCTGGATACTAACAAACACAATCAGATTTGCAGACTAGGTTACGTACCTGGCCAATACCTACCTCACCAAAGCAAGGAGAGCTTTAGCCTTGGAGAGAGAAACTGGAGAGAGAAAAAGAGGTAATTCTGAAACCCAAAGCTTCTAGTACAGGGCAGGTGGGGGCGGGATGCTGGTGCAGAGGCAGCTCTGGTGCGCATGCAGCAGACGCGAGGTGATGGATACAGGCTGGACCACACTGAGGGACACACCTACCTCTGCCACATATCCAGGCAGGTTTCTCACCTGCCTTCGTCCCAGCTTCACAGGGTCACTGAGAGGCTAATGGGATTCGGTAAGTGTGAAGGCAAGTACAGGACCTGGAATGGAGTAAGGACTCAAACTGGCACTCATTTCGTTTGTGCTCTTCCCAGTTGTAGAGGGCAGAAGAAGGACATGCCAAGAGACGAACAGAAGCTCGAGAAAGAAGGTGCTGGACACCGAAGCCTTTGCCTGCTTTGCCACTTCCCCTGCAACCCTGATGTCCGTGTCAAGGACAGCCGGGCTGCAGGGCCAGGGCGGCCCCAGGGCCCACTGTCCGGTCTGCAGAGGCAGCTGGACGGCAGGGAACCCTTCTGGGGGTCATTCCAGAGCAGCTGAGATTCCAATACCAGCAGCCGGTGGCTGCTTGTACAGGCTTACAAGGAGAGAGTGATTAAAACACACTCTCTGATTAAAACAACAACGACAAAAAGAAGCACGATTTTAAAGTTCAAGTCATAGTGATAAGCAGCCTGCATCTGTTTCCCTGAGATGCAGTAAAAAGAAGGTGGTACCTGAAAACCGGCCAGCAGCTCCACCCACTTACTAAAAAAAAAATCAGCTTCAGATGTTTCTTTTCCCAGGTTTTAATCCTTCGCTGCAAAAGTTTTCACTCTTGTGTCCTACACAATTCCAGGGATTTGTCCTCGAGGCTGTTCGCCGAATCATTAGGCCTAAGTTGCCTGGCATGTCTAACAGAACAGATCGTTACCTGGAGCGGCTACCTGGAGGGAGACACCTGCCGCTTCTCTCTCTGCCTCGCAGCCCCTCCGGTGCGGGAAGATGCGGGTGCGTCTCCACACAGCCTCGCGCTGGGCCGGCAACAGCGAGCGCAGGCGAGCAAAACGTATGAGCGCTGCAGGCAAAAAGTGCAGCTGGCCTGAGAAGAAACCTCTCTTGCTTAGCTTTCAAGTATTAAGTGTGAAAAATCACTAGTATTATTTTAACCGCATGTATATTTTTTGTTAGTTTATTCAAGTGGAAGTATCTACGAAAAAATATATACCTAACTTTAATTCTGCTCTAAAACTCAATGCCACTTGCCTCACTGTGAGAAGAAAAGGAAGAAATAGAAAAAAAAAAAAAAAGGAAAAAAAAAGAAATGTCCCACTTCTGTGAAAGCTTTGATATGGGATTTCTAATCAGACATCTGAAGTACCATTTCTTCTCCTCTACCAAAAATTCCAGCTGAGGGGGAAAAAAATTAGAAAAAAAAAAAGAAAGAATGTGCTAAAACACAGGCCTAATGTTTTGAAAACGAATGCACAAAAATAACCTGAAATGAGCCGAACCTCAGGGCCCATGCATCAACATTAAAGTAACAGCAGAAGGAAAGTCAGAAAGAGTGTTGTCCAAACAGACATAATGTTGCAGAAAAGGGCTCGCTTTCATTTGCATACTTGGCATCCTTTTGCCTCTGAAATGAACCACTCTGCATGCTTTTTGTCAGGCATCTCTCAGAAGTAACCTCTGTTGGTTTCATTTCCAATGTTTCATATTTGTGTTCCGCTGCTCACTCTCCACTGTTTACTAAACAGTTCACCATAATTCCACGTTAATTACAGTTTTCCTGCAGCAGAACAGACTCACCGCACACAGTCCTCTGCAGCAGAACTCCCTGGTGGGAAGCACATCAGATGCTAATCTCTCAGCTCCATGATCTCCCACTGGGCTGTATCACTAAGTGAAACCAGGGCCAACAACTACTGCTTCTACTCAGAAGGGCAGATCTCAAGGTGGGAAACAGGTAGATTTTGCTTTAAAACTAAGAATTATAACAGAGAATGGACAAAGGGCATAGAAAATGAAGAAAAAGTTGCCAGTATCAACTTCTGAAGTCATCAGAAGACCATGGATTCGGGTCGGGAAGGTGGCTGGGCCCAGCTGGTCTTTCTGGAACCATGAAAGACACCTACGATCAAGTTCATGTGCTTGTAACGCACAGCCACAAGTGCTTAGTGTGCTGCCGGCACCCGTAAGCTCAGGAAATGGAAGCCGCCACCACCACCACCACCACCATCATCATCATTCATCACCATCAAATGTCAGCTCCACAAGGTCAATTATTTCTTTTATTTTTGGTCACTGCTAAACCCTAGCAGTGCCTGGCTGTTAACAGGTACTCAATAAATATTTGATAATTTGTTAAAATAAAAGTATCATACTTTCCACAATCAGGACCAGTGCTATCACTGAGTTCGCAATTTCCCAACGCCTTCTCAAAAAGGCATCTCCGAGCCTCGGCAAGAGGCCGTGTTGTCCATTTGAAAATAACTGTTGTTAAAAGAAAACCTATATTCTGTTGTTTTTCATTTTTCATACAGACAGCAACCCCTATAATCATTTTAAAAACTGAATCAACACATCTGCCTCGATATCTTTTCACTGCTTTTGAAGACATTACAGTTTTTCCTTTTAATGTGTACTCAAGCCAGATAAAGAATGCCCCGATATTTGTGCTTCATTCAAAGTTAAACAACCGTGTAACTAACAGATAATAAATAACTGCCTTTACCTGTAATCTTTTTCTCAAAATATAAACGCTATCAACATGAATACGCTGAAGAAAACCCACGGCCATAGGACCCAGTGTGCAGGATTCTGTGTACTGTGGATTTCCAGAAGCAGAACACGTTACCTTCGCAGAATGCTCCATGGTGACCACTACTTTGGTCTTGGCGCTGGACACGAGATCCATAGCACCTCCCATTCCTTTCACCATCTTCCCCTGCAAGATAGAAACAGGAAATAGGAAGTAATTCTCTGCCTTTCGCTTTTTTAGTATGTGGCAAAGAACAAAATTATCTTGCAAGAATAACCACTAGAATCATCATTGCCTTCACTGAGAAAAAAATCACTGGCCTCCATTTGTTAGTACTTGAAGGTTTACGGCCTTAATATGCTGCTACTCTATTCTTCTATGGGTAAAGGATAAGTTAAGGATCAATATTATGATGTCATTTTTACTAAGTATGGCTAACATTAGCACAAGGCAATCAATCAGTAGATAAGTCTTCAGAACCTTTACAGAATTGTGAACGTTAGTATTACTATAAGAATACGAGATTGAAATCCACATGCCCCTGACATCCATTTTTGTCATTTTAAACACACAATCAACACATAATCAGCACCACCGAGCCTCCAATTACAGACCCTTTCTACAGCACTCCCTTGGATTTTCTGCAGAATACAATGCCTTTCAGCAGCAGCCTGGGGCACAAATGTAATGGTGTTTCCCTAGTAATGATTAATATTAAAGGTGGATTCTAAAACTTGGCATTTGTCTTGCTTTTAGAAAAACAAACCCAAACAAAGTGAAAAACAGATTCCTGTTCCGCAAAAATGACAGGCAGGAGCAGAGCCCGGACGCTCTCACCAGGCTCGCTCTACCTTTGCTCATCCGCGCGTGTCCTCGCTCACCAGACAGGCGCCGACCACCTGCACGCACCACAAGCTGAGGATTTCCCACGGTCTGTTCCATTGCTTGGGGACAGTTTTGAAAAAGCAAGTGTTTCCAGAGATGATGAAAGAAATTCTTACTCAAGTATACAGGGGGAATGTCTTCTAACACTGAAACCTCCTTCAAATCTTATTTTTTAATGCAAGTCCTTGTGTAGATTTGACAGTAAACTCTGACAGGGCTCTCTGGTCCTTTCCTGTGATTTCATAGCTAAAAATGGAAATTTGGCAAAGCGCTCCCACCTGGGTTTAAGACACAGTCTCGAATCCCCTGATTTCAGAAACATTTCAGAGGTCAGTGCAACTCGGCAGGAACACGAATTAGACGTGCAGGACAGAGGAGACTGAGCAAGAACTCAGAGAGTGTCTGTGGTCTGGAGCCTGTTGCTGGCCGAGATGGGCAGCCTCTGGCAAGGCGTGGGCGGCAGGCGCAGGAAAGGAGTGGGCGGTACAAAATGAGCCTGTCTTCAGGGGTGTGAGTGTGAAGTGAGGCAGAATATCTATGTGCAAATGTGTAATTTCACACTTCTGTACGCCTTGCCTTCACCTGGGTCAGCGGCAATTTTACTAAGTCAGGCATCAGGTCATAACATTACTGTGGACAATTCTGATTATCTTAGGATATGAAATGTGGGTAAATTAGAAATGAAAGCAATAAATGTCTAGCATAAACTCTACACTAAGGAAGTTTGAGATCTTTTAAAGCATCAAAAGACACAAAAGCAGGTCCATTGGAAGATGCCTCCATGTGCTGCAGTAAGAGCATCCACAGACAGGCTGGCGGGACAGGCTCCCGGGACAGGCTGGCAGGGTGCAAGTGCAAGGACAATGCAGCAGCCGAACCCCCCAGAAAACTGAGCCAGTGCGTTCAGAGGCCTTGAGCTAAGAAAAGAGCAACACTTGAACGCATCCATACCACAGGCACACTTTGTCCCCTGTGACACACAATTAGAGGTAAAAGCTTATGACAGAAGCTCAGACTCTGTCCAATTTAGGCGACTCTGAATTATACATTTTCGGTCACTGTCAATTATCTAAGAAATAGCTATAGAGCGCCTACTGGGTACAAGGCACTGTGCCGGCAGGAGCACAGAGAGCTCTAAAATGCGGTGGAAGAACCAAACTTTTGCTCCAGTTCAGAAGAACATCCCTGCTTGACTCACTAAAAGAACAGCCTTCCTTATTCAAAGACATTCAAGTGGTCTACTGTCTCACCCGCAAAGCACGTGCTATGAATTTCAACACACGATTTCCATACTCAAATACTTATTTCCAGGAGTGAAAAATATACAAGATGAGACGCCTGAGGTCTATTCTACTAACCCATTGGGTAATGTTGGCAACACGTCGAATCTCTCTGAATTTGAATTCATTGCCTAGACACCAGGAATAAGAGTATCTGCCCTGCCATAGAACTGTTGTGAGGGGCACATGAGGTAATGTGTAGAAAACTGTGTAGTAAATAAGTTTATAAATTTGTTGACTTAAGTCTTTGTCAGTCGACTTAGTTTACTATTTATCCAGTATGAACCTGTCCCCGTACTAGGTGCTGGGGTCTGAGATATCAGACAAGGATTCTCTGCCTCATAAACCTCATTGTCTGAAGAAGGCAAAGTATCCATGAGAAATTCGAGAGACTTAGATCAAATGTCCTTCCTCTAAAAAAGCGCTCCCTACCTCTCCCTCACCCCCAAGGTAGAGAGAGCTACGTGCCTTTTCCCTGGGTCCTTTCGCTGTTCAGTATGTGATTCTACTACGGAAAATTTCAATATTTTTCTTTTCTTTTCTTTCCCTCCTTCTCTCCCTTCCTTCCTTTCTTTTTTCTTTTCTTTTTATTACAAGTACTTGGATACGTGAGTGGACAAACAGACTACACTGACAGGAGCGTTCAAGTTCTGACAGAGAACAGGAAGTGCAGAGGAAGGGCTCGGAGACCTTCCCAGAGCGGGTGCTTCCCAAGGAGGTCACCAGATGGGAAAGAGAACAGCAGTGTCTGCTCATGGAGAGCATTTCCAGCAAGTTACCCTTCAAACATTTGGTTTTTCTATTATTTTCAGAATGTTCATTGATTAGAAAAAGAAAATAAAATACCTCCCTTCATTTTGATTCCCAAATGATTTCTGAAAGAGAATCAACGACTAAAGGGAAACAATTCATTCTATTCCTGCAGGGAAAAAATGTTATTAAGACATACTCTCTGTATGAACAACTATATGCCAACAAATTGGACAATAGAAAAAAATGGATAAATTCCTAGAAACATACAGTCTTTCAAAATAGAATCAAGATGGAAAAAAGCCAACTAATGAAATTAAAGCAATAATCAAAAAACTTCCAACAAACAAAAGTCCCAGACCAGATGGCTTCACAGGTGAATTTTACCAAACGTTCAAAAGAACTAACCTCTCTCCTTCCCAAACTATTCCAAAAAATTCAAGAGGAGGGAAAATTCTCAAGCCCATTTTACAAGCCCAGCATTATCCTAATTCCAAAGCCAAATAATGAAACTACAAAGTAAAAAAATTATAAGCCAATATCCCTTAATGAACATAGATGCTAAAATCATCAATAAAATATAAGCAAACCAAATCCAGCAACACACTGAAAAGATCATACACTATGATCAAGGGGGTTTTATTCCTGGGATGCAAGGTTAGTACAATATCTGCAAATCAATTAACATGATGTACTGCCTACACAAAATGAAGGATGAAAATCATATGATCATATCAATAGATGCAGAAGAAGCTTTTGACAAAATCCAACAATGATTTACTGATAAAACCTCTCAGCAAAAATGGAAATAAGAGGGAACATATCTCAACATAATAAAAGCCATATATGACAAACCCATAGTCAACATTATACTCAATGGGGAAAAACTAAAACCATTTTCCTTAATATCAGGAACAAGACAAGGATGTCCACCTACACCACTCTTATTCAACACAGTACTGAAGTAGTAGCCACAGCAATCAGACAAGAAGAAGAAATAAAAGGCATACAAACTACAAAGGAAGAAGTGAAACTGCCATCATTTGCAGGTGATATGATACTGTATATAAAGAACCCTAAGGATTCCACTAAAAAACTACCAGATCTTATAAATAAATTCAGTAAATTAGCAGCACACTAAATAAATATCCAGGAATCAGCTGCAATTTTATACACCAATAATGAACTATCAGAAAGAGAAACTAAGAAAACAATCCTATTTACAATTGCATTAACAAATACCTAGGAAAAATTTTAACCAAGGAGGTAAAAGGCCTATAATCAAAAAATTACAAGATAACGAAGACAGAAACTAAAGAAGATACAAGTAAATGGAAGCATATACCATGCTTATGCTTAGGAAGAATTAACATTGTTAAAATGTCCATGTTACCCATAGCAATCTATAGATCCAACACAGTCCCTATTGAACCACCAATGACGTATTTCACAGAACTAGACTAAATAAACCAAAAATTTATATAGAACCGCAAAAGACTGTGAATAGCCACTGCAATCTTGAGTAAGAAGAACAAAGAGGAATCATGATATCAAACTATACTACAAAGCCATAGTAATCAAAACAGCATGGTAGTGGCATAAAAACAGACATATAGATCAATAGAACAGAAAAGAGGGCCCAGAAATAAACCCACACCTTTACATTCAATTAATATTTGACAAAGGAGGCAAGAACATACAATGGAATAAAGACAGGTTATTCAATAAATGGCACTCGAAAAACTGGACAGATACTTGCAAAAAATAAAACTAGATTGTCTCCTTATAGCATATACAAGAATAGACTCAAAATTGATTAAAGGCTTAATTGTAAGACTTACTACCATAAAAATTTTAAAAGAAAACATAGGCAGTAAAATCTCGGACATTTCTTGTAGCAATATTTTTTTGTGATACATCTTCTCAAACAAGGGAATCAAAATAAAAAATAAACAAATGGGCCTACATTAAACTAAAATGTCTTTGCACAGCAAAGGAATCCATCAACAAAATGAAAAGACAACCCACTGAGTAGGAGAACATATCTTCCAATGACACATCTAATAAGGAGCTAACATCCTAGTAAGAACTTATACAACTCAACATAAAAAAAAATCCAATTAGAAAATGAGCAAAGCACTTAAATAGACAATTCTCCAAGAGGACACAGAGATGACCAATAGACAAAGGTGTTCAACATCACTAATCATCAGAGAAATGCAAATTTAAGCCACAATGAGATATCACCTCCTACCTATCAGAATGGCCACCATCAATAAACCAACAAACAAGTGCTAGCAATGATGTAGAGAAAAGGGAATACTCATGGCTTGAAAAGGTGAAGGGATTGAGAATTACAGATCGATAGTTACAACATAGTTATGAAGGTGTAAAATACAGCATAGGGAACACAGTCAATAATATTGTAATAACTATGTGTGGTGCCAATTGGGTACTTGAAATATCAGGGGAACACTCTGTAAGGTATATTGTCTAATATACTTTAGATTGTCTAACCACTATGCTGTACATCTGAACTAATATAATATTAAATATAAACTGTAATTAAAAACACTTCGAAAAAAATTTTTTTAATAAAAAAAGACAAACTCTCCAATACAAGAGGGATATTCATCATGGTCCCAAGTACTTGCATTCCCAGTTACCTATGCAGTTAGGGGTGGCCATGAACCTGCAGGCTGGGCGACGGAGGAAAACAAGGCAATACCTGTGATTTCTAGGACCTAGCCCGTAAAATCTTCTCTCAGGCAATCCTCATTCTTTCCTGCTTTTTGCAATCTGGACACATCCTCTTGGAAAACAGGTGAGCTTCCCTCAGTCTCGGTCCTTGAGCGAGCATGTAGCAGAGCTCACTTTACTCAGAACCACAGGGCACTGTTCAGTATGGATGGGGAAAAAACGAACAGGGTGCTGAACCAACAAAACTGAGCATCTTATTTGTTACAGCAACCACGTGAGATGATGTGGTTCCTGAATGAGTTCTGTGGATCCAGGGTGAGAATTCGGTGGGGAATGAAAACCAAATGCTACCTCTACACAACAGAACGGGGCCCTGAGCAGACCTCTACAGGTGGATCCACGCCAGATACGGGGCCACTGCGCCTGTCCTCCATCCAAATGTCCAAGTTCACTGTTTGGCACTTACGCAGGTGAGATACTGACCTCACCCCCACCTCCATTTCCCCTCCTTGAATCTGACTTCCTATTTCAACATGCAAAACGAAAAGGTGATAAAACAGAGAGGTGAAGGAGCTAAAAGTATATCTAAAAATAAATTACAGGAGGGAAATGGTACTTGGAGAAAAATAGGCCTATAATGAAGAGATTCGGGGCATGATTGAAGCCCTGGACCAGAGTGAGACAAAGTGTGGTTTTCTTTAAAATCTCATCAACAAATTCATTTCTTGAATGGTGCAGCTTCCACTCTGAAATGTGTTCTGCCTAGAATAATGGAGAGATGATTACTGGATACTTATTTCATAGCCAGCTCATCTTCTTGCAGTTAAGGGCTGACCCCGATTATCAAGCATAGAAAGAACACTGCAAAGAAAACTAGAGGAGCTAGGAATACTGCTTGCTCTATTATAATGGTTACACATCTTTTCTAAAAAGAAAAAATACTAACTCAAGTATCATCCTCAACTCATAAATATCTATTCAGGGTTTATTACCAACCAGGGACCAAGATAAGATGAATATGATTATCTACATTTTTCTAGAAAATAGAAACTTAGATCATTATTTTAAATATATTCTACTTAATTTGATCCTATTTCCTACTATCAGGATTTTAAAGAAAAGAAACTCTCTTGACAGTGCAGTAACATTAAAAAACCTCAAAGCATCAAAGCATAAATATTAAATTGCACTCCCCCCAAAATAGCAATTTAAGTTCTGAATATGACTTTTGGTAATATTCTAAGGTTTCGGTACATCTGAACAGTTCTGTGACGTGCTGTTCAAAATAAAATATAAAACATACAAAAAAATTATTCTTGCCATCACCTTTATCATTGGTATACAAATTATAATGCCTTAAATGAAGTTTTCTTTTTACTTCTACATATTCTGGTCTTAAGGGAGAAACAACTTATAACATACAGAAACAATCTTTAAAGCATTTAAAACTCGTACTAGGCACCTCACTAGAAAAGTGAATGGACGCAAGTGAACGGGAAGGACAGCAGTGCAGTGACCTGTTAGTAAAAACAGGGCCTGCTCAGCGTTACACAGTTGAGTATTTACTGCCCATCTCAATCCGAATGTGCGCCTTCTGAATTCCGTCTCACTCCCCCATTATTAATGAGGCTCCTGGGAAGAAAAGGGCCTCTACGCAGGTTCTCGGCTACAGCAGGTTCCGGCTACAGTGCAGAAGAGGGAGACGAAGGAACATAGTAACATTTGTTTAAACACAAAGAGACAAGTTATAACTCCCTGCATTAGCAAAAATAAAAGATGCACAATTTGCCTTAGTTTAGCAAAGTTACAGCTGCCTATTTCTTTTTTCTATGCTCTCTCTACTTTTTGTATGCATAACCAAGAAAATTGCAACTTTTCTTTCAAAGAGGCAGTGTATTTCCCAGGAGACGTGACCTGATCATATAAACTAACTAATCTGGAACTGGAAGCATAATTATAGTCTACTGGTAGGTAAGTCAACGAAATTGCTTATAACGAATATCAGTTATCAATCACAATGAGGGCTAAAAAGGTGTCAAAAAGGCAGCATTTGGATAAACTCAGAATTTTATTTAAGTTCTGTTTTGTCCTTGTCCTTTGGGGCCCCTTGTTTCGTCAATGGCATGCTCGCCTGGGGTCTCCATCTTACCCCCCTCTTAGCTTCTCTGGTCATTTCTCAGCGCACTAAAACCGCTTTCTGCCCTGCCTGAGCCCTGGCAGTGAGGAGTACTCACCCAGGTCTCTCATATTCAATCAGCAGACTCGGCAGACCGTGTGTGAGTCCTTCTACTACACTCAGCACCGTGTTTCGCTGACTCCTTGAGGGAGTGCACTCCTGAGCTTCCGTGGTACGGTGGCTCCTACATTGCGACTTTCAGCGCCTCCCTAGCATCCGTTTTCCAGCCACCTTCCTGTGCCGCCAACTTAATAAAAGCTCTGTCCTTGGCCTCCTGCTCTTGCCTCTATTTGTTCTCAGAGCATAACCACTCTTGGGACATAAACTTGCCGTGTCTCTGATGATGACTAAAGCCACATTCCCAAATCAGATCTTTGCTCCAAGTTTCAGATATCAATACCCAAAAGTTTCCCAGTCACCCCTGCGGCACAGTCTGTTAGCTGCTTCCCAAAATCGCACCTTCTTGTTTGTGGGCATATAGTCAGGCTACATTTTCCAGCCTTCCTTGAAGTTGGGGTTAGCCACAGGAATAAGTTCTGGCCAATGGGAAGTGAGTGAACGTGATACAGAATAGAGCTGGCCCATGAAACTCTCCAAGAACAGTGCCCCATGTCCCTCACTTTTCTGCAAGCCCCATGTTGGAAAAGGTGGAGCGAGGGAATGAAAGGAGGCCCAGTCACCAAATCACTGCCCAAAGGGAGAACTGCCGGCCACACAGGGATACTCACTGATCCCACACAGCAATCAGTTCCATGTCGGTGAGAAACAAAAACTTCTATTATATTATGTTCATCACTGCATGGCTCAGCTCAGTGTGGTCCAAACCAAATTAGGCATCTTTTTTAAGGCAAATCTCATCTATTCACTAATTTCCTGTCTCACTTGGTGGCGAGCCACCCACTCCAAGTTCCAAATCAGAAGCTTCCTTGTCTCCTGCCTCTCTGCTGTTATGTGCAATCAGCCATTCAGTTACAAAGAACTCCAATCTTCCCAATATTCTTGAACCTGACCTTTCCTCACCCTAGCCAAGAGCCTTGTGATTTCTCCCCCGAGGGCTGTCCCAACATCCCTACCAGGGAACCTCTGTCCAGCCTCGTCCTTCCAAATCCTTCCAACCCACAGCCATGAAAACAGTGTCTGTAAACTGAGCATCTGCCCTCACTCCTCTGCTTAGAATCTTTCCCTAGGCCCCCTGTGTTTCTGGGGGAAGTCCAAGCCCCTCAGTCTGGCATCCAGACTCGAGAGCACCTGGCCTCAACCCTGACCCCCGTCCTCCCATTTCTGTACCAGAGCAGCGAGTGGCTGGTACACAGCAACCTGCTAGGTGGTGAAGCCCCGCCCACCCGCCTGCTATCAAGCGCACTCCAGCTTGTGCTTTGGGAATCAGATCAGCACCACGTTTCTGGAGAAAGTCCGTGTGCTTCTGGACCGTCCCACCAACAAGATGAGGTCAGCGACTTCTTCCGGCTACCCGCATGGCATTTTTGCTTATCAGCATTTTGGAATTTACCCCATCACCTCTGTTAAGAGCAGGGCTGATGGGCCACTGGCAGGGGTTGGAAAGGCCACGCAGTGGTATTAACTGAAATTCCTCCTCCTGAGAGGGCCCCTGTCCCCTCTGTAACCAGTCTGCCCCCACTGCCATCATCCAGAGGCTGAAAACACAGCTGGCGGCCCCCAAAGCCCTGTCCTGCTATGGCCAACACCTGCTCGGACTGACCACATCCATCTGACTCACCAGTACCTGGACACTGAAGACAGCAATGAACTTCAGATGGAAAAAGTGAGTTCTGTTCCTGGCTATTACTGCTGATCCTCGCCTTTGTAAAAGTATAAATACCACTCAATACTGTCTTGCTAGTTGACTTATGAAACCACTTCACTCCAAGTAAAGAAAAAATCCCAATGTACAGAACACTGACTACAGGTCATTAACTCCACCTTTGTAAAGGGAAGTAATGACCACTTATTAAATTAGTGGTTAGAAATATGAAGCTTTCACATTTTCTTTTGCTAAGGTACAACCAGTGTGTGACTGAGTTTCTTTGTGTGTGTAAATGAGGCACTTTGGAGAGGTTAACTTCTTCGTAGAGGATCAAAGTAACAACCTGATTCTCAATTTGCTGCATTAATAAAATGGCCAGCAGGAGAAAAACTGTGCAATTCTCAGCTCTGTTCTGAAACTGCAGCTTCGGTTTTCACAGAGACTATCCATCATTCCACAGAGATGAAATCGCAGACCGAACAACCCGGCTCTGTGGGCTCACGGTGCTGACGGGCCTCCCAGGGACCTCCCACAGAACATCGGCGCGGAGATGCTGAGCAAGCACTCCAGGACACTAACAGGTTTTTTTTTAACTTAAAATGATTAAGTATGATTATACAACAAACAAGTTATTTAACTGAATTCATTAAATACAACTAAGCACTAAAACTTCTGGTCCTGCACATTACCCAGGAACAGACTAAGTACTGTATTTTAAAATCCAAGGATAAGTTATTTTCTGCATCAGTAACCTCGCCCTTCCTGAGGGTCACTGAGAGAAACGCACTGGAACTAGAGGAGCTGCCCACGTGTGACCGTGCATGTATGACCCAGCACACGGGGATTTCACACTGTGGGGTCAAACCAATGTTCTCACAGTGAGACAACAGACCTCATTTATCATCACAAAAAAAATTGTTTTAAGGCTTATGTTATCTTTAGGAGATCCCTAGGTAACCACAACAAAATGACAGCTAAATACAAAGGGAAAGGTAACGATCATTTTTACACGTCTCTATCTACTAAAATATATCAACCCTCTCTAAAACTCACTCACATGGAACACGAAATCATGACTGTTTCTTGTGGAAACAGGAAAGAGTCATTGTCGGGAACTTTACTCCCTGATTCCTGACGGGGGTGCGGGTTGGTGGGGATGCAGGGGAGGATGTAGGAACTGGAGCCCCAGGCAGGGAGCAATGCTCCCCTGCCTGCCACAGTCTGCAAAGCTCTAAAGAGCAAAGTACAGAATTATTGTGATTACAGAGCCCTCTCTGGCAGCTGGATCGCCTTTTCAGAGACAGACGCAGTGACTGAAAGAGCATTATCAAGGAATACATTGAAATCATTACCAGTGTTTTTATCCACAGTACAAGAGAACAAAAAATAATGTAGAAGATAAAAGTCAAAAAAACTCACTAGCAACTGTGGAAGAATGAATGCCAGGTCTACCAGATGTAGGGCCCTACTGAGCAAAGACTGGAGGCTTAGGGACAAGGATTTTGACTCTACACTGAGTTAACAAGCACTACACTTATTCCCAAGACATCCTCTAGATCCCAGGAGGCAAACGCAAGCCCCTCGGGCTCAATCCCACCCTCCCCACCTTGTTTTACCTGGCCCAGCACCTTGATTCTACCCCACAGCAGTGCTGAGCTCCTTGCCCCTGGTTAAGGAGTAGTTACATTTATTAAACAGTCCTAAAACTACATTCGGCCCTTTGAAGGCAACCAAGAGGCTGACAGGGTCCCCGGTTAAAATGAGTTTGACACCCCTGCTCTAGAGTTAGCTAATGATGCAGTTTAATGACTGCTAATAGCTACTTACTGGGCGCTAAGGAAGGGCTATGAGCATGAATGACGAATCCATAACACTTTGGTCACTGTTGGACAGGGTGACTTTGTTTCTCCCCTGCACGTCCTGCTCTGCAGAATGCGGACCTGGCACATCTCTCGTGTGCACGCAGGTCTGGGTGTGTAAGAGCTAAGAGAACCGTGGGCGCTGTCCTTCCACCGAGATTCGGATCCAGGCTGGCCGAGGTCTGGGCCCCCAGAGGAAGGCCCACCTCTGGGAACAACAGGAACGCTAAGGGGGCAGCGGCACTGCAGGGGTGGGGCTCCTGACGGTGCAGGTACCAGATGGTTTAAAAACCACAACCGCGATTTCTCCCCTGGAAACCTTGAAACTGAAAGGGCCCTGGAGGGAAACGGCCCCCCACCAACTAGGGAGAATGCGCTGGTGCTGGTAGCGATGGACCTTTTCGAATGACTGTTAACAGGTTAAAAGAAGTATTTTGGAGAATTTGTTACAAAGATAATATTTTTGAAAGATACATAACAAGGAAAACTGAAGGCATTAATTTCTATCCTCTTATGTTTTTCGAGCCAGTTCTGCCAGAACAACAAAAAAGTGATGATGTTGGAAATAAAGATGAAAAATGATGTGTCTTCATAGAAAAGTAACAAGCACCCCCCCCACAAAAAAAAAAAAAACTTTTGGTGAAGTTCTTGGTAATACTACAGAAATCAAAATACTGAGACTAGAATGAAAAAAAAACCCAAAAGATATTATTTTGAAGTAAAACACAAAGAAAGATCAGAAGAGATAGAAAATATAAACTTTAGTTCATTTCTTGGTATGTTGTGTTTTAACTCCCTAAACTTTATAAGCTTTAAAGTTCCTGAGCTTGATGTTTTCAATTACTTGAAATGCCTATACCCAGAGGTGGATGTTACATATGTGGCAAAAATAAATGTCTGAGAAAAAGAAAAGAAACTTGATGATGTCAGATCCACTTTACACGGAGGCACACCTGCAGCAGATAGGAGACTTCATCCAGAGGCTTCTGAAAGTGTAGGCTGGCACACACTTCAAGCTGCGTACATTTGCTAAAAATTGTTTTAATTCCCCAGAATGCCTTTTTTTAGGGGCAATAATTAGAAGGAAATACATTCTCTTCATAATCACCTTGAGACAAATACTCAGAAAGGAATTACTTTTTCCCCTAGCCTCAGTGAGCAGATCTAAAACAAAAAGTTGTTTGTTTCTATTATTCAGAACTGAATGATGTGGAATGTAAAGTCCAGCATGGGGATACAGTCAGTGGTAATAACATACAATAACCATGTATGTTGTCAGATGGGAGCTGGACTGAGGGGGTGACTGCTTCCCAAGTTACATAAATATCCAATCATTATGTTGTACACCTGAACCTAACATACTACTGGTTGTAAACTGTCACTTAAGAAGAAAATGTGGGTCAGTATGGATGTGCTCTGTGCACAGAACAGGCCTGGAAGTTAATAACACAGAAGAAGCAAGAGGCAGACGTGAGACCCAGTCTTGGTTTCAAATACCACTCTCAGATACAAGAAAACAGGGTTCCTTGGAGAAACAGCTGCTTTCCAGGGAGCAGACATGTAAGAGGAGCATCTTTTAATAAGAGAAAATAAGAGGTACTCGACAAAAAATTTTAAAAATGGAAAAGTATGGGAGTTGAATTGAGAGAACTCCCAATGTCCGTAGCTGGAACCATGCGAGCATGAAAATAAGTAATACAATATTGGACTGTAATTAAAAGTTAAAATATCCATGAGTCCACATCCTGGAAATAAATAATTGAACAAATACATAAATAAGTAAATAAATGGCAGGCAAATCTCTGGATGAACTGCAGATAGTAAACAAGATACCCCTCCTACAAGAACCTTTTGAGAGTGGACTGAATCTACTGACTTGCTTCTAAAGAATAAACTAGGGAAGGGAAATAGTAACTGCATGGTGAACAAATTGGTAAACACTACCTTCATCATGTGATGAAGGTTAATGTCAACCGTGATGTCATGCAGATAGCCTGCACTCCCTACCTAATAGCTTGTGAAACGAAGTTCACTTTACCTCTACGGTACTCTTTCCAGAAACCCAGAACCCCAGTCTAATCATGAGGAAAACAGAGGCCAGACCCACATGGGGAGACATGCTCCAGTACTTCTCGAGACTTTCAAAGTCATGAAAACAAGGAAAAACTAAGACACCAGAGAAGACCAGACACGTGACAACTGAATGCTATATGTACTAGAAACTGGGTCCTAGGGAAGAAAGGGAGCGTTAATGGAAAACCTGAAAAACTTCAAATAGAGCCAGGGGTTTAATTAATGGTAATGTAGCTAAAAGACCTGTGCACGCAAAACTACAAAATGTTGATGAAAAAAATTAAAGATACCAATAAATGGAAAAATATCCCATGTTCATGGATTAGAAGACTCGATATCAGTATCAACATGTCAATACCACCCAAAGTGATCTACAGATTCAAAGTAATGCCTATTAAAATCCCAATGACATTTTTTAACAGAAATAGAAAAAAATAATCCTGAAATTTGTATGGAACCACAAAAGACTCTGAATATTCAAAACCATCTTGAGGAAGAAGAGCTGTATGCATCACACGTCCTGAGAACAAAACATATTACAAAACTACAGTAATTAAAACAGTATGATACTGGCATAAAAACAGACATACAGACCAGTGAAACACAATAGACAGCCCAGAAATAAATCCACACTTATACAGTCAACTGATCTTCAACACAGCAGGATGCCAAGAATACACAACAGGGAAAAGGCAGTCTCTTCAACAAATGGTGCTGGGAAAACTGGATATCCACTTAAAAAAGCATAAATTAAACCCGTATCTTAACACTATACACAAAAATGAACTCAAAATGGATTAAAAATTTACACATAGACCTAAAACTGAAAAAAATTAGGGAAAAAACCCATGTCTTCCCTTGGAAGAAAACAAGGGAAAAGCTTCTGCGCACTGTTCTTGGCAATGATTTCCTGAATAGGACGCCAAAAGCGCAGTCAAAAAAGAAAAATACACATACAAACTGCAGCAAACTAAAAAGCTTCTGCACAGCAAAGGAAATAGATCAACAAAATAAAAAAACAACCTGTGGAATGGGGGTAAAAAACCCTGCAAACCACACATCAAATAGGGGGTTCATATCCAAAGTATACACAAGAACTCCTGCAACTCAATAACAAAAATATGAAATAACACAACTAAAAATGAGCAAAGGACTTGAATAGCTATTTCTCAAAAGACATACAAATGGACAACATATATATGAAAAGACTCTGATCATCACTAATCAATACAGAAATGCAAATCAAAACCACAATGAAATATCTCCTCACACCGATTTGGGTAGCTGTTATCATAAAAATGAAAGATAACAAGTGTTGACAATGCTATGAGTAAACTGGAAACCCTGTAGACTCTTGGGAGGAATGTAAAATGGTGCATCTAACTATGAAAACCAGTATAAAACTTAAAAATAGAATGACCATAAGGCTGCATATATTGTTTCAAATTCGTGTCTTGTGTTTCTTTGGATAAATTCCCAGAAGTGGAATTCTTAGGTCATAAGGCAGTTCCATTTTTAATGTTTTGAGGAAACTCCATACTGTTTTCCACAGTGTCTGCACTGATCTGCATTCCCACCAACAGTGCAAAAGGGCTCCCCTTTCTCCACATCCTCACCAGCATTTGTTGTTTGTGGACTTACTAATGATGGCCATTCTGACAATCGTGAAGTGATAGCTCGTTGTGGTTTTGATCTGCATTTCTCTGATTAGTGACATTGAGCGACTTTTAATGCCTACTGGCCATCTGTATGACCTCTTTGGACAAGTGTCTATTCACATCCTTTGCCCATTTTTCAATCAGAATTTTTTTGGTGTTGAGTTTTCTAAGCTCTTGATAAATTTTGGATATTAACCCATATCAGATGTATCATTAGGGAATATATTCTCATTTAGTGGGTTGTCTTTTCATTTTGTTGATGGATTCCTTTGCTGTGCAAAGACTTTTTAGGCTGATGTAGTCCTGTTTGTTTATTTTTTTTCTTTTGTTTCCCTTGTCCAAAGACATACGTCAGAAAAATATTGCTATAAAAATGTCTGCAATGTTTACTGCCTATGTTTTCTTCTAGGATTTTTATGGTTTTGAGCCTAATATTTAAGTCTTTAATCTGTTTTGAGTTTATTCTTGTGTATAGTATAAAAAAGTGGTCTAGTTTCATTTTTTTGCATGTATCTGCCCAATATCTCCAACACTACTTATTTATTGAATAGACTGTCTTTACTTCATTGTATGTTTTTGCCTCCTCTGTCAAATATTCATTTGACATAGAAAGGTGTGGGTTTATTTCTGTGCTCTCTATTCTGTTCCATTCATCTAAATGTCTGTTTTTATGCCAGTACCATGCTGTTTTGATTACTATGTCCTTGTAATACAATTTGATATTAGGTAGCATGATTCCTCTAACTTTGTTCTTCTTCCTCAAGATTGCTGTTGCTTTCAGAGTTATTTATGTCTATATAAATTTTTAGAATATTTGTTCTAGTTCTGTATTTACAACAGCCAAGATCTGGAGGCAACCCCAGTACCCATCAGTAAATGAGTGGATAAAAAAACTATGGTACATTTACACAGTGGAATACTACTCAGATGTAAAAAAAAAAAAAAAAAAAGGAATGAAATCTCACCCTTTGCAACAGCATAGATGGACCTGGAGAACATTATGCTAAGTGAAATAAGCCAGTCAGAGAAAGACAAATCCGTATGATTTCACTCACATGTGGAATCTATTGATAATGGACAAAATGAACTACAAGCAGAAGAGAGACACTCACGGAGAGTAGGCAACAGCTATTGGGGGTCAGGAGGCTGAGTGAGGGAGTGGGGTGACTGAACAAAAAAGAAAAAAAGAGAAAACTCATGGACACAAACAACAGTATGGTGACTCCTGGGGTGAGGAGGAGGGGGATAAATGGGGATGGACGGAGACTGGACTTGAGGTGGTGAACACACAACACAGGGTACAGACGATGTGCCATAGACTGTGCACCTGACACCTGTGTAATTTTGTTAACCAGTGTCACCCCAACAAATTCAATAAAAAGGAAACACAAGAATGACCACAGGATCCAGCAGTCCCATTCTTGGATATACACATACTCTACAGAATTGAAATCAGGGTTTCCAAAAGATACTAGCGCTTTCATGTTCACCCCAGCACTGTTCACAGGAGCCAAGGGATACAAACAACCTAGATGTCCACTGGGATGAATGAAGAAAGAAACTGTGGTAGATGCATATTACTCAGCCCTTTAAAAGAGAAAACCCTGTCGTATGCAACAGCATGGGTGAACCTCGAGGGAATTACATTAAGTGACATAAGCCATTCCAGAAAAACGAATACTTCATTATTCCACATACATGAGGTAATCTGAACAGTCAGACTCACAGAAGCAGAGTAGAATTGAGGTTGCCAGGGGTTGGGGCATAGGGAAATGGAGACTGGCTGTTCAATGGGTATAAAGTTTCAGCTACGCAAGATAAATAAGCTCCAGAAATCTGCTGTACGATATACTAGGGGGACCCCCCCCAAACCAGAATTGTCTCCTGGAGGGTAAGCCCTTGTAGCACAGGCTTCCCCAGCTAGGTGAGTGTTCTAGGAACCCGTCTGTATCAGTGCACCAGTGGTGTGTTGTTGTGAGAGGCTGTGTTCAGCTTCAGTGAATATTTTTTTGAGGGCTCTTTCAGCATGTTTGCCCATCTCATGACAGGTGCGTTACGAGCGCACCTGCCCACACCGACTTGAGCGTTCAGCAGCTATTGACCAAAAGCAGCCTGACCCCTGTGCCCCTGTGCTCCTTCTTCACCTCATCTCATCCCCAGCAACCTTTTTTTGTTTCCTTAGATGAAAAAGTCCTCAGAGGGAAACGTTTTGCGGATGCGGGAGAGGTGAAAGAAAAAATGGCTGAAGCACTAAAAGGCATCAAAATCTATGAGTTCAAAAACTTTTATGCAGGGGAAATAACGTCTTGATAGGTGTACTGCATTCAAATGGAGAGTACTTTGAAGGTGACTGAAGTTTAAACATGTAAGAACACACGAATAATTTTATGAATAAATTCTGGGTTTTTGGAGGCCCCCCTCATAATGTAAATAATTAACAATACTGTGTTGCACAGGTAAAAAAAAAAATTAAGCAGGTAGATCTCATGTCAAGTGTTCTTACTACCATTTTTTAAATAAAGAAAATTAAGCCCTCCTTCCTGATGGACAGTAATGTGTCAGTGTGTTTTTCTTAGTTTTAACAGATGTAGCACAATAACGTAAGATTTTAGCAATGAGGGAAGTTGGGGGAGGGACTTATGAAAACTCTTTCAGGGGTGTCCAAATTTTTAGCATCTCTGGGCCACACTGGAAGAAGAAGAGTTGTCTTGGGCCACACATTAAATACACAAACACTAATGAAAACTTATGAACATAAAAAAGGTTTTAAGTAAATTTACGATTTTACATTGGACCATGGGTTGGACACCCTGCTTTATATGATCTCTGTAAATCTAAAAGTATTACAAAGCATAAAGTTTATTATTTTTTAAATTCAGTATGAGACTTGTGTGATTTTTGTTTTCTCATCAAAGCGAAAACAAAATGGATTGGTTCTGTGTGGGCCTCTCCTAATGACCCTCTGAGCCTGTTGCTAACACTGTTGGTAAAATCTGACTCTCCAAAAACAGTAAACTAATGACAGCCAAATGAATGTGCAAAATCTTATATTTAAATAAAATGAAGTTGATTTCAGCTATGCTCGCTTTTCTTATAGTAAGTGAACATTATTCCTTTGCAGACTCAATACCTACCACTACAAAGTACACAAGCAAACAGAAAGTCACAAGTTACTTCAACAAAGAATAAGAAAGATCATTCTGAGAACAGCAAGTGCCAGTTTTTCTTTGTTTTATTTTGTTTGTTTTATTTTTACTGATAAACTTTACCCTCCGAATCATTATTATGTTCATAAACCTGCCCTGATACTAGTCAGCTTAGATTTCCAATAGAGTGCTTAATAAAAAAAAAATTACACCTGGAAATGAGAACCTTTGGAAACGTTGTTCTGCAAACATACTACCACAAGTCTGAAAGGTTAGGAATGCGCCCTGGGCCTTTGTTCTAGGACACACATGCACCATTTCTATTGCTTCTGTTGTCACTTCATTTATCTTATTACAGTTGACTTTCCCTGTATCACACATCTTTTAATAAACTCCACTTTATGAAGGAAATTCCCCATTACGTAAACAGTACTTATGGAGAAGAAATACATATAATAAGCTCTTCTTTACAAAAAACAAAAATACAACAAGTTAAACAATTTACCTGAGGTTATAAAACAAGCCAGAAAAAGAACTGGATGAAGTCTGTCACTAGTACCCAGGAAGAGGTAACTGACTCCCCACACAAGATGCACCTTCCGGTTCTAAAGTGCCCATATGTTGAACTTACTGCACCACTTTTCTTTGTTATTGTCCCTGATCTGCTGGGTGATGCTGATTTCACTGGGAGGCAGACGGCAAGCCTGCAGATAATCTTACGTGGCTTCTGTTCAGACAACGTGCAAAACCGCAGTCGGATCCTTTATGACCAAAATCACAGAACTTCCCAAATGTGCTTATACACAAACCATGCATCTTTCACCAACCTGAAAGCCATGATTTGAGAAAATTAAATTTCCTAAAAGCCAGGAGATTATGAGCAGAAATTCCATTCAGGATAGATATATGTTAGCTGATAAAGCTTCCAAATGCTGGAGGAATAGGTTTATTTTTCTTGAAGTTCTGACAGTAAGAATAATGTATTTTTTTTAATGAAAGCTATTTCTATATTATTTGTGCATTGGGTTTCCAGGGTCTGATTATTTAGGTGAAGTGTTTACTTATCTTCATTCTAGTATATACGTTAGGCCCTTTATAATTGTTTAGTAAGTACATGATCTACACCTGAAGGTGACAGTTCCAAACACAGGACATAACACCCAAGTCACAGTAATAACTGCCCAATCAGAAATCCCCGTATCTAGTACTATAAATGTCTGAGTCTGTATCTATAATCCAGAAATATGCAAACCAGACCGAGGGGCTAAACCATGTACCATCTCTTCTACTCGGATGAAAGCTCACGGGCCTCCTTCCAAGGAACCTGTGTGAGACCCTCGTGCAAAACATACTTACTGTTTTTATTCACAATTGTAACAAGGTGGATAGTATGGGTTTTCCAGTCAAAATTCTATTTAGAAGTTGGCACTTACATAGCTGAATGTGGATAATCGGGAAAACAACACACATAAGGAATATCTTATTCTCTAATAATTCCCTATGAATGCAGTAGTATTACGAATGCTCCAATGACCTATCTGAGTCACCAAGTGATAAAATGGGCAATGGTGAATTTGGTACAATCCAGGTCAAAATTCTTGTACTTAGAAAAAGTCCACTATACTGGCAGGGGAGGGAAAGAAAGGACCAAAAACCTCAGTGTAAAGTGCTGGTGATCTTTCCTGGCACCTCAGTCAGCAAAGGTCTGGAAAAAGGATGAGATGGGGGATGGGAAACTGATGTTCATGCAGCTCCGCTGCATACGTTCAGTTTCATAATGTGACCGATATGACTCTCGTTCACCATGTAAAAGTGGAAGTGACTGTACCATACAACCCCCAACGGAAGCCGTCTGCTCTAGTGGGTCCTGCGGGTTGGTCAGCCCTGCCTCACCACCTGGATCACCACCCTGGTAAAAAATGCAAGCCAGCCAGAAGCACCAATGCACGCATGGATTCTGCAAACAATAAAAGCTTTTACGGCTCTCCATTTTCTCTGAGTATCAGTTTAATCGTATGCCGCAAGCTTTGACGTGAAGTTATTTTCATTAATTCCTAGGTAATTTGCAATTTCAGGTTTGATATCTTTTTTGATTCAGCGTCTTATGAGGAAAAAATGTGTGACTGATTTTATGGGTTTCCCAACCTTTAACAATGAAGTAAAACACACTTTTAAGTGTAATTTGAATATGATTTTCACCTTAGGGCTGATTTTAGAAGCTCGCCCTCAGTAAAATAACTCTTTGCATTTCAAAGACTTTTGGATTATAGAAGCTCATTTATCTACTAAAGATGATTTCGAGGTCTCAACTGTTAGAAGCTTGAACTGGGTACAAAATTTTGAAGCTTTTACCACCTCTCAACTATTCATTTTTCTAAGTACTCAAATTTCCCATTACATCATAGTGTCTTCAGAAATGTATACATCCACAGCTTGAAAGTTAAAACAGTATTTTGGACATGAGTTCTTTAGGGCTTAATGAGGACAAGACTTAATTATTGACAGATTAGACCTGTCCTGTCCAGCAAGGCCAACCAGCCACATGTGGATGCATACATTTGAGTGAAGTAGGTTTAAAAATTCAGCTCCTCGGTCCCACTCGCCACATTTCACGTGATGCAGAGCCACCTGGGGCTAGTGCTGTTTCCATCATCACTGCAATTTTTTTTGGACAGAACTGGGTTAGACCAAAGGAAAGAAAGTAACTTCTATGACACCACTTGCATTATTTATTGGCAGCAAAGCTAAAACTAGAATTAGGTCTTTTAAATTCTACTCTTATTTGCTTTCCATGAAGCCATACTGTCCCTAAGAACTAATAAATAAGGAAAATTAAAGAATGTAACCAGCAACAAGTTGAATCTAATGTAAAATGATCTGATTTCCATAAAGCTTAGAAAACTGAACCATATACTTGGCCACCTAGGAAACCTAATAAATTCCAAGAAGCAATGTAAGGGACAACTCCCCCAAACCTCTGAAATTTAAAGGAAATAAAACAAAATTCTTCTACAAAATATTGAACCAGGAACTTCCAGTCTAGATGGCAGCACAGGCAGACATGGCTCGACTCTTCACACAACCACAACAAAACCGCAACTAAAATATAAAGCACCGCTCAGAACCGACAGAAATCATGGAAGTCTGACAACTACAGAATGAAAGAAACCACTACCATCCAGACTGAGCCAGTGGACTGGGGCCTTATCTGGGACTCCATCAACCTGGCTAACAGGCTTCACCCACCCTAGAGATCCCCAGAGATTCCGCCCCACCGAGGCTGCTTTTCCATTTGAATGGTTTCCGCTCACACTTCACAACTTCCTAAATCCTTTCCAACAATCAGCAGCTGGCTTCAATGAGGCCCGGGTCAAGAGCTGGCACCCTATATTCACGGCTTGGCTTCCTCTGGAAATCTCTAAGCACAGCACAAGTAGCAGCCTTCTCAGATGGCTTTACAGCTCACGCAGGGTGGCCCCGGAAAGAACACAGGTGGGGGCTGATCCTGGCCTGTGCCACTGGGGAAACTCCAGCGCCAGTGCACCTAGTGGACAGCTACAGACCCTGTCAGAGCACCACCGCCCTCCCCCTGCACAGCTGATCCTCCTCCAGAGGGAGGAGGTTGGTGGTCAATGGTCACGGCCAGTCCTTGCAGCTGACCGACCTGGGTAAGTCCCTCCCAACAGCAATCAAGGCTCCACTACAAGAGGAGGGTTTACTCAGCACCCACAAAGGGTGCACTTCGAGAACCCAGCTTGGGTGATAGGGGAAGCTGTGCCACCAGACTCTATAGGACACCTCCTACATTAGGCCACACTGCCAGGACATGGAGTCAAAGCAGCTCTACCTGATACATAGGGAGACTGCCAAAATGAAGAGACAACAAAGAAACCTGGCCCAATGGAAGGACAGAGCAAAACTCCAGAAAAACTCAGTGGATTGAGCACGGGCCTGCGATCCAAAGGATCACAGTTCGATTCCCAGTCAGGGCACACGCCTGGGTTGCGGGCCAGTTCCCAGCAAAGGACACACGAGAAGCAATCATACATTGATATTTCTCTCCCTCTATCCTTCCCTTCCCTTCTCAAGATAAATAAATAAAATCTAAAAAAAATTATTTAAAAAAACCTCCAGAAATACAGCTAAATGAAATGGAGATAAGCAATGTATCTGATGCAGAGGTCAAGTCACTGGTTATAAGGATAATCAAAGAACTCAGTGAGGACCACAGCAGCATAGAAAAGATCCAGTCAGAAACACAGGATACACTAATTGAAATAAAGAACAATTTACAGGGAAATAACAGTAGAGTGGATGAAGCAGAGAGTCAAATCAATGATTCAGAACATAAGGAAGCAAAAAGCAACCAATTAAAACAACATGAAGAAAAGATAATCCAAAAAAAAAAGGAGGACAGTGTAAGCAGCCTGTAGGACTTTAAGAAATCCAACATTCACTTCATAGGGGTGCCAGAAAAAGAAGAAAAAGAACAAGAAATTGGAAATCTATTTGAAAAAAATAATGAAAGAAAACTTCCCTAATCTGGTGAAAGAAACAGACTTGCAAGTCCAGGAAACACAGAGAGTCCCAAACAAGGCGGATGCAAAAAGGCCCGCACCAAGACACATCATAATTAAAACGCCAAGGTTAAAGACATGGGAAGGTGGGTGTGGGAGAGCAGGTGAAGAGGTGAGGGGATTAAGAAGTACAACAGGTAGTTACAGAATAGCCATGGGGATGTGAAGTACAGTCTAGGAAATGGCGTAGACAAAGACCTTGAACGCATAAGCTGTGGACAAGAACGAGGGTGGGATGACTGCCTGAGGGAGTGGGGGGAGCTGGGGGGAGGGAAGCAAAGGGGGAAAAGTCAGGACAACTGTACTAGTATAATCAATAAAATATAATTAAAAACAAAAACTGAAAATACTGAATACAAAAAGAAGCAAAAGAAATTATAAATTACCTAGAAATTGCTAAAAATAAAAACTTTGTCAGTTTATAGAATACAATCAAAATTACACTAAAAATGGAAAGTACTAAATTTTTTAATTAAAAGAGTAAGATTGAAAATTAAGTAAGCATTCAATTTATAAATCTAGAACTAGTATAAAATAGAGGGCAAATAAAAATAAATGGATAAAATTAATAAATTATATATATATATATATTTAATTTTTTATTAATTTATTTTTAGAGAGAGAAAGAGAGGGAGAGAAACATCAGTGTGTTTGTCTCTCACATGCCCCTCACTGGGGACCTGGCCTACAACCCAGGCATGTGCCCTGACTGGGAATTGAACTGGCGACCCTTTGGTTTGTAGTCCTGTACTCAATCCACTGAGCCACATCAGCCAGGGCCTAACTTATATATAAATTTGATTAATTTAAAAGTAGACAAATTTCTTATAAGTCTAATTTAAAAAGAAGAGAAAAATTAAAATCTACAGAATTAAAAATAAAATGTTGATATAACTGTTTTTGAGGATATTAAAAAATATATATGAATACATATGTAGTTTGAGACCAACACATTTGAAAATCCAAAAGAAATAAATGCTTTCTGGTAAAATACAAATTAACAAAATTGCCACAAGAAAGGTCACGAAATTTGACATGAACCAATAAGCATAAAAATATCTTAGAGATTGTTAAAAACTGATACTCGCATATCAGTAGAGTAATAATGATTAACATCTACCAGTTTACATAATGACATTAACAAATTTAAGGTAAAGTGTGTGATTGAATCACAATATATAAAAACACAATGAATTCAATACAGCCATTCAGTTTAAAAACGATAAACAAAAGGAAACTTTTAGAACAGTACAAGGGACATTTATTAGAAATACAAACAGCAAGCATAATATTAAAAGTTAAAATCCTAAATGAATTCTCATCAAAATCTAGAAAATCCTCAATCTCTACAATCTACTCATATTGTCTTAAATACTATATTAAGTAAAGAAAATAAACTAAGTGGCATGAATCTTTAGGAGGAAAAAATTATGAATATTTACAGATAAAAGAATTGTATAGACTATGTAAAAGAATTTTTAAACAATTATTATACCTAATCAGAGCATTTAATAAAGCAGGTAGATATAAAGTAGATATACAGAAATTAATAGTTTTTATTTATATCTCAAGGACCAATTAGAAAATAAAATATCCAGTTCAAAATATTGACCAAAAACTATAAAGTAATTAGGAATATAATTGAAGCTAATAAAAATGAAACTTACCTAAATGCACAATATACCACATACCTGGACGAGTTATAAACCCATCGGTTCTTGGTAAATCAACCTGTAATATTTTATGCTCAGCTCCTCTCACCCTGTTCTATCATATCCACCACAGAAATAAGACCCTTCCTCAGGAGCAGGGCTGTATTAGGTTTGCCACCACTCGACCCATGGTGCTTAATGCAACCCTTAACACGGGACAGGAGAAGAAGAAACCTCCTAATGAATTGTGTTAAATAAAACCCGTCCCACTCATCACATTTTATAAACTAAAGAACTGAGACCCAGGAAGTTCACCTCACCTCACAGAGACACAGAGCTGCTTCTGCGTGTGCTTTCTGAATGTGATTTCTGAGTGTGCTTTCTGGGTGTGCTTTCTGAGTGTGCTTTCTGGGTGTGCTTTCTGGGTGACTTGAAAGAGAAACAGAAGGTCCTTCTACTGGGACACTATATTTCAGAAGCAAACTTTTCCTCGTACAGTGAAAACAGCACCCCTCTGAGACCACCGACAGGAGGTAAATCCCGGTATCGGCTTAGCTACTAACTAGTCTGGGACCGAGATCAAGTCACTTCATTTCTCAGGACTCAAGGTTTTCCATCAGTAAAACTGGGTTGCTGTATAGCTGGATGACATTATGGAATTGTATTCTTGATTCCTTACCATTAATGAGATAACAGAATTGTGGCTCACCAAAGAAATCCTTATCTTTCGGAGACAATGGTAAAATACTGATTAATAGAATGATATGATGTATGGGGTTTGCTTCCAATAATCTGGAAAGTGACTAGGAGTACAGACAATGTACACTGGGCGTGAAGGGATAACTAAGCTAGATATATGCATTCTACTATTCTAGTTTTGTATCTATTTAACACTTTCCCCAATAAAGTTTTTTTTTGGTCAATAAAAGTGATGATTAAAAATGATCTCTAAACCAAAGGAATAAAGAATTGAGGATTTCTTCAAGTGGAAATGCCAGACTCAGTCATTTAATTAATACTGGGTCTTCGGGAGTCATTAGCCCCCAGCTGAAGGGTCGCGGTGTCCTCGGCACTTGGCTTCACCCCCACTGAGTCCTCTCAGCAGCACCGGTATGTATGAAATTGCTAATCATGGATTTCTAGGAGACCTCATCTATCAGTGTTAGTGTTTCCGCCCCTCCTTTTAAGAGGGCTGTTCAATGAGAAGGGGCTGTGATAGTCATAGGAACACATCATTAGTCAAAGGGATATTTACTGAAAATACCCAAGGCAGTCAGTGCTCATTCTCTCTGTAAAGGGGGAGAGAAGTAGGAGGAGGGATGTTGGGAAAGGAAGGGAAAAGAAAATAAAGAGACTGACTGACTGGTTGACTGACTGACTGATTGAAAAAAAAGAGAGAGATGACCAAACACCCATTCTGTGCACAGAAGTCTGTTCTAACACCAGAGGAGATGGAGATTAAGGGATCAAATTACTTCCCGGAGCTGATGGGAGGGGATGTTTCCCTCACCTGCCTTCCTGGTCTCTGGTTCTCACCTGTCTGAGTTCCAGTGAATGAATATTCATAGAGTTAAGCAGTTGTTCATGAGCACATCATTATGAAACATAGCAAGGAGAAAAATATTTCCTTTCCTCCAGAGCACAAACAGACTTGGATAACAAGCAAAAGACAAAAGCCTCTTTAAGATGGCTGAGAATTGAGATATGCCAGGAGGAAGAGTCTATTTCACATCCTCACACCCCTTTGCTTACCTAAAAGATTAACATTTGTGGGAACCTAGGACGAGTGAGCTGACTTGCTAATGAATCTGCTATTGTTTCTTTCGGATCTCAATTTTAATCTTTTTTTAACTTCTATTTAGCATTCCCCTTTGTAATGATTCCCACATTTCCAGTTACATTTCAACGTATTTCATTTAAGAAGTACTGAAAGCTAATCATATAAAGATTCTAGTAGAGGGCTTGAACTCTGCCTAAGAACTCTCCTATTGGAAGGTTATAAAAAACAAAACGAATAAATAAAATGGTTAAAACATTTCATATAGGAGATCATGTTAATTATAGCTGGTGAGGCAGCGGAGACTTTAGAATCTCAGTGAGAGCTTAAAAAATGATAAAACACAGAGTGTGCAAACGGTCACTCCAGCGCCTTTCAACGCCCTGTGTATCCTCCCAACTGCAATAGGCTAGATCCCACACAATGGAACGATTGTTTATCGAGCTGACAGAAATGCTGTACGGATTTTTATTTATTACGCAGGTAGTTCTGCTTCCATCATGAAAGGCAGTAAACACCCCCAAAGGAGCCTTGTGACAGAATGCAAAATGCTTAAAAGGGAAAGAGACTGTGATCAAGTCTGCATTTCCTAACTCGCTCCATCGTAAACTTGAACACCAAACTCCTGTGGCCTCTCCCCCTCTGTACTAACGAGATGGTTACATTTAACTCACAGTGTTCTATAAGGACTAATGACAATAAATCACAGCTAAGTAGCACAGTACCAGGCCAGTGGCATATGCTTAATAGCTGTGGGTTTCCTCCTTAAAACAATATTACATTTATTATTTACCTGTAGCTTTTAAACCTTATTCATAGCTTTTAATCATCAACAGAATCCTCCAAGAGAAAATTTCCTTATGAAATTAATATATCAGGTATGTTAATCTATAAGTACTCTTTTGCCTGAAAAACAGTGGATGTAAATCATAAAACTGAGGATTAGTTTTCAATATGTTTTCCAGAGAATGATCAATAAAGTTATTTGGGGAATAGCCAAACACAGTATCCAAGTAAAGAATAACAACACTGAATCCATCCATTTCCCTAAGTTGCCTTTTTTAAAAAAACATATATTCCTATTGTTAAATCGCTGTAAAGAAGGAATGATTCTTTGCTCTTGGACATTTTGCAAACACTAAGTGTGTCTCTAATTGGCCCAGGCAGCGAAGGGCCGTCCGGGCGTGGCTAGGTTCTTCCACGGCCCCTCTTCTGTCTCAGGTGGCTGTGGAGGTGGCCCGGCTGTACAGGGGCCACACGCAAAAGACCCTTCACTATGCATGAAGGCTTAGCTGAACAGGAGCTTCCTGGGGAGAACCACGAGGGCACAGAAACACAGGCCCCCAAGCAAACGTGGCAGCAACCACACGTTAAGCTGGAAATGTTTTCATCTCGGTTTGGACTGATGCTCAGACAGGAGAGCTGTGACATACCAGTATATATGCTCAGATGCAGAGTCTACAGGAAAAAATCACGGTCAAAAACAAATTCCAAGAGGCTTAGGACCCTCGGTAAGATCCAGGAGTACAGGTATGGGCAATAGCAGGGGGTTTTGTGTGAAGGACACTGATGAAAAGTATCCCGTGGTCCCTACCACCCCCGGCCCCAGCAACCAGGAGAGGGGCAAGTACACCCCTGCTCCTCACTCGCCCGACAGCCCCCAGAGCCTGAGCAACAACGCCGGGGCATGCCCGCCAAGAGAAGAGCCAGGACGTGACCGGGGAAAGGCGCGCCTGACTCCTCCTGAGAACCCTGCCGCGACTGTTTTAAGGAAGTTGCCATACTACCATGGAAGGCGGGATGAGAATCTTGTGCGTGCTTCCCAGACGTGCACTGTGTGGGAGAGGACCAGACCAAATATGCTTTAATATTTTCTCAACAGGGTGGTGCCCCAGAAAGAAGAGAGGACCTTATGGGTGCGAATCTACTTTCAAAGTGCAGCACAGGAAAACCAGAACTTGATGGGGAAGCCCCCAGCCACTGTCCGTCAGGGCGGGTGCTGCAGAAGAGGATGAGAAGGGGGTCTCCAAAAACCTCCCACACACACACACACACACACACACCGAGAAAGAGATCAGCTTTAATCACCTGAAAGGACCCGGGAGCATGGAGCCAGCTCAGAGCACGACCAGTCACCAGCCACATGAGAACTTTCCTGCCCTGCGGCCTCACCTCCCCATTCTCCCGAATTTCGTCCCTCGTGGGTGCTAAACAGTGAGTGAGGGGAGGCAGTGAGTGAACAGAAAAAGTAAAAGAACTCCAACAACCTTCCCCTGATGTGGGCAGCCAGCCCCAACCCTCGCTGGAGAGCATGAGAGTAAGGAGACCGCTGCTTTCGAATGCACATCAAAGCATGCTCACCTTTGCACCGGGCTCTCTAGTTCTTGAATGAGGACGGAGTTTGTGAATTAGTGGCCCAATGGCAGTTTATTACCTAAGAAGGAGCTGAAATATCACACAGAGGGAAAGCTTCCCTGACTGCACAAAGTTAAAGGCATTGCATGAGATAAAAATAGCTGTGTTTTTTTATTTCATCCCCCACGTAGAGCTTGTTCAATACACTGGATACAGAACACACATCACCCACATGCTTTTCATAGCTGGTCTATTAAGACACATTCACGGACAGGAAGAAAAGTCACCCTCAGCACGCCTTTTAAACTGACCAAAGACTGCACTGGAGTGACGTTTGATAAGCAGTAACTGCTAACAGCTAAAAGGAGGGTTTGCAGGGCAGACGGGAAGAGGACCGAGTGCCCCTCCAGAAGAGGAAGCCCTGCCTGGGCTCCTTAAACGGGGGTGGACGGCGGCTTCTCCAGAAATGCTAAATAGCTGAAGAGACTAAAGTAAATCCTCACTTAATACTGTGGGTTTTGGGACTGTAAGCAAAATAACATAAGATGAAACCAATTTTACCATAGGCTAATGAATATAAACAGAAGTTAAGCTCCTAAAGCATCTCATCAACATTATAACAAAACATTATTCAAGGACCTGCTCTAACAGACCAAAGGAAAGCTGAGGCTAGTGTTGGTAACAGTGCAAACTGTGTGTGAATGAAGATAATTTTTCTGGACAATAATCCAATGTGTATATAAAACTCTAAAATATTTACCTAGATATTCTACTTCTAGGGATTTATACACCCAAAAAAAATCATCCAAGAAATATATAGTGACATAATTTCAAAAATATTATTAGTGATATTAAAGAATGAAAACACCAGACAAAATATAAGACAGAGTAGCTTTCTGACATTAGACAGCAGGCAGAGCAGGACTGTGATGTGTGGGAGGCGGGAAGCTGAGCGGCTGGGTCTACAGCTCCCCCCACCTGCTCCCCGCAGAAAGCCTGCAGGCCGCAGTGCAGGGAGGGAACCCGGCTCAAACACAGCAGTCTCGCCGGGTTCAGCAAGGCCAAAGCAAAACGTCAGGCAGGTCAGGCAGGAGGTTGCTACGGAGAAGAGAGGGCGGGCAGCGAGCACTCGCAAGATTTGCAAAGGGTTCACCTCAAGTCTTTGGCAGCGGACAGATGTGTGAACACAGGAGAAGAAACCACCCAAGGCCTGGAGTGAAGTGGGAGGTGATCCATATGCAGAACTCACCCGGGTCTGAGACACATCACGTTCTTCACTAGTCCACGGGGAGAGGCCGCACAACCCGAGGGCAGCAGGTGGAGTCCCTGGAAGACATCACCTTTGCACCGGTGCTAATTAGATTGAAACTCAAGGCTGCCCTCAGCTCACCTTAACCAAGCTTAGCAGAAAAGACTGAAAGAAAGAATCAGCCTGCGCAACCTCTACAGACCTGCACTGCCAGAAACACCAAAGCATGTCCTTCGAGCAGATGGACGATCACATCAGGTGGCCACAAATGCAGGAAAGAGCAAATTTGCTGGGAATCTACAAGTGCAGGAAAGAGCAAGTTTGCTGGGAATCTATGCAAAATGTACTACACATCACGGTATGTAATACAAGTATACCAAATATATAATTTTCCCCATTTTTAGTATCTTTCAAAGACAACTGAACAAAAATAATAGAGTACTGTAGGGTTTATAACACATGAAAAATAAAATATATAACCAAAAATAGCAAGTAAGATAGGAACAGAGAACAGAAGTGTATACTTGTATGGTTCCTACGTTATATGTAAAATAATATAATATTACTTGAAGTAGACTATGGTAAATAAAATATATTTATTATAAACCCTGGAGGAGCCACTAAATGAGTAAAAAAATAAGTCAATAGTGAAGATAAAATGGAGTTGTAATAAATAGTTAACTGATCCAGAAAAAAATTAAAGAAAAAGGACAGATGAGCAACCAGGGAAGAAAATTATTTGCTGACAGCATTAAACCTAATCATGTTGATCTCACATTGAGTGCAGATGGCCTGGGCCTGCAGTTAAAGGTCAGAGATTACAAAACTGGATAAAAGAGAAAAACCTAACTTTATGTTACCTACCAAAACTCACTTAAATATAAAGCTGTGGATAGACTGCAGTTGAAAAACAGAAAAAATACACCCCACAGAGTGACTATATTAATATCAGATGGTACACTCAGAATAAGAAATATTACCAGAGATAGAGGTATATAAGGAAAAAGGAGTCAATTTGTTCCTAGAACATAACAATCTTCAACATGTACTAAGGCAACTAGTAATGGAACTCAAGTACATAAGAAGGAAAATGGGACGCAGTTGAAAGGAGAGGTAGGCAGGGCACAATTACAGCTGAAGATTTGATGCGCCTCTTTCGGTAACCGACTGGACAAGCACACCATGCACCTATGTGACAGACAGCCCGGTCTGCCTCCGTGACCAGACTGCTACTGCAGAACACTCTGCCCACAAGGGCAGAGAACACACTCCTTTCCAGTACAGACGGAACAGTCGCTGAGCTAGGCTCTTTTCTGACCCATAAATAAATCTCAAGTTTAAAACAATGAAAACCATATAAAGTACATCCTCTCACCTCAAGAGAATTACACTAAAAATTAACCCAGAGTTTTGTGGAAAATCACCGAATATTTGGGAATTACACGGCACACTTCTAAATAACAAATAGGTCATAAAAAAACACAAGGGGACTTTGAAAATATTTTTGAGGAGCATGAAAATGAAAATACAACCTATAAAAATTTGTGGGATGTCACTAATATGGGCTTACAGAGAAATTCACAGCAGTACAAGCTTATATTAGAAAATAAACAAGGTTTCGAATCAATGATCTACAGCAGAAGTTGGCAAACTTTTCTGTAAAGAGCTAAATGGTAAATATTTTAGGTTTTGCAGATTGTTCGGTCTCTTGCAACTGTGCAACTCATCAGCTATGGGGAATGTGTAAATGTGGCTGTGTTCCAATAAAACTTTACAAAAACAGAAAGCGGACCAGATTTGGCACGTAGGCCATTACTTGCAGACCCCTGCTAAAATATCAGCTTCATAAATGTGGAGAATGTAATCTGCTTTGTTAACTGCTGCATCTTCAAGAGGCGAAAACAGTTCATGGCCTTTAATATATGCCTAACAAATAGTTATTGAATGAACAAACTAATTGAATCCGCACAACAAGCATAGGAGTTAAATATTACCATTTTACAAATGAGTATACGCAGATGCAGTAACTTGCCACACAACCCATAAGTGACAGAACCAGCATTTGAGCACAAGCCTGATACCAAAGTTCTGTGCACTTTCCCCTACATTACACCCATAAGGCAAAAGCATCACTGAAGACGTGTAAAAGCATCCTACCATCAAATACATATTCTCTGCCTGTCCTTTCTCCTTAGCCACGGTTTGCAGTTTCCTGAGGATTAGTACTCAATGAACAAGGCACCAATAATGTTAAAACACTATATATATGAATGTCTGTATCTTTATACTTTAATCTATATACGCTGTCTGTATCTGTGGATTTAATATTTAGACTACAGTTGATGCAACGAAGCCACTAGATTGAATCTCGGGCACAAACCATCTCAACTGTACAAGTGAGAAGACTAGGAAGTTCGCTTCTTCAAAACAGCATAACTACAAGGCCAAGTCGATGCTGTGCCCTCGCACAGGTGGCATGCATGACAATAACATGAATTTGTATTCACCCTTAAAGTGCACAGAGAGATGAAAAATGTCAGGGGAAAAAGGCACCAACACATCCTCTTCTCTTTGTCTTAAGAACCCCTCATTTCAGCTCCCCCCACATAGAATCAGCCACCCCCCTGCCGGCTGCTGCATGCTTCATGCACAGCAGCTCTGTCCAGGGGGCCGTGGTGGCCTAATAACCAGTGCCCATTGCTGATCACACACATCCGCTTCCCTTTACAAGTCCACTATCCGTGGCAGCTGTTTTTCAAAAATAGGCATTAGGGAAGCCAGAGCAGATCTGAGCGTGTATCCTACAACTGCACATCTTTCTACATCTTCGTATCTCGCCTGGGTTTTACCATCAACATGATAATCAGGGAACTCGAAGGAGCCAAGTGCTGTTTCGTTAAGTTTTCTCTCTGCGGATGCTCAGGGCAAAATGTTTCGAAATCTGTGAGCGTGGGACACATGCTGAATACTAAGAAGCGATTCAAGAACAAGACAAACAGCAACCACGCCATTTGCCTGTCTTAAAACTTTATGTTTATTATGATCTGGCATCATAATGATTAATGGGAATGCCATGATGATGCAGAAAAACTCAAGGCTTTACAACCCATTGCAAGATTATTAAACCCAGTAAAAAGATAAAAGTAAATGAAAAGTGATACAATAAAGCTGAATTCTGCAGCTTCTCCACTGCCAGATTTTGCAATAAAAGTATACCTAAATTTTACAAACCAACATTAATCTTTAGAACAACTAGGAACAGACTATTCAATGAAACTATATAAGGAGGTTAAAACTGCACCTTATCCATAACCAATTAAGAATGAGAAATCTATCCTCAAAGAGTTTAATTTTGGGTGCTTGAACTTAGGATAAGTAGGTGTGTACCTACTTACAGTCTTGTTACATGAATGTGTGACAGGTGGGCATAGGTAACCAGGTTCTTCGTGATCGAGAGCAAAGAATTGAACCGAACACAGAGTTTATAGCATAAAGAGCAGACTTATTAAGCGATAGTACGGTCCACAGAACATGGGAACAGGCCAACTCTGAGCAGAGATTGATCTCCTGGGCTGGAAGGGTTCTATTCTTACAGGGCGGAAGCTTCCTGGCTAGTTTTTGATGTGCTTCTATTGCACAAGTACAAGTAGTTGCATTTCAAAGCTACTGTGCATGTGGTCTCCCATGATTTTTCATGACTGGCTACTGGAGAAGGAAGTCGTACAATGTTAATTTATTATAATGCTATTATAACGAGGCAGGGGTCATGTAGCATCTTCTGCGCATGTGCATTCTTGAGTCACCATGATTCAGCGCTTTTCCAGAAAGCAGGAACAACTGGTCTTAGAGGGTCTCTGTCTTGTATGGATGTCCTTAATCTTAGCCCTGGGGTACCTCTGGCATTTCCTCCTATCTCCTGCCTCAAATGTATTTTAAGGGAAATATTCCCTCTTTAACGTTAAGCAAAAGCGCATTGGAGAAGATGAAAATAATATAGTTTTCAGAGTTCACTTTTTATTGTTTGCTCACTTAATCCTAACAGAAATGAATACTCCAGGCTGTAGCATTTGTAAGGGGTAGAGCCAAAATCCAAATCAGATTTCTTCCGAACTGAAGATCATGGTCTTGGATTCTTAAGCTGTCTTGCATCCAAAAGACTTAAACACACACATAGGGCATCACATACAAAGAAGCCAAGAAATAATTACCAGCTGCTAAAGGAACAAAAGAAATGCTCATCACAAGACACTACCAGCTCCCATTCCCAAACAAGTGGAAGCAACACAAGCACTTTCGATGCCTAATTTCTCTGTGTCCTGCAGACCTCCAGTGATTGGCACCCGACTGTCCAGTTCTTTGGAAGCTTGTTAGTGCAAGACCGTACTAAGAAAAGCAAAAAGTAATAAACACTGATGTTTTCATCGTGCACAGGAATCCCAACAGGATATGAAAATCACGATACGTGTTGTAAAATCTTCTCTACAAATGACAACTACGCGATGCATACCGGCACTGTGACAGCTTCCAGCCTCGCCGCCTGCCGAACCGTCTCATAAACCAATTGTACACTGACTTTTTAAAAGATGCTTACGTTCCCTGGAGGCAAAAATGTATTAAATATGTTTTTGCCACATACCCAGGCCACTGTGTGAATTGATTTCAAACCTCAGTAACAGTCCAATAAAACATATTTAAATCTCTGCTACTTCTGTTCACAGCAACCAATGCTATTATTCCCTCTCTGCCAGAGATCCCCAACCTCTTCCTCTAAATTTATCAAGTAATAACAACTGTCTTACTTAGCAGCACGTACCATGTTCAAGCTCTCTGATAGGTACTTTGCATGTATTGTATCATTTATTCCTTTACGTAGTCCTATACGTAGGTACTATTATATCATTCCCACATTATAGATGAGGAAACAGAGGCCACTGCTTCAAGTTACAGAGATAGCAAGTGTCAAAAACAGGACTTTAACTCAGGTCTGTCTCACAGCAGGGCTCTTGCTCTTAACTGCTAAATGATGAACGCTATTAACGGGTCAATCATATTTTCCTTTACATTTTAAATATAAATATGATCATCCTTTAATATACTATTTTTTAGTTATATTTTATTGATTATGCTATTACAGTTGTCCCAATTTTTCCTCCTTTGCCCCCCTCCACCCAGCACCCCCGACTCTCTCAGGCAGTCCCTACATCACTGTTCATGTCTCTGGATCGTGTGTGTAAGTTCTTTGGCTGCTCCATTTCCTATACTGTATTTCACATCCCCATGACTGTTCTGTAACTACCTATTTGTACTTCTTTGTCCCCTCACCTCTTCACCCATTCTTCCACACCCCCATCCATTCTGGCAACCATCAAAACACTCTCTGTATCTGCGATTCTCTCTCTGTTCTTCTTGTTTGCTTAGTTTGTTTTTCAGATTCAATTGTTCATGGACATGTATTTATTGCCATTTTATTGTCCACAGTTTTGATCTTCTTTATCTTAAATAAGTTCTTTTGACATTTCATATAATGGTTGAGTGATGATGAACTCCTTTGATTTTTCCTTGTCTGGGAAACTATCTGCCCTTTGACTCTAAATGATTATTTTTGCTGGGTAGAGCAATCTTGGCTGTAGGTCCCCGCTTTTCATGATTTTGAAAATTTCTTGCCAATTCCTTTTTGCCTGCAAAGTTTCTTTTGAGAAATCAGCTGACTGTCTTATAGGAATTCCCCTATAGGTAACTAATTGCTTTTCTCTTGCTGTTTTAAGATTCTCTCTTTATCTTTAACCTTTGGCATTTCAATTTTGATGTGTATTGGAGTGGACTTCTTTGCATCCATCCTGTTTGGGACTCTGTGTACTTCCTGGACTTGCCTATTTTTTTCACCAAATTAGGGAAGTTTTCTTTCATTACTTTTTCAAATAGATTTCCAATTTTTCCCTCTTTCTCTTCTCTTCCTGGCACCCCTATGATGTGAATGTTGGCACGTTTGATGTTGTCCCAGAGGGTCCTTATGCTATCCTGGTTTTTTGGATCATTTTTCTTCTTGTTCTGACTGGTAGTTTTTTGCTTCCTCATGTTCTAAATCATTGATTTGATCCTCAGCTTTGTCCACTCTACTGCTGTTACCCTGTAAATTGTCCTTTATTTCACTTAGTGTATCCTTTGTTTCTGACTGGATATGTTTTATTCTGTTGAGGACCTTACTAACTTCCTTGAACATCCTTATAACCAGTTGTTTGAACTCTGCATCTGATAGATTGCTTCTCTCCATTTTTGTTCTTTTACTGGACTTGATCTGTCCTTTCACTTGGACCATGTTTCTTTGTCTCCTCGTTTTGGCAGCCTCCCTGTGCTTGTTTCTATGTACTAGGTAGAGCTGCTGTGTCTTCCTGTCTTGGTAGTGTGGCCTAATGTAGCAGGTGTCTCACAGAGTTTGGTGGCACAGCCTCCTCTATCACCCAAGCTGGGTACTTGAGGTGTGCTCTTTGTGTGAGTTGAGTACACCCTCCTCCTGTAGTTGAGCCTTGATTGCTGTTGGCAGGTCAATGAGAGGGATTTACCCAGACCTGTCAGTTTCAAGGACTGGCTGTGACCACTGACCACCAACCTCTGCTCTCCATGGAGAATCAGCTGTGCAAGGACAGAATGGCAGTGCTCCCATGTGGTCGGTCTATAGCCGTCTACTGGGTGTGCAAGCTCTGGGGTTTCATGGGTCATGTAGGCCAAGGTCATCACCTGCCTGTTTTGCCTGGGGCCACCCTGCCTTAGTTAAAAAGCAATCCAAGATGGTTGCTACTTGTGCTGTGCTTGGAGAATCCCAGGCAAAGCCAAGCTGTGCTAGGCTGGCTGTTGCTAGTGCTTGGCCTGAGGCCACTTAGCAAGGTGTCAGGGGCTGGAGACACACTGAGGCTGGCTGTTGCTTGTTTGAGAGAATTTCAGAAGTTGTGAAGCATGAGCCAAAACCAGCCATTCATATGGAAAAGCAGCATGGGTAAACCTATAAGTTGGGTAGAAGGAGTGGCTATAGATCTCCAGGGTGGGGCAAACAGTGTTAGCCAGTTCGATGGAGTCTCAGATATGGCACCAGCCTCCCAGCTCTGTGGCTCTATGGGGAAGGGTTCAGAAAAGGGACAATGGCCCCTACCTACCTTTCTGTCTGGGTAAAAGCTGTCCCCCAGCTCTCGCCTTAATGCCAGATACTTTAGCTCCTTCCCAAATGTCACTGGTGTCTTTCAAGCTGCTAACTCAATGCTGGAGATCAGAGGGAATGAGTCTGAGTAAGTCTGTGTGTGGGTTCCTGAAGAGGAACTGCGTGGGACTCCAGAAGTTTCTTCTACTGACTCAATCCCTGCTCATCTTTACAGCCAGAAGTCATGGGGACTTATCTTCCTGGCACTGGAACCCTGGGCTGGGCAGCCTAATGTGGGGCTGGGACTCCTCGCTCCCAAGATATCCCTCCTGAATTTTTATACACTGTGTGTGGATGTGGGACCAGCCCATTCCTCATCTGTGCCCCTCCTGCCAGTCTGGATAGATACAGTTTCTTTAATTCCATAGTTGTCACACTTCCATTCAACTTGATTTCTGATGGTTCTGAGTGATGGTTATTACGTATTTTAGTTATAATTTTGATGTGGTTGTGTGAGGAGGCGAGCCATGTGTACCTATGCTGCCATCTTGATTGGAAGTCAATACTCTGTCTCTCAAACCTGGTTACACATTTTAATCCCTATGGTTGCTTTTAAAATACCCAGTGCCCCAGGCTACAGCCCAGATTAAATAATTGGAAAACTCTGGGGGTGGCTCACAGGTGTCAATATTTTTTAAAACTCCCAGGTGATTCAAACATAGAGCCAAGTTTGAGACCCAGAGCTCTGAAAATTATTGAAACTTGAAAATATATTTCAGAAGGTAGATCAAAAGAGCTGAACTAACACAATTTCTAACATTTTTATCAACTACACTAACCCACTTTCCTCAGAAAACCATTAGGAAAAAAATCTAAAATTTCAAAAAACACCTCTCGAATCATAGAACACGATCCTCAGTGTGAGCTACATTCTTTTTAGCTGGTGCTACAGAGAAACACACAGGAATATACAAACATACACCTCAGTAGAGTAATGTGAGTTTCCAGCCAAAACGAGCCCATGGCCATGGGCCTGTGCTCACTATGGTTTCCACCCACATGTCTGAAAACAACAACTGCAGAGAATGAACTGCACTCCCAAATTAACTCACTACAATCCTTTCTCCAAAGCTAATTCTAATAGATTTCTTCCTTGACTTAGATCATTAGTAAATAAAAACCATTTGCATATCACAAGCAAGTCTGAAAATCCCAAGTTTTGTTTTCCATAATGGCAGACAATGTGATTGATTACTTATGGGGTCACATGACCAATCAAGAGAGAATTTTAACCACTCACTGTGAATAAGAAAATAATAGAATTAACATACAATTTATAAACTTGTTCACTGTTCTTGTTGGTTATAAGAAAACTAGTTATGATAAATATTTGTATTACGTACTTTTATCAGAATATAATTATATCATTTTTTTAAATCTTCCTTAACTCTGTTTCTTTATAGAAAATTCTGCTTTGGCCAATCTTGCTTATTTATACTCCCAGCTACATCATAAACTGGCAGAGCTGAATGTTTCTCAGTGTTTGCTTAATTAAAATTTGATTCAAATAAGAAAAAGACATTAAAATCTTTCTTATTTTTAGAAGAGTTATACTTTACTCTCAGAGCAACTTGACGTGATTTTTCTTAATGTTTCAAAACTAAGGGTTCTGGCCCAAGCATCATTCACATGAAAAAGTGTCTACTCACAGGGATCATCCAGTTGGCCAGGTCGCCGTACTTGGACACCTGCATCGCGCCGAGCATGGTCAGGTTGATGTGTCCTCTAAGGAGGAGAAAGAGGAGATGAAAGGCAAACTCCACAAACTCTATGTCCCCTTCACTTGCAATCGCCAGCAATTAAAGTCAAGAATTCTACATTCCCCAAAATACATTTACTTTTTCCCGCCCAACACCTGATTTCCAAATATATCAGCTCAAGCTGACATGGAGAAATAACCACTAAGAGTTCTTTTAAAAAAAATTATAAGTTTATATTGTTTCCGAAAAACAAATTAAAAACAGGTGTACACAGCGAGCTTGTTTCCTTTGGTGAGGGAGAATGTGGCTTGATTTGAAAGCAAACACTAACTAGAAAATGAACACAGTTTGCAGAGAACGCTAGGATCCTCAGGAAAAAACCCTGTAAAACTGTTTACTTCAAGAGCATTGGCACACAGATATATATTCCATTTGGGGGGCTCTTTTAATAACAGCAGCCTGGATGTTCCAACTCCCAACGTTTGAAGTGAGTAATTCCACATCTTTGTGCAGCTCAACAAGCCCAAGATGGTTTTCTGGCTGGAGGTGTGTCTGGGTCTCACAGCCTTGCTCACACAGCCAATGACTCGGGTCGGGCCACAGTGTGAAACCAGAGCGGCCCACTATTACATACCCTCTAATCATCGCAAATGACTCATCGCTGGAGAAATAAGAGGCTCCTGGAAGAACAGTAACTGTTTCCTTGCCTACACACAGGCACGCGTGCATGCAAAAGGGAAAAAAAAAAAAAGAAAGAGGCTATTAGATTTCTAAGAGTATTGTGGTGGAGAGAGGGGTCGATATTTCCTGCTTCCTAAGGAACTGAGGCTCCCTTTACCGAAATGCAGGGGCAATTTGGGGTGTGCGGGACACTGTCCGTTCTGTGGGGAGGAACACTTTGTCAGTGACATTGTTCGCCCTTGCATGCTGATAATGAAAACAGACCAACTTTTAATTTCATTATCATTTTGAAATTCTCTACACAATGCAAACCCTGTTGCCTATCCCCTTCTGGGACTCCCACTAGCCCCGTCCCCAACACCAGCCCTGCTCCTGGGAGGCACCTGTCACAGTCCAATGCTACTATGGTCATTGGAGAAAACAGGTTGTGGAGTAACCTTGAAGCAATGCAATTCTGAATAGAAGATTACTGGAGATGCTCAGTTATTTCTTAAAAAACCAGTGAATAAGAGGACACACCTAATTCCTTAATATCATCAGGCTTGAATCTCCTCTTTCGACCTCAATCAATCTCTCTCTCTATTGCTCTCACTCTCTCTCCCCCCTAAGTTTCTAGTAAAACCCTAGGACTTGGGTGAAACTGCGGAATAACATTCTAATACTGGCAAATATCTTGAATGCTAACTTCCAAGAGGAGAGGACCTCTCTCATGATAAAAGTTCACAACTGGGCAAGATCTTCAAAGTCATCCAGTCCCCACGAAACTAATACTATCACCTGACTCATACCAAAGTTCCTTTCTTCTTGTGACCTACTTCCTGCCTGTTCAGGAGCATCAGGCACCCAAGAGAAAAGTGTTCGCAGGCCACTGTGCCAAAGGTAGGTGAGCTGTGTGAGAACACCTGGTGCACGGCCCCCTGGGTAACAGGGCAGACGAAAGGAAAGGGAAGCAAAGTTACTGGACTAGAGAAAGGCTCCTGGGCACAAGAAGACCAGGGTGGTCTGACCATGCCCAGCTGTGCAACACAGCTGTACTCAGCCTCTCAAGTCTTCTCCAAAAGCTACAGATGGAGCTCTGTAACCCTCTCCATTTGAGCTCAGATATGGAGAGAGTAAGACTGTTTCTATCATGCTGAAATATTTATCCCCCAAAGGAGTTTGATTCTAAGTAAAGGAAATGTTTGCACATCTTTCAAAGTACCACAAAGCTGAAAAGCTTTAGAAAACACCTTCTGGTGTGGTTAGTAGGAGCTTTTAGACAGCACATAAGATCTGAAGGATGAAATGCGGTAACGCAGGCAAAGCCCTTTGTCTGGCGCCCGGCACAGAGAACGGGCTCCGCAGCCATTTGCTTTTATTATCCCTCCGCCAAACAGTGCTGCTGCTCCTCAAGGAATAAAGGCCCCAGGACCAAGCAAATGACTTCCACGGTGGGGTCATGCAGCCTGCCTGTGAACTTCACGTTTCGGGGCAGGCAAAATACAACTACACCTCATCCTAACACAAGTTCCATGTCCAGCAAATTCAGCTCCTCACCAATCCTGTGAGCTGGAGAGGCAAGGAGGAATATTTTGTAGGACAACAAAGCAGAGAAACAGAAAAACCTCAATCCCTTTGTTCTCTGTCTTAAATCACACTGACTTCCAAATAGCAACTTTCCACTGGCTGATAGGACATGGAAGGCATCGCGTACCACTGTGCAGGAGACCCCGAGATCCATGCTGAGGGCTCTCCCCACCCCCACCGACATGACTCATGACGCATGGTTTTATTAAACAGCCCAGAAAACGGCTCTCGTGGAGAGAGCTGTCAGGCGCCCGATAATGCATTCTGGTGTCTTAACAAATTACATTCTTCAGAAGCAAAGTTAATTTTCAGCACTTTAAACATCCAATAGCTAAACAAAAGTAGATATCCTCAGGTGGAATCCATGCTTTTCAAATACAATGTCCAAATGTGGTCAGTACCCTGAAGAAAAAGGGCTTTCTTACTTGGTCTTTCCTGATTGATTCCTGTCTCCTCCCACTTCTCTGTGTGTAAAAGTCTAGATGCTGCCCTGACTGGTGTGGCTCAGTGCATTGGGCATTGTTCCACAGACCAAAAGGTCGCTGGTTCAATTCCCAGTCAGGGCACATGCCTGGGTTGCAAGTATGGTCCCCAATTGGAGCAAGGTAACTGATTGATGTTTCTCACATCAATGTTCCTCTCCCTCTCTTTCTCTCTCCCCTCCCCCTCTCTCTAAAAAACAATAAAATATTTAAATAAGTAAATAAAAATCTAGATCCTTTCATAATATTTGGGCAAAAGAGTTTCTGAATTTCATGAGTTATACAAGTCCTTTAGCTCAGGACTTAACAAGTCATTCCCTCAACACCAAGCCGATGCCCACCACAGGCCTAGAAAAACGTTACAAACAAAACGCAGATGCCCTCCACGAATGGTTCTCAACTGTGACCCCACCAGAATCACGTGCAGGGCTGGTAAAAACGCTGCCCGCGGAGCTCAGCTCCCAGAGTTGATCATTCTGGAGGCTTGTGGGGGGGGGGGGGGGGTGGCTCAGCATTTCCCATTTCTAACAAGTCCAAGGGGATGGTGGTGCTGATGCTGAGGGTCTGGGGCCTCCACCTGAGAACCACGGCCCTTAGCAAAGAGGCATACTGTCCAGCAAGAGAGACATACACACAAATAAGCCGCCAAAGGATTTGGAGAGGAAAATAAATTACCAATAAGGAGCTGGGCGAGAAAGAGTAGGGAGACAGAGCAAAACCAAAAAACGACCTGGTGAATGGCCCAGGAAGAGCCAAGGGGCGGAGAAGGAAAGCAGGGGCATCCCAGCCACGACCGGAGCGGACCCCAGAGTGCCGTGTGGGGGCCTCACACCCTTGCAGGGCGCACTGGAAGACCGAGCTGGAAAGGTCAGCTGCATCCCGTCAGAGACCCGGGATGCTGTGCTGCGCGCGTGCCCCTGTCTGCAGGCCTGTGGGACTCCGGATGCGGCGCGTACACCCACCGAGCAGGGCTTCTCCTGCGCGGCACGACTGACGTTCTGGAGGGGAGAACTCCGCGGAGGGCTGTTCTGTTTACCACAGGAAGGCCTGCAGCATCCCTGCCCTCTGCTCACTACATACCAATCACACTAGATCCCAGGAAGGCACATCAATCAAAAATGTCCCCAGACACGGTCAAATGGCCTGGATGTCACCTCTTCTTGCCCATTGAGAACCACAGCTCTAGAGACCCGAGGCAGGGGCCAGGACTGTACACAGCCATGAGAGTCACATGATGGGTTTTTCTACAGCAGTCTGCATCAAAGGCAAGTAATGTCTACATTACGTGTACATTAAAATCAGAAAGAAATAGAAAAGAATGCAAAATGCTCTTAACATGAAAGCTAAAACATACAAGGGGCATTTAGGAAACTTCTAATTACACTGGGAGACTGCAGATCTCCACAAGATCTCTGAAATGTTCTAATCGCTGCCTTCTGCACCTTCACAAAGCCCAGCTTTCCAGAGAGCGTGGTACGGTGTATCGGGAGAAAAGTCCTGACACCAGGAGGAGAAGACTGGGTGCGTCCAGTCCCCAGCAAGGTGATCTGAGCACATCAATTCACGTCTCTGGATGCAGTTCCCCAGCCTGTACAACGGGGTTTCACTTGAGGCTCAAACACTGTACACCTGTAAAGAGGATGCTGTAAACTCCCGAGTACTCTGAGGGCAGTGATTTTTACATAACCAGATGAGATTATTATTTGGAAACAATGATCCGTAGAAACAGTTCTGTTATCATTTTAAAACTTAATACACTGGTCTGACCCAGAAATACAATCCTACATTCATTTCAAGGGACATGGATAAAAATAGCCTTTCAAATTAACACACACACACACACACATACACGCGCACGCACACAAAACGGCCTGATCTCTCAGGTAATTTCCAATTTGAGGAGTTGAGAAAACTGCCTATTTATACTCTGCATTCTCTAACTCAAAGTATTTCCTCCCTCATTTGGACAACTCCAAAATCAAAAACATCACCGATCCCACAGAGGGCTTTGATGAAAGAATAACAAAATTATCAGGCTGATTTGCCACGTGGCTTCCAACGGTGATGTAGAATCTGAAAGCACAGCAGTTTCAGATTCTACGTGATGGTTCAGAAGCTGAAACACACATCGGTGGGATGGGGACACTTTTACACCTCAGATGCGCCCACCACCCAACAATGTCATTGAAAAAATTAACTCTTTTTCCCAAGGAAAGTGGGTTCCATGACCTCAAGCCTGACATTTAGAAAATAGAGTTATGCATTTTGCAAATAACCCGCTAACATCACAAGTTCATTAAACCAAGCAGCAAATATTTTCACAGATCAATGAGCTATTGCTAAAAGGCACAGCACAATTAAATTACAGCCTTGGTTAAATGTCACTGCTTTACCTCAGTGGACTTTTCAGAGTCGAGCTGTGTTAACTAATTCAACTATTCAACCAGAAGCTGTTTTATCGCCCAGAATCCTGAGCATGAAACATCGATGCTACTTGGCAGCTGGCCTTTGGGCCCAGCTCGTCTCTTTGGAGAGACAAGCTACTGCTGCTGGATGTGGAGAGACACTAACACTCTTTCACGGGCAGAGTAAACGGGAGTAAGGGAAGGGCACAGAAACCCAGGCTAGAACGGTATAGCTAAGAGCTAATAAAAATTAGCTCCTGACGGGCAGCCGCCTCCGAAGCATCATCTTCAGGCCTAGCAGAGTGGCCATGGGGCCTCAAGCCTGGGCAGCGACGATGGCCAGGGGGTCTCACCTGCTGTCCTCCCCCAAGCTGCTTACACTCGCCACCTTAGGTTCTAGTCAACTGAATAAGTAATAATAGAAGGAAAAGCATCCGAGTGTGGACATGACGAGGGTAGAGTCCCCAGTTCAAAGAAACTATTTATTACTCATGTCACTGGGTCCTATTTTATGGCAATATAACCCCCTTAAGCACCTGGAACCTTTGAGGGATGCTCTCTGACCCTGAGGATGACTAGCGGACAGTAAACAGCTCCTATCACAAAGCCCCGGGGCCCCAGGCCTTTCCTTTTGCCACTGTGGATCCACGCCCCCACCCTTCTCATCAAGAGAAGGTGGGTCTATTGCATCCTGGGAAGGTCCCAGGGGAGGTTCCGGCAGGAGACCCAGTGGGAGAGAACGCGCCCTCATCCCCACCCAGGCAGCAGTGAGACGCCTGCGTGCTTCTCCCTGGCAGGTGACTGGCCCTCTCTGACAGCTGCCCCCCAAGGCCTGCCCAGGGCTCCTGGCAGCTCCCTGCGGTACCTTGCCCTCCTTTCATGGTTGCGCTGATCTTGCCCACATCCCTGTCAGCTGTCCCTCCCTTTCATTCTCCCTCTTACAGCCAGGACCCAGACTGGCTGAGCCACCAACACTCTGGCCATTCCACGCAGCTCCACCTGCAATTGTGCCTTTAACTCTGTCTGCCCTAAATGAGAGCAGACCTCTGACAAGAAGCCAGGCAAAGATGGGACTTGGAAGGCTTATCTCCCCTCCTCGACGAACAACAGACTGAACAAGCTCCAGCAAAAACAAAGAATCAAGCCCAACTCCTTACTAGCACTGGGCACAGAACTGAATCAATAGCCAAGGAAAACGCTGGGAAAACATGTAATTTAGCAAGTTTACCTGCATTGATTAGATCTGCATCGACTTCATTTTGTAATGGGTATGGGCCCTGTTGAACAAAGCAAATTGTCAACGTCAACTGGCAAAGAAGCTTCTCACAGAACCGCACACTGACACTGCAACACAAGCAACTTCTCCAAAAACTCAAGGGAACTGGCATCAGAAGACTTCGGGTGAATCGTGAAAAAGTAACTCTGCTGTTTGAATGGCTCTGTTTCTCATATTGATTGGTCTGCTCTACACTGATAACTTTGTGACTGGGTTAATGAAAAGTATTTTCTACAAATTACCAAAGTTTGGAAATGACATTATTAGAAATACATGTCATAAAACAAAAAGGAACTATTTACTACCAATGCATCTAATGTTATTTATAAACCTTCCTCTTGTATCAATAAATATAAACTAAACAGATGCATTATTTGGCTGGAAGGACCCAGAGAGGCAAATGGGTCACTTTTTAGTATGCAGAAGCGGAAGATTTGAATGCAGGGTTCTAACCTTGTCTCTCATAACATCTAAGTTTTGCAACCCTTGCTTTCTCTTTGCCTACTTATTCTCAATAAGTTTTCTTTCGGATGTCTTTGTATAAGGCATCCCTAATTATCTGAATGGGGAAAGGGGTTTGTAACATAACATACATTGATCAAAAGAGGGAAAAGGATAAAAGAGAAATGAGAAAGGCATGATGGACCCAAGAATGAGAATATGAAAGCTGTAAAATTTCAACAGACTTTTTCTAAGGGACCCAATATTTATCCTTTATATAAATTGAAGTGATAACTAATGTTTAGACCTACGTACATTTTCCTTTAAACACTGACCATGGGTAATTCACATAGTCTTACTTCCCTATCTCCAAAGGGAGGGAACCAATCACTCCAGAAATCCCTAAGGTGCATGAATAATAAGTCTTTGACCTGACGAATCCGTTTTCATTCAGACACACATCTTTTTTATCTTTGAAAATGGTCATGATTATCACCTCAGTTAATCACTATTGATGCCATGCCTGTGATCACTACTGATACTTCAAGTACCTGATATATAGTTGCTCTATATACCATTTTTATTGCATTAGTGGTTGTGATTTACTGAGGAATAACAAAGATTAGGAATATTATAAATTGGCAAACTATAAGTAATCTCTGCCACAGCTAATAATTAAATTAAAAATATCACCCAAGAAGCAAAACTGTTTCTCACTTTCATTATAGTATTGAATAAAAGCTGTAGCCAAATTCTATGAGAATACTGAGCTCATCTGGAAGGTTAATTCTGAAGGTTAATTTTCTGAGGGAAAATTCTACCCTTTTGGACAACAGGACCTTAACACAGTAATTAGATGAGAAGAATTTCTAAGACTTTTTGAATCATTTAACTGTCAGAAAGTACCCCTGCTTTAAATAGATACCTTACTCTGTGTTTTTCACCCAGTGCCCTACTTAACTTTACTTCACAAAGAATTGCTGATGACCTCCACTCTTGTCCAAACACAAGAGAGTTACAAAGAGCGAGCTGGGCAGGAGCCCATGAGGCCTCTGTAAGCAGGCACCCAGGGGAGACAGGAGCCCACAGTCTGACAAAGCAAGAGCAGCCACACGCCCAGGAAACTACCATCAACTATGGAAAATACAACCTTACAGACTCACGACTCCCACTAGCCTGTGGGGAAGTCAAATATGTTATTGTGATGACAGACAGACAGAAAGATAAGTTTGGGAACTTTAAGCTGATAACTCCCAGTCATATGATTTCACTATACAGAATATCTCGTCAACTAGATCATATAAATAAAACTTTAATTTCTATCTTACCAAACCCAGGATTCCATTTTCGCTTTGCAGATGAACGGTCATGTTTGGGCTGATGAAGTTGCTGGCCAGAAGTGGGATTCCTATGCCCAAATTAGCTGGAAAAAAAGATGTTAAGGTAGAACGCAGAAAAGGTAGAGAGATTATGCCATAAATCGTCTACGTATATAAATCTGAAGAGAGGCCTTCTTTAAAGGCAATCTCTTGAATTGCAATCCCTCTGAATGTAATCACTGGACATTCTCCAACCACCTCTAGGCACTACTTTGTAATTTTTTAAATCACTAATTAATCACAGCTTTGTCAATAACATTAATATGCTTCCCATAAATATATATCAAAGTGGTGGCTTTGGAAAACAAGCCAGGAGGTCATTTACCTTCTAAGACATATTTTATTTTCCTTAATATGCTCAGCAAACACATTGGATTGATGCATTATGACTTATGACTGGTATATTATTAAACATGGCTTGACCTTTGTTTAAAAGCCATTCTGACTTTTCAAAACTCCAGCTAAAAATAAGGACAATCTAACATACTTAAAAAGGGCTACCATTTCTAGATTTTAAAAAAAGTGCTGGGACAAGACCAGAATGTCTGCATCGAAGTGTTTCCACGCCTTGGGTCACCGTGGCAGCATTCACTGGAGCTAAGTCTTCCGAGTCTTCCCTAAAACATGAGCAGGGGAGTGAGTCTCGGGGAATACAGCTGAGACCCTATAAAGAGGCACATTGAAGGGCTAACGGGGGATGTTGAACCTTCTTCTTTGGACATCAAAATAGGGTCTAACCTGATTTGTAGGCAGACAGGATGGATCGGAGACACTAGAACAGAAACTAGTAGACACAGTCGACAGTGTGGTGGTTTCCCAGAGGCAAGGGGTCTGGGGCGGGACAAGTGAAGGGGCCAAATACATGGTGACAGAAGGAGCTCTGACTTTGGGCGATGAATGCAATGCACACGGTTGATGTAGCACAGAACTGCACACTTGTAACCTCTATGATTGTATTAGCCAATGGCACCTCAATAAATTTAATTTTTAAAAAGAGGGACACACTTCCTAGAACTTCTGACTGTGTTGTCCACTATCCCTGCAGAATGGCAAACCCTCATAAAAATTTAAATTAAATTGAAGTCCAAACAGTCATTTACTAAATTACCTCTTTCCATCTCTTTTTTGAGAAAGTAGTTAAAGAAGAACTCGAATCATTTACTGAACACCCTTATAAAACATTCTTTCTAATGTTCTAATATTTAAAACTCTAGAAATAAAAGAGTATATACTCAGGGGATCTTTGTCGCAAGAAACAAGGGGTTGTTAAGAAGTTGGGTCTTACAGAAAAAGACAAATACCGTATATTTTCACTTATATGTGGAATCTAAAGAACAAAATAAACAAACACACAAAACAGAAACAGACTCGTAGACACAGAGAACAGACGAATGGTACCAGAGGGAAGTGGGGTTGGGGTTTGGAGGGCTGAGAGATAGAGATGAAGGAATTAAGAAGTACAAATTGGTAGTTACAAAATAGTCACGGGAATATAAAATACAGCATAGAGAATATAGTCAATAATATTGTAATAACTATATATGGTGCCAGGTAGGTACTAGAAATACTGGGGCAAATATTATCTAACCACTATGCCGTACACCTGAAACTAATACAAAATAATACTGAATGTAAACTGTAATTGAAAATAAAAATTTTAAAAAGTTGGATCTTATATGTTTCATTGAGTATGCAAATGCCAGAATATAGAGAAAATAAATGGCACTGGTTATAACTAGTACTTCTGAGATTTGAAACCCGCATCTTGGGTAATCTCTACTCCCAATAACATTTAGTCAAATGCCAAACTGCACTAAAATCCACTGTGTATGAGCCAATGGCTAAGCAAATCTTTGGTCACCATTCTGTTCTAAGAAGACAAATGGACTACAATTCCAATATCACCCATCTTGATAGCTTTAGGTTATAAGCCACATTTTGGGAAAAACAAAACAAAACTGATCAACTGCTTTAAAAGTTACCAGGACTATAAATGAAACCCTGTGCGTCCGGCCTGGCAGCCTGACACCCTGGGAGAGGTGAGGACCACGTCTGCGGGCAGGCCCACGAGGACGAAGGATACCATACATGCCGTCCTCAAATTCGAGCGCTGCCCGCTTGATGATGCGTTCCCGCACGTTATCTCCCGGCTTTCCAGACCTGGCTTTCACATCTCCCTCTTTCCGGATCGACATTCGCTTTAAAATGAACAGAAACAAATTATCCGCACTTGAGGCGTATCCTTGGATCTTTATCACTGTGAACGTTCAAAGTTTTACTAGAAAAAAAATGAACTCTGTCTCACTACTGCTATGACACAAATCTGTAAAGTAACAGCATTTTTAAAGAAAGAATGTGAAATGAAAGCGTAACCTTTAGGAAGGATGAAGGGGAAAGAGGTCAGGTTCCCCTGAAGAGGAAGATGCACTTGCTCGGACTCTTTGAAGCAAATGACGCCTCTGCCCCTGCTCGCTGGCTGCTACTCCTGCTGCCTCTCAGGACTCCTGCAACTGCGCTCTCCTCGGGGGCTCGGGACGGAGCCAGCACAGACACAAAAGGAACAGACCTTGGACTCTTGTTTCTGCAGGCCTGGCAGAATGTGTTTGGCTGGTGTCGCTTCTCTCAACTGCCTGCTTCCACCTGCAGAGTCTAGACTGGTTTTGGCCACAGGTACACCAGAGAGATCACAGAAATATCCAGAAACCAGCCAGGACAGTATTTCCAACACTAAATCTCCTTAACACAGACTCTGGTCTTTATTTGCAAATGTCCCATCTTTCCTCCCTAGCCCACTGACATTAGTTCAGATTGCAGAATGCCATTCTATTTGGTGTCCACAGGGTAGAAGGCATCTCTGATTCCCCGGGACCACCACCCCCACCACTTGCATATCTGTTTTGTTGCTGATTCCTAGATACTTCCGAATCTTGGCATCAATTCTGGCCCAGACGGTCATTTTTGCAAGCTCTGAGTTACTTGAAATACCTCCAATGCTTCTGGAAGCCACCCCTGGCCACAATCTCACCGCCAGCTGCCTAGAACCTAAAGCCTAATGCTAATGGGAAGTGATGTTCATTGTGGACTGTATCAAGTGGCAAACACCTTCAAGGTAGACAGACTTTTCTGAACAGTCAAACATTACGAGCCCAGCAGGGGTGAAGTCAGCAGAGACTGATTATCCTTCCCTACCTTCCTGGACAGGGTAGATACAAAACTTCACACCCTACCCCAGGGCAGTTACAGAGCATGGAGAACACAGCCTGCAACCACAAGGCACTGCTGAGTGGGACAGTCCACAAAGGATCGTGTCCCCTCTCAGTGGACACATGAGAAGCTCCTTAACTAAGTAAGATCCAGAGCAAGGCTTCCCGCTCAGCACCGACTCCCTGTTACGTGGAATGACCCCAGAGACACACATCTCTGAGAAGCAGATCCGTAAATGTTAGGCCCGGAATTAGATAAAAGTAGCCAAGAGGAACCCGAGGCAGGCTCCAGACTGTCTCAGCAAGGAAGATAGAAAGTACAGAAAGTACAAAGAGTGCTGAACAAGATAAACCGCCTTGTGCATGACCTTGTCCTTGCAGAAAAGTAACCATTGTTGCAAGCAGAGAACATAGCCATGTGTGGTCTCTCGAGATAGCCAATTGCTAACAGCTATGTCTGCTTCTGTATTTGCTTGCTTGCTCACCCCAATAAAAACCCTAGGCTGTAAGCGCCAGGCGCGACTCTCATTTGCAGCCATTTTGGCACCGTGTCTCCGGACACCTCGAGAGTTCGCCCCTGCGCAGGTAAAACTTTGGCCAATAAAGTTCCATCTTAAACTCCTGAAAGCTTCCGACCATTTGTTGCTTGCATTGGTGAATGCTACATAAATAGTGACAGCGGAACTAAGTCAACTACCTCAATTCTCTTCTCGTAGTTTTCTCCCTTGATAATGCGATGTACATAGATCTTAGGAATATGGATGTCTTCTGCGGCAAATGATCCGACATCCACAATTTCTTCAACCTGTACACAGAGAAAAAAATAATTAAATAGTGAAAGCTTAAACCGAACACTTTTTATTTAAGAAATGAAGTATAAGCATCTTCACTTCCAACTTAGGTTGTGTACACAGTACAAATACACACACAGACGTGTATATACATGCCAGTCGGTGGGTAGGCAAAAGTAGGTTTACCGTGTAAGTATGCGAAGCAGTTTATCCTCATATTTTAATTTATTGATTGTTGTATTATTTTCCATATGAACTGTAAACCTACTTTTGCCAACCTTGTATATAGGAAAGAATAGGTAGGGTGTGTGTGTGTGTGTGTGTTTTATATCATGCCTTCTAGACCGGCAAAAAAGAAGAAATTCAAATACATGTGTCTAAACATCAAACACCGAGCACAAAGCTTCAGAACTTCTTCAGAACTTAGTCTTTGCCCAAAACAGCTTCAGTTACAAATTTGTCAAGTACAGCTGCTTGAACTTTCACTAATTGCAGTTCAACTATGCTCACTTGAAAGAACATCCCTTAAGACCATTTTCAAAATTAATGGGAAATTGATCATACCAAAAACAAAAATCTGTAACAACATCTGCTTGGTCCATTGAAGAGCTTTTAAATAGAGATACAAGTGCTGTTTCTAACGGTTTTTAATTTGTTCCTATTGGCTTCCTAGAATCGTGAACAAAATGCAACTGCTGAAATAATTTTACTTAAAGACCAATTATTAATTTCAATGTGGAAATTTCAAAAAGCAAATATTAACTAATAACTAGAAATACCCAATGTAATTAGAACTGATTCACAGAGTAAAGGGACATTTTATAGCAATATGCAATGCCCCAAGTAAGCCAGCTATTTTAGAATTCAAAAAGGAAAAAATGGTTTGTTGTTTTTTTACATCAACATAAAAAAAATCAGAACAACAAGGATCAAGAAAAACCAAGGTCAATGTTGTTCTGGTCAAAGAATTACCTCTCAGGTGCCAAGAAAAATGGTATCTTGAAGACTGAGCACACAGATACCATTCCCAAAGAAAACAGCTCTTGCACGTGGAGAATTGTGCCAAACTGGTCCCTTAAATAACTATTGGACTCTCAGGAGTGTTTGGGGTAAAGTAGCCCTCACACCACACCCCTCAAACAATGAAAGAAAACCAGGAATTACAAGAGCAGTCTTAGTGTGCACTGCTCCCAACTAGCCAAAAGGGAATAGGACATGGTGGGTAAGAGCTCTCTTCTCTGATAAACAGAAGGGTCTTGACCCAAACAGAACGAGAACTCGAGGAAGAGTCAGGAACCAGGGGCCATCTAAACTGAAACAGGGCGCAGAGCTGCGTGCCAACCCCCCTCTGCGAGTGAGTAACGGGGAGGCGAGGGGACTTCCCATCACCGGACTCCGCACCTTTCCTTCCGAACCTGTCTGTGCTCTGGTGTCCCCTCCCCAAGACAGTGACCAGGTGAGAGGAGGCGGAGGCAGGCCATGCAGAGCAGCTGAGAGCATCCTACCACCTGTTCAGCCAATGGGACTTCCAGCCATTAGGGTTCATTCCCATCTTTATGCTTATGCAATTCAACCCTTCAAAGGCGTTCGTGACTTTAAAAATTCATGTATGCGTTAAATCCATTATCCTGAGGATAAATATGAAGACTTACTATTCGTGAAAATATTTACCACAGCACTTGTTAAAATATTAAGGAGTTAGAAACAACCTAAATGGTTAATGACAGGATAAACATAAAATATATATTCACACCACAAATCATTATTATGTTCTCATAATACTTAATGATACCTCATAATTTAATATTTCCTAAAAATGCAAGATTTTGTATTGTTACATATAGACTCTTTCATCCTCTATGTAAATTACTTATACCTACCAAAACTACACAGAACTACTAATAATTACTGTCTCCAGGTAACAGTACAAGTTATTTGTGCTTCCGTTCTACTTTTAGAATCAAGGAAACCTACAAGGCTTTATTTTTTTTAAAGACCCAATAGACACCAAGTAGGTAGTTTCCAAAACTGGAAAACAAGCCCTGGCTGGGTGGCTCAGTTGGCTGGAGCACCGTCCCATACACCAAAACTGGAAAATATGAGTAGGGGATCTGATAAATTCCTTAATTAGCTAGACAGGTACCACTAAGAAAACTGGTGGCTCCTAAACACTGAAAGCACAACATTATGAAATAAATTAAGAAAGCCCCTTTGCCTACATTTTTTGACATAATAATGTGAATCTTTCTCCATGTCCAAGGCTGTTCCAAAAGCTCAAGACTTTCCATCTCTTGCTTGAATGATTACAGCAGCGCCATCACTGGTCTCCCTGCCTTTACACTAGGACCCACTAACTGAAATAAAGAACAACTTACGGGGAAATGGCAGAAGAGTGGATGAAGCCAAGAATCAAATCAATGATTTGGAACATAAGGAAGAAGAAAACAACCAATCAGAACAACATGAAGAAAAATAATTTTAAAAAAACAGGATAACATAAGGAGCCTCTGGGACAACTTCAAGCATTCCAACATCACATCACAGGGGTGCCAGGAGGAGAAGAGAAAGAGCAAGAAATGGAAAATCTATTTGAAAAAAAGTAATGAAATAAAACTCCCCAAATTTGGTGAAGGAAATAGACATTCAAGTCCAGGAAGTACAGAGAATCCTAAACAGGATGGATGCAAAGATGCCCACTCCAATACACTTCAAAATTAAAATGCCAAAGGTTAAAGATAAAGAGAGAATCTTAAAAGCAGCAAAAGAAAAGTAGTTATCTACAGGGGAGTTCCCATAAGACTGTCAGCTGATTTCTCAAAAGAAACTTTGCAGACAAGAAGGGATTGGAAAAAAATATTCAAAGTCACGAAAAGCAGGGACCTACAGCCAAGAGTGCTCCACCCAGCACAGCTACCGTTTAGAACAGAAGGGCAGATAAGGAGCTTCCCAGACAAGGAAAAACTAAAGGAGTTCTTCACCACCAAACCATTATTATATGAAATGTTAAAGGGACTTATTTAAGGAGAAGAAGATCAAAACTACGAACAATAACATGGCAATAAATACATATCTATCAACAATTAATCTAAAAAATAAACTAAGCAAACAAGAAGAACAGAGACAGAATCATGGATATGGAGTGCATTTTGATGGTTGCCAGGTGGAATGGGTGTGTGAGGAAATGGGTGAAGAGGTGAGGGGATTAAGAAACACTAACTTGTACCTACAGAATAGTCATGGGGACATGAAGTACAGTCTAGGAAATGGAGCAGCCAAAGAACCTATATGTATGACCCATGGACATGAGCAATGGTGGGGGGACTGTCTGAGGGACAGGGGTATGCAGGGTGAAGGGGGACAAAGGGGGGAAAACTAGGACAACAGTGATAGCATAATCATAAAATAAAATAGAAAAAAATCTGAAGCGTAAACCAAAAGGAGAAAATGTGTTTTCAGACAATCTGTGAAAAGAGTTTTAAAAAACAAAGCTGAACAGACAGAACCATTTCAGTGCTGGCTCCTGAAGGGACTGAGCCTTCTGTGCTGGCTTTGTGTGATCAAGAGAAGGAACAGTAAGAAAGAAGCAACGTGGGGGTGTGGGGGCAAGAATCTGGTGAGACCAGGCAATAACCTCAGAGTCAAAAGAAATCTGAAAAAAAAAAAAAAGAAATGTGCTTGTTTTCAAAAAAGTAAAACTAAAGTGTATAAGAGCATGCATGCATAATGGCAGTGACGCACCTCCTAAAATCACCAGTGGGTTAGACAGAGAATGAAGAACAAGGGGAAAGCGGCACAGCCAAGATCCAACTGGAGGACAGGTAGCGCGGAGCCTGCACTCTGCGCAGATCTGACGCAGCACCATCTGGCGCATCTAAAAAACCCAGACACTTGAGGCTTCTCTAATTAGTACTTGTCTTCAGTCATTAGCAGAAAAATAGAGGCTAGGAAATGTTAATTATTGTCGATTTGAACTTTGTTTTCAAAGGTTGCCGTCTCTGCCTTGCACTCTTCCTACTTTACAATTCTGAAAAGTTTTATTATAAAGCCCGGAAAAGGGTAAGAATTCATCCTGCGGTGACAATGCTTTTGTTTTCACCTGGCAAACGTTACTTGGGTCTCAGGTGAGGGAACACAAGAGCTGCCAAGCAGTGACTTGCTTATTTGTTTTATTTTTAGTGACAACCTCAATCCGCTGGAGCCACAGACATGAGCTGGACCCTGACGGTGGTTCGGGAAAGGGCTGCGCACCGGAAAAGCACGAAGCGAAGCAAGGGCCTGGGGGGAGGCATCTCTCTGTGGTTGTCTTCCCTGAGTCGTTTTAACTTTCAGAAAGGTTTAGAATGAACATGCATCATTTGCTAAGAACAAAAACAGCAAACAACCAGCGGTAATGTCTGGAATCATGAGAAACATTAAGAAACCCAAATTAGCCAAAGCTGAGGACTAGAAAAATGGAAGGCATTGAGCAATAACAAAAAAAAGTCACAAGGCGGATGCAGAGGCTCTCTGGATGTTCACTTAACCCAAGAATAGGTACGATAAAGAAAACACGTGGAGAACAGGGAGGTCCGCACACAGGGCATCCTTCCCCAGAAGCCAAGGGAAAAGAAAGATTGTTTTCATGAATCCGAAGGAGCAAGAAGGTGCTGTCTTCTCAAGCTTCGTGCTAAGGGATGAGACAACTAGGACGAAATTACAGGAGAAGGCGGCACAAAGCAAAAGAACCTGGAACAAATGCAGACGGTCTTGGGTGTCTCTGCAGGAGGGCGTGAGGACTGAACAGGGAAGAGGCTATTATAGAATCCGCAGCCTGAAAACGGTGGCATGATGACCATCACTACAGAAGCCCAGCTGACCAGATCGGGTGCCAGTGGACACTCAGCACGTGTGAATGAGCACTGACCCAAGGACATGATGGGTCACGAAAATGTGCCCATGTCTGGAAGCCACAGACTTGGTGCTAGGTTGTGCGCCAGTATATTTAAAGTGATTTGAAAGAGGGAAGAATATCATATGCTAATGACCATATAATCAGAATGCTCACCAAACTAAGGATGTAGGTGTCACATTTTTATATGACAAAATCAGCTCAGAAATAACAGTGCGATCATGAGAGATGCCAATTGTTTGAACATCTGGTCAGCATAGCTGGCTGGTCCATTCTATACATATAAAGCTGGTCCTTCTGACAAGCTTTGTCTTTCCGAATGAAACAGTGAGAGACACCGTGACTCTGGACTTCCAGCCGATGGGTAAACTGCTTGGTAAAGTGGAAATGAAGGACACCCTGGGAGAAAGTAACACGGAGAAATTGAAATTTGTAATGGGCCAGGCATTGCAGCCTCGGCCTACACAGACATGGATCATGGTCCTGGAGGAAACAGGATTTCACAGAGCTGACAGAAAAAATAAGCAGGTTCAAGTGACAAATGGGCTTGTCAGGCTCTCAAAACACCAATTCTGACAATAGGAAAACAGATCACCTTGGTGATGAAGAGAAGGATATATAAACAAATGGGTAAAGTACTACACAGTTACATGTGTTTCCTTGTATTTTGAAAGGGCTCATACAAAAGAGACTCCTCTGACCGAGGACAACTGGGCATCACAAGAAACCTTAAGAGGCACGTTAAAGGCACAGAACTGGAATGAGATGCACTGGTTCCAAAGTGCTACGGATGATGAAAAGGTGGTCTGGGGCGTGACTTTGCTGTTTTTGCAGGTGGAGATGACGACCACCGCTGGTGGCAGAGGAGGGCAGAGACAAAGCACAGCACTTCAGCCCCACCTTGCTCCTGACCCCCAGCAGGGAAAGGGAAAGGGCAGAACTCACACAAGGAGGAACTTAATTCCGAGAACAAAAGCCCAGATTCTCTGAACTGACTCCAGGCTGCAGACCCACAGAAATGATACCCCGGGATCCTTAAAGGGCCTGAAGATTCGGTCCCAACATCACAGTCGAATGAGAAATGGAAGAGATGGCGGCAGATGGAGGGAGAGTACACGGCACTTCACTCCCCACGGCGTTCTAAAGAGGTCATTGCACAGACCCGCGGTGCTGGGAGAAGAACGTGGTCAGACACCAGTGCCGGCTCCCCCGGGACCAGCCACGCCCAGGGAAGGTGACTCATCTGCAGACCAGGCCCACCATGGGCAGGCCGGGAAAAGCCCACCTGACCAAGTCTCTCTTACAGACAGACACAGAGGGAAGATGCAACCCGGATTCCCTCGCTGTATGTACAAAGACGAATTGAGCACCCACTAGACTGAGCAACGAGAAAACGGCAGGGAGCCCGCCCTGAGGTACAGACAGGAAGGTAACTGCTTGAAGAACCAGGAACAGTACATGAGGGTTTGACCGAAGCCTCAAGTCTCCGAGGCTGCCGTTTTTAACTTTGGGGAACTCTTCTTTCAGAATCTGACGTTCTCCGTATCTGTAAGTGTTTCAGTTTTGTTTGTTCACTTATTTTGCTCTTTAGATTCCACATACAAGGGAAATCATACAGTGTTTGTCCTCTGATTGGCTGATTTCACTTAGCGTAATGCCAGGGGGGAAGGGGCTGGGGCACCGGGTGAAAGGGGGAGGGGCTGAGCAGCACAGGTTGGCAGTTACGGACCAGTCACGGATGCAGAGCACAGCAGGGGGAAGACAGTCGGTAACACTGTAGCCACCCCATGTGCTGCCAGGCGGGTGCCGGGAACACTGGGCTGACCGCTTTGTGAAGCCTATCACTGCCAAAGCCGCAGGCTGCAAACCCAACGCAAATGTTGAATGTCCATGGAGACTAAAACATAGAATAGTAATAATTAAAAAAACATGATGAAAACTACAAAGCCTATTCACACACACACACACACACACACGCTCTCTCTCTTTATCTATAAAGTCCTCCATGAGATTTCAGGAGATTGGTGCAAATACACCCCCCCCACCCGCCTCAGGCCCCGGTGAGAAGAGAAGCCCGGTTTTAAGGGTTGGAGGTCTTCGCTCCCATCCCGTTCAAGGTGGTGATCAAGGCCTTAGACGATGCCAGGGAATGAATGCCCTTTGAGACGTCAGGGCTCGGGAGCAAGGGTCTGGGTGCAACAGGCGACTGTTAGACGCAGTCTGGGTTCTGTCAGAGAAGACGACCTTGGGCCCATGACCTCCAGGCGCTCACCAAGCGTTCGGGTGAGAAAAAACAGGGTTCGGGGGTCCCTACCACCCCTTTAATGCTCAAGAGTAGCGTGTCCCTGGAGCAAACCAGTGTCTCTATGCCACAGTCAGTCAGTTCCTCCTTCTTGCCGCCAAGTGAGTTCTTTCTTGCAGTTAAAACAGGGTTGCCAAGGTGAATGCTTGTTGTTTTTTAACAGCAAGAATACTCGTACTCCACCGAGTATTCGCCTGATCACCGATTTCCTCTCAACTGTATGCACCATTGAATCCACACATGCGGACTTTAACATTTATTTGGCCTCTCGTGGCTCACTGCTTGTGCTTATAGCATAACTTTTTAGTCCAACCCTGGCTCTATTTGACAGCTGTACCACTGCCTGTCTTTCTTCTTGTCATGGTGGAAAGAGTAGCCAGAGGGGAAACACAGGCAGGGCCCTCACCACTGCAGTCTAACAAAGAACTTCACACAGGAGGCTAAAGGCGAAGGAAGACTCGTCTCACCCTGTGACCCAGTAACCTTGAGCCTGGTCCGATAGGGCTGCCGGGCCCTCCGAACAACAAGTGAAACCACGACAGTGTAGGTAGAGGGGGCAGCCCTTGAAAGTCAGCGTGTATCACCTCCACTAGCCCGGAACAGGAGAACCTTGAGACTGTGTACTCACCCCGAGGCCTGGAAGGGAGAAGGGGAGGAGTCCACAAAGAAAAAGCCCATAAAGCAACTTTGGTTAACTGCCTGCCTCCTGTCACCTGTGCAAAATGAACAAATAGAGTCTAGAGCAAGAAAAGGATTCGGGCTAACGGACCCCCACCCACATACCTACATTTGGGATGTCACGTCTGCTGGGGGAAGCTGCACCACCTGTACCTGCCAATCAAACTGCACCTTCTTCACCCCAACCTCCCAACTATGTAAGTCCTCAGAACAAAGGAGGCGCTCTCCTCTCTTGGCCTCGGGGCTCTCTGGCCACACAGGGGACCCCTGGCCAGTCAGCCTTTGACCAGGGTGAGGGGGCCCTGGCCACCCTTTTGGCGACCTGGCCCCTGGCCATCTGGGTGCTGGCCATGCAGCCCCTGGGCACCCACTTTCCCCACCCTCCTCTCACCACCGTTCTGTGCTTTCCCGCGAGAAGTGGGCATTAATAAGCTCTGCTTGCTTGCTAGTAGGCTCGCTGGCAGGTAATTCTACACTGCGTCAGTGAGAAGAACCACGTTTCTGGGAGTTCCTCCCTGAACATTTTTATAGCCCTAGTTTTAATTAATATCATCTTGTATATTTGTTGAGTCTTGTAAGCTACTTTGTATCCTCCCTGGAACAAAAGATTAAACGGTACATCTGTCAGACTGGAGAATGGTCTGGCCAGACAGGCCAGAAAGAACAGCAGCTCCGACGAAGACAGAAAACAGCTTCTGCTGGTTAGGAAAGTAAAAAACGCCAATATTACCTGAATGAAATTCACTAGGATTGAGGTTACTGTTGTGTATAATACTGGCCTGATGATGTGTTTGCAAAGGAAATAAAAGGACTTAGCTAACCACCAGCTGGAAGACTATTATATGACAGGCATACCCCCAAATACAAAAAGTATCTCCCTTTGTCCACTTGCTGTCCAACCTCAGAGTAGATGACAATAATCTTCAACCTCATGTCCCTTCTTATGCAATATTGATGAAAGGGTCCTTCTTCCCTACAATGTCTCGTGTAAAAACATGGAATAAGAAGATAAATAGGGGAAGCAGTTTGAACTCTTCAGAAGAAAAGCTCTGCCTAAAAGAACTCGATTTATGAAAACTGTGACCAGCTACAATGTAAGTAGGACACACTGATCCCCCCAAAAGAACATACACCCCTTCCTTCACGGGCTCTCCTAACAGTTTTTGTCATGTGGGACAACTATTCTCTTAACAAATTTAAAAGCAGCTCGTTTTAAGTATTATTTTCATCTCCACTGACTCTAATACCACATCCAACAGCTCAGTCCGTGCTGGTATTTTGCTAAACACTTTTTCTCTGACCAAAAATGCCAATCTTCACTAAGTATGTGGTTTAATAACATTCAGGCAGTATTATAAAGATACGATGATATGTGTCCTATCTTTTTCTAAAAGGAAACTTTATTAGAACTGGAGCAAACCCAGAGAAACAATTAAAATGAATATGTCTACTCAAATGAACTAAAATACTTCTAACATGTTCATTCAAAGCACCAGTATTATCCATAATAGTAAAGGAAAAAATGACACCATTATCACTTACCCCCAGGAAAGCGGTGAGACATGATATAATTAATAGAATTAAACTAGGAACATTTTTCAATGAAGAGCTATGAAGAAACAGGGAAAAAAAGAAATTTGTGTTGTGTTTTACAGCCATAAAGAAAACTGCCTACTACTGATGTCAAGTGAAATCTTAAAGGTTACCACTTTTTAAGGCTTATTTCCTTCCATTTTGGGCTGTTAATTATTCTTGGAGCCTTTTATTACACAAAAACATGGTATTAACTAACACATAAACTTCAAAGAAGAATTGGGTTTTAAACTCTAACATCTCCAGAATACAGATAATGGTGCTTAATCTAACAGAAACTGACTCAAATTCAGCTCGTAAATGACTTAATAATAATTCCTAAATTTAAAATCGTTTAGCATGTGCAGCAGAATAAGAACTTTCTTTTTTCCTTTTATCTTTTAAATGCTGTCCACACACTTTCATTTCTCTGAAGTAGAGAGCAAAGCGGAATCCTAATCCTATTTATTTCATTAAAAAATTTAAATGCCATGTTGGTTTTCCCTGATTTGGTGTAAGAATGGTAGGCAAAAAAATGCCAAACTCAACTTCAAAACAAAATATCTGCTTTCCTCTCTCTGTGCTTCCGTTTTCCAAACTAGCCCTTTAAGTCTAAAGAAATGCAAAGCTAACGTCACGTTCTCAGCTGTGATTTCAGCCTTGAGATATAATGGCCCTTCCCTTCATACCAACAGCAGACACTCAGTCAGTTAGGCCAGTATCACTCGGTTCTCGTTTTTTCTAACAAACTGAGTTTCATCTGCCAGTCATCACTGAGAAGGCAGGGCCGGCCCCAACTCGGAGGCCGTCATCCACAGTTGACTGAATGAATCTAAACGTCTTCTTACCTTACACACCTCGTCCCCCAGATTCGACACCATATTCAAAAATGTAAGAATGACGATTAGAAGCAGCACCCTGATCTTTCAGAGAGCATTTTCCACTAAAGAAGAGTGGCTGAGGTTGATAGAAAAGGGCGATTGAGTCACTGATGCCGATCCTTTGCAAGAGAGCGGTTTTTGTCCTATGATTCTCATGCTATGTACTTCACTCATTTCTCCTACACTCACGTGAATCACTCAGTGATTCCTTTCATCTCTAAAGTGTGCAAGTTCAATTCTAAATGATGCCTAATGTTCTTTCCAGCCCTTGTGTAACAGCTCACAATAGTCCTGTCCTGTTTAATAAGATAGTAGCTTTTCAGAGACAACAGACCAAAACTACCAGTCACTGAGCCAAAACATGTGCAGAGGACAGAATTTGGCCTACAGTTGGTACCCAGAACCAAAGGCTTGCCCTCCCCTCCAACGGAACCAAAGAACCGGGACAGAACCAGAGCTTAAACACCAGAACTGTTCAGAAGCCAAGGGTCAGTTGTCCAGGAAGACCTGGTGTTGACATCTCTTTACTATATGTGGCCCAGCTCCAAGGTCCCCCAACTAACACTATCCCCCAGCCCTTTTAAACCCCTTGGCCTGGTCCAGCGAGGAAGGCGGGTCCGAAGCACCATTAGGTGTCTCATCTTCTCGGCAGGCGCCTTCTCCATCAGTAACCCTTCCCTTACTCCAAACTCTGCCATTTTGAGTCTTCACCTTCACGGCGTCAGGCACATGAACTTGGGTTCGGTAATACTTGCGTGTTATAAATCTATATTAGTGCCTGAATGCTTTATAACAAGACCTTAAAGTACACACATTAACATATCTTCCTAATCATTCCAGGTTGTTGCATGCCGGATCAATTCCCTCTTCCTGGGTGTCCTTTGGCAAATGACACACGGCTTTAGTTCCAAGCCACTGAGTGTATCTTCACTGCCCCTCTGGACTTGTGTTTTTGCTGTGCCAACACTCTCCTGGCCAGCCAGGCGATTGCATTTGCTGGACCAGTTTATTTGCCACCTACTTATCATGCTCTGCATTATCTAGTGAACTACCGCATGACTTGTTCTGCTTTAGCTGAGTAATAAAAGCCTCCTAAATGAGACACAGCGCCTATTTCGGCCACCACTCGGAGGCACACCTGGAGATAAATGGTCCTGGAGACGTCAGGGGACACAGTAATAAGGGAGGGAATTACAGAACAGCTGGTGGCAGAGCATCGGGTCTCTCAGTGTGGGGCCCCACAAGGGCCTCAAATAGAAAGACGTCAGGAACGACCCCCAAACATGGGCGTTTCTGCTTTCGTAGACCACGGCAGGCTAATGATGTCAATCAGCTAGAGTGGGCAGAACACTTATAAGCCTGAAAAGTGATGCTTATAGTTTTAAACCGCTGGCTCAGTGACTCCAACATTGTTCACTGAGCATCCCAGGCATGGTGCCAGGGTCTGGGAATACAAAATTGAGTAGAAGAAGGTCCCACAAGGTGCTTAGTCGAATGGAGGAGACAGTTAAACAGCTAACCACAATATGAAAAAGGACCCCGAAAAACCCATAATTACCTTCTGGAGGGTGGGCCCATTGTAGCACAGGCCTCCCCAGCTAGGTGCATGTTCTAGGAGCCCATCTATATCAGGGTACTAGCTGGCATAGTTGTGAGAGGCTAGGGTGGGCCTCAGTTATTTTATTTTTATTTTTATTTTTTGAAGACTCTTTCAACGCTTTGACCATCTCCATGACGGGTGATTCGTGAGTGCACCTGCCCACAATACACTGACTGTTCCGGGGATTTCGACCCAAAACGGCATGACCCTCGTGCCCCACCCTCCCTATTTACCAGATCTCACCCCAAGCAACTCTTTTTTATTTCCCCAGATGAAAAAAGTCCTCAAAGGAAAACGTTTTGCTGATGTGGAAGACCTAAAACAAAAAATGGCAGAAGCACTAAAAGGCATCCAAACTGACAAGCTCAAACACTGTTCTGAGCGGTGGAAAGAAGTCTCGAGAGGTGTATTGCATCCAATGCAGAGTATGTTGAAGGTGACTGATGGCGAAACGTGTAAGAACAAATACACAAGTTTTTAATAAATAAATCCCTGGGATTTTGGGCCCCTCCTTGTACAATGTGGTAATAAATGCTGTAGCGGGGCAGCAGCACTGAGAAGCAGAAAATGAGCCCAGAAGGGGGGTGGGCATCTGGACAGTGGGCAGGGCAGGTGCACCTGAGCGGGGTCAGGAAGGTGTGATCTGCGGGCCACGTGAGGAGATGGTGGCCGCCGGAGGGTTTAGGGTGCACAGGAACAGGAGGGGCAGAAGAAGTTAGAAATTTTTCATCTTACAGAACGAGGAGCCTCATTGTGAAAATGCTCTCAGAATAGCAACATCGACCCTGAAGAGAAAAGAAATGCAACCTCCTCCATTCTTCAGAACGCCCCTGAGCGAGGCCACCTAGCCAGCGCTGCTGCGGCGGTTTCTTTTGATTACTGCAGCCTCTCCAGAAAGAACATTTCGAACACCCTGGCAATGAAAGCCTCTCACTCTTATTAATTTTTGGTTGGACACCTGGGTCTTCGAGGGGCCTAGTAAAAAGCTCCTGAAAAACCTGAATAGGTTCTAATTTTAAGAGGCTGCCGTGTGCTATGGGATGGAACTACAGAAATGTGTGTGTGAAAAATGTAGCAACACAAAAGGGGTTGGTGAGCAATGTTTATTGCTCCTCCTTTCACATGTTCCTTCCTAAATCGTGTATGTGGCCTGTGACTTGAAAATGCCTTCTTTGTTTCAGTGTTATTCTTGAACCAGAAAGGTTTAGAGAGTACCTCCTGAAAAAAAAAAACCCAGCAGCCAGTTTTTAAAATAAAACAATCTTACATAAGCCCTAATTACCACTTCAGTATTTGTAGACTAGATCTATATTTGAGGTAGAAAAAAATAACACTTTTTGACAAGGTCTCTGAAAGGAGTGAGGAAAGCCACTATTATTTTAGTAGAAGTGATTTTAAAACCACAAGCTAAATTTTAACGCCAACATGGAATAAATCAATAAGTAGGTTAAAAGTTGGCAGTTAAACTAAAGGAGAAAGCTAAATTAGTAAATGGAATCTTTTTATTTGCAACAAGACAATTTTGTTACATCAATCACACTGGGCCTTATTATTCAAAAACTTTTCAGAAGAGAATTTCATAGGTAGGAATCCCAAGGCCACTGGATGATGGTAGAAATGCCCTCTGGCCCTTTCCTCCTCCTCTTTTCCAATAGAATCTGTGTCCCCTCATGCAGCGAGCTGGTTTTGTGGGAAATCGTGACCGCAGGTTTCAGAGAGCTGCCTCACAGCACGAACCAGCCGGGCACCTGACTCACTGCTTATTTTAGGAACAGGCTCTGCAGGCAGGGCTGCCAGTCCCTGGAGCCTGCTCTCGGAGGGCCTGATGCACTGTCACTTCCGTGGCTGGCCCACTGCTGCCGGCAGGTTCAAGGTGCTCTTCCCTTCCCAGTCGGCTAGCTGCAGCCAGTCAAGTTCATGCCCAGGGAGCAGAACCATGCACTCCCCACCCCTGGAAGCTGGGTTCGAACCCAGAGAGCCTGGCTCCAGAACACACGTGCCCACAATCCTCCTCGTCCCTCTCACACAGCCCCTCAGCTAAGCGGGAATGAAATACTAGTCATAACTACAGTAATACTTAAAGTAACGAGAGTGACATTTACGGCAACTTATAAAATCACAAAAGAAACACAAACAGCCAATAAACAAACACTGAGTTTTCCTGGTCAGCAGAGATTCGCAAACTAAAGCCACAGGACAGGCCCTGGCTGGTGTGCCTCAGTTGGTTGGAGCACCGTCCTGTGCTCCAGGATGGCAGTGGGTTCAATTCCTAGATTGCAGGTTCAGTCCCCGACAGGGCGTGTAGGGGAGGCAGCCAATCGATGTTTCTTTCTCACATCCATGTTTCTCTCTCTCTGCCCGCCCCCTTCCCCCTCTCTAAGATCAATAAACGTGTTTTTAAAAATGTACATTTTCACCTAGCAAACTGTCAAAAAAAAATTAAGTATAACATCCATCTTGTTGAGAATGGTTCCAAATGGTATTATGACAGGGTTATAATTGAAATTATCTTCTTAAAGGACAATTTAGCAGTATTTATTGAAAGTTTGTAAAATGTTGATGTACACACCCCAAAACCCACTTCTAGAAATTCTGTCACAGAAAACAGACATGCACAGAAATAAGGATCTCACTGAAGCATCATTAATAACAGCAAAAGATGAAAAACACCACAACAGTCCAACAATAGAGAACCGAAAATATAAATCTAAGCGTAATTACCCAAATGTCCCTTTGGGGGGAATATTTAGCGATCTGCAAAAACATCCTTAATGTTCTATGTAACGAACAAATTATATATATATATATATATATATATATATATATATATATATATATATATATATATTATGGTCCTAATGTTATAAAAACTAACATATACATGAACAGAAATTAAAGAAATCAAGACAAGAGACATCCAATTCCATTTTTTTGCCTCAAGGCCTTGGTTCCACACAGAAAGGCTCTCGTTTTATAGCTTTCAGGAGATGACTGTGTGAGTTTTAAGAGGTTAACGTTCCTGGATGACTTTTAACTTTGCTTCATTCATGGAGGAATTCACATTGCCCCAAAGCTACACTTAGTTGACTGAAAAATTCAATTTGCTAACATCTATGACCATGCCAGGAAAGAGACAGTAAATTATGTTAAAAGTGTTAATACCGAAAAGTGTGAAGCAAAAGGTGCCACCATCATTCACTTGTGGCTAAAAACGAGCAGAAAGAAATGTGTTTAGATCTTAACTTTCTCCCTTCGTTAACACAAGGCTGTTCTCGGTCCCTCCCTCCACAAAGATGCTACAGCCTACCTCACTGCACTACTATAACTGGTGACTTAAAATACCTTGGACAAGTGCACAGTATAAATAGTACCTAGCGATGCTGCCTTTTCCGTTATCATGGGCGGTAACTCCGTACCCCCCACTGCCAGTGTTTCTGGTGCAGCATCCCCTGCACTGGTGTGGGGGGCCCTGTAGTGTATCGATCGTTCGATCATCTGTGGAGCATTGTGACGCCCCTGTTTCCCAGGAATTCATTTTATGAACAGTTTTTCTATCTCCAGTCCTCATCAATCCACATATAAAATGCTTTGTACATTCAAAATAGGAACCAACAAAGAGGAAAACTAAATGAACACTTTTAGGCTCAAACATATTGCCAAAAGCATCAAGAAAAAAATCTATAAATAAAACAGCAGCTAAAATCTTTTTACACAGTTCTCAAAATGAATCTTTGTAAATCCCTCAGAGAAATTTAAATTACATGAAAACTTTCAAACTCGACAGCCTTAACCCTGTAGCTTATTTTTTTTCTTAGATTCAAAGAGGAAGGGAGAGAAACAAGAGACAGAAAAACATCGATTTACAAGAGAAATATCCATTGATTGCCTCCCACATGTACCACAACCGGGGATCAAACCTGCAACCTAGGTCTGTGCCCTGACCGAGACTGAACCTACAACCTTCTGGTGTATGGAATGATGCTCCAACTAACTGAGCCACCGGGCCAGGGCAATCCAGTAGCTCTCTGTACTCAACCTGTATCCGTCTGAGTTCAGTAATGATGGGTTTTTCTTCCCTCAGTTTTGTCTGTGCCAGGACAGCTTTTTCAAAATTTAAAATGAAACTCTAAACTGAAAAGAACTTTTCCACAATGCAAGGCAAAACTGGACTCCTCTTCCCCGATTGTTAAAGAAACTAAAATAGCTTCTTTAAACGAATGACCCATGTCCCTTCCTCATAAAGCACAGAAAAGGAGCTAAATTTCTTCACATTTCTGTTTAATTTCCCACCTATGGGATTTGGATTTCAAATTCTCTAAGAAGTAACTGAATGTGGACTTAGTCATTCAGTAACAGAAACACTGTGCATTAATGTTACATTTCAGAAGCCAAATCGGAGAGGTGACCTTGGACATGAATGGTTCTGTTTTCTTCATGGAATGAACCACAGAGTAAAAACCTATGACTTTCTACCAGTTAAGTCATTCTCAGTTTCTAACCTTTCATTGATTTTTTCCCCAAATTAACCAAATGTTTCCCACTATTACATCCAAAAACAAGCAGAACATACTTTTTCTTGAGTCTGAAAATTTAATAAGGCAAATCTGTCACAAGGAAGGAGTCCAAACACCTGCAGACTAATCGTATTTACATGGAACCGTGTTTTCGTCTTAAGGAAATACGGAAAAATCTATTTTTGAATCCTTTAGTCCCGAAATAACCCTGGTGTGCCCACAGCTAAGCAGCAATCATCAGCCAGCAGCTGAGGCCCCTTTATTCATGTCGTTCCTCCTGCTCCCAAATGAACAACAAAAGTTACTTTCATTAAAAAGAGGTCAAGATGAATATTCAGCAGAAGCAGGTTCCGTGGGAGGACGAACTTCGGGAAAAATAAAAAAAGATCAGCAACTGACCGATGCTCCATTTAAAACACGATGGCAGAGGGAGGCCAGTTGTCCCCCGCCACCCCCCCCCCCAGGTACAGTTTCCCTTCCGCGATTTCGGTTCCCTGCACTGAACTGCGGTCTGAAACTATGAAATGAAAAATTCCAGAAACAAGCAACTCATAGTTTTAAACTGTGTGCCCATCTGAGTAGCGTGATGAAATCTCACACCACCCGGCTCTGTCCTGCCTGGGACGGGGGTGTCCCTACACTGTAGATGGTCCCTGCATGTAGGTCACTTAGTAGTGGGACTGGCAATCAGATCAACTGCCACAGCATCGCACGGCTTGGGTTCAATCACCCTTGTTTTACTAAATAATACCACAGACACATAACTTTTATTACAGCATGTGTTATAACTGTTCTATTTAATTATATTACTTATCGTTGTTAATCTCTTACTATGCCTAACTTATAAATGAAACTTTATCATAGGTATGCCTATAAGAAAATACGTATTACACGGCCAAGATGGAGGCGTAGATGCAAACACTGTGCCTCCTCGCACACCCAAAATTAAGGACAACAAAGATTTAGAAACAAAAACACAACCAGAACAGACAGAAAATTGAACTGTACAAAGTCTGACAACCATTCAACCAGACCAGTAAGAGGGGCAGAGTCAGCAGCCGGTGGAGAGGGGTCACAGCAGGAAAAGGTGGTGGATGCCTGACCCAGGTGCAGGGAGGAAACCAGCAGAGTGCACAAGGTGGTTGGCTGACCTTGGTCACACATTCGTGCACAGATAAACTAGGCAAAAACTGGCAGTGAGACAGACCTCACAACCCAGGGTCCCAGTGCCGGAAAATAAAGCCTAAAAGCACCGATTAAAAAGGTGCCAGGAGAGACTCCCAGCCTCACAGGAGAGTTCGTGGGACAGACCCACAGGGTCCTAGAATGTTCACAAGCCCATCCACTGGGAACCAGCACTAGAAGGGCCCAATTTGCTTGTGAGAAGTGGCAGAGGGGACTGAAATCCAAGAGAGAGAGGAGCAAGCGCCATTGTTCCCTCTCTGACCCCGCCCCCATATACAGCGTCACAACCCAGCAACTGGGTTGCCCAGCCCTGGTGAACACCTAAGGCCCTGCCCCTCATATGTAACAGGGGTGACCAGACCAAAAAATCATGGCTCAAACGAAAGAACAAATCAAAGCCCTAGAGCCAATACTTTTAAGCGATCAAGAGATAGCTAACCTATTAGATGCACAGTTCAAAGCACTGGTGATCAGGATATTCACAGAATTGGTTGATTTTGGTTGCAAATTAGATGAAAAAATGAAGGCTACACTAAGCGAAATGAAGAAAAATGCACAGGGAACCAATAGTGATGGGAAGGAAACTGGGACTCAGATCAACAGAGTGGACCAGAAGGAAGAAAAAAATGACCAAACAGAAAAGAATGAAGAAACAGAAATTCAAAAAAATGAGGAGAGGCTTAGGAACCTTCAGGACATCTTTAAACATTCCAACACCCAAATTATAGGGGTACCAGAAGGGGGAAAGGCACAGCCACCAGTGGAAAACTTATTTGAACAAATAATAAAGGAGAATTTCCCCAATCTGGCAAAGGAAATAGACTTCCAGGAAATCCAGGAAGCTCAGAGAGTCCCAAAGAAGTTGGACCCACGGAGGAACACACCAAGGCACATTACAATTACATTAGCCAAGATTAAAATGAAGAAGAGAATCCGAGAAGCAGCAAGAGATAAGGGGACAGTCACCTACAAAGGAGTTCCCATCAGACTGTCGGCTGATTTCTCAAAAGAGACCTTACAGGCAAGAAGGGACTAGAAAGAAGTATTCCAAGTCATGAAATGCAAGGACCTACATCTAAGATTGCTGTATCCAGCAAAGCTTTCATTTAGAATGGAAGGACAGATAAAGTGCTTCTCAGATAAGGTCAATTCATCATCACCAAACCCTTATTATATGAAATGTTAAAGGGACTTATCTAAGAAAAAGAAGATAAAAAAGATGAACAGTGAAAGGACAGCAAACTCACAGTTATTAACAACCACACCTAAAACAAAAGCAAACTAAGCAGACACCTAAAACAGGAGGGAAACCACAGAAATGGAGATCACATGGAGGGTTAGCAACAGGGGAGTGGGAGGAGGAGAGAGGGTAAAAAAGTACAGAGAATAAGTAGCATAGACAGTAGGTAGAAAATAGACAAGGGGAGGGCAAGAATAATATGGGAAATGTAGAAGCTAAAGAATTTATAACACATGGACATGAACTAAAGGGAGGGAATGTGGGTGGGAGGGAGTGTGCAGGGTGGAGGGGAATGAAGGGGGGGAATGGGACCACTGTAATGGCATAATCAATAAAATATATTTTTAAAAAAGGAAAATACACATTACATAAGAGGAAGCAACTCCATGCAACTCAACCTAATAAAACGACAGATTTTTATGAACCTTCCTTTCTTCAAGATGCCCCTAATGCTTCCCTTAAAAGTCATCATAGTTTTTGCATAATGTACGGGTTCAACATAATTTAGGTTGGTGTCGATAACCTTTACATATTAGGTAAGTTACTAATGAAGCACTACATGGTCAAACACAATCTTGGCTGGTTTTTAGGTAATGCACTAAGATCTCAGAAACTGATGGCATCGTGGCATTGCCGTTCTTTTGGCCCTCAAGAACTCTGCAGGACAGGCTCGGGTGGGGAGGGAGTGCCCTGCTAGGTCCAACCACTACCTCATGCTGTGGGCATCAGGCTGGGTGATACAGTGAGAACAAGATGCCGTACAGAAGCTGGGGCTCTAACATGAAGTGATTTGTCCAAGGTCACAAAGCTAGTGAGAGGCAAGAATGTGATCATTAATCTCACAGTCTGTTTACAACAAAGAAAAAAAGAGGACTTCCTCCCCGACGTGGTCTTTCCCGTCCCCTGACTCTGACTCACCACACACACGCGCCTCCCTCCCAGACCTCTCCCCCCAGCGCTGCGCGCACATGCCCACCCAGGCCTGCGACATCCCCTTTCGCAGGCCCAAGAGCTCCTCCCACAAACGAGATTCCTCCCAGTCTCCTAGTCTCAGTGAGGGACCCGCCAGGGCTCCAGTCAGGCCTGGGGCTCATTCTACTCCCTGCCCTTCCTCCACCCCCACATCCACAATCAAGGCATTGGCCAGTCTGACAGATTCCTCTTCCAGACACCGCACGGCTCAGTCCTACCCCCCACCCCGGCCACCTCGCCTCCCTTGAGATCCGTAAAACCCAATCCACAGCGACCCCCTCACCTAAAACCATGACCCTTCCGTTTGCACTTAAAAAGTCCAAGCTTCTTCTACCAGAGGCGACACAGCTGCCTCCCTACACGCTCAGAGCCCCACCGTTCTCCCTCCTGATGAAGCATCACAGACACAAAGCCCTGGCCTTGTCATGACAGGGCAGCAGCAGGTGGGGTCAGGGTGTCACCTGAGTCTCCCAGGTGCCCTTGTCATGAAGCCACCCAACTTCCTAGTGGCCTGCTCCCAGAAACTCACCCAGCTCTCGGTTTTCTCTTTTGTCATGTTGTAATAAAACTGCTTGTCTTCATATCATATCTTATGGTTAAGAGGATCAAATAAGACGATACAAAATTAAATGCTTCAAAAACCACGATACAAACAAACGTGAAAGGCATGCCACCACAGACACGGTGCTTAAGTACCGAGTTTCCCGAGCCTTCGTTTACGAGAGGAGTTGAATGACTCTAGCTGAAATAATCCACGTCTGTCTCCCATCCCATTTGGCTGGCTGACCCTTCCTAATGCTTAAGAGAACTGCGGCTAGACCAGAAAGCACAGAGCTGGCAACCCTGGTTCACTCCCCGATCTCAGGCTTCACCTTGCCAACAAGTTAAGAAACAACCACGTAAAAACCTTATAAATGTGTTTCTGACTAAAAAGGAAACGGGAAGCTAAAAGCCACAATGTGGAAGGCTGAGAAATCAGCCTCGCCAGGGCCAGTCTCCCCACACCTCTTCTTCCTCCTTCTTTCCAGGATGCGGAGGGTACGGCTCCAAAGGAAATGAAAAACCCGGGCTGTCGGGTCCTTCCCAACCGCAGGGCACAGGACGAATCCAACCGTGGGCCACTCCGTGGCTTCTGGAAACTCTGCCAGCCAGCAGGAGCTGCCACCCATGTGCGGAGCACTGGCGGGGTGAAAAAGCCCTCACACAGTCATCCCAGGCACCACACCCACCTGGCTCACCTGGCTGTGCACCTGGGTACAGGAAAGACTGGCTGGCTCTCAAGTTCGAGATCAGGCCAATGGGCCAGAAAAAGCGATGTGCTTCTGATGAAGGGAGCCCACCAACGGCAACGATGCTGAAGCTGGATTTACTGACAAAGGTGCAGACTCTGAAGAGAGTACCCCAACCGTGCCGCGTGAACCGTGTGCTGCATCTGACCTTCCTTTCTTCAAGGTCGCCCCCTCAGAGCCCTACCAAACTGTGTGGTCATCTCACTACTGCTACAGAAATTCGTGTTATTCTATGGCACATTCATTGGTTCTCTTCAATGACTTATTGTATTTTGGCTCTACTTAAGTTTATTGGTTCTTTAAGAAATAACACTGAGTTGACATTTAATATATTCAAACTACAGACACGGAAACCAAGGATCCGCAAATTTTTCTGTAGAGGGTCAGGTAACATTTTCCTCTGTCTGGGCTACAAAGCCCTCTTTGTCCGTCATTCTTTTCTTCCCCCCAACAACCCTTTAATATATAGAAACAGTTGTAGCTCTTAAGCAGCACAGAAGGAGGCCATGGGCTGTAGCTTAGCAACATTTTTGTAAATAATAACTGTGAACTAATGGTTTATACAGAACATCCACAGTTACACACAATATAAAATCAGCCTTTCATTTAAAATAAATCATGCTGGCCCTGGCCAGGGGGCTCACTTGGTTGGGGGGGTCACCCCATACACTAAAAGGTCGATTCCCCCAGTCACTTGATCCATGTTTCTCTCTCGCATCGATGTTTTTCTCTCTCTCTCAAATCAATAAACATCCTCAGGCGAGGGCTAAAAATCAATCAATCAATTGATTAATTAATTAAAGCACACTGGATCGACAGGCTTCCTTTTCCTTAAACAGGTACTAAAACGAGGACTGCCTATAGCAGAGAAGGCTGGAGACGATGCCCTATTTTTCATGAGGCAAAAAATTCTGCCCAGATATTTTTCTCCCCCCAACCCTGGGTGGTCAAGGATAAAAGATGCTCACTGTGAAATACTGAAGCATCACTTTAGATGAACACAATGCAGGTTAATGTGACACAAATTTGTGAAGCCTCCACACTTATAGATACAAAGACAAAAAGCCAAAAATAGTAAGAATCAAACTCAATAATGCATCAAAAAGAGGGACGTATGGTATGAAGATGACTTGCTTTTAGGATCTCTGCACTGGTATCCTAATGGAGAAGGGCACCGAGACTGGGGGAGGAGACAGCACACAAAGGACCCCCCGCAGCGGGGACTGCTGCCCCCCAGTGCCCTGCAGCCCGTCGTCCCTGAGATCCTGTCACTCTCTCCGCAGTCGCTGCGTCGTTACCAAGCAACAAGAAAGAAAATGTCAGGATTAGTACTCAGCTTAATGTATTTTTATCATCAATAAATCATACTTCCATTCTGCTGTTAGTCTGGATGTACGTGATGACTAGACTTATACTTAGTCATCTACAAGAGTTTACCAAAAGTGCAGTGGAGTGAACACTGGACACTCACCCAGTCCGTGGTTTTTCAGGTTTTCCTGCTTCTTCAGTAGAAACAGCCAATATCAACGCAATGGTAATATTGTGACTGATACAGTTATTTTGCCAAAATACTCAACTCCGATGTGCCTTCATTACCATTCGATAACTATTTTTAAACTAATGCTGCATTTGATGGAAATTCAAGGAAATAAATTGTCTTCAAATACCTGGGTACTTGAAACAAGCAAAGTCAATCACTTCATTTAGTTTAGTTGTACGAGGTTATTATCACCTTATCTGCCAAAGCCTTCTCTGTCTGGCTAAATCTGTAGCAAAAGAGGGTGCGGGCAGCTCTTTCAGGGTGATTCAGTAATTAATTTAAAAAAATGAGCCTGGCTGGTATAGCTCAGTGGATTGAGCATAGGCCTATGAACCAAAGGGTCGCAGGTTTGACTCCCAGTCAGGGCACGTGCCTGGGTTGCAGGCCAGGTCCCCAGTGGGGGCCATGTGAGAGGCAACCACACATTGATGATTCCCTCCTTCCCTTCCACTCTCTACAAATAAATAAAAATCTTTCAAAAAGTGAAATACAAAAGCACGAATAAAATCTTACATAGAAAACAACAAAAGAAATGTAAATTGAAGATACTGCATAACTTAACAGATCTAAAAATGAGTCAATATAAATGATACCCTTCGCTCAGCACACACCCCCCAAAATGTAACGCTGGGAAGGGGACTGCATTCTGTTTCAGGATGAAGGCTCCCCAGGTTCACGGGGGGTTGGTGGGAAGAAGATGTGCCTCCTTTTTGTGCTATATCCAACGGGTCTCCTACCCTCTACACAACAACAAAGAAAACTGCCGAGTATTTGACTCCACAGGCCCACGTGGATGGGGCAGAGAGCTGGGCCAAACAGCTCCCTGGTGACTGTCTGCACCCTGCTAGCTGACCGACACAGTGAGCCCCGCCAGGTAAATACCACAGGGCAGTGACAGGCGTTTGACATGCCATGCTTGACCCCGTGAATGTCAAATCTGACATTTGGGCCAAGTTCTCGTAAATATCACGTCTCCGCATGTCAATCAGAGAACTCTGCGTGTGAATAAATGCCACACTGGCATGAGCAGTGATTGCTTATGTGTGGCTGTGTGTGTTGGAAACTGAATCTAATGAAATTTCTCAACATGGTTAGAAGTATTTAAGTGGATAGAAGCTTTAATTTTTTCCCCATTTTATACTTTTTCCCCTTTAATGTCTCTTGGGAAAACTATGAGTTTCGCTGCTTTTGAAACTGTAATATCAAAGGCATTAGCAATCTAAAGACTAGGAATGAAAGAAGTTTGGGAGGAAAGGAGTTATGTTTACCTTTCAGCATTTTCCTTTTCTCCAACACAGGAAGGAAGCTAAGCAAAATCCCTAGACTCCTGGAACATTAATTGGCCTGCCTGCTGGAAATTAAATGTTCACAGGATTCACTGAAGTGGTTAAAATCCTGCGTGTTCCCACCTTCTACTGTAAACAGAAACAACAGCCCCTTTGATCAGTTCTGCTAAAATAATCCACGAGGAGCTATCAAGGCGAGTTCACTGAACAGGGCCAGAGAGCCTCAGAGCCCGGGCAGCTCCAATCTCCAAGTCACGTCTTCATGCTCCACGTTTCCAAGTCAGGTCTAGGCCTAATCACCTCTTGGGAACTACTGCAAAATGAACTAAAAATACAAATTATATTTCACATAGCCTCGGGAGACGATACTACCGTTACTCTCAAGAAAATTACCCTCCTGAAAGAATCTGCAGCCCACCACCGCGCACTCCAGAAACCAGAGGGTGTCGGTCGGCCCCACGGCTCAAACCCAGGGATGCTCCTGCCTCGGGTCTTCACACCCACCAGCCCGTCCATCCAGTCCTTCTGCTGCTGGACCGCCACCGTCAGACACTAAGGAGCAGGTGCTGTGGAGCCGGTGGGGTGTGGGGGGAGGTCTTTACTCAAGTCATCTCAGAAAGGCCTGTTTACTGACTGCGCAATCTAAAATTTCAGTTTCTTCTCCTGACGTGGCATGTCCACTCTCCTGCTTTGTTTTTCCTCCTTAACACTCATCAGCCCCAATGTGCTATGTGTTCCACTCACTCATTGTACCTAACGGCTGCCTTGACCATCAGAACAGCCTCCACCAGGGCAGGGATTTTGCTGCTTTGTTTGCTGCCGTGTCTCCAGAACTTAGAATAGTGCTGGGTGTACTAGAATGTTTTATCTTTCCTCAAAACAGAGTAGTAACACCTGGTGCTTGTTAAACAATAACAGAGGAGGAGAAAGTGTGAGGCGGGGGATGGACAGGCAGCAGTGACCACGGACTGGCTGGACACTGGAGCAGGGTCACGGGCTCAGAAGGGTTCGCTGTGCTCCCGTTTACCACTGTGCGTGTTCACCATCTTCCCTGACAAACATTAAAGAGAAAAATGCCTAATATCATCCACACTGCAGTCTTCACCTTGCATCACCCACCAATCAGGAACAACATGTCTCTGCTTAGCAGGACGACAGATGTCCCCTGATCCTGTCCCCGAGCTACTCGTCCAAGGGGAGATGGCAGGAGGCAGGCATTGGCACAGAACACAGAAGTCACAGTGCCTGAAGCTTGGCTCTCGTAACAAAAAAAATCTTAAGGTACCCATGTGGAAAATAATTTCCCACATGTCCATACCTTGTGACTTAGAAATTTTTTTAAAGCAAGGGATTACGGGGCACAGAGACAGTGGTCACCCCTGTAGGGAAGGCAGGCAGACGAAAACGAGTATGGACAGTCCTCTGATTCCTACGTTAGGCGGGCACACAGTGCTCCCTTTTTTATGCTGTTTCATAACTCACAAAGACTACGGGGACATCAAATCTGTGTGCGTCAAATACCTCGTGTAAGTGTGTTATACATAAGAGAAATAACTCTTTCACAAGCAAGCATATAAATATACCATAGCGTAAATAAAATTACTTCATTGATGTTGTGATCATGAATATACTTATTTAACTGAAAGCTGAAATTAGCTGAGGAGTCGAAAAGGCCCAGGGTGAACCTTCTGTCTTACAAGCAGCCAAGGCACAAGCCTGAGGCATCGGCCAGGTCGTTTCCTGCCTCGGGGGCCTCAGGTGGCTGGGTCACACGACACTGAAGCCATGGCAGGTTGCTTGCAAGGGACAGTGTCAACAGTCTCCCGAGTGAAGCACCCCGTCCCTCCCTGGAGGTTCTCTATTCTAAGCTGCTTTAAACATATATATAGAGACAGATCACTTCTCCGAGATCAGCACAGGGGCGTGAGTATGCACCCAGGAGACCACCAGGACTCGCAGGAAGCGGAGGGCTCGTTAACGAGACCCTTGGGAAGCCAGACGGAACCCCCGAGAAGACCAGCCAGTCGGCTGCTCCTCGTTAGACGCCGGGAACAACGCGTGCCAACAGCCGCTCCCCGGCCGCTGCTGCACTTGAACGTGTGAAGTTGAACAGGAAAGACGTCACCCACTCACACGGAGGGAAGTCCAGATTTAACTCTGTCTGCTCTAAAAAGAGACCCATCTCGCTGGCGGGAGTGCCGGAACGTGCGCTGCGTGTCCCCACCGCTCCCGAGTGACTCCCGGGTTCCTGCAGGTGGGGAGCGTGAGACAGCCAGCGCTTGCTGAGTCACGGCTTCGTCGTGACACAGGCAGATGGTGTCAGCAACACAAAGCCCATGTTCACGGGGGCTCTGCTCAAGGGGCAACAGACACAATGGATCACGTCTCTGCCTCACACGACTGGTGAGCTTGTTTCCAACACACCTGAAAGGGAAAGTGTTCCGAAAAGGAGTAAGGCCCCTCTTTACAGAAACTAGAAGTAATCCATGAATGTCCAGGGCAGATCCCCTATTTTCTTTAACTCAAGATAGAATTATTGGTTTCTCTCTTTACATAAAAGAGCAACAGACAGCTTATTTGTTCCTTTGCCACCCTACTCCTAAGTACCAAAAATTTAGGATGTCTAAGGACATCATCATTAATATGTTAGATATTCACAGTCCCCACCTCCTTAAACATCGAGTGACAGGCTGTAACCAGGGCCGAACGCTGGGAAGACTCCCGGGGGCAGGGGGCAGTGGCGTCAGGACACAAGCTGTAACTCAGACTCCGTGCTGCAAAGGGCTCCGTGTCCTCGTCTGTCAGAGAAAGGAGGCGAACTCAGGGTTCCGCAGCAGTCTGTCTGAGACACGGGGCGGCCTCCCCGCAACAGCTCCCACCGCTGCATGTTCCGCAGCCCCAGAACTGACAGTCGGTCACCATGTTTAGGGAAAGCTGAGAAAAACTGCAAAGTTCAAAGAGGCTACACAGCAAAACAGAGTCCAGAGGAAGACTGAATGAACCCAGAGGGCGGGGACCACAAGGCGGTGCTTTTCTGAAGGCCGTCTCCAAGGTCAAGGGTACCGGAAGGAAAATACTATAACTGGAATAACTGGCAATGAAGGCCCAGGATAGATCGATATAGTGCTCAAGAACTCCCTGTCTGCTTGAGTCTAACAGTGAGCATTGAATGGGCCGCCTCTGGGTGCTCAATATTTCAGAAATTTGAAATGTGATTCATTTATGATGATTCAAGAGTACTTCCTAAAATAACGGGAGAAAGCAGACCCCCTGGGCTCAGCCTTTCTGTGGTGCTAGCTGAGCTCCATGTAGCATGTAACCTAACCTTCCTGCATTTTAAAGTCCTCATCTGTAAGGTGAGAATAATGGTTCTCACCTCATAGGACTAGTGCGAGGATTAAAATAATGACGATGGACACGAGAAATGCAGTGGTAACTGACGTACAGGGTCCAGCAGAAGTCAGGCTGGACCTTACTCTCACAGAGTGTGGTGGGTAGGGCAATAATACGGGTGTGATAACTTATAGTGTTAATTTGAACATTTCACCTGAAACATCCTATGGTGTGCTCGAGTGCAATATTGTAATGTTACAGAATGACATGCTTATGATTTTGTAATAAAAGATTTTGTCATAAGAAAAGGGTGTTATTTATGCCAGACCTTGTTATCAAAAATACTTGCTTAATGGTAGCTATTACTATTGTTAATATTTAACAGGCAGAAGAGTGTGTAATTTGTGATCTCCAAAGACTCCTCGTCCACACTCCACTCCACAATCGTCCATCACACCGGGCCCTCTGCCGCACAGGGCAGAGCTGGAGGGAGGGACCTCACGGCATCCCTGAGGCCAGGGCGGGTGATGGAGTGCACCACACATGGGACAGAGCAGGAGCAGAGCTCCAGGACAGTCACACTCAGAATAATCCAAAGCCACAAAGTCAAAACAGCCTTTTCATGTCAGAAAACACCCAATCCACTCACTCTCCCCAATTCCAAATTAGTCCCTACTTTTGAGCACACAAGTTCTTCTCCTCCACTCTGAGGACACAAGGGCTGGGTTTCCAATAAGCTCTTGTCTAGGGAGCTGTGTGGCTTCCATTCCTCAGCAGGAAGGACACACTGCACTTCACCCTGATCCTTCTGAGGAAGCTGCCTCGACAACACTGTCTGCACCTGTGCTGCTCGGCATGGGCGTCAGGTGCCACATGGGGCTGCTGCACGGAAACCAAACGTTTACTTCATTTAATTCTCATTCACTGAAAATGTAAGTCACCTGTGGCTAGCGGCTACCATGGTGGACAGGGCAGGGGAGGTCAGCTGGGAATGGCCGCAGTCAGTAGCACGGAACTAGAAGGCCGGTCTGGACAGCAAGGAGCACTGGGATGGGTCACAGGTGTGTGGGCAGGGAGGGACAAGCCTGATCCTGTCTGCAGGCTCAGCTCCAGGGCGCAGTTCCGGTTCCCTTCACCAAGAGAGAACCTCTCTTTTTTTTTTTTTTTTTAAACAATTTTCAGGTTTTTATTTTATTTTTTTTTAATATTTTATTATTTATTTATCTTTAGAGGGGAAGTGGGGGAAGGAGAGAGGGAGAGAAACATCAATGTATGGTTGCCTTTTGTGCGTCCCCTGCTGGGAACTGGCCTGCAGGGAACCGGCCAGGCATGTGCCCTGACTGGGAATCGAACCGCGATCGTGTGGTTCGCAGGCCCGCGCTCAATCCACTGAGCTACACCAGCCAGGGCCGAGAACCTCTCTTTCTAACATCCTCAGTGACTCTCAAATACTTAAGGGTCATTTTCTGCTCTTAGGAGAAATAAGATCGGCGTAAAAGAACCAGATTATAAAAGAAAAAAAAAGAACTTTACCCAGGATAATACATAATGTCCCTTGGTACTCAGAGAATAAATACTGAAGTTTTTATCCTGGAAGTTTTATAAAAGCATGTAAAATCAATGGAGTGTTAAACTATCAATTATTTTAAGCTGTGTTATAGGCCTTGCTTCGGTAATGTTACAGGTGTGTGGAATGGACAGGTCATTAAAATGATTCAGCCAATGATTTTAAAAAAAAACATTACACACAGAGAGTAAACCACATTTTCCATTTTAAGTGAAGAAAATATACTCAAGCCATCACAAAAGAAACTACCGGGTCTGGGTCGAAAGTACCACGTCCCCTGGCGCTTTAGAGACAATGGACCTCATTGTCTCGGGAGGAACAGGACTGCAACACATGATTGCTCCAAAAACACCACTGTGCTGCCTCTGTGAAACTGCCCCGGCCCTGAGCAGTGGAAGCAAAAACGTCATGTACAACGCCGCCTCCACCGTGAGAAGATTCAGGAACACACATCCTCGTTTCCAGGTCCCCGGGTGGGTTCCTACAAATCCTTCCCAAGGGAAAACTGTCCCGACCTACCATGAAAATTTATTTCCAAGATGATCCTCAGAGCCTTGCTTTAAGAGGCATTTTGGGTGCGCTCTCATGCCCTTCCCTCCCCACCCCCCACCAAGTTACCTTTGCCCCTCTCCCTCTCTCTCCCTCCCTCCCTCCCTCCCTCTCTCTCCCTCCCTCCCTCTCCCTCCCTCTCTCTCTCTCTCTCTCTCTCTCTCTCTCCAAGGCCCTTCTCTCTACCTCTGTACTTGTTTCCTGAGCCTACACAGCCCAGCTGGTTCACGTCTGCTTTCTCTGTAACTTTCTAAATAAACTTTCTCTTGTAACTTAACAAAAAGAATCATTTCAAAGTCTCCTTTGGGGTTCAAATGTGTGTAACCAGAATGGTAGGGTTTTAAGATAAGCCCCTTTTCCTACCACGGAGCTTTAACCCCAGGAAAGCTCTAGAATTCTTCATGTCTCTCCCAAATTCTGAGATGCCCAAAGCGGAGCTGGTTACTGCCTTAATTCAACTGCTCTGAATTGAACCAAACACTCACTTGCATTGTTCTCCTTCTTCCTTAAAGAATTCCCAGAATCTAACGCAGTAAGAACGCACTTCTCCTGATACAAATAATTATTTTCCTGGGGATCTGTACACAAAAATCCATCCTGGGACTTCACCCAAGAAGATCTGTTTTACTCAAGTCCCATCATGACGTGCTTCCCACAGAGAGACTCCAGCAACCGGAAGGCTACCATCACGGCAAAATTCAATGGCCGCATATTTAAATAGAACTCTTCCATTTCAAAACAGAAAAGCTCTCATCACTTGTCCTCCAGAAAACAAAGGAACTGCTGTACATTTTCTTGAACTAGACATAGACAACATCAAGTTAAAAGTTAGCAGCAGAAAAAGAGAGAACCTCTCTGCTCTTACCTCTACCACGGTGGTCTGTGCAGCTTTGCACATGGGCAAGTTGAAGTTCCGTGCACTTTTCCTGCGTGGGGGTGGAGGGTAATAAGACCAACAATCAGAAGTGCCTCCTTCAGCTTTAATTACAGACTAAAAGAACTTCCATAGGCTAAGATTCTATGAATCTTTTCAAGAGTATATCATACCTTTTGTTAGTAAAGTTTTTTTTCAACATTTTAATTTTTCAATTAGTTTACCTTCAATGAAAGTTTTATAAATATTGTATAAGTAAAAACAATATAATACCCACTTCATTCAATTATAGAGTTTTTTCATGGGGATGAGGAAAGGAGGAACTATTTTTTATGTTCAATATACAGATTTTACACAGATAAATAAGATGGGTATTAATACATGTATTTGAAACTGAATCCATTAAATCGTTTAACTGGGGTGCCATTTTGTTTCTATAGTTCAATGGTTCATGAAACTTGCTCCTATTAAAATATTAAGGAAAAGAAGCAAGCATTTCATGTGAGAAGATATAGCAATTATATTCCCTATTAAAGAGAAGCCTATTGCTGGAATGAAATGAAACATTCACTGGGAATTTGTGAGTCACCGATAAAGATCACTCCAGAGAACCAATTTCTAATGACATTTTTGAAAGTCTAACGCCTACATGAGACCCTGAGGCATAAAAATTTCAAGAAGGTGCCAATTTTGCTGACGCGTTCGCATTTCCAAGTTTCTAAATTGATGCACTTCCTCTAATCATAAAAATTTAAATACATTTTTGTTTCTGAGAGTGTAAATTAAGGGCAAAATTTCTTCGCTGAAGGGAAATAAGTTTCCAGCACTTTTAAGCTGCCAATGTTTACTTCTTCACTCGGATTTGAGGACAGGTGCGAGGGCAGGCGTGTCGGAGAGAGGAGCCCTGTGGGGCTGTCACACATTCCTGCTGGATTCCGCCTGAGGGCCAGCATCACAAGCTCGCGGGCAGAGCCGCCAGAGGCAGGGCTGGCAGGGTCTCCCAGGTAACTGTGGCCTGGACACACCTCTGTACCAGTCGTCCCACTAAACGTGAAGGTCATCCTATCAGCATCTTAAGAATCTAGGTTACCTGACCACTGGTGATAAACACACTCATTTCCCACCAAAGCTCAATGTCTATTTGAACCACAGGCACCAAGTCCGTGCTTATAGTAACAGCCCTCACGCAGCCTTCAGACACCAGAGCCAGGCAACGGAGTACAGGGCAGACTGGTGGAAATACTTTAAACAATCCATTTACCTTTGCTACTACACAGTTTCATTATTGTTTTTAAAAAGATTTTATTTATTTATTTTTAGAGAGTAGAAGGGAGGGAGAAAGAGAGGGAGAGAAATATCAATGTGTGGTTGTCTCTCACACGTCCCCTACTGGGGACCTAGCCCATAACCCCAGGCATGTGCCCTGACTGGGAATCTAACTGGCCACCCTTTGGTTCGCAGCCTGTGCTCAATCCACTGGGCTATGCCAGCCAGGGCTCATTATTCTCTTTTTAAAACAGCAACCCAGCTTAGGAAATATTACACCAAAGTGCCAAGTTCAATAGACATGAAGCAAAATGTCCTCTGTAACTGCCCAAATTAGCTGTCATTCCAAAAATGAGTTGAATTCGAGAAACCAAATATAGTATTAATATTAAGTTCTTCAGAAATGAACAAAAACAACATGAGAATGACCCCCGAGACTTGAACTGTGTTTGCACGAAAATGCATTTGATTTGGTAAAGGTAAAAATCTGCTAACTAAACATAGTTAATGACAGTAGGGTGAGAAAAAATAATTTCTGTAACCTCATAGGTGAAGTTTCTAATACCAAACATTTTGAAAGTCTTATTTTGAAAACTTTATGTGTATTTTAAATTATGGTGTAATTTAAAAAAACAACTATATAATTTATAAATCCAAAATATTAAATACCTGGCATTAAGAAAGCTTAGGGTGATCAAAAGGTTTTAAAACCTATTAAGCCTGTGGATTAGTATCTTTAGCTACCCAATGAATGAAAAAGAAAAGTCAGGATTATTAAGGTTAAACAGCTTTGCAGACAAAACCTTTATAAGCATTTTGTCTCCAATCACACTGGAAAAGGCCTGACCTAAGTAAGTATTAGCAACACTTTTCCCAAATATTAAAGTAACTTACACATTTTAAGACTGGGTTACTAAAAAAAGTGCGTTTAGTTTTTTATGTAAAATAAAAGACATGTTTTTCATTTTCACCAGTAACTACTGATTTGGCCATTTTAGGTGTGTTGTCTCTCTCCCACACGATACAAGTTGATTGTTCTCTGTCTTGACTTGATCACTATCAACTTCAAATTGTCTACCTGACCGTGGAGCATCGTCCAGTAGGAAATCTCCAGTGTGAAACTTCACAAACCACTTTTGATACATTCTATCAGTCACAGAACCTTCTCCATACCTTGCACAAATTTTTGTGTGTGTTTCAAACATTGCATCTTTACCTTTCTTGAAATAATAAAGCACAATATGCCAAAAATGTTGCTTATTTTCTTCCACCTTCAATGTTAAGATGGCTACACAAAAATTCACCAATTTTCCTGGGGGTTTTTAATGCAAGCTGATATAACAGCTATCACAAAACAATCTAACAAAATTGTTTTGAATGAAGTTCAAGATAACTAAGCGCTACTTGAACCATCTTACAGAAAAAACCAAATGGACTTTTTGGCCAACCCAATTGCAATATCAAAATTAAATATAACTGTGTACTTTTCTCAGATTTTCAAAGCATGTCAATATTATAACTAGTCTGATGACTAAAATTTACAGGGGGAAACATAATTTATATGTGAATAAACGCAACAGTAAATAGATTCAAATAGTTAACAAGCAGAACAATGCCGACATCAACCAATCAAAACAGACTCCCCAAAGTACTCCAAACCAGAGAGCCACTGTTCACACACACACACATGCACATGGGTATGTTTGACCTCGAGCCATTTTAAAATGAAGCTTTAAATACCAAACACATGAAGATACCCATGAGCCGTCAAGTGGCTGAAATGCATCCCACTAATATTTTTTCAACCCGTCCCACTACCTGAAGATGACGTTTCCTGCACGGTCGGCCTTCCAGGCTTTCACCAAGGCAAAGTCCCCTGTGATCGCTTCCTCCAAAATGAAGTGCTGACCGTTGAACTCTCTCACCTGCGGGAGATGGAGAGGACATGGTCAGGTATTTGCGTGGCCCGTCTGATCATGACAGGCACTCTGACAGAGGCGGCTACAGGGGGCGACAGCTTAGTGAGGCCAGGTTTCCCAGAGAGGAGAGTCCAGAGACCCCCAGGATGAGCGGTGGGGGTGACGGGGACTGTGCCAAAGTGCTGGAAGGGAGAACCTGGAACAGCATGTGCAAAGGCTCAGTGACCAGCGAGAGCTCGGTCAGTCCGAGGAACTGAGGTGTTGGCAGGGTTTGCTTGTATTCATGTTATCACTCGGACCCACAGTTTACAGACAGTCCCTCTTTCCCTGTTCCCCAGAAAAAAAACTATATATTTTTGTGAAGTGACCAATGTGTTGTTTAATATATGAAGTAGTTATAAAAGTCCATTCATCTCTCCTAATTACGCTGTAATCACCTGTTGAGATTTTCATTGAACTCCTAGGATCTGCAGATGAATTTGGAGAGAACTTACATACTGTATCTTCCCACCCATACATAATCATATATTAAGCTTATGTTAAATATATAACCATATATTTTTAATATAACCATAATATTTCTTAATATAAGCATAATATTTTTTAAAGTCTTCTGTTACCTCTCTCAATAGTTTTGTAACTTTCCCCCCAAAAGCTTTGGATATATTTTTTAGGTTTGGTCATAGCTACGTCATGGTTTCTGATGCTACTATGAACGTTAGATTTTACCCTACTACTCCTTCTCTTCTGCCATTTCTGGTCTAACGGTAAGCTACTGATTTGTGCACGTCTACTGCCTGTGGTCCTACTATGGGTGAAGAGGAGAGATGGAGAAGAGGAGCATATAGCAAAACCATACCGCATCACTGGAAACAGCGACCCAGTGGGCTCCATCGCCCACCACGCAGGACTGAGCCTGAGCGAGGCAGAGCTCCGTTCCCGTTCCCACTGCACCCCCTAGTGGGCGAACTGCGTGTGCTCATGGGAAGCGTCAGGAGAAAGTCTGGGTACGTTAACTTCTTCAACCTCAGTTTAAAACTGAAATCCTTTCTGAAACAGCAGCCTCCTTAAAGACATGATCCCACCTTCCTGCTAAAAAATTTAATCAATTTATGGAGCCACTGATGCATGAGAATGTTATTAATATGAACTATGACAAATCATATAAAAGATACTCATAAGCTGCCCAGCAATACATAGTTTTTGGAAGAACCTTATGTTTAAGAGTCATCACTGAATATCAGTGGTGATGTTCATTCACAGCCGGAGCATTTTCAATACAGATCTAGAAATTGCATAGAAATATAAATACATGCTAACCCAAGGAAAAGTAAAAAAAAAAAATGTTGTTTTAAAATTCTAACTACACAATTTCCTGACAGATTCACACACTCGCAGCTGGTTTTAGCTGTGATTCTAAACTTTAAAACACAAAGGAACTGGTTTTGTCGAACTACTGACCACACTCCCGGGAAAGAGCCTTGCACTGCACTGTCTCAGCTTCCTGGGCCAGTCCTTCCTCGAACCCAGGCCAAGCAACTTTTCACCACTCCCAAAAAAATCCCCCACTCTAGAGAAATCTTTCCTGAAGTTACCCAAGACCTCTAGGCTTCCAAACCCGACGGTCACTTCCGAGGACACCACCCCAAGCTCCGCACACCTTCGAGCACACCACGCCCTCCTGTGTAAACTTCCCCGGCTTTCCATCACCAGACACCCTGGTTTCCGTTTCACTCACTAGACACATTTCCATTCTTCGCTCCTGCTCCTTCAGGGCCTCTTCCCTGCCTTTGGAGATGCCAAACAGGTGCTCTCTGCATTTTCCCCCCAGCCCACAGGTGGTGAACACAAGGCACCCAGGCTGAATCAGCCCTCCACCTCCATTTATCCGACCTGGCGCTGAGCTCCTTGCCCCTTGTTAAGGAGCAGTTAGGTTTACACAGTCCTAAAATTACCTTCGGCCCTTTGAAGGTGACCTTGAGGTGACCCTGGTGACAGTGAGTCTGACACCCGTGCCCTGGCCACTCCTAGCCCCAGAGACTTAAACACGAAGGCTGCTGCCTCTGAAGCTCCCACCCCGGCTCTGAATGCTCCCCGAGCTGGAGCCCGCTGAGCACCCCTCATGGAGACTAACTGACGCCTAAATGCACCAAGTTTCTGCTAATCCCCATGACTGCCCCAAGCTCATCCCATCTCAAGGAGCGGCATTCGGGTTCTCGCCTTTGCTTACAGCCACCACCAGTATAAATCCTGGTTCCAGCCACTCCTCGCCAGTCCCACTGGTACCACTTTACCTTCCCACCTGGACTAATGCAACAGCCTCTTCACCTCATTCACTGCTGCTGCTCTTGGCCCCTGGGGAGTGGGGGGGAGGAAAAACCCTTACCTCCTAACAGCTTCAACTTGCCTAGATGTAGCTCGGGCCACATCACTCCCTCCAACTTCCTGCCCGCTGCTCACTAACCTCCGTAAAATCCAAATTCCTATGATCTGGCTCCTGCCACTCTTCAACCTCCAATCCTACTGCTCTCTGCCTCACCTACTCTGTTCCAGTCTCACCACGCTGCTGTTCCACACACAGTGCAAGCCAGCCTCAGGACCTGCTCCTTCTTCCTTCCAAATAGGTCACAACCCTGTGAACTCTGCCCAGCTCATTCTCCTGTTTTATTCAGGTCTCTGCCAAGTGTCGCCTCCATGGTTCAGGGAGAGCATTCCCAAAACCCAACCCAAAACACGGCCTCCCTGGCCACTGGTCAATCTCTCTGCCCAGCCCTGCTTGACTTCTCTTCCCGGCATTTTCAGAACATGTGTCTCTCCACTCCCTTGTCAGTTCCTCTACTTCGGGGGCTGGGTCTCGAGACCACCCTTTTCCATCACACTGAGACCAGTGCCTGGGAAAGAGTAGGAGCCCGATAAGTATCACTGAATGAAGGAATTCACTCACTTCCTAGGATGAGCAAGGGAAATAAAGAACTAACGAGAGTTGCTTTAAGAATTACTTGCCATATTCCCAGGGGATCCAGACAAATTTACAAACCTACTAAACGCATGCACCTGACTCCAGAAACAAATGAGCCCAGGACAGAGTCCAGTCCGTCCTGTTTTCCCAGGGTGAGCTGACACCCATGAGCTCTCAAAATCTGAGCCCAATTTTTCTGGGCATCTTTATCTGTATTGCTAAGATCTGCTTTAATACTGAGACTCCTGTCATTTCCTTGGCCAAGAACTTTTGGAACTTAATGAGGCAGTAAAGAAAGAAGGGAGACAGAACGTCAGAAATGTTAGTGAAAGCTGAGTCCATCGAGGTCACCGCAAGCAGAAAGGCAAAGCTCCAGAGAATGAGCTCACGGACAGCAGGGGCCTTGTTCAGTGACCTTTCACCTCCCCTCAAGGAGAGGCAGCGCTGACCCCTCTATGAGCAGAAAGGCGGTAAGGACCCCCCAACACACACAGCCTGAGTCTCCTCCTCCCTAGAGAGGGGCTGGGCATTCCTGCTGCCCCTGTTAACTTCTTAAGCCATGTGGGCAGGGAGAAGGGAGAGAGTCTAAGACCACAGTAACGACAGATTGGCCTGTGTAAGTTTAAAAATTGGCTCAAACTGGAGTTACTGCAAATACCTAGAGTTCTGTTCTTTTCTAACGTGTGCGTGAAGTTACCAAGCATAAAGGCAGCTCACACGTGTCCAGCGCACAGAAGGGAGGAGGTCGTGTGAACCCTCCATTCATCCTACTACACAGTTGTAAGTGTCTCCTGTTTTTCCCACTGCACAGACTTGCAATTTCCTTGGCCTTTTTTTCCCTTCGATCACAGACGAGTTCTGAGCACGAATAACATCATGCATCATCACGCAGCGACTCTACACTCCACCTGAGCATACTCAGCAATTACAAAGCCTCCTCCCCTTGTAAAAAGCCACCCCCTGAATTAGTTTTGGGGACTAATCTTCACTCGCACATCTCATGTGGGTTCCAGTTTCTTATCATTTACTTATCCTGGTTTCTCCATGAGGTTTCAGTTACTAGCAGATGCTCAGCTTTGGCTGGAAACTATACCTGACAGTGACATTCATGGATGGCGGTGTTCGTTCTCACACCAAGATGACTTCACACTTATTCCCCCAACAAGCCGCCAGAACCCCGAGCAGGCAGCTGTGCCAATGACGGGGCTCCTTACCTCCCTGGGCTTGCTGGCGATGGCGATGCTGCCGTCCTTGTTGTACTTGATCGGCGCCCCTCCTTCCTGCACCAGGGTCCCGTAGCCGGTGCTGGTGTAAAACGCAGGCACCCCGGCCCCGCCGGCACGAATCCTCTCCGCAAGCGTGCCCTGCAGGAAAGCAAGCGAGACCCGCGGACAGGGCAGTAAGCACACTTCTCACCAGGACACCCCACCCACACTCCAAATGGTTACTGCTCTGAATGGAACCCAGTGGGTAAATTGGTGCGTTTCACTCTCTATGCTAGAAAGTTCATTTAAAACAGTCGCTGCCTCTCCGGACAACACCTCTCTTCTGAATCCGCAGAAGGCCACTATGTATTCGCGTAATCATCCTGGTGGTCTCCACGTCTCCTGCTGGTTTCTTCACATCAGTCTATTTATCATATTTTCAAATCTGGGCTATTACTTCAACTATATACACTTAAAAACATAAAATTAAAGTTTGTGTTGTACTGTGTGTTGTATGTAGCTATGGCCTGAATCTTATCATTAGTGACAGTAAGTGGGTTTTATAGAATAATAACATAAACTGCTCAAATGTACTTAGAATTTATTCTAAACCATTCTCATAAATACTTTATCTACAATGTTTTCTAAGAAAAATCCAAAGTTAAGCCAACAGGACAACATATTGGTTAACTGGGTTTTAGAAGCCAAGACAACACCAAATTTTGTTCCGAGAAGAAAGAACTGCAGGCAAAGCCTCTTTGTACCTTCCAATGACCCTCTTCACCCCTCCCAGGTCCTGGTCCTTTCAGACCTGACCTCCTAGGGCTCTCCCACCCCCACCTGCCTTTCCACCCAGTGAGCCACGAGGGAATACACACGGGCCCAGAACATTCCTGACACCCTCCCTACCCCAAGACTGCTCTTCCTCCCGGTCACATTAGAGAACGAAATGACAAATCAGTAGGAAGAACTAGGTTAGCCATTAATGACAAGGTGTCCATATGGCCCCAACCTGAAAACAATTTTCTTCTCTAACCAGGGCCTTCAGCTGCTAAACTCAGAGACGGGGCTGATGATGGGCATTGCAAACACTGAGTCCTTCAAGCACGTGGGATATTCCGGGGAAGGAGGGCCTTGTGGCTTAACTGAAAATCTTTTTTAAAAAATATATTTTATTGATTATGCCATTATAGTTGTTCTATTCCCCCCCTTCATTCCCCTCCACCCTGCACACCCCCTCCCTCACTATTCCTCCCCATTTAGTTTATGACCACATGTCTCAAGTTCTTTAGATTTTGTATTTCCCCTACTATTCTTGCCCGCCCCCTATCTATTTTCTACCTATTGTCTATGCTACTTATTTTCTGTACCTTCTCCCCCCTTCTCCTCCCATTCCCCTGTCGCTAACCCTCCATGAGATCTTCATTTCTATGGTTCTGCTCCTGATCTAGCTGTCCTCTTAGTTTGCTTTTGTTTTGGGTGTGGTTGTTAATAACTGTGAGTTTGCTGTCCTTTCACTGTTCATCTTTTTTTATCTTCTTTTTCTTAGGTAAGTCCCTTTAACATTCATATAATAAGGGCTTGGTGATGATGAACTCCTTGAATTTGATCTTAATTGAGAAGCACTTTATCTGCCCTTCCATTATAAATGAAAGCTTTGCTGGATACAGCAATCTTGGATGTAGGTCCTTGCATTTCATGACTTGGAATACTTCTTTCCAACCCCTTCTTGCCTGTAAGGTCTTTTGGGAAATCAGTTGACAGTCTGATAGGAACTCCTTTGTAGGTGACTGTCCCCTTGTCTCTTGCTGCTTCTCGGATTCTCTCCCTCATTTGAATCTTGGCTGATGTAATGATGATGTGCCTGGGTGTGTCCTTCTTGGGTCCAACAGGTAAGTGCTTTTCTACTCCACCCAACGGACAGAGATGACTCTACTTTGTGTTCTGGGTATTTTAAGTCAACCACGTTCTCAAAAATTCAGTCCTCAAACAACTTAATACCACCTCTAGTTTAACGTGTTTTTTTATGTCCACCCTCCCTCAATCTCTTGACTCCTTCCTTCTCTGTGTTCAGCTGGGCAAGGGCCTGAAAACAGCCTCTCTGCAGACGGGACCTGTGCAGGGGTCCCCAAGGCCCCCGGCTCCAAGTCCCGAAGGGAGTCCTGATCCTTGGCACGTCATCAACACAGCTTCCAGACTCTCAAGTCACCAGAGCCCATGTTTATTTAGGCGCCACCAAACTGGGGAGGGAGGCCTGGCCTCCTTCAGCTCAAAGAAAAACCGTAAAAGAAATATTGAGGAATACTTCTTTTCCTTCCCCACGTGTGCCCTCTGACAAAATAAGGAAGGATGCAAAGATCTAAAAGGTTAACTTTCAGTAGCTCCAGAAAATGCAGGATAAGGTATCTCAGCATATAGTGTGACAAGGAAAAGTATAGAGTATGTACTGAATTATGCCCACCCAAAATTATTGAATTATAGCCCCCAATTAATGATTGTATTTGGAGATAAGGCCTTCATGGGAGTCACTAAGGATAAATATTGTCTTAACAGTGGGGCCCCGATCCGACAGGATTGGGGTTCTTACAAGAAGAGACCCAGAGTGCTCACCTGCACGGTCCTCCCCCTCCTCCACTGCCCCCCCACTGCCCCCCACCAAGAACCACACCAGCTGACACCTTCCCACCAGAATAATGAGAAACAAATTTCTATCATTTAAATCCCACAGTCTGTGGTATTTGATCGTAGTGCCACAAGCAGACTAAGACAGCATATTTTTGTTAATCAAAAAAAACACACACACTTCAAATGACAACAGGATAAATACCAAGCGCGGTGCGATGCCGTGACAGGCATGGGCGCCACCGCTGCAGTGCGGCCGTGCGGGGCTGTCAGGGACACGGGGAAGCCCCGGGGAGAAAGAGCGGCCCCCACAGGCTCTCTCTCGTCAAGCCTGCACTGGGACTGGATTCCTGGGAACTTTTTCTTTACGAAATTCCGTCATTACCAAGTTGGTGAAGTCAGGGGTAACAATGTTTTACGTTGACAAAACTAAAGCAGAGTGGGGGGCTCGGGTTCAGGACCCAGGTCAAAATGGAAGATGCGACCTGCAGACCCTTGTTTTACACAAACACCTGTGGTCAGCAGGCTCCCCTCTGTTGCGGACTCTTCCGTGCGATGCTCACCCAAAGACAGGTGGGGGCCCTCGCCCAAAGACAGGTGCGGGGCCCTCGCCCAAAGACAGGTGCAGGGCCCTCGCCCAAAGACAGGTGGGGGACGCTCACTGAGAAGGTGTCAGACACGGGAATCTGCCAGGTGAGCTGTGGTAACTGCCTGCTTTGCAGTGACACCCCCTGGAGGCTGGGCCGGACCCCCGAGCTGGCTCTGATGCAGCCTGTTCCACACTCAGGGACCCCCTCTCCCAACATGTCTCACAGCCCAGGTGCCACACGAATTACTAATTCTACGGTGCCCACGACGGACTTTGAAGCTAACCTTACACGTTTCAGCAAGTCCTTTTGCAGGCTTCCAGCACAATTTACATTAAAATATAATTTACATTATACTTTAAAATGCATCCCATACCCTAGGTATTTTTATTAGAAATACCTCCTTTTTCTGTTGCATAGCAACAGAAGATACCAGCTAGACTCTGGTAGAGGACAGGTGTGACCTACAAAATAGCATTCTCTCTGCCTTACCTGTCCTGCACAAAGACATTTCTAGGGAGAAGAAGATAAACTTTAAACTAAGTGAGTATTGTAAAAGAAAAGCAGAAAATTTTCTTACCTGAGGTGTCAGCTCTACTTCTAATTCACCAGACAAGTACTGCCGCTCAAATTCTGCATTTTCTCCCACGTATGAGGAGATCATGCGTCTGATCTGCTTGGTTTGAAGCAGGAGGCCCAGGCCAAAGTTGTCGACCCTGCAGGGACACGCAAGCAGCTTCCAGTTAAAGGCACATCTGGCAGAACAGGAACACGGTCTCCGTTCAGAGCCACAACACTGTGCTCACTTACAGGGATCCTACCTACGAGGCACTGTGCCCACATTCCCTGTAGTCCCCCGCCACCCACGGAGTGCGGCAAGGTGACTATTCTTATCTTACAGCTAAGGAAACTGAAACTCAAAATATTCAAGTGGCTCTTCCCCCAACAACGTGGGGAGTGACACAGCCGGTAGTACTCAAACCCACAGCCTTCCTCTGATCGCCCCTCAACCCCTTTCATTCTTCCCGCTGCTCCACAGTGACCCCGGGTTAGATGAGCAAAGAGATGGACCAGTCATGCCCTGTGCTGCAGGGGCAATGCCTCGGTCCCACCCTGCCCGGACCCCAAAGGCAGGTGTGGATGGAGAACCTCTTTCTGTCCAAGGATGGGGTCAGGGGCATTCTCTTATTTAAAAGAGCAAACAGCAGACTCTTGAAATATGGACCTACTTAGGAATAACTGGGAATATTTTCCCCATGTCAGACACTCTGCTCAAGAGGACTGAAACACTTAAACATTTTTAACAGCACCAACAAGACAGGGAATTAATCACAGACTAGTGAAAAGATACAGGTAGGAAAAATAACGCTGTATATGTTAAGTTATATATACTATGGTTTGATATGTCTATTGATGTTGAAGTTCAAGTTATTCTCTAAAAACGATGCAGGTAATGTCGGCTTTTTTCATTAGGTGAAGGTCTCTAAGTTTGTGCCTTTCTTTTCAAAGCAAAATGCACCTCAAATTTCAAGCGAAGTCCATGTGACAAGGCAAATTAACAATGGACAGAGTACTTTTCCATTTTTAGTCACCTTATCCATCTGTACCACTCGAGAGTTTCAAAAATACTTTAACCAACTAGATAAAGAGAACATTTCTAAGATAATAAGGAATGCTTGAACTGAAGCTATAAAACTATCGAATATTTTTAAAAGGAAAATAGTGAAAACCACAGTGAGACATAGCTACAAATACAAACAAAATGGCTAAGTAAAAAAGAAGGTAATACCAAGTGTTGGCAAGGATGTGGAACAACCAGAACTCTCATATGCACTGATGGGAATGAAAATCGATACAAACACCTTGGGCAAACCATCAGCAGTACTGACGTGCGTTTCATATGCTGTGAGTCAGGGTCTGCACCCAAGAGGAACACATACCAATGTTCGCCAAAGGACACGTACAAGAATATTCGGAGTAGCACTGCTCATTATGGCCCCAAACTGAAGCCTCCCGAATGTCCATCAACCACAAGATGGATAAATACATCATGATGTAGCCACAAAGTGGAATGTTATACAACAATGAGAATGAATTATCTACAACCCCCAGCAGCAATGGATGACTGGCAGACAAAATGTGGAGCAAAAGAAACACAGCACAGTCCATACTGAATTATTCCTTTTATACTAAGTTCAAAGTCAGACAAAAGTAATGAGTAAGATCAGAAGTGAGGGCCACGGTTAACCATGGGAGTGGAGAGAATGGGTTTGGGCCACACTGTGTTTCTTTACCTGCGTGTTGGTTACATGGGTGTGCAGCCTGTAAATACCCACCGATCTGCACACCTACGATGTGCCCACTCTTCTGTTACCCTATGTTTCAGTAAGGTTTTAGACAGAAAAGCCAGAGTGATGAAAGCTGGAGTACGTCCTAGAAATACAGCCTTCATTCATGAATTCTCCCTCCTAAGTCCTTCCGTGTGCGGTGGCTCCACCCCTGGGGAGTCTGTGCCCTCTACACGGCTCACCCATCCCCCCCATGCTTTACCAAGCTCCTCCTGCACCCCAGGGCTGGGGGGCCACTCTGAGCTTATCTCAGAGAAACACAGGCAAACCTGCGACGGCAACAGAGCCAGGGCTGTGCTGCGTGAGGTGCGACGAGAAGCTGAAGATCGAGAAGCCCAGGAGGGAAAGAGGCAGAAAAAGGCTCACGGGGGCTCGGGGGATGACACCAGGAGACTTTTAGGGAAGAAAGCCTTGGAGATCACAGCAGAGGCGAGGGAAAGGGGGTGCGGGGCAGCTCTGAAAGGGGGGCGATCGCGGGACAGGCGGGCCGGGCTGTGCTCCCGCCTGAAGCCACGCCAAGCAATGAGGGCTTCGCCCCAAAGGGGAGACCCTGTGAATAACTAAGCAGAAAATATCAGGGTATTTAATTCATGGGAGGGGCCCAGAAAGGAAAGGCAGGGAGATGAGGTGAGAGGCTTGAAAGGGTCCCAGTGAGCAATGAGGAGGGTCCCACCTACACAGCAGCAATGGGAAGGGAGCAGAGCAGCAGGCATGGGAAATCAGTCCTAAGAATCCCTGCCCCCCACTCCGACACAGATGAAGACCCACTCCAGAATTCCGGCGTTGGCCATGGAAAATGGCGGAAGAACATAAGCCCAATGACCACCAGAGAGGCCACGTGCTTGCCTAGAAAGGCGGTGAGGCCGGTGCCCGGTATGACCAGCCACTGAGGGTCTCCTGGCAACCTTTTCTGCCACCTTCACTCCTCACTCCACCCCCACGGGCCTCACACACGGGAGGCCATGCCTGCTCCACTGGCCCTTTGCTGGTTCTTGAGGCCCAGCATTTCCCAGCCCCGAACCTCCCCAGGCAGTCCTGACCCCTGAACGCTTCCAAGTAACCCAGGAAACCGGGAACTGTCGACATCCTTCTGGACTTGTTTCATACTCCCGGCCTTCCAATACCAAACCTGGCAACATCCCCACCCCCACCCTGTGGGTACAAAAAATGGCCACATGTTTTATTCTCACCTGTGTCAACAGAAATCTAGAGCCTAAATAAGAAGTATTTTCAAGTGTACTTGTGCAGTATGGGGTGAACCCCCTGAAGATTAACCATACACTTGTCCACTAGAGGGCTCCAAACACTAAAGGCTGTTGTCTCCTGGAAACTCCGTGTTCCCCACACTTTCAATACACATCGTGCCGGTTTCTGGTGCTCGTTTTTTGCTTCCTCCTAATCAACACCTAAGTATTCCCTCAGGTCTCCACGTTAACAACCCTCTCCCCTTAAATGCAGCTCCACCTGCCCCCATCTCACCTGATGGCAGCCCCGTCCTTAGAGGTCTTCAGCACAAAACTCAAGGGGTGATCTTGGACCTCTTTCACACATTATCAGGACATCCAGACTGTACCCTCAAAATCTACCCAGAAGCTGAGCCTTCCTCTCCCCCTCCTATGTGCCCTGTGCCGTCTCTTACCTGGACGCTGCAGTAACCTTCCAGGCTGCTACTCCTGGCCCCTAGGACCTGCTCACAGGTGCCAGCCAAAGCTACAGGTGTACAATGAAATGCTCTGCTCAACCCCTGCGATGATATGCACGTGTTCAGACTCGGAACACAGGACTCTGGGTGGCCTGCGAGGCCCCGTGTGCTGGGAAGTCTGGCTAAGCCTCCTCCAACCTCACGCCTCCCACTTCCTTTTCGCTCCACCTCTGCTGGCCTCCTGCGAATGGGGGACAAGCGGAGAGGGGTGGGTGGCAGAATGGGAGGAGGCGAGACTTGGGGTGGTGAACACACAGTACAATGTACCATACTGCATTGTAAAATTGTACCCCTGAAACCTAGATGATTTTATTGACCAATGTCACCCCAATAAATTCAATTTTAAAAACCTGTCTTAAAAAAGAGCGCCAAGCGTCCCGCCTGGGGGACTCCAGACTGGCCTTTCTGTGTCTCCAAACTCCCCCGAGCTCTCTGCATGGCTCACCCCCCCACTTGCTGCAAGTCTCTGGTCAGCTGCTCACCCTGGTCACCCCCACTCACACCGAAGCTGCCCCCCACCTTCATGCTCCCAACCCCCTTTGCTCTAGTTCTTTTTTTGCACAGCACTATAACCTTCTAACACACTGCAATTTACTTACTGTGTTTCATTTACTATTAACTGCCCGCCTCTCCCCATCAGGAGGTGAGGCCCACAAAAGCAGAGAACTTGCCCCGTTTGGTTCACTGTGGTACCCGAGCACCTGGACACATACAGGCACAGAGGGTACAAGATAAACACGTGATCAGGACAAATGCATTTACTGCTCCACTGAAGATGCCCCTCCTCACTGGCTCCTCTCTAGTAAAAATGAAAATCGTCTTATCTTTACGTGAATATTCTCTGTTGGTCCCCCACCCCCGCATTCATCCTGCCTGCCCTGTGCCCGGGACGGCTAGGCTGCACTGACCTGCGTGGACTGAACCACGGGCCCCCTGGCCCTGTGGCTTCAGGCTGGTGTCAGTCTGTGGGAGGCACCACCCGGAGGCTCAGGGGTGAGAGAAGAATAATGTCAGGATGCACATTCCTGGCTCGCTCCCCGGCAAGCTCGGCGCACTGGAGACAGGCCCGTCTCCAAGGCTGTCTTCCGGGTGCTGACAGTTCCCTCCGTCACTCCACCAGGCTTGGGGTTGGGGGTCCTGTTACTAACTCCGAGGCCCAGAACTCACACCGCTTCCCCCGAGTCCTGACCACCCCTTCAAACTGGTAAGCTGCCCTCAATGACCCAGTATGAGTTTCTCGTATCTTGTTTCTTCTTCAACGTATGTCTATTTTTCAGAGTGTGCAGCTGGATACTTTCTGGACAGGCCTCGTACACTGCCACAGAGTGTTTCCTAATTTCCCGCATGTGAGTGGGGCTGCCCCTGGAGTTGCCTAAATCCCCACCTTGGAGAGCTGGAATCTAACAGCACTCTTGTCGTGAAGCAAAGAGCATGACTATCGTAACACAGCCATTCTTTTCTTGGTGCTGTGATTTCATTGCCTAATATCCAGTTTGTTGAGAAATTCTGGTTCATAGATACAATTCATACGTTAAAGTCTTCCAAAAGTCAGTGAAAGACACGCTTGATTCTTCCTAATCAATCCCCATCGAGGAACTGACTCCTCTGAGTGACGCCAGGGAGGGCCTGTGGGATCTGGACAAATGGTTACCGCTCCACACCCAGCTAGCGGTTCCTCGCGGCCGCCGGTCTTCCTGATCATTACAACACACCAGCGAAGCAGAACAATGAGGAGTCCTGAGCTCTGTAAAGAGGTCCATATCAGGCAGATCTTTTCATAAGAAGAGCCTTTTTCTAGATGAAAAAATCATTATTACTTCTAATTCCGAGTTCTCTCCATTCACCCAACATTTCCGACCAGGTCGTTGGTTCTCCAGTGAAGCAATGCTACAAGCTGACCCCTGGGAGTCAACCCCCTCATTAAGAGAACCAGCTGCCAGTGCAGGTGTGCAAAGGGACTGTCTGTGTCCCACTGATCACCACAGGTTATCGGTGTAGGAAGAGTTTGTACATTACACCAACCCTTGTCAGCAGCGAGCTATCTGGAAAACCCAGAAAGTACTAATCATCAAAAGTACTTTTAACAAATACAAAGTCAGCTCAGAGGCACTGAATGGGTTGAAGAAACATTAAGTGACCATGGATAAGCGGAGAAGCCGTGTCTATGGACAGACAAGTTTCCTCCGTGAACTGCGGGAACGGGAAGAGCTGACTGACCTCTGCCATCATGTCCAGCTCCAATGTACAGTGACTCCGAGACTCATAGGCTAATAAGCAGGGAACAGAAAACTACTGTAAGTGACAGGAGCAGCCTGTAACACGTGGCGGAGAGAATAAATACAATTCGGGATACAAGAAAGGCTAAGAGTCTCCAAGGCAATTCAGAAAGGGGCAAGATCAATGAAGGCTTGAGAAATTCTACACTTGCACAAGGCTTCTTTGAAGATATGTAACGAGTTGAATTCTGAAAAAAATGGGAAAGATATGCATACAAAGAGAAGAGAGGTAGGAGAAACTTCCAGATAAAAACAATGGCATAAATAAACGCAGCAAAGGAAAAATGAGCAAAAAGGTAGGACCAATTTTGTATCCTAAATAAGCTGTGCTGTTTATTCTAAGTTGCATTTTTGACAACAGGCTAAAATGCCAATTAATTTTGAAAAAATTTTTGACGTCTTTAGTCTTTCACTATTGACAGAGAGCTGACGAGTTGTCACTGTGTATAAAAATAGCTTTTCCCTCCTACCTAAACATACCTTAATGCACATCATTCATTATTAAAATGCCATCGTATATTGTTGACATTTTGGACACGATCCTACTGTCTAAAGACACTGAAGTGCTGGGCGCCTGTTCTCCTTCTGCCAAGACCAGCAACCTTTTCAGTGATGAGTGATGTTCTGTACATACCATCCGGAGTGATGGCACAGTCAACAGAGAGACTTAAAACAGATTTCAAATTGGAGTCCACCTTTCTTTACATGTAATGATCTATATAAGAACATACAACATAGAGGAACAGCTCTAAATTTTTAAATGCAAGATTCCACTTAAAATATAGATATTTTAACTTTAATGATATATTTGAAATTAAAATAAAAGCATGTCAGATTAAGATATAAAATCATGCAAGTCTCCTTTACTTATGATTATGAAGTTTGGCACCGAAAGTATCTGAATAAACTGTAACCACCACTCCTGAGCTCGTTAAACGCTATCTTTCAAGGTGCGAGCACATTGCTCAAGACAACAGGGAAGATTTCCATGTCACTGGTCGACTTTATTTAACTATCACAGAGAAATCCCGTTTCTTTCCAACCGTGTGCACTGAAATGAACTGACCCCGCATTGTTGCTGACCGCGGTGAGCCCTCGGACCCCAGTCTTCAGCAGAGCTCCGATCAGATTCTCTGGAATTCCACATAACCCGAAACCTGAATAAGCCAAAGAATAAACAGCATATGAAGAGAGCAATGCTGTTGCAGGGAAATGCGTGTGTTATCCTCTTGTAGTGAAAAAGAAAATATATAAAGCGCATTATCAGACCTACCAAGCAAAATGTAGATATAGCTCAGCAACTTGGTAAATGGTCATAAAGCTGTACCCAAACGTTTGACACCAATATGCAGCACCGGACACCACTCTCAAGTCCTTGATTCAGAAGTATAAAGCCAAGTGCAACATGTTAACAGGGCTACACATCCTTCTTGCACCAAACTACATGTTGATTACTGCCTGGCTTTATATTTAACGCCAGTACAGCCACTTTCTCAAGCCTGCTTATCTTATATGCCTCAGTATATTTTTCAGAACCGGAAGCCTAGGCTAATGACTTTCATTTCTTTACATTTTCCACACTTTTCAAATAGCTTTGTGTTTAAATGGACACTCAATGACTGAACAGAGGAAGGAAGGGAGGGAAGAAGGAAGGAAGGAGGGAAAGAAAGGAGGGAGGGAGAGAAGGAAGGAAGGAAGGAGGACGGGAAGGGGGAGGAAGGGAGGGAAGTAGGAAGGAAAGAGGGGAAGAAGGAGGGAGGGAATGGGGGGGGGAAAGGGCGGGCAGCTCTAAAAATAAGCCTTGAGTCCCGTGGCCAAAGCTGAGAATCCCAAAGAAATCTGTAAGAGTCAGGCAGCAAGTTTAATGAGACAGTGATTCTAAATGACATTCCAAACAAAAGAAGCCCTTGAACTTGGGGGCTCAATAACAGTTAGATGCTTAGTGCTCTCTCGCTCATAAAATGAGGCAGAACAAAAGGAGTGGCCAGATGTGGGCCAATGAGGTCAATGCAACATTCTAAATAAAATGGAATTCCCCAAAACCTAGGGCTTTTTTTAAAGCTACTTTTAAAAAAGCTACTTTTTCTTTAAAGCTAGTAAGACATCCCCATCTGAAGCTTCAGGTTTTCAAAGTAATAAAAAGGAAGCCCCAAATGAATGAAAAAGAAAAATACAAAGTTCTAAACCTTGCTAAAGTTTCAGGAGGTGGACATTAATAAAAATAATAGGTCCTATAATAGATAAAAAGTGAATAAGATAAAGTGAACAAACACTAACTAATAAAATAATTGGCGTCCTTTTTCATTGTATTCTGTACATTACCATTTAGCCCCGTTATACGTGCCCCCTGCTCCGCAAGCACCACACCCCCGTGTCCACGAGTCCTGTCTCCTTTTTGCTCAAACCCTGCAGCCCCTAACCTCTCCCACTGGCCGCCATCCTGCTCTCTGTCTATGAGTCTGTCTCTGTTTTGCTTATTAGTTCAGTTTGTTCATGAGGTTCCACGTACTAGTAAAATACGGTACTTGTCTTTCTCTGATGGCATTTCGAATCTACATAACTTTGCTACTGTGCTTCCCCAACTTTGCTAAAAACATAAGGATGTTACCGTAAAAAGAGGAAATAATAGTATTACTCACCACCAACCAGGATCTTGGCGCCGTCAGGGATATCTCTCACAGCTGCCACTGGATCTGTGTAAAATTTGGTGTGGTGACGCGCGCTGGTGGAAAAGCAGCAAACCCACCCCTGAAACATTAGAAAACATTTTTTAGTGAATTATCAGTTGGAGCTACGTCCTTACTTTACACATAGAGCAATTTATTCAATTCTCACACACACAAGGACAACTTTACTACGTCCACCTTGGAGGAGCAGGGCTGGAAGTAGTTCGCCTTGAGACTGAAACGGACATACTCTATCCACAGACCAGAACTGGGATCCCTAGTGATCTGCGTCTTCTATTATATATGGGAGAGTTCCATCTGGGGCCACCCAAAAGTGGGCTGCCCGTACACTAGAACTCAAGTTCCCAATAATGGCGCATCATGCCCTGGCTGGGTGGGGCTCAGTTGGTTGGAGGGTCGTCCCATGCACCACAAAGTTGCGGGTTCAATCCCCAGTCGGGGTATGTTCAGGAGGCAATCAATAGATATGTCTCTCACATCAATGTTTCTCTCTCTCTCTCTCTTTTTCCTCCCTCCCTAAAATCATCAATGAAATATATTCACACATCCTCAGGTGATGATTAAAAAAATGAATAATGGCAACATTGAGCATCAACTTCTGACAGTAATCTAACCCTCTATTTAATCAACAATTACTTACTGAGAACATACTACATGCCAACTATTGTGTTATTTACTCCAGTCTAGTAAGTATTAAGACAAGATTTCTGCTCTCGGGGAAATTAAGTACCGCATGACCAGTACAAATACTACAAGATTGTATCTGACCCAGTCTCGGGCAACAGAACACCTCCTAAAAGAACAAGTAAAGAACAGCATGTAAATGACTCATTGGCCTGCAGGGCTTGGAGTTTCTGGGTGCTGATGAAAAGTAGCCAACTACCGCATTGGCCAAAAAGTTCGTTTAGATTTTTCTGAAAAAGAAGACATATCTTTCATTTTCACCAATAGCTGTATTGATCTGGATATTTTGAGAAAGTCAGCTATCTCCTACATGGTATAATGCCGATTGTTCTCAATTAATGTGTTTATTTGATCACTATCAACTTCAACTGGTCTACCCGGCCACGGAGCACTGTCCAGCAGGAAATTTCCAGCGTGAAACTTCACAAACCACTTCTGACACGTTCCATCAGTCACAGCACCTCCTCCATACACTTTTTTTTTTTGCATTTCAATTGCATCTTTTTTTTTTGCATTTCAATTGCATTTTTACCTTTCTTGAAATAATAAAAGGTAATATGCCAGAAATGTTGCTTCTTTTCTTCCATCTTCAATATTAAAATGGCAATACAAAAATCCACCAATTCTGGTAAGTTTCTTTGAAATGCATGCTGATATGAGAGCTGTCGCAACACAATCTAACAACACTGTTTCAAATGAAGTTCAACACAACTAAGTGCTACTACAGCCACCACACAGAAAAGAAACAAACAAACCCAGTACTACCCGTAAGGGAGGCATAGCTAGAATTACTATTACCTAGAGAGCTTTCACAAAGAGTTTTAAACTGCTTCCATCTTTATACTTTATCCAGAAAATGGACAGGGAAGATGAGAAAGTCATTATATTGTAAGCAATCAATCATACTTAACATTTCTTTATATATATACATATATATGTGTGTGTATATATATGTGTGTGTGCGCGCAACCTCTACCTCTGCCAGTGTGTGTATACATACACACACACACGTATAATCTCTCCTTTATCCCCATCATAGAGTCGACCTAAACAGAAGGAGTAGAGAGAATGACCAGAGTCCTGATATGCTGCCCCCTGGACAGTCCACTGCCCACCAGCCTTTCACACAGGGGTCAAAGTTAATCGCATAAAAGAATTTCTATCATTCTTCCTCTAAGACCTCCATTTAGAAAAAGTGCCGATCAATACAAAAGCCTATTTAAGGGCACTGTACTGAAAGCCAATGAGACGGGCAGAGGTAGAGGTTACACAGACCACTTTGTCCATTTAAATTTCAACCTTGGTCAAGGTCGGGTAAGGAAGGCAGTAGACCTGGCACCCTGCCCAGACACAGGGAAGTAAGTGGAAGCAGTGATAGAAAGGAGAGGACTTTCTTCTCTTTCTTATCTTGCAAGGGTTTATTTGATTCTGTTTTCAATACACACAAAGGTACTTTTAATCTTGGAAATTAAAAGTTTGGAGCCTGAAGAGATAAGTCAACAGAGAGTAAAATAAAGTTGAGAATATCTTCTAGAAACAGGAAAAGAAAAATACGTAGACATCCAAAAAAAGAAAGAAAAATACAGAGAGATCTAATCCCACCAAGTCATCTTACAGGCCAAGTTTCAGAAGCTTAGAAAGATCTTGTAATTTACCCAACACTTTCAGAGCAAAACCAGACCCCAGGTTTAGGCCTCCCACCTCAGGGGACTTTCACCACAACATATGCCTCACTGTGATTTTTTTTAGAAGTCCTCACTCTTCTACTTTAATTTCATTATTTACACACACTCTTTAAGAGCATCCTATTTTCTCTTGAAGCGGTCTGCTGTTACTCTCCAGTTACGGGTGAAGAGTCGGGGCCTTAGCAGCGCTGGAGGAAGGGAATGAAAGAACTTGTCTACAACTGAGTCCTCTGGGGGGTGATGTCGCCCAGAACTATTTATCCACAGACGGAGAACCCCGTGTCCTGTAGAGAGGAAGTCAGAAGAAAACTTACTTCCCCTAGAGACCCAGAGAGCTTTTCAGATTCATGAGGACAAGCAAAAGCACACAACACAGACAAGGCAGGGACTCCTGTGCTTTCTTTCAGTGGATAATCAGTGCTTTCAGTACAGTCAGAAATTGTTGAGCAGCTTGCCCCACTGCCCACGCCCCCCCAAAAAAGTACTTCAAAAGTGTAAAGCTGTTGGGAACCGCTCTGCCTGGTTTCAGGAGTTGGAACTACCCCCGTGGCTAAGGATGAGTGAGCAACCTCCAGAATGCGAGCCACGAGGAAACAAAGCTTGTCTCTGGTAGCAAACACTGCCCCCAATGCTTGGTCGGTTAGTCAATGATGAGTACAACCCCCCAGAGGAGGGGCAGCCTAAGCCAGACACGATCACTTGGGAGGCCATCAAGGAAGGATTCGGGTGGGGGGAGCTGCAGCAAAGAGGGAGTGATAGACCCTCGCCCCCCAGCTACTCTGACATAGCCCAGTCCCTCTGTCCTCTAGGAGAAGCGCTTCCTGGCTCTAATCCACTTAAGTCTGAAAACCTGTGATGGGGAGGCGGTGCAGCCCCTTGACAGCTAGAGTGGGATCCGGGGTGATCGGGGGTAAGAAAGAATTCCTAACAATCCCATGAAGCCTGCTTTGCTAAGAATGTTTTTAGTTAAATGATAAATGCCTGAGTAGAAAATGAGTTTGTTTTCCCAGTCTTGTAACCCTTTAGCTAACAGACCCTGACTTAGAAGAAGCCCTAATGGTTCTTTGTATACTATCTACTGCTTACTGCCTGACAATGATTAATAAGTTGTACCTGAACTCCTGTGCAAAAAAAACAATAAAAGCCTGTCTGGGCAAGGGTCAGTGCACTTTCTCCTTGAGAGAGTTGCCAGGCCGCTCTGAGGTGCTCCCCCCTTGAGGGAGCAGCCGTGCCGTCCCTTTTCCTCCACGGGACTCGGTAGTCCGTGTGAATTTGTCTCATGTCTCATCCATGACGCCACGGGCATCGCAAGCCAGTGCACACGTCATAAAGCAATAAAAGCGGACCCATGTTTCCAGTGAATCTGGGAAGAGCTGTCAAGGTACTGGAAGAACTGACAGGCGCTCAACTTTGGTTTTTTCTCAGTTTCCATACATTCAGTTGGCAGTACTTGTTGGCATTATGGAGGAGTTATATTGACATCTGACATGTGTTGAGTGAGAAACCGGTAATGCGGCATGATGGGCACACTCCCTGCTCTGGAGTCAAGGGCAGCACCTTCCAAGATTATGGTGGGGGGCTGCGTCTCTCATATCTACCTACCTTTTTCCCTTAGAGAACTAAATTCAAAGAGGAGCTGTAAACTTCTCCCACACTGACCTCTACTCTCTAACATATTTTAAATACTAAAACAATGATGTGAAAAGATCCAGACACCATCTGCTAAATAAACAAATAACCTTCAACTCTGCAAAGGTTACCTAAAAGAATGAAGACAAATGAATTGTTCAGCTTTGGCATCTATTTATTCTGGCAATGACTTTTTTTTCCCCACCGAGGTCTTCCTTTATGTTCACACATAAATGTATTTCATTTTGTTTTTCCACTCTCTTGCTTCTGCAAATTTCCGTTTCATTGCTACCACTATTTCTGTGATGAATATTTGGGAGCACAATTATGATAGTTAGGTACCAAAGAGGTAGAAATAATCAAAATTCCTGCAGTGCAAGATTTTTTCTGTTTAATCTCTTTCTCCCTGTAAAGCCATTTTCATAAGTTAAACTTTGTCTACCAATACCCTCTACTTCAAATTCTTACACTTAACCTTTGAGATCTGATTCCACGTGACTTCCCAACGCAGAATCTCCTTCCTCTCTAACCATTGTTTCTTGCACCTAAATTTCTCTTGCCATTCAGCACTCCAGAACTTAATGAAAATGTACTTTCTCTTGAAGCTCCTTCAGGGAAAACCCAAAAAGCATACTGCTTTTTCATTTTTAAGTACATTTTATCTTCACGATATGGAATTGTACGTACACCCAGGTGGTGTTTACCTTGTTGCCTTATATACTCAGGACAGGTGGAAGTTTGACACTGCCCATTCAAGTACCAAAAGTCCGACAAATGCCAGCGGGGAGCAGTGGCTGGGCGCAGAGAGGCAAGGCGAACCGTATGGGAGGGAACAGGCAGTGATGTGCTGGACGCACACACCCACAGACCTGCGGGGACAAGCAGGGCCACTGCCCGGGGGAGGAGATGATTCGGGCTGAACCGCTTTCACTATGCAGGGGAGAAAAGGAATTTTCCTTCTGCCCTTTTAAGTTCTTCTGGCCGCCGGTCTGATAATGGCATTGACATGAGACAGAATGACGGCAGAAAATGACCAAATTCATCCTATCCACATGGGGGTTCCATGAGAAGAATAGGGGACCCGAGGGGAAAGTAGGCGGTTGAGACTTACATACTAACCTGAGCTAAAGAGAAGGGGTGTGGGCTGGGAGGAGCGGGTGGTTGTGGTTTGAGACTTCAAAGGGAAGGAAGGCCATTCCTTCCTTTAAACAATGAGACACACAGAGGACTCTGACCAGGTTCTTCTGGCCAGGTTCCTGCCTGTCACATAGTAGGTCTATTACAGCTATGTCTGGTGATGGTACCTCCCTTCCTGGAGCAGGCCCTCTATCTAAATTCTTCCAGGCAGTTAGAGGGAAGGTCCAAGACTTCTCCTTAGTCCTTTCTTGAAAATACCAGACTAAAATAATCAATCGATACCCCAACAAAGTATATTTGGGGGGGCAAACTCTCCTTTCCCTCAGCTGTCCAGCACGGAACCAGCGCGCCCCAGGTGAAACGTTCATTGTAAACTAAACAATACCAATGAGGCACTAAGGACATGAATGAATCACAAGGGGCTCCCAAGGAGTCACTGCCACCAGGCAAGTCTCCCAAGCCGTGGCATCTTTTCTTCTGAGGGGACATCCATGTTCTACTCCAAGGCTGGTGCAGTGCCCAACAGACCCTCTGAGAGCGCACAAATGGAGAGATGCATTCTGCCTGGTGCATCAGAGAGCTTGTGGGGATCTCCAACACCTGAACCACTAATGAGATGGGGACTCCAGCAAGGGGCAGCTGTGTGAGTAAAGGGACAGAGAGGTGAAAGGCTCAGTGCGTTCGGGGTCATGCAAAAACCAGGTCCCAAGGAGAGAGGCTTGGGCAGAGAGGCTGGCAAGGGGGACTGAGGCAGGTTGTACCAGGCCTTAAAGACCACATTCAAGAGTTTCAGCCTCACATCTCAATGAGGAAGGAACAGGGCAGGTTTAGAAACAGAGAGATGTCACAACTCTCACATGAAAGTCTGTACCAGGAAAGTGACAGGGGAACTCACTGTTTTATTCATCCATCCACTTACTCAAAATTATCTGTCTTTAGCAAATACAATAAGTCCTGGGGTTAGTGCAAAAAAAATTAAACATACAAGCATAGTCCCCACTCTGATGAAACTTATAAACTAGTAAGGCTAATAGTAAATAGCGACAAAATTATTACATGAGGCACAAGTGACCCACTAGAGGTAGAGCAGGAAGAGGAGAGGATACTTCCAGCCTCTCACACTGGGTGGGTTCTTGTCTGTTAACCAGTGAAAACAAGACAAGAGAGGGAAAAACCATGTCATGGCCGGTTCTTTTTGAGTCAGAAAGAGTTTGTAGCGCTGATGGACATCCACATGGACTGGACCAGTAAACTGTACTAGAAAGACTGCAAGCCAGGAGTCTGGGGGTGGAGAAAGATCTGGGGAAAGTTTCACCGAAGAGAAGTAGCTAAAGTGTTCATGGCAATTTTTTTCCAGTAATAATTTCCTGTAATGAACGGAAAAGTACTCCATGCTCCCTTTGAAACAGAAATGGAGGAAGCAAGATGCCTTCAGATCATCTTTTCTAATCTAAGCTCATACAGGTGGTTCTGAAAGTACAGCCCTCAGACCAGCAGCCTGAACATCGCCCAGGAACTTTAGTAACACAAACTATGGGGCCCCACTAAGGAGCAAGTACATCAGGACTGTGGGGTGGACTGTTGGATAAAGCCTGCAGGTAATTCCACTGCATGCTCACGTTTGAGAGACTTGTCTACCATTAATACACACACACGCACAGACACACAAAAACACTATCTCATTTTACCTCCTGCTTGTGCTTAGCGGAAAAATTCTCAAGGCTGCTACTTAAGTTTGATCACAGGGTACTCTCATCAATGTAGTAAATGTGTGTTGAGTTTCCAGGCTGCGCAGGGTAGTGAGCGATGTTGATGAGAGACATGGGGAGTAAGGTGTACAACAGTGTCCTTGACAAAAGGAAACTTACAACTGGTTCAGAACACACGTGTACACATTTGAAGTTAAACGAACACGAGTGTTACAGTTTAACTGAAGTAGGAGGTAAGGATTTCGCTAAGTGCCTAGCACTGGGGGAACCCTGGAAAGGAGGAGTTAGGTTAGAGTATGACCATCAAACCTGAAGGTGAGAGTTTGAATGTGACAGAAACTTTCAATATCATACAACAGAAACCTGTGATTTGTAGCTTAATGATATACCTGAAGGTGAGAAAATGAGGAAATTACACTTAGGTGCATAGGTAACTGCCAAAAGAGAGAATGTTATTGACCTTGGCCTAAGGGTTTGCATTAGTGGCAGCACCCGCAGCAATCTGACTGTAGGTCAAGTTCCCTTTTAATAATGCTTTCCGTAGCCAGAGCTATCTGCAATGATCAAAATGTTTCCTAAGAAGCGCTTAGCAGTAAAGTGTTCCAGTTCGAATTCATCCCCTGGCGCATACCTAAGGGGCCCCTCTTCAGTTATCCTCAGATAACTGGATTTGGGAAAGAGAAGAGCCATGGGGCGGGCCAGGAGTTCTCAGTTCCTAAGCACCGTGGGCAAGGCGCGCTTTCAAGCTCAGAACTATTCTGGGAGCTATTAAGTAAAAAACATCACTCTTCGTTTCCCTTCCTAAAATGAAGCTTCCACCGTTAAAAATGTAGCGGAGGTAAGCCACCTTCCTGGACCCAGTGCCCGGATCCCGTTTTCGCCTCGGAGGACCACGCACGGGAACGCCGCCTGACTGGGGTGGGGGGGGGGGGGTGTTCCAGGCCAGGTCAGAGTTTGCAGCAAAAACCCACAAAAACCAACAGTCTGGGCGAGGACGTGTTGGGACACCACTCGGAGGAGAGCTGGCGGTAAGGGAGGAACAAGGATTATAAAGAGCTTTGAAGATGGAAATTCTCTTATCGGGATCCCTTTGGGGAATCAGAAGGGACGCCCGGCAATCCCGGTTCCCTTTCCCACCACGCCGGTGGCACAGCCAAACAAGGCAGGAAGGAGGGCTCAGCACTGCGGCCCACTCCGCGTCCAGCATCCGCCCCCTTGGCTGCCGGTCCCGCCAACCGCAGCCAAGTCGGCCCTGGGCTCCGTGCCTGGAGATCCCCAGACCCGGGCACAGACCTCCCCGCCGCAGGCGGCACCCTTCCCCTCCCGCGGAGCGCCCACGCCCACCCCGGTCGGCGGCCGGCGCCCGGGAGACGCGCACCCCGCCCTCTCGATCCTTCCCAGCCTCTTTCGCGCTTCCTGGCCTCTGGTCACCGCTTCGTAGAGAGGCAGAACCCAACCACCGCAGCGATCGGATAAGAGCCGCGAGGCCAGGAAGACGGCGGTGCATCCCGGCGCCCAGGAACGGCGCCAGGGCGCCACTCCCAGGCCGGAGAGGGCGGGTGGCCGCAGAGGAGGAAACGCGGCGGCACTCGGGTCGTCCTCACGCGCACTGCGCACTTTACCTGGGACCGGGGGCCGGAGAGGCCGCGCGCGGAGGCGCAGAGCCGTGGCCAGGAGCGGAGCTGCCCGAGAGGCGCCATGTTGGGGCCCGGCGGCGGGAGCCCGCGGCGAGAGCGGGCTGGAGGGTGCGGGGCAGCCGCGGCGTCCCAGGGAAGAGAGAAGAGAAGGTGCGTGCGGGGCGGGCTGGAGGCTCCGCCGCGCGAGTGTGACGTCCTCGGGTCCCCGGGGCGCGCTCTCGGGCTGCTTCCCTACGGTGGGGTGGGGCCGGGCTCCGGGTTTTTCCGGGTAGCTTTCTTGGCGTGCGCCTGCCACCCTAGCCCCTTGATCAATAATTTAGCTTGGAGGGGTCACGGAGTCAGCTTTCCCCAAGGTGAGGGTCAAGTCTTGCCCTGGCGCTGGGACGGCGCAAGCCTGCCCCTTGTTGCTTTTCCAAGTCAGTGCCTGGCATGTCTGCGGACCCCCCACTTTCTCTTTGCATACCTGGACTGTGTGTCACCTCTCCCCACAGTTGCCCCTGGTTTGTGTCCTAAGTTTGCTCTGAGAACTGCCAAGAGCCATCTGCCATGAGGTGTGCTCAAGCAAGCCAGTCAAGACTGTCCCTGGTCAAGAAAAACAAGATTAGGACTCAGGACCTGATCTCAGCCCATCTCTTTCCCCATCTTCCCCACCATGCGAGCTTGCAAATTTTCGGATCTTTGATGCAAAGTCCCGGGAAACCCAGAGCTTACTCAGCAGGTGCAAACATAACGGTGTAGGTTCGTTTGACCTTAGTTTCATAACGTTTCTGAGCCAAATTGGCATTGCTATTATACTCAGAACTGTCATTAAGGCACACATAAAGTAACTCATGCAAAGCTTCTGGCCACGTTATGAATACTCAATATATAGATGTTAGACATTGTTCTACGTTTATTCAGGCTGCAGTGGTGGACTGGCATGGCATGCAATCTTTCGAAGCCTTATCTCCACCAGCTCCTTGAGGACCTGAGCCAAGTCTGATTTCTTAAGAATGGAAGGACCAAGGGGAAATTCAAGAAATGTTTTACTGAAAAACTGACCAAGTCCTGGGAATATGGCTGTTATTTTTGAACCAAAGCAAAATAAGAATTAAATGAGACCTTAGCTTCCTTAGCAAGCAAACTAAGACAACTTCAATTTAAAGTGTCCATAAAAGCGTTTTCCCTTTCATGGTATTCTTTTAACTCTGAGCTCTCTTTTTTCCCCCCTAAGAGTGAATATATATGTAGTCCACACCCAAGGGTATGTTTACTGATTTTAGAATAGAGGACGGGAGAGGGAGAAACAGCAATGTGAGAGAAACATCCAGCAGTTGCCTCTTGTACTTGCCCCGACGGGGGATTGAGCCCACAGCCAACTGAGCCAGCCAGCCAGAGCTATACATGTTATATTCAAGGGAGCAGAATACCAAGTTAGACTATCCAGTTACATAAGCAGAAATTAACTTAGCAATGTCCTGTATTTTCAACACATTTTAAGAAGTTGGATACAGGGGAAATTCAGGGGTGAGAACCAAAGGCCTATGGCTAGTCCTAATACAGCATAGAACAGCCACTGCGTGGTTTACAGAACACGAAAAAGCTAACATTCACGGCTGGGTCTGCCCTTCCAGAGAGCACAACAGATGGAAAACAGCATCGGCAACCCCGTCCGGCCGTGGTCCTATGATTCACTCTCTCGGCTGGTCTTACTCTGTTGCTCCAAGCTGTGTGACTAATCATAAAAAAAGAAAATCGGCCTCTTTACTCATGGTCAAAACGTACTGCGATGTTTTTTTTTCCTTTAATCCTCACCAGAGGATATGTTCATTGATTCGAGAGAGAGAGGAAGAAAGAGAAAAACATCCTTGTGAGAGAGAAACATCAGTCAGTTACCTCCCCTATGCGCTTGACCAGGAATCGAACTGGCAAACTGAGTACGTGCTCTGACTGAGAACCAAACGTGCAACCTTTTGGTGTATGGGGCAGTGCTCCTACCACCTGAGCCACCTGGCCAGGGCTATACCGTGCTATTTTTTTATGACTTTATGCCTTTGTTTTGTATTTTTTAAATAAAATATGAGTATATTCAACTTGAACAAGTTATAGAAAAAGCTCTTCTGTATGGATTTCCCTTTCGGTTCCACAAAGCCATTTTAATTTTAACCTATAAAAACCTTTTCAAAAATACATAAAATTTTCTGAACTAGTAAAAATAGTCCATCCTTCCTTTGGAGGGTAATTAGTGGCAAGTATATCATAATCTGGAACCTTTTCTTTATGTCATCATGTAGAGCTTCTACATTCTTAGAAATTAGGAGAACTGAATTGAGTTCAAAGCTTTTAAACAAAAAGGTCTGATTCCAGACCAAAAAAATGAGAAATTTTCATTTTGTATTATTTTACATGTAACATACATTATGTTCCACATGATATGTATTTATAGTGTATGTAAATATATAGTATATAATACATATAAATATGTATACTATATATAAATCCTTTTCTATCAAATGAATCAGACAGTGCATCAGAGTTGGTAAGATTGTATAAGTCACCGTTCTCTACTGGAGGGATTTTTATTGAAATTCTTCCAAAATATGATGCATTAGCATCATCTCTCATTATTGAAAAAATAGAACGTGTGGAAAAAACAAAGAAAAACATCAGACATCCTGCCTCCGCAGTTGGTGGAGTATTCCTCCAGGTTGATGGGGAGGGTGTTTGGAGACTTGTTTTTCAAAAGTTGTTTGACGGGCTTAACTAACAGTAAGAATTTTTAACGAGGTCATTTGTGTCAATGTAAAAAAGTAACAATGCTTCACTTCACACAATGGTCTAACATATGGAAAAGAAATTTTTTCAGACAAATAATTTTTCTCTAGGGGCTTTGAAAGACATAAATTTGAAATTTTACATGTATTTGTATATTTCAATATTTTATAATGTACATCATCCTCTAATTTACCTATTTTTTAAGTTCGTTATTTTCATAGATTATTTGAAGCAGTGCCTTGGCATTCACGACTCTTTTCTTAATATTTGCTCAGTGAATAAAATAGGAATTTCAGTGTCGTTTTCTCACACACAAAAAAGAAATGAAATAAATTCATGAGATAGTTGGAGAAGGCTCAGCTCCTGGAATGAAAACAAAAATTGTGTTGAGGCCGTAAACACAGTGATCTTGCACACATGCCAATCTGATCGTGTTACTTCTGCTTAAACCCTCTCCATCATTCTCCCCGCTGCCTGATCCTGATATCTTCTGTGTGTGTGACAAAAACCATGAAGTCATGTGCGGTAGCAAATGATCCTCCCCTGTGAAAAGATGTCACTTAAGCACTAGGCAATCGCTTGCTAAAGACGTCACTTAAGCACTATCAAATGAATGTCAGTGTTGCAAGTGGCTATTTGCACTGGCCAGAACTGCAAAGGCCAAACTCCTGCACCCAGGCAGGTCCCAGGGATGACCCAGCCCCTTCTGGAGCTCCTGTCTGGAAAAAGGAGAATCAGAGGAATGTACTGTTCGTTCTAGCCGCCACCTGGCCTGAGGCCCCTCCATTTCTTAGAGCTTTCTCTTACAATGATGAATCTCTCCTCCTTCCACTTGAGATGTTTGTGTATCTTCCACTGTTCAGAGGTGTCTTTCCACAAGACTCCAAAGCTATTTCGAGGAAATGTAATTTACCAGAAAGGATGGGGCCACCGTCTCAAAGTTTCAGTGGGAGGGTAAAATCGCAACTTAGTTCTTCACCAGCTAGCAGGCATCTCCACAGGGCCCTGTGTAATGTCCCCGTCCTGACTCAGTGACCCACCCCACTGCCGTCCCACTCACCCCTACTCCGTCCTTCTTCCCCTGCAACACGCAGTCACCTCTGTGCCAGTTGGAATTGGCTCTTTCCCCCACTTCAGCGGCTGCTGAATAAAATCTGTTTTCAACGTTTTAATGTCTGTCTTTGTTTATCTTTCACAATGGCCATAAAGGAACAGGCTTTTCCGTATAATTCCAATGTCATTCCAGGCTTAGCAAACTAAATGTAATTTCTATAAAGATGTGTAAGGCAAGCAGTTTGTATGTAAGAATGTAAAAAAAATATGAAAAGTTAACCCTTCTTAAATAGATAGGAAGAAATAATAGCTCCTAAATAAATAACATGGAATTATTAGCATGGGATTATATACACTAAAGAATTAGAAGAGTTCACATCTGAAATTTATAAGTATACAAATATAACAGTGACAAAGGTGGTCTTATTAAAATTCTTTAAGATTACAGTTTACCTTCAGTATTATTTTGTATTACTTTCAGGTGTACAGCATAGTGGTTAGACAATCACATACTTTATAAAGTGTTCCCCTGAATATTTCTAGTACCCAGTGGGCACCACACATAAGCATTACGATGCTATTGACTATATGTTCTACGCTGCACTTTACGTCCCTGTTAACAGTTTTGTAGATACCAGTCTGTACTTCTCAATCCCTTCACCCTCCTCACTCAGTCCCCCAGCTCCCTCCCCTCCGGCAACCATCAGTCTGTTCTCTGCATTTATGTTTCTGTTTCCATTTTGTTCGTTTGCTTATATTCTTCAGATTTTACGTATAAGTGAAATCATGTTGTATTTATATTTTCTGACTCATTTCACTTAGCATAATTGAACCTCTAGGTCCACGCTATTGCAAATGGTAAGATTTCATTCTTTTTGGTATCCAAGTAAGACTCCATTGTACATATGGACCACAGCTTTTTTATCCACTGCTCTATTGATGGGCACTTGGGTTACTTCCATTGCTTGGCTATTGTAAATAATGCTGCAATCAACGGAGGAGTGCCCATATGCTTTTGAATCAGTGTGTTGAGTTCTTCCAATTATATTCCCAGAAGTAGAATCTCTGGATCATAAGGCCGTTCCATTTTTAATTTTTTCATATATCGCCAAACTGCTGTCCACAGTGGCTGCACACATCTGCATTCCCACCAACAGTGCAGAAGGGCTCCCTTTTCTCCACATCTTCGTCAGCACTTATCGTTTGTTGATTTATTGATGCTAGCCATTCTGACAGGTGTAAAGTGATATTTCAGTGTGGTTTTTATTTGCATTTCTCTGATAATTAGTGGTGCTGAGCATCTTTTCATGTCTATTGGCCATCTGTATGTCCTCTTTGGAGAAGTAAGGTGATCTTTTTAATCAGTAGTCTCTAAATTTGTGTTACAACAATGTGTTGTAAATTCAGGAAAAAAGATCATAGATCTCTGTGTCTCGGGGTGTATATTGAATACAACCCAGGGCAAAGGAACGTTCATTAAAGATTGGCTGGGTTTTGTGGTTTGAGAAATAGAGAACTGAGAGTACTCATTCAGGTCACCGATCCTGTGACCCAGGTCATACAGTGGCAAAGAGAGAGTGGGGGGGGGGGAGAAGCTAACGGACTGAGAGAAAATGTCACCAAAAGGTTTTTCTAGATCAAAGGTCTGCAATCCTTTGACACATGGAGGGAACTGTGAGGGAACCCGTGTCCTTTATGAGAGGAAGTCAGAGCATGAGTTTCAGAGTTTCAGACTTCTGAGGTCCACAGACATCCACTGGGCTTTGTTGGTGTTACGGCAGGTTCCAGGTGCAAGAAAAGGATGCAAACCAAGATTTGGTGTCTGCACTGAATGTACCTGTGTTACAGAAAACAACTCAGCCGCTCCCCCTACTGGGGTTGCAGGCCAGTTCCCTGCGGGCCAGTTCCCAGCAGGGGATGCATGAAAGGCAACCATACATTAATGTATCTCTCCCTCTCTCCTTCCCTTCCCCTCTAAAGATAAATAAATAAAATCTTTAAAAAAAAAAAGAAATATAGTTGGAAGTGACTGACCTCAAATGACTTAAGTTGCTGTGAGCTGGGAAGAGTAAAGCGCATTTGTCAGAGCCAAGTCACTGTTACAACCAATTAAGTCAAAGGGAGGGAAACTTCTGGACTGAGTACAGGAAATGAAAATGTGGGTCTCCTAGTCGAAGGCTGAGAATTCATGTCTCTCTGCTGACATGGCCCAAGACGACAGTCCGAACAAGACAATAGCAATGAATCGAAGATGAAGCCTCAGCAGAGTCGCAGATCAATTGGAAATCCTTATCAAAGCATTCAACTCAAAACCTTACCCAGGTTATGCTACCAAGGAAAGCCTCCTTTAGAAATTAACACTGGAGCCTAGAATCCAGATTTGTTTCAGAATCAAATAGGTAGGCACTGAGTAGAGAAAGGGTCAGGGCCAAGATCAAGACCACCCTAGAGAGATGCTTCAATGTAGAGAAGAAATGGAAGTGTATTAAATTCTTAAACATTGAATTTTATTGTCTATATTAATTTTTATTGATAAGTTGAGGAGAAAAACTAAAGCTGCTTAAAATGTGTGCCCAGCCATAGTATATTAAAATCATTTTTCATCTCCAAATTTAATATAAACATTATATAATGGGGTAGAGGTAATATTTACTTCAATAGATTAGGCATTTAGAAATTAAATGATGGATTTTTCTTACTAGCATGAACAACGTAATGTTCTTGGACTTTAACTTTGTGCTAAATGAATAACCAAATCTTGCTGATTTTACTTTTTAAATATTTGCCTCATCATGCCCCTCTCTTTTCCCCACCCAAAATAAAACCCTTGTTTAGACCATCTCCCTCCCTCCCTCTCTCTCTCCTGGATCACTGTAACAGCCTCCACGCTGGTCTTCCTGCCTCCAGACTTACACCTCCCAAGTCCTTCCTCCTTACTGCATCTTTCAGAACTCTAACCATGCCCTCACCCTGCTGGAGACTGTTTCAAGTCTCTGGTTGTCTGTAGCAGACAGTTGAAGTCCTTACCACGGCATTCCAGGGCTCCCCACTGTGTCCCTGCCAAGGTCCCCCATTTCCTTTGTTGTTCAGCGCTACCTTAGGCTCCCATCTGATCAACCCCAAGAATCAGTACATTCTAGTTTTTAAAAAAGGACCCTCCATTTTCTAAAAATTACGAGATATCCCTCTAAATCACACACCTGTTGGGTACTTCACAAATTCCTAGTCTGGAGGAATGAATCTTGAAGGAGTTGCTGGTATTTAGGCACTGCTCTTCCAGAGTGACCTCTGTGCCATGGTAGGAATTCTGTAAGGTTCCATCAGTGCTTCAGCCTTTCAGTGTGTGGGTAAGAATTTCGGTGGACTAAGCTTTGGATGCTCAATGTAAGACATTTTTAAAGGAGCTGTATTGAAATATGATTCACATACCATGTAATTCATTCCTTTAAACTGTACGTTTCCATGGATTTAGTATACGCAACCATCACCACAATCAATTTTAGGGCACTGGTATCACCTCAAAAAGAAACCCGCGTCCTTTAGCTGTCACCCCAAGTGCCCCGTCCACCCCACCCCTAAGCAGCCGTGACTTGGTTCCCTGTCTCTAGGGCTGCACACATCTGGAGCATCTTTTGAAGAATGGAATACTCTACTACATGGTCTTTTTGTGTCTGGCTTCTTTCACACAGCAGAGTGTTTTAAGGTTTTTTCACGTTCTAGCACGTGTCAGTTCTTTGTTTCTTTTTACGGCTGAGAACTAGCCCGAGGTGTGGTTACACCATACTGTGTTTATCAGTTGATAAATATTAGTAAATTTAATATCAACATAAGTACATTTTCCATTTCAGTTATTGTATTTTTTCAGCTCCACAGTTTTTATTTGGCTTTAAAAAGTAACTTCTTTCTTTTTATGAAGATTCTTTATTTGGTGAACGTCATTCTTTTTCTTCTTTAATTTTGGGAGTATGTTTATTAAAGCTGGGGTCAGTGAAACGAGGAAGGGCTTAGGATAGAAAAAGCCACAGGAGAGCCCAGGTGGGGCTCTGCTTGGACTTTCTGGAGATGTTGCTGCACACAAATGAGCCCAGAGGGGGCGCTGTCAGCACCCAGGCGAGTCAGAGGGACGGGGCCTGGAGACAGGTTCAGGGGTGAGCCCGGGGCCAGCTGCTGCTGCCCACCGCTCCCCTTCAAGTGACGCATCCATCATGAGTGGGGCGAAGTTACATTTTTAAAACTAAACTTTTTTATCTTTAGGCGTCGATTCGCACGCAGTTGTGAGGAATGGCACCGAGAGACCCCCGAGCCCTGCCCCGCTGTCCCAGCAAGGCGCCTTCCAAGGCCGTAGTGTGAGATCACGTCCCGGAAAGTGTCCCGGAGATAACCCGTGGCCTTCTGCAGATTTCTCCGGTCTTACATGTGCTCGCGCGGTATGTGCGTGTGCACCCGCGTGCGCGTGGTTAGTTCCACGGAATTTTGTCACGAAGGTTCCGTGTCCAGCACCGCAGTCACGATGCGGGGCGCTTCCAGCGCGCGTTGCTCGTCCATGGCCCGGCCACCCACTCCCTCCACCCGCACTGGCTCGTCCCTCACCTCCAGGAACCACGAAGCCACCGCTCTGCTCCGTCTGCAACCCCGCAGGTTCACGAATGTTCATACGTGGAATCCTGCCACAGTTGACCTTTCGGGCTTGGTATTTTACACGCGCCACGGTTCCCTCGAGGTTCATCCACGCTGTCACGTGCGTTGAGTCGTTTCTGTTTGTAGCTGAGTCCACGGTGCGGACATAAGTAATGAAGTTTGAAAATGCGCTCGTGGGAAGTGGGAGAAAGAACCCAGTGCGGGTATGGAGGGGGATCGCTCACTCGGCCGAGGGTGGGGGCCCCTCGTGTGCATCAGATCCGTCTTCTCTGGTGCGCACCCTATACACAGCAGCCTCATCAGCCTCAGCGTGGGACCGGACAAGCGGATGATCGGACGGAGTAAGGCTGGGCTTCTGACCAGCAGTTAGTTACCTCTTACTCTTACTTACTATTGACTACACACGGACGTGGCACACAGATCATTCAATTTAGGGCCCAACACAGCCTAACAGGTAGACGGTTATCACTGTTTGTCCAAGGAAGAAATTGAAGCCCGGGAGTTTTCATTAATTGTTTCCCTGTCCTAGGATGAGTATAAAAGAACAGAGATGGTATTTGAACCCCTGTGACACACAGTCTGAAGCCCCTGTCCGTAGTTAGTATGGCGGAGAGGCCCCCGGGAGCCAGTAGTCGGGCAGGGGAGGTTTGGGGAAAGTGGAAGGAGGAGCGCACAGTGTGGTTGGCGGCACAGTGGTGGAGGGTCAGAGGTCCGGGAGCCCAGGGGAGGGAGGTCACGGTCTGTTCTCTGCCGCTAGCTGCTTGTGCGAACTTAAGCAAGTCACATAAGTTTTCTGAGCCTCAGGTTTTTGCCTGTAAAATATGGAGAATAATGTATCTACCTACTTCAAGGAGTTGTTGAGAGGGTTTAGAGATAAGATGCAGCTATTCTCTGGGATGTTAAAAGTGCTATATAAATATAACTTATTTGAATAGTAAAATAATTCATTTCTAATACCACTACCACTCTGACTTACTACACGAGCTATAAATCATGCTCTATGAACAAAAATTATTTTTGCCTTCCAAAATTTGAATTACAAAAGAAGTAGAATAAATAGGTTACCATACACACAGACACATAGAAGATATATTGTAGGTATGCATAGATATATGTGTGAGGGATATTATGGTGAGATTGAGAAAAACAGTAGAGACTGCATAAAATCATGAATGTTAAATCATAAAATGTGGTCAGATTAAGTAGACAAGGGTGCGTTGGCCTTTTGGATACTTTCCTCTGCAGGACTTGAAGAATCTGAAGTTCCCATCTCATGTATCCACTTAGGAAAAGTGGTTAAAACTGGGGATAAAAGTAAATTAACAAAGACCATGAGGACGGAATGAGAGGGGAATGAGGAAGGAGGGCAGGGCTGTTGAAAACTGCTTTCTGCCGTCACCTGGACCTCCCTCCACCTGCTGGTTATGTAATGGCCAAAAGTTCTCCTGGGCAATGACCCGAACCGCTCTGCGTGTCAGCCAGGGATCAGGGACTATGCAAATACCGCCCGCAGTGGACATTGGTGGCTTTGCTCCTGGGCAGCCTCCAATCACCCTCTTCCTGACGATAGTGCCCACAGTTTCTTAAATGCCACCTTCCTTTCCCTTCTTTCAAGTCTAACGGCTTGGGTAGGAGGGACTCACCTCCTCCAAAAGTGGTGGATGACCTTAGCCTTGCCTTGGGGACAGTGATGGGCTCAGGGATAAGCAAGTGATCAAATGCAGGTGAACGAGGCAGTCATGCTCTTTGATTTGATCTGGTTGCTAAAGAAAAGGCTCTTCTTTTCTGACGATTTCTAACTGTGAGGTTGGGAGTCTGCCCTTCATCACCCCCAGGTCAGCCTGTTCAAGGACAAAGGAACCCACAGGCAGGGGGAAAGGCAGTTCTGAGAAACCTTGTTCACAGAACTTTATTTTGGTCTCAGTTTTACAGTTACACCAGCCAAGCTTAAGGTTATTTTAGGTCTAATTCCCTGTCGGTTGCAACAAAAGAGCCCCCGTGAACTATGGCAGAGATGGCCAATATCCATTCCTGGTCCCTCCCGCAGTAATAAACTCTGGCAACCAACTGTTCAGCACTGAATCCTATGTGTTATGAAAGCCCTTAGTTCTGGGCAAACCAGGACATTTGGTCACCCAGGAGGCGCGTGAGCTGCCTGGACTAAAGTCTACATTTTCCAGCCTATTATACATAACCTGGGATGGCCTTGTGATTAAGTTCTGACTAGTGGAATGTAAGTGGAAATGGTCGGTGCAGCTTCCAGGAAACCTCCAGGAAAGGAGAGAAAGGGATCTCCTCTTCTTCCCCACCAGGCTTCCCCCAGCCATCTGAGATCAAGAGGAATCGGGAATGGAACCACTTGGGAGTGAATCTGGCTCCCTGGCACCCTGGTGTGCTGTACAACTCTGGACTGACTGCCTCCAGACTTCTTGAAACTGAGAGAGCAATGAACAGCCATTCTGTTTAAGCCTCAGGTTTTTCTTTTTTCCTTCTATTACTCGCAGTTTAATCTAATCCTAGTTCACTTATCACTGTTTAATTGAAAGAAACCCTTTTCATGTGTTTGCCCCTCAAAACATCACACCTGCTATCATTCAGTTGCAAAATTCAGTTCTCTAATAGGGTCGTGATTTCAACGTGCAAAAATACTCTTTGTTATAAATATGTCATCGATTTGAGGGTTAGCAGTAGAAATAACAGGTAATGAGACTTATGTGTGACACATGGTAATAGTGAGTGTTTTTGTTTGCCTACTTGGCATCCACTCCTCCACCTCCTAACGGAACCCTAATTTTGTAAAGATTCCCATTTCTACCCTTCTTCACACAAGCATGGAAATAGAACTTGTTTTGGCTACTTCTTCATGTCAGGTTGGGTAGCCTATGGTGTTGTAATCTAATCAAACACTATTGCACACGTGTGTGTGTGTGTGTGTGTGTGTGTGTGTGTGTAAAATCACCCCATTGGTTCCATTTCTCTGTATAATCCTGCCTGGGGCAGGTTTGATCGTTATGAGGCCAACTTTGACCTTGAGTCAGTCATTGGTTTTAATCGGGTGTGTGACCCACATTAAACCTACATTTGATCTGAAATTCTGGAGAAGTTCTTATAATTCGAGGAGAGCTTCCAGTAACAACTGCCTCTCTGTCCCTGTGGCAGTCATTTCCTTAGACGCGCAGCCTGGGCGGGCCGCAGTCCTGTCACTGTGAGGCTCAGGACAAAGACAAGGGGAACGAAGTCAGGGCCGAGAGATTTGCAGAGAAGTGCAGCGGGCTGTGCTTTGCACCGGCCCGAAGCCGGCCCCACCTCCAGGATCTGCTTTCCAGAACATGTTGTCCCTCGTCGTGTGAGCTGTAGTTTTCTGACTACAGCCCAAATTGAAGTTGCAGCCAGAATTATTCCACTGAATACAAAGTTTTTCCTTAAGATAAGTTCTTTCAGATATTAAGAAGCAAGTGTAGCTGATTTGTGGAAATTCATGTTTTGTGTGGGTATGGTTTTAGAATGTTTCCTAGGGATTTAAAAATAGTATAAATCAGAGGGGAGCTCTTAATGGAATCTTTGAAAGTTAAGTAGCAATTATTTATAACGTTTTCAAAGTGTTCTGTTAATTTGCATTAGAATTACTGAGATTTGTAAGATTCCAGAGAACTTCTAATAATGTACTCTACCTTTAAATGTCATGTCCTTAACAAAGCCCAGAACTTGGAAATTAGCTGATACCGCAGCAGTAGTACATGCTGATTAGCATTAGTTTATTTGGCAGATACATCTTGCAGGTAATATGGATATTATTTAAAATACCAAAGAAAGTAGTAAAACAGGTTGCCCGTGGAGTGGGGAAAATAATGAATTACCTTGGGGCGTAAAGCAGCAGAACCAGTAGTTTCTTGTAAGATAAAACGAGACCTAGAAAACCTAAATGACACACAGTCTTTCTGTTCTGCTCCTGAATTTATTCTAGAGCTTAAAGTATATGGTTAAGTCCTCACTATTCAAGACTCCTCTCATTATCATGCCTTTTAAATTTTTCAAGCCCTTTTCCCACAAACCATCTTTTAATTGCCATCCTGCCTACAGGGGACCAGTCTTCCTTCTCTCTCTTGCAATGTAAAATTCGAAAATTGAATTGCTAGTTGTCTTTTCAAATGAATGTAAAAAGTCATGTTAAATAAAACTTTTATTCAGCTTGGGTTTCCATCGAGACCTCTAGAAGTCAATGGGACTGAATTTTGTCTCCCTCACCAGTCTGTTCCTCCTCTAGGAGATTCACGGGACTCAGTAAATGTCACTGCCAAGTAGCTCTTGACAGAAACCGGGAAGTCATCCTTGCTACCTCTTTCTCTTCCACTGCTCACATTTAATGCTGTCACCAAGTGCTACCGGTTCTACCGGTATAATGTATCAAGTTGATTCACTCCTCTCCATTTTCACTGTCTGCATTCTAGTACGAATTACTCTATTTCTCATCTAGAGAATTAAATAGTCTCCCAACTGAACTACCCAATTCTCTTTCACACTTCCTCCATTCCATTTTCCTCATTGTGTGATGGGGGCTATACCCCCCAGAAATGGGGGAGGAGTTTGAGCTGCACAGGTGTGACTAGAGACTGTGCCCCTTTGCTAAACACAAAGGGGCAAAGGCAAACATGGCGGACAATGGCTCTTGTTGGTTGGAAGGCTGGACACTACCACTAGCTTTCGGTGCGGTGCACGGAATTCTGGGAAAGAAATTTTGAAACAGAGCCTGCCAAAGGCAGTTGGTTCCTTCCCCTCCCCAGGTGGTGGTAGGGGGAGGATGCATGTCAACAGTCATTAGCAGTTCTGCCAGTGGTGGCCAGTGCAGGCCTGTGAGCAAAGGCTTGGGGGCACAGACTGCAAAAGATTCCTGAAGCTGGACAGTGACTGGAGACAAGCCAAGCCACCTATGTTTATGATACTTTCAGGTGGGAAAAGAGGTTCCTGGCACAACCTTGAACTGAGCTGGCAGAGGGTGACAAGATGATTTTTCCTTGAGTGTCTTAGAGGGAATGGGCTTTGAGGCAGAAACATACCATTGTTTCCAAAGACCTTGGTGATAATAGTACTGTGAACAGACTTTTGTTCTTATGTTATTTTCAGTTCTTGAACCTATGCAGTCGATGTAATGAGATTATTTTTGATGTCACACTCTGATTTTAATACCCCTTAATTTTATTACTCAGATATTTTAGGCAGAAACTTGCCATTAAATAAAAGATTCCTTTCTTTTCCACTGAACTGTCTTTGGAGATTTGCTTGGTAGGAGGCAAGCAGTAGGACCACGCCTACCATCTGAGTTTGGTAACAATAGCAGTAGAGGGATGTTGTTAAAATACTCTTGGATTACATCACTTCCTTTCTTACAATATACCACTAACTTCTTGTTCCACTTAAGATAAAGACCACCATTGTTAACATGGCACTGAGGCCCTGGTGGATCTGCCCCTACCAACCAACCTCATGCTGTGTTTTGATCTTTAGGTTGCAAGCAATGGAAACTGACTCTAGTAAGTCTCAGGATAAAGATACAGGAGGCTGTCAAATATCAAAGAAAGACTGAGCAACCAAGACCTAGGCAGGTGAAGAAAGGAGGTCCTCCCCAGGAACCGCAGCAGCAGCTGGTGGATTTGCCTCTCAGGAGTGCTGACATGTAAAGTGATTAAGTCTTGTTTCTGTGCTTCTCTTTTTAGTGTTTCCAATTACCAGGAGAAAGAATCTGATTGGCTTGGATTCTGCCAGATTTTTACCCCTGGATCTATCTATTATTTATCCTTGGATCTGTCTCCACAAAGGCATGTCTGCCTTGTTTATTACCCTGTAACCTGTGCCTGGCATAAAGTGTTCATTAAATATTGAACTAGTGACCACCTAATTGAATAAATAAATTGGCTGTGGCCAGAAGACAGGGTCAATCAATATGGACATAGCCAGTGGGGGCTCACTCTGGGATTTGGGGTTCATTTCCATGGTTGTAAGTGAGGTGTCCAGCTCAGGATGATACCTCGCCAGCAGCCTTTGGCCTCCTTTCATTCCTTCAAATTGCCAAGCTCTTCCCAAACTCAGAGTCTTTGCAGATGCTATTCACGGTACCTGATATGTTGTTCTTCTCCACAGTGCTGGTTATAGATTCTCTCAGCTCCCAATTTATCTTTTTCGCTTGTTCGGTGAAAATATCTCTATCTGGGTTCTTTAAATATATCTTTCCTTTGTCAGCCGATACAATATTAAACTTTGTCAATAGAGGGAACTAGAGAGACACTGAGGAGGCAAAAGTGCTGCCTGGCTCCGGTTTTCCTCCGTGGCAGGCTCCAGCAGCAGGGGCTGCTTCTCGGGCACCAGGCTCCTGCCTCACATGCAGTGTCCTTGGCACCCCCTGGGCAGTTTTGCAGCAGAGTGCCTCCTCGCCGTGTGCAGCTTTCTCCAGCACCCTGCAGATGCAGCAAATTTCTGGCGAGTTCCTGAAGGTGGCTTTCCTGCCAGTCCCATTGGTATAGACACAACTAACTACCCATAGCCATGAGCTCTCCCACAAGGTCTGGATATCTGTCCCAGGGGTGTTCCTTATCCCTGCTGTTCCTCTAGTCTTACTGGCCGACCTATTGTGACTCCCATCCCCCCTCATAATTAATAATTCTTTGTATCAAATTGTCCCTGTTCAAATTACCACGTACCTTCTTGTCCTGATTGGATCCCCAGGCTGATACACACCCCCACTCTTCACCTGACTAATTTTACTCATTCTTTAGGTGTTGATATCATTTCCTTATAGAAGCCTTCTCTGGTCTCAAATCAAACCATATCCATTTCCTTTTTATTCACAGGATCTTCCACATTTTAAAAATCATGCATTCATTTGTGTGATATTATGCCTTTGTCTCCCCCCCACTGCCAGATAATAAGTTCTAGGAGGATAGTGATCATATTTATTTACTGCTATAGTCCCAGTGCCCATCATAATGCCTTGGCCAACAATGGGTCATTAAATGAAAAGTGGAGTAAATGTTTAATGAGGTCCTGTTGTATCCAAGTGGCTGGTGGCAATGAAAAAAAATAGAACTCAATTCCTGTTCACAGGGGGTTAGCAAAGTTATATGAGAAAATAAGACCCCCCCACAACACACACAAATACAAAGCAGGAAAGGGAAGTTTCCAAAAGAATGGCATAAATTGTAAATACTAGTAATTCAGAGGCAATCAAGAATTTTATTTTTAAAAAAGATTGTATGTAGTTTTATAAACATCCTGAGAAATTTAATTTCTTCTTAGATAATTGAATTTTATCTATTATACACAAATGAGGAGGAAAATGGGACAAACGAGATCAGCTACTTATTTTAGAAGATATTTTTGGTAGATTCATGAGTTACTAATTTCTGTCAGGAGTTTTTAAAGTGTAGCATATTTTCTGCCAGAAAAATATTTTCTGTTTCTATTTATGTAGGTTTCCCAAAGTAAAAATAACTAACTACAAAATTGGAGACAAGTACTCATATTTCTTCTTTTCTAGGACAGGGGTTCTTTGGCTTTACGCACTTCATTTAGTGTGTGTGAGTGAGGGCTGACTGTTATCTATTGTGTCCACGGTGAAACCATCTTCTAAATGTAAATAGTTACTTTGGCATGGTCTTGGACAAACTCAGAATCATGCATTCTGGGCTTTGGAGTGGTTAACAGTCACATTCTGTCCAGTTTCATCCAATGGAAGTGAAGGGCTGTCCTATATGCTCTCAGATCCTTTCCAACTCTCCGAAGGAGTGTAGACATCAGTTGAGCAATCATTCCCAGTGTCAAGTATGTTTCCTGCTGCAAGTCCTTGGTTGTGAATGAATCAGTGGAATTGTAAACTTTATTAAAATATACAGTGAGGTTTGGCATTTTCAGGTGTCAAAGGCTTATGAGTTTCAACTCTTTAGCCCATGTGGATCATATCATGCAACTTTCCTGGCCTTCAGCTTTCTGATTAGAGAATATTAACAAGATAACACCGAGTTTTTCTTTAATTAGTAAACACTTTCAGTACAAATTATATGCCAGGCACTGAGGACACAGAATTAATACGTGATTCCTGTCCCTTTTGTTTCGGGTGAATTGGAGAAAGAAACTAGTGTTACAAGATCAGTTAGAAAGACGTTGTGGTCAATCACTTAAATTCACAATACACCATTTCCTTATTTTTGTATACATAAATAAAAAAGACTACCTTCCATAAGAACTAAGATAGAGTGGAGATTATTCAAGATGTACTGTGTCAAATCGCAAAATGAACAAAACTGAGTTAAAGATTTGTTTGACCACAGGTTTAGAAACAGGGAATGTAAAGTGGAAGTTAGACTCGTTGACTCGGGGCTTTGAAATTCACAGTCGAGAGATGAACTTTACATACAGCGAGCACTTTCGGGGAGGGTCTCGAGATGTGGACCAATAAACATTTTTCCAAATGCAAAAATATTGGTACTATTGGACGCAAAACGGTTAAAGTACGTTAAACGAGAGCTAGCCAAGATAGATCAGAAATAAACCCAGCTACTAAAATCAAGATTTAGAAAAGTGACACTTAACCACGTTGCCTGGTAACTCCCACTAGTGTTTGGAGCTCTTCAGCTAATTATTTCTCGGAGACTTGGATGAGCTACAAGGGGACCACCAAGCAAGCTGTCCATTTCTGACCAGGAAACCAAAACCCACAGTCCTATCTCCAGACTTCCCAGTCCAATCCTGGGCGAAGGACCGCGCATCCGTTCACCGACCAATTTCACCCTAGGCCGGCCCTAGTGGAGAGACTTGCTTTCCCATTGGGTGGGCGCGGGATGAACGTCTCTGATTGGCTTAAAGAAGGGGCGGGGCGAGGCGTTTCGGACGGCTCACCGCCCCTAAAACCTCTCTGCTGCTCACGATTGTGGGAGGGCGGGGGTTCCTGGAGCAGAAAAGATCGCCGCACTGCCTCTCCGGGCCTCGGTCCGCACCCCACCGGAGCCGGGGTCCCCTCCCACCAACCACGCGAGCTCCGCCCCCACGCCGCGCGGGAGCCGACGGGTCAGGTGATCAGGGGCCGGCGCGGTCACGTGGCTGGGGCGCGCCCTCCCGTTGTGGCCATGGCGGCCGCAGGCTCCAGTGTGGTGAGGCGAGTGGAGCAGCTCGGAGACCTGGCTCAGGCCCACATACAGCAGCTCAGCGAGGCGGCCGGCGAAGATGGTGAGGGAGCGGAGCGGAGGGCGGCGAGCGGGCGGGCGAGCGTGTGCAGAGCTCGCTCTCTGCGGCCGTGGGAGCTGGGGCTGCGGCCTGCGGTCCGCGTGTCCCGCGCGCCGTCCGTGGTCCACTCCGCCGAGCTCGCGTGCCCTGAAGCCGAGGCGTTGCCGTCGGCGCCGCGTTTTTCCTAATCTAGGGAAAAAATCGTTTGCAGCTCAGACAGGTCCGCGCTGCTTGCCTTTCATTGTCTCTGTAGCGACTGGCGGAAAGGGCGGAATTCGGATAACTGCACACGAAAGTTTACGCGAGTGGTTAAAGCTGAGTGACAGCGCGCGGGCAGTGGTGGTTTGGGGTGCTGGAAGGAGCTAGGCGAGTGTGATAGTAACAGTTTGCGAATTTACGCTGTACATTTCTGTCTTGTTTGGGATTGTAAGCTCAGCTGTGAACAGTTTTCCGCGGAAGAGCTTTAAACATGGATATAGTGTACAAGATTCTTCCATATACCTGGTCCTACTTCTCACAAGGTTTGTCAGGACTAGAAATCTTCTTTTGGAGAAGTCCAAGCAGTTTCCTTAAAAAAAAAAAAAGTCGAGAATTTTCTCGACTTCTGATTTTAAGTCCAGTTCTGTTTCACTACTTCTCAGCTGCCTGTAGATTTTACATGATTTCTCTTTGGCTTTGGAGTCTTTACTAGAATACTCATTATCACACTCACAGGAAAATAGTATTGGAACATTTATTTACCCAACTGATTGAGTGAATAGTTGGTGAATTTATTGAATAGGGTCTGTGATGAAAGTGCTCTAGTTCTAGTGAAGATTATTTGCCGAATTATTTTTTCTTAGGAGCATATTCTTCAAAACCCACAGAAATGCCCAGAAGCTGACCTCTTTTTCGGTTTGTGGTAAGTGAATCCCAGGATTCACAGGAATGGTTGGTTCATGGACAGTAGTGGCTAGCACCTGCGAGTGTATCTAAGTTACTTCTAACTGAAGAAGCTGGGCAGTGATCTCGCCCCACTCCCGCTCCACCTGAACCCGTTTAAACAGATCAAGGAAGATCTTTTATTCACATGTCATTGAACCCAAAAGCCATTCTCATTTTTCTGTGGAAGAGTTATTTAATCCAGTCTAAAATGAAGGCTGTAAATAAGTCACGTGGTAGAGATTCATGTTTGGAGGCTTTATACTTATATTTCTGCAAATTTACTAAAGTTAAAATGATACTGGTGCATATTATGAGTTATTAGTATTACTAGCACGGTTTTCTTATTTTAAGAAGTTTAATAAAGATGTGGTTGCATGTATTTGAGTTGAAGTTGACATTCTTTTCCTGTACAATGAAATTAATATACATTTAAAATTTGTCCTGTAATGTAGCAATGTACAATTATATTTGGTTATAGAATTGATAGTTCTTATTGTCTTATTCAAATTAGATCAGATACAGCCACACCTTCCACTGAGGAATGGCCTGCATTTTGTTTTTATTCAGTTTTGTGAACTTATTTCTCACCGTACAGACTATATTTACTACGTGGAACTGTGCCATGAGAGGGGCTTTTTCCAGAAATGTGTAAGAAGCACTTTTGCCTTGCCTGTCATCATTTTAACTGAATTGTTCTAGTAAAAATATTGCAGTTCATAAAAATTTTCTAAAATTTGAGCTATTACCTCTTCACCCCCAGTAATTATGTCATAAATTCATGTGAGGTACACCTTCAGCGAATTCAGTGCCTGTCTTACATTTAAAATAATCCTGCACATTAAGAAGAAAATGTTAGTGCAGACTACAAAGAAACAGGAGCACTGCCATGTTCCACACAACTCCATGGTAGAATCTTTTTTGTGGTTTTTGTTTTGGTTTTTTTTTACATGATACACCTCTCCTGGGCTCAGGAGAGACAGGAGGGCAGTGCTAAAGAAGAATCAGGCCAGGTGAATAATGTGTCTCACAGTAGTCAGAGTCTGGTCTGGGTACAGGTGAGGCCTCACCTGGGAAAACAAGGTCATCACGTGATTGCCGACAGGCACGGCTTAACCTGGTGTTGCTTTCACTCCTACACTGAACAGCTGCTCTGTCTGGGCCAGTGCTGAGGCCGGATCAGCTGGTCCTGCACCCAGTGCTAGATTTTTTGTCCATTGGCCAGTCAGGAGGAAAGGGGGGTTGAGGTGTGTGTGTATACACACACACACACACACATATACATATACATATACACACATACATATATTGCAGGAAGGAAGTACAGAGGGGCAAACTCAGAGACTTGGATGTTGGGGTGGTAGTCATATATCTAAATTTGTTCAAACGGGATAGTACAGAAAGCTGGAAAGCACCTTGGTATGGATAGTTTGTAGTTAGGGAAGAAAAGTTCATGAGGAAAGGTGAAACCATAGAAGCAGGGGAAATACAATGTTGAAGAAAGGGAAGGAATTAGAAGACAATGTAGGGGAAGGCAGGCATATCAGAAGTCTGGTTCCAGCTCTTCCATGTTGTGAACGGACGAAGTAATTTGTTCCATAAAAAAATAAAATGAGCAGATGCATTATATAATTTTAATTCTGATTGCTATTTTACATACATAAACATGTAAACACACTATGATGAACTTATAAATGCTCTGAGTGTCAACATTTTATGAAATATTTGAGTTAATCAGTTGGGCTCCTTTGGAAAATACATTTATGAAATTTCAAGTTTTCAATGGAAGCCCTTTCTGTAAATTGATTACATGTTTGTATTATTCCAATAAAAGTTTTAGACTTACTACTTAAACATGTTGGGTGCTTCAACATCATAAAAGAAGCAATATGAAACTACAGACTGCATTTGAGAAATGACAGCTGAACCTACAAAGTTTGCAGTCTAGCTTTCCAGAACAAATTTCCATTACATTAGCTTAGTTAGGATTAGGTGTCATGTTATATTTGTTTCACATAAGCTGTTACTCTCATGCTGCTCCTCTAATGCCATAAACATTATTTTATTCAGTCATTTCAGATGCTTAATATTTTAGTTTAAATAACAGGCTGAAATTATGTGACGTGATCACCGTGTTTGTTTGTTTGTTTGTTTTAAGATTCTGTTTATTTAGTTTTGGAGAGGTAAAGGGAGGGAGAGAAACGTCAATGTGTGGTTGCCTCTTGTGCACCCCCTGCTGGGGACCTGGTATACAGCCCAGGCATGTGCCCTGGCTGGGAATCTGATGACCCTTTGATTTACAGGCTGGCACTGAACCCCTGAGCCACATCAGACAAAGTGGGTGTCTTTTTTTTAAAACTTCCTGATTTTTAAAGAGAGAAAGGAAGAGGGGGGAGAGGGAGAGAAAAACATTGATTAATCTATTTGATTTGTTGTTCCACTTATTTCTGTACTCACTGGTTGATTCTTGTATGTCCCCTGACTCGGGATCCAACCTGCAACCTTGGTGTATTGGAACCAGAAACGACTGAGGTGCCTGGCCAGGGCTAATTGCCCTGTTCTTATCTCCTACAGATCACTTTTTAATTCGGGCTTCTGCAGCTCTAGAAAAATTGAAACTCTTATGTGAAGACAAAGACTGTTCAAATCCATCAAACCTCCTCGAACTTTACACACAGGTACTGAGACAGCTGTGGTTTCTGACATGTTATGGGGTTAGATTGCCTAATTAGATGGTTGATTCCGCTAAGTGTAATGAAATCAGTTTATTCTCTACTTTAAGTGAACACTCCTTAAAGTGTTCGATTTGTTCAGAAACTGTATGTATAAAGTATATAGACTTGCAACTTTGTAACAATATGCAAAGAATATTTAGCACATGTGTTGATAAGAAAAATCAGGATTACGTCTTTCAGATAACAGAATCTGTTCCCATTATAGATAAGAAAGCAAAACAGGACTAATCCTATTTTCAAGGTCACAAAGGTTATTCTGAGGAAATGGAGGCTTCTATAAAAGCCCCAATTATTTCTCCCTGAAATTCTGATTTCCTTAGGATGCTCAACGTGACTCCCCCTGCTGTTGTCATGCAAGGTGTATGGTTGTTCTGTTCCCCCCTTTCCGTTTTTCTTTGCTTTCAAAATCAGGCCTCTGTATGGACAAGATACAAGATCTGTTTTGTTGGTTTTCTCAAACACTGCTGAGGCAAGTGGACATTATTGTCTCGTTACAGTAACTGACATTCACATAGCATCTTACAGTTGATAGAGTGCTTCACACACCCTGGCTCGACAGCTCAGGGATGTAAGGATGAGGTGGTTATATAAAGGAACTATTTGGTAGCTACCAGTAGTCATGGGGAAGTGACTCAAACACAGGAAACACAGTCAATAGTATTTTGATAACTATATGTGGTGCCAGTTGGTGACTGGAAATACCAGGGGAATACTATGGAAAGATGATTGTCTAACCACTGAGCTGTGTGCCCGAAACCAATACATAATAAAAATTGAAAAAAAAGTAGAGTAAACTTCAATACGCTTCCAAATGCACTTCACAGCATTTGGATGCCTGGCACTGTGCTTTCTGTTGGGAGGCACAGAAGATGGTTTCTGTGCCATGGTCAACTGCCATGGTCAGATGAGCCAGTAACAGCTACTCACAACCCCCCGGGAGCTGTTGTAATTGGGTAGAACTTGGCCTGGCTTTCTTTTTTTCCAGGAGGCTCCCTGCTTGTCTCATTTCTTTCACATGAGAGAGTTCTGACCATCTTCATTTATTTGCAAGAATAAGGCAAAACCCCTGGAGATGCAGACTTATATTCCCCAGAACCCCCTTGCATCCCATTTACAGTTCTGAATCAACATACCGTTTTTCATAGGATGATGGTCTCGGCCTTCCTGGCTTAAGCCCTCTGCAAAAGAACAAATAGAAAAAAATTAAATTTGAAAAGTAGGCAAAATGTCTAGCTGTAAATATAATATGACATGAACTTTACAGAAAACTTCATAGCTATTTTACTGAAATACTAGTGCTAATCTTCCTTCCCTCACAAAATAAAGCGGAGTTTTATGTAGAGTTCTAAAGTGGACTTCATTTAGCCCTAAGTAGTGTGCGAGGTGATGTTGTAAGTGTTTTACATGTTAATTCATTTTATCCTCAAAGCAAAGAACTTGAAAAGTCATTTAGTCCTTTTCATTTTACCAATGAAGAAACTGAGGTTCAGAAACATAAAATTGACCTGTCCTTTCGTTAGGTGGTTAATGGTAGAACTAATACCAGAGCACAGTTTTTGGTCTTAGTCCAGTAGATTAAAAAGGGGGGTTGGGTAGTTCGAAGGTCCTTGGGTAGAGTGCCTTGCATTTAACTGAGAGTGCTGGGGGTCTTAGCGTTTCAGTTGCATGATGTGCTGCTCTGCTGCCTGTATGGCTGGATGCACATCCCCCAGATGTTGAATCTGCATTTGGGAAAACGAATCCTTTGAAGATTCAGTTTACAAAACTAGAGCCTGTGACCTTAACTTGATACAGCAGCTGTTTAGAAAATGTTCAGAGTATGTATGTATAAATAGCAAAGGATATAATAATTATACTTTCCATAATATTGTATATGATTAACTTAATTAAAACATAGAATTCCACTTTATTTTGTGAGGGAAGGAAGATAGCACTAATTTAATATTTCAGTAAAATAGCTATGACGTTTTCCATAAAGTTCACATCAGATTATATTTACAGCTAGACATTTTGCCTACTTTTCAAATTTAAATTTTTTTCTACTTATTGATTTGAGAGCGAGAAAGAAACATTTGTTTATTATTTCCCTTATATATGTATTCATTGGTTGATTCTCGTGGGCGCCCTGACCTGAGATTGAACCCACAACCTTGATGCATTGGAACAACGCTATAACCAACTGAGCTACCCTGCCAGGGCCTCAGATTTAAATATTGTGCTAGAAAACTTAACTGTCTAATAAAACATATACATATACATATATATGCATATATATATGAAAAGTTAAGCTATTGAGAGTTATTCCCTCAGGTGTAAATCCTTTACAGCTACTTGTTTTCTCTTACACATCAGGCTATTTTGGACATGACATACTTTGAGGAGAACAAGCTAGTAGATGAAGATTTCCCTGAAGACTCTTCGCAGAAAGTAAAAGAGCTGATCACTTTTCTTTCAGAACCAGAAATTTTAGTTAAAGAAAATAACATGAACCCCAAAGTAAGTTTTACACTCATGAATGATGGTGAAGCTGCTAATTCTTACTGTGTGGACCGCTCTTTAGAGTCTGTAATTTTTTTCTTCTTGAATATGTCTTTGTCTCTGTTTTAAATTAAGATTCAAAGCCCTGGCCGATGTGGCCCAGTGGATTGAGCACTGGCCTGCACACTGAAAGGTCATGTGTTCGTTTCCCAGTCAGGGCGTGTGCCTGGCTTGCAGGCCAGTGTTTCCCTCCCTCTCTTTCTTCCTTCCTTACCCTCTCTAAAAAAAAAAAAAAAAAAATCTAAGTAAATACATAAATTAAGGTAAGAGGGATTTATGAGAGTTTAACACTTCACAACGAAAGTTGTTATATTTTACTAGAGATGTTTCAGAATATTTGCATGCTGGGATTATATTTTAATTACAGTGCCTGGTCATTTTCGAAGCACAGATATTTGCTATTTCTGCTCTCTTTACTTTTGCAGATACTGTATCTCCTTGAGGGTCCCTAGTAACTTAATTAGCACACCTGCTGTCCTTTTTACAGTCCTCATCCTTCTGGACGTTTGCTGCTTTTCTTGGATCAGCCTAACCCTCCAGCCCTGCGTGCTTCTCCTCTCCATCTCCGAGAAGTCTTGCTCTTTCCCCAGCATCTCCCCTTCCCCCACTCTGGGAACAGGCACGCACGCCCAAGGATGTCTCCTTACTCCTCTGACAGTCCCTCTTCTGTCTTTGCGTTACAACCTGTTCGTGTACTCTTCCCTGCCGTCTCTATTTGGGTGATTTCAAGATTTTTATCTGTAGCCATGGCTACTCATTCAAGTGCATAATTTCTCATCTTCAACTGCTGCCTCTGTCCCCCTGGATATTTTTAGTGTTGTATGTGGGAATGCTAACTGGAAACACATCATCTCACATTTTAAATGACACAACACAGTAAACGTTTCATTAAAATTGTTTTTGTGTGTATATTTTTATTTTATCCTAGTAATAGTGGAAATAGATCTGGTTTCAAGTAACATGTATTTCTGAAAAGTTATCTTTTTAATCAAGCAATATTTTCTATAAATATAAGTGGAGTATTTTAATTTTCATATAGTAATAGATTTCTGCATCTAAGTGATACATTCCTGTGTAAATATGTGAATGAAGAGCAGGTTTTGTGCAATGAGAGTTTTTAATTCCTCAGTGTTTCGAACTCTAACTTTGGTTCTACAGCCCTCGGGCTGCCCTCTGAGCCGCGCCTGTGTTGTGTTTCAGCACAGCGCTCTGCTCGGGGACGAGCTCCTGGAGTGTCTCTCGTGGCGAAGAGGAGCCCTGCTTTACATGTACTGTCATTCTCTGACCAAAAGGAGAGAGTGGCTCACCAGAAAGACGAGCTTGCTTAAAGAGGTAAGAGAGCGGTTCTCATGTACTTTGGATTATTGACATTTTTATAGGTTTCCAAAAGCTGTCCTTGGTTAGTATTAAGACTATTGGAACCACAGGGTCTGCATTCAGGTCTTTCACTTACTGGCTGTGTAATCGTAAACAAATTGGAATTGTTGTGAAGGTTGAATAAGGTAACATGTGAAAACCTGTATATATTGGAAAGTTCTATAAGCTGGGGGTTTTATTTTTTAAACACTGTGTAAGGTAGATGATCTGTATTAATTTTTAAGCATATTTTTTGGCCTGAAGAAAACAAATGTGGCTGTGAGCCTCTGTCAGCAGATCACTCCTGCTGCTCCTGGAAAATTGTGGCTCTGATTTGGTTTGACTCTTCTGACCAAATCAGTAAATGTAAACATCATCTTAGTATTACGTGCTATCACTAAGGATTCTAACCTGGGTTGTTTGGGTACATGTAGTTTATGTGGGCCTGGAAGTGAGAGGTCACACTTTCACATGTAAAAGTTTGAGCATATTTCCAAATTCTAGTACGTACATAGTAAATTGTTAAACACGTCTTTATTATCTTTATCCTTTTCTTCCTCTGATCCCATTTTTTCGACAAGTATAGTACTGAATCGTGTTCTTGGCTAAGGATTTTTTTCTTTTATACTCTTACAACTGGAGCATTTGGTGGGTTACACTTTATAATATATATTAAAAGTTTTTGGGGTGGTGGATCCTTCAACCACTGAAATGTAATAGTCATAAGACACATCTGTTTATTAGTCCGTTTTCTCTTGAGCAAAGAATGGGGTGGTGGGGGGAATAACATTTGAAGTTTCTATAGCTCTGCGTATAATACTTTCAATTCTTTGGCTTTGACTTTCATTCAGTACCTTGTTGATGGAATCAGTTACTTGCTACAGATGCTAAATTATCGGTGTCCTACCCAATTAAATGAAGAAGTTTCTTTCCAGGACCTAGACACAGCTAAGTTACTGAGTGAAGGTAATGTGATCTCTTTTTGAAGTTTTTGTTTTTAAAGCCTTTTAAAATTTTAAGAAGTTTATTATACTTCACACTGATTTAAGTACATTTCAAGTTACATCATAGACAAAAATAATAAAACAGCTTCTAAAAATTCAAAGATCTTCTCATATAGAAAAATGCTGACCTCTGTTTTGTAATTTTGGGAGTGTTGTATTTCATGGTACGTACTTATTTTGCATCCCCCATAGTCTCCATCAGGTCCCAGGTTCTACCACTTGTAGCAGAAACTAGAAGTAACTTTAAAATAAGATACAACTTTACTGCTCTTGCACGGTAAAGAAGATCAGAGCTGGTTCTGTTGGTCTGTGGTGTCATCAGGTTTCTATCTTTTTCCTCCATCACCTTTAGAACCAGAGCCCCTGAGATAGATTAGAAAGTTAGCACTTTCTGTAGATTACTGTGCGGATGGCGCAGAGGTGTGCAGGACACATCCCTCTGAGGATTCTGCCTCCATTCTCAGTATCCCAGCATGCTCCTGGAGCTCCTTCCATCTCACCTCTAGGTGTGCAGGAATGGCACTCCTTAGGAGCAGCCTTCTCAGAAGCTTCTTACAGCATGTACAACACTTTCATCTACATTTCACTGGCCGGGGTTGGATCACGTGGATTCATGTAATTACAAGGGAACCTGATATAGTCCTTTACCTGATGTGCTGCCATCCCAAATAAATTGTTTGTTTATTAAGAAAGAAAGGAAGAATAAATACTGAGTGGCAACTGTTTCTGCCACAAACATCTTTGCACTTAAAAATGCTGAGAACTGGATGTGGTCAATCATCAGGGTTTTAGACTGCGGTGCAGGAGGGAAGAACTGCCTGTTCTCACTCTTTTTACAAGTGGAGGGACTGAGGTCCTGATGAACCGGCTGCACCTGTTCACAGTCACGTAGCTGGCAGGCGAGGTACATGATCCTGTGTGTACGTTTTCTGTTACCCCTCATCTGAGGTTCTGTTGGAGGAAATCAAAAATGGGAAAAGGAGAAAACTTCTTAGGGAAAATTCTGTTGTTTTATTTTATATTTTAATTCTCCTTTGGTAGCTTCTGTGGAATTTTGTAGTAAAAACATCGCATAGGGGAAAAACATGATATAAGTGTCATCAATACATGGCTAGCGGAATACAGAAGTTTTTACTTTCAGTTAATTCGGACAAATAGCTTGTTCTATAGAAGTTTTATTGTGAATACAAAGTGCTCTTTCAGTAGGCATGATACTTTGACAAACCTGGGGTGTTTTATTTATGGGAAGTATTGCCCATTTATGGGTGTTTTATTTACGAGATAACTAGTGAGCTGACTAGCTGCATTCAAAATGGCTTTTCCAAAATGTCCTTATATAATTGCATGGATTACTTTAGAAGAAAAAGCAGGGGTAGGCACTAAAGCCGATTTAGAACCAAAGAAAGTGGCACAGGTCACGGGTTTCCCTTTTCCCATTTGTAGTCGTAAGGTAAGGTATTCTCATGGCCTGAAACTTTTTCGCCAAAATGCATGTGATACTGATATCTTCCCTTAGGTCATAACTTGCACTCACCCTGGCTCGTGTTGCTTCTATAACAAGGGAATCAAGAGGACAGGGAGGGTCGCTGTCCTCCAGAAACAAAGGAAACTGCGTTATGTCCATAGTGGTATCGTCCCAGTGGTGCGTTCCTTCTCTCTCGCTCTCATCTAAAGCTGTGGGTCCCTGTGTAAGGTCGTCAGAGACCAGCAGTGATGCTTTTCATAGGCTCAATTATTCCTAAGACCCCGCTAGAGACATTTAACTTTCTCATTTTCTTGTTAGCCGGTATAAAACAGGATTGCAGAAAATCCTCAGTGCTCCTTAGGGAGAAAAGTTCTATATGAGTCATCAAAAATATTTTTGTGGGCAGATCTTAATATTAATTTACCTAATTTTAGATAAAACTCAAAGCAGTATATATGTAGTAAGATTTCTTTTTATAGGGTAAGATATTCATATCGTCCTTTGACTATTAGCTATATGTCATTCCATTTTTAGCATTTAAAAATTACCCAGTAATGTATTTAGTAAACTTTATCTCATCTGAGTCTCATTCCTCTGTGTGTTCTTATAAAAATAGCCTTGTCAGAATAACCCCGAGTTAACAGGTTAAGTCAAATAATGTTGAGCTTTGCACACCCTTGGTTTATGCCCTTTGTGTACCACTGAGGACCACCTTCTTCCGGCTGCCCTTTCGCCTGTTGCTTAAACCAGAAGCTGGACTTCAGACCCTCTAAAGCAGCGCCTGTGAACTGGCATTGCCGATTGCCTGGGGAGCTTGTTAGAAATACACATTTCTGTGTGCCACCTGCAGGGTCTGATCCAGTACGTGGAGTGCAGGGAGCTCATTTTAATGAGCCCCTGTATTTATGATGCAGTCGGACCGAGAGACCTCACCGCCCCCAGGGATGCCAGTCTGCCCACCATTTAATGTGAAAGTCGCCTTGCTGCCCTCACTCTTACTTCTCTCTGCATCCCCCACTGTCATATGTGTTCTAGGACATGAGCGGGGCAAAGTGAAGTAGTTTATCAAAAACCATGCTGAGCATTAACCAAAAAAAGAAAAAAGTACAGAAAACTTGTAGCAGCAAAAGGACTATAGCTACAGAGTAGTAGACTCCTTGAGGAAGTAGAGAGGAAGAAACTACCTAATTTTTACATTACTCATCCTTTTTTTTTAAACATATTACTTCTCCTTTTAATGCAAGCTAGTTTAATGCAGTGGTTTGGTATAGTCTATGGTCCAGTAGCATCAGCATCATCCTAGGTTCTAGGGCTTTGTTAAAAGTGCAAATCCACAGACCCAACCCCATACCGGAACCTGTCATTCTGGAGGTGGAGGCCCAGCAGTCAGCAGTCAGCACTTGCTCCTGGTAATTCTAAAGCAGGCTGAAGTTTGAGGAGCATTCTTTATTATACAGCCATTCATTCTTTCCCTGGTAAAAATCTTCCTGTAGGATATCTGTCTTCCTTGTCCAGCAGTCACTCCTCCTCGTTAATATAAAGAATGAGGCTAGGGGGAGGCATTATCTAGGGCCCCTTGGGACTGGAGGGACTCATGAGTTGGAGGCCAGAAATCTCAGGGTGGCTAAGACCTCATGTCCCCTCCAATTCCCGCAAGCACCCCTGCTTTCATCCTGTGCCCAAATACCTCAGCTGGCACCTCTCCTCACTCTACACTCCAAACTCAGCTGGGACAGACTTCTGCGGCTGCTGTTTCTCAAGATCCCGACCCCCTCGTGTTGGAGGAACTCTTGGAGGACACAAAACTTGATCATTCAGGACCAGGCTGCTGGCGGGGCTCAGGACAGGGCTGGAGACCACCAGAGCCCTTGCTGGTGTGCTCAGGGCGATGTGCCCACAGTGGGTGAGTGTGTGCAGTTGCTGCCCTCTGGTGCCTGGCTAGGGCACACCGCACTGCCTCCCGACCTTCCACCTGGAGGAGACTACAAAACAGCAAGGACTCCGTATGGATGGTGCACATTGTGCTGGGCCAGCAGCTGCCTAAGCGCCTGCGTGCCACCTACCATGGGGGCTTTTACAAGGAGTGCGTGCAGTGTTCAAGTACCAGGGCAGGCAGCCACATCATCCTGTCATCGGGCATGAGTGACCTATTGCAGTTTGTGGCCAAGTTAGGGTGCCCGCGTTGGAGTGATCTTCATCTTGAATGCCAACACCTTCGGTGTGGAGGGGGCGCTCTACCCTGCCAGCTACCTGTGCCTCCTTAGCAACTGCTGTGTCCTTAGCAACCTGATGTATGGGGGCTGCTGAAGCTGCAGCCCTTCCACACACAGCTGTGCGTCTGGAAAGCACAAGGTGCTCAGCGAATACCTGTGTGAGCAGGCCCAAGACGTGTGCGCTTAGAGCATCTTTCTTACATGGGCAGTGGCACCATCGTGACTTCAGCCCGTGGGTCTGCTGACCAGCAGCTGTCCCATGCACCCACTTCTGCAGGAAGCACAGAAGGCTGAGTCCAGCTCTTTTTGAGCCAGCCTGGCGCCCTGGAAGACTGCAGCCACCGACCTGTGCCTCCACGTATGGCAGGTGCTGAAGACATGCTGAGACCGAATTCAGGGGCACTCGGATGAGGACAGGGGTATCTGGGAAAGACAAACTAGTTTCATAACTTACTGTTACCTTTCACTTTGGTGTGTCCCTCTGGGAACCTCTAGAATTCCAAGTTCGGCAGTTGGGGGGTTATGGAGGGAGTTGAGAGCCATCCCTATCTGTGCAGTGAAACCTGAATGGTACGCATACCTGGGAAGGCAGCAGTGTTTCCAAAAACCTCCTCCTTGGAACAGTGGTGAAGGTGTTCTCTTGCAGGGGAGAGAACTTTGTAGGCTAGGCCACGCAACCTCCCCTTACCTAGTTTTTGGTCAAGGAGACCCAGGTGCTGAAATCCTCCCGCATGAACTCTCAGCAAGGAGAAATTTGAGCTCTCTGCCAATAGCCCCAGGCCTAGATCTTGCTTCACCCACCTTGACCACACACCGCATTCCTTTTCTTGCCTCCCACCTGGCCAGCATCCTCAGAGAAAAAGCCAGAGGGCACAGTCACCTTCTGGTGGTGAAATGAGGCAACATACTGTCCAACTCAGGTCGGGCCAGCCGAGGACCTCTCTGCAGGCCACGGTGCCTCGTCACACCTCCCCAGCCTGGTCTGTGCAGCAAGGCCAGGGCCTTAACCAAAGTCACCCTCTCGGGCTGGGCTCTGTGCACCCCTCTCCCATATGGAACGGAAAGTCATGATGTTTTAAAGCAGAGCCAGGGGAAAGACAAAATAGTAATAGAGAATGAGGCTTCCTTGGAGTTGGGCATAATTAGATCCCAGGCCTCCCTTAGGCAAGCGTTCCCACCCCTCCCAAGTGGCTTCACTTCGTGGGATATACTTCAGCTCCTCCCAGAGCTGTAGCCTGCCTAAAAGTCCAGCCTTCTCTCCATTTCTGCTTCTGTCTTCTCTCCACCAGTCTTTTTAGGAATAGTTAAACAGGGTGTAGGTTCACAGAAATAAAAAGGATATGCATTCAAGGCAGTGCTGAATCTAAGGTACAATTCTGAATGACATCTGAAGCTGCATTCAGCTTTTTCCTGAGTGGTCTGATATTTTTAAGTATGAAGGAATAAGGTAAAAAATAATTATATGTAATATGTATTATACTTATTAAGTGAATAAATTTTATACATAGCATAATTCAGAGTGTAGCCTATCATATTTTCATGAATGCAAGCCTCAGATTCTGCTCTAAAGTGATTATTTCTTTCATTGATATAACAGTTTATGAGTCAGCCAGTTCTTCTAAACCTGTTCCTTCTCTTGCTACTATTTATAAGCTGAATTTGAGGTGAAAGGGCAAATTTTAAAATATAAAAACTTGCTGTAGAGTCAAGAGGACAGACACTGTAATGGTTTTGAAAGTTGAATTTTTCTTCTATTTTCTTTGTGTCTTTAGTACCATCATAATCATTTCTGATTAGCCATATAAGGTGAGCAACTGAGATTATGATTCTCCTTTATTCGAGGCACATTTTTCTAGTTATACAAGTACCTGTACATTAGAATAAATAACATATTTGTATTTTAGTGGCTTTAAGAAGTGAACTAGTTACATAGTTTATATTGTAGTCAATAATTTATACCCAGGTGTTTTTGATTCTAGGTATGTTTGTCTTTCTACCAAATTGATATATGCCGCAAATGTTTAATTATATAATTGCCTTCTTCCATGATAAGAATGCTTTAACTTTTGAATATTCTGCATGTGTTCCTTCTCCTGGGAACATAAAACATCTTAGATATAATTTAAGCACTTTGACAATTCAAAATTAAATGGCCTCAGGGTCCTGTTTGTGCATGATGCTTTCCGCAGGCTCCTGCAGAACTGTAGGAGCTAAAGGGCACTTGACGGGAACTGTGGTCTTGGCCCTGGAGTACACCCTGAGTTAAAGGCCGTGTTCACGGTGGCCTGCAGGAGACTCTCAGTGCTCTGAGATTGTGTGCAGAATTAGGGGTGTGTGTCCTAGGAGAGGTTCCATTGATTACATTTGATTCTTACCGAGGCCTTAAAGAGAATCCCAAAAAGGGTAAGAACACACTGGTCTAACTGATCTTTTGAAAAACTTCTCTGACAATACTCTTTTTTTGAAGGGTGAGAGAGGAAATGTCCTCTTTATAGATAAAATGAGGATAGATGTATCTGCCCTGGCTGGTGTGGCTCAGTGGATTGAGCAGCAGCCCGTGAACCAAGGGGTTGCCTGTTTGATTCCCAGTCAGGGCACATGCCTGGGTTGGGGTGCTAGGTCCCTGGTGGGGGACATTTAAGAGGCAGTCAGTCACACATTGATGTTTCTCTCCCTCTTGTTCTCCCTCCCTTCCCCTTTTGTCTAAAAATAAATAAGTAAAAATTTAAAAGGTAGAGGTGTCAATTCAATGAGGATTGTGCCCAAGTGATACTTGGCTTTTCTAAGTGTAACTATTAAATGAGAAGGAAAAATGATTGATGACACAAAAGGAATTTATTAGTTTTAATAACCAGAGGTTTTTTTTGAAGTTTTGAATTCTAATCTCCTCACCGAAACGACTTTCCCAGGCATATTCAGCGACATCCACCTGCTGGCCATGATGTACAGTGGAGAGATGTGTTACTGGGGGCTGAAGCACTGTGCGGGTCCGCAGCCCGGAGACCAGGAGGTGGGCACCGGCGTTTCCGGAGCGAGCCACACGACACACAAGGAACCCTTGGACTTCCGAGAAGTGGGAGAAAAAATTTTGAAGAAGTATGTATCTGTGTGCGAAGGACCCCTGAAGGAACAAGGATGGAATACAACAAATGCAAAACAAATTTTAAACTTCTTTCAGCATCGCTCTAACTAGTAAGTTCACCTGGTCTTTTTCAAACAAAACCAGAAAGACCCATGAAATGGAAACGTTCCAGAAAAGAAGATGCGTTGACACTGAACTTAAGAATGTCACACTACATACAGATGTCCAGCGTGCTGACCCTTTTCGAAATGCCACCACCGTGCTTCCTTATATATTCGTAAACCTATGAAGAAACAGTTCTTTCACTTCTAAAATGGCATGTGTGTTATCTTAACTCAGCCTGAACTGCAGATGTCCTGTAACTAATGCTAAGGAGGAATCCAGTTCACCTTTGCAAAGACTTTTTTCTGTTACTTCAGATTTTTTTTATTGTGGTAAAATACAACAAAATTGACCATTTTTACTATCTTTAGATTATTTTTCTATCTCTGTACCATGAAGCCTGCTATGCTTCATAGGGTTGAAATCAAGTAACCTCATTGATTTAGATATATGCTACAAATGTAAAAGTTGGCAAAAGCATGACAAATATTCAGATTCCATTTCCAGAATAAGGTAAATAATGAAAGACTTGCCCTGACTGGTGTGGTTTAGGGGATTAAGTTCTGGCCTGTGGACCAAAGGGTCACTGGTTCGATTCCCAGTCAGAGCACATGTGGGTTGCAGACCAGGTCTCCAGTAGGGGGCACTGGAGAGGCAACCACACACTGATACTTCTATCCCTCTCTTTCTCCCTCACTTCCCCCTCTCTAAAAATAAATAAATAAAATGTTGAAAAAAATAATTAAAGACTTCATTAAAAAAATGGTTGCTTAATTATTTTACCATGTATTACTAACGGCATTTAAATTTTTTATCTGTCCTATTAGGTATTTTATCAAAATTTAAAAAGATTTTTCTATCTTGTTTAAAAGAGTATGCATGGTTTATCAAATGAGTAATGAAGATAAAAACCAAGTTAGGTTAGTCACTGTTAGCTCGTATGTCTTTAAGGCACATCTTTTCATATGTATTAAAATGTTAATGTGTTTGTCTTTACTAGTAGGGGTGAGCAGGGTCCTGAGCTGCTCTACTGCTTGCGGGCTTTCCATCTTGCTCCATGCAGTGGTTCCGTCGCTTTCCCAGACCGGACTCCTGTGGCCACACTTGACTGTCACCATCCTGGGTTTCCTTTTGAAATCTGAAATTTTAGTAACTGATGATAATTCTCCTCTGCCTAGCTCTTTCACCTCTTCATTTTCATTGACGATTTGCTCCTTTACTCATGTTCCCTTCTTCATAGCCTCCTCCTCCTGCCCTTTCTCCCAAACCATCAGCTCCTGTCATTGTCCTCGCTTCCTTATCCAACCTCAAGTTGATGGGAACCCAGTGAAGTGCTCTCTGCAGACCCCCAAATCCGCCTTCCCCTTGTCCTTCAGCCTCCTCATTCTGCAAGCCCTCACCCTTTAATTAATTCTATCATTCACGTTTCCTGGATGCTGAGTTCCACATGAAGTACACGCAGCCCTTCAGAGTGGAGTCACTCTAAGTATCTCACCTTCAACTTCAGAGGAGCCCTCAGTGTAAGCCTTTTGTTTTTACTGGTGGGCCCCTCTCCCTTTTCCACGATGGCAGATCCAAACCACTAACATTCCTCGGGCCCTTTGTCCCTCCGCTAACATGTGGCCATTGGGCCTTAGAGAAAACTGAGATTATTAGGAGGTCAGTTTCTGTTTACTAGCTTTGCCCTTCTCGCTGTCTCCGCCCCCCACCCCCCCCTCTTTAGAAGGAGAGAGCTAGCCTGCTGCTTCTGAAGACCAGTCTCCACCGTGCCTGTCTGCCATCCTCTTCCTTCCCCTGGGGCTTCTCTTCCTCTGCCTTCCCGGAGGTATTGATCTTCCCTAGAGTTTGTCCTTTTCCTTTCTCCCCTGTTTTTTCCTTCTTCCTCCTTTCTTTTTACTACTACTAAAATACTCTTGTGTACAGTGTCATTCATAGCCATGACTGCTTCTACCACCTTTAATGTTAGACTGACTCCCAAACCTGTGCTTGAATCCCAGCTTCCTTCCTGCTCTCTAAACCTGATTTCTAGCTGCCTATTAAATATCTTCGCTTAGACGTCCCATAGTGATTTTAAATTCAGTATGTCCAAACCACTAACCCTCTTTCATGTAAAATCTTCTCTTGTTCATTTTTCTCTTTATTTTTGCAGAATGCCATAACCAGTTTCTGCCTACCTTCCCCCTCTCTGTGATCACCCTGTGCGATCGTGTTCTAGACCAGTGTTCCTCACACAGCAAAACCCAGGTGCCTTTGGATGAGCATAAACCTTCTCATAGGGCCTCTTGGGACAGGTGGAATCTCTCCTTATTTCTGCCCCCATCTCTGCTTATCCTCATATAGCTAAGAAGATTTTTATTTAACTTAGTGGTTCACCAAGTTTTACTGTGAAAATACCTTATGCTTTCTAAATATAAAGATTTAAATCATTTTAAATATAGTTTTTAGACCCAAACACTGCTCTCCCCTCCCACCTCCCACCCCCAGTTTTGGAGCATCTCGATCAAGTACAGTACTTTCAGTTCTTCCCCAGGTGCTATGTGTGTTCCTGGCCTCCTTGCAGACCACATCACTTCCACCTGGAACGCTCTGCCCTGCTGTGTGGCCCAGCGATACCTGCTTATCCTTTAGGATTCCACTCGTTCCAGTGGTGCTGTATCCATACGGCTTTTTTCAGCCCTTTCCAGTGAGACTTAGATGCTCCTTTGCTCTTGCCCTCCCATTGCATTGCATTGCTTTATTGTTTCCCTTATGATGGTGAGCACTGCGTTTTTAAAAACTACCTTTACACGTAATGTTTAATCAGTGGTAAACGGAGAGTCAAGTTTTTGGAATTAATAAGTGACGCGATTGTAAGTGCTGAGCTCTGCACAAAAGGGTGGCAGTACTGCATTCCACACTGCCGTGCCCTCCGCACCGGTGTGTTCACACTGCCATGCCCTCTGCACCCATGCATTCCACACTGCTGTACCCTCTGCACCTGTGTATCCCGCACCACTGTGCCCTCTGCACCAGTGGTTGGCAAGGCAGACAAGGGAAGCACTGCTGAGGAGTGAAGTGCCACAAGAGCTGGACCTGAGGAAATGAGAACTTTCTCTTTAAACGCTTGGGACCTCCGTTTTGCCTTCACAACCCGTGTGAGCCGCTTGGGTGTCACTGCTTGGTAGTTGCGAGGGCACTTTTGGGTGCTTTTTGTATAACTTGCCCACCCCCACACAATTGGAGGGTAATTTGTATGCCATAACAGTGATGATACAATGCTTTTTACTCTAGGGTATTACAAAAAGGTGAACATATTTTGTATATTAAAGCCTGCTAAGTAAATTCTGTTTCCTGTAGAATGAAGTAACTTGTAGCTACCACATAAGAAAGGTAACTAAAATTCACTCATCAATATGTGCCTACTACATGCCAGGTTTTGTCCTAGGCACTGAGATGTGTAGCTTTGTAAAACACCCTTTTTCAGAGTTTGCCTTCTTATGGAGGAAGTGAACACACTTCAAGAATACATAGCATGTCAGGTGGTCAGTGCTGCAGAGAATAAAGCAGGTTAAGGGACTAATGACTGGAGAGGACCGCTGTTTTCGGGGTGGTTGGCAAGACACCTCCAGGCACCAATTTTGTGTCTTCAAATTCTACCCCTCTGGTTAAATGCCTTGAACATTCAGTACATTTATAGTTTCTCTTTCTCATGGAAGTTCTGATACTGCAATAAGAAGTGAGTCACTGCATGTAAGACCTTGTCAATTTTATTACATTTAAAGGGTTCTCCAGTGTGGGCTTTACTAATGGGTGAGTCTAAGGGTCTTGATGCATTTATTATACTAAGGGTTTCTCCTTTTGGGTTCTCTCATAGTTACTAAAACTTAAACTCTGTTACCAGAGTTTTCATAAATCCTTAAATTTGTATGGTTCTTTCCCTAAATGAATTTTCATGTCAGGTGGGCTTTGAGACTTAAAGTCCTTCCCACTTTGCTGCATTTATAGGGTTTCTGGCTACTGCAAATTGTTTCATGCTGAATGCTGGCCTGCGAACCTAAGGGTTGCTGGTTCAATTCCCAGTCAAGGCACCTGCCTGAGTTGTAGGCCAGGGCCCCAGCTGGGGGTGTGGGAGAGGCCAGAGATCCATATTTCTCTTGCACGTCATTGATGTTCCTCCCTTCTTTCTCCCTTCTCCTCTCTAAAAATAAATAAAATCTTTAAAATAAAAAGACTGAAGACTTCTCTTTATTCCTTTGTATGCTGAGTCATGGCTAAAATCCCACAATAAAATTACATTCCTACCTTTACAATCCCACTGTGAATTCTCTGGTGTTCATTACAGTGGGAGATGTGTCTGATGCATTCTCAGATTCATTTTAATGGCATTTTTAATAACCCACAGCTGGTTGACATACTAGTTTTAAGTTGCTTAAAAATTTTCTCTTCCCCTTTGAGCATTCCATTTTGTGGCTCACAGAAGCCTCCCCATCTGCCATAGAATCCAGGATTCTGTAGTCTCTGATATCACTGTTTTGTATTGTTTTGAAGACCTAATTGGCTTTATTAATGGATCCATGAATGGGGCTACCACCTAGCAACTAGAAGGGTGCTCCCTTGTATTTTTTAACACAATATGAGATCATATTATAAAAGTATTACGTTAGAATACACTTAATGTATCTACAATTAAAGTATGTGTTATATACTCATGCTGTATTCTTTGCTGTTTGTTTTCCTACTTCTATGAAAATTTCCAAGTAAAATGTTGTGGAGCATATAAAATCTTTTAAATAAAATGGTGTTCCCACATTTGTATCTTGTTTGTTTTATGTCTGGGTGTTGTGTGAGAAGGAAAACTTTCATCATCTCAGTTTACTGTTGAGGTCTGAATGCTGTTTCTTCTGGCCCTCAATTTTCAGACTGGAATATGGGCTCTGGAGCTGGAGTGCTGAGGTTAAATCCCAGCCCCATCCCTTCCTAGCTGTGTGACTCTATGTAAATTACTTAACCTTTCTGTGCCTTGATATCTTATTTAACACAGGAATAACAATGGTATCTACCTCACAGGTTATTGAAGATTAAATGATCAATGTTACCACATGGCAAGAGCTCAGAAGAGTTACTACTATTACCGTTTCCCTTCCTGTCTGTTCTGTGTATGGGCACTCCTTGTTCATTATACTGAAAACTAGAATACTCATCAGCCAGAATGACCGAGTGACAAGCTTCTGGCCAGGGAGCAGTCACTCGCCCTGTCCTCAAGTGGTGCCCTGTCCTCAAGTGGTGCGGGCCATTCTAAATGGGAAAGCAGGTTTCAGAAGAGAGAGCGTGGGCTAGACAAGCACCTCAAATGCTTGTTTTATGGGTGTCGCCAGAAGAAAACCTACAGTTTTCAGAAAATTTCAGCCCCAAGTATACACACACATACATAATTAATGCATAAATATAAATATACAGTGTATAAACTTACCAGCTTCTGCATTTACCAATCAGCCTGATTTTGTTTCTGGTACCTTGGTTTCACACTTAACTCACAAGTCAGAGGTATTTAATGAAATGTTAGTTATCTGAATATTACATACACCCTATTAAAAAATAGATTACTCTAAACCATGGCAAATCCATATGAGTAGTACATAGCTGTAAAAAGCAGAGGAAAATTTGCAATACCATGGGTTGGTCTTATTAAGTGAAAAGGTGAAGTCGGTATGTGGTAGTGTTAAAGAACAAAGTGGAAATGGGGGGAACGTCCTGGGTCAAGTAACAACGTTATAAAGGGGCAAGAGATGTTATGGCCACGGGGGAAGACGCCGTGGCTGTGGCCGAGGCCTCAAGAGCACGGCAGCGAGACCCGCCGGGAGATTTCAGCGCTGCTCCGAAACAGTCCAACCCCCACTACCCTCTCGCCTTCCCTCGCTCCGCTGGGAGGCGGAGGCGGAGGCGGGGGCGGGACGGGCCGAGGGGCGGGGCGTCTCGGGAGGCGGGGCATTGGCGTGTTTCTGCGCACGTCACTTGGGCGCCGGCGGACATGGCCGGAAGCGAGACACGCAGAGGAGGCGGCTCTCCTCAGCCGCACTACAGCGACTGGGGCCGCTGGGAGGCGGCCATCCTCAGCGGCTGGAGGAGTTTCTGGCAGTCGGTGGGCAAGGAGCGCGCGGCGCGGAGCGCCTCCCGAGAGGAGGCGGAGGGGGAGCCCAGCCCCCTGACGCGGCTGCCGGTGAGCGTCGCCGCGGGCCGCGGACACCCCAAGGGTCGCCCGGGAGCCTCGGCACCGCCCCGCGCCCCGGGGGCGTCCTCCGATTTTCTGCCCCAGACAGGCCCTGGGACGAGGGCACCCTGAACGCCAGGCCGAGGGGAGAGGGAGACCACTGCAGACCGTCTGGTCCGCTTGGCACAGCGCCCGGCATCTGCCTGGGTTCTCGGCACCCGCACCGCGGGCGCACTGTCCGGAACGCCGGGCGTCCCCCAAACCCACTCTCCTCCCCGAGGGGATGCGGGACCGTAGCCGGCACTTCCTGGTGAAGGTGTCAGGACCGTGGGACAGTGGAGAGCGGAGACGTGGTTAGAATGATTGAGATTCTGCTCTCACTCGGACTGTTGACACCTCGCTCCGACGTCTGTCGGACCTGCAGGCTCGGAGCGCCTCCCCGGCTCTCCCTCCCGCTTCGAAATAATTCCGATTTTGTAGAGGGACTCGGGTGACAGGTTTACTTTTTGATTACTTCTAAGGATAAAATAAGAAGTTTACTCGGTAAGAGTTCATTTTGAAGAACAAATTGTTTCCTTATGCAATTCACGCAAACAATATGGCAAAATAGCCATGAAAAGAAATGGAAGGAACTTGTTATTTTGCTTGAAAGATAATACACCAGTGGGTGGCTGTTTCAGGAATGTTCCATGCCCAAAATTAAGTGTTCAGCTATGATTCTTTCCCGAAGGCAGGAAAGCAACCTCGGAATGATGGATTTAATTGAAAGTACGGACTGATAGGTTGATCTTTGGTTATCTAGTATCACCGTTGGTTGTCCATGTTGTAATTTTTCGTGTTAGATTTAATTAAGACACTTCCGTTGACCTTTGGTTTCCTGGCATAATACTTTTTTTAATAATTTATTATCAGAAGACAATTTTCCAAAATCAGTTACCCACTCCTTTTACCTGCTTGCTGCCTCCCTGTTTCAGGTTGACGTACAGCTCTATGTCTTGTCCTTTCTTTCGCCTCACGATCTGTGTCAGTTGGGAAGTACGAGTCACTACTGGAATGAAACCGTGCGGGACCCGCTTCTGTGGCGGTATTTTCTGTTGCGCGATCTTCCTTCCTGGTCTTCTGTTGACTGGAAGTCTCTTCCAGATCTAGAAATCCTAAAAAAACCTGTCGCTGAAGTCAGCGGCGGTGCATTTTTTGACTACATGGCAGTGTAAGTATGTAGTTTTATGAGTTAAAGAGAAGATACAGAGTTTGACTATATACACTCAATAGTCCTTGCTGAATTTTGGGTCAAAGTGTCCTTTTGTGAAAATGGGGGATTAAGTGAAATGACTGCCTTCGTTTTGTTATTTCCCTGTGATGCCGGACCAGAGCATTTGAATAAATATACACAGATCATAAGGCTAAAAGTAAAACTCTTATTGAAATTTTTATTGTCTTTGGAATAGTTGTCATTTTTGTAAAATAGTAAATACTTTCCATAGTCAGAAAAGGAGTGTCCGGAGAGCAGGGAGCGGTTCTTTGGCAGGGAGAAAACCCTTCTCGCGGTTCTGGGAAATGAGATTTTCTTACTACCCAAAAGCATTGGTATCGCCAAATATAATGTAGGTGAGAGAATTATTGTTAGTGAGCAACTGGATCTATGAGGGCTGCTTTATGAATGTTTGCTTATTTAATCCTCGCCCAATACAAAAGTGTTAACCCCATGTTGTGGAGCTGGAATTGAGGTTCAGCGTGGTTTGGATTGGCCTGAGGTCATACAGCTCCTGAGGGACTGTTTGGAGGGATTGGAGCCCCATCATCCTGCTGTAAAAGTAGTAACATCATTGGATCTGGATATAACCTGCATTATTGAGAGCCCCAACTTTAAGGCATTGTAAACAAAAATAGAAGAATATTCGGGCCTGGGCAGGTGGCTCGGTTGGAACATTGTTCCATACACCAAAAGGGTACAGGTTCAATTCCTGGTCAGGGCACATACCTACCTACATTGTGGGTTCAGTCCTACATTGTTGGCGTGTGTACAGGAGGCAACCAGTTGATGTTTCTCTCCCTCCCTCCCTCTTTCCCCCTCTGTCTCTTTCTAAAATCAATAAATGTGTCCTTGGGCGAGGATACACACACACACACACTCGTGCTTTAGTCACGAATTGTTTTTGCTGTGATAGATTTACTAGCTACATACAGCACTGTCCCCCCATATTTTATTTAAATTCTTAAGAATCTTATTCTAATGCAGATGCCATTACCTCACCTCGTGAGACTGCTTGATTAAGACGCGTCAGGGTCTTGACCAGATAGCTCAGTTGATTGGAGGGTCATCCTGTACACCAAAAGGTTGCAGGTTCAATCCTGGTCAGGGTGCTTACGGGAGCAACCAGTTGATGGTTCTCACATCTGTGTTTCTCTCTTTTTCCCTTTCTTTCTAAAATTAATAAACACATCCTTGGGTGAGGATTAAAAAAATTATTAAAATGCACATGATATGTGATTGCATATCATTTCAACCAGTGCTACTGTGCTCTCATTAGCTGGGGGCTATCTTTACATCGTTCTGTGATTAACCACAGCATCAAGTGTGTCTGGTGCTGTGAAACCAGATTTTCCCCAGGGGTAGTGATACTCATGGTAACTACCTTTTGTGGCCAAATAAAATTATTTCTGATCCTTACAACCCTGTTGTGATGACAGAAATGTATCCAGACATTGCCCCGTGTGCTCCCTGGAACGTGGAGTTGAGGAGCAGAATGTCCCCGGCTGCGAATCACTGCTCTATTTTAACCATTGTAGTGATTTTAACCATTGTAGTGATTTTAACCATTGAAACAAATGTTAGACCAGGTGTTCTGAGAGAGAATCTAAGTGAAAGGTCAGAGAGTAAGTAACCAGTCCTGGGGAGGACTTTTTCGCTTTCTGGACCACTAGTACTCCTGGTCCCTTGTGCGTTCTCCCATCGTGGCGCTTGGCACACCTACTATAACCGTGTCTCTCTCCCACTGCCCTCCATGGGACATGGGACTGTATAGTCATCGTATCCCTTGTATCTAGCAATTCGCAATATATTACACATTGTTGAATGAATTAACTTAAGTTTTTCTGTGCTAGTTTTCTAATTGTGACAATTTTATACAGGTATAAAATGTGCTGTCCATACACAAGACGATCCTTGAAATCTAGCCGCCCTATGTATGGAGCAGTTACCTCATTTTTACACTCACTGATCATTCAGAATGAACCACGATTTGCTATGTTTGGACCAGGCTTGGAGGAACTGAATACATCTTTGGTGTTGAGCCTGATGTCTTCTGAGGAACTTTGCCCAACAGCTGGTTTGCCTCAGAGGCAAATTGATGGTAATTGTCATGTTAATCTATAATACGTAATAATTTAACATAGGATTGACACAGTAAATAGAAAAAATTATTTTTTAATTATTTGATGTAATGAAATGTAGTAATTTGTTAATGGGGGCCCCCAGGTGCCAATGGATTGAAAGAATTAATGTACTTTTTGTGAGCTATTAGCTTCCTCTTATATCCTCAAGTTTGTGTAATACAGAATATAAGCTTATGTAAAAGTAAATTATTTTGCCCAGTTTTTGAATTTGTGCAGTATTTACCATATTTTAAAAGAATGTCGGTCCTGGCTGGGTAGGTCATTCGGTTGGAGCATTGTCCCCGTACGCCGGGGTTGTGGGTTTGATTCTTTGACACGAATCAACCAACAAAGGCATAAATGAATGGAACAACTAATCAGCACTTCTCTCCCCTCCCGCTCTCTTTCTCCCTTCTCTCTATAATCAATTATAAAAAAAGAATATTAACAGCAAAAATTTTCTAGCATCTACTATGTGTACAGTGCTTTCGCATACTGTGTATTGAAATTTCAAAAAAACTTCATTATCACCTTCCACTACTTTCTATGAAAAAAAATATCCAACAACAACCATGAAGTTAGTTGGTAAGCAAAGTATATAATAAATATAAATGAGAGTATAATCTAGCACCTATAAGATGCTAGAGATGCAGAGATTTAAACCAAACATCAAAAATCTTTCTACTGAAGATACCTCATCTAGCTGACGAGGGGAGAGACAAGTGTACAGGTGATTTGAACATGCTGTCGGTAGTTCCTGGGAAGAAAGTTAAGGGTCAAACAGGATGTCTCATGTGAGTCATCAAGATGAGTAAGAGTAGGCAATCAAATAAAGACAGGGTGAAAGTATTGTAAGCAGTGAGAACTACGTTTCTAAAGGCACAAAGTTCGGCTGTGCATGGCACATTTGCAGTAGCTTTGTATATGCACGCTGGGGCCAGGTGCATACACAAAGACACTGAGAAGACACTTGTATGCCATGCGTAAACATTTGGAAGTCGTTGGAGGATTTCAAGCAGAGGAGTAAGATGGTCAAGATTGCATGTAGAGAGATCACTTTGGCTTCTAAGTGGAAACTTGATTAGAAGGCACTATAAAGAAACAGGAACCACAATAATACTGTGATAAAAAAAGGATGTAGAATTGACTGAATGTGTAGATAAATGCCTGCTGTAAGCAACCCACTTGAACGGAAGCTCCATTAGGGCAGGAATCTTGTCAGCTTTATTCTTAGCTGGATCCAAAGTGCCAGGCACATAGAAGGCGCTCAGTATATATTTGATGCATGAATAAAAAGATGGCTTTAGGGATTACTTTATGCATCCAGATCTCAGGAGCAAGTTCTGGGCTAGAAATCAAGATTTGGGAGTCATGGAGTCCACGTGGACTCTGAAGTCTCTGAGGATGGAGAGGAAGATTGTGAACCAGGTGCTGAAATCTTCAGTGAATGTTTGGAGGAAGGGATTATCAAAAGGAAGTTTATAAATGACAGGGTCAAGGAAGGAGAGATGGTACTAGAGCTGAAAGCTGTGTGTTTCTCAAAGAGATGGAGTTTTTCAAGAGGTTTGGTGAGTAATGGTTAAGACGTGGCACTGGGCAGTAAAGAGAATACTGACTGACCCCACCTCTTTACCCTGAGATGTGAGAATAAGCAACCGTGTTACCTGAAAGTCCACTGCAAGAGAAGCAGCACCTAGGGGAAGGATGGTTTCAGGTAAAGCCATAGGGTGGAAGGAATGCTTCAAAGAGAATTTGGGGATATGGGTAAATTTGCTCATTATGAAATGGCAGTTTGATTCTCCAGAGAGTTGCTGGAGTGATTGAGAAGCAAATCTGATTATGCCTCAAACCCTCCCCGCAAGATCAGGGAAGAATGGAGGGTACGTCATTGGCAAGGTGGCCCAGAACAGCCTGGAAATTGAGTTGGGCTGAGGGTAATGTGCTAAGTAAGAGAGTAATCTCTGTAACTTAAACTGATGAAAACAGATCATGGTGGACTTTGTCTAAAAGTCAGAAAAAGATTCTAAGTCAAGTATAATTTCAAATGTCAGTGTTGGCCACTTTTTTTTCAATTTTCTAAGTTGCCATTGGTAACTCCTCAAATTTATTGAATGTGTCCATGGAGTGTAAGACAAAGAAGAAACATAACAAATATGAAAATGGATCTCAGTCTTAAGGAAAAGGAGTAGTAGCTATTGTGATGCAGCTCCTACTGATGCGACAGGAAAGTTAGTGAAGACAGTGATGGTGATAGGAAAAGGCATGTCATAAGCCTAGCAGTTCTTTGTTCTCATCTATGTTTTTATTACTATGTGAATGAAAATTGCAAGCAGCATCTTATTTTCAACACAAATATTGCATTTTAATTCAAAGCTATATATAACTTGTCATAGAATTTTTTAAATTCTGGATAATTTTTTCAGTCTGATCTTTTGCTGTCTGTGTCATTGACTTTTTGATCACTGTAATCTCCTTTAGGTATTGGGTCAGGAGTCAATTTTCAGTTGAACAACCAACATAAATTCAATATCCTGATACTATATTCAACTACCAGGTAAGCCTCCCTTCTTGGTAACTTACCTGAGACATTACAACTGGAATATTGTAGGGGATGCCACCTGTTTAGTGTCTATTTATGCTTTATGTTTACATTTTTCTTATATAGAAAGGAAAGAGATAGAGCAAGAGAAGAGCATACGAGTGCAGTTAACAAGATGTTCAGTCTGCAGAATGAAGGGGATGATCAACAAGGAAGCCGATACAGTGTCATTCCACAGATTCAGAAGGTGTGTGAAGTTGTTGATGGGTTCATCTATGTTGCAAATGCTGAAGCTCAGAAAAGTAAGCATTATCTTATTTTCTTTTTAAAAGCACTTGCTTCGCAGAACAAATACAAAATATTTTTTTAGGCTTTACTGGGCTTCTTGAGAATGTTATGTTTAATTTTATCAATATGATTCTATTACCATTAGTTAATAGTGGGTGCTCAAACCTTGACATGCATTAGGATCACCTGGGAGCTTGTTAAAAACAACTGCTGATTCCTTCTCAGGTACGTTGTGATTCATAGATTTGGATTGTGTCTTGGGCATCACAGTACAAGTTTTTAACTTGGTTTTTTAAACAAGCACCTACAGAACTTTGATGCATACTAAAATGGGATACTATAACTATGTGATACTATTTTGTTGTATACTTCTGCACTTCTTGTTATTGCTGTTTTGTCTGCTTTGGGCCCTATTCAAATAATTCCTGCAGATAACTGAAAATGTTTACCTTTGTTTTGATTACCCAAATAGATGTGTGGGGTGAAATGTTTAATTAAGTAGGTTAGTTAAGAACACTCTCTATGTTCTGAACAATTGCCATTCATAGTAATATATAGGCATGAAATCAGAACCTTTTTGGGCTAAAGCCATTGTTGTAATTTCTTCCTCAAATCACTATAAACAAGCTAGGGTATAAATATGTAATATATTGTCCTCACTCAGAACAAGGTAGCAGCCCAGTGGCGAAAGGGTTTAAAGTTTATGGTACGCTAAAGTTAACTATAATTGTAAAGCCAGATCTTGCTTAACTACTGACTAGTTGGACTTGACCTGGTGTATTAATGGCCTGGCAGAAGAAGCATGCCCATTTCCAGGAGTAAGTCCTCCTTACCTCAGTCTGTATTGTTTTACATAAATCTTCTAGCCTTAATTTAAAAATTTATAAAACACACATACAAAAATCAAAATGATATGATCCATTGTCAAGAGATAAAGCCGACAAATGAAAAATACATCTAGATATATCATAGCCAAATTGATGAAAACCAAAGGTAAACAGCATCTCGAAGGCGTCCGGAGCTAAAGGAAAGCTGCACTCCGAGGGTCAAAGGCAAGGACAGAGACTCCTGCGTGCGTGGCTGCCAGCTAGAAGGCGGTACAGAGAGATGTGTACGGTGTTGCAAGGGTGGGCTGGGGACCTTAAATCTAGCAAAGAAATCTTTTAAAAGTGAAGGAAGGCAAAATCAAGACTTTTTCAAACAAACGAAACCTGAGAAAATTCACTATCAGCAGATTTGCACAAGAAGAAATATTAAAGGAATCTCTTTAGGTAGAAGAATATACCTGATGGAAAATAGTATCTACAAAAAGAAATCAAGAGCCCTGCATGAAAACAGTAAAGCTATATGTAATTATTCTTTCTAATTTTAATTTTTTTATAACCATGTAAAGGAAAAATAGTAACAATATATTGTCGATATATGATATTTTAACTAAAATATATGATAACAATACAACACAGCACAGAAAGTAGGAAATGGAAATATACTGGTGTGATATTACTGCATATGTGAAATTGTATACTGTGTAAAGGTAGACTGTTATAAGCTAAAAATATGCATTGTAATTCTTTGAGCAACCTCTAAGAAATGTGTAACAGAGGCATGTATAATTATACATGTATAATTAACTATTAAATAAGCCAGTGGTGAGGTTAAAATGGAGAAGGCCTTGGGGGGAAATATGCTTTTTAGCTCATCAAGTTACTGACTGAATTCAGGTCCGAGTTGCAGAAGTGAGGACTGGTTTCCTTGCTGGCTGTCAGCTGGGGGCTGCTCTCAGCGTCTAGAGTCTGTCTTCCTTCTTTGCTGTGTGACTCTGTCTGTCTTCAGATCCAGCAATGGGGAATCTTTTGTACCAGGAAGAACCTGGTCAGCTCTCTGAGGACAGTATCCCTAATAGGACAGTGTAGCCTAATGATGGTAGTGATACCCCATTATATTTGCAAGTTCCCCCCACACTCAAAGGGGAAGGGATCATACAAGGATCCGAGTCGTTGGGGGTCACTCTAGAATTCTGCCTACCACAAAATGTCAGTGACTTATACGCTCCAGTAACAGGCAGAAATTGTCTGTTTGTATAAAAAAGCTATACCAAACTATATGTTTAAGTTTTTGAAATTAAGGGCTTTTCAAGGAAAGGTAGTGCTAGTTACAGAATTTGTGAGAGGAAAATATCTATATCAAAGTAGTTTTTTTAACTGTAGAGGCATCTGAATGATAAAATGACCCCCCTCCCTGATTTCACCTAAATACCTGTCCTTGCAAGGCTACTCAATATAATCTTATGACATATTAATAAATGAACAAAGCAATAGAAGAGGTTTGTTATGTTTGGATTCTGGTAATTTTTTGGTTTCCTTGTTTGGTTAGTTTATTTTTAAAGATTTTATTTTATTTATTTTTAGACAAAGGGGGAAGGAGGAAGAAAGGGAGGGAGTGAAACATTGATGTGTGGTTGCTTCTCATGCACCCCCAACTGGGGACCTGGCATGCAACCCAGGCATGTGCCCTGACTGGGAATCGAACCGGCAACCCTTTGGTTTGCAGGCTGGTGCTAAGTCCACTGAGCCACACCAGCCAGGACTGTTTTGTTAGTTTTTAATTTAATTTTATTATTTTAGAAATCATTGCAAGTCATGCAAATTAAGAGTTTTGACTACATTCCTTAGGACATGAATGGCAAGATGAATATTCTCGAATTATGGCAATGACAGATCCAGCTTTTGGATCTTCAGGAAGACCGATGCTGGTTTTATCTTGTATTTCTCAAGCAAATGTAAAAAGAATGCCCTGTTTTTATTTGGCGCATGAACTCCGTCTGAATCATCTAAACCACCCATGGATGGTAAGGTCCTCTCTTTTTTGGTGAGAAAAATCTTATTTTATTCTTCATGGTTTTTATTTGATTTTATTCTTTCCTACCCATTCTCTTTAATGAAACAGAGCAGTATTCTGAAGTCACTTATAAAGCTTAACTGATGGGAGATACTTGGTTGATGTCAGTAAGTCTCAGCTGACCATTTGCTCCCTTCTTGCCAATCCTGTCATGGATACAGTGATAAAGTAATTGGGAATTTTTTTTTTTTAGATGCAATTGTCATGTTTTTTTCTGCATTAATGTATTATGCTTTAAGGACCATCAAAAGTGTAGATTCTATCTTACAGTCTCTTGCTTTCCAAATTTTAATGATAAAATCTTCTCATCAAAAGAAGCCTTATATGAAAGCCCCTAAGGAAAATTAACATTGGAAATGCTTTTGCTGAAAAAGATTTTCTTCCTTTTTCTCCTTATATCTCCCAAGGAGCCCTGGAAACTGGACGACAATTTAAAAGCTACAAATAAAGGTGTACCTTCCTGAGACATGGGAATTTTAGCTTGCCATCCATCAGGAGTGGCAGTCTTAATGACACATTTTTGCAACAAGATGTCACAGTTATCAGTTGACTAGCTGAGTTAATTAAAAAAATGTTTTAGTTTTCAAGGTATACCTTTTGGAGGAATTTTTTTCTAATATATACAAACAAGTCATGGAAATGGTAAATTTTCCCATCCCCAAGGATAAGTAATAAGCCTCATGTTGGTAATAGTTATAGGATAGGAGATCATATACATATATATCTATTAATCCTCACTCGAGAACATTTTTCCATTGCTTTTAGAGGGGGGAAGGGGAGAGAGGGGAACATCGACTTGATTGCTTTCTTGTATGGCCCCTACTGGGAATTGAACCCACAATCTGGGTATGTGCCCTGACCAGGGAAAGGAACCCACAACCCTTTGGTCTACAGGGTGATGCTCCAACCAACTGAGCCATATCCGATCATGGTTTTTATCTCAGCTCTCTAGAATATAAAACTTGAGTGACTCATGGGATTTTTTTAGTCTTTTGGGGAGTTTTTTTGGTCTTCTTGAAAAATGCCCCTCATAATCATAACATTTTGGACTCAGTTTCTTACTGATAATGGTCTCTCTCATCTGTTCATAGGTCCAGGACACCGAAGCTGAAACTCTGACGGGTTTTTTAAATGGCATTCAGTGGATTCTTGAAGAAGTCGAATCTAAGCATGCAAGGTGATCCTCCTTTTAGACCTTGAGAACTGAAACCAGTTGACACGAAGGTCATGCTGTCAGTATTTGCTCAGTCAGCTCATTTTGTCCTGCCTTTTTGCAGGACAGCTTTATATTGTAGCTAGTACAATACAGCTATTGTAGCTGTATTGCAGTAGGCTTTACATTGTAGCTGATGTGTTTTTAATATAAATTTTATTTTGTACCTTAACAAATACAAGTAAAAGTTTCAATGCAAGCATTTTTAGCCTAAAAATGAACATTTTAAGTTTTTTTGATAATTTTTATATTTTCTGTCTTTTAAAAAATAATAAATTCTGGAAAAAATAAGTTTGTGCCTAACTCGTTCCTTGTAGTTTCTGTTCTTTTCAGTTTAAAGTTAGCCGTAGTGGGAAATAGCAGATTTGCTAAGCTTTCCGTAGGTTCTTTTTAAGAGTCCTTAATTGGGTTATCAAAAAAGAAGTTTTTATATATATTTAATGGGTATGAATATGCTGCTTAAAGACTGGAATATTCTAGAATTGCATTTAATATTATGGCCATACAACTTCTTTTCTGAAACAGTGGAAATTATATCATACTTAATACTAATTTAGTAAATATAACTTCCTGGAAGTTCTTGGTATTGTCAAATAACTTAGAAAAGTACTAAGGTACTAAAGCCAAATTTTATTTCATGGTCGTAAAGGTTCACGTGATCATATGATGTCCTTCTCACAAATTGCTTGCACTTTGCATAGGAAGCATTCTAGCCCTCCTATGTCATTGGAAATGAGGATTTTAAAGATTATAATGAAAAGAGCCTAGCATTCTTAGTGGTGCTGCACCCAAGATATAGCCTCCTGAGAAGGGAGCTCCTGCAGCTCAGGCATACTCATCCATGACTTAGCTTCAGCAGCAGCCTGTAGCTGGGGGCAGGATGAGAAATGTAGACAGTCCTGCTTCTCTTAGGAAGACTGCGAGAGGGACACCGTGTCCTTGACTGCCGCAGTCAAGGTTGGAGACCCGTCTTACCAAGTTGGAAGAGGGAAGGAGAGTGTGGGTCTCGGTTCAAATCCCACAGACACTTGCTATTCTTACTGAGTTTTAGTACATTTTTTAAAAATTTCCTTCATTTGCTATATGTTTTTAGTACCATTTACAGAGACTGGTTGTTTTTTTTAAATAATTTTCTTTTGTTTTCAAAGGAGCCATTCCATGGAACTCCTCAGGCTGTTATGCCAAAAGTGGATCCCCTTTTTTTTTAGTGTGTTTGAAAAGAACCAGCTTTGGGTTTAATGATTTATTCTGTATTTGATATCATTGGTTTATGTTCTATTCAATATCATTGGTTATATCTCTTTTTTAGACTTTTTAAAAATTATTTTATTCTTTTCTTGTTTATTAAGGCAGATATTTAGATTATTGATCCTTGTTCTTTTGTAAAAACACAGGCATTTAAAGCTATACATTTTTCCCTAGGCCCTCTTTAGCTGCATCCACACATTTTGATGTATTGTATATTTATTATTATTTGGTTAAAATCTTTTATAATCTCTTGTGATTACTTTTTCAACCCATGGATTATGTAGTGCTTTATAATATAATTTTATAATGTTATAATTTTAGTGCTTTTTAATCTTTATTTCCTAGATATTTTATTGTTACTGATATCTAATTCAATTCTCTATTTATCGGAGAACATACTCTAAAATTTTAGTCTTTTAAACTTTATTAAGACTTTCTTATGGACCATTTATACTCTGTTCTAGTGAATGTACGACATACATTTGAAAAGAGTTTATATCCTGTAGTTGTTTGGTTGAATATTTTATATCTTTCCTATCTTTTAGGTCAAGGTAGTTTGTAATTTTTAGATATTAATTCATAATTGATTCAACATAACAGGACTTCTCAGAACCTTTAATATGCTGATATAACATGAATTAAACAGTCATTTACTGTGGGGTACTTCTCATACTTATTTTACTTATTTAATGCTTAATCCCCTTTCCACTATTTAAGGATATATATAATCCTAAGAAATGACTTCATTTAGGTTTTATAGTTTACTTGCGTAGATATTTGTAACTACTATCATGACTTAAATATATACCTTTTCAATGAATGATAAATTCCTCTTTATCATGTCTTACTTTGCATTTGTGTTTTCTCCTTTTTTCTTCTTCACTAGGTTAGTTAGTGCTTTTGACTATATTATTGCATATTATTCATAACTTTTTAAATTTAATATTTTGCTTTTTTATACCTCTTAATGTCTGCTGTTATTTTTCTGTTTTTAATAATTTTTAATTTTTCAATTATAGTTGATGTATAATATTATATTAGTTTTAGGTGATCACCCTGATAAATCTAGTACCCATCTGACACCATACATAGTTATTACAATAATATTGACGGTGCCCTGGCTGGTGTAGCTCAGTAGATTAAATGTGGGCTGGGAACCAAAGGGTCGCTGGTTCAGTTCCCAGTCAGAGCATGTGCCTGGGTTGTGGGCCAGATCCCCAGTCGGGGGTGTGTGAAAGGCAACCACACATTGATATTTCCCTCACTTTCTCCTTCCCTTCCCATCAATCTAAAAATTAATAAATAAATACAAATAATATTGACTGTATTCTCTTTGCTGTACATTACTTCCCCATGAATATTTTGTAACTACCAATTTGTACTTAATCCCTTAATCTTTTTTACCCATCCCCCCAATCTCTCCATCTACCAACCTCCAAAATGTTCTCTGTATCTCTGTTTCCATGATGCCTGTTCATTTATCTTGTGTTTTAGGTTCCATATTGAAGTGAAATCATATGGTATTTCTCTTTCTATCTGACTTATTTCACTTAGCACAGCACCCACTATGTCCACCCATGTTGTTGCAGATGGCATTCATTTATTTATGGCTGTTTCATATTCTGTTGTACATATGTACCACTTCCTTATCTATTAATGGACACTTAGGTTACTTCCCTAGCTTGGCTGTTGTAAATAATGCTGCAATGAACATATGAATGATAGGTATGTATTGCTATTTTATTATTTCTATTTTTGATCTTCTCTTCTTAAAGAAGACCCTTTAACATTTCATGTCATACTGGTTTGGCCATGATGAACTCCTTTAGCTTTTTCTTGTTTGGGAAGCTCTTTATCTGTCCTTCAATTCTAAATGATAGCTTTGCTGGGTAGAGTAATCTTGGTTGTAGATCCTTCTCATCACTGAATATTTTATGCCAATCCTGGCTGGCCTGAAAAGTTTCTTTTTATTTTTTATTTTATTTTTTCTCCTTTAAATAGTTTTACTTTCTTTTTTTTATTAAATATTTTATTGTAGTTCAATTACAGTTGTCCCAATTTTACCCCTTTGGTCTCCTCCACCCACCCCACCCCCTGCTCCCACAGTCAATCCCCGCCCTCTTACCAGTGTACTTGGGTGATATGTACATGTTCCTTGACTAGTCCCATCCCCTTCTTTCCACCTTTATTCTCCTCTTTCCCTCTGGTTGCTGTCAGTGTGTTCCTCGTTTCCATGCGTCTGATGGTATTTTACTCATTGTTTTGTTGTTGTTAATTAGGGTCCGCTTATTTTTCTGTCTTTCACTGCCTGGTTTATTTTACTTAGCATAATACTCTCCAGTTCCAGCCATGCTGTCGTGAAGGGTCGGAATTCCTTCTTTCTGCTGCGTAGTGTTCCATTTTAGTTTTTGCCCTTTGAGTATGAGGTTGGCTGTAGGTTTCTTGTATATGGTCTTTACTATGTTAAGGTATAAACCTTGTATTCCCACTTTGCTGAGTGTTTTATCATAAATGCTTTATCAAATGCTTTTTCAGCATCTGTTGATATTATCACATGATTTTTATCTTTCATTTTGTTTATGTGGTGTATTATGTCTATCCATTTGCAAATACTGTACCATCCTTGCATCCCCAGGATGAATCCCACCTGATCATGATGTATGATCTATTTAATGTATTGCTAGATCCACTTTGCCAATATTTTGTTGAGGATTTTAGGGCCTGTAGTTTTCTTTCTTTGTTGTGTCTTTACCTTGCTTTGGAATTAGGATAATACTGGCCTTGTAAAAAGAGTGTGGAAATCTTCCCTTTTTTTGAATTTTTTGGAATAGTTTAAGAAGGATAGGAGTTAGCTCTTTAAATGTTTGGTAAAATTTGCTTGTGAAGCCATCTGGTCCAGCACTTCGTGTGCTGTGATTTGTTTGATTACTGCTTCAGGCTCACTAGTTGTTATTGGCCTATTCAGGCTTTCTTTTTCTTCTTGACTCATTTTTGTAAGATTGTACGTTTCTAGAAATTTGTCCTATTCATCCGGGTTGTCCAGTTTCTAGGCATAGAGTTGGTTGCAGTAATTTCTTAAAACCCTTTGTGTTTCCGTGGTATTAGTTGTAGCTTCTCTTTTATTTCTGATTTTATTTATTTGGGTCCTCTCTGTTTTTTCTTGATGAGTCTGGTTAAAGGCTTGTCGATATATTTTATGTTTTCAAAGAACCAGCTTCTGCATTTACTGATCCTTTGAATTTTTTTTTGTCTCTATGTCATTTAATTCTGCTGGGATTTTGATTATTTCCTTCCTTTTGCTCACTCTGGGCTTTGTTTGTTGTTTTTCCTCCAGTTCTTGTAGATGGAGGATTAGGTCGTTTATTTGAGATTTTTCTGTCTTCTTTAGGCAGGCCCGTATTGCTCTGAACGTCCCTCTCAGGACCGCCTTTGCTGTATCTCATATGTTTGGGGCTGTTTTGTGTTCATTTTCATTTCTTTCCAGAAAATTTTTGGTTTCTTGCTTGATCTCATTGTTAACCCATGCATTATTTAATAGCATGTTATTCAGTCTCCATGTATTTGAACGTTTTTGAGTTTTTTCCTTGAGGTTGGTTTCTAATTTCAAACTGCTGTGATCTGAGAAGATTGATATGATTTAAGTTTTTTTGATTTGTTGAGGCTTGTTTTGTGTTTTACTATGTGGTCACTTTTTGCAAATGTACTATTGAAAAGAATATATATTTTACTTCTTTGGGGTGGAAAGGTTCTGTATATATCAACTAATTCCATTTGATCTAGAGCATTGTTCAGTGCCACAATATTCTGGTTGATTCTTTGCTTGGAAGATAAATTGACAATGGGGTGTTAAAATATTCTCGAGTGAGTATGTTGCTGTCAATATCTTTCTTGAAGTCCTCCAAGATTTTCCTTCTATATTTAGGTGCTCATATATGTTTATAAGGGTTATATCTTCTTGATGGATTACTTCCTTAAGTATTACGTAGTATCCTTCTTTGTCTCTTTTTATGGTCTTTGTTATGCAATCTGTTTTGTCTGATATAAGTATTTCTACCTTAGTTTTTTTGTTGTTTGTTTGTTTGTTTGTTTTTGCATGTCTGTTTGCTTGGAACATTTTTTTTCCCCATCCTTTCACTTTCAGTCTGTGTAGATCTTTTGTTCTGTGGTGGGTCTGTTGTAGACAACATATATGCGGGTCATGTTTTTTTATCCATTCAAGTACCTTATGTCTTTTGATTGGAGCATTTAATCCATTTACATTTACATTAATTTATTATTGATTTGTACTTATTTATTGCCATCTTTTCCTTTTGTACTTGTGTTCCTTTCTTTCTCTTTTTCTTCATCTTAAAGCAGACCCTTCAGCAGTTCTTGTAGTGCTGGTTTGGTGGAGATGTATTCTTTTAGCCTTCTTTTGTATGTGAACTCCTTATTTCACCTACCATTTAAAATGAGAGCCTTGCAGGGCAGTGTAGTCTTGATTTCAGGCCTTTGTTTTTCATTACTTGGAATACTTCTTGCCATTCCCTTCTGGCATATAGTATTTCTGTTGAGAAATTAGCTGGTAGCCTTATTGGGGCTCCCTTGTATGTTACTAGCTGTTTCTCCCTTGCTGCCTTTAAGATGCTTTCTTTGTCTTTAAGTTTTGCCATTTTAATTATGATGTATCTTGGGGTTGGTCTCTTTGGGCTCACCTTGGTGGGGACCCTCTGTTCTTCCTGGACTTCCATGACTTTTTCCCTCATCAAATTAAGCTTTGTGTCATTACTTTTCAAACAGGTTTTTCTGTCCTCTGCTCCTCCTCTTCTCCTTCTTGTACTTCTATGATATGGATATTATTACATTTCATGTTGTCCTGCAGCTCCCTTAAACCCTCTTCAATCTTTTTGAGTGTCTTTTCATTTTGTTGCTGTATCTGGGAATTTTTTTTCTACCTTGTCTTCCAGCTCACTGATTTGATCCTCTGTTTCATCTAGCCTGATTTTAATTCCTTCTACTGTGTTCTTCATTTTCTCCTGGCTCTTATTGATAGTTTCTATGTCCTGTTTCTTGCCAACGTAGTTCACAGTAAGTTCCTTGTAGCTTCCTTGGAGTTCTTTGTAGTTCTCACTGAGCTCATTGAGCATCCTTATAATCATTATTTTGAATTCAGTGTCTGATGGTTTGCTTGCCTCAATTTCATTTAGCAATCTGGGGTGTCTTCCTTTCCTTTAGGTTGGGGTTGTTTCTTTGTCTCCCCATTTTAGTTACTCTTCTCATTTGTTTCTGCTTCTTAGATTGATCTGGCTTGACTCCCAGTCTTCATAGTGTGACCTTCTATGGTAGGAGACCTGTGGGACTCAGTGGTGCATTCTCCTTGATTGCCTGAGCCAGCTGCTATTAAAATGTTCTTTATGCCATTTATGTGGGCCCTCTGGTTGAATTGGGTCTTGGTTGTTGTTGGGGCATTCTTTGGTGCACACTTTCCTCTGGCTGGCTGGTTGGCTGGCTGAGTGTCACTCCACCCACCACATCTTGTATGCTGCTGTAGAGGTGCTGCTAGCAGAAGAACAACCCAGGAAACAAACCTACACCCACAAAAATGACCCCCACCCTCAACCACACTATCAACACAAATGAGCAAATATTAATAAAGGTGTAAAAAGGTTAAGATTATTATAAGAAAGTAAAAATAAATATGAGATGACTACCAAAGAAAAATGATTTTGACAGGGTAGAGGGAGGAGCAATAATAAGAGTATGGATAGAAACAAGGTGGTAAGAAAAGAAATTACATCATAAATAAAAAAGGGAGGAAAGAAGGCGTGGAGTAAGGAAAGGGAAGTGTATAGTGTGAGGTTTAAAATTTAAAAAAATACAGTGAAAAGGGGGAGGCTGGGATGGGAAAAATAAACAAAAAACTGTACTTAAAAAATAAATAAAATTAATTTAAAAATAATAAAAAAATAAATATTTCTGACCCACAGGGGGGAAAAAATACAGTGAAAAAAATAGGAACCAAGTTGGAGAAAAAGATCCACCACTGCAATATCAATGTCAAATGAGCAAAGATTAATATAGGCAGAATGGGAATAAGGAAAAAGAAAGAAAAGCTTAAGAGATGTGTAGAGGAAAGAAGTCATTTTGAAAGGATAGAGAGAGAAGAAATATTAAGAGTGAAGAGTGAAAACTAGGCTAAGATGTAAAAATTCCAATTTAAAATGAAAGGGTAGGAGGAAGGGAAAGTGGAAGGAACAGTAAAATTTGAGATTTGAAACAAAAAATAGTAAAGATCTGGAAATAAAATGGAAGACATGCAACAACAATCACCATATCAACAACCAATGAGCAAAGGTTGATAAGGGTGGAGAAAGAATAATGGTATTTTAAGAGTGGGAAAAAGAATGTGAAATCACTAATGATAAGAACAACAGTTTTGAGAGGCTGGGAGAAGGTAAAATGAAGAGAAAGGAGGAACAAAATATAAGATTTGAAATAAACTAAGATATAAAAACTAGCAAAATAATAGGCCCAAACTTAAAGGAGAAGAATGTTAAAAAGCTATACAGGAGAGAAAATAACAAAAATAGTGAAGAAGACGATGGTGGAATTAGTCTCAGTAGAATCCAGTGTGTACCATTGTCTTCTCATTCGTGATTTGCCTCTGGTAATATCAGATGGTGTCTTAGTCTGGCCCTAGGTCACCTCTTCCAGACTATAACTGATCCACAATCTGTGGCTGACTTCTTCAGATTTGGCTGGTCCCCACTGTTCTGTCCTGCTGGATCAGCCCAGGGCCCAGGTGTGGTTCATTTAATTACCTGAGAGGACTGCCAGTACCTTCTCTACCTGCCTCCAGAGTGGGCCTCTGGGTCATGCCTGGGGGGACACAGCTCCATCTTCAGGGAAAATAGTGGGAGTGTTTCCCCTCCCTCTGGCAACTCATCTTGGTCTGTCCCACATTCTTTCCAATAATGTGTGGTTTCTGGTGAATTAGCTGTCCATTTCCTGTGAGGGGACAATCTATGTGAAAGGGGCCGCTCTTTCCCAGTCGGCACAGAGCAGCTCTGTCTAGGTGCCGAGGCTGTGCAGGGCCATGAATGCTACTTGTTGCAACCGTCTCTAATCTCTCAGCTATGCCGGTTGCAGTTATAAGGGCCTGAGGAACGGTGTAGCTCATAGTGTCTGGTAAAAAGGGCCCTTTTGGAGCTTTTTCTTTCTTTTCCTGAAGAAATGCGCCCAGCTGTGGTTCCTGAGCCTGGCTTCGTTGATCTGCAGAGCCTATAATTTTGCACACGGGGGTTGGGCTCACTCCCCCCCCCCCACACACACACACACAGGGGACCTGCGTGGCTGCAGCAAATCTCAGGCATTCAGCTCCTGGCTGTCCGGTCCCCAGCCTGTTGCCCTCACAGGGTACTTGGGCCTGAACTCCCCCCTCTGTCCACTCCCCTGCATGCCAGCTGTGCTGGGTTGGGTCTCACAGTCCCTTCAGCATGACTCTATCCCTCTGAGTTTTTTTGTTGTCAGAGCCACTGTACGTACACATGAGCATGCACAAGCCAGTACCAGGTCTCCGCTAAGTCTTGAGTGTCTCCTCAGGTCCTCTTTTTAAAGAGTTTCTGTGTGGCCCCCACACTGCAGCACCTGGTTCTCTTCCTACCCTAAAATCACAAAGCTTCTCTTGGTCATGGCTGGCTATAGCCTGTCACAACCTCTGACAGTTTTAGATAAAGTTTCTCTCTCAATCTCTCCCAGATGGCACTGGGAAGAATCCCCAATGATACTGTAACCCAGGGCAGTGACATGGTGCTCTTGCTGCTCCCTCCAGTGGTTCTCAGCCTTGGAAAAGTATGTTTCTGCAGCCAGCACCTCCCCACCCTTCTATTTCTGCCCCTGGAGTTCATAGCTCCTGAGCCAACCACAGCTGCCTCAAATCTGCGCATCCAGAAGTGTTGGATTGGGCAGGGATGGCAGGAGTTGCTCCACTAGAAGAGCCTGGACCGCCAGCTCACTAGTGCCATGCAGGAGGCAGGCTCCTGCCCATTCACACATGGTCTCCACACTCTTGTCTGCATACGCACTCACACATGCTCTCACTCTCTGATGAGTTTTCGGAGTGATGAGTCACTCTCTGTGGTTTAGCTCCAAGACCAGTCTGGGCCTGGGAGCAAGGGGAGCAAGTGGATGGAGCTTCCAGCCATTCTGCAGACATCTTGGATCCTAGCCTGAAAAGTTTCTGTTGAGAAATCAGCTGACAGTCTTACAGAACTCTCCTGTAGGTAACTAACTGCTTTTCTCTTGCTGCTTTTAACATTCTCTCTTTGTCTTTGTTTTGCATTTTAACTATGATGTGTCTTGGTGTGGGCCTCTTTGGGTTCATTTTGTTTAGGACTCTCTGTGCTTCCTAGATTTGTATATCCATTTCTTTCACAGGTTAGAGAAGTTTTCTGTCATTTTTCACATAGCTTTCAGTTGCTTGCCCTCTGCTCCTTATGACATTCCCATGATGCCAATGTTGCTATGCTTGCAGTTGTCCCAGAGGCTTCTTAAACTACTCTCCGGTTTTTTAAAAATGATTATTATTTGCTATTCTGATTGGGCATTTTCTGCTTCCTTATTTTCCAATTGCTTGTTTGATCTCTGCTTCATTTACTCAACTGTTGATTTCCTGTAATGTTTTCTTAATTTCTATTAGCTTCTTTTTCATTTGTACTTGCTGCTTCTTTATGTTTTCTATCTCCATTTTTATGTTTCCTGTCTCTTGATTGACATTCTCCCTGAGATTACTGAACATCCTTATAACTAGTGTTTTGAACTCCGCATCTAGTAGAGGGCTTGTCTCCATTTTATTCATTTCTTTTTTGAAGTTTTGTTCTGTCCTTTAGTTTGAGACATGTTTCTTTGTCTCTTCATTTTGGCTGCCTCCCTGTGTTTGTTTCTAAGTATTAGGTACAGCTTCTGACTTACATAGTAAATGCCCGTTGTAATCCAGTGGCACAGCCTCCCAGATCACCTGAGCTGGGTGCTCCATGTCCACCCTCCCCCATCCCAGTGGACCGTGTGCCCTCCTGTGTTAGTTGAGTCTTGATTGCTATCAGTGAAAGAGAATTACCCCTGGGCCAGTCAGCTGTGAGGACTGGCAGAGATCACAGCAGAAGATCTGCTGTGCAGAGGCTGACCCTACGAAGCAGGACTCACTTCAGTGGGGCTCTGGTGCCTGCTGAGTCCACTCTCTGGGTGTGCTATTGTGGAGGTGTTTGGGTGGTGCTTTGGCACAGTTTGAAGCCTTCCACCTGGCATGCTGGCTCTGGGGCCTCTCAGGAGGTGCAGGCCAAGATAAGCTGCCACCTGTCCCCTGCCAGGGGCCACCCGGTATGAGCTACAGAGTGATCTGTAGATGACTACTACTTGTGCTGGGTGTGGAGGTGCCCAGGAGAGGCCAAGCTGTGAATGAAGGCCAGCTGCAGCCAGTCCTGGTTTGGGGGCCACTTAGCAAGAGTTACAGGGCACACCCAAGCCAGATGCTGCTTATTTGCAGTTTGTGAATCTCTGAGAGATTTTAGGAAAGTCTGGAGCACGAGACAAGACAGGTGGTTTGTATGGAAAAGCCACTGGTAATCTCTTGGGTGGGTCTGCAAGTTGGATGGGGTCGGGTTTCAGGGAATCACCAGGAACAGAGTGAGCCAGGTTGATGAGACTCAGATATGGCTCACACCTGTGTCTGCAGAGAAAGCAGGGGCGGGGGAGCCTGCAAAGGAACAAGGGCGTCTGCCAGCACTTCTCTCTGGGTAAAAGCAGCCCCTTCAGCCTTCATCCTGAAGCCAGATAATCCAGGTCCTTCCCATGTCCCTGGTGCCTTCTGCAAGTGCTGGCCAGCACTGGATGTCAGAGGCAGTGAATCTGAGTAAGTCTGTGTGCAGGCCCTTTAAGAGGAACTGCCTGGGACTCCAGTAGCCTTCCGTCTCAGCCACAGTCCCCGCTGGTCTTTACAGCCAGAAGTTTGGGGGCTTCTTGGCACTAGAACTCTTGGCAGGGGACAGGAGAACTGGTCTCGGGCTGGGGCCCCTGACTCCTCAGGTGGAACCTCTGCAGCCTAGATATCCTTCCTGATTTTTGACCACCGTGTTTGTGTGGTTTTGAGTCCCCTTTCCTCCTACCAGTCTCCATGTGGCTTCTTTATAACCCCTAGCTGTAGGGCTGCCATTCAGCTGGATTTCAGGAGTTCTGATGATGGCTGTCTTGCGGCTCAGTTGTCATTTTGATGTGGATGTGGGAGGATATGATGGCCACATTCACCTGTGCTGCCCTCTTGACTGGAAGCTGCCTTTGTTCTTCCATTATACTTAGGTTTGTTTTATTGTACTTTCTGTAGTTTTCTTTGTTGGGAATTTGTTTTCATCCTCTCATTTTATTCATATAAGTATTCTTTAAGGCTATGAATTTTCTTCTGATCTCTGTTTTTATTGTATTCCATGGATTCCTTCATATAGTGGGTTTTTAAATCATATTTCTCTAGAAGTTCTGAAAATTTCATTCCTTTTTTCCCAAAGAATTGGGAAGTTCTTCACTATGAATTGGCTCTTTTAGCATTATGAAGTAATCTTTTTGTCTCATTTAATGTTTTGAAGCCTAAAGTCTCCCCTGTGGGGTATCAGGACTTGGTATTTACTTGCATTTCCCAGACACAGCTTTTCTGAACCAGTTTAAGTGGGTCTGTTCACTGAATGGTTGGGTTTGATGGGCAGTTGGGTTTTACTATATGAGCCAGTTTGGAAATTTTTTTTTAAATTTATTTATTTATCTTTAGAGGAGAAAGGAAAGAGAGAGGGAGAGAAATATCAATGTATGGTTGCTTCTCGTGCATCCCCTGCTGGGAACTGGCCTGCAACCCAGGCATGTGCCCTGACTGGAAATCGAACCGCGATCTTTTGGTTCCCAGGCCCATGCTCAATCCACTGAGCTACACCAGCCAGGACTGGAAATGTTTTTTATTTAATAGGTTTTAGTTAAGTCTGTTTTATTTATTTATATGATTATTACATGTTATTTTAAATTTTACTATGTATTATATATATTGCATTTTTATGTTGCCTGTTTATATTTTATATGTTCTTTATCTTAATATTTTAATATTCACCATACATATTTAATACATATTAATATAAAATTTTATGTATTTTGTTTTGTTTGTATTTTTCATGGTGTTATCTTTGTACTAATATTTTTATTAATGCCCATCTTTAAGTAAAATGATTTTTCCCTTTTTCTCTATCACTTGCTGCTCATTTTTACCTCTCTATTTCATTTTCATTAGTTTGTCAGTTTTAACTTTTGCATCTGTCCCTTATTGTATTCTAAGCCCTTATTCCTTGGATGTCTAAGCTGTAATTCCTTGGATGTAATCAAATTTAGTCTTTATTTGATAGATTATTTGTTCTGCTTCTTCAGTTTTGTTCCTGAGTTCAGTCAACTTTCATTTTACATCTCCCTGTTTTTATGTTCATTTTTATTTTGAATTTTTAAATATATTCTTTGAGGTTTTTTTCATACATACCTGAAAATGCTTGTTTTGATACTGCTATTATGATTTTAAATAATTTTGTAATTGTAAAGGTAGAAGATATACTGATAAGTATATAAAATTATAAATATGTAAAAAAAAAAGAAAGGTGTATGCTGTGCATGGCATTTCATGTGTGCATTGTTTAGTTTAAAATGGTGTGTTGAAACTCAGTCCCACAGTAAAGTCACTTTATTTCACTTGCCTCCCAACATTTCCTTAAAGAGAAGTGGAGTTGCAGAAGGCGCATCTGGGTGAGGCGAGTGCCCCGTGTTGGCACGGGAGCCTCAGCCTTCCAGTGTCAACACTGCACAAAGGTGGAAGCCTCTGAACTAGAAAATGCTCAGTCTAGGCCCAGGGGTCCTACATTCCAGCTGGCACTTTGCCAACGGGCCAGGCCGCCCTCCCGAGTGCAGAGGTCAGTTACAGAGCGTGGCTGAGGGGAGCCAAGTGGAGGGTTCCAGAGTTACAACATTCACTCAAGTTCTTTAACGCAGATGCAAAAGATTATTGGATTCCTACAGGTTTTTTCTTCAAATGCTACAGGGGAAAGGGTTGCCTGACTTGGTCCAAATAACCTTCTCATTTTTAAACTCTGTTTTGCTTTGATAGAGTCAAACATCATTGAGGGAGACAAAGTTAACCCCCTTGACTTTTCATATAGATGGGTCTGGCAGAAGTAATGCCTGCTGGAGTGTGGTTGGTAGGGTAACAATATGGGTGTGATGATTTATAGTGTTGATTTGAACATTTCACCTGAAATGTCATTATGGTGTGCTTGAGTGTGACGCTGTTATGTTATATGCTTACGATTTTGTAATAAAAGATTGTGTAATTAAAAGGGCATTATTTGTGCTGGACCCTTTATTTAAGTCTTTAAAATAGCAGTTATTTTTACTTTGGAATAGTAAATTTAGAAATATTTTGGAGCGTAAATCTTCATGAAATGCTGTTAATCTATTTTTAATATGACAAATGGAAACAATGGAAAAATAGTCTATCGTGGATATTGTAGAATACCTTTTTTCTATTTCATTGGCATGCAATATATATATATGAATTTTAAATTAAGATGCTTAGTCATTGGAGCTGTATAACTGCTCTCCTCAAACAACAGGCCCTGAGCACCGCACTGACTCATGTAACCAAGGCACCCCTCACCTCTAGCCCACCCCTCTACCCTGAACTTCCAGTGAAGGGTTGCTTATTTGAATGCCAGCTGGTGGCCTGTTCGAAATACCACAAATAATAGAAACATTTGTAAACTACTCATGTTGCCTTTTTCCAGGGCACTTAAAAAGACAGGCTGTTACTCTTTACTTTAATCAGTTCATCATCATGGATCGTGATGAATATTTTTGTCAGAAGTGAAGGAGGGATGTTCAAAAGAGAGGCATCAGAAATTAGTTTTAGCTAACTAAATTCTTAATTACATCTCCAGCTGAAAGCTAAAACATAGACATTAACTGAGTAAGAAATGGATGGATATGTGCGTGTGTGTGTGTGTGTGTGTGTGTGTGTGTGTGTGTTTCTTCTCTGCTAGAGAAATTCTAGAGAAAATGGGCGAGGCTACATTGTTTTGACAAGACAGAGTTCACACATTGGCCAACGCGCGCTGTCTGAGACCCCCCTGAGACCTGCTGTGCTCTGCCCTGCCAGAGTAGACAGCGATTGCAGGGACGCAGCGCGCCTGGTCTGGAAGGCAGGTGGTGTTGGAGGAGAATTTAAAACAGGAGAAGCAGGTGAAAGGGTGTGTATTGTAGGGGCAGAGTCCTTTCGCTACGCCTTTTCTTTGCACGCATGCTCTGCTTACGGATGGTTTTGCTCACTCTGAAGTCCACACTTACCGTTTATATTGTATTCTAAATTTGATGTTAGGCGGGACATAATAGGGTTCCTACTTGAATGGCTCTGAAAGGAAAAATCAGCATTTCATTCATAATGTACAGACCACATAGGTTGAGAATAGTGAAAAAAAAAACAAAAACCATGATGCAAAGATTTATGTTCCTAGCCAAGATGGAAAGTCAATTCAGAGGGATGAGATTCACTCTTCTGTCTAAACAACAACAACAACAAAAATAAATAAAATTCACGAAACCACAGTTTTCAAGACTTCACTATTAGGCAGTAAAGGGTAGTGATTTCCTTCACTGTATGAACAAATGAGATGAAACCTACAGTTGCCCCAGCTTATTACCTGCAGATTTCCCAGTCTGCAAGGGAGAGAACCCAGACAAAACCTGGGGGTCTCCCTGAGTTGAGAAGATGAATCTGGGGCTCTGGGGGAGGCCAAGGGAGCAGGTATTCACAGGGCAGAGCATCCTGGAGGAGAAAGCCGTGCAGAGAGGGGGTGGGGTGGGGAGGGCTCTGGAGACTCGCAGTGTCCTCTGTGAGTCTTTGCCCGAGTGCTGATCAGTGTGTGTTGGGGAGGAAGCCACTTGAGGCTGGAGCAAGAATGTGGCTTTCAGAGGGCACCAGCCAACGGGGGAGGGGGATGTTGGGTAGATGATGCAAAGACGTTTTCCCTCACTGGTAGTGAGATCAACCCTAAACTAGATGCTGCTCTGGATCCTCCTAACAATGGGAAGCGAGACCAGAGTGGAACAAACTATTTTATAGTAACCTAACGGCATCCCAGAATAAAGTTCAAGATATTTATAGGAATGCGAAAATATACAGCACCCAACAAGATAAAATCCACAATGTCTAGCATTCAATGGAAATTTATCAGCACGCAAAGAAGCAAGGCACTATGATCCATTAGGAGGAAAAATTAATTAGTTAAAATTAATCCAAATGGGATACAGAAGATAGAATAAGTAAACCAAGACAATAAACAATATAACTATATTAGCTATGTTTAAGTAACAGGGGACAGAAGGGGAAGGGTCAAGTCAAGGGACATAGGATAGGACCCACAGACAAGAACAACAGGAGGAGGACTGACCGTGGGAGGTGGGCCGTGGGTAGGGCAAGGGAGAGTACTGGGGGGAAATGGGGATAGTTGTAACTGAACAACAATAAAAAATGCTTTTGATCTGAAAATAAAAAGCTGGAGTAAAAAAATGCTTTTTATCTGAAAATAAAAAGAAGCTGGAGTAAATAAAGACAGATGTTTAAAAAAGATCCGAATTAGACTTCCAGGGATGAAAACTACAGTGTGTGAAATGAGAAATGTACTGGGTGGGACTGATGATAGATTAGACATTTCAGAAGAAGTGGTTGTTGAACTAACTTGACTACATAGTAATCAAAACTGTAGAAACTGAATCACAGAGAAAAAATGACTAAAAACAATCCAAAGACAATCAGTGAGCACTCAATATTTCTTTACAGTAAAGACTTACTGGAAAGGAGATGAATCCTTTCAGGTTTTGCCTGCTTCCAAATGTCTTTATTTTGATTTTATTTTTAAAGGCTATTTTTTCCTGGATATAGAATTCTAGGTTAATAGTTTTTCTGTAAGTACTTTAAAGATGCCATTCCACTGCTCCCCCCTTTCATTATTTTTCTGAGAAGAAATCAGCCATTTTTCCCATTGTTGTGCATGGTATGTAATATTTCTTCTTTCTTTGATTTAAAGATTTTATCTTCACTGTTTAGATTTTAGCCGTACAACTATGATATGCGTAAGTGTGATTTTCTTTGTATTTACTCTCCTTGGGATTCCCTGGACTTCTCAGGTCTCTGGGTTGGTATCTTTCTTTCACCAGTTTTGGAAAATTGTCAGTTATTATCTCTTCCGATATCTCTTCTGCTCTGTTCTTTGCCCTTGTTCGGGGATTCAGGCTGCACAGATGCTGTTTTGGTTAGTGGATGGTCTCATCCTTCTCCTCTTTAAAATGGTTTTCTCTTTGTGTTTTAATTTGGATAATTTCAGTTCACTGAGTCTTTCATCTGATGAGTTCATCAAAATAATTTTTTATCTTTTAATTTCCATTTTTAGGATTACCATCTGATACCTTTTTACGCTGATAGCTTTTATCTTTATCCTAAAACTTCCCCTCTGTTCACACATGCCATCCACCTTTTCCGTGAGATTCCTTAACATATTTGTTATTGTTATGATTATTGTCTTCTTTGATGACACTTGCATCATATTCGGATCAAATGGGTTCCTCTCCTGAGAATAAGTCAGATATTTTTTCCATGTCTTGTATTTTTGACTGGTGGTCTGATACTGATAATAGAGCAATAGAAACAGAGGCAAATAGTATTTACCCCCAGAAACAGGGATATACCTACTGTCTGGCCACTAATGTGAAGAGCTGAGCCATCTAGTTCACAAGTTCTAGTTCATCAGGAAACAGGCTGGCTGTTTCTTTAGATAGATTTATTTCTCCTCAGGCTTCACACACTTTGTGCAAGGGATCAGAAAGTTCTTTTTGGCCAGACTCGGGTCCCTGGAGGGCTGGTGTCCGTTCCCCTGCGCTGCCGTCGGCCTCCTGCAGGTCTGATGGTCTGCATCTCAGAGGCACAGCTCTCATCTCTCCTGCTTCTGCCCCAGCCAAAGCCGGCCGCTGGTTTTACCCACCGGGAACCGCAGGTACCGGAAGGATTCTGTTTACCTCTGTGCTGCCTTCAAACTGCAAGCACCCCGTGCTTACACCCGGGGTGTGGTCTCTCTCAGCTCCCTGCCCCTCCTCCGGTCCTAGGTCCCCACTGCTCTCCACTCGCGTGTGGCCCAGAGAACTGGCCTCGGTTTTCCTTTTCCGCCCTCAGAGTTTATCAGGCCTGCACATCGTGCCTTGGCGGAACGCGTGCTCTCAGCATTCCTGCCCCGCTGCACTCCAGGCGGGTGCCCGCTGCCTTGTAAATAAAACGCAGCTGGTGCTGGCGGGTTTCCTTCTGCAGCTGAGCCTGGCCCACCACACCTCAGGGCCTCTGTGAAGGTCTGTGAGAAAGTGCTGGTAGGGGGCACGCGAGTAGGGGGCGCGCTGGCCTTCTAAGGATCCCAAACCATCAGGCCAGCCCACACTCGGTCTACAGAAAAAACACCTTCAGTTTTCTTCTTACCCACTTACTTGACAGCTTTCTCCTTTCTCACTGCTCTACCAAACAGGAAGAAAGAAATGCTGGGGCTTCTTCACTCCAGAGAGAGGTTTGTAGCATTCTGGGTTTGAATTCATTACACATTCCCTGCTTATTGGCTCTCTGATGAATTTTTAATGAACTATGATTTATGGGTTATCTGGCTTGTTACTGTTATGGTAGGAATGACATTCTCTTGTAACTTTCTGCATTTTAAGCAGAAACTGTAACCTGACTGTTTAGATATGAATGTTTACTTTCCCTTCCAACATTTTATATATATACAAATATATAAAATTTTATATACATATAAATATATAATATATGTATTTATGTATAAATATATAAATAATATTATATACTATATATAATATTGGCAATAGTTACAGTTATTGAGAAAAACTATTGACAAAAGTTATAGTTATCGACAAAAAGTTATTTTTATCAAAATAACTATAATTATTGGCAAAAGTTATAATTATTGGCAAACATTATAGTTATTGACAAAAACACTCTTGGAGTTCCTCTTTCAGAATTCTTAAAATCATTCATCATTATTTTGCATACTCTCGGTGGTAGAAAGTCTTGTAGAAATCCTATCTGCTTTAAAATAAGAATGCCATTTAAAATTAAGTTTATGAATAATGCTGATGATGCAATTCAGAAACATTTTTTTAGAAAAAAAGTTAATTATAAAACAATTGTGCTGCTTTTGTTATGCTTCTTTTTTAATCTTTTTTTAATTGATTATGCTGTTACAGTTGTTCTATTCCTCCCCTTCATTCCCCTCCACCCTACTCCCCCGTCCCCACCATTACCCCCCCTTTAGTTTATGACCATGTGTCTCAATTTCTTTAGATTCTATATTTCCCATGCTATTCTTGCCCCCCCATCTATTTTCTATCTATTGTCTATGCTACTTATTTTCTGTACCTTCTCCCCCCTTCTCCTCCTCCCACTCCCCTGTTGCTAACCCTCCTTGAGATCTTCATTTCTATGTTTCCACTCCTGATCTAGCTGTCCTTTTAGTTTGCTTTTGTTTTAGGTGTGGTTGTTAATAACTGTGAGTTTGCTGTCCTTTCACTGTTCATCTTTTTTAAACTTTTTTTTCTTAGATAAGTCCCGTTAACATTTCATGTAATAAGGGCTTGGTGATGATGAACTCCTTGAATTTGATCTTATCTGAGAAGCACCTTATCTGTCCTTCCATTCTAAATGAAAGTTTTGTTGAATAGAGCAATTTTGGTTGTAGGTCTTTGGATTTCATGACTTGGAATACCTCTTTCCAGCCCCTTCTTGCCTGTAAGGTCTCTTTTGAGAAATCCGCTGACAGTCTGATGGGAACTCCTTTGTAGGTGACTGTCCCCTTAGCTCTTGCTGCTTCTAGGATTCTCTCCTTCATTTTAATCTTGGCTAATGTAATTATGATGTGCCTTGGTGTGTTCCTTCTTGGGTCCAACTTCTTTGGGACTCTCTGAGCTTCCTGGATTTCCTGGAAGTCTATTTCCTTTGCCAGGTTGGGGAAATTCTCCTTTATTATTTGTTCAAATAAGTTTTCCATTGGTGGCTGTTCCTTTTCTCCTTCTGGTACCCCTATAATTCGGATGTTGGAGCATTTAAAGATGTCCTGGAGGTTCCTAAGACTCTCCTCATTTCTTTGAATTCTTCTTCTTACTCTTTTCTGTTTGGCCATTATTGGCTTTCTTCTGGCGTACTCCATTGATTTGAGTCCCAGTTTCCTTTTCATTGCTATTGGTGTCCTGTGCAATTCCATTCATTTCAATTAGTTTTGCCTTCATATGTCTGTCTAATTTGTGGCTATACTCCACCAGTTCTGTGAGGATCCTGATCACCAGTGTTTTAAACTATACGTCTGAGAGTTTTGCTATTTCTTCATCGCTTAGATTTATGGGCTCTGGGGCTTTGAGATCTTCTTGAGCCATTTTTGGTCTGTTCTGGCCCTTTAAGTGTGAGGAGCAGAGCCTTAGACTCCCAGGTCGCTGGGTAGTGACTCTGTATGTGGAGGCAGGGTCAGAGCGGGGAAATGGTGGCCCCCTCTGCTATTTCTTACAGCTGGGTGAAGAGCAGAGCCTTAGATTGTTCACCGGGGCGGCCCACTCAGAGTCGCTGGGTTATGACGCTGTATGTGGAGGCGGGGTTAGAGCCAGGAAATGGCTGCGCCCTCCGCTGCCGCTTGCAGCTGGGGTTGCTGGCTCTCGTCCAATTGCCCACTCCCTCGCTTGTCTATCCACACACGAATGCGCGACCACAGTCAACCCGCAGCCCTGCTCCCTCGCTGTTTCCCCGCGATTGCTTGCTGAGTTGCCCACCAGGTCCAACCCTGCGCCTGGATTCCGCGCGCCTGAGTCCGTCTGACCGAGTTTTCCTGTGCAACCCCGCTCTGCCAGCTGCTGGTTCCTCCCCTTACCGGTCAGGCTGAAGAATTTGTTGTTATCAGACTTCCGAAAAGTTCAATTTTCTGTGTTCTGGCTGTGTTTTCTGTTGCTATTATTTAGTTGTCTCTAAATTTGGTTGTGTGAGGAAGCATAGCGTCTCCACCTATGCCTTCATCTTGGCGGAAGTCCTCTGTTAGGCTTAATTTTATTTATTTACTTAGAGGGGAAGGGAGGAGAGAGGGAGAGAAACATCATGTGCTTTTGTATCCAGAGCCAGGGCTGTTATGCTTCTTTTAAGCATCTTTTAAAGGCAGTTTCGTGCAACCACTTCACACTGGTTGTGGGTGACGGCAGCATCCCTGACAAGAAAGATGCATCCGTGGTGGCTGCCCAATCACACGGCGGGCATCTGAACCCAACCCAGAGCAACATACAAATGTGAGTAGTGACATGGGACATGGGACATGTTCCTGCTCACATTCTAGCCTTGAACACCTGGCTTTAAAGTTACTCGAAAATATTTCAGATTTTAGTGCTTACAGATAGATAATATACTATGTAATCTGCCACTTCATGGGTTTGTGGGGTTTTTTTGTAAATGTAAAAGTAGATTGATTGTTTTTTCCTAGCATGCTTGAAAACGTACCATGGTCATTCTCATCTTGTTTCCAATGAAATCCTTTAGGAGAAAGAGAGATACATTTCATTCACAAAAATAAACGTGGAAATTTTTGCAGAAAATGGAGTGCCTCCGAAAAGTGGTCTTTACAGAATCGGATGTGGCCCCGCTGCCCCAGCAGAGGGCAGCACTGTGTGGGAAATCGGAGGGCCCTGGGAGAAGGCTTCTGAACGTCTGCCTCTCGTGCTGGAGCCGGGCTAAAGTGTTGACAAACATTTCTTTTCACTGAATCTTACACAGTTATGAAATGATGCAATAGTTTCTTTTGAGGCTGAGTATCTTGACTGTTTGGTCGCATACCAAAACGTAAGGATACGTAATAATAATGACGTACTGCACATTTTCTGTCTTCCACGTAAGATACAATTTTTAAAAATTTTTTTTATTGATTATGCTGTTACAGTTGTTCTATTCCCCCCTTCATTCCCCTCTACCCTACCCCCCCCATCCCCACCATTACCCTCCCTTTAGTTTATGACCATGTGTCTCAAGTCCTTTAGATTCTATATTTTCCATACTATTCTTGCCCCCCCCATCTATTTTCTATCTACTGTCTATGCTACTTATTTTCTGTACCTTCTCCCCCATCTCCTCTTCCCACTCCCCTGTTGCTAACCCTCCTTGAGATCTTCATTTCTATGTTTCCACTCCTGATCTAGCTGTCCTTTTAGTTTGCTTTTGTTTTAGGTGTGGTTGTTAATAACTGTGAGTTTGTTGTCCTTTCACCGTTCATCTTTTTTAAACTTTTTTTTCTTAGATAAGTCCCGTTAACATTTCATATAATAAGGGCTTGGTGATGATGAACTCCTTGAATTTGATCTTATCTGAGAAGCACCTTATCTGTCCTTCCATTCTAAATGAAAGTTTTGCTGGATAGAGCAATCTTGGTTGTAGGTCTTTGGATTTCATGACTTGGAATACCTCTTTCCAGCCCCTTCTTGCCTGTAAGGTGTCTTTTGAGAAATCTGCTGACAGTCTGATGGGGACACCTTTGTAGGTGACTGTCCCCTTAGCTCTTGCTGCTTCTAGGATTCTCTCCTTCATTTTAATCTTGGCTAATGTAATTATGATGTGCCTTGGTGTGTTCCTTCTTGGGTCCAACTTCTTTGGGACTCTCTGAGCTTCCTGGATTTCCTGGAAGTCTATTTCCTTTGCCAGATTGGGGAAATTCTCCTTTATTATTTGTTCAAATAAGTTTTCCATTGGTGGCTGTTCCTTTCCCCCTTCTGGTACCCCTATAATTCGGATGTTGGAGCATTTAAAGATGTCCTGGAGGTTCCTAAGACTCTCCTCATTTCTTTGAATTCTTGCTTCTTGACTCTTTTCTGTTTGGCCATTATTTGCTTTCTTCTGGTCCACTCCATTGATTTGAGTCCCAGTTTCCTTTTCATTGCTATTGGTGTCCTGTGCAATTCCATTCATTTCAATTAGTTTTGCCTTCATATGTTTGTCTAATTTGTGGCTATAATCAACCAGTTCTGTGAGGATCCTGATGACCAGTGTTTTAAACTGTGCGTCTGAGAGTTTTGCTATTTCTTCATCGCTTAGATTTATGGGCTGTGGGGCTTTGAGATCTTGCGCCATTTTTGGTCTGTTCTGGCCCTTTAAGTGTGAGAAGTGGTGCCTTAGACTCCCAGGTCGCTGGGTTGTGACGCTGTATATGGGGGTGTGGTCAGAGCGGGAAAATGGCGGCGCCCTCTACTGCCGATCAGGCCGGTCCAACCGCCCACTCCCTCGCCTGTCCGCTCGCGCACAAATGGGCGACCACAGTCAACAGGCAGCATCGCTTCCCCGCTGTCTCCTCCGCGGTCGCTCGCCTGGTGGCTCGCTCGGTCGCTCACTAGGTCCAACCCTGCGCCTGTATTCCACGCGGCTGGATTCTGCGCCTGAGTCTGTCTGACCGAGTCCTCCTGTGCAACCCCTCACCAGCCGCTGGTTTCGCCCCTTACCCGTCAGGCTGAAGAATTTGTTGTTAACGGACTTCCGAAAAGTTCAATTTTCCGCGTTCTGGCTGTGTTTTCTGTTGCTAATATTTAATTGTCTCTAAACTTGGTTGTGTGAGAAGGCACCGCACATCCACCTATGCCTCCATCTTGGCGGAAGTCCAGATACAATTTCTTTTAATTCCTCTAAATGTTCTCAAAACAGCCTCACGTTTGGGAGTTTTCAGGACTTATTGCACCAGTCCCTGCTTGAGTGTTCTTACATTTCCTGATACTTGGAATGCCTGTTATGGCCCCATTAAGGCGTTCAGTTATTACCTTTCTAGACTGTTTTCTTAAGCTTTTTATTCATTTCAAAGCTTTTTTTTTTTCATCTGTTTAGCTCAGACCCAACAAATGTATTATTTTTGAGCATTTTCTAGGTGCAGTCTCCTTTGCAAACGCCTTGGTCCCCAGCCGAGCTCAGCTGCCCTTTTGTCCCTACCTGGCTTGGTGGTGCCTGCGTGTGTGTCCCTCCCTCAGACCCAGCACTTGGAGGTGGGTGCCCCCTGCAGTCACAGCTCCTACACTAATGGCGCTTACTTCTTTGTCTTTTCTTATCATGAATATATATGTACTTACAGAACTGTTCATAAAATATACCTGTACTGTTTAATGAATACTTACAAAACAAACACTTGTGTAACCCCATTAAAAAAAATAGAACTGTGGCAGCATCCAAGAACACTCACCTAGTTTGTGGCTTCCTCCCCATTGTAATCCTATCCCTTCACCTAGAGTATCCCCCGTTCTAGCTTTGTGATAATTTTGAGCATTTTCTAAGTGTAGGCTCCTCTACAGATGCCTTTGTCAAAATGAGAATCATACCTTTTTTCATTATGCTTTTATAACCTATGTATGCATCCCAAGACAATGGTCTGGTGTGCCTTTGAACTTCACATGAATGGAATTACTCTGTTGCAATGATTTGTATCCATCTTCATCTGTTCACTATTGTGTTTGTGATGCCACCTACACTATACAGCATTTGGCTCTGTCCTTTTGGTAGTGATATGCCACACTGCTCATTGTCCAAACACTTCACAACTCAGTGGTTCTCCTGTGAGGGGACGTTCAGGTTGTTTGCAGTTTTTGGTTACTATAAATAACGCTGCTACAAGGATTCTCACACGTGTACGCTGGTGCATGTGTTTACATGTTTTCAGGTAGTTGCTGGCATACTTTAACATCTCTTTAGCGAAACACCTCTTGAATTTAGATATCCAAACTTTAGAATGTAGGTGTCTTTGCAACACACTTATCAGCTGATATTTTATGTGAAAAAATTGTATTTCTGTCTCCAACCTCAACACTCGATTTTAAGCAAGACAGTGTGTATGGGGACTGGGGGACAGCTGAGGGGAAGTCTTAAATTATATTCCAAATAGAACTGTTAAATATTAATGTTTTGAAAGGTGCAGCCTGAGTCAACAAGGGGCATGTGCAATGGTTAATTACCTGTGTCAGCTTGACTGAGGGGTGTCCTGATGCTTGGTTAGACATCGTTCTGGGTACATCAGAGAGGGTGATTCTGGATGAGATGCACGTGTGACTAGATAGACTACTGTGATAAACAGGTTGCCTTCTCCACTGTGGGTGAGCCTCACCCACTTCCTTGGAGCCTGCACCGAGCAACAGGCTAGCAAAGGAAATTCATGCTCTCTGTCTCTCTTCCAGCTGGAATTGTGGTCTTCTTACGGCCTTCAGACTTGGACTTGGGCTGGAACTATACCATTGTCTTCCCTAGTCTGCAGCAGATTCCTGGGGCTTGACTACAGATTTTTGCACCCCTCGGTCTCCTTAATCATGTAAGTCAATCCCATGCAATAAATCATATAACAATTGGATATTATATATATATCTACGTGGTTGTTTCTCTGGAAAAGCCAGACTAATCGAGAATGTTTCTGCTATATGAAGCAGCTGTTTGAAAGAGCCATATTAATCATTTAATGAACATTTCAGTCATTTTACATCTTAATATAACAGCTCATTACTTGTATATATAGGCACTTTACTGTGAATTAGTTATGTTTTAGGAAGTTGGTTGAGGCTGTGAGTTGATATATAAAGCAATATAATTTTCCTTATTTAAACTATTGAGAAATATGCTGTAAATTAGCATTTATTTTTTAAATGTCTAATTTCACAAACAGATTTCTGTTTTTAAGTGGAGAATACGTAACAGGGACACTGCTATACGTAAAATGGAAATGCCGGGTAATGGATTGTGGGTGTTCTAGACTTGGCCGGCTAATGCCAGGTTGATTTCCCCCCAGGTGGTACAATAGTCCCACCAGGTGTCCCTGGGAATTCTGTTGCCGACATCCTCACTGACAGGGGGAACCAAATATCCCAAGTTTTGAGAAAAATTGTACTTTCGAGGGAAAATGCCAGTTACAAAACATAAAAGAATTGTAGAATGGGAAAGAAATCATTTCACAGATCCAAATGATAACAGATTAAGGGAGGGATTTTTAAATGGTGTCAAAATCATGAAGTGAATGGTGGATGGGAAACTGGCCATTGGTTAATCGCTAAAAGGAAACCTCACACATTATTCTTTAATCACAAGGGGAAATACTCACCTGCACACGGGAGGGAAAAGAAAGTCACTTAGTAGAAGACCAATCACTTGTCACATCACTGTGGCTGTTAATCAGGTGTTATGTGCCTTTTGATATACAATGCCACATTGAAATATAATGTACACATCATTGCCTATGATTTATTATAGGCAAAGATATTTAAATTAGATTTATTGAGGCTGTAATATAATGTACAATTTATAAGAAATGCGGGACAGACTAAGGAGTTCAATGGCAGCATAGCAAAGAAACCAGGCAAGTCCAGGCTATTCTGCAGGAGACCACTGGGCTGGGTTTTTTAAAAAGTCGGAAAACTGTACTTGAACAACAATAAAAATAAAAATAAAATAAAAGTCATCGTCATGGAAAAGAGGTTGTGATTGCTTAGAAAAAACTTGAGGGACATAAAATCCAGATGTAAGTTTGATCCTATATTTGATATTTAAGTGGACAAACAAGCTGTAAGAAATATTTTTTGGATTAAGTGGGGAATTTTGAACATAGTACTAAGACCTGGAAATACAGGTATTAGGGTAATTAGTTGTGGGGGCTCTGATGAAGGACTGATTTAGTTACATTTTTATGATTTTCTACAATGTGTATGTGCTGCTTTTGTAATAATTTTTAAAGATCACACACTAGATAAAAAAATTAATGGGCTGGTTTTTATGATTGATTAATTTTTAATGGAGTATATTTTCTTGTAAAAATTAATGTATAAAAGACAACTGTTTTCTGCCAAATAATAATTCATGCATGATTATCATCTTATATAATAGATAATCTCATTGGAAATAATTATTGCCTTGATCGATATTAAGAAGACCACTACATAGGACCACAGTTAATCTAGAGTTTTCTTCCATCTTGTGTGTGTATTTTAGTATAGTTCCTAAAATGGGTAGACTGTGTTTTTCTCTTTTCTTCTAATGTTTTGTAGTGTTGGCCCCCTAGTTTTTATTTTTGTTATATTCAGTTTATTAAAGCAGAAATAAATTAAGATAAATTATGAAGTTTATCATCAATGGCAATCTATAATTATGAATAGTTTTTATGCTCTAGACACTTCATTTTACTTATATGTATTTTTAAAAACATGCACCTCTTCTTTCTCATCCTGTACCTTGAAAGCCTGGAGCATAAACAGTTTTCTTGCATGTTCCCATCAGAATCTTTTTTGCTGGTTGATTTAATCACAAAATGAGGATCAGATAATTTTGGTGCATGAGTCAGCCAAACACGTGGACAGCAGCATATGGACAGCCGTGACCTGACAACTCTCCGCTGTGCAGAGCTGTCCCATGCATTGCAGGGTGTTTAGCAGAACCAGCGGCACACACACCTCAGCCGTGACAATCAAAGGAGCCTCCAGACATGGCCAGTTGCCCTCCGAGGGGCAGAACACCCGCCATAGGAGACCCACTCAGTTCTGTTAATGATGCTGATGGCGTTAGTCTGTTTTTCTGCTTAATAGTCCCTTGTAGACGGTTCCATAGTGCTGCTGCTGAAAAAACTCATGCTAATTGTTGACTGCGTTGGGTTTGTCTAAGGCGGGTGTCGAACCCACTGAAGGTGAGTGTGGGGCGGGGTCGTGGAACCCTTGCTGGGAACCAGGAGCTGAAGCTGGAAGGACAGGTGGAGTTAAGCAGGCAGAGGAGCCGGCTGTGCTACTGGACGTGCGTGCAGAGTGCTCTGGGAACGTGGAGGGAAAAGTCCAGTTTGGGGGGGACAATAAGGAGGGGCACCCCAGACCATCGTCGGGGAAGGCTTCTCAGAGATGCTTGAGCTAAGTCTGAAAGGAAGATTCGGAGGTTGTCATGTGAACACAGGGATGTATGGGTGAGGTCAAAAAAGTTCTTGAATTTTATTTTCGAACCGAGGTCAGCAACTCTGCCGAGAGTCATCTGTAGAAGTGGTTTAATCAGTCGCATGAGATAATAGTCAGGTCACAGCACAAAAGACTGTGCCAACAGTAATTCACTTGCCCTGCAGGCGGTCATCCTGTTTTTAAAATTCACATGTTTAATAACATTACAGAACTCAGTTGCAATGATGAATGTATGAGGCTATCATTACAGCTTTAATTTCTAAATTGTGGGGAATTTTCCAGACATATTTCTCTTACTGATTTCTAGTTTAACTTTGTTACAGTCTAAAGACATACTTCATATGATATGTATTCTTTTAAATTGGACAAAGTTTGTTTCAGGGCCCAGAGTACAGTCCACCTTGTCGAACGTTCCATTTGCACTGGGAAGAAATGCTCACTCAGGTGTTAGACGGCGCGCCCTGGAATGGAGCGGCGTTATGTGGGCAGATTGGTTGCCAGGGTTGCTTACGTCCCTCTGTCTTTACTGATGTCCCGCCCCCTCGGAGCAGTTACTGAGGGGAGTGTCCAAGTGTCAGACCGCGCTTGTGGGTTTATCTGTTTTTCCTTCCGGAACGATCAGTTCTTGTTTAGTTTATGTTGAGGTTGTGCTGGTAGGGACGTGCACGTGCAGAATCGGAGAGTTGACCCATTATTATTATTATTGTTGTTGTCATTGTTGTTATATAATTTCCTTCTTAAACACTGATAGAATTCTTGTTCTGAAGTACGTTTGTGTGGTATTATTATAGCCACTCCAGCTTTCTTTCACTGATGTTTGCTTGGTATATCTTTACTTGTCATTTTACTTTTAACCTATATATGCTTTTATATTAAGGGGACTTATCGTAAATAGCATATTTTTTAAAATGCAACCTGACAATCTGTTTTTATTGATGTTTGGATCATTCACATTTTGTCATTATTGATATGGTTGTATTAAAATCTGTAGTCTTTCCCTGGCCAGGTGGCTCAGTGGGTTGGAGCATCCTCATGTTTACCAAAAGGTTGTGGGTTCGATTCCTGGAGAGGGCACATGCTTAATTTTCAGGTTCTATCACTGGTTGGGGAGCATATTGGAGGCAAGGGGTTGAGTTTCTCTCTCACATCAGTATTTCTCTTTCTGTCTCCCAAGTCAATATATAAAAACACTATATCCTCGGGCAAGGATTAAAAAAATAAAAACATTTAAAAATCTACAATCTTGCTGTTTGTTCCATCTGTTCACTTCTTTTCTGTCTTCCGTTTGGTTAATTGAGCATTTTCCTTAGGCTGGCATTTTATCCTCACTACTAACTTATTATTTATATTTCTTTAAAAAATTTAGTATTGCTCTAGAGTATACAATGTATATTTTCAATTAATCCGAATATGTCTTCAAATACTATTCGCTTCATGTGTAGAATTTGTTTTTTCATTATATAGCACCGATTTTAAAGGAGGGTACCATCATATCTACCACTAGTTACATTTAAAATTCTGAACCCTATAACCTTAGACTGTGCCTAGCAAATCCTTAACAACTGCCTAAGGGGCGGGGGGGGCGGCTGGGGGAAGAGCCTTTATTAGTGCATCTGACGATTTCCGTGGTGTGAGTGCTCCAGCCGTGCCTGGTCTGGCTGCCTGGAGCTGCGGCTGACTGCGGACCTGCGGGGCCAGCAAGCACAGGCCTCGCACCCAGCCCGGCGCAGGCGCCTGCGCACACTGCTTCGTCCCGCCCAGACAGCCCCTAGTGTCGCTAAGATCTGTCTTTGGTTTTTGGTTACTGTTTATATTTCTTTTTTTTTTAATTTATTTTTTTAAATTGATTATGCTGTTACAGTTGTTCTATTCCCCCTTCATTCCCCTCCACCCTGCCCCCCCTCCCCACCATTACCCCCCTTTACTTTATGACCATGTGTCTCAAGTCCTTTAGGTTCTATATTTCCCATGCTATTCTTGCCCCCCCCCCCCTATTTTCTATCTACTGTCTATGCTACTTATTTTCTGTACCTTCTCCCCCCATCTCCTCCTCCCACTCCCCTGTTGCTAACCCTCCTTGAGATCTTCATTTCTATGTTTCCACTCCTGATCTAGCTGTCCTTTTAGTTTGCTTTCGTTTTAGGTGTGGTTGTTAATAACTGTGAGTTTGTTGTCCTTTCACTGTTCATGATTCTTTCACTTCTTTTTTCTTAGATAACCTTAACATTTCATATAATAAGGGCTTGGTGATGATGAACTCCTTGAATTTGGTCTTATCTGAGAAGCACCTTATCTGTCCTTCCGTTCTAAATGAAAGTTTGTTTGCTGGGTAGAGCAATCTTGGTTGTAGGTCTTTAGATTTCATGACTTGGAATATTTCTTTCCAGCCCCTTCTTGCCTGTAAGGTCTCTTTTGAGAAATCTGCTGACAGTCTGATGGGGACTCCTTTGTAGGTGATTGTCCCCTTACCTCTTGCTGCTTCCAGGATTCTTTCCTTCATTTTAATTTTGGCTAATGTAATTATGATATGCCTTGGTGTGTTTCTTCTTGAGTCCAACTTTTTTGGTACTCTCTGAGCTTCTTGGATTTCTTGGAAGTCTATTTCCTTTGCCAGATTGGAGAAATTCTCCTTTATTATTTGTTCAAATAAGTTTTCCACTGGTGGCTGTGCCTTTCCCCCTTCTGGTACCCTTATAATTCGGATATTGGAGCGTTTAAAGATGTCCTGGAGGTTCCTAAGACTCTCCTCATTTCTTTGAATTCTTGCTTCTTGACTCTTTTCTGTTTGGCCATTATTTGCTTTCTTCTGGTCCACTCCATTGATTGAGTCCCAGTTTCCTTTTCATCGCTATGGGTTTCTTGTGGAATTCCATTCATTTCCATTAGTTTAGCCTTCATATGTTTCTCTAATTTGTGGCTATAATCAACCAGATCTGTGAGGATCCTGATGACCAGTGTTTTAAACTGTGCGTCTGAGAGTTTTGCTATTTCTTCGTCGCTTAGCTTTATCTCTGGGGCTTTGAGGTCTTCCTGCGACATTTTTGGTCTGTTCTGGCCCTTTAAGTGGGAGAAGCGGCGCCTTGGACTCCCAGGTCGCTGGGTTGTGACGCTGGTGGGTTGCTCGGTCGCTCACTAGGTCCAATCCTGTGTTTGGAACCCGTGCGTCTGGATTCGCGCGTCTGGATTCCGCGCCTGGGTCCGTCCGACCGGAGTCCTCCTGTGCAATCCCTCACCAGATGCTGGTTTCGCCCCTTACCAGTCGGGCTGAAGAATTTGTTGTTAACGGACTTCCGAAAAGTTCAATTTTCCATGTTCTGGTTGTGTTTTCTGATGCTAATATTTAGTTGTCCCTAAACTTGGTTGTGTGAGAAGGCACGGCACATCCACCTATACCTCCATCTTGGCGGAAGTCCTGTTTATATTTCTGGGACCTACAACTTTTAATTCTTAAGCTTTCCAGTATCCAAGGAGTCTGCAGCTACATGGTCTACCCCTTTGCAAGGTTATCTTCTCTTACTGCTAAAGACTTCAAGGTCATTAAAAATGACCATATCCCCTTCATAGGATCCCTTTCCACCTTCAAAAATACCACGAGAGGCTCTCACATACCACTTTGTATGAATTGTGTGTGGAGCAGTGCTGGACAACACACCACAAGGATGTGCATGGAGCCCTTCTGCAGTTTGAAGTTGTCGGTGACAGCTAGCTGGAGCTGGCGGCCCTGCCCTGCCCTTGGGGCTTAGAGCAGATTTAGTTCAGGGAAACAATCCGTCCGGATTAGAAAGCAGTTTGTGCTTGTTTTCTTACCAGGAGAACGTGAATCACTGGGTGGGTGTAGGTTAGCCAGAGGTCTGTGTTTTAGGGATCTGAAAATAGCTGCCTTGTTGTTTGCTCACTTCTAAACAGTCACCAGCGGTCTCAGTGTGGGCCAAGTGGTGACTGTGGCCTCCCAGGATGAGATCCTAAGCTGTTATTTACAACAGGATTGGGAAAAGAGAACAACACGGAACATGCAGTACTTTCTGGAAGACTCTGTTTTGAGACAGTCATGAAGAGTAGTTCAATTCCAATGTCTCTCTATAGAATGGAGAGGTCGAATCACTCATGGTAACTTCTCCATGACATCGACATAAATTTTTTGTGAGATGTGTGTGTAGCAGAAAAATCACAATGCTCCGTTCTCGGGACTGAGGACTCACATGTTGAGACGAGGAAGGGTCATGGAGAGGCTACAGTATACATCAAAGATAACATTTTGAATAATGGTAACCTTGACTGAGCAAACACACAGGTTAGTACTTTCTTGTGTTATCTTTTCTCCACATTCCAGGATGAAGAGAGTAAAAAGGGAATTGAAAGGCTCTTAGAGCTAATTTCTCATTCCTTACTCCCTTTTTTAAAAAGTCTCTGTCTAGCACAGTGCCACCAGTTTATCAGCATTCTTCAAGAGGGTAATTGGACCATAAAACACATCTTTATGATAAATAAAAGTATGTAAGCTGGAATTGTAAATCATTTAAATTTCCGTGGGGATGGTGATTCCAAAACACTCCTTAGTGAACTAGTGTCACTATTAATCACCTTTATAGCTAAGAAATTCAGGCCTTTTTTCTCCCCCAAATATACACTTTTCTTTTTCTTTAAGTTAAAGAATACTTACTTAGATTTATCCTATTAACAACACCTTAAATATGGAAGAACCATTGTAAGCTACACTATAGTTACTGCCCATTTTTGTTTCTTTTAAACCATGTATTTTTTTAGAGATAAAAGGAATTAAATACTCATTTTAAATCCCAGTCATAAAAAAGACAACAGCTGTGTCTAGAGCAGTGAAAATCACAGAGACAGAAGTGGACTGGTGGGTGCCAGGGGCTGGGGGCAAAGTCACCTGGCAGTCATGTTGAATGGGCACAGAGCTTCAGTTTTACAAGCCAGAGGGTTGTGGAGATGGGTGGTGGCATGTATTAAAATATATTTTATACCACTAAACTGTACATTTAAAGATGGTTGAGATGATTAAAAAAATGAGAAAATGTAGTAAGACCTAAATAGAAAAGAAAAATTAATCATGACTCCACCACTCAGAGGGAAGTACTGTTAACATTCATAGTATTTTCTGCATCTTTTCATGATATACACATTTTTTAAAATTGGAATTATCCTGCACATACAGTTCCCAGTGCTAACACTGCCACCATGAACATAGGAAAGTCTTTTCCTGTCCTGTAAACATTTGGGCTCTCTAGTCATTGTTTGCTGAGTCGTAGACTGTCACAAGGATCCTTCATAAACTTTACCAGTATTGACGGACTGTAGGGTGTTTCAAACCCTTGGTCTAGGCTCCGCCCTCTACGGCCCCCAAGATGATGAACTCAAAAAATTCCTGTCCAGGGGTTTTAGATCAGAGTTATGGATGTGTTTTAGATATTTTTTATTCTCATTAATAATATTGCAATGAGCATTCATGTGTTTACATCCTTTGTGTGTCCTTTCCATGAGGGTACCCTTTACTAAATAAAAAAGAGATGTGTGAGAATTATTACATGTCAGATTTTTCAGGGATATCCTTGAAAGCTTTACCCCCAGCCATGTTTAAGATGGTTCAGCCGGGGGTGTCTTCACTTGGCTTAGTAATTCAAAATTGTATTTATTTAGTATTTTTAACAAACTATAGAAATGATCCCTGAAAGTATAGTCTTTATATTCAGTATTTTAAAAGATAAATTGTATTACTTTTGTGTATAATCGGTCCTTCTCTCATTTTTCCATTAGGTTGCTAGTGGATTTCTTAATAATTTATTTATTTAAAATTAATTCTATTTTTATATTCTTCATGTTAAATATTATTCTAATTTTCTAATTAATTTTGTTTGTGATATATCATATAGTCAAATTTATTGATTTAGTAATTACATTAAAAGAATGATACTTTCAGTAAACAACATACTTTCGTATTGTATCATGCATTAACCTAAATGACTATATAATTAATAACCCCTGTAACTTGATTTTTGTCTATTAATTTGCCAAAATCCAAAGGAGAGAGCATTAGAGACTTTTAGCTACCATTTCTTTCAATTTCTCTAGTATTTGAAGTTTCACATTTGATATTATGAGAACATTGTCTGGTACGGGAATCATCTTAATGATACCTACATTTTATTATGACTTAAGATTTTTTTTTAAGATTTTATTTATTTATTTAGAGACAGGGGAAGAAAGGGAGAGAAACATCCATGTGTGGTTGCCTCTCACATGACCCCCACTGGGGACCTGGTCTTCAACTCAGGCATGTGCCCTGACTGGGAATCGAACCAGCGACTCTTTGGTTCACAACCCGAGCTCAATCCACTAAGCTACACCAGCCAGGGCTTAAGATATTTGTTTTTATATAATGATCCTCCTTATATACTTTAAATTTTTACCTTAATTTTTCCTTTGTCCAATTTTATTATTATGAGCTTTCTTTCTTTATATTTGCCCTTTTCTATATATCTTGGCCTATAATTTCCCTTTTTAACTTATTTCTGCTACTTTAACTTTCTTTAGCTAATCTCATTTTATATTGCAGAATTTAAGCCATTTAGGTTTGTTATAATTGGTATATCTGTTCTGTTGTATTTTCTGATTCTTTTGTTAATTATTTGATGTTTCTATTTTTTATGTCTTTTTAAACTTCATAAGATTTTCTAGTATTTCAGAGGGTGAATACCTTATTTTAAATTTTTACTAGTATTGTATTTAAATTAAAATGTTTTAATTTGTAACTAACGATCAGACTCAATATTTAAACAGTTGAGTCTCCATGATTTAAATTCTATAACTTATCCACTTTATTTACTTTCTCTCTATTAAGCCTCTCTCTATTATTGTTAATATAATTTAATATATTAGTTTCATACTGTAGCCTAGTGGAAGAGTGATAGTAAACAAACAGAAGATAAATAATATGGGATTGCCACCCATCATGATTCTCAAATTTTATCCATGGGGTTTTAACAAGAAGTAGCCCATCAATTTTAGTTTTCAGTGTTGTTATGATTTTATATTTTTGTGTTTTTGTAAGCATTTTACTTGGAAGAAGGAAGAAATTGTTTAAAATTTAAAAATGATTTAGGCAGACTGATAATGTCATCTAGACACAAAGTGGAACTTTTAAAATTAATTTGGCTGCAGAATAAATTAATCATCTCAACTGCTTTAAATGAGGTCTCTAGAGCTCACAGAATGTGTTAAATGTTGCAAGATTTGGGGGTAGCTCAGCTAGGCTCGTGGTTATTTGCAGTAGGTGGACAGGTGCTTCATCTTGCATTACAAGGACATTGGGTGTTACTGTCTTGGCCCCGGGACCATTTTTCCGAGGGGGTGTCAGGGGAACTTCCTGTAGGACAGAGGCAGTTATCCCCATCCAGGTTTTTCTTCCCCTGTTCTTCCTCTGCTCTAGAGCAGGAGTTCCTAGTCCTTGTCTGGCCAGGGGCCATGTGAAGGTAAGTGAGACCTGTGTTGCAAGGCTGAAGTGCAGGTGACTCAGTGGCTCTTCTTTTTGCTCTGACCTTCCAGTCTGTTCAAGGTAGGACAAGTTAGCTCTGGGTGACTGCATTCATCTTTCTCGCCCAACTTTCTCCTCAAGCACGAAAACCCCATGTTCCTGACTGTTGTGAGACCCTGAGCTGGTTGAAATGACTTCTGTTCTTGAGATGTATTTTGCATCTTTTCTCTTCATTTTCACTGCTGTCTCAGTCTGATTTTCTCTAAGTTGGGTTCTCAAGTATATTTTCCATGTAACCTACTTTTCAATTCTTTTTATCATGCTGTACATCCAGCCTTTATCATTTCTTGCCTAGATTGGACAACAAAATCCTTTCAACTAGTTTCTCTGCATCCAGTCTCACACTTTTCCAAACTCTTTCACAAACCCTTGTGATAGCTTTTATCATTGAATCAGAGTATGATTTTACCCACCTTAGTGTTCTAAACGATTTCCATTGCCTTTGAAGAGATAGTTTAGCAAGACGTGATTCCCTCACAGTCTAGTGCTCACCCATCTCTTTATCTATTCACTTATTCTACAGCTCCTAGAACATTATATTTTCTAAATGAACATCTTCAAACAGTAGGATTAAGTCTCTGGCTATGACCAGTGATGACGGTTGGTGTACCACTGAAAGAAGTAATACCAGGAAGCAAAGGCAGGCAAAGCTCGAGATAGGAAAGCAGCAACATCAGAAATTGTTGGGGACCACCCTGCCTGGTTTCAGGAATTTTAACTGCCCCCCATTGTTGTACACCACTCTCTCTGGTTCTAGGAATTGTATCTCTACCCCTTGTGGCTAAGGGCGAGGGACAACCTTTGGAATGCGAGCCGCAGGAGACAAAGCCTGTCTCTGGTAGCAAATGGTGCTTCAGTTTCCTCTCCCTGCCCCCAAAGCTTGGTCGGAAGTCAATGATGGGTAAGACCCCTCACAGCGGGGGGCAACCTAAGCCAGACTCAATCACTTGGGAGGTCTTCATGGAAGGACTTGGGGGGCTGCAACAAAAAGCAATGGACCCTTGCCCCCCAGCTATGTGACTTAGCCCGAGTCCCTGTGTCCTCTGGGAGAAGCGCTTCCTGGCTCTAATCCGCTTAAGCCTGAAAACCTGATGGGAAGGGGTGCAGCTCCTTGCTTTGCTACAGCAGATCTGGGAAATCTGGCATAAGAAAGAATTCCTAAATATCCTGTGAAACCTGCTTTGCTAAGAGTGTTTTCATTCGTATGATAAGGGTCCGAGCAGGAAATGAGTATATCCCCTAAAGTTTCTGCAAAACCCCCTTCCTGACAGACTCTGACTCAGACTAAGCCCTCAGATTTCTTTGGAATGTTATCTACTGTTTGATCCTTGCCGCCCTGTATTCCTGTGTATTACAACCCAGTAAAAGCCCCTGGAGGAAGGGGCTCCAGGCCTTTTTCCTCTGAGAAACTGGCCACCTCTCCTCCCCAAGCTGATCATGTCTTGGTAGTGTTTACTTTCATCCGTGGCGGGCAGGAGGACTTAAGGGCAAAGTCGCCCCCACAAGAAACTATTCTCCAATTTAGTTGCTGGAATTTTTACGATTCCTGCGGGATGATACACATTTAAAATAAAGTTTAAGGAATTGCAGGAGGAGAATTCCAGGTCTGGTGTGCAGTGGGAAGGAAAGTCATGGGGAGGATGTTATGGGCTGTGCAGGGGAGAGGGGAAGCTCCAGAGGGAGGTGGCCTGGGCTGCAGTCCTGGCTTGTCTGCTCACTAACTCGGGAGAGTCGCCCGACTTCCCTGAGACTTGGCTGCTTTGGCCAAATGAATAGCACTAGTCTACTCCTTAAAAGCTTGTTGAAAGAACTCAACAAGTTCTTTAATCAATTAATTGATTCAAATAAGGATCTTGACATAGTAGGCATTCTATAAAACTTAGCTGTTATTAACCTTATTTGTTCAAAAGAGAAAATAACCTTTTGCTAACTTGATATCAGAGTTAGATGATATAAGCCATTAGGTGCCTCCTAGTTTACAGAAATGTCCAACTTTAAAATACAAATAAGAAAAATAATGTTGCCACCTGATTCTTATTTTAATAGGTAGAACTGTTTTTGTCCCCCCCATCCCACACTCAGTTATTTCCAATATTCTATTTAAAATCTGGGCTCTTGTCTTCTGTCCTTTAAGAGTAAAAGGCTACACACTTGACTCATAACATATATTTCAAACTCAGCACTCGGTCATGGTAGAAATGATCCCTGAAATGGTAACTTTTTTTTTTTTGTAAATTTACAAAGCATTGCATAAGGTTGGATGAGAGCAGTCCCCGAACCTTGAGATATTTTAGAGAGTTTTTTAGGGCCTGTTCAGGTTAAATTGTGATATAAAGGCCCTTGTCTAACTTGGCATGATTTTCTTGCCTCTATTTTCTACTCTCTCTTTCTCTGACCTGCTGGCTTCATTGTCTGGCATAACCTCCCAAAGCAGGCCTTACTCTGTTTTCGACTAAGGGTAGAAGAAACCCTGTTGACTGTGAGATGGCTTCCATTGGAGGGGACGTGCGTGGCACAGGGGACAGGGGACAGGGGACGGGGAAGGAAGACGGAGACACAAGGAAGGATTGAGTCACTTTCAGAGAATTTACTTGAGTTATGTAAAGACAGATGTAGCCTACTATTTATTTTCTTCCTTTCCAAAACAAAATTGAACTTCGATGAACTTAAGCCCGGGGAACAGGTTGTGATGCTCCTGTCTGGCCTCATGTGTTGAGCGAGCAAGGCACCGCAGGAGCGTGACCCCTTCCTCAGAACTGTGGTTTGGGGGGAGGATGTTCGTGTGGATTTTGAACTTTACTTTTTTATTCAGACACTAACCCTAGGCAAGCTAGCCGACAGATCCCAAATTGTAATGTTATTATTAGCTCTCAGAAGGCATAGACCACAAAAATGCAAACCTGTTCTAAATACAAGGCAAAGTTTGTGAGTTTTATTATTGATTTTTTTCATGCAAGAAATAATATAGCTTTTGGATAGACAAAACAATACAATTCTGATATTTATTTGAATTGTGATTTCTTTTTTATTTTTATTACCCTTTGCTTAATATGGAGGTGCTATAGTCTTCGCGCTGTTTGGAATGTCCAAAATGCCACTCAGCTTTCATGCTTAAGTTCAGTGTCATGCAAGTAAATGCCACCTTCTCTCTAACTAGAAAAGTATTGCAACAAATGACCTACAGGAGTTTGTTTATGAATACACTGTAAGCTAAGAATGAGCAATATTTTTATAGAAAAACCTGACTCTTTTATTGCAGTTTGAATAGGAGGCAATTAGACTTGTTTTTATTCAAGATTAGTACATCATGTTAGGTTAGAAACCATTAAAAATATATATATATATAAATCATAAGTGTTAGCTCCATTTTAAAATAAAGCATTCATCACCGCTCCGACCCACACTCCCTGCATGTTGGCTCATCACAGATTCTCTGAATTACTGATGCCGACCTGACCTCTTCTCAACTGGGGAGTTGAATGATTTCTTCAAAGGATTTTACCAAATATCTGTCTATGCAGGCTTATATACAGGGGTTGGCAAGAGTAGATTTACAGTTGTGAGTATGTGAGACACACTTTATTTTTGTATTATTGTCTATTAATTATTGTGTTTTCCCTATGAGCAACTGTAAACCTACTTTTGCCATTCCTGTATATTCATGTTTTTTGTTGAAAGGGACTCATATTTCCGAGTTTAGTTTGGACAATGTAATACTATAGAGATGAGAACCTGTCCACGGTGTGAATAAGCCCTTTCTGAGGGTTGTTATTGGAGAGAAACGACTTTGAACCTTTCTGACGTTTATAAGCCTGAGTGACATTTCATTGTAATGCACGTGTGCACTGAAAGGCCGGTGTACGGCAGGGATATGCAGTCCACATAAATCATTGAAATACTCACTGTGTGCGATCCTGCCATCTCCGTGTCATAAGACGGAGCACGTTTCTGTAGGGATCTTTGTGAGTCTCCATTCAGCTCCCTCTCACCTCTCCTGGGCTGGTGGAAGACCAGCCCTTCCACAGGCCGCATCGTGGGAAGACACAGCAAGAAGGGGAGAAGGAAAATGAAGGAACGTTTTGTGTGTTAGCTTATCATATAATACAGCTAAATATTGTCTCCGCATGCTCATTTGGCATCCGGTCCTTCAGGTGTGAGCGTGGGGAAGGGGGATAGAGGAACAGTGACCACAGGTGTGGGAGAGGGTGCAAGTCCGTAAGGTGCCCCTTCTCCTTCCGTCTTCCCCCTCTCATTTAATTAGTGCTTATGCTTCCCATTGCTCATGTCTTGGAGACAACCTTGAATACTCTCTTTTCACACCCTCCTACTGATTTCTTAGAGGTCAGTGGCTGGTTTGAAAATATATTTATACACGAGACTAAGAAAAGATATCAAAGGTCTGAAAAACAAAGTTCACGGCTTGACGTAACCAAGGTGTGCGGACGCACCAGCGAGGGATTTCCCTTTCTCCTAAGGCACGCGAGCATTTAATGCAAGGGACTGCAGGACGGGTTACAGAGAAAGTTGAACAAATTTCCAAGGATTGAAGTCTTTCAGAGTGGGTTCTCTGACCACTCTGGAATTAAGGGAAACGATTTAAGGAAGAAGAAAATGAAGGCACATCTGTGGTGCCAACACTGAGCAGAACACCAGTAAACCTGACGAATTTCATTCATGCTAAAGAATTCCCAGTTTGCATCAGCAGGGCGCCCGTGACTTACTTAGGCGCTGTCATTGACATCCCTCAGTAAGAAATGCTCATGAGAGACTGGATGCCAATGTCAGCAGCCAGGCAATAGGTCAGGAGGGCGACTGATTGCTGTGTAAATAAGTACTTTACATGTGATTGATGTAATTAGGTTTGGAGGGATATTTCAAAGCCAAAATAACTATTAATCCAGAACTTAGCTCAGAACTTAATTGCCAAAATTCCCTTAAGATCGTAGCAAGTTGTTGTCGAGACAGAGAGAAAGGCATTAGGTTGCTAAGTGATTGCTGTAATTAGATAACTTTCTTTAAAGCGCTCTTTGAGTATGTCAAAATATATTTACCTTGGGGGTCTAATTACAACCTGTCTCAATTAAACAATTTGAAAGCCAAACTGCATGGCCAATTAAAAGAGCAGCAGGAATAAGGTGCTCTATGAGCCCTGTGCGATTTCTTTGTTATTTTTGTTGAATTGCTTGAGTCAGAGATGCCCGCTGGGGGATGATTTACTGTGAGAAGCATCCCTCCAAGGTGCCTCCCCCTGCCTCCTGCTTCAGCACCTGGCCTTCATCCATCCCAGCTTTAATGCTGCACCTTTGATCCAGGCCTTGTACCCAGGAATATGTCTCTTAGCTCCTGGATCCCCTCAACCGAGGCCCTGGCATTGATCTCTCCGAGACTGGGCAGGGGGGATGCGGCAGGGACAGAATGTGTCCGTCAGGGGGCTGCCGGCTGGCTCCAGAGGGACCTGGGGGGCGATAGCAGTCACAGGTCATGTGGGATTTAGACCTGGGTTAGCATCCCGATTCCCTCCTGCCCTTGGTGCCATAATGCCATCATCATAAAAAAGGCATTTTGATACATTTTTACAGTATCATTAAGTAGTTTTAAACACTAGGCAGTTAGTGGCCGATGTCAGTGATCTTCTCTTAATCTCTCCACTCCTTCTCCTTTTGCATTTTTTAGACTCTGGGTCTAAATCCCAATGTGATAACTTTGGAATCGTCATGCCTGTTTTAGGGTCCAAGGGGACTAGACGTGTGCCATTCATGAATTCCTCCAAAATATCTCAGCATGGTGGGTAGTTTGACAGACCTTGGGAATATATAAAATAAAGAATTTAAAAAATCTCTGCTTCACAGAACTGACTGTATGACGTGGGGAGTAATGACCAAAGTTTAGACAGATGTGCGGGAACACTGATGGTTCCCATGACGACGTCCTGGCACTGGAAGTTCAGAAGAGGCTCCTCCTAGACAAGGATGTTTGACCTGAGATCCGGAAAGTAGCAGCTGACCAGGGAACCCCCTTAACACTTGACTGGTTCTCCAGGAACAGCACTAAGTCCTTAAAACTCCTGCGATCGCAGACTTTGTTGTCATTGTTTTCAGTGAGCATGTGAATAGTTTTCTCTTCTTTATGATTAGTCTAAGTGGAACAATGATGTCATTTTAACAATATTTTTAAATAAACACTTTTAATAATACCTGGCAGATATTAAAAATGCAAGCATGCGCCCTGGCTGGTGTAGCTCAGTGGATTGAGTGTGGGCTGCAAAACAAAGGGTCACTGCTTTGATTCCCAGGCAGGACACATGCCTGGGTTGCAGGCCAGGTCCCCAGTAAGGGGCATGTGAGAGGTAACCACACACTAATGTTTCTTTCCCTCTCCCCTTCTCCTCTCTTTAAAAAAAAAATGAAAGCATGCTCACGTGTGTAAACGCCCTTCATTTTTTTCAAACTTAGTGACAAGTTGCCAAAACAGTAGTGTAAAGAACTCCCATATCCTCCTCGCTGAGATGTCCCAGGTCTTGACACTTTACCTCAGTTGCCTCATCGCTCCCCATCCATCCCGATGAATCTGGTTTTGAGCCGTCGGAGACCTGACATCCTGCCACTCATAATGCTCCTGATTGTGTTTCTCAAAAGACAAGGCTGCTCTTCTGTCTCCGCACCTCCATCAGGCCGTCACCAATGACAACCCTGTCGTCAAGTCCCCCGCAAAGTCTGCTGACTGTCCCAATAATGTCTCGCCTCTTTTCTGGTCCCGGATCCAACCCAGGCTGACAAGCTACATTTAGCAAGCATGGGACAGCTCTCCTCTGTGACAGATCCCCTGGCCTTTCATTATGTAGCATGTTCTTCATCTTAGGTCCATCCAGTCTTTCCTCATGTCCAGACTCGGGCCATTAATAGCATCATTTTTAATAGCCACATTAATACCTTTTTTTCTTCATGAATTCATTCAGAAACATTTATCAAACAGCTGGTGTGTCAGTTGATGGCAATAAGGCAGTGAACAAAGCAGATGAAACTTCTCGTCTTCACGAAGCTAACACGATGTGTCTTTATACAGCTGTATTACAGCTGTCCTAATCAGTCCCCTCTTTGTGCTCTGTGAGACTTTCTATATTTTGTCATTATAAATTATGAATCATGTTTCACTGAACATTCTTCAGTTGTAGCTTTGTGCATATCACGGCTATTTCATGAAGCTACGTTCTTTGGAAGCGAAAGGAGCAGATCTGACCAGCAGCCGTTTTAAAGGTAGCTTTACATTGATCACCTATTTCTCTCTAGAAGAGCCAGGTCTTCTCAAATTCTTACCGCTGGTTGTTATCGCTTAGTGGTGGTCAGTGGCGCGCAGCGGCGGGGTCGCGTCCGCCCACAGACCCACCTATCCACGCCGCCTCTCCTCACTTCTCAGGGCTCGTCCAAAGGGCCAGAACAGACCAAAAATGTCGCAGGAAGACTTCAAAGCCCCACAGATAAATCTAAGTGACGAAGAAATAGCAAATCTCTCAGACGCACAGTTTAAAACACTGGTCATCAGCTTCCTCACAGATCTGGTGGACTATAGCCACAAATTAGAGAAACATATGAAGGCTAAATTAAGGGAAATGAATGGAATTCCACAGGAAAACCATAGAGATGAAAAAAAAACTGGGACTCAAATCAATGGAGTGGACCAGAAGGAAGAAGAAAAAAATGATCAAACAGAAAGGAATGAAGAAATAAGAATTCAGAAAAATGAGGAGAAGCTTAGGAACCTCCAGGACATCTATAAACGCTCCAATATCCGAATTATAGGGGTACCAGAAGGGGGAAAGACACAACCACCAGTGGAAAAACTATTTGAACAAATAATAAAAGAAAATTTCCCCAATCTGGCAAAGGAAATAGACTTCCAGGAAATCCAGGAAGCTCAGAGAGTACCAAAAAAGTTGGACTCAAGAAGAAACACACCAAGGCATATCATAATTACATTAGCCAAAATTAAAATGAAGGAAAGAATCCTGGAAGCAGCAAGAGGTAAGGGGACAATCACCTACAAAGGAGTCCCCATCAGGCTGTCAGCAGATTTCTCAAAAGAGACCTTACAGGCAAGAAGGGGCTGGAAAGAAATATTCCAAGTCATGAAATCTAAAGACCTACAACCAAGATTGATCTACCCAGCAAAACTTTCATTTAGAACGGAAGGACAGATAAGGTGCTTCTCAGATAAGACCAAATTCAAGGAGTTCATCATCACCAAGCCCTTATTATATGAAATGTTAAAGGGACTTATCTAAGAAAAAGAAGTTAAAGAATCATGAACAGTGAAAGGACAACAAACTCACAGTTATTAACAACCACACCTAAAACGAAAGCAAACTAAAAGGACAGCTAGATCAGGAGTGGAAACATAGAAATGAAGATCTCAAGGAGGGTTAGCAACAGGGGGGGGGAAAGAAAGAGAAGAGGAAGTAGGGGGAGAGGGGGGGGGGGGGGGGGGGGGGGGGGGTGGGGGGGGATCGAAAATAGAGGGGGGGGTGGGGGGGGGGGGGGGGGGGGGGGGGGGGGGTAGGGTGGGAAGAAGAGAAAGGAAGGGATAAAGGGGGGGGGGGGATTAACTTGTACTGCTTTGTTAATCAAAGCAAGCACGCTTTATTTCTTGGCTCCTATCAAATGAAGGACTGTTTGGTTGGGGCCTGTGTCTTTAGTTTTCTGGCTTATACATCACAGCACGACAGTGGGGAACCCAACCATAGCCTCAGCTAGAAGAACAAATTGCTGAGAAAGCAATTTGCGTCAGTGTTTCAAAACTGATATATTTTTTTTTGGTTTTGTATCACCAAAAACTGGTACAAGGCCTGGTACATTGTAGCCATGCAGGAAATGTTGGATTTCATTTTTTTCACATGTTATCATTCTTAAATGCAGGTTCCATTTTAAATGGAAGGAACTCTTAGTGTTCATCTAGTTGTATTCTCTTGTTTGATTTACTCAGGGATGATGTAGGAATAGTTTGATATTATACTTCATTACCATGGTGACAACCACAAGCACCAGACTTTTAAAATGACACTTAATAAGTGGCAAAGTGCTGAAAAAGTTTTTCATATGTATAGTAATATCTTTGTGGTTAGCGGTGATTGAAAATAACAGAGGGTTCGGATAAAAACATGTCGAAATGACTACATTTTGAGCCATGGAAATGTTGGTGAAGTCACTGGATTTCAGAGAAGGGGATGCTTTGGCTTATCTACAATCCATAAAACTTTATGTAATAAAAATGATACAGGAACATGGATGGGTTTGAGAGTATCATGCTAAGTGAAATAAGTCAAATGGAAAAGGGCAAAACCATATGACTTCACTCATATATGAAATATAAAACACAAAATAACAAAGGAACTAACAAAGCAAAGAAAACCAAACTCATAGGTACAGACACAGAATGGTGTTCCCTGGAGGGGAAGGGAGTGGGGGAGGGCGGAGTGGGTAAAGGGGTCAAGTGCAGGGTAACGGGACGAAACTGGACCTGGGCTGGGGAGCACACAGCTGAAAATGATGTCATATCATTAACCAGTGTTATCCCAACACGTTCAGTTAAAAACGAAGGATTTATAGGGCTCGGAATTAGGAGACCTGCATTTTAGTCTCCCCTCTGCAATGAAATAATGCCCTCCTTTAATACTTCTGAATTTTAGTTTTCTCATTTAGAAAATATAAACAATATTCCCCTGGTTACAATACAGATTTGCATCGGATGGGCCAAATGAAGTCATACATGTGAACATCCATATTTTACAGTGGGAAGCAAATTACAAATATGAAATTCGACTGTGTTCCTTACGGAGGCTCACGCCCTGTGCTTCTCCAGACCTGGAACTGAGGAAGCAGCTCGGGTGTCAGCTGCAACCCCGCCGCTCGGAATGGGCTTCTACCGGCCTCGGTCCTCGCCATGCCCTCCGTCAATGTCACAAAACCGCTGCATTGCCACTTTAAGAGGATGCGCTGAATGCATCCTCTTAAATCTAAATTAAATACATAAATTAAATCTCAATAAAGCTGTCTTTTTAAAAACCTGTCAGTCAACCAGCCACCAAAGGCTTTTCACTGGACATCTTTTCGCGTGGGGCTCAGCTGTCTGGCCGTATTAACGCATTTCTCCCCTTCCCCTCGCTCTCTGCGGTCTCTCAAAAAGCCAGCCCCTGTGACTTGATTACATGGAAGGATTTCACTTCCGTCAGCTCCAGAGCAGGCTTGCCATGGTTCAGAGCAAGGGTGCTGGAGGCTAGGTGTATCCCTTTGACGTTGTGTGACGCTGATGCTCCCACAACGGGGGGTAGTAGGAGTAACTCCTCCGTGGGGTCACGGGTGTGTGCATCCGTGGGTCACTGCAGCCCGGGGCTTAGAGCAGCGCCTGCCGCATGGCGGCGCTGTTTTACAGGGGCCATCACTGTGGTGACCCCAACTGACACCGTGGCCTTGCTTGTCCTGTCTGCAAACCCAGTAAAGCCTCCTCCTGATTGTGGAAGAGCCCTCCCTCGAGGCCCTGGGAGTGAGCAGAAAACACGGATAGAAGCCGTGAAGTACAAACATTGCATTTTATGATTGCCCAGGTCAGATTTTTCCTCAAGGATTTCTTTCCCTGGTACAAATAATTCCTGTAGGAGGCAGAAACAGACTTTTGGCTATTGTTTGATCTTTTTGTACATATGATGTGAGTATATATGCATTTTTTAAAATTAAACGAAGTTTATCCATTGGTTTGAAAGACACACACACACACACACACACACACAGACATTGATTTGTTGTTCCACTTATTGATGCATTCATTGGTGCTTCTTGCATGTGCCCTGATCGGGGATCAAACCTTTAACCTTGGCACATCAGGATGATGCTCTAACCAACTGAGCTACCCAGTCAGTATGTATTAAATCCTTCACTTTTAAAAAATATATTTATTTATTTATTTTTAGAGAAAGTGGATGGAGGGAGAGAAACATCAATATTGCAGGAGATACACTGATCGGTTGTCTCTCTCACAACCCCAACTGAGGACCTGGCCCACAACCCAGGCATGTGCCCTGACTGGGAATTGAACCAGGGACCCTTTGATTCACAGGCCGGTACTCAATCTACTAAGCCACACCAGCCAGGTCTAAATCCTTCTTAAGGATGTAAGGACAAGCCCTGGCTGGTGTAGCTCAGTGGATTGAGCTCAGGCCTGAGAACGAAAGAATTGTGCTTCAATTCCCAGTCAGGGCACATGCCTGGGTTGCAGGCCAGTTCCTGGGAGGGGATGCACAAGAAGCAACCATACATTGGCATTTCTCTCCCTCTCTCTTTCCCTTCCCCTCTAAAGATAAATAAATAAAATCTTTAAAAAAATATATAGATAAAAAGAAAATCTTCCTTGACACATGATTTATATAAATATAAATATAAGTAAATACATACTACATATGTATAAAATCTTCAGTGTAGCATTCCTGTGTACCTTCTTGAATGTGCCTGGCATACAGTGATATTCAGTAAATCCTTGGAGAACTAATGAATGAATGGGTGCAGATAATATGAGTTCATCTCCCATTTCAGGGAAATTATGCCCTGATGCTTAGCAGCAAACCAGCTGTGATCACCATCATCTTGTGTTTACATGTTGCATTTTGCTCCCCAAAGCACATTTATGCTATTTTTACAATAGCATAAAATATGGAAGACACAGATTTCATGTTCTAGTTACACATGTCATAACTGCATTTGCATTTGTAGTGCATCTCGCCCAGAAACGTTTCCATAAGTTTTTTATTACCTCATTTTGTCCTCAGAACCATTTTATGAGGTAGATCAGACAGGCACAAAGGGGAAGACGAGGATTACAGACCTTGAAGGAACCTGAACAATCATAGAAGTAGACAGACTAGTTGTGGAGTTGAGACAAGTGTGGAGATGTAACGCTTCACCTTGTCTTGGGTGACACTCCCATCCCAGCACCAACCTTTGTGGCCTGAAGGAGGCAGTGTTGCATTTGGTCAGATGTGGCGCAGAGGCTGGCCAGGGAGATTTCCAACTCTGGGGACAGAGTGAAGGACAGAGAAGTTCTTCAAATGAAAACACTGTGCTCTTTTCAGAAGACGGATTGAATGCTGGGTCGGACAAAACAACGCCTGAGCACTGTGCCATGAACCCAGAGGTTTACCTGCCTTGCTTGTGGTTCGACGTTCTGCATTTCTCTAAATACCTGTTTGTAAAATGACTGGTCCCAAGTTGTCCGATGACCAGTTCCTCTCCTCCAATCCCCTGGCAGACCACACCCTCTCTGTAAGGAACATCTTATAGACTGGGGTGGTCAGCGTTGCTGAAGCCTTTTCTTTAACTTAAAAGTTTTATTTTAATATCTTTGGCAAATTTGAATTTCTCAACCAGTAAGTTTTTAAAATTTTTTTTGTACTTTTTAATGACCATTTACCCCCCTTATACCTCCTTATCCCCCACAATCAGCACACGGTTGCCCATGTCCAGGAGTCTTTTTTGCTTGATCCCTTCACCATTGTCCATATTCACAAAAGAAAACTACTCCACTGTAAAAAAGAGAAGAAAACCTTGCCCTCTGAGACAGCATGGAAGGACCTGAAGAACACTATTCTAAGTGAAAGGAGCCAGTCAGAGAAAGTCAAATACAATATGATTTCACTCATATGTGGAACCTAGTGAACAAACTGAACTAAAAGCAAAACAGAGACAGACTCATAGATAGAGAGCAAAATTTCCTGTTTTTCAGTGAAAAAAACAAACACACAAAATAACACATGTGAGTGCAAATGTGTACTCTTTTAAAGGCAACTGCAGTGGAAGTACAGGGGCGGGGATCTCTGAGAGGCAAAGAGATTCCAAGTTCAAGAGAGCTAACCATTCTCAAATAATATGTGTAATACTGGATTGTATATAAAATATACAATATTTTTATATACAATGTATATAAAAATGCTTGAAAATACATGACCATACGAATCACACATATACATCTAAAAATCATTGGGACCAACAAAATTATTTAGCTTTGTAAGACCAGTCACTTGTGTAGATTCAAAGCTCCATCCGTCTCTCCAGAATGTAGTCTGCCTTTTCTCCTTCAAATAAGAAGAAATTAGGATGGAGTGTAAATGGAGTAGAAGAGGAGCAGTCTGAAGTCCGGATTCAAGTTCAACTTCTGCCTCCTTAAAAAACTATGGAAGGTGCCTGGGCTTTGCATGGGGAGAGTGGGGCGGAGTCAGCTCTCTCCGACCTCACAGTCTGAATAGTGCTTTTGAAGTTTCAGTGGGAAGGGTGTGAAGACTGCCTGTTCCATTTTCTTTATCTTACAGGTGTAGAAATTGAGGCACAGAAGCATGAATTGATTTATCTGAGTGAGCATATGAGGGGGGCCCCGAAAGGAATTTATTTATTAAAAATGTGTATTTTGTGTATTTATTCTTACATGTGTCAACTTCAATCACCTTCAAAGCACTCTCCATTTGATGCGATAGACCTACCGAGACTTTTTACCACTGCTTGAAACAGTTTCTGACCTCATTGATTTTAATGCCATTTAGTGCTTCTGCAGTTTTTTGTTTCACCTCTTCCACATGGGCAAAATGTTTCCCTTTAAGGACTTTTCATTCATTTGGGGATACAAAAGAAAAATTACTTGGGGCAAGATTGGGTGACTAGCAAGGGTGAGGCATTGGGGATCATATTGTTTTTGGTCAAAAACTACAGAACACTGAGTACAGTGTGGGCAGGTGTGCTCATAAATCACCCACCATGAAATGGGCAAATGCATTGGAAGAGTCTTCAAAAAAATTCACTGAAGAAGAACGCAGCCTCTCACCACAACGCCAGCTGGTGCACTGATCCAGATGGGTTCCTAGAACAATCACCAGGTGGGGGAAGCTTGTATGACAAGGGGTCTGTCCTCCAGAAGATAATTTGGTTTTGAGGGGCTCTCCCTCATATAGCTGGTTATTTTCAAAGCTGTTCAGAAAAACTGCTAAAAACAACTGATGAAAACTTGAAGCAAAAGAGGAGTGAAATTCTTCTTTGTCACCTCTCCTGCCCTAAATGTTTGACCATTTATGTCCCTTACCACTTGTAGAGAAAAGACATGGAGTACAAAGGAGGAGGGCAACGTAGCTGAGAAAGGGCACAGCAGGAGTGTCCGAGGCAGGCAGGAGAGGGCTGGTCTTCTGGCGTGACATCACAGCAAAACGCATCCCAAGGAACTGCAACAGTCTTATTTTGCTCCCTTGTCTAAGAGTCAAATTATAACTCTATTAGTCTCCTAAGTATACTTTCTGATGGTGCTGGATAAACAGCTCTTTGGAGATATTCTGAGCTACACTCTTATCTAGCGCTTTCAATTTGGCTTACCTTGAAAGCTTATTGGAGTGAAAGACCATAAATACATTTCCAAACCATTTTCAGACCTTTACACTCCTGTAAAACGAAGCATTCTACTTTTCCTTTCTTCACAAGGGACTGGATCTCTGAGCTGGTATTCTGCAAACACCAGAAAAGAAGTCTTTCCTCTTGCCCTCAGCTCTCCATCTGATTTATATTGAATATTGGCTTCTTTTCAGAAAATAATGCTCCCAACTGTTGGAGAGTTTGCTTTAGGAGATTTTCGTTATGATTTCATCCTAAGGAAGAGTATTCCCTCCATGGTTATTCCAGCCACACAGAAGTTGATCCAGTGAGCTGTCTGCACTGTCTTCTCTCCCCTCACCAGTAGGGGGCACCTGAGGATTTTAACCAAGCTTTTTCATCCGTTTTGATTCCGAAGAAGCCACATTGGCCAAGTTGGATCTAGCTGGAGCCCTCCTCCTCTCCTACCCCAGCAAGCTTTTGGATTCCCCATTCAAAAAATATCAATAAATAAAAATTATAAATAAATACGACCCTCTGTTGCCTGTCCTTAAGTTCTCAACCCCCTAGCCCAGGTCCGAAAACCCCATGACCCAGCATTTCCTGTTGAGTTGCCTCTTCTGTGCCTTGGTGTGCGTGTCAAGTGCTATCATGCAACCAGGGTTCCTTCCGAATGTTTGGCCCTTTCATGTTTCTGCACCTCAACGTCTTTTACTTTAGCCCCAAACTCTGCTTTAGTGTTCACAAAGTCAAGTTCAAGAAATCTCAATTGCTACCTTACTATCATCTGTCCACTGAGAAATCCTGCTAACTGTAATTAATGTCAGTAAACAGTTCCTAAAATTCAGAAGCTGTGTATTAAAATGCTAATCGGACATTTATTTCCCATTATGTTAAAGGAGAAAAATTATAACATGTTTTCTATCATGCCAAAAACCCCCAATCAAGTTTCTAAATGTTGTTATAATAGCAATTCCTTTGTCTAAGCAAGAAACTATACTAGGGTATGAAGAACTTACATCAAATAGCAGTTACTTTATAAGAAATACCCTGTGTAACATCCTATGTTCTAAACACCTTTACAATGTGCAGTGGCAAATAGCACACAGCAATAAATAATTTCTTATAAAAATATAGCCAAAAATTGCACAAAAAGTCAACTTCCTGTGTGAATTAACATTCACCAAGGATGTATAAATGCAAAGCATCAAGAAAGTAGAAAAGGAAAAAGAAGAAGGATTGTAACAGCTACTCTTCGGCCCTGGTTGTGAGGGTGGGTGCAATGATGGAAAATTTTCAGGCATCAGCCATCTCAGAAAAGTGAATTGAGTGCCTCTTACCTTATTTTTGCTGGAGATACACAAAGGAATGCTTTGGTAAATACGCATAGAAACCGGCCCAGACTTTTTGGTAAAACATTTACAAAGTGGAGCTTTGCTTACACTCTTGCGGTTCATGTCGATCATTTGTTTGGTATGTTGCTTGTTGTGAGTTAAAGTATTTCCCTCCTCATGCATATGCTGAAATCTAAACCCTCAATACCTCTTCTCAGATGTTACCTTATTTGGAGATAGCATCTCTGCAGAGGTACTCGAATTAGAGTGAGGTCATTAGGATGGGCCCTAATCCAGCAAGACTGGTGTCCTCATAAAAGGGAAAATTTGCACACACAACAAAATAATGCATAAAGGCAAGATGATGTGAAGAGACTCAGGGAAGAGACAGCTGTCTCCAAGTCAAGGAGAGAGGACTGTAGCAGATCCCTCCCTCGCAGCCATCAGGACAAAACCCTGGCATAACTTGATCTTGGACTTCTAGCCTCTGTAATCGTAAGACAATACACTCTTGTTGTTTAAGCCACACAGTTTTTAGTGTAATATCTCTGCATCCTGGCAAACTCATACAGTGCTCTAAAAGACTTACGGCGAGTCTAGAATAGAAAGGCTTCTTATCATCTTGTGACATCAAATGTGACCCAGTGGTGTCTCTTGGGCACCTTATGTAAACATGATTCTGATTCCCTACTGTTGTACTTCAATGAACTTGAGATTTGTTCTGCATACTCTGTTGCTGAAAATGTAGTACTGAGTTGTGGGGATGCAAATATAATTTTTTCTATATAAACATATATATATTTTAGAAGTTGGCAGTGGCTCTCTCTTGGGAGCATGCGCACGCCTTTCCCCCACCCCTTTCCCCAGTCACATTCCCCTCTGCTCTCTCTTTCTCCCAAGCTCCAGGGGCCCTTCTTTGGGCCTCTGTAACTTGTTTCCTGAGCCATGTCTTCTACAGCTCACTTCTACCTCTGTGACTTTCTGAGTAAACTTTCTCTTATAAAAACACTAACAGAAGTTGGCACACTTGCCCCACTAAGGGCTAGATAATACATGTTTTAGGCTCTGTGGCCCTATGGTCCTCACTGCGGCGACTCACCACTGCCCTTTGAGTTCGAAGGCAGCCACGGCCGCCACATAAATCAGTGGGTTACTATAGATCTTTATTTATGGACTCTGAAATTTGAACTTCATATACTTTTTATATATTCTTTTAATTTCCCCCCATTTATTTAAAAATGTAAAAACCATTATTCACTTGTGAGTCATACAAAAACATATGACAGGCTGAATTTGGCCTGTGGGCTGTAGCTTGACTACCTCTTATAAAAATTTTCTGTGAAGTTTGGTGTGTTGGTTAATCTTCTGTGTCAACTTGGCTGGGCCATGGTGCCCAGGTGTTTGGACAAATATTATTCGAGCTGTTCTGGGGAAAGTATTTTCTAGATGACACTGCACTGAAATCAGTAGACTTTGATGAAGTGGGTTTGCTTCCATAATGTGGGTGGGCTGCATCCAATCAGCAAAAGGCCTGAGCCAAAACAGGCTGACCTCTCCTGAGGAAGAGGGAGTTCTGCCAGAAGACAGCCTTTGCACTTGAACTCTAACTCTTCCTTGGGTCTCCAGTCTGCTGGCCTACTCCTCAGATTTTGTTGGTTATCTTTGGAGAACCCTGACTATTCCATTTAGTGTCAAGAAATAAGACAACGCAGTGATGTGGGTTGCCCCACACTGGTGAATACCTAAGGCTCCACCCCTTACTATGTAACAGGCATGACAAGACAAAAAATATGGCCCAAATGAAAGAATAGATCAAAGCTCAAAAAAATACAACTAAGCAATGGAGAGATAGCCAACCTATCAGATGCACAGTTCAAAACACTGGTAATCAGGATGCTCACAGAAATGGCTGATTATGGCCACAAAATAAAGGAAAAAGTGAAGGCTATGAAAAGTGAAATAAAGGAAAATGTACAGGGAACCAAAAGTGACAGAAAGGAACCCAGGACTCAAATCAATCAATAGTTTGCAGCAGATGGAAGAAATAAACATTCAACCAGAACAGAATAAAGACACAAGAATTCAAAAAAATGAATAAAGGCTTAGGAACCTCCAGGACAACTTTAAATGTTCCAACATCCAAATCATAGTGGTGCCAGAAGGAGAAAGGGAAGAGCAAGAAATCGAAAACTTATTTGAAAACATAATGAAGGAGAACTTCCCCAATCTGGCAAAGGAAATAGACTTCCAGGAAGTCCAGGAAGCTCAGAGAGTCCCAAAGAAGTTGCACCCAAATAAGAACACACCAAGGCACATAATAATTACATTACCCAAGATGAAAGAATAGGAGAGAATCTTAAAAGCAGCAAGAGAAAAGGAGACAGTTACTTACAAAGCAGTTCCCATAAGACTATCAGCTAATTTCTCAAAAGAAACTTTGCAGGCAAGAAGGGGCTGGAAAGAAGTATTCAAAGTCATGAAAGGCAAGGACCTACATCCAAGATTACTCTGTCCAGCAAAGCTATCATTTAGAATGGAAGGGTAGATAAAATGCTTCCCAGATAAGGTCAAGTTAAAGGAGTTCATCATTACCAAGCCCTTATTATATGAAATGTTAAAGGGACTTATATAAGAAAAAAAGTAAAAACTATGAACAGTAAAATGACAACAAACTCGCAACTATCAACAACCAAACCTAAACAACAAAAATAAACTAAGCAAACAACTAGAACAGGAACAGAGTCACAGAAATGGAGATGTTGTGGAGCGTTATCAGTGGGAAGGGGCAGGGGGAGGAATGGAAAAAACGGTACAGGAAATAAGAAGCATTAATGGTAGGTACCAAATAGACAGGGGGAGGTTAAGAATAGTATCAGAAATGGAGAAGCCAGAGAAGTTACACGTGTGACTCATGGACATGAACTAAGGTGGGGGAATGCTGGTGGGAGGTAGGATAGAAGGCAGAGGGGAATAAAGAGGAGAAAAAAATGGGACAACTGTAATAGTATAATCAATAAAATAAATTAAAAAAATTAACAGGTATTTTACCAGGAAAAAGCTAAGATATGATTTGAAGGCTAAGTCCTTTTTTCTGTGAATTATTATAGCTCGTACCGGTTTATGACACTAATTTTCTGGAGTAGCATTACTTCATTTAATGTACGAAAGTGAAGCAATGGGCGTAGTTTAACAATGGTTTTACAGTAAAATCTGTACAGAAAATTGTTATAAAAGGGCTTTATTTTGTGGTTGTTCTTACTATATTCCATATCTTAATGAGTACATTATACATTTAAAAGCACTATAATTTAAATTATGTACATTGTACTTAATGGATAATTTGAGAGATTTTTCAAGGTATATTTTGATTACACTTTGTTTTACTACCTAGGAATTGACTTGAAAATTTTAATATCTTTTGAGCTGTGAAGAGCTGTAACTGACTTGTGTTAATATTACTTTAAAAGGATTATACCCCCTCCAAGATTGTAAATTTGCAAATTCCTCAGGGACAGAAATTATTTTACATTTATTCTTTTATTGTTCCGATGTAGCATTTAATAATTGTTTACTAACTAACTGTCATCCATGTACAAGTGCCACACCTGAGAGACAACTTCTGTATTGTGAGCACACCTGGAGTGAGTCCACACACACTTGCTTTATTCATCCAGCTTTCATAGCTGGGCAACACAATTAGTTTTAATGCAACATTCATTTCACCTAGAGCTAAAGAACATGATTTTGGGGTGGTCTAACGGATTAGACATTAATAGACTTACAAGTATACTTAATAATCCACTTAAGCATTATTGCAAAACTTGATATCTTTTTACATGTAAACAGCAAGTCCGGTTCATTGGTTGAGTGGACTCAACACACAGAGGACTGAGCTCAAGTATTTTGAGAATGGGGTGGTAATAGGGGTGCTCTTTGGTTAATAATATTCACACATAGAAACAAGATCCACGTAGGACAGTTTTTTGTTTCTAGACATTGGCCTGAGTTTGGTACCGTGAGAAACGTAATAATTTGGAGTAGCCATTGAGAAAGGAAAGAACAGCCAGAGGAAAGGAAAAGAATGAATAATGGACTTCGGAAGAATCACGTGGAGATGCCTCTCACCACAGAACAATGAGACATTGTGGTTACTGTCAAGTTATTGCTAAGAGATTTAGAATTCTAAGAAGCTGGAATCTATTGGGTAATGTTTGAATAATAGGAAAGAAATTGGTCACACATTGGCTTAGGGATCATTTCAGTAAACAACGCAACAAAGTTGGTAGATCACGGGAGTTTCAGCTGACTTTTTGATGAAGAGTGAAGTATTAACATAGGCCTCTCAAGGGTGCATGTAAAACTGACCGTTGTTTGGAGTTTTTAGGGATTAGACACACCAGCTCGATTTCTTTCTGTTTTCCCTCCTGATCTCAGAAGAGGCGAGTGTGTAACCAGAGCTACTAAGATAAATTTGGGCAGACTGATTGAAAATCTTTTCTGGGGATTTGTTTTGATATGCAGTGCGGTCAGGGCTGGATCCCTTTCCAGACTTCTGGGTCCCAGCCCCTCCATGGTTCTGCCTGTGACCCCTATTCCTCTGTGGCCTTGGCCTCTGTGCTTTGTCTTTACAGACGTGTCTAAGTGAGTGCAAGTCTCATAGGAAGCATGGGCGTGGCCCTGGTAATGCCACTGTGCTGTGCAGAGTCTCTCTTAGTTCTTGTTCAAAGGAGCCACACCATGGATTCCATCATTTAAACATCTTTTCTAAAATACTCTCTACAGAATTTCTGCTTAGATTTCTAATGTGATATAGACTTTTTGCTTTTAGCCCCTCTGATTGCTAATTAAATTATCATAATGGCTTTAGAACGAAGCCAGCCTCTGTTCTAGCACTGCCCAATGGATGGGAGAGTTTGAGCGGCTCCCACCGGTCCAGTCCTAGCCCAGGCAGGGGCTTTCCTGCCACGTCACTGCCAGCTGCCCAGGGCCTGCCTTCTCGTCTAGGGAGATGGATGGGTCCTAAGCCAGTGAGAGGAGATTATTCTCTACAGGGTGGTCAGTGGGGGTTGAGTGATCTTTGAAATCTCAGAGGCATCACTCCAGCTTGACTCCCAGTACATAAGCTGCTGTCTCCTGTCAATGAGAAGGGCAGTGTAAGGCAGTGCTTCGGGACAGGGATGTGCACCTCTCAGAGATGCTGTCCATTCTCATTGTATTCCATGTCTCAGCCAACAAAGAACATTGAGCTAGTTAGTGCTGCTTATTAATTGTTTGGCCTGAGGGGCATACTTGTGATGGACAACACCTTCTCAATCAGAAAACACAGTCAACACGGTCTTGATCTTGCTGTGACTTTGTTGTGCCTTCTTGGGGTGTGGAGAACCAGGCGACTTCCACTGAGATGACTGGGCCTTCGTTTCTGGATAACAGCCATAGACCCATCATTCACCTCTGGTTATAACCTTTTGGAGGAAATCTGGTTCATTGGTAGCTGTTTGAATCAAGTTGTTAGCAACTGCAGCACAATGTTCCTTCTGCTCTGTAGCAGAAGCCATGCAGTGAATTTTGCCACAACATGTTTCAGGCCAAGATCCTGTGTCAAAATCTCAGACACAGTGGTGTTTGGAATCCCCAGATCAGCTTCTGGTTCTCACACTGTCAGTTCCCAGTCTTCATGTTCAACATGCTCAGGTGTTCTGCTTGTTGCAGGCCTTTCAGAACATGGGTCACTTTCAACAGATTCTCAACCATCTGCAAAGCATTTTATTTTCACTGAACTCTTGGCACCATCCCTGAAATCCTTCTGAATCATCCGAATAGTTTCTGTGGAGGAATGTTAAAGCTTAATGCAAAATTTAATGCGGATTTGTTGCTCTACTTGCTCAATCATTTTCAATGTGTACCACATGGTGCACATTCTCACTCAACAGCACTTACTGCCCTTACTGATTAGTACAGTGAAGTCGTCATTGTTCATGCATGTGCATTCTAGCCCACTGTCCTCGGCTGCCAGGTTTCATCAGTTTCATGCAAATCATTCTCCTTATATTAACAATGCTGGAATTTTTCCAGACAGTATGTATGTGTATGTGTAGTATGTGTATGTGCGTGTGCCAAAAGATCAGTGTTACTACAGAGCCGTCACATAGGATGTCCAGTCTTGATGCAGAGGCATACCCTGAGAAACCTGTGCTTTTCCAGTGAGTGTGGAAAGGGGAATCTGTTATCAGGTGTTGTCTTCAGTGATCTGGGACTCACAAAGGTGTCGGGTACCCAGATGTTGGAAGCAAGCCAGGGCTGTGTTGCATTTCTCTAGTGCTGTGTTGACAAGCAGGCAGGTGTCAGGTTGCCACTGAACTTCTGGAAGGAACAAAGATTGCATCAGGTCACTGCACTGTTTGTTCCCAGAAGCATCACCAGGTGCCAGAGTTGCCCATGAGGACAGAGTCAGCAGGGTGCAAGGGACATGGAAGGACCAGGTCTCTAAATCCAGCTGGGTCGTGTGCAACTCCTGGCTCTGGGCTTCAGAGTCTTCAGGAGTAAATCGAGTACAGCGATAGGTCGCTCTCCCAGGTCTGGGGTGAAGTTAGACACACTAATGCAGGTGAAAGGCCCACAGTGGTGCCTGTTACAGAGCAGTGCTCAGCACTGTCAGGAGAAAGTGAAGAACAGAAACACTAGAGGGAATTGATTATTTTTTCACTTTTCTACGTGAATGTCTAGAATCACACCCAAGGCTTAGTGGTTGTTATGAGATTCAGGACTGTCAGGGAGAGAGGACCTAGTGGTCACTTGATTTAAATATTAAGAGGAGGGTAAATGCCACTTCGTAGCCTACTTTGGTGAAATCGAACATATGTCTTTTCATATTTGCACGTGGTTATCCTTATCAGTTTATCCGAAGTGCTTCTCTTCAAGCTGTCTCTTTGGCTGATATTTCTACCAAGTGAAGACCACGCCCATGATCCACGGGCTGAAAAATCAGCTTCCTCCTTTGAGTCCCTTTCCTTTCTTAGCATCCCCATCCAATCAGTCACCAAACACTCAGTTTTTCCTTTATAATCATTCTTGAATCCACCCTTTCCTCTCCATTCTCACCTTTACTTGTCCAGCTAGTCCAGACAGGTTTCCAATAAGCTGCGTATGCTCAAGTGGCACAAGACAGAAATAGGTTTTACGAGCGTGTGTTGAGTTGGAAGCAAACAGGGCTGTACCCTGGCAGACTCGGAGGAGGTGAAGCTTGCCTGCGGCACCTCGCTCTGTGCCAGCCTTTCCCAGAGGTGAGAGGAGCTGGCGCGGCTCCTGCCCAGAACTGCACATGAGCAGGGAAGTTCTCTGTGAATTCACTGCTGGCCAACGCCTTCCCTCTCAGCTGCAGATGGAGGGCTGGAATGTCAGGTTGGTCGCTAAGCCTGCCTACAAACCGAGGACTCTATGCAGACAGGGCATGCAGGTACCCTGCAGTGCCCTACGTGTGAAAGGATAACCACTGGAATGAGAAGAAATGCCAGAACATTGAGACCACCTATATCTTTAGAAAGACCTACGGAGAGGGTTGACTGACTTAGCTGAGGCAAGTGTGGCTTCTGTCCCCAGGGTCCATTCTGTGCTGAGGCTCCCCGCCAGCGGCCCACCCTGCATCTGCACCCTCTCCTCTTCCTGCGTGGGACTGGAGCTTTGGATTTGTTCATTGTGATTTTCTAAAATTCTGGAGAATTAAACTTGTCTGTCTCCAGCTTCTGACCACACACAGGAATGTTCCCCTTGTCTGTCTGTGGGTATAACAGTTGAGAATTATTTATCAATTTGCCCCATAAAACAAGTGTATTTGTTTAGAATGTTTATGCTTTTGAAAAGCCCACTGTTTTACTCTGCATATTCTAACATGCGTAGCTAACAGAGATCAATTTCATTAAAGCATATAAGAATTTGGGGTTAAGTATTTGCCTTCCTGAGCCAGACATGTCTGAATCTAAATCCCAGCTTTTCCGTTTTCCAGCTCTAGAGTCCCTTCAGCATGTTGTGTAGCCTCTCTGCGTCTCAGTTTCTAGCCCTGCTTCACTAGAGTTTTCTGGTTGGGTTTTTATTTATTTATTTATTTTAAATTACAATTCTTACATATTTATTGAAGAAGTTATGATTTCCATTGCTCTGCATTCTTTTGTGTAGATCCATATTTTCATCTGGTATTATTATTATTATTCTTTTGCCTTAAAGATTTTCTTTAACATCTCTTATAGTATAGCTCTACTCTTTTTTTTTTCTTTTTTGAGTTTTTTTAAATTTTTATTTTTATTTAGTTATTTTTCAAGTACAGTTTTTTTTGTCTATTTCTCCCATCCCAGCCCCCCCGACCCGTCTCCCCACCTCCCTCCCATCCCCCCCCCGTCCTCATCCCTGTGTCTTTCATACTTGTTCCTCAAAATCTCTCCCCATTTTTTCCCTTAAATTCCCTTCCCTCTCCCCTCTGGTCACTGTCCCCTTGTTCTCTATTTCAGTGTCTTTGTTTTTATTCTGCTTGCTTGTTTGTTTTGTTGTTTAGCTTCCTGTTAAAGGTGAGATCATATGGTATTTGTCCTTCAATGCCTGGCATCTGGTTTGGTTTTTAAACAAATAATATATGCAAAATGCTTAACTCGATGCCTTACCCATACACAGTACCCCAAAAAGAAAGCTCAATTTTTTAGCTAAAAAGGGTCTTAGGTATCAGCATACCCCAGCCTGCTCCTTTGCAGACCAGGAACCGGAGATTTGGGACTAGAATCCAGCCCCCATGGCTATTCGGAAGCTAGTGCGTGGATGTGAGAAACCATGCGATTGGGGACCCGATGGGTCCGAGCTTAATGCTGGATTTCTCTGATGACCTCCCAAACTTTGTTTACATTTTATCAGTCTTAGTTTTTTTTTAATCAACAAATCAGGGATAAAAATATATGCCTCTGAGATCTATAGGAACACACAAAAAGTCTTAGTTTTTCACAGAGGCAGACCAAGGAGGGGCAGTGTGCTTCAGGGAGACGCATGGTGGGGCATCATCTGCAGAAGATTTAGAAATAGGAGTAAAACTGACTGACTGTGGCCTTATTTTTATTATCAACAAGCAAAGTAACATGAAACAATGTCCCAAAGTCAGCAATAAACAGTCCTCTCCAAAAAAGTAATTTGTTGGCCTGAATTCTAAACAATTGTTGAGAATCCTATTGAGATTGATTTTGTGTGTGTGTGTGCGGACTTCAGACTGGCATATTTGTACTACTTTTTCTTCTTAAAGATTGTGTTCTATGTGGAAGTTAATTCAGAGCAGGGCTGGCCCTTGGCACAGACAGGCGATGTTACAGCCGTGCATTTTGAGAGCGAAATTGTAATGGGGCAGCCTTTGCCTCCTTCGCCGCACTCACACCAACCCATGGCTCCAGGCCGCTGATGCTCTCCATTTGTCCGGCCTCAGTTTCTATCAGACTTTTTTATATCTAAGCATGGATATGCTAACAGGACACTGTCCAAATGTCAGTTCTTCTGCAGTCAGAGGCTGGAAAGAAGACTCAGTCCCTGAATCATGCCACTCTTTCTGGTCCGCCAGGGGACTGGTCAGAGGGAATGTGATTAATCCGATATTGCCAGGGGAAAAAGTGTGCCATGGAAACATGAGCACTAAAGTGTGTTTCTGGAAATAACAGGAAAATGGAGAGTCTGATCTCATGAGATTCTGTTTTGAAGCAAGTGACTGAAAACATCTCAAGTGTGATAAACCATTTGGAATGTGGTGACCACCTAGTGTTTATATTAGAAACAGAGACTGGAACTTGCCCTCAAAGCGATAGCACGAAGGAGAGCCAAGTGAGCTAAAAGGGAATCTCTTGGATGCACGCAGTGAGTTGGGAAAAAAACCCTGCAAGTGTGTTGGGATAGATATGCCATGTCCTGTGAAGGCAGAACTGATCCTTCATTTTCAACCTGGGTGTGCACAAAGGAAAGATTGAAAAGGCAAATATATTAATTAATTAAAGTGTCCGTCTCCCATCTCGGAGCCCTTCCCAGCACCCGTCTCCATGCCCACCTGCAGCTACAGAGGCTGAAAAAGAGACGTCCATGTTCTTGACCTCTGTCTCAGCCAGCGGTGGCACGTACCCAGGTCCTGAGCAAGGACAAACAAAGAGAAATCTGTTGGGAATTCTGCAGAAGATAACTCCCTCTGCTGAAAGGGGAGAGATCCAGGAGGAAAGCTCTATTTCCCCATTTTTATCTTTTCTTCCTGGGGTGCTTTGTAGGATTTCACGATGCTTGAAACTTCACCAGTCATTCTGCCACTGGGAGATGAGACAGAGCTGAAGCCCTGAGGGTAGCAGAGTGGAAAACTACAAACACCCGGATCCTTCCCAGCGCAGTCAAACCACAGACCAACTTCACAATCGCCTGTGCAGGGACTTCTGTTTTTATTATGCAAATAAACAGCATGTTTATTTTATTAGTGGTTATTTATTGGTGATACAGAAACCTCATGTCCTCACTAGTATGTTAAAGTGCTTTTAATACATAATATGTTAGGAAGTAAAAATTGAACATGCAACTTCTTTGAAATTCATTTTAAACATTTTTATGGTACAAAATTTCATGATCTGGTTGTACTGTCAGATCATTTTAATATTTTGTTGTAATGGCTGTTGTATTTGAAACAGTTAACAATTGAAGATACGTATGCTTGGCTCTGGTTACTAAATCATGATACTCATTTATTAATTCTGTCCCCCAGTGCTGCCAATTTTTCTTTATTTATCCAAATCTTCTTTTGTGGAACTAAAAGTCTTTCATAAAAAATTTAATGGTTTTTCAATTACAGTTGGCATTCAGTATTATTTTGTATTAGTCTCAGGTGTGCAGCCTGGTGGTTAGACAATCACATACTTTGCAAAGTGTTCCCCTGGTATTTCCAGTACCTGGGCCCATATGCAGTTACTGTAATAGTACTGACTACATTTCTTATCCTGTGTTTTACATCCCCGTGATTTTATTGTGTAACTGCCCATCTGTGCTCCCCAGTCCCTCCTCCTTTACCACCCAGTCTCCACCCGCCCCCAGCAACCATCAGTCTGTTGTCTGTACCTGTGAGTCTGTTTCCGTTTTCTTTGTTCATTTATATTGTTCTTTAGATTCCACGTGTAAGTGAAAATGTATGGTGTTTGTGTTTTTCTGACTAATTTATTTCACTTGGCATAATACCCTCTAGGTCCATTCATGCTGTACAAATGATAAGATTTTGTCCTTTTTATGGCTGAGTAATATTCCATTATATATATCTATCTATCACTTTTTAATATCCACTCTTCTGTTAATAGGTACTTGAGTTGCTTTCATAGCTTAGCTTTTATAAATAATGCTGTTATGAATGTAGGGGTACATATGTTCTTTTGGGTTAGTGTTTTGGTTTCTTTGGATATATACCCAGAGGTAGAATCACTGGGTCATAAGGCAGTTCCACATTTAATTTTCCAAGAAAATTCCATACTGTTTTCCACAGTGGCTGCACCAGTCTGCCTTCCCACTAAGAGTGCATGAGAGTCCCTTTTTCTCCACATCTTCACCAACATTTATTAGTTGATTTATTGATGATGGCCAGCCTAACAGGTATGTGGTGGTATCTCATTGTGGTATTAATTTGCATTTCTCCGATGATTAATGACATCAAGCATCTTTTTATATGTCTATTGGAGAAGTGCCTATTCAGGTCTTTTACCTATTTTTAAAATTGGATTGCTTGTTTTTTGGGGTATTGAGTAATTTGAGTTCTGTATAAATCTTGGATATTAACCCCTTCCCAGATATATGACTGACAAATATGTTCTCCCATTCAGTGGGATATGATTTCATTTTGCTGATGATTTCCTTTGCTGCACAAAAACATTTAGTTTAATGTCGTCCCATTCGTTTATTTTTTCCTTTTGTTTTCCATGCCTGAGGAAGTATATCACTGAAATATTGCTAAGAGTAAATGTCTGAGGTTTTACTGCCTGTTTTTATTCCAGGAATTTTTGGCGTCAAGTCTTACACTTAAACCTTCAATCCATTTTGACTTTGTTCTTGTATGTGATGTAAGAAGGTGGTCGTTTCATTTCTTTTGTATGCATGTCTCCCATTTTCCCGACACCATGCTCTCTGACCAAAATATGTTTTGAATCTTTCCCTTTCTATACATCCCCGACTCTCCTACTCCAAGCCACCATTATTTCTTAACGGTATTAACTGGTCCCTTTGCTTCAAGCCTTGCCCATTTCATTCCAGTTTCCTATATAGCAGGCAAATAAGTATTTAAGGTGTTGTCAGATCCTACTACCCCTCTGTTTGCAATTCTCCCATTCTGCCTGGAATGCCACTTTCCCAGTCTCTGTGTGGCTTCCTCCTGACCATCCTTGAGGTCTTGGTTTCAATGTTACTTCCCAAAGGATCGACCCTGGCTAACCCAGTTCAGCCTCTTTTCCCCTTTTTTTCTCAGGTAGGTACTGAAAAGATAAAGACACTATTTCTCAGCTGCTTTTAAGCTGAGGGAGGCCCTGCTACTCAGTTCCGACCAATGAAACATAAGCTTTGACCAAAGAAAAAACATGCTTTAAACACACCTAGGCATTTAAAATAACTTTTATTATAATGCTAGGGATATTGTCAACAGAGCTTTCTATCCGAAAGGCACATTTTTATTATTTTTAAAGCGGCAATCCAATTTCTTATACTTTTAGTAATAACAGGGCTTTGGCAGCTAATTTATTTTTTGAATTCTCAAACTGATGCAAAAAGGCATCTGCCACCTCTTTTATGATGGACAGGAACATGCACATAAAATTAGTGATAATTTACTTTCAACTATTGGCACGAGTGGCTAATGCTTTGTATTTACATGCCTTTGATGTGAAAAGGGATGAGGTGTGTGTAAGTAGACATCCAATTATTTTATTGCACCAAGTATCAAAAGCTCAGATTAATTACAGATAGAAGCATTCAACTCCCTTCTAAGAAGAGCTATTTTAAATGATTAGCATAAACTAAATAATAAAAATTATCTTAATTTACCATTTGTTCAAAAGAGAAAATACTATGTCAAGCTTTTAAATTTATCTGCCCAACTGTTAAGGAGCCCACAGATTTCTTCAGTCAAACAGGTTTTTTGTTGTTGTTGTTGTTTAGAACAATTCTAATACATATTTTTAGAAATCTATGGCAAATATCTCAAGGTACTTGAAGCCAACCCTTTTACTCTAGTTCATTAGTCCAAAGTATATTTCCTACTGTTTGCTGTGAAGCATCTCATGATCTACTGCACCTAGAGGTGGACCGTAATTTGGGTTGGGCTGAAAGAAAGCCTAGCACAGATTGGGGAAGCTGGCCTCATCACACACGGTACTGCGTTTTGAGAAATTTACCTTAGGTTTAACCATTATTCTATGTATAATTGTCACAGGAACTCATAAGACTATGTATAATAAGCAACATCCAGAGGAGAATTAAAAATAAACTATAAAAAATGGTGTTCTTCATTTGGTTTTAGAGTACAAAAATATTTGACCTGGCAGTCAACGTAGCCAACTAGGCATGAATGATGGAAGACTTGCTGAGAGATTCCTGATTGCTGATGAATGATATTCTTGGTCACTTTGGATAGTTCTCCATGTTTGTTAATGTTTGAGAAGTAGCATTTATAGCCCAAAGCACTGGTAAATTTTTTCCAAGGTGTTTGTTGGCTTGCACTGTATATGGATGGCCTTGCTTATGATGGGAATTCTCTTGTTATTTGTCAAAATGCAAAGACAGCATCCTGTGTTTGGTTACTTTACCTGTTTCCATGTTCGGCTGCTGTTGATGTGTTTTCTTGCTCTGAGTTGATGTTTTCATTTACACTTTTAGGACAAAAAAAAATACCAAAACCAAAATAAAGTAAGTAAAGTAAGTGATCGTTTAATTTTGGACTCTGACTCAACCAGCATAAGGACAAAGAGTCTTGCTCTGTTTTGTCTATACATGGGAGCAGAGCCAAGACCAGGGTGAGGCAAGTGAGGCAGGCACAGAATTTAAATGGGCCGGGTGGGAGAATGAAGGGTCTTTCTTCTGTGAGTGTCAACGTTATTCTATAGACAAGGAGTTCCAATTGAAATGATGAGGAGTAATGAATAGGAAGTATTAACAGTGCTATGATGTGTATATAAAATCAATGACTTTCTATCAGGTAGAGCACAGATAAGACCAGATTAAAGGAGACATCAATGACTCCTGCACTTGTTAAGGAAGTGGTGAGGTGTTAACAGCCTTTGCAGGAAATAAGGAAATGCTGGCCTACCCAGTTAAGACCACCTGATTCGGACAGGTTCGAGTTAGCTAGTGGCCTCGATGAGCAGGGGCAAGACAGGGCCCCTTCCTCTAGGAGTCCCTAACCATGAGCATCACTTGAATACCAATGGAGCCAAACAGGTGCACTAACATTGAAAATCATCTTCTATGACTTGGTGGAAAGGGGCAATGTTGAGTCCTGAAACCATTTACATAAATTATAAACAACTCTTGCGTGTTTACAAAATGAAACAATTTTTTGAAAGGGGGAATACACTTAAAAATCTTAGATTATAATAAAAACATTTCGGATTATAACCAAAAAGCAAAACAACCCCGAAGAGAGGATATGTGTGCTGAGGAAGGTACAAATATGCTAATTATTTCATATTATTGAAAGAGCAAATAATGACTATTTCACTCTTGATATTGATTACCAGTGGTTTGATTTTAAGACTTACAGGAAAAACAGTATCTTTCAAGTATCTAGAGCTAAAACATATCAACAAATACATGGACCGTATATCAAAAGACTGAAGACAAGCAAACAAACAAACGAACAGCAAGGAGGCAAACAGGAAGTGGCATCTCTGTGATACTGCATGTCCGCAGGGACCCCCCATGGGGGAGAATGGGGAAGAGGCAAATTCTGCTTCAGGATTGCCCCAGATCTCAGGCACCGTGTCCGTGAAACAGCACAGGTTTCCTCAGTCATTTGTGTGTGTGTGTGCATTCTTTTGTAAAGGTCATTTGAAGGATGCTCTGAAAAATAGTTTTCTTCTCACCATTCAGTTTCAAAACCTCCAAATTTCACCAACAGCTCCCGTTTCCCTTTAGGTTAGAAATTCTTTTTAGAAAGCCTATAACACTTTCCAATTTCACCTCAAATCATTCATCCAACTTTTTCTTTGCTTTCATATTTTGATCACCTACCAGTGCCGGGCTGAGGCAGTTTATCAGGTCATTTCTCAAGATGAAGTGGGGGTAAGATAGCATCCTGGCATGGCCCAGGCAAGTGTTGACAGTCAGGGTATTTAGAGCAGTGACTTTCTTTTATTTTTGCAAAACATTTTTATTGTAATTTTTTTCCATTACCATTTAGTCCTCTTATACTGCCCCAATCACCATACTGTTGATTTCCTTACTGAAGTTTTTGCTCATATAAAATAAGGAAATAAGAAAAGTACAGTGAATTTCTAGAGCAGTGTAATACACTTATTCTTTCCAAGGTGATGGATTCTTAATGTATTTTGGTGTTAAAGATCCCGTTGTTTTAGAAAGTGAGTTACTGCTGGGCAGAAGATTTTAAAGTGTCCGTACTTGGCAAAATAGATGAATCCCATTAATTCTATGCTAATTTGGCTTTATTTCTTTGAGTATTTCCCTAGAGGTTAGAGAGACTCCCATTCATTCACTTACTTGTGCACCAGTATCTGCGCTCGTGAGTCTTCCATGCTGGTGAGGCTGGAGCCAAGCTATAAACAAACAAATCCGTAAGATAGCAAGTGGACGTAAGTGCAAAGAAGAAAGTGAAGCAGAGTAAGGAGACACTGAGTGGTAGGGTACTCCATTGGACAAGGTCTCTCTGAGCAGACATCTTGATCCAGCGAGGGAGCATCACAGGAAGGGGGTTGTCTGCCCAGCATATTTGAGGGGCAGTAAAGAGGACCTGGAAATGGTAACACAGTGAACCAGAAGGAGGTGGCGGAGCTGAGATCTAAGGAATAGCTCAAACTCTTAGCACAGTAATAGTTTGATAAATTTTTCTCTTCCTCCTACACTCCATCGCTATACTTGTTCATCAAAGAGGACACATGTTAGTAGAAAACCCAAATGATAAAAACTTTGAATCGTCGAGGAAATAGGCGGTGGGGTGACTGTGCTGATTAGGTTATGTAACGGACGTTTTCCATAGCTTGAGTTAAACCTGTGGTGCAAATGTTTTGACAAAAATGTATGTCAAACACATGATAAAAATAAATGACATAAATGATATATTGGCTAAGGCATACTGAAGTTAGCAATATTTTGAATTTTTTCTAACTCCTTTTGAGAGTATCAGTTTGAATAAACTGCTTCTAAGCAGAATAGAAGATATAATTATAGTTGCATTAGAGTCTTGGTAAGTCCATCTAGATGTTCTCCCCAGAAGCTGAGGAAGTACATTTCTCCATGACTGCACAGCACATTCCCATGCAAGTTGAGCCAGTTCTTCCCTTTTAATGATACTGAAGGAGCACATACTGAGTTGTCAGAGGGTAGAGTAAGCATTGGAAATAATTTTTGTTGATTGATCAGTATAATGGTTTATGCATACTATCTGTGTGTGGTTCTTATCATAAAACTTGGAAGGAGGTCAAAGAATTGAATGATATCAATAGAAAAAACTCCTTCCAATTCTGTTGGCATAATTTCTCAACAATTATATTTATACAAAATGAATAATAGGAATGAAATATCCCCTAGACCCTGTCTCATCCTAGAAATCAGTAAACCTAGAAATCAGTCATCTTAGAAATGAGTTCATATCCATGAACTCATTTTTCAAGTAAAATTTCTTTTCTATGTCTAATAATTAATCATCAATAGTCATAAAATTTATATCATATTAATTGTTTGCTAATAATTGAAATGATAATTGAAACTAGAAGAAATATTTTAACACAGCTTTATGGTTTCAATAAATGTAGAAATGGCATTTTAATTTATATATAGATTTTTTTCTGCCAGAGAAGTAAGAGATCGATTAACAAAGGGATTTCAAATATAAAAACACACTGGACTAGGGTAAAATTCAAGCAGAAAAGGAAGCAATGTAAATGTTCTGACTTTTAAAGAAGAGCTAATACAAATATTTAATTAAAATGGACAATGATGGTTATTGCTTTTGGATATATTTAGAAGAAAGATAGGACAGTTTTATTTATATGCCAATATTTAAATATAGCAGAAATTATACTGTGTGCAATGATTTAAGCTTATGATAAAAAATTGTAGTTGTTAGTCAGAAATGTGCAAAAAAGGTACACAGTTTGCCAAAATTCTTCCCAGCGGTACAGCAGTAAAGAAAACCATTGGAGGGCATTGTTCTGTGGTAGTTCTCACCATAGCTCCTCTATGTGAACACATTCTAGTTTTCTCCGAGCTCCACCACAGTCAAGAGGCTGAAATAAAATGAAATCTTAAGGAAGACTCTGGTAGTTATAAGAAAACCAAGAAGGATTTTCGTTTTTTATCATTGACAATGAAGTCAAGCAGGCTATATGCACTCAAATCTTCAGCATTCTTTAGGTTGAAATATAATGTTCTAAGGCTAAAACTGGGTAAGATCTATTTCCTCATTTTTTAGAAAAAATATAATAAACTTTTTCTATTTTTAATTGTCCCCTCCTAAAATTTTATTTTTTAATTCTTAAACCTAGATAATCTCTTCTATTTTTTAGTTTTATTTCTCAATTACAGTTGATGTTCAATATCATTTTATTGGTTTCAGGTGTACAGCATAGGTGTTAGACAATCTCATACTTTACGGGGACCCTCTGATACTTCCAGCACCCACCTGGCACCACACGTAGTTATGACGTTTTATGGACTACATCCGCTGTGCTGGACTTCACATCCCTGTTTACCATTCTGCACCCACCAACCGGTACTTCCCAGTCCCGTCACCCGTCACCAGCCTCCCAGGCCCGTCCCTCTGGCAACCATCAGTCTTTTTTCTGTTTCTGTGAGTCTGTTTCTGTTTTGTTTGTTTATTTTCTTTAGATTCCACATATAACTAAAATGATATGGCATTTGTCTTTCTCTGACTTCACTTAGCATAATACCCTCTAGATCCATCCATGCTGTCACAGATGGTAAGGTTTCATTCTTTTTTGTGCCAAGTAATGTTCCATTGTGTGTGTGTGTGTGTGTGTGTGTGTGTGTGTGTGTGTGTATGTCACAGTATATTACAATTTTTAAATCTACTCATGTCTGTTGATGGGCACTTGGGGTGCTTCCCGGTCTTGGATGTTGTAAAGAACACTGCAATAAACACAACGGTGCAAACAATTTTTTTCTAAATTAGGGTTTTGGGTTTCTTCAGAAGTGGAATAGCTGGATGATATGGCAGTTTTGTTTTTTATTTATTTTATTTTTTCCTCTTTTAAAAGGCTTTATTTATTTTTAGAGAGAGGGAAAGGGAGAAAGAGAGGAAGAAGAACATTGATGCATGAGAGAAACATGGATTCGTTGCCTCTCGCATGCCCCCAACTGGGGACCTGGCCAGCAGCCCAGGTTTGTGCCCTGACCAGGAATCAAACCAGTGATCTTTCAGTTTGCAGGCCAGTGCTCAATCCACTGAGCCATACCTGAGAGGGCAAGGCAGTCCCCTATTCTTTAAATTTTTGGATGAAACTCCAAGTTCTCTATGGTGGCTGCACCAATCTGCATCCCCAGAACAGTGCATGAGGGTTTCCTTTCTCCACATCCTCTGCAGCACTTGTTTGCTAATTCATTGATAGTACCCATTCTGACAGGTGTGAGATGACATTTCACTGTGATTTTAATTTGCATCTCTCTGCTGATTAGGGATTCAGCATCTTTTCATGTGTCTGTTGGCCACCTGCATGTCCTCTCTGGAGAAGTGTCTAGGTCCTCTGCCTATTTTTCAGTTGGATTGTTTGGGTTTTGGTGTTGTTTGGTGTTCAGTTGGCCTCCTAAAATTTGGTTAAAAGCTTTGGAGACAGCTAGTTCGTGTCTATTCGTGACTTTTAGCTATTGAATTGCCTAATTTAATATTATTTATTATATCACAATAAATGTAAATGTTATTTATTATTTGTTTATTATTACTGAATTTGAAGTAGCAAATGAAAATAGAAAAACTTCAAAACAGTTCATCATATTTGATTTGATAATTCATTTTCTTTTCAAAGTTTGTACACTAATGTTTGTGACTTTATAATAAGTGTACATGTGTATATGTGTGTGTGTTTGTGTGTTTGACTATGAAAGTATTTATTGGGTTGGCCAAAAAGTTTGTTTAGTTTTTTCCCATAAGATGGCTCTAGTAGCGCTTAGTTGGTTTTAACTTCATTCAAAATAATTTTGTTAGATTGTGTTGTGACTGCTGTCATATCAGTGTGCATTGAAAAAAAACATAAAAATTGGTGAATTTTTGTGTAGCCCTTTTAATTTTTTTAATATATTTTATTGATTATGCCATTACTGTTGTTCTATTCCCCCCCTTCATTCCCCTCCACCCTGCACACCCCTTCCCCCACCATTCCCCCCTTTAGTTTATGACCACGTGTCTCAAGTTCTTTAGATTCTATATTTCCCCTACTATTCTTGCCCTCCCCCTATCTATTTTCTACCTAATGTCTATGCTACTTATTTTCTGTGCTTTCTCCCCCCTTCTCCTTCTCCCACTCCCCTGTTGCTAACCCTCCATGTGATCTCCATTTCTATGGTTCCTCTCCGATCTAGCTGTCCTCTTAATTTGCTTTTGTTTTAGGTGTTGTTCTTAATAACTGTGAGTTTGCTGTCTTTTCACTGTTCATCTTTTTTATCTTCTTTTTCTTAGATAAGTCCCTTTAACATTTCATATAATAAGGGCTTGGTGATGATGAACTCCTTGAATTTGATCTTATCTGAGAAGCACTTTATCTGTCCTTCCATTCTAAATGAAAGCTTTGCTGGATAGATCAATCTTGGTTGTAGGTCTTTGGATTTCATGACTTGGAATACTTCTTTCCAGCCCCTTCTTGCCTGTAAGGTGTCTTTTGAGAAATCATCTGACAGTCTGATGGGAACTCCTTTGTAGGTGACTGTCTCCTTATCTCTTGCTGCTTCTAGAATTCTCTCCTTCATTTTAATCTTGGCTAATGTAATGATGATGTGCCTTGGTGTGTTCCTTCTTGGGTCCAACTTCTTTGGGACTCTCTGAGCTTCTGGATTTCCTGGAAGTCTATTTCCTTTGCCAGATTAGGGAAGTTCTCCTTTATTATTTGTTCAAATAAGATTTCCACTGGTGGCTGTTCCTCTTCCCCTTCTAGTACCCCTATAATTCTGATGTTGGAACGTTTAAAGATGTCCTGAAGGTTCCTAAGCCTCTCCTCATTTTTTTGAATTTTTGTTTCTTCATCTTTTTCTGTTTGGTCATTTTTTTTCTCCTTCTGGTCCACTCCTTTGATTTGAGTCCCAGTTTCCTTTCCATTACTATTGGTTTCCTGTGCATTTCCATTCATTTCAATTAGTTTAGCCTTCATATGTTCCTCTAATTTGTGACTATAGTCAACCAATTCTGTGAGCATCCTGATGACCAGTGTTTTGAACTGTGCATCTGAAAGTTTGGCTATTTCTTCATCGCTTAGATTTATTGGCTCTGGGGCTTTGGGTTCTTCTTGAGCCATGTTTTGGTCTGTTTGTGCTTGTTACATACGAGGAGCAGAGCCTTAAGTGTTCACCAGGGTGGGGCCACCAAGGTCGCTGGTTTGTGAGGCTGTATGTGGGGGCGAGTCAGAGAGAGGCCACCCAGATCGCTGGTTTGTGACTGTATGTGGGGGCGGGGTCAGAGAGGGACAATAGCAGTCCCCTCTGCTGCTTCCCGCCACTGGGGCCTTGGTGGTCTGTCTCACTGCTTGCTACTGGTTTATCTGCACACAAATGTGTGACTGTGGTCAGCCCTCAGTGGGTCTACCACCTTGCGCCCTCAGTGGGTCCGCCCGCTACTCCACACCTGCAATCCGCCCATGGCTGCCGGCCTGCCTGGGTTGTGGGCCCAGGTTGTCTGGTGGGTCTTTCCTGCTCGACCCTGCTCTGCTGCTGTCTCTGCCCCTCTTACCTTTTTGGCTGAAGGGTTTGTAGTCAGACTTCCACATAGTTCAATTTTCTGTGGTTTGGCTGTGTTTTTGTTGCTAAAACTTTGTTGTTTTTAAACTTGGTTATGCGAGAAGGCACAGTGTTTCACCTACGCCTCCATCTTGACGGAACTCTGCTCTTTTAATATTAAAGGTAGAAGAAGATATACATTTTTGGTACATTATGCTTTATTACTTCAAGAAAGGTAAAGACACAACTGAAACGCAAAGATTTGTACAGTGTATGGAGAAGGTGCTATGATTGATTGAACGTGTCAAAGTGGTTTGTGATATTTCTTGGTACTATTGACATTCTGGCCAAAAAATTATTTGCTGTGGGATGTCTGATGCATCTGAAGATGTTTAGCAGCAGCCCTGGCCTCTACCCACTAGAAGCCAATAGCGGGAGAGAGCTGACATACTCAAAATATCCCAATCAAGAATGTTATTGGTGAAAATGAAAAATGTTTCTTTTAGTTTATAGAAAAAACTAAACAGAGTTTCTGGCCAACCCAATAGTTTCTGATTTGTGTGAAGGAGTTAAATATCGAGATTTCAAAGTGTGGCACAAAGAATAGCATTCTGAAAGGGTCCCCATGAGACCTCGACCATCTGAGCAAATTTGAGAACCATTCAAACGGATTGTCGTTTGTAAATTATTAAACAATCTGAAGAAAACAGCTAGTTTTATTCATGGTGTCAAAATGGCTAGGCTTTTTGTCTACATGCACAATAAACTTAATTTAAAACAACATACATTTTTTTAAAGTTATTGTACAATAAATTGAATTTCACCACGAGGATTTAATGTCCAAACATGATATTTATTTTATTAAATAAATTCAAAGACCACTTATGATGAAACTTTAGATTTTCAAGGACCCCATTAAACAGCATTATGTGGAATAAAGGTTGCTACAACAATAAAAATTTATTAGACATAATTTCCACTCATTAGTAAGAAAGCAGAACCATATTACATGACTTCCCCCAAGCATGTGCTTTTCAGTTCTGCCTGTGAATCACTAGTTTTGTTGAAAACTTCCTGTCTGTTGACGGGGCTTCCTGACCGACTGGCCGTTAGCATCAGCCTTCCCAGGAAGCACGCCTTTTTCTGCTACAGCAGAGTATCTGTGCATAGCGGACTGAGTGTATTAGCTACATACGGCTTCGCATTGAAGATGGGGATGATTTGAAGTCACTTAAGAAATGACTTGCTTATAGAATTTCTGGAAACATCCCAAGTGTTCCAGTTTTCACTTTCTCATGAGTTCTGGGTGAATAATTTTGTTATTTGAGTAACAAGGGCAGTTTAAAATAACAACAACAACAGTATGTTAGGTAAGAGATGGATTTGCACAAATCTTTCACTTCTCCCCAGCTTCTGTTAAGGCCCGATTTCTGCACATGGGAATTTGAGGTTTTTTAGGTGTAACATATTTAAAGGCACAGCCTTCATGGTGCAGCTTGACCAACTTTTCTATGTGTGCACTCGTGTGTGGAGACAGAGCTTCCATGGCCCCTCGAAGGCTTGCTTCTCAGTCAGCACCTATAGGCAACCACCTCTCTCCATTCTATTGCCGTCGACTCAGTGTATTTGCTCTTGAACTTTTTAAATGTGATCATGGACTCTGCTGTTTTTGCGTCTTTCTTTTTCCCCTACCTACTGGCTGTACACAGGGCAGTTCATCTCTTTAAAGGCAAACACAAAACTAATAAAGTAACATCAGAAAAGATCGAAAAACAAGGTTTCATTGTTGTTGTTGTTGCTGCTGCTGCTGTTTTTTCTTTCCTAATTGAAGAAAGATCATGCCCTTGACCACACTGCTCATCTGTCAAGGCCTCACTCCCAGAGGACGTGGTAGTTTGTGCTGCCTGCTCTCTGCTTCTGGGCTCAGGGTAGGAGGGTGCTGCCCACCACCTTGTAGTTTGGGGGAGGCCACCAACTAGTTTTGGGAAATTTGTGTTGTGTATGGAAATGGCATGTCATTTTCCCTCTTTATTCTCTGGGATGCGCAGCCTTCGAATGGGTGAAAAATTTGGTTGGGGGTATAGTGCTCTGCTGGCCCCAGAAAACACCCCCTGCCTTGGGAGGAGGGGAAGCCCCCATTTTCTCACTGGGAAAGGGCTCTGGGTCACTGGCAGGTGTGAGCAGGAAGTCTTCCTTCCTTCTAGGTCAAGAGGGCTGATCCTGGTTAGGAGGCTCTGAGTTTCTGGTTTTTTCAGATTAGCACTATCTATGAAAATCTTTCCCTAACTGTAAGATAGATAATTGGCTATTACAATTTTTTTCATGCCTCTGTGGGGACTGAATGGGAACTTGGGAGAAGTTGTCAGGAGCTGTGGGTCAGTGGACAGTTCGTTGCTCCTGCCTGACACTATATAGAACTTTCTCATTCCGGTTGCCAGGGTGGCTGGTGCATCCCAGGCAGGTGATGCTTCCCTAGCCAGGGTCTTGAGCGAGGATGATGCCGAGCAAAACCAGCAGCTTGTGGACATTCCTGCAAGAAAGAAAGAAACCTTTGTTGTTTAAAGCTGCTGGGATTTGGTTCTTTGTTACTAAAGCGTAACAGTCTGTGCTGACGGATTCCAAGGGGGAGAAGGCAAACTTGGGTAGGAGCGGCACACACGCTCCTGGCTGATAAAAGTCTCAGGTGTGGTCTTGGGCCTACTGACAACCCACAAAGAGGTCTGCGTCTCTCCAATTGCCTTTCATATCGGTGCTACGACGGCAGGTGCCTCGTTAGCAACCTCTGTACTGAAAGCCCAGTGATATTCCTGACCTGGTTCTTCATTCAGCACAGCGCTTCGATACTCTCCTCTCGCTCACCCTAAAAAGCCACCCCCGTAGAGGAGAGGTTGAGAAGACGGCCTGGGGACTGATGGACACCGTCTCGGAGCCCTCGGTGAGCTCCCTCACTTCCCCGCACCCGCAGAGACCTGGCCGGCTGCCACGCATCCGTCTGCAGCTGCGCGGCCTTGGCCTTAGGGAAGGAATTGCACGTTGCAGGCTTTTCGGCCGTGTGCTTGATGACAGCAACTGCTTCAGCCTCTCCATTAATTAATTAAATCATTGATTAGTTCATGTGTTCGCTAGATGTTTACGGGATGCTTTCCACGTGCCAGGGACCGAGCCTAGAACTGTGGTTTCACTGAGGAATGGATTACAGACCGTGTCCTCCAGAACCTCACTCTCTGGGAAGACCAGGAGGGGACAGAGGACAGGAGGGTGCGAGAAGAGCTGTGGAGGCCTTTGTGGAGGAAGTAGTTAGCTCGCGCATCCTTGACTGTGCTGGTACAGAGCGCAGGAAAAGTTTCACAGAGGTGGTGGTTTTTAACAAAGCCTTGAACTTACGAGCAGTTTGTGAGGAAGACAAGCATGAAGTTTGACGCAGGAATCAGCACTGGCTTCCATCACAACTTAATTTCTTAAAATTCTCAAATTCTCAGCATTCTCAAATTCTGAAAATTGAGTGAGATATAAACTATTGTTTAAGGAAAACATTCTTGAGGACCTCCAGTTTTGAATTATTTTAATTGTTAATAGGACTAAAATACATGTTGAAAATTTATAATAAATTACCATGGTTATAGCTCTTTTATAAAAAGTTTTTAAAAATTCCAGACAAATTTGTAAGGTTCTCTGTGAGTTCATTAAGATGCAAGAAATAATCATATTCTATGTTCTCGTTAAGTTTAAATTTATTTTTTACTAAAATACCCAAATTTACCACAGGAAACACCAAAAAAAAATCCAAATTAATTGGATGTGACAAATGATGTTTTAATTAATTTCTAACATTGATGGTGTAAAAATGTGCTTGGACATTTTCCATTTTACTCACAGTTAACTTGACTGCTTACATTTCGCTTGGGGTGAAACATTGTGTGAGTCATTGTTATTTACACCCTTGATATTTTTTAAAAACTTAACTTTTTAAACTGCTGTTAGATTATTTTAATGAATCAGTGAATTCAATGGTTGTGCTCAAAATTATCACACTGAAAAGGTTTAACAATCTACTAACAAAATATTCTTCATATTCCGACTGCTACACTCACCGCTAGGGAATGTTGCCAGTCGGCACCTACGAAGAATCAGTGTATCTGCGTCCAGTCCGTGTACATGGGGCCGACTGCGGCAAGGTCGGCCCCTTTCGGTGGGGCTTGCTGGGGCTATTGTGTGCTCTCCTGCCGCTCGGTGCTGCTGCTGCTTGATGCCTTCTGCTCATCCCTGTTTGAAATACTCCGAAAACGTTGTTTTTCCATCTGTCATTTCACGTGTTAAATACTCGTTAATACACGAAGGTTGCCTCTGTTCTTTACCAGCTGAGCCGAGATAATTAAGCCAATGTGTTATTCTGTTGCTTTTGTTGTTTCATGGCGGATCGAAATCTGAATTTATTAAATAATAAGCAGAACTCTTACTCAGTGGAAATGTTTTTCAAATGTAAATTATCACTGCAAGAGAGAAGTGTAGCTTTTATGTCTGGGAATATATTTCAATATGAGTGCAAGTTCAGATGTGGAGTGTTTATTGTCGTTTTGACATTAGGACAATGTCTGCCATTGAAAGACTTCTTGGGGCTAAAATTCCAATCATGTAAATTAGGTATTTGGTCACACTGGTAGCTTTGTCTCTTTGTCCTTTTATTGCTAAGCAACCAAAGAAACTGATTAGGTGACCTGGAGAATATGGTATAAACCTGCTTGACTTTATTTTAATGATGCCTAGGAAATGACACATATGAACAAAGTAATTATGGCTACAAGTTAATTAGCACATCACATACGCCAGAAGCCGTACATACATTATTTTATTTAACCCTCACTTTATTTTGAGAGTCAAATCCCAGATCAACACCTTCCCAGCTATTTTACATTAAAAAGCATAACGAGCCTAGGATCCTGCTCAAGGGATGCTGAGGATGCCACTGTGGGCCACCAGGCTCCCGTCCGGGACTGACCCATTCCCCGGCTGCAGGGGTGTTGGCTGCTGACGGGGTATTGCCTGTCAGGCTTGCTGAGGGGTGGTGCCTGGCCCAAAGTTGTGTCCCCTTCCTGGGAGTGGCCAACGATCGATCGAAGCAGACCTTCAAAGGCCCCAAGTGGAGCCTTTGGACCTGCTGCAGCTGCAGAGCTTCCCAAGGATCCAACGAGACCTCTGTTCTGGCTGTGCCACGTGTCACTTCTTTCTGAAGCCACTGCCACACTCCCTACCATGCACAGGACGTTCCTCACGCCCAAGAGTCATTGTCTGCAAACACCGTCAGCAGTGAAGTTGAGCAACCTGGCTCACATCCGCAGGTGTAGTTCTGCCAGCCTCGCCCAGTGAGCTCTCAAGTCTCACTCAGAGTCTTAGAGGCAAAGGTGAGCCAACTGTCTCCGGGGACTGCAGCCATTCCTGTGCCCTCGGTGGCTGGGGTTTTTGTTTGTGGTAGCATGGGTGTCACGTGGTCTAAGCATACTTGGCCGGCAAGAAAGTTCACTATTGCAGTACATGTGGGCACTTCCTAGAAGCTAATCAAAATAAACCAGAAAGAGAATTGATCAGCAAGTAGCAATATACATCAAACCCCTGAGCACACTACTTATGTGACTTTGAAACCTTAAGAGAACAAATTCTGCTAAGAATTGGACATGGGGGAGGAAAGTGTTATAAACACATTTTATCCCTTACAGGCAGTGACATGACATAAGGAAGGACCAACAGGGAGAAAAGACTCCTCACTGTCAGTGAAACTAGTGCTTTAGTAAGTCCAAGTCCAGACCGTTGAAGAACGTGAGCTGAAACCGAAGGCGGGAGGGCCCCATTCCTCTTCCAGTCCTACAGCCCCTGCAAGGAGAAAATGGGGTATCCAGCTTCAAAGAGCTGAGCCCACAGCTCCTGTTCGGGACACCAGAGTCTGTGGCTGGGCAGGGCTGTGTTAGAGCCCCTAGGCCGGTCTCTACACTGTAGAAGGACACGGGTGTCTGGACAGAGAAGCCATGCAAACAACTCAGTGTCCCGAGAAGTGGGGTGCCCAGGGCGTGACGGACAGGAGACAGGGATGCGCTCAGCCTGACAACAGTCGGCTGAAGTGAAATAAGTAAGTTACGTCGCTACAACGGCCCGTCTTCCCCAAAGAAATTCTGTGACATACAGGCCTCCACGGTAAGACAACAAAACCTCCGGCTCGCCCTGAAGGGGTGTGTGAGTCGGCGCATCCCGTGTTGACTGCTGGGGACATAGAGTGCCGCGGTGTCCTGGCCGGTCCTGTACAACATGGGGGAGAATGTTTGGAGCAATTTACCCCAGTTTAAGCTTCCTGGTCTCCTGTCTCACTCTACCTTTCTTTCTAACACAATTTTGAATAGAAAGACTAACCTCTATTCAAAAATTAGTAATAATCAGAGGTTAACTAAGATACGAAAGCAACATTGTGAATAAGACAGAGACAAATACTTTTCTTCATGAAGTTTTCCTTTTAATTCAGGAAGGGAAATGTTTCTCAAGAACTCTTGGCTACTCTCATTGACCAGAGAAGGGTTACATGGCACTTCTACACATCAGGAAAGCTGAGGGGTCAAATATTTCATGTTGACCCTCTATACTAACGGAAGCCGAGGGGGAAGGGGGTAGGCGCCAGGGGACAGCTGCCATGCAGATCCGAGCTCGACTCAGCGGGGATCAGATGCCCGCTTTGTCACTGATTAGTGTGGTCATGCTGGGCAAGTTGCTGAACCTCTCTGTGGCTAAATAAGGGCGACCCTGCTCCAGAGCGTGGCTGTCATGATGAAGCGAATTGTTGCCCAGGAAGCACTTAGAACTGTACCGGCACATGCTGTGATTGTCCACACGCTAAGCAACCCTTTGGCATTAAAATGCCCTCATTCCATAAATGAGTGTTTGATGATAAAAGATAGGATTTACAAGAATTACAAATAATTTAGGTTTGCAGTTAGATCATCTTCTACTTAAAAATATTAAAGTGTTCACTTCTCATGGAGGTGAACCAATGCCAGTAAATACTTTCATTGGCTTAAACGTGTTTTTATTAGAAAAGAAACATGACTTGCGAGTTGGATGAACTCTTGAGCAAGGAGACTAGTGAACATTGAGTGATTATAAGGATTTAGCTTTACTTTAAAAACATCTGGAGAGAATCTCTTCAGGGAGTTGTTCTACCTTATTTTCCTTGAGGTTCATAAACTGTATTTAAGTTTTCTTAAGCAAGCAGCAGTGTGTCCTGAGGGGAATTGTCAGCTCCCTTCCCCATCAGCTGAAGCTAACTCACCATGACCTGCAAATTCATGAAGACACCCTTGTCTCGCGACCTAAAATGAAGGTTTATCCTAAAGAAAGACATCAGCTAAAAAATAGAAAGGCAAGTTCATTCTAGATGAGAACTCCCTGATGACTGAAATGAAGGCTCGTATCTGGGGACAAAATTTATCTTTCCAAGTGTTACAGTTTGGTGAGAAAAAGCAACTCAGAAATAGCAAACATGCAACAGTTAAAGTCTTAAGAGAAAATAAGGGAATATTGGCAGCAGTGCTTTGAGAAGGAGAAATAACCTGCTGTGGGAAAATCAAAGAAGGTCCTAAGGAGATCCATTTAAACTTGTCATTACTGGACCAAAGCGGGTGCATTCAGGGTGGGATGGCGGTAGACAGAACTGGTCACTGTTGGGCAGGTGGTGCTGGGAGGAGGTGCATTTGCCACAGAGGGAAAGGTGGAGCGGCCCAGGGAAGGAACCGGTGGGACAATTACTGCACTGGACATCGGGAACAGATAGGGTCGTGATCCAGCCATGAACAACCTCTCAGCGAGATTAACGTCTCAGAAGCAGAGGCCAGAAATAAGTGAGAGGACAGCTAAATATGTCCACGGAATGAGGGTGTGAAGCAAACACAGCAGAGCGATGGGTAGGATGACACCTGGGGACAAGTGCAGCCGGGCGGAGGTAGAAGTTTCCCGTAAGGGTGGCAGCACCTCAGCCTCTCTGGGGGGGGGTGACGTGTGAGAAAAGACCGGAAGGGATGGCAGGGGAAGCACTGGACTTTGCAGTTAGAGGGAGCAGCAAGGGCGGAACTTTGACACGAGGAAAGCAGGGACACCTGCGGTCTGGGAGGCAGTGGAGGAGAAGCAAGGTCAAAGGCGAGGTTAGTGAGGGAGGCAGGATCCAGATTCTCCAGCCCCAGGAGAGCCTTAGGTGGGAGTACACATTGTATTCTAAGTGTAATGGGAAACTGCTGAAGAATTTGAAGAGCAAAGGCATGTGTTCTTTCAATAGTAATCCTAGTAAAAATCACCTTGCCCTTGGGTGGAGCCCGCAGCAGGGGGAAAGAATGGTGGCAAGGAGGCTGCTCCAAGGGGCCGTGCTGCCTCGATCCAGCTTCCTTGTGTTACAGGTGCTGACTGGTCACCAGGATCACACCTGGTAGCATCCCTGCTGTGCTGGGTGCTAATTATTTCATCCCCACATCCAGCGCAGTCACAGGAGGGGTGACAGGGGCTCCGAGGACGGCTCGGAGTGGCGGGAGGGGCTCTCGATCAGCTCCGTGCAATGCTCAGTGCAGCAGCTAAGAGGCCGTAGCAGTCAGAAGCCGTGTTTTTTGTTTGTTTGCTTTTATCCTCACCCAAGGACATGCTTATTGAGTTTTAGAGAGAGGGGAAGGCAGGGGGAGAGAGAGGGAGAGAAACATCCATGTGAGAGAGAAACATTGATGAGTTGTCTCCTCTAGGTGCCCTGACCCAGGACTGAACCCACAACCCAGGCATGTATGTGCCCTGACTGGGAATCAAGTTCATGACCTTTCAGTGTAACTGGGATGATGCTCCAACCAACTGAGCCACACTGGGCAGGGCAGAAGTGGTGCGGTGTTTTGATGACCACGGAGCGGTGCATCCTGGCTGTCACCGTTTGTCTTGAGCGGAGGGTATGGAGATGGTGAAAAGTGGTCAGACTTGGAATTTGTTTTGAAGGCAGAAATTATAAATAGGCTTGCTGGTGAAGGTTGTAAATAGGACCTATGCCTTCTTTATAAAGGTAAGCGTGATAAGACATGATGCTTAACATTTATTATAAATTCTTCTACAGCATATGGCTTCACTTTACATTCTTCGGAAGAAGCTAATTTTACATGTAGTTTTCCTTTACTAATCTGAAATCTGGAATGGCTTCCAGATTATTCACATTGGACAATCGTGTAGGTGGAGAGATGTGAGATGATGATGCAAATGGCAACTGACTGAAGGACAAAAACTGAAGCATTATTTCAGCCGAGTTCTTGTTATTGACTTCATTTCTTCTGATTGGTCATTTTCTCTGTCAGTCAAATAGGACGGAACTTCCTTTACTGAAGACTCTAGCTAATTATTTTCTGGTTAAAAGACAGAGTGTAAATTCTTGAATGTAAAGAACTTTTAAAATGGTAGTACTGGTCTTCCAATATTTCATAACTTTAAATAAGCCACCACATTAAAAAGGATTTTGTATCTCTTTGACTAAATGTGCATTTTCACGTTGCAAACCACACAGCACTCAAGTGTACACCAGGCCTTGGCAATGCAATGAGAGGATATAAATCAATCTGTAAGTAAAACTGCACAGCTTCAGCACTTCATAAAGAAGCTATTTTCCAAGCTGGGCTGAGAATTTGAAAGGAGGTTCTTTTAAACAAACTCTCCTCCTTCAGACTTTTCCCCCATTTTAATTTTAACACTTTATTCATTGATTTCCTTGGCAATATTAGATCATGGGAGCAGAATACCAGGCCATGATAAGTAAGTAATTCCATCTCAAACAAGGCACAGCATTCCCCTTGCTTCAGAGGCTGAGAGAACGCCAACCAGGCAGAGTCAGATCTGGTTTTCCAAACAGATGTCATTTAAGAGAAGTCCCAGTACCAGCTTTACAGCTGTCTGTGAACTTAGAGGTCAGAGTCCACATGAATTTGAAAATGTAAAGCCTGGTTGATAGTTGCCAAGAAAAATTTGAAAGCCTCTTAAGAGTTGCTATTTTATGTAGTAGATGCATACCTGAAAATTGCATATAAGTCAAACAATATTAATCAAGTAATATTCAGAATAAGAATGAATGGTATTCAGAATTACTATTCAGATAAAAATTCTGACCAATCCTTTCTAAATCAAATAGAAAATCTCTAGTTGAGTTCCTCTGAACTAAATCTTGGTTTGGTTTAAAGTGGAATATATCTCCAATAAATGGTAAAAATCCCCAGGAAATAGTTCATGAAAAACTATTAAGTTATAGTATGTGAACAGCTAGTTAAAGAGTAAAAACAACTAAATAAATCATTTAATGCTGTAAATATATAAAAATAATTGGGTTTGGTGACTTAATTCAGATTACAAAATAATTTGGGGGCATATTAAGCCCAGGAGTCTACTGTTTTTATTTTATTTTTAGCTTTAAGTTTTATTGACTTTATCGGGGTAACATTGGTTAATGAAATGATGTGGATGTCAGGTGTACAGTTCTACAATACAGCATCTATATATTGTATTCTCTGTTCACCACCCAAAGCGAAGTCTCTTTCCATCACCATTTATCTCCCCTTGACCCTCTTCTATTTCTTCCCACTGCCCTTTCCCATTGGTCATCACCACACTGTTGTCTGTGTCTAAGAGGTTTTTTTTCTCTCAATCCCTTAACTATTTTCACTCAGCATCCCCATTCCCTTCCCTTCTGATAGCTCAGCTTGTCCTCTATATCTATGTGTGTCTTCCTATTTTGCTTGTTGTTTATTTTGTTCATTAGATTCTACATATTAGTGAAAACATATAGTATTTGTCTTTTTCTGACTGGCTTATTTCACTTAGCATAATGTTCTCCAGGTCCATCTATGCTGCCACAAAAGGTAAGATTTTCTTCTTTTTTTACTGCTGAGTAATATTCCATTTTGTAAATGTACCACAGCTTTTTTATCCGCTCATCTACTGAGGGGCACTTGAGCTGCTTTCAGATTTTGGCTGTTGTAAATAACGCGGAAATGAACATAGAGGTGCATAGAATCTTTCAAATCAGTTTTGAGTTTTTGGGAATTGTGTCCCAGAAGTAGAATTGCTGGGTTATGATGCAGTTCTATTTTTAATTTTTTGAGGAAACTCCATACTGCTTTCCACAGTGGCTGCACCAGTCTGCATTCCCACCAACAGTGCACGAGGGTTCCCTTTTTTCCACATCTTTGCCAGCACTTGTTGTTTGTTGATGTATTGATGATGCCCATTCTGATGATGTGAAATGATATCTCACTGTGGTTTTAATTTGCATTTGTCTGATTAGTGACCCTGAGCATCTTTTCATATGTCTATTGGTCACCTGTATGTCCTGTTTGGAGAAGTGTCTCTGCAGGTCCTTTGCCTATTTTCAAACTGGGGTTTTTGGTGTTAAGTTTTATAAGTTCTTTATAAATTTTGGATATTAATTCCTTATCAGATACATCATTGGTGAGTATATTCTCCCCATTTAGTGAATTGGACATTCATTTCATTTTGTTGATGGTTTTCTTTGCAGTGCAAAAACTTTTTAGTTTATTGCAGTCCTATTTGTTTATTTTTTCTTTTGTTTCTGTTGCCTGAGGACACATATCAGAAAAGATATTACTATAAAAATTTCTTCCAGAAAATGCCATGGGTGAGCAACAAAAGTCACTGTGTTAATACACTAGTTCAGGAAAGAACTTCACTGAGGTTTTGCATTTTATCACCTCAACAGTGGGAAGAAGGTAGAGGACATAGAAATCCTACTCATTCCCCCTGGTCTAAGAAATGTGCACACCGATTATTATTCATTTGGAGTGCAGTAACTATTTATTGAGCGTTTATTATGTGCTAGGATGGTAGAGTCTTGTATTCATTCTTAAATGTGAATTAAGCAAAAGTTTTAGATAAGTCCTTGTTCTACAAGGCAATACAGTATATGAGCAGGTCATGTTCTCTAAAGAATAATCAGATTAACAAGCAAGGCAAACAGGTAAACTGGAAATTACAAAGTGACACAATTAGGACTTTTATAGAGAAAATCCAGGGCAATGACAATATCTAAACTAGTTGTTGGGGGTGGGGTAGGGTTGAAGCATATGGTATAGTAAGCTTCCTAGAGAAATGACAGTTAAGTTACAATCTAACCTGTAGGTAGTAATTAGTCCATTGGTGAAAGTTTTATGAGCCAAAAAGCCATGTAGTTTGGATGATTCAAAAATATAGAGATGGAAATGAATATTTCATGTGCAGGGAATTATAATAACTTGAGTGTGAATTGAACGAGATGGGAGGAGAGGTGAACTCCATGTTGGAGGCTGTATAATAAGCAATGATCGTATAACGAACAATATGCAACCTAGAGCAATGTCAGGGTCTTGAATAATTGATGTCTGTTTTATTGAGGGCACTGTGGAGTCATCGAAGTTTTCAAGAGGAACATGATATAATTAGGTCTGCACATTATAAAGTTTTTAATGTTGTGAAGCAGAGAAAAATGAATTGGGGATAGATGTGGGGGAGATAAATTGAGAATAGAAAATTCTAGACCAGAGACCAAAAATTTCTGTTCAGAGGTTATATGGGTCATTTCGATGCAGGCTGATGACAGGCTACATTATGGGAGGAGAAGCAATGACAGAGAGGAGTGGATGGGGTGGAGGGTTGTTAAAGAGATGAATGATAAATTGTTGATTTGGATGAGGGGTGAGAAGGGAAAGTTAGGAATGACACAGGGGAGAACTAGGGTTAGGGGCAGGATGTTAGGCCAGTTGCAGGCATGCTGAGTTTGAGTTAACTCTGGGCTCTCCATCTGGTCATGCTCAGGACAGAACTGTGTATACGAATCTGGGTTTGGGAGAGGAGTCTAAAGTGGCTACGGAAGTTTGGGAGTTATTAGCACACAGTTGGTAACTGAAGTCTGGGTAGAGGTGAACTTGCCCGAGAGAATGCACGGACCGAGGGAAGAGCACCTACCTAGTTCAGAACTCTGGGGACGCCAAGAGTTATTCCTGGGGTAGAAACACAAGTTTTCAGATGATACTGAAGGTAGCTACAAGTAGGAGGAAAAACCGGAAGAGTGGGATTTCAGGGAATACGAGGATAGAGGAGAGGAGAGGTTAACAGAGTTAAATGCTATGTGTGGGTTACATGGGTTACATACGGGAACTTAAAGTAACGAGGTGATCGGTGACTTCGGAACCAGTAGTTTTAGAGGACTGGGTGCAGGGGCGCAGCAGGCCAACTCCAAATCCCAATGGAATGAGAAATGCACACAAAGTAAGAAGAGAATGTGGCTCCTGTTTGTCTGAAGGCAGTTCTTCCCTGAAGGGGGCGTTGTGAACGGGTATGAGACAAAGCTTGTACAACCTGCAGAGAGAGTACACTGGCCAGGTCAAGGGGTCCCAAGGGGGCCGCGCCGTCTGGGTTTGTGTGAGTGCACTCTGATGTTCGCACAATGATGAAAAGTGCTTAATGTCATGTTTCTCAGAATGTGTCCCCATCGTCCTACAGGAGTCCCATGACTGTGCATGGAAACACTGCGGTTCAGAGACGCTAAGGAATACACCCAGTGTTCCTAACTAGCCCCGGCACAGCTGGGATTTAAGTTCTAGTGACCAATTCAGACTATTAAATTGCCTCTCTTTCACGATTGCAACTCATAATACCTCCAAAGTAAATACAATTTATTTTTCTTTATGAAGAAATGACTTGTAAATTTGGGAATTCTAAGATGGATTGCTTTTACTATACTTTGTACCTTTGCTAGACAAAGTGGTCCTTTTTTTTTTTATGAAGTAGCTAATGGGGTAGAGGTTTTGGAAAGAATCCTTCAAAGAAAGAACAAGTGAGGTAATTTATGGGTGGGAAGTGGCACCTTATATTTGCTTGGAGACCACACCCCAGCCACTGCAACCAAAGTCATTCAAATTTGACAGACAGCACAACAGCTATGAACAAAGTGACTGTGTATAACATAAGACTGCCAACTACAAGGCATCGACCCCTCTGATTGGGGCCTTTCTGAACTAAGAAGCTGCAGCCACTTTTTCCCTGAATTTTATCAGAATTGATGGCTGCCTATAACTCCCACAGATACTCCAGTAAGAAGCAATACCTCCTTTGCATCACACTATTGTTTGTATCTGAGCTAATTCAATACATCGTCATAGAGACTGCACGTGAACTGGGGAGGAGACCTCGCTGGCCCAAGGGGCTTAAACGCAGCCCCTGACCAAACCCCGACTGAACAATAGGCTGCCCTGCTGCAGGCCCAGCTCTGGAGGAGCCAGGCTCAGAATTAAAGCCCCGATGTTCCCAGGAGCCTGGAAGGCTGTTTGTGGTTCTCTCCCTGGAGCAAGCAGACATGGGTCACCTGAACTTCTGGTCCCTGGTGAATACTAGCGAACACAGTAAATCCCCTAAGTGGGCACAGCAGCCTCCAGGCAGCAAGAGAGCCGAAGGTAAAAGGCCCAGGTTCTCACCGGGGAAGGGCTTGAACACTGCCCTCGAGCTAGAAAGAAAGAGCAAGGGGGAAATCCCAGCAGCGATGACAGGGGTTTCACGTAGCAGAGAAACAAACTTCACGGAAGGAGCTCAGCCAGGCCACTTCACACACTGCCACCTAGACAGCGAGGGCATTCCTGGGGTCAAGGGTGCAGTGTGGTGACGCTAGTTGATAATGCTGTCTCAAACACTTGAAATTTGCTAAGAAAGTAGACTTTAAGTGTTGGAGCCACACTCACAAAAAAATCGGTAACTGTGTAAGGTGACGAAAGTGTTAGTCAACTCAACTGTGGTAATCATCTCATAAGTATACGTATATCAATTCTTCATGTCATACATCTCCAGTGTACATGATTTTTATCTCCCAAATGTACCTCAAAAAGTCTGGGAAGCAAAACAAAGCAAAAACAGGTGCACAGCCTTGGCTTTTCACAGGTGCTCAGGGCAGCTTTATTCTTACTGGCCAGAAGTTTAAAAATCCTAAATTCACATCAGCTGGTGAATGGACAAACAGGTTGTTTATTATTCCTGTTAAAGTGCAATAATATTTGGCAATAAACATCATGGGATATCGATTCATGCTGCAACACCAATGGACCTTGGAGACATCATGTGAAGTGAAAGAAGTCTGAAAAGACTACGCATAATGTGATTTAATTTGTATGAATTATATGCAGACCTGTAGAGGCAAACATTAGTGGTTTCCAGAGGCTGCGTAGAGTGGGAATGGCGACTTATTACTAATACCGATAGGCTCTGTTTGGGGGCCACAAAATGTGCTAAATTGACATTATAGTGATGCTTGTAAAACCCTACCTATATACTAAAAATACACGGAAGTATACACTTTAAATGAATGCATCATATGGCTTTATCTCAATAATATTATTAAAATATGAATTATCCAAAGGGTCACAGGTTCAATTCCCAGTCAGGGCACATGCCTGGGTTTTGGGCCAGGTCCCCAGTGGGGGGCGTGTGAGAGGCAACCACACATTGATGTTTCTCTCTCTCTCTCTCTTTCCCTCCTTTCCCCTCTCTAAAATTAAATAATTAAAATCCATAAAATATGAATTACAATTAGCACACAAAAATTTCAATATTAGAGTATATCTCAAGACTTGAACTCCCTTTAAAACTTTTACACATTTGATTTTCACTTGAAAGATAAGAATACTTTAGCTTTTTCCCAAATACTATATTAAAATGCCCTTCCAACACAAGCACATTTGTTTCTTGTGTTTGAATGCTGCCATCTCCACTCTTCCAATGGGTAAAGAGAATTCTGAAAAAGTTGAGTTTTAACATCACAACCAGAATGCTGATTATTATTGAATTGATTATTAAACAAACTAGTTCAATACGGTAAGGTTAATAAAGTCTATCCACATTGCAACCTATTGCCCGTGTAAATTTGGTCAAATAGTGGTAAAGATTCTCCATACTTATTACCTAATGAGAAAGTCAGGTAATCTTCGGACAGGGTTCGGTTCAACAACATGGTTCCCTTGTGAATGATGTCACCTGGGCACCTCCTTTTTCACCATGTTCATATTTGAAGCCCACTCATCCGCTAGCATTTACTTCCTGCATTTCTATCTGAAGGTTCAAAATAAAAAGAACCTTGAAAACATCCATCAGAGTTAAGTGAAACGGTTCAGTTCAACAAACAAGATGTATAAACCATTAAATGTTCAAAATTGGGGTGATGTTGACTAGTTATTTGTCCTGTTTCCTGGTAGGTTAAACAGCAATGTTCCCTGTTTACAACCGAGGACAAATAATAATGACTCTCACTGTGAGATCTACTCTGGCCCTGAGTTCATCTTGCACAAATAAAATTTAGCTTCATTAGCTATTAGCAAAGAGCCTCCCCTTCCATGCTCTATTTACGTTAATGAATAAAGTTGGTCAGAATCTACAGCTCAGAAACATCACATCAAAACCAAAGATTTAGTTTGCTACCAACATTCATGAGTGATTTAGATGTGATGGTCTTTCCGTGGGGAATGGAGAAAATACAGAAACTGAATGAACATGACCAGGAACTGGTAATGACTCCGCTAGTATGGAAGGTCATGCCGGCGTCACCCAAACTGATACACAGAAAAGGAGGAAAAACTATTCAGAAAATAATGTGTGATGCTGAGGGAAGAGAGATGAATAACTGATAAATTAAAAGGCATATTTGTTCCCATTTTTTTCCTCAGATGTGATTTGTGAGTCCCAGAAAAAGGGTAGTGTGCTTGTTTGATGTTCTGGACAATTAAGTCAAAACACAGAGATGGCCAACCCTTGGCTAAACTACAGAGGACTTGGAATTTGTATTTGCTTCCCTCCTGCCTTCCGACTCTTGCCTTCTGTTGCAGCCTTGTCCTTGCCCTCAAGGAGAAATCTGGTCCCGGAGACCCCCGTCATGCTCTCGCCCACCCTGCAGCATTGCTTTACCTTCATTGAGATGCATGTTTCTGCAGAACCTGATAATGTCCAGAGGCTGGAAGTGACTTTTGAATCCACGCTTAGAGAGTGAGCTATGAGATCTCACATTTGAGAAGAGTAATGCTTTTCATGGCAAATAGTGGGTTACTCACGACTTATACATCAGTAATTGAAATCAGGGGTGGGTGAGGACGGAAGGTTATCTTGGAGGAAGAAGTGTTGCTCTCCCCCAAGGCAGTACTCTGAAAATAAGTGTAGAGACCATTTCTGATGGCTTCAAGCTTGTCTCTCTCTGCCGGGGGTGTCCAGCCTGTGACCCGCATGTGCCCCAGGATGGCTATGAATGTGACCCAACACAAAATCATAAATTTACTTAAAACCTTTTTTTTTGCTTGTCAGTTTTCATTAGTGTTTGTGTATTTAATGGGGCTCAAGACAACTCTTTTTGTTCCGCTGTGGCTCAGAGACACCAGAAGGTTGGATACCCCTGCCTTATGTCACATTAAGGAAGGCACTTTAAAGATCATCCAGTCGCAGGTGTTTTCAAATGAACTCTGTGAACAGAGACCAGGAATTTCGGGGTTGGTCCTTAGGGGCCCTTTTGGGTGGTAAGAAACAGATAGAAGAGGTGAGGCTCCAAGAGTCTTCAGGAACTTTGTCTAAAAAACATATCTAGTATATTTATAATCCTAATACAGTTTGGTCTGAACAAAAAGTGGGTAGGAGTTTCTGCCAAAATGTTTGAATAAGTATCTAATAAAGATTCTAAATCATGTTTTAAAAAAACCCAAGGATGTTAATAGTGAAATTTAGAACGTAGAAATTCTGTGCAAAAGGAGAATCAGATTATTCAACAAATAAATAGCATTAAAAGGGGGAGGTGAACTGTTAAAGATTAAAAGAGAATTAAAGAGACATTGCACCAAATACAATGTATGGCCCTCATTTGGATCCTAATTTGAATAAGGTAGTAAGCCTCTATTTGAGATGATAGAGGAAAATTATACAGGCTGACACTGTAAAATATTAAGGAATTATTGTTGATTTGAAAGGTTCTGGTAATGATATTATGACTTTGTTTAAAAAGAAGTCTGTCAGATGAACATCCATACCAAGGTGTGTTGGGTTAAATAATATGAGGTTGGGTTTTACTTTAAAATACTTGAGCAAAAATGCTTCAGGAGAATAGGTGACCTAAATATATAGAACAGTGACAATCATTGAAATTGCTCTGTGTACCTGTGGGTTCATCATACTATTGCATTGACTTTCTGTATGTTTAAGTTCCCATAATAAAAAAAAGTAGTGAAAATACCATTGCGTAACAAGCAGATCCGAGGATTATGTATTCCCAGCTGAAAAAAAATGTTGCTTTTGTTACTTCAGTACTTTGGTTTTAGATGTCTGCAAAAAACATTGTGGAATTCAAATATATGTTTGCAAAGGCCTTCTTTTTTGTTCTTTTTGAGTTGTTTTTAACTATAAATTTGAAAGCATTTAAACCATAGCTTTTCTCAATTGAATTTTTACTACTTGCAGTACTGCTCACTCTTTCAATTTACTTCCCTGTACTAATAAGAATGTGACAGTATGTAAAATAAAATAGCTCTTACACTTAAACCAACTGACAACTGCATTTTTTAAAGAACAAAAAGCCATGACAGTACGGAACTCCATCGGAGCCCCGTGCTCCCCCCCTTTTGTGTTCTGAGAAATGGCTAACCCCAAAGGAGCCCTCATCCTTCACACGTTCCAAGACTCTCCTTCACCCCTCCCGGGTGATCCACCTCCATCGTTATGAATCCGGTGAAGGTAGGACCCATCCCTCCTGATGACTCTTGAGTCACTGATGACTCTTGTTTATCTGCCTCTATGAAACTGATGCCCCCACCCACCCAACTAGAAGCTGTTTCTCATGAATGAACACTCCCCCTACGGCAAAGGTGGGAGTAAGCTCATTGCCTTAACTGTTCCGTGTGTTTGTCTTTTGGGGTGTCCACTTGTCTGATGGGTCTCCATTATCCTGGGCTCGCTAGCTGTTGGCTGTCAGTTCTGGGCACGGGCAGATATAAGAGAGAATGGAAAGCAAACTGTCGCTGTGACCCTACCTGCAGCAATTAGCAGAGAAAGTGTTCAGGCCCTTCCTGTTGTTTCCAGACCGACCACGTGTCGTGGATAAATTTATGGAACTAGACTTGTTCAAGCAAACTAAGCCAACAGTGTGAAACACCTCTACTCAGAGATTAAGGATTGTTTTCTCAGATTTAAAGCATATCATTCGGAGCATAATGCACATTTCAAAGACTTTTTTTCTGCATGTAAGCTTTATTGAGTGTTACAGCAGTTCCTGTTTTGATGGCAAAGGCTGACCCACAGACAGAGTTCCTTCAGTTCTTTTGTTGAACTTAATGGGTGTTCACGAATTTCCTAAAGAGGTAAGAATTAGAAACACCTACATGGCCCATAGGTACCTGACCTGCTTTCCACGTAAATTCTCAATTCTGTTTCTCCTCTTGTCAGCTGCCCCTCACAGCCCATCACTGTACTTGTTGATTTGATACAGTAGGATCACCTCCACCGGGATCATTTCCCATCAAATTGCTTTTCTACATTGTTAGAATGATACGAACTTGTATGAATTATTTCCGTTTTAAGTAGTAATCAGTTATGTACATAAGCTTTTGCTTATATATACTGTGCAGGCAATGTTTAAATCTTTCATTTCCATGCAGTGAAATGCTATGCATTTGTCCTACATTTTCCGTGATAAATTCTGTTCATTTGCATTGCTCTACAGATTAACTTCAGACTTCGAAGGGTAGCTTTTGGATCAATTTTTGGATTTGTAACAATGTCTAAAGGAGACACCTTTTGATTTTTTTCCCGCATCAACTTATATTCAGAACTATTTAGCATCCTTTACCTAAGGTCCTCACTTACTGTTTTTAGCCGAAGCTAAACTGATTTAATACATTTATTAGAAAGAAGTACCAGTGGCTTCTAGACTGTGTTCAGGAAGCTTCTCGAGTAGCACCGTCTTGGATGTGACATTCTTCCTCTTGGGGAGACCCAGCCTGAAGTCTCAGACCTTCAGGAAGAATTTGCACTTTTGAAACCACAGCAGTTTACCTCGGTTTGACCAGAACTATGGCAAGTCCTAGTTTGTTCTAATTTAGACTTTATTCAACTTTACTATATCTTTTTTCTCCCGCTGGAATTGTAGTTCTCACTGACGAGCCATTGTATCTGACTGTGTGTGGAAACCAATGGTTGCGCTGACCACAGCCGACACCAGACCTGTATCCCAGCCCTCACTCCCCTCCGCCCTGCCATTTGTTTCTTTGGTATAATTTGAACTGAGTGTTGCCCACCTTCCTGACAACCTTGTCCCTCATTCCTGGACTCTTGTCACATGACATAGAAGCTCACGTGATGTATCTTCCATCTGAACTTCTCTCTACTTCCTGATTCTCATCAGTGTCTCTATATCCGGAAGCATCACATGTCTGGGTTTTGAGTTTTGTTTTGTTTTGTTTTGTTTTGCCTTACTTCTGGATTTATGGGGGGGCATCTAGCCTATTAACAATCCTACCCTACACACATTCACGTTTCGTTGATTTTTACATTTATCACTTCTATCTAAGATGCCAACTTCATCAATTAGGCATGCTCTGACAGGCTCCTGAATATGTGCCACTCAAAAATCCTATAATAATAGTATTTCTTAGAAAAGTATTAGGAAGAAATCTAAGTTGTCACCGATATAAATTAATGTGAAACAAGTATCTCATGCAATAGGGTTCTCATCAATTCTATGTTATTGTCTGTAACATATTAAAGGATAATCATAGTAGCTAATGAGTATTAAGTACTTGTAAAGTATTATGGTACTACAAGCATGGTCATATTTGACCTTTGTGAACAGCCCTGTGAGCTGGAATTAGTATTTGCACTTGACACATGAAGAAACTAAGAATCATTTAGTCAGGTAACGTGACCCAGAAGGGATGACACTCACATTTGGAATCTGGCTGATCCTAAGGTGATGCTCTTAATGCCATTCTGCTTCAAAGGAGGATAACACGGATGACAGTTTCATCTTGTTCATGTATGCATCCCCAGCCAGTGTCTAGCATGATGCTCAGTATAAGAAGTTAACAAAAACCAAGAATTAATTGCAGTATAGTTGAACTAGCTGATAAAGCCTTCTAATTGTGGTGGGTGGCTCATCTTTACCATAATCATTGAAATTATTATTTCTCATAATAATCAGTATCTTAGCATATGCTCTGGTCTTAAGATTGCAAGTGCTATTGCTTAATGCACCTACGGCAGAATTTGCTGCCATGGAGTTCTTTGTCATCTGGAATGAGACACTGGGGCACGCATTTCCCATCCTAAAGGTGTCAGTCACTTCCTGCAGCATCAGCATGTTGGAGGGTTACCCTAGGCTTGTTCCGTGTCAGTCCTGTTCCTCACCATCAGACAAGTCTGCTGTCCAGCTGGATCTGTGCAATTGTGCGATCCCAGCCTTCCACCTTGGGCTCTGCCTACGTGAGGCCAACAGCCCCGTGACTCCACACTGCCGGCCACAGCTTCAGACCAACACTGATTCCTTCACATCCCTCTCACACCACTTGATTAGCCTGCCACTCTCAGGTCTGGCCTAGACAGCCTTCTCTTCTGGAACATCCGAGGTTTCTGCTGCCATTCCCACAGCACTGTGCCTCGTACACCAATGACTTCACAATCCTTTCTGGGTTTTTCCCATGCCTGCTCTTTTTTCTGGACTTCTGAGGCTTATACCCATTCTAAGAGTCTTTAGTTCTCTTGAGGATGAGGCAGGGCAAAAATAAGTATCGATGCAAATGAAATGTGTTAAGTCTGTGGATGGACTATGTATAGCACATTTAGGTAGGTCACAGCCTAAGTGCCCAGCACAGGGCCTGACTCATACTAATTATTCAATAGGATTTTTGAAAAATAAATGACTGAATGCAGAGTTTCTAGCCAATAACAAGCCTACCCATCTCATATGGGAAGGAATGGAGCACAATTCTGAGCAATCGGAAGTGGCCCACTTTGAAGTCATTTCTAGGTAAAATTTTTTGAGTACTTAAAATACGTATCCTCTCTTCCACTTGCTGATATCTGAAATGTCATCAACCTGAAAATCAGAGCTGGTGGTACATCCACAACACCAGATTATTTCCTGGGAGCAAAAATGTCTTTCCTCTGAAAGAGAAAGCAGAAGAGGCCCAGGTGCCTGTAGGGAAGGGAACTAATTCAGCAATGAGTAGCTTGGGGAAATCAAAATAGATTTGGCTCATTTTCACCAGTGATTGATGTTGACAAAATGCTCCTTCTGTCCTGGCAACATTTTGGTGAGTCTGACAGAATGACAAATGTCAAGACCTTTTCCTGTAAAACCTCGACACCGGGATGCGAGGTGAGGGATAACTGAGATAAGAAGCCATAGAGTACAGAGAACTTCTCTCATTTAAATCTTGTGGTTTTAATGAGGTCAATTTCTGGAAAAAACACATATCTAAGGTATACACATTCTTTCAGCGTGACATTATTGTGTTAATCAACTTCCCTTTCCATCTGAGTTATGCCAGCCCTTTCTTTGCCTTTATCATTTACTCTCCTTTTAAAAAGCTGTTACTCATAATTCAAGCATAGCTTTATTATGACTCATGAAAACTTTTGCACAGAATTTCACATATTTATTATTGCTTATTATCATTGCTAAGGAGGTCAACTTATTAATTTTTGAATCATCATGTAGCTTTGGAATATTTCATAACACATTTGTGCTAAGGAAATTTTTTAAAATATATTTCATTGATTATGCCATTACAGTTGTCCTATTCTCCCCCTTCATTCCCCTCCACCCGGCACACCCCTCTCCCACCATTCCCCCCCTTTAGTTTATGACCACATGTCTCAAGTTCTTTAGATTCTATATTTCCCATACTATTCTTGCCCTCCCCCCTATCTATTTTCTACCTACCATCTATGCTACTTATTCTCTATCTTCTCCCCCACTCTCCTCCCACTCCCCTGTTGCTAACCCTCCATGTGATCCCCATTTTTATGGTTCCTCTCCTGACCTAGCTGTCCTCTTAGTTTGCTTTTGTTTTAGGTGTGGTTGTTAATAACGGTGAGTTTGCTGTCCTTTCACTGTTCATCTTTTTTATCTTCTTTTCTTAGGTAAGTCCCTTTAACATTTCATATAATAAGGGCTTGGTGATGATGAACTCCGTGAATTTGACCTTATCTGAAAAGCACTTTATCTGCCCTTCCATTCTAAATGAAAACTTTGCTGGATAAAGTAATCTTGGTTGTAGGTCTTTAGTTTTCATGACTTGGAATACTTCTTTCTAGTCCCTTCTTGCCTGCAAGGTCTCTTTTGAGAAATCAGCTGACAGTCTGATGGGAACTCCTTTGTAGGTGACTGTTCCCTTATCTCTTGATGCTTCTAGGATTCTCTCCTTCATTTTAATCTTGGCTAATGTAATGATGATGTGCCTTAGTGTGTTCCTTCTTGGGTCCAACTTCTTTGGGACTCTCTGAGCTTCCTGGATTTCCTGGAAGTCTATTCCCTTTGCCAGATTGGAGAAGTTCTCCTTTATTATTTGTTCAAATAAGTTTTTTCACTCATGGCTGTTCCTCTTCCCCTTCTGGTACCCCTATAATTTGGATGTTGAAGCGTTTAAAGATGTCCTGGGGGTTCCTAAGCCGCTCCTCATTTTTTGGAATTCTTGTTTCTTCATATTTTTCTGTTTGGTCATTTTTTCCTTCCTTCTGGTTCTCTCCCTTGATTTGAGTCCCAGTTTCCTTCCCATCACTATTGTTTTCCTGTGCTTTTTCCTTCATTTCAATTAATTTAGTCGTCATTTGTTCCTCTAATTTGTGACTAAGATCAACCAGTTCTGTGAGCATCCTGATCAGCAGTGTTTTGAACTGTGCATCTGATAGGTTGGCTATCTCTTGGTCGCTTAGAATTATTGGCTCTGGGGCTTTGAGCTGTTCTTGAGCCATAATGTATTAGTCTGTTCACACCTGTTACGTACAAGTGGCGGAGCCTTAGATGTTCACCATGGTGGGGTGACCCACTTGCTGGGTTGTGATGTTGTATGTGGGGGCTGGGTCAGAGAGGGGCAATGGCATTTGTTCCGCTCTCTCTCAGATTTTGGTCCCCTCTGCTGCTTCCTGCAAGCAAACCTGGTCCCCCCTGGTGTTGACTCCTGGGTGTGTGGACCTCTGCACCCTCCAGGACACTGTGGGTCTCTCCAACAAACTCTCTGTGAGCCTAGGAGCTTCTCCCAGCACCTCGACCCCAAAAGTTTTTCCAGTTGGTGCTTTTAGGCTTTAATTCTTATCACTAGGGCCCTAGCCTGTGTGGTCTGTCTCACTGCTCGCTCCTTCGCCTGATTTATCTGCACGTGAATGTGTGACCTCGGTCAGCCAGCCACCTTGCGCCCCCACTGGGTCCGCCCGTTGCCACCCCACGCCTGGGATCTGCCAACCACCGCCTATGCTCCTGGGTCAGTCTGGCTGATTTTTCGTGCACTACCCTGATCCGCTCCGCCTCTGACTCTGCCCCTCTTACCAGTCTGGCTGAACAGTTTGTTGTTGTTGGACTTCTGTGCAGTTCAATTTTCTGTGTTTTGGTTGCATTTTTGTTACTAAAACTTTGTTGTCTTTAAACTTGGTTGTGTGAGGAGGTACAATGTTTCCACCTACACCTCCATCTTGGCCCTGTGCTAAGGAAATTTTTGATTTTTTTATGAAATCAATAGGTAATAGGCCCTACTTTCTTTTGAATTTTTATATCAGTATCTCTTCTGAGTCTACTCAGTGTTTTACATAAAATGACTGAAGGAATATTTAAAGTGTAACACATTCTCGGGAAGTTTTTGAATTTGTTATGAGTCTCCAAAGTTCCAAAGAACAGAAAAATACATCTTTGTGATGTAGACTTCATTTGGCAGATTGGTTAAACTCCCTCAATTCCAGATAAGGAAATGAAAAAGAACACACAGTGAGACACATTTCTGATAAAATTATTGTATTTCTAAATTTAAAAAGAAAATTTCACAGGCTTCTGTTCAGAAAAGGACATTTATAGAAGTGACAAGTCAAAATGACCAAGGCCAGCACACAGTGATGTGCCATCTCCACCTAACAAGGGGGAGCAGTTAGGATGAGTCAGTCCCCGGTCGCGATGCCAGTCCCCTGCTGTGACATAAGAGATGATTGTATGAGCAGAGAATCAGGAGGATTCACCCATTCACTCCTTCCCAACAAAGAAAATCAGCTCAGGGCTCTGAAGAACACACTAAGCACAAAAAGATACTTCATGGAGAGCAGTGCATAGGCATGTTAACCTTAATGAGCAGTGTTAGAGGGACTGGCTTTGCTATATAAATGCTAAGTGAGAATTCTTGAAGTAGAAGCAACAGTGTATTTGGGAGATGTAATGACTTCACTGGATGACAACACCCTAAACTGACCGTGTGTCCCACGGTTTAGGATTTCCTCTCTGTGGGTGGGAGGGAGGTGAGCAGCAGGGGAACTGGACCACTCCCAAGTGCACACTTGTGGGTGGAGGAGCAGGGAAGGAGGGGACTGCTGCTCTGAGAGCACAGAGCCTTGGTGACACCTCCCTCAGCATGAGGAACTCGGGGCCACAGCTCTCATAGTGCAGTTCTGCTGGAAACAAACCCTCTCAGTTTTGCTTACCCGCAAATGTCATTATTTCACCTTGACTTTTTTTGTTTTTTTTTAATATTTTTTTTATTTTACTGATTATGCCATTACATTTGTTCTATTTCCCCCCTCCATTCCCCTCCACCCTGCACACCCCTCCCCCACCATTCCCCCTCCTTTAGTTCATGAACACATGTCTCAAGTTCTTTAGATTCTATATTTCCCATACTATTCTTGCCCTCCCCTATCTATTTTCTATCTACTGTCCATGCTACTTATTTTCTGTACCTTCTCCCCCCTTCTCCTTCTCCCACTCCCCTGTTGCTAACCCTTCATGTGATCTTCATTTCTATGGTTCTGCTCCTGATCTAGCTGTCCTCTTAGTTTGCTTTTGTTTTAGGTGTGGTTGTTAATAACTGTGAGTTTGCTGTCCTTTCACTGTTCATCTTTTTTATCTTCTTTTCTTAGGTAAGTCCCTTTAACATTTCATATAATAAGAGCTTGGTGATGATGAACTCCTTGAATTTGATCTTATCTGAGAAGCACTTTATCTGTCCTTCCATTCTAAATGAAAGTTTTGCTGGATAGATCAATCTTGGTTGTAGGTCTTTGGTTTTCATGACTTGGAATACTTCTTTCCAGCCCCTTCTTGCCTGGAAGGTCTCTTTTGAGAAATCCACTGACAGTCTGATGGGAACGCCTTTGTAGGTGACTGTTCCCTTATCTCTTGATGCTTCTAGGATTCTCTCCTTCATTTTAATCTTGGCTAATGTAATGGTGATGTGCCTTGGTGTGTTCCTTCTTGGGTCCAACTTCTTTGGGACTCTCTGAGCTTCCTGGATTTCCTGGAAGTCTATTTCCTTTGCCAGAATGGGGAAGTTCTCTTTTATTATTTGTTCAAATAGGGTTTCCACTCATGGCTGTTCCTCTTCCCCTTCTGGTACCCCTATAGTTCAGATGTTGGAGCGTTTAAAGATGTCCTGGAGGTTCCTAAGCCTCTCCTCATTTTTTGGAATTCTTGTTTCTTCATATTTTTCTGTTTGGTCATTTTTTCCTTCCTTCTGGTCTGCTCCCTTGATTTGAGTCCCAGTTTCCTTTCCATTACTATTGGTTTCCTGTGCGTTACCATTCATTTCAATTAGTTTAGCCTTCATATGTTCCTCTAATTTGTGACTAAAATCAACCAGTTCTGTGAGCATCCTGATCAGCAGTGTTTTGAACTGTGCATCTGAAAGTTTGACTATTGCTTCATCGCTTAGATTTATTGGCTCTGGGGCTCTGAGTTGTTCTTGAGCCATGTTTTGATCTGTTTGTGCTTGTTAGGTATGAGGAGAGGCGCCTCAGGTGTTCACTAGGGCAGGGCCACCCAGGTCACTGGTTTGTGACTGTATGTGGGGGCGGGGTCAGAGAGGGACAATGGTGGTCCTCTCCTCTAGCCCAGTGCACCTCACCACTCGCCCCTGCCTGTTTATCTGAGTGCAAATGTGTGAGCCTGCTGCCCTGCGTCGGCCACCGAAGCCTGTGCGATCTGTCTCAGTGCTTGCCTCTTCTCTGGTTTATCTGCGTGCAAATGCGCAACTCTAGACAGCCAGCTGCGCCTCTTCCCTGTGTCCACCCGTAGCTAACCCGCACCTGGGATCCGCGTCCTCGGCTGCCTGTGCACCGCCCAGGTTGGGGGATCTTTTTTGCCTGACCCGCTCGGCTGCTGGCTTCGCCTCTCTCACCAGTTTAGCTGAGCGGTTCATGGTTTTCGGACTCCGTATTGTTCGATTTTCTGTGTGGTTTGGTTGTGTTTATATCGCCTTGACTTTTGATTGAAAGCTTCAATGGACAGAGCATCATATTCTTTTAACCAAGAGATTTCAAGATGTCATCTCATTGTTTTCTGGTCTCCATTGTTTAAGATGAAAAGGTCATTTATATTCTTATAATTGTTTTCCTACATGTTGTAAGTCTTTTACCTTTCCCTCTGGCTTTTAAAAATAGTTTTCCCCTTAACCTTTGGGTTTCAATGGTTTGACTATGCAATGTCTAAGGGTATAGTCAATATTTCTAAATGCCCCACAGGTACATGAGGGCAATAGTTTATTCCTTCATTGCTGGGTGCAGTGTTTTAAATGTGACCAGAGATGTTTTCCTCTATCCAAACAATCACCAAAAAAGAAAGTACTTTTCACCTCCTTCTTCTAGCAGTAGGGTTTTTTACCTGTCACTGAGGTGTGGTCTTTCAGTGTTTCCAGCTTTATATTGAGAGCTCAGTTCCAACTGTTACAAAACCAGCCAGTGGTGCTCCGGAGCCCCTGCGGGTTCAATTGCCCTCTGCCCACAAGTGCAACTCCCAAGCAACAGTCTGGTGAAAAAGGAAACGTGTTGTTTAAGTAAAGGTGATACAGATTTAGAATAATGGCAGATTTCTGCTGTTAAGTCTTGTGCCCTTTAAGAACACCCCAAAACAAATAGTGTTGCTTCCCTCTGCCTTGCCAGACCAGTTTCAGAATGACACTCAGAAGTACTGTCTTCCAGAAAAGCAGAAGTCTGCTGCTCGACACTCCCAGCCACAGGTCAGCTCCGAGCATCTCCTGTGTGTCTGTTTGCCTGGTCGGGCAGGTCCCCACAGCTCTGCCCACTCTTTCACCATCGTCTCCCAACCTCCAGACCTCATGGTGGGCCCCGCAGGCAGAGCCCCAGGCAGACGGACCTCGTGGCAACCCTAGTGATTTTTTGGCTCTGCTCAATTTTCAGTGCTAGGCTCAGAACTTCCTATGTAGCCAAACCTTTCTCTTCTTGTGGTGCACGAGTGTCAGCCATTTTCGTCAGCCCCCCAGTGTCTTTGACCCTCCTTCAGCTGCCATCTGTAGGGCAAGGGTTCCCAGCCACACACAGGGATTGGGGTGAGCATCTGCCCGGACCCCACCCTGCAGCTCACGCAGGTGCTGCGTGAGCTTCCCCTGGCCGTGTCATGAGTCACTCTGCTGGCCCATGTTCTCACAGTCATGTACACAATTTGCCCTGGGTGGCAGCACCCTTCTTCCTTCAGGAAGGCAGGGGCCGTTCTTCTGCCTTTATTAGGCAGTGAACCTGAAACACTGTACTTTCCCCTGTTTCCCACTCCCTTCTTCCTATACAGGACTGGGGGCTTGGGGTTCCCCTCATTTCAGGGGACCCATGCTCTGTACCCCATTATACAACCAAGCATACAACTGCTATGGGCCTTTTTATTTCCTGAAACCATGAAGCCAGCAAAGCCCAGGGCTGCATGTTCCTTTTACTAGACAGTATTCTCAAGGTACAGATTCAGCCATGATGTACCCCTCTTGTTTTTGGTCTCTGAGGAGTTCCTGTATATTTTTAAAACTCAATTTTGCAATGAAAATATTTGCGATATATTATCCAGCACTCCAAGGTATTTTTTCTTGGGAGGTTTCTTTCAGGAAACCCTAATTTACTGAAATTCTTTTTATACCCCCAATTCTTGTGTAGTTCTCACCATTCAAGTCCTAGATCAAAATGTACCTGCTCACTGAGGCCTTTCTAAATCACTTTCGCTGCGATAGCCAGCCCTCATCATCCCACACTTCATGTTCTATCACTTGATGAAATTATTTAGAGTATGCTTATTAACTAAATTAATAAAATTTAATCAATATGAAGAAATAAATACACATTTATTAAGTTTATTAATTTATGTATTACCATGATTATTTTTTGACACCCAATTCAACTCAGAACCCTCGAAGTACCAGGACTTTGACTTACTCGTGGCAATATCTTCAGGATTTATTAAAGTGCCTGAAACAGTTGGTGTTGATTTAACACTTGTTTAATGAAGGAATTACAAGCAAATAAACACATAGATGGTTGTTTATCCAAGGGATTTATTTGATATGTTTGAATAAAACAGTTCATTAACTATTTGACAAACATCAGTGTTAATGTAAGGGTTAGGATTAAAATCAAAATATTAAGGATGACTTTATTAATAATTTAAAAATAAACATGTCAATCAAAATTAAGGAGCTAAGCTTAAAACTGTGTGGGATTAGTACCAAGCAAACAAAATAGCAATAAGAGCCAAAGTTGCGGTGGGTCAGGAATCGACAGCTTTGCAGAGTAAGTCAAAGTCCAAGAAGTGATTTGAGCAAAAGTGAAGAGCAAACCATGCGATGGTACATGAAGAGAGACTGAGAGAAGGTTAGGAGAAGTACCACCTGACTTCCCCTTGTCCATTGAACTTGGAACTGCTTCTGACATGTGGGTTTTGTGAGTTTTCCTAGTATGTTTTCAGTAAAGGTGTTTGAGAGTTTTTGTTTCTTTCAACAAATATCCTCTATTTGATAAAAAATTAAGAAAGTCCCATAGTTCGTGAAATTTGCGGTAATTATGGAAATGGCTTCAAGTGTCTTTTTATCCTCAGAGCTGAATACATGGCTTGCTCTTCATGGTCAAATATCACTTGTGGCAAAACTAGTCAACAGGGAAGGGCCTTCCCTGGTAAGGACGGAGGTGTGTGTGTGTGTGTTTTCTGTTTTCTGTGCTTACATTCCTAGTCCAGATCATGGGCCCAGTTTATACTCTGGAAATAATGTGAGAAGTGGAAATAAGATAAATGGGCTAAAATTTTATGTCTATTTTAATAACACATTTGCTATGCAGGTGGAGTAAAATCATTCAGTGCTTTGTAGAGCATGGTAAAGAATAGATTTTATTTACTCAGAATGGTACAGTTTAATTTTATGTGTCAACTTGGCTAGGCTAAGGGAAACCCAGATAGCTGGCAAAACTTTGTGGGTGAATCTTAAGGATGTTTGCGGAAGAGATTAGAATTTGAAGCAACAGACTTGTAAGGGCAATAGGTCTCACCATTGTAGGCGGCAGGCCTCACCAGTCCATTAAGGTACTGAATGGGACAAAAGTGTGCAGGAAGGGCAGATTCGCTTTCTGCTTGAGGTGGGACATCATTCTCTCCTGTCCTTGGACATTTGTGTTCCTTATTCTTGGGACTTTGGCCTCAAACCAGGACTTCCATCATCAGTTTCCTGGTTCTCAGGTCTTTGGACTTGGCCTGGGACTTGCACCATTGGCATTCCTTGACCTCGAGCTTACAGATGGCAGGTCATGGGACATCTCAGCCTCCTTAACTGTATGAGCCAATCCCTCAGACTAAACCTGTTTCTGCATATCTCTATATAGTCTATTGGTTCTGTTTCCCTGGAGAAGTCTGACGAATGCAATGGGTGAGTGGATAGTCAAATCTGGAGCTGAGAGACTTGCTGCTGGGAAGAAGTTTGGAAATTGTTAACATGCAAATGCTACATAAAGCCACTGACTGTATGAGGTCACCTCAGAGGCAAGTCTAGAGGGAAAAAAAGACCGAAAGACCCAGAGTGAGACTTGAGGATGTCATTAAAACCTATATCTTAGCCTTCTTTTTCCTTCCACTGATCTGATGTAGTAGTGAGTTAGTGTTTTAACTATAATAGTGCTGTGCTGTCTTTATACCTGTGAAAACAAGTCATTACCTGTGCCTTTTCTTCTTAAAATATTTTTGCTTCTTCACATAGGTAGTTTCTTACATGTAAACTTATGTAGCATTTCACAAAATCAAAAACTTCCTTTTGATAGATGAAACTCATTATAATTTTATGAACGGGGTGTAACAAACACAACATTGTATTTTATTTGATATCAGGGACTTCACTGAACTTCAAACTAGACAAGTCATTAGAGCTTGTCTGGCCTGTCACGATGAGAATTCTCATGGGGCCCAAGGCGGGGTGGGTGGCCCGGAGGTGGCCCAGACTGAGAGATTCGGTCCTGGAGTTGGACACGGGAGGAGGCCCAGGGGTGCACAGCTGGGGGCCACAGGACAGACATCCTGGAAAATCATTGGCAGTTAACCTGCTCCATTTCCAGATAGCGCCAAAGAAAATGGAACACGTGGAACCATTGAAGGAAGAATTCACAATTTATACTCAGATTAAGAGGAACTTGGTTAAGTCTACACTATGACTACTTCTGATTGTCAGTTTTTACTCTGACCTTTTATAAACCCCAAATGACACCCAAACTCAGTGAATTAGAAAATATTCAGGCTCTAGAACAGTGATGCAGTCTATTTTGAACTCATTATTCTTCATTTGTAGTATTGTGTTCAGGTGAACTTTTCTCTGCTCCCATGAAGGAACGATTTCTTTCTCACCTCATTTCTTACAACTTGAAATTTGGAGCCTGGTGTTCAGAGGGCGTGAAGCTATTTGTAATAGTGCCCCCCGCCCCACCTCCTTCCCTCTGGTAACTACCAAACTGTTGTCTGTGTCTATGGGTTTTCACTTTTTTGTCTTGTTTGTTCATTTGTTGTTTTCAGTTTTATATCCCACGTATGAGTGAAATCGTATGTTCTATGGCCCTCTGTCCATGTGGCCTTTTGCGTGCTTCCCAACTGTCCTGTACTCATGTCTGTCACAGCGTTTATGACAGTGCACCGAAATATCTACGTACTTCTCTGTGCCCTTCACTAGAGTGTGACCTCTTAGAAGCTCTAAGAGGGTTTTTTTGATCTCTGCATCCCCATCACCTAGTAGAAGGCCCAGCACAGATCAGACATTCAACAAATATTTGTCAAATCAATACACAGCCAATGTGTATTGATTGGCTAAAAAAGAATCAATACACAACTTTCTCAACCAATATAAGGTTGAGTATTTCTCAATCAATACTCAACCTTCCTAAAAAGAATTCCACTTACAAGAAAAATACATTAAAGCATGCTCCAAATTTCACTCTTTACTAGGACACATAACTCTGAAAAATGTAAAAAGACATTTATGAATGTAGGGGTTGAACAGATTACCTTGAAATTCATTTTCTCCTGCCATTGGTCAGAAATGTTTCTAAGAGAAATAGATGTCAGAAGCTTATGATGTGTGAACAGGACAGCCATACAAAGACTTACTTCTCTGAAATTCAGTTCAGAACCCCATGAGGTTCTGAACTCATGACAAATTTTAGAGCCAAGAAGCTCAGGACAGTGAGAAGAACATCATGCTCTTTAAGAAGAAGTAGCCTGAGAACGTGACCCTTGGCACATTCCTGGCAAAAAGGCACCAGTCACCTCTTGCACAATCTGGAAAAGACGTTCTTTCTACACGGTCAGAGAGGCCAAAGGTGTGAAAAAGAGCTTCAATGCAGAGAGAAAATAAACGATCAACTCCACTGTTATATCCAGTGTTCTCAAGAACTTGAAATGTGAAGTTTGTCTAAATATAAAACACATGGCAGAGCAAGGATTGCTTTTCTTTTTCTGGCTTTTTGTCAGACTGTGTTGGATGTCAGCATCTCCTATTATGTAACAGAATTTCCCCTCATGGAGCCTGGTGCAAAGATGAAATCGTGCACGTGTCAGTCTATTGGACAAGAACTGGAACAGTTTTTTTTTTTAACTCAGAGAAACTAATACATTGTTCCAATTAAGTTTATGGACTAATAGAATATCAAGGCTAGACAGAAATTTCAGTATCTCTTCATTAAATGTATTGGTTTTACAAATGAGGAAGCATTAGGTATATTGAAGTAAGTTGCTCCAGGTCTCAAAAACCTTGATATGCTGATGGCATCAGATATTTAAACAAATAATATAAAGTGTGATAAAAAATGATATAATGGAAAATAAATCAATGTTAGACACCAGCCTGTACTGTTATTTTGTAGGGGAGCTATCTACGAATCCATGATGGTGATCATTGAAATGCCCTTACTCCTTCATGAGCAATGACACTTTGGCGCCCATACGCATGGAAGGCAGGGTACTGCTGAACTGCACATTCAGTGTCTTGAAAGCAGAAAATGAGGAAATGTCCAGATCACCAAATTATTCGTTCTGAGGCACACTGAGCAGTCATCATACGCCCTTGCCTCTGGTAGGGATAGTACTGAAAACAGCCTCAGACGGACACTCTTGCTACATTCCCGCACTTGCAGGGGCAGATGCTCTAGTTCCTTCCAGCTAAGAAATCCTCCATCTTCTCACCAGGCATGTAAAGCCACTTCCTCTTAAAGGCAATCACATAGTGTCTACAAGAAAGCAAAATAGTATCAGTGCTCAATGATGAGAACATTTTATTTTTTATAGAACTCTGTCACAGAATCACTCTTTTTGATCATCGTAAAAGCCTGGGGTGGTACTTAATTTTCCTCATTTTATGTGCAGAATCCTAAGGTGGACAGGTTAAATGACTTGCCCACGAGGTGGCGAGAACTGAAGACGGTGGCCTGGGGTGACAGGGGCGGCTGGGGTGGCATGCCCTCCCGTGAGAAGCCCTGGGATTCCAGGAGAGCACTGATGTCTGGCAGTGCTGGCTATGAACTCTCTGGAGATGAATTATTTTAAAGGGTAACAAATTTTTGTATTCAAACAGGGAGTCTGTTATGTAATTGATGTTCTCCTAGGTATATTGCCTACTTGCACAGGGAACCTTGACTAAAGCTACCTGGTGTAATTTCAACAATAGTTCTGGCTTAAAGAGTCATGGGCTGAACAATTTGGTTCTTTACAGGTTTGGGTTAACTAGAAAATTAATTTTTTCACACACAAACACATACATACACAGGCACAATGCATACATGTAAAGGCAGACTAATGAAGAGGTTGTGAACCAGGTTCTGAGTCAGGTGTGATTCAGGGCCTGTTTACTAGTTGTTGGGCTTTAACCAGCTGTGTGTGTGACCTTGAACAATCTCTGAGTCTCAGTTTCTGTACCTACAAAATAAGAGTAAATATAAGACTTGTAAGATTGTAGTGAGAATTAAGTGAGATAATAGTTATAAATTGCTTAGCATATCTTCTAGCACACAGTAGCCTCAATAAATATTAGCAATGATAATATATATGATACATGGTTCCAAAAATACATTCGAGGCAGCTATAAACATTTATTAGATGATGGTTTATTCATTCAATCTAATAAGTGTGTAAAGTAGTCAAGGGGATGGGGAATAAGAAGATTATGATGAAGAAGATACTGACAATAAGGTTAGTATGTATTTATGATAAAATGTCCTGTGAATTGCTCTTTGTGAGTCAGAAGTATTGCTTCAACCTCACTAGCAATTAATGCGCAGAGAAAAACAAAGTTAGTTAAATTCGATCATGCCCCGATGTAAAAGTAAAGCAATTCTCAAGGAGGAGAGCCGGCTTCTCTAGGCTGACCGATTCAATGATTCCCTTGATTTTGTGGACACTGACATTGTCAGCCATGTCTTCAAGACCATCTTAACGAATACAAAAATAAATTCTCTATTCCTTACATGTTGATGTAGGCAAAGGCATATCACCAACGTATGATTTGGTAAAGAAGTTTCGCAGGTGAAGGCAATACATGACATATGTGTAGTTCTCTGGTGGCCTGGCTTAATCCAATCTTGGCCCCAAATTTAGGGTAGCTAAATGAACTCAGCTCAGAAAATCTTTCATAACTGTTAGTTATTTAAAAATTAAATTTCTTGGAGTGACCTTGGCTCATAAGATTACATAAGTTTCAAGCATACAGTGCCGAGACACACCCACTGCACTGTGCGCCCACCTCCCAAAGTCAACTCTCCTGCCATCACCATGGATTTGGCACCATTTGCCCTTTACTGCCCACCCCCCCTTCCCTCTGGTCACCACCGTACTGTGCCCTGTGTCTATAAGTTTTTGTTCGTTTTTCTTGTTCGTTCATTTGTTGCTTTCATTTGTTGAATGAAACCATAGGTTCTTAACATGGCCTGGCTTAGTTTGCTTAGCATGATATTCTCAAGATCCATTCATGTTGTCACAAGTGGAAGTATTTTGTCTTTTCTTATGGCTGAGTAGTATTTCATTGTATATGTACCACATCGTCTTTATCCAATCACCTATTGAAGGACGCATGGGTTGTTTTCATGACTTGGCCACTGTGAATAATGCTGCAATTAACATAGGAATGCATATTATTTATTAAAACCAACTTTTTGAGAATATATTGCCCAGAACAGAATGAAAGTTATACTTACTGAGAAGTAGATGGGAGTCAGATTCTTTCTGGCTTACTTATGGAAAGATTCCTAAACTTTAATTGTTAAATGACCTGGAAGTTGGTTTGACATTTACTTATCAGGTATTCAGTAATATGACAAGCTGCCATAAATCAAGCTGCCTAATTAGAAGGATACATTATCCTTTTTTTTAGTTTTTGTTAGAGTTTATTCGAGCTAGACGGATGACCTATGCCTGGGAGCAAGATCTCAAATGTGTTGGAGAATAACAGTTTGGCAGCTTCTTTTATGCACTTGAAATGAAGGGAGGACAGGAAGAATGATTACCCAGAGGCGGGAGGAAGCAAGGCAGGGATTGGATTCCAAGAGAGTACTTATTACTTTTCACTCAGCTCTCCCCGAGTCATGGCAGTCTTTAATAAAACAACCGATGTGATGAAAGAGTGAGCTCTAGGAGGGAAGCAACTTTATCTTTTGTTTTCCCTTTTTTCATTTTTATTTTAATCCTCACCTGAAGATATCTTTATGGATTTTTCAGAGAGAAGAAGGGGGGAGACAGAGAGAGAGAGAGAGAGAGACATTGATGTGAGAGAAACATCAATCGGTTGCCTCCCGTGCCTGTCCTGACTGGGGATTGAACTGCAGCCCACATACCTGCCCTGTCTAGGGGTCGAACCCACAACATTTTGGTGTACAGAACACACTCCAACCAACTAACCACCTGGTCAGGGCTCAACTACATATTATTTAGGGCATAATCTTCAAACTTACAGTATCCCCTGACACATGGTGGTGATAAAAGATGATTTTAAATAATGAAGGAACCAATAGGTAGTACACCTGGTTCAAAGGAGACTCTGAAGAGCAAGCATACTGGCACGAAGACCTGAAAAGAATGGACAAGTACATGCACAACTGAGGACACTAGTCCATATCCACAGGGAAATAATCGACTGTATTCCAGCAGAAGCAATTTCCCCGTCTATGAACAAGAAGCAGTTATATTACTGCCGATTTTCTACCATCTGGTTGTAAAATAGCTCAAAGACAGCAGCAGTGTGAAGTGTGTGCTAGCCAGGAAAGCCAGAAGTCTTTCTGGTCTATTTCACAACGTTTTCCTACAGTGGGCACTCCAAAATATTTCTAATGAGCTAATCCTACATACTGACTAAATAATGTATTTAAGGTGGGTGCATTATACAGAGAAGTATTTGAAGAAATACAAATTCATGTCCTCACTATCAGCAATGTGATATAAATTCTTTTCTTAACGTGGCTATAAATAAATAAACACAAGTCCTGTTGTGTCAGAATCTTCTGTGTGTATAGCTATTCTTCAGGCCTTCAGGGTCATGCTTTTCTTCTGCCGCAGGTGCACTCCTCAGAGGAGTATATTACTTGTTTTCTTTAACTGCCGATGGTATTTAGCTTTCCTGCTATCTAACTACTCAATTTCTGCTTACCTGTTTTTCCAAGGGAAAAGTCGCAAGTATGGTGGACCAGGGACTTAAAATTGGTGTGTGAAGTGAGGGCCGTCTCGTGGGACTGAGCCCTTAGACCTGTGGAGTCTGGTGTTAGCTTCAGGTAATGTCAGAATTACATTGATTGTTGGACACACACTTGGTGTCCAGAGAGTTGGAGAACTGGTGGTTGGTGTTGGAAGGCACCCTAGATAAGTGAGGGGCAGAGAGAGCTGTGGAGGAGCTGAACAAATTAGAAGAAGCCCAGGAGGTCACTGTGGAGTGGAAACCAAGAGAGAATTTTCTAAGAAGAAGGAAATGGTCTGCAGGGTCAATGCTGTGAAGACGGCAGGTCAGGTGAGGCCTGAGAGGTGTGCATTATACTCAGTACCCACCTCGGAAGGCAGCTCCAGAGAAGTGTTTGAGCAAGGGTGGGTGAGAGTGGGGGGGGGGGCCTGCCTAACACCGGACTTGCCAACGTCCAGGTGCAGTGAATTTAAGTGACCGTGAAATGTGCCCAATGCATGTAAACTGCTTGGCCCCTTGCGTGCCGTGTGGGACGTCCAGGTTGTTAGCACACTTCATTGTCATCCTGGGGAAACACAGTAGTTTATTATCATGATGTAGGTAATGGGGGCAAGATGACACCCCCAGATGCACGAGGCAGAGAAGATGGGATGGTGGGACCTTGGTCTGTGTGCAGGACCACAGATCTGCTCCATCGCTAACCACAGCAGAAAAGCCCAAGTTCTTCTGCCTTAGAAATTTCCTGAACTCAAAATGAGACAGCTCAGATAAATTTGCAGGGTGTTTGGGTCACACCAGAACACTCCAATTTGGGCACACCAGCAGGGCGGCCCCTTTGCAGACTTGTGACCAATTTTCCCTTTGAAATCACTTTTTGTAGTGCTGTTCTCAACCTAGCTCTGAGAAGAAAATCGACTCTAAATGCCCAATGTAGTTTCAGAGTCATAAACTTTTAATACACCTCTAAGAACATTAAAAAAAAAAGTCCTGCCCCCAAGGCCGAACGTGAGAGGCTACAGCCAGTGCACAAAACGGAGAACAGGAGGCCGAGCTCACTTGAAGAAGAAAGCCTTTCACAGGCACCGCGAGTCCTGTGTCTCCCGCCCGTACACCACTTACTATGAGAAGAAACAAAACACCAAAATAATTCATTTCCACAAACTCTCTTGTTTTTTCAAATTCACCTTCCTGTTTCTGGGTGAGCAATTAATGCGGAGATCACAGAAACTGCCTGGTAGACAGCAGCTCCCCTCCTTCACTAGCTAATTAATTGTTTTAAAATGCGGGAGGGAAGAGATGTGATTAGCATCCATTCTTCACGAATGTCCCGTTAGGGCAGTCACTTTATGTGCTGAGTCACCTGTTCACAGGGCCACTTGAGGTGGTGAGGACGGCTTTATACTTTCTGTATTTATTTATTTTTGCTAATTGATATGAATTGCTGCCATTGAGGTTTAATTAGCTGCAAGTATGAATTTTTTTCTTAAATAAAAAAATGTGGTTTTACCTATTTAAAACCATGATTTGTTTCTATCCATACATGTTTACTACTTGGAAGGAAAAGAAAACCTGAAAACCCAGTGGAGAGCACGTCTCCTAAAGCCAGGGCACTATGGTGAGAGACCACCTGTGGCTGTTCCCACCGCTGGTGAAGCAGAGCCAGGGTCTTCGGGGGTTCAGCCTGTCCTGAGACTAAGGCATTTTCATTTTGAGATGAACCAGCACAGTGTATGGCAGTTTTCGAGACTGACAGAATGTGTATGCTTTTAGAGTAGAAGGGAGTTCACAATCCTTGTTGTGCGTGGCTTCCTTGAATAAAGTGAACAAAGTGAGGGGTGGTTGTGTGTATCAGTGTGGGGCATACGAATTCTTGCTGGGCAAGTTTTCATTGTTTATTCTTATTTTGTGGATGATCTCTAATGGAACATAGCACATTGGGGATCCCGTGAAGGCCTTCTACAGTAGCTTTCTAATTTCACTGATACATATTTGCCCGTCTGTTTTTGGTAGTACTCCCACCAAAGAAATCGCAAATGATGTCATGGGTACCCCATGAATGAACATGACCCAGGAGAGCAAATCGATTAAAGTAGGAAGATCATTGAATCTGCATGATGCAGAGCAGATGTACCAGACTCGAAAGAGCCAAGAGTTGTCACCATTTTATCCTGAGCCCTTGCCTAGGGAGGGAGGTAAAGGATTATCAAGTGAGGATGCGTTACAGTAGCCACTGGACTTGAGTGTTGTTTGCTAGCTGAGTTTTAGTTAAGAATGAGGGCTGTGTTGAACTAGCCAAAAAGCCTGGACATTATTAATGACATTTTGTAGAACATACTCAAACAATAGCAACAGCAACAGGTTGCTCTGAATCTATATGATTGAGGTAAAGTACAGGGACAGACCAAATACTGAGCCGTGTTGGGCCACATTCTTCTGCTTTTATATCCAACATAGGCAATTTAGCTTCAGAAAAAACCAACATTAGTGTTGTCAATTTTATTTTTGCTTTGGTTAACCTAATTAGCAAGTTTGCTCTGCTTTTATAGCTTTATTTTATTTTATTTTTAAAGATTTTATTTATTTATTTTTAGAAAAGGGAAGAGAGAGAGAAAGAGAGGGAAACATCAGTGTGTGGTTGCCTTTCACGCACCCCCTACTGGAGACCTGGCCTGCAACCCAGGCATGTGCCCTGACTGGGAATTGAACTGGCGACCCTTTGATTCTTGGGCTGGCACTCAATGCACTGAGCCACACCGGCCAGGGCTGCTTTTATAGTTTTATTAGAGCTAATCACATACAGAATCTATAAGCACCTATATACATTTGAGCATATTTTATTAATATTAAAATATTAAAATAAAAGTGATTTTGGTCAACAACAAGATTATGAAAGGAATGTTTTCTTTTAAAGGCATTTGTGGGTGAGAGGATTGTCTGTGAAATGGTCCATTTGTTTCCTCTCTTAGCTGGGGTTTCCTCTGTGCAGAGCCAGGGACTGGGATCCTTATCCTGCGATTTGAGGAAGTGATTTCAGGAGAAGGGGGAGTGAGAGACCAATGGGGCAGGGGGAGGAGCTAAGCAAGGATGCAGTGTCAGCTGGGGACCATTTGGAACCAGCTGGGTTCCACTGGAAGCTACAGAGCATGAATTTCGCCACAGTTTGTCAAGGGTCAGCATGGTTTGCTGCCCCTTGGAGTTATTGTAGTCACTCCCAACAGAAAGGGGAAAGAGCTGTGAGTCCCTGACAGTGGCCAAGGCATGAGACCTGGGGGACAGGTATTCCACCCAGTCAGGTGGCTCTGGGCAGAGTAACCATGATGCCTGCTATTGTACCTGCCTTCTGAAGCTCAGATCTACTTGCTTTTCAGATTAAGTTAACTCTATCCAGGCCCGGCTTTTCCAGGGTTCCTATGGTCCTGAGACACTCCCTTCCTGCTTCCCCTATGACCTATTTGCCCCAGGCTACCTCCTCTCTGGACTAGTGGGCTGGCCCTGTGGTGTGAGGTCCCAGCTACCACACCTTTATCAACAGCCCGTGATCATGAGACTTACTTGTTATAGTAGAACTGGTCATGGAAATACAAGGAGACAGCTCAGCAGCTCAGCCTGCCTGCATCAGCTGGCAGTGTTCTCTCTCCCCTGGTGAGCAGGGTCCATTGTCCCTGTCGTGTGGTTCCTGGTCTTTGGCTGATGGTGCATTGGCTTGGGGAGCCCAGAGTGACCAGGAGTTAGTCATAGCTTTATGTTTATGGGACTTGCCTGTATCTGCCACTTGAAGTATCTACCTTCTAAGAACCAGGACCCACCGAGCACAAAATTACAGGAGAGGGGAAACACACAGTGCCCACCTGGGACACACGCACATACACGGGCCACGTACTGAGCACCTACACTGTGTTTAACAAATAGAAGTGCTCCGTATATATGTATCTGTGGGTCTTGGAGCTTGCCTTGTGATAAATACTAGACTATGGATTCCACTGATTGGTCTTTTCCAGGATGAGTTATAAACTGTGGGGATACACATATATGAGGTCTGTCCAGAAATCATCCAGTCATGTGATATGAAAAATAGAGACATATATTGAAGAAGATACAAGAAACACTGTACATTGGACAGTGACACCTCAGTCCCCTTCAAAATAGGCACCTTGAGACCTCACATAGTTCTCCTAGTCACTATTACCTGCCCCGTCGTATTCACCTGAATCTCATTGATGGTCTGAAATCTCTTCCCTTTCAAAGGTGATTTTAGTTTTAGGAAAAACCAGAAGTCACATGGGTGCCAAATCTGGGCTTTGGTGGGGCTGAGTCACCTGGGTTATTTTATGTTTTGCAAAAAAACTGCACCAGACGTGATCCCTGAGTAGACATGTTGTCATGACGAGGCTGCCAATCACCAGTTGTCCAGAGCTGTGGACTTCAGAATCATCTGAATAGTTTCCGCAGAGGGGTGTTCAAGCTTAGCGCAAAATTTAATGCAGATTTGTTTCTCTACTCACTTAGTCATTTTGAATGCAACAGCCACACAGTACACATGCTCACTCAATGGAGTCTACCACCACCACTGCCTGGTACAGTGAAGTCATCATTGTCCACACATGGGCATTCCAGTCCACTCTCCTTGGCTGCCGGGTTATATTGATGTTGAGTGAACCGTTCTCATTATATTAACAATGGCTGGACTTTTTCCAGACAGACCTCATATGTTTTCATGTTTCAGATTTTTGCTTTAAAAACACAATTGTAATCTATTTAATATGGAACAACATTTTACACAGTATTGGAATTAAAGTTTATAACTCACCTTTCTTAGTGGTATATAAAACAATGGCACATTTTAAGTCAATGGCATTTTAGAATATATACAGCCATGCCTTCTACCTACTAGGTGCTGGAAACACAGAGATCTAATTCACAGCCTCTGTTCTCAGAAGTCACGTATACGTCAGCTAAATTTGAACACCCCCTGGCAGGCATCACTGAGTGTCCTTAGGCTGGGCCCCCGAATAGGAAATGGATAGCAGCTCTGTTTCAATAACCACCAGGGTTATTTACACTTTCACTTTCAGCCCATCCTTACACACTAGAAATAATCACTTTTTCCCCCAGTTTTCCTAACAGTTTGTCTCTGTAGCCAGAAAATGCCTCCGAAAGAGCAAATACCACAGGCTGATTGGTTTTATGACAGTACTGTAGTAGTTTCACATAATTAAGTGACACTGTCTGAGATTTTAAAAGCCAAATAGGGGACGAGGGGAAGAAAGAACACTGTGTTCAAATATTGCTATGGTAACATGAACCAATTTGGTCAGCAGCACATTTAGCCCGATATTGGGTAACATCGCTTCAGAGGACAGCTCGCAGCCTGGATTCCGCATGGAAGGAATGCTGACCCAGGGCGAGGAGGGTGTGGCCTGGACAAGCTTATTTGTCAAAAGTGAAGATAATGAAAGAAAAAGGGCATGCGCGTGCCTGTGCCTGTGCGGTGGGGCGTGGGGGGAATGTGTTTGACTGTATTTGAGCATTTCATCCCACCCTCTTAATTAGCTTTGGGAAGACAGCAGCTCCTGGGATGTCTTTCTGAAACCCAGGTTATCCGTGGCTGTTCCCCAGTCTAGACAGAATACCTGGTAATGATTACCAGGTTCCTAACACACAGTGTTAGGAACAGAGAAACGCCAAATGATCTCATTTTCTCCTTTCACTGAAGGTTTTCTTACTCTGGAACTTCATCATACTCCTTTGGTGGTGGGGGGGGTCTTGTCCCCCACCCCTTGGGAGATTCACACTGTGAGAAATCATAATAGCTAAAGCTAGCTACTGATAAGATACTTTTGGCATATTGACAACTCAGCTCTCGGAGCCCGAGCTCAAACGGAATCCTCTACCTTGTTCACAGCGTGAGAACAGTGTTGGAGAATCCATTTCTTTATTTCTGTCCGGTGAGTGCAGTGGTAGTCTGAATATCCAAGTTCTGGTTACTAAGGTGTTTTTACTCACCTACACTTGTTTAAAGAAAAATCGCCCGTTTCATGAATTTATATAAGCAATATATTTGGGGACTGTCTTCCCAGCCTATCACACTTTAGGAAGTTTGGCATTTCTTGTTAGCTTTTGAGACAGAATTCTCATGAAGTGACTCGAGTGAGATCGAAACAAAACCCTGATTGGTTTGATTGCGATTGCAGGCATCACAGGAAGGAAAGAACCTTTGGCATTGTGATTCCAAGTCAGCAATGCTACCCCTGGGATCTGAAAACGGTTCCTGAGCCAGCATCACCGGCCAACCAGATCTGTGTCCAACACAAATACACGAGTGGAAGTGTAAATCAAATACCCCAGGCCCAGATTCCCAAGATCCAATTTGCCATTTCTTTAAGGCCAAGAGGAAGATTTCAGTGAAAACAAGTGTTATAAAAGGCTTAAATATTTTTCATCCTTTCTGAATTGAAAAACCATCTCGGGGGAGGCACCAGGAAATATGGGGCACACACAGTGACTGAAGACCTGTGACCTGGCCCTGAAACTCCCTCCCACCACCCACGTGACTTTGAGAGTCACTTTATTCCCCTAGGCCTGCTTCCTCATCGACACCCAGACCCCTCTGAAGGTGGCAAGTCCATCAAAGGTGGGAGTTAATAAGCTCTATGATTATTTTTGGCTCAAATATCCTTTGGTTTTATAAAAAAGATGATGGTTGAAAATAAGAAAAAATTATTTGAAAAGATGTATGTAGGGGAAAGGATAAAGTGTTGATAATACCAATAGTTATAATACAACAGAAAAGAAAAACCAGCATTTACTGAGTGCCAGCTGCATGCTAAATATTGCACTAGACACATATTTACCTTATTTAAGATTCACAACAGCCCTGAGCAGTGTGGCTCAGTGGGTTGGGCATGACCCAGCAAAGCGCAAGGTCACTGGTTCGATCCCTGGTCAGGCCACATGTCTGGGTTGTGGATTTGGTTCCCGGTCAGGTCGCAGGGCACGTACAAGAAGCAGCGGATCAATGTTTCTCTCTCACATCCATGTTTCTCTTCCTGTCTTTCTCATTCCCTTCCCCTCTCCCTAAAGATAAATAAGTAAAATCTTTTTTTAACAAAGAAAAATATTCACAACAACACAGCCAGTCAGTGTTATTATCTTTATTTGGTAGACAGAAAAACAGAAGTCAGACAAGGTACACAGCTAGTAAGTGATGGAGCCAGAATTGGAACCCAGGAAAAAAGTTCACCAAAGCCTCTGTTCTTGTTAGGACAAAAGCAGGAAGGAAATGAAGAATGTACACCTGGTGGAGAATCACCGTGCCGCTCTGGGAGGAGATAGCCCAAGTGAGTTTACAATCTAGGAGCCTCAGTGTTTCATGCCTTCTGAAACTCTGTACACATTTTTTTTGTCTGGGCCATAGAACCTTTGTGATATTGGGCTGTTTATTTCTACTTGCTCAGAAATTATTTCTACCTCCAGAAAGCAAAAATGCACTCGGCCTTAATTCCTCCCATCCCTGGAGGCCAAAGCTTCAGCTCTGAGCCCATAACATTGCGATATTGTCTCTTTCCCAACATACCTTAAGGGCTCCGAATTTCGATATTCTGTCGCATTTTCTAGGAATATTGCAGGGTCTGCCCATAGTAAGCACTCAGCACATGAAATTTCTTTCTACATATAAACTAGATTCACATTTTGAACAGGAAATGAAAAGTGAAGATGAAAAAAGGAAGATGATAAATGGCGCATATACCTCTCAAGATAAAATTCAAAGTACTTAATTAAAAATACGACATACGAAGATGGACATAAAAACAAATTAGGTATGTTTGCCTTTTATCTAAAACGTGCTGCCAGTATGAAGGCTTTTGTTCCAATTTTAGCATCTGGAACTTTCAGGCAGGCTCTAGCCTATTTGAAATTCTCCATCCGTGTCCATCAACTCCCAGAATCCCTGTAAATTGCCAGGGCTGTAAAGTCGAGAATAGCTCCCTGAGTTATTCTCTTGGCTCACATTTCGAAAAGAGACCGGAGCAGCTGCACAGGAGTGTTGGGTGACCACACGGTTCATCTCTGGAATAATTCTTTTTTCCATTTACTGTTGTTTGTTCCTATTTTTAAACCATCGTCAGTATTTTTTTTTCTTGGCTCTTCTCATTGTCTGCACTTTCCTGGCTCTTCTACACAAAGGGTTTCATATCCTTTTCTCTTGGACTTAGCATTAGATGTACTGATTTGCATGTTTCTGGACAAAGGTGAGTAAAGAGTTCTTTAAAGCAAACTCAGATGTTGATCCTAATTGTACCCTACGGTTGCAAACTGGGTATGTTAGACTCTTGAGTCTTATATTCCAGATTTTCTTTTTTCATGCAGAATAATTTTTGTCTGCAAAGAATACTTTCTTTTTCTTTGGTTTCAGTAGTCTGGCATTTTGTGAATTATTAACACATTAAATACATAGAGACCTTTCTCCTTTCAGCTATTTAAGCTGTAGATTGGAAGATAGCCTCCTCAGGCTGGAATTAATTGGGAGGAAAAGCCATTATTAAGTTCATCATTCAAGGGTTTAAAAAGTAATCGGGTGAGCTGTGCATGCAGAGGTCTCCTAATCTCACCCACAGCCATGATCTCCTCTCACTTTCATCAGAGCATAAGTTTCTTTCCACAGCCCGGGAAGCTAACCTTTCACCAGCTCATTGCTACCAAATCCAAATTCCTGTTGATCTATGAGCCATGGCCCTTCCATAACAGTAGCAACCCCCCAAAAGACCTAAGACCACAGAGATGGTGATTTACACTGATATGTAAATAGAGAACAATGAGTTTCTGGGGTTGTTTCAAATTTATTTTTTAATATATTTTATTGATTATACTATTACAGTTGTCCCAATTTTTCCCCTTTGCCCCTCTCCACCTGGTACCCCTATTCCCTTCAGCAGTACCCCTCTTAGTTCATGTCTGTGGGTCATGCATATGCATTCTTTGGCTTCTCCATTACTTATATTGTTCTTAACACCCCCCTCTCTATTTTGTACCTACAAATTTGTGCTTCTTTCTTTTTTAATTAATTATTTATTATATTTTTTATTTTATTGATTATGCCATTATTTGTTCTATTCCCCCCTCCATTCCCCTCCACCCTGCACACCCCTCCCCTACCATTCCCCCCTTAGTTCATGAACATGTGTCTCAAGTTCTTTAGATTCTATATTCCCCTACTATTCTTACCCTCCCCCCATCTATTTTCTATCTACTGTCTATGCTACTTATTTTCTGTACCTTCTCCCCCCTTCTCCTTCTCCCACTCCCCTGTTGCTAACCCTCCATATGATCTTCATTTCTATGTTTCCACTCCTGATCTAGCTGTCCTTTTAGTTTGCTTTTGTTTTAGGTGTGGTTGTTAATAACTGTGAGTTTGCTGTCCTTTCACTGTTCGTCTTTTTTATCTTCTTTTTCTTAGGTAAGTCCCTTTAACATTTCATATAGTAAGGGCTTGGTGATGATGAACTCCTTGAATTTGATCTTATCTGAGAAGCACTTTATCTGTCCTTCCATTCTAAATGAAAACTTTGCTGGATAGAGCAATCTTGGTTGTAGGTCTTTGGATTTCATGACTTGGAATACTTCTTTCCAGCCCCTTCTTGCCTGTAAGGTGTCTTTTGAGAAATCAGCTGACAGTCTGATGGGAACTCCTTTGTAGGTGACTGTCCCCTTATTTCTTGCTGCTTCTAGGATTCTCTCCTTCATTTTAATCTTGGCTAATGTAATGATGATATGCCTTGGGTCCAACTTCTTTGGGACTCTCTGAGCTTCCTGGATTTCCTGGAAGTCTATTTCCTTTGCCAGATTGGGGAAATTCTCCTTTATTATTTGTTCAAATAAGTTTTCCACTGGTGGCTGTTCCTCTTCCCCTTCTGGTACCCCTATAATTTGGATGTTGGAACGTTTAAAGATGTCCTGGAGGTTCCTAAGCCTCTCCTCATGTTTTTGAATTCTTGTTTCTTCATCCTTTTCTGTTTGGTCATTTTTTCCTCTTTCTGGTCCACTCCTTTGATTTGAGCCCCAGTTTCCTTTCCATTACTGTTGGTTTCCTGTGCATTTCCATTCATTTCAATTACTTTAGCCTTCATATGTTCCTCTAATTTGTGACTAAAATCAACCAGTTCTGTGAGCATCCTGATCACCAGTGTTTTGAACTGTGCATCTGAAAGTTTGGCTATTTCTTCATCACTTAGATTTATTGGCTCTGGGGCTCTGAGTTGTTCTTGAGCCATGTTTTGATCTGTTTGTGCCTGTTAGGTATGAGGAGAGGCACCTTAGGTGTTCACCAGGGCGGGGGCCCCCCAGGTCACTGGTTTGTGACGCTGTATGTGAGGGCGGGGTTAGAGAGGGAGCAATGGTGGTCCTCTCTGCTTGCCCAGTCCACCTCACTGCTCGCCCCACTTGTTTATCTGAGTGCAAATGTGCGAGCTTGCCACCCTGTGCCAGGGCCTGCGCGGTCTGTCTCAGTGCTCACCTCTTCACTGGTTTATCTGCATGCAAATGTGCGACTGACCGCAGACAGCCAGCCACGCCTCTTCCCTGGGTTCTGCCCATAGCTAGCTCGCACCTGGGATCTGCGCCCTCAGCTGCCTGCGCACCGCCCAGGTCGGGGAATCGTTTTTCCTGACCCACTTTGCTGTTGGCTTTGCCCCTCTCACCGGTTTAGCTGAGCGGGTCATTGTTTTCGGACTCCGTATTGTTTGATTTTCTGTGTGGTTTGGTTACGTTTATTGTTGTTAAAACTTTGTTGTTTTTAGATTTGGTTGTGCGAGGACGCAAAGTGTTTCCATCTTGGCAGAAGTCCCCCAAATTTGTGCTTCTTATCCCTGGACCTTTCTATTTTCCCCTCCCAACTGATAACCCTCCAAATGATCTCCACATCTGTGATTGTGTTCTTGTTCTGCTTGTTTTCTTAGTTTGTTATTTAGATTGAATTATGAATAGTTTTGAAGTTATTGCCATTTTAATGTTCATCATTTTTATTTTCTTTTTCTTATATAATTCCCTTTAGCATTTAACAAAATAATGGCTTAGTGATGATGAATTCCTTTAGTTTTACCTTGTCTGGTAAGCACTTTATTTGCCCTTCAATTCTTAGTGATAGCTTTGCTGGATAGAGCAATCTTGGATGTAGGTCCTTGCTTATTGTCATTTTGAATGCATCTTGCCAGTCTCCTCTGGGCTGCAAACTTTCTTTTGAGAAATCAGCTGACAGCCTTCTGGGAACTCCTTTGTAGGTAATTTTCTGCTTTTCTCATGCTGGTTTTAAGATTCTTTATCTTTAACTTTTGGCATTTTAATGATAATGTGTCTTGGTCTGGACCTCTTTGGGTCCATCTTGTTTGGGACTCTCTGTGCTTCCTGGGCTTGTATGTCTATTTCCTTCACCAAATGAAGAAAGTTTTCCTTCATTATTTTTTCAAATAAGCTTTCAATTTTTTGCTCTTCCTCTTCTCCTTCTGGCACCCCCATAAGTTGGATGTTTGGACATTTAAAGATGTTCCTGCTGTTCTGATTGAATGCTTTTTCCTTCCTTGTGTTTCAAATTGTTGACTTGATTCTCAGCTTCATTCACACCACTGTTGGTTCCCTGTAGATTTTTTTAATTTCACTTATTTCAACCTGCATTTCTGCCTGGTTCTTTTTTATGGCATTGAAGTATCCAGTGAGCTCCTGGAGCATATCTGGCTTTCAGGTTAACATCCTGATAGCCAATGTTTTGAACTCTGCATCTGATAGGTTGTTTATTTCTATTTCATTTAGTTCTTTTTCTGGATTTTTGTTCTGTTCTTTCATTTGGGCCATATTTCTTTGTCTTTTCATTTTTGCAACATCTCTGTGTTTGTTCCTGTGTGTATAAGTAGAGCTACTTTAATTATGTCTTAGCACACCTGTTAAGGTGTATGAGGTGGAGCCTTATTTAATCATCAGGGTGGGGCAACCCATGTCACCACTCTGTTACTCTGTATAAGGAAAGGCTTGCAGAGGGGACAGTGCACTGCCTGACCTTTGGAGTTTTTCCTGGAGGAAGCTGTCTCTTCACTCGCAATTCACTTTTTCCCCATATGCCACTGGTGCCCTTCCAGCTATTGTCCTGGTGCTGAATCCCAGAGGGGGTGGGTATATGTGAGTTCTAAATCTGTTGTGGGACCTTTAAGAGGACACAGTTTCTTCTGCTGCCCCAACTTCCATAGGGTTTTATAGACAGAAGATTTGGGGACTTATCTTCCTGGTGCTAGGGCCCTGGGCTGGGTGGTCTGGGCTGGGGCTGGGATCCCTCACTCTTGAGGTATTTCTCCCACTTTTTTATCCACCACATGTGCATGTGAGACCACTTATTCCCATCTCCACTCCTCTTCATGACTCTCTGCTTCTCTGCCTCTCCTACCCGTCTGGATGAATGTGGCTTCTTTAATCCTTGGTTGTTGGACTTCTATACAGCATGATTTTCTGAAAATTCTGGGTGATGTTTGTTTTGTAATGTAGCTATTTTTTAAACTACAATTGTACGTGTAGGCAAGGTGTGTTTACCACCTCCATCTTGACCGAGAGTCTAGTTTCTGATTTTGAAAAATTAATTTTAAAGATTTATTTTTGAAACTAGGAGAAATTATAAACGATATTAGTTGTGTTTGATTGAACTACTCAGTGGCAGATAAAATGGTCCATGCTTGGGCATTAAAATTCAGATGTTTGGTGTGTTAAAGACACAGAAACAGACTTTTCCTGGCATCATATTAGAAGGTACTCTCCATAGGCTATAATTTCTTTTGGGAATGGGACTACTTCTCACTCATCTGTGTTCTCCCATGACTTTGGGTACAATACATGTTCAGGAAGTATTTGAATGAATGAATGAAGCAAAAGAGAATCAATGTCTAACCTGAAGTGTTTCCTTTTTTATAGAAGAAAAGAGAGTGGAATATTTAGTAGGTGGCCCTTTAAAACCAGAGAAATTGTATGAACAGTTGTTGATGTAACAGGGGTGTTCTGAAATCAACTAACCCACATGCAGAACCACGATTGTATTTTAAAGCTCAAATTATATCTTATCCTTTTAAATAGTGAATAGCTGTCAATATAACTTACCAATGTGGCTATTTATCCAAATCAACAAAGGTAAACTAAACTTTATTTTAGTTTATGGAGAATCTAATATGACAAAAGTTTTAATTTCATGATCACATTAGCAGTGAGACTTGTTGATATGCAATGTAGAAGATATTATGGGATTTGTCCAAAAATCCCAGAAATGGCTGAAAATGGGCTTTCGGTACCTCACTTTAAGGTCATTACCCAGAAAAACGAACAAGAAAAATGTTATACCTAATTGCTAGCAGAGGCATTGGTTGCAAATGCCAATGGGGAGTTCTAGAGAGCTGCACAGATTTTTGTGGGGAAATGCTTTATCTACTCTTGGCTGACCTCAGTGCACTTAAATGAAGTGGCAGAAAATCCTGCTTAATCCACTTAACCTCTCTGATGCTACCACTCTTGGAAGGTCTTAAAGAAGTAGAAAAGAGTCCAAATGACCGAGAGGAGTGCTCCACGTGTGTGGGTGGTATGGAGGCATGCACCCAACCATAATGACCTCCATTCTCTCTGCCTTAGGTAAGTGCGAGAAGAGATGGTGTCTCGGGGTTATTGGAAACGAGAGTTCAGATGAGACCCCACACTTTGGGATTCTCTGTTTGTAACTTGACCTGTAACTCTACCCATTCAGTAACCAATTAATTGTCTTCAGTCCAAACCAATTACAGCCCATTCCTTCTGGATATAGTAGGGGAAAGATGGAAGAGAAATACCTGGAAGTCCTCCTATTGGTCAACGGAACCAGAACCAATGGTCTTCTGCAATATTTCAAATGGTGCACAGAAAGAATGATTAACTGATGAAGAAAGAGCAAATGTCTCCTTGGTGTAACAAAAGTATTCCCATGCCCTGCTGCAAAGGACATTATGACTACATTCTTTTCATATTATTCCAAAATTCTAGTTGAGACAATATGTTATTGGTGGAAGAGTAGAAAAATAAATCAAAGAAACAGAATAGAGAGACCAGAAATAGACCCATGCAGATATGTAGTCAACCGATCTTTGACAAAAGAGTGAAGGCTACAGGATGGAGCAAAGACCGTCTTTTTAACAAATGGCCCTGGAACAAATGGACATCCACATGCAAAGAAATGAATCTGGATGCAGACTTTACACGTTTTACAAAAGTTAAAATGAATCATAGATTTCAATTTAACACGCAAAACAATAAAACTCATGATAAAATAGGGGAAAATCTACATGATCTTCGGTGTGACAATGGCCTTTTATTATTATTATTTTTAAATCCTCACCTAAGAATATGTTTATTGCTTTTAGAGAGAGAGAGAGAGCTGTGGGGGGAGAGATGGAGATAGAGAGAGAGAAGAAAAGATTGATGTGAGCAAGAAAACATTGATTGGTTGACTCCCATACATGCCCCAACTGGACATGGAACCTGCAATCTAGATGTGTCCTGACCAGGAATCAAACCCACAACCTTTCAGTGTGTATGACAATGCTCCAACCAATGAGCCACCCAGGCAGGAAATGGCCTTTTACATACAACACGAAGAGCTTGAGCCATGAAAGAAAAGATCGACAAGTTGAACCTTATTAAAAATTAGAAACTTCTGCTCTGTGAAAGGCACTGTCAACAGAATGTAAAGACAAGCCACAGGCTGGGAGAAAATATTTGCAAACCACATATTTGTTAAAGGACTGGCATCCAAAATATGCAAAGAACGCTTGAAACTCAACAATAAGAAAACAAACATTCTGATTACAAAATGGGCAAAAGGATCTGAACAGAACTCTCATCAAAGAAGATAACACAGATGCCAAAGAAGAATTTGAAAAGATGCTCAAAATTGTGTCGTTAGGCAATTGTAAAGAAAAACAATGAGATACCACTACACACCTACTGGAATGGCAAAAATCCAAAACACCGGCAACACCAAATGCTGGCAAGGACGTGAGCAACAGGCTCTCTCATTTATTCTTGGTGGAGAGCAAAAATGGTGCAGCGGCTTTGGATGACAGTCTGGCAATTTTTTACAAAGCTAAACAAGAGTTGAGCATACAATTCTGCAGTCATCTTCCTTGGCACCTACCCAAATGAGCTGAAAACTTATACTGGCACAGAAACCTGCATGAATATTTATAGCCACGTTATTCAAAATTGCCAAAAATTGACAGCAACCAAGAAACCCTTCAATAAGTGAATGAGTAAACGAAGTGCAGTATACCCATACAATGGAGCATTATTCAGTGACAAAAAGAAATGAGCTACCAAGCTATGAAAAAAAACTTAAAATGCATAGTACTAGGTGAAAGAAGTCAGTCTGAAAAAGATACAAACTGTATGATTCCAACTGTGTGACATCTGGAAGAGGCAAAGCTGTGGAGAAAGTGAGAAGATCGGAAGTGAACAGAAGTTCAGAGGGAGGCAGGGAGGGATGAGTAGGTGGAGCCCAGGACGTTTTGCAGGAACTAAAATTATTCTGTGTGAAACTGTTGTGGTGCATACATGGCATTTTATATTTGTCAAAACCCACTGAACTGGATAACACGAAAAGGAAATACTAAACTATGGACTTTTGTTAATAGTAAGATATCCATTTGAGCTCATAATTTGTAACCAATAGTAACCCAATCATGTAAATAGTTAATAATGGGAGAAACTGTTTGAGGAGGCTGCAGAAGAGGCGAGTGAGGGACTTTACACTCTGCACAGCTTCCCTCTAAACCTAAAACTTCCTTACATATAAAATTAAGTGAAAAAAAAAAACAACAACTGTAAGCAAATCTCTATTTTGTATCAGTCTCTACAGTAAAGGTGTCGACCCCTCGCTCAGATTTCTGTTTAGCCCTAAAACAACGGCTGTTGTGGAGGCAGCAGGACGGAGACTCAGACGGACCCGGTCTTCAGTCCCCAGCTCTGCTGCTTACCGTCCAGGTGACGCTCGGAAACTCGTCAGACTTCCCCAAGCCACTGTTTCTTTGTGGGAAAAAAAAAAAAAAGAGAGAGAGACATTATATATAACTTACGGGGTTGTTGTAAATATTTAGTGTGATATGTGCTGCGAAATCACCCAGTAGAGAGCCTGGCATATGTTAGGCACTCTAAAATATTAGTTATCTTCTCTAGATTTTAAAGATATGTTTAATGGCTCTGTCCTAAAACTTTAAGTTCTACAAAAGGTTGCTTTGCTGATTTTCAGAGTTGGAAAAGGCATTTCGTATGTTTAAAATGTAACACTTTTGTGGGGTGAAGGAAATGGGAAAAAAATCTTGACTCACAAAGAAACAGGCATGGGCTTTTGAGCGTGGAGAATACTGCGATTATTACAGCCAGTAGGAGAAAGCCACGAGGCAGGGGCTGTTCTTAAAGTAGCTTTCTGAACACGAGCAGTGCTCACCTGGGCAGGAGAGCTGGTGGGGGAGGGACAGAGCAGCAGGGCAGCCAGGGCCTTCACTTAGAAATAAGCAACGGAATAAGAAGTTCAATCTTTAATGCTGTCGTCCTTAGTGCAATGCCTGAGAAAACCTGCACATCATCACACGTCAGCCATTCCTAAGTGGTTTACAAGCGATGGACACAGTCAAATCGCTTGTAACACAGGTTCTTTCCACAGTAGATGGTGCCTGAGCCGCTTACCCCCAATGGAGCATCTTCTCCGCCCCATGCCCTGCTTCCCACTAAGAGGCTGAGGGCCCAAACTTCCACACCGCTGTCTCCCCAGAACTGAAGTCCTTTGGGTGCTAGGGATTCTTTATGATGCTATCTTCAGACGGAATCTACTCCGGTTGAAGATGCTGTCAAGATTGCTGAAATGACAGCAAAGGACTTAGAACGTGGCATAGCCTTGGCTGAGAAAGCAGCAGCAGCAGCAGGGTTTGAGAAGACCGACTTTAATTTTGAAAGAAGTTCTGCTGTGGGTAAAATGCCATCAAATAGGATCACACGCTACAGAGAAATCAGTCACAGAAGAGTCAATCGATGTGGCAAACTTCCTTGTTGTCTTGTTTGAAGAAACCGCCACAGCCGCCCAGCCTTTCGCAGCCACCGCCCTGGTCCGTCAGCAGCCTGCAGCATCGCGACCCAGCCCTGCACCGGCAAAAAGGGTTCAACCCACTGACAGCTCAGATGATGAATAGCATTTTTTAGCAAAAAAGTATTTTTAAATTAAAACATGTACAGTTTTTTTTAGACATAATGCAACTACACACTTACTAGATTACGGCGTAGTGTAAACTAACTTCTATGTGTACCGGCAAACCAAAAACCTCATGTAACTCACTTTATTGGAAGGCTCCCGTTATTGTAGCAGTCTGAAACTGAACCCGTGATGTCTCCGAGCTGTGCCTGTACCCCGACTGGGACAGACTCTTCTGTCCCCCTCCTCTTTCACTTGTCAGGACCCTTCTGATCACATGCCCCCACCCCCCCACCCCGAATACTCTAGGATATAATCTATGATAATCTTTCTTAAAGTCAGCTGAAGAGCACCCTCAGGAATTAAGGTTGCTGCCTTAATCTGCAACTCAATTCCCCTGCCATGGAAATTAATGTACTCACAGTCTATGCACATGTGGATGGCATCTTTGGGGTGGGGGACACTATTCTGCCAACCACAATAAATACCAAGTCAGCAGAGAGGAGCCGTACTCTAATCCTTATACTCGAACCCCCCCATCCAAATGTTGGTGTTACTCTCAATGCCCGAGTCCTTGGTGGAAGCCGGTGAATGACCTCATTAACACGACTTGGCAGACTAGACAAGGAGGCCTTCAACAGACCCTGCCTAGGGATTCTCTCCACAGACGTGCGTGGCAGCAGGCAGGGTGGACATATCTCTCTGACATCCCTTTGTATCTACTGGTCTGCTTATATCTCCCTGTGAATTTCCTGCCCTGCTTTAGTATTCTTTTCCTCTGTATTAAAATGAAGGAAATGCTAAGAAAACAACTTACCATATTTTTCAGACCATAAGATGCACCTAAGTTTTAGAGGAAAAAAATTTTTGAAGCAAAAAAATGTGGTTAAATATTTGATAACATAAGTTGCATAATATTTCAACAATGTAAATGTAAACAGAACTCAACAGCAGCATTAGCAACCATTATTCATCCCAAATTTTGTGGGGAGGGGGGAGTGCATCTTATAGTCTGAAAAATACGGTAATTTCTAGGAGGCAGTTCTCTTCTTTGCGTAGACACTGGGAGGGAGCAAATATAAACAAGTAGACATAGCACACGTTCTTACCAATTATCTGTCAATTAATGATGTTATTTGTAGCTACAGGTCTAGTTCCAACTTCCTTAGAAATGCTTTGGTGTGAAAACAATGACCATCAGAGAAAACAGTGGAGCCTGGACTTGAGGCAGAAACAATGTTGAAAACAGTGAAAGGGAAAGAAAAAAGTAGAACAGACATGTTTTGTTTCTCTGAGGATCGACCACACCGGGAATGGGTTCCCCCATCTGCCCAACACACCTTTCTTCTCTCTCTCTCTCTCTTTCTCTCTCTCATTGTTGTTCAAGTACAGTTGTCTCCATTTCCCCCCCCCCACTGCCACCGACCCCACCTTCCACCCTCAATCCCACCCCCCTTTGGCGTTGTCCATGTGTACTTTATACGTGTTCATTGACAACTCCCACCCCTGGCAGCTCCCTGGTCCGCCCTGGTTTCACCCTTCTGAGGATGGCAAATTACACGTGTGAAGTCCTGCCGTCCCTCAGGCCTGCTAGGCCAGGGATGGACAGGCTCACTTCTGAACATCCTCAGTCAATCAGAGAATCTTAGAGTTGGAATCTGAATTGCTCTCTAATTTTGAAATTTATCTTTCCGCACTTAGGTTCAGTGAGCCCTTATGGTTGAAAGGAGCCGACATTCATTGGCATGTTTCAAATGTAGAATAATGACGTTTTAAGATCTCCAGTAAATGCTATGGTGAAAGTGCTTCTTAATTGTGTCCAGGTCAGAATTTGTATGACTATGCAATCATTTTCCAACCCTCGGCCTTCTGAGATGAACATCTGGACGGGACTGAGATTGGGCCTCTCTTACTGTTTACGAAGGATGAGCCTCAGGTTCCAGGCTCAACAGCAAGCACGGCCTTCTTTGTTCCCTAACCTTCATCCTTAGGCAAAGATGACTCAGGAGCAATGCTGCTGGGGACTCTCAAACTGCAGACTGTTTCAGTCCCTGTCTCCCCAGAACCCGTTCTAACTGCCCATTGTCTGTCCCTGGCACCAGTGACTCTGACTGTGAAGGTCTGGACGCGGACAGGGGACTGGCGGTTTTAACTGGATTCTCGCGTGGCCCCCCGTTAGGCAGTGCTCTGAGTTCACTTTGAGAGACGGCCCTCGCTCCTGAACCACTCCGGGCGCCGCTGGGTGCACCCACTTCGCACAGCCACCTTCATTAAAGAACACACTCTGCCCTCACACTCCGGGCCAATTAATCTGATTTCTCTAATCAGGAGTGTTCTAATCGCTCACTCTTCAACGTGGTGAGAGGTTTCTCAGAAACCATTCTGGTGTTTGGAGAAGAGAAGTGACTGCAGCAATACTGATTTTGTTTTTATTATGTGGGCAGAGGACAGAATTAACCTTTTGTCTTCTGGTGTGAGGCACCCATTTAGTCCAAAAAGGAAAGCCATTAAAATACTCACTGTATCATTTGGTTTGCTGATGAACCAAGTGTAGTCATTGACATTGACAATCACAATGTCCCAGTTTGGGGACAGGGCCAGGGTGTTTTGGGATGGAGGGGGCAAGGGAAGGAAGGAGTGAGAGTGGGAGAGGAGGGAGTCCAGAGATTGTGTCGGGAGGGTGCCTGCCTGACCTGCCATCAAGTTCGACTTTCCATGAACAGGCCGTCATTCACATTTGGGGGGAGACATGGACTCCCTTAGGGATCTGACTGAAGATCTAAACTCCTCACCAGAAAAATGTATGTACACACTCACACACGAAAGTTTTCAAACCACTTTAGAAATGTCCTAGGCCCCCTCCCCGAAAGCTATATATAGCAATGTTCTCCTGCAGGCTGAGAACTTGTGTTCGGAGAGGGGAGTCTGTCTGTTTGGGTCCACCCCCGGAACTCTTGCGTCCGTCTTCACGGGTTATGTAAATCAGCGCCTGGGACTGTTGTTCCAGGTGGGGGCGCTTGGCCTCTGCTCCCAGAGACTGACTCAACGGGGCCGGGCTCCAGCCCAGGACACTGAGCTATTTCACGACCCTCCTGCTGATGCTGCCACAAGTTGCAAATGACCACAATTTGAGAAAGGGTCACCATTGAGAAACTGGGCCGCGACTCAGAAAGGTGTCTCACCTGGTGTAAAATACAGTGAAAAGCAATCAGACCCCTTTCCTCTACCAGAGAGCAACTGGGTCAAAAGACGGGCTGGCTTTTTCCGCCACAGACCCGACTGTCAGTCTGCCTTGCTAGTCGGCTGGGCACTCCTAGGAGCTTGTTTTCATTTTCCTGAGTGAGAATTGCCCATAAGGCCCATGTTAACTTCACGTTTTCTGCATAAAAGACTGAAGAGTGGGGATGAGTATGTAGACTGTCTTTTCTCCCACCCCAAACTCTCACAGTGGGGAGGGGGCGAGGGGCCCATCCTCTCTCTTCAAAGGGACTTCCTTCTTGCATTCATGGAGCTGTGTCCCTCACAACTTAAGGCTTTGGGGCCGGATGCACTGAAGGGTAAAGCCTGCGGAGACTTCCCCTCAGCAGCAGGAGCGTGGCTGGAAGACCTGCAGGTTGGCAGCAGTCACTGGGAGCAGTTCTCTTCATTTGCTGAGAGTTATACTGGTGCCGGTGGATAAACGCACTCACTACAGAAGGAAACAGGAGTTTTAGATGCTGTCCTGACTCACAGGGCAGGCTCATAACATGCCTCTTTGGTGCATTGTACACTGGTCAGAATTAAATACAAACCCATCCGCCCCACTCCACTCGAACAGAACACACAGCTGAAAATTCTATCAAAATAGGAAAATGCCAAATTGTATTTTTTCCTTTCGGAGAACCAATGCATACTGCTTCTATGGCATTGACCTCAGTTAACTGTCACAGCCCTGGCTCGTCACACTTCCTTCCCTCTTCCATCCCTCACTATAAATAAAGATTGCTTTCAGATCTATGAGAAGAAATGGTTAAAAAGGTTGGCCCTTGTACTTTGATGCAAGAGGACGTTTTAGCAGTTCTCGTCAAGGCAAAAGAAAAACAACCAAATTTGATGAGTCTTTTACTGTTGCCTCAGGGACATGGTTCCCTTGACAACTGATAGGGGAGGTGACGGAGCAGGAGGAGCTGAGTGCTCCTGTCCCACGTCACCCGCAGCTGCTCACCGGCTTTCAGACACGACCCGATGGCATAGGACCAGTGTCAAATGCCATGGTGGGAGAAGTTGGGAGGTGTGGGCACAGGCTAGAGAAGCAAGACAACTGTGTAAATGCCATCAAAGTTTAGGTGTAACCAAACATTAACATTCAAATCAGTTATATTCAATCAAATCTAATGATCATATGGTGGTGTTTGTCTCCTAAGTGATTCCTTCAGGTGAAAAGAACAGAACCCTCTCAATTAGAAAACAGCTAAAAAATATTTTATAAATGCCCAATGAGACTTGCAGTGTGCCAATTTCAAATGAAAAGATAGTTTGGGATTTTGAAAAACTTGGGTAGGATGAGCTTGCAGGGGAAGCTGGTATGTGAGGAGGTGTGGTACCATCACCTTGGCATTGGGAAGCTTGAACTCCTTGCTGGCTTCTCATGAAGAGGTTTCTGAGAAAAATATCATAAAGCCTTGATGTTCTGAGATATGCTAATAGAGATGGAATATAATATGTCCCGATGCCTCTATTCCCCCAGACCCCGTAATGGACATCGGAATTTGAACATAATTTTCTTTCTTGCTTTTCTAGAACTCTTTCCATAAAGTCAGCATAGAGATCTTGGTGAGGCTGTCAGCTGCACAAACTCACTCCCCGCCTGGCCCTGTGCTGGAGGCATTGGCTGCCACCAGGCAGCCTCGTGCTGGAGAATCCACACCAGCAGCGGCACCTGTTGCGGTTCCGCTGTAGAAATAGAAAATGCATTGTATCTAGTGAGTGGAGGTTTACATGAGTTTCCTATACATACAAACGAAATCCATTAAAATATGCCCAATTTCGTTAGAACGTAATCTTATATTTGTAAAGTTGTTAATGACCTAAAGAAACGAACTGAAATATGTTTATATATAGCAATGTTAATCACAGTAGTGTGATTAATTATGGTGTAAAATTGAGCATGATATATATGTCCAACTACACAAAATCGGGTAAATAGATTATAATCTCCTCCACCATAGCTATTGAAAATCACATTTGCAGATATCAAAGGATACAGAAACATAATCAATATTATATACAGAGTGGGGCAAAGGTAGGTTTACAACTGCGAGGACACACAACAGCTTATTCTTGTATTACCACTCATTAATTACTGCATTATTTTCTGTATTAACAATAGTAATTCTACTTTTGTCCCACAGTGTATACTGTAGGCTTAGAAAGAGATTGTAAAATAGTATAAAATAGAATACAAATGATATATTTAGTGATAAAAACATGGAAGGACATTTAAAATCTTATTTAATAGACATACAGGAGAAGGCCATGCACCTCTGCAGACAGAGATTGGAGTGAAGCGGCAACAAGCAGAAATGCCACGAATCAGTGGCCATTGTGGAAGTTGGAGAGAGGCCTGAGGGTCTCCCCTTGAGCCCCTGACGAGGAGGCAACCCTACTGATGCTTTGATTTTGCACTCTGGCCTCTGTACTCTGAAAGGACAAACTTCTGTTGTCCTGAGCCATCTAGTTTGTGGTACTTGGTGGTGATCAGCTCTGGGAGGTGAAGACTGCTCTGCTTCCCCACCCCCAAGGTCGACTAAAGCAGTTAATGAGAAGGGATAGAAGGTGTGTTTTGAAATAATCTTTAATGAGACTCCCTTAATATCTACTCGTATGTGGGTACGAATGAGACCTTTTGACTTTGGTTGGTAGAAAAATCAGAATAATCCGAGTACTCATAAGTGGGGGGCAAGAAGAGAGAAGTGGACATGGAAGAGAATGGCGTGGTGACGCTGCCCAGCTCCGGGCCTGTGGGACGGCTGGGCAGCACTTGTGGAGGGCGGGCGTGTGGGCAGAAGCTGCATCGGTTGTCATCATGGCACTTTTATGAAACACTGGCCTTTATGGGACCAGCTAACAAAGTAGGACTCAAGGTGGAGGAAAGTCCCCCATGTTTTTTACGTACAGTGTACCGCGTACTTGTACTATGGTTGATAGGAGGCTAACACGGGCAAATTTAAGTCCATTAAGTACTTAGAACAGCGAGCGTGTTTTTCATAATTGTGAAGAGAACGTAAACAGATCTTTTTCCAAGTAAACAAAGCATCCCCAGGGATACTTCAAATTAACTGGGAAGGATCTCACTGGCTGTACACACCTGTAAGGAGAGGCAACAAACCAGAGGAATTTGAGTTATTCATCAACGTTCATTAATTTAATACATATGTGTTTAGTGCCTTCAAAATCAATAAACTCCGTGAAAACAGAGTGTGGTCGCTGGTACTCCAGTGACAAGGCGGACACTGAGTGGTGACAGCTGACTGACTGGATGCACCGCTCACGCCACTGAGTGCCAGGAACACGGGGGTGCGAGACACTGCTGTCCGCAGGCCAGCACAGCCCGGGGGTGTTCGGGTTAAAATGGTGAACTTGACCCACGTGGAACATGTTTAATAAAGTCTTCATATTTTTCCCAGTGTGACCAAAATACATTTTTTCCTATAATCACCTGAAAAACTGATGTGGAATAGCTATTTCTCCCAAGTTCTTAGCTAAATCAAATGAGAACAAATTTAGGAAAGGCAATAGAAAATGAGTTATGGCAAGCAACTGCACTAAAATAAATGCACTTCCTTTGAAAGGCCTGAGAACATACATTTTTAACCATCAAAGTAGGTTTTACTAATAAGTACAGGCACGACACAGCCCTCTGATAGCTCTTTGGAGATAGAAATACGTGGGAGGCCACCCAGTCGTGATGCTTTGTTAAAAGTCAACAGGATTTATTTCTTTCTGTAACTTATAGCAGGAAAAGAGTTCTTTTCCAAGCAGCGGATTAGGAGTGTTCCTTTGGAAAAGTTTAGCAGCCACTGCCGGTGTTCCTCAGCAGAACGTGGAGAAAGACTGAGCCCCGAGATTCCCCTCAGGCTCCTGGCTGAGCTCAGGGCAGTCTGGCAGTTTCCTTGTTCTGACCTCCCCACCCTGTAGGTATTTAATGTTGTCAGTTTCCTACACTGTACACACATGACAGCCACGTGTGCAAAAATTTTTGACAGGGCTGTGCAAATAGGAGCAAAATTCTTTGAACAAGAGAGCTGGGTTTCCCAGTAGACTTTTTATGGTAAACAGAAGGGGACTGAGTCTCTCAACTCCCATATCAACTAAGGATACACTTCCTTCCGGACGTATGACAAACCAGAGCTGCGTCCCGAGGGTCAGGAAGGGCATGCCCAGTGCCAGCTCTTATCTGAAAGAAGGGAAGTCCTTTGCCCTGCTGGAGCATGCGATTGAGACCGACTTCACTGTCTGCTTCATAATGGAGGTAAAATCTCAGTGAGAACGTGAGTTGCTGTATTGCAGCAAGGCCATAGCTCACCACGGCACTGCTCATGGTTCAGAGAGGTCATCAAACAGGACCAGAGTGAAAAACCTAATTGTACAGGCAATAGAAAGGAAGTTTGCCAGACATGCAGCATAGCTGCCTCACTGAGTCTTGATGTATTAGCTCCTTTCCCTACGTCTTACTTCTTACTTCTTATCCTTTGACAAACTTACAAAGTGTGAATGTTTATTTCCAAGCTTTTTTCTTTAGAAAACAAAACAAAACAGAACTTGTACCCTCTTTTGTGCCTGAAAAGTGAAGAGGTGGGGAAGCGAGCACATTTACGATTAAGGCCTGACTGTTATTCTGGAGGGGCTTGCTGGGTCACGGGACAAGCAGCTGATGTCTAGTTAGAGTTGAGTGTGAAGGTCAGTGGGAACACAACAGAGGAAGCAGCCAGAACCTTTAAGATTAGATTGTTGTTCTAACATTGATGTAATGAAGACCGAGTGTTTTAACACTTACAGCCTCTTACAGATATTTGATTGGTTAAAAAACAAAACAATGGCTTCCTCTTTCTCCAGATGAATACACTATGTTTTGCTGGTTTCCTTGATTCCTCTGACACATATGGAAATGGACCTTGAACTAAATTACCCTCAGCTAACCCCTTTTCAGAGATTTGGAGGGAGATCACTGCAACTGTAACCAGCTGTATCGTATTCCTTACAGTTCTATGGCTGGCATTGGTTAATCTTCACCATTGATGAAATGTGGAAACTTATGTGAGGAGCAGAGAAACTGTCTGGGTTTTGGTTCAAGTTTGTATTAAACAACAATATTTTCTTTGTAGGTCAAGCACAGCATGACCACACTTTATTTCCATATTTTCTACAAAAGTGAGGGGGACCACTTATCAACTTTGCTTCCCTCTTTGCTTCCTATTGGTGAATCACTTTTAGTACCACATCATCCCTTTGGCCACGCCCCATGATTCAGACTAAGGCCTAGTGCCTGCTGTAACTGAGCACTGCATCTCATGGCAAAAGAGCACAGGTCAAGTCAAGGATGCCTAAGACTCTGGGAGGAAGGGTTCTGCAGGGAGTGAGTTACAAATTTAGGATTAAAACTTATCTTCAACTCACCTGGGTGTCAAAGAGCTTCTATAGGCATTACTAGGCCTTGCATTTGCAGCTTTTATGATAGCTATTAGTGTGTCTAAGAGTCATTAACAATTTAATTAGATAGTTTATATTTCACTTAAGCCATATTTAGTGTTCTGAGGCAGAGTAAAATATGTATCTATCCCATGGAAGATCTGACATATTCTTTAAAACTGAAACTTAAACAACTGTGTTGTTCTTTGTCTGGTCACTGCAAAATGATAGTGTTTCTCTGGGTTTTCCACCCTCCATGCTGTCAAACAACTTTATACAACAGTGCAAGCTGAATGAGGCACAGAATGAAATGCCTTCACACTGGGAAATAGCCTTTCAATAGAAATGGTTCTATTCAAGCCTTTATTTTGCCGAATTCTCCAGTGGCTTGTTGGTTTTTCAGACAACAGAGCATTAATGCAACTGTGAACCATCTACACTAAAGATCTTTTTGATTTTGGTCCCTCATTGGGTAGAATTCACATACTTCATTTTATTTTCTTTGTGACAATATCATACATTTACAGCTTCATATATATCACTTAGTGTCTATGGGGAATATGTTCAAGGACAGTAAAATTCAATGTCATGTTCTTTCTCTTTTTTTCCCCAAGTATTTTTTCCTTTTTTAATTTTTTAAATTTAATTATTTTTCAAGTACAGTATTCTGTCTTTTACTCCCATCCCATCTCCCCCCACCATGCTCCCCACCTCCCTCCCATTTCCACCCCACCTTAGTTGTTGTCCATGTGTCCTTTATACTAGTTCCTATAAATCATGTTCTTTCTATAGCTTTTCTCCATGTCAGTGTGATGAGAGCATTTTGAGTATTTAGGCACTAGATGTTCATTTGAAAAACAGAAAAACATATGATAAATTATATGTTTCTTTTTTAATATTCTTTACAAATAATGTTTCCTAAAATATGGCAGGTTACATTGAACTACAAGTTACATTATTATTTCTTTTTTTAATTTTTATTTTATTGCTTATGCCATTACAGTTGTTCTATTCCCCCCTTCATTCCCCTCCACCCTGCACCCCCACCCCCACCATTGCCCCCCTTTAGTTCATGTCCATGTATCTCAAGTTCTTTAGATTCTATATTTCCCATACTATTCTTGCCCTCCCGCTATCTATTTTCTACCTACTGTCTATGCTACTTATTTTCTGTACCTTCTCCCCCCTTCTCCTTCTCCCACTCCCCTGTTGCTAACCCTCCATATGATCTTCATTTCTATGTTTCCACTCCTGATCTAGCTGTCCTTTTAGTTTGCTTTTGTTTTAGGTATGGTTGTTAATAACTGTAAGTTTGCTGTCCTTTCACTGTTCATCTTTTTTATCTTCTTTTTCTTAGATAAGTCCCTTTAATATTTCATATAATAAGGGCTTGGTGATGATGAACTCCTTGAATTTGATCTTATCTGAGAAGCACTTTATCTGTCCTTCCATTCTAAATGAAAGCTTTGCTCTCATCCAAGAGCAATCTTGGTTGTAGGTCTTTGGATTTCATGACTTGGAATACCTCTTCCCAGCCCCTTCTTGCCTGTAAGGTCTCTTTTGAGAAATCAGCTGACAGTCTGATGGGAACGCCTTTGTAGGTGACTGTCCCCTTATCTCTTGCTCTTCTAGGACTCTCTCCTTCATTTTAATCTTGGCTAATGTAATGATGATGTGCCTTGGTGTGTTCCTTCTTGGGTCCAACTTCTTTGGGACTCTCTGAGCTTCCTGGATTTCCTGGAAGTCTATTTCCTTTGCCAGATTGGGGAAATTCTCCTTTATTATTTGTTCAAATAAGTTTTCCACTGGTGGCTGTTCCTTTCCCCCTTCTGGTACCCCTATAATTCAGATGTTGGAGCGTTTAAAGATGTCCTGGAGGTTCCTAAGCCTCTCCTCATTTTTTTGAATTCTTGTTTCTTCATATTTTCCTGTTCGGTCATTTTTTTCCTTCCTTCTGGTTCACTCCCTTGATTTGAGACCCAGTTTCCTTTTCATCACTATTGGTTTCCTGTGCATTACCATTCATTTCAATTAGTTTAGCCTTCATGTGTTCCTCTAATTTGTGACTAAAATCATCCAGGTTTGTGAGCATCCTGATCAGCAGTGTTTTGAACTGTGCATCTGAAAGTTTTGCTATTTCTTGGTCGCTTAGAGTTATGGGCTCTGGGGCTTTGAGATCTTCTTGAGCCATTTTTGGTCTGTTTGAGCCGGGTAAGTATGAGGAGCGGAGCCTTAGGGGTGGGGCGGGGCCACCAGGGTGTGGTCGCTGGGTTGTGACGATGTATGTGGAGGCGGGGTCAGAGCGGGAAATGGCGGCCCTCTCTGCTGCTGCCTGCCGCTGGGGCCCGCTGGGGTCCACTCGGTCCCATCTCACTGCCCACTCCCTCGCTGGTCTATCTACACAGGATTGCGGCACCACAGTTAACACGCCGCCCTGCGCCCTCACCCGATCCACGGGTCGTTCACTGGGTCACTCACTGTGCCACTCACTGGGTCCGCCCTTTGCAATCCCACACGTGGGATCCGCGCGCCTGAGTCCGTCTGATCGGTCAGATAGACAACCCTGTGCAACCCTGCTCCGCCAGCTGCTGGTTTCGCCCCTCTTACAGGTCAGGTTGAAGTATTCATTGTTATCAGACTTCTGAAAAGTTCAATTTTCTGTGTTCTGGCTGTGCTTTCCATTGCTAATATTTTGTTGTCTTTAAACTTGGTTGTGTGAGAAAGCACGGCGTCTCCACCTATGCTCTTCAGTTTCTGCTTGTAAGCTCTCCCAGATGTTAATTCCTTTTTGGTTATCCAGGAGAGGGAAATCATATTCTCCCTTCAGGTTATACAGTCCTTCCAGCTTTAATGATCTTTCATCGTCCCCCTTCTGGAGTCCTACATTCAGGCCCTCTGGCCCAACGCCTGTGTTTCCATCTAGAGTTCCGTCAGTACAAAGATGTCACTATTTTATTAAGGGCATGAGCTGGAAAGTACACACCAGCCCTAAGCCCAGTTAGAGCTTTACGTTAGACCAATTTGAGGAGACACAAGCAGGGAGAACAGTGTTCTCATTATTTCTAGGTACACTGTATTAGAGATCAATGTGCTTAATTTCACGATCAATTCTTGCCTGGGAGAGGCCGTTATTACATTTTTTCCCTCTTACTGGATGGAGCTTCTCACAAGACAGTAGGAGGCAACCCCCACCCCATGCACGGAGGGGAAAGTGAGGGCTACAGGCCCCATCCTACTACCGAGGTAGTTTGTTCCCCATTCTCTCCTGCCTGGGCTAACCTCATTCTATGTGGTCTTTGCACATTTCGTCAACATTTCAACTCTAATTTTTAGAAAGAGTGTTGGTAAGAATGTTAAATAACCATGCTTTCTGAAGCATTAGACAAGTTTTCTTCCTTCTTTTTTCCCTCCACTAAGGAGCCCAAAATCCCCAGGACTCCAGTGAACCCATGTCAGTCTGAATTAACCAATAATCTAGCTGTTGGAGACGGGTTTATCTCCAAGCTGCCTCTGGAAAGTGCTGTAGGTCACAGGGCAGGCTCTGGTCTTCTGTCCATTTGAGACACTTTCCCGATGGGGAGGCCACCCAGGATGGGACTGTCCCTAGGCCTGAAAGAGACAGAGCCGGCATTAGCCAATTTCTCAAACAGCCAATTTAAACAATGACATGATTCCACGTGCCAACAATCTGTTTGCACACAATCAGGGAGAGAGCAGAAAGGGAAGCTGTAATACAGATCGTTTCTGCTGAGTTTGAGTCCATACCTGTCCATGTTTGTTTTTGTTTCTTATCCTTCACTTAACTTCTAGAACATTAGCTCTTTGAGGATGGAACAGCACTTTTTATATTAGGTATACAATCTATCCAGATGTGACCCCTTAATAAATGTATAGCATATGATTAAGCCAAAATTGCCATTATAGTTTAAAAGTGAGAAGCAGTTTGTATTTAACTATAGGAGAGAAAAAAACATGTACATTTTCTTTGAAATAATCATTGGTTTTAACTACTGTGTGTGTGTATGAAAACACAATTTTGTTAGGACAAATCTATTGAATTCTCTCCTCCTAAGTACTGATGTCATTATTTCTGCATAAAATAGGTGATACAACTAAATAAAATACAATTATTTAAATTCAGTATTTTCAATGGTAGTGCAAAGCCTCAATTTGAGGAAAATATTACGACATCTAAGGACGTACACAAATAGATGAAAGTAGGAATTTGGGCCTATATGAAGCAAAAGATCTTTAAAAAGGAGGAGGAGCTAAAGAAAGGGAAGGTATTGCAAAAATGTGGTGGTGACCTGGATAATCCTCTGAGTTTATGAATTAATTAATTTACTATCCTACCAGTAAAGTCAGAGAACTTGTCAATCAGCGAACATTCAAATATTTTCACCACGTTGTCTGAAGGTCCCTTGGATTTTTATTCTCTCTCTCTTTTTTTATTCTCTTCTTTCCCTCTGCTTTTTTTTTCCTTGAGTTTAATTCCAGGAAAAATAATTTCTAAATTTATCTCAAGCTGTGATGAAGAGATTGACCAATTCTTGGGGATTATATAATGCTGAGAAGCATAGTTGTTGTTTTTTTAAATTTAAGATGCAATATTAGAAGAAAATATTGCCAGTAGGCCCTGGGCCCTGAACTTTAGAAGGTACTGCTGCAGTCCCCCACACCCCTTTACCCAGCCACTATTCTCTGCAGGGTCAAGAGGATACCCTCACCTGTGCCTCCCTTTATCCAGACTGTTCTCTGCATGTCCAAGAGCCTGGAATTCTCTGCCCTAAAGCACCAAGCCTCCCAGGGTCTGTGCACACCTCTTCGACAAATCGGGCGAGGGCCGACACATCCCTGGTGTGTATGTGCTTTGGTCCAAAGAGTGGCCAACGGGCAGCTGTTAGCCAGGGTGTGCACGACCTTGGCTGTACAGGCTGGAGTGTCCATGTGCTTGTGTGCGAAGCCTGTCACAGTGCAGGAAAGAGATGGGAACAGAAATAAGATGGGAAACCAGTAGACAGGGGTCAAGACTACGGACAGACGGCCTTTCCCCGGGCTTTTGATTTGGCCACGGAGCTCCAAGGGGTCAAAATAATAGGATTCAAACTCAATCTTTCAGGCTGTCATGAAGGAGTAGGAATAAAACATTTTATTTAGCAGTTCATTTGCTTGATTTGTAACTTTGAAATATATAAACATATGGCACATGCAAATTTAACTTTTTAAACCTTATAATGAATGTTGTGGCATGTTGTTTTACCATTGTGTGACAATTAGTTTGCTAATATTAAAATAGAAGACTTTTTTGGGAAGATTCACAATGGAAACAAACAAAAAAAAAAACAAGGAGAGATATTAGTTGTTTGGTGGTATATAGGGACACCAAAAACCCCACAATTACTTAATTGTAGTTTCCTTAACATCTGGTGGTTAAGATCCCTGTCAATACTACTACTCAGCCACAAGAGATGAAATACCATTCTAATTTTTATAGCCTACATTTTTATATATGACAATAGTTTTAAAACCCTTCCATTTAATTTTTATTCCAAGTATTGCTTTTTTAGTAATAACTTACAGTAATTTAGCCCTGCGCCTAAGGTGTGCAGTCACAGGGGTCCCTAGGGAATGTCCCAGGGGTTCCGTGAGGTCCCCCCGCCCTGGCTGTCCGGAAGTCAGATGTCTCCCAGCCACGTAGGGGCTCTGGCACCGTGCGGCCGACAGACCTCTGCTGGTTCTTTGCCTCTCTACGTGGGGTTTCACTCTACCGAGGCACACCTTGTATTTACGGACAGATGAAAGGCAAGTCCTAGGAAGGTTTCCAGAGCTCCTTTTTTGTAGGATTCTCTTCTCTCAGTTGCTCTCGCCCGCCAGTTCCAGCTGTTCTCAGACTTCCAGACGCTGTGGGTTTTGCTGAGCTTGGTCTGTGGGAGAGCCTTTAAAAAGCGTAGTAAGAAAAATAACCGATCCAGACTTCTGATTGTTTTCTGCTATAACAACATTCTCTAATAACATGTTCATTGACGTGCCTCCCCTGCGAGACACATACCCTAGATGACACACTGCAGAGTGTGCGGCACGTTGCGTTTCTGCGGAACGCGAGGGGTTGGAGGCCCGTGCCCGGCGTTTTCACTGGGCAGACGCTCTGCTCTGCCCCGATAGTACCAGGGAGAAAGCGGTGAACTTTGTCCATTCTGTGGGTTCCCTTATCAGCCTCACGGGCCCTGTGTGACTTCCTTCAGCTCTTGCAATCCTTTCTGGTGGGTCTATTTTCATGTTCCCTTTGGCAACTTTCTATCCTGAGTCACACTGACCTCTATCTGCCCTAAAATGAGGCGGGGGTGGGGCGGGGGCACTCAGCTTGAAGGACTGGGCTCCTGCTGTGAACATGTGGGGAGGAAGTAGAGACATACATCAGAAGGACCAGGATGCAGCCTCCTCGAAGCATCTGTGCCCAAGAGGCCCCTCGCCAGCATCTTCCCATCTGTCTTCCCTAGGCCGTCATTTTAATCTTACTATGGAAAGAAGGTACAAAGAAATGTTTCCTGGGTCGAGCCTAAACAATCAGCCGGTTTCCTGACACTTCCCCAGGCCTCTAGAGTGTGTTCTCTGGTGCAGGAGAGGAGTTCCTGTACTCGACAATTTTTTATTCCAGAGCTCTAATAACCAGTCCCAGTACACTGTGCAAAATATCAATATTTTGTTATCTTATGTATTTGCTGTTCCCTCTGGCCAAGACTTCTGAAGAACTGAACTAGCTCACCAGCTCTTCCAACCATGCTGTCAAACCACCATGGCTTAAATAAACAAAGGCTCCCTGCCTTTTCTGAAGTGCTTTTGGGGGGAGAAGAAAGATGACAAATCAGGTTAGCTCAATCAATAAACTTATTTTTTCTCTTTATTTATTCCATATGTTTGAAGGAAGAAAAGCAAGTTTGTTTGGTCTTGGGATCTGAATTCACAAAATCACCACCATCCCCCCTTTACAAATGACTCCCAGGCCAATTTCTGCCACCTTCTTCTGAAGGATTGCGCTCCAAGCTCCAATTCGCACAGAGGCCGGCCAACAGCAGCTGACGGGGACGGAGATTTCCAAAAGAGCAATCGCTGCCCAACTCATAGGAAATAGCCTGTGAAGTGTTTCCAGACCGAGGCTGCCAGAGAAGATCCCTGCCAGCTAGCTGTGGTCCCTTGGTGACCGGGTTCTCAAGGTTCCTGGGTCACAGCTGCCTAATGCTTGGAGTGGGGGACCTCTGAACGGCTCTGGGGCAGTTTGGGACTGCACAGACTGGGGGGTGGGATAGAAAGGAGAGGAAAGGGGAAGAAGCAAAACAATAGAAAAGCACGGGAAATGCCAGGTTCGCTGGCAAGTGCCCCATAGGTGTGGTAAGTTTGCGCTGGGGCATAAAATAAAGCAAGGTTAGCCACATTTGAGACACGTTTAGGTTGCAAATAGGGCGCAGGTGAGGGAGTCTGGAGGTTAGTCTTGCAGAACAATGCAAACAGAGTCTTTAGGTGGAGACTGTACCTTTATGGATCTGTGATGAGCATGAAGGGAAATAACACAAATAAGAAAGACAAGCATATGGAAAAAAGAATCGGGAGTGCTTGGGTGTTCATTCGGATGTCGAGTTTGAGAGGGAAGAGTCAAATGTAGATTCAGGACTGAGCGAACGCAACAGGCAATTCTGGTTTCACTGGACTCTTCTCTAATTTAGGACTTGGAATACGTAAGTGAGACTTTGTAGAGGTTTATCTAAAAACTGTATAACTTCGAGTTTACAGCAAATTAATATAACCGTAATGTAGACTGTTAGAGTATAATATTATAGTTAACATTCCTAAGAAACCTTATGTTATAATAATAGTGACATTGGAGGAAGGCGGATAAGGACTATAGAGTTTCCCGCTCTTGAACTCCTCGGTAGTTCTCATGCATTTACGTCACCTTTTCCACTCATCTGCATGTGTATCTCATGCTGTCCAGAGCCCATCCCTGTTACTATACTTGCTCCTCTGCACACACTCCTGATTCTGCTTCTTTTCTCTCCTGTCACCGTCCTCGCTGGCAAACCCCAGTCTTATTAGATCCACCTGCCGGCGTTCTCCGTGCCTGTGGCTGGACCGCCGAGACGGCTGGAGGAAAACACAGAACACGCCACAGCTCCTGACAACGCCACAGTCTTCCTCCCGCTTTTCCTCCCGCTCTCGCTGACCACATTCCACACCTCTTCCTCACCCTTCAACTCTCCTTTCCTCCAGAACACTCTGCTGCCTTCTCTCCTCATTTCATTAATAACACAGAGCTAAGAAGAATTGATTGTCTTCATTTTTTACTACCTGTACAAAGCCACCTGCATCTGTACCAGTGCCTTCTACCTTCTCTGGTATTGCCTTGGATGAGTGGTCCAGGCTTCCTGCGACTGCGGATGCATCATCACTGGCTCAAGTGACGCCATTCTTCTGCTCAAGGGCTTCGCTCCTGCAGGTGTTCCTCCTTGCTTCTGTAGGGCCAGTTTCTCTCTATGTTACATTATTCTCAACAGCTGACACACCTGCTGGACTGTATCTCATGTTTAACTAAGCAAACAAACCAAGTCGTTCTAAACAAATAAAACCAAACCAAACCGAAACGCTTGATGCTCTGCACTCTTCCAGCTACTGTCCTATTTCTCTGCCCCCCCCATTTGACAAAGGTGCTAAAACTGTTAATGCTGTTTTCTCCAATCTCTCACTTTATGTGGCTTCTCAACTCATTTTAAACACAGCTTTATTTTCAATAGAAATCTTTTTCAGGGTTGTTAATGAACATCATATTGCAAACCCCAATTATCTAGTCTGTCATCTTATTTGAATTAATAGCATTTGATAGAGTCGATCATCATTTTAGGGACATGTCTTGTAAAGCACCCCCTTTTCTATGAGACCTGATTGACTCATCGCTTCCAATTCTCAATCCTCAAAAGTCTTCTCGACCTGAACTCTCTGGAGGGTCCCATCCAACTCCTGCCACCTGGTCACGCCCACATTTCTTTTTGTTTTTCTTTCACAAGCTACATTATATATATTCGGCTAACTTCCTTATTTAAAAATCAGTATCCTTATTGACCTTCAGATGAATATCCTTCAAAACCAATCATGTCAGCGAACAGTCCATGAATTTGGAATGTTTTCAAGCTACTTTGGTATTACACAGCAGATTTTGTCGTTACTGCGGCCTCCATTTGGGGGGGGTATTTACTTATTGGTTATTGTTTATTTTATTACAGGTATCCCAACTCCACCCAGACCCCCCACGGTCAATGCCCTCTCTGTTGCTCATGTCCATGAGTCATTCATACATGTTCTTTGACTAGTCCCTTCCCCTTCCCTCCACCATTCCTCCTCTCTCCTCTCCCCTCTTACAGCTATCAGTCTGGTCTATGTTTCTGTGTCTCCAGTTATATTTTTCTTGTTAGTTTATTTTGTTCATTAGATTCCAGCTATAAGTGGGGTCATATGGTATTTGTCTTTTACCAACAGGCTTGTTTCACTTAGCATAATAGTCTCCAGGTCCATCCATGCTGCTGCGAAAGATAGAATTTCCCTTTTTATTTCTGCCACATAGTATTCCATTGTGTAAATGTACCACAGTTTTTAATCCACCCACCTACTAATAGGCACTTGGGCTGTTTCCAGCACTTAGCTATTTAAATAATGCTTCTATGAACATTGTGGTGCATAAATTCTTTTGAACTGATGTTTCAGGATTCCTAGGATATAGTCCCAGCGGTGGAATTGCTGGGTCAAAAGGCAGTTCCATTTTTAATTTTTGAGGAAATTCCATACTGTTTTCCACAGTGGCTGCACCAGTCTGCATTCCCACCAACAGTGTACTGGGGTTCCCTTTCCTCCACATCTTCGCCAGCACTTGTTATTTATTGATTTATTAATGATAGCCATTCTGTCAGGTGTGAGGTGATATCTCATTGTGGTTTTTATTTGCATATCTCTGATGGTTAGTGATGTTGAGCATGCTTTCATATGTCTGTGGGCCCTCTGTATGTCCTCCTTGGAGAAGTGTCTATTCAGGTCCTTTGCCCATTTTTAATTGGATTATTTGTCTTCCTGGTGTTGAGTCATATGAGTTCTTTATATGTTTAGTGATTAAACCCTTGTCTAATATATCATTGGCAAATATGTTCTCCCAGACAGTTGGTTCCCTTTTCATTTTGATGATGGTTTCATTAGCCCTTCAGAGGCTTTTTAATTTGATGTAGTCCCATTTGTTTATTTTTTTCTTTATTTCCCTTGCCCTCAGAGATATATTGGCAAATATATTGCCGTGTGGGATGTGTGAAATTTTACTGCCTATCTTTTTTGCTAGGACTTTTATTGTGTCATGACTTATATTTAAGTCCTTTATCCATTTTGAGTTTTTCTGGTGTACACTGTAAGTTGGTGGTCTAGTTTCATTTTTTGCATGTACCAGTTTAGTTCTCCCAACACCATGTATTGAAGAGACAGTTTTAACCCCATTGTAATGCTCCTGCCCCCTTTGTCCCATAATTCTATCTCTAGCTCTGATTGCTCTTGAGAGTTTTAGACTCACATATATAACTGCTATATGATCTCTCCACCTAAATAGATATTAAGCATTTTAAGCTTAACATTTTGAAAAAACAAACTTTATTTCATTGCCCTAAATCTGCTCTTCCCATTTTCCTCATCTTGGAAAATGATTCCACATTCACCCTGCTGCTCAGACCCCAAAGTTGAGATTTAGCCTTTTTGTCTCACACCTAATTTATCAGCAGAAGCAGCCAGCTCTACTTTCAAAGTATATCCTAAATCCAATTCCTCTCGCTATCTCCATGGCTACCAGCAGAAGCCAGCTTTGTGTTGATTTGTAAGCCGTGTGCTCTAGGGAAAGCTGGCTGATGGTAGGATGTTATGTTTTTCTAATTTTCTCTCCAAGACTGTATCCATCTCTTTACTTTACTCTCATTTCTGCTTCAAGTTAAATATCTTCAAAGGGGATCACAGGTGAAAATGTCAAGTATAGACTGTTAAGAGCACATCTTAGCTAACCAAGCCTTTCTGTTGTTAGGAGGAGGGGGTAGGAAATGCTTCCCTGTTACATTAAAAAAAAAAAACCTAAATTACTTCATGTGTTAATCAATGTTCATGAATGTTTTAGTGATTAGTCATTAATATTGTTACTGCTTGGTAGCAAAATGGTCTGAAGCTCCCTGGTGACAGATCCATGTGACGGAGGTTCTAGTTTTGTCCCTGCCAAGTAGGAAAGTCACTTAACCTTTGAATGTTTTTCCTTCTCTGTGCTGGGAACAGTAACTACCCGTGCTTGTGCTGAGCTGTTGTGCAGAAAGATGATGACTATGTGTGGAAATGGGTTGCATTTTTTTTAAAGAAAAAACAGAAATTCTAAAGCCTCCATTTCCCGAAACACAACTAAAAGTTCCCCAGCTATTTATTTATTTATATTACTGTTTTCTTTTAAAAAAATTACACAATAAATGGAAAAAAGTTTCACAATAAGTGTAAAAAAGTTTACATAGTTTTTATTTATTTTTTAAAATTTTATTTAGTTATTTTTCAAGTACAGTTTTTTGTCTATTTTTCCCATCCCAGCCTCCCCCGCCCCCATAGTTTTTATTTTGAAAAAATTATACAATAAATGTAAAAAAAGATTTTACAATAAATGTTAAAAAATGTAAAAAATGTATAATAGAAAAAATGAGCTTGGGTTGAAAACTAAAGGCCATCTCCCATCACTCGGTGGTTCTGCAGTCCAGTTTCCAGCGCATGCGCCAATCACCATAGTAGTACCGCTGCCAACTGACCGTGCGTGCACAGAGCATATTGACCACGGGCCAGCCACCTGCTGAGCGTTTTACAGAATGGCTTGTGGCAGGTCAGAAATCTCTTTTCTTAAAAGCACCTTCACATATAACATTTATATTCTGTCAAAGATTCTCCTCTCCCTGGAGGGAAAACTGATGTCCATGATATATTATAGATATTTTTGGCTTCAAAGAGTTGAAGCAAAATGGACTCTCAGGTGAACTCTGAGATGAAAGAAAAAATTAAAGGCAACAAATATAATTATTCCCCAAGAATTCTGATTAGTTGAGACATGGGAGGGTATTTTTTTATTGTTGTTCAAGTTCAGTTGTCTCCATTTTCCTCCCACAACTCCCCCGCTCCCTGCCCGTCCCCATCTCCCACCCTTGATCCTATCCCTCTTGGGTTTGTTCAATAGACACATAGATCAATGGAACAGAATAGAGAGCCCAGAAGTAAACCCAAGTCTCTGTGGTCAATTAATATTCAACAAAGGGGGCAGAAGCATAAAATAGAGTAAAAATAGCCTCTTCAACAGATGGTATTGGGAGACTGGACAGCTACATGCAAAAAAAAAAAAAAAACCCAAACAAACAAAGAAACTCGACCACCAACTTACACCATACACAAAAATAAACTTAACATGGATAAAAGACTTAAATATAAGTTGTGACACCATAAAAGTCCTAGAGGAGAACATAGGCAGGAAAATCTCCGATATTCCACACAGCAATATTTTCACCAGTATGTCCCCTAAAGCAAGGGACATAAAGGAAAGAATAAACAAATGGGACTCAATCAAAATAAAAAGCTTCTGCACAGCTAAAGAAAACATCAGCAAAATGTAAAGGGAACCAACCATATGGGAAAATATGTTTGCAAATGGTACCTTAGACATATTTGCAAAAGGGTTTGATCCCCAAGAGATTTGGGAGGTTTTAATTTTACATCTGCATTGGTCTATATAGATCATCTGGAAATTTCCAGACTATTAAGTTCTCTTAGTTAATGCTATATATCATTGATATTTCACAGATTACCAAGGAGAAAAGTTTAGAGTTGATAATTTCTGCATTAAGTGACAAAGTTTTCATCTATTCAAGCACTACTTAATGTATTTATTCAGTTACTTTGCATTTAATCTAACACTGTAGTTTTTGCAGTTTTACTACTTACATTGACTGATTTTACAAAAAGTTACATAAATAGGAATAGTCACAACCAGTATGAACTTCTACCTTTCTATTTCCCAATATCAAGCATTTTGCTTTTGCTATGTAAGAAAGTGGTTTCCTTGGCTATTCTTGGCCACTCTTGGCCTCGTTTTGATGGGCTGTGTGCTTTTCTGAATGTACAAATCAACCTTCCATCTTTGTCACAAGCTCTCACTCAGTGATATCTTATTTTGTGTCTATAGACTTAACTTTGTCACGTATTTCCTGCACCTTGACCTGATATGAAGGAACATTTTATTTTCATCCCTTCCACACTGCTATTTGAAATTTATACTGTGCCTACTTTCAAAGATGAAACTTAACTTATGTTAACTCAGAACAATTAAAAATTTAAAAATCAAGTGCCATAGGTAATCTTTATATAAATGCAGTATTTTATCAGAACCGGAGAATAAAATTGTTTCTACTTTTGGAACTAAGTTTAGCTTTATGACATTCAACAGCTAAATCATAAAAGGAAACATGATGGATTTTTATTTTTACCTCCTTGTCATTAAATGATTCATCTCAGATCATCAAGTAAGATTTCTCTTTTCTTCAGTTGGCAAAAAAACCCATAATATTAAATAAATGAAGATCTATTCTAATGAAAATATATCATGAGGGATGAAACATGACTTCATGTGCCATAGCAAGACACCTGTCCCAATGAAAACCTTAGGTAGCTCCCAAGTATTGACTCCATTGCCTGGTGAGTCCCTTCAGTGTTCCTGCTCCCATCTTCTGCCCAGGCAGGAACGCCTGTGTGATTCCGCCTCTCATGACCTCCTTTCTCTCTCCACTTTCTCCCATTGCTCCATTTCTACCTTTGAAGGTCTCTGCTTACTGGCTTCTGCCTGAGACTCAGACTGATACTCCTGACTCAGGCCCCTTTGTCACATTCAAACCCTGTGATTGGATAAATTGGCCAGCGCTCAGCTCAGAGCCTCCATGCGGTTTCTCGCCCAGTCTCCCAGATGGCCTGTGGACTTCCTCCTGTCTGGTCTAGCAAGAGCTGCCTTTGGGTCCATGTTCATTCTTAGTGCAACTACCTGTGGCCCAGCTTATAGCCTAATACAATTTAAGGCACATCTATGTTTGTCCTTTGTTACTAGGTAGGAAACTCTAGAGTTTTACTGACTTGGTTCAGATCCCAGTCTGCCATTGACTGTGTAGCCTTACCCTCTCTGTGCCTCAGTTTCTTCATTTGTAACAATAAGTGTAGTAATAGTATCTCCATCATGGGGTTGTTATCAGGACTAAATTAGTTAATACATGTAAAACCCTTTTGGGAGATGAGTGTTGCACAGTAAACACCACCTTGTAACTGTAAGCATCATTCTTGTTTAGCATTCAGACCATGAGAGACTGCACAGTATGCCCTCCTCAGCTAAGTTCTGGGAGGACCTTAGCCCGTGGAAATCGTGCATTGGTGTTGCAGAGGTTCTAGGAGCCTGCTCAGACCTCAGGGATCCTTTTCCCTGCTTTGCTGGTCCCAAATTCTAGTCGTTGTAGGTTTCGTGCTGCAGCCTGTCCCTGGGCAGCTGGACCCACAACTCCTAGGTTGCCTGAGCGTCACATGCCTCTCCCTGGAATGGCCCCATCCGGTGACTGACAGACACAGGGCAGATACAGTGACTGACAGACACAGGGCTGCAGACTCCCAGCCCCTTGCCACTAGACAGAAGTAGCTCCGTGGTTTATCTTCCGACACCAGAAATCACCTCCTGGCTGACTTCTCTTCTTCTCCCTGACTATCCTGCTTCCCTCACTCCCACAGAGGATTTTCCTGAGGGTGTTTTTGCAGAGTCACCGGGACGTGGATCCCCACCTCTGCTTCCAGGAAACCTGACAGAAGAGGATGGCTAATGTCATAGGCCCTCTCTCTGCACTTGGGGTTTTTGCAGTAGTCTCTTTATTCAAATGTAAAATCTAGTATCAATTCTTAATAAAATCTGCGGTTGTCATACTAGACCCTTTTTTAATTCTTATAGTTATCCATTTGGTACATGGTTATAGTCCCTTGTTTCTATTTTATTTTCCCCTTTATTATTGATTTTATCATTTTCAAATATGTAAAACAGTAATATGATTCAAAATTCCAAATCACATAAAAAGAAATCCTTGAGGAAGTTCCATTCTCTTCTTTACCCTTCCGTACCATTTCTATACATTCCAGGTGGATAACCGATTTCATGAGTTTTCGGTTTAACCTCTTTTTCCAGTTCTTTATAATTTTTTATTTGGCTGTGTCCTTGCATCCCTCCAAGTTCTCAATCTCAGTTATTGTGTTTTTAAATTTTAGTGTTTCCATGGATATTTTTAAAATAGACTACTTCTTAACTGCATTTCATCTTCTTCTGTATTTTACTGAATATATTATTATAAAGTCCTTGTGTAATAATGTCAATATTGAGATCTTCTATAGATCTTTCTTCTCATTTTCAGTCAGTTGGTCTTACTTTCTGATATACCCAAAGTGATAAAAAGCCATCAAAACAGAGATTCAAGAAACATTAAGAAACCCTGAGTAGGATAACTAAACAGAAAATCGCACTGAGGCACCTTGGGGTCGAATTGCTGAAAAAGAAAGATGGTTTTGATTGAATGCAGGGCCTTGCTTATGAAAAGTCATTTAATAATCAGAGATTCTATCTTTTTCTGGAGAGAATTTGCTTTATCTCTGGCATGTAGTTTATCTAGGAGGCAAGCTACCATAATCCAATTAGGAGCTAGAGTACTTCAGAGCTCTATTTCAGGCTTTTGGGGGGCTGATCTGTTTCCGCTTGGCCCCCCTCAGGAGCTAGTCTTCTGAGGTCTTCAGTGAGGTTTTGGTGTGTTTACCAAGACCCTCCCACCTTGTAAACCTTTAACTCTAAAATGGTGTTCCTAAAACTCCAGCTGCCAGAGACTCTGCCCTGCTTTTCCACATTGCAGCTTTAGGAAAAAAGAGGGATCACATGCTTAGGTTAGACTCTTTCTGCTTCCCCGCTATATCATAGCATGGCTTTTTCAGTTCTGATAGTATTAGTAGTTCTTGAATGCCTTTGCTTGTATATATTTTTAAATTTTACCCACGTTTGCTACTTGTTCTCTCTAGGAGTGTTCATCTTTTATGAGCTAACCTACAAAGACCCATAATGGGAACCCTTAACACACAATATTCTAATGATGTGAATTCTCTCTAGGTTTTATTTTATATTCAGTATTATTCTGACCTACACAACACAAAGGATTTTTTATGGTGGGAGAACTTAATAAAATTATACTGGTAATCATCTGGAAGATTAAATATCTGATAATATGAAAAGAATTTTAATGGAGGAAATTTAAATTTGGGATCCTGCCAAATTTTAAAACTTTGTGCAAAGTTAGAAAGATGGAGGCAGTTATCCTGGAGAGTAAATATTCATAGATCAGAAGCCAAAAATAGATATAAAATAAACATAGAAATTCTCATTTCTATTGGTTCTGTCCCTCTGTTGTGCTAATCCTGCCATATTTTAAAACTTTTGGCAAAGTTAGAAAGATGGAGGCAGTTATCCTGGAGAGTAAATATTCATAGATCAGAAGCCAAAAATAGATATAAAATAAACATAGAAATTCTCATTTCTATTGGTTCTGTCCCTCTGTAGAACCCTGATGAACACAGATTTGGGTTTCAGGGAATAGGGTGCTGCTCTAACGAATACCTGAAAGTGTAGAAGTGGCTTTGGAACTGGTTACTGGGTGGAGAGACTGGGAGAGCTTGAAGTGCAGGTTGCCGCAGAGAACCCTGCATTGCCTGGGGCAGACTCTTGGTGGGAGCAGGAATGATAAGGGCGCTTAGGACGAGGTCTCCGATTGCACTAAGGAACGTGTTAGTGGAAAGTGGAGAAAGCAGGGTCCTTGTGCTGAGTGTCAAAGTGCTCGGCTGAACTGTGTTCCCAAGTTTTGTGGAAGGTAGAACTTTCATTGATCAAATCACTGTAGGAAGTTTCCAAGCAACATGTTGAAAGTGCCACCTGGGTTCTCCTTGCTGCTCACGGTTAAATGTGGGAGGATAGAAGTGTATTAAAGAGAAATTGTTGTGTGAACTGGAACCAGAGCTTGAAGATTTAGAAAATTCTTTATCTTTCCATTCAGCAAAAAAATGGGAAATTGTGTTCTGGATGGAAAGTCAAGGCTGTGGTAGAAGAACTGTTCACTAGCAAGAGGTTGCAGGTGTGATGTGTGGGTTCAGTCGACCATTTGGGCAGAAGTGCCGCCAGCTTGGACTGAAGGGGGAAAAGTCAGAACGAAATGAAGGGGACGTCTGAGAGTCGCCAGGACAGGCCGATAGAGCTGCCTGGTATTGAACATGCACTATTCTTCAAGAGAAGGGAAGTTGGCTGGCTGCCATAGACCCGAAGACCCAGGCAGCATGGGCCAAGGGGTGGGGATGTCTCCTTGTCATTTCCACAGGGAGAAACTGCTGCCCTGGGGTGGTCACAGGGGTGGGTGGGGCTGCTGCAGCCCAGGGCTGAGAGGGTGACCCTGCCAGCACCGTTTGGGGCCCGGAAAGCAGGACAAGCACCACCCTCCCTGCCCAAAGGGCCTCAAGCCAAAGCAGATTACTCTCAAGGCTTCAAATCGAATAAAATCCTGCTAGATTTCAGAGCTGCCTTGGACCTCCGGCCCCTTTCCTCCCAGAGTGGCGTGGGTCTTCTGGGTGGGGCCCCCTCCACTACACTCATGAAGCAGAGAACTGGCCTGGTTCCTCAGGGTCACTGCTGGGGAGAAACCTCGCCTCAGGGTGAAAGACACCTTGAGTCTCACCCACACTGCATTTAGATGAGTTTTCATACTTCAAGTGGAGGCTAGAAAGGGTTAAGACTTTGCAGCTGTCGAGATAAAATGAGTCTCTTCTGCGTGTGAGAAGGACATGAATTAGGGGAGGTCCAGACCATAGTGTCATGAGCTGAACTGTGTACTCTCGAAATTCCGATGTTGATGCCCTAACCCCCAGGACCTCAAAATAGGACCGGATTTGCTCTTTAAAGAAGTGGCTAAGTTAAAACGAACTCTTTCAGGCCCGAATCCAGTGTGACTGGTGTCCTTACAAAGAAGAGGATCTGTAAACCAAGGAGAGAGGCCCTGGAGGAAACCAAACCTCCTGACACCCTCACCGTGGACTTCTAGCTCTCAGGACTGTGAGGAAGCAGACTTCTGTTACTTCAGACACTCTGGTGTTTTGTTCCAGCGGCCCTCACACATTCACAGTCAGTGAGAGATTTTAAACCGGAGGGGAAGCTGATCACATGTCTGTTCCCACAGTTTTCTCGGATTGCCTCGGCCTCCCCTTTGGCCTAGCACTGACCGAACCAGGAACGTGCCCCATGCATATGGCAAAGGGCAAAGCTGCGTGGGACCTCTCCGCCTGATGCTGACAGTTAGAACTCAGGGTTGTGAGGCGCTGACCCAAAGCTCACAACTAGGCCGTGTTCTTCTGTCGAACATAAACATTCTCATAAAATAGCAACCTCAGACAACGTTACTTACTTTGAGGCTTGATCACTTTGTCTAAATATACACTGTCACTGTGCAACCCAGAAAATAGCAAATATATCCCTCTCCCAGCTAACACAAAGGACAGCTGCCTGTTCCCCAATTACCACTTTCTCCTCCCTTTGGCAGCCCTTCCCATAGACAAGCTTTCCTGAGATATCCAGCCATGGAAGCATTCACATTTTCTGACAACACCCAATCAGGAGCTGCCCCCTGATTCCTTGGCCCATCTCCCAAATCGCCCAGGGTGGGCCCTCTCCCACGCTGCTGCGAACAATAAACCCAACTTGTGGAACTGCATGTATGTTCCTGGTGGTCTCCAGCTGGAGGTGATTGATGAATATTACCGCAAAAGCACATCATGTATGATGATGTTCACTGTAGCACATTCATAAAGCAAAATGCTGCAAAACAAACTAAGGGGTCATCATCTGGGGACTGGTAGAATAAGTTCTAGTACCCAGTTTTAATGGTTTACTATGTAGCCATTTAACAGAATAAGGTGAATTTGTGCTACATGGAAGGTCTCCAAGTTATGAAGTGACAGGACCAAGTACAGAAAAATGTGGACATTATGATTCAATGTTAATCTATAAATGTTTCAAATAGTTATGTCCATGATAGGTAGCCAAAGTGACATGGTTGGCCCACTCCTACCAAAATTACATGAATACAGCAATCAAAAGCAAAAAGTTGCTCTTGAGTTTTGAATTCAGCTTAGTGTTTTTCCAGTTCCAGTGTTCCCCTGAAAAAAATTCCTATTGTGCAATTGTGAAATCTTGCTGTGATGCAAGGAATTTGGTTCAGATAATTAATGGGTACCATTGGGAGATAAAACCCTGTGGCATAACTTTTAAGTTTCGGTAATTTCGAAGCAACTTTAGAATGTCCTGACTCATAAGAAAATGCAGAGCAAGTCCTTCCCACCTGCTCCGGAAGAGCACAGGGCAGGCACACCATGAGTGCTCAGTGTTTTGCCGGCTGGAAACAAATGTGGCCCGAACCAGATCCTTCTTTTAAAAACCAGGTCATTTGTCCACAGCATCACTTCAGTCCTGCACCGGAAGTGAGTCATCAGAGCAGTGACAGGGTGGATGGTCACAGAGCCCAGCTCATTTCATATCAGAGGAGAAAATGATAAGGCGGCAAAATGAACAGAATAACGTTTGGTGTTTCACTCGAAGGGTTTTATTTGATCTAATTTCCCATGGATCCTGGAACATCCAGTGACAGGAAAATGATTTCTGAGGAGGATGTAACTTGTGGTAAGGCTTGTTTTATTAATATCAATGATACCAGGAGAGCCCATTGCATTTTCCCAGCCAAGCCAGTTTCTCTCTTCCTATTTATCCTTCCTGTGTTTCTAGACTTTCAACCCGAGGCCTCTGGCTTATATAACAAGCCCCAGTGAACAATTGGTCCCCAGCTCAGGGAGTTCCTGGAGTTTACTAGTATCTTGTAAAATATCGCAAACATGGCAAGGAGTTCTCACAAACACTTCCTTCCCGCCCTGCTTCCCGTATGAAGCCCTCAGCAACGCTTAGCTCCTGACCTGCCTGATTTTTTACCCATTCCGTTTTGTGGCCATCAGGGTGGGTAACAAACACGGTCCTTCAGCTGGGTGCTCCCTGACCCCCAGCGTGCGGTGCAAGAATGCCTGTCAGCGTGCAACCCAGGCCTGGAGAACAGGCTTGTGGTGCCGAAAGAGACCTATTGCTCTAAGCCAACCTCCCGATTGGGCTTTATAACCCAAGACCTGGTGAAATGTGAAGGCAAGTGCCCTGGTTTGTCTATGCCAGGCCACCTCTAAAGACAAGAGGGGCAGAAAGATGATTCCAGCCCTTAAAACCATTTGAACATGGCGGCCAACAACGCCAGAGAAGGAGCTGGAAACACCTAAAAGCTGCACGTCCGTGATTCGAGGAAAGAAAAGATTTTGAAAATGTGTGCCAAGGCAAGCCTCGTTATCCATGTAATGTATCTGCACCCACCCATTCGGTTCAGCGACTGAAGCCTCTGGAGTTATACATGTGCAGAGCGTGGAGTTTCCCCAATTATACATGCCTAGACCCACCCAGAGAAAAGGGCCGATCCTCTGAGACTGGACCCTAGGTGTACATATTTTTATGTAAAACTTCTCAGGAAATCCGAATATCATCCCTGCTTCACTCCTAGATTTGAGTGAACTAGAATATTAAACATGAATGTGAAGCATAGCCAGTCTTACCAACCTTCCTGGGGAAGATCGTCTGGTTTATGTTCCCCAACATGGGTAAATCAGGATCTGTATAATTTGGATTGTTTTATAAGGGTCAAGGAAAAGTAGCATCACCACTGGGATCCTCTGAGTGGGGACAGACATTGAAAACATAAGGCTCTAGGCCCAATATTTCTCTTGTGTGAGAGGGTGAAACTGGAGGAAGGGAGGGCAAGGGAATGGCCCTTAGTGTAACCCCACTTTATACTTTCTTCTCAATAGCAGCAATAAAGATAGGTCATCTCACCAGTTCAGGTGGGACAAGGACTTTCTTCATGATGGTGGCAGCAGGGGGTCTGTAGGCATCGTGGTGACAGTAATTTCATGGTGTAAGAGCACCTCCCCCCCACCCATGGCCAATCCAGGGCCACAGATTTTAGGGAAGCTGAAGTGGCAGTCCCAGCTCCTGGACCAGTCCCAGCTTCTGTACTACCCCTAGTCCTTGTTGGGAAGCAGGACTCTATGTTAAGCATAGAGCGGCGGATTCACTGGAACTGTGCAATTGCTGCAAGCTTTTCCATGCAATTCAGTTCTCCTATTCTTCTTAGTGGAAAAAGAAGTTGTTACAGCACTGAAAGGGTCCATTTGTCTACATGCATGAAAGTTCAATAAGATACAAACATGAGTTTGTAGCCAAGAAAGCGGGATTTATGAAGGAGATGGCACCTTGCCCAGAGTCCCAGGTGAGCTAGTGCTCAAAGGCCCTGGCTCCCCAGGGCCTTCCAAGGGATAGGTTATGTAGGGAAAGAAATGTTAATCATGGTGACTAAAGGAATTAGCGTCATGGTCTCGACTGATTGGTCGGTGCCAGAGTAGGGGTAGCTGATCATTGTGTCTGGTCCTGATGTCAGCCATGGAGTCGTTCTGTCTGATTTCTCAAGGACTTGTTTGGCGGGATTGTTCCGCTTTCCTGGGTCCAGAGCTAAACACAAGTGAGGCCAAGTGCTGTCTTTAAGTTTGATTGAAAACTCTGTCTCTGCTGCCAACAGACCCAGGACCTTGTTCTTAAGACTGACTACTGGGTGCTAACCAGAACCTCGTTGTCCCGAGCACTTATTGATTAAGCAAGGGAGAGGGAGGTGGGTGCATTAGGATTCTGGGTGAGGCCATTTGTAGTCAAAGGGAAAGAAAATCAAAAGAAAAGGTCAGATTAAAGAAAATAAGACTTCTATCCACCAATAAAATTCAAACTGGTAGGTGTTATCCACTCCTCCACAATTTGGCTACTAGATTTATAATGAAAGCCAGCATCAGATAAAATTTCCTACACATATCACATTTATTAGACAAATATTCATTAACAAAGCAAGTCTTTCTTTTACTTCCTGTGAAAATCTAGTTTGCTGGAGTAGCTCAACGTTCATAATCATTTTTCAGCTTCACCTGGTTGAAACTAGTTGTTGGAACCGTAACATTGGTCTTGACACCAGGGAAAGCACTGTAATACATGGAGAAATTTCCTTATACACGGGAAATTTTGTCTTCACGTTCCTTTTAATTCTCACTTAAGATTAGCCACAGACCAGATGAAAATGTCTGCTCTATTTGGTAGTTAAGGCAGGATTCCCCAAGGCTGGCTTCCCCCTAAAGAGCCTTTCATTTTACCAGGGCCGTACCTCCAGGTAGTCCCTTCTTTTCAGTCACTGTTACATCTGCTGGGGTTTATTCCACTCCTGGGAAAGCCACTCATTTCTGCTGTCTGCTTGGAGACATACGGAGATAAACACATGATTACAGCCACCAGTAAGATAAGTTTAGAAAATGAACTCTGTTGGTTTCAGGAACGTGTACAAATGCTTTTGGTATAATAGTGAGTTAAAGAAAAACTATGTGAAAAAATAGTACATGGTAGAAAAGATGGGAAGAAATCAGTTCCCGAAAACTGGTTTCTTAGGGGTGGTAGGATGGCACGTGATTTTCTCCTGCTTTTCAGTAATTTTTTTCTGAAATTTGGAATTTCTTTTTTAAAAAGGATTTTGAATAACACTCTGATAATCATAAGGAAAAAAAATAGTGATCCAAAAGACTAAGGTCAGTGCTGTGAACATGGATTAAAATATTATATTTGAGAATTTGGAATCTCATTTAGTGACATACTACACAGTAGTAAAAATTATAACAAAGGAAATTAACATTAATACTTCTTTTTAAAAATACATTATATGGACTTAGAAGCTAAAGATTGCTTTGGTCAGTGTCTTTATGGAAAGAGGAATGTGCAATGTTGAATTGTACAGGTATTAATGTATTTGAAGAGTCTTGTTGGTTTGGACCATGACTTCACACCATGGGTGGTCCTCCGCATAGGTGTCCTACTCTGTATATTCCACTCTGGGAACCAAACCTGTTAGTCTCACCAGCTTCCCACAGCCTCTCATGAACTATCTGATCTGATATCCTACCACATACTGAGTTCCATTTCGACCACTGGAGTCAGTTTCCCCTCCGTACCCTCCCCGCCCCTCTGGGAGTCTTGAGTCCCTAGGAACTTACAATATCCTAGGCTCTTTAAAGTGGAGTTGTCTTTGAGGTGTGAGCTATTTGACAAGCTAAGCATATCCTGAGGGTTCAAGAGGGCCTTACTCCCATTGGGACATCAGTGAGTGGCAGGGCACTGTTGCCAGACAGATCTCACTAGGTGGGTACAAAAGATCCAGGGCTCACTGCACAGGGATCGGATGGTCTCCGGGTTCTGTTTGCATCCATTTACTTCTCTGCCTGGAGACTCCTGGTATCTTCCTGGGGTTTGAAGTTTCCTCCTATCTGCTTGGTCTCTCTCCTTCCCCCAGCAAATGTTTTTATCTAGATATGTTCTGTCTGTACATATCCATCAGAATATTTCTGGTTTCCACGTGGAACAGTGGCTTTTAAACTTAGGAGGTAGAATTTGTCATCTTTGCTTTTTTCTTTATTCACTGAGCCCATTCCCCCAACATTAGCAAATGAAGGCTAAATAGAAGGACTGTATGACAGTGAATTCCTCCTCATTTTGATCTATTAGAAACTGTGCAGTGCACTGATCTGGCACCCACGTGCCTCGTAGCCTCCCTCCCATCTATTATCCAGCCACACTGGACCACTCAGTTCCAGGAGTGTGCTGACGGCTGGTTCCTTCATGCTGTTCCTTCTGTCTTGCTCTTCTCTCTTAACAGAATTCTCTTCCTCTTCCTCATCTTGCAAACTCCTTCAGAACTTGGTTCCAATGTCCTCCCCCAGAAAGCCTTCTCTGAACCTCTGCACCTTTCTCTGGGCTTCGAGAGCAAGAAGAAGCAAGTTCAGATGGCCCCTGAGGTTGATATTCTTCCCCTTTGTAGCTTGGCAAATGGCTGGTTCAGCAAGTCTGAGTAACTCACCTGAAGAGCAGGCTGATCTAGTGACTGATCTCTGTAGCTTCCTCCTCTATAAAAGGCCATTTCCCTATAGACCAGTCCACTGTCCTGTAGTTGTCTAGAGGGCCCCTCCATTTATGACTAGGAAGAGCCCCACAGTCTGTGCCCATCTACGGTGGCTGGCCTCAGCACACAACTCCATGTGCCAGGGTGAGAACCCAGAGGATCGTGTGGTTCTGCTGTTCTTCTGCTAGAAAGTGTATCAGTGAGCTCTAGTTTGTATTCCAACTGCATGGTGGCTGTGGAGTTTGTGTCTGGGTGCCCACTGTGAGCACCTTTCATTTGTAGTAATCAATTTATGATCCGTATACTAGACTGTCAGTTTCTTGGAGGCAGATAATGTTTTGTTTGGCTTTGTGCCCCTAGAATTCAGCAAAGTTCTTGCACATAACAGATGCTCAAAAAGAGATTAGTGAATATCTCCATTTATTCGTTAAACTCTGCATATATGCCCATCATTTTATTGAACCAATGATTTCGCAGTACTTTGGTTGAATATCATTCTTTTATGAAGAATGATAATCCTTAATCCTGGATATTAAGGCTCTATATGTTGACAGTAAGGGGTGACCATAAATCCAACCAGAAATTTCAGAGATGTCTCTTATAATACAGTTAATAATTATATTCCTCATAATTTCACGTGCAAGAGCCATTTCTCCTTAAATTAATTACATGGGCCTGGTCCAGCCAGAATGACTTCTGCGCTGACTCATGGACCATTCATCACTCTTGTTTATGAGCCCTCGGAAGAATGTTAGGGTTTCTAACATAATTGTATGTGTGCTTGTTTTCTTTTCCCTTATTTTAGACTGAGACTGCTAACAGTCAAATAGTTTCTTCGGAGATAAACATTACAGTTGTGTCTACACAACTTGGCATAACTTGGCAATGTGTCGGAGTTACGATGCCAACTGGGAAAATATCTGACTGGCCTTTATTTCATTGGTCACAGGAATCCACATATTCTGATAAGTTTCATTCTAATCTAATGGTACATTAGGTGTGGTTTCCTTGTGGTAACATTGTTCGTACCAGAAATAATTATTCTGTGGTATCTATCCACATATATTTTTGAATGTTGGAAAAAATAAACATGCAGCCCTTCTAAAAACCAGGGTTCTCCAAGCTCCTAGTCCATGCCCTGGAGAAGGACCTGGGGAAGGAAGTTAGAGTTCTGCTTGGTGGGATCTTGTGAGAGTAACATTAATATTTATGGTAGGGGGCGATGCAGGAAGATAATGCTAGGAAGAAAGAACAGCTAACATTGCTAAAGACCTTAGTTTGTGGCAAGAGTTTATGTCATTATTTAAATGAATTGTCACAACCATCTGAAGTATGATGTGCATATCATTGACTTTACTTTGCAAGTGAGTGAATACTTTAGCACTGGGTGCTAAATATTACCCAGCTCACGGGTGGCAGGGCGGAGATGTAAACCCATGCTCTGTAGAAAGTTTCACTAGGTGCTGATGGTTAACCTGGAGCGTAGCTTTTGGAGTTAGGCATTCCAGATTCACCTCTCTGCACTACCCTTCACTGGCTGCAGGATCTTGGTTAAACTGCTTAGTCTCAGCTTCCCTGTCTGTAAAATAAGAATAATCATTCTTGTCTCACAGCATTCTTATAAGGTTTACATGGTGTAGTATGATTCAAATCCACCCTAGAATATATCATTTCTGTCTGTTGGGCATTCCCGTGAAATTTCATTGAAGAAATTATTGTTCTACTAGGTGTAGCTTATCAGATTTCTTCCTGGGCTAACCCTCGTAGAAGCTGACACAGTCCCTGGGAACTCCACCACTTGGTTGTAATATGCCATGGAGACATCTTTTAACCTCTTTTAGCTTCTTACCCCATCTGTAAGTGGAGACAGTAATAATCCCTATCTCTTCAAGTCATTGGGATGATTAAATGAGATAATTTATATAGGGTACTAAACACACATAAGTGTGTGATGACTATTAGCTAACTTCATCATCAACATCATCGTCATTATAATGCTCAATAAACTGGTCAGTGAATCTAGCCATGCGTAAGACAGAATGAGAATAAATGGTTGAGTAAATTATGTTTGTAGCAAGCACTGATGGGATACCTTACTGGTACTAAGAAGTTTATATGTCTTTCTTTTCTTCTACTAGAATAAAAATGAGATAGTTGCAGGCTATTATAAAAGACAGGATTGTACTTTAAATAAAATACATTGGTCAGATGCTCCTTCGTTTATATGACTGTCTCACTTTTATTTGTACATGGAGAACCAGCTGAGCCGACGGGCTCGGTGGACAGGCTCCCATCCACGAACGGCCCACAGAGGCGTCCCATGGAGGTTTGGGGAGCAGAGCCGCAGAGCTCGCCACTGTTTACAGGTGGCCACACCACAGCCTCTCCTTCCATCTTCTCCACTCTGTACTGCTGAAATCACCAGCCCCACTCTGAGTTCCTCCACCTCACCTCCCCCTCTGCCTGCATTTCAAGCCCAGATTTTCTCTTTCTTGCTTCCAAGGAGATTTCTCCATACCCTCTCTGCTATAGTTTACCTTATGAGCAGTGGCCTCTGGGAGGCACGACTTCTGGCATGGCGGAGAGGTGTCCTCAGTTCCTTCCCTAACCTACCCCGTGAGCCATGGGTTCCAGGGTCAAGACTCTACACCTTTTTGGGACCTAACTGGGCACCGTTTAAAAGCTCCAGAGGAGGAGACTCAGGGGGTGTGTCAGACCCTTGGACCAGAGGGGTTCCCACAGTCATGGGGCTTTCTCAGCAGTCCCTCAGCTGCCACAGGAAGAAGGGGTTGAAGGTGGGGGACCCCTGGAATTCCCCTTGGGTACCTACCCCAAAATGTATCATTTCTGTCTGTTGGGCATTCCTGTGAAATTTCATTTGAGAAATTGTTCTACTAGGTGTAACTTATCAGATTTCTTCCTGGGCCAAGCCTTGTAGAAGTTGACACAGTCCCTGGGAACTTTTCACGTGAAAAGTGAAAAGTTCTATTCATTAAAACTCACTCCTATTTCATTAAAAATAGAAGGAAATGCTCAAGAAAGGGTTAAAATTGTATTGAATGGTCAAAATTGTCTGTGTGACTATGTATATATGGTCATTTGGCAGTAACATCAAAATGCTAAGTTTGAAGAGCACTGTCTATGAATGCCCCACTCAGATGGGCCCTGGCTCTGGGTGAGGTTGGCTGCTGCTGGTGGAGCCCATAACGTGACTGTGCATCTTAAGATGGTGCGAGGAAAGGATACGGGAAGAGGAGGTTTAGGTGTCCAAGACAAATGACCTACTTACCCCTATGAATCCCTCTGGTTGACCCTGCTGGATTGTTCTCTAAATCAGGACAAACTTGGAGTACATACAGATCGCTTTGGGAAAAGCCCTGGTAACATCACCTTGATCACTGTCCTCCCCTTTCTCACTGCATCTATTAAAGTAGTCCTCCTTGATGGCTTATGGTGGATTAGATTTTTGTTCCTAATTCTTCCCTACCTCCCTGTAATAAAATTACTCATCCACACCTTTTTCTATACCTTCCAGTTGGAGGAATATTTGGGCTTGGACTTTGGGCTTGGACCTGTGACTTGATTTGACCAACAGTAAGTGAGTACAAATGTCATTGTGTGAGTTCTGAACGGAGACTTTAGAGGTAGCACACAGTCCTGCTCCTCCTCTTCCGCAGCCTTCCCAGATGAGAACATGTCCTAGATGGTGGTCACTCCGTTAGCGTGGGCTCCAGAGTGAGAAAACACATGAGGCTGAGTCCAGCCCAGCCTGGTCTATTTGACCTGTTGCCCTTATTTAAGGAGAGGAAGAAATACCTGTTTGCTCTAAGTGTTTCTGAGCTAACTCTCTGTTTCTCTACTAGACTTCAAATATCATTCCACCCCCGAATCTTCCTTCAGGGTTTTCCTTACATCCACGTCTCTCATAAATAACAAGTCCAGGAGAAAGCCTCACCTTCCATGAAGCTTCCACCACCACTTAAACCAACAATTGCCAGTCTATCCCCAGACTCCCACTGACGACTTCACAGGATAGAACCACGTTACTTGATAACTGCTATATTCAGTCTGTACAACTGTCCTTTCATATACCTCTCTGGATCAATAGTAATCTATTTCCATTTGCAAACCCTTGGGCTGTGAGATGACATATTTTTGTAATGAATTGGCGTCGAGCCTTGTATATGGATGTTAAATAAATTCTTTGTTCAGAAGTGAATTTACTTCACCAACTGTTGCTCCCACTCCTTTCTCATATCAGGAAATACACCTGGCAGACTTTTGGATGAATCGGGTCCTGCCTGAGTGTCTATATCCAGGCATTTCCCTCTTTGTAGTCTAGACTCTTGGTGGGGCATATTGGATCCCTGTCAATTGCCAGACATTTCATCTTTGGTTCACCATTGATAACGAGGCTTCCAAATTCTCAGCTGGATGGAATGAGTTCTCATAAACTGGATTAGTAAGCAGAATAGTTATGATTCTTTTTTGGAAAGTTCAACTTCACCTTGTATTCTCAGAGGACAGGAAACTGCCAAGTTAAAAGAGACCACATAATCTTCCAGGGAGGTGAGTCCTCCAGATCAAAACATTTTTTAGAATTTGGATCAAATTTAAAAAAATCAGTGCACCAGAATGTGAATGAATAAGACAAAGGGTATAAAAGCCATGCTTGGATGATGACAGATCTTTTTCTAAATGTGAATTTGGTTCACAGCAGGAATTCTCTGTGTAGTCAGCCCTGGACTTTTACTCTATAAGCATCTTTTCTTTCCTGTCTTGTCTTGCCTTTTCTTTTTCCTTTTTCCCTTTTAAATAAACCTATTTAAATGCTCCTCAGCTTTTGAATACAGTAAACAAACCCCATTCCCATCTGGAATGCGTTCAGATTTACTTCATTTTTTTGCTGAGTATCATGTGTATGGTGTTTGAATAAAACCCAGACCAGAATAAGCATATTGATTTGTATTATCCCCAAGTCTCCTTAAATATGCAGCGCAGTACTTGGATGGTGTTATCATCTCTGGTGACACTCTCCTAACCTTCCCTCAGTAAACAGCTGCATGACCAGAAAGTCTTCACTGCCTTCAGAACAGTTTTTTCAGCTACGACCTTTACAACTTTTCTCTTACCGTGAATGGTAGGAACTTCACTTAAATGCATCAAAGTTGGGAAAACAACAGCTGTGATAATTACGAAGTATGCTTGTTATTTTAATTTAGAAACTATGCTCCAGGTTAAAAACCCACCCCCCAAATACAAAGGTACCTGTTTAATTACACAATGTCATTAGAAAAATTTATTGAATTCTTAGGCAAATCCACCCCCCACCCCACTGCTAGTGAATGTTTCTGTTAATGAAACAGAAACCTGCCTTAACAGGGGCCCCTCCCATGCCCCATAAAGGGCATCTTTGAAGATGTGATGGGACTGAAAAGGACCACACCCCAGAGATGATCAAGGGAGGCCCTTTCTATGATGCAGGCCACAGAGAAGGGTCTCAGTGGGTCAAGAAAAACTCAGGAAGTGGTTCCATGGCCCCAAAATGCAGTCTCTCAGACATCATTAGTTTGCACTTCGAAGAGTCTTGCTCTTTGCAGAGGTGTTGATGTTGTCTTAGAAGCTCCAGGGACGCCCAAGGGAGCCCCTTTGCCACCAGGAGAGTGATTCTGGCCGCTGTAAGGGGGTAGGATCTCTGTCTGCCACGTGGTAGAGGCCAGGCAGCTGGCGGGTTGAGTGGTGGGCAGTGGCAGCATGATTTTAACTGGAATAGCTTCTTCTGTATTTTTCCTTTTGGTAACTCTATTTTTAATTATATTTTATTGATTATGCTATTATAGTTGTCCTGATTTTTTTCCCCTTTGCTCCTCTCCACCCAGCAACCCCACTCCCTCAGGCAATTCCCACACACTTGTTCATGTTCATTGGTCATGCTTGTAAGTTCTTTGGCCGCTCCATTTCCTATGCTGTACTTTACATCCCCATGGCTATTCTGTAAGTACCTATTTGTACTTCTTAATTCCCTCACCTCTTCACCCATTCCCCTCCCATCTGGCAACCATCAAAACCCTCTCTTCGTCCATGATTCTCTCTATGTTCTTCTAATTTGCTTAGTTTGGTTTTTAGATTCAATCGTTGACAGGATTGTATGTATTGTCACTTTATTGTTAATAGTTTTGATCTTTTCTTAAATGAGTCTCTTTAACATTTCATATAATAATGCTGTGGTGATGATGAACTCCATTAGTTTTTTCTTGTCTGGGAAGCTCTTTATCTGCCCTTCAATTCTAAATGATAGCTCTGCTGGGTAGAGCAGTCTTAGATCTAAGTCCCTGCTTTTTATGATTTTAAATATTTCTTGCCAATCCATTGTAACCGGCAAAGTTTATTTTGAGAAATCAGCTGACAGTTTTATGGGAACTTCCCGGTAAGTAACTAACTTCTTTTCGTTTGCTGCTTTTAAGATTCTCTCTTTATCTTTTACCCTTGGCGTTTAATTATGATATGTCTTGGTGTAGGCCTCTTGGCAATCACCTTGTTTGGGACTCTATGTGCTTCCTGGACTTGCATGTCTATTTCCCTCACCAAATTAGGAAAGTTTTCTTTCATTATTTTTTCAAATAGTTTTTCCATTTCTTGCTCTTTCTTTCTCCTTCTGGCACCCCTATGATCTGAATGTTGGACCCCTTGACATTGTCCCAGAGGCTGCTTATGCTATCCCTGTTTTTTTGGAATCTTTTTCCTTCTTGTTGTTCTGATTGGTTATTTTTGCTTCCTTATGTTCCAAATCGTTGATCTGATTCTCAGCTTCATCCATTCTACTGTTGTTTCCCTATAAATTGTTCTTTATTTCAGTTAGTGTATCCTTCATTTCTGACTGGATCTTTTTTATGCCATTGAGGTTCTCACTAAGTTCTTTGAGCATCTTTATAACTAGTGGTTTGGACTCTGCATCTGATAGATTGCTTATCTTCATTTCATTTAGCTCATTTTCTGGACTTTTGATCTGTTCTTTCATTTGGTACATGTTTTTTTATCTTCTCATTTTGGCAGCTTCTCTGTGTTTGTTTCTATGGATTGGGTAGAGCTGCTCTGACTCCATGTCTTGGTGGTGTGTCCTAATGTAGTGGGTGTCTTGTAGGGTCTGGTGGCACAGTCTCCCCTGGGTCCTTGAGGTGTGGCTTTTGTGTGGGTTGAGTAAAACCTCCTCTTATAGGTGAGCCTTGGTTGCTGTTGGCAGGTCAATGGGAGGGATTTACGCAGGCCAGTCAGCTGCAAGGATTGGCTGTGATCACTGACCACAAACCTCCTCCCTCCGTGGAGTATTAGGAACAGGGTGTGGTGCTCTGATGTGGTCTGTAGCTGTCCACTGGGTGCACTGGCCCTGGGGTTTCCGGCGTGGTGCAGGCCAAGGCCAGCCTCCACCTGCGTTCTTCCTAGGGCCACACTGCCTGAGCTATAAAGCAATCTAAGATGGCTGCTACTTGTGCTGGGCTTGGAGATTCTCAGGAGAAGCCAAGCTGTGAATCTAGGGTGCTGGGCCTGGGTCTCACTGTGGCCCATCTGTTGCTTGTTTGAAAGGATTTAGGAAACTGTTAAGTGTGGTCAAAACCAGCCATTCTTATGGAAAAGCAGTGTGGGTGGGCAGAGTCTCTGGGGATCTCCAAGGCAGGTCAAACAGTGTTGGCCGTGTTGATGGAATCTCAGATAAGGCACCAGCTTGCTGGCTTTGTGGGGGAAGGGTTTAGAAAAGGGACAGTGGTGTCTACTCACCTTGATGCCAGACACTTCCATTTCTCCCTGCATGCCACTGGCACCTTTCAAGCTGCTACCCAGTGCCGGAGCTCAGAGGAAGTGAGTCTGAGTAGGTGAGTCTGTGTGTGGGTTCTTTAAGAGGAACTACTTGGGGCTCTAGCAGTTTCTTCCACTGACTCAATCCCTACTGGTTTTTGCAGCCAGAAGTTATGGGGATTTCTCTTCCTGGCACTGGAACCCTGGGCTGGGGGGCCTGGTGTGGGGCTGGGACTCCTCGCTCCTGAGATATCCCTCCCAAGTTTTTATCCAGCACCCATGCATGTGGGACCAGCCCACTCAGCATCTGTGCCCCTCCTGACGGTCTGGGTGGATGTGGTTTCTTTAATTTTGTAGTTGTCAGGCTTCCATTCAACTCGGTTTCTGATGGTTTGAGTGATGGTTATTCCATATTTTGCTTGTAATTCTGATGTGGTTGTGCAAAGAGGCAAGCCATTTCTTGGAATAGCTTTCCGTTGAAGAGGCGCTGTTTCTGGCGTCACTGTTCCTAGTCCTGCAGCATACAAGCCTGGTTCTCTAGTCTTCCTGGAGATTATCTGAGCTAATGTTCTGCAATTAAATCCTTACCACTCAAAACTGTGCACATCAGGCAAAGTGGACTTCATTATTTGCAATCCAGAGCCTTTCCATATACACATAGGGCTCCTCTCGTCTACTCAATATTCTCAAAAAGAGAAAAATGAAGCAGGCATTTCTTTAAAGCCTATGATCTTTGGGGGTGGAAACAGGAAGGAGGTGGGGAGAGCTGGGGGTGTGGGCTGGGATGGGGGTAAAAGGTAGAAAACTACTTGAATAACAATTAAAATAATAATAAAAAAGAATATGAGCTTTTGAACAAAGAAATCCAGGAGGATAAATAGTATCTGCAAAAAACTGAAAATTCATTTAAAGAGACTAGACAGGCACAACACTCTAGTGCGTACACATTAACAGGAAAATGCCAAAGATGTAGCCTATTCAAATGTCTGGAATAGGTATGAACTGAAAAGGCTTTTGCACAAAGCACTGTGCTATATCAGGAAACCAATATGAGGAGAGAAAAGGCATAGACATTCCAGTGCCTGGCAAGCTAAAGAACTCTGGGCTGGGAGTCAAGAGCACTGAGGTTTAGAATCACCTCCTTTGGGAACTATGTGACTTTGAGCAAGTCACATAAGTTTTCTGAGCCACCATTTCCTCACTGGTTCTCTCTCTGGTTGAATGAGCCACCGTGTCCTCAATGGTTCTCTGTCTGATTGAATCATCCTGGTTAGATGAAACAATCATTAAGGCCTCTTTGAGCTATGAATCACCACAATCTAGAAAGAAAGAGGCACAGCATGTGGAAGAGATATAGAAGCAGACAATTCTCTATTTCCACAAAAGTTGCCCTTTAATTATGTATTTGCATATTCTATGTGAATACAAATTCTAATTTTTCCTCACATTGAATTTTGAGAATCAGGCTAAGAAAAAAATTGTTTTGACATCAGTTATAAAAGTTGACCCCTTAGGAAATATACCTTTAATTGGCACAGTCATTCCCCAAGACCCCACACTGTCCCTGGAGAAGAAAGTCTTCTCAGACTGTGGAGTGTGGAAGGCCACCACGGGCCCTCTGGAGGTGGCTCACACGAGTGGGTGATGGTCGTCACCCAGTGTAGCATCAGGTGGCTCTCAGCCGATGGATTTGCCTGTGAAACCACTGTGCTCATCCTATCATCTCTGCTTTTCTCTAGACTCGAGAGTTTAAAACAGATAACACTTTAGAGACTTAGACATCTTTCACCATTCTCACCTGCCTGAGGTCTGAATTCCTACCACGTCATCCCTGTCAAGAGACTGACTGACTTAGCTTGGACATCAATGGAGGGGGGTCCTTTCAGGAATATTTTGTGTCACAGAATCAACTTAATTCTCTCCATGTTTTCTACCTGTTAATATACACTGAATCCCTTGAAGTCACAAAGAATAAGGAAAATCTCTCATAAGCTAGTCTTTTCTGAATTGGTTTGGATTCTTTCAAAATCCTAGTCATTCTTCTCTGAAAGCAGTTGAAGATCCATCTAGGGCTGAACCCCAAATCCCAGTTGTGTCCTTTGCATCACATAGTGATGTCCTTGTTTAGACGTGTTAATACAGTCTAACATTTTAGTAAGCCTTTGAGGTACAGTCATTAAGCTCATTTTTTCTATAATAAAAATATTTTAAAGCTTCTTAGCCTTTACTTCTTCACCTTGTAGTTATGAGACACATTTTTAGTTCTGGGGATGAAAACATTTACATAATCACATTGCATTTATTTTAATATACCTAATTTCCTTTTTAAAAATAATAACTCTTATTAGAAATACCTATGCACACAGCATGTAGATAAAGAAAAAGAGCTATAAATCATCTAAAAAACTACAAATCACCTACAATTCCAATGTCTCAGAATAACTTTATGATATTTGTTGAATATGATTTCAAATATATCTCTATATGTATAGTTAGGTAAATGGACAGCTAGATAGATTTAAAAGTTTTAATAAAAATTGTGATTATACTATGCATACTATTTTAAAGTTAACAGTATATTTTTCCTAAATTTTAAAAAGGAAAAGAATTAAAACTGAAGTTAATTGCAAACTTCAGATAAGTGTTTCTTTATGAAAGATGATTTTTCTAAAGTTAGGAAAAGGAAATAAAAACAATTAGGGAGGGAAGCCATATGAAATGTTTAATACATTACAATTTTAGACAGTATTAATTAAATTACTGGTTTAAAATATTATACAAAAAAGAAACTATGGAACAGTAAAAAGATCGGTGTTTTACAAGGGGTTGGGTGAGGGAGCAGAGGATGGATGACTAGTTAGAACACAGGGGATTTTTAGGAAATAAAATTATTCTGTGTGATACTGTAATGGATTCATGTTGTTTTACATTCATCACATCCCCTAGAATGTGCACTAAGAGTGAGCCCCAATGTAAATTATTGACTTTAATTAATAATAATCTATCAATATTACCTCGTCAATTCGAAAAAGCGGATGACAATAACACAAGATCTTACCAATATGGGAAACTGTTCAGGAGGAGGAGCATATGAGAACACTCTGTACTTTTCTGCTCAATTTTTCCGTAAACCTTAAATGATTCTTTTTTAAAAGGCCATTGATTCTTTGCCATAAGAAAGAATGAAATCTTATTTGTGACACATGGATGGACCTAGAGGGTATTAAGCTAAGTGAAATAAGTCAGACAGAGAAAGACGAATCCTGTATGATTCCACTCATATGTGGAATCTAAAGAGCAAAATAAAGGAACGAAGTTGGAACAGGATCATAGACACAGAGAACAGATTGATGGGGATGGAGAGCTGGGTGAAAAAGGCAAAGGGATTAAGATGCACAGATTGGGAATTACAAAATAGCCATGAGGATGTAAAGTATGGGGAATGGAGTCGATAATATTGTAATAACTGTGTGTGCTGCCAGGTGGGTGCTGGGAATATCAGGGGACACTCTGTAAAGTATGTGATTGTCTAACCACCATGCTGTACACCTGAAACTAATACAAAATAATATTGAATGTAAGTGTAATTAAAAAAATAAATTAAAAAAAATGTTGGAGGAATAAAAGAAAGTTTGAATGTAAATAGATGGCTATGTGTAGATGAAGAGTAATGTTGAGCTAAACTGAAATATGGAATTTTATTTAGATAATGTTTTACTTGAGTATTAAAAAGAGTAATTTCTACCCAGAAGTAAAAGGCCATTAATTAAAAACAAAACTAACAATCAAACAAAAATAGATCTAAAGCATCTTTAAATTAAAAAAGATTATGTATCATCTAACTTATAGTTATGTATCTTCTTCCTAACTGCAGTCATTTTAGCTTATTTTCTTATGTTTAAAGTGTTTATAACATTTCTATTCTATTCTTCAACCACTAATGTATTATTCATGAATTTTATGCTTGAGTGAATTTGAACTTTTAGTCCTTTCTCCATACATTCCCAAATTGTTTTTTTTTATTTTAAATTATGCTTTAGTTGTTTAGATTTTATTTTCAAAAAGAACTCACAGATGTGTTTTCTCGATACCTTTCATGTCTCAGAATAAAGGTTCTTTGCCTTTATACTTACTCCACAACTTGGCTGGAAATAAAATCCTTGTTTTTTCTTCAAATTCAGGGACAAGCCTCCTTTGTCCTGGGGAGACGAGTATCATCAGAGAGAGCCCTGATTCTTCCCACTCAAATATGATTTAGCTTTTTTGAAATTCACTAACTAGAATATGTCTTGATGTCTAACTTTCTGTTGAAATTAACCCTGACACTCAGAAATTAAAATGTGTTTTAGTGTCCAACTTTTGGCTTTAGTTTTTCCTGGCATATAATGTAAAGGAAAATTTAGCTCCTCATTTCAAGAAAAACTGAAATAAGCTATATATTTCAGCTCTGCATATATTTTGTTTTACATTTATTGGAGTTTCTATTATTTTTATGCCAGATAAGTTTAGCCTGTCATCCATATCTGTCATTTTATTTATTGCGTTATATCCATCTTGGTAAAATTTAGATTTCCATCCATTGCATTTCTCTGTTCTGTTAATCAAATAATCTCACCAAAATAGGACTTCAGTGCTTTTTGGTGAACCCCTAGTGATCTCTATTTTCATTCTATGTGCTTACAAACTATTCCTTCAGCATGTTTCCTAAAAACTATTTCTTCAGTAATCTAATCCTACAAGCCTACCTGAGATGCTATCGCACTGGCCAGTTAACAGTTTATGGAAATGACATCTTGGTCTTTTTGATGACCTGAAGGTATTTCCCTGTCTCAAGTCTTAGGATAATTTTCCCATTCTCCATGATTCTCAAAGGTCACTGGCAGATGTTAAGAGTCTCGCAAGTTTATTCTTTGTTTTCTCTAAAAAGCAATGAGCTCAGATGGGGCCAGGTGGGTACCTGAAGCAGTGGGAGGGCCACTCTGTGTTGTATGATTTTCTAACCACTTTGTTGTACATCTGAAACCAATATAGAATAATATCAAATGTAAATTGTAATCGAACATTTTTTAAACGATATACACATACACATATGTAAACAAACAAACAAGCCCTAAGCTTGGACCAGGAAACAAAGACTCACTTGGATGAACTATGTCATAAAAGTAAGATGAGAAGATCCAGGTTTCGAATCTACCTCAAACCATAGTTTATCTTACACCCCTCCAGTTGTCTGGTGCTTGTCTCCCGTTAACCACAAACTCCTTGGGGGCAGTGGCTGTTTTTTGTTCATTGTAGTGTTCTTCCTGCTCAGCACAGTCCCTAACTGGTCACGAGTACTCTACAAACAGTTGCTAATGGAGCGAATTATGAAGGATGTTTGGAAATGTAAGAGCCGGTCTTTGGTGGATTGGGCTAGCTACTGACCAACTGACCACCCGGGCATCATTTCTCTAAATGAATTCTTTTCCCAGTTGTAACCAACCAGTTTTCAAAATATGATTCATTTATCTTCTTCTCGTCTTTTTAAATTTGGGGGATTTTCACAGGGGAAGTTCTGTTATTTCATAATCTTCACTTGAACCTACTGACAGGCCAGCAGAATAAAGACAAAAGGGATGAACAAGTGACAGAAGAGGAAATAATGGGAATCGGGAAAATGATGGGGCATCATCTGGAAACACATCATCCTTCTTGTGTGGGGCTCTTGGCTAACTGTGAAGACGAATCGAATCACTGAGCCATCCAACTTTCTCAGACTAGGGATGTTGGGTTGTATGTGGCTTTTCAACCCCCAGTGTTGCACTTCCAGGCCCTTTAATCTTGGCATTATTCATCTCGGCACTATTAAAAACAGGACCCCATGGAGTGTCTCGGAGTGCCTCTTAGTGCAAACAAACTGCAGCAATGACTCTAAAGGGACACAGCGATGGGTGCCATAGGCAAGTCTTTGAAGTTGTGCTGTGAACTGCAGCCATTCGCAGTGAGTTTCAGATGAACCTCGTTTTGTCTGGAAACTGAGGTTGGCTGGCTGCAGATTGCCTTCCTTGCCTCTGGTTTTCTACAAGCAGGGATTAATCTGGCATCGTCATCCTTTGTATCTCCTCTCATGATATCAGCACAATTTAGCTCCTTCAAATGAGTATTTTGGTGGCTTAGAGTCCAGCATTACAAGGGGATCTTGCAGCCGGGGTGCCTTCGTCACCCCAGGGAGGCCTATTTCCAGCCTGGAGCCGTGAGAAGCCGCCTGAGGAACCCTTTGACCTGGACAGAATTGTTTGGAAAAGCAGCTGCAAGGAGAAGAAATCAGGCCGAGGACACGGCCCAGCCGTGCATGGGAGTGTGAAATTCACGGGAGGTGTTGAGAGCTCTGGACAGGTTATTGAAAGAGGATGTCCACAGATTCCACCAGAGCTTTATGGGAAAAAGAAGAACTTGACAATTCAGAATGACTTTTAGTATATTTATTGCTATTTTTGTGTCTGGGAAGGAAAAAAGAGTCAAACTTGATGGTGAAGTAGGTGAATTATGGAATATTCTTAAAGAAACAGAGCTTTGATCCCTTCAGAACGTCCGTTTCACAGCTGCTGGGCCTGTGGCGGCAGCACGTGAGGCCACTGTCTGTCTCCACCGGAAGATGCCTGGGCTTCATGGTCTTTACTCTGCCCTTCCCTGCTCCCCGCTCTGGGCTACTCACTGTATGAATGATCACAAAGTCCAAATAATGAGGCCTAACACTTGATTGGAACTGTAGCTACACAGGTGTCCTTGTGGCTAATCCTTACATATTCTAAAGCATTCCAGAGAAAGTGTTGTAAGTCTGTGCCTCCACGAATTTGCCTCGGATTGTGTCCAGTTAAATTGAGATCTTAAACATGGGAGAAACCTTCATTCAATCTTTAAAAAAAATTTAATTGTTATTCTATTACAGTTCATGTCATTACCTCATGCAGGACTGCACAAAAAGCAGGTATCTCGCTTCTGTTCAAATTTCTGTTTGTGCCGGAAATATACCTTTCTCTTTTGATTGTTGACACTTTTCTCCACGTTGAACCAACGTGTCATTTGTATAAGTAGGGCATTGTTCTAAATATTTCACAGCTAGCTCCCGGCTCCTCCCAGCACGATGGGGTAGGTAGCCAGCCGTCCACCGTACTGCGGCACAGCGAGGTTAAGCAGCTCATCACCGCACGCTCAGTGGTCGGGCGCAGAGCTGGGCGGCCTCACTGGAAGGCCCGCCCCAGAGGCTGTGCTCCCAGGCACCGCGCACAGCGACACCACGCATCACTCCTTAGCTTTGAGATGCACTGCCTGGTGCTCTTTTTATCAAATATTGGCATCGCTTTACTGAGTTCACACATGAGTCGTGTGCAAATTAAACAAGTCTATAAGAAGTCTAAGGAAAAGAAGCAAGCACAAAAGAATGCTGCTCATATTTTTGAAAACTATACACCATTTATTTTCTTGTGGAGATTATAGGAAATTAACAGAAAGAAGGCTTTAGCTCAACATGAACAAGCAAATAAGATTTACTTTATCGATGCTTATTCATCTATTAATATGACTACTTCCTGCTCTGCAAAACTTACGATGAATTACTGGAGGAGGAAATAAACTCTCCTCACTCACACGTGTAAGCAGAAGTTTGAAAACGAGAGGCTGGGTGTTGTTGGAGGGGAGCCTTGATAGGGGTGTAAATCGGCCTCAGGGACCACCGAGGGTCAATGTGATAGAATTTTTTCACTGATCTGCACACCCTCACTGGGTGGCCCTTGTTTATCATCATTCTCCAAAACTGCCACATTTTATGTGGCTTCTGCAGCCTTTTGTCATTCAGGGTTCACTGGGATAGAAGAATGAAAATAATGAACCAAACTGCTTCTCAAATTACAAAAAGATGAAGGCAAATGAAGGTGTAATATTCCGGCTCTCACTGAGCACAGGAAACCGGACAGACTTCCACAGCATCACAGACTTATGAGACGTAGCAACACGCCTCTGCTCCCCACTGTTAGGCGCCACTGATGACTTAGCTGTGTAGCCGATACGTGCAGCTGGGCACCTAGACAGGTGAGTGGCACGTGGCTCTCTCTTTCAGGAAGTTTGTATCTGGGTTTGAGGGGTTTCAAGGTCTTTTTAACTTGCTGAATTTCGGGCAAATTACTCTCTAAACATGTATTCTTATTTTTGCCAAATCCTACTTACTCTTAAGGAGGAGGCTTGGAAAAGTTCAGAATTACTGTAGGGTATTAACTTTATACCAGGATTTCATGCCATGTTTAATATGTTCCAGGGTAGATAGAGTTGCTCCTGTTACTATGGATTTAATTTAGAAAGATCAGGGGTCACTGGGCCAAAGGCACCAATTCCTATCTTTCACTGAAACATTTCTGCAGAAGAACACCAAGACTCTAACCCTCAGGTGAAATGAACCTTTGAAAAGAAGGACGTCAAAAGAGAAGGATTCCCAGCAGCGGTGTTGGTCGTTCCCTGCCTGGTCACAGGTGTGACAGCTGCTGTGTGGACAGCACTTGCAGAGGGAGTTCAAGGCACTTTCTCCCAGGAGCAGCCTTCTTCACGTGATGGTCAAGATCAAACACCAAGCTTCATTTGCTTTAATGTTCTCTTTGTAGTCATTGATAAACTTTGTTACTCTTAGCTTTGAAAACTATTCCTTCTTCCTCTATTTTCTACCTTAGAAAAGGCTTCAGTTTGCTAGATTTGTAGTAGCAACGAGTCTGGCACCTCAGGATGTAATTTTATATCCATAGTGTCAACAGCAGAGATAACTTTTCAGAATCTTCTCTGATATCCAGAAATACCATAAACTCCTTAGGATTCTATGGAATAACCAGATTTTTACCTAAGTGCCAATTTACTCTACAATGGACTGCAATAGCTACTACCATCGCCCATAACCCTGAAAGAGATTTGTTGTGCTACTAAAAAGAGAACTCCGGGGAGATATTCATGGGCAATTAGGTGCAGCTTTTAAAATCCAACATGTATTTCATTTAACTTCATCTCTCATAATTGTATAGACTTCCACTGAGTACTTCAATGAAGATGATGGGGTGGCATTAATGAAAGGATCTGAGACCATCTTGCCTCCAAAATCATGTACGGAAAGGTCTAGACCAGGGGTTTCCAACTCATGGCCCATGGGGCTTACACACCTCAGGATGGCTATGAACTTGGCCCAACACAAAATTGTAAATTTCCTTAAAACATTATGAAATTTTTTGCGTGATTATATGTCACAATGTACTTAACATGTGGCCCAAGACAACTCTTCTTCTTCCAGCGTGGCCCAGAGACACCAAAAGTTTGGGCACCCCTGGTCTAGACGTTAAATTTGCTCATGTGACAACATACAAGCAACAATAGTAAAATAAAATGGCAGGGCTCAGGCCTTAAGCTCCCCTGACCACATCACTGGAAGTGGATGCTAGTTGCAATAAAAAATACTGAAAAGCTAAATGTCTTTGCAAAGATAACCACAAGTAGCCTGGCCCACATTTCTCCAATTCCCTTGCACCAGCTTGTCCTCACATAAGCCCCTTCCTTTGCCAACTTGCCTCTGAAGTCCCAGCGTCCCTTGAGGCTAAGGTTAGTTACATGTGTTTCCACAATGACAAAGTCAACTCTAAATATCATCTTTCCTTTGCTATAATTTAAACCTAAGGAATGTGTGACTAGGCGTGGGAATGAGGATAGACTTATTTTTATTTCTAAATTTTATTTAGAAAATAGATAGTTCAACTAGATTAGTATTAATCCATGACAGCAGTACAACATCGTCATTACTCTAAAAGAGAAGAGACAGACTTGAGGTAAGGGGAGTGGGGGAAAGTCTTGGGACAGTTCGTGATGATGTTGCTCTAATGAACCATCTGGACGCCCAGTGTTTTCCTCTTCTGACCATATATACAGTGTCCCAGAATGTTTTTTCCCAATCTTTGTCCCCCACTCTTTCTTCTTTTCTTTCTCATCTCTCCATTGTCCTCCACTGCCCACACTTAGTGAAGTTTGAATAAAAGAAGACTGAGAAATATTCCATTCTCAAGGCCCTGGTTTTATCTTTCAGTATAAACCTTGGACCTCTCCAAAGGGCACGGAGTGTGGAGAAGCTGCTAGCGTTTCCATCTCTGAAGTACATTCCTGAACATGTTCACATTCACACTTTCAGATGCTTACCAAATACCCCACGGGGTCCGTGGAGGGAGACATATACATGCTGCTTTCTCCGAGGGACTCATTGTCTCACGTCCCTTCCATGAAACGAAAACCAGGACTAAAGTAAGGATCAAACCGACAAATGACAACACAACAGAGTGTGGATGATTTCTGATGTCTTCATCCCCCAGTATCACACCTCGCCATGCCAACATCTAGTACCTTCAAGTCTGGGGGACACAATGGGTGGGCAGATGGATGAATTCATGAACGGTTGCTCTTGATTTGGATTCAAAGTCCTTAGCACAGCATTATGGGTCTTCCAAACAGGGAGCCTGAGCTGTCAGAGAAATGGTGTAGAAAATCTGAGTTTTCTGCTGGCAAATTGTATATGTAACATAGTTTATATCTATACACTTATATACACACATACTTTTTATACACACATATATAAATATGCATGTGCATTTATATTCGCATAGCTTCAAACTCTCCATAGCAGACGGAACCAGTTCAGTTCCTTAACTTTTCAGCAGTTTTAGGTGACTTTGTCCAGTAAGGAAAAGCTAACATCATAGCTGGGACTCAGCTCTGGCCCCTGGACACACGATGCAATGTCTTCACTTCTGGATGTTTTACTTTACACTTCTAGGTATATTTTCTTCTTCCTTCATTACTGAACATATTTGAGATAATGTAATAGTTATCACTTTCCTAACTTGGCCCCAGGAAGCTGGCCACTGATGTCCTCAAAGGCATGCAGACAACATAGGATCAGAATTTGTCGTAACGGAAGAAGTGAAAAATTAAGGCCGGTGGGTGGAACAGCTTCATGTTTCCACAAGTCTGAATAAAGTTGGTCTTTGCTATGTCTCAAAAGGATTCAGTGTAGAATGTACAGAAAGAAGCGTCTGTCCATTGAGACATGGGAATCGCTGGAATCACATAGACTTTTCCCAACCAGCTACAGAAGCTAAGAAGAGAACATCACGTAGATCTACTGAAATATATCCATAAGGTGGTTATTACAATGTTAACAAAATTCAAGGAGCCAAAGCGTCAGTGGTCACAATGGGCAGGAGGGCACTGAAACAGCCTGAACTCACACGCACTTAACCCCAACTTCACAGAAGAATTAAATAAAAGGTAAAGTTGTTTAATTTAGTTGTTTAATTTAGTTAGGTCTACCTCAGTTGTGTCGACCTAACCCTGTAGTATCCAGATGTGTTGACATCTAGGCCAAAATGATGGCCCGTGACTGTCTTCCTGAGTCTTGGTCACCAGGCAGTGTCCTGTCCCGATACCAGGGTTCTTGTTCTTCTCCTGAGTTTCTAGCCAAGTTGGAGTCTCTGTTTGTCTTAGGTGCCCCCGTGTGAGAGGTCAAGCAGTTATGCTTCCAGGTGAAAACTAATGCTCACTTAAGAGGTTAATTAAAAAAGAGAAAGGCCCAAATGTGTTTACTCTGCTTGTCTACCGCCCACCCTCTGTGATTAAAGAAATCTGTCTCTCCCACACAGCTTGCTTCCTGAGCAGCCATGGATGATAAGGCGGCCCCCACTCCACGTGCCCACTCTTCCCCGCTCACCACAATTGATTAGACCAGCGATGGCTACCTGATCCACAGGCTGGCCAACCTGGAGAAACGAAGCACACCAACGATTGGTTTAGCCAGTTAGATTTCCAGGTTTTATAGCAGAGAAGCTGGGATATTCCAGACAGGTGGAAAGTGACAGAGTATTGCTAATGCAAAGCACCAGGGGGACAGTCTTCGAAGCCCTGTTTGTAGGCCTTTGGAGACTCCTTCCATCCAGAAGTACCTTTTGTCTCTAACATTGAGCCCTTGCACTTCTGCAGATTTTGTCCACTTTCCACTCCATGGCAGTTCTTGCGGTGAGCTTCCCCTTGTCCGAGCTAGCCCGAATGGTTCTCTCTGGTTTCCAAACCAAATGACCCCTGGTTAGCACAATGACAAAGAAAATATCTCACAAAATTCTCCTCATGATCCTATGACTAAACTCTGGCTCTGCCAGTGAGCCCTGACGTTCCTGAAATTGTCCTTCTGCTCAGATCATAGCCCTTAGAACATAGGACCCCCCCCCCCAGAGACCACTGTGTCCTGCCTCAAACTCCTCCCACGGACTCTCACCATGGCCCCTTCCTCCTGCTGCACACTGTGGAGGAAGCCTCTCTCAGAGCAGCCTGATACGACCTGGCACCACGCGGGTCTTCATGCTTCACCTGAGCCGAATCTTCGATTTGTCTGAGAGGACGGGCAGTCTTGTAACTGATTTTTCTTCAGCCCTCACCTTTTGCCACTTTTCCAGTATATTCTTAAACATCAGAGATAGAGATGCTTGGAAATTGTTTTTTATGGACCTTATTCCCGAGATCTTTGAGTCCATGAGCTGAGATGGACCCCAGAAATCTACCTTTTATCCGGCTCTCAGGCAGAGCTGGTATAAGTGGTCCTTGAACCAACTTTGGGAAACATGGCTCAGAAACACTGGTTCCCAAATCCAGTAGGAAACCAATGAATTAGACTAACCCCCCGGGCAGCATTGGAAAGGATCTCTATTTGGGCCATATCTGTGGATATTCTGGCTCAGTTCTTCTGAAGAAGAGGACAAAATCATGCTAAAGGACCTGTTTACAGGAGGTGGGGTTGCTTGAGGCGAACCTGCCAGGGTGGACTGTTTGTACCCGAAGCATCTGCTGTGCTTGCTGCACGTGGCCTTGCACATCTCTAGGCACAGTGGTCACAAGTCCCGGCAGGAAGGGTGGGGTCTGTTCATTCGAAAAGCTCCTCAGGTGAAACCTAAGGTGTTCCTGCCTTTCCCTTCTTCTGGTCACTGGTCAGGACTGAAGCGTGAGTGTGATAGCGTTTCCCAGATTGTTCCCAAACCGGAAAATGCGGCACTTGGCCATCTGCAAACCTTGTGAGAAAACCCTGAACTGAGTTGCACTCTCTCATTTCTTGAGGTATCCACCTGGATCCTCAGACAAGTTTCCATTTAAGGGTGCTATGGACATGAGGAATGTGTAGGTAGCCCTGTCTGGTTTGGAAGGATGCGTCAGTCTTTCACAGGAGTCTCTGGGGAGGGTACCAACTTATTGTGCTCTTGTGGTCTCTCTTCTTCTGCCCAAATGCCAGCAGAGCCAGAAAGGGTTGTTGGGCAGGGGTTGGAGCACGTACTTTCTCAGAGAAGATTATGCCTGGTCAACTATTGCTAGTTTTACTTTCTTTCTTTTTTCTTTTTTTCTGAACTATTTTAGGAAACCAACAACACAAATTGCCCGTCAGGTTTTCATAAATTTCGAATGGTCTCACCTTCCAAAGAGCATATGATTTATAGGACACTTATCTCCTCATGCATAAATCACCCCAGATAAATTTTTTCTGTATGTCTCTCCCTCCCAAGAAGCTCCAAAGCCTGCTCAAGTTAGTGAAAGGAAATAGACATTAGAGCAACAATAAATGAAACAGAGAACAAAAAACAATAGAAGAAGTCAATGTCATTGAGGATTGGTTTTCTAAAGAAATAAACAATATTGACAAAACCTTGGCTAGACCGGTAAAAAAAAAAAAAAAACAAAACAGAGAAACTCAAATAAAGAACACCAGAAAGGAAAGAGGACACAGTGTGCAGATACCATGGAGCAGACCACGTTAGCAGAATGAAGAATAAAAAGCATATGGTCATTTTAATAGATGAAGAAAAAGCATTTGACAAAATTCAATATGTGTTCAAAAATCTCTCCACAAGGGAGGATAACTTGCCACTTGTGACAACGTGGATGAAACAGGAGAACGTTATGCTAAGTGACATAGCCTGACACAGAAGGACAGCTACTACATGATGCAACTTCTCTGTGGAATCCAAACTAGTGGCACCAAGAGTGGCAGAGAGTAGAATGGTAGTTCGGGGAGCGGAGGGGGCGGGCATGCAGGGGGTGGTTAGTCCATAGCCCCTGAGTTTGGGTTCTACAAGGTGAGTAAATGCTAGAAGTGTCCTGAAGAGCATCATACCCAGAGTTACCAATGCTGGATTCAACTCCCAAGAATTTGCTAAGAGAATAGATCATATGTTAAATGTTCTTATCACCCACCAAAAACAATAAGAAATAAAAAGTCCCGGAAGAAACTTTTGGAGGTGATAAATATTTTAATGGCACAGATTGTGACAATGGTTTCACAGGTCTATACTTACCTCTCAACTCATCACATTTACACACTAAATGTGTGTAGCTTCTCGTATGTCAGTCACCTGCCTCAATGAAGTGGTTTAACAGATGAAATACTGCATTTCACTGTGTATGATATGCACTTTTCTGCTCCTGTTTTTGAGGAAAAAATTAAAATGTGCATTATACACGGGTATAATGAAACATACCATGGGTATAATCCTGTGTGTTATGTGTATAAAAACATAGGTGTGCATTATACACAGGAGCATGTTACACATGGCAAAATATGGCAAATAAAAGTTAAAAAAAGAAACTAGACTCTTTAACTCTGAAAACACTAATTAACTAATTATTTCTAAGTTTGTCAATTAACACTCATCTGCATGGTTTGAAAACATGGTGTTTTTAGGCTATAATGTGAGAATGAAATTTTTCATCAAAGTTTTTTCTTGGTCACAGAATTTTTTCCCTTCATGATTAAAATAAATGTAACAGAAAGGTGAAGGATGAGGAAAGAGTGAAGAGATGTTTGAAGCAGCAGAGCGAGCCAAAGAACTGTGTGTACTAACTGTTTCTATTTAGGGTAAATGTACTAATTGTAAGTGTGTATTTCCAGTCTTTTCCCTCAGATTTCAATAGAGTTCCTATCCTGGAGAGGACTGTCTTTATTTATAAAACTACCACGGGATCGCCGAAGTGTGGTCAGGGTCTGGAGGAAGACACAGGACAGTGGCCGGGATAAGCAGTGAGTGAGGACAGGGATTGTGGGGGGAGGGAAAGGAGCAGCATGGCCGGTGACTAGATCCCAGGAGAAGCGTTTCTTCTCAGTGAGAAATTCCCGCTGTTAGAATGGCAGAAGGACACTGAAGAATGGAAATACATTAATATTAAATTCAAAGTGTTGGTGGGAAGCCTAACCCCTCCCATGTCCAAAGTCTTCATTAAAATCTGTCACCATGGTGTGGGTCCCCACAATGTGAGCCATTGCATGGAAAAGGGATCATAGTTGAGGACAAAGCAAGATAATTTTCAAATTCAGTGCATTTATCAAAAGCAGGGACTCAGGACCAAGTGACTCCCAGAAACATGACCTTTCTCTCCTTCAAGGGGCCCCTGGAGAGAGTAGGAGGGAAGTCGAGTCTCTCACGCACATGTGATTGGGCTTGTTTCATCTGAATCTTAAATTATAAGGTAGTATCAGGGGTTCGGTTTTCCCTGGGCATCACCAGTTTTCTTCTCCCCTTTCCCTGTGCTCAACATTCTCTAAATCTCATTCTTCTAGTCCCACTCCCTCCATCTAAGAATTTCTGTGCAAAAATGTGCAAATTTGATATTTGGGGTACATGCCAACAATGGACGTAGCAGTTAGTAAAATCTCGTTTCACAAGGTCCCAACAATATCAATTCACTTTCATTCTGTACATTTAGTAATAGGAGAGAGAGAATTCTCCAAAGTAAAGATATAAAAGCCAGAGATTTTATTGGAAAAGCAATTCTTGCCACTGGATGCCATGCTCTGTGCAAAACCCTGGAGAAAGAGGCATGAGCGTGATGCGTCTGATTTCTAGACACGGAAAGTTCACCAGCCAGAATGTTCCAGAAACACTCATCCTGCTGTAGGCATCTTCAAACCCGAATTGCAACCGACACACCCAAGTCCCATCCATCAAGACGACAACTCACTTTTATATTTACTAAGATGGAAAAATAGTTAAGGGCATTTAACTCAAAGAAAATTGAAAAAAAAAAAAAAAAGACACCTCTTTAGAGATAGTCTCAACTCTAACGATTCCACTCCAGGATTCTTCAATTGAAGTTTTACCAAACACATGTTTTAATATTTGTTAGAATTGTGAAGGAAAGATGAAGAGTTCGGTGGTGTTTCAAATTACTTCACGTAAGACTGGCTGCTTAACTAGTGACAGCCAGCGCGAGATGACCCTGCAGGGCCCACAGTTAACAACACGGGATTGCCCTCCAAAGAATTTTCTAAGAGAATAGATCATATGTTATATGTGGAAAATGTGGTAAATAAAAGTAAAAAAAAAAGGATTTTTTCCAATTCTTAAGAATTTTAAAGAGGGACAGCAGAGTACTTAGGCCATTGAATAGCCCTTCTAAGCACAGGGCTCTGGAGGACAGCAGGGGTCCCGTCACCGTGGAGCCAGCTGGCTCTCCAAGCTCACAATCCACTTAAGCTGTTCCAGAATTCTGCTTCCTATTTAACGAAGAACACCCAATGGCGGGGAGACTAGACTGCCAACTAAGAAAGCAAGTAAGGCTATTTTATCACAGTGTCACTTAAGAACTTGATGTGGAAACTTACATTATACTATTAATTTTTTCACCTAATATTTACAATGGTTAATTACCAAAAATTTCCTCAAGTTAGATCAGTCCTAGATTCCATGGGTATGTATGATTTTAAGGTTTAAAGGGTTATCAGTGTGCAGGCATTTACTTTACAGAAGGCATAAATCATCAAACTGTTTCCTGGATGCAAATGATTTAAGATATATTTTACTTTCTACCAAAAGAAAATTATTTCATAAATGGCAGTTTATCAGACAAGATTTTTAGCCATAAGAAGCCATCTTATAAGATGAGGTGCTTTTCAACAAACAGGTTTCCTTTCATTAATTATGGGCAATTTACTTTCTAATCAGATATAAGTAAAAAGACAGGAAATAAGCTGTATTTCAGTTCTTACATTTTCTCATTTTAATTAGTCCCTATTATGTGGTTTGTCCAAATTAGCCCTTCCATAAATAATTTATTTCCTACTGCTCAGGGCTTCAGTTGCTTCATCTCAAAAATGAGAAGTTTCAGCTAAATGCGTTTTGAATGCTCTCTGAGCCCTAATTAAATTTAGCGTTACTTATTGGTAACACATTGCCTACAAATTCCTGTGTGGGCACCTCAGGATGGGAGACGGAGTGAGCCTTGGCTGCCAAGCATGGCCAGTGTGCCGTCCAGAGGGAAGGCAAGGCAAGCGAGTCCATAAATAACTGTCACCTCAGACAGCTCCAAAGTTCTGAATCTTCAACTCTAACAACAACAACAAAATCTTAGCACAGAAGCACAGAAACCCTTAAGGTTTGGGTATGACCTAAGAAAAACGGACTGAGCGCAGCGAACACAAACCAAGCTCCTTAAACTTTGGGGGTGGATGCCGGAGGCCCGAGTGAGTTCCGAGCCTCTTTGATGGCCGGTTCTTTGTGGGTCCCGCTGCTGTGCCGCCCCACATACATGCCCAGGGTCCTGTTTGCCCCCCAACAGCTCTTCCTCCTCCCTCTTAGGGCGTGTGGATTGATTGTAAACATGGGCACAATCTCAGACCACATTTATCTTCACCACTGACGGTTACAGCAAAGTGGCCGTGAGGCAAAACTCTGACTCCCTTAACCCACTTGTTCTGTGTCCTGGGAAATTTTATTTTGGTCACAGCCTTTTCAACATTACATGGCTTTCATCTCACATATTTGGCTGATTGAATCAAGGTTATAGCATGTTATTCATCTTTTAATAAACAATGGAAATCAGGAAGATTAAAGAATGACAGCTTGAAATAGAGCATAAACTACAACCAAAGCAATAGAAATTGCATTAACATGGCTTTAATATGATTTTCAAAGGTCTCCAGTCTGGAGCTCAAGCCCAGTTTCCCGGCTGCTTTAACATGAGACCAAGGATCTTAAAGGATGTACCTGAGGACAGGCCGTGAGCCTCCTCATGTTCCCACACACAATTTGCCGACTGCAAGACCGAGCTTATATGGATCCTGTCTCCAGCCTGGTTCAATGAACAGTGGCCTCCAAATAATTTCTTACTAAAGTACAAACCAAGAGTTTACCAACAATGTGGATTCTGCATTCTTTATACATTGTTTTCTTAAGATACAACTCTGGTGGGGGGAGGTCTTTTCTTTTGGGGGGGGTAGGTTTGTTGTTGTTGTTCTTGAAGGTGTATCAGAAAGGATCAAGCAATATGGGGCATTCGATCTTGGGTCTGCAGAACCACCTGTGCGGGCTGCAGGAGAGCATCTGCCCTTGCTCACACCTGCCCTTGAAGCTGGCTTCAGCACTTCCCCACGTTCATGTCTATGAACTCAGTCAGTGTATTCTAAGGCATCATTAAGCGGTATATATATTTTACTGAAGATTAGGGGAAACATGTGGGGCAAGTAGATTCATGTTAAACTCCATAGACCAAGCAGTCAATGAACATCTCATTCAAAGTACCTTTTCTGCATTCAGTCCCCTTGTGGCTTCATACCAACTCAAAGTCTTCTCACTCGGATGCTTTTGCTCATTTTCCAGCCTAAATCTGTTCTGCCTCACAGTCCTCCAACAGTCCAACCCTAGATAGCTCACCCTCCCGATGCACACACAGCCCACTGGGAGCGGCAGTCTCATTTTTGCCCCAACATTTCTTTCTCAGTGGTGCTGTGGGCTTGACCAACCTTCTGTAACCCACCAGTACTTGGGGCGATAGATTTGTTTCCAAAACACTACCTGTACAAGCAGAAAGATGGGAAACAGTGTTTGCATGCTTGCTCTGATGAACAAAAATGTCATGTAGAGTTCGAGACTCGCTTCATTTCTCAGTGCTACAGATTCCCCACATCTCTGAACATCTGCGGAACATTTTGGGGCTGTTAAACATTGTGGTAACGTGAAGATACAATGTGTTATCCTCCTTCCCTCCTGGCCTGAAAGCAGAAAAGCAGTCGGGACATGAGCCTGTGCTATTTGGCCACAGTTAACAGTGTACCGTGTTCATACTGCACAGATGAAAGGATCTCCTTTTCCTGTGACTTGTGCACAAGATGGGCCTCTTCTACCAAAGCTGCAGGAGTCCGCACTCCACCAAAAACATGTGGCTGTCTTCTTCACCTGGCTGCAGGGATCTCCATTCTGGCAAAGCTGCGTGGTTCCTCCCTTTCACCTGGGAAAGAGGGGGTCCACACCCTGCCAATACCGCGTGGCTCCCTCTTTCACCTCACCAACAGGGGGTCCTCACTCTGCTGAAACCGCGTGGCTCTCTCCCAATGGCTGCCGTGCCTGGCTCTTAAATCCCAGCACCCATCTTCCTCTGTACCCCTATTTCCGACTCCTCCCAAAATCAGTTACACCTGCCAGTATTCTGTATTAATACAAGTTTACTGGGCTGCCATCGTTAGTCTGGGCAGTATTCATCCCATGTCCTCGAGCCAATCTTCTCCAAGCCCCTACGCAAGCGCTGTAACTTGGGGGGACCTGCCCCCAGTTACATCTTGGGGGGAAGTGACTTCATCCCCCTAGCTCCAAGCCTGGCCACAGCCATTTAACATATCCAAGTGACCGCCAGAGGCTATAGATATGTTAAAATGGGTTTTTTCCTCTTTCCGGGGCTGGGGCGATATCACTCTCACAATTAGTGTCATTTCCTTGTGATGACTCCCAAGCAAAACAGTGACCAAGGTGAATGCCTGTGCTTTGGATAGACCAAAATGACCTGTGGCAAGACCGCTTCTCATCTAACACCCTGCCGAATGATCTACACACCGCGTGAAATCAGCCATCCTCTGGGAAGAAGGGTCGATACTCGAGTTTCTGTCCCTTATCCTACTTTGAAGACCGAAACTGGTAGTATTGCCTTCTTTGCTTCTATGCACTAGATCACTGTAGCATCAACCCTTACTTGGATTTATTTTATCAAATGCATGTTTGGCCTTACCGTGTCATTTCAGCCACCCAGACATCCAGTCCTCCATTCACACGATCACGGACTAGCTCTTCTTTGCAAGGCGCCTGGTATTCTAGGGGTTAGAAACATAAATAAGGTAATTCCTCATCATCATTACATTCACATTTAATCAGGGAAGATACAGAAAACAAAACAACTATAAACAATGAAGACAAAGTGGTTGACAGAGAGGTCGTTTCTTGCCTGGGGGAAGCTAGGGAACCGGAATGACCTTTTAAGAATCCAATCTGATCGTGTCTCTCCTCTATTTAAATCCCTCTAATGGTTCCCTAACACATTCAGAATAAAAAACGAACTGTGAGCCTTTCAAACCAGCCTCCAGCCTTTTAGCCAGTTTCAAATTCTGTCTTCCTTATCGACTACGCCCCAGTCACACGGGACTTCAACTCTGAGGGGAGGTACCATGTAGATTTTTTTTTTAATTAAATTGCTTCGAGGCTGCATGTCTTGTGTTTACTGTGTCAAAGGAATCCCTCCCATAACAAGTCAAAAACAGTGGAACCACAGCAGTGTGGTAAAGAATTAATGTCCCTAACAATGGGGGGTTGGAGAAGCAGGCAGGGTTTATACCGTGAATTTTCATCTCATCCATAGCATTTATACTTGGGTTTGCAAGTGACATTGTCCCACAGTGGCCCAGAACTCAAAATTAGGAAAGAGTGCTAAAAAACCCTTTTCTGATTATGTGTTTTTAGGAACTTTTATGGCTTCATAAATGAAAGAACACTTTTAAATGTAAAGTAATAATAATAATAGACACTAACATTTATTGAATATTTTGATATATATATATGCCAAATACTAATGCTCTTTTCTTTACACATATCTTTTAAGTTAATTCCTCAAAAACCCATAAAATAGTACTATTACTGTAATTATCTTGTAGATGAGAAAGTAAATACTTAGAGGGATAAATATCTTACAAAGAAAATAATTTGCTAACTAGAGTGAGCTTTTAACGGTGTAGCGCATATCACTTAATGTCAGTGTGACACACAGTTGTTAAACCACGGTAAAGCTTTCTGATTATTACTCCAGGCTGTGGCTGCAGCTGCAGCACTGTCTGAAGACCAAGGAGCACGCGACTACTGCAGACAATCGTGTGTCTGTAGGCTCGGGCCCAGAGAGGAACATGGCAAGGAACACACAGCCAAATTATTTCAATAGGTGAAAATTGTGCCTTTGATTTTTTACAAATTTAATGAAATATGAATATATATTTTGGCAACTTCTAAAAAGGCATTAGAAAATAAATACTGTTGCTTTAAATAATAATATGATAAAAATTCAATAATCTGCAATGTTTTCAAATCTCAACATTTCCTCAGGGGCTCCTTTGGTTGGGACCATCACTGATTGGGACAATCACTGGTTGGGACCAGCGAGAGGGTCCAAATCCTAGGGGACATTTCTTCTCCTAGTTACAGGGTGGACGATCCTCCGGGGGTGCTTGAGAATCTGATTATGGAGCATGACTTAGATGGGGCTCCTGAATTGACATTTCAGCCAATATTAAGTGACTTAATATACTGATCATGGAGAGCATTTTGAAAAACTGTATTCCAGGACATACTCAAAAGTACTTCTTTGCTAAGGGGGGGAAAAAACAACAATCAAGCAACATCTTAATTGATTAAAGGAATAGAAAAACAAGGATAGAAAACTTGCCTGTTTGACAGAGTAGGGTTGCTAGACTTAGCAAATGAAAATACAGGACATCCAGTTAGATTTGAATTTCAGATAAATAATAAATAACATTTTACTAACATGGCCCACTAAATACTTCGGAGGTGCTTATAGTAAAAAAAAAAAATGATTACTGTTTAACTAAAATGTAAAGTTAACTAGGTATCTGGTCTTTATTGGCAAACTTATTACAGAGAAGCCAACCAAGTTCCCATTCAGTGAGTTTGAAGATTGGGCTTCCATTTGCACTCAGGCCTGACTGGACCTTGTAAAGGGGAATGAGAGCATCTTTTTTATTACAAAAAAAAAAATTAAGTCCAAAAATAAAACAAAACAAAAAGCAAGCAGGAGACATGGTGCAAGTTGGGGGTGGCTCGGTCTGGCAAAAGGTGTCAGAATTAGACACACCAGCCTGCCCTCTGTCACCTAGGAGATGATCCAGTCCCTGAGCCACTCAGAGCTGCTTCCCACCCTCAGGAAGATACCAGAACTGCTCCCAAAGGAGAAGTCCTGGGCACTGTTCAGATGGTAAATTTGAAAGAGATTTACTTGCTGATTAAAATAAAATCCCATTTGCCTTGATATCTATCCAACTTCCAGCCATTTCAGCTGCCCATTAAACAGTCCCCTTCAGTCATGAAGGGGAAAGGTGTAGAAAAGCTGGTGCTGGCTGGCATGTGTTCCACAGCTTTGGCACAGAATTGTGGGTAAGCTACCCTCCTTGTCTTTGGAAGTGTAATTATCATTTGTTCTGTCCTTTGGGTTAGATAGAGCAGGGAGGGTGTCGGCTGACTGAGATTCCGGTGCACTGGGAAACTGTTAGAATAGAAAATCCTACAAACTAAAACCATCCTGGGAGGTGGGGCCGGGAGCGTGAAGCCCTCTGCCCTTTAAGGCGCCTGGAGGATGCCCCTGCCTTATGGTGACACAGACCTTCAGCAATGAAGAAATAGCTACCCGCACTCTCAGGCTTCCCAGGGGCTGGCTGAGACCTCATCTTCCAATGCAACCTCCCACTCCTCTCCTTGATGGATGTGAGCAGGGAGGGAGGCTGAGGTGCTATGTGAGGTCCCAGCCTTGATGCCTTGCCTTTCACATGACAGCAACTCACTGGTCTTACCTGGCCCGGTCCCCAGCTACCACAGCCCTCAGCTGCTGTTGAAAGTGTCTCTTGAAGACCCTAGGCAGCTTCAAGTAGCTTGTCACCACTTTCTCTCTCTGTCTCATGGCATCTTTGCAGGTGTCTACTAGCTGCCATAACTAGCCCAGGCTGAGTGGCTTGGCCAATAGGAGTCTACCACATCCCAGCGCTGGAGCCTGCAGGTCTGACCTGCGTCAGCAGGCCCACGCTTCCCTGAAGGCACAGAGCAGAGCCATGTCCAGGCGCCTGGCTGCTGCATGCCATCTCTGGTGTTCCTTGACTTCTGTGTCACCCTGATCTCTGCCTCCACAATCACATGATGTTCTTCTTGTGCAAGCATCTGACTCCAAACCTCTCCTTCTCAGTGGACCCTGGTCATGTTGAATTAGGAGCCCCCCTACTCCACTAGGACCTCACTGTAACTAATTATACCACAACGACTCTATTTCCAAATAAGGTCACATCTGGGGTCCTGGGGTTTAGGACTTTGACACAGGAGTTTGGGGTGGGATGGGGTACAATTTAATCTATAGCATTGGGGTTCATGAGAAATGCAAATACGAGTGCCTCCTGAAACCCTAACATGGTGTAAAACACTTCTGAGGACAGGGAAGAGAGCCTTCTCTGTTCTCCTGACATTTCTACAAAGAAAGAAATTTTCACCACTATCCCTACACAGTTGAGTGTTGAAGGAAATCTCGTCCAGGGTGAGAGATGAATAGATCATAAGAAGCAATAAAGATTCTCATATGGAAAAATGAAATTTTGAATACAAGATTATGTATGACAGTGCATATGCCTATAAAAGGGGCAAGTGAACATTGCAACCGAGCAGCAGGTCCCGCTCCTGAATGGTCACTTCCAGCGTCCCTCTAACTGCGGACGCTTACTGGGCATCGGACTCTGTCTAAGCACTTTGTGTTCTCTTATCCAGACAACTCTATGGGCAGTATTGCTATGCCCATCTTAGAAATGAAACAATGTCACAGAGGCTCAGACACTTCAAGAACTGAAGTCACCCAGCCAGATCGGGATAACCATAATACCATAATCAATTTAAAAAATTTTTTCACCCAGCCAGAAGGCATTGCAGCTGGCAGCCAAATCTGGGTGTCTGAGTGTGAAATCTAGGTGCCGCCCGAGTGGGCTTAGAGTGGGCAGGGAGGAGTGACAGAGAGGGAGAGAGACGGGGGGGACAGGCCTGAGAGACGTTATCACAAAAAGGATCGGGAGGTTTGGACACTGGCTAGATTTGAGAGGGAAGAGAGAGTTAGCTTTGTCAGGGTTCACTCTGAGGTTTTGAACTTGTGTGACTGGAGAATGCTGATAACTTTGACGACAGTGAGAAAGTCCAGAGAGGGAGCAACTGGGGGCAAGCGAGAGGAAGGGTAGGGGTGAGCTCAGTTTCAGCCGTGCCCGGCTTGGATCGCATCCTCCCGGGAAGAACAGCCAGGGAGGGAGACCGCAGTGCCAGCAACCCAGTAATCCGTGGGCACAGATGCAGAGGAAAAGCCGAGTGTTGCAACAGACCCAGGAGGAGCTGGACGGAGCGAGAAACATCAGGTTTAAATTTTCCCTGTTCGAATTTTTTAAACTTTTTCTCACAAGAAGCCACTTTAGTTGTGTTTACTGCCGATTGGTGAGAGGGTGGGGTGTGAACTGTTTGTTCACCACTTTCCAGTTCAAGTCCAGTCTTTCGAGACTGGTTATCTCCCCACTTTTTTCCTCAAGGCAAAACAACTTAAATTGCAAAGTATCCAAGAAAAATAAACCTCTACTCCTTATGCATTTCCATTAAAGTCTGCCTTATTCACTAAGAATCGGGGAAGTCTTTTTCGTGGTTTGTTGTGTGATGGTAGGTGCTTAGTATCATTCCTTTTTCAGTGCGCTAGTTGTAAAGGAAATCTTTGACCCTAAAGGGATCCTGTGAATTTGGGAACACAGGCCAACCCAGGTCTCCAGCATAAAAGTTTTATGTAATAACTATATCCACGTACATACATTTTAAATTACTTCAAATTCATAAGTGGAGAAGACAGTATCAGATGACTGATTCCTCACAGTGTAACTTCTATGACTCACCACAGAATGAATCATGAACTTAAAAATGCTGAGAACAGTGACACCGCCACACTTAGAGCATCTCGTCTCCTCTCGTCCACACTCACAAGCGTGCGTGAATGGAGACTTTCTGCGTGATTTGTCCTTTATATCTGTCCTTCCTCCCCTCCAATAGCATGATAATTAAGACCTGATTTGTCTCATTTGTTTTGCTTTAGTGGGTACAGTGCAATAATGTAAAATAACCATGTTGAAGGAGATTCTTGCTGACTCTTTGTTGATTACCACTCCCTAATAACCCTGAGTAGGTAATGGTTGTTTCAGCTTTAGAACCAAGTGTCTACACATGGGAGGGACAGAAGTCCATCTGTCCCAGCTGTTGTCAAGCCGGGGTCTTAAAGGTGGTCTCCAAACCAGCAGCGTCTGTCCTCAGTGCTTGGTGAACTTGGTCGAAATGCAAATTCCTAGAACTACTACCTCAGCCACTAAGACGAAAGGAGGGACCAAGCCCCGAAACCTTCGTGTGAAGGCGCCCCTCGGGGAAATCTGAAGTGCACTACAGTTTGAGAACCGCTGCAATAGAGTAACTGAACCTCCTCAGCATAAAATGAAGTGCCATTCTTGACAGAACAAAATTAATGTTTCCCAAATTTCATCAGAAGGGCCTGGATTTCCTCAGAAGGGTGCTTGGTGTTTGTTTTGCTATTTTGTTTTGTTTTGCTCTTTAGAATAAATGATGTTTTTGCCTCTGCAATAAGTTAAGTAACTGGGCAAATCTCTTGACCCCTCTGGGTCTTATTTTCCTCATTTATAAAATTAGAACTTCAAACTATATGAGCTCCGCGGTCCGTTCCCAATTTTAATAGTTGGCATTCTCATTTTTGCTACATCAATCTCTCTATGGCTCATGGCATTTGTTTCTGAGGAGGCAGACCAGAATCAGTGTCTTAAGGTGATGTCAGCAGGTGCGCATGGCAATGAAACCTACTTCCTTGTCTCCTTAGGTAGCAGTCTATCAAGGCTATTTTGTACAAAAATAATAACTAAATCACATCATGGTAGAGGAGTGATGCTCACAAACTTTTTCTGTAAAAGGCCAAGTAATAAATATTTCAGGGTTTGGTGACCACTGGTCTGGTTGCAACTACTTGGTCCTCCCAGCCATGCAAAACCAACCCTGAACAATAGATGAAGGAGCCTGGTTCAAGTTCCGTGAACACTTCACTTCTAAAAACAATGGCAGGCTGGTGTAGCCCATGGGCCTCAGTTTGCCAACCTGTGCTTTACAAAGCTTCTCTCTTTCAAAATTAAAATAAACAATTCAATCATTTCCCAGTTGACTGCTTAGTCATTAATCAGGTATTTAATTGCCAATCCACTGTCAATCCATTAAGTGATTGCAACCACCAGAAGCACCCACAAAATACCTAATGTCCCTGTTTTGCTTTGTTGGTTGTTCTGTAAATAACTAGTCAAAGCAGAGTGAGTGTTGGATGGACCAGGCTGAGCCTATTTCTCCACCTTAGACTCCAGGCAAGCAAATGTTCTATTTTCACAGATTTTGCAACAGTTTAGGTTTAGCATCCCTACTGTATCAGAGAGCGTTCCAAAAGAGACAGTGATTAGCTCTATGGCTGGAGGTCTTACAGTGATCATTTAGCTACTGTTCTAAGGCACAATTGTCATTCAAAGCCCGCCTAGGTTTTGATTGTCTGTCTTATCAAAAGTTATTGATAGGGCAGTTTTTGTCTAAAAGCTTGACTGAAAAATAGTAAAGGTGCCATTGCATTGTGGTTTCAGCATGTCGTGACAGGCAAGTAAATTCCAAGCATGCTGTTGGTGTCCAGCCCCAACTAGTAGGGCAGAGAGCCTGGGCAGAGCAGAAGAAAAGTGCGAGACAGTGCTTTAAATCTTGGTTGCATGAATGCATCCCAGAAACACAAGCAATTGGGCTCATTTCATAAATGGAGAAAAGAAAAGGAAAAACACTAGATAGGTTTCCAAGTACAATAAGAAAACACGTTGGGTAATTTTGAGATTTCCCACCCTTCGCTCTGGTCCCAAGTGGAAGCATATGTCAGCAATAGCCTGAACTTATTCTGAACTCTGAGTTAGACCCATGCTGGCTTCCCTTATACTGTTATCCTTCCAGTATTCTCTGTATTATCCTTCTGTGCCCATTTATAATTAGCCCTTGCCTGAATTTCCTCTAGAATGCAATGCTTAATGGAGAGCCGAGTCTTAGGATGTTGATATTTCCACCACCTTGACCAACATCTTGTCACAGTGCTGAGTGGAACATAGACGCCACAGGGACAATGGCCTATTGTCCTGTTTTAGGATGACTTATAATGAGGCCCTGTGTGGAAAAAGTATTGGTGAAACTAAGAATGAAAATGAATTGAAAAGATGTGGGCTTAGGTACCTGCATCCACGCAAGCCAAAGAGCACCTGTTGTGCGCCTTCCCTGATTTTTCCAAGGAGAATGGAGCATAGTCCATGACTCCTTGGCTTGGAGGACATCTCATCAGGTAACAGTACCAGACTCTTCAGTTCTGAGAGTCACACCCCAGGGCCAGGCACTTGCCAGTGGTTAGGCTCCTGTTTCGATCCAAACAGGATCCTAGGAGCTGCTCCAGCAGACAGCGCCATGTTCTGTTCAGACCGGCTGGGCACGGGGATGCCCACGGCACTCTCCTGCGACACCCTGCCCCATGGATTGCTCTCAGCCATGCACAGGACCGGCTGGCAGCTCAGGAAATTCTGTCTCCCAGGAACAGCTCTCAGTCAGGGGTGGTTGAGGACAAAGGCTGAGTATTCTAGCTGCTTCACCGCCAGGGGTGGGAAATCTCGATGTGTCCCACGCAGAGTTCCCCGGAGAGACCGGGCCCCAGGGCTCACAGCAACAGCTGCTTGGTAACGCACCTCCTTCCCCTCTTTGTCTCCCTCGCTGCTCCCGTAAGGATACCCTCTGAGATCACTTCCTAAAGAAACTACTTGTTCTCAATTCTTTGTCTCAGCATCTGCTCCTGGGGAAACCCCAATCGGCCCTTGGGAAATCTTTAGATACCGATACAAGCGTTCAGTCCGTTTGACTTTTTCCTCTTCTTGATGTTTTACTAGTAAGGTAAACTGAGAAGACTGAGATTAGTGGACCAAAATAGACTCACTACAGGCTCTCCAGTCTCCATTCCTGGAGACGTGGCGAGTTGAGATAGACGCTTGGCTGCCTGGGAATGGGAACATTTATCTGAAGCTCTGAAAAAAGACGCTGATTTCTAATCTACTCAGTCTGGCTGGATTTGACAAATCAAAACATTGGGACTGGTCTGTTAGTCAGACCTAGTTTGGGTCTCCTACCCTCTACATATTAAAGTCTGTTTTCTGAAGATGAAGAGTTAAAGCTCTCAGTGTTAAAATTACTGAGATCCACTCATGGTTATCAAAACCAGGGTTAGGATAACTATTCTGAACATATAGAGTTCAAAATATGTCAGGGCCTCGTCTGACCCTTATAATGACCTGAAAATTTAGTGAGGCGATAAGCACCATTTTACAGATGAGAAAACTGAGGCCACAGGGGTTGAGTAACTTGCCTAAAACCATAGCCAGTGGAGCCAGGTTCCTAAACGAGAATCTTTTCCACTGGGGGCCCCTTCCCTCCCCCACCAGGCTGCTCTGTCTCCCCAGAGCCTCCCCCTCAGCTGTCGGCCCACCTGGCAGAGAGATGATGGCAGTTTCATGAGAGCTGTCCCATAGATGGCAGGGCCATGACAGAGGGAGACCAACTTGAGACCAGAGCAAAAATGCACAGGTTTTAGGGCCAGCTCGTTGTGTGACCGACAAACTTTCCCGCTCCTTTAAGTCAGGGATGTCCAACCTGTGGCCCTCGGGCCACCTGTGGCCCAGGATGGCTATGAATGCAGCCCAACACAAAATCATAAATATACTTAAAACATTATAAGGTTTTTTGTAATGACACATCATGATGCATTTAATGTGTGGCCCAAGAGAACTCTTCTTCCAGTGTTGCCTAGAGATGCCAAAAAGTTGGACACCCCTACCTTAAGTCTTACCTATTTGATGTCCAATGACGATGTTGGACTAAATACTTCCAGGGACCCTTGCAGCTACAAAATTATGATACTGCCTTTTCTCATAAAAAGTTGGAAAGAAACATTTTTTTCCAAATTCCTACAGTTTTATTAATGTAGCATGATTGTCAGTAACTACAGATTTAGAAACCCATCTGAGATGCCACACTGTGTTAAAGAGACCATTCGTTGGATTGAAAATGCAAGGATGTCCACAGATTAGTAAGAAAACTTTAGGTATAAAAGGCAATTTAAATAAGCATTTTGATGGAGAGGGAAATTACCCCGTGTTCCTAGCCAAAGATAATTCTACACTTTAATCATCTCTATCAAACTATTCTACATTAATCATGCCATCCCGCCTGCTTGAATTTTAATCTTATTGGAAAGGAAGTAGTTGCAGGTCTAGCCAGGGAACAGAAATATTGATACAAAATTCCAAAGTCTCATCACCAGCTGTTTATATGGTGGTTTCTATCTCTTTTAACATGTGTCAACGATTTTTAAAAACCGGCAACAACAAAAAAACTACATGTGTTAACACCATGCCATCCATCACCCTTCAGAAGGAAAATGCTGTTCCTGGTAAAATAGTAGATCTGTTGTTCAAATCCCATAACCTTTACATGGAAACTTCTGTTCTTTCATAACTCAGATGTTTGAGGTTGGAATCTGGACTCTCAAAGGATTTATTCACATTATAAACAGAGCTACGAGGTAGTATCTTGAGGTGCATAAGCACATGGATAAACTCTTGTCACTAAGCAGGACTGGGGAAGCTTGTGTTTTCATTATTGCACAGCGTCACAGACCTGTGCTTCACTTTATAGCGCACATCCTGGAATCGCTGAGTGTGGAAGAATCACCAGGTGCAGGTGTTCCCTGGGCTTCTGGTCACGGTACCTCTGAGGGCATCTTATCAGAATGAAATGTTTTGGGGACCAAACATTTCAGTCTTTTAGAAACAGGGTGAAGTAAGATGAATAACTTTAAAAATTCAGTCATGAAACAAAGCTCTATAAAGACCAACATTAGTAAATTAACAGTTGATAAAATAATATTGCCATTTTTCCTAAGAAACCGTCTTTACAGAACCTTCTACAGCCACATTCTGGGATGATCTTTCGAACCCCCAGCAGTTCCTCCAATCCCCTTCTCTGGGTTCTCACCAGAGATGGCCTTGCTACCTGACTCGAGCCAGCCCAGCTTCAGGCGCTCACCAACTCCCGGAGCCTTGCCTGGAGGAAAGGTGACCAGCTTCAGCTCACTGGCGGGTGGATCCCTCCATTCCTTCTCATTTTGGTATGTTCTCGCCACAGTTAACCAACTTGTGAAACACCCTGGGGGGTAAACAAGGCACCTGCTGGTGGTTTTCTTTCAGGCCTGGTTGGTATAGGTTGCAATAAACAATGGACCATGGATGCTTTTAATGAAGAGACAAGGGTATTTTTCTCTAGACTGATTTTAAGCACTTAGGTATGGTAACAGTTACCATTAAAAATGTTAGTTATTTTTAGGTTAGGCAATAGTACAGAAACAGGGGGAAATCAGACCAGAGCAAGAGGGTTTGCAGGGAAAGGTGGAGGCCCAAAGGGGTGGGGGCAGGAGTCAGGCCTGAAGAGGAGAGGAGTTGGAGGGTTTAGCAGACACCCCCCTTTTCCCATTGAGCCGAGAAGGGAGCCACTGCAGCGCCTGCAGCAGGTGGTCTTCAAATTCAAATCATAGCACCAAGGTGGGCGGGAAGTTCATTTTTCTAGGCTCCCACGTGACTGTCATGGAGGTGACCATTTTAATGTGAATCACGTCATTAAGTTTTTCGAGGTTCTTTGAGGATATAAAAGTGACAAAATCAGTGGAACTGAATTATTTCAGTTTATGTTAATGACCCTTAGTGCATAGAGAATACACACATTCCTGAAAAGATGATCTTCAAAATAAAGTTGTGTATGATGAATCTAATTTTATCAAGGAAAACTTACAGGTGTACTTTCATTAAAAAGAAAAGTCCCTCCAAAACATATTAAAATTTGTGATAAGGTGATTTATCGGCTCACTTTGAAGGAGCACAACACATATTCCTCGTACTTCTAGGGTTTGTTCAAAGACCCGTCACTAAGAAATGGACACCCCAGCACAGACTCCCTAGGAGGGACCCAGGACACAAAGACCAGGGTCTGCACCAGACAAGGGCACAGGGGGTTCCCCTGGTCATGCTAGGTACGAACTATGTCTGATGGCTCGGTCAGGAAATGGACATCAAAGAACAGGACAGAGAGAGATTGAATGTGTAAATGTATTTGTTGAGGTCTGTAAAATGTGTAGTGTGGTATCATTTAGGTGTCTTCAAATCCTCCATCTGGAGGACCTCTCCCTAGTAATAATGCAGAGCAGTACCTGGGGATGTTTAACAAGGACGTGTTTCCCAGATGGAGAAAGCCAGGTGCTTCGGGCTGGGTAGGCCGCACGTCCGCCACACGAGTACACTGATCGTGGCCACCCCGCTGACCGGAGCTGCGCTCTTCAACCTTTCCCATCTCGTGGCACTCATAAGCAAGTGACTAAAGTTCTGCGACACACCAAAAACGTTTGCCAATCTGACCCCCCCAAAATAGGTGTAATTTTGATTCATTCACACCAAATGGCTCTGGTTCTGTTGGCTGTTGTCATTTTTTCAATTTGACAATCTAAGGGAAAAGAGGTCAGTGTCTCTGACTAAAAACTTAGGTGTTGGTTTTATTTTTTAGTTTTCAGTTTTTTTCCTTTTTATTGAACTTACTGGGGTGACACTGGTGAGCAAAATTACACAGGTTTCGGGTGCACAATTCCACAACACATCATCTGTACACTGTATTATGTGTTTACCACCCCAAGTCAATTGGTGTTGCATGTTTTAAAAATTCTCGCGGCACACCAGTGTGCATGCATGGCACGCTGGGTGAAAATTGCTATATGAGAATATGAGTTACTTTAAATGTTTTTACCCTAAATCAGTCTCTGACAATGGGTTTGTATGGCATAGTATTCACTCTTGGCGCTGGGGAAAAGCTCCTAATAATATTCTGTCTCTTCTGCCTTTCAATTTGCCCACCCACCTTCCCCCCTCCCCACCCCCCGTCATTGTTCACTCTGGGATGCTTGCCAAAGCGTGTACATCTATCCGGACGCAGAGTGAGCCAGAGCAACTACAATTCCAGGTGTGACCTCACCTGCATGTATTTACCACCCGGAGTCTCCGGGTCAGAGCATGTGAAGCTACTGCTTTTTCTAAGCCTCCCACAACGAAAAGTTGTTTTGTTCTTATTTTAGCGTCTGATCGCAGAATTCACGCTGCATGCGCACTCATGGACTTTTTAGAAATTTTAGTCAACGGGTGTATTGACCATCAGAATATTTGTGGCGTATTTTTTTTCAAATGCATTAGTTAATGGTTTGTTTTCCCGCAGCCCACTAGTGAGCCGTTAAATGAAAGCACTTTGCTCACTGCAGCCTGGTCAACCCCAGGCCACCAGACACACCCATTGTCTTTTTGATTTCCAATTGTTTCGACTAACTCTCCTTTCCTTATACTTGGATAAGCTACCAGGGAGGTAAATTCATTGCTTAGATTTGGCATTTAAAAAAAATTCTGATAAAAATCTCAAGACTGAATAAATACCCGACCCAGGACCAAATGATGGCGGAGGAAGCTTAGAGCTCCAGTCCCACTGCTTTGGTGCCCTTTCTCCCCGTCAGGGTCCTTCCCATTTGTCACTTCCTGGTCCCACAGCATGGAAGAGAACGATTGGTCAATTCGAATTTACTGTAAGGGTGCTGGTGCTTACTCGGGGGTCATTTTGCCCCCTCAGGACTTTGGCTGTTACAACTGGGGTGGGCGGTTGTGCTGCTGACATCCAGTGGGTTGGGACCAGGGATGCTCTAAACCCGGGGTGTCAAACATATTTTCACCGGGGCCACATCAGCCTTGAGGTCGCCTTCAAAGGGTGGAATGTAATTTTAGGGATGTATAGATGTAACCACTCCTTAACTTTAAGGAATTGAAATTACATTTGGCCCTTTGAAGGTACCCGCAAGGCTCATGTGGCCCCCGGTGAAAATGAATTTGACACCCCTGCTCTAGAATCTCATGATGCAGAGAACAGCCCCCACCGCAATTATGCTACTCAAAGGTATTAGTGATGTTGCCTGTTGTTCTTTGTAGAGTTTCTTCATCTTTTTGAAAGGACTAGGAGACAAACATACTTAACCCTATAATCCTGACACCCATGGTTTAATTTGTAAAATGGGACACAAGACCCATCAGTTTTTAGAGATTCGAACAAATCCAGAGATTCCTGTCACATACTCACCTACCCATCTACCCCTCATGCGTGCCCACACACACACACACACACACATACACACCAGTGTTCCGACACTGGACAGGACAGGAACAGGGAGCACAACGCTGGCCCTTAGAACCCTCCTGTTCCTCTGTGCGCACCTGCTCTCAATGCAGAAGGGAACCACCAGCTCCTCTTGCCACGGCTGGCCATTTTCTCTGAAATCCAGGGATTCTTCCAGACCTCGTGCTTTGTGTTATAAAGCTGTGTTCTCTATCTCTGTATCAGTCTATAGCTTGTTATATTTTAAAAGGATCTGGGGACCCCTGAAGGTCCCTGCAAACCTTTCAGGGCATCCACAAGGTCAGAGTGAAGTTAACTATGACACAGCAGTAGGCAGAAAGATGCTTTCCACTGATGTCCAAGTTCTAGTCTCAGGCAACTGTGAATGTGTTGACATCCATGGTGAAGGGCATGAAGATGGTAATGGTCAAAGCTGTCAATCACCTGACCTTAAACTATCCAGGGCCATCTGAGTGGGTGTGGTATAATCCCGAGGGAATGAGAAGGGGGAGGCAGAGAGATGGTGGTGTGAGAGGGCTCTGAGGTGAAGGAAGGGGACACAGGCACATCAGTGGCCTCACAGAGCTCTAAAGACAAACGTATTCTACCCCAGTGCCCCCAGAAGCCTCCAGAAGATGATGCTGCCTTGATGTTAGCTCAGCACTAACGTCCTTTTGGATTCCTGACCTCCAGAATGACAAGATACTACATTTGTGTTATTTTAAGCTCCTAAATTTGTAGTTGTTTTTTATAGGAGCAATAGAAAGTGAATACAAATACTAAGGTATTATTCGGCTTTTCCAGTCTCATTCTCTCATGAGGATGTTGTAGAACTTCCCAGGGGCTATTTGAACACAGTAATGCAACAGATTGAATGCAGGAGGCAGACGTGAGAATCTAGCTGCCTTCTGTTAAGCTGGTGTTAGAAAGTTCTGTAAATATGTAAAACATTACCACTCCTTTCACACACTGTTAGAAAATACAGTTACTCCTCATAAAATATTACTTATATTAACACGTAATAAGTATAGGCTTACATTTCTAATATAGTGAAATGATAGCTCTAACTCACATAAGCAAAAGCGCTTTGGTGTTTACCATTATTTTTAAGAGCATAAAGGGGATGTTGATACAAAAATGCTGACAGCCACTCTCAACTAGGAACTCCGGACTCGGCAGACAGATGTGTCCGTCCATCTCCAGGACTGTGTGATATGTAAATGGGACGCAGCACAGATAGAGTATGAGAAGTGAGTGGGAAAAGCCATGAACTCGTGAATAAGAGAGTCACGCTGGGAAGACCAGGCCAGAGGGGGAACCACATGGATAATTCTAGAAGGACGTGGGTCTCAAAAGATGTTGGGTTTTGTTGGCGTCTAGTAGGACCCGACAGGAATGGAGGAAGCAAAGAATGAACTTTTATGGATGTTTTTCATGTGCATTTGTTATCCTGCACTGCCTTCTCTGCTACAAAATGAAGAAGAAATTCTAAATAATATAGTGCACACACGCACAGACGTACATAAAATACACTTGGAAAACATCTGTCTGGATTCACCCATGTTATTTGAAATAAATAGGTGAGAGGTGGATGGAATGCAAATTAGAGGCTACCTGTCACTCTACAAAACACCTTCAGGAAAGTTCTCTTATAAGCCGGGGGACGATCTAAAACCTGAATTCACTCTAAAACTTGTATTCAAGGAAACTTAAATTACTCTTGCGAGTGGCATCATCGTTCTTCAATACGGCTTTGCTCAGAAGGAAAGTGGGTGATGTCCCACCGTGGGAGATTGTGAGGTTTCTAAGCCAAAAGAAAACTCTTGCACTGGAATCTGAAAGCCTCCCAGGGCTTCGCTGAAGCTAAGCTACACATCACTTAGGCCGCTGCACGCAGCTGAGTGTGTGCCAGGAAAAGGGCAAAAGAAGTTCTGGAGCAGTCTAAATAGATGTCAAGGACTCCAAACGTGGAAGCCGATGCAATTTGCCAGCAGGGCAGCCTCTCGCCTGCTCTTCGCTCTAATTCTCTGGGCATCTGGCCCCCCTGCTGGTGTGTGATGCCCAGGCCGCAGCAGCCACTGCAGAAACAGCAACGTTGGGAGTACAAGTCACCTAGGGCGGGCACCGTGAGAGGAGGCGGCGGTTATTTCCTGTACTGCATATGCCTTTGTATGTCCTCTCTAATCCTGAAAAATGAACGCTATTCGTCCTATTTTTAAAAGCATTATAGTTCGATTGATTGATTTGAGAGAGAGGGGGAACATCGCTTTGATGTTCCTCTTACTGATGCATTCACTGGCTGATTCTTGGATGTGCCTGACCTGACCGGGGATGGAAGCCACAACCTGAGCATGTTTGGATGGTGCTCTAACCAGCAGAGCTGCCCGGCCAGGGTATCCTTCCCATTTTCCATGTGAGAGATACTGAGGCTTGGAGAGTCCTAGTAACGTGCACACCACTCCCTGGACCGGGGCGGGAATCCACACTGAGCCCAAAACTGCCCTGGCCGGTGTTCAGGTTTGTACATGACAGCGGTTCCCTCCTCCCCAATGGGCGTCTCTTTAAAATTATTTAAAAACAAAACCTATGAATATGTTGCCTCATGTAAGACAAATACACTGCATAAGACATTTGGGAGGAAAGTCTTGAAAGGAATCTTCAAGACTGTATTCAGTGCTTTAATTCCTTCCCTTATAGAGGGAATGCAACGAAAAGCTACTTAAAGAAGCAGATGATGTAAGCCATATTTTTTAAAGGCTGCTTTTTTGAAATAACTTATTAGATCTATTTCAGAATGAGGCCAAAAAACTTTTCTCCCCTAAGGCGTACAAAGCCAGAATTCCTAGAGTCATTAATGAAAAGGATAGAAAAGAACCCTAATATATTGTGGGTGGGAATAAAATGGGTACAGCCACAATGGGAAACATTATGAAGTTTCCTCAAAAAATTAAAAATAGAAGTACCGTATGATCCGGCAAGCCCACTTCTAGGCATGTATCCAGAAGAAATGGAATCACTGTACCAGGGAGATACCCACACTCCCACGTTGGTGGCAGTGCTATTCACTAAGATGCTTTGGGAAAGATGGGCAAGTGGTCCAGGGGGCCTTCCCTCCCCTGGAAATGCCTCAGATGAGAGTGGGGTGAAGTGGGGCTCAGAGGGGGAGGAGTAGGGAGGGGGAGGGAAAAAGTGGATCTGTAACTTGTTTCTTTTTAAAAAATATTTTATCTATTTTTTTAGAAGGAGGGGAAGGGCAGGAGAAGAAGAGGGAGAGAAACATCACTGTGTGGTTGCCTCTTGCATGCCCGCTACTGGGGACCTGGCCTGCTACCCAGGTGTGTGCCCTGACCGGGAATTGAACCAGCAGGAGCTGCAGGCTAACCTCTCTCATCATGTAACAAAACTCTAACCTAAAGCTTGCCTTTGCCCATTTCCAATACAATGACCTCCTTTGTAAATGTAGCAAGTTTAACTTTCAGTTTTGCAAAGAATCTCAAAAGCACAAATAACTCATGTATGCAGCTCAATTTAGTAATGACTCTTACGCTCAATGAGGGTAAGGCCCATGTCGGTTTTTTTATGTTTCTTTTTCTGACTTCTGTACATGCAGAACCTACAGCCTGCGAGGCACATAGAAGACGATCTGTATAAGAGAGTGCAACATTCTCTAATCTGGCCCTCTACAGTTCTTAATTCAGAACAAAGGACCAAAGAAAAATTTATACCAAAAAGGCTTTAAATTGGATAATAATAGTTCTGAAAAGGAATTAATTCAATCTTTTGTTTTTTATTTCTTTGCTCTTTATTTTGATGGGATGAATCTAAATGGAAAAAATGGTATATTGTAAGACTTTACTTAACCGGAAGACCAGACTATATGATTAATGAGACTTTTTATTGTACTTTTAAAAAGACCAGGCATAGAGTGTTGTGTGAGTGCAACAGAGACCCAAGTCCCGTCAGAATTTGCTTCGCGTACGTAACAGGGCCACAAACGTGGGAGCACAGTATCTCCCCGAGACAGTGACCGTGCCTCTGGCAGTGTCCCCAGAAGTGGGCTGGCCGGATCCACGGGGGTCCTGTTTTTAATCTTTTGAGGAAATTCCGTAATGTTTTCCATCTCGGCTGCACCCGTTTCATTCACACCCAGGTCCTTGCCAGCACTTGCTATCTTGTCCTTTTTTGCAACAGTCCTTCTAGTAGGTGTGAGGTGACACCTCAGGCTGGGTTAGATTTGCATTTTCCTGACAATGAATGATGTCGACCATCTTTTCATGTACCTGCTTGCCCTTTGTGTGTCTTCTTTGGAAGAATGTCTATTCAGGTCTTTTGCCCTTTTTACAATTGGATTGTTTGTGTTGTTGCTCTTGAGTTGTATGAGTTCTTTATATATTTCAGATATCAATGACTTATCAGATAGATGGTTTGCAATACATATTTGTCTCAAATCATCACATTTCATATCTTAAACTTACATGATGTTGTATGTCAGTTATATCTCAATAAAGCTGGAACAAATTAATTTAACAAATTGGAGGTTGCTTTGGCTATGGGATTTCGGATGCATTCATGTGTTTTAAGTCTGTGAGATTTTAGCTTTCTGCTTCGATGTCTTTCTCCATAAATGCAGACCAGCATGATACTGGCACACCTGCCAGTCCAGGTCAGCTCAGGAGACCTAGCCTTGGTGAGGGGCCCACTTAAAAGAATCTGAGCCCTGAAATCGGGGAAGGGAATAAGGAATACAAATGGCCGGTTATAAGAATGATCACAGGGATATAAAGTACAGCCTGGGAAATGCAATCAGTAATGTTGCGATTGCTACGTATGGTGTCAGATGGGTACTAGACTTACAGGGTGGTCACTTTGTAAAGTATACAAACGCCTAACCACTGTGTTCTGTTCTCAAGACTAATATAATACTCTATGTCAACTATAACTAAAAAATCTGAGCCCTTTTAAAATATGTATTTTATTGATTATGCTATTACAGTTGTCCCATTCTGCCCCCCTTTATCCCCCTCTGCCCTGGACTCCACCTCCCACCTGCCTTCTGCCCTCCTCACCCCCACCCCCCCACCCCTGCTTAGTTCATGTTCATATGTTGTACATATAAGTTTTTTGGCTTCAACATTTCCCATACTGTTCTTCACCTCCCTCTGTCTATTTTCTACCTACCATTTATGCTACTTATTCTCTGTACATTTTCCCCCATTCTCCCCTTCTCTCTCCTCACTGATAACCCTCCATGTGATCTCCATTTCTATGATTCTGTTGTTGTTCTAATTGTTTGCTTAGTTTATTTTTGTTTCTTTAGGTTTGGTTGTTGATAGCTGTGAGTTTGTTGTCATTTTACTGTTCCTAGTTTTTAATCTTCTTTTTTTTAGATAGGCCCCTTTAACATTTCATGTAGTAAGGGCTTGGTGATTTTGAGGCCAGAGGCTGCAATGTTACCTGAATCAAGTTCATCGCTTTTTTTTAATCCTAGTGATTCTGTTTCACAAACTTTCAAGGGGGAAGAGCAACTGAGGATGAGCACTGAGCCCTTCAGACAGTCACTGCCGTCATCTTTATGAAAATTTACACAGTAGCCACCTTACTAAAATTTGGTCCCACTAGTCACTTATTGAGATTATGTCTTTTCTCTGAGTCACTCAGGAACTATGAAAATAAGCTCCAGAAATGAAATTCAAATTGAGGTGAAAATGCAACAGGAGACTAGAGGGGTGAAAATCAGAGAAGAGGGAGTCAGCAGTACAGAGCTGCCCGTGGTGCACCTAAGAGTAGCTTTAGGCTTATAGAAAAATTGAACAAAAAGTACAGAAGAGAGAGTTCCCATTTACCCCTCACCCCACTCCAGCTTCCCCTATTATTTACATACATCTTATAATTATAATATTTGTCAAAACTGTTGAGCCAATGTTGATATACTATTATTCACTAAAGCCCAGAGTTTCCATTGAGTTCAGTATTTGTACTGTGCATTTTAAGGGTTTTGACCAATGCATAATGACATGTGTCCATCATTTCTGTATTATACAAAATAGTTTAATTGCTCTAAAAATCCCCTGTGCTCTACCTATACATCCTGTCCTCTCTCCTGCCTCTCACTGGTCTTTTTAATGAAAGATATTCTATCAAATAAATGGTCTCAGGATAATTAGCTATCCATTGGTTTAAATTTTAAAAATTCAATCCTTACCTCACACCAAATACAAAATCAATCTCAGATGGATTAAAAGCCAAAACTATTAAGTTTTTAGAAAAGAATATAAGAGAATATCTTCATGATGTTATGGTGTAAAGAGATTTCATAAACAATATACTAAAGCACTATCCATAAAGAAAAAAATTGACTACATTAAAATGAATCCTTCTATCCTCCAAATGACATTATAAAAAGATAAGTGATAAAGTGGACAAAGGAAGATGTTTGCAGGAGTATGACCAATGAAGAACTGCTAACATGTGAAGGAGATATAAAGAACTATAAATCTATTTCCAAAAGATAGTAAAGCCATTTATTTTATTTTATTTTTCAATTAAAATTTATATTCAATATTATTTTGTATGTAAACCATAATTTTTAAATGGACAAAAGACTAGAACAAATATTTCATGAAGCAAAATATCTAAATGGCCAACAAATATCTTTAAAGGTAACATTATTAGAAGTTGAGAAAATAAAAATAAAACCACAGTAAGATAACACATCACATATACCAGAGTTGCTAAAGTTCAAAAGTCAGACAAGAGCAAGTGTTGGCAAAGGTATAAAGGAACTGAATAAGCATTTCCCAAAGAAGACATACAAATGACCAACAGGTATTTGAAAAGACGCTCCACACCCTTATCACCAGAGAAATGCAAATCAAAGTCACAAGAAGCTATCACCCCACACCTGTTAGGACAGCCATTACTAAAAAGTCAAATGATAACAAGTCTTGGCAAGGATGTGGAGAAAAGGGAGTTCTTATATCCTGTTAGTGGGGATATAAACTAATATAGTGATTATGGAAAACCATGTGAAGGTTCCAAAAGATTGACAATAGAGCCACCATATAAACCAGAAATCCTGCTTCTGGACACACCAGTGTATGCAAAGGAAGTGAAAGCATTATCAAAAGAGCATCTTCACCCTCCTGCTCACTCAGCCTTGTGTGCATGAGCAAAGACATGGTAACAGCCTAACTGTACATCAAAGAATTAAAAAGAGTGGTATATATTATACATGTATGGTATATATGCTATATATAACTATGCAATCTGTGAGTACATAATGCTTTGTATCTGTCTATATATGTAGTACCTTTCTACTATGGGGAAATGAGAACTAAATGCAATCTGAAATCCTGGATTAAAACATGCACCGGGAAGAGTACTATACTGGGACAATAGACAAAACATGAACAAAGTCTATAGATTAGTTACGATAGTATATCAATGTTATTGTCCTATTTGGGTATTTGTACTATAGTTAGACAAGAATGTCAACATTTGTGGAAACCTGGCAAAAATATATATAGAATTTTTGCAACTCTTTATAAGTTTATTTCAAACTAAAAAGTTCAATTAAAAAATTAAAGACAAAAAATTTTGAATTAAAATGCAAACAATATTTACCTTTAGTATGAACTTGATACAAGCAACATTACATGTGTTGAAACCATATAGAAAAGTGAAGTATAGAAAGAAATTGAAATAATACATAACAGCTTCCCAGGTGCTTTTAGTTGATGCAAAGTTGATGAGTCAGAACTGCTGGTCTTCTGCTACTGGCCTGGCTTCATAGGACAAGCAGGAAAGCATTTCCTTTTTTCTCCTCTTGGGAACCCTTTTGTAGGAATGGTGCATCTGTTCCTTGAACACTTGGTCTTGCCTGTAGGGTGATTGGGACTACAAAGCCTGTGTGAGTTTTCTCTTGGAGGTGTGCATGGTGGCGTAGCTGCTGGACCTGGGGCGGCTGTCCGTGCTCTCCTGTGGCCAGGTTCCATCCATCTGCCCTCTGGAGTGGCTCTTCCGGCTCCCATCCACCAGAGGGATGTACCTTGTTTAAGTATATGTATATAAGAGCCCATGCCCTTACCAATACTTGGCAGCAGTGAGCTTTTAAATGTTCACTGTTCTAATAAAGTGGTGTCTCTATTATTTTGACTTGAACTTCTTGGACTACGAATACCATTGAATCTCTCCTAAAACACTTGTTTTGAGAAGTTTCTCTTCTATAAATTGCTTCATCCATTTTGGGGGATGTAAGGTGGCCAGCTGTCCTTTTTTAATGTTGTTGATCTGAAGATTGTAGAATGTATATTCTAGATATTAATTCCAACATCAGTTTTGATATTACATACATATTTTTTTTCATTCAGAATCTGTGTATGCCTTTCACTGTGTTCCACCATTTTTAACAAAAAAACATCAACTAAAGTTGTCGATCTATTACTTTATAGTTTGTGCTTTTGATGTTGAAGAAGATCTTTTTGATGGGAGACCATAAGGATGTTCTCCCTCTACTTATGCTACCCACACCCCACCACTCCCTTTCCATCCTGGATGATTCTGCAATAAACCTGGGGCATATCATGAAATTCATACATATTTTAGTATCCATTTCTAATAAAGACTCTAAAAATAAATCTTCAACATCATTATGAAGCCTGAAAAGGAAGAACAATTCGCTAATATTACCAAATGAAGCAGCTTCTTTCTGAGTAGGAAAGACTGGGAAGTTTAGACACGGACAGAAGTTACAACACCAGGCTGAGTGTGGTAATAATGGTTGAGTGGAGGAAGGTATGACCGAGCCGTGGGGTTTGGTGTAAGAGGGGAGGGCTTCCAGCACTCAAGAACCACTCACCCAGGGGAAAGGACCAACGTTTAGGACATTTTACAGCTGTTTGTTTTTGGCTTTTCTTGGAAAAGTGGCTCTGAAATAGTTCACAAGCTACTCCTCTTCTCCGGAACACTTGAGGATTTTGTGTTCTTTCCCCTTTCCCCAGAAAGCAGGGAGAACCAGGAGAGGGATTCCACAGAAGGAAAGAAGTCATCTCAACGAGCCGTAGAGTAGTCACAGGGGGATGTGTCCTGTGGGCTTCACGCATGGTTTAGAGCACCTCTGGGTGCAGGGACTTCTTAACAAAATATAGTTACTGTTAAGCAGTATATTTGTTTCAGAGGTACAACATAGTTACCCAACATTTATAGACCGAATGCAGTGATGAGCACACCAAGTCTAATGACCTCCTGTCACCATACAAGACACAACAGTATTATTGACCACATTCCCTAGGCTGTGCATCACGTCCCTGACTTACTCTTTTATAACTGGAACTGTGTGCCTCTTACTCCCCCTCGCCGTCGCCCCCCACCCCCATACCTCTCTGGCAACCATCCGTTTGTCCTCTATGCCTACTAGACTGTTTGTTTTGTCTTGTTTGCTTATTTGTCTTGTTGTTTAGATTCCACACGGAAGTGGAATCATTCAGTACTTGCCTTGGTCTGACTTACTCCACTCTGCATAATGCCCTCTAAGTCCACCATGTTGTCGCAAATGGCGAGATTTGATTTTTTTGTGGCTGAGTAATATTTCACTGTGTATGTTATATATCACTTCTACTTTACCCACTCACGTACTGACGAGAACTTAGGCGTAGTTTTTATTTGTTTTCAAATACTTGGAGACAGAAGGAGCCGTTGCCAGTCATGACAGTGGACTGGGGAAAGCCCACTGTGCCGCATGGAGACTTTTCCCTCAATCTCCACCCTTACCTGAATGCCCGGAGCATCCCTTACTCTTCCCTCCACCTTGCCCTTAACAACAGCCCCTGGACTCCATGCTCTGAAGTGAAAGCAAAGCAAGCATCCATCTGAAAAGTCCCATTCAATACAGGCACATGTGTGCATGTGTGTTTACCTTTAGAAAATTCTCGTGGCGCCTGTCTCCTAGTCTCTCCTTGTCCATGCGCAGCAGAGCGTGGCTGGTCCTCAGTAAAGCTGTTGTCAGATGACTTCGTACCTCCGCTCTGCCCCCTTTCTATGTCGATGATTTCCTTCTTCTGTTTTCCCATTTGACATGACTAGTTCTTCCCTGATTTGTTTTGCATCCCCTGCTAAAAGCACAAAGAGACCCAATGACGTTAACTATAGTGAGTGTCTGTCATGCTAATACAATTGTTTCTTTCCATTTATGGATGACGTGACATTTTTAAGGGCTTGGGGAATTGCACATTGTGCCAAAATGACCCCGAGTCTTACACTGACCCCAGTGAGCTGGAAATGCTCCTGACTGGCCAATCCCTTAAGGGCGGGGTCAGGGCTTTTAGGTCAAGTGCTTTGGAAAAAGACCTCTGACCCAGAAAGTTAATGAAGACCCAGTGACGCTCAGTCCCTCCCGGACCCTCACAGTCACAGCGGAGTCTGGAAGGCAGTGTGATGTGACCTGCCTCTGTGGGCTGTGCGGTGCAGATGCGTGAACCTCCAGAGGAAGCCCATTTCATGCCGATCCCTGGCTGCTTGCCGCCTCGCTTCCCCAGCCCTATCTCCAGAGATGGGACACTCGAAAACAACATGAGGAGACCCCCTTACCTTGCTCATTATCGAAAGCATGTTTGAAGAAGACTGACATTGATGTGATCCCCGATTTTTAATAGTGTCCTATTTAGCATGGGCTTCTGCTCTCCCCACTCCTCCATTCGACCATTGTCAAAATACTGTCATCTACAGTCTTTATTAGAATTTTACCCATTTCCCCATTAATGCCCTTTTTCTGTTCTGGAATCTAATCCAGGATCCACATTGCATGCAGTTATTGTATCTCCTTGGTCTCCTCCAACCTCCAAACCCCTCTGGGTACTTTCCTTCCTTCTACTCCAGCCTCAAGGTCATTTACGGGTTAGGCAAAGCGGAGTCTCTTCATTGTCTCTGCCTGCCTGGGGCCACTGGAATCTGCTTCTGGAAGCTGCGGGCAAATCTTTGCTCCTCATGAGGCTCCCATTGCTTAACTGGAGAGCTCAGAAATCAAGGAAGTCTAGGGACATAGCCCAAAGTTTCAAGCTACAAGCACAAGATCCTTTTGAAGTCTTGTGCTTTGTCTTTAAATTTTTCAGGGATTTCGTATTTTACTCAATAAATTATGCGTATTTGTTTTAATTCAGAAAGAATGGTTCCCTAAATCCTATCACCAAATGAACATGCCAGGAAGGCAGGGCACATTTATTCCATGGCTTGAAGTGTTCATCGCCATTGCTCTCCGTACTTGAGTCTGAGAGGATCAGATAGTGCCATTGGGCCGTTTTGAATGTAGGGCGCTAGGTTTCGAAAGCCATCCTGACTGACTGCCACTTTCACCACCACCTGACACCGTCCTTATAGGCAAATGCCTTCTATGGCACAGACACCTGACTTGCAAACAAACTTTTGGTTCACAGGATTTCTAAGTTGGGAACTGTTTGTATTAGTACAACATCCTGGCCACAGGGTTTTCATAAGTCATCCCAACAAGTGATCCTTTTAATTTCTATAAAAACCTACCACTCTTTCAAATTACATGTTTTTTCCTCTAGATGTCAAATTGCCTTAAAGCGGAACTTCAAGTACGAATATCCAGTTGGGAGAGTGGCCTGACAACAACAAGAAGAAGCTAAATGAACAAGCAAGACCGAACAGAATTCATTTATCAGCAGGGCCTTTGCTTCTGCACTCTGTTTTTTTAGCTTCAGAATTCAATCTTCCTACTCAGTTTTCTGCAGTTCGCATTATGTTATCATCATGTTGCTTGGAGATAGATAGTAGACTCCAGCTCTGAAAGCAACTCAGTGGTGAAAAGCTCCCAGGAAGCCAACTTCTGCTTTGAGTCTTTTGTCATGGGGCCCTTTGTGTCCTGAGAGTGATCAAAGGCACGCGCAGGTGAAATGCCCGGCTCTGCCAGTGAGTGCTGCAAAGTGCGTGCCCTGGAAATGTTATTCTTCGCAGAAGACGGTTTTGACTGAAGGAGAGTGGGAGGGGGCTTTGCATGAATAACCCTAGAGGCTACTGCAGTGGAGTTTTGAACTTGCCAGCCATTGTAGAGCTGGGCTATTGTTACCGGTTCTAACTATAGAAGACCTCTGCCGGGAGAAGAAACCTTTTCTTCCTCTCAGGTGATGTTTTTCTAATTCTGTGGCTTCCCCTCCTCCAGGTGTCATGCTTGGAGGAGAGCGACATCATTTACCATAGTTTGCCATGTATAATGTGAACTTATTTGCCCAAATTTTTTAGGAAAAAATAGAGATGCACATTGTACATGGGTGTAATGATTACACACCATGGGTAAAATAATGGGTGTCACAATCCCATGTATAATGCACATGAAACACGGGTACACGTTATACATGGCAAAATACAGTAGGTAGCAGTCCTGTCCTGGCTCCTTGAAGGTGGAGGTAACTGCAGGCGGAAAACACACAGTGCGGGAGGAAACCACCTATGGTCGAGAGGATTTAAAAGGTGACCTGTGTAGATTATAGTGCTCAAACATCTGACTTCTCTTTTAAGGTGGAATACTTCTCCCTCCTCACTTAGGGTTTGGGATCCTGGGATGCTGTGAGAGAGCCCTGAGACAGTGTCATATTTAAAGGGTCCCACCTGAGTGTGTGCCTTGTGCCCAAAGAGCAGTAGATTAAACTTCACACCCCTGCCTTAGCCTCTGAGAGTTTATCTTTTATATTAGAGGTCTGCACACTATATCCCTCCAGGTGAACAAATGTGGCCCCCGGCCTGGCGCATTCTGTTGTTATTCAGCCTACCAGTTAAGAATATTTTTTAGACTTCTAAATGGTTGGGAAAACGAAAAGCAGAAGAATATTTTGTGACTCGCGAACAGTATTTGAAATTCAAATTTCAGCGTACATGAAAACAGTTTTCTTGGAGCCTGGCCATGCCCATTCATCTATGTATTGCTTTTGGCCGCTTGGTGTCCCAACTGCCAGGCTGAGCAGTTGTAACAGAAACCATGGTTGGCCTGAAAAGCTTAAAATATTTACTATTTGGCCCTTTATGGAAAAAGTTTGTCAACCCCTATTCCATACACACTGACATTCGCTTTTGCCCAGTGACGTGTGGCAGCGAGGTGGGGCACACTGGGGGTCATGGGACAGATGTCACGAAGGGTGCGGGGGGGGGGGCACGCCAGGAGCAGCCTGGGGGAGCTCCGGAGGGCACACCTGCCAGTGCTGCAGGTTGTCCGCAGCCAACGCTTTTTTTCTTTCCTTTTTCCTTCGCCCTGAATGTTGTACATATTTTTAATAGAAGGAACTGAGATCCAGTAAAGTGGGACAACTTAGGACACAGGAAACAAGAAGGGAATAGCTGGGGCCGTTCCACAGACAGGCACTTTGCTCTCTCTCAGATGCCTGCTCTCCGCCTCACTCTCCTCCACTTGAAGTGAGAACTCGAGGAGGCGGAGGAGGGGCAGAAAGAAATTGAGAGGATTTTAAGTGAAAGCAGAGTGCTGGGGTAATGGAATAGAGGACAAAGAGGACGTTGAAGCAGGAATGGCAGAGAAAAGGGAGATCTGGGAGTAGGGAGAAGAGCCCTGTGGAACAGAGTTTTGAGCCGCCGGAAGTGCCATCCTGAATTCTTGCTACGAACTGCCTTCCCCAAGGAGGCCATGGAGCTCCCTTAACGGGCTCACAGACCGATGGGAATAAGGACAAGAAGTAAGGATGAGGAAGGGGATGGGAGGGAAGCATGCCACCCGAAATTAACTTTGCTAACTGTAAAGTGTTAACAAGTAGTTTTTAAACTGTTTTTGACACTGGATTCTTCATTCATTTAAGAGCTTATACATGAGCTTAATACATAGATGATGTCAAGATACACAGACTGGCTGAAAGTGGCCTGACCCCCAACCATACACCCCCTCTCCCTTCACCAAGAGTTTCCACAGGGTGTAATTCAGGACTCTGTCTGTCTGTCTCTCTCCTTCTCTCCATCCCCCCCTCTTTCTCAAAAGAGGAGTCACCACTTTCTCATCCAAGGGGAGGTCGTTCTGACTCGACAGGAATCCCTTTGAATCTGATCGCCAGCGAGGGGAGGACATTCCATGTGCCCGCAGTCGAGTCCGTGCAGGCCCCGTGTCGGCGCCGTACAGTGGAATGTACTGCAGGCCGCACATGGATGAATCCACGGCTTGCGCACTTTTGAGTTCTGTTGGCATTGCCCCGTGGCTCTCACACACTCCAAGTACAGGGGCGTTTATGAAGCATATGGAGCAGACGCAGGTGGGTTTCACGTGCTGCTGGGCAAGATGTTAGGGCCTCAGACACCAAGAAGAGGAGGACCGTTAATTCCTAACTTTAAAATATCAACACCAGCGGTGCAAGGATTACCTAGTATCAGAGTGAATAGGATTCTTTGTCCCCTCAGTCCCTGGCAGATGTGGATTTATTAAGGCATTTGCCGCTTGTATGAAAGAAACAGGCCCTACAAACAATTAAGGGCTGTTTTATTGGCGAAGTTGCCAAAATGACAACTGGTCTTCCCTTTGAGAGTTTTCCGCCCTTGTTCACTCTGCGCCACACAGGTCAGATTGTTGGAAGACCAGTAGACATGGAGCTCTCCACACCCCCCTTGCCACTGCCCTTTTCAGACCGCACAGACCAAGCAAGCACATTAGCAAACACACAGATGTGCCAGGCTTGCCCGCCTCTTTCTCCATCACTTTTGCAGCCACTTTTCCTAAGGGAGCTCGAAATTCCATGGCCGCAGGGCACACCAGGACTACTTCCAAACACCCCCAACTGTGCTGATGAATGTGGGTCTGGGCCTTGCTCATTATTTGGATTGAGAAGTGCATTACCAACATTTGTGCTCTGAGAGGACCTTCTGTGACCCTGAAACATGGCCTTGGAAATGTACAGGGAGGAACAGGCCAAGGAAGCCTTCCACCGTCCAGCCTCACCTCTCTCCCGTGGCTAAAGGAAGCATTGTATTTCCCATCAGCTCTGCCCAAAAATCAACAGGAAGAAAAATGTTAAACACAAAGTACAAATTATCTTCTATTTACATGAGGAAGTCTTGCCTAAGGAGCCTATTAACATTTAATGTGAGTTCTTCAGAAAAGAACCACATGCCTTCTGGGTCGGCAGATATTGAAGTCAACAGATGTTCAGGTTAGCACGGGAAATCACAGCCTCGTGGAAAACAGGGCCTGTATAATTCATCTCAAGTGTGAGCCACTGCCATGTAGCCACAGAAAGCTCCACTAAATAAATGAGTCAGGATGAGCATTAATGACTCAGAAGGCTCATGACCTCCTAAAAACCGTTCTTTGTGAAGGACAGAAATTAGGGGCAAATGCTGTTGTCCTTGCATAGGCTGTTAAAATTGAGCAAAAATATAAGAAGTGATATCAGCATAAAATGACTGGTTTTCTGGTTCTGAAACTCTATCAAAATCTAAGGTGTACTTTAGAGCTATAATGAATCTGGTTCGCTCCCTCTGGAGTTTGAACAATTGTCACATGATTATGCCCCAAATCAATTTCCAGGGTTCTGTTTCCCTGTACAGAACAGTAAAGGGATTCTGCCTCCGCACTTAAACAAGCAAGCTGAGAAGCTGGTCCTGCATGACTGCTTTCAGAAGGCCAGAGAAATTCAGAAAGATCAAATGCATCATGATTCTGGAAACACGTTGTTCAGGCATAGAAATGCTGAGAGCCTCCTGAGTCTCCTGCTGCAGTGGCTAGTGTGGGGGTGGGGTGGGGAGGAGAGTGGACTGTTGGAGAGGGAGTGGATGTGGAGGAGGGGAGAGAGCCCTAAGGCACAAAGTGAAGTGAGGGCGGGTTACTATTGCCTGATGGCAGGTTTGAAGTGATTCCACAGGACAGTCAAAGAACAGGCCAGTGCGAAGGGGGGGGCACGAAGACGACATGATGGGCAAACGGGATAACCGAAGGGGGGCCTCCCCTGCAGGACCGAAACGACACACTGGGCTTCACCACAGGCCTGCGTGTTTCTCAGAGGAAGTGAGCTTGAGTGGGAAGAGGTCTACATGATTTTCATTAATAACTAGGTAACAAGATTCATAATCCACAGGACAATGGTATTTTTGTAATCCACAGGAGGACAGCAACCCACGGTAGCAAGGTAGAAAATGCAGAGAAAGCATAAGCCAAGTGCAGAATGTGACAAATTCAGAGTAATCGGGACACCAGTAGCTGTTTGTTGCTCTTTGGTCTAGTCTCCAAGGGCCCACTGATAGACAAGTATTTACAGAACACAAACCTGGGACGTCGCGCTGGGCGAGGTGCTGCGAGACAGACAAAAGCCCAATGAGTTGAAGGCTTAGTTCAGAACACAGAGCCACGTAATGAATCAAAATGTATATAATAATATATTGGATTATGTGTTAGTAATGATTTGAAGCTAGAAATACATATAATGAAGTGTCAGTTAATGTTACACACAGAAAATTCTAAGAAGAAAATTGGCTGGATTCACCAGGGAGGGTGATTTTAGAAAAGGTTTCTCAGGAGTAGGTGTGAGATGAGAAAGAGCAGACACATGGTAAACAAATTATTGTCAGGGCCCCCAGAAGCAGCTGGCCCAGAGGAAGTCTGAGAAAGGGGGTTTCTGCTGGTCTGCCGCACTTACATCATGTTATGGTAAGGAGCTGGCACCTTCCTTTCCTTAAGCTGGTAAGGGGAAGCCTCCAAGGTTTTTCTTCATTCTTTTGTTTCTTAAAAGTAACCAGCTTAAAATAATCAACATTCCCAAAAGGAACATTTTAGGGTGGCAAACTCTGTTTCCCTCTCAACTCAGTGGCCTCACTCAAGTACGATCACATCCTTGTGCAACCAGCATCACTGTCCGTCTTCAGAAATCTTTTCGTCTTGCAACACCAATGCTGTGTCCTCATCGGACACCGATTCCCCTCTCCCGGCCCCTGGAAAGCACCATCCTGCTTTCTGTCTCCATGAATTTGACTACACCAAGTATTCATGCAAGTAGAATCATACAGTATTTACTTTCAGTGACTGGCTTATTTCACTTAGCGACGTCCTCAAGGTTCAGCCGTGCAATGATGCACGTCCAAATGCCTCTCCTTTTTAAAACTGAATTACACTTCATTGTATGTATAGACAACATTCTATTTATCCTTTCACCTGTCGATGGACACTTGGGTTGCTTCCAGCTTTTGGCTGTTGTGAATAGTCCTGCTATGAGCATGGGTGTGCAAATATCTCTTTGAGATGTAGAGTATTTTTGATTTTCATAATGAGAGCCCGGGCAGGGGTAGGAGCAGGGAGAAAACCATGCACTGCCTTGGGGTCAAGGAGGCCAATGTCTAGCAATGTAGAAGACATTATCCCACAGTGAAGAATTTTCCTACCTGAAATGACAGTGGTATCCCATTTTGAAACACTGAGAAAAGAAGAAATATCAAAAAGAGGCCATTGTCGTAAATCAGGTACCAAGTGATGAAGCCCTAAACTTTGAAGGGGACCTGGAAAAGAGGCATCAGATATGTAGAAAGACACTTTGTCAAGATAACACTGTAACTAACTGTGAGTGACAAGTGAGAATGGGCAGTAAGAGCTGTCTGTGTGACTCAGGCCAGGCCATTGACCCTTGCTAGGCCCCCTTTCCTTCTTATTCATTTGTGAAATAAAGCAGTGAAATTTCTATCAGCTCTCACATTCTGTGACCTTTTGGCACAAAGTTTTTGAGCATAAAAAGTGACCGTCACAGCATAAATGAGGATGTTTAGATGCTTGGCAATCCCTCCAAAAAGGCCAAGTCTTTTTGCAAAGCATGTGAAGTTGGTCAGGTTTGACTTGATCATTTCTCACTGTTCTCATGTCAGTATTTTCCCACCAAGTACCTCCCTGGGAGTATTCTCATGGATTCCCAGTTGCCTAAAATTCCTGATTTGCTTTTCCATAGCCATATTCTATACCCACAAATTTTTTCTATCAGTTAGCTACTGCTGTATAACAAACCACCACAAAACCCAGTGGCTTACATTTTGAACCTTAAAAGAATAATCTGTCATTACTTCTCATGAGCTGTGGGTGGGCTGGGGAATATTGTTGATTTGGAACAACATAAGCTGATCTCCACCAGGTTTACTCCTAATTCCAGGGTCAACTAGCCAACCACGTGGAGCTGGCTGGTCTAGACTATCTCAGTCTTGTTCTCAGGAGTATGCGGAGTTTCAGGAGAGCAGAGGCATGCAAAATTTCTTAAGGACCAAAATGGGAACAAGGACACTGTCACTTACCAAGCAACAAGGTCAGACTCCATCTCTTAATGGGAAGAGCTACAAAGTCACACTGAAAAAGATGTGCTTAGAGAGGAGTAGGGAATGACACATGAGGCCTTTTTGTAATCAACCTACTATCAAACCTAATCTGTCCTCTTGTCCACCTTTTTAGGATACAGCTGAATGCCAGGCAGTAACAGCTCACTAATCAAGAATGCAAGGATGCAGATGACCAAGTCTTCAATCTTTGTGTCTGTGGTTAGGATAATACAGAAGTTAAGGTGAGCCCTCAAGAAATATTGATTAAAATGATCCTTTAACTAATTTGCAAAAACATTTTAATGCTAACCATGGAAAATGTCTTTCCTACCTTTTCTTCTCTAAGAGTTATACAGCCCTGAACCTTGGGTATGGCCATCGACACAGGAGAACCCACAAGGTCCCTGACCTCACACCCAACACTGTGGGGGTGAATAGAGTCAGGAGAAGTCCACATGCAGAAGTCCTTCTGGAGAAGCCCTTGAGGTGCCTGTTCTCAAAAGGACAAACCAGACATCAGAACACATCTAAAGTTTGAACAAGGTTTTGAACTCCCCCAGAGCTTGACAGCCAACTGATATATGTTCTGTAACATAATAGCTTCAACTCTGTACGTAGTAGAAAGACAGTGTCCATAGTTGTCCCTTCCCCTCCCCTACTAGGTTCCCAATCTCTGTCCCACCCATCAGACCCAAATCACTTTCACTGTTGTGCATGCTTCTCCCAACACACACAAACACACACATGCACATGCACACACATACACTTTCCCCAGCTATCTTTTGACTAAAGTGTGAAAAAATTTTTCCTCCTCCATTCAACCAAACTAAGGTTTTTAAAAAGAAAACTTTAAGGGGGGAGAAGCACAGAGAACAAAAATAAAACAAGGAGTCTAGAAAAAGATGAATTTCATAGCATATACTTCTGAGACCAGTTTAACTCAGTTTACTAAATTTAACAAGCTCAATTGGTGGGCACCAACTCCTTCTCTTCCAGCACTGAGACATTTGCATGTCAAAAGTGGTCGCCCCCACTGGGACCTCCCTCAGTGGGCAGCCAGCTCAGTTACCTGCCCCTCCTTTTTCCCTCAGGTGATTTGCCGCCAAACAAAAGAAAACAAAAAACACACATCTTGGAATTCCATTCTCCACCAACCTTCTTGAAAAACAAAGCTAAACTCACTGCCTTCCCTCCACTTGACCACGGGCCACTCACTCTTTATCCCAGTGTGCTTTGGCGCGGCCTCCAGCATGCCATACTGTTCCCGGAAGGTCCGCAACCATCTCCAGATTGCCAAATCCAATTCCCAGTCCTCTGCACTTGTTCTTTGACCCCGTTGACCAATTCTTCACTCTTGAACTTCTTCTCCCTTGGTTTCTACAGTATAATCTTTCCAGTTAAACTACCACAGCAAATTTGTGTTCCAGTTTCAAAATGGACTTGAACGGGTATGCTTCCCGTCTTGGTGGGTATGCTTCCCACCAAGACGAGAAGTTGGTGTTTCAATTTCAGCCCAAGCCCAAATGCTACAGCTCTGCTCCTGTTTTTTTTCCCCATATTTCTGTATTTTGGGGAAGCAGGGGAGAATTAAGCATTTTAAAGCAAATTTAAAGAAAATGTAGAATGAAATCTGTGGTTATGTACATGCAGAGGTGTCTGAATGTCTTTGGGGGAGACCTTTTCACAGCCCCAACCACACAAAGGCGCCAGGCTTTGTAAGTCAATGGTCTGTTCAGCCTGTCAGTCAGAGGGCCCTTCACCCAGGAAGTCACTCTACTTTGAGCAGCTCCTACAGGCCCCTTTCAGCAGTTTTCTGATGCTGTAGGAGGCTTCTCTGCAAGTGAACAATTGTTATGCAAGTTATCTCAGGAAGCTCCTAATGGCCCCCAACACATCTGTTATCACCAGAAAAAATAAACAAAAATGCTGAGAGGGAAAAATGTTAGTGACTTGAAAAATAAACTGAAATAAGAGATCAATTTTGAGTAGTTTTCAAAGCTCGCAAGGCCTACCAACGTTGTACTTCCAGCCACTTGGGCCTCGGCTCTCCCGTGGCCACCTCCCATTTCACTGATGTGCATCCTTAATGATGTAAGAATCTAAATACGTACCTATGTATTTGGCTAATTGATTTTTTTAGTAGTTTTTATAGACAATTTCAGATTTACAGGAAAGTATCAAAATAGCACAGTTTTTATATGCCATTCCCCCAGTTTTCTCAAATGTTTACATTTGACATAACCATAGAACATTTATGAAAACCACGACACTAACCTTGATACAATCCTATTAACTAAAAAACAGAATTCATTCAGATTTTAACAGTTTTTTTCACTAATTGTCCCTCTTCAGGGCAAATGTGTATAAAAACAAGTAGTCCAGTCTCAGAATTCCTAACACATACCCCTGCGAGGAGTGAATTTGTCCACTGAGGTTCAGAGTTTACATACAGCTCATTTATCTTTAGCCCTACAACACTCAGTCAGAACACTGTTTCCCAGAGTTGCTTCCATCAGCTTCCGTCCTTCCATTCCCTACAGTTTGGGTTTTTGATTTATCTGCTACATTCTATTAATCAGAGGTAAGTCACGGTTCCAACCCTCTAGGGAAGAAGATCCCCAAGGGCAGAGTTTTTCTTATATATCCTGGAGTTTCATCCAAGCACTTAGAACAAATAACTCCACAAACTTGATTATTAGGTCATACTTGTGTTTAACTGGTTAATCCATTTAAAAATTTTTACTCAGTCTAATAATAGAGAATCAAAATGGTGGCATGATAGCACAGAGACCTGGTCGTTTTAACTCTTTGGACCACTGAACTATTTTCCTAAACAATTGCCTCGCTTTCATAAACCTGACTCAGGCATGCCCAGGTGGGAAAAGCCCAGAAGTCTATGACAGCCTTCCTTTAGCAGACAAAACCTACTCTGGCCCTTCCTTTAGTACCAATTCCTTCTTAGGTTGCACTGACAGGATAGAAGAAGGCAGGTCTTCTAAGAGCTACTCCCTTGGGGGGGTGAGTGTGTGTGTCTTATTTATATTCTTGGTCCACATTTGCTCCATTTAAGTATTGCACACATAAACTAGAACTAATTTTCATAACCATATAAGCCAGGACCATGATGAATTTTAACATGCATGCTTTCCAAATTATACACTAGGATAGATGTGGTTGTCCCTAAATTTATTTGTCTATATCAGTCCTTATGGGAAAAGACATGCAATGTATTTGGAGACTATTTCCAAGTCTTCTAGCATCAGGCCCCTGCCAGGAAAGACAGAACAACCCCCCCCCCCCCCCCAGAGAAGGCAGCAGGCTGAGCGAGAGCCTGGAGTGCCAGGCGATGATGCCTTGCCTTGGGGCAGAGCACAAGAGGGAGGAGGGTGAGTTCCCCCCATTACACCAGAGGTAGGTTTAGATGAGAAGAAGCTATAGAACATCAGACTGGCCATTAGATGGGAAGTTGCTGCTACTTCTGTCCACACAGACACCTTCAAAATATAGCTCTGAGAGGTCCACTCACTGCCTCACTGATCTGCACCAGGTCCATGACTAACTCCAGGCTCAGCCCTGCACTTTGGAGGGTATGAAAGAAATATAAGAGACACCCTTGCTCTCCGAAGACCTTGGAGACTCACCATCTGCTTTCGTCATGGTCTGCCACCAGGTCGTGATCGGGAAGAGCTTGACCAAAAGACCCAGCCTCTCTGAAAGACGAGCAGAGACAACTATAAGTAGAGTCTGGAGAATGTTTTCTTGCTCTTACTGAAGGACCAGAGGCCACGTGGTGGAGATGGACAAAATGTGAGTATTTCTGGAAGCAGTTGCAATTCGAAGGGTTATATAGTATCTTCATAGGCCAGGTGATGTTAAAAGTAACAGCAACTGCATAGAAATAATCTAATTTTTTGTAGTTGAAATAACAGAAGAAGCAGAACAACTGCCTGTGGGAAAAAGTGAGAGTAGTAGTCAAATTCAGTTAGCGCCTCAATATTCTCCCACTGCTTGCTGGGATGCATTACTTCCCCCACCAGCAGCTTGATCTTGAGCTTGTCCTCTGACTTTTACACCCCCTCCCGTTGGTCCCGACCCTGGCTCCTGTCTCTTCCCACAGCCTCTGTGCCAGGCCCCACCCAGAGGACCAGCATCTGTGTCTGACTTCCATTCATGAATGCTGACGAGAAAGAGGTAGAAGACTTCGAAAATAATCAACGCCCTCGTCCCTCTCCTCCAAGAAACATTTTCTTTTGCAACTTATTTTTTCAACTGATTTTAGTCATCCCAGGATTACACAAAAAAGACGCAAGAGATTTTGACCAACAATTAAATTAAATAGATGAACAACTGTTCTTGTGCATTTTCTAAGTCTGTTAAAGAAATCTAAGATTTCCCTTGTAGGAGCCCATAGGATTTTCATTTCTAAGGGATGATTCTTCAGCAGCATTAACATTCTTAGCAAAGATACCTTACATGTTATTCTGAGCTAGCATGTTGTACTGGACAGTTTACGAAGGAAGTCAAGTGGTGACGTACTTTCAAGGACACTAGGGACACAGAATGGCTCAAACTGAAAGGCTCGTATTGGCTTGAGTTGGTAGAGCTGCTCCATACAAATGGCTGCATCCGAGGTCTGTTTCCGCAGATGCCTTGAACTGACCTCCCCATCACTGTACCCTATCAACTCTCCTATAATAGCTCTATCCCCTTCCCGTGATTAAAATCCACTGGCTGCAGTTACAACTTTTAGAAAGTAAGAGATGCTAAGCAAAAGTGTCCCTCAGCTGTCCCCAGGTAGGGGACTAGCTGGTTACAACTGGTTGGATTGCACACCTTCAGCTCCGAGGCCACTGCCAGCAAAAGTCCTTCCCACGTTCTCTCCATGGGTGGAGTGCAAATGTCTACCCACCTCTGCAATTCCAGCTGTTGTGCACCAAGTTGTTGGCCATGCTCACACCAGTGGGTCTTCTTCCTCTTTCGCTATAGAAAGGCAAGTGAATCTTTACAAAGGTTTGGCATTATGCTGCCAAGAACAGATAAAATATAATTTGGCTAAGACACCAGTAATTGAAGTTTCAGGAAGGGTTCATCTTACCAGCAGGAAAAAATATGGAAAACAGTGATACACATGTAAGGAGTGGGAGTCTTAATGGGCATCACATTTAAAAAAGGGACTAAGGAGAGGGACCGTATTCAAAGACGTGGGAAGGGGGAAGGGAAGTCATAGGTCGTTTCCCTGAGGGGGATGAAGAGGAGGCAAGAAGGAGGGTGGCATCGACCAGACCCATACAAAGCTTAAATCACAAGAGGTGGCGTGCTCTCCTGGCAGCCTGGAAGACACAGCCACCATCAACGAAATGGAGAGAGAGCCGGGGGAACCAGTACCCAGCCCATTCTTTCTTCCCGGCCTCCCGTGTCTCACCCATGTCCCACACTGGGTGAACCCCCGGGAGCCAGAGGATGGAGGAGCCTGGTTGACGCGGCCTGTGCAGGTCGGCTCCTGAGCTAAGAGCGTGGTGGAGAGGAGCGAATGGTGGCCCTGGAGGTGCTCGTGAGAATGACGCACACAGAGAAGACAGAGGAAGAACCCCACTCCGTCTGAACGCACTTTCCCTCTTGCTAAACGCCTACCTTTGCCATCTCTCTGAGGACATAATCAATGACATAATTCTTTCTGCATAAAAACTTCCATGCTTTTGGCATCTGCTGGAGCGTAAATTGGCTCCCCCTCCCCGCCCAGGAGGAAGTTTATGTTTAAGGAAAGAATTTATTTTTGTATTCAACCGCATACTCGAAAACTTATTTCATAACAGCATTTTCTCAAATAAATAAAAGAGAATTTAATATCTTGTTTAAAGTAAACAAATAGGTAAAGGATACATTTTTGACACTAGAAGCAGATATTAAGTTTTAACTTCAGACATTTCTCAGTTTTTACAAAATCTGAAATTTATATTAGATTTCCTTCAAAAATGAAAATTATTATAATAAGCAATGAACAAAAAAGTGGGGAAATAAAAGTCTGTCTGCCACCTGTATTCTCTCACTATTTCCTGAAGTCACCAATGACAATATCATGGTACGTATCCTTGTATATAATTCTTCATCTTCATTCAAATGCTTATGTACAAACATATATTTTTAAACACAGGTTGTCCCTGTTTCCTTTTATATATATTTTTTTACTTAACAGCACAGTTACACTGTCAGGTCAATGCATGTGCATCATACTCTATAGCATTCATGTATAAAGAGTTACTCCAAGGTGTGTTCTGGCCATATACACAGAACCCTAATGCAACCAGAGCTTTGTCGGAGACCAGTTATGTCAGCTTTAGTGAGGAATGTTCTACTGAACAGAAACACCACTTATTCTATCTGATAAGATCACACCCCAGTGGACGTGTTTCTAGACTCTCTTCTGGCCTACAGACTTATTTGCTTTTGAAAGGCAGCATAGTGTGCTAACCAAGGGCATGTTTGACCCAAGTTCCATTATGAACTGGGGAGGTGACATTGAGCAAGGCTGTCAGTCTGTTTTTTTCACCTGTGAAGTGGAAATAATAATAGTATCTTTCTCACAGAGTTATTTAAGGGCTCAATAAATTAATGTTTGCAAAGCACTTAGAATGGTGTCTGCAACATAAAAAGAACTGTGTTTTTGATAAATAAGTATAAATAAGTTCCAAAGGCATACCACCCAAAACAATAGGTAATAATAAAAGATTTCAGCAAATTTTTGATATCTGATAACATTAGATCTTTTACCAGTGCTCTTTATTCTAAATTGTTTTGGCTATTGTTAGGCAATTATATGCTTCCATAAGTACTTTAAAATCTTTCTTTCCCATTCCATTGAAATTCTGATTGGAATTGGATTCAGTTATTGTAGTGATTTGGGAAGGGTTGACATTTTATGATAGATCTTCCATCCAGACATATAGGTTTTGCTTCCTTTATTCAAGTCTTACTGTACAGCTTTTAAGTATATTGTATAGCTTTCCTCTTAAAAGTTCTGTCCCTTACTTGCTAAATTTTACTCTGTGAATGTTACCAGTTGGGGAAATTGTGTAAGCAGGACTGTTTTTCTCATCCCTGTGAGTTTTTAAATCTTACTTGTTTTAGAATAGATGCAATATACACATGGCTCAAAGTTCCAAATGCACTCAGGCGCCCAGTGGCAGCCCCCCAGTCCTTTCCACAGACCCCTCACTCCTCCAGTTTTTAAACAGTCCACACACGACGGTCACGCCACAGCCGTCACATTCTGGGAAGGGATCACACACGGTGCATATACCTGGTGTAAAAACATGCCACTTAGGTTTTCCTACGTGTCGCCACTTCATCATGCCTAGACTTCCACGTGGCCCTCATCTCTGGTGGTCCGGCCTTCTTCTTAACTCACCGAAAACCTCTGTTGTTTAATGTGGGACTTTTTCATAAACTGATCTGATCTTGATGAGTAGATAACACTTAACTCCTGGTGATTGAACAAGAGCTTTTGAGATGTTATAAAATGTCCCTGGGAGGGGAGGGTCAGTGAGAACGTAGGGGGAATAAGAAGTGTTCAGGTCAGCAACTGGCTTTGGTGAGATATTCCCGTCACGCCTTCTGAGCAGGGCTATGAGAGAAGAGAGCTCTTTGAGGTTCCTATCCCCACAGCTCCCCTCTACACAGAACGAAGGCCACCCGCTCCTCTATACCTACACCCAACAGCCCTTCTGCATCTCGGGGCCATTCCTGGTCTGAGGTTAAAGGTCATGGGCATGGCAGCCCCAAGTCTTCCTCTCCCACAGGCAAAACTGTCCTCTGCCTCTGCTCGTCCAGGTAATGGCTTCACATCCACCAGCTTTCCAGCTGGGAAACCGCAGCAGAGGAAGTCTAGTTCAGTGAGCCCAGAACCAAGGGAGACCCATTACACTTTATGCTTCCCTCTTTGTTGGGGGCTGCAGGGGGTGGGCACGGTGTGAAATCCGGCTTTTCCTTAGTAAGGAATATCACAGCATGGCTGACCTGGCCTGGCTCCCTAAGATCTTCAGTGAATGGCCGGTACTTGAATCTTTAAAAAGTTTACCTTCTACCCCCTGCAACACATGATAATATGCAGGTGTCTTTCAAAGCTTCCTGTATATTGTCACTTCTTGCTTGTCTTGCACAGTCTGCATGATGTCGCTGATGTGATGGATCCGTGTGTGTTCCGAGGGATGCCCAGGTCACTTCTGACCCTATTATGTCAAGGAGCAGAAGGACCAGCAGAGCCCTGAGGCGGAATGAACATTGCTGTCCACCCCACACGACTGCAAAGGCCTTCCGGTCCTCCCTCCTGACACGGCTCAAAAAGAGTGTGCTCTCCAGATGAACAGCTGCATACCATGTACCCGGGGCACTTGCTATCTGTTCTAAGGATGGTACACTCTCCACCACCTGGCACTCCAGCGGCACAAAGGCTGCCGTGGTCCTCAGCCACCCGCGGGTCCACCCAGTTTGTGCCGAAGCCAGACTGGCAAGCTGAACAGAACAGCGAGAGGGACGGCTACCCTTTGTATCTGCCACTTTGTGCAGTGCCCTACTGTTTTGTAATTGCTCTCCTAGCCGGCGTGGGGCAGAAGCTTCAGAGTTTTCCACTTGACCTTCTGCATCACGGTGGCCCCTAACTGCGGAGGCTGAGGACATGTTGGTACGTGGGAGGGAGGGGGTAATCCAATGTCAAGTATGACAATTGCTACCACGCATCCAGGGCCTGGAGAAATGACCCCAGAGGGCCCATGAAAGCTGGGCTCGGATCAGAATTCCAGAGTTACTTTGACTTCCTTGGTGTTTTGGTCGTCAGTGGTAAGCCGCACAGCACCCTTGCTGACTGCCCTCCGGAGCCTCTGGGAGGTGATGCTCATTTTCCTTCTCAGTGACTCCTTGCTGGGCAAGCCCTTTTGGCTGCCTGTACAGCCTCGCCAGGCACTTGGTAAGGTCGGCTGCCTGGCTCCTCTCTGTTAGGCATCACCAATTGGCTTTTATCACCCTCAGGCCCACATTCCCCGGATGTTAATGACCCTAGCTCTACGACCACCATTGGCCTGCAAAGAGAGTCGCCACCCTCATTCTGAGCAGTACTGGCTGCCTTCCTTCCTACCAGCGATGACACTGCTGGCCTTGGTGAGCGGTGTGTCCTCGGGGGCCTCACAGAACAGTGTCCGCAGTGAGCTTTCACGGCCTCACACCCTGAACTCACCCCGGTGTCGCCACTTCCCTGCAGCCTCTTCCTTTGCCTGGGCAGCACAGGCGTTTCGGCTTTGCTCAGCATGGGCTCCCCCAAAGCCTTGCCAGGTTGACAAATCCCGTCTTGAAAAACTGACTGTAAATCAGTACGTGCCTTGCTTATCTGCTTACTCAATGGCCCCTTGATCATGCACCCTAAAGATTCCATCCCAGTGTTACTCCAACGACTCTCACTAGTATAGCCCCACTAATTCCTGGAGCTGCTTCTGGGTGTAACGTTCTCTCTCCCTTTTTGACCCAGCACTTCCTATATCACAGCCATTGCCTGTGGGACTTGGCCTTGTGCCCCTGGGAGAGACGAGCCTGTGGGAGGTCTGGTCTTGCAACAAGGTAGCCGTGGGTTCGGCACGCTGTGCTGGAGCCTTCCTGGCCACCGCAGATACATTGTTTTAAACGTTTCAGTGTTGTAGACAGCTCTGCAGTGAACGTCCGTAGACAGGCCTTCCTATCCACAGGTAGAAGAATGTCTCCAGGATTTGTGTGAGCAATTAAGGATTCCTGGGCCACAGGTACATGCCTTTTCTATTTTACCAAATCCTGAAATCCTGAATTTAGAGTGGCTGTCCAGTTTAAGCTCCCAATAGCATTTAATAAAAAACTTTCTTTTTTTGCCAGCACTTGATCTTATCCATTAAAAATTATTTAGGTGATCTGACGGGCAGACAGTGGACTCTCATTTTTGCTTCTACTTTGTATTTCTCTGACTACTGATGAAGTCACACATCTTTTCAGGTGTTCCCTGATTCTTTAGATGTTTCTCTTCTGTGAACTGCCTGTTCTCGTCTTTTCCTCATTTTTCTTCTGGTTGTCTTTTTACTTTTTGTTTTTTAATATTTGCTGTACTGACCCCTTATCTTGGATACATTAAAAATACTTTTCTTCCAAGTCTAATGATTGTCTTTGTGGGACTGTTAATTATATTGAAGGATGAACTCTTGGTATAATCAAACTTTACTTTTTGATTTGTGGACCCTGTTTGACTTTTGGACCCTGTTTAAAAACTCTTCTCCATTCAAAATGGATTGAGATTGGCAGCCGTATTTTCTTCTAGGGGCAGATTAAAGATGTGTTTCTTATATTTTGTCAAAGTGAAACTCATTTTTGTGTATGTAGATGTGTAAAAATATATAATCTCCTCCTTTAATGTTCCTTCAGCATCTTGCTGTTCTTTCTGTGTCCATGCAAATGAGAATCTAAGTGTGTGTGTGGTCAGGGAGGGCACGGGATATACTCTACATACTACTTAGCATTTCACTTTTTACTCAGGGGTTCCAGATGAGCACAGATGAATTCTTCTCATACTTTTTAAACCACACACACACTCTCTCTCTCTCTCTCTCTCACACACACACACACACACACACACACACACATCTGTTTTCTTTTAATCAAATACATATTTCATGACCTACGTTTTGATCAGCACCTTCCTAGAATCAATGTTCCTTTGACCTCAGTATAACATAAGCCCTTACTAATGTTTTTATGGTTAGTCAATGTTCTAGCCTGTGATAAAAGTAGTCACCAGAAGACTTACTATTTCTTTAAATGCACAAGAAACTGCTTATAGAAAAAGGAGTAAGTGTCAACATGTTAAAGAGGAAAAGAATGAGGAGATAAAAGAAAATGTGTTCACTGTCTCATGAACTAACTACCTGCATGTGTGCAGGTATTCATGCACACACACACACACACACACACACATCACCGATTTTAAGAAGCATAGCATCCCGATGAAGTAAATGCCACTATTTCCATTTTGCGGATGAGACACAGCCTGCAACATCACTTTCTCGAGTAGGTTTTTACTGAAGGATGACATACAAGACCAAATAGTAAGCGTACAATTCAGCGAATTCTTACATCAGTGGAGGTGGCAGGGGCTGGTCCATGGAAGCCTCTTCAGCTTTCTTCCCTCTCCTCATTGACCCGAACAGCAAGGTCACCAGCTCAAAGTGAGGATGGAGAGATGTTGAGGTTTGAGGGGAATTGCAAGGTCTCAAATAATCATCTGAAATGATATACCTGTGTATACAGTTGCTAAATCCTTCTAAACTAGCTGGAACAGGGAGGATAGTGGGACTGGTTGGGATATTAAACAGCTACCTACTTAAACATTTTTTCACCCAGAAAAATATGGACACACCTGGACTCATCACTCTCACGAACCTAAAGCCCGTCATTTATCTCCTATGGTTTAACACCCAGACATTGAGTTACCACATGGTCACTATGTTTACCTGTCATTAGGACAGTCGCTTTGGGGTTGAGAACTACAAGCCAATGCCCTTTCAGACTCTTGACATTTCGCTCTTGGTTACTGTTTCATCAGAGCCGTGTCAGCTGCGTGGCCCCTCCCGGGACAGGGCGGGCAGTGGGTGTCCGGTAGGAGAGGAGGCAAGCTCCTATTTAGCTAGTTTCTCTGGTTTCCTTTTGTTCATCTTTGTTCCAACCAGGAGGAAAACTCTAGGCTTCTCCGCTTCACTTTGGTGATGGTCATGCACGTGAATTGAGATAGCTCAGTCTGGTTTCACAGGCACACTTGCCAAATTAAACTCTGAGTTGTCTCCCCTCATGAGGAAAAGACAAGGAAATTGTATTTTTAGGTCTCTCTTAATGCGCCCACGGGAAGAAGGAGCAGTTTGTTCTCCATCTCTCATGGAGAACGTGAGCCTCTCTCTCTCCCAGCTGCCACTGTGGGGGGAAAACAGACGGGACATTATAGAATCATTCCACTATAGTTTCTATAAGAGGCTAAATTTGGTTTTTAAAGAAATAATACAAATACGATGGCAGGTCCATCAGGAGAAAGTTTTGGATTAAATTTGAAGTGACGATAAAATAAAGAGAACAGATGGGGAGACAAGACGTAAGAACTGTAGTTTTATGAACGAAGTCCTGGGCCCTGTGTTTTTTCGGACTCTCGGTGCTCTGATTAGTTATGTCAACTTCACTTTTCAGCGTCTGTTGGATAACGATGATGGTGGACGAACAGGATATTCAGTGGCATTCTGTTGTAGACGAAAATGCCAGAAAGTCCATACGAGGCTTCCTGTTGTACAGGGCCTGGGGGCGGGGGGGAGGTACACAGAACTGAAGGGGACGCTGAGGAGCGAATTGTAAGTTGGTGTCACAGGGCACCTGGCCCACACAATGACACTCTCCTCACATGTCGTTGGTTTACTGATACCAACATGAAATTGACTATATTTGGTGTGAAAATTATATATTTTCAAGTGCAAGATGAATTTGAAATGCCAGTTCTTCAAAGAAGATGAACAGTTCATATCATTCTGCACATGTGAGATTTTCCATTTGGGCCCCTCGTTGATTTTTGAACCATTTTCAAGTGGTATTTCTGGATCCATATGGTCTTTACCTCAGATCGTATAACCTACTCGTCTTATCAGATGAGAAACTCCAGGATGAGTGCAGGTGAGGAAATGCACGTCTGAGAGACCTATCCCCCAAACAGTATTACTTACATTAGAATTTACAATAAGGAACAGTAACTTAAATTTTATAAAATATATGCCTTTTTTAAACCTTTAGGTAAATTGATTTGCATTGTCATTTAGAGTTTATAGCTATTCATTTATTTTAAATCCCAGTGTCTTGGTTTTGAGATTCGTTCATGGCTTTCACCTTAAACATATTCTCCAAAAGGGGCACAAGGGCAGGCATTCATCATGGCTGTAGACAGCAGTTTTCTTTTTTCTTTTTGCCATATTGTAGTGGCCTGCCCAGGAGGGGAGCTAGCCACTAAATCAATCGGATAAATGTAATGGCTAATAGCCTGCCCAGGAGGGGGCTCGCAGCTGAGTCAACAGGATCAGGGAGAGCAAGTAACTAAGTAACTGAGGAGTAAGAACAAAGAATTTAGTATTAACTCCTATCAGCAGTTCTGCTTTCTTGCACTTTCTTCCTTTCGAGCAGACCGCCCCTCACCCTATATAGACGATTGTTCCCCACTGATTGGGGCCCAGAATTTGGAGATTGACTCCTCTGGGTTCACACATGTACAATAAAGTTCTACTCCATACACCCAAAAGCGGCTGAGTTGTTTTCTATAACAACGTATGCTCTATTTTAAGGTAGTTGGGAGGAATAGAAACTTAAGAGCGTTTAAAAAGACATGGGCACTTGATCCGTATCTGCAGAGGTTTGCGCCCTACATTGCATATAGTTTTTTTCAGACTATGTTTTGGTAGGAGTTCGTCCAGATTAGCTATAGAGCAAAGGGATGTTAGAGAAGGAAGGAGCCCTGGGCAGGGTCTAGGACTCGAGGCCAAGCCAACCTACTTTCTTAATTCTCCTGGAGAACGGAAGAGCCTTGCCCGATGCTGCACTACCGTGTGTGGCTCGGCCCCTGTCTTGGGTGGTGTAGGACGTTCGGGGAGGCTGTACCATATGCATGTAAGAGTACGAACTTGGAGTCAGACCAATCCACATGAAAATCCCTGCTGAACTGACAGCTGGCCATGTAACCTTGAGCAAGTTCCTCAATGTCTCTAAAATGCTGCAGAATCCTGTGTCTTAAATTAGAGCTACACTGGGTTATAATGTGAATTATGCAAGATAATGTAACAGGTCATTGCACGTAGGAAATAATAAAATAACAAAATGTATAAATCCACTAACTAACATTTCCCATAGTGTTGTGAAGACAGTGAAAATACTCTGCTCCAAGTAGCTTAACATTAAATTCGAATGCAGATTGGAATGGGGTTGTGTCAACAAATACTTCAAGCTTTTTAAATTAATTTGTGAATCTCATTCATTGCATGGGGTATAACATTGAACCCCCGCTTGCATACCCAAAGTCCCCGTATGAAACCAACCCTTTCTGACTGAGGTCTGTGTGCCTGAAAACGTGGGTGATCTCATTCACCTATCTGTAGGGCAAATGAACAAATTGCAGACACACACAGACGTGACTGAGACATCAAAGGAAACTGGCTCTCTTAATTTATCCTTTTTTTATTAATTAAACCTGAATCTGCTCATATTAAAATCAGATTTTGACATCCTCATCGAAAAGGTTATCATTCAAACGGAAACAAATGGAACAAAAATCCTAAATCATACTCTGTTTCTTTAGAAGTTGATGGATTCAGTTGAGTTCTGCACATAAGAACTCTGAACCTAAACATCAGACATGTTTTTGCAAACTATAGCCAATAAGATGCCAATCAACGGTTATGGCCAACTGGCATTGGAGTAACTCTTTTCAGCTCATAGGCTAATTGTATTGGCTTGGAAAGAAAGCCAAGTCCCTAAAGATTTGCTGTTCATACTATTCCAAAGAGCGTTGGAAGGAGTTATCGGAGGAAACATGTGTGAAAGGTGTAGGGAAGAGAGAGAAGAACAGGCAGGTCTAGCCCCAGTGTGGTCACCCTCCTGCAGGAGGGTGACCACACAGGAAGAGCCTCAGACGGCAATGCAGAGTCCCTTCATCAGGTGGGTGGGGAGCCCCTGAGCACAGGTTGCCCTTTAGAGGAGTCTGGGGTCAAGCAGACACCGACCAGCTCTGGGAGCCAGTCGCTGGATGGGAGAAGCAAGTGTGGCCTTGGTGTGAACATTCTGGAGGATTCAAATGTGTAGGCAGGGAAGTTGTCTGCCCACCCCAGCTCTTACCCGAGTTCTCTGCAAGGGAAGCTGAGCTATGTGTCTTCCTGGCCGCCACAGCTGTCTTCTTACAGGAATGCCCACTGGTGTTCTCTAACTGGATGCCTAAGAAGGACAAGAGAGTGAGTTAAGAATGGTGGAAACAAGAATCACATGCCATTTACTGTATATAGTGTGGTGTGCAATGAGATAGAGGCAGTGGGTGTACGTAGGAATTGGTAAAACCTTTGGCCTAGCATAGCTTCACTAACTGCTTTTGTGGTGGTAGTTCAGACTTCCTCCTTTGCTGTTTTATGGCCAAGATTTCTTTCCTCCTCTTCATCTGAGTTTCATGCAGTGCCAGATTGAAATGGCTTTTCCATCACATAATTGAGAACATTCGTAAATAATACTGCAAAATGTATCGGTATAAAATTCTCATCATGATTCTGCACATTATGTCATAAGTTGATGCCTCTTCTTTATTTCACAAAACTTACAGAGGCTCTCCTTCCTCTTCGACGATCACTGTGATGGGAAGTGATGACTTCTCACGCAGGCCCTCAGAGCCCACTCTTTCCGAGCTCTCCTGGGGTTCCAAACAGAGCAGGTGGGTTTTAAGTGCCTGGCTTCGGGAGGAAAAGTAGCCTCAGGGATTGAGTCTGAGAAGAGTCAAACAACAGACTGTTACACTTTGCTTCTGTGTAACACGCCGGAGCCCTCACTGCAACAGCCCAGAGGTGTCCCTCTCAATTTTATAGCCGAGTGGAAACTCTACAGCGATGTCCCCCAGACTTTTTGACCAGCCGGCCTCCCGTGTAGCATACACAGAATTTATATTTATAAAAGAATCATCTCAAGTTTACGGTCAAGATGGTGGCATAGGTTCACCTCCTTCCACAACCATATCAAAGTTACAACTGAGTTACAGAACAACCATCCCTCAGAACCATCAGAAATCGAGTTGGATGGCAGTCTGACAGCCGCACAATTAAAAAGAAACAACATCCACCCAGACTGGTAGGGGAGGCGAAGACGTGGAACGGGCTGGCGCCACGTGCACGTGTGGTAGATACAAACTTGGGATAAAAACCTCAGGAATGAGAAGTGCCAGCCCCACATCAGGCCCAGGAGCCCAGGGCTCCGGCACCAGGAACATAAGTCCCCATAAGTTCCGGCTGCAAAAACCAGCAGGGACTGAGTCGGTGGGAGAAACTTTGGGAGTCCCGAGCAGCTCCTCTGAAAGAACCCACACAGGAACTTACTCAGACTCACTCCCTCTGAGCTCCAGCACTGGGGCAGCAGCTTGAAAGGCACCAGTGGCATATGGGGAGGAACTGAAGTGTCTGGCATCAAGGTGAAAGCTGGGGGACAGCTTTCTCCCAGACAGAAAGGCAGGCAGAGCCATTGGCCCTTTTCTGAACACTCGCCCCACAGAGCCACAACCGGGGCAGGTGGGTGCCAAATCAGACACTCCGTCAACCTGGCTAAGACTGTTTACCCTGCCCTGGAGATCCCCTGAGGCTCTGTCCCACCCAACTTGCATCCGTTAACAGTGGCTTTTCCATGTGAATGGCTGGTCTTGACTTGGGCTTCACAACTTCCTAAATCCTTTCAAACAAGCAACAGCTGGCCTCAGTGAGCCACCAGCCCTCATACTTCTTGCTAAGTGGCCCGAGGCACTGCACTAGCAGCAGCCAGCCTAGATTCACAGCTTGGCTTCCCCTGCGAATCCCCAACCCCAGAACAATAGCAGACGTCTCAGACTGCTTTGCAGCTCAGGCAGGGTGCGCTGGGCAAAACACAGGTGGGGACTGACCTTGACCTGCACCACCCAGGAAACCGCAGGGCCTGCTCACCCAGTGGGCAGCTACAGACCAAGTCAGAGCACCACCACCCTGCCTCTGCACAGCTGATCCTCCACAGAGGGTGGGGGTTGGTGGTCAGGGGTCGCAGTCCATCCCTGCAGCTGACCTACCTGGGAAAATCCCTCCCGTTGATCTACCGACAGCATCCGAGGCTCAGCTACAAGAGGAGGGTGTACTCAGCCCACATGAAGGGAGCACCTGGAGTACCCAGCCTGGGTGATAGGGGATGTTGTGCCACTGAACCCCACAGGCCCTACTGCATTAGGCTACGCTACCCAGGCAGGAAGTCATAGCAGCTCTACCTGGTACATAGACACAAACGCAGGGAAACTGCCAAATGAGGAGACAAAGAAACATGGTCCAAATGAAAGAACAGGTCATAACTCCAAAAAGGAATTGAACAAAATGGAGGTACGCAATCTGTCAGATGCAGAGTTCAAGCCACTGGTTATGAGGATGCCCAAGAGACTCACTGAGGACCTCAAAGCATAAAAAAGATCCAGTCCGAAAGGAGACACACTAACTGAAGTAAAGAACAATTTGTAAAAATGCAGCAGAGTTTTCCCATCTCTCCCCCTGCCCCACTCAGAGGCTGTGGTCTGGTTGTTTAAAGCCACAGGATGGACAAGAGGGGCGTTGTGACCACCAAGAGCAGCCGTGGAGCAGGCCGAGGAATGGACTCAGCCCCAAACGGCTCTGGCTGCCATCCAACCCCTGTGGCGACACGATTGTCCGACTCGGAGCAGTTGCTCTGCTCCTCCAAGCCAGCTTCCTCGCTGATGAAGAGCAGACAAAGCATCTTCTTCGCAGGCCTTCTGCGAAGGAAAGTTGACATCATTTCTATGCACGTGCTTGAAACGCTGTGTCATGGTGTTCGGCAAACAGACAATAAAGGATGGAGCAAAATTAATTTTGACCAACTGTCTGATTTGCCGTTTGTCTACAATAGCCTACTTAGTTCTCGGATTCATTTATATAAGACATGAAATGCTGTAGGAGGATGTCCCAACCCTATACCTGGTTTAGCAAGGGTCTCGGGGGGGCCCTTTCTCTCCTCAGTACAGTCCTTGCTCTTGCCTATGGTTTGCCAGCCAGGAACTTCCCATGGTTCAGGCCCTTCCCTGGCTTCCCAGGGGGCACTGGGTGTTCCTTCCCTGTGCAAAGTGTTCTGTGTTCTTCCTCTTGGGCTTTCCTGATGCCTTCAGAGAAGTCTGCTTAGCAAACTAGATTGACAGTTTATTTAGCCATTGAAAATGTTCTGTGTGCCTAATTTCTATAAAGGAAAAATGCTATAAAATTTTTTCATCCTTGCTCAGATTCATTTCTCCTGTGTGTATCTTTTTTTTTTTGCTTTTATATTTCCACCTCTTTAAAACAATAAAAAGAATAAAGGCATAGAACAAAATGATTTGTAAAAACAAAAAGCAGGGAAGGATGGAACGAATGTGAAAGGCAAGACCTTTCTGGAAAGAAGTGCTTGATCGCGGTGAGTTCGGTGAATTCACGTCCTTGGAGCGTGAGCTGAGGGACGGACAGAAGTGGGGTTCCCACGTGTCTATCAGCTTCCTCGTTCAGAGCAGCTCCTTAGCAGCTCATCCTCCCCTATCTTAGGGCGACTGTGATGGGATCGAACCCGACACCGGGAACGGAAATGCAGGAGGATGTCGAGAGCAGCAGTGGAAGGACCCACGCGTGTCTGGCCCGGAGAAGAGGGAGTGCGCTGAGACATGTGAAGGAGAATGTCTCATGAAAAAGAAATCAAAATGTCCGATTTGCTCCCAGTGTGCTGCACAGCTAGAACCGGGTATAAATAATAGAACGGCAGACTCGGCCGAAGTACTTTTACCAAAGAGAGCAGACACGAATCGGAGCCCGTGTCCCAGTGGGGGCGGGAGGGAGTGGGTTACTCATCAGTATTGCCATCCAGGCAGAAGCTGGATGACTGTCCAGCTTCTAGATTTTAAAAAACAAGCTTTGGCATTTGGTCAGAGGACAGAGAAAATCATCTCCAATTTTTTTCCATTTTTAAAAATCTTTACACTGCAATGATTTAAGGGGAACCCTCATTCCTAAGCGCCTGTTCAGACATGTCTTACTCCGCTCCCTTCCACTGGTGGCATTTCCCAGGCCCTGAGCTGGCCCGCGGGTGGCTCTGAATCCACCAAAGCGAGTCGAGGCCATCAAATTCCTTTTAGCTTTTATGAGCTCTGCATTGAAACACCTGTTTTTAAAATTCATAAAATAAAATAGATGGTGATTGGAAGCTTCAATTCTGGCTTGGGAACCTCCTCATCAGTCTTGGCTAAGAATTTCCAGACCACGAAATGGCTTTTTCCTTGTTGCCCTTCCATAGAGGAAAGAAAAGGTAATTACCCCCTAAGTTGTCTTCCCCCTTCCTAGTTCCCTGGCCGTCCTCTCCACCGGGGCTGTGGTGGCCCAGGGCTGGGGACTGGGGACTGGGGACTGGGGCAGGAGGCGACCCAGCTGAGGGAGCCCCTGCACTGTGTCCACAGCCGCCCTCTCCTGGACCACAGCACGCTGAGGGGTCCTGGCAAGGTGGGGTCCCGCGTTCTCACACCCACAAACTGTGCTCCTGAGCCCTTATCCTACTATCATTTTCCTTAATCAGCCCTTCAGGGATTTGCTTATTGTTTATTATTCACTGTCTCTCCCAATTAGAATGCAAGCCCCAGGAGGGCAGGGTTTTGGTGTGTGTGGTGTGTGTTTTCTGTTGCATCTGAAGTTCCCAGCGCCGATCTGCCATGGCCTGGGCTCTCCGGTATTTGTTGAATGAAAGAATCTGGTGGGTGGGAATTCAGTGTTCATTTGAAAAAAAATCCTTTAAGGTAAGGGTGTTTCATTTTTAGAATTTGCCAATAAATATAGTGTTGGTCTGGTTCTGCGGAAAAACAGGACCGATAGGATAAATAGATAGATGGATAACATTTGTTTAAGGAATTGGCTAATCCATATGTGGAGGTTGGTAAGTCCAAAATCTGCAGGGTAGGCTGGCAGGCTGGTGACCTGGGGAAGAACTGATGCTGCAGTTCAAGTCCAAAGGCACTCTGCTGGCAGAGTTCTCTCTTCAGAAGACCAGTCCATTTCTATTAAGGCCTGCAACTGATTGGATGAGGCCCACCCACGTTATGGAGGATAATCTGCCTTGTTCAGAGTTCTCTGATTTAATTATTAATCCCATCTTTAAAATATCTTTAAAGAAATATCTAGAATTATAGTCAAACAAATATCTGAATCAGTCTAGCCATGTGTTTTACAGGGGAAACGATCAGACAGCAAGCCATCACCCTATAGATCAAGCAACGGAGTCATCGTGAGGGAGATGACTGACTTACAGAAGTCACAGGTGACTCACCCAGTGTCCCAAGGTTCCTGACTGCCAGTCCCCCATGTTCAACTACAAATGCTGCAAAAGGAAGCAGCCCCAAAATGCTGTTTCAGGTGGTCATTTGGGTTTTTTTTTCTGTGTTTTTTTTTTTGAGAAAAAGCTTTGTCACCTCAACCAAAACTCACCCCAGTTAACAGTAAGCTTAAGGAATTTATACTGTTTATACTGTGGAATTATATAGTTTGGGGAGATACAATTCCTAGATTTCCTCACTTAAATAGGCATTATCTGAATCACATTATAATTGTCCGTTTTGTCTTTAAAATGCTGTGTGTATTTTATGCCACCTTCTAGCAGAGATGTGCAGCAGAGTGGGAAGGGCGGGCTGTAACGGTGAAAAAGGCCTGTGGAGATGGATCTCTCTGACAAGGCACATCTCAGCAAAGACCCGGGAAGGAAGGGCGGCTGCCTGGGGGAGAGGTCTGAGGCAGGGGACGTGCCAGTGCGGAGGCCCCCAGTGCAGAGGGCACGGCCTGGTCATGAAAGAGTGAGGTGGCGTGTGCTGCGTGCATTCTGTCCCCCAGGCAGAACGTGTGACCCAGTGAGGGGCCAGTCATAGGAGACAAGGTGGGGGATGGAGGTACCGCAGTAGCTCACGGAGGGCCTCGCGGGTCAGTTTGAATTTTACTCTGAAGACTTTTGGACAGAGAAATGTCACAGTGTGACTGAATTTAAAAAAGAATCCCGCTGGTAACCGCCTCTAGACGAGCCCCTGGTTGGCAGTGGTGGCGGCGGGGAGACCAGGGAGCCCGGAGCAGCGATCCGATCGCGGTGGGAGAGTCCGGGGTTCAGACCAGGTGGGGCGGAAGTGAGCAGACTGGGAGGATGGCGAGGGCCGCCGTGGGCAGCTCTGTGCAGAGATTTTTCCGAAGGTGCAATGAATTCCGGAGGTGCAACTTTTCGTTCCGTTTTGTTCAAACACTGAGGGGCACACTCCCATTTGCCCGGCACTAACACGGGCATTTCGGGCACAGACATTAAGGGTTTCATAACGAATGGGAAAAACAAACATATCAATAAACGCTGAAGTATTTAACAAAAGTAGGTCTAAAAGCCTAAAAAATACAAATATAAAAATGATTAATTAATTCTAGCTGCTGGAATGAATGGCCAGGAAGGGTTTCAGAGAGGACGGAACAACTGAGCTGAAATGAAGGTCAAGGACAAAGCAGGATATTCCAGGCTGAGGGGAAGGCGCGTGTGTGTGCAATGTCAGGTTTCAGGAGGCGAAGGGGCTCTGGTATTGCCTCCACTGTAACAGATCGGTCAACTCCGGAGCCGATGCACCCCCATAACCTGGAAAACACAAAGCAACATCTGCCCATAGTCACATATGGAGTCCAGGGACCGTTATTCGTGGGACTTCGAAATGAAGACGGCCCTTCATGCACGTTGTGAGTGTCTTCTGGCTCCAGACTTCTTTATATTAGTGGGTCTTTTCCTATGTCTTCCTGGCATACGGCTTTTCTTCTTCTTCTTTTTTTAAATAGAGCTTTCCTGTTTATTTTTTATTTTATTTATTTTTAGAGAGAGAGGAAAGGAGGGAGAAGGTGAGGGAGAGAAACATCAATGTTTGGTTGCCTCTCATGCACCCCCTACTGGGGACCTGGCCTGCAATCCAGGCATGTGCCCTGACTGGGAATCGAACCAGCAACCCTTTGTTTCATAAGCCTGCACTCAATCCACTGAGCCACACCAGCCAGGGCTGCATGTGACCTTTCTACCAAGGTCGGAGCGGTAGCCAGAGCACTGTGCTTTCCTGTCCCACACAATGCAGGCTACCGCTGAACTCAGAGAAAAGAGGAATTTTAGGTAAAGCCCTGAAATCATCTCAGGGTGTAAACAAAAGAAAGAAAGGGTTCCTCCTAGATGAGATGGAGAGCCTCTGAGCTGCAGGGGTGGGGGCGGAGGGCGGGCAGGGAACTGGTAAGAAGAGGGGATAGAGAGGGAACTCCGCAGTGCCAGCGTCTGGGGAGCCAACTTGGAAGGTCACCTCAGCAGCAGCAGAGTCAGCAGGTGGGGACTGCCGCCTCCACTCCTGCCCTTTCACCAGCTTGGCCTGGGCTGACCACCCTTCAGTCCTGCCTGCCTGCGCCCTGACCTTTCTTCAGGTGGGCGACTCCTCTTCTAAAAAAACTCCAGACCCTGGTAAGACTGCTACTGCTCTGGCAAAGCAGCGATCTCCAGCCCTGGAGGGGTTCGGGGAGGCTCTAGGGAAAGAAAGTTTTACTGTCCTCTGGCGAGACAGAACAGGACCATCTCAAAATCACCCTCCCCCTGCCATCTTCCTGCAAGGGGCAGTGATGGAGCACACCCCTTCCAGAATCTTTCCTCCTTGCATTCTGCCAAGGACCCTTGGTAACAGAATTTTCCACTGATCGGATTCCTTTAAAGACAGGCATGTCTTCTGTGACATCTGCCACTCCAATGTCCTTGGTCCTGTGTGCCTTCCCGAATTTTCCTCCCCACCCCCTGTACTACTCTGTATGCCCAGGGAGGGATCTTTTATTCTAGTGCTAAGAAGCTTGATTTAAATGTAAGTTGTTGTTAGAACATTTTTTTTCTTAGTATAAACTTGGCTTTGTGTCTGGGAGACCTGTAGAAAAATATGTCACTGAGTAAGCCAGTGCTGTTAGAAGCTATTAGACAAACGACGTTACAACAGGCAGCCAGTAACAAAGTAAATAGTAAAAAGATAGCACGGCTGGCTGCTCCTTCAGATCTCAGACGGCCTGGTACTGGACTTTTGTACTTTCTGCGTAGAAGTGGTGACAAGAAGTTTGATGCTTTACAAAATGGCATGCTTAACTTTCTGAAGCACTTTCTCAGCTGGTTCTATCTTCCCTGCCGTGGAATGAGGTGGGCAGGCCTGCCTTTGACGGACGAACTGTGTCCACGACCAAGGCGGTGAAAACGCGTCCCCTAGGTCACAGGCTAGGCCGATCCCCTCGCCGGCCGGCCGGTGTCGGAACTCCCTGCATGCCTCCCGTCCTTGGCAAACTCATCTCCCTGCTCTAAAATAAGGGCCTCCCTACGTTTAGCTAGCTTTTCTCCGCGTGCCAGTGAGCAGGAGTTTGGGAATAGGTTGCAGGTGGTGGGAGGCGATGTTTGGTTGGCTAATCACGCTTTCTGAGCTATCCGGCTGGTTTTTCGGCCCGTTTTTGCGGGTAGCTTACTTTCCTGTAAGCTTTCGTCCCTAAGCCCTTGAGCTCTTTTAGGTCCTGCCTTCTTTTTGGGACCGGCGGTGGGCGGAGAGGAAGGAAGTGTCCTGCAACTACCAATATTTTCCTCTAGGAGGAGCCGCGCAGCCCGGAGGAGAGTGACACGCACCAACTCCAACTCCGCGCCGGGAAACGCTTCCTCGCAGCTCCTCGGCATGCGTGGCCCGGACGGCGCTCGGCGCCCCCGCAGCGAGCCCCGAGCCGGCCGCGCCGCACTCCCGCGTCCCCTCGCTCCCGCAGCCCAGGCCCCGGGGGCGGCGAGCCAGGCCCGGCGTGACCCTTGGTGAACCGCGGCCGCCGTTTCCCACCCCTCCGGTCCCATCCTCCCTTCCCGTTTCACCCCGCCCCCTCCCTCTCCCCGAGCCTGACAGCCCGGGAGCTGCCAAGCTGGGCGCAGCCATGGGAAGAGGAGGCGGTCTAGGGAGCGGCGGCCGTGGCGGCGGAGGCTGCTGCAGCGGCGGCGGCGGCTGCTGAGCCCGGGCGCGGCGGGGACCCCGGGCTGCGGCCACGCGGGCCCCAGGCCCCCGCGCCCTCGGCCGCAGCGCTGATGCGAACCCGCGCTCTCAATCCGGAGGCGAGGCTCGAAGGTACTGGAGCGGGTTCCGGTGTCGGGTTCTGATTTTCCCCCGGTTGTGCCAGGGCGCCTGGGAGTGGACCCTGGGGCGCCAGTGGTTTACGAAAATGGGGGGGTCTGTCTTAGGTATTTAACACAGATCATGTTTTTTCCGGGCGACTTGGGGGTTGGCTGTGCCCCCCTCCTCCTCCAGAAGTTTTCTGCTGGTGGGTTGCTGTAACCGGATCCACGTTGTGGTCGTGTGTGTGTGTGTGTGTGTGTGTGTGTGTGTGTGTGTGTGTGTCTGGTAGGGGCAGCGGGGAGTTGGAGGCGTCAGGAGAACCATCCTACGTTGACTGCTTGCTCCGACTGCTGCCCGCAGTGCCTGGAGGGGCTTCCTCCGAAGATAGTTCTGTTGTAAAAGTTTTGCGAGTGTTTCTGTTTGACATCATCCGCTGGGCTCGGGCAGGAACCCTGAAGCTGCCGCTGCTGAGCCCGGAGAGGTGCAGAGTGGAGCGACCCGAGCAGAGGGGAGGTCGCCGGGCTGTGCGCGTCTACACCGTGCGCTCCTCCCCAAAGCGCACCGGCCCTTGGTGGCGTTGGTGGCGGCAGCAGCACTGACACCGGAGAAGCCGGGGTCAGCAAAGTCGGGGCGACCGGACTGGTCCCCACGAGCTGGGGTGGGTGGAAATCGTGGCGAGCCGAGCTCCCCCACTCGAGGTTATGAAATCAACCAGGCGCCAAGTTTTGACAGAACTGCCCGAGGCATGAGGGCTGCGATAAGTGGGGCAGCTGCGAGTCTAGGGAAAGGACGCCCAGGGTGCCCAGGCAGTGTGACCCACTTGAGGGTGCGTAGGGAAGTCTGTTTGGGGGGCGAGCGCTTTATATACAACCCAGAGAGGAACGCTTGCTGGAGCCAGACTTCGGGTGTTGGTGGCCTGGCGCTGGGTTTGTGTACTGAACGAGAGTGAACGTGTGCGGGTGTGTGCGCCTGGGGAGGCGTGTCAGCTCCTGAGCCAGTAGGTGTGCAGGGGGAAGGAGGGGGCCGGAGAGGTGCCCCGGCCTGTTTGTAAAGCCAGGAGACCTTGGAAGGGACAGGGAAAGGTAATAGGAAGCCTGAGGTCTGGAAAGTTGCAGGAATTCCCGAATAGGATTTACCTAAGTCCCATGGACTTGAAAATGCTAGACCCAGTGCCTTTCAGGGGCAGAGGGCTGGAGGTGATTTCCAGAACTTTCAAGAGACCTGCATAGGCAGATGAAGATTCTAGAAATGTGTGTGTGTGTGTGTGTGTGTGTGTGTGTGTGTGTGTGTGTGTACACAGAATGCTGGAGACCCCAACCCAAGTCAGAGCTGTGGATCTGAATTCCTGGGGTACTGCTGTCCATCATGGACACTGGAAGGTGTCTGCAGTGTTTACTGGGAGAAACCCTGGTGTGTGTGCCCGGGAAGCCACTCACCTTACCTCGCAGATGTTGTGGCTACTCTGTGCCCTGAGCAACTGGTGTTCTAAGCTAGTTTCTAGCTAGGTGACACTGGATGTCCTTTCCCCTGGGGTGCCAAGGGGTAGACCTTGGAGGTACCTAGTATTGAGACATTTCCAGAAATTAAAATGCTGGATAGAAAAAAATCAAATGATTTAGCAGACAGGGTTGTTGGTTCCATCTTTTCTGTGGTTGGGGATTCTGTTTCCTTTCGAGAAAAGCAAAGCTTAGCTGCCCCAAGTTAGATTTCAAGGGGTCTCCTGTTATTTATGGTTCCCCTTCAGATGGACTTGGAGAGCATGCTTTGCATGGAAAGTTGGTGAGTCAACACTCAGCTTTCCCTCTGGAGTAAATATATCATAGTGAAATTACAGTTTGGGTCTCTCAAATGCCACGGAAAGCCAGCACTTAATGGGCCAAAGTGCGAAACGAGAGTATATAAAACGCAGTGACAAAGTGCCGACATGAGTGCATTCTTTTTCCAAACCGAGCATAATTTTGCCTTGCAAATATTTGTCCTAGGCAGAGCTTGGGAGTGCGTTTTTGATTATTGGTTTTTAAACAGCCGGCTCCACATCATAAACCACTTACAGATGGACACCCGACACCTTTTCTGTGCTGTCTCTGGCGCCTGGGCTAACAGATGTTTATGGTGCTTGGTAACCTATGGGACTGTCGTGTTGAGCGTCTTGTCAGCTGAGGACGTGATGTTTAGAGCGCAATGCAATAAATGGAGCTCCAGTTTGCGGCCTGCGTCTGCCAAGTGTGTGAAGTACCCGGTATGGAAACGAATCTTGATATCTGTCCAACTTGGCGAGCCTGCTTGGCTATCTGCTGGTAAGTGTTGTTAATGTAAAGACGAATCTGAGCAAAACGGAGAATACCGCACAGCAGACTGTTGAGCTTAGAAAAAAGGCCTGGGTTATATTTTTTAAATCTGCTCCCCTGAAGCTAAAGCTTCTCTGTCATTCCACTGGTAAATTGCACAATTATGGAGATGTGGTTTGCTTTTAGAGAACAAATTTTTAAAAACATGTCAATAATAAAAATAACTTCTATTTCTTAGTGTGTTCATATGTCGATCCAAACCATCCTTTTTCTTCTTTAAAAAAAAACAAACCTATAATCTCAACACAACTGTACTAGAATAACGATAAAAAATTTTTTTAAAATGAAACAAGAATATACATAAATAAAATAGGGAACAAAATATGTTCCTTAACATATGTTCCTCCTATGTTAAGGAACATAATAAAATCACTTGTCAAAATAAGTGATAAGGGACAAAATTAAGTTAGTGGAAAAAAAAACCCTATAGTCTCTTCCGTAATGATTTAAATAACATGAGTGTTCAATTTGCCTAATCACTTTGTGAATCTTGAATTGATAGGAATTGAAATTTGGAAAGGCAGGAGTCAGCCCCCCACTGATTGTGTAAGTGAGGCAAAACAGGATGCCTTTGTTCAAGGGATTTTTTTCAACCTGGAACAGTGTATTTAATGTAAGTAATGTGCCCGATAAAGTGGCTGACTGGGATGATGGCCAACTTTGGGCTGGTCTGTCAGGAATACGACTTCCACATCAGCACCTCTCCCTGGGAACGGGCCGGCCCACCTTTTCTCTGATGGAATCGGATGGGAATCTTCCTTGCTGGCCAGTCCCTTCTAGGAGAGATTCATTTTTAGAAAGTTCTGACTTGTACTAAACCAACATTTTCTTCCGCCCTTTGGCCTACTGCTCAGCTGCCGAAGCCACACACAATACATCCAATCTCTCTTCCCTTTAGGTACTATAATTGAAAGCAAACATTATGCTCCTTCTTCCTGAGTTCTTTTTGGCCCATTCTTGCAGGCTTTTCTTACCCACGTGCATCCTACCCTTCTCTACCCCTGACCACTGTGCCCTAGATTCTAGTCTCGTCACCCTCACACACACTGTCTGAGGCACAGATGTGAAATCCTGAGTTCTGGACTTGCTACATCTGTTGAGGCAGCTTAAAATTAATGAGATTTTAAGCCATCTCTCTACACTGTTTGCTCATTTTAAACTTATAAACAAGATAACTCATTCGTTTCAGGTCATTAATCACCTGTAGTCAAAACACAACATGATAATAGTTCCCAATTTTTTTTTTGTGCTTGAACTTTCTATAAATCTATGGAAAGTGATACTGTGAAGGTCCATTGACTTCTACGTGTAATAAAAACAGCTACTTAATTTCTCTCTCTCAAGGGCTCCCTACCCCCTAAATATCAGAATGTTCTGAAGACAAGCAAATCGAAGCTGCATATTACAGATGGGTAGAGCCCACCTTACAAGGCATTCCTTTCGTGGACCTCATTGTGCCTGCTTCTGTGAGCATGAGTCCGGGCTGGCAATCGGACATTTCCTGAAGGCCTGTTGTGTCTGAGTCTCAGAGTGCATGCCATCTGGCCCTACGTGGGGGTCAAAGTACATCAGAATGAACCACGTCCTCAGGCAACAGGGATTTACAGTGTGCATACAGTCATACAGGACATGAGTATTCTTCCTCTGGCACCAAATAGCCTGCTAATGGCCCAGGGATGTCCAAAGCAGGCTGCATCACAGCATCAGTACCTAGGAGGCCCTGGCCTCCTCTTGGGTCTCTGGACCTAAGTCTGGCGAAGATTCTGATGCTCCTCATTTCCCAAGTCCCGCCCTTTGTGGAGGAAGAAAGCAAAGAGCTAGTATGTACATGGGGAGTGGATGTGGGTCAAAGGCAAGCACTTTGGGGGCCCACTGGGCCTCAGTCTGAACCTGACCTTTACCACTAAACATGCAAATTAGCTCCCCTGAAACTCACTTCTTCCTCCGTGAGAATTGTAATTGTCCTGCAGGGCGGAGTACAAACAACCTGTGTAGCATGTACAGCCTACTGCGTATTAGGACCTACCCGGTGCCACTGATTTCTCTTTTATGTAGCTGTCTGGGGCTTCCCAAATAAATTACAAGTCTCCGTTACTACCAGCTGAGAATCTGCCACAGCTGAGATCTTCTGTCTTCCTGCTAGAAATGTTGATGAAAATGTTGTGGGTGTTTTTTGTTCCAGCAAGTCTGGGTATGAAAGAAATGGCTGTTTTTCTTGGCAAAGAGAAAAAAAACAACCTGTGATATACATTGACTTCTGGGCCTGGCAGAAGCCTCCACTCTGTGCACAGACCTTCAGTCAGCACAAGGAGCCAGGGACACTCCTGGGCTCGCGGTGGGAACCGTGCCGGGAGCTGCCTTGCTCATCCCCTGCGGTCTCCATCCACATTGCATTCGCTCCTTGGCTTTATTCTGTTCTCATAAAGAGGCAGGAAATCATCAGTGGTGAAGTGCATTTTTTAAGCCTCACCTGAGGATATGTTTATTGATTTGAGAAAGAGACAGAAAGACAGGCAGACAGACAGAGAAGAGTCGGTCGCCTCCCCCATGTGCCCTGACAGGGAATTGAATCCGAAACCTTTTGGTGCACGAGACGGTGCTCCAACCAACGGAACCACCCAGCCGGGGCAATAAAGTGCATTTTTAAGTTCAAAATTTTATTTCATGACTCCCTGCTTCCTATCCACCCCCAGCCCCCAAATTACAGCAGGCCCACGGATGGGCTCTGGCCCATGCAGTTTCCAAACCAGAGTTCTGTGAAATGAGGAGCCCCCGTGTGGCACAATCTTCTCCTGGCTCCTTGGCATCGCTCGACCTCCCTGAGAACACCTGTTTCATCCATGTTTCGTCCCACAGTCTACTTTCTGCATATTGCCTTCCTTCCTATGCACTGGGTTGCTCAAGAACAGGAAATAAATATTGTTCATTTGTATGTGTTTCTACCCCATTGAATGCCGTAAACTCCGCAAGTATGGTTGAAGAGTTAAGAGTGTCGGTTGAATTAATGTGGAATGTTAAATAAGTGCATGTCACTTATTTAACACTACACACCAAGTTTGAATACAAGCATCAGGGTTTTCTTGTAACCAGTTAAGTCAAACAGGCAAAAATGTAATGACAATGATGCTTCCAGCCACCGTTCAGCAACAATTTTGGCTCATTGGGGTCTGGAGCAAAAGGTTTTCTGGAGCCGTTTTCTTCCGTCCTTGTTGCTTTTGCTCGGAGCTGAAGAAGACTGTGATGGACACCAGACTCCTGGGAGAGGCCGGCAGCGTGGCTCACTGCTTCGTCTTGGCTGCGTTCCCCAGCTCTTCCGTCCACCTTCTCAAGCAGGCAGGTGACGCCATAGATCAGGTACCAACTTCACTCGGTAGCGATTAGTAACACGGTGGTCATTTTGTCAGAGATAGCTGAGCTCTGTGTTTTAATTAGCACCTATACTTACCTTCCAACATCAGTAAGTAATTTCTGCTACAGAGTCCTTCAAACTTCTAGATGTGTTCACAGCTTGTATGAGGGCTTGCTTCTTGTGTCGTTGACCAGGCTCTCTCTGTTTTCTTTGGAATGATAGCATTACAATCCCAAAGAACTGTACTCCTTTGCTTGTGAATGGGTATAAACAGGAACAAGTCTGTCTCTCGTTGGTGGAGCTTCCCCGTGGAAAGTGTGTCCTGGGCCAGATGCTCACTTGCCGGAGTCAGGTGCATCCTGCCTGGTCAGGTCCTCATTTGGCATTAGAACAACAGAAGAGTTTGCAGAACTGAACAGGTGCCTTCTGCATTATCTGTGGTGGGCCACCTGCTATGCTAGGCATTTGCTGTGGTAAGTCTTGATTGTTGTTTATAAAATGAAACATTTAAAGTAGTATATAACTTAGAAACTTAAGAGAGGCACCCCTCTCTGTTCCTTTAGTACATATTAGACATATGATAACATCCTAAGTCCAGAGGAAAACTTACTTAAAATGTACTTTATCCTAAGAAGCATCATATCCATCATTCTTGTAATCTTTGAGTTGTCGTATCAAAACAAGTAGAGGATAACTATTACAAAAGAGTCACACAGCCATTGGCCCTACTTGAGTTTGATGAGGGCTGGAGAGAGACTCAGTCGGCCTTCTGGTTCTGATTGCCACTGGTCAGGAACGCAGCCTCCGTCCTCGGTCAGTACCGTGGCCTGTGATCCTAATTCACCGTATGAACTGCTTCTCTAGAAGCCTTCAGGCTGTGTTACTGTCATCCCAGAAAACCTCAGTCAGACAGAGCAGAGAGCAGAACAGCGTGGCAAAGCCTATGTGAGCCATCAACTCTGTAAAGAGGTGTGAAGACAGGACCTCTGCAGAGGGGACAGAGAAGGATACCGGGACCCCGGGCACGATGGTGATGAGTGAAGCACTGACCCCATTTGGATACCCAGCAAGTCAGAAAGGGAAAGAGAGAGGAGCAAGGACGGGGCAGGGTGATTTCTCCGTGTGAGCAGTCCGTGGGGCGTCTCGTTTCCCTCAGAGAAGTGGGTGAAACGGTGCCGTCCTGTCGTAGAAGAGATGCTCAGTTAATGTTTTATTGGTGACCCTAATGTGGAATGAAACACAGAGAGACACTGAAGTGCTGGCAAGAAGTGTGTGCACGGCGAGGGCAGAGAGAGGTGGGTGTGATCAAGTGACAGCTGGGGTCGAAGCTCAGAAGTTCAAACTCGGTATTACTCTCCTTAGACCAATGACAGTGCCCAAACGTGACAGCCATCTTCCCAAGGTGGATCCTCTTTGGGGCCTTGGAACCTTCTAGAAGTTTTTCATGTTTGAAGCAGGATGGAGACATAGTTCGAATGTTTTGGTTGGACTCAGTGGGACTTGGTATGCCCCTTATCACAGAGTATGAAATTTTAATTTTTTTTGCTTCTATCCTGTAAAGTTTAGTGTTTTTATTTATTCTGGTACATATAGAGTATATAAAAATAATTATGTCATCTGAAAAGTACTTTGAAAATCACTTGGGAAAAGAGAGTAAATAAGATTCTTTTATCAGCTTATAGGATGTAAGTTTGTCCAAGCCAGTGGTATTTTGGGGATCACTGTGAAAAATCAAAGGCAGAACACGTGTTTATTGAGCTACTACTGCATTCCCGGGCATGTGCTGGACACTCTGGGGACAGAAAAGCACTATAAGACATGACCTGCAACTTTGGGGCTGAGCATTCAGGCTGGAAAGGCAACACTTAATAATATACGTGGTGTGATGGGGAAGCAGTTGACAATTGTACGATTCGATGAAATAGTCAGTTCCCGATAATAAATGCTATATTTACTTAGAGAGAAGGGGGTCTGTTTGGGCTGAAGTATTAGGGGACAGGATTTATGGGCATAGTGGATCCTGAGCCAGGGCATAAAATACGGTACATGTTTTTGACAGGTCGACGTTTTGTGTGAAAATGTTGGGAACTAGGCTCCAGGAGGCACGACCGGAGCCCCCTGGGCACCACGTACCAGGCAGCAGGCTGGTGTACCAGGTGGCAAGTTTCTTTTCCACGGGAAGCCCTTCTCATCGCTCACTATGGGGGCTGCATGCAGGGCCTCCCTTGGCCAGGGCTGTTGCATTGGCCTCCCCTGAGCCAAGTCTTTGCTGGGGGGCGAGGACTATTGCAGGGTGTCTCTGCATAGTTCTCTTGTGTGGACATTTGAGAACTTCACTTTTAAAACTTCTGTCTGTACCAGTACTCCAACAGGTCTCCTGAAGGTGCCAGCAGCATGGCTTCCTTTCAAGAGTATAATCTTCAATAGGTACTACAGTGGCAGGATCGGCCTGGAGCTCCCTCTTCCATCCCCACTTCCTGCCACGTGCTAATACTGACCGTGCTGGCCCAGCAGAGCCACGGGCCTCGTAGAATTGGAGGTCATCGGCCAGTGATCCCAGCCAGGCACTGCCTGTCTGCTGGGGCATTTGGAATACGGTTCTTGCAGGACTGGAAAGAGGAACGGGCTCGTAGTGTATATAGAATCAGTGCACTCGGTTTCTGTAAGGCCGGGGGCAGCACCAAACTAGGAAGAATTGTACCTTTTCAGGGGCCAGCGGACCCTGTTGAAAATTGAGCCCTACAGCCTCAGTTTATTCACAGCGAGGCCATGGGAGCCCCTGAGGAAGGACAAGACTTCCCTGGGAGGAAGAGGTGACAGAGAGAGATGGAAAACCTGGTTCCCCTAGCTCTCTTCCTGGGTTTTCTGTCAGGCCATGTTCCCACCATGACAGAGCCTGGAGTGCAGGAGGAGCATGCAGTTTATCTGTGTCACCGTGCTAACTACCTGAGACAGGTGACACCGGACCAGCAGTCCTTTTCCCTGGGAGCGCAGGGTTTGCCTCTGAGCTGGGGCTGGCCAGTGCCCTCGAGGCGTGGAGCACTGTGACAGCCTGAAGGTAGGTTGACCTCCTGGAAAGAGCGTGGAGTGGGCTTTGGAATCCCACAGACCCTGCTTGTCTGGCGGGGCCTGAATCCAGCTCGGACACTCACCATCTTGAGGGTCTCAGCAACTTAATTCAACCCTCTGAGCCTGATCTGCAAAATGAGGGCAGAGACTCTTACCTCACCAGGCTGCTGGGGCTCAAGTGAGTCAGAACCGCGCCTGGCACACATGGGAGATACGGAAGGAGGTGACTCCCTGCCACGCCCTTTTGAGAGGCTCTGAGGGAGGAAACTTAAAACCTTCCCGCCTAGAAGATCCACTTGATACCAGCTGCTACTTTTCCCCTCCTTCTTGTCTAGTAAACCAAAGTTGCAGCTTTAATGAGTCTCCAGTTCTTTCTTTGGTTTGTGTTATCGGGCCCCCAGGTTAGAGTCCGACTGCCTGTGTGCACTGGCCCAAAGAAATACCCGAGCAGGAGTTTGTGGGGTAGAAAGAAAAATAGATTAATACTGAATGGGCCCGCCCAGAGACGGGGAGTGTACATTCTGAAAACAGGACACCCTGAGCCTGTAAGTTACAGATGCCATCGGGCAAAATCACGAGGCACTGGGTTAGCGGTCAGGGTCATGCTGGGAGCCGATGGGTCAGAGGTGAAGTAAGGGCAGTAAATTGTTTCTTCAGGTCTTGATGACAGTTCTGACCTCTGCTCCCACTGTCCTCTGCCGGGTCTCGTCAGAAAATAGCTGGAGAGGTCAAAACAGAACTCAGGTCAAGATGTTATCTTTAGCCTGCAGAGGTCTGGACCTCGTGACCAGCAGTCAGGTGACCAGCTGCCCTGCTGCCTGGCTGGTTGCTGATTTTGTATATAAATATATGGAGGAGGGGGGAGGAAGAGTTAGAGGAAGGGAGGGGTGGAGGGGAGGGTGATTACTAGAGCTAGGATTGAAAGCAAAATTTAGTCAAAGTCATAAGGACGCCCGGTTTCATTTGAACTATCAAAATTTCCTGCTTTCAGAAGAGTGCTGTCCAGAGGTTAGTTTCTCGTGACTTCTCTGTCAGGGTGCCCAGACTCTTGCCATGCCACAAAACTGCAAGGGACGTCAGATGATTATTGGTGACTTAGGACATTCAGGTTAAAAAATCAGCCCTGAAAGCCCTTCCTGGATATATGTGTTTGTAAGAGAGACTGCTGTCTGCCTGTGATGGGAGACCCTCCTTAGACAAGGGGGTACTTTGGGCAGGTGAAGGGGCAACCAGGTGTTGGCCTGTTGCGGTGACAGGGGTCACAGTGAAGGCTTTCTTGGTAATGAGCAGCTGGTGACGATGTTCTGGAGGACCCGAGAACCCAGAGAAGGTCACACCAAAGCTTGCGGGTGTTTGGGTCCCTCTGAGGGTGACCTTCCCCCAAGGACGTCGCACTGTCCCAGGAGGCTGTTTTATTTTCTTCACGGTACTTACCACTGCCTAATATTATCTTGTTTATTCATTTGTTTTCCTGGTTTTTGTCCATCTCCACTGGCAAAAACATCAGCTTCCTGAGAGTAGAGACCTTTTCTATTTTGTTCTCTTTATATCCCATCAAAAATGCTTGGTAGGTTCTGGTTGAATGAGCATGCATGCATGTTCGTAGTTGCTGCGTTTTTGTTAGCATTCTTCCTAACCTTTATTTCCCTTCCACGCATTCAAAAATGCATGGCTTTCAAGTGTGTCCGCTCCCAGTGCATTTATAATTTGGTGAGATTGCTCCGTGGGATGGAGTGTGGGGCTCTTTCCAGGAACTATGGGCAATCTGGGACAGCTGTAGGAAGTCCCCGTCAGTGAGTGGGAACGACAGACTCGGCAGCCACCTCACTCCCTCAGCAAATGCAGTCGGGAGTGATGTCTCGGTTTGGACTTCTCCCAGAAGCGGACCGTGACACCAGGATTCAGGTAGAAGTTGACGGGGGAAAGTGAAATGAGGCGGGGACAGGAGCCAAGAATGGATGCGTGGTGAAGCACGTTACAACCCGGACGGCTGGAGTTTATGATCTTTCTGGAGAGACGTGGGCCCAGGCTAAACATACACCTTAGACTCCTCTCGCCCCAGGCTAGATGAGTTTGAATATTTACCCACCAACTTTCACCAGCCAGCAATTCCTGGGCACTCATGCTGAGCAGGGCAAAGCAGTCTCCAGATGCTGGAGGGAGACTCGGACAACGAGAGGCAGGTGCTGGGGTTAGAATTAGGCGGCGTGAGGCGGCAGGGCTGAGGAGACGTGGTTGGAGAAGGGGCAGGCAGCTGCACTGGGTAATATTAAGATTTTTAAATAGGCTTTTTATTTGGAACTAACTTCATATTTATAGAATAGTTGCAAAGCTGTTGAGTCTCTGTTTATGCCTTGACCAGCTTTCCTTAGTGTTCGCGTCCAGAATCACGGTAGACTTGTGAAAACGAGGTGATCAAGAGTAGTGTAACACTTAACTAAATGCCAGACATTGCTCAGATTTTCGCAGTGTTTCCACAAGTGTCTGTTTTTCTGTTTCAGGAGTCAGTTCACAAGATCACATTGCCTTTTTTTTACGGTTTTCAACAAAGCTGTGCAGACACTTGTGCCCTCCCCTGTGTTCAACTAACTAGTCTTTGTTGCCGGATAGTCAGCTCCATGAAAATACAGTCATGTTGACGCCCAGCATCATGTTGGACACAGGGTATGTTCGCAAAGCAAAACACATCTGTGAAAGTGACAGTAAGAACAAAACCCTATTCGGTAGGCCTACGGGTCGCTGAGCCTCCGTCAGTTCGCTGACACAGACTCGTAACGGTGTGATGACTTAAAAGGACTTTGATTTTGAACATGGGTCCTAAATATCCAACAAGCAGCAGGACCCCCTAAATCAGACACAACCCGGCCCCTTCAGTGTGCCTAGCATTGCTTGTGCATGTCACATTTAGTCCTGCTGTGAGTCCCATGGCCTTGAGGACCCCAGACAGAAGAATGAGCCGGGGACATTAAGTCACTTGCCCAGGATTCGCAGGTGAGAATGGACACAGCAGAGGTTACAACTTGTTTTCAGACTGTGGAGCTTACACTCCTAAGACTATAGCCAATTACTCCCACTCTCCTCCACTTGCCCAGTGCCCATTTGTGGTGCCATGGGCTAGACACACCGTCATTGTCAGTCTGTATTGTCAGACGGCAGCGGATGCAGACATCTGGTGGATTTCACAGTGATCTGGGTGAAGTGTTACCCTCAAATCTGTGGGTTGTTTGCAAAGTTTACCTAACTTCAGTAAACCTTCTGTCTTGATATCCACAATCATTGACCACAAAGCTCTTCAGAAAGTCACCCTTGTGCCAATAATCAAGTTTTGATACAAGGCTAATAATGGTCTTAGAAGCCCGACTGTTATCTCTACAGAGCAGGACACTGCTGTTGTATAATAATTCATACGTTTTGTTATTCTATAATGTGTTTGAGTTTGGGTAATTAACCCCATTGCTCAGTTTTTCCATAGTTACCATTTTTTGTGTGTTTTTTAATGTTACATGAGGGATATGGAATATTTAATGAAATCTTTGACTACTCTTTATGCTTGCAATAGCCCAAAGGAGAATTACCCTTGGTTGCCTGGGCACCCGGAGAATGAAATGCAGACTGAGAAATTCTTACAAGTCACGTGAGCTCCGACTCTGGGACAGCAAATAACACAGCCATCCAGGCTAAGCACTGCTGAGATGCCTCCGACCTCTCATTCCGAACCGGGAAAAGAACAGGCTTTCAGGGGCTTTGTTTATTTTTGCTCTGATTACAAGTTGTTGGAAGCCTTGAGTTGGGTATCTAACAATGCCATCCATGTGAAACACGGATTATTGGCTCACAGTGGGACCCAAGAAGAGACAAAGGGACAGTCATGTCAAAATGGTCTCTCTCCTTTTTTCCCTTAGGAGTAAGTAGGGGTTGACCGAAAGGTATTCCCTTCAGACTTAACGCCTAGAGCATTGCAGACCTTTAAAAGGAAGACAGCTATTGCCTTTCAGAATGTATGTATGGAACTGTGTACTTAAGTGGCTACATTAGGTCGGCATGGTTTTAAACCATGACCTTTGATGCTTTGCATGAGAGGTGACAGGCGCAATCTGTTACTGCAGACCGGCACAGGGTGCACCAGCGTACCTGGGGGCCAGGGGGCCAGGGGAGAGGACTGCGCTGGCTGGACGGCCTCCCTCCACCCTGCAAAGCACTCTGCTGTGTCTCACAGGCAGCACTTCCAAGAACATTTAAGCAGAAAGAGCAGCCACTCTTAATGAAAGGAAGCAAGTGAAGGTGTGTAAACCCATCATATATGTCCTATATCCTATAGACTGCATTTGCACTGCCTTTCTCTAGAAAGCCCTCAGATTTCTAGGGGGAAAAGCACTCAGCTTTTCTACTCCAAGTTCAGAATTACTTTCATAGCTACTAGATTGTAAACTCCTAGGGGCAACGACTGTGCGTTATCTGCGTAGTGGGCACTCAGTGAATAGGCTGCCTCACTAATTACTGGTATGGGGATAATATGAAGGAAGTGCTTTTCCGACTGGAGGCTATACCAAGTTCTTTTTCACATCATGCTATTTAACCCCCCACATGAGTCCTATGATTTACCTAGTTGAACTTTTGCCCAGGCTGTGATGTGGGGAGGTTAAACCGTTCAGACCAGGCCCCTCAGTTGGTAAGCAGCACAGTCCAGATTAACACACAGACTTCCTAATTCCGAACATGGCTACCTCCCCGCTTCTAACTGCTGCCTGTGTAGTGCTTTTAAACTTGTGTCCACAAGCCTTTTGGTGCTCCTTCCTTTAAGAGGAGAGTCCAAGTTGCCTCCCCTTGAGAATGGGCTACATTCAGGGACTCATTTCTGAAGAACAGAGTGACATGGGAGTGAGCAAGTGCAGCTTGGGAGGAGGCCAGGTCGTTCAAAGGCACTGTGGCTGTGACCCAGTTGCTCTCTTTGGGATCACTCACTCTGGGGAAGCTGACCGCCCACCACCAGTGCACTAGGAAGGACTCAGGCCACAGTCCAATAGCCAGTGTGCAGCTGGAGCCAGCTGACCACAGCCTCCATGACAGTGACCTTGGAGGCAGAGCCTTCAGCCCCAGTCCAACCTCAGAACGACTGTAGCCCTCTCCCAGCAAAAGCTTGTCTGCAACCTCATGAAAAACCCTGTGGCAGAAACACCCAGCTAAGTCTCTTCTGGGCCCCTACACTCAGACTATACGATAGCAAATGTTTGTTGTCTTAAATGTCAGGTTTGGGGTTGATTTGTTATGCAGAAGTAGCTGACGTAGGTAGCCTAACACTGCCTTGATCATTTTTTAAAAAATAGTCTTAATTTCATTAAATGTCCATTTTTTCATGCAGTAGGAGATAATTTCCAGAAAAAAAAACCCATGCTGCCAAATGTAAGTAGTAAAGTATTAATGCCCAATTAATATCATAGTTATAATGACTTTGCTGGGATTTGGGATTTTGTAAGTCAAAGGATGACTGTTTTAAAAATCCATGATTTTAGAAGAAAGGGCCTAATAATAGCCAGGTTGCTGAAGACAGCATTTTGAACTTTTAAAAAGTCCTCGGGGGGGAAAGGACAGCAAGGGTTCTGTCTGGCAGGTTATCACTCACAGTCTTCAGTTCCCAGGAGCGTGCTTACACTTTATGTGATTTAAAGAAGCGTATAAAGCAAAGTTGAATTTTAACCTCTTCCCTTGTGGTTTCCCTGTGTCTTTGCGGGGGGGAGGGTCTCTGAGAGTTCATGGTGAAGCCATTTCTTGGTTTGCTGTGCCTGACAAACTGCATTCGCCTGCTTTACGGCCACTCACAGTTGAATAAGCGACTTGGACTTTGATTAATATCTTGTGAGCTTAAGCCCAAGAATTTGTGTAAGACCTGGGCTATAATAGCATAATCTTAATTTAAATGGAATTTGAAAGCTAGAAAGAGATATATTTAAAGTACAAAGAGATGACTTAAAAGACATGTAGAGGTACTGAATTTGGGGCACTTTAAGTCCTTATAGAAGATTCCAGGTGACTTGCCTTTATAAAAAGTGTGTGTGTGTGTGTGTGTGTGTGTGTGTGTGTGTGTGTGTGTGTGTGTGAAAGTGATTTTTTTCCTCATGTATTTACAAAGAGATTTAAAGTGGGTTACAGAATTCACTCATGAGATGGGTACAGCCAGTCCTTGTGTGGGACTGAGAACGGGTGTCAGTGGAGATGCTGGTTTTCCTGGCCCAGGTGGAAGAACCCAGATCAGTGCCTTGTGGTCCTTCTTTTCAATGTTTTCCTCTCCATACAGCTTGTAGCCTGCATTCTCCAAATCGCTCGTCATATTGAACTGGACTTCTGAGCATCTCTTGGTCTTGATTCATGGGTTTGTGCTGCAGGGGAGGATAAAGATGAATATTGAGAGTCTGAATATAAAGATCCATTATTAGCATAATTCACTCACTCACTCAAAACTCATTCATTCAGTCTACATTTTTCCCAGCAGAGCGGTGGTCCAGGTGCTTTAAAATAGGCAAAGCAATGTAGAAATAGCCACTGCCTTTTGGGAGTTCATGGTCCAGGATGGAAAAAGATGTTATTAACCAACTATAACTAAGGACTGTTGTATGTCATATGAAATAAAGAAATAAGGGGTCCTGATCAAGGTTGGAGCTGGGTGGTTAGGGAAGGCTTTCAAAAAAAGACATTTAACACCTGCAGAGGTAGCAGCGGGAGGGAGAAGGAAGAGCAGTGTGGGCAGAGGGAGGAGAACCACAAGGTACCCAGTGCTGTTGAGAACCAAAAATAGTCAGTGTGGCCAGAGTTCAGAGAGCGAGAAAGAGCATTAACTGAGAAGAGTCCAGAGAAGTAAACAGGGGCCCTGTCTTACACAGTGCTGCAGGCTGTGTTACAGTATTTATTTATCACAAGAGCAATAGAAAACCTTGCAACTTTTAAAGCAAGGGAGTGACATTTTAAGCGGGTCACCTGGCTCACTTATGAAAACTGGGTGGAAAGAGTTATTCAGGTACATGGATTATGAGTCCATTGTGGGCCAGAGATGTTGGTAGTTTGGACCAAGGGGGTAGTGATAAAGGCAGAGAGAAGTTAACAGATTAATTATTATGTGTGGGTAATAGATTGACCACTTATTTATGAAGTGAAGTTGATTGGGCCTCGTCCTGACTTGGACATGACTGGGTGAGGGGTATACCATGGGTAACTCCAGGTACTTGGCTTCAAGTTTATGTGGAATCCTGGAGGGTAGCCAGGAGCAGGCTGGGAGAAAGTAGCTTAGTTTGGGGACATTTTCAACTGGAGGCCTTTTTAAGAGACCCGCATTGGAACACAGTGAAGTCTTGGGTCCTGGATCAGAGGAGGTATCTGGAGATGAAGAGCTGGAAGCCAGTGGCTTACACACAGAATGGAAGCCACAAAGATAAGTGACATCACAGACAGAGTGAAAATAAAACGAGACAAGGAGGACAGGTCTGTGTCATGAGGAACTTCAGCATTTAAAAGCTAAGTGGACAAGAAGTTGACAAATAAGAGTGAAAAGTGGGATGGAGTAGCTGCTAGGGTGTCATCTCAGAGGCCAAGGAAGGAGAATGATTTAAGATGCTGATGAAGGGTAAAATTAAAAAGGGACAGTGAATGTCCTTTGGATTAGTAAAATGGATGTCTCAAAGGTCTTTAAGGAGAGCTGATAGATAACTGAAGACGTCTGGCTGTCAAGGGAAACAGAAAGATAGAGTTCTAACTAGAGGAGGAAATAAAGTTAAGAGAGGGCTTTCTAAAGATGGGAGACTTGAGCATGTTTAAAGGTTGATGGGAAAAGGGCAATGGAGAGAATGAGCAGTGGAATTGAAGTTACAAGGATGGGTAAATAATCACGCAGGATTCCTGAGAAGGCAGAAGCAGATAGATCCCTAGCACAGCTGGAGGAATTGGAGAGGAGAGGGGACTCCTGCCCCTCCGTCCTAGTGAAACTGGAAAAGTTGTCATTCATGCTGCCTATCACCACCAGAACCAATAAGCAGAAACAAGGATTGAATCTTCAGGGGCGTTTTATTCAGAAACTGGCAATCTGAGAACATGGTGGGTTATGTACCTTAAAAACCATCTTAACATTTCATCTCAAGCCGACCTTTTTTGTAAGGAGAAGAAAAAAGTAGGTAAAGGATTTGGAATCCAGGGGGAAATGTTAATCAGATAAAAGCTACAGTCCAGCAATTTTTCTAGCATCCCTTCATCTGCTCACCAGTGATTCTTTTTCTGTGTTCTGGTCAAGCAAAAGTTTCCTTTCTGAGACTCAGTGACTCAGATAGCATCTTGATCTCTTGAAATCCTCCTGGGGCACAAAGGTTGAATTGTTTGCAGGCTTTCTGGAGTCCAGGTAGGTCCAGCCATGCATTCCAGTTCCTGGAACAATAGCTTTCTATTTGCATTAATCACTAAGCCTATTAACTATAACTAAAGCTAAAATTCTTTAAGTCTTGAGTTCCCCCATCACTAGCAGGAAAGAAGGAGGGACATTTGCAGATAGATGCCTCCGGTGTGGTGGCTGCAAGTTAAAGGAGCTTCTGTGGGATGGCTTCTGTCTGCTTTGGAGAGTAGAGTGAGAGAGAGAGAGAGGGAATGGCACACTGGAAAAGAAAGGAGGTGATTTCAGGTATTTGAGGTCAGAGAAATTGTGAATATGAAAGGAAACTAATTAGTAAAGTTTAGTAGGATTATTAGCCATTACTGGAGGTCCAGTTGAGGTTGATGGTCGTAAGTTCCTACTGGTATCACAAGTGTTAGGAAGCATTTGATCCTTTCTGGAGGTGTTCAGATGCAGAGTTAGTGAGATCACCTAGGCCTAAGGCTTTGTTTGATGAAAAGATGTGGCCCCAAGTGAGTTTAGGATATTGGTGGAGCCACTGAAGTGATTAACCAGGAATCTAAGGGAGCCATTGATGTGACGAGGGATCCATTGAAATAATGAACCAGGAATCTAAGCTGGTTTAGAAATAAAGGCAGAAGGTGAAAGTGGAGTTCTGTGTGAAGGTAGTAGTCAGAGTGGTTGACTGAACGTGATTGGAAGAACAGAGGTCCATGACCAGAGCAAGGTGCTGCACCCAGGTTAATGAAGTCCAAATATTGGGGTGGGGCTCATAGATCATTTAAAACTCTCCAGGTGATTACAGTGCTTTTTTTAAAAAGGGAAATATATTGATGTGATTGTCGGTAAGTCCACGGTGGCAAAAGATACTAGTGGTGGGAAATCAAGACAGAAATACAGAGAATGCAGTCAGAGAATTGTGCCTTTAGAAAACAAAACAGAACACATACACACAACTGAACAAAAATGAAGTCACTCATGTCTTTCTTCGCAAATGCAAGTCCTAGGCCCGCCCTCCTGTCCATCCTCTCTGACGTGAGAAGTCCAAAGCAAAGAAGTAAAGATCATTATGGGAAAGATGGCAGAATTCAGGACAAACTTCTTGGGGAGCAGATGCTTTGGGATTTGACTGATGAAATCTGAATTAGAAGCATGGAGACATTTTGGAGACGATTTGTTCATTGCAGTTTCCTTGGAGGGACAACACTCTAGCTCACTAGGCAGGTGTGGCATCGGTCTGGCTGTAGAAGTCTGAGTGGGGGGCTTAGGTCACTATAAGGAGCCTGGATGGCCCTCAGCCCAAATCGTTGGACTTGGTGGCCATGCCATGGTCCATCATCTTGGAATGGTGTTGAAATTCTATTCATTGAAATTGCATATGAAATTTTGTTAATGTTTGACCTGTAATTCAATGACAAGGATCATCACTGCCAGGTTTTTCAGTTAAGAAAACTTACCTCTGTTCTTTCTGCATTAAGTAAAAGGCTATTCGTGTAATTAACTTCTGGCTAAGTGGCTCACTTATAAAGGACTCACAGGCATAACTATTGCCAAAGAAAGCCTAGCAAATCTAGACACTCCCAACCCCAGCCCATTGCCCTGGTCTGTCATCCCATAAAGTTAATGTAAGGGCTTGTTCTGGAGAAGATGATCATAACAACACTCAGGGAGACGTGGACCACATTGTGAAAACACTGGTGTGTTTATCAGTGCGTTAGTCGGGGTCCTCCAGAGGTGCCTATTTGAGGCCTGTCCAGAAAAAGTCCAGCCATTGTTAATATAATGAGAACAGTTTGCATGACGTTGATGTAACCTGGCAGCCAAGGAGAGTGAATTGGAATGCACATGCATGAACAATGATGACTTCACTGTGGGGGCAGTAGATGCTGTTGAGTGAGCACATATACTGTGTGGCTGTCACATTCAAGATGACTGAGCAAGTAGAGGAACAAATCTGCATCAAATTTTGCATTAAACTTGAACTTTCCTCTGAGGAAACTATTCAGATGATTCAGAAGGTCACAGCTATGGGCAACTAGTGATTGGCAGCTTCATCACAACAATGCACCCACTCACACGGTATATCTCATGCGGAGTTTTTTGGCAAAACATCAAATCACCCAGGTGACTCAGCCCCCCTACAACCCAGATTTGGCACTCTGCGACTTCTGGCTTTTCCCCAAACTAAAATCACCTTTGAAAGGGAGGAGATTTCAGACTGTTGATGAGATTCAGAAGAATACAATGAGGCAGCTGATGGTGACATGTGAGGTTTCAAGGCGCCTGCTTTGAAGGGGACTGAGGCATCATTGTCCTGTGTACAGTGTGTCTTGTATCTTGTATCTCCTTCAATAAATGTCTCTGTTTTTCCTATTACATGGCTGGCTACCTTCTGGATAGACCTTGTATATATTAGAAAGGGATTTATTGTAAGGAGTTAGCTCACACAATTATGGAAGCTCACAAGTCCAAAATGTGTAGGATGGGCCTGTAGCCCGGAGATGTGTGGAAGAGCTGGTGCCCCACTTCCAGTCTGCAGGCCGTCCGTCTGCTGCGGGTTTCTCTCATCTGCTGCGGGTTTCTCTCTTGCTCAGGAGAGGTCATTCCTTTGTTCTGTTTGGACCATCAACTGATTGGTCTCTACCCACATTATGGAGAACAGGCGCTTTATTCAAATTCTAGCAATGTTTTAAGTGTTATTCTCATGTAAAAACACCCACACAGAAAGGGTATATAACATTTGACCACACATGCGGGCACTGTGGCACCGTCAAGTTGACACAGAATTAGCCACCACACCGAGGGAGGTTATAGCATTGTCCCCTCTGGATTCTACAACAATAATAATACTCCATCCAATTTTTCATTCATGCTGTTTAATAGCTGTCAGGTTCTATGTAGAATATAGGCATTATTCTGCACATTGGTCTACTTTGGGGTCTAAATTGGTGCACAATTTTCTGTGTATATTGTGGGCACTCTCTTGTAACACTGAGAAGAGTTCTGTGCACTATTATAGAAAGCATGCAGACTGCTCAGCATCGGTGACAAGAGACTTCTTGATGACACCTTCGAAGCCAAAGTTCTAGGAAGCAAGACTCCACACTCAGTCAATAGATTTCTATTTGCCCATAGCGGAAGACACTGACCAGAAGGCTTGCCACTGTTTTCAGCTCAGACACCTGGGTTGGAGCAGAAGCAGCAGCCACAGAGCAGCCCTTGTTTATGCTGCCCTCGTTCTCACTATTGCTAAGTAATCTGAAATAATTGTCCTGGAATAATTGTCATCCTATTGGCCTATGGATTGATTTTCAGATTCCTTAGCCTGGTGTTCACCAACCAGTACCACCCCAACCTACCTACCCATCTGTGTTTGCTGCTGAGCTTGAAACTGAACTACTCCATTGCCCTCAAAATACCTCGTTTGTCTTTGCCTAGCAACTCCTGTTCACATTGTTCCCTCCACAGTGACCTTCCTCTCCCATTACCGCATCCTCTCCTTCTGCCCATCCTTTGAGGCTGAGCTTAAAGGCCACATCAACCTCCACTCTGATCCTTCCCCCGCCCTGCCTTCCTGTCCAGCTGGAAGCTCCTCTTGTCCCTTTCCCTAGCACTTCCTCGGCATGTTCGTTAGACTCACACTTGGTCCCATCTGAGTTACTCATGGGCGTTGTCTCACCGTCCGTGACCTGCCTTCAGGACCCGGGTCTGTCTGCCATCTCCCCTGTAGCCTCAAGATGGTACCTTGCAGATCATGAGTTCTCTGTACAGTTCTTGTCGAGAAGATTAAAGTAAGGGCCCTAATATGTAAATCCTCATTCTGATTTATTAATTTCATCAAGGGGAAAAATCTTCGTTGACTCTTTTTTTTGTATCTTCCAAAGCACAGCAATGTGCTGGGTGGTGGGCCCGTAGTGGGCATTTAGTGATGAGTAGTTGATGGACTTATTCTGTGTTTGATAAAGCTTTTTGGATGCTCTCAGACTAAAAGAGGCTTGGTCTGATGATACAAGTTTTAAAAGGCAGCGTCATTGCTGCTGCGCACTAGGAGGGAAGCATGGTATTGTTTAAAGTCCAGCAGTAGAAAAATGAATCAATCATGAGTCAGATCCGCTGGTAGGACTGTGCCCCATCTGGTGCTGTCCCCAGGAAATGTCCCCTCTGAGAGCCCCTGTGGCTGGCTTTGTGCATTAAAAAAATGGTCTGAGCGCGTTCTCTGCTAGGGCAACGCCTTCTGTTTTCTCCGATTTCTGCCGGTGGGTTTTCTGAGCATATTCTTAATTTCTCCTGATTTTAATCACAGCAAAAGATACCTAAGCAAATATCAAGAGAGGCTGCCTCTGTGCCTCCTGATCTGAGAACGTACCTCAGTTCCGTCAGCATTTACTCCTCTGCCCACCACAGGGCTGAACGGAGCGGGGCCGACTGGTGCTCAGGGGCAGGATTTCCTCTCATTTTGTTTGTTGGTTCGTTCTGATGTATTTTAAGGTCCCTATTGAGATACTGATGTAATTGACAACACTACGCAAACTTAAAATACACATTCTGGCGATCTGATGTATATATAGATGGTGATATAAAATGATGACCACATTAAGGTGAGTTAACCTCCCATAGTTACCTGTCCACGTGGATGTGTGTGGTGAGGACATTCAAGGTCCACTCCACCAGGAAACCTCAAGAATACAAGACAGCGTTGTTTACTGTAGCCACCATGCCGTCCACTGGGACTTATATCGTTACACCCCTCACAGCCCCTGATAATGGCCAAACTCTCTGTTTCTGCGAATTCGACTTTTTTAGAGTTCACATGCGACCATGCAGTATTTTTCTTTTGCAAGAGAGACTCATAATGAGGTAGTTGAAGCCAAAGCATGACCATGATAACAGCCCCAAATACCACAGACTCGCTGTGGACAGAAGCCACCATTGTCACGGGAGGCAGAGCCGCCCAGGAAGCCCGCGTCGTCTCGCCCCATGCGGGGTCGCAGGACGGACGGACAGAGGCAGCCAGACTCATTACTCCTGGGGAGTCACGGAAGGCTTCTGAGAACATGTCATTTGGGGTAATTCTTGAAAGTTCTCCAAGAAGCCAGAGGACGTAGAAAAGAAGAGAGGGTGTTCTTAAAAGGGACAGACCAGAAACATGGAAACACAGAGGCAGGTGGTGGGTCAGGACATAAGGGACTGGAAGCCGCTGGAGCAGAGGACACCAGAGGGTAGATGCGGGAAGTGCACCTGGAACGTGGCCAGGGTCCAGAACCATGTCAGGGACCTGGGGCTTTTCCTGGGGCTCAGTTCGCAGCTTCACCCAAATTTCTTAGGTAGGTAAGTGACATGATCAGATTTGTTATTTTCTTCTTTTAAAACATCTTTATTGATGTTATTGGGGTGACATTGGTTAATGAAATTATATAGGTTTCAGGTGTACAATTCCGTAATACATCATCAGTACACTGTATTGCGTTTGCCACCCCAAGTCTCCCCCATCGCCATTTATCCCCCCTTTACCCTCTTCTACCCACCCCTCACTCCCCTTCCCCTTGGTCATCACCACACTGTAGTCTGTGTCTATGAGGTTTTTTTCTTTTGCTTAACACCTTCACCTTATTTGTTATTTTAGAACAACAGTTCCCTACTGAAGGACAGAGATGCTTGGACTGTGTTGCCAGGTAGGGCAGAGGTGTATTTTAAAATCATAAGCCAAGTGAGCAATAATCACTTGGTTCCTCTTGCCCAATGAGTAGGATTTTGCCAACATCTTCATAGGATGAGAGGAAGCCTGGCTTTTATTACTAGATCTTATGAGATGTAAATATAGCACAATGCTCAGTGCCATCTTCCAGGACAGTCGTCCCCTGTAGTGTGTGAAGAGAGATATTTCGAGTGCCAACCGACAAATGCAGCAGCGACTTTCTGTCACAGATGGTCGAGAAACCGGACAGCATCTTCAAGGCGTGGCTCATGTACTGGCAAGGGTTCGGCTACAGGGAAATACACACATACCGAGTCAGCGGTGGTGATAGGGGGACAGAAGTGCCTGTTCCCTTCCGTGCTGTTGAGGGGGAAGCAAGCTTGAAGCTTTGGGGATGGGTCCTAGTGACCAGTTGGCTGTGCCTTCGCCCACGATCCAAGAGGAGGGCCGAAGGGACTAAGTGACCCTCCCCTTAGAAGCTGGAACCTCACAACGTGTCTTCTTTGAATTGGTTCTGGTCACTGCCATTTCTCTGGGACTGATTTTTGAGCTTCCGTGGCATTTTATTCCTGATTTCTCTAGCAACAGAATTTTGAAGATCCTAAAGTCCTTCACGAACCAAGTTTTTACGGAGGTGCTGCCTCGCCCTCGGGTTCTGTGCCTTCGCGGAGTTCATGGGCCCGTGTCTCTGTCGCAAGGTGCTCACTGGGTTCAGGAGAAAGGAACTCTGGCATTGAAAATGAACAGCTCTGCTGAGGAAGCCCTGGAAATATTCATGTATTGTAGCCCAAACTCCAAAACAGTTGGCAAAACAGTTGCACATGTATCAGAGTTTCATCAATAGCCTGTTGGAATAAGCTGTGTTTGTTCTCTCCGGCTAGCCGCAGGCTGCGGTATCTGCGGATCACCCTTTCCTCATCTGCAGCATTAATAGATTAGGCCTGATTAGTGGTTTGCAACTCAGGCGCCTATTAGAATCACCTGAAAGCGTACCTGGGCCCAACTAAGTCAGAACTGGCCGTTGCCATCGGAGGTGGAGGCAGGCTGCACATTTCTAAAGCGCCCAGGTAGTTCTTTTTTTCTTTCTCTTTTCATTTATTTATTTATTTATTTGACACTTACCAGACTAAGTTGGAGGTCCCAGCTGGAAATCTGCAGGTGAGTTTTCTCTGCATGTGGGTGTGGAACTTAACTATTTTTTAAATTAGTTGCCAACATTTGAATTTTTTTTCAGTTTACCTTGTGAACATGGAAAGATTGGACAACAATTGGGCTTTTCTTTCTGAGTGGCACCCATTCAACAGCGTGAACCACGGTTTCTGCCCGGCCCTCTGCACTCGTTGGTGTTACCTTCCTGGCTCTTGGAGGCCTTTTTATTTGTAAAACTGAACTAGATTGTCTTAAAGGTCTCCAACTATTTGAAGCGTGCGTTTCCAACACCAGAAACTGATGGCAAATAAATGACACCTTTATCTATAAACTAGTTGTTATATGACATCAAAGGGAACTCAGTCTTTGAAGGTGGAAAATCCCAGGGTCAGGATGAGGGGAGCAGGGCTTGCTCACAGCAGAACTGCCCCCCCCCTCCACAAAGTGCCACTTGGACAGGACAGTTGTGGTGTAGCGGGGGGCGGGGGTTGAAGACAGAGGGGTTGGCAGAGGATTAATTCACTTTCCGGGGATTTTTTTTAATGAAGCTCCTCTCTCCGTTTCCATTCTCCCCAGTTTGGGAACTGCATCATTAGTCAGGATGTGTCGGGCCTTCCCCAGGGAGCCGAGAGGTCATTATCAGAGGCTTGCTCCCTTCTTCCTGTGCGTTGCTGCAGAACGCTCCTCAGATTGGTGCCCTCCTTCCCCTTCCTGTGGCTCCTTGCTGTGCCTGCCCAGCGCCGGGGGACCGCTTTGTGTGGTTAATTGGCAGCTGCCTGGCATGAGGTTTAAGTGGTGTATATTTGAGTTAATAGGATTTTACCTTTCGCAAGTTGAGAAATATGTGCTTGATAAGTGTAGGAAGGACCTCTTGTCCTGAGCGAATGCTCCTTTGTGCCTCGCTCTGTATTAAAAAATGTATTTACACTGTCAAGTTGATGATGTATGTTACATACGATGACAGTAAGAAAAATAAGTTAATGAGCTCTCTCCATGGCCAGGGTGTTCCAGGTGCCTTACATCAATATCTAATTTATTTCTCATAACCAGCCTATGACTCTGGTGGAGGTGTTATTCTGTTTCATAGACAGGAACATGGAGATCCGAGCAGTCCTTTGATTTCCCATATTTCAAAGCTAGTAGATGATGCATTAACCTGTACAACTAGACCTCTGTTAGCAGTGTGGGAAATTCAAATGCATGTTGGTTTTGCCAAGGACAAGTCAGATTGCTATACATTAATGTATTAATTATGGTTGTTTCCCAGCGCCTCCAGGTACTTCATTGGATATGTTGTTGTTGTCCTGTGATGTTGTTTACACATAGTGGATTACTGAGTTTCATGTAACTCCCAAACTTTTGGATTTATCTAAGCCTATTGCCTGTATTTTCCACCTTTTACTTAAAAAAAAAAAAAAGGCACTGGTAACCCAAGCAAATTGCTTACTAACACTATGACCCTCAAACTCTCTGCCCCAGTTTCCCTGCTGGGGAAATGGAGATTATAATACGCACCTAACCCCAGCCCACATGGACGTTTCCAGGTTCAAATGCAATCATCAACAGAAATGTGTTTCGTCCACCCTAGAAGATGCCCGTGCACACCCTAGGCCCTGCTGTGCTCTTTGTGATGTGGGGTAGAACGTGAACGTACTTCTGATTAAACACAGCTGTCCGTGGCGAGTTTTCCATTTTATAGACTTAACCCCATGAAAGGTTTTTAGATTGATCGGGCCTGGAGAAATTTTTGTCTCTGGCGCCCAGGCTGAAAGTTAACTTCATTCTTCCACTCATGTCTGCCCAAGGCTCCCTCCACACCCTCTCGAGGCAGCTGCCCCCACACACTTCCCAGGGGAGAAGGGTGAACCGCCCAGGGGAAGCCCTTCTCGTCTCCCTGGCTCAAACTGCTTACATGTAGCTCATCCTCCACAATCAGCGGACACATGCAGTGACTGTCCTCGGGCAGCTCATGCCAACTAACTGGTCAGGAAAAGATGCGTTGGGAGCAGGAGGCAGATGGGACATGAGATCTCTTGTCTGCTAAGCAATTGAAATGATGACTGGGCCTCTCAGTCATTTTGTCACGTGTGGTTGTGTTCTTGCCATAGCTAAGTGTCTTGATTTTAGGGCAGGAATAGCTGCCTTATAAAAAGTAAAAGACTGAAAATAGGGTCCATACCCTTGTTAGGTCCCAGTGCCTTTGTGAGTGAGTACCCCTGTGTGTACACATGTGCATCCCTGCACAGGAGTGTGTGTGCATGCATATAGATATATATGCACGTAAATTCTTATACGCCTGAGTGTGCTTTGCGTGCAGACGAATGGACACTATATGTAATCACTGCAATGACTTCAGCAATGACAGCAGTTACAAAAAGCCCAGGAAATGTCATCGTCCCCAGTGATTGCTTTCGCTGCCCACGAAACTTCTTTGTTTTTCATATTGTGGGGAAAAATAAACATGTGTTTTAAAACAACTTGCTCAAAAGTTCTCTGGTTGGCACACACAAAACCAATATTTGTTCATTCTTCAGCTTATGAAGTTAGTGAAGGATTTTGTTCTGAGCCCTTAATCTCCCCTACTTTATTTAAAGATTTGTAATAAAGTAATACAGAGGTTTTTGTTTTTGTAATTAATATGTATTGGGGTTATGTTAGTTTCACGATAATTTCAAGTCTTTTAAGGGTTACTTATTAATACAAGTTTAAACCATTACTTGTTCAAAATCAGTTATTGCCCATTTCTGCTTCAAAGAGAGGGCCTTTACTTCCAACCTCTCTGGTAAGCTCTAACTTGAAAGAAAATGATGCCAGACTGGAGAATCTGTGTTAGTCATATCACACAGTACCTGCTTCCTGGCACTAATAAATTAGTCTTTGATTATGTCCAGCGTAATAATGAATTATGTACTTGTTTATGCTTCAGTCTCCAAGGCTGAATGCCGCTTTTGGTACCCTGTGTTCCAAAGGTTTTTATTAAACTTTGCTCCCTGGTGTGAAATGCTGGACAGGGGAATTTGCAATATAATCATGACAAATTTCACTCAGTTTCATTTAGTAAGAGTCGATAAGCCAGGTAAAGAAGAAATGGAAGGACTAATGAGTCTGACGCAGACACAGGGAGATGGATGGGCTCCTTCTCTGTTGGCTGGCCGGGCTAGAGACCTGATAAATGAGTTCCATTATCTTAACACCCTAGCAAGGTTCCAGCTTTTTGAGGTTCAGGCCACTACCCCTTCTGCCATAAGAGGGACGGCATGAAAAGTGGGCTGATCATGGGCTTCAGGCCTCTTCAAACCCTGCGCTTACCATTTTCTCACCTTCTGTGTGGACTGAATTTGTGGACTCTCGCCCTCAAATTCAGGCTGGAGCACTAAGCCCCGATGTGATTGTATTTAGGATTGGGCTTTGGAGGCGATAAAGATTAAACGAGGTTGTAAGTATGGGACCCTAATCCAAAAGGGCTCGTGTATTTACTTATTTATTTAAATCTTCACCTGAAGTTTATTGATTTTAGGCAGAGAGGAAGGGGTAAGAGAGAGACAGAGACAGACATCGATGTGAGAAAGAAATAGCAATTGGCAGCCTCCTGTATGTGCCCCGACTTGGAACCGAACCCACAACCTAGGCTGTGATATTTTGTCATGGCAACCAAGCAGACTAGTAACCACATGAGCCGGTTACTTAAATTCACTACATAGGTAAGTCAGGTACTTAAAATTTCAAATCCTGACTTCACCATTTACTCTAGCCACATAAGCACGTTCTTTCTTCCTCAACCTGCAGGTTTTATTTATTTATTTTCTTTTTTATTTTAATTGTTGTTCAAGTACAGTTTTCTGGCTTTTACTCCCATCCCAGCCCACCCACCCAGCTCTCCCTCCCATTTCTACCTCCCCCCTCCCCAGTTTTTGTCCATGTGTCCTTTATACTTGTTTCTGTAAACCCTTCCCCTTTTCCCCTGAAATTCTCTCCCCTCTCCCCTCTGGACACTGTCAGCCTGTTCTCTATTTCAGTGTCTTTGGCTACATTTTGCTTGTTTTGTTGTTTAGGTTCCTGTTAAAGGTGAAATCATGTGGTATTTGTCTTTCACCACCTGGCTTATTTCACTCAGCATAATGCTCTCCAGTTCCATCCATGCTGTTGCAAAGGGTAAGAGCTCCTTCTTTCTTTCTGCTGCATAGAATTCTATTGTGTAAACGTACCATAGTTTTTTGATCCATTCATTTATTGATGGGCACCTAGGTTGCTTCCAGCTCTTGGCTATTGTAAATTGTGTTGCCATGAACATTGGGGTGTATAGGTTCTTTTGGATTGGTGTTTCAGGGTTCTTAAGGTAGAACCCTAACAGTGGAATTGCCAGGTCAAAAGGCAAATCCATTTTTAGTTTTCTGAGAAAATTCCATAGTGGTTGTACCAGTCTGCAATCCCACCAACAGTACACTGGGGTTCCCTTTTCTCCACAACCTCTCCAACACTTGTTGTTTGTTGCTTTGTTTATGATGGCCATTCTGACCAGTGTGAACTGGTATCTCATTGTGGTTTTAATTTGCATCTCTCTGCTCAAACGCAGTTTGAAATTTCAGGACTAGTTTGAAACTTAGGTGAAATTTTTCCATTTCACCTAAGTTTTTAAATTTCTTGGCATACATTTCTGCATAGTAATTTTTTACAATCCTTTGTATTCCTGTGGTGTCAGTTATAATCTTTCCTCTTTCATTTATGATCGTGTTTATTTGGGTCCTCTCTCTTTTTTTTCTTGATGAATCTGCTTAAAGGCTTGTTGATTTTGTTTATTGTTTCAAAAAACCAGCTCCTGGATTCATTGATCCTTAGAATTGTGCTTTTCATCTCTATGTCATTTAGTTCTGCTCTGGTCTTATTTTCTTCCTTCTACTTGCTCTGGGCTGTCTTTGTTGTTGTTCCTCGAGTTCTTGCAGGTGTAGGGTTAGGTTGTTTGTTTGAAATGTTTCTGTCTTTTTTAGGTAGGCCTGTATCACTATGAACCTCCCTCTCAGGACTGCCTTTACTGTGTCCCATAAGTTTTGGATTGTTTTGAGATCATTTTCGTTTGTTTCCAGAAACTTTCTGATTTCTTCTATAATTTCATTCTTGACTCATTCATCGTTTAATAGCATGCTATTCAATCTCCATGGTTTAGAGTGTTTGGGGTTTTTTCCTTGGGGTTCTCGACCTGCGGGTTTTAAGTGAAACTGCATGTGTACTCGCATGTCATGGTGCTGAGCCATCACAGTCAGCACTTGAAGTTAGCTTTATTTCCAGGAAGTTTGGAATGGCTCTTAATTATGCAAATAGTTTGCTTTGGGAGTGCTCATTCCTCCCTGCAAAGGCGTCACCAGCTGTCGGAATAGTCCTGTGCCTGATGCAATAATTTTGCCTGGTAAACTGAGATATTTAGCTGTAGGATATTAAATCCACAAACACCATTGATCAGCCTAAAAGCAATAAAAAGTATTCCCTATAATTAATAGTCGGTAGATTAATAGGGAATCTGGAAGAAACCAAATGTTTCATAATGAAGCTATATTAATGATACTCATTTGAGTGCCCGTCAGTAAGGAAATAATTACCTTTCGTTATTAATCAATGAAAACCAACTGGCATAATTAGGCTCTGGTGTGTTTTCTTTAAATGGCCTTCTAGTACTTTATTCGGCATCATTTGAGTGACAGCCCAGCCTCCACTGTGGATCTGCAGGTTCACTGAGAGGGATGCAGCTGTGTCTTGTAAGTGGGGTCGGGGGTACGGGACAAGCAGACTGCACCTGGCTGGCAGGCCGGCCAGCTGGCTGAGTTTCACCCTCCTCCCTACCCTGCCCACCCTGCCTACCCTGCTTATTGATCACATTGGTCCAAAGTGACCTTTTCCTAAACTCAGACCTGCGTATTTCCTTGATTGTCTGCACAGAACTCTTCAGTAGATCCCCAGTGCTCTTAGCCTATGTCTTTACCGTTTTCCTCACAAAGCCGCGTGGCCTGGCCCCTGTTTACCTCTCCAGCTTTGATCACGACCAGCGGCCACGTTCATCATCTCTCAGGTGGTGAGACCGGGTGCCTTCTACTGCGTGCCCCTCACATAAGGACCATCAGTTCGATGGTCATTCCCTTAGGGGGGCTTTCCCCCAGCACCCTTGACTGGCTGTATGTTTATCTACGCAATTTTTGCAAGTTGATTTCAGAGAGAGAGAAGGGGTGGGAGAGAGAGAGAGAAATATCAGTGTTCTACAAACGTGCCTTTGCTGGTTAACTTTTACGTGTGTCCTGACCATGGATCGAACTTGCACCCTTGGCATTGGCATATTGGGATGATGCTGTAACCAACTGGGCTATGCGGCCAGGACCATACAATTTTTTGATGTTGTCTTCTTCCCAGTAGTTCATCAGTACCATGGAGGTATATGTTTTTATTTTAACTCTCCCTCCTGCACTGAGATCAGAGGAAAGGAAAGACACAAAGATTTATCGAGGGGTCAGTAAGAGGTGAGTATCTACCCTTAGGGAAGCAAATGGGTGCTAGCAGGACAGACTGAGGGACCTAGCGTAAGAATAGAAACGCCCAGGGCATGAGCGTTACCTTCAAGATCGTCCCCAAGTGGGATACTTACGAGGTGACAGAAATAATCCCTCCAGTGCACAGGTCTCCTCATCAGGGCCACGGTGCCCTAGGGACCAAGAGCCACTTCCTCTGAAGCAGATTGGGATGGAACTGCTCAGGGCTGCTCTTTGGAAGCAGGGTCTTAAAAATGAATGTGGAATCTGTTTGCATTCCCTACCCAACTACAGACACTGACTTGAACGATGGTACTGGCAATGACTCTGTCCAGAGCTTGCTTGAATTGCTGGGTGTTTCTCGTCAGTCTGTGACTGAATAGTGTTAACGTTTTTTCACCCCAGGCTATGAGTCAGGAGTTTCATTTTACATGATCATGATAATGATGAGGTTAGTTCTTATTCAAATGACTTGTTATTTATATTAAGTTTAATAGTACTTCTTTAGGGGTTTTTTGTTTGTTTGTTTTACTTTTGCATCCAAAAATGTATGGTGGTGAGGAGGGGAACTTTAGATTTTAATAATTAATTCAGATATAGATGGAAACTGTGTCAAAATATGTTGATTAATTATTTCCCTCCACAGGAGGTCTATTTTCAAATAGGTAATGAGATTACCCAAATGTTGGCTCAGTGGAAGGCTACAGCCATGCCTTACCTTTGAAAGCAGGTTTTTTTCCATTGTCTCTGCCTCATTATGGTTGTGAGACTGAGCACTGTGTTTTAGATATTTGATGACAACATGTGTGTGTGTGTCCTCAAACAGACACACACACACACAGACCCTCAAATCGGAAATGATAGAAGGTGGGAATGCTAGCGGTGCCCAGCATAGGCTTATGCTGAGGCAATATAGCTGTGCTTTAAAATGCATTACTGAGATGGAAAACTAGAATGCATTAAAAAAAAAGGAATACTTGAAATAATACCTGAATTGGAAATTGGCATCCTTTCTAACTTAAACTGTAGAAAAACAAAGAAATTGCCAGAAAATAATTCATGATAACTTAGTTTCAATACTACACTGATAAATATTTTAAGACTATGTTATAAAAATAAAGGGGAGATTTATAATTTTAAAGCTTATACTGTAATTCCTGAGAGATTGTAATATTTATTTAACCTTTTCTTTATTTAATTTTAATAATATTACTGCCATTTCTGTGAGCATTTCTGTAATGATGTCTCATTTACTTTTCCATTAAAAATTACTAAGATAAATAAGAAGTCCTGGTGAATGAGATAAAATTTAATAAACGTGTATTTCTTGGTAGAAAACTAATCAAGCCCTGCTACCAGTATAGATTTAACAAGAGGCACAGTAGACAATCTGAATGACTTACCCAGCGATGTGCCTTCAGGGGAAATGTTTTTATGCCTGTTGCTCATATTTTTAATACTTGCATCGGAAATAAAATTACATTCCAAGATTATGAGGATGGTGGAATTTCATAATTGGATATTTGAGTCCTAAATTGATGAACAGCCTATCAGCATAGAAACAGGTTTTATGTTAAACCTGAGAATGATTTTTTAAGCTAAAATCTTAGAGTAGATGACAATAGGAAATTGAAATTTTCTTCCTGGAAATTCTCCAAGTGGGGTAGTCATCTATCTGGAAATATGATGAAGAGAAGAGGTAGGTGGCTGGACCACAAACCTCTTCAGAGACCTTTCAACCTACAGCTGTCATTTATATATTTTAGCATCATAGACATTTTAAAGTAAAGAATACTTTTAAAATAATTCAGTGCTACCCTATTGATTTTAACCCAGGGACAAATTTGCCCATAGCCACATAATGTACGTCAGCCAGAGCTAGAGCTGGAGTTCAGGTGCTCCAACCTGTGATGCAGTTTGCCTTTGTGTGTTCCTCCTGGTCTTCTGAGTTCCCCAGCAATCTGTACGTATGTTCACTGAGCATTTACTATGTGCCGGCTCTGCTCTAGGAGTCAAGGGCATAATGGCGAACGGGAGCTCCCATTCTGACGCAGAAGTGAGTTTTCTCTCTTCTCATTCCAATGGAAACTGCCCCTTTACTTCACCTGCAGCACTGCCTTGTAAGTTTGTTTATTTTTGGAGAATGAGAGGGGGCCTGTCCTCAGGAACCCTGTGTGAAAAGCTCAGGCACTGTGGGAAGGAGGTCTTCCAAAGGCGGTAGACCAACAAGTGGGCGTGCAGCCCGTGAGGAGCCGGCCTCTGCAACAGGGCAGGCGGAGGCCCGTGCAGAGCAGAGGGAAGTAGGAGGAACTGAACACGGTCTGGGGTGTGTGTGCTGGGTCTGGGGTGTGCGCTGACCGGGCCGAGAAAGGCGCAGACCTGGGATGCATCAGGCACACTAGCCCAGTGTGGTCAGGCACATATTGGGTATCGACATGGGTTGAACTGAGCACACCCTAGAGTCCTCAGGGGATTGAATAAGTCTCAATTGTGGATGTTTTGTGCACACACAGAGACACGATACACTTCTTAGTGTCTCTCATTATGAGTGTCTTCTGTTGCCTCCACTACAAATAATAGAAGCTAATAACAGAGGTAACAAGGCCCAAGTAGGCCAGTTGAGTGAATTAAAGCACAGGTGGCAAAAACCTGGCCCGTTGGTGGAATCCAGCCCTCCACCTTGTTTTATCCGGCCCGGCACCTTGTTTCTACCCGGTGGCAGCACCGAGCTCTTGCTTAACAGTTAAGGAGCAGTTACATTTATACGGTCCTAACATTACATTCGGCCCTTTGAAGGCAACCTCAAGGCTGATGTGGCCCCCAGTGAAAATGAGATTGTCACCCCTGAATTAAACTGAAAAGGAACACTGGAATGTATTTATTTGGGGGAGTGGGGAATAATAAAGAAATAAAATAGGAAAAGATTCTCTTTTGAGGAATAACTCTTTCCTGTGTCCAACGGAGCAGCTCTGTGACCTTCCTGAAAATAGAGAAATGCTGTTCTGCAAAATGTCCCGGGACTGTGGGGGGGATAGACAGCAGGAAGCCAGTTCTCGTGGCCTGGATGAGACGTACTGCAGACGGTGTGATGTGCTGGTTAGCACTGGACATGGACTCCAGAGGAGGAGCTGACCAGCTGGGCCGGGAGGCTGGCAGGTTGGCAAAGCCACAACAATGCTTTGGACTGTTGGCTTTTTTTTTTTACACTGAATGCAATGATTTTGAAGAACAGATTTCTAAAGATACATCTGCAAATGTTGGGCCAGGTAAAACTTTTTTGAGACTATGTCTTTTTTATTTTTAACTGTAGTTGACATTCAATATTATATTAGTTTCAGATGTGCAGCTAAATGGTTAGACGTTTATATAACCAATGGAGTGCTCTCCCAGTACCGTACAGACTTATTATAATATCACTGACTATATTCCCTATGCTGGATGTTACATCCCTGTGGCTATTCGGGCAAGGTGAATTCCAATATGAATGTTTTAAGTCTATAAAATGGAGTCAGTCAATTACGACATGATGGTAAATTAAGTGATGGTTCCAAATAACTTTATTTTAGAAAGAAGAAAGTTTTACCATTTGCATCAGTATAAATGGACCTGGAAAACATTGTGCTAAGTGAAATAAGCCCGTCGGAGAAAGACGAGTACCATATGATTTCACTCATATGTAGAATCTAATGAACGAACTGAACCAACGAGCAAAATGGAGACAGACTCGTAGACAGAGTAGGCTGACAGCTAAAGGGGGTGGGGAGGCTAGGGTTTGAAGGGATTAAGCCAAAAGGAAAAAGGACTCACGAACATGGACAACAGTGTGGTGATTGCAGGGGGTGGGAGGTGTAAGGAGACCAAATGGTAATGGAAAAGAGTACAAAAAAGGGAAAAAAAAACCTGAAAAGAAAAGGTGTTCAAAAAAGAAAAGAAAGAGGCTTCTCTTACTCTGGGAAAGAGGCAGCTTAAAGTCCGAGACAAGACACATAGTGTGTATTTCTTACTGCTGACAAACTGCATTCTTTCCATGTTCATGGGGAAAGGTAGGCCCAGGGGACTCAGGATAGCCTCGTGGGAGGTGAGAAGAGAAGGGACATTAGTCCCTATAGTCCTGTGGTCTGCGAATGCTTGCTCCAGGCAGAATGTGGTGGGCGGGTGGTGTCTTAGTCCATCTGGGCTGCCGTTACAGTAACATGAACTGGGTGGCTTATCCACAACAGAAATTTCTCCAAGATCTGTGCGCTAGGAAGTCCAAGATCAAGGCGCAGGCAAATACTCTCCTGGCTCATAGACAGCTATCTCTTCTCTTTGTTCCTGGGGGGGTGGGGAGCTCTGTGGAGTCTCCTTTAAGGGGGTGTTCATGGCTCCTACTCCTGAGGGCCCTATGCTTTTGACCTAACTAGCTCCCAGAGGCCATGTGTCCTGTACCATCATAGTGGGTGTTAGGTTTCAGCACAGGAGTTTGGAGGGGACACAGCAGGTGAATCACACACATTGGGATTTTCAGGGCGAGCCTTTGACGTAGGAGAGATGGTATAATTATCTCCAGTTTACAGATCAGGACATTGAGGCTTCAGCCTGTTCATTTCTGCTTTGACAGAGGGAGGGATGGATAGAGGGATGGACAGACAGACTTACAATGGTGGGGACGGGCCTGCTTTCTCCTTGCCCTTGTTCCTGCCAACCTCTGCCTCAGCAAGACCTGCGGGAAGCCTCAGGAGTCCTTCCCCTCTGGCCAGGATTCAGTCCTCTTCCCAGAACCTAATTCCCTGACGATGGGAACTGCCAGACTGGCAGACGGACCCGTGTGCAGAGAGGGGAGCAGCCTCCCGAGACCCAGAGACCCAGGACACTGGCAAATGCAGTTCCCTTGATAGCTGCCTCACTAGCACGACGGGGAAGGGAGCCACTGGTACCAGGACATAATAAGCACAGGCGGTGTGAGTTCTCAGGTTTGGACTTTACCTGAGTTGTCGTTCATTTGCTGTTTACCGCTTTTTAGTGTCAGAGTTTCTTTCTGGAAAGTTCCCAGGGACACTTACTCAATGCGGGTAGTAAATATTCACTTTGGCTTTCAGAAAAGCGTGTGAAGACCTGGCTGATCTCAACCCAACAGTCTCACCACCTACACGGGGTGGGGAAGAATATACATGCATGTACATACATATAGTGTATCATTCGTTAGCTTGCGACTTTACGCTGCTTTCTCTGTTTATCTACTATGGCAGAAGACTATTTCAATTCACAAACGGTCAGGAATCCAAGTTCATATTTGTATGCCGGCAGCTTTCCTCTGGCACCCTGGGGACCATTCCCTCCATTGATAACATTGGTTCTGTTGCTTCTCCAGTGCTTCCCTCAAAAGAAACAGAACTTTCTGTCATTCGGGAGCCCAGGGGTGACTTCCTAGTGATTAGAGCCACTCACCATAAACTCCTTTAAGACAGAAAGCACTCCAGAGAGAAATCCCAAACTTAGAGATGAGTTTGCCACAGACCCCAGGGCGAGACCAAAAGCTCCCACCCGCCTGTGTGAGGCTCGCTGGGAAGCAGAACCGTCCCCCTGCGGCGCTGGCTCCGTGCAGGGCATGCACTTTCTGCTTCAGCCAAAGCATTAGTAAATTCAGTGGGAATCGAAATTTGGAGTAAAAATACCACACAGTAGAGCTGCTTCTGTAACCACTTTGCCTCCCAACTTGCTTTTCTGTCTTTCTTGACCACCCCCTTTCTTTTTTTTTTTCCAATTACAGTTGACATTCAGTATTATTCTATGTTAGTTTCAGATGTACAGCAAAGTGGTTAGAAAAGCATGTGCTTTACAGAGTATCCCCCTCATGCTTCACACACCCCCCTGGCCCTGCACACGGTTATCACGATATTATTGACCGTATTTCCGAGGTTGCACCTTACGTCCCCGTGACGGCTCTGTAACAGCCAATGCGCACTTCCAAATCCTGCGCCCTTTTCACCCAGCCCCCCACACTCCTCCCTCTGACAGCTGTCAGCCACCCCACATTCCTGAGTAGTTTGTTTTGGCTTTAATTGGTTTTTTTAAAATTCATACGCTTTGGGAATGTGTGTGTGAGAGGAGCCTGGAGCAAGGTAGTTGTCCCGAGAATGTTCTCCTTTGTGAGAGGAGAGGTCACTATTCGTGGTATTTATGCTAAACTGCCTGCGACCCTCCCAGTGCCTTTCTGTTCCTCCCTCCCACGTTCCTCCCTCCCACGGGCCCGCGCGGAGCACGGGAGGAGTGTGCACCTCGATGTTTTCCCTGGGAAATGCGTTCTTCCTTTCCCTCAGCCTCCCGGGGCCTGGGAGCACTTTTGATTTGCTGTTGTTCTGGCAACAGGCCAGCTGGCTCAGCTGGTCCTTGACGCTTTGGGTAAATACTTCTAACAGTCGTGACTGGAAGGTATCCAAATGGGTTCAAGGCGTTTGTATCCACTCCATGTCCAAGGAGCTGTATTGGGAGTGATCTTTCCTTTGGTGAGTGTACAACAGTGTGACTCAGGAGAAGCTGCGTCTGAGGAAGTAATGGAAAATCAAGCAGGTTTCGATAAGCTAGGGGGTTCGCTTATCATGGAAGGAGTGTGATCAATGATGAGCCAGAATGTCAGAGTCACAAATAAAAATGGGACAGGTGGCGAGTGTGACTGGGAATCCAGATTCCTCCCAGCATTTGACAGCGTGAACACAGGGCCCCACTCACCCCATCTTTAGGGTCTCTTTTGCGCAGGGATATTTGTTGTGTGATACAAGTTCATGTATTAATCGAGAAACATATATCAGGTTAAATAACTTAAAAATCGTGAATTCTTCCAGATAATGCCAATCGACAATGAGTTAATGGTCACAAACTGCAGACTGAAGAGAAAACACTTGAACCTGCCTTCTCCTTTTCCGCTGCTACTTCACGTAATTATAAAGGCTTTTCCCAAAGTTCCCTCGTGTGGGAGAAATACAGCCAACAAAAATGTGGGAGAAATCGGAGGCTAATGAGGCCCGACAATTACAGTGTGCCCTCGGCAGCCCAGCAGGCTGCCGCTGAAACCCCGTCAGGCCGGTGTGTTCTGCCCTCGCACCATCGCTCTGCACATACACACTCGTTCCTGTGCACAGTTTGCAAATGTGGAATCTGCAGGGCACCCGGGCCTGGTGAATAAAGGCTCCTTTCAGCCCCATCTCCGAGTGTATGATTCTGTGAGATCTTAAAGATGCATTTTATTTGGATGTCTAATGACAAAGCAAAATGAAACAAAAAACTCTGCTTCTTTACAGCATCCAGATTGAATATGTTATTGATGGCAAAGTAGGGATTATGGAGGAAAGGGGTGATCATGAATGATATCAGCTATTTCCCAAATGATACCTAGTTAACACATTGGGGTTGAGAATCAAATCTGAAGGTGATGCCCATTTAATGAGGCCAAGTGACATAGCAAGAGCCTGGAAATATATATAGTATATATACAATATATAGTATATATATGTTTATAATATACATAAAATAACCATCTCCAACAGGGATATATATGTATAAATCTTTATAATTTATAAATATATTATAAACTATATATATAAAATAACCATCTCCAACAGGGAAACAGTTTCCCTGTTGAAGTTTTCATGCTGCAGCCAGCCTTAAAAAGCCCAGAAGAGTCATCTTCGTAGGCCCGTGACCCCTGCCATGGCAGTGTAGACCTCAGTGACGTGCGCTTCTTTGGACTCACCTTTCCAGGCTCATGTGCACGGCATACAGTTCAGGAAGTAGAAACATGGTCCATTTGTACCTCTGGGGAGGAGCCTGGGTGTCCACGTTAGGATGCCCTGGTCGTCCGGAAGCTTTGCAGAAGTCTTAAAAAAAAAAAGGACTAATCAGAGACAAACATTTTCCAGAAGGAGGAGGTGATGATATGTGATTGATCAGGCTGAGGCTTAACCCTGGGATCCTGAAATCTGATGGAGATGGAAGACGCTTCCCTTGCCCTTCCTTCCGGAAGTTAGAGCGCCTGCCGCTCCTTTGGGTGGACTGCAGCCGGGCAGCCCCGGCAGAGCCTGGAACTGCCTTTCAGTTCAGCAGGACGCTCTTTGCGGCTTGCTCAGGCCCTCCAAGACCGCACCCAAGACAGGGAAAGGGGGCTCAGCTAGGGGGCCTCTGTGCCCGAGACTCACTGCATGAATTTTACTAGGAGACTAAAAACTCAGCCCACTCATAAAAGGTTAATCAAAAGTTCATTGTTAGTGTGTTCTTCTTTCCTAAGATGGAACCAATTTAAATTCTGGCCTCTGAGCAGCAATATTTTTCAAAGAGGCCAGTCAGCCCTTCGACCAAGTGACCCCAGAATCTCCTGCGGCAGGAGCATGGAGAACGGAGGGGTCGGACTCTCCTTTGACAATTGACACCCCGCTTCTTTTACTTTAAAACCAGCCAGGAGGAGTTCTGACAGAGGCTTTACCCAAGTCGGATATTTATGAGCTGTCAAAACTTAAAAAAGTGACCTAGCACTGGGTTGGTTGATGAAATTATAGCATCAAGTTTGCCCGTTGTTTTCCGGCTGTTGGAAATTGCTGGAAAAAGGAATCCTGGAGCTGGAAGAGCCCGGGTCCCTCCCTCAGCACAGCCTGGCTTCTGCGAATCCACCTGGGCTCATTCCGGTGCCTCCCTGCCTTTGGTTTTCCATCTGTTGACTCTTCTCTCGCTCTCCCTGGTCTATCTCGACGGCCTTTCCTAGGTGAAGACCTTCTTCCCCTTATTTGCAGTTAATGCTTCATTCCCCACTGTTCTCTAAGCCTTTGTTTATATCCATGCCCCCCCCCCATAGCCTTCATCGCAGTGAGCGTTGTGCTCTATTATTTCCGTACTGACCTATCACATTTTCCCTTCTCTTGTGGTTTGAATAAGTGAATTCTGGGTTCAACTTTACAAGTGAGAAAACGAGCCCTGAAGAAGTTTAATCATTAGGCCAGGGCCACACATGTAGAATAGTTACGGGCTTTGCTGTGAATCTGCTAACTTTGTCCGGTATATTTTGTCTTCTGGTCTAATGCAGAAAAGCCTTTTATTCTTTTTTTTTGTTTGTTTAATTTGATTTATTCTATACACACACATGCACGCATATATACATACATAGATACACATGAATGTGTGTGTGTATAATATAATTTAGGAATGTATGTATATTCCTGCATTGTGTCCAAGCTGTCTGTCTGGGGTCGCCATCAGTTATATACAAATCAGAATGCAATGTGACACAGACTCATGATTACTGTGCATGGAAGTCACACCCAGAAGACGGCTCCCAAGAAGACTTTTAATTCGGAGAAGTGTGCTGACTTGCCTCCCACGGGGCTGATGCAGTGGGCTTTTCATGAACTCCTCACCTCCACCCCACATTCCTGCCGGCAGCTGTTCTGGCCCCACCCCAGACGTCCTGGCCCCACCCCTGCTCTCAGCAGATGGTCCGGTTCACTGCTTTAGCTGAGATGATGGAGGTCCGTAGTTCTCAACCTGTAATATGTGCAAACATCACACGGAGGGCTTGTTCTAACAGTTCCCTGGGCCTCGTCCCCGGGGACTCTGAGTCAGTAGGTGGGGGTGGGGTGGGTGACTTTGCTTTTCTAACAGGCTCCTGGGTGGTGCCAGTGTGGCTGGCCTGAGGACGACACTGGGGGAACCAAGGACGGAGGCCAGGCTGGGTGGCGGGGTGTCTGCCCCAGGGCAGAGCCTCTCTGGGTTTTGCTCCTTCCTCTCTTTCTGGAGGCAGAATTCAGAGAAGGGTGAGTCTCTTCTCAGAACAAACCCTTCACCACAATTTTTAAAATTATAGTTGACATTCAATATTATTTTATATCAGTTTCAGGTGTGCAGCATGGCGATGAGATAATTATAAACTTTACAAAGTGTTCCCCTGGTATTTCCAGTACCCAGCTGGCCCCACACACAGGTATCACAATATCATTGACTATATTTCCTATGCTGTAGTTACACCCGTATGACTATTTTGTAACTTCCAATCTGTGCTTCTCAATCCCTTCACCTTTTTCACCCAGCCCCCCAAGCCCCTCCCCTCTGGCAGCCATCAGTCTGGTCTCTGTGTCTGTGAGTCTGTTTGTTTGCTGCACCCAGGTTTCAATGCCGCCTTGTTTTGACTCTTGCCGGACCTTGCTCCGGCCGTTAGCCCCTCTGTCTCTGTGCGTCTTTTACACAAGGTTCCATTGCCTTTATTTCTCTCCTCCTTTTCTGATAGAGCTGCTCAAATGTCCTCGCTCAGGTGTTCTGTTGAAGATGCATAGCTTCCTCATGATGATGGAGTGGTTTCTGTAACAATACATGACAATTTCAGGTTCCATTCAGTTGGCTAGGACCTGAGCCCTTGTAATTTGGGAATTGGCTTGCAGACAGGAGAATTAAGAAGCCAGGTTTAATATTTTTTTTTTTGGAGGTGATGGAAGAGACTAATGACAGCACCGAAGAGAGCTAACTTGTACATTTCCTTATTGCAATATAGAACAGTTGCTCTAGTCATTTTAATTGCGCACTTGGTGTATGGACCTGAATTTGCTGCCCTCTGAGGCATCTCAGTGCTGACATGCCAGGCGACGGCCCCCAGCCATGTATGAAGCAGTTGGAGATGGAAGGAGTGAGGCTTCATACACGGCTGGTCCTCCAACAGCGCCGTTCTGTTACGGCGTTGATGGAAACAGCGGATTCCCTGAGGGGTCCGCCGTCCGTGGAGTTTGCACATTCTCCCAATATCTGTGCACACATTCTCCAGTGCCTCTGGTTTCCTTCCACATCCCAAAGACGTGCGTGTGAGGTGAACCAGAGTGTCTGATTACCCTGGTCTGAGTGGGTGTGGGTGTGGCTGTGGGTGGCCCTGTGATGGGAGGGAGTCCTGTCCTGGGTGGGTCCTGCCAGGCGCCCTGAGCTGCCAGGACCGGCTCTGGCCACCCACGACCCTGGACTAGAATCAACAGGTTAGAAAACAATGGTCTTAGTTGTTTTTATTCATCTTTCTTAAATGTATGTGTAGCTCACATTTATTTTAGTGACCTTGGAGTATCGTGCTAAGCAACATTGAGTCAGATGGAAAAAGTTAAGAACCATATGGTTTCCCTCACATGGGGGATATAAAAATGAAAGCAACAAATGGACAAACAAGACAAACAAACAGACACTCGTAGACACAGACGCCAGTACAGCAGTGTCTTCCTTCCAGAAGGAAGGAGGTCGGGGGAGAGGGAGTCAAAGGTAAAGGGGGTCAAGCACACAGTGATGGAAGGCGGTTTGGCTCTGGGCGGTGGGCGCACAATGCAGTGTATAGAGGCTGTGTCATAGACTGGCGCACTTGAAACCCATATAATCTCATTAACCAATGTCACCCCAATAAACTTAATAATAAGTACTTCATTGAGAAATTTTAACAAAGAAGTATTATGGGTCTTAGGTAGAAGTTTGGTGCTGGTTTTGTGACCAGAAATAGGCTGTAGGAACTTGACTCTCGCTCGTATCAATTAGTCCGTGGTGACACCGGTGTCCTCGTTGGCCGTTTGACTTGAAGGCCCAGTTCCCAAGCACTATCCTGGACACTGAGTGAGGACCTACTTGGAAACATTTCCCAGGAGCTACTCTGCATGCCGAGTGTTTTCCCTGCGTAAGGACTTTGCTGAGGAAGGAGGCTCATCTGGCCTTCCAAGGACCGCTCACACCTTCATTTGCATTCGCATCACTTCGTCAATCTTCATCACCTATAATGAATCATAATCCTACTAAACACGCTTATGGGACTCTTTCCCACCTGTGTTCTCACTACCAGTGCTTTTCCTAGCTCGGTACTGATGTTCTGTGAAACACACAGGCATCAGAGAAACCATGGAAGGAAAGTGTATGTTATGACCCGTTATTCACATTTCATCCCTCTATTTAAACTTAATTTTTTCTTAAGTGGGTAGAATTTTTGGCATATTGGACTTCTGAGTTCTTTAGAGCATGTGTTATTTTTGAAGACCCACCAAATATGTCTCTCTTTTATGCAACAGACATTCTTCAATGTGCCTGTTCTGTCTTCCCTCCACATGTTCGTCTCTGGAGGACAGGACTGCACCTGGCTCCCGCAGGGCTTCCCCATGGGGCCACACATACGCACACCGCAACTAAAGTGCTCGGCTTCTCCGTACACAGGATAGTGCTCACCGTGTGCAAAACACTGGCTTGGATTGTTTCAGTCTTCACAGTAACTCTGGAAAGTAGATTATATCATTAACCCCAAGGTTAAGGAACTTGCCCAAGTTCATCTGGTTACTGCTACATGGCAGAGCCTAAGTCTGAGCAATGCCAGTTCCCGTGTTTAACTTCTGCCTTCTCCCTGCCCCTCCCATTCCCCACCACCCGCCCTCACTCTCGCCTCATGCCGTCCCCTCTGTCCCCCGCTCCTTGCCCAGCCCATCACCACCTGTCTGCTCCACCTTCTCCGCCTTCCTGTTCTGTCTCAACTTTGCCCTCTTCCAGTCCTTGCCCCGCTTCCCAGGGACTCCTCCCAGATTATTTTCCTGGCCCTCTTTTATTTTTTTGACCTCTTCCCTTCCTATTTTAAAAACAGCAGTCAGTCCTGAAAATGGACCCTCTGGCTCTTTTGGCGATGCTTGGTCGTAACCATATCAGATGGTAGTTGGCGAGGTGAGGACAGAAGTAGAATGTGGGATCGAAATAAACAAGAAGAACCATTTTGCTCTTTTTGCTAGAAACATAAAATAATGAGCAACTAGCATGTCTTGATGTCCATGCTTTGTAAGTAGCTAAAGAGAGCACATACACACACGCACACCCACGCACACCTGCTCTGTGCACCGATTGCCGTTCTACTGAGCAGCGTGTTTTTGTCAGTGCAGCAACGACAACTCAAGCATCGGAGTTGGTGTCATCGGGAGCGTGGAGAAGCTCATCGTTTTGTCTCCTCTCGTTTGCCCCATTGTGTGGAGAATTGCTGTGGAGATAATCACGCATGGATGTGAATTATCCCTGGAGTCCCATTTGGACGTCTGGGCTTAGGCATTTGGCTTCCCTCTCCAAATCCAGAAGTTATGGCCATTCATCATTATAAATAAGACTTGTAAAAGAAGACAAAGCTATAAAATAAACATTTGAGAGCAGTGTTGGATATGCCCCGCTGAATAAATGGCCCTGGTAATTAGCTTTGAACTCCAAACCTCATTTAAATACTCTCCCTTTTTTCTCTCTGTAAAGAAAAGAAGACAAGGGGAAAAAAGCCCTAGCAATTATAGTAGATTCTAAGCAAAAATATAGGAAGAATATTTTGATAAGAGATATTTTCTTATAGAAAGTACAAAAATTGGGCAAGTTCTTGCAGCTGCTCAGTGTCACTTGGAAGAAGAAGAATGAAATGAATAGACTTTGTATGCTTGTGGGAGGGGTGTGGGGAAGTTTTGATTGCTGAGCCATTCACAGAGATCCGGCATTTACCCATTAAACACGGGAACGGCTCGCAAGGTCCCCTGTGGCTTCTGCCTTTTCCCGCCAACAGGATGAGGCTGTGCTGCCTAGGACCGTGTTTGACTCAGTAATGACATTCTCACATAAATAATGTCTGCATACCATTGCATAGAAGGATCGCGTTAATTTCCTGAAATTGCACAAACCGTGTTATAACCCTGGCCGAGAAATCTGAGCTACCTTGGCACAGCTATGTTGTACGGCCAGACTCACCTAATGTATTCGCTTGGGTGACAACTGGGGTGGCCTTCCTGGGCCTGTGCCACTTTGCTGGGCCCAGGGCTGTGAACGCAAAATGAAAGCCCAGCTATATCTGGTCAGGGGACTCGTGCTGCGCAGATGTAGCTGTCCCCACAAGCAGTGCCCCAGCTTTGACCTGCCCCAGTGGCCTGCCTAGTCTTTCTGGGCTGAAGTCCCCGGGACAGATTTTTTTCATTTTAAGAAAATAATCTTGCACATGTTTTCTTTTCCAAAAAAATATAAATAAATAAAACGAATGCTACCTTCCATTCCTACCAAAAGCAACATGGTGGTATCCATTGTACCACATCTTGTAATCGCACAGGTTCAAAAATTACAACCCCAAACTCAGCTCCTAAAACATGACCCTGGACTGCAACACTCAACATCTATCGTCACCTGTGTGACATGCAGGCCAGTTCCATGTTAGAAAGAATTTATTTTGTTTTCTTTTGGTATTTTAACTCATCAGAAAACCCAACAATTGGAGAGACAACAAAGGTGTTCATTTTGAAGTAAGCCTGGCACTTAAAGAGAAAGGTTTCTCATAACTCTTACTTAGAAGAAAAAAAAATGGAAGTTCGATTTCGGACACTGCAAGTGTCAGTGCCAGCTGTTGTGACAATGTTTCTGACCACTGTGGAGGACTGACTCCAGCCCAGCAGGTCCACGGCTAAGCAGGAAACGTCCGTGGAAGTGGCCACGGGTGCTTGCGATCTGCAGTGGAGAGACTGGGCAGGAGACCTCTGCCAAACCGGGTGGGTGTGCTTCCAACGTGGGGTTATCAGACCCATGGGTCACTCACTGCGTGGATTATCGGCAGAAACTTGAACCCCGGACTCGCTTTCTTCTGTCTGCCGGCCCGCTTCTTCCATGGTGGCGTACCCACCAAAGGCAGCCTCGGTGGAGCGGAACCTTGCCGTGAACATTCACTAGGGCCTCCTAGAGCCCAAGCAGAGGCGCCGAGAGGCCTGGTTTCAAAGCTCTTGCTCTCTCTGCAGAAGCAGGAGCGATGGGTGTCGAGAAACAGACATGGGTTTCCCAGTCAGGTGGGGCCTGGATTCAAACCCTAGTTCCGTTAAAGTATGGCGTTGGGCATGTCACTTACATTTTCTGAAGCTTAGTTTCCTTTTCTGTAAAATATGGGTCTTCGTGCAACATTACAGGGTCCTTTTGAGAATTAGAGATGTTTGTACAGTCCATGGATTACTACGTGATGGCTGAATTTCCAGAATGGATGTACCTCTTTGTATATGTTCTACAAGATGGACTAGGGAAAGTACCATCTGAACAGTGCAGCTCAAGAAGTCCCCAGGCCTTCAGGATGCAGGGGCTGCAGAGAGAGGCCCAATTCACAGCACCCAAGGGCTGGGCTCCAGTGAAGGCTGGACTTTTGGGCACGACTTCACTAAGCAGGCGCAGGGAGAAGGCATCCCGGCAGCAGGTGGGGGTCACGCCAAGGCATGAAGAGAGGCACACATGTGGCATTTTCAAAGCAAAAGATGAGGAAGTTTTCGATACAATTTGGAGACCTTGAGCAGCGGGCCCACTGGGAATTCGTGGATGAGTGACTACTACCCAGAGGGAGACAGCACTCAGGAGGCCTCTTCCCTCCCCTCCTGCCTACGTCACAGTCCGGCAGTCCTGCCTTTTCCTTGCACTGCGTTTCTGTAAGTGATTTTGAAAAGACAAAGTTGCAGACAGGGTCACGTTCATGCCTCTGTGAGGCTATCACGCGCTCCATAGCCTCTGTGAAGCTCTTGGAGCTGCTGGACGGACTGATATGGCAAAAGGCCAACTGACTTTGTGAGTAAGGCCAGCAAGTCCGTGCAGTGGGTGGATAACACTGGGGGAAATGGAGGGGCTAATATTGAGAAAGAGCAGGATTAAGGTAGAGAAAAGTAAAATGCAGTGAAATAGGGAGAGGGACTGCTTGTAATTCAGGTTAAAGCCATATGGAAATTATATTGATTATTGCAGTGACGTGTCCGACCCGTGAACTGACTGGGTCTGTTTCTGTTGTTGGTCAGTGAATGGGAACGTGCCAAAGCAGGTTTTCCACTTCGCAGGCAGAAGTAGTGGAGTGAACCCAGGAAGGGGGCGCTGTGGGCAGGGCTGTGGTTCCACTCGACCTAAGGTTCTATTTGCATGTAGAGGAAAGAGTGATTTAGAATGCTGTTAAGGAAGCGTCAGTAATTTACCAATGGTAAATTACCAACCAACACTTGCAAATGTTGGTTAGAATCAGATTTTTCTCTTTGCAGCTGAGTTGGAAAAACACTCCTCAGTTTCTCCAAGGATTTGCCATGGGTTAAATATTATTTTAGGGAGCACATTTTGGTAACACAGCTTAAAGGTACTTCTAAGAGAAAGCTTTATAAACCAAGTAACCTAAAAGGACATTTTATGTGCATTTGAATTCAAGATAAGGGAATCACACATTCTGTTGCCCGGAGGAAGGTTTTGAGAGTTAAAGGGGAATATGGCAAAAACTGGGCAAAAACTGACTTAAAAACGCAGATAAGCCTGCAAGTATGTAAAGGGTGGAGGCATCAAAGTATGTAAGAAATAGTTCGGATCACCACAAATAAAGCCATGGAATGTGTAATGGGAACTCAGGAAAAAAAGCCCTATTACTGTGTAGAAATTCCATCTTTTGCTACATTTAAGATAAAGTGGAAACGGTGTTTTCCAAGGGTTGGCGCCTGTCTTCCCAGGAGCCATGGGGCCTTTTCAGAGCTTCTGTGGGCAGCTGGCAGGTGTTGCTGCCAAGCGTGTCCAGGGAGGTGGGAGGCAGAGGACTCCCTGCACTAAATGAAAGCAATTGCTTAGCATAAAGCTGGCCTTTCTTTGGAATGGAGAAGGAATATGGCTTATCATATTACCAGGAAAATATTCTTTTAATAGTAGATTTAACATGTGGGGGTTATCAAGTGTGTTTTTGAAAACTACTGCCTAAGTATTTAAACTTTTGCAAGTTCTGATTAAAAAAATAATAGAAACCCATTTCAGTTAAGGGTTTTGTGCCTTTAAATTAGTTTTTTGTAGTGACATGGATAAAAAAGATACAGTTTTGGAACTGTGTACTTGACTGTCTAGGAAGACTGTGGTGTCCAATAATGAGTGAGTATGTGGAGGGTCTGGACACATACTTAGAAGGATCATACATTGTCTATTTGTAATTAATGGGATCCATATACTGTGATGGCAGAAAAGAAAGTAAACTTGTAGGGTCTGGCAATGCTTGTAAGTTTGGAGCAAAAGAAATGTTTCTGAAAGTTCCATATGGATGCATGTGCCCAATCACCAATGTTTTATGAGCATTTTACACGTGTACATCTTAAACTATTTCTTCCCGCTTTCATTTGCCAAGACAGACCAAGAAAATACTACTGAGGTGGACACTCTGTCCTTGTCCTGCCCACACTGCAGCAAACCCTCCATCAGGGCAGGTCAGAGCTGCCTGGGGGCAGCTAACGTGGTTTTACGTAATCAGCACAGGGAAGCCTTTTGAGAGGCTGACATTGGACCCACAGAGCAGGAAGGGCGTATTCCAGTTTGCTGGCACTGTTCCTCACTGCTGCAAAGACTAGGTGTTCCCGTGGACACCCAGTAAACCCTCGAGAGAATGCAAATCCCACAGGACGGCACATCCTTTACCCACTTACCATGGCCAACCTCCCCGTAAACTCTATAGCCGGGCCCTTTAGGAACTCAGACGGGATCCCAGGAATGAGAGGGTGTGGCATCACCACAATTGCATCTTCAGGCTCTCTGGCCACTGTGCCCCTTCTCTTCCCATTGGCCTTGTTGGCAGCCACTCCCTGGCTGATTGGATGTGGCGGGAGGGTCATTTTCAGGGGGAAGGGAGAGGGCGAGCATACGTTCTTGCTTCCTCATAAAGTTCTCACGTCCTCTATATCCTGTGTGCTGGGTCCTGGTAGCTCAACAAGTAGCAGAACCCTTTTCAAACTCCTCATATCCAGAAACCAACTCTCATTGTTAAAGACTTGTGAGGGGAAAAACCATCTCATGTTTTATTCTGTCTAAAATGCCTCAAGCACCATCAAGCATGGATGGATATTTGTAAAAGTGAAAGTGCCCAGCAGACACACCACCATCTCTGTAACGAAGCCTGGCTCTCCTGACCATTCACTCGGTGCTCTGTCTTCTGGTAGTTTGCTGGGAGGCAGTCACGGACTTCTCAGTGTGCCTTCAGGCACAGCTTAGCATGAATGGGCGGGTGAGAGAGAGAGCTCACTGCTGTAAATGTTGATGTGTAGTGAGCTGACCCTCAGACACGTTCATGACATCCTCACCCAGAATCTAAAGGTCTAGTGAGCCAAGAGTTACCTTGAAATGTTGGGTTTTTATTTCTGCTCATTGTCCTTTATAGATGAGTGAACTGCACTGAACGTGTTCACCTGTGCTGTAAAAATTCACTAGTTCTTTCTGGGGAGGTGCTTAGCCACCAGAGCCAAACATCTAAGTGGTTGAAGTTTCCAATTGAGTGTCCCTCTTAGGGGATGAAAACTCCCACCTCTTGGTGTTTCTGTTTTTTAATATCTCCCATTTCACTCAGGCAATACGACAGCCTCTACATTCTATTTGTCAATTCCCTTTTTAGGGGGATAGATTCCATTGTAAGCTTACAGATATAACTTCAGGTACTTGTTGCTTTTATAGAGAAGCAAGAATGGGAAGGGAAAATCATAGCTAGAAGACAAGTGTGCCCATGCCCATTCAGGTCACTCCATCTAGCTTATGCGCACTTCTAGAATGTTCCGGACACCCACGTGTACTGGGAGGTGTGCACACAGAAAAAGAATACAGCAGTGAAGTCCTTTGAGAGGGATATGGTGTGGCTGAAGAGTGAATATAAATTTTCTTCCCTACCTCCTGAAAGATTTATGAATTATTTATTAGCTAATTTTTCCACCAAGATTATAATCATCTCACCTGTTGCTTGCCAGCCTGGTAGGTAATGAATATCACTGCTCTGGTTATTTACATATGTTACTCATCCTGCATTAATGAAACACAACCCCCCAGTCACCAGCTCCCATTTTTCTCCAGGGCAGCCTTTCATTGCTGCCCTAGCACTGTGAGGTTAGGAAAACAGTGGACTGGCCTCAGATCAGCCCAGCGCAGACCTGTGGGATGATGGGTTCACTGGGGTGGGGTAGGATGCTGTTTGGGCAGATGGCTGAAGCTCGTGTGCACATGTCCCAGTTTCAAGAAGAAACACTCGGAGCCGAGGAAGCCTGAAACAGCCTTGGCTTCCCGTGGTCCAGTGGAGGTGGAGCTCCGGAACCTGACAGGCGCGGAGCTCTGCCTGTCTTCGTTGTACAGGAGAGCATGCTGAGTAACTTATCTCCTGCGCCAGATTAGTTTGGAAACCACCATCTCAAGCCTCCCCGAAGATCAAGTCCATCTTAGCTGTGCTGGCCTTCTGTCTACACAGATCCAGCCTTGACAGTGGCCCTATGAGCCATGTCACCAGTAATTCTACCAATTACGTCAAGTAGGGCTTCTCCTTTGCAAATGTCCCTTTTTTATGTAAAGAAAAAAAAGAGGGAGAGAGAGAAAGAAGGAAAAAGCTCTGTCTCTCTGGCAGGCTGTGGTTTAGCACTCGGTGAAGAGCTGTTACCAAGTGAAATGGTGCCAGGCCACTGCTATGATTCATCTCCTCTCTTGTCAAGACCAGTCGAGGCAACCCTTTGGAAACCTCCCTGCTCTGTGAAGAGGTACTTTGTGTCAAAAGGGGAAGCACAGGAGAGCAACAGTAATTAGGTGTTCTGAGCAGAGAGAATTCATTCTTCCTGATTAGTGAATAATTCCTACAATTTAAGCTTAAGAGCATTGCCAACCAATTCGGTGTACCAGGCTCCTTCGTCATTTCCAATGGCTTGTTCTTTGAAGGTCATTTAGCAAAACGGACCAACTGTTTTCTTAAAATCTTGTTGAAGACCTGACAATGTGCAGGAAGTTTAAGGCTGGGTGTTTTGGATGCATATCTATGGAGATGCAGATCTGAGCTGTGCCCGACCTTGGGACACACTGTGGGAGTCTAGTTTCTGGAAGCCGAGGCAGTTCTATTTGGCCTGTGAAGTTTGTAAGTCTCAGGTACGGCTTGTCTGGTGTCTGATTACAGTTGTTGAAAGACAGATTGCCTTCAGGACAATTGGCACCCATGGATGGTTGAATTCCCGGAGTGAGCAGTGTCCTGGTAGAAAACGCATCTCCTCTCTCATCTGTTGTTTGTATCTCATCTGTCATTTTCATCCATAATTGATCCCCGTAGTTGAAATGCTGATCCCAGAGTAGAGCACATTGCCTTTCACATTCCATTTTACTCACTATGGTTTCTTCCTAACTTCGCTAATTTCATCTTCTTTGTTTTGCCAATGGCCCAGGGCTCTGTGGTGCAGTGGTAACGTTTCAAAAAAAAAAACTTGTACTAGACTGGCAGGGAGTAATCTGTTGCGCCTAGGGTTCTGGCTGACTTTCAAGAGTATACATCTTTAGTGTTATCTTCGGGATTATGGATCTGTATAGGAATTTTAATTCACATTCCTCAGTTTACAGGCACAACAGTCCAGGTGCAGAGTGGTTAAGGGACCATCTAAAGTTGCTCAGCAGATCAGTTGTGGGTCCGAGACTGAAACCTTGTGCTCTTGAGGCAGTGCTGCGAACTGACACCACGTTGCTTTACCGAACATTCTCTCATGTGTGCAGACAGTCCCTGTTCCCCTTCACAGAGGACTTCCTTTGCGTCCTCCAGTCCCGACACCCGTGGGTGTGATTTTCCTCCTCTTACTCTCCACCCTGAGCTTGTCTTGTCAGAGCCTGGTGAAGTTTTGGCCAGGGGGTAAAAGAGGATTTGCTTCATCTCTCTGAGAGTGCTTTAGTGCTATTGAAGACACTCATTCCCTAGGGAACTGAGTCCCAGGTTAGCCCGGCATCTCCCAGGCTTGGCTTTCGGGAACCGGAGCACCTCCCATCCCAGCCTTGCGTTCTCACCTAAACTCTCCCCTTGCACTTTAAAATCTTCACTGAAAGAGGATGCACAGATGAAATACCAATAAACCTGGAGCCTCCTCCTTACCTGAAGGCTTGTTCTTAAACCCTAATGTGCCTCTCCTTTGAACTTTTATAAAGCTCCTATTATATAAAATTTTCAATATATACAAAAGTAAGCAGAACAGGATAATGAATCTTCAAATACCTATCACCCAATTATCAGTAGTATCAACTTGCGGCCAGTTTGGTCTCATTTCTGCCCTAAGGAATTTATCCCTCCCACGTTATTTGGAAGCAAATCCCAGACAGCATATCATCTTATTCATTAGTATTTCGGTGTAAATCTCTAAAAAATAAGCATATTAGAGGTGTAGTTATAATACTATTATTATATGAAAAAAATAATTCTTTAACTCATTGAATATTCAGATAGTATTCAAATTACAGTTGTCACATAAATGTCATAATTTTCATAGTTTGTTCGAATCTGGCTCTACTGTCCACAGGTGGAAGTGATTGTAAGTCTTTTGAGTCTCTCGCTCTATCAGTTCAAAATCAGTCACTGTCTCTTTGTCATCTATTCATTGAAAACACTGAGCTGTTTCTCCCGGAGAGTTCGCTGCAGCCTGGATGTAGCCGATGGCTCGCCCACAGTGCCCTTTCACATGTTCTCCTGTCCTCTTTATTTCTCATCAGTGACCGTTGCATCTGAAAGTTGTGTTGAGTCATTCTCTCAGGAAAATGAAAACTCGTGTACCAAGGCACACCGGAGGGTGGAGCGGAGTCGTGGGTGTGAGGTGCCCTGTCAGGGCTGGCTTTGCGGGCGTGGGGGAGGGGGGCTGTGTGAGATAATGTGGGTGCCGAGAGCACAGGCTGGGAGGCCGCCCTGTCTGGGTTCCCATTCCAGCTCTGTCACTCCTGAGCTCTGTAGCCCTGGGAAAATCACCGGACCTCTCTGTGCTGCAGTTGTCTCATCTGTCCAGTGGGACATAATACGTTCAATGGGACATAGGTCTCATCTGGTCAACAGAATAATAGGACCCACTTCACCTGTTGAGGATCAAAAGGTTCAACATGTGTGTATATAATGTGCGTAGAACACCAGCGTGATGTGAGCCCTTCGAAAGTGTTGGCCGTTACTTCTGAAAGAAAAGTGGCAGCGGGGTCCGGGGCAAGGAGAAGAGTCGGAACAAAGGCCCATTTGTGGGAGCCGGAACCCCGCCGCAGAACCGCCCCCGGAGCAGCCCTCCTGAGAGGCCCAGGCCCACTGACCCTCCTCTGGCTCTGATGTTCTTCGTTGCATTCCTCTTGATTTTTCCCATGTCTCTCCATGTGTCATCCCATGTAAGTCACTTTGATCGAGCGAACACTTTGCATATGAGTGAGGAAGAAAGCAGAGCAGGGACATCAGTGCCAGGTGGTGCTGGGGCCAGAGCAAGGGGACTCCGGTGTCTGGAGGACATCTGTTGGGACCGTATGTGCTGTGAGTGCTCCAAGTTCATGTCTGCCTCTTGTTCTGCTTAAAGGCTCAAAGGCTGAAATTCTTACAGTGTTTCCCACTCATTCCTCCTAGTTACCTTGACCTTCATGTGGAACCCCATGCTGTAGTCTGCAGTTGATTTTATTCACTGCCTCGCTTATCACCATCTGCATTAGTCTTTGAACGTGTGAGTCTTTGGCTCTGCATGAGAAGCGCAGTTTCTCATGTCGTAGGAATGCATGCTTCTCCCATTTCATGATTTCTCTCTGTGGGTTTCACTGCGAGCCCTCTGGGTTGTCTCATGGCAATGATTATTGGGGAGAGAGTCTTATTTGTTACTGAATGTTTCCTCTTTGCCTCCTCTGATCCCAGCGTCCTTTAGGGCAGAGAGTACCAAACTAGAGACCCCCTGTTTTGTAAACACAATTTAACTGAAAGGCCACCGTGCCTCTCCTTCGGCTGCTTTCTCACGGGTGTGTGTGCTTGGAGACTGGGGGAAGGGCTGGAGGTCTGCGGGCCCTGGGGCCTTACGAGGGTTACTCTCCCTCTTCGCTTTTCCATTTCCCCATCATTTCCCTGGAGGAGAAATGTCTTCAGCTGCATGGGGATTTGAGATTCTTCTTGATGTTTGCTCTGTTTAAGTTATTCTTAGGTTCCCCACTGAGCAAAGCTACACTTTCTGCTTCATCCTGACAAGGCCCAATCTGCTTCTTACTTATCTTGGCCTCCTGCTGCTTACCTTGAAGGGAATCTCTTTCAATTGCCGGGGGCAAAAAATGCCACAAGAATTTTTAAATCATGCAGTACCTGACTCTTCAGTCAGGGATATTGACCTCTTTTTCCCTTAGACTGTCAAATTAAAAAATGACAAGAATGAACACAATAGCCATCTGGTGGGAAAGATTCAAAAGTATACCTATTTTTTTTGGTCAGATTGGCAAAACATCATTTTTGGTGTGCCTCGGAGTTTCAGTAATCAGTTCATGTGCGCAAGAGATGAAAAAGGTTGAACATCGATGGCCTAAGATGGCCTTGTTTATTACTCATAGCATCTCAGTGTGTCGACTGACACCAAGTCGAAAAACACTTTAAAAAGGAGCCTGCTGAGATTGGTAGTTGGTGGCAAGTAAGTCTGGCTTATTACCTCCTTAAGCCTGGAGATTAGAAGGGAGAAAGGAGTGACTTATTTGTTAATTTGGAAGCTGATTTTTTATCAGTCTTTCTGAGGTTAATTAAAACAGATATTATCTCATTTGAATCCCCATAAAAACCCTGCAAAGGAGATAATATCATACTGCAGGAAACTGAGACCCAGAAAAATTAAGTAAATTGCCAAGTTCCCACGTTGTCAGTATTGTAGCCTCTAAATGAGCAAGTATCATGAGCTTCGGGCTTTCTCTCCATATCCTTTCCCTGGTGCCCTCTTTCTCATCCCACAGAACAGCTGCAGGGGCCCAGGCACCAGGTTTCCGGGCCAGAAGTAGAGGAAGGGTCAAGGGCAAAAGGTAAACAGTTAAGCCAGCTGAGTTTGTTCTCTTTCTTAAATGTCCTACTCAGTGACTTTCACATCTGTCTTATTAGTCAGCATGACAGGGCCACCCCTGTCTGCAAGGGACGCTGGAGAGTGTGGACTTCCTGCTTGTTCGTGGTAAGGCGGCCAGCACATTGCCACACCCCTGGAACGCGTCCTGTAGGAACAGGGCCAGGCAGAGCTGTTGGTACACAGACAGCTCCCGGTCTCTTTTCCACCGGGCCCTGCTGATGCGTGGAAGGATCGACATTCTCTGGTCTAAGCTCTGGTGGATCTTGCTTTCTCTCACTTCGAATGAACTTGACAGAACAGCAGTCAGTAGCCTTCTCCAGTCTCCTGGTACAGGACAGAAATCACAGCTACAATGACTTCCTTCTGGCCCCTGTGGTAAAACAGGCCCATGCCAGGGAGGAGTGGCCATAGCCGGCCACCCTCAGGCCAGGGCAGGGAAGGGTGAGGATGTTCTTGTCTGTGGCTGAGCCGAGTCGTGCATCGGCAGCAGGTGTCTGGTACACCTGCCAGCACTCCCTGCGGTGGGGAAGCTACGGACCACATCAGCCTGGCGGGGACAAATGGAGCACCTGGGGAGCCCTGGCGGGCAGGCGAGGTCTGACACCTGCCAGGTGACTACTGTTGAGTCAGCAGTCACTTTTATCTCCAGTTCCCATCCCCTGTGGCTCTTTGTTGATTGCCCGCAAGCTCCAGGCCTCTGTGAGGCCGTGAGGCAGCTGTGGCGTAAGGAGTTTTCACCGCAGTAAGGAAGTTCTCCAACCGCCTGAGCTACCAGAGGCCTGAACCCTTGCCTCATACCTGGCTACCCATAGCAAAGCTGTGTGTGGTTATTTTTTTCTTTCTGCCAGGGATAGAGCTGCAAGAGAACAGGCTGTCCTACAAAACAAGAGTCTCATCTTGCAAAGGAAAACAGCTCTACCATGTTGGGTCACCTGAGAGAATCGGGCAGCTCGGGAGGGCTGGCCTTGCTTTCTGTTGCTGAGAAAAGGGGCTGGAACTTTGCTGAAGCCTCACAACTGGGCCCTTTTGGAGGAGGAGGGGGAAGGGGATTTTAAAACAAAAAGCCAGGCGTGTAATAGAGTCCAGAGGTCACAAACTCAGAAAGTCTATAGCATCTTGGCAGATAACATTAAGGTGTATGTGCAAGAAGCCAGTTACACAGAGGCCGGCAAGGCGTCCCTTCTAGAGAAAGTGGTGCTCAGATCCCTCTTTTCTCCATCCCTCCTCTCTCTGGACCTGGGCTTCTCCATCTTGGCACTGTTGACAATTTTATTTTACTTTACTTTCTTATCCTCACCTGAGGACATACCTTCATTGTTCTGAGAGAGAGGGGAAGGGGGCAAGGAAAGAGAGAGAGTGTGCACGAGAGAGAAACATTGATGTAACAGAGAAACATTAATTGGCTGCGTCTTGTAGGCTCCCCAACTAAGGATGCATGTGCCCTGACCCAGAATCAAACCCACAGCCTTTTGGTGATGGGGTGATGCTTCAACCCACTGAGCCACACCAACCAGGGCAGACCATTCTTTATCGTGAAGACAGCCCTTTACATTGTACAGTGTTTAGCGGCATCCTTGCCCTCTACCCACTAGATGCCCGTAACACACCTCCCCCAACTTGCAACAACCAAAAAGTTAACCCTGACATTGTCTAATGCCACCTAGGGGAGAAAAATCATCGTGGTGTGAACCAAGCTGAACACAAAGAAAAGCAGTCAGATATGTACACATAATGGCTGGGGGTCAGGGGGCAGGCAGTGGTGATCAAAAAACTGGCCCTGAAGATGGAAACGTTTTGAAGAAAAGCTCATCTTCAAGCTACACTAACAAAGGGCTTACAGAAGGATCCTGGAACCGCCACGCTTGGCACACAGGTGACTTTGCTAAGCTCAGAGCAGCTTTTCTGTAAATCATGTTAACTGCTGTCGAACTAACCAGCCTAGGAGGGTAGGTTGTCATCCAGCTCATTCTTAGCACCTGTCAGTGTCTGTCCTCACTTCTGGACAGGACTGCTGCTCGCCCGGGGCCACTTGACCTACAGCTGCAGCAGGCAGGAGCCAGAGGTTCATACGACAGGGAGGGGCCTCAGAGCTCTGCAAGTCTGCTTCTCAGGTTTTGTAGGACGAGACATTGAGGTCCAGACACTCTGGTCTGCAACACAACTTCTTAGGATGAACAGCAGCGATTCAACACTAGCCTGAAATTTTCAGCAGTAGAGGCACAGAATTGTATGAGTAAACTGCCCGCAAATTATACTCACGGCAGTTTTCAAGATTTTAGAGTTGTTTAAAAATATATATAGTGTTCATTTGTTCCCCATGTGGTCAGTTCCTGATCTAAAGGAAGAGGAAGGTGGGGAAATGATCAGACTCAGATGGCGTTTGAGTGGAAGATGAGAACATCGCAGAGAGAGGCACGGCGTGTCCTGGCACGCACACGATTTGATCTCAGGCTGCCTGGCACACTCTGCCTCTGTCTCTGTCTAGCTTTAGTCTATGATTCCCAGGGTCTCCGGGACAGAACTCCGGAGTCAGGTATGGACTCTGTTCTACCATGTTCCAGATATTTCCCTATGACCAAACTTCTGAGCTGTAAGAGGAAATTTTCCCATAAAGCTTATTGAAAGACTTCAGGAGACACCTCTGACCTTGTTTTGGACTTAGAGAATGACCTCATTCTGAAATAGGTACAGTTTCAAAATATGGAATGTTCTAGTAAAGTGAGCACATGATTTGTTTGTAACTCGGGGGTGAGGTGCAGAGGTGCAATGATTCTAGATTTTGAGGAAAGTGGTGGAGGACACTGTCGCCTTTTTGGAAGTGATATGGAGTGAAGAATTCCTTTGAAGACTGTTAATGCACTTCACAAGTGTTTATTGAGAGTCTTTATGAGCTGGTCACTATTACACATGGTAGACATTCACTGAAGAACAACACAAAGTCCTTTCTGACATTTAATGAAAGGAGACAGTCGATAAACACATATGATATGCCACATAGAAGCAGGTGCCATGGGGACATACCGGCCAAGGGAAAGGGCCAAGGAGTTGGTATTTTCATGGGACAGTCAGGGAATGCCTCTCTGACAATGCGATACTTGGTCAGACAACTGAAGGACATAAAATGGAGAGCTCGTGCATGTCAAGGTACCAGAAACCATTATAAATGATCCAATAGGAAATTTAAACACAGAACAGCAGGCCTATCTGTGCTTTGGGGCGTGGGGGGAGAGAGAGGAGAAAGGGCTTTGGGAAAGCAGTCAGGATACCCTGAGCGCATACACTGGATATGTACACAGGTTCAACTGGGCAGACCATGAAATGGGGTTGTGTGCTTACTTACGTATCTCTTACACGGACGTAAATTCGAGGCCTAGAGTTCTGCGAAGCCTCGCGGTCTTTTGTGTTCAGCTGAGTCGGGATGAACGTGGGACTGTCTTTTGGAGTTAGCCCGCAAACTGTAGACTCACTCAGAAAGCAGAAGTTTGTCTACATTGGGTGATGTTATTCATCTATTTTAGGAAGTAATACAACCAGTTTGTGGCTGACTGTGGGCCCTGGTCCAGCTTACCAGATGTAGCGCCCAATTTTTAATGGGGAGAGAGCCAGGAATGAAGAAAGAGGTGAGTTTCAAGGAAGAAACAAGCAAAGATCTCCCAGTGCTTGTCTCTGCATCCTTTACCAGACCCTCCTACCTCAGTCTTCAGTATGAGCAATCTGTCCCTCTGCAGGGCCAGATGTCTTCTCCCTGCCAGGGCACGGATGGAGGATTCCGTCACAGCTGCTTCACCAGAGACTCTGTTGGGAAATCCTTTCCTTATATTCTGGGCCTCTTGATGATCTCAAGAGGGACTTCACTCTCTTTAACGGTGAGAAGAAAAGCATCAGCTAGTGCCACCCCTTTCAGCTAAGCTTCGGGTTTCTGGACGCCTAACGTCAAACAGGGTCCACGTAGTGGTCGGAAGTGGTTTCCCTGTTCTCAAGGGCGGTCAGACTTCAGCTGCACACCTGGCAGCCCAGCCCTGCTGTGGGGCTGCTGGAGCGTGCGTGCTGGGAGTTGTTTGTTAAGGCAGGGCTGGCGGGGGACCAGTGGGAGAAGAGGCTGGAACTCTGCTACTGAGAGCTGAGGCGGATGTGTCTTCGAGCCCAGTTCTTGAAGTGATTGATGAACCAAGGGTGATGACAGAAGAAAGGACTCACATCCTGAGAAGGGATGGTATCCAGGTACAAGTCATTACCTGGGCAATTTTGTGCACCGTTCATTGTTTTGAGTGCTTCGGCATTCATGGCTTTTTGCTGTTAGAAGTCAATTTTTTTTAATGCTGTCGCACACTCAGCAAACATTTTTTTGACCCAGTTCTGTGCTGTGCTTGTTGAAAAGAACTAGGTAACGTTGTCCTTATACTTGTAGAGTGAATGGTTTTGTTAAAAAGATAAGACTTCCAGCAGTAAAACAATCCAAGAAGAAGCAAGTGGGAAGCCACGTAGGAGGCATTAGCTCCGTGGAAAGAATCTAGGCTTTGGAGCCGGGTAGACTTTGGATCAGAGCTCTCGCCTGGACCAAGAGTGCGCCTCTGTGAAGTTCACTTATCCTGTGTGGGCCTCAGTTTCCTCTTCTGTAAAATGGGATAATAGTACCGAGTACGCAGTCCTATCAAATTGTTGTGATGACTCAGTATTACACTTATGGCCACGCCCAGCACAGAGATGCGCTCATTATTGTTGTCGTCATTATTATTATTATTACGCAGACAAGTAGATCTGGGTTCCAGTTTTGACTTTGCACTCAATTAGAGCACTTGGATAAGTCCCTTTATCTTGCCCTCCGTGCAGGTTATCTCTAAAGCAAAGAGAACAATGTCTGTACAACATATTTTGCCTTCAACACTCCCTGGCATTTTGAACTGAAATCTGTTTGAGCAAAATACCTCAATGGACGCTCCTCCTCATTAATGCCAATGTTGATGCGGACCATGTACCATCGGGAGGGCTGCTCCGGAGCCGCACGCCAGGACGGGCTCCACAGTCTGTTCTTTATCTCCTGCGGTGCAGGCAGCGGGCTGGGTAGCCTTGTCCTGTTTTCCAGATTGTGTTTCATTTGGTTTCGTAGGTCTGAAGTCAGGATACATGAGGTAATTAATAAGTACATTTCGCGGTATAATGTTTTTCTTTTTTCTTTCCCACAAGCCCTTTCCAAGTGAAATGGGGCATCTCCTAAACGATGGTATCTGTGAACCAAAGCAAATGAGTATTTTTTCCTATATTGTCGATGATGAAACTGGCACTTAGAGATGGCAATTTACATGCCAACAATTAATGGGGTCACTTAGGCAAAGCCAGCATTTGAACTGGTATTTGTCTCATTTTGTGATCTCTAACATGCTTCTTAGGAGCAAAGGTTGAAAAAGTTGCTAACATGAAGCCCTTGGTTTGTTTTCCAAAGCAAAATAGTATTTCTGGTCCATTTTACTAGGCTGAACTGTAGATTACCTATTCATTCTCAATAGGAATACATTTTTTTGGCCTCCTGGTAGGACTTTTATAGACTATGTACTTTGTACAACATGATGTTGACGTCTGTTTGATGTGACATTGGTCAGTCTGCAGAGTTATTTTCCTTAAGATCAGAACCTACTGGACTCATAGGTTTCCTCTAGAAATTTTCACTCTGACCTCATTTTACCTGGATAATGGTAGCAGATATTTTTCCTAGACTTTTCAGGATCTTGGGTCCTTACAAGGAAATAGGAGTGTAGCCTTAATGGTTGATTATTAAGCAAATTCATGGAAAACTTACAGCAGTATTCTTTGACCTCAGTCTTTATAGCCCAGCTAATCTTGGGTAAATACAGGTTGTATTACTGATCTTTTGACATTTGGCACAGTTTAGCCATCAGATAGGCGAGTCATTACTGTTGAAAACTTTTTTGAAGTATATTGAAATTCTTTTCATTTCCTCTGTTGCATTCTCTGAAGAAAGAATCTCAGGGCCTTTCATGTAGGCTAGGAGAACCCCCCAGACAATCTAATAATTGACTGATCAGTTGTCTGGGGTGTCACATCAGATGTCATCAGAATACTTACAGTTTCAGGGTCACAATTAATAGAAAAATATTTCAGCAGTCTTTTGAAAGTTTATTGAATGACACGTGAATTACTAGCCTTGTTAAGTGTCCTTTGATTCAGGAAGTGAAAGTTTTACTGACAACAACAAAAAAAAGCGATTTGTAGACCTGGTCCCCTAGTAAGTCATTCTGAAGTTCTCAAAGTGAAGGAGTCTCTTTTCCTCTTTTAACAAGACATGGTGTTAGCATAGTCACCTGCATTGAATGAATGAATGAATGAATGAATGAATGAATGAATGAATGAAAATGTTGCCTGCGTTCAGAATTTGCCTTTTTATTCTACAGCTTCAGCACCAAAGAGCAATTGAAAAATTACTCGTGGTGGAATTTGAAATGGTATCAGTCAGGGTCCTGGCAAGAAACAGAGTCTAACTTAGAAGGTTCAAGAGACCCTAAGGAACAGGAGATGTATGGAGGGTGGTGGGGTTAAAGTCACCAGCAAGGCATGTTGAGGCACTGGGACCCTTGTTGCCACCGAGGCTGTCACCACCCCGGACCTGGAGCAGCAGTGGAAGGACAGGGTGTGTGCCCCTGGTTTTGGGGCGGTGGGGCCACAGGGGTGCAGGGGAAGTCATCCCTGGCCTCTCTTTCAACTTTCTAATCTCTACTGTTCACACCCAGTAGGAAGTCAGCCAGAGAGGGAGCCTGCCATGCGGCCCATAGCAGTCAAGGGGTGAAGTGTAGGAGGAAGGCCCTGGACTGGCTCTCACAGGGGGAGGAGGTTCCAAACAGAATAACTAGCCCAGATGGGAAATGCTATTTTAGAACCACAAAAGAATGGTATATTCCAGCTTCCCAAAACAAACTGCCAAAGAAGAACAGTATATTCAAGGAATCCACGGCCCTGACCTCATTTGATCTTGGGTTAGCATCCACTTTCGGAAACTCCTTTCAAGTCCACTGGTAATGCCTGCCAGCAGCCGGGATGGAAGGTCAGTTCAGCCTCATCACTCAGACCCACGTGTGGTGATGGGACTGAGAGGACTGGGCCTTCCACTCACTCGTGGGGGCAGGCCCAGAGGGAACAAACAGAAAAGTCACTGAGAATGTCCCCTGGAAGTCCCTCACCAGGGACAGAGTAAGAGTGGTGAGGAAGCCTGAGCAGGCATGCGCACGGAATGACTGGCGGACAATGGCAGGTGATGTCCCATCCTGTAGCCGGCCTCCGGGAGCCCCCATCTGAGAGCAGGGTTGCTGAACTGTTTGTTGTAAACAGTGAGCCTCAAAGGATGATTGCTCTCCGTATTAATGGGAATATTACACAACTTACTCATCTCTCAACGGGAAGTTTGTGTTTGATGTTACTGTGGTTTTACCCACTAGAAAGGGGAAAAGGACATTTATATAAAGAAGGGGGAAGAACACCACTTTGTGATGAAATGTGTATCTACAGATCCTCATTTGCTGTATGACAACTGCTAAGAACAAAGGCTGGTTCACTGTCCATTGTCAGCTGACCAGAAATAAACATCTCTATCACATACTGTGTTCCATGTCTTAGTGTCTTAGTCCCATCAGGCTGCCAGAACAAAATACCCCTTATGGGGCGGCCTTTGAACAGCAGAAATTTATTGCTGACAGTTCTGGCCATAGGAGGTTTGAGGTCATGGTTGGGTGAGAGCCTTTTTCTGCTGCAGGCTTCTCCTTGTGTCCTCACACGTGGAAAGGACTAGGGAGCTCTGTGGAGTCATTTTTCCAAGGGCACTAGTCCCTTTTATGAGGGCACCAGCCGCAGGACCTAATCACCTCCCAAAGTTCCCACCTACTGACACCATCACCTTCAGGTATAAGAATTTTAACATGGGAACTTGGGGGGAGGCAATCATTCTAGCCACAGAGGTTCATTATCATAATCTTTTGTACTTCTCTTACATCATCCTACTTTAATCTGGCAAAATCCCAACCCAGATTAAATCCAGCTCTCTGCCTACACCATGCCCATACCTGACAGCAAGACGATGCTGGAACAAACAGCTCACTGACCGGTTTCACTGTAAATTCACAGCCACCACCTCACTGAGCCCTTGGCAATGCCTGGCCATGCCCCCATTCCCCTTGTCCTTTCCTACTCCCCTGAATAACCGTTTCTCTCCTTGTCCTCTGTCCTCAAGCCCTAATGCTTATCCCACATCCTACCTCTGTGCAGATAACCTTTCTTCCAGATTTACTGCCTCCCCCAAAGCAAACGAAAACAACCCACAGACAGGAAGAGAATCTGCTCATCTCAGACTCGGTGGCCATACACTCCGCCCCCTCCTGTTAATGAGGAGTTTCCAAGTCACGCCTCTCCCCTCGACACTTGCTTTCCCTCTTGCCTTTAATCAGGGATGCACCCCGGCAATGGTTCTCCTTCTCTCTTGTATTCTCTGTTTTCTTTCACCACTGGGTCATTCCACTCATCACAGAAACATGCTGTAATGTCCCAGTGTTATAAAAAAAAGTGCACATACAAATGTTGATCCTATGTCTTTCTTTAGCCCCATTTCTTAATCCCTTTTTCCAGCAAAACCCCTTGGGACAGTTGTCTGTACTCCATTGATTGTGGGCAGATGGCAGTTGGAAATGGGGCTCGGTTGCTGGGACCAACCTGGTTGCTAAATTCATGGCCAGTCCTCAGTCTGCACCTTCCTCAACCTGATTGGTCACCCCCACCCCCTTCTTTATTTGGTCTCTGCGACACCAGTCTTCCCTGATTTTTCTCCCTCCTCACAGGTCTTCCTTGGAAGTTCTCCTTGCTGTCTGTGCTCATCACCCCGACCTCTAACTGTTAGAAGGACCCAGGAATGGGCCTGAGGCCATGTTTTTTCTCTACCCCTTGGCCACCCACAGCAGCTCCTGTTCCCATGCCAGGAGTCAAGCTCACATGCTGGGAATTAAAAATTCTGTCCACAGGCTTTGCAGATCCAGCCTGGGCTCTAGCTGCTAGCAGGTTGCTGGAAAAACAATATTCAGTGAGAATTTGAATACGTTTACTCTCGTGGCTTTAAATAATATTGTATACACTGAAAACTTACAAACTCAACTCCTCTGATCTCTAGACATGTCTCGTCAACGACCTAGTTGAAATCTCCACTTGGTATTCTGTAGGCCTCAAAATGGAGCTTCCCGTAAATGAATTGATCATCCTTAACTGGATCATCCTTCAGTCACCCCCATGTCCATTGGTGACACCTCCATCCCTTAGTTGCTGCTAATAAAAGATATTGGCATGGTCTTGACTCCTTTCTTTCTGTCCTTTCCCAAAGCCAATTCATGAGCAAATCCACACCATTTCACACCATTTCACACCATTTCACCTGCTATAGTCCTCATCCAAGCCCCGCCCTCTCTCATGGAGATCTTTGAAAAGGCCCCACTCCTTCGTCTCCTCTGTACTTGTGCCTCCTCTCCACCCACCAGTTCATTTTCAGCACATTGTATCATCCATCCTATGCCCAGGTCACCCTCAGTTCTTTCCCATTGCCTAGTGGCCTGGAAGGCTCTTCATGATAGGGTTCCCTGTAATCCTTGATTTCCCTTGGCCAGATGTTTCTGCTATAACACTATCCACGTGTCCTGTAAATCTGTGTTCTGCAAAACACGCTCTGCAGAAAGAGGGTTTATAAGAAGCCCAAGGTCGGAGCAGACCTCCCCTAACTGCACCGCTGCCAAAAGCAATGAGGGATCCGCTGGGGGAGCTTGAGAAGCGGGCGCACTTCTGGGGAGACAGCTCTGGTGCAGGTGCTCGTCCTCGGTTCCCTTGGACGGGGCTGGACGCGCTCCAGCCTGTGCAGCAGCCCACCTGCGGGCTGTCTCCTTTCCTGCTAGGGTTGGAGTTCTGCTCCTGCTATTCTGGCTCCTCGCACCTAAGAAAAATCTTGTTTCCATGTTATACCAACACTATCCTACTATTTACCAATAGCCGATGAGCTAATGCGTGTTATTAGAAACACATGTTGTAACAGAACAGCCTGTCCTCACTTACTGTCATCTTGGCGGATTCCCAGATGTGTCAGGCAAGCACCTACCCGGAGCCTGTGGCTGCTGCCCTAGCTCGTGTCCTCAGCCCGAGAGCTCTACCTGCAGGAATCCTCCTGGGCGTCCTCATTGCTTTCAAATCTTTATTTCACTTCTCCTTGCAGAGTGTCCTCCCCTCACCCAGACAGTCTCTGCCACACACCATTGTGTTTCCTTCTCCAGAGCGCTTATCGTCATCTGGGACATGTTAATATTGCTCACTCGTTGCCTGCCCCGAGTCCGTGAGCGCAGTAGCGCTGTGAAGGCAAGGCCTGGGGTGGTTTGGCTTCGTTTGCCACCGTTGTCTTTCTCTGCTGTATCTTCAGTGGCTGGAACGTGGTCCCGCATGGGCAAGGCCTTTTGGAAATATTTGTCGCATGAACAAATGAATGAAATCAAACTTCACGAGGATGCACCTGAATTTCCTTCTTACCTGTCTAGAAGAGTCCATCATCTGCCTTCGTGTCTTCTCTGATTGGTTTATGTGTTGGTATGTGGCAGGGATGGGGTTTTCTCTACCTGGGTTCATATTTTATTTGGTCTGCATCAGACTTGCGTGCTGTTTCTTAACCCACCACGCTGTCCCTGGGCTTGTTCAAACCTTCACCCCTTTGCTGTTTTAGTGATTTGTCCCCGGGGTTTCCTGGGAAAAAACCGGTGATGCAGGCTGTGCATAGCCTGCCGTGCCCCCACCAACGTACGTGCTCCGTTCTCCCGTTCTAGGAATCCAGGCCCTCCTGCTGCCGATGAAAACTTCAGTCCACAGGCCTTTCAGATTCAGCCTGTGCTCCAGCTGCGAGGAGAATACAATTTTTACGGGAACTTGAATACATGGCCTTTACACCCACTGCCGGTCTCGGTAGACGGTCAGAAAGCCAGGTCGTCCAGCACTCCCGAGTGACGGCCGGGTTCACTTTGCGCTGATGGGGCAGGACATGGTGACTGTCACCCTATGGCTCTCAGCAAGGCTTCCCAAGGATGGTGGTGAGAGCAGCTGTGGGGAGGGGTTATTATAATAAGTCCAGATGTTCTCGAAGCGGAAAATGGTGGGGGGCACAAAAATGGGCAGGTTCCTGGTGGGTCAGGAACCTGCCCACTTGAGTCAGGTTTGAGTCAGTCTGCCTGGCCCGACGAAATGCAAGAACAGGAGTTGCGATACAGGAAGAAACGTGGTTGGATTGAATTGGCCGAGCCAGACATGTGCTGCCCAGTGGCGGGTAGGTTACAGATAAGGGCAAAACCTCAAGACACTGGGTCAGGGGGTTCGGGGTCATGCTGGGAGCTGCTTGGCCAGAGTGAGGTAAAGGTGAGGAGTCATTTCTCCAGGTCTTGAGGACAGTCTGAGGTCTGCTCTGGCGCCCATCTGTCCGGTTTCATGGGAAAGTAGCTAGCAGGTCACTCCACCTGAGGGCTCAGGAGCTGAAATGTAACTTAGGTCAAGATGTTACCTTTAGCCTATAGAGGTGCTGACCCTGTGGCCATTTGTCAGGCCAGGCTACTGTCTTCTGCTACCCTGGGGGTTGCTGATTATGGGTTGGGGGGCAGAGGCTAGGTCTCCAAGGGATATATATATAGAGAGAGACAGACAGAGAGAGGAAGAGATGACTTCTAGCACTAGAAGTTAAAGCTAAATTCAATCAAAGTCATAAGGTCCCTTGGTTTCAGGTTCTGGGACCGGTATGGTGACTCATTTGGCGTGGAAGCAGCAGGCTGGGGGGAGGGGAGGCGGAGGAGAGAGGTGAGTTCATGTGCCGTGGAGAGTTTGGACTTGATCCAGCCAGCAAGCTGTCACGGTTCTAAGCGCTATGACTGGACTAGTCTTCCCACTCCTCACCTTCCCCAACCAATCCTGGGCTTCTTGACACTGTCAACTTTAAGCTTCTGTGGCTTGTGCCCAGTTCTTAGATGAGTGTCTGGCATATATAGAAAGACCGATTTGTTTCATGAATGTATATATATGTATGCATTTGTCTCTACATTTGTGTGTATCTGTATGTATGAATGATCTATCAATATTCTGCATTTTCTCTACAGCAAACTTACTCTATATCTAAATCCTTGACTAGCAGGTGCCCATTGGAAACTAGCGTTATGGTACACATAGATACTCCACGTTTTTTTACTTCACCTAGAAGCTCTGACATTTCCTCTTTTGAAGGGCTTAGGTTCCCTCTACCATCTCTGACTTACCTCTCAATTTAGGGTGAGTCATTTCTCACCCCAAAGCATTGTGAACCCAAACAATGTGAGCCCAAAACAGTTCTGATCACCCTGACGTTCTTACTTTGCTGTCCTGAACTTATAGCTGTGGGAGACTTTTTTTTTTAAGTAATAGGAGCAATAAGGTTGAGCTGAGCCTTGGTTGAGGTTTGTGATGAAAACAGTAGCCCTCTTAAGCCACGTCCCTGCTCGGCCAGTGGCCAGCTGTGTGCCACTAACAAGTTCCCCCACGTTTCTGCACTCAGTAGACTAATGTAGCCACATTCAATAATCAGAGGATGACTAGAGGCCTGACCCTTGAACCCCCCACACGCGTGTACCTCTTTGATGAGCTCTCAATGGGGCAGTAGCGGATGTTTGGGTGAAAAATGCCCTCTCGGCCTCTGTAATAATTGTACTTCCCGGGACTGGTGTGAGAAGTGCACAGCTTCTTGCGTGGCATTCAGATGACTTCGTAGGTTGTCCAGCCCACAGCCCTCTCCCTGCCCGGAGTGGAGGCCAGCTATCTTCAGCCACTTCGCAGCTCATTAGCAGTCGGGGGAGAGGAAGCGGAGGAGAGGAAGCTTAAATATGTCACACTGGTTATTTCTTAGCAGCTCTGATAAAAGGCTTAGCAGGGTGAGGCCAAAACTCAATTAAAGAGGTTTGGGGGATTATCTGTGACTTTAGCTCCTGTGTTACCTCCCTCTGTCCCCTCCTCCCTTTTTCTAGTGATCAAGCGTGAGTTGGCTGAAAACATTAATGAGGCCAATATAAAAATGTTTTACTATCCTGTAGATCTTTGAAAAAATTACTTCGTGACTTACAGGAAAATCAAAATAAAATAAAACCTACTTTGCTCAGAATCATTTTTTTTTCCCAGTCAAAACTGGCAAGCTCTCGAAATGGTCTTGAGACACGTGGCTAATTATAGTAAAAGACGTACTGAAGTGAGTGGATGCATCTCACATGGGTTTTGGGTTCTGCTCACAGGAGGTTAGCCGCTTACAAGTGGCTTTGGGTGCAGGTCTCCCAGAAGCAAGGGCACCTCTTTGCATCAGCACACCTAGAAGCACCACCCTGAAAAGGTAAATCCACACCTTGCCTCTTGGTGAGATGATGGCCACAGGTGCAAGACAAAAGAAACAATTCAAAGATACAGACCTACTGTGAGACCACCATAGTTGGAGGAGCCAGCAGAATGAAGTGCGGGGATTGAGAAATACAGGTGGAAGCTTGGGGGGCAGCCTAACTAAGAAAGAGCGCTAGGGTCCTGATGGGGCCGGGGTCTCTGGGGAGCAACCGCTTACGCTGATCCTGGATCTCTGCACAATGAGAAGATGAAGACGCGGGTGAAGGGGCATAGTCGTTACAGAACGAGGGGCCTAATGGAAAGAAAAGACTGTGGGAGTCCCTGGAAGTCACACGAGCCATTCGATAAAGGAGTTCCACTTGATAAAGGGGTTGCGTAAGCTTTCCTTTGTTTAGTCTCCAACGCCTGAAGAAAAATTGCGCCTGTAAGGACCAGTGAGACATTCCGTTTCACTGGGAGTTTTTGACATCTTAGAGGGGGGAGAACGATGGGGACAGGTGGTGGGGACAGCTAAATCTTAAATAGTCTCATAAAAGGTGGCCAGGAGAGGGCAGTCACCTTTTATCCAGAGCACAGGCTGAAATTGTGCCACAAGGTCATAAAGCGTGATGCAGGCCGAACCCAGTTGCCGTATCTTACACAGGTAGGCACTGCTGTATGTTTGCTGACTCCGTGGTGGCCGCTGCTTCTCCCTGATTACATCTGAGTTCCACCTGGTCCCTTCCCAAAACCCACGGATGCCTCCAAAGGAAAACTGCAGCCAGTCCCGAAAGCAACTCTGCGTGCCTCATGAGAACACTTTTTTTACGCCTGTAGTTTCCTTTGGCGGAGGCGAGCACCTCTTTCATGCAGACAGCTACTGTTGGCAGTGCCGTTGTGTTTCTCCCTCTCCGTCTTCCGGTGTGCTCTCTTCCTGTCCTTAAATGCTGCCAGCTTAGTAGCGGAACCTGCGATGTAAGCTGCTGCCTTTTCCTTTTTTCATGGGCTGGGTGCAGGTATGTTCTGTATCTGCTAAGTCACATGGACCCATGTGCACCGGGTGGCTGTTCAGAGGAAAGAGGAGTGACGGGGGACACAGGTGGAGGGCTAACAGTGATTTCGTGCATCTGCAGTCAGGCCTAATTGAGGTCCCGGTTGCATTCTGTAGGAGTTAGTCTGTAACCTGCTGGAACTCAGGCCTGAATTAACACCGGGTAGGTGTGAAAGCAGTAAGCCAAGAAGTTTGCACGTCTCTCCATTGTAGCTGTTTACGTGGCTGGAGCAAGTTCAGTGGGTGGTCCAGCCTTCGCAACCAGTACGAACTGAGCTGAGTTATAGAAACTGGTAGAGGAGGGCAATAGCCATCCTTCCCATTCTTCAGTTTTATCACAGCTTATAAATTCATTATGTGTGTTGATCTTCTAGGAGCTAATACGTTTGCTTTCTGTCCATCGAGTTGTTTAGTTTAAATCTAGGAACTATGCCCACCAAAAGCTCTTCCTGACCCATGAAATGGATAATAGTAAGTGTTAATAGAAACATAGACTTGCCCTGGCTGATGTGACTCAATAGATTGAGTGCCAGCCTGCGAACCAAAGGGTCATAGGTTCGATTCCCAGTCAGGGCACGTGCCTGGGTTGCAGGCTAGGTCCCCAGTAGAGGGAGAACAAGAGGCAACCACACATGGATTTTTCTCTCCCTCTTTCTTCTTCCCTTCCCCTCTCTCTAAAAATAAATAAATAAAATCTTTCAAAAAAAAAAGAAAAGAAACAGACTTTATTTTACTTTTTTTAAAAGTAGTTCCAAAGAATAACTGTGACATTATAGGGTAGATTATTGTTGTTATTTACTTTTTGTTTGTTCATTTGGGTCATTATAACCTCTAATTGGTATTTGTTCCCTACTATTGTCAATGTGCTCCCACCTGAGAGAGGCAAGAAGCCTGAAGTTGGTGCAGTCAAGATATAAAACCTTAACAAATTGCCCCATTGATGACCACCTTTAAAGCATTTTTGTATATGAGAGTTTATTAGATTTCATGCAAGCATAGCAAAGATTAAGATGAATTTCTTATACTACATCACAGCTATTCTACTTAATGCCTAAAAAACAGTCCATCTTTATCATAAACACTTAGGCCAAAAAGCACTTAAAGAGGCAGTGTGGTGCGGTGGGTGAGGACCCTAGAGTCAGATGGGCTGATTGGGATCCTGGTTCTGCTGCTTCCCAGCTGCCTGACCTTGGCCTTCAGGGTCCCCTTCTGCAACAGAGGAAGATTGCAGAGTTCCTTCTTTATAGGCTTGCGAAATGAGGTAATACGTTTGAAGAGCTAGAACTGTGTCTCGCCTTGTAGGAAAAGTAGGGGAGAAACAGTGAGGGGAGAGGAGATGGGAAGTCTGGGGGAGGGGGAGGTGAGAGGAAGGAGGAAGGAAAGTGGAAGAATCTTAAATACGAAGTAGCTACTCTTTAGCTCTCCCCAAGCAGAGAACCAGAGGTGTGTCTCTGTGGTGGTGAAAATCCCTAGCCCTCCTCAGCAAAAGACTGGAGCTCCTGCTGCAGCAGAAGTGTCGGTCTGTGGGACTTCCGTCGTGGCCAATTTCCTGGTGTACCCTGTGGTTATATTGATCCCTGCTGGCACAAAAGAGTTTCTGGACAGGTGCTTGGGGCAAACTTTGAGACCTGGGTGTTTGCACTTGATTACCACAATGTGTAATTATTTACCGGGGCTGGCTAAGGGTGTCGGTTTAGCTTTGCTGGCAGAGGAAGGATGACGTTTAGTATTTGAAGGCATCTTTTGTAGGGCTGTCTGCCCTGGCTTTGGTTAGAGCGCCTCGTTTGGCATGTAGCCACCAGACCAAACCTACTGGTTAACTCATTAGACATTTATTATTTAGAAATTCGTCTCTCAAAGCAAAAAAAGAACACTTTATCCTGCCTTAGCTCTTTCCTCTAAGAATGGCAATAGCTGTGGGCTTAATATCAGTGATCTAATTGGAGGGTTGAGAAAATAAGTCTTGGATAGATAGTAAGAGCTTAAGAATTTCCCTTTGATGGGGCTCTCCTTTCTAAAACCTGAACTGAGCTTGATCAAAACAATAACTAAAATTTGAAATAGGACCGAACTTCTGGGCTAGAAGCTCCAGTTGGGTAGGCATGCGTCTGCAGTGTTAACTATCACCTCTGGGGCTGGGTCAGTATGCAGCTCATAGTAGGCCCTCAGCTGCTGAATTAATGAGGACAATGTTTAGATTAGCATAGCTGTCCATTGGATACTGAGGCCAAGGGGACTAGAATGCACATGAAACCAAAACTCGAGTGCTCGGGTTTGAAATGCCATTATTTTTCTTTATGGTCCAGGACCTATTTTGTATGTTTCCATGAAAGAAAATTGTGGGGTAAAGGAACATAAAGTGAAATGCTTTATATCCATACTGTGTCTTGACTTCTTTAATGAGTTTTAAACAAAAATGTCTCAAATCCTGTTGTACTGGAACTGCCATATGTTTCTTAGCAGTATTGTCTATTCAGACTCAGAGGGCACTGCTGCTCCGAGTGGACACGTTTCACCTTAGTTAGGTGGCACATCTTCTGGTCATCGTCATGTGCTCCCACGCCTGTTCTCTCTTGATGCTACCACGCCCTGTGGCCATTGCAGCATCTAAGGCCCGAGGAGGTCTGGCGCCCTTCCTGCTGTTCTTCTGGCCGTTTTAGCAGACGCTGCTTCCCTTCACACAGCTCACTGGCTGAGTGCCCTCGGCTCTCTGGTCTAATCACATTAGATTGTTCTCTGTCAGCCAGAAGTTTAGATGTTTCCCTAAAACAGGCCTCTTGAGGTCATGATACTGATAATGACTGTATTGTTATAGGTTAATATAGTGATCATTTTATTGATGGTAATAATAAGTGTATGTGTGTGCACATACGTGTACAGAGAGAGATTAACCAGTTGGTCACTATTATACTAATACTGAAATTTCTGATTGAACAAGTTTTGTGTGGGTGTATGTGTTATACATGATACTGTCTTGCTGAGATGTGGGGAAACCATACCCACAGAAAACAGCCCGCTTCTCTCCTGTCGGTATGGAAGCCATATGCAAAAGGAATGAAGGGACACGTGTTCCGCAGCCAGGGCTCCGGGAGAAATAACACCAGAGAAAGAAGCTCAAAGGGAAGTGAAAGCTCAGGGCACTTTCTCCTGGCAGACTCCCTCAGCTTCTCTGGGGCCTCAGAGGGGCACACTGGGCATGAGCAGAGCGGAGCGCCCAGCTCCTTGGCTGGGTGCCAGCCAGCTTTCGCGTCACCATCCCGCCTTCCCAGTGTGAGTGGGACATGGCGGAACCAGCCCTGACTCTTCCTGCCAGGGGACACTCATCCCAGACAGATGACTCCTAGTGGAGGGTGTCGGGAATCTCGGCCTTCACAGGGAGCCAAGCTGACATCTGATCCGCCCACTGGAGAAGAATGAGAAAGGAGGATTCTTTGGGATGCTGAAAACATAAACATAAATAGAAAAGGAAAGCCGAAGAATCCACTTGGAGTCCATAAAAAGTGTTAAAACTCTCCACTGGTCATGTGACTTATTCTTGGCATTCCAGGGACCAGAGGCTCTTGTGGTCTAATCTGGAAAGAGTCACTAGCGCTCTGTGTCACCTTGGCAAATTGGTTGATCTCCTTTGGGCCGCGGTGCTCGGTCCAGCTGCTGGATGGGATGAAAGCAAGGCCTCCCTGAAACCAGATGCTGCCTCTCTGAAAAGCTTTCAGTAATAAATAATATCGTATATACTTTGTTCCTGGCAGCAAGTCCTGAACTGTTGTAACCCCCTGTTTTCACTTGCTTCTAAATTTCTGGAAATTTCTCCTTTGGGCTTGAATTTTTCCATGCTTGTCCTCAGCCCAAAGCTTTTTGGAAAGTTGAACTGAAGTTGTACTTAGCTGTTTTCCCTGAATAATGGAAGACTAAAGGCCATGCATTATAATTCGGTTCATTAAATAAATTTTAATTTTTCCTGGTACACCTCAGAAAAACAGCTGAGCTGTTACATCAGAAGTGTTTAGTTAAAAAAAATCATGGTGTGTGCAAAGAATGCCTGCAGAAGACAGTTGGAGGTTTCTGAGTGTATCCTTCTGTCTTTAAACAAGACCTCACACAATCAGGACACATGGAAACAGCTCTCGCCTGCTTCAAAGGCGGCAGAGAGGACAAGCCTACACATCCTCTCAGTGAACCATACCCGGTTTCCAGGAGGCAACTTCATCTACCATCAGTTGCCCTGTTTCTCGATCACATGTTCTCTGTTTACAGTCCTGCTTCCTGAAAAGACTTCATGGTTATGTGCTGGCATTGACCTCGTCTCCATTTGGAATCGAGTTGACCACGTCTTTCAGGTACCCTTCAAAAAGGCCTTCTGGTGTCCTCAAACTAAACCCTGTGTTTCCTCGTAGCACTTGTAATTCCGTGCATGTGTGACGACTTCAGCCTGCTTCCCCAGCAGACCAGCAGTGCCCTTAGGGCAGCACACATGTCTGTTTTCCTCTCCATTGTCTCTGCGGCACCAAGCTGATGCCGAGCACACAGTAGGAACTCGTTGCTGGATGAATTAAATGACCCTGAGTACAATGTTGTTGCTGGAATTTATTCACGGATTTGTTCACTCAGACGTGCCTACATGCATTCAACAACACTCACTGAGTGTCACTTTAGGTCAGGCATGGGAATCTTTCCTTTGGCAGATCGCATGGAAGTTCTTGAGGATTCGTTACTTACACACAAAAACAAAACAGTTATATGATTTGAGTACCATTGCTATACTGAAATGGGAATATTGAGCTAATAAAGCCAAAGCCAGTCAAGGGAAATTTATCATTTATCATGGGCATTTACTATGTGCCTGGCTCTGTGTTAGGTACTGAAAAGAGACCAATTATTAAGATAGTCCCTGCCAAGAAGTCACTTACAGGTTGACAGTGGCAAGAAAGCAGATCCTGAAATATCTATTATTCAAGGCAGAATATACTAGATAGTGGGAGTTAACAGCAAGGGAGATGTCACCACACCATGAGATACCTTGTCATCTTGTGCAGATCCGAAGAATCAGGGAAGGCTTTGTGACGTTCCCTTTACGGGGGGCAGTTCCTCTCATAGGCACAGCTGCTCTCCTTCACCTTGCTAGCCATAGGCACTGCCGTGTGTGTGTGTGTGTGTGTGTGTGTGTGTGTGTGTGTGTTCAATGGAAGAGATTGGTCAAATCCATCAGCACTGGAAAACAAACCGGAGTGAAGGGCAGGCTCTTGACCCTCACTCAGGTCATGAGAGTCATTATTGTGAAGACCAAGACCTCTTCATGCTTGTTCGGGCGTGGGTATGTTGTTGTGCCGGCGTATCTTCGATTCATCCCTAGTTTGAAGAACACATGGTAGTAAGATAAGCGTGTGTAACACAGGTGATTGAATTGAAGCCACGCGGCTCGCTGTGCTCCAGGCACACTGTCCTTCTGTTCCTCGCCCACTGAGCTCCTGTCTCCCCATCTGGAATACTTCACCCCCAGATGTTGGCATAGCTGGGCCCACTTGTCGTTCAGGTCTCAGTTCAACTGCCAAATCTTTGGAGCCCTACCTATAGGACAAACCCTCCCAGGTCCGCCAAGGCCACCGCCTTCACCCTCTGTCAGAGCCCCTTTGTGCCTTCTTTATAGCAGCCATTTCATCGGGCAGTTTCTTGTTGCCCCTCTGTTTACCTTTCAGAGTCGACTTCCTCCCCCTGTGATGTCAGGCCCATGACATAAGAGCTCATTACCAGTCTCTTATTTCATGGGAACCCGTGCCTGGGAGAATGCGTGGCATACAACAGGCGCTCAGATATGCATACTGAGCGACCAATCGTGGGTGGAGATGGCCAGGGGCTGAGGCAAATAGTGAGGAGTCCCATTCTGCTTTTTGCCTGAAGATGACATCTGGCAAGCACAGCAGCTGTGGTGGAGGCCGTGGAGCCGGGCCTGCGCCCTGGCTCAGCCCTAACCTCCTCTCTCCTGGTGCAGCAGGGGTGCCCGGACGGTGGTGCCCGCGTCTGCGGATGAGAACGCGGTGTCTGCCATACCGGCTCCCTCTCGTCCATCCTATGATGCCCCAGTCGCTGAGGCCAGCGTCTCTCAGGATTTAATCCGCATTTCTTCTCCTCTGCCCGTCGGGCCTGTGACAGACACACCGGCCTCCGGGTGTCATTTAGAATGTTGCTTTAGGTCTATAAAGCTATTTAAGCTGTTGATCTCTGAAACTCATCCAACACATTCAGACACTTCACAGTGTCTCCTGCTAATGATTTTCATCTGCCAAAGAGCTTGACTGGTGAGGAAGGAGATAGCTGAAGACACTTGGCACATTTCTCTCATGTTACTTAAGCAGCTTTTGTTTTAATTTATTATTACTCTTATTACTATCTTTTTTTTTTTTGCTTTACTAGAAAAACTTTTTAATTAAAAGAAAAAATTGAGTTCTCTTTTTAGAAGAGGAAATGTTATTTGGGTTGAGAGTTCTAGTTATGTAAACTATCCTTCTCTAGTTCTGAGCTGAATGAAAATACTTGAGCAAATAGAAAATTGGGGGAAACAATTTGGGGTGAAAAGCTTTGGGCATATTCATGGGTTCTCTCAGCTATTTAAAAATAATTTTGACTTATTTGCATTGTCCAAATTAAAAACTTTGGCCAAAAAGAAAGATTATAGTCATGTTTTTTTTTCTCAGCTTTACTTTTTGGGTGTTATGAATTCATAAGCTGGAATTTTTTTGAAGGGGGAACATGGATAAGACCTTTGGCCAAAATAAACACTCAGTCATTCCATAGTTTTGTATTGCACTGAGGAAAACATCCCTACCATTATTTTCTTAAGGGGACGCAGATTAGCAGATTCATAAGAGAAGAGCGGTGGTTGATTGAGCTACTATGTAAGGAAAAGTGTGGTGCAGGTTGATTGCCAAATTTCTGTCAATACAAGAAAAAACATTTGTATGTCAAAGAAATTGTTTTCTCATCCATTATGTAAGAAACTTATGCATGTTAGTACTTACCAGAAGAGAGAGCAGAGGCTCTCCATTTCAGCAATCTGTTGAAATGTCTTGCTCAAAGACATTTTCCATTTGAAGCTTAAAAGTGGCTGTAAATGCAGGGGGGGCATCACTGTCCCCAGAGAGGGACAGTGGAGAGCAACAGGGGAAAATGTTGGACAACTGTAATCGAACGGCAATGAAAAAAGATATATTCTATTTTAGTAGATTGATCTTTTCATCATTTTACAACTTTTTTTGCTCTGGCAACATTAGCTATGGTGAGCAACATGAAACTGCTAAGTATAAACATTTTTCTCTAATCTTAAAAGGACAGGTGAAAAAGCCCCCAGCCCTGCTCCCAGATCATCCTGAAGGAGGGAAGGGTGTTTTATCAGCCTGTTCTTTGCCACCAGCAGGGGTTGGTGTTATGGTCATTGGCTGGGCAGTTCCTCTCACTCCCAAGGTTACTTCTCCTCTAATAAGAAAGAGTATCAAAACCCAAAGATTGTGTACCTTGTGGTGAGGTAGTTGGCTTTGCTTCCATTCGACCAAGGCTCGTTTACTGGAGGAGAAAAAGAACATTTTATTAGGACCTATACTTTTCCGAGCATTATGCAAAATAATAGAGGAGGCAAAGATGAGGTCTTGCTTCTGAAGCCTTAGATCTCTTTCCCTTTGGGCACTAGAGAATGAGAAGTCCCAGCTGAAAAGCCCTGATGATTTTTAAACATACTTTGTTCCCCACACCATGTGATCACATTTCTCAGGCACTCTCCAGTATTGAGTAGTGTCAGTTTAACACTGTGTTTATTGAGCCCCAGTTGTCCTAAAGGAATCTATACTGTGGAAAACAGAAGACAACTCACACCTCGTGGTCATAGATGGGCTGTAATAAACTGAGGACAAGTGGGACAAAGAAAGCACAGTGGGGCTTCAGAGCATAAAAAATCCCACCTGACTCAGTGACTGGGACTGTCTGAAGGAAGAGCCCATGGGGTGGACCATGGGGTGGACCATCGGGTGGACCTGGGATGTTTGGTAGTTCTTACAAAATAGAAAGAGCTAAAGTGTGCAGAAAAGGGAAAATAGGAGGTACTCCTGGTGGTAATGAACCTATCAAGTAGTCATATGAAGTTGAGTGTAGGGAGGAACGTAGCTTCAAAGTAAACCAGAATCAGTTTGGATGGGACCTTGATCGCCTGTGGGGGACTCAGGGCCCTAAGCAATGAGAAGTCATTAAAGAGTAATATACCCGACAATGTCATGGTCAGGACAGGACTTTTTCGATTCCTGGCAGCAAAGTCCACAAGGAGCTGGAGACAGAAGAGTAGGAAAACAGGAGGTCAGTGAGGACTGTATGGCAACAGTTGCTAAAAAGAATAGAGACAGATCCAGTCTCAGATACGATTACCACAAACCCTCTTCACGGGTCAGTGTCTTCCAAAGACGCAGTAACGGGGTAGAACACAAACGAAGTGGAATAATTTAATGGCATTTCATGGTGACTAGATTTAGTTTGAATGGTTCAGCTGTGGGATTAGGAGAAAAATCTAATGATGTCACAGATCACAGTCAGCTGATAATACTATAAGACATATATTCAAATGTATTTCTCCATATGTGTTAACATGGTGCCTTCCGCTCTGTGGCATTAAACCTTGCAGGGCTGGGTGGCTTGACCTGCAGTTGGGGGGGGCCCAGGCCCCTGTTCTGGAAGGACACGTACATCGGAGTCCTGAAGGTGGATCCGTCCAGCCAGTTTTCAGTGTGACAGCCTGCATGAAAGCAGATGTCCCTTGCTCATGCATGAACTGAAGTTCATTCTCAATTCTCAGGGACACAGCCTATCTCTTGGGCAGGTCACTTAGTCCCTGCACTTAGTTGAGGTGTCAGTAAATTTCACCTCTATAATATCAATATCCTGCTTGCCTAAGTCGGGCTTATGAAGTCTGTTCAGTCTTGTTATTCCTTCTGTTCCTAAAATATAAGATCTGTGACTTTTTCTAGATTTTTTCTATGAATTTATGTGGAGTTAATTATGTGTATGGTATAAAATATGAATTATTTTTCCGTATGAAAAACCAGTCCCTATCCCATTCACTGAATAGCTCCATTCTTTCTCCACTATTTGTGATGCATTCTCTGTTGTATACTAAAATCTCATATCTGCTTTGTACTTTTCTAAGCTTTTTTTCCTTCTGATCTCAGTTTTCCTGTGCTTATGAGGTACTATGCTATCTATATAAATAGTATGCTTTTATATTAAGCATTTTTATCTCGTACTGCATAATAGTGAGAATGCTTCAAAAGTTTCACTTTCAGTGTGCAGGTAGGTATAGGTGTTTGAGTGACATATTTTGTCAGATGAAGAAGCTATTCTTTATTTGTAGTTTGTAAAGAATTTGTCATAAATAAATGTTAAATTATAAGCAGTGGTCTTCTGCGTGTTAGAATAACCATTTGATTGTCTCTTTAAAAGTATTAATGCAGTGGATTATGTTGATCTTTCTGTTGTTGAGCTATCCTTGTACTCCTGGTCTAAGTCTTACTTGAATTGGGATGTTTTATTGTATTGTCTTTTGGGTTTTGTTTTCGGAAAGTCTTAAAACATATTTTGGTAGACTGGCTTTTTATAACTATTGATTTAAATCATCACTTTTCCAAAATGTCTCCTTGAAAAGCTAAAAATGTGAAGGTTTTCTATTTTCTTTCAAATATAGTAATTACCTAGGAATAAAGATTTTCTATTGAGAAAGATTGCCTATTGAGAATGAAAACATCAACTTCAGGAACATAAGCCTAAACCGTGTCCTTTTCTTATTTCTGAACTATGTGAAGCCTGCCACTTTTCCAAGAATTATGACCGGGCTCAGCTTCTCCCTTTATTCTTAGGCTCTGTGATTGGATAGGACCCCTTTAGTTCTCTGTGGTGTGGCTCCTCCCACCCTGCTGTTTCTTAAGGCCGCAGAAGCCTATAAAAATCACCTTGTCATGTGTACCTACCTGTGCACCCCTCAGTGGTCTGGCCACTTCCACATCAACCAACGTTACTGTTCCCATTTTACATAAATTATCTCTGTTCATCCCAAAGAAAGTAGAAAGTCTGGTTTCAATTGTCCCTTGAGATAATCTTACCTATTTTTTCTTATTTTTATTGTGTAAAATTTACTTTAACCTTTTAATCGACAGAAAATGTAGTCCATATTGACTTTACAAGCAATATTTAGTTGAATTGATCATCATGTTTTACTTTTCTTTTTTCTCACCCTTTATTTATTCACCTAATAAATCCTCACTGTATTCCTTCTATTGACCTGCCATGGTTATAGGTGCTTGGAAATACAGCAGTGAACAGAATAGATAAAGTCCCTGACCTCATATAGTTGACATTCTAACAAGAGGAGAGAGGGAAAAAAAAGTAAACAAATAAATATATACCAAATAAAGTGCTATAGAGAAAAATAAGAGTTTTTATTGCTCTAGGTTGTTAGAAAAGAGCTCATGGATGAAGTGATGTTTGAATAGATACTTCAAGAAGTCTGTGAGACGAGTATCCCAGGCAGAGGAAACAGCATATGCTGGACAGGGTCTTCAAGAAACACTGGAGAGTATAGTGTTGTTGGAGCAGAATGAATGAGAAAAGTGGTGGTAAATGGAGACAGACAGTGGTGAGGGTCGGGGTGTGAAGGTCAAGGGAAGTCAAGTGACACTTACAGACCACTGTGGGCATATTGGCATTAACTCTGAGTGAGGTGGGATGCCATTAGAAGGTGCCGAACAGAGAACTGACATGTTCCTGTTTTAGTGAGATCAAGATCGTCATGGATACCTTACATATTTGGGAGTAAGGGGTTTAAGAGCAGAAGCATATAGGCCAGTTAGAAAACTGTTATAATTCAGATAAGAAATATTGGTGATAAATGAGGGAGATAAAGATGGAGATGGTAAGAAGTGATCACACTCTGGACATAATTGGAAGGTATGTCTGAGCGGAATTTGATGGACTGGTTAAGGGTCTGGGTGAAATGCTTGGGGATCTGGAAGGATGAAGGTGATGGAGACTGAAATGGCCAAGACTGTAGAATGAGCAGAAGGGTAAAATCAAAAGTTTAGTCACAGATTTATAAGTTTGAGATGTCTGTCAAACACACAAGAAAAATATTGGTTAATTGGATATATGAACCTGTAGTTTAACAAGAGATTTGAATTGAAGTATATATTTGGAGAAAATAGCCCTGTAGATAATATTAATGTCATAATACCAAACGAGGCTGCCTACATGTACATAGAGAAAACTGGAGTGGAGGATAAGTCCTGGGGCGATTCCATTATTACATGGTTGGGAAAACAAAGGGGTCATCACTATGTAGACCAAGATGAAGTGTCCAGTGGAGTGGGAGAATTGATGGAGAATGGTGTTTGAAAGAGTGATCCACTGTGTCATATGTTATTAGTAAGTCAAATGAGATAATTAAAAAATAACCACTAGATTTAGCAACATGGAAGTCTTCAGTGACGAGGGGAAAAGCTGTTTTATTGGAGTGGTGGCAGTTAAGGCCTGATTTAAATGGGTTTAAGGTGATGGAAAAGAGGGGTTAGAGATAAGAGTATAATGCAGTTCCTTTGAGAAGTTTTGTTTTAAAGGGAAGCAGAGAAATTGTTCAATAGCTACAGGGATAATAACTGGAATAATAGTAAGATAGGAAGAGAACCTTTTTTTATAGAGACAAGAATTTCAGAATGTATTTAAGATGATTCTTATCTTTTTGCACAATAGCTTCTTTAGTCATTTCTTAAACTAGAATCTTTAGGCAGTAAACTCCCAGTTTTTACATGCCCCCTAGAACACACAAAAGACTTAGTGATAGTTTAGTTAAGTATCAAATTTGAGTGGATCAAAAATGAAAAGATGATTATTTCTCTAACACTTCAAAGGTTTTCATTTGTGTTCTGGCATCCATTGTTGCTGAGGAAGATCTTTCTACTAATCTGTGTGTGTTCCTTTGTAGCTAATCTGCCTCTTTAAAGTATATTTAAAGGGTTTTTTAATCCTCATGCCCTATTTTAGTTTTACTTTTTATTTATACTACTTAGGAATTACTATGAGCTTTTATCCTGAAGGCTTGTTCCATTCTTTCACTTAGCAAAGTTATCAATAATAACCTTTTCCAAAACTGACTTTTTAAATTCAGTGAAATTCTTTCCTCCTGGAACTCTCACCATAAATGCATTGTAGCTTCTCAGTCTACCCTCGGTGGCTTGTAAGTGCTCTTTCTCGATTTATAGGACTACTGTCTTAGTTAAATAAAAATAAGCCTCCCCCTGCAGTATTTGGCACAGAGGAGGAAGCTCAAAGTTTCAACTTGCAGCAGCACATTGGCCAGCACTTCTGGGATTGGTTGCTTTTTGAAGTTATATTTAAGGCCAATAGACCTTACCAAGCAGCTGCTCTCAAAATAAAGTGAAGGATAAAAGCTCAAGACTAGTCTGGTATCAGCCTGGCAAAGTCAAGCAGATTAAAATGTTCTCTCTCGTTTTCACTTTCTACTAAACCTTCATCTAGAGAGAAGGTTCTCTAGAGAATAATAAGGAATAAATATAAGGAATTAATATTCTAATATTAATGTTCCTTGATAATAAGGAATAAAAATAAGGAATTGATATTCTCCAGAAAATAATAAGGATGCTTTCCTTTAAAAACATGTGTGAAAAAGCAGAGAGAAATGGAGAAGCTCCAACAAACAAGGGAACCAAACGAAAGTGAAAGGACATGCACAGAGAATCATACTAAGTGTTTCAAGAATTAGCTCTCAGATAAATGTAAATTAGAGCAAAGGACGATCATTTTTACTCTTTCAATTAGCAATGATGGAAGGAGAAGAAAAATTTTGCTGGCAATTGTACAGTGACACTGAAGTTCTCTGCTGGTCTCATCTGAGTCTACATTAGGACAGTTTAAAAGCAGTTGAGTAATCAAAAAATCTTGCAAATTTCTCCCCCTTTCATGCAGCACCGTCACTTCTGGGAATCAACCATTAGGCAATAAATGGAAATGCAGGCCAAATCCTTTACTCCCCAGAGATGTTTATTATACCATTATTTATAATATTGAAAGACTAGAAGTAGTCTCTATCAATGACCTACAAACTTTTCTGAGTGCTATCCTCAGTAAGAAAATGTTGGGTGTACATAGTGAGCCCATCAACATACACATGCACTAAAAATTTCATGTAAAGAAACAGTCTATTCTATTCTATTCCATTCACCTTAGCTATTCTGGTTGCTCTAACAGAAATGCCATAGACTGAGTGGCTTATAAGCAACACAAATTTATTTCTCACAGTTCTGGAAGCTGGGAAGTCCAAGATCAAGGTGTTGGCAGATTCCATGTTCAGTGAGGACTGACTTCCTAGTTCAAGACACCTGACTTTTTTTTTTTTTTCGCTGTGTCGTAACATGGTGGAATGGCAGAGGCAGCTCTCTAGGATAACTTTTACAAGGACACTGATACCACTCATCACAATCACCTCCCAAAGGCCCTACTGCCAAATACCATCACAGTGAGGATTAGGTTTCTTTTTTTTAATTATAGAGTATTGATTATGGTATTACAGTTGTCCCAATTTTTCTCTCTTTGTCCCTCTCTGCACCATACCCCCCACTTCCTCAGGCAATCCCCCATCCATTGTCAATGTCCGTGGGTCATGTATATAAGTTCTTTGGCTATACCATTTCCTATACTCTACTTTACATCCCCATGTCTATTCTGTAACTACCTATTTGTATTTCTTAATCCCCTCATCTCCTCACCCATTCTTCTATATTCCCCTGTACCCCTCCCATCAGGCATCCATCAAAATGCTCTCCATATTCATGATTCTGTCTCTGTTCTTCTTGCACACTTAGTTTATATTTTAGATTCAATTCTTGACAGGTATGGATTTGTTGCCATTTTGTTGTTCATACTTTTGATCTTATTTTCTTAAGTAAGTCCCTTTAACATTTCATATAATAATGATTTGGTGGTAATGAACTCTTTTAGTTTTTGTGGGGTTTTTTTCTTGTCTGGGAAGCTCTTTATCTGCCTTTGGTTCTAAATGATAGCTTTGCTAGGTAGAGTAATCTTGACTATAGGTCCCTGCTTTTCATGACTTTCTCACAAGTTCCTTGTAGCCTGCAAAGTTTCTTTTGAGAAATCAGCTGACAATCTTATGGTGACTCCCCTGTAGGTAACTAACTGCTTTTCTCTTGCTGCTTTTAAGATTCCCTCTTTAATTTTAAGCGTTACTATTTTTATTGTGTGTCTTAGAGTGGGCCTCTTTGCATCCATCTTGTTTGGGACTCTCTGCACTTTCTAGACTTGCATGTCTATTTCCTTTGCCAAATTAGGGAAGTTTTCTTTCATTATTTTTTCAAATAGATTTCCGATTGTTCTTTTTCTTTTCCTTCTGGCACCCCTATGATGTGAATGTTCGACCTCTTGAAATTGTCCCACAGGCTGCTTACACTATACTTTTTTGGGGGGTACTCTTATTTCCTCATGTTCTGATTGGTCTTTTTGCTTCCTTATGTTCCAAATCATTGACTTGATTCTTGGCTTTATCACTCTACTGTTGGCTTTATTCACTCCCTATAAATTGTTCTTTAATTACTACATCCTTCCTTTCTGATTGGATCTTTTTTTAATTAATTTTTTTATTGATTATGCCATTACAGTTGTTCTACTCCCCCCCCTTCATTCCCCTCCACCCTACCTCCCCGCTCCCATCACCCCCCCCTTTAGTTTATGACCATGTGAGATTGGATCTTTTTTATGCTGTTGGTTCTTACTAAGTTCCTTGAGCATCCTCAGAACCAGTGTTTTGAACTCTGCATCTGATAGATTGCTTGTCTCCATTTTGTTTAGTTATTTTTCTGGAGTCATGACCTGTTCTTTGATTTGGGCCATGTTTCTTTGTCTCCTCATTTTGGCAGCCTCCCTGTGTTTATTTCTCTGTATTAGGGAGAGCTGCTATTATTTCCTAGGTAGCATGGCCTAATGTAGTAGGTGTCCTGTAGGGTTCAGTGGCACAGCCTTTCCTATCTCCCAAGCTAGGTACTCGATGTGTGCCCTTCATGTGGGCTGAGTACACCCTCCTCTTGTAGTTGAGAGTTGGTTGCCATTGGCAGGTCACTGGGAGGGATTTACCCAACCAGTCAGCTACAAGGATGGACTATGACTACTGCCCACCAACTTCCACCCTCTCTGGAGGTTCAGCTGTGCAGAGACAGGGTTGTGGTGCTCTGGTGTCGTTGGTAGCTATCTTTGGGTGCACAGGCCCTGGAGTTTCCTGGGTTGTGAAGGCCAAAGTCAGCCTCAATCTGTGTTTTTCTTGGGGCTCTGCATGAGCTATAAAGCAATGTGAGATGACTGCTATTTGTGCTGGGCTTGAAGATTCCCAGGGGAATCTAAGCTGTGAATCTAGGCTAGATGCTGCTAGTGCAGTGCCTGGGGCCACCTAGCAAGAGGTAGGAGGGCTGAGGGGTCACTGAGGCCAGCTGTTGCTTGTTTGAAAGGATTTCAGAAGTTGTGAAGCTTGAGCCAAGACCAGACATTCACTTGGAAAAGCCACTGTTAACAGATGCAATTTGGATGGGATGGAGCCTCAGGGGATCTCCAGGGCAGGGTAAACAGTGTTATCCAGGTTGATGGAGTCTCAGATATGGCACCCACCTGCTGGGTCTGTGGCTCAACCCACCTTTCTGTCTGGGAGAAAACTGTCCACCAATTCTTGCCTTGATGCCAACCATTTCCATTTCCTCCCTGTATGCTACTGGTGCCTTTCAAGCTGCTACCCCAGTGCTGGAGCTCAGAGGGAGTGAGTCTGAGTTCATGTGTGGTCTTTTCAGAGGAACCGCTTGGGACTTGAGGTGTTTCTTCCACCTACTCAATTCCTGCTGATTTTTGCAGCCAGGTGTTATAGGGACTTATCTTCTTCACACTGGTGCCCTGGTGGGTTGGGGGCCTGCTGTGGGCTGGAACTCCTCACTCCCAAGATATCCCTCCCAAATTTTTATCCACCACACGTGGGTGAGGGACCAACCCATTCTGAATCTCCACCCCTCCTACCATGGATGTGGTTTCTTTAATTCTCTAGTTGTCAGACTTTCATTCGACTCGATTTCTGCCGGTTCTGAATGATAGTTGTTCTATAATTTAGTTGTAATTTTGATTTGGCTGTTCAAGGAGATGGCCTGTGTTTACCTGTGCTGCCATCTTAAGCAGAAGGTGGGGATTAGGTTTCAACATAGGAATGGGGAGTTGGCACAAACATTCAGACTACAGCACCCCTCCATTTATTTAAACAAGCTTGAAACGCACTGAACCTAATGGTCAGCAATAGGAATGTGATGGAATATTAATTAGTGTAGCCATTAAATTTTACATTCACAGTTTTGGGGTTTGGTTGGTTGAGAGTGGGCATTATGCTTCTTTAGCCAGCAAGGAAAAGATTGCTTTTATGGAAATGCCATATCATGGGGATTTGTTGCAACAATCCCAGATCTGTGTTGCTGTGTATGGCCCTTCTCATGTATCTCTCAGCAAATCACAGTCCTTCATGGCTTTTTTTATGACATGCCCAAGCCCCCTCTCCTCTCACTTGCAACTTCTCCAAGCTGATAGAATCTGCCTGAGTCACCCAAAATTTAATTTTAAGTGTTTTCTATTGGCCAGGTGTTGATATTAGGACTTTAATCTCAATCAGTTAATATTAGCTGAGCCTGGTTGATTTCATTTGTATCAACAAAGAATTGCTAACGGCTGCATTTCTTAGGAAAAGTGGCAATCTGACTGGCAGGTACTTAACTATTGCTAACATTCAATGGAAAAAGAAAAATCAAAAACCAACTGAGAAATAAGCAGCATTTGTATAGGGTCTGTCCTCAACTTTCTTTAGAAATTTTACTAGGGAGTCACATAAAAGGGATCCAGAATTTATCTTACATTATTTGGATATTAATCAAATTTCTAAATAAGCAAGCGTTGTGCTTTTATAATCAGAAGAACAATCAGAATTGGCCGTGGGGAAAACAATCATTTTGCAGACCAGTATCTTGTACTTCTTTTCATTTAGTGTGTTATCTTCTCGGTATAAATATGAACTTTCTAGGAATAAAATTCCATTTGAAGCCGAAAGCCTCACTTTTGTCCCACTAACACTGGTTCAGAACACAGTGCTCAGTATGCAGTTTGGTTTGGGGGGTTTGGGTACAAAACCTGGATAGAAATAACCCAGCAATAGGCCAGGTCCTTTTCCTAAAGGTCTTTCACTTCCCTGCAGTCTTTGTATAACCATTTGTGTTATCTGTTTTTATTATTTGATAAATCCCCTAGTAACTTGAGGTTTGGAAATAAGATGAGGCAGAGTGTCACCCGTTTTCTAATTAAACCAAAATAATATTTCCATCTGACTAGCATGGTGATTTCTGTGGGGCTTAATAATTCCCCCAAATAAAACTGTTCACAAGTTCTCAAGTTCCAGTACACAAAAATGACTCATAACTCTACTAGAAAAGAAAGGGGTATCTCTTAAGTTTCATGAAATAGCCTTATCAGCATATCATGTGTTTCTCTTTATAGGTATTGAAAATAAAATTTTAGCTTCTACTTTTACACGCATTTTGTGTGAAATGCATGTAAAAGCATTTTACTCGTTAAGTTGACCCTGAAAAAGGTCTCTTCTTTCGAGGATGAGCTAGAGAGACCTGGGCTAGCTGGTCCCAAAACCACTGGCTAGTGGGTCCTTTGCCCGTGTTTAAACCCTTCTCATCCAGGATCCTACTTCATAGTGAATTTTGGAAGAGTTCACAGCTGTAAGTGGTGCTTATCCATGTGCTTGGGGGACCATCCCATCAACATCGAGGCCAGCGGGCTTGTGACTGAGTCATGTGACCACAGTTAGTTGCACAGTTGGCTGTGAAATGTGTCTCTCTCATTGGATTCTAGCACTGATTGAAGGAGAATGAGTATTGGGGGGGACAAGTAAGTGGTACATCACACTATGGGTTGTGGTATTGATCCTATGGACAAGTAACATCGTGTCAATGTTTTACTAAGAGGGATGTCACAATCCTAAATGTGTTTCAAAATATAATTTTTTTGCGAAAAAGTGGACTGAAAAGAGCCCAAGAGGGTGTTGGCAGCCCATCCCTGAAGACCAAGGAGGAGGTGGCGGAAGAGTTCTCCACCCTTCCCTCTCTGGAGAGGAGAAAGGGAACGGAATGAATTCCAAAGACACTACAGAAGTAACACTGACAGTGGAGAACTGGGCAGAGGAGCAGAGAATGTGTCTAGGTGACTCCCAGGTTTCTGGCTTGTGTTGCAGACACCAGAGAAAGACCAGGTTTAGGGAGGAGGTGGACCCCTGCCTCTAACCTTGGGAATGGGCTTTAGAGGTATCTGTCAGACAGCTGTTTCTATACAGCCAACATGCGACTTCAATTATCACCCATTCACCATCGAGGGTTCCATGTCTAGTCATTGGTAACCAGTTTATTCAAATGAATGCTCCCCTGTGCAGGCGTCTTGTATTAAAGGGCTTTGTCGTGTTACCTGTCACAGAATGGCTATCGCATACCACAGAGGAAAGCCAGCCAGGCAGAGGGACTCTAAACCAGCAAAGGCCTTGCTGGTTGTGCCTGTAGTTCTAAGTCACGAACAGTCTCCTTGTGCTGGCAGTGTAGACAGGACTGTTGGTCACACAGGATATTGGTCACGGGGATTGCGTGAGCAGCAGCTCCACCCACGTTCAGTGACGGGCATCGTTTGGATGGTTCTCACCAGGCAAGGAGCTGCGGGAAGACAACAAAGCTTTAGAGCCAGAACACAGGCACTCAGTTTCTTATGTTGCTTGTAATTCATTTAGTGCTTCGTGTTTTGCACCTTTTAGTTGACGTGCAATTTTTTTCCAGAAAGATGTACTTCCCTCTGCTACAAGGTAGTTGAAAAGAAACAAAAACCACTGTCTAAGTGTTGTGTCTTCCTGTTCAATTGACCAAAATGTCCTGTAGTTAATGTCGGAGGTGCTAACGATTTGCTAGTCAACTATTTTGCACCTCTGATAGCGACTGTGGTTAAACATTCACAGTTAAGTATGTTAGGGTTTCCAGTGGGCACGGAGGTTGGGAGTCCATTCATTGATCCTTCATCTAACAAACGAAGTGCCGCAGGCTGGCCACGTGGGTGCGTCTGCAAGATGCCAGTGAACACAAGCAATGGAGGCATGCCCCGCCCTCCGGGAGCTCTGTTCTTTCGCTCCTTAGTGAAGCAATGAAATTAGACTCAAATAAACTTATCACTGGCTTCAACCCATCCAACTTGTTGTCACATCGTAACGCTTGGCCATCTTCTCAGCCAGTCTGGATGGCTCTGCCGCGATAGATTGCTTCAGTTGGCAGAAGCCAAAGAAGTGCCGGGCAAAGGTCGGGGGTTCATTTTCTGAGGCAGTGGGCTGTGTGTTTTCATCTGCTCTTCCAGGACTGGGGTGCGTGTGTGTGTGTGTGTGGAGAGAGAGGGAGATTGGGAGATTGGGGGAAGGGGAGGGGAGGGGGAAGGAGGGAGGGATAGAGGATATAACTGACTTGGGGAGAATTGTGCCCAGGTTTATATATGAAGGCAGCGAGACAGAGAAGCTGGAGATTAAGACAGGCCAAGTGGTGACCAAGAAACTTTCACCGTATTCCACCTTCAAGCCCACCCTGTCTGCCAGATTTTAACCAAATTAGAGTAGTGCGGTCTGCTTGCTCCATGACTGAATGAAAAAGGAAACTTCAAGAGTTCTTTTTATAAAGCCCAGGGGAAACCATACGGAAATCCAGGCTCTGTTTCAGAATAACTGCCGGACTGTGGGTCAGTATGCTTTTCTTGTTCATTTTCATTAACAGGCTGATGGTCAGGTCTCTCTTTTTTCACTCACTTTTGCATTTTTAGATATAAATCTCCAACATGGCTTACACCATGATTCTCCTCCGCCTCCCATCTCACTCTTCCCTCTCAGGCTTAATTTCTCTGTGTTCCCTTTTCCCTCTGCTTCTCTGCTCTTCTCCTCTCTGCTCTTGGCAACTTTCTTTGGCTTGTCCTGGTGTTTATAAAGTAGTCTTATTATGCAGAGCCCCAGCTGGCCTTCCTGATCTAAGGTATAATTTAGGCTTCCAAAGTTTGTTCTCTGAATGAAGGGCTTGCATTCGGAGCATGCAGGGGGCTGGTAGGTGTGGAAGCACTCAGCTGGGATGCCGATTGCAGTCGGTCAACACTTCGAGGAGTTAACTTGGGTCCATGTCTCCCACGTCAGCAGGCAGTTTCTATTTTAGAATTTTGCAAAGAAGGAGCGACAACACGATCCTACGTTTATTTTGCATTTCACCAGAGCCCTGGGGATGGTCAGCACTTTGGAGAAAAGCAAAGTAAGACTGTCTCTTGTGCTTCTAGCTGGAACTCTTCACCGGTTGTCTCTGAGGCTTTGGGTCCCTTGCTGCAGGTCTGATTGCAGCTGACCTGTCGCACCTGGCATGATGGGAGCCACCTGCTTTACCTCTTTCAAAAGCATTCAGATAAGCTGCCAACAGAAGGACATGCTCCCGTCTTCCCAAAACACCTGTTTTAAACTAGGATCAGGGGTTTCTGTTCATTCCTTCAATAATTTATGTGAGACTGCCCTCTCACCCAACTTCTCCTAAAGATCCAGAAACAACAGCTAGACGTCTTTGCAGATATTCTTGCAGTGGGAGGGACGTCTAGTGCCTGTGGCCTGTGACCTGTCAGTGCTTGTACCCACCAACGCCCTCCCCACACAGAAATCCCACACGGAGGGCACACATCTGTTCACTCATCCAGTCCTGCGAGGCATTTTGGCGAGGAGGTGGGGTGGGATGGTAGATGGAGTGGGTGTGTCTTACCCCCAGAACTTTACAGACAGCACCTTGGGTACTGGGAACCCATGTATTCCTGTTCATCATCTTGTGACTTCAGTACTGGGGCACATTTGACAGGCAGGTGAGGAAAAGTCAGGGTAACAGCACAGACGAGGGAACAATTAGGTTTGCAGGGCGTGTGGAAGACTTCACGGAGGTGGTGATGTTCCAGCATCACTCTGAAGAGTACGGAGATTTGTGTTTGGTCTGGCAGGGCCTTGAAAGTGAAGGGAGGGAGACCAAACAGAAGCCGTTTCAAGTCTCAGAATGAGAAGACGCAGAACAGGCCTCTCATTCTGAGACTGGGGAAGAAGGAGCTACATTCCAGAGAATTCCGAGGTAGGATCACCCGGTCGTGGTGACTTGAGTCACATGTAAGAGGGGATGGAGTAGCCAAGGTAACTGAGCAACCCTAATCTCATTAAACGAAACAGGATATAGGGGATGAAGCTGTTTGTTCATTAGGTAGAGATTGGGGGCAGATAGAAGATGCTGAGTTGCGGTGCACAGGAGTCATCTGAGATGCTTGGGGGCATGCAGGTGTATTATTTCTCTGTGTCTAATGCCCCTGCCCTCTGGTTCTTTAGCGTTTGCATGATGCTCTGTGGGAACCACCATCCAGGGCTTTCCCAGTAGCTTATCTTCCTCATTTGAAAGTAAAGTTTTAACTGGTAACTTGATCACAAATGGTTAAAAGTGAAGACTTCATTTAAATCACTTTTTCAGTTTCATGGGAAGACAAATGTTGATTACTACTGTCCTGTGAGATGTGAAGTAACTGATTTTACTCCAATGGACAGCAACAGAAACGCATTCAAGTGTCTCTTCCTTTGACTTGGTAGGTACATGGTCTCCGTGAATCAACAGTGATTCAGGGCTTAGCTCAGCCTGCTCACGCCAGCCGTCACCCACCAGCCAACTGATTTAGGAGAAACATGGCCAAGTCATTGAATGGCAGTAGTCACGCCATGGGGTGGTAAACATAAGGCTCCAGGGAATTGAACGTTTCATTCAGAAGCTCTGAAAACAAGCTCTCCTGAGCCAAGACACTAGATTTACAAGGATGAAAATAGCCTGTCCTTTCCCTTTCCATACCACCTTCTCTTCCCCCATAAATACATGCTCCTCATTTTTATCTTCCCCAACCCTCGTCTGTCAGAGATGTTAACCTTGATTTCGATTTACCTTCCCGTGGACACATCATCTGGTTTTTAATTTCCTGGTTAGACCTGAGTGGAAGAGGAAAAGCACAGCCAACAAACTGATTTAGCCAGGCTCACTCTTGCTCTCTCGCTTTCCCCAGGGTCAACTCATGCCTGGATTTACATGTTCAAAAAAAACAACAAATTACATTAAATGACCCAGAGGTGATCAGACTCCAGGGGCCCAATTTACACCAGCCATATTCGAGAGATCAGCCAACACACCAGCATCGCAATGCATTTGTCTGTTCTCTGTGTCCACGGTCAAGTAGTTTCATTTCACTGGTTATTGCATTAGTTTTCCTGACAGAGAGCAAACCCAGGAAGCAAGATAAGAGTCAGAAGGCCCTTTGGCAGTTGTAGATTTAAAACAGAGGGGCCCAAATGACTTTGAGAGAGAGCTTCAACAAGCGTGGGGAGATGGTTTTCCCTGTTTCTGTATTGGGACATTCTTCTTAGCCAGTCAGGGAGAGTTGGAGGAGACAAAACTATTCATTATTTATGTACTATCTAATTCTTTTCAGCATTCTTTATCCATCATTAACTGATTGGATGAGATTGCTTCTAAAGGCCCTTCCACCCCAAATTTCTATGCTCTGCTAAAAAACCCCTCTCTTATAGACATGTTTTAGTAATGACTAGATGATTACCTCCTTTTCCTCAATTTTATTTTGCATTGGTTTCAGGTGTACAGCTTAATGGTGAGACAATCATATACTTTACATAATTTTTTTTGATTGATGTTTAGGAATTCAACCCTAGACTCCATAATGAACTTTTAGAAACTGTATTAGTTTTCTATTGCTTCCATGTCTAATTATCATAACTTTAGTGGTTTATAACAACAGCCCTTTATTATCTCACGGTTCTGTAGGCGAGAAGTCAGCACAGCCCATTGGACTGGATTCACAGCTTAGAGTTCATGGCAGACTGGGCCCTGGGGGCAAATTTGCTCCCAGGCTCACGTGGGCGGTTGACAGAGCTCAGTTCCTTGCCGCGGTGGCACGGTCTTCCCATTCCTGGCTGGCTGGCCCCGCGCTAGGAGCCGCTTCTTGCACCTGGGCCGAGGCCACCTGCCTGTGTCTCCAGTTACCTCTGTGGTCCCCTAGAGCAGCAGGAGGCCCAGTCCTGCTCAGATTTCTAATCTCTCTGACTGCCAGCCTGCTTCCACAGGCTATTGTGATTACATTGACTCACTCGAATAATCCAGGATGATCCCCCTGTTTCACAGTTAGTTGATTAGTAACCTTAACTGGATCCGCAGTGTCCCTTCAGAGCAGTACCTAGATTAGCAATCCTTGCTAATTGTCATTACTTCAGTGATCAGATCTGGGGACAACTGATTCCATCTATTTACTTGTATTTTTTTTTTATTTTGCCACTTCCCAGGACAATAATTTCTTATCCTACCTCCATATTTAGTATTTCAGCCACTTGGCATAGAAAGTTCGCTATTGTAAAAAGTATATCAGTTGGTTGGTTGAGTGAGGGAACATCGATATTTCTTTCCTCTCCCTCCACTCAGCCGAGGAAGGTCCCTTGAGCGTGTCTGCACTAGATGGGTATTTCTGAATTCCAGCTGCAGTTTAGAATCATATAACTAAAACTCTAAAGTATCAATACTCAGGCACAGCCCAGAGATTCTGACTCGTCCGTAGGAAAGCCAAGGTGTGGTGTCTCAGGTCCCCAGGGGGTTGTGATTTGCAGCCAAGGCTGAGAACTATCGATGAGCTCCAGACATTCTATTTCAGACATAAGGAGGCTGAGGGTGAGAAATGATTTTTTGCCTCAAGTCCCGTAACTAGGAACAGATCTGGTGTTCCGTGCCAGCGCTGTGCCAAGGATGAAAGGTCTGTCGGTGCATCAGCGCTCGGTAATTTTGCGCAAAGTGGGTGTCGGACAGGTCTGGAACCCCGCTTCTTGCTTCTGTAGCAAGACTCTGTCTTTGTAGGGCTCCGAGGAACGACTAGACCCAGCAAAAGAGCTGTTCAAAGGTCTTCCCAGCAGCACAGTCTGCTCGTGAGCTGTAAGGAGCACCAATACTTTCGGCACCACCTGGGGGCTGGCCACATGGGCATCCACACCTCTCGGTGTCCCAGATCCACATGGTCTGACACCATGGCCACTGCCCTGCCTATGGCTATTGAGCACTGGAGACGTGGCGAGTGCCAATTGCAGTGTGCTGTGAGTGTGAATTGCACAACCGATTCAAAGATTCCACATGACAAAAATATTGAAATGTCTCATCAATACCTTTCCTAGTTGTCACATGATGAAATACAATATTTTAGATATATTGGATCAAGCAAGATACATTATTAACATTAATTTTACCTATTTCTTGACTCTTAATGGGTTACCAGGAAGTTAAAATCACACACGTGCCCGGTGCTGGTGGCTCTTGTCATATTTCTGTGACACAGCACTGCTCTGGAGCGCGTTTTCCGTTAACGCCGTTAACAGCGAGGTGCGAGTCCCAGCTGCGGCACCTCGCCTGATCTTCAAGAGCGAGGTGGTTATTGTAAACCTCCAAAGACAAGACAGTGATCTCGTGATCTGCCCTGGGTTTGCCGTCTATCTATCTGGGAGCCAGTCAGTCTGGCCAAATAGATTTCTTTCTATTTATACGTCTAGGCTTAAAGGAGGTGGGGATGCTCCTGTGTCAGGGAAAGAGCACAGCCTTTACCCTTAAGTGATGTCCCCAAAAGCAGTCCAGGTGCTGCTGGAGGCTCTAAGGCCTAGAGCTGAATAATATACCCTTTGAGCTGTACTGCTGTTAAGTCAGCCTTTATGAATTATCAACGTCCTTGACATTCCTAAGCGCTGGAAATACTATGGTGTCGTCCATAATTCAAATCCAAACTGGACTTTCTCATTTCCTGTAGTTTTTCCTGTCCCATTGGTACCCTGCACAGGTTTTATTCAGTCTGATTTAGCATCTAAGAAGAAACACGGGAAGGGAGAGGCAGGCATCAAGTACAGTTCTAATGCTTACCCAGAATGTTCTATCCAGGGGATTCGCCTACCCTCTCAGCCTTTCTCTGCACATGCCGGTTCTGGGTCAGAGTTGAGGGAGATTGGCACCTTGCATGCTCAGCCTCTGTGCAGCTTTGGGGAGGACATCTGCTCTGTTCCAGACCCCAGGCTAGTCACTGGCGGTGCAATAGTGAGACGCAGCTACTGCCTCCAGGGTGCTCCCAGATAAACGAAGAGGACAGGAGCCGGGCGGCATCGGGACACGTGTCCTCAGTGAATGGCAGTTTTTGCAGCATCACACAGTGCGGTGTTTAGCTTGGCCCTGGATGGTGGAGTGGTGTGGAGGCAAAGGGGACTGAGCCCACAGAGAGCCAGTCTCTGCCTCAGTCACCAGGACAGGCACTGCTGGGCTGCTGGCTCCCCCTCTAGTAAAGCTTTTCCAGGAGGTCATGCCCTTCACACTTGGTTTCCTAATTCGTTGACCTTAAAAGTACAACTTTACCATTTTGGACTTGATAAAAAGAAAGAAGAGTCCTCCCAGTGTTATCTCTGTAAGTTATCCGGGTACACTGGTGGGCTGTGAGTTACCACGGTAATCATCGTCAGCCTATAATCTTATCAAGGCAGGGTTGTTATTTCAGGACTTGATTCTATGAAATGTCTTTGACAGCCTACCTATTTCCTATTAAATTAGGTTTAGCAAAGCCTATTCCCTTCTGAGATTTGAAAGAAACTCCCAACATCTTCAACCTTGTTGAAAGCACACTCTTCATGTTACAGATCTACCAGTCATAAAAATTAGATTTAAAAAAGAGTCTTGTGGAACAAGAGAGAAAGCAGAAACTCAGTAAGAGGTTTGCTCTTTCAAACTTTGTTTTGGAAAAAAATGACTTGGTAGGTGCAGTGGTGTGCGGTAAGACACAAAAAGGAGTATACTGTTCGAACGAGCACCTATGTCATTGGTTTCCTCTTCCATGTGAGAACCATACATGCGCTGTGAATCACTGGATGCACCAAGTGAGCAGGCCGGGTGAGTTTGCTGACCGTCCATAGGAACAGTTGCTATGGTGAACTGCCAGTATCGCAAAGTGCTACGGGGTCCTACTGATCTCAGGCAGAACAGCCCGTGCAGTGAGAAAGGCTCGCTCCCCGTGGAATGCCGTGAATGCCAAGATAGGGCAGCCGCAAGCATTCAGTGCTGAAACGCCCCTTATTCTTTCACTCCACAGGAAGGAGGAGGTAGAGACCCAGGTTCCTGTAACCCAGCAGCCTTCTCTGTTCTCACAAGGAGAGAACATTGCTAGGGAAGGCATCAAGCCAAATTGCTCATCACGGAAATTCATCTACCCAGTTTTGAGCTCTAGAAATCTGGGGTTCACAAACCAATGATCTGGACCCAGTAACAGCAGTGTAGACTTTTCTTATAGTAGCTGACATGGTGACTGGGGGCGAAGTCAGCTCTAGAGTATTTCTCACACAGTTGGGCCTCCGTGTTAAAGGTGTTCAGTGGCCGCTGTACCTGAGCACAGGTGGCTGTCATTCCTGCCTAATCCCAGGCAATGCGCATATTCCACTGCAAGGAGCCCTCCTTTTCCCTGGAGCCTTGTGTGACGTAGTGCTTGATTGAAGAAGGGAGTCTCACATGTTGTGGCTGCCCAAGAACATGTTCGTGATTGCTTTACCACCTCCGTAGGCCTCCATTTCATGATATAGAAATGAGGGTCCGCTCCCAATCTGCTCCGTGGAAATATTGTGAAATGTAGTCTATTCGTGACCAGTATCAGAAAGAGTCAATGTGGCTGCTGGTGTTGATTGGCTACAGGCAGGGCGAATGCCAAGAGCTTCAAATAACTCATCCCCTTCTGATTTCTTTATGGAAAAGGTAATACAATTGTTACCCTCATAGTAAGGATGAGTACGTTCAGGTTTGGGAAAGGCAGGATTTGAACCTAACTCTCTCTGACGCCAGAATACATGCTCTGAACCCCTAAGCTTACCCTGTCTGTAAGTGGAGATGGAGGATAGCATCCAAGGGAGAGGCTGGTGCTCGTTTCCAAAGACCCAGGAGCGTATGTGGGAGTGATTATTAACTAAAGGCGATCAGCCGACAGTGGCGCAGATGGCATCACCTGAAATCAGTCATCCAGGGGTCACTCCACAGCACTGTCTGTCACATCTTGCATCAGTGTCAGCAGATTGCTTCATCTGGTACCTGTCACCTACATGGAACCTGGACAGCAGCATTCGGTTGCCGGTCCAATGGGTCCTGGCCTGGGAATCCACGTCCAGTGACTTCAGTGAACCCAGGGACTTGGTTAGTTCGGGTCTGTGACTTGGTAGCTCAACATCAGCCAGGGTGGGGGCGTTTACACCACAGAAACTGGCAAGGGCTGTGGTCATGACCCTTTATTCCAGAGAAACAATTATTAAATATTTATCAGTACACCACTGTCTGTGACTCAAAGGAGAGACGCAGTATAAGCTGTCACACTTCTGAAGGTGAGCAAAAGCATGCCGGGGACCCTAAGGCAAACCTTCTACGAGTCCAATTGTACTGAACGCCAGTGAATCTTCAGTTCCATCACACCACATGTGGAAGGCCCACTTCCAACAGAATCATAATGATTTCCTTAGACATCTAAGGTTTTATTATGTTTATTGTTATTTTACAGAAGCAACTATATCGGCTGTAACAGTTTAGTATTTATGAATGCAAGTACACACATACAAACCATAAACTGTACCCTCAATGTTGTAAAATAGAAATGTAAAATATAATGCAAGCCATATATATAATTGAACATTTTCTCCTGATCACATTCAAAAAATAAAAATCAGAGGATGTTAATCTTTAATAATGTTTTCTTTAACCCAATAAACCAAAATATGATTTTAACACAGAGTCAACATTGACATTATTGAAACACTTTGTATCCCTTTTTGTACCAAGCCTTCAAAATCCATGTGTATTTTACGTTTGCAGCACATATCAGTTTAATTCCCAATTTTCATCGGAAACCATCTGTTTTTAGATTTTATAACATCTGCAGAAGGAACAGATTCATATATCCAACCTGTTCCAAATATACTTAATTAAGTACTTAATGAAAATATTTAATTCATTAAAGTTGAATAAAATCTAGCCTATTTCATTCCTCAGCCGCATTAGCCACATCTCAAGTGTGCCATGGCCACAGGAGGTAACTGAGTTGGCCAGCACGGGTCCCTGCCCCGTGTACTTTGCTTGTTAAAAAGGACACCCACCATGTACTACCACGGGAGCCTTGTTCCCCCTCATCCCGTACACACTTAAAATGCCTTCTCATCCTGTATTCCCCACTGGATGCTGAGCAGAGAGGAATCTGAGCAGAAGTAGTTGTATCAGTGATGTCTGTGAACTTTTTCTCCCTCACTGAGGGGAAGGAAATAAGTCCACCTAAAGCGTTTAGGGTCAGTTTTCCAATGACCACCACCATCAAAAGTGGGCCATGAATTCTACATGCAAACTGTTCAAGCAAAACACCTATTGCTAATTAGAATGGGTTCTTTCATATACCCTTTGGATTAGCCTTACCCTTGCCTACTGCTGAATTTTTAGAAAAGCTTCATCAGAAAGTCAACGAGATTCAGTTTTGCAACATTTCATTAGTAATCCACACCAGCATCAGAAAGTACACATTGATGAGGTCATCTACCTGGAGTCTTGGTTTTGCAATATAACAATTCTGCTTCTGTGGTCATTTTTTATCGGCTCATTTTCAGTATCAGAAGAGCTAGATCAATAAAACAAAAATTAAGGGAAACATTATTTCTGGTCGACTCAGCTACCATTTAGTATTTTGCCTTAATAGGACTACAAGCAACTAAGTCTATCATTTTATTCCTCCCATATATGAATATGCTAGCAACATACTTGTAGGGAAGCTTTTGACCAATTTTCCTGTAAAGACTAGCTACAAGTCAGAGGGTGGAGGTAGTTTAGCATTGTGGTTCATTTTATCTGTGCCAAATTATAAACCAGATATGAGCACCTTCTTCCCTGTGTACTTTTTAATGCTACTACTGTTAATGCAGGGGATGTGGGGTTCTGCATGAAATAGTCTGATCTTCACATTAAATTCATCTGCTCCTCATCATCTCTGCATCGATATCTCTGAAATCCAGTAACGACCGCCTTTCAGTCTTTGGTCTCCTACCATCAATTTCCCACTAGACATGGCCGACATTCCCACCAGTAGTACAGCCACCAGCTGTCCCAGACAGTCATGTGACCTTCTCCTCCTTCTTAAGGACTCAGATCCCAAATTCCCGATTCCTGTCGACAGCCCCAGCTTCCATTCACACCTGTGCTCTGTGCCCAGCCATTTGGGACAGACACAGCTCTCGACCATCTCCCGCAATACCCAGTCATCGCCAGGTCTTGTCAGTATTTCTCAGTGACACTAAGTTAAGAAGGCAGGAGGGGCAGAGTTGTGCTGAGAAAATTCATGTTTGCACTTGATTTACCTACACCGAAGCTTGAAGTGACTTTCTGATGAACACGAGTTGCGATCTAGTTTCATTCCCCTGAATTCATAATCCCGAACCTTGTTCTCTGGCGTGCCAGCCATCTCCGCCTGCGACCCTGAACTAGTCGGAAGGCAGGCCCACTCCCCAGCCCGTGCACTGTCTGAGGTTTACGCATAACAAAGGTGCGCCCATGCCCTCCTCCTTTCTCTAACCCATCACAACCTTATTTGTCATTTGGTTCTAATTTGAAGCCCGTGCCTTCAGTGGCTGATTCTGCCTGACTCTGACCTTCCACAAGTAGTGGATATGCTTCCTTTCGCCATCACATGGGCCTTTCTTGCCCAATCCCTGAAGTCAGGAACTCTGATTTTCATTGCCTACGTATTCTCCATTGTGCCTTGCACCATGCAAACAGGCACTCGTGGTTCAACAAATACTTGCTCATTTTAAATCAAAGAGAGTTGGACCAATCGTTTTCTTTGCCTGGATTTGGTTATAACGAGTTGGCATAGTATGATATTTAATCTCCATTTCTTCTCATGTGTTTATGGACTGTTTTATAGCCAAGAAATGAAAGTCAGTGTATCACTGGCCTCACTCATGTGGAGGCTCCCCTGGCGGGCAGTGCACAGAATGAAGACTCTGGCCAGCCGGATGGCGCCGCTTTCAACTGGCTCTGCCTTGCGGGAGCGGGGAGCAGGCGGTGCCTCGGCTCTGGGGCTGGGACGGGTGTTGCATTAATGCAAGAGTAGAGGCTTGTCCGCCGTCTGCAAGTGCACAGCTTGCTGTGAGGTTACAGCCAAGGAATGTGTAGATGTCGTTAGAAAGTGAGACAGGGCTTTTCCCTAGAAAATTATTGCAAACTTTAAAAAACCCAATGGACTGACATACAGTGTCGTGTAATCCTCTGGCCCGTGCCTGCCTCTACTTCGATTGTGGTACTGGGGAAGGGGGACAATGGGACTTCGTCCCGCTCACGTTTGCCACGTCACTGGTAGGTTCCATTTGAGTGCAGAAGTCCATGTGCTGTCCTCTGTCCTCTCCTAGGGATGCTCTGTCTCACTTAGAACCTGAGAAAGAAGGATCCGCTCATCAGGAAGCCGCCACACGGAACTCTGCCAGGCAGAAGGGGACAGCTTACAATGCAGTCAAACTGCGTGCCCAGGGCTCTGGGTTGAGTGGGGCTCTCGAGGGGGCTCACTGGGGAAGCGCCGCCAGCTGCTTTGGGAGTTGCCGGCCTCCCCGAGCCTGCAAGAGTGCAAGGGGAGAGCACCAGTCTCTACTGTAGCACCCAGCCCTTCCTGAACGGCCACATCTCCTGGTCCTCTCTTCTGCTCCCAGCCTCGGTGGGGCATTGGCATTGGCTCCCTGTGCAGTTCGGTCAGAGACCGTGAACTGTGCTGTCTTCTGTTTGGGACAATACCAGTTTTACAGACCTCTTTCTTTTATTTCCTTTTTTGCTGTAGGAGTGCGCAGGCAGATTCCTGTTTAATTTTGCCTTGGAGAATTCTAATGTATTTGCTCTGTGGAACAGAATGTTTTCTGTGGAGATCTGTTTGGCCCATAGGGGACTTGTGATAATCAGTTTGTTACTGGTTCTAAGTTCGTATGCTGGACGCTTCAAAGGACAAGATTCAAAATATCAGACTTTGACGTAAGGAAGGGTTTATTGATGGAGACAGCGCCATCTTGAGAAGATGGGGGATGCAGAGAGCCCAGAATGCAGGCATCTTTTATGTCAAGGGAAGGGAGGAGGGGCAGGGCAAGAGGTATGTGTTACCTAGGCCCAAGAGGGAGGCAAGGCAGAGTGTGGAACCTCTAAAGCTGTTTGTTCCCCAGTTCCTTGCCCTCCCAGCTGACCTGCTCTGGTTCTGCAAATCTTTGCCAAAAGCTCAAACCTCAAGCAGAATTCCTCTGATAACTAGCATACCTGGCGGAGGAGTTATTCACCTGGAGGCAGAGGGAGAAATGCAGGCTAGAAGTAAGTTAGAGCCACAGAGCAGGCCTTTCACTCTGTTACACGTTGCTTCTTTGGGGGAAGTGAAGTTCATTTGCAGGCCACAGCTTGGGGCAAGCGTCAACCGCTATCCAACTGAAGCAAAATTCACATGTGTCTGTCATCTGCCATGTCCTTTGGAGAGGTGACTTCCAAACCAGTGAAAGCACCCTTCCGAGACATGCAAGCTTCTTTATGTCCCTAGTCCATTAGGAAGCAAAAACTCGGCCTGGACGCAGAGAAGTTCTGTTGCTACTGATGCCAAGGGAGCGAGCAGCCAGGAGGCTCTGTACCCGCCACCAAGTGTGATAAGCACAGTTGGTAAAATTAACTTACGGAGTCAGCTCCTCAAAGCTTTTCACGTTTTAAACAAATACACAAAAAATAAAATTGACAAGGAAATGTCCAGTTACAAATAGGATGGTGTTTTCGGCCCGTAACGTGTTTGTTTTTAGCCTTTGTATGTGCTCCTCCCGCAGACCTCCAACTACTGGCCTGGAAGCCGAGGACCTAGGGAGACAGGCTCAGTGGTTCCCACTGGCCAAGCAGATGAGGAGGGTGCGTGGCCCTTAGGCGGAGCCTCCCAGAGTAGGGATGTAACCGTGGGCGTCGTAAGTCTCACAGTTGGTGAAGTGTGTTCATCTGCATGATCCCCTTGGTCTGTCAGGGACTCCCGGGGGCCAGGTGTGAGGGGATCAGACACAGGAAGAGATTCAGTTTATGTAGACATGTGGTTGCTTAGAATTTTTTAAAACCAGAAAATCATATGGAACAAAAAAGTGATGGGTGCCCTGACCGACTGTGGCTCAGTGGGTAGGGTGTCGTCTTGCAAAGCGAAACGTCACCAGTCTGATTCCCGGTCGGGGCACATGGCCTGGGCTGCAGGCTGCTCCCTGGTTGGGGCGCATGTGAGAGGCAACACACCAGTTGATGTTTCTCTCCCTCTCTTTCTCTCCCACTTTCCCTCTCCCTGAAAATAAATAAATAAAACCTTTTAAAAATGGGTTATTCACTGTCTAGAAATGAAAATATAGAACCTGACACATTTGATGCCTATTCAGAATGTCACGGCCATTCCTGGGGACCAGCCCATTCTGTTACCCAGGAAAACAAATATTCTCGTTGAGGCTCGGGGGTGGGGACCCCGGTGTGCGGACCAGGGCGCCCCAGTGACTTGTGGGTGTGATTTGATGGTAACATTGGCACCGGTTAGTTGTCAGGTGTAGCAACAGCTCTCCAGAGAGTCCACAGAGTTCATTTTAAATCGGCCCGGACTCGCCCCTTCAGAGATCTTGGAAGTGGACGCCGGGTTCATTTAGTCCAGAGAAGCGTACCTCCCCCAGGCAAAGGTGAGTGCCGGCTGAGGCATGCGGATCTGCCGCCGGTGCATCAAACTGAAGGGCTGGGGGTGTGGCCACACTTGGGATTCCAAGCGGCCAGAGGCGCGAGCTGACCCTGGTGAGCCCGAGGTGTTCGCATTCCTCCCGAAACCACTCAGAAACCCAGGAGGAGAGCAGGTATCCCAGGCGGGCCACTTGCTTCTCACCTTCCCCTCTCCGCTGCCCTCCAGCTGAGTCCCCTTGGATGGCTTATTCGCTCAGTATTTGAGGGCCAACTGGAGTCTTTCGTTCACTGGGACACACGTGGGAGGACTTTTACTATTACAGTAGGTTGTTTTATTTGTCCTTTTATGGCCTGTCCAGCTCAGGGCCCGTGCTTGGAGATACGGCTGACAAGTTTCTCTTTCCAGTTCCAGCGAGAGTGAACCACACGGGTCCATTATGGGGGCCGTGCGTGGGGGGCATTTGTTGTGGGTGGTTCTGTGGCTGTGGGCCAGGGCGTGAGTATATCGTCCGTGTTGTTTCCTGAGGCCAGCACCCACGGGAGTAAAATTGTTTATAACCTGCTGTTGGCCCTTGTGAAAAGTATGACTGTAGGAGACTCTGGGGCATTGAAAGACAGACTGGGATTTCTCCTAGAACTGAGAAGCATGTCAGCTCATTGACAGCTTAAACATGGAGCTTTTAAACTGCACTAAATGATAATGGCTTGCTTGTAGTCGGCCTCATCTTGTGCTTTTTTGTGTGGTTGCAGGTCCCCCAGGCATGGATCTCTGGAAGCTGCTGTTGACTTTGGCAGTGGCGGGCTCAAGTGATGCTTTTCCTGGGAGTGAAGGTGAGTTCTGCTCTTGGGTCCCACCCACAGTGTTTTGAAATAACCCTGAGCTTTCTCTGTGAAATCTGTTTTGTTGGTCGATTTAATCAAAATGTGTAAGTTTCAAGTAGCAGCAAGTAGGAAACTGATCTTTCAAATCATAAACTGGGAGGACTTTTATGATGGTGTTTTACAGGGAACACAGTGGCCAGCTTTGGCATCTGGTGTTTTCACATCAAAAATAAATGCTGTGTATCACACTGAGGGCGTCGATGTGAAGGCAAGCTGGGCTTCTTGGTCCTCAGGCTCCGGGAAATATATGGAAATTACCCTGAAAGGTCATTAACCTACTGGTCACTAGCTCGTCTGTGACGGAGGATGTCACAGCCTATCTGCAGAGCTCAGAATGAAGGGCTCTTAATCATATTCTCTGACAGTGGGAACTGCAGGTTTCAAATAAATTTCACATCTTTTTTTCTGGGCAATTACTTTTTGGCAAAGTTTGAAGGCAGAGACTCTTGAAATAGTGAATAATATATTCAGAAATCCTGAGCTTCCTTGGCCATCTCTGCAGTGCTTTCTTGTCTCTCCCCTCTTCCTACTGGAAAAGTCTCAATCTGGTCAAACTCGGGTCTGAGAGCAGAAATAACTGGAACAAGAAAGGGTCATGAGAGGAAGTGGGAAGACAGATTTTCCTGTCCAGAGAGAAAGCTGTGCTCACAGAGGGGTGGGGGTCTTTGTAAAAGATTGTCTTGAGTGCTTGACATTTTTCCTGGCTTCCACAGAGGAGAGAAGCGATCTTCTTCTCCTAGGCTAGGACTGCGAGTTCCACTGTTGCTTTAAGAACAGCTGACCCCCCTCCTCAGCTGGTGTTGGGAAACGCAGCTTCAGGGCAGCGGTGGTGCTGCAGGTGTCCTCCCTGAACTTGGAGCCCAAAATAAGTTCTTAGCAGGGAGCCACTGAGGGTGACTAGGGTAACTAGGAAAACAAGAAAGGTAAAATATGTCATTTTGTAGGGGATCAGTTTGTTCGATGTGGCGGACGCCAGCCAGCAGAGTCTGCCTCATTATTTTATCTCTTAAAGCAATGTGAAAATATTTATAGGAGAGAAGTCATAATTGTTTGAAATGTTTTTGGGTCTCTCTGGTGTTATAATGTCGACATTGTGCAAGTCAGACACGGAGAGAATCGCAGGCTCCGCTTCAGCAGCTTCCCCCGAGGCTGGTTTTAGACCCTGGTTCTGAGCCAGAGGATGACAGCTGAGGTCCCCTGCTATTCCAGGTCCACGGTGGCTTCCTCTTGCCTTGCTTCGTTAAGGTGACTTTCACACTACTGGGCCAGGCTGGAGGATTTTTAAAATCTGGGAAACAAAAAGTATGGCAAAGGAACTCTCTCAAGACGTATCTTTAAAAAAATGTATCCCCTGCTGAAAGACTGGAGCTCACGTTACAATTTAGACCCAGAACGTCCACAACCAGCAGGCGCCTGGGTCAGCTGCTTGGACATTTTAGCTTTGACGTAAACCCTCAGCTTTAGAAGGAAAGTGGAGAGAACACCATTAGCTCCGCCTTCGTGGTTGCCTTTTGTTTTGCTTACTGATAGTTTTTGTTCGTTTGCTCTGTTTCTTTGTTCAGGAGGAACAGAGCCCCTGAGAATGCAGTGTTTTATGGTAAACACAAACCAGGCAGCTTAGAGTACTTGCACCTAGTAGGTAATTTAGCAGAGGAACACAGTTCTTCCTCCTCCTTTTTTTTCTCCTGTCAGTGGGCTGACCGGAGTTCCTCTGGAATATGTGGCTACTCCAGAAGTCCACCGTGAAGTGGCCTGGGATTGTTACAGAGGGTACCTGACGTTTCTGCAATAAGGTGTAGATAGATGAGCGTGTTCGAACATGAGCACGCTGTTCTGGCCATTTCTCTGATGGACTTAGCCAGAGTGATCACCTGGCACCACGGGGATTAAATGTCAGATAACATTCGTGGGCTGTGCCAGGCTTGGATTGCAGCCACATTGTTTTACTTTTATTTTCTCTCCCATTGTATAAGGCAGACTAAAAATACAGGTGAGGGGTTTTTTTTAAAAAAAAGAAAACACTACTGCACTTCACCAACCACTCATTCGAATTCCTCGCGGTCAGTAAAAGACATGGCCCTGCTGAGTAAGGGGTTTGGGAAGTGTCACCTGCAGAAAAGCCACCCAGGAGCTGGGAGAAGGTGACAGATCGCAGTGCCTGGGGAAGGTTGGCACTTGAAATGTTTAGCAGGGATTTTCTTGTCTGGGCAGATGAGCAATTAGAAATACACTGGTCCCGAGAGGCGTTTTTATGAAGTCTAATTGCCCTGTGGGAAATTTAATGAGAACTAAACGTTGAACAGCACCACCATTGTGTTAGCTGAGGTGTTGCAACAGATTCTCTCTTGGTGTCTTTCATCCTGAATAATCCTGAATGTTAGATTCTTCATCTGCTCCTCAAGGCAGGTCTCGGGGAGAATTGCTTATTCCACAGTCAGGAGTGACCAGCGGGACCTCACTTCCAGACGGGCTTCCTAGGGATGGACTGTCGTCCCCTGGCTGCATCCGAGCTGCTGCTTCTCGGATGCATTTAATGAGATGCATTTAATGAGAACTCTGTTTAAAGATTTGATGGCCGTAAAGAGCCTTCCAAGGAGCGCCTCTTACACACGAGCGCTTATCTCTTCGTTTCAGCCATCCCACCACTGAGCATGCTCTTGGACCTCAGCAACCTGAGGTGGGAGCAGGCCTGCCCTGCAAAAGTTCAGTCTGGTTGGGATGTGATAAACTTCTGGAAATTAGTGAGAGACTGTAGAGCTTTCAAGTCTAGACTGTGTGACAGATACTAATGGTCAAGGTGCTCTGAAGAGGAATAAATCAGGGTGGACTGGACTAGCTAATTCAACAAATTCAAGAGACAAATACCTTTCTTCAGAGCTTTCTCCTTTCAAAGATGGAGCTTTTATGGAGGATGCAGTGGCTCTCCCCTCAGGGAACTTGCCATGAGTTAAGAGGTCAGGATGGACACAGAGGATTACGGTAGGAGGCAGGGTCTGTTACCTTGGAAACAGCAGCCGGAACTGCACCCTGTAGAGTGAAGAGAGGAGTCAACTTCCAGCCGTAGTGAATCGGAGAGAACTCACTGAAGTTAGAATGCTGGGTTAGGACTCTAAAGTCTGCGGAGAGCAGGGGACGAGTCTGAGAATAGCGGCTGTGATGAAGGAACAAGGTAAACGAGCGCACAGGTGCCGACATGAGGAGTGCGTGGGGAACGGTGACGTGGGGTCCTGGGTTTCTGCCGGGGACGGGGGGCCACGCTAGCGGGTGCATGGCTCCGGTTCACACTCTTGGTGTCCAACAGACTTTTCTTGAGCACCTGCTTTGTGGACAGCATCAGATTCATTTGGCCCGAGTGTGTGGCACGTGAGCACTGTATCTGTGACTGTTGCTTTTGGGAGTAAGCTTAGGTCAATGGACTTGAGTCATAGAAGAACTGCCGATGGTTAAAGCTTCCTGGAGAAGGCGAGGCTTCCTGAGCCTTGGAGCACGGCCGGCGTTGGGAGAGGACGAGAGGAGAGAGGAGGAGTGCGCCATAGCCTGCACACCACAGCTCTTCTCAAAGCTGCAGGCCAGGCAGCGGTGCTGTGTCCATCCGTGTGTATCAGCTCATGACAGGACACTCTGTGTGTGTAATATTTATATGCAGCGTATATAATATCTATGTGTTATATACGGTATGCATATGCATGTGCTTATACACACATTGCATAAATATTATATTAACTATACCGTATATATATTAGATGTGGCTTGCAGGCAAAGCACATAATTAGTGTCTTCCCACTCTAAAGATTAAAAAATTCTATATTCTTCTGTACCTCTTAAGACAAGCAACTTATACTGGGAGTGAGAGGCCGTGTCCTGAAGGAACCAGGATCCCCAAAGTAGCGTCCTCAATATCACAGAACATTTTCCGTAAATCTTTGCAAGCCGGCACGGCACTTATACAAAAGAAAAAACGCCGCTGTTCCCACTGCTAACAGATCAGAAGTAATGGCTCAGTAGAAGGAACATTTATTTTTCTAAACACTCCCCACCCCATCACAGTCAAAGCTCCGTGGACCCCTGAGAGGCTGCCGGTGCATAAAGGATGTATTTCGAGCAAGTACTGGTCGTAGTCGGTTAACAGTGAGGAGGGTGCTGGCTGACGGTTTTCAAGGAGGGAAAACAACCCAAGGCCTTCTGTCCACACTGGCAGTGACAACAAAAGCCATAGAGCTTTCGATGCTGCTGCCTTTACTGTCACCATGAGGCCAGAAGAAGTCTTAGTCTCTTCTAGTGCCGTGGTCCGAGTCCACGTACATCAGCAGCCCACCGTCACCTGGTCCTGCTGCTGTCACACACGGCTTTGACGTTGGAGTTCAGCAGGCCAGGTCATGGCGCTTCTGGTCTTGTCTGTCCAGATGGTGCCAGTGGAAGACAGAAGTGTGGACCTTCGGAGGTATTGTCACAGGCATCTTTCAGCAAGGTTTTCCCAAACACTGTGACGGATTCCACTGTTTGTGGAAGAGAAGATGGACAAGTAAACGTAATTTGATTCTGGTCCCCTTAGGTTATGGGCGAGTTTTAAGCAGGGTACTAATACTGTTTGATTTTCATTTTGGAACTCATACTGGTAACAGGATAAAAGTGAAATTGAGGGAGATGAGTGTGGGGGAAGATGGTCGTAATAGGTCAGGGGGGAGATGATGTAAGTGTGAGCGTGGTGGTGAAAACCAGATGGATCGCAGACCGATGCTGAGATGGGATCACCGGGATTGGAGGCCGATCGCGTGCGGAGTCCTGACTTCAGGAGCCGTCGGGCCTTCTTGCTCCGGCCGTTGCTCTATGCCCCCACATTTTTCGGTGGTGTTTTCACCGTCAGCAATGACTCACTTCTAATACAGTAAAGTCCTGGAACACAGCTCAGCTTGTGAGCAGAGAGGTGGCCCCCGCACGTAACAGCTCTGTGGGGGAGGGGACATGCCGGGACTGAAGACAGCAGAGAGCCTAAGCCACCCTTACTTTGTACCACGACCCAGCACGCTGGCCTGTGCCTAGCCCAGGCCCCGCCGCCGTCCGCTCACATCTGCAGCGTGGTGGTGGGACGGCTTAGACTGCCGAGCACTGAGAGGCCGTGGCCTAGAGATGGGCCTGTGTAGTCTCCTCTGCATGTGGGTGCTGGACATTTATGAAGTGTGTCCCTGAGACATTGCCATATGCCCCCAGATATTGTCATCATCACTGGAGTATGTGTTTACCTCATCGAGTGCAGTAAACTATATGCAGGGTGAGTTGAGAGAAGCCACAGCGCGGCACTGGGAGCATCTGGGAGGCGGGCTGGGCCCGCACAGTAGCCTAGTGACTCACCCCACACAGCAGCTGGCAGTGTGAGCAGATGGGTCTGCGCCTCACTCGTTGGCAGAACAAGGACTGGACCTCTCGAGAATAGCTCAGGCTTTGAATGTTCAGTGCACACATGCCAACGATCGGCTGCGTTCGAATCTTCCGCCTTAGATCCCCGCCATTACGGGACAAGAGCCAGTCCTGGGTGCAGGTGGCCACGCCTCTTTGGTTCAGTAGCTAAACTGGGGCTTCGTTCACGGGGTAGATGGGAACGAGTTTGACATTAGACGGGTGATGCCGGCCACAGCTCTTGTTCACAGACACACCTGGTTTCTTGCATCTGACTTAACACTAACCCAGGTCCAACTGTGCAGAAGTCCATGCCAGCATGGACCATGCCAGCCAGCTGCCGCCTGAGATTATCTTCCACAGCCAGGGGCCCAGGGCCGCTCCACCAGCCAGCACGGTTCCCTCGGCGAACCCTTTCGGGAAGACCCTGTGGTCGGTGATTGTCTCCTCACTGTGAAGTTAAATCAAAGGGTTATTTTTATTTTCCCAGAGGTGGTTTTTTCATTTAAGCTTCAATCTTAGTCTCTGTGTGATAAAGACCGTTAGTCATTCCAGAGCCGTCAACAGAGGCGTATTTGGACACCCAGCCCCTGCTCCTGGTACCTGCCTGCCCATCCCTGGTACTGTGCACCCAACTCATCTGCAGGCACCTCCCCACAGCCACCACCCCAAGGACCACCCTCATCTCCCACATGGCAATCTGGCTTGTTCAGCGACACTCACATGGCTGCTTAAGGAAGGCTCTCCACAGTGTCAGCCTCACACCTGGGGCACAGCTTCCCGCCGTCAGTACGTGGAAGCACCACGCTGGCTGGTGGGTCACGTAAACATGCTTTGAAACTCAGTGCAGGTGATAGTCCTGCACAGGAGTCTGCGGAGCCCTGGCTGGTGCTCACGGGGCCCAGAGTGCTTCTTCTGCCTCAGCTGCAAATCAGAGTTTTGCATTTCCCAAGTCTGTTCAGAAGGAACCCGTATTTCATTTGATACATCCATGAGGAAGCTGTTTCTGTTTCTATAACAACTGGCCTTAAGCCATAACCTTAACTAATTACGGTGCCTACATCATCTCCCCAGGGTAGGCTGCCCGGCTCAGAGTGAGATGGACCACATCCCTACCCCGGAAAAAAATGTCTCAGGTGTTAGTATAGAAGCTCTCACCAAGAGTCTGGACATAGGGAAGAGGTAGGGGGAGGGGGACAAGAGGAAGGGAGGTGACATTTTTTGTGTGTCCCTCTTCTAAATGAAATGGTCATGACATCTGTGTCACAAGTTGTGTGACAAAGTCTGGATTGAGCTTGAAATACATACAGTTTCATTTTGTTCAAGTAATTGATGAAATGACCCCTGCAAAGCCTGTGTCATAAATTGTTATGGATTTAAAAGTCACTGGACCTTCAAATCCGTGAGGATGTTTTCTGCATCCTTCTTCCTGTCCTGTAGCATTCAGACACACAGAGTAGATCTCTGTTGGTTTGCTGAGTGAATGCATGAATCGGCATCTGAATCCTGACCCAGGACTTCCCCAATCACACCCCACCATTGTCACTAACACTGCCTATCGCTAGTCCTAACCAGAGCCGGCTCAGATTAGGATCCCCTCCCATCAGGAGGGACCTAGAAATAGCTGCACACGGTAGAACCCAGGACTAGTGGCCTCCAAGGAGCCCCAAGCATCCCTAGGCCCACCCGAAGCCTTGATTTCAGGGTTTTCCCTGTTGAAGGAATGATTCTATTTTTTTTTATTACATATTTCAGACTCCACCAGGGTCAGAGCTCTGCCCTGGTGACTAATGCCTAGGAGCCGGAGGCCTGTCTTTTTTCCAAGTGACTCGATTCTGTACCCTGTGCACCAGCCATTGGCCATCACCCTGCACTGAACAAGTCACCCAGCACCAGCCCCTGACAACACGTTTATCTGCACTCCACCTACCTGATTAAATCTCCTCAAATATTGACAGACAAAGCGAGGTATAATGAGCCCTGCTGATTTCAAATCCAAATTTTCTCTGCCCCTTTGGACATTGAACTTGAGCTTATGAAAGATGCTGATTAGGAATCATATGAGCAGTTGGATCAATTTTCTCAGCCCCATTCCTTGCATATCAGGTCTCACCAATTCTCCAGCGAGAGCCCATCTTGAAGTATGAAACTCTTAAAATTAGAAGCCCTAGTTGTATTGATAGAATCCTTAATTCCCTCATATCTGAATATGAGAAAACTGGCATTTTGTGTGCCCTCTCAGCTTTTAGTAAAACATTGTGAATCTGTGTAAGGAGAAATGGTAATGAGTAGAATATTTGGCTTCCAGATAGCCATGTGCTATGTGTACATATTAATAGGTTCACATTAGTGGAGATTGAATTGGTGATATTTAGCCTTGACATCCCCCAAAATGGGAGGTCATTTTTTTTAAGGAAAGGAGCATTTTGTGTCTGCCTACCCCTTAGGACCTATCTTCCTCTACCCGGCATTGACCCAGCTGCTTCCTTGGGTGGAGCACGGGGCACCCTGCTTTTCCGAGCAACAGCCACCGAAAGGGTATGTGGTGATGACCACAGGGCAAAGGGGAGTTGGGGGAAGTCGTCCTACCCCTGTGTCAGGGCACCGTTTGGCCAGAGCAGCTTTCAAAAGTAGAATTCAGGGGAGCGCCAATGTGCCTGCTCAGACACCCGCGCGAGGTGTACAAGCTAGTGTGCCACTCCACTGTGCCCGACTTCCCTTGTGGGCGCGCCAGGACCAGACTCTCCACGGGTTCGCTCTGAACCTCATGAGCGCACTTGACTAGCTCTCTTTTCCCCTCGCGGTTGTCTCTAAGCCTGACTTCCTGGAAAGCTCCTATCGAGGAATAGAGGGCTCCAGATACACATGGGTACGTCTTCTGGCCACAGCCGCCTGTGAGGGTCACGTGTGTAGGGCCATCGTGAGTGTGAAAGGCACACAGCATCGCTGCTCCCCACGACCCGGCCGTCCTGTTTTCCCTAGACAGGTGCTACGTATCTGTCTTCTCGGGTCTAGGAAACTCACTCAGGAAAAAGATCAGAATATTAAATACAAAAATAAGAGGATATGAAGCACTTTCCTTAACAGAAGTTTTATCTAACATGAAACTGTACCCTGTTGAATTTAGCAGTGAAGTGAGTTCTCTGATATGTTGGTTGGGAGTGGGTCAACTCATGCCTTAAAGTGGATGGTGGAAAGGAAAATGAAATGAGACTGTGGCCACCGCTCAGCCCACACTCGGCATTTGGTGACTTCCAAGTAGATGCTGGTTGATTTCTGCAGTTAGTGGCCACGAGTTCAGTTGGATAAGCATTTGAGGTGGTTGTGCATGATGTCCCCTGCTGCTGCTGTGACCCTGCCGTGGCTGTCACTTCCTTGGAGCAGCAGCAGCTTAGACTGTCAGGGACACACACTGTCCACGAAAGCACCCCTGGGAGAGGCAGGGGAGGCTGGCCAGGTGGCTTTGGCTGGTCCTCAGAGGACCCCCAGGGATGTGCAGGGAGGAGGACCCGTGACAGTCACATTGGATTATTTCCTTCTCTGCCACGGGCAGAAGAAGCAGCTGAGATTGGGGATTTCAGAGCATCAGCTTCGTGAGAATGGTGTTTGAGTCCCAGCTCTGCCGTTTTTGTTTGTTTTTTTTTTCCTAGCTGAGTTCCGCAGAAGCCAGATGCCGAGACAGGATTCAAATGAAAGTGAATCATTAGAAAATGTTCCAGAGAAAAACTGGTAGAGGAGTAGGGAAGTGAGACAGGTCGAGAAACCAAGTAAGGATGTGAAGCCAAGTCATGTCCCCCTGTGGGCGGGGACACAGTAGGGTAAACGTCTGTCTCATGGCCTTTGGAAGCAGTGGCTCAGGTTGTCCAGGTCAGGGCTAACCCCAGGAGGAGGTGCCGTATTTTGCCACGTATAATGTGTACCCACGTTTTGTGCTCATTATACATGGACACAGTGATTACATACCATGGGTATAATCATGGGAATAATAATCCCATGTATAATTTTTCCCTCAAAAAATTTTCCCTAAAAAATTTGGGCAAAAACATGCTCATTATACACAACAAAATATGGGTAAATTCCTAGGCACTGTTCATTCATTGTCCAAGTGCTAATCGAGTTGGCCGTGGGCAGCCAATAGAGGTGTGGTTCTGGGGGCCACAGTGAAAGCACATGGGGAGCCCGTACATGGGAACGGTTAAGGGTCGACATCGGCCTAAGTGCGGACAGCGTCGGCTGCGCTGGCCTCGGCCGTCTCTTACACCCTCTAGCCTGTTTTCTTGTTTGTTCGATGGGAGAAAAATAACTATTTAAAGCCATTAGGGAGGTACCACAGGTCATCCCACTGTGGAGATTCCACAGGAAAGGCACCTGAGTTTTTGGTAACTGCCAACTTCTGCTGGCTCCATGTTGAGTCACGACACACTCCAAGGGCTAAGCAAACATGCAAACTAACCAGATATGTAGAATTCGGATTATAACAATACATATCTAAAAGAAGCAGTTCAGTTGCATAAGAAAGTTATGAAAGCTACAGCTAATGTAAATAATGCCTCTAGAAAACGGTCTATAAGAGGATTCTAGTGTTTCAGATGTTTTCAGCAGAAGAACCAAGACATGACGGCATGTCTCAGTGAGACTATTAACAGTTTTAACGGTGTGTGTGCAGCAGATAAGGTTGACGGAACCCTAGTGGTCTAGTTCTTTCCCTTCGAGTACTAATAAATTTAAGTCTGAAAATACAGCAGGTGGATCTGGAGTGAATTGAGGGGTGTTGGGAGCGATACCTGGTGAGTCCGTTCAGCGACGGTTCATTGAGCATTTGCCCTGTGACAGACAGGACACCACCTAGTCACCAGGTGCCCTGGGGATGGACAGAAATAGGAGGAAAGCCAATGTAGAGCAGTCATCATAGAAGTGTTTCAGCTGCTCCCGTTTTAACTACTTTGTACTTAATCCCTCGGTTAATCCCCACAGCAATGCTAAGAGGAAAGTTCCATTATTACCCTGTTTCAGGTAAGGACACCAAGAATAATTATGTAACGAGTTTACATAACTGGCGAAGGCAAAAGCGCAGGTTCGGCCCAGGCGGTCTGACCCCAGAGTGTGCCCTCCATGCCTCTGGGTCCTGGGATTGCCTCGGAGTGAACTACTTACAGTGCTCACCGATGTGGGCACTGTAGCCCAAGTGCAGAAGTCGCATTTGTTTTACATGACCATGTTTCATACAACCTCACTAAAGAATCGTAGTTATATGAAAAAGACAGGTGGTAATTCCAGGAACCTCTATAAATCCTCTAAGATTCAGTCAGATTCACTAAATTTAATGGAACACTGTCGATTTTGGACCTTATTATTTCTTAGTATATGTGTGTGTGTGTGTGTGATATATTTGTGTATGTGTGTATATGATGTATAAAACTATGAGTATATGTTATTTATGGGTAGATATGTATGGGATGTATAAAATTTATGAAATGTAGGTAATTTCCTCAAAGCAAATGGATGTCTCTTCCTAAGGCTAAATCAGTAGCCAAGGTTTATGGGGACAGGGGCCATACCTGCACCTTTGAGAAAACGACTTCGTGAACAGAACCTTTTGGGCCGCTGAATAACACCCTCTGGTGCCATGAGCCCATTGTCTAAAAGGCTCTCCCGCATTGTTCTGCAGGGGGGAGTCAGGGACTGTCTTACAGACTTGGCTCCTGATTTCCTTTTCTCTATCATGCCTGGGTTCTTCGTGAATGCAGAAGCTGTCCGAGTAAGGCCATCTCCCCTCTCTGCTGGCACGTCTGGAGAAATGTGCCACACACACGCCCACTGAGTGTACGGGACACTTTTGCCTGCCTCTAGGTCTGTACCTCCTTCCCCAAAGCTTTTCCCATTCTTGTAGGATTAACAGTCCCCATTTGGGACATAGGACCTGGGTGAGGCATGTTATTGTTCTGATACCATTTTTTTCTGATAGGATTTGTTCGTATAAACCAGTGGACATGAAACCAAGCTTTCAAAAACAGAAGGCTTCCCATTCACTGGAATTTCTTTGTTGGGATGCTCTTTTAGGAGAAAGGCAAATTGTCAGCAGAGAAAGTTGTATCTAGGACTCATTTAACAACAAACCGGGTGTCCTCTTTGCCATTGGAGATCCTCTAATGGTGCAATGGAAAAAACATCGATCAGCTCACAATTCTGGGTCATGAATCCAGTTCTGTCAGTAATCAGCCCCTGTGGTCACGGGCAAAAGCTCTCAATTTCTCTAAACTCAGTTGCACATCTATTAATAAAACTTTACAGAAAGCTAAGTCTACTCTGTCCCTTTCAACTCCCACAATATTTTTCTGTTATTCCTTAGATGTGGACCTGGTACGCTGCAAGAGATTCCTTCCCAGCAAGCCCTGGCGATCGGTGTTTTTCTTTTAGTCATTTACTAGAGGGAAGACAAGGAAGGCAGGCTAACCCCATCTGCAGATGGTGGGAAGCCAAGGGTAGGGAACATGCTCAGTACAGACATGGGGTTCAGGAAACCGTGACAGCCCACAGTCGTCAAAACTACCGAAGGCCGAAACAGCCGAGACAAAATTTGATAGGAATCAATAAAGTCCTATGGATAGGTTTTTTAAAGATAAAGTTCACAAATGAAGGAAGTGGAAGTCCAGGCTTACAGCAAGTCCTCTAAGAGACTTGACTGTTACTTTGTTCGCTGCAAATATACTGTAACGGAACCGGGACAATGCCACTGCCAAAGTAAACTCGCTGAGGCTGCCTTCGTAGAGGGGGCATCTGGAATAAGGAGAGCACCAGCCCTCGCCCTCCACACTGGCCTAACTGAGCTGGGGTCATCTCGTGAGCCGCAGCCACCCAAGTTTAAGGAGGTGGGCACACAATGCAGTGTACAGATCACATATCACAGAAATGTGCACTTGAACTCTGTGTAATGCTATTAACCAATGTCACCTCAATAAATTTAAGTTAAAAAAAGGTTAAAAGGAAAAAAATTTTAAAAAGATATTGCTAAGCCAGAACAAAACAGACTTACTGGTAAAGACCCTTGAAATCATGTGAGGAACTGGAGATGTTTGATCTGAGGGGGGAAGGAGTAATGGCAATGTGTTATGTCATGGAAGAGGGCTTTCACCAATTACTCTGAGGTAGCATGGTAACCTTGTACAGTACACCAGAAATGTAGACTGGAATCAAACATATTCACGCGTGCCTTTCAGCTCTGTCAGCTTCTGTACCTTGCTCAGAGAGCCACGCAGGAGAATTAAGTAAGAGAGCACGTGAAGTACCTGGCAGACTTACAGGTAAGAGTTAGTTTCAGTAAAGGCTCATCTCCTCTTTGTTTGCCTTCCCTTCACGAGGAGAAAAACAAGGGCAGTTAAGTGGCTGTTCAGGAAAGTACTTTGTGCCGATCACAATGATCCCGAAGTAGAACGAGCGGCAGGCAGACGGTGGGAGCAGACGTGGGAGTGTGGGGCCCGCTAGCTGAGCCCCACTCAACGCCCTGCCCCACTCCGATGCCCCCCACCCCGCCCCTGCGGCTAGCCTAAACACGGCTGCATAGAATAATGGTTTTGATGTTCCATGGGAGGCTTCTGGGTATGATTTCATGTGAATAAATAATTCACCAAATTTGAAAAAGGCAGAAACTCAGTGGATTCTGTGATCCCTGCGGTCTTCTCTTCCCCGTTCTGTGGACGTGCGCATGATTACAAGTGATGGTCCCTGCAGCATGTCCTTTACGGCTGCAGACCCAGTTATCAAAGACCCCAATGTGTCACTCTGCCACGCCTCCTAAGTGAGGGAGTCATTTTGTCAGTTGTGAAAAGGCGCTCAGGTGTGGCCAACCAGAGATGTCTGGCTACCTCCCCGCCTTCTCCACATCCCTGCTGCCCTGCCTGCTTGCCCCAAGGTGGAAGATGGAATTAACTTGCCAGTGTTTTGACTCTGGAATTTTCTTTAAACAGCTGCTATTTAAATGGCCTCAGTCCTCTCCAGCTCTCCACATCAGAGCTTTCACCGTCAGAAACAGTGGGCCTTGCAAACCTTCTGAACTATCTCAGACAGTGAGTTCCTTCTCCTGCTGCATGGAAGCACCCAGGGCTAGTGACACGTGTGCTTTTGGTAAAGGAACAAACGTTCATCCTGGGTCCGCAACCAGTGATCAGACCATGGACCTGCCATTCCCAGGGGTTTGGGTTCATGTGTTTGCATGTTGTTTTTAGGAAGACGACTGAATACAAGAAGTAGTTTTATATGGACCCTGAGGAATTTCCTGCATCCTACATGTAATCAGAACGGTGTTGTTGGATAGGAACTCAGAAAAAAGGGCGACAGGAGATTTCAGAGCCTGAGGGCTTCTCAGCCTTGGCACCACTGACATTTTAGTCCAGATACTTGTGTGTGTGGCGGGGGCGGGTCCTGTGCATTGGAACGTGGTGAGCAGCATCCACCACCTGCACCCTCTCAGTGGGACCAGTAGCACCCAGCCCCCCCAGTGCTAACAGTCAAAAGGTCTCTCGGGGTTGCTAGCCATTCCCTCAGGCAGGGGGACAGGGACGGGCAAATGGCCCCAGCTGAGAACCGCTGGTCTAGACCCCAGGATTGCACATTGGCAAGACAGGGACCAGGGTTGTTGTGGGAGTCAAATTAGATAAAGTATGTTTTAGTGCCTTTAAAAGTAAGACAAATATTTATCCAGATAGTCACAGTACACCCCTTATCTTCTCTTTGTTCATTTGTTCATCTAAGACTTTGAGCCAGGTGCTAGAGACCCATAAATAAATGAACCTTGAGAGGCTTCAAGGTCTTCCAGGTACACTAAAAGGTTAGAAGGAAAAGGGAGAGCCTGTGAGACACCCCGTAGTAAGCGTCTGTATACCACATGCACGAAATGTGGTGGGAACCGAGGAAGGGGGGCTGCCTTCCAACCAGCCCTGGAAAACCAGCAGGGCTGTGGGGCCGAAGGTCTGCAGCAATTACCAGTTGACTAATTACAACTAATTCCTTTTCATGCCACGCCACGTATTCCAGCAGTTTTGCCAGAGGTATTAAAGGTGCGTGCTGACAGCAGTGTTCAGCACAGATTAAGGTGTCATCATTTTTTGAGGGCTATGAAATCTGAATGAGCAACTTAAGAACTGAAGCTGTCACAGGCATCTGTCATCTTCCCCTGTCCTTGTTCATTTCTGCTCCAGTGATCACAAAGCAAACAAACAAAAAAAGTAAATGAAGATACAACTCCAGCCCAGATTTCCTTAAGCAGAGTCACCATTTCAGAGATGTGGGGTCACACTGGGTCAAAGTGGGAGCTCGGTCCTGAAGATGCTCTTCAGGTGGACCTTGGTCAGTTCATTTCAGGTCTGTTGATTCAAAAAGAAACATTCTTAGCACCGTGGACACCTGCTAGAGACTCCAAATCTTACACTGTATATCTAGATAGAAAAAAATCTGCCCATGTACTTACCTGCTAGTGCCAAGGAGACTGGATGGGTCATCACGGAAGGAATAGAACGATTGAGCTTTCCTCTAGCACAGGTGTCCGACCTTTTGGCGGCTCTGGGCCACACTGGGAGAGGAAGAGTTGTCTTGGGCCACACATTAAGTGCACAGACACTAATGAAAACTGATGAGCAAAAAAAGTTTCAAGTAAAAGTGAGGTGTTGCGTTGGGCAGCCCACAGCCCATGGTCGGTGGGTTGCACGCCCCTGAGGGTGCTGTCCGTGGAATGATCACTAGTAAGGAGACCCTGTATGAAAGCTGGGGTGCCCGATGGAGCTGTATGTACATTAAAGGCTGCAGCGTGTCTCCCTCTGAGCCTCCCCCCATGACTTTACTGAGTCACGGGTTGAGTAGAGCAAAAGCGGTTAGCTTTAGTGCCTGCTGCACTAATGGTTCTGCGTCACGTGTGTTTTGGAAGAGCCCTCTTGGAGCCTGTCACTCACACGTGTTTACGAGGAATGCAACCACTGAAACATCAGCTAACACGTCCCGGTGAATGCACAGTCACATCTGAGTGCCTCCAGCGCTTCCTGTCCCTTCCCTTTGACAGCTTCCAGAACTGGAGGCTGCAGGGGTGACCTGGGAGACGCAGATGAGCGTGGATTAAAGACGTGTGGGAGAGTGCGGGAGCTGCAAAGCCAGCTCTTGAAATTAATGTAATTGGTATGCGATTAAATTTCCTCCATCTAAGACCTGCCTTTTACCACGAGAGACATTAATCTCCACATTTAAGTTTCCATTAACGTGGAACATTCCACATACCAGTCACCCATGCCTTCGCCATGATCATGCCACACGTTTTCCCCAGTATTGCAAGCAAAGTAACAGACAAGCGGCTGACGGGACCTTGTGGTGCACTCAGAATCCTTGTGAAAACTTTCCCAGCAATTTTTCATCTACATGTGATCATGTTTGTGAGAAACAAATGTGCCAACATGGGCATGAGCACGGTCCAGTGGCCCCGATTGGGCCGTTCACTGTGAACACCTAGTCTGTGTCATGATTTATACATCAGAAACTTAGTAAGTTCATGTCCTATCTCCAGGTCCAGCTGATTGTCTTCAGCCTCCCTCACTTGGAGAAAATATGTATGCTTTTCATAAAGCTACCAGGAGTCAATTCATTCGCCAAAATATTTTGAACACCGACTATGTGCCAGGCACTATTCCAAGTGCTTGAATGCCTCAGTGAACGAGAAAGACAAACATTCCAGCTGTCACGAAGCTTTCCTCAGCAAGATGTATGTGGGGGTGGGGGGACCGTGTGGCAGATAATAGGCTACACAACAATAGTTAAATGATCTAGCGTCTTAGTAGGTGGGAAGGGCTATGGAAAACCAGTCCATTCGTTCCTCATTGGAGCGGATCCAGAAGTTGACTTTGAATATTTTATATGCACCCTCTAAGTTTGAAATGTTGGAAACCAACTCAAAATAATTTGACACTTCACGCGTCCTTGTGCTCCATCCAGAGGCTGCGGCACAGATTCTCTCTGGTGACTGATGGGGAACCCCGGGCCCAAAGGGGACTGGCAGGAGTGGGGCCCCAGGTGCTGGAATCAACTTAAAAATCTGTAGTGAAATCCTGCAGAGTTCGGCAGGTCTTCAGGTGCGTGGTGAGTTGGCGTCCCTGTGGCAGAGCAGGCAAGGGCAGAGACACTTTGAGATTCGTGAATCAGGTTGAGACAAGAGCCTCATGGCATCGCTCTGCTCTCTTATGTGGCAAGTCGGCCATTGAAGTGTTCCCCCCGATGGACATGCCCTTGCTCATCTGTCTCGCTCACCACTGACCACTGACCATGTCCTTGGGCTTCCAGGAGCACCAGAGGTATGGCCAGGGGTGGGTCTGCTGGGCTTGCCATCCTGGCTTTCTCCTGGTCCTGTCCCCATTCCTGTTCTGCATGTAACCTGGACTTGGCCATCATGGATAGAGTCCCACTAAATCGCTTGATGAAAACAGTGTTTGTAAATCCGGGTTAAGAATAGAATTTAAAGGGCACCACAGATTGGAATGGAATGGAATAAACAAAGTCAATGCCATGGCTTCTCCACTTATGCCCCTAAGGCTGCCTCACTGGAACTTGGGTTCCCCAACTGTAAAAGGGGCTTTAAATCTTCGTACCCACAAGCTGGCGTGAGGACAGAAAGGTTAAGAGAGTGTGTCTGTAGTAACACTGAGAACTGTCCACGGCAATTCACACTCTGGCAGTTTCAGTTACTTCTGTCCGCTTTCTCTAAGGACAGGTTGGGGACGGGTTGGACAAGTTCACTGTCATTTCAAAGGTTGCTTTCAGAAAGGACCTCAGGCACCCAGTGAGACCAACCTTAGCTGTTTCTCAGAATAAGCTGGGAGTTTTTTGAAAAATACCGATTCATAAGCTCCAAACCTAGAGATTATGATGCCTCAGATGGACAGCAAGGCCCTGGAGCTTGCTTGCTTGCATGTTTTGCATTTGTGATTGTCTATTTTAGGAAAACTCCAAACATGAATCTGGAGATCAGCTCGTTTAGGAAACCTTGCTCCAACTTCCTACTAGTGCTGACCTCCTCTTTTCATCCCTGGCTTCACTTGGAAGTGGAAAACCATTAACTACTCAACCTCTCATCCTTCCTACTCAGTGCACTTGTCCCCTTGCATCCCCATCACTTGGCACCCCACCTTGACAGCTGCTGTTGCCAAGCATCCACGTTAATCTACTCTGATAGCCTCGCCTTTCCACCTGCTGCCCTCTAGTGGAGGTACTGACAAGCAGCAAATGTAAATGGCTCCAATGTAAATGGCAGCCTCAAGGGTTGGCCAGTCCCAGCTGGTGAGCTGGCCGGGTCAGTGCAGGTCCCCACAGAGATGTCCACAGACCACAGCTATGAGAGAAATCATAAACCTCAACCTGTCTGAACACTGTTTGCACACAACTTACATTTAGAGCAGAGCTTTATAAGACTTTGGCATCTATTTATGGTTTATATCCAGGTTTCAGAAGTTTACCTGGAAGGGATTAGCCTTGGGATATTTTTGCTTCTTTGTCCTTCACGTCCTTTGCCATCGTTTACCCAAATTCCACCTCGTGCAAAAAGGAGGCGGATCTTCTCGACCTCTCCCAGTCTTGGGATTTTTCTAATCTTGGCCCCCAAAATGAAAGGGCATGTTTATTTCATCCTTGCAGATTTGAAGATTTTAGTTCCAGGAGAAGGGGACCGACGTGAACTCATGTTGACAGTGTTACGAGCACTTGGGCGAGGGATTCGCCTGGCTCCCCTCCGAGAGCCGGTGAGGGGCCTGTTGCGCACCCTTGAGAAGGCTCGGTTTGAGAAGGTGGTGGCACATCACCCAGAGAGGCAGAGCCAGAACCAGCGCCCAGGCCGGCGAATGGACAGCCCTGAGGAGTTCCTGCCGCGTGCAGGTCTGCCCCACGCGGCAACTGTGCGGTCTTCCACGTGGTAGTAAAGAGATACTAGCACTCACGGTAAATGATGTTAGGTTTCGTGGTACTATTTTCATAGGAAAATTATTCCACGTGTCTTTCCATTGATGTTTAATCATCAGTGCATCCCTGCAACCTCCCCAGTCCCTCATTTTAGGACTCTTGCATCCAGAATTGGTTGGCACAGGGACTTGGCAGGTGGGTGGGTTTGGGCAGGAGGTGTGGATGGCAGAAGTGGCAAACCTGGTGCGATGTTGAGAATAGGTATAACAAGGCAGACACTGCCTACTCCTGCAAGCTGGGGTGAAATGGAATCGTTATCGCTATGACCCAGAGGAGCAGGAGCCCCAGGCCCAGCACCGTGAAAAGGATAAACTCATGCAGGCGTGGTGAGCTCGTGGGGTCCGGTGGGGCTGGACACACACACACACACACACACACACACACACACACACACACACACGCAGTTTAATGCTCCGCCTCCAGCCTGGGTTTACCCTTTTTATGTTGGTAGTTTTTCACTCTTCTCCTTGATTGTTAACATCTTGGTAAGTGATTTTTTTAATTAATATTTTTTCTGAAGGAACATAGAAAATATAAGATTTCATTTGACCGATTTCTCTCTTCTTTCTACCCTTTGTGACTACCTTTGGAAGACTGTCCTACAACCTAATTAACTTCTCGACTGGAATGTGTGTGCGAGTGTGTGCACGCGCACGGCACACACACTCACAACTCGCCCCTAACTGCTTTCCTTCTTCTTGTAATGAGAGAAGACACAGCTGTAAGTGGGTAAGAGAATGTGCTTTGAGTCCCAGCCCCAGCCCGTCCTCTACGGAGAGCAGGATCTTCACTCCCTGCCCTCCTGCCTTGTTGGACTTCGTTAACCTCGGCCGGGGACTCGAACTTGACTGAGGCTCAGCTTCCCCTCCAAAGTCAGGACCTTATTACACAGGTGCCTGACTGGAACAGGCTTGTCCACAGTGTGCTTCAGGGTCTTCCCAGTCTGTGAGCGGCCCCTTCTGTCCTGTGGCCGATGACACCTCTGCCGGTGAATGGACATCGTATTCATTGACCTTAACTAGCCATCGGTGGTGTCTGAATGCTACAGCTTGATGAATGTGACTTTGCTTTCCCGTCTGGTGGGTACTCAGCCGAGAGGACTGCCTCTGGCTGGATTTCTCTCCTGTGATGTTTCTGGTTCATGGATAGCCTAAAAACAAACACTAAACTGACATACTTAAAAAGATCCTAGGTTAAGCCTTGACACAAACACATGGGCTTATGTAAATAGTGGCATCTCATTTTCCATCTCATTTTATTTTGTCTCAAGTTCGAGTTGAGGTTGGGCACACCTGTCAGCGGAAAGCTGAGCTCCGGGTGGGGGGCCGTTCTCCACACCCCATCCTGGAATGCCCCCCCACTGCAGTTCCCTGCGCTTCCTCCCCACAGCCAGGCTCCACCAGCGCACAGGTCCAAGAAGCAGAGCCACACACCCTGCTGCCGCCTTCTGCTTCATACTTACTTAGTCTGTTACTGCTCTGATGGTTCACTTGTTTAAAATCAAACTTAAAAAAAAAAAGAACTTGATCCCCGAAGTTTGTGCACCTTAAGTTTCAGGAATCTAAGGAATAATCATCTCTTTATTTTGTGATGACTAGTAAAGGTACAGGTATAACCCCTGCGGCAAGCTTGAAAATAAACAAGGGAGTTGGCATGGCAGAGGAAGGGAACCTGGCTGAGCCAGCGGGGCTCCGAAGCGCAGGTGGCCATCGGCAGGGAGGCGGCACAGCCGGGAGCAGCGCAGAGAGCCGGCTGCGTGCGACCCCTGCCTCTGCCACCCACAGAGCGTGTGACCTTGGGGAAGCTACTTCACCTCTCTCTGCCTCAGTTTCCTCGTGTGTGAAAGGGGGATCATGCAGGTTGTCGTGAGCATTAAATAAGTTCATACCTGTAAAGAAGTCTCACATCTATCTGACACAGCCGTGCTCAATAAATGTGAGCTGTCTTGTTATAAAAGTAAAGAAAGAGCCCTGACTGGTGTGACTCAGTGGATTGAGTGTCATCCCACAAACCGAAAGGTCACTGGTTTGATTCCCAGTTGGACACAGGCTTGGGTTGCGGGGTTTAGTCCCCAATCGGGGCACATAGGAGAGGCAGCCAATTGATGTTTCTCTCCCTCTCCTTCTCCCTCCCGTCCCCTCTCTCTAAAAATAAATAAATAAAATCCTTAAAAAGTGGAGAAAAAGAGAACTCAGACTCGTAGGGTTTGGTGGGTTGAGAAAATGGCCTTTCGTCCGCCTCCTCTGCCCGCTCCGACCACACGTTGCTCAGTTCCAATCCGCCCGCTGCCCATTTCTCGTCCTCCTGGCTTGAGAATGTTCAGCAGACGATTAAAGACAAGCAGACATGTGCACTTGGGAGGGTGCCAAGCTTTTTGTGTACTTTCCAGCTGAAGTGACGTGTGCCCAGCAGTCCCGGGCTGTAGGACAACATGAAGCTTTTTTCCTTAAGAAAGGAGTTTAACTTTTCAAAACTGGAGGGTTCTCTTCGTATGGATTGATGGGAAGGGGCTTAGCGACCCGAGAGGACAGGTGGGCCAGGGAACTAATGGGTGGACACTGGGGGTATCATCGTCTTATCGGGGATCTGAAAAGCTCGCCTGTCTTCTTACTTCACCAACCTGTGGGTTTAGCTGCTGGGTTCTCGACGGTGCGAATGGAAGTCGCAGTCCAGAAGCAGAGTTGTCCCCAGGCCCTCGGCCCTCCCGTGTGTCTTTCTAGGCTCCCTGCTCCTCACCCTCCTCAGTGAGGCCCCACTGACCTCAGAGGGCCTTTCTTGCCAGGCCGTGAAGTGCCTCTGAGCCAGAGGACTGGGACCACAGCCAGATCTGAATGAAGGTGCGAAATGGATGACTAAAAAAAGCCCAAACACGTGGCCCTGGGCACGGCAGATGCCCGTGGTTATAAATAACATGGATAGGGAAAGGGGGAGAGGGTCAGAGTAATAACCTATTGTCCAGTACGTGAGGTCAGTCTCACCATTTCCAACACTGAACTTAAAAGTGATAGACAACTTTAAAAAACAGGCTCCCTGAATCAAAAGAACTCCACCTGGGCTTATTTGTTTTCTTATTGAGATGTTTTCAAGTTTGGCAGAAAGCATTTTTAAACAGGATTTCTTCTATTTGGAATACATTGAAGAAGTTGTATAATTTTCAAATGAGCGAATGAAAACAAAACAAAATCAAGAAACAAACTCCATAAGGGGACTTATGCCTTTCGGAGGGGATCTAAGGCTGAGAGGCTACAGAAATGGGAATATTCACTAAAATGGTTTCCTTCTCCTCCAACTAAACCCACCATTACAGGGGGGTGGATGGACCTAAACCAGCACGAATAAGGACAAAAGGAAACCACTAACTTGGGAAAGTTTTCTTTTTCTCCCCCCCCCTTTCTGTTTTTGGATTTGTTTTTCCTTGTATCAAAACCAAACGGGATTTGAATTCTGGTCCAGAACTCCCAAGACCAGGGGTCAGGGAAAGCCAGTGGGAGGCTGGAATCTGCGATGCTATCACGGCTGCAGCCCCTCCTCCGTCCTCCCTGGGAGTCCTGAGCAAACACAACTGCCTGCCTTCCTGTTTAGCAAGAGAAAGTGTTGCTCCTTCTCTTTCACATGGGGCTGTGAGCTTCGGGGGATATCTTTGCTGTTGTTCCTTTAAAGGAACAGACACTTGCTTGTTCTGTTCACAAGCCCTTTCCCCAGCATAGGGAGACGGCGACTGACTAACGAACAAGATAAGCTTGAACAACTGGGACCACATCCCTCTTCTCCAGGAGCTAGACCTTGTTTCCCGTCCTCCACCACTTCTTCCTACCCCACCTCCATCTCCTCCGAACTCTGTGGGTATGTGTGGGCCCCTCACTGTGCCTCCTCCTCTTCCTGGAAGAGTGACCCGTTGACTCAGGGCCAGTCTTCGGAGAAGGAAATGAACTTGTCTTCTGTCCTTGCCAGAACCCTCGTCTCTGCTGCACTGGGGAGACCAAGACGTCTGGTGTTAATGTGGGCATCGTTGAACGTCGTGATCATTGGCATCTGCTTTGAATCTCTTGTTCAAAAATCAAAATGGTGCCTCCAGTGAGATGCATCTTCTGGGGGTGTCAGCAAAGCTTCCCCCCAGGCCTTGCTAGGGGGGGGATGGCCCAGGCTTTGCCGGCTGGTGCTCAGCAGGGGCGTGTGATGACATGGAGTGCCCTGTACATTTGCAGGAGAATTGCACATTCGAACTTGGGACTTGACTTTTTCTCCAAATTCACTGGGGAATTTTAGCTGATTTTAGTGTACCAGTTGCATCAAATGTGATCTTTTAGATTGGAGATGCTGTTCTTCCTGGGAAATCATGGACCAGGCTGTTCTGAGTGCTTTAATTAACTTCTTGGGTCAACTGTTGACCTATCAGTGAGTTCACTCATGTTTATACAACATACTGAGAGATACTGTATCACCTGCCTCACTGCCACCGAGAAACAACATATGAGCCGTACTGTCCTCAACAGTAGGTAGCCGCCTCCTGACGGAAGTGGAATGTGCTTCCTGTAACGATTCCTTCTCAGTGAGCCCGTGCTGGCTTCCTCTGGCCTGCTGTTCCCCGCTAAGTACTCATACACAGTCGAACAGTCCACCCTAGAATGTTACTGGGGACTGAGTTTAAAGGTGTCCAGTTCTTGAACCTATTCAAACCTTGGCATATCTCCTGTTTTTGGTCTCCAAATGTGCTCAGAAATAACCTGTGGTTTATTGCTCCATTTATGCTTTCAGGATCCAGAGTAAAATTCGTCTGACTGCGAACATTTGAACTCGTCATTAGCTTTGAGATTGTGCTTATTGTCTCACTGGCTTTAGCCTTCAGTTTTATTAACATACTTATTCTACACCCTCCAGACCCCACAACATTGCCCTTGACTGAGAAGCGGGAAGTTCAGTACAGGTTCCCCTTTGCTTTCCCTTCTCAGAGCTGGGTCGGCTTTTCTTATTGTTTTCATAGGATTTTAGATTTTTGTGGGATGAGAAAAATGTATTTGCTTATAGCTTTACCTTTTAAGTGTAAAATTCTGAACTATTCATTATTGCCCATTGCTTTTTAGAAAAATAGTGTATAGAGTCTGTGTTTGTGTGAGTGTTGTGTGTGTGGTGCATGGCGCATGTCTGTACGTGTGTTATGTGTGTACATACTTGTGTATTTCTTCAGGACTAACTTGGCCTCTTCAGTCCGTCCTGAATATTTCAAGGTCTTTTGTGCTACATGTGAGCATACAGCTACCCATGCATGAGGTTTGACGTAAGGTGGAGATGATTCCTTTGAATTAAGTTGTTATCCTTGGAATAAATAACAGGAGTCAAAATGACAATGTAAACATAGCATATCATGAGCTTCGTTACCATTCCTTGGCAGGACCAGGTGAACCCCAAGCTGTCAGGTGCAGGCGGAGGGAACAGCAGTGAGACAGGCAGAGCAGTGAGGGCCAGCTGGCGGCGGAAATGCTCTGGGGCCCCCGGAGTCAGCGGGACAGCATTAGAAGTCGGGCAGGAGAAGGGCAACATGAACTGGTTGCTCATTCATTTCACCATACACGTCTATTGCGGGCATGCTGCATGCCTGGCATCATCCTGGGGTCACTGACAAGAGGGAGAAAAATGCACAATGGAGTGAGACTAAATGGGACGCAACCCCCGTCCACCCTCAGTCCCAGCAGGGCCAGTCAATAGGTGGTTCTGCTGCTCTGCCCTGAACGTACAACCAAACACTTAGTCGAAGGAATAAGCTATGAACAGCTCCTACTTTGACACATCATGTGTAAAATAAGAACAACATCTCGGGAGCGTCTATATGTAGCCATGTAAAGAGGGTTAAGGTTAAAGTCGGAAAGGAAAGAGCAGTGTTTCTGTGGGGAGAGTTGGAAGACGGTTTTCTACCCAGCTACTGGAAACGATGTTTTCGTTCTCTCCTTTCCTTTGCTTGCTGACTTGTAGTGACTTTAGTAGGGGACAGTGTAGGGGACTGCGCCGGCAGCATGGTAGGGACGAGATCAGGAAAATGCAAACCGGGGTCTATCTAAGAGGGTGGAGAGCTCCTGTCACCTGGAAAGCCAGTGCAGATGGTCAGCTTTTGCCACATGTTCGGATTGCAAGCCAAGTGAGAACATTACCACACTTTTCATTACAACCAGGTGTTCCTGGGCGTTTGCTACTTAAACTCCACTGTGGGAAAGGGGACAGGAAACTGGCATTAAAAATAACTACTGTTGATGTGAAGAAGGGGTGTCACTCGTACTGGTGATGCGTGCTTATGGACGTTCTCATGGGGACCTGGAATGGACTCGCAGGATCAGCAGCACAGTGCGTGTGCCTGGCCCCGATGAAGCCGGTCCCCCGGGTGCAGCTGGCATGAGGTGACTCCTTGCCTCCCGTGTAGGATTCCTCTGCACAGCTGGGTCTTGCAGGGACTCTGGTTCGTGCCCTGATGTCAGCCGAGCAACCCGTTTTTCAGTTCAGCACAGTCACATCAGAGTGGAAGTGCACTCCCTGCTGACCACCCACCTCACAGCCCCTTCTGGCAGATGAGAAGCGCTGAGGTGCGGCTGCCCCTCCGCTGGAGCCACCGGCCCTGACTGAAGGGACACCGGGGCCCGCCAGGTGTGGTGACGTTGGCAGGCGAGGGGACAGCTGCAACGCTGTCAGGATTGTCCGTGGGAGCTATGCAGGCTGCTGACGGCACTTAGAAGGCCCAGGAAGGGGGGTCACAGCAGTGGCAGCCACTGGGTTTGTGGAGTCAACTTTCAACCCCATCAGAGGCAACCGGCCTTCTGGCTGATCTTGACCTGACGTGGGATCTTTCACAGACATGTTTTCTTGTTCGGAACCCATGGGCAGGCCCTTCGGTTTTTAAACCCCTTCACTTTGATTACGAGTCAGATGTCCCAATGCTGGAGTGGAGAGGAATGAGACCTGGGCTGTCTGGGTTTCTCTGTGTCCGCCATCTCCCTACGGTGGGACATCCTGTTGGGAGCTGGGGCCCCAGCCCTGGGTAGGCTGCTAGGAAGCTCTGCCAGCTGGCGAGCTCCCGCGGCCCTCCGCTGTCCCTAGCCAGGCCTGCCCTCCCAGGACGCCTCTACACCTTGGCCTCTCTTTTCCACTCGAAACCTGGGCCCCAAACCCATGGCCCACGGAAAGAATCAGACAAGTCATTTATGCTGAGCTGTAAGCAGCCGAGTACTATCCTGTGGTAATTCTGTGAATCTCCCAGGGTGTGTGCATTGTAACAGGGAGCCGTGATCTGCCCCAGCGAACGCATTTCCGACGGTGCAGCTCCTGTTCCGTGTCAGCTGGGATGAACGTCTCGGGGACCTCGGGAGCCTTCCCCAAGCCCCTCGGGTCATTCTCTGGGTGGATCCCTAATGTAAAGCCACAGGTTGTTGTTGTTTTTTTTTTAAGATGCAGTGTTCAGTCATTTTGTCTCAGGAAACATGAATCTTCACATCTTTGCCAAAATTCATTGAAATCAGTGAAGATAAAAAAGGAGTATTTTTTTAGCTGCCATTTGATTTCGGGTTGTTAGACCAGGTCTCCGATGAACTGTAGGTACCTCCAGACCCTCTTACCTATAGATTCCTACAACCTCGGAAAATGTCTGTTCACCGAAACTATGAGGTAGTGGCAGGTGGATGAATTGACACAGAGACGCCTCAGTCCGGTTAACTCGAGGCCAGTGCCCCCCCTCTGTGAATGAACAATCAAAGAAAAGGAGTCTGAGAGTCCGCACGAAGGCCAAGCGGTTTCCAGGTAGGACACCTGGTCTCTGCCCTCAGAGTTTTGTCCTAAGTGTGTAGTTGAGAAGCAGGGAATGGCAGGGACGTCATTCAGATGAAATGCTAGATCATGCAAGCGTCATGTATCGTTACATAGCAGTAGATGCTATAAAAACATCCTTGCAGATCAGTGTCGGGCTTGACTTTTCAGCTGGGTGGCTCCTTGTGACCATTTCCTTAGATGCACCTCCCTGGGCCACGCACCCTGTCTCGTAAGTCTGCACAGCCTCTAGCGGAGTGCTTTGTGTAAAGTAGGTGGCTCCTACTTAAGGAGCCAGTATAGTTTTGTTTTTATTTGATTTTGCTTCCTACATCTTTCTTAAGATGTAGAGGGTTAAGCCAAGGGTCTCTTAGAAACTCTTATATATAAATACTGATGTCAAAGAAACTATGCTTGCCTAGACAGATAAGCACATTCGAGCGATTTGGCAAACATTACATATCAACACAGGTCTGCACAGATACATCTGCAGAGCCCCGCCCGTACTGAGGGTGCTGAGCAGAGGGCAGCTGAAGAAGCACAGGCTCTGTGACGTCAGTCTTCTTGCCTCATTGGGTCCTAGACATTCCATTGGTAGAGCGACCTCCTAAGGAGGCTGTTGAAGCCGTGGCCCCACCGAAGATGCTCCTGAAGGCAGTGGGCTGGGACTCAGTGCCTGGGCCCAAGGCGTAAAGTGAGGCCCCTACAGGTGGTCCTCATTGTCCGCATGCAGGGGGATGCCCTGAGCTGGAAATGGATGGTTTCAGGTACTCCATCCAAACCCGGCTTCCTCTTTCGAGTAGGCTCATAACTGTCCTTGAGGTTTTGACACGGTGGCTGACCTGCCTCACCGGGAAGTCAGCTGCTGGTTCCTCGAGCAGAGTTTTGAAGTCATTAGTGGAGCCTAGCTTTCCTCCTCCCAGCAGTGACCCAAGATTGTCCCCAGATCGTCCTTAGAACATTAAAAGAAGCCCCTGGCAGTCCTCTAGCCACCTGTTTTTATTTGGAAGCCCCGCCATCAGAATTTTCCTATGTGTCTAAACTCAGTGGCTCGGTGAACAGTAAGCCTACGTGCGTTGCAGACTTTTGTCATTTTGATGGTGTCTTCTATGTTTTAGCACACGAGCCTTCCTGTCTTCCCCACCAGAAGTTTCCAAACTTTCCAAATATGATCCCCATTTAGCATCACCTCGTTGTGCCCATATTTACCGAAGCCCTGGGCAGTCTTTGGAGGTGCCGTGGGAAGCCCCCCTGTCCGAGCCTTCGCTCTCGCCCACGCAGGTGGCTGCAGCCCTGAGTTAGGGAGTCAGGGTCTCAGATTAAATAGCCCTAAACCTTTCAGCATGTGTTGTAGCTCTGACATGCTTTCCTCCTCTTCCTTAAACTGTGAAGACTGCAGTGCCTCTATTGTGAAAATACTGTGTATACAGAGCTGACTCTTCTCCCCAGCAATGCCACCTGTGGGCTCTCCGTGGGACGGTCACTTCAGTGGCAGTCAGCACATGCACTGTACCCTGGGACACAATTCTCTGACCGTACTTCACAAGTAGCCTACATCACAGAAGGGCAGTGCCAGACTTCCGAGTCACAGGGACCCTCAATGAAGTCTTCCAACTTTAACCAAAGACAGCAAAGAGCTTTTGTTCATAGGGCCTACACTGATTATTTAATGTATTAGAAATTAAAACTGAGACAAGTTTAAAGCGCTGCCATTAGAGTGATACATCACATGTCATGTAGCTTCTGGAAAACCCCACCGCCCACTTGTGAAAAAGACAAGCAGTAGTTCAGTGTTATTGAAGTAATGGTTTTGACTTCTGGACCCACCAACGTGGAATGTATTTCTGACACCTTCCCTCAGATCTAGAAGCTTACCATTTAAGGCCCAAAATAAATACTAATAATCGATGCTAAATTCTGGTGTAATGATGCTTCTTGCAGTAATCCTAAAAGTAGAGATTATTAGAAGCCAGAACATACTCATTAGCCACTTGGTGTTGTCTGCTCTCTCAGTGCCGACCCTGGAGTCTTGCTTCCGCTGATTTTCATTTCCTAGGAAGCAGCCCTGTGGAATGCTCAGCCCTAATCGTCGCCGTGACGTGGAGCGCGCTGTTCCCTTTGCTAATGACCCGTGGGAAGCATGCCGAATACTGCGGCAAACACTCTGCTTCTCCTCGACAACTGGTGTGATTTCATCGTCGGCCGCCGTCAGCCTTGTAACCATCCTCCCTGGTCAGCTTGGGCCCCAGGAAGGCAAGAGCTGAAAATCCAGCTTAAATTTATTTACCCTTAAGGATCTCCCTTGGATCCTGTTTTCCCTGTGCTTTGATTTATTTTTTTAATCTGTTCCATTGTGTATATTTCTTATAGAGTTTATTTTCTGTTTACTCTCCGATGGGAATGAATGAATGAATGAATGAATGAATAGGAAAGCATCCCATTCAGAGGGCTTGTTGCAGTCGCTGGTGAGGCACAGCCCCAGGAGGGTTTGTTAGCTGGCTAAGGTTTCCTGGATGGAATGGATCTTAAGTGGAGCTTAGGAGGGAAGGAAGTGGGCTGCTGGAGGCGGGTACTCTGTGTGAGGGGTTGGCTGTAACAAAGGGGCAGCTGTAGTGCAAGTGACTGATGTCCTGGGGCAGTAAGGACATCGGCCTGAGTCTTGTGCCGGAGCTGAGTGCCTTGTTATGCTTGTATTTGATTGAAGAGGCAGCTGAGGGCAGGCACTTGGGAAAACTGGGGTGATGGTTTCCTAGCAAGGAAGGATTCCCGCTCCAGTTTCTAATGCAAATGAAAAAGTAGGGAATGAAAGGCCGAGAGGCCAGTTTGGAGACAATTTTGAGGGGTTGTATGTGGAAATGGAAAGGCACATCTGAAGAATGGAAGAAGCAGGCGAGAGTTTGAAGAACCGCTTTTGTAGCTGGTTCGAGTTGCAGCTAATTCACTATGTATTGACTTCCCACCAGGCCCAATGTACTGGTTACTATACACAGAGCCTGCCACAGTATGTAGCACATAGTAGGCACTTCATAAGTGTTGTGGAAAATGAATCACATGGGTCCCTACCTCCAAGGACAATAGAGACAGACAGCTAGGTGAATAAACAGAGCGGTGAAATATGTACAGGAGACTTGGAGAGGGTCTTCTGAACAAGGACAAACGGCGGGGCTGGGCAGCAGCCATGGGGACCTGCAGACCCAGCCACAGACGTGGGTGCACCGTTCCTGCTTCAGCTTCCAACCTCCTGGGCAGCACACAAAGGGTCTCACGGCATCAGGGCCCTTGGACTGTGGGGTTTCTAGGTTACCTGACTATGGAAGCACCAGCTCCTCCCCAGTGTGGGCAGGAGCCAGTATACAGTAGAAATACGGGTTGCCACTTTGGCTGCAGCCTAATGCTGGCAGCTTCGTGTTTGCGGTTGCAGGTGGCTCCAGCCTCTCTCCTGGCAGGACCCAGCATCAGACGGCCACGCCTTCAGGTGGAGCAGAACTGATCACCTGAAACGTCTTGTTAGGACTCTTACACAGAGCTTTGCAGGCAGCCAGTTCCTTTTCTTAGAGGCCAGCCGGCACGGAGATTGGTCTAGTGACCTGTTCCACTGCAACCTGCAAGGGCTGTCAGGCTGGTCAGTGACATCACTGCAGGGGACCATGGAGGGTGGTTAGCAACGGCTGGGTGGCCACTCAGGGTGCAGGGTGTGTCCACCCAAGGTGGGTTGGCAAGGGCTGCCTGTGGTGGGATGCTGCTTCGTGTTTCCCCACTGCTGCAGTGCTGGGGGCCCAGGGGCGAGGGCGAGCCCTCGTGTGTCCTATTTGCTGACATCTGTGGTATAAATACCCCCACCAGGACGCATTGCAAACTAGCAGCAGGACCGGGAACCGAGGGGCACAGTGATCCACCATTATATAAGATCACCCCCATGCAGGTACAATCAGCACCTCAGGATCGTAGATAATAATTAAATGTAGCAAAATAATTACGAAGAGATCGGTTTTAAGTACTTATCACACTTATTCTTAATAGAATTTGTTTCATTTTTAAGTTGATACTTCATTTTTAGTGGTGACCGTGTTCAATGACCAGCTCAAAAATCTCTGAAAGTTTGACAGTCTGTTCACTCCCATGAGCTGGTAAGAGCTGACTCCAGCATATCTCTGGGTCAGAACAATCGGGAAGGCAGTACTTTGTCCTGCCAAGCAAGGTGCCAACACTGTGTTCTGTTGAGGTAACTAGTCTGCATGTTGTTCCCGAGTCTCCCAGTGGCCAGGGAAACTGTCATTCGGAGGGAAGAGTACGCTGTCGTCCTGAATGGCTTACTTAGCTTCAGGTCCTGGTGTCCCCCCAGGTGACAGTTCCCTTCATCTGCAGGTAGTGAGGTTTGCCTGGGGGTGGGAGGCCTTGAGGGCCACGGAGTGACGTTGTTAGGGGACAGTGAGGAGTTTACCGGCTGCCCTCCTGTCCTGCCCAGTACTAAGTGGGAAACCCAGGGATACATTCACCGAGGACTCCACCAGAGAATTCGACACAGCCCAGGTAACATTTTTCTTGGAGGGATTCAAGGGTAAGGCAGACAGTGTGCAGAAATGAAGGTGAAATCATTATAGCTCTGCAGTGTGTCAAAGAAAAGAGAGGGAGGGAAGATCTCCTTGAACTAGGTCTTCAGTGATGACTAGAGAAGGCAGATCATGGAGGGGGGAGGAGAGAGATGGGTGAATGGGGATTCCTGGCCGAGGAAGCAAAGTAGACCAAGGCAGCAGCAGTATGAAGGGGTGCAGAGAGGTTCACTGTTGTCCAGGTGCGCTCTTGCGTTCCTGGGTGGTTGACTCCCATGCGGTCTGACTCTGTGTGTGCCCCCAGAATTTGTATGTTGACATCCCCTAGAGCAACAATATTAAGAGGTGGGCCCCCAGGAGGTGACAGGGTCATGAAGGTGGAGCCTTGTGCATGGTGGGGTCAGTGCCCTTGTGAAGGAGGCCCCACAGGGCTGCCCAGCCCAGAGGACAAGTGGAGACCCCAGGGGAAGAGGACTTTCGGGCCCTGGGACATTCCAATGCCACACTAAAGAGTTTTGAAGTTTCTTCCCTTTGGGCAATAGAAAGACCTTAAAGTATGCAGGGCACTAAAAGAATCAGGTTCATGTACTTGAAAGAACCCCGAAAACGCCCTCGGGCACCACTCCATTGCCTGGGGATTATGGATAAAATTCCCCAATCAGCCCACAGGCTGCTGGGGGCGGCTCGAGTCTTTCTCTTGCCTCCAGTTTCCAACCTGAGGGCCTTCAGGGCTTGGCCCTCACTTATTCTTTTTTTTTTTTTTAATATTTTATTTATTTATCTTTAGAGGAGAAGGAGAGAGGGAGAGAAACATCAATGTATGGTTGCCTCTAGTGCATCACCTGCAGGGAACTGACCTGCAGGGAACCTGCGTGCAACCCAGGCATGTGCCCTGACTGGGAATCGAACCGTGATCCTCTGGTTCACAGGCCCGTGCTCAATCCACTGAGCTACACCAGCCAGGGCCTATTCTTAAAGGCAGTGTTTGCTCACTGCCGCAACAGTAGTCTTCGTGGTGCAATTCATTCTACTCCTTTCGAAAAGGTGAGTTAGAAAAGCAATACACCTTCAGCGAAGAGAGTAATCTTGCGTCATGTAAGCCACTGTCCACTCCCGTTCGTCCTAAAGACAATTCAATGCCCATAAATGGCTATGAGCCCCTGGAACTGTTTGTGCTCGAACCTCAAATTCAGCAGTTCCCCCTTCCACCTTCTACCTGTAGTTCTAGAATTTTCTTTGTCCTTTTCCCTTTAAGAAACATTTCTGTAAATCTGGATACACATAGCCAAAGTCTCTTAAACCTTTTGTAAAAAATAAGGAGCAATTACTTGAGAATATCTTAAAAGTAAAAAGGAGAAAACAGATGTGTCGGTGAGTGCGCAGACATGAATGTGAAACATGGAAAGTGTAGGCAGGAGCTTCTCGAGAACTGTCCTTCGTGTGAAATTAAACTGGCACAATTTGAAAGGTCTGGGTTATTCAGTTTTACAATTTGAGAAAAAATAGGTGAAGTTGAGTTATTAAGCTCTCACTCCATCTAACCACCGAGGGGGTTAGTGGACAAAGCTATTTAACGCCTCGTGCCTCAAAGAAGTGACTGTCTGAAACGGGCTTTGGTTTCACTCCCCAACCCCGGCCTGGTCTCTTGACTTGGTGCGTGAGTTGCAGGTGTTACCGCATTTTCACAGGTCAGGCAGAAATGAGGAGAAACATCTTACTGGACCTTGCCTCCGAGGGCCATGTGGGCCACAGAGACCTTAAATCTCACCCACTGATGTCTGCAGGCCTCATCTAGTTCATGAGATTGTCTCATTCCCAGGCAGCGTTTTTATAAAGTCCAGTCAGTTGGTATTATTGAAGAATTTGAAGGACTGAACAGAACAGAAATCGTATTTCTGGTGTGTCTTTGACTAACTGCACAAACTTGGGCCTGCATTCTTAAGACGGTTGGTTGGAACTGAGTAGCCACGGCCCTTGGAGCTGAGGCAGATGGCCTCCACTTTTCCACCGCTCCCTTGCAGGCTGCCTCGGGCGGTATTGACACCCACGTGGCTTTAATGGGCTGTCATATTTACAAGCTTGAATAACTGCTACCACAAGAACAGAGAGCAGCCAGAGGAAGCAGCCCTGAGCATCAGGACCGAGTTGCGACGGAACGTGACTCTGCCTGGCTTCATGTTACCCTTATAGTTACTGGATCATGGAAAGGTTTGAAGTGTCCCAGGGAAGGGGCTGAGGTGGCCGTTTGGGGGCTGCAGCCCTCGGGGTCATGGGTGGGAAGTTGTTCACCAACTGGCATGGAAGTGTTTTCAGGATATTACAAACCTAGGTCACAGGCGGGGCTGTCCAGGAGGCTGACCGCAGAATGCAGGTGAGCCTACAGGGTGCGTGTGAAGGGCCCTCCTTAATCCATCAGCCCCCGCGGAAGACACAGAAAGGGCAAGAGGCAGCCGAGAGGGGGGTCCAGCTGTAAAACAGACCCAGTGACAACCTGAGCTGGGACCCTGTGAGGAGCTCTGGGGCTGGGATGGCCCTGCATGACAGTCCCCCAGATGACCAGGCCATTCATCCCAACAGGGATCATTCGCAGAATGTAGAAAAGGTCAGACCCCGGATGATCCCTCGAAGGGGCTGAGATGGGAACTCTGGTAGCCTAGAGCGCCGTCATCTCTAAAGCAACAACTCCCTCCTGGAAGGGGGTCTGGGCAGCAAACCACAGCGGCCACCGCGACCAGCAGCTGTATGACACGGGGTGTGAGCCGGTCCTGCATGGGCCTGTCCTGCGGGTTCCCCAAGGCTGGGCCTGAACTGTTTACACTGGTCCAGAGTCCAGCAAGTTCAGGGCCTGAAGAGACCAGGATGAGGTCCTGAGGCTCTCCTCCCCCTTTGCTGGCTTGCCACACAGTCACTGTGGACACTGTTCCACCTTCACCTACATAGCATGAGGCCGACATACCGTCCTCGCTGTGTCCAGGAATCTGAATCAACTCCTGTTCTCTCTTATTGTGACCTCAGAAAAGAACGCTTTGTGAGAAGGGCCAGAAACCTTCTCTTTGATGTCCCCTCTTTCTTCTCCCCCAAACCTGTAACTCTGCTGTGTTTACCACACAGTGGACAGTCAGGTGTCTTCACCGGGTTGTGTAGGTGGGGGAACAACTTTCTGTATTTCATTGTTACCTGTTTGCCAGGACTGTTGTCTCAAGGAATCTGAAAAATATCTCCCTTTGTTGCAAAAAGGATTTGGGTACCTTGACCCAGTAGTAAATATTTTTTCTAAGTGTTTCTAAAGCAACTGTCCCAAGTAAGAAATTATAGCCCCAAACATATCAGAGCTTGTTATTTTCCCAAATCTCATTGAAGCATTAAAGCAAAATGGAATTTTCCTACTGTTTCCCGGTCTGCTCTCATCCTGACAGAATTAAGATGTCATTAATTTCTAAAAACCTAATCTGATTTATTATAACTTTGTACTATATTACAGATATATAAATTAATTGCCCTTAAATGTCAAACACTAAGGAAGCTGCTACTATTTTAGTTGTGTGGGATTATCTTTCCTGTCTTTCATTCAGCTTTTTATTCATCTCATAAACATTTAGTGAAAACTTATTGTGTGTCAAGGGTTGTTTTTAACAGGATTTACAGCTCAAAAATCTTCTGGTTTTGGTTTGAAAGTTTGAGAACTATAAAAGGAAAGACGGAAAGTAATAAACGGTATAAAAATAGTCTGGCACTTATTAACTATTACCCAATTTCTTAAACACACTAACTAGGTGGTCCATGTGTTATCCTTACGATGAGGAAGCTTACAGTCTAATCGGGAGAGAAGACTGACGCATATAAAACAAAATCAAAGTAACAAGGCACCATAATCAGTTGCTAAATGTCATGGTAGGGTGTGAATGATGGTAGAATTCAGAAAACCGAAAGGGGGCAGGGTGGATAGGAGCTGGTCGGAGAGACTGCAGGGAAGAAGAATCTAGAGTAGCACAGAAGGGTTGGGGTTCAGAGGGACGAGAGCTGCAATAAGAGAGGCACAGAGTGTGCGCAAAGGGGAGAACAGCAGAGGGTTGTTGTTGACGAGAACTTACTACCTACTAACGTCCCCCTAAGAATGCCGAGTGCTGAAAACATCCAACACCTCATCCTACTTTCAAGATTCTCTGGGGAGTGGAAGAGGCAAATGTTTTTACTGTTTTACCACTAAGCTTATTTGACTTCTTGGTTACCGCCGGGGCTGATTCCGACTACCAACTGGTAACACAGGAGAGTCCATTGCGATGGTTCTCAGATCACGGCCAGAGGATGGAAAGCTCTGCACTGTGTGGTGTGTGGACAGGGACAAATTGTTTACTCCCTGCGAGCCCCGCTTTTCTTATCTAGGAATGGAATGGGAGCCTTATCTATCTTACTGGGTTGCTGTGGCTACACAATTACATTGACAAATGTGAAAATGGTACAAATATCCGTTAGTATTTTCCTTATCCTCTCCACTAAACCACAGCTTTAGCTCATGGATTTAGATTCTTCTCACTAAAAGGTTAAGTGTATTCAGCACTGTTTTCTGCATTAGAAGTAGCGATCATCACATTGCCGTGAAATTTAGTTAGTAAGGACCACCTCGCCTTTGTTCACTAATCAGCCTAGAACGGAGAAGCGGGACATGTCTCACACCCTGTAGTGTGGGCGACTGTGTCATGCGCAGTCATCGTTAATATTTAGTGACACACAGGGACGGAAGCAATGCGCCTGTGGGTCGGATGTAAAACAGATTTGTTTCTGTGGGTTGTCGTCAGAGAGAATTGAAAGGCACTGCTCAGTGATACAGCACAGGAAGTACAAAGCACTCAGGCTTCGTTTTTCAAACCCTTGAGTTAAACTAACCAAGAAGACACATTTCAGAGGCAGGCTCTGGACAGGACGTAGACCGTGAAGAAAGGGGGCAGGGTGCTACATACTCCGCATTTTTTCCTTAGGTCTGTTGCCGACACTCAGATTCTCTCTTCACTTCTACTAACCAGTGTGGAAAGGAAACTGTTTTTTCCACTAAAATCTACATGGCCAGAACCTCACCATACCCTCCTCTTTCTGGCAGATTCTAAGTTGCTTATCTTGGAGAACTAACTCTCAGTGTTGTGGGATCAAAAAATAAAATGCAGTGTGTGTAGAAATCCGCATTTTCACTGTAGGTCCAGGGAGGAGACTGGCAGCATGTGGAATGCATTTAGCTGGAGAGCGTGTAATGATGCCTCTGTCTACAAAGGGTTCCACAGATTAGAGAAACCAGCCAAGGGGGGTGAAGGACCAGAGCGAGCAGTACCTGAAGGCCTTTACTGCCCCTGTGCCAGAAAGGGCAAGAGGCAGAAACAGCATTCCAGATCCCGGGCGGGCTTCCAGGTCCTTGTTTGGGTTCCAGATCTCTGCTTTGGCTCTAGATCCCGGCAGGGCTCTGGGCAGTGAGAGAGAGGCCATGTGGCTGGGGAAAGGCCTTTAAATTATTTTCGATGCAAGTAACCGAACACCCCATTAACAGTGACTGAAGCCATATGGCCATTTACTGCTCACTTAAATTTAGAAGTAAGTGGTCTCAGGCTCCGTGAGGCAGCTTAAGGATGTCATCGAGATCTCTGGCCTTTCCTGGAGGTCCGCTCCACCCCTGGTGTGTCAGCTTTTTGGCTTTGTGCTTGTCACTGCATGCTGGCCAGATGGCAGCTAAAACGCCAGCCTTCACATACATATTCAAGGCATGAAGATGAAGAGGGAGCGGTGCCAGCAAGCCCTTCTCTTGCAGCTGTGCCTCTTGCTAAGGCGTCTGAAGGTTTTCCAGAAGCCCTCAGCCAACCTCCATGAAGTAAGTCTCTTTCGTCAGAACTCTCACCTGCCATTCCCATTGCAAAGGATATTGGGAGGGTGAGCATCTCACAAAGGAGAATGGTTTTGACTGATTTCAGCCAATCCTGATCTCACCACGGGTGGGGCACCTGGGTTCCTGGCTGACGGGTAGCCGCCACCCAACAGTGTCCACCCATGGGAACTTCTCAGAAAAGCCTGAGGTGAAGAACAACGTGTCCCACTGACTTCATGGGCACAGCAGGGTGCGGGTCACAGGTCCAGAGCAGGGTATAAATCAGTAAGGAGACAGGAGGAGGGCACAGATTGGCCAAGTTTGTTTCCACTCCTCTGGGAACAGTCATGTTTTGCTTTCTCGAGGTTCATCTTTCTCAGATACCATGTGAAATCTCACCCCACTTTTGTTGAGCCCAAACCATCGTTCAACATCTGTGTTCCCTGTCATTTGGCACAGTGCTCAAGAAGGGGGAAGCATGGTGCAGTGACTAAGGAAAACCTTGGGAGATGAATGGACTTGGTGGCTGCCACTGAACTACAAACACGGCTTCAAAGAATAAACCAGGAGGCCTGAGAGGCGCTGGACGGCCAGGCTCCCAGGCAGCCCTGGCATGGCAGGAAGCAGAATGTTGCGTGTGATAGGAGTTACTCTCCTCTTATTCACGTAAGAAATCTCTAAAGGAAGAAGACCAGACAGGAATCAGAGTACAGAGGAAACATGAGGATGGCACGTCCAAGGGGAAAATGAAAGAGAGGAAGAAAATGTAAGAGAGGAAGTTCTAGATGCAGAGACAGTTGTGCTCTTCCAGCTGCAGGGGGTCCTCCTAGGCAAGCTCTCCGTTGGCAGTCAGTTCAGCCTGAGCCCGAGCCCCTCTAAGTCTGTGACTCACTCCTTATGGCAAAGCTTGCCAGCCTCCTGACTCCGTGGGTGCACTTCAGTCTTAGCAGAGGGAACAAAGCCGAGGGCCCGTGCTCTAAAGTTGTGGAGCCCTGGGGTCTCTCCGGCAGCTCGTTCATGGCTCTCCGGTAGGAAGCACTGCTTCTTCTCAAGCTGCTGTGACCCTGCGAGATGCAGGGTCTGGCTGCCGGGTCGGCCTGGGCGTTCTGAGACACAGACCTGCTAAGAGATTTGTTCGGAGATTAGATGTGCAAAATATTTATTGGAGGAAATGCTGGGGAGAGAAAGATGGGGAAGGAGCAAGAGGAGACTGGGAGAGCTGTCAGATGATACTGCAGGTCTGACCCCAGTGAAGAAGGAAAGAACCCAAAGGGAGGAAGGAAAAAAGGGAGGGAGAGAAGGAGCAGGTGGCTTTAATGTGCCCACACCAGGTGCGAACAGACACAGCCTCACCTTACAAATGGGTGAACTGACTTCAGACTAGACCCACCACTGTCGGTACCGAGTTTTAATATGTGTTAGATTTTTAAAATCCTTTTCCTTATCTTTTCAGAAATAAAAAAATACAATAAGAAGGAACACGATGTGTTTCTGATAGGCTGACATCTCAGAGCTTCATTTCAAAGTTTATTTGGAGGACCATTTTTATTTAATATGGACCTTTTTCCCCTGGACAAGGAACATTTTATTGATGGCGTTTTCTTTTCCTCGCAGAAACTCCAGTTATATAATAGATAGGCAGATTTTTCATTAAGGCAAGAACTGCACTTTTCCCATTGTAGTACCTTGAGACTCCATTTTGGGAATGGGTCTCATCCTAAATTTGGTGTCATTATGGCTAGTTTACTACCTCAAACATTGCTTGTAGTAGAAAACTTGAAAAGATACACGCCAGCCAGCCTCCACCCAGAACGAGAGGCCAGGCACATTCTTGTCAAAGAGCAGAAATGATTGGTACCCACCCAGCCTCTGTAGTGGCGTATGTCACTAAGTCGCTCCCACACGCAAGTGCTGAGGACATCATCCATGTGGGACCAGAAATGTAAAAATCAGTGTCGATAGCTTATCTGCCAGAGAGACAGTAGGCGGACTGAAAATCATGCAAGTTAGGTATTAGAGTATTTAATTTCCAAAAAGGAAGGCTGGAATACATACCTACAGAGTTAGCTCTTCTGCCTCTGAGGCCCATTACAAGAAAGCTTTGGAGCAAAGACATTAGTCTGGCCTTTCCATGATGTTACTTTACGTACAACCTACAGAAACTCAATGACATGGGCATTTCACTTTGGGAATATGAGCCGTGTCGCTGATTGGAGCTGTAGTTACGGGTATCATGTTGCTCGTAAATGCTCTGCCAGCAGCCTGTTGGGAAGGCCGTTTCATCTTGTTGTAAGATTAACGGTGTTCACATCAATTTTTACTCCCATGGAACACTGGGATTGGAAAACGTACAACTGTACTTTGATTCCTTTATAAGACACAGCCCCATAGATAAAGCTAAAACTCTTTTCCGGCATTTTGATCTTTAGAAATGTTTTTTTAAAAAAGTTCCTTGGATAGAGGCCAAGCATGTAGAGTGTAATGGCTTTAACCCCAGTGTGGTGGCAGGTGGCGATTCCGTCAGCAGTATTAACTGATGGGAATGAGGGCGGGAGGCGGAAAGACCAGACTGAGGATTGAATTTGCCCAGGGCTGGGTTCAGGCCTCTGAACCAGGACATCTCTGAGGTCGAATGATTATCACTAATACATTTCTGGTGTTAACTTACTGGGTGGTGGCGGTGGTGTTTGTTTACTCTTTTAGATTTTTAATAGTATTATGAAACTTTGGGCTGTTCAAAGTAATTTCAGCTCAAGCCGTTTGATTGAATAAAGCTTTAGGAAGCTTTTTACCCTTCCTGGGTTAAATTAGCACTCAGACTTGAGATCTGTGCCTTCTGGGGGGACCTCCATGAGACTTCAAGGTCCCAGGCCTCACAAACATCGCTGTGAGTGCTAATGGCCCGAAATTCTCAGTCACCCAGCATGCGAGGCAGCCCCTTAAGTGTCCCGCAGGATGTGTGTGAGACTGGGACCGAGACCTTCTGCGGATCCAGCCTCATGTGCTCAGAAACACAGGGAATCATTTCCAAGTTGCTCTTGTAGCTGAGAAATTATTCCCTTTTCTAGTTATTTCATATGGAGCTGTTTCAAAGTCAAAATCAGTGGGGGACATTATCTATGACCAAGACCCCTTGCGTTTCTCCTTCTCTAACTCCTACCTCGCCATCCTCCAGGGTCCACTCCAAGTCCTACTTCATCCTTAGAGGTTTCAGTGACCGAAGCGCTGACCTAGTTAGTGGAGCTCATCAGGTGGCGTGTCAGGGAGGCGTTCTAATGACGCTTCGTTTGTCCCGCCTCATCACTACTGTGGTTGCTCTGGGCGTGGGTTCCTACCCGACTCCTCCGGTTAAGCTGTAATCTGCTTGAGTTTGGGGATTTACCTTGAACTTTTACTTCTCACAACCTTTGCCTCTCATATTGCTTAATCTGTGTTTGATAACTGGTCAGACTCATAATTGCTACTTGATACACATTTTACCAAGTATATCTTGATAACAATCGGTACCAGGCCTCAGTATGGAAAGCTATGTAATTTGTAGGCATCATTTTCAAAACAAGAAATATTACTTGTGAATTATTTCAGGTATTTGATTTTAACATTATCTTGATTTTAACATAAGATAATTTCATTATCTTGAAGACATGAAATTGCCTTAAAAACAGCTGCTTGAAATTGGGAAAAAAAAAGGAAATGAATGAACGGGTGAGTGAGTGATGTACCTAAACGCCACAGAAAGTGGAAATTACTTTTTAAAAAGGTGAACCTAGTCTGCTTATCTTCTCTAGTTGATCTTCACTGGGGCAGAGGGTTGAGAAGAACTGGGTATTTGTAATGGACAAATATTCCGAATTCTCGGCTTAGTAAAGTTAGGGACATTAGGAAACAGAGATAGCTGGTTGGAAAATAAATTGGCATTGCAAAGTGGAAATGGTTCAGCCAAGTGCAAATTCTGCAGGCCAAATAGAATTTCTGCAGGTCTAATGACTCTTGAAAACCACTTGTACCCTGGCCCAAAGGATGTCTTTTTGCATGTCTATTGTTAAGCAGTCAGTAAGCTGTGTTTGGGGCCCAGACCAAATGCTGGCCTTTCATTTCTCAAATTACAGCCTCGTGGTCCTGGCTCAGACATTCCTCCATACACAATTTAGAAATTAGAGCGTAAACATAGAATGAGCGTGTAACTGTGCCTGGTGTGCTCCAGAAAAAAATGTGAGCTTTCTTCCCATTGGACGTCTCTTGATTACCTCATCCCAGCTGTGACACAGTTCTCATCTGAGTGTTGCAGAAGAGAAAGAAGCCCCTTTTAGAAGCTTAATTTTCAGGACTCACTGAGAAGGTATTTTTCGGAGTCCATAAGAAATTCAGGGATTATGCCTGATGTTTGAGAAGTGGGAAAGGAAACAGGGAGGAAAAACCACCTGGCCAGTGTGCTTCTCAGACTTAATGGTGCATGGGAATTACTTGGGGAACTTGGTAGAGGCAGGTTCTTATTCTGAAGGTCTGGGTGGGGCCTGACAGTCTGCATTTCTGAAGCCCCCGGGTGATGCCGCTTCTGCCCGCAGACCACACAACTTAGAGCAGCAAGCTCTATAGGATGTAATGTGCCTTTTCCAGGAATACACAGTACTACTCTACTCTAGGTTGCAATTCTAAGGAGATCATGACTGAAAAAATGCTGTCTTTCAATACTTCTGAGTCATTTAGTAAGAATGGAAGGTGAACACTAGCCACTCAACATATCCAGTGTGGCCCAAGTATGTGTTGTTGCATTAATTTGAGTTTTGTTCCAACCCTCATTCCAAAAGGCAGCCCAGTGTTCTCATTCTCTTGGCTCCAGCGCATTTGCAGGTCTAGAACCAAACTTCTCTTCCTAAGGATGCTTGTTTACAAATATTGGGGAAGGAGGTGAGCATCTTTGGAGTTAAGGGAAGTTGGGACTTAAGGAAAAGAAACTGAAAGACAATGGATATTTATTTTCTGGGGGAAGGAGGTATTCCTCTCTGTGTGAGATTTCCAAAGACCCCCCACAACCCAGGAGTGGGAAGTAGAGCTATTTCTTACAGAAAGATCTGAAACGGAGTATCCCACCAACTTGGTAAGAGTTGGGGAGGCTCAGCATCAGACTCCAATCAGTTTTACAGAAGTACAGCTGCATGGCATTCTCTGCACTGATAGACGACTTTGCAGAAAATTCATACCTGCCTCACAAGAAATCCACATCTGTAGAGTTTACAAGAACATGCTCTTAACGTTGTTTTCAAAACTCCACAGCAAAACAAAAGAAATGCTAAAGGGAAAATAAGTATATTTTTGTGCTCACACACTGATGTGCAGCTGTTAACTGAGAAATGAGTGGAGGAGGCATAAATGAGCCACCATGCAAACCTGAGCCTTTCATCGTTAGTAGCGTGCACTCAGTAAGTATATAATCCTGACATGCACTTGGGTTAATACACTGCATTTTCCAGAAACCGTGACTGAGGTCCATAGGTGGATATTTAAGTGTCTAAGATTTTGGTTATTTTCCAAATTCATTTCCTAGTTTTCATCATCATAATCTCATTTCTTTGCTCCCTGGAGATACTGAATTACTTTTCAAAAGCCACCAGACATGCATTATTTTGGGCACTTTTAATAACGAGATCGATACTGTTGAGACCCTGCCATAGAGGATTCGGCCATGCAGCAGGGGCATCTGAGTGTGTTTCCTTAGCACTTTGAGTAGTGACAGTCCTACAGCAGGTGCAGTGAGTCTTTGGTGTTAATAAAGATAGCCTGAAATATTATAATTTCAATCAAATATTGTATTTTGGTTTTAATTCCTAAATGTTTTGCCAGAGGGTCTTTGACCAGTGGTTCCTGCTAAGAGGAAGCCCTGCTTTCAAATACACAGATTGTCCTACCGAGTGAAAGTGTCTGAGATCCTCTAGCACCTTGCCACCATGGCGTTAGGAAAGGAGAATCTGACATCGCCCCCTCTGCAGTTGAGGTGGGGAACATTTAAAAAAATGTTTAATATTTTATTTTTATTTTTCAACAAGTTAAAAGTGTTCGACGCAAGCATTTTGTGTTCGCTTTGGCACCCTTCTGGGTTTGCCGTTTCAGCTGATGCAGGTGGACGATCACTTCTGTTTGTTGCCACTAATGGTCCTGAGGGTGAGCGTCCTGCCCAAGGGAGGAAAGCAAGAGGGGTGGTGCCGCGGAGACTCAGTGGGACACGTGGAGAAGGAAACTTTTACACAGAGGTCGGGTCACGCGGAGAAAGCCTTATTGTGTCAAGGTCTTCTGAGCAGCCGGGAGCGACAGAGAAATCTGGCTATGATCTCCACGTTGTCAGAGGTCACTCCTGGGCCACTGCAGGAGCCCCTTGGATGTGCCAGTCCCTCGGGCCACAGCTGAAGAGTCCCGAGTCCTGAAACACCCTCTGGTCCTGCCACGCTCTGTCTCAGGGGTGAGACACTGCCCGAAGCTTCAGGTCTGTGCTCTGAGGCCGACTGGCTCCACAGCACACATCCAGCCTTTCTACCCTCCCCCGCCAGGCACACCCCGGTCACAGCCAGGCCTGTCCCCGGCAATGCCCCTGCAAGCCAGTCTTGCCCCTCTGGCATTGCCCTGGGGCTGGTTACTTGCCTCCTGGGCCCATTGATCTGCATCCTCCCTTCCACAAGCCTGGACATCAATTGCAGCCCCATCACGCCCATGAAAATGGTCCTGACTGCACCCAGCCCCCACTCCCCGGCTCCTTGTGCATGGATGAGTGCCACCATGGCCCTCAGGAGCCAAGGGCAGCGTCCTTCAGTGGTGTTTTCTTAGAGCCCGGAACCTGGCCCAGTCAGGGCTCACTCAGTGTGTCGCCGGAAGTGATCAGGTGCAAGCAGCTTCTCCCCTCAGTGTTTCTCATGAGAAGTGGGTCTATAGAGAAGATATTCTGAGACCCTACAGACATAGCTTCCGCTTACCTTCGTATATGCCACCGGGTATGAACAATAAAGACATTTTTGTGGCCAAGCTCAAGAAACACAGGAGATTACCTGCTAAAACTACACTCTATACGTAGACATTTTTTAAATAAATATATACTTATTGGATTTTAATTAAAGAAAGTTATATGGCTATAAATCTTAATATAGCTAAAATGCACCTTGTTTGTGCCAGTCTACAGTAAGGATGGATGGAGACCAATGTAAGTTATTTCCTGGAAGCTATTGGATAGAGTCTAATTATTGGAAATAAGTATTACAAATAGGCCACATTCAGAGTGACCTCAAGGATGTTTATGGAAGTCTCGTTGTCCTCTCACACTCTCTGGCATCTTGTTTATAACATACACTCAAGTCACATTTTCCTGTTTTGAGAGATCAGCCTAATGATAGTGTCTGTCTCCAAATAGTCTGCATTTCATCTTCCTCCTCAGCAATCTTTTTGAGAAAAATTACTGTTGGAGAACTTCAGTGCCTAGTTCCAGGGGACAAGTAAAATGTCAAGAAAAGGTCAGAATGAAGCCAATTACCAGGAAGGTTTCACGAAGGAGGGGTGTTCTCCTGGGAGATTTTGCTTAGGGAGGGAAGGGTGGAAATTTTCCGCAGAAGAAGATGAAGAGGAAAAGACTAAGGAGACGGAAAAGAGGACCCAGGCCGAGAATCCTAAGGAACGGGGTCTTGTCTACGCTGTGAGTTCACGGGAACGAGCTGTGGAAAGGAGTTGGAGGAATAAAGCAGCGCCCTCTGGAGGAATGATTTGAATGCTGGGCTGAAGAATGTGGACTTCATCCAGCAAGCGACAGGGTGCCATTGGGGCCCATAAGCAGGGGTGTGGCAAAAGGAAAAGGTATTTGGGACAATGACTCCAACAGGAGCGCAGAGAATGGCCCGGCATCCTGAGCGGGGGAAGAGGAAGGTATGGACGTCGTAGGCAGGGACGGGAAGAGGGGAAGAGCCTGAGAAACATTTGCTGTGAAGCAGCAGCCGGCCATGTGTTCTCACAAGTAGTAGGAAAAGGGCGCATCTCAGGCAGGCCCAGAAATTAAGTCTTTAAGGCCAGGAAACAGTGCCAGTGCCGGGGATGGGGAAGGGTGTTCGCTGCTCTCGGTTGCCGACCATTTGCCCTCAGAGCTTCTGCCTACTTTCACCGCCTTTATGCTCAGCTAATAAGCAAATTAGCAACCCTTTATTTGTTGCTGATTTAAAAAAACTGTCCCCTGGCTGGTGTGGCTCAGTGGATTGAGTGCCTGCCTGTAAACCAAAGGGCCACCAGTTTGATTCCCAGTCAGGGCATGTGCCTGGGTTGCAGGCCAGGTCCCCAGTAGGGGGCGCATGAGAGGCAACCACACACTGATGTTTCTCTTCCTCTCTTTCTCCCTCACTTCCCCTCTGGCTAAAAATAAATAAATAAAATCTTTTTTAAAAAGAGAATTGTCAGAGGCATTCCACGGTTTTTTAAATTTTTTTATGCATTGATTTCAGATGTGTAGCTTAGTGGTTAGACAATTGTACACTTTACAGAGTGGCCCCTCGATATTTCCAGTACCCACCTGGCACCACACGTAGTTATCACACTGCTATTGACTATATTTCATATGCTTTACTTTTTTCCCCGAGACTATTCTATAGCTACCAATTTGTGCTTCTTAGTCCCTTCACCTTTTTCACCCATCCCCCAAGCGCCCTCCAGTTCTGTCTCTGTATCTATGAGTCTGTTTCAATTCTGTTTGCTCATTTATTTTGTTCTTTAGAGTGAAATCATATGGTGTTTGTCTTTCTCTGGATAAAAAAGCTGTGGTACATATACATGTGATGGAATATTACTTGGCCATAACAAATAATGGAAACCTACCATTTGCAACAACATGCATGGACATAGAGGGCGTTATGCTCAGTGAAGTAAGTCAGGGTTTCTTGAACTTCAGAAGAGGAAGAGAGTAACCCTCCATCCCATTGTACTTACTTGTGGAACTGGGATTGGGTCACCTTCCCTTGCTCATCAGCTGCTTGGAGTGCAGTGGTTACCTGGACAGAATCAAGATTTTGTCAGGAAAGAGGGAAGGGAAGCAGGCTGAGTAGGCAACCAGCCACATTTACTACATGAGGGAGCTTGGTGGCCATTATAAGGGGTTTGAACTCTGCTCTGATTGTACAGGAAGCACTGGAGAATTTTAGATTGTGAAGTAACATGATCTGATTTATGCATTAAAAGGTCACTTTGTTTGATGCTTCCCTAGTTCATTGAAGGGGCACACAAGCAGAAATGGAAAGATTAGTTAGGAAGCTATTCGAGAGTCCAGGCAAGACATGCTGGGAGCTTGGGCTGTAATAATAGCCAAGGAGATGGAGAGAAGGGAATTGAGATGGAGCTGACCTCCTTGTTCATGATTTTAAGGTGAGGGCAGGAGTTAGGGAAAGTGAAGATACAAGATGACCTATAGGTCTGGGGCTTAAACACCAGGGTGGATGGGGAAATCATGTACAGGAATAGTGAAGAGTTGAGAAGGAACAGGTTTGGTCAGAGATTCCTCGAGTGTGTTTGGATGGAGACACCTACTGGATACATGGCGTGGTCTGCAGTTCGGTTGGAAGGCTCAGTCTGCAGGTGGAAATGTGGACCCATCAGCCTACAGATGATGTTTAAAGCCATGAGACTTGATGAGCTTCCCCTTGCATGGCAACAAAAAGTGGAGCAAGGTGTCTGGGGAAGGGAAGAGTCCGTGACTCTTCAACGTGTAGGGGTCACGCAGAGGAAGAGAAACCAACAAAGGGGACCAAGAAAGAACAGCTGGCGAAGTGAGAGGGAAACCAGGGAAACCAGGGAAACTGGGCATCATGGACGTGAGGCAGACCGCATCCTAAAAGGCAGGGGTCTGCTGGGTCAAGTGCATCTTCTAAGTGAGTAATATGGGAAAGGAAAAGTGGCCAGTGTGGCTGTAATAAGAGCAGATTTCATGGCGGGGAGGGGTCAGAAGCACAGCTGAAATGGATTCAGAAGAGAAGAAACCAGAAAGCGGAGTCAGCATGCAGGAAGGTTTCAAAGATCCAGGAACAGCAGAGAAGATTCTGGGAGCATAATTCCTAAGAAACCAAAAATAGACCATACTTTCCAGATGAGTTTCTTAATTGCTTTTTTTTTAATGTTATTCTTGAGAAAGAGAAATGTCCAATTAACCAGAACCTATTGTGGTTTTCATCTGAAATGACGTTGGTGGCCCAACAATTTCTGGCTTCTCTAGATCCCTTGCCTCTCCATGCTCCTCTGTTAGAAGGAAACTGGGCAACTCAGAGTTTCCAGTTCAGGGCAGGGGCTCGCAGCTGGCAAGGCTCCGCTGGGGACCGAAATGTTCACACATATTCTTTTGGTTGCTCTTCAGTTGCTCTCAGCTGATGCTAGGAAAAATACATAGGTTGCGTTTACTGCAAATCCTAAACTTGACCTCTATGAAGTCTCTTATCTTCCTTTGCCCCGTTTACCCAAAGGTGCCTTTCTCGGCCTCTTAAACACACATCTGCCAGAAAGCAGAGCAGGGCAGCAGTGGTGTGGGAGCCCCGCCCCTTTCCCTCCCCCTCACCTCCTGGCCCCAGCACAATAAAAACTCTGTGCAGAACTTGGCTGGCTGCTGCTTTTCCCACATTCGATCAGGGAACACTTAAAGCCATACAGTGTCCCTGTCCCTCCAGAAAGCCCGTGGGCAGGGTGCCTTTCGGACTGACACAAGGACATACTGTCCCAGGCATCTGTGGCCAGGGCACTGGCCACATATGGATTATCAATAAGGCTTTTGACTCTTTTTCTTTATGTTGTATCATCATCATGGTAAACGTAATCCAAGCCAGGAAACAGAACTTACATTCTACACTGTAAGACTTTGCCTGCTCTAGAGCTACCAAGAAATATAGCTCCTTTTCAACTTAAACATACTCCTTCCAGAGAAATGTCATACTTTTTTTTCCACACCTGGGATAATTTTCTATTTTAAATGGATGCTGTGTGATTGGATTGACTGTTTTGACTGTAACTTTCATTGTCCATCTTGGAAACTCTAACGGTAGATTTAGAGTTAAGATTCTGCACCCATAAAGGTTGCTTCTCGCTGGAGCCAACAACTACAGAAGGCACACAAAAAGGACAGAGTTTAACAAAATAAGCATCAGGCCCCTTGCTGCCAGGGGACGTGCCTATGGTGGCTTGTCACCTTATCCATCTCCGTGCACCGTTGGGTAGAGCTGCCATTTTCCACTGCAAAACAGTTTTTGGAGCTGCTGCCGTGTAAGCCACAAAGCAGAGTTTCAACCATTTCTTTCCAAAACTGGCCTTCAGAAAATGAACTGAAAAATTTCGAGTCAGGCGTCTGCGAGAAGCTGTGTCAAAGTCTTGTTTCCTTTTATTGTGTACAGCTTTGGCAGGTATTGTCTGTGAAATGCACGCGGCCTTCCCCTGAGACTCTTCGTTAACTAACAAACCCGACGTCTGGCAACCTGAGCAAAAGACGAGGCTGTTAGTCCAACAGGCCAGACGAGCCATCACGCCACCAACAGTCATTGGGGGCCTGCCATGCACGGGGCCAGGAAGAATCGGACATGGTGCCTGCTTTCAAGGCACTTGTAATCTAATCGTGGGGGCAACACTGTAAACACGAAATAATGCAAAACACAGCACAGGATGTTTGTAACTATCAGCTGAGTGGCATTATAATGAATGCCACTAATTGAGAAGCAATCACACTCATAAACACCCTGTGTCAAACGTTCTGTTAAGCACTTCGCGTACCTTATGTTACTTTCTGAACCGTCATCCCTACTCTGAGGTGGGAATTTAACATCTGATCTTCTCCCCATCTGGACAAAGCAGAAAGGATGCAGTGGGTGAGCAGGGACCTAGACTCAGAAATGCGCTGGATGGCTGGCACATGCATTGGTGTGGGGCGAAGGACCCATTTAGGGGAGTCAGGAGCAATGGATTTTGGGGTCTGTGTTAGTCTCTTCGCTGTCATACCCCACGGTCTGGCCTGGGGCCTGCCACGAAGAGAGTGCTCAGCCAATATGCCTTTAACAGACATGGCCCTCTGGTTAGTTTCTATGATCTAGACCAAGTCCAGTGCAATAACAGTAGCTAGGGAGTTAAAACCATGCACCAGACAGCCTCAGGACCCGATACCAACATCTCCCAATTCCCAACCCTGTGTTACAGTCCAGGATTCGGGTGGCAAGGACACACCCCAACAGGGCAGGTCTGCCAGCAATAGTGGCCCCGACTCCTTGAGGTCCCTCTCAAGGAGATGAACAGTTTCCAGGTCCTTTCCCAAGCCTGTAAGACAGTGACAGATCTGACCGTGGCACCTCTGCCACCTCAGATCCTTCTTCTGTCCTCTCCCTCCCTCTGCTCGGGCCACACCGGCCTCCTCCTTATTCCTCAGACCCGTCTCCCAGCCTGTGTTTTCCGTGCTGCTCTCAGGTCTGTACTGGCCACTCGCCCACATCTCACTACGCCGCTCTGCGCCCCAGCGTCCCCTCTTTGCTTATCTCTTTTCCGTACCCACACACACGCTGGGATGCGGGCCCAGGAGGGCAGGACTCCACCCGCTCTCCTCACCACCGTGTCCCCAGCATCCAGGACAGCATCTGGCACATGGGAACTGCTCCCCCACTGCAGCTCTGACTGATAACCACTTTCTCTAGCTCTCAAACACTGACACCGAAAGAACAGGATTTCGTTCGAGATGTTGCATGGAAATTGGTGAGTGGAGCTTGGAAACGAGGCAGAGTGGCAGGAGCCCAGGCCAACCTGCTTATAAAAGATGCCTTTGCCCAGAGCGGGAAGAGCACACCTTAAAACCTCTGGCAAAGTATGTGCTTTCTTAGGACACTTTTTACGTGCTCCGCTTCTGAAATACTGCCTGGACTCCTCAAGAGGATTCATGATTTGCCAAAACAGCCAATTCGCGCGACTTGCAAGTCCACTACCAGCCGCAGCCTAGTAAACAGGCAGCAAGCCTTGTGCACCTTGACATTGGCGGAGTGGCTCTCTGCTGTGGCCAGAGCCAGGCAAGTGCCTCCATCCAGGTGGGAGGAAGGGAGGTGAGGAAATGAAACAATCTTATTTTCATGATTTCTTTCCTTCACCAAACACTTTTTAACTGCCATGAAAATGCATTGAAATGTGCTGACTTTGCCTCACGTTTGAGCCTTCATGGTCCCAGGAGAATGCTTGTCATGGGGTCTAATGATGCACTGTATGTAGAATCTTCTTCTGTGCAAGTGGGGAGTCAAAAGGCCTCAAAATGATAAATTCAAAATACTAAGTAAAAAACATGATGCCCACAACTCTTCTTGCAAGACTTCTGAGTGAGGTGGCAGCCATTGTATCTAGACTGGGCTGATACTTGGCGGATCCAGAGGGGAAGGAAACATGGTTCTTGTCTTCAGACTTCAAGTTTATCTTCATTGGTAAATCAGGTAGCTCAGGCACTAGGCAAGGAGTCACGTGTAGCATGGTCCAGGTATTAAGAACAAAGGGTCATAAAATCACAAAGGCTGGAGAGAGGGATTTCTTCACGGAGAAGACACTGCAGCTGGTCTTGAGGGTGGGGGCCGCGTGGGGTTCGCACAGGCTTCCATGACAGAGGGCCTCAATTTGTAGTGTTTGCTGATTTCAGTGGTGTAAATATTCCCACCATGGCTGCTTTCAAGTTAATGGCATCGGGCCACTGAACACAGAGTTGGAAAGAGTTGCCAGCTCCCAGCATTCTGTCTGTGAGTCACCATCTGAGCACTGGACTGTTAAATCCGTCTGACTCTATTGCTTTAATGAGTGAGTTCACGGATATTAAAAACACCTAAGACAGCACTGTAATGGAAGAGACCGTTCTATCCCCCCCACATGTCAGCCTGACCTTTCACTAATCCGTTTCTCCGGTCTCGGTCCCGTGCCCCTGACTGGCCTACCTAGTACCCACGTCAGCTCAGCCCCCCTGTGATGCTGGTTGTTGCTCCTAGCATGGCTGTGGTTCTTTGGGGCGCTCACCAGCACATGGCACAGAGCGCTGGCTCGCGGCCCATTGCCCAGCGTCGACACCTTTGCTCTTCTCTGTAATGAAAAGCAGTTTCGGGTGTGCTCACTGGGCAGCGTTACCACTGTTCTGGTGGTAATTGGAAGGGGAAGCTCTGTGGAAGGAAGATGCAGGCCAGTGGAGACCCAGCATTCATTATTAACTGCTCTTTTTAGTGCTCAGAAAAGCCCAAGAAACCCACCACCAGTGTGTTCTCCTTGGGTCGCTTACCTTTGACCGGCCCTATCAAAGGGCTACATATGCAAAGCCCAGCTCCAGGATCGGCCTTTAACTGCGAGCAGATGTCTGCGGTGTGTGTATAATAAACTCATGTCAGGAGGATTTTTTGTAAAAAAATTCCCCAGAGAGAGCACTGCCAGACAAGAAGGGAATATGCGAAACCTGTAGTTATTAGGAAATTTCCACCTTTGTCCCACTAAGCCAGAGAAAGCCCCGTGAGAAAAGAGGGGGCTTTCTCATTCCACGTTGATTCTCACCACCCGGAGCTCCTCCGCTCCCCAAATGCACTCACAGCAAACACGGCTGCTACGGGGTTTTTTCAACACGTCCTTTTCCTTCTCTCTCTTCTGTGATGCTGGTTTCTCTTCCAAACTTTCTGTATATTGTTTGTAAAGCAGCTTCTTTTAGCCACCAAAGGCGTCTGGAACCACCAGCCTCATTTCATGGTTCCGCCGCCGTCTGTTTAAATTACCTCATGGCACTGGCTCTCAGACTGGCCGTTCAAGTGCAGGAGGAACAGGCTCCTTCGTGGTGCCCTGGGGAGGGGGTGCCGTCTGTCTGAGAGGCCCGAAGATTTTCTGTTCAGATTATCCAGGCTTCTCCAGAGCTGCCAAGGGTCTTAGTACATACGCAGTAATACCCTTTCATTCAGCAGAAACTGTGGTTGGGAATGTAATCCATTGAGCCACAGAAAAGGGACATTCGGGCTTAGAATCATCCCTGCCCTTGGGTCCAGGGCTGGGTGTACCAAAGTGGCTGTGACCATGAAGATGACTGCTGTACGAAGTTACCCAGAGACTGGCTGCCAGGGTGTCACGAGTCTTACCTGGTTCCTCATGATGAGCCCCCGAAGGGGGTCTCTGCCCCAAGCCTCAGCAACCCGGCACTGGCAGTATGACCTCCCAGAAGGTCCAAGGCATTCAAATCAGCCAGTGCTCAGCTGCGCTGAGGGCCAGCTGTGGGCACAGCAGGGCAGCTGGAGAAGCAGACCCTAAAGTTACACAGCGACCCAGAGCTGAGCAAGAAAGTAGAAGGTAGTGAAGAATTTCCCAGCCGTGAAGTGTCGTAAAGTGGACCTGGCTAGGGGAGGGTCCCACATACAGGTCGGCCAAGGCCAGGGGGATTCCGGGTGTGTTGACCTGGGAGAGGGCCTGGAATCCGTACGTGGGACAAATGCTGCAGTAGGTCAGCCGGTCAGGCAGGTGTGGGAAACGGGAGGGCGGAGTCGGAACCCGACTCCAGTTCAGACGTGGCCCCTACCCGGTAATTACTGGGTAGCCTTGGAAGGTCAGTTAACTGGTCTGAGCCTCGGGTCCCGCCACCATGAAGTGGAGCTAATAGTGATGATACCCACTTCAGACTGTTTCTGGGAGGATGAAACGGGAAAGCCCAGAGGAGTGTGCTCAGTACAGTGCCTGGGGGCGTTGTAAGTGACAGTGAACGTGAGGCCTGATCACGTCACACACACGTTTTCTGCCTTCGCCATCAGCCAGCCCCGTCTGAAGGGGTGGTCTGGGACGTGGCATTACTGTGACCGGACGGGGGGCTTGGACTGGACCCTTTCATCAGGGTCAGGCTGGAGGCAGGCAAGTACTTTAAACTGAAAACTCTGGTGATGGTGGCTGTAGCCTAGCAGAGAGGAAGGAGGGAAAGGCAAAAGTGGGCCTGCAATTTAGAGGTTGAAATCCAAGCGGGAAAAATTTCTGGAATGTGGTCAAGGATAAACGAACTTCAAAAAGACAAGAAAATAATCAAGCAAAACTGTGAAATCCGAAGAGAGACAGAATTTGCTGAGAAGAAACTTTTATTTGCTTACCTTTTAGCCCCCAAACCAGTATTTTTTTTTAAGTTTTAATTGATTTTAGAGAGAGAGGAAGGGGCGGGGGAGAGAGAAACGTCGCTTTGCTGTTCCGCCCACCGAGGCACTCACTGGTTGATTCTTGTGTGCGTGCTGGAGACGGAACCCGCAGCCTTGGGACGATGCTCCGACCAACTGAGCTCCCTGGCCAGGACCCAAAGCCAGTGTTTAAACATCTTCAATTCATCTTCATCTGCCCCACTTACTCAGCAAACTTTATTATTTTACTAGGTCCCATGTCCTGTGTTCCTAAGAGGTGTTCTAGAGATTAAAGTAGCCATGCCTGGGACACAGGGAACCCGCTGTGCATCCCCGACATGGGCAGATATGCTGTGGCAGCAGAGCTGTCTGGGCAGACCCAGGGCTGCTGGTGAAGGACATCCGCCCTGCCTGAGGAGGAAGGAAACCTTTCAGGGGACACCCCGCCCCCCAGCTTTACTGAATAAAGCTGACAAAACAGTCTGTGTACAAGGTAATGATTTGACATACGTACACATTGCAAAATGATTGCCACAGTCAGAGGATGTCTTCCAAGAGAGATTTCTTGCCAGCTGACATGTCATCCCCGTGAGCCTAAGCTAACAGTGCTGACAATGGCTGACTGTGACCAGTGCTCACCTGGGGGCAGAGGTCCCGTGAGGCCGTTGGCCTACCTCCCGTCGTCATGTAAAAGTGTTGCCCTATTCAGTGCCTTGCACACTGCCTTGGGCTCGCACCCTGTGTTCGGGGATCCTGAATGGCCTTGCTGCACAGGTGGCCAGACACAATGCTGGCCAGAAGGCGGGTTCCGACTCCGGCTCCTCACTGATGCAGCAGAGAATGCCCCCAACTCCCAGGAGCTGCAGCTGACTGAGGCCCGGCTGACACAGGCAGCTCTGCACCCCTGCCCCACCTACGCCACTTCCCCAGAGTCCCACTGCCCACGCGTGGCCTGCACGGGTAGTGGGGGTCATGCTGGGCTTGGGGCAGCATCCTGTCCTCATCTGTGCAAAGTCCTAAGTGCACAAAGTCTAGTGTGAAGACGCTGTCAAGTGCTCCATGGGGAAAAGGTGCCAAATTCTGACGCCACATCAGGGGAGCAGCTACCATAACGTCAGAACACTAATGATAACAATAAGACTCTCCAACATTTACTAAGGAGTTGCTGTTCTGTATACTGAGTATCCTGCATGTACTAACTGGTTTAAACCTTATGCCTACATACTGTTGCTGTCCCCAGACCAAGGTCCAGATGTATGCTATAGTCAGGAAGCTGAGTACGAGGTTAAACATACATAAGAAAGGTTGGGTTGCAATAAATTCCACTCTCCGATCCCTGTTCTTGGGCAGGTCCAACCTGAGGCACTTTGCTCGGGACATGCAAAGCAGCTGTTCTGTTTGCAGGGTGAAAAGACTGTCCCCAGTGTGCCCCCCACTTCTCCCCATCTGCACACCCTAGAGCAGTGGGACTCCAGCAGATCAGAGCTCCTCCCGTCCGTCCCCAGGCTGCCTTGCCTCAGCACAGCAGCTGCCTGGGCCCCAACTTCCCTTCCTCTTCCTCATTGTTGCCTGCTTATCTCAAGTTCAGCACCCATCTCTAGGGGTCACCCTCCCCAGGAAGCTTGTCCAGACTTGGGAAGGGCACCTGTGTGGCTGACTATTCCTTCCTTTAATGATCCCTGTGCAGAAATTGGGCTCACTGAGGCCAGAGGCTGTGGCCTCCTCATTTTATAACACGGGCATTTAGAAACCCCTCTGCATGTTTGCTTAGTTTTGGTTTTTGATTTTTAGGTTCAATTATTGATGGCTGTCAGTTTCTTGTCATTTTACTGTTTATAGTTTTTGATCTTGTATTTCTTAGATAAGTCCCTTTCACATTTCATATAATAAGGGCTTGATGAATGATGAACTCCTTTAACTGAGAAGTGCTTTATCTGCCCTTCCATTCTAAATGAAAGCTTTGCTGAATAGAGTCATCTTGGATATAGATCCTTGCCTTTCACGACTTCAAATACTTCTTTCCAGCCCCTTTTCGCCCACAAGGTTTCTCTTGAGAAATCGGAGAAATGGAGATGACATGGAGGGTTTTCAGTGGGGAGGGGGAGGGGGAAAGGTACAGGGAATAAGCACAACTGGTAGGTATAAAATAGACAAGGAGAGGTTACGAATAGTATGGGAAACAGAGAAGCCAAAGAACTTACATGTACAACCCATGGACATGAACTAAGTCGGGGGAGGAGGTCATGGAGGGCTGGGGACTGCAGGGTGGAGGGGGGATAGAGGGGAGAAAATCGGGAAAACTGTAATGGCATAATCAATAAAATATACTTAAAAAAAACCCTCTACGAATCTCTGGGGTTGTGGTTCTCTGCTTGTTGTCACTGTGATTCATTTCCCCTCACTGTCACTGCTCAGCATTTCTAGACATTGAGGACAGCTTTGGCACTAATTAGAAATGACAGCTGAGCGTGACACCTCGACGGCAAAGACGGCACAATTTTGTTTATCATGCTTCGCTTTGGTAACCAGTGCCCTCTCAGCTCTGGCCTGAGGCTGTGGTCCCCCCAGGAAGTCAGCCGGTCCTTTCATGTCTTGATTCACCACGGACTGTGGAGGGTGTTGGCTGAGTGAGAAGTTTTGCTTCGCGAAAATGTTACCAAACACTGACACCAGGAAGGGGAAAGCACCAGATGTCTGTCTGCATGCAAAGCAAACTCCCGGTTTGGGAGGAGCCGAGCGGCCAGCGCTCCCCACGCTTTTCCAGGCCTCAGGCCTGCTCTGCGCACTCCCCCCCCCCCCCCCGCCCCCAGGCCTCCTAACTGACCCCCACGTTCCTCTCAGTCGCCCTCCTGGGGAAGCGTGGCAGCCGGGCTGCGCCGAGCCTGGCAACTGGGGCCTGTCCGTCTGCTCAATTTCAAGCTGCAAATTGAGACAAACTTGCTGGGTAATTTTGACCCAGATGACACGTAGGATTGTGTGCCACACCATGACGGACTTGACCGTCCTCTCCCTTTGAGCTTTGAGGCGCACACAGTTGTCAGTGATTCAGGTCGTTCCCGGTTGGAAGTTCTGTACAGTTGCCAAACCTGAACCAAAAATATTTTATGTTTTAGGGTCCAAGTTAAAGTATGCGGTAGTAAAACAGCATGCTCTGATTTTAGCAAGAAGCTGGGGGTGGCGGACGGGTTCCCCACAGTGGCAGTGCTAGAGACTTAGGGTATCCAGGCAGTGAGTGGGCTGGAGGGATCGTCCTAAAATGCAGTTTTCCTTTCTGGTCACATTCAAATCAAGGCATAGTTTATTATCTTTGTGTCATGACTCATTATTGCATTTGGGAGTAAATGAGCTTCTACAAATGAAGCTCATGGTAAAATCTCAATGGAGAATAAAAAAGAAACATTTTCAGAACTAAGAGTCATGTAGAATTTAAAACATTAATTCACTCAAGCCCACAAAGCTTAACTTTACTTGGAAACGAACTCTCACCAATGTGCCCAGCCTGGAAAAACTTACAGGGGTTAGAATTCTGTAGCGTCTAAGGTTCTGTATTATGAATTCCAGGCCTGTGTAGCCAGGCAGGGGGGAGGTATGGAAAAGCACGTGGAAACGTGTATCAGAACAGGTGGGCGGGTTTCCCCCAAGTCAGAAATCCAGGGAGAAGGGAGCAGGTTTGCTCACTGCCCACACATCTTCCTTTTCTCCTTCCTTTTTCCGTATTACAGAGCATTTCTTAGCATTGTTACTACTGGTTTCTACCTAGGACAAAAAGCGCATTTTTTTTGCTGTTGTGAGGTCACACTCGGTGTTTGCGGTGGGCCTGGACCACACTGCTCTCTAAGCATAACCCGTAGATGACGTGAGCTGAGGTGGGGAATCCCAGAGAAGCCCCCTTCTTCCCCAGATAAGTTGCAAACTTTTGTAGTTCAGATGCCTGCGAAGCAACCCAGTTCAGCAGCTCAGTGACCACTACCCTGCTCCTTTTCGGTTCTTTCTGTTTTCGGTGCAGCCCCATCCCGGTATCAGTAAGTTCACAGCCGCTTATGTAATAGATGACCCATTGCCCCTCCCACATCATAACGTTCTGCGTCTCTCTTGTCTAGCATTTCACTGCACCCCCCATTCCTTCCCTGCTCCCACAACTGCTCACATGGTCATTGCTAAAAAAATTTTTAAAGGAACTTTTTAAAAAAATAAGAATGGATATTCTTCTTTTTCATAAGCAAGACTCAAGTCGGGACTCAGATGACTTAGGGAGACATTGTTTTCATTGTTCCTGCCTGTGTCTAGGATGATGGCGGAGGTGACGAAGATCAGAATGGTTCCATTTGCTCTGACATTCACGAGGGGTTGTTTTTAGAGGTGGGCAGCTTGGCCGAAGCCACCTTTCATCATCTGAGGGTGAGGTGTCATTCAAAGGGGAGACCACAGCAGACCAGGTTTACAGGGACGACTAATGGTTTTCTTCTCTTTCTCTTCCAGCCATACCCGCTCTCCTCGACAGAGCGTCCCAGAGTCTGCAGAGAGTTCAGCCAGGCCTCGGGACAAGTAAGAATTCCTGTCCTTTCCCCGCCTTCCGCGATTCGGTCTGTGCTTTACTGTATTCTAAGCGACTGTCGTTTCTCTGTTGTATTTGTGATGCAGTAACTGGATGGATGGATGACAGGTTGGAACCACACGGGCAAAATGGAAGATTCTTTTTCAGGTTCTCTGGGAGGCTGCTTCTTTATTTCTCCAATCGGCTTGTCCATAGAGGTTAAATAAGGCCAAATTCATGAGAAGGGGGAAAAAGATGCAAAAATTTATTGTGAACCAACAGTTTATGAAATTTAGGAACCTGCCTTTTTTTTTTTTTAAACAAATCCTGTGTTGTATTGTTATTGTTATTTTGCATTATTTCTTTCCCTGGCCATCACATCAACGGTTACGCCTTATTCTCCAGAATTTTGTCTTCGTGCCAGCTGCCTCTTTTCCTTAAAATGCCTTTGCTCATCCCCTTCCCGTCTTCTGACGAGTTCCACCTTGCCCCCCCACCCCCAAGACTGAACTCGAACGTCAGCTCTGCAGGGCAGCTTCCACGGACCTTTCTCCATTTTTCATGAGGGCATTTGCCTTGTGACGTTTTACTGTGTGTGTTACTACCAGGCACAGGACTCAACGTGTTGTGTGCGATTGTGTGAACTAATTCATAGTGTTGGGCTTTAAGGCACAGCCCATGTTTTATGCTCCTTCTAAATCCCTCACATAAACTTAAACACGTCCCAATCACACAGTCGGTCCCTTTAATTAAACTCCAGGGATGGGCTTTTTCAGCCGTTGAAGTACATGCTGGTGTCCACTTTTCATGATAAAGGAAGGGAAGATGGTGAACCCGATAAAGTTTAATCCATTGCTGTTTTGTTGGTAATTCTGGTCTTGGGAAACCATAATTGGGGTTTTGTGATGAAATTGTAGAGTAAGTTTCTAATAGGAAATGTAAGCCATTTCCTTGGATGTGGCCCCAAGGGGTGGTTAGACCTGTTTGTCACAAGCAGCATCCAGCTGTGCCAGACCACAAACTCTGTGGCCCTCCTTAGAGCACCTGACAAGTTAATCTGCTCCTAATCAACGTGAGGGGTTTGGAAGAAGGACTATTTGGCCCTGTTTGGGTGCATTTCACGTTCTTCACTCAGCAGACAGTGTGCCTTACCGCTACTTTCTGTAGGGAAATGAGAAGGAACCCGTGGAGAACATTTTCCTAATGGTGCGCGCTCCAGCCCACACTGGAGCCCTGTCCACGCACAGGCGGATACCGGGCTCTTCAGTTCCCCCAAAGTGGCACTGGGACCTCCCCACGCCATTGTCTTTGTCAAATCGGGGCTCTGAGGAGCTCCAGCGCTGAGTCTTGTCAGACTACAACCTGTGGGTATGGCCGACACGATAAAGAAATTTCCCCCCGCCATTCAGCAGGCGTTGATTTTCTATGTTTGTGATAAGCAAAAACACTAGCTAATTATCGTTCATGTATGGTATATCACACAGACCCCGACCTCTCTACCCAAGGAGGGATTGTGTCCTTCTTATCTAGAGTCACCTGCCCTCTGTCCTAGGACCGAATGGGTCAAGTAACGCATCCACAGATGTGTCCGCATCCGTGAGCACTTTCCCCAGGGCCCATGTGTGACACACGGCTGCCTTGCCCATTCAAGCACCTCACTGAGGGGTGACAGATGCTTGTGCTCCCAGCACCTCGCTGTGTGGCTGTGTACACTGTCACCGTGTCACAGAGTCAATTCTTCAGAAATATTTTCTGGAAAGAATGTGCAATTTTTAAACGTCCCATGAGGATTTTTCAGCTACACACGTGGGTAGCTGTATATTCACCTATGTAAAGGCATAGAAATGGGCAAAAACACAGTCAGGATAAGAAGGGTCTTGAGGGAGTTTCAGTTGAAAGAGACATATAGGCATGTGGGTCATGTTTTAAAAAGGAATGGCCCAAACTTACCATAAAGAAAGGTGCTTCTTTGCTGCTGGGGAGAGTGATGAGGGTGGGTAGAAGAAAAGCAAAACTTGTTTAATGTTTTTGAAGAAGGCAGCAAACACCTCGGGTTCCACGTCCCTTGTGTTTTCCAATCATTTTATTTCTCATTATGTAAAGTCATTCCTTTTCATGGAATTTATCGCATATCACTAAGAAGGTGTGAGTTGTTATCAGTGGCATTTTCACCTCCACTGGAGAAAAATGAAACTTCCATTGACTTATATTCGGAGCACAAACTAGCCCAAGATTTTGTGAAAACAGACATTGTGAACATAAATAGCAGCAGCTGAGGTCAGAGTTAGGTTTTGAAAGGATCTCAAAAGATACCATATTAGATAGGCACGGCCAATTTGTACAAGTGCACAAACAACTTCTTCACAATCATGAGTTACTTTTCAATAAAAAACACTTCTGGAAGGAACGTTTATTATAGTAACCGTCCTGGTGCTTGTTGGGTTCTTATTATACTTTCTTAGTTGGACTCTTGTCCTGGCCTCCTGATTTTTCTTCCCTACCGCCCATTTTGCCCCGTTCCAAGCTGTTCTGCTCTCTGCTTCCCATTCATTCTTCCTCTGATCCAGCGGTACTCCTGCACAAGCATCTTCTGTAGCTCACCTGCATTTTCTAAATTATAAAGAACCTCCTTTTGCTGGCTTTCAGGGAAGCCTACCACCTGGGCCCCAGGTGCTTTTCTAGCCTTATTTCACTTGTATACGCTGCACCCCCATGTCTGTGCCCCTGCCTTCCTGCTTCATTACAGCCGTTCATAGCTGCTCCTCTGCCAGAAATTCCCTCTTCTTTGCCTCCCAGTCAGGAAAAATCCTTCTTGGATTTTGTCTTCAAGGCATCTTTCAAATGTCACTTTATCCATAAAGCTTTTTCCAGTTCCCTCCAAAAATGCATACTTTCATCCCAGAATCTCCGTGACCCACTCTAGAGAGAGTGGTACCCACTCTGGAAGAAGACGTGCTCTGGAGCAAAACAGCTGGGCTCCCGTCCCAGGTCTATCATGTGCTCCTGCGTGAGCTTCTCTGAGTTTTATAACCTCTCTGTACCTTGGTTCTGCTCCATTTTGCTTCCTTATTTCTAAAATAGAGATGCTAATAGTACCTAACACACAAAGTTATGGTGAGACTTACAAGTGTGATATATTTAAAGTAATGAGAGTAGTGTCCAGTCCTGTGGTATTTATTGTCTTCTCTTATGGCTCTTATTTTAGTCCAGCAAGTATGAGAAATGAATGGGAAGTTTCCCATCCTTGACTCTGTTTTGGATCTTAATATTGTGTGTCATTTGTTTCAACCTAATGGAGACTTTAGTTTGCTTTCTATTCTTTATTAATAGACTGTGCTCTCTCTAAGGATAGGGGCTGTCCCTTACACACCCTTGTAGCCCACGGTACCTGGTCCATGCCAGGTGCTTAGTGAATAGTCATTGGATTTTGTACACATACCCAAAAAAACACACACAAAAAATAGAAGCCTGGTTTTCCCTACTGTCTGAACCACTCTTTGGCTGCCACTGAGGGAGCACCTCTGTCCTCCAGCTGTCCTGTATGAAAGGGAGGGGTAAAGATAAACAGGAGAAAATTCTCTTGTCTGTTGCTATAAATACAGTCTTTCCCAAAAGCAGTCCACAGAACCTTCACTTCAGGTCATGGCTCTGGCATCATGGTCTAGTCTTGGGACATATCACAGGACATCTGTGTGTCATTACTGCGGTACCACCACTTGGTGCTTCAGCTGACTCCTGCCTGGGGCCCATCACTGCCTCTGCAAGAGCCAAAGGACCCGCTCAGCTGTAAGCATTCTTGTTCATCAGACGTTTTCAACCCTAAGGATTCCATCAGCAGACTGTACAGCTAAAATAAGCACAACACGAGAGAAGTGTGTTTGTGCAGGGGCGGCACTGTACAGGGAATGCGGAGCATTTATTTGTGGCAGAGAACTTGAGCTTTGACATGCATCAGAGAGCTGCGCCGACTTTGAGTTCTGACACTGAAGCTGACATTGAATTCTGGACAGTCCACTGTTTATAAACAATTCAGCCAATGATTTGGTAAGTAAGCACAGATGATTAGCATCCCTTTTAAGGGAACAGTGTTTATGTTGGCTCTCTCTAGCACCCAAACTGGTGGTGGCCCTTTCTGTCTCACAAACAGCTAATCTCCAGTTAATGCCAAGCATCCTACAGATCCTATGTACCCGCCTTCCACGCTTCTCTGTAGTAGGAATCAGACAGATAGAATTATGTGCTTTATACAGGAAGAAGGGGAGGTACAGAGAAAGCAGCTTTCCTGAGTCTTTTAGCTGACCCACAAGAGGATAAAGTAGATGCCCGTCAGTGCAGAGCTTGCAAAGTCAAGTGTAGATAATGCATATTATTGATACTTCATGCAACAGTGTTCAGTTATCTTAAAATATGGACTCAGCAGTGACATTTTTCCAGCCTGGAACCTCCAGAGAATGCCACAGGTTTCCCAGTGTTAGTGCTTTTTTATACGCTGCCCTGCCTTCCCATGTGATGGTCGGGAGGTAAGGATTCTTTGTAAGATAATTATTAGGTCTTAGCTCCTCCTTCAGCTCCCAGAAATTTGCTGAGCCCTGATTAGAGGTCAGTAGATACTGACCACTTTGTTGATGAGGGGCCTGATCTTCTCTGGGTGGGCTTAGGCCAGTGTGAGTGAAGCCTCGGAAACTGGAAGTGAGCACAGGGTTCATGGTCAGCCCCCTCAACCGCCCACAGGTCCTTTCTGGTTACAAACATATGTCAGGGTCTTCTCTTTCTCCCGGAACCCGAACAGGGAGAAAACAGACATCTGTGGGCATAGGCCTCTAAAAGCCTGGTGTGATTACAGTTTTTTGAAGTCTGAGAAGGATGATCAAACATCTCCCTGAAAACTCCAGGGGACTCTGTGTTCTCTGTCTACCAATTCCCGGTTCAGTTTCTCTTCCAAAGTGTGACATGCTGTTGTCAGGGATGAGGTCCAAGGCAAACATTCTTTCACCCTGGGTGACCCCAGTGGTGGTGGACACGTTTTAATGACTCTTGGAAGTCAAAGCCTCCCAGAATTGGTCGTGACCTTTGAGTTCTTGTAGCCCGCAGCCTTCTGACTGGTCGCTCAGCTCAACAGCTTCAAAACCAAGGCTGTACCCACTGCCCTTGAGAGAGCTCTGGCTTCCGCACACACAGAAGCCTCAAGGAGAGGCCCTTGAATCTGTCATTCCAGAAGGATCTTTGTCCACCCTGGCTCCTTGTGACTATGAACAACTTCTTCAGAGAATGTGTGCTGGTGCCATGTTACCTTAAATTCAGGTGTGCCCTGAATTTAATACAAATTCATCTGCATCCTGAGAAAGTAGACTATGCATCACACTTATAAAATGATGTATGGAAATCAGTCCTGGCTGGTGTGGCTCAGCAGATGGAGTGCTGGCCTGCAGACCAAAAGGCTGCAGGCCAGTTTGATTCCCAGTGAGGGCACATGCTGGTTGTGGACCAGGTTCTCAGTTGGGGGCGTGTGAGAGGCAACTAATCCATGTATCTCTTGCACATCCATGTTTCTTTCTCTCTCCCTCCCTTCTCCTCTCTCTAAAAATAAATAAATAAAATCTTAAAAAGAAGATTTATGGAAATCAAACATAGACACTTCAGAAGTAATAGTTCAAGTAATAGTGTGCTGCATGGCACATATCTGAGATAATACACATTTCAACCAGAAATAGTCACCTGAGAGATGATCATTATTAAATAAAAAATTTGTAACTCAGAAAAAAGGTTCTACAACTTCCAAAGGGCTTTTTAAAATATATATTTTATAGGAAATTAATTTGCATGTAATTTACAATAAATGATACAAAATAAGCTAATTTTTTGAAGGTTAACAATTATTCAAATGAGGGGCTACCGTGGCAGAGTTGAGCAGCTGCAACATCCACTATAGCTCTGCAAATATAAAATATTTACTCTCTGGCCCTTTAAGAGAACTCCTGTTATAAATGGGGAAAAGATTATTTCTGTAATAAGCTAGTTTAGGGAACTACTCGTCATGTTTGTATCGGTTACAGTCTTTTAGTCTCCACTAGGAAATTATCTTCAGTTTGGTAACTGACATTCATGAGAATACAGGATTCACTTTACAAATCTACTTCACAGTCAACTCCTATACCGTAAAGGAAGATTGACAGTATCTCTAATTGGTGTGGACAAGTACATTTTACTATTATTGTTATTATTATTAAAAGGTACTCCATCAAATAGAAGCTGGGCATCCGTAGATGCCTGGTGACGAATGGGATTGGGCAGCGGCACTGCCTGCGATGCTTCGTCATCATCTCACAACATTATCGCAGGAAGAGTTATGGTCAGTGTAACACGCGGCTCCAGTATGAGGGCAAGCTTAACACTGCAGATTTGTAGGTCTTTCCTACACTGTGTTCATGCCAAAGAATAAAGACCGAAGACTCTCCGATTAGGAAATTGTGTGCTGTCAAAGGCGCCTGACCTCGAGACCTCACAACCTCCTAAGAAATGCTGTGGTTTGGATGATCGGCCTTTGTGAGTCCCCAAGGTGTTCTCAAGTAGTGTTCCTGTCTCAACAGCCACAGGTTATCTTTTGGCTCTTCACAGAAAAGCAGCCTTTAACTGTTCTTTTTGGCCTCTCCGAATTTGGATCAATGTGAAAGCAAATCCTTGCGGGTGAGGCCACCTGTGCTTGCGTCGTCCACTCATGGGGCTCCGTGCACCTGTCACCATGCAGCTCCTGCCAGGAAACGAGAAACACCTGGATGGCATCCTCACTGGGGCTGGACGCTTCTTCTCCTGAACTCCGAGAGCCTTTAACACTGTTGTGCCTCTTGTGCCCTGAACTCAGATGGCTTGTGTACACATAGTGTCTTCCTTTCTAGACTGTAAGCTCTTTCGAAGGCAGTGACTGAGTCTCCCCCATCTTTCTATGCTCTGCTCCCTTTCTCCCAACTTCAGTGGCTCTTACACAAAATGAGAGCTTAATATTTGTGAGATGACTATCACACTGAGGTCCTGAATCACTTGAGGGCCAAGGCAGAGGGGAAGAGGGGAGAGAGCCATTGGCGTGGATTTTGTGGTGTGTGAGGTTGGTGTTCCCCCCAACACTAAGACCAACACACATGAGTAACACTTGTTTCCTCGACTCAGGAGCAGTTGAGAGGAAAGGAAGGCAGGAGGCCCCACCGAAGTCATGGGGATGTTTGTTCCTGTCCGACAGGGGTGGTTATGACAAATGCTGTCACTGGTTTCAGACAGAGTCACCCGCTGTGTGCTGAGGACTTTGGAGTCTGGGGGGCTGGACACGTGATTGTCATATGTATGCACCCAGCATCCCACCAACACACCAGGAGCTTCGAGCGCTCCATCTGTACACGGAGCTATCAGCATCTATCTCAAAGGGGCATTGTGCGGAGCAGACAGACACCCAGAAAAACTCCGGGCACGACTAGGAGTGGAATAAATGTTTTTTATTATTTCAGCTGCTGCCACTTCCGTCCCTCTTGCTCCTGAAAGAGTAGCGATGGCAGCCTGTGTCGCTGGAAGTGTCTACACTCCCCCTCAGCCCGCGTGCCAAAGCTCATCTCCTGTTGAAGTTTATTTCTATTTTCTGGGAGGACGGGAAGGATGCTGGATCTGGGATGGCAGATCTCATATTCATCATATATTTTTTTAAGGAAATCAAATTCTCACAGACTCCAGAGAATGCCGGCCCGGCCCAGGTTGAGAAAAACTGATTTCAAAAATAGATTTGAATGTGACGGATGTGTCTTTTCGTTGTCACCTAACTCTTCAAAGGTGCACAAATGAAACCATAGCCCAAAAGCCCCTTGTCCGAGAACCCTCCTTCCGGTTTCTGCTGTTAGCAGATCAGTGCAGACCAGAGGTTGGGCGGTCCCTTTAGAGGTAGAGCAGGGGGTGCTGGAAGGGAGGGGCTGGCAGGCCCGCCCAACTCGAGCTGGCCTGAGATGAGACGTGGGCACCAGGCAAGAAAGAAGGGGTGGTAGGCAAGGGGGAGGCGGCTTCACTGCTTCACAGCCTTTCCTTGGGGCTGCCTGCGGGCAAGATTAGGTAAAACATTTATCGTTATCACCGTGCTTGGCACCTAGCGGAAAGTGGTTCCCTTCCTTCCTCTTCTCCTGAGAAACCTGTCCCGAGGTATAGAAGACATGAGGCCGTGCAGCCAGGCTGAAAGGTGCAGCGTCAAAACAAACTCCTCCTGCTTTTCCAAAAAACAGCTTCTCCCCCTCCTGGACTGAACTCAGTGCCAGGCCTTTTTCTGTGAACTTCTAGAACGTTTACCAGCTGCATGAGTCATCTGGCATGATCATGTACTCTTTTAATGGTAGGATTTCTTTTATAGGTATAGACTGACATGTTTTTGGAGTCTTTAATGTGTTCGGGCTGCATTATATATGACTGTCCAAGAGAAAGGAAAAAGAATCGCCGGACTTCTGAAAACAGAGCACCAGGGAGCTTCTTTTCCCGGGTCACCTGTGAAGGCCTCCGTGGCTCCTAGAGTTCGGAGGGGCCCAGGCTGCCGCCGTGCTCAGGGCTGCGGGCATGCGCATCTCCCAGCGTCCACACATTTAGAGTTGGGTGTTTGTGCTGATCCTCCCCTGAGTCTGAGCAGAGCCTTCCTTAAATATCCACAGGGGTTCCCCAAGGAGGCGTGTGAGGACACGGAGTCTTAGGTGCCACCTAGTCTCTGGTCTTGACTCCAGCCATCGTTCTGGAGGGAGACGGCTGATAGACCAGACAGAAAGGGGAAAGGTAGCCAAGATTTCACAATGTGCTTTTTCTTTGAAAACAGCCCAGAATAACTGAAAAATGTAGGAATGATTTCATCATTTTCTATTCTTGTAATTCTAGTCCCTTAAAAAGGCTATCAAAACATGATTCATCAGTGAGTTCACAATCATACTTTTTAAAAAAATGGCCACCTTTGGAGGTTACTGGGGCATCTACTCGTCATCCTAAAAATGGATACATTAAAGGATAAAACCAAGCAATGGCCTTGCATTTTTGCATGAGTTGCATTTCAGGGTAACTGAATAGTTGGTGAAGGAAAGTTGTTTTCTTCCCCCTCCTCCTTTATATAGACATAGTCTAACTAATAAATGCAGATGAAATAGTAGGATTAGAGAAATCATCACTTTAGAACCCCTGATGACATCATGGATTTAGGTAAGATCATCAGCGAATGATACAATATGTATCTGCACTGTGTTCCGGGTGCATCGCGCTGACAGCAGTTTGGACCAGACCAATCTTATCATCACACGAGATTACACGTCCCTGACACGGGAGTTCACGGCTCCCCTCTAATGGGCTCTTTCCATGAGAGGTGAACCAAATCAAATTAAGCCTCTAGGTCTTACTGCCGGTTTAGAGGAAATAACAGGCATGGAAGAACATTTTAAATGACTTTTTAAGGATGCAATAAGCTAAAGGAAATTATCTTCAACCAAAAAATTGATGTAATAAAAAGGAGAGGAAATGCCCTGCCTTTGAGCAGACTGAAAAGATGGCGTAGGGTGCAGTTTGCATTCTGATTAAAACAAAAAAAATGGTTGAAAGACATCGTTCAGATATTTTTGGAAATTTGAGCACAGACTGGGCGTGAGATAGTATCGAGGGATCATTATTAATTTGTTAGGTGTGATATAGGTATTCTTTCATTAGAGACGCACAAGTAGGTAGTTGTGGTTGAAAGCAGATGATGAAAACCCTAGGTAGGGGAGGTACACAGAACTGGTCAAGTGCTGGCACTTATTAAAGCTGGGTGAGGATCACAGAGTAGTTTATTAAACCATGCTCTTTGTTTTTGTATATATTTGCAAATTCCAGAATAAACGTAGAGTAATTCCTCATGAACAGATGGGCAACCCTGCCCCCAAGTAAAGACAGTTCACATTCCCCACGGAACCTATGAGTTTAGCCTTCCTCATGACCAGAGTTCTATCTCTGAAAAGTGGGAAAAGCCCCTGGAAGAACACATTAGTCAGAGAATTGCTGTAGGAAAACCAGAAACTGTTTGTGTTCTGGTTCTGGTTAACTCGACCCTGAATGAGTTGTGCAGAAGGGTGTGGTCCTGCTGCCCCTAACACTGCATGGAGCAGGGAAATCAAAGAACACCAAGGTTTCATGAAACGTTTCAAGCCAGAGGCTGCGGGCGAGCAAACAAGAGGCGTGCTGGAAGTGAAGCGTCCACCCCATTGATGTCAGCAAGTTGGCAGATGCTTTCTTGTAGCTGACTGTCGATGAACCCAGCACATGTGACCCCGCAGGCTCCACTCGTCCCCCATTCCTCTTGTTGCCAGACTGGGCTCATGCCCATATGTGAAGAAAAATAGTGGCTTTCAGACTTCAGCTGACTGGGTGAGGTAAATAAGCAAAACGCAGGTCTAACCTACACAAGAGTTCAGTTCTGTGGGAACAGAGGTGTCTGCTTGCTCCCTCACAGCATGGTTGGCACCGAGAAGTGGCCCGCGGTGGACGTGAATGAACTCGGACTTGAGGGATTGAAGGGTCCCGAAGGACAGAAGTTCTCTGTCCTTGGACGAATTATTGTCCTGTAGGCTCAGAGCCCAGATAGGAAGTATGGTCATGGTATTAGTCCTGCAAACTGACCTGAGATGCTTGGGGGTGCCCTGCGGCACGTCAGGTCAAGTGAGGACATTGCCGAGACCCCATAGTGGCCGTCAGCATGCGAGTCTCCTTTACCTTGACCGGCCTAGACTATCAAGTCATTGTGGGAAGCAGACTGGGAATTATGCCTCCCATACTTTCCCATGTTGGGGTTTGGGGTTTTATTTTCTTCTTCGGTTTATTGGTATCTGAAATTGTCGTTCAGATAAGTGCAGTAAGACCACAGCTCTTCCATTACCATGAATTTCTGCTATTACCAGAGAAGGTAAATGAGTCACTTGAAATGAAACAATTCCATCCTCTTTAGTACACCACAAACACAGCCTTGGCTTCGACTGTAATTACAGTGTGTGGGTGATGCTGATGAGAAGATAGTATAATTATAACATTATGGTGGAGAACCGTCGAAGTCGAAAACACTCAGATGTACTGTGCAAAGTTTAAAATGGGATTAAGGGCCTCTTTCAATATGAATAAGACTAATTAGCTAACTGCAACCCACAGCTCTGTAGTATAGTATTAATAGTATAATAAAATCCAGGGCCAAAGTAAAAATGAAGGGAAACCCTGATGCCTTTCGTATGTTCCTTTCCTATGCTCCAGATTTAAAAGCACGGTGTCCTCTGTCTTGAGCGGGGCCTGGATGACACTGCGTGCGTGTGTCATTGAAATGTCCGGTCAAATGTGTGCTTTTCACTGTGTGTAAAATTCATTTCGATTGAAAAATGTTTTTACTTATTGACCAGAGATTTCTAGCACCAAGAAATGTAAAGACGTAGAAAGAGCATTGTCAGGAACCCTGGCTTTGCTCTGCTGTGTAGAGTCATGGGCCCCCTGAAGCCTGCGCTCTTTCTTTCCGAAAGTGGGAATATTCGTGTTTGTACTCTCACCTGCACAGAGAAGAGGTGTGATGAAGATATGCATGGACCCTGCAAGTGTTCCAGGAGTCTAAATCATAAGGAGGTCTGGGGTCTGTTCTCCAAGGAGAGGATTTAGGGGTTTGCTCCCAGCAGTGAAATTGGCCGGCAGAGACGCACCATACAGAACCAGGCTCTCGTGCTGTTTGAAGAGGGACATGGCCAGCAGGGCGTGGGGTGTGAGGGTGTGTGTGGATGTGCATGGATGTGTTTTGGAGGATGAAAGGGAAGGTAGTTTGTCTGATTCATCTCCATTCCTGACTCTTCTTAGAGCCTAGTCTTCTCTTTAACCCCAGTTTCAAAACAAAGACTCCTTACCTCCCCCCTCTGTTAGTAACATTAGAAAACTGGGATTTCATGCCTTACCCTGTTCCTTTGGTTTGTGATGGTTCTTAATGTGTAGTAGTAGTAATTATTTTATTTTTATTATTATTAAGCAAGATGAGGAGAAATAGAAATGAATACAAACAGTTCTTGCACCTGACCAGCAGCTTGTACAGAGCTGCCTGCAAACTTGGGTTGTCTTCCCTTTGCTTATTTTGTGGCGTCCTCAACCAACTGCGACATCCTGCAATACCTGCCACTCTTAAGGTTTTCCCTTAAACCTGACCAGTATCTCCTCTTCCCAGTATCAGTAGCGATGGTCTTTTCTGTCTGAGAGCACAACTGGTTTTCCTAAAATTTCCGTCAAATGAGAGGAACATTTGAAAAGTGGGTCTCCAAGGAGCTGCTGTCTCGGAATCCGCTTACCGACTACTGCTTACTTGCTGTGGGACTTCGGACAAGTCACTCACTTCCGAGCTGAAGAAGCTGCTGATCTGTATACAAGGGTGGCTACTGCCTATGTTAGACGCTTGCAGGAAAATTTCCACTGAGCATGAGATTAAGTTCCTTCCTCTTTCTCTCCAGCTCTGAAAATATGTGGTGTAGGAAGTCATTAACATTTCATTAACACAAGGAAAAAGTAGGTAAATATACCAGACCCAAGATCTGAGTTCTTTTAGAATATTTTAAAGGCGTACTAATTTGGAATGTTATAAATGAAATAGGAGTATTTGTAAAATTTTAATAACAATAATTGACTTAAAATAAATAAAGACCTTAGTTAATATATCTGGGGGGAAAAGCAAAGTTAAACATGCAGCAAAGGAGGAAATTATTAAAGGGCCCTGGGTATTTGCAAAGTGGTACAGAAGCCATAAAAACCCCATTTAAGAGGCAAAGCCAAAAAGGCTGTCTCTCCTCGAAGCATTCTTGAAAACAGACGTTTGGAAAATTACTGTCTGCTCTCTGGGCCTTATTCCCCACACTGGATAAGCAGCCTCCGCATGTAACGTTACCAAAGGAGATGAAATGATTTCTCAGAGCTGCTTAAAAAATTAAATCCAAAAATCATGGGCATGGAGCCGGGTGATTTCTGCAGACATTTTGAAAGTAATGCAGCCCAGTACAGGGGTTCAGTTTGACTGTCATAAAGCAACGTGACAGGCTGAGGAAACGGAGAATCTTCTGAAGATCCTGGACTGTGGTGGTGAGCCAGCTGTCCAGGGGAGAAACCAGAGGTGCTTGCTTTAAGAAATGTAGGTTTCGGTTGGGAGAAACAACTGGAAAGGCAGGCTTCGAGCTTCGACCTCCTAGTGAATGGGGAGTACCTGCTGAGCCCCTTTCCAGGCATAAAATGATCTTGAGTGGACCAGGAAGAGGATTGTTTAGGGGGGATTGTTGGGGATTAGAAAGAAAGAAATTATGGCCACCAGACCTGAAGTACTTACAATTTATTGCGTGCCCTTTATCCCCATTTCCTTGCCCCGTGGTGTTATTCAAAGTCATGAAAGAGGCTGTTTGCATTGACTGCTGGGGACAGCATCACGGAGAGCAACAGTGACACTGGCGAAAGCTCCTGTCACATGGCCTCCCCAAGCGTTCACAGTTGCCTGGGGCATTTGCAAGCAAGGACAGGAAAATGCCAGCCCCAGCCAGTTCCAGATAATGAAGTTATTTGCTCCAAACATTTTCACTGTATTATTAAATTAGACTGTTTGGGACTGAAAGTAATAAGATTTAGATTCCTATGAGGCTCATGAATTAATTAAACTCTGCAGATAATCCCCAAGGAAGAGTTTAAAACAAATTTTTTGAGCAGTCACAACTTTATTGGGATTTATTTAAATTCTCTCAGCCTTCTCACTTTTAAAAATGATGTTACTTAAATATTTGAGTGCTGGCATACTGATTAAAATTATGTTTTATTACTTTGTGATCACATCAAGTACTGATCATTGAAATAAAACCTGTGAAATTAGTGACTGCAATAATAATATATAGCATATGGGAGCCTTGCTCTATGAAACACCATTGCTGTAATTGTGCCTGACCTTTGACCCTGAACCAGATTTCCCCAAACAAGTGGGTCACAGAGCCTTTGTCTTGAGCACCTTCCCAAGCATTGGAAATTCATGGGGGCAAGTAGCCACAAAGCATAAACTCCAAGGTGATTTTAAGTCGTTATAGATCCTCATTAGAACAAGCTGGATTTACCACTTACCTGCTTTATGGAGACCTTGCTGGAAGAAAGCAGAGTTGTCAAATAGGGATCATGGGAATAGTGTTTGCTTGGTTTCTCCCAGCCTGATAGAAAGGGTCCCGCTTGGGTGTCAAAAATCCCGAGAATGGCTCTGGGAGACTTTCACACGTGTTGACAAGGCTTGGGTTTCTGTGACTGAACACTAAAGAAGCCACACTGCACACACATTCCAGTGAGGTGCGCCTGGTTCACCTCTGGAGGGAAAAGTCTGTTTATTATAGCGTGGTCCCAAGTCACCCTCAGTCTTCACTCAGCCATATCGCCAACCTCTCCGTTGCCTTCCCAGCATCTTGCAAATACCAAAGGTGTTGGGACCCTCAGAGTCTCAAGGCCCAACAGGTTTTGAGCGGGTGGCCTATGCAGTGCTGAGAATGAAACCGAAACTTCAGTGCAGGGCAGCCTTTTATGGGCAGGGAATTGCGAAGAACAGACCAGGGGCCCAAGTTAGTTCTAAGACACACATGGCCCAAGAGATGGGTTGCTGATGCCCTCAACGGGGTCGTAGTGTGTCCCAGAGCAACGAGAAAGGAGCGAGACACACATGGCTCAGGGCGTTGGTCTCTCCTGGCTCCTCCCCTCCGTTTCCACTGGTGCCCCCTAGTGTAACGCTGCAGTAAGTTCGTGCGCTCGGGGGTTTTTTTCCAGACTGATTACAGAGGATGGATGGTAGTTTTTCACTAGAAGGGAAAAGTTGTCTGAGCTGATTTCATTTGGTGAAACTTCTGCTATGTTCTCAACTTCAGCCTCATGCCCCAGGACAAGTATTTTTGAAACGTGGTTTTCAGCCTGGTGGGATATTTGCCTCCCTCTTGAATTAAACTCTTGGTTTAAGAAAATTAGCCAAGGTAGAGGGAGTCAAAGAGGTGAAAATGGGGGACATCTGTTAATAGTATTAAAGAATTAGCCACAGAAATACAAAAGAAAATACATTGTTTTAAATTCTATAATTTTTTTAAATTTTATTTTAATTGTTGTTCAAGTAGTTTTCTCCCTTTGACCCCCATCCCAGCCCACCCCCCCCAGCCATCCCCACCTCCCTCCCATTTCCACCCCCCTTAGTTGTTGTCCATGTGTCCTTTATAATTTGCAGGGGTTCCTGCAAACCTCTCCCCTCTTCCCCTGACATTCCCTCTCCTCTCCCCTCTGGTCACTGTCAGCCTGTTCTCTATTTCAGTGTCTTTGGTTATATTTTGCTTGTTTGTTTGTTTTGTTGATTAGCTTCTTATTAATGAGCTCAATATTAAACTATTTGGGGGCGTCATTCGCTTGTGTTTATTTTTGTTGAAACTTTATCTTAGATGATTTGTCTAACTGTGCTGATGCGCAACTTGACAATTACAAATCACAAACCAAAATTTGTGGTTTCGAAGTTAAAACTCTGCAAGAACTTTACTTGCAAGATATGTGCAAGTAAAATACCGCACGTATCATAGTGCACCTACACCCAACGAATGCAGTGGAAGTGCTAGACGTTGTATCCTAGGTAGTTGCGACAACTCGCAAACCTCAATTCTGCACTTGAGGTATTGACCTTGAAAAATAAAGCTTAGTCTTTAATAGTAGGTCTTTAACATGGTCTTTAGAAATACTGACACTTCCATACGGCAAATTTCCAGAAGTGCAGAGGGGCTGCGTGTGGAGGGGCAAGGTGGCCGGTGGGGTCTCTGGTCTGTTTGGCACCGACTTTCAAAGGCCATGTTTTTATTTCTTCTCTTCTTGTTACCATGTGATTTCACTCACCTAACAAGGTTGGAGTACTGCTCACGTCACAGAGAGGCCAAAATGGATTGTGTTCCTTCATAATCTGATATGTGAGTTTATAAAACACTCACGAAAGTTGTTATCTGATGCAGAATTGTAAGGGAATTTTGTAATCATTGAAAGAAGCAAGAATGGAAGGTTGTTTTCATTTCCAGTGTTGAAGACGTGCATTGTCAGACTTACCGCCTGAAAGTACTTTATCATCATCATCATCATATTGGCGTCGTGTTCGCCATGTCCTAGTCTAAGTCCTTCACATAGTTTCAATCATTAGTAGTCTGCATAGCAGTTCTGTGTGGTCGATTATCCTTACTTAACAGACGAGGAGACTTAAGGCTGGGAGAGTAAGTGACTTGCTCCAAGCACACACAGCAGAGCCTGATTCCAACCCAGGCATCCTGGCTCAAGCCCGTCCTCGTTACCACTGTGCTATCCTGACTCTTCATATCTTCCGGATGGAGATCTCTTCCTCTAGAATAAAGGGAAGCAGCATTATTATAAAGACATGGAGAGTGTAGGCTTTGAAACAGGACTTCCTATGCATGGCACTTCCCATCTCCAGGCAAAAGATGTCCCATCCTTACCGAGGGATCTGCCACACCCATGCCATACTACTTGTGAAAAGAACTGAGTGAGATAAAACACCAAGAGCTTTGAGAACAGGGCTTGATGGAAGAAAGTACCCAAACAATAAGTGTTAGATCTTGTTATCATGATAAATACATTAACTTTTGTATGTGAATTATGGTAGCCAGGTTTCTTGAGTGAGAGTTGATAAACTTTTACTCAACAAGCACTTTTTAGAGTTTATCTCACAATAATTGAGTGAGATTATTCTTAGCATTCCTATTTCATAAAGTTGAAGGAAACTGAGACTACAAGAAAATATATTATTTTTCTGAAATCAAACAAGTAATCATTCAAACTCATGGCACACTGGCCGCAAAGCATCAGCTCCTTCCACCTGCCCCCCGTCACCCCGTCTTGTTCTAAACACTGGTTTGTTCGGCCAGTGCCTGCTCCTTAACCAAAAAACACTGATGTGAGACAGAGGGAAAAAACAGAGCTTGTGAGGTTGCATCGTGGGCATGGTAACAAACGCATTGTGGCTCTGTGGGCTCCGTGGACAGCGGCCATGCTGCTCTGCGTTAAGACCCATTCCAGCTCGTTAATAAAGTGGCATTAATAATCACAGCACACTGAGACACCCCCCTCCACAGAGTCTCCGTTGCTGTAGGGCGTGGCAGCTCTGGCTCCTAATCGAGAGCTACTGCTTCTCCAATCAGTGCCGAACCATTGCTCCAGAGGGACAGTAATCCGCATCCATGGGAGATGTGAAACTCAGCAGCTGACCTGAGCACTTGTCACTGCTGACGCTCCCATAAAATTTCTCTGAAGACGGGAACTCTGTGTTCTAGCAAACCAAATGAGTATTTCCTGTTTGTTGACCTACAGCCTCAAGAGCGCTAAATCATCGGTATAGAAAGATTCCTTTACTCTGCTCGGTTATAGTTGCTGTAGTTCTTCTAAATGTTCAGAAGGAATGCCTGCGTGTTTCCTTTTGGCCCGATGCTCCAGCCATCCCCTCTTCTTTCCTATTTCCTCTGTGCTTTTACTTTTTCGCTCAGCTGTTCTCCAATGGTACCTCGAATTTTCAAACCAGAAGGGCAGCTGGAAATGCCCTGGTTGTGAATTTCAGAGACCTGATACAAACCTTAGTTCTGCCTCTTAGCAGCAGAATGAATTTAGATTAGACCTTTAACCTCTTCAGAGTCTTTTACTCCCCATCTACCAAATGGGGATAATACTGACTTCTGTGGTTACCTAGAGCATTAAACATATGTGTTTCTGGAACATGGTTGTATGCGGTGTTAGTGGAATCTGACCCATTGCCCTGCTCCCCACATAAGCAAAGCCATGTCCCAAAGACCCCAAATAAGTTGTCCTTTTCAAGATGAAGATTTACAGTCTCTTCTTAAATGTATTCAATTTGAGTGTCTGATTTCCTTTGTGAACCAGAAGTTGTCTTACATCTTCTAGAAGTTCGTAACTGTCTTTCCAGCGTGAGCTCCTAATGACCGCGGGCCTTCAGGAGAACCTCTGATCTTGTCTCTTCTCCTTTTCTGGTTAACCAGACAGCACATTCTTCTAAGAGCTGAGACCCAAAAGTATACCAGTCCACCAAGGGAATAAAAAACAGGGATTCCCAAGCCCCTCCCAGGGACCTGGATTGGTCCAGCTCCCAGGTCATCCTGGGTGGGCAGAGCACAGCCCAGGACCACACTCTGGAAACATGGACCTGTAGAAAGAGCAGGCGCCTTCTGGAGTAGAATGCATGCAGCCAGTGATGACGGCCTCTCAGCCAAGCTCTGCAAAGAAAAGGGAGCCAACAAAGAAGACAACCACCAGGGCTATGGAAACCCCTGACCTGAGGGAGTGGGGGGATCTGCCCTTGGCCTCTCCCAAATGCCAGGCTGTTTTCTTCAGACCTACATCAACCCTTTATTTTTAAGCCATTCCTCATTCTTCTGTACAATTCAAAACAGAGAGCACATTTTTAGTAATACTCCTGCTTATAAGTATTCATTTGAAGGGATTTAATTATATGAATAAGCACTTCTCTTACCCTGTAGTACCTTTCTGCTCTAACATCCGAGTCCTTCTTTTGCACATAATTGCATTTCATCTGACGGGCAATGCTGCCACTTTAATATTCCTTTCTCCTTGGCTTGTGCTTCCAACAGAGCAGTCCTTTAAGGATGAAGGCACTTGGAGAGTGAGTTATGAAAAAATAAGGAGCCCAGGTCTGTGCCCTGGGTGTGTGGATCTGAGTGTGTCCCTGATCAGTTGATTCTGAGGAGGAAGGATGAAATCAGAATACACAAAAGGAAACGAACAGAGTCTGGATAATAAGGATTTGGGATTCTAAGCCAAGCGGTAGAATTGGTGCCCTCCCACCTCATTTTCCACTTTCATCTTGTAGAGGGATTTGCTCATAGGCCATGAAAGTTTGGATTTTATGTCCATTATTGGTAAGAATGTTTTTGAGCATACACTGTGCATGTTTACATATTTGTAAATTGTGTAAATGTACAATGCTCTGATATATTTTGTGCATTCTAAAACATACAAAAATAAAAATTTTAAAGTCTTGATAAAGTTGAGCTAAGCAATTTTATAAAATATTTTCATTTCAACGTGTGATAGAACAAATACTTCCTGCAGTGTCCTTACAGAAGTTTACTTCTTTTGTTGGAGGGAGTTTCCCATTTAATGTCCAATGTTTATGAAAAGTCCACAATTTATGAAACACAGTTCGAAGGTGGGATCTGTGTTGCATTTATTTCAATATATGGTTGTAATTATGATCTCAGTCTCATATTAGAAAAGGGCACAATGTACTCCCAGTTGGAGGCTAAAAAATGAATAGTCGATGCAGCTGGTGTCAATCTATAGTTCAAAGAGTCTTTAGGATAACTTCCCATTTTGGAAATCAGCTGCCTATCAGCTTTGCAAAAAGCTTATTGTTCTAGGTAGTAAGGAAGGTGTCAGCTCAGCCATTCCTTATTACTGACTTGGGCTTGCATTGGAATCACCTTAAATATGAGATTTCTTTACATGACCCTTTTTAAGCCACTTGTCTGTCACATCATGATTCATTAGACCACCACAACATATGTTTACCCGTGACATCAGCCATGTAGAACCTGTAAAAAATGCTGCAACGTGCTAAATGAAGAGACAAGTGAAGGTACAATACTACTAACTACCCCTCAAAGCTGTGCCCCCTGACTCTTCCTGCAGAATTCCTCTGCTCCCAAATGTGACCTGTGGCTCTGATACACAGGCTGAGTGCAGGTTCCATGTGACTCCACATGTTCAGTATTAAGTATTAAATAAACCTCAGTTTCTTTCCTAGCTGAGATAGCCAACACATATAAATAAAAGTTTTACTGCTCCCTTTTCATTCCCCAGTGGATCATCATGCATGGTCCGTGTTGAAGATGGTACCCTGGATAACGGCAGTTCCTGTCGGTGGTCACGTAGCCTCTGATCTTAGTTTCAAATACCTCTGTTGCCAGTGTTCACAACCTGCTCTTGTTAACAGTGTTTTTTGTCTTGCGGATCCTGATGTCATATCCTGCAACATCTCCTCCTGGACTTGTCTTTTCACTACTGTGCATCCGCCATCCTCTGATTATCACATAGCCTCTGATGGCCAGGAAAACGGTTCTGGAAAGACATAGATTATTGCTCTGCCTGCCCAAGAGTCGGCAGTTGTACAATTCAGCATTGGGGCAGTCCCCCACAGTTGTCAGCACCCTGCTCTGTGTAGGAAGGCAACTCAATAAAAACATAGAAACAGAGCAGAACCAAGACTTCTTCAAGAATCTTTGAGAGCAGGCAAAGACTTAATACTCGTGGAAATATTCACATTGTTCAGGCAAACAAAGACAATCTGCGTGGTTTCATTTTGTTTTCAATTTCCCAGTTAATGGACCATATACCTAGATACCTATTTGCTGCCATCTAGTGAAATAAATAGGTTGATTGTGCATAGAATTCTGAACTCATTATATGGTTGAAGGCTAGCACTCAAAATAGTTATTCATGTTGATTTGTTATAAGTTTTTGAAATGCCTAATCAGAGGCCTGCTTTGCTTACCACTGGGACCCTGAACATGGCCTTCATACTATAGAGTCTAGGACTCAGGATCAAGCTTGGTTCACTCTATAAACATGACCGTTGGAAATCTGATGGGGCCTTAGAGTTCAGTAGATCTGAAGTAAACACATAATAATCAACAGGTCACCCAACGTTAGTGATCATTTCACTTTATGGAGGCAGCAGAACACATAGCCTAGCTTCTTCTTACCAGCTGTGTTGGGCAATTCACTTCTCTTCTTTAGACATAATTTTCTTCATCTGTAAAATGAAATGGCAGGCCCAGGTGACTAGCAAGGTCTTTTCCAGGTCTAAGAGTGCATGACAGTATATACTGTATTTTGCCAATGTATAATGTGCACTTTTTTGCCCAAATTTATAAGTGAAAAATAAGGATGTGCATTATACATGGTTGTAATGATTACATACCATGGTTACAATAGTGGGGTTCGCATGTATAACATGCACAAAAGCATGGGTGTATATTTTACATGGCAAAATATGGTAAACTATTTCCTCTTGGAAATTGCCACAATCATATTCCCAGAATCCTCTTTTTATGTCTGAAATAGATGTTGCTTCTATAACTCTATGTGTTTGTCTCTCTTTTGGTTATGGGTAGAAGTGAGCAGAAATTCTGCCTTGGATGAGGGAGAAGCAAATGTGGACTGTAATTGTATTCGCTTTTCTCTTAAGAGTCTCTAGTGGAATATTGTCCACCAGGGGATAAATGGACACTCACCAATGTGCATTTAACTTCTTCTCTTAACTCACAACAGCAAATTTAGACGTATGTTACCTGCTATAAATGATCAACCTCCTAAACTGCACTTCCATTGCTTTGTCTCTCCATTTCATATTAGGACTTCTGGATGAAGTGTTCTGGGTCTGTTGTAACTCACACTGGTCTGCCTTTTCTCTATACATTTCTACGTAGCTACTCCAGTATAAACCAAAATGTTTGATGTTCAGGTCATTTCCTATGTGTAAATCTTATTTCTCTCCCAGACTGAAAAATATACAGAGGCAGGGACTGCTGTTAGTTTTTCGTTTTCGTGAGGGAACCTGGCATTTTTGTTCGGGGAATGTGTACGGTTCTGATAATTAGGGTGCTTTTCCTACATGCTTTACATAAATGAGACTATTACGCTAAGCAAAATAAGTCGGAAAAAGCTAAGAACCATATGATTTCACTCTTGTGTGGGATTTAAAAGTGAAACTCATAGACACAGACAACAATGTGGTGGTTACCGGAGAGGGTGGAGGGCAGTACAGGGGAAAGGGGACCACATCTGTCGTGGTGGAAGATGATTTCACTTTGGGTGGTGGGCACGCAACATAATATACAGATCATACATCATAGAAATATATACTTGAAACCTATTTGACCTTATTAACCAATGTCACACCAATAAATTTTTTTTTAATTTTTTTTTATTTATTTTTTATTGATTATGCCATTACATTTGCTCTATTCCCCCCTCCCTTCCCCTCCACCCTGCATACCCCTCCCCCACCATTTCCCCCTTTAGTTCATGAACATGTGTCTCAAATTCTTTAGATTCTGTATTTCCCCTACTATTCTTACCCTCCCCCCTATCTATTTTCTATCTACTGTCTATACTACTTATTTTCTGTACCTTCTCCCCCTTCCCCCTCCTCCCACTCCCCCTGTTGCTAACCCTCCTTGTGATCTTCATTTCTATGGTTCTGCTCCTGATCTAGCTATCCTCTTAGTTTGCTTTTGTTTTAGGTGTGGTTCTTAATAACTGTGAGTTTGCTGTCCTTTCACTGTTCATCTTTTTTATCTTCTTTTTCTTAGGTAAGTCCCTTTAACATTTCATATAGTAAGGGCTTGGTGATGATGAACTCCTTGAATTTGACCTTATCTGAGAAGCACTTTATCTGTCCTTCCATTCTAAATGAAAGTTTTGCTGGGTAGAGCAATCTTGGTTGTAGATCTTTGGTTTTCATGACTTGGAATACTTCTGTCCAGCCCCTTCTTGCCTGTAAGGTCTCTTTTGAGAAATCAGCTGACAGTCTGATGGGAACTCCTTTGTAGGTGACTGTCCCCTTAGCTCTTGCTGCTTCTAGGATTCTCTCCTTCATTTTAATCTTGGCTAATGTAATTATGATGTGCCTTGGTGTGTTCCTTCCCGGGTCCAACTTCCTCGGGACTCTCCGAGCTTCCTGGATCTCTCGGAAGTCTATTTCCTTTGCCATCTTGGGGGAAATTCTCCTTTATTATTTGTTCAAATAATTTTTCAACTGGTGGTTGTGCCTTTCCCCCCTTCTGGTACCCCTATAATTCGGATGTTGGAACGTTTAAAGATGTCCTGGAGTTTCCCAAGCCTCTCCTCATTTTTCTGAATTCTTATTTCTTCATTCCTTTCTGCTTGATCATCTTTTTCTTCTGTCTGGTCCTCTCCCTTGATTTGAGTCCCAATTTTCTTTCCATCACTATTGGTATCTTTTGTATCAGCATTCATTTCGATTAACTTAGCTTCCATATGTTTCTCTAATTTGTGACTAAAATCCACCAGTTCTGTAAGGATCTTTATAACCAGTGTTTTGAACTGTGCATCTGAAAGACTGGCTATTTCTTCATCACTTAGGTCTATCGGTTCTGGGGCTCTGAGTTGTTCTAGAGCCATTTTTGGTTTATTCGTGCTGTTTAGTGAGCGGAGCGAAGCCTTAGTTGTTTACCAGGACGGGGCGACCCAGGTCGCTGGTTTGTGACACTGTGTGTGGGGGCGGGGTCAGAGAGGGAGCAATGGCGTTCCTCTCCGCTAGCCCAGCGCATGCAGTCACTCAAACGCCTCGGGCTTGCTTATCCGATCCTAATTTTGCGAGCCTGCTGCACCGCGCGGGTTTCCCTTCTCACTGGTTTCTCCGCACGTAAATGCGCGCGACTGAGCGACTCACCGCACCTATTCCCTGTGCGCTCCGGCAGCCAGCTCGCTGGCGATCAGCCCTCGGTTGCCTGCGTGCCCGCGCACCGCCCCGGGAATTTTTTCTTGCTAACCTGCTCTGCTTCTGGCCTCGCTCCTCGTACCGGTCCAGCCGAGTATCTAGTTGTCCTTTGGACTCCGTATTGTCGATTTTCCGTGTGGCTTGGTTGTGACTGCTGTTAAAAATAGTTGTTCTTAGATTTGGTTGTGCACAGAGGCGAGGTGGACCCTCCACCTACTTCTCCATCTTGGCGGAAGTCCTCACACCAATAAATTTAATAAAAAAAATAAATAGGCCAACAGTGTCAAATGGAAATTTAATGTGAGCTGCATATGCAATTTAAAATTTTCTAGTAGCTATTTAACAAAGTAAAAAATAAAACAGGTAAAATTAATTGTAATATATCTTTCTTAGCCCAATATATCCCAAATATTGTCATTTCAACATGTAATTAATCTAAGAAAACATTATTAATAAGACTTTTTTACATCATTTTTTTTTTTTTGCTCTTCAAAATCCAGTGCATATTTTTTCAATTACAGCACATCTCAATTGGGACACTAAATTTTCAGTAAAGTGAAACGTAGACCTCCTGAAACGACATGTAAGGTTATACTTAAGGGAAAATATTTGCACTGTCTTCATTTATAAATCTGAATTTAAACTAATGAAAATTGAACAAAGGAAACAGTTCCTTGCTCACACTAGCCCCCTTTCAAGTGCTTGGTACACACGGGAGGCTCAAGCCCACAGCATCCGACGACACAGACCTAAATCCCTGCCCCTGGGAGGCAGGCACCAGGGGCTGCATCAGCACCATCCGGAGCTCATCGAAAGTGAAAAATCTCAGGCCCTACCCACTGTGTGTGCATTTTCACAAGATCCTGGGTGATGCTGTAAAGCACGTTAAAGCCCAAGAAGCATCTCTGCAAAACACACGGATCTCTCGGACAACAAGCTCCAACGTGGAAATAGAGAACAAACTGATGGTGACCAGAGGGGAGAGGGATAACGGGGAAAGAAGGGGAAGATCAATTCAAGGAACGTGTATAAAGGACCCATGGACAAAGACAATGGCAGGGGAGGGGGGATCGAATGTGGGTGGTGGGGGTCGGTAGGGCAGAGGAGAGTAATGGAGAGGGAAATGGGGACAACTATAACTGAACCACAATAAAAAAGTTCAAAATAAATAAGCATGTGACTCTTCAGTCTGGGCCCTTAAGACACCCCAACAACAACACACAGTGAGCTCCAGAAAGAGCAAATAAATGGAGAACCCCGGGGGCCAAGGAGACTCGCAGTAGGAGAACAACTGCAGGGACCAGCAGGACATGTTCTGTGGAGAAGCTCTTGGTTCCCCACAGAGGCAGCCACGGCCGCTCTGCTGAGGGGACTGACCCAGGGCCATCCTGGGACTTGGGGCGGGCCCTGCTCCCAGGATCTGCAGTGAAGAAGCTCACACTAACTGCCGTGACTCCCACAATGAAGGCTGCCGCGCTCTCCCCACCATATACACTTGAACCTGCAAGTTTAGAACCCCTGAAATGCAGCTGTGAACCGATGTTTCTGCTCCACACAAATGAGAGTTAAGACTGCCCCTTCCTGACCCCAGGGGGGGCCAGAGGGGCCGTGCCACCCAGCATACTGCAGCTTCCCCCAGACCCAACACAGACACACTCAACACCCTCACCGTATGGGGGTCAGTCCATCCCGCCACCCCCAAGATCCAGTGCATGCTGCTGCACCTGGCTAGTCCTTATTTGGTGTGTTTTTCACAGGACTCAGCATTTGTGGGGCCTTTCAATGTGCTGTTCGTTTAAGGATTCATCGTCCTAATCTACCAGGAGCTCATTGTTCCAATTCCGTGATCCTTAACCCCGCTGCACACTAGAGTCCCCTAGGGCATTTTAAAAAGTTCCAGGCATCAACACAGTCTTTTTTTTTTTTTTATTCAATATGTTGAGAATCAGGTTACTTTTTAAAGATATAATTAACATAGAGTACTGTGTAAGGCATTGTCCCGTCTAATTAAATGAGGTGTCTGGAAGGTACCATAGTCAGTCCCAGATTCCCGGGGGGTACTCTAACGTGCACCGGGAGCTGAGGGCGTCCAGTCCACTTAGAAAGAGCCCTCCTTGCCAGTCCGGTCCTGGCGTCCGTGTCTGCACATGCGCATCACCGGCAGTCCTGTTAGGACGCACGTTCTGACTCAGCAGGCTCCGAGGGTGAGTAAGCCCCACCTGGGGAACAGATGTGGCCCAGGGGGCGTTTGGGGAGTGATCATCAGCGTTTTTCCATCACAGGAAACCGGGGCAAGTTCATCACCTGTCCTCACTCCTCCGTGAAACCTTCCTCTGTCTCTCCACCCTCTGCTCTTGTATCACCGCGTCTTCCGATTTCCTAAAGCATTTACCTTTAAGTGAACTGCTTGCCGCTGTCCGCTGCCTCTCGTGTGCACGTGTGTCGTCTGCTGGATTAGACTACAGCTCCTCAAAGGCAGCGTTGACCTGTCACGTGGTTTCTGTAACTCCCAGGGCGCCCAAAGGGTCTTACCCTTAATAGGTGCTACACAAAGGCTTCTTGATTAATGGAAACATGGAATGTGAGATGTGAAAGTCTCTAAAAAAATCCAAAGGACTGAAAAATTGGAAGTGTTTTTCTTTGATCAGTGGAAAAAATGTTTAGACATACACGGAGGAGAGGAGATGGGGGGATTTGGATTTTTATGTTAGCTTTTTTCACTCTGGGTGGAATGGTTGGATGGAACCATTAGTGAGAGAGACCAGCACTCAGATTCCAGCTCAGTGCTTTTTCCCGTTTAGTATGCTCTTTTGGAAAAGGTCAAGGCCAAGAGGCCTGTACAGCTTCTGCTGCGATGCCAGAGTGCCAGGTGACCAGGGATCAAGCAGCCTTCTGAATGTTCCAGAAAACCTGGCAGGGCGCAGTGTCTGCCCGAGTTGCTCAGTCTCCTGCCATGTGTGCTTCTTCATAGACTTGTGGTGTTCTTTTCCAGTTGTCTCTCAGGAGCCACAGGAAGGATCTTTGCTTGGGATTCTTTACCTTTTAACACCAATACATAGCGAGAGAGCAGCACCCCCCAGTTATCTAGAACTTAGCTGTTGAAGGCCGTGACCATCTGGAGCACAGCCGCAGAGAGGCGCTCTGCCCAGTGGGGGCCACAGTTGGAAGGATCCCACTTCCTCACAGGTGGCCCAGTGAGCACCGGCGGACTTACCACTGTAAACGTGAGAACGAGGATGGATTTGGCCGCCCCTCTCAATTGCAGTTCCTGATTAACGACAGTTAATAAATCATTCATTGACCATCACAGCCAGCTGTGAGGATGGCAATAGCAGCAAACACTTCTGCAATGCTTCCTCTGCACAAGGCGCTGCTCTAAGAGCTCTGCATCTATGACTGGATCACTTACTCTTCCCAATAACCCTGTGAGGTACTGTTATTATCCCCATTTCACAGGTAAGGACACTGAAGAGGTCACGTGTGTTGGCCAAGGTTACACAGATTGTGAGTGATGGAGGTGGGGTTGGAACCAGGAGTCTGGTTCCAGGACCTGTGTTCTCGGTCACTACCCAGAGTTCCCAGGTTATTTCCTGGTCACTTTCATCAGTTGTCAAGGCGACTCTCAAGATGAAGAACTGTTATTATTTTAAATAAATTGTGTCATTCCAGGGAAGGGACTACTTGTGAATTAAATGAAGCTGAAGTGAGAGCATGAACATCACCAGCAAAGCAAAGAGGCTACTTAGTGTGGGGGCAAGAAGAGGCCAGCCTTGCCCGGCAGCCCTATGCATGCTTCCAGAGAATTCCACATGACAATCCCTGGTCCCTATGCAGAGCCATTGAAAAGGTCATATGACATTGGACAGAATTTTTTAATGATGTAAAAAATCTTAAAATATGTTTTGGGAAAAATAATTTCAAGAGTGAGTTTCGGTTACCTGGAAAACCCAGTGCTGTTGAGCATCTCGTAATGTGCCAGGCATGTGAAGTGTTCCTGCCTTGCGTGGAGGGTGCTGCGTGTACCGCCTTCAGCTTTCTGACAGGCGGGAGAGCTTCGGGTGCCATGGTTTTCAAACCGAAGATGGTGACCCATCAGCAAATCCACTTGCCGGGTTGAGAGCTGCATCACTTAGAAACCGAGACAGAATAGATCACAGTTCACTGCAGGCGCTAAGAGCCAGTATGTTTTGTGATATTTTATTTTTAGACATACCACGTAAATGAATGCGCGCACACCGGGTTGTGGTTTCCTCCCGGGCGGCTCCCTCCATCTGTGAAAGTTACTAGTACAGTAGCTGAGATGAGGCTCTGAAGCCGGGTTGGCATCAGTGCTCTGCCTCTGTCCCCTGGTGACCCCGGGCAAGTTATTTTCCTTCTGTCCCTCGGTATTCCCATCTCTACAGTGGCAAGAATAACAGTGCCTGCCTCGTTCCATGGTTGTGCAAGTTAAAGGAGTGAGTACGTATAATGTGCGGACAGCGCCTGGCATGTGGTCAGACCCTCCAGAGGTCGTAGCCGCCATTGCTGCCTGGTTATCCCCTCCCATCTGGCCATTGCCTGAGAAGGGGACTCGGAAAATCAGCTGCACGGAGGGCAGGGACCTCTTTCCATCACAACAGACTTACATTGTCACATTTTCTCCCACCAAACCTTCCAGGATCATGAATGTTCGTTCTATACTGTTGCTTTATCCAATTACAGGGGCTATGTACAAAGGTGCTTTTCACTCCCTGATACATTGAGGCTACTCAGTTACCCAGAGTTTTCACGTGAAGCCTGAGCAGGCGAAGTGAACCAATGGCCGAAATCACCGCCCCTTGTGTACCGTTTGTGGGAGGCACAGCGGCGTCTCCACCCTGGGCTGGGGCTGTGTGTGCCCTCGGTCTTCAGGACGTAGGGAAGCCACAGCAACCCGCCACAAGTGTTTCCTCGCCTTGGCTCGAGTTCAAAGTAACCACTTGACTGAGGGGAGACTGAGCCTGCTGTGGCCGCTCTTCCAAACCGACCCCTGAGCAACTGGCTGCAAGTGCAGATTTCTTAGCAGAACCCAGATCCACCAAAAAGTTCCCCTTTATTTTCATGCACCTATCGTCTCATACTCTGATCTGTTCTTATCTGTTCTTGTCTGGGATTAAACTCATGTTTCCAGTTTATTTATTCTCCAGAATTGTTTTTCTTAGGATGTCTTTATCAGATGTAATAGTTAATCATGTTAAGAATTATTGTTTCATTTTCTTCCTTCCCTCATCGCTTGTCCACTGCTGCTCAGCTCAAAAGGAAACGCTCAGCTGCTGGTATTGAGTCACTGTCTAGACGAAGGGTATAGGGCTAGGTTTTCTCTTTGAGCCCCTCCCCCACATGTGGGGACCGCAGGTGCAGGTGCACAGAGCTGTTCACAACAGGTGGTCCGAGAGTCTTCCCTCTGGGGGCAGGTGGCTGCTGGTGGCTCTGCAGAAGATCAGCCATTCCTCCCACCTTCCTCCCCCCTCAACTGCTCCTATTCTTTCTTCCGTGCTAACCAGTGGCTTCTGGGAGACTGAGGCCAGAGAGGGTCAGAGCCAGGACCCCCACACAAATCTCTCAATTTATAATGCAGTGTACTTTCTCTTTCTCTTTTAATTTTATTTTTCAATTACCATTGACATTCAGTATTATTTTGTATTAGTTTCAGGGGTACAGCCCAGAGGTTAGACAAACAAATACTTTAGAAAGTGTACCCCCGCTACTCCCGGGCCCCACCTGGCACCACACATAGTTATCACAGTAATAGCATTGACTCAGTTTCCCAGGCTGCCCCTCACATGCCCGTGACCGTTCTGAAACTGCCACTCTGTACTTCTCAGTCCCGTCCCCTTGTCCACCCAGCCCCCAGCCCCTTCCCCTCTGAGCACTTTCTCTTCTTACCTTCTGTGTGGAAGAACCATTAGAATGTGACGTATTCTCTCTCCTCAAACCTGCAGGCATTAAAATAGTTGCGGTTTAAATATGTTTTACTAATCACTGACTTTCTGGAAGAACCAAAAAATAGCACTTTCAGTGCTTCAGCTAATTAAAAAAAGGAACTTCTCCAGGTCCTCTGTGCATGATGGGTGCTGCCTAATGAAGCACACACAGTTTCCACTGTACCCAGGACCCATCTGTAACAGCACATGCCAGCTCCGCCCGGTGGGTTCTGGGAGGAGTTCCTCTGTGCTGGGCAGCCAGACAGGCTGCCCGCCTGCTCCTGGTACCAAGGCAGTCTCCACCCATGTCCCACACTGTTATAAATGTCTTGGTTCACGCACGAGGAGGAATATTTCTGCAACAGTATGACCGTGGAATTTTATTGAGAAAATGATTCTGCCGCTCTCAATGCATGCTCCCAGGGCAGAGGACCCATCTGCAGCCCAGGGGTTTCTGCAGATGTGCATCCTGTGGGCAGACGGTGCAGGGTAGTCAGTGTCTAACACCAGGACACGCTCCCCGAGCCTGGGCTTCTCTGCTGTGTCAGTCTGGCTGTTGGTGGAAGGAAGAGGGGCCCATTCCCCAACCTGGTCACCTCGGTGGCCCCGCTTGGGATCGCACCTCCCTCGGTGTTCACTGGAATGGAGTCTCCCCCAGGACCAGGACGGTATCTGGTTCTCTTCCTGCAGGGTTCTCAGAACTGACCTAGCACCGTGTGGAAGTTTTAGTAAGTGCTTGCTGAGTGCATGGCCGAATGATGGATTTGTTTAGAAGGCTTATAACTTGACATTCCTCAGGAGTTTGTTGACAGAGGAAAAAGAGCCATGTTTTGGTTCAGAACACCAGATATGTACCCGGAACATGGAGGCAGGAACTTTGAAGTGTTTGTTTGTGTACTATTTTTAAATCAAGTTTTGAAGTATTTATAAAGATACTTTAAGATTGAGAGTCTCCCTAGTGCCCAAGAATGAGAGTTTTAGGTCAGAAAACAAATACATTAAGTTTACAGTTGAACTGAAGACTAATCGGATAAGGAACAAAAAGAAAGGAAAGAAACTTACCATTACCAAAATGACCGTGGGTGAAATTGACACACGCAAATCCGTTCGCCCCAGACTTGTCTCCACACTCGCCCCAGACTTGTCCAAGCTGCAGAAATCACGGATGTAGAGGTTTGGGGCGGGTACCGTAATGTATAGGGAGCGTGTCCCACTTCCCCAAATAGAACTGATGAATCTGTATGCATCATTGTTTAGTGTCAGCATCTATTTAATGAGTTTACTGGCTGAATCTTTTAAAAGAGTGCAAGCATAATTGGCTTTTTATTTAAAAATGTAAAAAAGAGAAGAGTCCCTGTCGTGGGTGCTGTGGTCCTCACACCACATCCCCTTGGCCCGTCTGATACCAACGCAGCCATCCGTGGTGGGCAGTTGTCAACATTGCACCTGGCTGGGCACACTTCAGATGCCTGCCTCGGTTTCTCAGAAGTCAAGTGAGGACTTAGCCTGTGTACAGGTGCAGCCCAGAAGTTCATGGGCATTAATACCCACTTGCAGGGCATCCTTCAGCCAGTGGGTGATGGGAGTTGGTAGATAAGATACACTCTACACAGGACCTCAGAGGGGCTTCTGTGGGGCTGGGCCCCAGAGGGCCACAGTGATAACCAGCCGAATAGCACACACATTATTAACTGTTCTCCCTCCCCTCCCCTTCCCCAACCCTTACCCCTTACCCCTCATTTCTAGGTCCTGGGGTCACCTTCCAGGTAAAGGACCTACTCCCAAATCCTCACCCTCCAGCTCTGATTCCTTAAATGGTCCCTAAAAAATAATGTTTGAGATCAAGACAAAACATTTCGTCCCTGGGATCAAGGGCTGGCAGAGAAATAACTGACCAGCCAGCCACAAGCTCTGAAACTGTGATGTAGGGAAACAGCATTTCTGGAACAAGTGCTCTTTCTCTAGCACTTTAAATGTGAGTCTCACGAAGGCCACATGTTACCCCCCAGATCTCATGCCTTGCCTTTTCCCTTTATTCTGCAGATTCTTCTGGGAAGCCTAAACTCACCAAGTGCCGTTCACCCGAACTAGAGACTTTTTCATGCCACTGGACAGATGGGGGCCATCGCGGCTCCGAGAGCCCAGGACTCCAGCAACTGTTCTATATTAGAAGGTGCGGCCCCTGCCTTTCTGATCTTTATCTCCTAGACCTTCTGACTGGGGTGTGCTAGTCCCGTGCAGCAGTAGGAATTGATGGCCTGTGTGGATCCATTCACTGATTCATTCAAAAATACTCAGGAGGAGGCCCTTGCTATGTGTTGGGTACTATTTTAGGCACCAAGACACAGCAGTGATTACAAAAAAGTAAGGTCCCTGGTCTCATGGAGAATCATCTTCAATGAGGGAAGAGAGACATTAAAAAATTAAAAAGTAAAATGTCAGCTGGTAATATGGTTTACCAAAAAAAGTTAAGCCAGAAAGAGGATAGTGTGTCAGCACTCTGTGTGAATACATGTGTGTGCATGAAAGTGTCTGAGGGTCAGTGTGTGGAAGTCTGAGTGCATGAGTGTGTGAATGTGCATGAGTGTGTGAGTGAGTGTGTGGACAGGGATTTTGCTGATATTCTACATGAGAAGGTCATAGGAGGCCTCTTTCACGTGGTACCTCGAGGCAGAGACAGCACGAACTGTGAGAGGCCACGGGGGTGTCTGGGGAAGGTGCAAAGGCCCTGAGGCCGACTTGGCAGGTTGCAGAAAGCAGGCGGCCAGTGCCATGGTGCAGGGCAGCACAGGGGAGTGCTATGCAAAGGGGTGGGAGAGTTGGCCAGGCCAGACTGTGATGGGCCTGTAGGTCATGGGTGGGCTTTGAATTTCCCTTTGTCTGTAGTGGGAAGTCATAGGGGTTTTTTTTTAAAGATGTATGTTTTATGGTTTGATTCCCAGTCAGGACATATGCTTGGGTTGCAGGCCAGGTTGCCAGTAGGGGGCACACAAGAAGCAACCACGCATGGAAAAGATGTATGTTTTAAAAGACTCAGTTTGGTTTCTACACAGAAAATAGACTGCATTCCTGTTTAATTAAATAGTTCAATAACGGACTGTAGTACTTTTCTATCCATTTTTTACCAGCAGTCCTTCAATATAACAGGGAGGAGTGAAGCAAAGATCTCCTAGTATTGTCACTACCCAAGTCTTTTATTTCACCTGACATCATTTCCATGTCTTTACTTATATGTGGTACCTTTGGGCTTTTTTTAAATCTGGGTCTTACACACTGTATCGTCTCCTCTTTTCTTCCCAAACCCCAAGGCAGACCTGAGCAAGATACAGGGTTAGCAGGGGCCCTTTCTTCTAGGCTGGTGGTGTTCACAGTCCCCAGGTGACGCTGTCCACCCCACAGAGGAGTGGGAGAGGGACGGAAGATGCAGCGAGCAGTAAAGGACATGCACTCAGGACCCACAAACCTGCGCTTGGGCCTGGCTCTGACTTCACTCTCTGAGCAGATGAGCCAGTCCATCCACAACTCAGCTGCCTCATTTGTAAAATGGAGCTAATAGACCTTGCCTGGTGTCCTCCAATGAGGATTTATTAGCTGACACATGGAATCACTTAGCTTAGTGCTTAGCATACAGTAAGTACACAATCCATGGCAACTGCCAATTTTTATTATTGGTAGTACAATAATGATGTAAAACAATAATGATGTAAAATTCCAGTTAAGGGCTACAAAACTGATTTCGATTCTTTACATCCTATAAGAACATCTTTCATGCTTGATTTGAGCTGGGTGCTTGATTTGCAAATAAGATGTACTCGGAGTTAGCTACCAGGACTGGCCTTACCTGCCTTTCAGGTTGAGAGTGGTCTCTTGGCTGTTCCCCAAAGGGCACACAAAGATAAGATGGCTGGGTACCAAATGCACGTGTGTGTGTGTGTGTGTGTGTGCACGCTGACACTGCAGAGGCGTAGGGTCAGTAGACAAAGTGGGTTTGTATTTTGGACAGGAAGTGAAAACGTTTGGTAACACTTTTGAGTGTCTGTTGATTGACTGTTAAGTGGAAAACAGGACTACTGGGTTCAGTCCCCACATTAGGCTTCGGCACCTGAGAGCCAGCTCGGTCATAACCGAGGGGGTGCCTGCCCAGGCCCAGCTGACGAAAAGCAACTGAGCAACCTCAGAGCCAGCCCACTTTACGAAAATAGGTTTACACCTCCCTAGTATTCACCAAATTTAAACCTGGGCAGAAAGATAAATCCCAGGTGTGAAGCCATCACAAATCACGTTTGTCCCCTACCCTGATGCACCAGGGCCACCGACCTTGGCCTCCGAGACTCCTCTGCCCGACCCAGGCCTTCAGTGTCTCTGGTCCAAGCCCAGGCTCTTTGTCAACAGAGATGCCACTGGAAGCACAGCCAGGTGGGAGGAAATCTCAGACAGGTGCAAAAGGATGTCATTAGTTTGGGCCTCAGTGGAGTTTGGGGCCCCAGGGGAAAACATCATCACCTCCTCAAACCCCCAAAGTACAGTCTCACAATTAGTGCCAATCTAAATTGGCTAAAATCAGCATATTGTGGGGTTATTTTTCCCCTATAAAATATAATTAATTTGACTATCTCCGCCAAAACAGCATAAGCCCCCACCCAGTCTACCTGGGAAGGGCAGAAGCAGAGGGTTAGACGTGTCCTGTCAGGACCAGACGGCCCCACGCAGTGCACAGACGTGTTAGACTTGGCCTTGTGCACTTACCTGAAGAGGACAATACCCGTGCACTTGTGACTTGTGACCATCTCTCAGAATTCGGTTCCCAGGCAGCTCCTAAAACCACAGAATTGTGACCCCCCCACACACACACACACACAAAGTGATGACAGGATTTCATCCAGACCCAGAGCAGTGGAGGGGCCTGGCTCGGTGACGAAGGGACGGGGGCACCTCAGCATTTCTGGCCGGCTGTCAACAGGACGGACCCAGAGGCAGCCTCGTGCTTGGCTGGCACCACTCCCGGCCAGATGAGCTGGAGGAGGGGGGCCCATTTGGACCAGTCTCTGTCCCCTGTGTTGGAGATGGGGCCACATTCAGCCTCTGTGCTTGGAGGGGACTCGGCATAAATGCAAATCACAGGTATGGCAAATGCAGTTCCGGGAGCCTGTCGGAGATGCTGCGAACTCCTCTCCTTGCCTGCAGATGCCTCGTTCTCAAAGCAAGTGGGTGGACACCCAGTCCCTAAGGCTGTATCCCCCAGGTCTGCCACCCCCGCCACTCACCCCCCTCCACAAGTTATCCTGGCCTTTTAAAAGGAAGTTTCTTTTCTATGCCAGCTTGTGGGAGAAATTAGAAGGGACAGAGGACATTGTTACTCTGTTTTCTTTTTCTAAGGAAAAAGATACATTTTAAGCCAAAAACACATGATTTGCATGTAATGAAAACAGTTGCCCTTCAAACATAAATGATGTTTTATTTCCTTTTTTCCCCCCAATTGGTTACCTATTGATGGAAAGCATTTCTTCTGCCCTTTCTTCTGATTTTTGTTGCTCATCTCTGCAGTCCTCACTCCTGTTTCACAGATAGACCGGGAGCGACCCAGAGCACTTACCTGGGGAATGAGAGGGGAGAGCATCTTACAGACACTCATCCCTGTGAAGGCAGGAGACAGAGTGTCTATTTCGGGAGTCTGTTGGTTTTTTTGTCTAAATTTGATAAATAAATGTTATATGTTTATTTAAAATGTAACATAAATAATGAGGGAGGAGTTGGGAGTTGTGTTCTGAACTTAGCTCTTCCAGGTCCTTCCTGCATCAGATGAGAGCTTTCTTCAGTCGTTTGTTCTCTGGAGCTGATGGGAATCATCTAAACAGGGTTTTTTTGTGGAGTCCCCATGGGGGACTGCACCTGCCCACACTGAGAAACTGAGAAACACACAGAGCTCACCTCTCTAGAACAAAGCCAGACCTGGTCAGCCCTGGCCCACCTCGTTAGGACACTTTGATACAGACTTTAACACCGTCAGCTGTGCTGAATACCTGCGCTGTGCCCTCCACTACTGTGTGAAAGCCGCACTCCCTGGGCTGGCCTGTTAAACCATCCTCTGTAATGGACTCTTATTTAGTTTGAGACTCAGGATAAAATAAAGTGTATTCAATGACCCGCCTATTCCTAATATTTTTTTAAATCTGTTTTATTGATTATGCCATTACATTTGCTCTATTCCCCCCCTCCATTCCCCTTCACCCTGCACACCCCTCCCCCACCATTTCCCCCTTTAGTTCATGAACACGTGTCTCAAATTTTTTAGATTCTGTATTTCCCCTGCTATTCTTACCCTCCCCCTATCTATTTTCTATCTGTCTATGCTACTTATTTTCTGTACCTTCTCCCCCCTTCCCCTCCTCCTAATATTTTTAAATCTGTTTCCTACTGTAAATGTACACACACACAGAGACACACACACAATTTACCCTTGCTTCTCCCCTCCACCCACGTTTTTTCCCATCGGGGATGTATCTTCCTCTCATCCAGGGGTACGCAACTTAGATTTTAAGAATCTTAGCCAGGATTTAAACACTTCCCTGCCTTGGACCCTGCTGTTTCTGCCACTTGAATTCCAGTTTCTCCCAACAGCTGATGAATGGCTGTCCCAAGGATCTCCCCATATTGCACAAGTTTCTTCCTGAGAAACGGCTGGAAAGAAGGGCATTTGTGTCTCCCCGTAGCCCCTGCCTTTCCCACAGTCCCCAGAGGGAGCTTACCTGGCCCCACCCCACCCCGCCCCCCCCAGGCGAGCCAGCCTGCCGGCCCCTGGCCCCGGATCTGCACAGGGTCATTCCTGCTGCCTGTTTCCTCCACCACAGGTTACCTGGCCTTACATCTCCTTGACTCGTAAACCCTCTTCGCAAGCAGATCGCCTGGTGAACGATAAGCAAATAGGGAGTCACTCCGCCCAGGCAGCAATTCTAATTTGAGAAGTCCTTCCCCAGTTATCCCATGGTTTGCCGCTCCACTCACCCGCTCGTGCCCGGACTTCTTTACCTCAGTGCCTTGGGCCACTCTGTCCCTTCCTTTCCTTTCCCTATTGCCATCTGTTCAACTTCATGGATCCTTCAAGATCGCCAGAGACACCACCTCCACCTTGCTTCCTTCCGTGAACCACCAGAACAATCGCTGCCTCCTCTGAGCTCTAAGGGAGCGTAATGAGCCCCATCTGGAAGCACTCACGCTGCCTTATACTAGTTTTTAGATCATACCCCTCAGTCCAGAGTAATTCCCGAGGCATGCGACTCCTTCATAATGCCTAGCACAGGGTTTTGTATGTAATCAGTGCTTCCTTAATATCAGTGGACCGAATGCAGGAAGCCAAAAAAGTACTGAGATTGTAATTTCTGAGCCTTTTTCTTGCCCGAAGGTAGGAACCGAATCTTGACATCAATTATATCTTCACTGTGCTCACGCTGGATGCACTGCTTATCTGGCGCTTAGAGAGCAGGCTCCCGAGGACAGCTGGCTGGATTCGCCACTCAGACAGACAGATGGGACTCGGCGGAGCTGCGTCACATTCTGTCACGTGTTCACTCTGTTTCTGCTCAGGGGTTGTGGGGGTGGGGGTGCTTGAACTTGACTCTGAGTGCTGGATCTCTTGATTGCTCTGCATTTTTGTTCAGGTCCCCATGGCAACAGACCAGGGAACTGCCTTTCCCTAAACTCTGACTTCCTTCCACAGTGACTGTCCTGGCATCTCCTTTCCATTCAGCGCACGCCCTGCTGTAGTTCAGAGTCACCTTCGCAGACAACACATTCTGTAGAGCAGGGCAGAGACAAATAACGAGGGTGGAATGTCACTGGACACGCAGCTGCGCAGATGAGTTCCGTGTCCCCCATGTGTCCATCTACCTGCCGGGATTCCTATTTGTTTTTATCTGATCTGAGATCCAGGAAGAGAGGAACTTGTTCTTTGTAGAAAAACCAAAAAGGAACTCGTAAGCAAGCATGTTGATTCACTTCAGCCCATGTTTATTTCTTTTTTTCCCCTATATCCTATAATTAAGTGTCCATGTCTAGCTACAAAATAGAAAAGAAAAATTCTTTTGGTGAGAGTTTTGAATTGGGTTCATGCCTTTCGTCTCTTACAGGGGTTGGGAAGGAAAGGCTAGGATTTCACATTTCATACATATCGCTGGAATGTCCTGCATGTTTGAAATATTCTCTTGGCTCTTCATATAATTAAGGAAAAAAACAGAAGTATGAGGAGGAGTTCAGAGTGTGAGGAAAATTCCCCCAAGCACAGGGTGCCCGTGGGGAGACAGACACACAGTGGTTCGGAGCAGGGTGGTGACCGACTTCCACGGCAAGGCCACCTGTACATCAGTGTCGCTCAACCTGGACAACACCAGCAGCAGCCTTGGTTCCTCCCACCCTGAGCTGGAGACTCGCCTGGGTCTAGAGACTCACCACTCTGGGAACCTCTGCAGTTTGCAAGTTGACTGTCTATCATTTTTAAGGAAGGCCCTTGTTCAATCTCCCTAAACCTCATTGGTACAATGTGGATAACAGGGTGCCTACCAATGAGTCAAGTTCATTTAGGAGCTCGCCCGTCACATGCAGTCAGTGAGCACGTGGCTCTCCAGCAGGCAGAAGTACCAGACAGCCCCCACTCAGTCTGCAGACCCTCACGGAACCCACAAACATGAGACTTCCCGGGAACATTTGCTCGTAAATGTCTGTGTTTTAGTTTATTGACTCTGACTGCCAAGCTCCTCGCTTTGACTCCACCGATGGCCTGCTTTGGGAAGAGCTCATCCTTTTTTACCCTCCCTTTCAGGAACACTCAAGAGTGGACTCAAGAGTGGACTCAAGAATGGAAAGAATGCCCTGACTACGTCACTGCTGGAGAAAACAGCTGTTACTTTAACGCATCCTATACCTCCATCTGGACGCCCTACTGCATCAAGCTCACGAGTCGTGGTGGGACTGTGGATCGGAAGTGCTTCTCTGTAGAGGAAATAGGTAAATCACAGGTTTGTGTTTCCCTTGCCATGGCTTTAGATTAACTAAGTGGGAAGTCTCAATGCCCAGGTGTATTTGAGTAGGGAGGCTTTGTCATTGTGCCCGAGGGGCAGATGGAAGTCAGGTTGACAGGGCATGAGGTCAGCTGCTGAACAAGAAGCCAAGGGCAGGGGGAACTAAGTGGGCTTTAAGGAAAACAAATGCAGCAGTAATGCTATAAAGAAGGGGGGGCCTGGTGGCGTCTTCCTGGAGGAGGTCTTTCAACTGGATTGTGTTCCTAAGAGCCACAGCAGGGGCAGACTCGGGGTGCCCCTAAGTGTCCTTCTCTTCTAATTATTTGGTGTGATTATTATAGTCTTCACTACCGAAATATGTTGGCCTTGATCTCTATCATTGCTCTAATAAATACTTAGGTTTCCTTTATCACAAAGCACAATTACTCTGGGATTTTACATTTACAAAACAGCCAAAATCAGTTCAAAAGCATGTTTATAAAATCTGAAGACAAACATTGGAGATAATCAGCTCAATGAACTAAATGAAAGATCCAAACAGCTTATCCCTTGCCCAACATGTGGACGCAGGGGAAACGAAACAAAGGAAAACAAACAGCTATAATTGGAATGTGCATGTTTAAACTGTAATAGTATAAACAACTAAACAGAAAAAAATCAAAGAGGGACTCTGAGTAGCTGGCACTGGTTCCTCACATCTACCCACGGAGGCTCAGTTGCTGCGAATAGGAATTCCTTAGAGTTCTCTCGGACGGGCTGTCCTCATATGTGGTTTTCCAGGCATCCAAAGACTGCAAGAGACAGAAAGGGGCTAGAAGCTGCAGACGGGAGAAGTGGATCTGATAGCCTAACTTTGAGGGTGAAGACTCAGAAAACTGAACAAGTGCAAAAGAGAACTCAACTGCCTAGTTGAGAGATACTGTGGAGATATCCTAACACCTATGGGTGCAGCTGTGAGTGGCTCAATAAGTAACAGTAAGAATACTGGGTCAAGACCCATGTTCTGAGCCTGTCCCTGCCACCTGCCAGCCCCGCCCCTGTACCTGGCTGGCCCTGAGTGCCTGCCGTGAGCCAGGCACTGTTCTGCCCCGTGTCCGGGTGTAATGGCTGCAGGATGAGTAAGATACAGTCAAGTCAGGAGTCCCAGGTGTTAATGAGAAATAGCAATAAGCAATAAATAATAAATAATTGCAGCAAATCCAGAAAAGAGGGCTGTTCCTGTCAATATGTGGCATTTGTAGCTTAGCTATTTTACAAATCACTCCAATTTCTTTTTTAAAATATATTTTATTAGTTACACTATTATAGTTGTCCCAGTATTGCCCCCTTTTCGCCCTTCCAACCAGTAACCCAGTTCCCTCCAGCAATCTCCCCCTTAGTTCATGTCCATGGGTCATGCATGTAAGTTCTTTGGTTTCTCCATTTCCTATACTGTTTTAACATCCCTCTGTCTATATTGTGCCTACCAATTATGCTTCTTATTCCCTGTACTTTTCCCCCATTCCCTCCCTTCCCCCTTCCCCTTTCCAACTGATAACCCTCCAAATGATCTCCATGTCTGTTTCTGTTCTGCTTATTTGCTTAGTTTGTTTTTTAGATTCAGTTGTTGAATCTTATCTCTGATCAACCCTGGGGACACAGACTTTACCCCATTCCAGGCGACCTCCATATCATAGAAAAGAAAGTAAATTTTACTCTGCTTCTGCATATACTTTTTGAAAACCTCAATACTGAGACCAAATAGCAGTCATGTATTGGAAACTCTCTAAACTATAAATTTAGATACAGTTCCTAGCTTTGGAATCCATATTTCTCTTCACCAGCCTTTGGGAAATTGTGGTCTTTGTGGTCAACAGTTGTACCTGGAAATGTAGGTAGATCAGCAGAAACCAAGCAGAACCCCGTTGCCCATCACTCACATCCAGTTAAGTGAGAGAAAACCCTTTGAGAGAGAGCAGTGTGATGCCTCCCTTCTTAGGTCTGAAGACCCCATGTGGCTGGGAAGGCACCAAGCTGAGGAGCCACTGCTGAGTGTTGGGAATGAGCGAGACGAGGTCCTTGCCCCAGGTCATGAACAGCTTGGAAGACAAAAGATTTCTCTAGCCCTGGTTCCAAAACAGCCACATGTTTAACTGCCACAGGGCTGTCTGACACTCTGTCCCTTAGTTCAAATGAATTCCTTGGCCAAGTCCCAGAGCATTAATTCTATCATAGCTAGAAGAAATGTTAAGCATAAGTGATCTTTAAGAAAAGTTATAGATCAGATTTTAGGCTTGAAAAGCAATTTTTGCAGGGGCTTTTTTAGAGGTAAACACAGATCATCCTTAAATTAAAAAATGGTACTCTCTTACAGAGTGAGAATATACTGATAGGAATATTAGAAGTAAGAGTATGAGTGATAAAAAGGTACGAATGTGGTGTCTTCAGAAGAAAGCATTCCATTACTATGCAGCTGTGTGTCTGTGTACTAACTCTCCTTTGAAATGCACAGTACAACCAGACCCACCCACTGGCCTCAACTGGACTCTACTGAACATCAGTTTAACGGGCATTCACGCGGATATCCAAGTGAGATGGGAACCACCATCCAATGCAGACGTTCAGAAAGGATGGATAGTCCTGGAGTACGAGCTACAATACAAAGAAATAAATGAGACCCAGTGGAAAATGGTAAGGTGCCGTTGCACGTCATGCTTTAAATCTTCTGAATTGTCTTCTTTTTATTCTAACACCCCTCTTGTTGTAACTTCCTTTGGACCTAGCACCAGGTGCCCACACCATGTGCTCCATCATTTCTTATTTGAGAAAGTCTGACCAGTAAAAGATCGACTTAAGGGTTCTGTCCAGTAGCAGACGCTTCCGTGGAGCTGACATGGGAGCATCTGGAAGGAAAGGAAGACTCTCCCCCAGTCTTCCTGGGTGTCCAGTTTAACTTTAGAACAAAACTGTGTACTTGAGCCACTTTGGGGATGTGGCTAAACATGGGAAGGGTTATGATCAAGGTCAACAGTGAGCTACGGCTAAATATTCTCCCATGATTTTAATTGCTACTGCTCACAAGACCCCCATTAAAATAAAGTCTTAAGTGACTCTAGGAGGGAATTTGCCCTTTAGGGTTTCGGAAGTATATTTTGTCAAGTACGCCCAGGGACAACTGTGCCGATTGGTTTTGAAGTCTGCGAGGAGCATGTACTGGCTGACCTCCGCCCTCCTCACTTCCTTGCCAAGTGCATGGGAACTGGGCACTGAGATAAATTCCACACGGCACACAACAAGAAGAAAAACAGGATTATCGCCCTGCTCCCAATATAACAAATTCTAAATCAGTCTGACCACAGCCACGGCCCCGGCCAAGCCCAGCGGTTCCTGGCCAGGCATCACGTCAGGCCCAGCAGCTGGCACAGCTTTGGAGACACCGGGCTGTCCGCTCAGTGAATGGCTGAGAAAGAGGCTGATGCTGCCATTAGAGGAAGAGCTAAATTTGCAGCCGCTCTGAGCAGCACAATACTGGGCTTTGAGTCTCTGTGTACGGCCTCATTTTAATTTAGATATCTATTCTGCAACTTGGTGTAGTAAAAAAAAGCATGTTTGGATGCTGAGTCAAACAAGACGCTCTAAATGCAAGCTAGTCATGCGTTTCTGCAGCCAGCAGGTATCGGAATAGCCACTGTGTGCAAGGACTGTGCCAGGTTCCCCAAGGTGGCTGTTCTCAAAGTGTGAACCAGGGATCCCTGAGGGTCCCGAAGACCCTGTCAGGGGGTCTGCAAGGTCAAGGCTATTTTCATAGTAGTACTAAAATGTTATTTCCATTCTTGACCATGTTGAGATTTGCCCTGATGGTACAAAAGCCACAATGGGTAAACAGGCCACCTCGGCACAGACGGGGGTAGTAACACAGACTGGTACTGGCAGTCTCTGAATTCTTCAGCTCCGAACATCGCGGCGGGCGGAGGGGAGCGGCGGTGCAGAGCCGTTTCTCCTAAGAGTGCCCTTGATGAAGCTGTGGAAATGACTGATCTTGTTACAGCTCAGCCTTTTTAACATCCAGTGCGACACGTGGCAAATCCACATGAAGCCGCATGGGTGCCGAGGGTGGTCTTCAGAAAAAGCGCTGGAACAGCAGGCTGCCCACGGAACCCGCTGCGTTCTGTGTGGAGCACCACGTGGAGCCTTAGTGTTACCTGAAAGAACTACTGATAAACTGATACATAGCAATTCGCGTTTGCATTGGCAAAGTTTTGGCAAACATTGCTTGAAAAAAATTAAGCAAGCTTATTACTGTAAGAAAAACAATTGGTAGTATTTGTTGCCAGTGGAAAAAATGTGAGCTTTCAAGGGAAAATTAGAATTTAAGGAAACTTGTGTAACTACGCATTTGATGGCTTCCCTATCTTTGAAGACACCCCGTTGAGATCAGCAGTGGTGCTATTAGCAAGTGATTCTTTTTATACTGCATAATAAACTGTGTAGACATTTAGGAAATCGGCATAACTCAGTGAACCAGTCTTTTCCAGATGACCCATACATGATATAACCAAAATTGCACACAGGGAAACAATCCATTCAAGTACTAGATGAAGGAATGGAGGATTTTAACATAACAGAGTCCACAAGATTCATTGACAGGTTTCAGATTCCAGGTTGCAACTAACCTTTAAGAAAATACCACTTACTGAGTTTGAGTGTTGGTGTTAAAAAAACATCTAAATTATCTGAAAAAACTAGGAAGATATCCTTCCTTTTCTCAATATATGTCTGTGTAAGGCCAGATTTTATTCATACACTTCAACCAAAACAACACTTCCTAATGGACTGAGTTCTGAAGCAGGTGTGGAAATACAGCCGTGTTCTACTAAGCCAGACATTAAAGAGATTTGCAAAAATGTAAAACAATGTCACTCTTTTTTCTATAGTTTTATTGTTTTGGAGAGCACAATAATTTTAATAAAAGTATTATCATAAAATCAATTTATTTTCATTTTAAAATTAGCATTTTTAATATTCTCAGTTTCCATTTCTAATATAGAAAATAGCCATAGGTATAATTCAAATAAACCAAACCTTTACAATTCACAATCATTTTTAAGTGTCAAAGAATCCTGACACTGAAACGTTTTGTTGACGGGAAAGACCTGGTTCTTCTTGCTGGCACATGTAAAGAATTACAGATCAGCCAATCTATTAGTGTGCAATCAGTTTATTAGTGATCCATTCCCATGGAAGAGAACAGGACTAGCTAGAGTCAGGGGCGAAAGGCCAAGTTTCAGGGCAAAGCAGGGCAGCATTCTTGGCCGAATGGTAAGAGTGGCCGAAGACCAGGGTGGCAAGCCCCCAGGAGAGAGAGTCCTTTGTTCTGAGGACTTACATAGTTGGTGGGATAGGAAAAATAAAGTTAGATATTGATTAATGGGTAAGTGTGGTGCCCACTCTCCTGGGGGAACGTGACTACCCAAACGTAGGTATATGTGGGGGTCTATTAGCCCGAATCCTTCTCTTGCTCCAGACTCCATTTGCTGTTAAACAGATACATGACAGGAGACAGTTAATTTAAACTGGGGCACTTTCCAAAGTTATTGATGGGCTCCTCTATAACCATCGGGGACTCCCTCATAAAACAGTGACCAGAGGTAGACAATGAACCAAAGTGGTTTTGTGAGCTTCTTCTTTGGGTACCGGGGACCCTCTCCCACATTCCAGGCCCTGGGATGAAAGCATAGTTTCAAGGCCTTCTCTCCCAGATAGTGGAAATGCTACATAGGATTTCAAGGACTTCCCTTCTTTCTTGCTAACATAACATTTCTTGTGATACTAGAACACCTGGCAATATTATCAGACCAGGCTGGGGACTACTGAGTTAGCATGTGAGACATGTCTCCTTCCTCCTCCCTGCCTCAGTTTACTATTTATTCAACCTAAGTGGTAAAAGGTGTTTCCTGGCAACCAGGATGCTGGATGCTGGCCAGTCACAGCTGTGCAGCCTCGGGGCTCTTCTTATGCTGTCTCCTGCCTCCGTTTGACAAGCTAGAAAAAGCAAGATGTAAATCAGAACATTCCAATTCATACATTTTCTGAGTATAGTTTGAAGCCTGAAAGACCCTGGCCTGTAGTGATGTCTCAGCCAAGACACAGTGAGAGGCAGGTATATATGCGTCGCATACCTGAGCCAGGTGCACGGGGGTGTGGGACTCAACTGACCGTGCAGAGCTGCCTTTCCATGTGGCTCTGTAGCAGTCCTCATGGTGCCCTGCTAGAAGTCACATTAGATGGTCCACAGGGGTCAGTTCACGTTTACTGACCTTCTGTGAGTGCAGTTATATGTGTATAGTCTTTATGAGTTTGATCATTTGCAAGGGTCACAGAGTTGTCACGAATACCAAGGGCCTGTTCATAAGAACCGACCTCTCTCCGGAAGACAGTTGCCATATAACTGGCTATGAGCATAAGTGTCGTAAGCATAAAAAGAAGGGAAGTTTGTAAGCAGAAGGGGAAAAAGCTAGTGTTCGTTGCTTAGACCAGATTCATGTTACCATTTGGCAATATGGAATTTGGTGGTGTTGTGTCCTTTTTTAATTAAATACATTTTCAATATAAAAGTGATACTAATGACCATGTAGTTACTTACACTGTTTACCTGCTAAGCCAAGTTAAGAATTCCTGGTGTTTTCAGGATTTTAATGGGTGGCATACAGTTATCTACAGCCTATAGTTACCTACTTGCCCGCCCACCTTCCACCCAAAGACAACAAAGGTGTCGTTGGCTCCCAGAGACTTTGTGGCCTCACACAGAAACCTGTGCAGGGAACAGAGAAAGTTGTGCAGGATGTGCAGCGTCCGGCAGAAGGGAATAGGGGAAAGTGCCAGGAAAGACTTCTTAGTGTTGCAGCAGACACACTGCGGGCCGGCCAAGAGCAGGCGCACAGGCAGGGGGCCGAGCTCAGCATGTGGGTGTGCGGGTGTGCGGGTGTGCAGGGATCAGAGAGGGTGGAGAGGGGCCTTGGGGGGGGGGGTCCCTGAGACTCCCTGCCTGGTTTTGTTACTAGTAAAAATCTGTAGAGAAATGACTTTGGTGACAGTAACAGAGAAATTAGGGCTTTCAGAACAAAAACATGGGCTTTAAAAATATTTTAAGAAAAATAGTAAGTTTAATATTCCAAATTCTACCTTTTAAAAAAGCACTTTAGGCGTGCAGATGTTCTATATATGAAGAGGCTCCTTTAAACAATGCAAAATCACCATCCCATGTACACACGGTGGCAGGGGGAGAGACTTTCTGAGCAGAAACGAACCGAGGTGAGAGGGAAATTTGTTTTAGAAACTGAAGAGCCAGCTTCTGACTTAGCAAAACAAACTATGAGATCTTATTTATGTGCAAGGCTGATGCCGTGGAAAAAGTGAGGGTTTCTAGTTTTTTATAAACAGGAACAAGGTGTTCTACCAGAAAATGTAGGAAAAGCACACGTTGACTACTCAGTTTGAATATTTGCCTTAAAGGAAAACCCCCTCATTAACTGGGTCCCCTTCTTTGACAGCACACATTTTAAAAGTCTCATAGACCTGCCCTTCCCCCAGAAGGTAAAAGAATATCCTGGCCGTAAAGGTTGTGGGACCACAAGGACTCCTGTGATTTTTCTTTTTTTGCAGATTTTGAATAGCAAACAATTTTGAGGTGGCCTTTGAGGCTTCTAGAACAAGCAGATTATGTGTATAGATGCTTCTAACAGAGTTATTTCAAAGTTTGGTTAAGACAACTATGGATTTTCCTAGGACCCCTTGCAATTATCTGGTCATATGTATAACCACCCAGAATTTCCAAAGAATGACTAGAATTTGTTTTGATGTGAAATATGTTTGTTTTTCCTGTTTTTGCATCTTCATACAAAACTGTAATATCCCTAAGGATAGGCAACATTTCTTTATAGTTCTGTTATTTTTCCATAATAATTTATTATGCTTTGATCTTAGAATTTTGACATCCTAATTTAAAGATATAACTTCATTTCTGCCCTGGCTGGTGTAGCTCAGTGGATTGAGCGCGGACCTGCAAACCAGAGGATTGCAGTTTGATTCCCAGTCAGGGCACAAGCCTGGGTTGCAGGCCAGTTCCCAGCAGGGGGACACACAAAAGGCAACCATACATTAGTATTTCTCTCCCTCTCTCCTTCCTTTCCCCTCTAAAGATAAATAAATAAATAAGATTTTTAAAAAGAGATAACTGCATTTCTGTGAAAGTCCATCAAGTCTCTGGTTTGTACCAAAATAAGTTTGAGGCCTATTGTTCATTTAACATATTTGCCTTGATCTTTCCTGAAATAGCCCCCCTCCCCCAACTCCAGTACCTTTGCACACCTTACCTACTCTCCACGATTCCTTTTGAGAACAGACGCAGGCACACCTTTCGGAGTTTGTGGCCTTGAGTGTCCACTCTCTAACCAGCAAGTGCCCCGTTCTGTCTTGAAAGATGGAGCCCGTGGCGTCCACGTCGGTCCCTGTGTACTCGCTGCGCCTGGACAAAGAGTACGAAGTGCGCGTGCGGTCCAGGCAGCGGAACTCCGACAAGTACGGCGAGTTCAGCGAGGTGCTCTACGTCACACTTCCTCAGACCAGCCCCCTGCCCTGCGAAGAAGGTAAAAGTAAGAGGTCGCCATGGCGCCCACGTGGCTTTTCTCAAGGCGCAGTGATCCATCCCCTGTGCTGTGAGCCCCGTGGCCACATCGGCGTCCGTGTTAGCATCTAAGAGTGGGGTAAGGGACCCCGAGCCTGCCCTCTGTAACAGGATTTTCCATGAAAAAGCAGGAGGATGACTCAGTGTTTGAATTATTTAATTCAGGAAGAGTCCTGGGGTGAAGTGCAAGTTACAGAGGGGTTATCTCCAGGTATCAGCGTTTCAGGTGATTCTTTCTTTACATGTTTCTGTAGTTCTAAAATGGTCTACAATGACTTGTTTGCATTTATATTCTGCATAAAATGTTTTTCAAATACACACTGAAAAGGCTCTGTATCTATATGGATGGGTGTGCTCCGTGGCTTCTAAGAGAAAGCTGGGTATTGAGTCAGCGCAGGTAGTCAGAGGCAGGTGCTGGCAGGCTTTAGAAAGTTCAGGCGTGGCTTTTACCTGGCCAAAGTCATACGCCAGTTACGCTGATGAATGGCATGGGACAGCTGAAGTTCCTGGATGTAAGGGAAGTACAGAGATAATTAAAGTGTAAAGAAATGAACCCTAGGGATTCTTAATAAAAGAATTCAAGTGTTCAGATACAGAAATAAAGAGGGCTGCTTAACCATGAATATTAAAGCTATAAAATATTATCACTCCCACATGAGAATTGGCTGTAGCTCATCTTCATGAAAGACAGGAGGTTGCAGGGCCCTGTGAGGAGCTGAGGTTTGTTAGTGAAACAGTCACAAGCTACAGAGAAATGCAACTTATATTTCTGCATTTAGGTACAGGTAGAATTCATGATACAAAATAATGCTTGAGTTAAAATGTCTGCAGCTCCATTTTTTAAGCTCTACCTAATGCCTGTTACTGCAAACAATATGATACAATGAAATTCTGGTTTAAAAAAATACACTTGCCACACACCCTTTAATCTTATTGTGATGGCGGTTAATTCACTTAATACAGTTTCTTTCTTAACTGACTTTCCATGTTTAAAAAAAAGGAGAAAATGAAGCACCTGCTTTATATTATATTCCTGGATATGTCATCGATATAAAACTATAAATGCCACAAGAGACAAATGATGTTCTCTCCCCCACTGATTCTTTCTAATGCCCATAATATCTCCCTTGGGGGTTTTAATACCTGAACCAGAAAATTAAAATAAGAAAAGAATATTACAATATAAAAGCCTGCTTTTAATCAAGCAGCTTTAAGGTAAATTTCACCTGTCCTTTTTAATTAAAACACGGTTCATTTCTGCCAGTGTGGTAAGAATACCGGGAACCAGCTGCAAGGCACTGGTTTTTAAGGAATAATATAGAAGTTTTACAAACAGGTCCCCCCAAGTTTGCCGCAGACCTGACTCAGATCTGCAGGAGGAAGCCCCCACAGGGACCTTCTGCCCCAGGGGGGTTTTGAAGCTGTAAAATAATCGCTCTGCCTGTCTGAAAAGTCCCAGTCGTGGGTCAGATATAAAAACTCTGCCCCAACCTTTTCAATAGCTCCTCAAACTGGAGGATATGAAACACCTGCACACCTTTGTAAAGAAGGAGCCAAGGAGACATTGTTCAGGTAAAGAGGTGTGTTAACCAGCAGCACCTGGCTCTTTCGTGACATCCTCTGATCACATAAGGATGCTTACAGCAGATTTTTTTTCCTTATAAACGTGGATTGTGCTTAAGCTTTATTTTGACTTTTTCTAATGTAAAAGGATTTGAAAATGTGTTTTCGGCACAGAAAATACTTCTCCAGTGTTGCCTTGTTTTGGGTTGGTTGTCACGTAAAATCACGGACTTCACCAGAGGAATACAAATGAGGTGAAATGTGAACATCAACCCTCCGTAACCCTGCGAGTGATAAATTGTCTCATGTGTTTCAGATTTCCAGTTCCCGTGGTTCTTTCTTATCTTCTTCGGATTATTCGGGCTAACCGTGATACTACTTTTATTCATATTTTCTAAACAGCAACGGTAGGTGTGAAATAATCTACCTCAATGTTTTTGCCAGTTGCTTAGATTTCCACATGTGTTTCCATTTGTCATTTGGTGTTTTCTTCTGTGAGTCATGCATGAAAATTTTAATTAACCCAGGAAACCAATACCTCCAGTTATACATTTACCACCTTACTGTGTCCATCAGAGAAAACTCAGAGGTTTTCCTTCTGGCTGAGGAGCTGCACAGGACATTTAGAGGCTAGGGTCTGGCCGTACGGCTTGTGCCACGCCTCCGTAGCAAAGCTCTTTGCTCAGAGCTCCCTCCTCGCCTCTTCCAAGTCCTGACCAAGGTGACACATTTTTCCGGGACCCTCGGTAGCATCGCAGTTTTGGCTGTTTGACACTGTCCTATGCACAAACAAATGGAACTGGCAAGCTAAAGCGACCCAGATAAATCAATCTAATAAACCCTTTTTAGATTTCCTATGATGGCAATTTCAAGTAATTTCACGTTTTCTTAAATTATTTGGATACTTACAATTTGCTATTACAATTACATTTGTTAACACAGCTAAAATTCTTTCTAAGTTTGAAGAGATTCCTTCCTTTATTCTTTTGGAGTTCCAAGCTAAGATTCCAGGTATTATTCTGCTGCTGTTTTTGATCTTGTTTGAATCCCTTAACCAACCTGGACCACCATATTCTTCTGGGTACTGTGTTCAATTATGTAACCATTAAATTCCCTTCAGATCTGCATTGCTCTTTCTCTTCCTGAAAGAAACTCAGTAGAGACTACAAGAAACTTTAATATAAAATGGAGGTAAATTATTGGTGCTGGTTGCCAGTTTCCTTATATTGAGAATATTTTTGAAGTCCTATGAGTCAGTCTTGTCCCTTCACATGGAACTGGGGTCCCCAACACCCCCAGTTTGCCTGGGACTTCCCTGGGGTTAGCACTGCAAATCCTGTGTCCTGGGACCTCCCTGAATTCCAGACGGTTGCCACCCTAACCCTAGGACAGCAGACAGGCTCTGCAGCTGAAGCCCAGAGGCCTCTACCAATCAAAACAGCGTCTCTGTGAATTTCCTATAAAAGCTTTGTTTTTTGAAGTTGTGTAGCATTTGGCAACATCAAAACGGACTCGTAGTAGACAGAAGAATCCTCAGAAAGCTGGAGTTCTGGAGTGTCAGGCGCACCTCCAGTCTCCAGGTGAACGCAGAGAGGGCTGTTGTCAGCAGGGTCACCCCCAGTTCCCAGGTGTCACCCAAGGGGAACGCAAAGCTCCCTGAGCAGCATTTCAGTCTGTCCCTGACTTTTTAGCAACAGTTCTGTCTTAAGAACACAATTGTTATGTGTTTGGGGGAAAGTAAGTTAAAAAAATCAATAAATCTGTAGAATGTTGAGCAACTTATATATTTAAGTAATACCAACAACCAAGGAGCCAAATTATAATGTTGATTAATTTGAATTCATCGATCGGAACAGTTGAAGGACTGATTTATATGTAACTGCAGCTGATTAAACTATGATGTATATAAAGTAATTTACTCTTTTTTTAATTGTTGTTCAAGGACAGTTTTCTGCCCTTTACCCCCATCCCAGCCCACCCCCCACCTCCCTCCTATCTCTACCTCCCCCAAAGTAATTTACTCTTAACGTTAGCTGTCTGAGTCATTGTGAAGCCTAAGTACATTTGTTATGTAGTTTAAATATATTAACTAATAATATTTCAAAGAAAAAATAATACTCTCAAAAAATAGGATTTCAAAGCAAATATATTCACCTCTGTCTAAAGAGTGTTTTCAGTGAATAATGAAGGTCTCCACTATAAAGCTTGCTGGAAATCACCAAATTGTAGAGTTTCTAGAAATCTTTTTTGTACGTCCAAATTTCCCATGCTAGGACTAGTTCTTTGTAGAAAAGAATTAACTTCTTTCTTTCATTTGCCCATAAAAATGCTTATCTTGCCTGAATTTTCACATTTTAATGAAAGCAGGACATGGCAGAACTTATATGTCAGCGGGTGTGGAAGGAGCCTGTGGTTCTGACAATTAAACGGTAATTAGAAGGCGGGTTCTGCCAGGCTTCCCAGAGCCTCGGGGCTGCGAAAAGCTTCAGGTCCCCCAGCCTTTGCTTGCAGTTCTGTGAGTCCACAGCCCAAGCACTTCACCTTTATTTTTAATCCAGATAGTCCAGTCAGCTCTAGCAAAACTTGTAATGTAATTTAAATTTAAATAAAGGGATACGAAGTCACAAACATAGCTTCTTGCCAGGATTATTTTATTCTGTGCTCTGTCGTTCCCACAGTATGACTCACGCCCAGCCTCGGAGCGGGTCTGAGTCAGGAAAGAAATTGCGTAATTAGCATAAAACAGAAGGGCAGACAGAAAGCCAGGTCCAGCCTGCAGGTCCATGTTTTGCTATGTGATGCTGTTTTGATTTTGAACTAAAAATTTATCTACAGGGTGTTTATAATAAAATAGGGAATTTTCGCACAGGAAATTTAAGTGCATCACAGAATTGTGCGTATATTGACCAGAGATAGCTCAAATTTCGTGTGTCCAACTGAAATGAACCCGGCAGGGACGCTGTAGTTAATGAGATCATCGTATATAACTTTATAATTAATGGGAGCTGTGTGGTGCAAACTTACTCAGTCCACCCTGATTGGGCTCCATGTGGACTGGGTTTCCTTCCTTCCTTCCTCCCTCCCTCCCCTTCCTTTTCTCTGTAAAGTACTGGTGAGCAGCTATACATTCAAATTACCTTTTCTCATAACTGAAATGGAAATTGGCTTTAGATGGAATCAAATTTCTCACTCCCAGATACTAATGCTGTCAATTTTAAAAAATGAGGAAAAAATATTGTAGGAATGCCACATTTTATTTAAATTGACTTCAGCTTTTTGTTGTTTATTGTTTTGTTCTTTTTTTCTTCTATCGTTTTTCCTTATCATTTACTGCTTAATATTTTCCTTCTTTTTCTCATATTCCACTCCTAAGTTACCAAAATATTTGCACTAAGTAATAGTAGTGCCAATGTTACAAAACAGAGGTCCAAGGGGCTCAATATTTGGCCCATCCAGGGACACCAAAAACTGTCACAGAACAGATACACCAGAGCCCAGACTCCAGAGGATGGTATACTAATACCATCCGGACCACCTGTGGGGCCCGAACATCTGTGAAAGACATCTCTCAATGCCAGAGATTTGTGAAAAGGAAAGGAAATGTGTATTTGATGCTATACAGACTTAACGTCTTTATTAAAATATCAAAGTCCCTTAGGACATCCACCTACACACACAGCGCTCCCTTCTCCCCCTGTTCTAACTCCCGGTATCCTAAATCAGGAAAAGAGCACACGTCCGTGTTTCCAGGCCGCTGGCACCGTCAGCTGTGTTGCCATCCAGGCAGGATCTCCAATTAACCCAGAGTACTGTGGCACCTTCTCATGATCCACTGGCAAGAGTCCTTTGTACCCATTTTTCCAGGCAAAGTCTCTCCTGCTTTCCAGGCCACTCAGCTAAAGGGAGCACCCCAAAGCAGCGTGGGCCTCTTCTACCAAAGCTGCAGGGGTCTCCGCTCCACCAAAAGCGCATGGCTTTCTTCTTCAGCTGGCTGCAGGGGTCCCCATTCTGGCAAAGCCACATGGTTCTCCTTCACTTGGCCAAGAGGGGGGTCCTCACTCTGCCCAAAACCACGCGGCTCTCCCCTCAATGGCTGCGGTGTCTGGGTTTAAATCCCCACACCAATCTTCCTCTGTACCCCTATTTTTGACTCCTCCCACAATCAGTTATACCTGCCAGTATTTCTGTATTATTACAAGTTTACTGGGCTGCCACTGTGGGTCTGCGCAGGTATGGCCCCATGTCCTGTAACTTGGGGGACCTGCCCCCCCCGTTACATCTTAGGGGGGAATTGACTTCATCCCTCTGGCTCCAAGCCTGGCCACAGCCATTTAACATATCCAAGTGACCCTCCAAAGGCTATAGATATGATAAATGACCATGCCATGGATTAGCTGCAAGGCTGTGGCTGTACAAAACAGCCCTGCATGTTCCTGCCCCATGTGTCCCTTCCCCCCAACTTACACCTGTGAAGTGAGGACATCTTACATGTCTCTCCAATATTCCTATACACCTTGAGTTCTGGACACCATTCCAAATTCCTTTTTGCCCCCCTTGGCTGCTCCCTGTATCACCCTGTATCACATTGTAAAAAAATATTTTACATCTGTCTTTTGAAAATAAGAGAATGCACAATTTTTAAGATCTATCCAACCAAAATTTTAATTGTCTTCAAGGATTAAGATGCTGATTCTGCCTCCAGTTCCAGTTCCAAAGATTAAAGGAATCGATCCAGATCTCTTCAAGGTAATTAACAAATTATGTAAGTTATAGATAACAATAATTAAATGATACCTGAAGAACATCATCTTGCGTTGAGAGCTTTTGCAAACTATATGCAACACATTCCATGTTTTGTACTCCTTCTGGAGAAAAAAATTTTTCAAATACTACATCTCTTAAAATGATGTCTTACATATTTAAAACTTCTTCACTATTATGTATTTTTTATTACATGATTCTGTTACTGTTGTCTTTACTATAACCATAATTAAATCCCTTAGCCACGATGTGTTTCTCTGCATAGATCTTCCTTTTTCTTTCTGTGTTCTAGGAAGGAAAATTAGAAGAGGTGAACACAATCTTAGCTGTTCACGACACCTATAAACCCGAATTCTATAATGATGACTCTTGGGTTGAATTCATTGAGCTAGATATCGATGACCTTGATGAAAAGACTGAAGGATCAGACACAGACAGACTTCTGAGCGATGACCGTCAGAAATCACTTCACATCCTCGGGGCAAAGGATGATGACTCTGGACGTACCAGCTGTTACGACCCAGACATTCTGGAGGCTGATTTTGATGCTGGTGACGTGGGCGATGGTACCTCCGAGGTTGCTAAGCCACAGAGGTTAAAAGGGGAAGCAGATCTCTTGTGCCTTGATATGAAGAATCAAAACAACCTGCCTTTCAGTGATGCTCCCCCTGCTACTCAGGAGCCCGGTGTTATCCTAGCAGAGGAAAACAAACCCAGACCACTTCTTCTCGGTGATGCTGAGTCAACTCATCCGGCTGCCCATGCTCAGCTAAGCAATCCGAGCTCACTGGCCAACATTGACTTCTACGCCCAGGTAAGCGACATCACACCAGCAGGGAGTGTGGTCCTTTCCCCGGGCCAAAAGAATAAGGCAGGGATACCCCAGTGTGACCCGCATCCAGAAGCGGTCTCGTTCTGCCAAGCAAACTTCATCATGGACAACGCCTACTTCTGCGAGGCAGATGCCAAGAAGTGCATCGCGGCGGCCCCGCATGTGGAGGTCGACTCCCGTGCAGAGCCCAGCTTTAACCAGGAAGACATTTACATCACCACAGAAAGCCTTACCACTACTGCCGGCAGGTCTGGGACCTCAGAGCGGCCCCCGAGCTCCGAGACGCCCGTCCCAGACTATACCTCCATTCACATAGTACAGTCTCCGCGGGGCCTCCTACTCAACGCCATGGCCTTGCCCTTGCCCGACAAAGAGTTCCTGTCCTCTTGTGGCTATGTGAGCACAGACCAACTGAACAAAATCATGCCGTAGCCTTTGATATGATTTCCCGTGAGCTAAATATTTAATGGCAAAGAGTGGGCTGGGGCCTGAGTGCTTAAACCAAAACAATGTTTAAATCTTTTGGGGCTGGGGGGGGGGGGGGGGGGGGGGAGGGGAGCGTGGCTTCTAAATGCCTTTTCCTGAAATGTTGAAACATGATGTTAAAAAATAATAATGAGAACACTTAATCAGATAGATATTCCTGTTGCAAATTGTAAATATTTTAAAGAATTGTCTCAAAAGATTGTTTAGTGATTGTCTTGTTATCGTGGGTGTTACTATTGTGATGCTATGCATTGAATGGCTGTATTTTTAATGTAGAGGTAAATCATGCTTTTTGAAAAAGCGAACAATCAGGTGGCTTTTGCATTTCAGGAAAATCGAATGCACAGTATAGCACAGGCTAGTTTTGTTTTTTTAATGTGATTGGGAGCTGGGAATACAAGTATGAAGAGAAAAAATAGTTTGGATATGTAAGATTTATTTTGACATAGAATTGATGACGATATTTTTCATATGCACACTTCAAGCATGGCTGTTTTATACCACACCACCTACTGTGTGCTGACGGGCAGGTGGACCCATCGGAAGGACACGCCAGCAGCAGTCGCAAGCTGGCATGAGGCTCTGGTCAGCGCACCTCCAGAAAACAAATAGACAAGTTAGTTTTTTACAGAGCCCTTTTTATACCTCCCAAACTCCTGAAACACTTCTGAAATGATTGTAGTCACCCAAACGACGAGTCACCCATGCTCGTCTTAGCTGAATTTTTTAAACCAGTCTTTGTTCATTTAGGAATCTCTCAAAATGTTTGCACAGGCCCATGTATCATGAACCAGAAAGCAAACACACAACAAAACCCTTTCTTCCCCCAATCGCGGTTCACGCCAGAGCACCAGGTCCTAAGAGAAGTGGAAGTGACAGCTGGTTCAGGTAGAGGAGGGCACGGTGGGAGAGTCGCGCAAGCAGCGGGCGGTGCAGCGGGCGGTGCAGCGGGCGGGGCTCAGTGTGCAGGGTCAGGAGAGGAAAGCCCAGACCCTGGGCTGCAGGCTCTGGGCAGGCGCAGCCCGCGCTCCCCCCGAGTTACCCAGGCAGGGAGTGGGGTGCAGGGAGCACTATGTAAGTCAAAGCAGGTCATAATGAAACTAAGCAGATGACGGAGGAGTAAAGAGTGTAGGAAACGGGTTTTGTCTCAAAGCATCGGGCCGGACGCAGACTCGTGATTTACGGTGATGAGGAGAAACAGGAGCACGTGGTTCTAAATCCCCACCGATAGCTCCACGTTTACTCACACCAACAGCACAAACTCTCTTCCGTGCCCGGCCTTGTATAGGGTTTATTTAAAGTAGTAGAAGAAGATATTACATCATTTTTTATTCCCCCTTGAATGGAAGATCATCAGAAGAAAACCAAGGGGCCCAAGCCATTTATGAATTATCGCTCAGTCCCTTAATAACCTAAACATCATGCTTTGGAGCATCAGGACAGCTCCCCCAAGAGTTTTTATCAAAAGGAGAAGAATCTTATCTCAGTGAAGAAGCCTTCTCACTTTAAGTGTTTTTTTTAAGGTGAATAAAACTTTTAAGTTCGCTTTAAGTTGAATAGTATTTGCCATTTAGCATAGGTCTTTTTAGGAAATAAGCCCAATGGTTGGCAATTTTAAGTCCCCTATTTCTCGCAAGGACAGTGAAGAGCTTGAATTGGGTGTTTAAAGTGCAACATGTTCCTTTGTAACAATTGATGTTTCATAGACTTTCCGCTACTTTGCTGCTATGGTTTTCTCTACGAGCTACATAATTTAGTTTCATATAAAAGTTCATCGCTGTAGAACCTAATTCAACTTAAAACTGTGTGTTTGGGAAAACTATCTTACTGTTTCACAATAGGCTGACAACATTTCTCTCGCCAAAAATAGCTAAATACCTCAATCAGTCTCAGAATGTCATTTTGGTACTTTGCTGGCCACACAAGCCATTATTCACTAGTATGACTAGTTGTGTCCCGCAGTTTATATATTTGACTTTCTTTATGTCTGTGGATTTTTTTTCCTTCGAAGTTTAATAAATTTATTTTCTTGGATTCATGATGGTCTGCGTCTCTTGTCAAACACACACATGCAAAGGAAGCATCCTGCCCCTGACTTCACACCAAGTCCTTCTTGTTGTAAGCGGACCTCGGTGTGGTTGGCTTAAACACATGGACAGGAGTATGGAGATTCTTATTCTGTGCGGGAATATGGAGACGCGGTGGAGGCATCTCCCAATCTTTCTGTGCAGAAGCAGGAGCCCGACCTACAAACGCCCTGCTGGCCTGTCTGGACTGCACCCTCTGGGGCTCTCGGAGTCCTGTTTTGGATGCATTCGAGTTTGTGTGGCATGTGTGGCGTGTGTGGAGGGGGAGGGGAAGCTTGAGTCTTTCAGCTTCATTTCTAGCTTGAGCATGTCTCCTGAAGGAGGGAAGGGGGCTACCAGGCACACAGCGCTACCAGGGAAGCAGATTGGAAGTTGGGCCTGGGAGGGAGGCACTGAGGTGGGTAGTTCAGGAGCCTGAGAGTGCAGGGAAGTGGGGCAGCCCCGGTTCCCCCGCAGGAGGCCCCAGGTGGGCTTCACCAAGTAACAGTCTCCTGGGCAGTGGGAGTCTGTCAGGGCCCTGAGAAGGCCCCTGAGCAATTAGTTTTTGCTTTAGCAAGTTGGATGCAAACAGCTGTGACTTTTCATAATACCAGAGGGTTACCTTCACTGCAGGAAAAAAAATTCTCCACCTCTGCCTCTGCCTTCGGAGCCACCGTTGCCTGAAAGAACCGTGCGCAGGTGAAGCCTCAGCTGCCTTCTTCCTTATGTGGAAATACAGTTTGGAAAATTGTGTCTCCTCTTTCACTACGACTTTGGAACACATACTGCTTCAACGTCCATCAAACAAGGGTCACCATTTAACATCAGATTTTTGTTCCCTACATAAGCTAAACCAGCCTTATGACATCATAAGTTTATCATGTAAACATATGTGGGTGCTTTAGGGAATCTGGAGCAAAGGGAGAGGACTGGAACAACATACTCCTTTCTGTTTAAGAAGATTAATGTCACATCGAAGATGGTTACACATGTGTCCCTGCATTCAAGCTTCTCAGGTAGACTAACACTGAAGTCTATTTATATGTTGCAATATTTACCAACGTACCTAGTTTTACACCAAAATACAAAGCGTCTTTCCATGTTCCCTGCTTAGGGTAAGAAATAGGGGAAAACTAAACATTGCTTAAATCCATGCTCCTCAGTGTGGAACTCAAGACCCCACATAATTCGCCCAATAGTCTTTGCAGGCTTAATAGCTAAGAGCTGAGTGTAAAGGGCACAACTTCTGAAAAAGAATTTGACCTTGGTTAACATTCTTGGTTAGCATCCAGGCTCTGCTCCCTTGGACATCTAATAAGAGCTTTACATCAACTATGTTACACAGCCCAAATTGCTTATGTTTAAAATGATCTTTGATAAATGACATCTGGATGGGGAGAAACAATACCTGGAAAGAAACCATATTTGTGACTTCAGTGTGGTGACTCTTGTAACTGAGCATGTCCCCTATGGGGACACTGGAAGCAATGTCTATGGGGTATGACAAGAGCTGTTGGCTCCAATGGGGCATTGAGCTTCTAAGGCGGTGGCTGGGTGGCGGGGAGGGGGGTGTACAGCCGGGAGACCTTCACCTACCCAACAGGAGACTCATTCCTTTGCACGGAAGCTGTCAGTTGGGGAGGAAAGGAAAGAAAACAGTGGACAGCTGTGTAAACAACCTGCATGGGCTGTTGCCATGACTACAACTATAAAGCAGAAAGCCTGGTGCTGCCCTGTCCTCTGTCCTTCCTGTCCTACATTCTCCTGAGTAGACTGGGGCCAGCTGCGGTCTGTGGCTGTCTGGGGGATGTTTACTTGAACCTAAGAGGATCCCCTTGCGGATATAGCAAGACGTTTGCCACTCCTTGAACAGAGTGTGTCCCCACCCATCTGTGTCCTTGCTCACATCCCCCACCTGAAAAGCTCCCACTTACCACTGCTGCCTGCTGAGGTTTGCCGCCTCCTTCAGGAAGCCCCCCACCCTGATTCCCATGAAATTTTAATGAATCGCTTTGTTCTCTGACCCACTTTCAATGATTCAGACTCTGGTGGTTAGCACACCTGACAATGCCTGGGATGGGTTTGCTAACACATGTCCCGGGGCATACCTGTTCCCGACTAGTTCTTAAGTGAGGGATTCCATGATCAAATAAGTTTGGAAAACACTTCCACTACACTGCCCTCTGGGGGAGCCGGAGAGCACGTTGACACTTCAAAGCTTCTACAGTTTTAAAAAAAAAACCTAAAAACAATAAATCTAATATTTAAATGTTTAAATCAAATATGATTTTCCCCATTCAACTATGAAAAATAGGATAAAGGAGTAGCCATTATTCTATCTATTGATACTGGGAAAAGCTGCTCTAATCAAACTAATTAGCAGGCCTGGCAGGAAATACAGCTAAAATACATTTCAGATAAATGTGAGTGTGAACAAAGCCGCTTTACATTATATCATTAAACTTCCCTTCTGACTAAAACTTCCTCAAAACTAAAAAGCGAGGGGAAACAAAAGAAAAAGTGAACAAATGAGACTATATTTAACTGAAAAGTTTCTGTGCAGCAAAGGAAAATACCAACAAAACAAAAAGACCAACTGCTGAATGGGAGGATACGGCCAATGGGATACATCCAATAAAGGGTTAATAAGTAAAACCTATAAGAAACTGATACAGCTTAACACCAGAGAGTCAGTTCACTTAGAAAATAGGCAGAGACCCTGAATAGGCAGTTCTCCAAAGATGACATACAAGTGGCCAATAGACATACGAAAAGATGCTCAACTTCACTAATCATCAGAGCAATGCAAATTAAAACCACAATGAGAGTTCCTCTCACACCTGTCAGAATGGCCCGAATCCATAAATCAGCAAGCGGCAGGTTTCTCTGGGTGAGGGTGTGGAGAAAGGGGACCCCTCCTGCACTGCTGGTCGGGATGCAAATTGGTGCAGCTGCTTTGGAGAACAATGTGCAGGTTGCTCAAAAAAATTAAAAATAGAACTGCCTTATGACCCAGCAATTCTACGTCCGGTTATTTATTAAAGAAACCCAAAACACTGATTGTAAAAGATATATGTAGCCCTACAATCGCTGCAGTGTTGCTGACATTAACCACACTGTGGAAGCAACCCAAGGGTCTGCTGATGGAGAAAAGACATGTGGTGCATACATGCAGTGCAATATTATTCAGCCGTAAAAAAGAACGAAAGCTTGCCATTCGTAACAACGTGGATGGACTTAGAGGGCACTGTACTACGTGAAATGAGTCCAACAAGGACAAATACCATATGGTTTCTGTTATATGTGGAATGTAAAGAACAAAACAAGCCAAAACAAAAAGAAATTCATAGATACAGAGAACAAATTGATGGTTGCCAGATGGGAGGGGGTGTTGAGGTTTGGGCAAAAAAGGGGACGGGATTAAGATGTAAAGATTAGCAGCTGTAAAAAAAAAACAGTCCCAGAGATGGAATGTACAGTAGAGCATATAGTTACTAATATTGTAATGACTACATATAGTGCCAGGTGGGGGGACTAGACTTAACAGGGCAATCACTTCGTAAGTTATAGAAATGTTTAATCACTATGCTGTACACCTGAAACTAATGTAATACTGTATGTCAGCTGTAAGCGAATTTTTTATTAGAACAAAATAAAAGGCAAAGCAGGTGCATGATTAAAATAACTACAGATTCTTCTCATCGCAACTCAGGCACATTTCTTTTTTTCATATATGGAAGAGCATTTTCTAAGAAAGAAATCACAGAGAGTTCTTCATCTTCTCCATGACAATGAACTTCTACTTCTCTGCTGAGACAGACTCTCTGAATTCCCCGCCCCCTTCAGCTGGAAGACAGGAGGTGAAGGATTAACACCTGGGGCTTAACCAACAATTAACAAATTCTCTTTCTCAGTCTGTGCACCCCCTGCTTGCTGAGGCGCGGCACTTGCTTGCTGTGCTGCTACAGAATGCTATGTATCTGTTTTACGAGAACAAAAATAATTCGCTCCTTATTGCTGTCTGCCCAATTTTTAAAAAAATAATAAGTCACCCAGACAGAACTTCAAACATAATAGATCGCTTCACGGTAATCCCAGGAAGCAGTCTTTGTGGGGTTATATAGAAAAGCAATTTTCGGTTGATTAAAAAAAAAGACTCTACACAATTACTCTGCGAGCTTGAAATGTTAGCAGCATTTTCTGTTGAGCATAAAGTCATTTGTCAGGAAATTGTATGCACTTTGTCTTCCCCAGCAGAGCTGCAGTCAGAACTCCAAAGTGGGGAGATTCCTATCATTAGCTCCCCTTCAGATGGTACCCGAAAATAAAACTGATTTGCACAGGATTTTGCTGTGATAAAGCGCTTTCACATGTACTTTTTAAAACATAACAAATCTGTGTTAAAGGCAAGCCAGACATTTCTCTTTTTTTGTTGTTTTTTTTTGGGGGGGGTTGGGTTTTTTTGTTTTTTTAATATATTTTTTCCTTTAATATAATTAATTTTATTTAGTTATTTTTCAAGTACAGTTTTTTGTCTATTTTTCCCATCCCAGCCTCCCCCGCCCCTTGCTCCCCACCTCCCTCCCATTTCCACCCCCCTTAGTTCTCGTCCCTGTGTCCTTCCTATTTGTTCCTCCAAATCCCTCCCACTTTTTCCCCTTAACTTCCCTTCCTTCTCCCCTCTGGTCACTATCCCCTTGTTCTCTATTTCAGTGTCTTTGTTTTTTTTTCTCAGAAAAATAAAAATCGACCTGCCTTTTGACCCAGCGATTCCACTGCTAGGATTATATCCTAAGAATCCTAAAACATCAATATCAAAGAACCTATGCACCACAATGTTCATAGCAGCACAATTTACAATAGCCAAGAGTTGGAAGCAACCTAGGTGCCCATCAGTAAATGAATGGATCAAAAAATTGTGGTACATATACACAATGGAATTCTATGCTGCAGAGAGAAAGAAGGAGCTACTACCCTTTGCAACAACATGGATGGAACTGGAAAGCATTATGCTGAGTGAAATAGGCCAGGTGCTGAAAGACAAATACCATATGATCTCACCTTTAACAGGAAGCTAAACAACAGACATTTCTTTTAACGTTTTACAGAAGAGAAAACCACGGCTCAGGAAACCCAAGAAGATCTCCCAGCATTAACAAACTAGTAAGTGGTGAAACCGGGACAAAAGTGCAGACCTTGTGACCAGTCCTGTATTCTAAGGTTCTAAGAACAATGTCAACTATAACACCGCATGATGGCAGGGTGGGGGCAGGGAACTTCTGGTCCTATTCTCAGTGTGGAGAAAATGGAGAATTGTTATATAATATCCATGGATGCAAAGAATACCCTGCTAAAGACCAAAGATTCTTTTCCTGCTAAACATAACCAGCGGTCTGCTACCAAATGTTTAACCCCCGTTCTGCAGGAGGTGGGGGGCATCTAGGTTTGTACCATTTGCCAGTTTCCACGGTGTAAGCACTGCAGATGAGGCCAATTTTCAGCGGTCAGTGTTTTGTCCCTGAACGCACAGTTGGGAAGCGGTTGTACACTCAGCTCTCAGAAGACTGTACAAATGGCACCAGCACACCGCTGAGTCTACAACAGCCTTATAATTCCGTCCAGTGGGGGACGTTTTTTGTAACGGCTCGGGGCACTTCTACCTATCGTTAAGCACTTACCATGTGCCAGACACTGTTCTAAGGCCTTTGTATCCATGGACTTATTTTAATCCTTGCATCAATCCAATGAGGTAAACTCTATAATTCTGTTACTCCCAGTTCACTGCAATGGAAGCTGAGGCACACATCATGAACTTGACTGAACTGACGAACGTAATGAACGTTGGAGCAGGATGAAGCACAAGCACTCAAGCTCCAGGGTCCCTGCAGTCAACTCGGTGCTGATCTGCTTCCACATAATGATAGTGTCCACATCTGACGTAAATGATAACAGAAGCCAGCCAATGAGTTAGCTCGTAGAGATCCAGGCAGACAGTTCACCTCCAGTATTGCTTATCTTCACACGACATAGCATCGTCTCCCCAGACCTCCAGGGACAACCGTGTAGGTGAATACATGGGGAAAACAGCGATAGTCAATTGTCGGCTCTGAGTCATTGCATGGCGGTGGTGATTTCATCTCGCGCCTCTTCCCTTTGCTCCAAGTTTGCTGCTGGCCACTGAGCAGAGCTGGACCATAGACCTCTCTGAAGGAGGGATGCAGTGAATGGAGGTAGGTCGAACTTATTTACACTCTCTGCTCTTCGTATTCACCCAAACACCTCCAAACCAGGCTGTGCAGAAAGATGGTACTTCACGGTCTCATTCCAGCCACTCCATTCGAGGGATGTAAAAGAAGGGGCAGACCCAAAAAGTCCCTCCATGCCTGTGAATTCAGGGCTTCCAGCTGACCTCCCTCAGAAGACAATTGCAGGCCAGTAAAATAAGCGGGTGAGATGAAAGGCTGCGCAGACCACCTGAGGCCTGGCCCATGGAAGGCAGCCTGGCGCTGGGAGGCTGGGGGTGGGAGCTGGGCAGGGGGCCCACTCTGCAGACCGTGGGGAACCCTGGATACCTTATACAGGCGGGTGACGTGGGATAAAGCCAACAGCCTATGCTCCTGGGAGCCAGCCAGTGCCTCAGTTTCCCCATTTGTGGACTAAGGGTCCTGGGCATGTAGTGTAGAGGCGTGCTGTTCAATATGGTAACCACCAGCCACATGTATCTTGTGAGCACAAGATAAACACCAGATTTCCAAGACTTAGTACAAAAATGAGAATGTAAAATATCTCATTAATAAATTTCTATTTTGATTCCATGTTAAGATGGTAATATTTTGGATACATACTGGGTTAAATGATATATTGTATTTAAATTTTAAGGTTATGATTAACTAGAGAGAATTACAACATTATCGGGGAAATTTTATTTTTATCTCATGGACACACGTGAAAAAAGGTAAACGCCTAATAGAGGTTCTTCTCACAGAGACCTCCAAGCCCCGGCCTTTGACACCTTTCTCACCGATAATCCCCCCTCCTTCAAAACACCCAAGTGGGATTCCCTCACTTCTTCAGAAAAACCTTGGCCCGCTTCCTTGAAGGTCCATTTGTCTCCTGCCCCCACCTCGCCCCAGACAATGGCTGAGACAGTACAAGGTCAATACTGTCTTCCCTCACTGTTCAAGGTCGAAGACACGGAGCTTTGGCAGGTTCCTGCAGGGTGAAGGGTCACGGTGCCTGTGAGAGGCAGAGACCGGCTCCCCTCTGTCTCCAAAGCCAGGCTTCTGTCTGCGCCACAGTGCTTCCTATCACGCCTCCCTGCTCCCGGGTCCAAGAAAACCCAGAGAGTCATCTAGGAGCCAACACTTTTAAGAGGCTTTAAGAACGGTTACTGAGCACCTGCTGGGCACCAAGGATTTTCTAGATGCGGAGGGTGCGAGTGCAACAGAGGCTCTGCCCTCAGCCCTGAGTCCCCATTTACTCCCTTCCCACGGGTCCTTACCTCACTGGCCCTTCATTTCCGTTAAAACTCGTGAGTGCAAGTAACGAAAACCAAAGGCTGGCTTAGGAAAAAAAAGAAGGAAGAATTTGTCTATAAATTCATGGTGGTATCTCACAAAATCCAAAAACAGGAGTAAGAGATTGAAATGAGACATTGGAACGATGTCAAAATCCTGTGAGAAATTTCTTTCCATCATTGGTTTCAGCCTCAGCTCACGCTCTCTCTCTCCCCTCCACCCCCACTGCGACTGGAAGAAAAAGGCCGTCTCCACAGCACTGCCCAGTTGTTATCACTTCATTTCTAGCTACTCAAAGAGAATAAGGAGTGACGTCTGGATATGCATTTTAAAGAGCAGGAGGGAGAGTCCAAAGTGCCTAGTCTGGGTCAGGTTCTCATGTTCATCCTTGTACTTGTCTGGGGGGGGGGGGGAGAGGCAGTCACATACCATAAACAAGCATACTTAAATTGTCACCACTAAAATCTTCTTTTCTAAGTGAAGACGTTTCTTTTTTCATTCTGGATTTTCATTGTTTATTTTCCTCATAGCTTTTGGTATTAAACAGAATTCTATGCCCAGATTTTTTCAAGTTCACTACATTCAGAATTGACCAAGATTATAGCAGGAATTCATGTTGGAAGAGCAAGTGATTATTACCAGGGTCAATGTGTGGAACGAAGAGGCGTCTGCTACCAACAGTCCAAACGTGGGGAGTGGGGCTGTTGGGTGAGGAGTGGGGCTGTTGGTAGCAGACCACCCGTCTAGAAAACAGAGCCCACCCATCGTCCCTGGTGGCGTAGCCCAGAGCCTCAATCCCAGCATGCTCCGTGGTTGACATCCGGCCGGCTTTAGCCGACTGAAGCATATGATAAAATGGGTTTTTCCTGATTGGCTCTCCGAAGTTCAATTATTTGTTTAAGAGTCAGGTTAATTTATGTGAAATTTACCATAGTAAGTTCTTCACCTACCAAATGCTCTGCATCACTACTTAGTGTGGCAAGAAGAGTTTCAGAAGGAATCCAAACTCTTCCACAATCAACATTTTACAGAAGTAAAATCGAAGGAAAAGTTGGTGATTCTTGGCCTAATGTCATGTAGGAACTAATCTAAATGTTCTGACGGTTTGGATGCATGTGAGGGATTTGGAGTGTTCATCTCATCTTTGAAGAGCACACATATTGGAGAAGTAATAACAGAAGATGAGGATGACCAGCTTCATCTGTCCCATGGAATGATGGGCACATAGACAGGCTTCCCACTGTGTTGACAGTCTATGAACAGCTGGAGTCTCTGAGCACCCAGGGCGGTGGCTCACACCAGATCATTCACTGCTGTGCTCCAGGACACCTGAACTGCAGTAAGGATATTTTCATGATAGCTCACCTGTATTTTTATATGAGGGGGGACCCAAAACACAGAATGTATTTATTTAAAAAATTATGTATTTATTCTTACATGTTTAAATTTCAGTCATCTTCAAGGTTCTCTCCATTTGATGCGATACACCTATTGAGACGGTTTTTCCACTGTTCAAAACAGTTTTTGAACTTGTCGATTTGGATGCCTTTTAGCTTCTGCCATTTTTTTGTTTCACTTCTTCCACATCAGCAAAACATTTCCCTTTGAGGACTTTTTTCATCCAAGAAAACAAAAAAAAAAGTCGTTTGGGGCGAGATTGGGTGAATAGGGAAAATGGGTAACAGGGGTCGTGATATTTTTGGTCAAAAACTGAACATTCAGCTTGTTGTGGGCAGGTGTGCTCATAAATCACCCATCATGAAATCAGCAAATGCATTGAAAGACCCTTCAGAAAAAACTCACTGAAGTTAAACGCAGACTCTCACGACAACACCAGCTTGTATACTGATACAGATGGGTTCCTAGAACACCCCCTAGTGGAGAAAGCCTGTAGTACAAGGAACCTAATCTCCAGAAGATAATTCCAGTTTTTTTGTGGGGTCGCCCCTCATAAATTCTTTTTATAATAAATGACAAATAGATTAATAAGTCTCTTGTAGTTACCAGCTTCAATATTTTAACTCACTTTAAAAGACTACTGAATTTCACAGTTTTAAAAGTATATCATCTAAAAGTTGATATACTTTTAATATACGCTGTTTTTAAATTTTTTTAATTTATCTTTAGAGGGGAAGGAAAGGAGAGAGGGAGAGAAATATCGATGTCTGGTTGCCTCTCATGCGTCCCCTGCTGGGAACTGGCCTGCAACCCAGGCATGTGCCCTGACTGGGAATCGAACCACAATCTTTGGTTCACAGGCCCGCGCTCAATCCACTGAGCTACACCAGCCAGGGCACAAAAGTTTAATTATTTTAATGACAACCAAATATTAAGACAAAAATAACATGATAACACCTGACACAGGGACACTAACTTGTATTTCTTCACAAATTTTAGCCAACTGTTTTCATATAGTTTATTGTCTATTTACTTAGGAGATAGCTAAAAGAGTTATTATACTCCCATCAGGGAATTAACTTGTCTAGGGCCACACAACTAGTTAGAATATCTGGAACTAAAACTCTGATCTCCTCACTAAGAGTTCTGTGTTCTGTCCTTACTTAAACTATATGAACTTTTGTGTGTGTTAAAGGAAAGATTTATGGTATATAAATCAAAATGTTAATAAGCTACCTCTGGCAGGTAAGACTATGGGTTTCTAAATTTTCTTATTTTTCATTTGATTTAATTTCCTGCATTTTCTATAATTTGGGTTTATTATTTGAGTTACAAGATAATATGTAACATATTTTTAGATTTCTATTAAAATATATTCCTATCATATCTTTCTCCAAAAGTCAAAATGCAGGGAAAGGAACTCGAGAGTTCTAGTTTTGGGTTTTTTTTTCCCTTTAGTCAAGGGTTTCGTATTTTGTTGTTCCTATTATTTTAATTTTCTTTGAAATTGGGTATATGTAAACTTATTTAAGTCGTTGTCTTCAGTCATATGAGCAGTGCTTTGAAGGGTTAAACTCAGGGTATTGCAGAATTTAAGATTTTTCCAGCAGCTTCAACTTTGTGATTATTCAGGAAAGTCATTGGCACACAAATCTATAATTATTCATAATAAAGGGTATCTTTGTAAAATGAAAATATTGTCAATAGTCCTGCTCAGACATGTGACTTGGTGGCCTATGTAAGCATACCCATTACAGGCTTAACTCTAAGCCTGTAAATGCCTCCAGGTTATGGAACCGAACTCTAAAGACAACCAATCACAGTCAACTAGGCATTGAGCTAGAGCCAATCAGTAATTTCCTTGATTTGCTCTCGCCTTTTCTCTATAAAAGTCTCTCCGCAGCTCCTGTTGGTAGTGCCTTCCTAACCACTTCTGGTTTGGCACTGCCCGTGGAATTGACTTTTCCTCAAATAAACCCTTAAAATTTTAATACGCCTCAATTTAACTTTTAACAACACCAAAGTAGCCTAAGAAGTGAGTTGGTTGCCTGGAATTACTGGTACCCCAGTAAGGTACGGCTTATTTCTGAGTGGTTCTGAAATGGCTTCCACTGCAAGATGACATTTAATATCCTCAGCTCCATTCTGCTACTATTCTCTGCCTGGCGTTCCTGCCGAGTCTAAATAGTGCACTATTTCCCTTTAGATCTGCATGGGAAATATAATTCACTCACTTGCAGATGCATCATAGTGAATTTTAGTTTTCATAAGTAAGGTACCTTTGTGGGGGTCAAAAATCAGTGTTGAGGCTGTGAATATTGTAAAGGAGGAAAATTTTTCTCTTCTACTCTTCTAGGTTCTGTGGCTGATTTAAGAATTAAGCTGGCATCAAACAGATTAACAGAGAAAAAATTTAATTAGGTTTTTAGGAGCCCCACTTAAGGCGGCCTGAAGATTCAGGGTTATGGACCACCCTGGGCTAAGGAAGAGGGTAGGGCTCCAGGGTTACAAAGGGGAGGAAGGCAGGTTTGGGGAAGACAAAGAGAGAAAACTAAATGTTTCACGAACAAAGGTTGCTCCGCGGAATAGGTAAGTCTGTCAGGTGAAGTTGTCTTTGATCAAGCTCTCTTCCTGGTCCAGGCCCCCTTCCTAAAGTAAATGACACAAAAGGCTTACATCTACTCCATTCTCAGGGCTTTTTAGTGTCTACAGTTTCTCAACATAATCAGCTAAAAATAATCCTTATGCCAAAGAGGCATACTCTGGGGTGGAATATTCTGCTACCCTTCAGTATTTTAATTCCTTTTGTAAGGCTACAGGGAAGAAGTAACTGGTGTGTTTAAACTGGAGACAGCGGAATGAAATGAAAAACAGAATGTATTTTCCTAAAAACAACCATTTCCAGAGTGCAACAAAGTTAGGTGGCCTTCTCATTGGCATGTCGTATCCATTTACTGAGATCAAACATTTTAATAATTTAACGTAAGCCAATCGTTTTAAATTATTTGTGTTTTAGTATTTGGTTGAAAATCAGCCTGGAGTCTGCAGCTGGGTGCTTTAGAAAGCAGTTTAGCGTGCGGACTATTTACTCAGGAGTGCCCCCTGGGGGCAGCATCTGTGGCAGGAAGAAGGAAGCAGGAGTGGGCAGGAGGTCAAGCTGCAAGGCAGGCCCGGGGAAGCCTTGGCTGACCCCACAGAGGCTTATGGGCGTGGGATGCCCTTCTGCATGGTCCTGCGTCAGCCAACATGTCCAGGCCCTCGTCCCCCTGCCTCAGATGAGGTGGGAGTAAAAACTGCTACAGCCCTTTTGGAGAGCAATTGTGCATCAGTGAATAGAACTGCATAAGCCCATACCCTGTGACTTGCCAGCATTACTTGCTTGTGTGGGCTTCTGAGAAACTCTTGCAAAGGTTCAGGAGGACCCATGATGGGGAACAGGAGTCTGGGTGTTGTCGACCACCAAAGGACTGCACAAACAGCAAGGGCGAATTCACGTAACAGCCCCATCAGTGGCAGAGACAACAAAATAATGTTGGTGCACCATCCTTTTACAGCCCGCTGTTATCTCCTGACAGCATCTCTGAACATGGAAGCTATGGAAGCTAAGGTGTGGATGGGGAAGTACTGTGTGCTCAAGATCCCTTAGCTAAAAAATGGCAGAACCAGAAATTAAAGGCAGGAATTCTAGCTTTGAGAGGTCATGCTTTCCATCACTGCCCCAAGCATAGGTCTTTGGCACAGAATGTCGAGTGGGAAAGGACTAAGTGATTGACTTAGCGATCTTAACCCTGCCTTGCGTCCTGACTCCGTCCGAAAGAGCCAAACCTCCTCCTTGACCCTAACAAAGAAATGTTTGGAATAACCACATTCACCTGTGATCCTTCTGCATAGCCGATTGACACAGTATTTTCTAGGCTCATTTTTAAAGAAATGTTTACACTGATTCGCAAACAGTGACTGTTGGTGACAAACTACAAAAAGGGTCTCAGCTGATGTCTGTGTTCCTCCTGGGAGATATGCAATGCCTAGGTACAGTCAACAGGGGGAGCTGCACAGCTCCACCTCTGCAGCTCAAGCATTCCCATCACAAACATTAAAGCTCCTGAACTTCCGAGCCACGCAAATGAACAGCAGGGGAGCCAGAGGAAGGTGAAGAACCGTGGGAAGAGCCTGCGGGAGTCAGAGACAGGACCAGCTTCCCAGGTGTGAGACTTGTGCAGTGACACAGAGCCCCGCGCATAGAACACCCACACTCAGGTTAATTCTCTGCTGGTCTGTCCTGACATGTTTAATATTTTTTTAGCAGAAGCCTGACGGTCTCATTTTGTACAGGGCCCCACAAGTTATATAGCCAGTTCTGGTCAGAAGGTTTGGAGCGTGGTGCTTCCAGACACATTTACCCTTCCCTAAGGATAGATTTGATGTAGGACTTTCTTCATCAGCTGTTTTTACTATCCAGGTCCAGCCATAAAGTCTTTCAATCAAACCCCCTCTAAAATTAGTTGGAAGATATTATGCCAGTGTTCAACTAGGCTCGGAGCTATAGCCAACCGAATACTTTTTTCCATGTCCAAATTCCACTCTCCTTCTGGGCAAGGATGGGAGTGAGTCCAACCAACACAGCCCCACAGAGGCACAGACCCGGTGCATGGGGTGGTTTTTACCTAATTCCTGCAAGTGATGCTGAGAGCCAGGGGGCCGCAGAACTGGGACCTGAAGTTGCAGGAGAAGCCAGAGCCATGGGACTCAGAAGCAGACACTGAACTACAGGAACCAGATTGATTAATTAAAGCCATTATGTCAGGAGAGCAAACAGGAAGTGAAAAGGGCAACCTGGCGTCGGTCCATTGCCCACCGCTCATTTTTTAGGTACCTTTCAGGTCTTGCTTTCATCTCACTGGCTCAGGGATAAGAGGACCACCATATTTAAAGCACCGCCCATTCATTGTTTAAATCAGTATCGTAGATTTGTGTTTCTTTCTTTGCACGTATTACAAGATTTTTACTTATCTGTTATTTACATGTTTATTAACTATTTCCCTCTCTAAATTGTAAGTCCTCTGGGGTCAGGACCAATGTCTGTTTGTTTCTTCCTAGTGCCCTCACAGATAGCAGAGTGGATGGTGCCCAGCAAATACTGCATTTCTTGAAAAACCAGACGGGTAAGTGCCGATGGTCTTAAAAAGGCAATCCAATGAGACTCACTGCAAAGAGGAGAGTATCTTATTTGTCTTGCTCTCCTTGGTGTCTAGACCCTCAGTAGCTAGTACCTTGCAAATATTTAATGGATACTTCAGAATAAATTAGTGAATGAAGTTATGTGTAACTTAGAAATCATCGATGTGTAGTTCACCTTAAAATCCTTACATATATAAATCAAAAGATTCTGATTTTTTTCCATTGTGTAGATGTATATACTTTACTTTCCAAATCAAAGTACATTTTAATGGATTCCAAGGTGCTTGCTTATATTCCTTTTGTTAGTATAGCATAATAATGTAATTCATTTCTCTCTCATGTTTTATCATGCGGTTTCTGAGCAAATACTCAGTGAATCCTTTGTTTCTCAATCAGATGGTATTTGATGAACGAAACAGTGACTACAGCATTCCCCTTTTAAAGATGAAATTATACGAGGCTCATACAGTTTCTCATTGACAGACATATTTTAAACTCACCAGGTTCTTTGAAAAAAATGCTAACATCTATAAACTGGAAGAGAAGCTTGTGATTCATTTCAGACTAGAAAAATCAAGCTAAACTTTCCTGATTGATGTCTGGTGTGTTGGTTTATTTCTTTGTATTCTGACTATGCTGGGCACTATGTATATACATACACAGATTCATATGTGTCTATGTGTTTGTATTAGAGTTTTCTCTTCCCCCAAGACACTGATAACACAGCAGGAGAGATACCAATCAAGCATCCCTAACAAATACAAGAGGCCAGCGTGGTCCAAAGTGTGATAGAAGCACAAAGCAAGGAAATGTAGATCACAGCTTGATATAATTAGGGGATGCCTCATGGAGAAGGTAGCATTTTAGGTGGGTCTTAAAACGGGTTTGTTTCAGTAACTATTATGATATAAGTGACTTGGAAGATTTTATATATGCTAGCTGGATAGAACCAGCAATTCAAAAGGCCATTTTTAATACCCCATGTGTTGTTACTAATGTCAAGAAAAGCTTATTTGGCAAGCTGGAAGTTTCACGTTTCAGCTCTTAAAAGATCAGATAGATAGATACAGCAAGCTCTTAAATGATCTTTAAAAATTAAAATATCTCTGGTGTAAATTTTTGTGTAACTAATGAAGAAAAGAACATGACAAAGTGGCACTTTCAAAACATTTTGATGAGCAATGTTTTATCTTAAGACCAGTTAAAAATCTTAAAATTTTAGCTCTGTTTGTTGGGGACCACTCTGCCTGGTTTCAGAAATTGTAACTACCACCATGGCTAAGGATGAGTGAGTGACCTCCAAATGCAAGCCACAGGAAACAAAAACTTGTCTCTGGTAGCAAACGCTGCCTCAGTTTCGTCTCCCTGCCCCCAAAGCATGGTTGGATAGTCAGAGAGGGATAAGACTCCTCACAGCGAGGGGCAACTTAAGCCAGACTCAATTGCTTGAGAAGCCATCATGAAAGGACTGGACGGGGGAAGGGGGGTGCAACAAAGACATAGCCCAAGTCCCCACATCCTCTGGGAGAAGCGCTTCCTGGCTCTAATCCACTTAAGCCTGAAAGCCTGATGGGGAGGGGTGCAGCTCCTTGCCTTGCTACAGCAGATCCAGGGAAATCTAGCATCACAAAGAACTCCTAAAAACTCCTGGGAAACCTGCTTTGCTAAGAGTGCTTTCATTCATATGTTAAGGGTCTGAGCAGGAAACCCTAAAGTTTCTGCAAACACCCTTCCTGACAGACTCTAACTCAGACTAAGCCCTTTGAAATGTTATCTACTTTTTGATCCTTGCCGCCCTGTATTCCTGTGTATTACAACCCAGTAAAAGCCTCTGGAGGAAGGGGCTCCAGGCCTTTTTCCTCTGAGAAACTGGCCACCTCTCCTCCCCGAGAAGATCATGTCTTGGTAGTGTTTACTTTCATCTGTAGCGGACAGGGGTACTTGAGGGCAAAGTTGCCCCCACACTATTAATTTAAAAACAACAACAAAAAAATAGTAATCAACCTTTCCAGTTTTACTGAATAGTATACAGCAAAGATCCACCCCAGATTTCCGGCTTTGATCCAGGTTTCTTGCCACCATGTTATGCTAACCCCCACATCAAATGGATGGGTTATTTTAGTATAGTTTACATGTTTCTGCTGGCCAAACTTTGGAGTTCATAACAAAAATTGATAAAAATAAATCTCCCACTGAAAAAGAGTAGATAGGGGAAAGTTGGCAGTGGATACACTTTCAAACTGTTTTTGAGCAAAAAATTTAAATTATAATTCATATTTTTGAACACTTACTTTACACCAGAAACTGCATTTAAACACTTTTAAAATGTGTCATTTCACTTAGTCATCTTAACAGTTCTATCAGGTAGGCATTATTATTAATGTCTCTTTTACAGTACAAAAGTTGAGGCAAGTATAATTGAGAACTCACCCACAGTCACCCAGGCGGCAAAGTTGGGGCTCGGATCCACCCTGAGCTCATACCCTTAACCCCTGGGCTACCAAGACGAAACTCTCCAGATGGAAGACCATTTCCATTAATTGACCGCGAGCTGCCCCGCGGCATTGTGTTCACGCTTTCATCTTCATCACCTGGGACTGACTACCACAGTCCCTGGTACTGTATAAGCCTATCAGTTACTGGAATAAGGGAGGATTATTATTTATTCGATGGTGCTGACTCACTAATCAAAACTTAAATCAGTGCGATGTATTCTTGGGGTAGAGAAATAACTATTGATCTGGCAGACACTGGTGTGTGAGTCATGTTCTAGAAACCGTGAGAATACCTAAGTAGCGGTAGGTGCGGAGTGGGGAGCGAAGCCCACGGAGTAAAGGCTGGCGGCGGGCGCTGAGCCAGGAGCGCACGTGGGCCCGGCGGAGGGCGGGCCCTTAGTCGCGGGAACGTGCTTCCCCGGGCGGGGAGGCCTATCGGCGTCGGACCCGCCCGCAGTGGAGACCCCGGAGTCGGAGACTCGCCGGAGCCCAGATCCGTGCTCGGCGGATTCGCGGTTCCCGCTTTCCCCGAGTGTGAAAATACTCTCTCCACACCCCCAGGCCCCGGGGCCGGAAGAGCGTTCGGGCCGGCACCTCGGCCACGCCTGCGGCGCTCGGTCTGCGTGGGCGAGGGCCCGCTGAGGACGCGGGGTGCAGGTGGGGGGACCGGGGAGCCCGGCTTCCGGCTGAGCGCCCACCCGCGGGCGCTGTGGAGGGACGCGGGGGCTGCGGCCGAGCCTGTCCCGGGGGAAGCGGGGGGAGCCGGAGAAGTCAGCGGCGCGGGCGCCGCCTATGGGGCGTTAGCAGCCTGGGCCCCGACGGACCCAAGTCCGCTTCCGCTTCTCAGCAGAGACCCGGCCGGGCCCCAAGCCGCCCGGGGGTCGCCGGATGCCCCGGGCGGGGGGCCAGGTCACCGCCGCGGAGGCGCTCGGCGCTGGGCGGTGGAGGAGGGCGCCGGCTCCCTGGGGAGGAGCTGGCGCGGGGCGGAGGAGGGCGAGCGACCCCTGCCGGTGAAGCCTGGGGACGGTTTGGCGAGGGAAACTCTCGGGGCCTCGCGAGGGGAAAGCAACCCGAGGAGAACTAAGCCCAGAATGAAATGGATTTTGTTCAGGAGCCACGTTCTGAGACAAAACCCTGGAAAACCTTTTTTTATAGAAAATGCTAGGAACCAAAAAGAAAAAAAGTGTTAAGGAGGGTTTTGCATTAACTATTTAAGATTATCATATAGTTCTATTAAATAATAACAATATATCAAATAGAGATGATTTTTTAATTTTTACCCGAGAATTTTATTGTATTTTTCTTGGTATGCTATTCCAATTCTCCTGCCTTAAGGGTCAAGTTTTAACTAATTAAAATACAATATCGTTTTATATCGTTTTACTTGTACATTTGATACACAAGAAAGTAATTCAATAAACGTAAAATATTCAGCTAAAATTCTCTCATTTAAAAACCCCTAATAGTTGTTCAAGGAATATAATATTAAAAAGAGGAAGGAAATGGGATTTTTTAAATGAAGTAACAAATTGTCAAGCAATGTCTGTGCTTCGGTGTACCTTGTTTTAAACAATGATACACCCTCCGAAATTACTTTCAGTAATTGCTTTGGGATTTCAGTTACCTTCCACTGTGGACTGCTTGCCACTTTGCTCCACCTACAGTGGAGGCTAAATTTCAAATTTGTATTTTCCCTCCTTCTTTGCTACAGAAAAGTCTGAACGCAAGTGTCTCATACTTTCAGATTGTATTAATCTCGATTTTTTTAGACACTCTCTTGCCCCTAAATATAAGTGCTGGCTGGTTTGCAAAAGTCAATTTCACCATCTTTACTGGATTTCTTACGATTGGTTCTGTAGGACTAAAACCAAAACTCTTCACTTCAACAGTCAGCTGACTATACCCAAAGGTTACTCTTAGACAAAATAACAAGAGAACAGAAATATGGAGTGATTGCTTTGAGCAGATTAATTTCCATATGTCTTTTGGTTACCAAACAGGTTACCAAACAACATATGAAAAATAAGTGTGTTCCCCTCCTCTCTAGCATTACGATAAAATGCCACACACTGGGTGGCTTAAATAGCAGAAATTTATTGTCTCACAGTTCTGAAGGCTGAGAAGTTCCAAATGAAGGTGCCAGCATGGTTGGTGTCTAGTGAGGGCCCCCTCCTCTCCATGTGCTCACGTGACCTTTCCTCTGTGCGGGTTACCAGGGGTTCAGCACGTCATTGTGTGAATTTGAAGGGGGTTCACAATCCATTCCATGGCAATAAGCACAGAACCAAGAAATACAGCAAAAAAAAATCTTGGTGGCATGACAGTTAAACAAATGTTTTAAATACACTAAATTGAGAATACCCATATTTAAACGTCATTCATCAGATTTAGTAATGCATCAGATTTTAAGTAAGCCATGCTGATGGCAAGGAGATGAGTGTTGAATGGAGGCATAATTGATTTTTTGCATGGTAGGGACAAATAATTTTTATATATATCATTGCACTAATTTTAGATTTCTTTAGCGAAAACTCACTGAGGGTGTAGAGGAATGAAGAAGTCTTAATGGATTCGACTGTTGCTAATGGGTTTAACAAAAATTGTCTGAGTGTAACGCAGCTCACACCGCTGCTTTGTGAGTGGAGTAAAGAAACATTAGTGTGAGTTACTACTACTTTTGTAGTGCTTTAGATTTTATTTGTTTTAACACTATTTACTCTGTACTAGTTTAGACATGAATCACAGCAGCAGTGGATGTGTGAAAAAGATTACCAGTGTGAATCTTGACAAACTCATTCATGACTTCTCACAGATAGAAAAGGTACGTAAAGATATCCAACAGTTGAAGTGTATAGGAGCTGGAAGAAAGAAAAATGTACAGACCCCAAGTGAGCAGGTAAAGATCATGGAAAACTTTGCTAAGCCCTTTATGATTTTAAATATGTATTTAAAGTATATATGATTTCAGATCATTTATACTAATGCATCTAAATGTGTCTGGGGCAAGGGAATGAAGAATTGATATACGTTTCCTAAAGTTAAAGAGCAAATACATACTGAAATGCCTAAGATGTCCATAAACTCAGGAATGATTTAGTGAGAACTGAAGCAGACTCAGCCCTCAATGTCTCACCATTATGATTAACTCTAAAAGGTTTTTTACTCTCTCCTAGTCTGTCTGTTCCCTTTCCTTCTCTTTTGCCTAAAAGCAGACCCATTTGAAGTCCTCCCTCCCCAGCTCTGGACAAGTTACATGGTAGACCAAGTCCACAGGCATCTATTAAGGGGTTTTCCCCACCTCTGCCTGGGAGAGGAGCAGGAATAGCTGTTGAGAAAATGTAGATGGATAAATTAAAGATTCGGGGAGTGGGTTTATGAAGCAGAGGAAAAGGGGAAATAATACCGACCTCTGTTTTCTCCTTATCATCCTTCTCTTTTTCTTCTTTTCATCTTCACAATGTAGTATTGTCATAGAAGAATTTTCATTGTGATGGATATTTTGAGGTATCATTATGAGCTTTTTTTCAAACAGTGAGCTTGATTATTTTGTTTTGTTTTTAACCAAGTGATTCTTACCAAAATAAGTGAGAACGAGATTTAGCACTGGGAGAGGAACTGGTGCAAAGTTTTCAGAACTTATTTTGTAAATATCTATCATATTCTTAAACATTTTAAATAAGAAAAATGGTCATTTTTTATGCGATAATGGTATGGTGATTGTATTGTTGAGTCTTAGCTCCTAGAGATACATGTTGATGGTAATATTCATGGATTAAATAACCTAATATCAGGGGGTTGCTCTGAGACAAATTCAGAAATGGCGACAATAAGGAAGTGGGTGTAGACACTACGAGGCTGGTCACGAATTGGTGATTTCTGTTGGTGTCTGACGGGTACATGGCAGCTATTTTACAGTTCACAAAGATACCAGAAAGAGATATAGTCAGGAACATTTATTAATTATCTGCAGGAGCAAAATGTGGAAGAAATGCAAATTTTCCTCAATAGGAAACTAATTAAATAAATGGCATAATATTCATAAATGAAACTCAGTGCAGCTGTTAGAAAGAATGAGATAGACCTGTATGTGCTTGTACGACATCATGTCCAAGGTAATAGTGCTGAGTGCAAACCAGTACAGGACGGAGTACAGTGTTATCCTTCCCTACAGCTGTATAATCGTAAAGTAGTCTGGAAGTATGCTTAAGGAGTTGTTAACCATAGGACTAAGGGTTGAACAGTTGGAAAGAAGGGGGTACAAGTTATGTCAGACTTAATTATTATACTTTCAGGTCTAAAGTGGTTTGTATTTTCATTAGTCTTTATACACTTAGGTAAGAAAGCCAAATGACAGCCTTGACTTGGTAATGATATACATTGTTTCTTCTACAGAAGATGATAGAAACCACTGGAAAGAACAATATACTGGATATGCAGTTGGAAAAAACTAACTGTTTGTTAAAAGGAATGCAAATAAAGGAGGTCTCACTTAAAGAAGGTTAGTTTACTTTGCTATCCGAAGAAATATTACTAATTCTAACGAGAGTGCATTTTTGTATACTGGTGATAAGTGTTGTCCCCATACATTTGTGAAATATTTTAAATTCACAGAGCATTCTCTAGACTATCATTTTATCCTTAATATAGCCCTGAAAGACAGATAAGATTGGTATTATTACTCCACCTCAGTAATGAAGAAAATAAGATAAAAGAAGTTAAATAATCTGTCTGAGGCCACTTGGCTAACAAATGGCAAATTCAAGAATCAATCCAGGCCTTCAAAACTGTGGGAAAAAATACAGTTGAATTTTTGCCTCCAAAAAGAAATTTCAAGACAGGTCAAAAGAAATTTCAGATGGGTCAAAAATTTTAGTGTTAAAAATGGGCTGTTCTAGGCTAATGCACTGCACTATCTTTTTTTTTAAGACTTTTTTTTTTTAAGACAAGGGAAGGAAGGGGAAAGGGAGAAAACCATCGATGTGTGATTGCTTCTCACACACTCCCTACTGGGGACATGGCCCATAACCCAGACCTGTGCCCCTGACTGGGAATCAGTCTGGTGACCCTTTGGTTCCCAGCTTCAGCGCTCAATCCACTGAGCCACACCAGCCAGGGCTGCACTATCTTTTGACACTCCCATGCCACTCGTCACTCAGCTCCCAGTGGCCGTCCCTCAGCTACACCGGCACCTAGTCTGTGCCTGAGAGGGAGCTGAGCTCCCTGCTGGGAGGGCCGCTCACTGAGGAGGTGGTGTTCCTCTGCGGTGCTTGCTTTGGGGCAAGGGACACTGGTTGGTGTGGGGGCAGGGACTGGAGAGAGAGCCACTTTGCACTATACTTGTGTACCATGTGTATTTTAGCTTTGAAAGAATAATTACTTTTTAAACAGTTAATTATTTTCAATCTAACTACCTTTTTACTGAATAATACACAGTGGAAATAAGCCAACAAGTAAAACTGACACCTTACAGAGTCCAGTGTGTATTAATTTATTTAGAAAAGAAGAACAAACTGTATAGATGATTGAATTTGATCAACAATAGTGAGTAAGGTTGTGACATTTTATTTTGCACATCTGACACCAGAAAAAGAATTTGTGCCATTTCAACGTGGTAAATAATATTAGTGTTGAGGACCAACTACCGTAAACATTATTTTCATGCATAATTGTCTTAACATTTCCAACTGCTTTATGAAATAGGTGTCAATGAGAAAAGTGCTAATTAATGGTAGAGCCCAAATTTGAGCTCAAGATAGTCACTGATTTTCTAAATTAGATAGTATAAGTAGCTTAATATTCTGACCTCTGGTTTTTAAGAATTGAACAAGTATTGTTCAAATTTCAGTATAAAGTCCAATATGAATGATAATTGGGTGAATATTTGCAAGGAAAATTGAAATTCATTATTCTAAAATAATGAGTGGGGACATTATTTTAGAATGTATAAGAAACAATTGCTTATTGAGCCAGTTTTTGCTGTTTAAAAAAGACGTGTTTGGAGGGCCACCATGTGTTCAAATTGTGAAATGCACATTTCTAACATTCAGTATATGTTCAATTTCAGGGTGCTGTTTTTAGTTTGCTGATTGGTTGCTGAGGAAACCTCAGTTACCATATTCCATGAATTACTGATTTCATGCTTCTAAAAGACTCAAAAAGCAAGTGATAGCTGAGCCTCCTACATTTTTTATTGTAGCAGCTAACACAGTAACATCCATGAACTGGGTATTATCAAATGTAATTTATCCCTCATTCTGTTACTGGGAAACAGCAAGAGAGAAAAAAAATGGAACATGGGGGGAATTTTGTCTGGACATGTGGTGGAAATGATAGAGAGGAGGTGGGGAGAAGTGAAAAACCATAATAGCAGAATCTTTTAACTCCATAGAGCTTTTAACTTCTGCAAAATACTTTCATGTCTATTAGTGTAGGTGAGGTGCAGGTGAAGTTTTGCATTCTCCCCACACAGTATTGGTGCCTTCATTTAGTCAAGAAAAAAAAACTGTTGAACACTTACGAAATAGTTACCGTGTTAGATCCAAGGAATGTCAAAATAAAAAGGCGTGATCTTTTCCTGAACGGGTCTACTGTCTAGTGGGAGAAAACACAAATAACTAAAGTGCAATATGATAAAGGAAGAAAAGAGACCTACACAAACTGTCGAGGGGCATAAAGGAAAGAAATAACAACAGCCATAACTGTGTTGAATGCTGCAGCACAGGAGCTCCAGACCCAAACCGGAGAGCTGCTTACCTGTTTCTGATTCTCCGGAAACATCGCCCAGAGGGCCAGCAGGTGTGGACGTGCAGTTGTTACATCACAGGACCTCACACCAATGGCGGGGGCGGGGCGGTGTGAGAGAGAGACCATGCCTCCTCCGTCTGAGGCTCACTAGCTGTAAGGGTCCCAGACAAAGGGGGCAGGTATGACTCCATGACTTCAGTGTGTGAAGGGTCAAGAGGCCGCTCCCAAAAGGAGATAAGGAAGGAAGGAGTCACAATCTGCTCCCAAAATAATACATATTCCTTCTGGCCAAGGGCCCCCTGGCCAGGCCTCACAGTGGGTGGTAGAAGAGCCGAATCATTATCGACCCCCACAAATATCTGAGAGTGAATTTAGAAAGTGCATTTTCTCATTTGGTTGTCAGAACAGTCTTATGCATGAGAACAGTCTTCTACACGAGGTAGGATGGGTATCACCCGCACTTTTACTTTGCAGATAAAGAATATAAGCTCAAATAGGCTACCCAACTTAGCCAGGGTGTCACAGCTTGAAAATGAAGGAGGGAAGTCTAAGCCAGTTCCTCTGACTCCCGGTTCCATGGTGGCATCAGCCACCTCACAGCCCCTGAGGAAGAAGTGGACAAGCAGAGTAAGAGCACAGATTTGACACGAGAGAAACCTGCGTTCCTGTCTCTACCTCCCATATACTAACGGGAATATTTGGCAGGTAACCAGCTCTCCATCGATGATTTGCTGCTTCTGTAAAATCAGGATAATGACTCCAACTTCTGAGGTGGCATTTTTGTTCTTGTTTTGTTTTTTAAGATCTCACGTATTTATTTTTAGAAGGAGAGGAAAAGAGGGAGAAAGGAAAAGAGAGAAACATGGATGTGCAAGAGATACCTCGATTGGTTGCCTCTTGCACACCCCCAACTGGGAATGTAACATACCCCAATGCGAGCGACAAATGTCGGAAGCCTTCAGGAGTTTAAGATGGAACTTTATTGGCCAAAGTTTTACCTGCGCAGGGGCGAACGGAGACACGGTGCCAAAATGGCTGTAGATGAGAGTCTCGCCTGGCGCTTACAGCCTGGGGTTTTTATTGGGGTGAGCAAGCAAGCAAATACAGAAGCAGACGTAGCTGTTAGCAATTGGCTATCCCGAGAGGACACACATGGCTATGTTCTCTGCTTGCAACAATGGATACGTTTCTACAAGGACAAGATCATGCACAAGGCGGTTTATCTTGTTCAGCACTCTTTGTACTTTCTGTACTTTTCTATCTCCCTTGCTCAGACTGTCTGGTGCCTGCCTCGTCCTCCCTGCTAATTTTATCTAATTCCAGCCTAACCTAACAGGAACATGGCCTGCAACCCAGGCTTGTGCCCTGCGTGGGAATTGAACGGGCGATCTCTTGATTCACAGGCCGGCACTCAATGCAGAGATCCATACTAGCCAGGGCTGAGGTGGTGTTTTTAATGCACTTAAATGCAGTATAATGCCTGGCAGAGCAAACATTCAATAAATGGTGCTATTATTACAACTAGGCAACTTATTCAATACAAATGTGATATTTACAATTTAACCATCAAAACAGATGCCCAATTAGAATGGCAGCTGGTTAGTATGTCACATCAGTGCACACCAGCAAAACACCAGTTTTACGGGCCCATTGGTCATGGGCCTGTAAAAATGGAAGAAAGAATAAGGCTCAATATTTATTAATTAAGCCAAGTGTATAGAGGTAAAATTGCCTTTCAACTTTAAAGTTATGGGGTTTTTTGTTGTTTTTTTAAAGATTTTATTTATCTTTAGAGGGGAAGGGAAGGAGAGAGGGAGATAATACATCAATGTATGGTTGCCTTCTGTGCGTCCCCTGCTGGGAACTGGCCTGCAACCCAGGCATGTGACCTGACTGGGACTCAAACCATGGTCGTTTGATTCCCAGGTCCACGCTCAATCCACTGAGCTACACCAGCCAGGGCAAAAGTTATGTTTTTTTAAAAAATATTGTTAATGTTACAAAGTTACTGAACATTGTATATTTAGCTAGTATAATTATAAACTTAAAGTAGTGAAACCTATTTTTCCTAACCTTATAGTAAAAATGCAGTAGATACCAGTAACTATCACAAAGAGTCTTTGGTTCTGTTCTCACTCCCCTTCCAGAACCTCAGTTTATACAAATCACTGTGAAGAATTTCTCCTGAGCTCACCTTCTTGGTGTCAGTGAGGTAGTTAAAATCAGACTAGGGCTGCACTGCCCGGGTTCACGTTCTAGCTCCACCACTTCCTAGTTACAAGTGGGACTTGGCAATTTACTAACCTTCAGTGTGTCCTTTTCTCATGTGCAAACAAAGCAAATGCTAGGAACTTCCTTATCGGGTTAAGAGGGTTAAATGATTTAATATTTGCAAAGCTCTTAGAATAGTAATATAATATATGTTACTACTTTAACACTAGAGTTTCTCTACTTACTCCTTTCTGGTTTTGGCTTACATTGGTATTGCCTGTCTGTGAATCAGTCACTCCACGAATATTTATGGAGTGCCTATTATGGCCCACAACTGCCCTGCGGATTAGGAAGAAATGGTAAATGAAACAAAATAGTCCCTGCTACCCTGGAACCTACAGCCAAGCAGACTGAGTAAAGTTTCAGACGTGTCCCCACTGTTGCTCCCCATCAAAGGTTTAGCCGTGGCTGCTGATATCCAAGAGAACACTGAAAGCGTTATGCACGTATCTGGGCACCAACACTCGCAAGGGAGGCTCTGACCCCACTGCGGCAGAAGTCACTGGCACCAAAGTGCTGGTGCCCTGTAGCAGCACATTGAGTTTTTCCTCCGTGTATTGCCACTCCGTTTTCCTAGGACTCAGGCATAAAAGTGTAAGAGGACAGGGAGGAGGAAAGGCATTATCTTATCCCAAATGACACCTTGCCCGCTCTGGCTCTCTATCTTAATGTGCCTTGACCCTCTGTCCTTGGGATGTCCTTTCATGGAAAACTCGCAGGGATACACTCCTCAGAGTCCCTAGACGGTTCCACGCGTGCCTGACTTCTGGGGCAGCTCTTGCTAAGGCCCAGTGAGGGCCTCCCTGTGTCCTGGGTTCCTGCGCCTTAGGACATCTTTAGTAAATCCTGAATTGCATCGGCCTTAAAGGGTGAGGACAAAGTCATTGTTATATAATTTACTTTGAGATGCCTGACTTCTTATTTATTAAGATCTGATCATTGTCAATTAAGTATTATTTTATTTTATGTAGTTCACTTTTGAGAGAACAATTCCAAAATGAAAGCAAATAATCTTCAAACAAATTTGTCTTTTTGTTTTAGAATGTGCAACTCTTCATAATATGATAAAAGGGCTACAACAGACAATTGAATATCAACAGAATTTGAAAGGTAAGTTAGGAAAAATAAAATCTAAAAATATATATTTGAGCACCCTTAAAGAGAGGGAGTTTTTACATTGTTGATAGTAAATTTCTTTTCATTTGGTCTTATATATTTATCAGCAAAGGGGAGGACTCCTTACTACTTAATATCTTCCTCATTGACTATGAAATACAAAATTCCCTGCTGAACTGAACAGTTTGGTCACATTCTGACAAGGACACCGGGGTTTTACAGTCTGTCACGATAGTGTTCTCAGTCTCTAGGAACCCACGCCCAGCTTTGAAGGGCAGGTATTTACTGGTCGAATAGTTACAAGATGAACATTCTGCTCGAACTGCAGTGATTGTTTCCTGTGTAAGTTTTCATCACAGACTAAGGCTACGTTTGTGTGAACGGAGCTGACACATTCAGCTTTTCAGACTTGCTAGGCAGGCTCACCCAGTAGGCCTCCCACTGACACCCAGTAGGCCCCCAGGTCTGCTGTCCCGTTTGGACCCAGCCGAGGCGCAGTGTCGGTGGGACTTCTCCTGGACTGGGGGTTAAACTAAACTGCCTTCGGGGTCCCTCCCCTTAGTCTTCTGCTTCTAGCATGAAATCCTTTACATAGGTAGGTAAAGTTACTTTTGTATTTACCTATGTAAAGTACCACTTCACATAGTGAGATATAATAGTGATCTGACGTGCCGTTTATTTGATCTGGCATGTTATTCTTTATTATCTTCATAATGTTCTAATTCATATTTAACTTTTTTTAAGAATTACTATCAGTTCTTACTCCCCCGCCATTGCTTTCCCTTAAAATGTTTCCTTAATGTTAATGAGGTAAATACAGACATTGTGTTAGAAGACTTTGCACTTACACCATCAAAAAGCAACCGTGGTATAGAAAGGGTTCACCTCCGTGTCCGTACACCACTAATTGCTGTTCTGGAGATTAAGAAGGGTAACAGGAGGAACCACACCACACCAATGCCTTTTCTTTTGGCCGATTGCTGCAGGCTTCTGATCCCCAGATAGCCCATAGCTTTCCACTCTGCGGTACTAGCGTTCTGCTCATTTTTTCCAGTGTTTTATTCCCATTCCACATGTGGTTTGGCTCTTATTTCCCAATCTCAATGCTGATGGCTCAGAACAAATTCTCCCTTCTCTGTGACAAAATACACTTATTTGTATTTAAAAAATACATGAATGTTTGTATTTATTTGCAGTCCTCTTATTTTAGGATTTAAATGATATTCAGTTTAACTGTTTTCAGGATTTTGTTTCTATAAAACATCTACCAGAAAAACTTTTTAACTACCAAAAGCTAATTTATTTAATTTCCAGAAAGTCTATTATAGTTCAATAATGAATACAGTATTTCTGTGTAAAAGGGTATCAAATATTGACCAGTCGTCACATTACCATCTTTGTTCAGGTATGGTAGTGCAAATTTTTAAGTAGCTCTTCCTGAAAATGGATATTCCGTGCTCCCTCCCAGGAAGAAGCAATTCGTTGATTTCATTTTTCCAGTGCTTCTGTAGGCCTTGGTTGGGGCAAAGTGACAGGTGTGAACTACCCGGCTTTCTTTCATTTCATTTCATTTCATTTCACTTCATTTCTTTCATTCCAGCCATTTGATTGTCAAGATTGTGTGGTTAATTTGCTTATTTAGGCTATGGAGTGGTTCCAAACGGTTGTGCAGTATTGCATAAAAATTAACTCTAAATTTTTTAGAAAACAAGGCAAAACAAAATAGGACCAAAAAAATTGTCAGTTATATAACTATCAGTATCTGATTTTTTTTTTAATAAAATAAAAATACTCAATTTAGTACAAGACAAAAACTTGTACAGAATCTGAGTACATGCCACTTGTGGATGATCTCAGTTTAAATGAACAGCCTTTACTCAGGCAGCCAAGTAAGAACCTTTGATGTAAACATGTTTAGGTTATGGAATGAACTTTTACAAAGCTAAGCAATTCAATCATCAATGATACCAAAGAAAGCTGACTCACTATATGTACATAATGAATCTGAAAACTGCACTTTTAAGGATTTTCCTGTTTGATGCCCAATGGAGATTACCAGTTTTAGAAAAACATGTTGCAAAATTATTAGAATCCAAGAAATTAAAGTAGCTTTTGGCTAAGTCTGAGACAGATTACTTGTCAGATATCAGGATCAGGTGGATTCTACAGTGATACAAAATGCTCTTTGAATTTATCACTACTCTAGCCAGAGTAACAAAAGCCTTGTACCTTAAGGAAGTAGTCATATGTTTTGAAATCTAATGCAGGGTCTGGTAGGATGATGGAAAAAAGCAGTATTAACAATAATCTTATGTTGACTGTACTATAGATGAGAGCCAACATAGAGCCAACCAAAGTGTAATATAAAGTATTAAGGGGGTTATCTATTTCTTCAGCAGATGGCTTTCATTCACAGAGAAGTCATGTGGTTCCATTTAGCCTACTTATAGATATGCCAAAGCCAGATAATATGCAAGTAGCATAACATTTACAGCAGCAGTGTCAACCTCATTTTCACCTGGGCCATATCAGCCTCATGGTTGCCTTCAAAGGGCCGAAATAATTTTAGGACTGTATAAATATAACTATTCCTTAACTGTTAAGGAGTTGAAATTACATTTGGCCCTTTGAAGGCAACCATGAGGCTGATGTGACCCCCGGTGAAAATGAGTTTGACATCCCTGATTTAGAGGGTTGATCAATTTTCCTGGCAGAAGGAAGACTTATTGTTATTAAAATGTCTGTTTTCCTCCAGTTAATAAACACATTTAATGCAATTAAAATACTGAATTTTGGGTGGGGAGAAGATTGTATAAAATAAGCTTAAAGTTAATTTGACAAAAGAAACAAATAAGATACAGAAGAATGAACAAGAAAACGATGAAAAATGAGAAGGTTTCAGGGGAAAGGGGACTTCAATGACCAGATAACGACATGTTCTGAAACCGTAGAATGAAATCAATATGATATTGGCATAGAAATTGAAAAATATATCCACGGAAAGAATAGAGAACTAGATTCTAGAAAGGCGCCAGTATTTGTTAATGTAACATATGACACAAGGACTATTTCAGTTTATTGGAAGAAGAATGGCATTTTAACATAAGGTATACGTACAGCTAGCTTTCCATCCAGATGAAAAGAAAGTTGGACTCTTTCCTACCACATCAAAATAAATTCCAGATGGATAAAAGACTTTAGTGTAAGAAAATAATAAAAACTTAAAAGAAAATCTAGGATACAACTTGTACAGCCTAGCACTGGGACATATCTTAGCCAGTCCGGGGACCTCAGATGACACATAAAGAAGAAACCATACCTAAGAGACTTTCTTATGACAAGGGCACCAACAATAACAGCAATGGAAAAGAACTTGGCATGTTATTCTTGTCACACAAAAGTTTTAAAAAAATTATTTGAAAAACTGTTTTCAAATACCAATGTATAATCTCTGCAGTATTCAAAGAGCCCTACAAATTGATGAGCAGAGGTGAATGAAACTTTTTTAATGGGCAGAAGGTATAGCTAAGAATATGAGGATGTGTGTGTGTGTGTGTGCACGCATATGTACGATCCAGAAGTTAGAAGCATGGAGAAAAACACAGAGGATCATTTTCCCAACAAAATTTTTGTAAAACTGAAGCCACCATCAAGATTAAGCCCTGTGTATTGAAATATGACCCTTCAAAATGTCTGACTATAATCTTTGAAAACAAATTGATTTTATAATTTTACTTTCATTCTAATGGATAATGCTGTATTTTAATGGATATTTTGTTATTTATCACCTTCCCCTGTAAATATAGTTTTGGCTTTTCTCTTTCTGTCCAGAATGCCGTCATTCTCCCTATTACTAGGACTCTAAACTTTACAGTAACTGGTTGTTCTTCCTGCCCAACATTATCAAATTTTTACCCCCAAAACTCACACTCATTACCTCTTAGCCATGCTTCTGCAGTAGTTTTGTAAGCGGACTCCATTTCCAAGGTCCCCTCTCAACATTACTGTACTGTATAAGAAACCTTCCTAAAGCATGGCTCAGATAACATCAGAAATCTTTACTGATTTATCACTGTTTTGACTAGTGCTTTATACTATGTTGAGGTCGTTGTGTGTGGGAGGAGTGTAACAGGATGTTGAGTGGGATTTTTCCTATTAAACTAGTAAGTGAAGCCCAATATTTTTATTTTAATTTTTAAGTGAAATATTCTCACATTCTAAAGAAAACTCATGTTACCAAAAGTTAGGGTGAATTCAGACTCTTCCTTTTATTGGCCCACAGAAGCAATTCCCAACCATCAGAGAATGCCAGAAGTCTGGAAGTTATCTCGAATCTCTTCTCATTCCCTCTCCCCAACCCCGGAGACTGGAGAGAGGGCAGAACAATTTGAGGGAAAACCAGGCTCCTCCTCCATCCACTTCCCCTGGGTCCTTCCAACCACAGATCTGGAGAGGGACAAGGGTTATGAAAACTTTAACGTTTGAAATAGGAAATCAGAGTATCAAACTGACCTGGATGTTTCATAATGGAAATCACTGGAGAGTTTTTTAACTTGCCCAAAATGTCCTTAAGGTGGAGGCAACTCCGAGATGAAGGGAAATTACTACTGTTGAACTCATTGGTGGGAGAGGGGTGTGGTGGGAAGCGTTTTGTTTGATAGCACACTGAATTTAAACTGATTGAAACCCAGTTTAAATTTAAATGTAGAATATTTAAGTGCAGAATAAAAGCCCTCAGGACAAATTAATGCTAATCTCTCACCTAACAATTCAATAACACACAGACAGAAGGCCACCCACCCTGTCTGTGGCCAGCTCACTCAGCCCCAACACCAAAAATAAAACACAGAATGACTATTTAGATTTAGATAATGCCCATTTTCCCTGAACAGTAAAGTCCTCTAATTACCAGTTTTACCAGTATGATGGAATTTGGGGAAAGGATTTTTTAAATGAACTACAATTAGCATATTGAGAAATACAGAGAGCTCAGGTGTACAGTACACTCATTGACTTTTGGCCATTTCGGACACTCGTCTCTCTTCACCTCTGTCTTCTGGAATGTCGCATCTTCAGTTGCTCCATCTTTTCTCTGTCTTTCATCTTCCTCTTTCAACTGGCCATTTCTCTCAGCATTTAAACAACTCAGTCCTCTTTTATCTTTTAAAAAATTATTTTTTAAAGAATTTTTACTTATTTTTAGAGAGAGGGGAAGCAGAAGGGAGGGAGAAAGAGAGGGAGAGAAACATCTGCATGTGAGAGAGATATCAGTTAGTCGCCTCTCGAATACCCCTCTACTGGAGACCTGGCCCACAACCCAGGCATGTGCCCTGACTAGAAACCAAACTGGCGACCTTTCAGTTCACAGGCTGGCACTCAATCCAGCTAGGGCTTTTTACATTATTTTGATTGCATTTTTTCCATTACCATTTGTTTCCCCTGTACCATCTTCTACATCCACCCCTACACCAAACACACACACACACACACACACACACACACACAATATCTTTCATCTTTGAAGCATACAAGACAACAAAGTTCCCTTGACTTTGGATTTATTCCCTTCAATTGTCCTCACTCTTTCCTTTTACAATCAAACCTCAAGGGAATAATAGTCTGCAATCGATGTCTCTATTTATTCACTTTTACCTAGTGTTTAACTTAGAACAGTTGGGCATCTCCCAAAGTTTTCATTCCAAGTACTTTCACTTGGACTCTATGTATTGCATTTACTGCCATTGATTGTGACCCCTTTAACCTCTTGTCTTTGTACCACTCTCTCCTGCATCTCTGGATACTTCTCAGTCTTCCTATAGGCTGTTCTTCCTTTGGCCACCCCTGCGTGTTTCTCAGCCAACCAGCAGCATTGTCCTGGATCTCTCAACCATTTCAAGTGCAGCATGGTAAAGATCCAGATCTATTCTTTCTCTCTTAAAAATCTCCTCTTTTTAATTTTCCTGAACTGTTGAGGATTTTTCAGTTACCATACCAGAAACCCAAAAGGCAGAGGTTCCCCTTCTCTTTTGCCTCTGCTATCTAATCACTAAAGCTCCTACTAATTCTATCATCTGAATAGTTACCTTCATTTTCCTTTAGTCTCCTACTGCCACTGACCTAACTTGGGCTCCTGGTATTTCTTACTTGATAACTTTCCTGATATCCATTCTTCTAGGTTCAAAACCTTCCCAATCATCCTATACGAATTGCCAGATAATCTCTTTAACTATAAATACTTCACTGTTCAAAATTCTTTGATGACTCTGTGAAATTTTTTGGTGACCCTGTAAAATAAAATTTGAAGCATTCCCATAGACTAAGTCTGCTTCCTATTAGGATATGGCCCCAGACTATTTAGCACATGTTCCTCACTGTGTGCACTCCAACAATACTGTACTCGAAGTGCAATTTTCCCAAACCTGCTGCGCTCAGTCAAGACCAAAGTCTTGTACAGTTTTCTGCATCTGAAATGCCCTCCAGTGGGGTGAGGCTCAGCTCAAGTGGCTCCTCCTCTGTACGTCATTTCCTGACTTAGGCTGTCCTTCCACAGGTCCCACCGTATTTCAGACACACAGCCATTGCAGAGCAATCATGACATATCATAACTACTTACACACCCAGGCTGGGAGTTCTTTGAAGACCAATAATAATTGTGTTTCAATATTCCAGTCCCATGCCCTCTGTGCGTGTGTCGTCGATGTGTAGTAGAACTGTTTGCAGGTGATGGATACATGCATGCATGGCAACTTGAAATGTGGAATACACTCTCATAGTAATTGAAAAGTGCTGTATGTCAACATACTCTGATGATGTTCACACAGGTGAAAATGAACAACTAAAAAGAAGTGCTGATCTTATGAAAGAAAAGTTAAAATCTCATGAACAGGTGCGTTTATGTATCTTTATATCACTCAACTCCCTGTAGAGCATTGGATTCTCAAATTAGAAAATAAAAGTGGTTGTTTTCATTATTGAAGATGCCACAATTTATAGAGTGAATATATGTGTGTGCTGGAGCTTTGGATCCATAAAAATTTTTTAAGAAACAGAAATTTTGAGGACTCTCGTCGTCTTGCGTGCTGTGATATGCTACTGTGTCACTTGCACTCTGTCTTTCTACCAAAAAGAGGTGCAACCACTCTGCTACTTGTTTGAAAATTATGTTAACAGAGTTTTTACTCAAGCAAGCACTTTTAAACTTCTTTAACCATAAAATAAATGAGTCTTTAATCTTTATGATTTGAGTAATACATTACAATTTCATTGCTCTGTGGACGTGAAGGAGCAGTAAATCACCAGTTAATTCTCTCCTGGGGACCGTCACACCCTCTGTGACATTCTTTTTTCCCTGTCAGAACAGCAGAGTGATAGTGATTCTGTCACGTAGCATGATGACTGGCAAATGAAAGGTGCTCGGTAAATGTCAGCTCCCACCCGTCTGCCCCTTGGGAGGGTTATTGCGCTTATTATTCTCATCTTCCAAGAGCCAGTGTGTCACACTCTGACCTAAGATTTCCAAAATTCTGGGTGGCTCTGTGTCAGACTCAGAACTTCAGTTTGCTGGATCATCTCTACATCCAGTCTGGTTCCTCACTCCAGGGGCCTCTGCGGGAACACAGTCTCACCCTAAAACCCTGCCCGGGCATCACTTCAGAGGTAGTGAATCGCGTCTGGCTGTGCTCTTGGAAAACGTAGCTTCTCATCACCATTTTGAGACAATTTAAATATCTCTGGAATATGTCCCACCATTTGTTTTCCCTTTGTTCTCTCCTGTCCTTTTCATATCTTGCCTGTAGAGCCCAACAATAGATGGTGAAGTCCGAGTGTAACTGGGGCAGAGAAGGGGGAGAAATGTTTGCCTCCTTTCTCAAGCCATAGAATACTGCTTTGTCTAGAATACCATAGGGGTTTTCAGAAGAATGAAAATTGAGAAAACACCACAATCCAAGATTCTGAGCTTCTTAGTCAGCTGCTATCCAAAGCAAACTAAAGATGACCTCAATCCAATGAGAAATCTCTAGTACAAAAACTTCCAGTCGCATCCAAAACATATGCAAAACCACTACCCAGAAACAAACTCAGGAAGTACTTAATAGCCATGTTATGGGACTGGGAGAGGTTTTGTAACTTGTAGACAGAGAATCCTTAAGTTTTATAAAACAAAAATGCAACCAGAGGCTATTCCTTGTTGGGACTTGGTTCCTTTAGAGAGGAAGGACTGGCCCAGGCTGAAGTGGGACAGAAGAATCTGGTGTGATAGAGCCCCAGCCCAGATAGCAGTACAGCCCCGATGCCTGAAGGTTGCAGTGAAAATCCTGGGTCTTATGAATTAATGGAAGCATTCCACTTTAGTGGTGAAATCTTCAGGCTGTGAAGTCAATGGGGAATGAAAAGATATATAGATTTGTCTTCTCATTTCTTAGAGTAGTAACTGCTTAGTGCACCCCGTTGAGTCTGGAGTAGTTTGTGAAAGCCACTTAGTAGTTGTGTATATAGGAATCTAGACATGTGCACATGAAGAATGGCAGTTCATGAGATTCACCCCAAATTCACCTGCAGAACTTCCTTTAAAGCCAGTGGTTGGTAGGCTTGGCCATTCTGCAACTTGTCTGGCAGGGTATCACAGTACAAATCTAGACTATATCCCCTTGAACTTCTGTAAGCCAGGGGGGATCTAGACTCTTTTACCTTCTTCGTATACTGAATAATCTGTTAGAGGCTCTGAACCCTGTCTGAGAAAAATGTTCCAGAGTACTTATGCACACATGTATGTGTATAATTTTGCCTACAATTTCAGGAAGTTGATGGATCCTTGAAAGCCTGTTAACTGGGTCTAAGCTAAGAACTTCTGACTTAAATAATTTTTATTGGCACTCTCATTTATTCAGCAAATACATATCAGGAGATATACACTAGGAGTTAAGAAAACAGCAATGATTTAAAAGTTCCTGTCTTTTATAGTGTTTAGAGGCTTTTTGTGACCACTCGCCTCCATTGCTGTCTCTTTCTTACTATCCTACTTCACTCTTCTTACCGCTTTCCTTTTCTTCTACATCTTAAGCCTGCGAGTGATTTCTTTAAGCAGGAGCATGCCACTGGGAAAATTGTCAATCCTTTCTTTGGGGACCTTTTCTTCCATCACCTTCTCAGCATCCCTCCCCCAGTTCAGCACGAGACCTCACCTCTGTGCTTCCACCACCAAAGGAGCTGGTCTCGGGTCCTACGAGTACTTCTCCACTCCCAAGTCCATCCTTTTCTAGCCTCTGCCTTATGGAGCTAATTCTTAAAACGGTGATGCTTCATCTTCTTCTGGGAGTTAGGAATGTTTATGTAAGTGTTAGAAACATAAAAGCTCAGCCCACTTTCAAAGGGATTTGTTCCACTTTGGGGTTAGCTTACTGACTTTTGAATAGTGACTACTATTGGCTCTGAAGCATAGCTTTGGCTTTTATTGGACATATTTTAATGCTGTCATGGCATTCACATAATTAAAATATTTTAAGAGTCTCTGATATGCTAAGCACTAGTGATGAGTATTCAGAAACCAAAAATAAAAAGACACTGTCTTCAGATGGTCTCTGTCTTCTTGGACCAAAAATTGATCCTTCTCAAAGCTGATAATTCTAACAGTGAATAGCATCTTTCCCTTCTAGATATGATTACGTATCAAAAGTTAATATAAAATTGGAAAATTTTACCTTTCTAATCATTCAAAAATAGCGCACACATATTTAAATTGAAGAATAAATATATATTTTAATCTTTAGGAATATAAGAATAATATTGCCAAACTTATGAGTGAAATGAAAATCAGAGAAGAAGTACATAAGGTAGAAATAAAGAAACTTTGTCAGGATATGCAAAAAAAAGGTAAGGTATTTTTTTATTTACTGAATTCTAAGATACCATGAAACAATTCAAATGCATATATAAACTTTTTCAGTAATACCCAGTATTCTTGAAAAAACACTGCCTTGATGTATTTCACTTTAGGTTTTCACCTAAATTATAACACTTCTAAATTGGATTCATGGTGTTTGCATTTATTATTCTATGTGAAACAATATTCTCATAAAAGTAATATAAAATGCATAATTAATAACTGATATTTATATATTCATATTGATTATAACTTCACTATTTTAATTTTCTTCCTTTAGTAAAACAGAACCTCATGAACTTGTGTTGCTAGTTAACTAGTTTCATGAGGATATTAAAAATTTTTCTTAATGAGACCATATTTATGTACATATAATATATATCACCTTGAAATGGATGACTGGTCTAAAAGTAAACCTACATCTACAAAACTGTGAAGAGTTCATAAAAGATAATCTTTGCAGCCTTGAGTTAGGCACAGCTTCTTGGGAAGAAACAAAAAGGACAAATAATAAAAAAATTCTAAGTTGAGCTTCATCAAAATTATTAACTTCCTTCCTTCAACACTGTTAATAAGATGAAAAGACATGCCCCAGACTGGGAGAGTTTACTTGCAAACATATATCTGATAAAGGAATTACATCCAAGATATGAAAGAACTCTTAACAATTCAATAATAATAAGTCAACCCAACAAGGCAAAATATTTGAACAGCACCTCCCCCAAGATATACAGATGGAAAATAAGCACATAAAAACATGTTCACCATAATGAGTAAGCAGGAAAATCAAATTAAAACCACACTGAGATAAAACTACTTGGAACTTTTTAGAACTGCTGAGATGTTTGTAAAACTGTCAATAGCGAGTGTTAGTGAAGACGTGGAGAAACGGAACTCTGACACCTTTACCGCAGGGGCTGCGGCGGCAACCGGCCACTTTAGAAAGGGAGTTTGCAGTTACTTCTGGTCCTCTAAGAAGCAGGTAATTAGAAAATCCCCATATGTTGGTAAATTATTTCTGAATAACTCGTGGATTAAACTAGGAATCCTAAAGGGTCCTGAACTGACTTACATAGGACTACACAGCAAAACTGTGGGGCACAAGTAAAGCTGTGTTTTTGAGTGTATTCATAGGCTTACATACAAACACTGGAAAATGTTTAAATTAGTCATCTAAATACCTATATCCAGAAGTTAGAGGGAAAATATCAAACAAAGACCAAAGAAATTAGAAAGAAGGAAGTCAGGTATTAATGAAATTACAAACATACATAATAAAGAATCAGATTCACAATTTTTTGAAAAACCTAATAAAATGATTAACTCCCATCAAGGCTAAACAAGAAAAAATAGAGAAACTTTTAATTAAGCACTATCAGAAATGTGAAAGGAAAATCACTTTAAACTTTAAAAAGTGAATGAACTCATAATTAACTACATAAGCTAATGTCTTTTTCCCAATGAATTTGAAATTTTTGACAAGGCAGACAGCTGTGAAGGACAAAAAGCACAAGAAGAAATAGAAAATCTGGATTGCTCTATTTATTACAGAAATTAAATCTAGAACTTCCAGCCAAGATGGAGGTGTACGTAGACACACTGTGCCTCCTCGCACAACCAAAATAAGGACAACAATAATTTAGAAAAAAAATAACAACCAGAACTGACAGAAAATTGAACTGTATGGAAGTTCAACAACCAAGGAGTTAAAATAGACACATTCATCCAGACTGGTAGGAGGGGTGGAGTCGGGCAGCCAGGCAGAGAGGGGTCGAGGCAAAAACAGCAGTGGCACCAGGCACACAAGGCAGGAGCTGACAAACCCTGGGCAGGCCAGACAGCAGCGGGCAGACCCTGGGTGTGGGGTGCCAATGGGCAGACCCAGAGAGGTGGCAATTGTAAAGCGAGGCACTGCACACAAGGCGGCTGATGGACTGGGTGGTCCCCCATTGGTACACAGATAAACCAGGCAAAATTGGGGAGTGAGACAGACCACTTAACCCAGTGTCCCAGCGCAGGGAAATAAACCCTCAAAACACCAATTGAAAACACCTGTGATGGTTGAGGTTCCAGGAGAGACTCCCAGCCTCACGGGACAGTTCATTGGAGAGATGCACAGGGTCCTAGAACATACACAAGCCCACCCACACGGGAATCAGCACCAAAAAGTCCCAGTTTGCTTGGGGGAAGTGGGGGAAAGGACTGAAATCCAACAGAGCACGGAGTAAGCGCCATTATTCCCTCTCGGACCCCTGCCCCCACATGCAGCGTCACAACACAGCCACGTGGATTGCCCCGTCCTGGTGAATACCTAAGGCCCCACCCCCTCATACATAACAGGTACGACAAGACAAAAAGAATGGCCCAAATGGAAGAATAGATCAAAGCTCCAAAGCATGTACAACTAAGCAACAAGGAGATAGCCAACCTATCAGATGCACATATCAAAGCACTGGTGATCAGGATGCTCACAGAATTGGTTGAATTTGGTCACAAATTAGTTGAAAAAGTGAAGGCTACACTAAGTGAAATGAAGGAAAATGCACAGGGAAACAGTAGTGATGGGAGGAAAACTGGGACTCGAATCAAGGGCGTGGACCAGAAGAAAAAAAAACACCCAAACAGAAAAGAAGGAAGAAATAAGAATTCAGAAAATGAGAAGAGGCTTAGGAACCTCCAGGACATCTTTAAACGTTCCAACATCCGAATTATAGGGGTAACAGAAGGAGAAGAGGAAGAGGGAAACAAATGGGAAACTTTTTTTGAATGAAAATAAAGGAGAACTTCCCCAGTCTGGCAAAGGAAATAGATTTCCAGGAAGTCCAGGAAGCTCAGAGAGTCCCAAAGAAGTTGGGCCCAAGGAGGAACATACCAAGGCACATCATAATTACATTAGCCAAGATTAAAATGAAGGAGAGAATCCTAGAAGCAGCAAGAGCTAAGGGGACAGTCACCTACAAAGGAGTTCCCATCAGACTGTCAGCTGATTTCTCAAAAGAGTCCTTGCAGGCAAGAAGGGGCTGGAAAGAACTATTCCAAGTCATGAAATCCAAAGACTTTTGGTCTTTGGAAGACCAAAGACCTCCAAATCTTATAAGCTATATAAGCTTATAAGATTTCTAAGTGTGCTGGATAGGTCTCAGCAATCCAAAGACCTTTCCATTGCTGGAAAGCATTGCTCTATCCAGCAATGCTTTCCAGATGGCTTTCCTGGTGAAATTTTACCAAACATTCCAGGAAAAGTAATGCCAGTCTTCCACAAACTCTTTCAGATGATTAACAAACAAAAGACAGGGAACATTTTCCAGTTCACTTCAGAAGGCCAACGCATTCTCGATAACAAAAACTTTCAGAATTATGATAAAATCACACCTGTTTTCTCATATACATGTATTAACAATGGGTGAACTTTTTCCAGAAAGATCCTCATGTTTTTATCAATAAAATTTAGTTCTTTGTGGATCATTTAAAATGCTGAAGAACTATATAAGCTTATAAGATTTCTAAGTGTTAAGGTGAATTAATTTCACTTATTTTTGTTTTTTTCAGTTGAATTAAATGAAGAAAAGAATAAAGAGCTGATAGAGAAAATGGAGGTGGAAATTTCAGAGTTAAATGGAAAGTTAAGAAATCAAGAAAAGGAAAAACAAAGTGAAATCATCAAGCTACAGCTAGAGGTAAACGTTTCGGACCACTAACTGTGAGGACGCCCCCTCAGTCCCACAGTGTGAGCATTTCCGTCACCCTGAGGTGGATTCACTCCCACTCCTCCTCCGCCACAGGCAGCGCTCACACCTCTGTGACGGTGAGCGAGGCTGCCTTTCAGCACTCGGCCTGAAGGTGGGACTCAGTCATTCTGAAGGTCCTGGGCTCCAGGGAAGGCCTGCCTCCCTCCGAGAGAGGGGTCAGATAACCCAGGGATCCCCCGTCTTTTATAGCTGAGTCTACCCAACTTCACAGGACTTCCTTCCGACAGGGGGGTGAGTTTCTTATCCCTGGCATTACTCTCTCCTTGGCAGAAATCGTGCAGCCCTGGTGAGCCAACTAGTAATTCCTCTCTCTTTATGCGAGATAAAAAGAGACAAATGTCTTCCTAATAAAGGTGTACAAAAATACATATCATAGGGTAGACAAACAAGGTTTTTTTAAAATTTTAAAGGAACTTCAAATAGGGCATCTTAAAGGCTGACGTTCCAGTTCTTTGCTGGAAAGCCTTTTCAGTGGGTTGGTTGACCGGCTGTCAAAATCTAAAGATAAAGATACTAATATGTGACAATACATTTGTTCTTTAAAAATTTTCCCTGGATTTTACCAATCTTCTTTTCCATCCTATTTTACCACATCCCCCAGCCTGACATGTTACCTTACATTGTCATAGTTCACCACTAGTTAAGAAAACTTACTTTTCATGTTCCTGAAAGTTTGGTGTCCCTGGGGCTCTTGGTGAGGTACGGTGTTGAAAACTGTATAATCACTGAGCAAAAGGGTTGAGTGTAGAGGCTTTTTGCCGCCACTGCCTCTGGCCAAGGGTACCCACACCCCACAGAAAGCGCTGCAGGGCCCGGTGGGATACAGAGGCCAAATTTCCCGATATACCCTCAACTTCTAATCCCTTCCTTGGGGGGTGTGTTTCATGTGCCATTTGGGCCCCGTTAGCCCAAGTCTGCTGTGTGGCTGACATACAGAACTCCTTGCGCTACATGTTTCCATTGTAAGTATCCACTTCTCTCCCCAAACTAGAATACGGTCTCACAGAGTTTATTCCTAGTCTGCAGGGAAATTACACTAAATTATAATTATAAGGAGAAAATTATAATGGAAGATTTTGCAAAAAAAATGACCTGTAAGAATGGCCTTACAAGAATTTTTTTAACCTGATCTAGTTTAATGTCAAACTAGAAAGTGTTCAAACTAAATCAGCAAAAGCATATCCAAATTTTACTATTCAGCCTCAAAGTCTGTACAGAAGGGCATGTGACAGTTAATTACACTACATTTTCTTTACAAAAGTACAAAGTAATGTGAAAATATTTTTCTTTCTCTTTAACTAGATTATTAACCCTGCATGATAGAAACACCTAATGTCTCGATGACGCTAGCCCCACCCAGAATCTCTCAGGTAGTGCCCGGTGTTTGGTCCTTTTAAAAAGCCTCTCCGGCAGCCTGAGCACGCAGCCAGGGTTAGTCTCGTTGGGGTGTTTTTTGCTCTTTCTTAAGAAAGACTTTTCTATCTTCCGTTATGCAGACTATACTTAAATTACAGACCAAATATTGAAGGATATAAAGGATTGTATTTCTATTTATGGAGACAAATGTTTCTAATTAACTAGAATGTTTTCAATAACTTTCTTTTTAAACTTGATTCAGTTTGATGCCAAACTAGCAAGAGTTCAAGCTAAGTCAAAACCATATCCAGATTCTGCTGCTTTGCCACAGAGCATCTACAGGAGGGTATGTTGATTTTCTCCCATGGCTGTTGCTTAAGAAAAGAAATCTTCTCAGTGTGTTTCCTTTCATAAAAGCTGAGTTTTTCTTTTTTTCCAAGATTTTATTTATTTATTTCTAGAGATAGGGGAAGGGAGGGGAAAAAGAGAGGGAGAGAAACATCAATGTGTGGTTGCCTCTTGCATGCCCCCATCTGGGGACCCGGCCTGCAACCCAGGCATGTGCCCTGATTGGGAATCCAACCTGCAACCCTTTGGTTTACAGGCCAGCGCTCGACCCAATCACTCAGCCACACCAGCCAGGGCAGAATTTTTCTTAAAATGTATCACACAATCAGATACTAGATTTTAATCATCTTTAAAGGCCACTTTCAATGTAACCAGTAAATCTTGGTCGTTACTGAAAACACAGCAGAAGTCCTCTGACTGGATTATGTAAGGAGTTCCATGCAAGTTTGGAACTAAGGTTGACTGACTTCTGAAGCCCGCTGGGCACAGGGATTTCTTTTTGTTCCGCTCCTCCCTGACTGTGCTTTGTCCCTTCCCGCTCTGCAGGGAGGGGAACAAACTGAAGCAGTCGGTGCTGCTGTGGGTTTTGCGTCCTCACGCCAGTTTTACCCGCTTAAGACCCACAATAGTGTAATACTCTTCAAAATAATGTGTCTTTTTCAATGTCTAATTCTACTTCAACTAGAAATTTAGTTTTTGTTGTCCCTTGTACTTAATCTTCTTCTTTCTGGAGTGCAATAACAAAATTTTTCTGCTTCATTCAGAAGCTTCAACACCTTCAAGAAGAAAAAAACAAGGAGATTGCAGTTCTTCGTAACACCATTCACAACTTAGAGCAACGCCTCTCTGTTGGCAAAGACTCTCACCTTAAACGTAGACGGGTTTAAGTATAGCAGTAAATTCATTTGCTGTTACTTAATTTCTTTAAAAGTAGTTGAAAATTTTACTTCTATTGTCAATATAACATACTGCCTAAATAATAACAATGACAGAGACAGCTTTAAACTTTTTAAGTTGAGTTTATTGAAATAAATCCACACTTTGGCCAACTGTGTACTGCATTCTTGCTTAACAGTATTAGCCATAAAGGAATTCAGGTTCATAGGCCTTAGGTTACCTATTCAACCATCATTGACTATGGAAATACTTTCTAAGCAACCACAAGATAGACAGCATTCTTTTATCTTTCCCCATATCTCTCTCAAGACCAGCATTCTCAGGTTTTAAAGAGCGTGATATAATGCCAAGTAAAGAAAATAGATAAAGCCTTCTTTCACAGGCAATAGTAAAAGTCAAGATTTCAGTCTTAGTAAAAAAGTATAAATGGAGATTTAAAAGGTAGTCATAGCAAAATACTCATATGTTAAGTGTTTCTCGATCTTAGACAGAATTCACTTCTTCCTTTAAAGGTTTAATCAGTTAAAACTGTAAGATTAAAAAGACAAAAGTAATATTGTTTTGACAAGTAAGAAAAAATGGAAAACATGTCTTTGTTTTTCTTCCTCCATTCTAATTGCCAAGTATCCAACAGAAACCCCTAGGTCATAGTTTATGTTCCTGTTCTCATTGAGGCAAGTAGAAAGCTGGAAAAAGAAAAAGAAAGACATATTAACCAAATGTTGCAATCACCTTTCAGTTGCCCCTTAATTTAAGACAAATGGTTTGGGTCAAAATTTTCTTTGGCATATATCTTAAAATTTGGAAGCCAGCATAATAGATTTCTTCATGTTTGCACAAATCCAATTCCTAATTTTTGATCATTATTAAGTAGCTTATAAAAATGCCAAAAGTGAAAAAAAATGCCAAAAGTGAAATTGTGAGATTGACTTGGGAGTGTATCCAATTTAAATGTTTAGTTTGAAGGTCATGCTCACATTTCTGCCTTATCTTTTCAGCTTCAGATGGTGCTGGCTTCTGTGGGCTGGATCTCCTGACCCCCCTGTCAGGGGGCTAGAGGCGAACGTCACTGACAAGATTCAATGACCTTCTCCTCTGCCCACAGCCCCTGTCAGCTGCATAGAGAGGGGAGGCTTTCCTGACACTGTCAGGTGATTGCAGACCCTGTTTTTTCAAATATCAGATGCCGACAATGTCAGCATCAGCTGTTAGGAGCTAATTCTGAATCTTTGGGCAACTTTCAGAGTAATCGATTTATACATCTCCTTCCACAGGGTTTCTTTTGTGAAGAAAGTTGTAGTGGTTCACTCCCTGGCACATCACAGTTGATATGGTCACCCTGTCTTTGGGGGCCCTTGAGCTTATGGTGGTGGTGAAGGCTCAGAGAAGGGGGATGCTCAGACTCATGTGGTGCTTCTGGATGCTGATTCTCTGAGGGCTGGCCGTGCTTATCATGCGCGTGCCCATGCCTGTGGCCATGCCTGTGGCCGTGCCTGTGCCGGTGGTGGTGGTGGTGGTGGTGGTGGTGGGGCTGCAGCTCCGGGGCCTTGGTCGTTTTTCTCATGGTGGCCAAGGACACATTTTTACAGAAGTCTTCATTGTCTGGGATCTGGAACAGAGTTATCAGATGCTTATCCACACATGCACAGGTTTAGCAGAAATGCATGAAAATGATTTGTAGAGCTAATGTATGAAATTCAGCTAGTTAGGATAGAACTGCCTTTGTTTTTCTAGCATAATACTAATAAGAAAAGAATCTGGTGATAATCTTAACATCCAGACATTTTATTGAAGTTTGATTCCACCCACATCTAATTGTAAAGTGCTGTTTGTGCAAAGTTTGCACTTAAAGAATCTCCAAGCATCTTACAAATGAATTAACATTAACGCTTGGAAAGTAGACAAAATAGAGGGTAATACGATTAAAGCTCAGCAGTCCAGCTCAGCTTTATACTGGTTAAATCAGTAAGAGAATTCAGATTTTCCTTTTATCAAGAGCATTTCCTCCATCTTCAAGAACTCGAGAGGTACAGGAGGCTTAAAGCGAAAGTGAAACGCTGTGTTAATGTGACTGCAGTCGAGCTGGCCCAGAGTCACGCCCTGTGTCGGTCGGCATGCAGGGGGCCTTCGTGCCAGGTCAGGGGCACCACAAACCTAACGGGACATTCGGGGGCAAACGACTTTCTCATCGATGATCAAAAATGCCAACCAACTGCTGAAAATCAGTAGCTTTTAGTACCTCAGCCCGTGCCCAGAGACGTTCTGCACTTCACCAAACTTTGTTCACATGTGCCGACGGTAGTGCCCGCGGCTGAAGTGCAGGTCACCACCCATCCTCCACTAAGCAGGCCCTCTGGGCCTGCAGCTCACTCAAGTCTGTCTGCATTGTGTTGTGTGCTCACAAACCACAGGCTCGCAGCTCACAGACGCAGTGATGTCGTATCAACCCTCAGCCCGAAGGTGTTCGTAAATAAAGGTACAGAATCAACTTGAGAGACCAAAGACTCTCTCAGTGGTTTGGTTCGGTGTTTTAAAGGTTTTGAACGGTGATAAATTTCACTGGAATTCAGCATACAACTACTAAGTGGTACTTTTTTTTTGGTTATTTCTGAATTACTTTTGAGAAGTTAATAGTAAGTATTTGATTAAAAACGTAAACACAATTCGATTAAGTTTTTAAAACACACTGTGTAATGTTCTAAATGTTAAGTGATTGAACAAATACAAGTAACTATAGTAGTAGTATGATTAGGTTCCAGAAGCCAATATTTCACTGAGGTTACAATGTATCTTTTCACATGTTAATTTAGAATCAGAGTGTGTCCTATGAGTGTCCTGTCACCTTCTGTCCTTCTTGAACTGACAGCATTTTCAATAGTAAACTAGTGTGTCATATAATTGATAGCATCTAGGGTACAATGAAAGACTGCAATTCGATTTGGCCTATCAGATGCATATGGCATATTATTCCTTTTTACAGATGATTTGTAAATGTTGAGCATGTTTTAGGCATGTTTCTGCCTTATTTCATGTAACTGGGTTTATTTGTAACCATTAGGTATTTGCAAAAATGCCAAATACTAAAATAATCACAAAATATGGAGAATCAACATAGGTGGCATTTATTAAGCATTTAGTAAAAGTTGGACATTGAGTCAATAATTTATTTGCAATATATCAGTCTCCATATCTTGAAAGCAGAAAGCAACCCTTCTTATTGTGTAGACTAACATATAAAAAATGAAATTAGAGTAATTAACCTGTTGTACCCCATAGCAACTAAATTAATTAAATGACTCATTAAAATTTGAGATGAGCCCTGGCTGCTGTAGCTCAGTGGACTGAACATGGGCCTGTGAACTAAAGGATCGTGGTTCGATTCCCAGTCAGGGCACCCATGCCTGGGTTGCAGGCTACTTCCCAGCAGGGGATGCACAAGAGGCAACCATACATTGATATTTCTCTCCCTCTCTCCTTCCCTTCCCCTCTAAAGATAAATAAATAAAATCTTTTTAAAAAAACTTCATATTAAAAAAATTTTTGAGATGCATTTTTTTAGAGCTGGGAAAAATCTGAAGGAAGTACATCTTACAAACAAAATTCAGAATTGTTTTTAAATCTGAGTTTAAATCTTGCCAATTTGCCCATCAAGCAAACATTGTTTGGAAGTAGGTTCCTTCTTAATATGAAGGGGTAAAGTCTAGTTAATACACATTAAAATCCTTTCAGTATCTTTTTGATAATATTTAAACAGGGTGCCTCTTCTTCTGAGGAAGAAAGACTCTCATGTGAAAAATCTCAGTAACCAGTAGATTTATCTCATTTTGAAGTCGATGCAGTGACCCAATGGCAGAAGGCAGACAGTGTGAGGGCTTCACTGGACAGCCAACAGTCTGTGTCCCCGGTCCGTTAAGTATGGCCTGGGCCCCACTGCACTTCAGGCGATGCTGTGGTCCAGCTTTGCTGCCACGATGTTCTCGTGGGAACCACACTCAGGACACTACACTAACGTCACTGCATGCGGGCTGAGAACTCTGAGCACGGACACCACTGCAGCATCACTTGGTGGCAACTGAAATATGTGATCTATGTTATTTCTCATTTTCTAAAGTTCTTGCACATAAAGGTGGCAATATGATCTTGACAAGATGTTTTAAAGTATATGGTACATGACAGGAAGTGTGTGTAATTATAAAGATTACCATTGTAGGGTTTTTTTTTGGTACGACAGCAGAAACACTGATTAGCTAATTGGTTATGAAACACTAACTTATTTAGATAACTAACTCTTAAGAGATTTCCTCTTTTCTCCCAGTAAAAATAATTGAGAAAAATACCGTGAAAGAGCAGTTCCCACATTTCTCTTCGCAGTAAGTGAGCTTAATGGCCTGTTCCACGTATGAGAAACTTAGGATGGAGTAAGGCAGGCCAAGATGATACACGAGGCGGCCACATCTGGAAAAAAGGGCAAGTACAAGGTCAGCACAATGTTCTCTGTATCAGGAGCCTACTCAAGCGTGGCTGGGAACAGCACTGTGTGGGGTTAGTGGTCTGGTAACTCAGACACGGATATGCCGTCAGTCAGTCAGTGTTCTTCCTCAGGGTCTCGACAAGCCACTGGCCCTGTGCCCAGGTCAGGACAGAGCAAGACTGCAGTGGGTCTAATACCAGCGTTTAGGGATGTTATGGATGTGGCACCACCCGTGACATCGAAACTCTGTACAGTACAGTCATCGTGACTTGGTGAAATACAATTTTGTGAGTGACTCAAAAATTCTACCTGTGCTCCCACCGCTGGCACCGGCAGCTAAGCTCTGCAAATCGCAGGAGCTTTTCCTAACTGCTCTGGCAGCAGCAAGTCCGCACAGCAAGAGATCACAGCTTAGCCCAAGAGTCCTAGAGTCTTGGCCAGTAGCCCATTTCCTTAAAAATATATCCCATGCAACACAAAGAAAGAACACTGGCACTCTCAGAAAAACACCTTGACCATATTTTGGGCAACTGTATGGTGTATACACCCAGTATATATGGTTGTGTGATCTCAAAGGGTTACACTTTTCAGCTGGTTAAATTAGAACTTCGTGATCCTAAAAAACGACACTGATACTAAAAACATTTACAGTAAGAGCACGGAAGGCTTACACCTCGGTTGAGTCTGAAGAGCTAAAGGAAAATGGAGCACCCACGAGGAATGTTGATAATACCGAGTAATGGAGGCTCCCTAAATATAAACATTTTCTTTTTCATGCAATCAAAATAGCCATTGTACTGGTTATACCTAAATAATTAACACACTTTATAGTTCAGGAATTCAGGTATATAACCTTAAAATTATTCATTAGAAATAAGCAAATGGCCTGCAAAATGTGGTTGTTCCCCAGCAAATTCTTAGATTAGAATTGTGTGTGATATATAAACGGACACTTATTTTTGTTAAACCAGAACACCAGTTTACAGGGGAAAGTATGGTCAATCTTCTTTATTTCCTACTGAAATGGCAAATTCTTTTATGTGAAAGAAAGTGATTTCAAAAATACTTAAACCAAACATTTCAATTCACTTTGAAACAGTATTTGGTAATAAAATCAAAGCAGGTGTCTTATCTTAAATCACTTGCTATTAAACACAAAGCAGGTGTATTCGAATTTCTGCTGGGGTGCGTGTGTACACACCTGTCATATATGAGGAAGTCATCTTTGCTTCCATCTACGAGAGTCCAGACATCTGTTTGGTTTTCTTCTTGTTGATAAACAGGAATATGCTCTGAAACCTTCTTTTTAAGATACACATATTTTGATTGAGAAGAGAGTCCTTGATGATTAACAATAACATAGGAGATATTAGCAAAGCCTTCTTTCTCCAGTTTTACTCGCAGGTCTTCCAGACTAAAATAGTTGGGAAAAATACCAAAAAATGAATAATCTTACTTAATTTTGTTAGTGGCTTCTCTCTTTCTCCTCTTTGTTTTCTGCATGAACCTCTCTACTTTTACATACTCACACCCATTCATCTTTCTGTTTTTGTAAAGGACTAAAACTTTTATCGTTTCATTATTTATTGAGCCCTTGTGCTCTGTGAAAACCTTATGCTAAATGCCTGCACAGACATCAGCTCATTTAGTTCTCTAATTAATTGTCTGACGTGTGTATGTTTAAATCCATCTCCCAGTTACAGAGAATTCTACCCAGTAAATATCTGGCAAATAACCCAGCAAATATTTTTTTCACATATTAGCTATATGTATTTAACAAGTTTATATAAATTAAATATAAATACATATATTTGTTACATAACCCAAGACCTCCGTGTCAGGTCTAGTGCTCTCTCCCCCCTGCACAGCACGTGTCTTCGTGTGCTATGTTGAAATAGCTGATGCACTTGCAGGGGCACATTTTAGAACATTTTATTGCACAATACATATTTAGTAGGACATTATGAAACACAGGTCTGTGAAAAGAAGAAAAAGATTTCCTAGTCCCGGGAAGACCACTGTAAACATTTTGGTGTGTATCTTCCTAGTCTTTTTTCTTCTAAGATGTTCTATCCAAAGATGTGTAGTTTTTCCAAAACTGTGATTCCCTAAATACATCTTTTCTATTTGATTTAAATTTTATGTACACAGGTACTTAATAGCATTTCGCTGAGGGAATCCTAGACCACAGAAAGGCCGTCTTACCTGGATGCCTGCGTAATGCAGAAGGATCAGCTGGCTTGGAGAAGGGCAACCACGGTGACTGAGCCGAGGGAGTTGAGCATCGGGTCCTGATCCCCGATGCTCCAGGCTGGAGGCTCCTTACAGAAGGAGCTCTGCCCTTGGCTCCCCGCTCCCGCCCAGGGCAGGAGGCAGAGAGCCAGGGCAAACCCGAGGCCACTCCACATGGCTGGGGCTGTCCTGCAAGAGAGGAAAGCTTTCTGTCACCATCAGTGGTGTCACAGTCATACCTAGGAATGTCTGTAAATCCAGCAGGTATAATTCTCCTCCCTGTAAATACCAAGCCGTGGATCCTGTCTCCATGGTGTTGGCCCCATGACAATGGACCTCCACACACCAAATACTCCTTTAAAGGTGGAAAGGGCAGCCAGAGGCAACGTAGTCCTCAGAGCAGCTCTTAACAGTGCAGCTCAGAGAGACACTCCGGTAAGTGCACTGCAGATCTGCCTGTACAGAAAGCAAGGACTTCTCTAGGAGGCCACACATACTTAAGAAAACTTGACACCGTGGCGGCTATAACTAAGTGGTGTACTGCAAACATGATTTGATTTTTGAGATGTGCCAAGTTCTGATTGCTTCTTTCCATCCTTCACCAATCTAGGCAAAGGGAGGGGGAGTAGGGGACTCTGCATGGAAATGAAAAGACTTGGGGTGGAAAGAGAACCCAGGAAAAGAGGCAGCAGCAGCAGGGCAGTCCACTAACCCGAAGGTGGCCTGCGTGAGCCCTTAGCTCTTCAGGTTCAAACCTTCTGCACTTACAAATCTCTTGGGCATAGCTCCCTACGGTTGGTCCTGTTTTTTAAAGTCTAGTGCTCTGCCCAAGTAAAGGATCAGAATCTCTTCGGCTATAAAACTACTTGCCCAAATACCACCACCACATCCAGGGTAAATGTGGACCAATGCAAAGAGCCTTACCAAGGAGAAATGCTACATATCCACAACCCCTGTATTATTTAAGACTCAGGGAAATTCGCAATCAGTCTATTGGCCACCAGTGCTTTCTGGAAGTTCCTGTCACTAGGTGGTGACTAGGTGGCGTATTCTTGGGGGGTGGGGAACACAAGCCTCTGAGTAGGAAAGTTAAACCTGACCAGAAATATTCCCCAAACTGGGGCTAGCTGTCTCAACAGACAGCCGCAAATAAAACAGGTACACTGCAGACAGGTAGCAAAAAAGGAACACATTCAGCTGAGATGAGCAGAGAAAGAAAAATCCACATGGATGACTTATCAGGCTTATTTTGATGTAAGACTCTGAAGAAGGGTATCAGGACAAAATTCCAGAGCTAGGAAGTTGGCATCTTTTCGGGCACTGATGTGGAATAAAAAAACAAAACCACCTTCTATTTAAGGGTTGGGGTGACAGGAAGCTAATGATAAGTTTCCAAAAGTGAGCCCAGAATTAAGAGGGTAGTAGGCTAACACCAGATTGATTTTGACTCTAATGTACGGCCAGATATAGACGGGGCTTTATAAAATCTGGTGATCTGCCATGGTATTTACCACCACAAAATTCCTACTTACATATCGTGCTCAGAGCCTGACTAAACAGAAGGGGGTTGGTTAAGAGAGGGGAAGTGAAATAATTTATTAAGGCCATCTCAACTATTATAATATTTTTTAAATCCTAATATTTAAAAAAGGAAAAGATAGCTCTAGGTGAAATCTAGGGATTTTTTTGCAGTTTTTAAAAAAATTTTAAGTATTTTTGTTGATTATGCTATTACAGTTTTCCCAATTTTTTTCTTCCCTTTATCCCCTCCACCCTGCACCACCCAACCTCCAACATTCCTCCTCCCCAGGAATTTCTTTAGTATTTGTATTGATGATAATAATTATCCTTATTTAGCTACCATTTATTCAGCATTTATAAAACTATATGCAAATGGTACTAAGCAATTTTTCCTATCATGTCAGTTAATTCTAACAACTATGTGAGCATTATCCTCTTTTGCAGATGAGCGCACTATGGCTAAGAGAGAACTCAGGCATCTTGTCAAAGTAAGTCCACACAAACAGTAAATCACAACGGAAGCTGGATTCAAACCAGCTCTGCTCATTCCAAAACATGACCTCTTTGCCACTGTGATATATTTGTTTTTAGAGAGCGGGGAAGGGAGAAAGAGAGGGAGGAAAACATCAGTGTGTGGTTGCTCCTCACACGCCCCCCACTGGGGACCTGGCCCCCAACCCAGGCACATGCCCTGACTGGAAATCGAGCTGGCGACCCTTTGGTTGGCAGGCTGGTGCTCAATCCACTGAGCCACACCAGCCAGGGCCGTATCAGTAGGTTTTATTCATATGGGTCACCTGTAATAACTATAGTGGTCTGAGGCTTTGTTTGTTTGTCTATGCCCTAGCATAGCAGAGAAAGCAGTACAATCATTCAGTCTGCCTTATCTCTTACTGAAGTGGCTACATTTAGCCCTAATTTCTAGAATGTAAGTTCAGTAATTGTAAAACTGTCAGCATAAATTCAGCACTTGGTACTCTCAGTTTGCCATACAGCGTAATGTTCCAAATGGCTAAATAGTGAAAAGGCTATTTCACTCCTTTCCCTCATTTCTTTCTTCAATGGAAAAATAAACGATAACAGATTTTTCCTCTGTTGTTGTAACCAGCCCGCTGTTAGCTGTGTTTATTTAAGGTCATTTTATTTGTGTATAATAGACTTTTGAGTATAATGACAGCTGTCAGCTCCATAAAAGTAATGAAGATAAACAGCAGATCCAATGACACTCAGAAAGTACAAATTTCACCAATCTCACCACTTTTCAATCACAAAACCCAGATTTGCTGGCCACATCCAAACCTACATTGTTTAAAATTCCCTGCTTAAAAGCAGGCTGCACAGAACCTTTTCTCCAGCCTCTTCCCTTGAACTTCGAGGGTCCTTCCTCATCCACCCAGAAGTGCCCCCTTGCCCCTTAAACTGCAAAACTCTGCACTTAAATCCCAGCACACCCGATTTTGACACGGGCTGTAACTCTTTCAGGGGTGACCATTTCTGCACAGTTGGGCCAAACCTGCTCTCCCTTTTAATTTTTTTCTGACACTGCTCACAATACCCCTGGACATTTCTGCATCCCTGTAGATGGCCATATTTCATCTCTACTCTTCAAACCCACGGGCTGCCTTTGCCCTCGAGTTCTCTCTGCGTCTCGACGGGAAGTCGGTGGGCTTGACCATTCGTTACTGCCATGTAACATCACACCTTTTTGCAGAGAGTCAAAGTGTTCAATGTCTCCAGCCTCCCCTGCTCCCAACTTCCAGCTCAGCTGTGCGGAGGGCAGGGCAGAAATCGGCCAGACTATCGGTCTGGTCCCTGCACAACCGCACCTGCCACACCCAATTTTACAGGACGTTTGTTCACTTTCTTCTGCACCAGTTTTATCTCCTTTACCTACTTCTTTTAAAATCCATTCTCAAAGGAAAGAAACTCTTTAACGGACTCAAAATCATTCCCCGAACTCGAAGAGAATCAAGAGCTGGGAAACACGAAGTTCCTACTCACTCTGCAAGGGCCCCTTCGGACCAGGCAGCTTCCTCTCCGCTCAGCAACTGCGCACTGCAAAGAGTGGCCCGGAGCTTCGATATTTATAGTCCTGTTGTTTACCTCCGCCCAGCTGCAGTCCGGAGTCCAGTGCTCCCTGGGCTGTGACCTTGTAACCAGGCAAACCCCTGAACTGACTGGGACAATCCACAGAAAAGAGAGGAGCGCTAGGGGAGGTAGTTTCTGACAATTACTGACCTACTGCTCGTCCTTTTTAGTCACCCCAGTACCTAGGATTTAATGGTACAGTCGGGGGCGGGAGGAAGGGTTAAGGGGAAAGAGGGCGGTCAAGGCATGTTTTTGCAAACTAGAACAGGGAAAAACATTTGCTGAGCCAGCAAATTAAGCTGCTGCTTTAAAAAAAAAAAAAAGAACTTTTTTCCCCTTTTGCTTTGTAGCAGCCAAGCCTGACTCCAGCTGTACTGGGCGTACTTTCTCAGAAAAACCACCCACTGAGTGAAACCATTGTAGCCTCCTGCTGTTCTTCACCGGCTGCGATTGTTTGGCTGTGTTTAAAACCCTTGCTCTTTTCTTTTTCATTTAAGAAAAAGAACAAGGAACGAGGCCTCCTACCTGAGGGAAACCAAGCCTCATTTCATTTTCACAAAAGTCCTATTCCCTAGAGGACCTGTGTGTCCCCCAGAATTTTTTTCTATCTAATGTAACATCTTTACAAATGTAACTTTTTAAAAAAATAAAAGGTAGTAGTGACAATAGCTGGACATGGAAAAAGGGATAGACATTTCAGAACATGCAGATACAATGGGAAATCCCCCCTCTTTCAGAAAGGGGTGAATTCTCTCCACCAGCCTGCGAGTGAGCCGGAGCCGCCTGCAGGGGGTAAGGCAAGAGTAGTGACAAATGGGGGAGTCCCTGGGTGGCTGGCGATGCTGTTCCAGTCAGCCCTGCTTCTCACTGCCTTCGTTTTTGCCCACAGACCCCGGTGATGGCGGTGCGTTGGGAAGGGTTGCACATGGTGCAGGAAGTGAGAAGGAGGTTCAGATATTATCATCCCTGTAAAGGAACTCACCATTGAAGTAGCAGCTTTGACATTTGGAAGACAGCTGCTTTACTCCCAGTAAGCAGGAGCCCTGTGGGTCCCAAATCCCATGGAGAACCCAGTTAAATGCTTCGTTTCTCCCCAGGAAAAAAAAAATGTACCTATATACATACTTGCTTTTCAAAAGAATCTTGTGCAAAATTTTTGTAAAAAGCACATTTTTCCTCCTGTGGTTCATCTTCTTGACAAATCAAAATAGTCACATTATGTCTGTCTGCAGCAGGAAAAAAGTCGTTTGGCCATCACTCCTCCCCCTACATGGGGCCTAGCCGCTGCCTCCTACCCAGAGGGGTTCTCTCCCAGCGCAGCCAGGAGTGTGTGTGTCTAAGCCCCCCAGGTGGCAAGAGGGGAAGATGGGAGCTTGTGGTGTTTGAAGGGAATCCATTCTTAGCAGCCTCTCCTGGGCCGGGCAACCAGGGAGCAGCCAGCATTTCTAAGACAGCACGGTTTTCAAACAAACCTTTACTGGGTGTTAAATCAAATTACATTGCATGAAAGAAAATCAAATGAACACTTATGAGGTGTTAATGCTAGGCACAATGCTGAATTCCCTTGCTTTCCAGGATCTCAAAATCTAATAGGGGAGACCAAACAAGGAAACAGAAATATGCGCTGCAAAGTGGGAAGGGGTATCATCTCCAAGGTCCTCAGACCCTTGGAAATGAACACAGGAGTATTCCATCTGGCCCGAAGACAAGGCCAGCAGGGCGGGTTAGCCACGCTCCAGCAAATTCACAGGCTCTTTATCTTGGGCTTTACCCTCTAGCTTCAGAGTTCCTGCAAGTCTGAGCACAGCACTGTCTAGAGAGCTGTCCTCTTTCCGTTTGTGTGAATGATTAAAATCCCGACAGACAGGTCGCTGTAGCCGCTGCCACGCATTCCAACCTGACTGTTGAGGTCGAATGTTATCTTAATGACCTCATCTTTTACGGCCTCCAACCCTGGAGCCAAGAGTCTCTTCCTTCACACTGTCTCATTCTTCCACCTCCTTCTCGTTTCTCCCTGGGATGTTTACGACTGTGTTGAATTCATGTTTTTAATAAGCGTGCCTAACTTTTTATGGGTCTAAGGTAGTTAGTTTCCTTGGAGAATAGGCCCCTATAACTCTGAGTCCATGGTGACCTTCAAAAAAAGAAGGGCTATGAACTGTGATTTCGTAAACCAGTTATTGGCTGTAGCAGGGCGTGGCATGACATGGCATCAGTCCATAGGCACTTCTAACACCCACATCTAAAATATTAGAAGGTGAAAAAGTGTTGCTGCTCCATGAGGGGCCCGTGTGAAATACTGAGCCCTTAGTTTGATTGCTAGGTGGTATCTCACAGGCGAAGGGAAAGGAAGACTTTCCCGCTCCCTTGGACTTGCCTTTGGACCTGAGTTATTCCTCCTTCCCTTGCATGTGTACAAGAAGGTGCTCTAGGCCTCATCCTTGGCATTGTAGCAAGTGTAATATTTGGGGGCATCCACGTTGAAAGATACACGAGAGGTGTCTATGGAAAACAAGACCTTTTCCAAGTGAGCAGGATAAGTGAGAACAATGGCCAGAGGAAGGCTTGCGAACAGCAGCTTGGACTTGATAAGGACTGGCGGAATCCTCTGAGACTCCTGAGAAACTGAACTATGCTTTGAAGGATGCTTTTCTCCGGGCTCACCAGCTCACAGATCTGAAGACTGTTTGATAGATCAAACATGAGCCCAGTTAAGCAGGGAGCAACGTACCGGGCTGAGCACACTGGAGAGGAACAAACATCAGAAGAATGTTTGCTCAAAATAGGATGTTGCTAATTTTTTTTTAAAGGAAACATGTCCAACGCTAGTGCCCCCAGCTCCTCCTGGGACACAGTGTTGACAGCAACATGCGAGAAGCACGTGGGGACATCAGCTGACCCCCAACAACATTAATCCCCTGAATTACCGAAACACCCACATTAAGAGAGTATATTGTCTGTGCTCTGGCCTGTAGCAAAATCTGGTGCACCTGTAAGTACCTTAATTATTTGCTAATTGGTTGAAGAATTTTGACAGTTTTTTTAAAACAGGCGTTAGTTCTTTAAAACAATGACATTAATATTAATGATTTTTAAAATGTTCATTTGAAAAACTAAAGCATAAAATACTTCAAGTAGTTTTTAAGTATTTTAATTAACACTGAATTGTTAACAATATATTTGAAAAACTATATACTCTTAAACATTGGTGTTCTATTCATTTATTTTTAACTTGTCTTTAAAAATATCAATACCAAGTGAATAAAACAACTATGGGACATTTACACAACAGAGTACTACTCAGCTGTAGAAAAAGAAGAAAATTTTACCCTTGGCAACAGCATGAATTGACCTGGAGAACATTATGCTAAGTGAAATAAACCAGTCGGAGAAAGACAAATACCATATGATTTCACTCATGTGGAATCTAATGAACAAACTGAAGTAACAAGCAACAGAGACAGACGCACAGATAGAGAGCAGGATGACAGCTACAGGAGCGGGAGGGTAGTGGGTGGAGGGATTGAGCAAAAAGGAAAAAAGACTCAAGGGCATGGACAACAGTGTGGTGATTGTGGGGGGAGAGAGGGGTACAAGGGGACTAAATGGCACTGGAAAAAATACGATAAAAAAGAAAAATATCAGTACCAGAGTTTCTCATTGGTGTTTTTTTTAAATTTTTTTTATTGATTATGCTGTTACATTTGTTCTATTCCCCCCTTCATTCCCCTCCACCGTACCCCCCCATCCCCACCATTACCCTCCCTTTAGTTTAATACCATGTGTCTCAAGTCCTTTAGATTCTATATTTCCCATGCTATTCTTGCCCCCCCATCTATTTTCTATCTACTGTCTATGCTACTTATTTTCTGTACCTTCTCCCCCCATCTCCTCCTCCCACTCCCCTGTTGCTAACCCTCCTTGAGATCTTCATTTCTATGTTTCCACTCCTGATCTAGCTGTCCTTTTAGTTTGCTTTCGTTTTAGGTGTGGTTGTTAATAACTGTGAGTTCATTGGTGTTTTAGCCTCGAAGAAGCACCTTCGCATGTATTGGAGCTGCGTCCCCCTGACGCTTCGTAGCTGCATCCAACTCAAACGTGCACAGCTGTGTGCGCGGAGGGCGGCGAAGGGGGGGTGGCTCACTTAGTCACGTGCGGCCACGCCAGACGGAGAGGAGAGAACGTGGGACGGCAGTGGCGTCCTGACTTGTGCCGTCTGCCCATCTCTGCAGGTGAGCTGGGTCCCAGTCTTCGTGGAGGAAGAAGCAAATTATGTCGTAGTTAACTAGCACTCGAACTAAATTAAATGTGTGGCTGTGACGAAGGACTCCTTATGCGGACTTAATGACTTTTAGAAAACTGTTTTCCCAGAAAGAGTATTTCTGGCAGACTCCATGCCGTTGTTACGATTGGTATTTGGAGTGGATTTTATGGAATTTCTCCCTCAGTGTCTTATCTAGTTTTCCCAGCATCTGGAGTGAAATGCATTTATTTCATTCTTGTGCCTATTCCTGCATTTTCTAGTGAATGACCCTTGTTCGTTCTATGTTCCACGTACTGTAGTAGTGAGTTTGGGTAGCTCGGCAGGCAGTTCAGGGTTCCTTCCTAAAGGCAGGGCGGGCCGGTTATCTCTGGCTCAGAGTTCTGGAAGACACTGAAATCAAAGGGCCCTATGAAGCTAAAATCTGAGTCAGAAGCTGAGGTTTGTAAAAGTCCAAATAAGTCAACAAACTAAGGGGAGCCAGTGGTGGGGCCCAGAAAACCAGGTATGGAACTGGGAAGAAAGGAACCAGGAGAGATCAGGGCATTTGAGATTAAAAAAACGACCTGGAAGCCATGCCTGGTTGGATATCTGGGCAGGCCTGTGGACAGTAACTTGCCCTTACATACTGGACAGGCAGTGACAAGGACCAGAGACAGGTGTCCCTGGGCAGGGGTGTCAAACTCATTTTCATCTGGGCCCATATCAGCCTTGCTGTTGCCTTCAAAGGGCCGAATGTGATTTTAGGACTGTTGTAAATGTAACTACTCCTTAACTGGGGGCAGGGAGCTCATTGCTGCCGCCGGGTAGAAACAAGGTGGAGGGCCGGGTTCGGCGCTAGGGCGTTGTGTTTGCACCTGTGTGTTATAGCCACTCTGAAGACCTTCAGGGGTTCTAAGTCACGACAATGGAGACTCACTGGGCAGCGTCGTACAAATGATTGATTCTTAATAAGTATTTGCAAGAATGTGTAAATGAATGATAACTTACTTCACGAGACACGAAATGAGAAGTCCAAATTCTGGAGTTATATAATTCCACTGAAATCCCTATGAAATTTCTTATAGTCCAAAGAGTGATCTTTCTTATGATCCAAACCTAATAAAGTAAGTCATGTGCTTGAAATTATTTTTGTCTTGCACATGGTCAGAGCTGCTGTATCTGCTGATGAAGCTCAAGTGAATGTTCATTTCCTCGCACGTCCTCCACATGGAAGACAGGCCTGTCTAATGACTTCCTTCTCCAAGCAAATGATGCCTGAGACCAGCTGCAAAAACCCTTATGCTTGTTTTCCTTAAAACTCAGAGAGCTCTCTGTGCATGTCTAGCATGCACAGAGAGGTAAGTTTACATAGTTGAAATGTTTTCCCCAGAGCTAGTCCTCTGGTCTCAGTTAAACAAATGTTTCAAGACAAGGTACATTAATTGCCTGATGATCTTAATTTACCACTTCATTTTCCATGTATAGGTACTAGGTACCCCAAAAAGTCTTCTAGGACTTGCGCTGATGATTTCTCAAAACTTAAGTGTTTTCTGAGGCAATCTTAAGGTAAATGTTATGAATTTTCAGCTGGAAGAAACAATTAAGTGTAAAAATTTCAGATCAGATAGCTTTATAGAGTGGTCATTAAAAACAAATTTAACTTTTCAAAAGAGGAACTAGGGTCTTGTATCTCAAACTGGTGGAAAGAATATACTGGGGTAAATAAATGTAGTCATTCTCCACATGCTGTTGCACAACTATTTTTGACTTAATAATATATGTTTCCCAAGCTGTAGATGTTTTTCTATGTCAGCGTGTAGAGTTACTGCATTCTTTATAAAAATTGTGCTTTATTTCATTCTGTGGGTGCCTGTATCCAAATCTCTTCCTATGAGGACACCAGTCGTGTTGAATGAGGGCCCACGCATATGACCTGTTCAAAGGCCCTGTCTCCAAACTGTCACATTCTGGGGTACGAGGTGTGAGGGCTGCAACATACGGAATTGAGGGACGCAACTCAGCCTGTAGCACTGGCCATTTGGACGTCCCCTTCTGTGAAACTCCAGTTCCTGCTGTTGACTCTTTTACTGTTAATGGCCTCACCTGTCTCAAGTTATTACACACATTACGGTCATCCCCTTTATCTGTAGTTTTGCTTTCCACAGTTTCTGTCACCCTTGGTCAGCCATGGTTCAAGAATATTCAATGGAAAATTCCAGAAATAATTCATAAGTGTTAAATTGCACACTGTCTGAGTAGCTGATGAAATCTCGCATCCCACGCGTGCAGCCTAGGACACGCATCATCCCTCTGTCCGGCGTGTCCACGCTGCCCACACTTTCCGCCTACTGGTCACTTCCCTGTCTCAGTCATCCGATCAGTTGTCCAGGCATCACAGAGCTCGTGTTCAAGTCACCCTTGTTTTCCTCAGTAATGGCCCCTGCTCTTGGGGTCTGGCGCTCTGTTCATCTGGGGTCCTCACACCCTCTTCCATGTCAAGTCTTTGACTGTAGAGGCTGGAAGCTGGTGCTCCAGCCTCTACAACTTGGCTGCTCCAGTGTCAACCTTGAACTTGCCACAAACTGTGGGTTTCTGGCTCTGCTCACATTTGGCATCTCCTAGTGTACTAACCCCGGCCATAGTGTTAGCTAACTCAGTTCTGGCCTTCAGGACAAGGCTGTCACTTCCTGACAACGTGTGCCTAGTTACATCACCATTGCTTCAACCTCAGGACTGACAAGGCTCATGACTCTGAAGGCAAAACCAGGCAGGTGGAATGAACCCAAGTGCCCTTTCCCACCTTATTTTCCACTGCTCTGTGAGTGGCTGCCTCTTCCAGCCTTCGCACCTCGCTTGCTCGTGGTCCTCCCCCCACCAACCCCTGTCTCAGAGCGCTTTTCCCCCTACTCTCCAGTGCCAATTGAAGCACAGGGTTAGAAGTTCCGGCTCTGGAATCGGATCTGCTGTGTCTGTGTCCAGCATCTCCGCTTACTAACCATGTATGACTTCGGGCAAGATCCTTAACCCTCAGTGTGTAGGTTTTCCGTGTGGAAAAGGAGCAGACAGCAGCGGGACTGCTGTTGGCCCTACCGGCGGCCACCCAGCGGCCTTTTCCTCCCATGCCCTTCACACCGCAGCTCCCAAGCTTTTAGGCAGCTCTGTTAGGTTAAAAAATAAAAAACCAAACACCAAACAGCCTGCACTTCTCAGCCAATCCTGCAGCTGGCATGTCTGTATGGCCCAGTTCGAGCCAACAGGATGGCGTGGAAGTCAGCACAGGCTGGAACCCACCGGAAGTTTCTCTTCCCGTTTATCAGCACCGCGGCTCTAACTTTCTGCTGGATGGTCAGCCCTTGTGCAGCAGGAAGGTAGGAAGCACCGGGGTCGGAGCAGCAGGGACCCAGCAGGAACCAGGGCTGGGTGATGCCTGGGACACCTGCGCCTGCCCGGACTGCCTATCCTGGACCTCTTCTCTGGTCAGTTACTGAACAGTGGTGTGGTTGTCGTGAGGACCAATGCAGAAAATACGTGTGCACAAAGTCTTGCATGATGTTGGTTGGAATTGCATGAAATCTGCAGATCAATTTGAAAAAAAATGAATTTTCATAAATTTACTCTTCCAGCCCATGGACCAGGTATATAATTCCATTTATTTAGGTGTGAGAGTTGCTTTAGGTTTTTTTCCAGTGAAGAGGCAGTAAAATAAAAAGAAAAGACAGTTTACGTAAGCACCCAGCACAACGCCCAACGCAGGAAGTGCTCACACAGTAGTAGCTGTTGTCATTTCAGACCCCAACTTGGTCCCAGCAGCTCCGAAGCCCAGCAGGCGCCGCGAGACCTCCGCCCCCCAGTGCCCTTCACAGCCCACCATACACAGCTCACTAGGCGCGGACCAGCCTGAAGTCTCTTCCGCTGCTGTGTGGTTGTCTGCTGTGGTTATAGAACTTGTGTTCCCTAACTCTGCAGACAGATAAGAAGCTGTAAGGACAACGGTGATGCTTCGAGTTCTCCCCACAGCAGGGAGACCGATTCCCTGCACTCGGGTGCTGCTCAACAAATACAGCCATTTGTTCAGGAACCTGAGAACTGCTGAAGCACTGAAAGGTGGTTTTCTCACCCTGGCTAGTGTGGCTCAGTAGATTGAGTGCCAACCTGCAAACCAAAAGAGTGCTGGTTCGGACTTCCGCCAAGATGGAGAAGTAGGTGGAGGGTCCACCTCGCCTCTGTGCACAACCAAATCTAAGAACAACTATTTTTAACAGCAGTCACAACCAAGCCACACGGAAAATCGACAATACGGAGTCCAAAGGACAACTAGATACTCGGCTGGACCGGTACGAGGAGCGAGGCCAGAAGCAGAGCAGGTTAGCAAGAAAAAATTCCCGGGGCGGTGCGCGGGGCGCGCAGGCAACCAAGGGCTGATCGCCAGCGAGCTGGCTGCCGGAGCGCACAGGGAATAGGCGCGGTGGGTCGCTCAGTCACGCGCATTTACGTGTGGAGAAACCAGTGAGAAGGGAAACGCGCGGTGCAGCAGGCTCGCAAAATTAGGATCGGATAAGCAAGCCCGAGGCGTTTGAGTCACTGGATGCGCTGGGCTAGCGGAGAGGAACGCCATCGCTCCCTCTCTGACCCCGCCCCCACACACAGCGTCACAAACCAGCGACCTGGGTCGCCCCGTCCTGGTAAACAACTAAGGCTTCGCTCCGCTCACTAAACAGCACGAATAAACCAAAAATAACTCTAGAACAACTCAGAGCCCCAGAACCGATAGACCTAAGTGATGAAGAAATAGCCAGTCTTTCAGATGCACAGTTCAAAACACTGGTTATAAAGATCCTTACAGAACTGGTGGATTTTAGTCACAAATTAGAGAAACATATGGAAGCTAAATTAATTGAAATGAATGCTGATACAAAAGATACCAATAGTGATGGAAAGAAAATTGGGACTCAAATCAAGGGAGAGGACCAGACAGAAGAAAAAGATGATCAAGCAGAAAGGAATGAAGAAATAAGAATTCAGAAAAATGAGGAGAGGCTTGGGAAACTCCAGGACATCTTTAAACGTTCCAACATCCGAATTATAGGGGTACCAGAAGGGGAAAAGGCACAACCACCAGTTGAAAAATTATTTGAACAAATAATAAAGGAGAATTTCCCCAAGATGGCAAAGGAAATAGACTTCCGAGAGATCCAGGAAGCTCGGAGAGTCCCGAGGAAGTTGGACCCGGGAAGGAACACACCAAGGCACATCATAATTACATTAGCCAAGATTAAAATGAAGGAGAGAATCCTAGAAGCAGCAAGAGCTAAGGGGACAGTCACCTACAAAGGAGTTCCCATCAGACTGTCAGCTGATTTCTCAAAAGAGACCTTACAGGCAAGAAGGGGCTGGACAGAGGTATTCCAAGTCATGAAAACCAAAGATCTACAACCAAGATTGCTCTACCCAGCAAAACTTTCATTTAGAATGGAAGGACAGATAAAGTGCTTCTCAGATAAGGTCAAATTCAAGGAGTTCATCATCACCAAGCCCTTACTATATGAAATGTTAAAGGGACTTACCTAAGAAAAAGAAGATAAAAAAGATGAACAGTGAAAGGACAGCAAACTCACAGTTATTAAGAACCACACCTAAAACAAAAGCAAACTAAGAGGATAGCTAGATCAGGAGCAGAACCATAGAAATGAAGATCACAAGGAGGGTTAGCAACAGAGGAGTGGGAGGAGGGGAAGGGGGGGAGAAGGTACAGAAAATAAGTAGTATAGACAGTAGATAGAAAATAGGGGGGAGGGTAAGAATAGTAGGGGGAAATACAGAATCTAAAGAATTTGAGACACATGTTCATGAACTAAAGGGGGAAATGGTGGGGGAGGGGTATGCAGGGTGGAGGGGAAGGGAGGGGGGAATAGAGCAAATGTAATGGCATAATCAATAAAAAAAAAAAAAAGTAAAAAAAAAAAAAAAAGAGTGCTGGTTCAATTCCCAGTCGGGGCACATGCCTGGTGGTGGGCCAGGTCCCCAGCAGGGGGTGCGTGAGAGGCAACTGATCATATATCTTTTGCACATTGATGTTTCTCTCCCTCACTTCCCCTCTCTCTAAAAATAAATAAGATCATGGGGGTGGGGGGAGGAAGGAAGGAAGGAAGGAAGGAAGGAAGGAAGGAAGGAAGGAAGGAAGGAAGGAAGGAAGGAAGGAAGGGTTGTTTTCTCACTTTTCCCGTTGTTCTTGGGGGTCAGAGTCATTGAAACTGAGGAATTCTCTAGACAAATGAAAGAGCTAAGAGCTTTTATGAAATTATCTTGGTGATAAACTTCTTTTCCTTTAGCTTTTGACTCCTATAGAACTGATGATACCCTAGCAATGGCAGGTTTTGGAAGGCTACTAATTCAACATCGATGTTAACACTAGTACTAGCTGCCAATACAAGATTTCTTAGTTATTAAATAAGACAGTATTTTAACCAGCTACCCACATCCAGCAATTAGACTAGAAATAGACCTTAGGCTGGAAGAGGGATGCTCTGGGCACGGTGTCCTCGTCATCCCCGGTCCTCTCGTCACTGACCCAGACCGGCCTGCCCAGCCCCGAAGGACACAGGTCGCTGCCTCTCCGTCCTGGGACCAGCATAGGCACCGACAGGCCAGGAAGTCCCTGCCTTGTTGGATCCTTCACAGCATTTTGCTGGCGCCTTCCCCTCTCAGTGTTGGCACATCCGCCTCTACTCCGGCTTTCTGTGTGTTTTGTGTCACCGTCCGGATTATGACCCACTAAGGGCCAACACTGTGACCTAGTCTGTAGCTTCTACAGCCTACCCTCCCAGCATTCAAGGGAGACTCAACACTCCTGCCTTGTCAGTTGGCGACCGCGACTGCCCATGGCATGTGGTTTGTTGTTCTGAGAAAAGGGAGCCCATGTTTTTTCCCTAAAGCAATGCCATTTGATGTCACTATGAAGAGTGAAGAGTGACTGATAAGGAAGAGTCCGGAGTCTTGGGAAGGTGCCGTGTTTGGGCTGGGGAAGGATGGCCTGGGGGAGACAGCTGCGAGGCCGGCTCTCAGGCGGACCCCGGCAGGCTCCGTCTCCCTGGAGGACTTCCGTCAAAATCTTGTTTGCATTTACTCTGAGAAGAAGCCTGGAATGTTCTTTTCTTGATCTTAGTCCAAGGGTGAGGTTTCTGGAAAGCCTAAGATAAAATTTATGCCTCACAGTGAGAAGCCAAGAGGGAGGAAAAACAATACATTTCTTTTTCTTTTTCTGCTGAAAATAGCTCCAGGAAGCAACCTCGTGATCCATCTCTGGTGTTGCCGAGCCCCTGGAGAGGCACAGTGGCCACTTTGTACTGACACAAAAAAGCGTCATTCAGTCCAAGTCCGATGCCACATGACCAGGGCCTAGATGAGATGGTCAAAGTTGCTTAGCAACAAAACTGGCTGCACCCCTTCCTCCATCTATTTGTTTATAAAGTGTTGAGCATCAGCCATGCTCTGCTGAATGTTGGGGGCGACAGTAGTGTGTCTGGCATCTTTGGTTTCACTCGGGTACCACCTCGGGAAATGTCTCATGAACCCTGAGACCTGGGTCCCCAGGAGTGGAGGCCATGACCTTGGCCTGAGCAATCAGGGTAGACGTGCCTCAGACCAGGTTCTCCCTGTACTTTGGAGAGAGAGGTCTCGCTGGTCCGGGCGGTCTTCCCATCCTGCAGACTCCTCAGGAATACGTGTTGTGGGCAACAACAATGTGAATATAATTAACATCGCTACACCATAGGCTTAAAAGTAGTTAAGAAGGTAACTTTTATATTGTATTTTTTTTACCATAATAATGTGTCCAAGGTCACACAGCTACCAAATGACTCCAAAGTCCCTGCTTTTAACCTGTGCACTGTCCTATAATTCAGACTTCAGCTTCTGTGTCGCCTCCTCAGAGAGGTTTTCTTTGCTCCTAGAACCGTTGTCAGTTACTCTACCACAGCATCTTACCTCGGTCCACGGCACAGCCCGTACTGCAGTCCGGTGTTCTGGGTGCTTATTTACTTGTGTGTCTATTTATTATTTCTCTCCCCCACTAACACCGGGGTTCAAGGCCATCTTATTTTCTTCTGTAACCTCAGCATTTAGGAAAGTGCTTGGCACATGGCAGACATTCCGTAATTATTTGTTAATTAGTATTACTAAGTTACATCATTATAGAAGGCAAAATAGTAAATGTATTAAAAGCCTGTATTAAATGTATATATGTCCATTTAATGTATTAAATGTATATATGTCCAACCATAAATCTGAACACATTTTGAGTCCAGATCTATGGCTGGACATATATCAATCTGCCACAACATTATCATGTGATTTTTGGCAAAATGACCTAACCAATTTAAGCCTTCATTTCTACATCCTGAAATGGGAATAGTAACAACCTCATAAGACTGACATGAGAGGTAGATAATGTTTATAAAGTTCTTGGCTTTCATCAGTGTTTAGTGTGTGCTACTCTTACTACTACAGAAAGTAAAAAGGAACTGACGTCACGCAGCCCAACTGCACCCCTCCAGGTTTGCTGCCGCTCTCTGCCGAGAGGCTTCACTCACACATGGTGGTAATTCATGAGCACAAAAGAAAACCAATTTTACTGAGGACTTACTATGTACCAGTTACCATGTTAAGCAGGTTTATATCTACTGAGTTAGCCAATCTTTGTTGATCATATGAGATGGATACTTTATACCCATTTTACAGACGAGAAAAATTGAGGCATAGAAGAGTTGAGTAATTTGCCCAAAGTGACACAACAAATAAATTGTCCCAAACTCGACAGCTGGTCTCTACCGACTCTATTCTTAACCACTACTATACTGGGCCTCTTCATATTTTCGCTAACTTTTTAAAAAACTTAACATTAATCCACGCTATTATTTTTATATATCCAAAAAGTCCTCATGATTGTCAGTTTTAAAAAATAGGTTATCTAGTAATGATGGCAGAATGCAGTTTTTGAATGTGTTGGTGGATATATTTCACTTGATTCAATACGTAAAATAATGCTGTGAGGTCACTACGACTAGTTTCACTTTACGGCTGTGGAAACGCCAGGTGGAGGCTGCGCCGGTTCTCAGCCACTGCAGCAGCTCGGCGCCAGGTCTTCTTCCTCCCGCTGGTTTAGTGGAGAGGGTCTGACTGCTCCACTAACGGAGTGTCACACGCTCAACATGGCACAGCCTCTCCAGCTGTGAATTCACAACTGGGGGTAGGAATCTGAATACATATTTCTTACCCCAACTCGAAGAAATCCCTCAATCCAAATCAAGATTATGTAATAACATTCTACAAAATCAGAGTTTTCTCCTTTTGGTTTCTGGATAGACTTCAAGAGTTTGGCCAATTCGAAACCGTAATAACCCTCAAAGACATAGGAGGAGGAATCTTATTTGTGGGTGATGGGCCAAAAAGAAACCCAGCATTGGAGTTTGGCCTGCAGAGGAAAGGAAACTAAAAATCCAGGACAACCACTCAGAATAAGAATGGAAGCCCAGTGAACAGAACACAAGTGAAGGAGGGGACACACGTTTGAATCTTTCTGAGACCTTGTAAAATTAAAACAGCAGTCTTTCATTGGGCTCTTGGGTTTGTACACACCCCAGAGTTAGGGCCCCAGAAGCCTGTTCCATTGGGTTATTGTTGACCTCTTGGAAGGACAAGCACCAAGTGCAGCAAGAAAAAGTGCAGACAGAGAGTGGGACTGTGGTAGGCAGCTTCTGATCAAGCCTCAGTGACCCCCGCCTCTTGGAACACACGTCCTTTGCAATCACCTCTCCTTGAGTGTAGGTGAGACACAGTGACTCACTTCTAAGGAATAAAATACGTCAAGAGCTACGGGCTGTTACTTCCAATATCCGCTTACAAAAAGATGCTGGTTTCCCTCTTCCCTCCCTCTCTCGCTAGCTCGTGGGCTCTGAGGGAAGCCAGCTGCTAGGCTGTGTGCCTCTCTGTGGAGAAGCCTGCGTGGCCAGGAACTGAGGGAGGCCTTTACTTCAGTGCCACAGCCAGGAAAGGAACGGCTCCTGCCAATAACTACAGGAGCCGGCTCGGAACGAGATCTTCTCCAGCTGAGCCTTCAGATGAGACTGTAGCCCCAGCTGCCCCTTCAACCACAGCCAGCCAGAGACCCCGAGGCAGAGGTACTCCGGACCCCAGAAACCGTGAAATGATAAATGTCCGTTAACGATGTTGAGTGGCTACATTTCCAGGTCATTTGTTATGTAGCAAGAGGTGATTAATACAGAAACTATGCCCAGGGTGAGGGCCCCATTATCTGAGACTCATAAATTATTTACTTACTTAGTACTGATGTGTTGAACATTGCTAAGATAAAGCTGTTTTAGGGACAAGAATAGTTCCCTGTCTCCTCAGAGCTTTAGTCAAGACAGATCTACAAACATCTGGAAGAGCCCGCAGCGTTGAGGGTCCAGTCCAGGAAGGCACTCTGGAGGAGGTTACCTGGCTTCCCAGCCAGACTTCACCGGACACACAGTATTCAACTGGCTTTCAGAGGTCAGTGCAGGACACACCGGGGAATGTGGTAGATGATGACAGTTGGGAAGCAGGGCTGGACCCTGAGAGCCTACAAGTTAGTGGGAAAGGCACGAGCAAAGGGGTTTCCTTTGTGGCCAATCAGCGCCAGCCTCAGGGACCCGGAGAAAGCAGCCAACCTCTTCCTGGCCCTCATACTGTGTATATAATGTATCGATCTTGTCAAAGATGGGGCAGGGGATGGAAATTCTTCTGTTTGATTCATTGCACCATCTCTGCCCCATGATTCCTTAGCTTGAGTGGACCATTCATCAGTGAAAATGACTAGGGAAAAACAGAACAAGGCCTTTTCAGATGCAGCATTCTGGGGATTCACAGCTCATCAGCTGGACCCTGGACATTTAGCTAAAATGTTGCATGTGCCTCGTGAAATGTGGAAGAGAGAAACTGAGTCACAAATACAGACCCCTGGAAAACTAGAACCCAGCCTACGGTACTTTGGTATGGAAGCCCCAGCAACTAATACGGGAGTTTTTATAGTTCCACAAACAGAATAAAGGGCATTCACCTAAAACATGTTTATCATCCTTTCCCAGTAAATATATGTAGCTCATCTATAAACTATTTGGTATTTGGTGTGTCTCACCTTAAAAACAAGTGTTAACAAAAGAAATTCATTGGAGATAAATTAGAAAATACACATAAGTAAAGTGAAAACAATGAAAATCACTCATTATCCTTTATTAATTAGTGTCATGGTTTATTGCCAATGATTTATCTATGCAGATGTATATATTAAGGGTTCAAAATATTCTAATGAGCCGTGGGCTTTTCCCCGCATATTAGCAATGTGACTTTGGTCAAGTTGGAACCTCCATGAGTATCCTCACCTCTGACATGAGGATAATAACTGCCTCCCTCATTTTTATCAAGAGTATTAAAGTACTGTGGAACTTAACATTAAGTGCCAGGAACATAGTAAGCAAAGAATAAATGGCCTGCATATTTTTACATAGCCTGTATTTTACCCAGATGGGGTCATTCTGCACAGGTTTTGTTTTTTTTTTGGGGGGGGGTGCGATCCATTTTTTCTCAGGTTTGCTACAGTTTCCTTACTAGCTGTTTATCAAGTTCTGTTTCTGGGCCTGCGAGCGCCCCTGCCAGAACCACGCCTCTTCCCCGGGCACATGGTGTTCTTACTTCTGCAGGCCTCTTGGAAAGGCCTCTCGTGTTTCTAAGACTCTGCCTTTCAGCAGCCTTCCTGTGCGTGGGAAAGCTCCCAAAAGCCCAGCTGGGGTGGAGAACTCGTTCCAACTGAGGATGTCTCCAGGCAGCCCAGATAAAGCAGAACTGGTCCTCCCCACCCGAGGGGGGCTGTGCTGCCAGGGTAAACTCGTGGACAGGAGACCAAAGGGAATCGCAGCCTGAAACTGGAGACCACACACACGCTGGCGCCACAGGGAGGCTGGCTCTGCGGGGGCTGTTCCCAGTGGTTCTGAAAGTCCTAGCACCCGAGGCGGCGGGTCTGAGCCGGAGCCGGGCTGCCCCAGGTGGGGATCGGCGTAGGAGACTCTGGTTAGGGTGCCAGGGTCCCGGGGTCCCAGGTCCCAGGAAGACACCCCACAGAGCTCCCATAACCAGCCCTGTTGCCAAAAAGTAGCCTTCTGCTCCAGAGGCTTGTTCCCTGAGTTTTCCTAAAATACAAAAACTCCGGACAGCATTTAAACCCGAAGTTCTTAGGATGAATGAGCGTTGAGACCTTTCCTAACGTGTGCTTTGAGGGGGCAGGGAACAGCCTGGGAGAGTACAGGACACTGACTCCAAACCGGAGGCCGAGGGGAAGCCCTGTGTACCTCCAACGGTGCAGGGCCTGATGAAGGCTGGGCGGGAGCCAGAGTGGCCGGGGGTCCTCAAGGTCTCTCAAAAAACCCTACAGCTGTCAAGAGGAAAAGCTGCACCCTAGCTGGACACCAGGACACCTCCAAGGACGTGCAGGCCAAGGCTGCTTCTCCAGAGGAGACAGCGGCTTTGGTCCGAGCGGCACTTCGTGCAGCAGACTGGGCTCCATAGAAAAACCCAGGCAGTGCACGTCAGGGGCTCGTCAGCTGCCACTTTTCTGCCCCATAAGCTCCATTATCACATCAGCCCAACTCAACAAGTACTTGCCAGGTTCATGCTGCCTTCAGATTCATCTGCCCAGTGGAGGCTGGTCCAGGGACTGGGCCGCTTTTTCACTTGGAAGCTATTAGAGGTTTCAGCCCCAGAGGCCGTGAGGAGGTCAGGGACAGGGAGCTGGGCAGAGACCCCAACTGCCATCCCCAGGGGCCGACTGCTGTGCCCGCAGTATGGGGAGGGAAGTCTCACCACCACAGCACAGGCGGCCCAGAGGGCTGTCCTGCCAGCCAGGGCTACAAAGACAAAGTAAGAATCTCTCCAGTTGGGATAAACAGGGTCTCTGAATAACTCAGAGAGATGGATGTGACCGTATGTTTCATAAGAGAGAGATTTTCGTAGAACAGCATGTTCAGGAATATGCAACAGTGGCTGAATATTGCTGCCTCTGGTTGTACAGTTTGTGCTTTGAGGGGGCCTGTGTTGAAATCCCCAAGGCCGTCTCTATATTCACAGATTTGCTAGACGGACTCACGGGCCTCGGCACATAGCTGGACTCATGGCTGAGACTGGTCACAGCGGTGGAGGAGGAGACTCAGCTGGATCACAATGGAAAGAGACACGGGAACGATCCGGAGAAATCCGTGCCCAGGCTCTCCGCGCCGTCCTTCAGCGGGCCGCTCTCTGCAGCAAAGAGAAATGCAGTAACGTGTGTGCAATGCGTCTGCCCGAGAAAGCCTGGCGGAGACTCAGCGTTCAGCATTGTACTGATGTTGGTCACATCTGTGCCCTCTGCCTGGCACGCACCAAAATCCCAGACTCCCAGAAGGAAAGCAGGTCTTCATCATAAACCACACGTTTGGGCAAACAGTGTAGGTGCAGAGAACCGTGGGGACCCCCCACACCAGCCGAGGGCCACCCTCCCAAGCAGGGCCTTCTAGAGACAACAGGCCTGCTGTGTTAGCTCTTTCCTGAGCACGGCCCACAGCAGAGATGATGAGTATCAGTGAAGCTGATAAACTCTGTCTCGGGAACCGGACCTGGGAAATAAGAACTCCCCCAAGCATTGGTGCTGAGAGTCCTGACCAGACACAAAAGCAAACAAGGCCCTGGCTGAGTGCCAGCTTCGGCAGTGCCCTGGCAAAGGGGAGAAACGCCAGAGATGGGGATTCAACGAGAAAACGGCTGTTGGTTCTTCTGTTCCCCAAATGCTGTTGCTCTTCTTTCCTGCCACGTGTCACGCCAGCTGCTCCCCATTTCCCAGGAATTGTCTATGCCCTTTAGAGCCACATTATTAGTTCATCCTCTGCATCTCTGCACATGCGGTTTACTCTCTCCACACACCTCCACCGCTCAGCCAGCGTGTGACCGCAGAGCCAGCCCCAAGTGGTCCTGTCCTGCGCAATGAGATACCGAGCAGCTTTTCAGAGACAACAGACCAAATCCACGATTCACACAGCAGAAGCATGTGCAGAGGAGAGAACTTTGACCTTCAGAGGCTCCTGGAACCAAGGTCTGCCTCCTGCCAAGGAACCACAGGACCAGGACAGAACCAGAACTCTAACGCTGGACCCTTTCAGAAGCAAAGGACTCGTTTTCCAGGATGTCTCGTGTTGACATCTCTTTACCACAAGTGGCCCAGCTCCAAGGTCCTCCAACTAAAACTTGCCCCACCCACACTTCAGCACACCTGTTCCCCCCCAGCCCCTTGAAAACCTGCCCTGAACCCTGGATCAGGGTTTTTGGGCTTCTTGAGCATTAATTTCCTGTTCTCCTGAGTGGCACCATTCATAATAAAATAGCCAACCTTCCTCCATGGCAATTCTCGGTGTTTAGTGCTAGAGCTGAGTGGACAGGCTCTTTCTGTTTTTTAACAAGAGTTAAGTCTTGACACCTTTGAAGTAAAAGAGCTAAGAGGCCCACTCACCCCATGACACTGACCCAGGACCACTTGAGACGTAGGCAGAGAAAGAGCAAGCACCTACAACCTCAAAGGATGGAGAAAGGCTTGTGAGCTCATCACCAGGGGAGTGGCGGCCACTGCTGTCATCCTTAGCTACGTGCTGCCATCCATGTCCATTGGACTTTGGGCTGAGCAAGGTGACACCTTTGCAGGAATGACTGAAAAGTTTGGGACACCCTGAAGAGTTTGGTCTTCATGGTTCCAGAATACAGAAGAGCTCATTGAAAATTATGCAAGAGTTCCTACTTCTAGGAAACCCATCTACTTATATCTTGGTCTCATTCATTTAATGTTTAGTAGGACGTATCTATAGACATCTAAATCTTTTTAAACAATGAAGTATCACATGAATATACAGTTCAGTTCAGACTCAGCCAAATAGTCAGCTGTGAAACTCAAGTGGAAGCTTTTCAGAGGAAGGTTTAAGTCCTTCCTCTATCAAAAGACCCTCTCCATCCAGGTGTCTTTCTGGCTCATACTCTCTACCACCATTGCATAGTCTTTCTGTCTTAGTAGCTGTTGATTTAAATCAACAGTAGAATCTTAAAACTGGAAGTGACATCACCAATTACCTGAAATTTAATCATCTGGTCTTATTTTTTTTATATTTTATTTATTTATCTTTAGAGGGGAAGGAGAAAGAGAGGGAGAGAAACATCAGTGTGTGGTTGCCTCTTGTGTGTCCCCTACTGGGGACCTGTCCTGCAACCCAGGCATGTGCCCTGACTGGGAATTGAACCGGTAACCCTTTGCTTCACAGGCCCGTGCTCAATCCACTGAGTTACACCAGCCAGGGCTGGTCTTATTTTTTTTAATTACTTTTTATTGATTATGCTTTTACAGTTATCCTGATTTTTCTTCTTTGCACCCCCTCCACCCAGCACCCTCCACTTCGTCAGGCAATCCCCCCACCATTGTTCATGTGCATGGGTCATGTGTATAAGTTCTTTGGCTGCTCCATTTCCTATACTGTACTTTACATCCCCATGGCTATTCTCTAAGTACCTGTTTGTACTTCTTAATACCCTCACCTCTTCACCTATTTCTCCACACATGCCTCCCATCTATCAACTTTCAAAATGCTCTTCATATCCATGATTCTGTCTCTGTTATTCTTGTTTGCTTAGTTCATTTTTTAGGTTCAATTTTTTTATAGCTATGTATTTTTGCCATTTATCATTCATAGTTTTGATCTTCCTCTTTTTCTTGAATAAATCCCTTTAACATTTCATATAATAATGGTTTGGTGATGATGAACTCCTTTAGGTTCTTGTTTTTGTTTTTGCTTTTTTTTTGTCTGGGAAGCTCTTTATCTGCCCTTCAATTATAAATGGTAGCTTTGCTGGGTAGAGCAATCTCGGGTTTTGGTCCCTGCTTTTAATGACTTTGAATATTTCTTGCCAATCCCTTCTAGCCTGCAAAGTTTCTTTTGAGAAATCAGTTGACAGTTTTATGGGAACTCCCCTGTAGGTAGCTACCTTCTTTTCTCCTGCTGTATTTAAGATTCTCTCTTTATCTGTAACCTTTGGCATTTTAATTATGATGTGTCTTGGAGTGGGCCTCTTTGCATCCATCTTGTTTGGGTCTCTCTGTGCTTCCTGTACTTGCATGTCTATTTCCTTCACCAAATTAAGAAAATTTTCTTTCATTATTTTTTCAAGTATGTGTCCCATTTCTTGCTCTTTCTCTTTTCTTTCTGGCACCCCTCTGATGCGAATGTTGGACCTCTTGAAGTTGTCCCAGAGACCACTTATACTATCCTCATTTTTTTTGGAATCTTTTTTCTTCTCGTTGTTCTGATTGGTTGTTTGTTCTTCCTTATATTCCAAATCACTGATTTGATTCATAGCTTCATCCACTCTACTGTTGTTTCCTGTAAATTGTTCATTTTAATTAGTGCATCCTTTGTTTCTAACTGCATCTTTTTTATGCTGCTGTGGTCCTCACTAAGTTCCTTGTGCATCCTTATAACCAGTGTTTTGAACTCTGCATCTGATAGATTGCTTATCTCCATTTTGTTTAGCTCTTTTTTCTGGAGTTTTGATCTGTTCTTTCACTTGGGCCATGTTTCTTTGTCTCTTAATTTTAGCAGCCTGCCTGTGTTTGTTTCTGTGTGTTAGGTAGAGCTGTTTTGACTCCGTATCTTGAAAGTGTGGCCTTATGTAGTAGTGCATGTCCTGTAGAGCCCAGTGGCACAGCCTCCCCTATCATCCAAGCTGAGTACTCAAGGTGCACCCTTCATGTGGGCTGAGTAAACCCTCCTCTTATAGTTGAGCCTGGTTGCTGTTTGCGGATCAATGGGAAGGATTTACCCAGGCCAGTCAGGGGTAAGGACTGGGTGTGACCACTTACCAAGAATCTCCACCCTCCATGGAGGATCAGCTGTGCAGGAGCAGTGTGGTGGTGCTCCAACATGGTCTGTAGCTGTCCATTGGGTGCACTGGCCCTGGGGTTTCCTGTGTGGTGCAGACCAAGGTGAGCTCCTGCCTGTGTTTTGCCCTGGAACCACCCTGCCTGAGCTGTAACACAATCTGAGATGGCTGCCGCTTGTGCTGTGCTTTGCATTTCCCAGGTGAAGCCAAGCTGTGAATCTAGGCTGGCTGCTGCGAGTGCCAGGCCTGGGGCTCACTGAGGCCAGATGTTGCTTATTTGAGAGGATTTAGGAAGTTGTGAAGCATGAGCCAAGACCAGCCGTTCATATAGAAAAGCAGCTTGGGTGGGCCTGTAAATTGAGTGGGCTCACAACCTGTGTGGGGCATTGGGTTCTCCAAGGCAGGTAAACAGTGTTAGCCAGGTTGATGTAGTTTCAGATACTGCACCAGCTTGCTGGCTTTGTGGCTCTGTGGGGGAAGAGTTTAGAAAAGGGACAACGGCCTATCCTCACCTTGATGCCAGACACTTCCGTTTCTCTCTGTATGCCACTGTGGTGCCGTTCAAGCTGCTATCTCTGTGCTAGAGCTCAGAGGGAGGGAGTCTGAGTAGGTGCTTTAAGAGGAACTGCTTGTGGCTCCAGAATTTTCTTCCAGTGACTCAGTCCCTGCTGGTTTTTGTAGCCAGAAATTGTGGGGACTTATTTTCCTGGCACTGGAACCCAAGGCTGGGGGCCTGGTTAGGCCCGGGATGCCTTGCTCCTGAGATATCCCTCCCAAATTTTTATCCACTATGTGTGGGTGTGGGACCACCCATTCTGTGCCTGCACCCCAACTACCAGCCTGGATGGATGTGGTTTCTTTAATTTCGTAGTTGTCAGACTTCCATTCTACTTGATTTCTGACAGTTCTGAGTGATGGTTGTTCTATATTTTTGTTGTGATTTTGATGTGGTTGTGGGAACGGGTGAGCCATGTCTGCTTATGCTGCCATCTTGACTGGAAGTCCTAATCATCTAATTTTAAAGAGGAGACACTGTGGACCCAGCAGGATTTGTAGACGTATCCAAGGTCTGCTGGATTGAACCACAGTGTAAATAGAACTCTAAGTCCCCGACTCCCCAGATAATTTATTGCCACTCCAAGCACTTCATCTTCATCTTTTCCTGTCCAATAGAATTCAGTCTGCAAAAATGTAGATAATGTCTGACTATTTTTGCAGCTCTTATCTTTCTAAAGTCTTCTGGCATTTCCAGAAGATACTAACATTTACAAGGCTGTGGATTTGTGATTGTGCAATAAGTAAATAATACATAGTTTTCAAATGTGCTAAGGTTTGCAGATTAAGATCACATGTTCCTAAAGAACAGGAAACTACCCTCTAAGTCAGTACTTTTGAGTCTCTGAGAACAAGTCAGCACAACTTGTTGTTTCCTATAGTTATACTGAAAGGAAAACTTAACCTCTACCCACTCATTTACTTTGTTTTAATTATGGTTGACATACAATATTACATTAGGTTTAGGTGTACAACATAGTGATTGTAATTTATACTCCTTAGAAGATGATCATCATGATAAGTCTATTAACCATCTGTCAGCATACAAAGTTATTACAATATTATTAATGATATTCCCTGTGCCTTACTTTATATGTCTGTGACTTATTTATTTAAAAATGGAAGTTTGTACTTCTTACTCGTTAACTTTAGACTATGTCACATGACAGTATTCAACTGAAAGAAAGTGTTTATACAACAGCTTTACTCAGAAGTTAAACGTCAGTTAATCTCTCACTAATCAATGAAGAAGAGAACTTAATTAACCCTTATTAGAATCCCAACACTGTGCCAGGGTTGAGTGTGGTAGTGAAAGGCAAAGCAATACAAATTAATGTGCAGAAGTCAACATGCAGGAAGATATTAATAATATGCAGAAAAATATTTAAAACAGTAAACACTAAATCGTATAGTAAGTCTTACAATGTCACAAGAACTCAAGATGAGAGATCAATTTTTACTTTTTACAATATTATTTTAAATTATGAATAAACGTTATAGGAATAAAACTATAATCTCTAATCTCAATGGGAGAGAACTTCAAAATCATGGTTTTAGAGTGGGCATAAGAATGGATATGACTAGGTATAATTAGTCTCTATAGACACAAAGAAGGATCTAAAGGAAATAAGACAATACAGGGTCCAGCACAAAGAGCACCCCTTTTTATTACATAATGTTTTATTAGAAAATGATAAGCATGTCATTCTGTAACAGAACACTGTCAGACTCACGCACACACTATGACATTTTAGGTGAAATGCTCAAATTAAAACTATAAATTATTACATCCATATTATTACCCTACCAACCACACTCAAGCAGGCCTTACTTCTACCAGAGCCTGTATATTAATATTTGTTAACTCAATAGACGTGTCTATTTATTTTCTGAATTTTTGAAATATTTTACAATTAAATTTTAAAAAGAGCTTCCAATGTTTTTACTTGACCCCACAGGCCACAATCACTGAACCTTCACTGAAGAAACTGAACTAGCCTCCCCTCCTATTAAGCAGAAGCAGCTGTGCCCCCTTCCCTTCTATAAGGGAAGTGTCCCTGGGTGCATCTGAACTTTGAACACATGGGACTGTGTTGAGAACTGTCCTTCTCCTGGGAACCATCCCTCCTCTCTCACCAGGTCACGGTGACCTCCAGGTTCCAGTTTGATGTTATCCCTTACATTCTCCCGGAAGAGAAATCTTAAGCAGTCACTCAAAGCCCTTCCCAGGTCTCCGTCAGTCTATCATTCTCATGGTGTCATGGGAAGTCTTCCTAAACTGACACCCACTGTGTCTGCGTGGTCACGGTCCAGCTTTAGCATTGTCGTAAAGATACATGATCACTCCAACCATCTGGCCACAGCTAGGCTTGCTTGTTTTGAGGGCTGTAAGAGTCCTTTAATAGCAATCTACTCTGAAGAAAAAAAAATGAGGGCCAGAAAAATCAGGATAGATAACAATACTTTAACGTTGCTAATAGAGTAAATCTTAACTGTTCCCACTACAAAAAGAAATGATAATTACGTGACATTATAGAGGTGTTAGCAGCACTATGGTGGTGATCATATCACAATATATAAATGTATCAAATCAACACCTTAAACCTACACAATGTTATATGTCATTTTCATCTCAACATAAATAAATAAATGTGCTTTTATAATACATGCTCTACAGTAATGATTTTATTAAAAAATGGAAGTTTAAAGGGATGAAATAGATACATCCTCATAATACGCCCATTGAACTTCAAAAGCTTCAGCCGTGGTACCTTAGAAGACAGCCTGCATTTCATCCTTTCCCCGCCAGCAAGTCCACTGTCGGGCAGATGGCAGGTGGGCAGGCCTCTCAGGGCCTCGGCCGAAGAGCACGGAGGTGCCTGTCCCCTTTCCCCGCCAGGTACTCGGAAGTGTTCCCAGAGACGACCTGTGCTGATTGAGCACAACACGACACTTGTTAGGAAACAATGAGGTTTCCCAAAATGGTCTTTCCATTCCCCTAACTTGGCAAGTGCTCTGTTCACCACCATCGACCCTAATCTAAGCTAAAAACAGTCTGGTTGTTGATAATCTTACGAGAAAAACTAAATATGTGCAGATTTGATCTATGCAGAATAGCACATACATGTATATATAAGGTTTTACACTTTGTCTTGTGCCTGTGTATATCCCTAATTTGATTCTCTAATTCAATGTGTAACTTGCTTATTATTAGTGCCGTAGGACCTAATATATATCCAAATAAGTTGTCAATGTACTGTGTTATAAAGCATGATGCTTGTATACTGCACAGGGCACTGTGGTTGCCTCTCCTTCCCTGGTAACCGCTGCCTGTTTCATCCGGGTAGTCACACTGCCTCATGGAGTCTCTCTACCTACAACAGTACTTCTCTCCCTCTCCCCGTTGTGATTTGGTCCCCTCCGCAAGGACACTTGGCAGTGTCTGGCTGGAGACATTTTCCGTTGTCACAACTGGGATGGAGTTGCTTCTGGCAACTCCTGAGGGCAGCCCAGAGATGCTGCTAAGCAACCTACAAAGCACAGGATAGGCCTTCACATTAGAGATTTATCTGGGGGCAAACAGCCACTATCATTGAGGGTGAGAAACTCCGACATAGAGTGAAATGAACTCCACTGCTCTTTCTACCCATGAGGCACGTTGTTCAAGCCTAGATTAAAAATCACAGTCCCATCTCCCTGCAAGAGTTATGGGTTCAAAGTGAACACATGACCATAAATGACTGATGAGCCAAAAGAAGCTATTTCCTGAGGGTTTCTGGGAGAGAGAAACTTCCTCACTCTTTTGAGAGAGGTATGGAAAGTGACTCTTGATGGCTCACGTTCCAGCCAAGATGGACTATTAGGGACCAGCTTTACCCTGTACATGTATCAGTGGTTTTAAAACACTCCATAGCTTACGAGAGACAGTGTCCCCTGAGAAGGGGGGAAAGAGCTGTGGAATATCGAGTAACCTATGTATGTGTCTCATTGGATTCACTGGGATGGGGGTAGAAAAAAAATTAAATAATGGCTGAAATGTTTTCAAATTTGATTTCAAAATTAAAAAAAATTAAATAACCAGGAATATCAATGACAAAAAAAGAGGAGTGAGAGAACTCAGCATGAGAATAAAAGTGATTTAAGCAAATGGTGGAAATCTATTTTCTCCTAAAAGAGATCTGTATAAAGTTTTGAAGGACCTGCTTTAAATGGATTGCTTTTCTCCTCTAAGTCACTGCAGGGATGGGAATTGCTTGATTTCTGTTTCAGCAAACCTCAAAACTAGCTCGGACGTGTGAATAGATCTCATTGTTCCACTAATGTATTATTTGTTTCGGTCACGTGTTCAGGCCAGACCAAGCTCAAAAGGCAGCCCCAGGAACCCTGGGCTGTTGAATTATCTGGTTGTTTTTTTTTTAAGGATTTTATTTATTTATTTTTAGAGAATGCCCAGCCATCTTTTTCTTTTTTTCTTTTTCTGCAAAAGCCTGAAACTACATCTGGGTAAGTGCTTCATCTAGATAAGTCCCCGCTTTCAACACACACCGCCCTGAACCCTCAGCCTTCTGCATGGAGCCTGGGATTCTCTGTCCTCCTTGGTGAGGTCTGCTACGGGGCCACGCTGTCCTCTCCTGTTCACAGACTCCAGCTCTGCCCCACAGGTCTCCCCGACCCGCCTCGCAGGGAGCAGGGACTGGCCTGCGCCATTCCTTGCCTGCAGCAAGGCCCGATCTCTGTGCAACCCGCTTCCTTTCTCCAGAACTTCACAAGTGTCAGCCAAGAAAGGTTTGATGCTTCATCGAGCACAGAAGGTCCCGTTCCCTGGTCCCAGAACAGTACAGTCCGGTATCATCTCTAATTAACAGGAGGCCACTGAAATGATCTTACCCAGAACAGTGAAACAAATGTCTACGCTAAGATGATTATATCTTTCTATAAATATGGAATTTGCTTACATAATATTTGAAAATTCTTCCCTGACTGATGTGGCTCAGTTGGTTGGGTGTCCTCCTACAAAGCGAAGGGTCGCTGGTTCAATTCCCCAGCCTGGGTTGCAGTTCAGCCCCCAGTCCGGGCATGTTCAAGAAGCAACTGGTTAATGTTTCTCTCTCATATCAATGTTCTTTACCTCTCTTTCTCCCTCCCTTTCTCTTTCTCTAAAAATAAACAAAATCTTTCTATATATATACACATATTTTTTAATTCTGCTTCAGCCACTCACCCCGTTATTTGGACTCTCCATCACACTAAGAAAGCTGAAGGAATTCCAAACAACATTTATCTATAGATGGGGAAAATCACATTGCTTCTGTTGGTTTAATACACAGGCATCATCATTAGACATCAAGGCCTTAGAACAGATCTCAATTCCGAGGAATCCCAAGCCACCTCTAAGGCCTCCAGACTCTTCTCCCACCTTTCTTAACAGAAACGGGTCAGCGCTCCTGTCCTGCCCACCCCACTTGGGTGCATGAGGATTCCCTCTTCCCCCCCCTCTCCCCGCACCGCAGCCCAGGGCCGTCTCCACTTGTCCTGCAAAGAGTGAGTCCGGATGGGCAGAGTCTGCACCTCTTTCCTTGTCCTAGTTTCAAAGTCCAGGGTGTATTGCTTACAAATACACGCTGGAAAAACTGCCTGGAGATTTAGTAAATATTTGCAATCGATGGTGCCAATGACAGCAACAGTCTCTCTGCCTGACCCCTGGCCTTCGCCCTTTCCCTGCCAGTAACTCAGCCCGCAGAGCCCTGCTGTCCTTCCCAGTTTGCTCAAGTTCGCGGTTCTACTGGGGGGTGTCAAGCCTTGTCTACAGCCTCGGGTCAAGCCAAAATGGGTTTTGTTCTGCAAGGGAAGACTTTTGGGTGCTAATCCAAACCTTCTGTAGGTCTTCCCTCGCCTTTTAACTCCTGTTCAGTGTGCCCGTCTGTCCTCTCTGCATCTGGAGAATTCGCTTTTTCTTAGCACCCACTGTGGGTCTGCAGGCCCAAGCGCCCGCATCCCCTGAAGAAGGGGCCCTTATTGTTAGATCTTCAGTGCTTACTGGATGGTGTCCCGACCAGCTGCTGCCGCTGGCCTTCTGAGCACCTTCAGAAATTACCGGGAAGTAGAGGACTCTCTTGACAAGTCCTCTTTCTCCACAACCCCAGTGCGCTGCTAGTATTCAGAGCCTCTCTCACCCCGGAGTCACTGATCGAGGGCCTTGGGGAAACCCGAAGGGGTTACCAGCAGGGGGCGCAGGGCCGAATCTACTGTTTGCTTGGGTAGTTTTCAGTGCTTTAAATAGATTATTATCTGAAGGGATCCTCCAGATGCCAACGGATTATTATCTCCTTTTTACGGCCGAGAGGACCAGAAAGTTAAATAACTGCCCCAGGCTCACACTGACAGTGGGCGAGCAGGCACCCAAGCCCAGCACTGCACGCGGCAGTGTGTGGCCGCTGGAAGGGGGAGCAACGGGAACGGGAGCGCGTACCGGGTCCTCTGTTCCAATGGTGGGGCAGGTTCGGACCCGGACTGCAGGCAGGAAGCCATCAGTGCTCTGAGTCTGCTCCCCTCCCCGCTGCACCCCCAGTCGGCGCCCCCCTCGCTCTCTGGCGGGCCCAGCTGTTTCTGGTTAACTCACTTCAAAGGGGAAAAGAGAAGGAAGCAGGGTTTTGGCCTTTGCTCTGAATACTCTTCTTCCATCCAGTTTTTCCATTAATAAAACCGGTACCTTAGACCTTCAATTTTAAAAAATATGAAACATACACAATGACATGGAACAGAAAATCAGCAAGCCTTCAACGATCCACATGCGGACTGATCACTCGGGAAGGACCCCCAGAAGACAAACGGCGGGGGGGGGGGGTCCCCTGCGCTGTCTCCTGGGCAACCGGGAGAAAGCGCCTCCTTCGGTCCTGTCCCCACTGACAAGGGAGGGGGGACTGCAGCTCCCCCACATGCAGTGCCGGGAATGGACACTCTGGGGCAGACCTCCTTCTCCGTTGAGCAATGTGCGTCTCAACCTGTTGCACACGCTTGGGGTCCCTTTCTCCGCGGTCTCAGCCCTTAAAAGGCACAGCCTTAGGTGGAGGTGGACGGAAGCGCGCAGCTTCCAAAAACAAAGTCGGCCTGGGACAGGCTGTGCTCCCAGCAGACCCTTCTGATGTTTCCTCTTACCTGCTTTTCAGAAAGTGGTTTGTAAACCCATCGCCCGCTCTCCTAGGGGCTGGGGCGGGGGCGGAGGGAGACTGCGCAGGCCTACTGCGCAGGCCTGTGCTGGCTGCGGGTCTCCCTGCAGCCCCAGGGACTGCCGCCAGCGAGGGCCCCTTTCGCTGCCCTTCGGCCTCAACGAAAGGACTTAAGTGTCAAGTTCTTAGGGAAAAATCAAGCCAGAATTATGGACTCCTGCGATCTTTATCAGATGTTCTGGGCACATATGTGCTGGTGCTTTGAAAACTGACAAACTGACAAAAATAATTCTTCCCGCACTGTTATTTAAATAAGAATTTATTTCACTTTTTCCTGACAATCCAAGAAGCATTTCAATTTGAGACTGAACTACACTGAGGATGAAGTGTCCACTCTCCATGGGCAGGCGCTCTCACGGGGGTCAGAGACCTATTGAGCCCCCTGGGCTTCCTGAGACCTGCCTCCTGCCGGCCGCGGCCCATCACGGCAGCGCGGGTGAGGCGAGGGCTCCAGCAGCATCGACTACACAGGGCGCTTGCAAAGTGGAGAGTCGTTATGGTCTCAGTTTGTATCGTGCGCGCGCGTGTGAAGAAATTTCTTGAACTAGTTCTCAAAGCGCTTCAAAGCCTGCTGGGTGACGGGGGTTGGGACAACCGAGCAGAACTCTAGACTCTGCTCAATTACCCTTTTGTTTTTTTAACTTTACATACTGGGTTTTCAGGTATCATCATAACTGAACAAAGGGTTACCTAACTTTTAATGTTTTTAATGGTAAAGATATTTTCTTTTTCTTTTTCTTTTTTTGAGAGAGAGAGAGAGGGGAAGGAAGGGAGAAAGAAAGGGAGAGAAACATCAGTGTGTGGTTGCCTTTTGTGTGGCCCTTTGGTTCGCAGCCTGTGCTCAATCCACTGAGCTGTACCAGCCAGGGCTAATTTTTAATGTTTTCTTTTTAAAAGATCGGGAACCATGGATGCTTTTATGGAATGTCCCTGTCTGACATCAAGGTCCTCGTCTACCTTGTTCACAGAGAACCCCTGCAGCCCGGAGGACGGGGGACACAAAGTAGGCCTTGGATAAACATCTTTGGGAAAGAAAGTGAACTCTATTACCCCATGTAATCCTCACAACAGCCTCATAAGAAAGAGGAATGTGCATTCTCTCCCATGTTCACACAGCATGCAACTTCTCCAGAGGCCTGTGGCCGCCTGAGTTGGGTACAGCAGTGCCTGTGTGGGGGCGCTGTGATGTGTCCATGCCCTTTCTCCCTACCCCGTTTCAAGGTCCCCAGAAAGGAAAAAACAGCAAAAAGTGTCTTAGGATATTTGAGTATTCCACGCACTGAATGATTAACAAATCTAAAGTTAGTAACTTGGCGTAAAAATAAAATAACCCCTCATCCACCTGGAGGGCGCCCTCGTGGACATATGTATGGGAACAGAAGTCACTCTGTCCACCCCCTTTCACTGGGCCAGTGACACAGGGCCCCTCATCACAGTGCCGAGGCCTCTTTTTCCAGATCCTGGAGGTCCGATGGATTTCCTCTTTTCTGCCACATTTTCTTCTGCCCCTAGGTCTCCAGACCCCTGAGATCCAGGATCTCCCCTCAGGACACACGTGTCCTGCCCTAGTGGGAAGTGCTGAGCCAGCATCCCCCCTCTGCCAACCAAGCCCTGGACTCCAACCAGCTGATAGCCTCCTCCTCCGGTGCTTCCTCTTTCTCAGGACACGGAGGACACAGAGAAAGGAAGCAGACCCTGGGGACAAGCTAAAAACAGGAAGTGGGTGAGCACGGGTCAGGGTCTGCAGCAGCAAGAGACCAGGATAACCAACTGTGATGAGCAAGCCCTCAAACTGTTATTTCCAGGGTGTAATCCAGAAGATAACCGAGTGGGCTGGGGAGGGCGTTGGTCAGCCCCCGCCCCTGGGAGCTCAGGGGCTCTTCTCCTCCTTCTTCTCCTCCCCCTTCCCCACCCAATACTTGCTCCCCGAGCAGATGGGTGGACACCCTCCTGGCAGGCGACTTTAGAGGAATCATAAAACCCTTCCAGCCAGAACCCCGCCAGCTAGAGGTTCCTTGGGGTTAATTGCCTTCCTTGCACTGCACTGGAGGAACGCAGACAAGTCTGCTCTGGATCTGCTGGGCAAGGCAAGAAGGAAAAGCGGGCCTCGTGACTTGCTCAAGAAGGAACAAGGAAGGAAAACTGCTTGTCAAATTAGCAATCGCAAGTGCCAAGATTCCATGTGGAGACGGGGAAGACAGGAACATTCCACAATTTGAGTTCTTCGATCTCTCACACAAGCAGAGGTAGCCGAGACAAGACACCACAAACACAGTGGCCTGGCTGCGAATTAGCCTATCACATCGCTGCCTTCCTAATGGCCGGTGGGTGTCTACCCAGGTGGGGCAAGTGGGAGAGGGGACAAGAAAACACTGTGAAATACAGGTTCGGTGAACACAGTAGTTCTCCCAGTTCGGCTGGGATGATCGTGACCTCAGACATTCCACAAGAGGCCCCACTGCACACTGACTCTGGTCAGAAGTGCGTGTCTTAACTTTTAACTAAGAAAGCAGGGTCATGGCAAATAGCCTTGGGAAGTTCATCTTTTTTCTTTCTGTCAGCAAAACTGGTTGGAATATTATCTCTGCCTTTCACGTGCTGTGTAACTGGCATTTGAACTCTCTGAGCAACAACTATCTCATGAGCCATGGGGTAATGCTAGCTGACTAATAGGGTGGGGAGGAATACAGCAAGTTAGATAACCTACCTAAGGCTGCTATTCAAATGCCTGGGACCTTCTGAGACCTTCAACAAATGGTAGCTTACACTATTACTTGGGACACAAGATTTAAGGAATCTTGGTGCTAGGGGAGTTGTATAGATGGAGGCAGAAAGACTCAGCTATAGGTCAGCCCCCAGAGAAGTCCAGGTGCAAGGTCAGAAGTGCCGGGAAGGGAGGGGAAGGAAGGGAAAGACGGCCTAGTTAGCACAGGGACATGAGACTCCAAATAGAAGGGCCTGGCCCCTAATGCCCAGTAGGAGAACGCATTCGAGTCCAGAGCCCAATCCTTTCCTTTCTTCCCCACCCACACCCCACCATGACATCAGAAACCCCCATGTGAAGGGTACAGTGGTCTAGGGGGCCTCAGGTCAGGGCCAGTTGCATTAACAAGGGGGAGGAGGACAATACACTGGAAAGACAGGGCTGCAGCGTGAGCTCAGAACAGGGCCTCTGGCACAGGGAAGAGGTGGGAGCTCTCCCTTTGTCTAGACTCAGGAGACACCAGAACCTTGGCATGGTGGCAAAGGGTCTTAGAGGGGACCCCATCCCTCATGTTTGTAGAGGAGGGCGCTGCTGTTCTGGTTAGAGTTTCCCAGTCGCACACCTAAGAGATGGCATGGCCCAGACTTGACTGCAGTATTTTACTCCATGACGCTGCAGGTGGGCACTTGTCCTGCAACCCACATTTCCCCATCGGGGAAATGCAATCACCCTTCCGGTGTGCTGCAGCCAGTGAAGTCCAGGCACAGGCAGTTCAGTCCAGGCTCTAATAAGCCATTGATCTCCCACAAGCAACTGAACCTTACGTGACGCAGACACTGGCTCGCAGTACCTGCGGCGTTATGGATGGAAAAATCAAGACAAATTCACATAGACTTCCAAGTCCTGTGGAGGAAAAGGGACGGCATGGCTACTGCCTCAAGGGGGGGAGCGCTCTGACCCCTGCCTAGACAGGCTTTTATTGTTTTTGGGGGGTAGAAGTTCAGGTACAGCTCACTAATCATTGTCAGGCAGTAAGGATCAGACAGTAGATAGCTTACAAAGAACAATTAGGGCTTCTTCTAAGTCAGGGTCTATCAGCTAAAAGGCCATAAAACTTTGGGAAAACAAACTCATTTTCTGCCTGGGCCTTTATCATTTAACTAAGAGCATTCTTAGCAAAGCAGGCTTCACAGGATTTTACATATCCTTTCTCAGGACTGATCACCCTGGGAGCTCTCCCTTTCCAGCACAGGGCTGCACCACCCTCTGTCATTGTTTCAGGCTTAAATCAGGTGGAGGAGTCAGATAGCCAAGGAATTTTTGGAGACTTTTCGGGGACTCAGGGGAGTCAGGCTTTGTCAAAGCCAAGGGACTGAGGGTCCATCACCCCCTTTCTCCATAGCCCCCAAGTCCTTCCCTGGGGTCTCCCCATGATCATGCCTGTCTTAGGTCGTTCCCCCCTTGGGGAATCTTACCCATCACTGGCTAACTGATCAAGCACTGGGGGCCAGTTATGGATGAAGAAAAAGGAGCAGAAGCAGCACCCCTGCCAGAGAGATAAGCTTTGTCTCCTTAGTGGCTCACAGTCCAAAGGTCGCTCACTCAGTCTTATCTATGGGGGGTTTACAGCTCCTGAAACCAGACAGGGTGGTTCCCAACACTCACAGAACCTTGGCCTCATCATCATGAATTAAAATAACCTGCACAAGTCATCAGGTGAGCAAAATGAGACACAGCCAGTGAGGGCCTCCAACCCCACAGGCATTCGGCAAGTCCTATTACTGTCAATCATCCTGCCACTGAGCTCCCGATGGCTGCAGCGAGCTTGAGGGTCCAGGGACCTTGGGAAAGAGGAGAAAGGGAAGGTCATGTGTGTTTATGGCGACTCTGTGTGAGGTCTGCTAAACTCAAGATCATACAGGGAGTGAGGTCACAGGCCAGAGCAGAACAGAGAGTTCAGAACTTCAAGTGCCTGTTGGCTGTTTTATTATGTGTTTTCTTCAAGCATTTGACCCTCTAGCAAAGGGGGCTCCAAGCCAGTAGGAGGCACCCAGAAAGTGACAGGCACCCTGCAGCAGAGCCATCCTGGGGGCAGTGGCAGAACCCCTGGACAGCAGTGGGCTTGCTGGGGCAGGAAGGTTCCAGTCATCCTTGTATGGTGACCGTAAACTTGAAAGGAATTGAGAGAAAGAAAGGAAGAGAGAGAGAGAAGAGGAAAAAACAATTAACCTTGAGAATTGTTCAGTATCAAATTATAGCCACTGACCCATTGTCGGCAGCCACAGAGTTAACAGCACGAAACCAAAGCCGCCAAAAGAGATGGTCTCCGGCCCACAGAGATCCCAGAGGCCGTTCTATGGACCGGGGTCCATATTTACACAGTTTTTTAAATTATCATAATCCTAAATTTAACTACCCAAAGTACAAAAATAACTCTATTTTAGATGCTTTCTAAAGGGAGGATTGAAAGGAAAAAAACAAAACTCATAGTTTAAGGACCAAAGCCAGCTACTTAAAATTCTGGGGGTTAGTTCCTGAAAAATATAACCGGGCTCCACTGCAAGAAGTGTGGATTCAGCAGCGAGCCCTGTCAGTGAGAACGAAGGGAAGTTCAGGGAAGAGAAGGGAGCAAGCTGTCCTCACCCATAACCCCTCTCCAGGACAGTCCGCGTCTGGAACCACTAGGCGCCGAAATGAAAAAGCCCCTGGAAGGCTTGTGCTTGGTGAGCGGTGTCCTCAGGCCCATTTTCCTGCTCCCAAGTACGAAGTGTGTGTGTGTGTGTGTGTGTGTGTTTGCATGCCTGTCTGTGTGTGCATGTGTGGCTTTCCCGGTGCCTTACCTCCCCACACTGGAGAGAGACGAGTGTGTGTGTGGTGTGTACACGGTGGGACTGGCGGCGAGGATAGGACAGGCGGGATGTGGGGCAGGAATGGGGAGGGTGGAGTGGAAAGCAGAAGGGCTAGAATTTTTCTAGGTCAGAGCTTGAAGTAAAGCTGGCTCGTGACCCTCCACCAGCTGAGACCAGGCCCCAGCTCAGGCAGCAGACCGGCCCGCTCTGGCCTGGCAAAGGGAAGCTTCGGTCCAGAAATGTTAAATAGATGTTTTCCCTGCAGACTACTCTGGTAAAAGATTTACCTCTGGCATGGACTTGGCTATAAACTCATCTCCCAGCACAGTTTAACTTATCTCCCAGAGGTCAAGGCCCTCTGTCTAACCTGCTTTATAATCTTTAGGTACCACACAGTTGGACATTGGAAGGGTGATAATTTTAAATTTCTAGAGTCCTAGTCTTGATTTGCACCAAATGACCCAGGCAGATATCTAAGAAATAGAAGAGTCATCTAAGTTGTGACTCTTAATCTTGGTCTTCAGCTACTAAGGTTTCCTTGAAAATACTAATAAAAGCCCTGGCTGATGTGGCTTAGTGGATAGAGTGCCAGCCTATGAACCAAAGGGTCACTGGTTTGATTCCCAGTCAGGGCACATGCCCGGGTTGCAGGCCAGGCCCCCAGTAAGAGGTACATGAGAGGCAACCACACATCGCGGTTTCTCTCCTTCTCTTTCTCCCTCCCTCCCCCTCTCTAAAATAAATAAATAGTGGTAATTAAAGTCTGAGAAGTTTCCTGAAGATTCTATTTTTGAAAAAAACACAAAACGATTTCTTCATTGGCCTATTCCAATGCTGCAAATACTTAACTAGACTCTCAAGGTTTTTTGTTGCTGTTGCTTTTAGCTAAATTTATGTTGATTCATTTTAATAACACAGGCAATTTGTGGTTCACCAGAAAATCCAATTTGTGAAAAATCCAAACATAAATTAGAGTGGTTCCTTATGTAATAGAAATGTTTTTCATTTCGCCAAAATATTCACAGTGTTTAAATGTTAATGTTTGCTTATACATTTGACCCTAATCTTTTAATATGCATTGAGTCACAGTAAGTTTATAGTCACAGCTTTGCCCGGTCCCTTGGGAAGTGTTTTAAGTTCTGACACAAATGTTTTAACAGGCAACTCTCCTGAGAGATGGCTAGCATCCTTTTTGAATGTTGAGAATTTTAATGAGGATAAAATTTAACTCATGTTAAATTTAATTTGACTATCCCACTTCTGCATGACTAAATGGACATTCCCCTCCATTTTTACAGCAATTAAAAGTTGTTGTTTTTCCACATACTTGGCCCCGCCCAGGAGACTTTAGGTTGTTGTTTGTCCTTTGTTTATTAGACTTGACACATCAGCAAACTGGAAACTGTCCTGAGTATCAGGCTCTGGGTCAATGACAACAGCTGGACCCTGTTCCCCGGGGGCCTGGGTTCGCCCAGGAAGCTCAGGCCTTGATTCCCCAGGAGAGAAGATGCTACGTATAGAAGAACCCTTGGCCTTTTGGGGGCCTTTGCAGTTTAAGATTTTAAACAGGATGATTGCGATATAATTATAACACCAGTCTGACTTATTTATATTCCTTGAGATCAGACCCCGAGCCAAGCCCTTGATGCAAGGAGTTTCTCTGAGAAGTTATACCAGGAGGCAGGAGGCAGAGCTTGCAAAGTGAGGTAGAGAAGGGGAGGGCTTGTGTGAGGGTGCATTGAGAGGTCCCTGCTGTGGATGAGGGGGGCGGCCTCTGCTCTGCTGAGGCTTCTGAATCCTGGGCAGAATCTCCTCCCCCCCCCCATGTCCCCCACACACACTCAGGGTTCGGCTGAAAACTGGAAAAGCAGGTACAGCAGGTATAAACACTCCCACGCCATTCCCCTGAGTGCTGCCCCGGGGGCTTTAAGCCTCCGCAGCTCTGAGCTGCACTGTTGGAGCCAAACCAGCCTTCAGTACGCTAGGGAGGCCAGAGCCAGAGCCCCCTCCCTCTCTCCTCCCAATGAGCCTGCACTCTGGGTGAGCCCGCCCTCTGGGGAAGCCAGGCAGCCCCTGCCCTCTGGAGAGACCCAGCAGGCGAGGAAAGGAAGCCTCTGCCACACGGGGGATAAGAGAAGAGGGTCCCCCAACCCCAGTCCAGTCTCAGGGCTGCAGCTGACAGCTTGACAGCAACCTCAGGACAGACCCTGGGCCAGACCTGCCGGGCTCAGCCACACCACACCGAGACTCCTGACCCTCAGAAACTTTGGGAGAGCTTTTTTAGCTTGTTTTAAGCTGCTAAATGTAAAGGCGATCTGTAATGCAGCAGCAGAGAACTAACCCAGTGTCCACATAAGGCAGGATATCACGTGGTAATAAAATATCAGCTTTTCGAGGAATGCTTGGTGACGTGGAGAAGCGGTGTGTGGGCAGTGTGAAGTGGAAAAGCGGTGTGTGGGCAGTGTGAAGTGGAAAAGCGGTGTGTGGGCAGTGTGAAGTGGAAAAGCGGTGTGTGGGCAGTGTGAAGTGGAAAAGCGGTGTGTGGGCAGTGTGAAGTGGAAAAGTGGTGTGTGGGCAGTGTGAAGTGGAAAAGCGGTGTGTGGGCAGTGTGAAGTGGAAAAGCGGTGTGTGGGCAGTGTGAAGTGGAGAAGTGGTGTGTGGGCAGTGTAAAGTGCAGGAAGCAGGAAGGAGAGCATCTGGGAGGGTGTGCCGCACACCTGTTGTTTTGGTCTGACTGGCACACGTCCCTTACCTCGTTCTGCTCTGAAAACCTCCCTTTCTCACAGGGAAATGATTCCATGTGTCCCCAGTGGTGCTGACATCAAGCCACCGAGGTCAAAGGAGTGAGTCCCATCTAAATTAAGTAGCTCCTTCCTTTGGTACGCGGAGCCCGAGCTCATGGCTACTCTGCGACCACTGACCCCTACCCTGTAATGGGACAGACCTGCGGGTGCCAGCTACCTGCTGCCTCCCTGGGCACCGCCTTGGCCTGCCTGTCGGAGCTCCCTGGCATGGCCGGACCACCTGGATTCCCCACGGCCCTGAGTGGCCCTGAGTGGCCCTGAGTGCTTGTAGGACCGGCCGTCCCTCCAGTCCCCAGGACGAAGGGCACCCTCCACGTGTGTGGTTCTCATCCTAAACCTCAGGCTCCTCTAGCTCATCCTAGCTCTCTACAGTTATCTGGCCGTATGGAGCCTACTCTGTGGTGTAATGTACTGGTCCAATTTGATTTCATTTTGTAAAAGGTTTGGCTGATTTATCCATAGAGAGATGGGAAAGGAGGGAGAAAGAGAGAGAGGGAAACATCAGTGTGTGGTTGCCTCTCACACGCCCTAACTGGGGACCTGGCCTGCAACCCAGGCATGTGCCCCGACCAGGAATCGAATCGGTGACCTCTCGGTTCACAGACTGGCACTCAACCCACTGAGCAACACCAGCCAGGGCCCAATTTTACTCTTTAATCAAAGTACACAATGTACAAACAACAGACTTTGCACCCCCTGCCCCCCACACACACTTGGGTTCTGCTTCTCAGACATAACCATTTTTAAATCTTTCAGCTTTTAATCCTTCAGGCGTTCCCTACCAATCTGAATGACAGGCTCATTCTAGAGACCTTTGTGTGAATTGTGGACTTTAAACGACCCAGACACCTGTTCTAGAACAGAGATTTGCCCACTCTAAACTTTGGGTAGTTATGTAACAACTTTCAGATCTTTTATTGAGCACCCAGAACTTTAAATAATACATCCTAACTATTTCTCATCATTGCAGCTATCTAGAGTGTCTCCAGAATCCCCGAGGTGAAAAATGAGGGTATGAAAATTGCTAGACTTTTCTCTCGGCCTTCTCTTCCTTTCTCCTGCCACAAAAGCGTTTGCCAGAAGGATCTTTATTTTTACATTGTCCAGTTTAGCAACCTTTATGTTTTGACCTGAAGTTTTTTTCTTTTTTAAGATTTTATTTATTTATCTTTAGAGGGGAAGGGAAGGAGAGAGGGAGAAAAATACCAATGTATGGTTGCCCCTCCCGCGTCCCCTGCTGGGAACCAGCCTGCAACCCAGGCACCTGCTCTAACTGGGAACTGAACCCAGATCCTCTGGTTCGAAGGCCCGCGCTCCATCCACTGAGCCACACCAGCCTGGGCTTGGTCTGACCTTTTTACTGTGAGGAGTCTCATGCCCCATGGGTGGTGGGTAAGCAGAAGGAAAATGCTCAGACACACAGTGGCAGAGACAGTGCGCATCCGTTATCTCTGTAAAGAACATGGTCCAGCTGTCGGGGCAAAGTGCACAGCAGGGAGCACCCGGCTCCCCTGGCCTTACTTACCTGTCCGAAAGTGGGGGCGGGTCACCCCGGTTCAGAGGGGCCTCCCTTCCTGGAGCAGGATTTTCTACCCGAATTCCTTGAGGCAGCTGGAAATAAAAGGCTCTTCTTTAGTCTTTGGCTTCTTAAAAGTAACCAGCTTAAAATAATCAATACCCCCAAAAGGCCTATTATGAGGTTGCAAACTCTGCCCCCCTCTCTAGTAAAGGCTCTAAGTTAAGCATGTTTCTTGTATCCACTATTTACTCATATTTATCATTTTTCATTTACAGTTTTCATGTACATCCACTAAGTACTCTTGGAACACATATGATCATTTCCTAACCATTATTCTCCTCAGGGCTCCCAAATTGACCCTTCACAGAGTCCACAGGCTACAGTGACCCCTGATCTTCCAAGTAGATTTAACAGGACATTCCAGGGAACTCCTGACAATGCGCCGTCTCCACTAGATGTCAGCAAAGCGCCAGCGCCGCCCCGGCACCGCGCATGTGCAGATCCTCATTCAAGGTTCCTGCGCCCGACTGGCCGCCCGGTGATGCCTTCACTGGAGGTCAGGAAGCCCGGGGATCAGCAGGGCTCTACCAAGTGCCCCTCGGCCTTGGCTGCCGCGCTTGGCAACCACCTGGAGCTCTGTGTCTGTCTCACTCTGCCACAAAACCGGAAACCTTTGCAAGTAGATACTTGGTTAATAACACTTTGCAATTTAGCATACTTTTTATTGGAAACATCTTGCCAAAGAATTTTTATAGCAATTAACTCACATTTGCTGTGCATCCGCCATCCTTACTCAGGGCACGAAGAACCTGGTCCAGTGGCTTTGCCTGCCAGCGGCACCAGGGAACTATTTGCCTCAAGACCGGCCACAGAAGCCAGGAACATCACTGGTTTTAACTCTGGCTTTCTGCCTCTAGGAGACCGTGATTAGCTGCCTACAAGAAGGACCTGTGGCTGGTAGGGCCTGAACTTCTTGCCGGCAGCGTGAGGCCTTCCTCGTTCCCAGGAGGGAAAGGGGAGCCCCTGCTGTGCTTTGGCAGCTGAGTATGTTGGGGGGCGGGGAGCGGATCTGATGGGGCAGCGTGTGGGGGACGCCCTCGACCACCCCCTGCTTTCTCTTCGTGGAGGGTGGGCTGCGTAGGGTCTTCAGTGAAAAACTGGCCCACCTAGCATGGAGGCTAATGTCCTAAAAAAAAAACCCGAAGTGCAAGAGTTCCCACCGGCGGGGTGACCTGGGAACTGGAGCAGGAAATCTCAGAGTGGGGGTGGGCTGGGGCCGTTGCTGAGAGGTGTGCCAGGGCCGCAAAGCGCTCTGAGTGCTGACCAGTTTCAGTCCCCGGGGGGATAATTAAATAGAGAACTTTGACCTGGAAGGCAGTATGTCCTGGGTGCCCGTCACGGACATCACACAAGAAACTGTTACGGAACAAGAGGTCCGGGGGAGGGGTAATACAATATTTGGCCCACCTAGGGATGCCCAAAACTGCTATACAACAGGGGCCCCTCCCAAAAACAAAATACTAGTATCTACTGGGCTCTTCTGTCTGCCACCAATTGGAAAGACATCTTCAAATGCCAGAGATTTGTGAAAAGGAAACAAAATGTTTATTTAATGCTATTCAGGCCTAACGCCTCCACTAAAATATCAAAGTCCTTTAGGGTGTACACCTACACCCACACAGTGCTCCCTTCTCTCACTGTCCCAACTCCGGGTACCGTAAATCAGGAAAAGAGCACACATCTGTGTTTCAGGCCGCTGGCACCATCAGCTGTATCACTGTGCGGGATCTCGAGTTAATCCAAAGTACTGTGATACCCTCTCATGGTCCACTGGCAAGAATCCTTTGTACCCAGTTCCAGTCAAAGTCTCTCTTGCTTTTCCAGGCCCCGCAGCCAAAGGGGACACCCCAAAGCCACGTGGGCCTCTTCTACCAAAGCTGCAGGGGTTTGCACTCCGGCAAAAGCATGTGGCTTTCTTCTTCACCTGGCTGCAGGGATCTCCATTCTGGCAAAGCTGCATGGTTTTCCCTTTCACCTAGGCAGTTATCCCCTCATGTCCTGGAGCCAGTCTTTTCCAAGCTCCCACACAGGCGCTTCACTCAGGGGTGCAGCCCCTCGTTACCATCCTGAGTCCCTGCTACTCCCTTCTTGTTGGCTCCAAACTTGGCCACTGCTATTTAACATATCTATGAAACCAGTTAAAGGTTATAGATATGTTAAATAATCATTCCAGAGGTTAGCTGCAAAACTATTGCAATGCAAAAGAGTTCTCAATCGCCCGGCTCCATTTGTTTCTTCCCCCTGGGGGGAGGTGTGAGGACATCTTATATGTCTCTCCAATATTCCTCTACACTTTGAATTCTGGACACCATTCCAAATCTTTTTTTGGGGGGCCCCCCTGGCTGCACCCTGTATCAAAACGATTAAACACGATGTTCAACTGAGAGTGTGATATGAGCAGAGGAACACAGTCCGGCTGAGGCCAAACACGGAGGAAGACACTTTTCAGGGCAGAGGCCTTGTAAGAAGCATGAGAATGGGTCTAGCGAGCGTGTCTGAGCTTGCCGTTGCCGGAAGCCACAGAAGGTGTCGTCCAGTCCACCGTGGCACAGTGGCATGTCTGCGTCCCCACCTCTGCCTGACTCCATCCTCCTTGGCCCGGGCCTGAAGCCAGCAGCTGTGCCTCACAGGGACCCACACACGGCTCCTGCAGGGGCAATGCGAACGTGTCGCCCACTCCACAGCGAGCTGAGCTTTTCGCAAAAAACAATTCTATTTAGGTCACTCCCTGCTCAAAACAAAAACTCTGTGTGTTTTTCATTGCTCCTAGGCCAAAATCTGAAACCCTTAGGAACGCTTGCCAGGCTCTCCATGACCCAGCTCCCACGTGTCCCTCTAGGCTCCATCCATGGCTCCCGCAGGGCCCAGGCACTAGATGGAAGGGCCCCAGATTAGCCAAACACACTTTCCAAGCACCTGGGAATTGGCTATCTCTCTGTACAGGGCTCCTTCCCTTTTCTTTTCACCCAGATCACTGGCCCTTGTCTTCAGGTCCCACCTTCAACTTGACTTGACCCAAGAAGTCTTCCAGGACACCTGTATGATTGGCTCACTTTTTCTATCCATGCCCATCTATTCTGCTGGACACTGGGCTGCAGGAGAACAGGGGTTTTATGTGAGTTGCTGACCCTGTATCTCCAGCACCTGACATAAGACTCAGTCACTTAATGAAGGAATGAGTGTAAAGTTTGAAAACCATTAAATTGGCTTCCTAAACTCTGGTGTATAAATCATTGCAAATAGGATGATGGGACATTGTTGGACATTTTAAGTTTTTTGACAAACACTGCCAAACACATATTGAAACATATTTACACTATTGGAGACAGAACTCACTTTAATGTGAATTTTTGAGAATACAACTAAAAAGCATACCTCTGGGAGATTTATTGAAAAATAATCAGTCCACTCTTCCGGAGACTCATTCAAACTATCGTCACCTCATTTGGGTGTTTACTGTAGACTAAGCCAGTTATTATTTTATCTCATATCTGGGCTCAGTGATGTGCTCCGTGAAAGCAGAACACTGTCTCTCTTGTTCACCATATTCCGGGGACCTGGAAATGTGTCTGGTACACAGTAGGTGCCTAATAAATGAGTGACTGATGCTGTAACAATATAACTGCACTTAGTGGTGGGCATCTGCCAAATGATGTTGGGTGCGCACTAAATACCGTCCCAAACAAAGCACTTTCCAAGGGGCTTTAGTCATGCTTGTTAATTTCCTATGCCATCAAAGACCAGTTGACTACTGCTGGCACTTTCTCTTCCTTCCGGCCCTGCTAGGCTTCTGCCTCTGTGCCAGGGCAAAGAAGGATGTGAAGATGGAAAGGGCTCAGAGAGGCAGGAAAGGCTGAGAGGTGCTGAGCTCCCAGACTCGGGGCAAAGCAGACAACAAAGAAAGAAGGCAGCAGAGCTCCCTCGCTTTGGGATGTATAGTCATCAGTGACCCAACTCTGTCTACCAAGAGCCCGGCACCGAATTCTCTACCTTCTTCTTGGTCTCCAAGCCTTCCAACCCTGCATCACCCAAACCAACTCTAACTTTTGTCGCCTAAAGGTTTCCAAACTGCTTTTTATAGAAGGATGGAGCCCAGGTCTGAAGAACTCTTAGTAAATTCTTGAGAGATCAGAAGACCACATGCAGCTGTCTGTGGTCCTGAGTCACCAGACCAACCCCCCATCTGTGTCACTGGGGGTCACAGAACAGGATCCCACTGGGAATCCCCTTTCTTCAAAGGGGCTATAAAATCTCTCTGTCCTTCATGTTTTTGTGGATTTACAAGGATATCTCGGGTTAAAAAAAGAGTAGACTATCCCAGTAGTCGGGGTGGGTACAGATTTGGGGGCCACAGATAACAGCTAAGACAGAGCAAGGGAAAGATGAGGTGGACATTACTGATGAGCCGTGTCTCACATACACCATGCATGTCCCTGCTGAGTTTATGTGAGTGTGATGAACAGTGTCCTTTACATTTTTGTGGGGTGACTGCATTCCAGCGCCTACTGGGGAGGGGCCAAGTACTGTTCCAGGTGCTGGGGATGAAACATGAAACAGACCAGACATCTGCTTCATGAATTGGACCTAGTAACGGGGAAGTCAGTAAGTACACAATTAAGTAAAAATCGGGTAATAAGTTGATGTTGAAAATAAGGTAAAGTGAAAAGGAGTAGTGGGATTCTTTCGAGTGGGTGCTCAGTAAGACCTCTTCGGAGGATTTATATTGAAGCCGAGGAAGGCACACAGGCCTGCTAAGAGGCCACACATGTCGCTATGAATGTAGTTAGTGGTGCAGTAGGTTACATGGCTGAATATCAGCAGTGACTGCTCTGGAAACAACAAAATATAAACCTAAAAAAACCTTAGCTGGCCTTAGTAACAATTAAAAGAAATTATAGGTCATTGGAATATTTGATGAGATGCCTTATCAAGAAGTAAGGTATTTGGAAATCCCAGTTTTATTTTTCTCAGTAAGATAATGGTTAGATTAGAAAATATTTAGCCTGTGACCAGAGTTTAAAAGGAAAGAGTAATGGAGGGTTTTAGACAGGTGGAGGCAGGTCCTTATTTAAAATAACGGGTTTGTGGCTCTGCCTCTGGTTATATTTAGCAAGAAAGAGTAAGTACCTTCCAGGGACAATCAACTGTTCACCAAAAAACTTTTGTTAATTTTCCAGAAATATAACCTTTCATGTCAAGTCATGGATGACCACAAAGCTTATAAAACATTACATTGTTCTAAAATGACAATAAATACCATTCTATCAACAATTGAATCTAAAAAGCAAACTAAGCAAACCAAAGAACAGGGACAAAAATCATGGATACGGAGGGCATTTTGATGGTTGCCAGATGGGAGGGGGATGGGAGACTGGGTGAAGAGGTGAGGGGACTAAGAAGTACAGGCAGGTACTTACAGAATAGCCATGCGGATGTAAAGTACAGCATAGGAAGTGGAGTAGACAAAGAACTTACACACATGACCCATGACATGAACAATGGTGGGGGATTGCCTGAGGGAGTGGGGGTGCTGGGTGGAAGGGGGCAAATGGGGAAAAATCTGGACAACTGTAATAGCATAATCAATATAATGCAATTTTAAAAAACATTACATTGTTCACCTACAGACTATATCAGTTGTAGGAAACTGAATCTGTTCCATTGTGTGGTAAGCTCATGGGTCCGTGTTAAATGACTGTGTGTAGAGTCCTCTTTGGTGAGAGATCGTAGACTTTGTGGGCCTAGCTTTCTCCTTCCTGGCAGACCTTCAAAAACTAAGTTGTTCTGTATCTAAAAATTCCAAGCCTGCTCAATGGAACATTATTCTCTGTGTATAATACGGACCTGGTGTGCAGAGATAATCCTGGGGGAAAATGGAACTGGGCCAATAAGCATATAAAGGGGGCTTGGACTCATTAGACATTAGGAATTGCTCATTAAAACCACGGCTCTGTACCTTAAATGAAAAAGAAAATGCCTGTTACTAACAGCTGTGAAAAGGTAATAGAGGGAAACCCTCTGAAGAGGAGTTGAGCGGCCACAAGGGGGAGCTCTCACACAGCACTTCTCCTTGTCCGACGGGGACTGAGCTGGACAGAATCATGCAGGAGAAGCCCCAACGGGAAAAGTTGTACGTTTTCCCTCCTGCAAGGAACAGCTACTCGGGAACTCCACTGGGGAGTGAGAAACCGTCATCTGCCTGAACCCTTGCTCTTCCCCAGCGGGCCTTTCTTTCAAATCAACCCCTCCCAGTGTTTTCTCCTTTTTCTCTGTGAAACATTCCTTTCCTTTGTTTTCTGCACTTGCCGATGACTTCTGCTGTAGCTTGTCCTGAACCGCGACTCTCTGCCGTCCTCAAACACACCCCCGTTGCTGCTAAAGTAATCGAGCGATTCTGTGTTTAAGGTGAGCACTACTCGGGCGGCACGGACCGCGGGGCCCAGCAATGCTAGTCCTGGTTATGTGACCAGCCAGTGCATGTGCGTGGATTCACCCAAAACGCTGACGGTATCGTCCAAACTGGAGATTATGTCCATCAACCCTGTAACCGGTCCATTGCAACTTAGTCACGAAGTCAAATACCATGTGGTGATGAGAATGAACGAGACCCCATTTCCTGCCGTTGGGGGACCTGGGAGGCCGGAATCCACCAAGTCCCTCCTCGTTCCCCTAAACCCCCTGCCCGGCACTGCAGGGTCTCCGGAGCAGTGTCTGCCTCGCTCCCTCCCTCCCTCTTCTGCCCACCTTCTCCCTTCAATCAGACCATGAAAGGAAAAGCCAAGGTCTTTTTTTTTTTTTTTTTTGGTAAAATTTTATTGAAAAGCTTTAAAGTCATCTAAGAAAACTGGGGAAACAAAAAAAAGAGATCCTTTCGCTGGAAGCACTCGGGGTCCTCCGTGTGGGAGGGGCGGGTCTGGGGACCCAGACGGAGCATCAAGCCCCCGCCTGGCCTCCAGCAGCCTCCTCCTCGGTGCTCACAGGGGGAGCCCCCGGCTGGCTTCTGCCTGGAGGGATGCAGGCGCATCCCCGCTGAGGGGAGCCTCGGTCTCCTGGGAGGTTCCCCAGGGGACAGTGGGTGTTCCGCTCACGTCCTCTGCAGGGCCACCCTCTCCTGCAGCTGCCTGACTTTCCTCCTGGGTCCGGGCTGTGGGCTGGGGCCCAGGACCCTCCAGGGAGGGGTCGCAGCTTTCCTTGAGCAAACGTCCACATCTGGGGCACTGGCCGCAGGACAGCCCGCAGAAACAGTGGAGTGAGTCCCAAACCGCGGGGCTGTGCTGAAAGGGGTCACCCAGCCTGGGGTAGAGAGGCAGCGCCCAGGGCCCCCAGGTTTCCTGGAAAAAATGCACTAAGAACTCCACGGAGTCCTCCTTCTTCAATGCAGAGTCCCAGGCCTGCTTTCGACAGGAAAAACAGGGGTGTGTCATCAGCATAGTTTCCATCTGAGGGGCCTGAGGAACGAGGGGCCTGAGGAACTAGCGTGCCTGAGTGAAGGGCCAGAAGGGAAGTTCGCCCTGCCCCTTAGTCAGAAATCAAACAAGGGCAAGATGGTGGGTGGGATTCCTCTTTGCAGAACTACCGCTTCCCTGGTGGTATTTTCCAAAGTTGGGTGGACTGTGGTGCAGAAGCAGAGTGGGTCAGACTTCAGTAGAGGACCTGGTAAAGAAGAGATGATTTAGAGGTGCTTACAGCTGCTAACCATCATGGAAAGTCTGTCTGCTCCTCATGGGGCTCCTCCAGGTGGGCACTGCTGGGCGCTGTGGGCGAGGCCCCATTCACACTGCTTGGTGCTGGAGCCAAAGTGGACTTCGGATCTCCACCCAGCCTTGTGCTAGGAAGGGGGGGCAGCTTCATCTTTGGGGTGAGCAGCAGGGAGAGGAAATGGACAGGTGGAAAAACACCAGCCCCTCTCTCCCGGATACCAATTCACAGCTCCATGTTTCCAATTTCTACTCTTGGACATCCCCATTGAAGAACATGGATCCATTTCTAAGTGCAGGTGAGCAGAAAGTACCAGAGGATTAAGACTGTCTGGGCACAAATACAGGCCCCAACATTTGCAAACTTTCTGTCAATATCATCTCTAAAACCTCAGGTTTTTTCCCCCATAAAGTGCACAGTAAGAACACCCGCCTCGGGGAGCCACCCTGTGCACCAGGTCAAGTGCTTTCCCAAGTGCGTACTGCAAGGAAATCGCTCCGTTCACGTCCAGTGTTCTTTAGGGTAGAATCCTTGTCATCCCTGAAGAATAAATGCAAAAATAAGTGACTGTCAAGGAGTTTTAGAGTGTTCTTGCTGTGAAAGGATACTTTTGACTCTGTACATTAAATAGACTGTGGAATTACTTCATAATTTGTGTACCCATGATCAATTTCTGATCCTGTTTTCAGAATCACTGGGGGAAGCAAATAGTTTTTCTCCATCGGTCACGGAGACTGACTGTGCCTTGTTTCTCTGTTTAATGGGCTGGTTCTGCCCATCAGACACAGCCTAATTCAACTAACAGACATTGAGAGTGCTCTTTGTGCTAGGCACCGTGTGGAGGGCTGGGCACACACAAGTGTCCCCCGACACTCTCCATCTAGCTGGAGAGCCAGCAGGAAACACCAGGACCCCCAGGGTCGACTTGACCACCGGCAAGAACACGCTGAAGGCCCACAATATCTCCCAGATGGGCTCACATTTTATGATGAGGTACTGAACTGAAATAAAAGAGTTTTTAAATCCAAGAATATAGAAAACTGAGAAATTCGGAGAAGGCAGTTTAACACCCCACAAAGTGGCAGCAATCAGAAGCTTTGGCGGTAGCAGCAGGTGGTGGACACGGGAGGACATGGGAACCACAGGCTGCTCACGCAGCTGGGTGAGGCTGACATGCGTCTGCTGGGGCGAGGGGTGGCAGGGAGCCGCCTGTGCAGAACCATGTGGTCCTGACACAGAGCCGTGGGGACCTCCTGGACAGCTGTGGCCCCTGAAGGGCTGGATACACCCAACTCAGGCATGTCGGTCCTCTGATCAAGGGCAGGAGGAAGCTGGGGACTAGAAAAGGAGGCGCCCTCGCCATGCGGCTCAGTTTGTTTGGAGCATTGTCCCTTGCACCAAAAGGCTGCGGGTTCAATTTCCTGTCTGGGCACACGTGTGGATTTCAGGTTCAATCCCCAGGCAGGGTGTGTGTGGTAGGCACCGGGTCAGTGTCTGTCTGTCTGTCTCTCTCCCTTCCTCCACTTCCTCTCTCTCAAAAATCAATAAAGAGATCCTCAGTGAGGTTTTATTTATTTTAAAGAGGTGGCTACAAACAGAGCAGGGTGGCATATCTGTCAAAGGGTTCGAAGAATAAACAGGAGGAACAGTAAGAGGAGGGGCAGCTGATGAAGGGAAGAGCTAAAAGGAATCACTCATGAAAGAGGGAAGACAGGTTAGGCTTTGAGGGGACGGCTAACCCTGCGTCATCCAAAGCCAGTTCCCATTCGACTGCCTGCCATTCCTCTGCCCAGTGTCCATGGAAGTCGGTGGGCACACTAATCACCTAGGGGGTCCTGCTGAAAAGGCAGATTGTGACTTAGCAGATCTGGAGCTAAAGATTCTGCATTTCTAACCAGCTCCAGATGATGGCGATGCCGTTTGTCCTCAACTTTGGCTACACCTGAGACCCACCTGCGGAGCTTTAAGGAGAAAGCAGGGCTCGGCCCCCCCTCGCCAGTGACTGCGTCTGGGAGCTCAGTGCCTGGGCGTCAGTGTTTCTAAAAGCCCCACAGAGGACTCTGGCCCCCGAGAGGGCTGCCAGCCACCCCTCTAGAGAAACACAGTGGTCCCTGAGTCTCAGTACTTCCAAAATGCTCCCGACCTGCCTCCTGTCTCCGCCGTTGCTTTCGGTGCTGGTTCCCCTAGAAGCTTCTCCACCTTCCAGCAAGATTCGCTTCTCTCCCTCGGTTCTTCAGCCGTCACGGTTGGAGACAGGCTGGGAGCCAAACAAACCTGCGCCTTACTGCCTCCCTCACCCCAAGCCCACCCAGCGCGCTGGGTTTAATTAGGACCCGCTACCTGCGAAGATGACCAGGAATAGGTGCCCCGTGCCGGCCCTGCTCCCGACTTGCTCTTGCGTCTCTGCTCGCTCCCCCAGCTGCTCCTTGATGGAGAACAATAAGCTGCCTCAGGTACGTTCCCAATCACTTGAGCCCCAATGCTAACAACCTGATCTTATTCCAGTCCCTCAGCTAATTCCCAGGTTCCTTGCAGGCCTGGATTTGCGCCCAGAGAACGAGATCATGAAGGAGGAGCCAAGAGGTGTTGTGTATACCGAGAGCCCCTGGGACCTCATCTCCTGCTCCCAACGGAGCCACCAGAGAAAAACTTGGAGAAGTCATCTGGCCCCTTCCCAGCGTCAGGTGAATTACAAACGAGGGTGGTTGGCAAGAGGGGGGCGCGCCTGAGGACAGAACCGATCTGCATTTTCCTCCGTCGTTTCCCACCACACCCGCAGCGCCTGGTGTGCGCGGTGTGCGCGTCAGTGTGTACAAAAGGGCGTAGGTGTTCACGATCAGAGAACTGAATCTCGAGTCTCTGGCCCTCAGCTGATCAAAACGCTAATGGTAGCCAGAGGATGCTGAGCATCTGTTTTTGACTTTTTTATGGTTAAAGTTGTCCAATACAAAGATAATACGAGCTCAAAACAAGAAACTCCTTTCTGCGACTGGAGTGAAAAACAGACAGAAATGAATTGTATCCCTTCAACGCGGGAAAGCAGGGGAAACGTTACCAGCGGTGAATAAAGAGATAATGCGAGTGTAAAGCCAACGGAGCCTCTAACTGGCCCCGGCCGCATCCTCCCCCCACCCCCCACCTTCCCTGCACCGCCCGGCACAGCCCTCCCTCCGCCCGTCTTCGCTGAGGCCGCAGCTCCTGGCTGCGCAAAGAACACTGTGAGGCCAGGAGGGAAGACCCTGCCCTGGTGAGGAATGGGGACAAATGAGGGCCTGGCTCTTTCGCTGGGGAAACGAGCCATTAGGGAAGGGAGGTTTTTTTGTTTTCTTGTTTTTGTTTTTGTCTTTAAGATGTTCCCCTAAAGCCCAGCCTCCCAGAAGGACAGCTGCGCCACTCCCCTCCCCGAGACTCCGCTGCCTTTTCTGCCTGATTCACAAAATGTACCGTCTCGGCCTATTCTGGGGCTCCTGCCCCCACGTGCAGTCCCACAGGAGAAGCCGAGGCCCCAGGACTCTTGCCCTTGGTGGGCGTGAGGCTTCCTCAGCTCTGACTGGCCCCAGGCCTTGGATGCAGGGAAGTGTCTGTGCTGAGGGGGCATTTCCTTTTGAAAAGGAGCCTCTCAAAGCTTGTTTGTGTTACTATTTTTGTATTTTTTAAAATGTGTGAAGGAAAGGAATCTGGCAAAAGGTAGAAGATGGAGGAGGAAGAAAATCCTGGGGCCACGGAAGAGGGAGGAGAGAGGGGAGCTGTTGAAATGACACTGTGGCCCAGGTAGGGTCCCCGTGTCCTCTGACTTTATCTGGGTTCAGGGGGCAATGCCTCCAGTTTGCCTCGGTTATTTCAGCGGCAGTGTTCCGGAGGGCTGGCGAGCCCCACGCGGAACCGTGACAGGTGTGGAAGCTAATGTCAGCGGCTCCCTTCAGCGACTTCTGGCCGGCCGCGAAAGCCTCTTAAGATCATCAACTCCGGTATTTTCAAAAATGCTTCTGCAGCCGAAGGTGACTTTATAGCTTATCACCTGGTGACAGTGCCTCTCGCACTGAAAGTGTTACTGGAAGATAAGCATTCACTCCTCCTTGCAGAGGTTCAATATTTTTTTAACAAGCTGCAATGGATGAGGCTTTGAAAATATCAACCATCTCTTTTCCTAAGTCAGATCAGTCATGATTATATGAACAGTTTCAGAAACTGTGTAATGTAAACAAACTGTGCAACTGAGCTGTGCCGTAACCTCATGTGGCCTTTCTGAATGTTTTGGAATCATGGCTCACACAGGAGAGGGAGATATTTGGCACCTAGAATAAAGCAAAGAGGATTTCGGAGAGGTTTACTTGGCCCAGTTTAAAAATCATTACTTTATAATATTATGATTATGATAAAAACAAAGTATTCAGGAAAACGGTAAATATTGAATTTTATAACATTTCCAGGTACGTCTTTGAAATTTTACGATAAATCCGAATTTGTTTCTCTTTTTATAAAAATTTTATTTATAATTTTTAGAGAGGGGAAGGGAAGGAGAACGAGAGGGAGAGAAACATCAGTTGCCTCTCCCATGCCCCCAACAGGGGACCTGGCCTGCAACCCGGGCATGTCCCCTGGCTGGGAATCGAACTGGAGACCCTTCAGCTTGCAGGCCGGCACTCAGTCTACTGAGCCACATCAGCCAGGGCAAGCTTGTTTCTTTATATCAGTGAATTACTTAAACTCACTGGTAGAGAAAAAGCTTCAGTTCGCTGAAAATAGTGTTGAATGCACTGTGCAATTATTGCATTTAAGACACGAAGCGGAACACACAACCATGGTTCTTTGCGTTTCAGGACATCGCAGAATCGGCCTTGTGGACAGCGAGGTTCAGAACGTCTCCCCGCCTACACTGGCTAGACCTGGGTCTGGGGTCCACACAGCCTTGCTGTCCACCAAGACTGACTGCCTTCAACACCCCTCTGGGAAACCAGCTTCTCAGAGAAAGAAGGAATTCTACCCTTGCACAAACTTCCAGAGAATGGAAAAAGGAACAGAAAACGTCTCCAACTCATTTTGTGTGGCCAAAATACCTCTGAAACAAAACCTGAAAAGGGTATAGCAAGAAGGAGAAACTGCTGGCCAATTCCATTTATGAAGAGTAATGCAAATATTATAAACAAATATTAGGGCATTGAAACTAGCAATATAAATAAAGAAGAAATGTAACAGCCCTGGCTGGTGTAGCCCAGTGGATTAAGCGCGGGCCTGCGAAGCACACGATCGCGGTTCGATTCCCAGTCAGGGCACATGCCCGGGTTGCCGGTCGGTTCCCTGCAGGCCAGTTCCCAGCAGGGGATGCACAAAAGGCAACCATACTCTCCCTCTTCCCCTCTAAAGATAAATAAATAAAATCTTTAAAGAAGAAATGTAACAAGGCCAAATGGGATGTATCCTAGGGATAAATTGATCAATGTAACTCCATGCAGTAAAAGAATTTCAAAAATCTTATCTCAACAGATATAGAACAATTTTTTTATTAAAATTCAATCTTCATTCATGTTTTTTAAAAAAGCTACTTTTATTCACTGGTAATGATCTTGCCATCTGCCTCCAGGTCCATCCTCTACGTCAGTCTGTCTGGCAACAATTAAACGGCAGCGGTACCATGTCCGTCCTCATTAATTCGTCTGGAACTCGCAATGAGTGCGGAAACCTACCAGTGCCGGGTGGGGAAGCATTTTCTCCCGCAGGGCCGCGTCCTGACTCACACAAGTTCTAGCCAGTCACCGAGTTCTGAGCAGGCGCTGGGTGCCGAAACATCTTTATCTCCTTAAAATGCCACAAGCACAGGATCTAGGAATTCTGCGGTAGGACGCTATTTTAATTTGTATGTACAGTCCTGCGGACTAGCAGTCCCACAATCCTTCCCAATACCCAAAAGGTCACTGTTGACACATGGGGAGAGAGGACAGAGACTGGGATACTTCGGGCCACACCACTTGAGGTGCCCCCTCCTCCAGGCAGCGCCTCTGGGTTCCCCGTCCCAGAATCCCCCAGCAGTTGGGGAGCTGATCCCCAGGAGGCAGAAGGACTGAGCACCCCCAGGAGCGGTGGTTCTGGGCTCAGCCCTGAGTGTTTGGCCCTCTGCCTTCGGGCCACTGCGCAGATCAATGACCCAGGACAATCAGGGGACCGAATGCGGCCTCTGCGGGCCCCAGGCCTCTTACTAGGACCTGGTTCCCGAACCCCCAGGGCCCAGCCTTGAGAAAGCTGCTCCACTCTCCCGTGGGCAGGGATCACCTGCCCAGGGCTCATGAAGGAGATTCGCGATTCGGGTTCAGCGGGCCTGGGTCCTGCACTTCTGAGAAGCCCCCGGGTGATGCCCACACTCGCCTGAGAGGAGCCGGGCACTCCACACCCCCGCTGACACGGCCCCACTGGGAGCCACAGGCGGGAAGGAGAGGGGCCTCTCCAGTTTTCCACGGACCAGCCAGGACGTCCCGTGGGCGTGGACGGCACAGCAGCCTGACTGGATCCCGCTGAGGTGGAGAGGAGAGGTCTTTCCCTGGGACGTGTGACCAGAGGCTTTCTCCAAGACTTCGGTGCCTGATGGCAGGCGGAGCGCGGCTGCCAGTTTCTGAGGGGACTCGGGTGTGAGGATGACGTTGGAGACAGAGTGTCACTGTAGGCAGTGGAAGCAATTTTTAAACCTCAGAGAAGACATTTGATGTTCCATGATCTCTAGATCTCAGGAGTGACTGACAATAAATACACTTGACGAATTGTCACTACCTCCTACCCCAACCATGCTTTAAGCATTTTTCTGTATTTTCTAGAACACCTTTTCACAAACCTGAACACAGTAAAAAGGAAGGAGATCAAGAGAGTCTACCTTTTTGCATCCAATGATCCGAAAGCAGAGGAGTAAAATTTGTTTCTGCAAATGCCTTCGAGGGTAAATCAAAACCATCAGTCTTAAGAGGGGTCCCTCTTCTCCTGTTCCCCCCTTTACTGCACCTGTCCAGCTTTCTCACTCAAACTCAATAGGACAGATGGGGAGGGCTGGGAATCTCAGTTTCCCTTCACAAAGGACCCCCTTCACCTCCAAGAGGCAGTGAGAACTGCCTGGTGAAATCCTGAAAGCCTTGGGAAGGACTGTAGCCGAGGGAGAGACTGGCGCTGGGCATGTGGTGAGTGAGAAAAAGAAAAGAGAGAATAAAGTCTCGCTCTCCGACACATGTAGAAACTAGACATCCCTAGATATAATTTGTAGGTTTGGTTTAAAATTATCACTCAAAAATTGTTCTATAATTATGTAAAATAATTTTCACAAATAGAAACCAAAGGGAGTGAAAAAATCCTAAATGAGTCCTAACCACACAAAGAGGAAGTAGTTCAAGTGATTTAAAGAACTGCCACTTCAGTATTTGTGTTTAGTGGGCTAGACCTAAGTTTTTAATGCTCAAAATTATAATGACCGTGAAAATCTTGCTGCGGGTGTTAGGACTGTCATTCTGACACGGCTGAGTGTGCCCTGGGAGACCAGAGAAGCCATTGCCTGGGACCGTGGAGTGGGAAGGCATTGCGTGGAGGGAACGGAGTGCAAACTTCCTTGTCTCCTGCGCAGGAACCTTCCTTCTCCCTGGGGGACAGGTCTCTCTGTGTTCCCTGTTTTCTCTTTCTTTTTTTTTTCAAACGTATTTGTTGAGATGTAATACATAATGATTTGGTATACTTTATACACTGTGAAATAATTACCACAACAAATTAATTAATATAGTCATCATTTCCTCTGCGTCAGAAACTCCTAAGATCTACTCTCCATGCTTCCCATTCTGTGTTAGGTTAAAACTTCGTTTGTGTGTGTGTTTGTTTTATTTTTTATCTTTAAGTGCATTTTATTGCCTATGCTATTACAGTTTTCCCAATTTCCCCCCTTTATCCCTCTCTGCCCTGCACCCCACAACCCTTTAGCATCCCCCCCTCAGTTCGTGTCCCTGGGTTATACATGTAAGTTCTTTGAGTTCTCTGCTTCCTATACCATTGTCGATCTCTCCCCATCTCTTTATGCCGACCAATTATGCTTCTTCTCTGTACCTTTCCAACCTGTTCCTTTCTTCCCCCCTCCCAACTGAAATCTCTCCAGGTGATCTCCATTTCTCTGATTCTGTTCCTGTTCTATTGTTTACTTAGTTTTCATTTTCATTGTTTTTCTTTTCTTTTGGGTTCATTTGTTCATAGTTGTGAGTTTGTTGTCCTTTTACTGTTCACATTTTTTATCTTTCCCTTAGGTAAGTCCCTTTAACATTTCATATAATAAGGTCTTGGAGATGGTGAACTCCTTTAACTTGACCTTATCTTTATCTGCCCTTCCATTCAGAAGTGCCCATAAGGCTATCAGCTGATTTCTCCAAACAAATCTTGGAGACAGAAAGGGGCTGGAAAGAAGTATTTAAAGTCATGGAAGGCAAGAAACTACATCCAACATACTCTACCCAGCAAAGCTTTCATGTAGAATGTTTGTTTATTTTTAGAGAGAGGGGGAAAGCAGGGAGAAAGAGAGGGAGAGAAACACTGATTATGACAGAGAAGCATCATTGCCCATGGGCTGCCTCTCCAGCCTCCCCAACCAGGGACTCAGCCCAGACCTGTGCCCTGGGCAGGAATGGGACTGGTGGCTTTGGCCTTGCAGGACTGGGCGCAGGTCACAGAACCACGCCAGTCAGGGCTGAGCTTTGCTCCTTTAGAAACTATAAGCTGCTTGCAGTATTTAATGTGTCTTTAGTGTCTTATCATTAGCAAATAACGCTGTGCTGTTGGGTCGCTAGTCTTATTTTAAGCAAACTTCAATGTGAAATGCAACTAATTCTTTTATCTACATGTCAGGGCTTAGCCTGGAAGGCAAAAGGAGAGAGCAAAGAACTTGCACTTCCCGTTAACTGAGGTGTTTGCTCTACTGCACAACATCCAAACCAGTCAGTTAATGGGATGCCTTTTACTTTGAGGGCAGAGGGTAAAATTTCACTGGAAAACATTCTCCCATACCTAGAAAATGGATAAAGAGAAATGGTGCTACACTGTTACTGACCCAATGCGGGTGGTTTGATTAGAATATTTAAAACCAAAATGCCACCCGCACCCAGCACCCCACCCTGCCTCGGACGCACTGAGGCCCTGGGATCGCGGGAATCCAGGTCCGCGCACTCCCCCTGCGCCACCACCTGGCGCAGGAGGGAGAGGGGAGCCCGGGGTCCGCAGGAGGCCCCGCGCTGAGGGCAGCGTGGGCACCGGTCTGAAGGGGCGATGGGCCTGGCAGAGGGAGCGCAGGAGCCGCGGTGGGAGTCTCCCCGGGGGCCCCAGGCCCGGTCCCTCCTCCGTGTCCTTAACAATCCGCTGTGTGGAGGCGGCCTGCAAGGAGCATGGCTGGGGTTTCTGCCGGCTCAGCGCTCTGGGGAGAGCTGTTCCCACATGGGGACCCCACTCCCCGCCCTCGCGCCTGGGGTCTTTCGCGCTTGCAGCCCTGGCAAAAGGGGCTTCGCTTGTCCTTGGGTAGTAGCCCCTGTCCTGACGCCCGACGAAAGTCAGTATCTCTGGCCACGCTCCTTTTGTGAATGATCGAGCAGCATTCAGGGCAGTCAGGGCGAAAGGATGATTAAACGGCGGTCAAACGAGGTCATTGAAGATGCTGTATATCTCCACTTGATACCATTTTAGTGTCCTGTACATGCAACGATGTAAAAATCAACCTACAGTTTAGTGATTCGTTAAATCCACCAAGATACTTTTAGAAATGAGTGATTGTCCTTACTTCACAGATTTTTTTTCAAAATGTGGCTTAGTAAGGTTAAATGATACAAGGTTAAATGATATTTAGGAAAGGGTGAAAACAGAACTGGGACCCACACTATTCAAACATCTGATACCTGAAGTGCTTCCCTCACCAACACCCCACCCCACCCTCCTTGTTATTTTCAGGAATCCAAAACAGAGAAGGAAACCAGGAAGCCGAGAGTCCAAGTCAAGACTGGAGAGGTGGCCAATGATTTTGGCTGCCACCTCCTGGCCAACTCTCCTCCACACAGAAACCTTCTCCACAGAGGCCCGACTTCCATCTCAGCTCAGGCACCCCCTGCGCTCTGTCTGGGGTGATGATTCAAGCCCTCCCATGGGCAGGGGTCCTGTGAACATCAGACGCCACATTACAGAAGGAAACAGGTCTCTGGCTTTTCATAACTAGTAACCCCATAGGTCGCCTTTCTTCTCTTTCACCTTCATCCAATTAATTTCTAACACCACTCCAGTTTTATGTAACTGCATCCCAGATGATTAAACTTCCAACTTCAAGTCATCAGGTCAGCCTTCTGAAGCAATTATTCTCAAAGAGTGACGTCACCACCCTGCCTGATGCCCCACCTGGTGCCCAGCCTGGGGCTGACTGCACAGGAGCCCAACAGGACAGCTTCCACCCTGAGCCGCTGCTCAGCCCTCTGATCCTCTCTCAGCCCAAACTCGCCATTGCTCCTGACCTAGAGGCTCAAGTCATGGACCAGTTTTTTGGCACCTGTATGGAGCAGCCTTGGGATTCTGCAGATGGAAAACTCAAAAGCTGTCAAGAAGAAATATTAAAATTTTTCTTGTACATTTTTGCCTTCTCATTCGTAAAAATCATGAGTTTGCAATCTCAAATATGCATTCTCAAACTACCTTGAAAACAGAAAGAAAATCATTAAATACCAAATATTTTGTGAAGAATGTCTAGATTCATTCTTTCATGTAAAAGACACACGAGACTGCAATAAGCTAAGAACAGGAAATTGAATGTGATTCCACTGTTGTATTTCTCTTTCCTAGTTTTTTAGCAAAAACACTAGAACATTCTCAATAGTTTAAGTAGGGATTTCATTGCCGGATAAGACAGAGAACATTTCAAACGTGATGAAAAGGTGAATACAGGTTTTAATTCAGGGAACAGCTCTCAGAAGCACACTGCAGAAATGATCAGCACGAGAGACACTGGCGGGATCAGAAAGAAACTGAATCAGGCCGCTCCCCCCACAGCCGCTGTCTTCAGAACCACAGAGGCCCTGGCCAGCGATAGGACACTGGGTCGTTGCATCTGTCTGCAGGCCATGGGAGTAACCCTCAAGCACTGTTATGGGGGGGATGCTTCACTCTCCTAAGGAACAGTTTGCTCTGACTGCCAAAGCTCAGGGTGTCAAGCATCACCCCGCAAAGAAAAGTTGGGTCACCAGTTGGATTCTCGGTCAGGGCATGTGCCTGAATCGCTGACCAGGTCCCTGGCTGGGCGAGGCACATGAGAGAGGCAACCAACTGATGTTTCTCTCACATATTGGTGTTTCTCTCTTCTATTTCCTCCCTCCCTTCACCTCTCTCTAAAGATAAATAACATTGTTTTTAAAAAGGGACAACCTGGCCAAGGTCAGCATATTTCAGTTTCTACATTTCCTGTGGCCCAATACAGCTCAGGGGCACCTGTTCCAGAGCAAGTCCCTCACAGCTGCCCCCTGGGGGCTCAGTTCACTGGAGTGTCGCCCTGGACACCAACAGGTTGCAGGTTCTAACCAGGGGCAGGGCACGACCTATGGTGGGTCCCATCCAGGTTGGGTTGTACCAAGCCAGCCGCCCAACATTTCTCTCTTTCTCTCTCGCTCATCAATCTTCCTGTGAGAAAAGAAAGGGAGGAAATTCTCACCAGTCCACTCGGGAATGTCCTACGTGGTGCTGGCGACCCAGTAGCAACCTGGGCGCCCACTGAGGACAGCACACGGTGCAGTGCAGCAGGGGACGCCTCAGAGCCCAACACGCCAGACTGGGAGGCAGCAGGTCACAGTTCCATGGACAGACCCTTCAAATCTGCACGTCGGAGGGAAGTAATAAATAAAACGAGAAATACAACCTGCTACTTTTCTCATGAACAAAAAACGTAAACACAAAAGAATAAATCATATGATTAAAACAGACAGAAGATACACATGTAAACAAATTACAAATGGGAAGCGTTTGCAGTGGGAAGGGAAAGCAAATAAAAGAAAGAAATCACAATAAAGTGCACATACTTACATTTAAAAGACAGGGAGAAGCAGAGAAAGAAAACACTATGAACCCTGGTTGGGCAACTCAGCGGAGCACAGCATAGGCTGATACACACGAGGCTGTAGGTTGTGACTCCCCGTCAGGGCACATGCAAGAATCGACAAGTGAGGGCGCCAGTAAGTGGGACGACGGAGTGACCCCTCTCTCTCCCTGTGTCTCCCTCCTGCCTCCCTCTGCCTCTTCTCTCTCTAAAGTCAACCAATAAAAGTTATGTAGAAAAGAAACATTTGAAAATGTGTTTCCCCTTATTCACCTTTTACATTTGTAGGTCTTGGGAATTTTATATATCCCTTTAATTCGGGTCATGGAGTTCGGACAAAAAATTAACAGTTTCAGTTCTAAGTCGCCATGTGACTCTCCCCTTCCCTGCTTACTTCTCCTCTCCTCCTCTTCTCTCTCCCTCATACATACACTGAAGGACACAGGACCGCATGTGGGCACCATGAAGAGGGTTAGTGACCTCGAAGTTCCATAGACATCACTCATGGGAGAAAAGTGAATAAACTTCCTGGAATGAACTCAGAGGGAAGAGGATTCCACAGGCTGCTGGCCAATGACCACAGAGTCGGGAGTATGATTTCTTACTCCCACTGAAGTTCCAAACTCCTTCGAACTTGCTCTTCTACTTCACACTTTGGTTCCCAAACTACGATACTGCTCTGACCTCACTATACATATATAATGCTCTTTATTTATTCCAACTTGTATAATTTAAAATGTGAATTTCTACTTTTCATACAAACATAAATGGAATTCGATACAATGTTACCCATTCCAGGGTGGTCACAGATCTCTTTTCTCGCTCGCACTTTCCAGTCTGACACAAATCTTCCACATTCAGAATCCTGAAGCACATCTGCCCGAGTATTTTTAAAAGGCCGTCCCAGCTGGTGTGGCTCAGTGGATTGAGCGCTGGCCTGCAAACCAAAGGATCCACAGTTCATTTCCCAGTCAGGGCACACATGCCTGCATTGCAGGTCACGTTCCCAGTAGGGGCGTTGGAGAGGCAACCACACATTGATGTTTCTTTCCCCCCTTTCTCCTGCTCCCTTCCCCTCTCTCTAGTAATAAATAAATAAAATACATTTTTTTTAAATTGAAGGCTGTGAGGCTCTCTATTTCCCTGTTTCTATGTGGGGATGAAAACCTGGTATACAGACCATTTTGGAATGTTCTTTTTCCTCATAACATCCTGACCGGGTTTTTAATGACCACATAGTGAAATTCTTTCACCAATGAAGTGTACGCCTTCAGGAGGACTGTAAACAATCCTATTCTGTTATTGCACATAGCTCTGTTTCTACGATTCGGCTCAAATGACATCCTTCCTGTGCAATTTTTTTATTATTATTAAAAGCCTTCCACAGATGCTTCTTGCAAGGCATCTCCAGAACTAAGGGGTAACACCAGACTTTTGCGAGATGTGCGATTATCTCAAAACCTTCCCGCCCAACGAATTACCCCACATTTCTCCGCTCCCGACCCGGCCTGGTTGTCAGAGGTTACATTGGCACGGACGTTCTGGAGAATTCTGTGGAGCCTCTCTCCGTGTCCGCACAGGACACAGAAGCCTGTGGGCTCAGTTCCTCAGTCCAGCGGCAAGCTTGAGCAAGCTCTGCCCGCACGGAGTCTCCGTCTTGCATTCAGGTCGCGTCTCCCAGACGCCCGAGGAGCAGACGCCCGAGGGAAAACCTGAGTGGCCTCTCCAAACGCGCGGAGTCCTCCTCTCGGCGCTGGAAACTGTCTAGCAACTGGACCCTCCCCCCATCGGTCTCCTTGATCCAATCATCAGATCCCCCGGGGGTCCTAGAGGGCTGAAAGTCCCTCCCACACTCCTAAAGGGCTGGGAATCAATTTGCAATGCAAATGAGCGAAATTCCTTCAGGGTAATCTCTTTTGCGCCGGCCTCTACCCCCGCCCACCCCCACCCCCCACCTCCCGCAGTGTAAGGCGCAGTCTGTACCTGCCGGAATCATTCGCCTCTTCTTCTGGATACGCTGCTCCTCTCCTCCCCGCTCTGCAGACTGAAGTCATGGAACCCCGTCCGCCCGCCTGGGAGTTCCAGCCGTGGATGTGGGGGCGTCCAGGAGCCATCATGCCTCCGGGCCTGAACCGAGAGGAGCCTGGGCCTGGGCCATGGACAACTTCCCCCGCGCTCTGCCGCCCCTCCTGCGCATCACGTCCCGCGATCGGAGAACGCAGCCGCGGTGCCCACGCGCTCCTGCGCCGCGCTGGAACCTGGCTTGTGGGTGTTCCCGGAGCCGAGGGTGGCCAGACACCTTGTGGAGACCCGCGCGACCTCGTCCCGCAGACACCTCCAGGAGATGACAGCGCCAGAAGTGAAGGAAACGCAGATGCTCCTGGTGCCTCGCTGAGCCCAGGCCCGCCCCGCAAGAGGATGAAAACCCAGTCTTAACCCGGGATGAACCCCGACAGAAGGCCACCCACCAGGCTCCACGGAGGGGCAGACCACGCACACCGCGCAAGGAGCCCACGCAGCCCAGGAGGGGTCCTTGCACCAACCTGCGGAGCAGCCCTGGTCGCTCCTTTATCTCCTGAGGAAGCATTATGTTGTCTGTGGGTTTTCACGCACAACTTCCCTGTGTCAGTGGAATCAATAAAATGCCAGGAAACTGGGCTTTGGCATCTACTTCTCCTTGTCTGTGTTCCCTTCTTGACTAGTGTAGGGGGATGAACGCACTGAACCCTTTTCCTCTCCTCCCCTGGGCAACTGATAACTCACCAGGGGTATCAGGATTTCTGGAGGCAGCGGGGGTCCGGGACAGGGAGGGGCCAGGGCTGGGGGTGGACTGGAAGACCCTGAGGGAAGTCCTGGGTGTCATTCAGGGGGTGGGGGGGATTGGGATCACGCCCGGGGGACGCGGGGTTCTCGGAGTGTGGCTCCCCAGGGTCTGAGCGCAGAGAGCACACTTAAGTAAATGTTCCTTTAACGTTTGAAGGGTCCATTAGCGGGATGGAAGAGGGGTGCTGATCAAGGCCAAGGGGCCAAGGGGAAGACCTTGCCTCCGTGCCATCTGACTGGTTCCCCAGAAGCAGCCCAGGTCACACTCTCCCTGGCAGCTACAGAAGGCTGCCCTGAGGGGCTGGACAGTGCCAGGACCCAGGCGGTGCAGTGGAAGGGGGCGGGGCCAGGATGAAAGAACCGCACTCTCCGAGCCTGGAATGTGTGCCCTGAGGCTGAGATTCCAGACCTGGCCTGGTGACTGACAACCCCTGTTCCAACCCGCTGCCCAGTCCAAGATGCCGCCCATCCATAACCTGGGGAGTGAGTTACAGTCCACTCTGGATGAGCCCTGGGAGGGGGTGCTGGGTGACTAGAATTCCCATGTCACTGCCTGGAGGGTTTCCAAAGCACAGCAACCAGACCGACACCCTCCAGGGAGTCCTCTGTGCACCTGGGCAACACACAGCTAGACCCAGAGTCCTCAGGGCAGGGACCTTTGGGGCAGCTGGTTCTCCAGTTCCAGTCACTAGGAGAGGTGGCTGAGACCTCTGCATCTGCTTGGAGTGGACGGGCTCCTGTCTGACCTCCCTGTTGGGGGCACAAGAGGCCATTGGCCATCTGACACTCAGAAACTGAGAGAATTCAGCTTGGTGATCTTCGCTGCACCTTCTTCACAAAGGTTCTCCAGGAGAACCTCTCCCGGTTCCCACTGGTCTTCCTTTGAACACACAGTGTGGTTTCGTAAAGACTCTATATTTGCTCCATAATGATGGAAGAAGTTCTGTGTCTGTTGTCCCTTATACCAATTTTGTCATCTTTTCAATAAAAGTGTGCATAAATGCCAATGAGTTTTTGTGTCAGTGTGAGTGTGGGCTGGGAGGGAAGGGAATGGACGTGTCTCGGGAAGGGTGTGAGTCGAGCTGCTGTGCAGCTGGATGTGGGTGTCAGCTGGGTTTGGGCGGCAGGAGAAACCAGAGATGGCCTTCAGGCAGGGCAGTTAGTGATGGAACCCAGTCATTCAGCAGAACACTGCCACCTGCAGGCCGGCCAGTCTGCCTTAGAGCTGGCAGGTAGGGCAGCGGGGCAGAGGGTGGATTAGGAAAACACAACTGAGAGAGAGCGTCTCCCCGCAGGCCTGTGATAAGCTTTCCCCAGCGCTACCTGAGGGCCCTCCAAGCATCTTCAGGGTGCTCTGCCATGTCCACCAGCGCTCACTGGACAGGCCTCTCCACCAGGGAGTACATTTCAGCTCCTTGTTCACTGTCACCTGATCTTACAGGAAGTCCAAGGAAGAGCTGCCTTTGGTTCAAGGGGATCCACTTTGGGAAGGGGGTGATTCCGGGCACAATGGTGCCCCACACACGGTGACACCTGCCACCGGGCCTGGGAGACCTGGCACTGAAGCCCTGGCCCCTGCCATGGTATCTCGGTTGGAATGTTTCCTGGCTCTGCCTTTCAGAAGTTGGTAGATCACGCCAGCCTCATCGTCATGATGAAGAAGACAGAGTGCAATGATCCTATGGACCACATCAGTGTCTTTCACGAACGCCGTTTACCAGGCTCAAACCAGGCTCAATGGGAACTCAGAACAGATCACCATGACTTTCTTCTAGACAGACTGGGGGACAAGATTTTCTGCACAACTCGCTCTGAGGTCCTTGAAAGCTCATGCTCTTCTCCCTGTAACATGTTCCCAAACCCTCTCTCTTATCTCTGTCCTAAGAGGCCCCAGCACCCGTACATCCTCACCTGTGCCACGATCCTCTGTGCCACCTGCAGTGACCTGCGGATGCGGGACATCAGCTCTGGCCTTTCCATGGCAAACTGCAAAAGCGTTGTTCCCGCCCGCCTGCTAGACCACAGGGATGACTGTCTGTCTTGTTATTTCAGTCAACTCCATGCCATGCAGCTAAGGCTTGCAGGCTGGATCCCTGGTCGGGGCACAGAGCGAGGCTGGGTGTTCCGTCCCGGTCCTGAAGCACATGGAAGGCCACTGACCCATGCTTCTCTGTCACATCAGTGATTCTCCCTCTCTTCCCCAGACTGCCCCTGACTTTCTCACCCAGGAAAGCCCATCTCTGCCCACACACGTTCTTGTTCCCTCTGCTAACAAATCTACATTCTGTCCTGCTACCGCCATCCCTACCAATAGAACAATGTCTCTTGCTGGGACAGCTAAATACAGAGATGGAGGACTCCAAAATCCATCTACATTGATTTCGCCTCAATTTGAGTGGTCAATTGCACAACCTATAAACTTTCTCGCTGTCTTCCCTTCCCGAAACCATCCCATTTCTAGTCTCAAGAACACCTTCCCCTGAAGATTCTGTCTGGGCTCACGCCCGACATCGAAGGGTGAGCTTGCCCCACACTGGCACTGGAGGTCACTGGAACGTCCCTCTTCTTGATGCTCTGAAAACTTGTTTGTCAATGACATTTTAAACTACAGATGCGACATTGCAATGGGCATACCATTTCCATTGAAAAGTAAAAGGGAAAACAACAAAAGGTGTGGACCGCTTATAAGTTAAAGAGGTTTTAGATTGTCCAGCCCCAGAGGGTAGAACTTGTGTGAAGCCAGGTGGTCCCCATTGTGTGGGTGACAGAGACTGACCACCTGTGGTCTGACTACGCTGCTGCTTCTCACTGCAGGGCCTTCTCTCCAGGGGTATCTACCGCAGCGGCCACCTGGCCCAACTTCCCCCTGGTGCAAATGATGAACCCTGGGGTTCAAATGTGCCCTGGAAAGGTCCCACACCACAATGCTGAGCACCAAAGGGAGCCCAGCTGTTGCACCCATGTCTGTCCCACAACCCAACCTATCCAGCAGGGCCTTCTGGCGTGAATATCCTCATCACATGCCCCGAGTCAGAGGGAAAGGTTGCACGTTGCTTGTGTGAGCCCCTTGGACTCCCCACTGCGGGCTTCCTTGATCAGAGCTTCCAACCCTCTGCCTCTTGTGTCATCCGATACTTTCATCCTTTTATTATTATTTTTTAGGTTTTGTTCAGATATTGCTTTCTCTATTTTCTGTTTTGTATTGTCATCTTTACCCCTACCATTATCTTTCCCTAAACTCACAAAAAAAGACTGGTGTGGACACCAGACGTCCCAAACATTGAAAGTGTTCTTTCCAGGTGTTCATCCAACCACCACAGGGGACAAGAGTGGGCAGTGTCCTCACAGTGAGTCACTCTCCCCAGAAAGCGTGAGCTCTGCCAAGCAGGCGCCAGGGCTGCTCTGCACGGGGAGCGCCCATCACAGCACCTTGGTCATGGAGGGGAGGGAAGCATGCTTGCTGCCCTGACCAGTGTGGCTCAGTGGGTTGGACGTTGTCCCGCAGAGGGAAGGTCGCTGGTTCGGTTCCAGTCAAGGCACTTGTCTAGGCTGCAGTCCCACTGGGCACGTGAGAGGCGATGCCTCCGTGCTGCTCTCTCGTGTCTGTTCCTGTCCTTCCCCGCCTCCCTCTCTTCCCCTCTCACACACACACACACACACACACACAGGAAATCATGCTTGAAAACTCTTGGAATTACTGGACTTTCTTACACTGAAGATTCCTGTGTGACCACTGAAACCGGACTGGACGGCCCTGGCACGGTGCCCACAGACTGTCTGGGTGTGTGAAGAGCATGTCAGAAAGCAGAACTGCACTGTGGCTTTCACTCAGGAAGGGAGTCAATTCACGAAGAGGAAACACACTCGAGAGAAAATTCTGCCTTTGTTACTCATTGATCTTACCTTTCTATCCATGATCATAGGACTACCTTTGAAATGAAGATGATAATCAATGGAATCATGTTTGTAATTACAATTTACATTCCCTAAGGAAATATCTGATTACTTGGCCTTTTGTTCCAATGTCATCATAAAAGCTACCTCATCAGATGTTGTGTTTCAGCTCTAACCCTCGGGTCAAAATAGAGGGACAGCAGAGACGAGGTAACGAGCTGAGTGTCACCTGTGTGCCAATGATGGACCACACTTGTGCCCAAACAGTTGGCATCTGGACCCCAGGACTGGAATCCCTCCCCAGCACACATGCCGACTGAAATCCCGAAGACACTGCACATGGAAACCAGAAGGCGGAAAAGCAGCCTGTGAGCCTGCCCCCTGTCCCTGAGCAGCAGGGCGGCTCCCTGTGAAGATGGCCTCTCCTGCCTCTGGCCATCGGGCTGAATGCCCATGGCAGGTGCCAAGCAGAAGGGCTGTGAGGGGCCATGAACACAAGGCCACCTGGAAGTGTCAGGCACAAAGCATGTTTCTTTGACAGAAGATAACCTTCCCAAACGCACGTCTGGACCCATCCCCTCCAACGGGGGATTCTTTTAAAACATAGAAACAATCTTTCATCCTGTCAACAAACAAAGTCAAATCCAATTGGGATAACTCCATCCAGGATGATTGGATTTCCCTTAATCTCCTTAGGTCCTGTCTTCTAAAGCCATTTGTACCACCAGAAGCCGTCCCCACCCAGGCTTAATCCCATCTGGCAGGAGGATATAAGAACCCAGGACTGAGGTGTTCCAGGAAGGGTCAGCTGGAAACCTCGCTGCTGTCATGGCCGGGTCCCAGGGGCACAGCCTTCCCCTCTGTGTGCGCCAGGCCTGGGATTCCCCTGGACAAGTCGCTGGATCAAGAACCGTTTCTGGTCTGGAGCCTGGAGGAGGAGGAAGGCAAGCCCTGGCCACTCCCTCTCTACCCTGAACTGGACCACCTCACCTGGGGCGACCAGGTTGTGGACCAGGAAGTGCATTGGAGTCCCTGCGGGCTCCTGCAGCTGTTCTGCCCGCGACACGGACCCAGGGGAGAGAGCACCTGCAGGCGGGACGCTGGGCAGCCTGATCCGGACCTCACACCCGAGATGGAGGAGTCAGAGATGCCCCCAGCAGTGGAGGCTGCTGCCGAGACCCCAGACCTCACAGCCGAGATGGAGGGAAGCGAAGTGGAGGCTGCTGCCGAGACCCCAGACCTCACAGCCGAGATGGAGGAGTCAGAGATGCCCCCAGCAGTGGAGGCTGCTGCCGAGACCCCAGACCTCACAGCCGAGATGGAGGAGTCAGAGATGCCCCCAGTGGTGAAGGCCGCCGCCCGGATCCCGGACGACGACTGCCCTGAAGACTCTCTTGGCCTGTCCCCTGGCAGCTGGGACAGACACCTGGAACCAGAGACTTCTGAGGATCCAACCCTTCCCCTGACGTCCTGGAGCTGCTGGCTGCCGGTCTGCCCAACAGTCGTCAGGGGCCTGGAGGACAACGGGCTGCCTCTGCTGCCTTTTGGTCCCTGCTGGTCCTTCGACTTCTCCTGAGACCTCCCTGGGACTGACCTCTGCCTCAGACAGATGTTCTTCTAATAACGCTTCTCAGTTTCTTAGTCTTGTAAGATGTTTATCTTCACGGACATTTGTGAGATTTTCTTTAGCATACCTAATAAATTCCACAAAAATTCCAACATCTTTCTCCTGTGTGTCCCTGCTTATGTTGTTAGTGGCAGGCCAGTCAAGGGTCCTCCTAAGTGACCTGACTTTGGCTGCTGGGAGGCGCTGGGGTGTCCTGTTCACACCAGGTGCCGGGTCCGGAGGCTCGTGGCTGTTCACACTGGGACTGGCTTTCTAGGTGCACAAGACTTGTGCAGAGAGACAGTGTGGGTCCCTCAGGACTCTGCTTACCCACAATGCTTCTGTTCCCTGACCTATTCCCTGTCCAGTCCATCTCAGTGGCCTTCCAGTCACCTTCCTGTGACCCTGCTGTAGCCCCTCCAAATGCACCTACAACTACTTGCCTCCTATGGCCCAGAGCCTCTCCCTCCAGAACGCACTTTCCTGAACACAGCCCTCATTCCTAACTCTCCATAAATCTAACTTCCAGCACATACAACCAGGTGGCCTGCTGCAAGCCCACTGGGGTACAGTGGGAAGGTCTTGGGGCCAGGGATGCTACAAAATCAGCCACTAGTCCTTTGTAGTTCGGGCTTTCTGGGTCCAGATTCTGGAGCAGACATGTTACTCTCCCATCCCAACTCCAAACTGCTCACTTATCAAGGCTCGAACTCATTGTTGATAAAGAACAGAAATTCCACTAGTGAATTTACAGATTTTATTGGCTTTGTAAAACTTTTCACGAATCAGGCAGCACCCAATCCAGCAATGAGAAAGGCACTCCCAGGGTTTGTCCAAAATGAAAGGTTTCCTAGGAAGAGGGTGTCACAGGGGAGGTATTAGCCCAAGGAAAGAAAGGATCATTTGCAGACCAGGATGTCTTCTTTGGAGGGGATGGGGGAGGACAGAAACGTGGTTTCTAGGCAGACCCATCTTCCTGGGTGGAGGGGGCAGAGATGAAGAGGTTCCCTGTGACAGGTTACCTGCCTGGTGCTCACCAGGGAAATCCAAACTGGTGATTAAGATTGGACTTCTCAGAGAGGTTGAAATTGCAGTTAAATGAGGCACTAAGGGGAGGCTCGGTGTCATGGGCTTTCAGCATAAGTGACAGCACTTGGGGCCTGAGGTGTCTCTGTAACATCATCAAGCACAGCTGAACTCTGGTAGCCAGCACATCAGGTTAGAAACTGGCCCTGACGTCATCGGTGTCCAGCAAAGTGCAAATGCTCAGTGAATGTCCGCTATGATGATTCTCATGATCAGCCAACTGCCGCTGTTCCTCTGGGTCAAAGCAACTCACTGAGACTGAACTGCCAGGTGTCTCACAGTTTAGCCTTTCTCCCTCAGGGCCTCCCCTACAATCCCGTGGTCTAGCTTCTGGCTTCCCAGCCAGCCCTCCCTCTCCCTGCTTCCTCCTGGGATTCCAGGTGACACCTCTCTGTAGACCTGAATGCTGGGGCTGGACCCCTGTAAAACTGCTGTCCTGTCAGGGAATGGAAGACAGAATCCTCAATGGAAGACAGAATCCTCATTGGGACGTCATCTCCTTGATAGCACCTGTTTTTTGCACCCAAGGGGATACTTGTGGTTTTACAAAGGGGTTTCCAGGCACCTTAATTTCTTTAAAAGTGGTTATCTTTTATTATTTTTATATCTTTTATGATTATCAGAAGCTGCTCATGTAAAAAATGTAATTTTTCCAATGTCCATGAAATGAGATAGATTTAGTTTTCATAAGAAAGCTTAAATGTTTTGTCATTGGTTGTTTTTTTTCTAGCGTGGTCTATTTCAGTTTAGTTAATTTCAATGTTAACTTTTTATTATTTTATGTGTGAAGATTTAATATGTTGTATTAAAATGTTATCAGTATATTGAAATGTCAACATTTTTCTTCATTTTACAATACCTTTCAATGTATAACATCTTACTTTTTATTTTTAAGTATTTTTATTGATTATGCCATTACAGTTTTCCCAACTTTTCTCCTTTTAACCGCCATCCACCAACCCTCCTCTGCATTGACTCCCCCTTAGTTCATTTCCATGGCTTGTACCTGCATGTTTTTTGAGTCCTCTGTTTCCTATACCTTTTTTTATCCCTCCCCGTCAATTTTATGTCTACTAATTATGCTTCTTTTTCCCTGTACCTTTCCCCCAGTGTTACTCCCTTCCCCCTCCCCACTGAACTCCCTCTCTGTGATGTCCATTTCTCTGGTTCATTCCTATTCTGGCTGTTTGCCTAGCTTTTGTTTTCATTGTTTTTCTTTTCTTTTAGGTTCATTATTTGATAGTTACAGGTTTGTTGTCACTTTATTGTTCATATTTTTTTATGTTCTTTTTCTTAGATAAGTCCCTTTGACGTTTTATATAATAAGGGCTTGGTGACGATGAACTCTTTGAACTTGACCTTATCTGGGAAGCACTTTATCTGCCCTTCCATTCTAAATGAAAGCTTTGCTGGAGAGAGTCATCTTGGATGTAGGTCCTTGTCTTTCATGACTTGGAATAGTTCTTTGCAGCCCCTTCTTGCCTGCCAGGTTTGTTTTGAGAAATCACCTGATAATTTCATGGGAACTCCTCTGTAGGTAACTGTCTCCTTTTCTCTTGCTGCTTTTAGGATTTTTTTTTGTCTTTAATCTTGGGCAATTTAATGATGATGTGTCTTGGTGTGTTCCCTTTGGGTCCAACTTCTTTGGGACTCTCTGGACTTGCTGGGAGTCTATTTCCTTCGCCAGATTGGGGAAATTTTCCTTCATTATTTGTTCAAATAAGTTTCTAATTTCTTGCTGTTGTTCTTCTTCTGGCACCCCTATAATTTCGATATTGGTACATTTGAGGTTGTCCCAGAGAGTCCTCAGCCTCTCTTCATTTTTTTTTTTTATCCTTGCTTCTTTGTTTGGATCCAGTTGGATGTTTTTCTCTTCTTTTTGTTCCAAATCATTGCTTTGAATCGTGGTTTCCTTGCTGTCACTGTTGGTTCCCTGAATATTTTGCTTTGCTTCATTTGGGTATCTTTCCTTTTTTGACCAAGCTCAATCAGTTCTGTGAGCATTTTGATTAGCATCGCTTTAAATTCTCCATCAGAGAGGTTGAGGATCTCCTCCTCAGGCTACTCCTCCCTTAGCTGTCTTTCTGTGGCTTTGCTCTGCTCTTTCATTTGGGCCCTATTTCTTTGTCTTGGCACAGCTGATAGGCTGTGAGGTGGCAGGGCCTTAGGTATTCACCCTGGGGAGGCAGCCTTGCCTGCTGCGGGGGCTGCTGGGCTCTGTGGGGGAGGGTCCGGACGGGGAACAGTACAGTTGCCTGCTAGTCTCTAGTGCACTTTCCAACCAACTGGAACCCTGGTGTCAGACTGGGACAAACTCCCACCAAGGCAACCCCAGCCATAGCCCACTGCCACCTCTCAGTCCCCTTAAGTCAGCCCCTCCCTGGCAGCCCTTCCAGCTCCGGCCCTCAAAGCTGCCCTGTCCTTGGGGTTTTTCTGAGTTGGCCTGTGTGGTCTGCTCCCTTACTGGTCTGGTTGTTCTGCCTGATTTTTCCTTTAATTCCTTGCTTCTCGGAGTTCCACGCAGTTTGAGTTTCTGGCACTTTGGGTTGTTTATTGATTTTAGAGTGGTTGTTACCTTCTTTTGGTTGGCAAGGAAGCGAAGGGTTCCTACCTACGCCTCCCTCTTGGCCAGAACAATGTATAACTGAAAACAGAGTTAATCCACACTAGCAACGTCACCGTCAAAAGACCCATACACCAACTAAAACACCAAAAAAGGACCATAGTGCACAGAACAGTCAGTGGGTCAGAACGGCTTCGCGGGACCCACTACCAAACATCACTGGGAACTAACCGTGCGGATGGCATCAAGCAGCCAGGCACCCAGGAGGCAAAGGAACCACAGGTCTCCCTGCAGACTGCACTCAGCCATGGCCTCCGGGGCTGGGAGGCCACAGAGATGCTGCTGGAGAGAATCCTGAGAAACCAGCCACCCTGCCCCCGGGCTTGCTGAGGCAGCCGGCCCACAGTCACAGTGCTGACCTCACAGGTCAGTGGGTATATTTTCACAGAGAGGGGTCACTCAATTCTGTCTGCACCATAATGAAACTTTATCATATAACGTAATAGTAATTCCAAATCCTTTATCATCTCTGCATTATTTTCCTGTCTGGTCTCAGGGAGACAGGGTGGAGCCCTGAGCACCCCTTCCCTTGACTGAGGAAGTGCTTGCAGCTGGTTACAGGGCAGAGTCAGCGCCCCTCCCCCACCGGCTGTGTGCAGTCTGGCTGGGAGGGCCAGACACTGGTATTTCTAACAACCTATCAGCTCAGAGCCTGAGGTTTACAGAGGAAGCATGAAACTTATATTGGCCCTATTCTTTATTTTGTAAATATTTTATATTCGTTTTAAAAATGTAAACCTTTTTATTTGAATTCGTTTCTTCGTGGTTATGATGATCAGGCATATCTTTTACCTTTCACATAAATGAGTTGTTCCCTCTACAATTATTCTAAATAGTGTAGAGAGCAGTTAAGCCCAATGACCAACTACAGCTACGCTGCCCAGCTTTTGCCCAACAGTGGTTTGGAGTCCTAATTCCTTGCATGTAAGAAGCCAAGCACGGTTAAGTTGTATAATGACTTTACAGACCAGTAAGAGAAAAAGGCTGCTCCTAAAATCACGCAGCAGTGGTGCGAAGCCACCTACGTGTATGTCAAGGATGTGGAATTGAGAAAATTGTGGATGGAGGTAACTCTTCCAAATAATGAAATGTAGGTATGTCTTGCCCACTCCTTCTTTTGAGCCCTTAATGTCTTTTCAATTCTGTTTACCTCCTGAAAATAACTCAGAGCTTGGAGCCCTAATTATGTTAACTATTTAATTCGATCACATTTATCTTCTCTTCTGATAGTGAAGGAATTCAGAATTAGCCTCCCCCAATCAGGCCACCTTGGACTGTTTTGAGCTGAAGGCAATCAAAGTCCAGCAGATTCAAGAAAACTCTGACCTCTCACTCAGCTACCTAGAAGCATTAAAGGGCCTGGTTCAGGATACTTAACAAGTCCGCCCTTCTCTCTAAATGGCCCATCTCTGTGGCAGGGAAACCCCTTACTGTCTGGTGAACTCCCCACCTCCCCTTGAAGCCCCAGGGCCCTCACCCAGTCATTCCTGTGCTCAGGAAGGCCCCTGAGCCTCCGCGGCCTGACTTAGCCTCTGAGGAGCAAACCATTTGAGAGAAACGACCTCTAGGAGAATAAACAGAAAACGCCTTTGAACTCCCAGGGCCTCGCTGCCCCGAGGAAACCAGCGCCAGTGGCTGCCTAACACGGACTCCCCGCGTGGAGAACCCTCACAGCGGCCCTGCAGTGGGAGGAGCAGCAGGGCTGGAGCGCAGCCTGCGGGCGGGAGCCGGCTCCTGCCCGGGGCGCCCCAAGGAGGCGGCGCAAGGACGGTGCCGGGGCCCAGCAAGGAGCAAGCAGCGGGGTGGCGGCCAAAGCAACACCTGTCTGTGCGGACGCCGGTGCTGCCCCCCAGAAACCGCGGACGCTGGGACTGGAGAGGCGCTATCGCCAAAGTCCGGGCTCCCATGGGTAACAGTGAAATAAAATGTGGACCAGCCTCGGAAAACCCCGGAGCGCATGTTTCACAACATCACCCAAACTTATTTCGTACAAATGACTTGGTCTAAGGCCGTCGCTTGTAACCAGCCTCTGACTTCTGGAAACCACAGCTGCGGGAACCAATAGCTGGGAGGGCCAACGCGCTCCCTTCGTTCCTCTTCACAAGCTGTGAGTCCTGCTGCTTTTCACATCGTCTTTGGGTCAAGTAAAGGGTCTGAATATTGGTTCCAGGCTGTGCGGAGAGGAGTCCTGCTGACCCCGAGGCTGGTGAGTAGCGGTGCCGGTGCCCCGCAGCCCACTCCCCTCTCAGGTGCCCCCCTGGCCTCGGAGTGGAGGGTAAAGGCCAGCTGGGAGCCCCTCTTCGTCTGTGTTGAGCTCTCTGATTTTCCGGAGGCATTTTTGTTGCAGTTGCTCAGTAAATCATCCTTTTGGTGAAAGCCCTGGAGCCTTTGGAAACCAGGGTCCGTCTGAGTTTCCACGCCTTAAGAAATCTACAGGTGAAGGGGAGAGGGCTGTGCCATCTGGGTGGAAACCGGACCAGAGTCTCTTGTCTTTTGGGGACGTGGGTGAAGTTTTGCATAGTTTGGAATCACTTTGGGGAAACTTTCACTTACACAACTCGGTCTGCCTTAGGGCTTCAGGTAAACGCAGAGGATCCCAGAAGCTTTGGGAGCAAATGGAACGCATTCTTTGATGGCTGTGAGGAGACTTTTAAATGACAAAACAACTCCAAAAATAGCTCCTCCAGAGGAATCCACGTGGTGCAGAATCTCAACAATCTTTAGTGCAAAGCTTTAGCCATCTGAGCAGGTCGCATCACTTATCCCATCTCCCAGGAACCCGCTGAGGTCCAGCGATTCTTCTGAGTCTGTAACACTGCAAAGGACCCTGACTAACAGTTTTAAATGAAAGCTACAGAATGTCCATTTGTGTCTGTCTATAAGTTTATGTGTGTGTATACATGTATGTTATGTATATGATGTTTAAAAAGAGCTCTATATATTGGCCTAATGAAGAAGAGCTTTATAACTTAGTTATGTGCTAAACTTCAGAAATAATGATGCCAATTCAAATACTTTCAAAATCACATGATCTGGAAAGATTATTGATAACTAAAAACAAGTTTAAGTTGTCTGGGTTTAATGAAATCAGACTTGTTTTCCCAGTCCTCAGTGTTCAAAGTAACCCCAACACATTTTTTCCTACAGGGGATTGCCCCCTCAGTAATCTTCTGCAGTCTCTATCCTACAGAATCTGTCAGCCAAAAGGAAAAAAAATGAGGTGCTAGCTAGCTGTTTATGGTCTCATCTATTGCTACCTATTAAATTTCTTTTAACTAAAATAGATAGAAGGAAAAGAGTTTACAGTGTGAAATTAAATGATGCATATTCATTGAATATAGAGGTCACTTTCAAACAAGGTGTTATACTACAACATTATTGCTGAATGTAAGTTTAGGTCGATGCAGGACGGGTACTGAATAAATGACTGATTGAAAACAGTGTTACCCACCTCTAACAAAGTCAGGAAAATCGGTATACCCAAATGAAATACAAAAAAATGAGCACAGGCCAGGGAACAATCATTCTGTCAGAACAATTTTCCGAACAGACAGAATGATCTACAGAGCAGACAGGTGGATATTCGTTACAGAGAGAACGATACACAGAAGGATAGAAGGAGGAGCTTTCCCAGACCCTGCAGAGAACTAACCCTGCAGAGCGCAGACAGCAGCCAGCGGCGCAGGCACAGCGAGGAAACCACAGGTCTCCGGGAAGTCAGCGCGCAGCCGCCGCCCCCTGGGGCTCTGCGCCCGTGGCCACGCTGCTGGGGAGAGAGCCGAGAAATGAGCCGCGCTGGAACCCGAGAGCGGTGGCAGAGAGCCAAGGACGGGCAGTCGCCAAAGACCAGGACCCCTGCAGGGGCCAAGGGCTGGGCTTGCAAAGAGGAGCGCAGTGAGCTGCCTTGTCAAACAGCTGGGCGAGCGGAAGGACCGCTGTTCGGTGGCTACAACTTCATACCACAGGGAAAGCACCATGAGTTATTGAATGCTACAGTAATATAGAATGAAACTACAGTGCAGTGGAACACATCGTGCTAACCTAAGGTATTTTATTTCTGATTAATCACATTTATAATTTGTGTTTTTTGTTGAATGTGGCTTCCTTTCTATCCATTCATTATTGACGTCATTTATTATATAGTTTGTAAAGCTATTTTTCTACTATTATCAATATTTTATCTCTATTTGACTTTTAATTTAATCTTTTGCACAAATATTATTTGATCATACACTTATTTTTATTATTTCTAATCTATGAATGAACTATTACATTCTTTAAAGATTTATGTTACATAGATGATTTATTATTAATTTATAGAAAGATAATGTTTAAGTAATTTATATTTTATTTAGAGAAATAACTTTAAATTACTTTTGAAATTATCTAACTTAAAAAAATTAAGGCTTCATTTATTTATTTTTAGAGAGAGGGGGATGGGAAGGAGAAAGAGGGAGAGAAACATCAATGTGTGGTTGCCTCTCATGTGCCCTCGATGGGGACCTGGCCCCCAACCCAGGCATGTGCCCTGACTGGGGATCGAACTGGCAACCCTTGGGTTCACAGCCCATGCTCCGTGCACTGAGCTACACCAGCCAGGGCTAAATATCTAACTTGACAAGATTTCCTATTGTTAGTGTATTCTTAGGTTAACATACTGTTTGATAATATAGCAGTGCACTTATTTTCTATATTTTAGAATCTCTAAAATGTTCTTTACTTCTATATTATTTTATACATGGAATTATTTAACATGAACTTTTAACTTGCATAGTTTAATGTATGATTATTTTCATTAAAGACATGACAATATTTATGTGTCTTATGAATTGTATTTCTTTATGCTTTACACTCTTAATGATGCTTTAAGATGTAGTATGATTATTGTATTCATGTTTTACTCTCTTCAATTTTTCAGTTGATTTATCAATAATATTAGACAATATTAAAATACTTTCACCTTAAAATCTTTACATAGTAGTTCATTTTATTTGCCATTTGTGTTGGTAGGTGCATTCATTTATTTTCCTGTTAATCAAATCTTTAGTATGTTTTATACTGTGAATCAGACTGTAATTTATACCTTTATAATCACATAGTTACATGGTAAGTTTAATAATTTATAAACTTGTCCTGTTCCCCCCTTTACTGCACCCATCTAGCTTTCTCACTCAAACTCAATAGGACAGATGGGGAGGGCTGGGAATCTCAGTTTCCCTTCACAAAGGACCCCCTTCACCTCCAAGAGGCAGTGAGAACTGCCTGGTGAAATCCTGAAAGCCTTGGGAAGGACTGTAGCCCAGGGAGAGACTGGCGCTGGGCATGTGGTGAGTGAGAAAAAGCAAAGAGAGAATAGAGTCTCGCTCTCCGACACATATAGAAACTAGACATCCCTAGATATAATTTGTAGGTTTGGTGTAAAATTTATCACTCAAAAATTGTTCTATAATTATGTAAAATACTGTTCACAAATAGAAACCAAAATGAGTGAAAAAAATCCTAAATGAGTCCTAACCATTTATGGTCACACAAAGAGGAAGTAGTTCAAGTGATTTAAAGAACTGCCACTTTAGTATTTGTCTTTAGTGGGCTAGACCTAAGTTTTTAATGCTCAAAATTATAATGACCGCGGAAACCCTGCTGCGGGTGTTAGGACTGTCATTCTGACGCGGCTGAGTGTGCCCTGGGAGACCAGAGAAGCCATTGCCTGGGACCGTGGAGTGGGAAGGCATCGCGTGGGGGGGAACGGAGTGCAAACTTCCTCGTCTCCTGCGCAGGAACCTTCCTTCTCCCTGGGGGACAGGTCTTTCTGTGTTCCCTGTTTTCTCTTTCTTTCTTTTTAACGTATTTGTTGAGATGTAATACATAATGACTTGTTATACTTTATACACTGTGAAATAATTACCACAACAAATTAATTAATATAGTCATCATTTCCTCTGCGTCAGAAACTCCTGAGATCTACTCTCCATGCTTCCCATTCTGTGTTAGGTTAAAACTTCGTTTGTGTGTGTGTTTGTTTTATTTTTTATCTTTAAGTACATTTTATTGCCTATGCTGTTACAGTTTTCTCAATTTCCCCCCTTTATCCCTCTCTGCCCTGCACCCCACAACCCTTTAGCATCCCCCCCTCAGTTCGTGTCCCTGGGTTGTACATGTAAGTTCTTTGAGTTCTCTGCTTGCTATACCATTGTCCATCTCTCCCCATCTCTTTATGCCGACCAATTATGCTTCTTCTCTGTACCTTTCCAACCTGTTCCTTTCTTCCCCCTCCCAACTGAAATCTCTCCAGGTGATCTCCATTTCTCTGATTCTGTTCCTGTTCTATTGTTTACTTAGTTTTTATTTTCATTGTTTTTCTTTTCTTTTGGGTTCATTTGTTCATAGTTGTGAGCTTGTTGTCCTTTTACTGTTCATATTTTTTTATCTTTCCCTTAGGTAAGTCCCTTTAACGTTTCATATAATAAGGTCTTGGTGATGATGAACTCCTTTAACTTGACCTTATCTGGGAAGCACTTTATCTGCCCTTCCATTCAGAAGTGCCCATAAGACTATCAGCTGATTTCTCCAAACAAACCTTGGAGACAAAAAGGGGCTGGAAAGAAGTATTTAAAGTCATGGAAGGCAAGAAACTGCATCCAACATACTCTACCCAGCAAAGCTTTCATGTAGAATGTTTGTTTATTTTTAGAGAGAGGGGGAAAGCAGGGAGGAAGAGAGGGAGAGAAACACTGATTATGACAGAGAAGCATCATTGCCCATGGGCTGCCTCTCCAGCCGCCCCAACCAGGGACTCAGCCCAGCCCTGTGCCCTGGGAGGGAATGGGACTGGTGGCTTTGGCCTTGCAGGGCCGGGCGCAGGTCACAGAACCATGCCAGTCAGGGCTGAGCTTTGCTCCTTTAGTAACTATAAGCTGCTTGCAGTATTTAATGTGTCTTTAGTGTTTTATCATTAGCAAATAACGCTGTGCTGTTGGGTCGCTAGTCTTATTTTAAGCAAACTTCAATGTGAAATGCAAGCTAATTCTTTCACCTACATGTCAGGGCTTAGCCTGGAAGGCAAAAGGAGAGAGCAAAGAACTTGCACTTCCCGTTAAGTGAGGTGTTTGCTCTACTGCTCAACATCCAAACCAGTAAGTTAATGGGATGCCTTTTACTTTGAGGGATTCTTCAGATGAGGCACTGGAACCCCAGCTGCCTTTGTCTGTGACCTCAGAAGATTTGGGGCCATGGCCACCTGATGTGTACCCCAAGCTAGGGGAGCCCTGGTGGACAGTCCACACCTCCACACGGGAACTGCTTTGTGGTCCATGCGAGCCACTGAGCTCGGCCTGCCCTCCATGACACACACACTTGTCCAGAGCCCAGAGCACCTGGGAACCAGGTCCACACCTGTCTGCTAGGGCACAGCGCCCCCCAGCTGGAAGGGGGCACAGGCAGCCCCAGGAGAACAGGGCACTCACGCCCCAGCACAGGCACCTGCCCAGCAGCCTGTCTTGGTGGCATCTGTCCAGCTCTAGACACACACTGCGGGGAGCAGAGCTTTGGGCCTGGGGACACCCAGGATGATGCCCTCCTCCCCCAGATCCCTGCCCATGGTGAACCCCTGAGCCCTGACCACTGGACCTTAAGATCACTGACATTGTAGGCTGGGCTGTGCCCTCCTCTTTTACAGAAGCTTGAGGCTTTTCCTTTGCAAAAGTCTCCTCATTTACTCACTAATAAGACAGTAAATGTCGTTTCTATAGGCCTTTGTAAATGGTTTGTTCTCCATGGAAAACAGAATGAAGAGAAAGGGGGGAGGAGAGAGGAGGAGAGTGCATTTGTGAGAAAGTACTTTGCTTTCTGTGTAATACTCTGACTAGAAGCCTTGAGCTGGGGAAGGGCCCAGGGAGGGGACAAACAAAGGTCTGATGCTGAGCCATCCTGTGGACCTGCTAGTGGAACATACAGGTGTCCTCCCCTTTTGGTCCTGGGTTGGGGGTGGAAGGTGTTCAACACGGCCTGTGGCAGAGGGACACCCAGTGTAAGCCACACACAAAACCCACCTTGACCTCTGCCAAGTCTCGGAGTGAATATGCACAGAGACAGGAATCTGCTCACAAGGGAAGGAAAGAATTCTACTTCCACAGTTTCACTTCCAGGTCTAGCCAAGGGACAGCTCTCACTTAGGTCTTCAGTTCTCTGCCAGCTCCAACCCCCTCCCCCACCCGAACCACCACCACACACACTGCAGACTCCCCTGGGCTCTGGCCAGATCCCAGCCCTCCCACCCAGGCGGAGGGGGTCCTGGAAGGCAGCCCTCCTGGCTCCTGTCCCAAGTCCCCGTGACAGTGAATTTTCACATGAGAAGGGTCAAAATGTCTTCATTTAAATAGCTTGCTTTCTCTTGACAGAAGGAATTCTAAGAAAACTCTAAAATGTCAAGAAGAAATATTAAAATTTTTCTTGTACATTTACCTTTTTCTCATGTAAAAATCATGAGCAATGTCAAACTAGCATTCTCAAACTACCTTGAAAACAGAAAGAAAATCATTAAATATTTAAATATTTTATGAAGAATGTCTAGATTCATTCTTTCATGTAAAAGACACGAGACTGCAATAAGCTAAGAACAGGAAATTGAATGTGATTCCACTGTTGTATTTCTCTTTCTAGTTTTTAGCAAAAGACACAGAACATTCTCAATAGTTTAAGCATAAAGGGATTTATTGCCGGATAGAGATAACTTCAAACGTGATGAAAAGGTGAATACAGGTTTTGATTTCAGGGAACAGCTCTCAGAAGCACACTGCAGAAATGATCAGCAGGAGAGACACTGGCGGGATCAGAAAGAAACTGAATCAGGCCGCTCCCCCCACAGCCGCTGTCTTCAGAGCCACAGAGGCCCTGGCCAGCGTTAGGACACTGGGTCGTTGCATCTGTCTGCAGGCCATGCGAGTAACCCTCAAGCACTGTTATGGGGGGGATGCTTCACTCTCCTAAGGAACAGTTTGCTCTGACTGGCAAAGCTCAGGGTGTCAAGCATCACCCCGCAAAGGAAAAGTTGGGTCACCGGTTGGATTCCCGGTCAGGGCACGTGCCTGAATCGCTGACCAGGTCCCTGGCTGGGCGAGGCACATGAGAGGCAACCAACTGATGTTTCTCTCACGTATTGGTGTTTCTCTCTTCTTTTTCCTCCCTCCCTTCACCTCTCTCTAAAGATAAATAACATTGTTTTAAAAAAGGGACAACCTGGCCAAGGTCAGGATATTTCAGTTTCTACATTTCCTGTGGCCCAATACAGCTCAGGGCACCTGTTCCAGAGCAAGTCCCTCACAGCTCCCCCCTGGGGGCTCAGTTCACTGGAGTGTCGCCCTGGACACCAACAGGTTGCGGGTTCTAACCAGGGCAGGGCACGCACCTAGTGGTGGGTCCCATCCAGGTTGGGTTGTACCAAGCCAGCCGCCCGACATTTCTCTCTTTCTCACTCTCGCTCACATCAATCTTCCTGTGAGGAAAGAAAGGGAGGAAATTCTCTCACCAGTCCACTCGGGAATGTCCTACGTGGTGCTGGCCACCCAGTGGCAACCTAGGCGCCCACTGAGGACAGCACACGGTGCAGTGCAGCAGGGACGCCTCAGAGCCCAAGACGCCAGACTGGGAGGCAGCAGGTCACAGTTCCATGGACAGACCCTTCAAATCTGCACGTCGGAGGGAAGTAATAAATAAAACGAGAAATACAACCTGCTACTTTTCTCATGAACAAAAACGTAAACACAAAAGAATAAATCATATGATTAAAACAGACAGAAGATACACATGTAAACAAATTACAAATGGGAAGCGTTTCAGTGGGAAGGGAAAGCAAATAAAAGAAAGAAATCACAATAAAGTGCACATACTTACATTTAAAAGACAGGGAGAAGCAGAGAAAGAAAACACTATGAACCCTGGTTGGGCAACTCAGCGGAGCACAGCACAGGCTGATACACCGAGGCTGCGGGTTGGACTCCCGTCAGGGCACAGACAAGAATCGACAAGTGAGGGCGCCAGTAAGTGGGACGACGGAGTGACCCCTCTCTCTCCCTGTGTCTCTCCCTCCCTGCCTCCCTCTGCCTCTTCTCTCTCTAAAGTCAACCAATAAAAGTTATGTAGAAAAGAAAACATTTGAAAATGTGTTTCCCCTTATTCACCTTTTACATTTGTAGGTCTTGGGAATTTTATATATCCCTTTAATTCGGGTCATGGAGTTCGGACAAAAAATTAACAGTTTCAGTTCTAAGTCGCCATGCGACTCTCCCCTTCCCTGCTTACTTCTCCTCTCCTCCTCTTCTCTCTCCCTCATACATACACTGAAGGACATAGGACCGCATGTGGGCACCAGTGAAGAGGGTTAGTGACCTCGAAGTTCCATAGACATCACTCAGGGGAGAAAAGTGAATAAACTTCCCGGAATGAACTCAGAGGGAAGAGGATTCCACAGGCTGCTTGGCCAATGACCACAGAGATGGGAGTATGATTTCTTACTCCCACTGAAGTTCCAAACTCCTTCGAACTTGCTCTTCTACTTCACACTTTGGTTCCCAAACTACGATACTGCTCTGACCTCACTATACATATATAATGCTCTTTATTTATTCCAACTTGTATAATTTAAAATGTGAATTTCTACTTTTCATACAAACATAAATGGAATGCTATACAATGTTACCCCATTCCAGGGTGGTCACAGATCTCTTTTCTCAAGCTACGCACCTTCCAGTCTGACACAAATCTTCCACATTCAGAATCCTAAAGCACATCCGCCCGAGTATTTCTAAAAGGCTGTCCCGGCTGGTGTGGCTCAGTGGGTTGAGCGCTGGCCTGCAAACCAAAGGATCCACAGTTCATTTCCCAGTCAGATCACATGCCTGCATTGCAGGCCAGGTCCCCAGTTGGGGACGTTGTAGAGGCAACCACACATCGATGTTTCTCTCCCTCCCTTTCTTACTCCCTTCCCCTCTCTCTAAAAATAAATAAATAAAATATTTTTAAAAATTTAAGTCTGTGAGGCTCTCTATTTCCCTGTTTCTATGTGGGCATGAAAACCTGGTATACAGACCATTTTGGAATGTTCTTTTTCCTCATAACATCCTGACCGGGTTTTTAATGACCACATAGTGAAATTCTTTCACCAATGAAGTGTATGCCTTCAGGAGGACTGTAAACAATCCTATTGTGTTATTGCACATAGCTCTGTTTCTACGATTCGGCTTAAATGACATCCTTCCTGTGCAATTTTTTTATTATTATTAAAAGTCTTCCACAGATGCTTCTGTAAGGCATTTCAGAACTAAGGGTAACACCAGACTTCTTGCGAGATCTGATTATCTCAAAACCTTCCCCGCCCCACGAATTACCCACATTTCTCGCTCTCGACCCGGCCTGGTTGCAGAGGTTACATTGGCACGGACGTTCTGGAGAACGAGGTCGAGTCTCTGTCCGTGTCCGCACAGGACACAGAAGCCTGTGGGCTCAGTTCCTCAGTCCAGCGGCAGCTTGAGCAAGCTCTGCCCGCACGGAGTCTCTCTCTGCATTCAGGTCGCGTCTCCCAGACGCCCGAGGAGAGGCAGACGCCCGAGGGAAACCTGAGTGGCCTCTCCAAACGCGCGGAGTCCTCCTCTCTGCGCTGGAAACTGTCCACAACTGGACCCTCCCCCCTCGGTCTCCTGGATCCAATCATCAAGTGCCCCCGGGGGTCCTAGAGGGCTGAAAGTCCCTCCCACTTACTCCTAAAGGGCTGGGAATCAATTTGCAATGCAAATGAGCGAAATTCCTTCAGGGTAATCTCTTTTGCGCCGGCCTCCACCCCCCCCCCGCCCCCCCACCCCCCCCTCCCGCAGTATAAAAGGCGCAGTCTGTACCTGCCGGAATCATTCCCCTCTTCTTCTGGATACGCTGCTCCTCTCCTCCCGCTCTGCAGACTGAAGTCATGGAACCCCGTCCGCCCGCCTGGGAGTTCCAGCCGTGGATGTGGGGGCGTCCGGAGCCCATCATGCCTCCGGGCCTGAACCGAGAGGAGGCCTGGGCCTGGGCCATGGACAACTTCCCCGCGCTCTGCCGCCCCTCCTGCGCATCACGTCCCGCGATCGGAGAACGCAGCCGCGGTGCCCACGCGCTCCTGCGCCGCGCTGGAGCCTGGCTTGTGGGTGTTCCCGGAGCCGAGGGTGGCCAGAAACCTTGTGGAGACCCGCGCGACCTCGAACCGCAGCCGCCTCAAGGAGATGCCAGCGCCAGAAGTGAAGGAAACGTAGATGCTCCTGGTGCCTCGCTGAGCCCAGGCCCGCCCCGCAAGAGGCTGAAAACCCAGTCTTAACCCGGGATGAACCCCGACAGAAGGCCACCCACCAGGCTCCACGGAGGGGCAGACCACGCACACCGCGCAAGGAGCCCACGCAGCCCAGGAGGGGTCCTTGCACCAACCTGCGGAGCAGCCCTGGTCGCTCCTTTATCTCCTGAGGAAGCATTATGTTGTCTGTGGGTTTTCACGCACAACTTCCCTGTGTCAGTGGAATCAATAAAATGCCAGGAAACTGGGCTTTGGCATCTACTTCTCCTTGTCTGTGTTCCCTTCTTGACTAGTGTAGGGGGATGAACGCACTGAACCCTTTTCCTCTCCTCCCCTGGGCAACTGATAACTCACCAGGGGTATCAGGATTGCTGGAGGCCGCGGGGGTCCGGGACAGGGAGGGGCCAGGGCTGGGGGTGGACTGGAAGACCCTGAGGGAAGTCCTGGGTGTCATTCAGGGGGTGGGGGGACATCAGGATCACGCCCGGGGGACGCGGGGTTCTCGGAGTGTGGCTCCCCAGGGTCTGAGCGCAGAGAGCACACTTAAGTAAATGTTCCTTAACGTTTGAGGGGTCCATTAGGGGATGAAAGAGGGGTGCTGATCAAGGCCAAGGGGCCAAGGGGAAGACCTTGCCTCCGTGCCATCTGACTGGTTCCCCAGAAGCAGCCCAGGTCACACTCTCCCTGGCAGCTACAGAAGGCTGCCCTGAGGGGCTGGACAGTGCCAGGACCCAGGTGGTGCAGTGGAAGGGGGCGGGGCCTGGATGAAAGAACCTCAGTCTCTGAGCCTGGAATGTGTGCCCTGAGGCTGGGATTCCGGACCTGGCCTGCTGACTGACAACCCCTGTTCCAACCCTCTGCCCAGTCCAAGATGCCGCCCCTCCATAACCTGGGGAGTGAGTTACAGTCCACTCTGGATGAGCCCTGGGAGGGGGCGCTGGGCGAGTAAGATTCCCAAGTCACTGCCTGGATGGTTTCCAAAGCACAGCAACCAGTCCGACACCCTCCAGGGAGTCCTCTGTGCACCTGGGCAACACACAGCTGGACCCAGAGTTCTCAGGGCAGGGACGCTTTGGGGCACCTGGTTCTCCAGTTCCAGTCACTAGGAGAGGTGGCTGAGACCTCTGCATCTGCTTGGAGTGGACGGGCTCCTGTCTGACCTCCCTGTTGGGGGCACAGGAGGCCATTGGCCATCTGACACTCAGAAACTGAGAGAATTCAGCTCGGGGATCTTCGCTGCACCTTCTTCACAAAGGTTCTCCAGGAGAACCTCTCCCGGTTCCCACTGGGTCTTCCTCAACAGACACTGTGGTTTCGTAAAGACTCTATATTTGCTCCATAATGATGGAAGAAGTTGTGTGTCTGTTGTCCTTTATACCAATGTCATCTTTTCAATAAAAGTGTGCATAAATGCCAATGAGTTTTTGTGTCAGTGTGAGTGTGGGGTGGGGAGGGAAAGGAATGGACGTGTCTCGGGAAGGGCGTGAGTTCGAGCTGCTGTGCAGCTGGATGTGGGTGTCAGCTGGGTTTGGGCGGCAGGAGAAACCAGAGATGGCCTTCAGGCAAGGCAGTTAGTGATGGAACCCAGTCATTCAGCAGAACACTGCCCCCTGCAGGCCGGCCAGTCTGCCTTAGAGCTGGCAGGTAGGGCAGCGGGGCAGAGGGTGGATTAGAAAAACACAATTGAGAGAGGCGGTCTCCCCCCAGGCCTGTGATAAGCTTTCCCCAGCGCTACCTGAGGGCCCTCCAAGCATCTTCAGGGTGCTCTGCCATGTCCACCAGCGCTCACTGGACAGGACTCTCCACCAGGGAGTACACATTTCAGCTCCTTGTTCACTGTCACCTGATCTTACAGGAAGTCCAAGGAAGAGCTGCCTTTGGTTCAAGGGCATCCACTTTGGGAAGGGGGTGATTCCGGGCACAATGGTGCCCCACACACGGTGACACCTGCCACTGGGACTAGCAGGCCTGGCATTGAAGCCCTGACCCCTGGCATGGTGTCTCGGTTGGAATGTTTCCTGGCTTTTCCTTTCAGAAGTTGGTAGATCATGGCAGCCTCATTGTCATCGTTAAGAAGACAAAGTGCAATGATCCTAGGGACCATGTCAGTGTCTTCAACGCACACCGTTTCCCAGGCTCACACCAGGCTCAATGGGAACTCAGAACAGATCACCATGACTTTCTTCTAGACAGACTGGGGGACAAGATTTTCTGCACAACTCGCTCTGAGGTCCTTGAAAGCTCATGCTCTTCTCCCTGTAACATGTTCCCAAACCCTCTCTCTTATCTCTGTCCTAAGAGGCCCCAGCACCCGTACATCCTCACCTGTGCCACGATCCTCTGTGCCACCTGCAGTGACCTGCGGATGCGGGACATCAGCTCTGGCCTTTCCATGGCAAACTGCAAAAGCGTTGTTCCCGCCCGCCTGCTAGACCACAGGGATGACTGTCTGTCTTGTTATTTCAGTCAACTCCATGCCATGCAGCTAAGGCTTGCAGGCTGGATCCCTGGTCGGGGCACATAGCGAGGCTGGGGGTTCCGTCCCCGGTCGTGAAGCACATGGAAGGCCACTGACCCATGCTTCTCTGTCACATCAGTGATTCTCCCTCTCTTCCCCAGACTGCCCCTGACTTTCTCACCCAGGAAAGCCCATCTCTGCCCACACACGTTCTTGTTCCCTCTGCTAACAAATCTACATTCTGTCCTGCTACCGCTATCCCTACCAATAGAACAATGTCTCTTGCTGGGACAGCTAAATACAGAGATGGAGGACTCCAAAATCCATCTACATTGATTTCGCCTCAATTTGAGTGGTCAATTGCACAACCTATAAACTTTTCTCGCTGTCTTCCCTTCCCGAAACCATCCCATTTCTAGTCTCAAGAACACCTTCCCCTGAAGATTCTGTCTGGGCTCACGCCCGACATCGAAGGGTGAGCTTGCCCCACACTGGCACTGGAGGTCACTGGAACGTCCCTCTTCTTGATGCTCTGAAAACTTGTTTGTCAATGACATTTTAAACTACAGATGTGACATTGCAATGGGCATACCATTTCCATTGGAAAGTAAAAGGGAAAACAACAAAAGGTGTGGACCGCTTGTAGGTTAAAGAGGTTTTAGATTGTCCAGCCCCAGAGGGTAGAACTTGTGTGAAGCCAGGTGGTCCCCATTGTGTGGGTGACAGAGACTGACCACCTGCGGTCTGACTACGCTGCTGCTTCTCACTGCAGGGCCTTCTCTCCAGGGGTATCTACCGCAGCGGCCACCTGGCCCCAACTTCCCTGGTGCAAATGATGAACCCTGGGGTTCAAATGTGCCCTGGAAAGGTCCCACACCACAATGCTGAGCACCAAAGGGAGCCCAGCTGTTGCACCCATGTCTGGCCCACAACCCAACCTACCCAGCAGGGCCTTCTGGCGTGAATATCCTCATCACATGCCCCGAGTCAGAGGGAAAGGTTGCACGTTGCTTGTGTGAGCCCCTTGGACTCCCCACCGCGGGCTTCCTTGATCAGAGCTTCCAACCCTCTGCCTCTTGTGTCATCCGATACTTTCATCCTTTTATTATTATTTTTTAGGTTTTGTTCAGATATTGCTTTCTCTATTTTCTGTTTTGTATTGTCATCTTTACCCCTACCATTATCTTTCCCTAAACTCACAAAAAAAGACTGGTTTGGACACCAGACGTCCCAAACATTGAAAGTGTTCTTTCCGGGTGTTCAACCAACCACCACAGGGGACAAGAGTGGGCAGTGTCCTCACAGTGAGTCACTCTCCCCAGAAAGCGTGAGCTCTGCTGAGCAGGCGCCAGGGCTGCTCTGCACGGGGAGCGCCCATCACAGCACCTTGGTCATGGAGGGGAGGGAAGCATGCTTGCTGCCCTGACCAGTGTGGCTCAGTGGGTTGGACGTTGTCCCGCAGAGGGAAGGTCGCTGGTTCAGTTCCAGTCAAGGCACTTGTCTAGGCTGCAGTCCCACTGGGCACGTGACAGGCGATGCCTCCGTGCTGCTCTCTCGTGTCTGTTCCTGTCCTTCCCCGCCTCCCTCTCTTCCCCTCTCACACACACACACACACACACACACACAGGAAATCATGCTTGCAAACTCTTGGAATTACTGGACTTTCTTACACTGAAGATTCCTGTGTGACCACTGAAACCGGACTGGACGGCCCTGGCACGGTGCCCACGGACTGTCTGGGTGTGTGAAGAGCATGTCAGAAAGCAGAACTGCACTGTGGCTTTCACTCAGGAGGGGAGTCAATTCACGAAGTGGAAACACACTCGAGAGAAAATTCTGTCATTGTTACTCATTGATGTTACCTTTCTATCCATGATCATAGGACTACCTTTGAAATGAAGATGATAATCAATGGAATCATGTTTGTAATTACAATTTACATTCCCTAAGGAAATATGTGATTACTTGGCTTTTTGTTCCAATGTCATCATAAAAGCTACCTCATCAGATGTTGTGTTTCAGCTCTAACCCTCGGGTCAAAATAGAGGGACAGCAGAGACGAGGTAACGAGCTGAGTGTCACCTGTGTGCCAATGATGGACCACACTTGTGCCCAAACAGTTGGCATCTGGACCCCAGGACTGGAATCCCTCCCCAGCACACATGCCGACTGAAATCCCGAAGACACTGCACATGGAAACCAGAAGGCGGAAAAGCAGCCTGTGAGCCTGCCCCCTGTCCCTGAGCAGCAGGGCGGCTCCCTGTGAAGATGGCCTCTCCTGCCTCTGGCCATCGGGCTGAATGCCCGTGGCAGGTGCCAAGCAGAAGGGCTGTGAGGGGCCGTGAACACAAGGCCACCTGGAAGTGTCAGGCACAAAGCATGTTTCTTTGACAGAAGATAACCTTCCCAAACGCACGTCTGGACCCATCCCCTCCAACGGGGGATTCTTTTAAAACATAGAAACAATCTTTCATCCTGTCAACAAACAAAGTCAAATCCAATTGGGATAACTCCATCCAGGATGATTGGATTTCCCTTAATCTCCTTAGGTCCTGTCTTCTGAAGCCATTTGTACCACCAGAAGCGGCCCCCACCCAGGCTTAATCCCATCTGGCAGGAGGATATAAGAACCCAGGACTGAGGTGTTCCAGGAAGGGTCAGCTGGAAACCTCGCTGCTGTCATGGCCGGGTCCCAGGGGCACAGCCTTCCCCTCTGTGTGCGCCAGGCCTGGGATTCCCTGGACAAGTCGCTGGATCAAGAACCGTTTCTGGTCTGGAGCCTGGAGGAGGAGGAAGGCAAGCCCTGGCCACTCCCTCTCTACCCTGAACTGGACCACCTCACCTGGGGCGACCAGGTTGTGGACCAGGAAGTGCATTCGAGTCCCTGCGGGCTCCTGCAGCTGTTCTGCCCGCGACACGGACCCAGGGGAGAGAGCACCTGCAGGCGGGACGCTGGGCAGCCTGATCCGGACCTCACACCCGAGATGGAGGAGTCAGAGATGCCCCCAGCAGTGGAGGCTGCTGCCGAGACCCCAGACCTCACAGCCGAGATGGAGGAGTCCGAGACGCCCCTAGAAGTGGAGGCCGCTGCCGAGACCCCAGACCTCACAGCCGAGATGGAGGAGTCAGAGATGCCCCCAGCAGCGGAGGCTACTGCCGAGACCCCAGACCTCACAGCCGAGATGGAGGAGTCAGAGATGCCCCCAGTGGTGAAGGCCGCAGCCCGGATCCCGGACGACGACTGCCCTGAAGACTCTCTTGGCCTGTCCCCTGGCAGCTGCAACAGACACCTGGAACCAGAGACTTCTGAGGATCCAACCCTTCCCCTGACGTCCTGGAGCTGCTGGCTGCCGGTCTGCCCAACAGTCGTCAGGGGCCTGGAGGACAACGGGCTGCCTCTGCTGCCTTTTGGTCCCTGCTGGTCCTTCGACTTCTCCTGAGACCTCCCTGGGACTGACCTCTGCCTCAGACAGATGTTCTTCTAATAACGCTTCTCAGTTTCTTAGTCTTGTAAGATGTTTATCTTCACGGACATTTGTGAGATTTTCTTTAGCATACCTAATAAATTCCACAAAAATTCCAGCATCTTTCTCCTGTGTGTCTCTGCTTATGTTGTTAGTGGCAGACCAGTCAAGGGTCCTCCTAAGTGACCTGACTTTGGCTGCTGGGAGGCACTGGGGTGTCCTGTATACACCAGGTGCGGGGTCCGGAGGCTCGTGGCTGTTCACACTGGGACTGGCTTTCTAGGTGCACAAGACTTGTGCAGAGAGACAGTGTGGGTCCCTGAGGACTCTGCTTACCCACAATGCTTCTGTTCCCTGACCTGTTCCCTGTCCAGTCCATCTCAGTGGCCTTCCAGTCACCTTCCTGTGACCCTGCTGCAGCCCCTCCAAATGCACCTACAACTACTTGCCTCCTATGGCCCAGAGCCTCTCCCTCCAGAACGCACTTTCCTGAACACAGCCCTCATTCCTAACTCTCCATAAATCTAACTTCTAGCACATACAACCAGGTGGCCTGCTGCAAGCCCGCTGGGGTGCAGTGGGAAGGTCTTGGGGCCAGGGATGCTACAAAATCAGCCACTAGTCCTTTGTAGTTCGGGCTTTCTGGGTCCAGATTCTGGAGCAGACATGTTACTCTCCCATCCCAACTCCAAACTGCTCACTTATCAAGGCTCGAACTCATTGTTGATAAAGAACAGAAATTCCACTAGTGAATTTACAGATTTTATTGGCTTTGTAAAACTTTTCACGAATCAGGCAGCACCCAATCCAGCAATGAGAAAGGCACTCCCAGGGTTTGTCCAAAATGAAAGGTTTCCTAGGAAGAGGGTGTCACAGGGGAGGTATTAGCCCAAGGAAAGAAAGGATCATTTGCAGACCAGGATGTCTTCTTTGGAGGGGATGGGGGAGGACAGAAACGTGGTTTCTAGGCAGACCCATCTTCCTGGGTGGAGGGGGCAGAGATGAAGAGGTTCCCTGTGACAGGTTACCTGCCTGGTGCTCACCAGGGAAATCCAAACTGGTGATTAAGATTGGACTTCTCAGAGAGGTTGAAATTGCAGTTAAATGAGGCACTAAGGGGAGGCTCGGTGTCATGGGCTTTCAGCATAAGTGACAGCACTTGGGGCCTGAGGTGTCTCTGTAACATCATCAAGCACAGCTGAACTCTGGTAGCCAGCACATCAGGTTAGAAACTGGCCCTGACGTCATCGGTGTCCAGCAAAGTGCAAATGCTCAGTGAATGTCCGCTATGATGATTCTCATGATCAGCCAACTGCCGCTGTTCCTCTGGGTCAAAGCAACTCACTGAGACTGAACTGCCAGGTGTCTCACAGTTTAGCCTTTCTCCCTCAGGGCCTCCCCTACAATCCCGTGGTCTAGCTTCTGGCTTCCCAGCCAGCCCTCCCTCTCCCTGCTTCCTCCTGGGATTCCAGGTGACACCTCTCTGTAGACCTGAATGCTGGGGCTGGACCCCTGTAAAACTGCTGTCCTGTCAGGGAATGGAAGACAGAATCCTCAATGGAAGACAGAATCCTCATTGGGACGTCATCTCCTTGATAGCACCTGTTTTTTTGCACCCAAGGGGATACTTGTGGTTTTACAAAGGGGTTTCCAGGCACCTTAATTTCTTTAAAAGTGGTTATCTTTTATTATTTTTATATCTTTTATGATTATCAGAAGCTGCTCATGTAAAAAACGTAATTTTTCCAATGTCCATGAAATGAGATAGATTTAGTTTTCATAAGAAAGCTTAAATGTTTTGTCATTGGTTGTTTTTTTTCTAGCGTGGTCTATTTCAGTTTAGTTAATTTCAATGTTAACTTTTTATTATTTTATGTGTGAACATTTAATATGTTGTATTAAAATGTTATCAGTATATTGAAATGTCAACATTTTTCTTCATTTTACAATACCTTTCAATGTATAACATCTTACTTTTTATTTTTAAGTATTTTTATTGATTATGCCATTACAGTTTTCCCAACTTTTCTCCTTTTAACCCCCATCCACCAACCCTCCTGCATTGACTCCCCCTTAGTTCATTTACATGGGTTGTACCTACATGTTTTTTGAGTCCTCTGTTTCCTATACCTTTTTTTATCCCTCCCCGTCAATTTTATGTCTACTAATTATGCTTCTTTTTCCCTGCACCTTTCCCCAGTATTACTCCCTTCCCCCTCCCCACTGAACTCCCTCTCTGTGATGTCCATTTCTCTGGTTCATTCCTATTCTGGCTGTTTGCCTAGCTTTTGTTTTCATTGTTTTTCTTTTCTTTTAGGTTCATTATTTGATAGTTACAGGTTTGTTGTCACTTTATTGTTCACATTTTTTATGTTCTTTTTCTTAGATAAGTCCCTTTGACGTTTTATATAATAAGGGCTTCGTGATGGTGAACTCCTTGAACTTGACCTTATCTGGGAAGTGCTTTATCTGCCCTTCCATTCTAAACGAAAGCTTTGCTGGAGAGAGTCATCTTGGATGTAGGTCCTTGTCTTTCATGACTTGGAATAGTTCTTTGCAGCCCCTTCTTGCCTGTGAGGTTTGTTTTGAGAAATCACCTGATAATTTCATGGGAACTCCTCTGTAGGTAACTGTCTCCTTTTCTCTTGCTGCTTTTAGGATTTTTCTCTTTGTCTTTAATCTTGGGCAATTTAATGATGATGTGTCTTGGTGTGTTCCCTTTGGGTCCAACTTCTTTGGGACTCTCTGGACTTGCTGGAAGTCTATTTCCTTTGCCAGATTGGGGAAATTTTCCTTCATTATTTGTTCAAATAAGTTTCTAATTTCTTGCTGTTGTTCTTCTTCTGGCACCCCTATAATTTCGATATTGGTACATTTCAGGTTGTCCCAGAGAGTCCTCAGCCTCTCTTCATTTTTTTTGATTCTTGCTTCTTTGTTCGGATCCAGTTGGATGTTTTTCTCTTCTTTTTGTTCCAAATCGTTGCTTTGAATCGTGGTTTCCTTGCTGTCACTGTTGGTTCCCTGAATATTTTGCTTTGCTTCATTTGGGTATCTTTCCTTTTTTGACCAAGCTCAATCAGTTCTGTGAGCATTTTGATCAGCATCGCTTTAAATTCTCCATCAGAGAGGTTGGGGATCTCCTCCTCAGGCTACTCCTCCCTTAGCTGTCTTTCTGTGGCTTTGCTCTGCTCTTTCATTTGGGCCCTATTTCTTTGTCTTGGCACAGCTGATAGGCTGTGAGGTGGCAGGGCCTTAGGTATTCACCCTGGGGAGGCAGCCTTGCCTGCTGTGGGGGCTGCTGGGCTGCCTGTGGGGGAGGGTCCAGAGGGGGAACAGTACAGTTGCCTGCTAGTCTCTAGTGCACTTTCCAACCAACTGGAACCCTGGTGTCAGACTGGGACAAACTCCCACCAAGGCAACCCCAGCCATAGCCCACTGCCACCTCTCAGTCCCCTTAAGTCAGCCCCTCCCTGGCAGCCCTTCCAGCTTGGCCCTCAAAGCTGCCCTGTCCCCGGAGTTTTTCTGAGTTGGCCTGTGTGGTCCTCTCCCTTACTGGTCTGGTTGTTCTGCCTGATTTTTCCTTTAATTCCTTGCTTCTTGGAGTTCCATGCAGTTTGAGTTTCTGGCACTTTGGGTTGTTTATTGATTTTAGAGTGGTTGTTACCTTCTTTTGGTTGGTAAGGAAGCGAAGGGTTCCTACCTACGCCTCCCTCTTGGCCAGAACTCCCCAAATGTATAACTGAAAACAGAGTTAATCCACACTAGCAACGTCACCGTCAAAAGAGCTATACACCAACTAAAACACCAAAAAAGGACCATAGTGCACAGAACAGTCAGTGGGTCAGAACGGCTTCGCGGGACCCACTACCAAACATCACTGGGAACTAACCGTGCGGATGGCATCAAGCAGCCAGGCACCCAGGAGGCAAAGGAACCACAGGTCTCCCTGCAGACTGCACTCAGCCATGGCCTCCGGGGCTGGGAGGCCACAGAGATGCTGCTGGAGAGAATCCTGAGAAACCAGCCACCCTGCCCCCGGGCTTGCTGAGGCAGCCCGCACACAGTCACAGTGCTGACCTCACAGGTCAGTGGGTATATTTTCACAGAGAGGGGTCACTCAATTCTGTCTGCACCATAATGAAACTTTATCATATAACGTAATAGTAATTCCAAATCCTTTATCATCTCTGCATTATTTTCCTGTCTGGTCTCAGGGAGACAGGGTGGAGCCCTGAGCACCCCTTCCCTTGACTGAGGAAGTGCTTGCAGCTGGTTACAGGGCAGAGTCAGCGCCCCTCCCCCACTGGCTGTGTGCAGTCTGGCTGGGAGGGCCAGACACTGGTATTTCTAACAACCTATCAGCTCAGAGCCTGAGGTTTACAGAGGAAGCATGAAACTTATATTGGCCCTATTCTTTATTTTGTAAATATTTTATATTCGTTTTTAAAATGTAAACCTTTTTATTTGAATTCGTTTCTTCGTGGTTATGATGATCAGGCATATCTTTTACCTTTCACATAAATGAGTTGTTCCCTCTACAATTATTCTGAATAGTGTAGACAGCAGTTAAGCCCAATGACCAACTACAGCTACGCTGCCCAGCTTTTGCCCAACAGTGGTTTGGAGTCCTAATTCCTTGCATGTAAGAAGCCAAGCACTGTTAAGTTGTATAATGACTTTACAGACCAGTAAGAGAAAAAGGCTGCTCCTAAAATCACGCAGCAGTGGTGCGAAGCCACCTACGTGTATGTCAAGGATGTGGAATTGAGAAAATTGTGGATGGAGGTAACTCTTCCAAATAATGAAATGTAGGTATGTCTTGCCCACTCCTTCTTTTGAGCCCTTAATGTCTTTTCAATTCTGTTTACCTCCTGAAAATAACTCAGAGCTTGGAGCCCTAATTATGTTAACTATTTAATTCGATCACATTTATCTTCTCTTCTGATAGTGAAGGAATTCAGAACTAGCCTCCCCCAAACAGGCCACCTTGGACTGTTTTGAGCTGAAGGCAATCAAAGTCCAGCAGATTCAAGAAAACTCTGACCTCTCACTCAGCTACCTAGAAGCATTAAAGGGCCTGGTTCAGGATACTTAACAAGTCTGCCTTTCTCTCTAAATGGCCCATCTCTGTGGCAGGGAAACCCCTTACTGTCTGGTGAACTCCCCACCTCCCCTTGAAGCCCCAGGGCCCTCACGCAGTCATTCCTGTGCTCAGGAAGGCCCCTGAGCCTCCGCGGCCTGACTTAGCCTCTGAGGAGCAAACCATTTGAGAGAAACGACCTCTAGGAGAATAAACAGAAAACGCCTTTGAACTCCCAGGGCCTCGCTGCCCCGAGGAAACCAGCGCCAGTGGCTGCCTAACACGGACTCCCCCGCGTGGAGAACCCTCACAGCGGCCCTGCAGTGGGAGGAGCAGCAGGGCTGGAGCGCAGCCTGCGGGCGGGAGCCGGCTCCTGCCCGGGGCGCCCCAAGGAGGCGGCGCAAGGACGGTGCCGGGGCCCAGCAAGGAGCAAGCAGCGGGGTGGCGGCCAAAGCAACACCTGTCTGTGCGGACGCCGGTGCTGCCCCCCAGAAACCGCGGACGCTGGGACTGGAGAGGCGCTATCGCCAAAGCCCGGGCTCCCAGGGGTAACAGTGAAATAAAATGTGGACCAGCCTCGGAAAACCCCGGAGCGCATGTTTCACAACATCACCCAAACTTATTTCGTACAAATGACTTGGTCTAAGGCCGTCGCTTGTAACCAGCCTCTGACTTCTGGAAACCACAGCTGCGGGAACCAATCGCTGGGAGGGCCAACGCGCTCCCTTCGTTCCTCTTCACAAGCCGTGAGTCCTGCTGCTTTTCACATCGTCTTTGGGTCAAGTAAAGGGTCTGAATATTGGTTCCAGGCCGTGCGGAGAGGAGTCCTGCTGACCCCCGAGGCTGGTGAGTAGCGGTGCCGGTGCCCCGCAGCCCACTCCCCTCTCAGGTGCCCCCCTGGCCTCGGAGTGGAGGGTAAAGGCCAGCTGGGAGCCCCTCTTCGTCTGTGTTGAGCTCTCTGATTTTCCGGAGGCATTTTTGTTGCAGTTGCTCAGTAAATCATCCTTTTGGTGAAAGCCCTGGAGCCTTTGGAAACCAGGGTCCGTCTGAGTTTCCACGCCTTAAGAAATCTACAGGTGAAGGGGAGAGGGCTGTGCCATCTGGGTGGAAACCGGACCAGAGTCTCTTGTCTTTTGGGGACGTGGGTGAAGTTTTGCATAGTTTGGAATCACTTTGGGGAAACTTTCACTTACACAACTCGGTCTGCCTTAGGGCTTCAGGTAAACGCAGAGGATCCCAGAAGCTTTGGGAGCAAATGGAACGCATTCTTTGATGGCTGTGAGGGAGACTTTTAAATGACAAAACAACTCCAAAAATAGCTCCTCCAGAGGAATCCACGTGGTGCAGAATCTCAACAATCTTTAGTGCAAAGCTTTAGCCATCTGAGCAGGTCGCATCACTTATCCCATCTCCCAGGAACCCGCTGAGGTCCAGCGATTCTTCTGAGTCTGTAACACTGCAAAGGACCCTGACTAACAGTTTTAAATGAAAGCTACAGAATGTCCGTTTGTGTCTGTCTATAAGTTTATGTGTGTGTATACATGTATGTTATGTATATGATGTTTAAAAAGAGCTCTATATATTGGCCTAATGAAGAAGAGCTTTATAACTTAATTATGTGCTAAACTTCAGAAATAATGATGCCAATTCAAATACTTTCAAAATCACATGATCTGGAAAGATTATTGATAACTAAAAACAAGTTTAAGTTGTCTGGGTTTAATGAAATCAGGCTTGTTTTCCCAGTCCTCAGTGTTCAAAGTAACCCCAACACATTTTTTCCTACAGGGGATTGCCCCCTCAGTAATCTTCTGCAGTCTCTGTCCTACAGAATCTGTCAGCCAAAAGGAAAAAAAATGAGGTGCTAGCTAGCTGTTTATGGTCTCATCTATTGCTACCTATTAAATTTCTTCTAACTAAAATACATAGAAGGAAAAGAGTTTACAGTGTGAAATTAAATGATGCATATTCATTGAATATAGAGGTCACTTTCAAACAAGGTGTTATACTACAACATTATTGCTGAATGTAAGTTTAGGTCGATGCAGGACGGGTACTGAATAAATGACTAATTGAAAACAGTGTTACCCACCTCTAACAAAGTCAGGAAAATCGGTATACCCAAATGAAATACAAAAAAATGAGCACAGGCCAGGGAACAATCATTCTGTCAGAACAATTTTCCGAACAGACAGAATGATCTACAGAGCAGACAGGTGGATATTCGTTACAGAGAGAACGATACACAGAAGGATAGAAGGAGGAGCTTTCCCAGACCCTGCAGAGAACTAACCCTGCAGAGCGCAGACAGCAGCCAGCGGCGCAGGCACAGCGAGGAAACCACAGGTCTCCGGGAAGTCAGCGCGCAGCCGCCGCCCCCTGGGGCTCTGCGCCCGTGGCCACGCTGCTGGGGAGAGAGCCGAGAAATGAGCCGCGCTGGAACCCGAGAGCGGTGGCAGAGAGCCAAGGACGGGCAGTCGCCAAAGACCAGGACCCCTGCAGGGGCCAAGGGGTGGGCTTGCAAAGAGGAGCGCAGTGAGCTGCCTTGTCAAACAGCTGGGCGAGCGGAAGGACCGCTGTTCCGTGGCTACAACTTCATACCACAGGGAAAGCACCATGAGTTATTGAATGCTACAGTAATATAGAATGAAACTACAGTGCAGTGGAACACATCGTGCTAACCTAAGGTATTTTATTTCTGATTAATCACATTTATAATTTGTGTTTTTTGTTGAATGTGGCTTCCTTTCTATCCATTCATTATTGACGTCATTTATTATATAGTTTGTAAAGCTATTTTTCTACTATTATCAATATTTTATCTCTATTTGACTTTTAATTTAATCTTTTGCACAAATATTATTTGATCATACACTTATTTTTATTATTTCTAATCTATGAATGAACTATTACATTCTTTAAAGATTTATGTTACATAGATGATTTATTATTAATTTATAGAAAGATAATGTTTAAGTAATTTATATTTTATTTAGAGAAATAACTTTAAATTACTTTTGAAATTATCTAACTTAAAAAAATTAAGGCTTCATTTATTTATTTTTAGAGAGAGGGGATGGGAAGGAGAAAGAGGGAGAGAAACATCAATGTGTGGTTGCCTCTCATGTGCCCTCGATGGGGACCTGGCCCCCAACCCAGGCATGTGCCCTGACTGGGGATCGAACTGGCAACCCTTGGGTTCACAGCCCATGCTCCGTGCACTGAGCTACACCAGCCAGGGCTAAATATCTAACTTGACAAGATTTCCTATTGTTAGTGTATTCTTAGGTTAACATACTGTTTGATAATATAGCAGTGCACTTATTTTCTGTATTTTAGAATCTCTAAAATGTTCTTTACTTCTATATTATTTTATACATGGAATTATTTAACATGAACTTTTAACTTGCATAGTTTAATGTATGATTATTTTCATTAAAGACAGATGACAATATTTATGTGTCTTATGAATTGTATTTCTTTATGCTTTACACTCTTAATGATGCTTTAAGATGTAGTATGATTATTGTATTCATGTTTTACTCTCTTCAATTTTTCAGTTGATTTATCAATAATATTAGACAATATTAAAATACTTTCACCTTAAAATCTTTACATAGTAGTTCATTTTATTTGCCATTTGTGTTGGTAGGTGCATTCATTTATTTTCCTGTTAATCAAATCTTTAGTATGTTTTATACTGTGAATCAGACTGTAATTTATACCTTTATAATCACATAGTTACATGGTAAGTTTAATAATTTATAAACTTGTCCTGTTCCCCCCTTTACTGCACCCATCTAGCTTTCTCACTCAAACTCAATAGGACAGATGGGGAGGGCTGGGAATCTCAGTTTCCCTTCACAAAGGACCCCCTTCACCTCCAAGAGGCAGTGAGAACTGCCTGGTGAAATCCTGAAAGCCTTGGGAAGGACTGTAGCCCAGGGAGAGACTGGCGCTGGGCATGTGGTGAGTGAGAAAAAGCAAAGAGAGAATAAAGTCTCGCTCTCCGACACATATAGAAACTAGACATCCCTAGATATAATTTGTAGGTTTGGTGTAAAATTTATCACTCAAAAATTGTTCTATAATTATGTAAAATACTGTTCACAAATAGAAACCAAAATGAGTGAAAAAAATCCTAAATGAGTCCTAACCATTTATGGTCACACAAAGAGGAAGTAGTTCAAGTGATTTAAAGAACTGCCACTTTAGTATTTGTCTTTAGTGGGCTAGACCTAAGTTTTTAATGCTCAAAATTATAATGACCGCGGAAACCCTGCTGCGGGTGTTAGGACTGTCATTCTGACGCGGCTGAGTGTGCCCTGGGAGACCAGAGAAGCCATTGCCTGGGGCCGTGGAGTGGGAAGGCATCGCGTGGGGGGAACGGAGTGCAAACTTCCTCGTCTCCTGCGCAGGAACCTTCCTTCTCCCTGGGGGACAGGTCTTTCTGTGTTCCCTGTTTTCTCTTTCTTTCTTTTTTAACGTATTTGTTGAGATGTAATACATAATGACTTGTTATACTTTATACACTGTGAAATAATTACCACAACAAATTAATTAATATAGTCATCATTTCCTCTGCGTCAGAAACTCCTGAGATCTACTCTCCATGCTTCCCATTCTGTGTTAGGTTAAAACTTCGTTTGTGTGTGTGTTTGTTTTATTTTTTATCTTTAAGTACATTTTATTGCCTATGCTGTTACAGTTTTCTCAATTTCCCCCCCTTTATCCCTCTCTGCCCTGCACCCCACAACCCTTTAGCATCCCCCCCTCAGTTCGTGTCCCTGGGTTGTACATGTAAGTTCTTTGAGTTCTCTGCTTGCTATACCATTGTCCATCTCTCCCCATCTCTTTATGCCGACCAATTATGCTTCTTCTCTGTACCTTTCCAACCTGTTCCTTTCTTCCCCCTCCCAACTGAAATCTCTCCAGGTGATCTCCATTTCTCTGATTCTGTTCCTGTTCTATTGTTTACTTAGTTTTTATTTTCATTGTTTTTCTTTTCTTTTGGGTTCATTTGTTCATAGTTGTGAGTTTGTTGTCCTTTTACTGTTCATATTTTTTTATCTTTCCCTTAGGTAAGTCCCTTTAACGTTTCATATAATAAGGTCTTGGTGATGATGAACTCCTTTAACTTGACCTTATCTGGGAAGCACTTTATCTGCCCTTCCATTCAGAAGTGCCCATAAGACTATCAGCTGATTTCTCCAAACAAACCTTGGAGACAAAAAGGGGCTGGAAAGAAGTATTTAAAGTCATGGAAGGCAAGAAACTACATCCAACATACTCTACCCAGCAAAGCTTTCATGTAGAATGTTTGTTTATTTTTAGAGAGAGGGGGAAAGCAGGGAGGAAGAGAGGGAGAGAAACACTGATTATGACAGAGAAGCATCATTGCCCATGGGCTGCCTCTCCAGCCGCCCCAACCAGGGACTCAGCCCAGCCCTGTGCCCTGGGCGGGAATGGGACTGGTGGCTTTGGCCTTGCAGGGCCGGGCGCAGGTCACAGAACCATGCCAGTCAGGGCTGAGCTTTGCTCCTTTAGTAACTATAAGCTGCTTGCAGTATTTAATGTGTCTTTAGTGTTTTATCATTAGCAAATAACGCTGTGCTGTTGGGTCGCTAGTCTTATTTTAAGCAAACTTCAATGTGAAATGCAAGCTAATTCTTTCACCTACATGTCAGGGCTTAGCCTGGAAGGCAAAAGGAGAGAGCAAAGAACTTGCACTTCCCGTTAAGTGAGGTGTTTGCTCTACTGCTCAACATCCAAACCAGTAAGTTAATGGGATGCCTTTTACTTTGAGGGATTCTTCAGATGAGGCACTGGAACGCCAGCTGCCTTTGTCTGTGACCTCAGAAGATTTGGGGCCATGGCCACCTGATGTGTACCCGAAGCCAGGGAGCCCTGGTGGAGAGTCCACACCTCCAAACGGGAACTGCATTGTGGTCCATGCGAGCCACTGAGCTCGGCCTGCCCTCCATGACACACACACTTGTCCAGAGCCCAGAGCACCTGGGAACCAGGTCCACACCTGTCTGCTAGGGCACAGCGCCCCCAGCTGGAAGGGGGCACAGGCAGCCCCAGGAGAACAGGGCACTCACGCCCCAGCACAGGCACCTGCCCAGCAGCCTGTCTTGGTGGCATCTGTCCAGCTCTAGACACACACTGCGGGGAGCAGAGCTTTGGGCCTGGGGACACCCAGGATGATGCCCTCCTCCCCCAGATCCCTGCCCATGGTGAACCCCTGAGCCCTGACCACTGGACCTTAAGATTACTGACATTGTAGGCTGGGCTGTGCCCTCCTCTTTTACAGAAGCTTGAGGCTTTTCCTTTGCAAAAGTCTCCTCATTTACTCACTAATAAGACAGTAAATGTCGTTTCTATAGGCCTTTGTAAATGGTTTGTTCTCCATGGAAAACAGAATGAAGAGAAAGGGGGGAGGAGAGAGGAGGAGAGTGCATTTGTGAGAAAGTACTTTGCTTTCTGTGTAATACTCTGAATAGAAGCCTTGAGCTGGGGAAGGGCCCAGGGAGGGGACAAACAAAGGTCTGATGCTGAGCCATCCTGTGGACCTGCTAGTGGAACATACAGGTGTCCTCCCCTTTTGGTCCTGGGTTGGGGGTGGAAGGTGTTCAACACGGCCTGTGGCAGAGGGACACCCAGTGTAAGCCACACACAAAACCCACCTTGACCTCTGCCAAGTCTCGGAGTGAATATGCACAGAGACAGGAATCTGCTCACAAGGGAAAGAGAGAATTCTGCTTCCACAGTTGCACTTCCAGGTCTAGCCAAGGGACAGCTCTCACTTAGGTCTTCAGTTCTCTGCCAGCTCCAACCCCCTCCCCCACCCGAACCACCACCACACACACTGCAGACTCCCCTGGGCTCTGGCCAGATCCGCAGCCCAGCCCTCCCACCCAGGCAGAGGGGGTCCTGGAAGGCAGCCCTCCTGGCTCATGTCCCAAGGCCCCGTGACAGTGAATTTTCACATGAGAAGGGTCAAAATGTCTTCATTTAAATAGCTTGCTTTCTCTTGACAGAAGGAATTCTAAGAAAACTCTAAAGTGTCAAAAAGAAATATAAGAATTTTTTCTTGTACATTTAACTTTTTCTCATGTAAAAATCATGAGCAATGTCAAACTAGCATTCTCAAACTACCTTGAAAACAGAAAGAAAAACATTAAATATTTAAATATTTTATGAAGAATGTCTAGATTCATTCTTTCATGTAAAAGACACGAGACTGAAATAAGCTAAGAACAGGAAATTGAAATGCGATTCCACTGTTGTATTTCTCTTTCTAGTTTTTAGCAAAAGACACAGAACATTCTCAATAGCTTAAGCATAAAAACATTTATTGCAGGGTAGAGATAACTTTAAATGTGATAAAAAGGTGAATACAGGTTTTGATTTCAGGGAACAGCTCTCAGAAGCACACTGCAGAAATGATCAGCACGAGAGACACTGGCGGGGATCAGAAAGAAACTGAATCAGGCCGCTCCCCCCACAGCCGCTGTCTTCAGAGCCACAGAGGCCCCGGCCAGCGATAGGACACTGGGTCGTTGCATCTGTCTGCAGGCCATGGGAGTAACCCTCAAGCACTGTTATGGGGGGGATGCTTCACTCTCCTAAGGAACAGTTTGCTCTGATTGGCAAAGCTCAGGGTGTCAAGCATCACCCCACAAAGGAAAAGTTGGGTCACCGGTTGGATTCCCGGTCAGGGCACGTGCCTGAATCGCTGACCAGGTCCCTGGCTGGGCGAGGCACATGAGAGAGGCAACCAACTGATGTTTCTCTCACGTATTGGTGTTTCTCTCTTCTTTTTCCTCCCTCCCTTCACCTCTCTCTGAAGACAAATAACATTGTTTTAAAAAAAGGGACAACCTGGCCAAGGTCAGCATATTTCAGTTTCTACATTTCCTGTGGCCCAATACAGCTCAGGGCACCTGTTCCAGAGCAAGTCCCTCACAGCTGCCCCCTGGGGGCTCAGTTCACTGGAGTGTCGCCCTGGACACCAACACGTTGCGGGTTCTAACCAGGGCAGGACACGCACCTAGTGGTGGGTCCCATCCAGGTTGGGTTGTACCAAGCCAGCCGCCCAACATTTCTCTCTTTCTCACTCTCTCTCAAATCAATCTTCCTGTGAGGAAAGAAAGGGAGGAAATTCTCTCACCAGTCCACTCGGGAATGTCCTACGTGGTGCTGGCGACCCAGTGGCAACCTAGGCGCCCACTGAGGACAGCACACGGTGCAGTGCAGCAGGGACGCCTCAGAGCCCAACACGCCAGACTGGAAGGCAGCAGGTCACAGTTCCATGGACAGACCCTTCAAATCTGCACGTCGGAGGGAAGTAATAAATAAAACGAGAAATACAACCTGATACTTTTCTCATGAACAAAAACGTAAACACAAAAGAATAAATCATATGATTAAAACAGACAGAAGATACACATGTAAACAAATTACAAATGGGAAGCGTTTCAGTGGGAAGGGAAAGCAAATAAAAGAAAGAAATCACAATAAAGTGCACATACTTACATTAAAAAGACAGGGAAAAGCAGAGAAAGAAAACACTATGAACCCTGGTTGGGCAACTCAGCGGAGCACAGCATAGGCTGATACACCAGGCTGCGGGTTGGACTCCAGTCAGGGCACAGACAAGAATCGACATGTGAGGGCGCCAGTAAGTGGGACGAGGGAGTGACCCCTCCCTCTCCCCGTGTCTCTCCCTCCCTGCCTCCCTCTCCCTCTTCTCTCTCTAAAGTCAACCAATAAAAGTTATGTAGAAAAGAAAACATTTGAAAATGTGTTTCCCCTTATTCACCTTTTACATTTGTAGGTCATGGGAATTTTATATATCCCTTTAATTCGGGTCATGGAGTTAGGACAAAAAATTAACAGTTTCAATTCTAAGTCACCATGCGACTCTCCCCTTCCCTGCTTACTTCTCCTCTCCTCCTCCTCTCTCTCCCTCATACATACACTGAAGGACATAGGACCGCATGTGGGCACCATGAAGAGGGTTAGTGACCTCGAAGTTCCATAGACATCACTCAGGGGAGAAAAGTGAATAAACTTCCCGGAATGAACTCAGAGGGAAGAGGATTCCACAGGCTGCTTGGCCAATGACCACAGAGACGGGAGTATGATTTCTTACTCCCACTGAAGTTCCAAACTCCTTCGAACTTGCTCTTCTACTTCACACTTTGGTTCCCAAACTACGATACTGCTCTGACCTCACTATACATATATAATGCTCTTTATTTATTCCAACTTGTATAATTTAAAATGTGAATTTCTACTTTTCATACAAACATAAATGCTATACGATGTTACCCCATTCCAGGGTGGTCACAGATCTCTTTTCTCAAGCTACGCACCTTCCAGTCTGACACAAATCTTCCACATTCAGAATCCTAAAGCACATCCGCCCGAGTATTTCTAAAAGGCTGTCCCGGCTGGTGTGGCTCAGAGGGTTGAGCGCTGGTCTGCAAACCAAAGGATCCACAGTTCAATTCCCAGTCAGGGCACATGCCTGCATTGCAGGTCACGTTCCCAGTAGGGGGCGTTGGAGAGGCAACCACACATTGATGTTTCTTTTCCTCCCTTTCCTGCTCCCTTCCCCTCTCTCTAGTAATAAATAAATAAAATACATTTTTTTTTAAATTGAAGGCTGTGAGGCTCTCTATTTCCCTGTTTCTATGTGGGGATGAAAACCTGGTATACAGACCCTTTTGGAATGTTCTTTTTCCTCATAACATCCTGACCGGGTTTTTAATGGCCACATAGTGAAATTCTTTCACCAATGAAGTGTATGCCTTCAGGAGGACTGTAAACAATCCTATTCTGTTATTGCACATAGCTCTGTTTCTACGATTCGGCTCAAATGACCTCCTTCCTGTGCAATTTTTTTTTTATTATTAAAAGCCTTCCACAGATGCTTCTGTAAGGCATTTCAGAACTAAGGGTAACACCAGACTTCTTGCGAGATCTGATTATCTGAAAACCTTCCCCGCCCAACGAATTACCCACATTTCTCGCTCCCGACCCGGCCTGGTTGCAGAGGTTACATTGGCACGGACGTTCTGGAGAATTCTGTGGAGCCTCTCTCCGTGTCCGCACAGGACACAGAAGCCTGTGGGCTCAGTTCCTCAGTCCAGCGGCAGCTTGAGCAAGCTCTGCCCGCACGGAGTCTCCGTCTGCATTCAGGTCGCGTCTCCCAGACGCCGGAGGAGAGGCAAACGCCCGAGGGAAACCTGAGTGGCCTCTCCAAACGCGCGGAGTCCTCCTCTCGGCGCTGGAAACTGTCCACAACGGGACCCTCCCCCCTCGGTCTCCTTGATCCAATCATCAAGTACCCCCGGGGGTCCTAGAGGGCTGAAAGTCCCTCCCACTTACTCCTAAAGGGCTGGGAATCAATTTGCAATGCAAATGAGCGAAATTCCTTCAGGGTAATCTCTTTTGCGCCGGCCTCTACCCCCCCGCCCCCCCCCCCACCGACAGTATAAAAGGCGCAGTCTGTACCTGCCGGAATCATTCGCCTCTTCTCCTGGATACGCTGCTCCTCTCCTCCCGCTCTGCAGACTGAAGTCATGGAACCACGTCCGCCCGCCTGGGAGTTCCAGCCGTGGATGTGGGGGCGTCCGGAGCCCATCATGCCTCCGGGCCTGAACCGAGAGGAGGCCTGGGCCTGGGCCATGGACAACTTCCCCGCTCTCTGCCGCCCCTCCCGCGCATCACGTCCCGCGATCGGAGAACGCAGCCGCGGTGCCCACGCGCTCCTGCGCCGCGCTGGAGCCTGGCTTGTGGGTGTTCCCGAAGCTGAGGGTGGCCAGAAACCTTGTGGAGACCCGCGCGACCTCGTCCCGCAGACACCTCCAGGAGATGACAGCGCCAGAAGTGAAGGAAACGCAGATGCTCCTGGTGCCTCGCTGAGCCCAGGCCCGGCCCGCAAGAGGCTGAAAACCCAAGCTTAACCCGGATGAACCCCGACAGAAGGCCACCCAGCAGGCTCCACGGAGGAGCAGAGCACGTACATCGCGCAAGGAGCCCACGCAGCCCAGGAGGGGTCCTTGTACCAACCTGCGGAGCAGCCCTGGTCGCTCCTTTCTCTCCTGAGGAAGCATTATGTTGTCTGTGGGTTTTCAGGCACAACTTCCCTGTGTCAGTGGAATCAATAAAATGCCAGGAAACTGGGCTTTGGCATCTACTTCTCCTTGTCTGTGTTTCCTTCTTGACTAGTGTAGGGGGATGAACCCACTGAACCCTTTTCCTCTCCTCCCCTGGGCAACTGATAACTCACCAGGGGTATCAGGATTTCTGGAGGCAGCGGGGGTCCGGGACAGGGAGGGGCCAGGGCTGGGGGTGGGCTGGAAGACCCTCAGGGAAGTCCTGGGTGTCATTCAGGGGGTGGGGGACATCAGGATCACGGCCAGGGGACGCGGGGTTCTCGGAGTGTGGCTCCCCAGGGTCTGAGCGCAGAGAGCACACTTAAGTAAATGTTCCTTTAACGTTTGAAGGGTCCATTAGCGGGATGGAAGAGGGGTGCTGATCAAGGCCAAGGGGCCAAGGGGAAGACCTTGCCTCCGTGCCATCTGACTGGTTCCCCAGAAGCAGCCCCAGGTCACACTCTCCCTGGCAGCTACAGAAGGCTGCCCTGAGGGGCTGGGCAGTGCCAGGACTCAGGTGGTGCAGTGGAAGGGGGTGGGGCCTGGATGAAAGAACCGCAGTCTCTGAGCCTGGAATGTGTGCCCTGAGGCTGGGATTCCGGACCTGGCCTGCTGACTGACAACCTCTGTTCCAACCCGCTGCCCAATCCAAGATGCCCCCTCTCCATAACCTGGGGAGTGAGTTACAGTCCACTCTGGATGAGCCCTGGGAGGGGGTGGTGGGTGAGGAGAATTCCCATGTCACTGCCTGGAGGGTTTCCAAAGCACAGCAACCAGACCGACACCCTCCAGGGAGTCCTCTGTGCACCTGGGCAACACACAGCTGGACCCAGAGTCCTCAGGGCAGGGACCTTTGGGGCAGCTGGTTCTCCAGTTCCAGTCACAAGGAGAGGTGGCTGAGACCTCTGCATCTGCTTGGAGTGGACGGGCTCCTGTCTTACCTCCCTGTTGGGGGCACAAGAGGCCATCGGCCATCTGACACTCAGAAACTGAGAGAATTCAGCTCGGGGATCTTCGCTGCACCTTCTTCACAAAGGTTCTCCAGGAGAACCTCTCCCGGTTCCCATTGGTCTTCCTCTGAACAGACAGTGTGGTTGAGTAAAGCTCTATATTTGCTCCATAATGATGGAAGAAGTTCTGTGTCTGTTGTCCCTTATACCAATTTTGTCATCTTTTCAATAAAAGTGTGCATAAATGCCAATGAGTTTTTGTGTCAGTGTGAGTGTGTGGGGTGGGAGGGAAGGGAATGGACGTGTCTCGGGAAGGGCGTGAGTTCGAGCTGCTGTGCAGCTGGATGTGGGTGTCAGCTGGGTTTGGGCGGCAGGAGAAACCAGAGATGGCCTTCAGGCAGGGCAGTTAGTTATGGAACCCAGTCATTCAGCAGAACACTGCCCCCTGCAGGCCGGCCAGTCAGTCTTAGATCTGGCAGGTAGGGCAGCAGGGGGAGAGGGTGGATTAGAAAAACACAACTGAGAGAGAGCGTCTCCCCGCAGGCCTGTGATAAGCTTTCCCCAGCGCTACCTGAGGGCCCTCCAAGCATCTTCAGGGTGCTCTGCCATGTCCACCGGCGCTCACTGGACAGGCCTCTCCACCAGGGAGTACACATTTCAGCTCCTTGTTCGCTGTCACCTGATCTTACAGGAAGTCCAAGGAAGAGCTGCCTTTGGTTCAAGGGGATCCACTTTGGGGAGCGGGTGATTCCAGGCACAATCGCGCCCCACACATGGTGACACCTGCCACCGGGCCTGGGAGACCTGGCATTGAAGCCCTGGCCCCTGGCATGGTGTCTCGGTTGGAATGTTTCCTGCCTCTGTCTTTCAGAAGTTGGTAGATCACTACACCCTCATCGTCATGATGAAGAAGACAGAGTGCAATGATCCTATGGACCTCGTCAGTGTCTTTCACGAACGCTGTTTACCAGGCTCAAACCAGGCTCAATGGGAACTCAGAACACATCACCATGACTTTCTTCTAGACAGACTGGGGGACAAGATTTTCTGCACAACTCGCTCTGAGGTCCTTGAAAGCTCATGCTTTTCTCCCTGTAACATGTTCCCAAACCCTCTCTCTTATCTCTGTCCTAAGAGGCCCCAGCACCCGTACATCCTCTGTGCCACCTGCAGTGACCTGAGGATGCGGGACATCAGCACTGGCCTTTCCATGGCAAACTGCAAAAGCGTTGTTCCCGCCCGCCTGCCAGACCACAGGGATGACTGTCTGTCTTGTTATTTCAGTCAACTCCATGCCATGCAGCTAAGGCTTGCAGGCTGGATCCCTGGTCGGGGCGCATAGCGAGGCTGAGGGTTCCGTCCCGGTCCTGAAGCACACGGGAGGCCACTGACCCATGCTTCTCTGTCACATCAGTGATTCTCCCTCTCTTCCCCTCTCTCACACACACACACACACACACACACACACACACACACAGGAAATCATGCTTGCAAACTCTTGGAATTACTGGACTTTCTTACACTGAAGATTCCTGTGTGACCACTGAAACCGGACTGGACGGCCCTGGCACGGTGCCCACAGACTGTCTGGGTGTGTGAAGAGCATGTCAGAAAGCAGAACTGCACTGTGGCTTTCACTCAGGAAGGGAGTCAATTCACCAAGAGGAAACACACACAAGAGAAAATTCTGCCTTTGTTACTCATTGAAGTTACCTTTCTATCCATGATCATAGGACTACCTTTGAAATGAAGATGATAATCAATGGAATCATGTTTGTAATTACAATTTACATTCCCTAAGGAAATATCTGATTACTTGGCCTTTGTGTTCCAATGTCATCATAAAAGCTACCTCGTCAGATGTTGTGTTTCAGCTCTAACCCTCGGGTCAAAATAGAGGGACAGCAGAGACGAGGTAACGAGCTGAGTGTCACCTGTGTGCCAATGATGGACCACACTTGTGCCCAAACAGTTGGCATCTGGACCCCAGGACTGGAATCCCTCCCCAGCACACATGCCGACTGAAATCCCGAAGACACTGCACATGGAAACCAGAAGGCGGAAAAGCAGCCTGTGAGCCTGCCCCCTGTCCCTGAGCAGCAGGGCGGCTCCCTGTGAAGATGGCCTCTCCTGCCTCTGGCCATCGGGCTGAATGCCCGTGGCAGGTGCCAAGCAGAAGGGCTGTGAGGGGCCATGAACGTAAGGCCACCTGGAAGTGTCAGGCACAAAGCATGTTTCTTTGACAGAAGATAACCTTCCCAAACGCACTTCTGGGCCCATCCCTTCCAACGGGGGATTCTTTTAAAACATAGAAACAGTCTTTCATCCTGTCAACAAACAAAGTCAAATCCAATTGGGATAACTCCATCCAGGATGATTGGATTTCCCTTAATCTCCTTAGGTCCTGTCTTCTAAAGCCATTTGCACCACCAGAAGTGGTCCCCACCCAGGCTTAATCCCCTCTGGCAGGAGGATATAAGAACCCAGGACAGAGGTGTTCCAGGAAGGGTCAGCTGGAAACCTCGCTGCTGTCATGGCCGGGTCCCAGGGGCACAGCCTTCCCCTCTGTGTGCGCCAGGCCTGGGATTCCCTGGACAAGTCGCTGGATCAAGAACCGTTTCTGGTCTGGAGCCTGGAGGAGGAGGAAGGCAAGCCCTGGCCACTCCCTCTCTACCCTGAACTGGACCACCTCACCTGGGGCGACCAGGGAGTGGACCAGGAAGTGCATTCGAGTCCCTGCGGGCTCCTGCAGCCCTTCTGCCCGCGACACGGACCCAGGGGAGAGAGCACCTGCAGGCGGGACGCTGGGCGGCCTGATCCGGACCTCACACCAGAGATGGAGGAGTCAGAGATGCCCCCAGTAGTGAAGGCCGCCGTACTCTGGTTGTCATCGGGGTCCGAAGTCTCCACCGAGATGGAGCAGCACTTTCTCGACTACGGGAAGTCGGCTTGGGACGCCGTTGACCGGGCGCCGCGGCCCAGGCCTCCGTCGTTGCTGATCTCCGAAGACTCGGGACCGTGGCCGCTGCCCTTCTACGCGGTACTGGGAGAGTCCGCGGGCAACTACGACCCGTACCGCGGGCAACTGCTTTGCAGTCCTTGTTGGCAGCTGCCCTCGGTCTACGGCACGTACAGACTCTTGACCGCGGCCCAGAGCTCCTGGGGAGCAAGCCCAGCGCAGGCCAGTCTGGGTCCCTCGCCAGAGACGCCAGAGACGCCAGAGACGCCAGAGACGCCAGAGACGCCAGAGACGCCAGAGAGCCCAGCGGAACCCGCCCGAGAGCCTGAGCCGGCAGAAGAAACCCCTTCCCCGGGGCCTGCCCAGGAGCCGTGGCCCAGCGCCCGAGACGGACAGCAGATGGCGGAGAAGTTTGAAGGCCCGCGCCCTGCAGAGCGCCGCCCACCGCGGGCTCCAGCCGCACGGTGCCCGCACCCCGATTTCTCTGGCTGCCTGCGGTGGGTCCGTCGCGCCGTCTGCTCCCTGAGCCGCGCGGCTGCGGGCTGCTGCGGCGTCTTCCTGGACCTTAAAGGGCCCTGAGACTGCGGCGAGAGGGAGCCCTGCGGGAGGGGGGGAGGGGGCGCCCGGGCTGAAAGAATCTCCTTTTGCAATAAAACTGGCCGGGGGGTGGGTGTGGGTGGGAGAAATAGATAATAAAAAAATGTACTTGAAAAGTAACTAAATAAAATTTATTATAAAAAAAACAAAAACAAAAAAAAAATGCCCGAAGTTCCTTCGGTGTCCCCTGTCAGTTGTCGCCTCTTTCTCCTGGCAGCCCTGGTCCCCGCCAGTGGCTCGCTCGTTCCCACCTCCACGCTTCTTGCTTTTACTTCCGGGCTTTTGCTTTCACTGTTTCTTTCTGGCTGAACCCGGCTGACAGTTCCTCGTAGTAGCCGACGCTGTAAATGGTGGAGTGTTACCCACGGACACGACTGCTCACAGGTACGAGGTTAGAGCGGGTTGACTCCGTTCTCAACGCGGCGCTTTTGGCTGATGGAGAATGGCCGTCTGTCGGCTCTCTGGCACCATGGCCGGATCCCAGGGAGCTGATCTCTCCATCTCTCTCCAGCAACGTCTGTGGTGGCAGAGCTGTAGACTGGGGGCTGTGTGCCTATTCGTGGAGACCCTTGGTGGCCTCCCCTCCCTGCTCCACCAGCAGCTTTCCCGGCTCTGCGGGGCTGGTGCTGTGTCCTGTGAGTTAATGGGTGGGGCAGCCTCCCTGGGACCCAGTGCTTGTCCCCTGCTCTGTGCTCCATTAATGCCAACGAAATTGTGTCCGGCCATTTCTTGATGTGGACGTTGTCGTTGGGGAGGCTCCATGTGCCATTACCGGGCGTGGGACCACTGTACCTCTGTGGCCTCTGGGCTGGCTGGGCCCATCGCAGAGCAAGTGTTTCTAGAATTTCTCTCCAGCAACGTCCCTGTGGGCGCTAATTTCAGGGAGATACGTGGGTTCGTCCTCTCCGGCAGCCTAACTGGTCTCTCTCCCTGCCACAGGGTCCCTTCTCTCTGTGCTTTGCTACTGGCTCTCCCTCCCCGTCCTGTGCTGAGGATTGCCCGTTGTTCTGTCCCTATCGTCCGGTATTTCTTTCCGCTCTACACATCGACGCTTGATTCCTTAGCTGTGCGTATTGCGTAATACCGCTCAGAAAGCGCGGGCTCCTTTTATTTTTATCTTTTCCTTTAATTTTAGGCCTGCATTCGCCTAGCACCCAGGAGAGCCTAAGTAGCCAGGCTGCGGGCACAGCCGCGGCCTTTGTCTCCTGCATCAGCTCAGACGCTGGTTGTCCTCGGGGTCCGAAGTCTCCGCCGAGATGGAGCAGCACTTTCTCGACTACGGGAAGTCGGCTTGGGACGCCGTTGACCGGGCGCCGCGGCCCAGGCCTCCGTCGTTGCTGATCTCCGAAGACTCGGGACCGTGGCCGCTGCCCTTCTACCCGGTACTGGGAGAGTCCGCGGGCAACTACGACGCGTACGGCGGGCAACTGCTTTGCAGTCCTTGTTGGCGGCTGCCCTCGGTCTAGGGCACGTACAGACTCTTGACCGCGGCCCAGAGCTCCTAGGAGGGAAGCCCAGCCCAGGCCAGTCTGGGTCCCTCGCCAGAGACGCCAGAGACGCCAGAGACGCCAGAGACGCCAGAGAGCCCAGCGGAACCCGCCCGAGAGCCTGAGCCGGCAGAAGAAACCCCTTCCCCGGGGCCTGCCCAGGAGCCGTGGCCCAGCGCCCGAGACGGACAGCAGATGGCGGAGAAGTTTGAAGGCCCGCGCCCTGCAGAGCGCCGCCCACCGCGGGCTCCAGCCGCACGGTGCCCGCACCCCGATTTCTCTGGCTGCCTGCGGTGGGTCCGTCGCGCCGTCTGCTCCCTGAGCCGCGCGGCTGCGGGCTGCTGCGGGGTCTTCCTGGACCTTAAAGGGCCCTGAGACTGCGGCGAGAGGGAGCCCTGGGGGAGGGGGGGGGGGGGGCGCCCGGGGTGAAAGAATCTCCTTTTGCAATAAAACTGGCCGGGGGGGGCGTGGGTGTGGGAGAAATAGATAAAAAAAAATGTACTTGAAAAGTAACTAAATAAAATTTATTATAAGAAAAACAAAAACAAAAACAAAAAAATGCCCGAAGTTCCTTCGGTGTCCCCTGTCAGTTGTCGCCTCTTTCTCCTGGCAGCCCTGGTCTCCGCCAGTGGCTCGCTCGTTCCCACCTCCACGCATCTTGCTTTTACTTAAGGGCTTTTACTTCCACTGTTTCTTACTGGCTGAACCCGGCTGACAGTTCCTCGTTGTAGTCGACACTGTAAATGGTGGGGTGTTACCCAGGGACACGACTGCTCACAGGTACGAGGTTAGAGCGGGTTGACTCCGTTCTCAACGCGGCGCTTTTGGCTGATGGAGAATGGCCGTCTGTCGGCTCTCTGGCACCATGGCCGGATCCCAGGGAGCTGATCTCTCCACCTCTCTCCAGCAACGTCTGTGGTGGCAGAGCTGTAGACTGGGGGCTGTGTGCCTATTCGTGGAGACCCTTGGTGGCCTCCCCTCCCTGCTCCACCAGCAGCTTTCCCGGCTCTGCGGGGCTGGTGCTGTGTCCTGTGAGTTAATGGGTGGGGCAGCCTCCCTGGGACCCAGTGCTTGTCCCCTGCTCTGTGCTCCATTAATGCCAACGAAATTGTGTCCGGCCATTTCTTGATGTGGACGTTGTCGTTGGGGAGGAACTCCATGTGCCATTACTGGGCGTGGGACCACTGTACTGCTGTGGCCTCTGGGCTGGCTGGCCCCATCGCAGAGCAAGTGTTTCTAGAATTTCTCTCCAGCAACGTCCCTGTGGGCGCTAATTTCAGGGAGATACGTGGGTTCGTCCTCTCCGGCAGCCTAACTGGTCTCTCTCCCTGCCACAGGGTCCCTTCTCTCTGTGCTTTGCTACTGGCTCTCCCTCCCCGTCCTGTGCTGAGGATTGCCCGTTGTTCTGTCCCTATCGTCCGGTATTTCTTTCCGCTCTACACATCGACGCTTGATTCCTTAGCTGTGCGTATTGCGTAATACCGCTCAGAAAGCGCGGGCTCCTTTTATTTTTATCTTTTCCTTTAATTTTAGGCCTGCATTCGCCTAGCACCCAGGAGAGCCTAAGTAGCCAGGCTGCGGGCACAGCCGCGGCCTTTGTCTCCTGCATCAGCTCAGACGCTGGTTGTCCTCGGGGTCCGAAGTCTCCGCCGAGATGGAGCAGCACTTTCTCGACTACGGGAAGTCGGCTTGGGACGCCGTTGACCGGGCGCCGCGGCCCAGGCCTCCGTCGTTGCTGATCTCCGAAGACTCGGGACCGTGGCCGCTGCCCTTCTACCCGGTACTGGGAGAGTCCGCGGGCAACTACGACGCGTACGGCGGGCAACTGCTTTGCAGTCCTTGTTGGCGGCTGCCCTCGGTCTACGGCACGTACAGACTCTTGACCGCGGCCCAGAGCTCCTGGGAGGGAAGCCCAGCCCAGGCCAGTCTGGGTCCCTCGCCAGAGACGCCAGAGACGCCAGAGACGCCAGAGACGCCAGAGACGCCAGAGAGCCCAGCGGAACCCGCCCGAGAGCCTGAGCCGGCAGAAGAAACCCCTTCCCCGGGGCCGGCCCAGCGCCCGAGACGGACAGCAGATGGCGGAGAAGTTTGAAGGCCCGCGCCCTGCAGAGCGCCGCCCACCGCGGGCTCCAGCCGCACGGTGCCCGCACCCCGATTTCTCTGGCTGCCTGCGGTGGGTCCGTCGCGCCGTCTGCTCCCTGAGCCGCGCGGCTGCGGGCTGCTGCGGCGTCTTCCTGGACCTTAAAGGGCCCTGAGACTGCGGCGAGAGGGAGCCCTGCGGGAGGGGGGGAGGGGGCGCCCGGGCTGAAAGAATCTCCTTTTGCAATAAAACTGGCCGGGGGGGTGGGTGTGGGATGGGAGAAATAGATAGATAAAAAAAATGTACTTGAAAAGTAACTAAATAAAATTTATTATAAAAAAACAAAAACAAAAAAAAAATGCCCGAAGTTCCTTCGGTGTCCCCTGTCAGTTGTCGCCTCTTTCTCCTGGCAGCCCTGGTCCCCGCCAGTGGCTCGCTCGTTCCCACCTCCACGCTTCTTGCTTTTACTTCCGGGCTTTTGCTTTCACTGTTTCTTTCTGGCTGAACCCGGCTGACAGTTCCTCGTAGTAGCCGACGCTGTAAATGGTGGAGTGTTACCCACGGACACGACTGCTCACAGGTACGAGGTTAGAGCGGGTTGACTCCGTTCTCAACGCGGCGCTTTTGGCTGATGGAGAATGGCCGTCTGTCGGCTCTCTGGCACCATGGCCGGATCCCAGGGAGCTGATCTCTCCATCTCTCTCCAGCAACGTCTGTGGTGGCAGAGCTGTAGACTGGGGGCTGTGTGCCTATTCGTGGAGACCCTTGGTGGCCTCCCCTCCCTGCTCCACCAGCAGCTTTCCCGGCTCTGCGGGGCTGGTGCTGTGTCCTGTGAGTTAATGGGTGGGGCAGCCTCCCTGGGACCCAGTGCTTGTCCCCTGCTCTGTGCTCCATTAATGCCAACGAAATTGTGTCCGGCCATTTCTTGATGTGGACGTTGTCGTTGGGGAGGAACTCCATGTGCCATTACCGGGCGTGGGACCACTGTACCTCTGTGGCCTCTGGGCTGGCTGGGCCCATCGCAGAGCAAGTGTTTCTAGAATTTCTCTCCAGCAACGTCCCTGTGGGCACTAATTTCAGGGAGATACGTGGGTTCGTCCTCTCCGGCAGCCTAACTGGTCTCTCTCCCTGCCACAGGGTCCCTTCTCTCTGTGCTTTGCTACTGGCTCTCCCTCCCCGTCCTGTGCTGAGGATTGCCCGTTGTTCTGTCCCTATCGTCCGGTATTTCTTTCCGCTCTACACATCGACGCTTGATTCCTTAGCTGTGCGTATTGCGTAATACCGCTCAGAAAGCGCGGGCTCCTTTTATTTTTATCTTTTCCTTTAATTTTAGGCCTGCATTCGCCTAGCACCCAGGAGAGCCTAAGTAGCCAGGCTGCGGGCACAGCCGCGGCCTTTGTCTCCTGCATCAGCTCAGACGCTGGTTGTCCTCGGGGTCCGAAGTCTCCGCCGAGATGGAGCAGCACTTTCTCGACTACGGGAAGTCGGCTTGGGACGCCGTTGACCGGGCGCCGCGGCCCAGGCCTCCGTCGTTGCTGATCTCCGAAGACTCGGGACCGTGGCCGCTGCCCTTCTACCCGGTACTGGGAGAGTCCGCGGGCAACTACGACGCGTACGGCGGGCAACTGCTTTGCAGTCCTTGTTGGCGGCTGCCCTCGGTCTACGGCACGTACAGACTCTTGACCGCGGCCCAGAGCTCCTAGGAGGGAAGCCCAGCCCAGGCCAGTCTGGGTCCCTCGCCAGAGACGCCAGAGACGCCAGAGACGCCAGCGGAGACGCCAGAGACGCCAGAGACGCCAGAGAGCCCAGCGGAACCCGCCCGAGAGCCTGAGCCGGCAGAAGAAACCCCTTCCCCGGGGCCTGCCCAGGAGCCGTGGCCCAGCGCCCGAGACGGACAGCAGATGGCGGAGAAGTTTGAAGGCCCGCGCCCTGCAGAGCGCCGCCCACCGCGGGCTCCAGCCGCACGGTGCCCGCACCCCGATTTCTCTGGCTGCCTGCGGTGGGTCCGTCGCGCCGTCTGCTCCCTGAGCCGCGCGGCTGCGGGCTGCTGCGGCGTCTTCCTGGACCTTAAAGGGCCCTGAGACTGTGGCGAGAGGGAGCCCTGCGGGAGGGGGGGGAGGGGGCGCCCGGGCTGAAAGAATCTCCTTTTGCAATAAAACTGGCCGGGGGGGTGTGGGTGTGGGAGAAATAGATAATAAAAAAAATGTACTTGAAAAGTAACTAAATAAAATTTATTATAAGAAAAACAAAAACAAAAACAAAAAAATGCCCGAAGTTCCTTCGGTGTCCCCTGTCAGTTGTCGCCTCTTTCTCCTGGCAGCCCTGGTCTCCGCCAGTGGCTCGCTCGTTCCCACCTCCACGCATCTTGCTTTTACTTAAGGGCTTTTACTTCCACTGTTTCTTTCTGGCTGAACCCGGCTGACAGTTCCTCGTTGTAGCCGACACTGTAAATGGTGGGGTGTTACCCAGGGACACGACTGCTCACAGGTACGAGGTTAGAGCGGGTTGACTCCGTTCTCAACGCGGCGCTTTTGGCTGATGGAGAATGGCCGTCTGTCGGCTCTCTGGCACCATGGCCGGATCCCAGGGAGCTGATCTCTCCACCTCTCTCCAGCAACGTCTGTGGTGGCAGAGCTGTAGACTGGGGGCTGTGTGCCTATTCGTGGAGACCCTTGGTGGCCTCCCCTCCCTGCTCCACCAGCAGCTTTCCCGGCTCTGCGGGGCTGGTGCTGTGTCCTGTGAGTTAATGGGTGGGGCAGCCTCCCTGGGACCCAGTGCTTGTCCCCTGCTCTGTGCTCCATTAATGCCAACGAAATTGTGTCCGGCCATTTCTTGATGTGGACGTTGTCGTTGGGGAGGAACTCCATGTGCCATTACTGGGCGTGGGACCACTGTACTGCTGTGGCCTCTGGGCTGGCTGGCCCCATCGCAGAGCAAGTGTTTCTAGAATTTCTCTCCAGCAACGTCCCTGTGGGCGCTAATTTCAGGGAGATACGTGGGTTCGTCCTCTCCGGCAGCCTAACTGGTCTCTCTCCCTGCCACAGGGTCCCTTCTCTCTGTGCTTTGCTACTGGCTCTCCCTCCCCGTCCTGTGCTGAGGATTGCCCGTTGTTCTGTCCCTATCGTCCGGTATTTCTTTCCGCTCTACACATCGACGCTTGATTCCTTAGCTGTGCGTATTGCGTAATACCGCTCAGAAAGCGCGGGCTCCTTTTATTTTTATCTTTTCCTTTAATTTTAGGCCTGCATTCGCCTAGCACCCAGGAGAGCCTAAGTAGCCAGGCTGCGGGCACAGCCGCGGCCTTTGTCTCCTGCATCAGCTCAGACGCTGGTTGTCCTCGGGGTCCGAAGTCTCCGCCGAGATGGAGCAGCACTTTCTCGACTACGGGAAGTCGGCTTGGGACGCCGTTGACCGGGCGCCGCGGCCCAGGCCTCCGTCGTTGCTGATCTCCGAAGACTCGGGACCGTGGCCGCTGCCCTTCTACCCGGTACTGGGAGAGTCCGCGGGCAACTACGACGCGTACGGCGGGCAACTGCTTTGCAGTCCTTGTTGGCGGCTGCCCTCGGTCTACGGCACGTACAGACTCTTGACCGCGGCCCAGAGCTCCTGGGAGGGAAGCCCAGCCCAGGCCAGTCTGGGTCCCTCGCCAGAGACGCCAGAGACGCCAGAGACGCCAGAGACGCCAGAGACGCCAGAGACGCCAGAGAGCCCAGCGGAACCCGCCCGAGAGCCTGAGCCGGCAGAAGAAACCCCTTCCCCGGGGCCTGCCCAGGAGCCGTGGCCCAGCGCCCGAGACGGACAGCAGATGGCGGAGAAGTTTGAAGGCCCGCGCCCTGCAGAGCGCCGCCCACCGCGGGCTCCAGCCGCACGGTGCCCGCACCCCGATTTCTCTGGCTGCCTGCGGTGGGTCCGTCGCGCCGTCTGCTCCCTGAGCCGCGCGGCTGCGGGCTGCTGCGGCGTCTTCCTGGACCTTAAAGGGCCCTGAGACTGTGGCGAGAGGGAGCCCTGCGGGAGGGGGGGAGGGGGCGCCCGGGCTGAAAGAATCTCCTTTTGCAATAAAACTGGCCGGGGGGGGCGTGGGTGTGGGAGAAATAGATAAAAAAAAATGTACTTGAAAAGTAACTAAATAAAATTTATTATAAGAAAAACAAAAACAAAAACAAAAAAATGCCCGAAGTTCCTTCGGTGTCCCCTGTCAGTTGTCGCCTCTTTCTCCTGGCAGCCCTGGTCTCCGCCAGTGGCTCGCTCGTTCCCACCTCCACGCTTCTTGCTTTTACTTAAGGGCTTTTGCTTTCACTGTTTCTTTCTGGCTGAACCCGGCTGACAGTTCCTCGTAGTAGCCGACGCTGTAAATGGTGGGGTGTTACCCAGGGACACGACTGCTCACAGGTACGAGGTTAGAGCGGGTTGACTCCGTTCTCAACGCGGCGCTTTTGGCTGATGGAGAATGGCCGTCTGTCGGCTCTCTGGCACCATGGCCGGATCCCAGGGAGCTGATCTCTCCATCTCTCTCCAGCAACGTCTGTGGTGGCAGAGCTGTAGACTGGGGGCTGTGTGCCTATTCGTGGAGACCCTTGGTGGCCTCCCCTCCCTGCTCCACCAGCAGCTTTCCCGGCTCTGCGGGGCTGGTGCTGTGTCCTGTGAGTTAATGGGTGGGGCAGCCTCCCTGGGACCCAGTGCTTGTCCCCTGCTCTGTGCTCCATTAATGCCAACGAAATTGTGTCCGGCCATTTCTTGATGTGGACGTTGTCGTTGGGGAGGAACTCCATGTGCCATTACCGGGCGTGGGACCACTGTACTGCTGTGGCCTCTGGGCTGGCTGGCCCCATCGCAGAGCAAGTGTTTCTAGAATTTCTCTCCAGCAACGTCCCTGTGGGCGCTAATTTCAGGGAGATACGTGGGTTCGTCCTCTCCGGCAGCCTAACTGGTCTCTCTCCCTGCCACAGGGTCCCTTCTCTCTGTGCTTTGCTACTGGCTCTCCCTCCCCGTCCTGTGCTGAGGATTGCCCGTTGTTCTGTCCCTATCGTCCGGTATTTCTTTCCGCTCTACACATCGACGCTTGATTCCTTAGCTGTGCGTATTGCGTAATACCGCTCAGAAAGCGCGGGCTCCTTTTATTTTTATCTTTTCCTTTAATTTTAGGCCTGCATTCGCCTAGCACCCAGGAGAGCCTAAGTAGCCAGGCTGCGGGCACAGCCGCGGCCTTTGTCTCCTGCATCAGCTCAGACGCTGGTTGTCCTCGGGGTCCGAAGTCTCCGCCGAGATGGAGCAGCACTTTCTCGACTACGGGAAGTCGGCTTGGGACGCCGTTGACCGGGCGCCGCGGCCCAGGCCTCCGTCGTTGCTGATCTCCGAAGACTCGGGACCGTGGCCGCTGCCCTTCTACCCGGTACTGGGAGAGTCCGCGGGCAACTACGACGCGTACGGCGGGCAACTGCTTTGCAGTCCTTGTTGGCGGCTGCCCTCGGTCTAGGGCACGTACAGACTCTTGACCGCGGCCCAGAGCTCCTAGGAGGGAAGCCCAGCCCAGGCCAGTCTGGGTCCCTCGCCAGAGACGCCAGAGACGCCAGAGACGCCAGAGACGCCAGAGACGCCAGAGACGCCAGAGAGCCCAGCGGAACCCGCCCGAGAGCCTGAGCCGGCAGAAGAAACCCCTTCCCCGGGGCCTGCCCAGGAGCCGTGGCCCAGCGCCCGAGACGGACAGCAGATGGCGGAGAAGTTTGAAGGCCCGCGCCCTGCAGAGCGCCGCCCACCGCGGGCTCCAGCCGCACGGTGCCCGCACCCCGATTTCTCTGGCTGCCTGCGGTGGGTCCGTCGCGCCGTCTGCTCCCTGAGCCGCGCGGCTGCGGGCTGCTGCGGCGTCTTCCTGGACCTTAAAGGGCCCTGAGACTGCGGCGAGAGGGAGCCCTGCGGGAGGGGGGGGAGGGGGCGCCCGGGCTGAAAGAATCTCCTTTTGCAATAAAACTGGCCGGGGGGGGCGTGGGTGTGGGAGAAATAGATAAATAAAAAAAATGTACTTGAAAAGTAACTAAATAAAATTTATTATAAGAAAAACAAAAACAAAAACAAAAAAAATGCCCGAAGTTCCTTCGGTGTCCCCTGTCAGTTGTCGCCTCTTTCTCCTGGCAGCCCTGGTCCCCGCCAGTGGCTCGCTCGTTCCCACCTCCACGCTTCTTGCTTTTACTTAAGGGCTTTTACTTTCACTGTTTCTTACTGGCTGAACCCGGCTGACAGTTCCTCGTTGTAGTCGACGCTGTAAATGGTGGAGTGTTACCCAGGGACACGACTGCTCACAGGTACGAGGTTAGAGCGGGTTGACTCCGTTCTCAACGCGGCGCTTTTGGCTGATGGAGAATGGCCGTCTGTCGGCTCTCTGGCACCATGGCCGGATCCCAGGGAGCTGATCTCTCCATCTCTCTCCAGCAACGTCTGTGGTGGCAGAGCTGTAGACTGGGGGCTGTGTGCCTATTCGTGGAGACCCTTGGTGGCCTCCCCTCCCTGCTCCACCAGCAGCTTTCCCGGCTCTGCGGGGCTGGTGCTGTGTCCTGTGAGTTAATGGGTGGGGCAGCCTCCCTGGGACCCAGTGCTTGTCCCCTGCTCTGTGCTCCATTAATGCCAACGAAATTGTGTCCGGCCATTTCTTGATGTGGACGTTGTCGTTGGGGAGGAACTCCATGTGCCATTACCGGGCGTGGGACCACTGTACTGCTGTGGCCTCTGGGCTGGCTGGCCCCATCGCAGAGCAAGTGTTTCTAGAATTTCTCTCCAGCAACGTCCCTGTGGGCGCTAATTTCAGGGAGATACGTGGGTTCGTCCTCTCCGGCAGCCTAACTGGTCTCTCTCCCTGCCACAGGGTCCCTTCTCTCTGTGCTTTGCTACTGGCTCTCCCTCCCCGTCCTGTGCTGAGGATTGCCCGTTGTTCTGTCCCTATCGTCCGGTATTTCTTTCCGCTCTACACATCGACGCTTGATTCCTTAGCTGTGCGTATTGCGTAATACCGCTCAGAAAGCGCGGGCTCCTTTTATTTTTATCTTTTCCTTTAATTTTAGGCCTGCATTCGCCTAGCACCCAGGAGAGCCTAAGTAGCCAGGCTGCGGGCACAGCCGCGGCCTTTGTCTCCTGCATCAGCTCAGACGCTGGTTGTCCTCGGGGTCCGAAGTCTCCGCCGAGATGGAGCAGCACTTTCTCGACTACGGGAAGTCGGCTTGGGACGCCGCTGACGGGGCGCCGCGGCCCAGGCCTCCGTCGTTGCTGATCTCCGAAGACTCGGGACCGTGGCCGCTGCCCTTCTACCCGGTACTGGGAGAGTCCGCGGGCAACTACGACGCGTACGGCGGGCAACTGCTTTGCAGTCCTTGTTGGCGGCTGCCCTCGGTCTACGGCACGTACAGACTCTTGACCGCGGCCCAGAGCTCCTGGGAGGGAAGCCCAGCCCAGGCCAGTCTGGGTCCCTCGCCAGAGACGCCAGAGACGCCAGAGACGCCGAGAGACGCCAGAGACGCCAGAGACGCCAGAGAGCCCAGCGGAACCCGCCCGAGAGCCTGAGCCGGCAGAAGAAACCCCTTCCCCGGGGCCTGCCCAGGAGCCGTGGCCCAGCGCCCGAGACGGACAGCAGATGGCGGAGAAGTTTGAAGGCCCGCGCCCTGCAGAGCGCCGCCCACCGCGGGCTCCAGCCGCAGGGTGCCCGCACCCCGATTTCTCTGGCTGCCTGCGGTGGGTCCGTCGCGCCGTCTGCTCCCTGAGCCGCGCGGCTGCGGGCTGCTGCGGGGTCTTCCTGGACCTTAAAGGGCCCTGAGACTGCGGCGAGAGGGAGCCCTGGGGGAGGAGGGGGAGGGGGCGCCCGGGGTGAAAGAATCTCCTTTTGCAATAAAACTGGCCGGGGGGTGGGTGTGGGATGGGAGAAATAGATAGATAAAAAAAAATGTACTTGAAAAGTAACTAAATAAAATTTATTATAAAAAAAACAAAAACAAAAAAAAAATGCCCGAAGTTCCTTCGGTGTCCCCTGTCAGTTGTCGCCTCTTTCTCCTGGCAGCCCTGGTCCCCGCCAGTGGCTCGCTCGTTCCCACCTCCACGCTTCTTGCTTTTACTTCCGGGCTTTTGCTTTCACTGTTTCTTTCTGGCTGAACCCGGCTGACAGTTCCTCGTAGTAGCCGACGCTGTAAATGGTGGAGTGTTACCCACGGACACGACTGCTCACAGGTACGAGGTTAGAGCGGGTTGACTCCGTTCTCAACGCGGCGCTTTTGGCTGATGGAGAATGGCCGTCTGTCGGCTCTCTGGCACCATGGCCGGATCCCAGGGAGCTGATCTCTCCATCTCTCTCCAGCAACGTCTGTGGTGGCAGAGCTGTAGACTGGGGGCTGTGTGCCTATTCGTGGAGACCCTTGGTGGCCTCCCCTCCCTGCTCCACCAGCAGCTTTCCCGGCTCTGCGGGGCTGGTGCTGTGTCCTGTGAGTTAATGGGTGGGGCAGCCTCCCTGGGACCCAGTGCTTGTCCCCTGCTCTGTGCTCCATTAATGCCAACGAAATTGTGTCCGGCCATTTCTTGATGTGGACGTTGTCGTTGGGGAGGAACTCCATGTGCCATTACCGGGCGTGGGACCACTGTACTGCTGTGGCCTCTGGGCTGGCTGGCCCCATCGCAGAGCAAGTGTTTCTAGAATTTCTCTCCAGCAACGTCCCTGTGGGCGCTAATTTCAGGGAGATACGTGGGTTCGTCCTCTCCGGCAGCCTAACTGGTCTCTCTCCCTGCCACAGGGTCCCTTCTCTCTGTGCTTTGCTACTGGCTCTCCCTCCCCGTCCTGTGCTGAGGATTGCCCGTTGTTCTGTCCCTATCGTCCGGTATTTCTTTCCGCTCTACACATCGACGCTTGATTCCTTAGCTGTGCGTATTGCGTAATACCGCTCAGAAAGCGCGGGCTCCTTTTTATTTTTATCTTTTCCTTTAATTTTAGGCCTGCATTCGCCTAGCACCCAGGAGAGCCTAAGTAGCCAGGCTGCGGGCACAGCCGCGGCCTTTGTCTCCTGCATCAGCTCAGACGCTGGTTGTCCTCGGGGTCCGAAGTCTCCGCCGAGATGGAGCAGCACTTTCTCGACTACGGGAAGTCGGCTTGGGACGCCGTTGACCGGGCGCCGCGGCCCAGGCCTCCGTCGTTGCTGATCTCCGAAGACTCGGGACCGTGGCCGCTGCCCTTCTACCCGGTACTGGGAGAGTCCGCGGGCAACTACGACGCGTACGGCGGGCAACTGCTTTGCAGTCCTTGTTGGCGGCTGCCCTCGGTCTAGGGCACGTACAGACTCTTGACCGCGGCCCAGAGCTCCTGGGAGGGAAGCCCAGCCCAGGCCAGTCTGGGTCCCTCGCCAGAGACGCCAGAGACGCCAGAGACGCCAGAGACGCCAGAGACGCCAGAGACGCCAGAGAGCCCAGCGGAACCCGCCCGAGAGCCTGAGCCGGCAGAAGAAACCCCTTCCCCGGGGCCTGCCCAGGAGCCGTGGCCCAGCGCCCGAGACGGACAGCAGATGGCGGAGAAGTTTGAAGGCCCGCGCCCTGCAGAGCGCCGCCCACCGCGGGCTCCAGCCGCAGGGTGCCCGCACCCCGATTTCTCTGGCTGCCTGCGGTGGGTCCGTCGCGCCGTCTGCTCCCTGAGCCGCGCGGCTGCGGGCTGCTGCGGCGTCTTCCTGGACCTTAAAGGGCCCTGAGACTGGGGCGAGAGGGAGCCCTGCGGGAGGGGGGGGAGGGGGCGCCCGGGCTGAAAGAATCTCCTTTTGCAATAAAACTGGCCGGGGGGGTGGGTGTGGGATGGGAGAAATAGATAGATAAAAAAAATGTACTTGAAAAGTAACTAAATAAAATTTATTATAAGAAAAACAAAAACAAAAACAAAAAAATGCCCGAAGTTCCTTCGGTGTCCCCTGTCAGTTGTCACCTCTTTCTCCTGGCAGCCCTGGTCCCCGCCAGTGGCTCGCTCGTTCCCACCTCCACGCTTCTTGCTTTTACTTAAGGGCTTTTGCTTTCACTGTTTCTTTCTGGCTGAACCCGGCTGACAGTTCCTCGTTGTAGCCGACACTGTAAATGGTGGGGTGTTACCCAGGGACACGACTGCTCACAGGTACGAGGTTAGAGCGGGTTGACTCCGTTCTCAACGCGGCGCTTTTGGCTGATGGAGAATGGCCGTCTGTCGGCTCTCTGGCACCATGGCCGGATCCCAGGGAGCTGATCTCTCCATCTCTCTCCAGCAACGTCTGTGGTGGCAGAGCTGTAGACTGGGGGCTGTGTGCCTATTCGTGGAGACCCTTGGTGGCCTCCCCTCCCTGCTCCACCAGCAGCTTTCCCGGCTCTGCGGGGCTGGTGCTGTGTCCTGTGAGTTAATGGGTGGGGCAGCCTCCCTGGGACCCAGTGCTTGTCCCCTGCTCTGTGCTCCATTAATGCCAACGAAATTGTGTCCGGCCATTTCTTGATGTGGACGTTGTCGTTGGGGAGGCTCCATGTGCCATTACCGGGCGTGGGACCACTGTACTGCTGTGGCCTCTGGGCTGGCTGGCCCCATCGCAGAGCAAGTGTTTCTAGAATTTCTCTCCAGCAACGTCCCTGTGGGCGCTAATTTCAGGGAGATACGTGGGTTCGTCCTCTCCGGCAGCCTAACTGGTCTCTCTCCCTGCCACAGGGTCCCTTCTCTCTGTGCTTTGCTACTGGCTCTCCCTCCCCGTCCTGTGCTGAGGATTGCCCGTTGTTCTGTCCCTATCGTCCGGTATTTCTTTCCGCTCTACACATCGACGCTTGATTCCTTAGCTGTGCGTATTGCGTAATACCGCTCAGAAAGCGCGGGCTCCTTTTATTTTTATCTTTTCCTTTAATTTTAGGCCTGCATTCGCCTAGCACCCAGGAGAGCCTAAGTAGCCAGGCTGCGGGCACAGCCGCGGCCTTTGTCTCCTGCATCAGCTCAGACGCTGGTTGTCCTCGGGGTCCGAAGTCTCCGCCGAGATGGAGCAGCACTTTCTCGACTACGGGAAGTCGGCTTGGGACGCCGCTGACGGGGCGCCGCGGCCCAGGCCTCCGTCGTTGCTGATCTCCGAAGACTCGGGACCGTGGCCGCTGCCCTTCTACCCGGTACTGGGAGAGTCCGCGGGCAACTACGACGCGTACGGCGGGCAACTGCTTTGCAGTCCTTGTTGGCGGCTGCCCTCGGTCTACGGCACGTACAGACTCTTGACCGCGGCCCAGAGCTCCTGGGAGGGAAGCCCAGCCCAGGCCAGTCTGGGTCCCTCGCCAGAGACGCCAGAGACGCCAGAGACGCCAGAGACGCCAGAGACGCCAGAGACGCCAGAGACGCCCAGCGGAACCCGCCCGAGAGCCTGAGCCGGCAGAAGAAACCCCTTCCCCGGGGCCTGCCCAGGAGCCGTGGCCCAGCGCCCGAGACGGACAGCAGATGGCGGAGAAGTTTGAAGGCCCGCGCCCTGCAGAGCGCCGCCCACCGCGGGCTCCAGCCGCACGGTGCCCGCACCCCGATTTCTCTGGCTGCCTGCGGTGGGTCCGTCGCGCCGTCTGCTCCCTGAGCCGCGCGGCTGCGGGCTGCTGCGGCGTCTTCCTGGACCTTAAAGGGCCCTGAGACTGTGGCGAGAGGGAGCCCTGCGGGAGGGGGGGAGGGGGCGCCCGGGCTGAAAGAATCTCCTTTTGCAATAAAACTGGCCGGGGGGGGGCGTGGGTGTGGGAGAAATAGATAAAAAAAAATGTACTTGAAAAGTAACTAAATAAAATTTATTATAAGAAAAACAAAAACAAAAACAAAAAAATGCCCGAAGTTCCTTCGGTGTCCCCTGTCAGTTGTCGCCTCTTTCTCCTGGCAGCCCTGGTCCCCGCCAGTGGCTCGCTCGTTCCCACCTCCACGCTTCTTGCTTTTACTTCCGGGCTTTTGCTTTCACTGTTTCTTTCTGGCTGAACCCGGCTGACAGTTCCTCGTAGTAGCCGACGCTGTAAATGGTGGAGTGTTACCCACGGACACGACTGCTCACAGGTACGAGGTTAGAGCGGGTTGACTCCGTTCTCAACGCGGCGCTTTTGGCTGATGGAGAATGGCCGTCTGTCGGCTCTCTGGCACCATGGCCGGATCCCAGGGAGCTGATCTCTCCATCTCTCTCCAGCAACGTCTGTGGTGGCAGAGCTGTAGACTGGGGGCTGTGTGCCTATTCGTGGAGACCCTTGGTGGCCTCCCCTCCCTGCTCCACCAGCAGCTTTCCCGGCTCTGCGGGGCTGGTGCTGTGTCCTGTGAGTTAATGGGTGGGGCAGCCTCCCTGGGACCCAGTGCTTGTCCCCTGCTCTGTGCTCCATTAATGCCAACGAAATTGTGTCCGGCCATTTCTTGATGTGGACGTTGTCGTTGGGGAGGAACTCCATGTGCCATTACCGGGCGTGGGACCACTGTACTGCTGTGGCCTCTGGGCTGGCTGGGCCCATCGCAGAGCAAGTGTTTCTAGAATTTCTCTCCAGCAACGTCCCTGTGGGCGCTAATTTCAGGGAGATACGTGGGTTCGTCCTCTCCGGCAGCCTAACTGGTCTCTCTCCCTGCCACAGGGTCCCTTCTCTCTGTGCTTTGCTACTGGCTCTCCCTCCCCGTCCTGTGCTGAGGATTGCCCGTTGTTCTGTCCCTATCGTCCGGTATTTCTTTCCGCTCTACACATCGACGCTTGATTCCTTAGCTGTGCGTATTGCGTAATACCGCTCAGAAAGCGCGGGCTCCTTTTATTTTTATCTTTTCCTTTAATTTTAGGCCTGCATTCGCCTAGCACCCAGGAGAGCCTAAGTAGCCAGGCTGCGGGCACAGCCGCGGCCTTTGTCTCCTGCATCAGCTCAGACGCTGGTTGTCCTCGGGGTCCGAAGTCTCCGCCGAGATGGAGCAGCACTTTCTCGACTACGGGAAGTCGGCTTGGGACGCCGTTGACCGGGCGCCGCGGCCCAGGCCTCCGTCGTTGCTGATCTCCGAAGACTCGGGACCGTGGCCGCTGCCCTTCTACCCGGTACTGGGAGAGTCCGCGGGCAACTACGACGCGTACGGCGGGCAACTGCTTTGCAGTCCTTGTTGGCGGCTGCCCTCGGTCTAGGGCACGTACAGACTCTTGACCGCGGCCCAGAGCTCCTGGGAGGGAAGCCCAGCCCAGGCCAGTCTGGGTCCCTCGCCAGAGACGCCAGAGACGCCAGAGACGCCAGAGACGCCAGAGACGCCAGAGACGCCAGAGACGCCAGAGAGCCCAGCGGAACCCGCCCGAGAGCCTGAGCCGGCAGAAGAAACCCCTTCCCCGGGGCCTGCCCAGGAGCCGTGGCCCAGCGCCCGAGACGGACAGCAGATGGCGGAGAAGTTTGAAGGCCCGCGCCCTGCAGAGCGCCGCCCACCGCGGGCTCCAGCCGCACGGTGCCCGCACCCCGATTTCTCTGGCTGCCTGCGGTGGGTCCGTCGCGCCGTCTGCTCCCTGAGCCGCGCGGCTGCGGGCTGCTGCGGCGTCTTCCTGGACCTTAAAGGGCCCTGAGACTGGGGCGAGAGGGAGCCCTGCGGGAGGGGGGGAGGGGGCGCCCGGGCTGAAAGAATCTCCTTTTGCAATAAAACTGGCCGGGGGGTGGGTGTGGGATGGGAGAAATAGATAGATAAAAAAAAATGTACTTGAAAAGTAACTAAATAAAATTTATTATAAAAAAACAAAAACAAAAACAAAAAAAATGCCCGAAGTTCCTTCGGTGTCCCCTGTCAGTTGTCGCCTCTTTCTCCTGGCAGCCCTGGTCCCCGCCAGTGGCTCGCTCGTTCCCACCTCCACGCTTCTTGCTTTTACTTCAGGGCTTTTGCTTTCACTGTTTCTTACTGGCTGAACCCGGCTGACAGTTCCTCGTAGTAGTCGACACTGTAAATGGTGGGGTGTTACCCAGGGACACGACTGCTCACAGGTACGAGGTTAGAGCGGGTTGACTCCGTTCTCAACGCGGCGCTTTTGGCTGATGGAGAATGGCCGTCTGTCGGCTCTCTGGCACCATGGCCGGATCCCAGGGAGCTGATCTCTCCATCTCTCTCCAGCAACGTCTGTGGTGGCAGAGCTGTAGACTGGGGGCTGTGTGCCTATTCGTGGAGACCCTTGGTGGCCTCCCCTCCCTGCTCCACCAGCAGCTTTCCCGGCTCTGCGGGGCTGGTGCTGTGTCCTGTGAGTTAATGGGTGGGGCAGCCTCCCTGGGACCCAGTGCTTGTCCCCTGCTCTGTGCTCCATTAATGCCAACGAAATTGTGTCCGGCCATTTCTTGATGTGGACGTTGTCGTTGGGGAGGAACTCCATGTGCCATTACCGGGCGTGGGACCACTGTACTTCTGTGGCCTCTGGGCTGGCTGGCCCCATCGCAGAGCAAGTGTTTCTAGAATTTCTCTCCAGCAACGTCCCTGTGGGCGCTAATTTCAGGGAGATACGTGGGTTCGTCCTCTCCGGCAGCCTAACTGGTCTCTCTCCCTGCCACAGGGTCCCTTCTCTCTGTGCTTTGCTACTGGCTCTCCCTCCCCGTCCTGTGCTGAGGATTGCCCGTTGTTCTGTCCCTATCGTCCGGTATTTCTTTCCGCTCTACACATCGACGCTTGATTCCTTAGCTGTGCGTATTGCGTAATACCGCTCAGAAAGCGCGGGCTCCTTTTATTTTTATCTTTTCCTTTAATTTTAGGCCTGCATTCGCCTAGCACCCAGGAGAGCCTAAGTAGCCAGGCTGCGGGCACAGCCGCGGCCTTTGTCTCCTGCATCAGCTCAGACGCTGGTTGTCCTCGGGGTCCGAAGTCTCCGCCGAGATGGAGCAGCACTTTCTCGACTACGGGAAGTCGGCTTGGGACGCCGCTGACGGGGCGCCGCGGCCCAGGCCTCCGTCGTTGCTGATCTCCGAAGACTCGGGACCGTGGCCGCTGCCCTTCTACCCGGTACTGGGAGAGTCCGCGGGCAACTACGACGCGTACGGCGGGCAACTGCTTTGCAGTCCTTGTTGGCGGCTGCCCTCGGTCTAGGGCACGTACAGACTCTTGACCGCGGCCCAGAGCTCCTGGGAGGGAAGCCCAGCCCAGGCCAGTCTGGGTCCCTCGCCAGAGACGCCAGAGACGCCAGAGACGCCAGAGACGCCAGAGACGCCAGAGACGCCAGAGACGCCAGAGAGCCCAGCGGAACCCGCCCGAGAGCCTGAGCCGGCAGAAGAAACCCCTTCCCCGGGGCCTGCCCAGGAGCCGTGGCCCAGCGCCCGAGACGGACAGCAGATGGCGGAGAAGTTTGAAGGCCCGCGCCCTGCAGAGCGCCGCCCACCGCGGGCTCCAGCCGCAGGGTGCCCGCACCCCGATTTCTCTGGCTGCCTGCGGTGGGTCCGTCGCGCCGTCTGCTCCCTGAGCCGCGCGGCTGCGGGCTGCTGCGGCGTCTTCCTGGACCTTAAAGGGCCCTGAGACTGGGGCGAGAGGGAGCCCTGCGGGAGGGGGGGGGAGGGGGCGCCCGGGCTGAAAGAATCTCCTTTTGCAATAAAACTGGCCGGGGGGTGGGTGTGGGATGGGAGAAATAGATAAAAAAAAATGTACTTGAAAAGTAACTAAATAAAATTTATTATAAAAAAAAAAACAAAAACAAAAAAAAAATGCCCGAAGTTCCTTCGGTGTCCCCTGTCAGTTATCGCCTCTTTCTCCTGGCAGCCCTGGTCCCCGCCAGTGGCTCGCTCGTTCCCACCTCCACGCTTCTTGCTTTTACTTAAGGGCTTTTGCTTTCACTGTTTCTTTCTGGCTGAACCCGGCTGACAGTTCCTCGTAGTAGCCGACGCTGTAAATGGTGGGGTGTGACCCAGGGACACGACTGCTCACAGGTACGAGGTTAGAGCGGGTTGACTCCGTTCTCAACGCGGCGCTTTTGGCTGATGGAGAATGGCCGTCTGTCGGCTCTCTGGCACCATGGCCGGATCCCAGGGAGCTGATCTCTCCACCTCTCTCCAGCAACGTCTGTGGTGGCAGAGCTGTAGACTGGGGGCTGTGTGCCTATTCGTGGAGACCCTTGGTGGCCTCCCCTCCCTGCTCCACCAGCAGCTTTCCCGGCTCTGCGGGGCTGGTGCTGTGTCCTGTGAGTTAATGGGTGGGGCAGCCTCCCTGGGACCCAGTGCTTGTCCCCTGCTCTGTGCTCCATTAATGCCAACGAAATTGTGTCCGGCCATTTCTTGATGTGGACGTTGTCGTTGGGGAGGAACTCCATGTGCCATTACCGGGCGTGGGACCACTGTACTGCTGTGGCCTCTGGGCTGGCTGGCCCCCTCGCAGAGCAAGTGTTTCTAGAATTTCTCTCCAGCAACGTCCCTGTGGGCGCTAATTTCAGGGAGATACGTGGGTTCGTCCTCTCCGGCAGCCTAACTGGTCTCTCTCCCTGCCACAGGGTCCCTTCTCTCTGTGCTTTGCTACTGGCTCTCCCTCCCCGTCCTGTGCTGAGGATTGCCCGTTGTTCTGTCCCTATCGTCCGGTATTTCTTTCCGCTCTACACATCGACGCTTGATTCCTTAGCTGTGCGTATTGCGTAATACCGCTCAGAAAGCGCGGGCTCCTTTTATTTTTATCTTTTCCTTTAATTTTAGGCCTGCATTCGCCTAGCACCCAGGAGAGCCTAAGTAGCCAGGCTGCGGGCACAGCCGCGGCCTTTGTCTCCTGCATCAGCTCAGACGCTGGTTGTCCTCGGGGTCCGAAGTCTCCGCCGAGATGGAGCAGCACTTTCTCGACTACGGGAAGTCGGCTTGGGACGCCGTTGACCGGGCGCCGCGGCCCAGGCCTCCGTCGTTGCTGATCTCCGAAGACTCGGGACCGTGGCCGCTGCCCTTCTACCCGGTACTGGGAGAGTCCGCGGGCAACTACGACGCGTACGGCGGGCAACTGCTTTGCAGTCCTTGTTGGCGGCTGCCCTCGGTCTACGGCACGTACAGACTCTTGACCGCGGCCCAGAGCTCCTGGGAGGGAAGCCCAGCGCAGGCCAGTCTGGGTCCCTCGCCAGAGACGCCAGAGACGCCAGAGACGCCAGAGAGCCCAGCGGAACCCGCCCGAGAGTCTGAGCCCGCAGAAGAAACCCCTTCTCCGGGGCCTGCCCAGGAGCCGTGGCCCAGCGCCCGAGACGGACAGCAGATGGCGGAGAAGTTTGAAGGCCCGCGCCCTGCAGAGCGCCGCCCACCGCGGGCTCCAGCCGCACGGTGCCCGCACCCCGATTTCTCTGGCTGCCTGCGGTGGGTCCGTCGGGCCGTCTGCTCCCTGAGCCGCGCGGCTGCGGGCTGCTGCGGGGTCTTCCGGGACCTTAAAGGGCCCTGAGACTGCGGCGGGAGGGAGCCGTGGGGGAGGGGGGGGGGCGCCCGGGCTGAAAGAATCTCCTTTTGCAATAAAACTGGCCGGGGGGCGGCGGTGATGGGAGAAATAGATTAAAAAAATGTACTTGAAAAGGAACTAAATAAAATTTATTATAAAAAAAAACAAAAAAAAATGCCCGAAGTTCCTTCGGTGTCCCCTGTCAGTTGTCGCCTCTTTCTCCTGGCAGCCCTGGTCGCCGCCAGTGGCTCGCTGGGTCCCACCTCCACGCTTCTTGCTTTTACTTAAGGGCTTTTACTTCCACTGTTTCTTTCTGGCTGAAACCGGCTGACAGTTCCTCGTAGTAGCCGACACTGTAAATGGTGGGGTGTGACCCAGGGACACGACTGCTCACATGTACGAGGTTAGAGCGGGTTGACTCCGTTCTCAACGCGGCGCTTTTGGCTCTTGGAGAATGGCCGTCTGTCGGCTCTCTGGCACCATGGCCGGATCCCAGGGAGCTGATCTCTCCATCTCTCTCCAGCAACGTCTGTGGTGGCAGAGCTGTAGACTGGGGGCTGTGTGCCTATTCGTGGAGACCCTTGGTGGCCTCCCCTCCCTGCTCCACGAGCAGCTTTCCCGGCTCTGCGGGGCTGGTGCTGTGTCCTGTGAGCTCATGGGTGGGGCAGCCTCCCTGGGACCCAGTGCTTGCTCCCTTCTCTGTGCTCCATTAATGCCAACGAAATTGTGTCCACCCTTTTCTCGATGTGGACATCGTCGGTTCGGAGGAACTCCATGTGCCATTACCGGGAGTTGGACAGGTGTCCCGCTGTTGGGTCTGGGCTCGCTCACCCTTTTCCTGCTCCTGTGATTTCTCTGGTCTGTCTCCAGCAATGTCTCTGTGGGCCTGGGCGCTGATTTCAGGGAGACTGCAAAGTCTGCTCCTCCGTGCACACGGGAAAGTCTGAGGGTTTCAAAAGTCTCCCTTCAGCAGGGGGGCTGTGCACCCTAGAACTGAGAGGGAGGAGGGAGTTCAGGCTGACTCCCGACACACGATATTTTTTCTCTTCTCTTCCCCTTTTCCTAGGCTAGGGCTCTCAGCTCAATGCTTGGACTGCACTCGGTGCAGGCTGAGCAGGCTGGTTTCAGAGGCACGTTCAGTCTTCTCCTGGCTCCTCGCTCCTGTTCTTCAGTGAGTGCAGCGCCCCCTCTCGGAGACCAGCAGTCCTCCTCTCTACGTGGGGTGCTCACGGTGAAGGCCTGCTGCTCTGAGATGGGAGACTGCAGTGTCTGCTCCCTGGTGCACAGCCCCAGGTGTAAAGGTTTCCCTTTCTCCCTTCAGCAGGGGGCTTCTCAACCTCAGAATTGAGAGGGACTCCAAGGCAGGCTGACTTTAGAGCCATGTGATTTCGTTCCCATGTTAGAAATTGTTCCTTTCTCTCTACCCCTTTCTACGTCTTCTTGGGTTTACGGAATTTTTTGACGTTGACGTTGTTAGGTTAAGTAGGTTCTAACAGGCATGTTGCTGTCCCCGGGTGCTGTGGCTCAGGCGGTTGAGTGCCCGTTTGGGAACCAAAGGGTCACAGGTTCAATTCCCGAGCAGGGCACTTGCCTGGTTTGGGTCCAGGTTCCTAGTGGGGGTCCTCAGAGGAGGTAACCACACAGCGAAGTTTGTCTTGCTGTCTTTTTCTCTCCCTTCTCCTCTCTAGAAATAAATCAATAAAATGTAAAGAGAAAGAAAGACAGCAGGCCAAATGCGGTTTTGGGAGCCCAGCACCGCTGTGGGCTGTGCCTTTGCTGCCCGGCTGCAGCCTGAACGATGTCTCCGGGTTGTCTGCAGCAATGTCGCTGGGGGCTCAGAGCCCTAGAGGGGTGTGAGTGGGCGCTGATTTCGGGGGACCCTCGGTTTCCTGGGTCCCTGCACCAAGGAGCGTTTTCTGTACCTTTTGCTGGTAGTTCCTGTCCCATGGTTCTGACCTGTGGGTGGTTCTGAGCACTATGCTCCTTTTACTTATGTATGTATGTATGTATGTATGTATGTATTTATCTTTTTAAGAACACATTTTATTTCTTCTTTTTATTTTCAGAGAGAGGGGAAGGGAAGGAGAGAAAGAGAAAGATCAATGTGTGGCTGCCACTCCGGGGTCCCCACTGGGGACCCGGCTGCAACCCAGGCATGTGTCCTGACCGAGAATCGAACTGTGACTCTTTGGGTCGCAGCCCTCGCTCAGCGCACTGAGCTACACCAGCCAGGGTCGTCTCCCCCTCTTTTTTTTGTATGTCAGTGGGTGTTAGGGACTTCCTGAAAGTGACGTTATCAGCGCAGATTAACTGGGTTTCAGTTCCGAATCTTTGGAACACAGCAAGGCTGTGGGCTGTTTCCCCGCTCTACCTGTCGCAGCCCCTGTGATTTCTCCGTTTCCTCTGCAGCAAGGTCGTTGGCAGCAGCGCTCGAGGCCACTCGCCCGGTTGCAGCACGTGTGCTTCACCTGCTTTCTCTCCAGCAATGTCCGTCTGGGTGGGCAACCTAGGGCGGTGCGTGGGCGCTGCATTCAGGGAGACTGCCGGCTCTGCCCCTGTGTGCACACAGCAAGCGCTGAGCGTTCCCCATTTCTCCCCGCAGCAGGGGGACTGTGGGCCCCAGAACTGAGAGGGAGGTGAGTGCAGGCTGAGTCCAGACACAAGGTATTTTTTCTCTTCTCTGCCCCTCTGCCTGGGCTTCGGATGGATAGTGCTCCTTCTCGAAGATTTCATGCTGCTTCTATCTCTTGTTTTCTCCTGCTGAATCTATGGTGCTCTGAGCCTACAGGCTGCTGTTCTGAAAATAAAGTTTCTGGTACTGCTGGCTCAGACCCAGGTGTGACGGTTTTGATTTTTACTTTCTAGCTGTAGAGTCTCAGCCCAGTACTGGGAGGGCGGCCAGTGCAGGCTCATTCCAGAGACACGTTGTATCTTCTCTTTGCGTCCTTGTTCCTGTTCCTGCGTCTGCCCAGGATCACCTCTCGGAGACCAGCAGTCCTCCTCTCTACGTGGTTTGCTCACGGTGAAGGCGTGTTGCTCTGGGGTCAGAGACTGCAGTGTCTGCTCCCTGGTGCACAGCCCCAGGTGTAAAGGTTTCCCTTTCTCCCTTCAGCAGGGGGACTCTCAACCCCAGAACTGAGAGGCACTTGAGGACAGGCTGACCTTAGACCCCTGTGATTTCTTCCCTTCTCAGCCCCTTTCCCTGGTCTCCTGTCAGGGCAGCCACAATTCTTTCAATATTGTGCTGCCTTGGATGTGGTTTTCCTCGCACTGACCCTATTGCACGCTCTGGCTTTTTAAGCAACGGTACCCGCTAACCTCTGTGCCACTGGTTCCATATGCAGAGGTCTGTAGGGTTCCTTTCGGTCCAGCGCCCTCCAGAGGAATGAGCCTGTGACTCTGAGAGCGGGGAGCGCAGGGTGATTCAGAGACAGGGTGTTTCCTGTCGTCCTTGCCCTGTTTTTGTTCTTCACTGAGTTTCCTGTTACTCCTTTCATTTTTATCCTGATTAATCTAAATTGTATTCTCAAAAGGAATGTTTGTTGCTCAGAGTTTGGAGGTTACAGTACTGATGAAACATGTCTGCTGGTGTTGCCTAGACCTAGCTGGGAGGGTTGAGATTTTTGTCCCCAGTAGTAGGGCACTAAGCTCAAAAATTGGCAGGGGCTGAGTGCCTGCTGATTTCAGAGACCCGTGTTCTCTTCTCCTCCTTGAGAAAATGCAGCTGTGCTCTTGCCCCCAAAGTGGTAGAAAACCATGCAGTCCTTCTGATGAGACGGTGTCAGAGAACCAGGCGGGAAGTTTAGACAATGCAGTGCGTGGAGGGCAGGCACCTGTGCAGGGAGACGCCAAACAGTGGGTCCCAGAAATCATCCTGCACGCACCGCCCTTCAGAGTTATGGGTCCACAGTCCTGTTTCTGGTGAGAAACTGGAGCCACCAGTGGCACCGTAGCTCAGCCAGCACTGGCAGAGAGCCTACAGTGGTGCCATCACCAAAGGCAGATGTCCCTTCAAGGGCCAACAAATGCGCCGCCGAACAGGAGCACGAGGCTCTGAAAACGAACCTGTCGGCCCTGTCAAGCATCTGGGCGAGTAGAAAGAGCAGTGTTCTGTGCAAAAGCCCCTGTCTTTGTATGAAGTGTAAAACGCAATGATAGCCACTTAGCTTGTGTCATGCCAGTTGTTCTGTGACCGCCATCAGGTGGGCTCTGCGGCAAGTGACAGGGCCCACCCTGGGAAAGTGGCTCCGTGCAGCTGCCTGCTGGGACCGTGAAACCTCGCAGTCAACCAGCCTAGGAGGACCCAGTTAGCGGAAGCCCGGCTTGTACCAGGAGGGCTTTGCCTTGAGCCGCACTGCAAACAAAGGGAATGAGAAACTGGCGTGTGTGTGTGTGTGTGTGTGTGTGTGTGTCTGTGTCTGTGTGTGTGGCTGTTTGCACAAAAAAACAGCGACTGGATACAAGTATTGCATTGGCCAGAGAGAAAGCACTGCCCCAAGGGAGGCCTGAAAGGAGCAGGCGAGCAATCAAAGGGGAGGGCTTGTCCCGATGGGCGGGAAACCGCTCCTGCAGTTCCAGTAAGAGACACACCGAAAAGTGGTCGTTTTGACCACTTACACGGACCGGATCCAGCCCGCACCTCAAGAAGCGGCTGGCCCTGAGCCCCGAGAAACGACTGGTGAACCCGTGCTAGAGGGACGCCCAGAGTGGCCTGCATCACCCACAGCTCTCCATTCCCTGGCCCAGGAGGGAGCGACCAGACTGCCGGAAAGGAGCGACCAAAGCGGAGAGGAGAAAGAGGCAACAACTGACAACGGACAACGTTGGACCACGTTGGACACGCTGTTCAGACGCAGTGTCCCAGGCAATACTGCGGTGGGCCTGCCTCAAAGTTGGAGGACGAGGTCCCGTCATTCCCAGGAAACAACGTAGCGGAATCAGGATTCTCTCCAGCAGCGTGTCTGGGGCCTCCCAGCCCCGGAGGCCATGGCTGACTGCAGTCTGCAGGGAGACCTGTGGTTCCTTTGCCTCCCTGGGTGCCTGGCTGCTTGATGCCATCCGCACGGTTAGTTCCCAGTGATGTTTGGTAGTGGGTCCCGCGAAGCCGTTCTGACCCACTGACTGCTCCAGGCACTATGGTCCTTTTTTGGTGTTTTAGTTGGTGTATGGCTCTTTTGACGGTGACGTTGCTAGTGTGGATTAACTCTGTTTTCAGTTATCGTTTTCTTGGCCACGGCAAGTCTGTGGTCTGTGCATGGGGCTTGCCCCACTGAAAGGGCATGATTTTTTTTGCTTTCATTTTACTATGCTAGTAGACTTCCAGTACATTTCATTTTAGATGATCTTATTTACTTGTTACTTTTACCAAGTTTGTATAAATAAACAGTGAATAAAGTTAAATGTTTAAAACACTGTGTTTTAAGTAAAAGAAAACAGTAAGTAAAATAAAATACAATAAAACAAATGGAAAGGAAAACAGTTCTAAAATGTTATACATTTGGGGAGTTCTGGCCAAGAGGGAGGCGTAGGTAGGAACCCTTCACTTCCTCGCCAACCAAAAGAAGGTAACAACCACTCTAAAATCAATAAAAAAGCAAAAATCCCAGAAACTCAAACTGCATGGAACTCCAAGAAGCAAGAGGTTAAAGGAAAAATCAGGCAGAACAACCAGACCAGTAAGGGAGAGGACCACACAGGCCAACTCAGAAAAACTCCGGGGACAGGGCAGCTTTGAGGGCCAAGCTGGAAGGGCTGCCAGGGAGGGGCTGACTTAAGGGGACTGAGAGGTGGCAGTGGGCTATGGCTGGGGTTGCCTTGGTGGGAGTTTGTGCCAGTCTGACAGGAGGGTTCGAGTTGGTTGGAAAGTGCACCAGAGACTAGCAGGCAACTGTACTGTTCCCCCTCTGGACCCTCCCCCACAGGCAGCCCAGCAGCCCCCACAGAAGGCAAGGCTGCCTCCCCAGGGTGAATACCTAAGGCCCTGCCACCTCACAGCCTATCAGCTGTGCCAAGACAAAGAAATAGGGCCCAAATGAAAGAACAGAGCAAAGCCACAGAAAGACAGCTAAGGGAGGAGTAGCCTGAGGAGGAGATTCCCAACCTCTCTGATGGAGAATTTAAAGCGATGCTAATCAAAATGCTCACAGAACTGATTGAGCTTGGTCAAAAAATGAAAGATACCCAAATGAAGCAAAGCAAAATATTCAGGGAACCAACAGTGACAGGAAGGAAACCACGATTCAAAGCAATGATTTGGAACAAAAAGAAGAGAGAAACATCCAACTGGATCGGAACAAAGAAGCAAGAATCAAAAAAAATGAAGAGAGGCTGAGGACTCCCTGGGACAATCTGAAATGTACCAATATCGAAATTATAGGGGTGCCAGAAGAAGAACAACAGCAAGAAATTAGAAACTTATTTGAACAAATAATGAAGGAAAATTTCCCCAATCTGGCGAATGAAATAGACTCCCAGCAAGTCCAGAGAATCCCAAAGAAGTTGGACCCAACGGAACACACCAAGACACATCATCATTAAATTGCCCAAGATTAAAGACAAAGAGAAAAATCCTAAAAGCAACAAGAGAAAAGGAGACGGTTACCTACAGAGGAGTTCCCATGAAATTATCAGGTGATTTCTCAAAACAAACCTCGCAGGCAAGAAGGGGCTGCAAAGAACTGTTCCAAGTCATGAAAGACAAGGACCTACATCCAAGATGACTCTCTCTAGCAAAGCTTTCATTTAGAATGGAAGGGCAGATAAAGTGCTTCCCAGATAAGGTCAAGTTAAAGGAGTTCATCATCACCAAGGCCTTATTATACAAAACATCAAAGGGACTTATCTAAGAAAAAGAACATAAAAAATGTGAACAATAAAGTGACAACAAACCCATAACTATCAAATAATGAACCTAAAAGAAAAGAAAAACAATGAAAACAAAAGCTAGGCAAACAGCCAGAATAGGAATGAACCAGAGAAATGGACATCACAGAGAGGGAGTTCAGTGGGGAGGGGGGAAGGGAGTAACACTGGGGGAAAGGTACAGGGAAAAAGAAGCATAATTAGTAGACATAAAATTGACAGGGAGGGATAAAAAAAGGTATAGGAAACAGAGGACTCAAAAAACATGTAGGTACAACCCATGTAAATGAACTAAGGGGGAGTCAATGCAGGAGGGTTGGTGGATGGGGGTTAAAAGGAGAAAAGTTGGGAAAACTGCAATGGCATAATCAATAAAAAGTACTTAAAAATTAAAAGTAAGATGTTATACATTGAAAGGTATTGTAAAATGAAGAAAAATGTTGACATTTCAATATACTGATAACATTTTAATACAACATATTAAATCTTCACACATAAAATAATAAAAAGTTAACATTGAAATGAACTAAACTGAAATAGACCACGCTAGAAAAAAAAACAACCAATGACAAAACATTTAAGCTTTCTTATGAAAACTAAATCTATCTCATTTCATGGACATTGGAAAAATTACATTTTTTACATGAGCAGCTTCTGATAATCATAAAAAATGTAAAAATAATAAAAGATAACCACTTTTAAAGAAATTAAGGTGCCTGGAAACCCCTTTGTAAAACCACAAGTATCCCCTTGGGTGCAAACAACAGATGCTACCAAGGAGATGACGTCCCAATGAGGATTCTGTCTTCCATTGAGGATTCTGTCTTCCATTCCCTGACAGGACAGCAGTTTTACAGGGGTCCAGCCCCAGCATTCAGGTCTACAGAGAGGTGTCACCTGGAATCCCAGGAGGAAGCAGGGAGAGGGAGGGCTGGCTGGGAAGCCAGAAGCTAGACCACGGGATTGTAGGGGAGGCCCTGAGGGAGAAAGGCTAAACTGTGAGACACCTGGCAGTTCAGTCTCAGTGAGTTGCTTTGACCCAGAGGAACAGCGGCAGTTGGCTGATCATGAGAACCATCGTAGTGGACATTCACTGAGCATTTGCACTTTGCTGGACACCGATGACGTCAGGGCCAGTTTCTAACCTGATGTGCTGGCTACCAGAGTTCAGCTGTGCTTGATGATGTTACAGAGACACCTCAGGCCCCAAATGCTGTCACTTATGCTGAAAGCCCATGACACCGAGCCTCCCCTTAGTGCCTCATTTAACTGCAATTTCAACCTCTCTGAGAAATCCAATCTTAATCACCAGTTTGGATTTCCCTGGTGAGCACCAGGCAGGTAACCTGTCACAGGGAACCTCTTCATCTCTGCCCCCTCCCCCCAGGAAGATGGGTCTGCCTAGAAACCACGTTTCTGTCCTCCCCCCTCCCCTCCAAAGAAGACATCCTGGACTAGATATGATCCTTTCTTTCCTTGGGCTAATACCTCCCTGTGACACCCTCTTCCTGAGAAACCTTTCATTTTGGACAAACCCTGGGAGTACCTTTCTCATTGCTGGATGGGGTGCTGCCTGATTCGAGAAACGTTTTACAAAGCCAATAAAATCTTTAAATTCACTAGTGGAATTTCTGTTCTTTATCAACAATGAGTTTGAGCCTTGATAAGTGAGCAGTTTGGAGTTGGGATGGGAGAGTAACATGTCTGCTCCAGAATCTGGACCCAGAAAGCCCGAACTACAAAGGACTAGTGGCTGATTTTGCAGCGTCCTTGGCCCCAAGGCCTTCCCACTGCACCCCAGCAGGCTTGCAGCAGGCCACCAGGTTGTATGTGCTGGAAGTTAGATTTATGGAGAGTCAGGAATGAGGGCTGTGTTCAGGAAAGTGCCTTCTGGAGGGAGAGGCTCTGGGCCATAGGAGGCAAGTACTTGTAGGTGCATTTGGAGGGGCTGCAGCAGGGAAGGCAGCAGGGTCACAGGAAGGGGACTGGAAGGCCACTGCGATGGACTGGACAGGGAACAGGTCAGGGAACAGAAGCATTGTGGGTAAGCAGAGTCCTCAGAGACCCACACTGCCTCTCTGCACAACTCTTGTGCACCTAGAAAGCCAGTCCCAGTGTGAACAGCCACGAGCCTCTTGACCCGGCACCTGGTGTGTACAGGACACTCCAGCGCCTCCCAGCAGCCAAAGTCAGGTCACTTAGGAGGAGCCTTGACAGGTCTGCCCCTAACAACATAAGCAGAGACACACAGGAGAAAGATGTTGGAATTTTTGTGGAATTTATTAGGTATGCTAAAGAAAATCTCACAAATGTCTGTGAAGATAAACATCTTACAAGACTAAGAAACTGAGAAGCGTTATTAGAAGAACATCTGTCTGAGGCAGAGGTCAGTCCCAGGGAGGTTTCAGGGGAAGTCGAAGGACCAGCAGGGACCAAAAGGCAGCAGAGGCAGCCCGTTGTCCTCCAGGCCCCTGACGACTGTTGGGCAGACTGGCAGCCAGCAGCTCCAGGACGTCAGGGGAAGGGTTGGATCCTCAGAAGTCTCTGGTTCCAGGTGTCTGTCCCAGCTGTCAGGGGACAGGCCAAGAGAATCTTCAGGACAGTCGTCGTCCGGGATCCGGGCGGCGGCCTTCACCACTGGGGGCATCTCTGACTCCTCCATCTCGGGTGTGAGGTCTGGGGTCTCGGCAGCATCCTCCACCATTGGGGGCATATCTGACTCCTCCATCTCGGGTGTGAGGTCTGGGGTCTCAGCGGCGGCCTCCACTACTGGGGGCATCTCTGACTCCTTCATCTCAGCTGTGAGGTCTGGGGTCTCAGCGGCAGCCTCCACCGCTGGGGGCATCTCTGACTCCTTCATCTCAGCTGTGAGGTCTGGGGTCTCAGCGGCAGCCTCCACTGCTGGGGGCATCTCTGACTCCTCCATCTTTGGTGTGAGGTCCGGATCAGGCTGCCCAGCGTCCCGCCTGCAGGTGCTCTCTCCCCTGGGCCCGTGTCGTGGGCAGAACGGCTGCAGGAGCCCGCAGGGACTCGAATGCACTTCCTGGTCCACTCCCTGGTCGCCCCAGGTGAGGTGGTCCAGTTCAGGGTAGAGAGGGAGTGGCCAGGGCTTGACTTCCTCCTCCTCCAGGCTCCAGACCAGAAACGGTTCTTGATCCAGCGACTTGTCCAGGGAATCCCAGGCCTGGCGCACACAGAGGGGAAGGCTGTGCCCCTGGGACCCGGCCATGACAGCAGCGAGGTTTCCAGCTGACCCTTCCTGGAACACCTCTGTCCTGGGTTCTTATATCCTCCTGCCAGATGGGATTAAGCCTGGGTGGGGACCGCTTAAGGTGGTGCAAATGGCTTCAGAAAGCAGGACTTAAGCAGATTAAGGGAAATCCGATCATCCTGGATGGAGTTATCCCAATTGGATTTGACTTTGTTTGTTGACAGGATGAAAGACTGTTTCTATGTTTTAAAAGAATCCCCCGTTGGAGGGGATGGGCCCCGACGTGCGTTTGGGAAGGTTATCTTCTGTCAAAGAAACATGCTTTGTGCCTGACACTTCCAGGTGGCCTTACGTTCATGGCCCCTCACAGCCCTTCTGCTTGGCACCTGCCATGGGCATTCAGCCCGATGGCCAGAGGCAGGGGAGGCCATCTTCACAGGGAGCCGCCCTGCTGCTCAGGGACAGGGGGCAGGCTCACAGGCTGCTTTTCCGCCTTCTGGTTTCTATGTGCAGTGTCTTCGGGATTTCAGTCGGCATGTGTGCTGGGGAGGGATTCCAGTCCTGGGGTCCAGATGCCAACTGTTTGGGCACAAGTGTGGTCCATCATTGGCACACAGGTGACACTCAGCTCGTTACCTCGTCTCTGCTGTCCCTCTATTTTGACCCGAGGGTTAGAGCTGAAACACAACATCTGATGAGGTGGCTTTTGTGATGACATTGGAACACAAAGGCCAAGTAATCAGATATTTCCTTAGGGAATGTAAATTGTAATTACAAACATGATTCCATTGATTATCATCTTCATTTCAAAGGTAGTCCTATGATCATGGATAGAAAGGTAACTTCAATGAGAACAAAGGCAGACTTTTCTCTTGTGTGTGTTTCCTCTTCGTGAATTGACTCCCCTCCTGAGTGAAAGCCACAGTGCAGTTCTGCTTTCTGACATGCTCTTCACACACCCAGACAGTCTGTGGGCACCGCGCCAGGGCCGTCCAGTCCGGTTTCAGTGGTCAAACAGGAATCTTCAGTGTAAGAAAGTCCAGTAATTCCAAGAGTTTGCAAGCATGATTTCCTGTGTGTGTGTGTGTGTGTGTCTGTGTGTGTGTGTGAGAGGGGAAGAGAGGGAGGCGGGGAAGGACAGGAACAGACACGGGAGAGCAGCACGGAGGCATCGCCTCTCACGTGCCCAGTGGGACTGCAGCCTAGACAAGTGCCTTGACTGGAACCGAACCAGCGACCTTCCCTCTGCGGGACAACGTCCAACCCACTGAGCCACACTGGTCAGGGCAGCAAGCATGCTTCCCTCCCCTCCATGACCAAGGTGCTGTGATGGGCGCTCCCCATGCAGAGCAGGCCTGGCGCCTGCTCGGCAGAGCTCACGCTTTCTGGGGAGAGTGACTCACTGTGAGGACACTGCCCACTCTTGTCCCCTGTGGTGGTTGGTTGAACGCCCGGAAAGAACACTTTCAATGTTTGCAATGTCTGGTGTCCACACCAGTCTTTTTTTGTGAGTTTAGGGAAAAGATAATGGTAGGAGTGAAGATGAGAAATACAAGACAGAAAATAGAAAAAACAATATCAGAACAAAACCGAAAATAATAATAATAAAAGGATGAAATTATCGGATGAGACAAGAGGCAGAGGGTTGGAGGCTCTGATCAAGGAAGCCCGCAGTGGGGAGTCCAAGGGGCTCACACAAGCAACGTGCAACCTTTCCCTCTGACTCGGGGCATGTGATGAGGATATTCATGCCAGAAGGCCCTGCTGGGTAGGTTGGGTTGTGGGCCAGACACACGTGCAACAGCTGGGCTCCCTTTGGAGGCTCAGCATTGTGCTGTGGGACCTTCCCAGGGCACATTTGAACCCCAGGGTCCATCATTTCTACCAGGGAAGTTGGGGCCAGGTGGCCGCTGCGGTAGATGCCCCTGGAGAGAAGGCCCTGCAGTGAGAAGCAGCAGCGTAGTCAGACCGCAGGTGGCCAGTTTCGTCACCCACACAATGGGACCACCTGTTGCCAGGGTCCAGCCTCAGCAGGGTCCAGAGATCCGGAGGTGGGTAAGGCCTCGGTGCTGGGTAACAGACGACAACACGCCTCAAAGGACAGTGAAGCTCCATCCGTCTATTGCAAGTACAAGCAGGTTTTTATAGTTTCATTTTAGGTAGTGACTAACATTTGCAGGTGTATAGCATGATCAGTTAAGCAGAAAAAATCAATACAAAGGTAACCAGGAAATATATGAAAGTTCCCATAGATTCGGGTGTTATAACAAAGATTGTTTTGACCAGGAGCGCCATTAATCAGACAGTTAGAAGTATCTGTATGTACAGAATTTGAATGTCTTAATTGTATATTAAAGTTTCTCAGAGTTCATCATGGGGCAGAAGGACACGCTAGATTGAGTAGAGGTAATAGGAAATTCATTATAAGGCCTTTGTGATGTCTAACTTAGCTATCTATCCTTTTCTGTCTAAAATGTTCCTCTGTGTACTATAAACTGACTCTCTAGTAACTATTTCTACGTGTTTAGTTTGTAATAGTTAACCAGCCCTTTTTACTTTTCTTTGCCTGTCCAACTGATATATATTCTTATTCAAGGTAAAGGAAGGGCTGTTACTTCAACAACTTCTAAACATTCAGGGACTATTTCATTAGAGGGAACTTTGTTCTCTGGTCAAGGAATTATTTTGTACAACTTCACTGGAATTATGCGAATCAATGAACCTGAAATATAAATGTCTAACAATTCCACCACCTTTTGATTACCCAAAGAGACATGTAACTTGTTTTACTTATTTCTGCTACACTATGGTGGTCCTGATCACCTTAAGTTGCTCAAACCAGGGTAATTTATACAACTTGACATGTTTTCCCTTATGGTTAACAATTATGTTACCCTGGCTAGCATACACACCTGTATAAGGGAGAGTGGAATCTGGAGATTTTTTTTAATCCTTTCAGGCAGTTTCATGGGGAATACTAATGTTTTCCCCTGAACTGTTCCCTCCTCTTTGGTGATTTTCACAGGAATAAGTTAGTACAGTACAATGTCCATACTCAATAGCAAGAGTAAAATAATTGAAATAAAACAGCCAACTGTTAACTCATTTTGGACACCACGTTCTCCTCCGGGGAGATGAATTCCTTGAACTCAAATCCTGCATGCCCGGACCTTGGCAGACAACATGGTTGGAAGAGAACGTTGGAACCTGTCTTCACACAAATTCCACCCTGTGCAGCTGGACAATCTAAAACCTCTTTAACCTATAAGCGGTCCACACCTTTTATTGTTTCCCCTTTTATTTTCCAATGGAAATGGTATGCCCATTACAATGTCACATCTGAAGTTTAAAATGTCATTGACAAACAAGTTTTCAGAGCGTCAAGAAGAGGGACGTTCCACTGACCTCCAGTGCCAGTGTGGGGCAAGCTCACCCTTCGATGTCGGGCGTGAGCCCAGACAGAATCTTCAGGGGAAGGTGTTCTCGAGACTAGAAATGGGATGATTTCAGGAAGGGAAGACAATGAGAAGAGTTTATAGATTGTGCAATTGGCCACTCAAATTCAGGTGAAATCAATGTAGATGAATTTTGGAGTCCTCCATCTCTTTATTGAGCTGTCCCAGCAAGAGACATTGTTCTATTGGTAGGGATGGTGGTGGCAGGACAGAATGTAGATTTGTTAGCAGAGGGAACAAGAACGTGTGTAGGCAGAGATGGGCTTTCCTGGGTGAGAAAGTCAGGGGCAGTCTGGGGAAGAGAGGGAGAATCACTGATGTGACAGAGAAGCATGGGTCAGTGGCCTCCCGTGTGCTTCAGGACCGGGACGGAACACCCAGCCTCGCTCTGTGCCCCGACCAGGGATCCAGCCTGCAAGCCTTAGCTGCATGGCATGGAGTTGGCTGAAATAACAAGACAGACAGTCATCCCTGTGGTCCGGCAGGCGGGCGGGAACAATGCTTTTGCAGTTTGCCATGGAAAGGCCACTGCTGATGTCCCGCATCCTCAGGTCACTGCAGGTGGCACAGAGGATGTAGGGGTGGAGGGGTCTCTTAGGAGATAAAGAGATAGGTGGGAAGGTTTGGGAACATGTTACAGGGAGAACAGAATGAGCTTTCAAGGACCGCAGAGCCAGTTGTACAGAAAACCTGTCCCCCAATCTGTCTAGAAGAAAGTCGCAGTGAACGGTTTTGAGTTCCCATTGAGGCTGGTGTGAGCCTGGGAGACAGCTTGCGTTAAAGACACTGACGTGGTCCATGGGATGATTCCACTCTGCCTTCTCTAGAATGACAATGAGGCTGGCGTGATCTACCAACTTCTGAAAGGAAAAGCCAGGAAACATTCCAACCGAGACACCATGTCAGGTGCCAGGGCTTCAATGCCCGGCCTCCCAGTCCTAGTGGCAGGCGTCACCATGTGTGGGGTGCCATTGTGCCCGGAATCACCCCCTTCCCAAAGTGGATCCCCTTGAACCAAAGGCAGCTCTTCCTTGGACTTCCTGTAAGATCAGGTGACAGTGAACAAGGAGCTGAAATGTGTCCTCCCTGGTGGAGAGTCCTGTCCAGTGAGCGCCGGTGGACATGGCAGATTACCCAGAAGATGCTTGGAGGGCCCTCAGGTAGCGCTGGGGAAAGCTTATCACAGGCCTGGGGGGAGATGCTCTCTCTCAGTTGTGTTTTTCTAATCCACCCTCTGCCCTGCTGCCCTACCTGCCAGCTCCAAGGCTGACCGGCCGGCCTGCAGGGGGCAGTGTTCTGCTGAATGACTGGGTTCCATCACTAACTGCCCTGCCTGAAGGCCATCTCTGGTTTCTCCTGCTGCCCAAACCCAGCTGACACCCACATCCAGCTGCACAGCAGCTCGAACTCACGTCCTTCCCGAGACACATCCATTCCTTTCCCTCCCCACCCCACACTCACACTGACACAAAAACTTATTGGCATTTATGCACACTTTTATTGAAAAGATGACAAAATTGGTATAAAGGACAGCAGACACAGAACTTCTTCCATCATTATGGAGCAAATATAGAGTCTTTACGAAACCACAGTGTCTGTTGAGGAAGACCCAGTGGGAACCGGGAGAGGTTCTCCTGGAGAACCTTTGTGAAGAAGGTGCAGCGAAGATCCCCAAGCTGAATTCTCTCAGTTTCTGAGTGTCAGATGGACGATGGCCTCTTGTGCCCCCAACAGGGAGGTCAGACAGGAGTCTGCCCACTCCAAGCAGATGCAGAGGTCTCAGCCACCTCTCCTTGTGACTGGAACTGGAGAACCAGATGCCCTAAAAGGTCCCTGCCCTGAGGACTCTGGGTCCAGCTGTATGTGGCCCAGGTGCACCGAGGACGCCCTGGAGGGGGTCTGCCTGGTTGCTGTGCTTTGGCAACCCTCCAGGTGGTGACTTGGGAATCCTGGTGACCCAGGGCCCCCTCCCACAACCCATCCTGAGTGGACTGCAATCCATCACGGTGCTATGGAGAGGGGGCATCTTGGATCGGGCAGTGGGTTGGAACAGAGGTTGTCAGTCAGCAGGCCAGGTCCGGAATCTCAGCCTCAGGGCACACATTCCAGGCTCAGAGACTGTGGTTCTCTCATCCAGGCTCCCCCCCTTCCACTGCACCTGGGGTGCTGGCACTGTCCAGCCCATCAGGGCAGCCTTCTGTAGCTGCCAGGGAGAGTGTGACCTGGGTCTGCTTCTGGGGAACCAGTCAGAAGGCACGGATGCAAGGTCTTCCCCTTGGCCCCCTTGGCCTTGGTCAGCACCCCTCCCCCATTCTGCTAATGGACCCCTCAATCATTCAAGAAACTTTTACTGACGCCTGCTGTCTGGGCTGAGACCCTGGGGAGACAAGCTCCGAGAACCCCAGGTCTCCTGGGTGTGATTCTGATGTCCCCCCACCATCTGAATAACACCCAGGACTTCCCTGAGAGTCTTCCAGTCCACCCCCAGCCCTGGCCCCTCCCCGTCCAGGACCCCTGCTGCCTCCTGCAATCCTGATACCCCTGGTGAGTTATCAGTTGCCCAGGGGAGGAGAGGAAAAGGGTTCAATGGGTCATCCCTGTACACTAGTCAGGAAGGGAACACAGACAAGGAGAAGTAGATGCCAAAGCCCAGTTTCCTGGCATTTTATTGATTCCACTGACACAGGGAAGTTGTGCGTGAAAACCCAGACAACATAAACCTTCCTCAGAAGAGAAAGGAGCCACCAGGGCCCCACTGTAGGGCAGTGCAGGGACCCCTGGTGGGCTGTGTGGGCTCCTTGCGCGGTGTGCGTGGTCTGCTCCTCCGTGGAGCCTGGTGGGTGGCCTTTCGTCGGGGTTCATCCCGGGTTAAGACTGGGTTTTCAGACGCTTGTGGTGCGAGCGGGCTTGGGATCCCCCGGAGCAAGTGTGGTACCAGCAGCTTCTGTGTGTCCCTCCCTTCTGGCGCTGGCATCTCCTTGAGGTGCCTGCGGGTCCAGGTAACGCGGGTCTCCACAAGGTTTCTTGCCCCTCTCGGGTCCGGGAACATCCACGGGCCAGGCGCCAGCGCGGAGGAGGAGCTCGTGGGGACCGCGGCTGCGTTCTCGGATCCCAGGCCCAGGTGCGCAGGAAGGGGAAGCAGAGCGCGGGGAGTTGTCTATGGCCCAGGCCCAAGACTGCTCTGGTTCAGGCCGGGAGGTATGGTGGGCTCCGGACCCGAGCAAATGCACCACAGGTCCTCCAGGGTGGGTAGACTCGCTTCCGGACGGGGTGCGCGGTAGAGGCGGCAGAACGCGGGGAAGTTGTCCATCGCCGAAACCCAAGCCTCCTCTCGGTTCAGGCAGGGAGGAATGGTGGGCTCCGGACGCTGGCACATACAACACACGTCCTTCGGGGTGGGTAGACTCGCTACCGGACGCGGTGCGCGGTAGAGGCGGCAGAACGCGGGGAAGTTGTCCATCGCCCAGGCCCAGGCCTCCTCTCGGTTCATGCAGGGAGGAATGGTGGGCTCCGGACCCTGGCACATGCACCGCAGGTCGTCAGAGGTGGGTGGACGCGCTTCACTCGCTTCGGGATGGTGTGCGCAGGAGGGGCGGCAGAACGCGGGGAAGTTGTCCATGGCCCAGGCCCAAACCTCCTCTCGGTTCAGGCTGGGAGGAATGGTGGGCTCCGGACGCTGGCACTCGCACCACAGGTCCTCCGGGGTGGGTAGACTCGCTACCGGACGGGGTGCGCGGTAGAGGCGGCAGAACGCGGGGAAGTTGTCCATCGCCGAAACCCAAGCCTCCTCTCGGTTCAGGCCCGGAGGCATGGTGGGCTCCGGACCCTGGCACATGCAACACAGGTCCTCCGGGGTGGGTAGACTCGCTACCGGACCGGGTGCGCGGTAGAGGCGGCGCAACGCGGGGAAGTTGTCCATCGCCCAGGCCCAGGACTGCTCTCGGTTCTGGCCGGGAGACACGGTGGGCTCCGGACGCCCCCACATCCACGACAAGTCGTCCCAGGCAGTTGGATGCTGTTCCATTGCTTCAGCCAAGAGAGCCGGAGGAGAGGTGCAGTGGGTCTACCAGAAGAGAATGATCCCAGACAGCTACAGAGTGTGGCTTTTATACTGTCAGGCGAGACGCCAGTGGGAAAGCAGATTAGTCTGAATATAAGACCCTCATTTGCATTGCAAATTATTCAGAGCCCGGGGCGCAGAAGGGGATTATCTCAGACTGTGGGAGGGGCCAAGGGGAGTCTGAGGGCTTGGTTCCCTGGTGGAACTGAGGGGGAGGAGGGGAGGGAGGAGCAGGTAGGTCCCTGGGGAGGAAGGTGGGGTCCGACCCTTCGCCCTCACGGTAGAAAGCCTCTCCGCCACTCGGGCACACCCAGAGGGAACCCCACTTCTCCGTGCGTCCTCCCTGCTCCCCGGCGAGGACGGTCTACTTTCGGAGCCGAGAGTCCCAGAGCTCATCTGCTGGCGAGATCACAGCTCCTTACCTCTGGGGCTTCAGTGTGGTTCCCTCCCGCACGCCGGCACCGGGAGTCGGGAACGGAGTCCCCGAATGATCCATTCGGGTCCGTCAGGAGAGTCCCATATGTTCCTCAAAGTTGTAACTTTCTGTGTGTGTCCACCCTGGAATTTTCAGAATCAGGTAAGACTTCAAATGTGCTGTGGTTTTCATACGTACTGCACAAATTCATCGAGTTCACGCCTCATTTTTCAGTTTCAAAACCCCTATTGCGTTTTAAGGAATTATGTGGGTTCTGTTATTAATGATTCCTCCTTCTCTGCTTTCCTCCTCCCACTGAGTTCTGCCCATCAGGACAATGTTCTACCGCGTGCTTTTCTGTCAGTCTTGTAATACGTGACACTCTTCTATCTTCAACTCAGGAAAGTGATCAACATACGTGCTTCCTTTAGTTTGTTCCTTTGCATTCCTTTGCAAGTGTCTAAGGTCCTGACAAGTGTATTTTAACGGTGGCTTCCCAGGCGGGCAAATTAACCTGTGACGAACCCTGCCAGGCGCATTTGACCTGCGTCCTCCCCCCGGAAACCCAGGAAAGCCAAGCAGCCCCTCCCTGCTTGGTCCTTCCCTACAGACGCGAGAGCAACACACGGAGAAATAAAAGGCCGGCATTGTTTTTGTCTTTGTGATGGAGTGAAAGACACTTTTCTGAGAACTCTGAAGACAATTGGCAGGGGGAGGGTGGTGCAGGGAGGGGACTCCGTGGAAATCCCAGGTGTTCCTGCTGGCCAGAGTCGCTCGGGCCCCAGCACTTCACATCCACTGCCTGGGACGTGGGGCAGTGACTGTCCCAGGGCGACGGTGCTGGGAAGGGACCCGCAGTCCAGGACTGGGTGCCGCTGGCTGGCTCCTCTGGAAGAGCCGTGGCCGGGCCCAGGTTGGGTCTGCGCACACACAGTATCCATCACCAAGAATGGGAAGTGCAGAAACCTTGATGATGGGCAGGAACAGGAGGGTCCCCGGGCACTCCTACTCAGGTGTAAATGTTCACCACAGCTCCCTCTGGACATGGTAAGGCTCTTAACTTCAGAAAGGACTGCGGTGCCTAGAAACCTGAGTGGTTCCTGACTTGGACACTGGAAGCTCAGCAGACTTTTAACATGTTTTATGTGTATGCATTTTACACATGAACACAACATATTTTATTTATCTTACACCCATGAACATAACTGCCTTTAAGTTTTGTTGTTGTTTGGATTTTTGATGACTGACAGGGCAAAGATCTTCAACTGCAGCTCCTGGAAGAACCATTTGTTTTAATTGGTATTGTGTCTGTTTTCAGACTTGACCTTGGCCTCCCTCCTGCCCTTGCATTTCACAGCAGGGTCTCTGAAGATGTCCTAGTTCAGGAAGGTTTTGTCAGAGGGGACACCCACACAGTCCCTCGTGGGTGTAAGATGACGGTAGTGATAAACTTCCACAGAAGACTTGATCTTAGACCTCTTGGCGACTTTCTTCTTGCCCGTGGCTGCTGTCCCGTTGTGGGGACAGCAGTCGATGAGGCCCCCAGAGCACGGCTGCAGAGGAGGTCGGACAGGCCATCGCCAACGTTCCTCATGATGAGCACTGTGGGTCTGCAGTAGCGTCTCGCCAGGGCCAGCGCCGCATCCCGGGTCCTAGACTTGCCCATTTGCACAGCAGCCACTGGGGCCTAGAGCGGTCCCTTACGTTCTGAATGACTAGTAGTCCTGCCTCTTGGGTACTTTTGGTACAGTTTTATTTTATTTTAAGTTACTGTGAAAATATCAGCATCCCCACAGATCAGAAGCAGCTTCATGGACCCCGTGGATCTGTCACCCAGGCTTCACAGTGTCCGCATTTGCCCACCTTGACTCCCCACCCTCGTGGCGGTTCTGTGTTTCTGTTTTCTCCGGACTGTGGTCACGTCCACCACGTGCGTGGGGTGGGTCTCTGTGTCAGTGCTCGGGACTGTCCCCAGAGGACCCGCCTCTTTAACAATCACGATGTCTTTTATACTTTCTTGTTTTAGTAATAATTTTTCACAAGATTTTCTTACATAATTTTTTAGAGGGAGAGAAAGGGAGGGAGAGAGAGAGAGGGAGAGAAACATGGATGGTTGCCTCTCACGGGCCCCTAACCAGGAACCTGGATGGAACCAGGCCTGAGTCCTGCCTGGTAAACTCACCCGAGACCTTTCTGGTCCCAAGGTGATGCCCAACCCACGGAGCCTAATGGTCAAGGCTTAACAAGGCAGCCACCAGCGGTGACCCAGCCAGGCCTGGAACCATTGCCTCTAGTGAGTAACCTTTGCTTCAGCCTCCGCCCCTGGGCCTGGCAGGGAAGGTGTCGGGTCTGCACTGCGGTCTGCCAGGGGTTCTCATCCCAGTCTCCTTTCCTGTTTCCTCCGTAGGTATTGAGCTTCACTGTTAGAAACAATGGTGGGCCTGATTCCATCCCCGCCTCCCCCGGAACCAGGCAGTGTGTACGTGCATTGTACTTGCTGTTTAATTTGATAGTCAGGTTTTGTTAACTTAGGTGGGTGAGGGCCCATCAACCTCACTTGTCCCCTATTTTCGGGGTGGCCCTGGTCTTCCACAGTTTCCTGGATTTCTGATACAATAACCGATTGCCCAGGGGCAGCTTCCATTTTTCTGGCCCCTGACCTGCAATTAGTCCCTTTTCCCAGGAGACTTAAGTTCCATTAATTGGGGAAGGTTTGTGGAAACCACATGGTTTTTCACTGATGTGCTCAAAAGGATCTCGTTGACAATTGCACCCGGTCCTCTGAAGCAGACTGAGCTAAGACAAACATTTTTGAGAAAAAACCCTGAGTCAGGAATTTTAACAACCTCCCAATGTCCCTGTAACAGAGAGTTTTGAGCACAGAAGGACTCAGGAGACAGACAGCAAGGACATGATCCCAGAGCTTCCGGGTAAGAACCATGCTTCAGCGTGAGCCTGCGTGTGAGGACTGGGCGCTGGATGTTCTCTTAGGGGAAATTCACCTCCCAATTTTAACCTGGAAGGTCACTGGAATGAGTGTTTACAAAAGAACCACAACTACCTGAGTTTTGAGGATTTGGCTCCATATATTGAGATTTTAGTACAATTTAAATGTGTGTGAACTTATCCTGAAAACAACCAATGAAATCTCAGATATGAGAACAATGATGCAGAAGTAAAGTTAAACAATAGAACCTCACTTGCCAAAGGTACTGTGTAAGTTAATGCCCTGGAAATAATAACATAATACACTATTGAAAATAGGGTTAGAAAGATAGTGTCTAGAAAGAAATATTTCCACATCTTGAAGGTATCATAGGTGGGAAAACTGTTAGATGACAATGGAGGGAAGATAAGTCCAGAGTCTCAGACTCACAGTAAGTCACAGCTGTGGACACAGCACATGCAGCTGTATAATCAAAGTGATGATGAGGCAGCAAATCCGAAGGAAAACTTTCAAGGGACGTGAGGAGGTAATTCACAGAAGAATAGCACCCCACAGGTGAACTATGCTTTTCAAAAATTTACTTTACACCCCTAGCTTTTCTGAAAGCTCTGCATAGGTACCTGTTTTCACTATTGGAGAGAAACCTGAAAAGGATTTTTGCTGTAATGAAAACAGGTGAGAAGGAAAAGCAGAATTCGGCGTCTCTTTGTCCAGCTGTTAGGGAGGCGGCAGGCACCCGCAGCAGTGAGAGTGGCCGGGCTGGCTCCTTCCCCAGGGACCACACAGCAGCATCTCTGGGCATCACAGGAGGGGCAGGAGAGCTGACCAGCTGCAGGGAGAAAACCAGAAAGACACGGCTTCCATCCCTGAGTTTCGTAAACACAGATCACCTTCCAGGTGCCCGTCTCTCTGATCATCTAAGGGGAAAGCCAGGTGCCCTGGGTCGTAGGGAGCCTCTGCTCCGGGCTCACCCAGGCGCTTTTCAGGTGCCTGCTGCCACCAAGCCAGAGCACCAAACCCTTCTTCTGAAGGACTAAGTCTCTGCCAAAACCAGCCCATTGCACTTTCACCCACCCCCTCATCTACAGCCAATGCCAATTCTTTCAACACAACTTATGTCTTTCCTCCCCAAACTGTTTCCACAGAAGAGCCCATGGACTCCAGGACGCGGACTTGCATTTTGCAGGTAGACCTGGGTCATCCCCAGGACCTGGGCCTTTTCAGACTCGCATCTGGCTTCCCTGAGCCCTTTCTTTTATGGTACTTTTGTCTGTGGAAGTTCTTTGGCAAACGATGTCATGCTGCTTTTACTACGTAACAGTGTCATTTTAGGTTTCATGTATTCTTTGGTATAATTAGGTAGGGTATTTGGAGTCTGGGACTGCTCATAATTTTTCATCCAGTCCTGGCTGGTGTGGCTCAGTGGGTTGAGTGCCAGCCTGTGAACCAAAGGGTCTCAGGCTGGATTCCCAGTCAGAGCCGAGGCTGGAGTTGTGAGCAAGCTTCCCCAGCAGGGGGCGCACAGGAGGCTGCCACACACTGATGTTTCTCTTTCTCCCTTCCCCCTCTCTAAAACGAAATAATATCTTCAGAATTTCTTCCTGTACATTCACGTTAATTCCTTTGCTCTCTGCCGCTTCAGTTGAAGAGAGCCGCACAGGAGCACTGTGCTTGCAGGCAGCTAGGAAACCTGCATGGAACACCTGCGGGCTGAAGACCCTGTCGAGAGCGGCCCAAAAGCATCACAGGTGAGTAAGTGTTGAAACCACGAAGCTGTCAAAAGGGGAAGGTGAGAAAGGCCAATGATTCAAAGACTCGGCGAGGACTTGGGAACAGACCTTCTGTCGGCCTGGGGTTGGCGTGAATGCAGAACAGCAGTGGGGGCGTATGTAGGGGGCTTTGTCCCCGTTCCCCCTGGCCCCCCACCCCGCACCCCGGGACTGTGTCACAGAACAAACGCCCCTTTCGGGCCCAGGGAGTGGACACGTGAGGACGTTCATCGGGCTACAGCGCGACACACAGGGGCTTGGAACCCCCCGCGATGTCCACCAGCAGGTGAGTGTGGACGTGAGACGAGGTGGGTTCTCACTATGAAGCATGTGCGGCAGCCGCGGGAGGCAGACACGCGCAGTGTAGAAATGCTGACTCTAAAGTCACAGTGACGCGTGAAGAATGAAAACAGAAGTAGGCATCTGAGAACATCATTTATATCCATCAAAATCACAGTCACATTAAAATTCTACCATTTACATGGATGCATACATGATTTTTAAAATATTGAAAAATTAGAATGAGGCCAGAGAAGAAGTGGTTAGAGATAAGTGAATATAACAGAATGGAATGAAATCAATAAAACTGCATGTTTTTCCAAGGATGAAGTATGATAATTGCTAAGAATTTGACATCTGTCCTATAAACAATAATAAAAAGGTGAGTTTTCTAAAATATCATCCAATAACTATTTCTAATGTGTTTATTCTTCTATATAAATCTTTAAATCACTTATTCACATAAAATTAAATATTTTATTTCAAATATTCCATTAATAAACACATTAAACATTCAGTTCACTGGAACTTGACTTTGGAATAAAGAGGGGGGAGGGAGTCACCCCTGTTCATCTTTAGTAGTAGCTGGTGGGTTTACACATGTTTAATGAATAGTTGTCAACATTGTCTACTAAATCCCAAAGTGCTCTTAAAGGGATTTCAACAAATATCACATTAAAGTTAATTGAGAAATCACGAACAAAAGTTACTGCAGTATGCCATATATTTGGAAATAAAACAGCAATAAACATCTAAATACCCATGAGTCACAGAAAAAAATCACAGTGGAAAGTATGAAATATTTTCATTGATTTTTAATGCATATTCAACATCAGTCTTGAAGGATACCCCTAAAATAATGTGGAGAGATAAATATTCACCTTTAAAAACCTATATTGAGGAGAAATGGATTGTTTTCTCTTCTTTTTTTAGGTTTTATTTTAAATTATTAAAAAAACTCAACTATATTTAGAAAATGAATACCAATACTATTAATTAAGGATCTCCTTCAAGAAATTAGAAAACTAATGGAAATTAAGTCCAAGGAAATTACAAGAAAATAATTATAAGAATAATCATTAATGATGTAGATATTAAACAGACATTACATATGACTAACAAGACCAAAACAGATAGCCCCTAATAAGCTAAGCTACTAAGAGATAGAAATGAGGAGGAGAAATAGAAATAATGATACAAATTAATAGTATCATAAGACTGGGTATAAAAAAGAACATTACCCCACAATCTGTAAATAATAAAGAGATAATCGTGATAGTATAAGTAACTTTATATCAACAAATTTGAAGGTTTCGATAAAAGGCATATTCCTTGAAAATGATGATTTTCCACAGAGCCACTGGTCTGGATTCCAGTAGATACTGTAAATCCTACAGAAATTTGGGGCACACCACTTTGCTACCATTTTTAGGGTACCAGTGGCCCAGGGCACACCAACTGAAGGAAATTTCATTGTGTCTTGAACTCCTTACCACAGATAAGCATAGAACTTGGGGCCTCTTTCACTTTTTATTCCTAATGTTTTTCATTGATTCTGGAGAAAGGGGGATGGAGGGAAGAAGAGAAGGGGAGAAACGTCTACGTGAGAGAGAAACACGGCTCAGTTGTCTGCTGCCCAGTTCCTGACAGGGGTCCAACCCAGAGCCAGGCACGTGCCCTGCCAGGGAATGGAACCAGCGACCCTTCTGTTTGCAGATCGATGTCTGACCCACTGAGCCACACGGACCAGGGCCAATTTCAGATCTGAAGACAGTGTGGATGCTGTTGATAACAGCACTCCACCATTTAGTCAGGGACTCGTGAGTCCCTGGGTGTCCAGTGGGGCCCAGAGGGGGAGAGGGACCTTGTCCACAGCAGGACAAAGCTGCTGAAGAAGCTAACGTGCACTTCGGGCCACACGACCCAATGTCACCAACACACGGCCTGGGCACCTGACCATGGAGCTGGAAATGCCCCTGACTATCCAGCTGGTCACACTCACTGAGCCACACACTCTGGCGGGCGCTGCAGCTTCCGAGGCATGGTGCAGTCAGAAACGAGCCCAGGAGTGTCCAGGACTCATCAGGACACCAAGCAGGACACCCAGAGCCCAATGCCATCTTCCTGTGTTGCAGGAATTCAGGTCACAGCTGTGCCTGTTTGCTGGGGACAGGTGATGAAGGAGGCCTGCATTTGGACCTGTTCAGGGATGAGCTGCTCCAGTACTCAACTGTTACCAGTTTATGGGTCAGGACAGGACGGAACAAGGACAGTGCTGAGGAGAAACCTGCTGCCTGGGCAGAGCTGATAGAAGTGTACTTGACCCTGAGTTTTTTGAAAGGTAAGTGACCTGAAGGTCTTAAGTACATATACATTGTATAAATACCATATCATGTTTCCAGGCAGCAGAAGTGGTTTGCCCAGTGGGCCAACTTGCTGAAAGGAGGAAGACTGGAAACCGCTTCAGCTACATCCCAGGTTTGGTGTGCTGTTTCCTTTCTCGTTTGTTTGAAGAAGTCGTTGTTGCCCTTTATGTATCCTTTGACCCAATATTGTCCTGATCTCCTTGAATTTCCTTTCTGTGGTAGCTCACTGGTAGCTCACTGAGCTTTTGAACTCTTCATCAAGAAATTAGCAGAACCTCACAGCTTTTGTGTTGGTTACTGGAAGATTATGGGGACCCATCGGTAGTGTCATGTGCCCTGGATTTCTCATGTTCCTTGAAGGTGTTTATTTCTGTCTTTGCCTTGGAAACAGCAGTCACCTCCTGCAGCGCCCGCTGACTCGCGCAGAGAAAGGCAAGAGGACTCAGGTCATTTCTCTCAGACCTGGGTGTACACCTGCTCCCGGCTTCCTGCGCCCTCTTGTGGCGGAACTCGGGAGCTTGCCTGCCTTCTCTCCTCTTGCAATGAACCAACCAGGCCTAGTGCTGACAGCCTCTTTAGTTTTCCCAAAGGTGGCGCTCAAGCTCAAGTTCGCAGTTTTCCTCTAGCTGGCAGATCCCAGCCAGCTTTCAGATGTGCTCAGTATAAGGAGGAGCCTGGAAGTGCCTCATCGTCAGCGTCTGCACAGCTGGGGGAGCGGTGCTCACGCACACACTCCCGTGCCTCCCGCCTCCCGCACCCCACCTCCACCCCCGTGAGAAATCACAGGCAGGGAAGGTCTCTCCTGACTCTCAGCTGTGCTGCCTTCGGAGCAGGCATCATGCACGGAAATTCGAGCTGTTGCTTTCTTTCCTCAATGCATCCAAACTCTCTCTCTCTCTCTCTTTTTAATCCAATGGAAACCTAGACTTTCCCAAAGGTTTTTCTTGTCCTTTGGTGATGGTCTTACGACGGTGGTTTTTCAGGGGCTGCAAGACCACAGCCAGGAGGGCTTGAGCTGGTTCACAGGGCACTGCAGGATCCACAGCAGGTGCACGTGCCTCTTCCCTGACAGGTGGTTGAGGCTTCTCCTGGGTCCGTGGGTGCTGGGTCTTGGGTCCTAACAATGAAATTCTGTGGGGGGGGGGCGTGGGGAGTTTAACGTTGCTGAGAGCCAGACATAGACATGTTATCCCACCATGATGCTCTCGTCAGTCCTGGGAAAACTGGTTTGGGGCCTGTCTGCCTGGCAGTGTTGCTGAGGAAGGGGCAGGACAGACTAGCAGGCAGGTCTTGGCCAGGGCAGGCAGTAAAGGGTCAAGGGCAGCGATGATATCTGCAAGCAGGGCCAGGGCTGAGCAGCTCAGCCACAGGGCATCTAAGGATGGGGAGGGCAATTGCCTCAAAACAAGACACAACCCAGGTAGAGAAAGAAAAGGAATTTCAGTACGTTTATTCCTTTTCATACTATTTTTTACATTATAAAGATTTATTCACTCAACACATATTTATTAGGCACCTACTATGTGTAATGCACTGCTGTGGGCACTTCAAATACATAAGAGAACAAAACACGTATCTGTCTTCATGGAGCCCATGTTCAAAGATGGCACATGTGTGGTGTGAAGCATTGAGATAGTAGTGAACCTCGTAAGGAAGAAAACCTGCAATCTCCTCCCAGCATTGGAAGGCAGCCAGTGTTTACTTTCTGTTGCCTTTTTTCTTCACTTCTTGCTATACCTGTGCTCACACATCTATATCATCTAAAGTTTGGGTTCAATTGTACCCTTGATGTACATAGAGCTATAGCATGTGTGAAAGAATTTGAAACTGTCAAACCTTCTTCATGAAAAGTGCTCAGTGGTGTTCTAGAAATACTTTGAGAAAGATGAGGGGCTGGAATTCACCAAGGCTTTGTAATATACTGATTAGATGCCTGTGTGTGACAGAGAGAAAAGTGGGGGAGGAAACCAGCAGGAATCCTTTTCCGGTGCATGACTCACTCTACCAGTGAGTAGATGTGGGTGTCGGTGACCGAGAAGACGATTTCAGTGAGAGGAGCAGACGTGATGTGCAGAAGAGGGAGCCAGGAGGCGTCCCCAGGTCCTGCCAGCAGCCACCAGTGTGGAGCCGACCAGCGAGGTCCAGGCTGCAGACACAGGCCTGGACTGCACAGGAAGCAAGACCAGGGGTGACAGCCCCGAGCTAGAGTGTGTGGAGTGAGAAAGGGTGAGCGGCTCATTCCAGGGATCTCCCACTGTTCCCGAGGCTCGTTCTGATGTTTCCCAGTCTGGGGGAGCCTGCGATGTTTCTAGGACATTCCAGAGTTTTCATCTACTCCAGCATATGCCTCAGATGGCTCCAGACTTCTCTGACGGAGTCATCCCTTGGGTTTAGCCCCAATGAAATGGGTTGATGGGATCAGAAATTGAGGGAGAGGTTTTTTGTGTTTATTTCCACCCTTCACCCTTCACACACACATATTCATTGAGTTTGACATAAACTTTTCTGTATAAGCATGCTTAATTCTTGGAGAGAAAAGAAGTTAGCGTCAGAATATTGCCAGATGGGAGGGGAAAGGAGAGAAGGGGTGAAGAAATGAGGGGATTAAGAAGAATGGCTCAGTAGTTAAAGAATAGCTGTGGGGACGTGAAGTTCACTGGAGGAAGTGGAGTAGCCAAAGAACTTATACACATGACCCATGACATGAACAATGGGGGGGATTGCCTGAGGGAGTGGGGGTGCTGGGTGGAGAGGTGCATGGGGGGAAATTCAGGACAGCTGTAATAGCATAACCAATAAAACATAAATTTTAAAGGAATGCTTAATTATTGCAGAAAAACATCAGGGGAATCTATGCATTGGAAGTTGAGCGACACCATTGCAAAGTCTTTAAATTTACCTGGTTGACTTTTGCTCTTTAACATGGAAATTTTCAGGTTGGGAGACATCCTTACATGTACTGGGTAATCTACATCTCTGTGAGAACACTTGTGTAGGTGGCCATTGTCTGTCACAAGCAGACACACCTCAGACACAAACTCACACGCGTGTACATTACAGCTTTCAAACCCTTAGTGATGGAAGAAAAGAATCTCTTCCCTGGCCCTGCTCAGGTTCTCCAGCTGGGCCCTGTGAACCAGACTGCCCCAAGTCCCATTACCCTGAGAAAACTTGCAGCACAGACCTCAACCCACATAGAAGGCGGACGGCTGTGGGAGGAGCTCCCACACCCTCTGTCCTGACAAAGCCCCACAGGAGGATCTGACCCAGGAAACCACAAGTTCCTGTGCCGGGTTTCCCTCCTTTTCTGCCCTGTTCACACCCTAATGTTTTCACCTCCACGTCCCCTCCCACTATGTTCTCCTGGGTCCTTCTCAGTTGTGATTCCACATCTCACTGGGTGCAGAAGGGTGCTGATCGAGGCATCCTGGGCAGGGAGAAGGGCCACTGAAGAGTCAGGGTCCTCGCAGCTCTACGGGGATCCTACTGCCACCTTATTGGGCAAAAGGGCAAAGACCAGGACCACCAAGAACCGCACCCGGGGGCCAACATCCAGTGTAGTCACCATGTTTGAACCAAAGCAGCCTGAAGACGATGGACCAGAACAGAGGTGGCGTCAGTGGCAAGGAAGATGTACATGATGTGGGGGAAAGTCCAACCCATGAGTGTCTGGATGTTATGAGGAACGAGGCTCCAGGCCCCATACATGTCACCACGCTCCTCGCGATGTTTGGTGAAAGGTTAGAGGGCACAGGCCAGAATGTGTCATCAGAAATGCTCTGATGAAGAAGCAAGGCGCAGGCTTCAGGAGGATGACCCGGCAGAGCTGCTGCCAGCAGGGGAGATGGGCGGACAGACCAGGAAGTGCGTGAGCTGTTCAGGGAAGCACCTGCTGTCAGAGAGCAGTTCCAATCACCCTGACCTCAAGTGCCTCCTTCAGCACACAGCGAACAGGAAAGGTGACTGAGAGGAACTCCAAAATCCAGCCAAATGTCTTCTTTGTAGCCACTTGGGGTGTTTCTGAGCCTTTCTCTTAGAGCCAATAGTATACCCTAGTGGTTTGGGGGGCTTTTGGGGGGTATTTTTTAAGGATTTATTCATTAACTTTTAGAGAGAGGGTAACAGAAGGAGACAGAGAGAGAGAGAAGGTTCGATTTGTGGCTTCTGGCATGCCCTGAAACAAGGCTGCCCTGCAGCCTGGGCATGTGTCCCAAAGGGAATGGAGCCAGAGACCTTCAGCTCCCAGGAAAACACACAGCCCACAGAGCCACCTCCGTGGGGTGTCCCTCCAGTCGCACTGAGCCGTTTTGGGTGTGTGCATCTCTGTAGCCAAACTGCAAATGTGACTTGTTCTGTTTCCCAGAATAGAATATGGGGTTATTTCATTTATTCCTCCTCCCCAAATAACTGCAGACCACAGAGAGTCAATAGTAAATTTTTCAGAGAAAGTTATTCACTCAACTTTTCTAAACTGCAATAAAATGTTATGATTAAAATATAGTAATTCCAAATCCTTTATCATCTCTGCATTATTTTCCTGTCTGGTCTCAGGGAGACAAGGTGGGAGCCCTGAGCACCCCTTCCCTTGACTGAGGAAGTGCTTGCAGCAGGTTACAGGGCAGAGTCAGCGCCCCTCCCCCAGGGGCTGTGTGCAGTCTGGCTGGGAGGGCCAGACACTTGTATTTCGAACAACCTAAGAGCTCAGAGCCTGAGGTTTACAAGGAAGCATGAAACTTATATTGGCCCTATTCTTTATTTTGTAAATATTTTATATTCATTTTAAAATGTAAATGTTTTTATTTGAATTCATTTCTTCATGGTTATAATGATCAGGCATATCTTTTACCTTTCACATAAATGAGTTGTTCCCTTTACAATTATTCTAAATAGTGTAGACAGCAGTTAAGCCCAATGACCAACTACAGCTACGCTGCCCAGCTTTTGCCCAACAGTGGTTTGGAGTCCTAGTTCCTTGAATGTAAGAAGCCAAGCACCGTTAAGCTGTATAATGACTTTACAGACCAGTAAGAGAAAAAGGCTGCTCCCAAAATCACGCAGCAGTGCTGAGAAGCCACCTACCTGTGTGTCAAGGATGTGGGCTTGAGGAAAGGAGGTAGCTCTTCGAATTCAGTAAATGTAGGTATGTCTTGCCCACTCCTCCTTTTGAGCCCTTAATGTCTTTCTGTTTGTTTACCTCTTGAAAAGAGCACAGAGTTTACAGGTAGTTGTGTTAACTATTTTAAAAAGATTTTATTTATTGATTTGTAGAGACAGGGCAAGAGAAGGAGAAAGAGAGGAGAGAAACATCAGTCTGTGGTTGCCTCTCACAGGCCCCTAGTGGGGGCCTGGCCTGCAACCCAGTTATGTGCCATGATTGGGAATCGAACTGGAGACCCTTTGGTTCACAGGCAAGCATTAAATGCAGTGAGCCACACCAGACAGGGTTAATTTTCATAACTGTTTAACTGGATCACATTTGTCTCCTCTCCTGGCAGTGAGGGAGTTCAGAACTAGCCTCTCCCAAAAGTGCCACGTTGGACTGTTTGGAGCTGAAGGTGATCAAAGTCCAGCAGATTCCAGGAAAACTCTGACCCCTCGCTCAGCTACCTGAAAGCATTAAAGGGCCTGGTTCAGGATACTTAGCAGGTCCGCCTTTCTCTCTGAACAGCCCATCTGTGTGGCAGGGACACCCCTTACTGTCCCGGGAACTCGGCACCTCCTCTTGAAGCCCTGCCATTCCAGCACCTGCCATTCCCTAGCTCAGGAAAACCCCTGAACCTCAGCGGCCTGACTTGGCCTCTGAGGGGCACATCATTGGAGAGAAAAGACCTCTAGGAGAATAAACAGAAACCCCTTTGAACTCCCAGGGCCTCGCTGCCCCGAGGAAACCAGGGCCGGTGGCCACCTACCCCGGACTCCCCGCGTGGAGAACCCTCTCCCAGCGCTGAGCAGCCTCTGCTGCGCTCACAGCGCCGCCCAGCGGGCTCGGGCGGCCCTGCAGTGGGAGGAGCAGCAGGGCTGGAGCGCAGCCTGCCCGCGGGAGCCGGCTCCTGCCCGGGCGCCCCAAACGGCCCCAACCTGGAGGGACTGGGGTAGACGGGGGTGGGGGGGGGGGCTATGGAGACGCACCCGGCTGGCAGCCACCCCCGGGGCTACAAGGAGAAACCCTCGGAGAAACCGGGAGCAAGGCGGGGTGTGCTCCAAACCGGGTCTGATGAAGCGCTGCCCAGGCGGGGACCCAGAGAAGGCCGAGCAGGCGGCTCAAGGACTGTGCCGGGGCCCAGCAAGGAGCAAGGAGAGGGGTGGCGGCCAAAGCAAAGCATGTCTTGGCGAGGACGCGGGTGCTGCCCCCCAGAAAGTGCGGTGGCTGGGACAGGAGAGGCGCTATGGTCAAGGCCCGGGCTCCCAGGCGTAACAGTGAAATAAAATGTGGACCAGCCTCGGAAATCCCCGGAGCACTTGTTTCATAACATCACCCAAACTGATTTCGTGGAAATGAGTTGGAATATGGGAAACGAAACTCAGTCATCTTCCTAATATGGTCAGAGGCGGTGGCTGCTAACCAATCCTCCGAATTCTGGAAACCCCGGCTGTGATAGCCAATCGCTGGAAAGGTCAGCGGCTTCCTCTTTGTCCTCTTCATAAGCCGTGCGTCCTGCAGCTCCCCAGATCCTCTTCCTATCAAGCAGGGTCTAAATAGCCTTTCCAGGCCGTGGGCAGCAGAGAAGAGTCCCGTTGAACCCCGGTCCGTGGCCACCGCTCCTGGTGCCCTGGAGCCTCCAGGACCTGAGACTCGCCAGGCCTGACTGCAGGATGACCCGGGGACCCCCTGTTCTTCGCCTGCGGGCACACGGCCTGCTCTCCAGGGGCACTGCTTGGTTCTCCGAGCTTTGCTGTTGCTTCTGCTACGTTGTTTCGGCGGAATGGTTGTGTGGGGTTGGACGACTTTTGGAGCAAACGCCCGCCTGTAATTTCTGGGACGCCGTGCGCCCTGATGAGCCCCGCGTGTCTCCATTTCTCATCAGCCGGTTTGCTTTGGGCTCCTCAGCCAGGACGGTGGTGAGTGCGGGCTGAGTTCAGGGAGCGCTGTTGCCTCCCCTTTCACCGCAGTTGCCTGCAGTCCTCGTCCTGGAGGGTTTGCAGTCTGGGTTCCTTCCCCGGGGCTGGCTGTGCTTTTTTGTCCCTGTGCTCATGGTCTGCTCTGCACTCTTCAGTATATTTTTTTGTATTTCTTTAGTCTATTGATTGCCTTGACTTTATTAGTGGCGGCTGGGTCTGTTATGAATTCCTTGTATGTTTTTTTTTTATCTGTCCTGCACCCACCCACTATCCAGGAGAGGATAAAGTCCCAGGCTGCTGGTACTGCTACAGGCCTTGTCTCCTGCAGAAGCTCCGAGGCTTGTGTCCCCCGGCTCAGAGGTCTCCGAGATGGAGCAGCACTTTCTGGAGGCTGTGAAGCCAGCTTGGGAGTCCCGGGGGCGCCATGGCCCCAGCCTCGGTGGATGCTGGCCTCAGAAGACTTGGGGGCTTGGCTGCTGCTCCGTCTACCTGGTAGGGAGAGAGCCCGCCGGCCACCGCAGCACTTAGGACAAGCCTTCCAGTCTTTGTTGGCGGCTGATCTCGGTCAGGGGAGGCACAGAGTCTTAAATGGAGCCCAAAGCCCCTGCAATCCAAGGGAAGCACTGCCCAGTCTTGGTCTCTGAACTGGGGCACAGAGGACGAGCCCCCAGCACCTGCCAGAGCTCCTGAGCCTGCAAAGGAAACCGCATCCCAGCAGCTTCCCCTGGCCCTGCCGCCTGATGCCAGGGATGGACCGGAGCAGCCCCCTGCCCCCAGACCTGTGACCAAGTGAAAAGTTCAGAGTGCCCCCCACGGCAGGGGCCCCACCACCCAACTGGGCCCCGGGGTGGGGGCGGTGCTCTGCAGGGCCCTTGCCTTCAAACACCTGGGGACATACAGTCTGTCACCAGGGTTGGGCGACAGCACCTGGGAAATCCTCTGGGACATGGTTTTCTCTGTGGGCTCAGGCTCCCAGGCAGGTGCTGCTGGGGTCCTTAGCGCCGCCTCTGGCAAGGGACCCAGACTGGGCTGCGCTGGGCTTGCCTCCCAGGAGCTCTGGGCTCCCATTAAGGGTCAGCACAGGTGGTGGACGGAGGGCATCCGCCATCAATGACTGGAAACAGTGGCCAGGAGCAAGTGCCCTGGTGGCCTTGGAACAGGGTGCAGCCAAGGGCTGTGGGAATGGGGGGGGGGGAGGCAGGGGGAATTTGTAATGGGGTCCAGTGTAGGGAACCAATCAGCATGGCGGTGGGGATGTAGGCCAGCATTGAACGAGAAAACCGAGGGAATGTGAGGCAGCACACAGGACCCAGGCGTGCAGCTGGGCTTGGTCATGGGGAACCAGCTGGCATTGTGCCTGGCTGCTCTAAGGCTTGCTTTTGCTAAAACTCCCTCACCCTGAGTTAAGACTGCAGTTCTTTTATGTATATCTCTGAAGAAACTCCCTAAAGTCTGTGCTAAGCTGTCCCAAGGATGAAATGCAACCAGATCGATCATTTTTATGGTTCCCTTGCACTTGCAACATTTTTTCCTCTGTTATCTATAAGAAGTAGTCACTTAAAGTAAATGTGAGGAAAATGAATGAGAACCTTTTTTGATGTGAGGCACCTGGAAAGCAATAAAGGGCTGTCCAAGGGAGGGTTGAGGCGCTCTCCCCTTGAGAGAGTGGCCAAGATATGCTCTCTCTCAGAGAGTGACCACGCTGTCCCCTTTCCTCCACAGGACCTCTGCAGTCCGTGTGAATTTGTTCACCGCTTCCACAACACCCACTCTGCTGGCCAGAGTTGCATCATCTGGGGCCCAGGAACAGGGACCCAGGGTACGAGCCACCATTGTGGACAACACACCAACTTGACTGGAGTGTGTGCATCAGCTCTGGTGAGGTCACATGACACCGAGTGCTTTTTGGTAAGGTTGCAGGGGGTGTTGGATTTCAGAGAAAGAGACTCCTTCCACAGCTGCCCTGTCTTGAGGCCACTTTTTATGTGTGCCCTCTGTAGTAAGCAGGAGCCTTGCTGTTCCTCCCAAGCAACTGCTGCATTTCACGAGAGCAGTTAAGAGCCACAAGGGTGCTCGCCACAATAAAGGTGCTTGTGAGAGGAGAAGCTGGAACGTGCACCGGGACAGAACACCAGGTTGCCTGCCAGCTGCAAGCTAAAGCCCCCGCAGCCAGAGGCACCCTGTAACAGCAGGCACAAGCCCATCTCCCCCCCCCCCGCACAACCCCCAGTCAGGCTTTAGGCTTGGGAGAGAGAGCGATGAATTTCCCTTTCACTTAGCTCAAATGATACAAGCGCCTCAGCGCATTCTTTCTTTACAAGCTGCTTTTTGCAGCCCTTTTGATTTTGCCTTTTCCCTCCGCCTGCTGCCTGTAAACAGAAAAGCAGATAGTGAATGAGTGTTTCGGTTTTGATCGGACTCCGAAGATGGCTTGTAGAACTCAGAGTTAGTTCCAGGGTTCTTCATGAGTGTCTCGGCTTCCTGCTGAGCACCGAAGATAAGAGGCATTCCTCCCTCCGGCTTGAGATCTCAGGCGTCCCTACGTGAGTGGGGGCCTTGCGGAGGTGTCTGGGGTCAATCCCCGCGACGTGCAGGGGCCTCACAGGGAATTCCAATCACAGTCATTTAACTCCCGGCTCATCCAGGGAAGCGCGATATAAAGGTTGGTCACCTAGCGCTTCGAGCCCCCCCCCCTTGCAGTGTCAGACGCTTGGGGGAGAACCTGAGACCCATAAGCGGGGTGAGGGTACTCCGGTACACCTCTCCCTGACGGTCTTCCACCAACAGCACATTTCGACCCACTACACTCACCTCACTAGGAAGAAGTAGGATTGAAAGGTGCAGGCGGAGAGAAAGCAAAACTCCAACTGGTTTTGTCATCGCCGTGCTTGCGGCAGGAGGAATTTCCAAAAAGTTTCTTTTATTTCTTCAAAAGTTTTCTTGAAAGGTTTCTACGAATCCTCTACCATGGGGGAAGGGCTCTCTAAGGAACCAGAGAAATGTTGTTGTCTAACTCAGCAGCTCTTTAAGGCTGGTGGATGTCTCCCAGAGAAGGGATCTTTAGATTTGGAACTATGGGAAAAAGCAGGGCAGACAAGCCCTCATGGTCAGGAAAGCTTAGACGAAAACCAAAGCCTCCACCTTAGGTCAGCCAGGGCCTTCCCAAAGGTCCCCCCAGCTGCAGGGAATGTCCAGCCCTGCCCAGGTAGCCCAGCCTGGGGCGCGGGGGCGCGGGCACTTACAGCGTGGCTGGGGCCGCAGTGGGTGCCCACTCTGCTCCCAGTGCAGCGGGACCGGTCTTTCTGCCAAGGACAGCAGCAGGGAGGGGGGTTGGTCCCCCTCGCCTGTTCTCTTCCCCTTGGGGGTCGGATGACCTATCCCAATCCACAGGGTCTGCTCCCCCCCACCAGGGCACGTGTACCACACAGCACCTAGCCTGAGCGAGCACCCAGGAGCAGACTTAGAACTGGCCCAGACAGCATGTCTGGAGGAGTTCCAGTCTGGTCATCCCCACGGCGCTGTTAAAAGCAACGTTCACCAAATGAAATACCCTGCGGCTCGGAGAGAGACCACGTGGGCTGCAGGGGGAGGACGAACCCACCTTCCTCCCTGAAGTCAGCGCCCAGGCTTTGACTCCAGGGCTGCCCGCCCCAGAGATGTTACTGGAGAGAAACCATAGACGCTGCCATGGGGCCAGTGAGGGCACAGCCCACAGCCTTCCTGGGCTTGAAAATCTCAGAATTGAAAACGGAGTGAATGAGCACTAAGAACATCGCAGGGAAAAATCCGCACACCCAATGAAATACGAAAAATGGGCACAGTGCGATGGTCCCATATCCAGAGTTGCTGGGGTACAAAATTTCGGAATTGAAAACGCATTGAATGTGCACCAACAATGTCGCGGTCCAAATATCCGTACACCCAGTGAAATACGAAAATGAAGGCAGAGTGCCAGGGCCCGATACCAAGTGTTGCTGGGGTACAAAATTTCGGAACTGAAAGCGCATTGAATGTGCACTAACAATGTCGCAGTCCAAATATCCGTACACCCAGTGAAATACGAAAAAGGGGGCAGAGTGGGACGGCCCCATACCCAGTGTTGCTGGGGTACAAAATTTCGGAATTGAAAACGGAGTTAATTCGCACTAAGACCAACCCAGTGAAAAATCCTTACACCAAATGAAACAGGAAAAAGGGGGTACAGTGCGATGGTCCGATATCCAGTGTTATGGGGTACAAAATTTCGGAATTGAAAACGCACCGAATGTGCACTAACAATGTCGCAGTCCAAATATCTCTACACCCAATGAAATACGAAAAAGGGGGACAGTGGAATGGTCCGATATGCATTGTTGCTGGGGCACAAAATTTCGGAATTGAAAACGGAGTTAATTCTCACTAAGAACATCGCAGTGAAAAATCCGTACACCCAATGAAATATCAAAAAGGGGAACGGTGCCACGGCCCATTACACAGCGTTTCTGGGGTACAAAATTTCGGAATTGAAAACGGAGTTAATTCGCACTAAGAACATCGCAGTGAAAAATCCGCACACCCAATGAAACACGAAAAAGGGGGGACAGTGCGATCGTCCGATATCCAGTGTTGCTGGGGTACAAAATTTCGGAATTGAAAACACACTGAATGTGCACTAACAATGTCGCGGTCCAAATATCCCTGCACCCAATGAAATACGAAAAAAGGGGGACAGTGGGATGGTCCGATATCCAGTGTTGCTGGGGTACAAAATTTCGGAATTGAAAACGCACTGAATGTGCACTAACAATGTCGTGGTCCAAATATCCGTACACCCAGTGAAATAGGAAAATGGGGGCAGAGTGGGACGGCCCCATACCAAGCGTTTCTGGGGTAGAAAATTTCGGAATTGAAAACGGAGTTAATTCGCACTAAGAACATCGCAGTGAAAAATCCGTACACCCAATGAAATATCAAAAAGGGGCACAGTGCCACGGCCCGATATCCAGTGTCATTAGGGTACAAAATTTCGGAATTGAAAACGCACTGAATTTGCACTAACAATGTCGCGGTCCAAATATCCCTACACCCAGTGAAATACGAAATAGGGGGCACAGTGCGACGGCCCAATACCCAGTGTTGCTGGGGGACAAAATTTCGGAATTGAAAACAGTTAATTCACACTGAGAACGTCGCAGTCCAAAATCCGTACACCAAATCAATGGGAAAAGAGGACCATTGTGCCCAGAACACTCAGTGGGTAAGAACGTCGTAGCAGGATCTATTAGCAAACCGTACACCGAACTCACTGTGCAGATGGCAGAAAGCAGCTAGGCGTGGACACAGGAAAAGGGTCCACGCAGGGTGGAAAGGAAACCACTGGGCTCCCTGAACCAGCAGGCAGCCGGGGCCCCATAGGACGGTGAGTCCATGGGGACTTTGCTGGAGACAAACCACAGAAATCATACTGGCTGCAAGGGGGGAGCAATGACCCAGGCCACAGCGTTGCTGAGGTCCAAAACCTCGCAGTTGAAGACGGAGTTCATCCGCATTGACAACGTCAACGTCTCCAAAGCGGTAGACACAATTTCGTTGGCATTAATGGAGCACAGAGCAGGCGATACCACTGGGTCCGAACAAGGCAGCCCCACCCATTAGCTCACAGGACACAGCACCAGCCCTGCAGAGCCCGGAAAGCGGCTATCGGTGCAGGGAGTCCAGGCCACTTAGGGCCTCCACGAATAGGCACACAGCCCCCAGTCTACAGCTCTGCCACCACAGACGTTGCTGGAGAGAGATGGAGAGATCAGCTCCCTGGGATCCGGCCATGGTGCCAGAGAGCCGACAGACCGCCAGTTCTCCATCAGCCAAAAGCGCCGCGTTGAGAACGGAGTCAACCCGCTCTAACCTCGTACCTGTGAGCAGTCGTGTCCCTGGGTAACAGTCCACCATTTACAGTGTCGGCTACTACGAGGAACTGTCAGCCGGTTTCAGCCAGAAAGAAACAGTGGAAGTAAAAGCAAGATGCGTGGAGGTGGGAACGTGCGAGCCACTGGCGGCGACCAGGGCTGCCAGGAGAAAGAGGCGATAACTGACTGAGGACACCGAAGGGACGTCATACAGTTTTATTGAAAACGGAGAATCTTTTAACGCTCCCCCCCCCCCCAGGGCTTTCTCTCGCCGCAGTCTCAGGGCTCTTTGACGTCCACGAAGATCCCGCAGCAGCCGGCAGCCGCGCGGCTCAGGGAGCAGACGGCGCGACGGATCCACCGCAGGCAGCCCGACAAGTCCGCGCGACCACACCGTCCAACCCGAGCCCGCGGTGGGCGGCGCTCTGCGGGGCGCGCGCCTTCGCAGCTCTGGGCGCCTTGCACTTGGTCTCTGGCGCTGGGACACAGGGTCTCGGAAAGCAGCTCCAAGGCAGTTTCCTTCGCGGGCACAGGCTCTCGGGAGGGTTCCGCTGGGCTCTCTGGCGTCTCTGGCGCCTCCGGCGTCTCCGGCGTCTCCGGCGTCTCTGGAGTCTCTGGCGAGGGACCCAGACCCGGCTGCCCTGGGCTTCCCTCCCAGGAGCTCTGGGCCGAGGTCAAGCCTTTGTACGTGTCGTAGACCGAGGGCAGCTGCCAACAAGGACTGAAGAGCAGTTGCCCCTGGTAAGCGTCGTAGTGGCCCGCGGACTCTCCCAGTACCGGGTAGAAGGGCAGCGGCCACGGCCCCCGGTCTTCGGAGACCGGCAAGCACGGAGGCTGGGGCTGCGGCGCCCGGTCAGAGGCGTCCCAAGCCGACTTCCCGACGTCGAGAAAATGCAGCTCCATCTCGCAGAACTCGGACCCCAGGACAACAAGCGTCTGAGCTGATGCAGGAGACAAAGCCTGCAGCTGTGCCTGCAGCCTCGCTATTTATGCTCTCCTGGGTGGTAGGTGGATGCAGGCCTGAAATGAAAAAAAAAAAAAAGGAGCCCGCCGTTTCTACAATTGAATTACGCACAGCTAACGAACTCAAGTCGATGTGTAGAGCGCAACGAAATACGAAACGATGGGGACAGAACAAGGAGGACTCGTTAGGACAGAACAGGGAGGGAGAGGCAGTAGCAAAGCACCTGGAGAAGAAACCCTGCAGCTCGGAGAGAGACCACGTGGGCTGCAGGGGGAGGACGAACCCACCTTCCTCCCTGAAGTCAGCGCCCAGGCTCTGACTCCAGGGCTGCCCGCCCCAGAGATGTTACTGGAGAGAAACCATAGACGCTGCCATGGGGCCAGTGAGGGCACAGCCCACAGCCTTCCTGGGCTTGAAAATCTCAGAATTGAAAACGGAGTGAATGAGCACTAAGAACATCGCAGGGAAAAATCCGCACACCCAATGAAACACGAAAAATGGGCACAGTGGGATGGTCCGATATCCAGTGTTGCTGGGTACAAAATTTCAGAATTGAAAACGCACCGAATGTGCACTAACAATGTCGCGGTCCAAATATCGGTACACCCAGTGAAATACGAAAATGGGGGCACAGTGCCAGGGCCCGGTACCCAGCGTTTCTGGGGTACAAAATTTCGGAATTGAAAACGGAGTTAATTCGCACTAAGAGCATTGCAGTGAAAAATCCCCACACCCAATGAAATATCAAAAAGGGGAACGGTGCCACGGCCCGATATCCAGTGTCGTTAGGGTACAAAATTTCGGAATTGAAAACGCACTGAATGTGCACTAACAATGTCGCGGTCCAAATATCCCTACACCCAGTGAAATACGATATAGGGGGCACAGTGCGACGGCCCAATACCCAGTGTTGCTGGGCTACAAAATTTCGGAATTGAAAACGGTGTTAATTCGCACTAAGAGCATTGCAGTGAAAAATCCCCACACCCAGTGAAATATCAAAAAGGGGAACGGTGCCACGGCCCATTACACAGCGTTTCTGGGGTACAAAATTTCGGAATTGAAAACTGAGTTAATTCGCACTAAGAACATCGCAGTGAAAAATCCGCACACCCAATGAAACACGAAAAAGGGGGACAGTGCGATCGTCCGATATCCAGTGTTGCTGGGGTACAAAATTTCGGAATTGAAAACACACTGAATGTGCACTAACAATGTCGCGGTCCAAATATCCCTGCACCCAATGAAATACGAAAAAGGGGGACAGTGGGATGGTCCGATATCCAGTGTTGCTGGGGTACAAAATTTCGGAATTGAAAACGCACTGAATGTGCACTAACAATGTCGTGGTCCAAATATCCGTACACCCAGTGAAATAGGAAAATGGGGGCAGAGTGGGACGGCCCCATACCAAGCGTTTCTGGGGTAGAAAATTTCGGAATTGAAAACGGAGTTAATTCGCACTAAGAACATCGCAGTGAAAAATCCGTACACCCAATGAAATATCAAAAAGGGGCACAGTGCCACGGCCCGATATCCAGTGTCATTAGGGTACAAAATTTCGGAATTGAAAACGCACTGAATTTGCACTAACAATGTCGCGGTCCAAATATCCCTACACCCAGTGAAATACGAAATAGGGGGGCACAGTGCGACGGCCCAATACCCAGTGTTGCTGGGGGACAAAATTTCGGAATTGAAAACAGTTAATTCACACTGAGAACGTCGCAGTCCAAAATCCGTACACCAAATCAATGGGAAAAGAGGACCATTGTGCCCAGAACACTCAGTGGGTAAGAACGTCGTAGCAGGATCTATTAGCAAACCGTACACCGAACTCACTGTGCAGATGGCAGAAAGCAGCTAGGCGTGGACACAGGAAAAGGGTCCACGCAGGGTGGAAAGGAAACCACTGGGCTCCCTGAACCAGCAGGCAGCCGGGGCCCCATAGGACGGTGAGTCCATGGGGACTTTGCTGGAGACAAACCACAGAAATCATACTGGCTGCAAGGGGGGAGCAATGACCCAGGCCACAGCGTTGCTGAGGTCCAAAACCTCGCAGTTGAAGACGGAGTTCATCCGCATTGACAACGTCAACGTCTCCAAAGCGGTAGACACAATTTCGTTGGCATTAATGGAGCACAGAGCAGGCGATACCACTGGGTCCGAACAAGGCAGCCCCACCCATTAGCTCACAGGACACAGCACCAGCCCTGCAGAGCCCGGAAAGCGGCTATCGGTGCAGGGAGTCCAGGCCACTAAGGGCCTCCACGAATAGGCACACAGCCCCCAGTCTACAGCTCTGCCACCACAGACGTTGCTGGAGAGAGATGGAGAGATCAGCTCCCTGGGATCCGGCCATGGTGCCAGAGAGCCGACAGACCGCCAGTTCTCCATCAGCCAAAAGCGCCGCGTTGAGAACGGAGTCAACCCGCTCTAACCTCGTACCTGTGAGCAGTCGTGTCCCTGGGTAACAGTCCACCATTTACAGTGTCGGCTACTACGAGGAACTGTCAGCCGGTTTCAGCCAGAAAGAAACAGTGGAAGTAAAAGCAAGATGCGTGGAGGTGGGAACGTGCGAGCCACTGGCGGCGACCAGGGCTGCCAGGAGAAAGAGGCGATAACTGACTGAGGACACCGAAGGGACGTCATACAGTTTTATTGAAAACGGAGAATCTTTTAACGCTCCCCCCCCCCCAGGGCTTTCTCTCGCCGCAGTCTCAGGGCTCTTTGACGTCCACGAAGATCCCGCAGCAGCCCGCAGCCGCGCGGCTCAGGGAGCAGACGGCGCGACGGATCCACCGCAGGCAGCCCGACAAGTCCGCGCGACCACACCGTCCAACCCGAGCCCGCGGTGGGCGGCGCTCTGCGGGGCGCGCGCCTTCGCAGCTCTGGGCGCCTTGCACTTGGTCTCTGGCGCTGGGACACAGGGTCTCGGAAAGCAGCTCCAAGGCAGTTTCCTTCGCGGGCACAGGCTCTCGGGAGGGTTCCGCTGGGCTCTCTGGCGTCTCTGGCGCCTCCGGCGTCTCCGGCGTCTCCGGCGTCTCTGGAGTCTCTGGCGAGGGACCCAGACCCGGCTGCCCTGGGCTTCCCTCCCAGGAGCTCTGGGCCGAGGTCAAGCCTTTGTACGTGTCGTAGACCGAGGGCAGCTGCCAACAAGGACTGAAGAGCAGTTGCCCCTGGTAAGCGTCGTAGTCGCCCGCGGACTCTCCCAGTACCGGGTAGAAGGGCAGCGGCCACGGCCCCCGGTCTTCGGAGACCGGCAAGCACGGAGGCTGGGGCTGCGGCGCCCGGTCAGAGGCGTCCCAAGCCGACTTCCCGACGTCGAGAAAATGCAGCTCCATCTCGCAGAACTCGGACCCCAGGACAACAAGCGTCTGAGCTGATGCAGGAGACAAAGCCTGCAGCTGTGCCTGCAGCCTCGCTATTTATGCTCTCCTGGGTGGTAGGTGGATGCAGGCCTGAAATGAAAAAAAAAAAAAAAAAAAAGGAGCCCGCCGTTTCTACAATTGAATTACGCACAGCTAACGAACTCAAGTCGATGTGTAGAGCGCAACGAAATACGAAACGATGGGGACAGAACAAGGAGGACTCGTTAGGACAGAACAGGGAGGGAGAGGCAGTAGCAAAGCACCTGGAGAAGAAACCCTGCAGCTCGGAGAGAGACCACGTGGGCTGCAGGGGGGAGGACGAACCCACCTTCCTCCCCTGAAGTCAGCGCCCAGGCTCTGACTCCAGGGCTGCCCGCCCCAGAGATGTTACTGGAGAGAAACCATAGACGCTGCCATGGGGCCAGTGAGGGCACAGCCCACAGCCTTCCTGGGCTTGAAAATCTCGGAATTGAAAACGGAGTGAATGAGCACTAAGAACATCGCAGGGAAAAATCCGTACACCCAATGAAATACGAAAAATGGGCACAGTGCGATGGTCCCATATCCAGAGTTGCTGGAGTACAAAATTTCGGAATTGAAAACGCATTGAATGTGCACCAACAATGTCGCGGTCCAAATATCCGTACACCCAGTGAAATACGGAAAAGGGGCACAGTGCGATGGTCCGATACACAGTGTTGCTGGGGTACAAAATCTCGGAATTGAAAACGCACTGAATGTGCACTAACAATGTCGCCGTCAAAATATCCCTACACCCAATGAAATAAGAAAAAGGGGGACAGTGCGATGGTCCGATATCCAGTGTTGCTGGGGTACAAAATTTCGGAATTGAAAACGGAGTTAATTCGCACTAAGACCATCGCAGTGAAAAATCCGTACACCCAATGAAACACGAAATAGGGGGACAGTGGGATGGTCCGATATCCAGTGTTGCTGGGTACAAAATTTCAGAATTGAAAACGCACCGAATGTGCACTAACAATGTCGCGGTCCAAATATCCCTACACCCAGTGAAATACGAAAATGGGGGCACAGTGCCAGGGCCCGGTAGCCAGCGTTTCTGGGGTACAAAATTTCGGAATTGAAAACGGAGTTAATTCGCACTAAGAGCATTGCAGTGAAAAATCCGCACACCCAATGAAACACGAAAAAGGGGGACAGTGCGATCGTCCGATATCCAGTGTTGCTGGGGTACAAAATTTCGGAATTGAAAACACACTGAATGTGCACTAACAATGTCGCGGTCCAAATATCCCTGCACCCAATGAAATACGAAAAAAGGGGGGACAGTGGGATGGTCCGATATCCAGTGTTGCTGGGGTACAAAATTTCGGAATTGAAAACGCACTGAATGTGCACTAACAATGTCGTGGTCCAAATATCCGTACACCCAGTGAAATAGGAAAATGGGGGCAGAGTGGGACGGCCCCATACCAAGCGTTTCTGGGGTAGAAAATTTCGGAATTGAAAACGGAGTTAATTCGCACTAAGAACATCGCAGTGAAAAAATCCGTACACCCAATGAAATATCAAAAAGGGGCACAGTGCCACGGCCCGATATCCAGTGTCATTAGGGTACAAAATTTCGGAATTGAAAACGCACTGAATTTGCACTAACAATGTCGCGGTCCAAATATCCCTACACCCAGTGAAATACGAAATAGGGGGCACAGTGCGACGGCCCAATACCCAGTGTTGCTGGGGGACAAAATTTCGGAATTGAAAACAGTTAATTCACACTGAGAACGTCGCAGTCCAAAATCCGTACACCAAATCAATGGGAAAAGAGGACCATTGTGCCCAGAACACTCAGTGGGTAAGAACGTCGTAGCAGGATCTATTAGCAAACCGTACACCGAACTCACTGTGCAGATGGCAGAAAGCAGCTAGGCGTGGACACAGGAAAAGGGTCCACGCAGGGTGGAAAGGAAACCACTGGGCTCCCTGAACCAGCAGGCAGCCGGGGCCCCATAGGACGGTGAGTCCATGGGGACTTTGCTGGAGACAAACCACAGAAATCATACTGGCTGCAAGGGGGGAGCAATGACCCAGGCCACAGCGTTGCTGAGGTCCAAAACCTTGCAGTTGAAGACGGAGTTCATCCGCATTGACAACGTCAACGTCTCCAAAGCGGTAGACACAATTTCGTTGGCATTAATGGAGCACAGAGCAGGCGATACCACTGGGTCCGAACAAGGCAGCCCCACCCATTAGCTCACAGGACACAGCACCAGCCCTGCAGAGCCCGGAAAGCGGCTATCGGTGCAGGGAGTCCAGGCCACTAAGGGCCTCCACGAATAGGCACACAGCCCCCAGTCTACAGCTCTGCCACCACAGACGTTGCTGGAGAGAGATGGAGAGATCAGCTCCCTGGGATCCGGCCATGGTGCCAGAGAGCCGACAGACCGCCAGTTCTCCATCAGCCAAAAGCGCCGCGTTGAGAACGGAGTCAACCCGCTCTAACCTCGTACCTGTGAGCAGTCGTGTCCCTGGGTAACAGTCCACCATTTACAGTGTCGGCTACTACGAGGAACTGTCAGCCGGTTTCAGCCAGAAAGAAACAGTGGAAGTAAAAGCAAGATGCGTGGAGGTGGGAACGTGCGAGCCACTGGCGGCGACCAGGGCTGCCAGGAGAAAGAGGCGATAACTGACTGAGGACACCGAAGGGACGTCATACAGTTTTATTGAAAACGGAGAATCTTTTAACGCTCCCCCCCCCCCCCCAGGGCTTTCTCTCGCCGCAGTCTCAGGGCTCTTTGACGTCCACGAAGATCCCGCAGCAGCCCGCAGCCGCGCGGCTCAGGGAGCAGACGGCGCGACGGATCCACCGCAGGCAGCCCGACAAGTCCGCGCGACCACACCGTCCAACCCGAGCCCGCGGTGGGCGGCGCTCTGCGGGGCGCGCGCCTTCGCAGCTCTGGGCGCCTTGCACTTGGTCTCTGGCGCTGGGACACAGGGTCTCGGAAAGCAGCTCCAAGGCAGTTTCCTTCGCGGGCACAGGCTCTCCGGAGGGTTCCGCTGGGCTCTCTGGCGTCTCTGGCGTCTCCGGGGTCTCTGGCGTCTCTGGCGAGGGACCCAGACCCGGCTGCCCTGGGCTTCCCTCCCAGGAGCTCTGGGCCGAGGTCAAGCCTTTGTACGTGTCGTAGACCGAGGGCAGCTGCCAACAAGGACTGAAGAGCAGTTGCCCCTGGTAAGCGTCGTAGTCGCCCGCGGACTCTCCCAGTACCGGGTAGAAGGGCAGCGGCCACGGCCCCCGGTCTTCGGAGACCGGCAAGCACGGAGGCTGGGGCTGCGGCGCCCGGTCAGAGGCGTCCCAAGCCGACTTCCCGACGTCGAGAAAATGCAGCTCCATCTCGCAGAACTCGGACCCCAGGACAACAAGCGTCTGAGCTGATGCAGGAGACAAAGCCTGCAGCTGTGCCTGCAGCCTCGCTATTTATGCTCTCCTGGGTGGTAGGTGGATGCAGGCCTGAAATGAAAAAAAAAAAAAAAAAAAAGGAGCCCGCCGTTTCTACAATTGAATTACGCACAGCTAACGAACTCAAGTCGATGTGTAGAGCGCAACGAAATACGAAACGATGGGGACAGAACAAGGAGGACTCGTTAGGACAGAACAGGGAGGGAGAGGCAGTAGCAAAGCACCTGGAGAAGAAACCCTGCAGCTCGGAGAGAGACCACGTGGGCTGCAGGGGGAGGACGAACCCACCTTCCTCCCTGAAGTCAGCGCCCAGGCTCTGACTCCAGGGCTGCCCGCCCCAGAGATGTTACTGGAGAGAAACCATAGACGCTGCCATGGGGCCAGTGAGGGCACAGCCCACAGCCTTCCTGGGCTTGAAAATCTCGGAATTGAAAACGGAGTGAATGAGCACTAAGAACATCGCAGGGAAAAATCCGTACACCCAATGAAATACGAAAAATGGGCACAGTGCGATGGTCCCATATCCAGAGTTGCTGGGGTACAAAATTTCGGAATTGAAAACGCATTGAATGTGCACCAACAATGTCGCGGTCCAAATATCCGTACACCCAGTGAAATACGGAAAAGGGGCACAGTGCGATGGTCCGATACACAGTGTTGCTGGGGTACAAAATCTCGGAATTGAAAACGCACTGAATGTGCACTAACAATGTCGCCGTCAAAATATCCCTACACCCAATGAAATAAGAAAAAGGGGGACAGTGCGATGGTCCGATATCCAGTGTTGCTGGGGTACAAAATTTCGGAATTGAAAACGGAGTTAATTCGCACTAAGACCATCGCAGTGAAAAATCCGTACACCCAATGAAACACGAAATAGGGGCACAGTGCGATGGTCCGATATCCAGTGTTGCTGGGTACAAAATTTCAGAATTGAAAACGCACCGAATGTGCACTAACAATGTCGCGGTCCAAATATCGGTACACCCAGTGAAATACGAAAATGGGGGCACAGTGCCAGGGCCCGGTACCCAGCGTTTCTGGGGTACAAAATTTCGGAATTGAAAACGGAGTTAATTCGCACTAAGAGCATTGCAGTGAAAAATCCCCACACCCAATGAAATATCAAAAAGGGGAACGGTGCCACGGCCCGATATCCAGTGTCGTTAGGGTACAAAATTTCGGAATTGAAAACGCACTGAATGTGCACTAACAATGTCGCGGTCCAAATATCCCTACACCCAGTGAAATACGATATAGGGGGCACAGTGCGACGGCCCAATACCCAGTGTTGCTGGGCTACAAAATTTCGGAATTGAAAACGGTGTTAATTCGCACTAAGAGCATTGCAGTGAAAAATCCCCACACCCAGTGAAATATCAAAAAGGGGAACGGTGCCACGGCCCATTACACAGCGTTTCTGGGGTACAAAATTTCGGAATTGAAAACGGAGTTAATTCGCACTAAGAACATCGCAGTGAAAAATCCGCACACCCAATGAAACACGAAAAAGGGGGACAGTGCGATCGTCCGATATCCAGTGTTGCTGGGGTACAAAATTTCGGAATTGAAAACACACTGAATGTGCACTAACAATGTCGTGGTCCAAATATCCCTGCACCCAATGAAATACGAAAAAGGGGGACAGTGGGATGGTCCGATATCCAGTGTTGCTGGGGTACAAAATTTCGGAATTGAAAACGCACTGATGTGCGCTAACAATGTCGTGGTCCAAATATCCGTACACCCAGTGAAATAGGAAAATGGGGGCAGAGTGGGACGGCCCCATACCAAGCGTTTCTGGGGTAGAAAATTTCGGAATTGAAAACGGAGTTAATTCGCACTAAGAACATCGCAGTGAAAAATCCCCACACCCAATGAAATATCAAAAAGGGGCACAGTGCCACGGCCCGATATCCAGTGTCATTAGGGTACAAAATTTCGGAATTGAAAACGCACTGAATTTGCACTAACAATGTCGCGGTCCAAATATCCCTACACCCAGTGAAATACGAAATAGGGGGCACAGTGCGACGGCCCAATACCCAGTGTTGCTGGGGGACAAAATTTCGGAATTGAAAACAGTTAATTCACACTGAGAACGTCGCAGTCCAAAATCCGTACACCAAATCAATGGGAAAAGAGGACCATTGTGCCCAGAACACTCAGTGGGTAAGAACGTCGTAGCAGGATCTATTAGCAAACCGTACACCGAACTCACTGTGCAGATGGCAGAAAGCAGCTAGGCGTGGACACAGGAAAAGGGTCCACGCAGGGTGGAAAGGAAACCACTGGGCTCCCCTGAACCAGCAGGCAGCCGGGGCCCCATAGGACGGTGAGTCCATGGGGACTTTGCTGGAGACAAACCACAGAAATCATACTGGCTGCAAGGGGGGAGCAATGACCCAGGCCACAGCGTTGCTGAGGTCCAAAACCTCGCAGTTGAAGACGGAGTTCATCCGCATTGACAACGTCAACGTCTCCAAAGCGGTAGACACAATTTCGTTGGCATTAATGGAGCACAGAGCAGGCGATACCACTGGGTCCGAACAAGGCAGCCCCACCCATTAGCTCACAGGACACAGCACCAGCCCTGCAGAGCCCGGAAAGCGGCTATCGGTGCAGGGAGTCCAGGCCACTAAGGGCCTCCACGAATAGGCACACAGCCCCCAGTCTACAGCTCTGCCACCACAGACGTTGCTGGAGAGAGATGGAGAGATCAGCTCCCTGGGATCCGGCCATGGTGCCAGAGAGCCGACAGACCGCCAGTTCTCCATCAGCCAAAAGCGCCGCGTTGAGAACGGAGTCAACCCGCTCTAACCTCGTACCTGTGAGCAGTCGTGTCCCTGGGTAACACCCCACCATTTACAGTGTCGACTACAACAAGGAACTGTCAGCTGGTTTCAGCCAGAAAGAAACAGTGGAAGTAAAAGCCCTTAAGTAAAAGCAAGATGCGTGGAGGTGGGAACGTGCGAGCCACTGGCGGCGACCAGGGCTGCTAGGAGAAAGAGGCGACAACTGACAGCGGACACCGAAGGGACTTCGGGCATTTGTTTTTGTTTTTGTTTTTTTTTATAATAAATTTTATTTAGTTACTTTTCAAGTACATTTTTTTTTTAAATCTATTTCTCCCATCCCCGCCCCCCCCCCCCCGGCCAGTTTTATTGGAAACGGAGATCTTTTCACCCCGGACGTCCCCCAGCCCCCCAACCCAGGGCTCCCTCCCGCCGCAGTTTCAGGGCCCTTTAAGGTCCAGGAAGATCCCGCAGCAGCCCGCAGCCCCGCGGCTCAGGGAGCAGACGGCGCGACGGAGGGATCCACCGCAGGCAGCCCGACAAGTCCGCGAGACCACACTGTCCAACTGGAGCCCGCGGTGGGCGGTGCTCTGCGGGGCGCGCGCTTTCGCAGCTCTGGGCGCCTTGCACTTGGTCTCTGGCGCTGGGACACAGGGTCTCGGAAAGCAGCTCCAAGACAGTTTCCTTCGCGGGCACAGGCTCTCGGGAGGGTTCCGCTGGGCTCTCTGGTGACTCGGGCGTCTCTGGCGTCTCTGGCGAGGGACCCAGACCGGGCTGCCCTGGGCTTCCCTCCCAGGAGCTCTGGGCCGCGGTCAAGTCCTTGTACGTGCCGTAGACCGAGGGCAGCTGCCAACAAGGACTGAAGAGCAGTTGCCCCTGGTAAGCGTCGTAGTTGCCTGAACTACACCAGCTAGGGCAATTTTCAAATATTTTTAATTTAAAACCTTTAAATACTAAATAATCTTAAATATTTGTTTTTTAGTTATTGACACGTATTTTGTTTTTAACCAAATAACTTTACTTTTATGTTATTTATAATACCTTATAATAAGACAATTTTATGGTAAGTTTAATACTCAATATAATGATATAAAAGATTATAATGATAACTTTAAATAACAACTTCTTATTAATGTTTTATTTTAAAATTTTTAGTTACATTTCCAAATTATAATATTGATTACCTTAGAATTTTACGTTTTTTATTGTATTTTTAAACATTAAAATTTACATACTTTATGTTCATTGTTTTGTACTTAAAAATTGACTTAATTTTATTCTTTGTATTTAATTTTTATTTTAAATATAAAAAGAAAGCATTTGAAATGACTATCGCATTTTTATAATTTTTAATGTAAAAATATTTTAATTTAATCATACTTATTTTTATTTTCAGTAATTGTATTATTACTATTTTATTTATTGTTTTAATTCTAGTCCACTTTGCTATTTTTAATGAAATGCAGTACAGTTCTTTTGAAACCTGGACTGCCAGCTCGCTCGGTTAGCGTGCCGTCCTGATAGGTCAAGTTTGCGGGATCCATCCGCAGTCAGAGCTCATACTACAAGCATCAAGGAGTGGCCTTGGTCCGATGGCTCAGTCGGTTGGAGTGTCTCCGTGCACCTGAAGACTGGGTGTTGCCTTCCCCTGCAGGCACACACCTAGGCGCTGGGTTGGATCTTCCCCCCATTGTCCTGGGCGCACGCAGGAGGCAAATGATGGACGTTTCTCTTCCACATCTGCCTCTCTCTTCCCCCCTCTCTCTCTCCCTACCTCTTCCTCACTCCCTGTCTCTAAAATCCATTAAAAAAATATTTTTTTGGTGAGGATTAAAAAAGAGAAGAACCAACAAATGAATACATAAAAAGTGGAACCAGGAATCCATATTTCTTTCTCTATTTAGAAGTTTAAATTTTAAATAACTGAAATTTTTATTAAAATAAAGTTTTTAAGATTATATTATGTTTCAACTGAAAATGTTTATTAAATTTTAACTTAATAAATCGTTTCAAAATAAATTATTTTCTTTTTTAAGATTTTATTTAGTTTTAGAGAGAGGGGAAGGGAAGGAGAAAGAGGGAGAGAAACAGCAGTGTGTAGTTGCCTCTCACACGCCCCCTACTGGGGATCTGCCCTGCAACCCAGGCATGTGCCCTGACTGGGAATCAATCCGCTCACACTTTGGTTTGCAGCTCCAGCTCAAACCACTGGATCACACCAGCCAGGGCTAAAATAAATTTTTTTCATTAAATTTTGTGCATTTTGAAATTTCCTAACTTTTACTTACTTTTTAAATTTACAAACTTTTACTTAATGTTATTTACCAAGTGCTTTTAGTATGACACTCTACTTAGAACATTTCATGAGTATCTAAATTTAATGTATATTTATATAAATTTAAAAGTTTAGCGCTGACCCCTGTGACTCTGTTGGTGAAGTGATCTCCTGAAAAATCAAAGGATCTTAACTGCATTCCGGGTCAGAGCACATGCCTGGGTTTCAGTTCAGTCCTGGGCTGGGGTGTCACAAGAGGCAGCAGATTAATTTTTCTCTCCCATATCCATGGTTGTCTCCCTCTTTCTCTCTCCTTATCTCCATGGAGATAAAAGAAAAACATTACCTCTATACCACATAAAAAGCGCCACAAGTTATGTAATACTATAGTAATGTATAATTAATCTACTGTGTAATGCAACATATCATTCTAACCTAAGGTCTTTTCCTTTTGACTAATCATATTTGTAATGTATAATTTTAATTATAAATATATTAAAATTATAAAAATTATATTTTAATAATAAATTTATTAAATTTATAAAATTATAATTGTAATAATGAACTTACTAAGAATATAAAGATCTTAAAATTATAAAAATCTATAATTTCATTGGGTGTTTCTTTCTTTTATTCATTATTTATATTGTTTATTATATATTTTATAAAATTATTCTCTCATTGATTGTTACATATTTTATTTCTATATCACTTAGTGTTAAATTTAATTATTTGTATGAATATTACTGATACAATATTGATGTTGCCGATTGATGTTTCTCTTTCATACCCATGTTTTACTCCCTTTCTTTCTCCCTCCTCTTCCTGCTCTCTAAAATTAAACACATACATGTTTTTCTAAATTTTAAAATAAATAACCCTGGCTGCTGTGGCTCAGTAGATTAAGCACCAGCCTTTGAACCAAAGTATCACCAGTTTGAAACCCAGTCAGGGCATATTCCTGGGTGGTGGGACAGGTCCCCAACTGGGGTCCCATGAGAGGCAACCACACATTAATGTTTCTCTACGAGTCTTTGACCTACTAATTCTCTAAAAACAAAGAAGTGAAAATCTTTAAACAACAATAAAAAATAAAGTATAAATGTTGTTGCTAAATATTTTTGAAATTTTACTCTATTATATTAGCAAAGCATTCATTTTAGGTTATTTTTTCCTTGTTGTTCATCAAATTTTTATTAATAAATAATTAATAAAATCACATTTTTCAAAAATTGAATCGTAAATGAAACAAAATAGTAAAATAAAAGAAAATGTAATAATACAAATGAAAAGTAAAACAATGATAAGATGTTATACATTTCAAGGTATTTTAAAAGGTAAAAGAAATTTTACACATTCAATATATTGGTAAAATATTTTAAAAATAAATATCTGCAATGTTCACACGTAGAATAATAAAGAAGTAACCTTGAAGTTAAGTGAAACAAACAGAGCCAGGACAAACCCGACTGACCAAACACAGAAGCTTCAGTAGGAAAACAAAATCTACCTTATTTTTATTTCATGAGCACTGGAGAAACAGGGTTTTTTCCTTGAAAAGCTTCTGAGAATCATAAAAGAAATTCATAACCATAAAGGACAAGCACTTTTAAGCAGATTAATGTGTCTGGAAACCTCCATTGTCAGTAATAATCATCTTAGGGTTGGTTAATCAGTTTACTAGAATGCTCCCTTTAGGAGCCGTCCTGGAACTTCGAGCTATCGAGCTTCACACTAGATTTCCTAGGCTTCGAAACACCCGGGTTCAAGGTCAGGTTGTTTCTCCCTGCAGGTATATTCGTATCAAGTCCAGCTGTCCGTATGTTCTTTCAGCAGAAGAGTGGACCCTGTCATCTTGCAGAAACTTCTCCGAGTACACGGATTCTGACGGAAAAGGCGTCCTCTAACGGCCGCTGTGGGAATTGCAAGTAGTTGTGAGGAGCAGTTCCATGCCACAAAAGGTACGACAACGGGTGAGCCAGGACCGCACAGATGCCACAGAGGACCTCCGGGGTGGACTGGGGTGGGCTGGGGTGGGGGGCTTTCTCCTCTAAGGAGAGGGAGGGCTGGCTGGGAAGCCAGAAGCTAGACCACGGGGTTGTAGGGGAGGCCCTGAGGGAGAAAGGCTAAACTGTGAGACACCTGGCACTTCGGTTTCAGTGAGTTGCTTTGACCCAGACGAACCATGGCAGTTGGTTCATCATGAGAATCATCGTAGTGGACATTCACTGAGCATTTGCACTTTGCTGGGCGCCGATGATATCAGGGCCAGTTTCTAACCTGATGTGCTGGCTACCAGAGTTCAGCTGTGCTTGATGATGTTACAGAGACACCTCAGGCCACAAGTGCTGTCACTTATGCTGAAAGCCCATGACACCGAGCCTCCCCTTAGTGCCTCATTTAACTGCAATTTCAACCTCTCTGAGAAATCCAATCTTAATCACCAGTTTGGATTTCCCTGGTGAGCACCAGGCAGGTAACCTGTCACAGGGAACCTCTTCATCTCTGCCCCTCCCCCCAGGAAGATGGATCTGCCTAGAAACCACGTTTCTGTCCTCCCCCCTCCCCTCCAAAGAAGACATCCTGGACTAGATATGATCCTTTCTTTCCTTGGGCTAATACCTCCCCTGTGACACCCTCTTCCTGAGAAACCTTTCATTTTGGACAAACCCTGGGAGTACCTTTCTCATTGCTGGATGGGGTGCTGCCTGATTCGTGAAACATTTTACAAAGCCAATAAAATCTTTAAATTCACTAGTGGAATTTCTTTATCAACAATGAGTTCAAGCCTTGATAAGTGAGAAGTTTGGAGTTGGGATGGGAGAGTAACATGTCTGCTCCAGAATCTGGACCCAGAAAGCCCGAGATACAAAGTACTAGTGGCTGATTTTGCAGCGTCCTTGGCCCCAAGACCTTCCCACTGCACCCCAGCAGGCTTGCAGCAGGCCACCAGGTTGTATGTGCTGGAAGTTAGATTTATGGAGAGTCAGGAATGAGGGCTGTGTTCAGGAAAGTGCGTTCTGGAGGGAGAGGCTCTGGGCCATAGGAGGCAAGTAGTTGTAGGTGCATTTGGAGGGGCTGCAGCAGGGTCACAGGAAGGTGACTGGAAGGCCACTGAGATGGACTGCACAGGGAACAGGTCAGGGAACAGAAGCATTGTGGGTAAGCAGAGTCCTCAGGGACCCATGCTGCCTCTCTGCACAAGTCTTGTGCACCTAGAAGGCCAGTCCCAGTGTGAACAGCCACGAGCCTCCGGACCCCGCACCTGGTGTGAACAGGACACCCCAGCGCCTCCCAGCAGCCAAAGTCAGGTCACTTAGGAGGAGCCTTGACTGGTCTGCCCCTAACAACATAAGCAGAGACACACAGGAGAAAGATGTTGGAATTTTTGTGGAATTTATTAGGTATGCTAAAGAAAATCTCACAAATGTCCGTGAAGGTAAACATCTTACAAGACTAAGAAACTGAGAAGCGTTATTAGAAGAACATCTGTCTGAGGCCAGAGGTCAGTCCCAGGGAGGTCTCAGGAGAAGTCGAAGGACCAGCAGGGACCAAAAGGCAGCAGAGGCAGCCCGTTGTCCTCCAGGCCCCTGACCACTGTTGGGCAGACCGGCAGCCAGCAGCTCCAGGACGTCAGGGGAAGGGTTGGATCCTCAGAAGTCTCTGGTTCCAGGTGTCTGTTGCAGCTGCCAGGGGACAGGCCAAGAGAGTCTTCAGGGCAGTCGTCGTCCGGGATCCGGGCGGCGGCCTTCACCACTGGGGGCATCTCTGACTCCTCCATCTCGGGTGTGAGGTCTGGGGTCTCGGTGGCAGCCTCCACTGCTGGGGGCATCTCTGACTCCTCCATCTCCGCTGTGAGGTCTGGGCTCTCGGCGGCCGCCTTCACCGCTGGGGGCATCTCTGACTCCTCCATCTCGGCTGTGAGGTCTGGGGTCTCGGCAGCGGCCTCCACTTCTGGAGGGAGAGGCTCTGGGCCATAGGAGGCAAGTAGTTGTAAGTGCATTTGGAGGGGCTACAGCAGGGAAGGCAGCAGGGTCACAGGAAGGTGACTGGAAGGCCACTGAGATGGACTGCACAGGGAATAGGTCAGGGAACAAAAGCATTGTGGGTAAGCAGAGTCCTCAGGGACCCACACTGCCTCTCTGCACAACTCTTGTGCACCTAGAAAGCCAGTCCCAGTGTGAACAGCTACGATCCTCTGGACCTGGCACCTGGTGTGTACAGGACACCCCAGTGCCTCCCAGCAGCCAAAGTCAGGTCACTTAGGAGGACCCTTGACTGGTCTGCCACTAACAACATAAGCACGGACACACAGGAGAAAGATGCTGGAATTTTTGTGGAATTTATTAGGTATGCCAAAGAAAATCTCACAAATGTCTGTGAAGGTAAACATCTTACAAGACTAAGAAATTGAGAAGCGTTATTAGAAGAACATCTGTCTGAGGCAGAGGTCAGTCCCAGGGAGGTCTCAGGAGAAGTCGAAGGACCAGCAGGGACCAAAAGGCAGCAGAGGCAGCCCATTGTCCTCCAGGCCCCTGACCACTGTTGGGCAGACCGGCAGCCAGCAGCTCCAGGACGTCAGGGGAAGGGTTGGATCCTCAGAAGTCTCTGGTTCCAGGTGTCTGTCCCAGCTGCCAGGAGACAGGCCAAGAGAATCTTCAGGGCAGTCGTCGTCCGGGATCCGGGCGGCGGCCTCCACCACTGGGGGCATCTCTGACTCCTCCATCTCGGCTGTGAGGTCCGGGGTCTCGGCTGACCCTTCCTGGAACACCTCTGTCCTGGGTTCTTATTCCTCCTGCCAGAGGGGATTAAGCCTGGGTGGGGACCGCTTCTGGTGGTGCAAATGGCTTCAGAAGACATGACCTAAGGAGATTAAGGGAAATCCAATCATCCTGGATGGAGTTATCCCAATTGGATTTGACTTTGTTTGTTGACAGGATGAAAGATTGTTTCTATGTTTTAAAAGAATCCCCCGTTGGAGGGGATGGGTCCAGACGTGCGTTTGGGAAGGTTATCTTCTGTCAAAGAAACATGCTTTGTGCCTGACACTTCCAGGTGGCCTTACGTTCATGGCCCCTCACAGCCCTTCTGCTTGGCACCTGCCACGGGCATTCAGCCCGATGGCCAGAGGCAGGGGAGGCCATCTTCACAGGGAGCCGCCCTGCTGCTCAGGGACAGGGGGCAGGCTCACAGGCTGCTTTTCCGCCTTCTGGTTTCTATGTGCAGTGTCTTCGGGATTTCAGTCGGCATGTGTGCTGGGGAGGGATTCCAGTCCTGGGTCCAGATGCCAACTGTTTGGGCACAAGTGTGGTCCATCATTGGCACACAGGTGACACTCAGCTCGTTACCTCGTCTCTGCTGTCCCTCTATTTTGACCCGAGGGTTAGAGCTGAAACACAACATCTGACGAGGTAGCTTTTATGATGACATTGGAACAAAAGGCCAAGTAATCAGATATTTCCTTAGGGAATGTAAATTGTAATTACAAACATGATTCCATTGATTATCATCTTCATTTCAAAGGTAGTCCTATGATCATGGATAGAAAGGTAAGATCAATGAGTAACAAAGGCAGAATTTTCTCTCGAGTGTGTTTCCTCTTCGTGAATTGACTCCCTTTCTGAGTGAAAGCCATAGTGCAGTTCTGCTTTCTGACATGCTCTTCACACACCCAGACAGTCTGTGGGCACCGTGTCAGGGCCGTCCAGTCCCGGCTGTCGTACACCCCTGTATAAGGGAGAGGGGAATCTGCAGATTTTTCCATCCTTTCAGGCAGTTTCATGGGGAATACTAATGTTTTCCCCTGAACTGTTCCCTCCTCTTTGGTGATTTTCACAGGAATAAGTTAGTACAGTACAATGTCCATACTCAGTAGCAAGAGTAAAATAATTAAAATAAAACAGCCAACTGTTAACTCATTTTGGACGTCACGTTCTCCTCCGGGGAGATGAATTCCTTGAACTCAAATTCTGCATGCCCGGACCTTGGCAGACAACATGGTTGGAAGAGAACGTGGGAACCTGTCTTCACACAAATTCCACCCTGTGCAGCTGGACAATCTAAAACCACTTTAACCTATAAGCGGTCCACACCTCTTATAGTTTTCCCTTTTATTTTCCAATGAAAATGGTATGCCCATTACAATGTCACATCTGAAGTTTAAAATGTCATTGACAAACAAGTTTTCAGAGCGTCAAGAAGAAGGACGTTCGACTGACCTCCAGTGCCAGTGTGGGGCAAGCTCACCCTTCGATGTCGGGCGTGAGCCCAGACAGAATCTTCAGGGGAAGGTGTTCTCGAGACTAGAAATGGGATGGTTTCAGGAAGGGAAGACAATGAGAAGAGTTTATAGATTGTGCAATTGGCCACTAAAAATTCAGGTGAAATTAATGTAGGTGGATTTTGGAGTCCTCCATCTCTTTATTGAGCTGTCCCAGCAAGAGACATTGTTCTATTGGTAGGGATGGTGGTGGCAGGACAGAATGTAGATTTGTTAGCAGAGGGAACAAGAACGTGTGTAGGCAGAGATGGGCTTTCCTGGGTGAGAAAGTCAGGGGCAGTCTGGGGAAGAGAGGGAGAATCACGGATGTGACAGAGAAGCCTGGGTCAGTGGCCTTCTGTGTGCTTCAGGACCGGGACGGAACCCCCAGTCTCGCTATGTGCCCCGACCAGGGATCCAGCCTGCAAGCCTTTGCGACATGGCATGGAGTTGACTGAAATAATAAGACAGACAGTCATCCCTGTGGTCCAGCAGGCGGGCGGGAACAACGCTTTTGCAGTTTGCCATGGACAGGCCAGAGCTGATGTCCCACATCGTCAGGTCACTGCAGGTGGCACAGAGGACCCTGGCACAGGTGAGGATGTACGGGTGCTGGGGCCTCTTAGGAGATAAAGAGATAAAAGAGAGTGTTTGGGAACATGTTACAGGGAGACCAGAATGAGATTTCAAGGACCGCAGAGCCAGTTGTACAGAAAATTTGTCCCCCAATCTGTCTAGAAGAAAGTCGCAGTGAACAGTTTTGTGTTCCCATTGAGGCTGGTGTGAGCCTGGGAGACAGCTTGCGTTAAAGACACTGACCTGTTCCATGGGATGATTCCACTCTGCCTTCTCTAGAATGACAATGAGGCTGCCATGATCTACGAACTTCTGAGAGGAAAAGCCTCAAAATATTCCAACCGAGACACCATGCCAGGGGCCAGGGCTTCAGGGCCAGGTCTCCCAGGCCCGGTGGCTGGTGTCACCATGTGTGGGGCACCATTGTGCCCGGAATCACCCCCTTCCCAAAGTGGATGCCCTTGAACCAAAGGCAGCTCTTCCTTGGACTTCCTTGAAGATCAGGTGACAGTGAACAAGGGGCTGAAATGTGTACTCCCTGGTGGAGAGTCCTGTCCAGTGAGCGCCGGTGGACATGGCAGAGCACCCTGAAGATGCTTGGAGGGCCCTCAGGTAGCGCTGGGGAAAGCTTATCACAGGCCTGCGGGGAGACGCTCTCGCTCAGTTGTGTTTTTCTAATCCACCCTCTGCCCCGCTGCGCTACCTGCCAGCTCTAAGGCTGACTGGCCGGCCTGCAGGGGCCAGTGTTCTGCTGAATGACTGGGTTCCATCACTAACTGCCCTGCCTGAAGGCCATCTCTGGTTTCTCCTGCCGCCCAAACCCAGCTGACACCCACATCCAGCTGCACAGCAGCTCGAACTCACATCCTTCCCGAGACACATCCATTCCTTTCCCTCCTCACCCCACACTCACACTGACACAAAAACTCATTGGCATTTATGCACACTTTTATTGAAAAGATGACAACATTGGTATAAAGGACAGCAGACACAGAACTTCTTCCATCATTATGGAGCAAATATAGAGTCTTTACGAAACCACACTGTCTGTTGAGGAAGACCCAGTGGGAACCGGGAGAGGTTCTCCTGGAGAACCTTTGTGAAGAAGGTGCAGTGAAGATCACCAAGCTGAATTCTCTCAGTTTCTGAGTGTCAGATGGACGATGGCCTCTTGTGCCCCCAACAGGGAGGTCAGACAGGAGTCTGCCCACTGCAAGCAGATGCAGAGGTCTCAGCCACCTCTCCTTGTGACTGGAACTGGAGAACCAGATGCCCTAAAAGGTCCCTGCCCCGAGGACTCTGGGTCCAGCTGTGTGTGACCCAGGTGCACCGAGGACGCCCTGGAGGGGGTCTGCCTGGTTGCTGTGCTTTGGCAACCCTCCAGGTGGTGACTTGGGAATCCTGGTGACCCAGGGCCCCCTCCCACGACCCATCCTGAGTGGACTGCAATTCCATCACAGTGCTATGGAGAGGGGGCATCTTGGATTGGGCAGCGGGTTGGAACAGAGGTTGTCAGTCAGCAGGCCAGGTCCGGAATCTCAGCCTCAGGGCACACATTCCAGGCTCAGAGACTGCAGTTCTCTCATCCAGGCTCCCCCCCTTCCACTGCACCACCTGGGTCCTGGCACTGTCCAGCCCATCAGGGCAGCCTTCTGTAGCTGCCAGGGAGAGTGTGACCTGGGGCTGCTTCTGGGGAACCAGTCAGATGGCACGGATGCAAGGTCTTCCCCTTGGCCCCCTTGGCCTTGGTCAGCACCCCTCCCCCATTCTGCTAATGGACACCTCAATCATTCAAGAAACTTTTACTGACGCCTGCTGTCTGGGCTCAGACCCTGGGAAGCCACGCTCGGAGAACCCCAGGTCTCCTGGGTGTGATCCTGATGTCCCCCCACCCCCTGAATGACACCCAGGACTTCCCTGAGAATCTTCCAGTCCAGCCCCAGTCCTGGCCCGTCCCTTCAGGACCCCCTCTACCTCCTGCAATCCTGATACCCCTGGTGAGTATCACTTGCCCAGGAGAGGAGAGGAAAGGGGTTCAATGGGTCATCCCTGCGCACTAGTCGGAAGGGAACACAGACAAGGAGAAGTAGATGCCAAAGCCCAGTTTCCTGGCATTTTATTGATTCCCCTGACACAGGGAAGTTGTGCGTGAAAACCCAGACAACATAAACCTTCCTCAGAAGAGAAAGGAGCCACCAGGGCCCCACTGTAGGGCAGTGCAGGGACCCCTGGTGGGCTGTGTGGGCTGCTTGCGCGGTGTGCGTGGTCTGCTCCTCCGTGGAGCCTGGTGGGTGGCCTTTCGTCGGGGTTCATCCCGGGTTAAGACTGGGTTTTCAGACGCTTATGGTGCGAGCGGGCTTGGGATCCCCCAGAGCAAGTGTGGTACCAGCAGCTTCTGTGTGTCCCTCCCTTCTGGCGCTGGCATCTCCTTGAGGTGCCTGCGGGTCCAGGTAACGCGGGTCTCCACAAGGTTTCTTGCCCCTCTCGGGTCCGGGAACATCCACGGGCCAGGCGCCAGCGCGGCAGAGGAGCTGGTGGGGACCGCGGCTGCGTTCTCGGATCGCAGGCCCAGGTGCGCAGGAAGGGGAAGCAGAGCGCGGGGAAGTTGTCTATGGCCCAGGCCCAAGACTGCTCTGGTTCAGGCCGGGAGGAATGGTGGGCTCCGGACCCGAGCAAATGCACCACAGGTCCTCCGGGGTGGGTAGACTCGCGTCCGGACCGGGTGCGCGGTAGAGGCGGCAGAACGCGGGGAAGTTGTCCATCGCCGAAACCCAAGCCGCCTCTCCGTTCAGGATGGGGGGAAGGGTGGGCTCCGGACGCTGGCACATGCAACACAGGTCCTCCGGGGTCGGTAGACTCGCTTCCGGATGGGCTGCGCGGTAGAGGCGGCAGAACGCGGGGAAGTTGTCCATCGCCCAGGACCAAGCGTCCTCTCGGTTCAGTCCGGGAGGCATGGAGGGCTCCGGACGCTGGCACAAGCAACACAGGTCCTCCGGGGTGGGTAGACTCGCGTCCGGACCGGGTGCGAGGTAGAGGTGGCAGAACGCTGGGAAGTTGTCCATCGCCGAAACCCAAGCCTCCTCTCCGTTCAGGCTGGGAGGAATGGTGGGCTCCGGACGCTGGCACACGCACCACAGGTCCTTCGGGGAGGGTAGACTTGCGTCCGGACCGGGTGGCGGTAGAGGCGGCACAACGCGGGGTGGTTGTCTATCGCCCAGCCCGAGACCTCCCCTCGGTTCAGGCCCGGAGGCATGGAGGGCTCCGGACGCTGGCACAAGCAACACAGGTCCTCCGGGGTGGGTAGACTCGGGTCCGGACCGGGTGCGCGGTAGAAGCGGCACAACGCGGGGTAGTTGTCTATCGCCCAGCCCCAGACCTCCTCTCGGTTCAGGCCCGGAGGCAGGGTGGGCTCCGGACGCTGGCACTCGCACCACATGTCCTCCGCGGTGGGTAGACTCGCTTCCGGATGGGCTGCGCGGTAGAGGCGGCAGAACGCGGGGAAGTTGTCCATCGCCCAGGACCAAGCGTCCTCTCGGTTCAGTCCGGGAGGCAAGGAGGGCTCCGGACGCTGGCACATGCAACACAGGTCCTCCGGGGTGGGTAGACTCGCGTCCGGACCGGGTGCGCGGTAGAAGCGGCAGAACGCGGGGAAGTTGTCCATCGCCGAAACCCAAGCCTCCTCTCCGTTCAGGCTGGGAGGAATGGTGGGCTCCGGACCCTGGCACATGCAACACATGTCCTCCGGGGTGGGTAGACTCGGGTCCGGACCGGGTGCGCGGTAGAAGCGGCACAACGCGGGGTAGTTGTCTGTCGCCCAGCCCCAGACCTCCTCTCGGTTCAGGCCCGGAGGCATGGTGGGCTCCGGACGCTGGCACATGCAACACAGGTCCTCCGGGTTGGGTAGACTCGCGTCCGGACCGGGTGCGCGGTAGAGGCGGCAGAACGCGGGGAAGTTGTCCATCGCCCAGGACCAAGCCTCCTCTCGGTTCAGTCCGGGAGGCATGGTGGGCTCTGGGCGCTGGCACATGCAACACAGGTCCTCCGCGGTGGGTATGCTCGCTTCCGGATGGGCTGCGCGGTAGAGGCGGCAGAACGCGGGGAAGTTGTCCATCGCCCAGGCCCAAGCCTCCTCTCGGTTCAGTCCGGGAGGCATAGTGGGCTCCGGACGCTGGCACATGCAACACATGTCCTCCGCGGTGGGTAGACTCGGGTCCGGACCGGGTGCGCGGTAGCGGCGGCGCAACGCGGGGAAGTTGTCCATCGCCCAGACCCAGACCTCCTCTCGGTTCAGGCCCGGAGGCATGGTGGGCTCCGGACGCTGGAACATGCACCACAGGTCCTCCGGGGTGGGTAGACTCGCTGCCGGACGGGGTGCGCGGTAGAGGCGGCGCAACGCGGGAAGTTCTCCATCGCCCAGGCCCAGGCCTGCTCCGGGTTCAGGTCGGAAGATACGACGGGCTCCGGACTCCCCCACATCCACGACAAGTCGTCCCAGGCAGTTGGATGCGCTCCCATCCTTCAGCCAACAGAGCCGGAGGAGAGGTGCAGTGGGTCCACAAGAGGAGAATGATCCCAGGCAGCTACAGAGTGTGGCTTTTATACTGTCAGGCGGGACGCCAGTGGGAAAGCAGATTAGTCTGAATGTAAGACCCTCATTTGCATTGCAAATTATTCAGAGCCCGGGGCGCAGAAGGAGATTGTCTCAGACTGTGGGAGGGGCCAAGGGGAGTCTGAGGGCTTGGTTCCCTGGTGGAACTGAGGGGGAGGAGCGGAGGGAGGAGCAGGTAGGTCCCTGCGGAGGAAGGTGGGGTCCGACCCTTCGCCCTCACGGTAGAAAGCCTCTCCGCCACTCGGGCACACCCAGAGGGAACCCCACTTCTCCGTGCGTCCTCTCTGCCCCCGTGAGGACGGTCTACTTTCGGAGCCGAGTCCCAGAGCTCATCTGCTGGCGAGATCACAGCTCCTTACCTCTGGGGCTTCAGTGTGGTTCCCTCCCGCTCGCCGGCACCGGGAGTCGGGAACGGAGTCCCCGAATGATCCATTCGGGTCCGTAAGGAGAGTCCCATATGGTCCTCAAAGTTGTAACTTTCTGTGTGTGTCCACCCTGGAATTTTCAGAATCAGATAAGAGTTCAAATGTGCTCTGGTTTTCATACGTACTGCACAAATTCATCGAGTTCTCCCATCATTTTTCAGTTTCAAAACCCCTATTGCGTTTTAAGGAATTATGTGGGTTCTGTTATTAATGATTCCTCTTTCTCTGATTTCCTTCCTCCCACTGAGTTCTGCCCATCAGGACAATGTTCTACCGCGTGCTTTTCTGTCAGTCTTGTAATACGTGACACTCTTCTATCTTCAACTCAGGAAAGTGATCAACATACGTGCTTCCTTTAGTTTGTTCCTTTGCATTCCTTTGCAAGTGTCTAAGGTCCTGACAAGTGTATTTTAACGGTGGCTTCCCAGGCGGGCAAATTAACCTGTGACGAACCCTGCCAGGCGCATTTGACCTGCGTCCTCTCCCCGGAAACCCAGGAAAGCCAAGCAGCCCCTCCCTGCTTGGTCCTTCCCTACAGACGCGAGAGCAACACACAGAGAAATAAAAGGCCGGCATTGTTTTTGTCTTTGTGATGGAGTGAAAGACACTTTTCTGAGAACTCTGAAGACAATTGGCAGGGGGAGGGTGGTGCAGGGAGGGGACTCCGTGGAAATCCCAGGTGTTCCTGCTGGCCAGAGTCGCTCGGGCCCCAGCACTTCACATCCGCTGCCTGGGACGTGGGGCAGTGACTGTCCCAGGGTGACGGTGCTGGGAAGGGTCCCGCAGTCCAGGACTGGGTGCCGCTGGCTGGCTCCTCTGGAAGAGCCGTGGCCGGGCCCGGGTTGGGTCTGCGCACACTCAGTATCCATCACCAAGAAGGGGAAGTGCAGAAACCTTGAGGATGGGCAGGAACAGGAGGGTCCCCGGGCGCTCCTACTCAGGTGTAAATGTTCACAGCTCCCTCTGGACTTGGTAAGGCTCTTAAGTTCAGAAAGGACTGCGGTGCCTAGAAACCTGAGTGGTTCCTGACTTGGACACTGGAAGCTCAGCAGACTTTTAACATGTTTTATGTGTATGCATTTTACACATGAACACAACATATTTTATTTATGTTACACCCATGAACATAACTGCCTTTAAGTTTTGTTGTTGTTTGGATTTTTGATGACTGACAGGGAAAAGATCTTCAACTGCAGCTCCTGGAAGAACCAATTGTTTTCATTGGTCTTGTATCTGTCTTCAGACTTGACCTTGGCCTCCCTCCTGCCCTTGCATTTCACAGCAGGGTCTCTGAAGATGTCCTAGTTCAGGAAGGTTTTGTCAGAGGAGACACCCACAGAGTCCCTCGTGGGTGTAAGATGACGGTAGTGATAAACTTCCACAGAAGACTTGATCTTAGACCTCTTGGCGACTTTCTTCTTGCCCGTGGCTGCTGTCACGTTGTGGGGACAGCAGTCGATGCGGCCCCCAGAGCACGGCTGCAGAGGAGGTCGGACAGGCCATCGCCAACGTTCCTCATGATGAGCACTGTGGGTCTGCAGTAGCGTCTCGCCAGGGCCAGCGCCGCATCCCGGGTCCTAGACTTGCCCATTTGCACAGCAGCCACTGGGGCCTAGAGCGGTCCCTTACGTTCTGAATGACTAGTAGTCCTGCCTCTTGGGTACTTTTGGTACAGTTTTATTTTATTTTAAGTTACTGTGAAAATATCAGCATCCCCACAGATCAGAAGCAGCTTCATGGAGCCCGTGGATCCATCACCAGGCTTCACAGTGTCCGCATTTGCCCACCTTGACTCCCCACCCTCGTGGCGGTTCTGTGTTTCTGTTTTCTCCGGACTGTGGTCACGTCCACCACGTGCGTGGGGTGGGTCTCTGTGTCAGTGCTGGGGACTGTCCCCAGAGGACCCGCCTCTTTTACAATCACGATGTCTTTTATACTTTCTTGTTTTAGCAATAATTTTTCACAAGATTTTCTTTTATGTTTTTAGAGAGAAAGGAAGGGAGGGAGAGAGAGAGAGGGAGAGAAACATGGATGGTTGCCTCTCACGAGCCCCTAACCAGGAACCTGGATGTTACTAGGCCTGAGTCCTGACTGGTGAACTCACCCGAGACCTTTCTGTTCCCAAGGTGATGCCCAGCCCACGGAGCCTAATGGTCAAGGCTTAGCAAGGCAGCCACCAGCGGGTGACCCAGCCAGGCCTGGAACCATTGCCTCTAGTGAGTAACCTTTGCTTCAGCCTCCGCCCCTGGGCCTGGCGGGGAAGGTGTGGGGTCTGCACTGCGGTCTGCCAGGGGTTCTCATCCCAGTCTCCTTTCCTGTTTCCTCCGTAGGTATTGAGCTTCACTGTTAGAAACAATGGTGGGCCTGATTCCATCCCCGCCTCCCCTGGAACCAGGCAGTGTGTACGTGCATTGTACTTGCTGTTTAATTTGATAGTCAGCTTTTGTTAACTTAGGTGGGTGCGGAGGGCCCATCAACCTCACTTGTCCCCTATTTTCGGGGTGGCTCTGGTCTTCCACAGTTTCCTGGATTTCTGATACAATAACCGATTGCCCAGGGGCAGCTTCCATTTTTCTGGCCCCTGACCTGCAATTAGTCCCTTTTCCCAGGAGACTTAGTTCCATTAATTGGGGAAGGTTTGTAGAAACCACATGGTTTTTCACTGATGTGCTCAAAAGGATCTCGTTGACAATTGCACCTGGTCCTCTGAAGCAGACTGAGCAAAGAAAAACCTTTTTGAGAAAAAACCCTGAGGGATGAATTTGTAACAACCTCCCAATGTCAGTGTTACAGAGAGTTTTGAGCACAGAAGGACTCAGGGTACAAACAGCAAGGACATGATCCCAGAGCTTCAGGTAAAAACTGCCCTTCGGAATGAGCCTGGGTGTGAGGACTGGGCGCTGGATATTCTCTTAGGGGAAATTCACCTCCCAATTTTAACCTGGAAGGTCACTGGAATGAGTGTTTACAAAAGAACCACAACTACCTGAGTTTTGAGGATGTGGGTCCATATATTGAGATTTTAGTACAATTTAAATGTGTGTGAACTTATCCTGAAAACAACCAACGAAATCTCAGATATGAGAACAATGATGCAGAAGTAAAGTTAAACAATAGAACCTCACTTGCCAAAGGTACTGTGTAAGTTAATGCCCTGGAAATAATAACATAATACACTATTGAAAATAGGGTTAGAAAGATAGTCTCTAGAAAGAAATATTTCCACATCTTGAAGGTATCGTAGGTGGGAAAACTGTAGGATGACAATGGAGGGAAGATAAGTCCAGAGTCTCAGATTCACAGTAAGTCACAGCTGTGGACACAGCACATGCAGCTGTGTAATCAAAGTGGTGATGAGGCAGGAAATCTGAAGGAAACTTTCAAGGGACGTGAGGAGGTAATTCACAGAAGAACAGCACCCCACAGGTGAACTCTGCTTTTCAAAAATTCACTTTACACCCCTAGCTTTTCTGAAAGCTCTGCATAGGTACCTCTTTTCACTATTGGAGAGAAACCTGAAAAGGATTTTTGCTGTAATGAAAACAGGCGAGAAGGAAAAGCAGAATTCGGCGTCTCTTTGTCCAGCTGTTAAGGAGGCGGCAGGCACCCGCAGCAGCGAGAGTGGCCGGGCTGGCTCCTTCCCCAGGGACCACACAGCAGCATCTCTGGGCATCACAGGAGGGGCAGGAGAGCTGACCAGCTGCAGGGAGAAAACCAGAAAGACACGGCTTCCATCCCTGAGTTTCGTAAACACAGATCACCTTCCAGGTGCCCGTCTCTCTGATCATCTAAGGGGAAAGGCAGGTGCCCTGGGTCGTAGGGAGCCTCTGCTCCGGGCTCACCCAGGCGCTTTTCAGGTGCCTGCTGCCACCAAGCCAGAGCACCCAACCCTTCTTCTGAAGGACTCAGTCTCTGCCAAAACCAGCCCCGTTGCACCTTCACCCACCCCCTTATCTACAGCCAATGCCAATTCTTTCAACACAACTTATTTCTTTCCTCCCCAAACTGTTTCCACAGAAGAGCCCATGGACTCCAGGATGCGGACTTGCATTTTGCAGGTAGACCTGGGTCATCCCCAGGACCTGGGCCTTTTCAGACTCGCATCTGGCTTCCCTGAGCCCTTTCTTTTATGGTACTTTTGTCTGTGGAAGTTCTTTGGCAAACGATGTCATGCTGCTTTTACTACATAACAGTGTCATTTTAGGTTTCATGTATTCTTTGGTATCATTTGGTAGGGTATTTGGAGTCTGGGACTGCTCATAATTTTTCATCCAGTCCTGGCTGGTGTGGCTCAGTGGGTTGAGTGCCAGCCTGTGAACCAAAGGGTCTCAGGCTGGATTCCCAGTCAGAGCCGAGGCTGGAGTTGTGAGCAAGCTTCCCCAGCAGGGGGCGCACAGGAGGCTGCCGCACACTGATGTTTCTCTTTCTCCCTTCCCCCCTCTCTAAAACGAAATAATATCTTCAGAATTTCTTCCTGTACATTCACGTTAATTCCTTTGCTCTCTGCCGCTTCAGTTGAAGAGAGCCGCACAGGAGCACTGTGCTTGCAGGCAGCTAGGAAACCTGCATGGAACACCTGCGGGCTGAAGACCGTGTCGAGAGCGGCCCAAAAGCATCCCAGGTGAGTAAGTGTTGAAACCACGAAGCTGTCAAAAGGGGAAGGTGAGAAAGGCCAATGATTCAAAGACTCGGCGCTGAGGACTTGGGAACAGACCTTCTGTCGGCCTGGGGTTGGCGTGAATGCAGAACAGCAGTGGGGGCGTATGCAGGGGGGCTTTGTCCCCCTCCCCCTGGCCCCCCACCCCGCACCCCGGGACTGTGTCACAGAACAAATGTCCCCTTCGGGCCCAGGGAGTGGACACGTGATGACGTTCATCGGGCCACAGCGCGACACACAGGGGCTGGGAGCCCCCGTGATGTCCACCAGCAGGTGAGTGTGGACGTGAGACGCGGTGGGTTCTCACTACGAAGCATGTGCAGCAGCCGCAGGAGGCAGACACGTGCAGTGTAGAAACGCTGACTCTAAAGTCACAGTGACGCGTGAAGAATGAAAACAGAAGTAGGCATCTGGGAATACCATTTATATCCATCAAAATCACAGTCACATTAAAATCCTACTCATTTTCATGGATGCATACATCATTTTTAAAATATTGAAAAATTATAATGAGGCCAGATAAGAAGTGGTTGGAGATAAGTGAATATAACAGAATGAAATGAAATCAATAAAACTGCATGTTTTTCCAAGGATGAAGTATGATAATTGCTAAGAATTTGGCATCTGTCCTATAAACAATAATAAAAAGGTGAGTTTTCTAAAATATCATCCAATAACTACTTCTAATGTGTATATTCTTCTATATAAATCTTTAAATCACTTATTCACATAAAATTAAATATTTTCTTTCAAATCTTCCATTAATAAACACATTAAACATTCAGTTTACTGGAACTTGACTTTGGAATAAAGAGGGGAGAGGGAGTCACCCCTGTTCATCTTTAGTAGTAGCTGGTGGGTTTACACATGTTTAATGAATAATTGTCAACATTGTCTACTAAATCCCAAAGTGCTCTTAAAGGGATTTCAACAAATATCACATTAAAGTTAATTGAGAAATCACGAACAAAAGTTACTGCAGTATGCCATATATTTGGAAATAAAACAGCAATAAACATCTAAATACCCATGAGTCACAGAAAAAAATCACAGTGGAAAGTATGAAATATTTTCATTGATTTTTAATGCATATTGAACATCAATCTTGAAGGATACCCCTAAAATAATGTGGAGAGATAAATATTCACCTTTAAAATAGTATATTTAGAAAATGAATACCAATACTATTAATTAAGGATCTACTTCAAGAAATTAGAAAACTAATGGAAATTAAGTCCAAGGAAATTAGAAGAAAATAATTATAAGGATAAACATAATGATGTAGATATTAAATAGACATTACGAATGACTAACAAGACCAAAACAGATAGCCCCTAATAAGCTAAGCTACTAAGAGATAGAAATGAAGAGGAGAAATAGAAATAATGATACAAATTAATAGTATCATAAGACTGGGTATAAAAAAGAACATCACCCCACAATCTGTAAACAATAAAGAGATAATCATGATAGTATAAATTACCTTATATCAACAAATTTGAAGGTTTCGATAAAAGGCATATTCCTTGAAAATGATGATTTTCCACAGAGCCACTGGTCTGGATTCCAGTAGATACTGTAAATCCTACAGAAATTTGGGGCACACCACTTTGCTACCATTTTTAGGGTACCAGTGGCCCAGGGCACACCAACTGAAGGAAATTTCATTGTGTCTTGAACTCCTCACCACAGATAAGCATAGAACTTGGGGCCTCTTTCACTTTTTATTCCTAATGTTTTTCATTGATTCTGGAGAAAGGGGGATGGAGGGAGGAAGAGAAGGGGAGAAACGTCTACGTGAGAGAGAAACACGGCTCAGTTGTCTGCTGCCCAGTTCCTGACAGGGGTCCGAACCCAGAGCCAGGCATGTGCCCTGCCAGGGAATGGAACCAGCGACCCTTCTGTTTGCAGATCGATGTCCGACCCGCTGAGCCACACGGACCAGGGCCAATTTCAGATTTGAAGACAGTGCGGATGCTATTGACAACAGCACTCCACCCATTTAGTCAGGGACTCCCTGGGTGTCCAGTGGGGCCCAGAGGGGGAGAGGGACCTTGTCCAGAGCAGGACAGAGCTGCTGAAGAAGCTAACGTGCACTTTGGGCCACACAACCCAATGCTACCAACACACGGCCTGGGCACCTGACCATGGAGCTGGAAATGCCCCTGACTATCCAGCTGGTCACACTCACTGAGCCACACACTCTGGCGGGCGCTGCAGCGTCCGAGGCATGGTGCAGTCAGAAACGAGCCCAGGAGTGTCCAGGACTCATCAGGACACCAAGCAGGACACCCAGAGCCCAATGCCATCTTCCTGTGTTGCAGGAATTCAGGTCACAGCTGTGCCTGTTTGCCTGGGACAGGTGATGAAGGAGGCCTGCATTTGGACCTGTTCAGGGATGAGCTGCTCCAGTACTCAACTGTTACCAGTTTATGGGTCAGGACAGGACAGTAACAAGGACAGTGGTGAGGAGAAACCTGCTGCCTGGGCAGAGCTGATAGAAGTGTACTTGATCCTGAGTTTTTTGAAAGGTGAGTGACCTGAAGGTCTTAAGTACATATACATTGTATAAATACCATATCGTGTTTCCAGGCAGCGGGAGTGGTTTGCCCAGTGGGCCAACTTGCTGAGAGGAGGAAGACTGGAAACCGCTTCAGCTACATCCCAGGTCTGGTGTGCTGTTTCCTTTCTCGTTTGTTTGAAGAAGTCGTTGTTGCCCTTTAGATATCCTTTGACCCAATATTGTCCTGATCTCCTTGAATTTCCTTTCTGTGGCTCCTGGTAGCTCACTGAGCTTTTGAACTCTTCATCAAGAAATTAGCAGAACCTCACAGCTTTTGTGTTGGTTACTGGAAGATTATGGGGACTCATCGGTAGTGTCATGTGCCCTGGATTTCTCATGTTCCTTGAAGGTTTACATTTCTGTCTTTGCGTTGGAAACAGCAGTCACCTCCTGCAGCGCCCGCTGACTCGGGCAGAGAAAGGCAAGAGCACTCAGGTCATTTCTCTCAGACCTGGGTGTACACCTGCTCCCGGCTTCCTGCGCCCTCTTGTGGCGGAACTCGGGAGCTTGCCTGCCTTCTCTCCTCTTGCAATGAACCAACCAGGCCTAGTGCTGACAGCCTCTTTAGTTTCCCCAACGGTGGCGCTCAAGCTCAAGTTCGCGGTTTTCCTCTAGCTGGCAGATCCCAGCCAGCTTTCAGATGTGCTCAGTATAAGGAGCCTGGAAGTGCCTCATCGTGAGCGTCTGCACAGCTGGGGGAGCGGTGCTCAGGCACACACTCCCGCGCCTCCTGCCGCCCCCACCCCACCTCCACCCCCGTGAGAAACCACAGGCAGGGAAGGTCTCTCCTGACTCTCAGCTGTGCTGCCTTCGGAGCAGGCATCATGCACGGAAATTCGAGCTGTTTCTTTCTTTCCCTTGATGCATCCAAAGACACTCTCTCTCTCTTTTTAATCCAATGCAAACCTAGATTTTCCCAAAGGTTTTTCTTGTCCTTTGGTGATGGTCTTAAGACGGTGCTTTTTCAGGGGCTGCAAGACCACAGCCAGGAGGGCTTGAGCTGGTTCACAGGGCACTGCAGGATCCACAGCAGGTGCACGTGCCTCTTCCCTGACAGGTGGTTGAGGCTCCTCCTGGGTCCGTGGGTGCTGGGTCCCTTGGGTCCTAACAATGAACTTCTGTGTGGGAGGGGGGCCGGGAGGAGAGTTTAACATTGCTGAGAGCCAGACATAGACATATTATCCCACCATGATGCTCTCGTCAGTCCTGGGAAAACTGGTTTGGGGCCTGTGTGCCTGGCAGTGTTGCTGAGGGGGAAGGACAGACTAGCAGGCAGGTCTTGGCCAGGGCAGGCAGGAAAGGGTCAAGGGCAGCGGTGATGCCTGCAGGCAGGGCCAGGGCTGAACAGCTCAGCCACAGGGTGTCAAGGGGAGGGAGGGCAATTGCCTCAAAATAAGACACAACCCAGGTAGAGGAAGAAAAAAAATTTCAGTACGTTTATTCCTTTTCATACTATTTTTTACATTATAACGATTTATTCACTCAACACATATTTATTAGGCACCTACTATGTGTAATGCACTGCTGTGGGCATTTCAAATACATAAGAGAACAAAACACGTATCTGTCTTCATGGAGCCCATGTTCAAAGATGGCACATGTGTGGTGTGAAGCATTGAAATAATAGTGAACCTTGTAAGGAAGAAAACCTGCAATCTCATCCCAGCATCGGAAGGCAGCCAGTGTTAACATTCTGTTGCCTTTTTTCTTCACTTCTTGCTATACCTGTGCTCACACATCAATATCATCTAAAGTTTGGGTTCAATTGTACCCTTGATGTACATAGAGCTATAGCATGTGTGAAAGAATTTGAAACTGTCAAACCTTCTTCATGAAAAGTGCTCAGTGGAGTTCTAGAAATACTTTGAGAATGATGAGGGGCTGGAATTCACCAAGGCTTTGTAATATACTGATTAGATGCCTGTGTGTGACAGAGAGAAAAGTGGAGGAGGAAACCAGCAGGAATCCTTTTCCCGTGCATGACTCACTCTACCACTGAGTAGATGTGGGTGTCGGTGACCAAGAAGACGATTTCAGTGAGAGGAGCAGACGTGATGTGCAGAAGAGGGAGCCGGGAGGCGTCCCCAGGGCCTGCCAGCAGCCACCAGTGTGGAGCCGACCAGCGAGGTCCAGGCTGCAGACACAGGCCTGGACTGCACAGGAAGCAAGACCAGGGGTGACAGCCCCGAGCTAGAGTGTGTGGAGTGAGAAAGGGTGAGCAGCTCATTCCAGGGATCTCCCAATGTTCCTGAGGCTCATACTGATGTTTCTCAATCTGGGGGAGCCTGCGATGTTTCTAGGACATTCCAGAGTTTTCATCTACTCCAGCATATGCCTCAGATGGCTCCAGACTTCTCTGATGGGGTCATCCCTTGGGTTTAGCCCCAATGAAATGGGTCGATGGGATCAGAAATTGAGGGAGAGATTTTTTGTGTTTATTTCCTCCCCTCCCCATTCACACACACATATATTCATTGAGTTTGACATAGACTTTTCTGTATAAGCATGCTTAATTCTTGGAGAGAAAAGAAGTTAGCGTCAGAATATTGCCAGATGGGAGGGGAAAGGAGAGAAGTGGTGAAGAAATGAGGGGATTAAGAAGAACAGGTCAGTAGTTAAAGAATAGCCGTGGGGACGTGAAGTTCACTGGAGGAAGTGGAGTAGACAAAGAACTTATACACATGACCCATGACATGAACAATGGGGGGGATTGCCTGAGGGAGTGGGGGTGCTGGGTGGAGAGGTGCATAGGGGGAAAATTCAGGACAGCTGTAATAGCATAACCAATAAAACATAAATTTTAAAGGAATGCTTAATTATTGCAGAAAAACATCAGGGGAATCTATGTATTGGAAGTTGAGTGACACCATTGCAAAGTCTTTAAATTTACCTGGTTGACTTTTGCTCTTTAACATGGAAATTTTCAGGTTGGGAGACATCCTTACATGTACTGGGTAATCTACATCTCTGTGAGAACACTTGTGTAGGTGGCCATTGTCTGTCACAAGCAGACACACCTCAGACACAAACTCACACGTGTGTACATTACAGCTTTCAAACCCTTAGTGATGGAAGAAAAGAATCTCTTCCCGGCCCTGCTCAGGTTCTCCAGCTGGGCCCTGTGAACCAGACTGCCCCAAGTCCCATTACCCTGAGAAAACTTGCAGCACAGACCTCAACCCACACAGAAGGCGGACGGCTGTGGGAAGAGCTCCCACACCCTCTGTCTGACAAAGCCCCACAGGAGGATCTGACCCAGGAAACCACAAGTTCCTGTGCCGGGTTTCCCTCCTTTTCTGCCCTGTTCACACCCTAATGTTTTCATCTCCACGTCCCCTCCCACTATGTTCTCCTGGGTCCTTCTCAGTTGTGATTCCACATCTCACTGGGTGCAGAAGGGTGCTGATCGAGGCATCCTGGGCAGGGAGAAGGGCCACTGAAGAGTCAGGGTCCTCGCAGCTGTGCGGGGATCCTACTGCCACCTTATTGGGCAAAAGGGCAAAGACCAGGACCACCAAGAACCGCACCCGGGGGCCAACATCCAGTGTAGTCACCATGTTTGAACCAAAGCAGCCTGAAGACGATGGACCAGAACAGAGGTGGTGTCAGTGGCAAGGAAGATGTACATGATGTGGGGGAAAGTCCAACCCATGAGTGTCTGGATGTTATGAGGAATGAGGCTCCAGGCCCCATACATGTCACCACACTCCTCCCGATGTTTGGTGAAAGGTTAGAGGGCACAGGCCAGAATATGTCATCAGAAATGCTCTGATGAAGAAGCAAGGGGCAGGCTTCAGGAGGATGACCCGGCAGAGCTGCTGCCAGCAGGGGGGATGGGCGGACAGACCAGGAAGTGCGTGAGCTGTTCAGAGAAGCACCTGCTGTCAGAGAGCAGTTCCAATCACACTGACCTCAAGCGCCTCCTTCAGCACAGAGCAAACAGGAAAGGTGACTGAGAGGAACTCCAAAATCCAGCCAAATGTCTTTTTTGTAGCCACTTGGGGTGTTTCTGAGCCTTTCTCTTAGAGCCAATAGTATACCCTAGTGGTTTGGGGGGCTTTTTTGCGGAGGGTATTTTTTAAGGATTTATTCATTAACTTTTAGAGAGAGGGTAACATAAGGAGACAAAGAGAGAGAGAAGGTTCGATTTGTTGCTTCTGGCATGCCCTGAAACAAGGCTGCCCTGCACCCTGGGCATGTGTCCCAAAGGGAATGGAGCCACAGACCCTTCAGCTCCCAGGAAAACACACAGCCCACAGAGCCACCTCTGTGGGGTGTCCCTCCAGTCGCACTGAGCCGTTTTGGGTGTGTGCATCTCTGTAGCCAAACTGCAAATGTGACTTGTTCTGTTTCTCAGAATAGAAAATGGGGTTATTTCATTTATTCCTCCTCCCCAAATAACTGCAGACCACAGAGAGTCAATAGTAAGTTTTTCAGAGAAAGTTATTCACTCAACTTTTCTAAACTGCAATAAAATGTTATGATTAAAATATAGTAATTCCAAATCCTTTATCATCTCTGCATTATTTTCCTGTCTGGTCTCAGGGAGACAGGGTGGAGCCCTGAGCACCCCTTCCCTTGACTGAGGAAGTGCTTGCAGCTGGTTACAGGGCAGAGTCAGCGCCCCTCCCCCACCGGCTGTGTGCAGTCTGGCTGGGAGGGCCAGACACTTGTATTTCTAACAACCTATCAGCTCAGAGCCTGAGGTTTACAAGGAAGCATGAAACTTATATTGGCCCTATTCTTTATTTTGTAAATATTTTGTATTCGTTTTTAAAATGTAAACCTTTTTATTTGAATTCGTTTCTTCGTGGTTATGATGATCAGGCATATCTTTTACCTTTCACATAAATGAGTTGTTCCCTCTACAATTATTCTCAATAGTGTAGACAGCAGTTAAGCCCAATGACCAACTACAGCTACGCTGCCCAGCTTTTGCCCCACAGTGGTTTGGAGTCCTAGTTCCTCGAATGTAAGAAGCCAACCACCGTTAAGTTGTATAATGACTTTACAGACCAGTAAGAGAAAAAGGCTGCTCCTAAAATCACGCAGCAGTGCTGAGAAGCCACCTATGTGTGTGTCAAGGATGTGGGCTTGAGGAAAGGAGATAGCTCTTCGAATTAAGTAAATGTAGGTATGTCTTGCCCACTCCTTCTTTTGAGCCCTTTAATGTCTTTCTGTTTGTTTACCTCTTGAAAATAGCACAGAGTTTACACGTAATTTTGTTAACTATTTTTAAAATATTTTATTTATTGATTTCTAGAGACAGGGCAAGAGAAGGAGAAAGAGAGGAGAGAAACATCAGTCTGTGGTTGCCTCTCACAGGCCCCTAGTGGGGGCCTGGCCTGCAACCCAGTTATGTGCCATGATTGGGAATCGAACTGGAGACCCTTTGGTTCGCAGGCAGGCAGTAAATGCAGTGAGCCACACCAGACAGGGTTAATTTTCATAACTGTTTAACTGGATCACATTTGTCTTCTCTCCTGGTAGTGAGGAAGTTCAGAACTAGCCTCTCCCAAAAGTGCCACGTTGGACTGTTTGGAGCTGAAAGCGATCAAAGTCCAGCAGATTCCAGGAAAACTCTGACCCCTCGCTCAGCTACCTGAAAGCATTAAAGGGCCTGTTTCAGGATACTTACCAGGTCCGCCTTTCTCTCTGAACAGCCCATCTGTGTGGCAGGGAAACCCCTTATTGTCCCGGGAACTCGGCACCTCCTCTTGAAGCCCTGCCATTCCAGCACCTGCCATTCCTTAGCTCAGGAAAACCCCTGAACCTCAGCGGCCTGACTTGGCCTCTGAGGAGCAAATCATTGGAGAGAAAAGACCTCTAGGAGAATAAACAGAAACCCCTTTGAACTCCCAGGGCCTCGCTGCCCCGAGGAAACCAGGGCCCGTGGCCGCCTACCCCGGACTCCCCGCGAGGAGAACGCTCTCCCAGCGCTGAGCTGCCTCTGATGCGCTCACAGCGCCGCCCCGCGGGCCCGGGCGGCCCTGCAGTGGGAGGAGCAGCAGGGCTGGAGCGCAGCCTGCCCGCCGGAGCCGGCTCCTGCCCGGGCCTCCCAAAGGGCCCCAGACTGCGGGGACTTGGGAAGAAGGGAAGCAATGGAAACCCACCCGGCTGGCAGCCACCCCCGGGCTACAAGGAGAAACCCTCGGAGAAATCGGGAGCCAGGTGGGCTGTGCTCCAAACCGGGTCTGATAAAGCGCTGGTCGGTGGGGAAGGAGAGAGGCTGAGCAGGGGGCGCAAGGATGGTGCCCGGGCCCAGCAAGGAGCAAGCAGCTGGGTGGCGGCCAAAGCAAAACCCGCCTGGACGCGCACGCGGGTGCTGCCCCCCAGTTAGTGCGGCGCTATCGCCAAAGCCCGGGCTCCCAGGGGTAACAGTGAAATAAAATGTGGACCAGCCTCGGAAATCCCCGGAGCACTTGTTTCATAACATCACCCAAACTGATTTCGTACAAATGACTTGGAATATTGGGGAAAAAAATTCAGTCATCTTCCTAATATGGTCTGAGGCGGTGGCTGCTAACCAATCCTCCGAATTCTGGAAACCCCGGCTGTGATAGCCAATCGCTGGAAAGGTCAGCGGCTTCCTGTTTGTCCTCTTCATAAGCCGCGCGTCCTGCAGCTCCCCAGATCCTCTTCCTATCAAGCAGGGTCTAAATAGCCTTTCCAGGCCGTGGGCAGCAGAGAAGAGTCCGGTTGAACCCCAGTCCGTGGGTACCGCTCCTGGTGCCCCGGAGCCCCCAGGACCTGAGACTCGCCAGGCCTGACTGCAGGATGACCCGGAGACCCCCTGTTCTTCGCCGGCGGGCACACGGCCTGCTCTCCAGGGGCACTGCTTGGTTCTCCGAGCTTTGCTGTTGCTTCTGCTACGTTGTTTCGGGCGGAATGGTTGTGTGGGGTTGGACGACTTTTGGAGCAAACGCCCGCCTGTAATTTCTGGGACGCCGTGCGCCCTGATGAGCCCCGCGTGTCTCCATTTCTCATCAGCCGGTTTGCTTTGGGCTCCTCAGCCAGGACGGTGGTGAGTGCGGGCTGAGTTCAGGGAGCGCTGTTGCCTCCCCTTTCCCCGCAGTTGCCTGCAGTCCTCGTCCCAGAGGGTTTGCAGTCTGGGTTCCTTCCCCGGGGCTGGCTGTGCTTTTTGTCCCTGTGCTCGTGGTCTGCTCTACACTCTTCAGTATATTTTTTCGTATTTCTTTAGTCTATTGATTGCCTTGACTTTATTAGTGGCGGCTGGGTCTGTTATGAATTCCTTGTATGTTTTTTTTTATCTGTCCTGCACCCACCCACTATCCAGGAGAGGATAAAGTCCCAGGCTGCTGGTACTGCCACAGGCCTTGTCTCCTGCAGAAGCTCCGAGGCTTGTGTCCCCCGGCTCAGAGGTCTCCGAGATGGAGCAGCACTTTCTGGAGGCTGTGAAGCCAGCTTGGGAGTCCCGGGGGCGCCATAGCCCCAGCCTCGGTGGATGCTGGCCTCTGAAGACTTGGGGGCTTGGCTGCTGCTCCGACTACCTGGTAGGGAGAGAGCCCGCCGGCCACCGCAGCACTTAGGACAAGCCTTCCAGTCTTTGTTGGTGGCTGATCTCGGTCTAGGGGAGGCACAGAGTCTTAAATGGAGCCCAAAGCCCCTGCAATCCAAGGGAAGCACTGCCCAGTCTTGGTCTCTGAACTGGGTCACAGAGGACGAGCCCCCAGCACCTGCCAGAGCTCCTGAGCCTGCAAAGGAAACTGCATCCCAGCAGCTTCCCCTGGCCCTGCCGCCTGATGCCAGGGATGGACCGGAGCAGCCCCCTGCCCCCCAGACCTGTGACCATGTGAAAGGTTCAGAGTGCCCCCCACGGCAGGGGCCCCACCACCCAACTGGGCCCCGGGGTGGGGGCGGTGCTCTGCAGGGCCCTTGCCTTCAAACACCTGGGGACATACAGTCTGTCACCAGAGTTAAGTGACAGCACCTGGGAAATCCTCTGGGACACGGTTTTCTCTGTGGGCTCAGGCTCCCAGGCAGGTGCTGCTGGGGTCCTTAGCGTCTCTGGCAAGGGACCCAGACTGGGCTGCGCTGGGCTTGCCTCCCAGGAGCTCTGGGCTCCCATTAAGGGTCAGCACAGCTGGTGGACGGAGGGCATCCGCCATCAATGACTGGAAACAGTGGCCAGGAGCAAGTGCCCTGGTGGCCTTGGAACAGGGTGCAGCCAAGGGCTGTGGGAATGGGGGGGGGGGAGGAGGCAGGGGAATTTGTAATGGGGTCCAGTGTAGGGAACCAATCAGCATGGCGGTGGGGATGTAGGCCAGCATTGAACGGGAAAACCGAGGGAATGTGAGGCAGCACACAGGACCCAGGCGTGCAGCTGGGCTTGGTCATGGGGAACCAGCTGGCATTGTGCCTAGGCTGCTCTAAGGCTTGCTTTTGCTAAAACTCCCTCACCCTGAGTTAAGACTGCAGATCTTTTATGTATATCTCTGAAGAAACTCCCTAATGTCTGTGCTAAGCTGTCCCAAGGATGAAATGCCACCAGGTCGATCATTTTTATGCTTCCCTTGCATTTGCAACATTTTTCCTTTGTTATCTATAAGAAGTAGTCACTTAAAGTAAATGCGAGGAAAATGAATGAGAACCTTTTTTGATGTGAGGCACCTGGAAAGCAATAAAGGGCTGTCCAAGGGAGGGTTGAGGCGCTCTCCCCTTGAGAGAGTGGCCAAGATATGCTCTCTCTCAGAGAGTGACCACGCTGTCCCCTTTCCTCCACAGGACCTCTGCAGTCCGTGTGAATTTGTTCACCGCTTCCACAACACCCACTCTGCTGGCCAGAGTTGCATCATCTGGGGCCCAGGAACAGGGACCCAGGGTACGAGCCGCCATTGTGGACAACACACCAACTTGACTGGAGTGTGTGCATCAGCTCTGGTGAGGTCAGATGACACCGAGTGCTTTTTGGTAAGGTTGCAGGGGGTGTTGGATTTCAGAGAAAGAGACTCCTTCCACAGCTGCCCTGTCTTGAGGCCACTTTTTATGTGTGCCCTCTGTAGTAAGCAGGAGCCTTGCTGTCCCTCCCAAGCAACTGCTGCATTTCACGCGGGCAGGGGTCGAGCAGTTAAGAGCCACAAGGGTGCTCGCCACAATAAAGGTGCTTGTGAGAGGAGAAGCTGGAACGTGCACCGGGACAGAACACCAGGTTGCCCGCCAGCTGCAAGCTAAAGCCCCCGAATCGAGAGGCACCCTGTAACAGCAGGCACAAGCCCATCCCCCCCCGCCCCCCCGCACAACCCCCAGTCAGGCTTTAGGCTTGGGAGAGAGAGCGATGAATTTCCCTTTCACTTGGCTCAAATGATACAAGCGCCTCAGCGCATTCTTTCTTTACAAGCTGCTTTTTGCAGCCCTTTTGATTTTGCCTTTTCCCTCCGCCTGCTGCCTGTAAACAGAAAAGCAGATAGTGAATGAGTGTTTCGGTTTTGACCGGACTCCGAAGATGGCTTGTAGAACTCAGAGTTAGTTCCAGGGTTCTTCATGAGTGTCTCGGCTTCCTGCTGAGCACCGAAGATAAGAGGCATTCCTCCCTCCGGCTTGAGATCTCAGGCGTCCCTACGTGAGTGGGGGCCTTGCGGAGGTGTCTGGGGTCAATCCCCGCGACGTGCAGGGGCCTCACAGGGAATTCCAATCACAGTCATTTAACGCTGGGCTCATCCAGGGAAGCGCGATATAAAGGTTGGTCACCTAGCGCTTCGAGCCCCCCCCTTGCAGTGTCAGACGCTTGGGGGAGAACCTGAGACCCATAAGCGGGGTGAGGGTACTCCGGTACACCTCTCCCTGACGGTCTTCCACCAACAGCACATTTCGACCCACTACACTCACCTCACTAGGAAGAAGTAGGATTGAAAGGTGCAGGCGGAGAGAAAGCAAAACTCCAACTGGTTTTGTCATCGCCGTGCTTGCGGCAGGAGGAATTTCCAAAAAGTTTCTTTTATTTCTTCAAAAGTTTCCTTGAAAGGTTTCTACGAATCCCCTACCGTGGGGAACGGGCTCTAAGGAACCAGAGCACTGTTGTTGTCTAACTCAGCAGCTCTTTAAGGCTGGTGGACGTCTCCCAGAGAAGGGATCTTTAGATTTGGAACTATGGGAAAAAGCAGGGCAGACAAGCCCTCATGGTCAGGAAAGCTTAGACGAAAACCAAAGCCTCCACCTTAGGTCAGCCAGGGCCTTCCCAAAGGTCCCCCCAGCTGCAGGGAATGTCCAGCCCTGCCCAGGTAGCCCAGCCTGGGGCGCGGGGGCGTGGGCACTTACAGCGTGGCTGGGGCCGCAGTGGGTGCCCACTCTGCTCCCAGTGCAGCGGGACCCAGTCTTTCTGCCAAGGACAGCGGCAGGGAGGGGGGTTGGTCCCCCTCGCCTGTTCTCTTCCCCTTGGGGGTTGGATGACCTATCCCAATCCACAGGGTCTGCCCTCCCCCCAGGACACAGGTACCACACAGCACCTAGCCTGAGTGAGCACCTAGGAGCAGACTTAGAACTGGCCCAGACAGCATGTCTCGAGGAGTTCCAGCCTGGTCATAGCTGAGCTAAGGGGCATTATCTCCTCCCTTTGGGAGGCCTCCTCGAGGTTAGTTTTAGAAACAGGATTTCTATTTTGTTTACATTTCTACAACTGAAATGGGGTCATTTCTCAAGCCTGAAAACAGGGGCTGTCAAAAGCTCCATTCATGAAAGGAACCTTGGATGGCACTCTAAAAAGCTCCGGTCACAAAAGTAATAATGAAACCGCCTTCAAAAGAAAAGGACACTAAAGGGCTCTTAGGGACGGCACAGTTAAAAGCAGCGGTCCCCAAATGCTATACCAACGGCACTGTAAAAAGATGGGTCACCAAAGGCAAGACAGACACTGGTGTAAAAACCACAGGCCACCAAACAAAACGCAGATGGCGCTGCCAAAAGCTCTGAGCACCGAAGGCAACACAGATTGTGTTTTAGAATGCCCGGTCCGGTCCTCAAAAAAACTACTGACCGCACTGTAAAAATAAATCCCTGGTCACCAGCGTAAAACACAGATACCGACGGCGCTGTAAAGAGTGATGCACTCCCAAGTGCAGCGACCGCGTTATAAAAAACACAGTTCACCAAGGGAAATACGAATGGCGCTGTAAAAATCCCCGGTCACCTAAGGACGTACGGACAGCGCTCTCACAAGCAGCCGTCACCACATGCAATACGGACCGCAGCATAAAAAGCGCCAACAGATGATAGGCCAGGCGCTGTAAAAAATGCCGGTCAAAAAGGGAAAATACCAATGGCGCTGTAAAAATCCCCGGTCACCAAAGGACATAGGGACAGCGCTGTGAAAAGCAGCGGTCCCCAAAGCCTATACCGACAATGCTGTAAAAAGTCGGGTCACTGAAGGCAAGACAGACAGTGATGTAAAAACCACAGATCAGCAAACGAAACGCAGATGGCACTTTCGAGAGCTCTGAGCACCGAAGGCAACACGGACGGTGTCTTAAAATCCCCGGTCCGGTCCTCAAAGAAAAGACCGATGGCGCTGAAAAACTTCCCAGTCACCAAAGGACACAGGGACGGCGCTGTTAAAACCGGCGGTAATCAAATGCTACACCGAAGTCGCTGTTACAAGCAGCGGTCACCAAATGCAATACGAAACGATTGAAAAAGGTAGATAAGGGATACGATTGGCGCTGGAAAAATCCCCGTCACCAAAGGACGTAGGGACAGCGCTGTTACAAGCAGCGGTCACCAAATGCAATACGGACCACAGTATAAAAAAACGTGGGTCGCCAATGAAAATACCAACGGGGCTGTAAAAATTCCCGGTCACCTAAGGACATACAGACGGCGACGTTACAAGCAGCGGTCACCAAGTGCAAAACGGACGGCACTGTACAAAGCACAGTTCACGAAATGCTATGCGGACCGCACTATATAAAAAACGCCGGTCGCTCACCAAAGGAAATTCGAAGGGCGCTGTAAAAATTCCAGGTCCCAAGGGACCTACGGACGACGCTGTTAAAAGCAGCGCTCGCCAAATGCTATACCATCCGCGCTGTACAAGGTACCTGTCAGTCAAAGACGTAAGGAAGGCGCTATCAAAGGTACTGGGAACCTGAGGCAATAGGAACGGCCCTGTCAAAAGCTCTGCTCCCCCAAGGAAATAAGGAAAAGGGAGTGTAGTTGAAAACGGAGTGAACCCGCTCTAAGGTCGTTTCTGTGACGAATCACGTCCAGGATTAAAAATTTGTGCACAGCACTGTGATTTAGCGCAAGGAACTGCCGGCCACTGAAAGCCAGTAAGAAACGGTGGAAGTGAAAAATGACAAGTAAAAGCAAGAAGTGCAGAGGCAGGGGGGAAGGAGGAAAGGGCAGCGACCAGGGCTGCAGAGGGAAAGGGGCGCTAACTGACACGGGACACCGAAGGAAGGTCATGCAGTTTTATTGGAAACCGAGATCTTTTCACCCCGGGCGCCCCCCAACCCAGGGCTCCCTCCCGCCGCAGTCTCGGGGCTCTTTAACGTCCACGAAGATCCCGCAGCAGCCCGCAACCGCGCGGCTCAGGGAGCAGATGGCGCGACGGATCCACCGCAGGCAGCCCGACAAGTCCGCGCGACCACACCGTCCAACCCGAGCCCGCGGTGGGCGGCGCTCTGCGGGGCGCGCGCCTTCGCAGCTCTGGGCGCCTTGCACTTGGTCTCTGGCGCTGGGACACAGGGTCTCGGAAAGCAGCTCCAAGGCAGTTTCCTTCGCGGGCACAGGCTCTCGGGAGGGTTCCGCTGGGCTCTCTGGCGACTCCGGCGTCTCTGGCGTCTCTGGCGTCTCCGGGGTCTCTGGCGTCTCTGGCGAGGGACCCAGACCCGGCTGCCCTGGGCTTCCCTCCCAGGAGCTCTGGGCCGCGGTCAAGTCCTTGTACGTGCCGTAGACCGAGGGCAGCTGCCAACAAGGACTGAAGAGCAGTCGCCCCTGGTAAGCGTCGTAGTCGCCCGCGGACTCTCCCAGTACCGGGTAGAAGGGCAGCGGCCACGGCCCCCGGTCTTCGGAGACCGGCAAGCACGGAGGCTGGGGCTGCGGCGCCCCGTCAGCGGCGTCCCAAGCCGACTTCCCGACGTCGAGAAAGTGCTGCTCCATCTCGGCCGAGACTTCGGACCACGAGGACAACCAGCGTCTGAGCTGATGCAGGAGACGAAGCCTGCGGCGTTGTCCGCAGCCTCGATATTTATGCTCTCCTGGCTGGTGAGCGGATGCAAGGCGGATGCAAGGCGGACTTCAAAAAAAAAAAAATGAAGGAAAGAAACCCGTGTTTTTTAAAACGGACTTACCCACAGCTAACAAACTCAAGTTGATGTGTAGAACCGAAAGAAATACGGAACAATGGGGACAGAACAAGGAGCGGTCGTTAGGACAGGACGCGGAGGGACAGCCAGTAGCGCCGACCACGGAGGAGGAACGTGTGGTGCGGAGAGAGAGACCACGGAGGCTGCAGGGAGAGGACCAACCCACGTTTCTCCCTGAAATCGGAGCCCGGGCACGGACTCCAGGGCTGCCCTCAGAACGAGACATTGCTGGAGAGAAACTGGAGAAATAATCGACGGCGGCGATAGGAAAAGAACCCTTCACCCACTGCGATACGGACCGCACTATAAACACCACCAATCGCCAAAAGAAATCCGGAATGGCGCCGTAAAAATTCCCGGTCACCTAAGGATATATGGACGGAGCTTTAAAAATCCCCGGTCACCAAAGGGCTTAGAGACGGCACAGTTAAAAGCAGCGGTCCCCAAATGCTATACCAACGACACTGTAAAAAGACGGGTCACCAAAGGCAAGACAGACACTGGTGTAAAAACCACAGGCCACCAAACAAAACGCAGATGGCACTGCCAAAAGCTCTGAGCACCGAAGGCAACGCAGACGGTGTTTTAGAATGCCCGGTCCGGTCCTCAAGGAAAATACTGACCTCACTGTAAAAATAAATCCCTGGTCACCAGAGGACATAGGGACAGCGCAGTTAAAAGCAGCAGTTCACCAAATGCTATACCGACGGCGCTGTAAAGAGCACCGTTCCCCAAGTGCAATGCGGACCGCGTTATAAAAAACACAGTTCACCAAAGGAAATACGAATGGCGCTGTAAAAATCCCCGGTCACCTAAGGACGTACGGACCGCGCTCTCACAAGCAGCCGTTACCACATGCAATACGGACCGCAGTATAAAAAAACGCGGGTCGCCAAAGACAATACCAATGGCGCTGTAAAAATCCCCGGTCAAAAAGGGAAAATCCGACGGCGCTGTAAAAAATCCCCGGTCACCAAAGGACATAGGGACAGCGCTGTGAAAAGCAGCGGTCCCCAAAGCCTATACCGACAATGCTGTAAAAAGTCGGGTCACTGAAGGCAAGACAGACAGTGATGTAAAAACCACAGATCAGCAAACGAAACGCAGATGGCACTTTCGAGAGCTCTGAGCACCGAAGGCAACACGGACGGTGTCTTAAAATCCCCGGTCCGGTCCTCAAAGAAAATACCGATGGCGCTGTAAAACTTCCCAGTCACCAAAGGACACAGGGACGGCGTTGTTAAAACCGGCGGTAATCAAATTCTACACCGAAGGCGCTGTTACAAGCAGCGGTCACCAAATGCAATACGAAACGCATTATGAAAAACAGCGGTCACGATAAAGGATACGATTGGCGCTGGAAAAATCCCCGGGGTAGGGACACGCTGTTACAAGCAGCGGTCACCAAATGCAATACGGACCACAGTATAAAAAAACGTGGGTCGCCAATGAAAATACCATCGGCGCTGTAAAAATTCCCGGTCACCTAAGGACATACGGACGGCGACGTTACAAGCAGCGGTCACCAAATGCAAAACGGACGGCACTGTACAAAGCACAGTTCACGAAATGCTATGGGGACCGCACTATATAAAAAACGCCGGTCGCTCACCAAAGGAAATTCGAAGGGCGCTGTAAAAATTCCAGGTCCCAAGGGACCTACGGACGACGCTGTTAAAAGCAGCGCTCGCCAAATGCTATACCATCCGCGCTGTACAAGGTACCTGTCAGTCAAAGACGTAAGGAAGGCGCTATCAAAGGTACTGGGAACCTGAGGCAATAGGAACGGCCCTGTCAAAAGCTCTGCTCCCCCAAGGAAATAAGGAAAAGGGAGTGTAGTTGAAAACGGAGTGAACCCGCTCTAAGGTCGTTTCTGTGACGAATCACGTCCAGGATTAAAAATTTGTGCACAGCACTGTGATTTAGCGCAAGGAACTGCCGGCCACTGAAAGCCAGTAAGAAACGGTGGAAGTGAAAAATGACAAGTAAAAGCAAGAAGTGCAGAGGCAGGAGGGAAGGAGGAAAGGGCAGCGACCAGGGCTGCAGAGGGAAAGGGGCGCTAACTGACACGGGACACCGAAGGAAGGTCATGCAGTTTTATTGGAAACCGAGATCTTTTCACCCCGGGCGCCCCCCAACCCAGGGCTCCCTCCCGCCGCAGTCTCGGGGCTCTTTAACGTCCACGAAGATCCCGCAGCAGCCCGCAGCCGCGCGGCTCAGGGAGCAGACGGCGCGACGGATCCACCGCAGGCAGCCCGACAAGTCCGCGCGACCACACCGTCCAACCCGAGCCCGCGGTGGGCGGCGCTCTGCGGGGCGCGCGCCTTCGCAGCTCTGGGCGCCTTGCACTTGGTCTCTGGCGCTGGGACACAGGGTCTCGGAAAGCAGCTCCAAGGCAGTTTCCTTCGCGGGCACAGGCTCTCGGGAGGGTTCCGCTGGGCTCTCTGGCGACTCGGGCGTCTCCGGCGTCTCCGGCGTCTCCGGCGTCTCTGGCGTCTCTGGCGAGGGACCCAGACCCGGCTGCCCTGGGCTTCCCTCCCAGGAGCTCTGGGCCGCGGTCAAGTCCTTGTACGTGCCGTAGACCGAGGGCAGCTGCCAACAAGGACTGAAGAGCAGTCGCCCCTGGTAAGCGTCGTAGTGGCCCGCGGACTCTCCCAGTACCGGGTAGAAGGGCAGCGGCCACGGCCCCCGGTCTTCGGAGACCGGCAAGCACGGAGGCTGGGGCTGCGGCGCCCCGTCAGCGGCGTCCCAAGCCGACTTCCCGACGTCGAGAAAGTGCTGCTCCATCTCGGCCGAGACTTCGGACCACGAGGACAACCAGCGTCTGAGCTGATGCAGGAGACGAAGCCTGCGGCGTTGTCCGCAGCCTCGATATTTATGCTCTCCTGGCTGGTGAGCGGATGCAAGGCGGACTGCAAAAAAAAAAAAAAAAAAAAGGAAAGAAACCCGTGTTTTTTAAAACGGACTTACCCACAGCTAACAAACTCAAGTTGATGTGTAGAACCGAAAGAAATACGGAACAATGGGGACAGAACAAGGAGCGGTCGTTAGGACAGGACGCGGAGGGACAGCCAGTAGCGCCGACCACGGAGGAGGAACGTGTGGTGCGGAGAGAGACCACGGAGGCTGCAGGGAGAGGACCAACCCACGTTTCTCCCTGAAATCGGAGCCCGGGCACGGACTCCAGGGCTGCCCTCAGAACGAGACATTGCTGGAGAGAAACTGGAGAAATAATCGACGGCGGCGATAGGAAAAGAACCCTTCACCCACTGCGATACGGACCGCACTATAAACACCACCAATCGCCAAAAGAAATGGAATGGCGCCGTAAAAATTCCCGGTCACCTAAGGATATATGGACGGAGCTTTAAAAATCCCCGGTCACCAAAGGGCTTAGAGACGGCACAGTTAAAAGCAGCGGTCCCCAAATGCTATACCAACGACACTGTAAAAAGACGGGTCACCAAAGGCAAGACAGACACTGGTGTAAAAACCACAGGCCACCAAACAAAACGCAGATGGCACTGCCAAAAGCTCTGAGCACCGAAGGCAACGCAGACGGTGTTTTAGAATGCCCGGTCCGGTCCTCAAGGAAAATACTGACCTCACTGTAAAAATAAATCCCTGGTCACCAGAGGACATAGGGACAGCGCAGTTAAAAGCAGCAGTTCACCTTATGCTATACCGACGGCGCTGTAAAGAGCACCGTTCCCCAAGTGCAATGCGGACCGCGTTATAAAAAACACAGTTCACCAAAGGAAATACGAATGGCGCTGTAAAAATCCCCGGTCACCTAAGGACGTACGGACGGCGCTCTTACAAGCAGCCGTTACCACTTGCAATACGGACCGCAGTATAAAAAAACGCGGGTCGCCAAAGACAATACCAATGGCGCTGTAAAAATCCCCGGTCAAAAAGGGAAAATCCGACGGCGCTGTAAAAATCCCCGGTCACCAAAGGACATAGGGACAGCGCTGTTAAAACCGGCGGTAATCAAATGCTACACCGAAGGCACTGTTACAAGCAGCGGTCACCAAATGCAATACGGACCACAGTATAAAAAAACGTGGGTCGCCAATGAAAATACCAACGGGGCTGTAAAAATTCCCGGTCACCTAAGGACATACAGACGGCGACGTTACAAGCAGCGGTCACCAAGTGCAAAACGGACGGCACTGTACAAAGCACAGTTCACGAAATGCTATGCGGACCGCACTATATAAAAAACGCCGGTCGGTCACCAAAGGAAATTCGAAGGGCGCTGTAAAAATTCCAGGTCCCAAGGGACCTACGGACGACGCTGTTAAAAGCAGCGCTCACCAAATGCTATACCATCCGCGCTGTACAAGGTACCTGTCAGTCAAAGACGTAAGGAAGGCGCTATCAAAGGTACTGGGAACCTGAGGCAATAGGAACGGCCCTGTCAAAAGCTCTGCTCCCCCAAGGAAATAAGGAAAAGGGAGTGTAGTTGAAAACGGAGTGAACCCGCTCTAAGGCCGTTTCTGTGACGAATCACGTCCAGGATTAAAAATTTGTGCACAGCACTGTGATTTAGCGCAAGGAACTGCCGGCCACTGAAAGCCGGTAAGAAACGGTGGAAGTGAAAAATGACAAGTAAAAGCAAGAAGTGCAGAGGCAGGAGGGAAGGAGGAAAGGGCAGCGACCAGGGCTGCAGAGGGAAAGGGGCGCTAACTGACACGGGACACCGAAGGAAGGTCATGCAGTTTTATTGGAAACCGAGATCTTTTCACCCCGGGCGCCCCCCAACCCAGGGCTCCCTCCCGCCGCAGTCTCGGGGCTCTTTAACGTCCACGAAGATCCCGCAGCAGCCCGCAGCCGCGCGGCTCAGGGAGCAGACGGCGCGACGGATCCACCGCAGGCAGCCCGACAAGTCCGCGCGACCACACCGTCCAACCCGAGCCCGCGGTGGGCGGCGCTCTGCGGGGCGCGCGCCTTCGCAGCTCTGGGCGCCTTGCACTTGGTCTCTGGCGCTGGGACACAGGGTCTCGGAAAGCAGCTCCAAGGCAGTTTCCTTCGCGGGCACAGGCTCTCGGGAGGGTTCCGCTGGGCTCTCTGGCGACTCGGGCGTCTCCGGCGTCTCCGGCGTCTCCGGCGTCTCCGGCGTCTCTGGCGTCTCTGGCGAGGGACCCAGACCCGGCTGCCCTGGGCTTCCCTCCCAGGAGCTCTGGGCCGCGGTCAAGTCCTTGTACGTGCCGTAGACCGAGGGCAGCTGCCAACAAGGACTGAAGAGCAGTCGCCCCTGGTAAGCGTCGTAGTCGCCCGCGGACTCTCCCAGTACCGGGTAGAAGGGCAGCGGCCACGGCCCCCGGTCTTCGGAGACCGGCAAGCACGGAGGCTGGGGCTGCGGCGCCCCGTCAGCGGCGTCCCAAGCCGACTTCCCGACGTCGAGAAAGTGCTGCTCCATCTCGGCCGAGACTTCGGACCACGAGGACAACCAGCGTCTGAGCTGATGCAGGAGACGAAGCCTGCGGCGTTGTCCGCAGCCTCGATATTTATGCTCTCCTGGCTGGTGAGCGGATGCAAGGCGGATGCAAGGCGGACATCAAAAAAAAAAAAAAAGGAAGGAAGGAAAGAAACCCGTGTTTTTTAAACCGGACTTACCCACAGCTAAGAAACTCAAGTTGATGTGTAGAACCGAAAGAAATACGGAACAATGGGGACAGAACAAGGAGCGGTCGTTAGGACAGGACGCGGAGGGACAGCCAGTAGCAACGACCACGGAGGAGGAACGTGTGGTGCGGAGAGAGAGACCACGGAGGCTGCAGGGAGAGGACCAACCCACGTTTCTCCCTGAAATCGGAGCCCGGGCACGGACTCCAGGGCTGCCCTCAGAACGAGACATTGCTGGAGAGAAACTGGAGAAATAATCGACGGCGGCGATAGGAAAAGAACCCTTCACCCACTGCGATACGGACCGCACTATAAACACCACCAATCGCCAAAAGAAATCCGAATGGCGCCGTAAAAATTCCCGGTCACCTAAGGATATATGGACGGAGCCTTGAAAATCCCCTGTCACCAAAGGGCTTAGAGACGGCACAGTTAAAAGCAGCGGTCCCCAAATGCTATACCAACGACACTGTAAAAAGACGGGTCACCAAAGGCAAGACAGACACTGGTGTAAAAACCACAGGCCACCAAACAAAACGCAGATGGCACTGCCAAAAGCTCTGAGCACCGAAGGCAACGCAGACGGTGTTTTAGAATGCCCGGTCCGGTCCTCAAAGAAAATACCGACGGCACTGTAAAAATAAATCCCTGGTCACCAGAGGACATAGGGACAGCGCAGTTAAAAGCAGCAGTTCACCAAATGCTATACCGACGGCGCTGTAAAGAGCACCGTTCCCCAAGTGCAATGCGGACCGCGTTATAAAAAACACAGTTCACCAAAGGAAATACGAATGGCGCTGTAAAAATCCCCGGTCACCTAAGGACGTACGGACCGCGCTCTCACAAGCAGCCGTTACCACTTGCAATACGGACCGCAGTATAAAAAAACGCGGGTCGCCAAAGACAATACCAATGGCGCTGTAAAAATCCCCGGTCAAAAAGGGAAAATCCGACGGCGCTGTAAAAATCCCCGGTCACCAAAGGACATAGGGACAGCGCTGTGAAAAGCAGCGGTCCCCAAAGCCTATACCGACAATGCTGTAAAAAGTCGGGTCGCTGAAGAGAAGACAGTGATGTGATAGTTGGTCAAAGACGATGGCGCTGGAAAGGCGCTGTAAAACCGGCGGTAATCAAATGCTACACCGAAGGCGCTGTTACAGGAGAAAATGATAGAGGTCGCTGTTACAAGCAGCGGTCACCAAATGCAATACGGACCACAGTATAAAAAAACGTGGGTCGCCAATGAAAATACCAACGGGGCTGTAAAAATTCCCGGTCACCTAAGGACATACAGACGGCGACGTTACAAGCAGCGGTCACCGAGTGCAAAACGGACGGCACTGTACAAAGCACAGTTCACGAAATGCTATGCGGACCGCACTATATAAAAAACGCCGGTCGGTCACCAAAGGAAATTCGAAGGGCGCTGTAAAAATTCCAGGTCCCAAGGGACCTACGGACGACGCTGTTAAAAGCAGCGCTCGCCAAATGCTATACCATCCGCGCTGTACAAGGTACCTGTCAGTCAAAGACGTAAGGAAGGCGCTATCAAAGGTACTGGGAACCTGAGGCAATAGGAACGGCCCTGTCAAAAGCTCTGCTCCCCCAAGGAAATAAGGAAAAGGGAGTGTAGTTGAAAACGGAGTGAACCCGCTCTAAGGCCGTTTCTGTGACGAATCACGTCCAGGATTAAAAATTTGTGCACAGCACTGTGATTTAGCGCAAGGAACTGCCGGCCACTGAAAGCCGGTAAGAAACGGTGGAAGTGAAAAATGACAAGTAAAAGCAAGAAGTGCAGAGGCAGGAGGGAAGGAGGAAAGGGCAGCGACCAGGGCTGCAGAGGGAAAGGGGCGCTAACTGACACGGGACACCGAAGGAAGGTCATGCAGTTTTATTGGAAACCGAGATCTTTTCACCCCGGGCGCCCCCCAACCCAGGGCTCCCTCCCGCCGCAGTCTCGGGGCTCTTTAACGTCCACGAAGATCCCGCAGCAGCCCGCAGCCGCGCGGCTCAGGGAGCAGACGGCGCGACGGATCCACCGCAGGCAGCCCGACAAGTCCGCGCGACCACACCGTCCAACCCGAGCCCGCGGTGGGCGGCGCTCTGCGGGGCGCGCGCCTTCGCAGCTCTGGGCGCCTTGCACTTGGTCTCTGGCGCTGGGACACAGGGTCTCGGAAAGCAGCTCCAAGGCAGTTTCCTTCGCGGGCACAGGCTCTCGGGAGGGTTCCGCTGGGCTCTCTGGCGACTCGGGCGTCTCCGGCGTCTCCGGCGTCTCCGGCGTCTCCGGCGTCTCCGGCGTCTCTGGCGTCTCTGGCGAGGGACCCAGACCGGGCTGCCCTGGGCTTCCCTCCCAGGAGCTCTGGGCCGCGGTCAAGTCCTTGTACGTGCCGTAGACCGAGGGCAGCTGCCAACAAGGACTGAAGAGCAGTCGCCCCTGGTAAGCGTCGTAGTGGCCCGCGGACTCTCCCAGTACCGGGTAGAAGGGCAGCGGCCACGGCCCCCGGTCTTCGGAGACCGGCAAGCACGGAGGCTGGGGCTGCGGCGCCCCGTCAGCGGCGTCCCAAGCCGACTTCCCGACGTCGAGAAAGTGCTGCTCCATCTCGGCCGAGACTTCGGACCACGAGGACAACCAGCGTCTGAGCTGATGCAGGAGACGAAGCCTGCGGCGTTGTCCGCAGCCTCGATATTTATGCTCTCCTGGCTGGTGAGCGGATGCAAGGCGGATGCAAGGCGGACATCAAAAAAAAAAAAAAAAAAAAGGAAAGAAACCCGTGTTTTTTAAACCGGACTTACCCACAGCTAAGAAACTCAAGTTGATGTGTAGAACCGAAAGAAATACGGAACAATGGGGACAGAACAAGGAGCGGTCGTTAGGACAGGACGCGGAGGGACAGCCAGTAGCAACGACCACGGAGGAGGAACGTGTGGTGCGGAGAGAGAGACCACGGAGGCTGCAGGGAGAGGACCAACCCACGTTTCTCCCTGAAATCGGAGCCCGGGCACGGACTCCAGGGCTGCCCTCAGAACGAGACATTGCTGGAGAGAAACTGGAGAAATAATCGACGGCGGCGATAGGAAAAGAACCCTTCACCCACTGCGATACGGACCGCACTATAAACACCACCAATCGCCAAAAGAAATCCGAATGGCGCCGTAAAAATTCCCGGTCACCTAAGGATACATGGACGGAGCCTTGAAAATCCCCTGTCACCAAAGGGCTTAGAGACGGCACAGTTAAAAGCAGCGGTCCCCAAATGCTATACCAACGACACTGTAAAAAGACGGGTCACCAAAGGCAAGACAGACACTGGTGTAAAAACCACAGGCCACCAAACAAAACGCAGATGGCACTGCCAAAAGCTCTGAGCACCGAAGGCAACGCAGACGGTGTTTTAGAATGCCCGGTCCGGTCCTCAAAGAAAATACCGACCGCACTGTAAAAATAAATCCCTGGTCACCAGAGGACATAGGGACAGCGCAGTTAAAAGCAGCAGTTCACCAAATGCTATACCGACGGCGCTGTAAAGAGCACCGTTCCCCAAGTGCAATGCGGACCGCGTTATAAAAAACACAGTTCACCAAAGGAAATACGAATGGCGCTGTAAAAATCCCCGGTCACCTAAGGACGTACGGACGGCGCTCTTACAAGCAGCCGTTACCACTTGCAATACGGACCGCAGTATAAAAAAACGCGGGTCGCCAAAGACAATACCAATGGCGCTGTAAAAATCCCCGGTCAAAAAGGGAAAATCCGACGGCGCTGTAAAAATCCCCGGTCACCAAAGGACATAGGGACAGCGCTGTGAAAAGCAGCGGTCCCCAAAGCCTAACCGACAATGCTGTAAAAGTGGGTATGAAGGAAGAAGAAGTGATGTCGGATGCTTGGGGGGGGCCCGGTCCGGTCAAAGAACCGATGGCGCTGTAAAATCCGAAAAGGAAAGGACGGCTGTAAAACCGGCGGTAATCAAATGCTACACCGAAGGCGCTGTTAAGTCAGTATAGCTGAGTCGCTGTTACAAGTAGCGGTCACCAAATGCAATACGGACCACAGTATAAAAAAACGTGGGTCGCCAATGAAAATACCAACGGCGCTGTAAAAATTCCCGGTCACCTAAGGACATACGGACGGCGACGTTACAAGCAGCGGTCACCAAGTGCAAAACGGACGGCACTGTACAAAGCACAGTTCACGAAATGCTATGCGGACCGCACTATATAAAAAACGCCGGTCGCTCACCAAAGGAAATTCGAAGGGCGCTGTAAAAATTCCAGGTCCCAAGGGACCTACGGACGACGCTGTTAAAAGCAGCGCTCGCCAAATGCTATACCATCCGCGCTGTACAAGGTACCTGTCAGTCAAAGACGTAAGGAAGGCGCTATCAAAGGTACTGGGAACCTGAGGCAATAGGAACGGCCCTGTCAAAAGCTCTGCTCCCCCAAGGAAATAAGGAAAAGGGAGTGTAGTTGAAAACGGAGTGAACCCGCTCTAAGATCGAGACTTCGTACCAGGAGTACGACAAGCCTCTGAGCTGATGCAGTAGAGAAAGCCTGCAGCTTGTATATTTATGCTCTCCTAGGTGGTAGGCGGATGCAGGCTTGAGATTAAAAAAAAAAAAAAAAAAAAAAGGAGCCCGCTCTTTCTAAAAGGGAATTAGCCACAGCTAAGGAACTCACAGAAAGAAAAATGGATCGATGGGGCCGAACAAGGAGCGGTCATTAGGACAGGACAGGTAGGGAGACCCAGTAGCAAAGCACATGTAGGGGAAACCATGGGGCAGGGAGAGAGACCACTTAGACTGCAGGGAGAGGATGAACCCAGGTTCCTCCCTGAAATCAGCGGCCAGGCATCGACTCTAATGTTTCTTGCCTCAGGACATTGCTGGAGAGAAACTGGAGAAACCATAGGCGCTGCAATGGCGTGAGCGAGGCACAGCCAACAGTGTTGGTGTGCTCCAAAATCTCGGAATTGAAAATGGAGTGAATGCACTCAAAACACAGCAGGCAATAAATTCGTACACCCAATTAAATATGAAAAAAGAGCACAGTGCAGTGGCCCAGCACACAGCATTGCTGGGCTCCAAAATCCCAGAATCGAAAAAGTAGTAAATGTGCACTAACAATGTTGCAGTTCAAAAATTCGTACGCCAAATAAAATACGAAAAGAGGACCATTTTGCCCGGAACACTCAGTGGGTAAGACCGTAGTAGCAGGATCTATTAGCAATCCGTACACCGAACTCACTGTGCAGATGGCAGAAAGCAGCCAGGCATGGACACAGGAAAAGGGTCCATGCAGGGTGGAAAGGAAACCACTGGGCTCCCTGAACCAGCAGGCAGCCTGGACCCCATAGGACGGTGAGTCCCTGGGGACTTTTCTGGAGAGAAACCAGAGAAATCACACCGGCTGCAGGGGGGGGAGCAATGGCCCAGGTCACAGCGTCAGTGTGGCCCAAAATCTCGTAATTGTAAACACAGGTAATTGGTACTGACCACATCTTGGAGAAAAATTCCATACAGCAAATGAAATACAAAAAAGGAGCACAGTGCATGGAGCAACCTACCCTTCACAGCTATATGGCAGGAACTACACGCAAAACGTAGAGAGAAATCTCCCTTCAGCATAAGGACAGGAGTTAACTGTGCAGGTGGCTGAGAAGCAAGGTTTTCCCTGAAATTACAGTCCAGGCACACCCCTCTAGGCATCTGAGCCCCTAGGGACATTGCTGGAGGAGCCCCCACATATGGTACAGGCTGCAACAGGGCTAGCGACGACATTGCTGGTCCGAGATCTCACAATTGAAAATGCTGGTAATCCGTACTAACAATGTCTCGGAGAAAACATCCGTATACCAAAGGAAATACGAAAAAAGAAATGGAACAACCTACATGTCAGACCTATATGGGTGGAACTGTTAGCAAAACGGACAGAAAAGTGTCCCTGCAGCAGGGGTGACAGCAGTTAGCCAGTGCCACGGTCCAGCCGCAGCAAAGGCCAGGGATTCCCAAAGGTGGGTAAGGCGTGGGCGATGGGTAACGGATGACAACACGCCTCAAAGGACAGTGAAGCTCTGTTCCGTTTATTGCAAGTACAAGCAGATTTTTACATTTTCATTTTAGGTAGTGATTAACATTTGCTGGTGTATAGCATGATTAGTTAATCAGAAAAAATCAATACAGAGGTAACCAGGCAAAGTACAAGAATTTCCATAGTTTCAGTTATATTAAACAAAAATTGTTTTGACCAGGAGAACCATTAATCAGACTATTTGAAATAGCTCTATGTACAGAGTTTGAATGTCTTATTGTTTATTAAAGGTCTAGAATTTGGCATGGGGCAAAAGGTACGCTAGACCGAGCAGAGGTTAGGAAATTTATCATAAGGCCTTTGCGATGTCTAACTTAGCTATCTATCTTTCTGTCCAAAACGTTTCTCTATGTACTATGGACTCTAACTCCTTGGTAATTGTATCTACGTGCTTAGTTTATAGTATCTAACAAGCTTCTCCTGTTTCTTTGCCTACTAAATTCTAATTAATATATATTCCTGTTCAAGGTAAAGGAGGGGCTATTACTCCAATAACTTTTAGATATTCAGGGGCTATTTCATTAGAGGGGATTAACTTGGGGGAGTGCTCTGGGTAATTCTGGCTCCCTGCTACCTGATATTAACTCGTTCTGCATCTGCTTAACTGGGTTAGGGAAGGAAATATTCTTCCCCTTGGACTCACTGGACGTTGTGGGTCTTTCCTCTTCTGGGCCCTCAGAGAGGGTATTATTTTGGGGAAAGGCCAAGGTGGCATTTTTCTCAGTCTGACCTAGTTGTTGATCAGCTCTGAGAATGGCCATCATTTCTAGGAGATTCCACATTATCAGAGAAGTAAATGTCAGAATACCAAGAGACAGCAAGAACAGAATAAACACCATATATCCACTTATGCCACATCCACCTGGCTGGAACATGCTTCTGTGAAGTCGTAGTCCCCATGCTGTGACTTTGTCAGACGACATGGTTTGCGTTGGAGGTGGCAAGCTGGGCAGGAGGCAAGGAAACAAAGTTGTTCCTGAAATCATCACCCACCTGCACCCCTCTAGGGCTCTGAGCCCCTAGGGACATTGCTGGAGGAGCCCCCACATGTGGTACAGGCTGCAACGGGGCTAGCGACAGCAAAGCCCCCAGCGTTGCTGAGGTCCAAAATCTCGTAATTGAAAATGGAGTTCATCAGCACTTGCAATGTCCCCAGTACAAAATCCACGCACCCAATGAAATACAAAGAAAGGGACACAGTGCGTGGAACACTCAGTGGGTAAGAACGTCGTAACAGGCTCTATTAGCAAACCGTACACTGAACTCACTGTGCAGATGGCAGAAAGCAGCCAGGCGTGGACACAGGAAAAGGATCCATGCAGGGTGGAAAGGAAACCACTGGGCTCCCTGAACCAGCAGGCAGCCGGGGCCCCATAGGACGGTGAGTCCCTGGGACTTTGCTGGAGAAAAACCACAGAAATCACACCGGCTGCAAGGGGGGAGCAATGACCCGGCCACAGCGTTGCTGAGGTCCAAAAACTCGAAGTTGAAAGTAGAGTTAATCTGCATTGACAACATCAACATCTCCAAAGCGGTAGACACAATTTTGTTGGCATTAATGGAGCACGGAGCAGGGGATACCACTGGGTCCGAACAAGGCAGCCCCACCCATTAGCTCACAGGTCAGAGAACCAGCCCTGCAGAGCCTGGAAAGCGGCTGGCGGAGCAGGGAGGCCAGGCCACCAAGGGTCTCCACGAATAGGCACACAGCCCCCAGTCTGGAGCTCTGGGGACTGGAGACATCAGCTCCCTGGAATTGGGCAAGAGAGGCAACAGACGGGCAGTTTCCCCTCAAGCAAAAGCATGTCCTTCAGAACGGAGTCAACCCGCTCTAAACCCTGCCCTGACTGAAGAACAGCAACAGGGCAGAGAGGAGCAGAAAACACGTGCCTCTGAAATGAGCCTGCACTGAGTGCAGTCCAAGTATTGTGCCAGGAGCCCTCTTCTGGGGAGAAAATATGGAAACTCACAGCTGTGTCTGAGCAAACATTTGCAGAAACGTTATTTCAGTCCAGCCACCTCTAAGCTCAGACCACCATATATCCATTAGAAGAAAACAGCGAAGATAGAAGCAGCACCAAAACTTGGGAATTAACATTATCCTCATGAAGCCCAGGCAAAGAGGCAGAGAAGGGGAAAAATATCCTGTGTCTGAAGTCAGCCTGCACTCACCTCTCTGTAAATTTTTAGGTTGAGAGCCCCCTGCTGAAGGGAGAAATTAGAAACCTCACACCTTGTTCTGTGCACACAGGGTCAGACACTGCAGTCTCTGATCTGAGAGCAGCAAGCCTTCATTGTGAGAAAACACCGGAAATGGAAGAACTGCTAAACTCAGAGAAGTAACGCTGCCCTGATGGGAACAAGGCGATGAGGAGAAGAAACCACGTGCCTCTGAAATCAACCTGCACTGAGTGCTGTCCAAGTAGTAGGGTGCTGGAGAGAAAAAATCTAAACCATCATATCAGGGTCTGAGCAAGCAGTAGTGGAAACGTTGAAAAGGTACAGCCGCCTCTAAGCTCAGAGCAGCATAGATTCATAGGGGAAAACGGTGGAGATAGAAGCAGGGTCAAATCTTCTTGAAGTAACAGTATCCTTATAAATCCCAGGCAAAGGTGGCAGAGGGGAGCAGATGTAAAGTGTGCGAAATCACCCTGCACCCAGCGCTCTCTAAATTTTGGTCTGTGAGCTCCTTTGCTGGAGACAAACATTGGAACCTTAACAGAATGACGTAGCGAGTAAACCCTACAGAGAACTAACCTGCAGAGAGCAGCCAGGGTATTTATGCTCTCCCAGGCGGTGGGCAGATACCAGCGAGAAATGGAAAAAACTAGTAATACAAAATCCTGTTGCCCACCACTAACAAAGTCAATGAAATTGTTATACCCAAATGAAATACGAAAAAATGAGCACAGGCCACGGAACAATCATTCTGTCAGAACAAATTTCCGAACAGACAGAATGATCTACAGAGCAGACAGGTGGATATTCGTTACAGAGAGAACGATACACAGAAGGATAGAAGGAGGAGGAGCTTTCCCAGACCCTGCAGAGAACTAACCCTGCACAGAGCAGACAGCAGCCAGCGGCGCAGGCACAGCGAGGAAACCACAGGTCTCCAGGAAGTCAGCGCGCAGCCGCCGCCCCCTGGGGCTCTGCGCCCGTGGCCACGCTGCTGGGGAGAGAGCCGAGAAATGAGCCGCGCTGGAACCCTGAGAGCGGTGGCAGAGAGCCAAGGACGGGCAGTCGCCAAAGACCAGGACCCTGGCAGGGGCCAAGGGGTGGGCTTGCAAAGAGGAGCGCAGTGAGCTGCCTTGTCAAACAGCTGGGCGAGCGGAAGGACCGCTGTTCCGTGGCTACAACTTCATACCACAGGGAAAGCACCATGAGTTATTGAATGCTACAGTAATATAGAATGAAACTACAGTGCAGTGGAACACATCATGCTAACCTAAGGTATTTTATTTTTGAATAATCACATTTTTAATTCATAATTTTTCTTGAAGATTTCTTCCCCTCTTTTTATTCATTTTTATATTGTTTGTTATATTTTTTAGAAACCTATTTTCTTATTATTACATATTTTATACCCATATTACTTTTTAACATTTAATTCAATTATTTGTATGACTGTTATTTTTCACATATTTATTTTTATTTGTCATATCAATTATATATTGTATTTTTAATATTTATGTTACACAAATGAGTTATTTAATTTATAATCACAATATTTAAATAATTTGTATTTTACTTGTTAATATAAATATTTTAAAATTCTATTTTTAGATATATTTAGATATATTTTAATATATCTAACTTTAGAAGATTTACCTTTACTTACTCTATTTTTAAGTTAACATTTTTTGATAAATTGTGGTATAATTATTGTATACTTTTAGATTTTTTAACATTTTCTTTTTACTTTTATATCACTTTATAATAATATAACTATTATTCAATTTAAAGTATTTAGTTTAATATATATATTTTAAAGATTTTATTTATCTTTAGAGGGGAAGGGAAGGAGAGAGGGAGAGAAATATCAATGTGTGGTTGCCTCTCGTGTGTCCCCTGCTGGGAACTAGCCTGCAACCCAGGCATGTGCCCTGACTGGGAATTGAACTGTCGACCCCTTGCTTCATAGGCCCATGGTCAATCCACTGAACTACACCAGCTAGGGCACTTTTCAAATATTTTAAATTTAAAGCCTTTAAATACTAAATAATGTTAAGTATTTGTTTTTTAGTTACTGACATGTATTTTGTTTTTAATCAAATCATTTTACTTTTATGTTTTTATAATAACTTATAATAATATAATTTTATGGTAAGTTTAATACTCAATATAATGATATAAAAGATTATAATGATAACTTTAAGTAACATACTTCTTATTAAGGTTTTATTTTAAAAAATTTTAGGTACAACATTTTAAAATTATAACACTGGTTACCTTAGAATTTTACGTTTTTTATTGTATTTTTAAACATTAAAATTTACATACTTTATGTTTATTGTTTTGTACTTAAAAACTGACTTTTTCTTTGTTTTTATTTAATTTTTATTTTAAATATAAAAAGAAAGCATTTGAAATGACTATCGCATTTTTATAATTTTTAATGTAAAAATATTTTAATTTAAATATACTTATTTTTATTTCCAGTAATTGTATTATTACCATTTTATTTATTGTTTTAATTCTAGTCCATTTTGCTATTTTTAATGAAATGCAGTACAGTTCTTTTGAAACCTGGACTGCCAGCTCGCTCGGTTAGCGTGCAGTCCTGATAGGTCAAGTTTGCGGGATCCATCCGCAGTCAGAGCTCATACTACAAGCATCAAGGAGTGGCCTTGGTCCGATGGCTCAGTCGGTTGGAGTGTCTCCGTGCACCTGAAGACTGGGTGTTGCCTTCCCCTGCAGGCACACACCTAGGCGCTGGGTTGGATCTTCCCCCCATTGCCCTGGGCGCACGCAGGAAGCAAATGATGGACGTTTCTCTTCCACATCTGCCTCTCTCTTCCCCCCTCTCTCTCCCTACCTCTTCCTCACTCCCTGTCTCTAAAATCCATTAAAAATTTATTTTTGGGTGAGGATTAAAAAAGAGAAGAACCAACAAATGAATACATAAAAAGTGGAACCAGGAATCCATATTTCTTTCTCTATTTAGAAGTTTAAATTTTAAATAACTGAAATTTTTATTAAAATAAAATTTTAAAGATTATATTATGTTTCAACTGAAGATGTTTATTCAAATTTTAACTTAATAAATCGTTTAAAAATAAATTATTTTCTTTTTTAAGATTTTATTTATTTTTAGAGAGAGGGGAAGGGAAGGAGAAAGAGGGAGAGAAACAACAGTGTGTGGTTGCCTCTCACACGCCCCCTACTGGGGATCTGCCCTGCAACCCAGGCATGTGCCCTGACTGGGAATCAATCTGCTCACACTTTGACTGGATCACACCAGCCAGGGCTAAAATAAATGTTTTATTTTTTTCATTAAATTTTGTGCATTTTGAAATTTCCTAACTTTTACTTACTTTTTAAATTTACAAACGTTTACTTAATGTTATTTACCAAGTGCTTTTAGTATGACACTCTACTTAGAACATTTCATGAGTATCTAAATTTAATGTATATTTATATAAATTTAAAAGTTTAGCACTGACCCTTGTGACTCTGTTGGTGAAGTGATCTCCTGAAAAATCAAAGGATCTTAACTGCATTCCGGGTCAGAGCACATGCCTGGGTTTCAGTTCAGTCTTGGACTGGGGTGTCACAAGAGGCAGCAGATTAATTTTTCTCTCCCATATCCATGGTTGTCTCCCTCTTTCTCTCTCCTTATCTCCATGGAGATAAAAGAAAAACATTATCTCTATACCACATAAAAAGCACCACAAGTTATTTAATACTATAGTAATGTATAATTAATCTACTGTGTAATGCAATGTATCATTCTAACCTGAGGTCTTTTCCTTTTGACTAATCAGATTTGTAATGTATAATTTTAATTATAAAGATCTTAAAATTATAAAATTATATTTTAATAATAAAATTATTAAAGTTATAAAATTATAATTGTAATAATGAACTTATTAAGAGTATAAAGATCTTAAAATTATAAAATCTATAATTTTGTTGGGTGTTTCTTTCTTTTATTCATTATTTATATTGTTTATTGTATATTTTATAAAATTATTCTCTCATTGATTGTTACATATTTTATTTCTATATCACTTAGTGTTAAATTTAATTATTTGTATGAATATTACTGATACAATATTGATGTTGCCGATTGATGTTTCTCTTTCATACCCATGTTTTACTCCCTTTCTTTCTCCCTCCTCTTCCTGCTCTCTAAAATTAAACACATACTTTTTTTCTAAATTTTAAAATAAATAACCCTGGCTGCTGTGGCTCAGTAGATTAAGCACCAGCCTTTGAACCAAAGTGTCACCAGTTTGAAACTCAGTCAGGGCATATTCCTGGGTGGTGGGACAGGTCCCCAACTGGGGTCCCATGAGAGGCAACCACACATTAATGTTTCTCTACCAGTCTTTGACCTACAAATTCTCTAAAAACAAAGAAGTGAAAATCTTTAAACAACAATAAAAAATAAAGTGTCAATGTTGTTGCTAAATATTTTTGAAATTTTACTATATTATATTAGCAAAGCATTCATTTTAGGTTATTTTATTTCCTTGTTGTTCATCAAATTTTTATTAATAAATAATTAATAAAATCACATTTTTGAAAAATTGAATCGTAAATGAAACAAAATAGGCAAATAAAAGAAAATGTAATAATACAAATGAAAAGTAAAACAATGATAAGATGTTATACATTTCAAGGTATTTTAAAAGGTAAAAGAAATTTTACGCATTCAATATATTGGTAAAATATTTAAAAAATAAATATCTGCAATGTTCACACGTAGAATAATAAAGAACTAACCTTGAAGTTAAGTGAAACAAACAGAGCCAGGACAAACCCAACTGACCAAACATAGAAGCTTCAGTAGGAAAACGAAATCTACCTTATTTTTATTTCATGAACACTGCAGAAACAGGGTTTTTTCCTTGAAAAGCTTCTGAGAATCATAAAAGAAATTCATAACCATAAAGGACAAGCACTTTTAAGCAGATTAATGCGTCTGGAAGCCTCCATTGTCAGTAGTAATCATCTCAGGGTTGGTTAATCAGCTTACTAGAATGCTCCCTTTAGGAGCCGTCCTGGAACTTCGCGCTCTCGGGCTTCACACTAGACTTCCGAGGCTTCGAAACACCCGGGTTCAAGGTCAGGTTGTTTCTCCCTGCAGGTATATTCGTATCAAGTCCAGCAGTCCGTGTGTTCTTTCAGCAGAAGAGTGGACCCTGTCATCTTGCAGTAACTTCTCTGTGTACGCGGGTTCTGACAGAAAAGGCGTCCTCTAATGGCCGCTGCAGGAATTGCAAGTAGGTGTAAGGAGCAGTTTGGTGCCACTGAAGGTACAATAACGGGTGAGCCAGGACCGCACAGATGCCACAGAGGACCTCCGGGGTGGACTGGGGTGGGCTGGGTGGGGGGCTTTCTCCTCTAGGGAGAGGGACGGCTGGCTGGGAAGCCAGAAGCTAGACCACGGGATTGTAGGGGAGGCCCTGAGGGAGAAATGCTAAACTGTGAGACACCTGGCAGTTCAGTCTCAGTGAGTTGCTTTGACCCAGAGGAACCACGGCAGTTGGTTCATCATGAGAATCATCGTAGTGGACATTCACTGAGCATTTGCACTTTGCTGGACTCCGATGACGTCAGGGCCAGTTTCTAACCTGATGTGCTGGCTACCAGAGTTCAGCTGTGCTTGATGATGTTACAGAGACACCTCAGGCCACAAGTGCTGTCACTTATGCTGAAAGCCCATGACACCGAGCCTCCCCTTAGTGCCTCATTTAACTGCAATTTCAACCTCTCTGAGAAATCCAATCTTAATCACCAGTTTGGATTTCCCTGGTGAGTACCAGGCAGGTAACCTGTCACAGGGAACCTCTTCATCTCTGCCCCCTCCCCCCAGGAAGATGGATCTGCATAGAAACCACGTTTCTGTCCTCCCCCCTCCCCTCCAAAGAAGACATCCTGGACTAGATATGATCCTTTCTTTCCTTGGGCTAATAACTCCCCTGTGACACCCTCTTCCTAGGAAACCTTTCATTTTGGACAAACCCTGGGAGTGCCTTTCTCATTGCTGGATGGGGTGCTGCCTGATTTGTAAAACGTTTTACAAAGCCAATAAAATCTTTAAATTCACTAGTGGAATTTCTTTATCAACAATGAGTTCGAGCCTTGATAAGTGAGAAGTTTGGAGTTGTTATGGGAGAGTAACATGTATGCTCCAGAATCTGGACCCAGAAAGCCCGAAATACAAAAGACTAGTGGCTGATTTTTAGCGTCCTTGGCCCCAAGACCTTCCCACTGCACCCCAGCAGGCTTGCAGCAGGCCACCTGGTTGTATGTGCTGGAAGTTAGATTTATGGAGAGTCAGGAATGAGGGCTGTGTTCAGGAAAGTGCGTTCTGGAGGGAGAGGCTCTGGGCCATAGGAGGCAAGTAGTTGTAGGTGCATTTGGAGGGGCTGCAGCAGGGAAGGCAGCAGGGTCACAGGAAGGGGACTGGAAGGCCACTGAGATGGACTGCACAGGGAATAGGCCAGGGAACAAAAGCATTGTGGGTAAGCAGAGTCCTCAGGGACCGACACTGCCTCTCTGCACAACTCTTGTGCACCTAGAAAGCCAGTCCCAGTGTGAACAGCCGCGAGCCTCCGGACCCGGCACCTGATGTGTACAGGACACCCCAGCGCCTCCCAGCAGCCAAAGTCAGGTCACTTAGGAGGACCCTTGACAGGTCTGCCCCTAACAACATAAGCAGAAACACACAGGAGAAAGATGTTGGAATTTTTGTGGAATTTATTAGGTATGCCAAAGAAAATCTCACAAATGTCTGTGAAGGTAAACATCTTACAAGACTAAGAAATTGAGAAGCGTTATTAGAAGAACATCTGTCTGAGGCAGAGGTCAGTCCCAGGGAGGTCTCAGGAGAAGTCGAAGGACCAGCAGGGACCAAAAGGCAGCAGAGGCAGCCCGTTGTCCTCCAGGCCCCTGACCACTGTTGGGCAGACCGGCAGCCAGCAGCTCCAGGACGTCAGGGGAAGGGTTGGATCCTCAGAAGTCTCTGGTTCCAGGTGTCTGTTGCAGCTGCCAGGGGACAGGCCAAGAGAGTCTTCAGGGCAGTCGTGGTCCGGGATCCGGCGGCGGCCTCCACCACTGGGGGCATCTCTGACTCCTCCATCTCGGGTGTGAGGTCTGGGGTCTCGGCAGGGGCCTCCATAGCTGGGGGCATCTCTGACTCCTCCATCTCTGGTGTGAGGTCCGGATCAGGCCGCCCAGCGTCCTGCCTGCAGGTGCTCTCTCCCCTGGGTCCGTGTCGCGGGCAGAACGGCTGCAGGAGCCCGCAGGGACTTGAATGCACTTCCTGGTCCACTCCCTGGTCGCCCCAGGTGAGGTGGTCCAGTTCAGGGTAGAGAGGGAGTGGCCAGGGCTTGCCTTCCTCCTACTCCAGGCTCCAGACCAGAAACGGTTCTTGATGCAGCGACTCGTCCAGGGAATCCCAGGCCTGGCGCACACAGAGGGGAAGGCTCTGCCCCTGGGACCCGGCCATGACAGCAGGGAGGTTTCCAGCTGACCCTTCCTGGAACACCTCTGTCCTGGGTTCTTATATCCTCCTGCCAGAGGGGATTAAGCCTGGGTGGGGGCCGCTTAAGGTGGTGCAAATGCCTTCAGAAGACATGACCTAAGGAGATTAAGGGAAATCCAATCATCCTGGATGGAGTTATCCCAATTGGATTTGACTTTGTTTGTTGACAGGATGAAAGATTGTTTCTATGTTTTAAAAGAATCCCCCGTTGGAGGGGATGGGTCCAGATGTGCGTTTGGGAAGGTTATCTTCTGTCAAAGAAACATGCTTTGTGCCTGACACTTCCAGGTGGCCTTGTGTTCATGGCCCCTCACAGCCCTTCTGCTTGGCACCTGCCACGGGCATTCAGCCCGGTGGCCAGAGGCAGGGGAGGCCTTCTTCACAGGGAGCCGCCCTGCTGCTCAGGGACAGGGGGCAGGCTCACAGGCTGCTTTTCCGCCTTCTGGTTTCTATGTGCAGTGTCTTCGGGATTTCAGTCGGCATGTGTGCCGGGGAGGGATTCCAGTCCTGGGGTCCAGATGCCAACTGTTTGGGCACAAGTGTGGTCCATCATTGGCACACAGGTGACACTCAGCTCGTTACCTCGTCTCTGCTGTCCCTCTATTTTGACCCGAGGGTTAGAGCTGAAACACAACATCTGATGAGGTAGCTTTTGTGATGACATTGGAACACAAAGGCCAAGTAATCAGATATTTCCTTAGGGAATGTAAATTGTAATTACAAACATGATTCTATTGATTATCATCTTCATTTCAAAGGTAGTCCTATGATCATGGATAGAAAGGTAAGATCAATGAGTAACAAAGGCAGACTTTTCTCTTGTGTGTGTTTCCACTTCGTGAATTGACTCCCTTCCTGAGTGAAAGCCATAGTGCAGTTCTGCTTTCTGACATGCTCTTCACACACCCAGACAGTCTGTGGGCACCGTGCCAGGGCCGTGCAGTCCGGTTTCAGTGGTCAAACAGGAATCTTCAGTGTAAGAAAGTCCAGTAATTCCAAGAGTTTGCAAGCATGATTTCCTGTGTGTGTGCGTGTGTGTGTGTGTGAGAGGGGAAGAGAGGGAGGCGGGGAAGGACAGGAACAGACACGAGAGAGCAGCACGGAGGCATCGCCTGTCACGTGCCCAGTGGGACTGCAGCCTAGACAAGTGCCATGACTGGAACCGAACCAGCGACCTTCCCTCTGCGGGACAACGTCCAACCCACTGAGCCACACTGGTCAGGGCAGCAAGCATGCTTCCCTCCCCTCCATGACCAAGGTGCTGTGATGGGCGCTCCCCGTGCAGAGCAGCCCTGGCGCCTGCTTGGCAGAGCTCACGCTTTCTGGGGAGAGTGACTCACTGTGAGGACACTGCCCACTCTTGTCCCCTGTGGTGGTTGGTTGAACGCCCGGAAACAACACTTTCAATGTTTGGGACGTCTGGTGTCCAAACCAGTCTTTTTTTGTGAGTTTAGGGGAAAAGATAATGGTAGGAGTAAAGATGACAATACAAAACAGAAAATAGAGAAAGCAATATCTGAACAAAACCTAAAAAATAATAATAAAAGGAGATGAAAGTTTCGGATGACACAAGAGGCAGAGGGTTGGAAGCTCCGATCAAGGAAGCCCGCGGTGGAGAGTCGAAGGGGCTCACACAAGCAACGTGCAACCTTTCCCTCTGACTCGGGGCATGTGATGAGGACATTCACGCCAGAAGGCCCTGCTGGGTAGGTTGGGTTGTGGGCCAGACATGGGTGCAACAGCTGGGCTTTCTTTGGAGGCTTAACACTGTGGTGTGGGACCATTGTGGTGTGAAGTTGAGGCCACATGGCCACTGTGGCAGATGCCACTGGAGAGAAGGCCCTAGAGTGAGAACCAGCAGCGTAGTCAGACCGCAGGTGGTCAGTCTCTGTCACCCACACAATGGGTGACATTGTTCTATTGGTAGGGATAGCGGTAGCAGGACAGAATGTGGATTTGTTAGCAGAGGGAACAAGAACATGTGTAGGCAGAGATGGGCTTTCCTGGGTGAGAAAGTCGGGCAGTCTGGGGGGTAGAGAGAGAATCACTGATGTGACAGAGAAGCCTGGATCAGTGGCCTCCCTTGTGCTTCAGGACCGGGGACAGAACCCCCAGCCTCGCTATGTGCCCCGACCAGGGATCCAGCCTGCAAGCCTTAGCTGCATGGCATGGAGTTGACTGAAATAACAAGACAGACAGTCATCCTTGTGGTGCAGCAGGCGGACGCAAACAATGCTTTTGCCGTTTTCCAAGAAAAGGCCACTGCTGATGTCTCGCATCATCAGGTCACTGCAGATGGCACAGAGGACCCTGCCACAGGGAAAAATGTAGAGGTGGAGGGGTCCCTTAGGAGATAAAGAGATAGGAGCGAGGGTTTGGGAACATGTTGCAGGGAGAAGAGCATGAGCTTTCAAGGAACTCAGAGCTAGTTGCACAGAAAAATCTTGTCCCCCAATCTGTCTAGAAGGAAGTCCTGGTGAACTGCTTTGAGTTTCCACTGAGCCTGGTTTGAGCCTGGGAAACGGCGTGCGTTGAAGACACTGATGTGGTCCATGGGATCATTGCACTTTGTCTTCTTAACGAGGACAATGAGGCTGGCGTGATCTACCAACTTCTGAAAGACAGAGGCAGGAAACATTCCAACCGAGACACCATGCCAGGGGCCAGGGCTTCAATGCCAGGCCTGCTAGTCCCGGTGGCAGGTGTCACCGTGTGTGGGGCACCATTGTACCCGGAATCACCCCCTTCCCAAAGTGGATCCCCTTGAACCAAAGGCAGCTCTTCCTTGGACTTCCTGTAAGATCAGGTGACAGTGAACAAGGAGCTGAAATGTGTACTCCCTGGTGGAGAGGCCTGTCCAGGGAGCGCTGGTGGACATGGCAGAGCACCCTGAAGATGCTTGGAGGGCCCTCAGGTAGCGCTGGGGAAAGCTTATCACAGGCCTGCGGGGAGACGCTCTCTCTCAGTTGTGTTTTTCTAATCCACCCTCTCCCCCTGCTGCCCTACCTGCCAGCTCCAAGGCTGACTGGCCGGCCTGCAGGGGCCAGTGTTCTGCTGAATGACTGGGTTGCATCACTAACTGCCCTGCCTGAAGGCCATCTCTGGTTTCTCCTGCTGCCCAAACGCAGCTGACACCCACATCCAGCTGCACAGCAGCTCAAACTCACGCCCTTCCCGAGACACGTCCATTCCCTTCCCTCCCCACCTCACACACTCACACTGACACAAAAACTCATTGGCATTTATGCACACTTTTATTGAAAAGGTGACAACATTGGTATAAAGGACAACAGACCCACAACTTCTTCCATTATTGTGGAGCAAATATAGAGGCTTTACTCAACCACACTGTCTGTTGAGGAAGACCCAGTGGGAACCGGGAGAGGTTCTCCTGGAGAACCTTTGTGAAGAAGGTGCAGTGAAGATCCCCAAGCTGAATTCTCTCAGTTTCTGAGTGTCAGATGGCCGATGGCCTCTTGTGCCCCCAACAGGGAGGTCAGACAGGAGTCTGCCCACTCCAAGCAGATGCAGAGGTCTCAGCCACCTCTCCTTGTGACTGGAACTGGAGAACCAGGTGCCCCAAAGCGTCCCTGCCCTGAGAACTCTGGGTCCAGCTGTGTGTGGCCCAGGTGCACAGAGGTTGCCCTGGAGGGGGACTGACTGGTTTCTCTGCTTGGACAACCCTCCAGGTGGTGACTTGGGAATCTTACTCGCCCAGCGCCCCCTCCCAGGGCTCATCCAGAGTGGACTGTAACTCACTCCCCAGGTTATGGAGAGGCAGCATCTTGGACTGGGCAGCGGGTTGGAACAGGGGTTGTCAGTCACCAGGCCAGGTCCGGAATCCCAGCCTCAGGGCACACATTCCAGGCTCAGAGACTGCGGTTCTCTCATCCAGGCTCCCCCCCTTCCACTGCACCGCCTGGGTGCTGGCACTGTCCAGCCCCTCAGGGCAGCCTTCTGTAGCTGCCAGGGAGAGTGTGACCTGGGCTGCTTCTGGGGAACCAGTCAAATGGCACGGAGGCAAGGTCTTCCCCTTGGCCCCCTTGGCCTTGATCAGCACCCCTTTTTCATCTCCTAATGGACCCCTCAAACGTTCAAGGAACATTTACTTACGCGTGCTCTCTGCTCTCAGCTTCTGGGGAGCCACACTCTGAGAACCCCGTGTCCCCTGGCCGTGATCCTCCCCACCCCCTGAATGACACCCAGGACTTCCCTGAGGGTCTTCCAGTCCACCCCCAGTCCTGGCCCCTCCCCGTCCAGGACCCCCGCTGCCTCCTGCAATCCTGATACCCCTGGTGAGTTATCAGTTGCCCAGGGGAGGAGAGGAAAAGGGTTCAATGGGTTCATCCCCCTACACTAGTCAAGAAGGGAACACAGACAAGGAGAAGTAGATGCCAAAGCCCAGTTTCCTGGCATTTTATTGATTCTGTTGACACAGGGAAGTTATGCGTGAAAACCCACAGAAAACATAAACCTTCCTCAGAAGAGAAAGGAGCGACCAGGGCCGCTCCGTAGGGCGGTGCAAGGACCCCTCAGTGGGCTGTGTGGGCTCCTTGCGCGATGTGCGTGCTCTGCTCCTCCGTGGAGCCTGCTGGGTGGCCTTCTGTCGGGGTTCATCCCGGGTTAAGCCTGGGTTTTCAGCCGCTTGTGGGGTGGGCTTGGGATCTCCCAGAGCAAGTGGGGCACCAGGAGCTTCTGTGTGTCTCTCATTTCTGGCGCTGGCATCTCCTTGAGTTGGCTGCGGGTCGAGGTCTCGCGGGTCTCCACAAGGTTTCTTGCCCCTTTCGGGCCCGGGAACACCCAGGGACCAGGCGCCAGCGCAGCGGAGTAGCTCCTGGGCACCGCGGCTGCGTTCTCCGATCGCGGGACTGGGTGCGCAGGAGGGGCGGCAGAGCGCGGGGAAGTTGTCCATGGCCCAGGCCCAGGCCTCCTCTTGGTTCAGGCCCGGAGGCATGGTGGGCTCCGGACCCTGGCACATGCACCGCAGGTCCTCCGAGGTGGGTGGACCGGCTTCCCTTGCTTCGGGATGGGGTGCGCAGGAGGGGCGGCAGAGCGCGGGGAAGTTGTCCATGGCCCAGGCCCAGGCCTCCTCTTGGTTCAGGCCCGGAGGCATGGTGGGCTCCGGACCCTGGCACATGCACCGCAGGTCCTCCGAGGTGGGTGGACGGGCTTCCCTTGCTTCGGGATGGGGTGCGCAGGAGGGGCGGCAGAGCGCGGGGAAGTTCTCCATCGCCCAGGCCTCCTCTTGGTTCAGGCCCGGAGGCATGGTGGGCTCCGGACCCTGGCACATGCACCGCAGGTCCTCCGAGGTGGGTGGACCGGCTTCTCTTGCTTCGGGACTGGGTGCGCAGGAGGGGCGGCAGAGCGCGGGGAAGTTGTCCATGGCCCAGACCCAGGCCTCCTCTTGGTTCAGGCCCGGAGGCATGGTGGGCTCCGAACCCTGGCACATGCACCGCAGGTCCTCCGAGGTGGGTGGACCGGCTTCTCTTGCTTCGGGACTGGGTGCGCAGGAGGGGCGGCAGAGCGCGGGGAAGTTCTCCATCGCCCAGGCCCAAGCCTCCTCTCCGTTCAGGCCGGGAGGCATGGAGGGCTCCGGATGCCCCCACAACCACGACAAGTCGTCCCAGGCAGTTGGATGCGCTTCCATCGCTTCAGCCTGCAGAGCGGGAGGAGAAGTGCACAAGAGGCGAATGATCGCAGACAGGTACAGAGTGTGGCTTTTATACTGGCGGGCGGGACCCCAGTGGGAAAGCAGATTAGTCGGAATGTAAGACCCTCATTTGCATTGCAAATTATTTAGAGCCCGGGGCCCAGAAGGAGATTATCTCAGACTGTGGGAGGGGCCAAGGGGAGTCTGAGGGCTTGGTTCCCTGGTGGAACTGAGGGGGAGGAGGGGAGGGAGGAGCAGGTAGGTCCCTGGGGAGGAAGGTGGGGTCCGACCCTTCGCCCTCACCGCTGAAAGCCTCTCCGCCACTCCGGCACACGCAGAGGGAACCCCGCTTCTCCGTGCGTCCTCTCTGCCCCCGTGAGGACGGTCTACTTTCGGAGCCGAGAGTCCCAGAGCTCATCTGCTGGCGAGATCACAGCTCCTTACCTCCGGGGCTTCAGTGTGGTTCCCTCCCGCGCGCCGGCACCGGGAGTCGGGAACGGAGTCCCCGAGTGATCCATTCGGGTCCGTAAGGAGAGTCCCATATGGTCCTCAAAGTTGTAACTTTCTGTGTGTGTCCACCCTGGAATTTTCAGAATCAGATAAGACTTTAAATGTGCTGTGGTTTTCATACGTACTGCACAAATTCATCGAGTTCACGCCTCATTTTTCAGTTTCAAAACCCCTATTGAGTTTTAAGGAATTATGTGGGTTCTGTTATTAATGATCCTCTTTCTCTGATTTCCTTCCTCCCACTGAGTTCTGCCCATCAGGACAATGTTCTACCGCGTGCTTTTCTGTCAGTCTTGTAATACGTGACACTCCTCTATCTTCAACTCAGGAAAGTGATCAGCATACGTGCTTCCTTTAGTTTGTTCCTTTGCATTCCTTTGCAAGTGTCTAAGGTCCTGACAAGTGTATTTTAACGGTGGCTTCCCAGGCGGGCAAATTAACCTGTGACGAACCCTGCCAGGCGCATTTCACCTGCGTCCTCTCCCCGGAAACCCAGGAAAGCCAAGCAGCCCCTCCCTGCTTGGTCCTTCCCTACAGACGCGAGAGCAACACACAGAGAAATAAAAGGCCGGCATTGTTTTTGTCTTTGTGATGGAGTGAAAGACACTTTTCTGAGAACTCTGAAGACAATTGGCAGGGGGAGGGTGGTGCAGGGAGGGGACTCCGTGGAAATCCCAGGTGTTCCTGCTGGCCAGAGTCGCTCGGGCCCCAGCACTTCACATCCGCTGCCTGGGACGTGGGGCAGTGACTGTCCCAGGGCGACGGTGCTGGGAAGGGACCCGCAGTCCAGGACTGGGTGCCGCTGGCTGGCTCCTCTAGAAGAGCCGTGGCCGGGCCCAGGTTGGGTCTGCGCACACTCAGTATCCATCACCAAGAAGGGGAAGTGCCGAAACCTTGAGGATGGGCAGGAACAGGAGGGTCCCCGGGCGCTCCTACTCAGGTGTAAATGTTCACCACAGCTCCCTCTGGACTTGGTAAGGCTCTTAAGTTCAGAAAGGACTGCGGTGCCTAGAAACCTGAGTGCTTCCTGACTTGGACACTGGAAGCTCAGCAGACTTTTAACATGTTTTATGTGTACGCATTTTACACATGAACACAACATATTTTATTTATGTTACACCCATGAACATAACTGCCTTTAAGTTTTGTTGTTGTTTGGATTTTTGATGACTGACAGGGCAAAGATCTTCAACTGCAGCTCCTGGAAGAACCATTTGTTTTCATTGGTCTTGTATCTGTCTTCAGACTTGACCTTGGCCTCCCTACTGCCCTTGCATTTCACAGCAGGGTCTCTGAAGATGTCCTAGTTCAGGAAGGTTTTGTCAGAGGGGACACCCACAGAGTCGCTCGTGGGTGTAAGATGATGGTAGTGATAAACTTCCACAGAAGACTTGATCTTAGACCTCTTGGCGACTTTCTTCTTGCCCGTGGCTGCTGTCCCGTTGTGGGGACAGCAGTCGATGCGGCCCCCAGAGCACGGCTGCAGAGGAGGTCGGACAGGCCGTCACCAACGTTCCTCATGATGAGCACTGTGGGTCTGCAGTAGCGTCTCGCCAGGGCCAGCGCCGCATCCCGGGTCCTAGACTTGCCCATTTCCACAGCAGCCACTGGGGCCTAGAGCGGTCCCTTACGTTCTGAATGACTAGTAGTCCTGCCTCTTGGGTACTTTTGGTACAGTTTTATTTTATTTTAAGTTACTGTGAAAATATCAGCATCCCCACAGATCAGAAGCAGCTTCATGGACCCCGTGGATCCGTCACCAGGCTTCACAGTGTTCGCATTTGCCCACCTTGACTCCCCACCCTCGTGGCGGTTCTGTGTTTCTGTTTTCTCCGGACTGTGGTCACGTCCACCACGTGCGTGGGGTGGGTCTCTGTGTCAGTGCTGGGGACTGTCCCCAGAGGACCCGCCTCTTTTACAATCACGATGTCTTTTATACTTTCTTGTTTTAGCAATAATTTTTCACAAGATTTTCTTTTATGTTTTTAGAGAGAAAGGAAGGGAGGGAGAGAGAGAGAGGGAGAGAAACATGGATGGTTGCCTCTCACGGGCCCCTAACCAGGAACCTGGATGGAACCAGGCCTGAGTCCTGACTGGTGAACTCACCCGAGACCTTTCTGTTCCCAAGGTGATGCCCAGCCCACGGAGCCTAATGGTCAAGGGTTTAACGACAATTTATCGTTACCTAGTCAGCAGTCGGTGTTCAAACTGTCCCGCCTTTGAAATGCCTCTTTAGTTGACGTCTTTACACCAGACTTGAAAGAAGACACACAGATTGCACAGGCTTCCTTGTCTCACAGAAATATTTCTGATTTGTAGTTATTTGTCATCTGTTGGGAACTGCCCTTCCTGGTTTCAGAAGCTGTAACCCCACATGGCCAGGGCTGAGTGAGAGACCTTGGGACCTTAAGGCTCTGAGGAGACAAAGCTTATCTCCCTGCGAAGAGTGCCAGTCTGACCACTTCACTCACCCTTCTGGCCCCCCAGTGCTTGATCGGTTTGCCAATGACAGGTACGATTCCTCAAGGGAGGCATGACCCAAGACAGGCATGATCACACGGAGGCCCTGAGGGAAGGACTTGGGGGGCTATAGAAAAAGGGGGTGAGGGACTCTCGCCCTTCAGTTTTGACATAGCCTGAGTCCTCATTCTGTCTGAGAGAAGTTTCCTCTTCTCTTAGCAGACTTATTTCCCCTGCTTGACCTAAGCCTCAAACAATGCTGCAGGTGGGTGCGGCCCTGTGCTGGAAAGGGCGGCTTCCCCGGGGCAATCGGGCGTAAGGGAGAAAGCACAAAATCCTGTGAAAACTGCTTTGCTGGTTCCCTCAATTGAAGTCTGAAGGGTCCAAGCCTGAAATGACTTTGTTTCCCCAAAGTTTTATGGCCCTTTAGTTATGTGACCCTGACTCAAAATCGATCCTCAGTGCTCTTTGTATTTTATCTATTGTTTGATCATTACTGTAGGACAATGATTGATGAGCTTAATCTGAGAATGTGGGTCTTTGGAACCACTGGTTGCTGACTGATCGAAATAATGTTCTGAGGTTCTGTGGGCTTTGACACATTTGCAATTATTTTGCCAGGGTCGTGTGAGAGACCAGCAAGCAGCAAGCTTTGTGGGATCTATAGCGGTCCTCACTGAAAACAAGGGGGGAAATGTAGGAGACCATTCTGCGTGGTGTGGGCGCAGCTCCCACTGGGAAGTGCACAGGACCCACGCCCACGGATAGGTTCTCCCGTGGGGAATCAGGCCTGCACTGTATCTAGACTGCTTTGAGACTTGCTTTGGCTAAAACTCCCTCACCCTGAATTGAGGCAGCAAACATTTACTGCAAAGTGACTTCCTACAGTCCACGCTAAACCTTCCAAGGATGAGTGTAACCAGTTGAACCACTTTTCCCTTTTCCTTTGCAAATATCCTTCTTCTGACATGTGATTAGGCAGCAATGGTTTCTGTGTTTTCTGTTAGAGGTAATCACTTAAAGCAAACCTGTGCATAGTAAATGAGGACCTTCATGTTATGTGCTCAGAAAAAGAAATAAAGGCCTGTCATGGCACAGGCTGCGGCTTTTTCCCCCCTTGAGAGAAAAGCCATGTTGCCCCTCTTACTGAACAGGACTCAGTGGTCGTCCATGTGAATTTCCCCTGCCTCATCCATAATGTGGTGGACCCCACGAGCCGGGGTCCACATCGATCATCCCCTCTTCTCCTTGCCTTTTATTGTTTAAAAATGTAGGAAATTTGTCCCGAAGAATTGTCCACTTCCTGAATTTGGCCGACTGCACCCGAGGTATGTTTAATGTTCTTTTATTCCACATAGTCCTCGGGAACCGAAGATCCTCACATTTATTCCATTTAGTTTGAAGTTTATGGGCAAACACACTTCACGAGTGATGTTGTGTCTTCCTATTCATCAGGAGGCACAGCTTACTTGACAGTGAGGTTAGAACTGTAACTGGATTTTGGTGACGTGGGCTGGATCCCTCTGGTACAAGCGTCCCAGATAATGTCCCCGTCGATGGCTTAACATCTGTTAGTGATCATTCCCTAGATTAATTATATTAATTAATTCCACCCTTATATTAGTTAAGGGTGGAAATGAGGAGTATTTCACCCTATCATTCATCTTCATTTATTACTTGCGTGTCTGCTATAAAAATGTTCTTTCTCTGCGAACCAGACAATCACGGTTCGATTCCCAGTCAGGGCACATGCCTAGGTTGCAGACCAGTTTCCTGCAGGCTAGTTCCCAGCAGGGGATGCACGAAAGGCAACCATACATTGATGTTTCTCTCCCTCTTCCCTTCCCCTCTAAAGACAAATAAATAAAATATAAAAAAAATGTTCTTTATCTCACTAATTGATTGCTTTTTATTTTTCATTTCAAAATATATTCATTTTCATTTTGAAATTGTACATGTGTAAGGTGTGCAACAGGATGTGGGTTTCTGTCCATCCCAGTGGACATTCAACATTTTTATGTGACTGTGGTGTAGGTGCACAGCACAGCGCTTGGACTTCTCTACAGTTTACGAAGCGAGAGTAACCCCAAAGTGAAGTAGCCCCTGGCACCTTCCACAGTTTGTACAATATGATTGGCTGCATTCCCTGTGTGGACTTTTCATCCGGTGACTGTTTCGTAACCACGAATTTGTACTTCTGGATATTTTCACCTGTTTCACCCTCCCCTCAAAGCCCCTCCCCTCTGGCTCCCACTGGTTTGTTCTCTGTATCTGTGAGTCTCTTTGTGTTTTGTTTGTTTATTTTGTTGTTTATTTTCCACATCTAAGTGACATCATATGGTATTTGTCTTTTGCTCACTTATTTCATTTATTTCAGTCTCGGCCCGTCCATGTTCTCACAAATGGTAAGATTTTATTCTGCTCTATGGTCAAGTAATATTCCTTTATACATCAGTACCACAACTTCCTTATCTAATCATCTAGTGATAGGCACGTGAGTAGCTTCCATACCTCAGCTATCCCAAATGGGCTGCAATGAACTCCAGAGTGCTGAAATCTTTTCGAATTTCAATAATTTTTTTTTAGAATACAATGCAATTCATACAGCAATGGCTGCATAAATAATAATTTCAATTTCGCTTTGTCAATCTGCAGAAGAAAAGATAAGCCCCAGCCACATCCAACGGTAGCTAACGAGGGTGGATCGTTTCAGGGTGGTGACAAAGGGAACACTGGGTTTTAGTGCATTTGAGTAGTTTGACTCTTATCAGCTCAGATCCCCTGCCCCGCCCTGCCCCGCCCTGCCCCGCCCCTTCAGGAACCCAGTCTCCCCCACCCCTCCTCGGAGAATTAACTCTCTGACAACCTCCAGCTCCCAGTCCCTGGAGAGCCTGCCTCAGCTGCTGGTTCTGGGACACTGGTGTTCCCAGGCAGCCACCAGCAGGTGACCCAGCCAGGCCTGGAACCATTGCCTCTAGTGAGTAACCTTTGCTTCAGCCTCCGCCCCTGGGCCTGGCAGGGAAGGTGTTGGGTCTGCACTGCGGTCTGCCAGGGGTTCTCATCCCAGTCTCCTTTCCTGTTTCCTCCATAGGTATTGAGCTTCACTGGTAGAAACAATGGTGGGCCTGATTCCATCCCCGCCTCCCCCGGAACCAGGCAGTGTGTACGTGCATTGTACTTGCTGTTTAATTTGATAGTCAGCTTTTGTTAACTTAGGTGGGTGAGGGCCCATCAACCTCACTTGTCCCCTATTTTCGGGGTGGTCCTGGTCTTGCACAGTTTCCTGGATTTCTGATACAATAACCGACTGCCCAGGGGCAGCTTCCACTTTTCTGGCCCCTGACCTGCAATTAGTCCCTTTTCCCAGGAGATTTAGTTCCATTAATTGGGGAAGGGTTGTAGAAACCACATGATTTTTTCGTTGATGTGCTCAAAAGGATTTCGTTGACAATTGCACCCGGTCCTCTGAAGCAGACTGAGCTAAGACAAACATTTTTGAGAAAAAACCCTGAGTCAGGAATTTTAACAACCTCCCAATGTCCCTGTAACAGAGAGTTTTGAGCACAGAAGGACTCAGGAGACAGACAACAAGGACATGATCCCAGAGCTTCAGGTAAGAACCGCCCTTCGGAATGAGCCTGGGTGTGAGGACTTGGTGCTCGATGTTCTCTTAGGGGAAATTCACCTCCGAATTTTAACCTGGAAGGTCACTGGAATGAGTGTTTACAAAAGAACCACAACTACCTGAGTTTTGAGGATTTGGGTCCATATATTGAGATTTTAGTACAATTTAAATATGTGTGAACTTATCCTGAAAACAACCAACGAAATCTCAGATATGAGAACAATGATGCAGAACTAAAGTTAAACAATAGAACCTCACTTGCCAAAGGTACTGTGTAAGTTATATGCCCTGGAAATAATAACATAATACACTATTGAAAATAGGGTTAGAAAGATAGTGTCTAGAAAGAAATATTTCCACATCTTGAAGGTATCATAGGTGGGAAAACTGTTAGATGACAATGGAGGGAAGATAAGTCCAGAGTCTCAGACTCACAGTAAGTCACAGCTGTGGACACAGCACATGCAGCTGTGTAATCAAAGTGGTGATGAGGCAGCAAATCCGAAGGAAACTTTCAAGGGACCTGAGGAGGTAATTCACAGAAGAATAGCACCCCACAGGTGAACTCTGCTTTTCAAAAATTCACTTTACACCCCTAGCTTTTCTGAAAGCTCTGCATAGGTACCTGTTTTCACTATTGGAGAGAAACCTGAAAAGGATTTTTGCTGTAATGAAAACAGGTGAGAAGGACAAGCAGAATTCGGCGTCTCTTTGTCCAGCTGTTAGGGAGGCGGCAGGCACCCGCAGCAGCGAGAGTGGCCGGGCTGGCTCCTTCCCCAGGGACCACACAGCAGCATCTCTGGGCATCACAGGAGGGGCAGGAGAGCTGACCAGCTGCAGGGAGAAAACCAGAAAGACACGGCTTCCATCCCTGAGTTTCGTAAACACAGATCACCTTCCAGGTGCCCGTCTCTCTGATCATCTAAGGGGAAAGCCAGGTGCCCTGGGTCGTAGGGAGCCTCTGCTCCGGGCTCACCCAGGCGCTTTTCAGGTGCCTGCTGCCACCAAGCCAGAGCACCAAACCCTTCTTCTGAAGGACTCAGTCTCTGCCAAAACCAGCCCCGTTGCACCTTCACCCACCCCCTCATCTACAGCCAATGCCAATTCTTTCAACACAACTTATGTCTTTCCTCCCCAAACTGTTTCCACAGAAGAGCCCATGGACTCCAGGACGCGGACTTGCATTTTGCAGGTAGACCTGGGTCATCCCCAGGACCTGGGCCTTTTCAGACTCGCATCTGGCTTCCCTGAGCCCTTTCTTTTATGGTACTTTTGTCTGTGGAAGTTCTTTGGCAAATGATGTCATGCTGCTTTTACTACGTAACAGTGTCATTTTAGGTTTCATGTATTCTTTGGTATCATTAGGTAGGGTATTTGGAGTCTGGGACTGCTCATAATTTTTCATCCAGTCCTGGCTGGTGTGGCTCAGTGGGTTGAGTGCCAGCCTGTGAACCAAAGGGTCTCAGGCTGGATTCCCAGTCAGAGCCGAGGCTGGAGTTGTGAGCAAGCTTCCCCAGCAGGGGGCGCACAGGAGGCTGCCACACACTGATGTTACTCTTTCTCCCTTCCCCCTCTCTAAGACGAAATAATATCTTCAGAATTTCTTCCTGTACATTCAGGTTAATTCCTTTGCTCTCTGCCGCTTCAGTTGAAGAGAGCCGCACAGGAGCACTGTGCTTGCAGGCAGCTAGGAAACCTGTATGGAACACCTGCGGGCTGAAGACCGTGTGAAGAGCGGCCCAAAAGCATCCCAGGTGAGTAAGTGTTGAAACCACGAAGCTGTCAAAAGGGGAAGGTGAGAAAGGCCAATGATTCAAAGACTCGGCGAGGACTTGGGAACAGACCTTCTGTCGGCCTGGGGTTGGCGTGAATGCAGAACAGCAGTGGGGGCGTATGCAGGGGGGCTTTGTCCCCCTCCCCCTGGCCCCCCACCCCGCACCCCGGGACTGTGTCACAGAACAAACACCCCTTTCAGGCCCAGGGAGTGGACATGTGATGACGTACATCGGGCCACAGCGCGACACACAGGGGCTGGGAGCCCCCGCGATGTCCACCAGCAGGTGAGTGTGGACGTGAGACGCGGTGGGTTCTCACTACGAAGCATGTGCAGCAGCCGCAGGAGGCAGACACGCGCAGTGTAGAAACGCTGACTCTAAAGTCACAGTGACGCGTGAAGAATGAAAACAGAAGTAGGCATCTGGGAATACCATTTATATCCATCAAAATCACAGTCACATTAAAATCCTACTCATTTACATGGATGCATATGTAATTTTTAAAGTATTGAAAAATTAGAATGAGGCCAGAGAAGAAGTGGTTGGAGATAAGTGAATATAACAGAATGGAATGAAATCAATAAAACTGCATGTTTTTCCAAGAATGAAGTATGATAATTGCTAAGAATTTGGCATCTGTCATGTAAACAATAATAAAAAGGTGAGTTTTCAAAATATCATCCAATAACTACTTCTAATGTGTTTATTCTTCCATATAAATCTTTAAATCACTTATTCACATAAAATTAAATATTTTCTTTCAAATCTTCCATTAATAAGCACATTAAACATTCAGTTCACTGGAACTTGACTTTGGAATAAAGAGGGGGGAGGGAGTCACCCCTGTTCATCTCTAGTGGTAGCCAGTTGGTGTTGGACATATTTAGAGAAGAATTATCACTATTGTCTACTAAATTCCAATGTGCTCTTAAAGTGATTTCAACAGATGTCACATTAAATTTAATTTAGAATCATTAACACAAAGTAACCACAGTATGCCACATATTTGGAAACAAAACAGCAATAAACATCTAAATACCCATGAGTCACAGAAAAAATCAGAGTGGAAAGTACTAAATATTTTAATTGATTTTTAATGAATATTCAATATCAACCTTGAAGGATACCCCTAAAATCATGTGGAGAGATAAATATTCACCTTTAAAAAACTATATTTAGAGCCCTGGCTGGTGTAGCTCAGAAGATTGAGTGCGGGCCTGCAAACCAAACTATTGCGGTTGCATTCCCAGTCAGGGCACATACCTGGGTTGTAGGCCAGTTCTCAGCAGGGGACACATAAGAAGCAACCATACATTGATATTTCTCTCTCTCTCTTCTTCCTTTCCCGTCTAGGGATAAATAAATAAAATCTTTAAAATTTTTTTTAATTATTAAAAAAACTCAACTATATTTAGAAAATGAATACCAATACTATTAATTAAGGATCTACTTCAAGAAATTAGAAAACTAATGGAAATTAAGTCCAAGGAAATTACAAGAAAATAATTATAAGGATAAACATTAATGATGTAGATATTAAACAGAGATTACATATGACTAACAAGACCAAAACAGATAGCCCCTAATAAGCTAAACTACTAAGAGATAGAAATGAAGAGGAGAAATAGAAATAATGATACAAATTAATAGTATCATAAGACTGGGAATAAAAAAGAACATCACCCCACAATCTGTAAACAATAAAGAGATAATCGTGATAGTATAAGTAACTTTATATCAACAAATTTGAAGGTTTAGATAAAAGGCATATTCCTTGAAAATGATGATTTTCCACAGAGCCACTGGTCTGGATTCCAGTAGATACTGTAAATCCTACAGAAATTTGGGGCACACCACTTTGCTACCATTTTTAGGGTACCAGTGGCCCAGGGCACACCAACTGAAGGAAATTTCATTGTGTCTTGAACTCCTTACCACAGATAAGCATAAAACTTGGGGCCTCTTTCAGTTTTTATTCCTAATTTTTTTCATTGATTCTGGAGAAAGGGGGATAGAGGGAGGAAGAGAAGGAGAGAAACGTCTACGTGAGAGAGAAACACGGCTCAGTTGTCTGCTGCCCAGTTCCTGACAGGGGTCCGAACCCAGAGCCAGGCATGTGCCCTGCCAGGGAATGGAACCAGCGAACCTTCTGTTTGAGATCAATGTCTGACCCACTGAGCCACATGGACCAGGGCCAATTTCAGATCTGAAGACAGTGTGGATGCTGTTGACAACAGCACTCCACCATTTAGTCAGGGACGCCCTGGGTGTTCAGTGGGGCCCAGAGGGGGAAAGGGACCTTGTCCACAGCAGGACAAAGCTGCTGAAGAAGCTAACGTGCACTTCGGGCCACACGACCCAATGTCACCAACACACGGCCTGGGAACCTGACCATGGAGCTGGAAATGCCCCTGACTATCCAGCTGGTCACACTCACTGAGCCACACACTCGGGCGGGCGCTGCAGCTTCCGAGGCATGGTGCAGTCAGAAAGGAGCCCAGGAGTGTCCAGGACTCATCAGGACACCAAGCAGGACACCCAGAGCCCAATGCCATCCTCCTGTGTTGCAGGAATTCAGGTCACAGCTGTGCCTGTTTGCTGGGGACAGGTGATGAAGGAGGCCTGCATTTGGACCTGTTCAGGGATGAGCTGCTCCAGTACTCAACTGTTACCAGTTTATGGGTCAGGACAGGACGGAACAAGGACAGTGGTGAGGAGAAACCTGCTGACTGGGCAGAGCTGATAGAAGTGTACTTGATCCTGAGTTTTTTGAAAGGTGAGTGACCTGAAGGTCTTAAGAACATATACATTGTATAAATACCATATCGTGTTTCCAGGCAGCGGGAGTGGTTTGCCCAGTGGGCCAACTTGCTGAAAGGAGGAAGACTGGAAACCGCTTCAGCTACATCCCAGGTCTGGCTTGCTGTTTCCTTTCTTGTTTGTTTGAAGAAGTCGTTGTTGCCCTTTAGGTATCCTTTGACCCGATATTGTCCTGATCTCCTTGAATACTGGAAGATTATGGGGACCCATCGGTAGTGTCATGTGCCCTGGATTTCTCATGTTCCTTGAAGGTTTACATTTCTGTCTTTGCGTTGGAAACAGCAGTCACCTCCTGCAGCGCCCGCTGACTCGGGCAGAGAAAGGCAAGAGCACTCAGGTCATTTCTCTCAGACCTGGGTGTACACCTGCTCCCGGCTTCCTGCGCCCTCTTGTGGCGGAACTCGGGAGCTTGCCTGCCTTCTCTCCTCTTGCAATGAACCAACCAGGCCTAGTGCTGACAGCCTCTTTAGTTTTCCCAAAGGTGGCGCTCAAGCTCAAGTTCGCGGTTTTCCTCTAGCTGGCAGATCCCAGCCAGCTTTCAGATGTGCTCAGTATAAGGAGGAGCCTGGAAGTGCCTCATCGTCAGCGTCTGCACAGCTGGGGGAGCGGTGCTCACGCACATACTCCCGTGCCTCCCGCCTGCCGCACCCCACCTCCACCCCCGTGAGAAACCACAGGCAGGAAAGGTCTCTCCTGACTCTCAGCTGTGCTGCCTTCGGAGCAGGCATCATGCACGGAAATTCAAGCTGTTTCTTTCTTTCCTCAATGCATCCAAAGACACACTCTCTCTCTTTTTAATCCAATGCAAACCTAGATTTTCCCAAAGGTGTTTCTTGTCCTTTGGTGATGGTCTTAAGACGGTGGTTTTTCAGGGGCTGCAAGACCACAGCCAGGAGGGCTTGAGCTGGTTCATAGGGCACTGCAGGATCCAAAGCAGGTACACGTGCCTCTTTCCTGACAGGTGATTGAGTAGATGTGGGTGTTGGTGACGGAGAAGACAATCTCAGTGAGAGGAGCAGACGTGATGTGCAGAAGAGGGAGCCGGGAGGCGTCCCCAGGGCCTGCCAGCAGCCACCAGTGTGGAGCTGACCAGCGAGGTCCAGGCTGCAGACACAGGCCTGGACTGCATGGTAAGCAAGACCAGGGGTGACAGCCCCTGGCTAGAGCGTGTGGAGTGAGAAAGGGTGAGCAGCTCATTCCAGGGATCTCCCACTGTTCCCGAGGCTTGTTCTGATGTTTCCCAGTCTGGGGGAGCCTGCGATGTTTCTAGGACATCCCAGAGTTTTCATCTACTCCAGCGTATGCCTCAAATGGCTCCAGACTTCTCTGATGGGGTCATCCCTTGGGTTTAGCCCCAATGAAATGGGTTGATGGGATGAGAAATTGAGGGAGAGATTTTCTGTGTTTATTTCCTCCCCTCCCCCTTCACACGTACATATATTTGTTGAATTTGACTTGGATTTTTCCTCGTAAGAATGCTTAGTTATTCTAGAGACAGGAACTTAGTTATCGCAAGGTTGCCAGATGGGAGGGGAAAGGAGAGAATGGGTGAAGAGATGAGAGGATTAGGGAGTACCGATAAGTAGTGTGGAATAGCCTTGGGGACGTAAAGTACAGTAGAGGAAGTGGAGCAGCCAAAGAACTTATACCAATGACCCAAGGACATGCCTGACGGTGCAGGAATTGCCTGAGGGAGTGGGGGGTGCTGGGTGCAGGGGAGCAAAGTGAGAGAATTCAGGACAAGTGTAATAGTATAATCAAAAAAATATCATTTTATGAAGTATGTTTATTTAGTGTAGGAGAACATGAAGGCAAATCATGCTTGGAAGTTCAGTAACAGCATCGCAAAGGCTCAACATTGTGTGTAGAATCGAACTTCAGGAGTGCCAGAGACAGGATAGAATGTTCACAGTCTGGTCTCCTGACTTTCAGAAGTCAAGTAACTGATTCTTAAAGGAGTTCAGTTTGAAAACATTTTTATATGATGTCCCAGGGTTTTTCGTTGTACTCAGTGGGAGAAATAGGAATAAGTACACCACTTCCATCTTCCTGGAAGTGGAAGTCTTGCATTTATTTGCTTTAAAAAATGTATAAAATTATTACGTATTTTGAGTTCTGAGTCTGGGTCCCCTCTTAAATTTTGTCACCTCGGGCAAGAAGCCCCTTCACTTCATCCTAGTTCTGAACTTGTTCGGAAATCATCTTAGTCTGGAGTAATCTTAAAAATCAATCCAAAATAAGGCAAGAAAGGACAGAAGTAACGCAATAGTAAGACTAATAGAAAACAAATATTAACATCATCAATTTAACCCCAAATGCATTAGAATGACAGTAAAGACAGCAGACTGGGGAGTTCTCATAATAAGAGCTCAAAGAAAAGAAGACTCTCCACAGAGATACCAAAGAGAAGTCCGCGAGTTGCCTGTTTGCGATAAAACAAAATGAAATAAGATAGAAGCACCAGCTGTGCTAGGATCTAAAGGGCCCTTTGACAGTAACAACATTCTGGGGTCTCTCCAATGTGTAGCAGAATAGTAACCTTTTCCACAACTGGATGTCAATACAAATTGTTGTGGTGCCAAGATGGAACCAGAGCTGAACTTGAACTCTCAGCCTCTTGAGAGAACAATGCTGAAAAGGACACTCTGGGCCTGGCGTCTCCCGCTTAGCTTGCTGTCTTCGGGGACTTTTGCTCCCTGGCCACTGTCCTGCCTTCTTCCCCAGATCCACAAGATGACCGAGTAACCCCCTGACTTGGAGTTTCTGAGCCAGTGTTTGCTAACTGCCACACGAGTCCCCATCCAAGCTGGAGGCAACCAAGTCATTGAGTACCTACTCCCAGCCTGAGTCTGGCACACTGCCTGCAGGACGGAAAGGGGGAACTAGTAGCCCTAATCATTTGGTCGGTTTCCTATTTGCTGCATATTTAAGATATTGCTTGCCCCTACAAAAAATCTGGACTTGTCAAATCTTTTTTCAGTTTGCTGTCTCTGGACTCATTGGGGACATCCTCCATTTTCAGTTCCTTTGGGCAGTCACAAAGAAGATCTCAATTTTAATCTATAAATGGTTTTTTAAAAAATTCCAAATGGTAGCAATATAAATGTTACTCTGGGGCGTTACTCTGAAAGCTTACTCCAGGCCGGGGACCAATCCAAGTGCTGCCCACGTGTTACCTCCTTCGCTTCCCACAGCCACGCTGCTGGAAAGGTGGGGGTGCAGCTCAGTGAAGGGAAAGCATTTGCCCAAAGTCACCTAGCTACACAGTTCAACAAGACTTCGACCCCAGCTACCTTGCAAACCAAACTCAACCACCACACCGTCTCCTTCCCAATGCTGCCTTGAAAAATGTAAAAGGATCCCACTAAGGTAGCCAGAGCTCCTGGGCAATCCTCCTTAAGTTTGAAGAATCATATTGACCCAAGAGAACATCCATAAACCTGGTTATTTTTAACAGATACAAAATCTGTGCCACAGAAGAACCACATTTCACTCATAAATGGGATGTAAAACTGAAAGCAACAAATGAACAAACAAGAAAAGCAAACAAAAAATAGACACAGGAAATAGAACGGCAGAGACCAGAGGGAAGGGTATGTGGGGGGGGGTAGTAAAGGGTAAAGGGGGTCAAGTACATGGTGATGGAAGAAGCTCTGACTCTGGGTGGTGGGCACACAGTGAACATACAGATAATGTATCACAGAACTGTACACTTGAGACCTATGTAACCTCATCAAACAATGTCACCCTAATAAATTTAATTTTTAAATAACTTGCACCACAGGGAACTTTGTTTTAACACTAACTTCATTTTTATGTTGCCTGCCCTTGTAGGTGCCTGATTACCGAATGCTTCTGGAGGCAATCACACGTCCGGCAGACTGCCACCGCATAAACTCTTGGCCGCCGACTCTTACCGACCCTGTTGATGCTACTGTGATGTGACTGTCTGGGATCCACTGCAAGCCTTCTCCACTCTGTTCTGTGGCAGGCAGCTCCTAAGGCTGCTCCCGACGGTCTCGCCTCCAAGTGTATGTGCCATTGACTGTGGGCTGCATCTGGTGACTTGCCTCGAACAAATAGGGTTAGCCAATGTGAGGGACTGGCTCTTCTCAGGTTAGGTTGCAAAAAGACTCTGGCTTCTGTCTTGCCCACTCGGTCCTGCTTCGTCACTCACTCTTTAGGATGGAATCTGGCTCTCAGCCCCTGTGGAGAACCCCACGTGGAGAGAGAGCCTGCACCGGAAACTGAAGTCCTCAAGTCCAGGAGGAACTGACCCCTGTCAACAATCACTTTTGTGGCCTTGGAAGCAGGTCTTGCCCCCGCTGAGCCTTGAGATGACAGTGGTCCCAGCTGTGAAAGACCCTGAAAACCCAACTAAGTGACATCCACACTTCTGACCCACAGAAACGATGACATAATAACAATGTATTAAGCCACTACATTTTGTGGCAATTGGTTACACAACCTTAAATAACTAATACCTTTTCTGATTTCAAATGTCTCCTCCCCAACACATACACGCGCCCCTATTCTCCTAATCATGGATTATAGGAGATAATCTGGCCAACTATTTCATGGAGAGAATAGATTTTTTTTTTCCAGTTAGGAGTTTTCTGAACTTCTTGAAAGCAAATCCACCCTCCTAAGAGCAGGAGCCCCAACCCCTGGGCCATAGACTGGAACCAGTCAGTAGTCTGTTAGGGACCAGGCTGCACAGCAGGAGGTGAGCTTGAATGCAATGTGTTTGAATCATCCTGAAACCATCCCCCCCCCACACCCAGCCCTGGTCCGTGAGAAAACTGTCTTCCATGACACTGGCCCCTGGTGCCAAAAAGGTTGGGGACCACTGCCTCAAAGCATCCAATCCATTAATCCTTTCAATAAAAGTAGATGCCCTTCCTCCTAAGGCTGATTCGCTCACCTATTCTCTTAACTTCATCTTCTCTAGTCTCTTTTTTATCTTGTAAATTTAGCCTTTGTTTTTGTCTTATATTTTCACCACCTTCTTCTGCTGGACCCGTCCCCATCAGCATTTAGATCCCTTGAGTCTCTCCCATCCAAAAAACAAACTCAAACTGCCTTGACCCATCACCCTCTACAGGCACTCCTCTCCTCCCTCACTCCTGGACGAAAGTCCTGTCATTGCTATCTCAGTTTCTTTTCCTAATCAGTCCTTAACTTGTTTGGATATAGAATTTCTCCCCTCCCCTCCCCCACCCCATAGAACTTATCTATAACTGTTCTTACTAAGGTAAGAACAGTTCTTACCTTTGGTATTTCTACCAAAGACTGTACATAACGCTGATTCTAATGGATTGTTCCCTACCTTCATTTCGGTCAACCACCTGGCAGTGTTGGCATTTCTCTTCCTACCCTCTCTTTTGAAACATTGACCTTGATGTTATATTCCTCTGTCTTTTCTCCTTTCTCCAGCTGCCATGCCGCCCTTTCAGGTTCTTCCTTTTCCTATGCAACCCACACACATTGGCACTTCTCAGGGGTAAAATCCTACACCCCCTTCTGTTCTGACTCTAGACCAAGAGTTCAAACTCCAATGCTTTAGAAACAAGGAAAGTAAAAAAAAAAATAAATAATGCAATTCGAGTCTAAGACATTAGACCTTAGATGGAAGCTGTGGTAAATGGATAGCTCACACCACATAGGGAGAGGATGGTCTCCATTTAAAGGAAAGTAGCCCTATATGCTTGAATTTCTAAAAAACCTATTTATACACATAGTTTCTTCAACATAAAAAAAAAACAAAAACCACTGTGTGGCCCTGGCTGGTGTGGCTCAGTGGATTGAGTGTCAGCTTGTGAACCAAAAGGTCACAGTTCCATTCCCAGTCAGGGCTCATGCCTGGGTTGCAAGCCAGGTCCCCAGTTAGGGGTGCAAGACAGGTAGCCAATTGATGTTTCTCTCATTCTTCCTCTCTTCCCCTCTCTAAAAGTAAATTTAAAATGTTTAAAAACTGTGTGAATAATGACGATGATAGTAAAATACCAGTAGTCCAATTCAACCTATAAGCTGCTAGTCTATTATCCCTGCATATTTTCCTTAAACAATCTCATCTATATTCATGGCTTCAATACCCACTTTATGATCAAAATCTTTAAGGATAGTTCTCTCACCTAGACTTTCTATTCAACTTTGTATATAGTGACTTGTTGACATTACCCCCATTCAGTTGTGTCCTTAATTGCCCCTCCCCTCCCCATTCCTCTCTCTCCAACTGGTTCCTCCCCTTGTATTCCCTACTTTGGTTATGGTACCAACAGTCAACCTGCTTAAGCCAGAAACCTAAGAGCCGTCCTTGATTGTTCTCCTCGTGTTTTGAGTGTATTCAACATGGCATATTCAGTACCTGTGGCATACCTTCCTGTCAACACTGACTCTATCACTAGATTCCATAGTTCTCTAATCCCTTTGCCACCATGCTTCCACCTAGGTTGCTAACAGCCTCCCAGATGGTCTCTACTCTTGCATCTTGTCTCATTATCTATTCTCCATATTCAGGCTAGAATTCTCACTCTAACAGGTAAATCTTACAAAGTCACCACTCTGCTCAATCTTCATGGCTTCCCTTTGTCAGTGTACGAAAAGTTCTACATCGTTAACCGTGTCTGAAAGGCCCCCGTGGGTCTGTCTTCGCCACATTCTTCCAGTTCGGTAATGCTATAGTCTGTGCCCCGGCTAAGAACGCTCACGAGTTCAGGGTGCTTCTTCAAGGTCACTAGCTTTCCCTGACCCCCAGATTACATTGTCCTTCCCATCTCATAATACTCAAAAGTCAGCCCCCAGGCAATTAACTATTTGAGATGTCTATCAGACCAAAAATCAGAAGGCAGAAACTCCACCTCGTCCACCACCGGATTTTCCAGTCCTTCAAAGCACTGCCTATCAACATTGACTCTCAACCAATGTGTGTTGGAATAACGGTTACATTCACTTCGCTACGAGTTCTTCCCTAATTTCCACCCTCTTCTCTCTTTGAGAAAATAAATGTCAACTATCTCATTTTCCTTAAAAAACATTTTCTCCCCCGAATGAATGAAGGAGCCAGTCACTTGAGGTTGATGATGGGTCACTGGCCTCATCAAATGCGGTGGTGTAGTGAGTAGGGTGTTAAGCCGGAGTAACGGCATCACGTGTAAGTAATCGCATCTCATCCACCAGATCCAGAGCCCAGCACCCACGTGCTGGCCGCAAAGCACCGAGAGGGCGGGCACCCGGGAGGACGATCCCCCTCCCCCCGGCGGCCGGACGTGCTCGCGCCCGTGGCCGCCCAGCCCGCGCCACGGCCCCCGGGTCTCGGAGCGAGCGCACGTGCGCCGGCCGGACTTGAGCGGAAGGAGCGCCCCGCACTCACGCAGACATGGAGGGCGAGGCGCTGTTTAGGGGTAGGGAAAGGTGTGGGGCGAGTTCCGCCCCGGGAGGGGAGAGCAGAGCAGGGCAGGAGAGGCTTTGAGGGACGTGGAGGAGCGAGGGAGGATTCCGAGCTAGGTAAGGCGGGTCGATCCTGAGCTGAGGAGGAAGGGGGCGGGGAGGGGCGGAGCCAGGAAGCAGCCGCATAAAAACCCTGCGGGTGCGCGTGGCGGGTGGATCCTGAGCCCCGGACGGAGCGCGGGAGCCTGCAGTCGGGCCGGAGTGGGTGGAGAGTGGAGATCGCCGCCGCGGCCCCGCCAGGCACTGCACCGGCCCAGCCCCCACCCAGCCCACGGCAGCCCGAGTCCCTCCTTCTTGAGCGCGCGCGCGCGGCCTCGCGGCGCCGAGCTCCGACTCCCCACGGTTGGTCCCTCCCCGCCGCTGGGTGCGTGGCCCATCCCTCTGCTGTCTGCGCTCTCAGGCAGCCGCGTCAGCCGAAGCCTGACGCAGTGACGCTTTACGTGGACGTAAGTGACGCACAGGTCCGGGCCGCTCCTCCTTCCTTGAGTGAGTGCCGGCCCGGTCGGGGCGGGGGAAGAGAGGGGGGGGGCGGGGAGGCAGAGGCGACCCGGGAGTCGTTGTGGGCCGCGGGCCGGACCGGGTTCCGCGGCGGCGGGAGCCTGGGCCGCGCAGAAAGGTTTGGCGGGCCGTTAGAGGGCCCGGGCGGCTGTCGGCCGGGCCCCTGCCGGACTTGCGCGCCCGGGCGCCCGGAGCCTCCGACGCGGCGCCTATCCCGCTCCAGCGCGCGTCTCCCGACTCCAATTAGGTCAGGCTCGGAGTCCTGCGGCCGCCACTCCGGCCCCCGGCGGCTCGCCTTTCTTCTCTCGCCTTCCTCTCGCCTCCCCCTCCCCCCTTCTTTTCACGTTGCTGGGGTGTCGGTTTTTGTTGTTTTCTGCTTTCGGGGTTCTGTTCCTCAGCCCAAGCTCATGGGTGTACATTATCATGCTCCTCTTTTGTAGAGCAACCCGCCGGCCATGGAGGCCGAAGAGACGATGGACTGCCTTCAGGAGTTCCCGGAGCATCACAAAATGATCCTGGACCGGTTGAATGAACAGCGAGAGCAGGACCGGTTTACTGACATCACCCTGATTGTCGACGGTGAGTGGGGTGGAGGGCTCGGGCGGGTTTGGGGCTTCGGTCCTCACCTTCCTCTTCCCAGCTCCTCGGAGCTCCCTATCAGAGTCTGCGGAAAGTGCGCGCTGGGCCCGGAGGACGCTTGTCAGTGCAGCTCACATGGACCGCCGGCCTGCAGAGGCTAGTTGGCGGGCAGTGACGATTTGGACTGAACCGTGGCGTTTTAACTCCTGGAAGTTTTCCCATTGCACACCTGAGTGCAGGATTATGGGGTGGAGACAGTGGGGACGTCTCTTAATGTTTGTTTAATAGCTTCTCTGGGTAAGCTGCTTTGAGTGTCCCACAGAAGTCATGTGGGAAGGTTGATTTTTTCCCCCCCAGTTTCTCAAATGGTCTTGGAGACTAAGAGGTTCCTTTGCAGCACTGGTACCCACCTTCTTTGGGAACCCCCAAAGCAAAATGAGGTCTTTGTCAGTCTTGGGTGTTGTCATTATAATGGAGGCAAACCCAGCTTGGGTGTCTTTTCAATCTAGTGGAAATACGCTTCTTCCAAATATTAGGCATATTAAAATGTTTCTCATAGCGAACACGTGCAGCTTCATGCCTGTCCTGTAGCTTTTTCCCCTTCTCTTTCCGAATGATTTGTAACCTGCTGGGTGGTGGTTATATTTAGTAGTTTTCACTGAATAGTATATGCCTTTCACTGTTTGATTAAGTGATAGGAGGCTCCTGCCTCCTGAAGTATTGTAAACTGGCCTTTATAAAACTACTCAATAAGGCCTTTGAGGTAAAGATCTGGCTTTGTGTCTAATTGAGATTAAAATTTGTCGAGACAGCTGCCCAGAATATTCTGACTTCAGTAATTTCTGTAGTTGTATAATTACATTATGAAGATTTATTTCATGTAATTTTCTAAGTTGTTTTCTAGTTTTATATTTGATGTTTGTGAATATGTATGGTTTTATTTTCTTTCTGCCTAGGTCACCATTTTAAGGCCCACAAGGCTGTTCTGGCTGCTTGCAGTAAGTTCTTCTACAAATTCTTTCAGGAGTTTACTCAGGAACCCTTGGTGGAGATTGAAGGTAAATACTTGTTTCAAATAAAATTGTTCAGTAAACGTTATGGTTGATGAGGTTTTAGGGAGTTAATTAGTAAGAGACCATGGGACATTGGCATCAGGGGTTCTATTAGGTGACTGAATAAATCGTTCTTTTGACACCTGAGAATTCTTACTTCCAGTCAAGTGCTTGGTGCAGTGACCTGCCAGGAAAAACTCCTCTGTTAGGTGGTAGGTGCTGGTCTCTGAAAAGAGCCTTTTCCACTGCTAAAACCCGCAGTCACTTGCCGTCTTTTGAAAACATATTACAGTGAAGTCCCATCTCTGTTCAGCGGGCTCGTGTTTCGGATTGTGGGGTGCTGAAGGGTAGTGGAGAGGCCTCTCCTAGCAGAGGTACAGGCGTGAGTGGCTCGGTGCGAAGTGGCTGCTGAGGTGTGGAAAGGGCGAAAGATGAACTGAACTAGCATTCAGAAGTTGGAGTGGCTTTAGAAGGTCGGGGGTAGAAGGGGTTAGCCGCTAGATTCCGTCTTGTGATAGTAAGTGATCTTTTGTTCGAGCTTGACTTCTCTGTGATAATGGCCTGCCAGCCGCTAGGTGTTGCTACATAGTCTGTGCATTTCCCGGGGCTCTCAGCAGTGATCCCTTGAAGTAAAGTGGTGTTTTTCCAATTAATACACCAGGGAACAGGCTCCAAAGGTTACTTGCCCAAAGTTGCCCGCTAGCAAGGGAGTCGTAGTTTAGAACTAGGAAATAAATCAGCTTGTCCACATAAATGCCGAGTTTTAGCTTCTTTCAGGGCTGAGTTTTGGTTTTGGATCTCTTTTTACCACGTGTATACTCTTTGTTGTGAAAGGGTTGCCTAGAAACACTATTCCCTTGGAAAATTTTTTGTGCCTGGGGGAGTAAAGAAAATGTAAAAAGTTAAGAGCATCCTTTTATGTTAGCACATCCCAGTTGCTTTGTCCCAGGGTGGGTTATCTGCTGATTGTCTGACGGACAGCACACAGACATAATGGGAATCCACAGAGCTTACTGACGTGGGGGTCTCGCTGCCTGGATGGCATTGATGTGCAAGGTAAGATTTCATGCATTTATCCACCTGAGGTACTGTGTGACCCCAGGCAGGTTACTTTACCTTAATTGTATACTAGCCTTCTCATCTGAAAAGTAGGTTATTAGGCTTGATTAATTGAAATAACGTGCAGAGTGCCTGGCATAGTGTTGAGTGGATTATCAAAGCTTAATAAATTGGGGCTATTTGTCAGTTGAATATTTATAGTTCATGTACCATGCTACACCGATGAATGAAGAATTGATGAATAAGACAACCCTTTACAAATTTGCAAATTTAATTACGGAGAAGCAACAGGTGAAGGAGTGCAGAAAGTGTGGCAGAGACTTTTACTGTGGAACGGCGTCCCTGAGGAGGGAGAATGGGCGGTTGGTCTACCTTAGAGAGATGGGAAAGATTGTGAAGAGGAGTTGACTCTGGAGCAAACTCTTAAAAAGTCAGAAAATTAGTGACCAGGCTAGAGTGTGGATTGCTGGTGCGGCAAGGACTGCCGAACTGCCGGAGAAGCGGGGGTCTTCGCTCCTGAAGACCGGTCACCTTGGCATGTCTCTTGGACATCGTGGTGCCTCTGACTGCTGGGTGGCACAGCACATGCAAGCCCTTGGTGTCTAAACTGTAGACCCGTAAGGAAGTAAAAGGTAAGAGCTCTTTCTGTTTTTGTTATTTGCCAGATTCAGGTTTAAAGAATTAGTTTGGCTCAGTGCTATCGTCTTAACCTGTTAACTGTGGGATTGCTCTGCAATGTACCGCGCTCACCTGGCCCTCAAGAAGGCCCTGAGCGTGTGTCACTGGGAAACCCGAGTTGTAGTCCTGGCAGTACTGTCAATTGTGTGACCTTGGGCATGTTGGCTTTCTTTTTTTAATATGAAAAGAAGTAATTTTGGGCCCTGTCATGGATGTTTTGAATATTAGGTCATCACACTGTGGGTATGCTGGAGAATGCTTTTGTTGTATTGACTTTGGTTTATTTTAGGAGGTTATCAACCTGCTTAGGGTCAGGCTGCCTTACCTAGGCTGTGGATCCAGTGCCAGTTTCATTTTCAAAACCTGTATGGTGCTGCCTGGGCCCCAGGTGTGCTGACCTGGGCGGCAGTTCACGCCACGGTGAAGTTGCCAGAGCCTTTGCTGCGTCCCCGCAGGTCAGTTCCCCTTGTGTGGGGCTCGGTGGTAAGCTTGAGGCTGCGCGCGAATCGAGAAGGCCTTTCTCTAGACCTCTCTGGTCTCTGCACACAAGCTCCCAGCTGAAAGTCTGGGGTTTTAGCCGCCCTGAGCTGTCTCCACTCCCCACCATGGGATCTACTTCTTGGACGCAATAGGGAGAGAAGAGGGAGGGAACGGAAGGACAGGAATTCTCTTCGTGCTCTTGATGCCATAGTCTCTCTCCTAGCTCTCTGGCAGAGAGAAGAACTTGCTCTCCGACCGGAGGAGCTTGCTCGGTGGCCAATCCCAGTGTGCAGCCTCAGAACCGCGGCTTGCCTTTAGGGAGGGCTGAGACAGGGGAATAAACACCGAGTATTTTCTCCTCACCCCACACACAAACTCTCCATCTTCTTCCCTGGTTCTCTAGCCCGAAGGAGTTTGTCCTGCAGCTGCTTCTCCCGGCATCTGCTACAAAGTTCTGGGACTTGGGCCATCCTGGAGTCTAAGCTGGGATACGGGAGGGGGAAAAAAACCCCAGGAAACTCCTTGTTCTTTGAGTTTTGGTTTCTCTCTCCAATTTGCTTGCTTCCATTTATTTTTCAGAGTCCTTGTTTATTTATGTTATGTATTTTCTCCAGGATTTGTAGTTGTAATCAATGGGGAAGATAAGATAGAGTGTGCTTTCTCCATCTTAGCTAGAACTGGGAACCTGCCCCCCCCACACACACACACAAATTCTGTAAAATAGGAATAAGGACCTGTAGTGATGGCTCTTGGTCCTTAGTGGCAAATCAGAAACACCAGGGGAGCTTTTGCAAGTACCAGTGCCCAGGCCATATCTCCAGATTGAGTGGAGCTGCCTTTGAGGGTGAGCATCCAAGCGTCTGTATTTAAAAGTTGTTTAGGTCTTTGTTATTCAGGGTGTGGTCTGAGGGCCAATGATAACAGACATCACCTGGGAGCTTGTTAGAAGTGTAGCTTCTTGGGCTCCACCCTAGGCCTACAGGATCAGTATAAGGCCCTTAGATGATTCCTGTGTACAGCAAAGTTAGGGCAGCGGTGCCCTGGAACCATTTCATCGTGTAGCCATTGTTGAGAACCACCGCTTCACAGGGTGCTGTAAAAGCAAACGATATGCTTGCAAAAGAAACTTCACTTCTAATGTGTTCTGTATCACTTGTCACTAGGTGCAAACCGAGCTACGTCTGCCCCTGTTTTTCTCTGTCCCTAGTGAAGTAAGTTACCTCTGGTTAGAACCATAGGTTCACCTTTGGCTTCAGATAAAATTCTTACCGCCAAAGCCAGTTGCTTTGAGGCAGCTTTGTGACTTGAATTCACACCACATAAAATCTCCAATGAACATTCATGTCTTTGTTTGGAACACAGCCTTCTAACCTGAGCCTCCAGTTTTCTAAGCTCGTCCTTTCTCTGTTCCTCCTGCAGCCACAGCCATGGGCACCTAGTGTTCTCTCTCATAGCAACTCTGCAGTCGAGTCAAACTTGAGCCCTTACTGTCAAGGTCAGGACACCCAAGTCCATACTCAGGCATGTGCTTTTTGAGTGGGAGTTTTCACTAGTTGGGGGAATTCCCTAAGGCTAGAGCAATTTAAGAATTCTTCCCCTTTGTTTCTTTCTCTGGGAAAAAAGACTCAGATTAAGGTGTAACATTTTCCTTAGATACTTGTTTAGAAAAATTGTATTCTATAGCACACTTCTATTATGAAAGAAGTAAGGGATTGATGAGAAAATGGGCTGAGATTTGAAGAAATCTGATAGAAAATAAAGTATTTTCACGCCCATCCATCATCTGCCACCGCCTCGCTTCCCGGGGCCGAGTTACCAGGTTGGTTCAAGTTGGTTGATTACTCAGAGAAGTTCTCTCCTGCAACCATTGTGGGCCTGGCCTCATAAAGAAGCACCAGGGGTGCTTGTAAAAAGTTTCCCATCCCAATTTTGACCTGGAGATCAGGGACCCATGGGCCGTGGGAGCGGTGTGTGAGTTTAAAGTGCAAGTTCACTAGTGAGACAGAGTAGATAATACACTACGTCATGGGCAGAGGAGCATTAAATGTGTATGTATATACTTATTGTTTATTTTAGAGAGAAAAAACAAAAATCTGTTGTTCTGCCCACTCATGCATTCATTGACTCTTGTGTGTGCCCTGACCGGGATTGAACCCAGAACCTTGGCGCATGGAGACCAGCCCCTGCTTTTGTTAAGTCTGCAGGTGACCGGTGACTGAGATTAGGGGCCGAGTCCACATGCGTAAATCCTAGAGGCCGGACGTTTCTCGAAATTACAGATTTTTAGAACTTGCTGCAGTGATGTGGTGTGTGTCTCACGGACTCTCCCAGTGGGGTCAAGGCCACGCTGTGACCCGGTAATGTTTCAGCAGTGTGGCACAGCATGATTTATCTAAAGATTTTATTTATTTTAGAGAGAGGGGAAGGGAGGAAGAAAGAAAGGGGGGGAGAGAAACATGGATGTGTGACAGATCCAGTGATCAGTTGCCCATCACATGCCCCCAGCTGGGGACCTGGCCTGCAATTTAGGCATGTGCTCTCACTGGGAATCGAACCAGCGATCATTCAGTTCACAAGCTGGCACTCAGTCCATTGAGCCTCACCAGCCAGGGCTACCATTTACTCTTAGTAGGGATAAAGATTATAAATAGCCTTAGTTCAGATAAATTTGCTCCCAAACTTATGAGAAAACTGGATTTAAGAGATTGGAGGACTTTGGAATTGTGCATATGAGATTCTGGGCCTGTAGTGAATGAAATGTCATGGGCATTCGGTCTCTTCCCAGCAGGAACATTTTTGGCCATCCTATTTAAAAATCTTCATCACAGACTTTGGAATTGGGGCATCTCTTTGATCCTAGTATTTTTCTTTTTGATGTACATATTTTTAATTTCTATTTTATAGATTATGGCATTACAGTTATCCTGATTTTTCCCCCTTTGCCCTTCTCCACCCAGCACCCCCCACTCCCTCAGGCAGTACCCCCACCCTTGCTCATGTCCCAAAGTCATGTGTGTAAGTTCTTTGGTTGCTCCCTTTTGCATCCCTGTGGATGTTCTGTAATTACCTTGTAAATCCCCTTACGTCTCACCCATTCTCCCACACCCCCCTCATCTATTTATCTTTAGCCTTTGGCATTTTAATTCTGATGTGTCTTGGACTGGGTCTCTCTCTATCCATCCTTTTTGGGACTCTGTGCTTCTTGCACTTGCATGTCTATTTCCTCCACCAAATTAGGGAAGTGTTTTTTCATCATTCTTTCAGATAGGTTTCCAGTTTCTTGCTCTTTTTCTTTTCCTTCTGGCACTCCTATGAAGTGAATGTTGGGCCTCTTGAGGTTGTGCTAAAGGCTGCTGACACTATCTTTCTTTTTTTTTGCATTCTTTTTTCTTCTGTTCTGATTGGTTGCTTTTTGCTTTCTTCTGTTCCAAATTATTGATTTGATTCTCAGCTTCATCCACTCTACTGTTGTTTCCCTGTAAATTGTTCTTTATTTCAATTGGTATATCCTGTGTTTCTGGCTGGATCTTTTTTACGCTGCTGAGGTTCTGAGTTCCTTGATCATCCTTATAACCAGTGTTTTGAACTCTGCATCTAATAGATCGCTTATCTCCATTTTGTTTAGCTCTCTTTCTGGAGTTTTGATCTGTCCTTTCATTTGGGCCATGTTTCTTTATCTCCTCACTTTGGCAGCCACCCTGTGTGTGTTTGTATGTATTAAGTAGAGCTGCTTCGTCTTGCAAGTGTGTGGCCTTATGTAGCAGTACATGTCCTATAGGGCCCAGTGGCCCACAGCCCCCCTATCACCCAAGCTGTGTACTCAAGGTGCGCCCCTCATGTGGGCTGAGTACACCCTCCTCTTGTAGTTGAGCCTTGGTTTCTGGTTTCTGTTGGCAGATTCAATGGGAGGGATTTACCCAGGTGGGTCAGCTGCAAGGACTGGCTGTGACCACTTACCACCAACCTCTGCCCTCTGTGGAAGATCAGCTGTGCAGGAGCAGGGTGGTGGTGCTCCCCTGTGGTCTGTAGCTGTCCACTGGGCACGTTGGTCCTGGGGTTTCCTGTGTGGTGGAGGCCAAACTCAGCCCCCCACTGTGTTCTGCCTGAGGCCACCCTGCCTGAGTTATAAAGCAATCTGAGATGGCTGCTACTTGTGCTGTGCTTGAGATTCCCAGGTGAAGCCAAGCTGTGAATCTAGGCTTCTGCTAGTGCTGGGCCTGGGGCTTACTGAGGCCAGCTGCTGCTTGTTCAAGAGGATTTTGGAAGTTGTGAAGCATGAGCCAAGACCAGCCATTCATATGGAAAAGCAGCTTGGGTGGCCCTGTAAGTTGTCTGGGGCAGAGTCCCTGGGATCCCAAAGGTGGGTTAAACAGTGTTAGCCGGGGTGGCGGAGTCTCAGATGGGGCACCGTCTTGCCGACTCTGGGATGGGAGAAGGTTTAGAAGACGGACTCTGCTCACCTTGATACCAGACACTTCAGCACCCCCCTGCTTGCTACTGGTGCCCCTCAAGCTGCCTCTCTGTTGCCAGAGCTCAGGGGGAGTGAGTCTGAGTAGGTGAGTCTGTGTGTGGCTTCTGTAAGGGGAACCGCTTGGGGCTCCAGCAGTTTCTTCCACCTACTCAAACCCTGGTGGTTTTTGCAGCCAGAAGCTGTGGGGACGTGTCTTGCTGGTGCTAGAACCCTGCGCTGGGGGGGGGGCTTGCCTCTGAGATGTCCCTTCCAAGTTTTTATCCACCGAGTGTGGGGGTGGGACTAGCCTGTTCCACATCTTCGCCCCTCCTACCAGTCTGGATGGATGTTGTTTCTCTAATTCCGTAGTTGTCAGACTGCCATTCACCTGGATTTCTGTTGGTTCTGAGTGATGGTGGTTCTGTATTTTAGTTGTCATTTTGATGTGGTTGGGCAAAGAGGTGAGCCATGTCTGCCTGGGCTGCCATCTTGACTGGAAGTCTGATCCTAGTTTTATTTTCACTTGACTGTGACTTGGGGTAAGTTGCTAAACTTCTCCGTGTCTTAATTTCCTCATCTGCAAAATGGAGATTATGATAGTAAGTACTTCATAGGGTTATCACAGGGAATGAGTTAGTACTTGTAAAGTATTTAGTATTGTGATATGTATGTGTATCTCTCATGTTGAAAACATTAAATATGTTCTATTAACAGTAAAAATTTCATTCCATTATAGGAAAATTTTACACATTGTGTTTCAAAAGGACATTTGCTACACTTTGAACCCCCTCAAAAATTAAAAACCCAGAACAATCTGGTTGCCCATCCCTTGGGCTATTTTCACATATAATAAAGAATAACGGTCAGAAGACAACCAGGGGAAAGGAAGGTTTAGCAGACCCAAATTAGAGTAGCCCTCAGTGAATCCAGTTATTTTTCATTTGCTTTTTGGAAGCAGGTAACATGGTCATATTACATTATATTTTATGGTCTTTCCCATTATCAAGCTTGCTTTTATACATTTTGAAAAGAGCCTGCTGAGGCTTAGGGGTCTTGATTTGTCCTAAGTTACACAGGCTTTGGAGAGCTGGGACTAAGCTAAAACTGGGAAGTTCTGACTCCCTGAATGGTGTCCTTCTTTTATACGAGCAGGGGGTGCTGGGTACCCCACCGGTATTTTCACTGTGGTCCTGAGGCCATGCTGAGGTGCATCAAGTGGGAAGAACATAAGAATATTTTTGTATTTGCAGTCATGTATGTTGTGTGCAGTTTGGACTTGGGCATTTCTTAGAATTAAAAAATTTCTATTAAATGTAGTTTTCTCCTTGTTCCTATTAATAGCATTTTTAGCCTTGCATTGGCAGGCTAATAATATATCTCATTGAAGGGCACAGGGAAATAGAGTATTCTTTTGGGCCAGAATTTAAACACAAAACTTTTAGAGAAAAGTTGGAATCATAGAATTTTATTTTTGAAAGTGATTTTAGCATTTATTTCTACTTTGTGTCCTGCCTGTATTTAGGAAGCATTGTGTCAGGTACTGTGAGGTTCCTCAAGGAGCTTATAGTCAAGAGATGATACCTTGTATCAGACCAGGTACAGAGTTCAGTGTGGAGCAGCATTAAAGAAGGTTTCATTAAAGATGTGGTGTTAGAATTGGGCCTTCAAGGGTTGCAGGATTGGTACAGAGATAGAGTGATTAAGGATTCAGGAAAGAGGGCAGGTGTTAATGAAGGCAAGAAGTCTCTTAGGAAATGAATGGGCTTGAGAATCAGTGTCGAGTGTGTGTGATAGAGTTTAAAATGTGGAAGGGAAGACAGTGAGAAGTAGGAAAATAACACGAAGAACCCAGAAGTAAAAGGCAGAGTGATACTGAACTGGCCTTGCTAAGCTGTGGAGGGCCGGCAGTGGTTTTGGGGTTGAGTTGATGCACGGCTCCCTGGCCAGTATTGCAGCACGTCCGACATGGACTAGAGAGCCCACTCGTCTGTTTGAGTGACAGGCCTTGCTCTTCTGTAAGGGCCACGGGAGTCTGTGGGAAGGGTCCGAAAGTAGTTTGCTAGTTAGTGTTGGAACTTAGCTACAATAACATTGTGCTGGTAATGTGAATTCTGCCAGGAAGTAATCTTTGTAAGTAACAAGGACCAGTCAGGTTCCCAACATTTCTCGCCCTAAATGTTGTAAGATTTGAATCAACATAAATACATGCTAATGCACATCTTTTTTTGCAGGTGTTAGTAAAATGGCCTTCAGTCATTTAATTGAGTTCACATATACAGCAAAATTAATGATACAAGGAGAAGAGGAAGCCAATGATGTGTGGAAAGCAGCAGAGTTTCTGCAAATGCTAGAAGCTATCAAAGCCCTTGAAGTCAGGTAAGCACTCGGTTAACTGCATACTTACTAGTTGGACCAAGTGTAGCTTTGAGTTCTGAAGCACCTAGTGCAAAGAAAAAGGGAAAAACACTCAGCCATTTATTCACGGTTATAATTCGAGAACATATTCATTGCTTAAGAGCCATTCTTATGCACTTAGTATTAAAACGCAAAATTTCTCATATGAAGTATTAGGCATTAAAAGACTCCACTGTTTTTCCCTAGTGACTCAGAACAAGCGCACTCTGGAGTCAAGCTGCCTGGGTACCATCCCAGCTCCACCACCGCGCGTGTGTGTGTGTGTGTGTGTGTGTGTGTGTGTGTGTGATGAGAGAGAGAGAGAGAGATGAAGTTAGCCTCTTGTCAGCAGCTCAGTCTCCTGATCTGTCAAATGGGAATAATAGTGGTACTTCTAAGTAAGGTTATTTGTAAGGGTTAAATGAGTTGATGTATGTAAAGAGCTTAGCACGGTGTCTGGCTACTACGGTCCTGTGAGATGTGAACTGCTGTAGTCTCCCAGCTCTGTTTCTTATGGTGGTCCTCTGTGTGGGCTGTTGGCATCACGTTAAAGGGAAGTTTGGTAAAATCAGTTTTGTGGGGGACAAAGTAATTTGGTCCAGCTCATTGATGTGGTTTAGTCTAAAGATATGATTTAGAATAACTCTAAAAAAATCATTGAACTGCAGTTGTTCATAAATATCATTTATTATCATGAGCAGTGATTAGTTTGGTGACAGTTGAAGATTAAACTTTTCTGACCGAGGGTAGTGTGTCCGTACTCTCTGCTGCCGCGTGCCTGGCCCACAGGTGTGTAGCAAGCGTGCGTCAGTGGGTGGCTGGGTGTGTGCTGATTACGGGCCGACCATTACTCTGAGGGGGGAGCTGGGACGTGGGTGGTGGGACAGGTCTCATCTTCTCAAAGTGGGCAGGCTGGGGGCGGTGTATGGCGGTATTTAGATATATGGCTCTCTCTATATGGCAATCCCAAATTTGTGGTGCAGTCTTCGATGAGAATGTCCTGGGAAAGTGTTCATTCTGTGTGGTCCCTTTGCTGTACATGGCAGGGAGCGACACCTCCCTGTAGAGGAAGCCCTCAGTGGCAGAACAGCGGAGTGCACTCTAGGTTGGGTTTGGGAGGCGTTTAACTGGGTGCTCGTGAATAGTCGTTGGGAGTGGAGGTGAGCACAACTGGCCACGGCTGTTTTCCTAGGCCTATTCAGAACCTTTGGATGACTTATTAATATAAGACTGGAGTTCTTGTAGTTATCACAGTCATTGGTACTTCTCTGTTTAAATACAGTCACAGGTCGAATGTTTCTTGAACCAGGTAGGCATGCATTATCCTCTGAAGAGTTTTTTTTGGAAATAAGACAAAGTATTACATATTGGCTGTTTATAATAATAAAATTTAGGAATACAATTTTAGAGTTATGGTTAAATCAACTAAGGCAGCTCTTTATTGAGAAGATTATAACTTTCAGATACTGAAGGTGAATAAGGTTTTTTTTTTTCACATTTGCAGTATGTGAGTATTTTTTAAATACAAGGTAAACTTTTTGAATGACTAGGGCTTTGTTTTGCTTTGTTGGAATTGCATCATTATTTATTTTAATGAGAAGGTTGCTGTTATTGGTCAGAAAAGCAGCAGTTGCCTTACAGATTTTCCCTCCCCGGCTCAGTGAGGTATAATTTACATGCCGTGTAATTGGCACATCTTCAGTGCGGAGCTCTGAATTCCTTCAGCTGGGCACAGTGGTGTGACCACCCCCACAGTGGAGACATGGGAGCGTGTTCAGCACCCCAACTTTCCTCCTGACTCTGCAGTGGAGCCGGACCACTAGCCTCAGGCAGCTGCAGATCCAGCGTCGTGTGAATGGATGCTGTCGTTGCACAGACTTTCAGGTTTGACTGTTTGCACTCTGCATTACGTTTTAGAGAGCGTTTCGTGCGGCGGGTGGTAGTGTCTGTGCCGCCTTATTGCTGGGTCCTGTCGCAGCTGTGCAGGTGCACCGCCTATCGATGACGCTGAGGTTGTCTCCAGGTTCTGGCGTTTACAGATGAAGTGGCTGTGACATTTGTGCGCGGTTCTTTGGGTGTGTGTTTTCATTTTTCTCAGTAACGCCCAGGAGTGGAGCACCTGGGTTGTATGGTAGCTGTGTTTAATTATTTTAGAAGTGCCACAGTGTCTTCCAGAGTGCTGTGCCACTTCACGTTCCAGCCTGCAGTGTGTGAGCTGCGGCCGCTCTGCGGCCCTGCTCCTAGTCCATGGTGTGGTAATGCAGGGACACGAGGCTCTGGCCTGCTGGCCGGGTTGTGTGCCGTGGTTGTGATCTGCATTTCCCCAGAGACCAATGATGTTGAGCTTGTGTGTGTGCGCTTTTTTACTATCTCTTTATCTTTTGGTGAGATGTCTGCATCTTTTGCCCATTTTTAAAATTGGGTGTTTGTCAAGAACTGTGAAGGGTCTGAGATTTTATCCTATTTGCAAGCTAAGTTTTTTGGATTCTGCCAAAAGACTTGAGACTCCCGAGTCAGAGAGAAGGACTTTATTTCTCTCACAGCATGAACCTCACATCTGTATCAATTTTTCTTTCCCCTGCCCCCACATTCCACAGGGGTGACATAGTGACCTAAGTGTGTGCTAGACTCACAGTGGTTTGTGCCACAGTTGAGAGCGTTAAGAAACCCAGAGCTTCTGTAATAAGCTGCAAGCAGACCTGCCCAGCCTCTGCCCCAGAGGGTCGCTGCCCTCCACCCCGTCAGTCGGCGAAGCTGCCCTCCCCTGTGGAGGAAGACAGCCTCTGTCTCCTGTCTTCCGAGGCTGTGTGCTATATGTACCAGCGCCCTTGAAATGATGCTGCAGAACAACAGGCTGTCAGTGTCTTTGTTCGCAAGGCACGGGAAACATCAGGGATCCTTGCGGAATTGACTGCCAGCAGTGTCCTTGTTTCTCCATTAATTCAGCTGCTGGTGAATTTTCCCATGGGTGTACCACTCCGGGACCTCATGCATTCAACTCCTCTCACACTGGACTGTCAGCTGTCAGTCCAGAGCTGCAACTGTCAACAGAACTGCAGACGGCAGGGTGTGGCCACACTGGGCTTGACCTTGCACCTGTTCTCCTAAAGTCTGAACTCAGCCAGCCAAGCAAGTCCCTGGAAAGCCAGGTGGCTCTCTCCTGGAGTTTCTGGATTGAGCTTTCAACTTAGCCCTACACATTAATCTAAGAATAGCAAGATGTTTTAGCGATTGCACAGTCTGCATAGTGGCCTCTGGGGAGGAAGTCAAAGGCAAGTCCGTCATCTTGAGTAACACTGGCCAGTGACCGAGGCCAGCACAAGGGCCTTCCAGAGCCTGCGTGGTGCCATTGATCGCATTGACTTACGTCGAGCACAGAGTTCGTACCTCCTTTTTGTTTGGGTGACTCCCGTTACGGGGGAAACTGCTTGTGGCGCATGCATAGATGACAAGTCAGTTGGGACTCCAGAGAGCTCCCCCAGGTAACCCCAGAGTGGGACCTTCATCAGTCAGAGGCAGGTGGACGTGGCCTCCAGGGTGGCCTCCCCTCTCTGGGCTCAGTTAGAATGACTGGATCTAGACCTTGTTTTGGAGGGACTGTACATAGGTGGCCGGGTCAGTGCCCTGTTCGTCACCCGAATGTCCGCTGGGTGGCAGTCAATCATTGATCTTGCAGATTGAGCCTCGGCTCTGGGAATGGTAGTGGGACAAACCTCTGGAGCTTCACGTGGGCCAGGCAGGAGCTGGGCCACCCCCCTGCTGTTCCAGGAAACTTCTTGGTGAAGTTGAGGGAACCAGTGCTCAGACTGCAGTCAGAGCTCGCAGCGGCAGACGGTACATCCGGCAGACAATTTCAAACTCTTGCTGCGGTCGGGGAGAGCCGCACCAGCATTTTCCCACCTGAGGAAAGGCCTGGCACTTCTGAAGGACAGAGACTGTTCATGTCCCTTCGTCCCTGCCCCCTGGAGTCTGAGATGTTCTCTCCCTGGTGCCAGGGTTGTTGCTTTCCTGCCCCTGCACAGCGCTGGCGTGCGCCCTGCCAGCAGCCACAGCTTCATCTCTGTTCCAGGCATCTCTTCCCACCCAGACCTCTCCCCCCTAATGGCCAGGGCAGAGGCGTCTTTATAAAACTTAGAGACCAACTGTGTCTCCCCCTTTGGCCCACGGGGACCAGCAAGTAAGTATACTTGGCAGGCAGTATATTCAGTGAAATGGTCGTCATTGTTAGGATCTCGGCTGATGCCAGGTCATGAAGGGGATCCAGGCGGCTGAACCAGAATAAAGTTTGAACTGCTAGGCCTGCTTCTGACCAGGCTCCTGCCTGGAAGGGGCACCGACCTAGGCTGTGCCGGGGTTGCCACTGCGGGCAAGAGAAGGATCGTGTTTAAGAATGGGCGGGCAGAATCCTAAATTTCCAAGTGAGTTTATACAGCTTCCCACCTTTTCTGTCTTGACCATTACCGAGGAAGCACCCGAGAAGAGATGGTCTCTTTCTGGGGACAGCTGAGTGTAGCGACCAGACTGTTGACTCAGGTATTTGCACAAGGAGGAGGTGGGGGAGATAGAGTCAGAAGTCCCAGGAACGTTTGGGGACAGCGCCTGGTGCGAAGGGGCCTTCTTCACCATGAGGCCGACAGGCCAGCCTTAGGCAGCTACAGGTTGGTGTTTGTGGCGGTAGATGCGTAACCAGTTCAGAAACGCCAGTTGCAGGTGTCGGTGGTGGAAGCCTGGCGGGGCAGCTCCGGAAGCAGCGCGGCTCTGACTGGTGTCGTTGGAGAGCAGGCCCTTCAAGGGCCTCTGAGCCAGTGACCTGGGAAGTCGGGTCAGCCGGTGTTGCTCGTTTCTGTGGTCATGGACCAATGACAGGTGTCTCGAATCTGCCAAGACTTCCAGGTCTTTCGGTTAGCTAGGCTATCGGCAGCAGTGCAGGTCAGTAAAAATAACGTGGAGGATGTTGTCCAGAGCTGTGGCGACAGCCTCGAGCTCTGCCCCTGTAGAGCAACCTCATCCACGTCTGCTCTTTGCGTCGTTGGTGCTCAGGTTGAAATTTGCAGTAGCCAGTGAGCACCATCAGCCCTCAGCTTAGCTGAACTGTCAGCAAGTCAAGCCCCCTCTACCCCATGGGTTCGTTTGGGCATCGGAGTGAGGGCGATACCCCTTTCTCACGTCACAGCCAGGAGGCCAGCTGTTCCTCTGACTACACTGTTGTGTTGGTGCACTCCCAGTGGCAGTGTCAGGCCAGGGGCCCTCGAAGTCTCTGTTAGGCATCGGTTTCAACAGGAGCCCAACAGGCTAGTCCTTTCTCATCAAAGGGAGCGCACCTGGGAGCTGCGTTAGAGAATTGGCAAGTCTGAAATCTAGGGAACACCTTTGAGTGCAGGCGCCCCCTTTTGCCAGAAGCTCTGATGTGCAGATGCAGCCATCTCAGAGACCTGCAGCCCACAGAGGGGTTCGGGTTGTGGGGCTCCAGGGGTAGAAAATGTACCGCAGCTTGATGGACAGCTGCCAGTGCAGCCTGTCGGCTGGAGTCCCCCTAAACTATGCTGGTCTGCAGACTAACTGCCGTGGAGAAGAAAGGAGAGTGCCTAAGGAGGGCAAATATGTTCCCACACCCAGATGTCGGTGCGTGCTGGGCCTTGTTTCTGGTGGAGAGGAGGAGCAGTTTTTCTTTTATTGCTAGAGGGTTTGAGTGTTGTGAGTCCAGCTGCATAGCCCCCAAAACGTGATGTGATGGGCAGGCCCTGGCTTCGTGGAGCCCCTACTGGTCTGGTGGAAGTGCCGGTGGCGCTGTGGGCAGAGCCTTGGCCAGTGCGGCTTCCTGCTGGCCAGTCAGCCGGGTGGCATCAGTAGAGTGTAAAGTGCAGACAGCATAAGACAGGACACTTGTGCCTGGTTCTGACCCTGCTACTGGTGGCCGGTGGCAGGGGAGGTGGTGCCAGTAGCTCTTTTGTACATGCGGCTCCTTCCAGTCGGGGTGATCCACTTCGGGTGCTTAGAGGAAGGGGAAGCGCAAATGCTGCTGTACATTCAGATGTCAAGGCAACGGCAGCGTATAGAGTCAGTCCCTCCCACGGGGTCTGGACAGCCCCCAGCCACTGTGAGCCTTGCTCAGACCCCAACAGTCCAACCTGAGCTTCTCCTCTCCATGGAACCTGATGGGGTGGCGAGTTAAACACCTGAGTCTAGCAGAGCCCTGAAATTGTGAGTCCCTATCATTGCTGAGTTTCTGTCAGTGTTCTGGGACAGGTATATGGAGTCTCCTCTGTGTGCCCGTGGGAACCTGGAGACCTTGGCTCCACCCCTAACTGTCCTCCCAAGCAGGTGAAGTCAAGGGAGAGGGGCCGGGAAGGGGAAGGCAGAAGAGGAGGAGGTGTGGAGGGAGAGCAGGGCTGCAGTGACGGAGGCACGGCTGCTGCGGCTGCAGCCTGTGCCGGAGCCGCACGCACGGAGCTCCCGCAGCAGACACCCCTGCACTGTTTGCAGCCCACCCAGAGCCCGGGTCAGGCTCCCTGAGCTTCACTCCTTTTGGCTCACTCGGACTGGACCTGCCCAGTGGGGGCTTTTTGAAGCTGTCCCTGGATTGTGGGCGTGTGCTGCCCCGTTGTCATGGTGGCATCTTAGGCTTTTGCCCGGTTGCACATAAAGGTTGGGGGCTTGTCAACGGGCTTGATCCCAGAAATTTACGTTGTCTGGGATTCTTTTTTCATTCCCCAGTGACTCATGTTCATCAGCCTGTAAACCCAACTAGGCAGGAAATCTCTTACTAGTGAAGGTCTCATTATAGGAGTGTGTTTCCTCAAGAGCCCCAGAGCACTCTTAGGGCAGCCAGGATGGACCTACTGCAAAAACTCAGACCTTTTATGGTTATCTCCAAGTGGTTCTAAGGTGGCCATGGCGGACGGCAGGCTGCAGGAGGGGCTGAGCCCGGAGGTGGCCCCCATGCACCGGTCTTCCTGAATAAGCCTCACAGTGCCCCTCATCTCCATCCGGGTGGGCCCGTGCAGCGCTCCGAGTGACCCCGCTGGGTTCTGGGAGTAGCGCTGTGAACTTCTTCTGTCACACTTGCTCTGTGTGAGTGTCATAGTAACTCGTCTGCGAAGGGACGAAATCTTCTGTCTCCACACCCTCACCATGGACATTAGCAGTCATGCAGATATTAGGGTTAGTTGTTAGGATGGGGTGGGCTTCCGGCTGCACCACAGCTTGGCTGGGAAGCCCTCCCCCACCCCCATATCTCAGGAGAGTTGTACAACCAGGCACCTGTCTGCAGGTATCCTTGAACTTGCTGCCCAGCACTCACCCTGCGACCACCTTCCCACTTTTCCTCATTGGGAGTTGTTTCCTTTACGGGGTTGCTGTAACAGAGTATCGCCTAACAGAGTATCGCCTAACAGAGTATCGCCTGCGTGGCTCAACAGCAGAAATTTACATCTCACAGTTCTCCAGGCTGGAAGTTCTACATCAAGGTGAAGGCAGAGCCATGTTTTTCAAAAGCCTCTAGAGGGCGAGGGTAGCCCTGCCCTTCCTAGCTTTTTGGTGTATGATGTAAGGATAACAGTTACAGCTTGCTTTTCCTATATAGATAACAAGCACCACATTAAAAAGATGTTTTTTTCTCTTTTTAAAATATTTATTTATTTTTAGAGACAGGTGAAAGGAGGGGAAAAAGGAGAGAAACGTCAGTGTGTGGGAGCCTCTCCCACGCCCCCTGCTGGTGATCTGGCCCACAGCCCAGGCTTGTGTCCTGACTGGGAATCAAACTGGCCACCCTTTAGTGCGCAGGCTGGTGCTCAGGCCACTGAGCCACACCAGCCAGGGCAGGTCTCCCTTATTAAATCACCTTGGAACCCTTTGTCCAAAGCCACTTGGCCGGGTCACATGTGAGTCTGTCTCTGTTCCACTAACCCACGCATGTCCTGTCACCGATGTCACACCTCCTGACTCACTGCGCGTGTCTGTCAGTCCGGAGTTGGGTAGTGTGAGCCCTCCAGCCTTCCTTCCTACCTCTCCATGTGAATTTAGGGGTCAGGTAATCAGTTTTTCCAAAAAAGCCTACTGGGGTTTTGATCGATCAGACCAGTTTTTGAATTTGTAATTATATATTTCAGGAACAAAGAAAACGCCACTCCGCTGGAGGAACCTACCACAGGAAAAAGTGAGGCCAAAAAAAGAAAGATCGCAGAAACTTCAAACGTCATCACTGAGTCATTGCCATCTGTGGAATCGGAGCCCGTTGAAATCGAGGTGGAGATCACGGAAGGCACCATCGAAGTGGAAGAGGAAGGCGTGGAGACGCTGGAGGAGGCCGAGGCTTCTGCCAAGCAGACGGTGGAGTACGTTCAGAGCGTGTCTTCCTCTGACGATTCCGCTCTGGCCCTGCTGGCGGATATTACCAGCAAGTACCGCCAAGGGGACAGGAAAGGGCAGGTGAAAGAAGACGGCTGTGCATCTGACCCCACAAGCAAACAGGTAGAAGGTATTGAAATTGTGGAACTTCAGCTGTCACATGTGAAGGACTTGTTCCATTGTGAGAAATGTAACCGTTCATTTAAATTGTTTTACCATTTTAAGGAGCACATGAAATCACACTCCACTGAGAGTTTCAAGTGTGAAATATGCAATAAAAGGTACCTCCGGGAGAGCGCCTGGAAACAGCACCTCAGTTGCTACCACCTTGAGGAAGGTGGGGTCAGTAAGAAGCAAAGGACTGGGAAAAAAATTCACATATGTCAGTACTGTGAGAAACAGTTTGACCACTTCGGACATTTTAAAGAGCATCTTCGAAAACATACAGGTAATCAGCATATACCTTACAGTGAAAGTATGTTTTTCCCACACCGCTCCAAGCCGGAATGGCTAAGTCCTTTTTTATTAGCGCCGCAGAAACCACCTCTGGTGTTTTCTAACGAGCAGTCTGCGTGCACAGTTTGTACGACGTTATTTGTTGAAGTACTGATGCTTTGGAAGCAGCGTCAGGATCAAATTTGAAAATAGTTGTCACTCTTGCATCTTGCCAGTTTTTTATATTTTTAAAAGAAATATGTGAAGTATGGTTTGCGATTATTTCCTGAGGGTCGTAAGTCATGACATTTTAATTAGGGCGAAACTTGGCTGGCTGCTTTAGATTTCCTGTCTTGTGTTATTATGGAGATGAGTGCAGTTATAGACAGTCCTGGTTTGTGCCTGCGTGTACGGTGGTCGTCTGTTTCGGCCTGCTAGATGGGTGGGCGTTGTGCGTGCACCTCTGCCCACCGCTCCCTGGGCAGGCGTGAGGCGATGGTCAGCGGGGGCACGAGAAGGGTGAGGTCTCCATCGAGGATCCCTCACGGGCACGAGGGAGCGGTCCCAGGGACTCCACCGCAGGGCGTGCGGCCCTCACGGCTCTGCCTCCACCCCTGTGCCTGTCTTTTTCACTGTCAGCTTCCCTGTCCTTGTTCCCACTCCTTAAGCATTCTTTGCAAGTTCTCCTGTTCGGACACAGGAGCTACCACCAATTGCTTGAATGTTGGGGAGTCCCTGAACCCCCTAAACAAAGGTGTGGGGGGAGCAGTGAGCTCAGTGTCAGGCGTCTGGACCCTGGTTTTCCAGTCCTCCTTGTGCTGGTCGTGAAGCCGTGCACCCTGTTAATACTGCAAACACAGGAGAGCTGTCCCACACTGTCCAGAGTCTTTCTATCCGATGCTGGAGGTGGGATAACTTTTTTAAAAAAATGTTTTACTTATTTGTTTTTAGAGGGAGAGGGAGGGAGAAAAGAGAAATATTAATCAGTTGCCTCTTGCCTGACCCCAGTTGAGGACCTGACCCACAAACCAGGCGTGTGCCCCGACTAGGGATTGAACTGGCGACCTTTCCGTTTTTAGAACAACGCCCAACCATGGAGCCACACCAGTCAGGGCGAGTTTGGAGAACTTTGGGTGAAATATTTTAGTAGAGCCTTCACTGGTCAGAGTCGTTTGCCACACAGTGCTTGACACTGAGAAGCCAGATAGATCCAAATAACGTGGTATCCCTTACTCTTCAGACACTTGGCCGTACTCAGGAACTGCATAAACAGGCAGATAGCAAGAGAACCTCAAATTGGGTTGGCCAAAAGTCCATTTAGTTTTTCCGTAAAATAAAAGGCACATTTTTTATTTTTACTTCATTGGTTTGGGTATTTTGAGTATGTCAGCTCTCTCTCACCGTTGGCTTCTAGTGGGTAGAGGGCAGGGGCGCTGCTGAGCACCTTCCAGGGCGTAAGACAGCCCCACAGCAGAGAGTTATTTGGCCAAAATTCAGTAGTGGCAAGAAACTTCGCAAACCACTTTTGGCACGTTTGATTCATCATAGCACCTTCTCCATACACTGCAGTCTTTTGTTGTGTTTTCAACTTTCTCGAAATAAAAAAGCATAACATGCCGAAAATGTTGGGTATCTCCTTCCGTCTTCAGTATTAAAATGGCTGCACAGAAATTCACCAGGTTCGATGTTTTTGTGGTTTTTTTTAATGCTGGCTGATATGACAGCTGTCACAGTGCAGTCTAACAAATGGTTCTGATTGAGGTTAAGACAATTAAGCACTGCTAGAGCCATCCCACGGAAAAAAACCATACAACCCAGTACTTACGGCTCAGTATGGATTTAAGAGGCGTTTTATTTTTTTTCTCTTTTTAAATTATAGTTGGTATTAAATACCGTATCAGTTTCAGGCGTACAGCACAGCGGTTAGACATACATACATACTTTACAGTGAGTCCCCCAAAGTCCTAGCGCCCTGCTGGCACCGCACACAGTTACTGCGGCAATGTCCACTCCACTCCCTGTGACCGCTCCATCACTGCCCATCTGCTCTCCGAGATCCCACCGCCTTTCTCACCAGTCTCCCAGCTCCCTCCCACTGGCAGCCATCAGTCTAGTCTGTGCTCTGTCTGTGTGACTTTCTGTTCTGTTTGCTAGTTTATTTTGTTCTTTTTGGTCCGCCTGTGAGTGACGTGGTGTTTGTCCTTCTCTGACTTACTGAGCATACTGCTCTCTGGGCCCCTCAGTGCTGTCGTAGGTGGTGAGATTTTGTTCTTTGTGGCCGTGTGAGGTGCACGGCTGCCTTGTTGCGCAGGTGCCCGCTGATGGCCCCTTAGGTTGCCTCCATAGCTGCGTCACTGTGAGAAATGCTGGTTCCGTGTGCACTTAACAAGAACGTATGTTCTGATTTGGGGTGAAATGCTCCAAAAATGCCAGATTCTTCTCATCTAGTGTGTCATTCCAGGCTGCCGTCTCCTTGTTGATTTTCAGTCTGGAAGGTCTACCCATTTGTGTCTGCGGGCGTTCATGTCCCCAGCTGTGACTGCATGGACGTTGTGTTCTCCTTTCTGTGCACGCGCTTTTCACCTGGCGAGGTGCGCCCATCTCGGGTGCCTAAGTGTTTGCCGGGTTACGTCATTTCGTTCTTCTGTTCCCGTTGTCAGGCAGTGTCCTCCTTTGTCTCCTGTTACAGGCTTTGTTTTAAAATCCATTTTCTCTGCTCTAAGGCCATACCAGCCTGAGTGCACCCAATCTGGTCTGATCTCAAAAGTGAAAGTCTGTTTTGTCTGATGCAAGTTGCTACCCAAGCTTTGTGTTTTTTATTTTCCCGTTTGCATGAAACATCTTCTCTGTGTCTGTACTTTCACTTTGAGTCGGCTTTTCATCTGCGGTGAGTCTCTCGTAGGCAGCATATATCCGAGTCTTGTTTTCTTAGTCATTCAGCTGCCCTGTGTCTTGATTGGAGCATTTAATCCATTTTACAGTTAAAGTGATTATTGATAGGTATGTAGTTACTGCCATTATTCATCTTATTATTCATATTTATGGGGGGTTCTGGAAGAAGTCCCTTTAACATTTTTTGTAATACTGATATGGTGGTGATGAACTCTGTTAATCTTTTTTCTGGTCTGGGATAAAAGACTTTAGGGTACTAATTTGGGTAATTAATAGGTATTTATGCAATCTTTGGGGGGGAAATGCTTTCTTGTTTTCAAACATTATGTGTATATATACCTGTTATATGTTTGGAAACTGACTATCATTATCGGTTCTTTAAAATACTCCTCTTTTTAATCATCTATTGGTGAAACATTTTTGTGGTAACTGGAGTCATTTAGCAAAAAAATCGACATATCAAAAGCACATTGAATTAGCACAAAAACATAACTTGGTAACCAGCCTGCTTTGGTAGGGGTTCCCGTTCTGGGACAGATCATCACTTGTACGTTGTGTCCTGGTGGTATGAAAGTGGAAGTAGTCCTCTTTCACTGAAGACATTACCTAGTGACTAACCTGTTTGAAAATAAGATGACAGGTCGTTTTGGGCGTTTTGCAGTGTGCTTTCCAAGTCCCATACTTTGTGTTTTGGGTGGAACAGTAGAACGTAGAGCTGAAGGACCTTGTTGAATATCTTTGTTCTTCCAAAGTGATGCCGGGTGACTTTAGTTGTTAGAGAACCAGATGCCCATTGGAGGAACAGTTTAGCAAGCGTGTAAAGCAAACTGGACCTGGTTGTCTTTTTAACCTCAATTACTCCACTAATAATTAGTGATAAGTAGTTGTAGGTGTGATTGGTTAGCTGGTGAATCAAGAGGGAGCATAAGTAAACATGCTTAAATTATTTGTATTAATAAAGGATCGCTTGTTTTTCTCACAACAAACTAAGTTTAAACCTAAGAAAACAATCCTTTTCCTGTTTTCTACCATCAAGATAATGCCCCCATTGGTTTTCTATTTTGCATAATAGTGTAGTGATTTGGTTTCATGTATATTCTTGAAGCATGTGCTATGCTCTGTGGCTTGATTTGTAAAACTTGGGCTGTTTGTCCTCTGAATTTTTTTGTTTCCATTTGAAAAATAGTAATGATAGTGCCAACCTGCTAGGTCATGGAAATAAAGAAATTTTGGATTTCCTGCCTCCAGGGCACAGTCAGTGGGTTGGTCCCAGTGCGGATGGAGGTGAGCCCGGGGTCTCAGGGGAATGCCTGCCTGGGCTCCTTTTTTACGATGGGGGAGACAGTGTGGCTTCCCAGAGGCTGCAGGAGCTGGCCAGGCGCTGAGCATCCCAGGAAATGCCGTGAAGCACACACAGGCATGGACAAGTGGGGAAGCAGCTTGTTATGACCTCAACTAGAGGGTTATTACGGCTCGAGGACTGGGCCCCAGTGAAGGGAGGCCAGGAGATGCAGCTCACGGGTCAGGATGGCTGGGACGTGGTGTGCGCTCAAGCAGGCACCGCGCGGGCTGTCCCGCTGGAGTGCGGCTCAGGAGACAGGAGGCAGTGGGAGGGGAGGCTAAGAGCATGTGGTTGTGTTTTCCTGACGGCTGCAGATGAGTTCGGATTATATCTTGGGAAGGCTCTGGGTCATTTTAAAGAAGTTTAAGCTAGGAAAATATCTCTTCAGACGGATGTTTTAGAGAGATGCCTGGCAGGATGGGTTGGGGTGGTAAAACCTTCTAGTTCTTGTTAGGAAGCTTTCGGCGTGAAGGGGCTGAGTAGAGGCAGTGATGGCGGCAGTGTATCGGTGATGTGCAGAACTGGCAGGATTTGGTGATCGGTGGGGGTGAGGGTGACACCCAGCTTTCCGATTCAGGTGGCTGCCTGACTGGAAGCTGATTCGCCTCAAAAAGTAGAGAAGGGTGAGCGCTTTGCGGGTGGGGAGACATCAAGAGAGGTGCAGCTGTGGGACACCAGTGTGAAAGGGGACCGGAAGGGGACCTCTGACCCACGTTTTCGAGTAGTTGTGTCTGGGCCTCCCAGAGTGCTAGTGTGCAGTCACGGGGACAGCGGGTCTGGGGGCTGGAGCCGGATCCCTGCTCCAGTTCTGGCTGTGGCCACCTCGAGGACCTTGACGGGCCACTTGTCCTTGGGCCGCGCCTTGTCTGCGTGAATGGGGTAACGATACCTGCTTCACAGGGCTGTCTGCGGCAAGTAAGAGAACACAACAGAAGCACTCTGAACACTGCTGTCCACACAGCTAAAACATAATTAACCGGTTGCTACTTTTAGATTTTACTGGGCCTGTTAGACTGACTTTTTAAATAGTCACAGCGAGTGCTCAGGTGACCTCCGATGTGCACTGCCCCTCCTCCGTCAGCAGCCCTCTGCAGGGGTCGCGGCCGCTCCCATGCTCTCCCCCATCCTATCGCAGGAGTCTCTGCGTTCCCAGGTAACCGCAGAGAGAGACAGGGCTGGAAAGAAGACAGGCAGGAGCCGGCAGGGCAGTGCGGTTTGATCGTTCCCGAGCTCTGCTGCACAGAGAGCGTTCGCCAATCTACTCCTTTGTCTCCCTGTGCGCCCCGGCGCTTGGTGTGTGAGTGTGCAGCACTTCACCGCTCCTGCTGCTACACGTGTAGGTTGATCCTAGTCTTCTTTTTAAAGATATTATTTATTATTAAATTTTTAAATTTATTTTCAGAGGGAAGGGAGGGAGAAAAAGGGAGAGAAACATCAGTTGCTTCTCGTACACACACTGACTGGGGACCAGACCCACGACCCAGACGTGTGCCCTGACCAGGCACCAAACTGGTGACCTTCCGCTTTGCAGGACAGCACCCAGCCCACTGAGCCACGCCTGTCAGGGCTGTTCCTGGTCTTCTACTGTTGCAAACTATGCAGCAGTAAGTGTACTTGCACACAGATCTCATGCTCACACAATTGGATTTTTCAGACCTGAGACCTGATCCCACTCTGATGTCTCCTCCAAGACCGTGTTCATCCGTCATCTGGACCGCTTCTCTCCTCTTCCACAGGCTCCTTCTCAACGAGGAGACACATGGTGACTCTTCCGGCTCAGCACCTCTCATGGACTTGTCCCCTCCTAGCCACCCCTGGTCTTTACTTCCAAGCCTCCTCGAAAGGAGTTTTCCGTACCGATTTCCGCTGACTTGCCTCTCACTGGCCGGCCCCGTCCCACTGCGGTCCGGCTCCTGGTGCCGCACGCTGCGCCCGCGGCCGTTCTTGCTGGGGTGTGACAGCCGCGTGTCACCTGCCTGGCGCTGGCTCGGCGCTCTTTCCTGTAGTCGCCTTCTTTGCAGGCGACTGTGTTTTCTTCTGCTTCTGGTGGTTCTCTTTCTGTTTCCTTTGCTGCCTCATCAGCTGCTGTTTTTAACTTGGTATTTCCCTGGGTTCCGTCTTGGCTTCTGCCACCACGTAACGCACTGAGAGTTTCGTCCCCATCACAGGCTTTCCTACCACCTGCAGCACTTCTGTTCTGTCAGTCCACCTCCTGTTCGGCTCCAGACTTGTTGTGCAGCTGTCGGCCCGACTTTCCAGTTGGCTCTGAGTTCCTCGAACTCGACGGACGCAGCGCTGAGTTGATAGTCTTTCCCAGCACCCCCCACGCCAGACCTACTTGGACTCCCCTGTCCTTCATTGTGGTTGATAGGCCAGGCCAGAGACCTGAGAGCCATCACTGACACCTCCCTCTTTTCCTGTCTGCCCTTCTCTCGTCCCGTTGCAGGCGGCCCTGACCACGGTCCTCTCCGTGCTCCCCCCTCCTCGCTGCCCGCTGTCCGGCCGCCTCCAGGGCATTGTGGTGGTTGGTTTTCATGTCCTTCGTTTCCATGAAATACCCCTGGCCTGTGATAGGAAGTATTTAAAAACAAGGACAATTTATTAATCTTCATCACATTGCATGTGGTCTGGCACATAGGAAGTGCTCAGAAATGCTTGTGGGGTGGTGCATTTCCCCAGCATAGAGATTGGTCTTAATTTTTATCTAAGGGAAAGTAGACAGTTTTTTTTTAAATTAATTATGCCATTACATTTGTTCTATTCCCCCCTCCATTCCCCTCCATCCTGCACACCCCTCCCCCACCATTCCCCCCCTTTAGTTCATGAACACGTGTCTCAGGTTCTTTAGATTCTGTATTTCCCCTACTATTCTTACCCTCTCCCCCATCTATTTTCTATCTACTGTCTATGCTACTTATTTTCTGTACCTTCTCCCCCCTTTTCCTTCTCCCACTCCCCTGTTGCTAACCCTCCATGTGATCTTCATTTCTATGGTTCTGCTGCTGATCTAGCTGTCCTCTTAGTTTGCTTTTGTTTTAGGTGTGGTGGTTAATAACTGTGAGTTTGCTGTCCTTTCACTGTTCATCTTTTATATTTTCTTTTTCTTAGGTAAGTCCCTTTAACATTTCATATAATAAGGGCTTGGTGATGATGAACCTCTTGAATTTGGTCTTATCTGAGAAGCACTTTATCTGTCCTTCCATTCTAAATGAAAACTTTGCTGGATAGAGCAATCTTGGTTGTGGTCTTTGAATTTCATGACTTGGAATACCTCTTTCCAGCCCCTTCTTGCCTGTAAGGTCTCTTTTGAGAAATCCACTGACAGTCTGATGGGAACTCCTTTGTAGGTGACTGTCCCCTTAGCTCTTGCTGCTTCTAGAATTCTCTCTTTCATTTTAATCTTGGCTAACGTAATGATGATGTGCCTTGGTGTGTTCCTTCTTGGGTCCAACTTCTTTGGGACTCTCTGAGCTTCCTGGATTTCCTGGAAGTCTATTTCCTTTGCCAGAATGGGGAAGTTCTCTTTTATTATTTGTTCAAATAAGGTTTCCACTTATGACTGTTCCTCTTCCACTTCTGGTACCCCTATAATTCGAATGTTGGAACGTTTAAAGATGTCCTGGAGGTTCCTAAGCCTCTCCTCATTTTTTTAAATTCTTGTTTCTTCATTCTTTTCTGTTTGGTTATTTTTTCCTTCCTTCTGGTCTGCTCCCTTGATTTGAGTCCCAGTTTCCTTTCCATTACTATTGGTTTCCTGTGCATCACCATTCATTTCAATTAGTTTAGCTTTCATATGTTTCTCTAATTTGTGACTAAAATCAACCAGTTCTGTGAGGATCCTGATCAGCAGTGTTTTGAACTGTGCATCTGAAAGTTTGGCTATTTCTTCATCACTGAGATTTATCGGCTCTGGGGCTCTGAGTTGTTCTTGAGCCATGTTTTTATCTGTTTGTGCCTGTTACGTATGAGGAGCGGAGCCTTAGTTGTTTACCAGGGCAGGGCCACCCAGGTCACTGGTTTGTGACGCTGTATGTGGGGGCGGGGTCAGAGAGGGAGCAATGGCGGTCCTCTCCACTCACCCAGTCTGTCCCACCGCTGGCCCCCCGCCTGTTTATCTGAGTGGAAGTGTGCAAGCCCATCGCCCTGCGCCATGCGGTCTCAATGCTCGCCTCTTCACTGGTTTATCTGCACGCAAATGCTCGACCGACTGCAGACAGCCAGCTGCGCCTCTTCCCTGAGTCCGCCGTAGCTAGCCTGCACCTGGGATCCGTGCCCTCGGCTGCCTGCGCACCACCCCGGTCAGGGATCTTTTTGGCCAACCTGCTCCGCTGCTGGCTTCGCCCCTCTCACCGGTTTAGCTGAGCATTTTGTTGTTTTCGGACTCTGTGTTGTCGATTTTCTGTGTGGTTTGGTTGCGTTTATTGTTGTTAAAACTTTGCTGTTTTTAAATTTGGTTGTGCACGGACGCAAGGTGTTTCCACCTGCGCCTCCATCTTGGCAGAAGTCCCAGGAGACAGTTTCTTAAGAAATGCAAAAAATATGGAACAGAACTTATATCCAAGTTTTATCAGAAGAATCAACTTGTGTTGGCTTTTCCTATGTTGGCTTTATCCTACTTCACTGATACAATTTTTTCTATTCTAATAGGTGAAAAACCTTTTGAATGTCCAAATTGTCATGAACGATTTGCTAGAAATAGCACTCTCAAATGTCATCTGACTGCGTGCCAAACTGGAGTGGGGGCAAAGAAGGGAAGAAAGAAGCTTTACGAATGCCAGGTATGTGTGGCTGTGGTCTGTCCTTAGCGGAGGAGTCCGTATTTGAAATCATTCAAAGTGAAGGGTGGCAGAGTCTAGAGCAGAGGGTTGCCGCTGACAGTTGGCAAGAAGTGAGAGGAAGGAACGTCACTGTCTTGATTTGACAAGGGGTTGTAGTGGCTCCCCTTGCCCAGTCCTAGCCCTGTGTGACACTGGTGTCGGTAAAATCACGTTCAGATCACAGGTGGTCTGACACGGGGCAGGAGGGGCTGGCGAGAGGCAGGCCAGCTTAATCAGTGCTTTGTGATTAGTGCATGGTTATCAATTTCGTTACTATGACAAATATAATCTTATATTTTTAGAATTCTTAAGGCATTTAAACAAGGCAGTATTAAAATGTTTCCCCAAATATATTTAATTTGTTAGCTATATCAGGTATAAAGCCAAATAAAATAATTATAAAATCCCTTGGACCAGATTATATTACCAATACCATATTCATAACATTTTTAGAAAATGTTCCAGAGAATAAGTGAATCTTTTTTTTATCCTTTTTTCCTTTATTTTGGCTATTAAGTATTGTTAACACGGTTTTGTTTTGGTGTTTTCAGGTCTGTAACAGTGTGTTTAACAGCTGGGACCAGTTCAAAGATCACTTGGTAATACACACTGGAGATAAACCCAACCATTGTACGTTGTGTGACTTGTGGTTTATGCAAGGAAATGAATTAAGGAGGCATCTCAGTGAATCGCATAATATTTCTGAGCGTCTGATAACTGAAGAAGTCCTTTCGGTGGAAACCCGTGTGCAGACTGAGCCTGTGACCTCAATGACTATCATAGAACAAGTGGGGAAGGTCCACGTGCTCCCACTGCTTCAGGTTCAGGTGGACTCGGCACAAGTGACTGTGGAGCAGGTCCACCCCAACCTGCTCCAGGACGGCCAAGTGCACGATGCGCACCTGGGCGAGCTCCCGGAGCAGGTCCAGGTGAGTTACCTCGAAGTGGGTCGGATTCAGACTGAAGAAGGCACTGAAGTCCACGTGGAGGAGCTGCATGTTGAACGGGTAAATCAGGTGCCCTTGGAAGTGCACACCGAGCTTCTAGAAGCAGACTTGGATCACGTGACCCCTGACCTCATGAACCCAGAGGAGAGGGAGCCGAGCCAAGAGGACACTGCTGAGGCGGCCAGAGAAGTTCATGAAGACACCGTGGGTTTAGAGCCCGGGCCAGCGGTGGGCTCTCAAGCTGAAAGCGCAGGCAGTGCGAACAGAACACCTTTGCCGGTTTTAGAATGAACAACAAATGAATATATTTTTAACTGTATGTGTTGGGTTGTTGAACTAATGCTGGGCAGTGTGACTGTCCTTGAGCTAACAAACAAGTGGACCAAAGTTAAACTCTTTCCTGTTGTGCTGAACTGTTTCTATTGAAACAACCTGATTTTTCCTCCTGGCTAATGCCACAGAGGAGGGATGTTTCCTGTAAGTGAATGGGAAGTTTTGAGAAGTATATTTCTGGAAACTTAAATGGATTATATTCTTATATGGTTGGGTACGAATGTATCTATTTTCATTGTGGTAAGGGTTCCTTCCCCCTTCCCTTTCCCAGGTTGTGTTCTTTCTGTTTTTATGTGTTGTAAAATCAAACAAAATCATTAGAATACAAGCACTTGTATTCTAATGCATGTTAGAAAATTGAATCTGTAGGAACACAGGCTGCATGAAGAAAGGTGCATGGTTACTGTGCAGTTCAGCTTTGGCTTCTGGCTTCTTCGGGTCTGAACAGCATCCTCGTCCACCCTGGTAGTCACAGGTGTCAGCTCTGCAGCAGAGACGGCAGTGGCGGCGGCAGAATTTCCAGAATGTAAACAATCCACACCCACGTGCCTTTTCAAAACCAGCTAAACTTCTGTAAAGCATCTCTGGTTCTTTCAAAGTGTGTGTTATAAGGAGCGATGTAGATGATGCTGTAATAGTACTTTATATTTTTGCTTATGATGGCAACTACCAATTCTTTTCCACTTAGGTTGAGAATTTCATTTAATGGCAGCCAAAGGGCCATTTTCAATTGGGAAAAATTCATTTCTATCTGTGGTAAACTTTATTTTGGTTGAAAAATTGCACTAGTATTTTACCACCAGATAAAAAAAGATGAGCATCATTTAAAAATTAATGTATTTAAAATAAAGTACAGAGAAAAACATGTATATAAGATATCAGGCTTTGTTTTGAGTGAATCTTTTCCCCAACCTTAATGTAAAGGTCTTGTGCTATAACTTTTAAAGCCATACAGATATGAGTGCTAAACTGTGGACTTAAAAGTAGGTGTGTAAATATTTTTAATCAGTATTACTTGGAAAATAAAATAGCAACCGCATAAACCAATATGCTATTTTCTTTACCTATTAAATATTGGGAGATACTTACATTTTTAAAGTAAACTGTAAAATTATGTGTTCATGGCTCTTTTTTTTTTTTTCCTCTCAATTACCAGTGTGGAAGTTGCTTTATGGTCAGAGGTGTTTTCTGATTTGTATATGATTTTATACACCAACATTGACGTGACTGATACATGAATTGAGGTATAAAATTCTCAGTACATATTCCAATCCCCAAAAACTAGTTCAAAAACAGGAAGGAGGAAGAAGGTGATATTTGTAGTCAGTAAACAGTGGGCACAACCGCCTGTTTTTAAAATAACTTTTTCTAGTTACTAGCTTGTTCAATTCAAAAGATCGATTCAACTTACACTTGTTTGGTAACCCTGGTGTTAAATGTGTCTCACAAAGTCGCTGAAGAGACTGGCTAGAACGGCTCCCTGCAACGGGGGGAGTCAGAGGTTTAGAGGTACCAGGAGTAGGACATGGGGGGGGTTGTTTGTTTTTAAGAGTTTTCATTTTATTTTTAGACAGTGGGGAAGGGAAGGAGAAAGAGAGGGAGAGAAACATTCATGTGTGGTTGCCTCTCGTGGGCCCCCCACTGGGGACCTGGCCCCCAGTTGCAGCCATGGACCGTGACTGGGAATCCAACCAGCAACCCTTTGCTTCACAGGCTGACAATCCACTACTGAGCCACACCAGCCAGGGTGAACATTGTGTTTTTAAGATAAAAAATATATATGAGCATTTTCTTTGGTTTAATATATTTTATTTATACTTTATGCTATTAACAGTCACCCTGATTTTCCACCTTTGCCCGGGCTCCGCCCAGGGCAACTGCGCCCCCCCCACTATTGTTCATGTCCATGGGTCATGCATATAAATTCTGTGGCTGCTCCATTTCTTAGGCTATACATTACATTCCCAGGGCTGTTCTATAACTACGTATTTGTACTTCTTCATCCCCTTGCCTCTTCACCCATTCTCCCTTTCCCACATCCCATCTGGCAACCATCACAATGCGCCTTATATCCATGATTCTGCCTCTTGTTTGCTTCGTTTTTTAGATTCAGTTGTTGACAGAGTTCTGTTTTTTGCCATTTTATTCATAGTTTTGATTTTTTCCTTAAATAAGTCCCTTTAACATTTCATATAATGATGGTTTGATAAGGATGAACTGTAGTTTTTTCTTATCTGGGTAGTACTTGTCTGCCCTTTGATTCTAAATGGTAGCTTGCTGGGTAGAGCAGTCTTGGCTGTAGGCCCCTGCTTTCGTGGCGTTGAATATTTCTTGCCAGTCCCTTCCAGTCTGCAAAGTTTCTTTTGAGAAATCATCTGACAGTCTTATGGGAACTCTCCTGTAGGTAACTAACTTCTTTTCTCCTGCTGCATTTAAGATTCTCTCTTTATCTGTAACCTTTGGCATTTTAATTATGGTGTGTCTTGGAGGGGGTCTCTATATCCATCTTGTTTGGGACTGTGCTTTGAGCACTTGCACGTCTGTTTCCTTCACCAAATTAGGGAAGTTTTCTTTCATTATTTTTTCAAATAAGGTTTCAATTTCTTGCTCTTCCTCTTTTTCTGGCATTCTTATGATGAGGATGTTGGGGTGTAACCTCTTGCAGTCCCAGAGGCTACTTATACTAGCCTCGTTTTGGGGGATTCCTTCTTGTTCTGATTGGTTTTTTGCTTCCCTATGTTCCAAATCATTGATTTGATTCTCGGCTTCATCCACTTTACTGTTGTTTCCCTGTAAATTGTTCTTTATTTCCATCAGTGTATCCTTCATTTCTGACTGGATCTTTTCTATGCTGTTGGGGTCCTCACTAAGTTTTTTTTTTTTTTTAATTATCTTTAGAGGGGAAGGGAAGGAGAGAGGGAGAGAAATATCAATGTATGGTTGCCTCTCATGTGTCCCTCGCTGGTAACTGGCCTGCAACCCAGACATGTGCCCTGACTGGGAATCGAACTGCGATCGTGTGATTCGCAGGCCCGCGCTCAATCCACTGAGCTACACCACCCAGGGCAGTTTTTGATCATTCCTTATAACCAGTGTTTTGAACTCTGCAGCCGATAGATTGCTATCCCCATTTCATTTAGTTCTTTCTCAAGTTTTGATCTGTTCTTTCACTTGGGCCATGTTTCTTTGTCTCCTCATTTTGGCAGCCTCCCTGTGTTTGTGTCTGTGTATTAGGTAGAGCTGCTTTGACTCTGTGTCTTGTTCGTGTGGCCTTATGTGGTAGGTGTCTTGTAGGGTCCAAGGGGCACGACCTCCCCAGTCACCCAAGCTGTGTAGCACCCTTCATGTGGGCTCAGTGCCTCCTGTAGTTGAGCCTTGGTTGCTGTTGGCAGATCGATGGGAGGGATTTGCCCAGGCCAGCAGGGACAAGGACCGGCAGTGACCACAAACCACCAACCTCTGCCCTCTGTGGAGGATCAGCCGTACAGAGGCAGGGTGGAGCTGCTCTAATGTGGTCTGTAGCTGTCCTTGTGTGCAGGCCCTGGGGTTTCCGGTGTGGTGCAGGCCAAGGTCATCCTCCACCTCTGTTCTTCCCAGGGCCACCTTGCCTGGGTTATAAGGTAGTCTGAGAATGGCTGCTATCTGTGCTGTGCTTGAGATTCCCAGGTGAAGCCAAGCTGTGAATTGAGGCTGCTGCTGCTAGTGCTGGGCCTGAGGCTCGCTGAGGCCAGCTGTTGCTTGTTTGAGAGGATTTTGGAAGTTGTGCAGCATGAGCCAAGACCATCCATTCATACGGAAAAGCAGCTTGGGTGGGCCTGTAAGTTGTGTGGGGCAGAGTCTCTGAGGATCTCCAAGATGGGTCAAACAGTGTTAGCCAGGTTGATGGAGTCTTGGGGCACCACTTTGCTGGCTCTGGGGAGTGGAGTTTAGAAAAAGGACAGTGGCTTCTGCTCATCTTGTTGGAAGACACTTCATTTCCCCCCTATGTACCACTGGTGCCTTTCAAGCTGCTACCCTGTTGCCTGAGCTCAGAGGGAGTGAGTCCGAGTAGGTGAATCCATGTGTGGGTGCTTTAAGGGGAACTGCTTGGGGGTCCAGAAGTTGCTTCCACCAAATCAATACCCATTGGTTTTTTGCAGCCAGAAGTTACGGAGACTTATTTCTTGGCTCTGGAACCCTGGTCTGAGGGGCCTGTTTGGGCCTGGAACTCTTTGCTCCCGAGATGTCCTGCCCACATTTTTATCACCACTCATGGATGCGGAAGCAGCCAGTCCCTCATCTGCACCCCTCCTACCAGTCTGGGTGGATGTGGTTTCTCTAGTTCTGTGGTTGTTCCATTCAACCTGATTTCTGTCAGTTCTGAGTGATGGTTGTTCTATATCTTAGTTGTAATTTTGATGTGGTGTGTGAAAAGGTGAGCCGTGTCTCCTGTGCCCGCCATCTTAACCGGAAGTTTGAGCAATTTCAAGTGTGGTGTTTGGCAGTTGGGTACCTATCATAAAGCATATATATATTTAATCCTATATGTATGATTATATATATAATGTGTAGTAATGTGTAGTAATATAGTAATACATTACTATATATAATCATATATTTTTTTTCTTTGAAGTCAAATACTGATGAAAGAATTAAATTACATATTTAGTTTGTCTTATGATGTCCATATTCCTGAGAGTTGTACTTTAAAAACAATTCCTGCCCTGGCTGGTGTAGCTCAGTGGATTGAGCACAGGATGCAAACCAAAGGGTCGGTGGTTTGATTCCCAATCAGGGCACATGCCTGGGTTGCGGGCCAGGTCCCCAGTGGGGGCCATGTGAGAAGCAGACACACATCAATGTTTCTCTACCTCTTTCTCCCTCCCTCTCTCTCTCTCTAAAAATAAATAAAAAATTTTTTAATTCCTGATGGTGGTCTCAAGCACTCAAATGACTAGTGAAGTGTGAATGCTGACAATAGCTCATGCTGTGCCCGGAAGTCCGGCAAGACACACGGTTTATTCTTAAACAATCTTTTAAGAGCTTTGACTACAAGGTGGAGGTTGAGGTCGGGGATAGAGGCCCAACAAGGTTAAAATTACCACGTGAGTTTTCAGATTCGGCAAGGCCTTCAGGGTGGTTTGGGGGCAGGTGTAGTTCCTTTTACTTTTCCCAAGAGGTGATAAGGGCTCCGCCCATGCTTTCCAGGTGCCAGGAAATGAGACGGCAGCGGGGAAGAAAGCTACCCACTGCTAATAAGCCTAACCTGGAGTCTGCAAGCATTTACACACAACGCAGCGATTCAAATCTTCCAGTCCTGAACTGGGTTTTTTGTTCCTCCCACTTCTTCACTCCTACTGAGGGCTTTCGCTGGGTCTACAGTGTGTAGCGTATGTAGCTGGGCAGGGAAGTGCCTGCCCGCGGTCCTCGGGAGTCCTGCGTGCCCTGGCGAGTGATGGAGCCCCTTGTTTCTCCCACGCTCTGCAGTTCCAAGGGCAGTTCCGTCCTCCGACCCCAGTGGGTTTCCATCACTTCGGACACCACTGAATTAGCCAGGACTCCAGAGGTTGCGATCACGAGACTGCCCCCACTTCAGACAGCATTCTGCCTGGCCATGGACAAAGCAGGACGTCTTACCCACTCAGGTTCAATGCTTCACCAGAATGACCAGCTGGAGCAAACATACGTATAATAATAGTTGTATAAGGGATGCAACCCAGGGACAGCCAAGTGGAAGAGGTGCCTGGGACCAGGGGCAGTCGCAGGGGGTCGGGGCAGCGCTTCCTCTCCTGGGGCTTCTCCTTCCTGGCACATGGTGTGTTCCACCCAGAAGCTCCCCTGACCATCGAAGTTTCATCTCCTGGACAGGTTAATTAAATCATTGCCCATTGGTTATTGAACTGTCCTCTTCCTCCTTCCCTGGAGATCTTGGGGTGGAGCTGATCGTTCTCCCACCGAGTACCAACCAGGCCCGACCCTGCCTAGCTTCTGAGATCAGAGGAGATCGGGCTCGTTCAGGGTGGTGTGGCCGTAACCTGGAGCTGATAGTTCTGATGCTCCAATGTGGTCGGTTCCTCGGGCACTCAAGGCCAAGAGTCACCTAATTGTTGGCATGAACTCAGGTTGGACAAAAGGGGCTTATTAGGAATAAAGGAATAGGATGGTGTGTCAGGAAATTCCAATAATTTTAAGAGCTCATTACCAGGGACCAAGACAAAGTATGTTGCCTCCCATCTGAGAGTCAAAGGGGAGCTAAACGGAACCCTAATGTTTATGCATTTAAAGCCTAGAAATCTTGTGAATTTGTATAAAACCACAAGGCTCTTGTTATAGTCTCGCTAGTTTAAAAAGGCTGCCATCTTCCTGGAATACTTTCGTTGATGTAAACGCTCCCGCTACACTGAATTTGGAAGTGAAGATTTCAGGACCGGCAGCATCACTGAAGAGCCTCCAGACTAGTTGTCCACTTTTGCAGTACTTTGAGTTAAGCCAACAGTATTGACCGAGGCCTAAATGTAGATAGAAGCCTCTGCCAGAAAATCAAGTGGGTTTTAATGCATGTCTTCAATTTAACAGCGTTGATCATTTGAAACAAAACGATCAGGCCATCATTAAGGTGTGCACATGGAAATAGCATTCTATAAAGGTCGTGCAAAATTAAAGGAATGTCTGACCCTGGCAGACTGACTGTTGGACAAAATGCAATGGCTTGGCCTTCCTTCATCAGTGACATCAGGGGAGGAAAACCTAGGCTGGGTGTTTTCCAGGTGGAATGAGCTGCGCTATTGCGCCGACAAAGTTTGTCATAACGGATTCAAATGAGAAGCAGCAGGACTCGAAACTTTCAAGCCCTCGCCACCACCATTTATTGGGGTCCTTTCTAATCAGTAGCCTAGAAGTGTATTGCTTTCTAAGGTAAATGCAAAGCTGGCGTTATTGTAAATGTATTCCGAATTTGCAGGATCTCTTAAAATTACTCCATATTCTATAAATGTTTCTTCATACATTCTGTTGACACGGTAAATAGGAAGGCAGCCTGTGAATTCAATACTTCGTTTCCTCCTCCCCTTTCCTGCAACCTAATATGGCACACACTTTATTCAAATGAAGCAATGCCCACCTGATACCTTCGGAGAAGTGTCAATGCAACATAGTAGCATCGTTTATGAATCACACACATATCGTGTGTCAAGCACTCTAGAGTGAATCGTCACAGTGACCCCGAGAGGCTGATACAAAGGGAGAAATCAACGAGGAGGAGGAGGAGGAGGAGGAGGAGGAGGAGGAGGAGGAATAGGAGGAGATGAGGACCGGCTAATGAAGGGTGGGGCCAGCATTTGAAACCAGGAGCTGAATGCAGACCACACTCCTCCTCCTGCCCTATGAGCTCCTTGCAGTCCACAACACCACAGCGTGTAGGTGAAAACGCCTGTGTGCTTTCTGGAATCCACACCAGCCCTGATCATGGGGTCAGGGGTGCAGGAGATGGGAGGTACATGCAGCACCTTGCGTTTGGAGCTCTCTTCACCCTGAGACGACGTCCCAGGCAGTGGTTCCCCAGCCAGAGTGCATCGGGGCGTTTACGTACCTGTCTCCTGCCCTCAGTTGGTCTTGGGCAGGGCCAGAGAAATGGCGTTGCCAACAAGTTCCAGGTGATACTGTTAGTCCTGGACCTACACTTGGAGGAAACGGAGGCAGGGCACCTCAAGGGGGCACAGGGATCCAGCCAGTGGCATGAACCTTTCTGTAGTCTCTTCAGGTTCATAGCCTGGCCAGGTGCTACCCTAATGGGATACTTTTGCTTTGTCTGGGTCACTCAGATATACTTTAAAGACAAAATTTAGCTAATGTGTGCTAAGAAGTAAGTGTCCGTGCATGAATTCACCTAAGGGAAAAGCTGATCCTGAACTGTTTCGGGGGTCCTGGGAGACTGCCTCCGAGATTAGAGCAGTGGCTGTGCCCGGTGAGATCGCAGGTACCTGCTGGAGCCGAGAAGAACTGCGGGGGCTCGATGTGGGTTCGGAGCCCTGGCCTGACGGAAATGGTGCTTACTGAAGACTGAAGAGTGAATCAAAGCAAAGGATTCAGATTTGATCTTTATAACTTTTCATAAAGGTCACTTTGCTTCAAAAGTATCGGCGGGCCCAGAGCCTTCAGCTATCCTTCATTGTCCATTATAAATGGACCAGTGCTAATTACGAGAGAAGATCGCAGTAGTTGCCAAACATGGCCACATATTCAAGAAAAGTTTGTAGTATGTAGCTGCTATAGCGAGACTCTCAGGAACTCAAAGTGAAAATTATTTTTATAATAAAAATTTCTCAAGGTCACAATTTGGTTTTTTCTCTCTTGTATTTTACCTTTGGGAAGAACATTCAGGACTGAACAGTCACGACTAAAGGATGAGGCAGGATGATGTAAAGTGACGTTTTAAAATTTCCCGTAAAATTAAGAAAAGATTTTAATAAATACTAATTGTTGTGATTCGATTTTAAACTGGCAGTTGACCCCCTGCTGTGAATGAATTGCTATGCAGTGGCATTCTCCCACTTCCGCCTCTTTGTCACGGTTTCTAAAGCCCAAGTGCGGGCCAGAGAGCCGAGTGATTACACAGAGCACAAGACGGAATCAATGAAACAGAAGACAGGCCTGAAGAAATTACTCAGCATGTAAAAGAAGGTAAACAGAAAGATGAAAATCGGGAAAACATGAGAAAAGACACGAGGCAGACACAGGGCCCGAACAGGATACATTAGACAAAATTTCCCAGAACACGATGTGCCCTTCTAAACTGCAGGTGAAACTCGGCGACACCATGCTCCGCCTCCTCCCCCAGGCTTGTCAGACATCCCCACCAGAGGTGGGCATCCCCGCGGGTGGCCCAGTTCACACTCGGCAGGGGCGTGGTGCAGCGGCTAACAGACCGACCGAGGAGTGGGAGTGCAACGTGTCTATATGCCCCAGACCTGCACCAGGTGTGCAGAGATCCCTCAGAACGTGCAGCAATCGTAATGATAGCTGCCGCTGATTGAGCGCTTATTAGAGGAGGTTCTGGCCTTCTTTGAGCCTCGCTGGGATCATGACGAAAGGACTTCTGCACATTATCAGTAGGGGATCCTCCTGCCCACCACCGCCCATGGACAACAGGTTAAGAAAACCTAGTTTTTTACGTGTCAGAAATTTTATCTCATTAATCCTCACACCACCACCTGGATTCCAGATACGGAGGGAAAGTGAGGTCAGGGTGCACGGTCATGGCTCACGTGTCTAAACTTTCAGCCACCATCCATGTTTCTCCAAGTGTAGAACAAGTAGCTCCGGTGTAAGAATCACCCGTAGTTGTTTCTAAGAATGTATCTGACTTCTTTCCTGCCAACACAGGGGAGCAGGGTCTATATAAGTAAATGTTTTCATTGCTTTGGGGGGGAGGAAGGAAGAGAGAGAAGGGAGATGGACGTGTTGTTCCACATGTACCCTCATTGGTTGATTCTTCCGTGTGCCCCGACCAGGGATCAAACCCACAACCTTGGTGCATCCAGCTGATGCTCTAACCAACTCTGCCAGCCAGCCAGCCAGGGCCTAGACTACTAAATGGTAATGAGCTCCCCCATAACCAGGAAACAATCTACCCCATCCTTAGATCTGACAGTTCCACCAATTCTTCTGGAAAATAATCTTTTTCTGAGAGAAGTATTTTTCTAAAAACAAAACACTGGGAAGTATTAAGATCACTTAAATCACTTGTGATTCCACCAGCTAGCAAAAAACATCCTGTTTGGTAACTTTTGTTTTTACTTAATATGTTGAAAATATTTCCCCGTACCATTCAAAACAAAAAATTTTAACTTCCGTTACACTGTAATCAACCGATGGTCGAATGGCCCTTTTAGGAGAAAAACAACACCTTTTCAAGTGTAGGGAGTTCAAGGGGAAGTCAGGCCTCCACGGCTGTGGGTCCCAGGACTCCCAAGGGAAGGGAAGACGGAAGGAAAAGCTCTGATGGGAGAAGCAGCCAGTCCTAGGAGGTTGGCACCAAGAGAAACGTGGGCGTCAGGGAGAGGGGATGTGCCTGGAATGGAATCTGGCCAGTGGGCTTTAGAAGCTGACTCTGATGCTGAGTTCTAATTTCCCTTTTCAATGGTAGTCTCTAGAACCTTTGGGACCCCCAGAATCTAGCGTGATGGGAGGGCCTACGCCGGGTTTGGTGTTTGAGGCTCTCGGATTCTAGGCTAGCTCCTTAGCACATCCTATCCCGTGTATTGTCCTGTTACAGAATTCAGTGACTATTTTACATGATGTTGCTTCAAATGCAAAGTCTCATCCTGTGTTTTATTGCTTTAAAAGAGAGAAGAGACTGATGATGGCACGTATTACTCTAAAGATGACTCTTCTGTTAAAAATCCACCTCTTGTGAAGAGGGCCGCCCTTCAAACACAACCCTCTCTCACAGAGCGCCTGGCCCACCCGGGCAGACGACCTCTCCACTCTCGGAACCCGGGAAACATGCACTGCGGCTTCTCTTGCTTTCGTGCCCCACTGGAGGGCCGGTCGGTGGAGCTGTCCAAGGTTTTGTTTCCTGCCCTTCCTGCTCCGGCCCCTTCAGCCTCATACAAAGAGGCAGCAGAGGGTAGTGAAGAAGAAAACAGACTCTGGAGTTGGACTGCCTGGGTTTGAATTCTGGCCCCAGCACTAGACTTCGGTGTGCCTTTGAGCAAGTCAAACCACCTTCTGGGCCTCAGCTTCCCCGTCTGTCAACATGGAGATGGAAACAAGAGTAACCAGCTTGTTAGCTTATTTCGAGGATTTAATCATCTTTGTGAACATACTTACAACAGTGCCCGGCAAACAGAAAACAAAACAAAACACAGGAATCTTTGGGTTCCCTGGTTTCTACCATAAAAGGACTTTAAAGCTCTGTTATTTTTCCCTCAGTATTCTAGCTTTTGCACGTATTGCATGGTGAGAATGAATACAGGACCTGGGAGCCTGGGGAGGAGGAGACAGCGCTGGCGGAGCTGGGACCTAGGGTGGCTGGTCTTGGTTCTGCCATTAACCAGCTGCGTGACCCTTGCTAAGTTAACTGACTTCTCTGACCTCAGTTTCTTCCTCTGTAAAAACGAAGGACTTGAACTTCAATAAATAACCTCTCCGCTTTTAGTATTGTACGAACTGCATTCCAGGCTCTACACTCAAGTCGATGACTCGGTTTCCTTGTTTGTAACCTAGAAAATATTTAACACGTTCATTAGCCGAGGGGAGTAGCTGGGGAGCAAACAGGTCAGGGGGCCACTGTCTAAGGGATGCCAAAGGAACGGCCTAACGTCTGCGAGGAATCCGCGCAGGAGGCGGCAAGAGCACTTCTTTCTGCAGAGCCCGGGCCCTGCCTGACTCACCCGGGGGGGCGGTCACAGTGTTCGCTGGCGTCCCGTACTGTTGGGGCCTTGCTGGGTGGCGGTCTCTCTGGGACGCGGAAACCTTTGATCCAGAGGCTGGAGCAGCTCCATACGAGGCGCGAGTTCATGGGAGTTGCGTCTACCCCCTTTCGGCTGTGTCGCCGCTTCCCGTTTATGCTCTGGGAGGGTCCTCTCTGCGGCAGGGCCAACCCCCCGCCCCCCTCGGACGGCTGCGACCGGTGCCCGGAGCCCGGCGCCCGGCTCCCTACCGCCCCTCCCTCCTGGCTGCCATAGAAACCGGCCTCCCGGCGCCCCGCCCGCGTCTCCAGCCGACCGCCCCGAGCCCCCTCCCCCGGGCCAGCCCCCCGCTCCCGATTGGTCCTTCGGGAAACGCTGCGGGGCGCCTGGGTCCCCGCCGCTGAGCCCCGGCAGGGCCCGGAGGGCGGGGTTTGCCGCTGAGGCTCGGGTCGGCCGGCCCTGACAGCTTGGGGAGCCCCGGGTGCTCCTGGCGCGGCGACACCCCGCGCCGCCCGCGGCCGCTCCAGCGCCAGCCACGCAGCGGAGCCGGAGCCGGGCCCGCCGGGAAGGTAAGGGAGGGCCGCGGGGCTCGCCGCCAGCGCCCCCATCCCGCCCGCGCTTCCCTCCGCGGGGCTGCAGACCTGGGGGCGGGGGAGGCTCGCCTGTCCTCCCCGCCGCTCCAGGGACAGAGGAGACACAGTCCTGGAGGAAGGAGGGTCGGTTGGGTCAGGAGAAGGTGAGGCGCTCCTGGGGGCGCCCCCTCGCAGGCCCCCAGGCCCATCAGAGGAGAGGGAGTCAGGGCGGGAGGCGTCGGTGTGCTCAAGCTTCTGTGGCGCCCACGGTTATGGGCGCGTGTGTCCCTGTCCCCGTCCCCGGCTGTGCGTCGCCCCAGTCTGTGCGCGCGCCGCACGTGAGCGGAGGAGGGCCGCCTGGCGCCTCGCCCCAGCGCGCCCCGAGCGCCGGCCCAAGTCTGCAGTTTGTCACCAGGGCTGGGGACCAGCGTGAGCCGGGGGGGCAGTGGACGGGACTGGCAGCGAGGGGCCGAGGCTCGGGGGATGACCCTGCCAGCACTCCCCACACCACGCGCCCCCTTTGGAAAGACCGCACTAGTGAGGAAGAGTCTCGTCTTGGCTTCCCGGATATCCCTCCACAATGGTAGGGGCGCCAAGACTCTAGGTAGGGGCGGTAACGGACGGGAAAGGGCAAAGGACCGCAACGGGGTCTTTAACGAGCCATTTCGGACCAGCTCTGGGTACCCTGCACAACAGGGCGGATGCAGAGGTCAAGACCACAGCGGACGGTGCTCCGAGCCCTCGCGGGGCAGCGAAGATTCAGCCGTCTGCACTTTTCCTTCCCGGTCCCCTCGCCCGCCCATCCCCTCCGCCTCCAGCCCCGCACCCCCACTTCGTCCTCCGGAGTTCGGCAGACAAGAGGACTCTGTTAGAGCCACCCTGCCCCAACCCTGTTCCTCCTCTCGCTTCACAGCCAGAGCGAATGAACCACACTCTAAGCTCTTACTCGCGCAGTTGAGACAAGTTTGGAAGTTAAACAAATTGCGTTTGCACTCGTGGCCACGGGAATCCAAAAGGAAAACAAACTGAACGAGACCGAAGAATCTCTTCCAAGTCAAACCAAGATTCCGAAGGGGAATCCGAAACGAGCGTCTATTTAGGGCAATATGGGGGGGGGGGGATACTTTGTTGTTGTTTTTTAATGTGTCACTCAAGCTTGCACCATCAGTATTCAGTAGGATTCACAGAAGTGCTTCAAAAGATCGTTTCTGTTAGTGTCGCAAAGGCACTTCTAATTTTTGGTTGCCGTGGTAACTGAAGAAGTCGCCCTGCGCTGTGGAGACGCTGCCTGGCTGGAACCAGGAGCTGCTGCTCTTGAGGAGCTCTTCTCGGGTCCCCTGCAGTTACCATGGCAACAATGATTGCGCTCCGAAGCTACTTGTTTCTTTTCCTTAAAGTTCTAAAAGCCCAAAGCCTGTTGTTATTGTGGCTGTTGCTGTTTTATTTAATTTTATTTTTCAGAGTTTGCCATTTGTAACACAGATCTCCCCTCAGAGACAACCGAAAGTAAACTCCGCCCAGCAGGCAGCCCGCCCTGCCCCTTCCCCACTCCCTGCCCTGACCCAGGAGGGAGAAGGAGAGTGCTTGATGTTAAAGGAATGCTGGCCGGCCACCACTCCCTTCCCAAGTAGCTTCTAAACTCGGAATCCTAATTAGCTTTCTAATTAGGAGGTGGGGGGATGTGGGTGGGGGTGCCCAGAAAGAGCCTAAGGGGGGAAAAGCAAAGTTCAACACTCCATGGGCTAGTGTTTTGTGTGCTGTTGAACTTGCCCAATAAAACCCTCATGGATTTATTTTTGGCCTGACCACCGTTCAGTGGTCAGGCTGGAAATACCTTCAGAGAGGCCTCCTTCTGTGTTAGGAAGAAATGCGGGCTGGATACTCAGCTGGAGGTCTGTGCTTTTTCCCTAATAGCCAACCTTCAGTGAAAGTAAAGTAAAGTAAAGGTTTGTGTGAAATCTACAGTTCCCAGGCAGGACATAGAGCAGTCAGTACTCATGGCTCAACCTTGGGTCTTCAGTTAAAATGGATGAACTTAAGGAGAGTGTCGGTACATTCAAATTTAGCAAATTTCATAGGCAGTGGAGCCTCAAAGAGCCATAGTTCTTCACTGTAAGTCGTGAGCAGTGGGTCCTAGGAATCAGTTTTATGCATTGATGACATAGGATTGGAAAATTCCAATACCCCTAGATTTACAGTTTAAAAGAAGCAAAGAGTTTTGTCTTAGTTGGTTAATATTTTTGGTCAAATATGTAGCTCCATTTTGAGATACTTAAAAATTAAAATATTGCTAAATCCAACTTTATTCTTTGAATCCCATTATACTATTTCTCTAGGGAGAAAGGAGCCTTAATTCACTGGTTGATTTTCTTTCAGTTGTTGAAAAGACAAACTTCATAAAATTACTCTCTGACAACATTCTATTGTTGTCATTTCTTATTGTCATTGTAGAAAAGTTCTCTAGAATTGAAGTTAATAGAATTCAAGAGAAGATGGAAATATTCAAATTACTTATGAAGACAATAGTCCCCTGTTTGAATTAAACAGATCACAGCTCCTAAATTATTTTCTCTTAAAAACTTCAAAGATAGCTCCGCCATTATTTTAAGCATCCCAAAGAATATTAACCATTTTTACAGATGGGTGAGTTTTGTTCAAAAGACTCAAGTCATTTCAGTGAACCACTTGGAAAATTAAGAGGCAAAATAATGCATATCAGCCAAGACTTAGAGAGCGTGGAGATGAGGAGAGAGACAGGGTGGGAATGGCAGGAAGAATTTATGACCAGAGAGAACAATAAAGCCAAAGAGAAAAAGAATTGGCGTGAGAAAAAAACTTACAGATTAAGGGAGAGGAAATGAAAGAGAAAAGGTCCAGTGCAAGGAGAGTTGCACAGGAGAAAGAAAGAGAGAAAGAAAATGAACAAAAAGAAAGAGAGAAAGAGGAAGGAAGGAAGCAAGTTGGAGAACAGGAAGCAAAAAAGAACTCTCCTCGTCATCTTCCATGAACAACGGAGACCTTGATGCTTTTCCAGAAAGCCCCAGTACCCCAGTCAGCAAGATCCTCTGAGGCGGAGCGGGTCTGGGAGGCCCGAGCAGCAGACTTGCATGCACTTCTGCTCACTGCCTCCCATGGCAGTGGTGCGGGCTGGGGCATCGTCCTCAACTTTGCCAAACTGGCTGCTCCCCAGACCTTCCTCCTTCCAATCTTTAAGCCACCACGGATGTTTTCTGTATCTCTATTTGTGGGGACAATTCTTTAGGATGTTGTATAGACATACTTGATTATGTAATTGCATTTTTTGCTTGCAATTGAAAGTTTTTACTTTTTAAAAAAACTTTTACTTTTTAAAAGTTGCTGAAAGTTATCAAAATAATGCATTCATCTAATCTGGTGCATTAGAGCATGTTAAAAGATTCTAACAAAAACAACCGTTCCCTCCTTGGACACAGTCACCCCCTGTTCTTAGCTGTTGAATGACTTACCTCCCTATTTCCAAACAATTTGCTCAGATGGCCGGTCCTTGATTCAGGTGTAGGCAGAATCTATGCACTTTCCCTTATACTGAGGAGGACATAGCTCTCTTGCTCTACCCCCTCCAACCTCCCTCCCTTTATTTATTGTTTAAAAGTATTTTCTTTATGTATGTTTAGAGAGGGGAAGGAGGGGAGAAAGAGGAGGGGGGAAACATCAATGTGTGATAGCCTCTTGCATGCCCCTACTGGGGACCTGGCCCACAACCCAGGCATGTGCCCTGACTGGGAACCGACCTGGGGACTCTTTAGTGCACAGGCAGGCACTCAGTCCACTGAGCTACACCAGCCAGGGCCCCTCCCTTTATTTTTTTGCAGTTTGGTCTGTGGGAGGAAATCCATCAGAGCACTATTAACATAACCCTTGTTTGAAGATGCCAGGACTCCTAGGAGTACCTAGCTTTGGTCTAAATGTTTCTTGGGCCTTAGCCAGAGCAGCCAAAATTCAGCTAGTTTCAGAAATAGTCGGTCAAGTATGGCTCTTGAAAGAGGGAGGAATTGTTCTGGCAGATTGGCAGCCACTGCTTGGGCAGTTTGAATTTCATACAAGGGAATAAGGAAGCAGGGGCAGGGGCTGGAGCCTTGGGCTGGCATGACCGCGAGGATGCCAAGGACTTGCACGCACCGCACCAGGAAGTTTGGTCCTGCATCGGCTCTCACGTGTGACAGCACCGTTTTAATGGCAGTAACACTGAGCTGACATTTTGACTGCAGTTGTTGTTCACTGCAGACATAGGTTGTGAACTGTAACTGTGTTTCTTTTACTGTACAACTCGTTTGGAGAAAAGAATTATTATTTTCATTCGTTCAGTTTTTAGGAACTTATTGCTACTCCTTCCCAAATATGCTAATGGCCTTGTGAAACATCTCTCCTTGGTGCTTTCAGGACACAGTTAGCTCCTCCCCACCCTACTCCGCCCCCCCCCACCCCACCCCAAGTGGACCTTCAGTCCCGCAGGCCGGCTCCGGCATTCTGAGATCTCCCTCCACTTCCCTTCTGGGCTGGTTCCCTGCCGTCCCTCTTCTCTGGCTTTCCTCTTTCTTGGTCGATGCCCTCATTTTACGGGGTGTCTGCTTTACTAGCTCCTTAAAAAAGGGTTATGGGAAGTAAAGTTTTGCGACCTTGCACATCTGAAAATGTCTTTATTGTACTCTCACACTTCATTGACGGTTTGGCTGAATAGAGGGTTCTAACCTGGAAATTAATTTCTGCAAATTAATGTCTGATGTCATTGGTTCGTTGTTTACAGATTCCAGCGTTGCTGGAAGTTTAGAGCCATTCTGATTCTTGATTCTCGGCATGAAATACATTTTTCCTCTCTGGAACCTTAATTCTTTCGTTGTTTTATGAATTTCAGTAAGTAGGAAGTATGAGTGAGCTTTCTATGCATTGTGCTCATCTACATAGTTCTGTTCTGCCCTTCTGGTAAATAGATGATGTTGACACACTTAGAAAATTATTCCTTTTCTTGGTTACTCTTCCTTGTCACATACTGATTATTGCTGATTTCATCAACTCGGGACTTTGAGCTTTGAGTAACTTGGTTGCTGCCCTTTTTTGGACTTCCTGGATTTCCCCAGTCTCCTCCTGGGAGATCTGGCCCTATTTGGCTACTCTACAATGTGTGACAGTCACCGGCCTTCTCCACTCACACAGGACATATGTGGCCAGAAACAGCCGCTTAGCAATGTTTTCAGGGTTTTGAAATGAAGCCGTGAGCAGCCCCAGGGCAGACCGTGGGGACAGCTCGGAGCAGCCTCCGAGCATCTGGTGGGGACACCGAGACAGATCTGTGTGACAGGTTTGGGCTCTGTCACATTGCCTGTGCCAGAGAACCCAGGTCTCCCCGGAAGCAGAGATGCTGCTGGGAGGGGTGTGGGCGGGGGGACCTGCTCTAGAGGGAGAGATTTAGAGGATGATGTGAGTGAAGGAGGGGTCTTTCTGTCTTGCCAACGTCCAGACTTCCTTAAGGGTCACTCTCTTCGGACAGCCCATCGAAAACAAGTGACCACCATTCCGTGTGGCGTGGCGACTACTGTCTGTCAGAGTAAGTAAAAAAAGATGTACCCGAGCTCTAAAACGATTGAGTTGGTTAGTATTTATAGGAAAGAGGGTGCCACGTGTTTAAAGGGTACAGCAGTGCTAAGTGAGTAAATGCTTGGCCTAAAACTGTTTCATGGCCAGAATATTGAGGGAGAGCTGCAAATCAGTGAACTAAACCCTTTGGTTCGATGCCAGGTTATTTGGTGAAAGTTGCCCATCACATCAGAGTCAAAGATTCGAGTACAGAAAATAACTCCATTCTTGGCTAATAAAATATCTCTGATCAATTTCACCATGAAGATTGTTTTAAAACCTCTTAAACGTTTCTGGACTTCAAATTTAGGCCAAAACTCCTGGGACAAAATCCACAGCCTTATCCCCCATAGAAGGCAGCGAGCTACAGACTGGCTGCCCTTCATGTTGCCTCCCATTCAACGTCAAGGACGGAGAGCGGCGGTAAACACGTGGAGTGAGCCAGCCTACAATGCCTGACACACCATCACTAACTGACGGGGTGGCCATATGCCCCTTTGTCAGGGACAGCTCTGGGGTCCACCTGTTGCCATGAATAGTAACCCCTTCTTTCAAAACTGTCCCGGTTTGAACGACAGATTCTCTGTGCTCACCCGATGTGTTGAGTTGCTACTTGCTTAGGCTCTCGGCGAACAGTTATTCATAAGGAAAATGGAATGTGACCATAAGATAAGTAAGCAGCCAAGATGCCATGTGGCAAGCACTTGTGTGGCACAGGCCGCAGACGTGCTGGGCTTGCAGCAGGGAGAAATGTGTGTGCCCTGACCAACGGGTTGGGGGGAGCTGGTCTCAGTGGAGCCGGAGCGTGGGGCGGGGGATGTAACCCCAGATGTGACAGATATGTGGATTGGGCACAGTGTGAAAGTTGAAAAGGCACACAGTTTGTGTGCCAGGGAGTGTTCTTGGAAAGACGAACAACAAACAGCCGTTAATGCTGCCTTTGCTGTGTGGTGAACCTACCCAACGCGGGATGCCATGCCGAGACATGATTTGGCCTAAGCGCATTCTGAACTCTCATGGCACAAAATGAAAAGCCACTGATACTTATTAAGCCAAATATATACTCCTTGCCATCATAAACAACTTACCACTGAAGTTTCGCATATGAGGAGAGCCACGGTTTCCTAAATTATTCTCTTATGGAGCGTACATGGGGTGTGCATGTGTTTGAGCTATTTTAGTAATAACGTCCTCTTTGACCAAGAGAAAATACTTACATTTTCTAAATCTCCTTTTGAGGTAATATCAAATAAAAATATTTACTTAGGTGCTTATTTATTTTTCCTTAGCTTGGTTTTTAAATCCTATCCATTTGGTTTGGGGATTCACTCATTCTGTTGGGCTGCTGGGTGGGCTGGCACGGTGGAAGGAGACACACTGAAGACACTTGGTTCTAGTCCTGTTTTTGCCACTGACCAGCAAGTTTCTTCACCTCCCCGAATCTGTTTCTCCAATACACCACGAGAGATTCAGTAACCCTGCAGCCTTGCCCCTCTGTGCTCCTATACAAGTCCATGAATGTACCCCGGTCAAGGTCATTGACGGAAACCGTGAGACAGCCACTCGCTGGCAGCCTGCGGTTGGCTTGCCAAGGGATGTGTTGAGAGGTAAGACTGCAGAGGGAAACTGGGATGGGGCCATGGAGGGCCTGAGTGTGCAGCTGGTTCGTCTTTCCCGTGGCCCAGGGTGTCCAGAGAGCGCCTCCAACGGCACATTTCAATTGGATCAGTGTTTCCCTACCAGCCTTCCTCACTGTCCACCCTTCACATCCGTACGTAGTGATGGGGAAGATGAGGGTGTAGGATGATCTTAGCCTTGGTCTCCAATGACACATCTCTGCTCCTGGTGACCGTTCCTAATTCTTTGCCACCCTCTGAGTCTCAGCCTTTTCGGGTGAGTAGAGAGGAGAAAATGTCAAGGTGATATTGCAGTAGGGTCTTGAAGGCTAAGACAAGGAGCAAGTGTGTCCCGGTTAGTTAGGCCCCGGGTGCTGAAGCTACCCGGGGATGAAAGGCTATTTTATGACAGGGGCGGTAAGCTTTAGGAATAAATTGCATAATTGATTCAGATCTCAGAAGTTTCCTTCAGGGCTGGATATTTAACTGTGAGCCTTTGAGAGGAAGGGGACTGAGAGATGCCTGGGAACCCTGGGTAAACACCAGCTCCTTAGTGTCCTGGAGGTGGGATTTAATTTGCTGCTAATTAGTGTTGATTTTGGCTCTCTTGGGGGAAGAATAAACACGAGGAAGGCGAGGAGTTGGGAGAGAGGCAAAGGCAAGGACACGGGCTGGCGGATGCATTTGGACAACCACTAGGGAGGAACCGAGAAGTGCAAAGACGGTGTTGAAAATAGAGCAGGAATTATTTCTCATGCTTTGAAATAAAGCAAATGCTGCTGGAAGCTACTAACATATCATATCTTAAAAATAAAATAAGAGAGAAGTAGAGTTTTTCTGACTCTTACTGGGCTCATTTAACCTTGGTCACCTTCCAAGGGGAAGCCGCAATTGGGTTGTTTTTACTATCCGTGGGCTGGAGCCGGTGCTGGTCTGTAAACATTCCAATGCTTAGGATTCAAATAACCTCCTTAGGAATGTCTTCCCACGTTGAGGTGTGCTTCCCTGGGCACCTTGGAATGCTGGACAAAAGCAGTGGGCCGTTCCATCCAGCCCATCCAGCCCACGATGGTGCAGAAATTTTCTAGCCGGAGGTGCTCTGGTTGGGGGCACCCGCAACAAACCTGTCCTTGTTTCAGATGAAACACTTGAAAGAGTTTTTGTTCTCGTTTTGTTAAATGTTGCCTTTTCTTCTTTACTATAGAACAGTCGTTTTTAGTGGGTTGGGTTCCTTTTCAGCCAAGGAAGGATGTTTACACCAGAAACATCTATTTCTGTATTTTCTAGACTCCACAGCGCCTTTTAAAACACCCGTACAATTGGAGTCAATTCAGCCAGCATTTATGGACTCTGCTTGGGTCCTGTTTGCCCAAGGACATTAATGTCCTGACATTAATAAGACCAAGGACCTGCCTCACAGAGACCCATATTCCACTAGAGAGGGATGTATATACTCCACTAGAGAGGGCAGATATATACACAAGTAACCCAGACACCAGATAGGACTTGAAGACATTGGAGGAAAATACAGTTTTCATGGGGGAACTACCAGAGGAAGAGCTGACTTGTGGGTGGAGTGTCAGGAAGAGAAGAGAAGGGAAGGGACGGGAAGGAAAGGGAATTTGAGCTAAATTGGAATAATGAGTGGATTTCAACCATTACCTGATTGAAATAAGAAAAAGAACGGAGTGAGTCTCTTATACAACAAAAATTTTAAAATAATACTTGCGCTTACCAACACTCCTGTTTAAATTCATGGCATCATTCATTCATTCCATAAGCAGCACTGAGCGCCTACGATGCTGAGTGCCAGGCTCCGTTGGACACAGGGACGGGCGACGCCCCCCTGCCCGAGGCCCTCATTGGCCAGATGGGTAGACAGATGCTCATGCAAACAGTTCCGCAGAGGGACGGATATAACTGAGTGACGCACCAAGTGCTCTGAGAGCACCGTGGACTTGAGGAAGTCAAGGGAGACCTTGCAGAGGGGCAGAGCTCTGGGGGTCCTGGGGGAGTGGGTCGAGGAAAACAGTGCACGGAGAGGGAATGTCTTGTGCAAAGGCACAGAAGCACAGAGCGGTGTGCGATGTTTCTGGGATCTCAAGTATTTTGATAAGCCTTAGATGTAGGGTTTTAGGGGAGGGGAAATTTTCTTTCGCCCTGTTAGAGTCCCTGGCTAGGTCTGAAAGTCAAATTGGCAAAGACAGAGCAACAGGAGAAAAGCACACACATTTATTTAGTATCAGTTTTGTGTCAGCCAGGAGCCTTCAGAGGGGACTGACGCCCTGAGGAAGCAGCCCCGCGTGTCCGACGCTGGTGTGGTGGGGCGTGGGGCGTCCTGGAGGAGCAGGCTGGGCCAGGCGGGAGGAGGTCAGCGACACAGGCTGGGGGGCCTCGGCAGCGCCTGGGTGTGAGGATTCTTCTCCGTGCCCCTGTCTTTGGGGATAAGGATGCTCCCTCCTTTCCTCCAGGTATAGGGAGGGCCCCTCTCACCTGACAGTTTTATAACACGAGTCAGTGAAGATGCGTGAAGGGAGAAGGAAGTTCGAGTTACCCTGCTGCTTCAAATAACACACCACGGTGCCATAGTTTGGGGTGGCGTGTCCTGAACCCCCGCTGGAAGGGGGTAAATAGGGGCAGTGGAGATGAGACTAAAAATAAAATCAAGTACCAGGTATTAAACAACTTTCTAGACTAAGTCCTGGAGACCAAACTTTATCCATAGTCACTTTAATGAAGGATTTTTGGGGGGAAAAGATCCTGCAGGACGATTTCTGGAGACTGAAGTCGAGCCAGGCAGGACAGGCAGTAGGACCGCCCACGAGAAGGCTGTTTCGGGGGTGCTTCAGCCCAGCACTCCTTCCCAGCCCCCACGCCCAGTTCTGTGTTTAAGCAACGCTCACCGGAAAACAAGTCTAGTAAAACCTGACTTCTGATTTTCCTTATAATGGCTGTTTAAATGCACCAAAAAAAATCAAATATCAAAATATTTAGGACTTCTCTTGCCTCCTCCTTATTGCCCTTGGTGCTGACACCCTAGAACATGCCTATTTCGCCTGTTGTGGGATTCGGCCCTGCCTGGCAGACCTAGGGACTATGGGTAAAGGAAGGGGTGGTGTTGAGGGGGAGGACCAACGGGAAGAGGTGAAGGGGACCGAGAAGCCTGGGACAGTGCCTGGATGCCTGACTTGGGCGTGGTGGTGTGCCGCCTTTGGGTCTCCATTGCTCCCCGTTCCTGCCGCCTCCAGCCTCCTCTGCGCTTAGTCAGGGCTTTAACAGGCACTTTAAAAGGCCCTCGCCTGAGGCCCCGAAGAAATTCCTCGCAGATGTAGCCTCTGACTTGGCCACCCTCGGCACCGGAGGCTCTGACACACCCTGGCTCAGGAGGGCGGCTCAGCAGGGCCCCTTCTCTTCTCCCGTCCCACGTCTTTCCCTAAAGAGTGGCTGGCTCCTCCTTGCAAAGCCCCCTGTTCCCCTACTCACGCTGGGACCAGAGGAGGAGATGCCCCTGACAGAGACACGGCTTTATCCCAAGCCACAAGTAATTAACCCACTGCAGGTCCCCAAATCTGCCTGGGAACAGATTCCAGTCAGCAGCCAAATGTGTTGCTGGGGTTGAGATTTTTCCTGAATGTTCTGAAGCGTCAAGGACAGAGTTGGGAAGGGAATTTTGCCCATGGTCCCGGGCCTTGGGTTCACTGTTCTCTTCAGGAGTCCCAAAGCCCCAGTGTCAAGATAAACACACAAACGACATCAAGGTGCATAGCAGACACTCTCAAACGCAGCTCTAGCGCCCTGGGCGTGCTCTCCCAGGTCCTGCAGGGGGCGCAGGGCAGCACAGGCACCCAGGCCCTTTATTCTCCTCTCTGATCTGAGCGCCCACCTCTGTTTGGGAGCCTATTCTCCGGTCCCAGGGTGGCTGTGCCACCTTTCAACCCCTTGACGTATATGGTGCCCGGTTCCATTTTTCTCTACGCCGTCCTCTCTCTGGATCCAAGGCCTTGGGAAACCTCAGCTTTAAAGCGCTGGACCAGACCATCTCAGGAGGTCGGGCCGGTTTATTGTATGGGGCTCAGTCACATTTACACACCTGGTTATCAGAGACAGGCCACGTTCCCCAGAGACTGGTGCAGAAAACGTATTTTTTAGCCCGTAAGGCCCCCAGAATCTCTGCTGCAATTACAAATGGCCGAAATAGCAACAGCCAAAGCACACACAGAAGCACATGGGTAGCAGGTGGGAGAGCCCCTTGAACTGGTCACCTCCACACCAGTTTCGCTCCCTCCTCCCTGGCAGCGGTTGGCACGCACGCATCCAGAATTTTCCTGCGCTTGGCCGGCACCTTCCCTTATATATGCATAGATCTCCACGTAAAGGAATGATGACTATTATGAAGCTCTCAGAAGTGCGGCCACTTCAGAGAGCTCTCGGTCAGTTCCCCAGACCCCCTTTATCTTTACAATGATAAATAACTCATCAATTCACACGGAAGGAGTGTGGGCAGGGTGGGAGGTGGCGTGTGTGCTGAGGGTCACAGCCGAAACTTCTGAATCTTTGCACGTTCAGTTTGTGGTCTCTCTGCAGTTTTATGCACTTAAAAAACCTCCAGTCTCTAGAGCTCAAGCTGTGCTCAGGAACGGCCCTGTGAGACAAGACAGCTCCTCACCTACTTTCACTTGCCTCCCTGGGGGAGTTCTGTTCAGCCAGAAGTACCAGGTCAATTAGCAAGCCGCACAGAACAGGGTGCAGTTCTCCGAACCAGCTCCCAAAGCCTCCGGGCTCCCTGCGGACAGCACTTAGCTGCCTCTCCAACAGCCTGTAATCACATCTGCCATTAGCCCCAGATGGGTTCTGCATTGGGGAAGAAGGCGGCCCTAATGACATTCGCCTTTCTCTTTGGGCACAAAGGTCGTCTGTGCAGACACCCAGCGGTTCTCGGAGCAGTGAAGGCACAGCCAGACTGAGGAAGGCCCTTTCTCTTCTCCAGAAGAGCTGTGTCTTCGGTTTTGCCAAGGCGGTGGGCCCGTGGGCCCGTGCCTCCAAGACTCCTGTTCTTTAAGGGATTTATGTCGTTCTTCACCAGGCTCCCTTTGGATGGAAGGCCAGTTGGGCTTTGATGTATTTTCCCTTCGTGTATAGACTGTACACGTGTATAGACAGTCTAGAAGGAGTTCATTTTCTGCCAATATTTATTAAAAAAGAAAACGACTCTTTGATCCTGGTACACTTATAGGTCTAAACCCACAAAGAAAAGTAGATTCCCTTTGTTCTCTGAGTTTATTTTCTTTCCTGAGAGTCTTTAAAAGTGTAGAAATGCTTTATTTTATATGAACTAAAATGCTCTTTTTCTGAAGACCTGAGGAGTGGTTTCCTGGGAGGTGAGTGGAAGGAATGTCCTTTGCGGAAACCAGGGAGTTGGGCCCCTGTTTGCTCCGGGCTGGTACTAAGCCAGCCTCCTGTGAATTTTGAATTGTTTGCAACAACAGAAGAAAAGCTGAGGCAGCTGAGACACCTGAGGCGGTGGCAGAAGTTAAAGGGCGGCTTCCCCCCACCCCCTCTGGGATGCAAGATTTGAGTTTAGAGGTGAATACTGTCTTCAGACCAATGCATTTGGTACCTTAAATTGATGCAATAAAGATATCAGACATTGGGCAGAAAGGTTGGCCCTTAATGAATGAAGGCTTCCTGGAGGAGGTGAGCAAGGACCAAGTACTATGGGAACCCAGGACGAGTCACGTGGCCTCTCTGGGCCCTTGTCCCCCAGTGCTCGAGGTGAAGAGGTGAGAGAAGAGCTGAAGGGTCTTCTATTTCTAACGTCCCACGATTGTGTAATTCTTTGTTCCAGTCATTGTAGACAGCCTGGTCAAAGACCAGTAGGCAAGATCCAAATAAAAGTCTGAAGTGGGAGATGGCTGTCGAGAACGTGAGCTTGGATGAAGGACCTGAGCCTCTAGAGATGTGACTGGAAGCAAAGGAACGAGAGTGATGTAGAATTAGGTTACATTTCATTCAAAATCATGATTAAGGTGGAAAAAGATTTGGAGGCAGTTAGCTGGGTACTTTGCCTTTAGTGACGATTTTCTGATGTAACATTTTAATTCAGTTAATTATTTTAAATGCATTTTACCAGCTTTATTGAGATGTGATTAAAATGCCATACAATTCACCCCTTGAAAGTACACCATCCAGTGGCTTTTTGCATAGTCAGAGTTGTACACCCTTCACCGCAGTCGATTTTAGAATATATTCACGTCACTGAAAAGAAATGCTATCTGCCCAGCTAGCATTCCCAAACGCACTAGTCGTAGCCCCAGTCAACCACTAATCCACTTTCTGTTTTTTGAACATTTCCTGCAAATGGGATCCTACAATATACAGCCTTGTGGGACTAGTTTCTTGGACTGAGCGTAGTGTTTTCAAAGTTTGTCCGTGTTGTAGTGTGTATCAGTACTTCATTTCTCTTTATTAATGAACTGTATGGATCACCACATTTCATTTACCCATGCATCAGCTGATGAACATCGGGTTGTTTCTACTCTTTGGCTATTATGAATTATGCTGCTATGAACATTTGTATGTAAGTTTTTGAGTTGACGTGTGTTTCTTTGCCCTTAGGAATATACCTGGGAGTGAAATTGCTGGGTTATTTGATAATTATATTGAACTATTTGAAGTTCTGACAGATCGTTTCTCAAGGTGCTGCACCATTGACATTCCCCCCCACCCCCACCCCCCATGGAGGAGGGTTCCAGCTTCTCCGAGTCCCGGCTAATCCCAGCTGCTGTCTGTCTTTCCTATGCTAGCCCTTCTGATGGGGATAAAGTGCTGTATCACGTGGTTTTGCATTCCCTGATGGCTGATGATGTTGAGCGTCTTTTCACACGCTTATCAGTCATTTGTATATTTTCTCTGGAGAAATGTCTGTTCAGATTCTTTGCCCATTTTAAGTTGGGTTATCTTTTTCTTATGAGTTGCTTTATTTATAGATCCTAGACACAAGTCCCTCATCAGACATATGATCTGCAAAAATCTTTTTCCATACTGTAGATTGTATTTTCACTTTCTGGATGGTGTCCTCTGGAGCATAAACATTTTTAAGTTGGTGACGTCCAGTTCATTAATTTTTTTGGTTGCTTGTATTTTTGGTGTCACACCCAATGTCAAGATTATGCCAATGTTTTCTTCTAAGGGCTTACAGTTTTGAATTCTTACATTTGGGCCTTTGACGCATTTTGACTTAACCTTTGTCTGCGGTGTGAGGTAGGGGTCTGGCTCCATTCTTCTCTATGTGGATAGCCCTTCCATTGTTTTTTAACTATATATTTATACTTACTTTCTGAGCAGTTGCTCTAAGGTTTAAAGTACACATTTTAACTTATCAGAACCTAGATTAGATGTATAACTGAATTCCAATGATATCTAGAAAGTTTATTCTTTTACAGCTTCGTTGTCTTTGTAGACCATTCTGTGTGGCGTGGGCCCAGCCCGCAGTGGCAAACACTTACTGCAAAGTTACTTCCTAAAATCTGTGCTAAACCTTCCAAGGAGGAGTGTAACCTGTCCAAGCGCTTTTGCCTTTTCATTTGCTAATATCCTAGATGTGATTAGCAGCAATGGCTTCTGTGTTTTCTGTCAAAGGTAATCACCTAAAGCAAACCTGTGGATAGTAAAGGAGGACCTTCATGTAAGGTGCTGAGAAACCCCATAAAGGCCAGTCACAGGAAGGGCCGTGGCTTTTGCTCCCCTGTAGAGAAAAGCCACGCTGTCCCTTTTCTTCCACCGGACTCGGTAGATCATGTGAATGTCTCATTTCCTCCATAATGACGTGGACACTGCAGTCCGGTGTCCACTGCAGTCCGGTGTCCACATCAGTCTTCCCGCTTACTTGTGCTGTTATTCCTATAACATCTCTATATGTTAAAAATACAACATATTGTTTATAAATCTAACTTATATAATTTTATGTTGTTTGAAGGAGATGAGAGAGGAAAGGACAGCAAGCATAGATAGATCTGGGCTATTATAAGCCTGTGAGTGTAGAATGTCCTCTGCACTGCTCAGCATCATGTCCCCGGCGCCCAGGACAGTGTCTGTCACAGTGGAGGCACTTACTTAGTATATAAATAAATGAATAATGAGCCCCACACAGGTGATAAGTGAACTCCCAGATGGGGAGTCCCAACGAGATGTGGCAATGAGTAACGAAGAGACTAAGAGAATAAGGTTGTGCGAGTTGTGGTCATGTCAAGGGACCGGTGCAGTGATGGTCTATAGTAGACGCTCCGCAAATGTTGAATGAATGACCGAAGCATCCGTGGCTGGAGCAGATCTTGGAGGATGAGGCAGGAGAGTGTCTGTCTTAGAAGCCCCAGTGCCCCCCAGACACACCCTCTGCCTCTTCTTGGGTCCATGCCTCTGTGCCAGCACTTCCTCTGGGGTTCTTGCCTTGTGCCCCCCACCCCCCATGGACTGCCAGCTCTTTCTGTGGGATCCAAGCAGGATGTCCAGTCCACAAGGGATGAGAATGCAAGTTAGGTCTGGACAGAGAGAAGATAGGAGATGTTCAGCAGTTCTAACCAAGTTCGTGGGGTGGAGGGCAGATGGTGAGAAACGGAGGCAACTGAGGGAGAACTGGGGTGGTCGACTTGTACTCACTCACCCACTCCGTCTGTGGAAAGCCTGCTTTGTACGAGGCTGGAGGTGCACAGAATAGTGTTCAACCTTCCTCATGCCAAACACCGTATCCTAGACATAAAAAATCACTTCGTTGTTGAACGAATATTCTGGAAATAATTACACAGCCCACTGTGTTTGTTGAGAGGCTCCGGACAGGAGCCTTCCTGCCTGGGCTGGACTCGCAGCTGGCCAGTGCCCGACCTCCTGCCGCTCAGTGAAGCTCCCTTCTCTGTAAACTTGAGTCATTAGTGCCTCCCTCCAGGAATTCTCGTGAGGGTTAAACGATTAGCACACATAAAGCACCAAGAATAGCACCCACCACATAGTATCTACTATTATTATTATCAACATAATAATAATAATTTTAAAAGACCAGAATTGTTCATTGAGATTATCCAGTAAATTTCAATAAAATTTTACGTTTCCCATTTTTCCTGGCTACCTAAGCATCTTCTTGGTGTATGTGTGCATTTATTGATTTTAGAGCTTGAGCCATTATGAACCAACAACACTCTTTTTTTACATTTGTTTCACTCTGTTAAATGATTACCGTGATGAAGAGCTAGCTGTGCTCTACATTTGAAAAACCAGTGCCACCCCAGTGGTTACGGGGGCCGAGGAAGCCCCTGGGTGGATAATTCTCAGGGAAGTGGATTTCTCCCTGAGACACCAGAGCCGTGGCAGGTCCGTGGGCTCAGAAGTCAGAAGCCCCAGAGGGGATGGGGCCAGTGGAAATGGAGGAGCCGTTTGAGACACGGATCCAAGGCTGTTTGAGGAGCAGCATCATGAAAGACGTTTCTTGAGGCTGAAGAAACAAGTCTTTGGAAAGCCAGAGTAGAAAAGTCAAATGTTGACGTCCATCACTGAATGCAGGAAGCTCTCCCCACTCCTCCCCCGAGTCAGAGTGTTCCGTGACCCGCGAGCATGGTGTGGGCGCCTTGCACCCAGTTCACTTGTGCGATCAAGACTTGTGTTACTGTAGAACGGCAGGTCCTTTCGAGTCAATTTTCTCAGTAAAAACCTAGAACGTACTTCAGACATCAAACATGGATGGATACCCACTATTCTTTTTTTTAACATTCAGTATTATTTTGTTTCAGTTTCAGATGTACAGTATAGTGGTTAGACAACCACATACTTTACAGATATTTCCAGTACCCACCTGACACCACACGTAGTTAGTTAATCACGATATTATTGACTCTGGTCCCCCTGCTGTGCTCTGCATCCCCGTGACTGGCCCATAACCGCCAGTCGTTGCCTCTCAGTCCCTTCCCCCTTTTGCCCAGCTGCCAGGGTACCTGCTGTTGTGGCTCAGGAGCCAATCACCTCCTTCAAGTCAGGTGTGCACGGTGAGTGTCCCGGACGTTGAGCGGGCCCTCAACAAACTCGTCAAGTGAAGACGGAGTTGATGGCACACGACAGGCGTTTCATGAGTGTTTGTCAAATGTATGAGTGACGGTGGAGATGGGGAGTGAGAATAAACTGATCAGAAATAGATTTTTTAGATTTTTTACATTGAGGGGGCTCGACTCACACAAATAAAAAAAATGCAAAGAGTCAGATCATGAGACATCGATCGTCTTCTAACACTTCTGTCGGAAAACCTCAGATGTGGCTTTCTAAATTGTTGGGAAGGGGAAAGCCCTGCTGGTTTTTGGAGGCCATGGGTTTTTAAGGACCTCATTCACGTCAACTCTGCAAAGGTCCAGAAGGGGGCACTGTGACACTCGAACTTCAGGAGGAGGTGCCTGCTCCGCCCACCCTCAAAGGTTTTGACATCCACCCTGTGTTGTAAAACAGAGAATCTCAGAGGTCGGGGCTGGTAAGATCTTCAGACACCATCCTGTCCAGCACTATCACTTCCTAGTAAGACGCTGAAGCCCAGGGAGGGGCAGGAACTTGCTTCAGATCATGCAGGCATTTAGTGGGAAGGCTGAACTCCAACCCCATTCTGGTCTAAATCGTCCTTATTCAACACCCCATTCAGTGGTTTAATTAGGGAGAATCTCCCGGAAAGTAGAGTTTCTCAAAGTTGTGTTGTATACCAATAACTTTTAAAGGAATAGAACTGTCACAACTTTCTGAACGGATAGGACTGAAATTATTTAATTATAGACAAATGTAAATAAAAGTTCTTCATTACAGATACTAAAAATGTACAAAAACTTCCTTTAAGTTGTTTTTCCTTGTTGCTTGTATACATCTATAAAGCAAAACAAATTTTACCAACTTAAATACGAACAAAACGTCCAACCGATGAAATTTAGATGAACAATATTACTCGAAAGGAGGGATGGTGTAGTTTGTTGAAAATAACTTTTTACTTGTAAGTAAATTAAGTAAATATGGTACTTTGTAAAGCAATGACATATTCCTTTGGATCACCTTAGTTTCTTTCACATGACCAGTGCTCAATAAGTATTTGTGATTTTGCTTTGCATGAAGGTATAAATAACTTGAAATATTTTGATATCAGAAAACCAAAATCTGAAGTCTCTTCCATTGCTAGTCAATTGTCATTCTATCCTTGACCTGTGACTTTCTATCTATCTATCTATCTATCTATCTATCTACACATTTCTAATTTTTAAAGTTATTATACATGTCATAAGACAAAACCATACGAAGTAAAAGTTCATGGTGTAAACAGTATAAGCATCTCATACCGCTTGCTGCACAAATGTTAGGTTGCTGCGAAAAGGTCAGAACAGCAGAAGCTTACAAAAGGTAGAATCTCCTTCTGTCACATCATGACACAAGTCAGCGATCCAGGGCTGACCTGCTTGGTGGCTGTGACCTAATGGGGTGCAGTCTCCTCCCCTCTCTTGGCTCTGCTCCTTTGCATTCATGCTTCCACCCCGTCTCAGATGGCTGGTTCCATCCACAGGCGGGTGCTGTCTCTGCTCCAGGCAGTAAGAACGGGAAGAAAGAAGAGGCGGAGGGTGCGCTTCTTTCCGTCGAGGGCACGACCTGGAAGTTGCATTCATCACTTTGGCTCACAGCCAGGCGTGACCAGAGCTCAGACCCACGGCCAAACCTACCCAGAAATAGCACCTGGGGAATTCAGCAGCTGGAGAGCCCTGTGCCCAGCTAAAACTTTTATGCTCTAGGATAGTGGTTTTCTAACCTGGCTACACAACACAGTCACCTGGGAAATTTAAAAAAAGACCAAAAAACACGCCCGCCCCCAAACCAACTCAATCATAATCTTTGGAGGCAGGGCATTTTTTTTTAAGATTTTATTTATTTATCTTTAGTGGGGAAGGGAAGTAGAGAGTGAGAGAAATATCAATGTATGGTTGCCCCTTGTGAGTCCCCTGATGGGAACTGGCCTGCAACCCAGGCATGTGCCCTGACTGGGAATCGAACCATGGTTGCTTGGTTCCCAGGAGGGCATTTTTTTTTTTAATGGTGATGTTGATGCCGGTCGAGTGTGAGCAACTCTGCTGTAGAAGAAAGAGCAGGTAAGGGAGGTGACCCCCAACTGAACCCCACTCTGCACCCCCACCGAGTGTCGGCCAGGATCTGTCCTTCCAGACCTTTCTGTATGAATAGACAAATACAGACATACATATGCACGTGCGACAACACCCAAGGGTGACTCCAGAATTTCTGTACGAGTGGGTCTTGGGACAGTAATGCTACTGGAAAAGCGTGAGTCTGTTTGTATGCCCAGCACCTGACATTGATTTGAGGTAACATGAATTGTCTATACCAAAGGAGGGGTCTCTGGTGGAGAATTCGAGGTGGCGGGAGAGCTAAGGCCTACCTAAGCCTCCTCTTGGTTCAGTCCTGGCAAGTGTGGTCTAAAGAATCATTTGTCTCTTGCCAGTGGTTGGAAATGCCAACTCTACTGCACAGCAAATGTCTGTATCTATGAAAACCTTGTTTTTGATCATCGCCATCCTGCTAGTCCAGGCTGCTGTTGCACACCGACACTTGCCCCCTCTTTCACATGGAATGACTTCTCTCCTGTCCCCTGCCACCCCCCTCACTTCCCTCCACTGCTGGGTCCACCTTTAAGGACTCTCGGATGTGTCACTTCTCCTGCAAAGGGATCACTTAGGAGACCTGGGAGGCTCTGGATACAGGTTCTGGGTTCCACTCGAACTTTTTGTGGTGTAAAAGGAAGAGTGTTTGTTCTGCAGCATGGTTTTCCTGCCCCATGATCGTGACCGTGACCGTGACCGTGGCCTCCAGCTTGCCGCTGAAGACCTACTGTCTTGGGTTCTGCACAGGTGAAAAGAATGTCTTTTCTAACGTCCTCTCGGGTCCTCCCATTGCTCATGGTGAACGCACTGCACCGGAGTTGCAGAAAGTTACAAGGCAGCAAAAGAGCAGTTTCTGCTTTGACTTGCAGATAGTTTTAATCCGAAAATAAACCGCGAGCTGCAAATAGGCAAGACGGTTCCCGCAGGTGCTTTCCCAGCCACCGCGTCTGAGGAAGAACGCCTTCTGCTTTCCTGCTCAGGGCCGCCTGTCCGTGACCCGCTCCGTGACCCCACTCTGCAGCTCAGCATCGGTCCCTGCTGCCTCGGAGGCGGGCGCAGTCCCTCAGAGAAGATGAGAAGACTGGTGTTCGGAAGGGAATTATAACTAAGATGAAAATCTTGGTGTGGGAAGCGCCTGGGTTTCTGCTCTGTCTCTATTGGAACGTGACTCCCTTCTCTTCCCCACGAGTTTGAAATGGCTCGCGTTTCATGTTTTGTCAAGTTTCCCTTCTCCACTCTCATGGAGCTAATGGTCAAGACATCTTTTATAAAGGGCAACTTTAAAAATTTTTTATTTTTAAATTATAGTTGACAAACAACATTATGTTAGTTCCTGGAGGTGTACAGCACCGTGACTCGACGTCAAATACCTTGTGCAGTGACCACGGTGAGTGTAGCCGCCATCTGTCCCGGTCAGTGCGGTGTGAGGGACTGCCCTCCCTGTGCTCCGCTGCATCTGCCTGGGCTCTGTAACCGGCTCTCGCACCTCTCACTCCCCTTCACCTGCACACCCATCTCACCCATCCCCACCCTGCCCGGCCAGCAGCTGTATGTCCGTTCTCTGCATCCAGGTCTCTGTTTTGATTTCTCTTGTATGCAGAATCTAAAAAACAAAACAAATGAACAAACAAAACAAAACAAGGACAGCTTCTTAGCTTGAGTCGGTCTTAGTTTTTGTTCTTTGTTTTAACCTCACCTCTCGGGCCAACCTGTTCTTCATTCATTCATTTATTCATCCATCCATCTATTCATCCGGCCCTGTTGCCTGTTGTAAAATACCTAACATTTTAAAATTACAAATACTATATTTTTTGATCTAGTAAATGTTAACAATTGTTTTTAAAAATTGCGTTACAGAAAATTTTAAACAGATACAAAAATGGTGCAAAAATGTTACAGTATAAACCTCCACGTGCTCGTCACCCAGCATCAAAAATTATTGACTCAATGGAAAAGCCCACCCTTGTTTCATGGAAACTCCCAGCATCCCCTCTGTGCCTGGTTATTTTGAAGCACTGTCCAGACTTATCATTTTCAAAGATTAATGCTTGATTTCATTCAGAACAAACCTTTTCAGCATTTTAAACTGCATTTATAATTTATTTCATTTCTTTTTAAAGTACTTTGGTTAACAAAAACACTTCCAAAATACTAACAACTTTTATAAATATAATGATTTAAACATATAAACAGGGTAAACTTTAGGTTCCCTTCCATGCATTCCAATGCTATTTATATACAATAAAATTTCCACTTAAAATCATAAGTCTAAATCAATTGTTCAATTCTTCGTTTTAAATTAGAATCTCAAAACTATTTTGTCTCTATTATACCTAATTTTCTTCACATTACAAGTATATACAATACCCATTTTTACAGGCTTATCAGAACAAAATATAAAAACTATGTAATTGAAGTTTCTTTAACACTTGTGCTTTTAATGCTTAATCTTCCCAAGGTTAAAAGACTCTTAATCGTCAAGAAACTACTTTGTTGTCCTAAACCTCGCAGAGGTGGCCAGCTTCCGCCCAGTTGGCTACATCCGGGAATTAAACTCATCCCATCTGCTGTCCTGTTGTTTTTCTAATCTTCCTCTTGGGACCCAAATTCTTACAGACACTTAACTGACAGCTTGAGTATTTGATCGCTTTTGTCTAACTCTGAGGTCAGAGCTGTAAGAAAAATGCCAATGACACAAAGGTATACTGCGAGAATTAATTGGATGGTTAAATGAACTCAGAGCACACTGGAGCAAACAAAGAACAGATTCTATCTGTGTACTTGTGTGTGTGTTGAATGCCACAGGCTGTGAGGGATGCAGACACACGCCTAAGAGAGGTGCAGTTGGCACCTTCCCAGATGTACCTGACTGCGGGCCTGTGGCCTGCCCTCCCCCTTTTCTTGAGTGATGTACGTATAAAGCTGGAGGCGGAGTCTGCAAATTGGCAATCCGAAGGCCAAATTTGGCCCGACGGTTCAGTTCACTGGGCCACACAATGTTTTAAAAGTATGTGATCCATTATTGAAAAATTAGAGGGCTCACCAACAATGTCTCGATTTCCAGCTGCTTTTGAGGAATTAAAAGGCCTGGCAGAAGTAAGCCTGCGCGCCAGCACCACCTGGCTGGGGTGGGGCGTGGGCTGCCCCGGCGCCGGGCTGCACCCCACAGACCGCCTGCCCGCCCTCCTCAGCATAGTCTGTGACCTCGTTGGTCCAGGGAGCCTCAAGTGTGGTAGGACTCCGTGTGGAAAGAGCCCATGTCAGCCCATCCGACGGGGTGGACCGACTGTGGGTGGTCCAGTGGAATGGGGGAGATGCGGGCTTGGTGGCCAAGAAAGTCGCGTGTGAGGTCAGGAGGGACGAGAGGCAGCACCAAGGAGCAGCACCTGGAGGCCACATCCAGGTCGCACTGGTTTTCCATTTGCTTCCAAGTTCCCAGGTGGGACCTGCACCTGTGGGACCTGGACCTGCGGGGTGAGAAGGAAGGAGCCGAGGGCAAACACCGAGGTGGCATGAGGGGTGTCCAGCCTTGTGGTGTCTCTGGGCCACATTGGAAGAGGAGTTGTCTTGGGCCCCACATTAAATACATAAACACTAATGACAACTTGTGGGGGCAACTTTCCTCACAAGTCCCCCCATGTGCCATGATTGAAAGTAAACGTGACTGAGACATGATGTGATCTGCTTGGGGAGGAGAGGTGGCCAGTTTCCCAGAGGAAAAAGGCCTTGAGCAGTGGTCAGTTTCCCAGAGGAAAAAGGCCTTGAGCAGTGGCCAGTTTCTCAGGGGAAAAAGGCCTTGAGCCCCTTCCTCCAAGAGCTTTTATTGGGTTGTAATACACAGGAATACAGGGCGGCAAGGATCAAACAGTAGATAACATTTCAAAGAAATCTGAGGGCTTCAGAGTCTGTCAGGAACAGAGTTTTAGCATTTCTTGCTTGAACCCTTAACATATGAATGAAAGCACTCTTAGCAGAGCAGATTTCACAGGTTTAGCAGAAAGTCTTTGTAATGCCAGAGTTTCCCCCAGTACATGCTCTAGCAAGGCAAGGAGCTGTACCCCTCCCCAGTAGGTACTTAGGCTTAAGGGGATTAGAGCCAGGAAGCCTTATCCCAGAGGGCTATGTCAAAGCCGGGGGCTGAGAGTCCATTGCTCCCTCTTTGTCGCAGCCCCCCAAGTCCTTCCATGATGGCCTCCCAAGTGGTCGTGTCTGGCCTACGTCACCCCTCCTCTGAGGGGTCTTACCCATCAAGGACTTCCAACCATGCTTTGGGGGCAGGGAGGAAACTGAGGCAGCATTTGCTACCAGTGACAAGCCTTGTCTCCTGCAGCTCGCATTCCAAAGGTCACTGACTCCTCTTTAGCCACAGGGGGTAGAGTTACAATTCCTAGAACCAGACAGAGTGGTCCACAACAAAAACTGATGAGCAAAAAAAAAAAAGTCTGTGTTGGGCCACATTTATAGCCATCCTGGGGCGCATGCAGACCACGGGTTGGACACCCCTCAATGATTTTTAAATGGTAAAAGTTGATTTTCAAATGAAGCGCGCTTACTCGTAATTCCCCCTGAGGACGCGCCATTGGGGAGAACTTGGCTGCATCACACTCCTCTGCCAGGTTGCCTGAGAGCGGACCCAGAAGTTTTGTAATTTAAACTCAGACAAAGAGAACAAAGCCGAGGTGGTTTTCTTTGATATTATTTTCACAGTGGGTTGCAAGTCAAGAAAATAAATGACCAAGCAAGCTCTGTGTTCTTTAATCTTATTTAATGCATTGCTATGCAGCGACAGCGAGTTAATAATTAAGGACCCGTTGGCCTCCGCTTGAGGTTTTGATCTGCGATGATGAGACTCCACGGTTTTGGCTGGTTGGGTTCCTGAGCTCATTGATGTCCGTAAACATTGGTCAGAATCAAAAGGGCAAAAGGCAAAGTAACAAGAAACCCCACTTGCATCTGAGAAAGAGGGGTTTCATCTGCAATTAGAGATGTCGTGGTTCCCATTACTTGCTTATTTTTCAGCGTGATGAGGCTGGGACATAATCCAAATACACTTTTTATAGTAACCCCACAACCCATAATCAGGGCTTCTATTTCCAGACATCTAAGAAAAATCTTTAGGAAAAAAAATGTTCTGCAAAATAAAAATGAGTCTTTATGCACCCAAACAGGACTTCTCGTTCCTGTTAAGATTTTTTCATCTACTTTCTTAGTCTGTTGGAACATGTGAGAACACAGACTTTTTCTTCACTTATTACTATTTTTTTAAATTTCTTAAGTTTGTTGGCAATTCAAGTACAACAGAAAGCACGCATCTGACTTTATTGGGAGTAGTCACACTAGAAATCCTGATAATTCAGTATTGGACTTTCTGGATTGGTTACCTGGTTTTCTTTTTCTTTTTCTCTATTGTTTATCTCTTCTGGGTTTTTTTTTTTTTTTTTTACAACTCTTCAATAAATGCTTTAGTTTTAATTTCCAGGACAGCTCTTTTTGTTCTGGTTTTCTGGATACGCAACCTCATCGTTATCTCTGCTTCCTGCACTGTAGTTATTTTGGTTGGGTGTGGTTTCTTTCTCTCGTTTGAGAGCCTTCTGCTCAGGGATTTGGTGCGTCTCAACTGGCCTTTCATTCTGTGTGAAGGCGCTAAACTCTGACTGGAAGCTCCCGTGCGTGCCAGCGAACCTGGCACGTTGGAGGATTGGACGGCAGGTGGGCAGGCCATTTTCATGTAGGAGAACCTCCAAATGCCGGTTGCAGGAGGTCTTTTCTGATTAGCTATTTAGTTTCTCTGAAAGAGGAATCCCTGCCTGGAAGGTTAGACGCTGGTTTCCTCCATTCTGGAAACTCAGAGTGCAGGACTGACTGGTGGCAAAAGCCGGCAAGAGGGTCCCACAGCCTGCGTCTGACCGGATTGGCTGTCCTGACACGCTCCGAGCTGGGCTGGGGGAGGCAGAGAGGGGGACAGCCCGGCTGTGAGGGAGGACTGCTCTACGGTCACACGGCCCCCATGTTTTTGGTCTGCTTCCTTCCTCCAAAGTTTGAGGCCCTCGGTCTCCTGTGGTGTGAAGTCTTGGGCATGCAGAATGGCGCACCTCATTGGCAGGCCCGTCCCTGGGAGTTAGGTTGTAGTTCTCCTCGCTGACTCATCCCCCGTCTTGGTCTGCCTTCCATCCTTCCCCAGATGTGCCTACATCCTGCATCTGCTGCCGTGTCCTCTCTTGTTCTCTCGATCCTGTGGGTTTGTACCTTCTTTCCTCCTATTCCTATGGCGGGTTTTGGAAGGAAGTAGGGATAAATGAAAGTTAAAAATTTTCTAACTGGAGTTCCTAACTGTCTTTTGATTTAAAAAAACAACCCACTAGATATCAGAGAATCAGGTGTGCTAACTTCCCTGTATCGCCCACAGTAAAGAAGCTTATTGTGCACCAACTCTGTAGGAGGCAACACACGACACATTTTTGTTTTCTTTCTTTAAGGTAAATACAAATGGGGGGAATGAAAATCATTTAAAAGTCAATAGTGAAAAATATACTTTTCACTCCAATCCCCAGTCCAACAATTCTCCCCCCGCCCCAGATACAATCGCTGTTGCCAGTTTCTTAGGTTTACTGTCCCTTTCCTCACATTTCTGAGATCACAGTATGTATAATCTGTCCTCCTAACAGTATAGCTTCATGTGGTAACTCGTGCTTTTTCAGAAGTGCATAGTAATCCATGATATACAATGTCTGCCCAGAAAAAGTCAAGCCATTGTTAATATAATAAGAATGGCTTGTGTGACATCACTGTAACCTGGGAGCCAAGGACAGTGGACTGGAATGCACATGTGTGAACAATGACGACTTCACTGTACTAGTCAGTGGGGGTGGTAGATGCCTTTGAGGGAGCATGTGTACTGTGTGGCCATCACATTCAAAATGACTGAGCGAGTAGAGCAAGGAAACTGCATCAGATTTTGCGTTGGGCTTGAACCTTTCTCCACAGAAACTATTCAGATGATTCAGAAGGCCACAGCTATGGGCAACTGGTGATTGGCAGCTTCATCACAACAACGTACCTACTCATGCATCATGTTTTGTGCAGAATTTTTGGGGTAAACGTCAAATCACCCAGGTGACTGAGCACCCCAATAGCCCAGATGTGGCACCCTGTGACTTATGGCTTTTCCCAAAACTAAAATCACCTTTGAAAGGGAAGAGATTTCAGACCATCGATAGACTTACGTAAATACAACAGGGCAGCTGATGGCAACTGGGGGAACTGTGTGAGGTCCCAAGGTGTCTACTTTGAAGGGGACTGAGGTGTCCTTGTTTTGTGTGCAATGTTTTTTGTATCTTCTTCAATAAATATCTCCGTGTTTCATAGTAAATGGCCGGACCATATTTCATTTATGTACATTCATGCCCATTAGCAGGCAACCAATTTATTTCATTGGTTGCCTACTCATGGGTAATTAAACAATTTCTAGCTTTTTGCTACAAGACAATGCAGCAGGGAATATCTACCGACCCATTTTTCTATTAGAAGTAGGTCTACCTTTGTGCACGCATGCATAAAATAAAGTCTAGAAGTGGAATTGCTGAGGCAAAGGCTCCGTGTGTTTGTATTTCACAGGCGGCCGCAGCCGATTGCCGGTCAGGCGGTTGTACCAATTTTCACTCTCAGTGACCACGAGGGAGAGTTTCAGATTCCCAAACCCTCTGCATTACCACCGATGCATGTTTTTGTAGTTTTCACGTCTATTTGTAAAAACTCTAATTTCAGTGGAGTTTTTATGTGTGTTTTTGGTTGTAAGTGAGGTTGAACATCTTTTTATGCAGTATGGAGCCAGTTGTACTTTCTGTTAGATGTCTACTCGTGATCTTTAATTTTTGTTTTAAGATATCGGTATTTTCTTATTGATTTGTGACAGTTCTTTATCTAGGACATTAGTCCTTTGTCTGTCACACAGATTGGGAAGAAGCTGTCTCTACCAGTTTACCATCGAATTCTTTCATTTGTTTATGATATTTTTGGCTAACAGAAAGCTATTATTTTATGTAGTCAAATCTAATGTCTTCTTTTATGGCCTTCTCTGAGGTCATTTTTAAAATCTGATTTTTTTTCTAGTATTTTACAGCTTCGTTTCTTTTGCCTTGACTTCGGTGAGCTACTTGGCCTTTATTCTGGAGTAGGCAGGAGGGAGAGGTTCGGTTTTTCTGGTCGGCTGGCTGGCTTCCCCGAACTGCGGTTCTTCCTCAATCCAAGCCCACAGCAACATTTCCAAAACTGCTCAGCTCCCGCATCGGATCTAGCCAGATTGACTGCCTCCCCGGCCACAAAGGCCAGACAATCGGTTTTAAAGCCTCTGTGCAGGAAATTTAATCTGCGGCTGTCGAGAGTGTAGTGCCAGCACACTTGGCAGCTGTTCCGGACCCCTTCGCAGGGAACGGGAAGCGGGAGCGGCGGGTTCCTGGGGGCTCCTGAAGTTAATCAGGGCAAGTCCAAAATCTGATTGCAGGCCTGGGTGAAGTTGAAGCTACAGGGTGCGGATCAGGAGGTGGGGGAGAGCTGGAAAAGCAGAGAAAAAGTCCCAGCCAACCACTGTGTGGGGGCAGAGACCAGGTTCCAGGAGGCCAGAGGCCTGCGTGCCTGGGCGGGGCCCCGGCCTGGTGGAAGTGGCAAGGTCAAGGTTGGGGGAGACTTTGCTTTTCTGTCCTTTGCGAGCAGCCCTGTAGCAATCCTCAGTCTGATGGTGGGATGTGGCCTCAGCTGTCACCTGCACAGGAGGCGGGGCCAGGAACCCTGACGGTCGGTAGAAGGTAGCCCAGGCCTTGGGGAAATGAGAACTGAATGAAATAAGCTTCCTGAAAGAATTCACATAAATGCTGGGACAGTGTCATTAGTTTATAAATAAAGATATTTATATCTACTGAATCAGACCTAAATAGAGCGATCAATAAATTGATAAGTTAATTCATTCCTTCTTTGTCAAACCCTTACTGACTCAGGGCCCGGCACAGTGCTGAGTTCTGGGGGGGAGAGGAGGAAGGGGCAGGTTCCTGCCCGCCAGGGGCTTGTCCGGTTGGGGTACAGGTGGGTCAGCGGCACAGGCTGCACGGGACTGAGAGGCACGCCGGTGTCCTGTGAAAGGCCAGCGGGGACTCGGAGCCTCGCAGCTCCTCACAGAGCTGGCTAGAGCGTGAGGCGGTCAGGCAGAGTGTCCCCTCTGGAGCCCTTCCTCTCTCCACGTGGGTTAAGCTCAGGTTTCAGAATTACAAGGAATGCCACCCTTCCTCTGGTCTGTGCAGTCTCCTGCCAGGAATCTGAGCTCTAGTGCCAGAGGGATTCTTAATCCGAGGGACAGGATGGCCTTTCCGAGGGTCTGTGAGTCCTTTAAAATTGTACACAAATAGCCAGAGGGGAGAGGCGAGGGGACAGTGGGGAGAAAGGTTTTCAGGAACTACTGTAAAGGACACAGGGACAAAACCAAGGGGAAGGGTGGAAGCGAGGGAGGGAGGTGAGTTAGGATGGGGTGGGAGGAGGGATGGGGAGAAAATACAGACAACTGTAATTGAACAACAATAAAATAATTAAAAAATATATGAAAAACAAAAAATGTACACAAATGATGTGTGTGTGCCCCTTTTTCCTGGGGATGGGGTCCTAGATTTCGTTAGAATCTCAAAACAGCCTGCGACCTGGAAAGCTGAAGAACCAGACTTAGATTTCCCTCAACTCACTTAAGAATCCTTTATCTTACAACCATCTTTTCAAACATCCTATCAGACTCATACCTAGAAATGTGTGCAGTTACTAACAGGTGGTTCCTTTAAACCTTCTCCCTTGATCCTTCTGCTGCCCCCTCCCCCAGCCCCTCAGGTCTCCTCCTCCCTGTCCTTACTTATTGTTCTTGGGCAACCCTGGACTTAACCAGACGTAACAATGTGATCTCATCAAAGAAAGCCAGAAATTCACATTCCCAAGGTCTCACGTTTTGCCTCAGGTTTCTGGTTCAGCGTGCTCAAATCCAAAAATCAAGTTCAGCACACACTTCGCTAAGACTTTCTTTATGCAGGACGCTGGGCTCCAAGCTGAGGGAGGTGGGAGGGGAGCAGGACACACAGACGAAGTCAACCCAGTGCCCCTCTTCACAGACGAGACTGTTTGGCAAGTGCACCGAGGGCCCTGGGGACTGAGAGAGGAAGCGATTATTCCTCGCTCTAGGGCGCAGAAAGGCCTTGAAGACGTTGGAGCTGGGCAGTATTTCTTATCTCTCTGACCTTGGTAACATCACCCTCTGTTCCTGCACCTTCCGAATGAGCGGCGGGACCTGGAGACTGACACCCGATCAGAGACGCCCAGGGAATGAGGCTAAGAGAACTGGCCTTTGTCGCAGACGGCACCAGAAAGGGTAGGAGGCGAGGCACAGAGAAAGCTGGAGCAGAACAGATACCTGGAAATGCAGTGGAAGGAGCACATTATTATTTGAGTCAGTGTAAGACCTCTTGGAAACTGATATTAGTAGAAAATCTTAATCATCATTACTATCAATATTGTATGTTAAGAGGCTGGCTTTAAACAACCCAAGGCCTCATGCCTATTTTCCTAGACCTCAAAGAACAGGAAGACTGTTTTGCTAGGAGCGTTTACAGGCTGTGAGGGCTTTTCTGCAGCGTAGATTGAGGAGTGTGTGTTGCACATTTTCTTCTTACTAGGTCACATGTAATCAAGCATTTACTACCGGCATGAGTCACAGCCTAAAGTCGGAAGGCGCTTTCAGATCCCACATTCGTTCCACATCCTGTGCAGTTTATCGGCCTTGCTGATACATTTTCTTCTCTCTGTTCTTAGGACGGACCAGCCCCTGCCAAATTTCTGAGGCGGCTCACGGCTTGGAGGAAGGCTCTTGTGAATGAAGGGCGGCTAAAGTGACAGCGCAGGGATTTAATCCTCCTCCGGCTGCCGTGTGACCAGCAGGCTGATTCGCGGTGCCAAACGAGGCCGGTCAGAGCCGAGGACCAGCAGCAGGGGCCCGGGCCTCCAGAGTGAAAGAGTCGCCGGCCACCCCAGGAAATAGCAAACTGGAGCTTTTGTCCTGGGACACGGCCACCTACCACAGGCATCAGAGAGTGTGGCTGGCCAGGAGGGTCCTGCAGCCTGCCAGGGAGGTGTCTACGGAGGCCGGCTCTGGGCCACTGGCGCAGTGAGAGACGGAGAGTCCAACGCGAAGGGAGGTGTGAAATGTCTCCAGCAAGACCGGCGGCTTTGGGCGGGGCCGGGTGAGCCCCGCAGGCTCCGGTGACTTCCTTCGGCCAGCTCTGGCTCTGGCACTGGCTCTGGCCCTCAGGGGACTCGGGGCTCTGGCAGTCCCCAAGTCCCGGCTCCCAGCCGCCCCGCCTCCTCTGCTCCTCCCCAACCTGCCCTTGATCGGGGCCTCTGTGCTGAGATGGAGACGTGAGCCAGTGGTGACGGTGACGATGACAGCAGTGTATGTGCATGGAGGTGGCCTGGTGACCCCCCACTATGCCAGGTGGGACCGGCGGGACAGCGTGGAAAGCGGCTGCCAGACAGAGTGCGACCAGGAGGCCGAGGAGGAGGGGCAGGCTCGCCAGCTGACACCCTTCGAGAAGCTGACCCAGGACATGTCCCAAGACGAGAAGGTGGTGAGGGAGATCACCCTGGGGAAGCGGATCGGCTTCTACCGGATCCGGGGGGAGATTGGAAGCGGCAACTTTTCCCAAGTCAAGCTCGGGATTCACTCCCTAACCAAAGGTAGGGTCTGACCACCCAGGGATGGCCGCCGCCCCCATGGGACCGGGGCGCAGTGTGGGGTGGGCTAGGGGTCCGGGGCCAGGAAGCCAGAGAAGCGTTGCCACGTGAGGCCGTGTCCTTTGTCGTTGTTATTCCGGTTGATTTCCACGGTAACTAGGTGAGGGCGCTGTTCTCATTTCCACTTTATAGGCAGGGGAACTAGGATCCACAGAAGCTACGTGTGGCCCCAGCAGTTCAGCCTTAGATGGTCTGACTCCCCAAACCCTCCCACTGCCCCATGTGGGAGAACTCACTCAGACACTGAGGGGCCTCTGTCCTGGGGACTGTGGCTTGGCTCCGAGGCAGCCCCTGGCCCGAGGCTTTGTTTACACTGCCTATTTGGGTTTGTGTGTCAATACCTAGGGCACAGAGTGGCCCAGGAGACCTCCCAGACGGCGCCAGTCTGTGGACACCTGGGACCAGTTTCCCCTCCTTGCCTGAGGCTGCTGCTTCTGTTATATTTGGGGAATAGGGGTTTGATCTCAGGACCTTCTGTGCCTCAGTCTACGCTGCAGTGTCCTCACTGTCACTAGGTTCCTTGCCGTCTGTTGAAGCCCACACCCGCTTGCCACCAGTCACTCTGGATTCCAGAGCAGCGGCGTCCAGCACGTTGGCCTCGGGAAGGAACTCTGCCCAGGGCCCAGCAGCGTGGGCACTTCCCCGGGTTACCGCTCCCTTAGCTGAAGCCTGGACACTATCAAAGGGAGTTAAAAATAATAAACAGAAAAGGAACGCTTGCAACTCCATATAATTTTACTGACTTCCTGAGCCCAGGGGCCCTGCCCTTTCCCTGCCTGGGAGCCCTGTCCTGACCTGCTCTCTGTTAGGACCAGCCTGCCAGGTGCCTCCACAGCTGCTCTTTTCTTATACGTCTTTTGTTCTCCTTTCTTCTCCTCCCCCAGTCCCACGTTCCTCCCGTCCCTGCGTTTGGCCCCTATAGAGAAAACACCTTAACCCCCCATACACACACACACACACACACACACACACACTCCCAAGTCACTGGAGCCGTGAGTGCCCTTCCCTGCTGCTCTGAGCCCGAGGGCCGGCTGCTCACCTTCCTAGGTTGGGTGCACCAGGGAGCCACAGGCTCCTCACATATAAAATGTGGCCAATAGCAGTGCTCACTCCACTCATAAAAGGGGATCTTGTTGTGTAGCTCAGATCTAAGCAGGATGGGTGTTGCTTCTCCGTAGTCTAGGGCAAGAATGGGAGAAAAAAGAACATGTGGGGACAGGTTCTATCTCAGATAGAAAACTGAGACAGAAGACAGGACCAGGGAGTGGGGAGATGTCGGAAGGGGACGACACCCAGGATGCTACTACTCGTCTGCTTTGGCTGAAGTCACACGTCATCCCGTTCCTGGGATGGGAGCCTATTCAAACAGCTCACAGAGCAAGGGGCAACTTCTGTCCGAGGACCCCCAGCAGGGTGGGGAGCCAGGTAGCAGCAGGTGACTGTCTTCAGTCCTCCTCTTTCTCGGGGCCACGTGGTTTCTCGTTTCCACTTCCCTTGGTGGGTGTGTGCCGTCCTCACGCTTTTTTCTGCAGAGTGGCTTTCCCTGCTCGATGGGCAGAGGCGCATCCCGCAGCCACCCAATCTCTCAGCTTCCTTGTTCGTCTCCAGCCCACTTGTTTCATTCTGTTTCAGCTCAGAATTTAGAGAGAGGAAGAATACAGGGACGGGCAAACGTGGGTCTACAGGAATGAGTATGTGAAACAGTTTATTTTCGTTTTATTTATTTATTTATTATTGTATGATTTCTTCTCCTTATTGTTAACCTGCTTTTGCCCATCCCTGTATGACTGCTCACTGGCCAGCCGACGATGGGCCGCCCTTTGGCCGAGGGCACACCTGTGTCGAGTCAGCAGCAGCCCTCAGGGTCATCGGTCCCGTGACTCTCTCAGCAGAGCCCAAGGTCCCAGCATGTGACTTTGAGAAGGCGAGCAGAGAGCGCGGCAAAGTGACAGGGCCACGTCCCCCACAGAGTCGGGAGCCAGGCGAGCAGGAAGCTTCCCCCAGACAGCACCGGATTCCGGAGACAGGCTGTGATTCTGGGCGCACGGAGGAGAAGTAGCGACAGCTGGATGTGTTGGAGACTCCCTTCTGAATTCCGCAGGTTCTGTTGTGTTACGGAATTAAGTCAGTTCTAGTCCCTTGAGGATCAGAGAAGGTGGCGTTTCCCAGCTGTGCACTGGGACACTTTGGTGGCTTCATTGACATGGGACCCTCAGTGCTGACCTGCCCTATTGTCAAAGGTTCAAGCCCCCCCCCCCCCCCCCCCGTTATAGGGTATGTGTGCCAAAGGGGTGGAAGGTCAAAACAAGCCAGAGAATGTACTGGCAGGTAACTGAGCACATTAATGCAACAGAAAAAAGAAATCCCTGACTTCGCCTCATGTCTTGTAGGCCCCATGCCTCGTCTCTCTTCTGGGGCTCTACCCTCCAGCGAGCCCCTGAGGGAGGGAAGAGTAGGAGAATGAGAATTATGGGCATGGAAAAGGGGGAGGGGTGGGTGGGAACCCAGGTGCAGTTCCACCTGAGGCAATGCAGACAGTGAGCGGAGGCAGGTGTTGGGGGACCAAGTCTCGGGGCAGGATGACAGAGTCGGGACCAGAAAACTGTGGCTTGTGAATAGCGAGGGGACATTTGGCTGCTGTGAGCAGACAGGAACAGAAGGAAAGGGGGGGACACCCCTCTAGAATCTGTACCTGTAAAAGAGGAAGGAGATTTATCCATGGGTGGTTTAGGGAGCCTTGCTGGGCGTCTCAGTTGCTAGCCAGGCCACGTCAGATTATGTCGTATGGAAGTGATTCATATCAGCAAGGTCCCCATGCAAAGACAGTCTGCCCAGGCCTGTCATGAGGTTTTCTAGGAAACATGGGCCGCCTGGATAAGAGAAGGGAACAGCGTCCCAGGAAAGCGAGGGTTTCGGCGCCGGGGCAGCTCCCAGGACACTAGTTTTGACAGAGGTGCCTGCTGCCCTGATCTCTAGGGAAAAAAAGACTCCAATACAGGCCCCTGCTGGCTGGGGTTTATATAACTCACACCTCAGATTCCCTTGGGCCTTGCAAGCTGATAGGACAGGCTGAAGCCAACATGATTAGAAATGAGGCTGATTAGGAATTTCTCAAAAGCGAGGATGCACTCAGGTTCTGAATACTTTATGTCCCATCTGTTGTCACAGACAAAAGTAAGAGAGGCAGCGATGTCTGTCCCTTCCTCCGCTGCTGCCCTCCCTGACCTCTTCTCCCCTGGCCTTCCTCTCCAGTTGCTCTGTTCTCATGTTTCCACAACAATTTCTTTTCACCTCTCAACTTATTTATTCATCAGTTCATTCCCTCCTCTCTTAAAAAAAATGTAATGGACTCTCCCACGCCCACACTTTGCCCTGGGCCCTTGCAGAGATGAACGTGGCACAGTTCTCGCCTGTACGGGGACTCAGGATATGTCATGGAGACGGACAGGAAACCACTGATGAGCGTTGTCACCCAGTAAGGTACCAAGGGTGGGCTCCCCTGTGCCTGAGGGTGTCAGGAAAGGGCCAGTTGACCAGGAAAGCCCTGTGTTGTGTCTTGGGGTTTGAGGAGAAATCACACCAGACACAGGGCAAAGGGCATTCCGGGCAGAGGGAAGGTGAGCAGTGCACGGAGGGGCGAGCCAGTCTGGGGAGGACTTGGAGGTCTGAAAACTCTCCGACGGGGCTGGAGCCCAGAAGCCTCCACAAAGAAGCATGCGATACGGTGGGTGAGGCAGGCAGGGGCTGACCGTGCAGAATCTTCTTGCATATTTGGATTTTGTCATTTGGTTCCCTGGGAGTCATTGAAAAGCTTAAAGCAAGCAATGAACTCAAGCAACTATTAGAATTTGATCTCAGGGAGGAAGGAGGACCTGAAGTTGGGGTGTGACCAGAGTCAGGGATGTCAGAACAAAACATTAGTCGGATGGCTCCGATGAACGTGACGTCCATCTCAACTTGGGGGGGTGGTTGTGAGCATGGAAGGAAGGGGATGCATTTGAGAGAAATCTGTTAGAGTATTGGAAACCCCTGTGGTCCGTCGGATGCGGGAGGAGAGAGAAGGACAGGGAGAGAAGGAATTGGGGGTGATTCCCAGGTTCTGGCTTTAACGATGAGCAGTCCACAGCAGACACGGGTGGACAGGTGCGTTTGAGGGTCTCTCCACCTCTTTGCCTCTGGGCTTTTTCCTCCTACCTGCACACCAGGCCACAGGTACAGGGGCAGTGACACCCCCAGGAACAGCCAATGACCAGTGACTGGCGTAGAGATGGGTAAGGATCCCAGCTCTCTCTCGCTCTTCTCCCAATAAAATATAGGCATCCCAAATCTCAGCAGGACTAACTGGTAACATAGCAACTTACCCTTTACCGTCACCTTTCCTCTCTACCTCACTTCCTCCTCCTTCTACCAACATTTCCTGGGGTCCCCTCCCTCAGTCTCCTTGCACTTGACTCTCTGCTTCAGAATCTGCTTCTGGCAGAACCTGAACTAAGACAAACAACCATGCGGAGAGGTCGTGCAGGCAGGTGTATGGGTGCACCTGGAGTCACGGAGGACATACTTGTAGAGAAGAGGGAAGTGGGTGATCTGGGTCTTGAGCTGCCATAACGTGGGGAGCAGAGGACAGCGGAGAGGGGCCTGCACGTTATCAGAAGCCTGGGCCAGCACTGGGGGAGGACCCAGGCAGAACAGAGGCCTCTCCTCTGGGGAATCTGCCCTTAGAAGAGTAGCACACCCAGTAGGCTCCACAAAACCAGGAGTTCCCATGTCATGCAGCAGTGGGGGGACCCATTGCTGGGGCCCATGGCTCGCCCAGGTTCCAGCCTGGAGGGTCTGCTCCCTCCTCCTTCCCCAGCACTGCCTCCCCAGCTCCCAGAAAACCCCGCCTCTTCCCATTCTAGAAGTCCTTCTCTGATAGACCAATAACACTCCTATGTAAACCAGCATCATCCATTTCTGTGCAGGTAAACAAACACTGTGCCGAACTTCTTCAAAGCAGATATTTTGCAAGTAGGTCCAGTAGGCAGGGTACAATTTGTTCTGCCCAGTTACTCGCCTAGAAAATCTTTCTTATCTAATACAGTCTGGTCCACTTTGAACCAAAAAAAATGAATGAAGGTTTACCTGGGAGCAGAGATTCATTCATTTTCAACCATCAATCATTTTTATTACACACTTAATCCATATTAATTCTATATCTAGGTTCCATAATTAGTTGCAGGGAAATGAGGAAATATAGATAAGCAAGAAAAATTTAAGGGAAAACCATTCATGATCCTCTTATTAATAAAGTAATTATTCTGAACATTTTGATGACTATCTCTCTGGAATTTTTTCTATGCAACTGTCTATTTGTATTTTTCCTTCCTTGTTCCATATTGAACATCTTTCCATGTAACTATTTTGATAGCCACACGGTGTACCATTATACAGGTAACTACACCACGCTTCATGTTAACCTTCAGACTTCTCTTGCTGGACACTTAAGCCATTCCCAATATCACAGAAGTCTTCTCATGCACACACACAACCTCGTACATATGTCGGATTATTTCTTTAAGATTAAATGCCAACAGTGAAATGGCTGGGCCAAAGGTGCAACCGTTTTTAACACTCTCGATGCATAAACACCAAATTACCATGAATCGGTATCATAGCCGGGGAATTGCACCAATTAACCTCCCCCGCACACGAAGTCCCGTGGGGTCCAGGCACTGGTGAGAGCAGAGCCTGCGCGGGGTGGGGCAGGAGGAAGTCAGCAGGGACAGGCCGGCGTGCTGAGATCGTAGTTCAGAGAACGCAAGCTCTGAGCATCGTGGCTGTCACAGGACAGGTCACAGACACCATCCTGGAAGAGACTGGCTGTGAGGCAGCCTTGAGGGATCACCAGGAGTCAACTTACTGAAGAGCGGGAAAGGGGTCATGAAGCAGATCAACGGAATGGTCCAGATGGAGGAAAGGGAGCAACGAAGGCTCTGTGACAGCTGGACTACAGCTGCACGCAGGGAGGGGAGGGTGCAGGTCAGGAGTGTGACGGATGTTGAGGCTGAAGGCGTGAGAGGGGCTTTCTCGGCTAAGCAAAGGAGCTTGAACTGCACCCGGAAAACCCAGTAAAGGTCATCAAACTAAAACCTTCTTGGGAGCCTGGCATTGGCATCGAAACATGCAAGACACACTGACCATCAGGAAGGAGCTCTGTTAGCTTGGGAACAGCCATTTCCTCTCTGCTGCTCATAAAATAAAGGGGCCAATCCAGTTCCCTTTCCGTTCTAAATGTCTATGAGCCCATGAACGCTGGCTCTGATGCTTTCTTTTTTCCAGAAAAGGTGGCCATTAAGATCCTGGACAAGACCAAGTTAGACCAGAAAACCCAGCGGCTGCTGTCCCGCGAGATCTCCAGCATGGAAAAGCTGCACCACCCCAACATCATCCGCCTGTACGAAGTGGTGGAGACGCTCTCCAAGCTCCACTTGGTGATGGAGTATGCAGGGGGTGGGGAGCTCTTTGGGAAAATTAGCACTGAAGGGAAGCTCTCGGAGCCGGAAAGCAAGCTCATCTTCTCCCAGATTGTGTCGGCCGTGAAGCACATGGTGAGTGGGGCACGGAAGGAAAGTCCCGTTCCCATTCCACAGTGGGAACATCGGCCTCAATTTGCCAGCATCCCAGGGTCCCAGAGGACTTTAGTCCCACAGCAGCTCCTTCTGTGAGAGTCAGAAGCCTGGCTGCGTACGTGCTCGTGCCTCTGAAGCAACACCCGGGAGCCCCCATTCACAGGGCAGCCTCCTGGTGTGTCTGCACGTTAGCAGGAGTCACTCGGAGCTGCCTGATGCCACTCACTCAGCCCCTGGTCACATCGCTCCAACCCCATCTTCCACCACCCGGAGGGCTAGCTCCTTGCTGCTTCTTGTCCTTGTCCTCCGAGCCCCGTGTCAAGGATGCCCTCTGCCCTGTTACCACGTCTCACACTCCAAACCTCGTCCACACTTCACGACCCAGCTCAGGCCTGTCTCTCAGAGATTCTCCTCAGTCTCCCGCTGGCTCAACACACACCCATCTTCCTCGACTTCAGTTCTTGCTGCCTCTGTGCTTGGACTTGATCGCGTCACCCTTAGTTCAGTTCTCTGATTATTTCTTCAGCTAAATCTGGACTCCTAAAGCCCATGCCCTAGATCTTTTAGGAGCTGGTGCTTGGTGCACCCTTTTTACGCTTGACCGTATTCCTGGGCACACTGTAGCACCTGGGCTGCAGACTGCACACACTTCGACAGCTCTGTTAGTGCAGAAGTTTGAGCTGCTTTTTCCTAGATCTCAGTCAGTACAACGGGCAGAAAACAGGCCCTGGTCTGGGGCCTGTATTAGTTGAGACACTGTTTCTAGTTTATTTCTCTGCCTGGCTGTTGGAGGTCAAGGCCTGGGATCAGTTACCTTCTAGCCAAATTATCAGCAGGGGAATTAGTGACCTGGGGGCCCAAGATAGCAGTCAGGAGGGAGGGAGGGGGAGGAAAAAGAGGTGAGCAAGGGAGCAGAGTCTGATCGTAACAGCGGTGGGTGTTTCAGACCTGAAGGTAGTCTTTTCTGTGGCCTGTACTGTGACGAGCTTGCCCAGGGTGGGAGAGCGCCCAGGGTGGGAGAGCACCCCGGGCCCAATGTGACACAGTAGAACAGCCAGGAAAGGAGTCTTCCACGGTCTCCTGGGAAAAGAGCTCAGCAGAGAACTCAGCAGTAGAGGTGCAGGCTGAGCCCTCTGTCCCTCTGGGCCCTGCCATTTTTCCCAGCTGCCTGGTCTCGGGAAAGGGGAAGGTTGAATCAAAGACACAGCTCCAAGTTTCACTGGGGGGGTGTGCTCCGCGCCAGCGCCGTGCTGAGCATGACAGACACAGTGTCACATGCGGTTTTCATGATGCCCTCACGAGGTGCCCTTGGTGTCCCCGTTTGACCGGGAGGCGCATTGACGCAGGACACAGCCCGAATCATTGAACCTAGAGTTAGTTAATCACGTGCTGTCGGGTTCCAAAGCCTGGATTGTTACCCCAAAAGGCCCATCAGCAAGAGTGCCAGGGAGCCATTTCCCAAGAGCTCCTGGGGCCTGAACAGGTCCAGATTGCCCGGAGTCAGAACATAAAGGTGGGGGTGGGGCACGGGCTGACAACCAGCCGTGGCACCTGCTGCTGGAACCCTGCCCCACGAGGCCCGGTCCTTGCTCATAACTCTGTAAAGACAAAGGAGCCCAGCTGAGGGACTGTCACTGGGAAGCTGGCGGAGGGGGGGGGGGGGTGCTCCAAGCCTTCTTGGACTTGGCCCTAGTCAAGAGGTTGCTCAGCCAGAAGAACCCATGTCCAGCCTGACATGTCACTGTGTTTAGGAACGTTGTGGAATAAGATCTGGGTCTTCTCTCCGGCACTAATTCCCGAGTTCACACACATGGGACAGGCTCCGACCCCCACCCCACGGGAAGATAAAGCCTTTTACCTCTTTGGGGCCTGTGGGTGGGTGACTAACAGTCACGCAGACAGGGCAGCTCTGGAGGTCTGCGAACAGCTTCATCTCCACTGAATTTCTGCTGAGGTCATCTCACTGTTTCCGAGCAACTGATGCCTGTTTTTGTGTTGGTATTTTACTTTGCAAACGATCATTTCCCCCTATTTCTTCTTCCACAGCACGAAAACCAAATTATTCACAGAGACCTGAAAGCGGAGAATGTGTTCTATACCAGTAGCACGTGTGTGAAGGTGGGCGATTTCGGATTCAGCACAGTCAGTAAAAAAGGCGAAATGCTGAACACGTTCTGCGGGTCCCCGCCCTACGCGGCGCCGGAGCTCTTCCGCGACGAGCACTACGTGGGCGCCTATGTGGACGTCTGGGCCTTGGGGGTGCTGCTGTACTTCATGGTGACGGGCACCATGCCCTTCCGGGCGGAGACCGTGGCCAAGCTGAAGAGGAGCATCCTGGAGGGCGCGTACCACGTGCCCGAGCACGTGTCGGAGCCCTGCCTCCGGCTCATCCAGGGCGTCCTGCAGCCGGTGCCCGGCGAGCGGCTGGGGATCGACCCCATCATGAACCACGAGTGGATGCAAGGGGTGCCGTACCCCGCCCCTCTGGAACCTTTCCAGCTGGATCCCAAACATTTGTCGGAGACGGGCACCCTCAGAGAGGAAGAAAATGAGGTCAAGAGCACGCTGGAGCATTTGGGTATCACGGAAGAGCACATTCGAAACAACCAGGGGCGGGACGCCCGGAGCTCCGTCACGGGCGTGTACCGGATCATTCTGCACAGGGTCCAGAGGAGGAAGGCGCTGGAAAGTGTCCCCGTAATGACGCAACCAGAGCCTAAAGACAGGGACCTAAAGAAGGGATCCCGTGTCTACAGAGGCATAAGACACACGTCCAAATTTTGTTCAATTTTATAAAGCGCGTTGGACTGCTGGTACTGAACCAAAATCATTGCTGCTGCTTTTACATTTTTTCAGACAACTTGGTGGAGATATTTTTTGTAATTTTTAAATAAATTTAAATTTAAGGTATGCATTTTTTTCCCCCTCACATAAGTGTTATTAACTCAGATTCTGGCTTGATTTACAGCCTTCTCTTGTGCTCAAACTCTAGCATTTATTCATTGAATCGAGAAATGCCTTTTCAGTGCCTGCTATAGGCCAGGCTATGGGAAACAGCGGGAAATGAAATGCCCCAGGTTCTCTCTGTTTTATGCAGGATATTCTAGAGCTGGACAGAGGCGCTAACAAAAAGGTTTGAAAAAACTGTCGTAGTGATGGAGGAGTCAGATAGAGTGGCTGACGCGAGAGGCTTGCTCCTGTGGGTTGCATCGCTGGGAAAGGCCACTTTGAGTGGATGATGGGCGGATGTGAAGGAGAAGCAGGAGTAACTTGAAGAGCAGACCACGCACGCGCAGCACACTCCAGGCAGCCAGAGGTCTCAGACTGGCTCCGCCCAAACAGAGCCCCAGACTAAGGCTTGGAGGTAGAGCAGTTTATCTGGGAAGTAGCCCAGTGAGCAGGAGTGAGGGGCTCGGCCGGGGGTGGGGTGGGGGAGGAGGAAAGCCGGTACAGGTGGCCTGTGCTCAGTCTGCAGGCTTCTCTGAGGAGCCTCATGGAGCTCATCTCAGGTGTCTGCCCCATGCACAAAGGGTAGAACATTCACCCGTCAGCTGGAGTGACCCCACAGTGTCGCCTGCACTGCACTCTCAGATGACGCTGTGCAAGAGCCAGATGGGTCCCCAGTACCCCCCATGCCCATGTCAGAGAAGCCCTGGAAGTACAAGGTCCTCACCATTGGCCACGTAGGACCAGCGGGAAGCTGTCCGGATGTGCTCAGGGACAGTCACCGAATTAGTGGCTGGAGGAAGGGTGGCTGAAAGGGTCTGAGTGCACAGAGGAGCTTCCCACCCGGCCCAGCTCTTTGCAGTGTGGCCGTCTTTAAGGGGTGGGGCCGGAGGACTCAGCAGCTGGGTTAGCAGAAGCGGCCACAGCAGGAGTGCTTGAGCTCTGGTGCACCAGATGCACCTGCAGGGCTTGTTAAAGTGCAGCCTGGGAGGCCCGAGCCACCGAATTTCTGATTCAGTTCAGCAGGGCCTGAGCATCTGCAGTTCTCAAGTTCCTGGGTGATGACGATGCTGCTGGCTGGGGACCACACTCCAAAGACGCCTACGCTACGGCCCTACGTCCGCTGTTCCTGAGCCTATAATTGGACTCACCCTGCTGTAAACTTCCCACCTTGGCATTTCGGCTGGTCCGGGTTGGGCACCAGGACCCAGACCTCTGTCATCACAGCATCTGAGCCTTCACCTGCCCTGCTTGGCTTCTCAGGCCACGTCATTGTTACCAGAAGGCCCAGAAGTGACACTCGATTGAGTGACTCTCCTGGGCTCCAGAGATTCTCCTCTCTAACTCCTTGTGATAGATAATCAGGGTCCATCATCAAAGCTCTTTTCTTTGCCTCCTTGTCAACTAGCACAGTGGTCCCAAAAGGACCCTGTGACAGTCATAGATCCCAGTTTACTGGGCCCTTTCGGGCTGTCTGATGAAAGCATCCCTTTGCCCCCGGAACCAAAACTTGGAATCCAGCAGAACCTGGGTCGCAGGAGAGAGAAGCAGCCAATCTTCAAGTGGGTCACTAACCAAGACGGTGAGAGAAGTCAGTCCTGCGTCTGCCCATTGGTCCTCGGACCAGTATACATTAACCGGAGGGGGACGCGAGTCTGTCCGCGGCTGTTGACGCATGCGCACTGAATCCTGGCGGACGGCTCCTCCACCCTGCAGGACCCTGCCCACCAGCCGGTGCCTTCGCCGCCCCACGTCTTTGTGGGTGCTGGTGCGTCGGGGTCTCAGGCACGTATTCGCACGAGCAGGTCCTGTGGTCAAGTGCCCATTGGCTCACTGCCTTTGCAAAAACAGTGGTTCTTGAGGCGATGTTAGGTGAGACGCCATGACGACGGGTCAGACATTGTCTGCTGTAGCTCAGCTGCGTTGGAGAACAACCGTGGGCAGGAAAGGCGAATCGTGTCCTGAATAGATTCAAATCCAATAAGGACACATCACTGCCATGCCCATCGGCATTTAAGACTGTGGATCTGATCATGCCCAGCTCTGGAGAAGACAGCCCCATTGCTGGGTCCCTTAGTGTCCCAGAATCAGGTGCCCAGTAGCGCACCAGGAGTCTGAGTTGTTCTGAGAAAGCATGGCCTCCCGCCGGGACCCTCCAGGGCGGAGCTGCAACCTCCTGGAGCTGCCTGAGACCCCACACAGTGGCCTTCACTGCTGTGCGGTGGCCTGAGTTGCAGCACAGTCCCACTGAAGCCTGAAACTGGATCTTTGTGTGTGTGTGTGGGACCCACTCGGAACTGGCAGCCCTGATGAACAGGTTGGAGGAATAAACTGAGCACAACGTATGTGCTTGTAAAACCCAGAAAGGCCTGCAAATGCTGTGCCTCTATCCCAGGGCCCAGGGGTGCAGTAAAGGACTTGATCTTTACTGCAGAGCAAATGTGCGGGTCTGCCCTGGCCGTTGGCCCTCTCAGTTTTTCAGTGGTGTGGCAGGCCCCCGATTCCTCCGGCTGTCTATCATGCGTCCTCTGGCTCTCTTAAACCTTCCTAGAGCATCTGGAGTGCTTGCCACTTTCTGAGGCTAAGTCTGCCTGACACCATGGGCAAGCCCGATGTTCTGCAGGATGGCAAGGTGACCAGGTCCTTTCTGACTATACTGACATAGTTATATTGACGTAGCACACATTTATCACCACCTAGGGACAACTGCTGTCTGGCCCAGAGAAATGTGAACTGCTCTTGATCCTCCCTTCCCTGGTATCTGTCTCAGGTTAGACTTTTGTCCACAGTCCTCAAAAATTCTAGGTGTATATGTTGCATATACCTGTGGCAGCAAAGACCTGCCCTGCGCCCCACCACCTTCCACCAGATCTGTAAACTCACCTACGTCTGGGACCATGATTCTCCCACTGGGACAGGCTACACCAGGCTGCTGCTCACCAGCCTCTTTTCTTTCCTTTTTTTGGTCACGCAAGTCAAGGAGCCCTCTAGCCAGCTGTCATGCAGAACTCCGTGACCACAAACCCCTGCAGGTCAAGACGCCCGGATGTCCCCTCCAGCCTTACCATCTATTATATCATGTCCATCTCGACTCTGACATTTAAGTAGTAACACACTGCCTCCGCCTCCCCACTCGAAAGCACGCCCAGCGCCCCGGCAGGTTTCCTACTGCAGCCCCAGGGCGGCTACCACCCAAGTCCCCACAGGTGCTGAGCATTCTCGTTGCCCCAGGAAGGAAGCAGCCTCCCAGGGAGCATAGGTGGCTCTTCAGGCTCACGTAATGAATCCATCCCAACATCCACACCTCCCGGAACATTAATTCCATCTCTTTCCTAAAGGCTATACCATGGCCGTGCCACTGCGCCCACCTCATTCACTGTGAGCCGAACTCACCTCTGAGCTCTGCAGCCGTCCCGCAAAGTGTGAGGACCCGTCCATGTGTCCTTCACACCACGTCCCAGGAGAATGCTGCCATGGTGATAAGCCGTCCTTCATCCTGCCTTACATTCTTCCCTCGCCCTCCCAACCCCTGGACCCATTTACCCTCAGGACCCACTCACCCACACTGCTCCTCAGTTCCTGGGAACACGCACCAGCCAGCGTCTGTGGTTCCGTCAGGGTCTAAGCGATGTCCTCCCAGGCCTGGGTGGTATTTCTCTGCTGGGGCTGTGCTGGGACCTGACCCAGTTCTTCGTCTGGAGAATAACAAAGGCTCTGGCAGAGGATCTTGAGGAGGCCAAGCATCATCTTGCTTACCTGCCTCCATCGAGGTCTCGGCAGGGTCTTCAAGCAAGGAAGACACACGTGAGGGAGACCTCGGCTTTCAACATCTTCAGGCCCATCCACCCTCTTGCCTCAAAGGCCTTGGTGCTTTCATAGCAGGCCTTGAGTTGATAGTTGGCTGACTTAAGCCTGTTCCTTAGTTTTTTTCCCAGGCTTTCAAAGCAGTTAATAAAAGCTGGCCAATCCCTGGCTGGTGTGGCTCAGTGGATTGAGTGCAGGCCTGCAAAATGAAAGGCCACAGGTTTGATTCCTGGTCAGGCAGGGCACATGCCTGGGTCGTGGGCCAGGTCCCCAGGTGGGGGTGTGCCAGAGGCAACAAATCAATGTGTCTCTCGTACATCAGTGTTTCTCTTTCTCTCTTTATCATCACCCCTCACTGTCCGAGCACCATGGGCACCTGCGATCTGATGCGCATCGTCCACCTGCACCTATCGGTGAGCCTGGGCAGAAACCGTGCTGCTCCTGCACACCAGTGGCTGTCAGCACCCTGACACCAACAGTGCCTTGGTGTTCTATCGATGTCACGATGCTTTAGTGGCATAGAACACCACAGTTATTATCTTACCATTCCGTGAGGTGGAAGCCCATCATGGGTGGGCCCCCATGTGCTGAACTCAGAGTGGTGTTAGGTCTGGGTTCCTTCCTGAAGGCTCTGGGGAGAACCTGTCTCCCGGCCTTTTCCTGCTTCTAGACGCATCTCACATTCCTTGGCTAGTGGCTCCCTTCCCCCACCCTCAAAGCCAGCCATGTGTGTCTCTCTGCCTGTCCTTCCCTGGCCACCGCTGACCACAGCCCAGAAGGGTTCCCTGCTTTTAAGGACCATGTGATGAGGTTGGCTTGTCCAGATCATCTAGGAAAATGGCCCATCTCAAGGTCCTTGACCTTAATCATACCTCCTTCAGCCACATAGAGTTAACGTGCTCGGGGTGCAGATGGTCATCTTTGGGGGCGGGGCCACCATTCTGCCAACTGCAGACAGCTATGGGATGTGGGCCCTGACTGATGAGTAAGCCAGCCCCGACCTCCTATCTTGAGGGTCTGCTTTATGACTATCCTGGGTACCAGTTTTTACCCCAAATTCTCTGAAACAGCAGAGCCCAAGACAAAAGCTTGTAGGCAAATCATTTTCTTGGGAAATGACCCCAAAATGCAGGACCCAGAGGTGTAAAACAGAAAAGAGGAAAGCTAACGAAGAAGCATTGCTGAATGGCCACAGGAACTGGCTGTCGGTTCTGCAGCATCTTCTGAGTGCTTCCCAGAACTGGCTGCCCTGGAGACAAAAGGGAAAGGCGTCTACCCCCAGCAAGCGTCCACCATTGGTCAAGGGCGGACCTGTGAAAATGTCATTCCTCTGCACTTCCGGGATGTGAAGGTGTGAACACCAGATGAGTTCTGTAGGCCCCCATTCACGTGGGCCCCACACCACAGCAAGGCCCACGTGAATGGTGTGTGCAGGAATCCAAAGGGAGGGGGCATGAGGTCCTGAGTGAGATCGCAGGGCAGAGGTCTGAAGCGGGGCCCAAGGTTTCTGAAGCGTGGACCAAAGGTGCTAAGGCTGGAGATCACTTGGCGTGTTTGAAGAGAAGGCAGGAGGGGCGTGGACTGGCAGGCACTGGTCCCACAGGGTGCATCTGAATGCGGAATTGAACGCTCAGGGTGCCAAGCGCTTACAGCAGAGTATGGCCTGCCAGTCGGCCAGCCAGCAGGAGAGAAGCTACTAGAGCTGGATCCGAAAGGTAACAAGATCTTGCCAAGGTGGGCTTGAGCTTTTGCAAAACTCATTCAATAACTTTGTTACTTTCTACTGTTGATGTCTGTACAATGATGGAATAAAACAAAGAGAGTTCCTTGTTTTCTACTTGCAAACTTTTAAAATGCAAATGCGTGTTTTACTATCACAAGCTGAAGCTCTGGTGGTATAAGCAGTTCCTGAGGATTGGTTTTCAACGTCTCCAGCATCAAATTATGGACTTTACAGTTTGGGGGGCAGGGAGGGTAGATGACAGGTCACCTACTTTCTCCCACCAATGAGGGGGAAACCAAGTGGAACTTATATCTCAATGAAGAGCAGTTGCTAGAAATTTTGAAACATTCACCTTTGTGTCCAGATTACATAGCTCCAAGTCACGGTCCTTGACCTATTGGTGTCCACTGAGTTTCTTAGGACATTTCAAACTGCAGACAAGAGACAAAGTGTTTCAACTAAGTCGCAGGAGGATCACAAGCAGTTGTTTGCTTCTATGAGCTTCATCTGGCATTAACCTTAGACGTTAGTGTTCACAAAAACAAAACCCTGGAAGGTGGGAAAAGGGTTCCATCCAGAAGGGCAAGGACTGTTAAAGCTGTATTGGTCAGGGTTCTAGAATTTGTCCAAGTGACCTCGGAGAACACTGGCCTTTTTCTGACTGCCCCAGAGGGACAGGGGACTGACCCAGGAAACAAAATCATGACTAGGTATTGAATCTGGACATGGCACGACAAAAATGAGCTAATCGGCTTTAGAAAATGAGGTTTAATTCCTAATTGACAGACTCCTGGTTGATAGGACCCTTAGGGATCACGTCGTCCATTACCACCAATGCAACAAGTCTCTGCAAAACCCCAGGGAGCCCCAGAAACACGAGAGCCTGCGGCCCCTGCGCTGGAGGCCCCGGCTGCCAGCAGGCAGTTCTGTGCGGGCTATAAAACTGCTTTTAATCTTCAGAGGCCAACTGTAATCCTAGGTTGTTTTAGGGAAACAAAGTAACTCTCTCCACAGACCTTCACAGCTAACTTCACACATGCTCATCACCCAATCTGGGACCGACTTTGTCTGAAGTGTAACAAACAGTAAGTCGCCTGTACACACCCCTCCACGCCAGACAGGCAGGCGTGGCCGGCAAGACCACACATCTGGTAAGGCTCTATTCTGACTTCAGTGAGTGCCTGATGTCATATTTTCAAATGTTTCCTGACTGATGAATGAATAAACTGGTGAATAAATAAGCTGAAATGACATGAATGCCCATGCTTAAAAATAGAGTATTAGCTGATTTATAGCCAAAATGTTAGTTCAAGAGGAAAAAAAAATACTCGAATAACTGAAATAGTTCTCTAAAACTTTATTCAGAATTATTCACCTCACTGTTAATAAGGTGTCCGGTTAATTCTCTGTGCCAGTATTACTAGGTCTGCCCATTTTTGGCAATGGACTTGGAGAAAATCCATTTTCTGACACCCCAAAAGGTTAAATTACTCTTTTCAAAACATACCAAACTTCCAATACTTGCAAAAGTATTGCATGCACCATTTTCCCATCAACCTTTAAATCTGAACTTCCATTATTAATCTGTATCAGTGGATGTTAAAATGAAATCATTTTAACAAATTATGACTGTACAAATCAAAATACCATTAGTTACTATTAAACAAGAGTATTTTACAAACACTACATTACACATTACCTTGCAGTTTGAAACATTACATTTCATATTTGTGTAAGTTCATTTTAGATAACTGAGACTTCATGGAATTTAACAGCAAATGAAATTTTAAAAATTTAGTTCTGTACATTAGTTCCAACGGTCTCTATTTTACAATCTATAAGGCTCATGTCCTAGGTCAGCACCAAAAGTATCTACAAAACTGTCTAACCAGTCTTATTCATACCATGTGATAGTGTTCTGAAAGTGAAAGTCTGAGAAAACGCTTTATAGATCCTGCTTCCAGATCTGGAAGTAGAACACTTGTTTTGGCTGATCAAAGTACGTAAAAATATGCGTTTTACCTTTGCGTTTTCATTAAACAGATTTTTTTAATGGAAAAACAAACAAACAAAAAAAACCCCCAAAACACCATGAACTTATTAGGTTGTTGGTCTTTGAGTTTGTAACACTGAAGCATCAGAAGTAACCTAACCATGCCTTGCCCCATCCTCCCTTATTAAAAATTGTAAAAGGCAGCCAGAAAAATGGTTTATTCTTCCAAATAAGGTACACAGGACTGCAGTAGCCACCTCGGTGCTGCCCAGCCTCATTCAGCACACACTGACTCAGGAGGGCCCAGTGCCGCGGTCACGGCCCCCCGTGCACCACACCGTCCACAGCAGGCGTCTGCCCAGCGCCAGCGTCTCTGCGCGGAGGCCCAACGATCCCTTGGGCCTGGGTGTGAAGCCGCATTGCCGTTTACAGAACCAGAGTTACGGGCCCCACTCTTCTCTCTTCAGAACGTACAAAGTCCAGAAAAAGGCCATTTGCTTTCAAACGGGGTTTGTGTATATCACACGTAAAAGCACATTCCTAAACTATAAACTTTCTTCAAAAACCACAGGTACTTCCCAAGTAATCTTGTTTGTTCAAAGTATAAAATTCTTACATGTTCAGACAAATTAGAATTAAGACAAGTACCTCTCTTCTGCAGAAGCACACGAGTCATCGAACCACATTTAACACAAAGCCTCATGCACACAAGCGGCCAGAGGGGTGGGGACCCTCACAGAGCCCTTGGCAGGGCCTGCGCCCTGGCCAGACCCCACCAGGGAGCGCACGGCGCACTGAGCAGAGAGACCTCCCCGAGAGCACCGCGGCTTTCCAGGCTCCGTGTCAGTCACACAAAATGTTAAACAACACGTAATCATTTAATGTCGCCCCGACACCCCATTCCCAACCGTTCCCACACACACCCACCCCCAACCCCCACCGGAGTCTCCCCTGCACAGGAGCCCTCAGTGCTCCCCATTGCTGATGACGGCTGCTTCGGGGTCCGCTGCTGTCCCCGGGAGTCTCGGCACTTTCTTAGCAGGACTTGGAATGTGCTAAAATCAAAGGGGAAACGTCTCAAAGTGTGTTTTTTTCCTTTTTTTTTTGTTGTTATGTTGCTAATTAAAGTTTCAATAGAAAAACAGAGCATAAGTTTGGATAGCTGTGAGCTAAATATATATGCTATGTAACTGTTCATAGTGGGAACTGAGTATCCGTTTCTTTACCTCCTGGTGAATTTAGTATACAATTATCCATAGAGCAACAGATGGGAAGGCCCCAGGCCCACCAGACACAGCGCTTGTCACACTTTACATCCACAACTCAACACTAGAAGCTGCACCTGATTTGTGTGATAGCAGAAGACGTACCCATCAGATTTGTGATGCAGAGATAAAATGAGAAACTTCAAGATGATAATGTCCTCAGTTTGGTGCTGCCTGTGATCCTGGTTAAGTCATTTTGACAACCTGCAGCCTCATCTCTAAAATGGGCAAAATATCACGGACCTCAGGTAGTTTTTATAAGGATTAACTTAGAAAATATAAATAAAGTACCTGGCATAAGGGGGAATTCAAAGCACAGCCATTATTGTCGCCGCCTGACAGTTTTGGGGGCCAGTCTGACAACTGGCCTGAGGAGCGGTGAGAACCTCCCTCTACCAGCCTTTCTTTAAATCCTGGTATTGATAAAACCTAGTGCTTTCAAAGTGCTGATAATTTAAGTGAGGACTTTACAGAACTGGAAACTAGCACAGCTGGAACCCACCCCCAGAGCCTTGCTCTGACTTCCTCTGCTTCCCGGACTTTGATGCAGGCTCCGCCCAGTGGGGCCAGTGTCGTTGTGGATGCGGTGAACAAATTCACACGGACCACCAAAGTCCTGTGGAGAAACAGGGACGGCACGGCCACTCTCAGAGAGAGCGTGCCCTGGCCCTAACCCGGACAGGCTTTCATTGCTTTCTAAGAGTATATACATCAAAGAAGGTTCTCATTCATTCTGCTCAGGTTTGCTTTGCGTGATACTTTTTACAGATAACAAAGGAAAGGATGTTACTGATTACTTCTTAGAGATTAACAAGGAAAAAATGTTGCAAATGCAAGGGAATGACAAGAGTGATTGGTCTGGTTACACTCCATCCTTGGGAGAATTAGCACTGACTTTAGGAAGTTACTCTAAAGATCTGCAGTAAGCATTTTCTGCTTCAACTCAGGGTGAGGGAGATTTAACAAAAGCAAGCCTCAAAGCAGCCTGGGTACAATGCAGGCCTGGCTTCCCACGGGAAAGCCGATCCGTGGGTTTGGCTCCTGTGTGCCAACTCACGACTGCTGGTTTTCCAATAGGGCCGGGCTACATTTGCCGTTGCCAGGCGGACCGGTTCCCTACAGGACATCCCTCTAAGTTCCTAAATCTCAGTTCGGCCCCCTAAGGCCAGGGATCTGGGGGTGGAAAGCTCGACCTTGCCAGAGCCCCGGAGCAAACCCAATGGGCCTGACTTACCTCGGCCACCGTGCTGGAGTGTACAAGTCCCACTCCTCCGTCCAAAGTGTTGGCCCTGGGAGAGGGGCGCCGGGCATATGTTCTCCTGTGCTTTTCATCCACTCTAACCAGGTACCATGTTCCTTCAAAGAGTGAATCTATTGAACCCTGGGGAATATAGTTGGCTAAAAGCAAGGCAGAGAGTGTGGAAAATTAGTTATAACATACAACTACCTGGTAATAAACTACAGAAGGTGCATATTTTCCTGTACTTTTCATCAACATCGAATTAGGACTGAATACCGCCTAGGTACGTGGGTATCCTTATCTTACAAGTAACATGTTTAATGTTGTTATAGCCTTCCAATAGGCTTTTGGGCATACGTGTATGCATGTTAACAGTTTAATGTAACATTTTTACCCAGGTGATGAGTGTCCTCCCGGAGCTTCATGCTTTCAGCAAAGAGAGCTGGTGTCATACAAGTTCTTGAGTCGAGCCTTGATTTAAGATCACACAAACTTGCTGTTATTTTATCAAGAGCAGACCCTAAAATAGTAAATAATTCCAACGTTAAAAGACTAAAAATAGCATGCCCAAAGCCTAAACAAAATGTTGCCCAGTGGGAAAAAGAATCTTCTCATTTTTGTTAGAAATGCTGGCTATCATTTAGTAAAAGGATGGTGTCTCTCTGACACAGCTTCCTACCACCTCTGACTACCCATCTGCCTGGTGGTTTTTTAAAAGATTTTATTTATTTGCCTGGCTGGTGTAGCTCAGTGGATTGAGTGTGGGCTGCGAACCAAAGGGTCACCAGTTGGATTCCCAGTCACATGCCAGGCACATGCCTGGGTTTTAAGATTTTTTTAAAAAATCTTAAAAAAAAAGGAAAAGATTTTATTTATTCATTTTTTTTAGAGAAAAGGGAAGGGAAGGAGAAAGAGAGTGAGAGAAACATCAATGTGTGGTTGCCTCTCATGTGTCCCCCACTGGGGACCTGGCCTACAACCCAGGCATGAGCCCTGACCGGGAATCAAATCTGTGACCCTTTGGTTCCCAGGCTGCGCTCAATCCACTGAGCTACACCAGCCAGGGCTGTACACAGTTTTTAAAGAAGCCCAAGCCCACCATCACTTTTTCTCTATGGTTTTGCTACTACCAGCTCAGGAATGGCACAAAAGTTTCCTTAAATGTGGCCAAGACCACAAAGCTATAAAAACGAGGTAACTTAGATATTAGCAAACAATAAGAAATGATTCACTCATGTGATCAGACTCAGTTATTAAACACTCAAAAGCTGCCTGTGTTAAGTAGATATGTTTCCTGTTTCCCTGACTATATGTTTAAAACATGAGACAAAAGGAAACGTTTCAACTGGTATTTTTTTCTGACTGGGAAGGAAAGAAAGAAGACATTCTCACTTAGACATAGTCCTGCCCTTTACCCAGTTCCGGCAGATTTGCAGATGAGTGAAAATCGGGCTATGCTGAAAGAGGTAACGGGGGATGGGAACGTACCAACGACCTACAGGACAGACTCAAGTGCCTGCAGGGGAGCTGGCTGCATCAACCTTACCACGGTAGGTCCCCGATACATTCTTGGTGAGAGCCTCAGTGTTTACCTGGTGTGGCATCTTGCGTGACCCTCAGGGAGTACAGGGTGGCCGCCAAGCCAGAACCGTAAGAGAACACGCCAATCCTCTTTCCCGCCAGCTGCTGGGGTGAGTACCTGTGCAGGGGAAAATGATCGGGATGGCGAACTGGCCCAACACAACGATGTGCAGGAAGCTACAGGTGGGAACAAAAGTTTGTCCTATAGCCGTGGGGACCTAACCTAAAGCTTTCCCCTTACAGTAAACAGACAAGCATTTTCACCTCTTGGAGAATGTGGGACTTGTGAAAGTTCTCTCATGGTAACATAAGTTACTTTGTCAACCAGGGACTGATGGCTCCAGGAGATGTCAGGAGTAATAAAATCACGAGGCCAGTAGCCAGAAAGGCCAGTGTGACACTAAACAAACGCTCTGGAATAACTGCAGCCTCACCCCATAGACCCTTTCAAGTCAATGGGCAACAGCTGGGAGAGCCCGTTTGGCCTCAGAACTCTAGCATTCCCCACGTGCGGGGAGGGGAGGAGCTGAAACGGTACTTACTGCGCTAGAACAGAGGCGAGGGAGCCGTACACGGATGACGTGTACATATTTCCATTCTGATTTGATACGAGCAAAGATGTCTTTGTTTTCTGATGAAAGAGTTCAGAGCTAGCCTTCATGAATGCCTTTTCTACTTCTCTATCAAAGTAGGTATCTTCTAATTTAACATCCCTGAAAAATTTGTGAAAGACAGTTTTAGTGTTCAAAGACACCATTTGTATAGTATTAGATAGTGTGCGCAGCTAGCATTCTAACCCGCAAGTGGGCATCACTCTGTCTTCATGACTCCATGCTAAAAGCCGAGTAGCAGCATGCTAACTGCTCCGGAAGGCACAGCACTTGTAGACAGATAATCCTTTTTCTCACTTTTTTTAATAATCAAATTAAGACAACTTGATTGTAATGGCTTAATGAACCCACTAAAGCATTGCTGCCACCAAACAAAGTATACTATTTTAAGTCCATGTCTACTTAGTTGCAAGAGTTACTGTATTACAGGAGACAAGTCTTACAGGCAGAGTAGAATTTTATCAGATGGAGAAGGGACACAGGCCAGGAGAAGCAATGAGTTTAGCAGGTGTGGCGTGCTAGGAGCCTTCAAAGTGGACGGCTGTGGAAGGGACAATGGGAGCAGACTTTGACAGTGGCAGGGCGCAGGGCAGGTCTGGGGCAGGCACCGGGGCTGGAGAGGCCAAGAGGGCAGCGAAGGGGCTGTTTAAATGTAGGCACTTGCTGGGAACATGATCGTGGTGACGACGAGGAGCTAACAGGAGGAAGGCAGAAAATCTGAGTAGAAATGCCTAAGGAATTCCTGTAGGTAAAAGCCACCACTTCTCTGAGACTCAGTTTCTTCACTGATGACAAAAAGAGGTCAGACTAGGTTACTCCTAAGAGCCTTTTGACTCTCAAATTTTCAGGACTATAACAAATCCGAGTTTAACATATATAAGAAGTATTCTCATATAGAAGAAAACAAATTCATAACCTCTTACCCAAAGGCTTCCAGGCCACTATAGATACTATTTTTATCTCTATTCTGGTCATTCAGGAAGTCGTGCAGCATCATCCGAGCTAGAGATTTCTGAACTAGCTTACAGTAGGGGGAATGGAAGATCACGAAGCTGAAGTCATTCAAGGTAAAATCTTTATCAATTCCCTCTGAAAAAGAAATCCAAAGACATTAAGAAACTCATATAAGCCACTAACTTTTCAGTTTTTATTTTTGAACAGGGCTAGGATGTTTCTATATCTTTAAATTGCAACCAAAAATATAATGTACAATGGACAATCTCTATGGTTTAAAATGTGTATCAATAAGACAGCAGGAGAAAGGAGAGAGATTACTGGTTTCCAAAGGTAAGAGTCACAAGCTGTTAGTGGATTGTGTAATCAATTTTTTTATTACACAGGGCCAGTATTTTTATTTTTTATCTTAAAAAATTAGAGGGTTTTTCTTTTTAATGTAATAGAGCAGAAAATACACTGCACAATTTGCAGCATGGATAAGAAATTCCATGACATTTTTGTCTGAGTTTAGCACACACAGTTGAGAGTGTATTTTTTATTCTGGGTCCTAATAAAGTTATAAAATCATGCCCTGGCCGGGTGGCTCAGTTGTCTGGAGTGTCATCCCGTCCACTGAAAGGCTGCGGGTTCAATGCGCAGTTGGGGCTCAAACAGGAGGCAACCTATTGATGTTTCTTCCTTTCCCTCCCTTCCTCTCTCGAAAATCAAAAAACATAGCCTCAGGTGACACATGATGTTAAATATAAATAGTATGACATTTTACATACTGCAAGAATGCTTCTTGTCCAGCGCCACTAGGTTTCTGAGTATCAGTCTTTTAATCCTCTCGCAACCTCTGTACAGCAAAGTTGGACTATGGGAAAAGCACAATGTATATGACACTGTGTTTTTTGTGTTGTTTTTTTTAATCCCCTGAGGGGGTGCACTGTTCCCAGAAATACTGCAATACCGGGTTGATGTGCAGAGTGGACAGAGCAAGCTCCTATTCCATCTCCCAGCTCCAAAAATCCATTTAATATAATGTCCGAGGACAGAGGATGTATATTAAACTGATAAGAACAGATACTACTCTTGATCTTAGCCAAAAGGCCAAGAAGCAGCGACACTGTGTTTTAACAGCATCGACTTAAACACTGTCCTCCTCCGCACCTCAGAACTTTTTCAGCTGAGCCAGCTTCCTTCTGGAAAAGATATGTTGTATCTAGAAGAACTAAGCAACTACATCTATTTTTCAATCCAGTCAAAATACATCAACAAACTGTAGGCAGTCTTTCCTTGGCCAGAGAGCAGTGCTTGAATCCTTGAAGCTGTGTGCTGTGTTCTACTGAAGCTCTGACTGTCGGAATGTTGTTTTGCAAATACCATGCCACGATGTGACTGTCTCGACGTCTGTAGTCAAGTCACACTGTGAAGTATGCCACTCTTTTGAGTGGTCAAAGACACTGACTGCTTGCTGTTTAATCAAATGTCCTAAAGCATGTACTTAATATTGTATTATGCTTATTCTAATACTGTGGCCGATTTTTGAAAACTATTAAAAAAATATACCACTGAGGGGGCACGAGGGGAGTGATGAACTTTCTCAGGGTTAAAGATGGAGATAATGATGACATTATAAAAGCAAACATGGGAACTTCCGGTCAAAATGGAGGTTTGAGTAGATAGTCTTGGCCTCCTTGAGCGGCCAGAGAGAATTACAACTAGATCTCAAAACAGATAATACCCAGAACAGTCAGAAAATCGAGCTGGGAAGTCCAACAACCCAAGATTTAAAGGCACCTTCATCCAGATGGGTGGGAGGGGCGGAGTCACAGAGATGGGCGGGGCAGTCCTGAGATGCACTGTGTGGTGCAGAGAGGTGGCAGTGGAACAGGCGATCCCACATTCAAATGTGGTGGCTAAAACTCAGAAGGGACAGCTTGGGAGCGAGTGATCCTAGCCCTGGGCTAGGCTGAACAGCTCAGGGTTCCAGCAATGGGAAGATAAATCCCTGTAATTTCTGGCTGTAAAAACCAGTGGGGGTTGGGGCAGTGGAGGAAAATTCCAGATTTTCAGGAGGCTCGGCCTAAAGGGCCTGTACGGTCTCAGAACATATGCAAGCCCACCCACTCTGGGATTCAACCCCACGGCCACAGCTGGAAGGGCGCCAGAGTCATATGAGAAGTGGGCAGTGACTAGAAACAGAGCAAGCGCCCGGCAAACCTCCAGAAGCCGGCAGCAGCACTGTCCCCTCTCTAAGCCACTCCACCCCAGAGGAAGAAATAAAGGACACTAATGAAGGATGCCCACACAATAGGTTCTCACTGAAGACACCCAGCAATTCGTCCTTCCCAGAGACCAAGCCAAGGAAAAGGTCAAACCCACCTTTCTGCCACCGGGCACGGATCTTTTTGCGGTAGACAGAGTAGCAGTGGTCCAGTGCACTGAAGTAGCACTGGATGGAGAGTTTCCCATCTACTACGGGATATTCCGACAGCATGTCTGGCTTGTAAAAGTCATAAGCATGTTGCATGTGTGTCCCACGAAGTCCTGTTAGAAGCAAAAAGGCAGATGTCCATGGATTTGTGCTTCTCAGTGTCTGCAGGTCAGTAAGCATTATCGAGGGCCTTCTATAACCAGTCACCTCTGGCGATTTGCAGTATAAAAATCACAAGGTGGAGCCAGTACGCAATTGAAAAGAAACCACCACGTCCGTATCTGGCCTAAGAGTCCTTGGATGTATGTGTTTGTGTAAGTTTCGTAATCTAACTAAGAGACAACAATTGCTTTACTGAACTGAAAACAAACTTGCCAGTGACATTGTGGCCATGAGTTAAGTGACTCTTTTCCGTGATTACGCAAACCCACTCTCCTCTGTAGAGTGGGGATGGCACCACTTGCCTCATATAACTATGAACACTAAACATGAAAATCACATGAAGTGCTTAGCAGGCAGTGCCTGCACCGAATGAACATACAGTCCGCACTAGCTTCTATTTTCAAATTCCTCAACATATTGTGCTAAAACAAAACAAAACAAAACAAACAAAACCCAACTTTCCCAAACACTCACCTCGGTCAAAAATTAAAGGCGCATTGGGCCCGATGAGCAGAGCAACGGCCCCGACCCCGCCTGTAGGTCTAGCGTTCCCTGTGGCATACACAGCAATATCCCCCGCAACCACCAGGGCGTACCGTCCTGAAAAACAGTGTCCATACAAAAGAAGGTGATCCACACTATAAATGCTGTACATGGAGACAGAAGAGTTACGTTTTCCCCAGAATACGCTTTCCAACTTTCGTAAAGAAAGAAAATGTCTGACTAAATTTTGATAATTACCATACACGATAAAGACAACCAATTCATAACTCAGGAAAGTTGAGAGTCATAGCTATCCCTCCTGCGTACATTCCAACAAGCCCAAGTGCTGACGTTTGCACACAGCAATGACTCAAGGTAGCCTGGGCCCATCTGCCTCCCAGGAGCGTTTCTGGGGAGCAGAGACATACCATCCCACGAGCTGGACTCGATCCAGTTCACAGCGTTGAAGACGGCGGCCGTGCCGCCGTAGCAGGCGTTCATGGTGTCCACTCCCTCTATGTCCGTGTTCCCAGACTCCTCGAAGAGCTGCATCAGGTTGCTCTTCACGGACTTGGACTTGTCGATGATCGTCTCTGTTCCCACTTCTAGCCGCCCAATGCAGTCATAAGAAAGGTTGTTTCTCTCCATCAGATTCTGAACCACAGTCATGCAGAGAGAGTTGATATCTTCTCTATCTGTACAGAAGCCCATCCTGGCCTGGCCCAAGCCAACAGTATACTTTCCAGCATCTACACCATCGTATTTTTCCAACTCTGCTTGATCAACATATTGAGAAGGAAAATAGATCTCCAGCGCAACAATTCCCACATCTTTTGGCCAACAGGCTTCTGCATTCAGAGGAAGCGACCCAGGCATGGTGAAAGAGCTTTAGAAAGAAAAACAGAAAAATACTGTTTTGTTATCAATTGTCAAGTTCAAACTTGATAAATTGACATTAAGAGTTCAACTATCACCTAAAATATTAGTTTACTTCCTAAGTTTAGTATGTTTTCTCAGGGCAGTCAAATCTAAGTTTTTGTGGCAAGTAGCAACTATAGCGAGAATTAAATACTACTATTTAAAATGATCATCCTTCAGAAAGGCTTGCACTTTATTTAAAACTAGATAGGTTTATAGATTTACAATACTATTATTAGAAATAAAAAAAGCTCAAACAAGAATCTTACATGTTGTAAAGAACTGTAAGATGAAATACAATGGCAGTTTAGTAATACAACCCACGAATCAGAAGTACCTGATGTATTTCTGGCCACCCGAAGTTTAAATTAAGTCAGTCAGCCCTTCGTTACAGATACATTGGTTATTCACAGCTACTGACTTTACAAATTGTTAGATCAAACAATACTGCATTCTCTATTAATCTAAACAATTCCAGCAAGTACAAAAGCCACACTGCAGAAGTCTACCAATCTATACAAGCCAATCTGCACACAGCCTTATACCTGGTCCTATCCTTCCAAAGAAACCCCCTTTCCAGAAACCCAAATGATTATAATTTTGTGCAAAGACAAGTTCCAGAACCTATCACAGGGTCAAATGTCAATATTCTATACTTCCTACAGCTAGTGTATAGGTAATAAATGATCATAAAACCACAAGGTATCACTTTGCTTCTAAATTAGGGAAAAAATCTGATTAAATTTGAAAATTGGTAGTTCACACATTATTAGTATGGCAACTAATTCTGAGATAACGACTCTTAAAACCACCCCTTCTCTTTTTAAAAGGGCACCAAAAGTCTGGACACACTGTCAATACTTACAGTTATTAAGATACACTTATTAACAGCAAAAAAAAAAAAAGGTTCTGGCCACTTAAGACCATTGCTCGGTGCATATAGGCAAGCCACATAAACTATCAGAGCCTCAATTTCTTCAGAGGTTGTATTAACTAGGAAAACAGAAACTATTCTATATACTTCAGGAGGGACTTTAACACAGGGAAATGGTTCCAAGGCTGTAGGCCAAGGTGCAGGAGCAAAGAGCAAAGAGGTGGTGGTTATTGAGATCCCGTGAGCCTGTTCCTCCAGAGCTGCCGGAGCCACCAGCACCAGCCCTTTTGCTGCCAAGTTAGACCCAGAGACCCAGGCCAGGCTGCTGCCGCCCACGAGGACACAGGGCCCTCCTTTTTCCTCGTGATCTCACTGGAGCGCTGCGACCAGGGGTATCCCAGAGCCCAACTGGCACAGGGGGCAGAGAAATATAGGTGTCAGGCTTTGAGGAGTGGCACAGCCCTTATTTTTAGAGAGAAAATTCTTTCCATACCTGGCCTCTGCAACTCAATTTCCTTTTTGGGTTTCCCATCACAGGATGCTTTGCTTCAGTGGCAGGTTCACAGTTCCTCCAAGACAAAGGTCCTGGCTTACGAGAGTTACCTGGGTCAGACTGCCTCACTAACTTTCCACAGCATTTACCAACTCACCACGAGTCTGACCCCTGAAAATGGAGAGTCGGCTCCTGTATCCGTGTCACTTGTCCTCTGCCACCCTACGAACTCGGGAGCAGCATTAGGTGAAATGAAATTACAGACTACTGCCACGGTGAGCTAGCTGTTGAAGTCTTGAGAGAACATCAAAAGTAGAAAGGATGTCCTTAAATCATGATATCTACCCTCAGCCCATATGTCATTAAATTGTGTGTGCATTAAAACCTAAAAAATAATCACCTTAAGTATAATCAAATAATCTAAGTGAAAGGCTTTAAGGGGTACCTGTTGAATCTTCCTTCTAAATATTACTTATTCATATTTTGTTTCATCCAACCAATGATAACACATTCCATGCCAAAGATCAGGGTAAGTTTCAGAGCGGAGGGCCCTCGCCCTCTCAAACAGTCCCTGCCTGGTGGGAGGGTGAGACACGACATCAGCCGCATTATGGTTGGAGAATTACGAGCCCGCCTGGTGGTGGGGGCAGCGGGAAGAAAGGCTGCCGGTTTCTGCTGCAGACTCGAGTCTCAGGAATGAGGAGGCGCGATGGGTCAAGCGCTGCAGAAGCCAAGGGTGCTGGGAGAGCTTTGACAAGGTGGACAGCACACACAAAGGCACCCTCCAAAGGACCGTAAAATGTGTCACTAATCTGTCGACGTGAAGTGTGAGGCCCAGGGAGTAGATCAGAGAGTTGACAGCTGGACCTGGTGACTGACCAGGTCACAAAGGCTCTGGCCTGCTGACATGGGGCGGGGGGGGGGGGGCATCAGCGTTACCTCGGGGACATTGAGAAGCCATCAGAGAACTGAAAGCGGGAATAACATGGTCGTATTTAGTGTTCAGATGAGTGTTTGTCCAATTCTAGAATCAAGTCCGTGGATGACAAACAACACATTTTTCAATTTAAAAATCAGAAAATATCAGATCGTATAGCACATGGTAAATGCAAGAATTTTTTTTTCATGAAATTTCTGTTTCAATTATGCACACACATATAAAGTGTGCTTCTTACTGAGGGTCACTGTCTTTACAGACACTGGTGCTGTGCAGAAAACGGACTTGAGCTGGGAAGCTGAGGCAGCAGCCCAGATAAGACACAGGTCATGAACTAGAGCATGACCTACAGAGCCTACGGGGTGAAGAAAAAACAGCTTCCAAAAATATGGAAGAAGCAAAAAACTGGCAAAATTGTGACTGACCAGACGTCAGGAAAAGAAACGATCAGGATGACTCCCAGGCAGGTAGCCTGTCCTGTTCTGACCCGAGAGGCTCACTGTTGGATACTCTAAGTGAACAGAGAGAGAGAGAGAGAGAGAGAGAAGCAAGTCTCCACATTGTTTTGCCTTTCTCCTCGCCCACGCAAACATGTTAATTTATAATCTAAAACTTTGTTACACTGAAGTTGAAATGAGGATATAAAGGGCTACGTGACATGTCACTAGGCAGATTCTAAGTTTAGAGAAAAATAAAAATAAGATTAAATCTTCTGCACAGTCCACAGAAAAGAGCTCTACAACTAGTGTTTAAAAAAAAATTCGATCCTGGGTTTCAGCACCAAATCAATCAATGACCCATCCACATAGTTAGGAGAGGAGCTCCTCCTATTGGCTACCTTCTAAGTCACCAGGGCAGAGGCAGGAGGATTAGCTTCCCGGCCTGTCCCACCACAAGGTTCCCCTTCCGATTCTTATTCTTTTCAACTTTCCAGTCTGTGCTAAACACGCTGGAGACAGTGTATCTCCCCTGCCCCGCCCAGTGGCTTGCAGTGCTTTTGGAAATAAAATGGACAGGGATGTATCACCTTCTGAAGGTATAAACAACTTTGTAACAAGCCATGAATGTCACGCTTTAGTTCCAGAATTAATCTGTATGTACCTTATTTATGGTAATTGACTAGCTCTGATTAATTCTTGTATTATGGCACTTACAAAATAAGCTGTATTCTTAAACTGTTTCATTTGGAAAACAAATGTAACTAAACTAAAATAACCCACACACATCAGGTTGAATCATGACTCCGATCTTGGTATGAAAAACATTTTTTTTTACATTGTTTAACTCAGTCAATATTGCTCATTCTCTTGGCTAAGTTTTCATGATACTCTTGGTAAGAAGCCATCTAATGTGAAATATTTAGATTTTGATTAAAATTAAGGAAGAGTAAGATTAAGAAGGAAAGAGGAAAAATACAGGGAAGTAATTAGCTTCCATGACATTTAAAACCACACAAAGTTTGATATGTTTCTGGTCTGTAATGTTTAAGTTTAACTTTCCTATCAAGTGTATGTTCTTATGTTGTCTTCTCAAATCTTCTCTGAAGTAGGCCAGTTACAAATTAGAAAAAGAAAGGGAAAAAAAGCCTAACTAAAGCTCTGAGATGTTCACATTATGGTATCTACCCTTAACCCCCAAGTCATTGAATTATGTGTATATTAAAACCTAAAAAACAAGCACCCTAAGTATAATCACATAATCTCAGAAAATGGCGTATTTCAGATTAATTCACTATTCTGTATCTATCACAAAAAATTTAAATAGAATACAGTTTTAAAATCTGATAGTTTAAAAAATTATCTGCATATCTTTTTAACCTTTTGCTGATAAAAAGGTACTTCGTTATTTCTCAGAGCATTGTACTCATAATAATAAAGAAAAAGAGCCTAAGGAGGATAATGGGGATTCTGTTTTTATAATAAAACATGTAAATTTCTTTAAAGAGGACGCTAAAGGTACACTTTTACCACAATTCTGCAAACCTTTCAAAGTTATCTTCCAACAACAACAGACCAACAAGAGACTCAAGTCTTTTCTAAAGTGAAGGCTCACCCCTTCCGTGGACGAAAGGAGCTCCAGGCCACAGGAGGGACCAATATGACCCACTGAGAACTTAAAATCTGTGCACAAAGGGAACTAGGATGGACATGGAGATAAGCCTGGAACGCAGCCCCCACTAGCCCTGCGGCTGGGGAGGCAGGGACTTCAGCATTCACCCTGGGTGGGGACTGATACCAGCTTCCTCAGTGAGTTCTCTGCCTGCACCCTCACCTGCACTCGGCTAATATTTTCAAAACGCACACCTGACTATTGTCAAGATGCTACTGGAAACTTTGTCAGGTTTCTGTTAATTAGGGTCTACCTCTCTGCATGAGACAAAAAGCTTCCAGAGACCAGGAACTGTGTCTTGTTCGTCCCTGTGTCCCAGTACCTACCCCAGCATTTGGCTTATGGCAGAAGCTGAATGTTGAATAAATGAATTTCTACTAGCCTTCTGAAGTCAGTAATAATCGTGGGAAATTGCAATACTGAAGCACACACACACACAAAATCAGAATTGTGAGTAATAAGATTACTGCTTCAAACACACTGACAATCATTGTTCAACTCACATGAAGGTGAAACTCCACCCACAGCCCAGCTACGCACCATTTCTGCATGTAATCTTCAAAGCGCCATGGGCACCAATGCTTACTGGTGCTTTTCCCAATCACACCATGCGCATGGTTATAGTTTATTATCTTGTGAGTGAGCACTAACTTGCCAAATCAGCGCTAGGTTTTAGCCATTCGTCAACTAAACACAAATCAGATGGGCTCCCAAAGCACGAGTGCGTCACTCATATTTAAGGCTGGATGTAACCCCACACAGAGTCTGCAGACGTGTGGTACGTGGCTATTTGCCCCCCGGGTGGGGGGGGAGTGAAACTCCCCCTCCCATTCAGAGGAACAGCCCTTACCTGTGTGAGGGACAATGAACTTCAGTCTCCAGGTCTGTCAGTGTTCCCTCCTTCAGGCACTAGAAATGGCAAATGAAAACTTTGTTTAAAGTCATCAACAAATAATGGCTTCAATTCAAAGTGAGTTAAAATAAACATATCCTGGTCCAATCACATTATGTACTACAGAATTTGACTTTGAGTAGAAAAAACAGTCCTTAAAGCTCATAAATGAAACTTTTCCCCTTTATTTTATTACCAGGCTCGAACCTCCCCCTAGGGATGAGGGAGGTTCGATCCTGGTAATGATCCAACTGACATAAGTCCATGTTCAGGCTTTCAAGCAAGTACGATGCTGGGAGAGCTGTAGTCTTTATACTAAATTTGGGTTTTCAAGAATTAGGAGAGAGGACCCTAGCTGGTGTGACTCAGTGGATTGAATGCTGACCTGCAAACCAAAGAGTCACCAGTTCAATTCCTAGTCAGGGCACGTGCCTGGATTTCAGCAGTAATCTTATTACTCCCCAGTGGGGGCACGAGACAGGCAACCACACACTGATACACCTCTCCCTCTCTTTCTCCTTCCCTTCCCCTGTCAAATAAATATATAAAACTCCTTTAAAAAAAGAGAGAAAGGAATATAGGTAAGTTGTACTGGGCTAGCAAATTTCCAGATTAAGAGACTTTATACTTTCAAGAGCTTGCTGAGCATTTAGGAGTTTGTGGCTTTAATAATTTGTGCCTCATTGAGCCTCAATTCCCCCATCTGTAAAATGGAGCTAATCCCTGCCTTCCCCAGCTCACTGTGAGGGATTGTTGAGAAGACAAAATATGTGAATAATGCTTTGTAACAGAAAGGAGCAATACAAAATTTTCTGTATTGAGACAGAGAAACGTCAATTTGTTGTTCCACTTATTTATGCATTCATCAGCTGATTCTTGTTTATGTGCCATGATCAGGATAGAACTCACAACCTTGGCGTTATCTGGAAAACACTTTTTTTTAAAGGCCCCTAGGCCCCTCCTCTGTCTCCCCCTTAGCCCTGACATGTTGGGACTATGTCAGTAACAGTAATATTTCTTCTTGAAGCCATGGAAGTATACACATCTGACACTATTTGTGCCAAGGAAGTTTCCCCGAACTGCCTGTTCACCCTCTTTCACTATTGATTATTTTAACTGAGGAAGGAGTGCATTTGAGATTTTGCTCCCCGGCATTATGTCATCAGTTTGGTTCAAATAAACTCTTATAAAAATTCAAAAAATAATAGATAAATAAATTGGGCAGGAAGGTTGGGGGAGAGGGAAGAGAGGAGGGGAGGGGGAAGAGAGGAGGTGGAGGGGGCCAAAGAGGGGGGCTGTGGGGAGAGCAGGCACTGGGGCAGACAGATGAGGGAGATGGAGTCCCAGAGGGCGGCTGTGCTGCTCAGGCTGCCCCGGAAGGGGCCTGGAGAACAAGTGCAGGCAGCAATGCCACTCTGGGGGGGGGGGCCCACTGGAAAGGGATTAGGCTCCCCATCTTCTTCTGCTCTGGCTAGAGGGGCTCTCTACTCTGGCTACAACATCAAGTCTCCAGCAGGCCAGTTTATTTCCTGCTAAGGGTGTTCTCTGAGCACGTGCCAGAGTGGAGCAGGGCTGGTCAGGACGAAGTTAAAGAATCACAAGCCACTGGGCAGGTTGCTACAGGGCAAGTTCGGAGATTCCTGAGAGGCAATCAATTGAGTTTGGCAAAGGTGAAAACTGAAGAACGCAGGCACTGCCCAGGGCCAGCCAGGTTCCTGCCCTGCCGCTCTCTGCCGGGGCCCAGTCAGTGCCCTAGGCCCCTCCTCTGTCTCCCCCTTAGCCTGGACTCAAGCAGGTAGGCAGAGAAGTTCATCCGGTACACATCTTGGTACAAGGGAAACTATAGGCAGTTTTACCTGGTGATCTTTTCCACTATTACAGGAGAGAAATCCAGCTGCCTTTCCACCTTAGGAGTAAGGAGGCAAAACCACTGTTAAGAAAGCCTTGCTGACACTGTACACGCTGCTGGTCTAGTTTTCCAAGCACAAAATAGGGATTTCCCTGCCTATGCCCCTCCCCTCCTTGCACCTCATCCCCCCAGTTACTGCTCTACTTATCAGAGATTCTATTCCAAGATCCTCTAGTAAACTACCTCTTCCAGGAAGATCTCCTTGTTTTCTAACCAGGGCCCTGTACTCCTATAGCAGGCTGGTCACCCACACCTAAGTCTTCACATTCTGCTCTGAAAAGAAAACTACCAGGGATCTCATCCACGCAGACTACTGTTGGGGGAGGGACTGTATTTTGATTCTCTTGAAAGCCCTCTGAGACCTTGGAGTAAAGGCACTCAACTGCCATTTTTTTTAAGTGGCTGAATGTGGAGTTACAACAACTAGGGGACAAATGTTGTAGATGCAAGTACTTGCAGCAGCGCTTACTAGTGCGTTCTTTTTGCTGTCATTTTTAAGATGGGCTGTAGCACCCGTGTCCAGAAAATTGTCTTTCTACTGTTGTTGTTCAAGCAAATGATGGGTTTCAACTGCTCCCAGATCCTAACCTGAAAAATGTGAGGAGTTGAAACAGAATCAGAAGAGACCATCTGTGGTTCTTACAATCATTTCCATATGCACATCCCCGCAACCACAAACCCTACAAAAATGAAGACTGGGAGTCTGAGAGATTAGCTTAGCCCTACTGCTCTAACGATACTCAGTCGGTAGACAGCAAGTGAGCGTTGTCCTGTGCCAAGCATTAGGATGAATAGATTATTGACAACTGAGTCCTACCATGCTTCCATCAGGCTGGGTAATATGTTTCCCAACTTTTTTAACCTATAAAGAAACAAAAATACCACATCCTACTGTTCTTTTTGTAACCCAACCTAAAATTATAAGACTTTATATTCATATCTAAATGAAATTAAATAGAGATTCTGATATATAGCCCAACAAGCTCCTCCATCCACAACCAACTCTATCTCCCCACATTCTGTTCCACTGGATTATGATTTTAAATCATTCTAGGCTACCCAGGAAACACATTATATCAATATCAGGGTTTTGCATTTCCTGGGAGAAAAGCTTCCTAAGGTTCTTGATAAAAAATTCTCAAAATCAATCCCAGTTAAGAGAAACAGGATGTGAAAGCATTTTGGAGGAATATTTAAGTGAACAAGATCAAAAACAAAATCCAGAATTAGCCTAACAGATGGCATGCCCTTCTATAGCTTCAAATGTAACATCTGTAGAACTCTCCCCATTGGAAGCACCTTCTGAGAACTGGAATTATGGACTAAAGCAGAATCAAACTGAACTAGAATTGTAAACTGGGCAAACTTGCAAACTTGAAAGAGAAACCTACAAAGGATAGACACAAAGAAAAGCATGTCTTACTTCCCTCCCATAAGATGCGCTATTCCCGCTCTTCTGATCCAAACAAAAATACGTGAAATTAAAAAAAAAAAGTTTTGATCAAAGAAAGAACACAAACTTCTTAGATGTCTCAAGCTTCAAGGAAACGTTTGGCACAGACATTTGATTAAGGACTTTCTAACACAATTTGTGCAATAAAAGTCCACACTCTATCTCAGAAGGAAAAATCTGTCAACTATATGAGCACTTCCATTTGTCATAATTTGGCCATTTTTCTTGTCATCCTTTTTCCTGATTCCTCCCTGAAACAGCAAATGTTACTCAGTAGCAGCAGAACACACCGCCCTGCTGCAGCAACTTGGCGAGAGCATCGGGAGGGAAGCGCTGCGGCAGAGGCGAGTATCCAAAGGAGCCCGTGAAGCCCTAAGACCAAGGCCACAGGGCAAGCACGACAAGGAGGGGCAACCTCACGTTACCTGTGGTCCAATCCCTCCTCTACCGTGGCTCTGAAATGTCCTTGTGTGTGAAGGCTCGCGGGTGCCTGCTCACTAAACCATCCTAGCAGGTCAGGCTAGTCCTGGAGCTGTTAGCAGGAGGGAGGTACAGGATTTCGGAACACCGCGAAACCTTTTTCTTTTTAACAGGCATAAAGAATATGGAGGCGGGCAGGTGGGGTAGGCAGGAATCTGTGGTATCTGAGGCAAGCACAGTCAGAGCAGTCAGGAGCACGAGTACTCGGCCAGGCTAGGTCGCGGGTGTGATGCTTCCTCGCACCTGCACCAGGAAGTGGGGCTGCCCACCCTCCTTCCTCCCTTCCCCCGCCCGGGTCTGGGGCGCCAGGAGACACACCCCCGGCCACCTACCACCTGAGCGTGATCTTCCCCATCCTTCGGCGTCCACCTTCATCTACCCCAGGCTCCGGACGCCCTGGCGGCCCAGCTCCCTTCTCGCCCCTCCTGATGCCCACCCCCCGCCCCACCCCCTCGGTGGTCACGACCACTGCCCTGGCACAGCCAGCTCCCGGCTGGAACACTGGAACCGTAACCTTCAACGCCCTTTCGCCTTCTCCCCTCCGCAGCTCGCCAGCCCGCACCCGGGTCCCGGACTCTCCTCCCCCCAGGTTCCGTGCGGGGGAGCCCCGCACGGACCAGACTCTCGGCGGGCCGCCCCCGGGGCCAGGTACCCCTCTGTCCTGAGCCAGACCGATCCCGAGCTCCTTCAGGCCTAGTCAAGGGCACCGCCTCCACCCGACCCTCAGCCCGCCCGCGGCCCCTCAGCAGCCCAGCGCCGGTCCCCCTCGCGGGCCACTCACCCGAAGGTGTCCAGGTGGCGGTACAGGAAGAGAAGAGAGCCACGAAAGCGCAGGGTGCGGTGCCGGCCCTCGCCACCAGCTTTATAGCCTTCCAGCCTCCCGACTCCGGCACCGCCGGGAGGCGGTGGAAGGCGGGGCTGGGGCTCGAGCAGCCAATCGTGGCCGGCAGGCTAGGCTGGCAGTGCCCGCCCCGCAGCCCGCCGTCTTCCAATCAGAAGGAAGACGGAGGCGGGAGCTCGCTAAATTTTTCCCTCGTGGATGGAAGGGCGGGAGGAGGGGCGGTGTCGATGTCTGAGGACAGAGGAAGTGGGGTGAGAGAGTGACGTGAAGTGGCCCGAGAACCGGCCTGCCAATGACAGAGCGGCACGAGGCGGCGACAACCAACGGGAGCGGACTGAGAGGTTCTCCGACCAATTGGAGCCGAGCGAGGGGAGACGGTGGCCAATGGGGCCGGCGCGTCCCACCACTGGGGAGAGATGGCTAAGTGTGCCTGACAGGTTGGTCCTCACTGAGAGTTTGTCAGGTTGCCTAGCAACCAGAGCTCGGCTTCTCCTGTAAGATTTGTGAAGTACTTGTTTTACATTCAATCTTAACGTGTTCTAGTTTCCAGACCTGGAAACTACACTAGTACAAGCTGTAGCAGAACACGCCACCCAGAGTGTGTAAAACTGTAAATATTCCAAATATGCGATTTGTAAATACCCAAATGGTCACCTCTATTCAAAGCCACTGTGACTTTTTAACAGACTGCTAGTCGGACAGCCCTTCCTAACTAAACCCAAGACAAGATAGTTTGGGGTGAGACACCAGCAAGGACAGAAAGGGGGCTTGACCCTGATTCTGGGATCTTTGCTAGCCCATGCACTCCGAGAAAGGGGCTCCGCGGGGCTTAGTCCCCACTGCGTCTTCTGAGCTTCAGATGTCGTAGGTGCCAGATCAAGGGCCATTGAAGAAAGGAAGACACCCCATGATTCTCAGTGTAGAGAATCCCCAGAATAGGGAGTGCCCCCAGAAAGCAGAGAGGAGCCATTCAAGCCGGAGGAAATCACTGGAATGCTATTTGGGAGAATCCAAAGGAGGGCAATTAGGGCCTTATGTTAGATTCTGTCTCCTCTCTTCCTCAGATAGGGAAACCCCAACACTTAGCTTTGTTGGGGGGCCAAGGGAGATTCAGAGTTGTTCGTATCTCTCACCCTCTGAGTTTGGAAGCTGCTGATAAAATGGTCATGATGATTCTGTGCATCATGTAACTGCTGTTATGAGAAAATGTATTATCCACCATAGATACTGATCTAGTAGGAGACATTCTGTGCAGCAAAACAGCAACATACATTGGTTATGGAACAAGAGGTGGCATTAAGTTTTCCAGGGGAGAGGAGCACTCCTTAACCGTTTTCTCTCCACAGTGCTGCCCTTGACATTCATTCTGTTCCAGAATCAATGCCATTTCATATTTTCTGAGAGTAACTAGGTGATAAAGGGACAGACACAGCCCAAGTGTGATCAATTGCAATTTTGAGAGAGGGATTAAACATTCTTGGCCTCTTAGAAACCATTGAGAAGCAGTTAAGGACTAACATAAGAAAGAAGACACAGCTTTGTCCTTAAGAAAGGGAGGACAAATAGTTCCAACCCCAGGAGTACACAATGGGAAATGATTAGCCAGATAGTCATGAGGATGATCATTTTGTACAACAGGAAATTTCCACCAGGCACAGACTATCTTTTTGATCAAATCCATCTTCATTTAAAGTGAGCATGACTGTTCATCGTTGGGAACCCAAGCAATGGATAGCAAAATGGGTTTAGTAATTAAATACAGAACGGCTCAACTGAATTTTAAAAAGCAAGCCTCTGAGGTTCTGTAAAATATAGGAGATAATACCAGGCTCCACAAGTATCGGGTATGGCCATGCAATTGAGGACAAAGTATACATACTCCTCCTATATTTACTCTGCAGGGGTTTTTTGAGCTATAATTTGACACATGCAGAGTAAAGTCAGTGTCCTACTTGAATGTGCATTGTTAAGATATGGTAAGATATGTTTTATTACATTGTTTCAAAATGTCCTGCCAAGTAGTATTGGCCAAACCTGGCTGTTCATCAGTTTATTATTCTGCACTACTTTGAAAGGAGCAAAAGTTTCTCAAGAGTCAGGCAGATGTAACGATACCATTTAGTATTATAAATTCGTCCAGTGAATAAATATTTACTTTATACCTGCCCTGTGGCAGGGATTGAGCTAGACCTGTTCTGGCAAACACTAGCTACATGTGTCTCTTGAGTATCTGAAAGGTGGCTGGTCCAAAGTGAGATGTGCTATATGTGTAAAATAATACGCTAAATTTTAAAGACCTAGTGCAAAACAAAAGGGAAACATCTCATTAATACTTTTTATGTTGATTATATGTAAGGATGATGTTTTTGTTATATTGGGTTAAATAAAAAATAATTATTAAAATTAATCTTACCTGTTTCTTTTTAGTGTTAAAGGTAGCTGCTAGAAAAATGTAAAACTGCAGAGGCAGCTTCCACTTGTGCTGGACAATTGGAAGACCAGAGTGTTCTTTCAAGAGTTCATGGTCTAAAGAGTGGAGGAGAGAAAAACAAAGAGCAAAGAACTGGGTTTCCAGCCTGTAACTCACTAGTTAAAGAGTAGGAGAGGGTGGGGTGGGAGGAACTTCCAAATTTGCCAACAGAGATATTTCCATCTCTTCAGATTTAAACAGCTGGATTTGCCTGAATATTCCATCAATTCAAAGTCGAATTTCCTGTCAGGACCATCTCTCCACAAGCCTTCCACTAGGCAAGACGGCATCGGGTTTCATGGAACTTACTGGGTTGTTGTCACATGGGAGGAGGGGTCAGCTCTACTTGTGGGTTCTGGTACTGGCCTCCATGGCTGACCAGGCCCCAGCCTTGGCTGTCCCCAGGGCCGTTGAGACCTAAGGCATCACATTAGGCTCACCCAGCCTATTTGCAGCAAAACGCTGCGGCCCTGCCACCCAGCAGGGCTGGCTATCTTCTGCCCCCTGCTCCACAGGAGTTTCTGTAATCCCTCCACAGGATTTGGGAATGGGGGTGGGGGTGGCAGGGTGACCTGTCCCTACCTGAGTGCGCAGCGACATGTGTCCTACTCTCCGGCCACATTCCAAAGTGGTCTTGTGGGTCCCAGTGAGATATTCCCCTCTCTCCAGGATGTGGCCACCTCAAAAGTTCTGAATAGAAACTTGATCAGAAACCCTACTGATCTAACGCCCCCACCCCAGCAGTCCAGTGTGTTTTCCCACACTGCTCCGCTCTGCAGTTTGACCTCTGGCCCTTCCTCTCACCCATCTCTCACTCCTGAAAAGGTCACTACTGTGGGAGGATGCAAGAATGGCAGTTTTTATTAAAATTTTTTTTCCTTACTCGTGGACATGCTTAGTGATTTTAGAGAGGGGAAGGAAAAGGAAAAGAGAAGGAGAGAAACATCATTCGGTTGCTTTCATAGGCGCCCCAAAGGGTGACCTAAACCGCAACATAGGCATGTGCCCTGACTGGGAATAGAACCCATGACCTTTCGGTTTGTAGGATGATGCCCAACCAACTAAACCACACTGGCCAGGGTGAAAGGCAGTTTTTAAATAACACAATTGGTAGTTTTAATACAGTTCAAGTGCTACACAAAGAAACATACCCAAAGGATAATGCAAGTTCAAAGGAATATGTAATCCATCCTGGGGTCAAAGAAGGCTTTTCAGAGCATGTGATATTCATCCCTGTGTCACATTCTGAAATCCGGATTGAGTACTGCGGGGTACCAGGCACTGTCCTAGGCTCAGAGGTTCTGGGTTGTGCACAAGACAAACGCGGTTTCTGACCCAGTCAAGCTTGGTGGGAGAAAACTCAGCACTATGTAAAAAAACTGGTAAGTTGAGCTATCTTCAGACAGTGACAATGCAGTAAAGAAAATAATGCAGAGCAATGAGACAGCAAACACTATGGGGTGGATAAGTGCCTGAGGTGGTTAGGAGAGGTCTTTCTGAAATGGTGTCACTTGAGGATAAGAAGGGGCCAATCTACGGAACTCTGGGAGCCCAGTGTTCCATAGCTGGGCTCCCAGAGACAAGCGGGGGTGGGGGGAGTGAGGGGGGGCGGGGGCAGCAGGAGCCAAGGTGTGCCTGTTTGAAGAACCGGAAACAAAAGGCCCAGGTGCCTGAGCTGAGTTTTGAAGGACTACCCAGAGTTCTCTGGGTCGAGGACCAGGGGGTGTGAAGAAGAGGAGGGGGAGGGGGAGTCATTTCAGGGACAGGGATACTTCCAGTGTGCAATGCAGGGACTGTGTCTCTAATCACAGGCGAAGTCAAAGTCATGATCAGTGACTGTGAACTCTCTTTTGGGCCGGGGTTTTCAGGTAAAAGGAGTAGGAATGGAGCCAGGTGCCATATTCTCTCTTCACGGGGAGGGAAAGGAAGAGTTCAAGGAAATACCCTTCCCACACTGTGCTCCTGAGAGTAATCCATTACTCACTTGGCGACATCTGTAGTGAGAGTTTGCTGAGTATTTATTCTTTTCCAGATTCTAATATGTGTTCTTTCTTTACTTTATCCCTTCAGTCAACCCCACTATACAAACTCCAAATTACAAATGAGGACATGCAGGCCCAGAGAGGTTGGGTGGCTTGTTCCAAACTACTCAGCCTCAAAGTAGCAAAGCTGGAGCTCACACCCAGGTCTTCTGGTGTCAGAGCCCCCGTTCCTTCCACTGTTCCGAAGACAAAATGACAGCTGTGCTCAGAAATGGGGGGGGAGAGGCAAGGTGGGTAATAACGGGCCAGCCCTGACTACCTTGCGGAATCTCACCTTAGAACAGCTTTGGCGCTTGGCTCGTGGGCTCCAGACTTCTTTTCGGTTCGGTTTGGTTTTGAATATTTTATTGTTTATGCAGTTATGATTGTCCATGCCTGTGGGTCATGCATCTTTATATAAATACATATAAAATATATTTACAAATATAAATGTTCATGTTTATAAATATATTCATAAACATATGTGTTTATATTTTTATAAATAAATTCCCCAAACAGAACTTATTTATTAAAAATTGTGCATTTCCTCTTACACATGTAAACTTCAGTCACCTTCAGAGTACTCTGCATTTGGTGCAATACACCTATTGAGATTTTTTCCCACTGCTCAAAACAGATTTTGAATGCATTGATTTTGATGTCTTTTAGTGCTTCTGCCATTTTTTGTTTCATCTCTTCCACATCAGCAAAACAGTCCCTTCTGAAGTCTGTTTATGTCTGCTTTATTAATGATAGTCATTCCTACAGGTGTGAGGTGATGTCTCATTGTGATTTTAATTTGCATCTCTCTGATGGCTAGTGATGTCGAACATTTTTTCTATGTCTATGGGCCATCTGGCGGTCCTTCTTGGAGAAGTGTCTGTTTAGGTCCTTTGCTCATTTTTTAATTGGATTCTTTGTCTTCCTGGTGTTGAGTCATATGGGTTCTTTATATAGTTGGAGATTAGACCCTTATCTAATATATCATGAGCAAATATATTTTCTCATACAGCAGATTCCCTTTTCATTTTGGTGTTGGTTACTTTAGCCATGCAGAAGCTTTTTAATTTGATGTAGTCCCATTTTTTAATTTTCTTCCTTCATTTCTTTTGCTTTAGGAGATCTATCGGCAAAAATATTGCTACATGAGATATCTGAAATTGTAGTGCCTATTTCTTCTATAGGATTTTTATGATATTGTGACTTATATTTGTCTTTTATCCATTTTGAGCATATTTTTGGTGTATGGTGTACATTGGTGGTCTAGTCCCATTCTTTTTCAAGTACAGTCCAGTTCCATCAACACCGTTTATTGAAAAGACTATCTTTACTCCATCGTGTGCTTATGCTCCCTTGTCAAATATTAATTGACCATAGAGCCTTAGGTTTATTTCGGGCTGTCTACTCTGTACCACCAATCTATGCATATGTTCTTATGCCAATGTCAGGCTGTTTTGATTACTGTGGCCATGTAATATAGTTTGATGTCAGGTATTGTGATCTCTCCTACTTTGTTCTTCTGTCTCAAGATTGCTGAAGCTATTCAGGGTCTTTTTGTTGTTGTTGTTCCATATAAGTTTGGGGAATATTTGTTCTAGATCTGTGAAATATGTCATTGGTATTTTAATAGGAATTGCATTGAATCTGCAGGTCACTTTGGGCAGTATGGACATTTTAATGATGTTACTTCTTTCAATCCATGAACGTGGTATATTCTTGCACTTATTTGTATCTTCCTCAGTTTTTGTCTTCAGTATCAGTATCCTGTAGTTTTCTAAATACAGGTCTTTTATCACCTTGCTTAAATTTATTCTTATGTACATCATTTCTTTTTTGTTGCAATAGTAAATGGGACTGTTTTCTTAGTTTCCCTTTCTGATAGTTCATTATTGGTGTATAGTAATGCCATTGCCACTGATTTCTGAGTATTGATTTTGTATCCTGCTACTTTGCCAAATTCATTTATTAGGTCTAGTTGTTTTTTTCTTCTGATCAAAAGTTAATCAATTTTGTTTATCTTTTTAAAGAACAAGCTCCTGGATTCACTGATCTTTTAAATTTCTTTTCAGTCTCTATGTCATTTCCTCTTTGATCTTGATAATTTCCTTCTTCCTATTTCACTTAGGCTTTGGTTGTCGTTTTTTTTGTTGTTGTTCTTTTAAGTATAGGGTTAGACTGTCTATTTGAGATTTTTCTATCTTCTGAGGTAGGTCTATAATGCCATGGACTTCCCTCTTAGGACTACTTTTGCTGTGTCCCATAGGTTTTGGGTTGGTGTGTGTTCATTTTCATTTGTTTCCAGGTGCTTTTTTTTATTTCTTCCCTGATCTTATTGATGGCCCAATCATTATGCTATTTAGTCTCCATGTGTTTGAATAATTTTGATTTTTTTTTACTGAGGTTGATTCTAGTTTCATGCCATTGTGATCCAAGAAAATATTTGATATGATTTCAATTTTCTTGAAGTTGTTAAGACTTATTTTGTGTCCTAACATGTGATCCATCTTTGGGAATATTCCATGTGCACTTGAGATGAACGCGAATTCTGTTGCTTTGGGATGAAACATTCTATAAATGTCAATTAAATCTATTTGATCTAGTGTGTCATTTAAGGTAGCTGTTTCCTTGTGGATTTTTTTATCTGGAAGAATATATCCATTGATGACAATGGGGTGTTAAAATCCCCTTCAATGACTGTATTGCTGTGAGTCTCTTCCTCAAAGTCCACCAAGATCTTCTTTATATCTTAAAGTGCTCCTGTATTGGGCACATAATATGTTTATAAGGGCCATATCCTTTTGTAGGAACTATACCTTTGGTATTATGTAGTTACCTTCTTTGTCTCTTGTTATGGCCTTTATTTTGAAGTCTATTTTGTCAGATATAAGTACTGTCACCACGGCTTTTTTTTTGTCTCTATTAGCATGGAATATTTTTTTTCTATCCCTTGATTTTCATCCTGTGTAAATCTTTTGATCTGAGGTGGGTCCCTTGTGGACAGCATATATAATGGGATACTTTTCTTACCCATTCAGCTGCCCTACGTCTTTTGATTGGAGCATTTAGTCCATTTACATGTAAGGTTATTATTGATAGGTACTTGTTCATTGTCATTTTATTTATTTTTTAAAAGATTTTTATTTATTTATCTTTAGATGGGAAAGGAAGGAGAGAGGGAGAGAAATATCAATGTATGGTTGCCTCGCATGTGTCCCCTGCTGGGAACTGGCCTGCAACCCAGGCATGTGTCCTGACTGGGAATTGAATCGCGATCCTTTGGTTCACAGGCCTGCACTCAAACCACTGAGCTATGCAAGCCAGGGCGTCATTTTATTCTTTTATACCTATGTCCCCCACCTCCCAATATCTTCTTCTTAAAACAGTCTCTTTAACATCTCTTGTAATGCTGGTTTGCTGTTCATGAACTTTAGATTCTTTTTTGGGGGGGGGGATATGTCTGGGAAGCTCTTTATTTCAATTTTAAATAATAGCTTTGCTGGTTAGAGTAGTCTTGCTTGCAGATCCTTGCTTTTCATTACTTAGAATACTTTATGCCAATCCCTTCTGGCCTGAACTGTTGTTTAAGAAATCAGCTGGCAGTCTTATGGAAGCTCCCTTATAGGTAACTGATTGATTCTGCTGCCTTTAAGACTCTCTCTTTGTCTTTAAACTTTGCCATTTTAATTATGATGTGTCTCGTGTGGACCTCTTCAGGTTCATCTTGATTGGGACTCTGTATTTCCTGAACTTGTGTGACTTTTTCCTTCACCAGGTTAGGGAATTTTTTTGTCATTATTTCTTCAAACAGGTTTTCTATCCCTTGCTCACTTTCTTCTTTCTGGTGTCCCTATGATGTGGATTGTTATATTTCATGTTGTTCCAAAGTTCCCTTAAACCTTCCTAGGTCTTTTTAAGTCTCTCTCTCTCTTTTTTTTGCTTTGATTGAGGATTTTTCTTATCTTGTCTTCCAAATTGCTATTTTGATTCTCTGCTTCATTCTAGTCTGTCTTTAATTCCTTCTAGTGTACTCTTCATTTCAAATATTGCATTCTTTATTTCCAACTGGTTCTTAAATATAGTTTTTATGTCCTTTTTCATGCTGATGTAGTTCCCACTAAGTTTCTTGTAGTTCTCACTAATTCCCTTGAGCATCCTTTTAAATATTACTTTCTCTGATAAATTACTCACTTTAATTTCATTTGGCTCCTTTTCAGGAGATTCTGCCTTTTCTTTTATTTGGGGGTTGCTTCTTTGTTCCCTATTTTAGTTGACTCTTTGTTTATTTCTATTTATTAACCAGGTCTGCTTTGACTTCCTGTCTCCGTGGGTTGCCTTATGTGGTTGGAGTCCTGCGGGGCTCAGTGTGCAGTCTCCTAGATCTCCTGAGCTGGATGCTCTCACCATGCCCCTGTGTGGGTTGTGTAAGCTCTCCCTGTTGTATTTGGTCTTGGTTGTTGTGGCCCATTCATTGTGGGATCTCCCCTCTGGCTTGGCTGACTGAGAGGCTCAACACCCACCAGGTCTCTATGCTGCTGTACAGGTACCAACAGAACAAAACCAAACCAAACCCAACAATAACAGCAACATTAATGACAAAAGAGCAAAGAATAATACAAGTGGAAAAAGAAATAGGATATTATAAGAAAAAAAAGAGCCCTGGTTGGTGTGGCTCAGTGGGTTGTGTGCCAGCCTTTGAACCAAATGGTCACCAGTTCGATTCCCAGTCAGGGCACATGCCTGGGTTGCAGGCAAGGTCCCCAGTTGGGGCCATGAAAGAGGCAGCCACACACTGATGTTTCTCTCCCTCTCTTTCTCCCTCCCTTCCTCATTCTCTAAAAATAAGTAACTAAAATCTTTTAAAAAAAAAAGAATATGAGAAGACCTCAGGAAAGAAAAATAATTATGAGAGGACAGAAGAAAGAAAAACAATAAGAGTAAAGAGTAGAAAGAGGAAATCACCACAAAAGAACAAAGAAAGGGAAAAAATAAAATAAAAAATAAAAAAAAGGAGAAGGCAAAATGGAGTAAGAAAAGGGAAGAGTAAAATACAAGATATGAAAGAAAAAATAAGAAAAAAGATAAAAAGCTATGTGAAAGGAAAATAATCAAAAAGAACAACATGGAATTTGTCTCAGCAGAGTTTACTGGTTGCCTGCTGGGTTCACCCTTTGGATATGACCCTGATGTTGTCTGAAACCGGTGTAAGCCAAGGTTGGATGCTGTCCACGTCTAGTCCTAGGCAGGCTGATAGAAGCTACAAGTGATCCGCAGTCTGTGGCTGTCTCCTCTGGTCACGGCTGCATTGGGGATAGGCCTCGCTGCTCTACAAGGCTGGCTTTTATTAGCATTGGCCCTGGGGTGGGTCAACTAATGACCAAAAGCACCGCAGGACCTGCCCTCTCCGGTTTCTGCCTGCTAAAGCCAGTCTTTGACACCCCCGAGTTTGCCTATGTTGCTGTCTCCTTGGCAGAGGTTAAGAGACAGGTTGAGGGGAAAGTAAGAAACAAGAGGAAAAAAAGCCTTGGCTGGTCTGGCTCAGTAGATTGAGTGCCAGCCTGTGAACCAAACTGTTGCCAGTTCACTTCCCAGTCAGGGCACATGCCTGGGTTACGGGCCAGGTCCCCAGAAAGGGGCACCCAAGAGGCACCCACACACTGATTTTTCTCTCCCTCCCTTCCCTACTGTCTAAAATAAATAAACAAATGAATAATTTTTTTTTAAAGAAAAAAAAAAAGATGCAGGATGGGGTGAGCGGGATTCCGGAGGGTGGGACTCACAGCATTCCAGGGGGTGGGATGAATGGTTCCCCACAGGGTGGGGCTATTGTTTTTTTGCCTGGGAGAGGCTTGTGCTTCTCAAGAACAATGGCTGCCACCGTATGGAGGTCCCAGCACCAGGAACACACCAGCGAGGCTCCTCCGTGACTCTCCCGACAGCGCACCACTCCAGACTCTCCTCACATGACTGCAGACCACGCTGCCTTCCCTTCGTTGGAGTCCAAGGTGAGTAGCTATGAATGAGAAACCTGTGCTTGGCCCCTTAGAAAAAAAGGGAAAAAAGTGGCTTTGTCTGCAGTGGGCTCTGTCTCTAGAGGATAAAAACCCCATGGTCTCTCAGCACTGGGGGCTACATGGGTGGCTGATGCCTAGCTCTGTGTTTGGGAGCCTGGTCTGGGGTCCAGGCTTCAGTCCTTTTGGGGGTGGGGGGTAAGCTCCCACAACCATGCTGCCACCTCGGTCCGCCGCCCATGAAAGCAGCAGCAGCCCCCTTCCCATCCCTGCTCTCCTTACGGGTCTCAAGGTGGCTTCTGCCCATCCTTAGGTAAGTGTCTCCTCTTCAGTTGTTTATTTTGGGTGACCGTTGCCCTCCTTTATTTTCGGCTTGATTCTGGGAAGCAGCACAAGACAGATCCTTCTACTCCACCGTCATCCTGCCCCTGGCTCATCAGACTTCTTTCATCAGCTTGCTAAGAACAAGTTCATCTCTGAGGAGTGGAATACATTAAGCAAGTTTATGATGCATAAAATCAGAATGCCAGTTTACTACTTATAGTACAAAAGGGACCACACCCCTCAAAATCTACATCACTCACCCTCTAGGTCAACCTACACAGGAACAAAGTTGTCCTCAGGGCACCGATTGGCATGAAATCGAGCAGGGAAAAGTTAAACACAGCGCTTCCAAGCTACTGAGGTTCAGAGAAGATGATGTATCCATTTGTCAGTAGGACATTATTCCCATTAGGGGTAGAAATATGGCAAGGTCCTAAAGCTATCAATTGCCTTCCCCCATTCCCCTTTGAGAATGGCTTCACTAATGAGACGAATCCTTGAAGTCCATGGTCAAGCTCTCTTCCTCTGTAGACTGCCCTTAATTGAACCCCGCATTTACAGCTACCACTCCCCTTTTTTACAAGGCCATGGCTAACCATCTCCACTTTCTGCTGTCAATTCTTTAAACAAGTCAGTATGATCAATCAGATTAGAGTCTAAACTGCCCAATTGATATTTGGCTTCTTTCAGGTGACTTCTTCTATACCCACTCCAGTCTGTGTCAACTTTTTCAAGCTTGTTCCTCTGCCGATGGTCTTGTTTCAGGGGCCTGAGGGAGTGCCCCACAGCAGACTCCACCCGCTGAGAACTCATACTGCCCCCACTCTCCCTCACTGCACAGTGTGGTGTGGAACGAATGCATCGGGACAGCTCCAGTCCACGGGTAGCCGCAGCGCCTGCAGTCCGGTCCCACCGCTGCCTTAAAAAGTCCTGGGGGGCATGGAGAGAGGGTCCTAGGAGGAGCATTACCTGCATCCCCTGGGGGAGGGGATGAACACACAGAAACATGGAGATGGGTGTCTGCAGAGTTCTGAAAGAAAACTTGTGGGAGTGGTCCCGTGAAAAAGGTGAGGGTGGATTGTAGTGCTTTCTTTCAGTGCCTTGGAGGAAGATGGCGGAACACCCCCAGCCCAGGACACCACCACCCTGAGAGAGCATGAAAGAACCCCAGCAGCAGGTCCCCCACCTCCAGCGACTCAGAGGACGAGAGGAGCAAGAGCTGCACAGCAGCTGTGTGCAGACCTCACTCTGGTTTTGCTTTGTCGTCTGCCTTTGTCCTCAGGTTTATTCCCCCACAGTGCATCCCACCCCACTTTAGCATGTTCCTGTAATGACGACCTAGTAACTAATAGGTGGCTACAGATAAGCAGCCTGTTTGCTTAAGAACGCCAGGAACTGATTTTACCGCAAACAGATTTCGACCTTCAGGCATTCCAGTTCTGGGATATTTGCTGTCCTTCAGCCTTCAAACCATGTTGATGTCAAATCGGAATGATGAAAACCAGAATGATGAAAGTCAGACCTTCGACTGACCAGCTCTGAGATGGCTATCAGAGCTGGCTGTTCTCACACACAGTATCCTCCACAGAGCCCATGGCCCCCGCTGGTTTTCTTTGTTCTGCCTCCTATTCCCTGTTTATAAACACTCCTGCCTGCCCTGAGATGTTAAGAGGGTCTTTATGATGAGGGTCCACCATCTTTGCAGGCTGCCCGCTTTTCCTTGCACCAGCCCATCTCCTGAGTATTGGCTTTCAAGAAGAGGCAGCTGCACCCGGAGATGCCAACAGCAGGAGATGGTTGCCGCAGGTCTAAGCGTCGCATTTTCAGAACAATATTCCAACGTGAGAGGGGGAAAGGGCATTCTTTTCTAACTCCTTTGGAAGAGCAAAGAAGACTTTCCCAGAAGTTTCCCATGGACTTCCTCTCCTAGCTGGTTGGGCAGAATTACACCACATGCTCATTTCTAAATCAGTGACTACAGGGGGATTGTAATTATCTTCAGCCATTCCTTTGGAAAGTGCTAGATTCTGTTTACAAGGAAGATTGAGCAAAGGGCTGAAGGATGGGCAGAAGCCGAGTCTGCCTGGGGGGCCGGCGTCCCCAGCGGGGAGCTCGTGCACCTGACCGGCCCACTTCCTGTGTGTGAGTGCGGGTGCCTGCGAGCTGTGCGGAGGGTGAGCAATCACAGGACCTCTGCTGCCAGGCTTGGGGTTCTTTGATAATGGATTGCTGGTTGATTTAATTTGAAGATTCCATTTACTGGTATATTAGCCAGTACTCCTTTGGTTTCAAAGAACAGAAACCAGCCCAAAGTTGCTTAATCACTTGGTTCTCATAATGAAAAAGCCAGGTAGCTGCTTTCATTTCGAGAATAATTGGATCCACAGAGTCAGCTGATGTCTTTTACTGTTATTGTGTTCTTCGTCTCTAAGACGTGATTTCCTCGGTGTTGGCGTTTTTCTCAGGAAGCCTCCTTCCTTGCTTAAGGTTCCCACCCTACAAGCTCAATCTTTGGAAACAAGACAGGCCAAGTCCTTGTCCCCGCAGAGCTTACTTTCCAGTGGAGTGGTCTCCTACCTGGGGTGGGGGTCCTCCACCCCGGCACTCTGCGACCACCACACTGCTGCAGTTCTCACACCAGACGTGGGTGTTCCACACGCCAAGCAATTCTTTGGCACCAGCTCGGTGCCATAGAGCTTAACTCAGTTCTGACCCCATCTGCCAGCAGATAATCATCAGATCCCACAGGTTAAGAGCCCAGTCCTGCAAGACTGCCTCCCACCCCAACCCGCTTCCGACGCCAATCTCAGGTCTAGGTCACCACCTGTGCTGCTGGCCCACCAGCTATAATCGGAGACTCCCCAGACCCTTGGTTTACAGTAATTGGCTAGAACAGCTTGCAGAACGCAGGAAAACAATAGCAGTGTGGGAACCGTAACTTTAACCAAAAGAGGAAATCTCATCCTCAAAGTGACACGATACTCCGAGGTGAGGGGACATGTGGCAGGTGTGGTCAGCAGCCCAGAAACCCAGCGTGCTGGGTTCTCCCCCTGTGCCAGGCGGGGCAGAAGGAGTGAGTTCCATGCAGTGTTCTTTGTTCACTGTGATTCTAGGAGTTAACTGCTAACCACACATGCGAAAATGTTTTAATGCTAGCTAGCAGTTACGGAGCATCTACTATTTTCTAGGCATTGTACCAGGCATCTTAGGTACATCATCCTCCCCATGAACCTTTAAGTAGATATTATTCCCAATTTACAAGTGAAGAATTGAGGCGCAGAGAGTTTAAGTAATTTGTCCACAGTAAATAAGCTGCGATTCAAACCCAAGTCTTCTTTGCCAAAACTCAGGTTCTTTCCACTATTCTATGTACCCCCCCCAAAAAAACCCCAACCAACTAGCCAAACAAAAAAGCAGAGTCGTGACCATAGATGGGGCGGGTGGCAGACTTTGGAAAGAAAGAGAGGAGGCAGTTTTTCAGAGGCGTGCACAGGACGGTACTCATTCCTCTGAAGAACTGAACATGCTCGGGGATTTGACCCTGTGGGCTCAGAAGCCAGCTTTTAGCAAAAGGCTCAGGAGTAAGAGTCCATCCACCAAGCTGATAATGTGGATTATAATGCAATCAGAATGCCAGTTCCAAATATGGTTGCCAGGAAAAGCACAGACCAATAAAATATGTAAACAAGAATATAAAATGTCCGTCGACAAACATGTTTGAAGAAAAACACTTTTTTGAAACTATTTTTGACGCATGCAGGCATGTCCTGATGTGTCCCTTCTGTGGGAGAAGCACAAAAAGCTTGCACTCTCGTGGCTTTCGACCGAGCACACGAAATGCTACCAGGCAAAAGTTGTTTTCAAGTATTAATTGCATATCCTGTCAGAACCTGCTCTCAAAATGAGAGTCTCAATTCACAGCAAGTGTTAAGATGAAGAATAATTAAGGGGAAAGATGCCCAGAACACTTATGAAAACTGAACACTTAAAAAAAAGGATTGTTCTCAGATGTCTGCATGGGGAAAAAGACACACGTGTGCACACACACACATATTTTATAGGTAAATATATACATATAAAGCTCAGAACTTGTATTTTCCAGACTACTTTATGAGGGATTACAATTAAAGTGCTGAAATATTCGCATTAGGATTAAGTTTAAATGATATGCAGTCAATGTGTTTTTAAGAAAAAAGCAGGAAGAAAAGCAGACATAAGCTGGGTTGCTAGTTTTGAGCATCGGATTGAGGCTCGGTTTCTGAATGGAGAAAAGGATGTTAAATCATGGTCCTCACATTCTGAATACTTCCAGTCTTAAAACAGAAAGATGTGAGAACTAGTAAACATGTGAATTCAAGTATTTCTTGGCGTAGGTATTTCCTTTCTTGATTCTCCTAGTTGGAATGAAGACAAACAATTACTGCTACATGGACTTTTTGTCTTGTGGAGTTTAACTCTTTAAAAGTCAAACTGTGCATCTCATGCCTCGTGGTAATAAAGGCATGACCGAGTACAAAATTGAGGTTTACACATGACCTGTTTTGACGCACACAAACATTGGGTTATTTGCACTAAGGCCCAAAATAGCTGTTGTGCATGTTTGTTGCGGTTTTTCCTTGACTTCTTAGCAGGTGGACCTCTTTCCTTTATGGACCAAACTCCCCATGAATATTTCTTGATGTCTTTTTCCCACAATCTGTTGAGAAGAGCAAATAATCACTTTGTTGGAATCTCTAAAGGACAGGGAGAAAGCACGTAACCTAAATTCAGCTTGTTAGATGCACCCGCTTGGGACTTTGACTCTGAAGCCAGTGTTGCCAAGAGGGGAAGAAAGTGGGGGATTCCTCCTGCCAGTGGCTGCCGTGGCTGTGCCGTCCATCTTCCGGAGGCAAAGGCCCCAGGTGTGTTCTGGATGAGGGATGCAAGCCACGGCCCTGGCGAGTGTTCACAGGCCCTTGCCAGCCCGTGTGTGTGGCTCCTGCAGGGACTGGCTGGCCTCCCTTCGTGGTCATCCATTTTCCAATGCTGGTTTTCCAGCCTTCCCGGAAATTCTCCAAGATGCCCAATATTGTTTCAGTAAATCCCTTTTCTGCTTAAACCAGCCAGAAATGGGGTCTGATACAACGGCTAACTTTCTACAGGTTGCACCTTGCTGAATATGTTGTACTTAATTTTATGCTAAAAATAACCTCTACGGTTATTTGATTCTCCCTATTGGTATTGGGGGGTTATGAATGTGAGATTTTAATGGGTGTGTGTTATAACCCAATTTGCCTGACTCTTTTAAAAATTCATGTATTGGGGTGACATTGGTTAATAACATCATACAGTTTCAGGTTTATGACTTTATGAGACCCCATCTGTTCACTCTATCGTGAGCTCATCGCCAAAGTCAAGTCTCCTTCTGTCAACTTGTGTTGGATCCCCTTCGCCCTCTTCATCTGAGTCTTTTTAAAATTTGTCCTCGTGGATGAAAAATAATGTAAAAATGGCGTAGGCCTTGTTGATGTTGGGAGGGGGTCAGGTGGAGGGCAAGGCTGTATAATATTACCAGCCTCTCTGTACTTACTCATTCCCCTCCTCTGGAAGGAACCTAGTTAGAGGCTGAGGGTGAAGGTACCAGGTATGTGGCCCTGCCCCCACATTGGGAGCAGCGACCTGCCCAGAGAGGTGCTCTCAGTTGCCATCTACTGTGGAGTAGCTTGATGTACTGACCTGGCCCTCCTGGGAGAGGCTGGTGCCCCATGACCTGTGCCTGGGAGGACAAGCATGTGTTTCTGGGGTGCAGTATTAGGAAGCGCATGGATACTACACACTAGACCGTGTCTTTTGCCTTGGCTTTCATCAAAGGCAGTACTTAAACCCTGGCCCACAATTGTTTCAGAACTTGACAGGAGAAAAAAAGAATCTTTTATGGAAGCCCCCTCAGAGTCTCAACAGATTTACACAAATTGTTTCATGTATACTCTCAGAGTCAAATGTAAAAGTTTAAGATGTCTATTTTGCTGGTGGGGGGGGGTTGCTGTTTTTTTTTTTCTTTCTTTCAATGTCAGTCTTTTCCCGATTGGGAAAGAGAAAACACCCAGCAATTTAAAAAGAAAATTTTTAATGTTAAGAATTATTGAGTAAATCACAAGATTGAGATAAGAGGGATTGGCTGGTCCAGAAGTAAAAGGAACCGTGAAGAAAACAGGAACAGCAGAGAGGAGCCACCACCATCGCTGAGGCAGAGAGAGCGCGTGGGAGGGGAACACCTCGCTCCCCCAGGCTGAGACCCAGGCTGTGGGGGAGCTCGGCGAGGCTCACCAATGGGCAGGGAGGTCACTGTGGTGCCTTTAGGTCCTTTGGAAATTCACCCTCCTGGGTGCTGGAGAGCTTGGGGCTCACCAGAGACAGTGGGTAATAAAACTATGCAGGGCCAGGGAGCTGTTTTGGTGGGTGGAAAGTGACTGGCCTCTGGATGCCACCAGGGGCCCCTCCCATCGCTGCACTGTGCTTTGCAGGAGTCTGATAGGAGGGGCACGTGGAGCAGAGGAGCAAAGCCCCTCTTCCTCTTTCAGTGTCTCCCTAGTGCTGTTGGTAAAACAACACCGGAGGTCGGATCACGGAGGTCAGACCACGGATCAGCAGCCTCAGCATTTGAGTTCGGGCTAAGAAAGAATTCAGGGCCAAGACTCCAATTATAAGAGAAAGTTTATTTAGAAATGTCACAGAGGTAGAAAAGGTGAGCCAGCTGGTCTGCGTAGGCTTGGGAAATAAGTTACAGAGGTAAAAGAAGGGCCTTTGGAGCTTAGGAGAGACAAAGGCGAAGGTAACTGGCCTGGGGGAGGAAGGGAAAGGGACAGGGAAAGGCGTGGGCTCGCTCCTGAGAGCGTGTGCCAGGGAAAGAAGCTGGGTAGGTGCGGTCTTGCTCCAGAGAAGGAGAGAGCCACGGGCCCTTTGTCTTAAGGTTTTTATCTGTTTTCCAAAGGCAGAAATGAGTCCTGGAGAAGGATCTCAATAGAATATTCATCAGCTTTATACTGATGCACTAAAATGAGATTTATTCTGGACTTTATCCATCCTTGCAAGTGGTGAGTGCAAATGGCACTAATTAGATTTGCGTTATTTATCTTCCTGAGTAGGGTGATAAGAGCTATTTCCACTCTGGTTGGGGAGGAGAAATAGAAACCATTTACTCTGAAGTGTCCATAGTTAGAGAAGATAGGGTTTTGCAATTTACTGGATGGCTGTAAACCTCTTGGCCACTTAATGGTCTGTCTGAGTTTCCCTATTTCCCTGGTCCTGGCTCACTGACCTGCCTCACTAGCACCTCTGTACTGGCGCAGCTGACCGTTGTGCTGAAGGAGAAATATTGAATGGTTCCAGGACCGTTGGCACAGAGCAGGCATACGGGTGAAGTTAAACCCAAGACAGAGCAAACCCATAACTGTCATACTGAGATATGATTTGATTGTATTTTACAGTGATATCAAGTTGATGTACTTTATGACACTCTGGACTGCTTTGGAAAATTCACTGTAACCCAACACTGAAGCAGTGTCTATCTGTGTTTATCCAAAGGCATTAGAGGATTTGGAGCCCACTGTTTGCATTCTCCGTCATTCCCTGTGAGGGAACAAGGATAATTTTCTTCCCTGCAGATACATGGTTACATATTGAGATGATACTGGTAGGTTCACCCGTTTTTTTATCACCCCCTCATGTCCTTCTTCTCAAGTCTCTTCCTATTGTCTCTTTTTCTAGGCTTCCTATCTTTGTGGATTTATGGCTTCTTATTTTTTTCCAGAAATGGTCATTTTAATGCAGAAAACCAAGATGATTTACAAATGAATTGGTAGGGACCTCAAGAGTAAAAGATTTTAACTTCAGTCATTGTTGTTAGGCTTAAGTGATTAATGCACATGGAAAGCTGTTACTCCAGGAGCTGGAATGCATGACCTATGCGATCCCAGGAGGTGAACAAACAGTTCAGTCTTGTGCCCCAGGAGGTCTGCAGTGATAGATTTGGTATGTGAGCTATTGTGTTCCGGGGAGGGAACATCAGTTATTTGTATAAAGAATTGTTGAGCAACAGATAAAGAAGTATTAGGAAAATTGCAACAGGCCTGCACCTCTTCTCTGATTAACCTTTTCCCCAAATCCCTTACCTACCCTTTCTTCTCCTTATAAAAAGGTCGGCTTGAGGTGAGCTGTTAAGACAGTTTTTGAGGGTACAGAAGCAGCTGTCTTCTCGGATTGCCAGTTTCTGAATAAAGAGCCCATAAAGATTCAATCCTTGTCTCTACTTATTGGTTCTGGTGGTGACAAGCGGCACAAGTGCCAAATTTTCCAGCTTCATACCCAGTCTGAGGGGTGGAAGTCAAAGCCCCCTCTCCCCTCACTAAACTGTTTCTTAGGCACTCCTCTTTCAACTCACTGATATACCCTTTGTATCAGTCACGGTTCAACCAGAGAAAAAGAATCAATACAAAATATATATATGGACTGACTGTAAGGAATTGACTTACATGATTGTGGAGGCAAACCCATGGGCCAGGCCAGCAGGTAGGACGGGCTGGAAGCTGCACCCACAGGTGGGATTTCGTGTTCTTCGGAGACGCCTCAGCCCACTCTTAAAGCTTTTCTCCCGAGGCACCAGGCCCGCCCAGAGTGTCTACATATCTCCCTTAAAGTCAACTGATTTTGGATTTTAATTACAAAATGCTTTCTCAGCAGTACCTAGATTAGTGTTTGATTGAATAGTAACTGTAGCTTAGCTAAACTGGCACATCACACCCTTATTATGGGTTGAATATTTTTTAGAATAGCGAAACCAGTGCTTAAATATTTCCTTTGAAAATCTACATCTTATTTGAGTACTCACTTTGCAGTTTTATATCTGTTATACCAATTTAATTTCTTTTTTTTAAAGATTTTATTTATTTATTTTTAGAGAGGAAGGAAAGGAGAGAAGGAGAGAAATATCAATGTATGGTTGCTCTCATGTGTCCCCTGCTGGGAACTGGCCTGCAACCCAGGCATGTGACCTGACTGGGAATCAAACTGTGATCGTGTGGTTCACAGGCCTGCACTCAATCCACTGAGCTACACCAGCCAGGGCCCAATTTAATTTCTTTATGTGTCATCTTGATGCCCAGCATAAGAAAATAGTCCCAACTAATGAGCCCCTTATTTGTAGTTCCCTGAATCCCCCTTCCTCACCCTTAGTTTGTACCATAAGTTTCTGCTCAAGACATCTCTTGGCTTTGTTGGTTCTTAAGCTGGCTGCCAAGTTTTGCAGTTATGGCCTCACTCTGATGCATGCCCCATTCCTGGCTCACACATTTAATTGGCTATGCTTACCCCCATATTATTCATATAGAACACTCTGGGTTCCCTGTCTTTTCCTGCCTCATTCAAGGAACATGCTTTTCTCCAGTTTGTCATATGCTCTGTGTCTACATTGGGGGTGCAATGTGGCTCTGACTTCTTACCGTCCTATGCTGAGAAGCACCAGGCCAGGTAAAGTCCTCCATCTTTACACCCGAAGGCACAAACGGAACACTCCTCATTACAGAATTAATACCACAGCCACATTCATTTAAAGCCCTCCATAATATTCTGGTCTATTACAGAATTTTCTCAGCAAACCGGGTGATTTGCTCTTTTTCAAATTCAATCTATCCTTTCTGTGGAGGAAAAAATATTGCTGTAATAAATCATCAACCCCTATCTGGGCAGGTCCTGGTGGGCAGCCACGCCCCAGGCCTGTGACTTTGGTGAAAGGTCCTTAAGCCAGTTCTGTCCACTGCTTTTCCTCATCTCGGCTGGCACACCTTGGAAATGTTGGGAGTGACACCCCTCAAAGACATAACCACCCCCAGGAGAGCACACGGTCTTAACTGTGCTGCAGTCCAGTCCCAGCCTTGCTGTCCCCTCTCCACGTCATCTTCCTTAGGTTTCCTCCTTAATTCCAACTGCGTGAAAGAAACTGCACACTGTTATTCTCTGGAGCATTGGCGATCTTGCTTCTAGGCATTTGTTGTTGGTTTTGGTGCAAACTCATAAAAATTCTGCACAGGGTCAGATGTTTCTTATGCGAATATTTCCCGCATTTGTGACTTAGCTTGAGCTCTTCTCCTGTCTACAATGTCTTGCCTTCCTCAGCTCCACCCACCAAAATCTCATCCATCTTTCAAAGTTCACCACAAACGATACTGTAACCATACAGAAACTCCATTTTTTAAACATGACCTTTCTCCTTTCTGTTTGTCCACTCACTTTCTTAATCATTAAGCCCTTCGGGCATCAGATTCTGGTCAGCATGCAACTGTTGTAAGAAGAAAGCAGAAGGTCTATCGACCACAGAAACAGAGTTTTTGTCAAGCTAAAGATAATATCTTGATGTCACCTGTGCTTCAGTCCCAGGCCCATGAAAGCTGAATCAAACCACATCCTCATGCAACCAGACAGAGCAGCACCATCCGCGGCGGACACTGGGTCCTCATACAGTGACCCGCTGCTCCTGACCCTGGTCCCAGCCACTCAGGAGAGCCCAGGCCCCCCAACTCCCTTAGTCACCGTGACTCCTGATTTCTTTTCCTTACATAACCCATTCCCTGGAGGTCATCCGGGAGCCAGGCCTTGGAGCGTTTCTCACCTGTGACTCCGGGCATGGTGTCATCTCCTCAATCAATAAACCCTCACTTTCTTGGCTGCAAACTTCTGTTCATGCTTGGCTGGCCTTTGATGTGGGCAGGCAGATGGACCCCTTTAGTCTGGTTTCAATTTCCCCTGCACGAATCCTTTTTTAATATCCTTTACAGGATGTCAGGTCCTCCCTCCTCACAACCGCATGACTCTATATTACTCTCACTTTCATTGTAGTTATCTCACCTGTTGGTGTTATTTCCCACCCATCCCCAAATTGGAGGCTCTTGGGAACAGATACTGTTCTGACTCATGTTTCCATGGCCTCTAGCATCTAGCACAATGCTTTGCCCAAAGTAGGTCCTTAATAACTATTTTCTAAGATGAATGTATTTGATCTGGGTCATTATTTCCCTTAACATTTTGTAAAGGGGCTGGACACACAATCTCTGAATAAGGAAAGTTGGCTTTGAGCTTGCCCTTGTTAACTTCATTTTTTTTTTTTGCCCTCATTCTCTTCATCTTTAAAATGAGAAGTTTGGACCAGATGATTTTCAGAGTTCCTGCTATGTTCCTAAGTTCTAAGATTTTTTTAATACCTAAAATGAGAATGCTGGCTTTTCACAGTTCCTCAAATAAATAATCTTTGCTCCAAGGAGAAAGGTATGCTATTCAAGGTGGCAAAGTTTGAGTTGCTGACATGTTAGTGGGTTGGCAGCCCTGACCTGCCCTGTCTTGCCCTGCCTGGGGCAGCATCCACCCAAACTGCACCCAGTCAGGGAGCAGAAAACCCTGTCTCATGTACTAGGGTGACAGCAGACGACATGGGAGGAAATGAAGGGCAAGAGGAGAAATTGAATGCCATTCCTTAGGAGAGGAATTTCTAACCCTTAAGGAAAGAGAAGAAAGAGATATCAATGAGTGAAATTGAAGCAAAAGAACAATTTCTTGGACCCCACTCCTGATATGGACAACAGGGAAGCCAGTAAGAGTTACCATCTTTGAACTTCAGCTATGGTGCTGGGAAAGGAGGCACGATGGCAAGTGGAAGCAGAGCGGAAAACCGAAACCAAAATATTATGAAGCTGCTCAACTCATCTGCTCATTTCACAAAGCTGTAGCTATACTTTGCCTTTCCCTCTTGTCTTCTCTCTAATTTCCTCATGTAGGTCTCAGTGGTTTTGATTAAAAAAAAAAGCGGGGCGGGGGGGAGTAAGGGGCAGCAAAGCTATGACATTTTCTAACTTTTCCCCCATTCAATTCAAATCCATAAAATAGAAGCCACTTCCATGTCGTGAATACATGTGACTCAAAGATAGGGCACATTATTTGGATGCTCAGGGAAGACCTCTTGTAATCCCACCACCTGAATGGTCGGAGCTCACCTTTTTGCAATGTGACCTCCCCACCCCCCAGGGCGCAGGGGCATCGTCCCAACTGTGCTCAGGAAGAGGCAACTTCTGTGCTCTTGCTCGGGCACAGAAATTATTTCTTATTTCTGTTGCCCTCTTGTTTCCTCAGCTGCCCATGACCCACATGAAGTTGCTGCTGCTGCTGCTAAGGGCACAGACATGCCCTCTTCTCTTAGTGACTTCCCAACATCACTTCTCAGGCTGAGTGAGGACAATGCTCTCCCTTTCCTTGATTTTTTCAGGTGCAAGGCAGGTCCTTCCCCAACTCTCCAGGACTCGACTGAGGCCAGGCCATCGCGTCTAAAAGGGGCTCCAGTGCCAGGAATCAGAGCATGAAAGTCAAGCTGGAGAGATCGCCTTCACTCTCAAAGCAGACTGCAGTCACCCCCGAAACAACGAATAGTTCTGAGAGCCTCTGGTGTGGCGAGCACAGTGCTGTACGTTAAATCTTCACAACAATCTTTCTTTTTTTAGATGACTTAAAACAACACAAATTTACTGTCTAAATTTCTGGAGATCCGAAGTTTGAAATGAGTCTCTCTGGGCCCAATTCAAGGTGACAGTAGGGCGGTGCTCCCCTCGGCACCTCAGGGACCATCGTTTTCTCGCCCTTTCTGGCTCCTGGAAGTTCCCCACGTCCACAGGCTTGTGGGCTCTTCCTCCAGCTCTGAAAGCAGCGGCAGTGGTGGGTCGAATTTCTCTCGCAGCACGTCACAGTTGTGCCGAGAGACGGATTATTCTCTATTGTGTCTACTTCGCTGTCTTCACAACCAGCCAGGTTTCTCCGTCTCCTCCAGCAGATAGACCAACCGACGTGTCCACAAGGGTCTCAGTAAGGCCCCGCTGACCAAAGCAATCAGTGCTCTTTCAACCACCAACGCGGCACAAACAGATAACCAAATGTGAAAATTAGCTTTAAAAAACAATGTTCATTTTACATTAATGAAAATAATGCTTATTACTGTCCAAATGATTATCTGGAGAAGTTTCTTTAGATAAGAAACTCTCCTGCTTCATTCAAAATTGATTTCAGCCCCAACTGTAGCTCGGTTAGCTGGGTGTCGACCTGCAAAGCAAAAGGTCATCGGTTCAATTCCTGGGTCGAGGAGGGTTGTGGGTTCAGAATGATGTTTCTTTCTCTCTCCCTTCTCCTCTCTCTAAAAATAAATAAATAAAATCTTTAAAATAAAAATTATAATTGATTTTAATTTATAAAGATAAATGCAATACTGACAGTTTCCAGGAATGTTTAACTTATAAAAAAGATTCACATACAATTTCAAGTTGTGTGTGTTTTTAAACAGCAATTACTGATGCCCCAAAACTCATGCCAAGACTATTAAAACTAGTATTATGTTTGAAATATTTACATAGCAGTCAGGTGAGTATATTAGTTCCATATATACTGCCCTGTCTTCACTGCTTCTGATTTCTCTGCCTGAAATAGGGGGAAATTGGTTTTGAAATTTAGTTTGGGGACTAGAAATGACACCTTTCTTCTTTTACTTCTGGGAAGTAACTTGAGCCCATTTTGGATCAAGGAGCTGTTTCTAACATTAAAAAATACAGATTTTTTTTTTTTTTTGTATTGAGAATCACACCCATGGACAATAAGCCTTATTCGGGTGTGTTCTGTCAGGGATTTGAGCCTTCCATCTGTCACCTGTGGTCTGTGATAAATATTGAATGCAAATAGTACAACTTGTTCCTCTGGCTTGGGTCATAAATACAGCTGTACTACTTTTGTTTTTCCAAAACATTGATTGAAAATTGATTCACCTTTATTCACAAGAACTAGAATATGTCCCTCCCAAGTCCCCTCGGACTCCTCCACAGGAGGCGTTTGAGAATTCAGTCCCAAGCAGGACACCCCTGCTTTCCAAACACCAGCTAAAGAGAGAGAGATGCCTGTTGACCAGCTCTGTCGCTGTGCTTGCTACCTTGGGGTTTCGTCACTGAACGGCATGAACACAGGTTCCATGTTTCCTATTAGCAACTTTGAGGCTCAGATATTCACTGAGCACCTTCAGATGCTGGGCTGCGCACCAGGACATAGCTTCTGTCCCCGTGAGCCTTTCCCAGTGCAATGGCGTCCAGAGGATGCTGCCTTACTCAGCCTCAGGGGACGCACCGTGCTTGGATTCCGCAGAGGCCGCTCTCCAGGGTCACACACAGGCTCAGACAACACACCCTAAGGGGCAGCGTCTTGAGAACTGCTGACCACATGCCAAGGTAGAAGGAATCCACCTTCATGTGCCCAAGCACGGAGCCCCTCTGTCAAGCCTGAGTCATCCGCCTCGAGGAAGCCTGCCTGTGAGGTGAGTTTGCCTCACTGGCAAAGGGGTGCCTTGCCACCGGCAGCCCCGGGAAGGTGACCCTGACCAGCTTCCCTAACTCCCACTTCAGCGGTTCCAGTTGGAGGGTTGGCCCTTTCCCCAGATGCTCCTGCCTCCTTGTACAAACCGTGCGCTTCTTCCCCAGAATTTTGCAGAGATCCATGGAAGAAACTGCTGCTAAGCCACCAAGGGGGACAGGGAGATCTTACCGTGACGCTTGTCTTCGCCCACCAACCTTACATTTATGCAGCACATGGAAGCCGCTCAAGAAACCCCTCGCAGAAGGACTCAGACTGACCAATCACCACCCAAAGGTGACTTCCGGTCTCTGCCTGGGAAGAAGAGGCTGAGATCATTGATGCAAGAAGAGCTCAGCCTCACCGGCTTCATCCTCAGGAACAGGGAGGGGACGCTCCACTCCAGGGAATTCTTATTTGTATAGACTTTGTTTTCCCATGTACAGGGTTAGGCACAAGTAATGCCCCCGCCCCCGCTTTTTTTTTTTTTTTTTACCAGGTTTAACACCCATCACTACACTGTTACAAACTTTTGTGTGTGTGACGAGAACTCTTCATATCCACTTTCTTAGCAACTCTCTAATACACAACACAGTATAGTCACTATACTGTGTACGTCACCGCGCTGTGTACGACATCCCATGACATTATAACTGACGGTCTGTGCCTTTTGGCCACCTCCACCCACTTTACCTGCCTCCCCACCCTTGCCTCTGGCGACCACCCATCTGTTGTCTGTGTCTGTGAGTTTGGGTTTGTTTGTTTTGTTTTTTTAAGATTTCACATACACATGAGATTATAGGTGATTATGTTTCAACTGGAGCAACACTGAGCAAAGCTGAGTGTTCTCCTCCTCTCACTCTGCACTGAGCTTTGGGGGTAGAGTGAGGGGAGGAGAAAAAGACAGTGATTCTTCACGAAAGCAACACGTGTGTGTGTGCACACGCGTTGTGTATGTTGTTATATGTAAATACAAAATATTTTATATATTTATGTCATTCCATGTTTTACATATGAAATTTTGGTTGTTTATCACTATGCTAACCCATGAAGTTAAGAAATGGGCAATTCTGATGTCTCCCATACAAATCTTTATATATTCTTCTCTAAATTTTCTTATCTTTATTATTTTTTTCCATTACCATTTGGTTCCCTTATACCGACTCCCACCAATCACTACACTGCTGTCCATGTCCATGAGTCCTTTTTCCTTTTTGCTCAATTCCCCACCCCCTAATTTCCCCCTCCCCCAACAATTCTAGTGTTTCCCATACAAATCTTTATATATGTTTTTTAAAACTTTTTAATTAAAAAATCTGTTCAATTACTGCTGGCATTTAATATTATTTTGTATTAGTTTCAGGTGTACAGCTTAGTGATTAAATAATCATATACTTTGCAAAGTGTTCCCCCCAAAACTTCCAGTACCCACCTGGCATCACACATAGTTACCACAACGTAACTGATTGTGTTTTCTATGGGGTGCCTTACATCCCCGTGACTGTTCTGTAACTACCATTTGTACTTGTTAATCCCTTTGCCTTCCTCACCCAGCCCCGCAACCCTCCTCTCCTCTGGCAACCGTCGGTCTAGTCTGTTCTCTGTACCCATGAACCTGTTGGGGAAGGGTACCAGACTCGAGTACACTGTGTGCCCTACCAGAGAACAACACTAGCAGAATCAGGATGGTAAGGGTGCTGTTTATTGGTTGTGTTAGTTTTCTATTGCTGCATTACAAAGCACCGCAAACTCAGCCACGTAAAACAACACTCATTTGTTAGCTCACGGTCTCTCGGTCAGGAGCCTGGATGTGGCGTGACTGGGCTCTCTGCTGTGGGTCTCACGAGGCTGGGGCCAAGGTGTTGGCTGATCTGCATTCCCACTGCAGGCCCCAAGGAAGGACCTGCTCCAAGCTCATTCTTGTTCCTGACTGAATTCAGTTCCTTCCGGTTATAGGACCCAGGTCCCTGTTTTCTTGCTCTCTGTCAACTGAAGGTGACTCTCAGCTCGGGGGCTACCTGTATTTCTTGGGACTTGGCCTTCTTCATCTTCAAAGTCAGCGATGGCAAGTGGAAGCCTTCTCATGTTCCCAGTCTCTCTGACGACCTGCCTCTGACCTCTAGACCCAGACTGAAAGGGCTCCTGGGACTGTCCCTCCCACTCAGATAACCTCCTTATCTTAAGGTTAACTGACTTGCGACTCTTACATCTGCAAAATACCTTCCCTGCTACACCCAGGTTACTGTTTAGGAGAAGGTGTGTGTATTCCAGGAAAGAAGGCTGTATCATTGTAGCATCCTAATCTCCAAAGGCCGAGGGACACGGAGAAGAGCCCTCACACCCAGGCGCTGCCGAGGCCCCCCAGCCTGTGTCGCTGACCTCCTCCCGCCTGGCCCAGCCTGCTCCTCCAGGACGCCCCACGCTCCACCACACCAGCGTCGGACACGCGGGTCTGCTTCCTCAGGGCGTCAGTCCCCTCTGAGGGCTCCTGGCTGACACAAAACTGATACTGAATAAATGTGTGTGCTTTTCTCTTGTTGCTCTTTGTCAGTTTAGTTTTAGGACCTACCCACGTGTCCGAAGGGGACTGAGGGAAGAAACATTTTCCTCCCCTTACCACCAGAAGTAAACTTGGCTCCTTGACTTGCTTATTTAAAGTTCCTAAGATTACGTGTTGTTTTTTTTTCTCTCATTTTGGCTGTATAGCAAACTGTTTCAATCCACAGCTGTGCCTTTTAGTTGGGTTAAAACTGTGTTATGCAATCTGTCATTAATACTTGTGGTTAAAACAACAAAAAAAATGAACAAAAAAAGTTAAAAGAGTTTGTGCCAAATAAGTAGATTTGGGATTAGGAAGGCTAAGTGAGAAAATGTTGATTTTCATTATAAATTCTGCTGTACTTTAGATTTTTCTCTACTCACGGTATTACTTTAACAAATATAACCTAAAAAAAACTTTGAGATTAATTCTGGGGCCTAAACAGTGTTGGTAACGCAGTGATGCTCTGATAGGCTCATGTCGGAGCCTGTGAAGTGGGATTTCCCTCAGGAACTGCACACGGTCCAGAGAAGGTTTTCCTTATTTGCATTGCTATAAAATCAAAAGTTTTTGAAGTCTATTTTATTGATTATATGATTACAGTTGCCCCAAGTTTTCCACTTTGCCTCCCTCCACCTGGTACCCCCTTTCCCTCCAGCCAGCCCCCCACCTTTGGTCACGTCCATGGGTCATGTGTGTGAGTTCTTTGGCTTCTCCATTTCCTACACTCTTCTTCACCCCCCCCCCCCGGTCTATTTTGTTCCTACCCAATTATTTTTGCTTTTTAATCCCGGCACCTTTCCCCCCACTCTTCTCCCTCCCTGCTGATGACCCTCTAGATGATCTCCATTTCTGTGATTCTGTTCCTGTTCTGCTTGTTTGTGTAGTTTGTTTATTTGAGATTCAGTTGTTGGAAGTTGTGGATTTGTTGCCTTTTTAATGTTCATGGTTTTGATCTTCTTTTTCTTAGATAAGTCCCTTGAACATTTCCTGTGATGTGGCTTGGTGATGATGAACTCCTTTAGCTCCTCCCCTGGAAAGCACTTTATCTGCCCTTCCATTCTAAATGATAGCTTTGCTGGATGGAGTCATCTAGGTTGTAGGTCCTTACTTTTTATCACTTTGAATACTTCTTGCCAGTTCCTTCTTGCCTGCGAAATTTCTTTTGAGAAATCAGCTGAGAGTTTTATGGGAACTCTCCTGTAGGTAACTAACTAATCTTCTCTTTCTGCTTTTAAGATTCTTTCTTTATCTTTAATTTTTAGCATTTTAATTATGATGCATCTTAGAGTGGGCCTCCTGGCATTCGTCTTGTTTGGGACTCTTAGGCTTATATGCCTATTTCCTTCACCAAATTAGAGAAGTTTTCTTTCATTATTTGTTCAAATAAGTTTTCAATTTCCTGTTCTTCCTCTTCTTTTTCTGGCACCTTTATGATGTGGGTGTTGGTATGTTTAAAGTTGTCCCAGAGGTGCCTAAGCCTATGCTCATTTTTTTAAAATTCTTTTTTCTTTCTGTTCTGGTTGAATGTTTATTTCTTCCTTCTGTTCCAAATTCTTGATTTGAATCCCTCTTTCCTTCCCTTTATTGTTGGTTCCCTGTGGATTTTTCTTTATTTCACTTAGTGTAACCTTCATTTCTTCCCTTAAGCATTTGCCATACTCAGTGAGTTCTCTGAGCATCCTGATCACTGGTGTTTTGGACTCTGTATCTGATAGGTTGGTTGCCTCTGTTTCATTCTTCCCCTGGGGTTTTGTTCTGTTCTTTCATTTGGGCCATATTTCTTTTTCTCCTCATTTCGGCAGCCTCCCTGTGTTGGTTTCTGTGCATTAGCGAGAGCTGCTTTGACTCCCCGTAAAAGGTACCTGTAAATTGTATGGGGTGGAGCCTCAGGCAATCGCCAGGGTGGGGTAACCTGCTTCACCAGTTTGTGGCTCTGTGGGGGTTAGGGAGGGCTTAGAGAGGGGCCAGTGCTGCTGTCTAGCTTCAGGAGGTTCGTCCAGCACCCACCCCGTTTCCAGTCACTTCACCCACTTCCCCTATGTGATTGGTCCCCTTCCAGCTGCTGTCCTGGTGATGAAACCCAGAGTGGGTGCGTTTGCATAGTTCTAAGTCAGTGTGGGCCCTTTAAGCAGCAAAAATCCAGCAGTTTCTTCTGCTGCCCCAACCCCCACTGGTTTTCATAGCCAGAGGTAGTGGGCATTTACCCTTCTGGTGCTGGACCCCTGGGATCCGTGGTCTGTCCTGGGGCTGGAACCACTTGCTTCTAAGGTGTCCCTTCCTGATTTTTTCCCACCATATGTAAGCATCCATTCCGCCACTGCTGCTGCCGCCTCTCCGTCTACCTCTGTGACTCTCTGCCCTCCTACCTGTCTAGACGAATGTGGCTTCTTTACATCCTTGGTTGTCCGGCTTCCACACAGCTCGATTTTCTGATGGTTCTGGGTGTTATTTGTTTTGAATTCTGGTTGTAATTCTCCCTATGGTTGCACAAGGAGGCACAGCACGTCTATACATGCTTCCCTCTTGACCAGAAGTAATTAAAATAAAAAATTTAAAATGTAGCGTATAGCTCTAGTCAGTTTAGCTCAGTTGGTTGGGCATCGCCCTGCAAACCAAAAGGTCAAGGGTTCGGTTCCTGGTCAGGACACATGCCTAGACTGCAGGTTCAGTCCCCAGTCAGGGTGCATACAAAAGGCTTCCCATGGCTATTTCTCTCCTCTCACATTGGTGTTTCTCTTCCTCTCTTTGGCTTTTAGAACCTGTAATTTGCCGTGGCTGGTGTGGTTCAGGGGATTGAGCACCTCCTGCGAACCAAAAGGTTGCCAGTTTGATTCCCAGTCAGGGCACATGCCTGGGTTGTGGGCCAGGTCCGCAGCCAGGGGCATGTGAGAAGCAACCAAGTGATGTGTCTCTCACACACTGATGTTTCTCTCCTTCTCTTTCTCCACCCCCCCCAAAATGTGATGCCATTGTATGACAGTGCGGTGGTCTGAATGTTTGTGTCCCCTCAAACTCCTTTGTTGAAATCATAACCCCCATGGTATTTGTGGGTGGAAGTCTTCAGGGCATGAGGGTGGAGGGTGGGGCACTCATGAATGGGATTAATGATTTAGAGAAAGGATGACAGTCCCAGCTGGTGTGGCTCAGTGCATGGAGCGCCAGCCTGTGAGCCAAAGGGTCAGTGCCTTGATTCCTGGTCAGGACACATGCCTGGGTTGCTGGCCAGGTCCCCAGTAGGGGGCGCTCATGAGAAAACAATGCATTGATGTTTCCCTCCCTTCCCCTCTCTCTAAAATTAAATAAATAATATCTTTTAAAAAAACCTAAGAGCTTTAAAAATATCTTTAAAATGGTGGCCAGAGAGATCCCCAGTCCTTGCCACCATGTGAGGACACAGTGCGAAAGTCAGTTGTCTACAACCCGGCAGAGGGTTTAATCCAGACCCCGAATCTGCTGAGGCCACTGCCCAGGGCTTCCCAGCCTCCAGAACCAGGAGAAATAGATGCTTGTTGTTCTAAGCCACCTGTCCAGTACTTTGTTGTAGCAGCCTGAACCAACCAAGACATGGAGAAACTGTTTTCCTCTGATCACCATCATATTATTATAGAAAGAAGCTTAATGGGGTTGAGTGAAAGAATGCTGAGTTTTTTACATAATCTGACTTTAAGTTGAAGAACCTGATGAGGCAGAGTTTGCAAAACAAAGGTGACAAACAGCACGCAATGCTCTCTGCTGCTTGAGGTTGAGAAACTCGGTAGAGACAGGTTGGGGCCTGCTGTGATCCTTGAGGCTGGTGACTGCGGTGCGGGCACCCTCAATGCCCGTGGCTGTGTGGTGCGCTTTCCGTCTTAGGCAGACCTGCCAGCAGGCACCCGCTAGGCCCCTGGGAAGCGCCAGGTGCGCAGATCTTGATCTGAATTCCTCTCCCTCTGCCCCACCTCTGGGCCCGCACCATCCAGGGCTCTCTGCTGGGCCTGAGGAGAGAGCAGGAAGCGGCTGGAGACCTGGCCACAAGGCTTATCTTGGCCACTTACTGTGTGACCTTAGGCAAAGTATTTAATGCCTACGAGACCCAGGTTTCCTTATCCAAAAAGTGGAGATAGCAATAAATCACAGCATTATTGGTGAGAGTAGGTAAATCACCTGCTGAGTTGTTGTTGATGTTAGACAAAGGGTGCTTGGTGATACTTTAAATTGTATCAGGCTCAGCACCTCTGTGTGTCCCTTCTCACACTTTCAAGTCATCCTGGCGACACCACTGCCTGGGACCGGCCAGCAGGGAGAGGGACAGGCCACCTGGCACCTGGCTAAGTGGAGACGCTCTCCTGACACCTATTAGCTGCTGATGAAACCAGGTCTGACTCTACCTCCGAACCGTCTGTGGGAAAGGAAGCTAAGAAAGGGTTGGCCCACCGGGTGTGGGGAAGGTGGTCAGCAGTTCAGAGAGGTGGGCTCCTTGCTCAGGGAGAGTGTAACATTGTCATCCGGTCTGGGACCCCCTTCCAGACCCGCTCTCCCCCCCCCGCCCTCCCAAAGCTCTAAGGACTGACTGGGGGTGGGGGGAGGCTCCTGGAACGCAGCAGGCCTTTTGTTTTTAGTATTGGAATTTATCGATCAGTTATCAATATTCAAACTAGGTATTTTAAAGCGATATTCAGCTAAAACTTCACATAGAAAATGAGCTGCAATGTTTATAACTCCAAATAATGCAACAAGAATACACAGACTCACACAGGAAGCGTTCTTACTGAAAATGTTGAACCTCAGTGCGCTCATGGGGAACAGACAAACCCACAGACTTCTTTGAAAAAATCTTTGCCATGGGAAGAAAGAAAAAAAGCAGAGAGACTTTCTTAGATTAAAAGATACTAAAGAAATATAATAATTAATTGCAATATGTACACCTTGATTGAGTGATTGAAAAAACTATATAAAATACTTCGGGAATAGCTGGGCGAATTTGAATGTGGCATATATTGGTCTGAAACTGTAATTTTTTTTACGTATAAAGCTGATCATGTGATTATATAGAAAATGTCTTTATTCTTGAGGAACACTGGTTGTAACAGTAAAAAGAAATGTAGAAGTGAAGTATCGTGATGTTTGCAACTTAATTTCCAGTAGTTTAGCAAAAAATGTATATACTTCTATATAATGTTTTATATACATACAGAGAGAGAGAGAGAAAACGAGTGGGCAAAACATGAACAATGATTCATCTGGATGACAAACAGGCATCATTGTACCGCCCTTTCCACTTCTCTGTAGGCTTGGAAAACTTCACTGTGACCAAGCTGAAGAAACTGTATCTGTATCCTGTGCTCTTAAAATGCTATGTGAAGATAAGTATTAGGTCCTCATTTCATTTTTCAGTTCAGTGTATTATCAGCTACCTTTGCCTGCTGTGTCATTGTGTCTTTCAACAAACATTGTTTTGTTTGGCCCCGTGGGCTCCCAAGAAGGAACTTTCACATGATAAACTTATAACCAGCTTGGCCACGCTCACGTCAGGAAGGTGTTCACGGGGTCATCTGGGCTGCTGTGTCGGAGAAGGAGCTCCGTGGCCCTGTTCTTTGTCCCCCCGACGAGGGGCCGAGTTACCGCTCCTTTTGTTGTGGTGTCTCCTCTTGCGGCAGATGTGGCCTTTGGCATTTCTCTTGCCTGCTTGATCTTTCATCCACTGCTTAACAGTGCGACTGTGTGGGCTGACGCAGATTCTTCTGCGCTTGAAGTGCAGGCTGCCGAAAAGAGAATGAAAGAAAATCACTGGTGGAAAGGACAAGCAAACACTTGGTGACTCACCGGCAGTTCCCACTTTCAGACACGGTGGATTCTTACGGACTGAACCCTGAAACTGAACACCATGAGGTCAAAGCTTTACTACGCTGTGGCCTGTGGCTCCCTGGCAGCAGAAAGTCCTAAAGGAAGAAGGAGAAGGGACTGGGGGAGGAAGAGGAGAAGGGGAGGAGGGGGGAGGAGGGGAGAAGCAGGGGGAGGTAATAAACCAAGTGAAAACAATTCTCTTTCTGGACCCCAGGCTTCATCCGACAAAACCGACTCAGCCCTCGCTGCCCGTCTCAGCCATGCCCTCCCCTCCTCAGTCAAGTTTTCTAGACCCGCTCAGCTGAGCGCCCCCTTTCCCCTCTGAGTCCCCATGGCCCTGTCCCTGGTCCCTCTCCTGGCACTTGGCTGACTCCGTCTTTTATTCGAGTACGTGCCTCAAACTCTCTCCTTTTCCTGGGGTGTCATTCTTTGAGGGAGGAGGAGTCTGCAGGTGTCTGGAGAAGGTCTCGTTCACCGTAGGAGTTCAGGAATTAGTTGTAGATACGAAGTGAAAATTGTTCAAAATAAGGACCATTTGGTTTCCAACGAAATGATCAACTGAAGTATTCTAGGTTTTTGTTAACATTTTAATGCACTATAGGTCTACACCGCATCTCAGAATTTGTCTCCTTTTTCTGTGTGAGAATCTGATTGTGGGGTGACAAACCCCATTCCCAGTTTCCAGTAACTAGAAGACTTTCTTGTTACAAAAAACATTACGACTTTTGACCCCTCATCAGATACCATCCAGTTTTTATTAAATGAATGTTGCAGATCCTGTTGGCTCCACATACGCACGAGTTCTGGGTCTGGGTAAACAGAAATCCTGTCGCGGGAAGGGTGGGGAGAGGCAGAGGGAGCTGCTCTTTCCCCAGGTGACCCTCGGGATCGTCAGCTCGTGGGGGACTCCTGAAATGGGGGGACCAGCTGGGAAAGGTTTGAATGAGCTTCGGCACAATCAAGCCAACGCAAAGGGCTGGCTGGCAGAGTCTGGCTCCATAAGCTGTGTCCGAGCAGTCAGGGGTGTGAGGAGCAGCACATGATGCAATGCCCGACGTGCTGGAGTTGCCACATCCGCTTGGAAGAGGCGGGGCATCCTAACAGAGGACAAAACCGCTGCTTCTGTAGCTCGCAAGTCTCTATCGTGCACCTGCTTATCCCCAGGAAACTTCTCTGACACTACTGTCACCAACAGTGTCCCCTGAAGATCCCAGCATGTGCTCTACTCACACACACTGGAAACGTCCAGTTTCTAGTTTTCCAGAGCACTGTCTATCTGCAAACGGCCTATGAATTTTCACTCTCCAACTACCACCAACACTATTTAGGAAGATTATATTTTAAAAACCTGATAGAATTGTGGCCGGGCATACGCTGAAGTTTGTCAAAGGACATGGTCACTTGAAGCAGCCCTCGGGAGGCACCCGAGCTGATGCATGGAGCCCCCGTGGTGGCGTGAACTCAGGAGAGGCTGCGAAAAAAGTACTCGGTCTGCTCCCTTCCCCCACGTGGCCAGCCTCTCGTGGAAATCCGTGGCCCTTCTCCCCAGAAACACACTCACACGTTCACAGCCACAAATGTCGGGGCCTTTGCGGCCCCCGCCCTGAGGGAAGTCTATCAGAGACACCTCACAAATGCTTCCTCTGTACTTCTAAGAGCCTGGTCTTGGAGCAGGGGGTCTCGAAGCTGGGTAACTTTGGCTTCCTCTGAAAAGGGGGGAAATGCACTCTAACTCTCAGAGGGTGGCGCACAGGACCCAGCCAGGGAGATGCTCCTGGACACCTGGAGTGTTGCAGACTGCTCTGACTGATTTTAGGAATTGTGTCTCTACCCCTTGTGGCTAAGGGCGAGAGACGACCTTTGGAATGCCAGCCTCAGGAGACAAAGCCTGTCTCTGGTAGCAAACGCTGCCTCAGTTCCTCTCCCTGCCCCCAGAGCTTGGTCGGAAGTCAATGACGGGTAAGACCCCTCACATTGGGGGGCAACCTAAGCCAGACTCGATCACTTGGGAGGCCTTCATGGAAGGACTGGCGTGGGGGGGGGGCTGCAACAAAGAGCAATGGACTCTCGCCCCCAGCTTTGACAATGCCTGAGTCCACATGTCTTCTGGGAGAGGTGCTTCCTGGCTCTAATCCCCTTAAGCCTGAATACCTGTTGGGGAGGGGTGCAGCTCCTTGCCTTGCTAGAGTGTGTCCTGGGGAAAAAATCTGGCATCACAAAGACTTGCTGATAAACCTGTGAAATCTGCTCTGCTAAGAGTGCTTTCATTCATATGATAAGGGTCCGAGAGGAAATGAGTTTGTCTCCCAAAGTTTCCGCAACTCTCTTCCTGATAGACACTGACTCAGACTTTGAAGCCCTCAGATCTCTTTGAAATGTGATTTACTGTTTGATCCTTGCCGCCCTGTATTCTTGTGTATTACAACCCAATAAAAGGCTATGGAGAAAGGCGCTCCAGGCCTTTTTCTCCTCAGAAAAACTGGCCACTGCTGGCCTTTGTCTCCCCTGAGAAACTGGCCACAGCCCACTCCTCCTCCCCAAACAGATCCAGCATGTCTCGGTCATTATTCATTCTCATGTCCGTGGTACCAGGGGGACTTGCGAGAGAAGTTGCCCCCAAACTGGAGGGCAGAGTCTGTTTTGTCACTGGTGCGTCCCCAGCATGTAGTATGGTACCTAATCTCGAATCAGTGACTGTGCACTGAATTCACTGGGTAAATAAGGAGGTTCCCCAGTGACTCAGGAACTCGGGGATGAGCAACAGGCCTGGGTGGCCCGCAGAGGGGCACGCTGAAGGGCTCGCTGGCAGAGTCTGGCTCCATAAGCCGCATCCGGAGCGGTCGGCGGTGTTAGGAGCAGCACGCAATGCGATGCCCGACGTGCTCGAGTTGCCATGTCCTCTTCCAACCACGTTGTCTGACAAGGTCCAGATGTGGAAAGAAGGAATTCAAGGAATCCATCTTTATGGAAGAGAATGTGGCATGCAAAGAGGGGGCGGTAATTTTGGGGGGACTGCTCTTAGTACCTTCCTTGCTGATGTTATTCATGGTCTTACGTTGTACCCTGATTCCCATAGGAACAGGCCAGGAGGAGAAAGAGGCTTGAAGTGAGTCAATGATTGACTTTGAGGAAAATTCTGAAGGGACAACTAGTTCTCCCCAGACCATTGAATCATGCCCCCCAAATTGTATAAACAAGGTGTTTATAAACCTGAGTAAGAAATTATCCCCTACTGTTCCCATATAAGAACTCATGTGATCAAAAGGTTAGGAACTCATGTGATCAAAAGGTGTGATCAAAATGGTAGGATTGTTAGACACCTGTATTTCAGGTTCATTGATTTGCATAATTCCAATGAAGTTGTACAAAATAATTCCTTGACCAGAGAACAAAATCCCCCCTAATGAAATAGCCCCTGAATGGTCCTGGCTGGTGTAGCTCAGTGGATCGAGCATGGGCCTGTGAACCACAACCCCAGGTCACATGCCTGGGTTGCAGGCTGGTTCCCAGCAGGGGATGCACAAGAAGCAACCGTACATTGATATTTCTCTCCCTCTCTCTTTCCCTTCCCTTCTAAAGATAAATAAAAAAGAAAAGAAAGAAATACCTCCTGAATGTCTAAAAGTTGTTGGAGTAACAGCCCCTCCTTTACTTTGAATAGGAATATATACCAATTAGAATTAGGCAAAGAAATAAGAGAAGCTGGTTAGCTATTACAAACTAAGTATGTAGAAACAATTACCAGGGAGTCAGAGTCCATATTACACAGAGAAACATCTTAGACAGAAAAGATACATAGCTAAGTTAGACATCACCAAGGCCTTATAATAATTTCCTATAACCTCTACTCAATCTAGCGTATCCTTTTGCCCCGTGACAAATTCTGAGCACTTTAATAAACAACAAGGCATTCAAACTCTGTACTTACAGCTACTTCTAATAGTCTGATTCCAGGTAGAAAATTTCATGCTTCACCTAACCACAAATGTTAATCACTGCCCAAAATGAAAATATAAAACCTGCTTGTACTTGCAATAAACGGAAGAGAGCTTCACTGTCCTGAGTCATGTTGTGGTCCATCTCCCACGGCCGCTGCCTTACCCACCTTTCAGCAGCCCCTGGACCCAGCTGCGGCTGGAGCGCGGCAGCGAGTGGGGGAGCACTGCATGGTGGGTCCCACCATCGCTCATGCGAGACCGGGAAGGGCACAGTGCTCCAGACCAAGCTGTTCACTAGCTGCATGCCACTGGGCGAAAGGACACAGCCAGCGCCATTTGCGATTGTGGCATCATTTGCCCAGCAGGCCTGTGACCTTGGTTACACGTGACGGTCACTTTACTTTTCTGGGCTTACGTCCCCAGGAGTGGAAATGGCTGGAAGCAGGAACAGGACTGACCTCTCCCTACAGCCACAGGCGGAGGATAACATCGGAGCAAACTGCAGCCTCAGTTCCCCGCCGGCAGCCAGGGGCCATGCAGCAGCAACCCCACCCTTTGTAAATCCGATTTAACCCGATAGAAGCCCAAAGCCCCCACCCCTCAGTGCTGGTGTCTCTCTCCCCACCACGCCCTTCTCTTCTTTTGGAGAGTGAACGAAATCTTTACTCTCTGCACTTTCTTCTCCTTATGAATTCGTTCACAGCCTGCATCCCCGACCCCCCAACACCTGGTGCACTCTGTGAGCTCCCTGTCACATCTTCCTCCTGAGGGATGTGGCTCACATGTGCCTTCCTCACGGGCATTGACGTCAGCATCCAGATTTGCAAAACGCCAATGCATTTCAGATTCTGCCATCTCCATGGAGACACCAAGTACACCTAAGTCTACAGTTTCAATGACCAAGCCAAGGGTGGAGGTGGGACAGAGTGAGAGGGTTCACCACGAGCCGACAGCCCTGGATGGAGAGCAAAGGAAGGTGTCTGTGCTTGATGGCACGTGGCAGTTGTGACAGGTGCAGTAGCCTCTGCACTTCTGTTTGACCTCACACACACCCTGGATGAATTCAGGAGTGAAAAGGACACCGCCCCACACGCTTGCTGGGAAAACTTACTGCCGGAGCCAAGACATAGAACAGTCACCTTCTGGTTTTATGTTTGTTTGTTTTTCACTCAGAAAGTCCATTGTTTTCTTTGGGAAATTTGTGCGCCTTGCTCAGTGACTGAAGGCGAGTAGCCCTGATCTCAGCCCTGTGGTGAGGGCAGCAGGGGGTGAGGGGGGTCTGGACACCCTAGTTCAGGTACAGGGAACCAGCATCACCCCGAGAGGTGGGGGGGTGCAGTGTGGACTGTCCCCTCCCCGCTTCAGTGAACATTTGCATGTGGTGTATCAGGCGGAGCCTTTCCGCGAAATGATCACTGTTCAGGTATGGACCTCCCGGAGGACCGACCAACACTCACATGACGGCTGCCAAGTCACAGTCCCCATCAGCTCTCTGGATGCGACAGACATTCACTCTCTCCAGAAGCCTTCGGGAGATATGCTGGGAGACCTCGGTGCAGCAGCTGGAGGCAATGGGAAGTATGGCTAAAAGAAGAAAAGAAGAAAAATGTTAAATTTACAGTTTAAGGGACGACGGCCCAGTTCTCATCTTAGAGATTCCGGAGAAACCCAAGGTTAATCCTCTCGAGCCTGTGCTGATGGACGGCTTCCTGCATGCAGCCCCGGAGCAGACACGCGTCTGCCTCCCAGAACTGACCCTGTGTTTGCGGAGATAAAACTAAGAACACGCACGGAGCGCGTGGAGAGATGGAAAAATGCTCCAGACCACAACGCTAGTCGGGGAGTCCAGACCGACTGGATAAAAGACGGAAGAAGCGAGGCTCACTCAGTCCCTCAGAGAGCGAGCACATGGCCCCTGCAGCAGGTTTGAAAGTTTCCCACCTGGGAAGGACTTGGCTGAATCCTGAAGGGTTCACACGGGTGGAGAAAACTCGAGACTCACCCAGACTAAGTGCACAGTCAAGAGTTTGACATACGCTCCGACCGGGGTGGCTCAGTGGATTGGGCAACGGCCCCGCAAAGAGAAAGTTTGCCAGGTTCGATTCCCAGTCAGGGCGCGTGCCTAAGTTTCAGGTTTGGTCCCTGGGCTGGGCGTGTATGAAAGTTCTGAGATAGGGAAGCATGAAGTACATTTCAGGTGCATCTAAGGTGTAGAGAAAATAGACCCCTCTGTCTGGATTGAGTGGCTAGGAAGATGAGGGATGTAGACTGTTGTTCAAAAGACAGAGGACACGCCACTGAGACCTTACATGTCAGTCTCAGAGGGTTAGCTTTTATGGAATGGAGAGCATTAAAGATCAGAGAAAGGAGGAGGGTTTTAGGAAAATCCACATTGCAGTGATAAAGCAAGATGGATTAATGGATTAAAATGGGAGGGACGGGGGCAGGAACTCGAGCTAGGAGGGGTTCCTGTCACCCAGAGGTAAGGGGATGAGGGCAACACCAACGTAAAAGGAAATCTCACCCCTACTGAGTGTGTTCCTGCAAATTCCCACCTGACACAGGCACTTGGCATTTTCCTACAGTTCCAGTTTCACCAATACATAGGAAATTAAAGAAAAAAATGTAGGAATTAGAATCAAGAGGTTGCAGGTGGCAGCATGATCATTTCAAACAGATGTTAGCCCCTGAGTGAGGAGTTAACAGAGGGGCTTCAGCTGCTTGGTGCTGTCAGCTGTAAGCAACAGTCACCTGCCCCGGGGAGAGGAGGGCAGCTCCGTGTCCCTGCCTGGCCCACGACGACCTCAGGCCCCCGCACAGCTGTGGGCAGAGAGCAGCCGAATATGAAGAGAGACTCTGTGTGACTCACTCTCTGGGCACCAGAACTTTCCATTGCCGTTCCTCCCTTTATCTGTTCATTTAATTATTCAATAAATGTTTAAACCAAGCAGTTACAGGCACCATACTCATCGCTGGGAGATACATAAATAAATAAAATAATACGTCGCTGTCCTTAAGAGGCCGGAGTAGTGGAGACAGATTTGGAACTAAATCCTTCTGAAATTACTGTGTCGGCCCATGCTAATTGTACATCAGATGTTTGGCCCCCCTGAAAGGTTCCTGCAAGCCATAGAGACAGGTGCAGAGGTGCTCACTAGAGCAAAACCTTAGAGACCATCAGCATGTCTGCCTGTGGATAAATAACTAATGGTCCATCTGAATGGAGGAAAGGATGAGGTTGGTATATAGATGCTCATGTATGTGAACCCCATAATTTATTGTGAAGTGAGGAAAGCAAATCTCAGTATGAGAACTATAAATGATTCAATTTTTATTAAAAAATGTGCACAGACACACTGAAGAAAAGGAGAGGGAATAGATAGCCCCAGATTTATAAGCAAAGACTTCTTCTAGAAAGGGGACAGATTTTCAACTGGCCTGTAAGCTGGGCCCAAATAAGGTCCTACCCTGGACTCTTTGGAACCCTGGGATAACAGCATGAAGGACGTTTTTTCTTTTCCTTGATATGGAGACATGGTCACAGCACTTCCCACAGCATGGACGCTGGAGTGGCCAGGGGGGTCTTCCTGAAGGGGGTGGGTAATTTTAGGGGCCACAGAGACACGCTGAGAGGCATCGCTGCACTGTAGTTGCGCTTACAGAGACAGACAACCAGGTTAGATTCCTGGCTCGGCCACGTACGAGCCGATGTTGGGTGAGCTACTTAACTCTCTGTCCCAGTTCCTTTATTTGGAATGTCGTCTAGGAGGGGAATGGCACCTACCCAACAGGATTGAGTTTGTGCACAAAAGTGCTTAGAACAGAGGTGACAAAACGTAAGCACTCAATAAATGGAAATGAGCAAACAAAAACATCTGTATGGAGGCCAATGTGCAGCACAGTCCCCGCCCCGTGGCAGGCATCCAGGTGTCTATTCAGTGCTTGGGGCATGTGTCGATTTATTGCCCCTCCGCTTCAAATTCAGCCCTAATTGCCAATATTTAAAATACTACTTTTCCTTCTCCAGCTGTCATATTACACTTTGTCGGGAGAGGGCACTAGAGAGGCGTTGCCTGAAGAAAGGCTTCCCGGAGCTCTTCAAAGCGCGCGCGTTCTGCGGCAGCTTCTCTAGCACCGGGCTCTGCGGGAGCGCAGCGGGCGGCAGCGCCCCCCTCCGGTCAGATACCTGATAACTTCCCCCTGCAAACTGGAGGGCTGACCCAGTGATTATTTTTTGCCTTTCAGGGGAGCTGTGGCTGTGCCCTCTCCCAGCTCTGGATCTCAGTTGAGCAGCAGAGGGGTGCAGGGTCTTCTTGAAAACCCCGTCTCAGTCCTAGGAATCTCAATATGAGCACTTCTTTCCAGCCTAGTCCTTGGTATAGTTAATAATTTGTTACATTGAACTTTCCCTGTTCAAATTATTCTCTAGTTTCTTCCTTGATAGGACTCTGATTGATAGTGAATGAATCAATGAAACTGTAATGTTCCAAATTGTTCTGGGATGTTTGTGTGTTGTCTATAAAATAAATGATGCAAAATTTTATGACATAATTGTGTGTGTTGAACAGGTATACTGTTATGATTAAATAAAATGATTAATTTATATAAATTTTTAATTCCGGTTGACATTTAATATTATTTATATTAGTTTCAGATGTACAGAATCATAGTTAGAACAATTAATTTTTTAAACAATATGTGGACTGTGGTCCTATTTATTTTTTAAAAAATAAGTATGGATATAAATGGGTTCATATTTGTAAATTCACAGAGGAAGTTCTGGAAGGACACACAAGGAACCCAGAAGAGTTATTAACTTAGGGGAGGGGAGAGAGATTTAAAAAATGGAGAAGAAGTGCATTCGTCTTTTTAAATCTATATTTTATATTTAAAATTTTCATGCTAACAATGATTGAACAGCCACTATGTACCAGACACGTTCTGTATAGTCTCATTTAATCATGAAAATAACCAGGTAAGAGATGACTGTTATTTCTATATTACCGATCAGAAAACTGGAGCTCAGAGTAATTAAGCAACTTCCCACATTCTGACTTGGCCTTCGGGAGGTCAAAGCCCACCCAGACTCTTCCTAGTTGAGAATTCCAACATTCCTCAAACTTGCCCTTTCATTGACCTCTGGGGAGGGGCTCATGGATGTGCTCTCAGGGTTCCTGAGCTCTGCAGACCCTTCCTAAATTTAAGTGTGTCATTTTAGGGATAATCTTTAAATAGACAGGTTCTGGGCCTTCTGGAAGGCCATCTTAAAAGAACACGTTCGGAACATTTGAATGGCACTTGTTTGCGTTAGTGTTGTTACCCAGCCACTCCCTGCCTTAACTGTCCCAGGCCACTCAGAAGAGGACACAGCGGATTCGCAAGGCATTCACGCTGAGGGCGGGCCAAATTATAGCCCCGAGGCTCAACCAGAACAAAGTGGTGGGAAAAAACACCTCTTATTCTGAAGTGGCAGTACATGCCCGTCAAACTCCAAACCCGCACCTGGAGAATCAGCTCTGTATGCGTGTTTGGAAAGGTGATTTGTGTTTCGCCAAACAGCATTATTATATTAAGTTCATGTTACCTGTACGTCTTCCTGGCTTTGTAGCTGTGTTTTCATTTACACTTTAAATTGATTTTGATTTTATAATTCCAGAAGAGAGAGATATATGTATACAATTTTACTTTAATACATCAAGTAATATAGTAAAATAATTTAAAAGTCATCATTGAGAATTTTAAAAAATGGCTTCTTTCTAGGGGGCTCACATGTGACTCAAGTTTGAGAAGATTGCTGTTAATCACTCTGCCTCTGGACATAACAAAGGGCATTTTTAAAAGCCCTGGACTACATTATAGATATGACGACTGGGGTTTTTTTTAAACCGAAATCGAGACCCTTCGTCTAACTGTGCTGTTGAGGAACGCAGGACATACTGTTTTCACTAAAGGGCACACCTAGGGGGAACCGAAGGGCAGGTCACCTCTCGGGGACCACTCCTGCAGACAGAGAGAGTCCCCACGGTGCAGAACAACTTCCAGGCACAAATGTACAGCCTGGGGAGCCCTCCCTGGGAAGTCTGCTTCGATTAAAGCAAGCAAGAGACAGTTCTCTCTTACACAGGCTGCAGGCAGCAAGTCTCTAGCGAGTGCCTGTGTGATCAGGAGCCATGCCAATCTGAGAAGGTAGGTCGTCGGTCAGAAGGAAGCCAGTTTGGGACTCAGTGCAGCCAAATCCCCAGCTTGCATCTGGCGGACATGGCCTGGCCCACGAAGCCCCACCAGGGCTGTCCAGCCTGTGACAGGCAGGCCGCATGCAGCCCAGGATGGCTGTGAACACCGCCCGACACAAAATCGTAAACTTACTTAAAACATTATGAGATTTTGTTTTGTGATTATGTGTTGCAATGTATTTAATGTGTGGCCCCCCAAAACTCTTCTTCTTCCAGTGGGGCCCAGAGATGCCAAAAGTTTGGACAACCCTGCGTGCGGCTTTTAAGTCTGGCTCAGGGCCGCAGGGAGTGGATGATAGACTTTTTTATGGTCTTGATATTGAGTTCTGGGAGCCAGTCGCCATGCCAGCAGGGGGGTTGTGTGCCCTCTTTCCTATGGGCAGACTCCAAGGCTTTTGTTTGCTGCTTCCTAATTTGTGCAGAACACTTTGGGAATGCCAGTCTCTGCTGGCTACCCTATCCAGGTGGTCACTGCAGGGACCAGTAAGAAAACTGAACTGTCAATACCTGGAAGGACAAAATGTATTTCCCAGAGTCCCGAACTGGCACAGACCACTTCCCTATTCCCTCCCCTGGCCTGCAACAATGATCAAGGTCACCTGCCCTTCTTTCCCTGCACTTCTCGGTCTTCCCGGCCTCCCTCCCCACTCTGTCTGGTCCCCAGCCCTATCCAGCTGGGGTCCCCAAGAGCCTCCCCAGGGTCCTGGAACACAGACACTGAGAGTCTGCTGGGGACAGCAGAGGGTGGCCCTCTCACTTCCACAGCTGTGCTCAGGCCTATTCTCATGCATTTTAACCCCAAAGCACTCATTTTCTAAAGGGTGGAGAGTTGGGTCTTCTCACATAATGTAAAGTTCCTCTGGCCCAAAGGGCCTTAGGAAAAGCCCCAAAACTAACCCAAAAGACTATGGTTGGGTCTCCTCAGCTCCCTTTCTCTCCTTCATCACTGACTGTTCTTTTCCAAACAAGGAGGAATCTGTTGGCTGGCCCCTGTCTCAGCCTGGACTCAGTCCCAGGAACTTGGCCCGGGACCTGGCAGGACCTCCTCCACTGCCTGCCCCTCCGCCCTCCCTTCCCTGCCCCACCTCCTGGTCCTGCAGGCAGGTGGATTTGCGTTGCCAAAAGGCCCTAGTTTAGATAAAGCCTTAGCAGGTAGACCTTTGAGAAACAGTGAAAGTGAGTCCTAAAATTCCAATGGTGAATTTTTCTAAAGAATATTACAGAAACATAAAATGAAATACTCTGTTCTCTGTCTTGATCTAATGGATTGACAGAAATCCATTTTATGTTTTAAATGGAAGAGATTTCCAGATTTTTCCCGGGTTCGGTAATATAAACCCAGGTCCCTGGTACACCACCCTGGCCCCTACACAAACGCCTCGGGCCCTAGGCAGTTCTGGGGATGCCAGCGGCTCCAGAGAGGCGCCAAGGCTGGTCTGCTCCCGACGGTCCCCACCCAGTACCTGGGACCGTGGCTGCCAGACCCGCTTTCTCAAGAGCAGATTTAAACTCCAATTTGTACATGTGTTTGTGTGAGTAGGTGATTGTGAAATTGGTCTGTGTTTAAAAGTCGGCTTAAATTTTTTAAAAAAAGCAGACCAATATTTCATCTCTGTTCTGGATTTAGAGAACCTTTTCAGGGTAAAGTTTTAGAAAAAAAGATGGGGAGGAAAGAGTCGACTCAGTTTGGTGTTACGCCCCTGAGTTCAGGGTTTTCTGAATAAGCAGGAAGCTTCCTCGGGCCCACATGCAGTTACAGTGAATATTGGCAGCTCACAAGTTTCGTTCTCTGTGATGCAATTTGTACAGGTCAGTCTCCTATATCCTGCACCTCTTTTTAAGGTCGGATGGAAGTTCAGGTTTTCAGTAGCCAAAGGGCTGACTTTGTCCAGAAAACTTGCCATTTACCCAACCCCAACCCAGAAGGTCAAGTCCGTCTTTCTTCCAGGAGCGTGCACACCCGTGTCCAGTCAGTTCAGCGGGTTAGGGCGAGGGGAGACAGATGCATCACAGAGCCTCCCGCCCTACCTCTCCCGGGGGTGTCTAAGTTGCTGCCACCAGAAAAGGAAACACAGCCCAAACTCGCACCCCTACAGAAGGAACTCGTCAACCAGGCAGCGAATCACTGGTACTTCTGTTCAGATGAGGTCCCTTCCCAAAAATGCCTGGAGATCAGGAATTTAAACTTTTGCCATTATCCTGTAAGTCACTGTTAACTCCTATCTGAAGACTGAAATTCCTGCTCCAAATTGCTAGCAGCCCCGCCTCACCTTGGGAGGCAGGCCCCCCACTTCCCCTGGAGGCTGAGAAGCAGGCACCCCCACTTACCTTCTGAAGGGTAAAGAGCGACACAGGCAGCCAAGGCCGCGAGAGCCAGTCCCGCCTGCTGCATTCCTGCCTGTCGCCCGGGCTCAGGCTCTCACGCAGCGCAGGTGAGGCTGTACGGTCAGGAAGTGAGGCTAAAGTCTTCCCGGGGTGCAGAGAAAGAGCCTGAGGAAAAAGGCCTGCAAACCCCGCCCCCCGGAGGTACTGGGGCACCTATTTCTCAAGTTTGTTTCCTGGAGAACAGGCTCTTTCTTGACACGGGACCTGTCTGGCCACAGGGGACTGTCAGTGGCCATCTGACAGCTGGTGATGTCATTGTGAGTTGGGGATATGCTTCAGGTCACTTGGAAAGCATTAAAAAAATAAAATAGCTGTCTACAAGAATTTTCCCATGGACCCATGAGTCAGAATTTTGGAGTAGGAGGCCAGTAATTTGAATTTTTAAAAAAGCTGGTTGGAACATTGTCCTGATGCCAAGGTTGTGGTCAAGGCATAAACAAGAACCCCCCGCCCCAGATCTTTGGCGTTGAGAACAATCTCCTCTCAGCCTGTGTGATGTCTGACTTGTGGGGAGCAGCTTCATGGAGCAGGGCAGAGCCAGGAAGGATTCTCATACTCAGAACACTTCACGGCAGGCTCTGAGCTACAATTTTTTAAATACAGTATGCTGTTCTCTTCTGATTACAAAATTATATCCAGTCCCCTGGAGAAAATTTGCAGTGTGCAAAAACAGTATAAAGAAGGAGAGTGTTTGAATATCCAGAAAAAAAGCTTTCTTAACCCTTTGGCACATATTCCTTTAGTCTTCTTTCTAGGCAGATCTAGATTCATTGCACCGACCTTTATCAGGGACCTATTGTGTTGTGTTAGGTGCAAGGTGTTGTGTCAGACAAGTGGCTGCAAAGGGGCGGCAGTCCCTCTGAAGACAGGACAAGAAGGCAAGTCCTAGTGATAAACCCTGGTCGGCGGCCACGCAGGGAAGCACAGGTTCAGGGTTCTCGCAGCAGGGCTGCTGCACCTGGTCCACGGGTGAACCGGTTCTCACACGTGCTTTTGCATTGCTGCCTAGTTTAGTATTTCACAGCACAAAGGTTTTGTGCTGTATTGAGTGCACCTCTTAAGACTGAACTTTTAGACTGTGGATTCTTTCCCTATTATAAATAATTCGGCAATGCCTCACTCACAGAATTCAAACCTTTACATTCATTCTTTAGAATAAATTTTGGAAAGGAGAATTGCGAAGTTAAAGGGCAGGAATATTCCACAAAAGCCCGGATCTCCTGGTTGCGGCTCTGGTCTGGTTGCTCTGCCTGGACCATCTTCCCAGCCCCTCCCGTCCCAGCTAGAAAGCTCCTACTCATCCCTTAGGGCACGACTCCGGGGTCACTCTGAGCACCCCTGGCCCGCCTTCTTCACCCCCTGGCTGGGGCTGCCCTCTGTCCTCACTGCACCCTGAGAGCAGGAAGCTCTTCCAGTTGGCTTTGCCTCCCCGGGGGGCCATTCAGGCGGGACCCATGGGTGCCCCACTCCTGGGTGCGAGTGAGGGGAGCACGGCCACCGGGCCAGGGGCCCTGCACCCACCGCCTGTGTCTTCGTGAACTCCTGTCCTGACCAAAAATGTCCTCGTCAAGTGTTTATGTGAATGTGAAATACAATATTCATTCACATTAACGTGTATTTATCACAGTGTGTTGTTATGTGAGAATATGAAAGTCATCTGTAACCACATAGCCAGTCAAATGTGAACTCCTCTTGAACACTCGGATGTCTGTCCTTCTGGAAGTTTCTTTTCTCTGTACGTTCTGCTTACACACAGAGAGTCATGTGACCCTCACTGTGACTTCGGTTTTTAGTGAAAGGGTCGGGAACAGTCCTCCACGGCATGGCCACACCTGTTGAGCTGCGCTGTCTTTTCTCTGGCAAGGGACTCATAGCGTTTGCGATTTTGCTGTGGTGTAGTCACTTAATTGTCTCCGCTGCTGAATGTTTAGGTAGTTTGGTTGTATCCCTTTTCTGGTGTTTATCATTACTATTGAAATCAGTCGCTTTGTTCACTCGTCTAAACATTATTTTTTAATTCTTAGAAGTGGAACTTCTCAATGCATATGCCCAATGAAATCTCTTTCATATGTATTGCCACGTTATCTCACACTATTACAAGTGTCCCTGTGTGTGCCTTTATCCACCAATCGAGGGGCTCAGTGAGGGAGGGACCTTCATCTTATTCATCGTTACACAGCCAATGCCTAGCTCAGTGCTCCGCAAGCGCTGGATGCTTAGTGGTTGTTGAATGAACAAGGAATTGGGTTATTCAAACAAACAGGCCTTCATCACACGGGCCAAATCTTACCAATGTGGTCACAGAAGTCTACAGTGATAATCCCCTGGCCTCTTCTGAATATTTGTAGCCTGACCGGTAATAATATTTTATATGTCCATTTCTCAGTAGAAATGGTTTCCTATACCACACACAAAGCCCCCCCCCCCCCAAATTATACACTGAGTTTCCCTTAAAGCATGGAGAATGGTTAGATATAAAACTACGTAGCACCAGGGGATTTATAGGCTTGAAACAAGAGCCAAGGGGAGTGTGCATCTGATATTTCAGAAATCTGTGTTCTTTAGAAACAGGGTGGAACTTCTCGCAGTTGAGACGTCTTTCGGGAGAGCCAAGCCGGGTCCCTGCCCTTGCCGTGTTCCTCACTTACTCTCTTCGGCTAAGTGTGCGATGGGGTTGGGCCCAGGGAATGCCAAAGTCAACAGAGGAAAGTGCAGGACTTATCTCAGCAAACAGAGTTTGAACCTGGAGCCAGGGTAGGGAATTTCCCTCTACTCAATTCTTATTCCTGGTGAACACTGTGGTTTCCTTCCCAGACTTAAATTCGCAATTCTTCCTTTTTAGGACTCATGCTTTTCAGACGTAGCAATAACCCAAACTCGCCCCAGGGCCATTGCTACCGGTTTTACGGTGATGCTGAAGCCCAGGAGTTCAGAAACTTGCCTAAGATTAGTAACTAAATGGGGAATTGGCGGGGGAGAAGATCATTTCAAGCTAGTAAAGCACAGAGAACACCAGCAGGAAAATCTGAAAAAGAAAAGCAGGAAAGGGCCTGGTTGGTGTGGCTCAGTGGATGGAGCACAGGCTTGTGAAGCAAAGGGTCACTGGTTTGATTCCCAGTCAGGGCACATGCTTGCATTGAGGACCAGGTCCCCAGTGGGGGACACATGAGAGGCAACCACACATTGATGTTTCTCTCCTGCTCTTTCTCCTTCCTGTCCCCTCTCTCTAAAAATAAATAAATAAAATATGAAAAAAAGAAAAGCAGGAAAGGATCTTTTTATGTAAAACACACTGTGTGTCTACTGTTGACACCAGACACAGATGCACACATGCACAAGCTGTGACGTTTGTGTGAGCTGAACACACAGGAAAGTTAGCATTTCACATCAGGGAAAGCGGTGAGTATCCACGAATGGCTTAGAAATGCCTGGTGAGCCATGTGGGCAAAATAAGCAGAAGTCTTAAATCCCACATGTATTAAATATTTAATATAAAGAATTAAAATATAAAATTATCCAGAAGAAATATGGAAGCTTTTTTTTTTTTTTAATATTTTATTATTTATTTGGGGGAAGTGGGGGAGGAGAGGGGAGAAAACTCTCCTTTGGAAATATGGAAGCTTTTGTAAGTTTTAAAGCAGGATGGAGTTTCTAACAGAAGCCATAAAGAAAAGAATGAAAAATCTGTTCATATGGAAAAAGTGAAACTTCATGGAAATACATGGGAAAAAATCTCACTGAAATGCAAATAGCAAACAGCCGTGTGTGTATGTGTGTGTGCATGTGTGTGGTGAGGGTGGGGGCACATTTGTAAGACCATGAAGGGCTGCTATACAAAGAGGTAATACCAGTAAGGAAGTGTTCAATGACTCATCAGAAAAAAGGTGCTATGGATATAAATGGAACTAAAAAGGCTTATAGATATTCCTCAATGCTCAACTGTATTGAAGTTAGCAAAACAAAGTGAGATGTGTTCTCACCTATCAGACCGTCAAAGGTCAAACTGTTTCACGTTACATAGCGGTGTTAGTGACTACTTACTCACATGTGGTTAGTAGGAACGCAAATTGGTGCTGCGTCCCAGAGGGTAAATGTGGAAATACCTGTCAATTCAACAGGAATACGTCCTTTGACTTCAGAGTCGCACTATTGGAATTTACACCACAGACGCGGAGACATGTGTGCAGAGATGTAAGTTTGAGACCTCTTTGTATAGCAGTCCTTCATGGTCTTACAAATGTGCCCCCACCCTCACCACACACATGCACACACACATACACACACGGCTGTTTGCTATTTGCATTTCAGTGAGATTTTTTCCCATGTATTTCCATGAAGTTTCACTTTTTCCATATGAACAGATTTTTCATTCTTTTCTTTATAGCTTCTGTTAGAAAGTCCATCCTGCTCTAAAACTTACAAAAGCTTCCATATTTCTTCTGGATAATTTTATATTTTAATTCTTTATATTAAATATTTAATACATGTGGGATTTAAGACTTCTGCTTATTTTGCCCACATGGCTCACCAGGCATTTCTAAGCCATTCGTGGATACTCACCGCTTTCCCTGATGTGAAATGCTAACTTTCCTGTGTGTTCAGCTCACACGAACATCACAGCTTCTGCATGTGTGCATCTGTGTCTGGTGTCAACAGTAGCATTGTTTCCAATAGAAGATTGTTAAAAACAACCCACATATCCATCAACAGAGTGTCAAAGAAGTAACCTGTGGCGTACCTGCACAATGGACTATAATTTAACAGTAAAAAGGGGTAGCAGTGTGTTGTCTGCGAGGGAAAAGACAAAATGGGGTGCAAAGCAGTGGAGACACACACAGACCTGCACACAGTCCCTCCCTCTGGTTCCCTCCGCACACCTGGCGCCCAGCCTTGCCAGCCATTTACCTGCGGGGAGTAAAGGATGAAACCACAGCACTGAAGGAGACTTTGTCTGGCTCTTCTAAAAGCAACCTCAGCTGGAAAATGTTCCATCTTCTTTCTAAATCATACAGACTTCTAAAATATCTCACACACTCCCTCACTGTCCGTGGCTGTTTAACCATATACCTAGATCTCCATAGATCTGTAGCCATAATGTATGTCTACACTCAGACAGATGTATGAAAGTGCTTGTTATGCACAGACGATTTCTGGAATGTTGAAGCACAAATTTTTACTGGGTTTGCCTCTGACAAGGGGGAAGGTCTGGGGTGGTGGAAAAATCTTTTCATTGTTTATACCTTTAATGGTTGGAATTTTTACTAATGACATTTGTTTCCTATTGCTGGATTACAAATTAGCAAAACTTAATGACTTAAAACAACATCTTTTTATTAGCTCACAGTTTCTATGGGTCAGGAGTCCAGTGTGGCTTACCTGTCCTGCTCAGGATCTCAGGAGGCTGTAGAGTCAGCCGGGGCTGTGGGGCCACCTGAGGCCGGGGCTGGGCAAGCTCACCTGGTGGCTGACCCTCATTTCCTCACTGCTGAACTCAGGGCGGCTTGCTCTCCAAGACTGGCAAGAGGGCCCGCTCCTGATCCTCCTTCAGAGGGCTCGCCTGTTTTGGTCGGGTCCACCCAGGATAATCTCCCTTTTATCGAAGTCAAGTTCAGGGACTTCATTCCATCTGCAAAATCCTTTTACCTTTGCTATATTCTATCAGCTATTAGGGAGTCCTGTGGCCCCCCTGCAGTCACGGCGAGGCCCTCCCACAGCGGCCGGAGACCAGGAAGTGAAGTCAGCGGGGCCTCCTTAGAGCTCCTGTCCACCACGCCGGTATCACCAACTGTGAAGCCACTGTGACCACTGCAGAAATATCTGATATGTTAGAGAACTTGCTCTGTAGCAGGCACTGCTTCAAACACTTTGCGCGTATTGTCACTAAATTGGCAGAACAGCCCTAAGAAGTAGAAAATCTTATTACCTCCATTTCACAGGTAAGAAAACAGGGGCATGAGTTCATGCAATTTGCTCAAGGTCATGAAACTTACAAGGGTTGGGGCTCGCACAACCGGAACCCAGGCAGTCCACGTCCACAGTTCTGTGTTCCGCACCATACTAGGTGTACATTTCGCAGAAAAACAGCAGTAAAAAAACATGTTTTAAGTGTTCCAATGACTGTAACAAACAGGCCAATGCCTGTGGCCTCAACAACCACAGCATTTTATTTCACTCACGAGTCCATGCCTTACGCCCGGCTTCACCTGGGTGACTGGCAGCTGCAATCACCTGGAGGGGCTCACTCCCTTGTCCTGCCACTGATGCTGGTTGCCAGCTCTACCTCGGTGGCCTATCCATGCGACTAGCTTGCTTTCCTCCTCACAGCATGGTGGCCGTCGAGTATCTCGCGAGTGTGAGAGCGAGCTGGGTGGACGCCGTACTGCCTTTTATAACCTGTCTTGGAAACTTATGCAGGTTCATGTCTACCACATTTAATTAGTGGGGATAGCCACAAGGTCCTGCCCAGGTTGTAAGGAAAGTCCTACCCAGGGAAACAGGCTTCACCTGTCCAAGGAGCGTGAGGACCTGAAGTACTGCTGTCCATCTGCCTCAGAAAGTTTGACCAATTTTCTCTTCTATGTCACAGCTAGCTGTCTCCAGACCACCCCAATAATTTAGCTATTGTTTTTTTAAAAGCACCCCAGAGAGGCCCCATGATCTCACATAATAAAACATCAAAGTCATATCCATCTTCCTCTCCTCCTACATGTCTTTCCTTAGGCTAAAGAACAAATGAATGGTGAGCTCCCATCAGTTCTTCACTGCTAGCCTTGAACCTGGAAAATTATGTTTTCTTTCTTTTATTTTTATCTTTATTATATTTATTTCTATTACTATTTAGTCCCCTTATATCACCCCCACCCCAGGAATCACCACACTGTTGTCCATGTCCATGAGTCCTTTTTCCTTTTTGCTCAACCCCCCCCCCCCCCCTAATTCCCCCCAACCCCTAGCTGTCATCTGTTCTCCATCTATGAGTCTGTCTCTCTTTTGCTTGTTAGTTCGGTTTGTTCATTAGATTCCATATATGAGTGAAATCACATGGTATTTGTCTTTCTCTGACTGGCTTATTTCACTTAATATAATGTTCTCCAGGTCCATCCATGCTGTTGAAAAGAGTAAAATTTTCCTGTCTTTTATGGCCAAGTAGTATTCCGCTGTGTAAATGCCCCATAGTAGTTTTATCCACTCATCTACTGATGGACACTTGGGCTGCTTCCATATCTTGGTGACTGTAAATAATGCTGCAGTGAACATAGGGGTGCTTGTGTTCTTTCAAATTAGTGTTTTGGGTTCCTTCAGTGTTTTCCTTCTTTTAGCTGCTACTTCAGGGAAGAAACCTGATATAAGATGGTCTGGGATGTGTCAGCTCTTATCTTCTAAGAAAACAGATGTAACCATTCACTCACTCCATTCATTTATTCATTCAGTGAAAATGTGTCGAGTCCCCACCTTGCACTGCGGAAAGAGTGAGAGATGGGGCCAATGTCTCTGCCCTTGAGGAACCTGGGCTGCTGCAGGGAGGGAGGAGGAGAACCAACAGTTTCAGTGCTAGTTCTGGTGGTAGGTCCCAGGCTTTTGTGCTCCTCCGGGGAGATCTGACAGCCACCTGCAGGTCCCCCGCTGGGCCCCTTCTCGTCTGGGACTGATGCTTCCTAGCACCAAAATCCTCAACAAGAAGGCTTATGGCACATGACGATCAGTAATTTGAGTCCCAAACTCTGCCGAGATACCACAGGTTTCTGCAACCAGCTCTTAGGGTGCTGTGGAATATTCCTAATTATGGGGGTGGGGGGAACTCAGGGGCATCTGTGGGGCGCCACACACCTGCTAGTACTCAGATCTAACAAAAGAACAGGAACTGTTTTGTATTTCTTTTGGTCTAGTGGTACAGTAAAAATCACTGCGATGTGAAGAACTGTCAGCCAAGAAAGTGTGAGAGCTCCCACAGACCCTCATCTATCCATTTTCCTAATACTTCCTTATGTTTGTTTGTTTTTCCCCAAAGTGAACACACACAGTGTGAGCCAATCTTTCTCTGGGGCAAGGTGTCATCTCCTGGGCCTTGTGCAGGGGACTCTCCAGCAGGGGGTGGGGGCATCAGTTCCCGGCTCTCCCTCCCTGCTCTGGGTTCCGTGCGCCCTCAGCCAGGCACTGGCCCCTGCCTTGGGAGATCATCCTCGGTCCTCACTGGTGCCTCCTGCTGACCCAAAGATTCTGCACCCCCGGCCTCTCTGCCTCTGCCCAGTTACGGCTGCTCAGCCAAAGGTGGAGACATTGTGAAGGGCTGTGGTGGGTTCAGCACCACAGATGAATTTCCCTTTGAATCCCTGGTGAGTCCTTTCCCTTCACCAACATGTCTTTGCCCTGGTTTCTTGTCGACTAATGTCTGGGGCTCCCTTCCTGAGAGAGCACTGAGCCTTTTACATAAACAAATAATAAATGATAATTGCACAGATGTGTTCGAATTGGAAGGCCTCTCCCCCAGCGGCTGAATAAGGGTCGCACAGGATGAGCCTTTGGGCCTTGCCCCACATCACGCTGTGATGACAGGACTGGAGGACAGAAGGACACAGAGGACTGCAGGGCGCTGGAGCCGTAGCTCTGCCATGAGAGGACTGAGAGGCGGGAGATGGTGTACGCACAGCACACACCTGAGTCTGGAGGGAGCCAGAGCTGCTCAGACGTGTGCGTGGGGAAGGGAAAGGCTTCCAGAGAGGGAGCGGGATGTGCACAGAGGCGGGCCCCGCGCATTCGTCCCAGGCTCTGTGATGGTCCAGGGCTCCGTGCAGGGAGGCTGGACGTCATCCGCAAAGGCCACCCTCCAGGGCAGAGGGACCACGTTCCTGATCTGGTGAAGGGAGGGGTGATTTTCCTTCGATAGCCTTCCTAGTGTTTTACTCTCAGATTGTAAGCAGCCCCAGTTTGGAGGTAACTGGCACTGAATCCAAGGCATCTTAGTGCTGCTACCCCTCTGTCCTCCGACAGTTCTCGATGGGAAGGACACAGGCCTGTGAGACACCAAGTGAAATGCCCGGGGCTCTAGGATTCAGCTCCGTTACAGCTTCCAGAAAGGAAGGCTGACCGGACCCAGCAGGCCGCAGGCTTCAACCCTTCGGGGTTCGTTCCCACAGCGCCCTCAGGTTACCGGGCCAGCTCCTGCAGCGGTGGGCGGTTTTCCCGTCCTTGGTCACGTCAGCCTGCTGCCTCCAAGCCCCTCTCCCACCCAAACACACGCTCCAGCAATGCGCATCACCCGCAGCCCCACTCCGGGCTTCCTGAAGGCCGAGCCCCTGCCTCCCCTCTGAGGATCTTCCACCCCTCCCTTGAACAACCCCCCCCCTTTGCTGGAGCCCTCCTGCTTTGCTCTTAGTGTTCAGTAACCTGCTCTTTCTTCCCCAGGGGCCCCAGAGGCCCCGTGTTTGCTGCTACAATAGCACTTACCACGCTGTCCCAAACTGTCCTGTCTCTGTATGGCCAACCCCCCCACCATGGAACCCGGCGTTCTTCTGGGAGGCCGTGTCTCTTTCACCATTAGAACGTTGGTCTTTAACACACAGACTGTGGCCAAGGAACACATTAAACATTTGTTCAGTAGCTGCTGAACCAATGTTATGTGAGGGCAAGCATTGTATTCATTTTTACCCACAGGAGCTAGGAACGGTTACCTGGCCGAGGCTTATATGGAACTGAAATCTTAATTTTTAAATGGAGAATAGAGAAAGGGTTTGCATAAAGATTCAATAATTCTACACGGAGAAAGCAGAAGAGTGACAGAACCGTAAGCATTAATGGTAAGGGGAAGAGAAGGACATTATTATCCCAAGAGTAAATTGAACTCTGGCAAGACAAGTTCAAGGGCCTTTCCCCAAAATTCGAGGAACCCACTGCTGCTGGGACCAGTCTGGGCATTACAGACAGCGTGGGAGGGGGTCTTGGAAAGCACCTGGCCTATCCTTCGTCAGCTCGAAGAGGATGAGTTACTGGTCCAAAGGCAGCCAGGCTAGATTGAAGCCGGGCTAGATTCTGGTCCAGGGCACAGGATTCGGGATAGCAGTCGTGGGAAGGTGGGGTGGGTGGCTTGGCAGCTCATATTAAACAAACAAAACCATGACCAACAAAACAACAATTAAAAATAAGGGTAAACAGAATATTGGCCCCAAAGATCCCCCCCATCCTAATCCCTGGAACCTGTCAATAGGCTACCTTATGTAGCCCCAGAAGCTTTGTAATGTGACTAAGAACCCTGAGATGAAGAGCTTAGCCTGGGTGATCCAGGTGAGCCCCAAGTAATCACATGCGCCCCTAACTCAGAGAACCTTCCCAGCTGGGGTTGAGGTGGACGTGACTATGGCAGGAGGGCCAGGGAGATGCCAGGTGAGAAGGAAACCGAGCTGGCCTTTGCCAGCTTCGATTGAATTGGGAGGAGGCGGCCATGAGCCCAAGTGCAGGAGGCGTGCAGAAGCTGAAAGAGGGGAGACGATTCTCCCCTGCGACTCTGGAGGAGCCAGCCCCGCTGATGCCTGATTTTAGCCCAGGCAGACCGGTGCTGGATTTCAAACATAAGAACTGTCAGATAATGTTTGTCTTGTCTTGAAGCACTGAGTTTATGGTAATTTGTTACTGTATTTGTTACAATACAGTACACACACACACACACACACACACACACACTCCTCTAAGTGGGCCACACAGCTTCCCCTCTCTTGTATGCTTTCTTCTCACTCTTTTGTAGTAGTTTTACCCTTTCAAAGATCCCTGGAAGTCATTTCCATCCCATTTCTCTTGAATTGATATGTCGAGGTGGGGGCATGTGGCTCGCACAGTGATTTGCTTTGAGTTTCATACCCTGGGACTGGCCTCGGGCGCCTGCCCCTCTCTGGGAAGCCGGATTGGCCAGGGGCAGCCTGGTGCCTGTCTGTTCAGGATGCGGAGGAACATCAGCTTCTCTGCTGGCCAAGAAACCAGGCCTAACACTGGGACTATTGTTCCAGGCAAACACCCTGGAGGTCTGTAAGAAGGAAGTGTATTTATATGTGGATCTCCAAGATGGGGCCACACAGCTTACAATGTGGTCCTAATAACTGGCCTCTTATTGATGCCTGAAAAAGCTCCAGCCACTCCCCGTGACTGTGAAATAGCTGAGGGTAGTGAGGTATGACCACTGACATTTTGAGGAGGTACACTGCCTGCCCTCGGGTATGGAATGCTAGTCCACATTTTATGCTCTATTTAGCACCACCCAAATATTTAGGGAAAATTTTCTCCCTGCCTTCCCCTTTGTGTGATTGGATGGTATTGCTGACCTGGGCACCTGGCCAGTGCTCTTAATTAAGCAATTAAGTCAAATCCGTATTGAATGTGTAAAGGTGTGTGAATTCAGGTGGGTGCTTTAATAACACACAGATATGTAAGGAAGATGAAAGCACGTGTCCAGGTAATTATGGAGCTGATGGGACTGGACGGCTGCCCAGACCTCAAAGTGACATCAGTCAGTGCTGCTGGGTATGTAAACCCAACTGAAACGGGGCACAGCCAAGAGGGGGCCCCAGAAAAGAATTTGGGATGGGGGCCAGAGCTCAGGGTGTCCGGGAAATATTAAGATGTGTTCCCCCTCCCCCAACAGGTATCAGTTGGGGGATGGGACAAATGGAGCAGGGCCATTGAGAGCTGTTTTGCATAGCAACAGTTTCATAGCTAACCTCTGGAATGGTCATTTAACATATCTATAACCTTTAACTGGTTTCATAGATATGTTAAATAGCTGTGGCCATGCTTTGAGCCAGGGAGAAGGGAGTGACTTCCACCCAGGATGTAACTGGGGGCTGGTCCCCTGAGTGAGTGCCTGTGTGAGTGCTTGGAGTTGACTGGCTCCATGCCATGGGGCCACACCTGCCCAGACTCACTATGGCAGCCCAGTAAAGCTGGGAGGATACGGGAGTCCTGGCAGGTGTAACTGATTGTGGGAGGAGTCGGAAATGGGGCTGCAAAGGACTGGCGCAGGGATTTAAATGCAGACGCGGTAGCCATTGAGGAGACAGCCATGCAGTTTTGCCAGAGTGGGGACCCTTGCAGCTTTGGTAGAAGAGGACCACATGGCTTTGGGATGCCCCCTTTGGCTCCCTGGCCTGGGAAGCAGGAGAGACTTTGCCTGGAAGAAGGGTGAAAGAACTCTCTGCCAGTGGACCATGAGAGGGTGCCACATGGCTTTGGAGTAATTAGAGATCCTGCCTGGACAGTGACACAGCTGACAGTGCCAGTGACCTGGAAACATGGACGTGTGCTTCTTTTCCTGAGATACGGTACCTGGAATTAGGGCAGGGGGAGAAGGAAGTGCTGTGGGCATCGGTAGTTATCCTAAAGGACTTTGATATTTTTTATGGGGACATTGGGTCACTACTTTAAGTCTGTATAGCTTTGAATAAATCTTTCCTTTCCTTTTCACAAATCTCTGGCATTGAGAGATGTCTTTCCTCCGGTGGCGGACAGATGAGCCCAGTAGGTATTAGTATACCGTCCTTGGGAGGGGCCCTTGTTTTCTGTAACAGTTTTTGGCATCCCTTGGTGGGCCACATATTGTCCCCCCCGGACCTCTGTTTGGTAACACAACGACTCCTGGCAAGGGCAAGCAACACTGTAAAATGCTTCAGAAACTCATTAATTATTATCATGATTCCCGGTAAGTGAGCAAATGCCAAGGGGACATGTGTGGTAATGCTGTGGATTTGTGCAAATGCAATGATTCCTCATAGGAGTTTCTCAGATCAGAATGGAAGCCTCTGGGCCTCCTGGCTGGGAGTGGCTCTAACAGAGGTCTTGGAACATCCCTGGGTCGGGGGACACACAGTTAAGTGCGTCAGAGCCATGTGGGTCTACCCGAGGTGGTGAGTCCACGGGGACACAGAAGCATGTGGACGGCTTGCTCCCCCACTGGGACAACCACGCCGGCACCCGCGGCACGGGCTTCCGAGGACCCTGGGTGTCGGGGCTCACGTCAGAGCAGACCCACTCTGCAGCCTGAGAACTGCGCTTATGATAGAAAAGTGGAAACACCGATTTCACAAAAATGAAACCATACTGTTCCACTACTGGTTTTTAAATGTTTCATACAGATGGTTTTGCATATCATTACATGGGTCTGCTTCATCTGTTAGTATTCTACTGTTCAATAACAGGGTGTAATTCTCTAGTTAAAGGCTTTTAAGTGGTACTTTGTGTTTTCATTTTCAGCAACCAACAAAATTCTTTCTCCTTTGTACACATACCTGTTTAGTTCTTCAGAATAAATTCCTAGCATTGGAATTTGGAATTCCTCGGTAAAATGACTTAGACTTTAAAATCATATTACTAAATTCCCTCTGGCAAAAAAGTTCCATTCCACACCAACGATGCCCACTCGCTTTACACATCCTGCCAACACTGAGTCGTCTCGATCTTTCTAAAATGTGCCAAACTGAGAATCTGAACAATTCACTACTGTTTTATCTTACATGTTAATTAGATTCAGTGGTTTGGGTTTACATTTAAATAAAGACTTATTTCTATAACAGCAATTATGATACTTACAATAATTTGCAACAATTAGAAACAAGCATTTTTTGATAAAAGGGAGAGGTAAAAAGTACCCTAATAAACAAAATAATATCTATAAATTCATAACAAGACTAAATCAAAAGCCCCCTCTTACCACATCTATGGACTTCATTAGAACTAAGTTCAGTCTGTCTTTCATCCTGTGGAACAGGTGTTACTAACACAGTCACCACTGGCGAGAATTGGCGAGTGTCTTTTCTCAGGAGACCCCGAGACTACGGGCCTGCACCCACGTGGAATGATTTATAAGCTATTCTGCACCGAGGCAAAAAGGTCATCAGATTTCCCTGAGGTCCTGGGATAGTGCAGTTTTGTGCTGGGGGAGTCACGTAATGAGATGAGCGGATTCGTTATTTGGCAAAGAAATCCCTTACGGGCTAGAGCTTTGCGACTTGAGTCCAGAGGAGACACCGCAGGAAACCAAGCGGAAACTCGCCCGCACGTGTGATGGCTGGGTTACTGTTTGTCAGGACATCCCGGCTTACGTAGCCTGACAGACGCCCCTTCGCTGGGAGCCCAGGCACAGTCCCATGATTCTTCTGTCCGCACGGCCCGGGTGTGTCCTGGCCTCCGGAAGAGGGCGCAGAGCACGCACAGTGACGCACGGGGAAGTGAGAACACCCTCCTTCAATCCAGTGTTTCCGGGAGGCGTTGGGATTGTGGCTCGTAAGAATTTGGTTCGGGGTACCTGCTGATCCCCAGCTTTCTGAAAACAGTCACAGGGAGGAAAATCATAATGTGAGATTCTCTCTCACCCTGTTTTTGTGTCCCGAGATGTTGGGGCTGTCACCACTGAGGATATTCTCAGGTTCCCTCCAGCCGGGGCACAGCTGGGAGGGCTTGAGTCAGGTGGCTAACCAGCTGGCTGGGAGCCGGGGACACGAAGTGACAAGCAGCGTTCTCTCTGCCTTGGCCATCAGGGGAGTGTGGACTGACTCACCAGGGGTCCCAGTCTGTAAGAGGTCTGTCCTCTTCTCCTGCGTGGCCCTGTGGGTGCTGGGGAGATCTCCACCCCAGCATCGCCTTTCCAGAAACAGATTAGGGGGTCTGCCACATTTCCACGGGAGATCAGTTTCACGGCCTCCTGTGATAATGGCTCTGGAAGCGGAAGGCTGTATCTTTTGCAGCTAATTTGGTGATGCCTCTTCTGTCCCAGGTGAAGCCAGAAAAGGCTTATTGGTTGTAAGCCGTAGAAAGGCAGAGAGTGGGCTCACTGACGAGCGGGGAGGGAGGGGAACGAAGTGAAGGGAGCAGGGTGGGTGCAGAGCCCTGGTTCCTGGGTGTGGTCCCCGGGCCGCAGCACAGGCATCCACTGGGAACCTGCTGGAAACCCGAATTCTCGGTGTCTACGCCAAAACTCTGGTCCCGAGCCATCCCTGCTTCAACCTGACTTACAGGCGACACTGACGTCTGCTAGTTGCTCTGGGAGGGAAAAAGAAACCAGTCGGAGGTCTCGGGGCTGAGCAGCGGCACCTGCAAGGGAGGTACGAGACCTGCCACACGGTGCAGGGCTGGTGGCGTGTGATGGTGACGAGAGTCAGGGCTCAGCTGAAGAGGGAAATACTGAAGCCCGGAGTTCCTGCGGCCCCCTGATGCCTGAGGGTGACCTCGGACGACAAAAGGGACCCAAGTGCTCACGTGGTCCAAGGTGGGAGTGGTCCTAGAGGGTGTGTGTGAGGGTGAGGAGGGTTTGGGGGAGTAACAGCAGGAGATACCAAATGAAGAAAACTGAGAACTCGGATGGATAAAAGGTTTGGCTGTGACAGGGTGAGCAAAGACCAGAACAGCCCCTATTCCTGTCCCCTTCGGATGGGACAAAGGACAAAACTAAGTAAGTGTCCCGCCAGTGAAAAGAGCCCGGGGGGGATCTGCCTGATGGGGTGCAGGTGGGAGGCTGGTAAATGGGAATTTTTAACCCATAGGCGTGGGTTTAACTAAGGAAAACGAGGCTCGGGATGCTGAGTTCAGGGTGAAGGCCTCTGGGCAGACAGCGGACCCGGTGTGGCTCAGGAAGGTGGCAGTGTGGGCAGGCGGGACAGGTAAGAGGACGGAGGACGTCCAGGGGACAGACGTGGCACACGTGCAGACGAGACACAGCCCAGCCGTCAGGCTAAGGTCGTGACAAAAACTCTTTCACTAAGAAAAGGAACAGAACCAGGGCACAGGAGGTTAGCTGCCGTGTTTCTAGAGGTGACAGCTTTCAGAGACCACTGCAGGGACGGGAAACACTTCTGATGGCAGTGGTAAGAGCAAGGATGAGCCCACACTTAATTGTTTAGGCAGAGCATCACGGGCAAAGTGAACCCCCATTCTAATAAAGAAAGTTAGAACAACACCCAAATTTTCATTGTGACATTCTTAAGGAAGGCCCTATGTTTTAAAGATAGTCCTTTGTTTAATACGGAGAAAGAGAAAAGTAGAGTTTTATAATTTAGTCAGGAAAAGTTATACAAGATACAGACTTTATTTCCATGGATTTCTGAAGTCATACGCTTTGTAAAAACCTCTACCTTCATTTACCCCCCACAATATTTACCATTAAACCAAACAAATGGATACAATAACTGCTCTCATAAGATAATGACAGATTGTAAGACCCAGTAAGTTGTAAAATATAATAGATGACAACCAACTGGTTAACAACAACAACAACAAAAACTAAACCGAAGGCCTGGAGCCTTGGTAACAATTTACAGAACCACTCAACCTAATGACAAAGGTCTGCTTCAGATCAGTAAGGCCTCGCCGCACCGATTCTCAGAGAGGAAGGCACAGAATCACTAGCGTCGAAAGTCACCAGTGAATGCGTGTGGGGTGTGTGCGCGAAAGTCGGTGCCTTTGCGGCGCGGACTTTTATGTCTAAGTAACATAAACTGCTCATGTAAAATTTACAGTATTAGATTCCCTTTGCTAATAAAGGCTAATCATTTTTGACAGAAGGTCAGCCTGAAAGAAAAAAAGGAAAAAATCAACTTTTCTAAGACTACTTTGAACAAAAACGCGTCATCCCTCAATATCAGGCAGACTTTTAAGAAAATGATATAACTGGTACAATACTTCCGAAGAGTGTGTAAACACATTGACAGCAACTAACACCATTCTGATGGCACATTCAGGAGCTCACATTCAAAATGACATCACTGGAAAGTCCTTTTCTGGGTGTGAATTCAAATTCTATGGTTATGAGCCACATATCAATGTTTTGTTCATGTTAATTTTTAATAAATGTTTTGTTAAATTTAGTTATGCTTTTCAAAACAGCTGAAACCGTAGCATGTGAGATCTTGGGGCAAAGACACCAAAAACAGCACTTCAAGAAGATGTTACTCTGGCCTAAAGTGACTGCTGAACAGTAACTTAGATCTAGTGTCAGTTACTGTCATGTACGAATATCATGACAGTTTCTCACAAGACCACTGAAGGTGATTCTGTCAGAAATCACAACGCACTAAAGCACCTGGCAAGTTAAAGTTCAGTCCAGACACACACACAGCAGAGGGAAGTGTGAGCACTGCCTAGTCATCTCATTCAGTTTCACTAACACGGCCGTTCCACTGCTTCCACGTCTCAGGAAAACGAGGATCCAAATATAATGCTAACTTTCCACAAATCAGTCCCCCTAAAATCTGAACTGGTTTTCATCAGGAAATAGACTCCCTTAAAACTATACGTCCAGAAAACTTAACCGGATGTCGATCTAGTAGAGCTGCTAGCAAAGCCAGATGGACAGAAGAAACGATGGAATAAACGGACCTCTAGCACTGCACTACATACAGACGGAGAAGCAGAATGATAAGTACACCACTTTAAAAATGTGTCCATGCCTGCCGAGCAAGAGGAGTCAGGAATTATCATAATTAACGCGAGGACCTAATATGTGTTCTAGAACTCCCTTTAACGTGGGCTGCCCTTCACTGTCCGTCTGAGCCGGGCTCCTCACAGGCTGCCACGTGGTCAGCTCAGACGTCGATGCGAATGCCGTGCTTTGAAGACATCACGTGTCTGGCCCCGGTGAAATACATTGCCAGGGAGCAGAGGTGCGGTAAGGACGAAGTGACTACCACGTACAGCCAGAATGGCAAGGGAGAAGTGTTCCCAAATGGGCATAGCCACAAGCCGTGGCGGATGCCATCGCGGACGTGGTGTGAGGTCCAGGACATGAACACCATCCAGGGCAGGAAGCACCAGGAGTCTTTGAGCTGGAAGAGGTGCATTGTGAACTTGAGGGTCAGAGCCACAGCGGGGATCACCGTGGAACAGTGCAGGAAAGGCCTTTGCGGGAGAGTCAGTGCGGCCTGCCGGGAAAAAGGTTCACACTTCATTCAAAACCCAGGATCAATAAAGAGGTCGGGTCGAAAAAAAAGTGAAGTGATTAAGCAAGATACTGGGTTTGCCAAAAAGTCTGTTAAGCTTCTTTTGTAAAATAAAAGACAGAGTTTTCAGATTCACCAATAACTTTACTCATTTGGATATTTGGAGCATATCAGCTATTTTCTGTAAGGTATAATGTTGACTGTTCTCAATTAATGAATGTCTTGGTTTGATCGCTATTGACTTCAACTAGTCTACCCGACTGTGGAGCATCGTCCAAGGAGAAATCTCCAGCACGAAACTTCACAAACCACTTCTGACACGTTCCATCAGTCACAGCACCTTCTCCATACACTGCACAAATCCTGTTTTGCATTTCAGTTGCATTTTTACCTTCCTTGAAATGATAAAGCATAATATGCCGAAAGTGTGTATTTCTTCCACCGACAACATTAAAATGGCTATGCAAAGAGTCACCAATTTTGATGTTTTTTTTTAAAGCACACATGATATGACAGCTGTCACAATACAATCTGACAAAACCGTTTCAAAGAAGTTAAAGACAGCTAAGTGCTACGAGCCCCATCTTACAGAAAGAACCAAACTCTTGGCCAACCCAATATGTATATATATCTAAAAGTAATACACAGGCACCAGTATGGTGACAGCCAGAAGAAAAGGGGGTGGGGGGAGGTGGGAGAGAGGAAAGGGGATAATTGGGGATGAAGAGACTTGACAGTGGGGAATGGGCGCACGAGGCAGCACGCAGATGACGCTTTGTTGAGCTGTACGTTTGAAACCTGTATGGTTTTACCCAAAGGCATCCCAATAAACTCTTTAAGAAATTACTTAATTTAAAAAAAAAGGATTAGTATCAGCACAATGCTATACTTTACCTGCACTATCTCATTTAATTCTTATAATAGTCCCATGAGCCCGAGATTATTTTACGAAGAGGAAGCTGAGACTTGGAAAGGTTAAGCAACTGCCCGGCGCTGGGCGGCTCGGTGGTAGAGCTGGAACTGATGCCGGGCCCCTGCCTGACCCCGTGGCCTACAGTCTTAACACCATGGCTTCCAAATGAATCAAAGAATCAGCAGGGCAAACAGCCCACATAGCTTTAAAAATTGCAATAAGAGAGATGGATTCTGGAGCTCATCCTGGTCTCTAATGTTTGTTTGTTGCTCACTATTTGTTAAGGAGCCTAGTGTCACTGCTCATTTGATCCTCATAACAACCCTCTGAGACAGTTAATGTTACAATCCGCATTCCACCCACGAGGAGGCTGGGACTTAGGGAAGAAAAGGAGTGGCTGACATTGTACACAACACCGCGACCCAAACTCAGACTTCTGACCCCAATCTTGCACGGTTCTACAGAGAGCAAAAAAGAGCCAAACTTGTCTTTAGTCAGGAGTTACCGATTCTACACTGGCCAAGTCTCTAAACCAGAAAGGCAGCCTCTGAGAGACACCTGGTGCAATGCTGACACAGGACGGGGAGAAGGGGCCACCGTTTCCCCTTCGTTCAACAAGTCTCTACGGAACACCACGAGGTGGGCCGGGCACTGTTCTAGGCCAGTGGGGACAGAAGTCCTTGCTCTGAATTGATATTTCTTTCCATGAAATGTTTACAGATCATAAACATGTGAAAGGTAGGCAAATCTGCTGACACCAGAAGGTATTATCTGACCTGCCACGCTACGCTAGGTTCATTTGCAAGGCCAGCAGTCACTGTATGGCTAAACCCGACGACGTAACAAAATCCCGCAACTTCTCCGCCAGGGACTGTGTCCCGACCAGCCCACTGAAATGCACAGCTGTGGTTCCCAGAGGGGCTCGAGAATGAATCCACTGAAGTCACTCCCCAGGCCTGGGATCATCTTAAAGCCATTCAGCTGTTAGGGATAAATCATGAAGAATATGCGGGCAAATGTAAGTGTGGTCCTGAAGAAGAACTCGGACACAGGGAGGGCAGGACAGCCCCGAGAACGACCCCGCTGCCTGTGCGCACCGTCGGGGGAGCATTGACACAAAGTGCTCAAAAGAGGCAGATGGATGATGGGCTTTCTCATCCATCTCATTTTAAAATAGAGCTCACCTTCTACAGCTCTAGCTAAAATGATGCTGCAAAGTTCCATATATTGGAGCTAACGACATTAAAGGAAAGAACCCCAAAAGTAAACAGACATGCTTCTTACCTTTAAAGACAGGGATCTAGCTAAGAAAAAGTGGTCTACATCAATAACAGAGGCTAAAAATCCAGCCAACATGATTTCTCTCAAGTCGGTCTTCTTCTTGACTCCGATGACGATTGCCCAGGACCACATGCCGATCACGCCGTGCACGGCATTGTCAGAGAGGGCGCGCAGCCAGGGATTCTGCTGGATTATGGAAAACTGCAGGAGCCTGTCAGCGATGAGGCAGAAGATCCCCAGCCCGAGGCTGGAAAGAAGAGACTCGGGGCTGCAAGACTGGAGTAGGGCCTGGGTCTTCTCAGCCTCGGATGCCATCACAGACGAAGTATCAGTGCACACGCAACGCCATCAGGACACGGGCAGCCGATTCTCGTTGCCATTCCCAGTCACGCTAGCATGGGAAGCAGAGAAAAATATTAAGACGAAGATTATGGGCTGCCATATAATACTATCAAAACATTATCAGCAGTACTTTCACCAACACAAAAACCAAGTTCTAAAAGTTCTTTAAACTGTCATCGGTAATCTTACTTTTCCTAGCTTTCTTGAGATATAATCAACTGGGTACCCTGTGTAAGCTAAGGTGGACAGTTTTATGACTTAACATACATACATACTTTGAAGTGATTACCAGAGTAAGGTTAGTTAACACATACACCACTTCACATTGTCGTCTTTTCTTGTGTGTTGAGAGCATTACAGATCTACTCTCTCAGTAACTTTCAGGTACAAAAAAACGGCATTTCTTACATGATACACATTATATGCTAAGTGACCCGAAGAGGACAGCTTTGTAGGCAAGACAGGCTGGATGGGAATGTGTGTCAGGGATGTTTGAGAGCGTGCTGGTTGTCGCCTATTTCTCTGAGGCCACGCCTCCCTCAGCACCGTTCACTACACGGCCATGGGCACCGTCCTGCACCCAGCAGTACTTTCCATACTCCCTCTGCTAACAGCAACCTCTTTCTTTGGGAAAACAGCACATCCCAACATCCAAACTCCAGAGCCGACCAATTAGGATCTTCCATCTCCCTTATTAGTAGTTGTGATTAGTTAATAATGTCTAATTAGTAATCATTTCCCAGTAGTGGTTGATTAGTAGTGATTAAATGAGTGATGGAGATGGCCCAGGCTGGACCAGACTCCTTTCCACAATTTTCCGGAGTGGAGCTGGTGAGGAACGTTCATTTCCTTCTTGCAGACTATGGGCTCAGTGACACAGGGCAGGCTGGGGAAAAAAATCATAAAGCCCTCGGGTCCAGCGCCCAGTTCTCAGAGCTGCCCTGCATTCCTGTGGCTCACCCTTCACAGCTACGAGCTACTCAGTACTTTCCCAATAAACCCCTTTCTCCTCCCTGGGGCCTCTAACGGAAGAACCTTAACTGATATGAAATGTCTGTTGCAGAGTGGTTAGCTGGCACAGAATACTGAAATCATTTATCTAGTTAAAGTTGTCCATATTGTGTGACACCCGAATTTTTGTTTTGTATTGTTTTAATTCTGAGACTAAAGAATAACTAAATGATTCATTGAGAATGACTGATCTTCCACTCTGTAATAACAACTACATACAGATCATTATATTTTGAACTTTATAGGGAAATGCAAAAGACCCAGAATAGGAACACTTTGAAAAGGACGAATTAAGTGGAAGCACTACACCATTTGATTTCAAGCCGTATTATAAAGCTACAGTGATCAGAACTGTGGTACTAGGCCCTGGCCGGGTGGCTTAGTTGGTTGGGCCTCACCCCGCAAAGTGATAGATTCCTGGTCATAGCATGTGCCCGGGGTTGGGACCTTGCTCCCTGGTCAGGGCGTGTTCGAGAAGCAACCAATAGATGTTTCTCTCACACTGATGTTTCTCTCCTTTCTTTCTCTTAGTTTATTATGTGTCAGTTACACTCCAAAAAAGACATACTTTATTGTCAATAACAACAGCAGACTTCCATGTAAAAGGAGCCACCTGAAAACAAGACAGAGGTTATGGAGATGAAAAGCCTGACTGCCCAGCTGAAGGCTTGGCAACAGCATTGCAAAGGGAAACTACTGCTTCAAAAACCACAAAGTGAATACAAACAGTTTCAATTTTTATTTTTCCCCTCCAAAGTCTGAGGGGGAAAAAAAGAGCAAAGACCTGAGCATTAAAGGAAAAAATAAATCTATACAACAGGAAATTCTTTATCGGTATTCAAGCCAGGAAAAAACAAAAAGGCTATCTGCAAAACAGTGTGACTGACATTAACACTGACACTAACACTGCAACGTCGTGGGGCACAGAGGTCTGAGGGCAAAGGGTCGCTGTGGGATTCTCCACACAGGCAAATGAAGAATTTTGAGAGTTCCGCCTTGGAAATTACACCTGTGTAGGATTCCTGGGGAAAAAGACTGAGGGGCAGGGCTTCTAAATCTCTCAATCTCTAGGGAGAGGGGAGAGGAATAGAGAACACTTGATCAATACAGTACGGCAGAACAGAAAAGGAAAAAAAGCAAAGAAAACCTTACCGCCACCTCAAAAGCAATTGGGACCAAACACAGCAAACACAAATACCACAGTGAATGTAAGTGTATTACATTTCTCTATTAAGAGACAGGCTGAGACAAAAGAAAAGATCCTTTTTAAGCCTCTAAGTTTTGGGGTAATTCATTATACAGCAAGAATTACGAAACAGTTTCTGGTTTTAGAAAGGTAGGATTATGGTCCCAGAAACACAATTCTGACATCTACTCCTCTCCAACTATTGGCGCAGATGTTCAGACTCTCAGTGCGAGACAGAGAGATTTAGGGAGTGTACTTTATCTTCCTTACTGTGTCTGACCAGGACACCTAAGGGACCCATTTGTATTCTCCCTTTGTTCATCCCTTTTCTAACTCCTGCTTCTCCCCCCACAAATAGAATGACTCAGGCACCTCCCAAATCGTAAAAGAGCCTTCTGTTTATTTCACATACTCACTTTTTGGGAGCAGGGTCCTTAAGAATGGTAATTATCATTTTCTTTTAAACCTGTCATGCATAAAATCTAATGTGCTCAGGTGTTTAATAAATATTTCATTATACTAATAAAAGGGATGAGCAGTGCAACAACCCTCAGCCTTGGAACGAAAGCTGTGACTGTTCTGCCCTCAGAGCCAGTCTCCCACATCATACATTTCTCTTACTCACAGGAACCAGTTTCTGCCATTGCCAAACTCTGCCACACCTCGTCCTCATTACAGTAAAATGCCATCAACTATGGGGCCTTCAAAGTGTACACGGCAGTCATCTCCTTTTCCTTAACTCCACAAACACATAATTAACCAGTATCTTAAATGATACACTGTTATGTATTGTCTGCCAATAATCTCTTAGACATATTTCTGCCAAAACAAATCAGGGATAACAAATTCCCAATGTAAACATAATTTCCTACTTCACCCCCTTCCTCTCCCCTAATCACAAACATTTACAAAAACTGGAGGTTAAACGCACAATATAAAATCAGAAAACTGCCTTTATTATGCTTTACAAATAAGTCCTCTTCACTGAACTGTAGTTGCTGAGAAGCTTGTATTCCTTTAACACTACAATACCCAAAGCAGATGCCGAATCTAATACAGCTAGTTGGCAAAGAAACACAAATCTTGCTCACTTTCACGGTAACTTTTTATAGCCTGAGTATAAAATGTTTAGCTCCTCTTACCATTACAAATAAAACATACAATGCTGCATTTCAACTTGATGTTTCAAGTCTCAGTAAAGTCTCAAAGTCATTCTTTCGTCAGGTTTTTGTGATGCCATAACTTTTAAGACAATTAAGAAAACAGGGCAGGAAACCACGGCGTCTGCAGGGAAAACACTCAGTCACATTCGTGGCATCCATGTCTCCCAGGATGGGGGCGCCCAAGGGCTCTGCAGCCAGGTCACGAGAGCGGGCAGCTCTATCAGATCCCAGGTATCCCCCGGCCCCATCCCCCGGCTCCCCAGCCTGGGTCAGAGAAACGCCAGTGGCACGGAACCGAAGTGAAGACAGGAGAAGCAGAGGGCACGCCCTCCGCTGTGGGGCTCTGTGCAAGTCCCTGCGGCCCCCGAGGGGCCAAGCACACCCAGCTTGCTCTCGGGTCCGAAGTGCCTGCCGCACCTGCACGCCTTCCCCATCTGGAACCTGGACCTTCCAGAGTTCAGGCTCAGCTGGCCCCTGCTGAGGATGGCCCCACATTGAGGGCGCAGTTTCACAGCACCCATCATGTCCCCTCTCCCACCCGCCCACCACCGCAGCTTGTCGCACCCACCCTCGGCTCTGACAGCGGAGGCCCCGGGGGCCAGCCGAGGCCCCGCCCCTCCAATCTGTCAGTACCATAGAGATGCCGGCGCCGGCCAGAGCGGCTCCAGTCCCTCCACGCCGCCCGGGAGGACCACGGGATAGACGCCGCTAGGAGCCGACACCAACCTGTATTCGAATGTTCTTTGGTGCGGGGACTGGATGCCTCGGGTTCTTCCCTATCATGTCCCCTCAGAAGACCTTTGGGACGACAGGGTGGGACTGAAAAATGCTATGTTGGCCCCGTCTGTCAAACCTGCATTTGTTCTTGGATGGCGCCCTGCAGACCCAAGTGCAACCCGGGAAGCCAGGGCGCGGAGTGAACCTCGCCGAACGGGGTGAGGGGCCCTCCACGCGCCCCAAAGGGGTGGAAGTAGTCCCGACGCCCCCTGCGCCGGTGCCGGGCGCAGACGCCCTCCGCAGCGCTGCACCGCCCCCTTGGGGCTGTCTGCGTAATCGACAAGCCTTGGTTGATAGTGAATGCCTCCCAAGATAAAACGAACTTTAAATTTTTTCTCATAAATGTGAAATAAAAGTAGTTCAAAATTTCAAAATAGCTCTTTATTAATAAAGTACTTTATAAGTGTATATTTTAAGTTTACAGGTTTCTAAGTTTACAGGTTACAAAGTTTAATATCACTTCTCATGTAATTATTGTACAGAAGTCATATATACAATTCCTTGGCTTTCCAGTAATTTTATACTAGTCACTTGAAACAACGCCCTTAAGATTTAGTAATATAATAATCCCATTTCACTTTATAGAGTTTGATAGAAGACAGTCAATATCCTGAATAACTTCAGAGATTTTTTTCAATGCTACAGATACTGTCTTTTCATTAACTTCTTCTAGCAAGGTTCCTGAATGTTCTGGTTTATTTTCAGAAGACTGTTCACTCTTCTTGTTAGACATCTGACTTAGGACATCACTATTCTCCAATAATGCTAAGTTGCTTGGTTAAGGAGATTTTATCCACATTTTTTCATTATACAAGTATTTTTAATTTCAGGAAGCCTGACCTTCATATTAAAATACGATTTTTCCATTGGGAAGAAGATCTCTTGGCACTTCAAAACTTATCAACTCTGTCCTTTATAGATGAAACTAGAGTATAAGAGAGGGGTAAAGGAAAGCGTATGTGTATGTGTTTGGATGAAGGTTTGATGATAGGAAAGAAATAAAAGAACTAAAATCTCAGTAAACCTTTAGCTATATTTACTAAGGAAAAAAGTGAGAGGACTCAATTAAAATTACAATAGAAATAAATAGGGAGATTGCAACTGATAGCACATAATATAAAGGAGCATAAGGAACTGCTATGAACAATCGTGCACCGACAATTGGACGATCTAGAAGAAATGGGTAAATTCCTAAAAACAGGCAACCTAGGAAGAGTGAGTCATGGGTAGAAAATCTGAACAGACTGAATGCTAGTAAGGAGATTGAAACAGAAATCAAAACCTCCCAACAAACTAGAGCCCAGGACCAGATAGTTTCACTAGTGAATTCTACCAAACATTTAAGGAAGAATAAATACCAATCAGGGGAGGGAACACTTTCAAACTCATTGTATAAGGCCAGCATTACTCTGACAACCACGACCAGACAAAGGCACTTATAAGAAAAGAAAATTACAGGTCAATATCCCTGATACACATGCAAAAATCTATAAGATGTACCTTCTACAGACAAAATACATCTTGAGTTTCTTAAATATTCAATGAAGCTCCACAATATATGTGTGGATTAACATAAGCTACAGTCATGAATTAAGCCTAGAATGGAAAGGATGTGATTATGCAGGACAATACATTAAAGGATACAGTTAAACTTCTGTATCTTTTCAAGTTCAGAAGCCACACACCTGTGGGGGGAAAAAAGTACATTCATGCTAGTTGTCTCATTCTTATTTTATCCACAATATTTTAAATAAGCATACTTGAGTTTTTTCATAAAGGTTAGAGTTTTAGAAAAACCTAAAAGAGTTTTTTATATTGGCTTTATCAAAAAATCAACTTGACTCAGCTGATAAATTTACTGAGTGCTTTTAATGAGTAAGCCAAGTGAATAAAAGTACCCACCTCCAGGAATTTTTAATCAAGTATTGATATTTGAAGGTAATGGCCTTCCTGCTATAACTTCTTAGAATTAACCTAACATACCCTCTATTTCCTTAAAGTATACTCAAATTTTAAAAACCTACTAAAATCTCATCACTTTTGTAAAGTAAGTGATTTCTCCTTCCTTGAATTCCTATAGATTATGTCAATTAATCCTACACCTATATGTAATGTCTTCTCTTGAACTATTTTATTTCCTTAACACCTAGATTGTCTCTTTCAGTAGAATGGATCTTTTCCTATTCTCCTGTATTGTGCACATGCAGCAAGACCTCATTTACATGGAACTCAGGGTACGGATGGTTTGGGAGGGTTTTTATGCAGTTGAACCAGGTCATAAAACATAACAGTTTCTATTACATTCCTTCTGGAATAGACTACCTTGTCATTTTACTGGTTAAGAATAACCACAGTATACTAAACATTCTCTTCTTGACTTGTAGGATTAACATTATGAACATTAGCTCTTACCATTTTCCACAGAAACAGATTTTGGGGCAACTGGTATGGAGTAGAAGGCAACTCCAGCAGAGCCCCTTGCTTGTGTGTTCTTTTTCCTCATCAAGCTACAATAAAACATGAGCAGTAGAATACAACTAGAAAATAATGTGACTCAACTAGCTCTCTGCAAAATTAAGGAGGGCATTAATGTTTAAAACACCTCTTTATTCAAGTCAGTAGAAAGGTCTTCTTGAGAGTACCTAAGAGGATTCGTGACTTCTCCACTGGCTTTCCTACAACGGTCCACAGGTACCTCCTTGTCAGCTTACACTCCCTCCCTGTACTCCAGCCTATGGCTGTAGAATGAGAGATCTTTCATGACTTGAAGCATTTATGATAAAGACTTGGAATAACTCATTTCAAAACCTGCTGGTTTTTCATCACTTCAAAATACCTATTTTTTTTAAACAGAAACTTTTTTTTTCCTGGCAATAAACAATGAAACAAACTACCTTTAGTTCTGTTGCTCATATAATGAATAAACTTCTTATCAAACATCTTCTATATTATTTTTAGACTAGCATCCCTATTAAGAAGTTGAATCAGACTTTCGGCCAAGATGGAGGCGTAGTAGACACACTGTGCCTCCTTGTACAACCAAAATTAGGACGACAAAAATTTAGAAACAAAAAAGCACCCAAAACTCTCAGAAAACTGAACTGTACGGAAGTCCGACTACCATTCATCCAGACCGGTAAGAGAGGAAGAGTTGGCGGCCAGCAGAGAGGGGTTAGGGCAGGAAAAAAGCGGTGGCTGGAGACGGTGGTTGGCAGACCCCAGGAGCGCAGGCAACAGCTGGCAGACCCTGGGTGCGGGGTGGCAACGAGCAGACCCAGTGAGGCCCACAAGGCGGCAGATGACCACGGTCACACATTCGCACACAGATAAACCAGGTGAAAATGGGCAGCAAGACAGACCGCGAAACCCAGGGCCCCAGTGATGGGAAATGAAACCTAAAAGCATGGACTGAAAACACTTGTGGGGGTTGAGGTGCCAGGAGAGATACCCAGACTCACAGGAGAGTTCGCTGGAGAGACCCACAGGGTCCTAGAATGTACACAAGACCACCCACCAGGGAACCAGCACCACAAGGGCCCAATTTGCTTGTGGGAAGCAGCAGAAGGGACTGAAATCAGAGAGAGCAGAGCAAGCATCATTGTTCCCTCTCTGACCCCACCCCCACATACAGCCTAACAACCCAGTGACTGGGTTGCCCTGCCCTGGTGAATACTTAAGGCTCCACCCCTCATAGGTAACAGGCGTGACCAGACCCCACCCCCACAGAATGGCTCAAAAAGAAAAACAAATCAAAGCCCCAGAGCCAGTACATCTAAGCGACCAAGAGATAGCCAACCTATCAAATGCACAGTTCAAAACACTGTGAACTGTGTTTTGAACTGAGCATCAGGATCCTGACAGAACTGGTTGATTTTACTCACAAATTAGAGGAACAAATGAAGGCTACACTAAGTGACATGAAGGAAAATGCACAGGGAACCAATAGTGGTGGGAAGAAAACAGGGACTCAAATCAATGGAGTGGACCAGAAGGAAGAAAGAAACAATCAAACAGAAAAGAATGAAGAAACAAGAATTCAAAAAAATGAGAAGAAGGTTAGAAACCTCCAGGACATCTTTAAATGTTCCAACATCCGAATTATAGGGGTAGCATGAGGGGAAGAGGAAGAGAAACAAGTGGAAAACTTATTTGAACAAATAATAAAGGAGAACTTCCCCAATCTGGCAAAGGAAATAGACTTTGAGGAAGTCCAAGAAGCTCAGGGAGTCCCAAAGAAGTTGAACCCAAAGAGGAGTACACCAAGGCACATCATAATTACATTACCCAAGATAAAAATGAAGGAGAGAATCCTAGAAGCATCAAGAGATAAGGGGACAGTCACCTACAAAGGAGTTCCCATCAGACTATCAGCTGATTTCTCAAAAGAGACCTTACAGGCAAGAAGGGGCTGGAAAGAAGTATTCCAAGTCATGAAAGGCAAGGACCTACATCCAAGATGGCTCTATCCAGCAAAGCTTTCACTTGGAATGGAAGGACAGATAAAATGTTTCTCAGATAAGGTCAAGTTAAAGGAGTTCATCATCACCAAGCCCTTATTATATGAAATGTTAAAGAGACTTATCTAAGAAAAAGATAAAAAATAAGAATATGAACAGTAAAAAGGCAGCAAACTCAGTTATTAACAACCACACCTAAAACAAAAGCAAACTAAGCAAACAACTAGAACAGGAACAGAACCACAGAAATGAAGATCACATGGAGGGATAGCAACAGGGGAGTGGGAGGAGGAGAGGGGAAAAAAGTACAGAGAATAAGTAGCATAGACAGTAGGTAGAAAATAGACAAGGGGAGGGCAAGAATAGTATGGGAAATGTAGAAGCTAAAGAATTTATGACCCATGGACATGAACTAAAGGGGGGAATGTGGGTGGGAGGGAGTGTGCAGGGTGGAGGGGAATGAAGGGGGAAATGGGACAACTGTAATAGGATAATCAATAAAATATATTTTTTAAAAAGTTGAATCAGTAGACTAATAACAGAGGTGAGTTGAGAAAAAATACTGAAGGACCATTTAGGTAGCTATTTATTATGCAGTCTCTTCTCTTTCCTCGGCCTACTTCTGACAAGAAAACAATGTACAGTGGGAGATGACTTAGGGCTTTCTGCAAAGGAAATGGGGCTAATGCACGTGGTTCCCCCCCCCCACTCCTCTTCAATTCCTTTGTCTCCCTGCGGCTCCTCATTGTTTCTACTCACCGCTGCCATCACCATTCTTCACCTCCTTTCCCTCACTTTTTTGTGTCTTGACAGTTACCCTCTTCTAAGCTGTCACGTAAAAAGGCTAGCCTCTTACAAACTGTGCCAGCCGAGCGATGATGAAGTGACAATCTTATAGCTACGTACTATTTCCCTTCCTTCCTATGTGTTTTGCTAGGTACTTGGACAACTTTTCTGCTCCCAAACAGGCTGTAGTGGAAGAATGACGGATAGGGAAAGCTGAATCCTTAAAACAGTGGAGGCAATCAACTAATATCATTTAGTGTGGGCCTCTTTATCTAAGTAACCTCAGAAAAAGTGATAAGAATCTGGCTAATGTTTCTATTTTTTCACCACACTATGCTAAGCACCTTACAACCTACTTTAACGCTTCCTAAATTGTTCCTGGTACCTTTCTTTTCCAGTGTGTTCAGATTATTTGCTCAGAAATACTAACCTTCCCAATGACCTTTCTTCCTGTCATTTTTTCCATTTGAAAAAATGGAATTTTTCCTTGTAATTCCATTCAGTCTGAATTCCCTTAGTGAATAAAAGATCCATTCAAACCCCCACTATACCTAACGGACAGCACCTGCTCCATAAAAACTATCTTCTAACGATCTCCACATTTCAAAATATCCACTTTTTCCTCTGTCCTTACTTCCTCCCTAAAATGTCTCACTTTCCCTAAATATTTCTTTGGGTGCAATGCCAGTGTCCTGCACACCAAAAGGCACACAAGAGGAACCAAAACACTTGTTTTATTTGTTGATTTGCCAGTTAACTTGGGGAAGGTACTAAAAATCTATTTTTTCTGAAAGCTTATTATGTAGTCAACATTTATTTCCCTTAATATTACTAAAGGTTTTTTTTTTTTTAAAAACCTCCTTTAAATTTTTTCATAAAGTTTTGAGGATGAATTGCTCACATTGAAAGAGTCACATTTTGACATGATGTTTTCAGTGTAGTTTTCTGACCTCCAGATGAAATATAAGATGATGAACTATAATAACTTATATATCTGATTAAAGATAAATTATTTTTAATCCTAAGCTATCAAAATATAGTTAAATATATTTAAGAAAAGGTATTCTTAGGGAAAAAGTCTTAGTTTACCATTTGACATTTTAATTTTTAAGTAGTAAAAATTGGCTGTACAAGTTGGCTCCTTGTGCAGAGTAAAGGAAATAAGCATGGAACATAAAGGAAATAATAAACAAATGGGACTTCACCAAAATAAAAAGCTTCTGCACGGCTAAAGAAAACATCAGCAAATGGAAAGGGAACCAACCAAATGTACAGGAAAATACATTTGCCAATTACACCTTGGACAAGGGTTCGATTCCAAAATGTATAAAGAATGCACATAATTCCACTCCAGGAGGACAAACAATCCAATTAAGAAATGGGCAAAGGACCTGAACAGACACTTCCTCAAGGAGGACATACAGAGGGCCCATAGGCATATGAAAGGATGCTCAGCATCACTAGCCATCAAAGAGATACAAATTAAAACCACAGTGATACCACTTCACACCGGTCAGAATGGCCATCATAAACAGATAAAATAAACAGTGCTGGAAATTAAAAATGGAACTGCCTTTTGACCTGGCAATTCCACCATTGTGGTTATACCCTAAGAATCCTGAAAAACCAATTCAAAAGAACCTATGCACCCCAATGTTCATAGCAGCACAATTTACAATAGCCAAGTGCTGGAAGCAACCTAGGCGCCCACCAGTAAATGAATGAATCAGAAAACTATGGTACATTTACATGATGGAATACCACTCAGTAGAAAGAAAGAAGGAGCTCCCACCCTTTGCAACAGCATGGATGCAACTGGAGAGCATTATGCTAAGTGAAATAAGCCAGGTGGTGAAAGACAAATACCATATGATCTCACATATAACCTAATCAACAAAACAAACAGGCAAGCAAAATATAACCAGAGACATGGAAATAAAGACCAAACTGACAGTAATCAGAGGGGAGGGGAGAGGGATTACGGGGAACAGAAGAGGAAGGGTCATCAAGGAACATGTAAAAGACTCATGGACAAAACTAAAGGGAGGTAGGATTGAGGGTGGAAGGTGGAGGTGGGTAGCGCAGGGGAGAGTGGTGGGGGAAAATAGAGACAGCTGTGCTTCAACAACAATTTAAAAAATTTAAATGATATATAAATACCAATTTTCTTCAGGAACAGAAAATGAAGGATTTGTGAGCGTCTCTCTCTGACTAGTCTGAGTCAGTTTTCTGCACCATGATATTACCACTGACATATACCTAGATTGAATACATTAAAAGAAATACGTGTATAATATTTATAAAAATACTAAAAAATGATTAAAAAATTAAGATAATTTGGGGAGAAGGGTAAATAGAATATCTAAAGTAAGGCATTCACTTCATTGGAAATATTCATCAAGGAGAAAATTATTTACTCACATACATTCATGATTAATGAAGATGAGATTTAAGAGTCAGAACAAAGGGGATATTTGGATTGCATTCAAAGTTCAATTTCAAATGTCTAAATTCTCCTTTTAGTTTTTCAAAGAAAAATTAATTTCATTAAACTTTATCATGTAAATGTATTCATACATAAGACTAAGTGAGCATTTGCTTTTTACAATTTAAACTAGAAGATACCCATTAATGCATGTGTGTGTGTGTGTATATAATTCACTGAATATGCAAAACAAAGATCACGTTTAAGAAAATGATTGTTCTGAAGTAACTGGCTAAGAACAAATATAGCAATGTTTGCTAAAGATACTATCTTTTTGAGGCAAATTATTCAAACTAGCAATGAGTATCAGAGCAGTTAGACCATGATGCAGTAAATCCCAACAGAAAAATAAATTCAAGAGATAAAAAAACAATTCTCTTGTGAACGTTCTCGAAGCAAAATCACTAAAATGTCAAAAACAACGCAAGTACAGTGATGATAACAAATTATATAAACAAACAAAAAAAGTACATTCATAAAAAGCTGCTTTTGAGAATCTTCTTCATTTTAAGAATAACCAGTTAATTAATTTTTTTCTACTTCATAGAAATTTACAAAGGGGTAGTTATTTGTGGTTGCAAACCTTATTTCAAATTGGTTAATTGGTACATACCTGACCATAACCTCCACAGCAGACCTGTTATATTTAACACGCTCACTTGGAAAAACCACTTGAGTACAAATGGAAGTGATTAAAGCCGACCTGATCTCTGCAGTTATTATGCTAGAGGCCAATGTAACTGTGAGCTGTGAAAGTTGTGAAATGACTTCATTCACATGTCATATTTTTACATTCACATGTAAAAATAAAAACATAACATGCAAATATAGTTTATACCTTTCCTGTCAATTAAAAGTAAAGGTTTTTTACTAACATAAAAGTAATTTTTTTAAATTGCCTTTTAGTACCTTTCATATGGTCCGGAGTGTTCAATCTGAATTAACTGCTCTTGTCCATCAGGAAAAGTTAACTTACACCAGCCTAAGCTGAGTCCTTGATTTACCTTAAGAAGAAAGAAGGAAAGGTAAGTTTTATCATTCGAAAATGGGTTGGGGGAGAACCCAAAGAAAACCCTCTGCTAACTTAACAATTTTAAAAAGTATATAAATCATAAAAAATTTATTGTGACTAATTTAAAAGTTATATGAGATATGATGATTAAACTACCACTGTTATATAAATAATTACCAAAAGAACAAAAATACTAGCCCTTCCCTCTAATAGTTACCTTTATAAAAATGACTATTTGCCACACACACCTATCTGATTTTTGCTAGGAATTCCAATGAGATCAGTAAAGCCTCTTGACAAATTTTATACTTCAAAAAATAAATAGAGATATAACAAAATAACAAAAAAATAAGTACCAAAGTATTTCCACAGATTAAAAAAATACAAACTAGATTTCAGTCTTAAGTATACTCACCTGACTCTTTTCAATATATGAGCCAAAATTCCAATTTAGGGTCAGAGTAACGCCATCTAAAAAGATAACGTGTACTTTGTCATCAGAATATGCAAGAAATCTTCCCACGCTGGGTATGAATGATTCTCTCAAAAGCAAAGGCAGTATATTGTTATCCTTTATCCCAGGGACCTAAACCAAGTAAGTAAAAACAGCAGAAAGTAGAGTTATCCATTGATAAGATTTAAATGATTAATAAACTCTGAGGCAACTTTCAGATTCTTATGCAGAAGTTCAATACTGTAGAATCCTTATATGTTATAACTTTTCCAGAAGTGAATGCCCAAAACAGTCTATTACAAGGAAATTAAGTTCCAGTATCTTGGAAAAGTCACTGTTTTGCTCTGGACTTTACATAGGACACAGACAAAAATTACAGAAACATAACCAAATTAGTAAAATATAGAAATCAAAGTCTGAAATCACTTCCTCCAAGTAAGCATTAAAGAATATACTTTTACAATATGAAAAGAGTAGAAGATTGTAATACTAAGGTTTATAATAACTGTTACATAGGAACAGAGCAAGTAGTTATTTGAACTTAAAGGCCATAAAAATATACAAATCCCATCAATTCCCATGGCCTTCTCGTTACTTTAAAAGAAGGAAAAAACATACAATATACAATAAAAATATAACATAAAAGCATCATTTTGCAGTATTTATCCATTAAGTGGATATGTTTCTGAATAAATCAATACTAATGTTATAAAGAACTTCTCACACAACTCAGATGAAAGTAGAACTTAGTATATATATATGAATAAAAACAATTTAAAATATCTTGCTCTTGAAATAATTTTAAGATACCATTTTCCAGCAGCATATACAATAGTTATGGCTTAGAGAAAGCCTCATCTTGGCACAATGCTGAAGAATCCTGTGAATTGGAAAAACACGATTTCAACACTTGCAAATAATAGCATTTTCAAATTGTAGCAAAACATTCTCAATGCCATAGAACAGCTAGTTTCATCCTTTTTCCTCCTGTGGCACACATAAACTAAAAATTCTCCAGCACACCAAAAAATATATTTCTTGCCTGACAAAAAATAGCTACAATTTTGATTCATTCATAGCAGATGGCTGTCGTTATTTTTTTTTTGTTTGACAGTCTAAGGGGAGAGAGGTCAGTGCCCCTGACTAAATATTCAGGTATTGTGTGTTGTAAAAATTCTTTGTTTTTTCATTTATTAATTTGAGAGAGAGAAAAGAAGCAGGGGGTGGTGCGGAGAGAGAGAAACCTTGATTTTGTTGTTCTACTTACTGATGCATTCATTGGTTGATTCTTCTATGTGTCCTGACCAGGGACGGCACCCGCAACCTTGGCTACTCAGGACATCTCTCCAACCACCTGAGCTACCTGACCAGGGTCTTGTATGTCTCAAAATTCTTGTGGCAGCACAGGTTGAAACCACTGCCATCCAACAGCTCAGGCAAGTAGTTCATTTCCACTGAAACATGTCCAGACCTATTTCCTTCCACAAGCCCTCCAGCCCGTAGATGAGAACCACTACTGTCCCTTTGTGCTAATCTTTTGTACTTAAAGTTATTCCTCTAATTTTTAGCAATGAAATGACTCCAAACAATTTGCAGGTGCAAATTCTTTTTAAGAGGGAAAGATTCACAGTGGCTGAAAGGCTTAGCATAAGCTATTGTTGCGGGATATAAAGTGTTTCTAGCAAATCAAATTACAGATCTGCTCCTTCAAATCTACTGGGGAACTGGCTTAGACATAGTTCATAAAAATAAATCACTTAATCTAACATTACCCTTTCATTCTCCTGAGTGCTACAGATTAATTAATTAGAATAAAAAAAACCCGTATGAACCGATCTACACTTCATCTTCAGCACACCTTAGAAATCTTTATCACTCTGAAGATAATAAAGAAGTATGAAAATTTTAAATGTATCATCAAATCCTCAACTTAATTCCAAGAAGTAATAATGATGCCAAATTTATGAGAAGTCACCTATTTCTTAGCAGTGCTTGCTCACCACATATAAGTGTTTTTCCATAGTTCACTTATATTTCAAAGACGGAGTTACTCTTTTAACGATATAGTGATTACCTTGTTTTATAAATGATGAGACCAGAAAAGTTGACAGATTTTTACCAGATACTTATGTTTCCATTGTACTACCAATTCTTAATTTCATCCTAACGGTTAGAAAAGGTATCAAGGTTATCAGAACTTACCTGGTTGCCTGTTTGATTAGAGAACGCACGGAGAACAGACTTCCTGGTCTATCTGGAGGAAGGTTATTTACTGAATACATTTTCTCTTCTCTCTGAAAATTAGTTTAAAATGAAAAATATCATTAGTAATAAATATTGGCCATTATTACTTAGCTATTTTTCTCGAAATATGTGTTTACGTAGGAACGAAGCAAGCAGTTAACTTAAAGGCCATAAAAACTGTATGTTTAAAAGTATTTTATGATACTTTTCCATTTTTCCTACCTATTCAAAAATTATATTCTCAGAGCCTGTAACTTACTGTCCAATTTAAACTTTGGCTATACTTAAATTAACATGGTTATAAACTAATTTTTCTACATATTAGGAAACATCACATAAGCTTTTCTCTTTAGACTAATAAACAAAAAAAACCTAAACAGCAAAAAATCATTTTAATTTCATGAATCATTTTGTTACATTTTATTAATGGAATAACTATTGCTACAGTTTATGGAAGACAATATTATTTACAGTTTTGAATTTAAAAAATCATTCCTTCTGAATTTCCTTTCTCAAACTCTTTACTGATAGTGTTTTCCAGGACTCTGCCTCCAGCCTTCTCTTCTGGCTTTCCTGGTTTCTTCTTGGGTTAATTCCACAGGGTTCAAAGCTAAGTTTGTAATCATTACAACAGCAACAGCTAACGTTTACTGAATAGTTATGTGCTAGACGCCTATTTTTAGGTAAGGAAACAGGCTTGAGGGCTGAGAAGTAGTTGAGATCTGTTGTGAAACACAAGAGAACACAGCCCATACTTCACCATCAGAATTCAGTAATAGTAGGTACTTAACCAGTAATCTCTGCCCTTTTATTCTGGGCTGTGGACTTTGCTGTCTGAATTGTTACTGGGCTTCTCCCCTGACTACCTTGGAAAAGAAAAGAGCTAGTTCAAAATATATGTATAAGATTTAAGTCCCTCCTGATCCCCCTCCCTCACAGAATTTCAGACTCCTCTCTGAAAGTAATCAGTTCGGTGTCTATCTGCCCAGATCCTTCTCTGTGCATTCACATGTGTATGTATGTGTGTGTGCATATACACACACAGTAATACAGTAATATATAGGTTTGGGGCTTTTTTTTAATGTAAAGGATATCACTGTACATGTTGTTAGTGCAATTTTCTTTTTTTTCACTCAACAGTGTCTTGGAGAGCTTCCAATGTCCCTTATGCACCTACATTCTCCTTTTTCTTTGAAACTGCTGCACAGCATTCCCCAACCTGATCACTAACGCTCACTGCATCATTTCCCTACTGATGAACGTGTAGGTTGCCTTATTTCTTGCTACACAAACAATGACACAATGGACATTCTTGGCCATGCTTCTTTGTATGTATGTGCCAATATTCTTCTAGGACACACTCACAGAAGCATTTCTGGGCAATTTTATATGACATTATCAAAGTGGCCTCCTTGACGGCTGAACCAATTCACACTCCAGCAATGAAAGCACCCCATTTCCTACACCCGTGCTGGTACATAGTCTCCACCTTTTAAATTTTTGACAAGTTGATGAGCGAAAAGTCTTAAAATTATTCATTTTCATTTCCCTGAAACAAGAGTAAAGTTGAACATGTTTTCAAATATTATGGGTTATATTCATTGCCTTTGCTATTATTATAACCATGAGGAGAGGATTATAACTGATTTATAATGTATTTTTCCATGCCTTTGCGTTTTTTGCTTTATCTAATTTAACAAACATTAAATATTTAAAATTTAATGTAAGCTTGAAAATTTCAAACTTACCAAACTTTTATGGCTTCTGTTTTTTCTGGATTGTACTTAAGAAGGCCTCTCCTACACCAAGATTATTAACACTTTTCTCCTCTATTTTCTAACAATTATATAAAGGTTTGGTTTCTGACATTTAGCCCTTAAATCCATCCAAGACTTATTTTGGAGTATGGGTGAAAGTAAGGTGCAAACAATTTTATCCCCCAAAGAGAGCCAATTGTTTATCATCTTTTCACTCAAGTAGACAGAGGATAGTGCAAGTGCAAAAATTCCACCATAAAGACACAGCTTGTTTGAAAGTTTTGTTTTATCCCCAAAGCTCATGCTTCTAATCCATGTCTGTTTCAATATAAAAATGGTCATCCCCTCCTCCTGATGCCTGCGAGTAGAACAGGAGTTCCAGGAGGACGTACTGTATTCATCTTGTGGTTCTGTGGACTCCCGGTGCACAGCAGTCGACAGTGTGCGTAAGCATACCCACTCCTACCTGCCTGTTTACTCGGTTGCTTCATGTAACCCCCCACACACATTACTGGCCACACTTTCATTTCATTTGCTTGTTTGCCAATCTAACCACTAGACTGTGAACTCTCGAAGCCAGGAAATCTTCTTCACCCAGTGAAGACCACCTGCCTACGAGTGTTCAATGAATACTTATTGAACAAATGAATACTCTCCTATAAATAGACCCCAGAAGGGAATCTGTTCCAGTGTACACTAACATGTTTATGAATGAAACACTTGGGATTTATGTAAAGTTAAATTGGGAGTCAAGGGGGCAATGGGAAGTATAGATGAAACAATTCGGGTGATGGGTACACGAAGGTCTGTTACACTTGTCTTTCTACTTTTGTATTTGTTTGCAAGTTCCCATAGTTAAAAAGAAAAAACCTTGCTCTATTTTTAACTCTTCTCCCTAGCACTTCTGACAATCTTATCACTTAAATACTCTCTTCTGTAACAGGGAAGGAAAACACGTTTATTATGTTCCATCCTGCAAAGCAAAGCCATGTGACACTACGGTGAGCCCTGTAAAAGGGTGATGTCAAGTGTCGAATTGGGGACAAGAATTATTAACAAAATATCCACATGATCACATTTCCATCTGATTTATTAAATATATCATGTTATGTTTCACTGTTTCAACAACAGAAAACAATCTTGTTCAGTTTTCTAGTTATACATAAAGATTTAGGAGTTAAGAGATGTTTAAAATATGCAAACAATACATGCTGGGGGAAAAGGGTATGCTTTTTAATGTGCAAGTATTAATCCAAAGAAGTATATCAATTCAAAGTAATGCTGCTGGTATTAGTGCTTCCTATCGATAAATTGACAGAGAAATTTAACTTCTGATTTAAACACAAATTGCTTAGGCAAAAGGAAGACAAAATACAGTATGAGAACACAGTGAAAATAAGGTGATTAATAACTGTTGTGCCAATGCTGCAGTAGGTTATGTTCATTGTTTAGCCTAAGTAGTAGCAAGCTATGTTATATAAAGATCAAATCTCCCATATAGATCCACAATTATTTGGAAACAGTTATATACCAAAAATCTTGAGTTGAGACCTCATTGTCAGCTCACCTCTTCTGATCCTTCCCGAGTGGAGTAATATGTAAAAAAGTTCCCAAAATAAGCTCCTTCTGATTTGAAAACAGATCCATCTCCAGGATAAATCTCTATTGAGTTCACATTTTTATGGGTAAGTCTAAGGAAAAGAAATAATCATTTAAAAAATGTTTTTCTAGTTGAGATTAGAACACGCATCAAGTCAATTATCAAACAAAAACAAAAACAAAGATGAATTTTTATCTACCTAGCAAATGGGTAATTTCATATTCTGCACCACCAGCCAGCTAAATGAATTTTTTGCAAAAGAATAAATACGACACAGAGAACTGGTTCATGTATCTACTTCAGTTAACTAAGCTCTGCTTCTGGAAGCGAAGCCTCCTCATCCTGGTATCCCCACATCAGAGTGGCTGGTATGTAAGTCACCAAAGCAATGCTCATTGCCTAGGAGCTAAATACAACAACTCTAGAACCTGAAAATAAGATTCCCTTTTAATAATGAACTAGTAAAATTCATATCCGATAGGTGAGAAGTCATGTGAGGTATAAAAACTTAAGCCAAAAGAGAGCCCAGGAATAAATGACTTGCAGTCCTCCTCGGCAATCTTTACAGACGTGAACCTCCAGGTCTGGCCAGCACCAGTGCTCCAGCCACTGGGGAGGGAGGGCTAGCTCAGTGGAATAGTGCAGGCACGAAGCAGTCGCTTGGTGAGTACCTGCTGAGTGAGTGCAGGTCGAAATCTCCCCTAAGCTACCTAACCTGTCTCATTCCACACTCACCGGGCAACCTTCTGCTTGGACTAATTCAGACAGCTGGACCCCCCATGTTTGGATGGGGGTGTCCTAAATAGATGACATGTGTACTGCATTCACTAGCAAAACTAATCCCTGCCTTTGGAGGTGTCACAGAAATCTTGCAAATATGGTTAATGTGAATTAGTAACAAGACCCCTGTTGCCCTAATATAATTAAGTTTTGTGACCTTAAATCTCAGGACCAAACACAGGAGCATGGTGGCCCCCACCAAAGTGTATTCTCTTGTAGTTTCTCTGCAAGGCTAGTCTTGGCCCCTCTGTGACGTTCCCGAAGGGCTCCAGCTCCGACACAGGCGCCTCACCTGTACGTAATACCCTTGAACCACACCACTTTCACTAGTTCAGGATAGGCCTGCTCTTCATCAGACTGTCCCGGCGAGAGTGAATCAGAAAAACTCCACCTGTGCAGGATCAAATACAAGTTATTGTTTCAGGTTACTCAACACAATTATCTGGAGAAGTCAACAAAGTAGTGCTACTGTAACAAAAGTTATTTCTTGCTTCATTCATTAGATTAAAAAAAAAGTAAAAATTAATATGAAAGTATATTAATTAAATTTTAAAATGAGTCAGTTTTTCATGCATTTTCAATGATCTCGTTATTGAATCTCAGCACGATTGCATAAATTAAGTTTTACTAACCTTAAAAATTTAGGACCCAAACAACAAATGCTCCCTGAACGAATACTCCCGGTCTCTACGGTGGGCCAGGCACTGTACATACACCGGGGATATAACACCCAGAAAAGCAAACATGGTCGCTGTGATGCTAGAGGGTAAATACTGGGCATGAAGAAAGGGGAATTTCTGAACGCTACAGCACTGTGTAAGAACCTCGTCCAGTCTCCGGACGTGGAGGCAACCACTCTCGGGAAGTAAGGCTTACACAGAGACCTGGACCTGAACATAAGTTAGCAGCGTATTCCTGGTAGAAGAAAGGGCAGGCGCAGTGGCAACAGAAGCCTGAGCAAACTCTCCAGGGTCTGCAAGAAGTCCAGGTCAGCAAGAGGGTCGGGGATCACAGATACAGAAAGGAACCAGGCTGTGAAGGCCTATTAAGCCATGTTTAAGGATAATGAATTTCAATCTACAGGCAGTGGCAAGTTATTGAAAAATTATTGATTTAGAAGCATTAATCTCTTTTGATGCGTATCGTGTTTAAATAACAAATATGTATTCAAAAGACTGCCTCAGATCAAATTCCAATTTTGCAAGTACTAGCTATGCGACTTTGCTCAGGTTGTTTAACATTTGTCTCTCCAATTCCTCCACAAAATGAGGTGATGACAGATAGTACTTATTATCCCACGGGGTTACGACGGGGAGGAAACGGAAAAGCACAGCCATGCCTAGCACACAGTGAGTGCTTGGGGTTAGCCATCATCCTTATCACTGCATTGCTTCCACAACATTCATGTTACAAGTCTAGCACCACCAGGTTCTTCGCCTCTTAGTGGAGGTAAAAGGTTTATACCCAGATATCCCAAAGCCTTTCCATGGTACCCCTTTATAAAAAAGACACCTCTGTAGTCAACCAAAGACAGGGACGGCCTGTGAGACCAAGTGTGACAGAAAGAACCAGCGGTCATAAACTTCTCAGCGCTGTCTGCAACAGTCAAGGGAACAGGCTCCACCGAGTGGCGTGGACGTGCCCACAGAGCACCGTGCAAGTCCCGGGGCCATCCCTTCCCACACTAACAATCTTTTCAGCCTGGCCTGGGCAGCTCGGTTGGCTAGAGTCCTGATGTGCCAAGGTTGTGGGTTCAATCCTCCGTCAGGGATATGCAAGAATTAACCAATGACTGCATGAAATTGATGTCCCCCCCCCAAATCAATACATTAAAAAATTTAAAAATAAAAAATAAATAAATAATCCTTTCAGTGACAGTGACCCTCGCTAGACCATAAGCTCCTAGAAAGCAGGGACTGTGTCTTAGTCATCTCTGCCTCTGTGCTTAACAAAGCATCCAGTGCACCGGTGGCCTTCCCTAGACATTCATTCCATGGACACAGAGTTAAGACGCACATGCTAGGGAAATTATTTACTAGCAGTTTTAAACAAAATTTTGGATCAACTGAATGAACTCTCCTTATAAGTGGTATCAGATAATTTAGAAAGAAAAACTACCCTTAGGAAGACTGGTTCTGACTGGTTATGCCAACTAAGTAATTATGCCGTTACCTGTGCAGGTGTGGCACAGGGCAGCTGAGTGGCAGGGCCCTGGAAAGTACAGAAACCTCTTTTCCTCTTTCCTCCGAAACATCAGAAGTTAAAGTTGCATTCTGGGTGACAGCTACATCAGTTCCGGACAAACTGTGTATTTTATCATGAAAACGAAGTGCTAAAGACAGAGGGTACTTCCACTCCTCTGGACAGGAGGCCACAGGCCAGCGCTGCTCCACCCACGCGTGCACACACGTGTGCTTTGGGCCAGGAGGAGGCAGCGCCTCCTCCCCCTCGGTTCCATTCCCACAATGCTCCTTCTCCGAAGGTCCTTTGGCTTTCATGATCTCACAGTGAAGTTCATTGTCTTTATTCTTCAGTCTCTGTCCTGGTAAGTTTCCACATGCAAGGGTTTTGCCTGCTTTTTCCACCAGTTTATCTTTCTTGGCTTGACTTTTTTTTTCTGACAATACTATAGATGAGTCTGGCTTCTGGCTTACTTTACACAGAAAATGCACAGTGAATTCATGCTGAGATGCGGGCAGGCAGAGGTAGGCGTGGCCATCTAAAGAGGCCACTTTCACGGTGCCACCCTGCAGCCACGCCGTGCTGTCATCGGTATCAGGACTGGGCCACCTCACTTCCGAGATGTCGAGGAGGACATGCTGAGTTGAGGGGAGAAAGGAGATGGTCAATATTTTCTGTTAACAGACCAAATTTTCCACACATTTGATACTTACTTATGTGTAAGAAAGCTCTTCAAGTCTGTTTTACTACCTAGAGAGAATGAAAAAGGAGATCCAGGTGTCAGCCTACATATGATTTTACACAGAATATCTGATATCTCTTTAGAGCGGTAGAACACACACACACTGACCAAAAAAGAGAGAAAAGAAGAAAAAATCATCCTAATTATATCTAGTATTAGATGTTTTTGCTTAAAATGTACAGTGAATCGGAGATAAAAAGATTTTGAGCCCCTCCCAAAAGTCTACTCTAAAAAAAAAAACTATAGCCCGTTCGATTCCCAGTCCGAGCACATGCCTGGGTTGTGGGCCAGGTCCCCAGTCAGGAGTGTGTGAGAGGCAACAGATCGATGTGTCTCTGGTACACTGATGCTTCTCTCCCTTTCTCCCTCTGTCTAAAAATAAGTAAATAGAATTTTTTAAAAAGAAAATTAAAATAAAAAAGACTATAAATGAAGGAAGATTAGCACTATAATGTACTATATTAAAAGCAATCATAACTTAAATGGTATGAAATTAGCACATAAGTCACTGATAGAACAATTCAGAGAATACAGAAATAGACTCAATATATCTTAAAAATGCTACATGCGATAACAAGTTTTTCAAAACAAAGGGGAAAAGGGAGAATTATTTAAGAAATGGTACTGAATCATTGAACAGCACTTAGGAAATGTTATACCAGAGGGTTATGACCTGGACTAAAGCCCCTGCCCCGGACAGCACCCTACACACCACACACTAAAATCAATTCCAGGAGCAACACGCTTAACAACTGAATTACTCGAAGGTCAGTGGATGCTGACCAACGGCACACAGACTCGTAACAGGTCGCAGTGCCTGCCGTGAAGTTTCATGTCAGATCGAAACAGCAGGCGTCACAGAACAGGCTTTTCATCGGTTCATCCCACCGACGACTAAATGTTTCAATTTCCATTTCCATAAAACTTTAAACTTACCAAAACCATTGTCCAGAAAGCCTCTTCAATTTTCACTGCTATGCTAGGACACTAAAATTAAGGGCGGTATTCACTGATGGCAAAGCTGGTTTGTAAGGATGATCAGTTCAGAAGGTTCTCTCTTCTAAATTAGACTACCGGATGCTCCTCCCGCAGCATCAGCGGCAAGATAGCCAATTTCAATGAGTAAAGTTACCCCACAGATAGAGTGGGAAAACAGCCTTGTAGACTAAGTTACAGCTCACAGTTTTTCATGGCTTCTTTGTCACGACACAGCGTAATAGGAAATCGTGACAGTAGTAGAAATAGGCAACGGATTAGGCAGCTTCAGGGTCAAACAGACTGGGTTCAAATCACTCGGCCAGTAAGAAAATTTCTATGGAAAAGTTAGGCAAACTCTCCGAGATTTAGTTCTTTCGCTTGTGAAAAGGAGTTGGTATCTAGCCAATACACCTTTTCTGATTGGTTGGACGTCCACTTTGATCAGCAGGCTCCCCAAGGCATAGGGGTGCTGTCAAATATTCTTAATGTCACTCCCAGTTCTTGGCCCATAGTAAACCTTCAGTAAAGGATAGTTACTATTATTATTCCAAGTTCAAAACAGAATACAAGCAAAAGAATAAAATTTGTATGCTTGTGAGTGATCACATATTTCTATTACACATGAACAAACAACTATACATACATAAGCTACTAAAAATGTCCACATAATTTCTGAAATTTCACATTTCCAGCAATCAAACAGTCACCAATATGAAAAGTTCTGAGTATAATCCTGGGCTATAAAGAAAAAAACAGGGTAACAAAATATGCAACTTCTGTGTCTCAATCAATATACAAAATAAGAAAACTCCCTAGTCTGGTGAAATATAAAGGCCTATTCACCCTATAGCAACATGTCCATTCCAAGTGTCATAAAGAAAAAAGACTAAATATTAAAAAACCTATTCTAATCACTTGTCCTCAAATCTTACAAAATTGAGTTTTAAAAAATTACCTTTTTTCTTTCAGAAGGTATGATGTTTTCAGATAAAAAAGGGCAAGTGGCGAAAGAGTTTCGAAAATCTAGGGCTCGCTGTAGTTGTTCCTGCAAAAAGACACAAATACAATCTTGAAGAATTATTGCAAAAACATTTAGCATGGCAGCAATCCAGCATACTGACTACTTTCCACATTTTGGCCACCTCCACAACATCTCGGCACTAAAAAGAGTGGTGTTTGTGTCATCTGTACTTACTCGGTAAGTGCTAATAACAAAGTGTGTCCTTTGACGAATTCTTTCTGGTTGTTCTAAAGGATGTGCTGAAACAGGAGGTGCCTTTTCAAACACAAATTCAGAGCCACAGGGAGAGAGCTGCAGTCTGGAACCGTCCACATACTGTACTTGCACTGCATCGTCTTCATAAAGCACCATTCGCACTTCAGCCGCCATCGCTATTGTGATGGGTCAAATGTCCTTCCCCGGCAAAGCCTGAGGGATTAGGAAACAGGAGCAGATACAAGTTCTATCAAAATAAGCTGATGCATTTTCTAAGAGCATAAGTAAAACACACTGCCATTGCATTTACTGTTGTTGAAAGAAAAGTGATTACCGTTATTTTTCAGAAAATAAGACACACTACCGCCCTGCCGTTTGGGAAAAATAATGGTTGTTAATGCTGCTGTCGAGTTCTGTTTACGTTTACATTGGTGAAATATTATGTTATTTATGTTATTAAATATTTTACCTTCAAAATTTTTTTCCTATTTTCCTCCCCTAAAACCTGGGTGCATCTTATGGTCCAAAAAATATGGCATCTTAATGATCTGAAATTAACATCCTTAACAGAATGCCCTGATTAACCCCCAAGGCTTTACTCCAGGGTAGGTATAGAACCTAGAGAGCAAAGACGGCCCACCAGGTTATTACTGCCTTTATCATTTTAGGAGCTTTACTTCCCCTGGAGTTCAATTTCAGAATATCATATGTTCAACATCTTACTTCCGATAGCAAGTAAATTCCACCTTTGCAATAAGAATCCAGGAGATCATCTGTAATGCAATGCAAAAGGCAGGCCAAAAGTAACTATCAGACCTAAAGGAACACCTGGATTCTTGCCCTCGCTTGGCATTCAGGAGGTATCTTCATGTCACTACAGAGCAAGCTAACTCATCTCTTAGGTCTTAGATTCATTCTCGTCTCACTTGGTCCAATTTCCTCTTTTCCACCTTTAACACGACTTACTACCTGCACCTATGCCTTCCATACAGGTACAAGGGAAATGGAATTAGAGGGCTGGGCTCCATTCACGTCTATCATGTACTAGTTAAATGCTTCAGGTTGTTTGTTTTCTATTGTAGCGTGGGGACGGTAAAGGACTATTGTGAGGATTAAAATGAGGTAACACATATGACAGTACCTAGTATGGTGAATGTCACCTCGTAGGAACTCAATAAATACAATTCCTCTCTAACACTCACTGCATCTCCTTCTAGGACATTATTTCCTTCTACTACTCAGGTGATCAAAATTCACCTGTCAGAAAAAAATAAATTCCCATGGATGCACTTTCCCCAGTCTACCCCTATTTCCTACCGATACACCTCTCAGTGCAGTGTCTGCTCATTGCCCATCAGTCTTCACTACACTGCAATCCAGCTTTCTCCTCCACCTCCGAACTGAAATCATTTCACGACAGTCCCCAACATCTCCCTGCACCCAGTGACTTCAGTCTTCATCCTGGCAAACTGGTCAGCTTTCGGCAGCACTGTCCACCTTTCTCTGTAGCAAATTCTCTCTTCCTCTGCCTCTTATTTTTAAAACGGGGGAGAGGGGCTGCCAGTTTCCCCACTGCCCCCCAAGTCTACATCTGTTTTAGTGTAATGATTCTTCTTCATCGTTCTCTTAAACCAAGGATTCAAGACCTGACCTGAGTCCCCATTTCATTTCTTAACCATATACACTCACGTCAGTTTTATGCCCACCCTTGCTTTAAAAAAAAATCTTACCCCCTTTCAATGTATGTAATCGCTACATGTGATTAGCTAACAATTGTTTATGGACTATGTGAGGATATAAATAAATGTTAAAGTGCAGGGTCTCTCCTGAGAGGAGATTCACGCAACTTTAATTATTTTCTTTCTGTAAAGACTTTACAAATCTACCCGACCCTCCTCCAGAGTTTCCAGCTGCTGGCTCCGCCCCCCAACCCCCCACCCTGCGCCTGTCCGCAGAGAAATCACACTCAACGTGACTAAGGAACTCGGATACTCCAGCAAGCAGACTTCTGCAACAGCCCCCAATTCCACTTCCAACACTCACCTCCCTCTCAGTCAGGCTGCCTACGTAGCCAGAGGCATCTTTTAAAATAAAAATGAGACCTTGCTCCCTGGCTCACAACCTGCTTCTTGCACTTAAAATAAAACCCAAATTCCTAACCATGGCCCGAACCTAAGCCACACAGTCTGGCCACTCTGCCCTCGAAATGTCCTCTCCTAATTCTCTCCCTGTTCAGGGCACTAGCTCCATTGGCCTTTTTTGTGTTTTTTAAAACAAGCTGTCTCCCACCCCAGAACCTCTGCACTACTCTTCCTGCCTAGCTGGTCCTTTTCCTGGCTCGTCATAGGTTGGCTCTCTGTCACCATTAAGATCTCAGTGCAAGGGTCACTCCTTCAGAGGCCTGACTTGACCATCGCAACTGACCATCTCAATTACGGTTGCTCCCAATGACCTTTTATCCACGTCATCCTCTTCCTTCAGGGCATCTATCGCTCTCAGAACGGATTCTACTTTTTTACTCACTGTTTGTCTTTTCCCTCTAGGACATAAATGCAATCAAAGAAGAGACTTCATTTTTCTTGGTCAGAATTGTACCCCTGGCAACTAAAACAATACTTGGAAAATGATAAGGGTGAAATAAATATTTACTTAATAATGAAAGAATAAGTATATTTTAAAATTCTTGCTTTTTGTCGACAGCCATACCCCCATTTGGCACCTGAGCTGATCTAAATTTCTTGCTTTTCTTGACTTTGCAATTTGGGTTAGCAAATATTGCGGCTCAGTGTTAGCAATATTTGACTTCTGACTGTTTCCTTCCACACTCTTGAACAAGTCCTGTTCATTTGGTCTCTCTCAGGAGCCTGGCTCCTCCTGTTCTACTTCAGGCCGTCCACTCTCCCCAGACCCTGCGGCTCCGTGGGACCTTTCTCCGGCGGCTTCCCTCCCCCATCCGTTTCCAGTACTGCTGTCAGGGGTAGCTGTGCACAGCCCAGCCCATACCAACCGCTTCACAGCACTCGTTCGCATGCTGGTGGTGTGCAATACATATTAACAGCCACATATATGATGTCTACCTGCTATTGGGGGGGGGGTAGAAAATAGGTGCATACACAAAGGAGGAAGCCCTGGCTGGTGTGGCTCAGTGGATTGAGTGCTGGCCTGCGAACCAAGGGGTCGCTCGCTGGTTAGAGTCCCAGTTCAGGGCACAAGCCTGGGCTGCGGGCCCGGTCCTCCCCATTAGGTGGGCCCAGGAGCGGCCACATTCCTGTATCTCTCTGTCTCTCCCCCCTTTCCCCTCTTTCTAAAAATAAATAAATCTTTTTTAAAAGGTCACAAAAACACTAGTGTTAAAAAAAAGGCGGAAAACATATTTTGTAATAACAAAAATACTTGGGAAAGTATCTTTGGCCAAGGTTTTTATTTCTTTATAAACAGCTTATTGAGGTATAATTTTTTTAATAAGAAGTTTACACAAGAACATAAGTATAAAGTTCCAGGTATATCATAAATCTGCCCCAGTCCACATTTCTAGCCACAACTGTCTTACTGCTTCCTGCTTGTTTTCAACACCTAGAACACCTTACGTCTGAGTATGTTTAACGATCAAAAGGCCACAAGTCTGTTATTATTTTTTTAAGCCACAACTCTGTTCTTAATGTCACTATCAATCTAATTTTTCTTTTTGTTTTAGAGAGAGGACAGGAGGAAGGGGGAAAGAGAGAGAGAGAGACATCGATTTGTCGTTCCGCTTATTTACGTATCTATCGTAAATAGATTCTGGGGAACCGCAACCTCGGCGTCACAGGACGTTCTCACCAGCCGAGCCAGGCGGCGGGGCAACCTCGTTCTTCAAGATGCAATATCTAGTTACAGAAAAAGTTCCCCAAAGCGAACAACGTTCTGAACTCACACAGCAGTTCCGAGCTGAAAAGTCGTGGAAACGAAGCCAATCAACGGCCCTTGCACTTTAACTTGCCGAAAGGCTCCGACCGCAGCGCCAGTCCATGACTGCTTCTCGAGGAATTTCTCTCGAATTTAACAAATTACCAACAAGTGATGTTTCTCGATGAAACAATCACAACCGCGGAGGCCTAAGGCCACTGGGAGAGTGTTCTGTCCGACGCGTCCGTCAGGCCTGTGTAGCTAGAGCAGCAGCAGTGACAAGGGCCGGCGACGCCACCGTAGAGAAAGCGCTGGCAAACAACTGTGATTCAAACTTTCCCGCCCCCTGGGGCAACCACCTCCCACTCTGGAAAGCGGAAAGCCGGAAGTTCCGCCCCGGCCACCCTCCTCTTCCTGGGCCACGCCCCCTCGCGCTCCCGGATGTGGGAAGGGCCGGAAGTGGGGAAACGTCGGCGGGGGTCCGAATCCGGAATCTCGTCCACTCCTTTTCCGAGGTTACTTCCGGTACCTCAGCTTAGAAGCAGTCCGACCCCACCGTGGGAAGGCTGGTGGCAGTGAGCTTGTAACGGTCCGCCGCGCGGGCGGGCCCTGGTGCAGCGACGCTACTTTAAGTAACCGACCGACGGTTGCATCTCAAGAAGGATGTTAACGAAGATCTTGACCTTTTCTTCTAATTTGGTGTCAGAAAATGTCTTTTCGTGTCTGCACCTGTATCTAAAATGGCAAGTAGGCTTGACTGCTGTTTCTTGTCATTAAACAAGTATTTACGGAGCGCCTGCTCTGCGCCAGGCAAGCTGGGGAGAAAGCAGGAAGGGGGTCCCAAGGTCGAGGCTGGGAGCTAGAGAGTAACTGGAAAGAAACGACTAGACAGGAATTTGATCAGACCTGTGGTAAGTGATCCTAAAATAAAATGCACCGGCCTGTGCCAGCAGCATCTAGTGGTAGCCCTAATCTGGGCTGAGGAAATCCAAAGGATGAGTAGCCAGGTAAAGAGAAGTGTTTCAGACAGAGGTGACGGCCTGGGTTAAGGCCCTGAGGCCAGGAAACCAGTTTGGTTTAGGAAGGATTAAAGAGCAGGCCTTTAGGGCAGAGAAACCTGAAAGGGGCTACGAGGTAGGCAGGGCAAGGTCATTAGAATTTATGGATTACAGACTTCATCTTAAAAGCAATGGTAAACTATTACAAGGGCTTTGAGCAAAGGTGGCAGCACCACGGGGTGGGGAGAGGTCTACCTGCTTAAGTCCATCTCCTTTTTTAAACGTCTGATACACACATTGACCTCAACCTTACCTGAAGTTTTGTATCATACAGTGGGAACTCAGGTCCTGTCCCTCTCCACCTTTTTTCTCTCCAGTGTCTGAGAACCTCCTAGATGTAAATTCTCTTTACAACTCACGGGTTATGTGATGCTCTTCGTACTTTAGAAATGTGCCTGGGACAGCTGAGTGGAGAATGGATTGTGGGATACAAGAGAGGATGTGGGAGCCCAGCAGAAGGCCCTTGAAAGAAGAGAGAGATGGCAGTTCAGACTGGGCGGTGAGGATGGAGAGCACAGCTCCAGGGAATAGTTAGATGAACTATATAATCTTGGTAGTGCTTGAGTGTGGGGCTTTGAGGGGGACGGTTGAAGTTGAAAAGTTCCAGGTTCTCCGTTTGGTGCACATGGCTAGGAGGCAGCACCATCAGTGTGTGTGGGGGGTGTGTGTGTGTGCAAGTGACTTCGAGCAAATTTTGAGGCTAGTGCGACTTCGAGTTTGTAAGTCCTCCTGGTGGAAATGACAAGTTAGCAAAGGTGCAGAATCAGAATGCAAACAGATCTGGTGGTCACCTTGGCCTGATGACTGCTGATTGCAGTCCGAGAATAATGCAACATGGGAAAAGAATGCCAGGGACCCAGCTTTCAGGAAGACCAATATGTACAGATGAGGTGAGGGACGAGAACCCCACAAAAACCCCGGGGAACAGCACAGAACCAGAAAGGCAAGCTACTGTGCTCTGGATGTCCAGAGGTGTTCAATTTTGGTGTCACTTGACAGTGTCAGATATCACCTGGAGAACAAGCTAAAGAATGACAGGTCTACTAGATATAGTGACATGCAGGTCATTGGCCTCCAGTGAGAGCTGTTGTGTATATGGGGGGCAGAAGCTATAGTGGGTTTGAAGAACAAACAGAAGGGAAGGAAATTGAATAATTGGGATGACACTTAAGTCTGACTAGGAAGCAGAGAGAGTAGTTGAAGCGGGGGGGGGGATGTTCAACAGCTCATGCAAAAGAGCCAATGGGGAGACATAAAAAAATACAGACCAAGTAATTAATAGAGCTCATGGGAGTGAGAGAGGATAGGATTTCAACACATTAAAAACGGGCCTTTCATAGGAGCAGTACTTCCTGTACAGCAGGGGTGTTAAAATCATTTTCACCGGGGGCCTCATCAGCCTTTCGGTTACCTTCGAAGGGCCAAATGTAATTTTAGGACTGTGTTAATGTAACTACTCCTTAACTAGGGGCAAGGAGCTTGGCACTGCCATGGGGTATAAACAAGGTGGAGGGTGGGATTTGGTCGGCCCTGGGGCCTTGTGTTTGCCACCTGTGCTGTACGAGAAGAGGGACAAAATGAATGCCGATGCATTTGTGAACATTTGTGGCCTTTTTTTTCCTTTCTGTGAAGCGAGTCATCATTTAGGGGATAGAGCAGATCAAGAGGGTCTAAAAAAGGAATGAAGAAACAGTAAAATTATTGGCAGTGCTGACAGCCTAAATGAAGGTGGTGACAATGAATTTATAGGGGTATAACCCTACCAGAAATATGAACTTCAGCTGTCTGGCTGCAGCCCCCATGTAGGGTTCATCCAAGTCTGGCATCTTGATAGGCTGACACAATATGGCAGTAGCACACATGACCTTGAATTATTTACATCTGCCAAAGTCATCAAAGACTACTAGTATATGCTCAAGCCTGCAGTTGGTCAGAATAATTTTGACCGACTTGCAGGCCAGGGGTGCACTGCAGAGGAGCTGCGGGAGTTGGGGGTCGGGGTGGGGAGGTCCAGGCTCCTGCGGAAGGTGCTGCAGAAGGTGCTGCGGAAGAGAGATGAGTTCTGGGTTGGGTGTGGTCTCTGCAGCAGGATGAGGAGAGGCAGGGGCTAACTCGAATGGGTGCTGTGGGGAGCAAGGGCAGTCTAGCCACTGGGTGTCCCCAGGAATAGGTGGGTGGGGACAGCAAAGAAGTCTGGAGGTGCCCTTGTTAACAAAGCAGCAGTCACACAAAGAATGGGTCATGGGTCATGGTGACAGTTTAGTTGCCGCATGACCTTGGAAGAAAAGACATTTCCTGTAGATTTGCAGTGGGCCTTCTCTGCATCTGTCCTCCTGGCCTGTGAACAGCAGGGCCTCCCCCCGCCCAACCAAGTTTGAGTCCATTTTTAGTCCTTCAGTCCTGGATGACTTTTTCCTTTCATACCAAGCCAAATTTCCTCTTCTCTTGCTAAATGTGCCTTTTCAAATAAATTACAACTTAATCTGTACCTGTCTGTCCCCTATTAAGATTTAATAGAATACCCAATTATAGAATTGCCCCTTTCTGATAACATGTAGCAGGGGTGCCAACCCGTGGCCTGTGGGCCACACGCAGCCTGGGATGGCTATGCATGTGGCCCAACACAGCCATAAATTCACTTAAAACTTTTCTTTTGCTAATCAGTTTTTGTTAGTGTTTGTGTACTTGATGTGTGGCCCAGAGACTCTAACGAAAGGTTGGACATCCTTGCTTAGACTCCCAAATCACCCCATCAAAGCCCAAATCCTGTAATTTATTGTTTCTTACACAACCCACAGTTCCCCATAGTGTATATTCTGCCTTACTACAGGACTAAACCCAGCGTGTTCAGGGTCAGGTGTGTTCCTGGCAGTCTCTGGCTGAGGGCATTGAGAATACAAAGACAGAGGGTCTGAGGTGATGACAGGACCGCCAGGCTCAGACCAGGATTTGCACTTCACTGCCGTAAGCATGGCTCTCACTGGCTCCTTTGTGTCCTCTGTGCAGACTTGTACTAATAATGAATAATCCTGACCTAAGACTGACTCATACTTCTGTAAGATACAGTAATCCTAAAGTCTGATTGTAGTAGCATAGGACCAACTTCTCCTTTAATTATGTACTGTTGCAATTTTAAAACATGGCCACACATTCCCCGATGGCCCCGTTAAATGTGGCCTCAGCGGCTGGAACAAAAGACTACAGTGGAGGTAATGCTGCCCACAGCCTCTGAATGCAGGCTCTTCCTGCGTCCTCTGGGACGGGCACCCCTCCTCTGCCGGTGATGTCTTCTCATCACCTCAGCTGTTCAAGCCACCCCAATACCCCAGTCCTTAGTTTTCCCAGCCGAGGCCTCGAACACTAGAATAGGAGGCACAGGATCCATAAGCACAATAAAGTGCTTATGTACGAAGACTAAGTTGGGGTAGTTTTTTAAGCAGCACCAGTAACTACCAGATACACTGACCACGTTGGAGGCTGTTAGGAGCAGGGGTAGATGGCAATGAGCTAGTGGACAAAAGGACAACTGATGTTATTCACAGAGCAAACGCTACAAGTTTAAAGTATTCAGTTAGCATATATGTGCCCCCCACTCCAGCCTCATGTCCTGTCCCTTTCCTTGCCCTCACAGAGGCAGTGAGCACCCTCTTTAGAAAGCTGTGGATTACGGTAACAGCCACCACATTATAGGAGCCATTTAGAAAAAAAGAGTTCTGACTATTAGGAGTTCCAAAAACCCTAAATGCATATACCAGTTGGGGCAGAAGTGGGTTTACAGTTGTGAGTACACAAAAGTTTATTCTTGTATTATTATTTACTAATTATAAGTCTTTTCCATATGAACTGTAAACCTACTTTTGCCCCACCCTGTATACTTCTTTTACAATGAAGAATCTAAAAGTTTTAATGTTTTACATTTGCCAGTTTTTCCAACTAGTTATTGAACTGAATTTTTATTCAAGAGACAATGGATAGACTGTCTTCTATACCAGTACAGTTTCTGATTTCAAACCATAATTTTACAATGTCATATTAAAAAAGTTCAACACAAATTGTTTTAAAAACCAGGATACCATTCCAAAAAGTTAGAGAAAACAAAAACATTTCAAATTTATTTTCAAAGTCTAATTTTAATCCAGACTGAACAAACAAGCAGAAAAGTGAGAAAGCCAACTGTAGTAGCAGACACAGGTGTACCAAATGTAAAACAGGGGGGTTATTAACAGAACTATTTACATGCATATTTACAAGCAATCCTTTTGTACATAAGTTTTACTTGTAGTTAGTTGGAAAAGATTTCTGACATTAGGTAAAAATAGGACTAAGGTGGTACCACATTATAGCAAAAGTATTAGAAAAGTGATCCTCAAGGTGTATCAATTATAAAGGAGATGAAAACCGAGTGACAAAGATCTAGCAAAATTCTCTAGTAAAAAAGTCAATGCAACTCATGCTACTAAATAAAAATGAGAAAGCCTTATAAATAAAGCAGAATAATGTCCTAGGCTTCTGAGTAATGAAGTTGGGTGAAAACAATTGAGCAATTTAGAATTGCAATAAATCCTCAGTGAAGAATCCTGGTTGTTTAGTTGGGAGTTCTCTTTTTTTATGACATTTTAAAAGCCCTTGGTATCAAATAACATCTGGGTATATAAATCACTTAATGATATATTCTAAGACTTTAGTGCCAGAGATTTTTATGATTGATTCATATTTGAAACCCAGTTCACTGAGACACTAAATGTAAAGCTAATGGAAGGTACAAATTTAACCAAAAAGAAGGATGCTACATTTTTGCAGTAACATGTATTTCCAGACTAAGACTTTTTCCCTCAAGAAAAGCTGAATTTATAGGATAAGCTTCTAACCAGCTAGCAAAATTTACTTTCAACATTTTATTTATTTCAAAATCGATTTTATTGCAGCCAAAACAGTGGAATTAACTGTACATAATAAACTATTTTATATATATACACATTTTAAGTTATAGGGAATAAAGTTTATTTTGGCAGATAGTGTTAAACAAAATTAAAGTTGCATACATTAGTAACGTAACTTAAAATCCTTAATTTGGTATAAGTGACACAATTTTCTTTCTGTCCTGTGTTCTGCTAAATCACCTTAACCTACACTGGTTTATAAAACTGATACACTGAACTTTAACTTTACTGTTTTCGCTTACACTCTGATTCCAAACAAAACTTTTCATAAGCTTCTTCTATCTCTGGGTCCATCTCATCATCGATATCATCCAAGTACCTATGAAAAAAGCAAAGATGACTTGTAAGTTTAATATTTTTCAATGCAGAAAGCTTTGTAAGACACTAAGCCATAACAAAAAGTACCTGACATAACTTTCCTGCAATGAGTTTAACAATGCAAGCACTCTGTATAATTACATTAAATGCAGTCCTTAAACAAAAAGTGCTTAGTACGGTGTGCCGAGTTTCACACTGGCCTGAGTTCCTTTTGTTTGAAGGTTCTGCTATGCTTTTAGACACACGTTAAATTCTTTAACCTAATCTAAAAGTTAAATCAAAGGTTTTACGTATCAAAAAGTTGGGATATCAAGACTGATATTAATTTCATAAATTTCGCTTGTTACCACTTGCACTAAAATTAGAACATAATTTCAGATGTATCATCCCTCTCTAATGATGCACTAATATTTTATGTCTACTTAACGTCACAAATGGTATTTCTTCAATGACAATGGAAGTCATAATCCAATGGGAATCAGACTTTCATAGCAAGAAGCTACTTCCGAGATCATCTATTATTTCCCCCCCACTACTCAGTAGTTTAAAATGATGGAAAACTAGGCTTTCCATAGTTTAGTGCCCACAAAGGCTTTCATATATACATACCCTACTGAATTCCCACAGTGATCTTAAAGAGGCAGGTGCTACTGTCTGTGAGCTTCCACTGGTACACCCAGCAGGGCGTGACCTTCCCTAGCTGTGCTTGTGTTTAGGTCCTTACGGACCTGTCCTTTTTACTATTAAACTAGTTAATAAGTATGGCACTATATATTAGAAGACCTCGAACTGACTTAAAATGTCACTAGATAGGAAGAGAATAAAAGTGGTTCAACTATTTTTTAAAGCCCACACAACGAGAGAAGGTATGTAAGAAAAATGGAAGTCACAGGTTTAATCTACTCCTCCCACTGCTCAGGAAGAAGGGAGCCCCAAGCAGCCTGTCCAAATTCCTGTAAGCTGTTAACAGAGTGGGGACTAATCCTCACAAACTTTTAATTCCTCCATAAAAAAATGTAGTTAAATCTAATGATAAGTCAGTAATACAAAAATTTCTTTCCATGGCAGGTAAGAAACTGAAATATGACAACAGGACTATAACTTATATCTTCCCATAAATCCAAAAATCTTGATTTTTATTTATTTATTTTTGGGGAAAAAAAAACTTTTTAAAGATTTTGTTTACTTTTAGAGGGTTAGGGAGGGAGAAAGGAGAGACGCATCCATGTGTGGTTGCCTCTCATGCACACCTCCAACTTGGGATGTGGCCTGCAACCCAGGCTTGTACCCTGATTTGGAACCAAACCAGCAACCTTGTGGTTTGTAGGCTCAGTTCACTGAGCGGCATAAGCTAGGGCAGTCCAGACATTTTTATGTCGTCATCTGCTGTCTTCAGTCTGAATTCATCCTGTAACAGCTCAGATTGGTGTCTGCTGCTCTGGGCCAGGGCACTGTCTTCTCCTCCAGTTTTCAGAAAACCTCAAGGAGGGCACTGCCCTTCCTATTTCACAGATGGAGTAACCTACCCATGATCTTACGGTGTTAAGGGCTACTTATTTTAAAATCAGGTATGATAACAGACTTTCATAAAAACTAATTATGCTTGAGTATACTACATTTTAATAGTTTTTTCCCTCAACTATACATAAGCTTTAAAAATCATAGTGTGTGTGATTTTCAACATGATCATCAGAAAATTTTCAGTAAATAAGTACTACATATATACCATAATACCATCAAATCAAAATGCACATTCTTTTATCTATGTTTTTCTATCCTAAATTCTCTATGTAAGCTATGGCCACAGAAATTTCACAAATAAAGTTAGTAGCTAAAGATAACTTACGGATCACTAGCCCCTGATAAATCTGTTCCATTTTCTTCATAATCTGGAAAAAAGTCTTCTCTTTCAAGTAACTCTTGATATTTCTCTTGGTAATCTACAAAAAGTAAATAAATAACAGGAAAAATTTGAATGTTGAAAAATTCATATGAAATGTCCAGTTATTCTTAATTTTTAGTATTATGACATTAAAGTAGCCCCTAATTTTAAATATGTGTAAGCTATGCTTATCTATCAATATCAAGTAAGCTGAATTACATACTTAAAAATAGCTTTTATAAAACTGATACTCTAATTCGCTTGCTTCTGCCCCTCTGCATGCTCATAAAGCTTAGTCATATTCATTCTCCTCTAAGCTGGGAGCCAGAGCCACTGTGAATGCACCAGAGCACGTTTCCTGGCCTGTGTGCATGCTGTCCACGTTCTCTCCCGAATCCTTCCGTCGGACAAAACACCAGCTGTACAGGTTGCTGGGGAAGAACACACTCCCCGCATTCTCCCGTTTTCCTTCCACAAGGAGAGATCTCATTCAAATAACCCGACCTGCAGCTCTGTTATTCCTCCCCAAGGAGGTAAAGTGAGCCATCCATCGGCCTGGCAGGTGATAGCCACTGGCCCATGGTCCTCAATCAGAGGGGCTGCCCTAATGGAGGTTCTGCACACAGGGCATTTTTTTCTTTTCTTCCCTGTCCTTAGACACAGCTGGAAGGTGGCTATCTAATGTTTCAGCTGTACAGTGGGCTCTTCCTAGGCAACACCAGTGATAGTACAGCGCTCCATCTGCCAACTGCCATGGGCAGTTAGAGTCTCTTAGAAGACTAGCATGCCTGTATGGAGTCCTTGCCACTGAATAGTAAAATGGATCAGTGTATATTCAAACTGTTACCTCAAAATTAGTTTCTTGTGAATGGCCACCTCAGGTTTCAAGAGCATAATATAATTATATTTGACTGGGTAAAGACCTTGTTTTCCCAGGACTGTCAGTTACTGTAAAAACTTTAATTCCAGTTTAAAGGATCAGCAGCATTTTGAGAATCAATTCTGGCAATCTGGAGACCATTTGAACTATTAAACCTTCCTGCAACAATAGTTGAGGTATCTGGTAAGACAAACACTCTTTTTAAATGTATAGATGAGGTCACAAAAAACATCAAGTCTCCTGACAACAGAAACGAGAAGGGAACTGAAAGCCACACACAGTTACTGCAGCTGGGAAGTTGGCCGACCACGTGGTAACAAATGAGCTTGGATTTTAAACCGAAAGAAAGGTCCTGGGCCCACTGAAACAGATGGAATCCATGCCCACACTCATCTCACTCTGTACAAAGCCAGGACATTCAAAGGGCTGATTATCTCTAGCAAAAGATGAACCAGGTTAAAAAAAAGTAAAAGACCTCTGTGGCAAAGAAGTCTGGTTATGCCTGTCTGGGTTTGGGGTGGGGGTAGAAGCACTCTGGTTCTCTGGAGAATTTATGACAATAAGCCTACACCTCAAATTTTTACTATCTATGTTAAAAAAAACCCATGACAAGAAAATAAAAACTTATTTCAAGCCACTGTTGTTGTACCTGTGGCTCCCAGCAGTAAATATAAAACCCACGCTGGATAGATGATCCTACGATCCAAGGCACAAGTTCTTGTGAAGAAGAAAGGCACTTAAACACTACAGCAGTCATAAAGAAAGTGTGGACCGAACAGATGATAGGAAAATGGATCAAAGATGACAAAGAACCACCAGGGAATGAAGTAACTTTGAAGTACAAGGGAAGAAGGAAAATTTGTCTCACCAGACTAAGATTTACAGGCAAGATCAGAACAATTAAGAATGTGGTATTGGTGTTCAAAGAGAAGAAAGACACACATAGACAGAGGAATAAGACAGTTTACAGAGCAGTCACATGGTATACAACACAGGAACATTTTGTCTAAAAGAGGAAGAATGATTCAACACCCATTGACATGAAGACTGTGGAAAAAATATTTAATTCCTACTGTGTCCCACATATAAAAATTAGCCAGATCCAAAACCTAAGAATGAAACAATGAGAGATTTACTGAAGAAAATGGAATTTGATGGTAGTAAGGAGACTAAGTCACACAGAGCACAAAGAAGACATAATTTAGTTTGCATTGAACTCAAAGCTCCTCTACACTAAGACAAAAGGGAAAACCGCACATACTGGGAAACGACTGTGAATTACTTTCTAGGCTATGCGAGGAATTACAAAACGACAAGGAAAACAAGTGATCCAATGGAAATACGGGCAAAGAACATGAACAGGCAATTCTCCAAGAAAGAAATCAAAAGTTCAACAGAAACATGACAAGAAATTCAGTATCATTAGTAAGAAAATAAAATTTCACAATCTCATACAATTGGACTGACAAAAATTAGGTCTGGTAATAAGTTTTGCCAAGATGAGACAGGAACCCTCACACGCTGTAAAACATTAAGTGGTATAACTGCCTGAAAAGCAGGCTTAATTTCATTTAGTGAAGTTGAAGACACAAAACAACCCATAACGTGACAATTCTACCTCCTCACAAGGTACACAGGGCCTTAAAGATGTTTGCGCAGCACTGTCTGTAGGAACAAGTGTGAACTACCCGACCACCCACACAGGGGACCTAGGAACTGTGGTTTAGTCTGAGTACTGTTTGGCACTTAAAGGAAAGGAAGCTATATCCATCAACACAGACAAGTAACAAAAATAATACTGAATAAAAATAAGTTGCAAAAGGCAGTGTACAATAAGATACCATTGGGGTTAAAGCTACTGTGTCAATCCAGCACTTTACAGACAAATACGAAGTGAAGAAACATCACGATGACACAAAGTAGGGATGGTTGTCACCTTCGGGAGAGAAGTGATGGAAGCTTGAACTTGGGGGTGAAGGGTCAACAAGAAGAAAAATGGTTTAGTACTGTCTATAGCATTTTATTTCTTTAAAAAGACCCAAAACACACAGTAATATGGCAAAGTGAGCTTGGTTTAATCTTGACTATGAGACAACAGGTCAGTTGTTTGCGGTTTTTGCATTTTTGAATGTTTCTTAATTTAAAGCTAAGTAACCAGCCCTCCTCTCTGCCTCCTTGTGCTGCAGGCAGCGACAGTCGGGGGTCTCTGCCTTCCAGAGAGAACACGGGGAAACGCTGACCCTCCGCTGGTTTATTTGTGCCAGGTGGAGAAGACTTCTCCACGGCTCACGCTGCAGTCTCATTTATCATAATTAGAGCAGTGCTTCTACAAACGCCCTCTTCTGGAAGGGGAAGCATGAAGGCATTTAGGTTTCTGTTAACTTTGATCCACCAAGTATTAACGACATCCGTAATTCTTAATATCTGCAACTATTAGCCCATATTAATGAAAGCTGCTGACTATGTAGTGAATTAGAGCCATCTTTCCCTTTCACTTTAATCACATCAAAGTTTACAGAAAACAAAATATTAGAGGAAATACAAAATAAAAACGGTCACATTTAACTGAGGGATTCTTCTAATTCTTCACTGTTAGAGTGACAAGACACTAGATACTGAGCCCAGATGTTCCACTCAAAATGTTCCAAGTGGTTACTGCGAAGAACTTTCTATATCACATAGGCCTTTACCCTTTTAGAATGATGTGAACTCTTTGAAAAGCTAGGTTTGTGCTGGAGAAGGTACAGTTTTCTGTAATTTACCATCTTACCCAAAAAACCCCAAACCGGGAAAATGACTGAGACAGCATACCTGGATCAGCTGCGGTGAAAGGAACACCATCAGGCGTATAAAATGTTGGCTCATTCTAGGATAAAACAGAGTGATACAAGTATGTAACCATTTCACAATCGGTTTTTTAAAAGCGCAGCATCAGTGAAGCCTGGCCGGGTCACTCACGTGCATCTGGTAACACAATACACAAGGAAGTGAAACACTGACTTCCCGGCAGCTGTATCAGGTCATTGGGAAACTCTATGGCTTTCAGACTTTATTCTATTCGCTCAAGTTCCTGTTCTGACACTGCGCTGGACACGTCACACTCATGGCGAACTGCTGTGCTGTGCCGTGCGGTTTCACACTCGGCTCCCCACCACTTTTTTCTTTAAGAATTTCCAAGACTGGGGCTGTGGGAGCAATTCCTCTATAGCTCCTTCACGCTGGTCATATTGGGAGCTTCAGGGCACCACTGGCCTGGCAACCATTTTTATTTTCTTAGTTTACTGTATGAAAAGACACAAACTAAACTTTGAGATGCAGGGCTTTGTTTTGAATTCTCTGGAAAAACTGTTTCCTGGAATCCGATACTCACCCAAGCCCAAGCCTTGCCAATGTCCCCTGCCACTGCATGGCTCTTTCTAGTCCACCCTGTCCCAGGAGGACTCCATGTTTCTCCTATCTACCTGTTCTGCTGGCTGCCATGTGACCCTACACCCATGAAAAGGTACCAGGCATTACACTTTGGGAACAACTTTGTGTGACTCATCTGGAAATTTCTGAAACTGAATTCAAGCAATAAGCAAAATTTAACAAGTAAACACCGGCATACCATAAAGTAGTTAGGATCATTTTCAGGTGTTGCTTCTCTGTATGTCGAGGTTACATGGACTCTACCCCAGTTACTTGATCGGAGTTCTACGAGCTTCAAGAGCATCTGTTTTACATCTCTGCGGACGAAAGGTCGAGAAGTTAGAGTGCATGCACTGGAGGGGTTCTCGAGGCTCTAAAACACTGCAGAATCCCGAAACTCCTTCATCAACTTAACACGGACATTCAATGCTTTGATTTTCTAGACATTTCCTATAATGACACAAATTTACTTTAAAAAGACTTGAAATTTGTTTCATGTAACCAACTATATGGTTCTTAAAGGCAGCGGCCATCCTGCAAACATTTCTACACTTCCTTATAAGAGTACGTCACCCAAATATCTACTAAATTATTAAAGAAAAATGGCTGAGCAGAAGCCACAGGTAAACTATTATGCCTTTGAAGAAACCGTTTCTGTCGATCAACCTGCACGAGGTCCATGGTTCTGATAAGCACAGCTGATTAAAAACAACCCCCAGGGCGAAGCGAGGCCCGGTACTACCTGCTGCAGTGCGCGTCCAGGACAACGTTCTCGATCCTCTGAATAATTTCTACCATGTCAATTTTTCCTTTGTCCTTCCAGGCGTCTTCCAAAACTGACCCTGTCAACTGAAAAAGCGCAGTTTCAGTAAAATAAAGAATTCAATAAACTACAGATGTTCTAAAAATACATTAGCAGCACTTCAAGCATTCTTTAAACAAGTTATATATTTCCTATTGCTTGTTCTCTACCATCTAGTACTCAGTTACCTCGATGTTGTCTATGTTTTTCTTGACTGAGAGAAATTAAGGAAGTACCATAAAACTTTAATTACAGGTTTTGTGTGTCAATGATTATGTGGTATATACCCGGTATGACTAAGGCCATAAAATCTTTAATCAGTATGTCACTTTAATATATTTTATTGATTATGCTATTAGTTACCCCATTTCCCCCTTTATTCCCCTCCGCCCTGCACACCCCTTCCCACCTGCACTCTCCCCCTTTAGTTCACGTCTATGGGCCGTACATATAAGTTCTTTGGCTTCTCCGTTTCCTATACGACTCTTAACCTCCCCCTATTTTCTACCTACCATTTGTGCTACTTATTCCCTGTACCTCCCCTCTCCCCCTCCCCCACTGATAATCCTCCATGTGATGTCCATTTTGATTCTGTTCCTGTTCTAGTTCTTTGCTTAGGGTTTTTTTTTTTTTTTAAGGTTCAGTTGTTAATAGCTGTGAGTTTGTTGTCATTTTACTGTTCACATTTTTAATCTTCTTTTTCTTAGCTAAGTCCCTTTAACATTTCATATAATAGGGACTGGGTGGTGATGAACTCCTTTAACTTGACCTTATCTGAGAAACACTTTATCTGCCCTTCCATTCTAAATGACAGCTTTGCTGGATAGAGCAATCGTGGATGTAGGTCCTTGCCTTTCATGACTTGGAATACTTCTTTCCAGCCCCTTCTAGCCTGCTGCAAGGTTTCTTTTGAGAAATCAGCTGACAGTCTAATGGGAACTTCTTTGTAGGTAACTGTCTCCTTTTCTCTTGCTGCTTTTAAAATTCTCTCCTTATCTTTAATCCTGGGTAACTTAATTATGATGTGCCTTGGTGTGTTTCTCCCAACTTCTTTGGGACTCTCTGAGCTTCCTGGACTTCCTGAAAGTCTATTTCCTTTGCCAGATTGGGGAAGTTCTCCTTCATAATTTATTCAAATAAGTTTTCAATTTGTGGCTCATCCTCTTCCCCTTCTGGCACCCCTATGATCCGGATGTTGGAACCTTTCAACATGTCCTGGAGGTTCCTAAGCCTCTCCTTATTTTTTAAAAATTCTTGTTTCTTCATCCTGTTCTGGATGAAATGTTTCTTTCTTCTGCTCCAAACCACTGACTTGAGTCCAGGTTTCCTTCCCGTCACTGTTGGTACCTTGCAGATTTTTCTTTATTTCACATAATACAACTTTCATTGCTGCCTGGGTCTTTTTTATGCTGTGGAAGTACCCAGTGAGTTCTGGAGCACCCTGATAACCAGTGTTTTGAACTGTGTATCTGACAGGTTGGCTATCCTGTAGTTGCTTAATTGTATTTTTTACGGAGCACTTAACTGTTCTTTCATTTGGGCTTTTTTTTTTCCTTCTCAGCGTGCCTGTTGCTAGTAAGGGGCAGAGCCTTAGGTATTCACCAGGGCAGGGCAACCCACATCGCTGTACTTGGGGCAGGGGTCTGAGAGGGAACAATGCCACTTGCTCTGCTGTCTGCTGGCTTCCAGTCACTTCCCCCACGACCTACAAGCAAAGTGGGCCTTTCTGATGCTGATTCCCAGGTGAGTGGGCTTGTGTACGTTCTAGGACCCTGTGGGTGTCTCCAAGGAACTCTCCTGTGAGGCTGGGAGTTCTTCCCACTGCTTCCTCAACCCCAACAGGTGTTTTCAATCAGTGGTTTGAGGCTTTGTTTCCAGCGCTGAAGCCCTGGGTTGTGGGTTTGTCTTGCTCCCCAGTAGTTCCCCCCAGTTTATCTGTGCGCGAATGTGGGGCCACCCGGTCTGCAATCTGCTGACTTGCTGGGTCCACCAGCCGCCGCCTTGCCAAGGGTCCTCTCCGCCTGGCTGCCCGACCTCACCATTCCTACTGGTGTGGATAAATGTTTCTTCTTTTACTCCTTGGATGTCAGACCTCCACATAGTTTAATTTTCTGTTAGTTCTGGTTGTTCTTTGTTTTTAAATTTGTGGCTGTCCTTCTTTTGCTTGTGCGAGGAGGCACATGGTGTCTACCTACACCTCCGTCTTGGCTGGAAGTCCAGTATGTCACTTTTTGATACATGCAGGGTGCAATAAATATTGAAGCTTTCAATCAGAACAAAAACTTCAGGAAAAAAATGAGTCAAGGATATAAACAAGTAACACACAGAAATTAAACATGTGTGTAATAAACATGAAGAAATGCTTAACTTCACTAGTGATCAGGAAAATGCAAGTTGAAATGAGGTTTCCATTCTCACTCAGCACCTACAACAGAAGCAAACCCAGGACTGACTGTATCCACCACTGTGAAGGGTGCGGGCGGAAAGAGGTATACTCACTCAGTGCTGTGGGCACACCCTCCAGTTGAGTGTTTGGAAGAGAAATTCGGCATTACGGAAGGCCCCAACTTATGTTAGACTTAAACATTTTTTTAAAGATTTCATTTTATTATTTTTTTTAGAGAGAGGGGAAGGGAAGGAGAATGAGAGGGAGAGAAACATCAATGTGTGGTTGCCTCTCACGTGTTCCATGTTGGGGACCTGGCCTGCAACCCAGGCATGTGCCCTGACTGGGAATCAAAACAGTGATCCTCTTGTTTGCAGTTTGCGCTCAATCCACTGAGCTATACCAGCCAGGCTAGACTTATAATTTTTATACACTTTGCAATGGTTCAAAAACAGTAAGCATCCTGTATAAACTACCTTGAATTTGGTCTTTCCCCAGGCTGGCGATAATGCGGTATGATCCTTTCACAGGATGCTGGACAGTGGCGAGAGCTATACCTCCCGGGCAGGGTCTTAATCATGGGGGTGAGAAATGGAGCCTGCTGTGTTTCTGTGCGTTATATATTCTGCCCAGCGTAACCTAATACAAGTGTTCTGAGCACATTCAGGGTAGGCTTGGCTAAAGCTCTGCTGTTTGGTAGGTCAGGTGTATTAAATGCATTTTCAACTCACAATATTTTCAGCTTTCAATGGGCTTAGTGGGATGTAACCCCATCATCCTAAGTCAAGGAACATGTGTACTCATCAAATTAGGGTACACACTCTCTGGTCCACCAAACCCACATGCAGGAATTTAACCTTCATAAATAACCGCACAGAGCTCTTTTCCCCAGCTGCCACTAAGGTGCTCTGTCCTTCTTAGGGAGCTAAGGCCGCGTTGGGGTGAGACCCTCACTTCATCCGGCGACTAGCACCACTGCCGGCAGCGCTCGCCCAGCCTTCGCCTACACCATGGCCTCCATATCGGAGCTCGCCTGCATCTACTCGGCCCTTATCCTGCACGATGATGAGGTGACGGTGACGGAGGATAAGATCAATGCCCTTATTAAAGCAGCTGGTGTAAATGTTGAACCTTTCTGGCCAGGCTTGTTTGCAAAGGCTCTGGCCAATGTCAACACTGGGAGCCTCATCTGTAATGTAGGGGCTGGTGGACCTGCCCCAGCAGCTAGTGCTGCACCAGCAGGAGGTCCTGCTCCCTCAACTGCTACTGCCCCAGCTGAGGAAAAGAAAGTGGAAGCAAAGAAAGAAGAATCTGAGGAGTCTGATGATGACATGGGCTTTGGACTATTTGACTAAACCTCTTTTGTAACACAGTCAATAAAAATCTGAACTTTAAAATAAAAAAAAATAACCGCACAGAAAAAGACATGCTTATTGACAGTGCTACAGAGAAATAACCAAACTGAAAACACCCAACGGCTAGATGATAGAATGGATACAATGTGCGTGTAAACAATGGAGCACTGGAGGCTACCGCAGAAAGTAAACCAATGCCACACAAAGACCTAAGATCTTCGGTAGGTGGTAAAAAACAAGTGGCAGCACAGTAAGACTGTACTTATGAGAGCTCACCTACAGCACAGGAAAGAGGAAGGGCGAAGGATTTCCACTTCTAAAATCTGCTTCTTACACTACATAAGTATGTATTGCTTTCCAATATTAAATCAGAGAAGAAAGTAAAATGTCAACATTTAAATTAAAGTAGTAATACTTTCTTCAAATTATACATGAAAGGAGTAGAACAATTACACTTTAAGGAAAGAAAAGGAAAACCTACCTTCAGTAATTTTACTGCACAAATTAAGTTATCATCCACAGGGTTAGAAAAGAGGGCATTCAGTAGCTCCCGCAGACCAACCTGAAGAATATCTGCTCTTGTAACCTGTCCATTCGTTCCTTTGATCTTTTGGGACAAAAGAAAAGTAAGCAAGTATGCCAAAACATAATACGACATATAAATGGTCTGACGAAGTGTTGGTCTGACAAGTGTTAAAACAATACAGACATCATAGGAACACACCCTGATATCTTCACAACGTTACTTACCTTCCACGTAACTACATTTCTAACGAGACTAGTAAACTACAGGTAAAATTTTTCATTTATCACATATAACATACAGTCCAGATAATGTAAGTCTCCTTGAATGTTACTGCTTCATGAAGCACCTCCAGTTTATTAAGCTACCATCTTTTGGGGGAATGCACAATTTTACACTGCTGTTTATAACTGTTTAAAATAATGATTTTGCACGATGATGGTTTACTTGTCTCAGCTCTCCAGATGGAAGAACTGCAGGTTCCAGAGCCATGCCCAGTCTGTCCACTGTCCACAGTCCCCCGTACCCGCCACCCCACAGAGCACCGGTGCTTCCAATGAGGAACACAGTGGCATCCTTAAAGTGGCCGTCCATTCAAGGAACACTTTAGACTGTACTCTTAATTCTGGCTTAAGTAACCAACTGAAAAAGATTAAGACAGGAAATTTTATAAAATAAGCCCCTTGTGATAAAAAGCAGTAGTCAATTAGGCCCTAAATTGCACACAGACCTTTAGATGCACTGACACATTTATTTGGTAGTGGATTCATGTGTCTTTTCAGTGGTGTTTATGGCACTAAATCTTGGTTAACAGTTTAAACCTTGGTTCACGGTTTAAAAGGATAAACCCGTATCTGAGACTCGTCAAAACACAAATCACACAAATCCATTACAAAGTAATATCCAACACTTAAGTTTCCTGTTAACAAGCACATGTTCAAGTAAACCACCAATGTGCAAACAAGTTTAGCTGTGTATTTTATACAAATGCATTTTATGTGGAAGATTAATATGTAACAGGACCAAGAACTAATCTGGGTGAATTAGGTGGAAAAACCCAGAAACTCTAGTCTCCCTCTACCTCCTCTCTCAAAGCCTTGTGTTCCGTTGGTCAAGCTGCTTTTCAGCCGCCATTTGAATGTCAACCTACTGTGTGCTAACGTTCCCGATGCAGGAATTCAAAACAGCAAGAATGCCTACATTTCAAAAGCTTAAACATGCACCGAACACCATGGCTTTGCACAAGGACGTGAAGACTTTCAAACCACTTCCCAGCACCTCGCCCTCGAGCAGGAAAACTACCGTTCCCTTGGAGTCCAGATGCCACCACAAGGGGGCGCTGAAGCATTCTTTTCTTTCTCTCCCATTCTCCCTCTCCCATTTCACTCCCAATGCTGTAAGAGTGCAGTGTAAACACAAATTCCTTCCTGAGATCCCACTGTTCTCAAAAGTACTTAGCAAAAGAAAATGTCTCCTCACCTCCAGGTTAAGATAAAGTTCTCCCAGAAAGAGCACAAATGCATGGAATCGTTTTCGAGTTGCTTCATCCCCCTTTGCAGCTTGATCTTTAAGTTCATATTCAGTCCGACATCTGATAAAGATAAATCTTTTATAATCTCACATAGCCTTGTTTTGTAAATAATCAAACAAGATGACCATCTGCCAGTTTGGTCGTCCACAAGCAACACAGAGATGAGTTAACACGCCAACACCCAGCCTTTTTGTGACAAAAAGTGTGACTGTCTATTATAGAGGTCAGACTGTGCACCATCTTTTCATACTGAGACGCCTGGTTTTAAGAGACTTGTAAGAACAGTAGAAAATAAGCCTATGAGACCAAGGTGTAGTAAGTTCAAACACTGTAAGTTTTATGAGGTTCATATTTACTGGCACTGATTTCACAATGCCAAGCTGTCTCTCTGTAAAACGGCCGCTCTTTCTGAGTGGATTAGCTTTGAAACAGATCTTATTAATAAGCCCATTATCCTTGTAATTTCCATTATATAAATCAGAGGAGGAGAAATGAGGTGAAAAACCCCCACCTGAATAGACACACAGAAAGCGATTAATTTGGTCTCTATTTCTAATAGAGACTGAAAGAGTCAAATAACTTATTTTCCCCAAACTTGGTCCATCTGCCTTACATAATAACAAAAAGAAGCTGTCTCCTTAGAGCTTTATGGACACAGTTCCTACAGGATTTCCAAAATCATCGCAACGACCCCTGATCAGTGTGCTTCAGTTGGTCAGAGTAGTGACACACAGACCGAACAGGTCATGGGTTCGGTCCCCAGTCGGGGCCGCTGGTCCATGTCTCTCCACCCCCCCCAAAGTCAACAAGCGTGTCCTTGGGCAAAGATAAAATACACAAAAGTCACCACAGCAAGCCCATCACTGCCCGTGTCAGTGAACAATGGTGTTGGCTACTGCTAATCCCGATTTTTAAAATGGACTCTGAAACTGTTTATCATTTTAGTGTTAAATGTTTTTTTAAAATCTTCACTATTAAGGTGTTGAAAAGCTGGAAAGTCATGTTTTATGAAATTGATCTTGACAATTCTTTTAAATACCAAAGGAGGAGCTTACGGAGACTGGCTTTCATTCCTGAGGGACCAGGTTAGTTTGCCATTTTTTGTCAAAAGAAAAAAAAGGCACTCCTTGACCAAGAATTGTCCTGGGGCCAGTTTATGAATCAACCACAAATAAACCCCAAAAGACAGCTTCCTGTGCACCTCTGTGGCTGAGTCCAGTGCTTAAACGAGCACACCTGCAGGAGTCAGACATGAAGGTGCTCGTTACCCACTCATACGTAGTCATTCCTCATCAGGAAAAAAGGCCGCATCTCTCTAAACAGAACACTACGTGTAATAATGGAAAGACTCAGTTAAATAACGCCAATTCAGTTATCCAAGCGCCTTGTGGCTGCTCTTTTTCTGTCCTTTCTCTTATGACTTTGCAGGTAAAATCTTTGATGAAATGACCTTTTGTTTTATAAATGCTATAACTATTTTACATTAAGACAGGTGAATATATGTGCAAAAGCAAATTCCTACTCATGTACATTATTGATTATCTAGGTGAAAGGAAAGAACCTAAACCTTTTCAAGCTATAGAGTTTCAATTATAAAAGCACGCTTATTTCAGAAAGGTTAAAACAGAGAAAAATAAAGAACAAAGTCACTGCAACCCAGAGATAACTGCTGTGAAGGTGACTTCTGTCTCAAGTGTGTGTATATTTCTAAGTTAGGTAATAGATTATGTCCTGTTTCTGTCCTTGTATGATGAGCATTTTCCCATGTGAACATCTCTGACAGTATCAGCGCTGCAGAAGCTCATGCGGGCAAAGAGGAAAAGAGTCGGAGGAGGGGTTCTTACCCAGGGGTACAGCGGAGACTCGGGAAGTTCTGAAAACCAAGCCGGGCTCCAGCTCAGTCCATTACATGAGAATTTCGCCGAGTGGGGGCAGGGGCTCAGCCCACCTCAGGGCACAGCAGGGTAGGCAGCCCTGAGGGGGTACGAGAGCCTTTCTGCCATCTGCCCCCAGAAGTGCCCATTCTCACATCTTTCCAGAAGCTTTAATTTGTGGTTCCTTAATTATAGGGAAGGTTAGTCATCTTTTTAAAGTTTATCATTTATATTTTTCCAAACTGTACCTATTCAGAACCATTCCAAATATTTCTATTAAAATAGTGGTCTTTTTCTTACTCATTCCTAAGAGGCCTCTCTTTTCATATTAAATTAATGAGCTCATTACCATGTATTATATATTTTCCTATTTTCACTTTAGTTCATATAAATTTATGACCCCCCAAGATACTATACGCTATGCGTAAAACAGTTTCATCTTTGCTTTAAGGCGAAGATGGGTACCCTATCTTACTTAAAAGGGCTTTACCAGCCTAAGATTTCTGTTCGCCAATTCCCCCCCTACTATTTACTGATTCACTTTTACTCACATCTCTCCATACACTGAACTACACTTCGGTGTGCAGGGACAGGGTCCATCTTCGCTTCACTTCCCCCCAACGACCAGCCAGCCAGCTGTGTCGGCTTCACAGCTGACATCGTGCCCGTGTGTCTGGAGCACCACCTTCACCTAAAGCTTGATTTTCAAGTGTCTCTGAAGTGACTTCTGGAATTTTTATCCTGTTCCAGTGCAGCTTAACCACACAATGAAATTATTTTGCAACCATTAAAAGTATCTTTAAAACACTAATGTACTTTCTACCCCTGGCTGGTGTGATTTAGTGGATCAAGTGCCGGACTGTGAACCAAAGGGTCACCAGTTCAATTCCCAGTCAGGGCACATGCCTGCATTTCGGACCAGGTCCGCAGCAGGGGGCGTATTAAGAAGCAACCACACATTGATGTTTCTTTCTCTCCCTTTCTCTCTAAAAATAAATAAATAAAATCTTAAAAAAAGAAAACAAAACAAAACAAGAAAACAACTAATTGTACTTTTAAACAGTAAGGTGATAAAACAAGTGATGAATGGAAAATAATGGAAGTTGGCATCAAAACCCAAATAGAAGGGTACAGGCTGATAAAGGCAGCAAGCATTTCAAATCAATAGAAAAATGGATCATTCACAAAAGTGGTCTGGGGAAAACTGGCCACACATGGCAAGACATAGATCAGACCCTTGCTCAAACCCCAAGTGTGAAAGTGCAAAGAAACACACGTGTGACCCTTTTTCAGAACCTGGAAAAGGCTTTCCTAAGCACAGAACCAAAGGCAGAGACCACTGCAGAAAAAGACTGGTACAGACACGCAACTGCGTGTGACCTTTCAACACCACACGAGTCGGCAGGGTCTGTTCTCTTCTTCCCCGCAACTACCTATGCCCTGCGGTCTTGGGAAAAAAGGAACAGTCAAATTCTAGCTCCTTTAAAAGTAGCTTTCCTTTAATTTCCTGCATTCACACTGACCTTCGAAGCAGCAGTTGGCGGAAGGTGCCACTCTGTGAGCTAATTGTCAGATGATGCGTCAGGTAATTGCACAGGCGAGCTCCCATGTAGGAGAAATTTGGAATAGATGTAGCCTTTCAAAAAGAAAAAGTTTTATGTGATACAGACGCATTGTCATAAATGCAAACAGCAACATTTCAGAGAGGAAAAAACCGTTTGTACTCACCCAACCTTATACCAAGAACCAGAACAAGTACAAAGAAAAAGATTTAAGGTAAGTTCTCCCCCATCATTTACCTGAAGTTACCAAAAGACAAACAGACACTTATCTCTTTGTACTAACCCATTTTTACACAAAATATGTACATGTACCCAGCCGCACAGTGCCAACTATGAATCAGAGTATCTGCCAAACCACTGATCTGTGATGTTTCTCACTAGCGGCAGGCACCGGCTCTGGCATCTGGTCATCCAGAAAGGGATTCCCGGGCCTGTGCTTTGTGGCCCGACTTCACTAAACCTCCCTGAGCTTCGGTTTCTTGATTCCTAAAGAGGCGATTAATGGTACATGATGTGAGAGAGTAATACGTAAAGAACACTTCAAAAACGCTTGGGGTAAAGAGAAAATTAAAAGAAGCCATTTGAAAAAAGTAAGACAGTGAGAAAACACTACCTATCAAAGACTGTATGATATTGCCAAAGCAGTACTCAAGAAGTTTAACTTTCATTGTAGTTTTCAAATAGCAGAGAACAGAGTTCACTACAAAATGTTAGGAAAGACAACAAGACACATTAAGAAGTAAAGGGACTGGCCCAGGCCGCAAAGGTAGTTAACCAGAGTCCCCTTGTGACCCTGTGGTGGTCTCATCACTGGCTGTGGTCACCTTAGAAATATCGCCTCACTTCACTGTAAGATATATATATATAAAATGGGTGTAAGAGCAATGTCACACAACCACTGAGGAAGGAGCAGATGCGTCGACTGCGCGTTGAGCATTCAGCATCACTGGTGGGAGCACTTTGTAATTATTAGACCATTTCCAGTTACTGCCTTGCTCATCCAGGACCCTCAATATTTCTCAAGGAAGACTGGCTTCTCCTGACGTCACGACTGTGTGTCTGATACCACAGAAGACTTGAAGTTATTGGCACTACCTGTTTCTGGTTTACTTAAAAAATGATCGCACACCAGGTAAAGTCAAGAAGTTCTACAAGGCTTGTTACGGCAGGTTCCTGCTCCCTGACCACACCTCGCCTGGACTCCCTCGGACCTCTTTCAATTCTCGCAGGTCAAAGGTTTTAACCCCTGTGTGAGCTGGGACCTTCCAGCTGAGACACTACTTCTTACCAGTTTCCCACCGTGGAAGATGAGCACTTAGTTCTCACCCCACTCAACCTCACGCCATTCCACTGTTTTCCCACCCTTGCATCTACTAATATGGTAATATCACGATTTTACTTACTAGTTTTGTGTTTCCATTTACAGCTTTTGTGTACAACTGTTTTACCTAGACACCAGTTCTTTTTCCTAATACTTTGTTTTCTATACACTTCTCACTGATTTATTCTTAAACTCACTCGTTTGTCAGTTTCTCAGCCCTTGTGCTCACCTCACCAGGGAACCTTCCCGGGGCATCTGCCCCTTCCCAGTGAGACCGGCCCCCGGAAGGTCGTGCTCATGGCCACTATCTCGGGACCGCCTGTCACCATCGCCTGGATGACACACACTTCCATAAAACACCCCGTTTCCTAGCCCCCATGTCGTCGTCCTTGGCTTAATTCCTTTGTTTTGGTGGAGTACCCTCTTCATAACTTCTCAAGAACAGTTCCAGTAAAACTTCAAACTGGCTACTTGGTACAAACATTATCTAGAGGGTCCACTCTTTTTTTTAGATTTTCTTGTAATGTTTTTGCCTCATTCCTTTAGATCCTTATCTTTTTGAAATTCTGCATCACAAACCAGGGAGACTCTCGGCTACCCTCACCGGTCCGGAATTCGACTTATTTAGGTTTGCCAGACCCGTTACCACGCACCCCTCCTGTCTGCGGTCTCCCAACCGGGATTTCCATCTCCTTTCCCCGTCCCAGTCTTTGTGGGCTTTTGGCCTTCGAAAACCCTGTATTGCCACGTCAGTGGTATGTGGGGAGGAATCAAAGTTGAGGATATTTAATGTCATTTTATTTTTTTCCCCACAATAGGTCTTCCTTCCTCAGTTGCTGTGAGTTAATTCCCTCGATGAAATTTAAAAACTGTTTGGCTCTGGCTGGTGTGTCTCAGTGGATTGAACACCAGCCTGTGAACCAGAAGGCTGCTGGTTCAATTCCCAGTCAGGGCACATGCCCGGGTTGCAGGCTGAGAAGAAACTCATTGATGTTTCTCACACACTGCTGTTTCTCTCCCTTTCCTTCTTTCTCCCTTCTACTCTCTCTAAAAATAAATCAAATCTTTAAAAAAAGAGAGAAGGAAATTCAGGAACTGTTGGCAAACCTGTGCATCACCGACCGCACAATGTTAAAACTTAACACTGAGTACACGCTGGCAGAACTGGCTTTGCCACAAGCGCAGCCCTCCCGCCCAGCCCTGAAGAACCACGGTCGGGCGGCCCAGTGAACGGCTGGACCTCAACAGAGGAGAAACCAGGAAAGGTTTAAGGAATGTTAAGTCTTCCATTTCCCTCCCTCACATTCTTTTTGATCCATTTAGAGGCAGAGAGTAGGTATGAGGACAAACAGAGCGCTCTATGCTCCTAAAATCCCAAGCATTTCCAGAAACCTGAAGAATTGGCTAGGACGACTTTCAGCCAGTGCGGTGCGGGAAATTTTAAACCATGTAACACCCCACACTGTTTAGTCAGAGGGCAATGACCTCTTTTCCCTTAGACTGTCAAAAAAATGACAACAGCCAACATAACAACAGCCATCTGGTATGGATGAATCAAAGTTACACCTATTGTTTTCTTTGTCACATCAACAAAACATATTTTTTTGGTGTGCTGCAGTATTTTAGTGATTACTTCGCGTGTGCCAGGAGAGGAGAAGGGTTGGAAATTGCCGGCTGCAGCGCACTGGGGCCCCAGAACAACCCAGAAGCAGCCGGAAACGTAGCCCAAGAGACGCGAGGCGGCAGACACATCCACCTGCCTGCTCTCACCATCACCCACACATTCCAAGCTGGGCTGCTCACTTACAGTGACTGGAAGAACACTCAAAGCTCTATTTATGTTCATTTCCTACTTGTTTTGGTCAGTCTCACATGACCTTCATGTCTAAAAAAATCCAGGGTTGTCGATTTCCCCCTCTTAAAATAGCAGTTAACGTATCAGGGACAGTACGCCAGGATCAAAACGAAGCTGCGTGAAAAAACAATCCAGACATTAGCTTTTCAAGGAATTAAGGTGCAAATTGTTGAGAATTTTATATACAAGCAGCAATGTTAAAACAAGACAGGGTGCTTTGTGATCTGGATTTTTGTTTTTAGAGGACTCATTTATAAGGCAAGAAAATGCTCCCACCTCTTTTCTGCCCTACTGCAATAATGCTGTATTATTCGACATCTAGGAGAAAGGCCTGTGGGCTTTTTAATGTACTGTAATTTCAGGTCCTATAAAACAGAAAGGGATGGGAAAGGTACGATGCTTATAGGAGCCCTCCTCACGAGTGCTCAAAGCTCCTCCCGACGGCCTGCGCAGAGCCCTGGCCACACAGGAGAATCCGCAGTCTGGCCCCAGCCCTGGGTCCCTACCACAGGCGTTTTCCACAACACAAACTTAAAAAGCTCCTGTGCTCCATGAACAGGAGTGTGCAGGTAATGAGTGTGCAGGCAGGTGAACATGAACGTGTCCTCCCTCCGGGAGCAGCTGCCATCCTTGTGCTTCAAGGAAGCTACCTGATGACCATCGAGTGTCACATGCTATCAGCCAACCTACCTGTTGATAGATCAGTTCCACAAGTTCTTGCAAAGCATCGTCAGTTGTAACCCAGCTGTTCAGGGTCTCTGTGAACTGTTCAATGTCGGTTTCAAAACTGCCAGGCTGCTCTGTAAGATGATTCAAAAAATCCTGAACGTATTCTGATAGAGTGGGGTAATCCTCACAACCATCCTCATAGGAGTCCTACAAAGTTAGAAAGAAAAAGTTGTAATCCATGCAACTGGTTAAAACAAGATGAGGCAGCTTTAAGCTGAGATGCCTCTAGCACAAATGATTTTCTTTTAACTGATAGGAAAGTGTTCCAACTTATTGGTGCATTCACTGGTTGATTCTTGAATGTGCCCTGACAAGGGATCAAACCTACAACCTTGGCGTATTGTGATAATGCTCTAGTCAACCGAGCTACCAGGCCAGGGCCCACAAATAATTTTTTTTAAAGAATCCTTCATATGATAAAATGTGTTATTTTCTTCAATAAAATTAAATCCAGTGAACTATCCTTCCTCCTTGTCCAATGGCCAAAAATGTTATAACAGAGGGTTCCATCTAGTTGGTAGGGAATTGTCTTCTCATCCCTGATGGATATGCAAGATGGCCGAGAAATCAAGTTTAAACCAATGTTTTGCTATAATACCAATATCAAAATCACCATCTTAATCTGTCTATGGATATAGTGAGACCCAGGATTTGCAGTGGGAGGTGAGGAGGGGCCACGGATACAGAACTGAGAATGGCCACATGCAGCGAGCTGGCCAGGCCAGCAGGATTCACAATACCACTCTCCACTCTCAGGTGGGTATTTGCCAACTTCCAACTGGAAAAAGTCAGTCTGTCATCTATCTGTTAATCCCCAAGGACAGGGAAATACACAGTCAAGTGACTATCAAATTGCATCACAGCGTACAGTGCCACGTCCAGGTCTCCAGCCAACCTTGAGAACAGAACTTTTTTTCCAACGAATATATCCACCACTATCACCTTTGGAAGTTCCCAACCTTTTCATTAATGGCAAAAAGCTGAGCAGGTGAGCACTGCAAAAGGTAGCAGATGAGAGCACCAGCTTACAATCTTGACATCTGGGTCCCGCCCGAAGCATCCTGGACTATACTTAACAGTCATGCTCCAATGGCAGCCACGTTGCTCGATGAAATTTACCCCTTTCCAAAAGGAGTCAAATGAGAAGCCAATATGAAAGAATTAGAACTATGACTACAGAAAGGGTTAAGTTCTAAGTCAGAGAGTGCACAACCCCCCCCCCCCACACACACACACACATATTTTTGTCAAAATTCCCCTTAGGAAAAGAAAGCTCCTTTCTGGAGATGGACAATCTTGGTGGAAAGTCTGACCCAGAAAACCGTTTCTCCAGTGGTCTGAGGCCCTGACAAGTAGTTTTTATGTACCTATAGACACTAAGCTGATATGTAACATGCCATGAGGCACCAGGGAATCCTAGCAGTGCCTAAGTCGTGCTCAGTGTTCACTGAGAAGAGCAGGCAAACTCACACATCACGTATTTGTTTGATCTCACACAGGCCTGAATCCAAGTCAAGCAACATTAATTTAATTAATGTTGATGCAATTCAAATTCATGAATCCCAAACAGATGTGTGACTGAGGATTACCAGTAAATGAGTTAATCAGTTAAGAGCGTTAATGAGTAAATTCGCCTGGACCAGTGACTAGCACAAAGTAAGGCACTAAGTGCTCAACCAATAAATTTTTAAACTTCCAGTTAAAGACTGAAGCACATGCCGAATGGAACTGCCTTGCCGTCACACCTAAAAGGGCTACGGCGTAAAAAGCAGAATGACAAGAAACCACTGCTTGGTACCTGGGATGATACTCTGACTAGTTCAGTGACGGCACCAGTGCAGGCAGGCTACTCAGTCGGAACCATCTTGGCGTGGGCTGCCCTCGGTGCGGGGAGGACTGTCAGGGCCGAACACAGGACACCAAGTCCTCCTCTGTGGACCCGCTATTCTGTGATGGGAGGCATTATTCAAATAGCGAGACATACTATGAAAAAAAAGGTCAGGGAAGGATCCTGAAGAGGTAACGTGTAAACTGAAACAAAAAGAGGCCCCAAGAGACAGGTGCTTGCCTGACACCTTTGAGAGAGAAAGGCCAGAACACAGAAACCGAGGATGGGGCGGTGGCTAATGACCAATCAGACAGACAGGAAGATCGTGGAGGGTGACGGCAAACGCACTCAGGAGCCTGCCTCACAAGGCAGGGGGAAAAGCCGGAGTGCGGCTGCTGGGGTGGGCTCAGCCGGGAAGGACCAGGTCACTCATGTGCAGTCACAGAGCTAGACCTGAGTGCAGAGCAATGCCTCCCTTTTAGCCTCTGTGCTGCACAAATGACCAACAAAGAAGCTCAAACGCCAACTTCGACTCAAGTACAAAGATACTCAGAGCCAAAATTCATCTAACCATCCATCTATCAGCAAGGAAGTAGTTAAATACATCACCTTATGGATCTATACATGGAATATCACATAGCTACCGAAGGAAACAAGATTTACAAAAATCAATACAGACATATCGCCAATGTAGCATTAAATGAAATGGAAATAGAGAACCATATTTTAGTACAATTAATTTTTTTAAAAAGAGACTTAGAGGTAATGAACCTCTGGAAAGATAAACAAGGGATAATGGTAGTTACCTGTAAAGAACTGTTTTTGTTATAAACATGATCCTTTATCATGCAATTGTGGAAGCAGTCACACATTATAAATACATACATTAAATAATACATTTCATGTTAACCACATACATGTGGGAATTTTACAATTAAAAACCAAGTAAGCTTTTGATACATAGTTTTACAGATCCTATTATTTTACAGATCAGTAGTATCTATTATTATTAATCACGACAAGCAGGAAGTCTACAGGTCCCAGCTGAAGGTTTTCATTTCCTAATGGTTTCTATCAGATGTTATTCATTGTGGCAAAATATATGAGTAGTTTAGATCATTAATTTTAATTTTTTAATAGGCAAAACTCTGTTTTAAGAAAATTTGAGCCCTGGCTGGTGTGGCTCAGTTGATTGGAGCATTATTCCCCATAGACTGAAAGGTCGCAGGTTCGATTCCTAGCCAGGGTGCATATGAGGAGGCGGCCAATCCATGTTTCTGTTTCCTTCTCTCTCCCTCCCTCTCTACGCCCCCCCCCCCTTTAAAAGCAATGAAAAAATGTCCTCAGGTGAGGATTAGAAACAGAAAAATTCTGAAGATGAAAGCAGAGCTTCTCTGAATATAGCAGAATGGGAGTCAGGGCCTATTGTTTTGAGCTAAAGGAGGCAGGTATTCTGAACAAACAAGACTCCAATATATGTGAATCTGAGCTTGTCTTAGTTCTTTGGTGCCAGATTTCTTCAGTCTTCAATGTGGACCTAAATGGCTTCCAGACTGAGAAATATTTAAGTTTTATTTATTTTCTTAGAAAGAACTCTGTGACAGATTAGGAAGGGTATCAGAAAACCCACTACCCCAAAGCAGGTACTCTGAACACACTGATGAAATGAGAACCGAACCCAAAGTGGTTGGAATAAAAGGCGGCTGAGCAGACCCGCAAAAGCTGGAATGGTCATGAAGATGGCTGACTCTTGCACACGGGGTCAAACTGCACAGGTCCGCCTACATGCGGCTGCTTTTTTCCTGATGAAACCCCTGTTCTGTTTTCAGTCTGCAGATGGACATCCAGGGATGCAGAGGGTCGACTGTGCACAGTGTTCTACGCCACTTCATACAGGGGATGTGAGCATCCATGGACTTCGGTATCCGCATGGGTCCAAAATCCATGGATGCTCACATCTGCAATCCCCTGCAGGTACCGAGGGACCACTAAATTTGGGGGGAATCAAAGTTCTACATGGATTTTCGAGTGTGCCGGGGCCAGCATCCGTACCCCTCATGTTGTCCGAGGGTCAACTGCACTTTAGCTAACGGGACGGCAATGTCTGGAGTACGAAAGAGGAAGGTCAGATATACCACCAACGCTGTAGCCTGAGCAGCTAGTTAGGACATAAACACATCAGGAGAGGTTTGCAGAAGATGAATTCTTTTTTATATTTGAGTTTGGATGGGAGATGATCCTTATGAAGAATTCAAAACAAATGGAAACAAGGCATGGAGTTCAGTGGAAAAATCAGATTTTGGAGTTATCGGCAGACAGGCAGGCCGTGGTCAGATGAGCTAACGAAATGGAAGGACGATCCCCTGAGACTGTGGCAGGAATGGCCTCGAAATGAAGAAAGACACTGGCCAACGAGCACAGCGTCGAAGGCGGCAGAGGTTCACAGGCTGAAATCTGAGAGAACGATGGCCAGAGTCGGTGGAGTGCAGGAGACCATGCACAGAGAGGGAAAGTGAAGGGAAAAATCATCACCTTGAATGTTCGGTTCCCACAAAACTAAGAGGGACCTTGAAAGACTGAAAATGTGCCCTTGGCACCTAGCACAGGACCCGGCACACTGTGACCTGCTGGGACTCACAGGTCATCCTGTGGTCAACAAAGCCTAGGATGAGAGCTTAGAGGGTCACAGGTCTTAGAGCTGAGAGTAGCAGTAAGTATCCCCACAACAGTGTCAGTACAATCAGGGGCGTCAGTGTGCAGAGGTCTGACTAGTCAGTGAGATGAGCACCAACTGTGAACAACTAACTTTACATTTCGGAGAACATCGCTGCTGGAAGGCAGAGGAAAACAGGGCAGTGACTTCAAAGTGCATGTTCTTAGAAAAAAGCTGGGATTTGTGTGTGTGTGTGTGTGTGTGTGTGTGTGGGGGGGTGAATTTTGTCTTATAATAAATTCTCCATGAATTCCTACGTGGAGCTTTTGGTTCTCGTAAATGAACTGTGGTTAACTACTGGAGATGTAATCGCTTCTCTGAGCAGCAGCAGTGGCCAGTGGGAGGGATCAGAAACTCACTGGTAAGAAGGCAGAGAGAGCAGGAAATTCTAGCAGCGATGAGAAGGACTGACAACAAAAGGGCCCAGGGTTTCAGAAAGGTTGAGAACGATATTGGCTTTTAGAAGCAGCGCACTTTCTGGAAAGCAGATCAGCTGAGGACACCGAGCAACGGCTGTGCGTGTCTAATGAAAGCAGACTCAAGGGGTTTCTGGAGACCAAGCCTGGAGTCCACCAGAACAGAGGCTCCACAAACGTAGGAATTTTTGACCCTTTTGTTCACTGCGGTACCCCTAGTGTTGACTCAGGACAAGTATTCAACTCCTGTTGAATGAGTGAGTGAACGCAGCTCACTTTGGATTATGGTTACTATAAGGAGAGGTTTCCCTCACAGCAAGACCTTATCCTAAGAGGGGACTAGGGGATTGTAAAAAACACTTAGCCTTGACAGATGGTTAAAGGGTAAAGGCCAGAGAATATACCAGGGCAGGGCAGCAAACTTGAGTGCTGATAAAAATCCAGGTGTATTACAGATAAGTGAAGTAAGCCAGTGAGCAAATTAGAGCTCACACACTCCATCTAAAGGGGCTGCCTCTATTCAGCCAAGTTTTACCAAAATAATAATCCAATGTGACCGATCTTACGATTTCAAGAGAAACCAGAAAATTCAGATGGGCACTATCTAATTTAAGTGTCGGTAACTTATTAAAGATCTTTTTTTAAATAAAGATTTTATTTATTTATTTTTAGAGAGGGGAAGGGAGGAAGACAGAGAGGGAGAGAAGTATCAACACGTGAGGGAAACATCCACTGGCCGCCTCTTATAGGCCCCAACTGGGGACCAGGCAACCCAGGCCCCAACCACCACTGGGAACCAAACTGGTGACCTTCTGGTTTGCAGGCTGGTACTCATTCCAGAGCCACACCAGCCAGGGCTAAAAATCCTTTCAAGAAATAAAAAACAGGACCGAAGGTGGCACACCTGCAGGCCTCATGTGAGCCACAGGCTGCCAGCTTGCAACCCATTCTGGAGAACTGAGCAGGGCAGCGGTGCCGGAGGTCACCGAGAAACGCCTAAAGATGACAGAGGCTCCAAGTGAGTGACTGATGCAGCTCAGCACGCTGCTCCACGGCCAGCCCAGGAATCACCTGAACTACATAAAACTGAAAAAATGGCGCCCCTCCTACCATGAAGTAGCTCAGCCAACGGGCAGTCGTGAACAGACGGGGTCTCTGTGCTGTCAGTAGATAAGCACCCGTAAGAGTTTACTCAACTACTCACGGCTCTCCAATGGTGCCTTTAGTCTCTGGGCCAAACACAATCTTCTGTCAAGAACTCAGGCTGCTCTCAACTTCTACTGTACAGGACTGAGAGCTCCTTTCAACCCAAGTAAATGGCTCTGTCTGTTATGCCTATGTTTTTCCCCTTCCAGCCCCAAAGCTTTTTCCTAATGCGTGGAGTTTCTCAAGCATGAAATACAGCTTCTCCATACTTCCTCTCAAATATGGAAGCAAAGAAAAAAAAAGATGTGCTACCATTAGTTACTGGGTAAATACAAATGAAAGTCACAAGTAGATACCACACACACACTAAAATGGCTCAACTTAAAAAACAGAAAATACTAAGTGAGGCCCAGCAAGCAGAGCACCTGGAAACCCCACTGCCCAAGCGTGCAGAGGGGCCATCTCAGGAAAACTGGCCGGCAGCCTCTGCCAAAGCTGGCTGCCCTGGGTCCCAGCAACTCCACTCTTTGGTATAGACCACACGGAAGCAAGGGTGAATGTCCACCAAGACATGGCCAAGAAGAGCAGCCCTATACATAACAGCCCCAAAGTGGAAGCCACCCCAACGTTCAAGACAAGGGGCATTGCGGTAAGTCACACAGTGGAGTAAGCGACCTGTGACAGTAAGTCATCTCCAATCACCTGCCACAACAGGGATGAATTCTGATGTTGAATGAAGTGAGAAACAAATATTAGGAGACAGAGGGGGCTTTGGGGATGTCGATAATGTTCCTTTCCTTGACTGGATATGAGGTGCCCAGGTGCTGAAGCTTCGAGCTGGCCCGTATATGCACCATCCTCTGCGTTATACGTCAATAAAGCTAAGGGGATAGGAAAGGTAGGACTAACACTAGACTATTAACTATTTCAATACAGAATGGTTCCTGCCCCACTTATCTGTTACTAATTACTATGCATTTACTTAGTAGAACAAATTCCTTTCTATACACCCCAACTGTGCTGTTTTGTCTTGGTATTGAAGAAAAATGTGACCAATTAAAAAATTCTTGACAAAGATCAGTCTGAAAGCTTGTAAGAGTTGTTTATACCTACCTAGACACTTTATCAAAAACCCCTACACATTTCTGTGCAACAGGAGTTAATTAGAACCAGAAACACTTCTATTTTACGAGCCCAGATGTGAACTTCTCAACATTCAAAAACCTACACAAATTAGTTAGCCTCCAAACCACTTTGATTTACCCTAAATCTAAACTCAAATGAAAAATCAGCTTTGTCGGGCCCCTATTTTTTAGGTTGTCCATAAAGTCTGGACAAAAATGTTTGTTTTATAAGTTGAAGGTGGGTGGTCCTTGCCCACATCAAGTTTTACCAGACTAGAGAGACTCTGCAGATGCTGAGAACACAGCAGAGAAGAGAACAGAGTCTACTGTCCACCTTACACTGATGCCCTGAATGTAACTACAAAATACACTCCTGAATCAGTACTGTTTCCTCTTGAGTTCAATGAATTCGGGTTTTTTTGTGCAGTACAGAAAAGAGCAGTATGCTCTGGCTGATGAAGTAACAACCACATTATCCAGTCACATTAGTTTAGAGTTGTACTAAAGGGTGTACTCACTGTGTAATTAGAATAACCTGAAGGGTAAAATTCAGGGGCGTTCACAGACAGCTTGGACATTAATACAGGAGCCACCACCACCTGGGGTTTAGCCATCGCCGACTCTGAGTTCTGCTGGGAAATACTGTCCTGGGCTTTCTCTTGTTCTGAGGAAGGAAAAAAAGGGGGGCGTTAGATGCATTCATACCTTTGTTCAATAACTTACTGTGCAGCGAAAAGCCATTTGAGAAGGACTAGTTATACAAGAGCTAGGATAGGTACGGAGAGCCTGCAAAAAAGAACAATAGACTTGCCCTCGCTCATTTGGGGACACCCTCTTCCTCCGCGGATGCGTGAAGGATGCTCTCTTTCTAAAAGAGTCGGTGAGGAAAAGGTGATTGCTCACCCAAGATGTCCCCTCGGAGGGCCAGGGAAGGGGCGGCGAATTGCTACTTCCTACCCGGACCTCCGCACTCGGAGCCCGCGCGCGGCCCCTCCCCCGCGGGGCGCACAAAGGAGTCCCGCAGCCACCTTCCCGACGGCTCGGGCCGTCCCCACCAGAAACCCCGGGCCCTCGGGCTGCCTTCGGGGGCGGGGCGAGGGGGACACAGCGCGCGCGGGGGCCCCGGAGAACCGGGGCGGCGCGGCTCCGTACCTGGGAGCGGCGCGGGCCGCGGGGGGCCGGCGGGGAGCTCGCACTGGGCCCCTGGCGGCGGGGCCGTCCTGGGCTGGCGCAGCGGCGGCGGCTGCTGGAAGCCCGGGGCTTTGGGCTGCGGCGGCGGGTGCCCCGTCCGCTCCGCAGGCCCCGCTCCGTTCGGGAAACCGCCGCCCTCAGGCCCGCCCCCTCCGCGGCCCAGGCCCCGGCCGCGGCCCCGACCAGCACCTGGGGCCCGATCGAAACCGTCCGACATGCTCCGCCTGCTTCTCCGGAGCCGCGGCGCCGCGCAGCTCTGCGCTGGGGGGAGGACGCGGGGAGGCGCCACGGGCCGCGCGCTCACTCGGGCCTCATGGAACGGGAGGCGGGTGGCCCTGCTCGGTCTTCCGCGCCGCGGGAGAAGCGGACGGCAGCTGCAACACCCGCCGCGAGCGCCCTCCTTCACCGCTCCCCGCCGCTCGCCGACTAGCCCCAGAAGCCCGCTACCCCGCCTCCGGCGCTGCGGGGCCCCGGCGGGTCACAGCGGCCCCCCGCGGCCCGGAGGCCCCCGGCGCGTCCGCCGCGGCCGCTCAGCTCGCGACCGAATAGCAGCCGCGGCCCAGCAGGACCCGCGGCGGGAGGCGTCTGGGACCCGACCCTCCCGCCCGCCGCGGAACGGGCGCGGGGACAGGGTCGCTTACCCCAGACGGGCCCGACCTACGCCGTGGTTCTCCGAAGAGAAGCGCGAGGCTGACGGTTGATGCCGGGAAAATAAAAGCGCGGGGGGAGGGGCGCGGGGCCGGCGGCCGGGCTCGCGGACGCGCACCTCGGTGGGCGCGCAGGTGTGTGGCTCACTGTGGGCTGCTGAGCGGCCCGCCGCCCGTGGAGGAAGCTCCGCCACCCTATTCTTTCGTGGAAGGGGCGGGAGCAGAAAGAGCCGAGGTAGGCCCCCCCCCCCCCCCCCCCGCCTTTTAATTCACTGCAGCCATGTAACTCTAGATCACAGCGCCTGGGGCCGCGCCTCAGTCTCTTCCTTTTTACCTTCCCTTCTGGAAATTTTAAGGAAATACACTAGCTTGGGATGAAACTCTTCTCTGTCTCATTTTCTACCAGGGTCGTACAATAAATACATAGTCCACGCCACAAATGCAGGCCACTTATGTAATTAATTGTGTACGTTTTCTAGAAGCCACATTAAATGAGTAAAAAGAAACAGGTGAAATGAATTTTAATAATGTATTTTTTACGTAACCCACTATATTCAAAATGGTATCATTTCAACACGCAATAAGTACAAAATACTAATGCGATTTTTCACGTTAATCAAAATCTAGTGTGTATTTTTACGCGTTCTGCATCTCAGTTGTGTTTAGGCCCATTTTAAATAACCAATAGCCAACAGGTGGCTAGTGACTACCGCATCGCACAACAAATTTTTTCAGACTTTATGTGTAGATAACTTTTTTAAAAAATCGGGCCTGACTGTGTTGAAGGCAAATGAAGGATGCGGAACATCTCCACAAACTAATTGCAACCCTGTATTTTAAGCAGGGCTTAATGTTTTTCAATCTCATCATCTTGAGAATCATTTCAATTAAGAACAAAAGCTCATGTTGAACTTTTTTCTCCTTGCTCATACAGAAAATATTGACATCTTTACCTAAAGGAGTGAGAAAACATGGCTTTAATGAAGGCGGTAATGATTCATGCTGCTGATGGATGGCAAAAATAATGAAATTGGGAGAAAGCTAGCAAAAAGGGTGGTTCCGTGGTGTTGAGAAAGAATGTAGAATTCAAAAGAGCCAGAGCTGGGTTTGGGTCCTGGCCTTGACCATGAAAGCCTGTGTGATCTTGAGTAAGTGAGGGATTTAACTTCTCTGAGCAATTTCCTCATCTACAAAGTAAGGATGCTGTAGCTATAAGCTGTCTGCTAAAGGCAAGACGAGATTACAATGTGAAAATTAGAGGAGTTAATGCTCATAATATTGAAATCCATTCTTTTATAGATTTTATCAGCCACTTCCTGCCTGCGGTTTTCTATTACACAGGAAAGACTCACAAACAGCCTGCTCATGCAGGGGCAGAAAAGCTTTCCCTTCTACCCTTCCATGTTGTTGGGTTGTTCTGGTAACTAAATTGACCAAGACAGGTCAGCAAGAGAAAAACAAATTTAATTTTGTATGTACACGAGCCCATGGAAATAGGGAACTCCCTGGAAGTGACCAAAGCAGGCAGCATCTACACCTGTTAGACAAGGAGACAGTAAACCTGTGAAGAATTGGCAAAGCAACGAGGTTTGGCAAATTAGTGATGAAGTAGTAAAGCTTGCTTACACGGCCTGCTCAGCCATGAACTCCCCTTCTCTGGTGATAAGAATGCCTTCTACCCTTTCGGTCCAGGGAGGGTACCTTCCCGTGGGAGATTCATCTTTTGATTTCAGGGGACAAAGGAGGGTCAGCATGTCCTTGCACTGGCTGTTTCTTTAGTAACTTGAACTTAAAATAATGTCAAAGTGACATATTCTGTTCTCCTTCCCTTGAAGACAGTGACAGTGTTTTCCTGCATGCCCCAGGGAAATAGAAGTCCCAGCCTGTCCTAGCTTTCGTTTGCACTCTTCACCCTTTCTTCCCCTTCGAACTTGTAGGACAGCACTTTTTGTACTTGTCTAGATTTTCTTGTCTGCATCTTTACAGCCCCATTTTGGTAGGCAAGTTAGATAACTCAGATGTTATCTTTTGCCTTTTCCTTCTTACTCTGATGTAACTGTAGCTCTACTTTTATGATAGGAAAGATGGATTTGAAGATAGCGTAAATGGAATCAGCTTTTCGATAATAACGATACCTAACATTTGTGAGTGTTTATTATGTGCCAGCCACTGCTCCAAGAGCTTTACTTTTATCATTTTATTTAACCCTCACATCCTACGGAGCAGTAGACATTCCAATCATCCCCATTTTACAAAAAAGGTGCCACGATATCCTGAGGGCTTAACTTCATCTGGGTACAGTTTTGGGGCTAACTGCCAGGTGGTAGGTGTTGCAAAATGCCAAGAGGCCGCACACACGTGCGTGTGCTCACACACAAATGAGTACACGGTAAACTAAGGTAGGTGGATTGTGTATTGTCAAATTTCTGGGTGTGTATTATACAAGGGGGGCACCCCCAAACCCAGAATTTATTTATTAAAAATTGTGTGTATTTAGTCCTGGCTGGTATGGCTCAGTGGACTGAGCACTGGCCTGTGAAGCAAAGGGTCACTGGTTCGATTCCCAGTCAGGGCACATGCCTGGGTTGCCAGCCAGGTCCCTGATAGGGGTCATGTGAGAGGCGACCACACATTGGTGTTTCTCTCCTTCTCTTTCTCACTCTCTTCCCCTCTGTCCAAAACTAAAGTGTTTTTAAAAAATTGTGTATTTATTCTTACATGTTTAAATGTCAGTTATCTTCAAAGTACTCTCTGTTTTATGCAATATACCTATCAAGATGTTTTTTCCACAGGTCAGAAAAGTTTTTGAACTCTTCAATTTTGATGCCTTTTAGTGCTTCTGCCGTTTTTTGTTTCACATCTTCCACGTGGGCAAAATGTTTCCCTTTGAGGACTTTTTTCATCCAGGAAAACAAACAAACAAAAAATTCGCTGGGGTGGAGGGAGTGAGGTCCAGTGAATAGGGAGGGTGGGGCACGGGGATCATTCCATTTTTTGGTCAAAAACTGAACTCTTAGTGGTGGGCAGGTGAGCTCGTAAACCACCCATCATGAAATCATGTCTAGTCTATACAAAATTTACTGAAGCTGAACGCAGCCTGTCATAGTAATGCCAGCTGGTGCACTGATACAGACAGGTTCCTAGAACACTCACTCAGTGGGGGAAGCCTGGATTACAAGGGGCCCGCCCTCCAGAAGATAATTCCAGTGTTTTGCGCCCCCCCATAGTTATGTAACATGTTACCACTGGGGAAAAGTGGATGAAGGGTAAATGAGATCTCTGTATTTCTCATAACTGCGGGTGTACCTACAATGATCTCTATATAAAAAGTTTAAAAAACCAAACACATATAAACCTATTCCATCACTCCCAACTCTTTCCTAAATCATTCAGTTCACTCCTCTCTGCCCAAATGATCATAGCAACTTACATGTCCATACAGGTTAGTGGTGGCATCGTTCAAAGAGAGACGAGAATAAGCGGATGTGTTTGTTCTCTTGGGTCTCATTTGCGTAAATTACTTTCCTCTCCTAGTCACTTGGGTACGCTGTGAAATGCAGTCCCAGCCAGTCAACATGCAACTCCCATCTGGATTAGGGTTCCAACACATCTTTGAGTCCAAGAGAGCCAGGAATGCTCCTTGGGGTCTCATGTCGTGTGCTTGCTTGTTTTGTGCGGATCTTTCGGCTGGACTGTAAACTCCATAAGGATAGGTGCTTGCCACTCACTCATTCATTCAGTATTTGCCGCATGCCTACTCCGAGCCAGGCACTGTTCTAAGTGCTGAGGACGTGCAGGGCTGTGAGATCAGCAGGTGTGAGGTATGCAAGGCCGGATGCAGAAAGTCCTGTTTGGTGGCTGGAGCAGAATTCCGAGAGAAAGTGATGAGAGCTACTAAGGTTGTGGTGGTGAGATTGGAGAGAAAGACCCAATTAGAGATGGTTAGGAACAGGTTGACAGATGTGTGTGAGGCTTAAAGAGAAGCTAGAGATAAAGATGACTCTAGGATTCTGGCTTCGGTGCCTCAGTCCCTTAGGAATACCGAAGTGGCCAGACTGTCACTACAGAGGGGACGCTCGCTAATTACATTTGGGGCATTTCATTTGGCACCTGGAGCAGGCACGTGGAATTGCTCAGTGGACAGTTAAGCTATGGAGCTGGAGTTCAGAGGAATGTTGCCTGCAGCTAGAGATTTGATGGCCGAAGCCATGGGGAGAAAAGAGGTGACTTATGAGAAGTATATGAAGGCAGAAGTGCAAAGAGAAGCACCCCATTTCATGGCCGGGTTGAAGAAGAGGAACTTGTTCACCCTTACTTACATAGGACTGAAAGTGGGAGAAGCCTGTGGGGAAGGGAAGGTTAAGGAGGGGGATCCCCGGAGTGTCACACGTGGCCTCGACATCACATACAAGTAGGGTCCTGAAGGGTCCGTAGGAGTGTGCCATTTCCCTAGCTTCCTCCGCCCTCCAGGCACACGCTGCCCGGCCCCAGTGAACGACCCCGGAACTCAGTCCCCTGCACCACCGCACAGCCTTCTGGTCACAACTCGACTGTCTGTTAAATCTGCGTTTTGAAAGGAACAACGACAAAAGCGATGGCTAATATTTAGCACTTACTATGTTTCAAGTAAACGCTTTACATGCATTATTTCCTCTCATTTCATCTTCAAAACAACTCTACAAGGTAGCTACTATTACTTACCTCATTTTATAAATAAAAACACTGAGATTCAGAGAGGCTAATTAGTTTGCCTAAACTCGCATAAATAGCGAGCAACTCAGTTCTGTTGGATCCAGAGTCCACAAGTTAAAAGAGTACGCTACCCTTCTCCAGAATAGGCGGCTCTGCTGATGCACATGCTGTACTCTGAGTCACATTTCTTCCTTCAGTTAGTAAATCGGCTTTCCAATCATATGATGGGAATGACAGAGATTTGTGCGTGATTTGGGTGCAAGCACTTGTCAGCATTAGGAAGCAGACGCAGCTGTAAGCTTGGGTGTGAAATAAGTGGGAGAGATGGGGGCTATTTGCTAGACAAATGTATTAAAGATGTTTTGCTCTCGTAGTTTTTTTTTTTTTTTTAATATGGGAGAAGGGTGTGTTTGTTAGCTAAAGACAAGGCAGATTGAAAAGGGGTAAAACGGAATTAAGGACCAGAGGAGGTGGCAGGTCACAAATTCAGGGTATGGGCAGCGGGAAGGACCTTGGGTGGTACAGAAGCTGTTCCCCTGAGACGTGGAAGCAGATGCAGGTAGATTGCAGGAGAAGGGAGGTGCTGGAAACTGGACGTGGTCTCGCGCTCAGTCAAAAAGGAGGCAGGGGAGGGTGGGAGGCACGAAAAGAGGGATCTGGAGGAAAGTGTCTATGGCTGTGGAAGCTGCTCTGGGAGAAGCAGGGAGGTCTATAGGGGGACCCCTGGGTGGTACAGAAGGTCCAGCTGAGGCAAAGAGCAGGATTTGTAGAGGCAACATCGGACAATGTTGTGATCTCTCTCTCTAGCAACTCTTGGCAACCTGATGCTGGAACTGAGAAGCCTGTTGGGTTAGTGAGGTTTCTCAGTGTGGTTAGGGCAGAGGGAGAAAGACGGAAGGGGCTGGGAGGCTGTTCATGGTTTGAGCCAGATGGAAAAAGAGTTGAAGATGGAAGGCAAGTAATTGACTGGAAGAGAAGAGGGATCAAGAGATAGAAATAAGGGAGCTGGATAAGAAAGCCAGTGGTGGTCAGAGCATGAGGTATAAAAGTTGAACTGAGGAAGTGCTGGGTAAATAATTGCAACATGCAATATTCTAGTCATTGCACAATTCAATGAACTGAAGTCCTTGCTGGCCAGCAGCAAGGTAATGTAATAGCTGGAAATGCTACTTTCAGTGCAAATTTAGCACTCAAAAGACAATTAGGAACATCTATGTTTAATGTATAAATGCCGAGGAGTGGTCTTTTTGTTCCTGGCATATCTGGTTTCCCTATCTCTCCAGCACAGTCTCTTTGAGCTGTTGGCATGACATCAAAAGCCAGCACCTTCTTTCCGTTTCACTTCCTGTAGGATACTCCCCAGGTTTTTCTCTCTTCCTTTAGCCACATTCATTGACTGCCTAGTAAAGCCAGTCTCTTAGGCATTGACGACTCTCAGTCAATACAATGAAATATCCACTCTCATTAAGCTTCGGTGTGGCCATCAGACAAACAATAATAGTACAGAGTGGTGAGTGCTATACTTATACTAAAACCAGGGTCTTAATGGGAGAGCACCTCACTTGGCCTTGGGTTTTTGAAGTCAGGAAAGGCTTCGGGGAGAAGGTGTTTTCTCAAATGAAATAAAGGAGCGGTACGTATCATCCACACAAGAGAATGGGGAGGGGATGTGAGGGGGCCTCGAGGGTCACAGAGGCGCCTTCCTCCTCTGTCTTCCTAGCTTCTCTTGGTACCTCCCTCTCCACAGACCAGCTGTGTCCCACCTGGGGACACTCTTCCCCACCTGGCATGACTGAGTCAGAAGGCCTCCATTTAAGTGTCTTCATCTTTAAATAGGGGTAACAATACCTACTTCGGTTACCGAAATGATCAGATGAGGTAATACCTGTGAACATGCTGTGTAAACTGTCAATATTACACAGATTTTTAACTATGTGAGTGCCCTAAAACAGCATGCAGGCTGAATTCTTTTGTACTCTTGAGCCCATTAAGGAGGTTAAGAAACAAAGAATATTTATTATCACTGTGGGTTTATAAGCAGTTTTCAGGCCTGCCAAGTTTAAGATCAGAAGTGAATTGTTCCCTGAAGCTACTTAAAATGTTTGCGTTAATGCCATAAGTTATCATTATTGGTCCTCCACTCAAAAGCTGCCACAAGGACCATCCGGCAGCTAAAGCGCCCCCTAGCGGCAGAGTGAGCATCGCAATCCTTAGGGTACCTTAGCGGTTCTTGGAGAAAAAGATCAGCGCAGAGGGAATTGGACAGTTGGCAGGTCTAATCGAAATGTTGAATAAAGGTGGGCAGGGGAGAAGGATGAAAGACATTTTCACCCTTAAATTTAGGATGGCTTCTTGAGCCATTAACTTCTGCTTCCTCCACTTTAGAAAGGCCCCACTACTGAAAACCCGTTTCCCGGAATTGGTTGTTGGTTCAGAGGGCAAACCCCACTGGGGTTTCTGTGGGGAAAGCGGCTGCAGAAATACTTGTAATGACTTGAATCTACGTTACTCTTATCCTTTGGATTATAGCAGTGGGCAGACTTTGTCTCAATACAATTGCAATAGTTAACATTAAATTTTTCCCTAATTATACTAAGAAAAACAATGAGAACTGTGGCTAGTTTGAGAGTGTTTTATGTACTCCCCTGCACACCAGCCACCGGGATTCTACCGCTGGTATTTTACGACACCTGCAGACTTACTTTTTAAGTTAAATATTTTTATTTTGAGATAAGTGTTGATTTCCATGCAGTCTGTAAGAAATAACAGAGAGAACATCTGTACTCTTTACCTCCTTTGCTCCCGTTTTGCTCCCGTGGTGGCATCTCGCAAACCCGAGCAGCTACTGCAGCCAGGACGCCGAGGTCAACACAGTCAGGACACGGAGCCCGTCCATCATCACAAGGACCCCCTGGCCCGCCCTTTCGTAGTGACCTACACGCACCTCCTTGAGCTCTAGAAACTACTAGTCTTCCTCTATTTGCATAATTTTGTTACCTCAGGAATGTTATATAAATAGAGTTATACAGTATGTACTCTTTTGAGATTGGCCTTTTTAAAAAATGTGGGCACAGTTCTCTGGACATTCGTTCAAACTGTTGCGCATATCAGCTGTTCATTCCTCCTGGTGACTGAGAAGTACTCCCTAGTAAGGAGGAGCCCTGCTGCTTCAACCACTCAGCTGCCCGACAGCACCTGGTTTGTTTCCAGTTTGGGGCTATTGTGAATAAAGCTACTGCTATTAACTAATGTCACCCCAAGAAGTTTAATAAAAAATAATTTCAAAAAATTATAGCTGCTATGAACATTCAGGTCCAGGTGTAGCGGTTTCTGATGAGCATCAGTGTTCGTTTCTCTGGGGTAAATGCACAGGTGTATATTTGCTGGGTCACAGGGTTACTGGTGTTGGTGTTCAGAGGTTCTCCCAGAGAGAAAACCAGAGGAAACCCCAGAGAAATTTCCAGACAGATTTTACTGCAGCTCACACTTGGGCACAGAGGAGGCAGCAGAGACGAAAGGAAGGTCCTCTGACCTGGCTGGGGGGCTGGCTCTGCTTGGCCACTTCTAGAAACCCAGGACAAAGCGGGCTTGCTGGGAAGGCCGGCCTTGTGAAGGGCCAGGGAGTCAATCTCCCGTGTCAGGCTGGGTCTCGGACTCCCTCTGTCGGGTTGCTTGGCAGCAACTATCTCTGCTCCTGCTCTGTGGGGGCAAGATGGTGGTGCTGCTCCTTACGCCACCCTAGGGAGGTCGTATTGAGGTCAAACCCCGATCAGCTGTGCGTGGGGTTGGTGGTTTAAGCAGCAGTTAGGAGATAAAACCAGCTGCCTCTGCATTTTTGAGCAGGGAGTGGAGGGGTAGTGACGTCGTCCCCCCCCCCCCCCCCCCGTCTGTTTCTGCTGCGTTCCTTCTGACCACATGGTCCCGGCCTCCTGACCACCCAGCGTTCTCCATCCCTCCTCCCAGGTCCCCGTGCCGACTCCACATGGTAGATGCATGTTTAGTTTTCAAAGAAATCACCCTGTTTTCCAGAGTGAGTGATGCCATTTCGCGTCCCCTGAGCCGTGTTCGAGGGCTCCGGCTCCTCATCACTGCCGGCGTTTGGTGTTGTCCGTAGTTATTTTTGATCTTCTTATAGAGGTGTAGTAACGTCTCACGGTGGTTTTAATTCTCATTTCCTTAATGGCTAATGATATTGAACATTTTTTTCATGTGCTTATATCACTGTTAGGTGAAATATGTCTTTTGCTTCCCCCCTTTTTTGGATTTTATAGAAAAAAATCTTGAGTTTTGGAGAGTTCTTTATATATTCTAAACACAAGTCTTATAGTTACCTCTTTTGCAGATATTGTCCCCATCTGCTGCTTTTCTTTTTATCCTCTTAATCAGGTCTTTTGCAGAACCAAAGTTGTGTGCGTATGTGTTTTATGAGGTTCAGTTAATCAACATTTTTATACATTGTGCCTTTGGTGTCCTGCCTGGCCCTGGCGTTGTCGGTGGGAATCGGGCTCTCCCGTGGGATTTCTAGAAAAGCACGCCAAGGACCCGGGCTTGGGAGCCTGGGGTGAACCCTGGTTTGATCAGGCAGAAAGAGAAGCTGCCCCTGGGTTTCCAATGTCCCATCTCTGTCCATCCCGCCATGGAGGAAGTCCAGCCTTGCCCTCAGCAGGGCCACAGCAAAAACCAGTGTCCGGAGTGTGTGCGCCATATTAAAGCCTAGTCCAGTCCAGCATCCAGCCAGCTTGCTTGGCGTGTGTTCCCAGCTGCAGTCCACTTGCCGTAGTATTCAGGCCCCGTCCTGGAGCCTGCAAGGGGAGTCCTCACTGCCATGGGGCATGTGGCTGCTAGGGCCACATGGCCAAGGAGAGAACATGTGCACTGTGCACTGTGTGAGTGCAGGTCATGGGGCGGGGTGGGGGGGAGAGAGGGAGAGACAGGGAGAGAGAGAGAACTTCTTTGAACTCCCCAAACTTTCGTGGGCTTTGGATGGGTTTACATCCCCCAGTTAGACTGACAGGCCTCTGTGGCCCAGCACCTCCCCCAGCAACCCCTACTGGAGCTGGGAAGGAGGAGTTAATCCCCTGGGCAGACACAGTGCTGTGGTTTCCTGGGGGGTGAAAAGCTGTCACTTCCTGGTAAAGCAAATAGGCTTGTGCTCTCCAGTTTATTAAGCTCAATGTCTAGTCACCTTGTTCCTGTTTTTTTTTCTAAATAATTAGCTAAACACTGATTAGTTAAACACGAGGTCCTGAAGATTTTTCTATTTTTTTTCCTGAAAGTTTTATGGTTTTATACCGAAGACTACATTTGATTCTGATTCAATTATTGTGTAAACTGTGAGACTTGGGCCCCATGGCCCCCATGGGTCCTTTTTGCCCCCATGGCTGTTCAGACACTCAGCACTCAGGAAGGCTCTCTTTCCTCCCTGCACGCGTGTGAAAGTCTGCTATGTGCCAGCAGGACCCTGGGCTATCCTCTTTACACAAGTTTTTCCTCCTTTTCAAAACAACCTACGACATAGTTATTTAGCATCTCTTCTGTGCCAAGCACTGTGGTAAACTCAGGGAAATGAGAGGAATACGGCTTTCTGGGGGGCTTGACAGAGGAAGACAAAAGCTAGACCCCGAGAGTGAGCACAGGTGAGAAGCATAGGGAAGGCAGGGACAGTGTTCCAGACTGAAGTCGAGGTTGGGGGACAGTGGGCGTAGAGCAGCTCTGACGGTTAGGGAGCAGTATTTGGTGATGCCCAAAATCGAGGAGAGCAGGAGAGAATTTTCGCAGGTTGAGTTGGTTGGGGGGAGGGTGGGTCTCAAGACTTCCCAGAATGTGCTGTCTTGGCAGGCAGATTATTTCGAGTTGAAAGCAAAGCTGAACAAAGTGAAAAAGACGTGTGTTTTGAACCTCCCCCTTTCCTGCCTGAAGAAATCCGGATAGAAACTGCTTCAGGAAAAGGACCGTCGTGTCCTCAGCTTAGCACATGTAACTCATGTGTGGCGGACTGGGAGGGTACAAATGAAAATATCCCCTAGGTTCCTGTGTCCCATCGTTTCTGGGTGGCCCGGCAAGAGACTGCTCACCGCACATTCGCTCTTGCTCATCTGCGTGAATTGCGATGCCTCCCCCTCCTTAGTCCAAAAATGATACCCCTCATTTTGCCTGTCTTTGGAATTTTCGTGCATATGTAAATTCCCTGTACATACATGTTAAAATCTGATTTCCTCCATAAATCTGTACGTTATGTGATTTATTTGATCAGCCAGAAGACCGAAAGGGGTAAGAGGAGTTTCCCTGGCCTGACAGATTTAAGATCCGTGGATGACACTTCAATGAAAATGACCAGCAGGCAGTTGGCCGCGTGAGCCTGAACCTCGCGAGAAGGATTCGGGCTGGACAGTAAGCTTTGGGAGTCGTCACAGCACAACTGACATTGGACTGCCAGGGGGACAGTATTAGCGTTAAAAGGAAGGAGGGCCAAGGGAACGTTTGAAATATTTGCAGTTTAAGTGGTGCAAGAACTGAGAACAAACAGTTACAGAGGTCAGAGGAGATCGGAGACTGGAATGACCAAGACAGGTCATTCCAGTGAACAATTGCGGTTTTTGCTTTTTTTTTTTAAATGAGCAATGTCTTTTAAAAAGATTTATGCCCTGGCTGGGTAGTGCAGTTGGTTAGAGGACTCTCCCAATACACCAAGGCTGTGGGTTTGATCTCCAGTCAGGATACATACAAGAAGCAACCAATGAGTGCATCAAGAAGTGGAAGAACACATCTCTCTCTCAAATCAGTAAATACAATTTTAAAAAATCTATGAAGAGATGTTTCACAAAACTGTTTAAAACATATATGAACTAGAGTTTTCATCAAATGCAATATTTAAAAAGTTAAATATAAGCACGGTAATTGTAATTAAGGGGTTTTATAATAAAGTAGTCTGATATGGTTATATATGCGTGTGTATATATATGTGCGTGTGTATTTTTTTTTTAGGTGGTAGGCATTAGACAGACAAGAACAGAGCAGGGACGAGGGGCTAGGTACAGAAGGTCATGAGGGCAGAAAGCCCAGGGCAGCCAGCAAGGGGCAAAGCTGGGCTGGAGCCTCACCCCCAGGGTGACCTTTCTTCCCTTGGCATATCTCTGGTCGTGTAGTTTAGACCCCCTGACCTTTCCTAGGACTGGGTATGTGGTTTGGACCCTCCCCTGACCCGTCCTCCCCTGGGACACTGCTAGTCACGTGGGTTAGACCCCCCCCCAGAAGGGGAACAAACAAGGGATCAGAGAATAGACCTTAAGCATGAAGCCCCCAGGACAATGAGGTTCTGACCGGCATGGGATACATCTAGGCCTCTGTTATGTCTCAGCTCCAGGCCCAGAAAAGCAGCAAAAACAGACAAGCAATGCCTTGGCTGAACTCAGGACCAGCCACATCGACTAATGGCCCCTGCCCGGAGCCGGCCAATCAGTGCAGACCATGGCCCTGAAAGAACACACCTGAAAGCTGATGAAAAATCTCTTGGATCCTCCCCTGGGACCTCCGGATAAGTACCCTCAGGACTGAGGCCCCAGCTTGACTTCCTCAGTGATCTCAAGATGAAATAGTCCTGGATTTAGGGTGAAACTTACATCCCCTGACTGGTGTCTCTCGAAGAGAAAGAAGAGGGAGATTTGGGTACAGAAGCCCAGACAGGGGAGGTGGCCACATGACGAGGAGGCGGACGCGGGAGCATGTGCCTGCGAGGCAGGGAGCACCAGGAATCCCGACAACCAGCTCCCTCCAGAAGCTGGAGGAGAGGCGTGGGGCAGTTTCCCCCTCAGAGAGGTCGGGGACTCCACCGGCCGACACCTCGATGGTGGACTTCTGGCCTCCAGAATTGAGGGACAATCATCTCTGCTGTTTCGGGCCCTGAAGCTTCTGGTCATTTGTTGGAGTGGCCCTAGGAATGAATACAGCCTCTGTCCCTCATCATCTTCCCAGCCCCTCAAAGGTATTATTAAATAACTTTTTATATTCATAAAAACATAGAGTTTTAAAAAAGATTTTATTTATTTACTTTTAGAGAGAGTGGGGGGGGGGAAGGAGGGAAACATCAAAGTGTGGTTGCCTCTCCAGTGCCCCCTCCTGGGGACCTGGCCCACAAGCCAGGCATGTGCCCTGAGTGGGAATCAGACTGGTGACCTTTCGGTCCACAGGCCGGCACTCAGTCCACTGAGCCACACCAGCCAGGGCAAAAAACATAGATTTTTATTATTGGCACTTACTATACAGAGAGAAAAATATCCACATAGGTAGGCTAAGAGCTAGTTTTTAGATCTCATAACAAGTCTAAATATAAACTGATTTTCCTTAAATAACTTAAACTGCCAATTATTTAACTTTGTGTTGGCTGATTGTCAGTTCTCCTGAAGTCTCTAACTAATGAATTAACTAATTGATGTTGATTTGTGTGCGTGCATTTAGCTGGTTAACGTTTGCTTCCTCAGAGCAAACACACCCCTGACTAGTCTTCCTGGGAGAAAGAAGAGCACTGAGGTTGAGGTTGAGCAGTTGCCTGGAAGTCTGACAAGTGTCTGCATTATTAAAAACCCCGGCATCTGTCACATTGACATTGTTCACTTTGTTAACAATTACTTATAAAAAGGAAGCTGGAAACAATAAGCTGCTGATAAACTGTGTACCCTAATCATCACAATGAACACACATTAAATGACTCCTTCTCTGGCCTGGTTTTGGCAGGGAGTTGGCGACATGCGGTCGGAGTTCAGTTTTCGTCTTGTATCTTCTCAGGCTCGGTGTACATGTTGATTTTCAGCTTTTGGACACCTCCCTGGTTTGAGGCTTCAAAACAGAGCCTACTGGTGTGTTATATTCCTCTCAAGATTTTACCTTTTTTGCTTTTGATTATACTTTCTTTAAGCACTTGTGGGTGCACAGTCTCCTAAGTGTAAGAGGGCTTAAATTTTAAGGTATATTCTAATTTTGAAATATATTTAAATTTTAAGTATCAAATCATAGAACAAGGTGTCGTGAACACTTGCACACACGTGAGTGTTACTGTTTGGTGGCTGGTGAAGCCGACGGGGAAGGAGCAGACATCAAACTGGACAAAGCCCTCCCACCTCGGTGGGGATACACAATCTTTGCCAAAATTTTATACAAGACAGTGGTGAAGATTCAGAAGCAACTAACCAATTTTGGAACTTAATCCAATTTTCTCTGGGGACTCGTGTATGTTGTAATTACTATGTAGGAGCTTAGGGCCTAAAACAAAACCTTCCGAGTGACAAATGTTCTCATTTGGAGCAATGGTACCCAAATGCTGTTGGACAAATGAATGGGATAAATTTTTAAAATTACCATAGGTGTACATTAGCAGAATAAGTGAAGAGTTGTCTGTCATCTTTGGAGTTGTGCCATGTGGTATGATCATAAGTAGATAATGCACTGAACATTTATTTGAGTGTTTCTCAGCTGTAGACCTACTGACTTTTTGGGTCGATGCTTCTCTGTTGTAAAGGGCTGTCCTGTGTGGAAAAGAGCTGTCCTGTGTGATGTAGTGCGTTCGGCAGCATCCCTGGCTTCTACCCGCTAGATCCCTCCCTTTTACAGTAGTGATCACCAAAATGCCTACAGATACTGTAGTGGCCTGCCCAGGAGGGGAGCGAGCCGCTGAGTCGACAGGATCAGGGAGAGCAAGTAACTAAGTAACTGAGGAGTAAGAACAAAGAAATTTGTATTAACTCCTATCAGCAGTTCCGCTTTCTCGCCAGAAGTAAGGGTCCGAGTGACAGACTGCCCCCCTCACCCTATATAAGCCATTACTCCCCACTGATTGGGGCCCAGAATTTGGAGACGGACTCCTCTGGGTCTGCGCGTGTGAAAATAAACTTCCACTCCGTACACCCGAAAGCGGCTGAGTTGTTTTCTGTAACAATACCAGGGGACAAAACTGTCCCCAGTAGGAACCACTGATTTTTAAGCTTTGAAAAGAAGCAAACCCCCGACACACACATACACACATACACATACACACACACACACACATTAATATAAACTTAGTTTTCCCTCCAGTTTTATTGAGAAATGATTGACATACTGTACTGTATATATTTAAGGTATACATAGCATAATGATGTGACTTATATATGTTGTGAATCGAGCTTAATTTCAACCGTTATCAGTTACTCCTGACTCATCGCACCTGCAGCATCTTGAATCCATCCCTACGGTTGCACTTACGTGGTTCACTACTATTTTAAAACACCTGGCTGCGTCTCCTCCCCTCTGGGAATGCTTTGAGGACAAGGATAATCTTTCGCCCAGTATGGAGGGAGGTGAGGGTCCATTAGTTGAATGACCTTTGTGAAGGTTAAACACAAGAGATGTCCTCAACGTATAAGTGTTTCTCTGTAATATATTTCTTTTTAAGAATATGGAATATCTGTTTTTGATTCACCATTCTTTCAGTCACCTTAGATATTTCAATTAAAGTAAAAAAACAGTGCCATACCTTCCAGAGGCTTGGTGATTCCGCTTTAGGGTAGATGTGCCATTTCATACTCTGCATTTCATTCCTCCTACTTTCAACCAGAAGACGTCTGCAGATTAAGTAACAGAACTCTATGCAAAGAACAGTTAAGTCATGGAGTTCTGGAGTCCTCTAGGAGCTTTGTTGAAATCAGCCTAGGCCTGGTCAGGATACTGAACGCCCCACCAAGGGCCCTCTCCACCTGATGGTTATTAATATTAACCAAGCACGTGGAGTTCTCTGGGCCGCCCTTTGGACAATGAGTTTGCAGACTGTGCTATCGTCTGGGCCCGATATCTTTTCCAAGGAACTTAACTCTACCTCTCTGGCCAGCACAGAAAAACAGTGCAACCCTCCCAGCCCTTCGCCAGCCCCTGGCTTCCTTCTACTCTCTTTTTGGTCCTATCCCGTTACAGAAATTCTGATTTTTCCTGGAGAGGTAGAGGGAAGTCGGGTACCGAGAACGGAGTTCTATTATCCTCTTATTTGTTCTGGTGGGACACCGGAGAGGAAATCACAGTCTGTAACTGGCTCTCCAGGGAGAGGTCAAAAGCAGCCTGAAAACCTCAGCACCGGGTTTGGCTCCAGGTTTGATTGACAAGGACCGGCAGAGGGAAACCGCGGAGGCGGGGCGGGGGGCCGAGGGAAAGCGGAGACAAAGAGGTTTCGGCTTCCATCGAGGACAGTGCAGGGCCCTCTGGGGTACCTGGCCTTGGCGCTCTGCGCAGGCATTTGGTGAGGTCGCTTTGCGGGCCGGAGGATCGGTGGAGCGGGCCGGGAGGGCAGCTGGGTCCCCCCGGCCGGGAAGCGGGGCCGGGAGCGGGCCGGGTGGGTGCTGCGTCGCCGTCACGTGGCCGCCGCTGCCCGTTTGGGGCTGTTCTTCCGGGTTGGAGACTCAGCGGCGCGGGGCGCGAGCCCGGGTCGGCCAGCGCGGCGTCCCCTCGCGGTCCCCTGAGCACCGCCCGCGACGGCCAGGCCTCCCCGCGGAGGTGAGCAGGGCGGCGCGGGTGCGCGCCTAGGGCGCAGCTTGGGGAGCGCAGTTGGAGAAGGCGCGCAGGGCTCTCCGCGCGACTGTCCGGGCCCCCAGGGACGGAGACCTGTCAAGGAGAAGGGGGCGGGGTCGGCAGGGACCCGGCGCCAGCCCGCGGGACTCTCCGGTCAGGAGTAGAACGGTGCTTGATGAGCGCCCTTTCTGGTCTCTTGTTGCCGGCGGGAGGTGGATTCTGAAACTGGGTCTCTGCAGAGAGCAGGGGACAGGGCGGCAGCTGTGCAGGTACAGGTCTTGGGACACCATGGGGAGGCCGGAGTTGCACGGGATCATTTCGGCCAGCCAGATGGGAGACGGGCGGGAGGTCACAGAGGACTTTTGGTAGGGGCGCAGTAAGAGGGGTGGCAGCTGGATGCCCCGAAATTTCTCTTGCACCTTAATGGGATTCGGAGTGGGTGACTGGCTGGAGACATAGGTGTCCAGAGGAAATAGTGAGTGTATGTCAGGGAGGGCTAATGGTGGTTTGGGCAAACCTCTAGGCGGCTATGAGCGGGGCTGGGCTGGAGGGAGGAAGAGGCAGCGGGGGGCAGGCGGGGGATTTGAACTTTGGGGGCGGAATGACATTGTGCAGCCTCCGCCAATGGGCTTTGGGGGAAGGTTATAAATAGCGGTCCCAGGCAGATGCCAACTGATGGCAGTTTAGTTGCCTAGCAAGGGGCGGTACTGGTGGGTTTGGGCAAGGTCACGCCGCCTGCTAGCCCGAACTTCTGCAGGGTATTTCGTCCTTGGTTGGTTTGTCCGCTGCAAAGGCAGGACTTGTTTACGGGTGTAGGCGTCCTTTATTCGCCCCATGATGCTGGGCAGTCCTTAAGTGATCTGTTTTGAGGAGTCTTGTAAGGACAGGCTCCATTCCGGCAGGTGGGGTTTGCGTGGCTACTTTTATTTGAAATACGCCCCTCTTCTCCATCGCGCCCCTGTAACGTGCAAATCTCCAAATCTCGGCTGCTTTTTAAAAAAAACTGAATGGACAGTTTAGAATTACTTTCTTATCATCAAGCATGCCCAGGCGGCTTGCTTTTGCTAATGGGAATAATTTTCCACAAGGCTACACAGCATTTTATTTTCAAACGAAATTTCCTGAAACTCCTTTGAGACTGCGTTCCACGGATCCCCACTGCTTCCCCACACTGAGACTGCTTCAGGGTCCGAGCCCTAGTTACTCACGCACTGACTGGGTCAGAAAGTACTTGTTGACTTCCTCTGTTTTGTGCAAAGCACTGGGCCAGAGGTAGTACCAGAGTGAGTAACACTAGTTCACAACAATCCTATAAGGTAGGTGCTATTACTATTATTTCCATTTTAAAGGTGAGGAAGTTGGGTATAGAGAAGTTAAGTGCCTAAGTTGACAAGGCCCCACATCCGGCATACCGTGTGTGGAGTGGGGGCTTCCAGTCCACAGTGCACCTTCTCAGCCTCTCAGGGCACCTCTCTCTCAGGTGCTTGTCCTCAAGGCATTTAGTATCAGTGAGGGAAGATAGTTACCCAAACAGCTTACATTCAAGGGGGCCCTGTGAATACCACACGAACCCCCACCTTTTATTTCAGTTTTGAGTTGTGAAGTTTCCCCTGTTGCTGGAAAGCTGTAGAAGCACACGGGTAATAAAACAGCAGAGAGCTTGACGAGAAGAGAGGGGGCAATGTGACAATTACTGTCTTTGGATAGTTATGGGATGGGATACTCTCTTTGGTAACAAGTACCAGCCTGTGGGAATGTGGCTCAAATATGTGTTCTCTGAATGTTTTTCAGGGTCGTTTGTATTCGATTTAGGCTTAGGGCTGCTCTCGACAATAAGCTTCTCTTGATCACCGACTTTGCTGTATGTTCATAACTTGAAGCTGGTGGAATTTTGGGGAGAAATTGACCTCTGAAGGCTCTGGCCCTGTTGACCTCTGGTGCCAGGAACCTGCTCAGCATCAAACTACCATTTTCCAAATAGGCAAGAGAACCTTTCCAGACTCCAGGCCATGCAGCAGGGCTTCAGCTTTAAAGCATTGCAGAATCTCATCTACCATATTTTGCTGTGTATAATGTGCATTTTTTTTTGCTTAAATTTTTGAGAGAAAAATAAGGGTGCATATTATACATGGGTAGTACCTGAAGTACCTTGTATCTGTTCCTGTGTTTTGTAATTATTTGTTACCGAAAATTTTTTGCACTGTAATACGTTAAAAAAATAAATGCTAAAATTCCTTCATAATACAAAAAAAAGTATCTAAATATAAGTAAGTGAATAACTTAATTAAAAATGAAAATGAAAGATTTTTTTTCCCCCTGAGAGTTTGGGCCAAAAATGTGGGCGTGCATCACAGGTAGGGATGCCTTAGACACGGCAAAATATGGCGATCACAAGATTTCCAGACCCGAATGCGTCAGCCTTCCTAGGCTCTTTTCGTGGAGGAGCAGATCGAGGCACATGCTCAGGTCAGAGCGTGTGAGTGGCAGACAGACAGTGTCTGGGCTCCAGTAGGACTAGCTCTGTTTCTTTGCTGACGAGGTCTGGGCAAGCCTTGTCAAGCCCAAGAAAACCGCGTTGTTGGGGAGCTGGGGTGAGTGGGAGGGTTAGGGGAGGACCAGGTCATTGACAATGCTAGGACACAGTCTCCCTCTGTATCTCCCTTGGGTCTTAGCATAGATTCAGGGACTGTTTGGAATGAGTGGCTGACTATTGAACTTACTTGCTGTCCATCCTCAGCCATGATAACCCTAGAAGTGACCTACGAATGAATGAGGAGGGTATTATGGGACTCAGGAATGCTTTAGGACTGAAAGGAAATGATGTATGTGGAAACACTCTGAAAATATTAAACCTTCCATTCAAATACAAAGAATTATTTGTATATATTTCTGTTTGCACGCCTGAACACATCTCGCATGCTCCCTCTGCCATAGCTTTTGTTCCTATTGCCGTCTCCATCTCCAACGCTTTTTCCTTCCTTTCTGAGCTCTGTAGGAGGATATTATCTCATCTGGTCTCTCCGAGAACTTTGGACTTGCCTTACTCTGCTTTGTGGCATTGTTGCTTGTTGACTCTTCTTATCTCCAAGCTTGTGACCTGACCACTTTGAGTCTTCAGATGTTCTCGGTGGCAGTGGCTCGGAAACCCAGCCCTGAGTGCAGAGTTGTTGAATTAAAGACTTCTTAAGGGTCAGGTTTGGACCGAGGATTGCCATTCTCAGTGTTTCTTTCTGGTATTTGCAAGAAGTTTGCTTTAGGAAGTTGTGGTAGCAGTTCTGAAATTAAAAAGGAGCTAGACCCTTCTTCCTTGGGAGGCTGGGGAAATGTGTATGGAGTGACCTGTGGTTGGGTGCTGGGTGCCTCAGGGGCCCACATGGTGGAATGGAGTGTGAGGCACAGTTGGCAGCGTCAGCGGAGCACGACTGACAGAGTTTCAGGTCCTCTGCTTTGTCCCAATTCGGAAGCAAAAGAAAGAAGGATGGGGAACTTTGGGAATCCTGGGGGTGGAGGGGGGGCCTTCCATGAACCCCTGGGAATCTGCTATGGAGAGCAGGGAAGGTGGCCACTGAGGCCTAGGTCAGTAACAGCAAAGGTCAATGACGCTGCACCCAGCCTAGTTCGAGCTGGCGAGAAGTGGCCGCTTGTGAGCACCACAGGCAGAGGACACCCCGAGTCACACCCCGATCTGCAAGCCCAAGCTGGAATTTTCCCCTCTTTTTTAAAATTGGAGTCATATCCCACACGAGTTTAATTTTCTTGCGAGGTGTACTTGTTGAACCTGCGTCTTCATTCAGTCTCAGTTTGAGGATTTTCACAGGATGAGCAAGCAGCCGGCTACACGGAACGGGAAGCTGTGTTTCTGTACAACGTGGTGCTTCAGTCAGTTTAAGGGAAACTAAGGGTAACTTGCATTACATGCAATTTTTGCTGGACGTGCAGACTTAGAAATAACTTTCGTGGAAGACGAGACTGGCTCTATAGCATTTTTATTTTTACTTTCCAGCTACATTAAGAATCAACTAGAGTCATGTGACTAGGCTCGGAACGGAATATGAGTTATAATTACAATTTAAGTGGGGAAGTGGATTGCATGTTCTAAATACCTGAACTGGAAACAAACTTCTGTGAGTAAAAGACTCGGCAAAGAAATTCATCGTAGGTTTCCACGTATAACTTATTCCCAGCTCTTTGGAGAAGTATGTTTCTATGTTTTTGATGTTCAAAAGAAAGTATATTTTTTCGGCACATAAATATTTTATCCTCTTTCCTCTTAGTGATTTACCTTCAAGAAAATTGGGGATTCGGAAGGTCGGGAGCTCGTATGAACATGGCGAACCTGCTGAAAACAGTGGTCACTGGCTGTTCGTGTCCTTTACTTAGCGGTTTTGGGTCCTGTAAGGTTCTACCTGGGAAGAAGGAGTTTTTACGAACATTTCATACTCATCAGGCGCTGTGGAATAAATCCCCTGTAAATCAAGGTAAGGTCTCACTTCAATGTACATGGAACGAGCCTTTGAGTGGTGGGAGCGAACCGTCTCCTAATGGCTGAGAAAAGGAAATTCCATGTGTTACAGCCCGGTGCTCGCGAGTGATCATTCTGAGTACTTTCTTATATTTTCCACGTACAGAAGTTCCAGATTGTCAGTGCTAATGGAGAAGGGAAGTTGATAGAATAAGAAAAAGGGCCAGCCAGTAGAGTCGAACCCTGGGAGTTAGCGTCCATGGTGACCCCTTCTCCTGGCAGCCCCTTCCCTGCCATGAATGGCTCACCTGCACCCAGGACGGAGGGACGGAGCGCGCGAATTCTTCTGCAGCCGCGTCTCTCCGTTCAGCAGGTGGCAGCTTCGTCTCAGGTGCTCGGGCCCTAACCCTCGGACTTCTGCCCTAGATGCTCCCTGTAGGTGCTCCCAGCTGTCCCTGGTCTCGAGAGCCTGTCCCCTTCTCACCGTCTGCACTGTTACCATTCCGGGCCCAGCCCCCGTCACCTGTCACCTCGACTCCTGTGCTACTTTTCTGAAGGATCTCTGGGCTCTCTACCTCTGTCCCCCCCACAGTCTGTTCTCTGTGTGACAGTGACGTTCATCTTCTGCTCAGAAATTGTCACTGGCTTCCCAGCTCAGGCAGGGTAGCACCTGGAGCCTTCCGGTGGGTGGTCTACAAGGCTAGAACTGCCGCACCTCCCCCGCCTTCTGTTCTGGGGTGCAGGCCAGAAGGAGGAAAGGCTAAAGGGGGCCCTTCTCAGCACGGTCAGACAGATCCCTGTGAGCGTGTCACCCAGAGACCACGCCGGCACTCTGGTCTGCCTCTCACTGGCCAGACCTCAGACGGTGGCCAGTTGTAGTGGTCAGGGACATGTGGACATCTCGTCTTCTTTCCAGATGGCAACATTCTCATCTAAAAGTGACATTTGGTTCATAAGGTGGGGGGACAGGATGGATACCTGGGGGCCCTTTTAAATTTAGGTTCACAGGCTGCTTGTTGTACATTAAGGACCCTAAGTTCCTGGGCCTGGGAATTCTCCTGTCTGCCTGTAATAGATGCCACAGCCGCTCGTTTTCATGTGCCGAGTCACCCTGCTCAGGACACCTGCGCCCGGGGGTCCTGAGTGTTATCTTCAGATATTCAAACAAGTTTTCTAGAAAGCCGTATTATCCAGTGGGGTGAAATTGTGTATAAAATTAACTAACTGCCTTGAGGACAGGACGGTTGTCCTTGTGAGTCATGTGTGGCCATCAAGACCTCTGTATTATGTATGAGACTTTATTTTTGTTCAGGCTCTGACTCTGGACTATTTCCTAGGTAATTACTTTTTAATCTTTAAAAGATGAGCATTCTATTTTTTCCTTAATAAAACCACAATTTCATTATCACATGGAAAAGCATGAAAAGTAATTCCAGTGTTTATATTTTCTCAGTCTTTTCTTTTTTTTTCTTTTCTTTTCTTTTCTTTTCTTTTCTTTTCTTTCCTTTCCTTTTCTTTTCTTTTCTTTTTCTCCTTTTCTTTCCTTTTCTTTCCTTTTCTTTCCTTTCCTTTCCTTTCCTTTCCTTTCCTTTCCTTTCCTTTCCTTTCCTTTCCTTTCCTTTCCTTTCCTTTCCTTTCCTTTCCTTTCCTTTCCTTTCCTTTCCTTTCCTTTCCTTTCCTTTCCTTTCCTTTCCTTTCCTTTCCTTTCCTTTCCTTTCCTTTCCTTTCCTTTCCATCTTTTTCTTTCTTTCTCTCCTTCTCTCCCTTCCTCCCTTGCACAGTTGTTTTGTCCAAGTACTAAGCCAAACGAGGTCTACATATTGTATTGGCTTGCTATGTCGTTAGGTCCCATTTGATTTATATGTTCCCCTCCTCTTTTTTCCTTTTATTTCTTGAAGACTTCACTTGTCACCCTACAGAACTTCTCACGTTCCAGGTTTGCCTGGCTGTATTCCCTTGGCGTGGTTCACCCACTTTCCCTGGGCCTTGTGTTTTCTGCAACATTCAGCCAGATCTGAAGGCTGGATCAGAGTTGGGGTTGGCTTTTCTGCGAGGATGCTTCCTGGGTGACACTGTGCACTATCCTCTGGGTCGTGTCAGGAAGGCCAGTCTGTGAGTTTAGACGTCAGTGCGATCCATCCATTATGGAGCCCCACCAGTTTTTCCCTCAAAGGCTATCACAGCCGTTTGATTGATGATTACTCACTAGATCCTTGGTTTCATCGGGGTTTTCAATCGGTGATATTCCCTCATTCCTCCTTTGTTTATTAGGCAGGCTTTCTCTGTAGAGCACAACTTTCCCTCTGCTGTTCAGCCACCTTGCGATTGCAGTGGGAAGGTGGGGTAGGTGTTGATTCTTTCCCGTTACTACTGGTTTTGGTGGCAAAACCTTATGTGAGTATTCTCGCTGTAACAAATGATCACAATCCAACTGGCTTCCTTCAGCCCAAGTTTATTGTCTTACACTTCTGGAAGCTGAGTCTGAAATGGCTCTCACTGGACTTCAAGCAAGGTGTGGGCAGGGCTGTACTCCTTCCGGAGCCTCTTGTGGAGACCCCGGCTCCGTGACCCTGCCAGAGTCTGGAGACCGCCTGCGTTTCTTGGCTCATGGCCCCTTCCTCCATCTTCAAAGCCAGGAGCAGAGCATCTTCAAATTACTCTTCGACTGACTCTTCTGCCCCCTTTTTTCTCATTTAAAGACCCTTGTGATGACTTTGGGCACACCCAGGTAGTACAGGATAATCTCCCTATGTCAAGGTCATCTGATCAGCAAACTTAGTTCCACCTGCACTTCAACTCCCTTCTCCTTTGCCGTGTATTGCGACGTAGTCCCGGGTCCTGGGGATCAGGAGTGGGTCTCTTTGGGAGACTGTTGTCCTGCCTGTCACACACTCCTGCCTCCGAAGTTGACCGAGGAAGCTCTTGCAAAGTATTTATTTTATTTTATTTTTTTGAGTATCATCACGAACTCATGTATTTTCACATCCTTGGATGTATTTTATTTTTAAGTCGTTGTTTTCTCTCTTCTTCTGGAGATTTATTTATTTATTTTTAGAGAGAGGGGAAGGGAGGGAGGGACACATCGATGTGTGAGAGAAACATTGATCGGTTGCCTCTCACATAGCGCCACCTGAGGACCGGCCCGCAACCCGGTCATGTGCCCTGACTGGGAATCCAACTGGCAACCTTGCAGTTTGCAGACCGGTGCTCCATCCACTGAGCCACACCAGCCAGGGCCTTGGATGTATTTTACTGTGTTGCAATTAATTATTCTTTTCGATGCTCAAATTTTGTCATATCTGGCCATTTCAAGTTGTTTCCTAAATCCTTTTGATGTGATCTTGATTGTCTTTCTTTGATTGTATCTTCTTTGATGTATGGTATGTAGGGCCTAGATAATCGAGATCGTTACATCAGTGAACTCTAGGTGAGTATCTGTGATTTAATTTTGTACATTAGTCCGGAATATTTGCCGGCTTTTCACTATTTGCCTCTCCTTCAAGTAAAGTGTAAGGTGCAGTGTATATTTGCCTTGAGTTTCCTCTCCATTATCACTGCTTCAGTGCCGTGGAATCTACGGCTGTTCAAATGCAGATATTTCTAGGCTGACATAAGCTCTCTAAGGTCTCAGTAAGTTAGTTACTCTGTAGAGATCATTTGATTTGCTAGATTTCCTAAACTTCAGTAAGATTTATGTGGAAGCAAATCCTGTTCATTAAAAAAACCCTGCGTGTGCCCCTGTGGAATACAAGAACAGAAGAAACTATGTACTTGAGCTAAAGCTGGTCTGAGCCACGCGTGAGTGTGTTAACTCTGCATCACACGGAACCCTGCCCACTTATATGTAGTGACGAGGGTTTAGTGCAAGGGCTCCTGGGACGTGTGGGAGCCCAGGGAGCCCTTCGGCCGCTTCTCGGAGGAGTGGGATGTCCTTCTCAATTCCGTGGCTGTGACTTACCTTCTCTCCCTGCCTCTCCACTGCCGATATTTCTGTTCCCACTGCCTCGAGCCCACCCCCCTTTGCTGACCCCGCGGCTGTGCTCCCTGGTCGCCGCCACACTATTCGACTCCCTCTGCCTTTTCTGCGGGTCTCTCCTCAAACATCTCGACAGAGGACCTGATTGGGTGGGTGGTCACTGGCCAGCATAGGGTGGCCCCTGGCAAAGCTCCTGTATCTGTTACCTTGTCGGCTGCCAGTTTTATCATGTCTGGCCTGGAGACTATTACCTTTGGCCCAGCTGCTGGTCCCTGGGTCTAATGAGTCATGGCTGAGAATGTAAGGTCTCTGGATACATCACTTGGGAATCAACGAGGCATGACCTGTGGCCAAAATGCCAGGAGGGTAACTTTGGGTGTCCAGTATAGGCTTGGTCTTCAAAACAGCTAATTACTCGTCTGTCTTCCTTCAAAGTAAGAACAAGGAGACCATAAACCTGAGAGGGTTAATTTGAAGAGTGGGGTTAGCATGTTGAGTGGTCTCTCAACCCATTTTTTTTTCCGTAAGAATAAAATAAGCCATCACGTACCTTGAAGAGAGGCATTTGGTTAAATAAAATATTTAGAATTTTCAGGAGAGTGGGCATAAAAACTTCTTATCAATTGAAAGAAGGTCAAAGGACCATGATTCTGAATCAAGAACATTATTCTGAGCAGTCATTTGTCTGGACAGGGTATTTTGAAGAGATTGCTCATATCTATTTTATGAACTGTTATTGAAACTTTTTTTTTTTTTTACCAAATGTTCCTTCTTTCTTTCTTATTTTGGGCTTTGTAGGAATTCCATATAAGCAACTGACCGTGGGAGTCCCCAAGGAGATTTTCCAAAATGAGAAGCGAGTGGCCCTGTCCCCTGCCGGCGTCCAGGCCCTGGTCAAGCAGGGCTTCAATGTCGTTGTGGAGTCGGGGGCCGGTGAGGCGTCCAAGTTCTCAGACGATCACTACAGAGCAGCCGGCGCCCAGATCCAGGGGACCAAGGAAGTGCTGGCCTCTGATTTGGTGGTCAAAGTAATTATTTCTTTCCCCCTCTTTTTATGGCATGCTGACTTCTCAAAATCTTTCCACAGAAAGATGAACTGGTGTTGTATGTTGGTATAGCGTTTCATAGTTTCAAACGATGCCTTTTTCTCAAGGACATGGCTGCCTGTCAGGACTATTCTTCACGTTCAGGCCACGTGATCTGTTTAATTACGAGAAGAGAAAAAATGATTTTCCGCTTCACATTTGCCATGTGCAAGTTCTCTTTTGATTAGCTCAGGTTATTCGCACTCCACAGTTCGTATGTTTCCCCACAGGGATTTAACTGCTACTAAAATAGAAATTGTGGGACTCCTGTTGGGACTGAATGTACGGTGATCTTCTGAAGGAACAGTGATTTCACTGACGTCAGTGCTATTTTTAGAAAGGGCAGGGCTGTTCTGGGGAAAGCAGCACTGGCCTGAGTGGCGAGTAGCCTTACTTTATATTTACTTTAATAAAAGGTCTCAGTGTGTAGTAGAAATCTACAGGCTGGAGAAGTCGAGCAATAACTCTGAAGTAAAAAAATCATCTAGGGAAATGAAGAAAGACTGCATTTCTAATCTGGCATAGGTCCTGAGCGTTGAACATAAACTTGAATCCTAAGCCTTCTGCAGCCAAGGCAAACAGGGAAGTATAGAGTGTATGAGCGTGATTATCAGGTTAAAATGAACTCAGTTTTTTAGGAAAGATCAGCTTTTTTTTTTGTATTAGTTTCTCAGGAGTCAATCGGATAGGTTTTCTTGTTTGTTTGTTTTTTTAACATAAAGTCCACTGCATATCTTGATAGGGTTAAATTGTGGTTCTTCCAAAAGACACAAAACCATGTTTTTCCCCCTTAGAATATAAATAGTAAAATGTATGGCTGGGTGATAAATTGTAATTTAGCTAAAGCTTTGAAAGTGTTTAGGTGTGCAAACAGATACTTGGTGATATAACTTGGTCTAGAGTAAAAGAGCTTAGGAAAAATAGAAAGGTCAGTGTAACCCATTCTAATGTGTGCTTTAGGGACCAAAACTTTTTGAGATATCTTACCAAAGAGGTGTAGGAGGGCGCACATAAGTCTGGAAATGCTGTGTTCCTTTTAGAGTTTGCCGGTGAGCCAGTGTGTTCAAGGCACTGGAAAACCCTGTAATACAGGGACATTGTCCTCACCTTGATGAACCGCTTGAGCCTGGGCCTCTCTTTTGAGTCAAGGTTATTAGCTTTCTGAGGAACTAGTGACCTACAAATCACGTTCAAGGGAGCATTCTGTTGGCTTACCTCGCTCAGGTGTCAACAGTCTCCGCTGGGCATCCATCCATAGCGGCCAGTAGCGTCAGTTCAAAGTTGTCCTCTAATGTTTGTTAAAGGTGCATTATAGACCCTCACTGAGGAAAGGTAGACCTTGTCTGAGAGTCTTCATTAAACTTCAGAAACCAACTTCACAGGCAGGACCAGATCAACATCTGAACGGGAGGAGCAGATCGAGGTGTCTCGGAGGTAGATGCGGATGAAAGCATTGGCCCAGGGTTTGTGTTTGTTATTTCCTCTTAAAACCTAAGTCCCGGAGATGTCTTTTTTTTTTTCCCTATGCTTACTCGCCTAAAAACATTACTGTGAACTGGGAGCTAACCTTTCACTGAAGGTTGATTTTAATCTCGGATATGAAACACATTTTAAAGCCCTTTTAAAATGGAATTTGAAAATTGTGCCTTTAACCTGCCTGGCATAGCTCAGTGGATTGAGCACGGGCCTGTGAAGCAAAGGGTAGCTGGTTTGATTCCCAGCCAGGACACATGCCTGGGTTGCAGGCCAGGTCCCCAGTAGGGGACACATGAGAGGCAACCACACATTGATGTTTCTCTCCCACTCTTTCTCCTTCCCTTCTCCTCTTTCTAAAAATAAATAAAATATTTTTTTAAAAGTGCCTTGAAAATGTGGATATTTGGAACTTTCAAGTATGTGGAGTATTTGTTGACTGACTTGATACTTTAAGTAACATAAGTGACAAAACAGTTTATTGTAGCTTTTTGCTTACACCCAATTCAGTGATACTTTGATTTCATCTGTCTATAAATACAGGGTCTGCCACAAGTGATGCCCCTCTTATGTTGCAGAAGCTTTTATTACAAACCATAAGCATATAATTCTGTAACATAACAACATCACACTCAAGCACACCATATGACATTTTAGGTGAAATGTTGAAAATAAAACTATAAATTATTACACCCCTATTATTACCCTACCCACCACACCCAGGCAGGCGTTACTTCTGCCAGACCCTGAATTCATCTGGAGTGTTAGTGATATAAATCTATACATATGACTAGGAGATTTTAGCTTATAATGTTCTTAACCTCTCAATACCCCAAATGTTTATGCTTCTCGAAGTGAGAAGCATTGAATCTTTGAATACACAACCAAAACGTCCTGCGTGTTATAATGTCCCTTAGTCATACCAGAGCCACAGCTTTGGGGAGGACAGGTTCATTGCAGAACCTGCATGTGTTTCCTCTGCCCTGTAGTTCATTGTCAAACTAGTCCCAGTGCCTTACCCTTGTGTAGGAATTTAGTTAGAAATTCATTGCCGAAAGATCACTTCCGGAGTATTGTTTCTGTCCTGCCATATTATTCAAATCATCTTTTTTACTTAAAAAAGGTCATAAAGGTATTTGCATTTCTAATCAGTGACTTGACTTTTTCCTCAGGTGCGAGCCCCCATGCTCAATCCAGAATTAAATGCTCATGAAGCAGACCTTTTAAAGAGCTCGGGAACGCTGATTAGCTTTATTTATCCGGCCCAGAATCCAGACTTGCTAGACAAACTTTCTAAAAGGAAAACCACCGTTCTAGCGATGGACCAGGTCCCAAGAGTCACGATTGCGCAGGGGTACGACGCGCTGAGCTCCATGGCCAACATCGCCGGGTAGGTCTCTTCTGTCTCCACGGGGCCCAGCCGGAGGGGCGAGCACACGCTCTCCTAGCTCTTCTCTCTTCCAGTGACTTTGCTTGCAGCCATGGCTGGAGACTGTAGCATTTGGAGAGTGCATTGAAATGGTTAAGACTCATTTTATTGTTTCCCAGTCCTCAGATAGGAAATGGTTCTCCATGTTATATGCGCCTTTTTAATCGTCATGGGTAGAAGGCAAGGAGTATTTCTTCCCAGGAAAGGAAATAACTGACCGATCGTTTGTAAGAGGCATTGGCTGTGTTTCATCTGTGGGTGCATACATGTATACGTTAGGTTGAAAGAACTGTTTTTTCCCCAGGGTCATTGGGGTCCAACTGACATACAGCACTGTGGAAGTTTAAGGAGAACATGTAGAATCATGTTATGCGTTGTGAAATGATTACCCCACTGAGCTTCGTTAACATAATTTGCTGTTTTTATAGGCCAAAAATGGTTGGATATTGGCAGTTTCCTATGTTTTGATCTAGTAGATAAATAGTAGCAGATTTCAGCATTTTAATTAGGTTTTGCTCCAGTAAATTCATAAAATACTTGATAGGGGAAATGTCTGCACTGTAAGCGAACTGTTTCCTCCGACCTGTATGGCCAAGAGGGTGAAAAGCTTCATTTGCGGTCCGGCACTGACGCACTGAGTCTGCTGCCTGGAGCGCTGGGTGGAGAGTCGTCCTGGTTAGGGCCTGTCTGCTGTGATGAATCGGGCCCTGCGTGGTCCTGCCTGCCGCTGGGGAGGGATGGGAACAGCCCCGGGAGTGGGGCGTGGTGCTCACTCGGCTTGGAGCGTGGGAAGGATCTGGAAATCGGAGGATGCCTGTGAAATCAGCTCATCTAAGAAAGTAGCTGGATGAGATTTTAAACATGAAAACTACTAGTAGTGACAGTTTGCTAATATGAGTGAGGCACCAACAAATGACAATGTTTAAAAAGACGTTTCATGATAAGAAGAATAATTCGAATAAAGCCTGGCGCACGAGCTGAAAGTTTTCTTAGGTTTTTATCTTAGGTGTCACATGTCATATGCCACAGACTCTACTTTGGGTTTTAGCTGTTCACTTGAGATGCAAATGAGATCGATAAAGTAAAATGACAAAGCGAAAACACATTCGTTGTTCTTAATGTAATATGGCAAATGGTTGGTTTAAAGGTATTTTTTGTGATATATATTATATATAAAGGAACTAAATAAATGTTTGCCATATTAGTTTGTAGAAAAGTTTTGCAATGAGGGACTTAAACTTTTATATAGAAAATGTACAATGTAAACTTTTAAGGGCGCTGTTGATGCTGTCATGTGAAATGTACATTTGGGAAAGATTATCAAAACCAGTAGCTGTAGACTGGTGGTTTTTAGCTGCAGAATCTTTTGAGCAAATGAAGTGCGATGAGGTAATAGAAACAAGCCCACTCAGGACGGAGTGGTCTTAGCTGGGTGGAGGGGTGTGCAGAAATATGTCCCTTCTCTAGCCCACCCCCTAGGGCCCCTGGGCTGGATGGAATTTGAACCTGTGGGGACCCAGGGAACACAACTTAAAGAATCACTACTCATGTCCTCAGCTGACATGTGCAAAGGGTATAGTCTGAGATGTATTATCTAGTATTCTTGTCACACAATGTGTGGTAAGTCATTTTCTGTCTAAATCACACACACACACATACATACACACACACACATACATACACACACTGCCACACTATGTTGAAGACACTTTCCTTCCAGTTCATTGATGTGGATTCTGAGCTTTGTCGCTCTCACCAAAGACAAGCCCACTTTCACCTTTTCCCACCATCAGTGTTTTCTTGTGCATTTCCTGTGCAATCAACTCTGTTATGTTTTTCAGTGTAGCAACGGCATCTTTTAAAACTTTAATTCCAAATTTCTTACAGTGGCCTTTGACTCTTTGTCATGTTTGGTTTGTCATGTTTGAGAATTTCTATCACTTGGATTCAGAAATAGACTAACAAATCATGTAGTCTCTAAAATATTATTTTCTGGCTTTTAATATAATTTAACTTAAAACAGTGCATGCTTTTGCACCAATTATTATGACCAGTAATATTTGTTTTGTAAAAATATGATTAAGCAAAGGTTTTATTGTAAGCTAGCAGGTGGAGCTTACCATTAAATAGTTGTATTATAATATGAAGCTAGAGTGTGTGTTACTGAGTGAGAATGTGTAAAAGTGTCTTTTAGGTCTAAAATGGTATGACAGTGAAATTTGTGTGATGTGTTAAAATTATCCTGTTAAGGAAAAGATGGTATATTCTACTAGTTTTTATGGCATGGGGCGTGTATTTAGCTAGAAACACTAATATTTACCAAGCACTTATTGTGACAAGCTTTGGGTCCTCGTGGCAACCCTGAGAGATGCTCTTTTTGTCCCCAATTCATACACAAGGAAAGCAAGGGTTAGAGCATTAAGGAGACATGCCCATGGTCACCCAGTCAGCGGGAGGACTCTGTGACCTGAGGCCCCTCCATCTCAGAATCCCTGCTTTCAACCAGTATAGATCAAGGGAGTCATTTTTTTTTCTATTTTTCTTCTGAGGTTGGAGTTGGAATTTTATTATATACAAGCATATAGCAAAACTAATTTTTTAATTTTAAACTTTTCCTCCTGTTCTATAAATACTGTATCATCACCAAAGAAAGTTCAGCCACTCTAATAAAGTAAAACAGAAGGTTTGAAATGCCTGTGGTCCTAGCATCCAAAGAAAAGCATTGTGAGCATTTTCTTGTCTTTCTTTTTTTTTCAATCATAACTGACCTTCTGCAGTATTTGTTATAAAGAAGGTGGGGAACATCAAGGATAAAAATTTGTCTCTGTAGGGTGGATGCTGGGTTAGCCTTCTGGCTCTGCTGTTCACGAACTGAGGCACCTCGGGCAGGTCTCTCCATCTCTCTGGGTGTCAGTTTCCTTACCTGCAAAATGAAGATAATAATTGTACCTATGCACCTGATTGTTGTGAAGGGTAAATGAAGATAATAATTGTACCTATGCACCTGATTGTTGTGAAGGGTAAATGAAGATAATAATTGTACATATGCACCTGATTGTTGTGAAGGGTAAAGGCGTAAGTGTATCTATAGCACTTAGAACCGTTTTTGACACATAGTAGGTACTCTATAAAACGTTAGCTATTATTCTTTGACGATTCAGTTATAATGGATGACTTATGAGCATGTGTGAGCCTACCATCTTTCGCTTTATGGAATTATTCATGCATTTGTTTCTTTTCTTTTTTTTTTTAAGTTATAAGGCTGTTGTACTGGCAGCAAATCATTTCGGACGTTTTTTTACCGGTCAGATCACAGCTGCAGGGAAAGTCCCTCCGGCGAAGGTAGGTGAAACTTGGCACATTTCTCTTAGTAGGAGCTCATTAGTGGCGAGGGTGTGTAGGGTTTTAAAAGACAGCTATTCTCCCAGCTTGTTATGTAACCGCTGCACCGATGACCTTTGTGGCTTGTACAGATGTGTGGTGGGGCCTCAGAGCTGCTTAAGATTGCTTGAAAAAAAAGATCGTTGACATTCGTACACATTCTAGTCTCTTTTCTGGTTTTGATTTCCTTGAATTCTTAAAGGGATTTTGGATAACTTGTTCTGTGTTTCCCATTTATTACTATTTAAAGAAAAAGCTTCAAGATACCATTCAGCAAATTCTTGATTTCCCAATTATTGTGACATTTTGGTTCATTGAGAAGATTGTTTTGGTTTTCTCCCTTTATGTCTAATTTTGGGTCACGAGGACAGGAGACGGAGGTGCTGTAATCAGGATATTTGGCAGGGGGGAGGGTGCAGTTTCTTTAATCTGAACTGAGAGCAGAGTGGAGGGCTGAGAGGTGGGGGTGGCCAGGTGATAGCAGTTACGTGGTGACCCCCAACCCTTCCTACACACAGTGACCACATGAGCACCTTGGATGGTACAGGGAGCAGGACTCTCATTGCTGTCATCCACCTGCAGAGCGTACCTGTCCGTGGGGCGCAGGTGCACACGGGCACCATGCTTTTAAGTGCTCCGTCATTATGAATCCAACGTTCTTGCACAAAACGAATCACCTAGGAAAATGAAATAGACAACAGCCGCTTTGAGAAATCGAGTTAGTTAATTGCTTTAAACACAGGTCAGGTGGAGAAAGTGTTAAGTGTTTCAAGAGAGAAAGGGTATATTCCTCTTGTAAGGTTACACTTCTTTATTCTAGTGCCATTCCCTCTTTCAAATTGTAGGGTCTTTTTGCCAGAGCTGTTTGTCCCCTCTGGTCCCTCTTTGTCCCCTTTGTAGACACGTGCCCCTCCTCCCACCCCCTCTAAGAAAAATCCAAAACAAACCATCACCAGTAAGAGCAACTCAGAGGATTTTTGAGACGCTGCCCGGGGTCACTGGAGCACCATTGGACCAGTCCAGTGTTCTGACAGCGGGGAAGGGGGGGTGGGCATGATGGGTTGTGTAGGAGTCTGTCAGCTTCCCTGTGTCTGTGGGTGGTGTTCTTTCTCTGTGTTCTTTCTTTTCTCCCACCCTCTCTCCCTCCCTCAACAAGGAGTTGCCTTCACTTGACTGGGAAGCATAATAGGGCTTTTCTCTGATGGCTTATTCCACACCGGAGACAAAGTTGTTCTCATTTTGTTTCTTAGAAGGCAGGGCAGACTCTTGTGTCTGAGGAATTCTTTGGTTTCCTTGGCTCTGAGCCTCCTGTGGTTAGGGAGATTAATGACATTTAATCTTTGTATTTCAGGTATAATTCATTCAGAATGGGTCAAAATTAGGCGGTGATTACCTGCTGTTCCTTTCAGAAGCATTTGAGCTCAAAGTCAGGGTTGGAGTAGATGTTTCACCAAAGTCATATCCATCTTTGAAACTCATTTTGGCATTTTATGAGCTTAGTAAAACCCAACCATTTGAGAGGTGAGGGGGAGCCAGAATGCTGCACTGGGAATGTTCAGGAGCTTTTCCGAAAGAACCTGTTGACCTTTCACACATGTAATAATGCTGACCTTGCTGGGTGTAGCTTTACCCTGAGATGCTGGTTGTTGGGCTGTTTTTGGTGACAGCTGATGCCTTTGCTGGAGTGTTCCTTTGATAAATTTTAAAGAAACAGTGGCCTTTGCTTAAACAGCTGTCTGTCCACTCAGTACATTCTGTGAGGGCTGGTCATTGCCGTGAGCACCATCTGGTTTGTTACTGAAAGCTGACTGTTCATCAGGCATGAACAGTTATTAGCAGATGAGTTTTCGTCATCAGTTGGTAATGAGTGTGATTGAAAATGTACCCATTCTGCCTTCCTTCCCAGATCCTGATAATCGGCGGGGGTGTTGCCGGGCTCGCCTCTGCCGGGGCAGCCAAGTCGATGGGGGCGATTGTGCGAGGGTTCGACACGAGGTGAGTGCTTTCCTGGCGATGGCTGTCAAGGGAAGAACACATTTCAGGGGGATGCTTTTCATGGAATTTATTAGTTTAAGGAGCTCATGGAAACCTTTTAAAATGTGCCCACTTTTTCAAAGTTAACTCAAAGTGAAAATGTATTCCTTAGTGGAAAACATTTAAAGACCGAGACTCAGTACAGCAGACATAATAAAAAAAAACAACCACCACAAAACAAAAGGATTGAAAGCTCACACTCAGTTTTTTTCTTCATGTGGATTAGACATGGGACCAGAGTTATCTCTGTGCTCAGCTTCTAACGTCCTGCTCTCCTGTGCCCTATCTCTGCTCAGAATGAGTTGGCATCAGGTTGGATGTGAACAAAGATGTTTGTGAGCCTGAAGAAGGAGCATAGGAGACACCTTAGAGAATAGACTGGGGGGTGTGTGTGAGGGGCATGCTCTGCATTGATTGGATAGACGCAGATAAAGCTGATTGGGCAACAGCAGAATCCTTAGGCAAAAGTACTTGTTCGTATTCATTGCATAGTTCTTTAAAGTGGACATATCAACATTTTCCTAGAATTTTGTTAAAGAGAAGTTCCATTTAAATTAATCTTTCTTTCAGAAGACACTAGATACTGGATTTCATTAAATGCTTATTGAATATTGTTGTCATTTGTGTTCTAGTTCTTCCTCGAGGTTGAAACTTGGAGTTACTTATTTTCAGCTGAGGTCAGCGGAGGAATAATACCACTGCTGATCTGCAACATAGAATGATCAGAAAAATTTACCACCACTCAGGGGTGGAAAGGATGTGACTTTTCAGAGTAAAAAGTGTTCTGTAGAATATGGTTCACAGTGCTCTCCGGGGATCTGAAGAAGTGATGTGCTAATAAAAAGCTGTCCTGCAGAAACAGGAAAAGGCATTTCCAAGGTCACCAGGACGAGGGCCGAGGAGAGCCAGAGTTACACATACCATCAGTCCTGTCTTTTAATTTTTGGTGTTTGCTGATGTGAAGTTTTGGAAGGCCCCCAAGCCTGGGGAGAGCAGGTTGTTCAAGTCCTCACTGTAGTGGGCAATGTTCTTAAAATGGAAATGTATATATTTTACTTGACTAAGAGATAATTCGAAACTTGGTGTTGGGTTAACTACTGAGAACTTATTAATTGAGATCATTGGTTTAGATTGTGTATAGAAAAAACAGCTAGAATATAGCTGTTGTTTAACTCCATTTTTATTTACCTTCATTAAGGTACTTCAAGTACACAATGAAGAAGGAAGCAATTTAACTGATATAATACTTTTCCAAGAGTAGTTCATGAATAACTATTTCGAGACTGGGGGTTGGTATCATATTATAAATATGTAATCCAAATGTATTAGAGAACATACTTGATTATAAATTCTTTTTGGGAAACCGAATGATGTATATTTTTAGTTAAACATCTAAAAACCTAAGGATAACACACTGGCCAGTGATATTAATGGGGCATGATTTTTAAATTCTTTCAGATAGCTGGGAGATTCCCCTTATAACAATAGTGAGTGTCTTGCCTAACGCCTAGATTACAAAGTTAGAAATAGAAAAGTATCATTTTCTTCCTTACCTTTCTCTCTGTGTGTGTTTGTGCCAATGAAGTTTCATTTACAAAAGTAGTTGGCAGGTCAAGGGCTGTCAGTTGTCTTCAGACGCCTGTTGCAAACGCTGACTATCTTTCAGGCACTGTGCTATGTGCTGCGGTTTATTCTTTACAATAATTCTACAAAGTAGGGTTAATTAGCCCTATTTTACATGATTAAAAACATGTATGTTAACTTCATAACTTACCCACTTTACTTTCTGATCATAAAGAATTATGCATGCTTATTTTCCTAATCCACAAAAATAAGAAGTACACAAAGTGAAACTAAAATACCCTGAAATCCTCCCACCTGGAGGTGACTATTGGTGTCCTAGTACCTGTTCCCTTTCCCACACACTCACTAAAATGTGATTTTACTAATAGTACGTTTAACTCTTTTTACTTAACAGTGGATTCTGAAGCTCTTTACCTGTAAATACTTTTAATGCTGCATAGGATTCCATCATGTATGTGTGTGTTGTGTGTGTGTATGAACAGGTGTATTTGGAGATAGCTCATCATTTCCTCAGGATAAATGCCTAGAATTGGAATTTTTGCATCAAAAGGTATTCACATCTTAAATATTGAGATATAATATTGTAAAACTGTGAGATTATTTTGAGGGCAGAGATTCTAAAATGGCATTGAGTACTTAATTATACACGTTCATTATTGAAAAATACAGAGCAACATAAGGGAGAAAATAAAAATAACTTTCATAATTCTATCTGCCAGATATAATTGCTAATGATTTTTTGATATTTTTTGATATTTTTTGATATCTTTGGAACGAAATCGGGATCATTTGATATATATTTATGTACATTCACACACGGGTACATGCATATCATTTTGAATGAATCTTATTAAAAATAGTAGTGATTTCTTATTAAACTGTTTAAAGAGCTGTATCCCTTTGGCTGTGAGGAGTAGCAGACACCCATTCAAACTGGCTTCAGTTATCATAAAATATATCATTTCTCCTCCATGGGAATTCATGGGAAGGCCCCAGGCAGTAGTTCCATGTGCTGGCCGGGACCAGGGTCTTTCTGGCTCCTCTGGGCTTCAGCAGACCCCCCCCCCCCCCCCCCGTGTGCCAGCAGAAAGGGACAGATCCTCTTGCTCAGCCATGTCCTGCCCTGCCCTTTGTGTCCTGCCCTTTGGATCTGCTTCCTGACCAGGACAGTTGCCAGGGACTGATGGGCTCAGACCACAGTTTCCCGAAGTCCCCCCGTGGCAAGAATAACTTCCAAACCCACTGCTGGAGGTTGTAATTGAATGGGTCTGGGGAGGCGCCTGGGAATTTGAGTTTTCACCAGGGAGCTGGGGTGACTGTTGCCACTGGGGGAGTTTGGGATCCGCTGCAGGACGGGTGTGGGCCAGGTGAGCACCGCAGAGCTGAGGTCTTTGGTGGCTCCAGTTTTCCAGCTGGTACGCAATGCATGGCCACAATGTTTTTTATATGTACTTAAATTGAATGTATTTTTACATAATTTGAACATATTGACTCTACATTTATACCATTGACAAGTAGCTTTTTTCAAACACGGTTTAATTTGCACTTGGGGCCAAAATTATTCCGGTAAAATATGTTTAAGTAAGAGTTATTCACGTGAGACAAGTCCCCATAAATTGGAGCATTTGCCAATGAAAACCTCCACTTGAGTGATTTGAATGAAGTCCAATCTTAGTGTCGGTCAGATTGCTCATCGTCAGTGACCGGGGAGCCTCACAGTGCATGGTGGCTTTACTGGAGGTGGAAAGAGTGAGATTCCTTTTGTCATTTGACAAAGAGGTTCTCTAGTTTCTTTTGTGTCAAAAAAAAAATCATCATAAAAAGCATTACCTCCCTTTAGAAAAACACTGCAACAGTCCAGTCAGAGGCATCAAAGAAAGTCTGCACTTTTCTGAACATATAAAACCTTTTCTTTTAAAAAAAATGCACCGAGGATCTGGAGTCTGTATCAAGGCCTTAACACAACCTCTGCTTTCCCTCCCACGATCCCAGAGCTGCAGCTTTGGAGCAGTTCAAGTCTCTGGGTGCCGAGCCCTTAGAGGTGGACGTGAAGGAATCTGGTGAGGGACAAGGAGGATACGCCAAAGAGATGTCCAAGGAGTTCATCGAGGCTGAAATGAAGCTGTTTGCTCAGCAGTGCAAGGAGGTGGACATTCTCATCAGTACCGCCCTCATTCCAGGTGTGTGCCAGCCCCTGGCCCTGCCGTGGCGCTGTGGCTGGGGACATCTTCCAGGGAGGGTCAGTCATTGTTTCACATTTGAATTTCTTCAAGTAAAGCTCAATTTGCTGTCTAGAACATGAGAAAGTGCACAAGAGTCAGAAAAGACCAAACTGTGGCAGCCCCTAGAGAAAAATGATCATTGATGGTTTGGTATATTTGCTTCCAGTCTTTTTTTCTGTATATTTTTATCTGTGTTCACAGATCACGTTCTTTGAACACAGGTACGTTTATTTGTACATAAAATAGATTATATTTGTACATAATTTCCTCTATATACATCCTTGATGTATATAGAGTTCTCTTTGGTATGCTGCCACCTGTTTATTGTAGGAAATTCAAACAGTACTGAAAACTATGGAGGAAAAGTGCAGATCTGGAGTCCCGCCAGAGATGACTGTAATTATGAATATTATGATGATCATTTTCCCATATGTGTGAGAGAAAGAGAGGGGAGCTTCATGTGTGTTTATTTATGGAATTTCCAGTATATTCAGGTCCGGCACAAACAATGTCCCCCTTTTTTATCACAAAATCGCAGGCATGGGGTGCTGTAACATAACAAGATCATACTCAAGCATACCCTGTGACAGTTTAGGTGAAGTGTTCAGAGTAAGTCTGTAAATTATGACGCCCCTCTCATTGCCTGACCAGCCACACTCGGGCCTTTCTGCTGGACCCTGCATATTTCTCACTTAAGGATATGGCACTTTCTCACTTGGCCATTTTTTCTGTTCACACGTTTGGTCTTTGCAACCAAATTGTGAACTTTTTCGATGTCAGGCATTATTTTCCGGTCCATTACTACAGCCTCTTCTAAAGAATAGTTTGCACTCGATGAGTGATAGATGTCAAACCAATAAGCACTTATTCATTAATAAACACTAGCTTGATCTAGCGCCTTTTACATCCCACCTTTTACGGTCTTACCTCTCTGCCTGTCCTTGTGTTACTGGACAGTGAATACCGTGCCGACTCGAAGTGTTTTCCTTTCTGTAAGAAAGGGGGCCGTGTAATGAGAACTTATGGGGTTTCTCATGTTTGATACACCAGAGGAGCCTCACCTTCTCTAGGGAACTGTGGATGATTAGAGGTTGCTCTGTCATGAGGTCCCGGGGGAGGAGAAGGTCTCTTCTGCCCCCCTGTCTCCCCCCAAATCTGGCTACGATAGACCCAGGGGCAGGAGGTTTATCATACCTCTGAGTTTCTGTGTGTTCTGGTGATGCCCGATAGGTGGGCTGGTCTCTCCAGACACCCCTCCAGAGCTGGCTGGAAGAGCAGCCAGGCAGGGGGGTCACAGGGCTGAGCCCACTGAGGACGCAGTGAGTGTAAAAATGAGGCCTGCAGGTGGGGGTTGGTCAGGCCAGCCGGGGCCAGGGTGGTGTTTGTGCCATCTGCCAGAGGAGAGCCTTTCAGGATTCGTCCTGCTGACTCCTGGCTCAGCTGTAGCACAGGTGGCTTTGGAGGAGGGATGGGGCGGCCTTGGTGTGCCATCTGACCTTGGAAAGGGAGCTGCTGCCTGTTGGGAAGAGTCACGAGCTGAGTAGATGTGTCAAGTGGCCAGCAGAGGGCGCTGAAGCATTTGTTCATATAGTTGGTCAGACTTGACTAAAGAACTGAGGTTGGTTTGGACACAGCGTATAGAATTATCATTGATCATAAAGCTTGAAGTGAGTGATAGAACTCATATCATCATTTCTTATCTGAAACACATATTGATTTTTAGGGCATGCTCTCCATGATATCTTATTATCATTTTAAAAATTTTCACCTGAGGATATGTTTATTGATTTTAGAGAGAGGAAGGGAAGGAAGAAAGGAGAGAGAGAGAAAAAGAAACATTGTTGTGAGAGCCCATATGTACCCCTATCAGGGATCAAACCCACAACCTAGGTATGTGCCCTGACTGGGGATTGAACCCACACTTTTCTGAGTATGGGACAATGCTCCAACCAACTGAGCCACCCAGCCAGGGGCTGTTATTTTTTTACAAGTAGTTTATAGTAGGTGAACTTTAGTGGAAGGTCAAGTTGTGTAACAAGTTTTTTTTGGTTTTTAAATTGTAGAGAGAGAGAAAAGGGAAGAGGGAGAGTGAGAGAGAAGCATCGGTTTGCTGTTACTCTTATTTATGCGCTCGCTGGTCGGTTCTTGTATTATATGTGCCCGGACCAGCATATGGGGACAGTGCAGTAGCTGGGTGCCTGCTGGGTCTGTATGACAAATCTTAAAGAAGCTTCCTGAGGAGTTTAATCAACACGTTCCACTGAGTCTTTCCTGTTTTCAGCCTTGTCTGAGGCTGCGCTCTGCCTCAGTGCGTTAAACTTAGAGGGACCGGCGCTTTGGTCCACAGCTCATACTCAGAGAGCTGGTCTGGAAAGGACCTTTCTGTTTATTTTTATTGTTTTGACCCCCCCCCAAAAGTGAATTAAAATATTCTAAGGGAGAAGATGATCTTTTTAAAGATCTTTTATATTTCTGGGGGACTGCAGCCTGAAAGTATGAGCACTAAAAAACAAGATTATATAAGAGGGGGAGGCCCCCCCAAAACCTGGAATTGCTTCCTGGAGGGTGGGCCCTTTAGAGTACAGGCTTTCCCTGCTGGGTGAGTGTTCTTAGAACCCATCTGCAGCAATGTACCAGCTGGCGTTGTTGGGAGAGGCTGCATTTGGTTCCAGCAAATTTTTCTGAAGACTCATTCAGTGCGTTTGCCCATCTCATGATGGGTAATTTACGAGTGCACCTGCCCACACCACACTGAGTGTTCAGCAGTTCTTGACCAAACATGGCATGGTACCCGTGCCCCACCCTCCTGTTCACCAGATCTCACCCCTTGAGTGACTTCTTTTTGTTTTTCTGGATGAAAAAAGTCGCTCAAGGGGAAAAGTTTTGTGGATGTGGAAGAGGTGAAACAAAAAGCAGCAGAACTAAAAGGCATCAAAAGCGACAAGTTCAAAAACTGTTTTGAGCAGTGGGGAAAAAAGTCTCGGTAGGTGTATTGCATCATGGAGAGTACTTGGGAGGTGACTGAAGTTTCAATGTGGAAGAATAAGTATACAATTTTTAACAAATAAATTCTTGTCTTTTTTGTCCCCCCCTTGTAAAGGTCCAAATGCCCTTTGAAAATCAGTGTCCTGGGCTTGTACCTTTGCGGGGTTTTGTGCTGAGCTTTCGCCTGGCCACCTGACGCCGTGTCTGACTCCGGGAAGACTCTCAGGGCAGAAGTTATTCTGAGGTTTTCCTTGAGTGGGATCCAAAGGGGATTAAGTTAAATGTCAGAAGTTCTCCGAGTTGAGGTTTGGGACTGGGATCCTCGTGGCTGTCCTGGAGGCCTGGCGTGGGTGACAGTGTTCAGAGGGACATGGGCAGCTAGTTTCAGGCTGCGATCTGACCCCGAGGTGCCCATCGGTCAGTGGGCTTGAGAAAACAATGGTGTTCCCCTTGTGTGGTGGTGTGGGGAGAGAAACAGTTCTGCGGCCAGTGAACTGCTGTGCTGCCGGGGATTTTGTGCTTCACTGTTGCTGCAACCCCTACACCCCAGGGTGGGGTTGGGTGCTGGGTTAGAGGCTAGGATTTCACGTCACGTAGGTAACTTCAGGATGGGCCCTCGCCGAGAATCCCATTTGGTGGTGCTCTCTGCCCACAAGGACGAACCCCCCACCTCCCCGTCCAGCTCTCTGACCTTGGATACCACCCTCAGAAAGTGAGGCAGCCCTGCTCCCCGGGGCTATTCAGGCTGTGCTCATGGTCTTTTCTGCTACATCTTTTGAGACACGAGAGGTTTTTTTTCAAGCACCCCTCCTGTTTTGGAGAGACTTCACAGACTTGGACTGGTCCATCAGGAGGAGACGGAATCAGGTTGAAAATCTGTTGGGGGAGTTAAGGAGGGGTGACTTGGGGTATGGTGAGGAGGCATCAGGGTGCTGTAGCTCTGACTGTGTGTGGGCAGGTTTCCCCCAAATTCCAGTGAGACTGAGGACTATGGAGCTCACACCAAGCCTGCGCTGACAGAAAGCACCTTCTGGAAAAATTCTGAGCATCAAGAGGGCATCCAGCTCTCCCACTGGCCCCTTCTGCCCTCAGGTCTTGTGATTGAACCATAGCTGTTGGAGGTCCCGGGGTTTTGTTCAATCATGGTGGCTAATGTGGAGGCCTGCGGTCCCCAGCATCACCAGGTAAAGGGGTCTAACACAGTCAGGATCGGTCACATCGGCCCCACGCGCCCAGCCTGTCCTCCCTGGAACAATACTCCTCACCTTTCGGTGTCTAGTCCCGATTTAGCTCTCCGGCCTCATGTTGAACTAATTTATTGCTCTCTGGGTCTGGTTTCAGTCATGCTGGCCGCTCTGATCTCCTGGAATAGGCCAAGGACTTCAGGCCTTTACACATATTGTTCCTTCCCTTTGGAACGTGTCCCTGCCCAGCCCTGCCTTTCACAGTCCCACCCAAGCCAGTTAACACTTCCTCCGTAGTTTCTGCCATCGCCTACTCAGCAGGAAGCCCTCCTTTTTCCTTCATTCACAGCCCTCGGCCTGGGCCTCCCATGCCAGCTGTTCCCGTGTCACTGCCCTCGGTTTCCCTGTGTCCCTGTTCATGTGGTGGGAGAGTTTGCTTCATCCTGTCCCGGCGTGGACTTGGCATGGAACCTCGAACACAGTAGTGGCTCAGCTAACGCTGCCGAGCTAGTAACCCTGGCGCCTTCCTTGGGTCTCGGCGGGTACCATTCCTTTCATTTTTCCAGGCTATCCAAGGAAGATAGGGAATGCTCTGTTGAGTCCAATTTTGGATGGCAACACCGCGGGGGATAATTTAAGACTGGGAAGCTAGCAGTTTCATTTTCCTTGGATAAGTATCCAGAGGTGGGTTTGCTGAGTTGCATGGTAGTTCTCATTGGCCTTCATTGGGTGCTGTTCCAATGGGGTGAACCAGCCTGTGCAGGTGGGCAGTGAGATGCACCTTGGCTTCCACCTGGATTTCTGCACCGGTCACTAATCAGGTGACAAGGTGACCCTCAGATCAGCCAGGCCCACTTTGGAGCGGTTCTGGCATTTCTCCTGAGGCTCATGGACTGGGCGGAGGAAATGAAAACCAGAGTCATGACAAGAGGAGGAGAAGGATGCTGGCGACACACCAGCAGAGCTCAGTGTGAAACTGGTCCCTACCATGACATTTCTGAATGTGTGAGTGCTCTCGTTCATAGGGTCCTCACATGCTCTGATTTGCATTTAGTCAGTGTGTTGGATGTTGCGTTACATTGAAGAGCGTCCTTGCCTTCTCACAGCTTGTTCGTGACACATGTTTTGGTTGCGGTAAATGTATCCCATGATTTATTTTATTAATCTCTTTGCTGCCATACTGTTATATATATCATGCTCTTGTGACAGCAGGAAGTTTTCTTGACCTGGTCTAATTCGATGCCTTCCAGGTCCGGAAGTTAAGAATTTCTCCATCTGATGACATGCCATTGAGTAATTCCAGTAAATAATGTGAAACGCTCTTTGGAAACATCATAAAATTTTGTGGTAAACCCATTTCATCTTGGTCTCTTGTTCTTAATATTTTTAGTGGCTCCCTCTTAATTTCTTTCTTTTGTGATGCCCTTGAAGTTGTCTGCGAGGGCTTGGTTCTTTTCCTAGTAAGACAGAATCTGAGAACACGTTGAGTTCAGAGGATCATGTCAGACCTGATCCACTCACTGGGGTGTCATGCATCTCGAACGTTCTGGTAAATCACTAGTTGTTGGTGGTGTTTAGTTTCAGCTCAGTCACTCTTTCTGCATTTAGTGCTGTAGAGAGACCAATGGTATATTCTTTTGACATACGTAGCAATGAGCTGTGAAAGCAATTTTTAGAAATGAGTACTTTTTTTTAGATGTTCTAATTTTCATACTTTTATAACTGCTTCTTAGTATTTGATTAGTGAGCAAATGCAAGAATATGAGAAGATACTATGAACCGAATCACTTTTAAGGATGGATTTGTGTGGATCGCAGCTGTAATGCCAACTGTGCACAAGTGAGGCATTTTGTGTCTACCGTCAGTTCTTGGTGCGCACAGAGAGGTTCAGGGATACTTTACACAGACCTGTGGCGCCCCCCTCCCACCCCAAATAATGGCCACCCAATTGGGAAACTCTCTACTTGAAATTTTTAGGTGAGTGCTTTTAATCCTTCAGCTATTCTAATAACACCACTAACCCTCAAAGCAGACTCTTTTAGGCCTAAACCATTACACCTCAGAGCTACATGTAAAATTTTCCTTCCCTACCTGGTCTGTACTTGGTGGGCACTAAGTATTCATAGACTCAGTGAGTGAATGGGTATTTGAATGATGGCTGTGAGTGCATGATGTCACACTGGCACCCTGACAAAAGTGTGGAAATACACTCCCAGCTAGGAAGGACCTGGGCGATCTTACTAGGGAGTATGATCGCCAGGAGGAACCAAGAAATGGGTCAGGAGGTTGACCATCACGCCAGATTTTCCATCTACAGTTTGTACTGTGCCAGGAGATATATGGAATTTGTTTCTCTCATTATTTTCTCACAGTGATATTTTGGTGGGATGGGAAGGTGAGTTTGTGGAAACATAACAATTTCGGTCTTTTTGTGTATCTCATCCTTTGCAGATAAATGATAAAATTAACAGAAAGGAACAGCCAAAAGGGGAAATCCCAACTGTGTCTTTAAAAATAACCTTTTCTGCCCTGGCTGCTGTAGCTCAGTGGATTGAGCGCAGACCTGCGAACCAGAGGATTGTGGTTGGATTCCCAGTCAGGGCACATGCCTGGGTTGCAGGCCAGTTCCCAGCAGGGGACACACGAGAGGCAACCATACATTGATATTTCTCTCCCTCTGTCCTTCCCTTCCTCTCTAAAGATAAATAAATAAAATCTTTAAAAAAAAAAGACACCTTTTCTGACCCCGGCCAGTGTGGCTCAGTGGATTAAGTGCCAGCTTGTAAATCAAAGCATCTCTGCTTTGATTCCCAGTCAGAGCACAGGCCTAAGTTGAGGGCCAGGTCCCCAGCAGGGGGCATGCGAGAGGCAACCACACATTGATGTTTCTCTCCCTCTCTCTCACTCCCTTCTGCTCTGTCTAAAAATAAATAAAATCTTAAAAAAATAATGCTATCTGCCTTTTAAAATGACTGGTTCCAACTTCTTCTACAGTTATGTCTTGAAACACCTGATATGCTCCCTCAATCTCTTACCTTTGTATCCGGGCTGGCTCCGGGCTGTCCCCGGGGAAATGGGACATCCCTTTGTATTGGAAGGGTTTGCATTAATCATTGCATATACTCTTTTCTGTGTTCTACATTGTAAAAAAGCTCTACTCATCCCCCTGTTGGTTGTCCGCCCTCGGTTCCGTCTCTGCCCCTTTGTAAGCGCGGTGATGTGCTCTTTGAAAGGTCGTCCTAACCTTTGCTTCAAGTGCTGTGGCAGGAAGGGCAGGTGACTTTGAGTGAAGCCATTCCAGCTGGTCAGTAAATCAATTGGTGTAATGACATTTCTACGTTATTTTAATTCTTCTAGTACAATTTTTAAAAAGATCTTATTTAATTTTAGAGGGGAAGGGTGGGAGGTGGAGAAACATCAATGTGTGGTTGTCTCTCACGCATCCCCACTGGGGACCTGGCCTGCAACCCAGGCATGTGGCCTGACTGGGAATTGAACCAGCAACCCCTTGCTTCGCAGGCCGGTGCTCAGTCTACTGAGCCACACCAGCCAGGGCCTGGTCTTCAATTTAACTTACGTCTTCAGCTTAAAGCAGGAACTGGTTGTGATTATGTAGGAATACTTTATTTTATAAAAATAATGTGTGACTTTTGTTGCAAACTTACTAAAGCACCAAGTAGACAATAGGTCATCCATGATCCCTCTACTTAGTGAAAAATACTATTAATATTTTTCCATTTCCCCTCAGGTTTTTCATGTATTTTATTATTTTAGACCAAAATATAATATTCTTATTTTCTCCATTTAATATTATATCATAAAAATTTCCCTTTAATATAATATGTGGAGTCATTAGGAACTCTGTGAATAAACATATTTTAATGGTTTTATAGAATTTTCTTGTTCGAATGTACTGTGTTTTATTTAACAGTTCCCTCAAAGTTGGGCTTTTTCTTTTTCTTTTCAGTTTTTGCCTACTAAAAACAATGTTCTAACATTTTTCTGCATTATTCCTGTGTCTGGATTTTCATTAATTTTCTCAGGATTAATTAGATTTTAGAAGTGGATTTACTGGATGAATGAGTAGCAACATTTTGGCCAGTTGGTATGTGCTCAGTGAACTATGCTTTTCCAAACAATTGTTTAGCTCCTAATCTCACCAATAGACTGTCTAGCTAATTGTTTCATTTCAATATTTTTATAGTTTTTGACTCTTTCAATTAGACAAAATAAAGTATCGCATGTTTTTACTCACATTTCTTTGATTCTCACTGAGGGTGGACATTGTTTTTTATTTGGTTTCCATTTCTCTTTAAAATGATCAGTTGTGTTGTTGTTCATTTATTTGCTAGGATCTTAGTGTTTTGTTTTATTTAAACTTCTGTGGCCTTTTAATTAAATTTTTGTCACATTTATGCTTTTTTGAGAATTGTTCATATTTAAATCTATTGATGTTTTCCTTTGTAATTTTCCCTGTTGCTTTAAGTTTAGGAAGAACTTCCTAATCCAAAGACTAGAGAGATATTCACCAAGGTTTTTTGTTTTCTTTTTCTTTATGGGTTGATTATCTTCTATTGGCATTAATTTTGATCCATAGAATGTGGAGGTTCGTTTGCAGTATGATATTTTGTTTGGGTGGATTTCACCCCAATACCTAAGTAATTGTCTCATTCCCCTGGTTCCTTCCCATGTGTGATGCACATTTATCACACATGACATTTCTGTCACATTAGCCATCAGGGTGAGAGAGCACAACAGTTTGAAATCGCCTTCTCAGCCTTTTTCTGTCTCTTGACCTATTCTTTTGAGGATTTGCTCATTCGGACTTTTATGTATTACCCTGCTTCTTTTTTGGCCCTGTTTTTTCCCTTCTGCTTTTAATTTTTATCTCTGCACTTTGCAGAATTTTAAAAAAACTAATCCACATGTGAGAGCTGGAAGGCGGCTGCTCCGTTACATTTGTCATTGTGTTCCCTTTCACCCCTATTTAATTTTTTAAATTATAAAATTAAGTCAAGCTCTTATAGAAAATTGAGGAGGTAAGGAAAATCACAAAGAAGAAAAGTAATTAGTCTCATCACTCGAAGATATCCTGGTATTGTTAAACATTATATTATATAGAATTTAATAGAAACGATATAGTATAAGTAACAGTTTATATATGTATAAGTATATGTATATGTGAGACATTCAAATATGTAGTATATATGTTTTATTTTTATTGAATGGGAGCATCTTATATATACTACTTTGTTGCTTGCTTTGTGTCTTTTTTTTAAATCCTCGTGGGAGAACATGCTTGTTGATTTTAGAGAGAGGAGGAGTGAGGGAGAGAGAGAGTGGGAGGGAAGCATCAATAGGTTGCCTCCCACAGATGCCCCGATTGGAGACCGCGACTCGGGCATGTGCCCTGACCGGGAATCAAACCCACGACTTTTTGGCTTACAGGGTGATGCTCCAACCAGGGAAGCCATACAGGGCAGGGCTGTTGCATGCTTTTAAAAAGAACAATTCCATGTCTTAAACATTCCTCTAGAGCTTAAGTAAACTTCTTAAACTTACACAGAGTTATTTGACTAGACACTAAATAAATTAGTCTATGTGGAAGAATCTGCTATCATTTCAAAAGGGATTGGGTTTCAGAGTGGTGTGCAGGTACATGTGTCTGTTTGTGTGTGTGTGTGTGTGTGTGTGTGTACACAGAGGGTGTCAGCAACTGCATAACTGTTTTCTGAAGGTTGAATGAGTCAAAGAAGACAGTAGGTGGTACATCAGACATTTTCTATGGAGCCAAATGGTTTTGGCCACTGGCTGGCTCTTAAAATGAGCAGCATTGCAATCCAGGGAAGGACCCTTAGCTGTAGATGTCTCAGAAGAAAGACAGAATCCAGAATTTCGAGGGCAGGAGAAATCAGATGCCAAATCAAATTTGTGAGGTCAATGGCTATAAAGTCGGTGCAGTTAGAAGACAAGCCGGTGGACCCAGATCCCAGTGGGCTGCAGTCAAAAGGCTGGTGTAAGCCACGTCTGCCTGGGACTGCTGGGTGCCAGGAGGGTAGGGGAGAGCTGGAGCAAACCAGAGGCTGGCTACTAGAGAAGAGGCTCTGGACTGCACACGAGCGGGGAGGGCAATGGCGATAAATGTACTATTTACCTGGAAAGTGCAGGTTTGCGCTTTACTTTTGCCCCTTCCTGTGGGTACAGCCGTATGGCCCATGGCTGCAAATCCCTGCAGAGCTGAACAGCATGACTGTTAATTTGGGAAGACTCCTCAGTGTGTGTGGTTTGCATCCCTGAATTCCCGTGCTCGAGTAAAGGTTAGTTACATAGTGAAGATGCTTTTGTTGGCCTCCCATGGGGGGGTTCGAGGAAAGGAACACTTCCAGAGAATTTTGGGAAGTGGTTAAACTACTAAGAGTTCAGGGTGTTGTCTTGGGGGAAAACATCTCCTCATTCTTGCTTTTTCATGGAGACTCAGGAGACAGACCCAGACAGAGGTCATCTGATACACTGTGTGGCAGCTGGTCAGTGGGGCTGAGGTGGAAGGTCCAGTGGGGCAGCAATGAGAGAGAATGTTCGAAAGAGCCCTTCAACCTGAGCATGGGGTCCTTCATAGAAGGAGGCTTAGGGTTTGGACTTGATCTTGGAAGCACAAAGTTTGCATCAAAAATAAAGGGGGTACTATACGAACATCCACTTGTATCTTTAGCACTTCTTTTTCCACATGTGCTACAAATAAAGGCAATTTTTCTTTCTTTTAAATTTTATTTATTGATTTTAGAGAGAGAGGGGAAGTGAGGGAGAGACAGACACCTTGACTTGTTGTTCCCCTGGTTGGTGCATTGTGTTAACTGGCTGGTTCTCGCGTGTGCCCTGACCGGGGTCAGGTCCGTAGCCTTGGTGGGTCGGGCCGACATTCCAACCAGCTGAGCTACCGGACCAGGAGTATTTTTTATTCACATGTATTCCAATCGAGTAGACTGAAAAACTGATCCCAATGCAGATTTTAATTCGAGTAGGTTTTCATTTCTAAAATGAATGTTTTTACTAAAATTTTGTAAGCACGAATTTGACAAGTTTCAAAAGAGATAAAGATAATTAGCCCATTAGCTCTTTGCTTTTCTGATACCAGTGCCACAGGTTTATCCTATTTTATTTTATTTCATTTCATTTTGGCATAGGGATTTACATTGTTTCATGAATCTTGAACATGTGTGGATAGTAGTATGGTCCCCCCTGAACATATAAATGTTTATGAGCTTGAAACATGCTTGTGTTTGCTGCCTTATGTTTTATGTAAGAATGAATTTAAAGCGTGAAGTGTCTCCTGAGGAGGATGTCATGAGGGATTTTGTGTTTCTCTATCAGTACATTCCCATCAGCAGGCGTAAGGCTAGACCCACCGGAGTAGTCGTTGTGTGGGAACGAGTGTGTGTAAGTGATCCCTAAGCCTTTTGGGGTTGTGGTACCCTACTTTCATTTCACAGCACTTTATTTTTTTATTTTATTTTTAAATCACAGTTTGCATTCAATATAATTTTGTATGACATTCAGGTGTACAGCATAGTGGTTAGACAATTATATACTTTGCAAAGTCATCCCCCCAGTATTCCCAGCCCCCACCTGGCACCACACATAGTTATTACAATATTACTGACTATGTTCCCCCTGCTGTACTTTACATCCCCGTGACTATTTTGTAACTACCAGTCCGTACTCCTCAATCCCTTCAGCTTTTTCACCCAGCTCCCATGCAACCCTCCCCCCACCACCCCCATCCCGGCAACCATCAGTCTGTTTTCTGTGTCTACGCGTCTGTTTCAAAATGTTCATTCACTTATTTCATTCTTTAGATTCCATATGTAAGTGAAATCATGTGGTATTTGTTTTTCTCTGACTTAATTCACTTAGCTTAATACCTTCTTGGCTCATTCATGTTGTCCCAAATGACACAAGATTTCATTCTTTTTTATGGTTGAGTAATATTTCATCGTGTTTATGTGCCACAGCTGTTTTATCCACTTGTCTATTGATGGGCACTTGGGTTGCTTCCATGTCTTGGCTCCTGTAAATAATACTTCAATAACGGGTGCATATGTTCCTTCTAGTGTTTTGAGTTTCTCTGCATATATTCATAGAAGTGGAGTCACTGGGTCATAAGGAAGTTCCATTTTTAATTTTCTGGGTAACTCCACACTATTTTCCACAGCGGCTGCACCAGTCTGCATTCCCACCAAGAGCGCACCAGGGTTCCCCTATCCCCACATGCTCGCCAGCAGTTGATGTTTGTTGACTTATTGATGATGGCCATTCTGACAGGTGTGAGGTGGTATCTCACTGTGATTTCAACTTGCGTCTGTCTGATGGTTAGTGATGTTGAGCATCTTTTCATATGTGTACTGGTCATGGCACTTCCTTGACTGTCTTTGAAGTTACCCTGTGTTAAATTAAGGTAGATGAATAGAACAAGCAAGAAAATGGGGGCATTTGTTAAGATGATTACGACTATTCCACTTTGTAGTTAATACATTTGTATTGATCATTCCTTTGAGATTTGTGGTTTTCATGAATTGTCCAATTTGGGTGCATATAGTTTTTCTAATAGCTCATCATCATGCTTTTGTAAAAAGAACAAGGGAAGTGTTTCTCTCTTCCGCGTGCTACTGGACGTAAACCCTTTGGAAAGAGTGGTGTTTGGTTTCCAGGCTGTGCACAGGGCTCCAGCCTGTACGCTGGCCTCGCAGCCTGTGGTCTCGTTGCTTCCCTAGGACAACCACCAGTCTCCCCTGCAGTGTGGACTTGAGGCCTCTTTGGAAAGAGTTCTAGTTCTAGACCTTCGCTTCCTGAGTGCCCAGGGACTGTGGTAATACTCAGAATATAGTTTAAAAATGATAATTTGTACTTTTCTTTTACTAGGTAAAAAAGCTCCCGTCTTATTCAGTAGAGAAATGATCGAGTCGATGAAGGAAGGCTCTGTTGTCGTGGACTTGGCTGCCGAGGCTGGCGGCAACTTCGAGACCACGAGGCCAGGGGAACTGTATATTCATAAGGTACGTGCTGCTGCTGTGATTCTCGTGAGACGGCTCGTGCCTTGAGATGTTTAGAGAAACCGAAGCCAAAAAGGAGCCTCAGCACATTTAAGGCTCCTTTTGGACTATGTATTTGTTCGTATGTGCATATATTTCTAAAGATGTAGAATTTCTAAACTTGCCCTTGCCCGTGACTGGGACTTGTTCTAGAAAGAGTGTGAACACGTGGCTACAGAGCTTTCTGACGGCATTTGTGTTTGTTTAGGGCATTACACACATAGGCTACACAGACCTCCCCAGCCGCATGGCCACGCAGGCCAGCACCCTGTATTCCAACAACATCACCAAGCTCCTGAAGGCCATCAGCCCTGACAAAGATAACTTTTATTTTGAAGTGAAAGATGACTTCGACTTTGGTACAATGGGCCATGTCATTAGAGGGACTGTGGTGATGAAGGTAAGCAAAGAGATCTGGTTCTTCCTGAGTTTTCATTGTAGGTTTGCTTTAGGGTTTCTGCTCATGGGAGAGTCCTGTTTGGGAATCGAGATCTATTCTAATAGAGTATTGTTATGCTGGATTTATGTCAATAAAAATCATTTAAAAATGCAGAACGATTTAAGTATTGAAAAGACATATACATATAATATATATATATATATATATATATGCATTGCTTTTGAAAAACAAAACAAAAAATCAGAATTGGAAAAAGTAAAAACGAAGTGTTTCTCAAATCTATCTGCTTTTAAGGGCTTGCTCTGTATTCTTCTGTGTGTGTTTTATGCACATGCAAATTACATGTCTATGCCTGTGTGTAATAACAATGTTGCATATTTATGTGCATATGCATTAATGCATTATGTATTTATATAAAATGATAAGCTATGCATTATTAGAATTTATCTAAAATTATGTTTAAAAGAACATTTTATCCCCCACATTGTATATATTTGAAACATTGGGTTGACTTACAAAATGCTGTTTTTCTGATTTCCGTTAGGATGGCAAAGTGATTTTCCCTGCTCCCACACCCAAAAATATTCCTCAAGGTGCCCCAGCGAAGCCCAAGACGGTGGCTGAGCTGGAAGCCGAAAAGGCGGCGTCCGTGACTCCCTTCAGGAAAACGATGACCACGGCTTCCGCCTACACGGCAGGTGCGGACCCCACTCATCCCACTTAGCCGTGATTTTTTGAATTTAGAAAGTGATGTATTCTTTGTCAAAACTGTTAAGTGAAATACTTGCGCCCGTCTGTGGGTTCCATTCGGAATCGGGCCTGTTGGGGCGGTGTTTTTTGCCCTGCCCCCTTTGGAAGTGGAGATTGTGTGGATTCGCTGCCCCAGAGGTAGGAGGCACTGTGCTCAACACGGCAATGAGTGTGTGTGAAAGAATGTACAAGCTAATACTTTCCTTTATAAAAGCACCGTAAACGTCATTGTTAATATTTTTATCTACGTCAGGTAGAGTGAGTAATGATGTCCGTCAGATTTTGTTGATGTTGGGTGTGTAGAAATGTGTGTGTGTTTGTGTTTGGTGGTTTATCGAACCTCAGTTGTGATCGCCTGCACGGCTGGGACAGACTAGGGCCCCGCTGCTTCCGTGGAAAGCAGGCACCGCAACACAGGCACGGCCTTCGGATGATTGCCCAGCACTCTGACCTGCTCACCCGGTAAAAAAAAAACACCCAGTTTTTAAATACTTATCTTTTTCTTTATAATTTAGTGTCAGTTCTTTGCTTTTAAATCCATCTTTGTGAAAACACTAATAAATTACTGTAGTGCAAGGACAGATACTCATTCTGGCTTTGAACTGTTGTGTCTGACATAGGGATATTTGATATTACATTGGTTTCTCTCCCAGAGAATGAATTAGAAATGTTTAGACCTGCTTAGAGCCAAAACAAAAGCCAAACAAGAGCAAACTATACAGAATTAAGGATCGGCACCAGCGGAGAGAATTCTTGTAGCCTCAGCGTTCTCCCCACTTCCCCGGGAGGCCAGCTGTTGGAAAGCCAAGTACATAAAACTAACTCTCCTTGAATAAAGAGCAAGTCTCAGCAAAATGACCAGAAAACCCTCTGGTTGTGGACATTGTGACTAGATGGGGCAGTGTCCCTACTTGCACTTATTGGTTAAAAAAAAAAAGAAGCCATACTTTTGCAGTGTACATGGAGAGCATTGCCGGGAGCATTGCAAGTTGCCATCTGTCTTCGGGATTCATGAGGGAACACAGAGAGGCCTGCACAATGATTTGTTTTTCTGGGTTTCTCTTTATGTTGCTTAAGGCAAAGTTATTGCATTTTCATAGACGTGACAATAGCATGTTCCAGTGAATGAGAGGATGGCCTTATGTTTGTTTTGTTTTACCTCGAACTTCCTCCTTTGTAATAAAAAACAAGTATTTTTATTGTCCATGTGTTGAGGAATCTAGTTGAATAGTATGCTTCAAGAAATTTGATTTTCTTTTTTCTCTGCCTTTCTCGTTCCTGTTTTATACAGACTATACAAATAGCACAATTGACATTACATGTAGTATAGAAAGGATATTAGTTTCTTAAGTAGGTGATAGGAATACCTTCAGCCATGTGATTTCTATCTTTTTCCAGATGGGAACAAAGAGGTTTAATGATTGTACAGGTGTAGCACAGCGAGGTTAAGTAATCTTGCCTGAGATCACACAGCTGGCAAGCAGTTGAGTCGGGCTTCGAAGCAGGCAGTCTGGCTTAAGAAAAGGTGTCCTTAGCCGGAGCCCTGGCCAGCTTCTCTCATGATTAGCTGGGACCTGACACACAATCCTATCTAACTCTCCCTCCGGATGGTTAACAGGCCCTGCATTAGAAGTCTTACGGGTGTGGGAAACTAGAAATCAAAACTACAGTTTTATTGAATGATTGAAGGTAAAATTAATGTGTGATCTGTGCCACTGATAAAGAAATAGTTCACATCAAGGGAGAAAAGTACCTCATTCAGGAAAAGTAAATTCCGGCTCCCTGGTCACCCATTGTCCTCCTGTGTCTCCCGACCACAAGGTCGCCCTTTCCTCTCTTCCAGAACTGCTGTCCTCGTGTTTGCTGGCCGGAGAGGCGATAATTAAAGATGCATGTTCAGAGCTGACTATATTCTGCACATTCTTAATTTAATTTGTATTCCCCCTCCCCTTTTCTTTGTACACTCTTGTTTGCTGACTTGGTGTTGAGGCGGGAGCTGACTGCCCCAGCCAGCAGTCCGGCCCAGATTCGGGAGCAATTGCAAAACTCTGTCCCGGGTGGGTGGAAGCCATATGTTCTGGGGAGGTGCCGGAGGAAATGAAGTCCTTCCTACTCTTTTCAAATCCCTCTTCCTCAGCCAAATCTGAACGGACATAAAATTGGCTTCACGGAAGTCCTGTAGCATGTCTGGGGTGTCTGCCCCAAGTAGAAAGACCTTCGTTAGGTCTTTTGTAGGCCTGTTGTTTTGGGGTAAAGATACTTGTACGGACACACATGGCACCATCTTCGGGGAAACTTAAACCAGGCAAGGGAATGAGCCACACGAGGGAAAATGTGCAAACTGTTATTAAGGCAACTCATTGATTCGAATAGATCTGTACAATTTATTTTATTTTGGGGCTCGATGGAACACGAAGTTGCGTTTCGTTCCCAGTGCCTTTCACCTTGGCTCTGCCCCCTTTCCCAGTCGCGAAAGGTCTCCAAACTCTGTTCGTTGCTGGCAAGTGCGTGGACTCGCAAAGCCCCGACTGTGCCACGTCTGTTTCTGTGTTGGGGGGTGTGTGCGCTTCTCACAGTCCATGGACGCCTGGCCGTCAGCTCACCCTCTGTCCTCTCCTCCTCCAGGGCTCACGGGGGTCCTGGGCTTGGGCCTTGCTGCTCCCAATTTGGCCTTCTCCCAGATGGTGACCACCTTTGGCTTGGCCGGCATCGTGGGCTACCACACCGTCTGGGGAGTGACCCCCGCCCTCCACTCACCGCTGATGTCTGTGACCAATGCAATCTCAGGTTTGTTCCTCGCCTTCCCTCGTGGGTTACAGAGTGCTCACCATGAGGTTCACGGAGTCTGTGTTATGGAGGCACATGAGGTTGTGGAGTCTGTGTGTGCGCCTTGTATGGCTCGGCATCTGGGCGTGTGCTGGGTGACCCGGGCCCCCACAGGGCCTGGAGCTGAGCCTCCATTTCAAGCAGTGCAGGTCGCTGTTACTGCTTTCAGTTATGATTTCCTTCAAAGAAAGGATTCCTCCGATAGCATTTGGAAACCCGTGTTTCCTAGGATCGCAGCTCCTGCAGTGTCCTTTTGGGGCCTTAGATTCAGCTAAGCCTTCCGTGTAGCCAGTGTACTGTGGGCTACCGGGCCCCAAGCTTGAGAAGTTGATGGGACAGGAAACACAGCGAATTGCAAGGCAGCCCCTGGCGCCTGTCTTGGTGCGAGTCCTCACCGAGGCCTGTCCACACCGCTGCCCTCGAGCTGTTCCCTTCGGCCCCCAGCGAGGGCTCAGTTCCAAGGAATGAGACCCAATGCGCACAGACATGGGAGCTGCCCTGCTGGAAGCATCCTGGCCCCAGGGGGCCGCTCTTGTAACCTTGTCGCAGGCACAGCTTTCGGGATCTCCGCAGGGATAACGTCCGATTCCAAGAAGCGCTGTCCCCGGGAAAGCCCCGCACCATGGCTTCCGCAGCGCGGGTTCCAGTTCAGGGATGGTCCTTCCAGTTCTGATGCAATTTTTCCTCCAGGGGCCCTTCTTACCATAAGCCCCATGGCTTAATAGCCCTATTGATTTATGTCTTTGTCAGGGGAACAGAGATAAAAAAGATAAGGGGAGGTCAAGATTTTATGCAAAAGGAGAAGGAGTTTTGTTAACTCTTTGCCTAGAGAGTTTTTCAGTGGGAATGGTGTGTGAGAACTTTCTGCTTTATGAATCGGTCCATGCGGGTCCATCCCCTGTGATGTTTGACTGGCGGTGTCACTGTAACCCTTGACCCCACTACTGCTGTCTCCGCAGGGCTGACTGCAGTTGGCGGGCTGGCGCTGATGGGAGGACACTTGTACCCTTCCACGACTGCTCAGGGCCTCGCTGCTCTTGCCACGTTCATATCCTCGGTCAACATTGCAGGTACGATGTCGGTGCAAGAAGCTGCAGTGCTGTTTTGAGTGGAGACAGGAGAAACAAATATAATTGTAATTATAAAATAGACTTTCCGAGGTTAACAGTTTGTGCCTTGAAAAAAATGTTTCACTGAGACCCTAAATGCTCTCTGTGAGGGGAAATTACTTTATTTTGCCTGTCTGTAATTTTTAGGAACTCTTGATCAAGCCCCCAGTGCCCCCCCAAACACATAGAATGATGCCTTTGCTGCAGGTTAGCTGGCAAGTTATTAATGCATAGTCTGGCGCTACGTTGATGAAGCACTATCACCATAACATCTCTAAATGAGTGTAATTTGAGATAAAACTTTAGCCTTTTGCCTTAGACTGGCTTGTGTTTGTTTCTAAAATCTGAAAGCCTAGCACATAAATTTGTGCATGAAACTCATCTGATGCTATTTTGTAGCTAGAGATTCTTGAACGGGTCCAAGAAACTTGGTGCCGGTTGGCGTGGTCCTTTTTCTTTTTACCTTTCGTTATAGGGTTTATGAGCCAGGATAACCTGTTGGAAAATAAATCCTGGCCTTTAATGGTTTGCATTCCTAAGCTGTTTGAAAGGTTGTTTACTTGTAGTCATGCGGAAATAGTTGGTTTTGCACCAATAGCAAATTTAGGGGATCTTTCCTTCCTTCAAAGGAACAGGCTCGAGTAATAAAATAACTCCTAATGTTGATGGTCTAAAATGTTACTCAAAAGGATGTTTATCTATAGATGATAAAGATGTGCTTAAAACTGAAAAATTATAGCACTTTAAGGAATCATGTTGCCCGGTACGATAACCTTTGTGTTTTCTATTTACCTTGCTAAGGTGGCTTTCTGGTGACTCAGAGAATGCTGGACATGTTCAAGCGCCCCACGGATCCCCCAGAATACAATTACCTGTATCTGCTCCCCGCTGGCACCTTTGTGGGAGGATATTTAGCTGCCCTCTCCAGTGGTTATAACATTGAACAAGTAAGAGGCTCTTCAGAAAGTTTTGTTTTTGCCACTGTCTTTTCCCCTTCAGTGGAGTGACGTAACAGCGTCATCACCAATGTTCAAACTCTGTCAAGCAGATACAGCAGCAACTCTAGAAACATCTTCGTCAAAGACAACATTTCCAGCCCCAGAGAATCAGGGCCCTGGACTCTGGAGACAGGTTTACCCCAGAACTGAATGCACAGACCTGGTGTGCCTGTTTGTCCCAGGTTTTTCCACGTCTTAGGAGAAATGAGGAAGTTGTTAGTATCCTCTTTATGCATCCGGCTGGATTATTGTAGGGATACAAGGAAATGATCAGTAACAAATTTGAAAAATGTCTGTTACTAAATACTCTTAGTCCTTTTCTTCCCGCCCCGCTGCCACAATTTCAGTACATCATCTCTTATTAAGAGACGTTATGCCAATTAAGTTAAAAAAGGTAGTTTAAAAACACATCCTCCATAGAACAACAAATAATCAAGTTGAACTTTGAAAGGTCTTTGAACTGAGCGTGTTCCACTTCTTCCCAATGACTAGCACCAGACTGCAGCCTCCCAGACAGCAGAAAAATCAAGTCTCCCTCGACTCCTCCCATTTCCAACGCATGGCGTTTGTTGAATAAACAAAATCTCTTCTGACAACGTTGGGAGCCGTGAGTCAGGGAGAGGCACGTCTGACCCAGATTTGCTATTTGCTGGTCATCCAACCTCGGAAAAATGGTGTAACCTCTTTAAACTTTGGTTTTCTCACTTGTGAAGTGAGGCCGACGATTTTCTCCTCCCATGGGTCTCCAGGGACTGAGTTGCGGCATTCGAGATGCGTGTGGCCTGGTCCCTGGCACTTAGGGCATTAGTGGCTGCTTCCTTTGTGGCATTTGGTCATTTCCCATAACGACATAATTTAAATTTAGGTGCCTTTCTATGTCTTGTGCGTTCGATCAAATCCCGAAGAAACCAGTGCGCACAGATGGTATAATCGCAAGTACAATGTATTTAGTATTCCCAATAGATAGGAGAATATACTGAAGTAGTAAAAGAAGAGCTCATGTTGGTCTCTCTGTTGTCCGAATCTAAAATTGTCTTTGGAGAACCCTGTTTCCTGTGTTCGTACACTGAAAGTTTTGATCGCCTCTGTCTCTCTCTCCCTCTCTCCCTTTTCCCCTGGGAAGATCATGTACCTGGGCTCAGGCCTGTGCTGTGTTGGTGCCCTGGCCGGCCTTTCCACCCAGGGAACTGCTCGTCTTGGCAATGCCTTGGGCATGATTGGTGTGGCTGGAGGCCTGGCAGCCACGCTGGGCGGCCTGAACCCGAGCCCCGAATTGTTGGCCCAGATGTCCGGAGCGATGGCTTTGGGCGGCACCATGGGTAAGCACTCGTGGGCTTCTGCCTCTGCCTGCACCCAGGCCCACGTCTTAGGCTGCTTTTAATTCTACCAAAGTACTTAATTAAAGGTTTTAAAGTGTTTGCGTTTGAATGAGAATTATACCAACTGGGATGACTTTTCACCAAAATAAAATAAATTATGTTAGAAACAGAGTTAATAATGCCGCGATAATTTTCTAGTTGATAGGTTGTTTTTTTTTTTTATCTTGGCTCTCGAGGTTTCCCTGTTTACTGTATCTGTGGGGTAGAAATACCGGGTTCCCCTCTTCCCAACTCCAGGCTTCATGACCGTGTTGGTGGCTTGAATTTGACTGTGGTGGTTGTATTTACACCATGGAAATCAACAAATGCTACACATCTTCTTCATTGTTTCATCGATTGTCCAGACCTTAGAAGGCAGTGGAGAAAATGTTAGCAGTGCCATTTAAACCGGAAACTGTGCTGTGTCTGTAGCCATTATGTCATGAACGGCACAAGAAACTGAACCAGTGTCCCTCAGGTGTTTGTAGACTGGGGCCAGACTCAGCGAAGTTGGCACTCACGTGGCTGACAGTGAGTGAAGTTCTCACACGCGTCTTGTTTCGTTTTCGTCTTACTTCTTACTACTGACAAAACTGTTAACCCAACTTCACCTGGAACCACTCTCGTTCATCAGCAAACGCGAGGTTGGCCAACACCAACAAAAGCATTCTGTGAACATCAGTCAGCCATATGGAATTTACCATGAAGAGTATTGCATTTTTCATGATCACTCGGAAACGGTGTGCTGCATACCCCTCTATCCGTGAAAGGTCGAGTGCGTGTCTATACACACGGATGTTTTTGCCCGAGGAGCTGCTGGTTAAATACTTACTGTGCACTGTCCCCTGGCCCCTTTCACCCTGGCTCTGCCCAGAAAGGCGCTTGCAGGAAGACGAGCTGTGCTGTGAGTGCAGGCAGGAAAGCCTTTGGGCATGAACTTAGCCTTTTCATATTACCTGGCTGGAGGCGTGTAACTCCTTCAGCGTCTCCTGATTCGGACATTTACACCCAGATGTGTGCATTTCACTGCCTTTGGACTTTGCTTCTGTCCACCCACCTGAAAACCTAGGCTTCCTTCATATCTGGCAGTTTCCTGTGGGCACAGCCTGGGTCATTCTTGCCGTGGGGGGAATTTAAGGGGGTGATCACGTGAGGTTGTGCTCGGTCAGGGTGTATGCGGAGGCCGGGAAGGGAAGGGGCTCTTTGGAGCTGGGCCTTGCTTAGGTGTGTTCTCTATGAAGGGGTGGATGTGACCGGTGTCCTTAGCACCTGTCCAGTCCCTCTAAAGTGTCTTTAGCCCATGTTAGGAAGCAGATAATTAGTGGTGACGAGGATGGAAATCCTTAAGCAGGGTCTTTATTGCGGTTACCTTCCAAGGGCCTGTCCAGTTTTAATTCCTCTTTGACCTGCATTTTCCGACAGGACTGACGATCGCCAAACGCATCCAGATTTCCGACTTACCTCAGTTAGTGGCTGCCTTCCACAGCTTGGTGGGCTTGGCGGCCGTGCTGACCTGCATAGCCGAGTACATTGTGGAGTACCCACATTTCGCCACGGACGCGGCAGCGAACCTCACCAAGATCGTGGCCTACCTCGGGACCTACATCGGCGGGGTCACATTCAGTGGGTCTCTCATTGCCTACGGAAAATTGCAGGGTAAGTGGGTCCACACAATAGGAGGTTGAATAGCTATTGTTTAGGGTGAGGGGGTTAGAGGTCCATTTCGATTTCAGAAAATAGCTTAACAGTAGAACCTGTTAGCTAAGGAGTTTGAGTAGCACTCAGAATAGATAAACATTTTTTTTCTCCCTATAAAGGTGGCTTTCTATCATCATTACAAATTTCATTGCTTGGAAGCTTGTTCTTCTGCACACAGGTGGGGGCAGAAACAGGGCACAGGCTTTTGCCCAGAGGGGCTGAGTGATGTTTGAGGATATCGATATGTGTGAACAAAACAACATCTTCCTAATCCTTGGTTTCCAGAACAGAGGGAAGCTTACTGAATAAGTTTATGTGATTAGTACACAGTACGTCTCTTGAAAACAAACACACATTTTAGGGCTCTAGTTTGGCAACTTTTGTGACTGCTGAAACTAAACATGAAAATAGAAGCAGAGAAAAAAACTCCACGTAGGCTGCTTTCAGGATTTCCATGAAAAAGTGAGTGTCTAGAAAAGCTAGTTTGTGATTTAAAAAATCTCGTCTTGCCTCTTAGTCATCAAGTCACTAAATTTAAGAGGGTAACTTCCATGAAAGTTAAACATTGTAAAAGGAACTTAAGACCGACAACGTCTTATGCTTTGTCTTTAGACACAGCTAGAGAGCGGACGTCCTCTCACCTGGGCTCAGTTAATAGCATCTGAAATGCTTATGCTCTAGGACTTTGTTGTGACATTTTAAATAAAGAAGACGTTTAACTTCCATGTCGGTCCTGCGGGAAAAAGGGGTGTTTTGCGACTCCGTGACCAGAGTAAAGAAACTGCCGTGTGGTCACGTAGGAACGGCCTAGTGGGGGCGCTCTGTTCCTGCTGCCTGCAGGTACCCTCTCCCTGTAGGAACCCTGCTCTCCCAGTGCGGCTCCCGGTGGTCCGGAGCGACAGTTTGGATGTTGCGTTTTAACTCTAACATCGCGTTTTGGTAGTTGTGGGTTAGGTGACCTGCACTCGTGCGTGCGGCGTTCTGACCGCCCTGTGCTCGGCTCTAGGGATCCTGAACTCCGCGCCCCTGCTGCTGCCCGGGAGACACATGCTGAACGCCGGCCTGCTGGCCACCAGCGTGGGCGGGATCATCCCGTTCATGCTGGACCCCAGCTTCACCACCGGCATCCTCTGCCTGGGCTCCGTGTCGGCGCTCTCCTCCGTCATGGTAAGTACGAGTCGGGGATGGGAAGGCCCACCAGGCGCAGGTGGCCAGGAGCTGGCGGCGGGTTATCAGATTAGAGGCCTGTCCTAATTTCTTTCGCTTCAAGACCCCTGACAGAATCAATATGTTTTAAAATGATGTTGGGTGTTTGTTTTAAGAATCTGGAAAGTAGAGGAAAGTGTAAGGAGAAAATCACTTTTTCTACTGAATCGTTCTTTTTAAAGTTGACACACGTGACATCTTTATTGCTTTGGGGTCATTTCACTGGATCAGTGTGTTTTAAAAGGCCAAGTCTTCATTCATTCATTCATTCATATTTATTGAACTGAGAGAGAGAGAGAAAGAGGTGTCACTTGGCTGTTCCACTTACTGATACACTCACTGCTTAACTCTCGTGTGTGCCGTGCCCAGGGATCGAACCTCCTCCCTTGGTGTGTCTGGATGGTGCTCTAACCAGCCGAGCTTACCCAGCCAGGCTGAAAAGCCAAGTGTCTCCATTCCATTCATTCCGTGCCTGCTGTGTGACAAGGCCCATAGAGCAGTTTCTGCACTGAGTGTAGGGTAGTCCCCGTCCACTGGTTGCTCTCACATTCATTGGCAGCTGTGGTGCCAAGTCAAATAAATCTGTAAAATGAAAGGCTCGTAATAAACTGCTCAGTGAGGGAGTTCAGGGAAGCCTTTCACGACAGGTCTGTCCTCCTCTTCCTCTCTGGTTTTCCCACTTAGGATGTTGATTACATACAGTGTTCTTCAGTGGTCTATATTGACCACGTATCGTTTTATTTTACCTGTGCGTGATGCTGTAGCGTACCGCTCTGTGTTATTAATGAACGGCGTCGCGTTTATCTGGTCTAGTGTGTGCTTTGTAAACAGGGTTTATGTTTTCAGTATTTTAAATAATTTAGTGTTATAGATATATAACAATTGCTTATCAAATACTGGCTGCATGGTTCAGAAACACAAGATTTAGTGTTCAGATGATACTGATTTTTATGTAATCCTAAGAGTTTGGCTGTGATTTTATCACAGAACCTTTAGAACACTGAAAAGTAACTTAAAATTCTATCTTTCTATGACTATTGATGATCTAGTTTCTTCTGACTTATCTAGCACTGACTTTTGTTTTATTTTAAACAAAAGAAAAATAGTTTTGATTTTTTTAAGTAGTAGTGCAGAAGAAGTAAAAAAATTTCTCAAAATCAAACCTGTAGCATTGAAATGTAAAACTTCAAGGATTGTTAGCTTTGAGAGGAGGAGAATTTGATATTTAAAAGATACTTAATGAATCTATGAGAATGTCTGAATGAGATAAAACATTTCATGGACTAATATAATTGGCTTTGACTTCAGCAAGTAGTACAAGAACACATCTACATCATAAGAAACTCAGAACATGTAGGAGTGTGTGGAATACAAAGCAGAAATCTTTCTCTCCTCCATCGCTTTTCCTTTTTGGTTTAGTGATTTTGGGTCACATCAAGGACTTCGTGAAAGATAGACTTTGGATCCTGTCGTATTCCTCCAAGGGGTATTGGTTATTGCTGTTTTAAATTTGTTTTTGTAGGTACCTCACCAGGCTGGGCCCAGATTGCAAAATCTGGCTTCCCTGTGGTAGGGGGCAGCTGCAGGATGGCGTGGAGTCTGCCCACATGTGCCTAGTTCAGGAGTCAGCCAGAGCGTTAGGCGGAGTTTATGAGCAGAATTTCGGGCTTTCTTTTTATGGTCTCCTCCTTTGCAGAATTTACTTTCTCAATTTCCAGCTGCCTTAGCCACCCTGAACCCTACCCCTGGATCTTCAGTCTAGTGAGACCGTGGGCTTATATTTTGTTTTTGCTGTTGCACTTGGCACCAACAAGCACCTGCCTGGAGGCGAATGCCACAAAAGCTGGGACGTTTCTTCAGTTCACTTGCTTCTTTCCAGACCCCCGTCCGGGTCGGCCTGCTTCCATCACTGCCCGTTGGGGACTTCGGGACTTTTCTGTGGGAAGGTGGTTCCGGGTGTACATTTGTTCCATCTGTGGGAGAGTTGGCTGGGTGGGGGCACCTGGTCGTTACCAGCTGAGAAACGTGTATGTAGATATAGTAACTGGAAATGGACAACTGGAATGGTTAAGGACCAAGATGCTCCATGTCGGAGGCTTTACTTTTTGTTTTCTGAACTCTGACCCAAGCTTGCCTTTGTCCCCAGGGCGTGACTCTGACGGCCGCCATCGGGGGTGCAGACATGCCTGTGGTCATCACGGTGCTGAACAGCTACTCTGGCTGGGCCCTGTGCGCTGAGGGCTTCCTGCTCAACAACAACCTGCTGACCATCGTGGGCGCGCTCATCGGCTCCTCTGGTGCCATCCTCTCCTACATCATGTGTGTGGTAAGGGACGTGCGCTGGGCAGACACGTGCCTGGTGGACACGGGCAAGCTCCGCAGGCAAGGACCGGCCAGTCGGTCCTTTACATTCGCTTCAGTCCAAGTACCAAGGGGTAGCATTTGAATAAGTTTGCTAGGCTGCTTTTAAAGAACTCCAGTGTAGACCATCAGAAAAATTAAATACGAACAAAAATCTTCTCACTCTCTCTGAGAGAAACACTTAAGGTTTTGGTTCATTTCCTTCCACTGTATTTTTTTTTTTTTTGGTATATTACATATCTGTATTTACTTGCCTGATCACAAGGGACACTTTTACATTTAGTTTTTAATCTTACAAACTATATATTCTTGGCATTTTCTTATCATTAAAAATGCTTTTTCAGGTATTATTTTGAGGGACTTTATGCTAATCCATCACATGAATGTACAAAATATATTTAATCCTTCCCTAACGCTGCACCTGTCAGGTCGTTTGGTTGTTATTTCTCTCTGCGTGTAAGTACGTCTTTGGCAGTTCAGATCTTTGCCTGACGACCAGGCTGTCCGCAGGAAGGGGCGTGCTCATTTCCAGGGCTGTCTCTGCTCATTGCCCAGTGGTTTCCGGAAAGCTTGGGGCAGTTCCCACAGGCCGTCTGTGGGAGCGCCCTCCTGGAGTTTCATGGTCAGCATGCTTTTTCTTAAAAAGAAAAAATGAACAAGACAAATACTCTCTAGCTTCCTTTTTAAAAATTCTCTTCTTGATGGCCAGCAGATATCCTGCAAATAATTAAGGGTTTGACTAGAAACCTTTCTGTAATTATAGATATTATTATCTAAATACTGGTTTTGAATGACTGAAAGTTCAAGCACGAAGCTGAGTGAAATCAGTATGCGAACTTTACATTTATTAATGATGCAGAAAAGAATGCTTATCCTGCCTCAATTTTTATTACATTATTGAAAAAACTCATATCTTACAAGTGAGATTTTCTCTGATACTTTAATCGAAAAACTCATTGTAAATTGAATGCTGGGTTTATCCTTTTTTATTAAGAAATTAGTTCTTTTTGGTCATGTTATAAAAAAGGATTTGATAGCCCAAGTTCAAAACAAATTAAGAGGTTTTAAAATCATATCCCTCATGTTGTTCAGGGAGTTTTGGAAAGGTGGAGGTTGTGTGTCTCCTATTTGGAAAATGTCAGGCTTTAGGCTTAGAAAAATGTGTATGATGAAGAAAACATTCATTCAGTTGTATTGGAAATAGTTTTCTTAAAATGAACCTTTAACCCTTCCTTAGTTTGACTTGGCTTCACTTGGTGAATTTGAATGACCAGCAGGGGGCAGCAGATTTTCATGGATACTTAAAGGTTATACAAAATACTGATTTAAAATTAAATGGGAGGATTTAAGTTTTAACAAAGCTAGAGGCACTCTGGGGAGAGAAGGGGAGGGCTTGTACCTAGATCTTAGAGTGGCCTCATGGGTACCTATTTACCTTTCTTCTTTTTTCCTTGAATGGTTTTCTTTGCCTTCTCAAGTTTACCAGTACTAATTCCCTAATTTCTGTCTCTTTTATTTCTTCTTCATTTCTTTTCCCTTCTTCATGTAATTTCTTAATTTTGGTTATAATAACTATAGTAACTTTGACAGTAGCCGTTGTATAATAGTAACTAAAGTAAAAGGGGCACATGTTGAAAATACCCTTTTCTATGTGTACTTACGTATTAGTATATCATTTTTCTCTTAATTTCTTCTATTTCCTATTTCTTGATCTGCTTTCTCTACTTCCTTTTTTTGTTGTTGTTTTTCTCTCTCTGTCCTCTGCTTCCTTCAGGCGTGCCATTCACTATCAGCATCCTGCAGATCTTTTTTTCATTTCTATACTGTGTGTAAGGCCGAGAAGGCATTCTTACAGCTGTCTGCGGCCATAAGTGTCGCCCCGGGTCAGATTAATACTCTGTAGTAGCCAATTTCATTAATGTGGATTCAAGGACAGTTGAAGTTTTCATTTTTAAAAATTATTCAGTTATGAAGATAAAGGACATTTAATGTGAGAAATTTGGAAGAAAATAGAAAAGGATGAGTAAGGAAATAAAATCATTTGTATTTCCATTACCACTTAACTGTTAACATTTAATAATCGAATTATAGCTTTTTCACATGCATATGTTTGCATTCTGTATTGTGTAATTTTCTAACTAGCAGTTTTCTAACAGTTTATAGTGTCTGCTAAGATGGTATTACATCATATTACAATGTAATTTATTTACCCACGAACATTTTATGAGCTGTTTTTACCTTTTTTCCCCTTTGCAGCTCATTCTCCTTGTGCACCTTTGATTATTTCCTTGGGCCAATTTTTTTTTTAAATTACTTTGTCAAAGGGAATAGGATCTTCGTGTTGGCTGTTGACGTTGACAAATTGATGTCCACAAGGGATTCACCGGGGAAAGTCCTCCCCAGGGGGTGATGCGTGGGGGGGGGGGTGCTTTCCTGAATGCTCTCTGCTCCTATCTTGTCACACAGCGAAGACAGCAGCAAGGGAAACAAGCCTGCCGAACGTTTTCGCTTCAAAGGCAGGCATTTTCTTCACTTCTAAACTTTCCTGATTTCTGACTTTTCACATTCCCCTTCCTTGATTCTCAGCCTGTGCTTGCATATGATAAGAAATTGTTTCTTCGTGGCTGGTGCTGAGCAGCGCAGGATGGCTGCTGGCCATCGGGCCCAGCACCAGATTGCCAGCCCAGTGCCCGGTGCTTTATGGGTCGTAGCTCCCTTACTCCCCACACTGAGTCTGGAGGTAGGAAATGCTGTCTTCGTGTTGCAAGGAAGGTATTTCACGATGTCATTCATTATTTGCTTTGTTCACGGAGCCTGACCTGGCACATTCAAATGAATATAATAGTTGTTAAATAACTCTCAGGTGTGTGCTTTATTGTTAGCTCCTTTCATATTTGGGAATCCTCTCTAGATAGGTTACGATAGCAGATGCTCTATCATATCTCAATACCTGTTATTACTACCAGTGTATTTACCTTCCTTATTTTATTTTGTACAGAGATGTGCAAGTCCAAGCCAGAGCAGGGTGGGTTTGTTGTGTCAGAGGGAAGGGTCTGCACTGAGGGGACTGGTCAGCAGTCCCTGAGACTGAGTTTTTGCTCTGACAGTTGTTTTGGGTGTCCCCTGAGTCCAGTGTTGTGGTTACACAACACCCAGTATTATAAAATCCAAGAAGTGTCAACAGCATTTAGAGAACCAGCTCCAAGGAATAATTTGCCTTATATCCAGATGTCATTCGATATTATTCTTTTTATGATTTTATAGTCCATTTACTTGGGAAATGGAACAGCATTTTCAGACCAAAATTTTTTGATTTTTGCATTTTGCCACTTGTTTTCGAAAGATGATAGAACAGAATGAAGTGGATTCGTGCCAAAGTGGTTTTTTGTGGTTTTTTTTGGCCTCATGACCAATTTATTAGCACCTACAAAGCATTGAAATGAGAGATGCTACTAAATGGCATATATATTGTTGTTGCTTTTGTCTTGTCTCTTTCATGACCTTTCCTTTGTTTTCATATTTTTTTCTTACATTTTGCTTCGAATTATTTGAATTAAGGATCTTTTTAATGTAGCACACCATTTTCATTATAGGGCTTAACAACTTGAAAGGAACAGTCTTGGAGTGTTGCAAACGCTTTGTCTCAGAAGCTGGGAACTCTTCAGTCTGGGGATCAGTGGTCACATGATAGTCTCATTAATCACTCAAGCACTTAGACAAGCCAAAAAAAAAGAGAAAGAAAAGAGGAAACCACGCCCTGAACCCTAAACATTTGTTGAAAATATGATGTTGCAATGGTAAATTCAGAGACGCAAAATAATTTAGTTTTTAAGAGACCACATGGAATTAGCTTAATGGTGATATAATTGTGGATATGTGTTTAACAAGTTGACTTTGATCGTTAAACTACTGGGTGGTTCCCTAGTTTCCTCCCTAAGATGCCATCAGAAGAGGGTACGCGCTAATTAAGTGTCCTTAGGAATTCTTTCCTTCTCCATTTTGTTTTATAGGAAGTGAAGAGTGGCTCCTCTTAAGTCAAGTTAGAATAAAGGGGCTGTTTGTCTACATCTGTCTCTGGGCCATGTCCCTCAGTCCTCAGTCCTTCTCAGCAGTGTAGGGACATGTCTCCCCTGAGGGGTAGTAGGCGGGGCTGTCTTTGGGTGGGGAGACATATTTTTTCCTCTGTTACTTATCACTGCAAATCTCCAGGTGCCTTTTTGCTTTTTAATAATAATGTGTCTTTTTAAAAAAGTAATAGGTTGATACTTATATGGCTTATAAGTGGTATAAACAATGGATCAATGATATGTTTATTACAACCTTTAAAATAGGGTTTGATAATTTTTGGAGTTTTTTTTTGAAGTGATAAACTCAGTGCTGATTATGTGGAATGACTGCTTTGATCATGTACAGGAACTTGAACTCTTAAAGTACATTTGATTGTTCAAAACATCTAACTTCCTGTCTTTTCATTTTTTAAATAGATTTTTAGAGAGAGAGGAGGCAAGGGAGGGAGAAAGGGGAAGAGAGAGAAAGATTTGTTGTTTCATTTATTCATGCATTTATTGCTTGTTTTTTATGTGTGTCCTTATTGGGGGTCAAACCCACAACCTTGGCATATGGGATGTTGCTCTAACCAACTGAGCTACCTGGCCAGGGCTGTCCTTTCTTTTACCATCTCACCTCAAGGGGTTTACAAATGAACTCTTTTCCAAACGCAATCAGTTACCATTATGTTTCAGTTGCACCGTTTGCATGGGAAGGACATTATTAGGTGATTATACAACAAGAACAAGAAGTGCCTTCCTATCGTTTTTTCCATGATAATTTTTCTAGGTTAAATGGGTGGGTGTGTAGTTTAATGAAACAACATATAACTTATCTATATTTTTGGAAATAAAATATTTTAGGAGTCTAATAATGCATCCAGTCACTTCTATTATAGCTTCATGGAGCTGATTTGGAAAATAAGACAGTAGCAATTTCTACATTTTTTTTTCCTTGACGGCAGAGGGCAGCAGAGCTCTAAATGAAATGAATCCCTACCCCTTTTTCTCCCGGTGGCTTCTGGACAGCTTGCAGCTGGTAGCAGAACTCACCTGAGAGATCTGTAGGGTCACCTTGCAGAATGTCACGTCCGTGTGCTTTCTCTTTCCTCCTGTGAAATCGTGGGAGTGAGTATGGAAGTGCAGCCTGCTCCGTCAGTGTGCAGAGGACAGTAACCAGATCCGCGGTTTCCATTAATTTCTTAATGTAACTGGTAACTTTCCATGAAGTACCTTAAAAAAATCTCACTCTCTTGTAGGAAATATATTTGAGTATAGTTGATTTTGTAGAAAAGTACATGTAGTTGCCCAGATGTATTCTTTTCATTTAACTTTTTGAAATAATTTTCAGAAGCTAGATCAAATTATGTGGCCCAGATGTTTCAGATGGTCAGATACACCTCTTTAAATGGTTCTGAATACCATAGGCATGGACCATTGTCTGAAAGTTACGTGGATTGAGCGCTCACAGCAGATCGTTCTGCGTTCCAGGCTATGAATCGCTCCCTGGCCAATGTGATTCTCGGTGGCTACGGCACCACGTCGACAGCTGGTGGAAAACCTATGGAAATTACTGGAACACATACAGAAATCAACCTCGACAATGCAGTTGACATGATTCGAGAAGCTAATAGCATCATTATTACTCCAGGTAAAGGAAAAAAAGCAAAAGCAAACGAATAACCTGTAATAGCTGTTGCAGTTGATCTAGTGGGCACTCACTGGGATCACTGGGATGAATCGAACTGGGACTCGTTTATTTCTGGAAATACAAGGGCAACTTAGGAGCAACCTTATCCTTGCAAAGTGAAAAATATTGAGAATTCTCAGCTTAGCTTAATATTTTGGGGATCACATAGACATTCTACAAATTGATGAAGTGTACCGTGTCTTTCGGTGATTCTGTACACATGTGTAAACCATCTTTGTGTCTTGGTTATTTATTGATAATTTGGGGGCCTATTGTCAGGATTACATTAGATATAGTACATGAAAGGACCTAGCTCAGTCTTTAGCCTTGCCCAGTAAGTGTTAACCTGTTTCTTTTAAAAGTAAATACTTAAAAAATCATTGTGAGTCCTGTGGTTTCCAACAAGCTGAGGTCCCCTGGCCTAGGAGAGAGAGTCTGGGAGTCTCAGTTGGTTTCATTTTGCTTCGGACAATGGACAGGACATTGGCCAAGTCATTTGATCTCTTTAGGCCTCAGTTTCCTCCTTTTCTGAGGCCGAGTTCAGTTCTTCCCTGCTACGATGGCAGTGTGCTGCGGTGTTATAGGCAAAACCTCGGTTTCAGATGAACGTTTTCACTCTCATGTTATATCATAGGAGTTTTCTGTGAAGAAAATCTTCTGATTTGACATGTGGGTGCTTTGGTTGGTTATATACTTAGACATTAATGAAGGTAAACATAATTGAATGCTCGGGTGAAAGCCTTCTCACCTGGGGTCAGGGTCATCTCCTGGAGATGCTGGACAAGTGGGCTTAGGGTTCTGACGGTCTGAGTCAGGGCAGTGGCTGTCCACTGTGTGTGGGAGCAGACACGTTCTTTTGCTCTAATGTCTGGGATGTTCCCGCACGAAGAATTGTCCCCGTCTGGGTGGCCCTGGTGTTACCTGTTGAGAAACACGGTGCTGGAGGTGGAAAGATGTGACGGACATACTCTTTCCTGTGGGCATTTTGCATCTGAGTCAGATCGATGATGCAGGTGGGTTATAGAAAGAGCTAAGCTGGACTATGTGGACGGTTTTTCTGTTCCAGGGAACAGGAAAGATGGTCGTAGCTGAGGATTTGTTCTGGGCCTTAGAGGGTGGGTGGTGTCGGGAGTGGGGGAAGGCAGAGGAGACAGCCTGAGAAGAGACTGGAATCTGGGAAGATGGGGTAGGACAGTGGGACAGATAGGTGACTTCACAGTCCAGGGAGCGAAGGTTAAAGAAGAAAGAGGACTAAGGCTTTTGGTCGTACCTGTACCAGCATCAGAAATCTGGAGGGTTGTGTTTTTTTGTTTGTTTTTTGGCAGAGGGAAACATTTTAAGTTCCATTTCGAAGACATTAAGCTTGAGGTGGAGATGAGGTGGAGGTGGACAGTGGACCCGCTGTACTGGAGCTTGAACAGGGGGCTGAGCCTGGGACGGACTGTGAGCTGGCAGATGGTGTTGAAGGCACAGGACGGGCTGAGGTTTCCCAAGGGGAGTGTGAGGCAGGGTCCAAGCCACGCGGAGCTTCGTGGTGCGAGGGGGCAGCGGGAGAAGCCCGGGGCAAGGAAAGAGGCAGAAGAGAAGGAAGTGAGGAAGGAAACCAGGGACTGCAGTGTGACCAAGGCTATGCATGCAGAGGGTCTGAACACATTTCTCTGTGTGTGTATGTGTGTGTGTGAGAGAGAGAGATGGACAGAAAGGGACGGAGACAGACAGACAGACATAGAGAGCAGACAGAGAAAGAGACAGAGAGACACACAGAGCAGACAGACAGAGGGAACACAAGAGTGTGTGTGTGTGTGTGTGTGTGTGTGGGGAGGTGCCCAGCACTATCAGACCTGCACAGAACTGTGGAGGAACCCTTAGATTTTGAAGTTGAAATTTAGGCCAGTATTTTAAAAAGTCCACATTATAACGTTGCTTTCATTTCTAGTCCTGCTGTTGGACTGCTGTTTTTGGCATTAAAATGATTTGATCAAGAAAGAAATTAAAAAATTTCAAACTAAAAAACATATCTCAAACGAAAACCCACCTCCTTAACGCGTCGATCCTGTCCCTCGCAGGCTACGGTCTCTGTGCGGCCAAGGCGCAGTACCCCATCGCCGACCTGGTCAAGATGCTCTGCGCCCAGGGCAAGAACGTCAGGTAGGCGCATGCGCGGGGGGGGGGGCTCGCAGAGGGAGGTGAGGGGGGGATGGCTGTGAGCGAGAGGAAAACCGCTGACTGTTAGAGGCCTGTGCCTTTTTCCCTGTGACCTTAAGTTCAGTTTCTGTGAATTCAGAAAGTAGTATTGTGCTTACTGAATACAATTCAAAAGGCCTACGTAAATAGGAAGAAGAACAAGGTGACCGCAGTCCCCGGGAGCCCTCTGGCCCCCTTCCCACCACATAAGCATCGGTTTTCCGCGGTGGGAGCGGTCATCCTGTACCTGTAACTGCGCGCTCGTTCACCAGCGCCCCTCCCCCGTTCCGGGTGCTCTGCAGTTTCGGAGACACTCCTCTGGTGACCAACTGCAGAGTAACCCGAGGACACCTGTCTTCCGCCGCGAGGGTCGTGGACGGTGAGAGCAGGGACGTTACTTCGGGAGACGGCTCACGCCCTGGCCCCGAGGCCAGAGCTGAGCAGCTCCAAGTCCACACCAGCATCAACCGACAGAACTTTCTGTGAAAATGGGAGCCTTCTAGAGCTGTAGGCTCCCGGTAGGTAGCCCCTGACCTCTCCTGCCTACCCAGCACTTCACTGGGCTGAGACTGGGAAATTGAGTTAAAAAAGTAAAAAAGAAAATTATTAAATTTTCAATTACAGTTGACATTCAATATTTTATTGGTTTCTGGAGTAGGGCATAGTGGTCAGACATTTATGACTGTTTCTCAAGGTGCAGTTTTGCATATGTAACCTTAGGTAAAGAAACTAAGTTGCAAAAAAACCCGTTTTGGCCTTATTCTTACTACCTGGTTTTTGCCATCTCTGTCTAATAGCATGAAACCTAAATATAGGCTTATTTTAAAGATTATTTATTTATTTATTTCTAGAGAGAGGGGAAGGAAGGGAGAAAGAGAGGGAGAGAAACATCAATGTGTGGTTGCCTCTCTCATGCCCCCTAATGGGGACCTGGCCTGCAACCCAGGCCTGTGCCCTGACTAGGAATAGAACTGGCGACCCTTTGGTTTACAGACTGGCACTCAATCCACTGAGCCATGCTAGTCAAGGTGATATAGGCTTATTTTAGAAAGGGAGATTTAGTGCTCATATTTATTCCAGGATATTTATTAATGGGGTGAAACAGAAGCCCTGTTTCTCTGTGGTTTGATTTAGGGAAGAAAGTCAAGGCCTTTGAGCCACATCCAGGTGTGGCTGTGGCCTCTGTCACTGACACCAAAGGCAACCATTGTAGGCGCGAGGTCTTTGAAGAGGGTGCCCCGGGAAGCCGTGCATGGCCTAACATTGGACGCATTCAGCTCTCGGACTCTCAGGGTGGAAGAGGCTGCTGAAATTTCTCTCTTTCTGAACCCATCCACTTTTCGAAATATGAATTGGAGCTGTGGTGGCCAGGGGCTGTCTGGGCAGAGGACTCTGCTCTTGGGAGAGTAGAAGAATGGCAAAGGGGAGCACTCTGCATTTCTAGATCATTCCAAAGGGCCTTGGATAGAGAGTGGGTTTGAGGGATGTAACAGTGGGGCCAGTGGGAGCTGACCCTGGAGGCTCCTGGTGTCTGTCCTTCGCTCCTTTGGATCCCTGCTCTGGAGCTTGGTTGGGAGGTGGTGCAGGGGCTGTGCGGACTTCTCCCTGGGAGGGAAGGCCGACTGCTGTGTTTTGTGGGGGAGCAGGTACATCGCCTTGAGAGACAAGACAACTGTGATTAAGTGAATTAGTTAGTTCACCAGGATGTTAATGTATGTCCACAAAGCTGTTTTTATTTTTATTTTTTTATTGATTATGCCATTACATTTGTTCTATTCCCCCCTTCATTCCCCTCCACCCTGCCCCCCCATCCCCACCATTACCCCCCCTTTAGTTTATGTCCATGTGTCTCAAGTCCTTTAGATTCTATATTTCCCATACTATTCTTGCCCCCCCATCTATTTTCTATCTCCTGTCTATGCTACTTATTTTCTGTACCTTCTCCCCCCTTCTCCTCCTCCCACTCCCCTGTTGCTAACCCTCCTTGAGATCTTCATTTCTATGTTTCCATTCCTGATCTAGCTGTCCTTTTAGTTTGCTTTTGTTTTAGGTGTGGTTGTTAATAACTGTGAGTTTGCTGTCCTTTCACTTTTCGTGTTTTTTTAAACTTCTTTTTCTTCGATAAGTCCCTTTAACATTTCATATAATAAGGGCTTGGTGATGATGAACTCCTTGAATTTGATCTTATCTGAGAAGCACTTAGCTGTTGATGTCCATAAATAAAGATCCCTTGTAGATGCCAACCGTATACTTTTGCATGAGGGCAGATGATAAGAAAATAAGCCAGCCCCAGCTGGTGTGGCTCAGTGGATTGAGCGCCTGCCTGCGAGTGAAAAAGTTGCTGGTTTGATTCCCAGTCAGGACACATGCCTGGGATGCAGGCCAGGTCCCCAGTGAGGGTGTGCAAGAGGCAACCAATCTATGTTTCTCTCCCTCCCTTCCCCTCTCTAAAAATAAATAAATAAAGTCTTTTTAAAAAAAAAAAAGAAAAGAAGTGAAATGGTGTGCCTCAACCTAGAACTGTTCAGGATGTTTGCAGGACTGTGTGTAGTCAGCTGGACTGTTAGTAGCGGTGAGAGACTCCTGATAAAATCAGGGTGTTACCTGAAATGTTCACCGTAGGTGGCGTTTTCTTTCTTTCTCCTTTCTGTCTTTCCCCCCACCCTCTCTTCTCTCACTTCTTCCTCCAATCTCTGCAATCTCAAGTCTGTGCGTTTTACATGGGAAGCGTTAAAATACTGTTTTGGGGCAGGACCGGCATTCCTGGGCTGCCCAGGGCTCCCACGGTTAGTATTTCCCGAGCGCACCGCAGACAGAAGGTCAGAAAAGGCGTTGACTGTGTCTCTTCATTCTCATGTAAGAAGTCTCATTTCAGCGACTCGTTCCTAGTTTCACGTGAGCTCTGAAACGCTGCCTCCCTTTTAGTCACGGTTGCCACTCAGAGCATTTGCAGACCTACAAGTGGAAAAGATGTGTTGAAGGATCTCGAATGATTTTCCTAAAAAGAAATGGTCTCTCTGTATTCAATCCACATGTGGGAAGTCGGATGTATTAGCAGTGCCTTCTGTCACCACAGTAAATGTTTAGGAGATGAGTGGCAAACAGAACGTGGAGAGAGAAGGGAATGATTCATTTGACGTTGCTCTCTGCTTACTGCTGGTCAGCGGTGTCCTCTAGGTGTCGGGGAAGACGGGTCCAGTTTTAGGTGGGCTGGAGAGGGTCTTACGGCTGCTTGATGGTTGGAGAGGGTCTTACAGCTGCTTGACGGGCAGCTTGATGGGAGGCAGGACATGAACGGAGAGGAATGAGCGGGTGGAAGAGAAGACCTGAAAAGGGAAGGGTAAGACCCCTGGAAGTTTAGTTTCTGATCTCATCGAAGTTTGCATTTTGTCCACGAGGACGTACACACTGCCATTGTCGGGCGGCATCTGTCACACTGCCTGGGAAAAGTCATTATTTGACTGAAGATTTATGGGAGATATTTAACTGTGTTAGTAGATAATAGATTTTTTTTTTTTTTACTATAGTAGGTCGAACTTCCCACATGGGCTTTGTAACAAGTTATGTAAATCTCATGTTTGATTTAAATGGGGCAGAGCTGTTCTTACTAATGACATGATGAATGTGAATTACGTATTTTTCCTTTCTTCTGTGTGAAGATTTTTTGTTTTAATTCGAAGGGAATCATATGAACTTTGTTGATTTTGCTTCAAGCATGTCGTCATCTTTTCCGAGCAGAAATGCGTATTTTCTTTACAGAGTTAGGAATACGTATGGACAAGCCGCTGGCTGCTTTTTCAAGAGACAGACTGCCCTTTTCAACAGGAGATGGCTGCCGCGGTTACCTCGGGTTTTAATGAAAGAAGTCTGTATTTACAGTTTTGCGGTCATCTAGCCCTTTCATCACCCCTGGCGCTCCCGCTGTGTTCATTGAGCACAGCTGCAGGGCTCTGGTTCGAGGAGCGCTTTGCGCCCCGGGACCCCAGCGTGCCCAGCGAACAGATGTGGTGACGTATTCACCCTGTCTCTGGGGGAAAGGTGCCAGTGTGGACACACGACTGTCATCAGCGAGTTATGTCCACGTGGCGCCAAGACAAATCGAATCTGTCACGCGGACTGTCTGACCTCATGGCCCGTGATTGATGGCGAGACGCCCATGTGCCTTCCCTTTGGCTGCAGCCACAACATGGTCATGGGCAGCTGAGGGAGGGTGACTCGGCCCGGCGTTGCTGCTGCCCAGGTGCCCAGGTGCCTCTGGAGCTTACCTAACCTGCCCTTGGTTTCTGAAAGCATTTCAGGGGAAAAGCTTATTTCCCCTGAAGGGAACGTTTTTTGTCCTTATTTCCTAATCCTTGCATTGATATGATAGGCTTGCCCTTATAAAGTAGAGCTAGCTTTCCTAGTGAATAATTCCTAGAAAGAGGTATAATTTTTTTTTAATAATCACTGCTTGAGTTTCTTTTTATGAAGAATTACTAGCTTGGATTATCACAGAAGTTTTTGAATTTATCAAACCACCTTTCAACTTCTTAAATTGACTAACTGATGTTAAATAGTGCTTTCATATTGATGTTCAACTATATCTTTCTCTTCCTAATTTATTGATAGAAATTTATTACTGGGCACTGAGACTGCAAGAATAGTACATTAGGCCAGTTTCCACTCTCAAAGTTTATAGTTGTAAAGAAAGCGAATCTGTAAACAAAGGAAGCAGCCGATGGACTCTGTTCACCGGGACCATTTGCAGAAGTGGGGAAGGAAAGGCAGGGAGAAGGGCAGGTGACCCCCAGGGACATTGCAACCCGCTTATACCACCTGTCACGCAAAGGTTTTTTGCAGGTTTTTAAAAATAAGTATTTTTTCTTCCTCTGTCTCTCAACACCTCTAGCTGCCAGTGGTACTTAGAGTTTAATAGTGTTTTACGGTCTTGTCTGACATGGCTGTCAGTGTAAATGTATGTTATTTTTACTAAACCGTTTGTTCTTTGGAGATTCTGAAAGATTTTGTTGGTCTAACCGAATTTTCCCATATTTCATGAATTAAATGTAGTTGAAATAAACAGAGTTCAGCTTTCTTAGATTTGTTAAGTTTTGGGGGTGGTGGAGAGGTGAGACACGCAAATTTATAAAGCAGTAAAGGTAAGTGTCTGCCAGGAGAACAGGAAGTAGGCCAGAGAGAAGGTTCGGTGTAGTGTGTGGGCAAAGAAGCAGACGTTATTTGGCGTTTCACGCCAGCTCTGCAGTACTTTCTTTTCAGACGTGACTGTTCGTGAGCATCAGTGGCCATTCACTGAACAAGTGATCAATCACACACCGCTTTGTGCCAGGCACTGTTCCAGGTCTGGAGGACGTGTCCGTGAACGCGCAGATCAGCACGAATGATGCTGTGGCGTTCACACTCAGCGGGAGGTTGGTTCACAGGCTTTCAGGGACTCTGAACTGTGAGTCGCTTGTCACCCCATTGTGTTTCCAGCTCAGCTGTGAGTTGAAACCAAGTGTCACTTTCAGAGTTACAACTGGCTCTGTTTGGTGACAAGTTAGCCAGTGCTTCTGGTTTTCTGAAAGAATATGGAGTGTTTCTTTGCCCTCCTGAAAAACATGGTGGCCAGAGAGGGCGGTGTGAAGGGGGTTACTTGTAAGTGACACTTTTGGTGGAGTAGAGGAAAACCAAAGAAAGCGTGGGTCTTCATTCACATCTCTGTCCAACCTATGTATGGAATTGCCGGTGGCCTCTCAGGTCAGAGGTGACTGCGGTGGCCATCTTCCTTCTGGGTTTGGACTGTCCACCGAACTTCCTGTCTCTTTACACCGTCCACCACAGAAGACTGTGTTAAAACCCCGAGACTTATAACACCTGTTATAAGTCGTGCTTTTATAACACCTCTGCCAGCTGTGCATTGCAGTCTCATTCTTTGGAAACCCTGACTATCAGGGTGACTTTGGGTTCTTAGTGCTGGTATTAGTCATAACAACCCCCTGAGCCGATTTTATTCAGGAAGGTCCGTGCAGAGGCAGCAGAGTGGAAAGAAATAAGAGCCCCCTCTCGTTTCGTGCTCTGACCCTTCAGTATCTTGCCTATAGTTTGCATTTCATGGTGCTCACCGGCCACTGCGTTCCAAGAGTCATTCAGCAACATCAGACAGAATGATGCAGTTATGTGCAGTTTCCACCAAATCCCTGCAGCACGTCAGAATGTCATCATCTAGGACAGCAGTGGCCAAGTAGAAGTTTGGCTTTTTCTCTGATACCATTCTTCACAGTCTTGCCGGTTATTTTGAAATAACTGCTTTAGTAGTTCTTCTGATGGTCTTTGGGGTTTGGTGGCTGGATTGGGGTAGGTGGTAGAAAAGCTGTATTTGGGCCCCATCTTTCATACTCTCCTCCAAGTGACGTGGTTCGTGTTTGCACTCAGTGTCCCGATTGCATCCTCTTCAGGGGACGTCTCATTCTTTGGGTGTCCTCTGTGTCCCAGGCCACATGTCCTCACAGAAAATGTGACCATCACCCTTCATCAAACATTTCCTCATTCCTCATCATAGAACAGGTTCTACTATTCTCTACCAGAAAAATTGCGCCCCTGAGACATTTTTGTGAGCTCTTTAATCTTCATCATTTTCTTCCTGGAGAGAGACAGGCCATGGCTGAACACCAGGCTTCAGATCAGAGCAGCAGCTCAGCCCTCATTTGCTGACAGGAAGATACATGCTGTTCTCTCATCCTGGCGAATGGAGAGTCCTAGGAAATGAAACGAACTTTTTTTTTCACTTGGAATCGTGTGAGTGAGTTTGTTTGGATCACTGCTTGTAGGAAGGACTTTCACAATTTTGAAAGCTGGATGTCTGTCCTTTTGCCTAAGGAACTTCACCAGAAAGTTGTTTCCCTCGCCCCTGTCATTAATCAATCAATCCGGCTTTGTGGATGTGGTCTACCTTGGGAGGAAGGCTTTTTCCACTTTGCTACCATGTTCCCCTTGAGATGGACAGTTCAGCCCCACCTGGCTGGTCCCAGCCTTTCGTCAGCGAGGGGAGTTCACATCACAGTGACCCTCCTTCCTGCTTTTTCCCAAACTACATCTGTTAAAATTAGTTCTTTAAAAAATAGCCTTTTCTTGCACTTCCAGTAAGTGACATGTAACTGTCCATCAGCAATTCAGATCAGAATGTGACAAACCAAAGCAACCCACCTTTTTCAGATGCCACCTTCCTCTTCACTGGTGAAATACACAATGTAATTAAAAAATATTGACTAGAGTAGCAAATCTTCTTATTACCTCCACAGGCCCTTCTCAGAACGGAGCGCTGCCACAGGCAAACGCAGAATGAAAGGTCCTTAATGTGTAGCCTGTTCCAGGGACTCCTCGTTGCAGCCCAGGGCAGCTCCCAGCCTATTCTACAACTGAACAACATGTGCCCTTGTTTGCTACAATGTTGAATGAAGGGTTCCCGCCTTAAACAGTTGGATTGGAGGATCTTTAAGGTCTACATTCACTTTTAAGGTTTTATTGATTTATAAACATTTATGATTCAAAACAGGAAGAATAGGTAGGCTTCCAACAAAGGAAACCTCCTTTTCTTTTTTTCCTTTGCTATGTCTTTTTTTTCCTAGATAATTTGTCTTCCTCCTTGGAGCTGAGAATAACATATTTCGGTAAATGTGGGATGATGATACTGCATAGGCAGAATTCTAGAATCCTATCAATGCACATTGTCCTGTAGTTGGACTTTTTAAAATAGAAAACACAGTAACAGAAAGGAAATTAGCCCTTTGAATATCTTGGGTATGAACATGGATTTTGCACAGCGATTCCCAAAATGACTAAAGAGATTAAAACAACCCAGAGACCCTTTTCATTATTTATTTGCAAGAGGTTCTAAAATGGAGAAAACACTCTAAATACTTTAGAACAGGGCACGGTGTCCCTGTGTTGGGGTACCTGGCTCTCCTTGGTGATTTGTTACTGGACTGGATCTGGGTATTTCCATAATGCAAGAAGGAGAACGTGGTTCATTTGAACAGTTTTGGTGGGACCCACATGGCTGTTTTATACTCTGGAATATTCCCGCATATCCGAGAACAGCTGACACAGTGCACCCTGGTCAGGACACATCAGTGTCCACACAATGGTCGGGACGCATTGTCTCCGAGGCCTGTGGTTGTAGAAGTTCCCATTGTTGTGTCCCCTTTAGAACATGTGGTGTCTGAAATCCAATGTGAGGGAGTAGAAACGTTTAAGAATGAAATTCATATCATGTAAGAGAGGCTTAAGGTTATGGTTTTTTAAGAAGTTGCTTCTTCACCAAATTTTACCCAGTTCATACGATATTCATGGATAGCTCTTGCATAAACTTTTGTTTGTTTTTATTCTTTCTTGATTAATTTAAAAGGCTCTGAAGATCAGGTTGTTTCCCTGGAGTAGATTATTCTAACAAAAACCCACCCCAAAAACAAAACTGTGCCTGGGTCTATGTTTCCTGGTGAGCGAAGACTTAGCCTTTATTGTATAATGTTGTATGAAAGACTTTATCATTTTCACATATGAGAGACAGAAATAGCAAAAAGTATTAAAATTTTTCTCACTTCAAGATAATTGAAGAGACAGCCCTAATTTGATGACGTTTGTCAGCTGAAGAAATAATACTTCTTGCTTAATAGTATCAATGAAAAGGTTAACTATGGCCTTTTGAAATTGATTCTGTCAAAGTTGATCTGTATTTGAATATTAGTTTTGACCAAGTTCCCAATGAGTTCAGTGTTCACAGTTTTGCCTCAGTCCGTGTTGACGATGAAATTTCTCTAGTCTTGATGTAGTTGTAAGTACAAATAATTTCTGTTTTTGTTGGATTATACTGATATTTACTAGAATTTCAAGGTAAAAACTAGAAAACCAACTTCGAAAATGCTGATATCAAACCAACATTTGTTTTAATGTAAAAATGTGTTTCTTTTTATGTAAGTGATCACAAAAATGTGCGTTTAAGTGAAAAGTTCAGGTGAACATTAAATTACCAAAATGTGCCCTGGCTGGTGTAGCTCAGTGGATTGAGCACGGGCCTGTGAACCAGACAATCACAGTTCAATTCCCAGTCAGGGCACGTGCCTGGGTTGCAGGCTGGTTCCCTGCAGGCAAGTTCCCAGCAGGGGACGTGCAAAAGGCAACCGTACATTGATGCTTCTCTCCCTCTCTCCTTCCCTTCCCCTCTAAAAATAAATAAATAAAATCCTTAAAAAATTACCAAAATGTACTTGAATATAATGTCATGATTACAGGTTATATTTACCAGCCATTGGTTGATCTGAAGAGCTTCATGTGCAAAGCCCTCTACAGAGGCCGTGTCACTGAAATCGCACAGTGATCCTCTGGTGACTTTTTTTATCAGTCACACTGCACACAAGGACAGAAGACACACAGATGTAAATCGTCCACATTTTTTTTATCCTCACCTGAGGACATACTGAGTGATTTTAGAGAGAGGGGAAGGGAGGGAGAAAGAGTAGGAGGAAACATCGAACATCAATTGGTTGCTTCTTAACTGGCTGAACCCACAAACTAGGCGCATGCCCTGACCGGGAATCAAACTGCAACCTTTGGTTTACAGGACGATGCTCAGCCAACTGAGCCAACCAGCTAGGGCACATTGTATGAAGCAGGTGTTTTGAACTCAGGCAGTGGGACTCCAGAGCATTTACTTGCTACTCTATATGACTTCCCTAAGTCCTTTGTCTAAAAGGAGATGTGGAAAGTTTATGAGTTAGCACACCATGTGGGGCACACTATGTTGCTTAAAACCCTCCTCATCTTAGTTGACCACTTGGACTTGAGTGCCAGGCACCTTTGGAACTGCTAGATAAGCTGTGGCTCTATGCTCAGGAGCTCTCCATCTGGAGCGTGCAGCTGTGCCCACCAGTCAGGAGGACACGGGCTTGGGAAGAGCAGGTGCATACTGGCAGCGTGGGGCGGCGTGGAAGATCCGTGGCTTGTTTCAGTAGTTCTTTCCCTTCTGTAGAATATTGTTGTGGTCAGGGACAGTCAGCTCTGTTTTGTTAAGCATGTACACAATAAAAAATATTTTTTTTGTAGTTCAAAGGGAAGAAGTAAAAGGCTAGTAGGTTTTGCAGTTTGGAATTCTGGATATTCTTCAGGTGGTGATGGAACATTGGTGAGCTCCGGCCAGCAGTTCCTGGAAATTGGCGGTGATGGCCGACCGATGTCTGATATAATTAACTTTAATACGTACTTTGGAGATTCGCCAGTTACGTGGGCCAGAATTGTTACAAACTCACATTGCCTCATCAGCGTGCACATACACATTTCTATAAATGTAGCGTGTTCTGTGGTTTCTCTCAAAACATTGGCATTCTGTTGTAATGGCCTCGCGTGTGTTTTTCCTCCAATCTAAGCGTCTTAGAGTTTAGTGTAATAAATTATCATGCAAACAGATATAAAGTGATCTGTCCTTTGGGACGCTCAGCATCACGTGTTGGTTAGCTTTGTGATTATTTACCCTTCACAACCAGCTCAAAGGGAACATCGTCTTCATGAAGTCTGCACTTAATCAAATATTACAATAATAACTAATACATTTTGAGGTTTTTGATTTCTAATTTGGTCCAAGGCACCTAAGTGAAAGCATGAAGATGATATAGCTAGATGGATTAATCTGAAGGTAGGTAAAGGCAGTATTAACAGCAAATAAAGTTAAACAAAGAAACAAAAAACTGCAATCAAGGAGGAATACAAAATTGAAATCCAAAAGTAAATCACAAAGTGTATATTGTCAGCTAAAGTAGAAGCCCTAGTTCATGGCAGCTAGGGCTGGAAGGGGAATTTGTGGTAGGCTGAATAATGGCTCCCAGATAACTGCGTCTCTCAGTCTTTACAGTCTGTGAATGTGTAGCCTTACGTGGCAAAAGGGACTTAGTAGGTTGAGATGAGGAATCCGAGATAGGGTAATTATCTGGAATTACTCAGGCATGTCCACAGAGTCGCCAGGGTCCACATAAGAAAGAGGAAGAAAAGTCAGGGTCAGAGAAGGAAATGTGACAATGGAAAGAGAGGTCACAGTGGTGCAGCTGCAAGCCAAGGACCGGGGGCAGCCTCCTGACGCCGGAAAAGGCAAGGGATGGATTTCTAGCAGAAATGTAGCCCTGCCGACACCTTGATTTCAGTGCAGGAGAACTGGTTTTGGACTTCTGGCCTCCAGAACTGCACGAGCATTAGTTTGTGTTGTGTTAAGCTGCTAAATTTGTGGACATTGGTTACAGCAGCAATAGGAAACGAATTCAGACCTTACATGTCATGTAGTACAATGACTCTTCTTAGTCTTAAGTCTCACCAATCAGATTTTAGAAAAAGGAAGGGACCCCAGGAAAGCAGAGAATACTTACTTGTGATCAGAAGGATTGGGAGATTAAGTTTTTGATGTCCAAGACTATTATTAACATGTCAAAGGACTCTCAGATGAATAATTCATAGCCATTAATACTCCAGGATTGAGGTAGAGCAGTGTCTTAGGTTCTGGGAGTCCTGAGTCTCACCTAAGCTGCTCCTTCCTTATTAGTAGTTCAGAACATTGGTTTTGACCCCTTCCCCGCTCCCAAACCTGCAGGACTGTCCCAGCTGCCAAGACCGGCTTTATCATGCCAACCAGCCATCCTTCGCATTTCTGTGTGAAATACTCTTCACTCCACTTTGTGCAGAATGGGTGGTTAGTACATCAGCTCTCTCTCCCTGACCCAGAGAAGAAGTATGTGACGTTCCCTCACTGGGGCATTTGGTTTAAATTAACAGAAAGATTAAAAAAATTAATTCCAATTCTTTCTTTCACATTTGAAGACCATTTTATTTTTTTCTGTTTTCCAAAAATGAGGACTATTTGCTCAACTTCTGTTTTGTTTGGTCTGCTTGAAAATAATGTTTTGCCTTTTTTCTAGCCTGCCAACTTTTTTTTTTCACTCTGTGCTGTTTTCTAAGTCTTTGGGTATTTTGTGTTTTTCTTGAACCTCTGATGCTGTTAAGCAGCAACTCCCTGAACTAAATCTGGTTATTTAGTGACGTCATTGGGTCTAGTCAGGGACAGAGGTAGGAGCGCTGGTTTGCGAATGTGGGAAAACAAACCTGTATCAATTCGGAATGTTGGCTCTGAACGGACACGGTTGAAATACAAACTGACATGACCCTTGAATGAAAGTCAGCTGACTAATAATACGTTAGAACCTCTGCAAAGTGAAACGACCTTTCTAAACTACAAGTTTTGATTTTAAGATGTTCTGTTTGCAATTGTTCTGTTCCATCATTGTTGAAAACAAAGGACGCATCAGGCCCCTACAGTTTAATTACAGGATCTCTGCCGTTGTTGGACCGTGTTCCCTGGGCCTTTGGTTCTCCCACATAATACTTAGAAGAATGCCCAGTTAGCACCCGCATAGACCAAACAGTGCATTAAAATAAGAAACGGCAGTTCCAGTGCTGCAAGTTCTTCTCGGCTGAGACGTAGTTTGCTAATCTTGGTAATCTGGTTTGTTAGGTATTTACAAGGAGCTGTTAGCTGAGGAGAAGGAAAAATACGGACTCTGTCCACTTAATCAAATGCCCGTGGTACAAAAAGTATAAATGTTTACTGTTTCTAATAATCACTCATTCTTTTTTTAAAATATATTTTATTTATTTATTTTTAGAGAGAGGGGAAGGGAAGGAGAAAGAGTGGGAAGAAACATCAGTGTGTGGTTGCCTCTCATGTGTCCCCTGCTAGGGAACTGGCCTGCAACCCAGGCATGTGCCCTGACTGGGAATCGAATCGGTGACCCTTTGCTTCACAGGCCCGTGCTCAATCCACTGAGCAATACCAGCCAGGGCATAATCACTCATTCTTATTGATCAGTTTCAATAAAATAGCTCTCAGAGAAAGCAATGAACTTTAAATATTTTTCTTTCTCTATTGAGGTAAGAGTAAGGGATGGGCAAATTGCTTTGAGTGCTGTTTAAGATCTTGCAAATGCCCCTCATCAAATTTACTCCCTAGATTAAATGCATGCTGCTGAATTTTATCCAAACCAATTTTCTTATGGTGGTTACAAAATAGTAGCTTTATAGCCCACCACATTTATCAGCTGATGGTCTACCACTGTAGGGTAAGTCTTCCTCCCTCCCTCTCTCCTTCCCTTCCTTATTGACTTATGAGTTTGTTATCAGTCTTGACTCATGAATTTGCATTTTCCCCAGTGGTTTATAGTCTATTGCTATCCTTATTTATTTTGCTGTTCAAATTACTTTCTTCTGTTTACATACTTTAGTGTCCTGCATGCCTTTAAAGCCACATGGCCAAGCCTCTCTCTCAGGTGCATTCATTTTGTCTTAGGCTCTTCTCTCTTTCTCACTTTAAGCAAGGATCACACACATTCAGTCTTCCCCCTTTTTTAAAATTTGAATTACTACATGTAAGTGACCTTCCCTTCTCTAAGCCCGATGATGTATTTTTCTCACTGCTGCTGTTGCCCATGAACCTAAGATTCAGCCATCCCATCCTAGAAGACAAGCTTCAGAGTCCTGGACTGAAGACTCAGGTGCTTGTTCACAGAGTCATGCACCTTTGAAACTTCCCTTTAGCGTGTCTTTTCCTAAGGCCATGGCCACCAGCAGACCGAAGAGGGTGTGTTGGTTATTTTAATACAGCGCCTTTTCTTTCCAAGTCTGTCTTTTTACATTCATGATTACAATGCTGTTGTTATGCAAATATTAAAATGATATTTATGTTTGTATTTAAAATCGAGTGGTTATCTCTGTTTACTTTGGTACCCGGAGACATTTTTTTCAAATGTTTTATTGCCACTGTAAAAATATTGACATTTTGAAGCGGCTGCCTGAACGTGGAGGCGCCTGCTCGGAGGTGGCGGAAAGCAGCTGTGCGGGACGTGCCTCGTGTTTCTGCCGGAAGGAGTGTGAGCGTCCCTTGTCACCATGTGCCTCCCTGCTCTTGTTTTCAGGAGTGATCAAGAAGTCTGGTGTGGAACAGAGGATGGCATTAGGATTTCAGCAATATTGTCATTAGAGGCTGTTTTTAGTTTTCTTACTCAGATGTTGAACTGTTACGTTCCCAGAAATGGTCGGAGAAATTACGGTTACAGAATTAAAACTGGGTGAGAGGGTGAGGTTGGGTGAGCACCTTCCGCAGTAACCAATAACTGCGGGGCTGCAGGGAGCTGCTGAGGGAAGAGGTGGTGACTTCCTTTCAAGTGAATCTTAGCTGATTAATAGTTTATTTTATCCAGTTCGTTTCTCCTACCCAGCTGTAGTCATGTTTTCGAAGTCTCCTTCCCCAGCATTTAAGGGGGTCTGGTAAAGGCTTTGCATGGTTGTAGTACTTTGCACACAAGAGACATTTTCTTTCTCCTATGTCTATGTGTCCATGCAAATATTTAATTTTTTTAAATAGCTTGTAGCATTGTTGAACATTTCTTGGCTCTCAGTTTTCTCAAAGCACACAATAAATTGGATCTCAGAACTCCTTATTTCACCCATTCGAGCAGAGATAAATAGGTATTTCTCAGAGCTCCTCTACAGGGAGTTTTTATAGTCCTGGGCCTGGTGTGGACTTATACCAACAGCTGGTTACTGCTTGATGGGAAAAGTGAGCAGAGAGGGTCATTAAGTGACTTGCCCAGCATCATACAGCTGGTTAACCTAAGCTGTTAATTAAGCGAAACCATCTCTGAAATTGCCTGACTCTACTGACTACATCGTATAGTAGTTAGAAGGTCAGATTCTTCAGGAAGAAGGGCCTGAGTTTGAATAGCAGCTTAACTATTTACTAAAAAGGTTCAGCAAATTGCATAGTACATCCTAAGGTGTCAGTCATAGCCACTATGTCAAAATGTATTCCAGCCCCTCTTATATACATTCTTTTTCTTGCATTGTTGCTTTTATTTTTTTGTATTTTATTGTTTATACTTGCATACATTCCTGCTCACTTTTTTGGATATAGGAATGCAGCTCTAAAACCCAGTTTATTTAAAGTAAATAAGTAAAGTCTAGATTTGAATCAGCTACCCTAAATTATAATTCTTGATGGAGTTTGTTAGAGACAGACTAAAATAGTAGCTGAGAAATAACTTATAAATGATATCACAATATAAAAGCAAGACATGTTAATTTATTACAACTATAGTTAATTTAAACTGTACATTCTCATAGAAAAATATTAAAAGGAGAAATAAAATTATGCTCCATTGTATAGCCACCCACAGATGACTGTTTTGTTTCCTCTTATCCCGAGTTCTGTTGTTGTTTTTTAAACATAAATTGGTTATTTAGGAGCATTCAGTGATCCCAGCAGGAAGATTATGTAAAGGGATTTGGTAAAAGAGACTGTCACTTGATGTCTCTTCTTTTTTCCAATCACGAGCCTTCCAGTAACTCAGACTCTTCATGATTGTTTTTTTTTTAATTTCATTTAGTTATTTTTCAAGTACAGTTTTTTGTCTATTTCTCCCATCCCAGCCCCCCCACCCGTGCTCCCCACCTCCCTCCCATTTCCTCCCCCCCTAGTCCTCATCCATGTGTCCTTCATACTTGTTCCTCCAAATCCCTCCCCTTTTTCCCCCTTAAATTCCCTTCCCTCTCCCCTCTGGTCACTGTCCCCTTGTTCGCTATTTTAGTGTTTTTGTTTTTATTCTGCTTGCTTGTTTGTTTTGTTGTTTAGCTTCCTGTTAAAGGTGAGATCATATGGTATTTGTCTTTCACCACCTGGCCTATTTCACTCAGCATAATGCTTTCCAGTTCCATCCATGTTGTTGCAAAGGGTAGTAGCTCCTTCTTTCTTTCTGCTGCATAGAATTCCATTGTGTAAATGTACCACAATTTTTTGATCCATTCATTTACTGATGGGCACCTAGGTTGCTTCCATCTCTCGGCTATTGTAAATTGTGCTGCTATGAACATTGTGGTGCATAGGTTCTTTGATATTGATGTTTTATGATTCTTAGGATATAATCCTAGCAGTGGAATTGCTGGGTCAAAAGGCAGGTCGATTTTTATTTTTCTGAGAAAATTCCATATGTTTTCCATAATGGTTGTACCAGTCTTCAATCCCACCAACAGTGAACTAAGGACCCCTTTTCCCTACACCCTCTCCAATATTTGTTGTTTGTTGCTTTGTTTATGATAGCCATCCTGACCGGTGTAAAGTGGTATCCCATTGTGGTTTTAATTTGCATCTCTCTGATAGCTAGCGATATTGAGCATTTCTTCATGTGTCTCTGGATCTTCTATATGTCCTCCTTGGAGAAGTGTCTGTTCAAGTCCTTTTCCCATTTTTTAATTGGGTTAGATGTCTTCCTAGAGTGGATTTGTGTAAGTTCTTTGCTGCTCTTTTGAGAAAGAAGAACAAAGTAGGAGGGATCACAATACCTGATATCAAACTGTATTACAAGGCTACTGTAATCAAAACAGCCTGGTACTGGCATAAAAACAGGCACATAGACCAATGGAACAGAACAGAGAGCCCAGAAATCAACCCAACTCTCTACAGTCAATTACTATTCGACAAAGGGGGCAGTAACATAAAATGGAGTAAAGATAGCCTCTTCAACAAATGGTGTTGGGAGAACTGGACAGCTACGTGCAAAAAAATGAAACTTGAGCACAAACTTACACCATACACCAAAATAAATCAAGGTGGATAAAAGACTTAAATATAAGCCGTGACACCGTTAAAGTCCCAGAGGAGAACATCGGCAAGAAAATCTCAGATATTCCACGCAGCAACTTTTTTACTGCTATGTCCCCTAGAGCAAGGAATGTAAAGGAAAGAATAAACAAATGGGATCTCATCAAAATAAAAAGCTTCTGTGTGGCTAAAGAAAACAGTATTAAATTAGCAAGACAACCAACTGTATGGGAAAACATATTTGACAATGATCCCTCAGACATGATTGGTTTTAAAGCCGTAGAAAAGCAGCAGCCAGTTTCTGGGTGGCGTAAGGCCAGTTTGTAGCTCCTGCGTGTTAGTCTGTGCCCAACAGGACCTGTGTTGGGAGTGGGGAGGGCGGCCTGGCTGGGCGGCAGTTCCTGCGTGGGCAGCAGCGCACTGTCAGCGGCCACATGTTTTGTGAGAGGCGGTGGTGTGTGTGCTGGCTGCAGATGCCCACGCAGACGGGATGTGATTTTCTTGCTGGGCCTTGTGCGTCTGATCACAGCCAACATACTGTGTTCCCTTCAGGGGACTGAGGGTTGAGCTGGCCATTGCCAGCGGAGGTGGGGACAGGTAACTAGGACATCCTGTTGGTCACTGAATAGTTGAAAGAACTGAGGATGTTTTGCTTAGGCATCCTAGGAGAGCTGAAAGCGACTCCCATGTGGGAGAGAGAGCAGACTCATGGTCCCAGATGGCAAAACTGCGGACCTGGGAGAGCCCGAGGTGGGGGTTCTCCTGGCTTCCTGTAGTGAGTGTGTGTGTGTGCACACACATGTGTGCTATATGTCATCATCGGGATTGTGTAGTAATGCAGTGAACCTGAGGAAGGAGTAAGTTTCTGGTCATGGAAGGAATTTAAGCTGAGGCTGGGTGGATCCCAGCCAAGGGATTCTATAAAACACATTCCTTCACTGGACTCATTCATTCACTGGCTTACTCACTCTTTACTGAGCCCTTCCTGTGCGACCGGCACTGCCCAGTGAGACAGTGATCAATACGGTGGGGAAGAGTCGGATTGAATGACTGCAGAGACCCCACTGTGGCTGATGCTTCAGTTTCTTTCGCAGAAAGAAAATCGCTCTCTGAAAGATCGAAGGCCATAACTATGTACATGATGATTATTTATCTTCTCACTTTTGAACATAGAGGTCAACGTTGAATGTAGAGCCAGATTTTGATGGAGTACTGTTGATTTTTCATGCCAACTGCTTAATGCCATGCTGACTTCCATAAGTTTTTAAAGATTCAAGATATATTAGAAAGTATAACAAAAGAACGCTGCTTATTAAATGTAAGGAGATATTATATAGTAACATTGTTGGAGGTTCATTGTACTTAAAACATACATAGAAGAGTCAGGTTCTGAAGTTACACTTATTTTCCCGAGGGGCGTTCTAGTTTGTGTATACGGAGCTATGAATCTCCAACTTCAACATTTGTAAATTGACCGCATATCTGGGCTGATTCTGTTCCTGCCTGTAGCGATGAGATAGTACCAGGGGAGGAAGAGGCGCCAAGAACAGCCTGTGCAGATTGGGATGTGATTCTGGGGTCTCTGTGCACTTCGGCCTGTCAAGTAAGGCCAGCTGTTGGCTTGTTTCCTGTCCAGGTTTGGAATCCACCCCGTGGCCGGCAGGATGCCTGGCCAGCTTAATGTGCTGCTGGCAGAGGCCGGGGTGCCATACGATATTGTGCTGGAAATGGACGAGATCAACCATGATTTCCCAGGTAAGTGATGGGGCTGAGGGGGACATATTCTTAGTGTGACTAAAGCTATGCCCGTCTGAAGACATGGGTCGTGGGATCACAGAAGACCCCCTCGTCAGAGGAAGAGGAACCTGCTCCCAGTAGGGGTGCAGTGGAAGCCAAGTAAATGAAGCAGTACTGATTGAGGGTCACCAGATTTGGGAGCAGCATAGCTCACTGTGTCCCTGTGAGGAGAGCGGAGGGACACTGCAGGTCCTGGGCGGTGATGCCGAGCCAACAGTGCATGTGGGGTCTCGGAGCCCACCTGGCTTTGAAATCCAGGCCCTGACTCTCTCTCGTGATCTTGAACTAGGCACCCAGCCTCAGGTTCCTCATTTGTAAAATTGCTGTTGATGATTCAGTGTCTCATTTTTACAGTGTTTATTGGTTTCCAGTTGTATCGATTCACGGTCAGTAAAGCGGGTTTCTTTTTCCTTTGGGGCACTAGGACTTGGCTGGGTAAGGCGCTGAACTTCGTGGCTGTCCCTGGGTGTTGACTGTGAATGACATTTGGCCCAGAATGGTCTTTGTTAAAATTAAACCGGTTCCCTCTGGCAAGCATCCACTGTAAACCTAAAAAACATTGTTTATTAGAGAAAAACAGTGAAGTTGTGTGCACGTCTAGATTCACGTGGCATTTGGGGGGAGTCCTAGGTAGTTCGCATTATAGTGTCTAAGGAGGGCATTTAGGCCATCTTGGTTTTATGCCTCCTTTCCGATTTCATTGTTGCTTAATTATGTGTGAAAGCTGCTGGTTCCGGGGCTTATGGACACAGCTTTAACGTAGTACAGACTCAGACCATTGTCTTTTAGACATCAGATTGCATTTCACTGGTCACTTTAGAAGTTGAAGGTGGAATGCAAACATTATAAAATAATGTAACTGGCAAGATCACTTTGGGATAGTGAAAGAACCAGGTAAAGTCACATTAGGTAGATTCACTGTGCGGAGCGAAAGCATAACAGCGCACACGTTCCAGCCAGGATGCTCAGGTTTCGACGCAGGGCGTACACGCTTTAGCTGCGAGACGCTGGCTGAGTTCCTGAACCTGGTAAAGCTCTTTGTACAGCCCCTGGCAGGTACGTGGGTCTTGTAAATATCAGCTTTTGTTGTCACTTGTTTTATCAAGTCAGATCACAGTAATTTGCCTGAAAAGAAGTGAAAGCGACTCCCTTGAGGTCCATATTTTCCCTTTTTTCTTTTCTTATGCAGACACTGATTTGGTCCTTGTCATTGGAGCTAACGACACTGTCAATTCGGCGGCTCAGGAAGACCCCAACTCTATTATTGCAGGCATGCCAGTTCTCGAGGTCTGGAAGTCAAAGCAGGTACTGTCCAGACTTGGGCTCCGTTCTGTGGTCAACACTCTCTTCAAAGGCACATGCAGAGCTTTCCCGGGTCACTCAGTGAGAGGTGATGAGGCTTAGGACGCCCAGGGGCTGGAGTGTGTTTAGGGTCCAGTTCTCTCCAGGCAGCCTCTGTCCACTCCGTGGTCACCAGAGAATCGGAATGAATGCTCTGATCCTAAGTGGAACTCAATGGGACCGCGTGGACTGGTGAATGGAGTCGGTCACCCCTGCTGAGACGAGAGCTCTGGACCAAGTCTGACTGAACTCCAGCGTGAGTCCAGGGAAGCCGGTGGGTGGCTTCTCTCTGGGACAGTGAGTCAGCGTCACCGCCCTCGTAGATGCAGATGAGCGCATATCTCCATTTAATGTTATCGAAAGGGAGTTTCGATGTTGTTATGGGGTGTCTAGAAGGAAGGGGCCTCGGAAATCCAAACAGCAGCATGGTGTGCGGAAGCACATTCTGCACGCGCAGGTCACTTCTGAGCGAGCGGGTGGCCAGGCGGCAGGGAGCTCGGAGGCGCGTCAGTTCTCCTCTGCCCCAGCAGTGGGCCCGTCTCTGTGCCTCTCCCGAGCCATAGCTGCTTTTTAAGAACTATAATTACAGCCCTGGCTGGTATAGCTCCGTGGCTTGAGTGTGGGTGGCAAACCAAAGGGTCACTGGTTCGATTCCTAGTCAGGGCACCTGCCTGGGTTTCGGGCCAGGTCCCCAGTGGGGGACACATGAGAGGCAACTGCACATTGATGTTTCTTGTCCTCTCTTTCTCCTTCCCTTCCCCTCTGCCTAAAATGAATGAATGAATGAATGAGTGAATGAATGAATAAATAAATAAAAGAAAAAAAGAGCTATAATTACAGAATGTACACCTTCCCTTTCAGTTTGTTTCTCTTTATTGTGTATACATAAATTTAAAACTTAATATTTGTGGTACGTGAGTAGCTATGCTGTGTACTGGCTCATGTGACAATGATGAATTATTGCCGTGGTCCTTATTAACATTGGAGAGTTTGCAGAGTACATTACTGTACTAATGCTGTTTGAAGCGTGAGCCTGCTGCTTTCATTTTTGGATAGATGACCTGTCCTAGAGGACCACAGAAAGGCTCTTCATTTCTTAAGGACTGCCTGCATATTGAATAGGGCGTCACCCTCCATCATCTGCGTGATCATGAACACCTGTAGCTCATCAGCATTCGAGATGGACCGACCCCTCCCACTCTGTTCTGTGATGTTTTCAGTTATTAACACTCCCCTTGGGACAAGCTAGATTGCTCTTTGAGCTTTTGTGTTGGAACTTTCTGATATATTTCGCCAAAGTGTTAGAATAGGAATCATACCATGTTTCCCACTAAACTGCAGTTATTTAAAAATTTTTAGTAGAAGCCTATGCACTCTGTTCTCTTTAGCCCATTCATAGAAAAATGCTCATTTTTCTGACTAGTAAATACCATGCACAGTCTTTATGGACAAAAGTGCTAAGAAGAAAATCACTTATAATCTCATTCAGTGATAAAATATTGAAAAAACTTTTTCTCTCTTGGGTATAAAAGTATGGGGCCATTTAAAAAGTTAAAGTTCATACAACGTAAGCATGCATTACAAATGCTCCTTGTGTATTTGAAAAGCCTCTCAAAGCCTGTTCCACGTTAGGGTAGGGCCGTGTTCGTGTGCCTAGCACCTCCTAGCCAGGTCTGTTAAACGCACTCTCTGCCTTCCTCTTCGGCCCCCAGGTCATTGTCATGAAGAGGTCCTTGGGCGTTGGCTACGCCGCAGTGGACAACCCCATCTTCTACAAACCCAACACGTCCATGCTTCTGGGCGACGCCAAGAAGACGTGTGATGCCCTGCAGGCAAAGGTTCGAGAATCATATGAGAAGTAACTTTCAGAGGTGACGCTGTTGTCTAAGGAAGCCACCTCTCCAGTCATGGGAACAGGTGACGCGAGTGTCACTAGAAACAGCCGATACACATCTGGGGCAAAGCTCTTGGAAGATAAGGAAGGCCCTGAGGAAAGCAAAGCAGACTCAGGGGGACTTTTCAAGAGCAACTATCCCTCAGTTTTAAAAAAGGATCGAAAATTCTAAATATCTTTCTGTGCATATTTTTTTGGTGTTATGAATAAAGAGTATTTTCTAAAAGGAGAAAGAGCAGCCTCATTTTGTATGTATTCAATTTGGATTTTTAAAAATTCCTGCTCAGTAGCCAGTAACGTTTTAAGAAATTAAGTCTAGGATTTGAAGATTTAACCCAACCTGGATCTGAAAAATCCAATGCGGCGTAAACATCACAGGCACCTGTGTTTATGGTTTTTCAACAAATGTGACTAATTTGAAACTTTCATCGACTCCTGAGCCACCTCTGACCCCTAACCGTAATCTGGATCATCCATATCACACTGGCTTCAGTTTTCCAGACTGTGCTTTCAATTGTAGATTTCTGGGGTGTGTTTTCTCACTTCTACTTTAATTACTACATTGAAGGATGAGGTGATCTTCCAGCGATGCTGGAAGCAGTTAAATCATCCGCTTTGTGTGTTTCATTAGAACACCAGTGAAACATAATGTGAAATCAGTATTAGTTGTATTTTTTAAAACCCCATTTGTAATTGGAGCCCTCTTTAATTTCAATCAGTTTATAATGTGTAGTACTATACTAAAGTGCACTTGAATGGAATTCAACTATTTGCCTAATAAAATGAGTTCATTATGTTTGCACAGTGCTGTAGCCATTGTCTCTGGCGACAAAATGCTAACGTTGAGTAGCTCTGCTTGTTATTAATATTTGGGGAAGACTTGCTACTATAAAATAAATGAAATTAACATGTATTTAAAGTTCCCTTCTCAAGAAATTGTTAGTTTTATTTCCCAAATCAGAGTGTGCTTTGAAGTCTTATGTAATTGATCACGTTTGGGAGAAATGGTAGCACTTTTTTTAGCTACCTTTTTGTTTGAGCACCAGTGACGATCACATCTTTGTTTTGCAGTAGAAGTGTAGATTTTTTGTGTGCGTATGACTTTGCTGTATTGCCAGAAGCTCTCTATAGGTTGGATGTGTGATGATCATTTACAATATGTGTCTCTCTATGTAATGGGGCACTGAGTTTCTTGAAACAATTATTAACACATAAGAACTATCTCTAAAACAATGACAAAGAAATAACTGGTGAGAAGGTTTTTACTGTGATGCTCATGTTTCCTGAGTTTACAACTCACAATACCTGTTGGTTTGGCCAATTTCTGTTTTGCTATGCGTGAAATTAAGGTTGTCTGTATGTGTGTGTATTTGTTATAAGGCAGAAATGACTCCTTTTTAATTTTTAAGTGATAAGTGCAATTTGTTAAGGGGGCTGAGGTTGTAAGTAACCTCAAGACTGAATTATATTATGAGAGTTCTACTGGAAGAAAGTAGGTAGTATCGCTGTGCCTGTTTACTGTTCTCAGGGTAGTTGTAGATTTTTCTGGAGAGCAGCAGCTTGAATTTTTTTTTTTTTTAGGAAATTCCTCTATTCATTGTAAACCAAAGGAATTATGATTGGCTTTATTAATTTATTTTCATCATTTACATGAAACATTTTTAAAATTTAGGACGATGTCATTCTTTGATACTCAGTAATCCTGTGTTATCAATTTGTGTTAGTTGAATTGAAAATTTATGCTCTGTTTTTTTTTTTTTATTTTACTTTTTGGTTAGGATGTTTGAAGAGTTTTTTGACACATAATTTCTTAAGTCAATACTCCAAAAGATTGTTGGTCTTGGATTATTAATTATGGTGAAGTCCAAAATCAACAAGCAATTTCCATCTCTTATTTTTATTTTTTTAAAATCCTCACTCGAGGATATGTTTATTGATTTTAGAAAGAAAGAGAGAAAGAGACAGACAGGCAGACAGTCATGGATGTGGAGAGAGATCGGCTGCCTCCTGTGCACGCCCCGACTGGGGGTCCAACCCAAAACCTCGGTATGTGCTCTGACCAGGAATCGAACATGGAACCTCTTTTTGGTGTATGGGATGATGCTCCAACCAACGAAATCACCAGGGCTCATCTACCCTATTTTTAAAGAAGGTTTTATTTATTTATTTGTTTGTTTGTTTGTTTATTCGTTCATCCATCCATCTATTCATTTATTTATTTATTTATTTATTTACAGGGGAAGGGAGGGAGAAAGAGAAGGAGAGAAACATCAACACGTGATTGCCTCTCATGTGGCCCCCACTGGGGACCTGGCCTGAAACCCAAGCATGTGCTGGGAATCCAACCAGCAACCCTTTGGTTCACAGTCTGCGCTTAGTCCACTGAGCTACACCAGCCAGGGCCTATCCTATTTTATTGTTCCTCTTTTTCTGATCGGTCATACAACTGATAAGAAATGACTCACTTTTATTCTTGTATTGTTGACTGTATCTTTTTGCTATTCGAATATAAATATCTCTTTTTATTCCTTAGTATTCTATAGTCTGGTGTGGGATGAAAAGAAAAAGTCACTCTTAGGCAGTGAAAAGGTAATATTGATTTATCTTTTAGGCCTTATTAACCACCCTTTATTTTTTCCTTCTTAAATCGAGAGCCTGTGATGAAGTGACTCATCTAAGGAAAGGGCATAGATAAATAAATATATAATTTTTATATATTATAGGTCTACCTTTCTAATTTTGTACAGATTTCTTTAAAAATTTTTTTTAACATTCTGTAACTTCTTTTTCTAGTAATTGGAATAGAGAGGACAGTCACTTTGTGCTTTCTGGCCTTCCCCACGTCAGGGATAGCAGTTAGATACTTGGTAGAGGATACGGAAAGTGGGCCATGGCCGCTCCGATTCTATTCAGGTCATGACCACCCTGTCTTGTCGATTTTGCTGTTTTCTCATCCAGTGCAAATGTGGGATAGATTACAGATCAGTCAGCTTTAGGGTTTAGTTCAATTTATCTGATCACATACACTTTTCTGAAAAATAATAACTCATAACCCCTGGGTTCATCTGACTTACAGGCAAATGCTCTAAATCCCCGAAGGCCCGAGTCTTGCGAAGTAAAGCATTTTAGTGCTGGAAAGTTGGAGAATAGTTCAAATATCTAGTTTATAGCTCTGGCCAGTTTTTGAGAGCCTTTGCAAACAAATGTTATAGGGTCAGAATGGTAAAAATTCCCCAAAACTCTTCACAGGAGTGGCAACAACTTGCGTAATCCAGCTGCTCTTTAGATTCTCAAAAGAATTAAGTTAATTAATAAATAAAGAGGAACAAAAACTTTCTTATGAAACTTTGTTTAGCAAAGCAGCAGAAATGGTAATACTGAATTTCGAAGCCCTCAAGATCGCCGTTCTTAAACTCTTGTCTCTTAGGGACATACTGGGCCAAGGAACTGAACTGTGTTCTTCATTATTCAAGTGATTATAGACATTGAGCACAGTGTGTGGTGTAATTCTGGATGGAAATCTTTTGGATTCTGGTAAAACAATGATGTAGGTGATGAGACAAATTAGATATTTGAAACTCTTACATGTAATTATTAAGATAGTGTTAGGAAAAAATAGGTCATAATAGATAAGTTCTTGGGGCAAGAGTCAAAATCATACTGGAGAGGCAGAGGAAGGTCAGTGCATGATTATGGAGAACTTTAAAGTCTTGAAGCCTAAGTAATGGGGAGATAATACATCTTTGTCATGTTGATTGTCAAACCCTTGTTCTATATAAAGTATTTGCACCCCACATTCTTGCCAAAGATTACAACCTTGAACTTTGCTTTCCAGTTCTTTCCAAAGCCTATTTGTGAAGCGTAATACTCATGGAAAGAGTGCCTCACAGATGTGAAGTCCACTTTGCCCCTGGGTATCTCACATCCCACCCGCAGATCCAAGCAGACCCTCAGGAACTGGGCACTTGGACAGCGTTGTTTGGGTCACGGTGGATGACGGAGACGTGAGGTGCTGGGATGGAGAGGGTCTGAGCGATGCAGCCCCCCAGGATGACTAAGTTCAGGGGCAGGTCCACATGGCTGCCATAGAGTGGCAGAGAGCAGTAGTGCTTGTCTTGGGCTGTGAGAATTGAGGCGCGGCTGTGATTTGGAGTGTGCAGGTGACTCATAGGGTGATGGTGGCTAGTTCCTTACTGCCAGCATGGAGTGAAAGGGGAAGTGAGAACTCAGAGAAGGTGGTTGGAGTTGCTTCTGGATGCTGTTGTACAGGTGGAACACGAGGATCTAACCAACCTTTTCTCTGCCTCCTGCCCCTGAACGAAAAATGAAAACCACGGTGATGGGATGAGATGTAGGGAATAGCAATGACCCATGGACTGGGACCATGTAGACACTGAAGCAGGCCATCATTTTCTACCCTACTTTGTTTTTGGTTTACTATAGGAAAGGCAGAACCTGGAAACTCCTACAATAAGGTGTACAACTCGACTTTGCCCGGGAACTTTGGTCTAAACCAGGCCTTCTCTGGAACTGATTTTCTAAAAGCCAGTGAGTTGCTACAAGCCAGCCTTGTTTTCCCTCTTCCTCCTCCCTGGAGGGAGCGCTCTTTCCACTGGAGCACGGTGCTTCCACTTCTGCAGCAGGGCCTTGTGCCTGGTCGGCTCTCCTGAGACCTTGTGAGCCTCATCCTGCCCCCCAACACGGGCAGTGGCCTTGCTGGGTTGGAGCTGCATGGGCCCACCTGGAACTCCCCAGAGGCCTGGGAGAGAGGGGTCTAAATAACCCCCTTCTAGCATGTCAGGACGGAAGTGATTTTCCCCCCACGTGCTCCCTCCCCCCTTTCTGCAGTTTCAGTTTCCATGGTCAGTCGTGGTCTGAGAATATAAAATGGAAAATTCCAGAAATAAACAGTTTATCAGTTTTAAATTATGCACTGTTCTGAATAGCCTGATGAATTTTTGTGAGTCCTGCTCTGCCCGCCCCCCTGCAGATGTGAATCACCCCTTTGTCCAGCATCTCCACCCTGTACATGATGAGGAGCCGTTGTGGTTGTCAGATTGACTTTGTGTTCAAGTAACTTTTATTTTACTTAATTATGGCCCCAATGCCCAAGAGTAGTGATGCTAGCAATTCAACTGTTTCAAAGGGACGTGCTTCTTTTAAGTGAAAAGTTATGTATGTAGAGGGAAGACCAATGTATGGCAACATACAGGGTTGGGTACTCCCCCTAGTTTCGGGCATCCACTGGATCATAGCTCTCTTGGATAAGCTGGGACGGATACCCTCTGAGTTTGCTGGGGTACCATGCTTCAGAAGTTACTCGTTAGAAAATGCATTTTAAAGGTTTCAGGGCTTTACTGATTCATGGAAAATTTTGTTCTTGCAAATTATAGCTAACTCTGTGGTTTTGTCCCTTTGGTCTATAAATGGGCATGAGATTTAGACATACTTCAGGTCCCCCCTTGTGTCTGATTGGGGATAACTGCTTCACTGCTGTTGGCTATAATTATGAAACTTGGAAACAAGTTTCATAGAGATTAGAATCATTAGTGTAAATGAGACCAATAGCACATTCAAAGACTATAACAGAAAACCTGATGAGCATTCTGTGCCCATAAGAATTTTGAAGTACCTATGCTGGCTTTGGTCCTTGCTGTAAGCATCTTATCTCGGATGTTGCCTGTACCAGCGGCACCAAAGCGTGGATTTTGGAGATGAGCCCAATACTAGTAGTTACAGAATAGCATTGCTATGGAGGTGTGACTGTTTTCTGCATAACAAGTCACTTTTGGTCACAGTTATGTTTCTAGGGTTCATGTCACCTTTTGGTAAAATGAGCACAAAAGATAAGTTTTCTTCCCATTGCCATACAGAGTGGACAGAGGGCAAAGCATCACTATGTATGTTTCACACTGACTGTGTGTAGGCAGTTTTCATGGACTGAAAGTGTATCTCAGCTTTGAAAAAATTCTGGATGGAAAGACCGCCCCTCATTCATGTTGGCAGCTCGATGGGTGAAGCATAGTGAGAGTAACTCCTAGTTAACACGTCCTCATCTTGTGCTAAACAGCATCCTATCCAGGCATCCGTAGAAACTAGCAGAGTGGGACCAAGACGGATCCGGCTGAGAGCAAGACACACGTGACTACTCGGTTGGCGTCTGTCACAAACATCTAAGGTAAGGATGCCATTCGTGAAAGGGAAGAATCATATCAAACCAAACTGTTTAAATATATATGTCTTAACCCAGCTGCAGGGCCAGCAAGAAGATGCCAACTGCTTACAAGAGGACAGGAAGGAAGGTGCCTGCCGCCTCCCAGGAGGAAGCACGCGCCTGCTGCTTCCAGACAGCCCTGCAGACCCCGTGGTTTGCCCTTCTTCCTTTCTCTGTTTAAGCAGCCGCTGCCATTTGTGCCTCAAAACAAAAGCCTAAATCCTCAGATGCTTCTCTTCCTTGGGAGAAGATAGAGGTGGCTTTGGCTCAGGTCCCCTGTCTCCTCTTCCGGGATTTGCTTTCCAGGACCCGACCTCCTCAGCTTTCGAACCAGCGTTGCCTCCTGACACTTTCCCATCTGGTGGCCACACGGGGCAAAGCTTTCTGCTATGAATTCTCATTGCCCAGGTCATTCACTCAGATGTGGCAAAACAGGACTTTCTTTTTCCGTAACCAAACTGAATTCTTCTCTTGAGCTCCCATTTTCCCTGGGGATGGGAACTTGACCTTAATCCTGGGTGTTTCCTCGTCCTCATTCTGCCCCTGGGGGTACGTCTTTATTCAGAGGCCGAGTGGGGTAGTGACTGAGGTGAGTTACACAGATTCAAAGGGTGAGTGGAGTGGGTCGGGTCCTTGGTCTTCACCTGTCCAGTCTGACATCCCCTGAGATGAGTATTGTCCACCTAGTCTTGGTTACATTATCTTTGCCCATTGACATCCCCTAGTTCTTCTGTGGGCTAAACGGGAGAAAAGAAGTTACAAAATGTTTAAAGCATACGGAATAGGAAGGAACAAATTCACAAGGTAGCAGGTATGGTAATATGCATATTATGGCAAATTTATCCATTACCACAATCTGTCTTTGGGGTAAAATTTTTAAAGAGTTTTATATGAGAATGGACTATTAATGTATTTGCACAAAAAAGTAGTAGGTGTTTTATTATTTGGATAATTTGAAATGGAATTGATTCAAATGCCTTTAAGTAGCCCTGGCTGGTGTGGCTCAGTGGATTGAGCATGGGCCTGTGAAGCAAAGGGTTGTCAGTTGGATTCTCAGTCAGGGCACATGCCTGGGTTGTGGGCCAGATCTCCAGTAGGGGACATACAAGAGGCAACCACACATTGATGTTTCTCTCGACCTCTTTCTCCTCCCCTTCTCCTCTCTAAAAATAAATAAAATCTTTTAAGAAAACCAATAAAAACCAAATGCTTTTAAGGAAAGCGTTTAGAAGAGCCATTTGATTATTCTTCTGAGGCTGACTGAATTGCTTTAGATATCTGCATTTCAAAAAACTGAGTGAGACATTGAATTGTTTTGGAGAAGGCCTTTTCTTTCTTGCCCCTTGCCCTGTGAGGAATATTAAATGCTCTATCATCCAATTTCAACTAGTTTATCAGCAGTGCTTTGGTATTGAATTTATAGCCAGAAGTTGAGAAGAACCATTCATTCACAGTTGGAGCACATCTGAAACAAAGATAGAAGGGTCAAAACACAGCTCTTTTGATAATTATTGTCTTCTTAAGTGCACAAGTTTGCATTTTTAGTCCATCTAACTTTTTGTACTAAAGCAACTTTTTAATAAATGGTGATTTCTGGTGTATGTTATTAATTGTAATTTTCGCTGGAGAAATTGGCGCACAAACAAATATCACAATCTTCCCATAATTACTCTGTGGCAGATGGAACAACAAGAACCATATCTTCTGCCAATTAATTATATTTCTTTCTTAAATTACTCGTGCTTGGTCATTTCAAAAAATGTCATGGTTCCTATTTTGTACATAAGCTTTTGCTCCTCTGGAATAATATTTTTTTTCTCCCCAGGAATAAAGGAAGTTGAACAAAATGGAACAAAGAAGAAAAACATGTTTAAAACTGCCACGATTTAATATTTTCATGCCATTACCTGAGCGTGAAATTAGAACTGATTGCAAAGGAGAATGTAGGGCAATAAGGTAGAGCTTGGCCTAAAAGCTGCTTCTCACGTGCGAGCCTGTGGGAGGAGGGGCGTGTCCAGGGGGTGTGGACTGGACTGGACATTCCCTCTGCCCTGGAACACACACCTCCCGTGGCACGGAGTTGGGGCGGGGGGAGCCCCCAGGGAAAGAGAGACCGAAGGAGCCTTCATGAGGTGGGTGCAACCCAAACGACGGGTAATTTTCTTACATTCCAGATGGAGGCAGGGGATGTCCAAGGGGCGGAGACACAGACATCATTAGCATAAGATTTTTGGAAGGCATGTGGAGGGAGGGGTTGCAATTCAAATGAAAAGAAGCCATAAAAAAGCTAATGGTAGTAGTAAGTGACCTTTTTAAGATCTGAAGATGATGTGAAAAATTGCTCATACTTGAAATGTTTTGAATTCTGTTCCCTCCACTTCCGACTTAATTTGGCCTTCCATCTGTAAAATACGTGATCGAGGGCCAAGGAGAAGCCCGACCAGGTAGCAGGAGTATGTGACATGGGCCCTTGCAGTGTCGTGTGGGAAGCATATAAGGACAAGACAATTACGATTTGCTGTAAGCGTAAAAATGACATGATTTGCAAGTTATGGCGGTAGCTCCTGGAAGAGATTGAGCATTGCTGCCCGGGGTAAGAGGGGTGGGTTCTGGGGAGCCTGCGCCGAGGAGGGTCCTGCAAGTTGAACTTGGTTAGTCAGCCGAGGAAGAGACAGACATTGAAATGGAGGAAAAAGCATGCGAAAATTCACCGGCTCAAGAAATTTCAAAGGCAGTGATTCTCCTGAAATATGTAACACAGTACTGTGTTTTAGTGAATAGTTTTTAATGTTTTAAGTAAATTTTTAATGTTAGTATGAAGAACAGGTTTGAGGTCATGATTCCTGGAATAGGCACATTAAAAAAATACCTTTCAATAATCACTTGTCAATTTTCATGCTGACTAGGCTCCCTTTTCTTATGCGGCTCTCAAGCAAAAGTGAGATAAGAAAGGACAGGGCTGGTAACCTCCACAGTTCCCCACCGGACCCGTTCCACCAGAGCCCATGGGAAGGAAGAGGCCTGTGCTTTGCGCTACAGGAGGCTCCGGTTACTGAGAAAACACCGAGTCCGCGGGGCAGCAGCAATTCAGTGGCGTGGTCTCTCCACCTTTTCCTGGAGTGTTTTTCTGTTTTTCCTTCCCGGTTGATTTCAGATGAGTCTATCAGGTGAGAAGCGGCGCTGTTTGGAGGGGTGGTGGGCATGGTTCCCGCAGCGCTGCGTCCTCCGAGCTAAGCCAGGGGGGAGTACGTTTCCCAGAACTTCCCTCCCTGCCCGCTTTTCGGTGAACCCCAGGAGAAGCTTGGTGAGATGTGGACGGGAGGAAGCCTGTTCAGAGTCTGCGCGCACCCTCCGGGATCTCCAGGCCTGCTGTGGGCCTTGACCTTGGGCTGGGACCTCAGCCCTGCCCGTTCCTGCTGGGCAGAAACCTTCTTAGCTTCTGGACATCCTGGGCAAGACACGAGTACAGGTCCACGGCGAAGGGCCCCAACTTCTGCCCCGACCTGTGGTGTGGGTCTGAGCGTGAGACACAGACGAAGGCTCCAGCTTCTCTTCGCGGTTCCCCACTTCATGTCGGGCTGTCCCCTGCCTTCCCCTCACACCCAGCAGCAGGAGCAGAGCTCACAGCTGTTTCCAACCTTCACTGGCAACACCGCCGCTGTGCCAGGCTGACGTCCTAGTGAACTGCTTTCTATCTTTTACATATCGTGCTTCTGCTTCCTTGATCAAACCTCCGCTGGCACAGTTCCCTGAATACGCACCATGAATTCTTTGTTTTAAATTATGATTTATTGCTTATGCTATTACAGTTGTTCCAGTGTTTCCCCCATTGTCCCCTTACACCCAGCTCCCCACAACTACCTCAGGCAGCCCCCAACCCCTGATCATGTCCATGGGTCATGCATATGCATTCTTTGGCTACTCCCTTCACCTTCTTTCAACCAGTCCCCACCCCGGCCCCTCCAACAGCTGTCTGTCTGTTCCACGTTTCCATGCCTCTGGTTCTATTTTGCTCATTTGTTCATTAGATTCCACATATAAGTGAGATCATACGGTGTTTGTATTTCTCTAACTGGCTTATTTCACTTAGCAGAATGGTCTCCAGTTCCACTGTCGCAAAAGGTAAGAATTCCTCCTTTTTAAACTGCTGCGTAGTATTCCATTGTGTAAATGTACCACAGTGTTTTTATTCACTCATCTACTGGTGGGCACTTAGGCTGTTTCCAGGTCTTGGCTATTGTAAATAATGCTGCTGTGAACATAGGGGTGCGTATATTCTTTTGAATTGGTGTTTCAGGATTCTTATGATAGAGTGTCAGCAGTGGGATCACTGCGTCAGAAGGCAGTTCCATTTGTAGTTTTCTGAGGAAACGCCACACTGTTTCCCACGGTGGCTACACCCGTCTGCATTCCCACCAACAGTGCGTGAGGTTTCCATTTTCTCTACCACCTTGGCAGTACTTGTTTGTTGACTCACTGAACACATCATGAATTCTCAAACAGCTGGTTTGTGGTAAGGAACTGGGATGGCCTAAGTCGTTGAAATCACAGATGATTAAACATTTTATTTAATAATTTCAACCATTTCGCCTCACAAATGGCAAAATCAGGTGCCTCAAGTTTCACTGTCTTTCACAAATGAGTTGAATGATAAATTTACTCGGTGATTCTTCCATATAAATATTTGCTTTCTCTAGAGAGCACACTTTAATGCCACGAGGGACTTTCAGAGACTTGTAATGTCTGTTTTCTGTGTGGCAGGGAGTGGGGGATGGGTGTGGAGAATGCAGGTGTGATAAAAGGAGAAGACTAAGCATTTTTAAGGATGCTCTGCAGATAGTGTAGCTGCATAACAGAGGAAGACATAACCATTTGTAGCAATTCCCTTGTTCTTGCACATGGAAATCCATTTTTTGACTCCATGAGCTTGTGATTTGCTTTGGCCAATGGGGTATTAGCAAGGGGCGTGCAGCCTGAGGTTGAGAGTCCTAACAATTAAATGCATTCTTACTTCTTACATTAGAAATGTTTGTGCCTAGACGGAGTGTTTATTGCTACCATGGACAAGAAAATAGGCACATGGTATTCTAAAAGATCTGTGAGAGATTTCACAAAGGGAAATGAAGGCTGAGGAAGCCCTGCTGAGGCCAAGACTTGTTAGAGCAACGTGGGCCCCTCAGCAAGGCCAGAGTCATGTACATTTGAACCCACAGAAAAAGAACATCACCAGCAAGAAACCAGTGAGCGCTAACAGGAGTGCCAGCATGCGCTGTAAAAATATCACTGGGTGGCTATATTACCTGTTTTTCTATGCAATAATAGTTCAAAGCGTCCCTTTCTTTAAAAATTAAACAACTTTGGATTTATTAAGGAAGAACTATGGTGCACCAATAGACTTTACAGTTCTCAGATTTAATGAAACAGGAAAATGATATAGAGTAGATTTACTAAAATGAGCAGAGAAAAGGAAGAACTGGAGTTCTAGCTGTTATTTTTTAAAAAATATTTTATTTATTTATCTTTAGAGGGAAAGGAAAGGAGAGGGGGAGAGAAATATCAATGTATGGTTGCCTTTCATGCGTCCCCTGCTGGGAACTGGCCTGCAACCCAGGCATGTGCCCTGACTGGGAATCGAACCACGATCCTTTAGTTCGCAGGTCCACACTCAATCCACTGAGCTATACCAGCCAGGGCTCTAGGTGTTATTTTAATGTCGCTAATGTTGAAGGGGTGGAGCAGCAAGAGCGGCGAAGATTCCACCCATGTTCAGACTCTGAAGAACGTTTTCATAATTCTCCGAGTGGTGAGTCAGGGACCTCCACTTCAGCTTCCTTTGGGGTAACTGCTGTTTGTTCTTCCATTTGGAGTCTCTGGGAAGTGACCGGCCTGGGGAGGACTTTCCCACGTGTGCTCCCAGTGGCAGGGAAGGAGCAGCTGGGTCCAGGGGCCCAGATGGGTAGAAGAGGCTGGCTTAAACCAAGTTCAGCAGGGTTTTTCTCTTTTTAATCACAGGATTGATAACGTACACTGTACGTCTCCAAGATATAATATACATATGACAGTTCCTATTTTCATCTGATTACTGAATTTTAAAATTTAATTAAGCATACTTATTTATTTATGCTTAACATGCTTTTTAGAATTTATTTATTTTAAGGATTTTACTCGTTTATTTTTAGAGAGAGGGGAAGGGAGGGAGAAAGAGAGAGACACACATCAGTGTGTGGTTGCCTCTTGTGTGTGTCCTACTGGGGATCTGGCCCAAAACCCAGACAAATGCCCTGACTGGGAATCGAACTGGTGACCCTTTGGTTCACAGGCCAGTACTCAGTCCACTGAGCCACGCCAACCAGGTCACTCTTTAGGATTTAAATGTGTTTTGCTAAATGCGTTGGCAGATGTAACCTAGAGAGAAGTCTCCTCTTCTGCACATGGGACGTATAGGCATTGTACCAAATCCCTGGTGACGTATTTCTTCCTGGTCCTTTGCCATAACTGCTGTCCCCTCTGATCCTCCTGTTCTAGTAAGTACTTATTGTGTTCCTGTTCTTATAAGTGTGCTAATTATAACAATAGCCAGCAACTGTCGACCACTCATTATGTGCCTCGCATGATTCTAAGAACTTTCAGAGCAATAGCTCGCTAATTACAACAACACGATCCTTGGAGTAGGTATCCTATTTTATGGTAGTAGAAGCCAGATTCCAATGAATTAGGTAGGTGGTAGGTTCTGGATTTGAACCTGGGTGGCCCGGCTCCACTCCGATCCTCAATACTGTGCTGTCACGGAACTGATTTGCCAACTAATTTTTAGAAAACAACTTCTTGGTAAGTTGGGAACTACTTGTAATTTATGAACTCTTCGGGTTGCTAAACAAAGAAGCAAAGAAGAACAGATTAATGTACCAATTTGACATTTGCTTAACTTCATGCATGTGTTTGGCAGAGTCAATTTTTCCGAAAGATTTCTTCACCTTTTAGAAATACAGAATCTGTCACTTTGGGGTTGGGGCCGTGAAAGGAGTCATGCGCTTCATTGAGGATAAAGACTCATTTTAAAGGGCACATTGCTCTGGAGTTTTCCTTTTCTTTCTTTCTTTTTCTTGTTTAATGACATAGCTGCAGGCCTTAGAGTACTTAGGCACACAGACCCACCCAATACGCTACAAATAATTCAACTACAAAACCACATCATGGTTCTGGTGTTAATTACCACTCCTTTCTACTAGGCTGTTATGCAGCAACTGTCTAATAACCTGTAGTGCCATCTGGTTTGCGCAGGATCTCCATCCTGCCTGTATTTCTGGTCCTGCTCTTTGTTATTCTTTGGTTCTTCATCATCCTCTGACCTTCCCCTTTGTCCGCTACTGGCCCATGTTCCCTGAGGAGGTTGCTTTTCTGCAGTAGAGCTGATGGGGTTGTGCAGAAAATTGTCTTTCTGTCTGCAGTTGCTCACAAGTTAGACCCCTCTCTCCTTCTTACTGGCCGAATAATTCTGCTAAACTATTTTCCAGTTCTTCTATAATTCCCACGAGCCAGTCTTTCTGATATGCTTATTTATATAATAAATATGAGTAGAATAACACACAAACACTTCTTGATTATTGGAAGCAGAGCACAGCTGCACCTGGATGAGAGTCTGAGGACATCACACACAGTGTCCTGAAATTTTAATTCTGGTTTTGTGTTTTGCTCTTAATGGTGTGAAATCATCAAGGCTTCCTAAAACAAGAGAACGTAACACTAATTCAATATGAGTTCATCTTCTCTACTTAAACACTATTTTCCTTCTTTTACCAATCAAAGGTCTCAGATGGGTAGTCCATTTTTGTGCACACTCTCTACAATCCTCGAAGACCTTTGTGGCTGGGCACTATCCAAGTTATGGAACTAACATCACTCTCCTGGAAGTCAACAACGGCTTCCTGAGCACCAAATGTGCAGCTCAGAACTCACTTTCTTGGACATCTCTGTGACATTTGCCACCGCCCATCAGCCACTACGGAGGATGCGTCCTCTCCTAGGTGCTGCTACTGCAATTACTATGGTCTAGAAGCACATCACCTCTTCGTCGCTGACAAATAACTAAGATCCTCAACTGTTTTCCCACACGCACGGCTGAAAATTCATTGCTGTCTCACGTACACTCCATGTTTTTTTTTTTTTTTTAACCTTGACTCCTTTGGGCCCATTTTCTATCCTCTGGGATCAGGATCCTGGGTGTGCCACCCAGTGGGTTGACTAGTCCTAACTTTGGGTCACCTGCAAGTGTGGCATCGATTTTCTTATTAAATTCATTGAGGAAAAAAGTTGTCCTGACTTTGAAGGGCTGGGCTGACACCGGATAGCACGTGCTCCGGGCTGCTCCCTGGCGCTGGCTTTGACCCACTGCCCGGGACCATTCAGGCATAAACTGCCATGTCTTCACTTTTTGGTCCAGAAGGGTCTCTTTACATTTTTGTCAAATGCCTTCTAAAAGTACACACACATAGGAAATGAACTAACCTAATAAACCTACAAAAACAGGTGAGCGAGTTAGTTTTGGTAGAGTGTGTTCCGTACAAACTGATCATGATTCCCCCTCAACACTGTCCCCTTTTCAAATGCTTATCGCCTGCACCTTTAATATTTTGTACAGAGTGTAGCTAAGGATGATGGGCATATTTCTAGCTCATCATCGGCAATATCTACCTCTTGCCCTTTTTGGAAGGTCAGGAATGTGTTTGCCCACGATCTCTTCTCACGTTTCTCCTGCTCGTCTGGCTTCCTCTGAGGGGACTGACAACAGACTCAGCAGTCTCAGGGCACTTTTGGAGTTAAACTTGGGAATTACACGTACAAGGCACATTTCAGAGGCCTTACAAGGTTATTTATGAAGTCCTCTCTTCTTCCTTTTCCAGAAAAATTTCACTCCCCTTTACAAAGACGAAAGGACAGGAGGGTTTGAGGAAGTCGGCTCTCTCTGCTTCTTTTCACCATGGCCACTTTTGCTGGTGTCCCAAGACTTGTACCACTTATGATCTCAGTTTTCTCTAAATGCCGTTTAAAGAGCCCAGTTGATTGTTCTATTTTTCCACAGTCTTGAGCTCATGTTGTACTTTTGCTTTCTTTGGCGCCTTTCTTCTACTTCTGTGCCACTTTTTAATATTTTTCTTGGTAATGAATCCTTTTGTCATCTTTTTTTCACTTTCTTTCAAAGTTTGAGATTCTAGCTGTGCTGTGCATTGCCTTTCTTGCATAAAATGTACCCACAAACGTCAGCTAAGATTTTCCAGGTTCTTTTTAAAAAAAAAAATTAGAGCAAGGCCCTGGCTGGTGTAGCTCAGTGGATTGAGTGCGGGCCTGTGAAGCAAAGGATCATAGTTCGATTCCCAGTCAGGGCACATGCCTGGGTTGCTGGCCAGTTCCCAGCAGGGGACGCACGAGAGGCAACCATACATTGATATTTCTCTCCCTCTCTCTTTCCCTTCCCCTCGAAAGATAAATAAATAAAATCTTTAAAAAAATCAGAGCAAAAATCTAAAAATAACTTTAATCCAAACTAAATGTAAAAAACTTCCAATTTTTATAATTTTCTCCAATCTTCTGTATTTAATTTGAGGCTAATTTTTGAACTTATGTCCAATCAATCGATATTGCATTTACTTAAGCTGTGTAATTAATATTATGTAACTGCGACTTAAACTGGTGTGTTTCTATAATATTTGGGAACAAAATCCAATTGCCTCTTGGGAAGCGTTCCACTCAGCGGGTAGGGACAGAAGCTCATGGCTGTCTTGGAGTAGCCTTTGCCCTGAGTATTCAGTGGGCAGTGGGCATGAGTCGGATGTTTAGCGGCTGGGGTGGAGGGCTCCAGTTAATGGGATGAGTCAGTTAGATGGAGGTCGACAAGGAAGGTGGTTGCTGGGGGGAAAGGTGCTCTCTTTTCCATCTGATGAAAGTGCAAAATGTAGCCGATTCTGTCTGGCCCTTCCGAGTAGATGCATTAGTTCTACTCCACACCTGCAACACTTTATTTTCCCTAAAGTCTACGTCTACTGGAGTGTGAGCCTTTTGAGGGCAGAGATGGTCCTTGATAAGTGAGTAAGGAGACTGTTTGAAACTTTTTTCCAGGGTGCTAAAGGAAAGGGAGGCGGAAGGAAGCAGAGTGTGGGCCGACACGGAGAACGGGCTGAAGACAACTGCCCTGGGATATCGCCACGGTGAAACACCCGCTTCGGCTGCTGTCTGTGACCCCGCAGGCGTGGGTCGGAGAGAGGCCAGTGGGAGCGGGAATTAGAGAACAAGCGAATTCTCAATTTCTAAAAGCTCAACACGATACCAGAACTCAAAATACACAATATGTATAACCTTATCCACAGTGTTCGCAGTTAATAAATTTGTTTTATTTTTTAATGTATTTTTGACCGTTTTGCACTTTATTTTATACATTACAGTCAAAGGAGGAGGCATAATGGGGTTACATGAAATTCATTGCTGATGCATTAGGAGGAGGGAGAAATCAAAGCAGGGAGATCTCTGGGACTGGATAAAAAGTGAAACAAAGACACACACTTCTTTTGCAAAGGTGGGTATAGGCGAGTGAACAGTTGATAATTAACATGATAGTAACAACAAGGGGGCTTGTGGTCCCCGCTTTGTCTTCTGAGTTAAAATTGTTCATGTCGCCATAAAGTTTGGAAACATAAACAAATATCCATAATAATAATTTTACTGATATCCTACAAGATGTTCAATGTGCTATTCCTCGGTAGGAAGGCATATTTCAATAATAAGCTATGCAAAACTGCACAATTAAATCTCTGTCTTAGAACGACCGTAAGGGGGGCACGCTTAGTAAAGATGAAATTGTGATTGCTGGTGGGAATTACTCTGTTTCTTCACTAGATGGCGCTTGTGAGCCTATTAGAAAAGGATTGAATTTATGCTTTATTTACTTATGGGGAAATAAGGGAAATTTGTGAATTAAATAGAATGAGGCAATGAAATATCAGAAAAATTTAAGACTGCTCTTTATAGTTGCTGGACTATTTGGAGAAAACTTCATCTTCCTTTCCCGTAAAAATGTTAAGTACTTGGAAGAAAAAAATAATACTCATTAAGACCATTATAGTCGCCAAATTCCAAATGTTTTGTAGACTAACTGTTCAGCCTAGTGAATTCAAAAATCTCTTTCCTCTCCTTAAAAATCCAACCTTAATATTTGGTTGAAGTGAAGCCATTGTCCATGATGAGAGCATCATTTCATTTCCTAATGTTATTTTGTGAAATGGGTGGTTATATAGATTTTACATGGTGTCTGATAGGCAACATTCCTTTACTTTTTTTTAATTCGGAGGCATTTGAGTAAATGGCTGTGGACATTCTAAGGGAAGGCTCTGGGTTCATACATCTCCAGTTAAACCCCAGACCTGCCACTTACCGGCTCTGTTATCTTGATACATGGTCCCCCTACCTTCGTTCCCTTATCTTGCCAAAGGTGGGCGCTGTAGTTTCTGTCTCATACGATCAGTGTGACAATATAGTAAGAGAATTAAAACAGTGCCTGGCACACAGTAAACCCTCAAAAGAAAAGTCGACTTTCCTGCCATTTCTGCATTCATCGCCCACAGAACAATCACAGGAAATACCAATTTAATTAAATTCATGCTTCGCTCCTTTGTTTCATTCCACAAAACTGACCTCTATTTTACCAAGCGTTTCTTTGGGCAGCAAACTGTTCCTTAGAGTTCAGCGGAGGCGGCGTGGTCCAGTGCGTGGTGTTGGGGACAGTAGCTTCGCTGCTTCTGAGTTTCGTTTTCTCACGACAGACCCTGAGTGGAACGTTGCACTGACCGATACCGACTCGTCCCCAGGGGAACCTCAGCTGCCGACACAAACCGGCAGGTGCCTCGTGATTGCCCAGTATCACAGCAGAGAAAGAAAAGTGTACGCGGAAGAAATTATTCCAAATAAACTTGTTTTCTTCTCCAAATGGTGGCGATATGGGCGTGACAAAGAAGACAGGCTGGACGACTATGTCCACCTGTAGGGAGAATCGTACGTTCACGAGTTGCAGTCCTGGTTTGCCATGTCTTTAGTGCATGTGGGCCTCGGGCCCCAGTGCACAGTTCTCAGCATGGGATGCGACAAGCGGGAGCTGTGTCCTTTGCTCTTCAGTGCAGGGGGTGATGTGAAAATGAGCTGAGCGATTTCTCGGATGGACACCAATAGCCAGAAGGTAGCAGGTATTTAGCAAAGGGTTACTCCGTGTTGCTGAGGGTGCTGGTAGGAATTCTGCCTGAAACGTCACATTTAATCTTCGGTCCAGCTCCACCAAATGGCTGTTAGGGTCATGCCCCTCGTAGCACTGAGGAGTGTTACATAACACGTTACACAGGCGGCGAACAGTGCAGCTGGTATTCGGACGCAGCACTGACTCCAGAGCTCAGCCTTTCTCCTTTACCCCGAGATGCCAGTTCAGGCAGGGGCATTGTTTGAGTTGATTCTGGAATTACAGGCAGCACCCGCGATGACACGTTTCCTAATTGGTCTTTCCTGCTGAGACAGTCACTTGTCAGCATAGGGCATTATCCTTCATTTGTTTCTCTCACGACTGCGTAGTTCCAGACTCCAACCATCCCTCCTAATTTGAAGATGACACCACCGCGTGCGAGGCTGTGGCTGGGGAAAACCAACATCTGACCAGCCGTCTTTCCACAGCGTGTATACATGCAGATTGCTTTCTGGTTTGTGGCTCGAGCCTCTGTTGGCAGAGCCTTGCTTCTGTGTTCCGTTCTGCCGCAGTGCGGTTAGCCGAAGCCAGCCCTGCACTCACAGGGCACCCTCTCCTCTGGTCCCCGGCCGTTCTCAGCCCCAGGGTGGAAGGGTCATCAGAAGTTTTTTGGCCTCTCGGGTTCTACATGCAAGACTTGTTCAGACAGTGTGCTGTGATCCTTTTTAAATACACGTCTGGTCCACTCGACCTGAGTTGTGATGGATGATTCACTGTTTCAAGAACAGTGGATCGAATGAACTTTCAGCCATAGTCGTTGGCTCTTGCTGCTTGTTGCTCTCAGGCCTGCGATGCTTGTGTTTGGGACAGGAGGTGGTGGCAGCTGTGTGTTAGAGTCACGAGGAGGCTTGGTGCGTCTCCTTGTTGTACAAGACTACCTTGTGGTCAGGGCCTGACTGTTCTTTCAGGCCCACTAGTCTGTGTTTCTTATCCAGGCACCTGTGACCGGTTGTCCCTGTAGAAAGATAGCTGGGCCTGGGATTGGGGGTGTCATCAAGACAGCGGGTTGTGATGGCCTGATGTTCACTGTCACAGAAAGCGGCCGCAGTGGACATGCCTCCTTGGCCCAGCAGCACCCCCCTTCCGCCTCTCCTCCCTTTCTGGAGAACGTTTTTCAACTGCGTGCTCTCAGCTAGGCATTAGACTGAGCCAGGGTTTCTCTACCTCAGCGCCTTTAACATTCGGGTCCAAATAGCCTTCGAGGTGGGGGCTGTCCTGCGTGTTGTAGGAGAGGAAGCAGTCTCCCAGACCTTCAACTGCTGAATACCATCGCAGCCTCTTCCCCCACCGCTTGGGTCCTGACAGTCGACATCTCCAGACATTCCTAAATGTCCCTGGGGGGCAAATGAGCCACCCTGGAGAGCCACTGGGCAGGGATACTGTCTAATGCGACCCTCAAAAATAACTCTGCGAAATAGGTAGAATCATTTATCGTATTATTTCCCATTTTATGGGCAGGGAAGTGAAAGCTTATAATGTTAAGTAATTTGTCCAGCGTCATACAAAGAATATTCTTTGAAGCTGAGGTAGTAGCACAAAGCTGCCTCCAGATTCTGATGTCTTCTACCTCTATGCCATGCTGATTGCTGCTGTATGAATTTTGGATTCTGTTACTTTTGCAGGGGCTGTGTCCTCTCATAATCCACTGTTTAAATTGATATCATCTCTTCTCTGACTGTACGTAAGTAGTTTCAATCCCTGAATATATTTTACTTTTTCATACTTCTATGCCCTTACACCGCTGCTCCTTCCACCTGGATGCACTTGGCTTACCTTCTTCTCTGTTTAGAGAGGGCAGACCACTCTTTGTAGCCCGAGCCCTCCTGCCCTCTCTCCTCTGGCACTGGACGCGTCGCTGCTCACAGATGAGCCTGCTCCTGCTCTGGCAGGGCCATAGTGTCATGCACTTACAAGGAGAACACAGGTGACAGTACATGTCCTGCTAAAAATATGAAAAGGAAAGGAATAAGGTTGTATTCTGAGAGTTAAAAATGCGTAATAAATACATCCCACATCAGGTTAGAGATTTACAAAGCTACTTTGAAGAAATGAAAGTTTCCTGATATACAAGCTTTGACTATTTCTTGATAAAAGTATTACTGTATTCAAAGAAAAAAAGCGTTGCTCTGGCTGGTGTAGCTCAGTGGATTGAGCATGGGCCTGTGAACCAGAGGATCATGGTTCAATTCCCAGTCAGGGCACATACCTGGGTTGCAGGCCAGTTCCCAGCAGGGGACACACGAGAGGCAACCATACATTGATATTTCTCTCCCTCTCTCCTTCCCTTCCCCTCTAAAGATAAATAAATAAAATCTTTTTTAAAAAAGAAAAAATGTTAATTAGAAAAGGGCTTGGAAGTATAGAAATAAAGTCAGAAACAACGGTTGATGAGATTCATTCCCACACTGTCCAGGCATAAATTGGGTCTTGTCTGGTCCATGGAAGCTTCCAGTGAGTCTGTTGGTTATATCCACTGTGAAGGTGAGGAGATCAGGGTAGAAGAGCCGATACTGTTAAGGGTTCAACCATCCACTAAACCATCGTTTCCCAAAGGATGGAGCACACACCACAGGGCTGAAACAAGAAGATTCAGGTGGTACATGCACATCATTAAATAACACAGACGCAAATGGTGAGAAGGCAAACTACCTACAATTTTCCACAAGACCTTCGGACACATCAAGCAGAAAGTTTCATTTTGGAGCCAGGATGTCTTTAATGCCTCACGCTCACTAGACTCCCTGTTAAGCATAGACTTGAGATCACCTGGGAGCAACTATAGATGCAGAACACGAGAGGTCTTATCACTCCAACATTTAAAGTTTTGGAACGTAAGAAAAAATCAGCAAAGGAGACTAAGTACGGGCAGCTCCTGAAGAGCAGTAGAAAAAGAACCATGAGGAAGTGATGTTTCATCAGCAAGGCAAGGAGTTGATTCAAGAAGAAGAAGTTAATGCTGCTGATGTAGGAGGGAGTGAGATTAATGCCACACAGAAGGCAGGGGCAGCAGCAGACGCCATGACCTTGCTCACGTGAGAGCAGGCGGAACCAGGCGCACTTGGACGAACTGGTCCCTGATGAACACACAGTCAGTCCACCCTTTCTAATGGGCTGGAAGGTGGCGTGTATCGGGTAGTAGATGGGATGGGGAGTTGTGGAAGTTATGCTTCTGACAGCTTCTGTCTGCTCAGTGAAAGTAGAACTAAAGCCTGGAGCCAATAGGGAGGAGGCAGAGGAGATGTTTGCCACTGGCCCAGAGACATGTGACGTAGATTTCTAGGTCGGCAGGACAGGGAAGGAGTGAGGGAAAGGAGGATTGCCAGGCAACACCAAGAGCCTTGTTTTTAAAATATTTTTAAAATATATTTTATTGATTTTACTATTACAGTTGTCCCAGTTTCCCCCCTTTTTTCCCTTTGCCTGGTATCCCTATTTCCTCCAGCAATGCCCCCTTAGTTCATGTCCATGGGTCATGCATTTACATTCTTTGGCTTCTCCATTCTATACTGTTCTTAACATCCCCCTGGTCTATTTCGTACCTAGCAATTTATGCTTCTTGATCTCTGTACCTTTTCCCTCATTCTTCACCCCCCCAATGAAGCTGATAGCCCTTCAAATGACCTCCATATCTATGATTTTGTTCCTGTTCTGCTTGTTTGCTTACTTTGTTTTTTAGATTTGGTTTTTGAAAGTTGTGCATTTTTTTTTGCCATTTTAATGTTCATAGTTTTGACCTTGTTTTTCTTATATAGTTCCCTTTAACATTTCATGTAATAATGGCTTGGTGATGATGAACTCCTTTAGTTTTACCTTGTCTGGGAAGCACTTTATCTGCCCTTCTATTCTAAATGATAGTTTTGCTGGTTAGAGTATTGTAGGTCCTTGCTCGTCATGACTTTGGATACTCCTTGACAGTCCCTTCTAGCTGGCAAAGTATCTTTTGAGAGATCAGCTGACAGTCTTATGGGAATTCCTTTGTAGGTAACTCTCTGCTTTTCTCTTGCTGCTTTTAAGATTCTCTCTTTATCCTTAACCTTTGGCATTTTAATTATGATGTGGCTTGCTGTGTTCTTCTTTGGGTCCAACTTGTTTGGGACTCTCTCTGCTTTCTGGACTTGTATGTCTATTTCCTTCGTCAAATTAGGGAATTTTTCTGTCATTATTTTTTCAAGTAAGTTTTCAATTTCTTGGTCTTTCTCTTCTCTTTGTAGTACCCCCATGATCTAGATACATTTAGAGATGTCCCAGAGACTCCTTATACTATCCTTGTTTCATTTTGTTTTTTTAGCGAGAGGGGGAGGGAGAAAGAAAGGGAGAAAAACATCAATGTGTGGTTGCCTACTGGGGACCTGGCCCACAGCCCAGGCATGTTCCCTGACTGGGAATTGAACCTATGACCCTTTGGTTCTTAGGCTGGCACTCAATCCACTGAATCACACAAGCCAGGGCTATCCTTGTTGTTTTTTTTTTAATTCTTTTTTCTTCTTGCTTTTCTGATTGAATGCTTTTTCTTCTTTATGTTCTCAGTCATTGATTTGAATCTTGGCTCCATCCCCTCCACTGTTGGTTCCTGTAGACTTTTCTTTTTTTACTTTATGCAACCTTCGTTTCTGCCTGGGTCATTTTATGCTGTTGCAGTACCCAGTGATTTCTCTGAGCATCCTGATCACCAGCATTTTGAACTCTGCCTCTTATAGGTTGCTTATAATAAGATTATAAACAAATTTTATTTCCATTTCACTTAGTTCTTTTCCTTGAGTTTTGTTCTATTCTTTCATTTGGGCTATGTTTCTTTGTCTCTTCAATTTGTCAGCCTTTCCTGTGTATTAGATAGAGCCGTTGGGACTCCCTGTCATAGTAGCGTGGCCTGTTGTAGAAAAGGCACTCGTGTGGATAAACATGGCTTCTTTAAATTCTTGGTTGTTGGACTTGCATACAGTTTGATTTTCTGATGAATCTGGGTGATGTTTATTTTGAAGTTTAGTTGTAATTTTTGCTGTAGTTGTGTGCAGAGGCAAAGCATGTTTACTTATGCCTCCATCTTGGCTGGAATTCTCTTAATCCTCCTATGGCCAGCTCAGTGGTCCAGACAGTGGCCCACTTGGGGGCATGTATGCCCCCAAGAGCCCTTTGTAGGTAAGTCAAATAAGTGTAGTGAGACCCATTGTGTGGTGGCCTACTTTTCTCCAGTCACACTGAGTTTTTTGGGCTATGTGCACAATACACAGAGGATTCGATTTTGTTAGCATTAGGAATCTGTGAGAGGGGCAAGGGAGTTGACTTAGAAGTACGTAAAACATGGTAGGTTGTAAAATATTGCTCATATAAAGTTCTTAGGGGTTTTGTATTAAATTAATAGATTATAATGTTTTTTTTTTACCTTAATATGTTAGTCTGTTGGTAAATGAGTAATACTAAAATTGTCAGATTAGGTTGACACACCAAACAAAACAAATCTAACAAGTTTACTGATGATTTTATATTTTTGTATGACATTGATTGATCAATTTGTTCTTCAAAGACTGATTGTCATGCATGTGCCAGGGCCTCAGTTCCAGCCCTGGTGTGCAGGTAGATGAGACGGGATCTTTACTGGTTCAGAGTTGTATTTTTTTTAAAGATTTTATTTATTTACCTTCAGAGGGGATGAGAAGGAGAGCGGGAGAGAAATATCAGTGTATGGTTGCCTCTCATGTGTCTCCTGCCGGGAACTGGCCTGCAACCGAGGCATGTGCCCTGACTGGGAATCGAACCGAGATACTTGGGTTCACAGGCCTGTGCTCAATCCACTGAGCTACACCAGCCAGGGCTTAGAGTTGCATTTTTATTATTTGATAAGTAATAACGCTTATATAGTAATCACAAGACAGAATCTTAAATACTAATATGTGATAGGAATAACGAGAAGGATCCTGGAATCTGACTTACTGAGCTCTTATTCGAATTCCTCCATATGCTGGCTGTGAGAAATCCAGAAAGTAATGGAACTTTTCTGAGCCTTGGTTTCCATGTTATATAGGGGAGACAATAATAGTACCTTAATTATAGGGTTGTTATTAGGTTTAAGCTGTTTGATGCACATTAGACACAACAGAGTTATTAGCTCACGATGAATACAAGGACTAGCTGTATTATTATTAATACCAATTTATACAGTATTTTGCAAATGCCAAAGAAGGAGCAACTAACTGAAGGCATGTTTATACTATTAGTTTGTTCCATAAATGGTAAGTTTGCAAAGTGGTAAGTAAAAGCCTACCCAAATCGTCACACACTAGAAATAACCTTACTAATAAACTAGAGAAGCTACACTATAAAAAATGGACAGGGTAGTTTCTGTCTGACACAAAGAAAAGGGCAGGTGCATTTCAGAGATGAGGGGACGAGTGAGCACTCACGGTGGGCACGGCCACAGGGTTTGTGCACGAGGCTGGGTAGGGATTGATGGGATGTGGCAAATGGACCAGTGGAAATTTCATGAGTGACAGTAGGAAAGAGACCTGAGACTTCCACTGACCAAGTGCTCTCTCTGCCCCAGGGACTCTGGGTAATGTAGTTTGGCCTTCATATGTAGAGTTAGAGATCTCTTCCTATCACGTCAGAGGAGACATGTGTTCAGCATTGATACATGATCCATAAAGTATTCATGTGTTTTGATGCATTCGAAATAGTCTTTAAAATGGTTTATTGAATTCCTTTATTTCTAATTCTGTAGCAAAGCAGTTTCAGAGCCTCCCATCTCAAATGGCTTGATCGTTTTGTCAATCTAACTCACTTAACTATAATCCGTATTATTTATTTAGTCCTCATTGTGTGGCTAAGTGCTGTATGTCAAACCCTTTTTAACCCTACACCAGCTTTGTTAAATAGGTGTTTTCATATCCACCTGACAAAGAAGAAGGTAAAACTTGGAGAATTTAAACAGCCTGTCCTGCAGCTGCACGCCTGGGACCTGGGTAAGGATGGAAGTAGGATTTGGAGGCAGCTTGCCTGCCTCCAAAATCTGGGTGCTTTCCATGACTGCTTTCTCAGAGGTTTCATTTGCATCACTGAAAAGGGTATGCAGTGTCCTTGCAGATGCTCTTTAGGGAACCATTTTCTTCTTCCTATAGCACCAAATATTTCATGAAAGGGACTTAGCATGTGGCCTGGGGGTTATTTGACAGCGTTGTTTGCCCACTGAGCCTGCTGGCCTGGCTCCATCAGAGGACTGTCACGGTGTCACAGAACCCTGTCTGTGACAGTCATTTCTGAGTTCCACCGTGATGTGGTCCACAGAGAAAGCAGTGGTATCGGAAGGGGCTGTGAATCCAGTTGATGAATCTTGGGAATGTTTCATTTCCCATTTGGCTTTGCTATTTGGTAAGCTCATTTACGTTGGCGTCTGTGCCTTACGGCACCGCCATGGGACTCTGTGGAAGTCCTCGATTTCTGGCATGAAAATTATCAGGCTCACCGTGTATTCGACTTGCCCAGCAAGTGGTATTTAGACATCAGAGAGCTGGCTGTGCTCATTCGTACTGAGTCGTAATTGTTCCCAGGCCCTTTTAGTGGTCAGAGATACCTAATAAATATTTGTTTTTCAGCTAAAAAAACTGAATCATGAATATATACTGATACTTTATATTCAACTGTAAGATTATAAGGTTTTAATTTAATCACTGTAATTTTACAGGCACACCTCTTACTCTGAATCTTGATTACTAATGATGTTAACATAGTATTTATTTACCCCATATAATATTGGAGTTGCATATTACATATATTATTGGAGTTATGCATAATATTGGAGTTCTATATAGTAATGGAATTATATATATTAGTTTTGAAATAACTGTGATATTATCACTACCAACAGTAAGACATTTAAGAGTAATTGGAGATTTTTTGTAGTACTTTGCTTCCTTAGAATACATTCCACTATTAATGTGTAATACAAATAATGTATTTTAAAATATTTGAAATAATTCTTCTCTTTGTGGTTATGCTATGAACTTTATATTCAGTTTGGCTTATTTATTTTTAAATTTGGGGGATTGCTTCTAAAACAAATTTTGTTTCTTGATTATGTGAAACCTTAACATGTCCAAAATTAAAACCCTAAAATGAGGTATATTAAGGTAAGTATGGTTTCCATCCCTGTATCCTTCTCCTGCCCCCCATCATAGGTAACTGTTTTTTTAGTGTTTAGTTTATTATTCTGTTCTTTTCAAAAATGTAAGTATATACAAATATACATTTGTATTTCCTCCTTTTCTGGATAAAAGGTAGCGTACTTTAAATGCTTTTCTGTACCTTGTTTTTTTCATTTAATACACTTTGGAGTTTCCCCATAGTCTTGTAAAATGATTTTTTTCAATCAACTTTGAGGTTTTATTCAATATTAGGAGTGCTAAATGCTGTGCTGTAGCTTTGATTTACTTTTTTCTTACTCTGGGAGGACTGAACAGAAAGCCCTGTGTTTAAGGGTCAACCGCATTTCACTTTCTGAAACCATTGGTTCTGCCCCCAGGGGACATTTGGCGGTCTCTGGGCACATTTTTGGTTTTGCCACCGGAGGGCAGTCCTGCTGGCCTCTCAGGTCGATTGGAGATGCTACTAAGCCTCCTATGATTGATGAGGCAGCACTCCCACAGCTGAGGATTAGCTCCCAGAGTACGTCCACGGTGCTGAGGTCGAAAAACCCGTTGGTAAACATATCCGTGGGTCATTTCTCACACAGAGTTTTGTTTCTTGTTTTTTTCCACATTGTCAGAAACTCTTTGTAGGTTTTGTCATCACCGTTCCCGAAAATCGGTACTCCTTACTCAAGACCTCAAACTGGAGGGCATGCTCCGCAGACTGGCCGTGCCCCCTGCCCCCTACCATTTGTGGACATCTGGACTGAGATGAAGCCTCCAGCAGTTTGGGCCCCCGAGGCAATGGGATTATTGCGCTCCCAGCTGGCCAGCAACAGACCTGCAGGGTCAGAAACAGTGTTGCTTAACGCCATTGAGATGTTTCCGATTGTTTGTCACTACAGCAAAGTCGAACCTGTTCTGATGGATATCATCAGTTTTTCAAGTTAGGGAAATTACAGTAGTTCCCCCTTATCCGTGGTTTCCTTTCTGAGGTTTCAGTTACCTGTGGTCAACCATGGTCTGAAACTATTGGCTGGAAAACTCCAAAAATAAACAGCTCATGACGTTTTGAGTTGCATGACAGTTCTGAGTGGTGTGATGAAATCTCGCGAGACTTGCTCCGTCTGTGACCCATCCCTTTCTCAGCATCTCCATTCCGCCTTCCACCCCCAGCCAGCTTCTCCAGCCTCTCGGGGCTTGTGTTCAAGTTGCCCTTATTTTTCTTAACGATGGCCCCCAAATGCAAGAGTACTGATGCTGGAAATTCTGATATGCCAGAGGGAAGCTACAAAGTGCTTTCTTTAAGTGAAAAGGTGAATGTTCTTGACTTAATAAGGAAAGAAAATTAAACTATATGCTGAGGTTGCTAAAAGCTATGGTAAAAACAAATCCGTCTTTGAAATTGTGAAGAAGGAAAAAGAATACGCAACTAGTTTGCTGAGAGAGAGCACATTTGCATGTATTATTATAGCACATCGTTAACAATTGTTTTATTATTAGATATTCTTACTCTATTACTGTGCCTAATTTATAAATTAAACTTTATCATAGGAAAATATACTAAATATAGAGTTTGGTACCCTCTGAGGTTCAGGCATTTACTGGGGGTCTTGGAGTGTATCCCTTGTGGCTAAGGGGGACAATTGTATTATTCTTAGTAGTAGTATTAAATTTGTAAAAAAGTACTAAACTTCTCAGTCTTTCTCCTTATTGCTTCTGGGTTTTGCATCATGGTTAGGAAAGTTATCCTCACTTCCATATTATTCAGAAATTCCGTCATGGTCTCATCTAGTATTTTATGTGGTAGTTGGGTTTTTTGTTTTTTGGTTTTTTTTTTACATTTAGATTTTCTATTTACTTGGTGTGAGAGCTGGGTATGTTTTTACCCCCACACAGCTCTTTAATTGCCTCCAAACCACTTTTATTATCTTCAAACCACTCTTTTTCCCAAACTACTTGTGATGCTGTGTTTACTACACATTAAATTTCTATATGTACGTTATTCTATTTCTGGATTTTCTGTTTTACTGGTCTGTTTATACATGAGCCAATATCATATAATTTTAATTATAGGGGGTTTAAAATATATTTAGTGTCTATAAAACCACATATTCTCATTGCTCTTATTTTAAGATTATTGCTCACTGTTGTTGCTTGTGTGTCCTTTCCATACTTTCTAACATACTTGTCTAGTTTTCAAAAATTCCGAGAGCTGTGTTTGTTTGGATTTCATAATTTATAAATAAAGGTATGGAGAAATGACATCCATATGATGTGGGGTTCTCTTCGAGAACATGGTATGTCTTTCCACTTGTTCTGCTTTGTTAGATTTAGAGAATTTTATAATTCTCGAGTAGGTTTTGAACATTTCTTCTAAACCACTTTAAAAGTATGTTTTGGGTTATTGCTGTTTTGACAAGGCAGAAAATATTTCTTATTGATTATTTTTAAATTAGTGGAAATTCTGAGTCCTTACTGTATTGCAAGATGGCAACAACACCCTATGCTATCCACAGTTAATTTACAAATGTTTCTTTTTGGAATAATTTGTTTTTCCGAATGAGAGAGATCTTGTTTGATATCTCAGGCTTTGGGATGAGAGGAACTATAAAATGAAATCTCGTGGGATTATAATCTTCAACTCATCTTTTTTAAGTTTTCATGTTTTGTAAGTAGTTTCTGCTTAATATGTCCCTCTCTCAAAGCACATCATTGCTTTCAATTCCTGCCTGTTATCACATGGCATAAAACACATTTCCCATAGTACGGAACATTTTGAAAAGCTGCTGTAAAATAATATGAGCTACAATAGGAAAACTGAGCTCATGCATTGTTAAGTGCAAATGATTCAAATGTATACACACCAGGAACCTAGCCAAGTGTCGTCTGTATAAACAGGGGGTAAACACAATCCTGTAGGAATTAACCACAGGTTACAAGGCTTACAGTTGGGTGTGTTCGTGAAACAGAGCCTCTTTCTGGAACAGGTTTTTAATTGATCAGTGCCAGTGAAGTTAGCACTGGCAGAGAGCTGCGATCCAATGTAAATCCAGGACATTAAGTATCAACATTTTACCCATTTTTTTTTTCACATAAAGAGTTTCCTCTTCAAGCCGAGTTTTGCTAAGATAGTAGGTACGCTTTAAGACATTTTTAGGTGGTCACTTCTTACAAATAACTTTTTGGATTTGAAAGAAAAGGTTGTAGACGAGACTTAGTTCTCTTCTCACTGTCAGAGGCCTGGGCTGCGGAGGGGGGGCTGGGGGGGGCAATGCAGTGCTGGTTGGGGAAGCAGGGCCCTGGAGTCACACACCAGGGTCGGAGCCTGGGGCGGCTAGTCTATGGCTCTGTGACTTGGACAAGTCAGTGACCGGTTTAATCATACCTGTGACCTAATAGGGTTGACAGGAAGATTGAACGAGCTATCGCTTTAAATTGGAGCAATGTCTGAACAATAGTAAGCTATATAACTCTGTGATAAATGAAAAAGAAAATGTATGCACTCCACTCTACTCTCTTTGTTAGCATCTTAGTTCAAAGGACGTTAAATCAAAATCATCACCAAAGACGCCCTCGGATGAGGCAGGGGTGGGGTTACCCAGGCTGGGAACAGCCCGCTCCACTGCCCTTGCGGAGATAGCGGCGGGGGGTCCACAGGTGGGCTCTTCCCGTAGGAATCCCATGCTCTCCCGCCGCCTGGTGAACCCACTTCCTTCCCTCCGCTGGAAGGTTTCTCTGGGTCTGCCCAGGAGAAGAAGTGGAAGCCCACAGAGCTTGCGGTGGAGGGGAACGTCTCCACGTGCTGCCTGGGCCCGAGGGTCCTGGAAGCAGAGACAGCAGTGAGGACACGCGGCAGAGAGGCCGTGCCACTGCCGGCGGAGTCAGCCCTGTCCATGCACGTTCAGCTTCCCATTCACAACACGCTTGGTCCTTACTAGTTAACTCGCTCTTTTTATTGAAGTGTAAGTGCACGTCCATATTTGTAAATAGCGATAATGGGAGTGCCTGTCTTTTGAATTATATTGAACTCAAAGGAAAATGGGAAACAATATAACTCAGCATCCATTTTCCATTAGTCCTTTTTGTATTACTTCCAAAAGGGGAACAGACCACCCTTCACGTGTAAAGACGTTTTCTCCATTGTTGCCCTTGGTCTCCGCTGGCCACTGCAGTTCATGCTCAGGGAGACCCCAGAGGGAGACATTAAATGGCAACTCAGGCAACTGTGGGCAATAGTTCAAGTGGCGCATGGAATCTTTAGGGCCTTTCCCCAATTGTCTGCTTTCAGAGACAATTTTAACTCTAGCAAAAGAAGATTGAGTGGAAAAAGTCCTAGGACAAGATGCAGTGCATGCTTGAGTCAGCCCAAGCAAAATGCCTTCAGCTACAGCTCCCCTAACAGACTCAAAGACTACATGCGTTGTATCTATATCATAGTGCTCCCTTTTTAACCTTCGACACTCATTCCTTTGTTCATTCATTTTTCAATAAGTATTTATTTAGCACCTACTACGTACTAAGCACTATTCTCAGGCCTGGGGTTACCATGGAGGATAAGGCATGAAGCTTGCATTTCAGTGGCGGAAAATACATAATTGCACAATTAAATAATATGCTATCAGGTAGTGATCAGGGATTTGAAGACACATACAGCAAGGTAAGTGGCTGTTTTACATGTGATAATTTGAGAAGGCTTCTCTGAGGAGAGGACAGTTAAGCAGAGGCTTGTGTAAACTGGGGAAAGGCACCCAGGACTTCTGGGGAAGAGTGTGTAGTCATGAAGACCACCAGGGACAGAGGTCAGTAGTTGGGGGATTCCTCGGGCAGTTCAGGAACAACAGGAAAGGGAATCTGGTTAGTGGGGTAAGTGTGGGGAGAGTGGATGATGAGGTTGGAGAGGTGGCCAAGGAGCAGATCATATAGGACTTGGTTGGCTGTGGACTTAATTCTTTGTGTGAATATTCTCAGCAAGGAAATGAAATAAGATGATTTATCACTTTCACAATTCATTGGCTGTTGTGTAAAGTGTGGAATGTAGAAGGGCAAGAGTGGAAACAGAGAGACCAACTGGGGACCACTGCACAGTTTCTGTGGTGAGAGGGGACCAGCAGGGGGGCAAAGGAACAGAAAGTGTGTGTGAATAATCCTTCTTTCCTGTTCTGTTTGTGGGTGGCCTCACACCTTTGCTCGGCAGATTTGGCTTTTACGTATATCCCATTGTGGGATAGGACTACTAATGGGATAGGACTACTTCATAGACAGGCAACGGAATAAATCTCCGTTGACAGGGAGATGGTTGATTAAATGTGGGAAATACTGTGAACTTGTGAATAACCATGAAAGGAAATGAGCTAAATTAATACTTGGAGGGATTTCCATGACATACTCTTAACTGAGAACAAAAATATGTCTGTATGTTTGTGTGTAATCCCATTCTTAAAAATAAAAAAGTTCCCAACACCTATATTAGTGTATATACATATATATATATCAAAGCAGCACATAAACATACATACATATTATGTATGTGCTTATATAGGAATATATGAGGATGCAGAAGAGTATAAAATATACAGACAAGTTAACAGGTTGTTGACATTGGTTACTTGGTTGGGGGCAGGTAGGTTTAAACAGCGTCTGTAAACTTTGGGGGCAGAAACCCTGAAGTAAGGGCATATCCCAGTACAGAGCAGGTGGAATAAGCCTAGTGTGGAATACAGAGGAGAGCATCTAGAATTATACCAGAATTAATCTCTTGTCATAGTGACTAAGGATTATTACCAGTTCCTCAGGGAGGGGGAGTTGGAGTTGGATAGCAAAACCTGATGTACATCTTCTATGCGCAGTTTTATACAATTAGTGAATTGTACCTAATTAGTGAATTAGGTATAGTGAAGTGTATAAAGTTTTCACTTAAAAATGTTTGGACACAAACTGATGTTAGAAAATATTTAATTCATAGCTCTTTGCATCTCTAACAGATGCATCCTGTAAATGTACTTTCTGAGCATGTTCATGGGAGGAGTCAGACAAGGACTCCCAAACGGTGTGTGCGTTCAGCCGTTGTGAGCGACCAAGTATAGAGAGAGGCACAGGATGCGGAGAGCAGACACACGTCACCCATGTGGTCCGGGATCTGCTCGAGAGAGAGGAGTGGCTGCATGGGCTGAGATTTCTTAAGCCAACATCGTATATCTTATCTTCAGGGGACCTTTCTATATTTTTGCCCTTCAGCCAACACTTTTCCAGTGAAACTTGTGTTTATGCGAGGACCTTTTGTCTTCGTAGTAACATTTGGAAATGAAAGCAATTCCTGTACTCGAACCTCTGTCCCTGTGATGATGACTACCCTTCGGAGGAGTCCTGGAAAGAGGTGCAATTTCTCCACCTCCTGACCTGTGACATGAGACTGTCACCGAGAGAATTCTCCTTCCGGCCAGGCCCACGTCCTCCCCCAGCTGGAGCACTGTCAGGTTAGCTCGTGAGAGACCGAACGGAGCTTTGAATGAGCTCTGCGGGTCGCTGAGCCGTACTCCTTCATCTGCTTCGACTCTGAAAGTGATTATATGTGAGTGGTAACTTGTGGGGGATGGAGGAAAAGGAAAGGCTTTTTACCTTCTGGAAAGGCTGTTCATTCAGTTTTCAAAAAATTGCCAGAAAACCCCATTGTTTACAAATTTTTCCATTGTGTTCTGTTTGTTTGCCAAGAAAAATCTTGCACCATACCAACTTGTGTTAGTAAAACAAATGGCTCCTTTCACAACACAGCTCGGCGTATTGGTGTGTTTACACGAGTTGTCCAGCTCCGCTTTGGAAGGAAAGATTTAGCCACGTTCGCACATGTTTTGTTTTCCCTGGTGTGTAAGCTTTGACCTCCTCTCAAACTAGCTCCCAATGAACTCGCGGGCCTTGGATTAGTTGTAGGCATTTTGCTAAGCCTTCAGTTGGATAGAGTTTCACTAGGCTCCTTGGAATAAATAGGGTGTTTTCAGGGGGCTTGGGCTAGTTTGAGTGTCTGGATAAATTGCGGGTGAGCAAACGGTGGTGGACTATACCCTGTGGGCCCCATTTGCCTGGGAAGACCTGAGGCTCACTGACGCTTGTTGGTCATTATCCAATCTGGATGGGCCAGCGATTTTCATCACGAGAATTTGCGCCACAAGAATTTTGACGACACACAGCACCTGACTGTTTAGTCAGGGGCACTGACCTCTTTTCCCTTAGGTTGTCAACTAAAAAAATGACAACAGTTAACACAACAGCAGTCCGGTATGAATGAATCAAAATTGTACCCTTTTTTTGGGTCAGATTGGCAAAAATATGTGTTTTGGCATGCAGCAGAATTTTGGTAATTAGTTTATGTGTGCCCTGAGATGAAGAAGAGTGAACACCACTGGTGTAGACTAACAAATAGCAACTCGCAACAGACCCACAGGCCTGGTGCCAGGAGAGCAGCCTGTCTAGAGCAGGGCACCCAGCCTCCGGGCCGTGGACCGGTGCCAGTCCAGGCCCGTTAGGGACTGGGCCGCAGAGCAGGAGGTGGGCTCGAACGGAATGTGCTTGAATCATCCTGAAACCAGTGCCCACTCCCCAGTCCATGGAAAAATGGTCTTCCACAAAACCGGTCCCTGGTGCCCAAACGGTTGGGGACCGCTGGCCCAGAGGACCGGAGGCAGAGCCTGTGCGTCCCTGTGGCCTCCTGTGCTTCATTAATCATACTCCCTGGTAATTTCATGGTCAGTGTGGGGAAAAATGTTTCAGAAGGTTCAAAAATTTTATAATTTATACAGTGCATTTCTCCAAGGAGTCAAAAGAAATTTTCAACTAGCCTCACACTTGTTAAACATAAGCACTTGCTAGTTGGGTGATCTTGGGCAAAGTACTTCATTTGTCTAACTTTGGCTTTCCTCCTCTGGAAAATGAGGCTAATAAAATCAATTTCATGAACCCATTGCGAGGACCGTGTGGAATAACGTAAACAACCGGTGTGGGCCCAGCCGCGTAAAACAGCCTTCTGTAATAGGAACTGCCGCTGTTACTATTGGTGCTTGCGTCAGCTTTGGCTACATTGATGCAGGTTACTCCTACTTCCCTGGATACAGGGGACAGATAAGTGAGTCTGGATACGGGCAAAAGAGCCCATAGGTGGGTTGTTATTTTGCCTGTTGATGCACTGAAGAGTCACCTCCCAGTATGCAGAGTGTTTCATTCATAGCCAGGAGAATTTGGCCATCTTCTGTGAAACTACTGACTTTGGGCAGGAGCCAGTCTTGAAGCAGTTTTGGAAACCTCATTTCTACACTGGGAAATGAAGCACCGTGCTTCCCAGGACACTTGCTTAGCACGTTGATGTGCACCGGAGCGTGATCACACCCCACCCCACTGGGGCCAAGACAAGGCCAATACGAACCACCAATGGCTTCAGATGGAAATGTTAACATGAGCTAAAAATGTTGCTCATGTTTTGGCCAGTGTGGGAAGGTCCGTACTGGAGTCGGTGAAGGGTAGGGTAACTGGACCTCAACAGGCATTTAACACCGGCTCGGCTTCCTTCTCCTCTTTTGTGCATGTGCAGTTTGGCAACGGAGGAGGAGCAATGGGGAGGAGCCAGGACAGTTCTCCGCTTTCCGCCACTGGGGGAGTGACAGGCGGCCACTGGAGACGTTGAAAAGTCGCTCTGCCTTGTCAGAACACATCATGCACAGGATTCTTGAATAGGATACTTTTGTGAAGAGTGAGTCGGTTTTCTTAATGCCAGCTTCACGGTGCCAAGTAATAAATCATTCAAATCCATGGAGTGCTGATTGCTCTTTTTGGAAAGGGAGTAATTTCCCCCCATGGCTTGATCCAGTTCTGAATTTTCTTCCATAGGTGTGCAAGAAACTGCTCTTGAGTCAACAGTCAGAGAGCTGGGTCCCGGTTAAACTGTTATTGGTGATGCCGCTGCTTATCTGTAATTGTCCTGAATAGTAGGATATCAGCTTTTAGGATGCAAATTGTGAGCAGTTTGAAAAAAAAAAAGATTTTATTTATTTATTTTTAGAAGGAGGGGAAGGGAGGGAGCAAAAGAGGGAGAGAAACATCAATGTGTGGTTGTCTCTCACATGTTCCCCACTGGGGACCTGGCCTACAACCCAGGCATGTGTCCTGACTGGGAATCAATCCGGTGACCCTTTGGTTCTCAGGCTGTCACTCAATCCACTGAGCCACACCAGCCAGGGCTGAATATTTTTTTTAAATTAAGTTTATTGGGGTAACATTGGTTAATAAGATTATATAGGTTCTGTGACTTCCAGTCAAGATGGAGGCATAGGTAGACATGCTTCATCTTCCCACACAACTGCAGAAAGAATTACAAGTAAACCTCAAAACAAACGATGCTCAGAACCATCAGAGAATCAAACTGAATGGAAGTCTGACAAGGATTTAAAGACACCACATTCATCCAGGTGGGTAGGAGGGGCCAGATGCAGAGATGGGAGGAGGGGCACAGAGAGAAGGCAGCGGGGTGGGTGGGCGGTCCCACATTCACACGTGGTGGATAAAAGTCAGGAGGGACACCTGGGGGGCAAGTGATCTCAGCCCCAGGCCAGACTGCGCAGCTCAGGATTCCAGCACCGGAACGATATAGCCCCATAATTTCTTAAGAACTTAAGTGTACTATCCATGGGCATGAAGTAAAAGGGGGTAGAATTACTGGAGGGAAGGAAGTCCTGGGTACGGGGGTTAAAGGGGGAAACTGGAACAACTGTAACCAAATAATCAATAAAATATATTTTAAGGAGGTTGTATAGGTTTTAAGTGTACATTTCTGATACATGATTGTACATTGCCTTGCGTATCCCCCACCCAAACTCGAACCTTCTTCCATCAACATGTATTTGGCCTCTATACCCCTTATTACTCCCACCCCTCCTCCGGTAACCACCATACTGTTGTCTGTGTCTGGGGTTTCATTTGTTTTTCTTATTTGGTCACTTGTTGCTTTCAGTTTTATAACCCACATATGAGTGAAATCATATGGTTCTAACTTTTCCCGTTTGACTTATTTCACTTGGCCTGATATTCTCAAGGTCCATCCATGTTGTCACAAATGACAGTATTCCCTCTTTTCTCACGGCTGAGCAGTGCTCCATTGCCTAGATGCGCCCCATCTTCTCTATCCATCCTCTATCGCAGGGCACTGAGGGTGTCTCCGTGTCTCGGCCGCCGTGCACAGTGCTGCAGTGGACACGGGGGTGCGTGGATCTTCCATGTGTGGGGAATCTTCATGCCATGGTCTCTAACAGATAAATGTAAATGTACAATAGAGCTACTCTTTTGGGTTAGCTTTAACACTCAGGAACTTGGGGACCAAAAGTGCATCTCGGTCACAGCATGTGCGTGTTTGCGTCCCGTGGAACAGGTGGAACAGAAGTCCATCTGCTAGTGACACCCATGTGTCTCCCACAAAGGATCCTATAATCTTCATTCTGAGAAAACTTTTACAGATCCTCAGTCCTATATCCTCATTCTATAAGCAGCGTTCTTGTTACTTGTGGATATAGTCATTTATAATTAATTAACGATTAATAATAGTAATAATATGGGGCATACCTTTAGCAAGACACAGGACAAATGTGAATTTTCTTTACCAAGTTCCTTTCTCCTTCTCATTTTCTATCCCCTTAGTTTGTCTTTGATTTTTTTTTCCATGTGTGTTTTAAAGCTATTTTGTCTCGCCATATTGTAAGTTTCTTTGGAAGCTGTTTAAATCCTTTCTGAAATAAGTCATACTACCAACAGACAAGTAAAAAAATAAATATTCATTTGTAATAATTAGACCACCCAGTGGAAATATCCTGGTAGTTTTCTCCTTGAAAGGATAATAGCATTGTTCCTATTTCATCATTTTCCATTCCTTTTTCTGAAACCATTATCCTGTGGCCTTGAAAATGTCCACAGAAGAACAAATAGTCCCTTTGCTGCTAGAATTGCCAGCAAGCTCATAAGGAAATTGTATCAGAGGTACCTGGGACAGAAGAAGCAAAAATATAACTTCTTTTCTTTTTCTGGCTTTCCTGAAGCTGCTAGGTGGAGGCCTTGGCCAAATCTTACAAGGTATTGTATCTCACAGGGGAATTGACTGTGGGACAAGTTCTTCATCCTTCTGTGAGAGATGCCACAGCTCATCATGTCTGATGCAGAGCGAGCTCTTGCCAGGATGCGGAATGGGTCCCAAAATGATGAGAACAATATATCAACTTGGCAGATTTCAGTAAGTGGCAGGAATTGCAGTGCGGTCTCCCTTTGTGAACTGTTGACATTCACTCACATTCAAGAGGAGGAGTGGAAACAATGATTTAAGAAGCAGACAGTAGGGTGATAGAATGACGATGGAAATCACAGAGGCTTCGCTCTCAGTTCATCTGCCAAACACCTGTAGCAGCTCACTGCGGTTGCGCTTCTGGGTCAGGTGAGCAGGGACTGGTGTCTGAACATGGCCTTTTAGATGGGACTTCACCCAGGAGGCGAGAGCGTGAGGGCTCACGTTCATTTCCTATGGGAGGGACTGAGGACTTCAAAGCCAGTTGGAAAGGATAGAATCCGGGCAGGCATCTGGGGCTTTGGCTTAGACTTCAGGAAAATGTCCTGTCTGCGTTGCCTACAATTACAAAAAGCAGGAAGAGGGCCCTCCTGGACAGCAGTTGGATTTCACTAAATTTTCCTGTTGAGCCATCAGGAGAGATGGGTTTTCATTTAAAAAGTTCTCAGTAAAAGCCAAGCAGTCACTGAAGCCATTATTCTACAGACATCTGCATTTGAAAAATGCTTGAAATTCTTCTCATATCAATGGATTTAAATGTTATTCAGTTGTAATTCTTTGGGTCTTGGAAGCTTTCAGCTGAAGCTTTGGTTTATGGCTCTGTGGCCTTATGTTCTTGACTGGCTGTTGCCATTTCCTTCCGGGAAGCCTCCTGAACCCGCTTGTGAAGCTGGGCCACACACGCCCGTCGGAATGAAACACTTTCAGTGCCTCGCTTTCACCAGGCTTGTTTACTTATACTCATTTTAGCATCTTTGTTTAATTATCATAAGAGGTGGGGGATATGTGTCATACTAATGAGTAAAGGAAGTATCAAGGTTTACATTTATTTTGATTTTTACTACATTGTTCTCCAACTGAAATCTACTTTTTCTTCCTGCATAATGATCTCTAGTATAACCCTTTTTTTTTTTACTTGTATTGGCTTCAGAAATTCTTATGTTCTAAGGAAATACATTATTCTTTCTGGAGTTGGGGGTTATTTGTGATAAACATTTATCAAAGGGTCTTAACAAATTATTCTCTAATTTCTGAACTGAGTCACACATTTATTTAACAAATATCTATGATAAAAATGAAGTTTTTTTTCCTCTTTCTGGGCACTCCCGAGACCCAATGTCCACTTCAAGTTGTTTAAATGCCTGCAAAGGCAGACACGGGAGATGTCAAAATTAGGAGTCTTTCCACCAGTGAGACGGGTGGTATACATGACTTTCTGGTCATGTGTTATACCGATTCACCTGTGCATGAAGTTAGGACAGGAAACTAACAATCGCTGCTGCTCCATTCTGCATGAACAGGCCCAGTCCTTTGTCCTGGTGCCTGAACAATGAACGCAGTCTGGCATTGCAGGCACGAGACTTCTCTTCTTTTCCTCACCCTGGTTTCCCTAGTGGGGGTGGAGAAGGGCTTTATAAGTAGAAGTCCTTTCGAGGACAGACTCTCACCCCTTAGAATGGTCTTACAGTATTCACTAGCCATCCCCCCAAAGTTGCAAAGCAACGATGCTGGGCAGGGGGACCTGGGGAAAAAGCACTCAAGTCTCTTGTCACCTTTGGCTTCCGTGACATCCGTCTCGGAGCGCTTCCATTGGTCTGTTCGAGTCTTGGGCCATGGGGATGTCAAGGTCTCCATGACTTCTGTGGAAGATGGAAGTATGCGAATAGAGCCGTTGTAATTTGGGGGAGCGGCGACCCTTATACCACTCGATGAATATTGCTTTTACCATAAATTTAAACAATGTATTAAGGACGAGTGAACTGACCCACAGGGTGTCAGCTTGACAGGAACCAGAGGCGGATGGAATGAGGGGCGTATTTCCCCATTCTCCCGGGAAATGACCAGCAGTGAACCCTGAGGAAGAAATGATTTAGTGATGTTTTGGAGAGGTATTACTACAACTTAATGCAAAGATCCACGCCTTATACATCCAGGAATTCTACCTTTGATGTTAAGACTGGAATGAAGAAAACTGTAGCAAGATTTAAAAACCGTCTTAAATGATCTATAAGGGTGAAATATTTGACAATTATGTAATGCCCATTCCCTAAAAAGGATTAAACTTTTTTTTCTTGTGAAAGTTACACTTTATAATGCAACAACAATTACAACCCGACCCTAACAAGTGTATACTTGTGCACACAAGTGGCCAGGGTGTCCGCCTTGAATCATTAAAAAATCTCCAACTTTACAAACTGGTAAAATTGGCAAAAAAAAAAAATAGAATTCTGTCAATTCTGTTCTCAAATCACTTTAACTGTGACTCTTGTTTGAACCGATCGACTGAGATTCTTTTTTGCTTCATGTAGAAATTGATGGAAACTGCTCCTAAGCCTCTCGTCACTTTTTCATTAAGTGGAAGTGATACAGGGTGCAGCCAGGGGGCCCCCCAAAAGATTTGGAATGGTGTCCAGAATTCAAAGTGTATAGGAATATTGGAGAGACATATAAGATGTCCTCCCCCCCACCCCCAGGGGGAAGAAATGAATGGAGCCAGGCCATTGAGAGCTGTTTTGCATAGCAATAGTTTTGCAGCTAACCTCTGGAATGATTATTTAACATATCTATAACCTTTAACTGGTTTCATAGATATGTTAAATAGCAGTGGCCAAGTTTGGAGCCAAGGAGATGGTAGTGGACTGGGACTCAGGAGGATGTAACTAAGGTCTGCACTCCTGAGTGAGAAGGGCTTGGACTCAGGATGGAAGGGGGGGTTGCTCTCCTGAGTGAGAAGCGCCTCTGTGAGAGCTTGGAAAAGATGGGCTCTGGGACATGAGGTGAGAACTGCCCAGGTGAAAGGGAAAACCACGCAGCTTTGCCAAAATGGAGATCCCTGCAGCCAGGTAAAGAAGAAAGCCACATGCTTTTGGTGGAGTGCGGACTCCTGCAGCTTTGGTAGAGGAGGCCCACGTGACTTTGGGGTGCCCATTTGGCCACGTGGCCTGGAAAGCAAGAGAGACTTTGACTGGAACTGGGTACAAAGGACTCTTGCCAGTGGACCGTGAGAGGGTACCGCAGTACTTTGGATTAACTAGAGATCCTGCCTGCACGGTGACACAGCTGACGGTGCCAGCGGCCTGCAACACAGACGTGTCCTCTTTTCCTGATTTACGGTACCCGGAGTTGGGACACCTTGGAGAAGGGAGCGCTGTATGGGTGTAGGTGTACACCCTAAAGGACTTTGATATTTTAGTGGTGGCATTAGGCCTGAATAGCATTAAATAAACATTTTGTTTCCTTTTCACAAATCTCTGGCTTTAAGAGATGTCTTTCCAGTTGGCGGCAGACAGAAGAGCCCAGTAGATATTAGTATTTTGGTTTTTTTTTGGGAGGGGCCCCTGTTGTGTAGCAGTTTTGAGCATCCCTAAGTGGGCCAAATATTGTATTGCCTCTCCCTCGGACCTCTTGTTCGGTAACAGAAGGACTGGCCGAAGAGTTACATTGGCTCTTCTAAGTAGCGTCTGGTAAGCAGTCAATAACACCAGGTCAGGTGGGAGCAGGGCCAGGAGCAGGTAGGGCGGAGGGTGGAGGGACTAAGGAGAGCCTTAGGGATAAGAGCCTCAGAGGGTAGGCCAAGCTGGGCTTTTTTGGATTTTAAGAAGACACTTTGGGCTGGACATGCAGAGGGTCAAATGGAGCAGAGGTTATAGGCAAATGGACGGTGAGAAGTTGCGGAAGCCAGTGCCTACAGCAGCCTCGTGGAGTGGAGAAATTCAGAGCTGCCAGATAGGGCTTAGTCCAGAGGTTTTGGTGAGGCAGCTGGACCTGGACAAGCATACAGTTTTCACCTGGGGCATCAGCCAGGTGTAAAGAAAGAGACAGGACCACGAGGGGAGGAAGATATTCTCCCACCTGAACCATTGGGTGTGCTCATGTAACAGGGTGCAGCCAAAGGGGGGGGGCCCAGAAAAGGATTTGGAATGGTGTCCAGAATTCAAAGTGTATAGGAATTTTGGAGAGACATATAAGATGTCCTCACCACTTCCCCCCACAGGTGTGAGTTGGGGGAAGGGACACTTAAAGCAGGAACATGCAGGGCTGTTTTGTACAGCCAAAGTTTTGCAGCTAACCTCTGGAATGGTCAGTTAACATATCTATAACCTTTAACTGGTTTCATAGATATGTTAAATAGCTGTGGCCAGGCTTGAAGCTAGGGGGATGAAGTCACTTCCCCCAAGATGTAACTGGGGGCAGGTTCCCCCAAGTTACAGCGCCTGCGTGGGAGCTTGGCGAAGATTGGCTCCAAGACATGGGGCCATACCTGCCCAGACTAATGATGGCAGCCCAGTAAACTTGTAATAATACAGAAATACTGGCAGGTGTAACTAATTGTAGGAGGAGTCAGAAATGGGGCTGTAAAGGAGGATGGGTGCGGAGATTTAAACCCAGATGCAGCAGCCATTGAAAGAGAGAGCCACGCAGTTTCAGCAGAGTGAGGACCCCCTCTTGGTGAGGTGAAAGAGGGAGCCACGCAGTTTTGGCAGAGTGCGGACCCCCTCTTTCCCAGGTGAAAGGGAAAACCACCCAGCTTTGCCAGAATGGAGATTCCCTGCAGCCAGGTGAAGAAGAAAGACACATGTTATTGGTGGAGTGTGGACCCCTGCAGGTTTGGTAGAAGAGGCCCACGTGGCTTTGGGGTGCCCCCTTTGACCTCGAGCCTGGAAAGCAGGAGAGACTTTGACTGGAACTTGGTACAAAGAACTCTTGCCAGTGGACCGTGAGAGAGTACCACATAACTTTGGATTAACTAGTAAGAGATCCTGCCTGCACGGTGACGCAGCTGACGGTGCCAGCGGCCTGAAAAACAGATGTGTGTTCTTTTCCTGATTTACGGTACCCGGAGTTGGGACAGTGGGAGAAGGGAGAGCTGTGCGGGTGTAGGAGTACAACCTAAAGGACTTTGATATTTTAGTGGAGGCATTAAGCCTAAATAGCATTAAATAAACATTTTCATTTCCTTTTCACAAATCTCTGGCATTGAGAGATGTCTTTCCAATTGGCGGCAGACAGAAGAGCCCAGTAGATATTAGTATTCTGTCCTTGGGAGGGACCCCTGTTCTGTAGCAGTTTTTGGCATCCCCAGGTGGGCCAAATATTGCCCCCCCAGACCTGTTGTTCTGTAACAATCATACAATATCACATTAATCTCAAGACTCTCTTATATTATTTTAAAATGTTCTTTCTTGGAGTGAGCTTAACTAAATCCTTTGTTTGGATCTTTCAGTTTTACAAATTTCTCATTTTTTCTGCATGAGAGAAAAGAGGCATAAAGGGCATAGGCTTCTTTCAGTGTTCAGGGACTCAGTTTACAACCAGCAGGTTTTGGCAGGGATGAGCATGGGTGGGGGCTTCCCACACAACACCAAACAAATCTCAGACACCTGAAGGATGTCCAAAAATGCAACTCAATTTTTACCCAACAACCCGAAAGCACTTGAAATTATGTCCCTTTGGGGTTTTATGGAGTCACAATTGATTAAATCATTGGCCATTGATAATTGACTCAACTTCCAGCCCCTCTCCCCTCCCAGGAGGTGATGGTATGGAGGTGGGACTTCAAGTTCCAACCCTCTAATCAGGTGGTTGGGTCTCCTGGCAGCCAGCTCCCATCCTTAAGGGGGGCAGGTTCCCAAAGCCACCTCATTAACATAACAAAAACACCTTTATGACTTTCATCACTTAGGAAGTTCCAAGGGTTTTAGGGGCTCTTTGACAAAACAGGACAAAGACCAACTATATTTTTCTTATTCTAAATGACAATATTATAGGTGGCTGCAATTTACTTATGAAAAACTTACAGCCTGATCAAGGTTGGGAGTGCTAGGAGAAGAATGGGTTTGTTACACGGGGACCAAGATTTATCTTCTGGTATTCACCCCTAATTTTGCCAGAAAGAAGAGATGTGCCTGGATCACACTGGAACTGAACTCCTGCTTTCTCTTGCTCAATCCTTCGCTGGTGAGATGTGGCCCTGCTTGAGAAGGTAGACCTCAAACAAGGAGCCGTGGAAGATGGGTTGAATCTTGAGGGACCTGTAAGCTTTGCCACCATGTATATTTTTGCTTTTAAAAATATTTATTTATTTTTAGGCAGAGGGGAAGGGAGGGAGAAAAAGAAGGAGAAAAACATTAATGTGTGGTTGCCTCTCACATGCTTGTTACTGGGGACGTTGCCTGCAACCCAGGCATGTGCCCTGACTGAGGATTGAACGAGTGACCCTTTGGTTCAAAGGCTGGTGCTCAATCCACTGAGCCGCACCAGCCAGGGCTGTTTTTGAATAATAACTGAAATTCTGTGATACAGGTATGGAGTTCGATAGAGGAGAAACAGTTTTCTGGATACAGCTACACCTTTCACCCCACAGAAAACTATGTTCTGCTCAACAGGAATGCTTGGCGTGGCCAACAGAAACTCGTTTTATTTTGTTTCACTTAGGGAAACAAAGTGATGTTAGCCTCTTTTGATGGCTAACATCCTAGGAATTATTTTAGGTACTAATGTAATCTATGCTCCTCACTTTTCTTACATTTATTTTGTTTACAGTGGCTTTGGAATGATAAACAGTAAATTCTAGAAAAATAAATAAGGAGAACCTGTGGACTATTATGAGCGTAAGGTGGAGGTCTTGTTTGGAAAGAATTTCTATGAGGAAGCAGTATGTTTAACCTACAATGAATTCAGAACAATTTTGTTTTTGGAAAAATCTGCCTGGAAAATCATGAGTAGCAATGATCTTCTCAGAGAACCATGGGAAACCATTCGGCAATTACAAAACAGGGTTCCCCAGAGCCCTGAGTCTGCCTTGCACACAGGTGGGAGCAAATACATGACCCACAGGCTGAGGCTTTCTGCTCCAGAGCCATTCGTTTTCTAGCACAAGATATTTCACCCAAACTGTGAATTTTCACCCAGGTTAAAAATTCACAGCCATTTATTTCCTGTATTTATCTTGCTGATCTTGGCTGGACACTTGGAGCCTGAGAGGCTCCTTTCATTTTCTCATATGTGCCTCTTCTGGGTGTGGTATTTTTTAAAAGATTTATTTATTGATTTTCAGAGAGGGGAAGGGAAGGAGAGAAACATCAATGTGTGGTTGCCTCTGTCATGCCCCACACCGGGGACCTGGCCCACAACCCAGGCATGTGCCCTGATTGGGAGGGAATCAAACTGGCAACCCCTTGGTTTGTAGCCTGTGCGCAATCCACTGAGCCACAGCAGCCAGGGCTGGATGTGGTATTTTTCACGTCAGCAGCTATATTAAACATCTTAAAAGGTATTTTCTTTATACCATTCCCCCCCTCCCCAGATGGTTAAGTTATTTCTCACTAGTGTGAATTTCTCCTCTCGTGGCTCTGATTTTTACAACTATTACATCTCTTCGGTATGTATGAGATTATTTGAATGACGATCTCTTGGCCCAAAAGTCAAGCGGGAACTCTTATCTTTAGAATCTCTGATATCACAGCTGTCTCGGTCAAAAAGCAAAGCTGACCATGGTTTACTTGAACTTAATTCAAGCATGTGAAGAAGGGGGCATCTAGTGCAGGGCCCTGCTTAGCGAAGCTTTGTCAGCGTGACCTCTTTCTGCCTTTTTGAATCTCTGTGGAAGCTTGTCTCTGATTTTGAACTTCTTTCGTTTCTGTAACTGGCCCAACATGGGCAGAATGTCTGGTGTAGCCCTGGTTCAGTGTTCACAGCTCACAGACACAGGAGAGTCCCATGTGACTGGGCATAAGATCAAATATAAAATCAGGTCTCACAGTGCATTAGAAATCAGTGCACGAGGTATAAGGATAATTTAAGAAAAGAGACCTCTGCCAAAAGGCCCCCCCAAACTAAAACAAAAGTGCAGGATACTGAGAGAGAGCTTAATACCAATTAGCATCTCAAGATATAATGCAAGTCCTACTTAGCTCTTATAAAGTTTTGCCCAGAGAATTATTATATTTGGTCCCAAAACTTGGCTTTAAGGTTATTTGTTAAGTGTTGCTACCAATGAAAGCCCACGTATATACCTAACATATGGGACTCCAAATAAAATAATAACTGGGACTCCAAACCTTCTCCTATATCAAACTGATAATATAAAGAAGTTATTGGAAGAACTAGGTAAGTGACATCTAAGGTGGGTGACTCTGTATAACCTTCCCAAAGGAAGTGCGAGAAAAGAATATGGATCCAAAAAAAAAGGAGAAAGAGGTGAGGCAGTTTCACAGAAATATGTGAAACCAAGCCTCCTTGATCAGGGACGTCTTGGGAACTATATACCTGTTGCTTTTCCTGCTGACTAGTCCACTTTTAATAAATAATGTTGTTAACTGAATGTTCATATTACCTCACCTGTTCTTCTAATTGGCATCACTGCTCAAAAGAAACTCTAGTGTGGGAAAAGGTAAAAATCTGTTCTCCTGAAGTCTCCTCTCTAGTGGCTGAGGTTGGTGCATCCCCAAGCATTTGGTGGGTTTGGACCTATTCTAAGTGTGGACTGGAAGACTCAACAATATCCTGGATGTTTATATTGACACTTGGAAAGTGGATGTGCTTTCAAAATTTCAGTGTTGGTTTCCATTCTGGTGCTACTCTGCATCAGTAGGAGTGACATCTCCAGAGACGATATTCCAAAGACTTGGGGGTCCAGTTTCAATCACTTGATTTCTTTAGTTGTTTTGAACCTATAATTACATAGTTGGTGCTTTTGCCATATTTGCTCAGAGGATTTCAGTGTTCCATGGAATTTGATCTTCTACTTTGTAAACTTTCTTAATTACTTTTATCCTCAGACCAAGGGGTGAGAGGAGACCAGTGGATGGGAAATAACACATTATTGGCTGGGTCCCCACATAGGACATCTGGGAAAAATCCACCTAAGAGGAAGGTCCAGGGATTTAGCTCTATAAATCATGCTTTAGAAGCTAGCAGAAGGTTTTCCCTACTGTTTAAAACTCCTAGAAGTGAATCTTTGGAGTACATGTGGAAGCTGAGAGTCCATCTTAGAATAGTATCCATGGTCATTCAGATTATATTGAAGGGAGTCAAGAAATTTTCCAGTCTTGAAAATCAAGCATTTGGTGATGTCTGACTTTTCTCCCAAAATACCATTCTCAATTTTTCTGGAGAATACTCTTTCAAATCATTTGGTTGTAACTTCATTTTTCATGACTTTTATCTGAGTGGCCAGCTTTCCATTCTTAGTCCTTTACTATCCACTTTCTCTTAAGTCAGAAAAGAAATGAAAAGTTCTTTTGGTCCTAATTCTTCCTCTGTCTTTAGTTCTTAGTTATATCACTAGTTACTTTTTTATCCTTAATAACCAGCACAGTTTCTGAAATTGTAGATTATTGGGTTCTCTCTCGGAAATCAACAAATCAGGACCCAGGTTCTACTTGGTGGTTGTTATTTCCTTGAATAGCAATTGCAATAGTTCCCCTTAACAGTGGGGGATATGTTCCAAGACTTCAAGTGGATGCCTGAAACTGTGAGAGAACCAAACACACACACACACACACACACACACACACACACACACACACACATATGTATTTATTCATTTTTCTGTACACACCTGCTTAAAGTTAAATTTATAAATTAGGCACAACAGGAGATTAATAACTATAACTAATAATAAAATATAGAGGTTATAACAGTATACCATAATAAAATTTATGTGAATATGGTCTTTCTCTCAGGCCATCTTATTGTACTGTACTCATCCTTTGTGTGATGATGTGAGATGATACAGTACCTACATGGGATGAAGTGAATTGAATGACATAGATGTTTTTGGATGTAGGTGACAATGGTTCATTGAAATGAAGGAAAATTGAAGATGAGGGTGGCTACTGTACTTCCCTTAACTGGCAAATTTAAAGAGGAAAGGTGAAGTGTTGAACACCAAAACTTTAATTAAAGTTTCATAACCCATGGTTTTCTTCTATAAATGTGTCTATTTATAATATAAAACAAGCAAACAAACAAAAACTCTTGTCCGAGGTTGTAAAACTGAGTTAGTAGACATTCACTGAGATCCATGATAGTAATATCTACCATTTATTGTATCACCCTTTTGGAACTAAGTCTTTCCCATATATTTTTCAAGTTCTTATATCATGCAAGGTAATAGAATGCATGATTTGTTGGTGAGAAAACTGAGGTTTGAAAATTCAACCGTTAGAAAGTGGTGGAGCTGGTGTCTAATTCCAGGTCATCCCAAGTGCATCACAGAATGTCCCGCTGCCGCATGAAACTGTTCTACATAGAAGGCAATACAGAATTTTGGATCAACACACTGTGTGTTAACTGTTTGAGTCTTCTTCTATTCATTGGATGACAATACTTGCACTTCATTGTATGCCAGCAGCCTGAAAGAGTTAATGAGTTTCTAAAATGTCCTAACACTTAGTTGGAAAAATGTTGTGGCAGAAAGAAAAAGCTAGTGGTTTACTCAGTGTTTTTTTATGATGCTAGGCACTTTGTTAAGTGTTAAGGCATAGATGATGTGAGACTTCCGGTCAAGATGGAGGTGGAGGCGTGTCTGGCATCAGGTTGAGAGCTGGGGAACAGCTTTCTCCTAGACAGAAAAGTGGGCAGAGGCCATTGTACCTTTTCTGGTCCCCCTGGCCCCCTCAACAAAGCCACAGAACTGGAAGGTGGGTACCATATCTGAGACTTCATCAATCTGGCTCACATGGTTTGTACTGCCCTGTTAAATCCTTGAGGTTCTGCCCCACCCAGCTTACAAGCCCATCCAAGCTGTTAACCAGCATAAGTAGCAGCAACCTGCAGATTTCTTTGTAGTTCATGCTGAGTAGCCTTAGATAGAATATAGGTGGTGGCTGACCCTGGCCTGCATTACCCAAGGAATCCCAGAGCCTGTGTACCCAGTAGATAGCAATAGACCATGTTGGAGCACCACCAACCTGCCCCTGAACAGCTGATCCTCCACAGAAGGTGGAGGTTGGTGGTCAATGATCACAGCCAGTCCTTGCAGCTGACTGGCTGGGTAAATCCCTTGTATTGATCAGACAACAGCAATCAAGTCTCAACTACAAGAGGAGGATATACTCGGCTCTCAGAAAGGGTGTTCCCTGAGTACCCAGCTTGGGTAATAGGGGAGGCTGTGCCACTGGACCTTATAGGACACCTATGGGGAATCATAGCAGCTCTACCTATGACATAGAAACAAACACAGGGAGGCTTCCAAAATGAGGAGATAAAGAAACACAACCCAAATGAAAAGACAGATGAAAACTCCAGAAAAATAACTGAACAAAATGGAGATAAACAGTCTATCAGATGCGGAGTTTAAAACACTGGTTATAAGAATGCTCAAGGAACTTAGTGATTACCTCAATAGCATTAAAAACATCTAGGCAGAAATGAAAGATGCACTAGTGGAAATAAAGAACAATTTACAGGGAATCAACAGTAGAGTGGATGAAGCCAAGAATAAAAACAATGATATGGAACATGAAGAAACAAAAAACAACCTATCAAAACAACAAGAAGAAAAAAGAATGAAAACAAAAACAAGTATAGTGTAAAGAGCTTCTGGGACAAATTCAAGTGTTCCAGCATCATAGGGGTCCCAGAAGAAGAGAAAGAGTAAGAAATTGGAAATCTATTTGAAAAAATAATGGAAGAAAACTTTCTTAATTTGGTGAAAGAAATAGACGTGTAAGTCCAGGAAGCACAGAGAATCCAGGCCCACACCAAGACACATCATAATTAAAAAGCCAAAGTTTAGAGATAAAGAATCTTACATGTAGAAAGAGAAAAGCAAATAGTTACCTATAGGGAAGTTCTAAAAAAACTGTCAGCCAATTTTTCAAAAGAAACTGCAGGCTAGAAGTGATTGGCAAAAAATATTCAAAGTCATATACAACATGGACCTACAGCCAAGATTGCTCTACCTAGCAAAGTTATCATAAAGAGCTTCCAAGACAAGAAAAAACTAAAGGAGTTCATCATCACCAAATTCATTATTATATGAAAGGTTAAAGGACTTATTTAAGAAAAGGAAGGTTAAAACTATGAATATTAAAATGGCAATAAGCATGTACCTATCCGTAACTAAATCTAAAAAATGAAGCAAATAGGAAGAACAGACAGAATCATGGATATGGAGAGCATTTTGATGGTTGCCAGTTGGGAGGGGGTTTGGGGGAATGGGTGAAAATGAGGGGATTAGGAAGTACAAATAGGTAGTCACAAAATAGCCATGGGGATGTAAAGTACAGTATAGGAAATGGAGTAGTCAAAGAACTTACACACATGACCTATGGACATGAACAAGGGGGTGCGGATTGCCTGAGGGAGTGGGGGTGCTGAGTGCACGGAGACAAAAGGGGGGGGAATTAGGATGACTGTAACAGCATAATAAAATATAATTAAAGAAGACATAGATGATCTTATTCATACAACCTACTGTAAGACAAGTCCTTTTATTTCATTTCAGTAAGTGAGGTAGTTAAGTCTCCAAACTGTTAAAACTTGCCAAGAGTGAAAAGCTGAAAGTTATTGTTAGTGGTAAGACCAGGATTTGTATCAAAATCTCTATAAAACTCATCTTTTCCAGTATTTGATAGGTTTTATATTACACATCATATTATAATTTATTTTTATCATAAATGATTTGAGAATAGTTTACATACATTATGATCATTTATTTCCTGAAAACTTCTTGTGAAAACTTTTTGTGTTTTCCTATGGAAAAAAAGTACTTTCTTATACAAGGGTAGTACAGATACCACATTTGGGAAATTTAACTTTAACATGATACTTTTTATACTTCAGTTTATACTTCAACTTTTTCCACTGCTCAATAATGTCATTTTAAAACTATTTTCCCCCTTTTAATAGAGGGTCCAGTGTAAGATCACATGTTGCACTCAATAGCTAGGGTCCTTTAGTCTCTTTTACCCAAGACAGTTCCTCAGCATACTTTTTTTCAGAACACTGGCAGTCTTGAAGAAAATTAGCTAAGTATTTCATAGACGGTTAATTTGGATTTGTCTGAATGTTTCATCCTGATCTGGTCCAGGTTTGCATTCTCAGCCAGAACACTACACAAGGCTATCAAATCAGAGAGTACCTGATGTGTGATCTGCTTTTCAATGGTGATTTTAATTTTAATAACCTGATCAAGGTATCTTCTGGTTTCTCCACTGTAATGACTATTTCCTCTCATAAAACTAGTAAATACTCGAGGAGATGTTCTGAGGCCATGCAAATATCCTTCTTCTCAAAATGTATTGATTAAGAACTATTGGTGATTCTTTTTTTAATTTTATATATTTGTTTATTGTTGTTTGATTATGGTTGTTTCCATTTTTCCCTCATCACCTTCCTGCTGCCCCACCTTTGAACCTGCCCCCTTTGGCTTTGTCCATGTGTCCTTCATACATGTTCCTTGATGGCCTTTCCTGTATTTTACCCAATCATCCCTCTCCCTGACCCCTCTCCCCTTTGGTCACTGTCACTTTGTTCTTTATTTCAATGTCTCTGGTTATATTTTGCTTACTTGTTTTTTTTTTTCTAGGTTCCACTTATAGATGAGATCATACAGTATTTGTCTTTTACTGCCTGGCTTGTTTCACTTAGCATAATGCTCTTCAGTTCCATCCATGCTGTTGCAAAGGGTAGGAGTTCCTTCTTTCTTTCTGCTGTGTGGTATTCTATTGTGTAAATGTGCCATGGTTTTTTGATCCACTTATTTACTGATGGTCACTTAGGCTGTTTCTAGCACTTGGCTATTGTAAATTGTGCTGCTCTGAACATTGGGGTGCATAGGTTCTACTGAATTGGTGTTTCAGGATTCTTAGAATATAATTCCAACAGTGGAATTGCCAGGTCTAATGATGCCAGGCAGTTCCATTTTTACCTTTCTGAGGGAATTCCATACTGTTTTCCACAGTGGCTGCATCATTGACTATTCTTACCTGTACCAGTTATCACTGTGATGGTTGTCAAATACTGACTTCCAAAATCCTCCATTCCCTCCACATTTATCAGATGGAATTTTACTGTGAAAAAGAACCCTCTTTACTCCCCTATTTATTTATGTATTTATTATCAATATTGAGTTATGAATTCTTATTTAATAGGTTATCATTTGTCATTGACCCTTATTTATTTTATGCTCAAATTATTATAAATTTAGCTAGTTAGAGCCCTTTCAAAATGATTCCAGTGTCCGTTTGATATACTCTCATCATTTTTTTGAGCACTTATTTTTTGTTTTCACCGAAGATGACATTTAACCCTCGTATTCTCCTTTCCCAGGCAGTCCCCAAGGCCAGCCATTTCTCCCAGCAGCTGTTTCCTGTAGGTCAGAATGGTAGTTAGCAAACAAGATGAGGCTCTAGCCATGCTGCTCATTGCCCCTGGGGTCTATTGCTTCTAACCTCTTCTCCCTTGTAGCCTGGCCAACAAAATGCAGTCATGATTTCAAATATTCATCAGCCCGATGGAGGAAAAATAGTGCATTAGTATAGTGTTCATGTGTGCCTCTCTCATTCTAGTGAACTTGAACTGCTTTGTCCATCAAGGAACAAACAGTCCTGTGATAATGCTCCTCTTAGGACAGATTTGCAGAATCATGAGACAGTGCTGTGTGGGAGAATGAAAAGGTGCACGTGGACTGTCTTATAAGGAGCGGGACCTGGAAGGACATCGGGTGAGTAGCAGAGCAGTCACGGAGGAGGAAGCCGGGAAGCAGAGGGGTTAAGCAGTATGTGCAAGGTCACACAACACACTGGCGACGGAGCTGTGGTTTAACACAAATGCTCACCCATCCCTCCCAGCCCCTTGGCAGTGATTTATCGGATGCTTTTTTTGAACAACTGCTTCTTTTAAGCTGCTGTAGATTTGTGTGTACATTAAAATTTGACCTTGTTATATAACTTCTGGCACAAAAAGTTATTGGTAGCCTGCCTATACCCCACTTAAGTTCCTGCAGAAGTTTTTACCTAAAGAATGAAAAAATTGTTGGATGGGCTTGGAGAGACAATTCTTCTTATAAATAGTGCTAAAACTCCTTTTTTTGTATGGACCTGTGCAGCTAAAATCTAAACAGCAAAGACATTTGATTTACTGCAGACATTAGGTTGGAGTGTTAAGTGGTTGTTTTAATTTTAGAGTTTTTATAAAAGAGCAGCTCTCACCATATAGTTGATTACAATTTAAAAACAGAGACATATGATTTATTATAAACAGTGTTTTTGAGAACTAAACTTTTTTTGAAGAACTAAAAAATATGTATTTCAAAAAACTTCAACTCCAGGACATGCGGGGATCTGGCTGTTTTCTTTTCCTCCTTTGGAAATGGTATGTGGATGTTGGGTTTCAAATGATCTTCCTTGGCGGTACCAAAGAATAAGAAAAAAAGAATAGGAATCTTCTGGGTTCTGTGTTTGACCAGGCTAAAGACAGGGCTCCAAAATATCTGGGTAAGTAAGCGGCAGTGTAGGCTGGGTCTGGCTGGTCCACTCTTGAGTTACCTACCCGTCTCCTCTTCCCTCCCCATCCCCTCCCCACTAGTCCCATTATCTTCTCTCCACCATAGCCAACAAGAGCAGATCTGACCTGAGTGTCAGCAGAAGCATCCTCACACTACTGAATGCTGTGCCCTCCCACTGCCACCATAAAACTCTGTGAGACCTGGGAATGCCAATGTCCAGTTATAAAAAGTGTACACTTCCCCACTCAGGTGAGGAACCCACAAAACGTTTGGTTTCGAAGTGTTTGGGTTTGCAGCGCTTGCTTTGTCGAGCAGTCCCAATGCTTTTTTGAGAAGTCAGAATTTTTTGTGTAGCATTTTTCCCCGAAAGATGAAAGCGTGAGATATTTTTCTTGGGGAGCTCTGTTTAAAGTTGAGTGTGAGGGTCTGTATTATTTAGAGGCCTTGCCAAATAAAAAATAAAAGTAAATCTGATAAAGGTCTGTAAGTTGAATGAAGCCTAACACAATGGCTTTAATATACTAAGTATCCAGTTATTACATTCCTTTTCCATCTAAAGCTCCATTTCTTTCACTGCATCCTGAAAGAGATCACACTATTTCTGAAGTGGATATGCACACACACACACACACACACACACACACACACTAGTAAGGCAAAGGATGGTGTCCCATCATTATAAGAAAACCTGGAGGGACCCTAAGGTCCTGGAAACAGCATGCCCTCCATCTCTCCCAACTCCTAGTATATTACTCATAGTAAACCAATGCTAAGCCATCCGAAACTTAGAGGTGTGTTTGAATTGAGATGGCTTCTTTCTAGATTTTCTGATAAATCCATCAAAGCTCAACTTTTCTCTGTCTCTCAACATTTTTTCTTCTCTTATTTGCTCCATCCTGCCTTGTGCCAGCCCCAAGCATGTGTTTCATTGGCCTGTTGGACAGTGTCGCACTGGGTATATTGAAAAGCCTCTACACAAGTCCTTGGAATAAATAGAGAATTATTTCAGCTGAAGGGAGATTTTTTCCCCAGGTTTCATTGCCCCAGAATGAATCAAAATCTTGTTTTAGTCAACAGTTCTTGAGTAAACAGGATAATAAAAATGCATGTTTCTATGTACTGGGTGCTATTCTAAAAGTTTTACATGTGCTATTCACTTAATAATCATAACTCCACAAGGGTTTTATTTTTGTCCCCATATTGCAGGAATAGAAGCAGGTATAGAGAAATTAAGGAACCTGTTAAAGGCCATGGTCCTAGTGAGAGGCAACATTGAAATCTGATTGTAGGCAGTACTTGCTGGCTACACCGCTGATTTACTACAAAAGAATAATGGCAAGTGCTTTCAGAGGGCTGGGCACCGCTGTCAGAACCTTGAGCATATCAGAACTTCCGGTCTTCACGAAAACTATGAGGTATGCTCATTTTCTACATACCCCTCAAGCTACTCTCTGGCCTTCCATACTCTGCTCCGCGCCTTGAGAGTCTGATTTTTGGTACTGAACCTTTTGCTTTATGGTCTCTGGTTGTGTTTGGTCAATGACAGTTTCCAGCGTGAGGTCAGAAGGGGGGAGCAAAATGACATCATGGTACTTATTACTCTAGTTCCTTCCCTTTGAGTGACTGTGGGTTGGCTCCCTCTTTTTCTCAAAAACCATAGCTCCTGGTTTTCTTTGACAGTTGCTCTCTCTGGGTCCAGGAAAGAGCTCCTTCCTCTTATCCATTAAACTGAGGGGTGGTGAAGTCTCTCTGCTCTTGCAAGCTCAGAGGTGCTTTGATTCCATGCCTACAGATTTGTAAACAGTCCTTCATTAAATGCTCCTCAAACACCAAGAGAGACATTGTTTTCTTGCTAATATTCATATTAAACAAGGTATGTTCTGTTATTAGCGGCACCCATACTTGACTTACAGAGCACAGGGAAGTTCAATAAAGGGCCCAAGGAGTTGTTAGAACTGGGATTAAAATCTAGGCTGTCTGGCTAGTCCATGCTTTAAGTCACTATATTCTTCTGCCTCTTGGTTTAAGCCAGTGGTGGGCTTTCTGCAAAAAAGCTTGCAATGCTGGTTATTACACACCAACAATAATTGATGGGTAGTTTACTGTTGCAAATGTCAGTGATGTGAATATTTACAGCATAAAAATTCTATGGGGTGAATACAATGCGTTCATTCACACATTTATCAAATATTTATCAAAGTTGTTCTTTGTGTCAAGCACTTTGTTAGATTTTGGGGATAAATTGTCAACAGAATAAGATTATTCTTTTCTTTTTTGGGGTGAGTTGGTGTATTTTTTATTGCATCTTTTCAGGTTACATAATGTCAGGTTTTTCTACTGTTGGTGTTGCTAAATTTGATCACATGGGTCAAGTGGTAATTACAAAATTTACCCTATGTAATTAATGTCATGAGTGAGGTGTAACTTTGAGGCTATATGAGTATCTTGACCCCAACAATTTTAAGTATATTTTATTGATTATGCTTTTATAGTTGTCCCAGATTTTCTCCCTTTGCCCCCTTCTACCTGGTACCCCCATTCTCTCCAGCAATTCCCTCCCTTAGTTCATGTCCATGGGTCATGCATGTAAGTTCTTTGGCAACTCTATTTCCTATACTATTCTTTTTAAAAATATATATTTTATTGATTATGCCATTACAGTTCAATTTCCCCCTTCATTCCCCTCCACCCTGCACACCCCTCCCCCACCATTCCCCCCCTTTAGTTTATAACCACATGTCTCAAGTTCTTTAGATTCTATATTTCCCATACTATTCTTGCCCTCCCCCCATCTATTTTCTACATACCATCTATGCTACTTATTTTCTGTACCTTCTCCCCCCTTCTCCTTCTCCCACTCCCCTGTTGCTAACCCTCCATGTGATCTTCATTTCTATGGTTCGCTCCTGATCTAGCTGTCCTTTTAGTTTGCTTTTGTTTTAGATGTGGTTGTTAATAACTGTGAGTTTGCTGTCCTTTCACTGTTCATGTTTTTTATCTTTTTTTTTCTTAGATAAGTCCCTTTAACATTTCATATAATAATGGCTTGGTGATGATGAACTCCTTGAATTTGATCTTATCTGTGAAGCACTTTATCTGTCCTTCCATTCTAACTGAAAGCTTTGCTGGATAGAGCAATCTTGGTTGTAGGTCTTTGGATTTCATGACTTGGAATACTTCTTTCCAGCCCCTTCTTGCCTGTAAGCTCTGTTCTGAGAAATCAGCTGACAGTCTGATGGGAACTCCTTTGTAGGTGACTGTCCCCTCATCTCTTGCTGCTTCTAGAATTCTCTCCTTCATTTTAATCTTGGCTAATGTAATGATGATGTGCCTTGGTGTGTTCCTTCTTGGGTCCAACTTCTTTGGGACTCTCTGTGCTTCCTGGATTTCCTGGAAGTCTATTGCCTGTGCCAGATTGGGGAATTCTCTTTTATTAATTGTTCAAATAAGACTTCCACTTGCTCTTTCTCTTCCCTTTCTGGTACCCCTATAATTCAGATGTTGGAGCATTTAAAGATGTCCTGGAGGTTCCTTAGCCTCTCCTCATTTTTAAAAAATTCTTGTTTTTTCATATTTTTTTGTTTGGTCATTTTTTTCTTCCTTCTGGTCCACTCCCTTAATTTGAGTCCCAGTTTCTCTTCCATCACTATTGCTTTCCTGTGCAATTCCCTTCATTTCAATTAGTTTAGCCTTCATATGTTCCTCTAATTTGTGGTTAAAATCAGCCAGTTCTGTGAGCATCCTGATCACCAGTGTTTTGAACTGTGCCTCTGATAGGTTGGCAATTTCTTGTCCGCTTAGATTTATGGGCTTTGGGGCTCTGAGTTGTTCTTGAGCCATGTCTTGATCTGTTGGTGCCTGTTAAGTATGAGTCTGTTACATAAGAGGAGCTAAGCCTTAGGTGTTCGCCAGGGCAGGGCCATCCAGGTTGCTGGTTTGTGACACTATATGTGGGGGCAGGGTCAGAGAGGGAGCAATAGCGGTCCCCTCTGCTTCTTCCTGCTGCTGGGGCCTTCCCAGTCTGTCTCACTGCTGGCTTCTTTGCTGGTTTATCTGCGCGCAAATGTGAGACCATGGTCAGCCTGCTGCCTTGCACCTTCACTGGGTCTGCCCATCGCTACCCCACATCTGGGATCCACCCTTGGCTGCCTGTGTGCCTGGGTCGGGGAAATCTTTTTTGCCCAACCTGCTCCGCTGCTGGCTCCACCCCTCTTACTGATCTGGCTGAGTGTTTCGTTGTTTTTGGACACCTGTATTGTTCAATTTTCTGTGGTTTGGCTGCATTTTTGTTGCTAAAACTTTGTTGTTTTTAGACTTGGTTGTGTGAGAAGGCACAGTGTTTCCACCTATGCCTCCATCTTGGCAGAAGTCATTTCCTATACTATTCTTAACATTTCCCCCTCCCGCTCCCTCCTCTGTATTTTGTACCTACTAATTTGTACTTCTTGTTGCCTGCACCTTCCCCCCCCCCCATTCCCTTCCTTCTTACTCCCTGCTGATAACCCACCAATTCATCTCCATATCTATGATTCAGTTCCTGTTATGCTTGTTTGCTTACTTTGTTTTTTAGATCGTTATTGACAGTTGTGCATTTATTGCCATTTTAATGTTCATAGTTTTGATCTTTTTCATAAATAAGTTTCTTTAGCATTTCATGTAATAAGGGCTTGGTGATGATGAACTCCTTTAGCTTTACCTTGTCTGGGAAGCACATTATCTTCCTTTCAATTCTAAATGATAGCTTTGTTGGATAGAGTAATCTAGGTTGTAGGTTTTTGCTTTTCATTACTTTGAATACTTCTTGCCAGTCCCTTCTAGCCTGCAAAGTTTCTTTTGAGAGACAACCTCACAGTCTTATGGGCACGCCTTTGTAGATAACTCTCTGCTTTTCTCTTGCTGCTTTTAAGATCCTCTCTTTATCTTTAACCTTTGGCATTTTAATTATGATGTGTCTTTCTGTGGTCCTCTTAGGGACACTCTGTGCTTCCTGGACCTTCATGTCTTTGCTTCACCAAATCAGGGAAATTTTCTTTCATTATTTTTTTTCAAATAAGTTTTTAATTTATTGATCTTCTCCTTCTGGCACCTTTATGATTGGATGTTGGTTTGGAGATATCCCAGAGACTCCTCATTTTATTCTGTTTTTCTTTTTAAATTCTTTTTTCTGCTTTCTGTTCTGATTGAATGCTTTTTTCTTTCTCTTGTTCCAAATTATTGATCTGAATCAGCTTCATCCCCTCCACTGTTGATTCCCTGTGGATTTTTCTTTATTTCACTTAACCTTTAATTCTGCCAGGGTCTTTTTTATGCTATTGCAGTACCCAGTTATTTCTCTGAGCATCCTGATTACCAGTGTTTTGAACACTGCATCTGATAGTTCATTTATCTCCATTTCATTTCGTTTATTTCCTGCAGTTTTGTTCTGTTCTTTTATTCAGGCCATATTTCTTTGTTGCATCAATTTGGCAGCCTTCCTGCGTTTGCTTCCGTGTGTTAGGTAGAGCTGCTTTGACTACCTGTCTTAGAAGCATGGACTATTGTAGAAAAGGCACCTGTAAATTGTGTGGTGTGGAGCCTTAGGTAATTGTCAGGGTGGGCCAGCCTTTTTCACTGCTTTGTGGCTCTGTGCGGGGAGGGCTCAGAGAGGAGTCAATGCCACAGCCTGGCTTCTGGAAATTGCCAGAGAGGAAGCTCTCTCCCCAGCACTCGCCTCTTTGCTAGTCACTTTACTTTCTCCACTTCTCCTCATATGCCACTTATGCTCTTCCAGCTGTTGCCCTGGTGCTGAATCCTGGGGTAGGGAGTGTGTCTGTGTGAGTCCTAAGTCTGTTGTGGGTCCCTTAAGAGAAGTCTCTTGAGAATCCCAGAGTTTCTTCTGCTGCCCCAGCCTCCACTGATTTTTACACCCAGAAGTTATGGGGACTTATCTTTCTGGCCCTGAAATCTTTGGCTGGGTGGTCTGGTCTGGAGCTGGGATCACTTGCTCCCTTCTGATTTTTATCTACCACATGTGGATGTGGGACTGCCTGTTCTGCTGTTTTCTCCATGTCTCTCTGCACCTCCAAGTCTCCACCTCTTCTACACTTCTGGATGAGTGTGGCTTCTTTAAATCCTTGGCATCAGACTTGGAGCTTGATTTTTAAGTGAATCTGGGTGATATTTGTTTTGTAGTTTAGTTTTAATTTTGCTTCACAGGGACCAGGTGTGTTTACCTAACACCTCCATCTTGGCCTGCCATGCTATTGTTTCCAAGAAATTGTGGGTAGTCCAAGGACTCAAGAATTTGGTTTTTGATATTTTGTATTTGATTACCAGGAAGAGAAATAGCAAAAAAAAAAAAACAAACCCCCAAACTTGGCATTTGATATACCTGTGTCATTATTGTCCAATTTATATAACTTTTAAAAACTTCCTTTTGAGTCAAAAATGTTAATCAGTGATTTGTAATGTTTTCCTTTTCTAGGCAGTAGAGGGTCTCTTGTTAGGCCTGACATAATTAAGGCATAGAGTCTCTCAAAATCAAGTGAAACTTTTTTGAATGTTAGTATTACAAATAGAATCCCAATTAATATATGTGAATTCTTTCCCCTTTCTCACTGAAATATTCCTTTCGGGGGAATCATTTTACTATAAGCTTTTATGGGAAAGAACCCTGGGCTGGAGTAGTAGTCCTGAATCCCGATACCACTTTGCCTCTAACTGGTGGCAATATGATTTGATTCACATGGGTCAATTGTTCTGGACTGCACTTTTCTTGTCTGTATCATAATGAAGCTGGACCAGGTGGTCTTTTAACAGTAAGGTACCATGACTTCTGATTCATCCATATTGTTTTTATCCTTAACAAATATTAGGAGATACAAAGAAATGAAGAAATGCATCTAAGGTAGTAGCAATTGCATTTAGTGCAGAGTTGGAGTAGTATTTAGGTATCCTGATATCTATTCTCTGGGCATGGTCCCTACAGAGAAATGGGTACTAGTTAGGGGTCGGTAACTATCAGTAAAATAGACACAAAATGTACGGTCACTGACAAATAATAGAAATTGATTTATTTTAAGGTGGCTCTTCTTAACTGAGGGACTCAGGGTGACTGAGGGTCTGGCATTTTCAACCCATGTTTCTGAAGATCATTGTGGTTATCTGCTTCTGTGATAGTCAGAGGCAAAAAGGACATAGAGGAATGTATTTATCACTCGTATAGGTTAGGTCTGAAATTGGCACATCTCACTTCTATTCATGTTCTGTTTTGCTAGAACTTAATGTATTCCCTACCCAAATGTAAGGAAAGTTATCAAATAAAGCACAGTTGTGTGCCCAGGGAAAAGAGAAGCATATGGATTTCGGTGACCCATCAGTAATATTTGCCTTAGAATGGAACTGATATATGCAAGAACAGTTTTCTTTATCTTCAGTGAAATTGCCCTATTCAGCTCTGTAATTTCCTTATACCAGCTACTTCAATTGAAATAAAAAGAGACTATGACTTGAAGCAGAAATGAGAGGAAGTATTTTTTCCTGAACTTGGTCCTGAGAGAACCAGGAGAGGAAGAAGGACAAAAGGAGAAACCAACATGAAGCAAAGAAGCCACAAATAAATGTTAGAGAAGAGGGATGACTGTGGTAGGCGGTGGAGCAGAGGCACCCTGACGTGCCATCCTTCCGAGAGAATTCCGTCAAGAGTCACGAGACGGGACTGCAGTGGGGTGTGCTGCCTTTGAGAGTGTCTCTGGCAAAGGAGTCCTATAAATTATGGCTTTTGTGGTTTCCTTCTTGTTCTTGCTAACAAATGAACGGAGCCACAAGCATATTAGTGGAGCCTCTCTTTCCTCAGCCTCTTCCTCTCCTAGGGTCTCCCCAAGAGCCACAAAACATTGAGAATGACTTGAGATAGCATATTTTCCATCCAAAATCATAATTTATGAGTCCCTCTTGTTGTAAACTAACTTGCAGAATGGGAGAAGGAAAGAATAAGCAGGCAGGAAAAATGCATTTTTGGGTTTGTAGTTTTGAGCTGTGGGTACCAAGGCATCCCAAGAACTTGAATGAAATTTGACTTGTCATAGCACCATAGCATCTTTGAAAATAAAAGCAAGAACACAACAAATCAAACTAAGAGCAAGGTGACCATCCCAGTGAACCTAAGAGCTAACTGAAACAGATGAAGATAACTTGGGAATGTGGTACTGCTTTGATGTAACTTATTATAAATATCCACTTGTGTAGTACTTACCTAATTATGTCTTTTGGGTGAGTAGGAATCATATTCCTGTAAAGGCTGGCTCTGATATCGTTAGCCCCTAGCATGGTATTCATCCAGTTCCTTCCGTATTTGGTCAGACTTGTCAGTGTATTTATTCATTCAGAAATATGAGAAGAAGGATGGTCCAAGTCACAGGAGGGAAAGACACTTAATTCCTAAATGGGAGGCCTGGATTTAGTATTGGTCTGCCGTGAGCTCTTGTGACATGAAGCAAATTATTTAACCTCTTTTGACCAAAGTTTTTTGATTAGCAAAATATGTTGCTGCAGTTGACAGTCTTTAAGGAGTCCTTCAATACTGACCTTCAGCTACTCGTATTGCATTTTTTCCCCCCAGAAAGGCTTTCAGGTAGCTGATACTGGAAACATGTAGTTTCAGTTCTGTATACCAGGGTACCAGCATTTCTTTAAAAGTGTGTTATTGAATAAGACACTTTATTAGATTTAACAGACATTTATTTGGCTTAAAAGCCTTGCTTCAACATTCGACCAATCTTTGTAGAGTTATCTGGCTAAAATGAATTCATTCAAAAGTTTATTTATGTCTTCTATGGGAATCTGTAAATAATTATGGTATGGTTCCTGCTTGTGAAAGGCTTATAGAATAGTAGGAGATCTAAGTTGTTGAGTGACTGTAGTATATGATAGATTGTTAAGTGCTACTAACTACCCAGTGTGGAGAGCAGGAACAATAAAATGACACTGGTCTGGTCAAGATAGCATAAAGTATGTAAAACAAAATGAAGTCACTCATGTCAACCAAGGTGGCTGCCCATCAGCCATGACACTTTGGTTCCAAAAGGAAAGCTACCTAAGTCATCCTAGACACATATGGTAAGGAGACACACCTAAAATAGCTATACATGTGGTCGAATATCCATGTGTGCAGAGTGGGACCACCCACAGATAGACTCCTGGGCAGATTTTCCACGTGCCGTTAGGGGTGCCAAGGCGCTTATCAAGAGACCCGGAGGGTGGAGGCTACCACTTTCAAGGCATAACTGAGGCAGCTCCAGACCACTGTCGAGAGTTGAGCTCCACACCCCAGGTGCTGCTCCACGCCACGCTGATCTCCCTTGGCATCAGCTGCCAGAGGCTCTGCCCCGCTGGACTTAGGACTTTGTCTGCACTGCTGCCCACCTGGCTCAGGAGGTCCTTCCTGCAAGACGCTGACCGCTCCCTTGCCCACTGTCCTGTCTCCTGGACCCACAGACTGAGACTCTGGGACTCGGGCTCGTTATTCCCCATTGATTGTTATGTGTCTGTTAATATTTCTTTTAGATCATTAGAGTGTGAGTAGGACATGAAAGTATGTTGATGTTCTACTATGAGTGAACCTGCATTAAATAAAAGCTAAGAGATTAGCACAGTTCACTGTGTGTGACTCTTGCCTGTTCCTTGGTGCCAGGCTGCTCCGTGGGCGGCTAGCTGAGCAGTTGCCCAGATGACTTGTAGGAAAGTCTGTATCGTGAACATACACTTGCGACTCTCAATACTCATGTGGTAGGAGTTCACGTGGGGAAATTTCTGCTTCCCTTTTCCTTTCTTTCCAGGGCAGATTATCTTTCTGTAATTCCATGTGAGAGGCAGGGTGACGAGAGAGAATGCAGAGATCCTCTTAAGAATAAGGCCCTGGCCAAGCCATCATAGAAATAACATATTTCAGTATCACAAAAGATAAATCTAAGCCTTGGTTTCTTTATCTAATAAGTCATCTTTAAAAAGTAAGTTTCCAGTAATCACAATATGTAAGAATTATTTCTCACTAGAAAACAACTCTGTGTGTGAAGGAGAAATGAGAAGGTAATACTTTTCTTTTTCTGTGTGGCACAATGGAAAGACCAGGAATCGTGCACTTTTAATCTGGACACTGTTTCTCTCCAATTGTGTAATTTCCCCTTATGTAAAAGTAGAAGTAAGAGTACTTGACTGAGTGGCACTTACCCTGGCTGGTGTGGCTCAGTGGATTGAGCACTGAACTGCGAAGCAAAGGATCGCCACTTCGATTCCTATTCAGGGCACATGCCTAGGTTGTGGGCCAGGTTCCCAGTAGGGGACTCATGAGAGGCAACCACACATTGATGTTTCTCTCTCTCTCTTTCTCCCTTCCTTCCCCGCTCTCTAAAAAATAAATGAATAAAATCTTTAAAAAACGGCACTCAATAAATGTTTTCTCCTCTCACAGTCAACAAATCACAACATATTTATTGACCTGATTTATACATACAGTTTTTTATTTTCCATTGAGGAAGCTACTCTCATTGCCACATTCACAAACACTTAAAGACAGTTATTCTTTACTTTCAAGAAAACATTGGCTAAAACCTCAAAACTTTACAATCAGTAGAATCTGTTGGTGTGAGGAGTGAGACTTCAGATTCATTTTATTCCTGGTGTATTACCCCAAAATGGCCAGAACGTATGATATTTCTCAGAGGCAATGTCTATGAGAAAGGGCCACCTTTTGTCTTCATTTTCACAGATGCCTTCCAGCGGTGTTTGCTGAGGAAGGCGAAGACACATTGTCTTAAATGTTGATGTCACAGGACAATGAATGTTTAACTAAGCAAAGCCTCTCTCCCCACGTGGCTTCTTCCCTCTTCTTCTCTTCCCTCTTAACAGCTCTCACACAAGCCAGATTGTGTATTTTCTTGCACACGACTCTGAAAACACATCCACAGTCTTATTTTGTTGAGAGAGAGCCATCTGGACCATGAGAATGTGGCGTATACCATGGTCACTCCATCAGTTTATCATAGTATGGTAGATATCAAAGGAGGTTAGAATAGCTCTTTCCTTGGAGATGTTTAACTGTTCCTTATCATTAGGGACCGTATGACATGGGTACAAAAGATGGGGGAATGTGACATCTGGAGGCTTTTTTGAATGCTGTTAATTCCATTTTCTAGATGCCAGTGTTGTGGTTTGCAGATGTATAATTCAGAGCAGTGTGCAAAGGACAGGGATTCAAATTCTCTTTGTGGGCTTGTATTTCCACTTCTCCTTTACTCTCATGCATGCCGTGTCGAAACATACACGAAAGTGATGCTCTGGGTGAGGAGCAAACTGCAGTGGGGCGGGTGGGAGTAGACAAAGGCACGTGCAGACTCGTGGAAGGCACTGCCATGCATCTCCACGGAGTCTCACCTTTTCGAGTGGTTTCAATGACTTTCCCCAAAGCTATACTCTTTGTGAAGGCTGGGGATTATCTGCACAGGAACCCTATACAACAGCAGTGAGTCTTGTGAGTCTGCACAAGACAGCGATGCCTGGTTTTTGCTCAGTGGGTGTATAAATTTCTATTGTCATTCACGTTACGCTATTTCAGTGGCTACATCAGTGTTGACATATTACATAATCGGTGATACATGAAGTAGCTGGGCACAGCAACTCGAGACTCAATAAACGAGGCCCGATTATGCAGAACAGTGGGTCTGGGTCTGGGTCTCTGGCAGGAGGCGGGGTGGGGGTGGGAGGGCAGAGGGCACCAGCCAGTACAATGCCATTAATTCCAACATGTGTGAGCCTGAGGAAATAGTCAGCTACACTCATGTTATGTCAAAGGAGCTTATTTTTTAGTTTCCACAGTGTGAACATTTATTCTTTGAAAATTATCTCTTCAACATGTTTTATAAACAAAAAGAGATTTTAGAAAACTTGCAGGATAAAACAGACTGCTATGGAAAAGTGATGAATTGTGTTAACTACTTAGTTATTATGTTTTGGGCAAGTTCTCAAGGCTCTGCCAAGATAAAGTCTCTGGATTTTAGCTTCTTCATTGTAAAAAAAAAAAAAGGGGGTTAGATTAGATAGTTCTGAGATCTATCTGTGTGTATGTTAATCCTCACCCGAGGACATGTTTATTGACCTTAGAGAGGAAATCGGGGGAAAGAGAGACAGAGACATCAAAACATCAGTATGAGAGAAACATCCATTAGTTGCCTCCTGTATGCACCCTGATGGGGAGTTGAACCTGCAACCTAGGTATGTGCCCTGATTGGGCTGAACCTGCAACCTTGGCAAATTGGGATGATGCTCTAACCCACTGAGATGCCCAGCCAGGTGGATGTTGTTATTTAAGTTAATATCACATAGTTGGTTCTTAACTCTCTAAGTGGAATTTGGTTATCATTTTAAGAATATTATTACATTAGAAGGTCAACACTGTTTAATGTACCATGGATATATCACTGTGCATGGGGGAAGATTTTAAAATGGAAGTCTATAAATAGGTTAATATATCAAATGACTTGATAATAACCATGACCTTGAAAAATATTTTTGCAAGACTGAGTTTTCAAGTTGTTTCTTTTGGTTATAGGTTGCAATATCTTAAAATAGAAGCATCAAGATGAGATAATTGGTAATGTTACTTTCAACACGTTTAAGGGTAATAAAGTTAAACTGTATATACTTCAGAACATAGCTAAATGTTGTTACAGTGATATACAGATAATTAATAATAATAATACCTGAGCAGAAATGCATCATATAGACCGTATGATGAGAAAGAGGCTATGGTGGGAATTGGTTGGAGGGATATGTGATTGATAATTATCAATATTATTAAAGATTTTTCTGGGTGGGAAACCTGCCTGCTGGTTTGGGTACTAAGGCATTAGCACCAGATCTCAGCCATCTATTTCTATTTCTTGACCATATCCTTCCCCCCCAGACCTTGTGAGTTTATTTTCTTTTTATAGATTTGCTAAAAGCAAATTTTTAAATCCCCCACATTGGCCTCTTAAATATCAGGGCTATTGCCTTTAACCAATGTCCTGTTTTACATTAGAGCCCTCTCCCGCAGTCTCTGACCTTCCCCTACAACCATTTAGCCAATGTCATATGTCGTCCTATTGAAGAAAACCACACACAATCACATGACACCCCAGAAGTACTGGAGGTTAGTGGTCTTCACTGAGGATTTATGGGAGGAGGAGGGATGAGCTGCATTATAGACAAAGGTGACCCAGAAGCCTTTCCAACCTCCTTCCTGAGAACACTGCTACCACCTAGGCAGGGTTCTATTCACTCACATAGAAGTGTGTGTGGTGGCAGCGGGTGGCTTCTGGATAAATAGTCAACACTATCTGTGACATCGTTTTGGGTCCAGCTTCAAGCCCTGCAGTAAAGTCAAGAAAAGGAACTCAGGGGCTATTTATCTTTCAAGGCCGATTCAGGTCACTCTCTCAGTTTGTTAAATTAGAGTAGGGGTTCCAGGACCCGAGGGTGTGAGTCCTGTCTTCACTGTTAGTTATTTGGTTATGTGACATGGGGCCTTTTACTTACTCTGTGTTTCAGTTTTCTCATTTGTGAAATGGAGCCCATTCTAGTCTCCCCTCCCATGGTGAGTGGGAAGATGAAGTTAGGAGGTGTACTCAGCACCTTACTTGACATGTCCTAGCATAGTGAATTGTTAAGTTAGCCTTGAGAAATGGTAGCCTTTAATATAATATTTATTTATTATTGTTGTTAACTGGAAGAAGTGGTAGATATTTCACAACTGGATCTTAAGAATAAAAAGGTCCTGATTTTTAGTCTTTGTTGATTCCTGTGGTATAATCATTTCCACGGTGGCTGATTTGAGTTACTACCACTGTGTCAGTCAGATGCTCACATTCCTGAAAATTTAATTGTTTTGTGGGCTGGTATGAACCTGCTCCAGGATGTCACTGAATGGAAGACTGCACTAAAAAAAAAGTGGCACCTGGCCACTTATTTACTTTTAAGTATTTACAAAAAATTTATAGGTATAAGCTTAAGTTATGTTAAAGTCATTCCTCTAATTGTTAGCCACTGAGGAGAAGGTTAATAATGAGTCTGTTTAGTTGGATTTCAAGCAGATGTGATAATTCTGTCATTGGCTATAGCTGTCATTTGGTGATTGGTGTTACAAATGTATATACAAGGTTTGTCTGGAAAAAGCCCAGCCATTGTTAATATAATGAGAATGGTTTGTGTCCCATTGATGTAACCTGGCAGCCAAGGAGAGTGGACTGGAGTGCACATGAGTGAACAGTGTGAACAGTGATGATTTCACTGTACTAGTAAGTGGGGGGTGGTAGATGCTGTTGAGTGAGTATGTGTACTGTGTGGCTGTCACATTCAAAATGAGCAAACATAGCAATGAATCTGCGTCAAATGTTGTAAGACATTGCATCGAACATTCAACATCCCTCTGTGGAAACTACTCAGATGATTCAGAAGGCTGCAGCCATGGGCAAGTTGGGATTGGCAGCTTCATTACAGCAACTTGCCCGCTCACACATCAGTCTGGTGCAGGTTTTTTGCAAAACATTAAGTCACCCAGGTGACTCAGCCACCCTATAGCCCAGATTTGGCACCTTGCAACTTCTGGCTTTCCCAAAACTAAAATCAGCTTTGAAAAGGAAGATTCAGGAAAATACGATGGGGCAGCTCATGGCAACTGGGAGAACTGTGCGAGGTCTTACTTTGAAGGTGACTGAGGTGTCATTGTCTTATGTACAATGCTTCTTATCTCTTCTTCAATAAATGTCTCTATTTTTCATGTTACATGGCTGGATACTTTCTGGACAGACCTTGTGTATTTAAATCACCATCCAAAGAACCAAAAGGATCTGAAGAAAAATTCTCATCAATTTTTTTCTTAATTTAAAAATACATTTGCTGAGACACGTCCCTTAAACATTTTTTTTTTTTTTGCCTGAGAATAAGTACTGGTTCCTTGGTTTTAAATGTTTGATGGGAAAACTCTCCTAGTCATTTAGAGTGGTAGATGCCCAGCTTTGATACATCTCTATCTTTATATATGATTATATGTGTTTCTGTGTTTCCATACATATGTTTATTTGCATTGATATGTTAAACGAGTAGAGCTACTTTATTTGGAGTTACAGTATTCATTTATTTGTTTACTTTTTTATTGTCTGTCTCCTCTACTAGATTAAAGCTCCATTAGAGTAGGGATTACAGTATTGCCTTCATTACTTTTTATCTTCAGTACCTAGAATAGTACCTTGGACATACTAGTTGTTCATTAAACGTTTAATAAATGATGTGAACTAAGCCAGACAGAGAAAGACAATTACCGTATTATTTCACTCATATGTGTGTAGAATGTAGTAAACAAACTGCACTAACAAGCAAAGTAGAAACAGACTTATAGCTAAAGAACAGGCTGATGTCATGGGGGCAGGATTGGGAGGGGTGGAGGGACTGAGCAAAAATGGAAGAAAGAGAAAGAGAAAGAATGGACATGAATAACAGTAGGATGCTTATGGGAGGGAGGGTGGGGGTAGGTGGAAGAGGGTACAGGGAGGATAAATTGTAATGGGGAATAAAAAAGATTATTCATGTAGAGTCACAGAGTATTTAATAGATGAATGCATAAATAAATAAATGAAACATCTAAGTATACTGAAAAATAATTCTACTCTATTGGCCTTTAGAGACTTGGTTTAAATTTTTATTTCACTTAGATTTTATGCCTTTTAACAATTTTATTCAAGAGATATGGTAGTGAGCTCAAAATCTGCAGATAGAAATTATGGTTTAGCCATTTAATTACTGGCTATTTGCCAGAAACTCTTGGAGATCAACTGGGAATAAAGGACCAGTTTCTTATTCCCAAATGTGTAGTTGTTTCTTCAACAAGAGTACATGCAGAAGGTCAAAGTTCTATTGAAAATTGAATGCTCTGTTGGTATTCAGCTAAGTGGGTAGCATTACCTTAAAACCCAAATCTGCATCATTTATGGGGTAAGGTGAGCAGTGAAGCAAAAATGCAATTTTATCACTAGAGAAGCAGATTCAGGATAGAATGTTTCAAATTGTTTTGAAATCTCTAGAGTGTAGAGACCGAGGCTTGGAATTTTACAATGACATTATTTTTACAATTACATTATTTTATGTCTATCGAAGACTGTCTAGCAAGCTCAATTTCCCAGATTGCTAGCTCCCTCCTTTCTATTTAATTAGTCTGAAGTGATCAAGGTTTAAAATTCATTTAGGGACTATGGGGGCAGTTTCATTTGACAGAGAGTCTCTTAATATGTGACCCCTGAGTGCATTAAATGGTCATCAGGGACTGAGTGAGTATAGCAGCTTATCAATATTGTAGGTTCTCTCTGGGATTGAAGCTTGCTCCCAGAAGAGTGCATGTTCTAATGTGAAGCCAACTGAAAGCACAAATCCATAACATTTGGAGGCATGATGACGGTAAAATTAGGTTTGAATCTTCTAATCTTAAGATGTCTTAAGAGGGGACATAGAAAATGAATTACCTTGATGCCTTAGAGGCTAATGAAAATTAAAATGTACCTTTATGCCAACAATGCTAGCTAAATTTAGCTAAAGAGTGAATGGAGATCAGTGAAAACATGTTTCAAAATAGCACACATTTTGAAAGTGAAAAAATCTGAGAGAATAGAAAGAAATACTAATATTAAACCCGTAAAATAGTTATATCATTTACCATTTGCTTTCTAAGATGTATTGATTTTTCAGAGCAAAAGGCTAATTTTTCAGAGATTAAAAAGATTTTGTAACAGGTATATTAAGAGATGAACCATTTTGGAATCAACAAACTTTTAAGTTGCACTGTGACTCCATTGTGAAGAAAAACTCTTCAAAATCTTCTCAACCACATGAACTGATTTGGAATTCCAAATGAATCTTATTAAATCATGATTCAACCCTTAACTATATCAGCTGAGTCTTTACTAATGCATTTTGCCAGAAGGCAGGGAAATATACAAATATAATAAATATATAAATAAATATATAAATAAACATTATATATATATAAAACCTCCAGTAGTTAGAGAATTTTGGGGGGAAATTTCAAACATGATACAAGGTTAAAAAAAGCTGTTCTGCATAGAACTGAATTTCTTAATTTCCAGAGATTTCATTATGAAATATAAACACTTGGTCCTATAAAATTTCAATCTATTTAAAGATTTTTTTTGCTCAAAAGAAGTATTTGAAGTCATGAAGGGCAAGGACCTACATCCAAGATTACTGTATCCAGCAAAGCTGTCATTTAGAATAGAAGGGCAGATAAAGAGCTTCTCAGATAAGGTCAAGTTCAAGGAGTTCATCATCACCAAGCCCTCATTATATGAAATGTTACAGGAACTTATCTAAGAAAAAGAAGATAAAAATAGGAACAGTAAAATGACAACAAACTCACAACTATCAACAAGCAAACCTAAAAGACAAAAACAAAAATGAACTAAGCAAACAACTAGAACAGGAACAGATTCACAGAAATAGAGATCATGTGGAGGGTTATCGGTGGAAAGAGGGAGTGGGGAGAATGTGGGAAAAGGTACAGGGAATAAGTAGCGCAAATGGTAGGTACAAAATAGACAGGGGGAGGTTAAGAATAGTATAGGAAATGGAGAAGCCAAAAAACTTACATGTGCCCTGGCTGGTGTAGCTCAGTGGATTGAGCATGGGGCCTGAGAACCAGAGGATCGCCGTTCGATTCCCAGTCAGGGCACGCACATGCCTGGGTTGCAGGCCAGTTCCCAGCAGGGGATGCACAAGAGGCAACCATACATTGATAGTTCTCTCCCTCTCTCCTTCCCTTACCCTCTAAAGATAAATGAATAAAATCTCTAAAAAAAAAACTTACATGTACACCCATGGACTTGAACTAAGGTGGGGGATGCTGGTGGGAGGGGGATACAGGGCAAAGGGAAATAAAGGGGGAAAAATGGGACAACTGGAATAGCATAATTAATAAAATATGTTTAAAAACATTTTGAAGATCTGTTGTACAACTTTGTGCTGATACTAAATCATATTATAAAGTTGTGAAGTACACTTAAATTTGTTAAGAAGGCATATCTTATGTTACTTTTTTGCTACAATAAAAAGATATTTGAGAGGTTATCTGTCTGTCTTTGTATTCGTTCATCTATCCACGTACTCTCCATCTACCTCTTACTTATTTATAAATATTAAGCAACAGTTTACAGATATATAAGAGATTGCAAATAAAATAAATCCCATGTCAAATTGTTTTTATGACTATGTCTAAATATTTTTTTCAGGACACTCAGTATCTGTTTTATAGGTGGTTTTGATAACTGTAATGTGTCAGTGAGCTTTCTGCATAATCACCAGTTTGGTAGAATGACGCTTCATGTGTATAATTTAAAATATTAGCAGTAAATTAGAATCTTGACTTTCATATCCTTCTTTAAAATCAGATACTTAAGAAAATTGTTTACACTTCTTGAAAGCCTGTGGCTTTTAATTAAAATTGTTTGTTTTCTAATGGTGATTTTGTCATGCTATTTCTGTAAAATTAAAGGTAGGTTTCATAAGAGATGAGGTGAATGGCCGTGTTCACTGCACTTCACAGCCACAGGGGCCCTCTTGCCCCCTCTTCCAGCCCCGTGCACCATCATCTCCTCACGTTCTCTTCCCCTGAGCCCGGGAGCCAGTCCTTGGTGCATCCCTTGGTTTGCGTCTTCTCCCTTAAAGCTCTGACTCAAGTCTAGACTAAAACCCTTCTCTGGATTTTCCTGCAGCCCACATTGGTCAGACTAGAATTTTAATGCAAATTTAGGTGGAAAAAAAGGAAGAAAAGGATAGAGAAAACTTAAAATAGTCAAACTTATATAACTCAGATTTCTAAGTCTACCTTGCTTAACTCCTCCCCCAAACTCACTGTTCCATAACTTAGTTCTCTGTTTTACCTCCCCAGAGGCGCTATCACAGAAGAATACCCTGTTTGTCATTCTGTGCTCCGGTGGCCAAGATCCAAAGACAGTTCTAAGGTCTTCTTGTGGTTCCATTTCCTGTTTGTAGTGATGCGCTAATTCCAGGGTCTGGTGGTGGTGAGACTCCAATGATCGACAGAGTGAGATTATCTTCGTCTCTGGTGAGGTCCTGCCCTGTGTATACAGAGAATATTTAGGTCCTTGGAAGTTTAAAATAAATGTTAACCATAAAATTAGCCTACCGTCCACACAACTTCAATGACATGGTTTCATCATCAGAACTCATTCTGGGACTGCGTCACAGAATTTTTTCAGTGCACTTATTAAACATGTGTGGGATGCGGTCAGTATTGTATGATCTTACTTATATACGGACTTTAAAAAGTTTGAACTCATAGAAACACAGAGTTGAATGCTGGTTCAACTCTGGTGCGTTTACCAGAGGCTCTGGTGCGGAGAAACGGACAGATGGTAGTCAAGGCTGCAGACTGTCATCTTATGAAACGGGTGGGTTCTGGGGACCCAGGGCACAGCAGGGTGGCAGCAGTGAACAAACTGCGTGGGCACCTGAAGTTTGCTGGGAGCGGATCTTCAGGGTTCTCACTGCACCCGCTCCCCGGAAGCAACCGTGTGAGCTGATGGACGTGTTAATTAGCTTCATTGTGGGAATCATTTCAAAATGCATCCATACCTGGAGTCAGCACCTTGTACACCTTAAATGGATACAATCGCAATTCTGCCTTCATAAAGGTAGAAGAAGGACATTCTCTAGGTGTTTATTTCCCTACCCATGTTCTGTTTGGGGGTCTGGTACATCAATCTATAGGAAAAACAAAATTCAACACTACTCACCTATGGATAGATAATGTCTGATGACCGCTGTTAACTTTTCAAGTATTGGCGCCTTCATATTTAAGTATTGAGTTGATATAACATGATATAACACCAAATCTTAATAATAGCATTAAAACAAGTACAATTATCTCCCTATCTTAGGAAAGATGTGTATTACCAAATTCTCAGAGTACCATGAATGGTGCTAAATTCTTGATATCAATTTGAACAATGACTAAGGACCCTTTTAAACATAAAGTGAGAACTAGAGGAAGAAAGAACTAGTCAAATAACAGGGTTGTTTTATTTTTAGCTTGTTGGACACTACCATTGAGCTGATTCAAATAAAAAGAAACTTCTAAGTTAAGTTTTTTGATTGCTTATGGGTTTGGAATCATCCATATACCTGGTCTCCTATTCATTTGGCTATTGGAGAGGTATATAATCTCTTTTTCCCTTTTCTTTAAAGTAATGTCTTCTTGATTTGTTTAAGTAAATGAGTCCTGTGTCACTAGGTCTCAAAATGTAAAAAAATGTAGTTAAACTCATTGAGTGGATCTCATTTTTTCAGAATTTGTGAAGGTTGTTCTAAGACTGGCTCGGGTTTATTTTGCACAGTCTCTGAGAGAACGGTTGCTGAATAAATGATTAGCCTTCACAGTATCATTAGGAGAGTCATATTTTAAGAGTAAGGTATCGATGTCCAGAAATGGTCTGAAAGTAATGCAGTAATTAGTGGTGGAGATAGGACTGCCACCCAGGCCTCCCAATTCTCATCCAGGGTCATCTCATCAGAAGAAACTGTTCTCAGGTGATTTAAAAATTCCATTTGTGTATAGACCTTGATGAGTGCTTATGGTGTTTCAGATTTACCTACACTTTGCTACGTGTGTATGCTCCCCCCACACCTACATAACAAGACGTGACTATTGGGAACAGTTGGAAGAGTGAGAGGACCTTTATAGAACTGCAGTATCATTGTTGAGCAACTCAGTGTTACATTTAGTTGTAGGGTGAACTGATCCCAGGAGTGTGGCCGATGCTGTCGGTGCAAACAGGAAAACAGCGGCAGGGCTGATGAAAAGCACAGATACGGGGTTGTGGGATTGTTCACCCATGTGGCCGTGAACTGGCCCGGAGGATGTTAAAGGAATCAATTTAACTCCACGTTTGTGTACATGGCAGGGACTGGCTGGTTATCCAATATGGACTTTAAAGGGACAAACAAGAAAGGAAACGATTTGTGTCTGTCTTCGGAGCAACACAGAGGAAATGATCAGCGATGTAGACATAAGGGACTACTTAACGGAGTGATAGGCATCATGATTCAGTTAGATGGTAATTGGGAATCAAGTGAGACCCAGAAAGTAAAACTTACGACGATGATTACCCAATTAAAGCAGAGAAAATGCTGAAAAGAAAGGTGATACTTAGGTATAAACTCGAGGGAGAAGGCTCAGGAGACAGAATTGAAAGTATGGAAACAATTGGGCACCCACAATATTCATTAGTTTAGTTTTTAAAATATTAGAGTGACTAAATTACATGTTATCACCCAGGGGAATTAAAAATAAAATGTGTGAATCATAAATATAAAATGCAGATGAAGGCTAGGAAAGATGACAGGATGGAGCTCAGCGAGGATAAAATGGCAAGACAAGTTGCTTTGGCAAAAGTGACTACCATTGTACAAGAAGCTACTATCAATGAAGTATAAATTTTCAAGGTTTTGGCACCGCTTGGAGGTGGATTCGACTGGCCCCAGAAAAATGGCAAATAAAACCCATGGGTGGAAGTGGGTACATTGTTAAAATAAGGAAAGGAATGTTAAGCTGAGTTGACCACAGAAATGGCTTAACCTGCCCTCTCAGCTTTGACGATGGAAGTAATTATTCTGCTGATGGACAGGATAAAGACCCTCACTGATTAACGCTTCAGGGGGATTCTGTGTGGACCACCACAGAGTGGTTGGCCTGGGCCTGGGCTGGAGGACTGGGTGGATCTGGGCCCAAGGAGGCGATGCCTTCCTTGGGCAGAACTGCTGGAGTGGGGTCAGCAGGCATGGTCAGGTTCAGGTCCGCCGCCAGAGAGCTGCATGAATCCAGACCAACCATGTTCATTATAGGGTTCGGGCCCTTCAAAGTTCTCAGTTTCTTTTAAAGTATATGGAGACAGAAAATACAAAAATAAAAACAAACTGCCCTTTCTCCTGTTCCTCAATCCGTGAAACAGGTATCTTGGGCTTGAAAAGGGGAAGTCTCTTGATTTCTCTTTCCCCACCCAAACTTGGATCCTAGTACTGACTCTGAGACCAAATGCCAGGTGGGGAACTTCTTAATAATGCAGAGGAATATTTTGTGAGATTCTGAAAGTCTTGCAATTTTGTTGAATCCTTGCTTAGAGATGGGTCTGGGAAGCTCAGGTGCCATGGTGCTCTGCCAGTGTGGTTACTATCCTCACTCACCCACTTGGCAGAGGTCAGTTTAGAGCAAGGCATGTACCAGAGTCTGTGGATACGCAGTAAGAAAGCATCAGTCTTATTACCGAACAGCCCACTCTCGTGAACTGGATTTCATGTATGGCTTTAGTGGAAAAGGATATGGTATTGTTGAACAGAAACTTGGATGCTTTTATGAAAGACACAAAAGTAGTTACTGAACATTAGTGTACTTGTTTTTAAATCAACCACTACTTACTGTTATCTTTATGAGGTGAACATGGTTTTGCATTAAGCTTAAGATATCATTACTTATTAGACACATCACTAGAATAATGACTTCTTTTTTGGGGAATGAAAACTGCTATATTTATGGACATGCTGATTTTTCAGACACATCCTGGTTTCTGAACTCTCAAGATACAAAAGAAATGTGATTGAGGATTCAAGAAGCACAGTAGATTGATAAGCAATAAAATAGTTAATTCTTGTTTACTTGGTTTTGGAGATGAGTAGGGCCACAGAGAATAAAAAAATAGTAAATTACCCTAAACCAGAAACATTAAATAATACATTCCTCCACTTAGACAAGTCTAAAAACTGCATTTGAAAATGAGGACATCTGCAACCTTTCAAACAAATCACAAGACCATTTGCAAAGATTTTATTTGTGAGGAGCTAGAAAGCAACACAGCTTCCTCATGTCAACCTGTATTATTTATCCCAGAAACACATTCCCCACCAACTAGGCCAGCGAAGAGGCTAAGCTGCACCACCTCTTCTGAGAGTAGAGTACAAAGTGGAGGTGGCGGGGGGGGGGGAAGAGCACAGGACAGAGATTTTCTTCTGATATGTCCCCTCGACATCAGGGATAGACACAGGGCATAGCTGCAGATGGCTGTGCTGGGCACTGTGGCAGCTGCCTAAGCAGCTGAGCCTCTGAACAGGGCAGGGAGGCACATGTTAAAGCTGTTGTTTTGAGAAGATTCACATTGCTCCCTGCACAGGCTGGTTGGGTGTATTTGTTTTGTTTTGCGTGTGTGTTTTACATAAATCACATTTCTTCTCCAGAAACAGACACACATGCAATAACACATGTTTATCAGGGGATGAAAATGCATGCTCATACAGTTTTACAACATCATAATTTCTTGAAAAACTAGGTTTCAAGTGATATGTACAGTAAGCTGTGGGCCAAGTAGATGTAGAAATGGATCTCAAGTGCCAAATCTGATTTGAACAGCAAGTTGTCTACAGAAATTACTGCCAAAAATTTAGTAGTGGGTCGGAATTTCTTCTCTAAAAACTGATGGAAAAAATTTCTGCATCAGGTATACAGTGTGTCATATGACTAAAATCATCTCGAAATAAGCCCATAAACTATTTGTTTTAAAATATGTACATACTTAACATATTTTGATGTTATTCAAAGTCTGTGGGCTGGAATTATACCACATCTGATTCTTTGTGATTTTTCTTGTATAAATCATGCATCCATTTATTTGATCATTTATGCAGCCAAAATGTATGGAACGTGGCGGGAAATAGAAGAGTAAAATTATAAAGCCTTGTGATGGGTGTCCTGCCTGCTGTAAGCATGTGATGGGTTGGGCTCTCTGGACTTGGCCTGGGGAAAGGGGCAGGACGAACTCCACAGAGGGGCGAGAACCATGTATGTGAGCTGGGGGTGAAAGATGCATAGATTAGAACACGAGATTTCTTTGGAGCGGATGCAGCCTCAGCAGAACTGCTGGAAGACGTTCATGTAGGAACTTTTAGTTTCAAGTCCCCAAAGAGACGGGCTTGTGCCAGCATTCAGAGCAATGCCTTGGTTCCTTCACTGACAAAAAATGACTGCCAAAAGAAAAAAAAGTCAGCTGAACTAAGCAGTGTGCTTAGTGACCTTCTAGTGCAAGCTCTTTATCTCCTCGTGGACAAGAAATAAACAATATGCAGACTATCATCAGACTGGGGACCACAGTTGGAGGACCATTTGAGTAGGAGGTAGGCTGGAAAAGGGAAAGACTGACTTCAGGAATTTAATTTGGAGATCATTAAATAGACTAAACCAATTAGTGCCAGGAGGAAGAGGGAGAATAGGATGAGTTCCAGGAATAACTGGGAGGCAAACTATCTAGTACTTGGGGAATCACTGGAAGTGGGGTTGATGGTGAAGAAGATAGTGGTTGGCTATGCCAAAGTTGGAGGCTTAGGCAGCTGGTGTTCATCGACTTAGATATACATGAAGACAAGTTTGGTGGCCAGAGAAAGGATTCAGTTCTGAACAAACTGTGTGTGAGCTAGAGAACTATACCACAGCCCAGTAGGTGTTTGGGTGCATATATCAGGGTCTCTGCCAAGAGGTCTTGGCTGGTAGATTTAAAAGTTGATGGAATTAATAACAGGGGAAATCTTGGTCGTGTATGAAATTACCCAGGGAGAGTAAATTAAGCAGTAAGAGAAGAAAAGCAAGGATTGTATTTGGGGGATAAATAATGATGGCTGGTTAGAAGAGGAGGAATGTTCAAGGACCAAGAAGGAGAAATGGGAAAGGTTCAAGTTAGAAGAAGGTTATTTGAGCCAATGAGAAAGGAAAAGCCAAAAGAAAGTGTGACAAGGAGAGAGCCAACAGGGTCAGACTGTTCAGGTAAGGATTTTAAAGTTTATTGAATTTCAGAATTGTCCATTTATTCAATAGATCCTTATGGAGTACCTACTGCAATGTGCTAGATGCTGGAGATTCAATAAATAATGGAGAACAAAAATAAATCTCTTTGGCTCTCGTGGATCTTATAGTGTTGTGTGTGTGGGGGGGAGACATCAATCAAAGGACTACTGAAATAAATGTAAAGCTGCAACTATGACAACTTTTGTTTTTAACTTTGAGAGTTTATTTGAGTAAAAAAAACAATTCAAATCAGGCAGCATCAAGCCAGAAATGGTTAGGAGCACTCCACCAACAGGAGCCTTGGGAGAGACTTTTATGGAGAAAAGGCAGAAGCAGGAAGCCAGTTATTGATTGGCCAAAGCTTAATTAAAGCCTGGCTGTTCGTTTGTGATTGGTTGTCCCTACCATTTTCATTTTGTATCCTTGAGGCATTTAGAGGTTTAGAGTTGGGTTTGCTTACGTAGGCTACCATGGTAATACAGCTATCTCAGTCTAATGGTTTCCGTGTTTAGTTAACTTAACAATTCCCCTGCTTTGGTCATGCTCTCGTATGCGAAAGGTTGACCAAAAAGTTGGCATTAGTACCATTGTCAGTCACCCTCACGGTTAAGTTGCTCTTGTAAAAGTCACAGGTTATGAGTCTGATCCCCAGAAGAATTGTTTTTGCTGTTCATATTGCTTTGGTTTCTCCAAGCACAGTGAGACCATCGATGGACCACTGATGGATGTGAATGTACATTTAAAGCCTTACAGAACACAGCACACAAGGGAGACTACGGTGATAACTTCCAGGAGGATAGTACCGAGAGACCGAAGTCTGCTCCCTGGCTAAGGCCTATGAACCAAATCAGTTGGTATCAAATTAAGTCAAAGAATGTACCAGAAGGAGCAGCAACCTGTTTTAGCCCGGCTTCTTAGTTAATTTCTTCATTTGCTCTAATACCAATGTGTTGATCTAGGTACAGCTGGAGGTATTTGCTATGGCACAGACTCCTCCTTGTTCAGCCAATTAGGAATTTAAAGCAATTCTAGTACCTAAAACCACCTTAGCAAATCTAGGAGCTTTTGTGTAGCTATAGGCTTAGTAGTAGATTCAGTAGTAGTTGCCAGAGTTAAGGACCATTTTTTTTTATGCATTAACAGAAAAAGCAAGTAGTGTTTCAGTGGGTCTCATCTTGGGTACCAGAGACTGGAGAGGAGGCAAAATAATTTCCCCTCTACCCTTCATAGTGAGTGCCTGGCTGAGATGCCTTTTTCTCTAGGGCACCTGGAAAATGCATCGGGTTATTTACGGTGGTTAAAAGTTCTCCACTGTGGCTCTGTATTTCAAGCTTATCTTTGGTAAGGTTAAACTACCTGTTTAGTCTCAAAACAAAATTTTACTCACCTGAGGCCTTATGCTGGACTTCAGTGCAGTTAAGGTGGACCCAGTCTGACTCCAGACCCAGTTCAGTTTCTAAGTTGAACCCTTTTTAAGTTGGACTTAGACTAGAGCTGGTTCTGAACTGTCTGTTACAAGAACTGCTCAAAGAGAGCCTGGAAGCCCATAATGCAAGAGCTGTGGTCTTACTCATGACCTCTGGGGGCAGCAAGAATGCAGTGAGCACAGGTGGCTCTTGGGGGCTGTTGGGGGCGTGTCTACTTTGGTTCCTTCTTCTGTTACCAGGACTGTTAAAAAAAATAAATGGAGGCGTATGAGAAATTTTAAGAGTTTGAACAAAAATCTATTCAAATTGGCCAGCACCAAACCAGATGTGATTCGGAGCATGCCCATTCTCATAATTTCTGTGAAGCAAATGTATATGGTGACTCTGTTAAGAATAAGTTCAATGAAGGGAGGAAGAGCAAACTCCATCTTTGTGAACCCTTTATTGACTATTGTTCAGTAACTTCATTTCCTATTTTCCCTCATGGACTTTAATTCCTTCCTAAACATTAATCTGTAGTTTTTACTGGGAGAACACTGGTTTAATAAATACATCAGTGTTCTGACATATCTTGAGTCCCTGATTCACCACTTAGCCAGTTAAACGAACTTGGGATAACTCTCTGAGCCTTAAACTTTATTATAGGATTTTTATGGAGACTGATCCAGATAATGAATTTGAAATTATTTCATAAGATAAATAGAACAGAACAAGTGTTGATAGTTACTATTTTTACAAGTTACTATTTTCAGAAGTTACGATTTCCATGTGGTTATATAGAAACTCCACTGAATGTAGGCATTATTCTATTATTTATGTTCTTGTTTCTATCACTGATGGTATAAATTTGGGTAGTTGCTTCACTTATTTTGCTCTCAGTTTACTTGGTGGAATGAGCTAGGTAGCTCACAAGCATGTAGAAAGTAGGAAAATGCTTAGTGATGCATCAAGCATTGGCTGGTCAGTACAGCCTCAGGATTACCTCTCATCAGCTCTGGGTTCATTATAAGTGGTTGTCCCAGTGCAGGGGATGATGGAGAAGAGTTTGTGCACCTTGAAGTGGGTCCAACCTATGCAGGCAGCTAGCAGTGAAGGGTCAAATACTTGCTCACTTTTCCAGTCTTGTTCTGGGCAATTTCCCTGGTAGTTCCCTGGGTTTCAGGTAACCAACAAGCTATATTTTCCTTGATCTTGCTTCTGTGCTTCTGTACGTGCTACGTATTCTGTGCAAAAAGGCTTCCTCTTTGTTGCTCCAAAGAACTCCTACTCATTCTTTAGGATTCAATGTAAGGGTCACTTCTCCAAGGTAGGATTATGTATCCCCTTTCATAGAATTTACCATGTCAAATTGAATTGTTGTTGCCATTTATCTTCTCCATACATGTGGTAACAAATTTCTTTTGTTTCAATGATTTTTTTCTATATTTTAAAATGATCCCACCAATAAGATACAAAAGAGAAATAGTTCCAGTTTTGATTTTTAAAATTGCCTGAATTCTCATAATTCTAAAAAATTAACAATTTATATTACGCAAGGACCTTGCCAGTCTTAACTTTCTGACCTTTGGAAAATTAGGCACTTTCTATTTATTCAAGGCCACAACAAAGGGTCAGCCCTACCCTTCAGGGGTGAGCTTATCCCACAATGGAGGAAATACCATTTATATTGGGAGCTGCATGGCTTGTTGAATACTTGGCTGGAATCCCGTAAAAGGAGAATTCATTACGTGTCAGTTAAGCACTGCAGCTCTTTGTCATTGTTATCATCATGTTTTCTGACAAACGAGAAGATAATATTTGTAAAGAAACATAAGGATAAGGGACCTTTGGCCAGGCAGCTTCTGGAAATAAATAAATGATTGTGGTGTATGTTTTCTGCTCTTGAAGAGAATCTGAGTTGGGTTTCCTGATTATGGCATGTGGCAGGGAGGTCACTATTGCAAAGCTCTGTCCTGCCTGGCTGTACTTCAGAGAGGACAGTGTGAAGGACAGGAAAACATGGAACTTGGTTTCAGAGTGCATTCGGGAAGGTGAAATTCTCAGCCATAACAAGCTATATGATGCTATTTTCTCAAACTCAGTCTCCTCATTTTTCCATTAGGTCACTGGTATCTGCTTCACCCACGTGGAGATTCAATAGAATTACTTTATGCAAAGAAAGTGATATGCAAATGCAATAATTTTAATGGGGATCTCTTGAAAATGCAATCACTTCTAAGCTAAATACATTAATTTCTTGTTAAATATTAATTTCTATGCCAGTTGGTGATGGGGGAGGGGGCTATGTTTGGGCAGATAACACTTTTTTTTTTTTTAAAGATTTTATTTATTTATCTTTAGAGGGGAAGGGACAGAGAGAGGGAGAGAAACATCAATGTACAGTTGCCTTTCGTGCATCCCCTGCTAGGAACTGGCCTGCAGGGAACCAGCCTGCAACCCAGTCATGTGCCCTGACTGGGAATCGAACCACGATTGTCTGGTTCGCAGGCCCGCGCTCAATCCACTGAGCTACACCAGCCAGGGCCGGGCAGATAACACTTTCTACATTAAATCACACTACACAAGCAACATGCTTATATAGAGATGAAACACATGCTGTGGCCATGGTGAGGAGAGACTGACTCGAGTTATCATTAGAAACATGTTAATCTTTTCTCTCTTCAATCTATGATCATTTTACTTCCAAAATTTTGACTTTTATGTATAAAGATTAACCAGTAAGAAAAAATATACAAATGTATTTACATTATTATTTTATAGCTTGTCTCATTGATTCTGTTTTTTTTCCCTTTGTAAAAAGATTAATCAATTTAAAAAAAGACTAATTGGCTTATTCAAGGGTAGTAATACCTAGATATATCAATTGCGCTCAACTGGTTTTCTGGTGAATCTTTTTCTGTCTTTTGCTTAGTGCCTCAGCAAGTGATTTGGAATTGAGATAATAGAAGTATTGAGAGAAAGATAAGCCAGCAAAGCAAGCAGGTAACAAGTCACAGACACCAAGGATACTTCTCACTTGACTTGAGCAGATGCAGGGAAAACCTTCCAGACATCTGGCAGTGTGCCCGAGCTGGGTGGGAGCATCACAGCCTGGCAGCAGTTACCACAACGCTTCTGTGAACAACCTCTGGAGGGCGGGTGGTGGCATGGGATGGAGTAGATTTATGGGGATTTGGCATTTGGGTTAAATCAGAAAGACTTTTTTGGGGGGGCTACCAGTGCCTCATGTTGAAAATAAGCGTATAGAGGGATGGGTGCAAAATGTACTGACCACAGCTGGAGGCATGATTTCCTAAGGACCTAGAGGCCTTTACAAGAGTAGAAGAAGAGGAAGGATTAGAATGTGAGCTTGGAGGGCGGAGCAGGGTGGCGGTGTGTTTGACAAAGTATTTCAATAACAAAGCTCAGCTATAAACTGAGCATATGGTTGACTTGGGCAGGCCCTGAAAAAATATGGTAGTAGATGAAATTTTTCTTGATGTTCTGTATTTCTTTTTTCCTGAATCTCCATTTATATTTCCTTTCTTAATTTTCCTCTGGACACAACTCTATTGGTTGGGAGAAATTTATGTGACAATTTTTGTTGGGTCACTCTTCCAAGGAATACTCACTAGTGAATGTATTAATAAGTAGAATGTGTTGATTAGATATTGATTTAATTGCTTATCACAGAGGCAGAAAACGATGAGGCTTTAAACAAGTTAACATTTTTCTTCTCAGAGTGGAGTTGTGTAAGTTCTTTGTATATTTTGGAGATTAAACCCTTGTCTGAGATATCATTAGCAAATACATTTTCCCATATAGTTGGTTATCTTTTTATCTTAATACTGTTTTCTTTAGCTGATATCGCTAACTCTCAGAGAGATGCAAATTAACACCACAATGAGATACCACTTTACACTGGTCAGAATGGCCATCATAAACAAAGCAACAAACAACAAGTGTTGGAGAGGCTGTGGGGAAAAAGAGACCCTAGTTCACTGTTGGTGGGATTGCAGGCTGGTACAACCACTATGCAAAACAGTATGGAATTTTCTAAGAAAACTAAAAATGAATATGCCTTTTGACCCAGCAATTCCACTGTTAGGAGTATATCCTAATAACCCTGAAACACCAATCCAAAAGAACCTATGCACCCCAATGTTCATAGCAGCACAATTCACAATAGCCAAGAGTTGGAAGCAACCTAGGTGCCCATCAGTAAATGAATGGATCAAAAAACTATGGTACATTTACACAATGGAATTCTATGCAGCAGAGAGAAAGAAGGAGCTACTACCCTTTGCAACAGCACGGATGGAGCTGGAAAGCATTATGCTGAGTGAAATAGGCCAGGTGTTGAAAGACAAATACCATAGGATCTCACCTTTAACAGGAACATAAACAACAAAACAAACAAGAAAGTGAAATATAACCAAAGACACTGAAATAGAGAACAGGTTGACAGTGACCAAAGGGGGGAGGGGAGGGAATTTCAGGGGAAAAGGGGAAGGATTTACAGGAACAAGTATAAAGGACACATGGACAAAAACTAAGGAGGGTGGAAATGGGAAGGAGGTGGGGAGCACTGGGGGGGCTGGGCTGGGATGGGAGTAAAAGACAGAAAACTGTACTTGAACAATAATTAAATAAAAAAAGAAAATTAAAAAAAAATTTTTTCTTCTCTTTCTCCTAAAAGTCTGGGTGGGTATGGTGGTTCTGCATCCAGCATCATCAGGGGTCTGGCTTGTCCCATGTTATTTCATGCTCAGCAGTTGTCTCATCTGCCCCCCACAACACCCACATGCCTGCCACATGAAGGGGAAAGAGGAAGAGGAAGAGGAGGGCATGGCCAGGAAGTTGCTTTGCATTCCACTGTTCTAAACCATTCATATGATTCCACTGGGATGTAAAGGGGAGGACATGTTTCCCTTTTATTGTATTTATTGGGGTGACACTGCTTAACAAAATTCTACAGGTTTCAGGTGCACAATTCCACATGTCACCTGTACACTGTATTGTGTGTTCACCACCCCAAGTCAACTCTCCGTCCATCACCATTTATCTTCCCTGAACCGTCCTCCCGCTCTCTCCAACCCTCTTCTCTCTGGCAATCACCATACTGTTGTTCATGTTCATGAGCTTTTTCTTTTTTAAAAAAATTTTGCTCAATCCTTTCATCCTCCCTCTCCCAGAAAGCAATCAGCCTTCGCCCTGTGAGTCTATCGATATTTTGCGTGTTAGTTGTCAGCCTGGGCCGCTGTCACTAAACAGCATGTATGTGGACTGGGAGATAAAACAGCAGATGTTGATTTCTTACAGTTCTAGAGGCTGGGGAGTCCCAGGTCAAGGTGGCGGCAGACTCAGTTCCCAGGGAAAGCTTCCTTCCTGGCTGGCAGCTGATCGTTTTCTCCCACATCCTCACATAGTGGGGAGGGAGAGAGAGGAGGTTCTAGTCTCTCTTCCTTTTCTTAGAACACTAATCCATCATTAGGACTGCATCCTCATGACCTCACCTTAACCTCCCAGTGATCCCACTTCCAAATACCGCCATCATATTGGGGGGTGGGGCTCCAACATAAATTTTGGTGGGATATAAGTGTTCAGACCACAGGGGTGCCCACTCTTGACTAAAACCCCGGGAGTAAAAAGGGAGACTAGAGGTTGAAATATTAATGATCAGTTTTTGTAGCATTACTTGAGCAGCTAATGCTTAATGTGGTAGGATAGGGTTTTTATGAAGTCTTACTGGAAGATAAGTTTACTGAGCGATGAGGTGGGGTTTATTCCTTTATTCAGCAAATATTTACTACGTATGACAGGTACCACACTAGGTATTGGGGATACACTGATGAGAAAAACATACATGTTTCTTGCTCTCGTGAAACCTACCTGTGTAGTGCAGGTGAGAGAAGCCTGTCAAATAGCCACATGTGTGACCATGTATTGCAAATGGTGTTACTAAGGAAAACACACTGAGTCCTGTGAGCCTCTATAAGAGGGCCACTTGCCCTTCCTAGCTGTCAGGAAGACTTCCATGGGTGCCATTTGAACTGAGCTTTTTTCTTTTTTTTAAGCATTCAGAATATTTTTATTAAACAAGTAAAACTGCAAACAAATAGGTGACTTTTCCCCCAAAAGGCTGCTGCTTTAAAAAGCTCTCTTGTCTCTGGCCTGAGAATCGTTGGTTTGTTTGTTTGCAACTCAAAAACTCTTGTCAGGTGGCAGTGGTGTGGTGTGCATGCGGGCAAAACATTAGTATAGTATCTAAAAAAATGATCCCTGGACTCACCAGTTAGTAAGTAAGACACATGGCTGTGGAACAGGGGCGCACAACTGGGTGTGGATCCTAGGGGTGTTTGAAGACCTGGTGACACGTGTTTAGCTTGTTTGGTCTTTCCTGGTGAATCTAGAGGCTTCATGTCATTATCAGGGTGTTTTCCTGGTGGAAAAGTAGAATAGGATTCTGCTTCTAGATGTTTAACAAAGCGTTCTGTTAAGAACTCTTAAGCATGGGCTGCTGCATTTATCTCAGACATATATATGTAGTACCCCCCTTTTAAAAACTGATTCGAGAGAGAAAGGGGAGAGAGAGAGATTTGTTGTTGCACTTATTTAAACCTTCATTGATTGATTCTTGTATGTGCCCTGACCAGGGGTGAAACCCACAACTTTGGCGTATGGGGACAGTGCGCGAACCAACGGAACTATCCGGCCAGGGCTAAACACTATTTTATGTATTTTGTACTTGGTGCAGGGATTTTGCTGCGTCATATGCCTAGGAGTGAATTCATTGAATTACAGAGTATACACAGACTCAGTTTCATAAAGTACTGCTGGATTGCTCTGTCAAATGGCCAACTAGGTTACCTGCTTGCCAGGTGTGTGGAGCGCTCCCCATTTCCTCATGAGCTCTCTGGCATTGGGTTCTGATGTTTTCATTTGGGTCATTTAGCGTTTTTGACTTATGCAGATATTATAATGGTGAATATCCTAGAAGTGAGTGATTAGATCTAGATGGCAAAATTTCAGGAAAAATGAAGAATGTGCTATTAAGTTTCAAGTATTTTAGAATAAAGTTATTAAATAATGCAAATGTTTCATGGTAGCTCATATCTCTTCTTGCTTAGATTACTGTTCCTTCTCATTAATTTTATGTGCTTAAAGAATCCAAGAACTAAATATAAAACTTGTATTTGTAAGATCATTTTCTCTGCAACCTAAATAAATGGTTATAAGGTAACATTAGGTTATTTCTATAATTGTAAGAGTAACAGTAAATCTCAGCTCCTATCTTCCAATTGTCTTTCTTTCATGGTTGTGAGGTGGCTGAGAAAGCTTCCTGAAATTTCTGGGGGCACTTTGAAATAATGATAAGGTTTTCAGTTACCCAGTTCCATAGGAGTCATAGAATTAAGAAAAAGGAATATATAGTTTATATTCTTGTCCCCTATTTGTGTGTTTTATATTTATTTTATTATAATACAAAACATTTAGTTTGTATTTCTGTTGGAATTCATGATAACTCTATAACCCAATCCATCTGCTGTGGATGAACTTATTTTCAAAGTCTTTCCATTCCTGCATATATTCCACATTTAGCCATTCAAATTCAAATATTTCTACCACAATAAAAATTTTGAAGAACTCTTTAAATAGTAAATTTAAACTTCAAATGATTATCAAAAACAAGCACAGGTAATTCATAGAGAGAGATGGCTCATAACTCATAAGACTATGGGTCGCTTGTCCACCAATCTCTCCTCACTAGGGATTTGTGATAGTTTGATAGCTTAGGGACTTGGTCTGTTCCTCAGTTTATTATTTTATTTTCTGACTTTTTGGTCTTAATGCTCATTTTCATTCCATTAATCCCATTGACTGAGGGAAGAAATATCTTTTAGGTTCTTTTAACTCGTAAGAAGCAGAAACATGTTTGGATGACCTTAGTGAGGTTTTCTGTAACAATACCCTGGGAAGTAACAGGAAACAAGGAAACAAGAACTTGTCAGCCACCCAACATTCAGGCTTCCATCTACTTTAGGATGCCGTTCTCAACAGCTTTGATGCCCTGGGGCCCAGAACCCCAGAAACTCAATGTTCCTCATTCTGTGTGTCACCAGTGGGTTGACATTGTTCACAGTTTCTCCATCTACAGATCCTGACACTTCTCCCTGACCCCTTCTTTGTAAATGCCAAGTTCAAACCTTTCTCCAAAAGGATGGTGTGGTTAATCATCATCAATTTTAGACTGCCCCCTAATACCCACTGAGCTGAGTTCTCATATGAGATTGCTTCTGAATCGCTGTCTCTAGGTCAATTGCAATTCCTGGTCCAAACACTGTGATCAGAACATCAGGATACTGTATGTGTGAGTAGAGCAGTGTGTGGGCATAGAAGGACCTGGAGACCTTCTTGAAGTAATCAACATAACTAGAAAGTGCTATTCTTAATGAGACAAATGCAAATTACATCTTCATATTTTGTTAAGCACATAGGAGATACTTCTGTATGTCATCTGCAGGCTTTTCTGTGCCCAAGATGACTGTTTTCCAGGGTTTCCCTGTAAGCTAGTGCAACCAGCTTGTTCTGGGTTTGAGCCCTGAAAGTCACTTTTCCTAGGAAACTCCTCAGCTCCAGGCAAACAGGGAGGATTGGTCACCTTGAAGCCTTATTCTTTTTCTTTTCTTCTTCCTCCCACAAGTATTTATTGAGAGCCTGTTATAGCAACCTTTGTGCAGGGTGGTGACAAAATATAAGTTTAGGTGACCTGAACTCAAGGCATAGTTTCTATCTTGAGTAAGATGATAAAAGACTGGAGTAATAGCAACTCTGGTATTTGAGAGGGACTAGGGAGTTGATAGTGTCATTCTAGGTCAGTGATAATTTAAGAAGCGATAGCTTAGGGAGAAAGAAATGGCTCCACATTCAAGATATGAAGTGGAAGAGGGGTGATGGCACATAAAAACTGCTGGCTAATAATTTTGATTTAAGGCTAATCTTTAAACTGGTGTTTGGAAGCCACTGTGCACTTGTATCAGTGATTGGAAAAATGTGATTGTAGTAATTTCTCAGAGCTGGGAGGACAGAAAGAGAATATGAGAGATGGTCTATTTTCATGGTATGCTAATAAATGATCAATAACAAAAGTTCACTTACTGAGACAGGCTTTCAAGACCTATATTTGGCTAACTATGAACAACCCTTGCCTTGGCGAAGATAATCTTGTTCTCAGGCTTTGAAAGTGATGCTCACTGTCCAGAAAACTCACTCCAATGTTAATTTGGACTCTTCCACAGAAGAGATGACTAGATGGTATTCTCTCAGAAATACCATTTGTGAGATGGGAAAACTTTGGATGAGGTTTTCAAGAAAATGTGCAGGCTATGAATTTTCTGAGCTTTAAAGTTCATAAAGTTCAACATTTATTTGCTGAGTTGTTTTTGTTTGTTTTAGGTTAGGTCATTGATAATTGTGAGTTTGTTGTTATTTTACTGTTCATATTTTTTATCTTTTTCTTTTTCTTAGATAAGTCCCTTTGACATTTTTTATAATAAGGGCTTGGTGATGCTGAACTCCTTTAACTTGACCTTATCTGGGAAGCACTTTATCTGTCCTTTCATTCTAAATGATAGCTTTGCTGGACAGAGTAATCTTGACTGTAGGTCCTTGCCTTTCATGACTTTGAATACTTCTTTCCAGTCCCTTCTTGCTTGCAAGGTTTCTTTTGAGAAATCAGCTGACAGTCTGATGGGAACTCCTTTGTAGGTAACTGTCTCCTTTTCTCTTGCTGCTTTTAAGATTCTCTCCTTATCTTTAATCTTGGGTAATGTAATTATGATGTGCCTTGGTGTGTGCTTCCTTGCATCCAACTTGTTTAGGACTCTCTGGGCTTCCTAGACTTCCTAGAATTCTATTTCCTTTACTGGATGAGGAAGTTCTTCATTATTTTTTTCAAGTAAATTTTTGATTTCTTCCTCTTGCTCTTCTCCTTCTGGCATTCCTATGATTTGGATGTTGGAATGTTTAAAGTTGTCCTGGAGGTTCCTTATACTCTCCTCATTTTTTTTTTTTTTTTAATTCTTGTTTCTTCATTCTGTTCTGGTTGACTGTTTATTTCTTCTTTTTGGTCCAAACTATTGATTTGAGTCCTGGTTTCCCTTCTTTCACTCTTGGTTCCTTGTGCATTTTCCTTTATTTCAGTTTTCATGGCCTTCACTTTTTCCTCCACTTTGCAACCATATTCAACCAATTCTGCGAGCAACCTGATTACCAGTGTCTTGAACTCTCCATCTGATATGTTGGCTATCTCTTCATTGCTTAGTTGTATTTTTTTCTGGGGCTTTGATCTGTTCTTTCATCTGGGCTATATTTTTTTTTGTTTTGATTCACCTGTTACATACTAAGGGGCGGAGGCTTAACTATTCTCCAGGGTGGGGCAACCCACTGGTTGTGTTGTGGCGCTGTCTCGGGGGGAGGGGTCTGAAAGGGTACAGTGCCTCTTGCTCAGTTCTTGCCAGGCTTTCAGTCATTTCCCCTGATACCCACAAGTGAATTGGGCCCTTCTGGTGCTGATTCCCAGGTAGGGGGATTTGTGTATGTCCTAGTACCCTGTGGGTCTCTCCAATGATCTCTCCTGTGAGGCTGGGAGTTTCTCCTGCTGCCTCAGCTCCCACAGGTGTTTTCAGTCAGAGATTTAAAGCTTTATTTCCCTGCACTGGATCCCTGGCTGCTCAGTCTGTCTCACTCCCCAGTTCCCCCCTGTTTATTGCATGCAGATGTGGGGCCACCTGGTTGTCCAGCCGCAGCTTTGCCACAAGTCCTCTCCACTCAGCTGCCTGTCTCCATCCTTTCTACTGGTCTGGGTGAGTGTTTGTTCTTTAATTCCTTGGTTATAAGACTTCAATACAGTTTGATTTCCTGGCAGTTCTGGTGGTTTTTTGTTTTCAAATTTGTTGTCTTTCTTTTGGTTGTGCAAGGAGGCACAGGTATCTACCTACATCTCCATCTTGGCCAGAATCATTGTGGTTTTAATTTGCATCTCTCTGATGATTAGTGTGACACTGAGCATTTTTTCACATGTGTATTTCCCGCCTGTATGTCCTCTTTGGAGAAATGTCTATTCAGATCTTTGCCCACTTTTTAACTGAATTTTTTTGGTGTTGGGTAATATGAGTTTTTTAATAAATTTTGGATATTCACTGACTGTTGGATGTATCATTGGCAAATATCTTCTATTCAGTAGGTTGTCTTTTTATTTTGTTGATAGTTTCCTTTGCTGTGTGAGAACTTTTCAGTTTGCTGTAGTTCCATTTGTTTATTTTTTCTTTTGTTTCTCTTCTCTGAGGAGATATATCAGAAAAAATATTGTGAAGCAAGACATCTTGATTGATGAGATATTAAAATAGGTACAGACCATATTTGTGAATAGTAAGGGGTAGCCTGTTTTAGGTGTAGGTATTACGCAAAGTGAAGATCCTGATTTGTGAACAGTAAAAGCCTTTGGAAGTTTAATAATTTCTAACTAAAGAGTAGAGCAGTGGGTATATTGTCTGACCTTAAAAATAAGTCTTGTATAGAATGTTTTATCTACTTCCCATTGGAAGCACAGGGTATCATGTAAGCTGGTGATAAATAGAAAAATTGGTCTCTTACACAATGTCTAATTTATAGTATTTTTTTGGACAACAGATGGTTGAGTTTCTAGAAAACACTTATTGAATATTTTACTGGATAATGTAGAGGATTAAAAATAATTTCAGAAGTGATGCTTCTGCCTTCAAGAAGCTTATAGTCTAGTAATAAAGAAAAGACATATAAATATAAACAGCTGATCAATCTCTCTTTGATTCTTATCTTCCTTTACTCCATCTTCTGTCTAATTTAGGCAAATTGTATTATTCCAATTTCCACAAAATACTCAACACACTTTAACCTCCTGGTCTTTACTTGCACAGTTCTTACTTCTTGGAAAACAGCCCCTTCCCTAACGTCTGCATAGCCACATTTTACCAGTCTTTGTAGCCCAACATGGGGTTATGCTTAGCTAATTTGGAAGAAAAGAGTTTATAATTGAGAAAGTTGAGAAATTAATTAGACATTCAGGTTAGTCTGGATATTGAAGTCACTGAGAAATCATGACTGACAGCAGCTAGAAAGATGGACTATGAGCACGTGGCAGATATGATGAGAGGAGATGAGAATGTTCCGAGAACTGTATTTGATGGAAAAGAGGATGAGAAAAAAGGAAACTTTTACCCCTAGCCCGGAGTGGGGTATTTAATACTGAGTATGAAGCTATTGGCATGGTGGTATCCCCAGATGGAGGCATGGTAACATTTCAGAGCAGAAATGGAAAGACCAATCAAATAGAAGCCTGAGGCTATGGAATGCTAGGACTTTGTTTCTGATGGAACAGGTTTTCCAGAGAACAGAGTGGGAGGGACCAACTGGGTAGATTAGGTGTTGGCAGTGGAGAAAGTACATGGAATAGGAAAAAGAGCATGGAGGAAATTGGACTTGGTGGAGCCTCTGAGGGTGCTGAGAATAAACGGATCAGAAAATGCAGCAATTTGGGAGATGGCTGAGAAGGTATTGTCAGAAAGGGAAGTGAATTCAAGAGAAGTTGAGATTTAAAAAAAATTTCACCTTTATTGTATTTTTTCCATTACCATTTAGTTCCCTTACAGCCCCTCCCCCTAGCAGTCACTGCATTGTTGTCCATGTCCATGAGTCCTTTTTACTTTTTCTCAATCCCTCCACTCCTAACCTTTCCCCCCAATAGCTGTCATCCTGTTCTCCATCAATGAGTCTGTCCCCATTTTCCTTGTTAGTTCAGTTTGTTCATTAGATTCCACATATGAGTGAAATCATATGGTATTTGTCTTTCATATGTCTTTCATATGAAATCATATGGTATTTATTCTTTTTTATATCCAAGTAGTATTCCATTGTGTAAATGTCCCATAGTTTCATCCACTCATCTACTGATGGGCACTGGGCTGCTTCTATATTTTGGCAATTGTAAGTAATTCTGCAATGAGCATAGGGCTGTTTATGTTCTTTCAAATTCATATTTTGGGTTCTTTCAGACATATTCCCAGAAGTGGGATGGTTGGGTCAAAAGGCAGATTCATTTTTAATTTTTTGAGGTATCTCCATACTGCTTTCCACAGTGGCTGCACCAATCTGCATTCCCACCAACAGTGCAAAAGGGTTCCCCTTTCTCCACATCCTCTCCAGCACTTTCTATTTGTTGATGATAGCCATTCTGACAGGTATGAGATGTTATCTCATTGTGATTTTTTATTTGCATTTTTCTGATGATTAGTGACATTGAGCATCTTTTCATATGTCTATTGGCCATTTGCATTTCCTCTCTGAAGAAGTGCCTATTCATGTCTTTTGCCCATTTTTTAACTGGGGTTTTGGTTTCTTTGGTGTTGAATTTTGTAAGTTCTTTATAAATTTTGAATATTAACCTCTTATCAGATGTATTGGTAAATATGTTCTCCCATTCTGTGGGTTGTCTTTGTATTTTGTTGATGATTCCCTTTGCCGTGCAAAAACTTTTTAGTGTGATGTGGTCCCATTTATTTATGTTTTTCTTTTGTTTCCCTTGTCTGGGGAGATATATCTGATAAAATATTTCTATGAGCAATGTTTGAGATTGTGCTGCCTATGTTTTCTTCTACAATTTTATGGTTTTGAGTCTAACCTTTAAGTCTTTGATCCATTTTGAATTTATTCTTGTATATGCTGTGAGAAGGTGATCTAGTTTCATTTTTCTGAATGTATCTGTCCAGTTTTCTCAACACCATTTATTGAATAAACTGTCTTTAACCCATTCATTGTATGTGCTTTCTTCCTTTGTTGAATATTAATTGACTATAAAGATATGGATTTGTTTCTGGGCTCTTTATTCTGTCCCATTGATCTATGTGTTTATTTTTATACCAGTACCAGGGTGTTTTGATTACTATGGCCTTACAGTATAGTTTGATATTAGGTAGTGTGATGAACATAGATGCTAAAATCTTCAACAAAATATTAGCAAACTAAATACAGCAATGCATCAAAAGATCATACATAATGACCAAGTGGGATTTATCCTGGAAATGCAAGGGTGGTAGAACATTCACAAATCAGTAAATGTGAATCACCACATAAACAAGATGAAAGATAAACACCACATGATCATATCAATAGATGCAGAAAAAGCACCTACTTATCATAAAATCCAGCACCCATTTATCATAAAAGCTCTCAGCAAAGTGGGATTAGAGGGAACATACCTAAACATAATCAAGTCCATATATGACAAACCCACTGCCAGCATCATATTCAATAGGCAAAAACTACAAGCCTTCCCTTAAGATCGGGAAAAAGACAGGGATGTCCATTTTTGTCTCTATTATTCAACATAGTACTGAAAGTCTACAGCAATCAGACACAGCAATTAGATAAGAAGAAGAAATAAAAGGCATCCAGATTAGAAAGGAAGTAAAACTGTCATAATTTGCAGATGATGTGATTCTGTACATAGAAACCCCAAAAATTCCATCAAGAAACTATAAGAACTACAGCCCTGGCTGGCATAGCTCAGTGGATTGAGCATGGGCCTGCAAATCAAAGGATTATGGTTCGATTCCCAGTCAGGACACATGCTTGGGTTGCAGGCCAGTTCCCAGCAGGGGACACACGAGAGGCAACCATACATCGATATTTCTCTCCCCCTCTCCTTCACTTCCCCTCTAAAGATAAATAAATAAAATCTTAAATATAAGCAAAACTATAAGAACTGATAAATGAATTCAGCAAAGTAGCAGGATACAAAATTAATATCCAGAAATCAGTTGCATTTTTATATACAAATAACAAACTAACAGAAAAGGAAATTAAGAAATCCCATTCAGAATTGCTACAAGAAGAGTAAAATACTTAGGAGTGAACCTAACCAAGGATGTAAAAGACTTGTACTCAAAAAATTATGACACTGAAGAAAGTAATTGAAAAGATAGAAATAAATGAAAGCGCATACCATGTTTATGGATAAGAAGAATTAACATCATTAAAATGTCCATACTACCCAAGCAATCTATAAATTCAAAGCAATTCCTATTAAGATTCCAATGACGTACTTCACAGGTGCAGGACAAATATATCAAAAATTTACATGGAACCACAAAAGGGCCCACAGAGCAACAATCATCCCAAGAAAGAAGAAAGTTGGAGGAATCACACTACCTAGTATCAAGAGATTCTTTTTTTAAGTATGATTATTTCCTAGATTTGAAAACAATAGGTTGTGGGTGTCAGTGCTGTCTGTCATATAGAGCTTCCAGGCTAGTAAATGAACATGTTTAAGTCTTTTTCTTAATATGTAAAATGGGGATCAGGATACATTTCTCATAAGTTGTCTTGAGAGTTATATTAAATACGATCATGTACTATATGCATATATATTACTTCAGGGGAAGTATTCTTATTTAAGTTAAATTACTTGGTAAACTAAATTGTTGTTTGAATTTAATAATTAGATTCATTTTAGAAGTGATCAGCCCAGAGTTCCAGGTGGAAAAACAACATGTGTCTGAATGAATGTCTCCCTGTACTTGGAAAACCAGCCTTTCATTCTCAGCTGAATTTCACAGGTGAAATGGGCTTCACGAAGTTCCCACAGGGAACTGAATCTTGGAAGGCAGTGAAAGATGGAAGGAGATTAAATTCAGTGGGATCTTAAGAGCCGTAATTGTTTTTAAATCTTGGGGTTTTTTTGTAACTACAAAATAAAAAGAAATGGAAACAAAAACCTCTATGTCTTTTTTCTCTATCAATTAGTAGATGTCTGCTCCATCCTCTCATGTTCAGGTTGGTCATTCTGCTGAAAATTGTTGCCAGGGCTGTGTGCTGTGTTTAGGAAAAGGGTGCTAGAGGGGTGTAATTACAAGGACTTCTGGCCTTTCATCTAAATCCAGAAACCTTAAGCGACAGCTGTTTGAAGGACTTGTCATTCAATTAAGTGGTTTGAAACCCTCCCTGTGGTTAAAGACCCCATGGTGCATGGGTTTGTGGCCCCTGGGGTCCACCTCATCTTGCCAGAGCACTCACATTTCATTGAAAACCACTGCTTTGTTGGGGTAGAAGGATGCTGGGCAGACATCCTGACCACGCTGTTATTTCTGGAGGGCAAAACTTGCAATGGAATAGGATCTGAGTCTAGCAGAAAATGACCCCCCACCCCACCAAAAATATATAACACGACAATGAAAAATGAAATATCTATCTATGTTTTCAGTCTACTGAAAAGATGCAGGAGGGTTTGTACTCGTGAATGGCGAGGTTTACCTTGTATTCTTTTTTCCTTCCTGCCAAGTGGAGACCCCATTTCTACTTCAACTGATGATGAGTATTAAGTTTCCTGCTCATAAGTGGTGTTGCACTAGATGCCGGTGGGATGAAGAGAACGTAGGGAGCAAAGTACCTCCTAGAATTTTCAAACTGCCAGGGTAGTTCCAATTGATAAGCAACAATTTCAAGATAGTTCATAAGCCCTAGGGTGACTGTCAAGTGCAGAAGAGTCTGAGAAGTAGAAAATGAGCTTCCCCAAGAAAATTATAAGACACTGAAGAAAGTAATTGAAAAGATGCAAATAAGTGAAAGCGCATACCATGTTTATGGATAAGAAGAATTAGTGAAGTCCCTAATAAATGCATTTCTCAGAGAGAGTGACAATGCCACCAAGCCCACGCCATGGTAGGCAGAGGCAGCACCCCCAAACTAGCTCTCTAGAATCAGCCTGGTCCATCTCTGTTTCCTCTGCTGGGCTTGTTTTTCTTGCTGTAAGTATATCGCCCTATATGTTGGAAGCCAGATATTTATTGATTATTCATTTTCAATGGATACAATATTGCTTTTTGCCTTGAAAAGCAACTAGGATTGTCTGGATGAGGTCTCTTTTTTGAAATAAATTCATAATGTTAAAGACTTTTAGAATATTATGTTGAAAGATTTTAAGAGCTATTGTAGGTAGTTTTATTTGTAATAAATGAATATAATAGAAATCAATAGTAAATAAAGAAATTATTTCTTAGCGACTGCCCTATAGGCTAGTTGAAACTAGGCAAAGTGTTCTTATCTCAATTTTATGCTGTTGCAATGAACAAAACTGTATCGGGTGAGTGTTATGGAACTAATGTAAGATAAAGATATTTAAGTACAGAAAAACCAAATGAGGTTAATCTATGCTCGTGTTCGGTGTCCTTCCTTGATGTCATCTAAATTACCCATCGCCAGAATTATGTGGCCTTCACTTAAATCTGGTGGGCAGGCAGGCAGGAAGCCTTTCTTATCAAGGCCTGTCACTGCACCACCAATTTAAGAAGCCCATTCTCTGGGAACAAAGGACATCCCCGTTCACAAAGTTGCCCCCTGTAACCCTAACCTGATACCTGTTTGCCTTTAAACTTCCCACACTAGATCATTCCTCAGGCGCACAAAGGCAGATCCTCTCCCAGCTCCACATTCATCAGCAGAAAAAAGCAAACACCGCCATGTTGCAGGTACACAGTGTCTCCACACCTATTACCGTGGAGGGTACTGGTGACCTCTTGCTGGCCCAAACCACCCACGAGGAGCCTTTGATGTTTCTGGAGCCTCATGTTTTAATACAGTCTAAATACCCCATGTTTGAACTGTGAGAGTCCTGTCTGCAGCCATGTTAGAGGTGATATCAAAGACAGTCACGTTTTAATGGTCTTTCCCTCTCAGACAGGGCAGCGGGCGGTGAGGCTGGCTCCTCCCGTGTTTAACTCTGCTCCCTGGCCACGTCCCCCCTTTTCTTCTGCACACTGTCCAGATGCCTCATGTCTCTCACTGGAGGGGTCAGCTCTTCCTGGGGAGGCAGATCCTTCAGAGAAAACAGATCTACCTCTTTTTACAAGTTAAAAAAAAATGTATCAGAAGAGATAATCCTACAGGGACTTGTCCTGGTAGAGTGGGTGACATCATATTTGGGGATTTGCGGCACAGTGTGGGAGCCACCATAAGAGGATGATGATGAGCCCATGGGCCAAGGGAGTCCGGAGTTGCAGACTTCCGGCTGCTGATCATCAGAACAGGAAGTTGAACAACTGGATCCTACAAGAAATTCGTCTTACAGATGAAGATGTTCCTGATATGCAATAGAGTTGGGCCCTTTCTGGAAAAAGATTCAGTGATCAAAGTATGGTCAAGTGTGGCATGATGTTGAGAGGCTCTGAGGAGCTATCTTATAACACACACAGAAGCGTTACATCTTCTGTTCAGACACTTAAAGGTCATTTTTGTTTATGGACTCATAGTAATAATAACATTCCACACTCACCATGTGCTTATGTGGCTCATACTCTTCTAAGCCTGTGATATATTTAATTCACTTAAACCTTCACTGCAACACTAGGTACTGTTACGATCAGGCCCATTTTCCACATGGGACAACCGAGGTCCAGGGAAGTTAAGTAAGTACCTCAAGGTCACCCAACTAGGAGGGAGCAGAGATATAATCCTAAGCCAGGCTTTTGGCTGTGAAGTCCATGCCCTAAACCACCACCTTATACTATACCAATGACAGTATCAGAAAAAATTAGAAACACAATGCTTTTTTGTCACAAGTTTTAAAATCAAAATTATGAGACTCAGTTTTTTAAAAGAAGAACACACTGCTGTATCTGTGTTGCTTTCACTGTGTCAGCAGAGTGATAGATAAATATTCAATCGATCAACTTTGGCGCTTCCCTGCCAAGCTACAGTGTTTGCAGGGAGAAAACTCGCATGAAGAGTTGGCTGAACCGTTTCGTTTGTATACCTCTCTGGAGGGAAAAATATCTTTGAAAATTTCTTGGCATGACTTTCTTTGAAATTGTTAAAGCCTTTTGTTTACCAAACACTGTCCACTGTTAAAAGTAAAACTTCCTCTGAGCTCTAAACGTTGGCCCCGTTGGTTAATCTTCCAGAAGTGTTGAAAACAGGGCTTTAATTAGCAATTTTATCAGTTAACCCAGTCACTCATCTCCAGTTCTTATCTGGGTCTGTGGCAGTGCAGGCACTTAGGGACATCAGAAAAGGCCGACTTGTCAGTGGGGCAGTTGAGAGGACTTCTGTGGACAGTATTAAATGGAACGTGATACGGATCCGCAGGAATGATCTCACCAAAGGAAGCTGGAATTGGACTCGGTTTCTCTTGTATTTCTCTGTAATCCTCCCTGGTATGTCACCTTTGTTAGCCGGGACAGAGTCAGTGGTCTTGTGTGTATGACGATGGGACCTAAAAAGGGGACATTTCTAAAGCAGTTTGTCATTCTCTAAGTTGAATGCGACCTACAGTGGTTCTTCATTATGCAAAACCAAAGGCACATTTGGAAAATTAACACAGTTCTTGGGGAACTCAGTTTTCTGGTCAAAGTGAGAAAAATACCAATAAAATGAAGCATATGATCGTTAAGATTTTGTCCTCTCTAACACAATCCAATTAGGGAGGGCCCTGCATCTTTTCCCTAAATACAATTTGTTTCCTTGTAGTATCATCTATTGTTTGTATTTCTGATTTTCTCAACATCTTGTCCTTTTCCTGTATTTGAACTGCATTAAAGTATATCATTACCTGGAAATAAGCCTCTACTTCCTAAGAGAAATGAACTGCACTTAAACTATAAAAAGAAGATCTGTAGCTTTATTATCACAGCATGGGCCTGCTCTCCTTGCAACAGCAGAGAAAGGAACAGAAAAAAAAAAACCCTGCAGAGGACGCATTGGAGCCAGGAGATATATATGCTTGCCTAAGCAGTTCTGATGATTTGATAGTTGAAATGTTTATGCTTTTGTTCACTTAGATAACGTACTTAGGACATCTATTTTAAACAACGGATAATCGTAGTGTGGACTGAGAGGGCTGACATAGTGGTAGTTGGTATCTGGGGATTAGTAAAACAAACTTAGATGGCTGTAGCGTAGGGTGACTATTTTTGGCAAAGCAATTACTTAATGTTTCATGCTAAAAATGATAGTGTTTTAGATTTATTACGAAACAGAAGAAAAACATATTTTTCTTCAGAAGCAGAAGGGCAGAACATTAGTTAGAGCTTAAGGAAAACTTGCTTTGTTTTTATTTTTCTTCCAGCCAAGCTCAAAAGTAAAATAGCTATAGTTTGTTTCTTGCTCTGTATATATTTATTTTTCCCTCTTTACTATTTGATATAATTTCAAAGTAGATGAAAGTGCAAAATGAAAGACCAGGTTAAATTTTCCCTGAAGGATATTGAATGTCATGGTCATTATTCTAATAATAAGAGGTTTGTTTAGCTGCTTTGGTTTCCACAAGCTTGATAGCCCCTTTTCTAAGGAAAAAAATGCCTCTTGACTAAAGTTTTCTCTCAAGTAAGCAAGTTAAATATCGTGCCAATCTTTGAACATATAGCAAGTTGGAATCCCTTCTGCCTTCACTTATTTATTGAGATGTAGGAAATTACTTGCAAATAAAATGGAAAACTCAGTTCAATATATTTATTAGGCTGTGTTTTTTATAGATAAACTCTATGAAAGATTTAAATCTTGGTCTTGGCTAGTTTCAATACTGGGTCACTTGCAATTCCTGACTCATCATGGGCTAACGGTTTCTCAGAATGACAACATATAATAGAAAGACCATAATTATTGTACACGTCCAAAACATGTAAGAACGCATGCACGTGATTAGTAATAACCCTAAGCAGCCATAAGTAAGTGCATCTCAAGCATCTCTCTCTCTGACCATTACTTCACCATTTCCCAGCTCATACCCCCTTGTACCCAGATACCCCCATCTGTCTGGGGTCTGCATCTGTTATTCCACTGTCCCTCCCTACTTTCATATCCCTCCTTTCCTCCTTACCTGGTGTACAGTCATGATTATAATCCCTTCCTTGCATATACCTTCTCCTCCTTGCTCCTTGCTGGCTTGGTTGTGCTACTTTCTTGCCTTCTCTGATCCTGTGCAGCTGAGCACGTCTGGAGAAACACACTTTGCAGCTGAATGGCCACATTCAAAATCTGTGGCCACTAACCTCTTGTGAGACTCCAGATGCCCACAGTCTGTTTCCATTTCCCTAACCCATTACTCTCTCCACCCCTAGTTGAGGCAGTGGCTTTCCCTCAGGGGGGTCTTTCCTCCCCAGAGGACACTGGCAATGTCTGGGGATGGTTTGGTGGTCACAACCTGGAGGACCGAGTACCACTAGCATCTCGTGGACAGACACCTTGGGTGCTGCTAAACATTCTGTGCTGCACACACGGCCCTCCCCTGACCCCTAACAAAGTGTTTTGCTGCCCAAGCGTCTCTAGTGCCAAGGCTGAGAACTCTGTGTGAAGCATTTAATAACTCTTCTCTCTTTAAACTCCCAACAGTCGTGTGTGTGTGTGTGTGTGTGTGTGTGTGTGTGTGTGTGTGTAACAGCTCAGGAGACTGGCTCAAGTACACCTGCCCCGCTGCCTGTGTCTGCCTCCTCTTCCGTTACTGTGGATGCTCTTCTCTAGTCCTAGGCAAGGCCGCCCCCTCCGCATCCCATCCTTTATACTCTACTCAGGGACCAGGTGCCAGCCATTTTTAATTTTCTTTCTTGAATTACCACCCCCCCTTTACTAGATTATTCCCATCAGCAAAACAACATGCCGATAATATCTCTTATCTAAAAATGAAAATAAACAAAGCTCTCTGGAGTTTGCTTCTCCATTTAGGGGCATCATGGGTCCTAGTTTTTCTCTTCCCACTCTCTCTTGAACCTGCTCCAAATGGACTTTCGTCTTCTCTTTTCTAGAAGAACAGTTCTCATAAAGGTCACCAATCACATGCCCATTGCTTAATCCGGTGACAATTTATTCATCTTTGACTTTCTTGTGCTAGCAGCAATTTTTTACGAATCCATCACCCACTCTTTCTTGAAACCCTTTCTTCACTTGACTTCAGGTTACTACATTCTCCTAGTAATCTTTCCTCTTCATTGGTCTCCCCTCTCGACCTCCCTTGGTGGTCTCTCTGTGTAGTGTAATGAGGAAGATAGTCTTCGTCTCTGTGTTTCTGGTTAAGAACTTCTGAAATCCTTGGTAATTCCTAAGTGACAAGGGTGACAGGAGCATCTTTTGTTCTAATGAGGTGACTCTTGGTAGACCACTAGATAATTTCAAGATGGGGACTGGTCAACAGGAGGACCAAGTCTCGAAAATTTCAGCCCCATTCCCCAACTTCTTGGGAGGGGAGATTGAGTTAATCACCAGTGGCCACAGTCATGCCCACAGAGTGAAACCTCCATAAACATCTCTCAGTGATGGGCTTCAGGCAGCCTCTGAATTGGCAAATACATCCACATTCGGCAGAGTGGCATACCTCAACTGCATAGGGACAGAGGTCCTTGCAATTGGGACCCTTGCAGGCTTTCCCCTATGTACCTCTTCATCTGGCTGTTTATTTGTATCCTTTATAATAAACTGTAATAGTAAACATAGTATTTTTCTGAGTCCTGTAATTCTAGCAAATTGTTGGAACTGAGGATGAGATTTGTGACAAGCCATGACTTGTCACAAGTTGGACAGAAGTGTGGTACCGTGGGGATTTGAGATTGGCAGCTGTTGTCTGAAGTGAGGGTATTCTTATGGGACTGAGCCCTTGTACCTGTGGAGTCTGACACTGTCTCTGGGTTGTTAGTGTCAGAATGGAATTAAATTATGATACTTAATTGGTGTCAGAGGGTTAGGGAGCTAGTTGGTATGAGAAAAAGCCACTCACTGGGTGTCAGGAGTGGGATTTGCTAGAACAGCCCTGGCTTGCAGAAACATGTGGTTTGGGAAAAGAGAGAATAATAGGGCAGAGGATGAGGAGCTTTTGAGTCCTGGGTGGCCACATGGTGGCCTATGGTATGGAGTAGTAACTGTGCAGCCATCAGTTACTGAAGACAAAAGTTATCAATGGCTGTTAGAGATGCATCCAACTCCCAGGTAATTGGTTCACTAGATACATAAGGAAAGGCAAACTAAAAAGAGCAAAGCAAAATATGCAATCCCTTGGTCATCATTGCCTCTAATGGCTAAAATAAAGTGAAAAGAATGTTGTGTCCGATCTTGATGTTAGACCAATCATAGATCCTGGTCAGTCTGAGTTTGACCACCAGCCTCAAAGCTGGCCCCAAAAGAAAAATTATGCTGGACAACTCACACTGTTGTCCAGCATGATTTGACTCAGAGGTCCTCATAACCTCTAACTCCCCCAGCACTGGGAAGGCTGTCGGTGTTGGAGAAGGCAAAACCGAGAGGTTATTGAAACAAGGTGGGCATGGTGTAAAGGAATTTCTCTCTTGGGGATTGGTATCATCAGCTTCCTGAAGGAGCCTTACTAAAATGGATTGCGAAGGTGACTGATTTAGGGGAAGGGAGTGTCTTGTTATTGAGTGCCCTGGACAGGGAGAGCATGTTTGGGCCACTACAGGACATACAGCTCACCACGGAGTGATCATGGTCGGTTGTATATGATCCAGACATGCAGCCATCTTGGTGGACTGGATAAAAGCTACTATAAGGAAGGTCTGTTTACGCTGAGCAGGGAGACTGTCTTACTCCCCCCAAAATGTCAAGTGGCACACCGCAGATGAAGCAGCTGCCATGTTTTATATGCGTCCCATGAGGGGCTGGCTGCAGGATAATCAGGATATTCACCCACTGAATAGGCCCCTTCCCCAGGTCCTGGTAAAGGTGCAGTGGGGGCCCCTTTTCAGTGAGCACCCTAAGTAATCTTACTGCTGCAAAACTGAGCAACAGTCTGGGAAGCCTTATTGAGTCTGCTGTGTCATCTCCTCCTGGGTCTTACACATGCCAATAAAACATCAGTTAACAAGAGAATTCAGAGAGACAGAGGAGAGAGTCCCAGTGGGCTGAAAATCTTCAGATGGCTATTAAAAAATGAGGTGCATAAAATAGACATTGACAGGGTTGAAATAAAGGTGTTAATTACAGTACTATCCAAGTGTGGCTGGGCCAAAGGGGGACCCAGCTGGTCCTCCAAGACAGAAGTGTCCTGATCCACTCTCTGCAATTCACTTCAGGTTGGAGAAATTTAAATAGGCATAAGGCAAAGATTTCAGTGAGAAGCCCACTCTGCCACCACTTGGGACAATATTCAAGCTGATGAATCAAGGTGGAGATTGACAAAAGGTCTAGGGTGCCTGGGTGCTCCAGCCTGATGGTTGCCAAGTCAAGTTCTCCGTGCACAAAGCGAGACAGAAAAGAAGACAGCAGCTGTGCCCCAGAGGGAAAGAATCGCCACTGGTGAGTGCCCGAAAGCAAACCCATGGGCCACAAGTCAAATATTTAATTTTCAGAGCGATGTCTGCCTGCCAATCTACATTTGGAAAGGAAGCAGAAATGTGAAATTTTACTCTTCTCTCTCAATCAGGAGCACAGAGAGCGATCTGGGGGGGCTGACTTTGGTGAGAATCCTTACCCTTTGTTGGCTTCAACCAGTTTTCCTAGATGCTGTGGGCAGGCTCTGGAGCGAGCAGGGGTGTCCCATCCTCACACCCAGGAACTGCAGAGGAAGACAAGCATTTTACCTTGACCCTTAATGGTGAGTGCCTGGCTGGGACCCCTTGTTGCCTAGGCCCTCTGGTAGATGAATAAGCTTATCTAACATGGTTAAAACTTCCCCACTGTGGTCACTGCAATACCAGGTTATCTGTGGCAAGGTTAACCTGCTTGTTCAGCCTTAAAATGAAATTTTATTTATCTGCAGCCTCACCCTGTTCCCAGGTGAGGTTAAATCAGGTGCAGTCTGATCCCAGACCCCCTCTGGTTTCAGTGTCAAACCCAGTTCAACTCTGAACCTAGGCTAGTTTTATGTAGGACCCTGTCCAACTCTGGCCATGTTGAGACCCAGCTGGAAAAAAAAATGCTCAAATAAAATTTGAAAGCTCATAATACAAAATTTGGGAGCTAGGGTCTGAGAGGGTTTTACCCATGGCCTCCAGAGATAGCAAGAGAGCAGCGAACTCGACAGGTACTCTCACCTGCTTGCTTACTGCTTCTGGGGGCCATTAGAGGTCTCCTGCAGACCCCTATTTTGACACTAGAACTGTCTAAAGGTAAACTGAGGCATATGAAACTTTTAAAGTTTATTTGAGCAAAAATCGAATCGGGCAGCATTCAATGTAGCAGATAGGAAAAGGAAATATACAAAATTAGACTTTTATAAGCAGATAGAAGTGGGAACAAGGAGATTTTGGAGGCAAAAAAGCAGGTTGGCTAGCAGAGTGAGTGATGGCATGGGCCTATCAGGCGGTTTTCCTTACTGGTGCTGATCAGGTGATTCCTGGCTGACTGGTTTAAGGTTCTGTTTCTGGGAAAGCCAAAACTGTACTTAAATCAAGTCTTGGTTTGATGCCATGGGGCTTAGCATAAGTGACTCCATTTTGTGTCTTTTGTCTTGTTTTTAATACTGGCAATTGGTACCTGAAGTGGGGGCTGTCCTGTGGGGTGGAGCCCTTAACCTTTGGAGTCTGATGCCGACTCTGGGTAGTTAGCGTCAGAATTAAAGTGAGTTGTAGGACACATACTTGGTGTTGGAGAGTAGGAAAGTGGTTTGGGGTGAGAAGAAACCCTGTTGCTCTGGGTCTAGCCAACCTGTAAACACTGACTGCCTCAGAACTCAGAGCGTGGAATTCCTTTCTGTGGTGTCTGGACTGGCTCCTGCTTGGAGACCCCATCTGGTTTTCTGACTTTAAATGTCACCTATACATCCTTGGATCCTAGGTTTTGATTACCAGTCAGAAACTTATTTTCAATTTCAGGCTCTTTCATCCTGGTACCTTTTTTACATATTCACTTTTGATGTCTAGCAGGCATCTCAAACTTCACAGGTATGAAACCAAACTCCTGTTCTTTCCTCCCCCAAGTCCTTCTTTCACATTTCTTTTCAATAAATGGCAAGTTGATCCTTCCAGCTGCTACAGCTGAAAGCCTAGGTGTCCATCTGGTCCCTTCCTTTTCTGTGATCTCTCATTCTGTACCCCATCTGTTAGCATGTCCAATTAGCTCCGCCTTAAAAATATTGTAGTTTGACAACTCCTCCTCGTCCCCATGGCTTCCATCCTGAGTAGGCACCAGTGTCCTTCACCTACAATATTGCAAAATCTATGCCATTGCCTGCCTTCTTTCTCTCCTGCTGCAATCGACTCAGTTTTTAGATGCCCCCTGTTCCATGCAGAGTAAAGTCTGGAGTCCTGACAATGGCCTACAGGGCTGCGGCTGCCGTGGGCCCCATGCTGACTGACCTGTCTCCCGCCCATTTAGGCCATGACATCTCTGGCCTTGCTGTTTTTCTGCTCTGCCTGACTGGCTGCTCTCTTGGGGCTTTTGAACTTGCTTTTTCCCCTGCCTTTCAATGTTATTCCCCAGATACTCCAATGGCTCGCTCTCATTTTATTCAAATATTTAGAGAAAATTTATCTTTCCCAGTGAATCCCACTCTGGTCATCCTATTTACTGCAGCCACGGTCAGTCCCAGCATTCTCTGTCCCTCTTCCTTGCATGTTTTTCTCCAAAGCAGGAGACCCAGATATTATGCCATATGTTTAACTTTTTAAAAAAATCTGTATTCCTCAAAGATCATATAAGTTTCATATATGTCAGCATTTCAGGGTCTGATTTGATCACTGCTCTGTCCTTAGCACCTTGAAGAGTTCCAGGAGCACAATGGATGCACAGCAGACCCATGCCAGAAGGACAAATGAGGACCGTAACTGTAATTGGATAGCACGCCAACAACTGTTTAGTCATACAAGGTCTGGCTGGTTTAAGAACAAGCCCTAAGTGACAGTATTCGGGAGGTAAATGCATCAGTAGGAATAGCAGAGGAAAAGGAACCAATAGCTACTGCCAATTCACTCTGTTCCAGGTACATTCTGCTAGTTTCTTTATGTGCAGTAGATACCAAGTTAAATATTTACAATGATTCCTACGATACGAGTATTAGATCATTTTATAGAAACAGTAACTAAGAGGAGTAAAATGAAGAGCTGATGTTCACCTGCTAAGTAAGTGTTAGCAACAGACTTCAAAGCTAATAATGATTCCAAATGTCAGATGCTTTTCATGTCAGTCCTGCTTCCTGCAAAGACCCAGGCCAGTACCAGGACCCTGAGATGGGCTGTGGGGGCCACAGCTCCTCCAAGGCACCATCACCCGTTATTACGTTTTCCCCAGAATTCATTACAAATGCTTGTATCTGAAAATACCCACACATCACAGGATTTGTGTCATATTTGCAGGAAAATAGTGATCAAATATTGAATCATATTAAATGTCATACATACATTATTTCTTTATCTCAGAAATTCTTGTTGGGAAAACCATGGCGAGAGTATATACTGTTTTATAGACTGAAATTACATTGACATATTTACCACAACTCGGAGGTGTTCTTTTAAGCTCTAGAAAAACTTTTCTTCCTGGCTTGAGGGATTGTCAAAGGTTGTACCACTTTATACATTTTGACATAGCCTGTTTTTTGTTCTTTTATAAGTATGCGCTATGCAACATTATTTACTTTTTAAAAAATTTGTTGCTGATTTTGTATTTCTCAACTCCTACCTTCATAAGCTTCCAAAAGGAGAAGTTTTACCCACTGAATGGAGAGGTAAAAATCTAGATAGTGCTAAAAAAACTCATGTTCCCTCTTGGAAGGAAATAGATTTCTATTTATTTTTGACTTTACCACCTTTAATTTAGAGCAAAGAAACAAATCATTGCACATGCAAATAGAGGTCCCAGAGTAGTCAGTGGCTTAATACCAATGTCTGATGATTCACACCAGTTCTTGTATCTTGTAACTTTTTAAAGAACATTTATTAACTTTTGCTGCATATCTTTTTTTAAAAAGATTTAATATATTTATTTATCTTTAGAGGGGAAGGGAAGGAGAGAGGGAGAGAAATATCAATGTATGGTTGCCTCTCATGTGCCCCCTGATGGTAACTGGCCTGTAACCCAGGCATGTGCCCCAACTGGGAATCGAACTGAAACCCTTTGGTTCCCAGGCCCATGCTCAGTCCACTGAGCTACACCAGCCAGGGCTTGCTGCATATCTTTTTATGGGATGTAAGAAAGGTTTATCGTATGGAGCAAACCCAAAGAAAGATATTAACTTGTATGGGGTTGAACAGCACAAAATCAGTAGTCCATTCCTCTAAATGGCTGCTGTGGGTCAGTATATAACTGCAAAGAAGAAATCATCTTTTTTTTTGTTAAGAGGTTCACAAAGGTCTATGGATCATGTACTATCTAATACTGAAAACCGGCAGTTATATAAACAGTGAAGACTTGAGTGGTAGAACAACAACTTGGAACATTAAGATGTTAAGGACTGTAACATTGAAGGATTCCATGAACATGGGAAATTCTCTATGATACAGTGCCAAATTAAAACACTGCAAGAAAATGTGAACAATAGGGCATGATCTTTGGGAATGGAAATATATATTCATATTTGCACCTCAATGTTGAGTGTTTGTTTCTACTTGAGGAATCATGTATTGCTTAAGACAATTATAGTAGCCTCATTAATTTTAGTGACTCAGTGACTTGGTGGTTCCAAGTAGTCATTCAAAGGTTCAGGCTGATGTTGGTCCCACTATCTTCAGCTCAGCATTTCTAGTGTCCCCTCAACATTGACAATCAACTGGTAGGTGGCACAAGCAGTGGAGTAGATGATCTCTCACGCACCAACCTAAAAGTGGAGCAAGTTGCTTTCACCACATTGGCCAGAACTCAGTTCTATGGCTTCATCTAATGGTGAGAGGGGTGGAAGTTGGTCTGTCTATAAGCCTGGAGCATGAATGAAATGGGTTTTGGTCAACAGAGAGACGTCTCTGCCTGAGGTTAGATGCTGGAGAACATGTGGAGCCATCCTCATAGTTCACTCTGTTAGGTGGTCTTTAGGGTTCTGTGTGCTAACAGAGATCTACAGAATGGAGACAAGACTCTCCCATCCAGAACTGGTGGCAAGTACCTGTTCTTACTACCTGCCACCACCAAAACTTGAGGCTGGCAACAGGGACCTAAGGTGGACACTACCTATGATTGGCTTGTTAACATTACACTGGCCACACGACTGTGTTATGTCAACCATTGCTTAATTGTGAGTCAGTCTTGACAACTTAGCATCAATCTCTTGAGCATATAAATCACAAATTGTAATAACAAATAATGACAAAAATAAAATGGCTAATTGCAGCCCCCAAAGTTTTATGGATTTGTTATTTACTACATAGTGAATGTAAGTGCTACAGGCGTGCTCATCATGGACTGATAGTCCTCCTAAATTTTTCTGAGAGGTGTTCTTCTCTGTCCGTAAGATGGGAGTCTCTGGAAGGCAGACACAAAGTTTTCATTCTATGGGTCTCTGTTGGTATACGCTTGAACTGCTGGTTTTTAGTCTTCTTCCGTCACACAAGGGGGACTATATAAGCTTATCTTATTAAGGACAAATGGGAACATATCTGGGTTTAGAGGTAGAAGCTCAGCTTGGAAACTAAATAAGTCACTAATAGGTCCATAGGCACAGTAACATGCGTTAAGTCTTTTTTGGATGATTTAAGTAAGTGATTTCTGTTTATGATTTCTTTCTCTGTTAAATGCAGCTGTTATTAAAAACAATTGTTCTATCTCTGGTATTCCTGTATGGATGAAATTGTTCTTAGTTTTTACTTATGAACTCAGAGTGTGTATGTGATTTATTTAGAATTTAGAAATATGGGCATTTATAGTATTTGATTAAATTCTGCTGTATGTTCTCCATTTGTCTTCTATGCCTGTTATTTAGTCTTCTTAATTCTTTTCTGTTACCCAGGAGGCTGATCTCTATGGATTATCATCAGATAGGCACTCTTGACCTAGGGGTTAGGCCAAACATTAGTACCAACCAGAGACTGTGTGGCTGGAGGAAAGAGAGTTTGGGATATTTGTTCCACAGCTTCTTCCTCTCAGACTTCTGGACTGGCAGGGGCTGTGCCCCTCTGCCACAGGCTACAGCTCTGGTCTGGAAGGGCTCTCCTACCATTGTAGCCTTGCCAGCTCCCTGACATGTCTCTTTCCCCTTGTCCCTTCAAGCCTGGGATGGTAGTGGTCTCAGAACTTGACCTCTGCCCACACCTTTCCTAGTGGTCCTTAGTTACACTCTGCTCATTCACTGTCTTTGAGGGTGTCATCTATATGCTGTTGGGACTCTGATCTATACATACCCCAAACATGCCTGTGCTGCACCACCACGCAGGGGTCCACACTTAAGGAAATGATGGCATCAGTCCGTAAGAAATGTGAGATTTCTTCAGAGATGGAAGAAAACTTCATATTCCCCTACATGCATTATGTGGTAGCAACACAGTCTAAGCCCAAATACAGGAAATCATATGAACTTCCTGACATTTAGGGTCTTCAAATTTCATAGACATCATCAACTGAGAAAAAATAACAAAAGGGCATATGCACATTGAGAAATAATTCTGATGCAAACTATTTACAAGTTGTGCAAATGTTGTGCATGGCCAACAATATAGGACATCACGCATACAAGCACATTCATCTCGGTCACCTCCTGGTCTGGCAACGTTTGGCCACCTCCTCAAAGAAGTTGTGTTTTTCTTTTGGAAAGTTCACCTCTACTGTTCTTTCTTTATAATATTTCTGTGGCCTAATATAGGGGTCTGACCTATAATTAGGTTGACCCTGCATCTCAGTTTGAGACAGTTTCAAACTTAAGTACCTGTTTCATTATTAGCAGCACCTCCTTATTTCTTTACGACTTTCCCAGTTTGGGTGATACATTGTGTGGTCCCCTATGTCTAATGAGGCATCGCTGCTGTTCGTGGAGCTCTTGGGCTAGAAGGGCTGTATAACCTGCAAGAGTAAGTTTCAAACACATGGCCTCATTCTGCTGTACCACTTTATCTACACATACTCTTCTATGGGCGTCCGTGGCTCTTGGTTTGTTGCTGTGATTAGCTAGCCAATGGTAGACGGAATTCTCGGGTCGAGTTATCTTTCCTGGTCCCAGTTTTAACATTTGATTCCATGTTGCTATAGCTTTCTCCGTCAACCTTATATGAGTTCTGCATTCCTTCTAAAACAGCAAAGTTCTTTGTCTTTCTTAACTATGAGCTTTTCTCTGATAGTTTGACATGATTCATTGTTTTCCTCTTACAGAAGTCACTCTTGATTGTCTTATTTCTTTGCTTTCTCCACCTTGTTCTGTTCCCCACTTTTCAGTGCATGATGATACTTCTGGGTATCGCACCATGTAGAATTTCAGTTCTTTACTCTTCAGGTTCTTCATGGTCTTGAACTGTATTTCTCTCTAAAAAGCCTACATTTTACTTTATCTGTACACTCCCTACTTTATAGCATAGATATATTTCTCCCACACTTTTGCCAATATAAACATTCATAAATTTAAACCCCACATTACATTATAATTATGTCAGCCCTGGGAGATGGTAGAATTCTGATTCTTGTGGGGAGTTTGAGAGGAGTTTTAACCATGACACCATTGAAGATTTCTGAAATATGAAGCCATAGGTGAAATTTTATCTTTTGCAGTCATACCATATAGTCAGAGATAGAAAGCCTATTAAAATTTTGAGATAGGATGCAGAGAAGTTAAATAACCTGGCATGTGCATGGAATTTCCCCCCTAGCAAAAAGTATCTGTTAAATAACCATCTAGTTATGAAACATACATCATCAATAAAATGTTTCTTATTTTCAAAGATGCGCTGAATGAGCACTAAATAACTGCTCCTCTCATTTACTCCAGTTTCTGTGCATTTCTAAAGTAATTTGATTAGTCAAATATTTGCTTTGTTATTTTATTTATCCATATACTCATTCGGTCAAGAATTACTTATTGAGCACTTATTATATGTCAGGTACTGTGTGAGGCACTGGGGATAAATGATGAGTGAGTGGGGCACTGTCATTGTTCTTAGGGAGCTCACTGACTCATGGAAATCAAGTAGGTACCCCAAGAACAGTGTGATAAGGGATGCACAGGTGTGAAAAAGGTGCGTAAAAGGTGCACCTTACTGAGACCTAGTGATCAGACATAGCTCCCTGTGAAAAGCCCATTCCAAGCTGGACCTGAGAAATGAGTGTGAGCTGGGACAGAAGTGTGAGGCTGGGAGAAGGAAAGGATGGAAAGCATTCTAGGGAGTAGCTGGTATGTGTATAGGTCCATCGGGCCGGGAGAACAGGGTACATTCAGGAAACCAAACTGGCAGGCTGGGCTGTGGCGTGGAAAGGGTGAGGAGAGGTGAGAAGGGGCTGGAATGCAAGTAGAGCTGATCGGCTGTAAGCCAAGGGGAGCAGTTCAGACCCAAGGGGAGAGTAATGGGGACCTGTGAAAGCCTCACATTCAGAGTTTTCCAGGATCTGGTCCAATATAACTTTCTGGGTTATATTCCTACCATTGATCATATATGCTCTAGGATTCAGGCAAAGTAGACCAGAGATGGTTGCTCTCTTAGGAAAGTCCCCTTCCATTCATCTCTGGAGACTATCTTCTCCATTTGACTTCCATGATTTTCATGACTGGAAAATTCCTTCTTCCCGTGCACCTCTGTGTAAGGCTTAGCCTATAGCTCCTCTTGTATTTGCGGCATAATTTAGCTCCCTACTAGATGGTGCTATGAGGACAAGGGTTTGTCTTTTTTTTTTTTTTAATATTTTATTTATTTATCTTTAAGGGAAGGAGAGAGGGAGAGAAACATCAATGTATGGTTGCCTTTCGTGGGTCCCCTGCTGGGAACTGGCTTCCAGGGAACTGGTCTGCAACCCAGGCATGTGCCCTGACTGGGAATCGAACCGCAATTGTCTGGTTCGCAGGCCCGCGCTCAATCCACTGAGCTATACCAGCCAGGGCAAGGGTTTGTCTTATCCATCTGTTTTTATCTCTGATAGCCATTGTCTAAAATTTCATGCAATTTTTTTTTGTCCATATTCATCTCCAATGAGCCCATAATAGGTTGGAATCATCTAACCACACAGTCTCCATGTTGGACTTTGGGAACTCCTTCCTTTTCTCTGTCCTATGTGTACTTGCTATATCCTTGGTATTGAGGGAGCTAGTGTGAACCTCACCATGCTGACCTCCACAGAGAAAAAACCCCACACCAGGGGCAACAGAGCCTTTGGGGGGCTGTGGTGGGAGCCTGCTGTCCTGCTATTGCAGTGAGTGGCCACCTTGAAATACAGCAGCAGCGGGAAAAACTGATGTAAAGTGTAGACCACAGGATTAGCAGACAGCCTCCTGGACAAGGTCTTTGGACTCTGCCTAGATCTATTTGGGAAGAACTGGAAGATTAGAATTTTTGTGAAATACGTGGTTGTAAAGCCAGAGAAATGTCTTTTGTAAGGATGCCTTTATGTTCCAGTTTTTACCCCCAGGGTACTGTGCATGGTGAACATAAATCACCTGAATTAATGATACTGCATTTGTTCCCTCAAAGGCACATGCGAACATCCTGGCCACATGAGACCCAAAACTAGAGGACTATGGGTGGTGTGATTAGGGAAGCGTGCCCCCAGTACAGTTAGGAGCTGGAGTACAACCCCAGGAAGACATTGCAGAACTGTCCCCAGCTCTGACGGGCCAGCTCACATGGTGCTGGCGGTGGGTGGCGGCCCCCTCTCTCCCAGGCGACCTGGGCTCTGGGGCCCTGGCTGTGCAGCTGCAGGTACTCAGGGAAGACTTTCTGCCAGGGAAGCCTCATCGCTGCTGGTGGAGCACCAGTCTTCTGACCTGTCGGGGATCTGGAGCCCATACCTCGTTATTGACCGGTTTTGGTTGTTGTAAGCACTTGGCAGTAGGCGGTTTCCCCAGAGCTTCGTGAGGGGTCAGCCTTTTCACCAAGAGGTCACCTGCAGGAAACAGATTTGGGCCAGTTATCTCTTAGCTCTCTCCTTTTCTAAACACACCAGGTTAAAGATGTTGATACTGTTCCCTTGCTTTTTAATGCAGGATTTAATTATTTTAATGTGTGCAGTGTTTAGCTTTGTCACAGGCACAGTTTAGGTCTTAGTTTTTTTAAGTTTCAAAATATTTGTATTTTCATATTAAAAAATTAATAATGCTCTGTTGAATAACCAAAAAATTCATTTACTATGAAAAGAAAAATAAAACAGAAGTTATGTTTTTTCATAATTTTTCTTACTCTAGAGAAAAGCACACATACACACACAAATATATTTGCACACATATATGTATACACACCTTAATCACATATTTATTGAAAGTCTGTAGACTTCATATAAAATGATACCAGGTATTGGAGTATTGATGGTTTATATCAATATTTCGCTCACACAGAAGTGCACCTATATGGAGAAGCTAAGAAAATATTATGGGTTACTTATGGTTATGTTGCTGAATTATATGATTTATGGAATTTGATTAAATTTGTTTATATTCCAAGATAAAGAAACCCTCCTTAAAACATATAACAATTTTGTCGATGAAAAACTAAATGTTAAAAGGATTCTCTAACTAGAGAATTCTATCAAATGAGAGTCTTATTACTATGAAAATGGTGTCTCTTGGTCTAGAAAGCCCATACTTTCTAGAGAAGCAATCATGTGACAAGAGTCACTATGTGATAATGATACAAATCGTTCTGGTAGGTTCTCCCACGTGGTGCCCATTTTTTCTAAATTGGCTAAGGCTCTTTCCAATTAAAGGATTTTATTCTTTTTTTAAAATTTTTTTATTGATTATGCTGTTACAGTTGTTCTATTCCCCCTTTCATTCCCCTCCACCCTACCCCCCCATCCCCACCATTACCCCCCCTTTAGTTTATGACCATGTGTCTCAAGTCCTTTAGATTCTATATTTCCCATGCTATTCTTGCCCCCCCATCTATTTTCTATCTACTGTCTATGCTACTTGTTTTCTGTACCTTCTCCCCCCGTCTCCTCCTCCCACTCCCCTGTTGCTAACCCTCCTTGAGATCTTCATTTCTATGTTTCCATTCCTGCTCTAGCTGTCCTTTTAGTTTGCTTTCGTTTTAGGTGTGGTTGTTAATAACTGTGAGTTTGTTGTCCTTTCACTGTTCATGTTTCTTTAACTTCTTTTTCTTAGTTAAGTCCCTTTAACATTTCATATAATAAGGGCTTGGTGATGATGAACTCCTTGAATTTGATCTTATCTGAGAAGCACTTTATCTGTCCTTCCATTCTAAATGAAAGTTTTGCTGGATAGAGCAATCTTGGTTGTAGGTCTTTGGATTTCATGACTTGGAATACCTCTTTCCAGCCCCTTCTTGCCTGGAAGGTCTCTTTTGAGAAATCCGCTGACAGTCTGATGGGGACTCCTTTGTAGGTGACTGTACCCTTAGCTCTTGCTGCTTCTAGGATTCTCTCCTTCATTTTAATTTTGGCTAATGTAATTATGATGTGCCTTGGTGTGTTCTTTCTTGGGTCCAACTTCTTTGGTACTCTCTGAGCTTCCTGGATTTCCTGGAAGTCTATTTCCTTTGCCAGATTGGGGAAATTCTCCTTTATTATTTGTTCAAATAAGTTTTCCACTGGTGGCTGTGCCTTTCCCCCTTCTGGTACCCCTATAATTCGGATGTTGGAGCGTTTCAAGATGTCCTGGAGGTTCCTAAGACTCTCCTCATTTCTTTGAATTCTTGCTTCTTGACTCTTTTCTGTTTGGCCATTATTTGCTTTCTTCTGGTCCACTCCATTGATTTGAGTCCCAGTTTCCTTTTCATTGCTATTGGTGTCCTGTGCAATTCCATTCCTTTCAATTAGTTTCGCCCTCATATGTTTGTCTAATTTGTGGCTATAATCAACCAGTTCTGTGAGGATCCTGATGACCAGTGTTTTAAACTGTGTCTGAGAGTTGTGCTATTTCTTCATTGCTTAGATCTATAGGCTCTGAGGCTTTGAGATCTTCTTGCGCCATTTTTGGTCTGTTCGCGCCCTTTAAGTGTGAGAAGCGGCGCCTTGGACTCCCAGGTCACTGGGTTGTGACGCTGTATGTGGGGGCGTGGTCCGAGCATGGAAATGGCGACCCCCTCTGCTGTTTCTCACAGCCGGGTGAGGAGCAGTGCCTTAGGTGGTTCACCTGGGCCGGGCCACTCAGAGTCGCTGGGTTATGGTGCTGTATGTGGAGGTGGGGTCAGAGCAGGGAAATGGCGGCGCCCTCCGCTGCCACTTGCCACGGGGACCCACTGGGTCACGGTCCAATCGCCCACTCCCTCGCCTGTCCACCCACTCACAAATGCACGACCACAGTCAACACGCAGCCCTGGTCCCCCGCTGTCTCTCCCGCGGTCGCTCGCCTGGTCGCTCACTCGGTCACTCACTAGGTCCAACCCTGCGCCTGGATTCTGCACACCTGAGTCCGTCTGACTGAGTTTTCCTGTGCAACCCCACTTCACCAGCTGCTGGTTTCGCCCCTTACCGGTCAGGCTGAAGAATTTGTTGTTAATGGACTTCTGAAAAGTTCAATTTTCCGTGTTCTGGCTGTGTTTTCTGTTGCTAATATTTAGTTGTCTCTAAACTTGGTTGTGTGAGAAGGTACGGTACATCCACCTATGCCTCCATCTTGGCGGAAGTCAGGATTTTATTCTTTAATGGCTGAGCAATATTCCGTTGTACCTATGCACCGTAGTGGCCGCACCAATTTGCAATCCCACCAAAGTGCACTAGGGTCCCCTTCTCCCCACGTCCTCACTGACACTTATTTTTGATGACAGCCATCCTGATGAGTTTATTTTGGGTGCTTGTGTGATAGGTGATGCTGAGGTGACAAAGTCGGCTGACTGTCACCGACCTGCGGATTTCAGTGCATCTTCCCCACTGATACTCACCAAAGCTCCGCCTTAGCTCCTTTCAGGTAAGTAGCATCAGCAGCTTATTTCGATGTGTGTACATTACAAATATCGTGTCTGTCAAAGTTAACGACTCTCCCAGTCTGAACAGTTCTGTTAGCACACACAGGCCGCACTGAGTGGGGGCAGCCTTATTCTGACAGGGGTGTAAGGAGAGAAGTAGTCGGAGCGTCGCGGGCTGCCCAGGAGAGCTGGCTGACAGGGCCACACCCTGCGTTTATGACTTTCCGTAACTCCATCCCTTCCTTGGTGCCTCTCCTCGTGGTAACTGCTATGGTAATGCTCTTTTCTATTTTCTTAAGGAGCATACATTTTGTCATATTTAGTTTTTCATGTTTTTGGATTTTGTATAAATGAAGTTACATTTTTATAAATTGTTTTTATCACTCAATATTTTGCTCCTAAGAGTCATTCATGATGGTGTGTATAACTATACTTTCTTCCTTTTAATTGCTATATAGTAGTTTATTGTATGAACACACTATAGTTTCTCTATAAACATGGTTAGCTTTACCTATAAATAGGAACTAAGTTGTTTCCTGCTTTTTACAATTGGAAATAATGCTTGTATTAGTTCTTTTTTTCAATTTCTTTGAGAGAGAGAGATGGAGAGAGAGAGAGAGAGAGAGAGACGTTGATCTGCTTCCCTGCCCATCCAAACATTCATCGCCTGACTCTTGTATGTTCCCTGAGCAGGGATTGAACCTGCAACCTTGGGTATCTGGACAATGCTCTAACCAACTGAGCTATCTGGGCAGGACAATTCTTTGTTTTGTAAAATTTGCTTTTAATTAGAGTTGACATACAATGTTATGTAAGTTTCAGGTATAACATAGTTTCAGATATAACATTTAAATAACTTAAAAAGTGATCACCCTGTTAAGTCTAGTACTTATCTGAGAGACATCATACATAGTTATGACAATATTATTGGCTGTGTTCCTTCCGCTGTACACTATATCCCTATGACTGTTTTTATTACTGGAAACATGTACTTTTTAGTCTTTTTCACCTTTTCAGCCATATGCCCAATACCCCTCCCATCTGGCAATCCTCAATTTGTTTTCTGTGTCTTCTACAAGTTTGTTGTTTATTTATTTTGTATTTTTTTAGGTGTCATATATAAGTGAAATCATATGATATTTGTCTGGCTCTATCTGACTTATTCCACTTAACTTAATACCCTCTAGGCCCATCCACGTTGTTGCAAATATTAAGATTTCATTCTTTTTAATGGCCAAGTAATATTTCATGGTATATATGTACCACATCTTCTTTTACCGAACAATCTCCATTGTTTATCAGTAGAGTTTTAGATTGCTTCCGTATCTTGGCTATTGTAAACAATGATGCAGTGAGCTTAGGGATTCATGTATCTTTTCAAAATAGTGTTTTAGAGTTCTTTGGGTAAATGCCCATAAGTGGGGTTGCTAGGTTGTGTGGTATTTCTATTTGTAATATTTTGAGTAACCTCCTTTCTGTTTTCCGTGGTGGTTGCACCAGTTTACGCTCCCACCAACAGTGCATTAGGGTTCCTTTTTCTGTACATCCTCACCAACACTTGTTTGTTGATTTATTGATGACAGCTCTCCTGACAGGTGTGAGGTGATATCTCATTGTGGTTTTAATTTGTATTTTCCTGATGGTTAGTGATGGTGAGCATTTTTCACGTGTCTGTTGGCCATTCGTATGTTCTATTTGGAGAAATGAGTATTCTGGTCCTCTGCCCATTTTTAAATTGGACTGCTTATTTTTTGACATTGTGCTGTATAAGTTCTTTATGTATTTTAGGTCTAAATCCCTTATTGGATATAGCATTTGCAAATACCTTCTCCCATAAGTAGGTTGCCTTTTTGTTTTATTGATGGTTTATGTTACTAAAAAGTTGAGGTAGTGACATTTGTTTATTTTTGCTTTATCTTTGCTCTAGGAGACATATCCATACAAATATTGCTAAGACCAATGTCAAAGAGTTCTAGGAGTCTCATAGTTTCAAGCCTTGTATTTGAGTCTGCTATGAGTGTTCCTGTACCTATCTTCTGGTGTTTTCTTGTTTCACTAAGGTTGTGTTTTTGAAACTGTTATTTGTGACCCCATTACTAGATTATGAACTTGACTTAGTGGGTTGTGGAATGGCATTAAAATATTATTACAGTATATACTACACTAAACTAGGATCGAAAGTGGAAGGTGGGGGCAGGTGGGACAAGGGAGAATAGAGAGGAAAATGGGGACAACTGTAATTGAACAACAATAAAAAAGAGAAAATTCTACATAGGGTGAGGATTATTTCATAAAACCTTTGCTTCAGTATGTGTGAATCTATATGTGAGTGACATGTACCTATGTATTGAATTATAATGTAAAATATATTTTCTATTGGGGTCATGGCAAAAAGTTTAAAAGCTATTGCTCTAGTGTACATGGTCAGGAATAGGTTTTCACATCACAATTTACTATACATCTTTTTCTATTTTGTATCCATCAGCAAATTTTTGAACTAGAGCTATTTTTAATACTTTTGCTCTTTAAACTTTACACTAGTGTTAGATGGTTAGTACACCACCATCTTACAGTGTTATAGTATTCTAAATCTGCTATAACTTACCTTTACTAGTGTATTGTATATTTTCATGTTACCAGTTAACATCCTTTTATTTCAACTTGAGGGACTCCTTTCAGAGTTTCTTGGAAGGCAGATCTAATGATGATAAACTTTTGTTTGTTTGGGAAAGTCTTAATCTTGCCTTCATTTCTGAAGGATCAAAGTATTCTTGGTCGGCAGTTTTTTCTTTCCGCTCTTTGAATGCATCATCCTACTGTTTCCTGGCTTGTAGGTTTGTCTGGAAATCTGCTGATAGCCTATGAGAGTTACCTTGAATGAGAATTTTTTTTTCTTTTGATGCTTTAATTTCTTTATTTTTAATTTTTTTAGCCCATCAGCTTTCTGTGCTGCAGTCTGAATCTTCTGATGCTTTTTAAAATAATATATCATGGAGAAGATTGTTTTAGATGGACATGTTAGCTTCATGAACTTGGATGTTTACATTTCTGCCTAGGTTTAGGACATTATAGCTACTATTTCTTTAGTAATATTTCTACCCCATTCTTTCTCTCTCCTTCTTCTGAGATGCCATTAATATGTGAAGGTTGCTTATCTTAATGCTGTTCCATAAATCCTGTAGGCTTTATTCCTTTTCATTCTTTTTTCTTTTTGCTCCTCTGGCTGGGTAATTTCAAATAATCTGTTTTCAAGCTCACTGATTTTTTCTTTTGATGATTCAGGCTACTTTTGAAGATCTTGATTGAATTCTTAAATTTGGTCATTGTATTTTTCAGCTCCAAAATTTCTGTTTGGTTCTTATTTGTTTTTTATCTCTTTGTTGAAGTTCTCATATTGTTTTTGTTAAATTGTTTAACTGTGTTCCTTTGTAGCTCTCTGAACATCTTTATAACAATTATTTTAAATTCTTTCTTGGGAAATTCATATATCTTCATTTCTTTGGGTTCAGTTACTAGAAGTTTAGTGTGTTGCTTTGATGGTGTCATATTTCTGGGATTCTTCATGCTACCTATAGTTTTGTATAGGTGTTTGTGCATTTGATGAAACAGTTACTTCTTCCAGCATCTATGGACTAATTTCAGTAGGGAAAGACCTTCACCTCTGGGAGGTGGGGAAGCGAATTCTGTGATTCCAGGTCTAATGGTGCAGGGCATCAGGGGCAGGTGTGTGTGGTGGCTCTGGTCCAGTGGTGTATGATGTTTCATTGGCTCAAGCTGTTGAGGTCTGTAGCAACTGCATGTTCCTTGGCAAGTGCTGTGTGTGTGTTGGGTAGGGGGGTGGTCCACAGTGGCTTAAAGGGCTGTTGGGTGTTGGGAACTGCCCTGCCTAGTTTCAGAAGCTGTAATCCCCCATGGCTAAGGCTGAGTAAAGGACCTTGGGACCATAAGCCACTTGGGAGACAAAGCTTATCTTCCTTGTAGGGACACCACCTCGGCCCCCTTCATCCTGCTTGGCCCTGGGTGGATGACTGATTAGCCAATGATGGGTAAGATCCTTAAAAGAGGGATGATCTAAAACAGGCATGGTCACAAAGGGGCCCTCAGGGAAGGACTTGGGGGGCTATAGAAAGAGGGTGTGATGGACCCTCCCCCCTTGGCTTTGACATAGCCTGAGTCCTCATTCTGTCTGCAAGAAGTCTCCTAATCTCTTGGCTACCTTACTTCCCCTGCCTGACTTAAGCCTGAAATAATGCCTTAAGCCTGAAATAATGCTGGAGGTGGGTGGGGCCCTGTGCTGGAAAGGGTGGGTTCCCTAGGGCAATCAGGCCTAAGAAAGAATACACGAAATCCTATGAAACTTACTTTGCTAATAGCTTCAATTTAAATGATAAGGGTCCAAGCAGGAAGTGAGTTTGTTCCTCAAAGTTTTATGGCCCTTTAACTATCTGACCCTGACTCAGAATAAGCCCTCAGAGTTCTTTGAAGGTTATCTGTTGTTTAATCATTTCTGCCTGACAATGACTGATGAGCTTCACATATACACCCTGTATTCCTGTGCAAATTGAACCCAATAAAATCCTTTCAAGGTAAGGGTTGAGGCATTCTCCTCTTGAGAGGGTGGCTGAGGTGCTCCAAGGCTTTTTCTCCTCATCAGAGAGAAGCTGCACCATCCTTTTTCCTCAACAGGACTGGGTAGTCTATGTGAATTTGTCGTATCTCATTCACAATGTTACGGACCCCATAAGCTGGGGTTCATGTCAGTTGGGTCTCAGCAGGACCTCCAGGTCCAGTGCTAGGGATCAGGGCAGGCAGCAGTGGTGGTCAGATCTGATGGTATGCATGTACTTGGCTGTGGGTACCAGTTGCAGGTGCTTGTGTAGAGGGAGGGATTGATTGCAGATACACCACACTAGTCGTTGGGGGGAGGGCCAGGTGCTAGGTCAGGGCCACCTGTGGATGCACTGGCAATTGCAGGGGCCTGGCTTTGATGTGCCCTGTTGTGGCTGCAGGATCTCACCTCGAGTGTGTGCAGCCTTTTTTGTGAGGTTATTCCGCAGTGTTTTGTTCTACTGTGTTGCTGAAGTTTCTTAACTGGTCTCCTGAGTCTCCCAGAGCTATTTCTGTTTGTGGGTAACTGTGGATCTTTGTAGGGGATGGAGGCTGGGGTCTCCTACTTTGTCATCTGGCCTATGTCCTTCCCTTTTGATTCTTGAATATGTCAGATTAGAGACAGCTTTATGTGGGTAGCTGAACTGTTATCCTCAGGATCTCTATGTGGCAGTCTTAACTTGCACAGAGATATGACCTGTCACACCTTACATTGTTGCCTGTATCATTCTTGCTTCTAAGAATGGTGGTCCTATGAAATTCTCATCCTCTATGCTTTAACTTGACAATTAATAGCCCATCAGTTCCAGAATAAAAATTATTTGGTTTTAAGCCTCCCCAAATTCAAGACATTTAGGTAGATTATTCTTAGTCTTTGTTCTTGTTTCACTAGTATGAAATTTCTAGAATTCTGTTATGGCTACTCTAGCTCTTGGAAGGAGGCAAGAGAGGGAGAGGGTGAGGGTGAGGGAATATCCTTCTCGTATAAAAATCACTTTTGAGTCTGCCTTATGTTTTGGCAGCCAAAACCTATGATAAAAAATGACAACTCAAAGTATCTGCCATATTTTTGCCATGTATAATGTACACCCATATTTTTGGCCCAAACTTTCAGGAAGAAAATCTTTCATTTTAATTATTTAATTCAATGTTTTATGTATTTATATTTAGAAGCAAAACCAATTATCATATTCCAGGGTATTATTTTGCATATGGATATCATTATTGCTTTCTAGACTTACACTTTTAATGCATAAGCATAAATGAAAGAATTAAAACATTCATGTAGATAAGGAATTAGTACTACCATCGCCTAATGCACATCCTTATTTTCCCTTCAAAAATTTTGGCAAAAAAATGCACAATAAACACGGCAAATACAAGTTTATCATCCCATTGTCACCTCTGTTTGTCACAACATTTCCATCATCTTAAAAGACCTTCTAAGTTTCTGTCATGTAAAGCCTGTTTGACATTTCTTATATAAAATAACAACATTTCGATAGAAAGTTGTCCTGTGTAATCAGGGCACATATTTTAAATAATGTCAGATTTAGAATCACCATTATCATCTCAACTCTACAAGGTTATTAAACAAGATAACACATCTTGGACATGATCTGAATTATCTAAACCACAGCATCTAAAGTTGTTTTCTAAAAATTTTTAATTACAGTGGACACACTATTACATCAGTTTCAGGGGCACGATATAGTGATTAGACATTTACATAACTTACGAAGTAATCACCTTGATAAATCTTAACCCCAGCATCTCATATGCAGTTTTATAAAAGTTGTGGGTTCATTGGATCAAATTGATGTCTTGCTTTCAAACTGCAGACAAGAGAAGTAGATTATAAAAGTCAGAAAACACTGTAAATATAGAAATAGAGGAATAAGAAAATTCCAGCTGGCTGCCATGGCTCTTCACCTGATCCCCCTTGGGAAACACAGGAAATAGAAAAAGGAGAGACCAGGATGGAGCCTGAACATAGCCCTAGGCAAGGATTTGCTAGCAAGTAAACAGCTTCTGACCTGAACTTGGAATTCTGGCATCTGTCTCTCGGACAGAGACAAAAACATGAGCGTTCTGTTGCATTTCCTTAGAGCTTCCCTAAATAGGTAGCCCTGCTCCCATTGAAGTATCTCCATGCAAGTCATTTTTCTGCCTCCCTACATCTCCTCCACCAGGCAGCTTCCTCTCCCTCTTCTATTTCTCTCTGGGAACACTGCTTCCCGCTGGGGGACACCCCCTGATCACTGGAGAAAGTCCCTGGTGCTCCTCTGGGCTGCCAGCACTCTGTCTGTTTACATCTACTAATTGAATGCATTATTGCTGTTGTGTTTTGCTGAGTTCTATTTGCTTGAATTTCTCCTCAAAACAGGGAAAACAAACAAATAAATAAAAATCCAAAATCTGTTTCGTTTTCCAGTAATTTTAGGAAACTTTATTCCAGACCCCTCTCACATATTTATTTTACATATCTGATTATTAATTGTTGTGAGAAGTAATTCAAGAAAGAAACTTGTTTTTACTCAATTCTTCCGGAATTAATTTGCCATGAATCATTTCTTTTGGGAAAAGTCTGTCAGCAGATTTCTCTGGAACAAGGTTGGGAAACATCGTATTGTATTGTGATTTGTTTTCTTTGCACTGACTCTCCACTAGGCCGTAATTAGTGGTATCAGCAGTGCGTGGTACAGTGCTGGGCACAGAGCAGATCCTTGGGGAAATTATTTGTTAATAAAATGTTGGAGAGAGAAAGGGAATGAGTTCCATGCTTGAAGCTTGGGCAAATACAGTTATTAATTGCTGCATAACAGAACACCCCAAAATCTAGTGACATAAAACAATCATTCTTTTTTTGTGTGTGTGTGATCATGGTTTTTGTGGATTTGGGATTCAGAAAGAGCACAGCAATTCCAGCCCGGCCCCCTGCCTTGTTTCATGTCATGTGGGAGCTTTGATGAGAGGACACAAAGGCAAGGGGGACTCAGAATGGTGGGGGGGCTGGAATTGCTGAGCTGGAGGACTTGTTTCCATGGTGGTCTCTTCACTCACATGGGTGGCCCGAGCACCTGCGTGTGGCCTCTCAAGCATGGTGGTCTTAGTGTTGTTGAACTGTTTGCATCACAGTTCAGGGCTCCTAGAGCAAGTGTTTTCAGGAACCGGGCAGAAGCTACCAGTTTTTAAAAATGACTCACCCTTGGGGATCTCAGATATGTCAAAGGATTTACAGCCATGCTTCAAACTGGTGCAGCAGGTGGGAGGCTCCTGGCCCCACTAACTGCCATGAGGGGTCCAGGAGAAGAGAGGTTGCTGGGTAGGGAGGTGGGAAAAGAACGTGTCTGAGGGTGAGACCCATGTGGACACCAGGCGGGATGTCTAGCTCCAAAGTTCCTGGAGCTCAGGTGGCAGGTGGGAGTTGAGAACGAGGGTTAGGGTTACCTGTGCAGGCGAGGCTGCAAGCACACGCAACATTCTTTAGGGAGGGTTGGCAGGACGGAGAGAAGGGGCTCAGATGTAGACCCATTATTATGGACTGAACGTGTTCCCCAACAAATGCCGATGGAGAAATCTTAACTCCCAATGTGATGGTGTTAGCAGGTGAGGCTTTGAGAGGTGATCCAGTCATGAGGGTGGAGCCCTTAGGGAAGAGACTCCTGGGCGCTCCCTTATCCTCTTTCTGCCATGTGAGGACGCAGTGCGAAGACAGCAGACAGTCTCCAACAAAGAAGATGGTCCTCACCAGAAGCCAACCATGGTCAGAAGAAGCCAAAGAAGATGATCAGAAGCTCACCAGAAGCCAACCATGCTGGCACCCTGGCCTCTTTGGACCTGTAGCCTCCAGAGACCCGTGAAATAGATTTCTGTGGTGTATAAGCCACACTTCTGCGGTACTTCGGTATGGCTGCTTGAACTTACCTGAGCACTGCCAACTGTGAAGGGGACACTGGAGGAAAAGACGCAGGGAGGGGAGCTGAGATGCCGCAGTCACAGTGGTGGGAGGAGGGCAGTATGGTCCTGGGCAGCCCAGAGAAGACAGAGCTCCAATGCTCGGTGGTCAACTGCATCACACACCCCAGGCAAGTCCAGGAAGAGGGTCTGAGAGGTGCCCACTGGGTTGGGCAATTACGCAATCCTTTACTGAGGGAAGGAGTTTCAGTGAAGAGAGATGGGGGGCTAGAGGTGGCAGTGGGGGGCAGTTTTGGCATTGTTGGGGTGGGGGGGTTGGTGGTGGGGAGCTGGAGTGTGTGCCGTTGAGGGAGGAAGCTCTGTTTTCATGGCTGAGCAGAATCTAGGTGGAGAGAGAGCTCCTTTCTCTACCCACAAAAGCCCTTCCTGGTGACTGCACCAGAAAGTCCCATGGCACCTCATTCACAATGGTTAGAAATGCGTAAAAGTCACTGAATGGGAAAAGCCTTTTAGGAGCGCAAGGCAGCCAGGGTGGATCACGTAACAGCCCAACATGTGACACGTCCCTAGATAAGCCTGAAGCCACAGCCAGTGACAGCTCTGCAATCTGCCAGCGAGTAGCTGACACTGGGAGCGAATATACTTCCTCTGTTTGGCATCCGCAGGCTGCTGAGAAGGGCCGCTTGCCAAGGCCGTTCTCCTGAAGGGTTCAGAGTCCTATGGGCCCAGTGATTATCAGGTTATTTCTACAGATGGGGAGTGAAGATGGACTGTGACTGCTGGGACAGGGAAGTGTCATGTCATGTTACACGTTCTTTGCCCTCCTGACGTTCCCCTTCCAGGAAAAGGCAAATGCAAGCCTGCAGGAGAACCAGTTTTAATGTTCATTTTTTTCCGACTCCTCAGGACTTGAATGCGGCTATTGGAAAAATTTTCTTGCAGTTGATAAACTGTGATGGAATGAATTACTATACCTGCAGCTCTTAGACCACAAGGCCTGTTCTAAGAATAAGCACGGTATAAGTGTTACTATTAATATCATTTCATTATTATTTCATAGCTTTAAATACAAGAGTACAATTTGATTTGTAGGAAATTCTTTTTCTCCTTTATCTTACATTTCATAGCTAAAATAAAGTTCATATTTTGGACTTTTTCAAGGAACATGATAAAGATGGGGGTAAGATTTCTTTAGCCCTAAGTAAAAACACTGTTACCAGAAAACAGCATGTCAACATCCACACGTACTCAAAATAGGACCCGGACCTGACAGGTGACTGGGTGGACTTAACGGCAGTGGAAGTTCTTTGTGACTGGCTGGTGGGCTTTGACTCCTGCTACTTGTTTTCAAATCTGATTATCCAGGCTGAGAGGGTGTCTTTTCAGGAAAAGCAGCGTGCTCAGGTGATAAAACGGAAGGGTGTAAAGTGATCCGACTTGAAGGCCAACGGAAAATTAGGAGTCCCATTGTGCACCTCCTGTCTTCTTTGCTCTCTTGGGGGGAGAGAATGCTAGCAAGTTCAGGTTAGAAGCTGTTTACTTACAAGCAAATCCTAGCCTAGGGCTGTCTTTAGGCTCTCTCATTTTTCTCGTTCCTGTTTCCCAAGAGGGGCCAGGTGAGGAGCCACGCAGCCAGCTGGGGAGGTCAAGAGCAGGGACTATGGGGATTATTTTACCCCTTTATTTCTATTCTGAAAATAAAATCTTTTCTACAAAAATCACCTCCTGCCTGTACTTCCGAAAACAGGATTCCAGTTTGATTCTATGCCTGCAAAAGTTTGATATAAATCCATATCAAGCCGTGGATTAGATACTAGGAAAAAAGCAGAAGTGATTTCTGACTTCAAGAAGTTTATAATGCATTTTAGATATGTTTGAAATTCATAGCCAGCTATCTATATGTCTATTATCTATCATCTATCTATCTATCTACCTATCAATTATCTATTCCATGTATACACTTAGAGACATGAAGTATTTATTTTCTTACTTAGAGACATGAAGTATATACATTTTCTGCTCAGAAGAATAGTGGGACAGACATGTGGGTTTGGAAGAGTGTTTTAGAAAGGTGGAACAGTCAATGGTGGACTAAATGTGACAAATTAGAGATAAAGACTTTAAAAAATTGTTCCATGAGATTGAAATAACCTTTCGAAGTGTTTTAGACAGAAGTACTTGTGGGCAAACTCCTAAGGAGCCTAGGTATCATGAGTCAGCCCATGGATGGCTCGCCGCACTTTCTTATTGCTTCTTCCTGTTGAGAGCCAGGTTAGCAAGGGCCATGTGGTACGGTGAGAAGGGATGCTGTGGTCTGACAGATAGATGCAATGCGCTTCTAGAGAACACAGTAGGGTGGTCTCTGGTGCTTAAGCAGAGGGGATTTAAGTTAATCACAGGGACAAGCAGTGTGTTTTGCACACAGCAGGTGTTCTGTAAGTGCTTGTTGTCCGTAATGTGACTCATGGATTTGTGAGGGTTTTATGGATCTAAATCCCTGAAAGGCATTTTCTTCTTCTGCTGTTAGTGTGTTTGACATTGAGCCTGATCTTGGATTTTCTTCAGGCTGCACGTGCATGCTTGCAAACCTCCCGGAAGCTATAATGCTATGCCCAGGATGGGAAAGTCATAGACACGTTCATTTCCTTCAGCCACTTAGCATAATAAAGTCTGCAACAAGATTTTGGGGGGTCTTAAACATCAATTCAGGTGTGGTATCTGTGAATAGTGGTCCTCACTAATTTCCAAAACTAGAGTTTCTTGTCCTTTATAATCTTATGTCTAATGTCAACTGTTTGTAAACTCATTTTGGTGGGACTTGGATTAGAGTTAGTTTCCATGCATTTTTTACGTCTGGGGAACTCACATCCTTGTTGGTCTAGAACAGGAGTGTTAAACTCATTTTCACCGGGGGCCACATCAGCCTCCCTGTTGCCTTCAAAGGGCCAAACGTAATTTCATCTCCTTAATAGTTAAGGAGTAGTTGCACTTATACAGTCCTAAAATTACATTCAGCCCTTTGAAGGCAACTGCAAGGCTGATGTGGCCCCCATGGAAAATGGGTTAGACACCCTTTGTCTAGAGACTAGCATTTGTATCTTCTGGAAATGAGGCAGGACCTGTGGTGGCCAGAAACCATTACTAGTAAAACCATCTGCTCAAGTCAAGTTTTGCCCGATTGATATCTGTGGCAAGGTCAAATGGAATATGGGATTATTTCTAATTTAATTTTTGATTATCTAGACCAATGAATATATACCAAGAGGTCAAGAAATGTTATAGGAGAAGATAAAGTCTCTCTCTCAATTAGCTATCCCTAATGGTAACAATATTTTGTAGGGATCAGGAAATTTTTTGGTGACCAGTGAGATAATTTTCATTATCGTAGTGAACCATATATAAGATAGTGATAAGAATATACTGTACTCAGTTAATGTTTCAATAAAAAATATGTCTTTGAAGACCAATACAGTAATAACTAGTCACATGTGGCTACTGAGCACATGAAATGTGGCAAGCCCAACCGAGGAACCAAATTTTAAATTTTGTTTTATTTTAATTATTTTAAATTTAAGTCAAAAATCTGATACATAGTTCAGTTATTAGATGACTTTTATGAATGTTTGAAACAACTTGGGTATGTCAATTTACTTTCTGAGTAAATTCTTTGAAGTCTGAGTACAGAGCAAGTGCCTGCTGTGAAAATTTAGTGACTGAATTGAGATGGTATTGCATGTGTAAAATACACACGGGATTTTAGAAACAATACAAAAAGATACAAAATAACTCACTCCTAATTCTTTTACATTCGTCACATATGAAATGATAATATTTAGATATATCGAGTTAAATAAAACATATTATTTTATTTACTTTTACCTGTTTCTCTTAAAGTTTCGTAATGTGGCTGCTGGTAGATCAACTGCTGCGTCTGAGGCTCATACATTGTATTTCTGTTGCAAGAGGCCGTACATGGTACCATATTTCAAAACAATAAAAAATGGAATAAAAGCTTTGGGAAGATCTGGAAATAACTGAAACTTTTGGATACTCAAAGGAAAAGAAACATTCCAGGCAGAGGGCATGCTGTGTGCGCAGGACTCGGGGGAGGGTGCGCACGGGGGGCTCTCGCGTGGAGTGTGCAGAGTGTGCACGGACTGGATGCGAAGCAGCGGGAGGGTCAGCTGTGCGCCCGGGTTGGCGGGCGGCCGAGCGCCAGGCTCAGGAGCTATGATGGCAGAACAGGTGGAAGCAGACGCCACAGAAAGATCTCTCAGAAGTTCTTCTCTAGGCAGTGAAGGAGCCATCGCACGTTTTTGAGAAATGAGGATATTTTCCGGAGCTTAATTATGTTTCGTTTGAATGGAGAAGTTTTGGAGAGGAGACCAGCTAAGAGAAGATGATGAAATTCATGGTGTGAGGAGGCGCTGATTTCCATTGGGTGGGGGTATTGGAAATAGAATTGATGAGAATGAGAAAATAATAGCTAATATTTATTAAGGGCTTATATCTGTGCTGAGAATTGTGCTAAATACTTTTGTATGTGTCATCTTATGTGACTCCTCTAACTCTTCTCTGAGGTGGGTCCTGTTTTGTCCCCACTTCACAGCGGAGGAAGCTGAAGCACAGAAGTCAAGCACCTGGGGACAGAGCTGGGCAGTAAGATCACACAGCTGGGCGGAGGTGGAATTCGACTGCAGTGATGAAGTGGACCAGTAACGATTAGGTTCACTTTTGGGAAGCAGATGGCGTCTTTTTCCTATTTCTCCATCTTTCCTGGAGAGTAATCCGTGGTGGGGAGGCCGGGGGAGGGAAGCCTTCCTCTCTGTCATCCAATCCGAGGAGTTGGTGACAGAATCTGGGTCGGTGGTGAGCACATGTCGGCTCCAGGATTAGATGGCCAGCCCTCAAATCACCACTTACGTTCTGGGACTTGATTTCTTCCCCGCTTTCTGCAGAATCTTGGAATATCAGACACATCAATTCCACAGATTGTAACCACACAAGCCGAAAGGACTGAATTTAATCCCTTACTTTGACTCATAATAGCTGTGTGCCTTTGGGGATTTGAAGGTGTGAGCCTCAATTTCCTCTTCTAGAGAATGGCACCAGTGATAATCTGGGACTCCCAAGAGTACAGAGAGGATGAAATGGACTCCCAAGAGTACAGAGAGGATGAAATGAAGTCCTAGACATGAAAATACTAACAAGGCGCCCCATAAAACTGCAGGGTCAGAAATCGTCTTTCTGCGAAGTTCGCACCAAAGACAGGCAGCTATGGAGGAAGGAACCGAGGTTTCTTTCTAGACTGGCCATAGCCAAGTTTCAGATTGTCTACGTTTTGATATCTCTAGCAAACCAATAAAAATATATTCTTTTCCTGCCATTAAACTGTTTTCAGTGTCAAAAAAATTAACATTCACAATGAAATGATTTGGGTTTGTAAAATGACACAATGGAATATAAATATGAATTGGTGACATAAAATGCACAAAGTTTTAAAACACTTCAGAAAACCATTCACTGGATATTTAAGAAACTGGGGGGAAAGGGTATAAAAGGGACTAAATGGAAATGGGAAAAAATACAATAGAGATCAAATAAAAAAGAAACATATTCAAAGGAAGATAAAAAGCAATAATCCAGACTCAGAAAGAGGACCTTGACGACTGAAGCAGTCTTGTCCACAGTCCCACAACCTTCCAAGGGAACAGGAGATGGAACTTTGTCATTTCTGGTTCTCAGCACCTCCTTCAGTCAGCAGAGCCCTGGTCTCTCAAATGTCAGACAATATGAAACCTGAATCAGCTGTAGTGTTTTTAACAGGCGAGTTGCCGCATGTGGAGTGAATTCCCATTTATTTGTAGGTAACTGGTGTGTGTGTACACAGGTGCACACTGTGTGTCTTTTCTGAAGGAAATTAAGGGTTGAATCGAGGAGATAATATCAGGGATGCACAGTTAGTAATTCTCTACAAGTGCTGTAGTGGCCGTATGGATGGGAGCAATCGTCACAAAGTCAGAAGTTCCGTCAAGTAATAATGTGAGATGTGGGATAGTGTGTCAGTTTGCTACAACTTGTGAAAAATATACATATATGATTAATATACATATTTGCATGTCTAAATATCTATGGAAAAAATCTGGAAAAATATTCTAAACAATGTTACATGAAAGTTGCTGTGGCATTTTGATGTTCATATGATAATTCCATTTAAATAATGAGACTTACTGTTGCAAAAAAAATGAAACCATGAAAATTTTAAAAAGTAAACATGTTTATGACTTTAGTGCTTTTGATAAACCAGTAGCTAAATATTTTAATTATAGGCAGCTACCAATTTAAATCTAAAAAGATCAAGAAATAAAAATATGTATTATAGTTAATAAATTAAAATAATGTGTTTCACAGTTACTTTAAATAGTACTAAGAATATTGCCATTTTTAACTTCTGAGTAAACTAAAATCTAATAAATTATCATTTTTAATATGTGGTATGTGCTTTAAATATTTTAATAAATTATATATTGTCTAATTTATTACATCTAAAATGATATTCAACAGTATATTATTTTAAATATAATGTTAGTAAAATATTAATGCATTGATAGATTTATTCTCATAGTTAAAGAATTTTAATATTTCTAAATTTTTCTTAGATTTTGATTTTTTACAGGTATATATGTATAGATTTATCATTATTGCAGTGTTGCTTCAAAACAGGCTACATGTTTATTTGAAGAAAGGGCAGTGCAATCCTTCAAATTTCTTTTTTTGGTTCAGTTATCTTTTTTTCAGATTCTAGGAAATAGAGACCTTGCTTTGTTTTGTATATTTAACTGAGGTCAATACAAGGAAGTAATGGAACTTAATTTTTCCTTCAGTTACTTAAATTTGCTTTTTTTTTGCCTCCTTTGCCTAGGGAACAAAGGCCTAATGTATAATGAATATGTCATAACAGATACATATTGAAATCATACCTGAGAATAATACTTTTAGATTCCTTAGAGTGATATGATATTAACCTATGCTAAATATTTACACATTTTGGAATGTAGGGTTCTGTTTTTCTTTTTTTTTATGAATCAATTTTGCCTTTCTTAATTTTTTTTGCTCTTTAAAATTTTTTTAAATTGTGGTTCAAGTACAGTCAAAGGATTCTGTTTTTCAGTGTTAGTGACTGTACTTTCCAAAGGAACACTTGTCCAATAAACTCATTTTTAATAGTCAACAAGTGGTGTTTGATTTCAAGATTTCTAACATTTAGACTTGAAACACTAGAGTGATAGCTTTTCTCAGAACAAAGTACTAGCTGACAATTCAAAGACATACCTTTTTCTGAATTGGTGTATTGTTAAGAGGAAATACTTGTGAACCAAAGGTGGAAATGACTGAACAGGGAGTCAGGTATCACAGGCGGAGAACAAGAATAACGAGTAGAATATTCGGGCAAAGTCTAAGGGCTTGAATGACAGCTTAAAGACGAGATGGGATTTCACCCACTTTCAAAACAGGACTGTTGTGCTCTCCTTTCAAGTGCCGGCTGCTTTTCTTTATTTCACGTGACTGTAACTCTCAGTGCTCAAGCGTATATATGAGCTTCCATTTACTCAAGGGAGGTAGAAGTATTTGTATTTCATTGGACTTTATTCAGCAACTAGGTCCTTTTCAAAGATTCATGTTCTCAGTTATATTTTATAGATTAGTTCTTTATATATATGTGCTGTAAGTATAATCTTATTTTTCCTCATTGAAAATACTAGGATCATGAAGTCAAAATATTATTGTTACACATAATTTTTAAAAAGTTAATCTACCTCTAAGAGCTAAGGTCAAGAAATACAGCACCTGTTAACATGGTAAGGCATGTAACTAACTCTAGCTGTATAAATTTGAAAATACTTGTAGGAATATCTATGCTCGTCCTTGGTAATGGGGCCCTCCCCGCAAACTCACTGGCAGTCATGGAAGCAGTGTTAATAAGGGTAGTCTAGAGACTGGGCATGTCCTGGCCGTATTGTGAGCAGAAAAAAATCACTAGGTAGTTCAGAGACATGTGGTGTTATGGCTGGCATTTTTTTGTGAATGAAAGATAAATGTCATGTGACAAGGAAATGAATACCCAGGGGAATCACAAGATAAAATGTGAAATAGGACAAATGACTATAACTCTGAAAGAGATCGGAAAGACACAATCTGGGGGTAATTATGCCCTTTTAATTCTTTCTTTTGTAAAACTTGCAAATCAACCTACTATGAGATGTGGGTAAATAAAGTGAAATAACATGGATTTTGTGTGGAAGCTGGCACAGAATTTTAGAGCTCAGGTCACTTAAAAATATGATTTTTATGTTGTGATAGTAATGAGAATATCTAATCTATTTATGCAATGATGTATTTTTTCATAAAGTTCCTTAAAAACTAGGAACATTTTGATTAGTTAAAAATCATTTGAAGAGAGGTAGTCAGTTGGCAAGTTTTATTTTTGGTATTTTACTGAGTCATTAGACTATGAGAAAAGTTGGCTTAAATATAGTTGGCCATAAAATTTCAATATTGAAAATGAAATAAAAAATTAATATAATCACAGGTGTCATCCTCAAAATATTTATGCAAAGACCATTTCACCCTTTTCTGTAAGATAGGTGAAAGTGAGAGCAACCACAACAACACACTTTTTGACAAACTTAAAAGTCCCAGCCATTACTTTATCTGAATAAATTTCCATTTTGGCTTCTTAATATTTTTCACTATGGTACTGGAGTGGAGCCAACATGCTGTGTGGCTCTGATTTGGAGTGAGAATCCTGTCTTCAACCCACGAACCTATAAAAATAGGCTCCTACTTCTCTGGGTTTTTGAAGACACGACTTTTGGTACATATGTGTTTGCGAATTTTAGAGTGAAAAGAAGGAAACTCTGAAATCTTGGAGTCGTTAGCTGTGAGAAGTAACCCTGGTAAACATGTACCATGCCTCATTTTGATATGAGAGGTAAATGAGGTCTCGGGGGATTAAATCATTTTCTCATGGTCAGGTAGCTGGTTAATGGCAGAACTGGGTTATAACTTGGGCCTTCTAGCTGCCTTCTGAAATTCCGGCTTCTTCAGAGTCACTCCATCTGCCTGCGCCCCTGCATTCATGAGCCCTCATTCTGCCTGTGTCTTCACCATCTCCCACGTGGCCTGCCGCCACCTCGCCATTTCCAGGATGTGTGTTCCAGACTTCGGGGGCCTTCCCTGCTCTGAGGTAGGAGGATGAGAACCATGGCCCATTGGCGCCCATCCTCCATTCATCCATCTGCTCATCTCTGATAGAGTTTTGCTCTTATGCTCATCTCTCCAGGGGCCTGTGTTAAATGCTTTCTGTCTTTTCCGTAGAAGACTACCTCCATTGTTCATGTTAACTTGGTTTTATCTAGTGAAAGGCTGCAGATTTTTCTCGAGTGAAGATAAGAGAGTGATCATAGTTAAGATATGTCCTAGGACTGTGTCTCTCAACTCTGCCCCATCTGGGATACCCTTATTGGCTGGCACCCGTCCCACACTATCCCCCACACAACTGTCAGGTTAATGCTCTTAAAGCACAGATTTCCCCACTGTTATTCTTATCATTAAAAAATGGGAGTTTACTCTCTGTATTTATAGAAATAATTCCTTAGTAGGATGTTGAGGATTTTTCATGATCTTTCACCCAAGTTTTCAGTGTTATCTCTAGCCATTCAAATCAGTGAACACTCTACACCAGTAACAGTGATATCATTACTCACTGTCCATCCCAGTTTTTCCTGCTTCCTGCCTTCGGTCAGATCATGCCTGGTGTTGAGAATTCCATGACTCAGAAGACGCCCAGCAAAGTGGCAATTATGAAACCTGTCCAGCCAATATTAACAACATGATTGCTATCACCATTATTATTTACAGGGCAAGCTATACATTTAACTCATAACTTATGTCTATAAAATATAATTGATTAATTATGTCAATAATTAAACTGGTATCCCTGCTCAGTTCTACCTTCTGGATGACAGGGACCTATGTCCCTGAGATCTCCTCTTGCCAAAGTAACTAGACCAAATGTTGAATTGCATTTAAACCTTAGACCAATTGTAATTTAAGTACTTGACTTGTTCAGTCTCTCTAGAATTACATGCTCAGCCTCAGAGGTTTTACTCTTCTATTGTTTCTTCCAGGTCCTTTCTAAGTGGTACCTGTTGTATTGGTGGAAGTGGAGGGTTCAGATATGTCAGAGGTCAAAACTGGGGGCTCTTGGGCAAGGTGTCCTTGGCATCTCAGGTTTCTGCATTGATGTTTCTTGCCCATGTAGTTGATGTTTGTCCTGCTTACCTTTGCTGCTAAAGTCAGCAGCTGGTGTACTTCCTGGGACCCCATGCAGAGTCAGTCATCCCATCTTATGAAGGTTCTATGACCTCTTTGAACCTTTTTCCCCCGCATAGTGTATTTTGCAGCCTAGTGTATTAATTCAGAGCTTTCCAAGCCTCCCAACCTCTGCAAATTCCCCACTCAGATTCAGCTCTCTGGTATCTCATTTATGCTACATGGAAATTTAGCTGAGGAAAACCACAGTTCAGAATTTCCCTCTGCCTGACCAAAATGCATCATTTTCTTAATTTTTTTGGGCTTCCTTTCTGCTGTGGGGTTCCCGGCACAAAGTCCCACACTTTGGAGTGTGGGGAAGAGGTCTGCCTGAGATTCTCTCAGCACCGACTCCCTCCTCTAATGCATCTTGCCTTTCCATGGTAAGCTTGGGACCACGTCTCATCTACTGCTACATCTCTTCTACTGCTCTCTCTTCTTCCACACCATATATTTGTCCCCAAAGAGACTAGCCTTCCTCATGCCTTCTACCTTGTATGCTTTTGTGGTCAACCCCAGGGGGGCATGCTTCAAGGCTGTAGACACTGCATTGTCAGCGGGCTTTCTGAACCGAGTCTCTAAGTTTGGTCCTGATACAGACCAAGAAGAACTGTGATTGCCTTTTTAAATACATCACTATCTCGCATCTCAAAATCTCATTTCAACATTTCAATATGTTAAAAAGATTAATACCCCCCCAAACTTGATTTTTTCCCTCCTGTTTCAGTTAATGGCAACATAGCTTCACTTTCCTAAAAGTTCTTAGTCCCTTATTATTTTCTATGCTCCCTACTAACTTAGCCATTAGTTTCATCTAGCTCTTGCTTTAAATTCCATCTTTTCAGTTTTCTTTATTCTACTTTATCTTGTTCTTGTACCCCAGTCCTCTTTCCCCTGCATGTTTACCCTAGTTTCTTAACTAACTTGGCCACCTTCAGAATTTTGGTCTCAAAACCATGATCCACACCATCACAGGTATAAAATACAAATCTTGAAGTTTCCATCACCCCAAATATTTGGTTCTCAGTGGCCTAGGGATAAATGCATTCATTTGGCAGATGTTTATTCAGAGTGTTGGGTGTCGTACCTATATTTTCAATAGTTGTCAAGTCTTACTTCTGTCTCCATCTGTAGCCACTGCTGTTCTCTCAGCTCTTGTTTAGATCACAACACTAGCCTCCTATCTGGTCTCTGTGCTTTCCTTGTTCTCATCTCCAGTCCATTCTCCAAAGAATAGCTACAATAACCCTTTATCCCTTTGTCTTTCATCTGTTGTTTGTCCTCAAAAAGTTGTCTCAAGGAGGTGAACTTTGAAAAGTTTCTGGGGTCATGAGGAAGAATTCCCCCAGTGGAGAAGAGAGAACATTAGAGAGAGAGGGAAAAGTATGTACAAAGAGGAGGAGGTATATCACAAGAAAAGGCACGAGGAATTGTAGGAGGTGGGGCTAGAGAGGTTGGTTACGACCACATGTGATGATTGTGGGTGCTCTTGGTGTTCAACTGACCAATGGAGTATCCAGAACACATGTTTGTTTGTAAATGTTCATGATAAATCCATGTGATAAATGTCCTTGAGTAAACGGTGATCAGTTTGTTTCTTCGATGAAGCCATTATCATTGATAGTAATAATAGCAGCAACTGAATTTTGTAGTGAGCAATTACAACAAAAATCAATAGTGCAAGGGTTGCTAGGGTTATAGATTTATCTCTGAAGAAAAGAGGACATGGCCCTTTTTGCTTGTGTAGTGGTATTATATGCTAATTGCTTAGAAATACTTGTTTTCTAACCCTGTTTTATAACCTCTGTGAGAAACAGTGATCTAAATCTCACGAATCATTAGAATCTGTATTAACCACTGTTGTTCACAAGGCACAGCTAGAGCTTTCTGGAGAGTTCATCTTCTCTTTTCATCATTTGTTAAGTTATCCTTTCTTCATCTCCTACAACTGTTACCTTGAATATTAATTTTTATTACCCAGTATATCTAGTGATCTTAAATTATTTCTTAAAAAAAGAATGATGATGTGCTGTGCTAAAGTGGAAGTGAAGAGTACCAAGCCTAATGAGACTGGATTTTCAGAAAGTCACTGTTTTTGTTGATGTCTATTCTTCTCATCTCATGACTTACCTGGTTGAATGATTGATCCTAAAGGTTATTCAGTGATTTTTTTTCTTTTATAAATTCCTTGAGACTTCATACTTGTACCTAAGTACGTGAGTCATAGAGGAGGAAATGAATGAACACTGGAGGTCCTACCATCATGACCAATACTGCCACCTTTGAGGATGACCTCTCCGGATTTCTTCTCCAGTTCGGAGTGAGAAGTCCCTCGGAGGACGGACAGTGAAGGTTCATTTGGATCGAGTGCTGGTCTGCTTTTTCTGCAATAATAGGCAAAGCCCTTTAGAAAGTATTAGGTCTTGAAGCAGGTGTCACGGAAAGAGTTTTGCACATTTCCCAGCAGTAGAACATCTTTCACAAATTCTCCTTAAAAAGTCAGAACAAAATGACTACAGGACGGCTTAAATAGTGGGAGGAGCAAAATGGGAAGTTGCAGGCTGCTCCTGTCACAGCTACTGGCCTGTTTCCTCTTCAAACACAGACCCCATCAATGAATGAGCTCTGAAGGGGGGCTGACAACTACAAGCTTTAAAGTGGAAATATCTTTTGGTGGGCTCATTTCATTTCTCCACCTTGTGGGTAACAAACGCTAGTCTTTTTTAAAATTTTAATTTGTTTTATTTTTCTTGTCAGAATATAGTTGTCTCCGTTTTCCCACCACCATTTTACCCCCGCCCTACCCACCCCCACCTGCCACCCTCAATCCTACCCCCAAATGCTAGTCTTTTATAGGTCAGTATCTAATTTGGGAATTTTACTGAACCTTTGTTTCCTTACTTTAAAAAAGATGAGAGCTCTGCAAATTTATCATCTTACCTCTTCTACTTCTGTGCACTGCTTTCATTTTTTCTTGTTTTTCTTCTACAAATGGGCAAATTTGCTCTAAGAATTTTCGTCATTTGCTTGTGGGATTTGGAGAGTTCCATTTGGAAAGACTGATTTACTCGTTAGGTGGCTCAGTGCAGTGGCGATGTTTTAGTCCAGGGGATGGATTTATTGGTTTTATCAGCCTCTTTGTGCCCCATGGACTCAGGGCACAAAGAATTTAAACACACAGCGCGCCCTCTGCACAAGGCCTGGCAGCAACGGGAGCGGGGCTGGAAAACGACAGAGAGAGGGCATCTCTCTCGTCACAGTTCTCTGTCCATCATCCCAACGTGGTGACTATTTCATGTTGTGGGAAGTTTTAAAACAAGTCATATCTGGAGAATGTGTAGGGAAAGTTGTGTAATATTACTTTCATCTTTTGCAGAAAGAAGAGTAGGTAGCATGTATTTTAGACCCAAATGTTGACCTTTACAGAATAAATTTAAAACTCGTAGCTTTGCTTCCTTTCAAAAACTTTTTATGTGCATATTTTTATTTTATAAGGAAACCTTGGAGCAGCATGTCAACGATAGAACCTAATAAAGTCTTACCTTCAGGCAAGCCTCTTGTATATAAACCCAGAGACTGTAGTGCCAGAGCTTTCTATTAGTGCCATCCATTTTGTTAGCATTTTTCCAATTTATCTTGCGTTACTAACTCTCAGCGTACTATGCCTATTGTAAATATTTAAGCATTACTGTTGACATAAAGATAATACTGACAAATTGAGTTAACATTTCTGTAGAGGATTACCGACCATGTGTAGCCCAGAACAACTTTAACACCCGCACCAAACCCTATCCGCAGGCCAAATTGTGTTTAGTCTACAACATAGCGCTGTTCCTCAAATGAATTTTTAGCTTTGATTTACACAAAACATGAAACAACCTTTCTTGCATCAATTAATTGTTTGACTTTCCTAATACATTTCCATTTTAACTAGATTATGTCTCTATCAAAGGCAAAAGGACGTGTGCAAGATGTCAGTGTCTTGGGAGCACAGACCCACCCATCCGGGTGTATCATAACTTTGGGTGATGGGAATGCAAGCAGGTCTGTTGTGTCTCTCTGCTGTCTCACCTGAGACCGCTCTCTCTGCCCCAAGTTAAGTGCATGTTTCACACTGTGCCCAGCATTAACAAGAAAACAATTTGAAGAATTTTATCTTGTGGAAGAATGCCAGATCCCTCTACCAAAAATGACCAAGTGAAGTGAGAAAGACTAGTTGAAGGTGAGATCCCTCTCAGAGAGAGTGATAGAGTTCTGGGAACCTGTGAGGGGATTTATTTTCCTATTGCACAACTAACCAGAAAAAGGCCATTCTGAGGGCTCATTGTTAGCATATCCATCTTAGCTCCATAGTCATAAGATAGTCATCACCGTAATTACATGTAGAGGGAAAGTTTTATAAAGAGAAATGACATGGCATTCTCACAGTCACTTCATTTGGGAGGCATTTGGGAATCTTGGTCTTCTCAGCCTGTGTACAACAGGTTAATAAATTAGCATGGACAATTCTCTTTCCTGTTTTGATTAAGTTCAGCTTCCACAGAAAAGCTTACTACTACCAGATTGATGGAGTTCAAAACACACATTAATTTGAGTTATTTCCTTTTTCTTAATTCACTGTCTTATTTGAGAAAGCGGTAACAAAAGCCTGGTGACATCAGGAAGGCAAAATTATAATTTGGTTAAATTGCTTCTTTCTTAATTACCTTGCAATTTAATTTCTTTCATTGCTTTAGTCCAGAGCCCCAGGACTCCGTTTATAATTATGCCTTACCCTAAGAAGGAGAAAAGCTACATTTTCTAGCTTATTCTTTTTTAAAAATATATTTTATTGATTATGCTATTACAGTTGTCCCATTTCCACCCCTTCATTCCCCTCCATCCTGCACACCCTCTCCCAACCACATTCCCCACTTTTAGTTCATGTCTGTGCATCTTAAGTTCTTTAGCTTTTACATTTCCTGTGCTATTCTTGCCCTCCCTCTGTCTAGTTTCTACCTACTGTCTATACTACTTATTCTCTGTACCTTTTCTCCCTTTCTCCTCCTTCCACTCCCCTGTTGCTAACCCTCAACGTGATCTTCATTTCTGGGGTTCTGCTCCTGTTTTAGGTGTCTGCTTAGTTTGTTTTTGTTTTAGATGTGGTTGTTAATAATTGTGAGTTTGCTGTCATTTTTACTCTACATTCTTTTTATCTTCTTTTTCTTAGATAAGTCCCTTTAACATTTCATAAAATAAGGGCTTGGTGATGATGAACTACTTTAACTTGACCTTATCTGAGAAGCACTTTATTTGTCCTTCCATTCTAAATGAGAGCTTTGCTGGATAGAGCAATCTTGGATGTAGGTCCTTGTCTTTTATGACTTGGAATACTTCTTTCCAGCCCCTTCTTGCCTGTAAGGTCTCTTTTAAGAAGTCAGCTGACAGTCTGATGGGATCTCCTTTGTAGGTAACTATCTCCTTATCTTTTGCTGCTTCTAGGATTCTCTCCTTCATTTTTATAATGTAATTATGATGTGCCTTGGTGTGTTCCTCCTTGGGTCCAAGTTCTTTGGGACTCTCTGAACTTCCTGGACTTCCTGGAAGTCTATTTCCTTTACCAGATTGGGGAAGTTCTCCTTTATTGTTTGTTCATATAACTTTTCCACTTGTTGCTCTTCTTCTTCCCCTTCTGATGCCCCTATAATTCAGATGTTGGAATGTTTAAAGGTGTTCTGGAGGTTCCTAAGCCTCTCCTTATTTTTTTGAATTCTTGTTTCTTCATTTTTTTTTCTGTTTGGTTGTTTCTTTCTTCCTTCTGGTCCACTCCATTGATCTGAGTCCCAGTTTTCTTCCCATCACTATTAGTTCCCTGTGCATTTTCCTTCATTTCACTTAGTGTAACCTTCATTTTTTTCATCTAATTTGCGACCAAATTCAACCAATTCTGTGAGCATCCTGATCACCAGTGCATCTGATAGGTTGGCTATCTCTTGGTCGCTTAATTGTATTATTTCTGGAGCTTTGATCTGTCCTTCTGTTTCAGCCATTTTTTTTTTTTGGTCTTGTTGTGCCTGTTATGTATAAGGGGTGGAGCCTTAGATGTTCACCAGGGTGGGACAACTCAGTCACTGGGTTGTGATGCTGTATGTGGGGCAGGATCTGAGAGGCAACAATGGAACTTGCTCCGCTCTCTGTCAGAACTCAGTTCCTTCTGTCGCTTCCCACAAGCAAATGGGCCTTTCTGGTGCTGATTCCCATGTGGGTGGGTTTATGTATGTTCTAGGACCCTGTGGGTTTCTCCAGTGAACTTTCCTGTGAGGCTGGGAGTCTATCCCTGCACCTCAACCACCACAGGTGTTTTCAATCAGTGTTTTGAGGCTTTATTTCCTGGTGCTGGGATCCTGGGTTGAGTGGTCTGTCTCTCTCCTCAGTTATTGGCTCACGAATGTGGGACTTCTGCCAGCTCAGCCAGCCACCTTGCTCACAGTGCCCACTTCTCAATCACCGCCTCCCTGGGTCTGCCCATTGCCACCCTGCACCCAGGTTCTTCCAGCTGCTGCCTGCGCGCCCAGGGTCCACCCGCTGCCGCCTTGCATGCTCAGTGTCACCGCTTCTTGTGCTGGGACCTCTCTCCTCTCGGCTGCCTGACTCCGACCCTCCTACCGGTCTGGATGAATGTGTCTATTTCAGCTTCTTGGTTGTCAGACTTCCATACAGTTCAATTTTCTGTCAGTTCTGGTTGTTATTTTGTTTCTAAATTTTTGTTGTCCTTATTTTGGTTGTGCAAGGAAGCACAGTGTGTCTGCCTACGCATCCATCTTCCAGCTTATTATAAAGTAATTTCTGCATCTACTAGTTTATATTTAAAAATTTTTTTTTCAAATAGCTCTTTAGGCAAAGGAAGACTTTTTATTCTTGTTACTTTTTTATTTCTATATTATATACAATAAGGTGTTTTTCTTAAAAGCCTACCTTCAGATTTGCCACACAAGGCAATTTTTTTTCTTAGAAAAGTGTCTTTATTACAGGATTAAAATAAAAATTTAAGCACTTATTGCAAGGGTTTCTATTTCCTCAGATAGAACACCTCCTGTCCATGACAACATTGTCAGAATTAAAATGCACTGAGAGAGAAATACAAGCAGGTCCTACATGTCGAAGTGTGTGACTAATGAAGTTGCTGAGGGAGCAATTTTCTGTTGAGATGCTCTTCAGAGAAGGAAACTCAAATTGGGAAAGAGTCCAGTGATGCGATAGAGGTCTGCCGTGTCTAGGATGCCCGAGGTTCTAGTTCATTAATTCCTTGGAGGAATCTATAGCCTTCTGCTGGGAAGCAGTGACTTTGTTGGGGCTCTGGGACATCAAATAGCTCTTACAAAACAACAGCATTTTGAACAAGCAGAAACAGATGGATTGAATTTCCTTTGAAACACAATAGCGTTTAAAGATGATGAGAAGGAAAAATAATGCCAAATCCTCTACTTTTGTAAAAGGGTTTGGAACACTTCCAGCCTCAGGCTACTGTCCTGCTCACTTATCAGAGCACACTGATGGGGATGCTTCAGGGCCCCACCGGTTTGTGGCAATGCCACCGCTGGTTGGTGACTCAGAGCCCGTGATCTGTGGGACCAGGCCTTAGCCATCACATTCCAAAATAAATTATACTTAACTCCATTTTTTTCAAAGTCAAAAGCAAATGAATTTAGTACAGTGTTTAAGGCCTTAGTGCAGTAACAAAATGTGTTAATCCTGGTGTTTCCTTTTTTGGCTAGAATTAGAAGGAGAACCAAAAAAGGGTCACTTCCAAGACTCTGGGTACTAGGAATACTAGTGACAAAGTAGAGAGGCACCTGGTATGGTGTTTCCAACACCATCGTAAGTAAGACATGCTCCAAATGCAAATGAGACAAGTTCTAGGGGGGGGCGGGATTTAATTAATAAATTCTGATGATTTAGGTGGGTGATAAATGGAATTTGAGTGAGGCAGTTTCCTGATACAGTTAAAGTTAACTTGGCTATAATATATGGTGCATTGGACCTGGGCAAGGCAGTGGTAATACCAGCAGCTGAAATTTACTGAGGTCTTGTTAATTGCTGTGTCTTTTTTACTTGCCTCATGTCATCTCTTCCTTTTGACAACCCTGTGAAGCCTCAACTGTACAGATGGGAATAATGGAGTTTAAGAAGTTGAACTTTCTTCAGGCTACACATTTTGGTCAGAGCCAACCCTGTTGGCTCTGCTTTTCAGCTTTTTACTGGGGAGTGTTGAGTGTATTATACACAACAAAAATATTATAGTTATTAATTCACAGGCAAAAGGAGTAGAGATGAAGAATAATGCACATTTGTAAGGAAACATTTATAGGAATGAGTGAAATACAGGAGTGAGAAAAAGATGAAGTCAAGACTTCCAGGTTGAGCCCTGGCTGGTGTGGCTCAGTGGATTGAGTGCTGGACTGAGAACCACAGGGTTGCTGGTTCGATTCCCAGTCAAGGCACATGGGTGGGTTGAAGGCCAGGTCTCCAGTAGGGGGCATGAGAGGCAACCACACATGGATGTTTCTCTTTCTCTCTTTCTCCCTCCCTTCCCCTCTCTCTAAAGATAAATAAATAAAATCTTTAAAAAATTTTTAAAAAGACTCCCAGGTTGAATGGCTCAGGGGAATGTGCTGCCTTGAATGCAGTGATGGTAGTAGGCTGCACTGATTCAGAGCTGGGAGAGGTGATGGTGATGGAGTGGGCTTTACCTTTTTGAAAAAACATTTTTTAAGCCCTGGCTGGTATAGATCAGTGGATTGAGCACAGGCCTGTGAACCATGTGATTGTAGTTCAATTCCCAGTCAGGGCACATGGCTGGGTTGCAGGCCAGTTCCCAGCAGGGGACTCACAAGAGGTGACCACACACTGATATTTCTCTCCTTCCCTTCCTCTCTAAAGATAAATAAATAAAATATTTAAAAAATTAAAAAAAAGATTTTTAAATTAGACTGAGTTTGAGGAATCTGCAAGATAGAAAGAGAAAAAGAGTTTTAAGTTTAGGAGCAGTGAAGGGCCTGGGGCTACAGAAGGTTGAGAAGGTAATGGAAAGCTTGGGAGGAGATGAGCTCTCAGAAGGAGAGGAGCCATGAAGATGGAAGTGTTGGGGACTGGACGTTGAGCCTTCAGGGATGCTGAAAGTATAAAATCTTCTATTTTGTTATAGAGTATTTCTCTCTGATGATTCAATGTGGAGAAATACATAGCGGAGGAGGAATTTTAAGAGTTACTTCATTGTATGTAGGTGATCTGTTTGGGTGGAGACCTGTTTGCTGTTCAATCTTTTAAATACTTTTGCTATTAATAATAATTGATCCTATCATAACAACCTCTCCCATATGATATTGATTCCTATGGTATTTGTATAATTATGTTACTTTCTGTTCTTTTGTTTTAAGAGCTGAAGGAACACTTTCTTCTTTTTCTCATGCATCTTCAGAGTTTATGGAGACAGTGGAATGTGATGGAATCATGTTTGAGCCATGATTATAATAACTTTGATTTTTCATTGCAGGCCTTCCAATGTTTTCCTTATTGTCTGATGTAAGACAGAGAAAACACATTACATTCTCTCTGACAGAATGATGTATTTCAGAAACTCTTTAAAGTAGAGCACTAGTAGGTCAAGGGAACATTTTAGTTAATTATTTCTAAGTAGAAAAAATGCCAGTCATTTACATGGAGTAGTAGTAGGGATGAGGAGGAAAATCAATCTGTTTAAACTTAGACCAAAATATCTGGATTAACAATTATGTAACCCACAAGATTTTAGCAGTTTTTTTGTTCCTCCATATTACTGTTGGAATTACTGTGCTGACTCCATTGGTTTCTCAGTTTCTGCCATCTTTCGTGTTTGTTTCTTTCTTTTGGTGCCCACTGTTTTCCATCTTTTTCTGGGGCCGTTTTAATTTAATGCCTGGTCGTCTTTCCTCTTCTTTCAGTGTCCTTCAGTTCACTGGTTTATTGCTCCAGTGGAATACTTTTAAAATTTAGATCTGATTCTTTCACTCTCAAAGATCTATTTTTTTCCTGTGAATTATACCCAAATAAATTAGTTAGTGGGGCGTACAACACCTTTTATTATCTGGTTTCAACAAAATCCCCAGTCTTGTCTTGCTACGACTCTTCCTCACGTGCGGGAATGCCTGCCAAGCTCTCCAGAGGCCAGTGATTTGCGATGTCTGGACAGTTGGTTGTTGCAGAGTCAGCCATCCGTACCTCCCTGCTTCACAGGCTGGCTGGATGGACCTGGGAGGAACACCTCTGAGAAGGCTTGTCGGAGGCCTGCAGCTTAGAGAAGCCATATTACCTGAGTAGAATGTGAGACCCTTGAGATCGGGAGCAATATCTTTTACATTTCTATCTTTCCAGTTCCTAGCACAGTTTTGGGCTCATAGTAGATGCTTATGGAATACTAGTTGGTCTCAGAATTCTTAAAACCAGTTTTGGATCCTCAGAATCAGTGTGACAAAATGTTAATAACAAGGACAGTAAGAGCAAAGGGATTCAGGCCTGTCTTTGACTAAAGGTCATGCACAGAATCAGGCAGGATTCCAGTAGCAAATAGCTGTCACAGTCAAAATTGGACTGTGGAAAGAATTGATTAAGGGACTATAAGCAGAGATGTGGACATGGTTAAAGAAATGGAGAAGGGCAGGCGATACACCCAAGACCAGTGATAGCAGGAAGCTGGGGCTGCCCTTTGAGTTTTCTAGCAGCAGGTCTAGTCCACACTGGGACTTGCCAATGCAACCTCTGGCCGTGAAGCGACGACCAGCGGCTCTTCCACCAACACTTTATTGCCCTTACAGTTTTCAAAGAAAACATTTCAAGAAGTCATAGTTTTGAGGGATATCCTGGCAGCTTCCCCCACCCCCTTAAATGTCATTATGCAACACCCCCTTAAATGTCACTAAGCGCCTGAAGAAAGGTAAAGGAAAGAAACATTCACTCGCCTGCAAAGATGTTTCTATGATCTTTTAAATTTTCATTAAATCTCCTAACCCTGCTTTAACAGTTCCTAAGACACGTCAAGTCCTCTGAGTGCTTTTCAAGGTTATGAGGTTTAAGAAGCTGCAGCTACACAGAAGTTTCTCTAAAAGTCCAACACATGATAACAGAGAGGCAGAGGTTAATGGTTTGACTTTCAAGACTGACTTCTTCAAGCTTCTGATCTCTGGGCTGCACAACTGGAAGGTGGTGTTTATTTGACTTGCCCGTGCTGTGCAGTCAGTAAAGCACCCCAAATACATCTTATTTTTATTTGTGAATTTCATTTCCTGAAAGCAGTAAGACACTCATTCTCTACTGCGTGTTGTTAGGATGTGACTGACTAGTTCAAGTGGCTAAATTGAGTTAATTTGGAGCTTAGTGACTCATAACACTCATATCAGTCATCATTTAAAGTGGGACTGCTTGTCTCTTGTAATTTGGCAAGCGCCATTTTTGTCTGCCAGAAGCACTCAGAAAAGTTTTCCCCGTCCAAAATGAAGGGTGAGGAAGAGTGTTCAATGAATTCAGCAAAACCAGACACTCACCCTGATGAAACAGCAGCCTCAGACTTGCTACTGGGGTGCGTTTTCCATGGTGATGGTCATTATTACATGGAGAGAATGGAAAATGAACCCATTCTACCATGTCTCAGTCTCTCGCTGTTAAATGAATAACAGTGCCTGTGCTGGGACAGTAAATAGATGGTGGTTTCTAAATAATATGAGTTTCTATGGGAGGAAGCTGCTCTATAAATCCAAGCCAGGGATGGAATTCATTGTAATTCTATTTTTATACCCAAGAATAAACTTGCTTAAACAATATGATGCGACATAGTTTCCTTTGTCGTATACATTGGGTCACATCATACCCTTGCTGACTTACACACTGGGTTCCCATTGCAGTTCACATAAATATCTAAAGGTCTTGTGTGGTGGAAACAAAGAGCTGACTGACTGAGGGGGCCCTCCTCTCCCTCAGGTGCTGTTTCCTCCATCTCCCTTTGCCTGCAACACCCGGGTCTCACTGGCTCCCTTCCTCTTTGAGCTGGTAAAGGTCCTCTTCATTTGGACTCCTTCTCCTTTGCCATGTGTGCACCACTCCCTGCACCTGGAATCCTCTTTCCTCAGGTCTTCGTGGACCTGACTCCTTCTGGTCATGTAACTCTTTGTTCAAAGGCCATCATCTCCAAGTAACTCCCTAATCAGCCAACTTAATGTTGTTCTTGCGTTGCTCTTTCTTCCATTAGCCTCTTCTAGTGCCCGTGTAGAATGTGACACTATCTAAAATTCCCTTACTTATTGATTTGTGTACTTGTTTACTGACACCCTTCCACTGGAGGTGCGCTATGGAGGGCAGAAAGCTTACCAACCTTTCTCACCGCAGTATTCCCAGTACCTAGAAGAGCGGCGGGTATGGAGTCAGCGCTCAGTAAGTAGGTCAGTTATTGAATGAGTGCTCGAGTGAGCAGCTATCTCCCAGGGAGATAGCAAGCATGTAAAAATACTAGTCACATTATAGCTACTAAATAATTGGAGGCTATAATTGTTTGTTTGAAAACATTTTCCTTTCAGATGGTGATTTTATACCTTCTTATTTAGATGGTTTTGATTTTATTTTCCAATTAGAGTTTACATTCAGTATTGTTTTGAGTTAGTTTCAGGTATACAGCATCAGGCCAAAACCCTTCACAAAAATGTGAAGTCACATTTTTTCTTTTAAATATATTTTATTGGTTATGCTATTACAGCTGTACCATTTCCTGCCTTTATTCCCCTCTACCCTGCACCCCCTCCCACCTGCATTCCCCCCCTTTAGTTCATGTCCAAGGATCATACAAATAAGATCTTTGGCTTCTACATTTCCGGTACTCTTCTCAGCCTCCTACTGTCTATTTTGTACCTACCATTTATGTGTCTTATTCCCTGTACCTTTCCCCCCATTCTCTTTTAAACCTTCACTCTCTTACAAAGTGTGAAACTTTGATTGAGTGGAGTTTGCAGTCTGCGTGTGTGTTTACAGGGAAGCTCATTGAAGTCCCTCCCTTATCTACTTCAGGTTCGCTGTCAACGCAGCCTTTTTCAGTTGTTGCTGTTAATGGAGCTTCGAGTTTATTAGTGCTTAGTCAATCATTTGTTTTAGTTCCGTATAAATGTTTAGAATCAAATACTTTCAGAAGAAATATTTTCCTCTATAGAGCCTGTTAGTTACACTTATTGGTTAAACTATAGTAATATATGTTGTCTGGCTTTTGAAGATTACTCAATTGCATTCATTCAACAAGAATTTTAAGAACTTTTTTGTTCCAAATCTATTTATGAGTACACTGTAAATAAGCCAGGTATGCTTGTACAGGGTAAGAGAGAGAAGACTTACTCAAAAGTAATTAGGTATATATTTAAGAGTAAGATACCATTACTGTTTGATAAAGAAATGTGATTGGTTCAGAATGCTGTTTGCACTCAGAAAAAGAAAGATGGCCTGTCCGTTGGAATTTTAATGGGAGACACGTTGTTGAGTGAAGGGATGTGAATAGGGTGCCCAGGAGAGGAGAGCAACCTAAGTGAAAGTGGAGTAGTGGTCAGGAGAAAGACCAACGTGGTGAACCATGGGCTCAGCAGGCTTGCAGGAATCCTGAGGGAAAACTCAGGCCCCTGAAGTAAAGGTAAGGGATCTTCACTTCTTAATAGGCCTCTGGTAAGCCAGAAAGTGATGGATCCTCACAGCACTGTTGTGATAGAACATGATGGAGAACAGTCAGGCAGAATGAGCCATTGGGAAGACAGTTGTAACAGGCCCTGTGTGAGGTGGTGAGGCTCTGGACCAAGTGGGGAGCCAGAGGACCTGGAAAGGAAGGGAAATAATCAGAAATTTGGTATCTAATGGAATAGATGGATGGAGACATGATAGAGATAAAGAAAAGGCTGAGGAATCAAATTTCTACAACAAGGAAAATTGTTCTACAATGATTAGTAGTAAGGAAATCAAGATATGAGTTTGTACTGAGAGTGTATGTTATAAAATGAATCAAAGTGTTAGCCAAATAATCTTAGCATGAGCAATAACTCAAGGGATTTTTTATTATACATTATCAGTGATGTATATAGTGGTTAAAGTGTCTTATTATTTGGAACAGCCTTTGTATCTAGACCCAACTGGTCTGGAATTCTGACTCAGAACAAGCTGCAGATTTGCTGTATAGCCTTTTCCTCAGTGAGCTCAGCAACACGCCTCTCCCCAGAACCCACATCTGGAAGATTAAATGGTATTGTTTCATGTGTTATTACAGATAATTGCAGTTTTTTATTGCCTAAATTTTATTTCTATCTCTGTCTTTATCTCATATGCCTATTTCATTCATGATTATTTTTCACTTAATGTAGTTATTGGTGAAATAAAATGTGTACATGAATGTATCTAGCATTTTGGATCATTTGGTCAGTGTTTGGGAACATAGAACTGGAGTGTATGAATCCACATAGATCTTCCAGAATTACCTTTGAGGAAGGAGATTTCCATGCTTCTTCTTAACCCAGATAGAAATTTTTAAAGTTAGATTTCTGGATCTGAAGCACATAGTCTGTTTGGCTCCCTGAGAACTCAGAAATGGAAGCAACTCAAAAATTGTAACTTTCCATGTGGTTTGTGCTCACTGAGAAGGAATCTCTTGGCTAATTGGGGCAAAAAGAATGTTTAAATAAGGAAGTTAGAGTGAATGAAAAATAACATTTGAGTATGAGAAACCAGCAATGCCCACCACTTCCTTTAGTTATGAAACTTCTTCTGTTGACTCTGTGGATTTGCAAACATGCGTTGCCATCGTCACCCGCGTTGCATAGTCTGTGCTAACGTTGATTGGTCTCCACATTTGGGCCACTTTCTGCAGCAAGTAAGTGTTCTGTACCAATGCTGGAGAAATAGCCATCACCTTCCTGTGTCCTCCCACTCCTTCCCCCCCCCCCTTGTATTTACTAAATGGAATGGTGGATCCTGTTAACAGAACCTACCAAACTATTTAGATGAAATAAGGCATAACTGGAATGGATACAATGATTACTTTCCTTTTGTAGTTGATATTGAGTTTTGTGTTGAGCTTTTCTTGGGGAAAGCTGGGTTTATTCTGGATTTAAATACTGGTAGCAGGTCATGTTTTCAACTTTCCAAAAAATCTGATTGTGACATAAAGTTGTCCTGAACAGGGTGAGGAAGTTCTGGTGAGTTTCTGTTTTGCTGCAAACATCCCATTATGCATCTATTACTGCATTATTAGGAATTGTGCCATTTCCCACAGAATTGACACAAATGCTTCAGCCTGTGTCATTTTCAAAGACAAGCTGAGACCTTTTTCATTTTTCACCATGGGGCCTTACTCAGTAATTTATGTCTATACTATACTTTCTATTATTTAGGTGCTTAGAAAACCAATGGTCTATATCATGCCATTTCTCTTTGATCATATGTTTATTGTATTCCTCTTTGGCCTGTACAGATTGCATGCCCCCCCCTTCACAATAGATGTCTCCTGATGTTCTCATGCTTGTATAATTTCCTCCTTTTGAGTTTGGGTGGGAACTGTGTCTTGCTACAAATAGAATATGACAAAGGTGACAGATGTTACTCCCTTGATTGTTTTTATTTATTGATTTGAGAGAGAGAAACATAGAGGGAGAGAAACAGAGGTTTGAGGTGCCACTTATTTATGCATTATTTGTTGCTTCTTGTATGTGTGCTGACCAGAGAGGGAACCTGAAACCTGGGTGTATCTGGACGATGTTCTAGCCAGTTAAGTTACCTGGGGTTATGTGATGCTGTATGAAGCTCCATCTGGCTTGCAGACTTCCTCTAGAGATTCTGTCCTTAGCTGACACGGAGGAAGTGAGTGGCTATGTCGGGAGTCACAAAGCTGAGGGTAGCCTTTGGGAGTGGAGGGAGATCTCTAGAAGAGATCCCTACCCCCATTGCTATGAGGAAATGAATTCTGCCAACAGCTGAGTGAGCCTGGGAATGGAGTTTTCCCCTGCTGAGCTTCCAGATGAGAAGGAAGCCTGGCTGACACCTTGATTGTCCTTGGGTGACCCTAATCAAAAGACCCACTTAAACCAGGACTAGACTTATGACCCCTAGAAAGTGTGAGATAGTAAATACAGGTTGTTTTAAGTGGCTTAGTTTGTGGTGATTTGTTACACAGCAATATATAACTAATGCAGTCATGTCCTATTTCCCAAACAAGATCGGGTCGGCCTTAAGGAGTAAAGCTGCTAGTGTGTCAGGCAATGCTGTGCAAAGTGTATAGTAGATGATAGGCAAATACTTGTTAAGTTTTTACCACAGAAACTTCTATAGTCTAAAGCGATGTATTGAATTGCTTCAATTCGTTTGCTACAATTGAAGCAATATTGAACACATATAGACCTTTGGGGGACAGAGATTGCAAAGTTCATTTTGCATCTCCTTTGCCTGGCATGGGCCTGACCCATACCTAGCATAGACTATATATTGTTTCAGTTGAAGTTTAGTCAGTGAGCTATAACCATTGTGAGTTCTGGAATCAGTCAGCAGATGATGACCCACGGGGCCAGTACAACCCACTGCCTATTTTTGCACAACTTTTGAGCTAATAGTGCTTTTTAAATTTTTGAATAGTGCAAATATCAAAAGAATAATGTTTGATGATATAGATATTAGGTGATATCCAACTCTTAGTCTCCATAAATAAAATTCTACTGGGTCCCAGCCATGTTCATCATGTACATGTTGTCAGTGAGTGTGTTCTTGCCCTACTGGTTGGCATTCTGTAAATGACAGGGATGCTGTCTTAACTCAACTGTGCTTCAAGTGCCAGGCACGTTGCCAGAAACTAATATTAGGAAAAACGGTAATGCATTTTTATTATAGTAATGCCTATCTATTTTGTCAAACCAAGGAGAGTAGACTTTGAATGTTGCTCTTCCATGACACAGTGGTCAGTGAATTATTCTGTTATTCCAGACAATGGCAAAGTAGCACCTTTTCGTGCAATAACAATAGAGCTGTGACACGGTACATGCCAGCCTTTCTCAGCAGGGTATTTATCTCAATATTCTGCCACAATGGAACACAAAAACCAGAAAAGTTTACTACTCATCACAGAATATCTGCAGAAGAATAAAAAATAAAAATGGTACTCCAACTGAAGTCATTTTCAGGGTATCTTGTTTGTTAGCAAAGGGAGGAAAGCTGTTTAACAATAGTGAGTTAATTAAATTGTACTTCACTGCAGTGACCAAAGAAATGCATTCAGGAAAAAATAAATCTGCTTAAGACCATGACCTTTTTTGAGAGAACAGTTGCTTGAAGAATTGAAGACAATGGGAGCGACATCAATAGTCAGTTAAGAAACAAAGCAAAGGATTTTGAGTGTTTTTCTTTGGCTCTTAATGAATCAGTATGTGTTACTGATATTGCTTGGTTGTTGTTTATTCGGAGTCAATGCCAAGTGTAATTGACGGAAGAGTTAGCCCCCCGAAGAATGGTCTTTGTGGAACAACTACAGGGACAATCCTTTGAAAGAAGTAAAGAAAACACTAATTTAGTGCACCCCGAGGTGGAATCTGCTCACGTGTTTCACTACTGATAGTGAGGTGACGTGTGTGGAGCAGAGAAAGACTTAGCTGGGCAAGTAGACACAGCTTATGAAAATACAAGGTGTTTAAAGTCTCTGCTTATTTGTTCTAATATTTCCCAGAGGCACTTCTTGAAAAATTCTTGAATTTATCATGGGGTTTTGAACTTGTGTCATCAATGGTAAACTTCAGTAGCTTTTATAGACTCAACCGTAACAGTTCATGAATTTTTGTTTGAAACAGAAGCAGGGTATTCGAAATTGTTCTAGCATATAACCATGTAATAAATAGCTTAGCAGTGCTAAAAGTTTACTATGATTTTTTTGAGCTAAAGCGGACAGTGAAATTTTTCTGAAGAACTGATTTCAATCAGTATTTTTGCACACCGCATTGCTTTAGGGATTAGTTTCCTAATTAGCTTTACATCCTAAAGGGTGTGAAGTGGTATCTTACTGTTATTTTGATATGAATTTCCCTAATGGTTAGTGATGCTGAATCTTTTTATGTGTTTATAAGTCCTTTGAATATCTTCTTAGCAGATATATTCAAATCCTTTGCTCATTTTTAAATTGGGATTAAGCTTTTTGTTTTTGAGTGCAGGAATTCTTCATATATTTTAAATATTTCCTTATTAGATATGTGTTTTGCAAATATTTTCTTCAATTACCAGCAAACACTTTTTAGATGCGAATGCAAAAAGATTTTCATGTTTCAAATTCCATTTAACCCAGCAATTATGGGGCTTCCACCTGTTCCTTAATTGAAAGTAATTAATCTGCAATTTAACAACATGCTAAAGGGCAAATATCAAGACAAGATTCAAATATACTCTTACAAATGCCTTATAAATGTGCTCAAATAATATGTGTTCAAACTATAAAGGACACATGGGCAAAAAACCCAAGGGGGTATGGAATCAGGAGAGGGTGGGGGGGATGGCTGGGGTGGGGGGTGTGGTGGGGAGAAAATGCAGACAACTGTACTTGAACAACAGTAAAATAATAAAAAACATATTATGTGTTCAGGGGATAGGGAACACTAACTTTGAATCCCAGTTGTAAATAATGTTATTCCCCACCAGAAAAAAGAAATTTTATTCTTCTAATTAGTAGATATGTATTATAAAAATTTTACTCAATTATGATTATTTTATATTGAATTTCACCAATAAATATTTGTAGAAATTTGTTTCTTGTTACATGAGTACCTAAATAATACCCTTGATTTTGCTTCCTGACTTAAAAAGCCTGAAGTTATTGGCTCTCTGACCTTCTACAGAGAAATTGTGCCAATCAGTCATAATAGATTCATTATAGGAATTGGGCCTTACATACACTTGTAAGAAGAATTGAAAAATTAAGGTCAAGGAGAGAAGTTGGATGATCACCGAAGAAATCATGTTGAAAATTGAACATGTTCAGATGCCTAAATCATATAGCAAAGGAAAAGCAAACATATGTGGGGAGGAGAGCGTGGCACTGCTCTGGGGTCCATCTCTGTGGTCCCACACCGAGTGTCTGGTGGTGCGCCTGAGCCATCAGCACTCACCAGGGTCTGCAGTTGGCAAGAGGAGCTGGATGTGGAGGGAAGAGAACAAAGACAATCTAGAACCCACTCCAAGTTGCAGAATCTGAGTCTATCACTACAACTAACCACAGTGACCTTTAGAAGGTATGGCTGCTATAGCACTGTGGCTTCTGGGTCTCATAGCAATTCCTCTTTTTGCTGATTCTAACTCAGGACCATTTAGTCAAGAGAGTCCTGTGAAAATAATTTCAGCTTAGTCAAATTGACTTGTATAAGTTACAATGTTGATTAAGTGGATGGCGAATGATTTCAGTTAGATTATCTGGGCTATTTGAGTCAATACCTGGATTCATCCCTGTTTATTTTACCATTGATATATGTGATACACATTTTCCTTTTAACTGAATTTTACTGATACATACACACAGAGTGTGGCACAAATAATGCCGCTTTTTATGATAAAATCTTGTATTACAAAATCATGATCATGTAATTCTATAATGTAATAATCACACTCAAGCACACCATCTGGCATTTTAGGTGGAATGTTCAAATTGCTCTCCCTCTCATGTGAGACACTCACATACCCCACCAACCACACTCAAGAAGTCCTTACTTATGCCAGACCCTGTATAATAAATTGAACTAATGTTACATGTGCGTTCAGTTGAGTTTGACCATATACATGCCTGTGTAACCAGCACTCCACTGAAAACATATAATGTTTCCATTTCCAGTTTTTTTCTCATACCCTTCATGGTCAGTCACTACTCCAATGGACCTAGACAACTGCTGACCTGCTGTGTAACACTATCGATTACATTTGCTTCCTTTACAACTTCATGAAACCAGAATTCTAGAGTATGGACTCTTGTATCTTTTTTTTGCTAATAAGTACTTTGTTTTTGAGATTTATACACATTATGTGTATCAGTAGTCTGCTTCCTTAATGCCGGAATAATATTCCATTGTGAGAACAGACCACCTTTTATTTATCTGTTCACATGTTGTTGGACATTTGGATTGTTTCCAGATTTGGGCTGTTATGAATATTTGTGTTGAGTCTCTTGGTGTGTATATATGCTTCCTTTTCTCTTGGTGGATATGTAGGAGCAGCATGTTTCATGCACATGGTAAATGTTTCACCTTGTACAAAACTGCCAAAGTGTTCTCCAAAGTAAACATACCACCATTCTACATTTCATCATCCACCTATGAGAGTTCCAGGTGCTCCATTTCCTTGCCAACACCTGTTATCACCCTTTTTGATTTTAACCTTCTAGGAGTGTCTAATGCAAGCTCATTGTAAGTTTGTATTTTACGGATGACCAATGATAATGAAGTATCTTTTTACATGGTTATTGGTCATTTGTGTATATTGTTTAATGATGAATTTGTTCATCTTTTGCCAAATTAAAAAATAGAGTGTCTTCTTATTATTGAGTTTCAAGAGTTCTTTTTGTGTTCTGGATAGATGTCCTTTGTCAGAAAAATTGGGAATATTTTTTTCCCCGTTTGTGGCTTGCCTTTTCATTTTTTTTTCTTATGATGATTTTTATTTTTTCCCATTACCACTTAGTCCCCTTATGCCTCTCTTCCACCCTTCACTCTACAGTCACCACACTGTTGTCCATGTCCATGAGTCCTTTTTCCTTTTTGCTCAATTACTTAATGACATATTTTCAAGAATACCATTTTTAAAAATTTGATAAATTTAGTTTATTGCTCTTTATCTTTATGATTCACTTGTGAATATTTTACTTGTATGTGTGTGGATATTTTGTTTTGTTTAAGAAATCTTTGATTAACCTAGTGTTTAAGAATATTTTAATTTATATGTTATTTTAGAAGTTTTACATTTTGGACATTTATGTTTAGGTCTATGATCCATTGTTTTAAAACCTAATTTTTATGTATGTTACTAGGTAAGTAAGGGCTAAGACTCTTTAAAAAAAACATGGACATCCAGTTGTTTTAGCATCAGTTTTTAAAAACTACCTTCCTCCCATTGAATTATTTTGGTATGTGTTTGAAAATCCATTAATCTCCTTTTGTGGGTCATTTCTGAACTCTTTATTTTGTTTAGTGATCAATTTTTTCTATCTTTGTGCTAATACTACCTTGCTCTAATATTGTAACTTAATAGTAAGTATTGAAATCAGATAATAAAAATCTTTATTTTTGTTTATTTAAAAAAATTCTTTGGTTTATCCAGGTACATTGTATTCCCATATAAATTCTAAAATCAACTATTGATTACTATTGGGAAAAACCCAACTGAAACAAATAACCAAAGAACAACAATAAGGAAAAACCCTAAAATGCAACCCTCCTGGAATTTGGAATGATGTTGGGCTGAATTTAGAGACCAGTTTGTGAACTGGCATCTTAACCATCTTCGGTGCTTTCATTCTTGATCACGGTGCACCTCTCACCTCTCCACTGCGTCGGGTCTTCTTTAAGTTCTCTCAGTAATGTTTTGTAGCTTCCAGTGCACAGGTCTTGCACGTGTTTTCAAAACTTTATCCCTAAATATTTCAGGCCTGTAGATGCTAAATATATACATTTAAAATACAATAGATTTTCCTAGACCGACCCTGCATCCTGCCATCTGGATAACTTCACTTACTTGTACTAACAGTTTGTGTGTGGTACTTGTAGTTGCTGATGTATATGATCTTACTGTCTCTGAACAGAGACGGTTATTCTTACTAAATGCAAATATTCAAACCATTTACTTTTAATCTATTTTTTTATATTCTTGGCTTTAGATCTACTATGTTCTTATTTTTCTTTTGTTCATTTGCCTTTTCTTTCCTTCTTTGTTTTCTTTTTATGTATAGAGTTTATTTTTAGTGTTGCATTTTATCTCTTTTCTGACCTCTTTGTTTTATTTACTTATTGGTTACTCTGGGGTTTACAGTGTGCATTTGTAAGTTATTGTCTTCCAAACAATATGATACTATTTTTTAGGTGTATGTTTCACAAGTTATTTCTTCTTCTTCTTTTTTTTTTTTTTTAAAGTTTTTTAGAGGGGGGGTGGCCAGGGCATTTCTTCTTAACTTGTAGTTTACTTCATCATTTTTATTATTTTAATTAAAAGTTAAACTATTCTCTTTTTAAAATGAATTGCTTAACCTTGTAGTGTTTTGCTTTTCTTCCACTATTTGTCTTCGTGTGTATTTTCTGTACACACCATCACCTCTCGCTATGGTCTCTATTTCACAGGATAAGTCCCCCATCATTCCTCTCAAACTTTATCTAATCTCTTCCTGAATGTCTGCTAATGTTATCTTGACTATCTTCCTTAGTAAATTTATTTCAAAAAGGACCATGTGCAATAAAAAAATTCTGATTGTGAAGAAGAGGAATTCTAGGAATGATGTTCAGACAGTCTGTGTTTCTTCTTTTTTAGACGGAGGACACCTACCCTATTTTATATTATTTGTCTGTTCATTTGATTACCAACAAACTGCTATTGATTCCATTGATGGGGAGATCCTTGCAGAGTAAGTTGTTTTTTCTGAGGATACTTGATGATTTTTCCCAGTCTCTTCTGATGTTGGACATGACACTTTACAATATTAGTTTGACCATATTCACCCTTACTTAAAGGAAACCTTTCAGCCGATGTAGTCTTCAAAATGAAATGCCTAAATTGTATTCCAAGGTATCAACATAGGGATGACTTCTATATTAATTTCAGTGTAAATTGCTATTATGTGAATGGTGGTAATTTGGAAGAAGATAACAATGAGTTAAATAATTTGATCTTGTTGGAAAGTATCTTTATAGATGTAATCTTTGAATTCGTGTACTTTACATACTCATTTCATTTTATGGTGAATGATTAGCCTGCATGGCATTCTCGTCACTGGATTTGATAGTTAACATGTCAATTGGGTTAACCTTGGGATAACTGGGATACCATAAATCCTCTGTGCCTTTGTTTTTTCATCTCAACAATGGGGGTGATGAGAGCACCCACCCCATCAGATTATTCTGAGGATCAAGTAAGTAACCATATATAATGTGGTTAGAAGCATGCTTGACCTACAGCTGCCACTCGGTATGGCTGACTGCTATTATGGACTTACTGCAATTTTAGAAATATTATTTAGTAAGAAAGAGAAGGGAAAATAGAAAAAAGAACCCCATCTACCAAGTTAAGGGAATAAAAAGGGGTCATTAATGGGATTTAGTGGGATATTTAGCAGAAGGGGCAGGATATGGAAACATAAGATTGTTTTGCTTAATGGAGAAAGTATGTCATACTACTTTTTAAATAACAATAACAACATCAACTTGACAAAACAACCCCTTTGGGAAGCTCAGGTTATTAATACTTGAAAGTTAACTTGGATATTCTTTGTGAAACAACCCTTTTTCCACATATTTGATGTTCATTTATTTTTATTAGTTACACAATTTGACATTTATTTGCTTTTTACAAACATTAGGAAAACACGGTCTGTTCATATTATACATATCTCTGTTCTACATCATTTCTTTCCTATTTTCCTTTATTTGTAGTTTATTGGAAACTCACTAAATAACATCTTCATTGGTTTGCCACCACTGGCGCTGTTCTGTTTGTTTTTATTTTTCATATAATGAGTGAATTGGGCGCTCCATTCAGGTTCTTTTTTCTTTTTTTAAAGGCGAAGACTTGGTTGTTGTTTTTTTAAATATTTTATTTAATTATTTTTAGAGGGGAAGGGAAGGAGAGAAGAAGAGAAATATCAATGTATGGTTGCCTCTTGTGAGTTCCCTGCTGGGAACTGGCCTGCAACCCAGGCATGTGCCCTGACTGGAAATCGAACTGCGATTGTGTGGTTCACAGGCCCGCGCTCAATCCACTGAGCTACACCAGCCAGGGCTCTTTTTTTAAAATTGTTGTTCAAGTACAGTTGTCTCCATTCCCCTGCTTCCCAACCATCCTCACCTCCCACCCTTGACCCTGCCCCACTTTGGCTTTGTCCATGTGTCCTTTATACGCATGTAGGTTCTTTTGTTGTAGTAATTTTCCTCTTGTTTGAAGGATGTCTTTGTGGGTTTTATAAAGAAATGTTCATGATGAAGACGATGTAAACTTTCCACTCTTCTGTATCCAATAAGATCCATGCTCAGTATGAGATACCACAGTAACATGACTATGTTGGTATCGTCTACCTAGATTTAATATTTGCATTAATACATTAAAAATATTCACTTGGATTTATGATTAGCATGTTTTTACTCAAAATTATTATATTATAGGGAAATTTATACAGAGTTTACTTAAAGTTAAATAAAATATCTACCTATAAATTTATCTCATAATTTTGGAGGCTATATTTGATCACTAGTCTATACTTACTATTCTCAAGTATGAATTTTTATACCCTTATAAATTCCAGAATGGTTTTGAGGATGTGAGCTCCTTCAATATTCATAAGAATGATGGAATAATTTAAAAATGGATTAAAGAACAATAAAATAAATATTAAATTGGAGAGTTAGAAATGGTGCAAAACTTTGGTTAAAAACAATTACATTGAAGTATTCAGGTCAGCTCTGAGCTTCCTAATAAATGAAGCATAAAGGTTTTCAGGAGAGATAAACATTTTTCTTATGACATATTCTAAGAGGAATTTACTACATGGAACTTACTTAGAGGCATGGATATTAGCAGCAATTTTGCTGATGACAGAAATATATATTCATACATCATATTCATACATCTCCGCCCACTTCTTGCTTGCTGGATAAAGTTTAATAAAATATAACCTCTGTGCAAAAAGCAACATACATGCACAACTAAAAAATATAAATCTCAATGACTTTTCTGCAGAGGAAACACACCTGTGTGACAAGCCCCTAGGTCATTACAAACAGATTAGCCACAGCCCAGAAAAGCCCTTGCTGTGCTTCCTTGCAGTCATGGTCTACCTTCCCAAAATAACCCCTAGTCATTTCTTTTTAAATATTATATTTTATTGATTATTACAGTTGTCTCAATCCGCCCCCCCTTCCTCCCTCCACCCAGCATCTACCACTCCCTCAGGCAATACAGACTAGTTTTGCTTGTGTGAACTTTCCATGAAAGGAGTCAGGTGCTACATAGCCTGTGTCTCACTTCTTCCTCTCAATGTTATGTTTCTGAGGTTCATTCAAATTTTTGAGTGTAGTTTTAAATCATTAGTTTTCATTGTGGTATGGTTTTCCATTATATGAATGTAATGCAACTTGTTTGTACATTTGTTGTTGATGGACATATGGGTGGTTTCCAGCTATTGGCTTGTTTCTCTTTCTGTTGTTGTTCAAATACGGTTGTCTCCATTTTCCCACCACGACTTTCCCCTCCCCAGCCACCCTCACCTCCCACCCTAACTCTTTCCCTGCTTTGGCTTTGTCCATGGGTCCTTCATGTATGTTCCTTGATGACCTTTCCCCTTCTTTCCCTCTCTATTGCCCTCCCTCGACCCCTCCCCTCTGGTTACTGTCAGTTCTTTATTTCCACCTCTCTGGTTATATTGTGCTTGCTTGTTTTTTTATTAGGTTCCACTTAGAGGTGAGATCATATGGTACTTGTCTTTTACCACCTGGCTTATTTCCTTTAGCGTAATGTTCTCCAGTTTCATCCATGCTGTCAGGAAGGGTAGGAGCTTCTTATTCCTTTCTGCTGTGTAGTATTCTGTTGTGTAAATGTATCATAGTTTTTTTATCCACTCATTTACTGATGGGCACTTAGGTTGCTTCCAGCACTTGGCTATTGTAAATTGTGTTGCTATGAACACTGGGGTGCGTAGGTTCTTTTGAATTGGTGTTTCAGGATTCTTAGGGTATAATCCCAGCAATGGAATTGCTGGGTCAAAAGGAAGTTACATTTTTAGTTTTTCTCAGGAAATTCCATACTGTTTTCCATCGTAGCTGCACCAGTCTGCATTCCCAACAATAGTGCACTAGGGTTCTCTTTTCTCCAGAACCTCACCAGCACTTACTGTTTGTTGATTTGTTTATGATGGCTTTTATAAACAGTGCTGCTATGGGAATTTCTGTAAGATGTCCTTTTGAGGTATATGTATGTATTTTTGTTGAATATATATATAAACTAGAATTGTTGCACTATAGTGTATACATGCATTCCATTTTAATTGGCACCGCCAAGTAGTATTTCAGTTTTCACTCCTGCCACCAGTGTGTGAAAGCTCTATTTGCTTCACATCTTCACCAACACTTGGGATTGACGCTCTTTCATTTTAGCCATCTTAGTAGGTATGAGGCAGTATCTTACGATGGTTTTATTTTCTATTTCCCCAACTACTAATGGAGCTGAATATTTCTTCATATGTTTATAAGCCATTGGAATGTTACCCTTTGTTAAGAATCTGTTCACATCTTGTGCCATTTTCCCGCTGAGTTGTCTGATATGATCTGCTGGCATTCTGTTTCATCTAGGGCCACTGAGCATCCTGGAATACTGGCATCCTATACTCTTGACTGCAAAGCAGGACATACAGTTTAGATGTCAGGCATAAATGTGGAGAAGTCAATGTTTTATTCTGAATATTAAAAAGACATATAAATTACTACCTAGCACAGGCTTGGACTGGAGAAATAATCATTCAGAAGGACAACCCTATTCTAACTAGAACAGGTTGCAGCTTGGAAAGGGTAACGTCCCCAAGGACCTGACGGCATCAGCTGGCTGCAAATACTGTCCTGATGATGAATGAATTGGCTCTCAAGTGAAATTTTCTGATCTTTTAAAGAATTGTTATTCATCTCAAATACGAAAATTTACTGCCAAAACGGTCATTTTGGTATAGATCATATGTAGATCTTGAAGAACATTGAGACCAAGGCCCGTAGTTTCTTAAGGTTAAAAATTGCAGATGAGGTATTGTAGAATTCTACCCTTGAATCTTATATAATTGCATTAACCAATATCACATCCAACCAATTTGGTAAAAAAAAATTGGATGGAGATTTGAGAAGATAATCAGTTTGCTGCAATGGGTCTTCCTGCTCTTAGCTTTCAAATGGCTCTCACCCTTTTTATATTAAATGAATTAAGCTATGTTGTGTTTAAAAGCATGTTTGGCACTAGCAGTTACTCAGTAAATTTTGATTGTTATCATCATCATTATTACATTCTGCTATTTCTGCGTCACACCTTTTGCTCCATCTGCTTGTTCATTCATTCATTTATTTTTTAATGGTTTACATTTTATCATTTTTTTTCCATTACTACCTAACTCCCCCTCCCACAATTACCACACTGTTGTCCATGACTTCTTTCTAGTTTTTGCTCAATCCCTCCATCCCCAACCCCTCTTTCCAGAGCTGTCCACCTGCTTTCTATCTATGAGTCTGTCTCTATTGTGATTGTTAGTTAATTTTGTCCATTAGATTCCACATTTGAGTGAAATCATATAGTATTTGCTTTCCTCTGACTGGCTTATTTCTCTTAGCATAATGTTCTCCAGGTCCATCCATGCTGTTGTAAAGGGTTATATTTTCTTTTTTTATGGCTGAGTAGTATTCCTTTGTGCAAATGTATCACAGCTTTTTTTAATCTACTCATCTATTTATGGACACTTGGGCTGCTTCCAAATCTTGATAATCATAAATAATGCTGCAACGAACACAAGAGTTTATGTGTTGTTTCAAATTAATGCTTTGGGCTTCTTTGGATATATTCCTGAAGTGGGATTGCTGAGTCAAAAGGCAATTCCATTTTTAATGTTTTGAGGAAGCTCCATACCATTTTCCGTGGCGGCTGCACCAATCTGCATTCCCACCAACAGTGCAAGAGGGTTCCCCTTTCTCCGCATCCTTGTTAGCACCTGCTGTTTGCAGACTTACTGATGATGGCCATTCTGACAAGTTTGAAGTCATATCTCATTGCGCTTTTAGTTTGCATTTCTCTGGTGATTAGTGACCTTGAGCATCTTTTCATATGTCTATTGGCCATCTGTATGTCCCAGTTGCTTAAAATTGGTGTTGTTTGTGATCTTAACTCACCTCGTATAACGTCACCTTCTAATGGATGCTTTTGACATCTTAAGGAAAGCAGGTCCGTGATGTGTAAGAAGATGTGGAGCCTGAAGTCCCTCTTCCTAGCACCCATCTTCTCTCGGTTAGGTTTAGGGCTCCCCGTGAGACAGGCATGGCTGAACTCCGCCCCCTCACTCAGGTATGTCTAGCGTCTAGCACAGTGCCTCATCCTGACAAGAATCTCATAGACCATTTGCTGGAGGTTTGCTTCATTGCACCTCTCACTGGGCCGTCTGCTGCATTTGAGGCTTGTGTGCATCTCACCGGGTCAAGGCCCATGCAAGTGAGTCTGGAGAAATTGTTGGCAGAGTGGAAAAACTTTAAGATTTAGTTGGGTCTGATTGAATCTCAACCCCAGCGTATGCACTGTATCCTCTCTGGGAAACCTTGGAAAAGTCACTTCCACCCCGGAGTTTTGGTTTCTTCCTCAGTTAAATTTAAGTGGAGAATTCCAAACTCTGAAAGTCATGGCAACCACTAAGCCTAACCCACCCAGAGGGACCAGTCAGTGCACGCTCCTCAATAAATGGCAGCTGTTACTTATCTAATAAGTGCCATGTTTGAAATCCCTCACTCCCATCTCTGCCTTGATCTGCCCACTGCTTTTGCTGGTCCACATCCTTAAATATTGTTTTCTGCTCAGATGTCCACAACATATTCCATGACACTGATGTCCCTTTGGTTCACTCTTTCTTACACAAGTATGCATAAAGAATGGCACAGTGTTTATTCATCTATTCATTTATTCATTCCTTTATTCAGTTTCAAAGATTTTATTTTTAGAGAGAGAGGAAGGTAGGGAGAGAGGGAGGGGGAGGGGGGAGAGAGAGAGAGGGAGGGGGAGAGAGAAGGAGGGAGGGAGAAAGAGAGGAAGAGAAACATCAATGTGAGAGAGAAACATTTATTGGTGGACTTGCAGACGCCCAGACCAGGAACAGAACCCAGACTCTTTCCTGTGCAGGAAGACACATAACCAACTGAGCCACACTGGTGAGGGCAGGAGGATATTTATTAACATGACTCTTCTGTCCTAGCCCACAGCCACCCTCCATGTCTTCCTAAGAGAGTTTTGTCTTGTCCTGGCAAGTCCCTGGGTCTTTTGGTACAGAATCAGGACATTTGGTGACGAGAAATGGAAGGATGGTTGTGAATTACCCTGAACGTTATTTATTATATGTACTTACTAAAAACTTCTTTGTTTCACTTTTCAATGGTTTCATATATATATAACTCTTATTTCCTCAAGAAACTGTGAGACTCTCGTGAATACAGTGCCTTTATTGTTTATTTCTTTTATAGCAAACATTCAAAATTACTTGTGAATATGAAGTATTTAAAAGTATGATTATCAAAGAGATTCTTTTCAGTAGAATGAGAGATTGTTGACTCCTACACAGGGAGATGGTTTGTCTCATGTGGAGTTTACAGGATCCCACATTCAGAATGCTTCAAACACTTACTGGTTATTTATTGTCAGAGATTTCAGAGCTATATCTCAGCAAAGTCTACCTTTCTATCTCCTTTTATTTTTTTTTAATCCAACTCTGCAGAAGTGTGCTTTACAATAACAAGATGCTAGAAGGAAATTTATTGATGTTTAGTTTTAGGTATTTTTGCCCATAGAAGCTCTAATGAGATAGAGACATATTTAAATCATTTTTGACAAACCATGGAAAAGGCCTATTTGTTTTGCAATGGGTATACCTGGAAATTTTCTATTTTAACTTGGACTAAATAGTCATTTTGAATTTATGCCACAGAACCCCCTGAAACAACCCAACCCTCACCCAGCGGCTACACAAAAGCCATTTAAACAGGTGTCTAGCCCTTCCTGGCCAGAGCCGTCAGCTGTCTTGGGCTCTGGGACACACTTATTCCGTCTCCTGCTCACACAGCCATGTTCTCTTTTGCACAGTCGGCCAGCAGTGGGAGGAGAAGAGGCTACATGGCAAAGGCAGAAAAGTGCTAAGCAGGCTACTTACTTCAGTTCCAGATTCCCCTGCAAACCAATGGTGATGTAATTCAGAGTCAAAATACCTCCCTAGAACCTGGAGACACCGATGTAGCCTGAAAGGGTTGGGGTGGTATGTGGCCCCAGTATGACGAACCTCTGCATGAGCCCCTATAGAAGGAAGACCAAGGGCTGTCCTCCCTGTGTAGCTCTACAAGCACAGGGAAGTTGTGGAGGGAGTGTTGTTGACATTGTGGCCCCGATCATGGTATTTTCAGGGTGTCCAGAATCTCTGATGTAATCACTCGTTAGTCTGATTTAAACATGGTAGCGCTCTGGAGCCACTCCTCATAAACTGTGAATGTGTAGGATGCAGTTGTAGGTTATTATTTATTTTACAAATCCTAGGAGACAATGTTAGAGTACGAGATTTATAGTTCTCACCATACCCCTGTTTTCAGTTAACCAGGTAATTTAGGAAATGGCATGCCAAACAGAATGGTCCACCCTCTATTCTTTTCCATCTCATCTGACAAATGTTTTTAGGTGCTCACCATGTGCCACGAAGAGGCAGGACAGCCCTGAAAAACTATGCATTCTAGGTTGTAGTGAGGTTCCAGCAGGCTGGGATTATATTAAAGATGAGAAAAATATTATTTTCTTCATGGTATGAAGAAACTACAGTTGATTTATTCTCAGAGGTTCATTATGTTAAACATAACTGCTTAAATCTATAGTCCCTTTAACAAGTAATAGCTGTTAGAAGCCACCAGACCGACCGGCAACCTGGTTTTCCTAGCCTAGGCAGAGGAATCTAACAGTTCACGTTAGGGTAGAAACAGGAGCACGAGGCCCGGTGACTTGGCTCCCACAGGCCCGTGGAGGACGACGGTTCTGTGATGAAGACACACCATAAAACCTATGGGACTTCACAGGGGCACATGCCAGGGACAGCCAGGCCACTGAAGGAGATGTGCTGGCCCCACCATAAAAGTAATTTTAAAATGAGGTGGGTCCTAGGATGCTTAACTTACATGAGATGAAGAATTTATTCATTAGGTGTCAGAAAGTACATTAAGATTCACATTAAGCTTTTCTTCTATATTCTCCTTGCATTCTCTCTATGTACATGTTACAGACATTTAGCTACTTCATTTCAAATGGTCATTCCAAAATAATATCTTGAAAGAATTATAAACATTTATTGTATTACATAGTTTGTCACATGACCCTCTCCCAAAATTTTAGCCATTGTATCCATTATACTGTAGATCAGCAATTTTCAACCCCTGTGCTTCAAGAATTTGTAAGACATGCAATACCTGACTGTTTAGTCAGGGGCCCTGACCTCTTTCCCCTTAGATTGTCAAGTAAAAAAATGATAACAGCCAATACAACAATAGCCATCCAATGTGAATGAATCAAAATTTTACCTATATTTTTGTGAGATTGGCAAGAAATATGTTTTTTGGTGTGCCACAGGATTTTAGTAATTAGCTTATGTGTGCCCTGAGATAATAAAGTTTGAAAATCAGTCCTGTAGACCTTTAATTATAGGGCACATGTGGTCTCTGAAAGCCACCCAAAGCAGCAATTAAGGGGGCACAGTCATGGAACTTCAACCTCCAGAAGCTTGGGCTAAGGATTCATCTCATGACTCAGTTCCTGGAGTGTTGTAGCAAACTGTCCATTCATATGGTGTTCAAACGCTGTTTGGAAACATTTACTGGGAAGTGTGATGCAGAAGCAATAAAAGCATCGCTATTGCGTTACACTTGAGCTTGCTATAGGCTATCGGGCCATATTTGCTCACTGACTGGTGTTTATCTTGGAAATATTCATTTCAGTGAAAGGTTATGTACGTAATTGCTGTTGTACTTTGAATTTTTCCCTCTTGATGTAATAAGCCATTAAGCTCAATGAAGTTTATTTTTAATTTAAGGAGACAGAGACATCAAAGAAGAGAGGGTAAGGTTGCAAGTGAAAGAAAAGATGGCCAAGTTGATACAGACATATCAAAACACCGTAGGAAAATAGCAACGTGTTTTGCATAATCAATCACCAAAAATGTGTCAATAAGGGTGAGGTCATTTGGAATAGGTTACAAATACCTGAAGTAAATAGTGTAAAAATGCGGTTGAACTCCTAAACCCAACCTAGCTCTTGAAAGGAAACCCAAAGAGGCAAGACCTGTAGTGTCTGAAAATTTGTTCAAAGTGCAGTAAAGCAAAAATATTCCTTGTAGTATTCTTCAGTCCTAAAACTTAGCCATCTGGAATTATTTTTAAGGGACCTTACTATTAAATCTTTTGAAATAGAGAATCTTCCTCCTAATAGGAAATCTGTATTTGATTGTAAAGATGGAACACGGTGTCCTTGGCCTGGCTGTTTCGGAAATGCAGGCTTCACATATTGGGGAGGCTGGGACCCCAGTCCACGCAGTGCGGGCGTGAGAGCCTGGAGGAACAAATGTGTGTATGCGACTAGGGGACGGGAACCATGTGACATGTGACATGCTTCCAGCATGACGAATCCCAGAGGAGTGATGCCGTCAGGCTCTGGGTGTTACGACAATGCTGCTAGAATGGAGGCAATTCGGTGACGGCAGTTTGGCTATTGGCAAATCAGACTGCGTAAAGAGATGCAAAATAGCTCATTGGCAAGTTTACCCAATGAAACAGTTTGCCAGGGACACGCTTTTGCTTTTTTCCAAGGAAAGGAAATCATGTATTACTCTAAGACAATGTGAATCTGTAATACATGGGGCAAATTAAAAAAAAAACCAGAAGTTCAAAAATAACTAGTATTTTTTTAAATGAAACTCTTTTATACTTTTTTGGTTGTTGTTTCGAAAGTAGTCAAGAGGTTAGTAAGAGATGGTCAATGCCGGTAGGTGTTCAGCTAAAGTCAGCAGTTTTCCAGATAAATCAGAAGGTGGCCTAGGGTTTATGAAAACCGGTGACACAGAGATTTGGTCCGTGGTCATTGAGAGCGTGGACTTTTCAGCTGCACCCACAGACTGCCTCTCCTCGTGGCTTGTAACTGAGGTAGTGAAGGGCTGGACACATCAAAGAAGAAGAAGGTAGCATGGGTGGGTGAAGGGTAATGGGTGAATTGTTGAAGTTTTCGCTGCTGGAAATCTCTAGAGATTTCATTCATTTTCCCCAAGGATCCTCAGCCTTTTAAATAATGTTTCTAAGACTTTTCACTTTTTATTGTTAGCGTCAAACACCCTGAGGGGCCCTGGGCAGCCGCTGAGAGAATGGGAAAAAGGTGGAGAAAGTCTGTGTGTATGCACACACTCCCGTCTGTGGTGTATTATGCATAACACCCAGCTCTTCCCAGTGACTGCCTGTCTGACACTGGCAATGAACTTTTGATAGTTGTGATGCTAAGCTTGATTTGAAGCTTAACATTTTAAGCTCGTCTGTGGGTAGGAAATGTTTAACATGCTTTTCTCATTCTCACCATTCTACCAAACTTCTATGTGCATTGTAAAGTCCTGGTGTCACGGAATCATAAAACAATGTCATCGGGTGTGCGGAAGCACAGGGGTTACGTGACTTGTCTAAAAATCACACACGTAGAAAATATAAGTGTTTCTGACTAGAGGAGGAAAGTAGAAAATTAACTCTAAAATTTCCCCAGATTTCAACATTCAAGTAGTTTTGTCAGAGGTTTTGCCTAACAAGATTTAAGAACCTTATTCACATAATCCAAATATTACTGACTTACATTCATTTGTTGTGTGGAGATGAGTCTGATTTCACAAACTCAAATATGTTGTTTAGAATTAAAGAGTCCCAAGAAAAGGACTAGGAGACCAAATTAGAGAAGAGAATACCAGGGCTATTTTAGAATGAAATATAAATCTTCTAATAATTATTTAGAAAGTTTAATGATTTGATTATTTAGAGTTTAATGCTTCTGATAACATTACCTTACATGGTAAAACTATTTGGACAGTGTCATATCTAGATAATAGACAAAATATCTCTAAATGAAGATTTAGAAATGCAATTTTTGCTGTAAGAAAATAATGGCATCAAAGTAGCCACGTCAGAAATGGGTCTCACTGGGTTCTGGGGGAGGTGTCCTGAGGGCTGAGTCCTTCTGGAGGCTCTAGAGCAGAATCTGTTCATTGTCTTTTCCAGCTTCTAGGGACCCTCCCCCGAAGTTTTTGACTAGTGGTCCCTCCCACTCTCTCCAAAGCCACCATTGGTAGGCTGAGTCCTTCTCACACCAAATCGCTCTGATGCTGACACTTCCTCCTTTCTCTTCCCGCCTCCTCCCAGGACTTGAGCCCCCTGTAACCCAGGATCACCTCCCTATGGTGAAGCCAGCTAATTAGCAACCTTAAATCCACCTGCAACCAAGTTCTCCTTTGCTGGTCAAGGTGGCATATTCAGAGGTTCTAGGGGGTAGAATGCAGATACATTTTCAGTGGGGGTCATTATGCTGGACACCATGATTTGTTTGTCAGTTGAACTTTTCTAGTTCACGAGACACCAAACATTTGACTTAGGGAGCTGAGATGAAAGGCACGGTGACCGGCCATGTGTAATTGGATCAGTTCTGAGATTGGAGGCATGTTAAACAAGGAACACTAATAAGGCAGCAGGAGAGAGGAGCTGGGCTGGGGTCTGCCTGTCCTCCAAGAGCTAACTGGTCCGTCCGACCCATCGGGCCTCTGCCGGTTCTGGTCAATACAGTGCTGCTGATCAGAATGCCACCTGTGTCAAAGTTCACTTTTTCCCCTGAATCAGCAGTTGTTAAAATGCAGCCTAAAAATCATATAGGAGCTTTTAAAATGGAAGTACAGTTTTCTCTCACCCCGATAAGTACTTTATTAATATTGTTGCTAGCCTTATTTTCTCCATAGATATTGCAGTGAAATTACAGAATGACTGTGTGCACTGGTATCACTTCAGTACTTCTGAACTTTGTCACTCGGTAGGTAACTGAAGAACCAAGCCTTGAATACTGTCTCTTCTGCCACTTCTGGCCAACTTACATAATTATTTCACAAACGGACAGCCCAAGGCTTCACCCCAGAATGGGGGAGTGCTGGAGCTACGGTTATATTTCAAAATGGCACGGGGCTTGCATTCCCCAGGGCAGAGAGAAACTAGGAGTCTGAAAAGCAATGGCAAAAAAAAAAAAAAATTGAAAGAAAACAACAAACAGAATATTTTTCAAAGTACTTAAAAACAAAAATGTAAAGATGCAGCATAATGACACACAGCACAGAAACAATGGAGAAGAGGAATGTCACAGAAGGAAACTAAAAGTTCTACCGAAACTTGAGAGAGAGTTGGAGGAAAAGCAGATGTAGGAGGGAAATAAGATCATCACCCACCACTGGGCAACACACGAGAAAGTGCAGTGAAATGGAGGACTAAATGCGAGCCAGAAATACAGCAAAGGTTAGAACAAGTTTGCTTTGCTTAGCCTGAATGACAGGAAGGGCACTTGCTGCCTCCTCATAGCTTTTAATCCAAATATAACTTGTAACCAGTTCTATAAAGCCTAAAGCAATAACAGCCACTCACCCCTAAAGAATTTCTACTTACTCAGGAAACATGGAGTTAATTTTGTCATTTGGAAGAGTTTTTTGGGTGCTTTTATAATATATTTATTATTTTAATTGAGTATATTCTTTTTTTAAGCGAGCAGATATGAAAAATTTGAAATCTGTCAAATTACCAGGCAATGTAACAATGTAATCTCCTTAAGAGATAGGCAATTAGAATTTGGCATAAGACTTACCCCAGCACATTGACTGAGATGTACTTGAAGCCATGAGCCCTGCTTGCCTGGGAGGAGTGGAGATGCGTCCTGCTTGCAGGCAGAGAGATGGATTAAATGACACGTTTTGGTCCCTTCTGGTCTTAAAATGACATTAAGATTATAATCTGTCAACACTCCATTTCCCAGCTGGTGAGCCAATTAGCTTTTCTCTGCTTTAAAAATAAAGGTGGCTTTCAATTGTCTGCACTGATTCAGAAGAAGTGGCACGGGACACATAAACCAAAATGATGGGAAGTCCAAGAATGATTTCATTTGTCTCTGAAGGGGCGTTGCACTTACGTGTAATGTGGTGCCTAGGAAGTGCTGACAATGCACAACTTTGCAGGCAAAACGGACCGTTCGTCACCAGTGACCTTCTCTCACTTGATCCTCTGTTAGAGGCTAATATCTTCAGGAATCATTTGTTGAGTTGAAACCGAAGTACATCTCCAGACCTGACCATGGAGCCTGCCTCCTGTCCTCACTGCTTGCCACTCCACAGGGAATGGCCTCTGTCATCACTTACAAGTGTCAGAAAGCACAATATGTCCACTTCAGCATTTGGACTAAAGGGATTCTCCTCAGCGCCTGTGGTTCCTCAAACATGTTAAGCATTTTCCTTAACTCAGTGCTTTTCTTCTTACTGCTTCCTCTTTCTAGAAGATTCTTTCCTTGAACATGTAGAGATGGCCTTGTTGCTTTGTTGCTTTAAGAGTCTGTTCAAATGTCACCTTGCTTTACCCTCTTACAGAAAAGAATTGTACTCACCTCATTCACTGTCTCCCTTGTTCTGTATTATCTTCCTCCATAACGGTTATCATCTGCTTATCCGACATGCTGTTTTCTCATTTATTTATCATCTGTCCCTGCACATTAATGTAGATTTTCCGAGGCCAAGAACTCCATTTTGGTATTGATAGCGTCTGGAACAATATATACACACACTAGGTAATCAATAAGTATTTGTTGAATATATTAGCTCAGGATCTTTATATAGTAGGATGCAGGGGTGAAAAACTTATTGAGCAAGTTGCCTGCTTCTCAGCGACAAAGGACAGGGTGAGTTAACTAGAAGCACTGCCCCCCGTCTCCATGTCACAACCCCAAACCAAGCATCAAAAACAGGAAAGCCACTTAGCCAAACCAGTAACTCAGAATTTCATCTCTCTGGCTCCTAGGTGCTGTATTGTATCATACACATTTCCTTTATTTTCTCGAAAGTTCTGGAGGGCATAAAAGCTCTGTGATGGGGTCTGAGGAGCAGAGCGGGACAGGGCCCCAGGGCCATCTGCATTGACATGATGCAAGGGAGAGTCCCAGTAACAGAGAAGCAAAGGCTACAGCAGGGCACGCCATCCACGGGCTGAAGGAACAGGCCAGGTGTGCTCGCTTCGGCTGCATGTAATTAGGATTCAGGCGAGGCTGTACCTAGGAGTCTAAGTACACATTCCAAAGCCCTAGTGTCTGGAGATGTCAAGATGCACAGGACAAAATAGGGCAGCACTAAGGCTGAAAACGGTGAGGTATCAGAGGCCAGCTTCTCTGTGATGATGAGTGTGGCCTGTGGGTAAAGTTGAAGGCATAAGGATGGCATAGAGCTGGATGAGGAACTGCCCAAACGCCCCTTCGGAGTGTCCTCTCTGTATGCATTCTGTGATCAGAAGTAGGGCTCTCTGCCCCTTCTGCAAACACACTCTTCCTTCCCGTTTCTCCCCTCGCAGTGAGGGCCTTGCAGCCAATCTCCTTGTGATCCCTCCATTCAAAGTTTTATCTCGTTTGCTCCGGCTACCCTGCAGGGCTGCGTTATGACTAAGCATCTTGCCTTGGTGGGCCCCTTCCTTCATAACATGTTAAAAATTATATTTATGACTATGCTGGCACACAGATGTATATGTCGATAACATATAGTAAAATATTATTTTCAACCTGAAAGTTTATTTTTTTTCTTCAGATTTTAAAAGGAATTAAAAATATTTATGGGGCCCTAAAAGTTTTGTGGGCCCTGTGCTGATGATGGCTAATTGACAAGGTAGCCCTGGAATACCTGCCTTAAAATATAAAACAATCAGGTGACATTCTGAGTTTTGGGACCGACCACGGGGCCTTGGGTTCTCTGACCAGGACTGAAATGAGTGTGTACAGCAGTATCTGGCTGCAATCAGTCTTTGTCAGTGGGAGCAATCTAAAAATACGTATGGAGGATCTCTTAGATTTCTTGGAAAAATGTGATATATCAGTGCGCAGTTGTAAAACTCATTAGATTGTGAAACTGCTTTCACTTCTCTTTATATTTATGGCCGCACAGTGTCACCAGCTTGATTGATGATTTCATGTAGAAAAAAGGAGGAAACGAAAAGTAAAAGAGACTTTTATTCCTGGAAGAGCTGGGTCCTACTGAAATGAAGATTAGTTAAGAAGATGTTTAAATTTCCTAGAAGTGCTAGAAAAGGATAGTACAGTTGTAGTAATCACCAAGGATAATTAATTGTCAACATTATGCGATGATTTTGTTTAACACTTCTCAACTAATTGTGGGTTCTCTGAACAAGAGGAGAGAAAAATGTCCCCATTTCTCTTGCTGGCTGACCCGTCTCTAAGAATATTTCCACTAAAAAAATGAACTCACTTTAAAATTATTTTTTTTGGAAAGTACAGCAAGCATATTTACCCTGATACACAGATAAATTTTACATAGACAATGGGCATTTAGCAACTGCTGATTATGTGCGCAGTGCCGCGCTGACCCCAAGGGGATGTGTCGGCTGCCGTCACGTCACTGTCCTGTAACTCTGTCAATAGACACAATGTGAGCCACACATGTCATTAAGAAGTTCCTAGAAGTCACATAAAAAATAAATGAAGTTAGTTTTAATAGTGAGTTTAAACCAATAGGCTGTCATTTTGAGATGTAATCAACATGAAAATTATTGTGGTATTTTACTTTTTTTGTACATTAAAAAATTTTAGTATATATTTACATTCAAAGCACATCAGAATATCATTTTATTTTTATTGTTGTTCTATTACACTTGTCCTAATTTTCCCCCTTTGGTCTCCCTGACCCTGCCTACCCTCCAGAATGTCATTTTTTTAAGAGAAAACTTAAGATGAACTTATAGTTCATAAAAGCATGAGTTGAACAAGTAGATTTATGTGCCCAGGTGGTGTCAAACATACTTGAAAGTTTTCCAATAATGGAATTGAGCATCAATTTATAAATTTAATTTAGATGAATTAAAATAAAATCAGATGATCTCGTCATACTTTAAGTATTCAGTAGACATTTGTGGCAGTCATGTCATTTATTGACTGGCAATTTGCACACAGAAGCCATTTTCTAAATTTAGGATCTCTGCTCTTCCATGAATTTGGTGTAAGTCAGATAATTTTGTCCTGTATCTTATTTTGTGTCTGCCTATTAGATAGCAAAAGATAATTCAAAACAAAAGTAACCATGCTGTAAAAATATTAAGTTTATTTTGACCTTGCTTGAATCCTCTACATTTTCCCTCTTTTATCCATTCTTGTTCTTTCTACTTTCTATCTTTAGAAATAGGAGACCATATTTGGGAGCATGAATCAAAATAATTTTAAATACTTTATCACCCTCAAAATGCTTTAGATGTTATTGGTAATCTCTAGTTATCAGTAATATAAACATTACCTATTACTAAAAAATAAGTGCAAATATTGTTTTCTTACCTATTGTTCTTTGGGCTTTGACAAATGCCATTTTGGCGTTCTTGGAGGTGATGTTGCTTTGTGGATGTGTTTGCCTTTTGAATAGTGCTTTGGTGACCAAAACCCCCTGGATGTATTCAAGATGGGAAGGATTCAGAGTTGTTGAAGTCAGGCCTGGAAAGCTGTGGTGGTATGGGATGCCTGATCCTGGAAGGATGGTAACTGAATAGTCAGTATCAGCGTGCTCTATGGGACATTGTGTTGTCCTATAAATATAGTGGACAGTGATGTGCTGCATATAGCATATAAACAACCTGGGACAGGGTTTTAGCTGATTGAGTTTTCATTGGCCCCATTCATTAACTTCAGTCACGGGGCCCCCCCCCATTAGTGTCTGATATTAGCTTATCCCTAGTTGGGAGAATTCTGTATATTTGGATTGGTCCTAAGATATAACAGCCACCCAGTTAGGTCAAGGCATCCTGAAGTCACCCCAACTCATTGGAGGATTGATAGAAGGATCAAATAATAACTTTTATCTTTTAGAAGATAGGGAATGGTTAAGATCAAGGAAAATACAAAGATTGAGACTGAGGACAAAAAAGTCTGATGAGTTAGACTCACCTAGTCTGAAACTTTGTCTATGAATTCAGGTGTACTCTTGAGGCAAATGGCTGTGTCTGGCTGCTTTCTATTACTTGTCTTCTCAAAAAAATCTCAGACTGAGTAATTGGGCAATTTTTTAAAGGCGGATTTGATAGGATAGTAGTACCATTTTTACCATTCTCTCTCTCACCCTACTTCATGACTACTGATGTAACTACCATGACCACCACGGAACTTCTTAAATTCCTCTCTGAAGGCTCCACACACTTTATTTTAAAAGCCTAGCCTAAATTTTCTGTTTTTATTGTATGAAGATATTTACTGTCTACCATAAGTCTTTTCTTTTTCTATGTATTCCCTGGATAGCTTCAATGTTCCTTGAGGGACTTGGAAGATTGGGCTGTTTCATGTGCTAGTATGTGTGAGATATACTCAGAGGTTCTCCTCTGAGAAACTTCATCTACTTCAGTCATTTCAGCCTGTATTTGTTGGTTTTAAAGTAATTTTTATGTCGTTGCATTTCTTGTAAGAAGGTGTCATAGTATAACCCCAGTTATTATTTTTTTAATGGAATTGAGCAAATGAAGCCAGAAAACGTGGTTGTAGAAATGGAGTCACTGTCTTTGGATGCTTCATGCCTACATATCTAGAAAATGAAATTTTATGTAGTTTTTAAGGGCACAAATTTTAATTTTCATTACTTTTTGATAGAGTATTTATTGATGTTTTGCCATTAATGCAAGCCTTAAATTTGTCCCTAAAATTGAGAAAGCAGGTGAGAGCATGGTAACCAATGCATAAAGTCAGAGCCTTACTTAATATAACAGAATTCCATTAATTATCTATAATTATAATGTGAAATTTTATTTTTTCATGTATCTTATCAAAAATATTATTCAGATAAATATCAATAGGATATTGTTATATAACATGTTCCTGTATATGTTCTTAGAATACTAAAAAATAAATTTTTAGTATTTCTTAAATATTTAAGAAACTTAAATACTTAAAAATTCTTAAATATTTAAATATTTTAAAATTAAATTTATTAATTAAAGAAATTCTGAGTAACAGAATGTGTGACTGAACAAATGATAGAAATGAGGCATATTACTAAGGAATAAATGTGGAAAATACATTAAGTTTGAGATACAGATACAATATCAACAAAGCTACCAAAAATCTGAAATCAAGAAAGAAAGGGCAGGCTAAGTGAACAGATATTTATGAAGTGTGAGTTTTTCTTAGTAGCAACTCTTGAGAACCTAGTGGGGAAGGAACCTGTATAATTTCTGTGAAAGTAATTTAATGTAGAGATGTAAAACAGGAAATGCAGATATGCTGATTGAAGTACAGAGGATGAGTACCAGTTTGTTTCACTTTGAGAAAAATTGTTCTTCTGAGCACTGAAATTCTTGTGCAGGAACTTTATCCAATTTAAGTTCATCTGGATTTCCATGCAAAGAAGTACTTACCTTTAATGAACATGGGTAGAATAAAAATCTCTATTCTTTATAAACTGAGTGATGGAACATATTTTTGTGGTTTAATTTTGCCACATGGCCACAACAAGTACAGATGCAAAATAAAGATTCTAGTGGAACTGGACAAACTCACTGTAGAATTCTCAGCATCTGATAAGCTAATTTCCATGGGAGATGTTATCTCACATGCTGGCAGTAATGCTGAAATGTGGAGAAAAGTCATCACAATTCATAGAATTGCAGAGTAAAATGACACTGGTCTTACTGTGTTAGGGAGTGCACCAAAATCAATTTGAATTGACTAACACCATGTTTGGCTTGTACAGGATAAAGAGAAAGGATGCTTAAGGGCTTCTAAGTGTGACCTTTCAAAAATTGGGTGTTATTGTTTTATAATGGAAAGGGAAATCAGTCCCTATTTCTCTAAATATCAGATTGACTGTTGCTTAATGTACCAAGTTCTTAGGAGTATGCATGAAAAGATTGAATTATAATACACATACACATATTACATATTTTTATGTTGTGTATCTACTAACACATTTTTGTAGTTATAATTACTTTTTATACTTTTGTCTTTTAACTTCTCTACCAGAAATAAAAGTGATTTACACACCATTATTAGCCTGTATATTCACCCTTACTAGTGAAGTTTCTGCTTTCATATGCTGTGTTGTTTAACATCTTTTTGTTTCAACTTGAAGGACTTTTTAGCATTTCTTATAAGGCAGGTCTAGTGGTCATTAGCTCCCTTCATTTTTATATGGGAGTCTCTATTTCCTTTTTATTTTTGATTGACAGTTTTGCCAGATTAGAGTATTTTTGTTGGCAGGTTTTTTTTTTTGGTTGTTTGAGCACTTTGAATATATCATCCCACTTTCTTCTGATCTCTAAGTTTTCTGCTGAAAATGCTGTTGATGGTCTTAAAGGATTGCCCTTGGACATGATTAGTTGCTTTCCTGCTGCTGCTTTCAAATTTCTTTCTTTGTTATTTACTTTGGACAATTTGATTATGATGTGTCTTGATGTAGACTTCTTTGAATTCCTTGTATTTGAATATACTGTTTCTTAAATCTCAATGCCCATCCCCTTTTCCAGATTTGGGAAGTTTTCAACCACTGTTTCTTTAAGTAGGTGTTCTTCCCCTTTTCTCTCTCTCTTCTCTTTTGAAACTCCCATAATTCGTCCTCTTGAGGTTGCCTCATAAACTCCTTACAATTTCTTTATTCTTTTTCATTCCTTTTCCTTTTTGCTCTTCTCACTGTACAATTTCAGATTATTTGTCTTCGAATTTACTGATCCTTTTTTCTGTTTGTGGAAGCTTGATGTTGCACCCCTGTAATAAAATCCTTAACTCCAAATTTTGTTTTGTTTTTTATATTTTTATTTATTTATTTATTTATTTTATCTATTACTTTTATTGAAATTCTAATTTTGTTTATTCATCATTTTCCTGAGTTCAATAACATCTTTATGATGGTTATTTTGAATTCTCTATCAAGTAATTCATATACATCCATTTCTTTTAGGTCATTTCCTGAAAATTTATTTTACACATTTGATTGGGCCATTTTCTCCTGGTTCTTCATGTTTCTTGTAATTGTGTGTCTTTATGTTTGCATTTGGAAAGACAATCTTCTCTCCCAGTCTTTATGAACTGCCCTTGTAGAGGGAGACACCACCACCAGCTGACCTGGCTAGGCATTCTGAGATTTCTCAAACATTTTCTGTGGATGTGTCTTCTCTAGACTTGTGCATGTAGATTCTTAATTAGAGAAACTTTTCAGTTTCTTTTTATTTTCTTCATGGACTTATAAGCTCTTATTCCTTCTGGTATCTGCCTGTTATACCACAGGTTCTCTGTGTCTTTTTAGTTCTCAGCAGCCTCCAGGTATCTGGAATGTGCTGGGTCCTCTTAGTGCTCTGAGACAGGTAACAGAATCCAGTCCTCAGGCACCCTTTTTGAAAAGTGAGAACATTGTACATATGGTCCAGTCTTCTTTTTTTCACCCCAGGAAGCTCCTAATCCCATGGTTCTGTGCCAGGTAGAAGGACTCCAGTGGATTTTCATATAGACTTCCATGCAGCTGGTTTGATCCTAGCCAGGCATGTAAGAGCCTTTCATTATTTCCTAGAATTTTTAACACGAGAAACTGGTTGGTATTTTGTTGTTGAATCAATGTTTCAGTGAGAAGAGGGTTGGGGGCTTTGTATTCTGCTATCATGCTGACATCAATGCTTCTGACTGTACAATTCTTACGTAACTTGTTCTTTGTGGGTTAGACCCTAGTCAGAAGCCTTAGAATGGGCTGTTGTATTACAACATCAAGACTGGTATTTTGTAAAATATAATTTCAAGAGAGGGGCGAATTTAATTTTTAGTTTAGCTATCAGATTTGCACTGTATCAGAATCTCTGATTTACATCTTCACTTCAAGTTTGCTTTCAGGCATAGCAGACTACAACAGTTTTTGTGCTAACTTCAAATTTATCTTGCAATGGTAACATCTTGCCCTATTATATATAATCTTTCATTTTCTGTTCTGGGCTGCTCTAATGCAACACACTTCAATCATGTACATGCTGCTCAGAAGTGTGGGGGCATTAACACTTCCATTGGGGCCACCTTAACCAGTGAGAGGCAGGAGACAATGGGTACAACCTTCTAGTCAGTCCTTGGGTGGCCAGTTCTGAGAGGCATCCTATACACTCCTTAGAAGTTACAAGGTGGGAACAAGCTCTGTTGTCTCAATTATTAGCAGTGACCTTGGTCATGAATTCTTATATTGGCCTTCCCTCATTACTTCATTCATCCTGGCGCATTATTCCTACTTTTGGGGATTACTCTGAAATAAACAGTTTATATAAAAAATCTTTGTCTTGGCTATGCTTTTGGCTAGAACTAAGGTAAAACAACGTTTTTAAAATCTAAGTCTTACCCCTCTTTATCAATGTCACCTCTAAGAAATTTTTATATTATTTTTATTTTATATTTTAAATTTTTATTGAATTTATTGGGGAGACATTGATCAATAAAATTGTATAGATTTCAAGTTTACAATTCTATAACACATCATCTGTATATTGTAACGTGTGCTCGCCACCTAAAGTCAAGTCTCCTTCCATCACCATTTATTCTCCCTTTACCCTCTTTTACCTTCCCCCAATCCCTTTCTCTCTGCTAATCACCATACTGTTGTCTGTGTCTATGGGGTTTTTTTGTTGTTCATCCCTTCATCTTTTTCACCCAGCCCCGCAAACTAGCCCCCCTGACAGCTATCGGTCTGCTCTCTGTATCTATGAATCTGTTTCTATTTTATTTGTTTATTTTGTTCATTAGATTCTACATCTGACTGAAACCATGTGGTATTTGCCTTTCCCTGACTGGCTTATTTCATTTAGCATGATACTCTCCTGTTCCCTCCATACCGTTCCTTCTTTTTTTAACAGTTGAGTAGTATTCCATTGCATAAATATACCATGGCATTTTTATCCACTCATCTACTGATGGACACTAGGGCTGCTAAGGAATTTAAAAAAAAACTATTGAAGAGTAAGGTAAAATTCACAACAATGAATTTCTGCAATCTGTTAACACTCCAGTATTTGACAAAAGCCAGTTATTCTCTTCCAGATTTTGCAGGAAAAGACTGATACTAGTGTTCAAGCAATGGCTGAACTAGGGACAACTGTGAGACAGGAAACTAATGTTAAAGTTGGTGGCCCTGAGGGCCCTGTCTGTGTACAGATTGGGAAGATGATGGAAGGACCTTTTATGCCTCTTAGTGTTACCTTTGGTGCCTTTTAAGTTCTGATGACCAGCTTTGGCTATTTCACTCAGGGAGGCAAAGAGTGATGAATTCATTCACAGTGCAATGCAGTGACCCCACCTTAGCTCTCTTAGGAATGTTTGTATTGTAAAAGAAGTTAAGGGAAAGTAGGTCTTTAGAAGTGACAGTTTAGTTACAGGTGGGGTGCCAGCTTTCCCAGGGATCCTTCAGTCACACCACACAGGGCAGTCACTCTTTTACCAAAATTTGTGTCTATGGCCTGGGTCTAACCAGTACTATTACAAAAAAAACCAACCATATTGTATGACATTAGAAATAGTGTGGGGGTGACTTTCCTCTCAAGTCCCCCCCTCCACCACGGATGAAAGTAACACTGCCAAGACACGATCTGCTGGGGGAGGAGAGGTGGCCAATTTCTCAGAGGAAAAAGGCCAGAAGCCCCTTCCTCTAGGGGCTTTTATAGGGTTGTAATACACAAGAATACAGGTGGTAAGGATCAAACAGTAGATAACATTTTAAAGAAATCTGAGGGCTCTAGTCTTAGTGTCTGTCAGGTAAGGGGGTTGCAGAAACTTTGGGAGACATACTCATTTCTTGCTCAGACCCTTAACATATGAATGAAAGCACTTTTAGCAAAGCAGGCTTCACAGGACTTTTAGGAATTCTTTCTTATGCCCGATCACCCCAGATCTCACTCTAGCTAGGCAAGGGGCTACACCGCCTCCCCCATCACAGGTTTTAAGGCTTAAGTGGATTAGAGCCAGGAAGTGCTTCTCCCAGAGAACATGGGGACTTGGGCTATATCGCATAGCTGGGGAGCAAGTGTCCATCACTCCCTCTTTGTTGCAGCCCCCCAAGTCCTTCCATGATGGCCTCCCAAGTGATTGTGCCTGGCTTAGGTTGCCCCTCTCTGTGAGGAGTCTTACCCGTCATGGATTAACCAACCATGCTTTGGGGGCAGGGGATGAAGCAGAGGCAGCTTTGCTACCAGAGACAAGCTTTGTCTCCTTGTGGCTCACATTCTGGAGGTCGCTCACTCAGCCTTAGCCATGGGGGTAGTTACAATTCCTGAAATCAGGCAGAGCGGCTCCCAGCAAAATAGCTTTGTTTTTCAGCTATTCTTAGGTTCTTTAACTCTCCAAAAAGTACCACAATGTTTTCTCAATGCAGCCTGGGCAAGCTGAGCTGTTTTAGGGGAGTTGCAAAGAAGGAAGAGCAGGCTGAGTCTATGATGACTAGAGCAGGCTGCTCCATGAAGATGTGAGTCCTGGTTAAAGGTCACTCGAGTCAGGGTCAGCCACGGGCTGGCACCCCTCCAGCGGGAGCTCTCCAAGGCTGCAGCAGAGAGCTGGCTGGTCCCCTCCAGTGACATGGCGGGTTAAGCAATGTTAAGCATTGCCATTGGAAGTCCTTTGGGCACTTTTCTGGGGTTAATTTCCAGCACGCCACATTGACCAATCCAGGACATCTGTAGCAACCTCCTGTGGCAAACATGTCCAGATGAACTGTAGGCATTACCTGAAGACATGTTTTTTTTTTTTTTTTTAGCTCTATCACTTTAAGAGATTCTGTTATGGTTGAAAAACCCTGATTATGGGAAGTTTTCACACTGTCATCACCATGATATGTATTGACATGTACAGAAATTATTTGATTTTCCAATTCTGACTTTCCAAGGCATACAGATTCTTGAGTTCTCTTTTGACACACAAACAGACTCCCTTCTGAAATGCTCTTTTACATCAGTTTAAAAGGGGTCCAGCCTCTTCGAGTTGCTCTGATTAGAAGTTTAAATGCATTTATGAATCTGAGTTAATCCAGAATGCCAAAACAATGAATAATTTCTTTGTAATACTTTTAAATATTATAAAATATTATAAAATATTATAAACTTTAATGAGAATATTTAAGTATATCATGAAAAGCTAAAGGGGTGCGGGAACGTCTGTCTCTTTGATGACTTATCAGAATGAATTGTTAAGTACTGCAAAATTTAGAAGAGAAATAAAATGTGACAGTGCTCTACTTTTATTCAATTTGTACTAAAAATAAAATAACTTCTTTACTTTAACGATTTATTTATAGTTTAGCTTTTATAACTTAGTGTTTAAAGACAGAAACAAACCTTTCTTAAAGCATTCATTACATCCCAGGCACTTTGATAATTTCTCTGTAGTGCATTTATTTTTATTTTGTATGATCTTCACAACAGTCTCTATGCATTATTGTTGCATTTGAAAGGGAAAAAATAGAGGCTCAATAGTGTAGCTTATGAAGCTCAGGTAGTTAGCAAGGGCAAAGTCCGGGGGCAAATCTTGGTCCTGCTTTTAAGTCCAGGCTTTCTGAAACACATCATGTCTTCCTAAACAAAAATCAGTGTCCAAACATGGCATTCTGTGTGACTCCGAAACAGACCTCAGATATTGGCTGGAGGCATTCCCGGTATTCCTAGACTCAGAATAATGGCCAGTAAACAGTACAGATGCAGACCCGAGTGTTGTGTAGATGGGAAGTTTAACTGGAGCTGAGAGGCCGTGCTTAGTACATTAAGCTCCAGGTAACCTTGGCATCTTGGGCTTGGGGAGGAGAAGATAGAGTCTACATAAATCAGATAGAGGCAGAGGGCCCCAGCTTTCTCAGGGTTACTGCAAAACCCAGGGAGAAGTTGTAACTGGATTGAGATCTAGTGAACATTTGACAGGAGGGTTAAAAGTCTCCATATATGCAAATCAAATATTTCAAAAAGAAAGCGATCTTCGAAGGAATGTAGAAATCTAGAGCCTATGAGTGACAATGCTTCTTCAATAAGAAAAATTCAGTATTGTGGAAATTATGAAATAGGCTAACAATATGGGAGCAACAGGTGGAGGGGGGCAGACGGATTACAGTAATTGGATTGTTGACGTTGGGGCCAGCGTGTTGAAGGTTAGAATGAGGTTTTGAAAGACCTAAGAAACATGGAGGTATCACTTTATACTCATCAGAAAGGTGAAGTTCACACCCTTTGAAGTAAGTCTGTAGATCTTAGATGTCCTATTCTTTTTAAACTATTTTTACTATTTACATTTCTGTTTAGGGAATTTCTATTCACCTCTCTGCAAGCTCACTAATTCTTTCTTTGACCTTGACCAGTCTGTGGATGAGGCCATCAAGGATGTTTTTAATTTTTCTGTTTTTGATTTCCAGTATTTCCTTTGGTTCTTGTTAGAGTTTCTATCTCTCTGCTAACATCATCTACCCATCCTTGCATGCTGTTGATTTTTTTCACTAGAGAACATGATGTAACATGAATAATGTAACATAATATAGTATAACACAGCTATTTTAAATTTCCTGCATGATAATTACAAAATCTGTGTCACATCTGAGCTTGGTTCCGATACTGTGTCTCTTCAGACCATGTTTTCTCTTTCCTTTAATGTACCTTATGATTTCTCTTGAAAGATAGTCATGAGGTGTTAGGTAATAGAAACTGAGGCCAGTGGGCTTTCACATGAGGTTTTATTTTGATTTGGCTAAGAGTTGGGCTATGTGTAATGTTTGCTGTAACTTCAAGCTTCAGATTTCTCTAGTGTCCTTTTTTGTACCCCCCTTTTGCCTTGGGCTCCCCCAAGACTTTCTTCTTAGACAGTATCTGCACCTTGCAGCTCTTGCAGCTGTCATCTGCCGTTACTACCCTGGAGTCCTGTGGGAGTGGTGGCCGTGTGTGGGGGAAGAGAAGTGTTCTATTACGATTAAGACTCAGTTTTTAGTGGGTCTGTGTCTTTGAGCTGTGACCCTTACTTCCTACTTAAAAAAATAGTTCACGCATTTTTTTCAGCCTTAGGTGTGATAAGAAGACAAGAGGGAGGGTGCCGTAATATGGGAAATTCCCTCCCTCAGGCGGGATGAGGCTCCATACAGTCTTTTAAAGTCTTCAATGCCCCCGGAGTAGGCCTTTGTTCTGGAGAATGCATGGGCGTGTCTCTGCAATAGTCACCTCTTCTCTTTTTCTCTTGAAGCCATGGGGACCTAGTGGGGTTCCAGGAGGTAAAGCCCAAGACTGTAGCTTCCAGTGGTTCTTCATTCTCGTGCCTGTCCACACCCGGTCTCCAGCCATTTCTCCGAGTAACCATTTAAGAGTTCCTTCCCGTCTGTGGTTCTGGCAGCTCTGGATTAGCGGGCACTGAATGTGACTCTGGACTTTCCTGTCTGTCCAGACTTTGGGGTGGCAGTTTGTCTTAGAACCTCAGTTCTCTAATGCATCTAAGAAAAGTCACTAATTTTCAAGGTTTTCCACTTTTTTGGTATTAGAATTTTTATATCTTATTTTGCACTGTATGATATAGTTGGTGACTTTAAAACTTTAAAAGTGACAAAACAACTATTTCTTTACTTGCTTATTTTTACTTCAGAATACCTGTACAAGGCATACATTGGAAAGCCCTAAGATGGTTCACTTAATCCTACTTTGGCCAGGGGCAGAATGTCCCTTGGCATCAGCATTATCCCTTATGGGGGGTAAGTCCTACATCATCTGTACAAAGGACGTACAATGTTCTCCTGAACTGCTGTGTATGATTCGAAGGTGAACACCACATAGGTTTGGACAGCTTTTCCCCTCACTGAGCGGCCCTCCCTGCCTCCCCCACCTCCAGACAGGAAACGTTATTGCTTTGTCCCCAGTCTATGCAGACTTCCCATCATTTCCTCCTCTCTCTTGTTGGGTGTCTCTAAGAACAGCATAGTTCCACATGCAATTCTAGATCTAATTTCTTCAGTGTGCACAGTTCCTTGTTATTTTTTCACTGTAGGTGACACTTTTAGGCTGAAGTCTGATGAGGAGAAGACCAAGGTAGTGAATTTGGTGAGCTGGCAGGGTGGTGGGCAGGGCAATGTTGGGTGCAGGCAGAAAGCAAATTAGTATTTGCTACTATCATCTCTGCACAATGTAAACACAAATATAAGAGACGTTGTGAGAGATACAAAATGAATGAATTTAAAAATATAAACTTTGCCCTGGCTGGTGTGGCTCAGTGAACTGAGCGCTGGCCTGCGAACCAAAGGGTCGCTGGTTTGATTCCTAGTCAGGGCACATGCCTGGGTTGCAGGCCAGGTCCCCACTAGGGGGCAGGAGAGAGGCAACCTTGTTTTTCTCCTCTTTCTCCCTCCTTTCCCTTCTCTAAAAATAAGTAAATAAATAAATAAATAAACAGATAAATAAAATCTTTTAATAAAAAGACGTAAACTTTGAGGCGTTTACAACCTCATAGTGCAATTGATTCATTTCTTCACACATAGATTAGACATTTATTGAACTCTTAGTCTCTTCTAGGTGTGGCACCATGAACAGTGTGCCTGCATCAAGGAGCTCGGTCTACTCAGGGAGTCAGCTTTCACAGAAATAATTAGAATAAAACACAATAAATGCTGAAATAGAGAAGAATGTAACGCTGTGGAAACTGCAGAAAAGAATGTGAAACTTAATCCTTAGAGGAGGCCGGGGAAGGCAGCAAAGGCCAGCAGGGAAGGCACGGGGAAGATTAGGAACGTCAAAGAAACAAGAACTTTTCTATTAGTATTTCACGTGTTTTCAAATTATGAATACAGAAAAGGGGAGAACATACAAAGTAGTCATTGAGATAAATATGCATTAAAAAGGCACAGCCTATCAAAATGCCATTGATTTGTTCACGCATTTATTAGTCTATACATAACTGTGTCAGGTACTGTGGCAAACTCTAGGTCCAAACCTGAAAAATAAAAGAAAGCGAGGCATGCTCCTTCAGAGGGCTCACGGCACACCTGGACCTGAGCATGGATCTGAGGGGTACTCTACGTACAGGTGTAGGATCGTTTTCAGGAAGGGGAATTTCTGGTTAGAGAAACACTAACCTTGTTTAAATAGCCGCTATTTTCCAGGCATTCTGCTGATTGTCGCCCATGATGGCTGGGCATCATCACCGCACTTTACAGTGAGGCCATGCGGTGCAGCGGCAGGTCATGGACCAGGGCCCTCTGCATCTGGGTCTTGAACCCATAGATATATTTTTTTCTCTGTCCTGCTGCCTCTGTTTAGTTATTGGAAAGTACTGATTTTTTTTCTGATCATAAATGTAGAATGTATAGGAAAGTGTAAAGATAAAAACAGGGAATTACTTGTATCCCACATTCTTGAAGTGCACTGCCCAAGATGATAGCTGCAGTTACCTGAGGCTACTGAGCCCCTGAAAGGGGCTGGTTGGAAATGGGATGTGCTGTGGATGTACAATATGCACCAGGTTTCAAAGGCTCAGTATGGAAAAAGCATAAAATATCCAATAATTTTTTATATGCATATAAAAATGATATTTTGAATATTGAGTTGAATAAATGATATCATTAAAATTAATTTTTCACATTTTACTTTTTAATGTGAATATTAAAAACTTAAAAATCATAGATGTGGTTTGCGCCATATTCCTAATGAACAGCATTGATCTGCAGAATGTATGCCTAGTGTTTTGCCTGCACACTCACATACATTTAAATTGTGATTCTATCATACCTACTGTTCCCTTTTTCTTTTCATGAAACATCAAGAACATTTTCTAATGCTGTTAAATGTTTTCCTGTGACATCATTCAACCCACTAAATAACGTTTTATTCCATTGGATGTAGCATATTTATTTATTTCCAGTATCAACTTCACAGTGAATACTATTGTATGTAACTCTATCTGTGCCTCAGTTTACAGATTAGGAAAAATTCCCAGAAGCGGAATGACTGTAAACGCATAAAACTTGTTTAAGGCCTTTGATAATTATTGCCAAATTGCCCTACAGAAAGCTGTGTTTTGTGCTTCCAATTCCAGTGTAAGAGTGATCATTCCTCTCAGCTGTCTACTTCATTTTTGCTGAGGGATTTTACTTAGTTTCAGAGAAACAGGATTTTACTTGAAAAACAAAGGGCTATTCTTTGGAAGTAAAATTTCATTTTCTGAGAAACTTTTAGTCCGCATGGGGCTTAATTATTCTGAATCATCATGTTGTTGCTTAAAACTATTCTTGAGCTGCATCTTCTAAGTGAAAAGCGAGTAAACTATATACTTCTTAGGAAAGCAGCCAATTATAATCCCACACAAAGGATTCTATTGGATGGTCACTAAAAATATTTAAAATAACTGGTTTTTCAGAGGTGTAGTTTTGGTTTCAAGTGACTGTTTTTGTGTGTGTGTGTGTGTTAGGTTAACTCAGTAGTTAAGTTTTTTCTCTGAACTCCAGAGCGGAGTTGTCAGAAAGATCTCCCCCTTCGGTGACCAGCGGGATGGACAGATCTGCCCTGGAGCCTGTGGGCTGCCTGACTGGCATGTGCGCCACAGGCCCACTGGGTAGCCACACATGCTGTTTCTGTCCTATCAGACTTGGGTCAGTCCGATGAATATGCCCTACAGCTCCAAGGTTCAGAGACTCTGAGTGACTCTAGTTGACATTGCTCCACGACCGGAGGGTCCATCACCAGTAGGACTCCTCCACTGGTCCCGGCTCCCTGTGGTTGCCCACTGCCCTGGTCTACAGCTCAGGGCTGTGAGCCTCGGCTGGCTGACACCACATGCCGGGGGGGCGGTGCTCTGGCCATGCTCAGGGGTGATAGGACAGAAGAGCACCTGGTTGGCCTGATTTCTCTTTGACTCTTTTATTAGTGTTCCTATTTATCTGGGGTACTTAGAATTAAAGCTGTCCTTTTAAGGTAGGCATATGGGAAAAGGGATGGTCTTTCCAAAACAAAGCACTAGTGACAAAGGGGATTTTAAAAAATAGTGTGGACTTCCACCAAGATGGAGGTGTAGGTGGAAGCACTGTGCTTTCTCACGCAACCAAGTTTAAAAACAACAAAGTTTTAGCAACAAAAATGCAGCCAAATCACAGAAAACTGAACTATATGGAAGTCTGACAACAACGAACTCTTCAGCCAAACCAGTAAGAGGGGCAGAGCCAGCAGCAGAGTGGGGTTGGGCAGGAAAGATCCAGCGGACCTACCCGGGCAAGCAGGAAGCAGTGGGAGGATCCCAGGTGTTGAATAGCAGCGAGCGGACCCGCTGAGGGCTGACCTTGGTCACACATTTGTACGCAGATAAACTGGTGAAGGAGAGAGCAGTGAGACAGACCATGCAGGCCCCAGGGGCGGGAAGCAGCAGAGGGAACTGCTATTGTCCCTCTCTGACCCCGTCCCCATATACAGTGTCACAAACCAGCGACCTGGGTGGCCCCGCCCTGGTGAACATCTAAGGCGCCTCTCCTCAAATGTAACAGGCACGAACAGATCGAAACATGGCTCAGGAAGAACTCAGAGCCCCAGAGCCCATAAATCGAAGCAACGAAGAAATAGCCAAACTTTCAGATGCACAGTTCAAAACACTGGTGATCAGGATGCTCACAGAACTGGTCGATTTTAGTCACAAATTAGAGGAACATATGAAAGCTAAACTAATTGAAATGAAGGGAAATGCACAGGAAACCAATAAAAAATAGTGTGCTCACTGGTGTGTGTCTGTGTGTGTGTGTTTGCTCATGTGTGTGTGCTCACTTGTGTGTGATTCCAACTGACTTACAGTGCATTCAACTGGTCTAGAGTTTACTAATGATTTTGTCATGATTAGATAAGATGAACAAATGTTTTAAAATACATTTTGGCTCAAAGAAAAGTTTGCAACAGTAAACTTTAACAGGGAACTGAAAACCACATGTGAAGGAAATGTTTATTTACTTGAATCCCAGCCACTGGCTGGGTATCTTGTAGACAGAGCAAGGCTGTTCTACTTGTTGTTTACCTGACTTGGGGTCCTTTTTTGTCTTGTGATGACTTCCTCTTAGGTATTAATTCTGTCTGTCTCGCTGTGATTTTCCTCTGTAGCTTCCCTTTCTAATGTAAGCAAGATAACCAAACTCCAGGAGAGAAAAATGTGTGTCCTGTCTCCTTAGCTATTAGCACAGGAAAACTGATCGAGGTCACGTGTAGGATACAGTTGGTGCTGATGGAGTGAAGAGCAGAGGGATGCGGGAGTCTAATTAGCAAGGAAGAAAACTTTCCATATGCTGGTTAGAGACAGCTCTGCCAGCGATGTTGCAAGACTCCTAGGATGTCAGAGCTCTTCTTTTCCCCTTTTGCCTATAGTTTTTTAAAACTATTTCTCCATTCTAATCATATGACATAAATCCTTTGTGATATAAGGACAATTCTGAAAATGTCTGGCCACAGGAGCCAGTGATGTTAGTAAAAATCTATAAATGCATTAATTTTTGTATCCTAAGCCCTAAAGAGGTTTTCTTTAGTATATATATATATGGTAGGAAGTAAGCAAAAAATATATACATTTTTTTAATCAAAGAAGGCTGGTAAATTTATGCTAGCTTTGCTGAATTAAGTTTTGGTAGAAACGGGAAGGATGTGATAGTTAAATGCTTTTTAAATTGTGGTACAATGAACAGTTAAGCATAATAGTTCTTTGTTAAAAAATTAAGTATAGTTAGTATAAATATTGTATTAGTTATATTAGTTTCAGGTGTATAATACAGTGATTTCACATTTTTATACCTTACGATGTGACCACCCTGCTAATTCCAGGGATCATCTGTCATTGTGCAAACTGATCACAGTGGTATTGACTGCATCCCCCACCACCCTTTCCAGCCATCCTCATAGCCCTGTCCCTCTGCAAACTATCCCTATGGGGTCTGTTTCCATGACTCTATTTTTTGTTTTGTTTTATTGTTTTAGATTCCATGTATAAGTGAAACCATACTGTATTTTTCTTTGTCTGATTTATTTTACTTAGCATAATACCCTTTAGGTCCATCCATGTTGTCTCAAATGGCAAGATTTCATTCTTTTTTATGGTTGAGTAATATTCTATCACACACACACACATATACTATATATATACTTCACCTTCCATATCCATTCATCTATTGATGAACCTTGTCTCAGCGATTGTAAATAATGCTGTCACAAAGATAGGGGTGTGTATGTCTTTTCAAATGAGTACATTACTCAAAAACTTAAGAAAGAGTAAAAACCCTAAAACACTAGGAAATAAGTTAATGAAAAAGGACTAGGGAGACAGAGACTTTCTTTGTGTTTTTACCAAAAAAGATGCTTTAATAACAAATACTTTTGATGTTAATTGATCTGTTTATTTCATTATATACTCTAAGGTTTTCAGATGAAATATATATCTGTGGTACTGTCAAAACAGAGAATATAGGTATTTAAGAGTGGAAATATGAATTTTTTGTTGTCTAACCAAGGTAGGTTAGGTAAATTTTTGTTCTAATACTAGATTCTGCTTCCTAGAAATCAGTGTCTCTCTTGCCTTATGTTTGTGGTCCATCCCTAACAATAACTGGTCAATTAAATAACCCAATACGTACTAAGTAGCAAACATTCATTCATTCATTCATTCATACATTTATCCAAAAAAATACATGCAAGCACATGCCTTGTGCATAACACTTAATTTCTGTAAGGGAGGCAGTTAAAAATGCATTATGTTGTGCTATAGGGGAATCTGCTGTCTCTTGGAGAGAGGAGACGTCAGAACAATTGAAGAACCAAGCTGACTTACAACTCAGAGCAGTGGCCCCGTCAGTGAGCAGCCTGAACGGAGGGCAGGGAGGAACCATTGTGAACCGGGCCAGTAGGAAAAGCACATTGAAAACAGAGGGGTGGTGTTCAGAGCAGCTTTGCACAACTTCCATAACATCTGTGGAACTCTTTCCTTTTACTGATGAAGAAATAGAGGCCCAAAGCATGGTAGCAGCTCGGCGGAGATGCCGCTGAAACCCAATGGGAGTCTATCTCCCGTTGGTGCTTTCTTTTAGAGCAATTTATGAGATGGGCTAGTAGCCCATCTCTGTTTTGTTGTTAAGAGTTCTCTCAGATTTTCAAAAATTTGGGTTTGGAGTTTATATTTCTGATTTATTGTTCGAAACTGCATTAGTGTTTTGAGAGAAGACGAGACCAGTTGTGTGTCGTTGTGAAAGGGTGTCGTGCAAGGCAGCAGGGACCTGCAATTCCGAGTAGAGACATGGAAAAGAAATTGTGTGGGGTTTTGCCGCCCCCCCACCCCATTCTTTACCTCTTGCGGCCAATAGGGCCTTTACTTTATTCCTTCCATAAAGAAATCTTTCAACAGCTCTCCTACATGCCTTGTATTTTCTTGACAAATCCTACCAGGAAAGCACTGTTTGAAAAGTTCAGTGCTGCTTCCAATCTTAGGCCTTATCTTTGAAATTTTGCACACTGAGTTAAAATATTGCTACATTAGTGGCCTGGAATCGTCCCTGCTAATTTCATATGGAGCACGAGTGCCAAAGAACTCTTAGAACTCCCCTTGTGAATTTGCTTGGTGAGCAGTTCTGGACTTGGCGTTTTAATCTCTCCATCAGGATCAACGTGATCCTGCGTTAAAGCCAAGGTCAAGTGGGATAAGCAGTTGAACTTTCTCCTTCATCTTGCTTGGCTCGTCGGAACATGTAACCTTTATAGCTTGGTTTCTGCTCTGGAGGAGATTCTAAAGTCCAAGCAGATGTTTCTTTCCCTCGTTTGAAAACCCCTTTCCATTTTACTAGGCATAGTGTCAAAGGAGCAATTGGGGGTAGATTAGGTAGGAGGCGGGGGGTCATGTTTTCTTTGCTAATATTGTGAAATAAGAGGTTTTTGAGTTTGTTTATTTTCATTTTCCTTCAATTGGGCCACTGAGAGCAAGCCGTTGATTCTGAAAACATGGACATCCTTCATGTATCAGCAGCGGCCCTGGAGTCACGGTGAGTGAAGAGAAAACAGGGTGAGGCCTCTGATCCCTTCCACTGGCAGAAAGTAAAGACTGTAAGCAGTCAGCTGCCACCTTTTAAAGCTTTTTCCTGCAATGCAGTCAATGGACATGACTCCCTTCTTCCACAAAATGCTGTAATTTCTTGTGCGTGTGTGTGTGTGACTGATAACCCATGAATAAAACAGCAGCTAGCCTGCTGGTCTCATGCATGGCCCTATGTTTTCCTCAATGGACCAATGTGCACCCATTATCTTTAGTTATAAGCCATATGTATGGTCATCTTTCCAGCGCCTGTCATTTCACGTGGCTCACCAACAAGCCCTTTAAAATAACTGTCCTATCACAACCTCCAGGACTTGGCCTCCTGCTTCGGAACAGCACCAGGGACAACCCAACAAGTGGCTGTGAAGTCTGAAGGCAGTTTCATACAGTCACTTCTGCCTTTTTCTGCCGAGAGGCAGCAGCATAAAATCTTAGACTCATGTATTCTTTAAAGTCCATGGACAATGGTAGATAATTCCCTGGCTAATTTCATGGAGAAGGAAGGAAGGAAGGAAGGAAGGAAGGAAGGAAGGAAGGAAGGAAGGAAGGAAGGAAGGAAGGAAGGAAGGACAGAGAGAGAAAGAGAGAAAAAGAAAGGTAGAAAGAAAGAAAAAGAAAGGAAGAAAGAAAACAAGAAGAAAGAAAGAAAAGGAAGTTAAGAACATAAGTAGAGATTCTAGAGTTTTGTGGTTGGGAAGAGAGTCTTGCAATGAGATTACAGACCGGTGTTGGGGGCCATGGCCAGAATCACCGGCATGTTTGGGGAGAAAGTAGTATGTGTCTAAATTCTTTCTTTAATCACTTCTTCTTGTGCCTTTTTTTAGGAGCCCAAATGCACATCCCATCCCTTTGCCACTAACTGGGGAGCACTGAAAGCCCCTTGACTTAATAGATGGTATAATGCAGGTCAGGTAACCTAACAGAAGATGGGTTTTCAACCCGCATTGCGCATCAGAATCGTGTGAACAGTTAAGAAATACTGTTATCCAGCCCCCGCACCCCATTCTTGGGCTTCTGATTGAACTGGTCTGGTGTAGAGAGGGAAGGAGGGTAACACTGATTTGATTTTAAAAGATCCCTCGGTGATCCTAAGGGACCAAGGCTGGGAGCCACGTTAGCGAACTTGGAAGCTACTACTACAAAATGTTAAGTCATTTTGATCGACAAAGGTAGATTGTCCTTACAAAAACTATAAAAACATTCATTCCTATTCCTTTCTGTATTTGACTGCATTGCTTATAGGTTGGAAAACTTTTTGATAACGTTAAAATTAAGCTTTGTTTTATTCTTCATGAACAAAAAATGTATAGTGCCACAGATAAATATTTCCATTAAAAGACTGTTTGCTTCTTGGGCCAGGATTGCAAGTTCTAACAAATTTTTGTAAATATGAACCAATAAATGCCTTTATTTTGACCTAAGCTAGTGTGAGTTGCTCTGTCACTTGCAGTCAAAATATTTATGCTCAAATATGAGATAAACAAAATGTATTTTATAGACATGGAGGAAATGAGATTGGTGATTGGAGACAAATGAAGGCTTGCTAATAAAAAGTAGACCCAGGTTTCAAGAATTTGGATTGACTGAAGAAAGGTGGAAGAAAATTCTGAGTGGAAATCATTAATTTATCTGGATTCCACATGGGTGGTGGAACGCAATTTTAATTATTAAAAACCAAAGATGCTTCATCTTAGCTCAGTGGTAGGGGCCAAAGTTATGGCAGCCATTACTATGCTATTATTACTTAGCCAGACTGCAGAGGTCCCTGACACCGCGTCTGTCCCTGGTTTGAGCATTTTACACTTCTTTAAGTGTCTTTGGGCTGAACACATAAGTGTTTTCTAGTTGGGCTATAAGCTCCTTGAAGGTGATTTAGTACCTTTTTATTTTAAAAAGTATTTTGCGATGGGCAGCACAGTGCTTGGCCCCTGGTAAACACTTGGGAAGTACTTCTCAATAGATTTCCCAGAGGATGAGGAAGGTGATATTGCCACGTGATTCAAGATGAAGAACAGGCTCTGCAGACATTAGTTCAATACAGCCCTTATAAGACTGAAAACCCCCAAAATAGCTAACTCGAAACCTTAGTAAAGATCTAAGTGCTGAGAGATGGAAAGACCTAGAATGAGGTAATGAGCTGAATAAGATGCTGAAGGAGAATAAGAAGTTCTGATAGTTTCTTATTGACTTAGCTAGTTTTAAAGGCAAATTTTGCTGAGTCCTTGGCTGACTCTGAGCTGTGGCAACATGGTCTGGTACCAAAAGTATGGGCTCTGGATTCAGACGTACTCAGGTTTAAATCCTGCCTCTGCTGTTAACTACCAAGATGATCTTGAACAAATCATTCAGTGTTTTTCAGATCCCATTTTTAAAAAGTTTTAAAGAAGATTTTATTTACTTATTTTTAGAGAGGGAAAGGGAGGGAGAAAGAGAGGGAGAGAAACATCACTGTGTGGCTGCCTCCCATGCCCAGGCGTTACCCTAAACTGGGAATTGAACTGGCAATGTTTTGATTTGCAGTCTGGCGCTCAATCCACTGAGCCACACCAGCCAGGGCTCCATTTTATGCATGAATGAAGAACACAACTGTACTGACCTTTTGGACCTATCAAGGAGTTTTGAGGAGATAATATACAGTATATATACTAGGCGCCCTAATATTATTAGTTGGCTATTAGCATTGGTTTCTGGTAAAAGCCATTCTGTGACGGACCCAAATGAGTGGTCTTTTGTCTTTTCTCAGCACGCTCTGGCCACTCTCCCTCCCGGAGCCACCAGAAACCAGAAAAGGGCTACACAGATCGGATGCAAAGCAGGGGTTATAATTCTGCTCCTTCTGTGTGTGCGCAGAGCACGGTGTCGCGGGAAGACTGTGGGGGGAGGGGGGCATGGGCTGCCTTAGGGTCACGTCCCAGTTCTGACACTGACTGTCCTCTCCTGTCAGCCATGGGTCACCATTCTCAGGGGACCCACCTGTCAGGGTTGCTATGGGGAATAATAACAGAAAAAGTAATTCTGCAAGTACAAAGTGCTGTCCAAAAGTAGTTATGAAAAAAGAGAGAACATTCCTAGTTGTTGTTTTTTTTTAACTTAGAAAATCTGTAAATAGAGCGGGTGAGAGCCTGAGCATTTTTAGTCCAGGTGATGGTGAGCACACCGTTGAAGATGAGGCGGAGTAGGTACCATTCAACTCTGTCCTTACCACGGAATCAACATGAGGCTCAAAATCGTCTTTGGCTGCCTAGAACTGGAGATAACAAAAAAGTCTAAAAAAGCACAATCTTATAAATGACATAAGAATTCTCACCCAGCAAATTGTTTCTTTATGCGAAGGTCATTGCCTCGCTTGTGGCCGACATGTTCGCTAAGCAAACCCAAAGGGCCGAGGTGCCGTTTATTTTCGTTTGGGTTTGTTTGTCCGCTGCCTTGCCCTGGGTCTCAGGGAAGCCTGCACAAAATCGCAGAGGCCTGGAGCTATTTAAAAACCATGGCCAGAGGGGGAGCTAGAGCCCAGGAACTGCCACCGCAGAAATAAACAGTGTCTACTTTTATGACTTGAATAACAGTGGGACCCACAGATTACCTCCCACCGCCACAGGCGGGGGCAGTCTGGCCCGCTGTCCCCTGTCGCACATTTGTCCACTCCCCAAAGGTACGTGTTGCCACACGTCCTCCCCACGCCAGGAACGTTTCCTTTCCCCCCAGCGGGCAGGTTTGGATGCACTTTCGGTCTGGAAATGTATCAAAGTCAGCCCCTAGCCTGCGGTCTTGAGTGCAGAAGAGTTTAGTCACAGCTTGGTCCAACTTCTGAACAACGGTATTAAGCTTATGATTTCTGAAATGTTTACGTTAGCCCCAGCCATGCTGTTGACGGCGATTGTTGACACTAACACTGTTCGGGCCAGACGCGGGAACACGATCAGCCACTGAGATTGTTTTTCGGTGTAAGCTTGCAGATGTCCTCAAACTAATGAAAGCCAGAGTGTGTTTCTTTCTCTGATCACATGATCAGAAAGCCAAGGGTGTTGGGGACGTTCGGGAAAGCTTTATTTTTCCAGGTTAACAAGTGATTGGGGAGAAATAATGTAACGCGGTCCGAGAGGACACGGAGGTGCATTGCGTCCCTTGGTGTGTTTCACAGGCCTCTTGAAGCCTCCTATGAGCTAGAGAAGGCTGCGTTTGAGTAGCATCTCCTGTGCCACTACGTTTTAAACTGCGAGGGTATGAATTGTTTGGGATATGTAAAACAAGCCTCGAATTCAAGTAGTTTTCAATCAGCTAAAAAGCTGCTTTATTTTCCTGACCATTTTGGCTTTGTAAACGTGGTTTGGAGCTCACCCTGCCTGGTCTTAGAAATATGCACAGAAAGAACCTTGTTTCATTTTTTTTCCTTTTGTTTTCATTTGTTTAATATTATACTAATGGACAAGTTGGGCCAACGAAAGGGACAGAAAAAGAGGCAAGTTAAAAACAGGGTGATTTTAATTAACTCTTTTTAAAGCTGCTGAAATCTTTGCCCTTTGGATTGGCAATGGTTTCCCATTAGAACCAGACAGACCCTGAAAAATCTTGAAATTTCCTTTGAATTTAGATTTTTTAAAAAGCAGTTTCGTTGGCAAGAAAGGAAGGATATTTTTACAAGGTTTTTTGCATTGCACTTGGTAGATGGGTATGGTTTTAGACCTTTACTTGAAGGAAAGTATTTGAAGCTATTCGTGGATGGCATGAGCACTGGTCCATGGTAGAAACCAGTAATACAGCAACACAATGGGAACTTGATGCATAAACAAAACCAATTCTAACTCATACACCCTGGGATCTGTGTGCTTTGCAACAGGGTGATAATAGGACAGAGGAACTGGAACAGCAGCTTGAGGTTTGCTGTAATAATATTTGAAAGGCAACTGTCTAAGGGCTCTGCTCTCATTTACTAAGCCTGATCTTTGACATTTGAATTCTGAGAAAAGCCTTTTTGATTCTTTTTATCCTAGTATTATTAAAGAAATATTCATCAACAGTCTTGTGTTTAGAGCCCTACTGGACGTATCTGGTATTACGTGTATGAAACCTTTTCTCTGTGCATGTTTCCTAAGATAAATGTCTTCATTTAAGAGAAACTTTATAAAGAATGGTGATTGCTAAGTATGTATTACATGACAGAAGAGTACTGTATACTTCACATGTGGCAAAGCCCGGCTAATTTTCTCCCATCCTGCTTCCTCTTCTCGGCAACCTGACCAGGACATTCCCATCCTGGTTTATAAGTAGGTGTCAATGTGTAAGTTAGTGCGTGCCAATGGGATATGAGTAGTGGTGGTGTGTACCACTTCCACGCGTAGTCCATAAACCCGCCCACTGCGGGGCTTGTGTTCTTTCCTTCTCTGCTGGCTTGATGCAGACAATACAACAAGCTTAGAAGTGATGTGTTGAAAAGGGTGAGGTTACAAGATATAAAGATCCTTGGTTCCCATGTTCTGTCTTGGACTAGAGCCCTCTCTAGTCAGGAATACGTATTTAGGATTGCATGTGTGTGGGAAATAAGTGTTTCTCATGTGGGAGTTACATACTTGGGCATTTATTTGTTGGAACAGCTAGTGATACTTTAATACACATATATTATTTACTCCTTGCTCTTTAAGATAAGAATAATATTTTATCCATTCAATGGTCAAGGAAACTGGCTCATAGACATTTAAAAAAGTAATGCCTGCAGGGAACATAGTTCCTGTATGGTAGGCCTAGGACTTACACATGTTCTCTTTGTAGATGCCTCTTTCTATAGTTATTGGTAAGAGATAAGACAACTCTTTTAGTTTCAGATCTAATGGCTTCTACTACATAGGTAAACCTTTTAGGGTTAAAAAATTGTTGTATGCATACTAGGCTCTTGATAAATTTCTGTAGTCACCAAAATTTGTCTTTAAATTGTAGGTTGCACTTAGCAAAATTTTTGTGCAGATAAGTGAAAAAGTTTTTTTCAAAGAAAATTGAGGTTCATTTAAGTTATGTAACACTAATATTTTAGATTAAAGAAGACTTAAAAGATCACTAGGTATCACTAGGTTGTCATTATATAAAGGTTCATAATGAATATCATCCAATAATGTAAGACTATAGTGTATACTTTTTACAAATCACATTTTCCAGTTTAAATTGATTATTTAAAACATATGAACAGCAACCACTTTTATTTACTACTTACTATTTTACTCAAGTTATTTTCACCAAAGTATTTCATGGTTTCAATCATAGGAAATCTTTATAGTCATTTTATATCTGATGAGTTCTGTTTTTTTTTTATGTCCTTGTATCTCATTGTCACTCAGGGAACCGGGGACTTTCCCACACCTATTGGGGGCAGAGCTGTAACTGCATCGTGATGCTTGGCTTATTGCAAAAGATGTTTTGAACTGTTTCCGTAATATATACACAATGAAGTTACTCAGCACAGTACTGTGGCTTTAACTGTAGAGTTGGCATGCTTATTTGTTTTATTTTTGTGAAGAAGGCAGAAGAATCACTATCTGAAGTCTTGGAAGTGAAGCCACAGTACATGCCCAAAGAGAAAAAGCCTACTGGTTAGTGGAAAAACTTGAACATCAATTAGATTAAAAAAAAAACAATAAAGCATTCTCAAGGTCCAAAACAAGTAGTGAAGGACTAAAGAAAATTGAGGAAGCTCATGATTCGTATAACAAAATACTTGAAATACCAGAGGAAATACAGTTTTTGCTATTGTTTTATAAAATAACATATTTTTTCATGGTTAATAACCAAGTATAACATTCCATGCCCAGGACCAAAGTCCTTCATTTTCTTGTCGAAGCGTTGGAGTGGTTTTTCATAATGAAAAATGAAAACAAAACGCTGCTTCTCAGTAACGGGATGATGAGCTTGTTTCGCCGAGGAGTTGCTCTTTGGCAGTTTGCTCTTCATCTCTCTCAAGGCTCCCTGCTAACTTTTAGCATTACTTGGTGCTCTTGACCTCATCACTCTAGGAGCAGAGTGTACTGTGCAGGCCAAGCTTCCTAGAGGAACACTGGGTCCTACTCTCTGCATATAAAATTCCATCTCGTCCTGGCAGTGCAGGGCTTTCTGGTTCAAAGAGAAGAGTCTTATAAGACTTCTTGGACACCGAATAACTCTTACAAAACAACATTTTGATGAATTAAGTGTAAATGAATCAGAAACATATGGATTAAATTTCCTTTGAAATATGCATGCCTTTTCCGAATTAAGGGGGAAAACGTTTGGCAAAATGTATTTTGCTGAACCCAAAACACTAGAGTAAAGCTCAAAGTGTTCCTGGACCCCGAAATTATGCTAGAGTCTCATTTCTTCTCAAATTAATTTGTGTTTAGACTTAATACTTTTTTTTTTTTTTAGATTTGAAAATGCTTTCATTCTGACCTCTAATTACTCCCCTGGATTTGTGCTTTCTTTTGTTCGTGATAAAACCCCTGACACCCAGGAGCGTGCATCCAGCTTTAGGTTCCTTGTCATTTGACTTTGGACAGAGTGCACTCTTTCCCCCCTGTCCATAATTGCACAATCTGTACTTTCCATTTCACTCAAACTTGAAAGCACTGTATAAGTTGTCTAGAATTTCCCCCCATGCTGTGGTCACTTGGACAAGGCTTAAACCACAAGGACTTTGGATAATTCAGAAGAAATGGACAGCAGGTCTGAATTTTGCCCAGATAAACCTAGCGGTGCCCCAAGGGGGGAGGCTTGTCCTGTGGGCAGGGCAGTCCTGCTCCCAGGCCTCCGTTCTGCCCTGCGTTCCTCCCCGCGCCACGGTGACAGAGGAGCAAGTGTGCACAGGTGGCTTTTCCTGGTGTTGGTACCATTTTCCGTCTTTGACTGCATGTCCCTCACTGGGGGGGAGGGGCGGTCGTGCTGCGAGGAGACAAAGGACACAGACATGCTTACAGAACCAGCTCAGCCGCGTCCGGCCGTTATGGTTCCCTTGTTCTTTCACCTGCCGATTCTAGGTAAGGAGAGCCAGAGCGCTGGGTTCTGCTGTCTGCTTGAAACACTCATTCTTTTCTTCATGAACGGAAGTGAACAGATCCTCCTGTTCCCACTTACACAGAACTTCCCCCCTGCAGGGCCTTTGCACATGCTGTTTCTCTGAGTCTGCGATGCTCCTCCTCTGCCGCCCATCCCCCAGCCACTCTCACGGCCACTCCGACTCGGCTTTCAAGTGACAGTCACCTGTCACCAGTCCAGAGAGGTCTCTCCCGAACAGTATCTTGAGTAGGTTTCTCTTCCTTCCAAAGCTTTTTGTTTCCCTTAAAGCATTAAAAGCCACATCTTGGAATTATTTGAGTTATGTGTTTGTTGCCCCATTTTCTGTTTCTAAAAGGCGGGGACTGTATTTGCTTTGTCTGTGGTTTTTCATCGGTGCCCAGTAAAGTTCCTGGCCCACAAAAGGTACTGAATGGATGCTTAGTGAATGAATGAATGAAAGGGTGAGGCACTTAGTGGTCTGATCCTGCTCCTTTCAGGTTGTGTCATGTTAATTTCTGAAGCAAATTTAGCACAGAAATAGGATTGCTAGAAGATAGAATGGGTGGAGGGGTTTTGCTGAGACGTCGCTTAGCTAGTTTCTGCCTGCTATTCTGGTTGGATTGTTCATAGTGGTCTCCTTTGCTTGCGTCAGGGTTCTGGTCCAGGTGCTGAATTATGTGGTCTCTCCAGTCTTCTAGTTTGTTGAATCTCATTCACTTCTTGTAAGCACTGGCAGGGTCGCTTGCAATTGCACATGGGTCTGGTGCTGTGGTTGGAGGTACCTGAGGAGATGTACCTGTGCCCACTGCCATTTGGAAGGCCCTGCACTGTCCAGAGAGGAAAAGGGATCTTGTTCCATTGTGTGCAGCCATGAGAGAGATGGGGTCACAGAAGGACAACTGAGTCACACCTTAGCTGGCATCCGAGCAGATGAATAACAGTGCTCTCAGGCTACCTTCTGATATGAATACAAGAGTACACAAATTGAGGTTGGAAAAGAAAGAGTAAAAATGCACCTACGGCCAAAATCTTGTACATAGAGTTCCTGGAAATTTGCAGGATAACTGCGCTCAAATTCACCTGTAGCAGTTGGCATTTGATTTCTTCCAGGTGGAAGATGTATCCTTTCTCACCCAGTAGTGAGTGCCAAGGAAGCTTAGGGTCCTAGTGCTGCCCAGAGGGGACTCCTGGGAGAGGGGGGAGGTTGGCAAAATCGGAGCCTTAACACCAGAGCATTTCCCTAAACCTAGAGCTTAACACCAGAGGCTGGGGGTGGGGGGTGGAGGGAGGGCAGAGGGGGGTGGAGGGAGGAGAGACAGAGGCAGAGAGAGAGAGACGTTGATTTGTTGTTCCATTTGTTGATTTATACATTCATCGGTTGCTCCCCATATGTGCCTGGACCAAGGATCAAAGCCGCTATCGTGGTGTATCAGGACTATATTGTAACAACCTGAGCTCCCCGGCAGGCAGCGGGCTGCTCTCTCTCTCCAGAGTGTGGTTGTTTTTCCTTGATAGGCAGACCTGACAAACTGGGAGAGAACTGCTGTCAATTGGCCTTTAATGATGTGGTGGAGTGCGGGCGGGGGAGCGTTCTCTGGTTCTCCGGTCAGGCCTCAGACCCGTAGTGACCCTGTGCCTCTGGACCGTGAACTTCACAGTGGGCTCCCACTCACTCTTGCCTCCTTGTGTGAGAGAGAATGGCAGAGTGAGCTGCAGTTGGGCATTTTTCCTCTCCCACATGGAAGTTCCCAGGAAACTGAAGTTGGGTGTTACCCTTCTCCCAGGTGGGTGGGCGCTGACAATATTGGTTAACTAGCTTCCCCTGTGAGCAGGCCTTGTTAAGGGGAGCAGAGTGGTCGGATGTCTTTCAGAACAGCTCCTTCTCCCTCACCTTCCTGTGGCACAAGGGGATTTGTTGCTGAGATCTTCTGTGGGGACTTGGTCAGACTCCTGGAGGTAAATCTCACAGTATCGTGGGCGACCCCCTAGGACCGGGTGTCCATGGAGTTTTAAACCTCGGAGCTGCCTGCACTGAGCCCCCTGGAACCTGCCATCACAGTGCGGATTAAGCTCTGCCCTGTAAGTCGAGTTCCTGCACTTTCTGTCTGTCCCTCCAGTGTCGGGGCACTTGGTTTGCTCTGGGTCTTCTCTTTTGTCATGGATTCAAGATGAGCTTTTTTTCTTTGTTGTCAAAATGGAGGGGTAACTTCCAAGCTATTTATGTTCACTTTCTGGGGAACATTTACAGCACTTTCTAAAACACAGGGGCTTGTTATTAAAAAAGAAAAGAAACAGGAAGCAGATACTGACATGAAAGTTAGGAGTACGAAAAAATTTACGGGTGACACCTGTGAAAGGAAAAGGGACAAAAATGGGCTGGGGCAATGGGGTTCTCAGAACTGCGCTGCAGCACCCTGGAAAGTGGGCAGCATGGATGACCCCTGAGAGGGACCCTCGGTTGGTTGGGCAGGCACGTTTGGGCCCCTGTCCCAGAGTCTTGCTCAGTCATTGGCTGGTACCACCCTGAAAGGATTGTGACCTTCTTCTAGAGTTATTAATAATTTTAATTTCCAGTGTTTGCATCTAGTCTTTGATCCATTTTGAGTTAGGCTTTGTTTATGGTGTGAGGTAAGGGTTGAGATTGTTTTCCATGTGGGCACTGAATTGTTCCACCATGTGTTGAGAATCCATATAACCACGTGACCTTGCCATTTGTTATGTTGGTTGCATCCCCAGCCTCTGGGGCTTAAGCACTCTCCCTTGGCCTCTGTCTGATCGGAGTCCATCACCTCCATTGCTGTCTCTGCTAGTTCTGCTAGGGCGTCTCCCATCAACTCTGATCTGCAGGGAAGAGCCACTGTGAACATCTTCAAGGATGGTGCCCTCTCCTCCGCATATTTTGGGTGGCTTCAGTGAGCAGTGTGCCCGCTGGGCCTTAGCACAGCCTAGAATCCTTGGTGGCTTCTCGGGCCTCACAGGATACAGCCACATGATTCCCTGAGCCTTTCATTCCTTTTCCACACTGTCGGCCTTGCTCAGATGAGCCAGCAGTTTCTGCAAGCTGTTGGGAGCCCCCTCGCTGCTGACTTACATCGCCTCGCTGGGCCCTTTCCAGAGCATTACACCTGTATTCTGAGACAGTGTCCCTACGTCCATTAACAGTCAACAAGTTCAGGTCTAGGGTGGGCCTCCTTGGTCAAGTGTCCTCAAAGTTCAGCCTGTAGGTATTATCTCAGGCGCTGCTAGTACATGCTGTCTGGTTCTTGCTTGTTTTTTTATTTTTTAATTTTTCAGTATAGTCCTCATATCTCTCTTATCTGGCCCCGCTTGCCCTGACTGGAGTATTACTACACCTTAATCCTATCTATTGGTGACCTGGCATGAGAGGAGGGGAGGGCAGATCTTGAGTGGGTTGCTTAGCAGAACAGGGGCTTCTGCAGGTTATTCCTACCCGGGATGAGCCTTTATTGGCAGCTGGGCAGTGAGTTGTCCAGTCCCAACACCTCGTTTTACTCCTGCTTCTTTAGACTACTGTCTACTATGTTACCTGGATTCTCTGAGAAGCAGGTGCTGCATCGGAGTGCGGATGTAAAGGGTGTGCTGGGGATTAACAGGTGTGAGTGGAAGGGGGGGGCAGCAGGACCGGGCAGTGGGAAATAGACTGCAGCGGAGGTCTGGCAGGTGTCTGGGACCTAAGGGAAAACCTGGCGTTAGAGGACTCTCACCTGGTGGTAGAGGAATCTCGTATTACATATTAAGTGGCTGGACCTCAACTCTGGTCTTGCTTGGTCACTGGCTGGTGCCACCTGGAAAAGGTCATGACCTGTGCACAAAAGCTGAGGCAGATATGAAGGAAGTGACACTCCTAGGCTGGCAGGTAACTGCCCCCTTTGGCACTGGATTGAGCTCCTTCTTGAAAGGGAGCTTGGAGTGTCCTGTCTCTGGTAGGTTGTCATGATGGTCTGGAGCAGGGGTGTCAAACTCATTTTCACTGGGTGCCACATCAGCCTCCTGGTTGCCGAAATAATTTAGGACTGTATAGATGTAACTACTCTTAACTGTTAAGGAGTTGAAATTACATTTGGGCCTTTGAAGGCAGCTGCAAGGCTGATGTGGCCCCCCGTGAAAATGAGTTTGACACCCCTGGTCTCACGTTCTATGACCCTGGATTCAAGAGGTTCTAATTTCCTTAATCCTGCTAATTATATTGGCAGTTAAAGAGTTTAGTAGTGGGAAAGCATAAGTATTAATGAATATTAGCATAACCTAACAATATTTAAATAGTTGCATAAGATTAGGTACAACTTGATTCTTTCTACCTACACGGAACATCTATTTCCTATTCAAATTTTATACCAGAAATAAAGGTGTGACTTTCTTCCCCTCACTTGGGGACTTAATGAGCTGAGAATCCCAGGTTTAGTCAGGACTTTTGAAGACCCCCCAAGTGGATTATTTTAAAAGTGGTGTTTTTTAATTCAGCTTTGTCTCCTCTGCTTTAAATACTAGCGCAATTCTCTACCTTTTACACGGGTTTTTCTTTCCCCGCCTCGTATCTCTGGCTTTGCAGAGAAACACTACATTTGCTCTAGTGATTATGGGGTTTGGGGTTTTCCATCCTGTCTTACCAGGGTCCCTGGGGGGGGGAGTGTGGGAGGATGGGAACTCCCTCTGTCAGGTGGGAGCCTGCAGACTGTCCCACTCTTTCCCCTCCCTAGCTGCCCACACCCCCACCGTTAATGAAGAACTTACTGAATGCGAATTTATATTTGATATGTAATTTCTTTAATAGGGTGTGAAGTTTTGCAACTTTTATTTATTTATTTTACATAGAAAATTACTTTTAAAGCAAGTATGACCTCTTTCTGAAAAAAAAGCATTTAAAAAATTAAATTAGCATTATGATTTTGAATTTCTTTTATTAAAAAATTATGATTTCTGAACCTTTGAATTAGTGACATCCTTGTGACCAGAAATGGGCTGCACAAGGACAGAGGAAAGGACTCTGAGTGTAGGCAGTGGTTAGAGAGAAGAATGGAAACAAATACAAATTGTAACATTTTGTTTTGCTTCCTGCACAGGGATGTTTTCCAAGAATAAAAATAATGACTTTATAGCCCAGGGCAGAGTTTGATACCAAGTTGAAAATCGTAAATATGAACAGGAATGTGGAAGTGGTAATTGAGACTACTGAAGGGACTGGACGGAGAAATTCAGTGTGTGTGTGTGTGTGTGTGTGTGTGTGTGTGTGTGTGTGTGTGTGGTGAGAACTTCGGCCTTTGAACCTGCGTTTTGGAACCTCTTATCAGAGGGTGTTTGGTACAGCCTTGGATTAGGTCATTGCCATGGCTAGCTTATCCTTTTGTTTTCAATCAACTTCACGTCAAAGCAATTACTGTCCCACCTTTAAACTGTTTTTAAAATGATGGGGAGCAAAATTTATTATTTTTTATCCAATCCTCCCAAAAAAGCTGATAGGTTGTATCCTTGTCTCACAGCTAAGGAAAATAAAAAACAGATTGTGGGACCGTGCCAAAGAATTTATAGGAGAATTAGAATTAGGACTCACAATTCTCACATTTCCATTTTTCTAAGTAATCATACTGCCTTTTATATTCTTTTTAAAAAAAGATTTTATCCATTTATTTTTAGAGAGGGAAGGGAGGGAGATAGGGAGGGAAATAGGGAGAGAAACATCAATGTATGGTTGCCTCTCACCCGCCCCCTACTGGGGACCCAGCCTAAAACCCAGGTGTGCACCCTGACAGAATGGAACCAGTGGCTTTTGCTTTGCAGGCCTGCGCTCAATCCAATGAGCCACACCAGCCAAGTACATTTTTCTAATTCTTGTTCAACGACTTCTACTGCAGATGTGTTACTCAATATAATTTTAAGTGTAAGATGCTATCTAATTATCAAATTAGTGAAAGCTAGGTTATCTAATTAGTGATTGCTTGGTAGAGAAATATTTATATTTAATTTCCCTTTTTTAAAAAAGGCCTTTATTTGACCTTAGAATTTATGTAATCATAAAATGTTCATGTAAATTTTAACCTTATCTATTACCTTCACGTAATCCTCAATATGATGTTGTTGAAAATACATTTGAATTGCCTATTTATCTTTTATCCCATCAGTATTGACCTGTAGAGGCATAAGACATGGTTTACTTTCCCCACATTTAGAGAGAATTCTGTATCTGAGAGAACTCTGTGCTTTAGATCACTCTGTTCACTAGGTCCCAGGGAAAGGAGGAAAGCCATTGGGAGAGCTCACAGCATTTCTCGTTCCAGTGTTTTCTATTTATGAAACTGCTGTGCTCTTAGTGTTATCCTAATAATTGCCTTAAAGCTGGATTTCTCAAAGCAACTATAAAGACTGTTTTTTTTTCCCCCTGAAGTTTTTTTCTTTCTTGGGATATGAAAAGAAGTAAGCATTATAAAAATAATAAAATCCTCTTTTCACAAAGATAATATATGCCATGGTAATTTTTACATTTTAGAGAACATTTGATTAATATTTGATGAATGAATGAATGATTAGAGAGCAATTTCTCTCTCCACATTTATCTAAAATTTAAGGACAAGATATATACCCCTCTTTCCAAACACCTCTGACCTATGGGTATAAGCAGACATGGTAGAGAGAATTACTTACTCTTTTATTGAAGGAAAATGTAGGATTCAGGGCAAGGTTGGGGAGGCTTCTTTTCATTAGTACCTTTTCTACTTGGTTTTCCATGCCAGGATCTATGAGGTAGTTCCTGAGTTAATATCCCATTCAACCAAAGGCCAAGTGGAGGCATATCTTCTATGAAGATGTGATGCCTAAATTTTTTTGTGGGTGCTAAGAGTGTTTCTGATGCCTGATTTGTAGCTGAACTTAGATGAATCACATAATAAATAGCTTTTCACCCTGGGTGACTCAGGGCTTTGCTAATTTTATTTTATAACAATTGTTGTCTCTGGGACTACCAAGTTTGTAGGAGGAACAGTTGCACTGTGTAAGAGAATAGTTCATATGGAGTTTAATCTATATTTATTTAAATAGTTCTATAATTTGGGAATGAAGGCCATTTAAGTGTCAACCATGTTGAAAGAATCATTTTTCAAAAGCCCATTTTCTCTCTTTGGTACTTAATAATCAATAAGACTGTATCAGAAAACAAATTTAAATGTCTCTGGGATGGCATTGCTGTGAGGAGGTTTTCAGTGACTATAGTGAAGGTATGTTTTTAGAAACCATCTTGTTTTTCACTGAAACACGAATGTGGTGTTTGTACAAATTACAACTGTCTAATAAATGTGAGTCCCACAAACGTGACTCAACTTTATGTGTTTATGAAGTGGTAGTTGATAAACTTTTACTATAATCTTGGACATACAAGAAAATAGAAAATCAAAGGTTTTATATGACCCTACAATAAACAGAATTTTATATGGTAATCAGTATGCATGATACACATGTAAATTAAAATTTTGAAATAAAGATGAACTTACTATTTTTATATGGTGACATTTAATGCTACTACACCATTTTGCTTACTGTCTGTAAACACCAGTGGTAACTTTAGGTGCCAATATGTTTATTAAATTTAATTTGAACTATAACAAATAGAAAACATTTTGGATTTATCTTAGCTTCTCATATTTAAAATGTCTCATAAAGTAATTATGTTTTGTGATTTATAATTTCTTCTCAATATAAAATTGATTGTATAATCCAATTTATATGAACCATGTTGCATTTATTCAAAAACATGTTCTAATCTCTTTTTCTGCTTAGTAAGTCCTCTCTGTAAACATTTATGAGTTTGCCCTTTAAAACAAAACAAAAAAGAACTTTTAAAATTCAAAGCAAAACACAACAAAAGAAACAAATTAGGAAAGTATTTTTTTTCTTGGCAAGAGATCTTTTTTGTGACTATTTGGCTTAGGACACTATTGCAAATTGCGACATTTTATTCCTCTGGGGTGAGGGCTTCCCTCTTCCTTCCTCCGAAATCCTGCTGGGTGCTGGTTCGGCGCTCTGTCTATTTTTGTGCAATGATGACGGCTCATCCTTATGTTGGCCAGTTATTGACAGAAAACATTGTTAGGTAAACAGTGACTGTTGCGTTAACAAATTTATTTCCACTTCTTTAATACTATCTTCCAAATTTTCCACATGCCTTTTACGTGGTTGCCCTCCCAAGACGTAAATTACTGGTGTTCCTGGGAGTTTTGACTGTTACCATTTTGAGACGTGTTTATTCCATCACGTGCTAGAAGATGGAGGAGTTCTCGGCTACCATCCACCTGCCCCATCAACTCTTCAAGTTCTTAAGTCTCACGGACAGATAGTCTCTATTTTTTTATACATGGCACTGCAATGTGCTGACTGCTTTTGGAAAAAATCCGCTTAATCAATAACTCTGCCCAATCCATCTGTTAGCTTTGTATTGCATCAGGTTTAGAAATAATTTGGAGTTTTAGTCTCATGTTTAGTTGTTGACTTTCTGAAGATGCACTCGAAGTGTGCTCTGGGGTAAAGGCATTTACTTCAAAGGAAAGACCACATGAAATGCTTCTGATTTTTACATTGTTCTTGTGTAGATTAGCATGAAAGGCCAGAAAGCATGGTCATGTTGTTGAGTGAGACCTACTTTTTTAGAGTAGGGAACCTAAAATTGTTATGATGTCCTAGGATATGAAGAAAGAGTTGCTGGTGCAAAATGAGTTCTTGCGGTATCATGAGGAAAAGAATTTCCTAAGACCTGCACAGGAGGCTGGAGCTCCATGGTAAACTTTATGGATGTTGTCAGATTAAGTGGGTTCTCTTCCTGACTCCTCAATGCCCCATTTCCATCTGTGTGACCATGGAAAAGGTCTAATTTGTTCTCAGCAGCGCCAAGACAAAAGCCAGCATCCAGAGTGTCTGCTCCATATTAAAGTCCAGTCCAGTCCAGCATCTAGCTAGCTTAGTCTGAGTTTCCAGCTGCAGTTCATTGCTCTGCTGTGGTATTGGGGCCCCCTCCTGGAGCCTGTGAGTGGAGTCCACTGGGCTATGGGCCATGTGGCTGCTAAGGCCATTGGGCCGTGGAGAGAAGATGTGCCAGGGTGCCAGGGAGAGAAGATGTGTGGGTGCAGATCACTGAAAAAGAGAGAGAGAGAGAGAGAGAGAGAGAGAGAGAGAGAGAGAGAGAGAGAGAGAGAGAGAGAAAGAATTTCCCCTGGGGTTATATTAGTTTGGGCTTGGGGCGGACCAGGTGTCTTTTCAAAACCAATCAATTTCCCAAGGTTTAAGGGCTTTGGATGGGTTTACACCCCCTAGTTGGACTGACAGGCCTCTGTGGCCCAGCACCTCCCTCTTAGCCCCCCAACAACCCAGTACCATACCTGAGCTGGGAAGGAGGAGTGTTAATCCCCTTGGCAGACACAGTGCTGTGGTTTCCTGGGGGGTGAAAAGCTGTCACTTCCTGGTAAAGCAAATAGGCTTGTGCTCTCCAGTTTAATTAAGCTCAATGTCTAATTCCTTTTGCTCTCCTCTCATTTATTAATAATTAGTTAAATACCGATGATAACAAAAATGCCCAGCCAATAGAGTTGTTAAGCATTAGAACAGCTTGAGGATGAAAGTCTCCTGTAAGTAGTATTTAAAGTAAATGGGGTTTTCATCCTTCTGAAACTCACTGAGTATATAGCTCAAACTCCTGAGAGGCTAGAAAAGTTCCTGTAGAGGTTTGCTGTATTTTCACCTGTTGATACTGTACAGAAAATGAGTGTTATTGTAAGTGTTTTGAGTAGCCACAAGTCACTGGGATATAGATGTGGGATTCCTTTTGTAAACTGCCCCTGTGGTTCTACAACTCCACTTGCATTTTCTCTGTGGTGGGCTGCTTTAATGACATCCCAGTCTGAGTCGAAGGGACCGAAATTCTGCCATCCTGAAGCTGGTTTTTCGGGATATTGATTTGAAGGTGTTTATTAGGAAACAAAAGACTCAGAAAGAACCTTTGGCCCCACTCCCTTTCCTGCCCATGGGATTCGGACAGAAACCGGCATCAAGGAGGAGAACTTAGGATGCTGCCTTGGTCTGCTGGGAATGGAGCGTGGTAGACAAGAGGGCTTCGAGTAGGGGCCTCTTAGCTGGATTCCCCTTGAGTCCCATGGTTTTGGAGTTGCCTAGGTGGATTTTTCTGCCACGTGCGTCTTGCCCTTCTTCAACTACCTGTAAATTGTCTGCCCTCACTTCTGATATCTAATACCCCATCTCCCCTTTTCTTCTTTGTCTGAAATGTCTTATGCACCCAATGGATCCTCACTGCCTGTGGGAAATTTTCATGCACATATCACATCTGTGTGAACTACCCTTGCATGCAGATTAAATGTGTATTTTCTCCTGTCGATCTGTCTCTATTAGTTTGGTCCTTAGCCCAGCCAGAAGAACATAGAAGGTGAGAGGGAAAGAATTTGTATTTTTACCTCCACAGAGTTAACCAAGCTTCACTTCCTTTTAGTACATGAGACATTAGAGACCCTCCTCCATCCCACTCTGCTGCCCCCCAGCACAGGCTGGACCAGCCTCTTGCAGGGCGAGGGCTGCTGGGACACAGCATGCACCGTGCCCTGCCCACCTCTCCTGGCTTTATTCCTCCACTGTCCCTGGGGTGGGCGGAAAGGGTCAGGGTTCTCCTTATAGATTTTGCTTGGTAATATTTCTTCTTTCCTTCCTTCCTTCCTTCCTTCCTTCCTTCCTTCCTTCCTTCCTTCCTTCCTTCCTTCCTTCCATCCATCCATCCATCCGTCCATTCTTCTCCTCCTCCTCCTCTTCCTTCTTCTTCTTTGGTAGATTTTGATTACTTTTTGGTTTCTCTATCAGGTTGCTGGGGAGTTGATTTGAATAGCTGGTGGTACTTCCAGCTCCACTAATCAAGGACTCAAAGTCAACTAGTGATCCTCAGTTATGTCTTCCACTAACCCCCAGTAAGTGGTTCTGATTCAGGCACCCCTTTCCCCACCTCAAAGTCACCTGCTGAGCTTCAAGCTGCTAGCGATTTACTCTCTGGGGCCCCAAGACTGGGGTACGGACACAAACCAGCTGTCATCTGTCAGTGTGGGGGAAGGAGTGCTGTATCTGCTGTGGTGCCTACAGTTGTTGACTTGGAAAAGATGTCTCTTACCCCTTCACCCCTTTTGTGCTCTAAGGCAGGCACTGCAGAGGGGAGGATGGCTTTGCATAAGAAAATCGCTGTAAGAAAAGTACAGGAGAGGCAGTTATGTAGTCATCCCAATACCCTTCCTTAGTCCTTTTTTCTCTCAGTTTTTCTCTGAGGTGATTGCTCAAAACATTCCTAGTCTGAGTCCCCTCTTCCACTGTTGAATTCTGCTTTTGCCAGATCTCTCCAAGGTAGACAAAGTCTGTATTAAGTAAGTAAAGTCTATAAAAATGGCCACAGATTTTTCATTAGCTTTTCTAAGCCAAATTAGTCTACATATAGCTATTGGAGCTTAGGTTTGCAAAGACTTAAGACTGGAAAACATTACTAAATATGTGTATCAGTAGGGCTCATGAAGGATGCAGGTGTTTTCATTCATCTGAACACCCCTTTCTTACCTGACTGAAAGCTTTAGTGATAACAGAATGCTGAGTATACATCTACGTAAATCTTGTCCTATTAGAGGCAAATTGTATCAACTACTCAAAATACACGAGGTTTTCTGTGCAGAGGGTGTGTGTCCCCATCTTTATCAAGTTACCTGTGGCAGGAGAGTGAGCAAGCACATGGATGACTTAAGGCTAGAATGCGCAAACCTGACTGAGAGGAAGATTCCATCCAGGGGGCCAGGGAGCCCAAGGGAGACCCAGGGGCCTCACTGGGCAAGCCCATGGAAATCCAGGACTGAGGCTGAGCGGAAAGAATTGAGGGCAAGCCTTTATCCAGAAGAGGGATGATAATGTGAACAATTTGAGATGTCATTAGGCAGTAGGGAGGGTGTCACCATGGGTCGGGGTGGCCTAGCTCTGGAGAAGAAGAGTCAAACAGAGTTCACAGGGTTCAGTTTTATAGGAGGATCTGGGGTAACAGGTGTGCTAGCTGAGGTCCCGTAGAGGGAAAATCAAAGGTGACGTCCCACGTGCTGAGTGGGGAGGCCGCTTCTCTCCTGTGCGTGCACCATGGTGAGCTGGTCCCGATGCTTCCTCTGCTGGGCAATGCGGGTAAACAGAGCTGAGAATGGCCTTGCAGTTCAAGTCTTTGAATATGACCTAATTCCCAGCCTCACTGGTATCATGGAGTCTGGGTGGTAATGACCCTGAAACAAGCTAGCCTGAGCTTGCACGTGGGCTCAGGGGGAAATCTGAGTGAGGACTAGGGGAGGCCAAGGTAGGAAAACAGTGCCTGTGCTAAAATGATGGACTTCTCTCCGTGGGTTTTGGTTTCGGGGAATATAATTTCAGGTTAAAAGGGTTTCCAGATGCCCGCCATTGACCAAGGAGTTGAAACTTTCTTTGGCTGTAGGGTGTGAGGAAGCTTGAATAATACTTCCTCAGTGGAAAACAAAATTTAGAAAGAGACCCCTGGATAACTTTCTGAAAAGTGCTAGAGGACAATGGAAGGTCATAATTTACAGCAGTTAGTTAGGTGGGAGGTCCTGCCATACGGTATAGTTTTGAAAATGGCAGTACTTTACTATCTAGTTATTGGCAGGCAAGGTCTAGAATGTGCAACCTGTGACGTGTCATTCCCTGAGTGGCCATCTCAGCTTACTTCCGTTATTTTCATCTTTAGTTGGCAAATTCTGGGCTCTGCACTGACGCAGGAGAAAAGGTTCCCCACAGCCCAGCAGTGTCCCTGTTCATCTGTGCTGTGAGAATCGGAGGCACACGGAGACTCACCGTCTCCTTGTCTGCTTTGTTAAATAACTTGTCATGTCACGTCCATGGCTGGTATTAGTTTTAGTCATCCAAAGAAAATGGTGAGGAAACTGAAGCCACCTCAATGAAGACAATTTTTTTAAAAAAGAAAAACAATCTGTGAGTGTGGGAATAAGAATGCATTTGTGTGTGCATCCTGTCTGGAGAAATTAAGACTTTTGATTTAGAAGTGAAACACTGTTTTACTAATAAGCATGTTTTGTTTTTGAAGAAATGTAGCATGTATACCCCATCAAAACACCATTTCTGCCTTTTTGGAAAAAATAGTTTGGCTGAATTTCCTTACTTTTAAAGAGAAATCTTGTAAACTTGTAGGTTTTAATCATTTTGGGAGGTTTGCCACCCCTCCGATTTTAATGCCGTTATTTGAACAACGTTGTCCCCTCCCCAGGTGCTGTTTTATTTCCTATTGACTGTTTACTGCCCTGGCTGTGAAAATGGCTTGGTACCAGCAGGTCCCCTTGATTGCCTTTGTCTACCCAAGTGATGATCATTTGGATGACCTTCAAAGCGAAAAGTCATCCACATGATTAAGTTAGCTCATTGTGAGTTCTTAGTTGTGACGATGGAGTCTTTTTAAACTTTAGAACATTGCATTACATTCTGAAGATAAACATAAGGCAAAAATGTGTGTTTGCTCTGATGTTAATTAAACAGAACAGACTGGAATGAAATTCATAGATTTTTAACTGGTAATTACTTTAGAAATGTAAAGAATGATTTTTATACCAACATGTTTTATGAGACATCTGTGTACAATCTCCTTAATAGAGGGTGGCTTAGATATAAGAGAATATGCATGTTCTTTTTAAGAAAGTGACTATTTAATTCTTTCACATCACCTAATTTTTTGTTAGGCCTATATCTTTTTGATTTTCATAGTTTTCAAGCATTTATTACATGTGAATATTTTTTGTTGTTTTTGGAAAGGTCAAGCCATAGATTTCAGGTTCAGAAGAGACATTTCTTTTTGTCCCCAGATTTTCATTTTTTAAAACAGTTTGTCTTAAAAGTCTGTTATCTGTTTCAAAATTGACTCAACTTGTTATAAAAATAATTTCCCAAATTGAACTTTGCTTTTGGACTAAAGTAAAATATTCTGGAGATTGTGGGAAAGGAAATTCTTCAATCCCAGTGTTATTCCTGTAGGCATGGTGGTAGAGTCAAACCGGTCAGTTCCCTTGAAATTTAAAAAATGCGTTCCATGTATCTTTGTCCCTGTTATTAATTTAGACATTTTTACATTTACCGATAGTCTCAATCAGCCAATATTCATCTCTTTTTCCACAATTTGCCTTATTTTATTTGAGAGAAAAATGGCTTTTCCTATTGGGCCAATGATAAAATCAAAACATATTTTTGGTTATATGTAGAACCTCATTCTGGGCTACTTTATCCCTGTTCTTTGAATGGGGAGTGAGAAATTAATTCTAGGTGAAACACTAAGGACTCACCCGTTTATCCATGCTGTTTATTTGAAATGACCGAGTTCCATCAGACCAACACACTACTAGATTCTTTACACTGGAACCAGTACACCAGAACACTGTAATCCCAACATTGAAATTAAAGTAACTATACATACAGAATGTTCCTGGACCTGAAAATTTTCTGGAATCTTCCCCTAGGAAAAATGATAAAACTACTACTACTTGTTGAATGCTTATATGTGTGATAGTTAATTTATTATGTTTTACAATATCTCTATGAGGCAGTTACTATAAATATTGTATTTTACAGAAGAAACAAGACTCAGAATGGTAAATTGCTTGGAGTATTAGGTGTCATAACTAGAAGTTAAATCTTTTCTGATTTCAGAAATTCAAGTCACTTTTCCCTTCTAGGCTTGTGATTTTTTTCCCCCAAAAACTCATCTCCATGTCAGTAAATTAAGAAGCTATGCATATTAGTTCCCTACTGCTGCTGTAGAAAATTGCTGCGAAGTTAGGGGCTTAAGCAACATTAATTTATTATCTCAGAAGTCCCATGTGGATTTCACCCGCTGAAATCGAGGTACCGGCGCAGCTGCATTCCTTTTCAGAGGCTCTAGGAGAGAAATCCTGTTCTTGACGTAGTAGCCTCTATAAGCCATGCTCATTTCTTGCTCATGCCCCCTTCTTCCATCTTCAGAACCAGCCAGGCCCTGGCAGGTAGTTCATCAGTTACAGCGTCTCTTATTTCATAAGATCCTTGTTCTAACATTTCAGTGATGAGAACCTACGTACGTTTCTTTTGTTCTATTATTCTTTAAATAGCTGCATATGCTTTCTTCTCTGTCTATAGGTTTAGCTTGTGAGGCTACACATTTTGTATGCAAGAAGGACAGTAGAGGTCTCCCAGCAAAGAGCCTCTACTGCCTTCGAATAAGATTCACTTGTGTTCCAGACTTTTGCTCACAGTCAGCATGGATTTCTACTTGTTCTTACTATTTCTCCTTGCCAACCTACTGGCTTCTGCTGGCTATGATTAAGTCATTGGCTTCCCGATCCCCTACGTGACTTCCTAGCTGCCAGACCCTCTGGTTTGAAACACTGTGTATTATGCAGAGATGATCTAATTTTAGGCTCCCACCTCTTCTGTTATGCCCTGTAGTTACCCCTGCTGTGATGTCAACAGAAAATCAGCATTACAAAGGAATTCATACTACAAATTATACTCCTATCCGGATTGATTTTATAAAAAAATGCCATTTTGTCTTAGTTTGACTGCTATCACAAAAATATCATAGACTGGCTGAAACAACCAGGTTTTATTGTTTCACAGTTCTAGAGACCAAGAAGTCCAAGGTCAGGATGTTGGCATATTTAGTGTCTTGTAAGAGTTCTCCGGCTTGTTTGTAGCATAACTCTGTGTCTCTAATTACAAGGACACCAACCCCATTTAAGAGGGTTCCACCCTCATGACCTAAGTTTCCTGAAGGTCCTACCACCAAATACCATTAAATTGGGAGTTAGGGTTTCAACATACAAATTTTGGAATGGCACAAACATTCAGTTCATAATGATATTTAACTAATATCCCTTTAGGCCTTTATTGTGAGTACAGAATTCTATACACAGGGTCTGGCAGAAGTAAGACTTGCTTGAATGTGGTTGGTAGGGTAATAATGTGGATGTAATAATTTATAGTTATAATTTGCACATTTCACCTAAAATGTCACATGGTGTGCTTGAGTGTGATAGTTATGTTATAGAATTACACCCTTATGACTTTGCAATAAAAGGTTTTGTGATTAAAAAGGGGTGTTATTTGTGCAGGAACCTGTATATTAGCAGATTGTACGGTTAAGTTTTGAAAACCCATCTAAACTACTGGATGCTATACAATTGCTAATATTTAATAGAATCTGAGGGTTCAAGAAATTAATGAAGAAAATAAAAAACTGTTTTCTTGGTCTAATGGTGGAGGGATGAGAAAAGATGATGTCCATTTGCTATGTCTGAGGAGAAATAAAACCAACACGAGACATGCTAATTCAACTATCTATACAACTGTCTCAAAGGACAGATTACTTTAACAGCCATAAGGCTTATAGCTATGAAATGTTCCTATTTTATCAAGTAATCAGAAGTAATATAAATGTGAAACAATATGGAAAAGTTTCCAAACACAAAGGATGACAAGATTTTGGGGACAGAAGAGTTGTTCAAGAACGATAAGCTGGGGATATTAACTTAGAGCTTTTCATGGACTCGAAATGAACTTCACTTGACATTTACTTCGTCTTTTGTAGCTTTTCACTGTAGCATTACAGGAGGGGATGGATTCAAGTCAAAGTTGGCCTCCCGTTTAGGTTGTGGTTCTTCTGTCAATGTAACAAAAAACTTTTGATTGGGGTAACTTCTGTCACCCAGTTGGACACTTTCAATAAAGGTGCAGGGACAGATTAATTCTGATTTTTCAAATAAAAACCATATCTTTTGAAATGCGACATGGTCACAATACTAAATTTGCACACTAAGTAGAACCACTTTATTCAATTTTGGACCCACATACTCATTAGGATTCAGATATATGTTTAAAACTCATGCTTTCACCAGAATTGAAGGCTGTTTCTCTATTTATTTTCTTTGTGTCTTATAACACAGTAATTACATCTATGAACTGTAGTTTCAAATGTCCCACTAGTGTGTTCTTGGGAGTTTATGTTATACTGGAAACAAAAATAAATCCCTCTAATATGAGAATATACGTTTTTTTAAACACACTGGATTGAGGTTCAACTGAGCAGGTGTCTTTATTTTATTAAAAGCATTTAAAAAATTCATTAATTAAAAATTTTCCCCCAGTTAGAATTCTGCCTGCTACCACAGCCATTTCTTCTGTGTCTGCTTTATTACATTTTATTTTATTTTATTTTTTAAGATTTTATTTATTTATCTTTAGAGGGGAAGGGAAGGAAAGAGGGAGAGAAATATCAATGTATAATTGCCTCTCATGCGTCCCCTGCTGGGAACTGGCTTGCAACCCAGGCATGTGCCCTGAATGGGAATTGCTTTATTACCTTTTAAAGAAGAAATAGAAACATTGGATTTCAGATGACATGTTAATTTGCTGTAACAAAGTGCCACAAACTGGGGGCCTGAGAAGAGAAACTGACTGGTTCTGGGGGCTGGAAGTCTGAGGTCCAGGTGGCAGCTGGCTTGGTGCCTTCCAAAGGCTGAGAGAACATTTCATGGCTCCTTCCTAGTTTCTGGTGTTTTCTGAGGGTCTTCAGCATTCTTTGGCTTTTAGAATCATCACCCGGTGGGACAACTGTCATACCCTGTTAGAGACACTTTAATAACCTCCTTTTCTCATTTTCACTCGGGTCACCTCTGTAAAGACCTTACTTCCAAATCAGATCACATTCTGAAGGGTAGGACTTCACACGAATTTTGGTGGAACACAACTGCAGCCATAATAGAAGAAACTTTAGGATGTTTTTAATAACAACGCAGGCTTTTTGCTGAGCAGTTTCATTTCTTTCAGATACCCGGGTACCATGTTGCAGGCAAAGGCATCTTTGTGATGCTCCCTCCTGGAAAGGCCGATCGCCCCATCCCTGAGCCGAGCGCAGCAGCTCGGGGCGGCACCTGTCTTGCTCTCTGCTCTATTTCATCTCTCAGTAGCCGGCTCTCCTAGGAAACTTCTAGTTGTTTTCTCTGCGAGAGCCAAGCAACATGGAAAAAGCAGAAAGATAGATGCAGATACTCCAAAGTTTAACATTAAACGATGCTTATGTTTATGGGAAGTTCAGAGAGATGTCGAGACTAGTAGGCAGGTCTTAGGGGTGTGGGCAGGGAAGCCTTCCCAGGGCAGCTTGTGTTGGACTATGTGATGGAGAGGTAGACTGGCTGCCAGGGGAGCTCCTCTGCGTTTAACTGTGGGCGTTTGAACTGTTGCAGGGCTGGGGGGAAAGAAGGTGACTTTTTCTTATGTAAAAGTTGCCTCTCATTCCATGTGAACACTTTGGTCAGTGACTTATTGTGAAATTTGCCAAACCTCTGAAAATGCAACAGTTCAGGATGAGGTTGAGAGAGAAGTTCTGATGGGGATGTCCTGTTTCGTTGGTTTGGCTGCTCTGATTAAAACCTTCTGTGAGGAATGGCCCTCGCGTGATAGGCCCGGACGCAAACTTAGACGACGATAGTGTGTTGACTTACTAAACAAAAAGCACAACAGCTTGGTAACTACGAACAGATACAGTGACTTCACCGCGGAGTTGAGTGGCAACCCCACCCCCAAGCCCCCAAAAGGGAAAAACTCGGTTCAGTGGTGGCTTTTCCTGGGTATATGTAAACCCCTTCATGGAAAGTTACAAAACCCCAGGAAATCCCACCTGGGAGTGATTGTAGCGTTTAACCCTGAGGTTATTTTCTATAATGCTCATTTCACGAAATGCCTCCCCCACCCCCATTTTTCGTGGTTAATTTGTATAAGGCAAGCGGAGGACTGTAAGCCTGGAAAACCACGGTTTCCCAACAGGCAGGATTTCCAGTGAAATAGTGTGAAGGAGACAAGGTTAACAGGTTAACGTCATAATTCAGAGAAACTGAAAGTCTCCCCTGAGTGCAATGTTAGAGGCCACGAGGACCTTGGAGTCCTTCGAATGAGTTTTCACATGTGACATATATAATCGTGTATGTGATTAGTCATTAATCCGTTTCTGGTGTGCATGTTCTGCAGCGAGGGTCACGCTTTCACACCCCGAATACCACCTTTGACTCTGCAGGAGACAATGGAACTGCGTGGCTGGCATAAGGGCGTTGGCACTCCGGGGGTCACATGTCTGGCCGCCTGAGAAAAGTCGGATACAATGGTTTTGTCATTCTATTCCTTTAAACCATAATTTTATACAAACTGTTTAATCTGTCTTCTGGTGGTACAGTATTTACAACAGAAAGGTTGTATGTTACATGGTTGACTTGCCAGCAACTCAAACACCTGGTTAGCATAAATCTTTTAAGAGCAATGTCGCTTCATTAACTCTTTTGTTACCGGAACTTTTGAAAATCCCTGTGCTGAAGAGCTGGGGAGTGACCGGCCAGCCATATGAACCCGATAGTGCGTAGCCCTGAGAACTGGTCCATGCAGTTCACAATAGCATAGGGGACTTCATAAGGAACACAGCAAGTTGTTCCTGGGTTCGGGTTGTTAACTTCATTGTCAATTTATGTTTAATTTATGGCTTCGTTTTCCCATTTCTGAATTCCATATTCTAGGGCACTAATGATTTCCATATTGGAAGTCATTTCTTGGATCGAGGAAAATAGCTTTAACCATTATAGAAACACATCCAAGATAATAAAGATGGGCACACAAGGAAGAGGCACAACTGGAAAAATCTTACCTAGGGAAATGATTACTCATGGTTTTATCTTGTGTCTCATGAAGCAGAAGTACATAGGGTGAGGGTGAACTATGAATATAATTTTTGTGTAGTCCTTTACGTAACGTTAATTACTTGCAGTCAATAGTTGTTTTTGTCTCTAGCTGATGCACATGTTCTCTCTTGTAGAAATAATCACTTTTGGTTATATAAAGTTAAAAGGAGTGAGTGTTAACTGTGTTCTGATAAAGAAGTTCAGTGGTGCTATGATTTGAAGCAGAATTCCACTGTGCAAGTGCATATAAAATACAGATTTACATACATACTGTCCAAATATGTATATGTAAAATTAGTATGGAGACTGTCCATAGTTTTAGACATTTGTTCATTCATTTATTCATCCATTATACAAACATGTAATGAGTGTCTACTTTGTTTTCAACAAAGGCCTGGGTCCTGGAGATGCCCAAGACCCACCGAAGAGAAGTGGTCTAGAGTAGACACTATAGAACACCAGAAGCCTACCTGAAACCATGCAAACCAAAAACCCTGACTGAGATGATCGAGAGAGCCTCCCCTTGATGAAGGGTTCCTAGCATATGTCCCAACTCTGGCATCACTCCTGAACTAAGACTTTCTCACACTTTTAATTTCCGTCTGTGTTTTGTAAAAGCATGTTAATTAAGTTCATCTAAACAAGATACATTCACAGTTTTCTTTATGCCAGGTATCATATTGGATGTTAAAATTCTTAGCCAAAGGATGCATTGAATATTCCTTGTTAAAATTAGTCAACCTCCTAAGTCAGAAATGTCCAGTTCTTTAAGTCTGGTAAAACTTGCAGTTCTTGAAATTATTCATGTTCTGGGTCAGTGGTTTGCAGTGTAATGGGGGCCATCAATGTATAAACAAACTGTTACAGTATCATGTGAAGAGATCTATGGCCACTCTGTGAGCTTGCGCATGCAGCATATGGTAAATAGCTCTGTCTGAGCCTATCAGGGAAGACCCTACACGGAGGATGATTTTTGACCTGGGTTTTGGAAGATCGACATGATGGAGAGCAATAGGGGTAGAAGGACTGGTAGGTACCAAGACCCAAAAGCATAGAAGTAATCAGCCAGTTTGGGCAGTTATGCATAGTCTAGCGTTACCTTAGCAAAGGTGGTATTCAAAAGTGGGTAGGCGGCCATATTATTTCCCCTTGGTAGTAAGGGGCTCTCTGCTCAAACCACACTCTACCTCCATTTTCACCAGTTCACCCAGTGCTATCAAGGGTCCCAAGTGGTCAGGTGGTTGTCTGTTTCTAAGTCAATGTAACTTTTGTTTTGCTCCCTGTTTTCTGTGGGAAGTAGGTTTTTTAAGTATTAAATTAAAAAAAATTAGTAATAAGCTCTAGAGTCTCAAAAATGGAAAAACACAAAAAATAGCAAATGCGTCACTTGGTGTTGAGAAGCAACACCGTCTCTTCCGCCCCTTGGTTTCTAGACACAGACACACTTATTCCCAAGAGCATAAGGTTGGCTCTTGGTCCAGATCATGTGTTTTGTCCTGCAGGGCCATATTGTTGCCCAGTGGGACCTTGCCCAGTGGGACCTGCAGCAGATGGTGGTCTGACTGATTCTTAAGAACTTGCACTTCAAGGATTTTTTGGGGTGCATATTCATGGCATATAACATTTTTATTCTTATTCCAAGAAATCCACCCACGTAACTCCTTGCCTCCCAAACCTTCTTGTCCATTGTCTCCCAATATTCTTTCCTATCTTTGACTCTTCAGTGAAGACTTGAGCTAATAGCCAGAAATTCATGTATTCTTTCAATAGTTTTGCTCTAAGTTCTGCTTTTTTCAGAACCAATTTTCAGAGAACGATATCTCCATAGTAGGTCACTCTCTGTGATTGTCACAGATGCTGAGAAGGTAGACTTAAGAGTGTCCTTTTCCATCAACTCGAAATAAGTATCCTCTCATGGGGCCCTCAGTGTGAACTGAGTAATGCATGGAGGTGTGGGCACATGGCAAGTGTGAATGACCAGCCCCTAACACCTACATCTATCTGACTTAGTAGATGACAGAATGTTGTCACACATGCCTGATGTAATGGCTAGGTTGTTCAGGAATTGCTGCTAGGTGTCTTCCCAAATCCTTTCTCCTCTTCTCAAATACTAACAGGGTTTATGTGGGCATGTGATTCCTTTAAATGAAAAATACATGTCTTAGTCTCCTCTGCAGCAAATATGGCTATGTGTCTATGTTCTTGTTAATGGACTGTGAGTGGAAGGAACGTTTTAGCTCACTTGCTTAAAAAAAAACTTGTTTGTCCTGGACTTGCTTACTCTGCTACTTTCCGTAGGCTGGCATGTGGGCATGTTGTTTAGCCAATTTTTGTCATGAACATGAGGATCATACTTCAGGAGATAGTAGAGAAACTAGACAGAGAGAGAAACTTCTACAACAGAGCTACTTCTTGAATGCGCCTCTGGATACCCTTGGACAATTAAATGGGAGACAAAAATGAGCCACTAACTTTTGGGTTTCTTTATTATAGCAGTATTTACTGTACTCTACTGGAATATCCTTCTTCTTGGCAGCTCTAATACCTTGATCACTTAGTGTCCCTTAATGAGTCATTCATTTTCATCAGGTCCCTATCTTAAGTCAAAAGATGTTCTCAGAAGGAGATGACATAGTTACTGAAATAATTACATTCTGAAGATGGAGTGAATTTGCTCTGAAACTCTAGAGGCTTTGCCTTGGCTCGGGATTTGTCATGGGCAGTATTCACCATTTGGTCTTCACTACACTTCGAGCACCATTGTTGAAGGTATCTGTGTTCTTTGTTGCGAGCCAGAAAATCTATCCCTGGCTAAGGTAAGTAGAAAATGAATTCATTTGAAAGATATTGAGTGACTCACATAAAATCAAGGAGATGTTAGGAGACTCAGTCTTGGAAAATGGGTTGATGAGGCAGCAGACATCAAAGCTGGCATCATAGTTGTAGGAACACACTGGTTACAGTGACACTGTTCCCGGACCTGTTGCTGGACTTTACTGGACACATGATACTGCCATTGGCACACGAGGCCTCCACTGAGACTCCTGTTTAAAACATCACTAGCATGCTGGGTGCCCTGCCTCAGTTTGCTTAGGCTGACCTCTGACTACCAGTATCTGAGTCTCTTTGCAACAGAGCTTTCTCTGACTCTACAGAGACTGCTCAGTTTGGATGTGGGAGGCGGAAAGTACTAGTGAATTAATATCTCTCAACTCTCAACAGTGATTGATGGGAGCTGGTGTATAAATACACAAGCTTCCTCTCCCCTTAGGTGGAATTACCCTAATGTGTTTATTTTATACCATTTGCCCAAGGAAATGAGCTCTGGTCACCTCACCGGGGTAGCTGGCTTGATAACTCCTCTATCATTGACTGCCTCTTATTTTGCTTCACTTCCCCTCTCTCCTACTGGTGTTCTGGCATTTTCCAAATAAACTACAGGCTCTTGAATCTTTACCTCAACGTTTGCTTTGGGGAGAACCCAACCTAAGACAGCAGCAATCACTCAAAATTCAAAGCCATTGAGAATATTTAACTGGCTGAACCCAGGCCAGATTTGGAAGGTCGGGGGGGGGGCATATGGGAATATTTGATATCTTTGGCTCCCATAGCTTGAGGGGGGTCCATGTCTCCCTCCATGACTCATTAAATGGAGACATTTTCAAAATTTGGAAGGGGCATTGTTGCCAAGGGGTCAGAACTAATACCTACTTTAAAACTTATTAGTATATTTTCTTCTGGAATATACTGCAACATACTTCTAACTGGTTTACCTTTTCCCTTAAAGGAGAGAAGAGAGAGGGAAGGTTGAAATATGGAGAAATAAGCTCCCAAATTATATAACTAACCACAAGAACCCAGTCTAGTCCTTTGGCCAAACAAAACCCTACACCTCTAATTTGAATTCAATTGCCTTAACAAAGTATAACATTTCTGAGCAGTTTCCAAAGTTAAGTACTGGACTACTAACATTTTTGTGAAAACAGTACATTTCACAGGTTGGACAAATATGGCAAATTTTTGAGAAAGTTGATTAGAATGTTATGCACCAATAAAATCTGAGAAAATGCAGTATTTAAATAGCTATATAAAAATGCTCTGAAGCTGGGGAGGGGGTTTTGGGGGCTGGGTGAAAAGGTGAAGGGGTTAAGCCATATAAATTGGTAGTTGCCAAATGGCCATGGATATGTAGATTACAGCTTAGGAAATATAGTCAATAATACCCAGATACATAGGTATGGGGCCTGGTGGGTATGTGAAGCATCAGGGGACCACTCTGTAAAGTACATGATTTCCTAACCACTTTGCTGTACATCTGAAACTAATACAGAATAATATTGAATATCAACTGTGATTGAAAAATAAATTAAAAAATGCTCTAAAGGCAAAATTTTGTTTTCTCAAATTGATTGCTTTTGGTACGTCAGAATAGGCCTAATGTTTCTTCAGCATTCATCCAGTTGTTCATCTTTATCTTCCACCACTGAGATTGCTCTCTTAAATTTTATTTGCTGTAAGGCAGTATCTACAAGGTGTAAGTGTACCTGTATCATCTTCTGCCAGGGAAGGGTGGCACCTTCTGGCTGCTCTGTTATTTCCTCATTGGGGTCAGAATAAAGTTATACTTTCCAATCACTTCTTCCTCTTTCTTTAGGAAAACAAAACAAAACAAAACAAAACAAAAACACACTGCTCCAGCTAACTCCTTGAGCTAACACTGGATTAAGATGGATAGGCAAGGGGTCATTATAGGAAGCAGACTTCACCAATCCTTGTTATTTGGAATCTGCCCCAAGAAAATTGCTTGTAGGAGGTCTTGCAATGTGTGAGAGCTTCTAGCACCTCCAAAATCACTTCCAGAACTTTATTTAGACACATCTTTCACCTGGTATTTATCTAAAACTGTTCCCTTCAGGAAAAGCAAGTCATTAAGGCAAGGATGGGCGCGGGAAGAGCATAGAGAGAACCATATGTGGGACGCATGTGTTTGGCATTTGTTGGGAAGCAGGAGTCAGGGACTCTAGCAAGCCTTATTAGTTTTGATAGTTCTATGTCTAAGATGTTCATTTTTTTCATTTATTTATTTATTCACTCTTTTATTTATTATATAGTGCCTGCCATGGCTTATACACTGTGCTAATTACTAAACATACAATTTACGTGTCTGATTTATGTACTTTTCTCACATTAGAAACAGCCAAAGTGAGGGGCGATAGGTTTTTACAAGACAGAGTGATCTTATTTTATACCTTTCAAACAGTATTTGAACATAGTCTACGTTGACCAATAAATCATGTGTGCATATAATATATATGTATATACCGAAATTTGAAATGAGTAAAAAATTAGACTTTTCTCTTATTCCTCCAAGATGTCCATTAATCTTAAGACCAATGTCTTTTACTTGGGTTTGCCTCACAACGAAAGAGAAGCAGAAGCAGGCAAGGTGGGGGTGGGAAGGGGCAGTGTCCCCATAGCACACCCATTTCTGTTTCGCCTCAAATGCAGGAAAACGTGTATCAGACCACACTTACCTTACATAATTTTGGTAAAGCTTTTTTATTAGCTTGAGAGCATTTGGACTTTAATGAATGCTGCCCAAATCCTCGTGGAGAGTCCACTGGCTTTCCTAAACACCGAACCCAGGACAGGTGCGTGGATGCTATTAGAGATAAGGCTGACGAACATATCCAAGTCTATTCCCATTGGTTGAAAGTGGTAGATGACTCCCACCTGTGTGTTTTAAATATGGCTGTACTCTTTGGTTAATAACAATTCTCTTTACCTATTTGTTTTCACTTCTCATTCTGTGAAATAGTGAGCCTCAGGTTGACCTTGCAGAATGTGTAGCAGAACAGAGTGCATGTGAATGTCCATCCTTGTGCTGAGCTACAGGCTCAGTGTTGGTGAGATTTTGGCGAGTAGCTCTTACTTATGAAACCGAGGGCAGGACTATAGAGGTGCATGGAACAGCAGTGTCACTGGCTGAGCACCATTAGCCTTTCATATGAAATCTTCCTTTGGCCCCTGAGAAACTCAGAAAATATGAGCTTTATGGAATTGGGTTTCTGCATGGAACTCAATTCCTTCTTGGAATTTATAGAAAAATTGAGAAAAGCTTGCCTTTGAGGAGAGAAAGCCATGTACCAAAATAAATCTATTTAGAAACTTGGTGATATGTGGTCCTCTCTCATTGCAAAATATTGAAATCTCTGGTATCCTGATGTTTGTTCTTCTTTCTGGAATATCTTTCCCTTATTATGTCTGGTTTCTTAGATACATAAAAACATGAGATAAAAATGATTCCTTCCAATGTGATTTTAATGAATAGAAAGGCACCTGCTTTGCATGTGTTGTGTGGTGGGGAGGGGTGGGCACAAATTCTTCACTGTGACGTCTGTCTCCAGTTACATCACACTTAACAGGAACAGTATGAATCCTTATCCCCCCCCCATGGTTGGTGTTGGACGTTCAAGTTTAACTGAACATAGCAAGTTGTTATAAATTTTAAAACTGAGTGATGGGGAGCAGTATTGGGAAAGAGTTTTGAACTCAGACAAACTAAGGCTTGGTTATTTATTCTTCTACATTTTTATTTTCCACTCCAGACATCTACATATTTTGATAAGATCTGAAAGTGACTTTGATATCTTCAGGTGAAGTACAAATACATTTTTCCAAATGTAACTTTATGATTATTACTTTATATTTTGCAGTTGTTTTGTGCCTTTACATTTGTAAATTCTATTTCCTTATTTATTTTGAAAAAAATGAAGTGAAGGGTAAATCTCTGGTTGAAGAATATGTGATTAGAGAAAGAAGCTCCTACCCTTTGCAACAGCATGGATGGAACTGGAGAGCATTATGCTAAGTGAAATAAGCCAGGCAGTGAGAGACAAATCCATATGATCTCACTTTTAACTGGAACATAATCAACAAAAGAAAACAGCAAACAAAATATAGCCAGAGACATTGAAATTAAGAACAATCTGACAATAACTGGGGGCGGGGGCAGTGAGGAGAAGGGTTTTCAGGAACTACTATAAAGGACACATGGACAAAACCAAGGGGGAGAGTGGAAGCAAGGGAGGGAGGTGGGTTTGGCTGGAGGTGGGGGTGTGGTGAGGGGAAAATGAAGACAACTGTAATTGAACAACAATAAAATAATTAAAGAAAAGAATATGTGATAAATATCAACTCAAATGTTCTGTAAAAACAAATCTTGATTCTTCTCCTACAAGTTACTTTGAATCACTTAATTTATTGATATTGATGCTATATATTTCATATTAATTTTTAAAAAAGTTTGAGAATGCTGTATTTGTAAAAATGTCCCCAAATACACTAAGTCTGGGGAAATTTGATTTTTAAATCTTGAACATATTTATGTGACCTAAACTCAACTAATTTGTAGTTGTTCTTGAATGTTATAGTCAGGGTTGTTAGTGGTGTTTGTTTGAGTTTGTAATCTGATACAGAATTAAGACTTACCTCCTTAAGCACTTCAACTACCCCCTTCTGGTAGGTGTTTTATGTCACCAGGCACTGAGTTTTTAGAGATGTGGATAGACATTTTAAATAGTGTGATTTACCAGTATTTAGGAAACTGTTCTCCATAATTCCTATAATGTTCAAAACTCAAATCTAAGTAACTCAATAACTTGTAACATTCCTCTGGTTTCCAGTCTCATTCACTTTTATAATAGAAATATTCAATAGAACTTTATGCAGAGCTAAGTTTCGTGCCTTACACAAATGTAAGTTTATATTTAAGGGGCTAAGCAGAAATATAATCAGGTGTGGCTGAATCAGAATAATTCTGCACATCCACTTGCTTTCAGCTATTTTAAAATAAAGACAAAGTCATATTAAGTTGTATAGGAGCCTACAGTCTAAATTAGAAAATATGCTATAAGATATAAAGATAGAGTCATGATTTGTTTTTTCCAAACACATAGCATGAAGATAAGATAGTAATGTTAATACAAATTTTCTGTTTTGATAAATTTTTGGATTTACCTTTTATGATTTAAAGGCCAATATATAGGCAGAGAAAAACATGGAAAAGACTGTAGATTCAGCTGCACATCTGTGCTAGGAACCAGGCAAATTGCTTCTCACGTAGTTTATCTTCTTGTCCCAGTAACCCCGAGAGGAGGAGGCCCGGGAAGGTCAGTTCTCTAGTGCTGTGTTTTCCACTGCTCCATAGGAGTGGTGGGAGCTTGGAAAATCCACATAGTGATAAAGGATCAATAATATCAAAAGGGTAAAGCAAAGAGGTAACAGAGAGGTGAGCCTCTCTGTTAGAATTTCTATTGGTATCTCAGTGAGAACTGCCTACATTCAATTCTGTGTGACCTGGGGGCTTTTTGAAGAGCTAGAAAGTGCGTTGATTCTCTTGATGCAGAGTCACCTTCCAGAGTTCCTGGCCCTAATCCCTGAAGCCTGTTGGACTAGAACCTTGATCTAAGGATTTGCATCCTAGAAGGGAGAGGTCAAAGTCACATTTCACACAGTGTGTTTGTGTTTGTGTGCCCTGCTGAGAGGGCCATTGTGAACTCAGACACTCAGGGCAGGTATAGGAGTAGCTCCAAAACATTTTGTGTGTCATTTTTGGCACAGCTTCTTTTCTCCAAGTGTGTGTGTGCGTGTGTGTGTGTGTGTTGTATCTGGCCCTGGCTTTTGATTGCTCCTTCCCACTTACTGTTTGTGGGCTTCTCTTTGGTGAGTTCAAATTATTTGAATTCTGAGGAAAATCAAGAACAATTTCTGACTGCTGTTGCCTGCTAAGTAACATAGGTTTTGAGCATTCGTGTCATTGCATATTTCTGCAGGAAGGGATGGGCTCCAGAAAGGACTCCTTTGTCGATTGCCACATGAAGAGAAATGCCCACATTCTTTTGTCACAGTGGGTTGGGCCAAAGTTTCTTCAAGATAACTTAAAGGCATTTTGATACAGTAAAAATCCAATCAGCATTCAACGATGTACACAGCTTCACTGGATTATATACAAGGCAAGGATTCTGACTTTAATATTGATTCTTCTTTGTCACTGCACTAGAAAACAAGGAGGTGGGAACTCATCACACAAAACTCAACCAGAATTCCTGACAGTGTAATAATGCGTGTTTTTGTTTATCACATATATGGCTTTTTGGGGGTATAATCTGCATTAAGTCATAATTAGGAGGAAAAGCCCTCAGTGTGAAAAAGGAGGACTCTGTTTATCTTAACAAAGGGGAGATAAAACACTGGAACTCACTAAATACTTATTAGTGAACTAAGTATTGTGTGAAGTGCTTACACAAATTTTTTCTTTTAATTTGCTTAAAAAATTATGAATATACTTTGATATCTCCATTGAATAATAATAATAATAATAGAAACCTGGAATGATACAGAGGTTAAGTATCTTTTCAAATCCCAATTTATATTATGAATGAATGGATGCCCCAGAAAATGCACCTATGTCTACTTGAGGGAAAATTCATAATTTTCTCACTAAATCACACTACTTCTCTCTTCTACCACTTATTCATTTATTCAAAAATAGTTATTCACTTGTATTCTTAGCCAGATGCTGTGCTAAATTCTAAGTATAGAGAAATGATCAGTATATATTTTGGAATGATAGAAAGATGGCAATGAGACAGTAATATAAAATATTGAGATTATTTGAAGGGAGGCCGGATCTTTTCCCACGTACTTGTACTCTGTTCCAATGTAGGGGAGTTTTACTATGCAGTAAATCGTGATGGATGGTGGTGTTTGTGGTGGGCCCCAGGCCCTCCTTGCTGCACTCTTGGATGCTCTAGGACTGTTTGCTATGAACCAGTTTGGAGCAAGGACTTGGTTTATATTTAGGGAGATAGATTTTCCAGAATATGTGGTACTTAAAAAACAGAACTGTTAGGAGAGCTGTAGTTGAACTTGCCACTAGCAGGCGTGGAGTTAGGCAGAGGAACTCCGTGTAAACGTAGGTGGGGGTGGGAGGAGGAACGGCAGGTACTGACTCCACGCCGGTGGTTCCCCACTTGCAGTGCGCCACTTGCAGGGATTGGTAACAGATTTCTGGACCTGCCTCTGAAAGGTCTGATTCAACGCTGGGAAGTGGGGCTGCGACTTCATATTCTAACAAATTCCTAGGAGGTGCTAAGGCCGTTGACTGGAGGATGCGCTTTGAGAACCACTGGTCTATGAGAAAGCATTTTCCTATTCTCCTTATACAGAATGAGCAAAACGTGAAACAACTGATACAGTCCCTGGGTCAGCTGGTTCTAGCAACGCCAGTTACTGCCTTGGCCTCACCGATGAGATCCAATGATGGGTTGGTGTAAGAATAGGGTCGTAAAGAGTCTGTAAGATGAATAGCAATTCTATCTCTGTTTATAAATTCATGCTTATGATTTTTTAAAAGTTTTATCTTAGCTGATATGACTTAGAGTTTACTTACATGTTTACTAAGTAAATGTAATAGCATAATCAATAAATATATTTAAAAAATTAAAAATAACATCTTCATCAAGACGTAGTTCACATATCATAGAACTCATTTATTTAAAGTGTAGAATTATGATTATTTTTAAATATATTTTATTGATTATGCCATTACAGTTGTTCTATTCCCCCTTCATTCCCCTCCACCCTGCACACCCCTCCCCCACCATTCCCCCCCTTTAGCTTATGTCCACGTGTCTCGAGTCCTTTAGATTCTATATTTCCCCTACTATTCTTCCCCTCCCCCCTGTCTATTTTCTACCTACCGTCTATGCTACTTATTTTCTGTACCTTCTCCTTCTCCCACTCCCCTGTTGCTAACCCTCCATGTGATCTTCATTTCTGTAGTTCTGCTCCTGATCTAGCTGTCTTCTTAGTTTGCTGTCCTCTTTTGTTTTAGGTGTGGTTGTTAATAACTGTGAGTCTGCTGTCCTTTCACCGTTCATCTTTTTTATCTTCTTTTTCTTAGATAAGTCCCTTTAACATTTCATATAATAAGGGCTTGGTGTATAAAGGACACATGGACAACAACTAAGGGGGGTGCAAATGGGAGGGAGTTGGGGGACATGGGGGGTGGGCTAGGATGGGAGTAAAAGACAGAAAACTGTAGTTGAAAAATAATTAAATAGAAAAAAAAGAAAATAGAAAGGGGGAGGGTAAGAACAGTATAGGAAATGTAGAAGCCAAAGAAGAACTTATATGTACGAACCATGGACATGAACTAACGGGGGGGAAATGTGGGTGGGAGGGGGTGTGCAGGGCAGAGGGGAGTGAAGGGGGGAAATGGGACAATACTGTAATGTTATATAATCAGTATAATATTATATATTACACTGTAGTAATATAATCAATAAAATATATTTAAAAAATAAAGTGTAGAATTAAAAATATATATAGAAAGTGTAAAATTCAGTGAATTTTAATATATCCACAGAGTTGTTCGGCCATTACCACAATAAACTTTAAAACATTTTGGTCTTCCCCCACAAAATAAACTCTGTATCCATCAGCAGTAACTCCTTGTCCCCCCCTCACCCAAAGCAACCACTACTTTCTGTCCCTATAGATTTACCTATGATGGACATTCCATATAAATGAAAGCATATATTATATGGTCCTTTATGACTGTTTTTTTCACAGCATGTTTTCCAGGTTCATCCATGTTGTAACATGTATCAATATTTCGTTCCTTTTATTGTAAAATATTCCACATTATGGATATGCCACATTTTATTTATATATTCATCTACTAATGGACACTTGGCTATTATGAATAACCCTACTATAAACATATGAGTACAAAAAAAAGTAAATGTCAGAGGTCCTTGTTAAATGAGAAAATGTGGAGCGTTAAGTAGCACAATAGTCTGTTTTCTCACCACTTCTGAGTGATAGCTGGTTGCATTAAAAGCCCTCGGAGGAGGCAGATATGTTTGCGGAGTCTGGCACACAACTGTTGTATGGAGGGCATGTCACGTACTTCAAGCAGCTGTGAACTCCAGAGAGCGAGGCACCTCTTCATGTTGTAGAGGAGCGAACTGTGTTTTCTTGTACCTGGCATATAATCCAACCATCAAACTCAATGCGCAAGAGTCTCTTTAACTTGAGTGAAGTGATAACTAAACATTTCAACCCCAGACTCGAGTGTTTGGTATAACATATAAAATGCACTCAGCCGAGACCCTAATCTGCCGCATTCTGTTTTTCTCCCTTTGATTTATGTTTAGTACTTTGTTAGAAGGTTCTCTTTCATCCGATTTCACAGGGATGCAATGTTTCCTGTCTCTCAGCCAAAGTCAACCTTTTAAGGCCTACAGGGGTGTGGTGGGCATATAAAGTTAACAGAGCGGAGAGACGGCGAGAATCCAGGACCACCTGCATTTCCGGCAGCAGCTCTCAAACCACACAGGTTGGTCAGTGTGCAGAAGGTCAAATGAGGAAGACACAGGGACAAGCCTATGAACCTGATAGCCACAAAGCTTGTAGAAGTAGCATTCCTTCTAATGGGAGGTGAAGGGAGAGTCGTCGTAATCAGTGTAGATTAAACAGACCTGGGATACATTAGTCACGCGTCTTAAAAACAAAGGGTTCTCACAGCACTTGAAAAAGAGACTTCTGCAACTTTGCTTCTCCACTTGGCAGACTTAGGAGGTAAAGGGGCTAGTTCACAGGACCAAGAAATTTTGTGCAAGCTTCTCTGAAACTACCACCTGTGCTAAGTGGGATTGGATTGTTGGGACAGAGTTGAATTTAATCAAGTGGTCTCTGGTTTTATTAATCATTTTTTCCTCTTATGGCTATGAGAGGTTATTGATAAAGAGCTAAATTATAAAAACCCTTGTGGAGTTTTGTTGTATGTACTTATTAGATCTTTCCAGCATGTCCCAGGTTTTCCAATGTGTTATACGTGATAGTTTCTACACAAAGTCTGTTGTTGTAGAATATGAGACAGCAGATGCGTTTGATAAACACTTTTAACACTTTTGAGAAAAGAACTTTTTGCAACACAATAAAAACAATTTTTTTTGGATCCAGTGGAAGTTATTTATACTCTAAAAGCAATTATTTTGAGTCCACATAATGTCCCTTAAAAAGTCACTTAATTATAAAAGAGAGAAAATGCCAGCTCTTAATTGGTGTCACCACTCGTTCCCCACCCTAATCAAGAATCTTGGGATCAAAAAATGGAAAAAAGAAAGAAAACTGGAATGTTTATTATAATATATCCAAGGATTTGTAGGGTGTTACCAAAGGCAATGAAACTGTCAACATGATTCCTTATAAGTTTATTATGCATCTATGCATTGGCATGTGTTGTACATTTGCTGGAAAAAAGTTTTCTTATATTTGCTGTCAGGGTTCCTTTCCCGAAAACAGCTGGAGAAGTCAAAACTCCACCAGCCGAACTGGGCATTTTATTGGTCATCACATGTCAGCTGCTTAACCGAGACCCTGTCTTCTCCTTCAGTGCATCGCAGAGTTAGTGTTTTGAAGATTTCCAGACCGTCTTTAGATTTTTCTGTGTCCTTGGAGGTTTCAGAAACCCCTTCTAAGAATCCACAGTTTATGCTTAAATTCACATTTTATGGGACTTAATTTTTCAAGCACCGCCTGGGTTAACCCACACTGCCAGCTCTGTAGTACTTTCTGGTACATGCACAGTAGTCACAGGGAGCAGTTGACGTCTTCCCCAGAGGTAGCAGATGTGATGATAGTTGGCAGTTTAATGAAGACCGTGAACATTTATTTGTTCAACTATATCTCACTCTAGGCATAAGCAGCAAGCTGGGGATTCCTTTGAGCCGATTTTCCTTTCCTCCCCTCAGATGTATGCATACCATTTCATCATTTGCTGTTCATTTTTATCTTCTGGGCTCATTACTGGGTGTCATCTCCCTGGCCTAATACACTTAATGGGCCAGGTCTTAGAGTTTTCATTCGGTCAGTTCTGTTGGCTGGCTCCCTGCGTTGCTCCACTGCTGGCCTGGTCCTTCTCCAGGGACAGGTAGGCGTCTAGGGTGCCATGCTGTCTTTTATCAACGTGCTAAGCGGAGAAGGCTGGCAGGGAGGCACCTCTCACTTAGTGTGAGTCTCTGTAAAATATAAATTCCTGGAAGATGGGTCCCTAGTAACTAAAAAATTCACTTTCAGCGGAGAGAGAACAGAGTATGAATGTTGTAATTGTCAAAATATTTATTAAATAAAATTTCCTATTGGGTGCTTGGGGAAATGTCCTTTACTGTTGTATCTAAATCAGATAGATCTTCCACTCTATTCGGCCTGGGGAGTGCCGTGGATGAAGAGTGTGAATATCAGACTGGCTAGCATATTTTCCAATGTAGTATTTTCACTTCAAACTACTGATGATGTCTAAAAATTATCCCAGGAGAGAGGCTTTTTTAGATTAAGTCACCTAATTAATCCCTGTTCTTAGGATATCAGGTACTATACTCTAACAAAAACTCTAGAAGCAAAACAAGAGAGAACACAAGGGAAGAAAGGGTAGTAAGGGAATTTCTTCTCTTCTAGGGGTCAAGGAGGCCTCTTGGGGAAGAACTGTCCAGACTGAGACCCAAAAAGGAGTACATGTTACCCAAGGCATTCCAAGAACCCCTGTATTTATGAATCATAGAGGTCAAGGGGGCATGTGGTTAAGATGAGACTGAAGAGGCAGGTGGGGACCAGAGAACATGGGATCCTGAAAGCCTTGCTCAGGAGCCTGTTTCTCCTGAGGGAAATGAGGAACAGGGGAAGACATTTCAGCAGGGGTGTGACAAGAATAGATTTGCATTTTTAGTGGCCTTTTGTACTGAGGCATGCCGACATATTGGTGTCATCATAATAAACAGCTTAATGCCAAATAATTCACAGTGCTCCTCTATTAATACTTATTGCATTACCATGTGATGGAAAGGTGGCCACTATCAGGTGTTTGGTGAAGACTCACCTGCATGGTGAGCCCCGGGTGATGGGAAGCATCCCAAGGTATAAGATGCATGGAAAGAGGGAGACAGAATGATGTACTGGGTTGGCCAAAAAGTTCATCTGTTTTTTCCTGTAGGATGGCTCTAGTAGCGCTTAGTTGTCTTTAACTTCATTTGAAACAATTTTGTTAGATTGTATGATGACAGTTGTCATATCAGCATGTATTTAAAAAAACATCAAAATTGCTGAATTTTAATATTAAAGATGGAGCAAAATATGCAGCATTTCTGGCATATTGTGCTTTATTATTTCAAGAAAGGTCAAAATGCAACTGAAATGCAAAAAAAAAAAAGATTTGTGCAGTGTGTGGAGAAGGTGCTATGACAGATTGAATACACTTGGTATTTTAAAGATTTTGATTCTTTCTTCATAGCCTTTATCATTCCAATGAGAAGTGCAGCTCCTTTCTTTTGAGTAAGCTTGCTACATCCCTCAGCAAATGTTTACCCTCTGATTTCATTCTTGTCCTTTCCGACAAAGTGTTTTTCTGTGCTTGATTCTTTTTCAGCATCATTGAGGATACTCTACTGTCCTGTTAACGTCTTTTTTACATGGGATGGTGTGTCTGCTTCAGTAGCATAAGTAACAGGGAATTAGCACCAAACCTCAGCATTTGCTGGAACATCTTTCTAAACTTGGTGAGTTCATTTTCAGGGAGCTGATATAACAATTTCAAACATCTGTGAATTAGAGAAGAGAGTAATTGTTCTTAAGGGCTGTGTATTATAGCTAAAGTACTTGAGTCAACAGAGTTAGATGCTAGCCCGTGATGATTTTCCCCACTCACAGCATCTTACCTAGTTATCCACACTGGGACATTTGCCTCATTGTTCTCAATTAGTTTGTAATAAAGTCCCTATATTATATGCAGGAAGGAACTTCAGACATTGAAATAATGTTAAACTGACATTTATCTATGGCACTTGATGCAGCTATTTAAATAATTTACTTGGGAGGATTGCATTACAGTTTTTGTAGAACTAGAAGCAGCCATCAGAAGTGAACCATTGCCTTGTTTTCATGGGTCAGTCAAGCTTGCGATACAGTAGTTCCTCCAGGGGCTTTAGTGGGCGAAGAGGGGTCATAAAGGTCAATGGCGACTGCACTTCAGGCTGTGGGGAATGTTCCAGAGTCTTTGCTTCCCTTGCTTGCATTGGTTGACATCACAAAGGGGCAGGGAAGCAAGAAAGTAGTATTACCGGAGAATACAGTGATTTAGGAGAAGGATATTTGTTGTGCTCTCCTTTTGCTGAAACATCGTGACGATATCTTCTTGAACTGGGAATGGGGGCCATATTCCTGACTGCAGACTAAGAGGAAATATCAGGCAAGGCATCTGGAATGGCGCCTGTGTGGGAAGCAGGGCTCACCAACCCCTGTGTGGTGACCAGAGCTGCATGGGCTAATCTTGATGAGTCTGCATACTGGTTTCATACAAGGGTAGGGAAAGGTTTCTTTTTTTTTTGACTTCATTTCCCAAATTGCACGCTCTCAATATTTATGTTTATTATTATTGTTTGTTTAATTGCTTGTATAATAACATACCGGCCATATATCTCCAAGGAAAGCATGTCCTGGTGCTCAGGCTGTTTTCCTGATATTACAGAATTCCATACATTTTATGCGGACTTGGAAATTTTACTCCAGGTACACATTATTTAATCATATTATAGCTGCATGCAGGTCCCAGCTTCCTGCCACTTCGATAGCCAGTACTCGTGATACAGGTGCTGATATAAAGGAAAGTGGTTTTCTTAGGTGCCAGCCACCTGGAAGATGGGGGACTCTCATTTCAAAACCCATGTCAGCATCTCAGTGCAGGCAGAGGTGTTCACAAGGCAGAAGAGGGAAAGCAGAACAAAGAGATTGGGGGAGGGGCTGTGGACATGCCTGCAGTGTCCTTGCTGGTCCTGATAATGATCTTTAATGTCAGCATCCTGGAGCTGACCTGTGCCAGCCAAACTCCTGCACTTGGGTGAGCCGTGTAACCTGAACTTGTGTTCACCATTTCTTGTACAGGGACTGGGACTGCTGAATCCTGTAAAATACTTATAAGGAAACTTTTAATACATGAACTTGCTATGAGTTTGTTAGTACGGCCTCTTGTATAATTACCATCTGATTAAAATATTACGTCTACTTTAACCATTGTTACAATATTGGTGCAAAAGTACCTGGAAAAGAAAATAAGCAGTTTATCTGCTTATTTTCTGTAGATTTAGGTGGTTTCCTGAAATTAATTTGCAGTAATACCCTTCTATGTACTAGGGAAAGGATGAATGTAACATTTTAAAAATGGGAATGTCTGTGATGGCCAAGATTTATCTGCATGAGGGCCTGACTAGTGAGTCTTTCATTTTGTTAAGACTTGACAGAAGGAGGGGGGTGGGATTTAAGGTAAGTTCAGCTTTCTTGCCATGGTTTGATATCAAAATTCTGAAGGTCTCACATGGAGTACTGAATCGATAGGCTGAATTGATGGACCTACTGGGCAAATCCTTCACACTCCCACCGTGCTGGAGGCTGGACCGTGCTGCAGGCAGGGTACAGCAACTTAGTGGTCTAGCCCTGATCAGAGGGGGGAAAGCATCTATGATTGTGGCGGCGGTGGCAGAAATCGTGTCCCCAGGGAAACATGTAGCAGCCTATATCTCACTGGTTTGTCGACCTTGACCAGTATTGCCAATGGCCCATGAGAAGCTCACCAGTAGGAAGGACGCTATGTCAATGACAGTCTCTTTGGGGAGATTATTTAGGGTTCATTTTCACAGCGCTGGGCTGTGAAAGTATCCTAATGATATTTGTGCTTCTTTACCTGGCATTTGCATATTGAAACTATCCTCTTTGATTTTGGAATTAGCTAATGTCAATGTTCTTAGTTTTTTTTTTTTTAAACAATGTAATACTGTAAGTCGCATTAGACAATTGGGCCACTCTTATTATTGTCACGTTGTATATGTCTTTATTCATTCCAGTTTTCATGAATACTCCTGTGTATTTATTTACATTCATGGAATGTTGCCAGTTGCATGTTCTTTTTCCTTGGTGTTCACAGAAATATGTGAAATACAGGAGAAGAGCTCAAGGCAAAACAACTCTGTTGGGAATTTATCATAAATGCTGTAGTGTGCATATGTTTAACCCAAGTGTGAGACCGGAGAGATACCAAAACTTCCTGGATAAGCGCAGACCCCCAAACAATTCATCCTCTGGTATGAATTCACCCTGGGGACCCTAGTTTCTACATTTAGCTTGTCTGTTTTCCTAGGACTGCAGAACAGAAGGTGAATCTTGGGAAAGGTCACAAAATCTGTCCGTCCCATCTCGGTTGAATTTATTTCTCTCTTTTATGCAGCTGTTGCTCCTGCTTGTTTTGTTGCTAGATCTGGCTTCTCTCTTGGAAACCCTGGTCTGTACGCTGGCTATGGCTTGATTAGCCTACTTGTATCCTGGAGCACAAAACCCTCTCGGATGGGATAGGGATCTTAACTATAGGAATATTATTGTGATCTTTTATTATGGTTGTTGTTTTATTTCATCTTATATAATCTAGAATAAGTGAGATAATCACCATGACCTGGTTGCTTCAAATAACTCCAGGAAAACTATTTTTCTTTAAGAGGGATGGACAAACTGGAGTGGGCACAGAAGATAGTGATGAGGATGGGTGAGGGACCTGGCATCCTCTTTGAGGAAGAGGATTAGTCTGGAGAAGACACTTGCTGCTCACTTTAATTTATATAAATGGTTTTAATGAAGGAAATAGGTGACTTAATCCCTGGGTAACTTCAGAGTTCAGCACTAGGACAAAGAAGTGACAATGAAAAAGTTTGATTTGAATGCACATAAAGAAAATATCTCTGTTGGATTGAATTGTCCAAGATTGAGAAAAAGGCTTTAGAGAGAATGGCCTTGAATGAGAGATGTTTCATTCATGCAGAACCTTGGAAACTGGAGCACCACTCAGTCAGATGGGGCCAAGGTGCTTGGGCATCCATGTGAGGCTGCACTAGAGTAACATCAGGAGTTCTTTCCAGCTCTGAGGTTGTGGGGCTTGATGATGCTGGTGTCAGCAACTGAAACAGGTATTGGGAAATCTGAATATTTGTTGTGCGAATGCTGAAAGAAATGACAGTGTCTTTGAATGCCTTAGGCGTTCACCTCTCTGCACAAAACACTAGACGAAAGGATCTTAGAAAGCTTCTTTGAAGACTGTGACTGTCTTCTCCAATTGAAGATGATTCTTTTGGACAATCATTGTAAAATAAAATACAAGGTTTCAGCTGTGGCTGGTGTGGCTCAGTGGATTGAGCACTGGCCTATGAACCAAAGGGTTGCAGGTTTGATTCCCAGTCAGGGCACATGCCTCAGTTGCTAATTCAATCCTAAGAGAGATCGGTGGGTCAAATTAACCTTAATAGGCCTCTTGACCATTCTATCAATTCCGTGTTGACTTCTTAGAGGTGTATGTTTAATTGTACATTAAAACTTAGAATTATAAGTTTTCTCTAACTTATATTTTAATTTTTCTGGTAGCCTTTTAAGCTAATTATAGTTACTTAATTTACAGATAAATTAAATTCTTTTTTGTGGGCATCTATGTATTTTTAGGCATTTTGTATCACCCTGCATTCTTTATGAAACAAGCCACGTTCTCCTCATGATCTCCTAATAAAAAGATTAAAGCCAAATATTTAGGAAGTTAAAATACTCAACTTGTAGTTTAGTTGTGACATTAAAAAGTAAACACAAATGAAACAAAATAAAAGTACCTTAAATAAATTGAATTTTTTGTGTCTGTGCAAATGCTGTTGAGGAATCATACCATGTTACCTGTCCTCTCTGCTTACCGCTTTGCGAACTCTTGGGGAATTTCTCTTTCATCTCTTGAGGTTTCACACTTTAACCATTTTAAATTTGGCTCACAGTGGACCACATTCATTTTGCACGATTCTCCATGGCCTTCTCAATAGGATGACTCAGCGATTATACATTTTATTCAAATCTTTGCTTTATTACTTCTTTTCTGCATTCCATTGTCTTCCCTGTAATTGCCATTACATAAAGGATGTCTAGACTTAGACATCATTGTAATTTCTCTTATATTTTCTGTCTCTCTCTCTTTTAATGACTCATCCTGGGAAAATCTATGTATGTGTAATAAGCACATATATGTGTGTTAGTGCTTAGAAATGAGGGTAGAAGGATACATAGTAATATGTTAACAGCAATTAACATTGGAATTATGGGAATGAGAAGGGGCTTTCAAGTTTTACTCTATGTTCTTCTGTTACATCTGAAATTGGAAAAGGATGCATTTCTGAATTATCCATAACAAAAATTAGAAATATTTAAAACATATGTACAAAAGAAACTAACAAATACCCTATTTTATTAAAATCATTTCTAATTTTGTTTAATTTGCTTCTTATGTCAATTTATGAGAAAGGTGTTTTATAAAATATATTAAAAAGTAAAATAAAATAAAAAAAGGAATTCCACCAAGATGGAGGTGTAGGTGGAAGCACTGTGCTTTCTCACACAACCAAGTTTAAAAACAACAAAGTTTTAGCAACAAAAATGCAGCCAAATCACAGAAAATTGAACTATATGGAAGTCTGACAACAACAAACCCTTCAGCCAAACCAGTAAGAGGGGCAGAGCCAGCAGCAGAGTGGGGTTGGGCAGGAAAGATCCACCGGACCTACCCGGGCAAGCAGGAAGCAGTGGGAGGATCCCAGGTGTTGAATAGCAGCGAGCGGACCCACTGAGGGCTGACCTTGGTCACACATTTGTGTGCAGATAAACTGGTGAAGGAGAGAGCAGTGAGACAGACCACGCAGGCCCCAGGGGTGGGAAGCAGCAGAGGGAACTGCTATTGTCCCTCTCTGACCCCGCCCCCACATACAGTGTCACAAACCAGCAACCTGGGTGGCCCCTCCCTGGTGAACACTTAAGGCTCCGCTCCTCATACCTAACAAGCACGAACAGATCAAAACATGCCTCAAGAACAACTCAGAGCCCCAGAGCTGATAAATCTAAGCAATAAAGAAATAGCAAAACTTTCAGATGCACAGTTCAAAACACTGGTCATCAGGATACTCACAGAACTGGTTGATTTTAGTCACAAGTTAGAGGACCATATGAAGGCTAAACTAATTGAAATGAAGGGAAATGCACAGGAAACCAATAGTAATGAAAAGGAAACTGGGACTCAAATCAAGGGAGTAGATCAGAAGAAGGAAAAAAATACCCAACAGAAAAGGATGAAGAAACAAGAATTCAAAAAAATGAGGAGAGGCTTAGGAACCTTCAGGACATCTTTAAATGTTTCAACATCTGAATTATAGGGGTACCAGAAGGGGAAGAGGAACAGCCACCAGTGGAAAACTTATTTGAACAAATAATAAAGGAGAACTTCCCCAATCTGGCAAAGGAAATAGACTTCCAGAAAATCCAGGAAGCTCAGAGTCCCAAAGAAGGTGGACCCAAGAAGGAACACACCAAGGCACATCATCATTATATTAGCCAAGATTAAAATGAAGGAGAGAATCCTAGAAGCAGCAAGAGATAAGGGGACAGTCACCTACAAAGGAGTTCCCATCAGACTGTCAGCTGATTTCTCAAAAGAGACCTTACAGGCAAGAAGGGGCTGGAAAAAAGTATTCCAAGTCATGAAATCCAAAGACCTACATTCAAGATTGCTCTATCCAGCAAAGCTTTCATTTAGAATGGAAGGGCAGATAAAGTGCTTCTCAGATAAGATCAAATTCAAGGAGTTCATCATCACCAAGCCCTTATTATATGAAATGTTAAAGGGACTTATCTAAGAAAAAGAACATAAAAATGATGAACAGTGGAAGGACAGCAAACTCACAGTTATTAACAACCACACCTAAAACAGAAGCAAACTAAGAGGACAGCTAGATCAGGAGCAGAGCCACAGAAATGAAGATCTCATGGAGGGTTAGCAACAGGGGAGTGGGAGGAGGAAAAGGGGGGAGAAGGTGCAGAAAATAAGTAGCATAGATGGTGGGGAGAAAATAGATGGGGGGAGGGCAAGAATAGTAGGGGAAATATAGAATCTAAAGAACTTGAGACATGTGGTCATAAACTAAAGGGGGGGAATGGTGGGGGAGGGGTGTGCAGGGTGAAGGGGAATGAAGGGGGGAAATAGAACAACTGTAGTGGCATAATCAATAAAATATATTATTTATTTATTAATATTTTATTGAGCATCTACTACCATTAATGGTACTCATTTATTTTAATAGCATTCTTTGTCTTTTTTCTTTAGTTATTCCAGCTTTTTTTTAATTTAAATTTTTATTTATTTATCTTTATAAGGGAAGGGAAGGAGAGAAGGAGAGAAATATCAATGTATGGTTGCTTTTGGTGCCTACCCTGCTGGGAACTGGCCTGCAACCCAGGCACGTGCCCTGATGGGGAATCAAACCATGATCTTTTGGTTCTCAGGCCCATGCTCAATCCACTGAGCTACACCAGCCAGGGTTTCAATAAAATATATTTTAAAAAAAGGTGTTTTAAAGTCTAATGCAATGTATTTCTAATGTATTTGTTTTATATAATTTACTGATGTTTGTTTGGTGCATTTAGGTCTATAAATTGTCTTGGTATAATACATACATGCCCACTGCTTTGAATGGTGTCTAATATATATTGTGCTTAATATAATTTTACCGAATAAGTGAATAAATGGCTGAGATTTCTAGAGGTTATCTGTTCCCAAGTTTTAAAATACATTAAGTCCCTAGTGTTTTCCTTTTCTCTGGAGATCTGCTCAGAAGATTTTATCCCGAGGGAGAAACCCGGGTGAGGTTCTCTGAGGGTCATGGGCACAATGGTTCCACAGTTCTTTGGTTAAAAATGCTGCCAGCCCAGAACTCTGTGGCTTAATTTTATTCCTCGTTCTTGCAGCCACTAATCTTGTCATCTGGATTCTGCTTAGAACACGAATATTTTCCCAACTCTCTTCATTTAGTCCATCAGTCTGGTTTTATCTGCTTTATATCTTCCTAAAAAGTTGTCAATATTCTTGGCTGTCGGTGGCATTCTTCTTGAGTGAACTTAATCAGCCATCTTGACTCAGAAATTCTACTGAATGATTTTGATCTGTACATTTAGTTTTACCTTCAGGTTAGGTGATGTGTTCTTCTATTATATCTTAGAATATTGTATTTCTTCTCCCGTACTATTCAGAAACAAAAACTAAGTGCATGTTTCAGCCCCATGGAGCATGGTCCATGTAGAGCATCTCTGCTCACTTTATTCTCTGTTCTTTTTCTCTGCGTTTTGACTATGGTAAGTCTTTGACTCTGAATGTATGACACCCATTCATTTTTCTGTTGTATGTTTTCTGCAATTTTCTAAAGTTTAAAAGATATGCTCCTACATTACTCATTCACTTTAATCTGTAATTGTTATATTTTAGCTTATTGTATTGTCATGCAATTTCTCATCTGTTATCTAGTTTTAACCATACAATACAATTGTGATCTAAAATTTTTTCTTTTTCTAGGGGCAAAGATACTTCAACATAGGATCACATCTAACTTTTGCATGCCTTTCTTTCTTTGATTGCAGATTTATTTATAGGTTTCATATATACACCTTTGTATTTATATTTCATCAGTGAGGAAAGCCTTTCTGGGCTTGCTGCTTTCCCCAGAATTATACATTGGCCGCTTGGATTACACCTGTGCCCATAAGCGGCCAACTTCATGGGCTTGTGGCCAGTGCCATAGTCTCGTGTAAGGTTTTAATGCTCTACAGTTGTCATCTTAAATTCTTAATTTTATCTTTGAATTACTATGTTGTAAGTAGAGCCCAGTGGGATAGTAAAGCATGCATGGGACCTCAGCTCACAGGTCTGGGTCTCCCTGTCTGGCTTACCTTCTTTTCCACTCCTTGGCAACTGTTCTTCCCCTCCCCTCTCCCTTTTCACCCTGTTCAGTAACAACTGCTGCCCTTTGTCTTCAGTGGGTGACTGGGGATGAGTATGAGGATGGTGAGGGTCAGGCCAGGGTCACATAATGTGCACTGGATGGCTTCTGGGCATGAGGGTGGGACAGAAGTGACTGACTGCCCAAGCCGGCAGCTCCACATTGAGGAAGCCATGCAGTATGGGTGGACCTCTGGACCAATTCCAGTCTAGACCTTGTGCATCTTCAGGTGGAGGCTGCACTCCTTCAGGATCAGGAGTCTGGAGGCCTTGGGAAGGGGAGATTGACTCTGCCATGCTTGCTAGGTTGGTTGGGCAGCCAGCAGAAGGGCAAAACACAGCAGTAAATATTCCGTGCATGAGGAGTCACTGGGCTGGGTTAGAGGGTTAGAATGGGTGCCTTTGGGGGTGTGAGCTAGTCTGGATGTGTCTGTGTGCTCCTGGAAGCATGATATTAAATAGCAAATAAAGACACCCTGATGTAGTTTGAGAGAGCACCAGAGGAAAGAGAATGTTTTAGGTTTTAGTACCTTGAATGTCACGTCCCCTGCCTTTTGAACACAGCCCCACATTTTCATTTTGCACTGGTCTCAACAAATCACGTACCTGGCTCTGCTTGCAGGTGCTCTCCAGATCCCTCACCTTGGAACCCAGCCTGGGGGGCCAGTGGGATGGGTTTACGTTTATCATTATGGTCGTTCATCTGCCTGAACTGCATGGATCTCAGGAAAAATTCCAGGAATGTTTGTTTCTACATAACTGGTTCTTTGAGATTGTACGGTGGTCCCGGACAGTTGTGCTCCCCCTCCCGCTACCTGTGGTTTTGTGCTTCTTGGTTTCCATTACCCAGAGTCAATAGTGGTCCAAAATTTTTAAGTGAAAATTTCCAGAAATATAAATTTTATGAGTTTTAAATTGTGCACTGTTCTGAGTAGTGGATAAAATCTCATGCCACCCTGCTCTGTTTTGCCCAGGAAGTGAGCCATCCCTTTGTCCTGTGTACCTGCTCTCTTACTGCCCATCAGTTCATCACTTAGTGGCTGTCTCATTTATCAGACCAACTGCGAGAGACAGAAAGACCACACGCACTTAAGTTTTATTATAGTATATTGTTGTATTTTAGTAATTATTGCTGTTAATCTCTTCATTGGTCCTAATTTATACATTTACATTGATCGTAGGTATTATATAGTATAGGAAAAAACATAGTATATATAAGGGTTCACTATACTTACTGTTCAGGCATCCACTGGGGGTCTTTGAAACGGACTCTCCATGGATAAAGGGGCCTGTATAGTATGGGCAAACTCCACTCAATTCAAGGAATCTTACTGAGCAATGGCTTAAGGAGACAGGGCTGCCTTCTTTAGAGATTTGTGCTTGCTCCCCTTTTGGGGGATGTGTTTGTCATGGTGATATAACCTCCAGTTAGAAAAAAGCCCATCACCATTGTGGCTTTGGGTAGTGAGACACAAGTACTTTTTCTCTGGAAGCTCCTTTTGAGAATGTTGATATCGTATGTGTCAGTGGGTCAAAGCAGATGATTTCCTGTCTCTTCCTCATTTCCCCTGGCTTCCAGAAAACACATGTCAGGTTGGGGGCTGAGTTTATTTTTTGTAGGAGGAGCCGGGACACTATTCAGAATTTGGGTCAAAGACAGCAATTCATGGTGCTTTGACTTCTTGCTTTCTATTCCAAATATGCTTCGTGTTTCCTGGTGTTATTCACCCATGTTTTCATCCTTTTTCTCTCTTAATTGGGACATGTAAATGAGACTTGACACTTTTCCCTTTACATGTTTCCTGTAATAACTACTTTATATTCTGTAGAATGTGAATTTGCTTAAACTTGTGCTAGATATGGAACCAAAAAACCACTCAATGGTTCAAATGATATGGTTGCGTAATTCTTTAGTATCCTGCGTGATGAAGTTGTTTCCTTTTCTCTTCTTTCCCTTCAAGTTTTCTTGTTTTGAATGATCAGTTTCTGTTAAGGGGGTGCAATAGGCTTAATTTGTTGCCGTTATTCCAGGAAGTCTTATCATTCTCAACTTACATAAACTCTATAAACATTAAGCTAAATGCTGTATAATGTTCCAGTATACCTTGGTATACTTAAGTAATTTATTTCTAGAAAAGAGTTTGCTAATAACTTTGTCATTCCAATTTATGTTGTAATAAACATCTTTGAGAATATATTTTTTATTGTATTTCAAATTATTTTTCTTCCAAACTAGAAATATATACATATTTGTAAAGCTTGTGGTATATATTGTGAATCAGTTTACCAGGAAGGTTATATCAATTTAGATCTATACTGGCAGCCAAAGTGTGTCCATCTGGTTCTCCTTGGGTATTACCACTTAATTCGTGAGAAATCGTATCCTGTTTTGAGACAGGAAGCTTGTTCAAATGTTTTCAGCCCTCTGCATTTTGTCTTTCAGGCTTTTAGTTGAAATTAAAAAAGAGAGTCATTCGAGCATAATAGATTTCAGAAAGCATATTGAATTGTTAGTAATTGCCATGATAAATCTTGTGTGTTCAGTTGGACAAAGGGAAGAAAAGTGTCTTAATAGGGAAGTCTTTCATGGCTAGCTGCAGCAGTTATAGCTTGCTAATTCCATTGAGGGCAAATGGTTGAGGCTAGCCAGCTGCCCAGAAGCACTCTAACCAAAGATAGACAAGACAGCCTCATGTGAAATTTCATACACAACAAGAAGTTGTTTAAGGGCTTTTATTTCCTGAAAGGGGAGGAATTTACTTTTCATTAAAGGTTCATTTAGTAATTCATATTTTCTTTATGGTCTACATGCATTGTCAGTGATAACTCTTACCCAGTGTATCTTTCTAAGACGTTAATTTTGGTAGGTCTGTATTTGTGATGTTTGTGTAAGTGACTACGGAATAGGTACAGCCACATGTACGTGGTATTTAATCAAAAGTGCAAATGAAGCAGAATGTGGAGACAGTAGTCTTAGTGCTAAGACTGAACATTACTTACTTTTAGTTGAGCCAAGAAAATGAAACTATGTATAGCAATGTTGTTATTTGCCCTGGTGACTTAATCCTACAAATATTTTACAAAATAATATAAATAGAAGCATATGTGAAGTGTGGGCAACTGTAACCATGTCACATTTGATGAATACAAAATTTTGCATGTCTATAATCTCTAAAAATGTAATTCAACTATAATGTATATTTTGTTTAAATCAAGAAACTAAGTCTTTTGGCCATAATAATTTCTATATTGATTCCAATGAGTCCATGTGCATAAAAGTGTATTACAAAGCCATAAATTGCTCATAAGCTGTCAGCATTACAAGTGTTTCATAAGAATTCCCCAAGAGAGAATGGGTATGGCTTAGTAAAACCAGCCCAGGGAGCAGTGGATTCAGAAGCTGGTAGGACTCTCTTGACGGAAACACTGTTATCTAGGATCTTGAGTAGCATCCTATATTAGCACTTCTATTTATTGAATGAATAATCATTGAGCTGTTCTGTGCTAGCCACTGTTGGAGGTGCTTGGAACGTATCAGTTCATGAAATCAGAAAGCCCCTGCCCTCATCAGTGCTTGCGTTCTAGTGAGGAGAGACAGAAGAGAGACAATAAACATGATTAATAAGCCAGTTGTAGTGCCTATGGAACGGTAAGTGCCATGGACAGACGAGAAGTTAGAGGAGGTAAAGGGGATTCGGAGCCTGTGTTGGGGAAGGAGAGAAGTTTTGAGTAAAGACTTCGAAGACGAGAGGGCGTTGGTCAAGAGGTTATCTGAGTAAAGAGCACTGAGGAACCGCTCAAGACAGGCCAATGTGGGGGCAGCAAGGTCGCTGCCTGGATGGAGGGGTCAGAGGGCAGGAAAGAGGCCGATAAATTCAGAAGGCTAACTGGGGAGAGTTAGTGTCCCAGGTGGGAAAGCTAACTGGGAAGGGCTGGCCACACAGAGCCAGGCCAGCTGCAATAAGCACTTGGGGTTTTATGGCACGTGGGGTGGGCTGCCCATGCTGGCATTTGGTCAGAGGAGTGACTTGATGTGACTGCATCTTGAAGGGATGGGACTAGTTTCTGTACTGACATACATTGTTTGGCATCAGCTTGAAAATCCAGGCAGGACACGTGGTAAGTGCTCTGAACATCCAACAAACGTGGCCAGATTCTGAATGGATTTTGAAGGCAGAACCAATGGGATTGGCCAGGTCATAGGCAGGATGTGTCAGGAGTGGTTCCCCGAACCTGAGATGGTGCCTTGGATTCTACACGTTAATTTTGTTCTTGGTGCTGAGGCTTCCCAACCTCCTCTTGAGTGTGAGGCTGTCTCTGGTCACGTAGTATTCATGTGCTTTCCCTCTGTACTGCTCCCCTGGTTTCAGGTATCTAGCTCCATCATTTGAACATGTCTCGCCAGCCAGCCCTCCACTGTTGGCCCTGATTGTTGGCCCTGATTCTATCTTTCAGCATTTTGGCCTGAGATCCTTATCCTGGAATTTGTTACTAGCTTCTATCTATAGCATAAGGAACAACTATAATTGCAGTTATTATTATTAGTTCATCAGTTAAGCCATAATGAAGAGACGGGTCAAGAGTTATTCAGGAGTTTTTAAATAGCAAGGGAATTTATATTTTATCAATCCCTGGCTAAACAAGACCCTATCTTGGTACCACTCAAAGCTGAATAAATTATCTCTGGAAAAGAAATGTATTCAAGGAGGATTTCAGTACTTATGACATCCTTTCCCTTATACGGGACCAAAAAATCTACTCGGTTGTGAAAATGATGATGAGTTAAGTTTCTTTACATGAAAAAGCAATTTGAAATTCAGTTGTTCTATAATTTGGTTAGTGGATAATTGAGATATTTAAGCAGTTACAAGTACAATAACATTAATAAACTATTTATGAAAAGTAGCTCTTGTTTGACAATGTTTCATCACATGTAGGGAGAGGTTTTAGGTTTGCTCTGTTCACACAATTTGCTGGTACAATCTCATCTGAACTCCATTTGACCTCATCTTTCTTGAAATGGCCTGCATAGAAAAGCAGCAAAATACTTTCAAATAAACATCTCCTAAAACGCATTTTAACCTTGGATCTGGAAATCTATAAAAAATATGTTTCTTCCTCATACATTGATAACACGGAGAGAATTCCTTACAGCTGAAAATGATGGTATTTAAAGGTTTCAATATGTCTTTCCAGGTTTCACGTTGGCAGCCAGCCAATGATGGAACGGCTATGTTTGAAAAGGCCATCTTGCCTGCACTGTTTCCGCTCTTCTCATTTTTCACATCAGTGCTTGCTCCCAGAAAATATTTAATATATTCTTTAAAGTCCATTCATTTTTCCATTACTCTAGATGCAAATACCCCACCCCCAATCTCCAAACAATAAGTAAAGGACATAACAAATCCCCGAAAATCCTAGAGAAACAGGCCATTCTTAAATGTATAAGCACAGACGTTTTGGCTTAGTTCCTTATAAAACTTAAATAAATGTTTACATAAGAATCTTAGTATTGTATCATTATTTTCAGATCAGCTTCTAAACTGGTTTGTAACAAACATACCTTTTGTGGTGTGTGTGGCTTGCTGAGCAGTCTTAGTGGTTCAGAGCATCTGTGTGACATGTAATTTAAATACCTTTGAATTCTGCTCCCATAAACCATCGATTGACCACAGAATGGGGCCCTTCCAAACCCCACTCTTCTGGCTGGGGCCCCACATCCCATTGTGCGAACTGAGATGCGGCAAGCCCGCCGCAGTGAGGGTTTCACTGCGGAACCACAGGAAAGACTCAGAGCTCTGGGCGCTGCAGCCGGAAAGGAAGATGCGTGTGTACCACGAACAAAAATGCTTTTTTGTTGTTTCTGGGTAATGCCCATCCACAAGCGATGGTTTTTACTCTACTGTCAGCTCTTGGAAAAAAACAAGAAAAACCTCATGTTTTGCTTCTTAGACTGCCCGAGAATTTTTATGACTGTGCAAGAACTTGCCTCTTGTGGTCATTTGCAAGTTAAATCTGTTGCACAGGATATGTGTATGAACCTGCCTGGGGACCACTTATATAAAAGTTAATAAAGTGTATTTACTGGCTGTATGGCCTGAAGCAAGCTGAATCAAAGGTAACTAACTGGAGAACACTTAAAATGAGGAAAAATGGGACAGTGGAAAGAACACAAATACTATCAGGTGCTTTGGAAATAGAGGTCACCGTGATATACAGGAGCATTTATGTATGAAATTAGGGCACTGTACACCCAGGAAACCCTGTGCTGGCGCATTGCACTAGATCTAATTCATACTTGTGGGTATTCACTGTGCGCCTGTCAGGTCAGCAACCCGGCCAGCGCTGGGTTGATACTTCTCTTTTTCCATCTTTCTTTGCTTATTTCTGTCTTTGTTAGGAAAGCTTTTTCTCCTCATATACACCAATTCCTGCCCTATTGTAAAATTTGCCTTAATTGCCTCCTTAAAATATCCTTGAGCTATTATTGTCCCCCCAGCACATGTTTTATTAAAGTGGCACAGCCCGCATCCTCTTCTGCAGGCATGGCATACACATATACACACACACACATGTATGCACACGGATCATGTTTGTTGGGGCAGAAGGTATCTCCTGGTTTTCTTTTGTTTCCTTTATATATCCCAGAACAATAATCTCCCCATAGTAGGAATATCGAACTGTGGTGTTGGCTATGCTAGAGCATGCAACCAGGCATATGACAATATTTCTCAATGGCGCTCTACTGGCACTTTGGATAGGACAGATCTTCTACCCCTGCACCCTCAAACTGCAGGGTTTGTAACATCCCAGGCCTCAGTACTACATGCCAATTGTCCCTCAAGACATTTGACAACCCATTATACCCTCTGGGAAGTTCTCATTACTCAGTGGAGATTCATTTCTTTCCGTGATAAAACAACTAGGAATGACTTACTGGCTATTTTATCAGTCCATCTCCTACACTGAAATAAACTTCAGGAGGGCAGGTACTGTTTTTTTTTCCCTTCCATCTGTGGTACTCCTGGTGCTCAGCACATTGCCTGGTATGGAGTAAGGTCTCAATAGCTTATAGAATAAATGTGTACCTAGGCCATGCTGTACTTATGGGTTTTGGTAAACTATTTTTAGCAAAAGCAAATAATTTTAGCAGCAGCCTACCAAATAGTTTGTTGATGGTCTGATTTAAAATAGCATCCACAATTTCTAACACAGACTAGGTTAGATATGGGCAGAATGTGGCTTTCATTAAAATTTACCACTAACCTTACTAGGAAACCTTGGAGAAGTCAGATTCTTTTTTTAAAAATATATTTTATTAATTATGCCATTACAGTTGTTCTATTTCCCCCTTCATTCCCCTCCACCCTGCACACCCCCCCCGCCATTCCCTCCCTTTAGTTTATGACCACGTGTCTCAAGTTCTTTAGATTCTGTATTTCCCATACTATTCTTGCCCTCCCCCTATCTATTTTCTACCTACCGTCTATGCTACTTATTTTCTGTACCTTCTCCCCCTTCTCCTTCTCCCACTCCCCTGTTGGTAACCCTCCATGTGATCTTCATTTCTATGGTTCTGCTCCTGATCTAGCTGTCCTCTTAGTTTGCTTTTAGACCTGGTTTCTCTGACTATGTAATGTGACAATTAGTAGCACTGGCCTTTTACCTGTGATAGTGACAGTTAGGTCAACAGTAGTAATTCTCATCCAGATATCAGGCAGAGAAATGTTGTGTATGTAACAAAGACAAACTCAGAGGGTCATTACTATATGACAGTGTTTAATATTACCCTCTTTTGCTTTTGAAATTATGGAGGCATCTGTCCCATTCCAGGGGCCACCTGATTACGTTCCCAGCTAGCTATGATCAGGACTTACAAAGGAGAAGTTATAAGCAGATATCTTACAGTCACTAACCAAGAATATAGTTGATTGTTAGGAATCTTGCACATGTTATATTTGGCTATTTTTTATAACCATTTTCTCAAATATCTAGAATTCATGCCGAAGAGTTAAATTAACATGACCATTTGTCTTCCTCACCTCTGTCACTTTGAAGGCTAAAAAAGTTTTGTCCTATAGTTGTGTTTCAAAGATTTATTTGAATATAAATCTTTTTATTTTTCCAAACCAGCACTCAAAAACTTTCCAAGGTCAGAATTCATTCAAGATGCATTTGTCTCCTTTTGAACATTAGTTTAATTCCCACCAGTTGTGTGGATTCCAGGAGTAGTAGCTGTTTGAGTTTGCTGGTAGCTCAGCAGCACTATTTCCCGGGTTTTATTGGGCTTACTATTTTGCTAAAGGCTTAACAGGCTCATTTTCAGATTCTTAATCAAGAACAAGTTTAACGATGGAAGGTAATTATCTCCAGATTAGAAGGGCTTTTAAAAATTTATCAGCATTCCAAAATTTAACAAATAGCTCCGTGATAATCTAATTAAAATCCTACTTTTGCCGCCAAATTATTTCAAGCCAGTTACTCATTCAAGCTCTGGTATGAAATCATTACACTTTGAAGCTGTTTTCTGACACAGAAGTTGGCCTGCGTCGATAGTGCTCGCATTGCCTCTTGGAGGAGGATGGTCTAAGATGATCAGGTCTGCCTTCTTACGGATTTTCAAAGGAGATCGTCTGAGCTTTCTTTAGTTACCAAGGGGCTGTTTGTCCTCCTGAAGTGGAGAGTCCATTGGTTCTGTAGTGTACCTGTGTGTGCAGAGCAGGCACAATTATTTCCAGCAGCAAATCAGAATCAGCTGCTTTGCATCGTAATGAAAGGTTTTTCACTTTCCATTAGATTTGCACCTTAGATGGTAATTAAACTTAGGAACCATATTGTAAAGGAATTTGGTCTAGTTTAGAACTGTGGAATTTTGATGGGTAATTAAACACGTACAGAAAGCCCCCACACTGTTCGTGGGAGCTATTTATATAAGCTGGAGGCAAAATCTTTTTTCATAGTTCTGAAAATAATTTGGACTTCTTAAACAAGCCTTATTTACCCAGTGATGTACCTTAACCTGTTACTAACTAGCTGTTGTTTTAGAATTGACTTGAGTACTGAAGTCTAACAATAGGATTTCTACGCCATCGAACCACCAGACAGGTCTCAAAGATGTTTAAATGAAGACTCCGGAAGCACAATGTGTCGGGCGTTCCAAGTTATTTGTTTCCAGTTCTATTGCTCCCCAGGAAGGTTTTATGGGTCTTGTCTCCCCCCTCCTACTTTTCCAGGGGATTTAGTGGCAGCGTTGGAAGTGGACGAGGCTGAGGCGGCTGCACAAGGCATTGCAGAAGTTTTGGACCTCATCTGTGGGCGGATCGATGTGCTTCCAATTATCAGTGTGTGGGAGGGAGTTTTGTCAAAAATCTGGGCTTGTGCTTCCTTTTGTTCTTGGGTGTCTATTGTGGTTTACATTTTAAATGGGATGCGGATGTGATTTGTAGTGCATGGCATGACACTGTCAGAGAAAACTGGGCTTTACATGGCAACGCACCCTCGAGCAGGGCGGGGCTATGTGTGCACGACGTGTTCTGTGGGTGACAAAGGAACACCCCAGCGAGGCTCAGAGTGAGCCCGGGGAGTAAACAACATGTGCGCATCTGCTCTGCACAACCAAGATGGCTCTCTTCCCCGGAGTCCGGGAGCTCGGCGCTAAGGCCTTCTCTGAAACCGTTTAAGGAGCTGGGAGGTGGCATTTCCATGCCGGGGAGCGAAGAACACACATGACAGCGATGTTTCCCCCGCGGGCAGAACTGCACGCCGCGATTCTATCAGGGCCGAGGAGTTCACTTACCGCCATTCCAGACAGCCGCATGATTGCAGTATCCCCATGAGCACGTTTGATACCTTGGAGATAAGGCCTTTCTACGTTTTGACCAAGTGGCCCTGATGCATGGCCAGCACATGGTGCAGGCTGAGCATCCTGCTAGTGGGATGTGCCAGCGCAGATTCCTGCAGATACTTCGTGGGGAGAACTCCCGTTACTGAAGCATAATTCATTCCGTCACTCCATAAATCTACGCTGAGTACTTTGCTGAGACAGAAAATAAATATGCTTCCAAATAGCAAAAATGAAAACAATTAGCAAACATTGGATTTTAAAAGCCTGGATAAAAGGGCTGGACTTTAATCCTGTTACACTCTTGTAAGCCTTGTTACCACCATACAGATATATGGTGACCCCCAGTCTCTGGAAACATGTCCAATGTATATTTCCAATAGATGTGTTTCCTTTAACACACATTTATTTTTAAGTTGTAGGATGAGGAAATTGGATTAGGACCGGTTTTTGAGGAAATAGTTGGGTTTCAGATCCCTCTACTGCCACTTAAGCTTTCTGGGAGTCTTGAAAAATTATTCAGTCTCTCTAATTTTATGTTTGTCTGTCTTCAAAGTCATACCTGCTTCATAGGGAGATTTTGTCCATACTAATGCACACGAAGCACTTAGCATAGTGACTGTTCTAAGCTCATCTTTGGTGACTCCTCTCAATGCTAAGTGCCACCGGCCCTGGGATGCCAGTGACTAATTGTTACAGTTCCCCGCACTCAAGGTTGGGATCGGGAGGTTTGAAGAACATTCAGACTGTGCCAGAACCTTAATCATTTGTCAGGGAGAGGGAATTTAGTTTTTTGACTATTAGTCTGAGAACATCGATCTTGGTCCCTTTGGACTCAGCATGCGCCATGCCAACACCTACCTGGGTGCTTCCTGTCATCAGGAAGCAGCTGGAGCAGGCCTAGAGGAAGAGGGAACAAGAGCAAGGTTGCTCAGGAACACCACGGGGGGAAAACAACTTTCCAGAAAAAAACAGTCTCCCATGAGTGCGTGGTTTTGCAGACAGCAAGCACTAAAGGAAAGGGGCAAGATGCCTAAGTGTTGTGGGTGGAGAAGAGAGGCTAGAAGGGAACAAGAAATCCCTTTGCCTCCGTTAGAGGGATGCAGACATGAGGAGTTAGGGTGGGGGATGGGTGAGCTACGGAGTGAGGCGCAGAGAGGAATGTGCCAAAAGCAAGTTTCATCTGCTTCCAAACTTCACCTCGGGTCCCTTCCTCCCTGGAGACTGTGCTCAGCTCTATTGTTTTTCCCTTTTCCCTGTTTGGAGAAATGAATCAGAGAAGGGATGGCATTAGTGAGTGCGTTCTGCTGTGTCCCTGAGACTAAGAAGGGGCCCAGCTAGGGACTTGGCCAGGCTGTATGTTTTGTGTGCCGGCCCCTGTGGTTGGCTGACTGGGCACTCCGCAGGTGGGTCAGCAGCTAGTGGAGCCCAAGCAGATGTCTTCTGTCTGTCTGGCTTCTACAGCTGGGTCCTCTGCCTCACCTTTGTGCAAGAGGCAGCCATCGTATCCAGTTTTATTAAAAAAGATTCTGTCATATCCACCGCTGGTTAGTTTCAGGAGAATTTTGCTAACGTTATATAGAGATGGAGGGAGTGCAGGGTTGGTGGGGAAGCTGGGCAGGGTCTGTAGGAGTCTTCACAGGAAGGAATCATAGAGCAAAACACAGGATCTGAATGTATTAGAGACAGTTCTCCAGAGAAACGGCCAAGAGGAGGGAGGTTTCAGTCTGCATCAGAGGGCCCGAGAACCAGGGCAGCCCACGGTGCAGGTCTCAGTCCAAGGGCAGGGAAGTTGAGATGAGATGCCCCAGCTCCATCTGTGATGTAGGAAAAGGCAAAAGTGATTCTTTCCTTCACCTTTGGTGTCCCTTCAGGCTCTCAGGTGATCAGGTGGTGCCTGACTCTACTGGGGAGGTACCCTGCCCAGTCCATTGATTGAAATGCAAATATTCACCCAGAAGCTCCCAGAAACAATGTCTAATCCGGGCGCCTGTGGCCCACTCAAGTTGACACGTAAAACTGATCTTCACACTCACCATCTTACTTGGCTCTTTATTAAGTAAAGTTTATTTCATGTATTTCCCCTCATTCTTCTCCTTCTCTCACCAAGAATATCTTCTATATTATGTACAGTTGTTGACCGAGTGACTTTTTGATAGGTTTTGAATAATATCTATTAAATAGATATTAAATTTACTGGAGAGGGGTGGTCATTGTTTCTACCAAATAATCATTTAGCTCTCTAAGAGGTCAAGAATTTTTAAGTAACTTTTTTTCATCTACTTTCTCTTATAAAAAGACAGTCTTCTAACATATATGTCACATGGGACATACTCCAGATTAGTGACTGGTTGTAATCATGAGTTAAATTCAACTCTTATAAAACCCACATTAAGCACATGCTGAATGATGAAAATGACATGGTAGTTGATTTCCTGATGGTATTTTCCTGAAAATGTTCTCTAATTAAATGCGAGCATGATAGAAATGTTTTGCTAGAGGAGAAGATAGTAATAGGATAGTCATTTCCTGCCTAATACTTATTATAATGAGACTTTAAAATGGTGACTTCCAATTGTGTGTTTCTGGCTTTATATTTTGGAACTGGAAACTGAAAGGCAATTGGCATTGGTCAAGGACACCAAAACCACAGAGATGAGTTATGATTGATAAAAACCAGAGTCACTGGAATGCAACCAAAGAGAAAATACATGAATAACAGTTTCATATAAAGTGTTTCCAGAGATGATACTGTTCAACTCTTCCTACAGGGAAAGCTGATCACTTATAGAGCACAACTCATTTTTCCTAAATTTTCTTCAGTTTGTTTTGTGTTTTGTGTTTATCTATCTTGTTTTTCTAAAATAAGATTATCCTGTGATTATCAAAGAAGCTCGCACTGATGTTACTGCATTTAGAAAACTTTGCAGGCAGTAAAGGAAAACTCAAAGTCTATAGTCATTTTAGGGTCTGTATTAGTTTTTGCTGTGTAGCATACCCCAAATCTAATGGCAGAAGAGCCTGACTATTTTATTTCATCAGTAATTCTGGGGGCTGGCTGGCAGCATTTCTCTTCCAGGACAAAAATGGTTCAGCTGGCAGCTTGGATGGTGACTGGCTCTTGGGTGGCTTCAGTCGAGTGACTTCTCTGGTGGTTGGTTGGCTGGTAGGTCTGGGGGCTTCAGGAGGGATGGACTGTTTCTCTTTCAAATGCCCCCCCTTCCCTGTAGATTATTTCAGGCTTCTTTGCATGGTGGTCTCACGGGTCCTGGAAGCAGCAGGGGGGCTAATGTCCACACCGAACTCTTGCTAAGCCTTTGCTTGCTCCACGTCAGCTGCTGTCCAGTTACAAGGGCGAGACTCCTCAGGAGCAGTCAGATGGACAGGCGCTGTTGGAGCCATGACCGAAGGCTACATAGAAGGCAATTCGGGGCATAATTTACATTCAGATTTGTGTCTTACTTAGAAAAATGACTATGTGAGAACCTACTTATTAAATATTCTTCAGAAATATGATTCTTAGTGGCTATATAATACTAAAATATATTCTTGTACTATAATTTGCTTACATATTTCCCTACTAGAAATTAGGCAGCTTTTAATATTTCTCTATTCTAAAAATAAATAATATACAACCTTTATGATTTTGCTGTATACTACTCGACCAATTTGTATATACCTTGAGGCCCTTGATGAAACTTGCCATGTTCCCCACCTCCAAGGAAAAAAAAACCTGAAGCAATTATATTCTCAACAGCATTGTTGGAGAATACCAAATTTACAACTGTGTACTTAGGCTAGTATATATTTTGATAGTCTTTGTCAATTTAATAGGTAAAAAAGAATATTTTTAAATATATAATTTTTAAACTATCAAACATTAAGCATTTAAAAAAATAACATTTTCTTCTGTAAGTCAATAGTTAGCTTGAAGAATTTTTTTTCTGTTGAAATAAAAATTAAATTTATGGGGGTAAACAGGCCAGTTCAATGCGAGACTCAAAATACTTACTTTTAATTAAGCAAATACTTAGGGGGAAAGATTGGAGTAACACTAGGAAAAAAATTTTGGCTCTATTATTTGTATTGAAAAAAAGAGCAGTAGATGTAAGATTAATTAATGCTGAGAATCCTAGAATTTTGTTTTTAATTTGATGTTGAAGTAATCTAAAGACTACATTTTAATAGAAACATTGGATGTCATAGAATATCATAAAAACAACTTTCCTGCACAGAATTCACATAATATTTCTTTTGAAAGAGTTTACTTATTTCTTGTTGGAAGGAGACGAAAGGAGGGAGAGAGAGGCCAGGAGAGAAATACGATCAGTTGCCTCTCTCACACCCCCAACTGGGGACCTGGCCTGCAACCCAGACATGTGCCCTGACTGGGAATGGAACTGGTGACCTTTTGATTTGTGAGATGACACCCAACACACTAAGATACCAATTCACATAATATTTTTGATCACAGGTTAGGTGATAAAACCCAAACTTAATTTCTACAGTCTGTGCAATGCACATGAGTTAGGAGAATCGTGGAGATCTTAAATTTTGCACTTTCTGACTAAAAAAATTGCACAAAGTAGTTTTTCAAAGATGTTTCTGAAGTAGAGCTCAGGCAAGTGTTTTGAGGACAGGATACACAGTGTAAGGAGAGCACAGGACAGACTGTTAGCAGGTAGCAAACCTGTAACGGGTTGTGCTTCGAGAAGGGGCTGACGACGTGGAGAACCATTGAATCTCATGGCTTGGACCAGTTTTTAGACCTAAAGAGGTTGGCAAGAGGCTGATTCCCCATTAGCTGTTGGCAATTTTATAAGACATGACTTTTAATAGGAAAGAGAAAGGAAGGAGGGAGGAAGACTTTGAATTGAGTGCAGGAGAGAAGGTAATGTCTTCAAGCTGTTGACATGCACCGATTGTGTCTTGTGGCGAGAAAGAGGATGTGCGCTCTCAGAGAGAAACCCCTTGTGAGTGCTTTGCTAGGCAAAATCCTCCCCTCCTACATCCAGTAGGCCTGCTATGGTTCCAGAGCACTTCAGCCTTAGGATACAGATGGTTTCACAGTGTATATTACCTCGCTTCATTCTCTGATGTCTTTTACTTATTCAAAATTATTTGCAAACATTTAATTCATGTGCTACAATTCAAAACATGCCACCAGAGATCACACGCTTTTATTTCCCCTTCTCTCCTATAAATGTTACAGATATTTGCGGTTTCTGGCTCTAACACTGTCATTCTACTTCGGTGCTCACTTTGAGGACGGAAGGATGTTTGAGGGATGAATTTGGGCAGGGAGGACCCACCTGGATTCTTTAGTCACAAAACACTGACTGAAAGTCGGATCACTGCATTCCTCATGTGTTCTTGGAAGGGAATTCCTGCAGAGCCCACAGAATCGCACTGTATAGAGTAAAAAAATCCTTTTAAACTTTAATTTTATTACTTTTTGAGCTTGGTTGTGCAAATGTTCCCCAAATGAAACAGGAAGTAACAGCCTCTCACCCCGCGCAGTAACAAAACAAGAAAAGTGAAGTAATTTCTTCTCAATGCAGGGATATTTTAAACATTTTTTTCTATTTTTGTCTTTAATTTGTGTTATGGGGCTGAAAAATAGATATAATAATAATGCCTTTAAAAAGCGAGAATTAGCCCTGGCTCGTGTGGCCCAGTGGAATGAGTGCAGGCCTGCGAACCAAAGGATCAAGGTTCGATTCCCAGTCAGGGCACATGCCTGGGTTGCAGGCCAGTTCCCAGCAGGAGATGCACGAGAGGCAACCACACATTGATGTTTCTCTCCTTCTCTCCTTTCCTTCCCCTCTGAAGATAAATAAATAAAATCTTAATTTTTTTTTTAAAAAGTGAGAATTATCCTTTTAAGGAAACTTGAAAAGATAACATTAGTGCTTGAGTAACCTTGACAGTATACCTCACAAATACGGTCTAGAAAATATTATAATACACGCTCTGTCAACCTCTTCCATTATTATCATTGTCATGGTGAAATCTTTGGTACTATTATTGCTGCCTCCCTAGTTTCAGTCCCCATGATCCTTTAATGAAAAGAATGTAACTCGATCGTATCACTTAGATTCAGTTCCACCTCATTTAAGAGTAACCTCAAAGTGACTTGATCAAGCTGGAGAATTAGTTCTCTCTCAGGAGAAGCCTGGGGAGTTTGATCAGGCTCCAAAGTCTGCTTCCATTCCACCCTCTTTAACATGTGGATTTCCCTCCCGAGGTTGCCCGATGGTCCAAGATCGCTGCTGGAAGTCCATCCTCACATCGGCCGGCCAGCTGGCAGGATGAAAGAGGACATGGCAAAGATCGGCAGGAGACTTGCTGTCTACTGCCCCTTAAAGAAGCATCCCTAGAAGACAGATAAAACTTTCACTTACATCGCACTGTCTAAAACTTTGTCACAAAGCTAGTAATATTACCTGCATATACTTTATTTCTATTACTAACGAGAAAGTGAAGAATAGATACTTCATAGGCAATTTGCCATGGCTGCCTGATACATCTTGTCTAAATTCTTGGAAGAGAAGAATGTTTAGGTCCAAACATGTGATAAATACTATCTATATTTGTCCCCTGGCTGATCTTGAGAACCCTGCTAACAACAGTTTGAACACCTTCTTCTTTGTCTACCACCTCCTACTGCTTCTTTGCAAAACTTCCTAATTCCTACCATGGGGTGGACAGCGCTGACTTCCTCTCTTGGAAGTAAGATAAATGAAGGAATTTGAGAATGTTGTCAGTGTAAAATGTTACTTACCTGGAAAAATGAATCCTGTATCAGGAAGAAGAACAACGTGGGCAGTGAGTAGATCTTCTAAGGGAACAGCGGGGCAGATGAACGAGTCACGTGGGGACACGAGGAAGCACTCGTGTGAGTGACATTGAAGGACCTTGAAGATGAGAATGGAGAATTTAAAAGAAATGTTTATTGAGATGAAGCTAGAAAGGACGTTTGTTATTTGAGTTACAGTTATAAATGATGCACGTATTCTTATTAAATCCGTGACACACGGTGGTTACCAAAGCCATCAGCTCCAAGCAGCACTTCCATCAGATCCAACTGAGGTTTCCTATTACCTATTGAGTCTCAGGTCTGTACAGAATGTTTGAGTTCTCTCATCGAATCTCCTCTCCATTTCAGCCATACCCCTACTGCTTCAGAATATACTCTTGGACTAGTGAAGACAGTGGTTTTGAGCATATGTGCATGTTCTTTGTTACCGAAATTCCTCAGTATGCAAATGCTTTATACAGGTATGCCTGGCAGGGTATTTTTTGTTGTTTTTGGAATAAAAGTGCTCTATGACTTTTAAATGCCCTCCCTCTAGGATTCTCTGCCGTACAGCAATGACTCTCTTGAAGGTCATGCAAATCTACCTCTATCTGGATCCTGACCCAGGCAGAGGGAGTTCTGCAGAACTCAGGGAGGTCACCAGGTCACAGGCTTAGCATAAACCCTTTGATCTGTAATTCAAGTCCCTTGTTATCTATCATATCCTTTGCCAGATGCTAAAGTTGCTTTCAAAACCATTCCCAGAACTCCTCCCAAGCCTGGGTTCACTAGACCCTGTGCTAATCCTCCTTTGATTGCTATTAATATATTTGCATAAAAATGTTCCTCATATAATCTTCACACAAGAAGTGGGGCATCTTATAAGGGTGCATTTGTAGGACAGTCTTTACCCTGTTTTTTATTGGATCAATTCTCAATTGAGTTCTTGGTCAGACCATTCATTTTGTAAAAGAGTGGATACTACAATCAATCTCCTTGTTGCTGTATCTCTTTTCCGGTATCGTCAGGCTGAGCTCTGGTTTCTTTGACGTCTTTGACTTAACATGGTGATTTTCATCCCATGCTCTGCAAGAACTTCAAAACATAAGGTACCTGACTGTTTAGTAAGGGGCACTGAGCTCTTTCCCCTTAGATTGTTAAATAAAAGAAAAATGACAACAGCCAATACAACAATAGCTGTCCAGTGTGAAAGAATCAAAATTATATATATTTTTTGTCAGATTGGCAAAAATGTATTTTTGTTGTGCCACAGAATTTTAGTAATTCATATATGTGTGCCATGAGATGAAAAAGGTTGAAAATTGCTGAGTCAGAAATTCTACGTCTAGTCAACTCCAATAACATTCAACCTCTGAAATTGCTGACTTAACACATTCTACACCTACTAATCAACTCTGATAACGTTCTGAGTTTGGTGCGTGCCTCCCAGCTGGATTTATTTTTTATTGTGCTTTCCTCACAGCTAGGTATGGTTGTATCATTAGGTTCTGGTTTTTGAAGTATGATCAGGAGTGAGGTTCTATTTACAAAGGAGTTCCCATCAGACTGTCAGCTGATTTCTGAAAAGAGACCTTACAGGCAAGAAGGAGCTGGAAAGAAGTATTCCAAGTTATGAAATCCAGAGACCTACATCCAAGACTGATCTATCCACAAAGCTAGAATGGAAGTGAAGATAAAGTGCGTCTCAGATAAGATCAAATTCAAGTTCATCATCACCAAGCCCTTATTATATGAAATATTAAAGGGACTTACCTAAGAAAAAGAAGATAAAAAAGATGAACAGTGAGAGAACAGCAAACTCACAGTTATTAACAACCACACCTTAAACAAAAGCAAACTAAGAGGATAGCTAGATCAGGAGCAGAACCATAGAAATAAAGATCACATGGAGGGTTAGCAACAGGGGAGTGGGAGAAGAAGAAGGGGGGAGAAGGTACAGAAAATAAGTAGCATAGATGGTAGGTAGAAAATAGATGGGGGGAGGGTAAGAATAGTAGGGGAAATATAGAATCTAAAGAACTTGAGACACGTGGTCATAAACTAAAGGGGGAGGTATGGTGGGGGAGGGGTGTGCAGGGTGGAGGGGAATGAAGGGAATAGAACAACTGTAATGGCATAATCAATAAAATATATTTAAAAAAATAAAAATAATAAAAAATTAAAAAACAGTCACTAGCATCTGCCCTTTTCCCTTCCTGATGGTGGGGAACTGGAGACAACTAGAGTCTCAGAATAAGAGTTGGGAGGTAGGTTTGAGGATATAAGCCACCTGCCAGCCCTGATCCATTCATTTCTGGGTTATTACATGAGCGAAATAGATTTGATTTTCTTCAAGCACTTGATTTTTTTTGGGGAATGGGAGGGAGAAAAGGAGAGTGGGCCTCTTTGTCTCAGCAGCTTTGCCTTTGTTCTAATATACTTGCCTTTGTTCTAATATACTGGTTTAAGTTCTGGTTCAGTCTGATTTATCTGGGACAAGTCAATCTCTCTGCATTTATTCAACTAGGAAGTAGGTATGATAACAGCTATTTGTAAGAGTTGTGGGGATCAAATTAAATAACTTGTATGAAGTTAAAGAATTTGGAAGAAAGAATTTAAACTCATGGAATAAGTATAACACAAACTAGATGTTCTTTCTTATTTTCAAAGGGCTTGATCTTTGAGTAACAAACCACGTAAATACCTCAGTGTTGTCAGAATAAATAGAATTGGAAGCATATCAAACTCACTGTGTAGTAACATAGTAGTAAGTTTTTAAAAAATCATGGTTAATATAAAATGGCTGAGAACATTTAATGGGAAAGACTGTCTAAATGGCCTAAATTCCAGATTAATAGTTTCGAACATAAGGGTCTGTCTTTGCATTTTAGAGACTTGATTTTGTATTGATTAAGGGATGACCGTATCCTTTATTGTCTTGTGTCTTTCTTCTCTAACTTGAGGAATCTCACACAATTCCTGACCCAGTAAATAACAACTTGATGATTAGGAAGAGTTTAAACTACACTTTAAGATAAAGTCATTATCCATAATAACTCAAATTAGAATATGTGTAAAATGTAGTAGATTATTTTCTACTTTTAAGATATTCATGTTATAGTCCCATTGTATAAGGAAAATTTATAAGGCTAATTAGTACTTCTTTTTATTAGTTTAAAGAACTACCAGCACCTCAATGAATTTTGAAAGACACATTTTCATTTTATGATATATATATATATTTTTATAATAATTCTTTCAATCCAAGAACACAGGATGTCTTTTAAAAAAGATTTTATTTATTTATTTATCTTTAGAGGGGAAGGAGAGAGGGAGAGAAACATCAATGTATGGTTGCCTTTCATGCGTCCCCTGCTGGGAACTGGCCTGCAGGGAACTGGTCTGCAACCCAGGAATATGCCCTGACTGGGAATCAAACTGTGATCCTCTGGTTCCCAGGCCTGTGCTCAATCCACTGAGCTACACCAGCCAGGGCTCATTTTATGATATTTTTAACTTGTGTGGTCTCTTTCCTGAATATTCTTCATTCCCATGTATTTTAATACAGAAAAAACTTTTTTTTCTATCTTTGAGTTTCTACAACTATTTTAATGTCAAATCTCTGCTCATGAAACTAAACTAATTCCTTTTTAAGTGTCATGTAAAATTTTAAGATTTTTTTTTTGTATTCAGGATCTTCTTTTTTTCCTGTCTTCATTCTAAGTAGGAAATCTTAGTTCTCCATATTTGCCAGTACAAACCTCTCACTGAGATGATTTTTAAAATGTGTGTTTTAAAACTCTAGTGTTACCAAGAATAACCAAGTGTTACCAAGAGGTAATGTTTGAGTTAATTATTGATATACACATACATACACATACCACATATTACAATTTGCAAATACCACATAATTATCTATCAAATCATCTACAAAATTTCCACTTGTCGGTGAATGTGAATGTATATATCACACTGTGTAGTCTTCAGACTTTGGAATAGAACTTGTATTGCTATCTTTGTGCATATGTATGAAGATCTTGTAAGAGAGTGTCATTAATTAGAAAAGTTTTAGTTTAGAGTCTTTATTTTTCTTTTAGACTTTTCTATTGTTTCGGGTTGAATTGTGTCCTCTTCCCAAATTCACGTGTTTAAGTTGGACCTCAGAACACGACCTGATTTGGAGACAAGGTCTTTATCATCACGTTCAAGTGCAAGTGGAGTCTGAAGGCTGAAGGGCAGGATCTTCTCCAATGTGGCTGATGCCCTGGTGTTGTGATAGAAAGGGGACATTTGGATACACAGACACACAGGAAAGACAGTGGGAAGATACGAAGGGAAAAGGTGTCCTTTATGCACCCCCCTCAGAAGGCATGGGCCCTGCTCACCCCTTGTCTTTGCACTTCTTGCTTCAGGACTGTGAGATGATGCATTTCTGGTGTCAAAGCCACCCTGTGGTTGGCGCTTCATCACCACGGAACTGGCAAACTGATACATGCATGTGCACCAGACAGTGTCCTTATTGTATGAATGGATATTTTTATATAAATATTTCAGTGGGTGGTACCATCTTGTCTTTAGTTGGCCAACAGAAATCTGGGAGCCGTTCTTGAGTTCTCCCTTTCCCTTACCCCTTATATCCAAACCATCACCAAATGTTTCTCAACCATTATCTCTCATCGTGGCCCCTGCTCGTAGGAAGTGTAAGCCACCACAGTGTATTGGCTGAGATATTGAAAGGAACTTCCAGCTGATCACTTGCTCCCGTTTTGTAAATGTACAATGCATTTTTCACATACAGGTACATTTAAACAGTGTAGATCATCATGTCTCTCCCCCTCCCAGAACCTCTGTAAAATCTAGACTACTTATCTGGTCAGCAGACCCTGTAGGATCTGGGTCCCGTGTCCCTCTGAAAGGCAATTTGGGGAAATTTCTCCTTCAGGCCTCACTAGCACTTTTACTGGTACTATTAGTACTCATACTGGTACTTCAGTACGAGTACCCAACGATGCCCTCATCTGAAATTATTAGAAAACTGGACAGAACACATGCATCTGTTACAAGATATTGGGCAGCAGGTAGTGCCCAGGCTATAACACTGAGCACCCTTCAGAAGTGTGCTGTTTTCCTGTCCCCAGCTCCAGAGTTGTGGCTCAGGTGTTGTTGCCCAAGGGGACAGATAAGCCCGGAAGCAAAGAACTCCTAGGTTGTTCCCAAAGGAATTGACTTTATTTGCAGCGGAGTGTGGAAAAGTTCAAACCCGAGGGCACTCTCAGATACAAGGAAGGCTGTGGAGAAAGCATTTACCAGGAGACTGTTACTTTCCTTAGGGATGTGAGTTACACCAGGGACCATGAAGAGACAGAGTGACTTGCCTGAAGCCAGTTGATAGTGGGAGACTTAGGACTAGCATCTTTGGTTTTGAATGCTGTGTACTTGAGTGTTTAACAAGTTTGAGCTGAGTCCTACCACATGGAAAGAACATGACGCTCAGATTTGAGAGTTTAGTGGACACAGGGTTCCGTGGAAACAGAAATGGATCCTGTTTTCTGTCTTAGAATACAGTGGGAACCCAAACATTTTAACAGCATCAGCTGTGGCGTGTGCTACGGTAAGTGGGCAGGTAGTGCTGTGGTGCAGTGGAAGGGACTGGGTGGGGGAGGGGCATCGGAAGGCTTTCCTGTGCCTGCAGCAGGTGAGCTGAGATCGGAAGGAAGATCAGGCCAGGTAGGGAGGAGCAGAAGAGCGTTCATAGGTAGCAGGACAGCAGCTCTGGGGCTGGAGGCAGGGAGCACAGTGCCCTTGAACAATAAGAGGTAGACCCACTGGGCTGGCCTGTCTGGCTGCACAACAACTCAGATCATGAGTTGTTTTTTTTTTTAAACTAGACCTTTGGTTTTCCTGCATATGAATTGTCTAGCTGAGATAAGATAACATTTATTTTTAAGTTCCACATGTCCCATGTCTTTCCACATATTTGTTATTGCTTTGTAAGCATCACTTTTCAGTTCAAAGCTTTTGAAATGAAATAAATAATAATCCAGAATGATATCATATCTTCCTTTAAACCCTATGGATTAAGAGTCTGGAATAGTGTTTATGACATTCTTAGGCAATACTTCCATTTAGTTATGGGAGATTACTATGTTCTTTAAAAAGCCTCAATAAAAAAATAAAGTATCCAAATTATGAAAAAACTCTAGAGTTAGGCATTTTTGTACTGCAAAATGGAGCAGCCCGAATTTTCACTCAACCTTTGATGTTCATACCAGCATCTTATTTTAATATACTTTTTCTTTATCGTTAGCCAGCAAATGCAGAGCAGCTAAAATACAATGTTAGGGACTCAGCCGGGCATATCTGATTGAATCACCCGTAAACAAAATACAGCGTTTCATTTTCCCTGAAACCGCAGCTCTTGTTTCTGCAAATATAGATCCAGATCACGGAGGCAAAAAACTAGTCTGATCCCGAGAATGTTGTTGTTTATTTCCCGCCCCTGAATTTCTCTATTGTCCTGTATGTCCTGCTCATGTTCTCTTCCGAAAGTTGCTCAAAAATGCTGGGTGGCTCTAATGAAGAAACTGTGAAAGCAGCCACTTTATGTGTTCTCCAAATGGGAAACTGATTTGAAATGAGGGAACATGCAGCATGTTTATAGATGAACTTGTGTGGAGTCCACAAGCAGAAGCAACTAGACCTCTATCTTTTGGCTTCTGATATGCAGACTAATGTAGCAACATCCATGACAGTGCTGATCCATAGGAGTATTTTGTTGAGCCTGTACCTTTGACTCAGCTTCCCTTTATATTAATATTATATATATATATGTATATATAACATATATCATGTTTATAGATACACCATAAGACTCTTATTAAAGCTAAGAATTTAAACTTCCTATAATGCTGTTAACCAAACTAGAGAATTTACTCAGCTTTTACCAATTCTTTTGTTGATTTCTGTTTCTCTGGCCCCGGGCCCAACTAGGCCCCTCCATCATGTTTAGCTGTCTTGCCACCTTAGTCTTCTCCATCTAGGACAGTTTCTCAGTCTTTCTATTTCACCGACTTGACACTTTGGAAGAAAATTGGTCACATATATAGAAACCCAATCCTTTTTTTAGGACTGCATAATTTTTATTCAAACTCTTTTTCTTATTGTTCGGTTACAGTTGTCCCCATTTTTTCCCTATTACTCTCCCTTGCCCTGCCCACCTTCCCTCCCACATTCCATCCTCCCCCCAACCACGCTGTCCTTGTGCATGGGTCCTTCGTACATGTAGAAGCTGCCTTGAGTTGGGTTTGTCTGCTGTTGTGTCAAGGGTGGGTTAATGTCACTCTTCACTGGGAATGAACGCACAGAGGTGATGTGTTCTCTCTCATCAGTGTGTCCTCACAGGGACACGTGCTGGTGATGTGTGTTGCTAGTGCTCTTAGCCTTGACCACTTGGCTGAGGTGGTGTCTGCTGCGATTTCCTACTGTAAAGACACCATTTTTTTCTTTGTAATTACTAACTATTTGGGGGGAGATTCTTTGAGATTTTGCAAACGCCCCTTTTCTGCAGAAGTTCCCCTCCTGGACTTGAGCATCTGTCAGTGTACTGTGCCTGCGTCAGTGGCCTTTGCTGTGTCCACAACCCAGGGGATGATCTGTTTCTCTCGTCCCTCCTGCGTTTACTAATGAAGGTTCTTCTGTAAGGAGTAGTCCTTCCTCTCCATTTATCTTTATAGTCATTTATTTATTTAGATCACTGTGGCCTCATGTATTTAGGGGGCATTGTAGTCCAGTCCTATGGTTCTTTATTTTGTTGCTCAACTTGTTCCAGCATGGCTACGGGAGCTCTTTTATGTTGGCTCTGTGCCCTTTCTGTATGACCTCATTCTTTTTTTGAGCACTTTACTTTCTGGTATTATAAGACGCTCCAGGCTTACCTTTCCCCCATGTAGGGAATTAAGCAGAACCCACGTTCTGCCTCCATATGGTTTCTAGAGTTTGCTCATCACAACAGGGTTCACAGGAGCAGAAACACAACCACAGTGCTGCGGGGCTCTCTGACCACTCGTTCCCACTCATAAACCAAGACTCAGGCGCTCTTCTCCTCCATATAAACCCCTCTCCCCCCTCTCCACGTTGCCATGTTCCCCATGGCAATCTTTTAACAATTGGTCAGATAACTTCAAAAATTGGGGAAAACCGATGTGGCACTTGACTCTCAAGACTCGGTTCTGCCTTCGATGAGTGCAGTAAGGGCGAGGACGGTGTAGTGCACTCCGGGCTTGCGGCTCTTTATTGATTACAGCCCGTTTGATATCGGGTCAGGGGATAACTGGCAATACTGAGATGCTGTCGCACTAGAGCAGAAAGTTTTCTCGACTCAAACCTGGTAAAAATCAGGAAGGGGCTGGAAGCTGAGCATCAGTGAATCTAACCAATGACTTTAAAAAATGACAGCTGGGACAGGGGACAGGGGATAGAAAAGAAAGGGCATTTCCGTAGCTGCATGGGGTGAACACTGGATTTATCATACTTGCCTTATGTAAAGATGAGTAAGAAGAAAATTTTAATGTGAATTATATGAAAAATATTGTAGAACACAATAAATGCCATAGAATCTTTCATAAGATTAGTTGCAACATCCAAAAGAAAATTTCAGAAACATTTTTGGACATGAGCCTTCAAATCAAGAAGTTAGAGAAAGAAAAATAAACAATAAAGCTAATGAATGAAAAACAGTTGAAAAAAATAAGAAAAACAGAATTAATCTAGAAAAGGGGAAAAGTTCAAATTGAAAAGTAATTTCAGGTTTTGCTTCTTTCATAAGAATAACAAGTCTATGGACTATGAGGGAAGGTGTAAATACAAGTAATACTGGGGATGAGAATCGGAACATAGGTATGGATGACATGAAAGAGCAAAATTGTAATAAAATAAAAACTTTAACTGAAAGGATTAACTTTAACAATGATATTATATCAAATTAAGAAGAAAGAAAATCCAAAGACAATAAACATAGTCGAAATTAAAAATATTGTCAAAAAATGTTTCCCCAGAAGGCGCTTGTTCAGGTGGTTTCACAGAAAAGAAGGTTCAGGTTTTCAGAAACTGCATTTCCCATCGATGGGAAAAATTTCTAGTCCTGGATAAAAAAGAGAAAGTTTCCAATTCACTGCCTAAGGGCAGCATACCCCTACTGTAAAATGTAGTAAACACAGATCCCAAAGGCCAACAAACTTCTGAATATCGGTATGAAAATGTGATAAGGTCTGAGCAACCCAATTGTCAGATATATTACTTACCTGCTTTATTTTAGGTATACAGAAATATACTGAAATAATTTACCACATAAATAAATGAGAGGAAGAAAGCTCTTATTGTCCAGCGATAGATGCTAAAAATGTATTTAGGAATATTCTTTATTCCTAATTCAAGCCCTCAGTAAACTGAAAACAGACTTTTAATGATACCCGAGACTCTCCACATTCCACATTCTGCCCAATGGTTACTTACAGATGAACTAATGTGTTAGTTATAGGCGACTAAATGTAAAATGTGAAACCACAAAATACCAGAAGATAATGTGGTTGTGTAATTATATAATTTGAAAGCATGATGTCAAAGGCAGAAACGAAAAGGGCTGAGAGGCTTGACTATGTGATTGTTGCAAAATTCTTCACCACCAAACGTAAGGAAACAAAACTGTGTATGAACAAAGCAAAGACAGACATTGTACTGAAACAACATGTGTAACAGCATATCCATTCATGTATGATGGTCTCTTACAAATTGGTGAGTGAACCATGAATAAGAAAAATTCCTGAGAGTGTATTTCACAAACGGGAAAATACGATTGCCCAACAAACATGATAATATGTTCAACGACTAGAATTAATCTTCAAATGAGAGCTGTGATGACAAATAATTTTTTATCCACTACAAAAATACCAGCAAACATGAAAAAGAGTTTCAATATGTAACATTGGTAAGAGTGTAAAGATACCATTTTTACTCATTCGGGGGGGATATTTATTTGGCCCAACCTTTTGGAAGACATTTGACAAGTATGAAAATATTGAAACAATCTAACAAGTCTCCTTCTATTTTTTCCCCCATGGAAACAATTGTATAAGTTTACAAAGTTGTATAAACAAGTATGTTTATTATAGCATAACAAAAAAGTGTATGTGTATGTGAAATCGCTTAAATATGTACAGTATGAAGATTAGTAAAATAAACAATGTAAAATCTATAAAGTGATATACCAGGTAACCATTAAGCTGTTTACTTATTGATGGAAAGATATATATCACACATTAAAGGAAAATACCAGTTTATATCACTATATGTATGTATGTGTTTGTATATAAACATATACACTCTTCCACAAATCTTAACGTCAAAATCTTAACAGTAGCTTTCTTTGATGGTAGCATTATGAAGAATTTTTTTATCTTGTTGTTTATATGCATTTTAAATATTTTTTACTTTGGGCATACTAGCGCAATGCAGAAAGAACAAAATCTAAAAATAATTGTATTCACCATCAAGACATCAAAAGTGAACTCAGCCTTTGAGGCAGAGAGTTTGCGAATTTGGAATCCACAATAATGAGGATAAACTGTACCCAAATGCTCCAGGATGCATCCCATTGTTCAGTTCCTCCTGGGGTTTTCCCAGCCAGCTGGTTACCTGGGGCCCTTGTCTTACCAGCCTCACTTGTCCTGGGAATTCGAATGAGCTATTGTTTGTGGCCACCGTCTCACACTCCAGTCGCTCTGCTGGAATGCCTTGTCTCTCTCTTTTGACTAACCCTGGTTTTCTAAAGACTCTCGCAGCTTCCGGGAAAGAAAGTTCAAGTCCTTTTGGCTGAAGCCTGAAAGTCGCACTCAGCTTCCTCCTACCCATGAGTATGCCCAGGAGACAGAGTGTTGAGGATGCTTAGGAACCTCACAGGGTCCCTGATGCAAAGTGGGCTTTCCGCTGCCTGCAGTCTTCTGAGTTGGGGGGAGGAAGGACAAAACAGTCCTTAAAGAAATGTGCTTTGGACAACTTCCTGCCTGGGAGGGATTTTAGACCTGTTTTTGAATAAAGCAACATATATAGTTTAAAAAGGCTCTGAATTAGTTATCCAAGAAAAGTTTCACATAACACAAAGAAGACAGAACTAGGATGTGCTTAGAAACATCTTCCTAAGGTATCTCTCAGTAATTAATTCCATACTGTGATATGTAAAAATGAAATAGTTTATTTGGTGTGAAATCACTCTTCTTTGAAGTCAGTTCTGAAAAGATCCCCAAATTAGATTTTGTAATAAAACAGGGGTGTTATTTGTGCCACACCCTGTTACTGCTTTTTCATTGGTAGTTTCCATTGTTTAGTCACTACACTTATGTATACATTAATTAGAGGTACAACCCACTTTTACAGCCAACAGATTTACTTGGTATGTTTTGATCTAATTTTGTGTCCATCATTTCCATACCACAAGATGGAAACACAATTAGATGTTTGAAGTTTTCCACTCTCAAATACTTTCTCCTACATTTGGAGTCCTTTTTAAATCATTTTTTATTGGTGTTTAAATACAATTGTCTCCATTTTCCCACCACCACTTTCCCCTGCCCTGGAGTCATTTTTATTAGTGGGAAGTAAGGGTATACTCCAGAAAATGAGAGCCCTTTTCATCACGGAAACAAAAAAGAAATGAAGAGACAAACAGTCTTTGCAGAAAATGATCTATGTTTTTATTTATTACATTTAGGATGCCTTCAGGATGAATGTATGTGATTAGCAGAAAAATATGAAATCCAGGTCTTTGCACATGAAATCACTTTTGGATTTCCTTTAAAAATGTTCGTTATTCTTTTAGTCATGAACCCTGAATGTCTTAGGAAGGAAAAAGTCCTGTCATTCTCTGGACCAAAGGGCTGTAAGAATTGAGCAATCAATAGTGTAGGCTAGCCAAGGCTGGTCGATGGTCGTTGAGATGGACTGAAGGGTGGCTTGGGGACGGAGTAGGCCAGTGTCCTTTTTACGTGTCTTGGTGTGCTTTTACATCGGTTTTGCATCGTTTGAGAGGTGTGCTAACTACTCCTTTTCAACCTGTAGAAAAACCCATGTCTGGTAAATGAGAAGAAAAACAATCAGCATCTTTATATAGTTATTTACAACACAAACCTAGTAATATTATTGGAAATTAAACATGGATAATCTAAGAAAAGGAGTGTGGCTAATGGTATTCTAACTTTTTAAGGCCACAGGAATGCTTTTACTTAGAACATTGGTTGTTTGTTCCTCCTTGAGTGCTTGGTCTGATGAGTTAAAAACGTTTTCAAAGGACTGGGAACAGTCCTTAATGTCAGCTTCCAAGTCTTGAATCTCTTAACAGGGTTGCATACAAAGAATTAGGTATCCCTGGATCCCTTTCGTAGCTTTGCTTTACTTCACCGGCAATTGGGAGGGGATCATATGAGATGTTGTCAACACCAGCATGACCAATATGTCACTGTGGGCTAGGCTTAGGACCTCAGTAAGCTTTTCTTGGCAGCCCAACCTTGTAAACTATCTGCCAGCCCTCAGGGTCTAGTTGATGGTGCCAAATGTTTTCATTATGTCACCATAGAACTCCGGGGACTGTTCTGTGTGTGAAGCTGCAGAACTCACATTTGGAATTGCACACAGAGAGTCAGAGCCGAAAGGGCCCTAAAGGACTCTGCAGTCTGGCTCTCCCATTACTGATGAAGAAGTGGAGGTCCCGCTCAGTAAAGCGGCCTGCCCAGGATCACACAACTAGTGAGTGGCAAAGCCACGGCTTAATAATCACTTCCCCTGAGCCTCAACCCCCCCCTGACTAATGTTTGTTCTGTTGTGGAAAAGTCATTTGACTTTGCTGAGTTGAAGGAAGCAAAAGAAATGGTGAGCAGGTAGAAAAAGGCCAAGTAATGAGGCCTGGTTATTCTTTATTATTTTCACCTAGATCATAGCTTTGAAAGCACTTTTGGTTGTTCCAGCATTTTTTTACATTGGTTCAGTTAATATCCACTGTTTAGGTCTTTTTTACTGATTATTATTATTACTTGCTTAGGGACCATTTTCATACAGTAAAATGCACAGACTTCAAGTCTATAGTCTGAATTCTTTATAAATATATGCATCCATGTATCCATCAACCAAATCAAGATATGGGATGTTTCCATCACTCCTAAAAGTTCCCTTGTGCCTCTTTGCAGCCAGCCTGCACCCCTCACCCCCACCAGAGGCAAACACGATTCTGATGTGTATCATCACGGATTAGTTTTGCTTGTTTCAAGTTCATGTCAATGAAATCTTACAGCATCTACGCTACTGTGGCTGGCTTCTGCTCAACAAAATAGTGAGATTCTGAAGTTGCAATTGTATCAGTAGTTTGTTCCTTCTTATTTCTGTGCAGTGTTCTTCTGTATGAATGATACCATTTTTTATTTACCCATTCTCTTGCTGATAAATATCTGTGTGGTTCTCATTTGGGGATTATTATGAATAAACCTTCTGGACACATTTTTGTACAAGGATTTTTGTTGGTACATGCATGTACTGATCTTGGGCACATGTGCAGCAGTGGAATTGTTGAGGCACAAGTGGGGTGCTCACCCTACTTAGACATGGCTATGTCGTTTTCCACAGTGGCTGTACCTTTTTATACTCCCACCCACAGTATACACGTATTTAAGCTGCTCCACACTGCCCACAGTTGGTATCAGCCACTCTGAATTTTGAACATGCTGGTTGGGTTGTACTGAGATGACACTGTAGTTTGGTTGGCATTTCCCTCGTGAATAATGATGTTGAACACCTTTCTACCTGCTTATAGGCCATTCACTTATTTACATTTTTCTGTGAATGTCTGTTCAAGCTTTTGTACATTTTTAAATAATTGGATTTCTCTTTGTCATGAATTTATGAGTTCTTTTACAAATATATCTATTAACGTATATTCCCCACTATCTAGCTTGCTGTTTCATTTTATTAATGATAATTTTTGATGAGTAGTGTTAACCTTAGATACAATGCAATGTGTCTTTATATTTTCCTTTATGATGAGTGATATTTGTGTTCTGTCAAATATATTTTCCTGTGCTCCAAGGTCATGGATATTTCCCTCCCATGTTTTATTTTATAAGTTTTATAATTTTAGCTTTTACATGTAATTCTTGACTGTTTAAATGGAACTGGATAGTTCTACTTTCTGCTGAGTCTATGACCAGTGGAGAGAACCAAATGAAAAGTTTCAGCTAAAACCTCAGAAAAATATAGTACATTGTAACGTATTTCTTCTCTGACAAACTGTATATGTGCCCAGGCAGAAAGGCCTCTTTTTCTTTCTTTCAAATAAGTGTCAGTGAGAAAAACCTATGGTCCTCACAGCTAAGATTTTTTTCTCTCTATAACAGAGTTTCCTTAGCTTCCGGGCTGCAGACCAGCAACTGGTCCGGTGCTGCTGGTCCGGCGGTGCTGGTCCGGGCCTGTCAGGACCTGGGGAGCACAGCGGGAGGTGAGCTTGCATGTAATGCCCTCGCACCCAAAAATGCCCTTTTGTAATCCCGAAAGCACCCCCACCCCCAGGGCATGAAGAAATTGTCTTCCAGGAAACCAGGCCCCAGTGCCAACAAGGTTGGAGAGCACTGCTCTATGGAGTGGAATGAAGGCGGCTGACCTTTCTGCAACTCCCACACTCTGGAGTTTGATTTTAAGGTCTAGGTGGCCTTTCCTCTGTTCATTTCAGACTGACGTGTGCTCTTGTGGCTCCTTTGTGACGTCTAATTGCTAGTGTTTGTTTTTGACAGCCAGATCTGTTGTGTTTCCCATTCTGCACTCACAGCTGTGAACCTATTATGGGTTAGGCGGATTTTCCTGCTCTGCGTCCAGCAGTAAGCATAGCCTTGTTCTCCCTTTAGCGTCTCCTCCATCTACGTTCTGAGGTCATTGAACACGTTTCTACTGAGCCTATAAAGTGCGAATCAAATGGAAACTTTCTCTGTGCTCGTAGCCAAGCAAACAGATCTGTTCCACTGGGATTGCTCTCAAGTCTATGTACGAGTTCAGTACGGCGAGAATAAATTCTTCTCTGAGACTTGCCCTCTAACCACAACAGGTATCCCATAATGCATTCTTCCCAGCAACAAGCAGACAAGTTGACCACTCTCTCCTCCCACAGTCCAGAGCCTCTCAACCGGGCGGTCTTACGGTGGCACCCGGAACAAAGCTTCCACAGCCAACACAGGCCTTTGCGCATTCCTTAGGTCTTTTAGGTTCTTCCTAAAAGTTCCTTCCTTAGGTTTCACTGAGGTCTTTTAAAAATACATAGATGGCTTCGAGGAAACTCTCTGTTTAATTTCTACTCAGCTCGCTGTATATTGAAAGCCATTATTGGTTTCTATGCACTATATGTTCAAATGTCAATAAATTGGTAGATGTCTTGGGACTTCTCTATATGCAGGTCATTTTTTCATGCAGGTAAGCTTTTCTTAAAAGACATAGTTTTTAATTGATGAAAATAAATGCTCACTATATGCAACTTCCAATATAAAAAATAAAAATACATGATCCCTTCTGTCATCTGAGACACTCACTGTGACTGTTTCATTGCAATTTCTTTACATCTGTATTCTAAGGGGATTTACATTTACCTGAGAAGACTGGGAATTAGGTAAACTGAGGAATTGCAGGTTGAGGAAATGGAATAAGCATTTAAGAAGAACAACTTAGTAAAACAGTGCTTTTTAAAATTTACTTGACGATTAGAATATATAAATGAAAGCAGTAGGTGGTGAATTGGGCCAGGTTGATTTGGAACAGAATAAATGGAGGTTTAAACTACAAACAAGGGACTCCAGCCTTTACGTGATGGGGTCTTGGGAGTGGAGCCACTAGAGGGGTCCAGCCGGGAGATGATGAGACAGCCACAGAGTGGACTGAGGGCGCATGGAGATCAAAGTCAACAAAACGAGAAATGAAACAGTCACAGTTTCCCAGGAGCCAGGTAATAGGATCGTGGAGTGGAAGAATGATGCAGGCAAAGCTACCAAAGTTATTTCAGGAGATTGCTCATGCAGGGGAAGGAAATGCCGCGGAGACTTGGAGTGTGATGGATGAGGTGGCAGGAAAAGGAAGTTAAGGAAAAAGAATGTTTAGGGAGAGAATGTGTAGTTCAGAAATGTGCTGGGTGGTGTTTGGGCAGAAGTCTCTGAAACTCCAGCTCCGTCACTGATGTAGGACGCTCAGCACGTGTGTGATGTCCCCACGTCTTTCTGAACTCAATCTCCTCATCTGTTAAAATGAGGTCACCAGTGCCAGGGAGTTGTTCTGAGAATTATGACTCAGAGTATGTGAAACGATGCGCCCTTTCTGGTGTGAGGTGCAGTGGAATATTACACAGTCCAGCAGACTGTTTTCAATTTATCGTTGTCATTTTACAAGAGGTCAGAACTGGGTTACAGGCAGTTGAACGAGCTGTTATTGTCCCATGCTTAAATTATTGAACTCTGTTGGGCATTGAGTTTTCTTCAACTTTAGCTTTTGTAGTTAAAGTGAACATCTCTGTATATATAGAATTAACCCCTCACATTCCCTCAATGCTTATTAGAAGGAGAAAAAACCCAAATGGCCAATATCTGATAAAATTTATGGGGTTTCATTTCCTGAAAAACTAACATTGGGTTTCCGTACACATTCCAGGATTGTGTATGGGCTCTGACTTGACTGAATGAGAAGGTGAAATCCTAAAATGTGAATCTTCCAACTTTTTCCAGCCTGTGGACTGTCTTTGGTTCAGCAATAATTGCCTAGACAGCTATATTAGCTTCATTAATTTTTGTTTGTGTTCTGTGTTCTTCACACAGTGATGGAAGAAATGTATCTCCTGGGTCAAAATCTAAATGTGCTTCTCCAAACTGAACAACTGCTTCCGATATAAACATTCTTGATCTGAAATGCAAATTGTTATAGGGATTCCCGTATAATCACCAGGGCAACAAAACTGAAGTTTAGCCCAAACCATTATACCAGCTTCGAAATACCAGGAGTATTTACACTTAAATTTATTTTTAAAGTTGCAGAGTCAATGTATGTTTGTATTATCAGATGCCAAAAATGTGTATTTTTCAAGTACAATATCCATATTCACAACTTACAGCTAACCCAAAGAGCCAGTTGGTTGTGCCTAATTGATCTGGAATCTCCATAGAAGAGTTAATATCATGGGGACACTTTTCACAGAACTTGTCCAGTCACTGTTTGTGTATTTCACATCACCTCTGTTTTCAATCTTGCGTCTTGTGTTCTGGTCTTTAAGACAATGCAATTTCTAGTTTCTGTTTCACGTTTGCAGTTGAATCCATCAGGGTTCTGTCATATATAAAATGCTTCATAAAATTTGGTGGCATCTTTGTGCTGGGCCAATCCAGGCTCCTCTGTCTTGTTCCCCTGTAGTAAATGGGCAGCCATCGACAGGACCTGCTGACTCGGTTGTCAAAACCCTTGGACCACATGAGCCAAATCCCCTTCTTTTAATGTTCTGTATTATGTTGGGCTCTGCATGGAGCGAGTTCTCAGTTGATTAATAATAACAAAAATAATATCACGTTTATTAAGGAATTAGTTATAAAGTGCTCTACTAAGTAATTTATTGATATTATCTCCACCAGAACATTATGATGCCATTACTATTCTTATCTCTGTGTTAGAGTTGAGAACATTGAGACAGAGGAGACAATGTGTTTGTTCAAGTTCACCTAATTAGTAAGTGGCGGAGTTCAGACTGGACTCAGGACGTCTGGTTCTAAAGGCCTCTGAATAACCATCTTACTTCATTGCTTTGCCTACCCTACCCTACCCTATCCTAAACAGATACATTGTAAATGTCATATGTATCATGAATATAAATGTAAGAAATATTATACACATGCTGTATATGCATCATAAATACATGACATTAATAGAGCTCTATTGCCTTTAGCGAACATTTTCATGCCCAAAAGCTAAGCACCAACATAATATTGAGGATGTTTATAATATTCAGAGTCTGTTTCTCAGACTCACTTGCTTTCTGTTTGAACATTGGTTTAATTAAACCATCATATACACATACACACGCCTCACAATGTGTTTTAACCTTGGCTTAGTAGAGTACTTTTTATTTTCACATTACATATTGTGCAGACTTCTATTAAAATGTGTAACATTACCAAAAATGTGATATTGTTAAAAAATAAGTACTTGGTGCTATTTTATCAGTATGTTTATCAATTGTTTACTTTTGGAACTTGGAGTAAAACTCTGTTCAAAATCTGTTTTTTGGGAACCTTCTAAGAGGCTCAGGACCAAGTCTTTCAACTTAGAGCTTTCATCCATTAGTTTGTTCATCCCCGGTTGGTATTTTCATTGTCCACAGCCTTACACGTTTTACGTGGGGCGTCACTGCTTTGCAGGTGGACTCCCCATTGCAGTGCTCTCTGCACCGGCCACAGGGGCCGAGGGTCTGTCAGAGCCGTTCATTGAGGCCCTCCGGTTGGAGTGTTTGCAACCCACCAGGTCAACTCTGTGCTGTTTCTGAGACACCAAACAAGATTATGGACATTTATTTTGTTGTAAATCTGTGATAGTTTGCAGATGTGCTCTCCAATATTCTTTCCTGAATGAAAATGCATTTCACTTAGTTATTTTTTTTATTTTTTAAAGATTTTATTTATTTTAGAGAGATGGAGAAGGGAGGGAGAAAGAGGGAGTGAAACATCAATGTGTGGTTGCCTTTAGTACACACCATACTGGGAATATGGCCTGCAACCCAGGTGTGCGCCCTGACTGGGAATAAACCTGAGATGCTTTGGTTCACAGGCCTGCGCTCAATCCACTGAGCTACACCAGCCAGGGCAGCTTAGTTATTTTTAAAGATCAACTTGAATATTAGCAATTAGATATCAAAATTATTCTAGAAATTTCATTAGAAAATACTTGTATTATTGGTACATACATCAGGATGTGACTACACTCAGTTTTAAAGTCAGAAAACACTGCCAAGACAGACTAACCCAATTTAGATAAATTTGTCCTGGCTGGTGTGGCTCAGTGGATTGAGTGCCGGCCCGAGAACCAAAGGGTCACTGGTTTGATTCCCAGTCAGGGCACATACTTAGTTGAAGGCTGAGAGGCAGTTCATCAACGTTTCTCCCACTTTAGATTAATTTGGTTAAAAATTATGTATTTACATTTGGTAAATTACAGTTTCCTCACTACATAATTCTTATGTCTAATGGATTTCAACAGGCTTTTATTTAAAGTATTTAATATTCTCTAAACTTGGAGAGAAAGCCCCAAGCTCATTAATGTTTCTCAATGCAGTTATTGGGTCTTTTATTCAAACTCTTTTTTGTGTCATGGAGATCAATTGTATCAGAGGGTTTCTTCCTTTTCTAGCCATCCTGGATTTATACACATGGATGTCAGCAGACTTATATTGGGAACAGCTAATCTCTCCATGAACAATTCTTAGTTTTGTGTGTGTGGGGGTGTCTAATGGTCGTCTGAACAATTCGAAGTGAGTAAAATGTTAGCTACTTCCCCACCGCTCCTTCCCACATGTAACGAAAGCACGTTTTAGACAAAAGTCTGCAACATATACATACACTTATTAAGCCAACAATTATTAGTAAGAAAGCAAAAAATAGTGTACACAACCTATTCTGTAAACCTGATGCAATCCTAGCTCCCTATCCTTTTAGGAGCTCTCCCTACCATTTGGAAAAGAAGGTCAACCCACGAGAGATGCAGGGCATCTCGGGGAGAGTTGCCACCCTCAGTGCAGGCATTTGCTGACCGAAGTCCTCCTGAACTAAAGGCCCAGCGTGGGGCTTCCTAGGGATTAGACCTCAGTCGTCATCCCTAAGGGGAAAGGGCGGGTACTTTGCAATATTCTTTTATTTTTTTTAATTGAATTTATTGGGGTGAAATTGGTTCACAAAATTATACAGGTTTCAGATACACAGTTCCATGGCCCATCAACTGTACACTGTATAGTGCGTTCACCACCCCGAGTCAGTCTCTGGTCTTCATCATTTATACCCGTTTATATCTTCCTCCCCCTCCCCCACTCCACCTTCCCCTCCGCCTGGCAATCATTACACTATTGTTCATGTCCATGAATTTTTCTCTTCTTTTCTTTTTCATTCAATTCCTCCACTCTCCCAGCTGCCTTCCCCAACCCTGACGGCTGTCAGCCTGCTCTCCATCCTTGAGTCGGTCTCTATTTTGCTTGTTAGTTCATTTCATTCATTAGGTTCCACATATGAATGAAATCATATAATATTTCTCTTTCTCTGACTGGCTTATTTCACTTAGCATGATGCTCTCTAGGTCCGTTCATGCTGTCGCAAAAGGTAAGATTTCCTTCTTTTTTAAGGTCAAGTAGAATTCTGTTGTGTAAATGTACTACAGCTATTCATGAAAGCATAGGAGATTGGCTGTAAAATTGCTTTAGCCAATTCACTTTACTTAAATAGCTTTTGATTTAACTAGTGATAGCTAATGCATAATTTATCCACCTAATAAGGAAGCCATCAATTCTACCAATAAAAACACATTTTTGACATATGTTATGCAAATTAACAAAGTTTTGTTATCAAGAAAGATGTATGACAGGAATTTGGACTTTTTAATATGATGATAACTAGTCATTCTTGAAGAGTGGATTTTTGAATAGGGCAAATGACTGCCTCTAGGGTTAAAGTTTGAATGAACTAATATTTGGTATTTTATTACATAGCATATATATAATATCACATTTGCTATAGAAAGATATTTATATGTAATTTACAGACATCAAAAAAGTTTGCATTAGGAAGAAGCTAAGAAAACTGTTGAAGTCACATGTTCAAAATTTCTTTTCCTAAATTTCACATGAGGCTTTACATTTGTTAAGAAAATTTCATGCGTTGAAAGATTTTATTTTTACAGAGAGGGGAAAGGAAGGAGAAAGAGAGGGAGAGAAATATCAATGTGTGGTTGTCTCTCACGTGCCCCACACTGGGGACCTGGCCTGCAACCCAGGCAGGTACCTTGACTGGGGATCAAACCAGAGACACTTTGGTTTGCAGGCCAGTGCTCAGTCCACTGAGCCACACCAGCCAGGGCCAGAGTGCAGAGTTTTACTGGAGAGCCAGGCCTGTGAAAGGAATGGGAGGAGGCCTGAATAGGAGGAGCTGGCAGATTGGTAGAGAAATCTGACAGTTCTGAGTCTAGGGCAAAGCTAGCTCATTAGCAGAGTCTAGCATTGGGTAGAAAGGCTGAGGCCTTTGTTTAATGATTGGTTCTTTTGCTAAGATCCCCCACCCCCAAGAAGAGTCTGCTACTGTATACTATTGCTTTGCTTGTCATTGACCAAGAACTGCTGTGAGGTCAGTATAACTAGGGTTAGAGATTGAGGGGAATGCTGGATAAGCTGAGGGCTGGGGTCTACCAGCTCACCGCACTCCCCATTGATGCACAGCACGGCCTTTCTTAAAAAACACACTCTGAGGGGGCTTCCCGGTCCACAGTGCATGCTTTGTGATGCGCTGGTCCACTTTTCCATTCGCGTTTGAAGAGCAGCTTCTCCAGGACTCTGGTGGCTCTGGCTTGCGGAGGGTAGACTTAGAAGAGAGGTTAATAGAGGTTAATACATAGTATAGTGAGGCCTCGCGGGCAGGAAAAGTGATTCTATATTGTCAATAGATACTGATTCTCAGGAGCATGAGCCACTGGCTCTTTTAGAAAAGCAAGTTCCAGTGTTAATCTGCCAAGTGGTAGGACTTCCCTAGGAAGAGTTGCATGCCCGGGGGGCACAGTGGTCTCTGTTTTGGGAAGCTGAATGCTCCGAGGTGGCAGTAGTGAGATCACCCTGGTGACTGTGGTCATAGCCATTGTGCACACACACAGCTTTCGTCTCCACCGTGGGGACCAGCTGGCTCATGTGCTCATTGTGTCAGTAGTGGGTGGCTGCAGACGAAGCTGGCTAACATCACATGGTCAAGACATTGATCTCCCTAAGTGTTTGGTGCTTCTTTGGTGGTGGGTAGTTTCTGGTCGGCATCAATGTGTAGTACAAAGATCTTCTCCCTTTGTGCCCATTCTCCTTATGTTTATTCACGTGCCTCTACTCCGGACCTTCTTGCCCTTCAGTTTTCAGTCCCCAAGCCAGCTGTTGCCCTCCTGTCTGTGAATGGTAAGCCTATACTGTCCAATAACATCCCCACTACTGGCATGCTGCTGTTGAGATCTTGAAATATGACTGTTCAAATTGAGATGTATTGTGAATACAAACCAGGTATGGGAGATGGAATGGACAAAGTATCTCATTATTTTAAATACTGATTACATGTTAAATGATAACATTTTAGCTATACTGCATTGGAGAAATTCTTTTTAAATGTGGCTACTAGAAAATTTAAAAGCACTAATGTGGCTTCTATGTGTGGCTCATTATATTTTTATTGGACAACACTGTTCTATCCTTATAAACCAGGTTTACCACCCAAAGCTCTACCCATTTTGTGGAATTTTCATTCGCCCCTGTCTTTCAAGACCACTCCTGAGTGGGGCTATGATTTCAATGCCGACAGGCTTTGGGTTTAACCCACTTCCCAGGTATTCCCATCCCTAAGCCAGGCTTAGTCTTCATGCTCTCTGAGTCCCTGCTGGCCCATCACTGTGGACTTGGACAGAGGCGTTAATGTGACTGTGGTGGGTGACATAAAGACTGGACTCCCTGCCCCTGCAGCTTGCTCGTGCCCTCTCAGCCTGTCCATGCTTGGTCCTCGCTGTGCTCTTTACATATTATGGTGGGTCAGGTTGCCTGCCTGACTTTATGACTTGGTGAGTCCGACGGGATAGTTCCAGATGCATGGCCACTGGCGTCCACATGTTCTAGCATTCATCATTAACAGAGTCCAGTAGCACACCAGAGGCTATTTTTCTAACAGAGTGTGACTCTCCACCGCAGATGTCGTGGCCTTGCTCCAAACCCCAGCACTTTCACTGGGGCTTGCCATAAAATCCACACTAGAATGTTCCCCACCCCTGGTGCCTCCAGCACCATAGAGTCTTCTGCATAATACTGGTCCAAGCAACAGGGCTGCTTTCAATGCAATCTGGACTTTCTGCAGAGCTCTTGTTTGCTACAGGCCCCACTCAAAGCTAGTAGCTTTCCATGACTCCCACATACGGACTGGACTGGTATTTCTAAGTGTTGGAATGTGTTGACTCCAGAACACAAGAAGGGAATGAAAGATGAAGCAATTTTGCCTTCTACTTTAAAGGGGATATCATGGCACCACTGACCAGTGAAACCCCAATAAAATGATCGCAGTGACAGAGGCCTGTTTCTCCAGAGTTAGTACCTCCAGTCAGGAGCACGTGTACCTCACCCAGCCCTCTCAGCTGTGCGCTGCAGCCTGGCCTCTTGCTTGTACTGATTGATTGGTGCAATGTTTTTGATCAGCGGATGAATTCAATGTTCTGTGGCATGTCTGCAGGCTCCACATCTCTTTGGATAAAATTATGACAGACGACAATATTGGCCAAACTGTAAATCGATAGTCTTGTTCATTACCTGCATATGCAAACTTGCTGATCCTCTTTGCAGACTTGGGTAGAAATAATGTGTTCATTCCATCAGTGGCCACCTACCAGGTCTCTGAGGTCATACTGACCTGCTCTAGCAATGACACCATGTCTGCCTGGCAGCCGTGGTTGGGATCTACATGGCTGAGCTTGTGACCATACATGGTCATTCTTCAGGAGCTGTCTGTTTTCAGCAGGGTCCAGACTGGGGAATTAAGTGGGAATATTATATGTGACTTCCAACCTGCATTCCTCAGCTCTTTAAAAGAGTCATTAAACTCCCCCATCTTCTCAGGATGGGGTATTGCTTTTGATGGATGCTCTGGGCTCAGTGTGGACCTGGGCACTATCAAAGGCTTTTACTTGGCTTTATACTCAAGAATGACTCTTATTCCTAGGACCCAATGTGTCCTTGTGAGTCAGTTCCAACTGTGAATGGGGATCGGCTGGGGCTGTGGACCCAGTGAACCTACTCTATGTCAGACTTTGGCCAGGGTCCCATTTATTAAATAGCTCCCAAAGCCCCCATTGTACCAGATGTACAGTAGTGGCACTTTGAGTCTCCATGTATCATTGCCACCTTGGGCCTTGTGCCAGATGTCTTCTAGATGTCAGGGTATTCCCCTTTCCTCAGTGTACAGTCACACAAATATGTAAATAGTTGCAGGTGCCTTTGAGGAAGAAGTGGGGAGTCATTATAATGTTTACGTGCCTCGGTGTTACAGAGCCCTTTCCCCTGGGGATCTGGGAATCTGGGAATCAGATCTTTGGTCAACAGAATCTAGGTTTAAAAACTAGCTCAGGTCCCAGTATGGGATAAGGGATTATGTATTTTTATTGGGGCAACTGCTCATCCCTTCTTGGTTTCTTTGGATTATATGTGTTTCATTCCTGTGGTTGGCAGGCCATTGAGATTTCCTCTGGGATGCTGTGTTCTGTTAGCCAACGCTGTTATTTTCGGGTGAGGACCACAGGGCTGCCACTCGTATTTGTCCATTCTTAGCAGAACTATAACCCTCTGGCGCCTGACTGCTATTGTCTCAGGTGTTACCAGCTTCATGGTTCTCAGTGAGCCGAGCTCTGTGCCCATCTCTCCTACCATTAGCTCAGAAGACAACCTCCATGGACTTGTTAGCGATGCCGGTGCCCCTCCTACCAGTGTGTTCTTGGTGGCCTTGGTGAATGATGTGTCCTATGAAGTATGGTCTCTCCTGTGGAGTGTGATCTTCTGGTGTGTCTTTGGACTTAAGAAATACGCCCACTCCAGAGTGCTTGCTTCCCTGATTATTTTAATTCCTTCAAGTGTCTGCCACAGTAATCTTGGCATCTCAACTTTTCCTACAGGAGACATTGCCTTTTCCAGACTAGGAGATACTGAGGCAGAGAGTTTGCACCATCCCCTACTTGAAGAGTCTGCCACCAAATCCGTCAGTTGTCCCTTATGCAGTCTAATGTTCTGGCCCCCTTAATTTGGCACTTTAAAAATCCAGGCCATGGAACATTCTAGGACTTGCAGCTGCTTTGAGACAACCTCTTCCTTTCTACTGATCCAGCACTTCTCTGGCCGGGTTGTACACTTACTGAGCTCGGGTGATAGGCCCGGCATCCGGGAGAAGTGGCAGGAGGGGCACCTTTTACCTTGTGAGAAAAAGTTTCCTGAACTGACTTTTGACACTGAGCAAGATGATGGGGAGCCGTAACCCAGTTACGCAGATTTTGAAGGCTCAGTGAAGTCTCAGGAATCTAACCTTCGGGGCATTCACCCAAATGTTTCCATTTTGCGTTGTGTGTCCCAGGTTTTCCAGACTCGTCTTGATTAAGCATTCAGTCTCTTTGAAGGTTGGCCACTGTGATTCTCAAACTCTGGACTTTGTTTTCTGTCTTTTCTGCTAGCCCACAGCATGGCACACAGAGCTTCTTTGCCAGCCATCGGAAATTTCTCCAGCTTTAATAGTTAATTCTCAGTTGTCTGTCTATTGTTCTCAGTTTTTAAATATCAAGCCATTAATTTAGTAGCAATCATCTAACCCTAATATCCTTGGATTTATCAATTTTTTCATACATTTCTAACTGCTTCATTATGGCACCTCATCACTGAATTCACCTGCATAGGAAAGCCAACCCAGATCACCCTCAATAAAAATTTTAACCACTGCTGGCCGCCTAGTGCAAGGTGTCCACTGTGCGTGACTTGCCATTGGTGACAGAGTACTCGTTATTAACATAGTAGTGAGGGACCGAGTTCACAAATTCCACTCACCACCAGCTGGTTTGGGTGGTCACTGGTGCCAACAGTCACAGTTTGCATTCTCTGGGAAGCAGACTCTGAGATGGGGCACAAAATGGGAAGAAAATGCACCTGTGAAAGGAAAAGGATGAAAGTAGCATTTCCTCATTTGTCCAAAGAGTACTTTGTAATTTTCACACACAAAAAAACTTTAAGTGAAATTCTGAGATACTCCGTCCAGTTTTGGTTGTTTTCCCGGGAGCAGGTCTGCGGGGCCCCTCACGCCCACACAGAGGAAGTGTGCCTTCCCCGCCCTGCACTCCCTGCGGTCCCTCTGTCAGCGTGGCCTGAATCTCCCAGCGTCCATGGTCCACGTTATGGGCTATAGTTTAAAAAATAGGAACGAAGAAAAATATTTATTCTTTAACTCAAAAGTTAACCTTCTCTACTGGCTCAATATTATGACAGTGTTTTTCCTACAGTACAATGAATTTATCATTTTTAAAATGCGAAAATGGTGACGGTATTTTCATCACCTGGTAAATAACTTTTCCCGTTATTAGTGCCCACGCCTCTGGTGTCGACAGGCATCAGAAATAGAAATTTCTCTAGGTATTTTCTAAGTTGCGTAAAACTAGATTTGTCTTATGTATTTTTCAAAAAACCTTTAACTATTATTTTGCTTTTGATAAAAATCCAAGTTACCACATTAATTTCCTGAAGAATTAGTTCATGAACTAATAAATGTACTTAGTAGTAAACTTGGTAAAGCTTTCAGAGGTCCAAAAAATGTTATTTAGTCTTTTTCTTGTTTATAATTCAATTTTAGCTTTACAAGAAATGGAACTTCTTGGAAAACAGCAGTACAAAAATGCCGGCTTTCTTAAACCCACCCTCGCTGTAAACATATATATCCATAAAATTACCACGGTTTGTGAAAATAGAAAATTCAGTCGATTTGTTTCTGTTGGATCTCCTCAAAACACTTTCCCCATTGAGACATTTGAAAATAGGAGATACTCATTTTCATTTAAAAAATATTTGAATATATTTAGACTATAACTCACTAAAAAGCCAAAATGTAAACCATATGTTAATGAATAGGAATGTGGGTCATAGGGAGGATATTGCTCATAAACCAAAATTTGGTGGCCATTCTTTTTTTTAGGCAACTTAAAATATTTTTATTATAGTATAGTTGACACGCAGTATTATGAGTTTCATGTGCCCAACATACTTATTCAATATTTATATACCCTATGAAGTGATTACCACAATAAATGTAGTAACCATCTGCCACCGTACAAAGTTAGAATGACAGTATTGATTATATTCCCCATGCTGTATGTATGTGTGTATATATATATATATATATATATATATATATATATATATATATATGCCCCTGACTGACTTATTTCATAAATGGAAGTTTGTACCTGACACTCCCTTTCATTGTGACCCATCCCCACATTCGCCTCTGGCAGCCATTACTGTTCTGTGTCTATGAGTCTTTTTTGAATTTTGTTTTGTTTGTCTGTTTTGTTTTCAGTTTCCACATAAAAGTGAAACTATATAGTATTTGTCCTTCCCTGACTTATTTTACTTAGCATAATACCTTCTGGGTTTATCCGTGCTTTTTCCAATGGCAAGATTTCATATTCCATTGTGCCTGTGTGTGTATGTGTGTATATTTCTGCATTGTATATATCTACACACATATATGCATATATGTATACCAGTCATTTACCTGTGGACACAGATTGCTTCTGTATCCTGGCTATTGTGAAAGATGCAATGAATATAGGTGTGCATCTCTTTTTTCTAATTAAACTTTTTGGATAGATAGCCAGGAGTGGAATTGCTGGATGATCTGATAGTTATCTTTGTGGTTTTTAAAGGAGTCATCATGCTGTTTTCCACAGTGGCTGCATCAGTTTGCAAGCTCACCAGAAGGGCAAGGGCTCTGATTTGTCCGTATGCTCACCAGTGCTTGTCCTGTGTTGTCTTTTTGATGATAGCTATTCTGACAGAGGTGATGTCAGGGTTTTGATCTGTATTTCCCTGATGATTAGTGATGTTGAGCATCTTTTTATGTGTCTGCTGGCCACTGTATGATCTCTTTGGAAAAATATCTATTCAGATCCTCTGCCTACTTTAAAATCGTTTGAGATTATTTTAATGTTGAATTGTATGAGTTCTTCATATATTGTATATTTTAACCTTTCATTGGAAATATCATTTGTGAATATTTCCTGTTCACTTGGTTACCTTTTGTTTTGTTGATGGTTTCCTTCCCTGTGAAAAAGCCTTTTAGTTTGATATAATCCTATTTGTTTACTTTTGCTTTCGTTGTTCTTGCTGGGGTGACATAGACAAAAAATATTATTTAGGCAGATGTCAGAAAGTTTACTGCTTATGTTTAATTCTTGGAGTCTTATAGTTTTAAGTCTTGCAGTCAAGTCTTTAATCTATTTTGAGCTTATTTTTGCGTGTGGTGTAAGAGAGTGGTCCGTTTTTATTTATTTATTTTTTTGTATGTAGCTGTCCAATCTTCCCAACACCATTTATTGAAGCCACAGTCTTTCCATCATTGTATATTCTTGCCTCCTTTGTCTTCGATTAATTGACCATATCAGTGTGAGTTTATTTCTCGGCTTACTATTCTGTTCTATTGGTCTGTGTGTCTGTTTTGTGCCAGTTTGCTGGCCATTCCTACTCCTCTGTATTTCTAAATGGGTCTTATGACTCCAAATGTGTTGTAATTGCTTAATGTATTTCCCTAGATGAAATGACCCAAGAAAAAAATGCATTACATTTTAAGAACTAAGTGATGGTGCTGGATTCATAAACTTCATTATTTCAGAATTCATTTCATTGTGTCTTACGAGGAAATCCTAATTTTTTTTCAGATTAAGAACTTCGGGATTATGTAATTCTAATTAGCAATTTGAACTGATCAATTAATTATTGGCTATGCAACTTTGAACAAGATACCTAAATTCTCTGACTTGAAGTTTCCTCATCCATAAAATTGTGAAAATTCTACTTACTTGGCACAATTAAATATAAAGCAACCTATGAAACCTAGAACAGCACCTGGCATTTTGTGTGAATGCAATAAAGTTGATCTCTCATTTCCTTCTATTTAAATTAAACAAAAAGCTATTGCCAAAATAAATTTTGTTTAAAGTCATTGAGTTTTTTCCACATTAAAACTTCTACACCTTAACAATTAAATAATCATTTTGACCTTTGCAATTATTACATGTGTGTAATTTCTGATTCAATAGTAGTAGAGAGTGTTTCATTCTTCTGGAAGCATAGGGCTGGTAAATGCATAAGGAAATTATATGAAACTACACATTCTCGAAATAATCAGAAGAATTTCAAAAGTGCTTTGAGCCAGCGAAGCATCAGGAAATCTGTGCCAAGATGGAGCTTTTCCTTCATTCTTCATTTCTTCAACAAATATTAATTGAATACTTATTGTGTAATACATCACAGACTCAGGGATGAAGAAATGAGGTGTGTTCCTTGCTCTAATTGAATTTAGTCTAATAGTGACAGAGATATTAATAATCATACTGTTTAATATAAAATTACAGCTGAGGAGTACCATTAATTACAGATGTGTGCTGCTTTAAATGCTTAAATATTACATTTTCATGTTAAGTTTTTAATACAATTAATGTTATTGGTATGCTTAATGTAATATTTAATTATATTTAAATTATTCATACATATCCAAATAAATGTTAAATGTATATCAATGAAATGTAGATTAAAGTTATATAGATGGTACTTACATACATTTCTGTAGCAGTAGAAAAATGTACTTCTGTTGTTAAAGTCAGGATTCATTAATTCCTTGGCACTATAAAGGATTTTATTCTTCTTATCCCCATTTCAAGTAAAATCACATTAAAATTAAAGGTATAGGTTGAAGGAGTTGGAGGGTGGGGGCTAGAAAAGAAGAGAAGGTTATAAGAATTAGGATTATAAATTCTGGGGGAAATTACTTATTTGGTTCGGGGGCTTTCTAGCCTCAAGGTTCAATGTAAAAAATAGCTCCACATGAAAAAAAATTTCCTTTACACAGCACATAGGGGTTTAAAGGTAATCATGGACAATTCCATCTAATATGAACCAAGTATTTCACTATTCAGGTGCACCATAGTTCCAGCAATGTGCTACAGGATTAATAGGGCTGGTTGATTACATGACATAGATTGATTAGTAATATTCTTAGTGAACTTAGAACACTTGCTTCCAAAGCTAGAGTAGGTGCTCCAGAATGAATTACAAAGTTAGTTATAAACTTTTCACATATTCTCACATTTTGTTTCCTTGCACTGGCCATATATCCCACATTCAATTACTCTAGAAGAATAGAATTTCTGCTGATTAAAACACTATCGGTAGCCCTTTTACACTATTTCTCTCTTTAATAATATCAGATTTTCTCATGACAAATTTATGTTCAGAAAACATAAACTATGACAAAGCAAAAATAATTTTACATTTATTGCTGAATGCAAAACTTTGTGGACGTTTTTGTATGTATATAGGTATTTGAATTTTAAAAAATATTGTATAATATGCATACTTATCCTATTTATTATGTGTTGGCCATTTACTCCATCACTCTTTAAAACTAAATATATTAAGTTCCTTCAACATTAACATGAACTTTTCTAAATACACAATTTCGAAGTTGTAGAAAGAAGTTACTTTTCACAATTCACAAAATTTTAAAACGTGTTGAACACACATGCAGCTAAGAAATTGCCAAACCAATATGTGTACTTTTGTCCATGTAGTAAAAAATGTATTGCTTTTAGCTGAAACTATTCTTGTCAATGCTGAGTCCACAGAGTAAAATGTATTCTTAACATTTAAACCTTACCGGTACCTTAACTGGTAAAAATCAACCCAAGTTGGAAGACTTACAGTCCATAAGCAATCCATGGTGTTCCTGATCCAAACCATAAAATCTGTGAGGACTGCTACTTCTCCATAATGTTAGCATGTGTCATCTTTTACCAAGATGTAGAATTTGATTCTTGTTTTTTTGTGGTTGTAAGAAATTATGTGGCGAGTCTCTTCCAATACAGTAGCATTTGGGCGATGTGGTGGTTTGCCAAGGTAAATGATTGCAGGTTGCCTTGCTTTGGCCTCATGTACTGGCCTAGCCTGTGGGTTTCCCTCCCATCGCCACGTGCTACTTATTCAGGATCTACCTTTCATGAATGGAATAAAGTCAGCACTGATTTAGAGTTCAATTTGTGATGGTGAAATCCTATCAAGCCTTCCTTTTTTCTCCTCTATGACGTCTTCTCCACCACTGTACCAACTGTAAGAACTATATCCACTCAGGCAAACTAGATTATTCTGTAGTAACAAACAACACCCACATCTCAGGAGGTTGAAACAACAGAGGTTATTTCTTGCTCATACTACATGTCCATCATGGGTCGGCTGGAGATTCCGGTCCAGGTTATTTTCACATGGATCCCAGGTGGCAGAGGGAAGCAAGAGCACTGTGAATGATGTACTAGTTCTTTAAGCATACACCCAGACTGGCATTTGTCACCTTTCATTTGCTAAGGTAAGTCACCTGGCCTCTCACAAGGGAGCAGAAAATTGCAATCCTGCCATGTTTCTGGGACAGCCGTGAGGTTTTGGAAGAGCACTAATGACTGCCTCAATCCCCCCTCCCCCTCCCAACACCGTATACCCTGGACACATATCCCCGGAGGGATTATGAATGTATAAAGGGTACGAAACTTACGGGTAGCTGCTGGTTTTAATCTATGTGAGAATAACAAAAAATACACTGAAACAGACATCTCTCTTTTTTTAAAAAGATTTAAAAAAATTATCTTTAGAGGGGAAGGGAAGGAGAGAAGGAGAGAAATATCCATGTGTGGTTGCCTCTGGTGCGTCCCCCACTGGGAACTGGCCTGCAACCCAGGCATGTGCCCTGACTGGGAATCGAACTGCAGTTGTTTGGTTCGCAGGCCCTGGGCTCAATCCACTGAGCTGCACCAGCCAGGGCTCGTCTCTCTTTTTAATCAATGAGACAGCAATACCAATTTCTCAAGTCTTTTCAAGTATTCTATTATTTGAATAATATTCTTTTGGAATCAGAGGTAGATTCTATTGGGTATTAATTTTCAGAAGTTAATGTACAGTAATTTTTGGAAAGCAAATATGTGAAATTTGGGCCCGGATGACCCTCAGCCTGGCAGAGAATACACTGGACTTGGAGCTGTGTCTCAGCCTCCTCCCTGCATGGAGCTTCCTTCTCTAGCATAGCTGTTCACTCTGGAGAAAGATTTCCTTCGCTGAAGGATCGGTAATTTCTACATAAACAACCTTGACTTTGGGAAGGAAAATTTCCTGAATACTATGAGGGAGAAGTCATTGCAAGTATACTTTTAGTAGGTTTTTTTTTAAGTTAATGTTTTCTAGTCAACCCAATGGGAAGTGGATTATTGTTTTTGGTTTGTTACCAGCTTTCCATGTAGGTCCTTATTCCGATGGATCACTCGACATCCCTTAACACTCCTGACCACACCCACAGACATGTGAGCTTGTTCTCTCCTAGGTTCCATCATATCACTCTTTCCTCTCTTTCTGGGTGCTCTTTCTCAGTGTCTTTCACTTCTTCTCTCTCTGCCCCATCAATGGTGGCATTTTACCCACTTCCCTTTACTTCCAAAATCCTCTCCAAATATTTTCACTCTTTAGTTGCCTCCTGGTGGCTGCTTTCCTTCAGACATCAATTTGCTCCCTGGAACGATTTTTCTCTTGCCTCCTAAGTCTCTCTACTGCGCATCTCTATCCATCCTGCTGTTTTGTCACTTTCCATGACACTTCTATAAGACAAATGTAAACTATTAGTGTACTCATAAGAGGAGTTCCAACAGTGGCCCACTTTTTTTTACTTCTTTTTTTAATTTTAAAGATTGTATTTATTTTAGACAGGGGAGAAGCAGGTGAGAGAGGGAGGGAAGCATCAGTGTGCGGTTGCCTCTCACATGCCCCCTACTGGGGACCTGACCTGGCCAGCAACCCAGGCATGCACCCTGACTGGAAATCGAACTGATGAACTTTTGGTTTGCAGGCTGGCACAATCCACTGAGCCATACCAGCCAGGGCTTTTTTTTTTTAACCTCTTATTACTCTCATCAAATCCAAGCCTGTAATCACATAAATCCACCAGTTTTCTTTCAAGGCTCCAGAGAATCAGCATGAAGCAGTAGAAAGGCACAGATTTGGGGGGTCAGGCATACCCACGCTTAAATCTTGGGTTTGAAAATTCTGAACTGACCTTGAGCATCCTATCTAACCCCTCTGAACCTCTGTTTTAGTCTCTATTCAGTGGGAATAATAGACAAGATCCACATAACTGTTTCATGTATTAGGCTTGATTATACCAAGTAGGGCAAAATTGAGTTTACAGTTGTGAGTGTGTGAAACACAGACTTTATTATTTATTAATTATATTATTTTCCACATGAACAGCTGTAAACCTATGTTGGCCCAGCCCTGTATAAAGTATCCCAGTAAATGGTACTTTTTATCATCATTGTTGTAGTTATAGCTTTATATCTCTTTAGGTGGTGGGGCTTAAACAGGATGCTTATATTCTTATCTGTATGGCAAACTCATCTTCCTACTTTAGAACTACCCAGATCTCAATGCCTGCCACCTCTAACTGGCCCTTATAGGAAAAATTGCTTCTCTCCTTAGAGCTCTGCTCAATAGCAGGATGGATGGTCCCTGATTAGGGGGTACTGGTGACTGGGTCAGGAGTAGAATGAACCCTAACATTCCCTCTTAGATTGACTGGTGGCTATGGAGTGAACTGGTGTGAAACTCCAGCACCCTTTAGGGTCTGGCCCAGAGCAGGAGGACGGGGCTGGCTCTCCACAGTGCGTGGATAGTGCAGAGTGAGAGAACTGTCAGTGTGCCGAGGAGCCTGGAGCAGTGAGACAAAGCAAAGCATAGTCATCAGGCTACGGGACCCTTGGAAAAGGGCAGTGAAAATCATTGGCACCTGAGGCTTTTTTGCTTTCAGGTGACTTTCTAGCTCTAGTTCTAGAAATCAATCTCTCAGGGTTGACACAAGCTGAGCTTCTGCTCCCTGAAATCAACCTGGAGGTGTACCTCCTAGGTTGCCTTTCAGAAGCTTCCCTGATGATCCTCCTGGTCCCCAGGATTAGCTGCTTTGGGATCCCAGAATCTGGTGTACATACCTCATTTACTGAACTTACCTAATAATTTATATCATTTTCCCCAACACAATGTGATTTTCTATTTTTCTTTATAGTTCTTGTGTATAGTCCACTCTCTGGCATATCATAGGTGATGAACGAGTACTGATTTATTAGTAATATATTAATAAGTAAATGAGTTCTTGCTTATCCTTTTCACAGAGCTCAGAAAGGCATATCACTTACAGGTTAAATGACTTAGAAATAGTACCTGTATTTTCCATTGAGTGATTACTTGAGCTTCTCTTCAGAATAAACATCATTCATTTACCTTGCGCAGGCAGAAAGAGAGAAGTAGAACAATATGGCCACACAGCTGTCTTTTCCTTTCCAACCCGAAATTCGCACTCTGTGACACGTTCCTGCTATGTCTTGTGAACATGGAGAATGGGGAACAGCACTGGGTAAAAGCAAAACTTCAGATAAGTGAATTATGTAATTAAATTCTGCATCCTAACACTCCATAAATTTATAGGGCCTATTGTGTAATTAGTTTACAAAAGAAAAAGCATTGGAGTTATTTACGACAGATGTTCACCTAACTTAAAACAGGAAGAGCAGATTTACTTCTATGTAGTTATTACAATGTAATTAAAACCATAAAACCACCTTATCTGAATTTCAAAGCCAGAGCATGTTTCTCCTTTCCTTGGCCTTCTTGACTGCATTACTCTCCGCTGATCGTGCGAGGACCCTGGGACAGGGCCACAGGATGGCCGCTGGAGGCGTGCCAGGTATTTTAGTGAGCTTTTATTCGTGTTTCTGCTCCGCTTTTCGGTGGAGTGATGAGATAACTGGAAAGCTGTATGCTTGTTGGCAGAAACAAGCCTAGGATATGGCCGATGACAAAACCCACTTTTGTGCCTGTGTTCTGGGAGTGGTTGGGAAGGAACAGAGGGGATTCAATCAGCAGATACTTAGAAAAGACCTGTTTCATTTGTGCGTAGTGTGTAAGCCACTGCGATCAGCTTCCAGGCAATTAAGGAGAAGGGATATAAACACCCTCTAGTCTTCAGATCGCCTGCGTGTAGGACTCTGCACGCATTTTGAAAATGTGGCTGTCGATCACCCGTGTGGGCCTGTTGCCTTGCCCTCAGAGATGGCCTTGGGCTCCCCACCCTCAGGGGGAGCGCGTGTAAGGGTCACACGACGGATGGTCCGCAGCCACATTTTCAAAGTTCTTACAGGAAATGGTAGTTGGATTTACAGAAAACACAAACTATCTCTTTATTCAAGGCATGGGAAGTATGCCCAGATGTCAAATGTCCACTCCAATCACTTCAGCTCATTCCACCCCTAATCATTTGCTCCTCACAGGAGATTTCTGACTCCTTCCTAATGGCTCGCTGGGATCAGGGCAATGACATTCGGGGATTTGACAACATGTGCAAACTCTTTTTGAATTAATTTTCAAAGTCTTTTGTCACTGGTGTCAATTTGGCAACAGTGTTCTTTCATATTTGTGGGCTCAAGGTCTAGGGTTTGGGGTTGTTCATTTTAAGAAGTTCCTCTCTAACAACTCCATTTCACCTTTCCAAAGACAGAGGTACTGCGTGCATCACATTAATAGAGTTAAAATAGGGAGAGAAACATAAGAGTTTGGGGTGATAAGGTGATCTTTTTGACTCTCAAAAGAATGTTTAATAGCAACATAATTTGAGAGTAAGGCTGAAGCTTAGAATCTGCCTCATTCAAAATCTTCAAAGACTCACAGAAAAAGAATAAGAAAACTTCCTATGGAAATGTAGCATTTACCATTATATCACAAAATCATTGCATAGCTGTGTTATATAAAAAAGGCAAATCGGCTAAAGTGAAGATAAAATATTGCCTAATGTTTTGAACTTCCTTTGAAAAAAATTCTATATAAAAATTAAACTACAAGCCCTGGCTGGTGTAGCTCAGTGGATTGAGTGCGGGCCTGTGAACCAGAGGATCATGGTTTGATTCCCAGTCAGGGCACATGCCTGGGTTGCAGGCCAGTTCCCAGCAGGGGACGCACCAGAGGCAACCATACATTGATATCTCCCTCCCTCTCTCCTTCCCTTCCCCTCTAAAGATAAATAAATAAAAAATTAAAAAAACTTAAACTATAGAAGACAGAAAATATTTCACAGCTTAATTTTGCTCACTGTAATCCTGAAGACCTCATGAAACAGTCTGTCTATTGCACTGCACCAGGCACAGCATAAAGAGAGTTAAAATTTTTTTAGCCAAAGACTTGGGAGTTGTAGCTGGTGGCCTTGTGCATCTCTGTGACCCAGGGTCCCAGGGAGTATTTCTCTCTCTCTCTCTCTGCCCCCAGTCACTCCCTCCCTCCCTCCCTCCTTCTCTCTCTCTCTGAGTCTGTAACTAACTCTAGAACTTCACAGAATAGAGGGAATCAACAACAAGATGGTGTTCTAGGTAGTACGTTATCATCTCGACATTGGCAGTTTATTTCGCTTACAGATTCATTCTTGGTCCTCTCACAGACAGTATGTATTTTAGGTGGGGATCCATAAATAACTCTTCTAAGATTCTCTCCTTTAAAAAAAATCAAGGTGAAGGATAAAAAGAGGTATACATTTTGTTATGTCATGTGGCACACCGGTCAGTATACAGATACATTTGCAGGAATCTATGATCTAGGTTTGGGTTCTAAAATTTAATTTCTCTTCTGAATGCATCTTTAAGAAGCTAATTCATTTAGTACAATTTGTAAATTCCTGGGAGAGTGATAATTATGACAACACCATCAGTTTTATATCTGAAGGAAATTATTTCTTAGGTTTCTGTTATCAAAGGAAAAACTAACCACTGTCAATGACAGTCTTACCTGAAACGTTTCTATGAATTCCCTTACTCCGTCACACAGGTCTTTGGAGCACATTGTGGCTAACTGCTTTGCCTGGGTATACGAAGGCAAATGGGAATTTGGTCAGCAGAATGAGAATTTGGTCTGAAGAGCTTCCATTAATATAAGAGAATATTTTTAACCTGAAAGACTTTACATGAATATTTAATTGGGGCTGGTTAGTAGCCATAGGGATACCATTGGGCTATTATTTTGGCGTTGCCTAACCAAACATACACAATTTTTTCTTGCCAAAATGTTTGTCTCTAATCTTGTAGATTTTATTGCATATCTTACTAAGTTTTTCATTTTGTTTGACGTAAGATTCAAGGCCAAACATACTCTATAAAATTAAATTTTATTATCTTCATGTTTGTTGAGTCAAAATTCCTTTCCTTAATATTGCTTAAATACAGTCAGGCTTTTGAGGTTTGAATTCCTTTCTTTAGTAGGAATGGTTACGGGGTTTATGGTTTTCCAAACAAAAGATATAGCAGCGGTGATGATGGGCAATTTAAAACATCCAAATTAATTATACATTTTGTCAAAAACGCCTACTATTCTTAACAGCACCCTTCTATTTTAATTGAAAACCTGCAATTCACAGATAAAAACTTTGTTGCACGAGGTAGTTGAGTAGGGCTCCGACTCCAGATGTGCCGGCTCCTGGTTACAGGTGAAAAGCTGAGCCTCTGCCTCAGATGCTCTGTTAACGGGGTGGTTTCCCTGATCCCCTGCCATCATTTCATTTCTACACGTGATCTTAGCCAAAAGGCCGAGAAGCGATCCATCATTTCATTTCTATCAGATGTATGACCCAAAGTTAAACTGCTTGAGAGATCAACTCAGTGTTGATTTTCATCTCCTGGAGACGTTTGTACGCATGATGTAATGGTATGCTCACCTGCTAAAGCCACGCACTTTTTTCAATACTTGAAAGAGTTTTTTAATAATTAAATTTTTAATGCTCTTATAATGGCCTAGGCACTGCCTAGGTCCTAGAGATACCTGGCTAAATAAACAAAGTTTTATGATTTTAAGGAAGTCACAGTCAGAGACAGGCATACAAAAGAGTAATCGCAATAGCCAAGCATGCAGTGGTGCAATAAAGATACAAATTTATCTTTTTTTTGTGGTCAAAATGATTAAATACTGAGAATTTTTTTTGTTTATTAGGAGAATTTTCTTTTTTTAAAAAAATATTTTATTTATTTTTCGAGAGAGGGGAAGGGAAGGAGAAAGAGTGGGAGAGAAATATCAATGTATGGTTGCCTCTCATGCATCCCCTGCTGGGAACTGGACTGCAACCCAGGCGTGTGCCCTGACTGGGAATCGAACCTCGATACTCTGGTTCGCAGACCCACGCTCAATCCACTGAGCTATGCCAGCCAGGGCTAAATACTGAGAATTTTATATGAACCATATAAATACAAAATGATAGAAGACCACAGAAGAGGAGAAAAAAATGTGCGTGGAAGTTGGTGAAAGTTTCACAGAAAACACATTATTAAAGCAATTATTTGTTACAAATTTTCCCACTGTTCTCAACTAAGGTTAGTCTATTCTTATAGCCATGCTACTTTATTTATTAAATTTTTAAAAATGTAAGTATTGTTGGCATACAATATTAGTTTCTGGTATACAGTATAGTGATTTGACATTTCCATCTTTCACAATGAGATCACTGCACTAATTCTAATGATTTTCAGTCATGTGCAAACTTTATTGACTACATTCCCCTTCACTTTTTTGACCCATTCCGTGGTGACTGTCAGTTTGTTCTCTGTCTATGAGTTTGTTTCTACTTTATTCATTTCATGTTTAGGTTCTACATGTAACTGAGGTCATATGGTACTTGTCACTTGGCACAATACCCTCTAGGCCCATCCATGTTGTTGCAGATGGCAAGATTTCATTTTTTATGGCTGAGTCATATTTCACTGTGTATATGTATCATCATTTCTTTATTCACTAACCTATGGATGGACACCTCGGTTGCTTCCATAGTCTTGTCTATTGTATACAACGCCACAGTGAACATAGGGGTGGATATATCTTTTTGACTTACTGTTTTCATTTTCTTCAGACAACAAATACCCAGAGGTGGAATTGTTGGGTCATACAGTAATTCTGTTTTTAATTTTTAGGGCCCTCCATACTGTTTTCTATAATGGTTGTACTGGCTTATATTTTTGCCAGTAGGGCAAGAGGGTTCCCTTTTCTCCATATCCTCACCAATGCTTGTTCTTCATTTTCTATTTGATGCTAGCCATTCTGACGGATGCGAAGTGAGATCTCAAATTCGTTTTGATTTGCATTTCCCTAGTGATCAGTGATGTTAAGCATTTTTACATGTATCAGTTGGCCATCTGTATATCTGTCTTAGAGAAATGTCTGTTCAGATCCTCTGCCATTTTTAAATTGCATTGTTTGTGTTTTGTATGAGTTCTTTATATATTGTGGTTATGAATCACTTATTGGATTTATCATTAGCAAATATCTTCTTGCATTCAGTAGGCTGCCTTTCTTCTTGTTGATGCTTTCTTTACTGTGCAAAAATTACTTAGTTTGAGGTAATCCCATTTGTTTATTTTTGCTTGTGTTGCCTCTGCCAGAAGAAACATATTCAAAACTACAAGGCTAAGACTGATGTAAAAGAATTTACTGCCTGCTTTCTTCTAGGAGTTTTATGGTATCTGATTCTAAATTTAAGCCTAAATTTATTGTAGCTTTCCTTTCGCCACAGTGAAAGGTCATTGGAGGGGTTTTAGCAGGAGAGAGGCTCACACACCTGACCTGGGTTTCACCAGGCTCACACTTGCTGCCGAGTTGAGAACAGAGTCTGCGGGAGTACGCAGGCCCTTCTTCATGGCCCCTCCAGATCTATTCTTGCCCTTTCCCTGTCCTATGCCCCTGAGGCTGCCCTGCCCCCCACCCCGCTTCCCAACTAGCGCATGGAAAAGGAGGTGCGGGCCATCTGTGAGAGGAGACGGAGAGTTTGGGGTCTTAATCTATTCTGCCATCCTCCCTGCCAAGCCATGGGTTTGGCGGTTTAGGTAGGGTCTGTCGGAGCCATAGCTCAGGTCATTTACAATGTGCAGTAACTAAAAGTGTTTCTGAAGATGGAATGATGTTTAGTTATATGTAGGTCCAGTTCCTCGTGGAGTTGTTTGTAACCACAATTCAAAACGCACATTTCAAAAGCCGTTCCCTGATTTATTTATTCTTTTACAGAGCCGCCTGCCAGTGGCTGTGGGACAGGTCCTAGCTGTGCCGGGGTCCCTCTGGATCGATGTCTCGCGCATCCCTTCCTGGTGGCAGCAGAAGGAAGCCGGGGCTCTGCCCTTGCCGTTTTGGGAGGTCCGCACAGCAGTGCCCATGGCACTCTGCCCACATTGTTACCCGTCGGACAAATATACGCAAATAATAGGAAACAGCTGCTTCTTCCCTGCACGGCCTGTAACTCCTGCTCACGGACCTCCTGTCCCACTGACACTGGGAAAAGACCCTGCTGGTGGGTCCACGTGAGTCAGTTGCCTTCTCTTTTTACTACAGGTGAACAACACAGTGTTTTCCCTGTCTGGGCAAGTTTTTCTGCGGCTGAAATTTACTGGTGGCCTTTAAGTAAGACCAGTTCCAGCATTAACCTTTCTTCTCCCCATCTGGGCTCAGTTATCATTCAGGTTCATTTTTTTTTTCAAATCGGTTTTCTCATTCTTGGTCTGCGGCCGGCCGCCTTCCCTCTGGGAGGGTGGCCGCGCCGCCTGGCAGCTGGAGCAAGGGCCTGATTACAGATCGTGGCTAATGACACTTGGGGTGGACACAGCCTTGTGAGGGTTTCATGTCTCTTTTTTTCTTCTAATAGTTTCTTATTAGTTAAAACCTTAAGTAAGGCATGTGAGTTTCTTGGAAATGGTAAAACATTTCTTTTTATCTGCTGTGCTTTCTGCCAGATTGGGTGTAGGCTAGTGACCTACAAAAGCCATTTACTGATATATGGTATATAATTTAGCCGAACTGGTTTGATTACATACTGGGTATGATTTAGGCCCGTGGAAGAGTCAACCAGCAATTTGATTGAAGCCACACGCTGCCTCGTCAGCCTAAGAGAGGCACAGAAGTCTTCATCAGCCTGGTTGACTAAGCAAAAACCGGGTGTCCGTGGGTTACCTGCAGGACTAGATCATGGCAGTCAACGTGGCCTGAAACAATAGTTTCTCTTCTAAAGAGAGTAACAGTCTCGGGGGAAAATAGCTGCCTCTCCTCTCCTGTTTTTTCAATGAGCTTTGTCGTGATACAACAGGTACTTTTCATCTAACAGCGGGGAGCTGCTACTGAATCGTTTTGGTGGTCAGAATAAATGTAAATTCACTCATGTCATGCTCTGTTCACCTCCAGCTGGAGGGAGCCCATGTTGGAAAAGTATTGTACCCCTTGATCCGCGGTGCCTGGGGTACTGAGCGAGCATTGGAAGGGGGCTTTCAGGAGTTAAAATGGGGGACTAGACTAAATTAGAGTTTATTTCAGTGATATCTTTAGGAGAGTAATATTCTCTGGTAATATTTATTTGCCAGAGTAAAACAATATAGTCTAGATTATGAAAATGTCTTACTGGAATAAAATAATTTGAGAAATTCTGTTGCTTTAATAGTTCATTGAAAAATGTGGAATAGAGAACCTTTTTAAGGATGACGGTCCTGTACACCGCTTCCTCTTTCTGTCTTATTGGTTTGGCTTTTATTTCCTCGGGCTCCTTGGGAAGGACCTCTGCCAGCTGGAGGCTGCCAGCTGTTTGCGATTTACCTGTGAGTATCTGCGCCGGCGACCTCGTGCAGGTGCGGTCCTTCTGTGGGCCATGAGTTAAGGAGATAACCAGATTATCTCTCCCACGAGGTGTGATGTGGAACAGGAGAAAGTGGATCAACAGTTACTTTCCAGTCTGTCCTTTATTCTGCAGGCTTAACTTACTAAAATTATTATTTTTGATAACAGAGAGGTCTTTTTTACTTGCAGAAACTTTGCGAGCTGTGTTACTTTAGCTTTTTTGTTTTTATTGGAAGAGAGAACCGGAAGTGAGAATTTTTTTTAATATTCTTTGTGTTAACCTTTTTCCGACAATGTTTGTGTTTTGGTAGATAAGCCCCAGAGTACTCTAAAAGATAAACGATCTGATATGGTCTGTCTCAGAGAGGAAAAAGGAAAACGTCAGACATAGAACCAGGATGCAGTCCACAGACATTTCTGGATATAACATTTAATGCTAAATTATTAAAGTAATGGGATATATATATATGTTTTAATATAGATATTAAATAGCCCTAATCTTTGAATCAGAAGACAGACCTAGGCTGTGATACTCATAATTGAACTCATCACTTTGCCTCTTTGCAAATAAAATGACAGCAGAAAAGATGAGTTACTCTTTAAAGAATCACTACAATGTACCCTAGTGTATTCAAGGCTTGAATTTGATTAAATCTAGCGCCTCTCACCTTTCTTAACCAAGGAAGCCTCACCACACAATATTCTACAGAAGGGGAGATCTGTGGAACGCTATCGAGAAAATAATGGAATAAACGGTACCTCTGTTTAGCTTCAACATTTATGATTCTGTGTTTTTATATAGTAGTTAAAGTGAGGAAAGACTTCATATTGTTTCAGTTCAGGCACCTTTGCAGTTTAGGGAACTTCTCTAGATTTGGGAAAGGGATTTCAGGAAGGGCCTTTGGTTTGCAAAGGTGGGGAAAGCTGGTATCCTTCCACTGATGGGACTTTGTTTTCTGAATCATAAAGATGTTGTTTCCAATTCGACAATTACTTTCAAATCAAAAAATAACAAATGCTTATCATCATTTGGTTTGGCCAGCCACTGGTCTATCTCCTTATGAAAGAAGAGAATGAAGAGTTTTAACTTATCTTAGAATTCTCTTCTGGAATGTTCTTCTAGAGTACTTGTACCTATTTCACCAATGCCCAAAGTACCAACATTTTTAGAGACCCCTGGGTTTCCTCTCTTCACGTTTGCTTACTCTGGGAACACAGATTTTTAAAAACCCATGTTAAAGCAATCATGTCAAGTGGGCCATCATCAACATTAGTTTTTGAAAGCAAAAGATGTGACTAGTCTCATGAAGGTGAGTGGGTGGAGGAAGGAGCTAAGTAATGCCATAATTCAGTGAGGTTTATAATCAAGACTAAATGGAGATCAAAAAGGAGGAAATGGGAATTTAGTCTTCACACAAAGAAAATGTTTCAAAAACAAGGGACAACCGGATGAAATTGAATAGGCTACAGAGAAGGGGTAAGGAAATGGTAGGAGTGGAGACAGAAAAGAGGAATTCTAAGAAATAAATCACCAGCTTTTTGTTGAAGGGATATATTTGCCATCTAAATTTAAGTGGAAATTTAGGAAAAACTCAAGTATTAATACACGTAAAAGAAAAGAGGCAAAGAAGTTTACAAAGAGATTAAAATTGTTGTAACAAAAAAGAGCTGAAGACTTGTGCATACTATTTTTCTTGTATTTTTACCCTTCTCCATAATCCCCAAATATCAAGCACTTTCTAAGTTCAGTTTGGAAAATTGTCTTTTATTTGCTCTAAATGAGTAACTGGACACCTTATTAGCCAACCATAGTTTACTGAATATAATTTTTAGTTCTACTTATTCAATATAATAGACAAATTAGTTATGTATAACAGTACTCCATCTTTTATGTATATGTATATATATATATACACACACGAGTACACATACAAATACACACACATGTATGTGCATTACACATACACATGTATGTATATGTGTAGACACATACACATGTATGTATACATGTACATTTCTCCTTAAACAATTCTTAGGGATGCGTAACAAAAGAATCTCCTCCCACACAGTGCTTCAGTCCACCGTTGTGTTTTTCCTAGAGTAAAATTGAACCTGACATTGAGTACCGATGTAGTTCCCCACACAGGGTGCACCATTAACACTTTATTATGTTTTTTAAAACACAGATGTACCCATCTCTCTGTCCTTCCTTGTATCTATTCACCTCACTTATTTTGAATGCATTGAAAGTAAATTGCAGAAATATTTCCTCCTAAATATTTTAGCACACTTAACTAGATTTTGATACTTACTAGTATCAAACTGATTAACATCACACTCGACTAGTTTTTACTTTTGATGAGTAACTTATATACACTGTAATACACAATATTTAGTGTGCATTTGCTGGATTTTGTACAAATGCACATAGGTATATAATCCAGATCCATTCCAGACACAGGAAATTATCACCAGTCAGAAATTTTTCACGTGATGTGTTGCTTCCTGGTCAGTCTCCACTCCCATCTACTGAGAGGCACCTGCTGACCTTCCTGTCATTGCGAAATTTCATGTGAATCAAACCATGCAGAAGGTTGCCTTTTTAAAAATCTTTAGCATGATGTATTTTCATTTAGCCTATGCCTGGTACATCAGTATTTGTTTTTTATTGCTCAGAACGCTGACTATGAATAGCATAGTTTACTTATCTAATCTCTTATTGGTGGACACTTAGCTTTTTCCTGTTTTTGTTCATTATTAGTGTGGTTTCTGTACTTTTTGGTGATCTTATGTTTTCATTTCACTTAGGTAAATATTTAGGAATGGAATTGTAGGGTTGTGGAGTATGTATAGGGTTTTTTTTTTTAATAAGAAACCATTATACCTTTTCCAAAGTGGTTGTGCTATTTTGCATTGCCACCAAAGATGTAAGCAAATTTCAGGTCCTCCGATGGCAATGTTTTGTTGTTAGATTCTTTAATTTTAATTATTTTGGTTAGTGTGTCGTGGTATTTTAATTGGCATTTTTCTAGTAGTTGATGATGTTGAGTAGTTTTTAATGAAATTTTTGCCATTCTTTTATCTTATTTTTGGTTGTTTATTATTGAGTTAGAAGTTATTTATTCATATTACATATTAGTACTTTGTCAGATATGTTTTGCAAATATTTTCTCCCAATGCATCACTCACCTATTAATTTCCTTAAGAATATCTTTTAATGAGTAGTCATTTAAAAATATGATAACATCGAATTTATTGGATCAAATTTAACTATTTTAAAATAGTTATCGTTTTCTGTGATCTTGCTAAGAAACTTGAATACCACGCCCCACCTCACATAAAGATTTTCTTATGTTTCTTTTTAAAAGCTTTGTGGTTTTAGCCTTTTTGTGTTTGGGTCCAGGATCCATCTTGAATTAATTTTTGTAAATGGTGAAAGGGGGCCTCCATCATATTTAACATGTTCATACTCAGCCTCACAATTGATTGCCTTGGACTATATTGTATGGTAAAAGTTTAATAGTCTATTTTATCCTCAACAATATGTGTTTGCCCCAACAGTTATTATCCCCTGTCAGTTCTTGGGTTGCAATATCCTGTGACCCAGAAGGTCAGATAGTCATGCTTGGGGTGGTCACTTATTCATCCCACACTTACTGAGAACCTACTTTGAAATGTATTGTAGCCAGTGCTATTGATAAGAAAAGGGGTAAGATCTTGTGCTTGCCTCAGTAGGAAGTGGTCTCCTGGGGACACATAGACATAGGTGATTGTAGCAGAGATCAAAAAAGGTGGCAAGACATGTGAAGAACTGAATGGTGCAGATGAAGAATGTCTAATAGTGTGTTTTAGAATCAGGCGGTTCCTTATGACAGGTGGTTTCAAAGCTTTGACCAGAAGGATAAGTAAGAAGATTTAAGTGTGCAATAGGGGTTAGCAAGACTTCTGCCCTCATAACCTTATGGCTGAATAAGCAAAGATAAGATACAAATATAATAGAAGGGATAAAGCATCTCGTGCTCTAAAAATACAATCCTTTGAGATACGAGATTTCAGAATGGAAAAAAGTATCTTCCTCAGTACATGGGAGAATTCATGGAGGAGGCAGTGTTTCAGTGGGGGTCATGAGGCTGTCTTGGAGAGTAAATGCTTTAGTAAGTACACAGTGCTTAGGGCTGTACCTGGCATGCTGTGTTAATAAGAGTCAAGTTATTATTACCATTGATGACATATAGGACTTGAGCATTTACATTGAGGAAAATCATTTTAAACACATGACAAAAATTTTAAGCTGTTCATAGGTACATGAAGTGAAAACTGAGCTTAGAGAACAAAAGTTCAGGAAACATTTAGGAGTTAAAAATAGTTCACTTTGACTAGGACGAGATATGAAAAGAGGCCAAGTCTCCATGATGTTGGAAAAGGAGGTGGGCCCAGGAGACAGAGAGCCGTGGGGAGCAAGTCAAGCATTTGGATTTTACTTTGGTCGTGATGGACATGGCTGGCTTTTAATTATTTTAAGTTAAAAAAAAAAAAACCCCACAGCGGGAATAACAAAAGCTACACTCATCCTTGTATTAACTCTAGGTTTAGGGGATGGAAGGAGCCAGAATGAGAGATGCAAGGGGTGATCACAAGGCTAGAAGAATCAGGATGACTGATGTCCAGAAAGAATTGTTGGTCAACAATCCTGGATGCCACCAAGAGGCCAAGAGGATAGAAACTAAAAAAATAAACAAAAAAATAGAGATAGCAGTTTGCTTCTATGTTATTGACCTTCGGAAGGACACTTTCAGCAGGGCGATGGAGGCCGAAGTCAGATTTCATGGGACTGAGAGTAGTATAGAAGTGGAACCTCAATGCAGTGTAGTTCACTTGTGAAAAGTTAGATGGTAAAAATGAAAGGAAGGAAGGTGATCCGATAATATCTTGAACAAGCAGCAAAACTGAGCTTAGAATTTTTAGGCATGACTGTGTGTACAGGCTGAGTTAGGGTACGGAGGCAGAGAAGGAGAAGGAAGAGAGGAGAGGAGAAAGGAGAGGGAAGGCGAGAGAGCAAGCACATTGCATTACAAATAGAAGGGGGGATTTTTTTTTTCCTGAGAAAAATGGCCAGAGGAGACAGGAAGAGAAAAAAGAACAAAGGCACAAGCGTAAGAGTTGCTAGTGCAGAGATATTTTGTTCTCTGTCAAAGGCAAAGGAAAAGATAGTTGAGTGAAGACAAAATAATAAAGATGTGAGAAAGTGAGAGGCCAGGCAGTCTAGAGGGAAAACTGCGGAGAGAACTAGACTTGAGGAGAGCGGAAGTAGAAATGGATTCTGTGGTAAATGGGTTAGGGAGGTTTGTTAGTTTTCTGTTGCTATGTAACGATTACTCAAGCCAGGAGTGGGGCTCTCAGCGGACTGCCTCTGGATCTCAGATTTCCCACAGTCTTTACAACTGTGAGAAAATAAATTTGTGTGGTTTAAACCACCTGTTGATGTTATGGTAGCTGTACAAACTAATATGACCAGGTACAATTTCTTACTGTGAGAGAAGGGGAACACAAACATAGAAGGGGAAAAAACTGGAATTAATACGGTGGTGTTGGGTTGGAACTGGAGGTGTTGGAATGGACTTAATTATATAACACACATATACGTATATATCATACAATGTCATTTTATATGTAATGTATAACACACAATATTATATCCTGTGTATGTGTGTGGAAAATAGTTATGTGTATGGATAGTCTTACATATATTATTAGTTGGTATGTCCACTAGCGGCCTGAGCATGAAATCCCAGTAGCTCTGTGCATACCTACCACACAGATCCTAGTTTCTAAACACTGTTCTCAGCTATAATGAACAAAGAGCCTTTGGAAAAAATTCCTGCCTCCAAGGCTGGGCAAGCCAAGTACCAGATGAGCATGGAAAACCTTGCTATGCTGGAAAGTGAGGGAAGGGCTCAGAAAACAATGCTGACGGAAGCAGGCTGAGAACTTCCCCGTCGGCTAAATGTTGACATGATTTGAACATCAAAACCATGAGAGTAATGGGCTAATCCATTGAATAAAATGGGAAGCCATTTGTCTAGGTAGATGGAAATAAATAAATGCATAAATAAATGGGGGGAAGAAAAAGCTCTTTGTTACAATAAAATGCCAGTTAAACACAGATGGAGTAATGGGATTAAGAATCATCTTTTGGTAGCCATCATGCTAACAATTCAGTCACAAAACACCACTGGGTCCTCAAACTAATGGGTGAAAAGTTTATGAGGAATGTACTATTAACTTAGTAACAAAGATTTATTAATTAGAAAGGAAAAAGTAATTTTAGAGTGGACAAACTTGGAGAACCCCACCTTTAGCAAAGTTACCACCACCAGTAACAGGACAAAAAGAAACCGTGTGCCATCTGAAAGAATATAAGCGAAAAATGTGAAGGGATTAAGAAGTACAAGTGGGTAGTTACATAAGTCGACATGAGGATGTAAATTACAGCCTGGGGAATATAGTCAATGATGTTGTGGGGAGTAAGTATGGTGTTGAGTGGTGCTTCGGGCAACAGGGAGAACAGTTTGCAGAGAATATGATTGTCTGACCACCAAGCTGTATACCTGTAACTGGTAGAAAATAGTATTGAATATAGAAAAAAGAACACAGTATCACTTCTGTAATATTTCCTCCCAAAATGTATAACCTGAATCCAATTAAGAGGAAACATCAGACAAATCTAAATTTAGAGACATTCTACAAATATTTGTTTCTATTTATTGAATTTATTGGAGTGACACTGGTTAACAAATTATACAGGTTTCAGGCATATACTTCTACAACACATCACTTGTACACTGTGTAGTACGTTCACCTCCCCAGTTCAGTCTCTGTCCATCACCACTCACCCCCTGTACCCTCCTCCATCTTCCTCCAACCTCCTTGCCCTGGTAATTGCTACACTGTTGTCTATGTCCATGAGTTTTTTCTTTTTTGTTCAATGCCTCTACCTCTGCCCCAGCCAGTCCCTCATCCTCTTCCCAACAGCTGTCAGCCTGCTCTCTAACTATGAGTCTGTCTCTATTTTGCTTGTAAGTTCCTTTTGTTTATTAGATTCCACCTGAGAGTGATATCCTATGGTACTTGTCTTTCTCTGCCTGGCTTATTTCACTTAGCATAACGCTTTCCAGGTCCATCCATGATGTCACAAGGATACGATTTCCTTCTTTTTTATAGCCAAATAGTATTCCACTGTGTAAATGTACCACTGCTTTTTTTTTTTTTTTAAAAGATTTTATTTACCTTTAGAGGGGAAAGGAAGGAGAGAGGGAGAGAAATATCAATGTATGGTTGCCTCTCATGTGTCCCCTGCTGGGAACTGGCCTGCAACCCAGGCATGTGCCCTGACTGGGAATCGAACCGTGGTTGCTTGGTTCCCAGGCCCGCGCTCAATCCACTGAGCTACACCAGCCAGGGCTTGTACCACTGCTTTTTTATCCACTTATCTAGTAATGGGCACTTGGACTATTTCCAAATCTTGGCTGTTGTAAATAACACAGCAGTGAACATAGGTATGCATATATTCTTTTGAATTAGTGTTTCACATTTTTTGAGACAAATTACTAGAAGTAGAATAAGGCAGTTTTGTTTAAAATTTTTTGAGTTATCTCCATACCACTTTCCACCGTGGCTGCACCAGTCTGCGTTCCCACCAACGGTGCACTAGGGTTCCCTTTCCTCCACATCCTCTCCAGCACTTGTTTGTTGATTTACTGATGATGGCCATTCTGACAGGAGTGGGGTGATATCTCATGGTGGTTTGCATTTTTCTGCTTGGCAACATTGATCATCTTTTTAAATGTCTGTTGGCCATCAGAATGTTCTCTTGGAAGAAGTATCTATTCAAGTCCTTTGTGCATTTTAAAATTAGATTGATTTTTTGGTGTTGAGCTTTGTGAGTTCTTTATAAATTTGGATATGAATCTCTTATCATATGTATCAGCGAATACGTTCTCCCATTCAGTGGGCTGTCATTTCATTTCATTGATAGTTTCCTTTGCTGTGCAGAAACTTTTTAGTTTGAGGTAGTCCCATTTGTTTATTTTTTTTCTTTTGTTTCCCTTGCCCTAGGAGTTATATAAAAAATATTACTGGATATATTTTCTTCTATGATTTTTAGGGTTTTGAGTTTAACATTTAAGTCTTTATTTTTAGTTTATTCCTTTATATGATGAAAGAAGATGGTCTAGTTTCATTTTTTTTGCACCTTTGAAAGGAAAAAGATTTCAGACCATCAGTGAGATTCAGAAAAATACAACAGGGCAGCTGATGGTGATTGGGAGAACTGTGTGAAATTCCCAGGTACCTACTTTGAAGGGGCATCATTGTTCTATATACAATGTTTCTTCTATCTTGTATTTTCTTCAATAAATGCCTCTATTTTTTATATTGCATGGCTGGATACCTTCTGGAAAGACCTCATGTAACTGAACTACACAATTAGTCAATTCTAAATAGTGGGTAATTATAGAGGATTCACATTATTTTAAACACCTACTTTACAAAAGTTGACCCTTTATAAACTGCAAAGTGGGATCACTAAACAATATAAAATAAACTGTTTTCTATTAGTTTTATATAAAATAGGATCAATAGCCAAACCAATGACCTATATGTCGCCAATAAGCACAGCTGTAAATAGTTTTTCAATGAATATTTAGAAGTGAACAACAACATAAAAACTTATAGAATGCAGTAAAAGTGCTTGCAAAGTAATTTATAGCCTCAAAAAGCATTGTGTTAACACAAAAACATTTCAAAAATTAGTAACTGTTCCAGTATTTAAGAAGAAACAACCTAATAGCATAAACAAAATATATCAAAATAATGAAAAATAGACATATGTTAGTGAAATAAAAAGCACTAAAATAATAAAGATAATTAAAAGATAGTGTTTTAAATATATTGATAAATTATATTTGCTATAGCAGAATCATATGGGAAATAAGAGAAACCTAAATAAGCATGTTAGGAATGAAAAGGGGAAATGCCACAGACAGAGTGAGTGAACAAAAAATAAATACGTTCTATGAAACATCTTAGTCAAAATTTTACTAAAATGGACAATTTTTTAGACAAATGTAAGTTAGCAATTTACCTATAAACCTAGTCAAGTAACCAAATCAGTAGTCTTAAAATTTGTCATTGAAAAGCATCCTACTCAGGGAGTTTTAGACACATGCAGGTCGGAATATTCCCAATCTCTGTTCCAGAGACTGGGTGAGCAGGGCGCTCCCAGCTCGTTTTGGGTGGCTCTCTCCAGGCTTGCTCAAAGACCTCTCCCCGCACCCCTCCCTCCACCCCCCTGCACCTCTCCGGCTTCCTTCCTCCCCCCATGCTAATTTTCAGTCTATCTCATATGACCGTAAATTCTCATATTAATAATTTCTGGCCATTTACATTTCAATTCAGCAGTATTTCTTGAGTAGTTTACCACATCCCAGGCCTTGTGACAATTTTGGGATAAAACGAGATCTCCACAGAGAAGACTGGCAGAGAGTTAGTCACAGTTAAAACCTCAGTCTTGGGTGGAAATACAGTTGGCAATTTACAACCTCCTCTAAATCATCAACTCATCTGTATGTTCCCCTTTCTTGCCTTTTCTCAAATATTTTGGAGTCTTTTATAGACATAGCTTTAAACGCAAAACAAATGACAAAGACTCATGAGGTAAACAGTGGCAAAGTAATTGCAGCTGTGTAGCAGGAGGCGGCACAACTTGGAGGAAAACATTAGTGAAATTTAAATTTAAACAACCAGGTTTATGCAAGTGGCTTTGCTACTGAGTTACCTGAGGCAAATCACTTGGCCTCTCTGTGCTGCAGTGTAAAACGAGCTACCGCTGCCTCTCCTATAGCTTTTGCATTTACTAAAAAGTAAGTGAAATAAAGTTTAACAATTGATTTGATATCCTCTTGAAGAGTATAATATAAATAATAGTGGGCTTATTATCATCTTCATGATTGATCATCATCATTAATGTACAGTGTAATATTGTACTTGAGTGCAAGAAACTTCTATTTTAATAATTTAAGACAGTTTTTGAAAGGAAGATGGACATAAGTTTGCAAGGTAAAGGATTTTTTTTAAGGAAGTATATCTTTTTCCAGTTTGCTTATTTTATACTGTGTAATTTGCAATGCTATGGCCTTTGAATACTTAACCTTAGTTAACATATATTGTGACCCAGTAAATGTACATGCACACACACAGATATACACATCACAATATATATCACATAATGTATATATATCACATAGGGTACATATATCATATGATGTATATAGATAAGGTCTTACAAAACAGCATTTTCTATAATAGGTGTAGTCTGATATTTTCTTCTCCACTATATTCCTTTTAATCCTATTTTACATTACAAAGTTACATTTTGTTTTATAACCTCCATTTGACAAGCGGTGTTTAAATACAGCATATCGATGCCCATATTTTTTGAAGACAATTCCAGTGAAAAAAACCTGTTAGTGCTAACGGACTGGGGCCAAGCAAGAGTCAAATGTTTCTTCTGTTGAATTCCAGAAAAAGAAGTACTAAAATTTATGTCCTGCAGTTGAGGAGTCCTGATTGCACTGCGTCCAGACATCGTCAACTGCAGCACAAATGTCAGCTGAAAAACCCTACAGAACACCAGACTTTCCAGTTTCCTCCCAGTGACCTTTGGTAGGAAGAATGACCGAAAGGAATTCCTCAGGGTGAGCTCACAAATGAGATGGGAGGGGTCCTACCTTGCTTTTTATAAAGCGTGAGCTTATTAAGTCCAGCTGAAAACTTTGGACTATAATCTCTGCCTTCTTTAAAAAACAGAAACTACCAACAAAAAATTACAGTAGGCGATTAAAAGCTGGGGTAGCTCTGTGTATTCCTCCATAGTCACCTTGACCTTTAGCGAGTACAGGCAGCGAAAACTGTTCACAATACCACAAGACATCACCTTTTTGTAGAATGAGAGGGCTTTATTTGCTTAGATGGAATTAAATGTTTTTCATTTGCATATTACATTCCAAAAGTAATTGTAATATACAGCGACAGAAATCAGTATCATCTGCCTTTTGTAAACCCTGATGAGTCATGGTATAAGCATACAAAAATCAAATAATTGAATGGAGAGGTATTTACTCTCCTCCCTATGAGAAGGACTTTTTATAAAACACATTAGTTTAAGACATTTACTTTAAGCATTTTTGAAAACTGCGGATGTGCAACGATTATGCTCCTCTTCTGTGCCAAACACCATGCTTGTTACTTGACACATCTCTTTACCCTTGCAGCAATCACATGACAGGCAGTAACGGAAGGGAAAGCTGAGACTTTGACAATCAAGTAGTTAGAGGTACATCCATGATGTAACCTTGGTCTGCCTGTTCCTAAAACCTGGGCCCTTAAATTCGACGTCCATGCGGTGTTCAGAAACCCAAATATTAGTGTAGTAAATGACGGCGAAGCATTACTACCACAGGCATTTTCTGGGTTGCAGACAGCCCATACATAGGCACCTCCAACTCCGCGTGTCTCCATCTCCTCCGGAACCCCTCCCGGTCTGACCTCTCCCCTTCCTCTTTTTAATAAATAACCCTCCTCGCTACCGAAGCCAGCAATCTGGAAGACCTCCTCGACACTCTTCCCTCCATCCCCGTGTTCACTCCACTGACACCCTATCGTCCCCTGAATCATAGCAGCCTCCTTGAAGGCTCTTGAGTCCTTCCGATTTTCCCAAGGCCAGCTGTCATCACCTGGTCAAACGAGTTTGTTCTTCTCACCAGTGTGTCCCTGGCTATTGTTAGATTCTCCTCGCTTATGTCGGACTCCAGTGGTTCCTTGCTCCTGTGTATTCTCCACACGGCAGCTAGAGTGATCTTCCTATCTTTCGTATCCTATCTCTGATCACCTCTTTCATGCTTGGACTCCTGTGGCTCCTCGTTTTCAGAATAAAGCCTATGATCCTGCGTCTGACAGGCAAGGCCATTCATGTGTAAGCTCATCTCTCCCCAGCCCTCCGATTTCCTCTCTGTGCAGTATTCCTGAATTACTGCCGATTTCTTCAGCTGCTACGCCCCTAACTTCGAACCTTTCCATCTGCTTCTAACCCAGCCTACTGTGCCCCTCTGCAACCTTCTGCATTAGGAACCCCTTGTAGGTTTTCTCTTCTGGTCCTGGGCTTGCATATATGACAGCAATTCTCATACGCATTACCATCATGCGTCTTCCTGCCTGCGTTCGACTAGGTAGGGAAGACTCTATTTCTTATTTATTTTTGCATCTCTGGGGCTCAGCATACACCTGGCCCATAAAAGAGGCAAACTGCTGCATTTGGTGGAAGCACTAAATGCAGAATATTTTCCATGAATAAGCTTCTTCAGTACACTAAAGTCGATGAATGGCTTGAAAAGACCAAGTTCACTTCTAAAATGTGTCTCATTTACTTAGAGGGCTTTAACTCTCAACACCCCCCCCCATTTTTAAAAGTGAACTTCTTATTGTGGGAGAGAAGATTTAAAATGAGTATAATTATCAGTATTTAACCATGTTGAAAAACCAGGTGAGAACAGTAGAAAGGTCAAGTGTAAATAAATACGTTGGACCTTCACTTTAGTGTCAAGAAAGAATGGAGTCGTCATAGAAGAATCCAATCGAGGGATGTGTGGAGCAGCAGGAGACAGACCCAGGCAGGGGCTCAGGGGATGGGAGTCACACTCTGCGTCCTGGGTCCAGGGGTGTAACTTCCATCAGTCACATGGGGCTGGGCAGACTGCCTGTCTAGCTTTACAAGCTGGTGATGAGGCCGGGATGAGAAAAACTCTGTGAGACCACTTCGTAAATTACGTACGGTATTAAGTATAAGCTTTGTGACTATTATAGAGTTAAAAGATAACCAGTTCTGTGGAGCACCGTCTCACCCGGAGGAGGTGTCTCATTGTGAGTCTGCCTGCTGTAGCATCTGCTCTCTGCACACAGGGACCAGGCCTTTCGACTGGTGCCTCCAGTGTGATGTCCCTGTGTAACATCTGGGACACAGCAAGCACTCCATACAGGTTTGCCAAATGATTTCTCAAAAGCTGTTGCCCTAAGTGTTGTCACGAGGTGCCCTTCACATGCATGACAAGCCATCATTGTGGAAAGGCTCTGTCATACTTTTGGTGTTTGACGTCACTACCAATGTTTTGATATTTTAAAAAAACTAGTGATGCTTCAGAGAACTTAAGAGGAAGAGAAACAGGTCAGGGCTGATAAAGTTTATGAAAGAGCCATGAAGTTATTTCCAAGAATGAACTAGCTTTTTCTACCTTCAGAACCTGATTATTTGTTTTACGTTTGACCGGCGTCTCATGTCTCTTCACACTGACACAGGACACACAGAGCATACTTCTTTAAAATGAAACTTTTTATTTTGGGGAATATTATACATTTACAGAAACACTGCAAACATGGTAAGAGGATTTTCATACATCCTTCACCCTAGATTATGCTTTCCTAATGTTAACATCTTATGTAACCCATTTAGTTTGTGTTTAAAATGAAGTGGAAGGTGATTCTGAGCAAGTGTAGGAGTGTCTGAAGAATTATGTGATAGTCACTGGAAGTCATAAAAGAGCACATCTTAGTTACTGTGCCAGATTTAGAAATCACCAGGTCAATCATAGATAATTGCCGTTGTATAGAAACAGCTGAACTTAGAACTTTGCCTCTGTTGAAACTCAGTCTGAAAGTAACCTCCGTGAATATGGGGCTTGATTTGAAGCTATTCTTATAATAATGGATACAAGAGATACTACTCTCTGGAAAATGGTGAAAAAGAGAATCTGAATAATTATATTTACTGTACATTAGGAAAGGAATGAAACAATTCTATATATTTACAGTTAACTCAAGAAGATAACTCATGATTAAAATGAAAAATGTTAACATATATGGCCTTACTGATAAGAAACTATGTAAGTTTACATAGAGACGAATTGAGTATTCATTTTATTTCAGCTGAGTATCTGTAGATTTATACTTATATTATGGCACAGTTAATTTCCTTTAATACAATTCTTTAAGTTTATTGTAAACGTAAGTATTATTTAAGGTTCTTTGCAATGGGTAATGTAAAAATAATTATACAGGCAAGAATTTGTACTTATAGTCTTTCATAATATATAAAGATAGTAAAATGTGTTTCATATGAAATACATAGAGCTTTGTAAACAGGTTTTTGCAGATAGCTTTCTACCCTTTAATATACTTCACATTTATTCTTTTTCCTTTACTACATTCTTGCTGCATTATACAAGGAATATAATATTACCCGTGGATCTAATAATCGAATATTTTAGGTTAGCTGATTCTGGAGTCAGGACATGTAATTCAATAAGGAAGACCTGGTGAACATATTTAAATTCCATGGCACTTTTCCCTTCCTTCTGATAGAGTTAAAAATATAAAGACACCACGTGCTTCACTCAACGAGCCGAGGCTTACGAGTAGACATAAGCATGTGTCAAACAGCATGCGTGGAGTTTTGTACCAACATACTCATCGGCTACGCGAGTGAGGGCGCCGCCCGCCCTGGATTCTCTGTATGTTCCTGAGCGAGTCACCTCACATTCTTGAACCTCAGTCAACCCATTTGGAGCATTAGGTGAAAGCTAAGCCTTAGTGAGAAACAGATGCTACATCTGAGATGAGTTTTCTTGTATAAACAAGTCATTCCAGAGTTTAATTCCAAAGAAAGTCGCCGTGTGGATGGCCATGAGACATCTGAAGGAGGTAGCTGGGTGAAGGCTTTGGAACAAATGTTTCTGAATAGCAATTAGAGCATCAGCATGGTCCTTCTGGGTTTCTTAAAATTGCCTAATTTTTGTTCCCTTCTACTCTCTGTTTTAGATATATGCTATTGTGACTTATAAAAATTTATTCAGTACCTTTGAAGCATTTTTATTTAGTAAATTATACTTCTAACAGGTCAAATAAGTTGTCGAGGTTAGGGGGAAATATGACTCAAAATAGTCCAGTTATTACTTAGTAAGAGTCAATGAGAGTTAAGACCTCTTTTTGGAGGGTGGGAGATAAAAGTGAACAATCAAGGGATTTAAAGACATGTGGTTTTAAAGAGTAAAGCTAAGTTTGCATTTTGGTTTAACTCCTGGTAGATTACTTGTCACTTTGGTAAATTCTTACACTCTAAAGCCCTTTGTGAAAAAAGAGGTAGATAATTTCTCCAAGGAAAGAAAAACCCTCTTGAGAAATGTTAGTCTAAGTTGTGTGATGGCCTTCTCTCCTCTGCAAGTGCCACTTTGGCTGGAAGTGGTTGTGGGCATCAGAGTGAGACCTGTGGTCCCAGTAACTCTCCGAGCTTGCCGTCACTCTGAACTTAAATGTCCGTGTTGACTTCACGCATTGCTATCATCGGTGCACATTTCAAAGCTTCAGGTTAAACAGGCTGTGCTTTCCCATTGCATAACTTTCTGTATTTTAATAGGGAATCAGTAACATGTGAATCAGCCAGCTAATGGATACTGCTGAGAATTCTGTGTTGGCTAGTTTATGATTCTCTGGTTTGTTTTTTGGCAGCTATGGTGTTCTTGCCTTTGATATTAGCTAAGGAAGCAGTAGCTTGGCCTTTAAGTGGAAAACAGTCCAGGAATTTCAGAGGAGAGGAACTAAGCATCGAGAAGCCTGAAGCTATTATCTTCTGAAGAGAGATGAAAGGCGCTTCTGTCTCTGTGCTCTTCTCGGTTGCCTGCACAGAACTCTTGACTCCAGTGTGAGAAGAACAGATCTGGGGTAGAATCTGGCCTGTGTTTCTGCAGTGACGGAGCTAAGTCTCATTGAGTGAGAGGGAACATAAATGTTGGCTAGAGTATGATCACCCATGGAAGACCGGAAATGGGATGGCACACATCTAAACTTGGGGGGGGGGGGAATGGGGAATACCTATACTCAAACTTAATGTCTAGGAAAATAGTTAGCAGAAATTTCCAATTCATTAAATATTTTGGGAAGCAGGCTAAATGAAAGTAGTAAATGATCCATTATTTTGACATTTAAACTATTTTAAATGAGCTTTCATCAAGAATAATCTTATACCAGTCTCCTCTGGAGAAGTTGAATTACAAGCATTTTCTACTCTAACTTCTTATGTGAGTGATGTGAAATCTAGATATAAAAAATATCTATCTACCTATCATTTATCATATTATTCACATATATAAAGTATATATATTCTTCATATATAGTATATATGTACTCATATATATAATTCTTTTTAGATTTTCAATCCTCATTCTCCCCTGAGAACATTTTTTCATTGATTTTAGAGAGAGAAGAAGGGAGAAACATAAATGCAAGAGAGGAGCATCGATTGGCTCCTTTGTATGTGTCCTGATTGCAGATCAAACCCATAACCCAGGCATCTGCCCTGACTGGCAATAGAACCCATGACCCTTTGGTCCACAGGATGATGCTTCAACCAACTGAGCCACACTGGCCAGGCCATATATATATATTTCTCAAAATGTGTGTTTAACACCCTCAAATGCAGATACAATATTTTTCTAGGCTCTTGCCAAAGAATATTATTTTAAGATGTGTAAAAGAAGAGTAGTTTCAGTTGCATAAAACTAATTCCTTTTTTAAGAATTGGAACTCTGACCTCTTGTCTCCCGGAGCTGGGTGAATGAGCATAAAGTAGGACCCACGTATAGGAGCTCCTATGCATTGGATTTACATGGGAATAATTGTATTTCCATCGGGCACAGAGTGCAGATGCCACCATTATTTTGTGTTGTGAGCAGGTTTGAAGAATAAGGGAGTTACAACAGTGGGAGAAGTTGGGGACGATGCAGTGAAGTGCTAACCTTGGCCCTGGAAAGTTGTAAGAGGTGAATGGATGGTGTTAAATGTCCACGATTCCACTTTGGTGAATAAAATTGCACTTTTGAGTCTTTCAGTAGGATTGATTTTTATACTTAGATGGGGCAAAAGCTGAAGGGTCCTAAGTATTACAGAGTATATGATTCACAAAGGTTACTCATAATGTTACAGAAAATATATTTTTAACATGTTTATTAAGAGGACTAAATGGTAATGGAAAAATACAATAAAAAATTTAAAAACAATAAGAAAATAAAAATGTTTATTCAGTTGTCTCCTTTTTAAAGATAGACTGCAACAGCAACAAAAATCTGTGTTTTTCTGAAATCCTCAGCAGAGGCTAAAGTCAATTTCATATGAGAGTTTGAAAATGCCTCCTTAGTTTTATGTCTGTTTTTGAGAAAAAATTTTTTGCCTACATACAGCTTTGGAGTCAACATTTGGTATGTATATTATTTATGCTCTGATGTTCAGAGTGTATACAAAGCAGTGTGTAAACTGGAATACATTTTAATTTGATAAAATGCCAATCAAAAAGGGGTTGTTGATTTTAAAGAAATCAAAGAGTTTAAACTGTTAAATGAGACTGAAAAATTCCTTTTCTTTTTGTTGTGGTCTACAACATCCAAATAACTTTTCATTTCCAAGTTTTAATATTTTAGCATTGACTTTTTTACATTTACAGACTTTTCTTTGAAGAATTCAAAGCTCTTTGATTAGCATCTTATCCAACAATTTGCAAGGCAGGGAATTTCAAAAGAAACATATGAATAAGCTAAGAGACTTCTCCTTTAAGACAAATGAAATCTTTTAAAATCAACACCTTTCACTCCATTTTCTTCTTCCTCGATTTGAATAGTGATTGCCTCTATGCCTTTTGGAATGGAGAAAGAGTAGGGAAAGTATTTTACTCAGTTAGCAGTGTCCACTGCTGTACTACGTTGAAACGGATTCTTTCACTCCCATCCAGTTGTCAGTGAGTGCTTCCCAGGCTTCTGAAGGGAGACAGGAGCATGAGGTTACTGCTGGGTTAGCTGGTGTGGACGGCTTCACAAAACTGTCTGTTTCTCTTCTCCTTTTTCCACCTGGCTTTCTTTTCAGGGATGTTGAATAATTGTGGAATAAGGTTGTTCTGTAGTACTGTACCTACGTACCCATCCTGAGCATACCCCACTCTTCTTCCTTCTCTTTGCAAAGGGTACCAGTTGTATTTGCTTGTGAAACATGTAGCCACTTTTCTTTTGGTAGCAACTCTCTGATTTTTATTTGAGGAATCACCTCTCTCTTGTCTTCATTCCATGGGTTTAGGTGGAATTACTTTCTCCACTTGGAGCCAAAAGTGGCTGCATGACCCAGATTTTCCCATCAGTACATCGTCCTCCTGTGACCCCATTGATGCCCACGTCAGATGAATGGTACCCAATTCTGGACTTCTTTTGGAAGTACTGATTTTTTAAAAAGTTATTTCCATCAGTCTTGCTAAGCTATAGGAACATGTTCTTGTAGGAGGAAAAGTTACCTGGCAGTGAGGGTGACCAGAGGGAGGCAGAGCTACCTGAAGAGGGACATTGCTGATAATAGCATATGAGGACGCATGTCCTCTAACTCTGCCTGAAGGTAACTAGTCCCATTCTTTTTAGTGACAAATACCTCAATTTGTTTGTTTGTTTGCTTATTTATTTAGATTTACTTTGAATGCAGTTTCTGTCATTAAGTTCAAAGAATTCTACTGTTTGTGACATTCAAAAGGCACTCGCGTGTGGTGTCGTATAAACACAATAGCAGTGTGACCCTTAGGATACTTATCAGTGACCCAGTGGGAAACTGTGCGATCTGGATTATGTGGATGCTGCAGACTGGGGGAGGACAGGGTCGCAGAATCTGCGAGCTTCACAGGACCGCAGAAGTCATTTCATTTACCATTTTCATTAGATTGCCAAGGAGCACAGCTATTACAAAGGCCCTTGGTGGATGCTAGGCATAAATCAGTGTCAGTTTGGGCTTTCTCTGTATTCTGCTAACCCTGATTAGAAAGGGGGTAACATTTGTATATATTAGGCTATTTATTTGTTATTTGAAAAAGTTGGAAGGATAAACCAACATAAAATAATGGTTTTACATAGGTGTGGGGAGAAAACAGTGTGGAGGGTGAGAAATATACATTGTACATCTCCAAACATATACTGTTTAGTGGCTTGCCTGGGAACCATGTAAATATTATATTATTATGAAATAAAATGAAATGGAAATTCTTGAAAATTGAAGGCATAATAAAATTAATGGACTTTACTTTGTGTCAAATTGTGTGTAACCATCAGAGTGGAACTACTTCATGTGTATTAAAAGCATAATTTGATTGCACATGTGTAGTGAAATATGAACATGCTATGAACAAAATGAATTAGAAAAAAACCTCTTACACTCTTTTAGAGTAATCACATTGTGTTATTTGAAGAAGCTGTGCCTCACTACCAAATGTCTAGTAACAAATACAAAACAAAAAAAAATAAGTATTTATTTGGCTCATGTGTTCTGGCCTTGCTCGGGTGCACATGGTCAGTTTTAGGTTGATTAGATGGCTCTGGTGATCCTGGTGGGCTCAACGTGGGATTTAGTTGGTTGTTGACAAATCTAGAAGGACTTGGATGAGACAGACAACAGGATCAGTGTGGCTTTATTCTTACATCTTTTGTGTCTTTTACCCTGGTAGCTCTGGGCTAGCCCAGGCATGTTCTGTGGCAATCACGGAAGTTCAAGGGAGAAAACAGAAACATGTAAGATTTTTTTTTGTTGCCTCTTTTTGTTTCATGATTGTGAAGATCCTTCTGGGCACTGAAGTCATTGATGGGTCTAGAGCAAGACTGAAAAACTTTACAAGTTTACAGAGAAGTTATTATGGCAATATTAATGGAATCTAGATTTTTAGCACCTGTGAAAGGAGAAATATATTGTCAAAGACATTAAGTAAAAAACAATTGTCTCGACAGTAAATTAGAAGTATCGGTATAAACTTGTAATGTATTTTGGCTTCAAATCAAATATGAAACCTCTCTCTGTCCACTGAAAAAGTCTATAAAAATGACCAACCCAGTGACAGCAAGCATAACTAGCATCGATATTCTTGTCTCTGATAACATCTCCCAGTAAAATAAACCAGGGAACATTGGGAAAATGGCTGATTCTAGGAAATGGCAAGATCAGCCTAGAACATCTTGTATTGAACAGGAAGAAAGTTAGCAAAGACTACTGGGTGCACAATGGGAGACTGGTTCAAGAGATGCCCTGGTCAAAGTTGGGAAATTTTGAACATGAATGAGAATAATGACTGCAACAGATTCTAATACCAAACATGAGGGGGACTTCCCTGCAAAATGGAATTTATTTATAAAAAATTGTGTGTTGATTCTTACATGTGTAAATTTCAGTTGCCTTCCAAGTCCTCTCCATTTGGTGCAATACACTTATCAAGATGTTTTTTCCACTTCTCAAAACAGTTTTTGAACTCATTGATTTTCATGCCTTTTACTGCTTCTGCTGCTTTTTGTTTCACCTCTTCCACATCCACAAAACATTTCCCTTTGAGGACTTTTTTCATCCAGCAGAACAAAAAAGAAAGTTGCTTTGGATGAGGTCTGGTGAATAGGAGGGTGGGGCATGAAGACCATGACATTTTTGGTCAAAAACTGCTGAATACTCTGCACGGTGTAGGCAGGTGTGCTTGTAAATCACCCATTATGAGATGGGCAAATGCATTGAAAGAGTCTTCAAAAAATTCACTGAAGCTGGACACAACCTCTCACAACAATGCCAGCTGGTGCACTGATACAGATGGGTTCCTAGAACACTCATCTAGTGGGGGAAGCCTGTACCACAAGGGGCCTGGCCTCCAGAAGATAATTTGCTGCTTTTTTTTGGATACCCCCTCATATGCTTACATCCATAAGTTTACGATACTACCAAACAATGCTTAAGCTCTCAACTTAATATCATGCCAGGACACCAATTTATTATCTAGAAAACTGGTGAATGAAAAGAAGGATTTAAACATTTATATGGCCTTTCCAATACAAATTACCATGAGGTAATCAACTAGTAAATAAGAAAAAGTTTCTCTACATAAAAGTTCCAAGTAACAAATGAAGAAATGACTATTGAATGATAATATCACTGCTTTGTAATGAAATAATGCCTAAGGAATGAACATCAGTGGCTGTTCACATTGCAGCAAAGAGCAACAGCCAGAAATTATGAGCCTCCTAACAGAAGTGCAAAGTAACATCTGTGAAGTGTTCTTGACAAAAAAAAGAAAAGAAAATCAAACATAGATGTGATCGAGACTCTGGGTTTAACTACTAATTTGCAGGGAATAAAAAGGACAGAGAAGAATATGAAAAGCAGCACAAAAATGAAATCAGCAAACTCCACTCTGGGAGATACCCCAGGACCAAGAAGCTGCTTCTTCCACAAATGTTCCGGAAGCAAATCGAAAGCAAAAATTTGTAGGATAAAGAGATTTAGAGTCTAATTAAACTAGACAGACCTTATTGAGATCCAGAGTTGAAAAATCTGTAAAAAAAAGTATGAGACAATATACGAGAGAAATTTGAACATCTATTAGACATTTGATGACATGCAGGGATTGTTGCTAATTTTTTTAAGTGGGATAATGGCATCATGGTTATGTTGTTTTTTTTAAAAGATGTCTTTTAGAGATATCCAGTGACACATACACATGTAAGTGACATGATGTCTAGGGATTTCCTTCAGAAGAGTTCAGGGGACTATTGGGGAGGGGGAAGAGGAGGACGTGCCCAGGACACGCTCGCCCATGCGTCAGCAGTTACTGAGGCTGGATGATGGATGTGTACACGTGGGGATTTATTGTACCATCTTCTCTGTTTTTGTTATGTATTTAAATTTTTCCTTATCAAAAGGTTTTTTTTTTCAAAATCCCATTTGATTATGATTTCCCCCCAAAGTATAAAAAAGCTTTAATAGTTACACATAGTCTTGTGAGTAAGAACTTGGGATGAGCATCAGATCAGGCCTGACTCCCCTCCCCTCCCCTCCCCCTCCCCCTCCCCTCCCTCCCCCCCCCTCCCTCCCCTCCCCTCCCCTCCCTCCCCTCCCCTCCCCTCCCCCCTCCCCTCCCCTCCCCTCCCCTCCCCTCCCCTCCCTCCCCTCCCCTCCCCTCCCCTCCGTAAGACCCTCACAAGTCCCCGAACCCACTGGTGCCTCAACTTACTTCCCCTAAAATGAGGGCAGCACTACTGTGTACCTTACAGGCTTGGAGTGAGAACTATGAGCTAAAACATGGAAGTGATCCACAGAGTGGGAGACACCCAGTCGTCACTCAGTAGTCTTCGCTTTTAGAAATTGTTGAAAAAATTCGTTTTTTCTATTACAGTGGACACACAACATTGTATTTGTTTCTGGCATACAGCATAGGGATTGGACATTTATATAACTTCCAAAGTGACACCCCGTCTAGTGCCCACCTGGCACCGCACAGTTATTACGTATCATTGACTGTATCCTCCATGCTGCACTTTACAGCCCGCTGATTGGTTTTTTAACTGGCAACGAGTCCTTAACCCCTTGTTTTGCACCCGTCTTCTCAACCCCTCTCCCCTCTCGCAACCATCAGAATGTTTTCTCTCGTATTCGTCAGCTCCGCATTTCCTGCCATGCGTCCAGCCCTGGGTTAACCACTAAACGAGCGGTGCACGGAGGGACAAGGACACTACCCTCCCCCTCCCCCGCCATCACGCCCTTCACTCTTTCCCTTGCATTGTCTCCGTTGGCCATGTTTCACTTTAATTCGTATTATGAAGCATTTTTTTTTTGTCGCGATGACTGACTGAAGTTTAAAAGTTTGGTTCGAAGCTGTTGTCAGATATTTCATTTGTTGCCGCCTGATGGCTTGAGAGTTTTTCTTGTATCTATCAAAAACATAGCTGGTGAGTCTGGCTGGTACGTAGCTCACCAGCGGAGCTGTGCTCATGATCCTCAGGCTCTTTCTTCTGAGCAGCGGAGGGGCTGTGCTGGGGGTGCACCCTGGTTGGGTTGGGCTGGGCTGAGGGCGCCAGATGGTCCTCATCCAGGCTTGTGTGAGTGAGTCATTCATTCATTCATTCATTCATTCATTCATTCATTCATCTCAGGGGTTTTGAAAGTCTCTTGAGTTCCAGGCAGCTGTACTGGCACTGGAAATACACGAGGAAGAAGACTCAGTTCCAACTTTATAATAGCCTGTGGGCCAGGCTGATAAGTGGAGAGGCAATCACAATACAGTGTATTAAATATTGCTATAGTTCAGTCAGTCATCTCAGTCATGGATCAGACTATGTGTGGTTGGGACGTTGACCCAAATGCCTTTTTTCCACCAGATGAAACTGATGTTACAGCAACTCAGAAAGTGAAACATAAAAAAAAGTATTAAGAAAATGCCCTGCAATAGCCACTAGGCCATGATTATTTATAAACACATACGTTGCAACCTTTCTATTTGAAGCAGCAACTCCAAACCATAATTGTCTGATTCCATCTGCTGTCATATATACGCATCTGCCATGCAGCTGAAGGTAGTCATCTCTGAGTTTGTGAACCTGAAGTTTGGGTTAGGAGTGCCTACTGCCACTCTGGACATGCTGAAACCACAGGACGAGGAGGAACTACCACAGCACCAGTGTGGCTTGTTAGGCATAAACACCAAGATTGGAACAGAAACATGAATCAGTAGCTGTGACCAAGATGTGTGATAGCTTTGCTACCATTGCAAGAAGTCCATTGATCCTCATTTAATTTTCCTAACTGTCTGAAAGAACTGCTCAGAATTTCCTGTCTTCAAGGCCAGGCCTAGGTCGCAGGGGAACGAGGAGGCACATTTTGGGGTCCCTGGGAAACCAACACCTTCGTTTTATGATGTTGACCCTCCATCTGAATGCATTGTGTTGGGATGTTAATAAAAGGCCAGTCTGACGTTTTAAATCATCCCCCAATATTTTCCATTTATCTTAAGAGGTCAAAATTGGTATTGTTCTCACAGAAGGAGAAGAGTGCGGCTCAGCAGTACCCTGTGACTTGCCCAGGATGACACAGCTCTCCTGTGTTAGGGTGAGGGATGAGCTAAGGGGTATTTCAGACGTGTCCAAGGAAGCCCAGTAGGAAACTGGGGGCTGAGAGTCAAGGCCCTCAGGGCCATCCCCAGTTTAATATATCAGAGGCTAGGCATGAATACAAAACCACCAGCAAAATATCTGATAAAGGACATTTAATACAGAAAATTATCTGTAGATGAGAGGAACTTGAACGAGCAACTCAGTGAAGTTGAGGCAACATCAATAGTAAGCAACTGCAAAAGTCCACCATTACTCAGTAGGCTGGAGGGGAGATGGGAGGAGGAGCTGAGGCCACGAGACGAAAATGGGAACCTTATTGAAAGGGACTTTTGATGGGGGGTTGGAAACAGGACTACTGAGGGTGCTTCTGGGAGACAGAGCCAGGGAAAACCTTGACTTCTCCCTCCAGTGGCCTACAAGGCAAGTCTGGGGGGAAGATGATTTATTCGCAAGAAAGTCTGGGAAGTGAAGTGGGAATCTACCCCCCTTGGAAACTGGAGCAGAGCATAAAAAGGATGAGGAAGGGGATGAGGAAAGTAGCCAGCATGCCCTTTTCAGTGGGACACCTCCATGTTTGATCTCGTGTTTGTTTCTGCATCTTAGGGATGTTTTACTTGAGAAAGTGATTCTGTATTCAAAAAAGTATAATATTCACTATACTAACCCGGCTTTAAGAAAATACTACATCTTTAGAATTTCTATCTATAAAGTTCTTTTGGTTTTGTTCCCTCTTAAAATGCTGAAAGATATTGTTTCTATTTTAAAATGAAGAAATCAAAGCTCAGAGTAATTAATGGATGGACAGGTTCCCCATAAGACAAGGCTAAAAATTCAGCAGTCGGGACCAGAAATCTGAGTCTTGGGCCTCAGATTTGAGTGCTATCCCCACTACTCCCAAACTATGTGCTAAGACATAGGGACATAACTAGATATTATAAAATTTCAAGGGAAATAGAGTAGTCTTTTTTGAATATCACATGAACTATTAACAGTTTCAACATTAGGTTGCTATGTTCAATTTGTTCATGCTATATCTTTGTAAAGCTGACTTTTCTATAATAAAAAGCAAGGACCTTATAAAAATAAGTTAAAATCAGAAAATTCAGGTAGCTGTGATGACGATGATTCCAAGGTCTGAGAAGCTGCACTGTGTTCAGTAGATGCTGAATGATTATGATAAAATACTTACAGTTCGTTAGGACCTGTAATTACCATTTAATAAGAGGAGCTGTTAGCTATTTCTCAGAGTTTAGGGTGTGCTGTGAAGAAATTATTGTGACAGTAAGAGCACAGTAAAGTGAGAAAGCACCTCTGCTCTGGGAACCTCACCCCATTAGGGTCCAAAGGCAATAGGATGAATAAATGGAGGTCGTGGGTGAGGGAGGGCTCTTGGGGGTGAAGAGAGCACACCGTACTTTGGACTGTTCTTTCAGTGTCTAAAAGGCTATGGACACCACCTTTGTTTGCTTTTATCGAAAAAGTAACCATGGGCTACAGAGAAGTTTAGCAATGGGAAAGCCAAGGTAGCCTCACGAAGAAAAGAAAGCTCTGTGTGTCCATCGACTGCCCTCAACCTGCCCCTCAGATAAGTGAGGGGAGGATTTGGAAGGTCACCGGCAAGCCCAGCTTGGCATGCGGTTCCCAGCACCTGCTTTTGGTGCTGGCTCTTATCTCAACCTGTCTTGGCCACATGCTCACTTGGGAAGCTTAACTGGGGCAGCAGAGGGTGCCATCTCTTTGTCACTCCGATGTTAGTTTTTTTTTTCCCTTTCAACATGTAATTCTTGAAATGATTTTTACATCGTAAACACTTCCTTCTTATCTATGTGCAGACTTCTAAAATATGCCTTATAATGAAAATCACACCTGACCATAAATTCTCCAAGAAGAATAGGTATCTTAAAAGATCAAAGACAAGAGGAATTGAAATTTGTCAGCGATGTTATTTCAAACAAGAATGAGTGAAACTGACATCTTGTGACGTTATAGAGTGTCATGATATCTTCTACTTGGGGAACTAGTGAAATATTAGGATCTTCAGATCCAAAGATGAGGGATAGAAATCTGAAAGAAATAAAGCTTAACATTATTTCAGGCATGAAATAGTTCTTTTATTGTGAGTTGGGGTTGACCTGGAGTCAGTACAATTGCAGGAAAGAGTCTCACTGGAAATTTCTAACATGTACGCTACAAGGGCTATGACTTCTTAGTGTGCGAAAGCTCTCAGCCCTGGTTATGAAGCAAAATCGCACTAAAGAAAATGCAGATCTCAGGGCCCTATTCCAGACCCACTGAATCCTCTGGGCTAGATCCCCTGAATCCATGTCTACAAAAGAGCAATGGATGCCATTGGTGTCCCCTGGCAGCTTGTTAGAAACGCAGAATCTCAAGCTCTGCCCTCACACGACTACATCAGAATTTTTAGTCTAACAAGAGTCCTAGTGATCTGTGTTAACACCCAGAAATGTGGGGTTATGGGAGACAAACGCCAGCCTGGGCTCAGGGCACTTATGTGTCACGGCTCTTTGTCACTTACCAGCTTCTAAGAGTCATTTGTGCTCTCTGAGTCTATTTCTCCGGCCAAAGTCACAGATGTAATTATACCCACCCAACTTCCTCCAGGACTTTTGTAAGGATATGAAAGGGAATATGGAAAATATGTGGAAATACTTCAAAAGATTATAACTTCCCTGTTTATATAAACTGATACTCAAATGTGGTCAATAGAACCACAGATTTGTACAACTCCTTGGCTCTACAATTTATTCCACCTCTACATTCTGAGCCACATCCTTGATTTCTGCATGGTTATTCCCACTGGCATTTGTTTAGCCTCCTATTCAAAATGCCTAAAGGTAGAACTGCTTTCTTCTCCTAATTTTCTTATTTAAGGGAAATAAGAAATACACATGAAAGGGCAGCTCAATTAGTATCCACGGAGTGCCTGGTAATAGGCTGTGTGCAGAAATGTAACTCCATACCTGGAACCCTGCAAATTAAGAATTTCAGTAAAGGCCACCTTGGCATTATGAGTACCATAGTCTCTCTTGTTATGGATAATTAATGTTCAGTTCATGCTTTCTTGATTAATAGTTTCCTTTCCTGTGATAAATTGCTCTGGGCCATTAGGTGAATTTTGTACTGGAGCTCTGACATTTGTGCTTAGGGAGATAAAAACTGGAAGAATATAGCCTTTGGAACTTGCCCGAACTCTGCTCTTCCAACTCCTTTGCTCAGTTTGGGACACCTGATGTTATTAGGGGTCCTCCTGACTTTTTATGCTGCACTTTACCCCCAGCTCCAACCCTACCTGTGAACCTCCTCCTACCTCAGTGCCAAACACACACCTTACAAGATGCCCTTCTGAGTGAGGCTTAGCACTCCCTAAGTACAAGCCTGGGTTTATCCTTAACTTCACTCCTCTCTTCTGACAGCTGAGCCAGCTAGAACCTCAGGACTATCCACTGACTCTTCTATGATATCTCCAGGTGGATGAGAGTACCTCTCTAGAGGTACTGGCTGTTCTCCAATATATTTCTCGGTATCTGTTGTGCTGGGTGCAAAGTCAATTAAAACTCTGCCTTTTCTCCTACTCTTGATTTTCATTTTTTGCATGTTTGTTACTTGAACTTGCATTTCTTCATTGCTCCATGTGACTGCAGCTTCTCTATGTCGTTTCTCTTGGCCTTCAGCTCATTCCCTCCTAAGCCTACTTTCATTCTCCTGGGGCCAGTTTCCATCTTTTGCCCTTGCAGTCACTGTGCTTCTCTTTCATGTCTATCTTTAATTTAAGGCTGTGTATGTCCTGGCCGTCTGTCACCAAGGGCTGACTTCAGGCTAATGAAGTATTTGACCTCGCTGTTGACGTGTTACTCACTATCATTTCGGAGATGGCGGGGGCCATTTTTAAATTTCATCAGGTGCATTTGCATTCTGGAGGCATCGCACCCTACAAGGCAACTGGAAAGTCAGTTCTGAAGAAGCAAAACCAATCCAGGCTCCATGGTATTTCCTTTGAACACTTCTTGTCCAAACAGAAATGGAACCAATGAATAAGTCATCCAGTAGGACATTAAAAAACTGCAAAAATGCTTTTTGTTTATATCCCCTTATGGTCTCTATTACATGCAAGGCAGACATATGGTATTTCCAGCAGGGGCTTCATTTTTATATGTACAAATTCATGTTATGGTTAAGAAATCTTACTTTTTAGTTATCTAGCCACAGCCAAAGAGTGGTGTCAGCTTACAGTTCAAATGGTAGCCACTTATTATTTATGCCATTTGAATTTAATTTCTGTTTGCAAATTTCATGAGGTCCTTTTTATACCTACTCTTCTGCATCATCTTAGTGTTTTTAAATTAATTTATTTAATTATTGTTCAAGTACAGTTGTCTGTTTTTTACTCCCATCCCAGCCCAACCCCCCAGTGCTCCCCACCTCCCTCCCATTTCCACCCCTTTTAGTTTTTGTCCATGTGTCCTTTATACTAATTCCTGTAAATCCTTCCCCTTTCCCCTGGAATTCCCTCCCCTCTCCCCTCTGGTCACTGTCAACCTGTTCTCTATTTCAGTGTCTTTGGTTATATTTTGCTTGCTTGTTTGTTTTGTTGTTTAGATTCTTGTTAAAGGTGAGATCATATGGTATTTGTCTTTCACTGCCTGGCTTATTTCACTGAGCATAATGCTTTCCAGTTCCATCCATGCTGTTGCAAAGGGTAGGAGCTCCTTCTCTCTTTCTGCTGCATAGAATTCCATTGTGTAAATGTACCATAGTTTTTGGATCCATTCATTTACTGATGGGCACCTAGGTTGCTTCCAACTCTCAGGTATTGTAAATTGTGCTGCTATGAACATTGGGGTGCATAGGTTCTTTTGGACTGGTGTTTCGGGGTTCTTAGGTTATAATCCTAGCAGTGGAATTGCTGGGTCAAAAGGCATATTCATTTTTAGTTTTCTTAGAAAATTCCATACTGTTTTGCATAGTGGTTGTACCAGCCTGCAATCCCACCAACAGTGAACTAGGGTCCCCTTTTCTCCACAACCTCTCCAACACTTGTTGTTTGTTGCTTTGTTTATGATGGCCATTCTGACACTGTAAAGTGGTATCTCATTGTGGTTTTAATTTGCATCTATCTGATAGCTAGTGATATTGAGCATCTTTTCATGTGTCTCTGGATCCTCTGTATGTCCTCCGTAGAGAATCCAAGTGATGATCATTGGTATTAATTATTAAATGATTGAAGAGAAATGAAATTAAATGAATAAAGGCAGGTGGATGTTCTAGAATTCCACATAGTTTTGGTCACTTGTGTGTGGGCTTCATTTTAAAGTGTTAATACTAAAAATGTGCCAACTAGTCACATTCTGGAATCCCTACCCTCTATACCCCTGCAGTCCATCTTTTATGTATATGGGGATTCTTTCTGTCCTTGTGTTTTTCCTTCTCTGCTGGACTGGATGGTTGTAGTTCATCTCGATACCTCTGCCTCTTGGTATTCACAGCCTCCCACACTGAATAGAGACAACTTACATGACTATACAATATTGTGGAAATGATGAAATGTGACTTCTGAAGCTAGATGGTACAAGAATTTTTGGCTTCCTTTTGCTTTCTTATATTACTTGGTTTGGGAAAAGCTAGCTGCCATGTTGTAAGGATACTCCATAAGCCCTGTGGCAAAGCCCATTGACCAGTGTGGACCCAAGTCCTCTTGCCGATAGACATGAGAGTGGGCAATCCTGGAAGCATTTCCTCCAGCCCAGCCAAACACCCAGATGACTGAGGTTCTGGCCAGCATCTTGCGTGCAACCTCATCAGGTGAGTCGAGCCCCTAACAAAGCCACCCCCTGAATTCCCGACCCACAGAAACTGTACAAAAATGAATGTGTGTTATTGTAAGCAGCCACATTTTGGAGTAATTCATTATGTAGCAACACATATAATACATAGATACTCAACCATCGATGAGAAGATCTCTAATCCAAATGATAATAAACCAATACAAGTCCCAAATCAAACTGCTAAAAAATCAGAATTACTTATGTCTAGTTCATTTATATTTTTGTGTGTCTCAAATAAAATCACCTTTTCTTCATTTTATATTTGAAGACAAGTTAAAATACAAAATGACAATGCCATAAAATTGAACAGAGGAAAAGTTTTAAATCATAGACTTATTTAAAGTCCTTAAATAATAATAGAAAGAGTTATTTTATCTCAAGTGGAAATTAGTAATCTCTTCTTAGGTTGGCAGTTTCTGAACTCTGTTAAAGAAACTGGAGTAACGTAAGTGCCACTTGCCAGTGTTTTCCAGTTCTGTGTAAAGTTAACTGAACATATAAAACATATTTTCTTTTGCTGTTGATTTTTTATTGTCCTGGATCTGTGGTAAATATAAGGCTGCTATGCTTAAGGGTATAATTTTGTGCAGGAAACCACAGTAAGATCTGGGAATAATTGCCACAAAGATTAAGATTAAAAGATAAAGTTAGCAAAAATCTTCTGACATTTCTATCAAAATCTTTTTTCTAGGAGAAAAATCCCAATTTTTCAATGATGAAATTGGTTTAGAGGAAGTGCTGTAGATGTCATTGTGTTGTGTAGCTGAGCCTTTGTTCTACCTCTATAGCTGTTCTTACTTTAGGGCAAAGAAGTAATGAATCTTTTTTGAACCAAACTATTTATTTTTTTTTAATGAAGTGATCATCTCTGTAAAAGAGAAAAAAATTAAGTTTCAGTTTTGATTAATTTCAAGTATCTTTATCATGTCTCCCTTTCTCCCTGGCCCCCCTGATGAAATCAATCACCTTGAATGTCCTCATCCATTTTTCTTGATGACACTATGGAAAGTAAAATAAATTTGAGCCAAACTGTGCCGTTATTATTAGGAGAAGATTCTGGTAGTTTCCTGGGGTGCCACACAGTGGCCCCGGAGGCAGTCTGGCGATAGTTTACATAATCCCAGACCTCCCTATGATGAGGTCCTTAGGGTACAAACACAGCATATTAAACTTCTACAAGAGTTTCTAAATTATTTTTCATTTTATTTCGGAATGCTGAAATTAATGTAACAGTTTTTATGATATACATGAGAAGGGTCGGTAATTATCAATCTCAACTCAGCTGTGCTGGGGATCTTTGAGGAATTATGCCACACTGTCTGCCCCAAATGCATTTCTTTACGCCATGTCCTCTCCCCTCAACCCCCCTCCCCTAGTCAAAGTGGGGAATGTACTGCTCCCATACTCTTGCAGCGAGCTTGCTGCTCACATTCAACAAGCCCTGTCTCGAGAACACCATAGCTGGTTTTATCTGGAGGGTTTTGCAGAGAGGTCCTGCAGAAGCAAGGCCCAAAGAAAGGGTCCTGTGGCTAATTCCTGGTCAGACAACCTCCTCTGAATATGGCAAAACATGTTCATGTGAGACAAATGGGAGTGGAGAGAGTCTGATTTCACAATAAAAAAAAACAGTGTTGTTTAGCCTGGTGTTTATTGGCGTGTGCAGACAGGCAGCCTTGCCACATGCAGAGAAGCATTTTAAGACTCACATTAAGGAGATGTTTCAGCTCCTTGAACTAATACAGGTAGAAATGGTAAACAAGGATGCAGAATATAAAAGCACTTTTTGTTTGTTTTCGTAAAGGCACTCTCAGCCTTTATTATGAACTTATTACTAGATTAGCATCATATTGTTCATATGCAAAATCAGTGACAAAGCTCCAAGTCATTGCAGACTTTGATCCGTGTTGTTTCTATTTTAACACATGTATTCATAATTATTTGAGTAGAGCTGCAACTAAATGATGACTTGATCAACATCTTGAAAGCTCACTTTTCTTGCTCTGTCTTTGTGCAGAACGCCATTGGTGTTGAATAGAGAAAACAGCAAACAGTAACTTCAGCTGGTTGAAATCCAAAGCTCTGTTTTCCACAGACACATAAAATTAGTTGCAAGTAGCCAGCATTCTGGCCTGTACTGCAGTCTGGGTGTGCTCTGTCTGCAAACCAGGTGCACAGAACATTGCAGGGAAGCGAAGTCTGGTCGCTGCTAATTAATGGACTTATTTGGTGAATGACCAAATATACTGGAGCGTGTTAGAAAAGTTTTCCTGGAGCTAGACTGGGACCTTGCACATGAAAGCTGCTAATCGCAGTGAACTAGGATATTCTTACACTCATTAAAATTCAGTGTCTAATCATCAACCCTTGCTTGAAAAGGAGGGGAGGGAAATAAGACTTTTTATGGAGTGGATAAAAATGTTCCCTATAAAGCAAATAAGGCAAAGCTACTCATTATGATGAACTGTGAAAATAATGGCCCACTAAACATCTTACTGTGCTTAAGGGCTAAGTTTAAAACCTATGCCACATCTCTCCTCTCCAAATGGTGCCCCCCCAGATTAACTTGGCTCAAGTTGGTGCTAAATCTAGATTTTATGTTCTTCCACATTTGAAATTACTTTCTCTTGATATAATCATGATTTGAAGGATATTTAATGATGGAGTTGTGGCTGCTTATCTATAAAAAATGAAAAGAAGAAACATTGGAAGTCAAATAACAGATTATGATTTATGTTTAATAACCATGAATAAATTATTTATCTTTCATAAAAAGGGGGGATATGCTACAGACTAATGAGAATTTTTGGAGGATTTATATATGTTCATAAAATAACTCTAAGCTTTTCATACAGTGTCAAGGAAAATTGAGGAATAATTGTCCCATTAGTGCAAGAAAGTTGTCCTATTTGCATCCAAGGTCAAATTGCTAAACAGAAAATACAAGAAAAAGCAAAGAAAACCAAAACAACGAGCAAAGAACTTTTGACCTATTAGAAAACTGGCATTCTTTTCTGTGTGTTAAATATGAAATTAAGTTGACAGTGTTAAACAGAAACACTCAATCGATTAATAAATACCTACCAGTAACTACTAGAAGATCTAGCATGATTTGTGACAGAATCATCTGGGCAGTTTGTGAATTCAGATAGTGCCAAGGGAACCAGAGTTCTATCACAAGCCTCGTTGGAGGTTTGTTGATCTGGGAGAGTCACCCTAAAGAAGTGAAGCACCTAAGTCCCTCTGCAGGGGGCCCAAGATACTATATAGTTTAGGAGACTAGATCTCTCACAGAGAAAATAAAAACAGTAAGTCATTGATCACAACTTATAATTCTCCAGCTATAAAAGAGACTTTCTATTTTTCTGCATTGGTGGAATAAGTAGCTGGTTAAAATTCATTCAGTCAGTAAGAAATGATATGTCTCTTGTTGAGAACAGTGATGTTTAATTTTTTCTTAGTGATAGGCCCTTTTTGAATTTGATGAGAATTTGAAACTTCAGTAAAAAGAATATATTTTAATTCATGACACTGTATAATTAACTAATAAGAATAAAAATTGAGAGCTTGTCAGGATGGCTGAGTGGTCAAAATCGATCTTCATTTTATGATACACACACACACACATACATATATATATACATATATACATATATACATATATATATACACACATATATAACCAATAGTAAAAATATCTGCTTTTAAACGTGTTTTCTTAGAGAAAGTGGAGGAACAGTTTTTGGCTTCACTGAGGAGTGATAATTGAAGGCTAAAATAAGAATGAAGTCACCCATGGGAAATAACACAAAGAGGAATAGAAAAAGAGGAACACTGAAAGGCACAGTTAGAGGATGGAGGAAGAGAAGCCCATTAATGACAACAAGAAGAAATAGTCAGAGACAGAGCAGATATGCCAGAAGGGTATTATGATAGGGATGAGAGACTCTCTCATCAAGGACGGAGTGACTGATGATGCAAAGTGTCACTGAGGACAGGTAAGATGAGAGGGCAACCATGTGGTTGGCCATTTAAGAGGAACACAAAGTTCTCAAGACTTGAGGAAGTCATAGATTCATGAGACTGGAGATTATGATTTTTTATATTGATTTTGAAATTCTCCGGGATAATAGCAGGTTTTGGAATGGAAAAGGTGACTGATCCAGGTAAGAATAAAAAGGAAATGCCCGAAATTTAAAAAAAAACACACCACCACTGTAATGGAAATGAAGAATGCTTTTCATTTAATCAGGAGACTGAGCGTGGCCAAGGGAAGCATCAGTGAGCTTAAATATAGGTAAATAGCAACTCCCCAAACTAAAAAGTGAAGAGAAATAAACAAAACAGGCATCCAAAAATGGTGGGACAATTTTAAAAGATATAACATATGTGTAATTGCAATATCACAAGGAGAAGATAGAGTTGAGTCAAAGAAATATTTGAAGTAATAATGGCTTAGAACCTTTCAAAATTAATGACAGGTACCAAGCCACAGATTGAGGAAGCTCAGAAAATACCAAGGAGGATAAATACTTCCAAAATGCACACCTAGGCGTAACCCATTTAAAGTGCAAAAAAAAAAAAAAAAAGGCAAAGAGAAAATCTTGATAGAAGCCAGAGAGAATATCTTATCTATAGAGAAACAGGATAATAATTAAATCAAATGTATCATCAGAAACCATTCAAGCAAGAAGAAAGTTAACTGAAATATTTAAAGCGTTGGAAGAGAAACTCAACCAACTTAGAATTACATATCCAGCAAAACTGTCCTACCATAGTGAAAGAAAAATAAAAACTAGTCAGTATGTCAGAACCACAGCCAAGTTTAAGTAAAAGTGGCTTATATTTCAAGAATATATGGAAAATTTTGATAAAGAGATATAGTCAAGGATTTTCAACTTAAATTTGTCCACAGTTCTTTCTCTTCCACTGACTACTAAAGAGAATTCTGACTTTGTGAACTCAGTTTTTTCCTCCTCTTTCCTTTTAGGAGCATCTGACCTAACATGTTGAAAGGAAATGAAAAAGGTGATAGAGAATGAGGCTGATTAACACTAAAAGAATTTTTCTTATTTTTTTTCTATCACATTTTTTTATTAAGAGAGAAATTAGAATGAAAACAGCAGTATATGAGAAAAACTTATGGACAGAGGGAGGAAATTTTAAACTAAGTGTTTCTGTGGAGTATATCTTCTTAATGGTGTTTTTGAGTGAAATAAGTATTAAGTTGCCCAAAATGTCTTCATGGTTTTTTTCCCATAAAATAAGACACATTTTTCATTTTCACCAGTAACTATATTGATTTGGATATTTTGAGTAATTTTGGCTATATCCTGTTAGTGGTTTCTAGTGGCTAGGGGCCAGGGGTGCTGTTGAACATCTTCCAATGAATAAGACAGCCCCACAGCAAAGAATTATTGGCTAAAATGTCTATAGTACCAAGAAGCTTTGCAGGCCCCTTTTGACATGTTTAATCAGACACAGCACCTTCTCCATACACTACACAAATCACTTTTTGTATGTTTCAGTTACATTTTTACCTTTCTTGAAATAATAAAGAATAATATCCTGAAAATGTTTATCTTCTTCCATCTTCAGTATTAAAATTGGCTGTACAAAAATTCACCAGTTTTGATATTTTTAAAAATCCCTGCTGATATGACTAACAAAATTGTTTTGAATGAAGTTAAAGACAATTATGCACTACTAGAACCATCCTACTGAAAAAAATGGACTTATGGGCCAACCCAATACAACCCAATATGTATTGCTCTATGTCTATCTCTGGTTAAACATCAGTCCAGGGGGGGTACGGCTTTAGGACTTTGTAATAAATATATCTCCCACAGCAATTCTCGTAAGATCTCCAGGGTTTTTTTTTGTGTGTGTGAAAACCACCATATGTTCATTAAGATTTTCATAATCATAGTGTTTATATAGATATAAATTTTGCTTTGAGTGCGAATTATGATAGATTAAAGGATGCTTCTACTTGTTTTGGCAAGATCATGGTAAAAACATCTCATGGGAAGGGTCGCTTCTCTCCACTTGATTTATGATCCGTAGCATATGTATCACTAGAGTATTTTCATCTAAGGGAGATGTCCATAGAATGTTTTAAGTATTTCTAGAAAACTGCAGAGTTTTGAAAAACTATTTTACAAGAGGAAATATATTTTTGTTTTAGCTGAATCAATTTGTTGTACAAGATTATCTGAAAGCTACATATATGCCTTTTTGATTCTTTTTCTTCTCAAGGAGAAGATAGTGGATGCGTTGTAGGATTACAGAAGGCACTGGGATGATTCACTGTTTTGGGTTTGTAACTGATTTGGTCCTCTATTTGTTTCTCTTTGTGGGGGGAGGCAATTAAGGAAGCAAGAAACTGAGTTCATTCCCTAGTGATAAAGCTTTTTCTTTGACTCTGTGTCTTAACCATAAAGAGCAAATCCCCGAACAGACTACTAAACCAGAGACAGGATGAGGGTTTGGGTCTCTGAGGAGGAGTGGGGCAGTGCTGGAGTGAACCACATTATGGTCATTGAGTCCTTAATCCAGATCAAATTTATTCTCCCATTACTCAGTGTAGGAAGAATCTGGGAAATCTGACCATTTGCTCAGTCTCTCTGCAGAGGATTAATCGTGTGTGGTGAAAGGCTTACATACACTCACAATCCATTTATTTCCCTGTCGATGCTGAAGGGTGTTCCAGTCCCCATTGTTCTGGTGCACATATGCAGAATTTCTCTGGGAGTGAAATTGCTGTGTTTTAAGACATGACAATGTTTTACTTTATAAAGGAGTGCCTAGTTATTTTCCAAAATGGGCCTAACAACTTTCCTAGAAGTAATGTATATGTGTTGATGTTGATCCACCGTACTCTCTAATACTTGGCAATATTAGACAATTTTTTTGCCAGTGTAGGGATATAAAATGGTATCTCACTGTAATCTGAATATGAATTTAAGTGAGTGCTACTAAGACTGCACATTTTCTCTTCTATTTATTCACATTTACATTCCTTTTGTGTGGAAACTCTGTTAAATATTTGTCTTAAATATCATAGCTTCACAGCAGACATTGACACTTTGTGGAGCACATCATGGCATCTTTTTATTCTTCTTCACCAAGCCTTGATTATTCTTTGTTCTTCTACATAAACTTAGAATCAGCTTATCAATTTCCTTGTAAAAACCTATTAGAATTTAGATAAAAATTCAGTAAAAGCAAAAGTCAGTTTAAAAGGTGACATTTTGAAACATTAAGGAGTCCTACTCAAAAAAGAGGTTGTCACATGCCATTTCTGGTGCCAATTGTGTTGGCTTAGATAAAACTGTTGAGGTTAGATTATGATTAATGGGGTGGAATTGATTTAGATATTAAAAAAAAATTATGCCAAACACTCGTAATACCATTTCAACACAAAGTTCCAGAACACAAAAGAGGAGTGAAAATATACTGTTCCATAGTTGTGAATTATGAAGTCACAATTACCCTTTTAACAAAATGAGACAAAGGTAATACAAGAAAAGATAATCATATACTAATATTTTTAATGAACATAGATGCAGAAATCACTGACAAAAATTAAAATCAGCAATTAAAAAATATGATACTAATATTGAGTGGTATTTATCCAGGGTAATCAAGGCTGATATAATATCAGTCAGTTCAATCAGTATCTCAGTGTAAAGAAAATCCACATGATTATATTTATACAGAAGAACCATTTGACAAAATTTAACATCCGTTCATGAAAAAACACTCAGTGGACTGTTGCTTTCACTGTGGGGGCAAGATGAAGCTCACCATCACCTGCTCACTCTGCCTCTCTGTTCTTGCTGACTTCAGAGAGAATTAATTGAAAACAAAGAGCTCTTGGAGAGATCCAATATGGTGGAGGAGTAATGAAAGTTACACTAACCTCCTCCCTGGACTAACCTGGAATTATAACTAAGTTGTAGAGAAATCATCCTGAGTAACCAACTAAGCATGAGCTGGAGAAAAGCCATATATCTAAGAAAAGTCAGAAGTAACCACTTCACCACAACAAGACTGCTAGAGAGTACAGAGGAGGCATGAGAAGGCTGGCTGGGCTCCCAGGGGTGGCAGCTGAAGTTCTGGAAGCATATTTGAGTGCTGGGGGGGGGTTCCCCCTGAGAAGTTGTGGTCTAAACCCTGAGCCAGGCTTCCCAGCTTATAGCACCAGAGCTCAGGAAAAAAAAAAAAAGCCAGATAACACCCAGTTGTGAATAGCAGCAGGATTTATGTCTGATGGGGAGAGATGACTGGAAATGCAGAGAGCCTTTTAAAGGACCAATGCACAAAATTTCTTTTTTTTTAAATTAATTTTATTTAGTTATTTTTCAAGTACAGTTTTTTGTCTATTTTTCCCATCCCAGCCTCGCCCACCCCTTGCTCCCCACCTCCCTCCCATTTCCACCCCCCTTAGTTCTCGTCCCTGTGTCCTTCCTACCAATGCACAAAATTTCATTTGCAGCCACTTACCCTGGGCTCCAGCAGAGGCAGGCAGAGTGGAGTAGAGATACTTGAGGAGAGTCTGGGGTTGGTGGCTCTGGAGAGAGAACTAAGGGAACAGCCACCAGGATTTATGTACTGAGTCATTTCCCATACTCTAGAAGCCATCTTTCTCAGAAAGCAGTCCTCTCTAAGTGGCATCAGCCAGAAGAGAAGCAATAATGCCTTCTGTAGAAATTATTCTGCCCCACCCTGTGGTGCTCAAGCTGGGCTGCTGATTATAGCTTAAGGCTGTGCCATTGTTTAGTTTAACAACTAAGGTGGAAGAATACAAAAAAGCAGCCAAAATGGGAAGACAGAGAAACAGACTCCCAACTGAAAGAACAAAATAATTCTCCAGCAGAAGAACTAGATGAAATGGAGGCAAGCCATTTACCAGATAGAGAGTTTAGAGTAATGATTATATGGATATTCAACAGGACAAAAAAGGCTTAGAAACCACAAAAAAGAAAGGATCACTCGTAAAGAAGGAATGCAATATCCGAAATAAATAATACACTGGAAGGAATAAACAGTGACTTATATGAAGCAGAGGATTGAATCAGTGATTTGGAAGACAAGGTAGAAAAAAACACCCAGGAAGAGGAGGAAAAAGAAATTTTTAAAATGAGGAGAGCTTAAGACACATTTTGGACAACATGAAGCATAACAACATCAGCATCATGGGAATACCAGAAGGAGAAGAGAGCAAGCAGAGGATCGATAACTTATTTGAAGAAATAATGACTGAAAATTTCACTTGGTGAAGGAAAGGACACATAAGTCCAGGAAGCTCAGAGAATCCCAAACAAGTGGCACCCAAAGAGGCGTAAGCCAAGACACATCATGATTAAAATGACAAGTCTTAAGGACAAGGAGAGAATCCTTAAAGCCACAAGAGAAAAGCAGGTGATTACATACAAGGGACAATGAATTAGACTGTCATCTGATTGCTCAACACATGCATTTCAGCCCAGAAGGGAGTAGCATGAAATATCCAAGATGATGAAGGGCAAGGACCTACAACCAATGCTCTTTTACCCAGCAAGGCTATCATTTAAAATTGGAAGAAAAATAAGAAGCTTTCCAGACAGGAAAAAGATAAAGGAGTTTGTTAACACCAAACCTGTACTGAACTAATGTTAAGGGCTTGCTTTAAGAAAAAGGAGAAAAGAAAGAGAAATAAAGAAAGAAAATAATCTAACAATAAAATGACACTAAACATATCTATCAATAATTGCCTTAACTATAACTGGCTTAAATGAAGCCATTTAAGACATAGGGTAGCTGAAGGGATAAGAAAACAATAACAAGGGAAAGAAGGGAAGGGTCAAGTCGAGAAATATGTATAAAGGACCCATGGACAAAGACAATGGGGGGAGAATTGAATATAGGAGGTTCAGGGTGGGTAAGGCAGGGGGGACTAATGGTGGAAAAATGGGGACAACTCTAATTGAACAACAATAAAAAAAGAAAATAAGATCTATATATTTGCTGCCTCCAAGACACCCATTTCAGATTCAAAGATATACAAAGACTTGAAAGGATGAAAAAAAGATATTTCATGCAAATAGAAAGGAAAAGAAGCTGGGGTAGCAGTACTTACATTCAACAAAATAGACCTTAAAACCAAGGCAAAAGACAAAAAAAGGGACACTACATAATGGTAAAGGCAACTATCCAACAAGAGGACATAACCCTAGTAAGCGTTTACACACCCAACACAGGAGCACCTATATATGTGAAACAAATCCTGGTGGACCTGAAGTGAGATAATGACAGAAATACAGTCATAGTTGGGGATTTCAACACCCCACAGACTTTAATGGACAGATCTTCCAGACAGAAAATCAACAGAGACAGCAAACTTAAATGACACAAAGATCAAATGGCTTAATTGACATCATCAGAGCATTTCACCCCAAAGCAGCAGAATATACATACTTTTCAAGTTCACATGGAACAGTTTCTGGGATAGACCATGTGTTAAGACACAAAAGAAGTCTCAATATATTTAAAAAGATTGAAATCATATCAAGCATCTTCTCTGACCACAATGCTGTGAAACTAGAAATCAATCACAAGAAGAAAAATGAAAGACACAAAAAGACCTGAAATCTAAACAACATGTTACTAAACAATGAATGGGTAAACAATGAGATCAAGGAAGAAATAAAAAAAATACCTGAAACAAATGAAAATGAGGACACAACAATCTGAAATCTGTGGGACACTGGGAAAGCAATTCTAAGAGGGAAATTCATAGCATTGCAGTCCTATTTAAAACAAAACAAAACATAACAAAACAAGGAAAAGGTCAAATAAACAATCTAACTTCACACTTAAAAGAACTTGAAAGAGAGCAACAAACAAAGGCCAAAGTGAGTAGAAAAAAAGAAATAATAAAGTTCAGAGCAGAAGTAAATGAAATAGAGTCTAAAAAAACACACACAATACAAAAGATCAATGAGTCCAAAAGCTGGTTCTTTGAAAAGATAAGCAAGATTGACAAACATTTAACCAGACTAATTAAGAAAAAAAGAAATGACCCAAATAAATAAAATAAGAAATGAAAGAGAAGAGATAGCAATGGGCACCAAAAAATACAAAGGATTGAAAGAAATATTATGATCAATTATAAGCCAACAAACTGGACAATCTGGATGAAATGGATAAATTCCTAGAAACCTACAATCTTCCAAAACTAAATCAGGAAGAATCAGAGAATCTGAGTAGACAGATTATGCCTAGTGAAATTGAAGCAGTAATAAAAAAACTCCCAACAAAAGCCCTGGACTGGACCTTTACCAAATATTCCTAGAAGAATAACACCTCTTCTCAAACTATTTCATAAAATTCAAGAGTCTGGAAGGCTCCCAAACTCACTTTATGAGGTTAGCATTATCCTAATTCAAAAACCAGATAAAGACACTACAGAGAAAGAAAATTATAGGCCAATATCTCTGATGTACATGCATGCTAAAATCCTCAACAAAATATTAGCAAACTGAATACATTGATGTATCAAAAAGATTATATACCATAATCAAGGAGAATTTATCCTGGGAACACAAAGTTGGTACAACATTCACAACTCAATAAATGCGATTCACTCCATAAACAAAATGAAGGATAAAACTACATGATCATATCAATAGATGCAGAAAAATCATTTGATAATTTTCAGCACCCATTTTGATTAAAAAATCTCAGCAAAGTAGGATTAGAGGGAATATATCTCAACATAATAAAGACCATATATGACAAACCCACTTCCAGCATCATACTCAATAGCTAAAAAGTACAAGCATTTCCCTTAAGATTAGGAAAAAGACCAAGATGTCTGCTTTCACCTTTCTTTCTGCATAGTATTAGGAATCCTAGCCACAGAAATTAGACGAGAAGAAATAAAAGGCATCCAAATTGGATAGAAGAAAAACTGTCTTTATTTGCAGATGATATTGTACATAGCGAACCCCAAAGACTCCACCAAGGAGCTACTAGAACTGATAAATGAATTCAGCAATGTAGAAGTATATGAAATTAATATCCAGAAATCAGTTACATTTTTATATGCCAATAATGAAATAGCAGAAAGGGCAATTTAAGAAAACAATCCCATTTACAATTGCTACAAAAAGAATACCTAGGAATAAACCTAACAAAAATGTAAAAGACCTGTACACAAAAAATTATAAGACACTGAAGAAAGAAATCAAAGAAGATACAAATAATTGAAAGCACATTCCATTTCATAGGTAGGTCATTAAAATTTCTATACTACCCAAAGCAATCTATAGACTTAATGCATTTTTTATCAAGATACAATAACATATTTCACAGAACTAGAGTAAATATTTCAAAGATTTATATGGAGCCACAAAAGACTCCACATAGTTGGAGAAATCATGCTACCTAATATGAAAATATGCTATAAGTCCATAGTAATAAAAACAGCACAGTACTGGCATAAAAACAGACACACAGATCAGTGGAACAGAATAGAGAGCCCAGAAACAAATCCATACCTCTAAGGTCAATTAACATTCAAAGAGAAACAAACACATGCATTGGGCTAAAGATAGTTTGTTCAATAAATGGAGTTGGTAAAATTGGACGGATACATGTAGAAAAATGAAACTAGACTACTTTCTTACACCACTCACTAGAATAAATTAAAAAATGAATCAAAGACTTAAATGTTAGACCTGAAACCATAAAAATTCTAAGAGAACATAGGTAACAAAATCTTGTACATTGGTCATGAGAATATTTTATCAGATGTATTACCCCAGGCAAGGGAAACAAAAGAAAATATTGACAAATAGGATATCAAACTAAAAAGTTTTTGCATAGCAAATGTAATCATTAATGAAATTAAAAAAAACGCAGAATGGGAAAACATATTGTCCCATATATCTGAAAAGGGGTTAATATCCAAAATTTATAAAGAACTTATAAAACTCAACACCAAAAACAAACACCCCAAGTAAAAAAATGGGCAAAGGACCTGAATAGACACTTCGTCAAAGAGGACATACAGCTGGCCAACAAACATAGGAAAAGATGCTCAATGTAACTCATCATCAGATGAAATGTAAATAAAAGCCACAGTGAGATACCATTTACACCTGTCAGAATGGCCATCATCAATAAATCAACAGACAACAAGCATTGGTGAAGATGCACAGAAAGTACTCCACAGTACAACAGTATTCTTTTGTACTGTTGGTATGAGTGAAGATTGGTACAGCCACTGTGGAAAGCAGTATGGAAATAACTCAAAAAATTAAAAATATATCTGCCTTTTGACCCAGTGATCTCACTTCTGGGAATATATCTGAGGGAATCCAAAATACAAATTTCAAAGAACATAAGCATCCCTATGTTCACTGCAGCATTATTTACAGCCCAAATGTGGAAGCAGCTCAAATGTCCATCAGTAGATGAGTGGATAAAACAGCTATGGAACACTTACACAATGGAATACTACTCAGCCATAAAAAAGAAGAAAAGTTTACCCTTTGCAATGGTATGGATAGACTTGGATAACACTATGCTAAGTGCAATAAGCCAGTCAGAGAAAGACAAATACCATGTGATTTCACTCACATGTGGAATCTAATGGACAAACTGAACTAACAAGGGAAATGCGGACAGACTCATAGATAGATAGTAGGGCAACAGCTAATGGGGATGGTTAAAGGGTGGAGGCATTGAACAAAAAGGAAAAAGGGCTCATTGACATGGACAACAGTGTGGTGATTGCTGCAGGGAAGGAGGGCATAAAGGAACTAAATGGTAATGAAAAAGACACAATAAAGATTAAATAAAAAAAGGAAAACCTAGGAAAAATGGTTACTTTTTTCAACACAGTGAAGAAATATACCAAAAAAATAGAGCCAACATAATATTCATTTGTTAAGAACTGAATTCTTCCCCCTTAAGTTGGGGGAGAGGAATATATATACTCACTGTCACAATCACTACTAGTCCAGCCTCATGCAGTGATCTCAGCCCATTAGTAAGAAATGTAAGTAAAAGTAAGTAAATAAAAGTGATTAAGGTGAGTAATTTATGTAGAAGAAAGGCAGGAAAGCAAAAGTAGACAAGCAAATAAATGTCATACAGAATGAGAGGGAGATAACTCCCTATTCACAGAGGATATGATTATCTATGAAAACTTGACAGTCTACAAAAAAGCTGTTAGAACTAAAAAGTTGAGCACAGTCACAGAATATAAGGTCAGAATACAACCATCAATTATATTGGTATATACTAGTAATGAACAATTTGATTGAAGTGAAAACCTAGAACACAGGTGGCAAACACAAGACACACAGGCAGAATCCAGCCCTCCGCCTTGTTTCTACCCAGTGGCAGCACCAAGCTCCTTGCTGCTAGTTAAGGAGCAGTTACATTTATACAGTTAATAATTACATTTGGCCCTTTGAAGGCCATTGTGAGGCTGATGTGGCCCCCGGTGAAAATGAGTTTGACACCCCTGCCCTAGAAAAAAGTTTAATGACTGTCCACCCATGAATTTAGTACACTTAATTTTATTTTTCTCATACAGTATGCCATTAAGATATTTGGTCAGGATTTGATTTGGATTTTTGGAGCCCTTCAAGCAAAATAATTTCTTCCATGGATTGGACTTCTCGTGGTTCGACCTACTCTTCATGTCATTTCTCATCGCTGGCGGTGCAGTGAGAACTCAGTTATGTGCAACACAGACTGACAAGAACTGGTATTTTCAATAGTAGATCTGCATCGCAGCATCTTCTCACCCAAAATACACGCTTCCTCCCTTATAAAGAAGAGACAGCAAGTGAAAGATCTCCTGAACAGGACTGTAAAAGGAGTCAGTTGAAAAGACCTTCAGATGGCTTGGAACCCAAAATGTCACTATGCATTTCATAAAAAAAAATCTTTCTCAATTGCTTACAGGATGAACCTATTAATAGATAATAACTTGCAAGTTAAGCATAGATGTGGTCTGGATAAGGTCAGCTTTTGTTTACTCTTAAATTTTCTTCAGACCATGACTTTAAGCATGGTGGGTTCCTATGTCTTTAGTACAGATTTTTCAGCCTAAGTTTTACAAGGTGCATTCTACATATGACATAGCCATGTTCAGAGGCTGCCAAGGTGTTTATCCCAAGCTGCCTTGATGATAGACACACCATCACATGTGTGTCCACTACAGCTACAAGACATTGAAACTTTTTTCTTGGCCACATACCCTCAAGGCACTCAGAAGAGGAAATAATTATTTTCAGGCCACCACAATGACCAAAGTAGAAACATCTGGCATTTCTACACCCACTATTCTAGTAGAAAGTTAGCCACACTAAAAGCTATCCATTTGCTAGTTAAATAGTTATTTTAGAAGGCTTTTATATATTCCATAATGATATGATTTTGTTTTCCTCAAGTATTTCCCGATAAATATTATTTTATTCATTTGTTCATTCATTCTTCAAATACTTGAGAACTTAGTATGTGTCACACACTGAACCAAGATATACAAGTAATTGTGCAGGAAGCAGAGTGAAACAGGATTATACAAAATTATTTCGAAGAACTAGTCAACCCAGAAAAAATAAACTCTCCAAATTCAGAGGTAATAAATACTCAAATGAGTTCCCTCTGTTTACAAGTAAGGTTACCTGTCTGCTGTCTGCCTGGGAGGGAACCTATGTAAAAGACAATTGTCCTATGGCCCAACACCACAGCCATTCTATGACTTTGAATTCCATGGCCAATTTTATTTCCTGGTATTTTTTCCCAAGAGGAACGACAAACTAAATATATAAAACATTTAAAATATAAAACTTTGCCTGAAAGGTAAAAGAATATGTAGCCTCCTACAGCTCTGCCAAAGAAACTTTAAGGAACTGGGGCTGTAAGAAAGTGAGACCAGCCTAAAAGTTCTGTTATCAGATTGTTTCTATAGAACAGAAGGGCAGTATCAGCTTGGAAACAGGCAAAGGGTGAATTAGTAAGTGAAGTCTGAGTACTTCATGTCGGCAAGTCCTTTAGTTCTGTTTACGCAAAGGAAAAACAAGGTCAAAAATCCCAGAAACATTTTGTGGGAAGCTTGTATAGTTCAAAACCAGTTTATTTGCTTTGGTGGCTAATTCCTTGTAAGCAAAATCTTATGTTTTTCCAGCCACAGTAGCCACACCATTGTTCAGAGGAGTGCAGTTTCTGTATTATAATATTAATAATGAGGAGTGAATAGTTACCACTAATGTGGAGAAGAAAAAACCTTAAAAACAAACATATTTCTTTTATATGAATGATGCCATTGGAAAAAGAATTTTATGAAATCAAAGACAAGACTTAGTGCACATAAATGGCATCTATTAGTTTTTACAAGGTTGTTTTGAACTGACTATTTACGTTTGGGTGTCTAGTTAGCAGAGTGCATTATTAAAAACCTACAAGCTGGTGATCTGGATTCAGATGAAACCAGTAGAAATGTATGTAGATCCTTATAGAGTTTTACAAATGAAGTATTTGAACTGTCTAGCAGATTTAAGCAGAAAACATCACTTTGCTATTATTTCTTTGGTGAAGGCTCTTGTGTGTGGCCCAAGGGGATGTATTCAAACACCCAGAAGTCTTGGAGTAGCTATGGAAACACATTCCTGTTGAGTTAATTGAGTCTTTAGTAACAACAGTATTTGAATCAGCTTGAATTATGCCTTGGATCTCCCTGAACGCGAAAACAATTCTGAATTTCTTAAAACACAGAATATGAGGTCACCATATCAAATTGTAAGGTTTCATTGACTATGGGAAGAAACTTTAGAATGTATAAAATGTCTTACCAAGGAGTATCTAAGCTTAGGTAACTTTGTACTTCATTGACTCATGCCAGAGGGTATGGCAGGGATAAGAAGAGTAGGAAGTGCAAGGAGAGTGATGGAAGAGGTAGCTCAACTTGGGGTAATTGTACAATGAAGTTTGGGCTCCAGAGGTACGAGTTGTGGTATAGTGTAGTCAGCACAGTGAAGTGTGGGCCCGAGCAGTACACGTTCTTGCTTTGAAAAGATATTCTGCCTTTGTTAATACTGACCCCTCAGATGTAAAATCAAATGTTATGGGACCTAAGTTGCAAAATTAAGGAAAGTAGTAGCATATTGCTTTATCACAAGCAGGGGAGGCAGGAGGTCCCAGATAATAACCTGCTTCCCTGCTTCTAGCCATAGCATTTATTTTTTAATATGGCAATTGCATTTCAAGCATACTGGATCATGAGGTCCTTGAGGAATGAACCATGTCTCATTCATATTTATACTCTCAGTACCTTATCATATACCTAGTGGTAATGGAGTTCAAAAACATTAAACAGAAATAAACAAAAATGTACACAAGAAAACCATGAAGGAAAATATTTAAAAAATAAGAACGTTGAAAGTGAAGCATTTTTGGTAGCATTATAGTAGTAGTGTTGGTGGAAAGAGAATCGGAAACGGTTTTCAAAGAATTTGGAAGCCAGTGGAGCATGCTGGAGGAGGGTTGTTTATCAATCACTTAAGACGTTCATTAGTTCTCGGTTCACAGCCCTGTAAGAATCAAAGATGTGTTTGACTGTTTTGACTCTGAGCCAAATGAACTTTCCTCTTTCACATGCTGCCACGTTCACCAGCAAGATCATGGTCAAGACAGTCCAGACTCAGAGTTTGTTGACACTGTCAGCCAGGCACTGTTCTGGGCCCTGAGGATAGAGCTGACTAAGGCAGCTAAGGCACCTGTGGTCATGTCACTTTCTAGTTGGGTGCTAACATTAGGCTGAGACCTAATTCACACTTAGTTATGTTTCACTTGCATTAGTCTCATGTCTATTCCTCTTCTTTCCAAGCCGACCAACAGGCCATGAAAATAGTATTATCACCTACTCTCCACAGCATCAACCCTTGCTAGGAGCAAATGTCTGAAAGTCAAAGAAACAAATACACAGAAACACTAGTACTGAGATAGGAAAGTAGGTTCTCAATTTGCTGTTCTCAGTCCTATCACTCTATCTTTGTGTCACCTGGATGGATTGGTTTCAGGAAATTGAAATGAGTTACTTAGGCATCTTCCTAGATAGGAGTGGTTAGAAAAACTCATGAGAGATAAGTGGTTAGTAATCAGACAAAAATACTTTATGTCAAGTCCACTCTGGGTGCTCAATTGCCATCTCCCCCTAAACACTGGGTTGTCTCACTTACTGGTCTTAGGTGGGCTTTCCTGTATTCACCACATATCACAGTGTGAGAGAGGTAACAAGGAAAATGACATTTGTAAATTCTAACTAATGCGTAGAATTGGTCCAGTGAAGTTACAAAACTTGTGGTCTAATTATCCTACAAGCTGTTGACATGCAGCTGAATTCTTTCTTTTCTTGGGGTGTATATGTCCAATTTTTGATGTAGTGACTCACAGTTGCGAGGTTTTTGAATTCATTTTACAGGCTACTCATCTATGGTGTGAGACTTATTCACTACAAACATAAGAAGAAAACCACAAAATTATTTGATAACCACCAAAGTTAGTAACTTAAAACAAAAATATTCATTAAATTCCTTCACAGGGTTGAAAAACACCAGCATAGTAAAAAGTTAAAAATCCATGTAACTAAATTATTTCTGTGGAAATTATAGTAATATATAGCATACATAAAATTAGGTTTTGCCCAACCATTAGGACTTCTTTATTATGTGAGTGTATGCATGTATAAATTGAATGTAGATTACTATAATTTACAGGCACACATATAAAGGAAGATCAAACCAGGAGGTAACAAAACACTTTCTCTAAAAAGGTGTATTGACATAATTAATATAAAAAGTATATAGGAATTGTTTCTTCCTCAACAGCTATACCCACATCAAATATTAAGTAAAATAAATAACTAATTTCATATTTAGCTTTAATTAGTAATATTAAAAAATTTGGGGTGAAATACAGCACATTAAGAAGTTTGGAAACATGAGTTCTATTTCAAGATGCTGGAATCAGACTAAAAAGATGCTTCGCTAGATTAAACATAAGGGCAATAACAAATGGGTTAGTATTTTGAAAGGGAGGTATATGTGTGGTCAGTTTGAAGCCATAATCAATGCTACACATTAGCCCCTCACCTAAGGCACTAAAGGGAGCTTCACCTCTCATCTCTGTTTCTTTATAATGCCCCTTTGCTCATGGGGTAAAACACTGTTTTCAAAGCATTTACATTATTCCCTCCTGGTAGAAGCTCTTGTTGGTGAAGGTGAACCTCAGTGTTCCTGGAACAGAATTAAAACCTTAGTTACAACTCCTTAGATGGAATGCCTAGTGACTTAGAGAGGGCAACACCAATAATTACTCGGAGTAATAGAAAACGTGTTCTCCAAGTGCCAGCAGGCAATGAAGTACCAAGAGGCTGTGCAGTCTTCCCTCTCCCCTCCGGGAAGCGTTTGAGTGTTTGGAGCCAAAGGATGGAAATGAAACACATTTGTGCCTCTGGTGCATGGCACTGATTTTTCTCTTATGCTCAGGAAAGTGCTAGAGAATAACACTGAAAATAATATGTACATACAACACTTTCAAAACGGAATATCTCTGATATTGTACTCTACAGATGCAGACACACAGTAATGTCTAAAACATGGAAATAATACACATATTTCAAGGGGAAGCAAATGAAAATCAAACCCACGTGTGAAGCGCTAAGAATCACTCTTGCACTCTGCATTTTATGGAGGGGAAGGGCTCCCCCAGAAAATTACTTTGCCCTCAGAGAACAAACTTTGTTTGTTTGTAAAAAAAAATGATATGATCATACTTGAATAAGTAAAAATATTTAATCTGGTGTCAGCAGAATTCTATTGACTTGATTCTTTTATTTTTCTGGAAATTGCTATTTTTTACTATTTTCACTGAAATGGTTAATTAAACATGCTTTCTTATTTAAACTACATGTATTAAGTATGGCAGAAAGACACAAATGGGTTTAATTCAAATAGTAAATATATATTTATGGAAATAGTATTCCTAAAATATATATATATAATTTGTAATGGAAAGAATATAACTGTTCCCAAATGTTAAAGAGTGTAAAGAACACACAAAAGATTCTGACAACTATGCCATTAATGTTATTTTAAAATATGCCTTTAATAAAAATATCCATTGGGGTTTTGGACTCTGTGCATATTATTAAACATATGATTATTTCAAAAACACAATTTCAGAATAACAGCTTTCTACATGATTTTTGTCTGCTTAGAGTAATGAGGAAAGGTGATAAAGTAAAATGTGATTGTGTAAAAACAGAAAGGAAGAAGTAATTGCAAGAATCTACCATCATATTTTAGAATCAGTGTTGGAAAAATAGTCTTTTGATGTGTAAAATCTAAGAGAATCCTGAACTCGTAACCTGAAAGATGTTTGGGATAGAGGCAGTAATGACAGGAAGAACTGTATATTTAAGGACTTGGAGGCAACAAAGGTCGTGGCACATTCAGAAATCTGATGTGAGTTCTCTAGGGCTAGAAACTCTGTTCGACTGAAAACTTTAGGAGCACTTCCCTTGTAGATATACAGTGGGTAACTACAACCCCTAAAAGAAACGTGTAGTAACATCTTCCAAATAACATTAGTTTGGTTTTCAAAATTCTTGGTACCCTAAGAAAAGTAGGGTACGAAAAGTCCTGCTGTAACACTATAATTTAATAGAATTGATATACTGCTGTTTGATTATTCATTTATTCATTAATTTAAGAAATAGTTAGGGGGGAGAGGGATAATGTGGGAAAATCGAGGAAGGGCCATCAAAGAACATGTATAAAGGACACGTGGAAAAAGCCAAAGAGGGTAGGTACAAGGGTGGGAGGTGAGGATGGGTGGGGCAGGGGGACATGGTTGGGGGGAGGAATGGGGACAACTGTACTTAAACAACAATAAAAAAGTTCCCTGATATCATATTACAATAGAATAAGAAGTCTAATAAAATTTTATATATAAAAAATAGTTATTGAGGATAGACCTTAAGCCAAGAATGCTCTATAAACTTATGAAATGTTCATATTTATTAATAATCAAAAAAATAAGTCAAAGTCACCATTCACACCTCCAGATTTCTATAAATATCTAAGTTCTGAAAATACAGAGTGTTGGTGAGGAGGTGTTGTGAGCAGAACATCCTGTGAATGTATTATCATCACTGTGAAAATCATTCGCGTTGCCTTGTAAAGTAATAGATGTACCCAGTCCAGAAAGTCTATTCCTAGGTGAATGAGCATACTAGACAATGTTTACAGCAGCAAAAACAGGAAAAGTAAACAAACAAAACCTCTAGATCCTTAATACTAGAATAAATAATTAGTGAAATTTTTATAAAACTATACAACAATGTACACAAATGAACTGCAACCTATTTATGAACATGGATGAGTCTTAAACCCAACCTTGAGGAAAAAAGTAAGAGGAAGAGCATAGAATTTGAGTTTATTTATGTAAAGTTCAAAAGTAAGCTATACTAAATTGTTTAGGAATACATTCATATGTGATAAAACCATCATGAAAAATGTGGCATGACTATTCTAACATTCCCCAAGAATCCTGCTCTTCCTTCCATTTTTAACAGTACTATTAATTCTGCTCTTTACCTCTCTTTTCTCCTCGTCTAACAATTACCTGTGAAATCTTATTCTGTTTTTTTTATTGTTGTTCAAGGGGTAGTTTTCTTCCTTCCTTCCAACCCCTCCCCGCCTCCCTCCCCCATTTCCACCCTCCCTTGTTATTGTCCACATGTCCTTTATAATTGTTCCTATAAACCCTTCACCCTTTTCCCCATTATCCCCTCACCTCTCTCTTCTGATCACTTTCAGTCTGTTCTCAATTTCAATGTCTTCGGCTATACTTTGCTTGCTTGTTTGTTTTGTTGATTAGGTTCCACTTATAGGTGAGATCATATGGTATTGTCTTTCACCACCTGGCTTATTTCACTCAGCATAATGCTCTCCATTTCCATCCATGTTGTTACAAAGGGTAGGAGCACCTTCTTTCTTTCTGCTGTGTAGAATACCATTGTGTAAATGTACCATAGTTTTTTGATCCATTCATTTACTGATGGACACTTGGGTTGCTTCCAGCACTTGGCTATTGTAGACTGTGCTGCTATGAACATTGGGGTGCATAGGTTCTTTTGGATTAGTGTTTCAGGGTTCTTAGTTTATAATCCTAGCAGTGGAATTGCTGGGTAAAAAGGCAGTTCCATTTTTAGTTTTCTGAGGAAATTCCATACTGTTTTCCATAGTGGTTGTACCAGTCTGCATTCCCACCGACAGTGCACTAGGGTTCCTTTTTCTCTACATCCTCTCCAGCACTTGTTGTTTGTTGCTTTGTTTATGGTGGCCATTCTGACCAGTGTAAAGTGGTATCTCATTGTGGTTTTAATTTGCATCTCTCTGATGGCTAGCAATACTGAGCATCCTTTTATATGTCTCAGGACCCTCTGTATGTCCTCCTTGGAGAGGTGTCTGTTCAAGTCCTTTGCTAATTTTTAAATTGGGTTGCTTGTCTTCTTAGAGTGTAGTTATGTAAGTTCTTTGTATATTTTGGAGATTAAACCTTTGTCTGAGGTATCATTGGCAAATATGTTTTCCTGTATGCTTGGTTCTCTTTTCATTTTAATGCTGTTTTGATTAGATGTGCAGAAGATTTTTATTTTGATGAGATCCCATTTGTTTATTCTTTTCTTTATGTCCCTTGCTCTAGGGGACATATCAGTGAAAATATTGCTGCATAGAATATCTGACATTTTCTTGCCTATATTCTCCACTAGGGCTTTAATGGTGTCACAACTTATAAAAAAAATCATACACCATGACCAGGTGGGATTCATCCCAGGGATGCAAGGATGGTACAATATTCACAAATCAAAAAATGTAATCCATCACATAAACAAAAGAAAAGATAAAAATCACACGATCATATCAATAGATGTGGAAAAAGTATTTGATAAGGTACAGCACCGTTTATGATAAAAACACTCAACAATGTGGGAATAGAGGGAGCATTCCTCAACATAATAAAGGCCATATACAAGAGACCTATAGCCAACATCATACTCAATGGGCAAAAACTAAAAAAATTCTTACTAAGATCAGGAACAAGGCAAGGTTGTCCACTTTCACCACTTCTATTCAACATAGCATTGTAAGTCCTAGCCACAGCAATCAGACAATTAAAAGAAATAGAAGGCCTTCAAATTGGAAAAGAGGAAACAAAACTGTCATTGTTTACAGATGACATGATAGTGTATGTAGAAAACTCTATAGACTTTGCCAAAAAACTGCTCAACCTTGTAAATGAATTTGGCAAAACAGCAGGATACAAAGTCAATATCCAGAAATCAAGAGCAGTTTTGTACACCAACAACGAAACAGCAGAAACAGAAATCAGGAAAAAAATCCCTTCAGTATAGTAACAAGAAAAATAAAATACCTAGGAATACACCTGACCAAGCAGGTAAAAGACCCGTATGCAGAAAACTACACAACACTGAAGAAAGAAATCAAGGAAGACACAAACAAATGGAAACATATATCATGTTCATGGATCAGAAGAATTAACATCATAAAAAAAACAAACAAAACTATCCAAAGCAATTTACAGATTCAATGCAATCCCTATTAAAGTATCAATAGCATACTTCACAGATATAGAACAAACACTTCAAAAATTTATATGGAACCATAAACAACCCCAAATAGCTGCAGTAATTTCGAGAAGGAAGAGCAAAGTAGGAGGAATCACAATACTTGATATCAAAATGTATTACAAGGCCACTGTAATTAAAACAGCCTGATACTGGCATAAGAACAAATACATGGACCAATGAAATAGAATAAAGAGCCCAGAAATAAACCCAAGTCTCTATGGTCAATTAATATTTGACAAGGGGGCAGCAGCATAAAATGGAGCAAAGATAGCCTCTTCAACAAATGGTGTTGGGGGAGCTGGCTAGCTACATGCAAAAAAAGATTTGACCACCAACTTACACCATACACAAAAATAAATTTGAGGTGGATAAAAGATTTAAATATAAGTCACGACACCTTTAAAATATTGTTCTGTTTTAATAGCCAAATTAAAATGTCATTTGTCCATGATCCTCTTCCAGAATTTACCCAGCCTTTTCTGTAATATGACTTATATTATTTATCACATTATACTTTGTACAAGATTATTTATTTGTTTATGATTCCTTTTATATTGCTACCATCTCAAAGAGATCACAAGTCTGTAATTTTTACAACCAATTTTAAGTAATAAATGTATATAATTTTCAACATAAAATTGTGTAGTGATAGAAATATTTTCAAATCTTTTCAAATTACTCTCACCACACAATGAATATATACTTTTAAAAAGCTTTACTTTCAAGCTCATTGATAAAACTTTACTTCGAAAACATAGACTATTTATTAAAGAAAAAAGAGAGCTACACATAGCTTACCATGTCAGATCAGATTGTATAGTTACCATTTTGAACCTTGTAATGCAGCTAAAAGCTTGCCTTAGGAGTAAAAGTGCCAGTTCTGCTATTTTCTAGTTGTTTGCTTATGTTTCTATTAGTAATGTTTTCCTTATTCTGACTATTTATAGAAGGCCTTTAAAGCCAATTGTCCATGTTGTTAGGATTAGTTTAATTAAAAGTCGATAATATAACTTGAGAATCTACTTAGCTGGCCATGTGTGAGTTCCACTGTATGCATAAAAGCAAACAACTCTTGATTGTCTCACTGTTTACCCTTCTCTCCCCTTGGGTGTCTCACCTGCTTGGGTACTCATGAGCATTGGACAAAGGACTGACAGGTCAACGGTCTCTCTGTGTTTTCTAGGCATTAGGAATGCTTAAAATATGTAACATAATTTTTCATGTAGAACACAGAGAATGTTGTGGCTTGAACACCCCACTTTTAATCACTAGATCCTATGAATTAATCTAGTGATCATTAGTGGAGGAGAGGGAGATGAAGAATCACCAAGGAAACTCACAGTTGACACACACATATCCCTTCCTCTCCACGACCCCTGCCTGGTCGAAGACCATGGTATAAAGTGTAGTGGTCTTTTACTCTGATGTAAAGAAAAGAAAATTCCAACCGAGTGAGTGGAAGTGTGAAGACATTTGGCTGTCCAGAATTTAAGACTATAAACAGCAGTAATTTCTCAACAGGATATTCTTTTTCTGTGTTTCTTCAACTCCATTTCTCCTTCCCCCACTTCTTAAACCATAGACTTAAAAAAACTGTAAAATTGTAATTCCAACAAATAGGGAGAAGTATCTCTGTGAAAAGAGGTGGAAGGAATAACAACAGGAAAAGGAAAGTGATACATCATAGAATTATGGATTTATTTTTTATGGAGTCTTTTGTTATTACTTTGAAGCCAGGCTACCTGAGGTCTCGTCCTATCAGTTATCTTCTCAGGGCCTCTGTTTTATCGTCTCTAAAATGAGTGGGTCAACCTAGTTGTTCTCTAAGATCTCTTCCAATGTTAACACTATTAAGGTGGATGTATCTGGCAAATTTAGGGGGCAAATCAATTTTTCATGTGAAAGAAATATCAGTAAGAAATTGTTTAGATTTCTTTTCAAAGTTCAGTTGGTTTTGCATTTATTATACTTTTCCTGTAAAGCAAGAGCTTTGTGAGAAACTTTACTCATTCTGTTCAAATCTTTATAGCAACCTTCAAGAAAAGATTCTTAGTCTCTATTTTGCTGTAAGTCAGTTGACATTCAATTTGGCAAATCAATGACTGAGGCAGGGTTTGAATGCAGGTATGTTGGACCCCAATCCCATATCCTCTCCAGTGTGCTGAGATTGTTGAGGCCAGATCTTTAATAGATCTGTGAAATAGAGTACAAAAAAAGTATTATGTTATTTTACCTTGGGTTTTGCGGGTGGGTAAGGCAATAGTGAGAAAGGCCAAGAATGATAACGATTTTCATCATGTACAGTATGTATTTATGTTACTGAAGGAATAGAAGGTAGTTCTTGTCTCAAACATGGATGGAGAATTTGAGGTTAGGCTCACCTGCATAACAAATCACATATAAAATCTTTTCTGCAGGTGTTTATTTTTTATTTCCTCAAATCTTTGAAAAAACTATTATGTGCGTGTGTGTGTACACTATTATCTATATTTATTCTTGAATATGTCATTCTACATAGGTGGCAACAAATCTGTTATATGTTTCATGCTCAATTAAAAAGAAATTTTACAAGATTTTTATGTATTATGGAAAAACCAGCATCTGTCCCCGGTTTAACGAGGCCCATCCCGATGACGTGAAACATGTTCTGGCTCCTGTTAAGGAAATTCTCTAAGTGTACATGAAGGAAACCTGGTTAAAAATAAATAGTCAGCAAGAAACTGGAGAGATTTCAATAAAGAAACTTGAAGAATAGCTTAACAGAGAAATATCTGAAACCTCAATGCTTAGACTGAATAAAATAGTAACCCTCCCCCTTCACCTTTCCTGACTAATCCACCCCACTATGCCAATGAAACTTGAAACCAAACTTCTTTGGAGGCTTCAGGAGGTGGTTCATTTTTCCTTGTTACTTTTCATTTTGGAACACCTTTCGGCCGCTGGGACCCAACTAGAGCAAGGGAGGGAAATGCCAAAATACTGTGAGAAAGCATCTTCTTGGAGAAATAGAGATCTGATCTGAGGAAGCCACCTCTTGCTGTAGATTTTAAGTTAAAAAAAAGCTCTGCCTGTAAAACTTCAAGTGGGTTGAACAGATGTAAGAATGGCAGGTAATAAAACAAAATTTAGATAATAAAGCAAAAGTAGCGAATTGTCAAAAGCTTCATGGGGGTGAGGGGTAGAGTGTAAGCTATGGATCCTGCAACTTGGGTTCTCTCCTTTGTTTTGTCATTCATTTTGTGATTGTTTTCCAGATTTTCCTCTGAATTTTCCTAACTTACAAATACACGGCAGTAAGATCTCCCCAAGCCCAATTAGTAGGGATACACAGGCATTCTAAGGGTGTGCAAATTCTTGTTTTCATTTGTGTGCTTATTCACTCAACAGATATTTACTTGCCAACTACATGTCATGGGAGCTGGTCTAATTTCTGGGGATATAACAGTGACAAAAATATCTATTTAATGGGCCTTAAATTCCACTGGAGATTAAACAAACCAATGTATAACATGTTGGATATTATTGTGTCAAGCAAAATAGGAAAGGACTTTCAGAAAAGTGACTTTTAAGTAAAGACCTCATGGAAATGAGTGAATCACACAGATGCCCTGGGGGAAGGGTCCCACAAAGTAGGACAAGCAAGTGCAGAAGTCCTGAGGTGCCCTGGTGTTTGTGGATTTCATAAGTGGTGAGAACAACGTGCTAGAGGAGACTAAGCATGGAAGACGGTGGTAAGAGATGTGCTCACCATGCTGGCAAGAAAGAGACCCTCAATTCCCAAGTCCAGGGTACATGCTTATATAGGAAAGGAAAAGTAACCAGCACGCTCACTGAAACGGTTGCTGTTCTGTCATGATGTAGAAGGACAACGAGGCTCTGCTATTTGAGTTTAGTCGAGTTCCATAGTCTTTCCTTCACCAACTTTGTTGGGACCGTTGGCATGGATGTAATTAAGAAGGAGGCAACCTACATACACAGGAAGAGGTAGAGAGCTTGTTTCAACAAGAGAAGGAGTTACTTGGAAAAATTTATTTCCCCCAATTAAGCTATGCATTTCAAATAACTTGATCAAAACCCCCAAGTGATGCTTTTAGTTTCTCTCTTTTCCTCTTGCCTTCCTTTCCCTCCCTTCTCCATTCAAAAAGTTGCATGTGGTATGATTTCATTATATACCATTTTTCAAAATGACAAAAGTATAGCAGTAGGGACAGACTGGTTTTTGCCTGGTGTTAAGAAGGGGGTGAGGGAGGGAAGGAAGTGGGTGTGGCTATAAAAGGGCAACATAGAGATGCTTGGGGCAAGGACAGTGCTCCATATGTTGACTCTATCGATCCCAGTATCCTGTGTACGATACTGTTCTATAGTTTTGCAAGATATTACTATGGGGGAAAATTAGGTAAATTATACAGAATCTCACCATTTATTTCTTTTATAATAGCACATATATCTACGAGCATCTCAAAATGTTTAATTTGAAAGTTTAAAAAGTGATGACCATTGTGATACTAGAGGACAGTCTGAAGTGGATGAACTCCCTCCTTCTCCATTCCTGTCCCTGCTAAGGCTGTTTTGGCAATGAATGTCCTATGGAATCTTCACTCCTTAGTGTAGTAAAGAACATGTACCCCTGAGTGCAATAAAGCAGCATTACTCATACTCTAAATTCCAAGCTGTGATGTCGCCTGCTGAGAGCAGAAAACTCCCAACTGAACCAAAATGGTTTTTACAGGAACGGGACAAGTGATCTGAAAACTCACAGCCAATAGAAAAGGGCCACGCAGCATTTCGGAATGTTTTTGGTGAAGAAGGAGTTCGTAGGTTGTTCTCTTTTTTCTTCATCTGCCAAGAGACAGCAGTACAGAAGATTTTCCATTTTAACAATTTTCTGTACCACTTAGTGTCGTTAGAATTTCCAGTGTTTTTTATTTTGATGGAGGTGAAGTGGTCTCTTATTGTTTTGTTTCCTTAGAAATGTGTAGGTGTTCTGCATACTCATCTTTCTCAGGGTTATGTGCTACAAATATCATTTTCCTATCTGAACCTCACATGTAATACTTTCTATACTATATACTTCTGCCTCTCAGAACATTTTATTAAGGCTTTCCCCAAACTATCTGGCATTATGAACCTTTAATCATTAAAACTCTGTGCTGTGGCTGTAGGAATAGACATAAGTTTGAACAGACAAAACTAAGTAGTCAAAAAACAGACCCCCACACATATCTGAATTTCAGGTGTGAGTGAAATGCCTGCATGTCCGTTTGCCTGGCACTATTCCTGCTCATGCCTGTGCTCTGAGCCAGTTATTAATAACACCCCTTCCAATTTCAAAAGCTGTTTGATTTGGTCAGAAAAACTAATACTGTCATCTTATATATGTGACAGAGGTGGACCTAGAAGTTAACTGGGGATGGCATTGGCTATTCACATTAAAAAGAAAAACATTTTATCCAGATCCCACATAATAATAAAAGTAAATTTCCCAGGGATTCAAAGTGTGAACTGAAAGAAATCTTCAAAACTTTTAGAAATGATTATAAGAGGAAATCTTTGTATTAAGATAGGCAAGAGCTTCTTTAAAATGACAAGAAAACAAACCATATTACAATGTTTTCTTTGGAGGCTCTTAAAAGGGCATCTTGACAATATGTGGGAAAGTTCGAAGATGCTCATCTCTGGTTACACGGTGAAGAGGCCTTTTGACCTTTTACACAATGGGACCTCTCTACAAGGCACTTACCACATCAGTAGTTATAAAAATTTAGAAACAGCCTATATGTGCATTAGTTTGAGTGTGGGTAAATAAATTGGGCTATTTTCATGACATAAGATGCCATACAGCAATGAAATCAAATGCATGGACTATAAAAGCTATGGGCCGTTCTGAGAGAAACGAGCTTGCCTCGGCACTTGGGTGTCCCAATGCCGATGCCTAACCTGTAGTGGGGATAGGAGGCCACTTTCAGGACAGGACATGAAGAGAAGGAATGGTTTCCTTTAGGTAAAGCTGTCACACAAGGTGCATTTCATCTTATTTGTGTAGTCTGCTTCAGAACATATCATGCAAAAAACAGTATGAGATGCAGAGGAAGGGGAGTGGAAATCTGTGGAAGAAATATCAGTAACTTAATATGTATAGATGATACCATTTGATTGACAGAGGTAGCAATGATGCGAAGCACCTTCTGATGAAAGTGAAAGAAGAAAACACCAAAGCAGGACAGCACTGGAACATCAAGAAGACAAAAATCCTGACTACAGATGACATACACAACTTTAACATATGTAAGGGAGTCACTGAAATTGTTCGAGGTCATGCTTACTTTGGTTCATCATCCATGCAAGTGGAGACCCAGCCAAGAAATCCAGAGAAGGCTGAGACTCAGAATGGCCACAATGGAAGAATTAGGAAAGGTCACCAAAAGCAAAGCTGTGTCATTGGAGACCAAGGCTAAGACCATCCACACCCTTGTCTCCCCAATCCCTAGGTATGGATGTGAAAGTCGAACAGGGAAGAAGGCTGACAGAAACATTGATTCTTTTGAAAGATGGTGTTGCAGGAGAGCTCTCCGGGTACCCTGGACCGCCAGAAAGATGAACTGGCAGGTCCTACCGCAAACGAAGCCGGAAACGTTGCTGGAGGTGGAAATGATAGAGCAGATGCTGTCCTACTTTGTCACATCACGAGAAGTCAGGGTTCTACAGAAAAGATGATAATGCAGGGAAAAACAGAGGGCAGTGGGAAATACCAAATATGAGAGGTACCGACTCCATAAAAAAAAAGCCAAAGGTGTGAGGCTACAGGAGCTGAGCAGGGCTGAGAGAACACAGTAGTATGCGGACCTCACTCATTTGTAGGGTCGGAGTTGACTCAATGGCCCCTAACACACACGCTGAATACAGACTTGCTCAGAATCACAGAGGGACAGATCTTGGGCTTATTCTCTTTAAATTGATTCTGTCCTATTTCCTACATGCTACGTACTGAGGCTGCTGAAGGCATATGAACATTTCAATGATTATTTTTGTGAAAGTGAATAAAGAGGAACATGATATACTTTTGTATTTTAAGATTTATGCAGCCCTAACTGGTGTAGCTCAGTGGAATGAGCATAGACCTTCGAACCAGAGGATCGTGGTTCGATTCCGAGTCAGGGCACATGCCTGGGCTGCAGGCCAGTTCCCAGCAGGGAACATAAGATTTATCAGCAAACTCAGAAATTAAAAAAACAGCCTGTTTATAGTATATCGTATTTCAGCTATAGTATATCGTATTTATAAGTGGCTTATATCACCTATTTAAGTGATAATCTTAAGTATAATGAAGTGTGAGGGCTATCATTAGTATCCTTGAAGAATGAAAAAATTCAAGGGTACATTTTAGAACTTAAAACACTTCCCAAATTGATATCCTCTCCTATATTAAACTCATGCATATTAATATAAACTATATTAGTCAACAGAATATTTTAGAGCCTCTAGAAAAGAAATATTACACATATCATGTGAACTGTGTATTATTTTCAGTTTTCTTGTGTGAAACTCTTAGTTATACCATGCTGATTATAGCTAAGACTTGTTTTAATCTAAGTTTATTTTTCTATCAGATGGGTTTGTAGTCCCTATATCTATTTCTGACTTTTGCTTATTGCACTATTTCCTCTGATCCATTAAACCATTAAACTAACATTTACCATTGTCTCATGGAGGTTTGGGCATCTGCCTCCACGGGCCTGAAGAGTGTTTCTGTTTCTTGTCTTTGGTTTCACTACCCGCCACTGTAACTTGACCACAGTGTTAGAAGCGCGTATCTGCATCTGCCCTGAAACAAATCATTTGCTTCCTGAAATTGGCAAATTGAGGTTGATGCTGAGGAACCAATCCAAGGGCTAAATTCAGGGATCTGGCGGAGCAGAGTATCCAAGGTGAAGGGGGAGTGGTCTAGTTCTTTGGTCTGGCCTAGTGTTGCCTTTTTATGCCTGAGCTGAACATCTGTCTCCTTAAGTCCCATTTCTCTTCTTTTTGCCTTTTCTCATGAACCCCAGGTGGTAAAGTGGTTCATGGGAAGGTGTTAGCTAGGCAGAGGTGGTGGTGATCAGTTTTTTAGGAGGCTAGTTAAGGGCATATTTCCCTCTGCTTCATGTTTTATTGAGAGCCTGGATTATATTATGGATACTATGAGTTGTCCCCTGGAGACCTTTTAAATAATTTCTTTAAAAATGTATTTCCTGTAATAATCATGCTTTGCATTTCATTCTGTATTTCTGTGCTCATCAGAATATAAACTGGCCAATACTAGTGCGCTACATGACCATGTGGGGGCACTTTGAGTTGTGAGAAGCGCTGTACCTCGTTTTTTTGACTGGCTTTTGCTATGTGGTAATTGTTAGGGAAACATCTGCTCACTGTCACATACTTTAGTATCCGATCTCATTGCGTGACATTTTGTTCTGTGACATTTAGTTCCCACTTGGGACTTGGAATTGGAAACCTAAAGTTAAGTTCCATTTCCAACATAATAATAGGGAATTGTCCTGGATAATGACGTTTGAGGTTCCCAGTAATGGAATTTCAACATAGCACTTTGGGAAAAAAAATAATAGCAAATTGTTATCAGTGATTTTCTTTATAAAAGACAAATATTTAGGTCCCAGAAACTGTTTGGATGGGATACTTTGGAAGTTTCTTAGTTTTGAGAATATTATTTTTTTTTGCCTTTTGGCCTCATGGTAAATTGAAGTGAACCCTCTTCAGGATAGTAGAGTTTGTATACTTATACATCTCTCATTTACTTTTTACACGGACTTTATTTTTCCTGTAAGGACACATTTGGGAATTTTTTTTGTATATGTGTGAAATGTTGAGTATACTTTTCTAACCTTAGGTTCTACACAACGGAACTGTCTCACAGGTTCTCTTTGCTGGTTCTTTCGTAACTTCAAAAGAGAAAGATTTCAGACCATTGCTGTTTTGCTTCTGTCTCGTGTTGGCACTTAGCTCAGTGCCCAGTGCCTTTGGTTTCTAACCTGGCACTAGGCTGGCGATCCCATTCTCATTCCCCAGTGCTGTTGGCACCACAGAGCTGGTCCCAAGCATCTCTCTCATTGGTCTGTTCCTTAGAAGCATTGTGTGTCCAAACTCTCCCATTGGCTTTGTAAACTCATATACGATTTAAGCTAAAACAGAGGCAACCATCATTCAGAAGAAGAAATAGCTGGTTTGCTCCCGTTTTGTCAAATCGTCCCCACCTCAAAAACAAACCAGCTGCACGTATGAGATGTCTTGGATCTAGTTCCAGGGGAAACAGACTCTGGGATAGAGGTTGGCTGGGAGGAAGTTTGCTGGAGAGCACTTGGGGCACCCGGGTGGGAGTGAAGGAAGCAGAGTCCGGCAGAGGGAAGGGAGATGATCTGAGATGCAGTCCCAACAAATGTCTCTGCTGATTCCACAGGGGATGACCCTATGGAATTATCCCCCGTTGAGCCAAGGGACAAGGCTTTTCCACCCAACATGGAGCTGTCATTGGCTGCACATTCCATGGAGGTAGGGGTAGGGGTAGGGTGGGTCCTGCCACTTGCCTTGAGCAGCTGGGGAGTGAGTCCTAGGTCCTGAAAGGGGATCGGGGCAGTGTGCCACCCACTTCTCCGCAGGATTCTAAACACTGAATAGTTCTCTTGGAAACAAAGATGTAGGCATAGCTTTTACTATTTCTCAATATAGTCTCAAAAGGATTAAGAATTCAGCAGAAGGTGCCACAGAGTGTAAAATACACGAGCTCTCTGCCTGTTTTTTGTACCTGCTATACTTTGTGGGTTGGACAATCACCACTTCTACTGTTGATGAAAATGATGTTTTGTATTAGGTGGTAAAAAAAAAGGCTGAATAATTGCCAAACTGTTGCTCTACTGAGACATGTGTAACTTTCTAGAAATGCTCATTCCTTCCTTTCAAGGAAATATTGTAAATCTCAGTCCACAGATAATGCCACCTCCTTACCTGCAGCGAGCAAGCTGTGTCTATGCCTGGGTTCTTTCCACTGTATTTCTACCTACTGTGTTCTAATGCCTTAGAAAGCCCTCCTTTCCAGGGGGAAATTTGTGGTTCAGACACACATTCCCTCCTTGGAGCTGACCCTGAACCCAGTATTCACAGTGCCTAGAAGTGGTGTTTTAACATGCAATGGTGGTCTAATCAATGGTCAGAAGAAAGAAAGAATACATAAAGTGGATATCTGTGTCACAAAGTAATCTCAAGGGAATGTAGAGATATTCAGTCATTAGTTTTTCACATTAGGAAATTATTAAAATAAATGTTCACAACTGACCCAAAAGAGGGCAGAAAATGAACCTGTATTGAGCACTTATTGATCATTAGCTGTTATAAAAAAACAGTTAATATGTAACATTCAATCTTTATCACTGTGTTAGATGTATTCAAGGGTTTCGGTCATTCATTCTTATTTTAAACAAGGCAACTTTTCAAAGTTTATACTGCCAGAAGTGGCAGAGCCAGCATTAAAAATCGTCTCTCTGATGGAAAAAATACGTGCTCTTCCTCCCAAAAAAGTATTCATAAAGAGAAATGTGTCACTAAAATGAAACAGCTTCATTATCCTTAGAATTGCATTTCTAAAAAATTGAAGAAAACACTGGGCTGTAAATGGTACAGGTTTAATTTTTTTGGTAGTGTGCCCATGTAATGAAGGCAAGTGTGGTTTTGGTATCAGGAGACCTGCATTCATTCCCTAGTGGTGAGTTCTGGGCAAGGAAATGGTCCGTAATTTTATTATTTATAAAGTTGGGATATAACTAGAATGACAGCGATCTACACTACAGCGATTTACTGCATTCAGTATGAGACGAATTTCGAACAAGTTTTCCAGCGATAGGACTCCGGGGAGCCTCTGAACCACCCTGTGATGTTCGGGATGCCGAGTACTCCGGTGGTTGTTTGCAGCAGTGACTCAGCACGGGGCCCTCCCACAGTAATTCTATTCTGTTGGGGGCCTGCTGGACCCTTGCTTGCTTAACTACCAGTTGTGCAGGATGAGTATGGAGGCTGAGATGGTAAAAAATGGGGGTAAAATATGGAGCACCTTAGGAATCTTGGAGATGATTGGCTTCACTGGTAAGTGGTTAGAGGGAGAGAAAAGAAAGGAAGAGAGAACATTTGGCAAATGTGTCTCCATTTACAGAAGATCCTTATCAGTTTTTAGAAGTGGATTTACTAGAGGTTTTGGAGAAGGAGACCCTTATTATCCTCCTATCTTGTGGTCTCACACAGAAGGATCCTAGAAACCTGTTCAGTAATGTATTTGGATTCAAAAGTTGGTTCTGCAATTCTACTGGGAAAATTAGGACGGGGAAGATGGAAGCTGGTATTGTCAATGTGAACGCGGGGAATCCGCGTTCTGCTGGAACCAGAACCCACCTCTGGTGGAACCTACCTCTGGTGTGAACGGCCAAGAACGGCAGAGGTTAGGACTTCTAACCCACCACAGGCCCTGTGGCCACATTTTGTATGTATTTTTTTCCAATGCTAGTAATGAATAACTTCAATGATTAGAAACCATGAATTTTGTCACTATGGAATATTTATATACATGGAGACAAACATGATTAAAAAGTAGAGACCAGGGCCCTGGCTGTGTGGTTCAGTGGATTGAGTGCTGGCCTGTGAAGCAAAAGGTCACCAGTTTGATTCTCAGTTAGGACACTTGCCTGGGTTGCAGGCCAGGGCCCCAGTTGGGGTCGTACCAGGGGCAACTAATCAATGTATCTTTCACACATCGATGTTTCTCTCCCTCTCTTTTTCCCTTCCTTCCCCTCTCTCTAAAAATAAATAAATAGGTTCTTAAAAAAGAGTAAAATTACATTTAAAAAGATGTAGACAGGAGACTAACAATAATTCCAGGTACCCAATATTAATTAATCGCTTCCAATAGTCTCCGCTAAAATGACTGCGGAGTCTTCATTCACTTAAGTAGCTCGAGTAGGTATTGGTCTAAAGTCTATCTCTGAGTCTTAAGGAAAGAGCTTTTCACACAGCAATTAAACATCACCTGGAGTTAAAAACGAGGAGAAAGAGAAACTGTTGCAGTTGAAATATGCTGATTTGACTACTTGTCAGGGGATCTTGGGGGATGGAATGCAGAATTCTCCTCGGGAAGATAAGGAGGAAGGATTGCCAAACTGACTTAAAAATACTATTTAAAAAAAGTTCCTGTTGAGTTTCTTTTTTCCTGCATGAGGCTAAGCTTGCGTTGTAAAATGCACTTTACATCCAATATTCAATTTATCAGGAAAACTAATAAGATACTGTTTGTGTCTTTACACAGTGCCATTTTTGGGTTTCCTTTTTTGTTTTTCTTAGTAAAAAAGCTCCCCTCAAGCAGATATTTTCTTATGTAATTTTTGTAGACATTGCTTCATGTCTGAACACTTTGATCGTGACTGTCCCCCCAAAAAAATGGTTATTGAAAAGTCTGGTGTTTCAATACCAGCTGTTAAATATTTTTAAGGTTGACTTGAATTGATAAGTGACCCCTAACCTAAATGTTTCCTATAACCATAAAAAGCAGTCTTTTCTTGATTTACAGTACCTCATGAAATGCTGATTTTAAATCACTCTTTTTGAAAGACTTCTCTGGGAATATCTGCATTATCAGCAGCTTAAATCGACCACAGACATGATAACTAAATCATTTAGAAAATTGTAAGATTATTTGGGCATTTGAGGCATGTATAAGGTGATTAAACCCAAATTTTAAGAGGACGAGGCTTTGCCGCACTTGGTTTTCTGCAGCTGGGTCCCTGCCTGAGTTACACGGAAGCACGTGTTCAGTTTACAGTTGCAATGAGGCCCTGGGGTGTTCTGGTTCTCCATTTGCCGCGCTCATCTCTGGAGGACGCAATCACCTGTATTAGAACATGAACGTAGACGCTTTCTGTAGGATGATAAAAATATGGTAGATAATACTTGCCACATGAATATATGGTCGACATATGGCTTTCTCTTTGAGTATAGAACTATGATCCTTATAGCTTCTATCATGGAGCCACCACCTGGAAATGTTCATTATTAGCCACTTAGGAATGAGATCAGTTCCCCTGATCTCACTGGTTTGATCATGAATATTCCATTTTAAATAATATACAGGGTTTGCAGAGGTGTTTCTGGTAGATTATTCACTTCTAAGGGCGTTTTGTGTTTTATTGCTCTCTAACCAGCAAAAGAAAGAAAAATGCACATTATAAAGTTTTTTGAAATTTCATTGAATGTACACAAGACATAGTAAAAGATATAAAGCAGATTTTTTTCTTTTTATTTTTTATTTTACAATTAAAAAAACAAATGGCATTTCATTTTTAGATTTTATTCTACATGTTGATATACTTGAAAATACTAGTACATAAACTCTTGGGATAAACTTAAAGGAATACTTATACTGTCACGTTGTGATATAGGTTGATACTTAGTAGAAGGACCACCTTTTTTTTACTTAGTGAAAACTTGCATTCATCTCAATGATCATTCTGTGAAGTTTGCAGAATTATAGTGAGCCTGGCTATCGTCAGAGCCCTGGTCTTGGCTTTAAAACAAAACAAAACAAGACAAATCCAATCTTCCCCATTAAAAAAAAATGCATTATAGAATAAGATCTTGAAATCTCTGATTTGAATAAATAGGTGGAGGCTAATTAGAATTAGTGACAAATGCAGGATTTAAAGATATGTAAGTCAGTAGTCTCATTTAAGCAGATGTCGATAAAGACCGTTGTGTTTTTGAACTGCCCAGCACTGCCCTTTGGCACACTGCTTTCTATTAGTTCCAACTGCGGAGGGTGCCAAAATCCACACCTTGTCACCTTGGCCGTGTTACCGAAGCTTGGTCATCACAATGCCCATATCCCTTGTCACACGGGTTGCTCTAGAGGTCGGTGTGTTATTCAGACTTGGCCCATGTGACTCATACCTAGGATGTTTCCATTTTAGGGCCTTGAGAAAAAGGTTTTGGGTGTTGGAGTTGGAAAGAAGTAAACTGGACGCAAGCAGTAGCCAAGCAAATCAAGCCAATCAGAGATAAGAGCAAAATGAGAGCCTGAAAGGAGGCGGGTCTTAACTGCGTCCTGTCCTAGTCCTAGTCCTGGTGCACATAGAGCTGCCCTGTCTGTCCAGGATTCCTTCCAAAATGCCCCCTTCCTTTTCTTACTGCTTAGGGTAAGTGGCCGGAGTCCCGTGCAGTGAAATAGAAAAGAATTGTTCACCAACTGTAAATGTGCTACTTCTAATGAACTTGATATCTTCCCTGAAATATATCATGGCTTCCTACAGCTATCTGTATTTAAACAATGACAAGGAGAAGATAAATCTTACTTTTGCGGATAAGCATAAACCCTGAATTCACAATATCAAAATCACTAAATCTGTGTGGCATGAATGTGTATCTATTTAAATAGTGTCAATAACCTTGTGTGGGCCCTGGATCCAAGTGATTCTGTATTTTGTTTTCTCTCTGCTTTCCCAATCAAAGTCACTGGCCTGCTCTACCCCCTTGAAATCAGATTTGGCAGCCCCCTGGCCTTCCTCCAAAAGTGTCATTGTTTCACAAGCCATTCCCGTGTTCAATCCATCCTCCTTTATCCACTGTGTAAACGAGGTGGACCTGGCTACGTGGGGAAAAATGGAAAGCATTTGGTTGTTATTAGAGTAGGGATAGCGGCCTCACACATGTAAAGCATTAAAGAAATCTTACAAATGGTTGAGTGATGTTTTCTCAGTTGTTGTTGTTTGGGGCTGCGGGGCATTTAACCACATCCTGCCATGCACACGACCCAGGAGCGTCTCTCTTTAGGACCAGGTGAGGTTTTAGGCTAATAAAGCAAACAAGGACGATATCTTTATTTTCCTTTTCCAGCATTTTTATTAATTTATTTAAATGTAACATGCTATACACTGTTCAGCCATCTGGGAGGTGGGAGGAGAGAGGGATGCTGTGTCTTTATGACGCGTCTCCTCAGGAGCCTGAGCTCAAGGCTGATGCCCGTTTCTGGCTGATGTACCTTGACCTTGTGGCTGGGCCGGGGGTTGGGGGAAGACAGTTCCCACAGAGGCAGAGCTCCCAAGATCGTGATGATTTTTTAAAAAAATATACAACATTCAGGACTGGAACTGCTTTTTCTCCAGTAGCACAATCCAGCGGCAAAGAGGACCAGAATTCTGTCTCAATATCGAGCAAAGATGCCATTTTTAAATACAGGAGAACCTCATTACTCCTTATCAGAATGTTTCTGCATCTCTGTCAATTTGCGTGTGTGTGTGTGTGTGTGTGTGTGTGTGTGTGTTGGAGGGGGGAGAGGAAAGGGAGATGGTTTTCATTTTTTGCTTCTGCAAGCTTTGATGCATGTTGCTAGGAGCTGTTTTGCTGTTCTGAGTACATAATGATGACTGTTTACACGGTCTCTGTGGCAATCTAAATGGCCATGTGAAATCGGAACCCAGTTTGTGCCCTATCTGCTGTTACCACGGTCATCCAATACTATATTGGTCTCATCAAACATTTAATTTGGGTTGTGGGTGGTCCGTGTTCATGTGTCAGGTGCAATTATTATTTTAAAATAAAAGAACAAAGGTAACCTAGTTCTGAGAGGAATGCATTACACTGTAGGTCCCAGACTCTGTTACTCATTCAATTTTAACCTGCGGAGTCCAACTGCAAAAATTAAACATTTTTAGTTATCTCATTTGTCAAAAAGCAAGTTGGAAGCCAGGTGCCATGAAAGGCAACTTAAGCCATAAGCCAATTTACTGCTTCGGATGCATTTCTTTAGAAATCCCCAAATTTTTAAGGAATGAGAAAAATATGACCTTTTGTAGGATTACTCTATGGGAAAGTTTCTTAATAAAGCTAATTCTTAAATCACAGATTAACTGGAAGAGCTGGTTAAGCATTGACACAATTAAGTTCTAAGAGAAGATCACAAACCACCAGCCTTTCTAGAGGTTAAACTTTAGTAAAAGAACACGTTTAGTGAGTCTTTTTTCTTGTTCCAAAATATCACATCCAAACAATACACAGACCTTTTCAAGACAAGAAATAGGAAGATAAAATGGCAGCATCAACATACTCTTATAGTTACCACTTGAAATATTTAGAACAAATAGTATTTTCCTACATTTTTAAAATCACTACAGACACTGCAAATAAGGCTTATGTATTTCTTTAGTAGAATACAACCTGATGCACTGTTTCCTATGCCTGCTCTAACAAGATGAATTTCAACACGTTATAGTCTTCAAATCTACAGAAAGGAAGTTGTGTTTGGTTGTGTAAAGACTAGATCGTACGGATGGAACAGGTTTCAGTACATGGTTACACATATACTAGGATACATCTGCTTAGGTGAAGCCCCTGGGAAAGTTGCCCTTCATACCAAGTTCCTTAGACCTCCCGTGGGGAAGATGCACCCCGGGGGCGGGGCTTAGCATTCTCCTGTACAAAGACAGCCTCCTCATCACCTCCCACTGTGACACATGACAGGAAATCACTAGTAAATAATAAGGCTAGGCTACTAAGGTGTACTTAACAATTAATTTTCCTTCTTTTGGTATATTCTTGGAGACCCATTGATGTATTGGAAGAGAAAAGTTTAGCCTTCTGGTCTAGGTCTTAGGAAAGGAAGACTTAGCAGTGATACGTTTCTAAACGATGGGAGACATCTGTCACTCAAGCCATGCCACAGCACTGTCAGATGGGTATGGTTGATGGTTCTCATTATGGACATGCTGATTAAGTCAACGGATGGCCTGTGGGGCACTCACTCTGCTTCTGTCTGCAATGTCAGGTCCTCGTCCGGAAGTGTTTGCCAAGTTCTAAAAACGCTTTGTCATGAACATGCATGTGGTGTGCTGAAGAAAAAGAAAGGGCCAATCAGGGGGCAGCTGCTGAGGATACTCTTTAAAACCCCGAAAGATATTTAACATCCTATTAAATAAATAACTTAGAAGGAAATAGAAAGGGATGAAGGCAGAATGCACAAGCATACCGTACTATTGGTTTTGTTAGAACAGTTTCACACTAACTTGTGTACATTTTTCAGTCCTATCCGATGCTTCCATGATGCCATGCCCAGAGCTCCTTTGGTTGTGCACAAGCATCACCCAAGTGCTTTCCAGCACATGCACGCATGTCTTACTGCTCATTGAATCGTCAGGCTTGAATGAGCAGTGTAGGTCTTTGATATGAGTTCATATTCCATAAATAACTTTTCCAAAGATCATTCAACAGGTTGTTTCATGTCCTTTACGTTCTATCTCAGATGTTAAAAAACAAAATTCAAGCAAAAACCTAGCCATAAGGTTGTTCGCTTGGGAATAACTTCCATCCCACTTGATCCACCTCTATCTCAGTTATAAGGCATGATACGGACTAAATAAAAGAACCTCATACTTCAGCAGTGAGTACAAAAAACCATCCAAGATTCCCTTTCTTTCGAGCAAACAGATGTCTGCTGTGTGTCTTTGCCTTTTGAGTTATTATCTTCATGAAGAATACCCACTATTCCCGGCCAAAGAGCCTCCGGTTCTGCTGCACCCACAAGCACTGCCTTCTACGAGTGCACCACCATGGGAAGAAAATGAGCTGAGGTGTTTTTCCTTCGAGTTTTCTGTCCTCTTCGGGGAGCTCCTTTTCCATTCAGTGCCACGTACATCTGCCTCCCATTGTGCTGCCAGTTAAAGGATGCATAGGTGTTGTATCCGTTTTCTTCTATCCTCTCCTTCAGCTTACAGTCATTGTTAAATTCTTTCTGCAAAGAAAAAACAAGATCTTTTATTCTTGCGATGACAATACTTGATTCCATTGACACAAACCATCTGTAGAACCCCACCCAGTTCAAGGCTGTAGTTAGCTGTAGCTTGTTTGCTGCAGACATTTGTCCATAAGTTGTGCAATTAATACACAGTGTCTACAACAGAAGAGTTAAACTCATAAGCATGAAGCAGATTCCGTATTTGAAGGCACATAGTTATTTTAATTGGCCATCATAACCTCATACTGGGGTCCTCTTAAAAAGCTGGCACACCTTGAATATGACATGGTGTAAGTGCCCATGACAATTATCATGAAACAAACATGCCATGGACAATCTATGTGATGAGTCTATGGTAAAGAACAGTGTAAAAATCTTTTTTTCCAGAGTAGTAACTAGGGTACTGCACGGGAAAAATGAAATTACACAAAAAGGTGGACTTTTTAAGTTTTCAAACTTTACCTGTAAATCCACAATGAACACACCCGCACTGATGAGAAAGCAGATCTCATAGCAAAACCATAATAGATCTAGGTAACTGCGAGGCTGGGTGGAGGCAGGGGTGACTTCCTCTCTTCTAAATTCCAGATTTCTCAATTTTGAAAATTATGTACAATTTTCCATAATTTGGAATTTTGATAAGTTTTATTCTGAGATCTAGGAATGATCGAAAAGTAGGAAATGGAGTGCCTTACTTTGTAAATTACCATATCAAAGAAATTATAAATACGGTGACTAGCACTGCCTATATTGGATAGGCCTGAGGACTTTGATCTTGGGAAATTCCACTCTATGGCTATCATGCTTTGGCTTCGTTTCAAGTGACCATGTGTTTTTAAGGGAATCTTTTGGGACAAGGATTGATGTCTTATTCATTCCATAAATCCAGGATCTCACTCTGGAGTTAATAACAAAGGGAAGGTACCTCACTAATCTCTTAACTCTGGCTTCAAAACTGTCCTTCTTCCCTTATAGCCAAACTATAGTTCTTGAGTTAAGAAGCTCAAGAATTGGGGCTTTTTCTCTTCTGGCTCTACCTTCTCCATCTAAACCAATGAATAGCATTGGAGGCATATTTCAGTTGAGGTCTCTACTGGGCAGTTCAAACAGTTTCTCTCACTTTTTTGAAATTTCTACTTAATTTAAAATTCCTAAACATATGTATCTTAAATGTTCAGGTTTCTGTGGGTTAGATCATAATTTTGAAAATTGTCAGTCATCCTAAACAGCTATAGTTTATTTTAACTGTGGTTAGTTTAAGTTTGGTTACCTGGAATTAATTTATCCTGTGTGCTTCTCTTATATAAAGTAATATTTAAAAGTAACATTCGAATGCTTTATTTAGTTAAAAGTAAAAAAAGGTACATAGTTTTAGGTAAAGATTTTAATATGATAAAAATTCTGCCTTTTAAAATCATTAGTAGGGTTTTTTCCTACTTATTCATCTTAGTTTGCTTAAAACTCTATGGTTTTTAGCCCTGGCAGGGTAGTTCAGTCATTTAGAGCATCGTCCTGATATGCCAAGTTCGCAGGTTTAATCCCTGGCCGGGCACATAGAAGAACCAACCAGTGAATGCATTGATAAGTGGAACAACAAATCAGTGTTTCTCCCTCTCTCTCTCTCAAAATTAACATATTAAAAATATATAAAACTGTATGGTTTTCAAAGCAAAGATGATTTTTTACATGGATAATTATATTAATTTCAATAAACTGGGTGCAGTTTAGACACTGGGAGGACTAAGATGATTTTAAGTAATTTTGTATTTGAAACAGCTGTGTGTAGACACGGAGCAGTAGATACTTAACTATTTCTCCTCCCTGGAATAAATGTGTAGGTTGATGCTTCTGAAAGTGAGGTGTACCTGTGGCGGACACCTCTTCTCAGATGTTTTTAATATTTAGAGCACAGCTCAAATGCTGCACCAGAATATCTGCAGGAGGGGCCAAGAACTAGGTTGTTTGTAGCATTTAGGTAAATCCTAAGTATTAAAGTTTTTTTTAAAACCTAGGTTCAAGTTAGATCTCAAAGTAGGGCCTTAGTTTAGAAAAAAGTTTTAGATTTCTTTGAGATAACAGTAAATTTCTTTGGTCCTTACATCATGCTCTTTGAGGCCTGTTCTGTTTAAATTCAGTTTTCTTATTTGTTTTCTTGACTCTGTCAATCAAGAGAACACTAATAATACAATAGATGCATTGTTCAGAAAATGAATGATGAAAATATAAGAGGTATACATTTTCCAAAAGGAAATAGAGGAGAATAACACAAGAGAGACTAGAATAAGGAACTGGTTTAATCAATCACTCTGGGTACCTAACTGATATATATTTTAAAAGATTTTATTTATTTATCTTTAGAGGGGAAGGGAACAAGAGAGAGACAGAAATATTAACGTATGGTTGCCTCTCATGTGTCCCCTGCTGGGAACTGGCCTGCAACCTAGGCATGTGCCCTGACTGGGAATCGAACCTTGATACTTTGGTTTACAGGCCCATGCTCAACCCACTGAGCTACACCAGTCAGGGCTTAACTGATATTTTTAAAAAGGCTTATGACATCAATGGGATTTATCTCCCCCCACAACGAAGGCAGGAATTACAAGTGTTGTCACATGGCATAAAGAATTATATTAGGTGTACCCTCATGTATTTTGATGGTATACCCTTTAGAGCAGGGGTGTCAAACTCATATTCACCGGGGGGCTACATCAGCCTCGAGGTTGCCTTCAGAGGGCCCAGTGTAATTTTAGGACTGTATAGATGTAAGAGCTCAGTGCTGCCATGAGATAGAACGAGGTGCCAGGCTGGGTAAAACAAGGTGGAGGACCGGATTCGGCCTGCTGGCTGTGTGTTTGTCACCTCTGCTTTAGATGCTAAGTTCCTATTCCAATTCCATCCTGAATAGGACATTCAACTTGACGAGATAGTCCACTCAATTTGAAAAGTTACAACTTTTCACTCTTCCAGATGGTAATGCAGAATCGCAGGACAGTGCACTGTGGTTAGAGAATGGGTTTCTTTCCAAGACAGGCTGGAGGTGGAGAGCGTAGACTGCAGTGGGCTGAGCTAGTGGGAGAGGTTGTTAGGCTTGAGCTTTGTGCAACTCTGTGGATCGTATGGTTCTAAGTGATGAGAAAATGGTGGAGGACAAGGCAGACCTGCCCTCCTCAAGTTCATCTACCAGGAGAAGGAAGTCAGCTAAAAACACATTAATGAGAGAAATATCTGATAAGAGCCACACTGCAGATCATAAAATGGGGTAGTGTGACAGAAAGCAGCTGGGCACCTACTTTAGGTGAAGAGAGAGAATGAAATAATTCATAGACCTCAGAGCTCGGGAAGAAGTGTTGGCGCAGTGCATGGGCCAAGCTGGGGCAGAGAAAAGGATGGGGGAGGGGGAGGAACGGTGTTAAATACTTGTATGCCGTGCCTAATTTGAGTTATTTATTTCTCCTTGGTGTCACCTTTTTAAAAAGTGTACTTTATCAATTAAAAATGGTTTCAATCTTTTCATGCAAGTAATTTTTTACATTTTCTCTTCAATCTAAATTCACAGTAGCTGACTTTAAAGTATGGGTCTTGACTGTGTGTATGTATCAGAATCTCTTTTTACCCAGTAATTCTGGTAGTAGTAATTAAGGAGGGACCTGGGCATGCTCACTGAAAAAAGAAAAAGCCTCAAAAGTGATTATGATATGAACCCCTAACTGAAACCACTTTTTAAAATAGTCTACTACTTTTCTAGGCTCCTTAATAGAGCAATATATAATGGAAAATTTAACTAAAATTCTTCTCACTCCCCCCATCCAAAAAATATTTACTCCAATCAAAGGGACTGAACCAAAGTATGTCTGACTCTCCAATTTTAAGTGGACCTGATATGAATGAAATACAAGATTTATTCTATGTCTAGACCAATTATGGAATCAAGTTCCCATGATTGACAACTTGTGGTTGCCAAACCAGTAGCACCAGGAACACCTGGGACCTTGTTCAAGTGCAAATTCTTAGATCCTACCACAGACTTACTAATTCAGAAGATCTGGGGATGTGTTTTAATAAATCCAGTGATTTATTAAATCCGTACACATACACAAGTGTGAAAGCTGCTGGCACTCCCGTCCTATGTTAATCAACAAAATAAGTTTATTTATACATTTTAAAGTGATATTTCTTAATATTTGCTATGGAACACCAGGATGAATCTACTTAAAGCATCCGCTGTTCCAGCTTGATGACAGAATTAATCACCATTGTCTATTGTCTAGGTAAATGAAGTTCTGGAGCTGATTCCAATAGCATGTGAAATGATAAAATTTTTGCTACATCTCCCCATTTCAGATTTTGATGGAATACAAATCATCCAAATCCCTGTTTTATCTTCAGCTGCAACACACATGTTACATGGTTTTCTACTCAATTCAAGATCTTTGTTTTCAATGATCTTGTCTGAGTCTTCTGCGGTGCCAATGCCAGTCTGGCTAGATGCTTCTGGGAGAGCCTGACTGGTGACCAACCCAGAGCATGGGCTGACAGATGGCAGCAACAGCCTGCGTGGCACCCTAATGGGCGAATGGCGGGGGGTTATAGAGAACTGCCCTGCCAGCCCTTGAAACTCTGCCGACCAGCCCACTGTGGCTCTATTTATTAGCTATGGAATGATAACAAAGCTATTCAATGTCTGGGGGAAACATTCCAAAACTGTGGTAGTCACTCACTGCAGTGAATTTTGAAAATAAAAGCAGAATACTTACTGAGCCATAGAGTTTCCCCTTCTTGTTCATGGCTAAGTAATAGTTGCTGTTAATGGCTTTGACGGCAACAACTCCGATTTCCACTGAAGTTATCTTCAGGATACCTAAAACACACAATTAAAAAAAAAACCATACTTAAAGAGTCACATAACATTAATTGAGAGAAAGAACTATCAGAAGAAACTAGTGAGTTTATTTTGGATAGTTCTAAAATCAAAAGATTTTTAAAAACTGGAAATAAAACTCCAACCTCTTTCAATGGGCCTAAAAACCCAGAAGCCATATAGGAAAAAAGTAGTAGTTCTTTAAAAGAATTCCCCCGTATTTTACTCTGAGCATATAGGAGGAAATATTGTTTTAATTAAAATGCTTCCTTTGCTAACTCTGCATTTTCAACCCCATAAATATTGAAACAACTCTACTCATCTTAGCCTAGATTTAACAAAAGCTTATCGGCGCACACATCTGTAGTATGGTATTAAATTAAATCTATAGCACATGTCAATAATATGTAAGATTTACCTCAATCTGTAAAAACAGTGGTAAGCTATTTCTTCTTTGCAGGACACTTAGATAAACTAAATATTTTGGCTACATTTAACTGATCAATTTATTTTTGGCAAATGTGTTGACATTTCAAGGTACAGAGAGGCTAATCCCACATCCACCTCTTCTTTGAAATAGCAGAATCACTACCCTAGGTTGGGAGAATACCCATCAGCCTTTTTATGTTTTTTTTTCTAAAAAGAATGAACTGAGGGACTTAGTAACTGATAGAGAAGACACCATTCCCCTTAATACCCAAGTTTTAGTTGATGTGTCTAGAGATAATTTTCTTTGAAAAGTTTGTAGGAAACTAGAGAAAAGGCATTTGATAGTCTACTCAAAATATTCACCTATTTTATGTCAAGAAGACCTTGGATACTAACTCTTATTTCTTATTTTATAACTCTTGGGAAAGCTTCCTCAGGGTAGGGAAGCAGTGTGGTGATTATCAAAAGCCTTGAGATCAGGAATGCTTGAGTTTGAATGCCGGCTTGGCATTTACTGGTGAGTGACTGGTACAGAAGTCGTTGAACTGCCTGTGTCTTCATCTCATTTGTAAAATGGACAACAGTAGTACCACCCTCATAGTCTTGTTGTGAGGGTTAACTTAGATATACATTAAATAATTAGAAATTGCCTAGAGCTTAGTGACTTCTATATTATTATTAGAGGGAAGTTTTCCCCTAAGAGTTCTAGATTCTGGAACTTCTTCACCAAGTTGGTAGTCTTGAACAGAACCCACAAATTCCTTTTGGTTTATCCCATAAAATCTGGAAGTTGATTGTATGTTGTCATTCATCATATATTAGCTATCATAAGAAATACCATCCTAAATATGGTCGACAAATTGTGTGTTGATACCCTTCCCAATAGAAAAGAGTGGCTTGTTCTCAAGACACGGATGCCTCCTTTTCTTTTACAGGTTGATAAGCCCTGTGGAAGTCAATAGAAATGCTTGAGTTTCCCCACTGCAAAGTTGACATAACCAGAGAGACGTGTGCCAGAACTGCATGCCAGGGACCCTTCTGTCCAGGTGTCCTGCAGGAAGCTGCTGACCTAGCACAGCACACATTCTTGTTACCAGAGTTTAAGATAGATCTCGACTGACATGCTCACACTAAGGAAAGATTGGAAAGGATGAAGGAGACATTTCCTATACTTTTAACATCCATTTTCTTCATGTTGATAGTTACGTTTAAGGTATGAACTCATCAACACATGTTCATTTGCATATTGTAAAAAGTCCTTTTTTTGTAGTTTATTACTTTAATTCTCATAATGGTCCTATGACCATTGTAGGAGGTATTGCTATTCTCCATTGAAGATAAAAAAATGGAGGATACTGAGGTTGTGTAACTTACATACAGGTCAGTAATGATGGACCCAACATTTATACCTTGGAATATCTTGCTCTCAGTCTCTGACTATTCTGCCTCTACATCATGTCTCCCTGCTCTTTCCTGTTCCCACAAGGGGATCCTGTTGGGAAGCCATGTGACAAAATGACTCATTGAGATGACAGTCTTCAACAGGCATGCAACAGAGGACAATGCCTGAGTTTCAGAGAAGGAAATCTAATAGACCTTATATTTATGTCATAAGCAGAAGTCATAGTTTTCATTTAAACCTTCCTTTCTTTTAACTTGCAGGTTATATAATATTTGATGAATCCTTGAGAAGTAAATCTGAGGAGGTGGCCATTCACAAGTATCTTTCCCAGTTTACACTTTTCCTTCTTCTCCAGAAGAGAAGCATCTGACCCCATTCTCCCCAGCCCTCACTGGACCAAGATGATTTAGGCTATTAGAATAAAAAAGTGACTGTGCTTGATAGTAACTTCCTCTTTAAATATTTTTTCATGGGCACAACACAACAATGTAAAAGACAAAACTTTAATAGAATGGTTATACATGGGGAAGCTAGGTGTAAAAACTAAATGTCAAATTTATTGTTCTATTGTTCTCTTTTAGAGAAACAGAATAGGAATATACAAAGGAATCCTACAGATTATTCAGCTAACACATATTAAGCACAAATGTGCAGGGTTTGTGCAAGCTCTCTCTCTGAAGGATGCAAAGACAAACAAGACACAGTCTTTACTTTCAAGTACTTTTAAAACCAGGTAGGATAATGACACAATTAACTAACATAATTATGGTACGAAATAATACATTAAGTGCTAAAAATGTGTTGTCAGGGCTGTAAGTAGTAGAGAGGTCATCCTGAAAATGATATTGGTGTTTGAGATGGCCTTTCTGGGGTAGGATTTTAGGGGAAGAATTTGAATGGGTGGAAGTTTCTAGAATTGAGGGGAACATTCTGGGCAGAGGAAAGTCAATGAGTAAAGATGGGCCTAAGGAGGGAAGATAACTCAGTGTGCATCGGAGCCACAGCTGGCTTTCCTGCCAGTGGCCCTTCGAGAGCCACTCTTGGTAAAGGTAAGGGTTCTGCTTTGTTGAATAATAGTGGTGCTTTCCCAGGTGAGGAATATACTTTTCAAAAAATTAGGTGTGAAATTTTGAGGCAGCTCATAAATGTCAGAGCCTCATGAATTCAGAATCAGTCATGTCTGTTATTTTTCTCTAAATATTTTAATTCAAAATAGATTATAAAGCTCTATACTTTGATAGTGTTAGTCAATGTGCTGAAATCGATCATGACTAGCATAACAATTCACAAATCCTCACCTCTCTAAGATAACTCTCTCTTTCTCTTCCTCATGAATTGTTACCAGTGTCCCAGGAAGGTCTAATATATTCTAATATAGGAAAACCCACTGAGCTCCTTGAGTCTGCTGTCACTCAAACTGTTGAATTTACACTATACACGTCACTGATTATGTGGCCGTACCCACGGGTGTGGGGCTAAATGCTCCAACTGTGGTCTTCCTTTCAGAATCACTGTGGGTCTCATCTCTTCAATTGTGTATCTTCCTCGAAGTACCATACCAATTGCAGCTGTCTTTAATTTTTATTAGAACAGTTCATAGTTCATAATATGTGCTCAATATATATTTATTGAATAAACAAACAAGTAAATCAGTGACTGGTCCAATGACTGGTTGAGTTCAGGAAGATTGGGTATTCATTAAACATAGAATTTTTTTTAGAGAAGCATATAGTTTTATCAACACAAAGGGATTAATTTTTATATAGATGAATTTTTCTAGGTTAACTAAAATTTTACAGCCCTGTGACTTTATTAAAAATAATTTGGAACTTAAATGTTTAAGCCCCCTTATTTCTTTATTCATACATATAGCTGGTCATCAAAATTTAATGCTTCTCTTGCTGACTCAGTCTTCACCGTTACCTCTGATGCCCTTCTCTGCTGTGAAAACAGAATGCTCTCAGGAGCTCCTGAGTACCTGCATGATAACCAGCGGACGAACTAAATATTTAATCTGGTTAGAATTAAACCAAAAATATGGGCAACTTTTGGTAATATTTGTTTCTGAAAAAAGGACATGAGGTTTAGTGTAGAAACCCCGATATCTCTTATTTATAGGTCCTCCCATACATTCAAAGAGTGCACATCTTCACAAATGTGGCGCTGAAACTCTAGGGGAAACATAAAAATATCCAGCTTTATGTCTATCATGAACTATATTAGTTTTATCTGTCATGTCTATGAGAAAACAAATGTAGTAATTTTCCTATGTTGTAAAAATTATAATAGATAATTTGCACATGATCAAGTGGAGTATAATGTGGCTTCATAAACATTAGTGTTGACAAAATTGAACAGCAATTATTTCTTTCCAGCTGGTAGTTAGCGCATTTACACCCTGGAATTTGTTTCAAACACGGCTCCGCTCACAGTTCTTGACAGTCAAGTGCTACTGTACATTCAGGAAGTCCAATGGATTCCAGGTTTATATAATCATGTCCAGAAAAAAAATGTATAGTGGTTTTCAATATCTAAATAATTTCCATCACCATGATTAGAAATACTGAGAACGCCAAATGTTTTCACCTCTCTTTAAAGTGAAACAGAGCTAAATTAAATGAAGCCTCAACAAAATTATGTGAATTGTTGGACTCCAACACAGCACAAAGGCTCTTCCTGGACATTGCACTGAGACCTGACCAGACTTTAGCTTGGCCACCATCTTCACTAGGCTGTGTCCCCAAAGGCGCCCCAGCCTTCGTGCTGAGGCTTTACTGAAGACAATTCAGAGCTGCCAAACTGCAAATGCTACATCATCCCAACCCACCTTGCCCAACCACATTTAGCAGTTCTCAGCTCACCCCATTCTGTAATTCTTCATTTTGGCATAGCCTTTGGTCTCTGTTGTCGCACCTTTTTTAATCCTCCACAATCCCTCTTGGTTCCCTATCTATTCCCCCTTAACAACTGCAGCTGCCCTTTTCTTGGAGTTGAGCTCTGCTAATACTGCAGTCTCCCTCCCTTACTGCAGTCGTCTGAACAAAATCTGCTTTGTCGCCTTTAATGAGCATCTGGTGCTGGTTTGGGGTTTATTTGTTTGTTTGCTCGACAATTACATGAGCTCGAAAAAAATATCACGGATATTATGGAGTAGAAAACGGTCACCAAATTCATGTGCCCAGTAAAATATCCCACAAGTGGTGCATGCCAAAAGGAAGAAGAGAATGGGTGTTTGAAGACTAGGAAGGAAAGCGCCTCATTGCACAGTAACAGAACTATGGGGTAACAGAACTGTATTTGTATTGGTCAGTTTGAGGACCCCCACGTGCTTTAAACCTGTGTGAGACTGCCTATTTGCTTGATTCAACAATTTCAAAAACTGCATCTAGATCTAGCTGAACTCCCTTGAAAGAGTGTCACAAGGCACCTAATTTTTGTGTTATGTACTTATTTTCCTTTCATTTCTCTCCACCCTGCTGCCCATGTCTATGTGACTGACTCTCCCTCTCTCTCTCGCCCCCTTCAATGAGGCTGGTAATGACCTCACACAAAATTTTAAAGGAAACAGCAGAGTCACATGTCATATGATGAAATTTATGGAGGAGCTTGGGTGTGAATGGGAGGGAAGAAAGAGGTCTCTCTAAAAGAGCAGAAGACTTTGTCTTAACATCTCAGCTCTGTTACTTAACTAGCTGTGTCAGCTTGGGTAAGTCAGTTATACTCCTGGAGTCTCAGTTTCCTTGGGGCTAATTGCCCGCAGCTCACAGGATTGCACAGAATCTCAGTGATGGATACTGAATAGGTATATTTACTGTGTGCTGAATCAGAATGGCTGGCAAGTGATTCAGTCTTTTAGACCAGTGGTTCTCAAACTTGAGCCTGTGTAAGAATCATCTGGAAGGTGCCAGAGAATTTGACTTTCCAGCAATTTCCCAGGCAATGATGATTCTGCTGGGCCACAGACCACACACTGTTCTATAAACTATGACTCAGAGATAGAGCAGGCCTATGACATAAAAACGTATTGACAGAAACATGTGCAGAGAAACAGAACCACAAACAGGAATAAGAAACAAATAACTGCAGCAGCTTAACATCAAAGAACAATTTTTAAAGAATGTGGAAAGAAGTGCTGGGTTTGTGTTATGCTTGTTTTTGATAAGTGTGGGACTTTAACATGTGCATCACTGTGATATCTGGATTTGGAATTTGTTTACAAATATACTACATTGTTTTTTATAGTCAGTTTTTCAGACTTGCAATAAGATTATTATCAGACTTTATTTTCTTATCTTTAATAAGAGCGTGGAAGTGTAGGTGGGAGCTTAATTGTCTTCAACTACCCCTTTAAGTATTTCATAGACATCCTTATAGGATTAACTGTGTTGACACTAGGAATTAAAGGTGTACCAGGCCTTTAAACTATACTTAGGCCAAGAAATTGCTATAAATCAGTAGGCATTCACTTGATTGCCTACCTGTTACCCAGAGTGAAAGACATACACTTGCTTTAGAATGATCTCACCACCTTTAAAAAGAGGAGAGCAGAGTGGGCTAATGGTTAACCTATGTCTGGTCTACCATGTACTATTATAGACTCTGGTTGCCTGTTCAGCATAATGCAATAGAGCTATTTAGTTTCTCTATTAGCCACAGTTCTCTCAGATACCCTTGACATTCATTTAGAATTGTGCATGGAAAAAGGACCTGCATTTGCAGTGACCTTATCATTTCTATATGAGAAGATATATCTTCCCCAATATACGAAAGACCAAAATGACCTTTTATATTCTCATCTGGCACTTCAAGTCATAAAACAAACACACTGATGGTTGGCTTTATTGATATACACAGTGGCACATTCTAAAACTAATCTCAACTTAAAGGTTATTTTGATGGACTATTGTAATTTAACTATCATCATTGATCTAATGTTAAAAGTATCAAAAACTAACAACACAATCTGTGAACAATAATCCCTTGTTATAAATTAATTGTTAAAGTGTGTTAAAGATTAATATTCTGTGGCATCTCTATTGCAAATGAAATGGGACTCTGGGTTCTTTCATGTTGATCATTAGTCAACAGATATTTGCATATGATCATCTAATGTGTCCCCTTCTGACACTGTGCTAGCTCAACAGATTTAGTAAACTCAGCACCAGCAGAGATTTTGTTTGTCCATTTAACTTCATCAAACAATGTCGGAATATAGATAATTATCGGTATTACAGCCATGCCATGTTTTCAAACATTATCTTCTGTGTTTTTAGGTTATATTCACAATGAGACATAAATTACGTGTTCCTAAGAATAAGAATTTATTTAAAATTCTTGAGAGTTGTCCATAGTAAGTGCTAATATAATATGCCCTGGCTGCCATGGGTCAGTGGAATGAGTACTGGCCTGTGAACCAAAGGGTCACTGGTTCAATTCCTAGTCAGGGCACATGCCTGGGTTGCTGGCCAGGTCCCCAGTAGGGGGTGCTCGAGAGGCAACCACACATTGATGTTTTCTCCCCTTTCTTTTTTCATCCCTTCTTCTCTAAAAATAAATAAATAAAATCTTCAAAAAATAAATCTAATTAACTTGCAAAATGAGAAAAGATCGTATACCTCATTTTACGACATGAATACCTAGAAAAACTTGTGTGTCCCTGGAGATAGGACCTCCACCCCCAATCCCAGTGACCAGCAATCCAGGAGAAAAAATGCTGGAAATACTTACATGTTTGAGTCATTTGCTGTGACCCAAGGTAATTGACATTGGATCCCATTGAAAAATTTTTTCAATTTATTTCTACTCTTTGCATTTTTGTGGTGTTCAAGTATAGTTGTCTCTATTTTCCTGTGACTACTTAGCCCATCCCATCTATCCCCACCTCCCACTCTCAATCCTTACTCACTTCCTCACTGGCCTTGAGTTTCCAGGGATCAGTGATCATGGCAGGGCATCGGGGACATACCAAACAATCCATAGATTTCATCACACTCATCTCTGATTCCACAGTTTACTAAAACCTAGCTTTATCTTAAGCCTCAATTGATCTAACTTTTCTCAGTAAATAAATGAGACTGAGTTTTCTTATTTAGTCATTTTAGTTGATTTTGAGTCTTTGAAATCTGTGCTTTAAAATTAGACTGATTAAAAGTTTTGATTGAACATAGCCAACTTCTCAAAACAATTTATAATGCCTGAGTCCCTTGAGGGAGGAGGGAGAAAGTTTTACAATCGACATGCCTCCAAGGCCTCCTTACCGAAGGAGATCCAATTTAGGGAGCTGCTTGGCTTCTGTTAGAGCAAGACACCTTCTGGTGTCATTCCGAACTCTCTATAGATGTGCCCAGCAGCAGTAACATGGCAGGGGTTTGTCCCCTATGTCTACTCGGCTGGTTTTTAAAACTCCTCCTACACAGAATTTCCCTTCCTTCCCTCCCCAGGCTCCGAGAGGACAGACAAGCCAGGCAGGATTGTCTCCCTCAGGCTTGTTCCCCAAAAGGGAAATGCAGGGGGTGTGATGGGAACAGGGCCCAAGTGGGCTGTGGCCAGGCTGCCCAGCCCAACAAAAGAAAGCAAAACAAGATTTCTAAATTTCCAGAACTTTTTGAAGAACTGATTTCTTTATTTAAAAAAAATAAGAGGGAAGAACAAAACTAATAAAGGCCTTTATAAAACTTTATATACAAGTATATTTTCTTATATAAATATAAATTTATCTTTTAAAAAGTAATATTTTCAGTAATTGATTTCTGCCTTGCTCTTGATCTTATTACCATTAAAATAAAGTGTGCTGGGCTTTTCTACGTGTATCTTCCTCTTCCCTTCCTAAGCTTTTTTATTGTATGCTATTTTCACCATCTATCCCACTGTATAAATGGCATCCATCCAAGCTTTTTATCTTTTTTTAAGATAAACATATATTTCTATAAGAAAATATACTTGTATATAAAGTTTTATAAAGCCCTTTATTAGTTTTGTTCTTCCCTCTTGTTTTTTTTAAATAAAGAAATCAGTTCTTCAAAAAGTTCTGGAAATTTAGAAATCTTGTTTTGCTTTCTTTTGTTGGGCTGGGCAGCCTGGCCACAGCCCACTTGGGCCCTGTTCCCATCACACCCCCTGCATTTCCCTTTTGGGGAACAAGCCTGAGGGAGACAATCCTGCCTGGCTTGTCTGTCCTCTCGGAGGGGAGGGAAGGAAGGGAAATTCTGTGTAGGAGGAGTTTTAAAAACCAGCCGAGTAGACATAGGGGACAAACCCCTGCCATGTTACTGCTGCTGGGCACATCTATAGAGAGTTCGGAATGACACCAGAAGGAGTCTTGCTCTAACAGAAGCCAAGCAGCTCCCTAAATTGGATCTCCTTCGGTAAGGAGGCCTTGGAGGCATGTCGATTGTAAAACTTTCTCCCTCCTCCCTCAAGGGACTCAGGCATTATAAATTATTTTGAGAAGTCGGCTATGTTCAATCAAAACTTTTAATCAGTCTAATTTTAAAGCACAGATTTCAAAGACTCAAAATCAACTAAAATGACTAAATGGGAAAACTTAGTCTCATTTACTGAGAAAAGTTAGATCAATTGAGGCTTAAGATAAAGCTAGGTTTTAGTAAACTGTGGAATCAGAGATGAGTGTGATGAAATCTATGGATTGTTTGGTATGTCCCCAATGCCCTGCCATGATCACTGATCCCTGGAAAATCAGGGCCAGTGAGGGACTTATCCAAGAGCCTCTAGATTCCTTATAGCCTGAAACAAATAGTCTGTACATGTTCTTTCTGGGACTTCCCAGGGTCCTGTAAGCATCCTTGCACTGTTGGCAGCCAGGCAAAGATTTTATACCTACTTACTGTTTCATGGGCTGCTTTACCTCATCCATGACACCGAAACAATTCATCTTAGTGGGGCTCAACCACTGCATTTAATTAATTAAGTAAGAAACATTCAAAAGCCAACATAAAGGGCTGGAGGAATCACTCTGTGGCATCTTTTGCTAAATGGTCATCTTGGCCATATATCTAATTGCCCTAAGTGTGTTCCTAAAACATTTACTCAAAATGCCTGCCACATTTACTCAAGTTCTTGTGAATTGCTTTAGGATGGCTAAATATAAGATAGAGTCCCCATTCTCCTCATTTTGATGAGAACGATAAAATGGGTCAGTAGAGCACATCTTGATATTGGGTTTCTGGCACAAAAAAAACCTTATCTGATGCACTGAAGTGTTCACGAGTTAGCTGAGTATGAACCATGCTCAGTAGTTTTAAAATGCCTAATGTATAGCAAGATTTAAGGTCCAAGCTCAAAGCTCATTTTGCACATGTGTGTTGTAAATTTGCCAAGCTTTCAACACGGTATGGAATAACATATAATTAGCTTATTCACTCTTTCAAGGGTTCTTTCCATAGTCACTTAGAGAGTGAGTAATTATGATACTCACTAAGAAATACATATATTACTATCAGTTTGTATATTTTTATTTGTGCAAAAGACCAATAACCCATATACTTGCCAAAGTGAAACATTATGTTGCCATAGATAAAACGGCATGTTTCTGTAACTCATGATTTTGGAATAAGAAATTCTGCCTTCTGCTGAAAAGGGGGAGTGTAATCAAGACACCTGTGGACATCACGGTCCTCTGGACTGAAGACCGCCCTGGTTTGGCCACACACCAAGGCAGAAGTGACCCTTTACACTGAGGTGGATGGAGGTGCCCTGTCATTGTGACAACACACAGCTGGCAAAGAAAATGGATCTCTGAGGCTGGCACTAGAAAAGGTCAGCGCCATCCATTTCTAATCACCAGTAAATTACACAGCCAGGATTTTGCAGAGTACACTGCGGGGGATAGTTTCATAGAAATTAAGGTAAAGTTATTTTTTCTGGTACTTAAAATGATGTTTGAGACAGTACAAAGACAAAGATGGAGTGTTGGTGTAAGGGTAAGACATTCTAGCAGACACAACACAGGAAAAGCAGCAGCACTGGGCTAGAAAGAGATGTTCTGAGAGACTGTTGTTACCTTGACCACATATGGGTGGGAGGAAGGTGTTACTGCTTCTTTACTGACAAGCAACTACAGATTGATATTACACCCAACATAGATCCTTCACTGTTCTTGGTAGTTGTGCATAGGTAATGGAACGTTTTAACTCTCAATGAACATTTTTGTTGTTTCATTAATTCTTAAGTTGATAAGCTATCTTTAAAGAGATGAATTCTACCGGACTCATGATATCTGTTTTCCCGTGGTGGACAAAGACCAGAAATTATCTCGATATTACATCTTATTTAAAAGCCAGTGCCTAAATTGGTTTGAAGAAGTGAACTCTCAAGAAAGTGCAGAAATACTTTAAGAGAAAACATCTATCTGATCCAATTTTGAAACTGAAAACTTATGGCTAAGGGAACGTTATAGGTAGAGGGTGGTTTCAAAGAATCACTTAGTGTTGGGACAATCAGGAGATCTTAAAAAATGTTGAGAGACAGATAAGTGGAAAAATATATATATTTCAGGCAAATGTTATTTTATACTAGCCTTGGTTCAAGTCTTAGCACGCTGTTCTGGATAAAATGTGCTGAAAGTCCAGTATTTAAGGGTAGAAGATAGATTACAATTACTATGTACTTGAGTTCTTATGAATAGAAGGTATTTCTGGGATCCAGATTACAAGAAAAAGACGTAGAAAGGAAACCCAAACCCATAAGTTAGTAGGGAAGAAACACTGACAAAAATAAAATTACTAGACTAATTTAATTTTGTACTTCTTGCATTAAAATATGCATTCGAACCATGCTGATTATAAATGTCTCATTTTACTCAATTCATTTTTTTTCCACAAAATTGTTAAAACCTTTAAAAATTCTGGGGGAAAAAGAACAACATTCAAAGGAAAGTTATCTTAAGCTTCTTTGTGTTATACTCAGTTCAGCTGGATAAAATTCTACTAAGTTTGAAGAAGTGTTTCCATTTACATCTATTTGTCAAAATTTGAAAAAGCATTTCCCCTCAAAGAAATACACTTTTAATATAATTTAACTCATACAATTAATCATAAGATGGAACTTGAATTGATTTGCTCAATTCTGATAAGCTTGCATTGTCAAATAATTAAGCACACCTGAAGTAATATGACTAATTTATAATAATTTATGGTGATTAAGATTTTGGTGCATCAGTATGGGATAGGGAAAAACAGAAGCTAGAAAGGACCATAAAAATTTGGAAATAAATTTGTGAAATTACCTTCAACATGGCAAAAACAATTCTCAGTAAAGTGCCTGACTTTTCAGCAACTCAGGTTAATAAATAAAACATCTGTGAAGAAGAATGAGCAACATTCAATATTTCATTCAATTGCTCTTTCGAAGGTTTCTTCCTCTACTACTGATTCTAGAAGGTCAGGAAAAAACTGTGATTGTAATATAATTTAATTTAGTAAAAACATTGAAATACTTCAGTGTGGATTATTCTTGGGTAAGAGTCAAAGTAAACCCTATTTGTTTTCATATAAGGATCTTTGTAAATCGTGTCCAAATACATGTCAAGTTTAGTCTCATAATATAATTTTAGAAGGGAATATAATTGAAGTTTCCATATTTTACGAAAACAGACTCAGATATCAGGACCCATAATGCGGTATGCATTTCATAGTCATGTTATTAAATGGATGCACATCTGTCTTACACAGACAAATCGGATAGAAAAACAATTTTAAAAATAAAAAAAAAACAATCAAATGGAAATAAATAAAAGTAGTCATGCCCTTACAAAGTTTAAAAAGATTGATTAAACTATGTCAGACCATGGAAATGGAAGTCAGGATAGAACTCTACCAAGCAGTTTTATGGGGAGGGTACCACTACTGTGTAGCTGAACTTATTTTTTTATGCATTGATATAAGATCTAGGTATGTTTTTATATCAGGGAAAACATTTGGTGTGCAGATTCCAGATTCTTTTAAAAGTCTAATCTTTGATCACTTGGCAGAAGGCAAGACTATGGTGAAGGAAGAGGAGAGAGAATTTGGCTGGAGGTAGGAAGAGACTCAACTTGCCCCTAGTTTATTGAAAGCATGACTCTTCCAATTCTCCATACCATCCACATAGCAGGTATCCATATAAAATCATGGAACAAAATTAATTAGTTTGTTTGAAGAAAGTAATATGCAAAGTACCTTTTTCAACTTTGGCGAACTTATTTTCTTCCGGAAAGAGGGAAGGAAAACTAATCTCCATTGGCAGGTATTCCCTCTGTATCAGAATGTGCCAGCTCTCCCCAGAGTACTCAGCGGGGTAATATCAGAAGCCACGGAACAGAGAGGAGCACACCACTCTCCCCTCCACATCTTATACCCCAATCAGTCTTGCGTCCTCAGCATGATCTCTTGCCTGAAGACGGATGCCTCCCATTACTTTGTGTATGTGTATTCAGCTCAAAGATATGAGCACATACCCTTAGGACTGATTACCAAATGTAACCCTATGAAAATCACATTATATGGCAGCCATCAACCGAGCATAAAAAGATCCACCATGACTTGTATGTTATAGGAAGAGAAGGAATAACATGGAGTTCCAAGCCTAAACCCACAATTATTCTGCTCGGTCTTTTCCTACTGAATGCCACTTGCTTCAACCACAGCAAAATTCAAGGACCACTTTGTTTCTCTTCCTTACATAGGTGTGCAATCAGAACCTGTTTTAAAGGGTTTTTTAAAGAAGTACCCTAACCACAACGCCTAAAGCCTCTGTTTCAGAAACTTGGTCAAGGACATTGAGGTAATGCGGTCTGTTGCAAATGTCCAAATATAAACAACTGCTTGTTGACTCTAAGTCCTTGGTAGGCCTTTTCATCTTGAGAGCTTAACAGCTTTCTGACTGGTGGGAGATCCTATCTTTAGCCCTGTAGCCAGCAAACAGCCCTCTCATTCCTCTCTGCTTTCTCAGTCAATACTCTGAGTCCAGAGAGGATAAGGAAGTCTTTTCTTTATGTCAAGACATGAAAGCTACTGGGTAGAGTACGACCATTTCACCGGTTGCCTTGTTCATCATCATCAGTTCCTCTCTATTGTTTCTCTAATCTGCCAGTTGACAAAAACAGCCACTAATAATTATGTTTGATGTACGAGCTATGTGAGCTAATTGCACAGACTTGTGCCACATGTTTTATCCAATTACACCAACTCGATTTCCCAGAAGAGAGCTTGAGAGACATTTTCTTAGCTGTCTTCATGCTGAAAACTTCAAGGAATGTGCACTCCGTACTGTTAAATGGCTAGACTTGAACATGGTTTTCACTGTGTTTTTCTTTCACCTTCATTCAACCCCTCCACAGATTCCGGCATCCCTGTAGAGTGAGGATTGTACTACTCATTGGAATCTGATAGGTTTCTTTTTTTCAATTGCCCTTGCTAGGTAACTACTGTGTAAGGCAATCACATTGGGAAGTCAGATATATTTTTGACTTTTAAAATGAAGCAAAATATTGACACACTAACCTTTCTTTTGGTAGACAAAATTTTCTGGCAAATTTATTAGAGGCCAAAAAAATATCAATTATTTTCTTTGCAAGACACTTTCTCATATTCTGTACATTTCCCTTAGTCCTTACCATAATCTGACAATCTCATGCATGTTAATAAATACTTTTAAAAAGTCTGAGGAAGAGAAATACATATGAGGAAAATTATTTCAAGTAGACTCCAATCCAGAATAACTTGACATATTTGAAGAACTGATGATACTGAAGATTTTGCTGTTACTGTTAGCAAATAGGTACATGTCATTGATTTCTTTTGACTTTACCAGTTCTAGTTTTTTATGTGTGTTGAATGATCAGATCTCAATTGGCTGACATGTATTGATCATAGGTTTTTATGTTGACATATGTCTTCTCCATCAGTACCTCCAATTTAACCCAGCACTCATATTCTCATGATAATTTAAATTAAAAATATCAGAAAATGGGCATGTACCCTATCAGAAATACTCACTTTGACATTCAGGGCCCAGACCTTCTAAATACTGGTAGTCCTGAGAAAATTACTACCTAGTCTCCAACAAAGATGAGCTGTTTGTTTTAGGTGGCAAAGTCAAGTCCAGCTAAAGCACCCAACCTCAAAGAACGGGTAATTGGCAAGATCTTGCTCCAAGGCATCTTCAGTCTCTACTGAATCTGAACAGACAACTGTGAAGTTGTACCAAATGCCTCTTCCCCTGATAGGTAGCGTGGCTTCCCACAGAGACACGGAGTTTCAGCACCTTTGTGTCCCTGGGGGATCTACCTCTACAAAGCTTGTCTAGGATGAGCCACATTAATAGCAGTATTCTCTCATTAATAGTGGTGTCCTCTCGTTAAGCTTTTTATATCTATAAGCTCATACTCATGAGTTAAGTATTTTGCATATATTTTTGCTACTTCAGTATCTTTCCGATACTTATTCAAAAACTGTAAGTTCCTTAATCTCTTAGTGAGTAAGCTTTTTAGCACTGACAAAAGAATTGGATTTTCAAGAGCAAGTTGGTTCAAAGAACATGGTAAACAAAGTGCAAGGACCCAGTAGTAGTTGATACTCCTCTTTCTCAGCATACGGCTTATGTTACAAGCGAGCAGGTGCCCAGCTTTTCCCGCCGGGAGCTGTGAGGTTGACAGTTTATAGGGCCTCATAGCCTAATTAATCCTTACTCAAGATTCCCCCAGCTAAGTCTCACATGGATGGGAAGTTGGTTTCTGTAGCTCTTTCCCCTCTCACCCTGCCACACATCTGGGAAATATTCAGTTTAAAATCAGGTCCAAGTCTTTTAGCATTAACTACCTCAAAACATTCAGATATCACCGGCAATTTGCCTCCACCTCAGAAAATTAAAAGTGTATTTGAGATATAAGCATGAGTATACCACTGATATTATTCACAATAATTGAGAGCCATTCATTTATTATAATGGGGGAAAAGGAATATCGTCAGATGGAATGGGTAGGGTAGGACCAAATGGTAATATAGCTCTTCTAAAATAGCTGCATATACATTTTATATGAATGCTAAAATATAAAGTTTATTAAATGTGACTGTTTCTCTTTATGGTTGTTGTACTGTGGTTATGGTAGAGAAAACATACATTTTATATAAATAGTATATAATCTTGTCTATTTAAAAATTTTTTAAATTATAGATTATGATTACTAGCTCAATTAATCAGACATCATTGTTTTCTGCTAAGATCATTGCCTATTTTATTTAAAATAGAAAAAAAATACTTAGATCTTTTACTTCAGACTCTAATCCAGTCTCAGTGACTATCTTTTGCATTTATATTCTTCATAATTAAAAGCTTGGGAGTAACTCACTATAAGCAGTTATGGCTGGTAAAATTATGACAGTTGGTTATGACATCATTTATGAACTGTAGCTAAAAGTAAGAGATGAGAAAATGGGGCATGACTATGAAAAATAATTTGGGGAGCTATGTTTAAATTTTTTTTAAAAATATTTTATTTATTTATCTTTAGAGGGGAAGGGAAGGAGAGAGGGAGAGAAACATCAATGTATGGTTTTAAATTTTTTTGTCAAGGTAGAAATTAAGCAAGATTAGCTGTTCCTTAAGACATTTACATACTTATTTTAGGAGCTTCTTTGTTGCTGGGGTGATAATCCACAAAGATTTCGCTTCACTACATTTTTCATCTTGGAGTTTTGCTCAACCCCTGGGATTCAGTCTAAGAAACTGCTTGCATTTTACCCATCAACATCCGAATGCTTGCCTACTCATTTTATGCGATTTTAGTTTTTACTAAGTAATTGCATTGGTAAGTGAGAGAAAGAGAAAAGGCAGAGAAAATTGAAAATGTGGTTCTTTGTTCTTTCCTTGATGATTTAGAAATTTTTCCCATGTGATTTCCATGTTTGGTTCAGTGTTTTCTTAAAAAGCATTGCCATTTAAAACATTCTTTTAAAGGTCATTTTGAAGACATGTGAGCAAGTTGTAGTAAGGGTGTTGTGTGTGCAATTAGGTTTCCTCTCTTTGTGAAGCCTTCCAGCTTCTCAGATGAATGAGGATCTACTAGCTCAGTTTTCATCGCCTTCTGTGTCCTCGGGTCTGTGACACAGTGTTGTTGATCCCATTTTGCATGCAAGAAAAACATATGGAATTGAGAATTAAAAGCAGTTAACAGCCAAGCTATTGTAACACCCATAACCACAGACCACCAAGAGCAGAAATCATGCTAGCATCATGGTAAAAGGAATGTGAAGCCATGCCATAGGGCGTTATGGTTACTCAACACTGGGTGATTGGTTGATATTTCCACGTGGACATTTTGGGGCTTGAGCTGAAGACTTCTAGGCTGCGTTCAGATGTAGTGGAGATCAACGTCAATAACTGAAGAAAACAATGACAAATGCCTGTTTCTATCTCCCTCCTCTTAAGAAACAACAACTAACAGTGTTAAAACCTGTCATGTGTGCAAAAGACAAGTATGAACTCCATTCTACCCAGGAATGCTACAGAGATATGTTTAGCAACTTGTTAAAATCTCCTTCTACTCTTGGTGGGGAATCCAGCTTTGGCTTGGCAAACTGTGAGCTGTATGAGTTAGGAAGGGCCAGTTAACTTCTCAGAATCTCCTTCCTCGTCTGTAAAATAAGGAGGTTGCCCCAGAGGTGATTATCAAAGTCTTTCCCTGCTTTACAATTCTATGATCCATGAACAAGAGCCAACATTACAATTTAAGATTTGGCACCTGGTTTTATGCTTTGCTGGTGCCATGGAATCGTGTATTTCATTAATCTCACATGTTGCCTTTCTCTGTGTAACCTGGTTTGACTTTGCTGTTTTTATTTTAGAGGAACTAAGCATACTATCCCTTTGGCAACTGCGGGTGGTTCTTAAAGGAACTTTTTATCCAACTTGAAATAAATGGAATGCCTAGTGATAATGCCCTCTAGTGGGTAAAACCATATCTTCCCTAGATATGATAAACATAGAGCTTCTCCAGCTTCACAGATTCCCAAGGCAGATGGGGCCTCAGCTTCTGAATTACTAGCTCCCAGGGATTTCAATACTGCTGGTCCTAGGACCACCCTTGGAAAAGCAAGAGTTGAAGTGGTGAGTGTTCTTTGGTACACACTCGTTTCAAGTAAGGAGGGAAACATTCAGCATGTGGTAAGTAGTAAGTTTCTAGTTAGTAAAAGAGGAGGAAGAAAGAGGAGAAGAAAGAAGAAGGACAGGAGGATAGGAAAGAGAAAGGAAGAAGAGGAGGAAGGGGAGGAGGAAATCAGCAGACTGAAAGGGCTTGGGAGGCAACACCACATTGCTGATGGTCACTGGGCACTTCCAGAAAGTTTCTAAGTGCAGGTTGGCTCACTATGACGGATTAGCCTGCACTCAGACTTTTATGTGTCCTTCTGATATTTTATTGTAGTTTAGTAAAATTAGTTAGCAGGCCTACAAAAACTTAGCTGAACCTAAGTCAATTAAAATCACTCTGGACAGAAAATATCCACCATATTTGTATAATGTGTTCTAGAAGTAAGCTGTGTTGATGCAACATGAGTAGGTACGGCCAGGTGCTCTGCACTGTTGCACAGCTGGATTTCAGCACAGTGACTTAAGTTTAGCAGCAAACAAAACAAAACAAAGCAAACCAAAAAATAAGCAAATTATATCTATGTATGTATATTCAAAGCGCTGTGCCAGGTGCTAAGGGTATAGATCTGAACAAGGAAGACAAAAGTATTGTTTTCTCTTGAGTTCATTTCCCAGAGCAGAAGAAGGGAAATGAATATATGCTAAAGTGTAGGAGATTAACAACAGCTCTGCTTTATGAGGTTTCACTATGTACTTGACCCTGTGCTAAGCACACTCTAGTTGTTACCTTGATAGCCCCATTGCACACCCCATTATATACATAAGAAAGGTGAAATGGAAAGAGCTCAGAGTCAAGGTCCAAACTCTTACATGACATCACATGGTTAGGCTCTTAACCACCAGATCATGTTGCATTTTACTGTTGTCCACACTGTTAACTCCAGTGACTAACAGATGAAGGAAGGGGGTGCTTTCCTCTGCGTGGTTTGATTTTCATGCCCTAGCAGCTGCCTCACTACTGCAATGAAAGGAGATGAGGCTGAGACTGCCACTTTGAACGATAAACGATGTGTGTCTGGATCCCCCTGTCTCTACATCTGAATTCTACGTGTGGGGATTTTGATGGCAGAAAGAGGGAGGAGCAGGTGGGAGAGAAGGCAGAGCCTTCTGTGTTTTAGATCTGATTCCTTCACCAGAGCTTCCTTCTCTGACACTATCTCCACTCGGCCTCACTCTTCCTTTTGAGAAACAAAGGCTCACAGGCTGTGCAGAAAGGTGGTTCTCATTTCTTTTACGCTGACAACCAGGAATGGCCACTCCTTTTTTATAATAGTGGTAAACACTATTGCAAATTTATCTTCCCACTATTTTGCTTCAGCAAGCCTCAGTTATCTTGAAACTTTATGATGTCCCCAATTGTTTTTCTGTATGAGACTAGAAATGCTCTATCACGTTATGTCCTTAACTTGGTTTTCCAGCTTCTTCCATTTTACCCTATTATCCCAGCACTCTAGGGCACAGGTGGCAAACACCAGGTCCATAGACTGAATTTACCCTCCGCCTTGTTTTATCCGGCCTGGCACCTTGTTTCTACCTGGCAGCAGCGCCGAGCTCTCACTTAACTGTGAGGAAGTAGTTACATCTAGACAGTCCTAAGATTACATTCGGCCCTTTGAAGTCAACCGCAAGGTTGATGTGGCCCCCAGTAAAAATGAGTTTGACACCCCAGCACTAGAGCGAGAATCCATTTTAAAAATACTACTTCTTCTAGACCTTTCTTTAAGTGTGTTTGGAATATATCTAGGCCTTTTCTACAAAGATTTATTAAAATCTAATGCCAACATAAGGTTCCTTTCAGTTCACTAGAACGTAATGTCTGCCACCTTCTCATCCCACTACAAAGAGGAATATGGTCACTTCATATACACACACACACACACCCTAAATATAGAAGTGCCCCAGAAGTGTATCAGCAGGAGTGCCGTTACAGGTCATATCAAAGAATGTCAGTAATTTGGGTGGTACAGAATGGGTGTACACAGTGGTTAAATGAGATGCCTAGCTTTGTACAATGGGTACTTTGCCTAGGTATTCTTCAATCCCAGCTTAATATTCTTTCCATTGGCTCTAGAAAAACAATACTGTGCAAAGTAGCTTCCATCTGAGATGGTCATACCAGGAGAACAAGAGAACTGACATCTGACATTGTTCAGTGTGCTGGAAAATGAGTACACTGATCATAAACCCAGGAAGGCTCCGTGCAAAGCGATCATAAATGCTGGGGGAAATTGTACCTGAGGGTGAGGAAAGTCTGCGTGGCACAGGAAAATGTTTTCTGTCCCTCTCTTTCTCCTAATCATTTTTACTCGAACACTTCTCCTTGTTAATGATATAGGCTTTTAAAAGATATAATAATATTTGGTGTAATTTAATCTCTCTCAAATAGTGCCCAATTCAGAATTTAACTGCCACATAAAGTATGATGCATAACAATGAGAATAAGTTAAAAAATCTGTATAGTTTGTCTTTTTCTAACCATCGGTTGGAAGGACTTATGCCTCCAGGTGGGAATCTGGGGATCACAAAGTGACAATGATCATTTGCAGTTGTCACTCACCAAACACACTCAGGCATCTTGGGCGTGAGAAGAAAAGGCCGAACGCATCTTCCCTGAAGCAAGTGCTGTTAGATTGGAGACGTCTCCAGATTTCTTTTTGCATTGAGGAAATCTGATTACTGAAAAGCTTCACTTTGTCTGCATTCTCCAATCCTGTTCATAGCTAGTGTTCTACTCAGTATATAGCTTTGTATGCATTTAATGGAAATCTCTTTTAATATTCAGGATACTTCATCAAAGTAAAAGAAAATTTAAACAAAAGCCTTGGAAATTCTACTGGGAAGACACATTCAGATTTTATGATTGCAGAGCTCATGTCAAATATAATTTCTGCCATGCTAATTTATTCATGGATTTCCACCGTGAGGACTGTTGGTAGTGATCAATGAAGTTCTATTAATTTAGGTCACTATTTTAATCCACTGCTTAACACATGGATGTTGATCATGGAAAATAAGTCCTTGGCAAAGTCACCTGGGACTGAAGCTACGTTCTTACACTGCTTCTGTGTCTAGCTTTAATTTTATGTTTTCCTCCCTATTGACCACACATGTTAGAAAAGTACAGATTGTGAAAATAACAAAAATATGCTGTAAACAACCCTTATAGAAGATGCTATATTATAAATGCATACCCATTTTAATAACTCATATGACTTTATCTTCTTGGATATTAAAAATATCAGAATATAATTAATGAATGTTAATAATGATAATGATTTCAAATATCCTCAGAACCTATGTTCTTCATTACCTAACTCAAACAGAGAAAAGGTGTATCTTAAATAAGATAGAATACCACCATTACAGCTGCTGATATTGTAAAACAATTCCCAGTCCTAGAATGACCCTAGGATCTGATGGTTATATTTGTGAATGTTACTAAGTTTTCTAAACAGGTAAGCACATGCTGTGTTAATAACCCCAACTTATTTTTGCAAAAGGAAGAACCTCTGACACTAAAATATGATAAAGATAAACAAAAGACAGCTACTATTAAATCCCAAAAGAAGTAATAATTAATTAATCATTAATACAATAGTATGGCACAGGAAGATGCCTATGATCAAAGGAGATTTATCTAGCAATTCAAATACAGTTTCATATCAGGTAAATTACACCCATGAACACAACCAGTACTGAACATTAATCAAGAAGTTCGGATCCGTGTACTACAACCTGAGACACAAATTAGAAGGATCAGTATTGAAAAGAGGAAGCCAGACTCTCATTGCCTTCAGAGGACAGAGTTGCCTAACTAAAACACCAAAACACCCTGCAAGCCTTAACAGATTTTTACGTTGCTTCAACACAAGATTTAGAGTTTTAAGTGTCAATTAAAACCACTTTATAAAAGAAAATGAAAACAAAAATAATTACAAGCAAAGTATATAGGACTTAACAGCAAGAAACAAAATTTCAAGAGATGTATAAAACACATTAAGAGATATGAATGTTATAAACATTTCAGATTTTAATTTAGTAGGTACTTAATGCAATTTCAATGTTTTAATTTGGTAAAGGTATCTTATATTTTGTTGGAAAAAACAGTTAAAAAAGTCAAATTTCACCTTCAAAATACATCGTTTTGAGGCAAACACTTTACTCTCAGATATAAAATATACTATACAGATATACTAAGTTAAATAAGATAGTGGCGTAAAGAGATTGATGGATAGAATAGATAGTTAAGACCCTCATTACCCAGCATACAAAATATTTCTTCAAGCAGAGGGGCAACGGACAGGTTTTCAGAAATGTGACAGGACCTTGTGATATCCATCAAGTGTCTGGAGAAGATGCCAGTTCTATCCTCACTCTCCGAGTGTTACTCCTTGTTCTGCTCCCAGCTGGCTGCACATGGGAGTGGTGCCCCAGGGACTCTCAGGTTGAATATTCTTGAATGTGTGGCTACTAAATGTCTTCTAAAAGTAAGAGTGTTAAAAATTAAGAGGGATGTGAAATCCATTCTTACAAATATGATTTTTAAAACTATTCTTGAATTAACCTCACGAGCAAATCAAAGCCATGGGCTTGAAAATAGTACTAAATGTTAGTATAAAATGGATTTCTTTATTCAGCGTTCCTCTGTTTGTTATAAAAACATAGAAAGAATATATTTCACCATATTACACAGTGTCCTCCTTTATGGTTAATTGAGGAGATAATTTGTGATTTTTTAGACATTAATTTTTAGGCCTGTGAATCCTGAATCTCAGAACATTACTAAACTTGCCTTTTCTCACCAGCTGCTGAAAACCTGAGTCACTATTTATGGTTCATTTCACATAAATTATAACAATCAAAGGGTGAAAATCTGTCCTGACTCATTCTTAACACCATGTATAATTAATTCAATTATTGTTTTTCTTTGCTTCATTTTACTTATTTATTTTATCCATCATCTTTCTAAAAAAATTTATTTATTTTAGAGAGATGTGGAAGGAAGGGAGAAAGAGAGGGAGTGAAACATCAGTGTGTGGTTGCCTCTAGCACACCCCATACTGGGGACATGGCTTGTAACCTAGGCACGTGCCCTGACTGGGAATCAAACCAGTGATGCTTTGGTTCACAGGTCTGCACTTAAGCCATTGAGCTATACCGGTCAGGGCCTTATTTACTTATTTTTAGAAAGAGGAAAGGGAGAAAGGAAGAGAGGGAGAGAACATCAATGAGTGAGAGGAACATCGATTGGTTGCCTCTCACACATGCCCCAACCAGGGACAGGACACGCAACCCAGGCACATGCCCAGACCTGGAATAGAATCCACAAGGTTTCACTTTGTGAATAAAGCTCAACTGACTTAGTCACACCAGTCAGGGCTAACCATTATCTTTACATACTTTCTCAGATAATTTTTAGCAGGGATAAGTAAATAACAAATATTTAGTATGTCAAATATAGTTTATGAGTATGATAGCATGAAAAATCAGAAAAAGATTCATTATAGGGTACTACCTAATTACCTAACTATTTGGGCAACCGAAGAGTTTTTGTTGGATCCTTTGATTACATTAATAATTAAATCCAAGTTAATGAAAGCATCACCCTTAAAAAATGCCACCAAGATAGAATCAGAAGTAAAACTACAGGGCCATAACCTGGTCTCAGGTTTGAGAACACAGAATACAAGGACGTGTTCGCAAAGTGCAAATTTCAATTTTTAATATACAAAATGTGAGTGTACATCACAATGAAGCTTAATACGAAAATAAAAGATTTTTAAAAGGTAACATTTTTTTTGCCATAAGTTTGACAAGGTAACCCCAGTCCACTAAGAGCTCATATAAATCAACAGAAAAGAAAAATGAAGAGGGGATAAATGGTGATGGATGGAGACTTGACTTGGAATGTGAACACACAATACAGTGTACAGACAATGTGTTCTAGAACCCTACTCCGGGCCATGGACCGGTCCCAGTCTGGGCCTGTGATGCACTAAGCAGTGCCGCAGGAGGTGGGCTTGAATGTAATGCACTGGAATCATCCCGGAACCATCCCCCCACCCAGTCTGTGGAAAAATTGCCTACCACGAAACCAATCCCTGGTGCCAAAAAGGTTGGGGACTGCTGCCTGAAACCCATATAACTTTATTAACTAATGTCACCCTCCTAAATTCAGTGAAAAAAGAGAAAAACTAAAACTTGACAGAAAGTTGGAAAAAGAAAAATACAATTTAAGAGAAGACACGTATAGGTTTTAAGCATCCAAAATATTGAACCCTTTATTTAGTAAAAGGAATTCCAATTAAAATAGAAAAATATTTTGCTCACTAAATTAAGATGAAAAGAACCAATAACCACCATTGGTGTGGATTTGGTAAATTGCTAATAGGGCTGTAAATCATAACATTTTTAAAGCAAGTAAGCAGCTTGCTAGAATAGCCTTAAAACTCTTATTTCTTTTCACCAAATCATTTCACTTTTAGAAATCAATGCCAAAGAAATAGAGATGCCAAAAAAGGTTTATGCATGAAAAAGTACACAGAACTCATTCTATATAATACTGAAATACTAAAAGCAATAGAAATGTCCAACTAAGAGTATGTTTAAGTAAATAATTATTCTAACATATAATTGTTATATTTCCACTAGCAGTCATAGAAAATGTTAGAAATAACATTATTTAATTTTGAGGAATTGCTAATAATGTAAGCTTTAAATATGGTACTAGAGCATCACAATTATATAAAAGCTACATTCAATATACATATATTTCTTCTGTATACATAGTCTTACATATAGTGTGTGTCACAAAGTGGAAAGATAATCTAAAATAAGTGATTATTTCTGAGTGGTGGCTTTCTTGGTAATTTCTATTTTTCTTCATAAGCATCTATATTTTCTACAGTGAGTACCTAGACCTTTTTTTCTTAGTACAAAATTGATTTTTAGAAAAGATAACTAATAACCAAAGTGTAGAAACATGGAAAGAAGTGGGCATTCGGCAGGTCTGTGTACCCCCCTGAGAGTCCCTGAGCGACAGGAGCGCCTTTTGATATCAGAGGCAGGAAGACCACATCTCCATAGGACGAGGGGTGCAGATCCCATTCAGACTGACAAAGGCATCTGTCCCGAGTTCAGCTTCCTAAGGCTTTGATGTGTTTAAAAGATCAGCGAAGCTTTCCCCTTGCCTTCCCCTCTTGCAGTGCAAATTCAAAGAAGCATTTATTATAAAGAGACTAAATTGTAACAAGAGCCTCTGCCCGGTTCTGGATTACAATGTGAAGGTTATCTATAACTTCATTTATCAGAAATGCCCTAACAGCTGAGTTAAACTGCTCTATAACTTTATTAGCCATTTGTGACTAGTGTGCTGTTTTGGTAGCAAAGACAATAGAGGCATTTTGTTGTTCCTCCCCAAGGAATGTAAGGAGATGATGGAGAGAATTAATGCAGAAAAGCAAACTATATTTGGATTGAGATTACCTAACTAGCTATTGTACTTAACAATGAACTTAGAGCACACTACGAACGTCAGAATGTGGGTATCTGTTCATGGAAAGGCAAATCGGTGCCTCTGATTTCCTGTTCATTTAGGACTATGTACATTTAATTTTTTTTAATTTAGTTATTTTTCAAGTACAGTTTTCTGTTTATTTCTCCCAGCCCAGCCCACCCCACCCCACCCCATGCACCCCACCTCCCTCCCATTTCCACCCCTCTTAGTTTTTGTCCATGTGTCCTTTATACTTGTTTCTCTAAATCCCTCCCATTTTCCCCCTTAAATTCCCTCCCCTCTCCCCTCTGCTCACTGTCCCCTTGTTCTCTGTTTCAGTGTCTTTGTTTTTATTCTGCTTGCTTGTTTCTTTTGCTGTTTAGCTTCCTGTTAAAGGTGAGGTCATATGGTATTTGTCTTTCACCGCCTGGCCTATTTCACTCAGCATAATGCTTTCCAGTTCCATCCATGTTGTTGCAAAGGGTAGTAGCTCCTTCTTTCTCTCTGCTGCATAGAATTCCGTTGTGTAAATGTACCACAATTTTTTGATCCATTCATTTACTGATGGGCACCTAGGTTGCTTCCAGCTCTTGGCTATTGTGAATTGTGCTGCTACGAACATTGTGGTGCATAGGTTCTTTGAAATGGATGTTTTGGGGTTCTTAGGATATAATCCTAGCAGTGGAATTGCTGGATCAAAAGGCAGGTCAATTTTTATTTTTCTGAGAAAATTCCATACTGTTTTCCATAATGGTTGTACCAGTCTGCAATCTCACCAACAGTGAACTAAGGTCCCCTTTTCCCCACAGCCTCTCCAACACTTGTTGTTTGTTCCTTTGTTTATGATAGCCATTCTGACCAGTGTAAAGTGGTATCTCATTGTGGTTTTAATTTGCATCTCTCTGATAGCTAGTGATATTGAGCATTTCTTCATGTGTCTCTGGATCTTCTGCATGTCCTCCTTGGAGAAGTGTCTGTTCAAGTCCTTTTCCCATTTTTTAATTGGGTTGGTTGTCTTCTTAGAGTGGAGTCATGTAAGTTCTTTGTATATTTTGGAGATTAAACCTTTGTCTGAGGTATCATTGGCAAATATGTTTTCCCATACAGTTGGTTGTCTTTTTAATTTAATTTAATACTGTTTTTTTAGCCATGCAAAAGCTTTTTATTTTGATGAGGTCCCATTTGTTTATTCTTTCCTTTATATTCCTTGCTCTAGGGGACATATTGTACATTTAATTTTTAAAAGCCCCTTTCCTCCTGGCTGGTGTAGCTCAGTGGATTGAGCACAGACCTGCAAACCATACGATTAATGTTCGATTCCCAGTCAGGGCACATGCCTGGGTTGCAGGCCAGTTTCCAGCAGGGGACTCACCAGAAGCAACCACACATTGATATTTCTCTCCTTCTCTCCTTCCCTTCCCCTCTAAAGATAAATAAATAAATAAAATCTTTTTTAAAAAGCCCCTTTCCTTTTGCTATTTTTCTTTTCCAAAAGCGATCAGAGCAAGCAATGAATATAACTTAGAGGTTGTTTTTTAAAAAATTTCCAAAGTATCTAATCTGTCTCAAAACAGCACAAAGAACATCTTAAAAGTGTTATTTCTTTTCACTTGAAGCCTGTGCATCTTAGCTTCTAAATGTTGTAAAGTGATGATTTAAATAATTAAATCATTTCAGGATCCAGTAATGCAAGTGGGTATGACTAATCTGCCCTCAGAAATGTTACACATATTGACATTTAGTCGGTGTTCAATTTTTAAACGTACAGATAACAACTCTGAAAGCGATGTGGGGTTGAGGAAAATAAAATACAAAGCACAAAATGAAAATAATTCATCTCAGTCACCCTAGAAATTATCCTCCTTCATATGAATGGACTATGTTCTTTCCTAGAATTTTCCGTATTGTGTATTTGCTGATTGTCTAAAGTGCAGTGATTACCTCCTATCAGCAGTGTAGAGACCAATAGCCGCCTTATTTGGCCCATGCTGAGAATTTCCCATGTACTTGTTTTTTTCTCTTTGAAATTCTTTGACTGCAGCCCTCTTATCTTAAAGGTTTCCTCTGGCCATTCGACCCCTATCTTTAACATCTCACTTTCTGCTCTTTGCTCTTTAGCTTCTTACCTTCTTTTTTCGGGCCTGGAGCCTCCCCCTCTTGCAAGCTCCTTACTGTCTGGCACAAAGTCCTACCCTGCAGGCCATCTGCCCACTCCGTCCAGGCTCCTATCAGCCCCCAGTTCTTGCCTCTGCAGGCTTAGGTCTCCATTCTCACACCCCTCTGAAAATAAGATGCAACCTTGTTCCTTTCCCGTCACGTTGAGTCTCTTTCTCCACCACCTGCTTAATAGGACAGGCAATGCTAAGAAATCAGAATTTATGGGAGACTGGGGGAGAGGAATTTTAGACTGTAGCCATGTCTCTTCCTCAATCACCATCTGCCACCAGTGCCAGTGAGCATGAAGTCACCCACTTCACACCTGTCTACCACTTTGGACCGCCGAGGAGGAGTGGCGATTCCAAAGAGAGGGATGTCTACAAAGGCAGTAGCCGATGAGGCCAAAACAGTGGGTGCCAAGGCCGAAAGCAGAAGCGTGGAATGAGAGTGGCCGAAAGAACAGGAAGGACATTCTTGGGTTTGCTTCTTCTCCAATCCCTTCAAGAATTCCCTGGAGTTATAAAGTTGAGTAAGGGTCATAAATAAAGCTTTGAAATTCGCCCCTGTACCCATAAAGCACCCACCTTTTTCAGTCTCTTGATGTCCCCCTTTAACTCTTTATTTTTTTAAAGATTTTATTTATTTATTTTTAGAGAAGGGGAGGAGGGAGAAAGAGAGAGAAACATCAGTGTGGGGTTGCCTCTTGAGTGCCTTCCAACAGGGACCTGGCATGCAACTTTAGCATGTGCCCTAAGTGGGAATTGAACCAGTGACCATTTGGTTCTCAGGCTGGCACTCAATCCACTGAGACACACCAGCCAGAGCATAACTCTTTAAAAACCACTCAGCAGTGAGCTAATATCAAAATATGTGAGATGTAATAAACTTCTGAAAGTCTGAGAACATGGCCTAGGCAGGCATTAAGACAAGAAGTGTTACTCCCAGGACAGCTCAAAGTTTCTTGATCATGGTGGTTACAGATATCACCTCTGGTCAATGGGATCGTTTTCCTTGTCATTATTCTCCCTGTACTGACGTAAATGACTGCTGGCCTGCAGCTCTTACTGGACTGGTGAAGGGTGTCATCATCAAATATAAAATTGTGAAAGAGAGTGTCCTTTGAGAATTTAGGCTTCAATGGAGTAGCTTTTTTGATACACAGCTTCTTCTCTGTCTAGGATTTAGAAAATATCTTTTGGGGTAAATTCAGGAAGAGAAATGAGAGTTAGCATTTTATACATTCTCCTTTGCCTGGCCCCCCTCATACTGTGCCCCCCAACCCCAAATGTGGAAGTAAAAGACACACTCAGCCCAGGAAGGAGAAAATCCACTTTTCTATATAAATGCTAGAAATTAATGTGAGGAGCACCCTGGATTAAGGATGGATTTATATGATGATCTGAAAAAATACAGTCCATCTAATGAGAGAAAAATTTGTTCTAATAAATGCTTCCTTTGTTTCTATTTTTGAGCATCTCTGGGGTCTGTCCAATCACTAGTTTCCAGAATAAAAGTCTGAACATAGATTCTTGGCAAAATATATAGTTATACATACGTTTGCTAATCTAAGACATGTTACACTGTATGTTTTTATAATAGAACTTGCTTTTCTATTTATATTATGAAGATTTACTGAACATATCTTTTTAGAAATTTGATATATATAGTAAATAGTGGGCTAAATAAAGTTGGTTAGGTTTACCTTTTAGGGAATTATTAGAAAGGAGAAAGAATTTAGAGTAAAACTACATGCTTGGTTTTATGTGGTTAAGTCGTGGATCTGATTTACTGAATAGAATGAAAGACCAGCATAATATGGGTCATTATTTTACATATTTAGTTAGACAGACAAACAGACAGACAGAGGTCTGAGCTATTCTCACACCCCACCACCCCAGCATCAGGAAATAAGGACATAAAACTCACTAGAGTTTACAAGTAGGTGAGTTACTTTGAAACTCAGGACATGGGGCCAAAAACAGAAACTATGAATATCCACCTTGTAGGCCACCCCTATGATAGGACAATCACCTGGAAAGAGATTTCATGTCATTATTTTAGACCTAATTCAAGTGGGGCCCTGCCAGGGTTGCTCAGAGTGGTCTCTTAGGACCTAAATGTAGAAATAGAGGCATTCCTGAAAATTGCCTAAAGTGACGGACAGTGGATTGATCCTAGAATTTGAAATCAGATAGACCTGAATGCCCAGGTCGGGTTTTAGTATTTTGGGTGATCGTCTTTTGTAACATTTATATAAGAAATAAATTATCTGCCCTGGCTGGTGTAGCTCAGTGGATTGAGCGAGGGCCTGCAAACCAGAGTATCGCGGTTTGATTCCCAGTCAGGGCACCTGTCTGGGTTGCAGGCCAGTTCCCAGCAGGGGACACACAAGAGGCAACCATACATTGACATTTCTCTCCCTCTCTCCTTCCCTTCCCCTCTAAAGATAAATAAAAAAATTATTAAAAAACAGAAATAAATTATTTAATGCATGAAAAGTGTTCAACAAGCAATAGGTGTTCTTAGTCCTGTATTCCATCTGATCCAGTAGGCTCTGCAGAGAAACCACTGGTGACGAGAGAGGCAGCCTTGCGTTTTGTAACATAAACTTTCAAAACTAGGTCTAGATTCCTTCATAAAACCATTGCATTTTTAATGTTTGTGAATTTAATCCCACTTGGAAGTTAGTGCATTTGTGTTTCCATTCCATGTCACCTGTTGCTGTTTATTCCTTAAGCATTTGTCTCCTATATAACATTATATTATTTTAGCTTCAAATGTGATCTTCATAAGCATTGCAGACAAATCAATGACTATTTGTCAAGTACTGCATATGTATTATTTACTGCAGGGCACAAAAAAGTAGATAGTCACACTCCAGCATCTAGACCAGGGGTGTCAAACTCATTTTCATTGGGACCACATCAGCCTTGTGACTGCCTTCAAAGGGCCGAATGTAATGTTAGGACTGTATAAATGTAACTGCTCCTTAACAGTTAAGCGAGAGCTTGGTGCTGCCACCAGGTAGAAACAAGGTGCTGGGCTGGATAAAACAAGGTGGAGGGCCGGATTCAGCCCATGGGCCTTGTGTTCGCCACCTGTGATCTAGACCTTATGCTTAATTCAGCCACTGAAATTCACTGTGAAGGCATATTCTGTGAAGAGGCAAAACATTTGTGAAAGCTTAATAAAGGTTGGTTATAGATGTTACAAATCCATCTAGAATATATGTTTCTAAATAAGTAGTATGAACAATCAATTCAGTGGGAGTTCAAGGGAAAAGGAATTTTGGATTGGGAAAGTTACAAAAGGTTTTATGGAAAAAACAGACTCCATTATTTAAAGTATTTACTGACTGCCAGCTTTAGGTCAAGCATGCTAGTAAAATCCAGGCAGGAGGAGAAAGCCTAGGGACGTTTACAGTAAAGGAAATGAAATTCTATATAACCTTGCCCACATTGAACTTCATCTACATGTTACAAAGGTCAATTACACACTTAGGGATATTTTAGTCATTCAGTTGAGGGGCTGTTTCTCTTAGAGGAGCTCAGTGACATGTGTCCAACCAAGGATGCCACTTTTTCTATGTTAAGAGAAAAAAAATTCCTGCTGCAAGCAGGTAGGTTGGGGCAGGGCTGTGCATAAGGAAGCAGAGAGAGGGGCAGATCAGGATGTAGGCATTGGGGCCAGAAGTATAAGACTTCTATCAGAAATCTGGGCAGAGAGCAGATGAAGGGACATCCACAAAGGACAATGAGACAGGTGAGGTTGACAACGGCGGGAGAGGAAGCTGCATCCCCAGCCCAGGGCCCCAAAGGAAGTTCCTCGTCAAGTCTGGTTCAGGCGCTGAAGCAAACTTCACCACTTCAGGCTGACGATGACACCACTCAGTGGAAGACAAATTGTTAGCAAAATAGCGTTTGGAGCAATTGTACTTCCCACTAGGTTGCTATAAATATGCAGGATATATTTGAAAAATTAAAAAAAAAACCCAAAGATTAAGAGAATGCTTTTTGCTTCCTAAATTTAAAACAAACAAAATAGTCATAGGGATGTAAAGTACAACAAAAAATATAGTCAACGATGTGATGACTATGGTGCCAGGTGGGGACTGGGAATATCAGGGGACATTCTGTAAAGTATGCAATTGTCTGACCACTGTGCTGTACACCTGAAACCAATACAAAAATAATGAATGTCAACTGTAGTTGAAAAAATTAAATTAAAAACAGTAAAAAATGTAAGATTTAAGAGAGTTATAATTTGTGAAAAAAATAAGGTTTTTTCCAAAATTAGGGTTTTACTGATTTTTTTCCTGACTCTGACCCAATTCTGCTTCTAGTTACAAATATTTTGTATTTTCAATACTTAGTATTGAGAGAGTACAAGTTTTCCTTCAAGATGATTTTCTGTGAAACATTTGCTAATAATAACAAGTAAGTTTCAGCATTGTTCTAATTTTATGGTGTGTACTGGGTCAGTGGTTTCTAAGGGTCAGTAAAGGGAAGGAAGTTTTTGGACTTTCAAAGGATTCCATTTGAAAAATAACTTTTTGAATTTGGATAAAAGCACTCGTATACTCCCACTAACTCCCCTGATCCAGGCTACAGTGGTATATACAATTATTCATTGGCTTTTTTCTTTTTATATTGTGTAAGGCCCTCCAGCCTGTGCACTCGGATGCTTGGAGGACATTAGTCATTGTAAAACGCAGTTACATTCCACAGTGTGCATAGCCCAAAGAGGCATCGTATCTCATGCATGTATATTATTTTTCAAATACACTTGGAGATTTTGTCATGATAAAATGATAAATTTCTTAAAGCATTCACACTAGCTTTTTATCATTATGTAAGCATAATAATTCCATGTGGGAGTCTACAAAATAGCTTAACCTTAAACATAGTCTTCAAATGCCAATAAGTTGGGAATTACTGACATTATTTATTTTATTGGAAAATAATGAATGATAGAATGAGAAAATGAGGTTGGAAGACACACTGGGGAAAGCATAAGTAAAATAAAATTGAAGATTGTATTTTCTGAGAGCATGAGACTTCAACCAGATTTTTTATTCTTCTGTTTATAAGAATATTAATGCATAAAAATTTTCATGATGATTAAATTTCCATTCATCTCAGCTCCAGTGAATGACAATTATCATCAGTTTCTGCCCAAACACAGAATCATTCTTCGCAATATGTTTGGCTCTCTCTCATCTTAAAAACAACTTTCCTTTGACTTCAAGTTTTTCTCCATGTTTTTCTGCCCTTCTCAGCAAAATACCAGTTGTCTCTATATCCCCATTTTCTTGCTTTTCATTCTCTTCCTCAACCCCATAAAGTCGAGCTTCCACTGAGCACTCCCATCAGGTACCATCTTGCCACACTGCTAAGTGCCAGTGGTTTCCCCGCTTCTCTCAGTAGCCTTTGAGAGAGCTCTTCCTCCGTACTACTGGAAACAGTTCTCACTTGTTTTCCGAGACACCACCCTCTCTGGATAGCCGCCTATCTCTTTGGCACCCTTTCTAAGTGACTGTTCTATCTTCTGCCCTTGCCCTACTCAATGTGGAGATATCAGGTTGACTTTGGACTGGCCCCAGGTGTCCATTGTGTCTCCACAGGGATCTCCAAGTTTCATAACCTAAGTTACACACATATGATAGAAAAACATCTCTATCCCTGATTTCTAACCTAAGCTCATCAGCTACGACCTACTTGTCGGTTGACCTTATATTTTAATAGTGATCCTAGTATCTACACAAATCAAACAATTGAATCTCTCCCCAAGCTATTCCTTGCTCCCATAGGTTTCCCTATCTCAGTGCAATGCAGTACCAGTCACTCTTTCTCTCACTTCTTCACCTCTCAACCTTGTAACAGGGATTTGTTTGCTTTACCTCCAAAATGTGTCTCGACTCTACCCCTTCTCTGCAGCTCCTTTGCTAGTGATGTCCACAGCCATCATTTTCCTCGCTGGTATAATGCTTTCATTTTGCCCTCTTGCTATATCATCTCTTGTTCCCCAAATGAAGTGATTTAAAAAACATAATTCATATCATGTCATTTATCTATATTCCTTCCCTGGCTTCCTATTAAGTTAGGATAAATGTCGGACTCCTAAGAATGGCCCAGAACTGACTTTGGAAACTTGCCTCCCACTCCCCTCCTCATACCCCGCTCTCCAGCTCCGCTGGCCTTCTCGTCTTTCTTGACTTAGGTCCTCAGGACTCTTGCAATTGTATCTTGTACCTGAGCTTTACTTCCTATAATTCTGACACAGCAGCCTCTTCTTCATCCTTTAGTTTTCAGTACAAATATCATCTCTTCCTAAATTAATAAATAAATCTTCTAGGAATAAAGTATCTTAAAGTAGTTCTATCCTTAAGTTTCTGCAGTGACAGAAATGTTCAATAACGTAGGCTGTTCTATATGTAATTATTGAGCACCTAAAATGTGATTACTGATATTGAAAATCTGAATAATTTAATCTATTTTCACTAATAAATAATCTAAATTAAAATAGTTGTTTGTGACTAGTGGATACTATATTGAAAATGTAGTTCTAGGACAGCACCTTCTTCTATGTTTAAAAAAATTAAATTAAAATCACATTTTTTATTTTTTAATTTACTAATCTACATTGAAAAAAATTATTTTTCTTTTCTACAATAGACTTCATAGAGCAGGGACATTTTTGTTTGTTTGCTTCTATATACTCATTGCCTAGAAGAGGCCCTGCTCATAGTAGGTACTCAATAAGTATTTACCCCCAAAATGGACAAATGAATAAATGGGTGAATTCGTCTTCTCTGCTTCTGGCTACAGATAGCCCTGTGCCATAATATCTCTAGTTTAGACTATTAATAATAGTACTCTCTCCCTTCAAATACCTGAAGGGATGCTCTGTACGATGGCTCACCCATGGCAAGCCTTCCTTCTCTTGTTGGGAATCCCTCCTTAGTGTTTTGTTTTTCTTTTTGTATGTCTTTTATACAAGATTGAAACTTGTATAAAAGACATACAAAAGGCACTGGCTTGAGGCTTTTATTGTTTCTACAGAAAAACAATTTCCTTTTTTTCTTCCATTTTTTTATATATAAAAATTGATTTTAGTGTCTGTGTAATATGTTTTTATTTATGTTGGGGCCATGAAATTATATTTTTATTGAATTAAATATAGGAGTCTGCCATACACCTGTTCTGCAATATGTCATTTTTCTTAATGCTGTCATGATTTGGCACAAAATGTAAATAGAAAATATCTTGCAAATATGAGGATGGTTAACAGAAGATCCCAAGGACTCCACCCGCCTTCTAGCTGTACCATGGATGAAGAGGTTAATAGGGCATTGCCAGTCTTACAGGATTTCTTTATGGAAAGGTCTTAACTATTTTGAAGAGTTGTACCTTTAAAGGTGGGCCAGCAGTATTATGAAAACTGTAATTTTCTTTTATGAAACCAATAGTTGGATGAAATATGCCATAAGTATTAAATAAAGTGAACAGTAATGAAACTCACCAGTGGAATAGTCCTGCCATGATTGAAGAAGAACTAGGAACAGAGAAAGGGTAGTATCTTGGTCTGGTTGGACTACTATACCAAATATCATTGATTGGGTGACCTATAAACAGCAGAAACTGTTGCTTATAGTTTTATAGGCTGGAAGTCTGAGGTCATGGAGCTTATAGTTCTATAGGCTGGAAGTCTGAGGTCATGGTCAAGGGAAAGCCCTCATCTGGGTTGCAGACTTCTCCTTGTGTCCTTACACATGTAAGGGACTAGGGAGCTCTGTGGAGTCACTTTTCAAAGGGCACTAATCACTTTTATGAGGGTACCAGCCTCATGACCTAATCACCTCCCAAAGTTCCCACCTACTGATACCATCACTTTGGGGGCTTAGGATTTCAACATGCAAATTTTGAGGGGACACAAATACTTAGATCATAGCAGGTACTTAACATGGGATCTGGACTTTACAATCATTCGGACAGTAACTATGCATTTTGTGTTTGCTCTAATCTCTGAGTTGTACAGAAAATTTGGTGCAAATTTCAATCACTCCCATTTGAGATAAGATAGAATCTGTCATTCTTCCTATTACCTCTGGAGGGATTTAGAAGTAGGTTGCCAGACTTGGTGAATAAAAATACAGAATGTCCAATTAATTTGAATTTCAGATAAACAATGGATTTTTTTTAGTATATGCATATCCCATGAAATATTTTGGACGCATTTATAGTAAAAATCATTTGTGGTTTATCCCAAATCACATTTAACTGGGAGTCCTGCATTTTATCTGGCAACGTTACTTGGGGAGAATTCTGGGAGGTAGTGATTTATGCATCTTTTCATCACCTCTGGATCTAAATTTTTGCTTGCACTAAACTCTCAATCTTGTATGTCCACTAAAACTTCAATCTTACTTTTCATGAATCTTTGTTCCTATATGAGAATACTGGGTGCACTGTGAGACAGAGCTTCTTTTCTGTAATGGTTTTCATATCTCTATATCTATATCTATATCTATATCTATATCTATATCTATATCTATATATATCTCTCACTATTATTTTGGTAAAGTCATTTTATTTCCCTTGCTGGAATGCAATCTGTTTATCTTGAAACTTATGTTGACTTGTTGTATATGTCATTTCAGGTTGACTCATACTTGGTTTGGAAAATTGTTTGATATTCTAATTTTGCTCTGGTTAAATATCTTGAGAATACAATGAAAAGCTGTTTGGGAGTATGTACCAATAACTTAAAAAATTGTATATTCTTTTACCTAAAAAGTCAGCTTTTGAAGACTACAGTAAAGTTCAGTGGTTAAAAGCATAGTGCTGGGAACTATACAGACTTAAGTACAAATCCTAGTATCGTTATGTACTAGCTATAGAAATGAAAGTCTCGTTTGTTTATCTGAAGCTTGTAGATAACAAAATATTAAAATAGAATTATTTTTGAATATTTTAATCTCGATATGCATATATTTCCTAAATACATATAGTAAATATGTATCATACATTAATGGTTAAGTAAACCATGAGATGGCTATAAATCAGATCTTATAGGAGTCTTAAACTAATATTTATAAATATTTTTAACAACATAAAAAGTGTCCATGAGAAAAACAAAACTATAACCAGAATAAAATATATTATTAACAGTATGACATCCACTAGGAGTAGCTGCATAATCTAGAATTACATAATCATAGGTACAGAGAAAGGGGTGAAGGGAAATTGATCAAAATAGAATAGCAGTCGCCTCTAGGTAGTAGAATCAGGAGTCATTATGGTATTGATGCCTCTTTTTCTTCCATATTTCTAACAATGGGCACGCAATACTATTAACAGTAAGAAAACTGTATGTGTGTATATGGAAACATATACGTATAACACACATGTAATACACAAATATATAACATATGTATACACACATGTGTAATACATAAGTATATGTGTATATATTACATATAGTATGCATGTAATATATATTATATATGTAATATGTGTGCTCTTAATTATATATTTGGATTTTATATGTATTTTATATATGACCTAAGAAATATATTCAGTTTAACATGATCAATAAAAACTCTTGAAAATGAAAGAAGAATATTTTTATTCTATCCTTATTTCATTGCATTAAAAAAACAGCATCTGGATTAAACAGAGAGCTTGGGAAATCACTATAGTCATTCTTGGTTTTGGTTCACATTTTTGGTCGAAGTGCAGTTATTTTTTTAAAGAAGAATGCTGATTTTAGAAACTTCCGTGCTGAGAAAACTTGCTTGTATTTGCATCATTAGGTATTTTAGAAAATACTTCCCAATGAAAATTATTCTATGTATTTTATTGCATTTGTCTAAGAATTTTAAAATTAATTAAAATACACAAATATCCATTTGTTGAAATTAATCTTCTCAGGTTAGATTGCTGACTCTGACATTAGTAAATGTTAAATTAGTTAAATTAATAAAAATAAGCTAATTGAGTTTAGGCCATGCTGAAATTTGAATTATCTGGGATTCCAAAAAAAAGAGAATAACCTCTTATTCTCTTTTTTGAAAGAAGATAATAATTTATGAGCTTTTTAATTTATCTTATTAAAATACACTAATGAGCCGCACAGGGCATACTTTAAAGACATAATGGTATCTATCAATTTTCTTAAAGGAGTAGCTTAATCTATCACCTACTGACAGAGACAGGTAAATAAATAGAAAGAAAATAGAAGTCAGTAATTCATTCTTATGTTCCTTTTCAAAATTTAATTTTAAGAATAGTCGGTATATAAGCTTATATTGGTTATATTAGTTTCAGGTGTACAATATAGTGATCCAACATTTTTATACCCCAATGTGATCACCACACTAATTTTAGTAATCATTTATTACCATGTAAATTTATCACAATATTATTGACTAGACCACCCATCCCCTTTTCGCCCATCCCCCACTCTCTCCCTCTTGTAAACATCCCTCTGGTCTCTGTTTCAAGAGTCTGTTTTTGCTCTGCTTTGTTTGTTTGTTTTAGATTCTTAATATAAGTGAAACCATATGGTATTTGTCTTTTTTTTTGCCTGATTTATTTCACTTAGAATAATACCCTCTAGGTTCATCTATGTTGTCACAAATGACAAGTTCATTGTTTTGTTGTTGTGTAATAGTTCATTACACATCTTCTTAATCCACTCATCTCTGATGGACATACATACAGATGGCCACCAGACATATTATATGAAAAGATGCTTAACATCACTAATCATCAGGGAAGTGCAAGTTAAAACCAGTGAAATACATCCGTCAGAATGGATATCATCAAAAAAGTCAGCAGATAATAAGTGTCGGTGAGGATGTGGGGCAAAGGGAACCCTTGTGCACTGTTGGTGGGAATGCAGACTGGTGCAGCCATGGTGGAAACCACTATAAAGATTCCTAAAAAAAAAAAAAAACCCAAAAACAGATATACCAGGCATCTCAGCAATTCTACTTCTGAGTATTTATCTACAGAACAGGAAAACACTAACTTGAAAAGATACAGGTACCCCCACATTTTTACAGCATTATTTACAAAAGCCAAAATCTGGAAGCAATCTCACTGTCCATTGTTATATTCTTGATTTTTGGAGGGTATGCTTGCTATAACACAAATCATGTACTTTGATTTGTCCCATTTGATGTGACCTAATTTGTTTTTAAAGTTAAGTGGTTTTTCCAAATATTTAGAGACAGAAAAAGGTCTGAGGCTTTGTGAATTTTAAGTAAAAGGAATTAGATAACCATAAATACTATATGTGCTTAATTAAACAGGGAAACATGCTACCATGTGTACTTTCCTTAGGAAAGGCAGAAGTATGTGATTTCCAAGACATCTCATTGTTGAAATCCTATCTACTCAAAAAACAAACAAACAAACAAACAAACAAACAAACAAACCCAAAGGAAGACTTCTAGGCTACCAATGACTCATTTCCATTGATATTTTGCTACTCTTAGAAGTTTGGTATTTGGATGTACTGAATTGAATCATGTAAATTTCCACTTTGTAGATAATTAGGAACTATGTTTTAATTTTAATTCAGAAACTAGTAGGTATTTGTAGAATAAATTATTCTACTGTTAGTGATTCTATCCCAGGCTAAGGTGGACCAGAAATTAACTAGAATTTTAGTTGATGAAAGAGAAGCACATTCGCAAATGTACTGATGTGGGCAGTTGATGTCATTCAGCACTGGCCACAGCATCAGGACTGATGAATAAAAATAACACCATGCTTTCGATGCACCAGGGTAGGGTGCATTGAATCTATTGTCAGCACTCAAGGATTCAGTACAAGAAATACTCACATCTTCAGTGCAAAACCTACCACAAAGGAACTCATGCCTCATCTTTCATGCCTCCAAAAAGCAACACCAATGCAGAGGTGGCATCACCTTTACCTGGGCCCAGGTACAAGCCAGGCTCTCACATTATGGGAACAAAATGTCAACTATGCGATTCAGAAACTCTACTTGACTCCTACACAGCTCCAGTCATGACTTTCTGATGGAGATATTGATTTTTGAGATCAGCACCCTATAGCCTAAGGATATATACCAAGGTATAATTTTTAAAGACCCACCCCCGTGCTCATTTAGGTCACCAGGAGCACGTCACGTGGGCACTAACTTGGGAAATGCCGAGGTTCTGTAATTATGGGAACCAGGGCAAGTTGATCTCTCTGTGACTCTTTTGTTCTCATCAGTTAAATGGGGATATTGATAGTACTTAACAAGGATTTTTCTGAAATTTAGAGGAGTTAATATACAAAATGTGTTCGATAAATGCTAATAGAGTTGCTCTGTTACAATTAAAAATAAACTTCCAGGCTTACTTAGTATTATGTCTATACTGGCCATTAGAATGGATAAGAGCCAAATAGTGTTCCATTGTGCACCACAGCCCCGTTACCCACGCACACCCCCCAGTGGGCGCTCGGGCTGCTTCCCTGTCCTGGATTTTGTACCTAAATGGGGCAATGAACATAGGGCTACAAGCCAAAGAGACAAACTAACAGACAAAGAGCAGGCTGATAGCTCTGTGGGGAACAGGGTGTTGGAGGGTAAAGTGAACGAGCAAAAAAGAGAAAAAAACTCATGGACATGGATAACAGTGTGGTGATTGCGGGGGAGGGGAGTGGGTGGAGGTGGAAGAGGGTATAAGGGGGATCAATGGTGATGGAAAATAAAATAAAAATAAACTATTAAAAAGAATGGATAAGAGATACTTTCTTAAAATTAAATTAAAATTGACTTAATATAACAGCACAATATATAGATAGAATGAAATCATATAGCTTTAGTGTTCTCATAGAGATAATACTACTCATTTCATAAAGATCTTATGATAATTATGGACTAAATTATGCAGGTAAAGTACTTAGAACAAAGTCTGGCCAGTCTTTCTTCTTGTTAATATTAGTTTCCAGAGCTGCAATCCATCCTCCCTGTTCAGCAGCCATGAAAGAATCCAGTGCCAAGACTTATTTTTATTGGTCAGATGAACTTTCTATAGTTGTGGTTAGTTTTTCTTTTTTTCTTATTGAGAACTATATGTTTTGTTCTGGTTTTTTTCCCCTCTTCATGGTTCAGTATGCTTAGAGTTAAATGTTATGCTTAATAACAACCCCAACATAGTTTCTAGTAAAACTAATGCAATTGAGCCCTTATACATAATTCCTATTTGTATTTCCTTATTTCAGTTTTTAGTTTGCATTTACATTTTATTTTAAATTGCCTCAAATCCTTTAGTAATTATGTAGGAATTTTGAAAAAAGAAATTCTGAGGGTACTAGCCAAATATCATCATGAGTGTTTCTTAGATACCTTCTAATCGGAAGATTCTGTTTGTAAAATTAGATATATCTGATTTTTTTCAGCAACAGAAGTTGGGAAATAAGGAAATTTTTAGAGGTTTTGCAGACTCTTCCTATTAGCCTTATAATGAAATGAACTGTCTACTAAGTAAGTCATCCTTGGGCAGAAACAACTTAGTAATTGCTCATGAAGAAAAGGTTCTATAGCCCTGGCTGGGGTGGCTCAGTGGATTGAGTGCCAGCCTGTGAACCAAAGGGTCACTGGTTTGACTCCAGATCAGAGCACATGCTGGGTTGCAGGCCAGGTTCCCAGGTAGGTGTTGAGAGACACCTGATACATGTTTCTCTTGCACATGGATGTTTCCCTACCTCTCTCTCTCCCTCCCCTCCCCTCTCTCTAAAAATAAATAAATATCATAAAAATTATTTAAAAAGAAAAGGTTCTATTTTATTTGCCTGAATACAGCCTAGCTTAAAATAGCACTTCTAATTTATCCAGCTAGGTCATATGGTTCTATTTCTGAAATAAAAGGAAATTGTAACAAATGTACTTATTTCGTAATAATTTGAAGACTGTTTTCTTCTATTTTTGTATCTCATACTGACAGCAATAGACCTAGGTAATAAAGCAAAGCTCAGAATAAGATGGTGAATAACAAGCTATAATTACCTGGCATTCTTTTCCTAGTTTAGATGAATTAGAGGAGGTTAGATCTACCTTCCTTTTGAAAGTTAGAAAGTTCCCTTTTCTGAGATACAAAGGAATAGACCACTTAAAAAAGAACATAGATTTTTAAACTGCATCTCTACTAACACTGAAATCTTCTTTGTAAATTCTTAAAACTCTTAAGTAAACTCTTTGTAAAACTCTTAAAACCCTTTGTAAAACTCTTAAATAGAAATTTAAAATTGGTGGCATGGTGTCCATGTTCTCAGTTCTTACTAAAATATTTTTGCCTAATACACTTATATGTGTTGCTTAATATTGTAATTATTGGCATTCTGCAGACTAGCTAAAAAAGGTATACTTTTAAGTAGAAGTCCTTATTGAACATTAATATAATATAATTAGTGTTATAGTTAATGTATCTTTCTTTGGCTCTTCAGCTACCTCACCCTCCTAGCCAATTACATTGGCTTTTTAAAGTCAAATGATCAATTTACTCTTAATTCTAATCACATCTGAGGACCTTAAGAGCCCTCAATTTTGTTTATTGACACAACAGAGCCATAAACATCACCTAATGGATATACCTAATCTTTTCATCCTGTTCAGAAGGTGTCTCTACAGACACCAGTCTCCATATAAATGTTGAAATTGCTGAGAGTGGTAGGGATGCTGGGTTGCAGCACCAGGTCATGTATGGGAATTGGTTCCATTAGAAAAGTTACAATACAGCTGCTGCTTTACTACTCAATCTGTGGTGGATAAAACCCAGGACTACTGGTTCAGCTACTGCCTGCCCTGAGTCACACTATCTCCTCTCCAAAACACATGTAACTTATTAACAATCTGATAATTAGTGCACATTCCTTCCTTCTCCTTAAAACCTCACTCCCAGATGGGGCTTGGGTCGGGTCTTGGTTTTATTAGCTTTCATGATTCACTGTTGCAATAGCAGTTCCCTTGTCCATTCATTAGGTTTTCTATCTGGCTCGCAGGGTGGATGTAAACTTTGACCTGAAAGAGACAGTAATGGCACCCTCCTCGCATGTACCCAGTCCCCAGGTGATGTGTCACAGACTGTGACCGCCGTGGCAGGAAAAGGGAGCTAGAAGGTACAAGAACATGATTTGACTTGTACTTGGTTGCAAAACTGGGGGAGGAAAGACGATGACTGATTTCGGAAGCAGAGCCATTGTCCTCCAGGTTCTTCAAAGACCCGAGATTTAAAAAAGAAAACTCTGAGGCACGTGGCCCCAACCTAATATTACAAAGACTCTTCCAAAGTGGTTATTTATGGAAAAGCCAAAGTGTATTCCTGTTCTACTTTGGATAACAGTGTCTTTGTTGTGGACATGATTAAGGAATGAACAGAGAGAGAACAGTGCATCAGGAGTTGATATGAATAGACTCCAGTGGAAAAGGAAGTTTGTTGAGAACTCCACAATGTGGGTATATCCTACTCTTTACAGTTACAATCGACATTCAAATGGAACCATTTCCTAAGAAAGTAGCCAACTAACAAGCATCTCAGATTCCTGAACTCAAAACAAAGCGTGACTAATTAGGTGTGAGTGTACAAAGGTGTTATGAAAACAAGGACAATCCAGGGGCCCATTTTTTTCCTACAATGCTTTAGCAGTGCTACAACAATCACTGTATCTACAATGTAGCAAAAAAGAGTCCTGATGTGCGAATCTGCATGGATGTTTTGGGAGTAGGACACACTTACATTGAAAGCATCATGATTTAGTTTTCCTAATCTGCATTTGTAAGTAGAATAAATTGAGATAAATTATCTTAAGTGGTACTTTGGGCCAAATACTCAAAACACATCATTGCCTTTCCCAAGAGGCTCGGTCCACTAATGCTTTAACACGAGAATGCTGATCAGACAATTCTCCGTGTCAGGAAAGGGTGGGAGGTGAAGTTGTTACCATCTCCCCTAGGAAATCAATGATGAGGATCTAAGGATTGAGTTTCAGTTCCATTCCTAAACTCGCACCAACTCCACTCCAGCTCGGCCTTCATAGGTCAGCCAATAGAGCCGATAGGGACAACAAAAAATATTCTTTGCCAACTTAGTTTTAACAAATCCGAGAATCAAAATCAATTAGATAATGACCATTAGCAATTCAGTTGAGATTGGCCAACTTCTTCCATCGAAAGGGAGTGGTTCCCCAGGGTGGTATCTGGAAAAGGGATCTTGCCCCCTATTATTAACAAAAAGTTGGGTACGTTTCAGTTTATCAAAAAGCCAACTCTCTTTGTCCTCTTTGGGGAAGAGAATCAGACCCCAATTCAACTGAGATTTAAGTCTAAAAGAAGTAATTTTATTAGCGATCTACCTAACACTTTATTACACAATGCATTCAATGTTGTAAACATGCTTTTTGGCAATCTCTTATTTTAGTTCAGGAACTGAGCTGGAAAACACTGGACAACATTTGGATAATGACAATCTCATCTTGTCTCTTTGGAGAGCACTAATGTAAACAAAACGAGCTCTTTTACTGGCAGCCAAATGCACTGGAGTTTGTGTCTGTTCCTTTTCTCGTCGCTACGTCCCAGGGATGTTTTCTGAGTGCAGAAATGCTCACTATCTTTATCCCCTGTAAGGATCTGATACGGCACTGTCAACTGTTTCTCAGTCAAACTCTTTGGTGAAAAGTATTTCTCAAGAAAATCATTAATTTATCTGCTACTTTTAAAAGCAGCTCTAAAGCTCTCTGATGCTCTAAATGGAGGGAGTGTCCGTGGAAAGGTGTCCAGGATGGTTTTAGTTGTTGGAAAGGCAAGAGGCCCTTATCACAGGGATGCAGTGTTACTCAATTGCTTCTCTGAAGAAGCAAGAATGAGGTGAGAGAGAAGAGAATTGCACACTTCAGACTAACCAGGTGACCTTGGAACCCTTTCCCTGCAACATACTTGACTTTCAGAAATCTAGTCTTTCACTTCCTGCTCCACTGGCCAAACTTTTAGAAAAAAAAAATCTGTTACAGAAAATACGCATGCGTGCGTAGGTAAGGGATGCCATTTAGATCACTCACACTACCTGTAATTTCCCAAGATTTTATTGAAAAACAAACATTGTAATTAATTATAGAAATATCTAACCACTTTGTTATCCACCTGGATCTCATATAATATTGAATGTCAACTGTAGTTGAAACCTGAAAAAAATAAAGAAAAAAACATTCTAATGCAATTTGGAAACACGATGAGTTATTTAGCCTTGGCACTCACAAAACTCAAGTCGAAGTAACTGGATGTTAGCCCCAAAAGGGGCCAAGGAAGCAACCTACGTCCACCTCCTCATATTACCGCGGAGGGAACCTGAGCCTGAACCTGAAAAGATCCAGTCACATAACTTGCCAGGGCTGGAGAGGAAACAGATGATCCTGTACCTTGCGTGCATTTCTTTTCTCATTAGTTTACAGATATAAGAATTGATCTCTAGGTAAGGGACTAACAGTGAACTTGATATCAGAGAAAAGGATGTACTAGAGAATTTCCGGTAGAAATTTTGTTTGACATATGAATTAGCTGTCCAATGGCTCTATGAGTGAGGCACAGGTAGTATCTGTTTTGCAGATACTAAAAGCATCGGAGTTCAGTAGCCTGCCTGAGGCCTTCTGCCCTGTTCAATGGGGAAGCCAGGATTCAAATTCAATGTTACAGCTGGTGTCTTTTTTCTTGACCATGATGCTACTTTGCCTCTCTTTGTGAGGTGCTGAAGGAGTTTAATGACAAAGGTGTCATGTGGGACAAAATTTCCCTGCTTTCTCAACTTCTTGGTAACTGTAGATTTCTCTCTGTAGCTAAGTATGGCGCGTTTTCACTTGTCAGGTTATCTGGACCCTAAAGCTTTGTAATCTTCTCTGCCACAGAGGCACTTAGGAGGCCCTATAGGACTTGCTCATTTCCCTCCTTCTCCTACAGAACTTACCATACCCACTAAATTATATGATGAGGAAGCAGAGCCCATGTGAGGAAAAGGAGAGCCAGTGCCTTTCAGAGGCTGGGCAATTTCAGAGGCTGAGTGACTGCAAAGTCAGGAGACTGGATGGGAGGCAAAGGCATTTCCCAGTCGGCTTAGGCCATGGTGCCCCTGGTGTGTTTCCGCCCTTCCTTTGTCTGAGACTAAAAGAGTTACAGATAAGAGCGTTGTGACTCATTGAGACTTGGGAGGCTTCTACATGGCACGAGCTTCAGTGGACACGGCACCGACCACATACTCCAGGGAGATCTTTCATCTGTGCTTGTTGGCTTTCTTTATACAAGTTCTGCACGTTAGGAAGACTCCCAGCACGAATCACGAACATGCAAGTTCCGGGTAAACACCGGGCGCACAGTGTGGCCTGCTGTGCTGGAGCCCAGAATCTTAACACGAGAACCGTTCCCTTCGACAGAGAATTTGTATTCCGCGTTTCGATCCTCTTGGCTCTTAATGATTTGGCTTACTACCCAGACCTTTGACTAAGCATACGTTAAGCAAACAGAAGGGCTGAGTCAGAAGCTCTAAAAAACAAAAGGACGTTATAGAGCACAGACAGCTCGCTGCTTTCTTGCTCTGCTAATAAAGGGCTCACTGGCTCCAGATTGTTTATGTAGTGTGCACGGAGTGTCAACAGATGTGGATGGACTGCAAACCCTCAGACGTAATTAACCTCAGTAGCCTCGTCATGCAGTCCCACCTATAATCCACAGGCCAGCCTGTACCCCAGAAGAATCTCACAGCTAGCTCACCCCAGGATTGCAACATTTCATGAAGAATCTGTGATTAAAGCCAGACATATAGACATAAGAAACCATGTGGTGTGTATTATCTCCACACATCAGTTTGAATGGTACATGTTCTACCCATGACAACACTGAAAGTTAGTACATTGTATCTTAAATTGATGTATCTCTTTTGAAAAGAAACAAATGGAATTATATAATAAATAGGATTAGCCTCCAAAAATAGAGGATTTCAGAATGATATTTTCCAAGAGGGACTCTCTCCTTTTGTGGTGCAATTGTTTTCAACACGATGCAATGCTCACAGTCCCAAACCTCCACGCCGCAGCCCGTGCAGGGGCTCAAGCCTTTCAGCAATGGATTCTGTGCAGTCTCACACCCCAGCGGAAGCCTCTGAATGACAGCCAACATCTGTGAAGTTGGGGTACCACCATGCACTTCTCTTGAACCATCCCCAGTAGCTCACAGAGCGCTTATTTTCTTAGTTTCTCTTTTAATTTGAGGGTTTTCTTTCTGCTTTAGGAATGTTCTGAACCTGCACATTTTTACAAAAGGGATTTTGCAAGGAAAATGATGTTGACACACATTGGAAAGATAGTAATGCAAAAACCACATGAGTATTCGAAAACATGGACACGTCTTGGATCTCCTAAGCAACATAATCCTTAATTATTCTACCAAGCGGCCATTGGACAGCTTTCCCGGGAAACCACACAGTCCTCCACGTTACTGGGGAGGGGGGAGTTGGAACTACATAACGTCTTTGGGGCCAATCCTGCAGAGTGAATCAGAGGAGAGAGTGCTGTTCATCGGACTTCTCAGTGCACACCTATACACTAGCATTCTCGTACGGCCCCTTACAGCCCCAGAGAGCTTGGCTAGGTGATGGTGGTCTCATTTGGCTGGACTGGAAAACCTGAGTCCATCTTGAAAATATGCTGTCTATGTTTAAACAGAGGTATCTATCGTGTGGCCCACGGGCCACATGTGGCTCAGGATGGCTGTGAATGCAGCCAAACACAAAATCGTAAATTTACTTAGAACCTTTATTTTTGGATCATCAGTTTTCATTACTGTTTGTATATTTAATGTGTGGCCCAAGACAACTCTTCTGCTTCCAGGGTGGCCCAGAGACGTCAAAAGGTTGAACACCTCTGGTAGAATATGCCATTTTCCTGAACTGAATCACCTTCTTGGAATACCTGTGACCTTTAGGAACCCTAAAAGTCGCCCTTTTCAAATCATTCCTACCTCCTAGTCCTGCAAACCACAAAAAGCCCTGCACCTACCACTGTCCATCCAATGTCCTGGCTCACGGTGACATTTGGAGAATTTTGAAGTCCACATGTTAGAATTATTCCACTATGAAATGATATTATCTTAACCACATAAGAATCCTCTTTCATTAAAACAGATTTTATTTCATTGTTCAATATATACTGCATCAAGAAAAGTAGTTTTGAAGGGTAAGGCATTTAAGGTGTTCATGGAACTTTCTCACATTTGAGATTTTCTGATGGCTTTTGCTACGCCCCATAAGATTTTCCTGCTGGTCCCCCACTGCCCCTTCTCTGTGGCCACCATTCATTCTGCCACACTCCTCTGGTTCTGGATCCCTGAACACACTAGCTTCATTATTTATCTCCATCCGTGGCCACCATCTTGAATTCCTTGCTGTCTCAGCCACTTCTCTGATTGTATAATTCTTCCTGCTTCTTAATGACTGCCTCTGTATTGATTTTATCTACCATTTCACTTGAAATCAATAATTAGGTATTTTTATAGATCCTCATTACTATACTATCAACCCTCTGTCCTAAATGAGACAGTAAGACTCTTTAGCTTGGGAGCTAGAACCATATGCCCATAGGTTCTTCATGAAGGTCTGCAGCATATGATAACAATCATTATCACTTCCACCCAAAGGAGCAAGACACCTCTCACTGCTCCATCCCAAACTGAATGTTTGACAAACAATATTAAGGGCATGGCTTTATCTACGAAATGGTATTTTAAGATTTGGATCTTCTACGGAGGACTCTGCTGATGAAAACATGGACAAAATCCTAATTTTTTCTAACTTTGACTTCTAATGTTTTCTGAATAAGTGCCCTAGTTATCTCATTGACCCATATAAAACGTAAACCAACAGGCCCTGAAATGTCTGTGTTAATAGGCACTCCATGTACTTACAGGCAATAATAAAAATCTTAAATGGAAAGATGGCCTTGTGGATGCAACTCTCTTTGTCAAGTTTATTCCTCAGTGTTGAAATCCTGACTGGAATGATGACAATGAAGAGTTTGCTAATTCAGCTAAGAAACAGCTTCTGCCGCCCCACGGAAGCTCTCTGGGTCTCGCTAGCTTGTAGTTTATTGCTTTCTGAGTTCAAGAAAATTTTAAGTTGGAGAAAATAACAGCTGAGATTTTTCAGACACTCATGAGAAACTTCTATTTTAATGCTGAGGCATCTGAAGGCCACTCAAGGGGTCCGCCCAACCCTCCCCTCCCAAGGGCAATGTCATAGATTTGAGAATTCTGACAGTCTTCAAGAACTACTGGGTGCGTGGAGATGACCCAGAGGGTTAATTAGGAGAGCAAAGCTTGGTGCATCACTCTGAAAACCCAATGAGAATAAGAGTTCCACTCCAGATGACTGATCATCAAATAAGAATTTGGAAGGGGTCAGAGCATCCGGAATTATCTCTCCAGATAATAGCTCTGTTTAGGAGCCGAGCCAAGGAGGAGAGAGAAGCCTGTCTTGGATAGTCTGGCAAGCCTTAGAAATGTTGGACTTCGACAGATTCTTTGTGCCTCACAAACTCATTATTACATTGCACTTAATAAATCTGCATTTGATATTTTCTGTAAATTTACTTGACATTTTTTGCTGATTTTGATTTGTCTGCTCAGCAGTTTTGTAGTTTCCATTTCCTAAGTACCTGGACGCCATTTCTTGCTCCTTTCATCTGCATTTGCAAAAAGTCTCTCTCAAAAAATACACACAAAGTCACCTGCTACCACTCTCTCAGATGCTTTCTTACTAGAAAAGTGATTGGTACTTCCTTTATCCAAACAAATCCTGTGACTTTATGCTTTCTACTTCCATTCCTGAAGGTCCTTTGAGGGGACTACACTCTCTTAAAAGTCTTACTATACCTGACGAAGCACATAGAAGAGGGTCAACATTCTGTAATGATGAGATTGGAGAACTAGCTTGGCCCCATAGCTACTTGCTGTCTTTGTCAACTTTGACAGATTATCCCTTAGTTCTGCTTAAAAAATGGAAAAAAAATACCCACATCTGTTTCGTAATATTTTTGGTAGAATTAGCTGAGACATATGTAAAGCTTCTATAACACAGCATAGAATATAGTAGCTAGTTTTATATTTCCTTGAATCTGACAGCATTAACATATTGACAGTAGCTTGGTCCTTTGCGTTTTGTCATTATTCTCTCTTCTGTGTAGACATATCATGGCGTATCAATGGATGCTATGTGCTGGAGAATAAATACTAAGGAAAGTGTATTTTGCTTCCCTAAACATGAGAAATTGTTTCATCCAATCTACCCTTCTGTGTGCTCCTCTCACCCTACCCACAAGGTACCTGAACTCCTGGAGATATTCTATGTATTCTTCTCTGTCGAAGAGGTCCTCCTTGACCCTGGAGAAACTTGAATCGACATCACTCTTCTCTGAGTATTCCTGCCCCAAACTCTTCCCTCTTTTTGTGTCTCCATTGCTTTGTTATTTTGCTGTTCTGTAGGATTTTGTGCTTAGGAGTCTATCTCTGGTTATAGACTGTAACTCCCACAGCAGTGACAGATTTTGCTGTCCCTAAGATATTCCACAGGGCCTATTATGTAGTACGTTCTCAAAAAGTATTTGTTAAATAACACCCTGCCCAGTGTGGCTCAGTTGGTTGGATCATTGTCCTGTAAACAGAAAGGGTGCAGGCTCAATCCCCATTCAGTGCACAACCCTAGATTGTGGGTTCAGTTCCTGGTCAGTATGCGTATGAATGGCAAACCAATTGATTCCTCTCTCTCTCACATAGATGCTTCCCTCTCTTTCATCCTCCCTTCCCTTCATTCTAAAAAAGTCAATAAGCATATCCTTGGTTGAGGATAAATAATATATATGTTAAATAATGAATGCATTTCCAAATAATTATGCTCTGTAACTTTTTCAGTATTCTACAACAATATCAATTTTCCTGGAGTTCATTGTGGGGAAAAACACCAGATGAATATAATTTACCAAAAATTACATGTGATAAATAAGTTGTGTTTCACTTGCTCAGATCTCTAAATATCCATCATTTCCATAATTTTTGATTTGCAACACAAAAGATAATGAATGGCTTTTCAAGTGAAGACTAGCATTAAAATAACTGATCTATCTCAATTAGAAATAATTTCCTTTTAATATATAATTGTGAATGTCATCAGGAAACTTAGATAAATAGAAGTAATAAAATTTGATAAGAAAATAAAATTACTAATTGTGGTGACCCAGCAAGATTCAGCCATTAGATATTCTTAAAATAATAGTGATTTCAAAAAAGATAAAGATTAGAAGGTTTAAAGACATTTCAAATAAAGCTTGACTGCTATAAATTTTCTCTAAGAATTTGGACTGAGAAAGTTTCACACAAATTGCCTTATATACTCAACAATTACTAAAAATGATAAGTTTGTAGAAAAGTGAAAATAGAGTGTGAAGGATTTGTCCAGTTTAAATGTGACTTTCCAATGAGATCAGTGCCAATATCTTTCTTCGCTGATCGATGAGACCTTGTCTGCACTATGAAGATAGTAATTTTTGGAAACCTGGTATTTGTTCTGTGTTATTAGGAAATTTATCATTGACTTGGAAGGTAGAGTGTTACTGTCTACATATCAACTTGAAATCACTCATAAATTTGTAAACGGTCTTGGTCCACTGGAAATTTTAATTATTCTATTTGTTCTCCTTAGTTATCTTCTTGGTTTCCACAGATACATTTTTCTCCTTCCTTTGTCTCCCCAGCTCTCTTGTATACCCACCACTGCACAAGGTGACGTAGCTCTGGGTCAGAGGGCAATGAGTTGACGAATTGGTCCCAGGCAATAAACGTGACTTCCTCATATTTGAGTTATACTGTAGAATTCATGAAATTTTTCAGAAGCTAACAGCTTCGGACTGAAAAAAGAAAGACTTTTGGCTCAGGCCTGGGCTATAGACCAAGGCCCAGGTGGCTAAGAGACTTCCAAACTCCAAGTTACATGTCTTCTTTTGCAATTTAAACTTTAGAGAAGCAAAGAAAACCCAGTTAACACTCTTACTGCGACTCCTCCTGTAGGAAAGATGGAAAACTCCTTTATGATGGGAAACTAAAGGCCTTCGCAGCATTAAGGGGAGGTGCTGAATGATATCCTTCCTGACTAGACAGGCACCTTTGTTATCAAAAAGGTGACGATGCCACAGTCCTCTCCATATTAATATGAAGATACACATGTAACATCTAGGGAATTTCATGACACCTAACAGTAAGTTAATACAGTTATTCTCCGTACATAATCAGACCGTCACTCACATAGCCTATGGCCTATGACAATAATTTTTTTTGTTGTTGTCACAACTGGGAAAAGGGTATTACTGGTGTCTAGTGGCATCTAGACCAGGAACACTGCTAAACATCCTACAGTTCTTAGGCCAGCCACCCACAACAAAGAATTGTCCAATCCAAAATATCCACAATGCCGTGGCTAAGAAACCCTGATCTAGGAGACATGGTAAGTACAGCAGCAATATTATTGATTAGACATCAGAGGAGAGGATTCTAGTGTAAGTGCAGAATCATCAGTGTGTACACAGACGTGGTGAAGATATTGCCACCTGCCCTGCCTAACTGAAAGAGCTGCTGGGAAAACCAAATATGATCCTATATGTAAAAGTATCCTGTCCACCAAAGAAAGTGTCTAAATGAATTCAATCATAATATGAATCCCTTTGATTTGAGAAAATTAAGGTAGAAATATAGCAATATAATCTCTGTTGGTGGTTTTCTGTAGATGGTTATACTGTGGAAAGTGGAAGGTTGTAGGATACAAAATCAGCCATATTTCTGTATACAAACAACCAACCCTCTGAAAAAGAAGAAAACTATCCCATTAATGGCAGCATCACTGTAAAATACTCAGGGTTAAATTTAACAAAGAAGAAACAGCCTGTACACGGAAAGTAATAGAGCATCCATGAAATAATTAAGATAGTAATACATGAGAAATGTAAAGGGTTTTAAGCAGGATATTTGGATTCATGTTTCATGAGGAGGATTCAATACAAAATAAGCTAAAACTTAGATAACCAAAGGGTTAAATTAAAAAATTTAAATATGCATATGTATATACACATATTATATCTAAACACCATAATTGGCTATTGAGTATGGTAGAGCCTCCAATTGTGATGATTATTGTCAAACATCGGTGTGGGTGTGAGATATCTCCAATGACGAAGAGTGTGGTTTCTGGGGGAAGAGTAGGGGTGACCTAGGTGACCTTGGAAAGCTCCTTCCAAACCTACAACCTCCACCAAGACTTTATACTGCGAGATTAGCTGTCAGGAAGCCCTGGCAGGTTGTCCTGGGGGACCCCAGACATTGCTACGCTCTGGGGCTCTTCAATCAATCAGCTCATTGCAGTCTCTTTATGCCCTTTCCCAGGGGTCAATTCAGTTCTCATGTAATTTGCCAAGGGAAGAAGTTTTCTTTGTTGTTGCTCTTGTCCTCTTTTCTTCACAAATTCTGATTCTGTAATGCTATTTAAAAATTCATTTAGAAGAAAACTCAAAATCCCCTTCTTGCTTCACAATTCTCCTGTTCTATCAGGCCATGACTAACATGTACAGTATGTTTGCAATGGAAATTGCTTTCCCCTAAATATCCTAACACTCAGATTTTCAGTCCTTGATTAAGACACAGGTCAACAGTAAAATTCTGTTTCATTCTAGGGAGTTTTTAGCTCAGGGTTTGTGATAGGAAGACCCACACGTGGCAGTTAGTTTCAGCATGGAGAGCCACAAATAGTGCTGTCAGAAAGGAGACACGTGCAGGGAAGGGGAAAACTCACTACAAAACTATTAGCCCAACGTGTGTAGGGCATGTGCAGTAGGCAGAGAAGGTCTGACTCTTCCAAGTACAGCAATGAACGTCAGTATGAGAAATGTTAAAAAGAATGTGTCTTTGGGACAATTGATCACAGTTGGACAATTTCTGGACACATACATGAAGATTTTTTTCCTCTTTCTGTTAATATTATGCCAATCATCTTTGGTTTGATCCTTTTGAAAACTGTTCTTCCGTCACAATCATAGCATGTCGATTTTAGCCAATCCACTATAAAAGTTCACTCTCACACCTATTTTTTCCTGTGTTGTACTATTTTATTTTTCTCTCCCTCCCCCTACTGGAAGCCAATTAGAATAGTGAGGGCAAAAGGTTATATATACCTGTGGCCCCTCGATTTAACATCCTGGTTTATCTTTTATGCTTTGTTGAAAACAATGGTGAAAGAGGGGCAGGGATACCCTACTTGCGTATATTTTCAATGCAAAAAAGAAAAAGTCTTCTACATTTCAGAAACATGTGGCATCTGAAGTAACTCAGACATGGCAACATTAAGGGAATCGTTGCTTCTTCGCTTCATGTCTAATGGTCCAAGCCAGGAAAGGAGGTGAAGAAAGAAGGCAGGACTAGCATGGGCTGGAACCCTTTGAGGGACTGGGCAGCAGTAGGTATGGCTTTCATTATATTTAAGTGAATTAGTCTGTTTCCTTTAAACAGGAGAGATTAACAAGCCACCATGGGCCTGCTGTAGGATTCTGACACTTTTAGTGGCTTGTGACGTATGATTTGTGAATATCAATTTGCCTTCAAAAGTAGAAAGCAAATCTACCATTAGCATGAGATATGCCAAAAGTTAATTCTAGGTTAGTTTGGTTGAAACTCATTAGGAAAGACATTTGCCAAGATGAAGAAATAAATCTTTCATTTGATTAGATATTTGGATCATTCTTAAGTTCTGCTTTGGACTTAAAAATGGCTGCATGTAGATAGAGGAGTTTAATACAAATGACTCTAGTAAAGAGAATACTCCAGGTGGTGAACTTGGGCACTATGGGAACCTTAAAGAAAAGGAAAAAGATCAGCAATTCTAAGTAAACTCTCCTAAAACTTTGCTTTCATAGTGAAAGAGGATGTCTTTGGGCAGTTTGGCATCAAGACAAATATTTTCCAAACTGCAAGAAATCAGAATAAGTATTTTTTCCTCATATGTACTTGAGTAAGAGTATCATCTTTGATATTAAATAAATTACAGAAAGAATTTCAAGCTAAAAAAATTAATGTACAATAAAACTTTATCTTTAAAATATGTCCAGTTATCACTCTTTAAAGAGGTCACTACTGGAAAAGCACATATTTTCTCACTCTCTCTCTTTTTTTTTTTTTTTGTCACGGGGAGTATCAAGACAAAAATGATCAGTAGGTAGATTTTTGCAGCTTCAGGTATAAATTTGTCAATGGTAAGGAGTGATATTCTTCAGTCTTTATGTAGGTGAAGTTGAATAAAGAAAGCATAGGATACTACACAGACACTTCTAGCTATAGAATTGAATATGCTGATGTACCACAGTGTTCGGTTTGCCTCTGCTTCACAGTGGATTTCACAATCCTTTGCTTCACAAAGGATTTCACAGTGGACTGGTTTATATTTTACCTAGGGAAGGGCACAATAATATAGTGATTGATTGCATAGGCACTGAAGTCACTCTCAGCAGGTTCAAATCCTAGCTCTGCCACTTTGTTAACTGTACGACTGCAGTTAAGTTTTTCAGTCTTTTAGCAGCTTCAGATTCTCCCATCTATAAATGAGAAAGACACTGACATTCATACCCTAGCACTGTTTGGAGATTAAATGAGGACACATGTGAACTATTTAGCACTAACTAAGCATTTGATGCCATTAGCTATTATTATTATTTTATCCCATTATAAAAACCGCACTGAAATGGCTGCTACTGTTCAATCTGTTTAAATCGATTATCCAATGTTGCCTAAAACAATCCTTGTTATATCAGTTTAAAAAAAAAATAACTTCATTCAGTGGATTCTGCCAGTATCCAAAATGATAAACAATGGTCCGCAGAGAACCCGTATGGTGATTAAAACTGAACTGCCTCAAAATGTTTTCCACGATCAACATAGAAAAACAAAGGTTTTTATGTAGTCAATTTAAGAGATTGTAGGAATATTACTGAATGCTTCATTTTTAATATAAGATGAATTTAATAATATAACTTGTTACAAGTTCTAATTTTTCTCTTTCTAGTATTCAATTCCACTGCATCACAAAATGTCACTGTCATTAGTTGAAAACGTTGTTCATTCAATGCAAGTATCAGTTGCTAAGTAAGGGCATGTGATCTTAGGAGAGTCCAGAGCAGCACGCTTTTATTCTATAACCGCTGTCACCAAGAGGAAAAGTGATATGACAGTTGATGGATGGCCTCCTTTGTGCCGAACAGAATACGTAGTGTTCTATTTCAGATTCTGCAATAGTTCAAATAATTTGAAGTATTCTTTGGAGTACAAAATATTAGGGCAAAATGCCTTTGGCCGAATGCCTCATATACTCATAGCACAACAGGATATAACAAATAATTTCAAACCCCTTGGAGTCTTTTTGGATTGTGAAAAACCCAGTCACAGCACTTTCAGTTGGCCGGTGCAGTAACCACTTCGGGCTAATAAATTAAGGCCAATGACAGTGGTTACGTACTGCTAAACTCAGCTGAACAGATCCTGGTTAATCTCATTAAATGACTTTGAAGCCTTCAGTACAAAGAAGAAATATGTGTACAAGACATATAGAGAAAAAATAAAGATGCATCAGAGGGTGTGCTAAGTGTTTTTAATTTTTATTAGCATTTCCAGAGTCACATTCCCCGTGACTTGGCATGGGGAACAGGACTTTGTAATTTTCCTGTTCTATGGGGCCATCCATCTAGTCTCGGGTGTCTTCTGGAGGTGCAAAGAAATGTCAGGATACCAACAGGGGCCCATAACTTTCCTACCCGTGAGACACCCAAGGTGGACATGGTCGCAGCTTTCCTGCAGGCCATTTTGTCCCAATACCTGACCAAAGGGTCATTTACAGGAACTGAAACAAAACAAATTTCCACAGTTGAGGGAAAGAACTTCTCACAATAAAGAGGAATTCCTCTCAGTAACAGATAAGATGTGAAGGGGCTGCTTGAGTTCAAAAGAATGTTCCCAAGGAAACGATGGAATCTCATCAATATTCCCTGTTCCACGTGTCTAGCCTTGGAAGCCGTGCCACAGCCGTGCCTCGGTCACGTTGAGGGCCAGGCTCCGGCCAACACTCTTGGGGTTAGAGGCGGTTATACACAAATTCCTGTGGCTTTAAAAAAAATAGGGAGGAGCCCCGAATCTCTGAGGGTGTGTTTACACTATTGTCATTTGGTGTGGCATCCAAGCTCTTCCTCCTAAATAGCAGAGGGAGAGGTCTCTGATGTGGGGGCAAACAGCCAGCTTCAGTGGGTACCTCGTCTTCCCGCCCCTCACCCAGACTTAGCACGTTTACAATCTTGAGTTGAAAACTGATCTAATCTCAGATTTACTGGAAAATCTTCTACCAACCAAGAAGTATTTAAACATTAGCATATGTTTTAACTTCAAAAATGACTTCCTCTTTATACCGGCAGTTTCTCCTTGGCCACAATATGTGTAAGAAGGGAAATCTGTGAATGTGGACTGTGTGTTAGAAATTCATTCTGCTGCACACCTTCGGCCTTTCGTCCGGTCACATCCACCCTTAACAGTGTCAACCTTAGTTTTATTGTTTCTTAGGGGTGGGTTGGGATTAAGAAATGCTTGGGGTATTTATTAAAGTTCAGGTTTCCTTGCGTGGACCCCTTTTTGGATCCATCCTTTTTCCCCTGAGTAGCACTTCTGGAATAGGACTTGGTGATTTGTGTTTTGAGCAAACAACCTAGTTATTCTGAGCATGTGGTCCATAGGCCCACATTTGAGAAAAACCTAGTACTTGGTATTACCAGCTATTTGAAATCTGGCCTCTTTCTCCATTTGCTTCAAACCTCTCTTCTAAGTATGTGTTAGAGGAATCTTATCTTTTTGAAGGGAGATGGTAGGGGTTGGATCTCAAAAGCATTCACAATTGTCCTCAACAGCCATTCCATTATCAAGAAAGTTTCAAAAGCCTCCTGTCGATTTGGAAGGACTGATGCTGTTCCCCTGGTCTTGGAGAATAGAAGTAGAACTCTTTGAAGCCACCATGGCCGGTCGTTTGGCCCTCATCTCTAGCTCGCTCCAGCTGATCCGGGTCAGACCTGGTATCCACGCCCCTTGCAGCAGAAGGTTGTTCCTGACTGCACTCACCTTTCCCAGTACCACCACCACGACCTGTCTTTTCAAATGACTGTGGCCCCAGCCCTCGGTTAACAACGTTAACAACGAGTGTGAAAGAGAAATGGGAGTGGGCTTGTAACACGACATTTGGAGATGCTGCTGTTGGCCTCAGCTCCTAAGAAGTCCCGGTGCCCTAACACAGAGCCACACATCCATCTGCTGTCTACGACTTGCGTGGCCCCTCTGAGTGTGAGAAGCTACTTTTCTGTGCAAGGAAAGGCCAGGTTTGGAACCATGCTTCTGTTCCAGGCCTGAAAATTTCAGTGACATAAACAGTCATGATTACTAAATTTTGAGAGTGGCACTTTGATGGAAGCATTTTTAGATGTGAGAAGCCGAAATGTAGGATGTCGCATGGATGTTATCCCTACTGAGAGAGGACAGACAGTACAGGCGTCAAAGAAAGCAACGAATGTACACCAACTCCAATAGAGTTAAACACTGAAATATTTCAGGAAGGTCGCTCACATTTTAATTGTACTAATTATCCATTTAGTAAATGGTTCTTCTGTCATCCTTAACTTATAACTTATAAAGGATCTGCTTTAGGTTGGAAAGGTTCTCATGGGTTTAGCATTCAACTTCAGGAGAGTGGTTCTTGGACGCATGAGGAGGAAGAGAACAACTCTCTTTAATACAGATTGAATTTATGACCCAATGCAAAACCAGACCACCTGTACAGCCAGGTTCTGCACACAACCATCAAAGTCACCCCTTTGTTCTCATAGTGCCCAGCAGCAAGTATACTCAGCAAATGTACTATATTTTTAAACACTTTTACTGATAGTCACTGAAACTGAACAACTTAGACCAAACTAAAATTTGGGGTTCCATTATGAGCCTGATACTTTGCTAGGTATTTTTGCATAAATCATTCTAATCTTCCTTCATCAGCTGGAGACTCAGAAGCTCGGAGACCTATCTCAGTCACACAATTGATAAGAGGTAGATAAAGTGTTTGAACTCACATCTGTGAGTGAGTCACTGCTTAGTACTTTCTATGCTAAAATACCCTTTGGTCAAATTATCCTTAATTTGGACCACACGAAGTCGTCATGGGTTACAGTATTAGTTTCCTGTGGCTGCTGTAACAAAACAACCACAAAATTGTTGGCTTAAAACAGTAGAAACTTCTCCTTTGACAGTACCGGAAGCCAGAAGTCCAATACCAGGTTCACTGGACTGAAATTAAGATGCCAGGGTCCCTAGGGGCAAACCAGTCCTTGGGCCACATTCCTTCACTAAGGACTCTTCCTCCTTCTTCAAGGCCAGCAAGATAGCATCTTCAGATCTCTCTCTACGCCTTTATCATCAACTCATTTGCTACCCTCTGTATCTACATCAAGTCTTCCACTGTCTCTACATTGTAAAGACATTTCTGGTGGTGTTTGGACAACCCAGGATAACCTCCTGATCTCAGTACCCTTACTTTAATCACATATGTGAAACTACTATATAATGTTTTATATAGTCAAAATTTACTCATATAACAGTCCAGGTTCCAGAGTTTAGGACCTGATATCTTCAAATGGCCATTATTCATTGTATTTCAGCCCACCTCCTAGACCCCAGAATTCACATCCATCCCATACGTAAACTAAGTTCACCCCACCTGCAAAAGTTACCACCCATTATAGCAGAAGCTCCAGTCCGAAAGTCATTTAAATATCATCAGCTCAAAAACCCCAAATCTCATCATCTATCTAATCTAAATCAGGTATGGGTGAGACTCTGGCTATGACCCACCTTGAGGCAAAATTTTTTTATTCTGGATCTGTAAAACTAGACAGTAAGGCATCCGCTGCAAAGCAGGAGGATGGGATAGGCCCAGTACAACAATTACAGACATTCTCATTACAGAAAAGGAAAAATGGAAGGAAGGAAAGCCTCACCAGTCCCAACCAATTTCAAAATCCAGCAGGAAAAGTTAAATTATGTTCCGAAGCCTAGGAATAGTCCGCTATGCTTGAAGCTCCTGGGCCTATGGTTATTAGGTTCTCTGCCTCTGGGCCTGTGGTTCTGCCCTCTGTGCCCAAGGCTTTGCGGTCGCCACGAGTCTTCCTTCTGCTTGAAGATTCCATATGTTCACAGCTGCATAGGTTTACCAGCTTATTTCCTGTCTGTAGAATTTTGGGAGTCTGAGAGCTTTCTTTCATCTTGTCCTAACTCTATTTCTTTCTGTCCAAGCTGGCAGTGTTTCTGCTGATACAACATTCTGAAAAAGTTTGTGTGTCTCCTGGGTATATCGTCCTCCGGAGATTTTCCCTTGACAATCTCTTTTCCCAGCTTTGTTGAGATGGCTGGGGGAAACCCATCAGTCCCATGTCTAATCTTTCAGCACTAGCCTAAGGCCATCCAGCCACATCTTTGGCCTTAGAGCACACTTTCCGACGAATAAACCTCCTAATTTAGCCTCTTTTGCAATCTGGGTAGGCTGAGAAATTCACGAATCATCAAGAGTTGGTTTTACTTCATGAGACATGTCTTTCTTTACTCCACCTCTTTCCTCTCACATTCTATGATAAGCAGCAAGAAGAAAATGGGCTTCACCTTTAACATTTTTCTTGGAAATCTCATCAACTAAATCTGCAAGCTCATCTCTTTCAAGTCCTGCTTTCCATACAACTCTACGGCCCAGTTCAACTAAGTGTCTGCCCCATTGTGACAGGGATTGCCTTCCCTCCAGTTTCCAGCAACAGGCTCCCACCGGGAGCACTTTCAACGGCTATGTTTCTACCAACTCTCTGTGATGAAGATATACGTATTCTGTAAAATGACCCAGGCTTTGTCTACTGTGCTCTTCTGAGCCCTTACCAGAGGGACTCCAACATCTATATTCCTACCAGAAGTCTGTTGAAGGCAATGTAGACATTTTTTTAATCGAGTGCCTCAACATTTTTTCAGTCTATATCCATTATTCAATTCCAAAGCTACTCCACACTTTTAGGGATTTGTTACAGGAGCACCCCACTTTGAGTATCAAAATCTATATTAGTTCCCTGTGGCTGCTAAAACAGATTACCAAAGATCGGTGTTTTAAAACAATAGAAATTGATTCCCTCACAGTTCTGGAAGCCAGAAGTCCAGTATCAGTTTCACTGGGCCCAGATCAAGTCAATAGTAGGGCCAATTTCCTCCCATTGAGTCTAGAGGGAAAAACTGCTTCTCTCCTCTGCCAGCTTCTGCAGCTCCATTCCTTGGCTCAGGTCTTCTTCATCTGCCTTAGAAGCCAAACAACTGTGTCTACAACTCTCTTTTTCTCCGACTCCATCATCAAATCCTTTTCTGCCTTCTCCATGAGCTTAACCGTTTTCTGTCTCTCTTATAATTAAGAACAAGTGACCCCATTTAGTGCTCACACGGATAAGGCAGGATAATCTCCTCATCTCCAAATCCATAACTTGATCACATCTGTAAAAATTTTGTCCTGTGGAGTAACAGTCACTGGCTGCAGGAATCAAGGCCTGGTATCTCCGGGTGCCTATTATTCAGCAGGCTGCATCTGTTATCTGCTAACAGGTATGCTCCTAGAATTGAGTCCTTCATCTGGACAGTGGGAAATGAACATATTGAACACAAATATGAATTATAATTTAGTTCAGTACACTCATTTCGTAGATTAAGTCTCTGAGGGCCAGATAACGAGCAGACCTGCCCAGGACCGAATGGCGGATGTGTCGACACAGCCAAGACTATGAACCAGGTCCCTTCACTCCCACACTTTGCAGTTCATTACTCTTTTCTCCATGAAGTACCAAGGCTCGTTTGTTTCTCAACGGTTACCGAATTACCCCACAGCCCAAAGGCAGCTCTGAAACCATCCACAACCATCTCACAGCCAGTCTCAGTTTTGCGGTGGAGTGCGGTCCTCATGTATCCCCCCCCCCAACAAAGCCAATAGTAACCTCAGGTGACTCGGAGACATACACAGGAAACAATCCTTTGCAAGGATTACACATGATTTCCACTCACACGTTTGTATGACATTAAATACTTAACATTCATTTAAGTAATTGGTGGCTCTCACTTATTTTCTAAGTTCTCAGAATTGTAGAACTTAGAACTGAAGTGAAGTGTTAAAACACAATTGACTTCAACCATAGTTTTGCAGGTAGGTAGTGTATTAATCACACTTTCTAGGCCAGGCGACTAAACCGAAGAGAGTCTTGGTGCCCTGTGTCAAGGACGCAGTTACAAAGCAATTTACCCGATAACTACATAGAAAGAAGCCATTATATGCCAGACATTGTATCAAGGCCTACAGGCAAAGGTCAGTGGGGACACCCAGCCCTCCCACTCAACAAGCTCTCTGTGTGTGAGGAAAGGGCCTGGGCAAATTAATCAAACGTGAGACCGGGTTAAAATAGTAGATTCAGGGTGTTGGGGAACACAGGCTTTGGGAAAATGGAGTGGTCAGGAAGGCTTCCTAGAGATGACGTCTACCTGACACCTGAAAAGAAAGAGTCCTGGGGACAGCGAGGGCAGGAATATCACCCCAGCCAGACCCATTCCTGTGCACAAATGCTGCACCTGGGGAATGGCACGTTCCGGAACTAAAATGAGCTCAGCGCATCTGTAGTGGGAGGATCGTAGAAAATGAGGTAGAAGGGGGTCGGCAGGGAACAAATCCTGACATGAAAAAAAATGTAGCTGTTATCTGAGGATGCTGGGAAGACACGTATCTGCTAGGAAAGCAGCTGGTTGGGTTTGCGCCTCATGCAAACCAGAGAGGCTAAGACAGGGGTGACTTTGTGATGGGTCATTTGAGAATGAATGGGGTCTCCTTAATAATATATTAGAACAATGCCTGCACACTGAGGCTGTCCCAGGCATGCCAAAGCAGAGGGTCACACTAGCTGAGACGGCCTAGGTCTGAATTCTGAATCACAGTTGCTGACCAAGTGTGCCTGGCTGGCTGTGACCCTGCAGGCTGCACCGTAACTGTTAACCCCGATTTTCTCACCCAAACACAGCACAACAGTAACAATGATCACTTCATCCATTTCTGACAACCAGTTTATGAGAACATCCAAGCACTTTATACCTATCAAATAAGGTGATAGAATACCAATTTTCTAAATTGTTTATTATCCTATGACTTGGGTATCTTTTCATCAAGTGGTAAAATTAAAATCAACACAGTAGTCATAGCACAAAAAAACCAGTAGAGAGAACTAACATCTCTGAGCTCTGAAAATGTGCCAGGGCCTGTACTGGGACCTTTGCATTTAGAGCCTCATTTGTAAATTTACAAACCCACCCTCCCAACAGTGATTAAGGTGGGTGATATTATCCTCACTTAACAGTCGCAGAGATCCAGGCCCAGGAAGTAGCTTGTCCAAAGCCACACAGTTTAGGAACCTAGATTCTTCATGAAGAAGTTTGTCCCCAGAGCCCAAGGTCTTGCCAGTGGACTTGGTTGCATAAGGCTGTCTTGTTGTGTCATGGCCCTAATTTGTTTTAAAAAGAAGTCCTTAAGCATCCTCTTTTGCAAGACGAAGAGCTCTAGTCTCCTTTGTTTCTTTTTAACGTTTTAGTACAGGAATGACAAGGAAAAATACCCAAGGGCAGAAGGTAATCCTGGAGCCTCCCCAGTTCCCTTGGGGACCTGCTGTGAAGGGGCAGACCCCCTGACCCCCAGGGACAGGCCATGCGTTCACTTCTGCAGTGGGGCCTATTTATTACATTTTTAAGCTGTGACCATTTAGCAAATCAGGAATGCTGAGGACGATGGCATTCGGTCCATGTCAGAAGAACTACAGCCTCATGCTCCTAGTGTAAAACAAGCACTGTTTTTGTTTTCCAATCAAACTACAATTGTAATGTATTTAGGTTATGTCCATTGTAGTTCAGTGTATGTTTTTTCCCAAATACTCCCCTGCGTTCTCTTTGTTTATTCTTTACTTCGAAAAGTAAAATAAACAAATGAAGGCCAATTTTAAGTGAAAACCTTGCTAACCTAATATTTTAGCAAAAAAAGAAACCTAAGTACTCAAATCAAAGGATATTTACCTGCTTCGCTTGTAGGTGGTAACGCATTTCAGTGCATTTGCTGTGTGTTTCATAATATACCCACCAGTTCGTCCACTCTGCTCCGGCCCTCTGGCCTGCCTATTTCTGGAAAACCTCATGTAAGGTTCGGTGCTTTCTTTAAGGATGTGCTTGCTCCTCTCTTTTTATCTGAGTCTATGTCTACTCCCTTATCCTCAGTGTGACCCTCCTCAGGTCACTCACCCCTCCCTCTCCTGCAGGTTGCTGGTTTTCTGCCCTGCTTCTTTGGCGTGTAGTATAAATGGCCTTATATTATCTTCCAGCTCCCCGTGACATTCTCCTGTCTCCGGATCGCAGACTCTTGGGAGGGCCTGGGCCAAAAAGGTCACAGTCACGGGAGGAGAAGCAAGACCCTGAACCGCAGACTTTACTGAAAGCCGAGCAACTGTGATAATCCTGCTTCAAAACCATATCGTAACTTGAAATACTAGATTTGTTTTGAAATATTTAAAAACTGAGTCACTTTCCCTTTTGCCTTTTACCAAATACTCTGCCTTCTCCCAGCTCCATCCAGGACCTGTGTGGGCCCTATTTTTGTTCTTTACTTTCTTTTGTTCTGTTTTGTAGTTGAGTCCTTGAACATATTCCCCACCATCTATTCTTTCTTTTCAGCTCTTCCCTCGCTCCTCAAGTTACTTTCAATTTTCAAATATCTGCAGCTCATCTCGCAATGAACCAGCTTTTTCTCAAAGCTTCACAACATGATAAACACTGCAATTCTAAATCTTCAATAATTTCAGAGGTTCTGGTTTTTCCCTTTGTAAAAACAAAAAGCCAGGTGTATTCCTCATTCCTGCCTCTTTCTTCAATTCCCATATTTTAATTCCAACTTCATCAAATCATCTAGTTGCTTTTCTAATGCTTTCCCTTCACACAAGGGGAAGCATCATAGTTATTTTTTTTATACTATCCACTTCATAAGGGCTTATGATGCACCAAGCACTGTTAAGCTGTTATATGCATTAACTCCAACTTCACCAAACTTCTCACCCTGCCTGGGCTCAGTGTGCCTTTTCCATACTTTTGGGGTATGCATTAGACTCACCCCACAGGGGTCCCTCCCTCCCCCCTTCAAAGGCTTCTCTGGCCATGAGGCTCAAAAGAGGTCCCAATTGTTTTGTTACAGAACCCCCAAATTTTCATCACACATCTCCTTATTTACTTGCTCAGTTTTTGACACTGGGGAAGAAAGCTCTGTGAGAGCAGACCCGGCATTGTTTTCTCCAGCCGTGTATTTAAGTGTCACACGGTATCTGACACAAAGCAGGCACTCAATAAATTTCTGTTGAATGAAGGAATGACCTCATTAAATCTTTACCATGTAGGAAAGAGGTAGGGATTGTGAATATCCTGTGTCACTGATGACAACTTGCCCAAGTAACATACTATTCTTTGGCAGTGCGGAGCCTCAAATGCAACCACCCCGTGTCTCCAAAGCTCACTTTCAATCCAGGCCCGGATTGGGGGTCACTTCTGGTTCGAGTCCACACTTTTAGTCCCTCCAGCCCACTGCCTCGAGCAGCAGCTTAGACGTAGCTTTCCTGCCTCTGATACCCTGGCTGCGATTACTTCAGTGGGATTCCTTTTAGATCACAGGTTCTCATTTCAGTTCATTTAACAAGCAGTCAAATGCCAGGGCTTGGGTTATATTTCCCTCACACCTTTCTCGTCATGTCAGCCCTTGTGCATTGCGACTCATTAGCTTGATTTCTTCCCTGGGAGTTCAAAACCCTTGTCTCCATCACTCCAGCCAAACATCTCCTCCCCCCTTCACAGTCTGTCTGAATGCTCCATGGCCTCTTCTGCTTTTCCTCTGGCTTTTAACATCCTAATTATATACCTTTTACCATCTTTCCTGCTTCAGCTTTAAAGCCCTTCTGTAATTTTGTTCATTAAGCATCCCCAGTACTTTTGTTTTTATATTTGTGAATCATAGCCTTCTACAGAGATGTCCAAAAAAATCCCCTAAAAGTTTTATTACAATGTAAATGACAATTACTAATAGCATTGTCCTTAAATATAGCTCACTGTATATCATAAATAGTATGCAGTTTAGCATCCATGTATTATCATTTACCCATGTTGTGAAATTTTAATTTTTCTTTTAATAATTCTATCAATACATCAAAGATATTTAGGATATGGAAATATGCTTATATCTGTATCACTACATAATTTGAAACCAACTATAAAAAGAAGGTTGGCATTTAATTATCATTACAGGAACAACCGACTTGACATATGTAAATAGTCAGCTTCTGCATATAATAAAAATAACTTGGCAGTCAGTGAAAGATGTGAACACAAGTAAGCTTATATAGAATTCTAACTTCCGTTGGCATCTCAAAATCTTTCTAATGAAGATGTGCACATGTCTCTATTTGGTCAGCCTGGAGTGGACATGCGTGAGTGCTGTACATTTTTCCCCTTTGATAACCACTATGAGTGAGAATATGGGTTTCATTCTAAGGAGCCGTATTTGGCAGGACTGCACAGAGAAGCTTTATAATGTAGGGGGCATTCTGAAAGTTGGAAATGTTAAAGATTTCTCAATTAGTATTCATCTTCTTTGAAATAAATGATGACTAAAACAGAAGAGGAATAATTATTTGACTTCCTCAATCATCTTCACTTTCTTCCTCTTATAAGAGTCCAGATAAATGCAAAAGATAAGGAAATTGACAAAGCAGCTGGTACATGCTGCAGGTACTAAAACAATTTGAGAGAAAGGTTAAATGAACCTGCAGGAAGAGTCATTTGGAACAGAATATTGAGTCTGGCGCAAAGATGCAGAGTGATGACTGTCTAGTCACTAGACAGTCAGCATCCATTCTCTGAAGGTGCTTATCTTTGGTTTTCTAACTTCACTAAAAGGCAAAGCTGTAAGAAATTGGCCTGCCTGCTGGGAGAAAGGTGACTTCCATGGTGATTCAAAATTAGGAAAGGCTCCCTTTGGAGCCTGTTGAATTTGCTGAAGACTTTTATGCATAGACTATTAACTATCTATTTTGGATACTACCCACCCAAAACTGTCCAGGCCACTGACTTGCACTGTACCGTGGGATGCTAAGCACCAATAATGGATGAAACTATGCAAGGGGTTTAGAGCTAAAGGAAGGGAAAAAAGGAGGGGAAAATAATGGAGTGGTGAAGGGGTGATAAAGTGTCAGGGATTCTCGAGGTCTCAGAGGCAGCGTTGTCTCAGGTGGCCAGTATTTCAGAAGTCAAACTGCCTCAAGGCAGAACTATTAGCACGAAGCTGATGGGACTGAGTTGTAAAGACTCAGTGAATATGTCAAATCCTGATACAGGGCAATGCCTTGAAAAAGGTCAAGCATGAACTACCATGGATATTTTTCAGTGAAGAACATTAACTCAAGGGCCATGAAAGAAAATAATAATGATAGAAAAATGTCTTTTTTAAAAAGATTTTATTTATTTATCTTTAGAGGGGAAGGGGGGAAGGAGAGAGGGAGAGAAATATGTTTTGGGTTAGGCAGGGCAAAAAATGTCTTTTTTAAGTTCCTAATTTTGTAGTTAACTGTTACTATGTAAAAGTAAACTGCAGTTAAACTGTACTGTTAATAATTAAATTGTAGTGTTAATTTAATTATTAGGTTATATTTAGTTCACAACGACTTGAAGTTGGGGATATAGCGACTTAATACTTTGCCTCTTCTATTCTGATTAACTAAATGATTCGTTAATATCTCAGTGTCATTGTTCATTGTGGGAAGCATGCCAGACATTCAAAAATTCCTCGTTAATGATAACATGCATACTGACAGATTAGATATAGGTAAAGCTGGACAGACTTAGGGTGAAGAATTATGAGGCGAACTATAAAATGAGGCAATGCTTTACTGCTGGCACCACGGATCTATCGGATGGTAATTGGATGCACGTGTTAGCAGCAGTAAAAAGTCACTGTCCAGTTGTCCACCTTACATGGGAATCTACTCTGTGCGTCATCTTTGATTTATTGTTCCAATTAGAACACAGTGTTCAAAGAAAGGACACAACTGACCTGATTTAATAGCCAGGGAGCCTTGAAGACAATTATTTGGTGGGTCACCTGGCTTCCTTTTAGAGATCTTAAAACTTGCAATTTGTGTAAAAACTGTGTTAATGAAATACTTGGTTTGCCACCGTATCTGACATGCATGGCCATTTTGTATTCATTAATTCAGGATCTGAATGTCGCTGGTGGCTTCCCAGGATGTAGCCTTGTTTTCTCACTAACACTAAGGGCGAGTTTCTAGGTTATCACTTGTTCTACTGACTGACAGGCAGGGGTAGAGTTAACAGGCACTGAAAACAAGAAGAGTGCCAATTATGAAAAGTAAACATTTTGAATCTGCAAACCCAAATAACAAATACTATTGGTCAAATGGCAAATGTAAATGACCTTCCATCATTGCAATATACCATGCGATTAAAGTACTTCTGCATAAAGGACTTGAGACAAAATGAGGCTCATTACTTTTCTAGACAAATAGAACTGTATTAAAATTACATAAACATGAATCTTATGTGCCATCATACTGGAAAATTAAAAGAGAACTTTAATTTCTTGGAGGGAAACGCTAATATTTTACTGACTTACATTAAGCAAACATCAACTATTAATGCTGACAAATGTTGGAACAGTAATACTAAAAACGTCATCTGAATTACTCTTCATTGCAAAGTTCACAGAATTAATGTTAAGATAGATTAAAATCACTTTGAACTAATACACATGCATTCATCTTCCTTCTGAAGCATAATAAAGAAATATCATTTGTACTACAGTTTTGGATAAGCATATAGACATTTAAGGCTTAGGAGAGATATAGATATTCATAGGCAGCTCATAAATGTAAGGAACATTAACTCCATTTCAAATGAGCTGTCAACTTTTTTCCCAACATTTTGGCTTGTGGAAAGTCAGACATGTGGATAATAAATGGGGTTTGCCTCTGAACATTAAGGTAATTGTGCAGGAATTTAAAGTGCTCATTCATGTTCTATAAGTTCATTAAACATGAAAAGAAATATACTGGAATAACACTTTGCACTCTAAACTGGATAGTAAAAATGTACCGGAAACATGCATACAATGGAGTTTCCTTCCTTCTATAAGACATTCTTTCCAATTCCATTCTTAAACATCATTGTGAAAAGCCTGTTTGGAAAGACTAGTCCATACCTTTGGGTACTAGGTTACCCAAGCCCTAGACATCGGCGTCTCTGAATTCTCATACTTTAGTATTGGCATGTGATTTCTGTTTTTTTCTTGTGTTTTTTTTTCCTGGTAGATGGTTATAAATCAGGTTTATGAAGAGGAAACTCTCTGTAATTGTGCATTTTTAATGGATTTATGATAAAGCCATCGAAGTGGAGGGTCCACATGGTAGGGATGCAGTAAAGGTAACAGGACCAGTGTCATGTAAACATTAAATACAGTGCCTTCCCTTCATAAATCCTCAGTGCTTGTGATTAAATGCTGCCGGTTATAAATTACGCAACCGAACTCTAGAAACGACCACAACTTAAATCAGACACCAGTGGAAGCCTCCAGTTGTAATACTGGCTTCCTTCCTGGGAAGCTGTTGTGTTATTTTTAGGAGACAATATATGAATCCCCATTTTCCTCAACAATCTTCTCACTTTATTGAACTTCCTACAGTAAGCTTTCATTTTGATTAAAAAGCAATAATATGAACCTTTAATCCTAAACAATAATGTTTAGTTTTGGGGGGGTGAAGTGTCTTTTTCACGTGTAGACTCATTTGGAAGCTTGTAGTCTCTGTGTATAGATCTATCTGTCTTTAGGACTCTTAAGAGTTTGCTCCATTTAGATTCATATCTCAGAAGTTTCTGCAAAAGCCCAATTTCACACTGGTATTTACAATCCAATTATTTTATTACACATGGAATCAATTAAACATTCCACCCTCAGCTGTAAACAATTACTATATACAATGACATTCATGGAGTTTTCTTCAATAGTCTTGCATTTCTAATGCCCTCTGTTGAAATGAGTGAGATTGATGTATGTGTATTTTGTGTACCCGTATGTGATCATATTCCCAAACATCATATCACACAAGTTGTTTCACCTAGAGGGTGCCCAGCAGACTATGATGCCACACAGCCACCTGCAGTGACACCTTTGAGGTAGTTCTTTTCTCTTCCACCATCACTTTGCTCCCATTCCAATTTAATCTGAGGAGTTGTTGGTATTATGCTTTTGCATAATTTGTTTTTTTAGAGTTTGGGGGCATCCACCATAATCCTGATACGTGCGTACCAGTGTTGCCAGTAGCAGAGAGGTAGGGGAAATAAGGAGCGATATCACCGCGTGGACTTGGGCTTGAATCTAAGCTCTGCCAAATTCTAGTCGATGACCTTGAATAATTTACTTTTTTCCATGTTTAGTCTTCATATGTGGAGAATGTGGGTAGTTATATGTAAATCATAGGCCTCTTATGGGTGTCAAATGAGGTAAGGCATGTATTGCGTATTCAGTACATACTGATTTCTCTACTGTTGCCCATGCTCCTTTTCTGGAAAGACTCATAGGCATGGTGGCTTTCCATTTTGAGAATATCCAGCCTTTGTTGTCTCAAGTTGAGGGCTACACTTTCTTTGCCCTAGACTCCCCTTTCCTCCAAGTAAGTGACGAGCATGGGAGAAGCTCACAGCTGTTTTACTTATGTTCTGAAATTCATCCACCAGCCCCGGTTGCAAGGGTACCTAACAGCTGTATCCAGCCTTCCTAGGAGGCCAGAGCTGGAGCTGAGTGGTAATGTTTCAAGGGCAAAGCTCTAGATGTAAAGAATGATAAAACAGACCTCAATGAGCCTGAGCATATCTAGTGACAGACACACCGCAGCTACTCTAAATTATTCAGGCTTTCTCAGACCTCTAACGGGAGAAACATAATTCAGCTCTGCTCTCCTTTATTCTACTATCCTATAATGGCTAAGAAGAAAAAAAAATACCCCCTCCAAAAAAGAGATTACAATAATCACCCAAACTGAGAAGAGTTTCTTTAGCACATGCAATATTTTTAGAACCACCCAAATTCTGGGAACCAGCTTTGGAGGTAGAAGTTACAAATGATTTTGCAATGCTTAGGGGTGATTTCCTTACTTCCCTTTTGTTAGCATTTTGTTGGCAGAGAGCCAGTAAAGCAGTTGTTTAATTAAGCTTCTGAACATCACAAACATGTAACCTCTTAGATAAGCTGTTATTGTATTTTAGCAGCAATACTAGGGTCAAAAGTAACAAAGAAAATTAAGCTTCAAATAAGCAAACCTCAAAAGAACAGCTTTGTGTATTGAGAATAATTAATAACTTGTTTAGGAAAATGTTACTGAAATGTGGTTTTTGGATAAGGAACTAACACTCTTCAGAGGTTAGATACCCTAATATTTAACAGGCTACCATGTGGTGGGAGGGCTGGCTGGCTGGTTACCCCGTGGGCATGGCGCAAGTTAGTTCACATGTAATTATGGAGCATTTAGACAATATCTTAATGATACCATGTAGTTCAGCTACATCAGTCCAGCTGGAAATTGTAGCAGCGTTCTGATTACCTGGCCACATGTGAAATTAAGTCTCTTTCAACCTTTACTTTCCACGTGCTATGTCCTTATACAGATGTTCTTTAAAAGCCTAAATTATTTACTGCTTGACCTTGTTTAACAGAGTGAGACCCTCCCCCTTTCATTTTCAACCACTTGTTAAGATTGCATTGCTATATAAGATACTGTAATTTTAACAAGAACTATTAGTGTACTTTATCATCTGGAAGAGACATGAGTATATTTGGACAGTTAGGATGAAAATTTTTCACACTTGTTTCTATGCAGTGAAAGTCGTATACCTTTCTCTTTGCAGATAATTCTTAACTGTAAAAACATAATTCAATTTGCACCCTGGAAATCATTTTGTGAAACCATTAATCACACAGTGATTGCTATTTTAGAAATTAGTAATTCAAGTTGCATAAATAAACCAGTGTGGGTGGGTCCCACATCATAAAGACACTTGACATACAACAACAGCAAAATCCAGTTAGTGTCAAAAAAAAAAAAAAAGAGAGAGAGAAAGAAAGTTTGCTCAAGGGTAACACTTTAGAATTTTATTATGTTTCTCTGAGTTATCTTTATGAACTAAACATACAAAAAGAATTTCGGTCCATGGATATTTTTTGTTTTAACCTCTCGGCTCACTGTTCAGTAAGTGTTTGGACCGCTCCTTCCTGGATGACACCACAGTCATTGAACGAAGTGTCAAATTTTTAATCACCGGTGGCATCTCCACAGAGAGAACCTAATGAATTCAGGCAACAATCAGAAAAATCTTCATCGTAAATGACATTATTCCAGCCGCTTTCTATAAACCAGCATGAAAAGCACATATAGGCAATGGGCTTTTCACACCTTTAGTATCGAACGTAAAATGGAATACTTCAAAATCCTTCTACAACTATGATTACTTGTAAACATAGTGCTAATCTTAGACATGGAAGAAGCAGCTAAGGAAAACAGAAGTTAATGGTGAAAGTCCATGAGCCCCTCATACGAAAATGAAGTCTTCATTCTCATCCATCCTTATTTAAAAAGAAAAATGCTAAGTTCTGGTTAACCGTCTTTCCTGTTCACACCAGATCCTTTCTGGGCCAAGGGACCTTGAAATGTGGGACCCATGTATTTAAGTGACGGGCAAACAGGGTTCAGATTCCCGAACAGCTGACACAAAAAAGTCCCTTTGAAAGGTGACTTGAAAGTACCATTGAGATGATTCGAACTGGTCCTTAAAGATGTTGAAACGCCTTTGTCTACTGTATGTGGTGTCGGGGCATTGCCTGGGACCCTTTCAAACAGCAATCAATAGAGGGTGAGTAAGTCTCCCCACTTGAAAGTAACTCAGAGAGGAAGCCAACAGAGTCATCTGGCTTTGCTGGACTGATTCAAGAAGAGACACAGTATCCACCCTTCCCTTCTACTGCTCCCACCCCCTCCCAGCCCACACCCCTGCAAGAAAGAAAAGAAGAAAAAGAGCCAAAGGAGAAAAGAGAGAGAGGGGGGCAAAAAGGAAAGAAATCCAGAAATCCAGGGCATAATTTGAGCAAGGAGAAAAACCTCATGCTCCCGGGGTAAACTTCAGCCATGGAAACAGACGTATGACTTTTACTTTGAAAACAGAAGAATGACAATGGAATTTGTGTGAGGTCTGTGTGAATCCGGCCCCAGATGTTCCCAATGCCGGAGCAGTAGGGCTCTGCAATCTGAGAGGTTTCAGAAGAAACGGTACAACGGGACGCCACGAAGCAGCGCAGACGCTACAGACAGCGCAGACAGGAGCATCATGTTACCCAGAGAGAAGGCAGGCCCGGGACTAATAGCGGTGCCGGAAAAGCGGACTTTGTGGACTGCAATCACTCAAGCCAACATGAGGGACCCTCCCAAAAAAACAATCAAAACCAGAAAAATGCTTTCGCTCCTATCTAGAGAGGTGGCGGGGGAACGGGATGGGGGTGGGGAGCGAGTGGAATGGACTTTTCTTTCTTAAATAAAGTTGCCATAAAGTCCCTGTAATTGACAGCGGGTAATTATTTTCAGCTTGAGGAAACTGTCCCAAAAAACGCTTAATAAGATTGCCAGCGAAAAGAAACAAAATGTGTTTACTTGAGCCATTTTCTGAAGGGAGGGGAAGGGGACCTTTGGCTGAAGTAGGCAAGGGCGATGGAGACCGAGGGGGTGTCGGTGCGCCGCAACCGCTCTGCGGCGTCCCGCGAGGCGAGTGACAAGCCCAGAGACAGGGTGACAGGGAGTGGGGGGACGTGCAGCGGCCCCGCAGGCAGGGGTGAGGCCGCACAATGTATACACGGGGCGGGGGGGGTGATTTAGTGTGAAAGTATTCCACTTAATCATTTTACAGGGGTTGGGGACGTAAATATTTAGCCGGCCACATCTGGAACAGATTCCCCCCTGCGGGGTGGGGGTGGGTGCCTGCGGGGAGGCAGTGCACAGTGGTTACTTACTGTACGGGCAGTTCTCCTTCTTGGTGCCGCCGACCTTCCCGTTCTTCTCGATCTTGAGAAAGTACTTGGTGAAAGAGAAGAGCTTTCTCCAGCGGACATCCCCTTGGAGGTGATTGTAGCTCCGCACGTGCCTCCCGGCACTGGGGGGAGAGGAGAAGGAGGAGGAAGAAGAGGAGTTGGTGGCCTCTGGTGACACCATGTCCTGACCAAGGGCTTGGCAGGTGACAGGGACGGAAGACACCAAGAACAGCAACAAGAAGCAGCAGCAGCAGCAGCCGGGCAGGTGGGGAAAGGCTGAGGCACAATGTGTCAGTATCCATTTCCACATTGTACTGAAACTCTCGGCGCTGGAGATTGTCTTATCAGAACGAACATACTGGAAGGGTGAGACCCGGTGCGCGGCGGCAAGGAGACAGCTGGAGGTGGCGGCCGCTGCCTAGCTCCCTCTGGGTGCAGATCTGGCCAGCAGGCAATGCACCACCATCCATCACTCCTCGCACGGGCCGCTGCCTCTCCTCGCTCCCGTCCGGGATCCGCTGGGCGCCCCTGCAGGCTCCGGGCGATGGTGGACCAGGGTGGGTGGCCGCGGTCGCGGGAGCTGCTGGGTGGCGATAGAGCAGCGGGTCACCGGCGATCTTCACTCCCCCAGGAGTTACTTTGTTCTCTTCTTCACTCCTTTCTTCACCATGTTAGACGAAAAAAGAAAATAGTCTGAAAAAACAGATGACAGCACGGGGAACGAGACCCGCAGAGGCTGGGGCGCGAGGCTGGGGCAGCGCACTGCTCCCGCCCGAGGTCGCGCCCGCCGGCCCCTCTCTGCGGAGCCCCAGCCCCTGGACGGCTCCCGCGTCCCTCCTCCCGGGCTGTCGGGGCCGGAGGCAGCTGCCCCGTCACCAGCCGCTGTTCTCTTCTGCCTCTTGCTTTCTCTTTTTGGTGGTGCCTGTGGATGTGAGGTCTGCAGAAAGTCACTTCTGGTTTTGGGGGGACGGCAGTTGGGCAGTTGGTGTTTTGTTTGGCCCCGTGTCCCTCCACCCCCCTCCTTTGGAAAGCCGGCTTGTAAACAGGTTGAAGCCAGGAGTCTAAATGTCAGTGATTCTGAGCCAGAGGTGGGCTCTGCGTCTGCTGGTCAAACCTCATTTGCAGGGTGGAGAAGCAGGGGGAGGGGGTCAAACGGCGGTGGGACATCTGAAACCCCGGGCTGCTGGGAACGCCAGGGAGAGGGAGGAGGGAGGGGGCCGAGAGTGGGGAGCCGGGACCGAGGAGAAGGGAGCGCGCTCGCTCTGCGGGGGCTGGGGGGCTGTGGGTCCTCTCCCCGCGCCCCAGCCGCAGCCTCCACCCCGCTGCGCCTGCAGCTCCGGCTAATTGCCGCCGCGGTGCCCTGTGCTCCCTGCGCAGGCCACCAGCGCGAGCCCTGTCCTCAGGCTTTCCCAATTTTGCTGCCTTCCAGCCGGAACCAATCCCCTCCGGGGAGCCCCTTTCTCACTTGTTTTCCTGCGTAGGATTTCTTTTTTTTTTTTTTTTCTTTTCCTTTTTTTCCCCCCTTTTGGCAGCGAAGTACTTGAGAGCCACCTGGAGCCTGGTGCTTGGCTGACTTTTTCCCTCCCCCTCGCACTCCCAGCAGGAGGGGAGGGCGGTGGGAGAAAGCAGAGGATGCTGAGGACAAACGCTCCAGACCAGCAGAGTATAAACGGGTCGAAGCAAGCACAGGAGAGAGAGAGAGAGAGAGAGAGAGAGAGAGAGAGAGAGAGAGAGAGAGAGAGAGAGAGAGAGAGAGAATAATTAGCTTTCTTCCCTCCTCTCTGCCAGCTTCCAAGGAGGTCTCTGCTTTAATGAGTCACTGATTTCTCCTTCCGCTGTTGGAGTAAAAAGTTCACACTTGGGCCCTCTCTGCCTTTTAAGCTCACGGAGTGTAAAGGTTGCCTCTCTGGGCGCAGATGAAATCGGGGACCCCAATGATGGACGGATCTGTCATTGCTAACCTGAGTCGTTGACAGAACCTTGCGTGCACTTCAAAGTGAACTCACTTTATTAGGGTTGCAGAGATTTAAGCACACAATTTGGCTAATATTCTGCTGTTCTTTTTTCCACGCGATTTCCTTTGCACTTTGCCATAAAGGGGCGTTTTCTTTTTTCTATCTTCAAATGTAACGTTTCAAAGAGCTGCATTTTACAACGTAACTGCACTACCAGTCTCTCTGACTTTTTCACACTCTCCAGCCCACGACGCCCTCATCGCTAACAGAAACTCGCACGCGGCCCAGGCATAGGCAAAACCAAGTCCTCAGTTAAGAAAACCTTGGCCAAGAATTAAGAGCGACAGGAAGAAAGACCGTGATCACCGGTTCCAATATGAGTGAGAGACAGCGCCTTCAGGGTCACTTCTTGAAGAATTACATCAAACTAGGGAAAGCTTGCTTGGGGGGAGTGGCTAAAGGTGAACTGGTGTAAAATATATGTATTTTGTAAAGCAAGTGGACTTTTGTGTCAGGTTAAACCATGTGAAATTGCCGGTTTTTCACCTAAAAAGAAATGGCAATTTCATGTGGTTTCACCTAATATATTTCAGCTGCTGTTCTAAGAGGAAGCATCACTTGTAGGTGAACTTGGGAGTTTGCCCTCTGCAACTATAATTTGGAGGCACCTGGTCGGAAGAGCTTGTGTACATACAATAAGCCAGAATCCCTCCGCTGTCAATTTGGCCTCAATCTTCACTGGGAACAGGAGAAGTTACAAAGAAGGAAAAAAAAAAAACCTCACCTTTGAGATAGGCATTTGGAATGATGTTGCCCACTGATGTTGTTTAGTGACCAAAAAACGACTTTACGTGAATATTCCTATGTTTTCCTGTGCATTTAGAGCCTTTGAAATAGAAGCATTTAAAACTAGAATCAGAGGTTTTAACTGCATTATTTTGAAGCCATTGCAACGCACATTCAGAAGATTTTGACAATAGGGTGATACCACATTTTAAAATTTTAAATGTAATATAATTAGTTCTGATTTCCGTAGCTATTAATTGGAGAGTGAAGCAAATAAACAACATACGTCAAACAAATCTTGCTCTTTCAGCAAGGATACTTAAAAATGAACTCACAGTCTAATTTCAATATTCTAGTTCGCAGTTTTCTACTTGAACTGACAAATGCCTGAAAGACAGTGTAGTTTCCCTAAGGGACTAGAGTTTCATTCAGCCCAATTGTTCAGCAGAATCCAAATGTTTGAATTGACAACTAATTAAAATTATATGTTTTTTTTAAATGATGTCTGATGAAAGCATACAATAAAAATTCTGTGGTGAAAAATTGCAAAACACAAGAAGTTACTTGAGGTTTCTCTGCACTGGACATTTACACTATTGATGCCACTTGAGAACCTTTTAACTTACAAGAGACACCCCACCCCCACCCCAAAAGGAGTCTCTCTTTCTCTTCCTCTCTCTCCTTCTCCCCCACCCATCTTTCTCACCCATATCTATCTTCTGACTTTCTGAGCCAGTGGAAGAAGCTATTCAGATCTTTAAAGTAGAAGATTTCTGTTTTTATTCTGTCTGACATTAGGGGAAATGCATCTTCCAAAGTTCGATGTTAAAAATCTGTTTGCAGCAGGTGCGCTGTTTAAACTTCTAGAGTCCTTTCCCTGCTTTCCTGTACGGCACGATGACAGGAAGGGTATTGACAAAACGGCCCAAAGGAAAAGCTGACATAGCTTTTTAGATTATATCTCATTCTTCTTTTTCTTTTCTGTGCAGCCTTTCTTTTGCAGCACAGCCGAATCCCTAAATAGTCCAGTGCTTTGCATTGTTAGGTCGCCTCTGAGGTTAGCTGGAGAAAGCCTGAGAAAAGTTCTGCACGAAAGATGCTCTATTTAACGGAATTCAATCTCTCCCAATAGATTCGAATCACTAACATAAATGTATGAATGTAGATTATATCTCTGTAATGAGGCCTGAATCATTCTAAGTTACTTCAAAGGACTGAAACTCTACCTTCCTTTTTTTGCAGCAATAATCAGGTCTTAATGGGTTCCTTTATTAATTGTTTCTCTGCAGCAATTGAAAAGGACAGTACAAGCTTCAGATTAGAGTGAGACCTACTCATTCGAAAAGGCTGTTTTTCTCTCTTTTTTTTCACCCTCTGGAAGGCATGCTTTATTTCTATGCCCTAAACAGCTCCAGTAATAGTAGGCTAAATCTTGATTTCAGGGGAACTAGATGTGGCCTTTTGTTCAATGTGATTCCTTGAGAAATGATGGAGGCTTTTAAAAGTGAGGCCAGGGCAGCAGCCATGGAGGAATCTTAAAATGTGGCTATTTAACCCCTGAGAAGCACTTGGCATCTATACTTGCAGATCCTTCGGTAGCTATTCTGTTTGAGCAGTTTATGGTTTAAGTGTGCATTTCCTGGGTTCTTTCTGTACCTGGGCACTCTCTGTGGTTTAGTTATAAGATGTGTGTTCTATTATGTGTGATGTTATAGGCAGCGTCAGTAGCTGACTCAGATAGTAACAAAGTAAGGTCAAAAGCCAGCCAAGCCGTTCTACAAAGTGGGCAAGTGCAGGCCTCACTTGCAAAACCTGTGGCGCAGCCCCCATGGGTACGTCAGTAGCAGCGTGCCTCCTGGGATTTCTTTGGATGAGGAAGGTGCCCGTTTGAAGGCATTGCTGGGGCTTGCAGTCTTCCCCGGATGTAGCTACAGATGATGCTTAGAGACAGTGACATTGGGTAAAATAAAATAGTGATACCTTATATGTTTTTTTTAAGGTAGGGACATCTAGTGAAAGAAAAAGAAGTCCTATTAGCTCACAGAGAGTAAGTAGTGCAACACTTCAAAAGTCAGTGGGAATCTTAGCATGAATTGAATTCATCTCATTCATTTGAAAATGAATGAACCAGTGCACAAGCCAATCAGTGGTAGAACAGAGTTCAGATGGCAGGTGCGAGGCTCTAGGCTGTTGTTCTATTTTTTTAAGCATCTGTTCTATTTTTTTTCTTTTTCTCCCTCCCTGCTCCCCTTCTCTTATCACTGACCACTCATCATTCTAATGTATCTTAGATGCAGAGTAGAAGTGATAAAAAACATTAGAAGGCTTTGCTTATGGAAGAACAATATATCTTTGGGGCAAAAATTAGCCAGAGGAAAGTAATAAAATAATTTACTATTGAATAATTAAGTACCAGTTGATGAGCCAAATAAACAGTGATACATATTTGACAAAGGGGGCTATTTGATCAAAGCTTGTGAAATGAAAACAACTAGAAAGCAACTGATAGCATGTATTTTCAGAATATTCAAAGATTTTTTTTCTATATAATCTGGGTTTATAGGTTCTTCTCTAGAAAACTTATAGCACCTTCTAGAAAAGTAACTTTATAATTTGATTCTGCTTCCTGTATTCTAATCATAAAGTAGCAGGGTATTTCAAAGCATAGGTATGAGCATATATATACATACATAGGCATTATATATGTGTATACACAAGCACACACACACATTTTGTGTTTTCAAAGTAAGGTAAGTTTTCTATTCCCTGGCTTTCCAACACACTTAATGATGTTTTATTCAGAAGAAAAAATCGTCACGAGGTAAAAAAAGATCATTTGATGGAGAAACAATTCTTCATAAGAATGTTTAAATCATGCAATAAATCACCCAAATTTCCTGGAACTGAACTGTGCATCCTGGCACCAAACACAAACATGTTTGCACCAAGCGGCTGTCTGTCTCCTCCCCAGTGATGGTGAACAGAACCATCCACAGACAAAGCTGTGAAGTGTGGGAAGAACTCTGTTTGTTCTCCCTGTTCTCAGCCGTCCCTGGGCCGAGCTACACCTTTTTTCTCTTCACGCCCTCGGTTTCTTAGTCCTGTGTCCTACATCAAAATTTTAAACATCCCGGTATCAGTTACAATAGCTATGTTTTTTATTTAATGGGCAGTTCATAATGTTTTCTTTTAAGTTGCCACAGGCATTGATAGTGTGTTCATTTCTTCATCCGTTCATTTAATGGATCTTTATTCTGTTAATGTTGATTGGCGCCTGTCATGTGCCAGGTAGGTATTATGCACTGAGTGCAGTTTCACCAATAGTAACTTACTTTGTAAAGACCGTGAATCAGTGAACAAAACAGGCTTATCTTAGGCCTCAGAAAGCAGATGGGGAGGTTTGGGAGGAGAAAGAAGAGCCCCTGAAATTTCTTGATGGTTTTCCTAGTCTGTACCCAAAGAACCAAAGGAAATTGTGGCCTCTGTTTTCTGGCTTCGTGAAGGATTGAGACTCGATCTTGCCCTGCTTTGCATCCCTGGAACCACCCCTCACCGTTTCTGGGGCAGTCTGGGGTTTGGGCCGTATCCTTTCTGCCAGCTCAATCTAACTTTCTCTTCTTTCTTTCTGCTCTCAGATTCCTGGATGCATGTTTTATGCTTTCTAACATGTTATTTTAATCACTCCCCAAAGAGTTCCCTAGTCCATCTGCTGTCCTGTATGTCTCCTATTAAAACATACGTATGATCAAATATAATTTGACCCGATACCGCTTCTCTCTCTTTGACAAATTGTGCCTCTATTACACAACCTTTGATGAAGAAGATGTATTAACTATGAACTACTGTTAACTGAAATAGGATTAGGTTGGGAGAATGCAATATTTGCGGTGCTGGTTTTTCTTGGCTTGGTCCCCAGATCCATTTTCTGCCCTTCCCTGCCCAGCTCTGTGCTGACATCGCTGCATCCCCAGTGTCCTCTGGACAGCTGACACGTGGTTGGTTTTGTCAGTGGGAGAATGGGAGCTGCAGAAGATCAGAGCACAGGAGGAGAAGGAACTCTGGGTATTTCTTCTGCCTCCTCCTCTTTATTTTAGCACTAATTTTCTGCCAGTGGCTGTCTCTCCCCCATCAACACTTCCCACCACAGTCCCTGCAAAAATAACTCTTCCCCTTGCCTCTGAAACTCAAGGAGGGACAACTTCCTCTCTGTTGCTGGTCAGCGGACATCATCCCTCCTTTGCTCCTTCCTTTACCTGCCAGCATCTCTGTAATTGGCAACTATGCTTGAGTCTCTTCCCCTGAGTCCATCAGGTAAATTCTGTGTGTCTTAGGGCACCAAGGACGACTGCACACATCTCCTGCAGTAAGTAACCAGTGCACAGTAGTCCGAGGGTGTGTGTCTGGGAGCGAACAGGACAGCGAGATTGCATACAAAGTGCATGCGGGGCTTTCAGTGCGAGCCCCACCCGCTGTGTCCTTTGAGCTGCACGAAAGATAACAAATGACGCACGGCACTTGTCCTCCAAAAACACAATCTAGCATTGAGTTGTGATTGATTATTGATTATTTTGGGGGTTAGTGAATGGTTTTGAGATCTAAAGTCTAATAGTAAAACATTTTGACTGCTAAATACTCAGCAAAATACTTTTACATAAATAACTTTTGTGAAAGAACTTAATAAAGTAAAAATTATGTTCATAACTGACATACATTTGTGGAAAGCTGTAGTAAAAGCTCTATAATACGATTGTCATTCTCTTTTCCAGTTTCCGATGGAAATTTTTAAGGTTTTTTTAATATCGATTTTTACTAATCTTAAAAATTATTAATTCTTTGTGAGTAAATTTATTATATTGACCTTTGTTTATAGTTTAGCATTAACAGGAGAAGAGAAATTAATAGTATTATTTTCTAGTCCAATTTGTTTTTATCTATAGATAATTCTTTAAAAATGGAGGTGAAGGCAGCCTTGAATTGTACAGTTCAGCATAAAAGCGGGGTATAGTACCAAAACTGCTAAGATGAAATACATTTGCAGACAATTCTGTGGGTTGATGACTGTCCAGACAATGCCACCAACTTTATAAAGAAATGACTTACAGAAATCGACCTAGCTAAGAATCCATGGCTCTCTTTCACCATTTCCACTGGTCACCTACACAATGACAATATTTTCAAATAGAACTTAACTTCCTCAGTCCTGCTGCCCTTACTTTGCAGGCAGAAATTTAAAGAAATACATTTGAAAAAGAAGAAGGGATTTTTAAAAGGCCTAGAAAAGTAAAGCAAGCTGCCCAGGATGTCAGAGCTGGTGGAGGTGAGGTACACTGCATGCGTCCCACCAGAAAATCACAGGAATTTCAGCCTTCACCTCCCTGAAGTACAGGAGCTCACACACTTGCACAATTACAGTGGCTCCTGCTGAGGCAGCGGGACAGGGAGGGACAAAGGGAACATTTCAGAATCTCCAAGGCCTGCAGCATGTTGTTTGAGAAATTCTCGGGGTGTATTCTAACATGGGCCTCGTGGCCGAGCACATACCGGGCTGTCCCTGGATTAGGAGAGCATCTCGTCAATCACTTGAGTCCTGGCTGAGGGCTAAAGAGACTGCTCTCAGGATAATGGTCCAGACATAACATCGTTTGATAGTTAATTTCTGCTCAGAAATTGATACTGGCTCCTTCTTCTGTATGCCATTCTGGCTTTCATATTTCCTATTTCAATTATCAGCGGAGGTTTGGATATTTGGATTTCTTATATTTAAATTCCATGGGCAGAGGAAGTAAGGACTTAAAAATGTTTCACCGACTAAATTGTAAGAAAGAAATATTTTTCCTTTAACCAAAGTCATTTAATTTGTGGGAAGATTAGGGCTATATTCTTTCTACTTTATAGCACAAGATAGCAATATTTCCTGAGTTTATTTCTTTACCTTATTTTGATTTTAGTGTTTATTTATATTTGTTGAGGTTAAACATAGGGGAATATATGAGAAATATTTTAATCTGATATTGTCTATAATTCAAAACTTAATTCTGGGAAATCGCCTTACTCTTCTCCCATTCCTGTTACCACACACAGTCACCCACAAGTGCACACATGTGAGCACACACCTTCAAGAACCTCTCGTTAGGCATCTAGACTTGCTTTCAATGGTTGAAAAGTGAAGCCCATCGAATCATTGGCAATTGATTAAAAAATATTTTTCAACGGTAAAGAATGGATTAGTAAGATGGCCAGCAGCTGAATTGACCCATTTTCATTATTTTTCCCACTTTTTTTGAGAAATAATTGACATTCGTCCCTGTGTAAGTTCAAGATCTATGGCATGATGGTGCGACTTACATACATTGCAAAATGGTTAACACGAGAGGCCTGGTTAACATCCACCATCTCACATAAATACAATAAAAATAAAAAATTTTAAATATTTCGTCTCTTAGGATCCACTACTCACTTAACAACGTTCCTACAAATCACACAGCGGTGTTAATGTGTTAATTGTAGTCATCACGTTGTACGTTACAAACCTAGTTCTCATGTGTCTCTTAACCAGAAGTTGGTACCTTTCGACCACCTCCCTCCAAATACATCAACGAATTCTGCACTAGTTAAATATTGACTCGTAACAGATTAATTTCATTTATATGACTAGTGCTAGATTCTGCCTCTCAGAGACCAACTTCTAGATCCAGAAATAACTGTAGAAATAGAATTACTTAGCAGAACAGAAAAGGTAGCTCACTGTCATAGGAAGGCAACTATGAATATTTGGTCTGTCAAGGAAGTTTAAGTGTTATAAGACTAGACCTTGAGTTCTTCGTCACCGACAAAAGAGGTGGAGGAGTGTTGTCTTTAAGTGTACACGGTGAAGTCCACGAAGGTGCAGTCACCGGACCAAATGGCAGAGCCAGAACCTACGCTCGTCTTCGAACACTGTCCTGCAGAGAGAAAAGCACGGAACCCCCAGACCTAGCACTTTGAACTTCAGAAATGCCAAGTGGCAAAGTGTGAGGGTATCTGTGTTGAAAGGACCTAAGGGGTGAGGACAGTGGTGCATTTCATTGATGTGGTTTTGTATTTTTCTCTTTCAGGTGCCCGATGTTATTATTTCTTCCAGGAAGTTTTGAGTTCTGAATGTGTACTCTAAAAAAACCACGTCCTCCGTATCTTTATTCCTTTCTTAAATGCGGACATTTGCTCTGGGAACCTGCCTCTTTTCCTCTGTTGTGGAGTCTTCACCAGTCCCAGCAGAGAGAGCCTTTTTTCTAACTTGAACTGTGCTCTGTGCCAGGTTTCCCTTTTCCTTCTTTCCCTCGGGACGGAGACCTGAGCTCCTTTTGTGCCAGGATGAAAAATAATTTGCTTATTTTGCTTAGCAACCGAGGCTGATGGCTTCACATAGGTGCTACATAATTCTTGGGGACAAAACCTTCCAAGCTACTTGAGGACATGCCCAGTGAGCCTCTCCAGCGTCCTGGGGTGAGGATTCTTTACACCAGATCCCAATCTGACCACCTAAGACCTGAGGCCTGATGCCAAATCACTTAAAAGTAGAACAATGAAGGCCATAAGGAAAAAGTTCCCCATTTGCTCAAGACTGAAGAGTCAGAATTTAGGTAGCAAACTGCCAGTATCTTCAACTCTGCTTTTGCACTTTGAATTTGTCTGTTGAAATTTTGTTAGTGCATTTTTAAATTAAGTGAACATTTAAATTAAAATCAACATAGTAAACCTAAAGACAGAATCTTCCATTATCAAAGTTCAAGATAAAATTGTCCTGAGGTTTGAAAAAATTTATACTAGCAAGGCCAGGGGAAAAAAGTGACTAGTTTATCTTTTGGTAAATAAGCAAGGGAAATGAAATACAGACAGCAAGAAAGCCACACATTTGGTAAAGCTAGAAACCTCAGATTTTTTTTTCTTTTTTTTAAAAAAAGCAACTTCCAGATTTAGCAATATAAAGTCTAATTAGTTTTGGTACTTAGGAATGTTTTATTGATAAACATGACCCTTTCAGTTCTACTGCAAATATACAAGGCTGTAATCCACATGACAGCCAATGATGTTTTAGGAAGAAATTAATATCTGTATAAAGTTTTGGAAGCCAGTTGCCTTTACACCATTTTTTTGTCTTGAAAACATTTGCTTCTGTGATGTGGAGGGAATCCCTTTTTTCCTGTTTGAATTGTCTTGAAGTGAATTTCCCAAGGCCACTGCCCTGAGTGGCTGCTAGGGAAAATGGGAAATTTGTGGCCGACTTGATGTTGGTGGAGTGGGAAGAGAAAGTTCTGTGTCTCCCAGCTCCCCTGGGGAAAGGGTAGAAGCTGGAAGGAAATCATAGCTGAGAGGGGATGAGGGGAAGGTGAAATATTCTGTCACCCAGGCTCTCCCCTCTGCAAGGGCTCAGTGACTCTCTGCTGGCCTACAAACAGAGGGGCGCTGATCTGGTCCCCAACCTTCATCACAGCAGCGGCAAGTCTAAGGGCCTGGAGCCCGTACACTCTGTTCTTTGGTGGGGAGAGGAGGTTGAGTGAGGCCTGTCCTCCATTCGGAGAGTGAGCTTCCTGAGGAACAGGCTGAGCACCTGGGTCGGAGCGTGATGGAGAGAATGGTGGCCCCTGTGAACACGTTTTCCATGAGTGACATCGTTAAGACCGGTTCCATCAGTCATTACCTAATTGTTTTGTTCTACTTTATTTTCAGCACTACTGTATCCATCTCATTACAGTTGGTAAAAATATCGTGTTTGTTTTAGAACAAAGAGAACCTATAACCAGGAAATTTTTGATGATTTTTTTTACTTCAAAAGGTTCTAACATTTATAGAATGTGAAGGTGATTTGTTTTCAACTGAGCCATGTTTTGAGACTCAAACCAGCCTGCCTCAGCAGACGCTGTGTTAGATATTGTTTAGGGTTAATTTCCTGGCAGAAGTGTATTCCCTGGGACACTTTCGTATAGGAAACACAGTTCCTCAGCCCTCTCTGTTGAGACTCGCACAAACACTGCTAGAGAGTCCCGCGTCTGTCTAGGAGGCCAGGGAGATGCAGAATGACAGGTGCTGATGGCCTGTGCGGTAATTCTTCCGGCCAGCAGTGTCGTCCGCTGTGCTCCTGTGGTGAGGAAAGACTAACTCAAACCATCTGTGGGGCTGATACACTTTGTAATTGTTGCATTTTCAGGTGAGCGGGAAGAGAGGGAAGAGCACCAAACCTGGAAGTTAGGGAATCTAGGTTCTATTTCTGCTTTCGACACAAATTATTATGTAGCCAAAGGTGAATATATAGGAAAAGGGGTAGATACCTTTTGGCTCTAAAATTCTCTAATCTGTGAGACCCCAAATAATAAAAGATGCATTTTACCCTCCAGGCAGTAGTAGGAACAGATGGCATTGAACACTGGCAGCCTGGTCTTATTGCTTGAATTTTTTATGGAATAATTCTGGAATCATGGAATGATGGAACACGGCTCATCTATTACCAAACTCTATTTTCATTTTTCCCCTTTCAGTTGCAACTGAGACAATGATGATCCTTAAGGGGAAACATCACTTGCTCAGGATTATCTGGGCACTTAGTTACAGAGCCTGGTGAAGCTGTGGGCCCAACTTTCTATGGGTTTTTTTTTCACTATACAAATCTTTCACAGCAGATGGAATGTAAAATTGTTGTTGTTTAGAGAGGTATTAAGTAATAGAGTGAGAAATGTATGCAAGTTTCTATAAAAACTGGTATAAATCTAGGTACTTTAGGATGGGAAGGGGTTGGAAGCCAAGTACATGGTAGTTCATTGATGGTAAGAAATCAGGAGATACTCCTGATGGAGGGAGACCTACTCTGCATGATTATTAGTATTCGTAATATTGAGAGTTGGCAGTGATAGTGGACAATGGGTGGTTGGACATTCTCAGACCAGTTTGCTTTTATTATCACCTGGTGTTTCTTATTTTTAATAAGCACTTTCTTTTTTTAAATAGGAAACGTACTATGGACATTCTAGAAAATCCTGGTCTAATGCTCTCACATTGTCTGTATGTGTTCTCAGCAGGAAAATGTAGCGCTTCCCATTCTCTAGAATGCTCCCCTTCTTTCTTTATGCCACGTTTAGGGGTTCCATACCTGGAATTCTTAACCAACACTAATGTCACTCCCATTTCAGTGGCTCTGCAGTTAGATGGGAATAAAAGTGATTTCACTTGATAAGTTTCCCAGTCCTGTTTTTGTAAAGTTACCGATTTTAACATCACTGCGTTGCAGTATTCCGGGGCTCATCGTTGTGTGTTAGCCCATGTGAAACGTGGCTCCTGGTATTTTGCAGTGCAGAGGTTATGTGGCAGGCACACTGGCTGCTTGTGGAGGAACCATACTAGTCTTTCTCTTTGTGATATAGTCTTGAATGCATTTGGTGAACTCACCCTCCTGGCCATGTAGACTCCTCTCTTCTTAGCATAGCCATTGTCTTATGTGGATGTGGTCACTGGGACTGTGGCAGAGTTTGTGCTTGCAAAGTCAGGAGAAAACTTCAGTGACCACCAGCCAGGTGGGATGACTAAAATGCTGATGAAAAGTCACAGGTGTTATGATCCGAAACACCAAAATATAGAGTCATGGCCTTGGCCATCAGAAAGTGAGGAGCAATTCTGTAAATCGAGGAGCCAGAGATTGTGAGACCCAAATCCACTGGGTAAGCTGTACATAATTATCTGAAACACATATGTGTGAACAAACCCCAACTAAGGATAAAATAACCATGCTGAGACTTGAGCTACTGGAAAATTTGTACATTGAATCCAGTCAAATGAAAGTCAGAGTAATATAACAGAATCCACAGCCCATCACTCCTAATATTCACTCTGTAACCCAGATTCACTCAATATATGAAGAACCAGGAAAACATGTCCCTTTCTCAAAAGAAAGAACAGTTCGCAGATACCATTACCAAAAATGATCTGAATGTTAAAATTAGCATAGAAGGACTTTAAGGAATTATACTCCATGAAGTAAATTAATATGCAGAAAAATATGCTCACAATGACTACAAAGGTAGGAAATCAAAATAGAGATAAACATTCAAAAATTCTGGAAATAAAAAAATACAATAACCTCGAATAATAGAATGAAGATTTTAAGCCTAAATCAGTGAAACTGATCTAGGTCATTGCAATTACCTGAAAAACAAAGAGGAAAAGAGTTTGAAAACATAAAAAGAAACTCAGGGACTTACAGCATAATATAGTGTGTTCTAACATGTGTGTAATTGATTTCCCAAAAGAGAGAAAGAAGAATATATGGCAAGAAGAAAAAGGAAGAGAAGAATAAGGACAAGTGACCAAAGTTATGAAAGACACAAATGAACAGACTCACAAAAGCTCAGTCACTTCCAAACTCATATGAGCTTTAGCCCTGTATCTCTTAAGTAAGTTGAATTTTTACAGCAAATTTTACCACAAAGTGAACTACCGGCACAGATGTCTTCACTGATGAATTCTAAGAAAAACTAATAAAGAAATAACCTCAATGTTATACTACACATTTTATGAAAAAGAGGACAAATTGCTCATAAGTTGTTATAAGACTAATAGAAAGTCTGAGTAAGGCATTCCAAAAACAAACCCAATCATAAAACCATATCCCTTGTGTATTTAAACATAAAAATAACTAATGAAATATTAGCATAACAAAATAATAGCATAAAAGATTAAATTTGACTAAGCAGGTTTTTCTTAAGAATGCTCATTTGTTTTAACATTTAAAATAAATCTATGTAAGTCACTCTGTTAATGTAATAAATAAGAAAAATATTATGATCTTTTTAATAAATGTAGAGAAAGCATTTGAGAAAATTCCACATTTATTTGTAAAGAAATTCTTAGCTAACTAGAAATAAAAGGGGATTTCCTTAATCTAATGAAAGACATATGTAAAAATCTATAGCTAATATCATATACATTGGTAAAATGTTAAATATTTTCCCATATAATGGAAACAAGTCAAAAATACAAATAGTCATTACTTCTATTCAACATTGGTTAGAAATTCTAGTCATCAGAATAAGACAAGAAATAAAAATTTTATATAAAGACCAGAAAGGAAGAAATAAAATTATGTTTCATTCACAGATTATCTGATTGTTTATAAAGAAAATCCTAAGGAATGTACAAAAATACTAGAAATAGTAACCAAGTTTGACAATGTTGCAGAGCATTAGAGTAACATGAAAAACCTATTGTACTTTTATGTATTAGCAGTTAACAAGTGGAAAATAAAATATAAAGGATTACACTTGCAAGCATGTTACCATACATATAGAACCTAAGGATAAATTAAACAGGAGAGGTATGAGCTCTCTGCACTGAAAAACACAAAACATTATTGGAAAAAATAAAGACGAGTATGCAAATGGAAAGGTACATGATTTCAAAATGGGAAGATTCAGTATTCTTAAGATGTTAATTCTCCCCAAATTCAACCCTATCATAAACTGAGCAGGCTCATTTGAAAAAACCAACAAATAATAAAAGAATGTATCTAGTAATTCCAAAACCCTAAAATATTTAAAACACTCTTCAGGAAAAACAAAATGGGAGGATCAAAAGACCTGGTCCTTCTACACAAGAAGGACAGCCTGCACCAGCAAAAGCTTGGCACTGGAACAGAATAGAAACCTAAGAAATAGGTCTACATTTACACAATGATTAGATTTTCAACAAAGTTACCTAAGCAATCCCATGGGGAAGGAATATCTTTTCAATAAATTCTGTTGCAGTAGCAGGGTATCCAGATTAAATTTAAAAAAACTTTATCGAGATTGAGGGATTTTTGTCTCGCATGTAGACAGCTTAGAAATCACCATCCTAACAAGTTAAGAGTTGAACTGACTGCTACAATATTTTATTTAAAAAGTAGACAATATGTAAAAACAGACAGGTACATAAGCAGAGAGATGGAAATTCAAAGAAAGAAAAAATAAATGCTAGAGGACAAAAATACTGTGACAAAAATGAAGAATGTTTTTGATGGGTTTGTCAGTAGATTTGACATGCTAAGGAAAGACTCACTGAGATTGTCGATGTGATGATGGAAACTTCCCAAACTATAAAGCAGAGAGAAAAAAAGAGTGCAAAAATAGAACAAAATATTCAAGCACTGTGGGAACTATACAGTGTATAACATATGCATAATCGGAATACAAGAAGGGAAAAAGAAATGAACAAAAGCAATACTTAAAGTAATAAATGGTTGAAAATTTACTCCAATTAAGGTCAAACAGCAAACCACAGACTCAGGAAGCTCAAAGAATACCAAAGAGGAGAAAACCTCTAAAATATACACCTAGGCACATTATATTCAAGCTTCAGAGAAATCAAAGATAGAAAAAACTGAAAGAAGTCAGAGAGAAAGAAATACATTACTCATAGAGGAGCAAAGATGAGACATGATTCTATACATAGACATAGATCCCTAAAGACTCCATCAAAAGATTATTAGAATCAGCAGCAGCAACAACAAAACCCCAGTAAAGTTGCAAGATACAAAATCAATGTAAAAAATTCATTGTATTTTTATATGCTAACAGTCAAATATCAGAAAGAGAAATAAAGAAAACGCCATTTGCAATTGCAACAAAAAGATAAAATACCTAGGAATAAACTTAACAAAGAAAGTAAAGGATTTATATGCTGAAAACTGTGACATTGTTAAAAGAAATTGAAGTAGGCACAAAGAAATGGAAAGTTTTTCTATGTTGATGGGTTGGAAAAATCAACATACTTAAAAAGGCCATGTTACCTAAAGCAATGTACAGAGTTAATGCAATCCCCATTACAATGCCAATGACATTTTAAAAAAGAACAAAAATCATTGAATTTGCATGGAACCACAAAAAACAAAGCAAAACTAAGAAAAAAGAAAAAGCCAGAAGCATCATACTTCCTGATTTCAAATTATACTGCGATGCTACAATACTCAAAACTGTATGGCATTGGAAGAAAAAACAGACATACAGGCCCATGGAACAGAATTGAAAGCCCAGAAATAAGCCCACACATATATGGGTAACTAATATTTGAAAAAGAAGCAAAAACATACAAAGGAGAAAGAAAAGCCTTTTCAATAAATAATGTTAAGAAAAATTGGAGAGCCACATGTAATAGAATAAAACTAGACCACCATTTGAAACCATACATAAAAATTAACTCAAAATGGATTAAAGACTTAAATATAAGGCCCCAAACAATAGAATACATAGAAGAAAATGTAGGTGCTAAACTTATGGATCTTGGTCTCAAAAAAGGCTTTTGTGAACTAACCCCAAAGGCGAAGGAAATAAAGGCAAAAATAAATGAACGGGACTACATCAAACTTAAAAGTCTTCTACATAGGAAAAGAAATCATCAACAAAACAAAAAGGCAACCAACCAAATGGTGATGTATTATAGAATTGTACAATTGAAATCTCGCCCTGAGGTTTGTTGTATTTTAGCTTCCAATAGCCTGTACCCATGACTACTCAAAAGAGGAATGACGTTTGCTTGTGCTCAAAGAGAGCTAGAAGTGCCTGGTGTTCATTCAGGGTGACTGTTAGCTAATGTTGCTCAGGAACGATGCAAGGCTGAGTCTGGCTCCATGGAGAGATTCCTGGTGCAATTAGCAATGAAGTTGCAGCCTCCTCCCAGTTCAGGGGCTTTGCTGATACTGCCTTCTTCGTTGGCTATTCTCTATGGGACCTGCTTTTCCCTCTCCCCTACTGGCTTTTCCTGGAAGCACTTTCTTCCTAAATCACTTACAGATAAATTCTTATCGCTGAGTGTATTTCAGGGAACCAGAGTCTAAGAAAGTTACACTAAAAAAATACTACTATTAAATTCTTACACTGTCATAATGAATTCTTTAGGCCTCTGCTTTGCTAGATGATGACAAATTAAACGGTTTTAAAAGGAGATTGATGTCTTAGTGTTCTGTTAAAGTTCTTAGATTTTATATAAATCTGCTGTTCATAATTGCTTATGCTGGACCAATGACTTTAGTGGTCAACACTTAAAGTTCTATTTGAAAATTGAGTCACTAAAGAATATATTAAAGAAGATGCAAGATTTATCAGCTTTTTCTAAATCAAGTTTCATTTGTTACTACCTACTTCATATTCCTAGAAATTTTCTGTGGTATATTTATCTTCTATCTAAGCTAATTTGTAAAGCCAATTTGCTTGCTGTCTGCTCTGTCCTAGGTCTTTTAAACACCCTACTGGTTTGTCTCACCCTATACCCCACCTAGAACAAAAATAGCCAAAGGCAGTGGATCCTGGTCATTACTTCCTGGTTCCCAGTCCTGACCTGTTATTTCTTGGTGTAGCGTTGCTTGGATTTTGGGCTGTCTTGGCTTTGACTCTCAGACTTCTTTCGATTGACAGCACATTTGGACACTTTCTGCAAATTGACCCTTGGCATCTGTTTTTGAACATGAGTAGTTTTTGGATTCTGGTGCCATGGACCACAGATACAAGCAAGAGGCACACTGACCTTGTGAGGTGCCCCTCAAATGCCAGCGAGGTAGGCCAGGCCTGTCCGGGCCTCCCTTCAGAGAGGGAGCTGGGGAGTGGCTTCTGTTGGCTTTCCCGGATGTCATTGTTCAATTAGGGTTCTGAAGACTGAGTTCCATAAAATGGGGACTCATGCCTGTGCTTACAATTCTGAAATACATTGGTTTCAGTTGTTTGTTTCCTGGAATCACCTTGAAAATGCTGGTAATCTGTCCTCATTCGTTCCAATCTTAACTCTGTTTTTTACTTCAAGTCATCAAGGAAATCAGGGTATAATTTTCTTCATCAAAAAAAAACGAGGTAAAAAACCTCCAAGTTATTTTGAATTCTGTGACATACTTATAAATTTTAGGGAAGTAGGCTTTATAATCAATTATGTAAATATTATAGCCCCTTCCATAAAGTGGTTTATAGTCTACTGAAATATTATATTTGGTTCATAAATCAGAAAGTTTCTTTCTCTGAGTCTCAGAGCTATACACATTGGATAAATGAGTGCACGAATGAATGAGTGATTTATTGTCAGTGTTTGCTCAAATTTTACCTCTTATTGAGAATTCTTTCGTCAGCTCCTGTGCCCAACATAAATTTCAACGAATATGGGGGAGGGGCTCATCTCAAATTCCTAACAAAGATCCCAGAAGTGTTGGAGTTAAGGTATGAGGTATGACTGGAAGATAGTTTTAAGCAACATGATTATATATATGTGTGTGTATATATATATATATATGTTTGTTTCCAGGGACTTTTAGAGGATTAAGGAGTTTCCTTTGGGGTGGAAAACTGTACTTTTTCCAAAATGTTAAAAAACATGCAGATATAACTTATGCTTTAGTAGAAGAATCCAAAAGGCAAGGTTGAATGAGAAGCTTGACCCCTTGCGGAATTTTTAGATTCAGCAACAAGAACTAAAGATCAGAGTGGAATTGTAAGTCTGTGTATGTTGTGGTATCCAGTCTTGAAACTAGTCCAAATCTGGCTGCCCTAGAATCCTGTGTGGATCCCGGAGATGGGTCGGGCTCCTTGTGTGGATTAGAAGATCTGTCTGCTATATTCTGAAGCTCTGTGGGCTATGGCAGGCACAGCCAATTATCCTTCAAAAGCTTATGAATTGTTGCTGGAAAGTGACTTCTTGAGTAAGCGTCCCATTTCCCAGCTCTCCTTGGCACTGGGTTTTCCCACATGACTGAGTTCTAGCCCATAGACTCTGCTACCAGGTCACAGTGCTACTTCCAGGCCTGGTTCATAAAACTTCCTCATTGAGCTCCTTGCCTTCCTGTTACCTACAATGTAGACCTCTCCCAGGTAACTGTGGAAGCCATGTGCTAGAGATGGCAGAACCTTCATCAGGCTAAGTCTCTGAATGACTATGTGGGAGATAGCTGCCCTGCCAAGCTGTGGTCCCATCCAGTACTGTCCTATGATCAAGAAATGCACTTCTGTTGTCTTGAGCCTTATCCAGTATTGAGTCTACTTGGTATGACTTGGAGTCTACTCTTATGAGTTTAGATTCCCATCCCATCTTGCAATGGAACCCTATTCTCTTTCTGTTGAGCTTAATAAAATGGGATAGAATATTGCAAAGGCCACTGACCTATCACTGTACTGTGAAAGTTGAGAGCATTAATGTTGCCAATAGAAAGGTAAGGATGTGTAATCTGAGGCTGATTTTCTGAGCTAACCAGACCAGCAGTGACAGTAATGATAGAGCTTGGTTAGAAGACTACATTCTGATGTGAGAGTTCATGGAAGACCCTTTCTGCTCCTGGGGCAGCAGGAAGGGTCAAAGCAGTTGAGTTCTTGAATGACCAGATGGGAAGTTGGAAATAGAAATATCCAAGTACTAATGTTAATGTAACCTGAGGTGCGTCACAGATTGATGAGAGATGTATGCACTCTCTATGCTCTCCTGTAATGAGGCACAAAGCAGACATTCAACAAATCTTTGAGTCAGTAGATGAAGGAGAGATGTGTTGATGACAACTGAAAGCATTTATTGAGAGCACTCTAGTTAAGTAGTCCAACACCTGGCAATAGAATCAGGCTTTTAGTAAAATCTAGGCATATGGATTGTTCTATTATTTACAGCTGTAGTAAAGTGTCAGAAGTTGAAGTACTCATTCAACACTTAGATATTCAAAAATATTTACTGAGCATCTGTTTGCTGTATGGTGTGGTGCTAGGCACTGGCAATATGTGGAGGATTAGTGCAGGCAGGACCTCTGCCTCTGCCTGGGGCTTACTTTTCAGTAGGAAAACAATAAGAGAGATGCTGAATGTTGAAATTAGGAGAGAAACAAAAAGAGCTAGTTAGTAGAGAATATCAGGAAATGTGGAAATGAGGAGGGGTCAGACATGGAAAGAGTATTCTAGACCAAGGAAATGGGAAGCCAAAAAAAAAAAAAAACCAAACAACTCTGGCAGGATAAAGTCTGGAAAGTTCCAGAAACTTGGAAAAAGCTGGTGTAGTTGGAAACTGGTGTGTAGACTGTGGAGCCACTTAGTGTAAGATTGCAGATGTTGCCGGAGCCAGATCAGTAAGAACTTACAGATCATGGTGAGGATACCAAGGTTTCTTACTTGAGTTTTACTCTAAAAATCATGAGAAGAAAATGACAGTTTTAAGCAGAGCAGTGAAATGATCTGAGGCCAAGTGAGGTGAGAATTCAGGAGGTTATTGCCATAAACCAAACAAGGAATGGTGGCGGCCTGGGCAGGGGTGGTAGAGATGCTGAGGAGTGGGTGGCTTTGAGGTACATTTCAGAGGCCGACGCAACAGGGTCTATGGTACTGGTTGAAGGAGAGGGGGCGTCTAGGATGACTCTGAATTTCTCTCACTGTAACCGGGTAGATATGGAATGACTGGGATGGGTCAGGCATAGGGCAGAAAATCAAGTGGTCCTTGGCATGTATTTTCTGAAGTGCCTATTGACTAGGCGGCAGAACACCATGACAGTGTATCTTCACCACCGTGCTTGTCTCTAGAGAAAAGAGTTAGCCTTGTGGCAGTCAGTACCGTGTACTGTGCGGCTCTGTTTAAGGTTGCTCATGCGTTTAACTCAACGGGAGAGATAGATGTGATGTGCGTACACACACGTATACCCAACTGGCTCTGTGTCCCTGCTGAGCCTTTCCTAACACACAAAGCTACAGACGTTACATTCTGAGATGCCTGTCTGTATCCCTAAGGCCAGCTAACTGTCTAACACGTTAATTTGTGACCAAAGATGGTGTAGGAAAACCAGCTCAGTGAATGGGCTTTATGATCAATATGTGAATTACCAGCCTATCCCTGTAGGAGTTAACATCTGAGGAGAAAAACATAAATATTCTTCCTCTGATACAATAAAATCCATTTCTTAGGTCTAAAATCTATTCCTTGGACCAGAACCTCTCAACTTGGGCAGATACGAGTGTCACCTAGGGAACTTGTCACAGGTTCCTCCAGGCCCCACCCCAGATGGACTGAACCAGAGTTTGGAGGAAGGGCCTGGGCACCTGCAGCTGGTTCTCTTTTGTTCTCCCTCAGGGGGTGACTCTGACATGCTGCCCGTCTTGAGAACCCGGCATGACACGGGATTTGTGCCATGGCAGCCATTGAGCTGCAGCCACCCTCTTAAGCTGTCTTGCTGGGTTGGTTCAGCGTTTGTTTGAAGAATAATTTGAATTTGAATGCTTTAGAGTTCACCCTGGGTCCTGCTTCTTTCTGTTACCTTACCTGGCTGCAGTGCGGAGACCCACTCTGTCTCTGATGGCTTTTGAGCTCATGATTCGTGAATTCTAGACCATGAACTATTATCACTGAATATGTATTGCACGTAGAGGTGGAGGGACTGAGAATAGGGACGTGGACATTGGGAGCTGCATGTGACAGAAGCAGTTCATGAGGAGCATGTGCAAACCCAGGCAGGGTGGCCCTCGGGGGAACATTGGTTCTGATCCTTCCAAGAGGCAAGACTTCAGATAGAATCTGAGTGATGGAAAAAACCGTTTTGCCTTCCAGAGCTAGGAAAGCAAACAGGTGGCATTGTGATGGGTAAGGTGTCTTGAAATATACATGCTAATAGAGTTCTCTTAATTCTTAAATATCTTGATTAGTTTATCTTAATTGTTCTATTTGATACTTCTCTTAATGTAAAGATTTGTAATTCCCCCCTCCAAATATGTCTGTTTTAAAACTGTGAGAGAAAGAATACTTTTAGCTTTATAGTCACGATGTTTTTTACTAACTACTCTAGTAACAATGTTCAGAAAACTTGAGTAATTGTTTGATTTCGGCAATGATGTCATTGATGAACTTATTTTTTAATAGTAGCTAAGTCTTGACTTTAAGTATCTACTTTTATTGAGATAATAGAACTATCAGAGAAGTAAAACTCATCTCATAAGCTTTAGTTTATGAACTTTAAAAGGAGTAACGCCAGGAAAAGAATGTAATAAAAATCAAGTTCTTTCTGAGTAGTCCAGGCTGTACGGGGCAGTCACCACAGCTGTTCTCTAGGCCAAGCTGGTCGGCAACACAACTGGCTGTAGATGGCTGGTGCGTGACCTACTTCTGGGCTCTCCTTTTCATCTCATGGGCCATCCGCGGTCACTGTCATCACACTGGTTTTCATGGAAGAGTACTTTCTGAGGTTGAACAGCATTATATCATTCACAATTACACATTTCAGCTGAAGCATACTGAAATATAAGGGAACTGCAAGATCATTTAAAGTAACTGTTTGGCATGCTTGAAATAGTGATGTAAAGACCTTGGTTTTCTGATGATGATGAAGGAGGTGTTGAACGTTCCAAAACAGGATTGTGTCAGCTCTTGGTTTACTCCCCATCTATTATATACATGAAGTCTGGTGGGATTATAGAGCAATGGAGAATGTGTTACTTCTGTGGTCTAATAGAAAATACATTTCCATTAGAAATGTGTGATTTTAAATCACTCTTATTAATGTTTAAAAAGGCTCCAAGGTGACGTTGATAAAATGGCTTAAAGAAAAGGATGTAACACCTGGGCAGTCACAAATGTCACAGCTTCTTCATTTGGCCATTATTTGCCATTGTGGTAATACAATGTATCTGAAAACTTTACAAAATTCAAAGCTATTATTAGTGCTAGCTTTACCTAACATTGTTCACAGATGTTTTGGTCATATATAATCTCCCTGAATCAGGCTGCTACTTGTCATTAATAACATTTATCCATAGTACTGCCTTATAGCGACAAAGCAACAAATTATACTTTAATGATAGTATTGGGTACAGTTAGTGATTTGGTCATTATTTTTGGTGATATGAAAAGAGTTTCTCAATTTTTAGAAACCTATTTTGAAACCAGGGTTGGAATGATCTATTCTGTAATGGATCATATGTATTGCAATGTCCCATTTAATCCATGGGAAAGTGCCAACTACAATATTCTTTGTGTGGAAAAACTGAAATCATCCTTGGAATTTGGTGGGCTCAGGGCAGCCATGCCCAACCAATGGCAGAACTTTGGTTTGGTTTGAAAATGGTATCAGATAAAAGATGTGGCTGTAATATCTGATATCAGCTTCTTTCCCAGATCAAATGTTGGCAGAAATCATATCTGTTGCATTTCGCTTCAAACCAGAAGCTCTTGGGAATTCACAGACAGTTCATTTTTTGCCTTTGTTCAATAATCCGTATAGAATGAGTCTTCACAATTCTAAAGCATTTTGCTTATAGGCTCTTCATCCAATTAAAAATGATTTGTTCTTGTATTCAGTGCCTTCCTTTGTGCTTAAGCATCTCATGGATATTCCCATCAAGTTGGATCTTTATTATTGTCCTGGCTATGACAGTTGTAATAACCTTTTCAAAACAGAGGAAATAAATAATTCATACGCTGGAGAAGAGGTCCCTGCATAACTGAGTTAATAACTTGTTTTTGAATAGATGTTAGGAATCAACAAACAACATTTCATTTTCAGTTCTCATTATGGTACACAGATATTAATGTCTATTATATGACTCAGAGTAAGTCACAGTTATTTAAACTTCAGAGTGCAACCTTTCCAAGAAAAGATATTTCCCCCCTACTAAGATTCTTCTGAAAGTCTGGCTTGGGCATTTGTCTATTTCGTCATGATGCATATTGATTAACGAATTCTCTGAATCTTTATTAAGATTAAAATGCATAATTGAACCATCATGATATGGTAACCTCTGTCCAGCAGAATTTACAATGCGTACAATATGTTTGGGATTAAGAAATCCTTCAAAAGTGCAGTGATATATTCTATTTCCCTTTAAGCTGAAAATTATTTTAAAAGTGTATAAACAAAAACTGACCATTAACATTCAAATTAATACATCTTTTCATCACATTGCGATTTGGTACTAATGATTAGCTCAAAGAACTTCATTTACATATGTAACTCTACATCGGGTATTTCTTTTCATCAAGCGGAATACTTACTAAAAAAAAAGGCATTTGAAGAGCAAATAATTCTAATGTCATTCATCTAAAGGGTATTTTAAAGAGTACCACAGGCAATTTTCTATCATTCCCTTATTCCTCATCAGAAATCAAGACTTTCAAGAGCAAGGTGTTCCCAATTATAAGATGACGTGCTAGCATATAAAGAAATAAGGCTGGTATATATTTATTTTTCATGTCTAGATTTTGCCTTTATTCTTTAAGATCTTATTATTATTACCTTTATTATTTTTTAGTCTGTAATAAGGCAATAATATTACTAATTTGTTGAGTTGGGGTGAATGAGAAGAATCTCATGGCTGATCATCAGAATGCCCTATAAAGTTTATATGAAAATATAATGCCCGTTTTTCACCCATAAACATGTTCACTCACTTTTCTGGGAGTCAGGTAGAGAGACATCTGTATTTTTAAGATGCTGTACAGCCAAGGCAGAGTGTCACTGGATTAGATCATCTAGAGCATGAATAATTTTAAAAAGGGAAGATGCAGTGTTACAAATTTCTTGTAAAAATAAAACTTTTATCAGCATTGAAACATATATTTTAAAAAGTAAATTAAAGTGCATTGCAAGAGATAAAACTCAGTGGACCAGGTTAAAGGGCAAGGGAATGAAGCGAGATTGGCCGGTGGGTGGTGGCTCACCATTCCTGAGTTTCAGGAGGCAGCAAGCGGGAACTGAACACTGGTTTCTGCCAGATTTGGATCATGATCGCACTGGGGACTTGTGTTCCCCTAGGAAGAAAGCCCAGTAAAAATAGTATTACATTAATCACTGTGCAAGTTGGTTCAGGAGGGTGATTTTGGCAATATGGGGGATGGAGATTTTGACAACTGCATATGACAACCACAGATTTGTGTTCTTGGGCTGAGTTTTAAGTTCATTACTTTATTAATAAAACTCTGTTTTAAGAGAGCTTGAGAGCTAGTGTTTATACAGAAAGAACATTAGCTTAGTATAGCTTAGTATTTGAAGCCATAACATGTACTAAACATTGAATTTGCATCTGTTAATTGGAGTCTATTCGAACAACAGGTGATAGGAAGTCTTAATGTAACTGGGAAGTGCCCCACATAGACAAAACGTGCTATTCTGTGTTAAACAGATCTGCAAAAACAATTCGTTGGATCATTCTCCATTTTCAGTTGATGTACTCCGATTAAAAGCAGCTGAGATGATGACGTCACAATGGACGTCACAATAAAAGGGGAAAATCGGGCGGTGGGGGACAGCCAGCACAGTCAGACAGATAGAGTGTTATAATCAACACTCAGGAGAGGATTCTACAGAAGGGGCATTGTGGGGGTGATAAACAATCTAACGTACATGGGGAACATTGCTCTTCACGGAAACTTTTAGGCTAGACTCTTCCAGAAGGGATGAGGTTTCTTTTTCAACTCTAGGCGAGTCTCTTCAGACCACAACTAGACTTCTAACCTGACTATAAAGACAAAAGAATTTAAAAGAATGAAATGCTCACTGGAAAAAGGTTCAACTATAAATGCAGCTGCTGCTAATGGAAAATAGCATTTACTGTGTGCTGAGCGCTATTACCCATACGAAGCCCTTTACCCGTATTAACTTAGTTAGTGGAATAACGCTGTGGGATAAGTGCTATCCCCACTTTACAGCTAAAGAAACTGAGGCATTACTTCACTACTGCATTTAATCAATGAACATTAAGAAGCCATGAGGGAACAGAAAAACATGCTGATGAGAAGTGAACTATATAAGATAAAGATGGTGACACTGCTATTTATGTTTTATTTGCCCTAAAATTTGATTAATTTAATGGTAATTGAGTACCTATTATGTACCAGGATTCATGCTACCATCCAGATACATAAACGGTAGACAATTCAGATGTGGTCCCTAATATTTCTGGCATTTATGATATTATTGGTGAGACATATAATTTTATATATAATTAATATTTTTTACTTTTGTTAATTTTTAAATTAAGATTTGAAGGATCTTAAGAGTCACTAGCCTAGGATTTCAAGGTTTTTCTTAATGTTTAAGAACCTGTCAGGTATATAGTTCCCAGTGTCAGTGAATAAACTAATTCTGTTTGAGGTTTTGGCTGTGAACCAATATTTATTTTACTTTTAATGTAATTATCTGTGAAGACTTTACAGTGAAACCCAAAGTGTAAGACCATGCTTGCAACCAAAGCAACAGCTCATCCCTAATGACCTCCAAGTGGACAAGGACAAAGTACAGAAAACACTTAGAATCTGTTTCAGGGTTTATCCCAAAACACGCCCACACACACAGGGTAGGGTAGGTCAGAACATCTCTTTGTGTCTGGCAAGGTTTTAAAAAAAGCTGTGTTTTTAAAGGGGTTTTGCCTTTATCCTCCTTAATTCTTTTTAAGTTTTGTTTTATATTTTAAACATATACATTGTGTTTTCCTTATATTTATCAACAGTCTTGGAAGAAAATTCATTTCTTCCTTTCCTATAGGTAAATATTCATGATTTCATGTATGTTTGCCCTTAATCTTCCCCCCACCCCACTGAGTATAAACTGGCCAGAAAACATAAAGGATGCTCAGTTAAAGTTGGATTTCAGGTAAACAATAATTTATGTTTGTTACCATTAGAAGTTTCTTTTTATTTGTTAAACTGGCAAAATTAAAGCAACTTTCATGAGCTATCTTTTCACTACAACTTCTCAGTTCATTTGCTTTTTATTCATGTATTCAACTAATACCTATTAAGAACCAATTATATGTCAAATATTAAGAATAATTTTGAAAACGTTCTTATCTTTTACACACTGAACAAAATATCTGCAATTATAAAACCTACTTGGAATATAAAATTTATTGCCCAGTTAAAATTTGTCAATTATTTTGTCACTAATAAACCTGAAATATCTAAATTTATATGTTATGAATCAATGCGTTAATCAGTCTTTTATTTTATTCTTCATACTATTGATGCCTAAAGAAGTAGGATAAACTCTTTCTTAAACCAACTGGGGTTTTTTTGTGAAAGAAACTTCTCTTTTTTCTTCACACTATTTTGCATTGCTGTTAAATGCAGTTAAGATGGGTGATACGTCTGGAGATAGTCAAGGGTAGGCTGGTTGCTGTCCTGAGTAAAGATACAGGGATGGTTGGAGCAGGAGGGAGAGTGGTCCATGAGCTTCCTTTCCATCCTGAGTTTCTGCAACATGTAGTCAGAACCTCTTCTGCAGAAAAACATCTGTGCCCGGAATTCCCTTGGATTCAACACCAATAAACTTCATCAGGATAATATTAAATTAACTACATGTTTCTTTTTAGCTTAAGTCAACATTTTCTAGTTGCTTACTCTTCTCTCTGAATCATGTCCCACATAAAAACTGAATGTAAAAAGTTGAATCAAATAAAACAGAAAATTAAGTAGTACTCCAGCATGAATCATTTTAATTAATCCTTACAGTTGTGTGGCATGGGTACTATTGTTACCTCCATTCTACAGAGGTTGAAGCTGAGATTTTAGAAGTCAAATGGTTTTCCTAGATTCGGAAATTGAATGGAAGAAGTGTGACTCCACAGTTGCTGTGTGTCAATCATGTGGGTCTATCATCTCTCCCAAAGAGTCTCTGTGTTGAAAGCTCATGTTTTTCAAAATGTTTTTCCTGTAAAGCTTAAATACCACACATGTGCAGTAAAGTGGATAGAGAGAGAAATCAGTTGATATATATGACCACTGAACTGAAGCCTAGCAAACATTTATTTCAGATGGAAATTTGGAACATATGAAACAAAATTGGCAAATACAGTCTCAGGTTGGTCGAGTTTATACTCCTTAAATTTTACATGTTAGAATGGCCTATACATTGTGTTTTCCTTATATTTATCAACAGTCTTGGAAGAAAATTCATTTCTTCCTTTCCTATAGGTAAATAGGTTTTATATATATATAATATATATATACAAATAAACTCATGTCTGGGAACAGCATACACAAAGTAACCAGGATAACTCTAGACATTGTGTACCCACAACTCCGTGGCTTTATTCCACATGGTTTGTTCTACTCATTCCCTCTCAAGCACTCTGCCTCACTCATCCACATCCTTCACACTTGTACTTGGGGGCACATCTCTACCTGTTCTGGACAGTACTTTCTTTCTGAAGCAAGACTTCCTGAAAAAGAGCCCTAGAGAGGGGACTTGGCTAACTGGGCTCTAGCCCAGGACCTGCTACTAATGAGTTCTGTGTCTGTCTCTGGCCACATCTCTTCAATCTTCTGGGCCTCCATCCCTCCTCTGTAAAGTGAAGGGTCTAGAGCTCGAGGACATATGAACAAGGTAATCCACACTCCCCACCATTCAATGATTCAATCTCGTGTTTACCAACTCTACCAGCAAGTTGCCTAATCCTGCTTAAATACCTCTAGAGCAGGGGTGTGGCCCCAAATTTTCACTGGGGGCCACATCAGCCTTGTGGTCACCTTCAAAGGGCGGAGTGTAATTTTACGACTATATAAATATAACTGCTCCTTAACAGTTAAGCGAGAGCTTGGCACTGCCACCAGGTAGAAACAAGGTGGAGGGTTGGATAAAACAAGGTGGAGGGAGGATTCAGTTCTCGGGCCTTGTGTTTGCCCCCTGTGATCTAGAGACATCCCATTCTTCTTGCTGTGTGAGAAAAGTTTTTCTTTATTGGAACCTAAATCTTTCTCTATGTGGTTTCCCATTTTTGTCCTCTTGAGTGAACTAGAACCAGAGTACTTCCTGTCTCATTTTTGAAGAGGGCCATCCTGTCACTCGTCCCTTTTACCCTCCCCAAATCTCAGTTGCAGCCTTGCAGCTGGAGATAGTTTATCCTTCCTCATGAAATGATTATGACTCTTTTGTTCTCTTGGTCGCTTGTCTCTGGACTGGGCCACTTATCAATGGTGTTCTTAACAGGCAGCACCTAGAACAAAGACCAAGTAACAACAACAGCAGCTGGCACCCAGAGCTTTGACATGCTGGCCACTGTTCCGAGTGTTTTCTGTCTCTATTATTTCACCCGATCAGTCCAGCAGCATTTATGCAGTAGTACTGTTGTTACCTACATAAAAACTGAGAGCAAGAGAGATGAAGCCTGTAGGGGACTGGTTTGTTTTGGTCTGGCAAATGTGACTCAGCTCTGTATGGAAAACCTACAGAAGCGGGGTGGTGGGCAGGAGCCAGACCTTCAAGTTTTCCCGTGGGAATCAGGCCTAGAAAATGCATGCAGAATGTTTCGGCTTGCTCTTGCTAAAACTCCCTCACCCTGGTCTGAAACAGTAAATGTATATCATCTATCTTCAAGGTAGTTTCCGAAGCCTTTGTGACCTTTTGCAAAGACAGAGCTAATCAGCTCACCGCCTTTCTATTTTGCATGTGTTACTTTCATTTCCTTGATTGTACCTAAAATGTAGTCAGTAATATTCTATGTAATAGATGATAAATCCTTCTTTGAGGTAAGACCCAAGAAAAACACTAAAAGCTTGTCTAGGCAAGGGTCGGGGTGCTCTCCTCTTGAGAGAGTGGCCACACCGTCCACCTTTTCTCCACAGGACTGCTGTCGCCTGTGCATTTATTCTTGTCTTCAGTCACAACAGGTGGACTGCTGGCCAGAGTCCATCACAGAAGCCTCTTGTCCAAGTGCATGACAGAGCTGATACTGTCACCACCTCAGGTGACAGGGGCTATAGAGGCTGGGATAAAACCGCTTGTTTAAAAAATTGCACTTGAAACATAGTGGCTGTACCACTCAACTGACTGGTGACTTATGTCTCTCATGTCCTGGATTTCTGTGAGTGTAGGTTAAGGCTGAGTTTGGTGTACATGTTCTGTGAGTATAGACTCCAGTTTTGAAACTTTTATTAATCTATGTATCACACACTGTACATAACATAAGGACTGTAAGGATAAAAATAAGCCATTCTCTGTCAGGTTGGAAAATGCACATGCAAATAAGATACCAACATGTAATGTTACTTAAGTACGGTTAAGATGTTAAGTAAAAAAAAAATTATTCTAAGATTAATGAGAACACAGAGAATGAATGTAATGAATTCTGTGTAAGAGAATGAGAAATTACTCCATCAAAAAAGTTACATTTGGATAGGTTCTTTAAGTCTGAATAAGAGTTCATTAGAAAAATTAGAAAAAATACTTGTGTTTATTAGTTTTCATTAAAATAATATGTCCCAAATCCAGCCAAAGATTAGCATCGTTAGCATTCATTAGACAACGTTTCACGGAAACCACTATTTAGACAATAGGACAATGTTTGGCCATTTAGGGTTGTCTAGAACTTTCATGCTTTTCATGGTTTCACAAAGCTTTGTTTAGCAATCTCTAATGAGTATGAAGTGTAACCTCAGTGGAAACATTTGAACTCATTTAGTGAAATGGGATGCTATAATATGGTAGTTCCAGCCCGTGTTAGCTTCTTGTCCTTTGTACCAATTTTAACCTCCACTTGCTAGAGTTTAGACCATAACCAGAAAAAGCGAGCTGAAAGCTGAGGACTTTGGTGTTCTCTCCAGAATTGATGACCTGCCAACCTTTTTACAGAGGGCCTATTTCACTGTGTTGTTCTTTGTCTAAAAATATATTTCCCGCCTAGTTTTAGGTGGCTTTCCCAGCCTCAATAAATTCTAGGATTCATCAACTTTTTAATATTATTTATGGAAGCCCAGGCTTCACTTATTCCTAAGTTATTTTTCTTTCTTTTATTTTCCATATTTTTTCATCGATGCCTGTAGCTATATAGAAACACCCTCAGGATTACTTGAGATTATAGAGTCAGAATATCATTTTTGGAAACTCCACCTCATAACATTGGCTTTGGATTTCAGCCATCCTTTTTTTAGGCTTTGATCCAAGAAATCCTACCAATATTTCTTGCTGCCTCAGAAACTTGCCATGTGGAAATCCATGTGACGTTATTGCCATGTTTTCTGTGCCAACTTTCAGGTAGTTGATGGCCTTCCTAGTCCAAGTGTAGCACATGGAGCAGCACCATTAATATCTCCTGGGAACTTGTTAGAAGTGCGGAATGCCCCCATGCCAGGCCACCTAAATCAGAGGACATATTAAAAAAAATCCAGGTGCCTTACAGGTACACTGACTTAGAGAACTCCTATTGATGACAAGGCAAGGTCACTTTTTTCAAAGGTCTTCTCATTTCTGCCCCCTGACCAAGTCTTGTTTAACAATTGGGCAGATAGACTTGTGATAGGAAAAAATTTACTTCTAGGTAAGTAAAGAATTTATCAGATAGCTTACATATTAATAAGAACAGACTAAAATTTATGTAGAGATGATGATGTTCACATTACAACTCTTTCAATTTATCATCTCATTTGATCTGCCTGATGTGACAGTGATGTAGATATATCATTATTATAGTATCCATTTTGCAGATGAGGAATTGGAGGCCAATATTGAAATAATTGTTTTGCCCAAGGTCACGCTGCAGAGCAAGGTTTCAAATGGAGCCTATGTGGCTGTAAAACCCATACTTTCCATGATGATGTCCAACTGCTATTTCTCTTGATGAAATGAGACTCTTAACAGATTACAAGGAAGTTGAAAATTCCCCACACAGTTATATTTGTCTCCCTGTTCAAGTTCATGCTCTGATTCTTTCAAGCCCCCGCCGCTGCCACCTGTTCATGTTCCTACCCACACCCACGCCTGGCACACGAAACATCCCTGTGAGGGTAATCCAAACACGCTCTTGCTGTCTATTGTTTTAATTGTGAACTGCCTGTCCCAAACTTTTCCATAACATACTAGCTCACCCTTAATCCTTCCTGCTTCTGACCACTCCTATTTTGCCTTGATTGTTAAATCTGCCATTCAATACTGTTTTCCGTTCAACTAACATCCAGTTTTTTCTTCCAAATACAAGGCCTTTAATTCCTTAGGTAAACACTGTGCTTAATATGACCAGCTCTGGACTTTTACCTTGAGCTATCCTTAGGCACACTTCCCAAATCACCATAGTTCTAAGAGTAGGAACAAGATCTTCTTTCAGTAACTGCCTGTAGAACATCCTCTAACATTTACCATGTTCCCCCCTCCTTTACCTTCACAGAAGTTTTTTTTCATGTTGGCAAAAGACTCCAGTTCCACACAAGCTCACATCTGCATGACATGGAGAGTTCGGCTCCATCTTGTTCTTTCAAGGCTTTACTAGAGCAAAGTACAAAACTTTATCTTGCTATAATCGTAGTTTCAAACAACAAACCTTAATTTCTTATCTGGAATTAAACTCCAAATGCTGTTGATACTTTGAGCTCTGAACACACAGTAGAATTCCTTTTTTTAAAAAAATTGTTGTTCAAATACAGTTGTCTTTATTTTCCCACCGTCACCCCCTCCACTCCAGCCTGACCTTCTTTTTAGTTGCTTTAACTATGAATTCTTTCATCTTTACCAATTGCATAACTTGTTTTATTGTAATGGCAGGATTTCTTCATTATACCCAGTTTTCTAGTTTTATTTGATAACATTCTCCCTCTCCCTAGACTTTGATTTTAAAGTTAGTGTAAACCTGGCAGGCTTCTAGCTGATACTGTGTAATGCTCTGTGGTCAGGTGTTCATCAATCTGGCAGAATAATCCTCGATGCAGTGATCAGACCTATTCTGTACCTCTATTTATCGAACTAACCATCATTTTGTCAGTCTTCTTTCTACCTACAAGATCCCCAACCCTTTCAAAATGGGAGCATAGATGAGACCATGCTATCAATAATCCTGTACTTCCCAGCTTAGAGCTCTGATTCTGTTTATTGCACGTATTCCTATTTAACATTAGAAGTAGGTGAAGGTGAGCCAGAGAATGCATTCACTTATTGTTCATCTTCAAATACATTTATTGACTGATTTTGTTCCAGGTACAGTACTAGTTAGCAAACTGCTATGTTCCTGTGGACCCCACACTGAGATGATGGCCTTCAGTCTAGGAAGAGAGAACAGCCACTGACTGTCCATGTAATTTAAATGAATGGCTCTCTCTATTTTCCTATTGCTTCTTTGTAGATCCACTGATTTCTACACATTTCCTAACTCTAGAGGACTCTTCTGTCTTGTCAAAGAAATATGGTTTGTTGCTCTGGAAATTATAGATCTTTTCCCCAAAGGATCTCTCTGGTGGATCAAGTTTTCTTCTCCTACCCTTCTTCCTTTGTGTACTATTCTTCTATTGAACTTGATCTTGAATGACTTCTGCTCATTCAATACCTCTTCCCTTTCCACTTCCTACTTCAGCTGCTTCTTTCTGTTCCCCAGGAAGTTATTTTCTCTCTCAATCAATGTAACAACAGATAAAGATCCATTAACTTTGATCTTTTAATTTCATTCATTTGATTTTGTTGCCTTGCAGATGCCAACTTAATTTTTGATTACTTCTAGGAAGAAGACTAGCAGGGTCTTTATACTACATTACCCAACTCCTCCACCCCTAGGAAAACTATACGAACAAGCGAGTGGGATGTGGAGGTCTTTTTGATGGTCCTAGTGCCTTCTCACCTTCTGAACTTACTGTGTGAATTTGCTCTATCTACCATTAGTATGACAGTTTTAAACTATCAAATATTAAATGCAGCCAGGAAATAGAGCAGTTAATTAACTTAAAAATACTAATTCTTTCCTCTTGTCTTATTCCTCCTACTGTACTGATGCCTGTTGCAGGAGCTCTTGGCTGACCCTTTCATTCCTCTCAGCTGTCCAGTGTCACTCTCCAGTGTGTGGTGCCTGTTCATGTACCAGTTAGGCACTGTGTGGTTGAAAACTACACATTTTGAATTTAGGCCTGATTCTTTACAGAAAACTTCACATGGTTTAGAAGATGCCATGGGGACATGTTAAAAGCAACCAATGCTATAGGTACAGAACAAACAGGGAAATGTTAAGAATAGTATAGGAAATGGCATAGCCAGAATACTTGTATGTATGACCTATGGACATGAACTAAGGCAGGGAGGATTGACTGAGGGAATGGGGGGTACTAGGTGGAGAAAGGCAAAGGGGGGAAATTGGGATAACTGTAATAGCATAACCAATAAAATATATTAAAAATATATAACACACACACAGAAAATCAGAAAATGCTTCTGAAGAGACCAGTTTACAGTAATACGTCATTTCAAAATAGGAAAATAATCTATATAAAACCTAAATAAGATTACCAATGTATTAAATAAACTAAATTTTTTATATGCATTTCTAGTGGGACATTGATTCTTCTCTTTCTGTTCTACTGGCCTTTATGACGTATTAGCTCTGAATTCCTTGAAGTTACATGCTATGCACACAATCTGAGGATAGATAATAGCCCCGGAATGTCCCCATCAGCTGTATGAAGGGAAGCATGATGCACAGACTAGCTTCTGCAGGGTACATTCAGCTCATAAAGCTGTATATCCACAATTACCCTCAGACATTCTCTTCTTATATGAAAGAAAACTGAAATTATGAAATATCTACACTTAAATAAAATTAAGAGTATAACACAAAGTGAAGTTTGCAAAATAACTTTTTATTTCCCCCAGTTGTGGTTTGAAAAACTGGACTGAATTTAGAGTTCCCTGAATCTCTTATAACTTAATTTAAAATTTTTCCTTTTTAAATTGAGTAAATTTCTTGTGACATGAAAGGAGTAGTTGAGAATGGAAAATTCTGAAGTGTACACGTGATGGTTTTTACAAAACTGCAAGAACTTTAAAATTGGCTTAATGGGGACCTACATGTTTTGCTGGTATAGTTGAAGGTGCATTTCATTTAGTCAGAAATGTCATGAAAAGGGAACCAACTGTATGGGAAAATATATTTGCCAATGATACCTCGGACAAGGGTTTGATTCCAAAATATATAAAGAACTCACATGATTCCACACCAAGAAGACAAACAATCCAATTAAAAAATGGGCAAAGGACTTGAATAGACACTTCTCCAGGGGGGACATACAGAGGGCTCAGAGATACATGAAAAGATGCTCAGCATCACTAGCCATCAGAGAGATGCAAATTAAAACCACAATGAGATACTACTTCAGACCCATGAGAATGATCATCATAAACAAATGAATAAACAAGTTATGGAGAGGATGTGGAGAAAAGAGAACCCTAGTACAGTGTTGGTGGGAATGCAGACTGGTGCAGCCACTGTGGAAAACAGTATGGAATTTCCTCAAAAAACTGAAATGGAACTGCCTTTTGACCTGGCAAATTCCACTGCTGGTATTATACCCTAAGAATCTTGAAACACCAATTCAAAAGAACCTATGCACCTCATGTTCACAGCAGCATTATTTACAATAGCCAAGTGCTGGAAACAGCCTAAGTACCTATCAGTAAATGAATGGATCAAAAAACTGTGGTACATTTACACAATGGAATATTATGCAGCAGAAAGAAAAAAGGAGCTTATACCCTTCACGACAGGAAGGATGGAACAAGAAAGCATTACGCTAAGTGAAATAAGCCAGGTAGTGAAAGACAAATACCATGTGATCTCATCTAGAAGTGGAACTTAATCAACAAAACAAGCAGGCAAGCAAAATATAGCCAGAGACATCTAAAGAAAGACCAAACTGACAGTAACCAGAGGGGAGGGGAGAGGGGGAGAAAAGGGGAAGGGTCATTAAGGAACATGTATAAAGGACACACGGACAAAGCCAATGGGCAATGGAGAGGATTGTGGGAGGTGGGGGTGGGTAGGGTGGGAGAGTAATGGGGGGAAAATGGGGACAACTGTAACTATACAACAGTAAAAAAATAAATAAAACAAAGGCAAAGGTTCAATGGTTCAAACTATGTGTTTTGTGCTTTATAAGAGAAGTTCTACCCTTCTTTCCCAGTATATGAATAAGTCCAGGATCCGAGTGTCTCCTGTATAGAGTGTTTCTTCACTTTGTCTATTTAAAATTTTAATTTATTTTAAAATTATAGTTTACATGCAATATTATATTAGTTTCAGATTTCAACATAGTTATTTCACATTTATAAACCTTATGAGGTGATCCCCTGATAAGTCTGAAGTAATCACCTGTCACTGCACTGAATAATTACAGTATTATTGACTTTAGTCCCTATGCTATAGATTACATCCCTGTGACTTATTTGTAACTGGAAGTCTGTATTTCTTAATCCCCTTCCTACCAGTTTTGATACTACTTAGAGAAGTGCCCTACAGTTCATGGTACTCTTTCCCATGAGAAGACTAAATCCTGCATAGGTTAATTTACTTGTCCATGGTTATGTATACAGGATATGCAAGGGTGTGTCGATGCATTCGTCACTTGGATTTCAGCTAAATTCCCGCAGTTATGGATAATAGGCATTACGAATTTCTATATCCTAAGGAGTTTCCAGGAGGTGCCAGACACCACCTTCAGGGCTAGTGAAGAAGTGGCCAACAGTGTCCATCAACTCTCACCCTCACGATGACTCTCCAGTTGTATGAACAGAAGACTGGCACTTGATGATGAATAGATTTATGTATTTGTGAGCTTTCAGCCTAGTGGGGAGGGCAGTAGCATTTCACCTTTTCTACTCTTTAAGGAAAGGAGAGAAACTGCTCTCCAATTCACACAAGAAAGGATTCAAGAGAATCCCTGATAGTGAAAGGCAGGTTTCCTCAACAAGGGAACACCAGCATCTCATTCTTTAGTTGAATGTTTGCTGAGTATCAGAAACTTTTAGGTCTACCTCCTGCATACCAGAGCAGATCATGATAAAAAAGCACTTTGGAGAAATTGACACCTTGAGTTCAAGGGCAGTCAGAATATATATCCTTGTTCCTACTTATTCCTGCATAATTTTAGGTGTATGAGTAAGGTTTTAAAAAGCTCCCATTAACAAAGTAGGAGAGATGGCAGCAGGAAAACAGTATTCCTTTCCATTATTTGCCATGAAAATAATGTATGAATCCACAGCCAAGTTGATGTCACGAACAGATTCAAGGGCCAGGGAGATGTTGTGAATGGATATTAGGGGGTAAGTAGGGACAGTGAAAGGTGGCCACATTGGAGCCATCTTGAAAATATTGCACCCAAGAGCATGTGTGACGACAGTATGACATTACCTCCATCAACAGCGGGAGATCATGCAGTGTGTTTCCTGCAGCTAAAGACCAGTTGGGTAAGGGTGCAGAGGGTCATGGTGGAAGGCAGTTTTGTTCCTTCAAAAATTTTATTTTCCTATTTGTGGGAGGATCATACATCTGCCCTATCTTCTCTATGTGACTGACTTAGCTAATGGATTTTAAGCAGAGATGGCATCTAATATTTCTCAATTAAAACTTTGAGTCATTTTATGCTTCTTCTATAATGTCAGCAACAGGTCCCTGATTAGGGCTGGTTCTTCCTTATGAGGCACAGAAGGAAAATGCTGGGAGAAGAGATAATGTTGATCAGTAGAGGACATACAATGTGAACTAAACATAAACTTTTGTTATTATAAGCCACCAAGTTATGCTTGTTGCCACTGCATAACCTAGCAAAATAGGACAGATATGGTTACCCAGAGAGGCATCAGTGAATGAATAGCATGGACATTTTCTGTGCAGGCCTCTAAAAAATTCATAAGTATATGCCACAAAAAAGTGTGAATTTGGGTGCTTGCCCATAGGAGTCACCTTTGGCTGCCTGTCAAGATGCTAAATATATGAGACTTTCATTTTTCTTCTTCTAACATACTTTTCCATTAGAAAAAAATATCTAAAGGCAGGGGAATGAGTCAGAATCAAAGAATGAAAGATGTAGAGAAATTATAAAAGCAAAAATCATGCTCCTCTCCTTTGCATGGTTCAGGCCTGAACTTGGCCAGCAGGGAGAGACTTTATTTGAATGTGAGATGAGAATTGACATTTAAAGTGGATTGGGTTAAATTTTGTGATAGAAAAATCAGTCTTAGTGAGCAAAATCAGACTCTTTGTATCTCAAAACAAATAAACAAACAAACCCCCTAGAAAGGTGAGAGGTCTCTTCAAAACACCATTAATTGATGAGGAATGTAGTGCTAGGCTCAGGCTGGAAAATATCTATTATACCTTATGGGGTATAAGTTATTCAATAAACTTGTTATAGTTAATGTGGCTTGTCAGCGACAGATCTCAGAATCCTAACTCCAGTTGCAATATTTTGAACATCTATTTCTTCAGGGACAGTGTCTGTGGGAATTATATTAATCAGATAACAAAAGGCAAACTCAGCTTTGAGAAGTGCATTGTCTGGCAGGCTATAGTGTGAAGCACTGTAGTGGACAAATTATAACACATCTTCCTTAGACAGATACCCCAGATGTGATCATTGGCATGCATTTTTACTCCAGGGGGCCAAAGCATGCAATCACTGCCAGAAAGGTCTCTACAGCAAAGGCCAACAGCTTTTATTTAATATTGTGTTTATCATTTATTCCTTGCCTGAATCTAAAAAGGATCCGATGTGTTCATCTTTTCAAGCACACCAATACTTATGGACTTATCTACTAAATCTTTAGTTCCCTTCCAGATTCAAGAGATACAAATATTTCTGTCCCGATCAAAACATTGAGAAGGAACAGGTTATATTTGAGATTACAAGCTACAGAGAAAACGGCAGCAAACTTTAGATCTCACAGCAATGTAGGTCTTTGAATTCTTATACATAAACTTGTGATAATGCCTTCACATATTTATATTCCACAATGATTGTTTCATAAAAGGGTAGCGGTGGAAATGATTTGCAACATCTACTTTCTATATGGACATTAATTGAGAGGAAGAATACTGTAGTTTAACTGCTTTAAAAATACTTTTTAAAGAAACACAAACCAACCAAATCATGCTCCTCAAATCCATGTTTCCTGTTTATTACAGCTAATATAAATTTAGATTAGTGAAACATATGATATGGAGCATCAGTCTTATATAAAATAAATAACTTGTGATACACTGGTGTCCTTTGTGGGACCCAAGGAAAGAGTACATTTCTTCTTAGATTTTGTTGGGATTGGACTGTCCTTTAAAAGAGACAATGACAGCAAACTAGAAAGAACGCTTCACAGAAGACAGATGATCCGGGCGCCAGTCCTTCTCCATCCACCAAATAGCTACATGAACTTGGACAAGTCATTTAGCCTATGTAGGTTTTAGCAATCTAATCCAAAAATTAGGATTTTTAACTAGATAATCTGTATTCTCCTTTATGACTGAAAATTCTGATTCTTACTGAACAGTGAGTGGAATATTAAAATCCAATGTGCTCATTTGAGATATTCAATGCAAAAAAAATTTGGCAAGTGAAATTATAATTATATTAAAATTATTTATTTTTCTCTCCTTAATAGGTATTTTATTATTTATTTTTATTGTTGTTCAACAACTATGTTCAACAACTACAGTTGAACAACAATAAAAATAAATTACAACTAGATTAGAATTCTTTTTTTTTGTCATTTATGGGCTTTTTATTTATTATTTATTTTTATTGCCATTCAGGTGCAGTTGTACTTGAACAACTATATTGAAATTCTTTCTAAGGAAGAAAACATTGTTAACCTATGTCCAGAATTTTGTTTATTAGCTGTCACACTTATATTTTCTGAAGCAAATGCTTGCTACACAAATAGTAAATGCAGTGTTCTATTGGATTGCCTGCGTGTGGTTCTCCTTGCATTGAACCATACCCTTCTCCAGCAGTGCACTTCTTGCCAAAGGCATCGTGTGGTCATTGCCTCTCATTTTAAACGTTAAGTGCTGCCTCTGTGTAGGGGTCCATTTTGGTGTCAAGCTTGAAACCGAAGGTCTGAATTGAAAAGACAGTTATAGGATAAGACCATTTTACTTTCTTCCTTTGCTTAATGATTTTCTGCATTGAATGTTATAAAAACTTTATGAATCTTGTCAACAGGGCATTAAAAATATGTTTATCACATTATTTCCCATGCTTATAAATAAAGACCAACTTTGAAGAGAACATGTCATCTGATTAAAACAAAAATAACAAAAAGTTAATATTTTAATTATAAAGTTGGATAATAAACATGGAGACAGAGAGCATCAAGACACCCAATGAGAAGAGAAAAATGTCTCTTTATGAATAGAGGGAGGGTTGAAGAAATTCTGGGCTCATATGTAGCTATTCAAAATATTTTCTTAGCTTTCATTGTGCCAGATGAACATGTGAAAATCTCTTCTCTTAAAGAATTCAACCTATGGGGAATGAGTAGGTAGGGAGAGTCAATGAAGGTTGAAAAGTATCCTGGTAAACACCACAAAAAAGGGAAGGGGAGAAGAATCCAAGGGAACAGAGAGAATGGAAACCTAACCCTGCTGTGAAGTGATTCACAGAGAATGAGGTACTGTAGATGTGCCATAATGAATAGCTTAAAATTACCCAGTAAGTGATGGTGGAGAAACCTCAGGCAGAAGGCCACCAAACACAAAAACGTAGAAGAGCATGTCACAATGGGAGAAATAAGATGTAGTAAATTTGAGAAGCAATAATAAAAAAAAATGAAGGGGTAAGTGCAGTCAGGACCAGATCAGGCCTCATATATTCTAGTAAGACGTTGGCGTTTGATGTCCATAGACAATGGGCATCATCCAACAGTTTGAAGATCTAGAGTAGAGGAATACTTTGATTCTTTTATCGGTTTTCCAGAACTGTCCTTACAAATACCATGAACTGAGACAACAAGAACTCACTGTCTCACAGTTGTGGAGGGTAGAAATCTGAGACCTAGGTGTTGGCAGAGTGGTTCCTTCTGAGAGCCGTGAAGAGCAATCTGTTTTATGCCTCCCCCGAGTTTCTGGGTATTTGCTAGCAATTATTGGTGTTGTTTGGCTGCAGATGTGTCATTCCCACCTCTGCCTTCATATTCACGTGCTGTTCTGCCTGTGCGCATGTCCGGTTCCAAATTTTACTGGACGCCCGGCATAATGGGTTAGGAGGCCACCCTGTTCCAGTAGGAGCCCACCTTAATTAATTACATCTGCAGTAACCCTGTTTCTAAATATGTTCATTTTCTGAGGAACCAGGGATTTTGAATTTCAACATATGATTTTTGGGGGAGACAATTCAACCTGTAACAATTATTTTATATTAAACATTTTTAAAAGATTGTCCTGGTGGCATTACTTCACCTGACATTTCAGAAACAAAACTGATACCAGAGAGATGATGGAGGACTTTCTTGTCATAAATCAAGAAAAAAAAATAATGTTGGCTGGAACAAAGGCAGTAGCCACAGGCCAGAGAATAGATTTTAAAAATATTCTACACTGACAGATTGTTGAGACTAATTTTATATAGGGATCGATGGCATTAAAGGAAGCTGGAATTACTTAGTTTTCTAAATTTAGAAAGCGAGCAAACTGTGGAATTATTAATAGAAAAAGGAATGCCCCAGAATGTGCTTTGAACAAAAATCATGAACTCAGTTTTAAGATGCCTATGGGATGTCCAGGTAGATGTCAAGCAGACAATAGCACATATGAGTCAGAAGCTCAGCTTAAGGGATAAGCATTTGGAAATCAGAAGAATCAAGGTCGTAACTGATGCTGTGAACAAGTAACAGAAGTAAAGAAGAAATAAACAAGGAAATTATAATATTTAAGAGCTGGTTTTGAAAAAATAAACCTATAATGGCACAGTATAGTCACAAAAAAGTAACACAAGAATCAGAAAAGAATGGTACCCAAGAAACCAAGAAAGAATGATAATTAAAGGGAAAAGTAGTCAGTAGTCTCAACTGTGCCAGAGCATTCCAGTAATTGAAAATAGTCTATTGGTGATTTTGGAGTGAGTAATTTCAGTGAAGTACGAGAATAAAATGCATGTGCATTTAACCAACTTGAATTCAGTTCATGCCCTCAGTTCAGCCAAATAATAATAATAATCATAGTAATCCAAATAGTCATCATCATCATCATCGTCTAAATAGTGTGGGTAAGTCTGCCTGACATTTCACTCTATACATATAAATGTTCAGCAATAAACAAAGGAGATGATACATGGCTTTACTGATCATTAGTTTAAGTTTCATTTATTTCTGTAAACTGAGAATCTTGACATGATATGTAATTCCCATGTTCTAAGTTAAATTTATAATTTTTTGTACCTCATGGCCCTTGGCCTTCAAGCACGAATAATGTACTTATCAGATATTTAACTAAAACAAAACTAGCCATTCTTTCAACAGTGGGGAAGAAACAAAATGAGATGGATTTACAGAGACAGAGGGAAAGACTTCCACGTGGTATTCTCATAAAAGGTTCGCAGCAAATATACCTCTCACAGATTTTTGCATTACATGATGACTTTGGAACTTGTTGTCTATAAATAATTTTCTTTTATTTACAAATGGTAGTATTTACAAGTTGGTGGTGCCAGAGGAGACACAATCAACCAACGTGGAATGTTGAGAGAACGAAATGGGAATAAAGCTGGAGGAAAAGACAAAAATGTAATGAAACAAGGACAATAATTAGTTGGTTTAAGTAAATTGGGTTGGTTGATTGACTCAATAACTTATTGATAATGTTATCCACAGAAGGGAAGTGATGTTATCAGGAATAGCACTCATTTTTAGGAAACATAGAAGGCTTTTTGTATTATGTCAGAATCATCTTTATATTTTCTGGCGTTCTAACTTCAGCACTGCACCACCAAGAGCTGTAGGGTGGTACATAGCACTCCTCACTGCTGCATCCTTCCTGAGCCTTGGGATCCAAAGACAAAAATAGAAAAGGAAAATATATTTATTTCTTTGTTTTCTATTAAAGTATATGAGGATCAGTCACTCTGGGACAGTTTAATCTCAGAGGTAAGAACACCAACTAGATGACCTCAGAGAAAATCCTTTTTGCTTTTATGATTCTGTGAAGTTTTAGGGTTTCCCTTTTTTTTAGGATTTTTGAAGAAGAACAGATAATTGTGACTACTAAATATTCGCTGAAAAAATTTATTATGGTACTAAAAAGGTGCTTTAATTTCCTTAGAAGAGACATTTGGATGATGGTTGGTAGCTGCAGGGGCAAAAAATAGAGGTCAAATTATGGATTTTTGTATGGGTGGTAAAGGAATGAAGACTGAGAATGAATGGCTAATTTTGGGTGTAGGAAGAGCTCATATCGGTGTTCCTATGGGAATCATTGGGATCAGATAAGCCAGATATATTTCTAACCAGAGTAACAAGAAGGAGGAATTTGTTGCTGTTGAACTATGTAGGCTAACAAAGGGAAAAGGGCAAAGATCCCAGAGGAAAATAAAAAAGAATAATTCAGCAACACAATAGCAGTTAAATTAAACACAGACGAGTATCATAAAAAATAATCATGAGAAGAAAATCTGATCATTTATATATGCTGATAGTTTTTTAATGTTTTCTAGCCTTCCAACATGAACATTTACGACTTTTTGTGGTCAATCAATGAAAGCAACTACTCTTTAAAGTAGGTTTGTTGGAGGAATAGATGGAATATTTCTTTGTAAAGTTAGTGCAATAGAGAAGCACAGTGGAATTTGGTAATATGCTAATGAGCTCTTTGTGAATTCCTAGTTAAGGCAACATTTTGGGGGATGTATTTCACTGGCTCACTGCACTCCTAATTCAGTGACACCTCTGGTAAATTATCTGCTTGTTGCTGAGGAGACATTAGCACCAGGAAAGGATCAGGGAGAAAGCAGGATAGCTGGTGAGAAGTGGAAGTTTCTCAGACAAAGTTCATAGAAAAAGGGAGAAGACATCATGGAGAGATGGACTGTTGTTAGATTTTCATTTTTCCTCGGTAAGAACACCTTTTCCTTCCGTTTGGGAAGACTGAAAAACTGATCACACACAAACACAGACTTACACGCACATCCTCAGCCTTATCTCATTTCTCATGCTGTGTGCAAATATCCACAGATGAACTCTCAGATAATCATGGATGCTCACACACATACTGACATTCGTGTAAGTTAAGACAAAAGAGAGCTCTAATGCAGCTTGGCACATGGGAAAAGGTTGAACAAAAAACACCACAAAGCTAGCAACTCGGAGCTCTGATTGGATTGGGGGTGGGAGGTTAAAAGATTCAATTTTCCATTCTCTACTGAAGCATCTAGAGATATTAACATGGCCACATTAGCATGTGAGGGACATAAAGAATCTTAAACATTTCCCTTCATCCTGAAGCACTCATGATGACAATGTCTTCCCAGTCAGTTCCACCACCTGTCACTGCGGCCATGGGCAGAGTAGCAGAAGCTGCATGTCAGCTGATCTTAATGTCCATCGCAATCCAATTATGTTTTCTTGCCTGTGCCTTAGAATTTGTAATAAGCATAAGTTGATTTTGTGACCTTTCTTGACACTACAAGAGAGCTTATAACACAGCTCAGACTAATAACAGGTAAGTGGACATCTGCTGGGGTCACCTTTTCCCTTGGGGCACTGGTGCTATTAGGAGAATGTCATGATAGGGTCGCCGTACCTACCCTGCGATTCCAGTCACTGGACTTCTTACCACAGCACAGAGACAAATGCATAGTCAAGGCCCTGGAGTCAAGTTTTCTGTCACTCATCTCTGGTGAGTGATCCCCAACTGTCACTCAACATGATCCCCAACTGTCACAGGAGATGCATAAAATCGAAAAGGGAAGAGAGGCACATGGGTAAAAACATAAGAAGGGTTCTCTGGACAGACATACATTCAGAAATAGAAACAATCCTTCACTTCGAACTGATGTCACATAAGGGCATAAATATAAAGGAAATTATAAAAATACATAAATTTTTACCCAAAATGCTTGGAGTCCAGAGGTCTTTCAGATACAGAGCTCGTTTTTTTTATTTTTTACATTTTTAAAGGTAACATTTTTTTGTATGTTGCATTTAGTATTGCATTCTTCTATAGGGTCCAAATCACACACATTAGTATTTCTCATACTAATATAAGTTTAGTTGCACTAAGATGGATCAAGAAAGGTTCAAATGGTCTTGTGATAGTTGCGTACAGCGTTTGGAAATTAGTCACGAGAGACAGTTTTGTTGCGGGGTTCTGTGGAGTTAGATGCAGGGCAAGATACTCTTAAGCTGTGGTAGCTAAAACTTGTATAGCATTGATGTCAGCTGCCCATACATCAATTTCTCAATTCTCACAGCACTATTAAGCAGTGGTTGCTATGATGATTTCCATTTTACAGATGTAAAAACCGAGTTGAAGAGAAGTCCTGTAATTTAGCCCAAAGCACCTAGTGAGTGGCTGTGCTGGGACTTGAATACTCACTGCACAGCATCGAACTCTTGGGAAGCAGCTTGCACGTAGCTTGCTCGATGCTTCCCTTAGATAGAAACACAAATGCACTAAACGCTTAACCAGGAAACAGACTAGCTAGAATCTCTTGTCTTTCTCTTATATTATTTCTCTAAATAATATATGTAGAAAGGCTAACTTTCATACGTAATATAATTAATTTTATTATACCTACAAATAAAAATTGAATTTGTGGTGGGGCAAATGTTTGTAAAAGAACCATCAGTTCTAGAAATAAAATAAGTATAGAAAGTAGAGAAAGGGGGAGGGACACAGAGAGTAAAAGAGAAAGAGTAAGGAGAGAAGGAGGCAAAGAAGGTAAAAAGGAAGAAAAGGAGGAAGCAAAGAAGGAGAAAGTAAGAAAAGAGGGAAAGAAAGCACGATTCACGCATCAAGCTTGAGATGTGATGAAATACACAGAAGCAAATGTATTTATTAAAGCAACATACATGGCAATCAAAATCCACAAGTAAGACTTTAAATTGAGGAATATGAAGTAGCAATTATCTTAAGTAAAGCTAATAAGGAGTGGCCTTTAGGAAGATGTGTTTTAAGCCAAGATTTAAAGCAAGTGATGAGAATAGAGTAGCAGAGACCAGGAGAAAGGCATAGAAGTGGCCAGCAGGACATGTTGTGTGAGCAAACATACGTGTGAGAGCAGACAGATTTGGACCGATATCCTTCTCTCCCCCTCCCACAACCCGATAAAGGATGAGAACATGATTATGCAAGAACGACAGATGCAGAGTCAATAAGAAAAAACACACGCACCCTGTGTTATCTAGTATTGATAGATAGAAGGAAATTAGTTACTGAGATGTTTAGATTAGTCCATACCATGATGCTTCATACATTTAAAAAAATAGAACAGAAGTAGATAAAGGAATCCTAAGAGCGGTTGGACACCTCTGTAGAAAAATCTCTGTTTCTAATTCTTAAGATTTCATAACTTACAGGGAATTTTGCAAACATGTCTCAGCAGATCTAGAGGATGACAGTGAAAAGGCGGGGAGACACATCAGAAGAAATTATCTTAACGATATAAAGGATTTAGAGAGGCTTCCCTAACCCTGGGATGAGAAGGCATATTTTAGTAAGAGTTGGCATCTAAAGAACAATGAGTCTTGCTGATTAAAATTTTAAGCACAAAAAGATGCTCACGCAATTTTTCTCATTATTTTAGTTTTTAAGTCTCAAAACCAAACCACTATAACCCAAAGCCAGCTTAAGTTTTCAAATTAACATTTGCTACCAATTAGTTCATAATGAGTATTTGTCTGAGATGTTTAATGGCCATAAAAAAAGCTTTTAAAATTGAAAAACTTTTATGTTTGGGAATTACGTTACCCGCCTAACTTATTAGTACGACAGGTTTGATCGCCCAAAGAGCTCATACGGTTTTAAACCCGAAGGCTTGGCCCTCCAGCAGGAGGATGGAGTTTCTGGCCCCCTTTATGTCTTGCATAGGAAATCTTTCAAACAAAGGGCAGATCTCAATTGCTTGTTTTGTACTTAAACCTCACACTAATCCCATTGCCCTTAATAGAAAGTTTGTGTATGGACTGAGTGTGGGCTGCCCATTCACAGAGCTACTGAGAAAAGGAAATGCCTCTTTATTTCATCCTTAAATCCTTAAGTCCAGTTTTCTTAACATTTTGGGTTTTTTTTTTTTGGTCTAATTAGTACCTCAAAGAATCCTTCCCTACTTTATTGGGGATGCTTTTAAAGTTTCACTATTAAATGCAGTGTTTACTCTGTTTCTGTTCTTTGTTGATTAAGATTTTTGTAGTTGCTTTTTAAATCACAAATAAGTAATCTTATTGAATGGAACATGTATATAACAAACATTAACAAGGTCTTTGGTGTTTTTCATCTTAATCCATTCATTCATACAGTATCCCGGAATAATGAATTGTCTAACTTAGAATTATCCTTGCATTATTTGGAAAACCCACTTGGTTATGATTTTTGATTCATATTTTTGAAATTCATTTGCTAATATTTCATTTAGGATTTTCACACCTAAGTATAGCTGAAGTTTAATTCTGATTTGAATATCAGGTTTATACTAGTCTCAAAAATAAGTTGAATGACTTTTCTTATTTTTTCATCAAAGAATTCAAAACTATTGGAGTGAAGTAGGTCATAGAATTTCCTTATATTTTAAATCATGTCTTAATCTGTAGTTATGTGCTCTCTTTCCTTTATAATACCTATTTGCTTTTTTCCTTTAATCAGTCTTCCCAGAGATTTGTTAATATTTCCTAAGATTAAGCACAAAAATGATCTCTGGGGTTACTTTACTTTGTATTTCATTAATTTGCACTCTTATTTTCTTGCTACTATTTTGATTGAATTTACTGAGTTTTTCTTTTCTAGCCTCTTGACTTTAACGTGGAATCACTATTTTTTCCTTTTTCATTAATGTATTTATTTAAGGCTAGGATTCTCCTTTTAAATAATTGTTTAGCTGCATCTGTGAGTTTTATTTTATACTACTTTCAGGGTTTTATATCTATAGGTATTTGGCAATATCTTAATTACTTTTCTCAGGAAAAGAAGAAATTCTCTTCTATTCTTCCAGGTTCTTCCAGGGGTCTACCAATTAAGTCAACATGAGACACATTAACAGGAGAAAAGAATCACATGCAAACATATGGGAACATCCCAGACTTGAGAGAATCAGAGACAGAAAGTTGGGACGCGGTAGAGACGGCATCATGAGCTAAAGATGAAGGGAGGTGCCTTGGGGCTTCAGAAGGATGGTGTGCTGGGTTGTGAGAGCAATGTTTAGGGATAGTTTTCCCTTCCCTGTAGATAGGGCACAAAAAGTTATTCTGGCAGTAACTCATTATGGGCAAGGTTCAAGTTTGTTCTTTAAGGCAGAGGTAAAAGTTTCTCTTGGGCCTGCAGGGTCTCGATGGCCTTCAGGTCAAAATAACCCACATGCCTAAGTGGCTTATCTCAGGGAGGCCTGTTCTGAACCCCTTCACTTTTTCACCCATAATTCATTAAAAAAATTTTAAGATAATATAGTAAGCTTTTTTTATTGTTATACTTTATATATTAACATATGACATGCATGATGATGTATCTCTGGTTTTGTTCAAGCTTCCTTTTTTGCTAGCATGTCATCATTTTTTAAAATAAATATATAATTTTCAAAAAATGTGTGTTCTTTATTTTTTAGGTCACAAACTCCCACACACAGATATTAGATTGATATATAAATGTATTATTCAAGTCTTCTTTGTATGTATGTATTGCTTTTGAAATGATAACTTTCTAAGAAAGATTTAGGGGGATTATTTTTTGAATTGTTCTTATAATGCTATTCGCTTGATGTATATCTTTGTTAATTTTATTTTTCAATTACAGTTTGTATTCTGTATTATTTTATATCAGTCTCAGGTGTACAACATAGTTGTTAGACAATTATATACTTTACAAAGAGCTCCTCCTATACATTCAGTACCAACCTGCCACCATGCATAGTTATTATAGTAGCATTGATTATATTTCCTATGCTGTCCTCTACGTCCTTTAATGGTTTTGTAACTACCAGTTTGTGCTTCTTGACCCCTTCACCCTTTTCACTCAGTCTTCCAACCCTCCTCCCATCTGGCAACCTGTGTATCTAAGAGTCTGTGTTTTGTTTGTTCTCGTAGTTTGTTTATTAGATTCCACACATAAGTGAAATCATATGGTATTTGTCTTTCTCTGTCTGACTTATTTCACTCAACAGAATACCCTCTAGGTCCCTCCATGTGTCACAAATTTACGGTAAAATTCCATTCTTTTTTATCGCCGAGCAATATTCCGTTGTATATATGTGCCATCACTCTTACCCACTTGATACTGATGGGCACTTGGGTTGCTTCCATATCTTGGCTATTGTAAATAATGCTGCAGTGAGTATAGGGGTGCATATATTCTTCTGAATTGGTGTTTTGAGTTTTTTAGATATATACTCAGAAGTAGAACTGCTGGGTCATGAGGCAGTTCCATTTTTAATATTTCTGAGGAAATTTCATACTATTTTCCATAGCGGTTGCACCACCCTGTGTTCCCACCAACAGTGTACCAGGGTTCCCTTTTTCCTGTATCCTCACCAACACTTGTTTGTTCATGAATTCATGGTAGCTATTCTGATAAGTGTGGTGTGGTATCTCATTGTGGGTTAATTTAAATTTCTCTGATGATTAGTGATGTTGAGCATCTTGTCAAATGTCTATTCACATTCACTTGTCGAAGTGTCTGTTCAGGTTCTTGGACCATTTTTAAAAATTGGGTGTTTGGTTTTTTTTCTGGTGTGGAGTTGCATGAATTCTTTATACATTTTATATAGTAACCCCTTATTGGATATATCATTGGCAAATATGTTCTCCCATTCAGTAGGTCATGATGTTGATGGATTCCTTTGCTATGCAAAAGCTTTTTGGTTTGATGTGGTCCTATTTTCTTTTGTTTCTCTTGACTGAGGAGATACATTTAAAAATATATTGCTAAGAGAAATGTCAAATATTTTACTGCCTACATTTTCTTCTAGGAGTTTTATGATTTTGAGTGTTATGTTTAAGTTTTTAATCTATTTTTTTTATTCTTATATATGATAAATGATGATGATCTAGTTTCATATTTTGCAAAAATCTGTCCTATTTATCCAATACCATTTATTGAATAGACTGCCTTTACTCATTGTATGTACTTGCCTCCTTTGTCAAATATTAATTGACCATATAGATGTAGGTTTATTTCTGGGCCATCTGTTCCAATCCCTTGATCTATGTGTCTGTTTTTATGCCAGTAGCATGCTGTTTTGATTACTATGGCCTTGTAATATAGTTTGATATCAGGTAGTGTGATACCTCCAACATTACTTTCTTTCTCCAGATTGCTGTGGCTCTTTGGGGTCTTATGAGGTTCCATATTAATTTTTGGATTGTTTGTTTTGGTTCTGTTTGCCCCTTCATTGTTAAGTGACACTTTATTTAGTCACCATGTGTTTGTGTGTTTTTCAGTTTTTTCTCTTGTAATTGATTTCCAGTTTCATACCATTATGGTTGGAGAAGATGATTAATAAATTTCAATCTTTTTTAATTTATTGAGACTTGTTTTGTGTCCTAACATGTGGTCTATTCTGGAAAATGTTCCACGTGCACTTAGAAAAATGTGTATTCTTCTACTTTGGGGAGAAATACTCTGAAAATATTAATTAAATGCATCTGGGCTAACATGTCATTTAAGACCTCTGTTTCCTTGTTTATTTTTTTTTCTGGAAGCTATCCATTGATGTTTATGAATTTTAAACCCCCCTACTATTTCTGTATCACTGTTGATCTCTCCCTTTGTGTTTGTCAATGTTTGACTTATATATTTAAGTGCTCTTATGTTGGGTGCATAAATGTTTATAAGATTTATATCCTCTTATTGGATCATTCCTTTTATTATTATGTAATGTCCCTCTTTGTCTCTTATTATAACTTTTTTAAAAATATAATTTATTGTTTATACTATTGCAGTTATCCCAATTTTTTCCTCTTTGCCTCCCTCTACCCGGTATCCCCATTCCCACCAGCAATCCCCTCCCTCAGTTCATGTCCATGGGTCATACCTGTAAGTTCTTTGGCTACTCCATTTCCCATACTGTTCTAAACATCCTCCTGTCTATTTTGTACTTACCAATTTGTGCTTCTTAATCCTTACACACTTCTCCCCATTTTCCCCCTTCATGCTCCCAACTGGTATCTCTCTAAATGATCTTTATATCAGTGATTCTGTTCCTGTTCTGCTTGTTTGCTTAGTTTGTTATTTGGATTCAATTATTTATAGTTGTGAATTTATTGCCATTTTACTGTTCATCATTCTGATCTTTTTCTTTTTCTTATATAATTCCCTTTAGCATTTCATATAATAATGGCTTTGTGGTGATGAGCCCCTTTAGTTTTACCTTATCTGAGAAGCACTTTATCTGCCCTTCTGTTCTAAATGATAGTTTTGCTGGATAGAGTAGTGTAGGTTGTAGGTCCTTGCTTTTCATCACTTTGAATACTTCTTGTCAGTTCCTTCTAGCCTGCAAAAGTTCTTTTGAGAAATCAGCTGACAATAGGTAATTGTCTACTTTTCTCTTGCTGCATTGAGGATTCTCTCTTTGTCTTTAACCTTAGGCATTTTAGTTATGATGTGTCTTGGTGTGGTCCTCTTTGGGTCCATCTTGTTTGAGAGTCTCTGTACTTCCTGGATTTGTATGTCTATTCCTTCACCAAATTAAGGAATTTTTCTTTCATTATTTATTCAAATAAGTTTTCAATTTCTCACTCTTCTCCTCTGGCACCCCTATGATTTAAATGTTGGTACATTTAAAGTTGTCTGAGAGATTCCTAAGCCTATCCTCATTTTTGGAATTATTTTTTTTCTTTCTACTGTTCAGATTGAATGTTTTGTTTTGTTTTGTTTTGTTTTTTTGCATTGTGTTCCACATCATTGATTTGGTTATTGGCTTCATCCTCTCTACGGTTGGTTCCCTGTATATTTTTCTTTATTATACTTAATGCAACCTTCATTTCTGCCTGGGTCTTTTTTATGGCACTGAAGTATCTATTGAGTTCCTGGAGCATCCTGATAAGCAGTATTTTGAACTGTGTATCTGGTAGGTTGCTTATCTCAATTTCATTTAGATCTTTTTCTGGAGTTTTGTTCTGTTCTTTCATTTGGGCCATATTTCTTTGTCTCCTCATTTTGACAGCCTCCCTGTGTTTGTTTCTGTGTATTAGGCAGAGCTGCTTTGACTCCAGGTCTTAATGTACCTGTTAAGTTGTGTGGGGTGGAGCCTTAGGTAATCTCCAGGGTGGGATATCTGGTGTAAGAGTTCTGTTGCTCTGTGTGGGGGAGGGCCTGCAGAGGGAACAATGCTGCTGCCTGGCCTCTGGAGTTTTGCCTGGGAAGAAGCTATTTCTCCACTCACACTTTTCTTTCTCTGCATATGACACCAATGCCCTTCCAGTTGTTGCTCTGGTGCTGAAGCCCAGAGAGGTGGTCTGTGTGAGCTCTAAGTCTGTTGTGGGCTCTGTAAGAGAGCACAGTTTCTTCTGGCAATCCAACCTCCATTGGTTTTTACAGCTGAAGTTATGGGGATTTATCTTCTTAGGAGTGGGACCCTGAGCTCAGTGGTCTGGACTGGAGCTGGGATCCCTTACTCCCCGGGTTTCCTTCCCATTTTTTATTTACCACATGTGGACGTGTGACCACCATTCCCATTTCCACGCCTCTCCAAAACTCTGAGCCTCTCTGAGTCTCTGCCCTTCCTACCTGTCTGGATGAATGTGGCTTCTTTAAATCCTTGGATGTTGGACTTCCACACAGCTCAATTTTCTGATGGTTCTCGGCAATGTTTGTTTTGTAATGTTTGTTTGTAGCTGTATTTTTTGCTATAGATGTGCACAGAGGCGAGGCGTGTTTAACTATGCCTCCATCCTGACTGGAAGTATAGCTTTTGGTTTAAAGTCTACTTTCGTGACATAAGTACTGCTATCCCAGATATTTTTGTTTCCATTTGCATAAAATATCTTTTCTATTTTTCTATTTTTAGTCCGTGTGTATTTTTCATTCTGAGGTGGATCTCTTGTAGACAGAATGTATGAGCATATGGGTCCTGTTTTCTTATTCATTCAGCTACCCTATGTCTTTTGATTGGAGTTTTTAATTCATTTACATTTAAACTGATTATTGATGGTACACACCTATTGCCATCTTATTCTTTATAATTATATTTCTCTTATTTTTCTTAAAGTTTTTCTTTAACATTTCTTGTAATGCTACTGGTTTGGTGGTGATGAACTCCTTTATCTTTTTCTTGTCTGAGAAGCTCATTATTTTTCCTCCAATTTTAAATGATAGCCTTGGTATGTAGAGTAGTCTTGGTGGTAGGTCCTTGCTTTTCATCACTTCGAATATTTTGTGTCAGTCTCTGCTGGCCTGAAATGCTTCTGTTGAGAAATCACCTGACAGCCTATGGGAGCTCCCTTGTAGGTTACTAGCTGTCTTTCTCTTGCTACTTTTAAGACTTTCTCTTTATCCTTAAACTTTGCCAACTTAATTATGGTATGACTTAGTGTGGGCCTCTTTAGGTTCATCTTGTTTGGTACTCTGTGCTTCCTGGACTTGTGTGTTTTTTTTCTTCACCAGATCAGTGAAGTTGCAACCATTATTTCTTCAAATAGGTTCTCAATCCCTTTCTCCCTTTCTCCTCCTTCCGGTATCACTGTGGATGTAGTTATCTGCTTGATGCTATCCCAGAGGTTCCTTAAACTATCCTTAGTTTTTAAATTCTCATTTCTTTTTGCTGCTCAGATTGGGTGTTTTCTGTTAGCTTGTTTTCCAAATCACTGAATCGGTCGTTCACTCTATATAATTTGCTGTTGATTCCTTCCAGTCTATTTTTAATTCTGTATTGTATGTTATTCATTTCAAACTGTTTTTATGGTTTTCTGGGGTTTTTTAATGCTTATTATCTCTTTGTTTAGATTTTTACCACCATCATCCATTCTTCTGCTATGTTTCTTGAGCATCCTTTTTATCATTGTTTTTTTGTTACTTCTTCCTTTGGCTTCAATTTCTTTCTGTTAAAGTACATACTTTAGTAAGTTACTTCAGCAAGGGCCTTGACCAGTGAACTTTTAAAGTATTTTCATACCTTAAAATGTATTTCTTTTACTGTATTCTTGAATTGGAAATTTAAAAATATATATATAGTAATTGAGTTATAAAAATATAATAAATAATTCAGTTAAAAGTTCAACTAAATAGGACTTCCACCAAGATGGAGGCGTGGGTGGAAACACTTTGCGTTCACGCACAACCAAATCTAAAAACAATAAAGTTTTAACAACAATAAATACAACCAAACCACACAGAAAATTGACAATACAGAGTCCGAAAACAATGGACCACTTAGCTAAACCAGTGAGAGGGGAGGGCAAAAAAGATCCCTGACCCGGGAGGTGCACGGGCAGCAGAGGGCATGGATACCAGGTGCAGGGTAGCTACAGAAGGATGCAGGGAAGAGGCACGGCTGGCTGTCTGCGGTTGGTCACGCATTTGCGCACAGATAAACCACTGAAGAGGTGAGCATTGAGACCACGCGGAGCAGGACCGCAAGCTCGCACTTTTGCGCTCTGATAAACAGGCGGGGGCAAGTGGTGGGACAGACTGGGTGAGCGGAGAGGACCGCCATTGCTCCCTCTCTGACCCTGCCCCTACATACAGCATCACAACCCAGCAACCTGGGTGGCCCCGCTCTGGCGAACACCTCCTCTCTTCATACGTAACAGGCACAAACAGATCAAAACATGGCTCAAGAACAACTCAGAGCCCCAGAGCCAATAAATCTAAGCAACCAAGAAATAGCCAACGTATCAGATGCACAGTTCAAAACACTGGTGATCAGGATGCTCACAGAACTGGTTGATTTTAGTCACAGATTAGAGCAACATACCAAGGCTAAACTAATTGAAATGAATGGTAATGCACAGGAAACCAATAGTGATGGAAAGGAAACTGGGACTCAAATCAAAGGAGCAGACCAGAAAGAAGGAAAAAATGACCAAACAGAAAAATATGAAGAATCAAGAATTCAAAAAAATGAGAGGCTTAGGAACCTCCAGAACATCTTTAAATGCTCCAACATCTGAATTATAGGAGTACCAGAAGGGGAAGAGGAGCAGTCATGAGTGGAAAACCTTATTTGAACAAATAATAAAAGAGAACTTCCCCATTCTGGCAAAGGAAATAGACTTCCAGGATATCTAGGAAGCTCAGAGAGTCCCAAAGGAGTTGGACCTGAGAAGGAACACACCAAGGCACATCATCATTATATTAGCCAAGATTAAAATGAAGGAGAGAATCCTAGAAGCAGCAAGAGATAACGGGACAGTCACCTACAAAGGAGTTCCCATCAGACTGTCAGCTGATTTCTCAAAAGAGACCTTACAGGCAAGAAGGGGCTGGAAAGAGATATTCCAAGTCATGAAATCCAAAGACCTACAACCAAGATTGCTCTATCCAGCAAAGTTTTCATTTAGAATGGAAGGACAGATAAAGTGCTTCTCAGATAAGATCAAATTCAAGGAGTTCATCGTCACCAAGCCCTTATTATGTGAAACGTTAAAGGGACTTACTTAAAAAAAAGAAGATAAAAAAGATGAACAGTGAAAGGACAGCAAACTCACAGTTATCAACAACCACACCTAAAACAAAAGCAAGTTAAGAGGACAGCTAGATCAGGAGTGAACCATAGAAATGAAGATCACGTGGATGGTTAGCAACAGGGGAGTGGGAGAAGGAGAAGAGGGGAGAAGGTACAGAAAATAAGTAGCATAGACAGTAGATAGAAAATAGATAGGGGGAAGGTAAGAATAGTAGGGGAAATATAGAATCTAAAGAACTTGAGACACGTGTTCATGAACTAAAGGGGCGGAATGGTGGAGGAGGGGTGTGCAGGGTGGAGGGGAACAGAGGGGGGGGGAATAGAGCAAATGTAATGGCATAATCAATAAAATTTAAAAAAACAAAAAAAAGTTCAACTAAATACATCTAAATAGATAATCAATTGGAAGATACTGAGGTCATCTCTGTGAATATAGTTAGTGCAGAAAAGCTTAAGAGGCATTCCATATGTGACAAACTCTAGTATTTCTAATAACATTTTCAGGATCTGAGAACATTAAAAATGAGCACAGAAATGATGGCAAAGCATTTTCCAGGATTTAAGAAAATTACATTACTTGATATATTTATGAGTAGATTTGTTTAAATTCCTCTGTTGGCTTTGCTGTGACCTTCCTAGATAAAGAAAGATGTCTTTCTTAAATCATGAACATTTCAATTCATTTGGGAGCATGTGTTTTTCCCAAATGAATTTAAAAAATCAGTGTCCTGTTTTTGATTTATGGATTTTATTTCATCCTTTACCTCTTGCTAGTTCTCAATCCCATCAAGCTCTTTCCCACCCGAGAAAGGATGCATTTTAGCAGATCAGGACCAGTTGTGTTATATTCTCAGTCTGCTATTTCTGTATCATATATGTGGTATGAATTTGGGCTCCATGTTTGCTTGTGATACGGACTTGGAGTTCTGGTTTGTCCTTGGTGACTGTCTCTTCTTATAGATTGCTATTGTGGGGAGGGGAGTACTCAGTTCTGAGTTAAATCCCTGCATCTGTGGAGAAGTATTTCTTGTCCTTGTTAATGGTACAGTTGCTATCTGCTTCTCAGCATTGCGGGAGTCCCTGCTTATCTGCTGGGGATATCTTCCAACATTTCCAGTGGATGCCTGAAACCAGGGACATGTACATGCATGTGTGTATACACACACACACACACACACATAGAGTTTTAAAAATACATACCTATCTTCTCACTTAAAGAAAGTACTTTACAGCTTTTCTTTAACATATCTGAATTGCAAAGATCATGTGCTTTGGGCCATTATTAAGTAAAATCAGGGAGACTTGTACACAAGCACAGCAATACCACAACAGTTGATCCGATAACCTAGACAGCTACTAGTGACCTGTGGGTGGGAAGGCGTATGGTGTGAATGCACTGGACAAAGAGATAAGTAATGTCCTGGGTGGAACAGAGAATGATGGTGTGAGAATTCATCGTGCTACTCAGAATAGTGTGCCATTTAAAACTTACAAATTGTTGATTTCTGTAACTTTCCGTTTAATATGTTTTGACTGCTGTTGACTATGGGTAACCAAAAGCATGAAGAGTGAAATTGCAAAAGGCGGTGGCGGAACTACTCTCTTCAGATGACCTGTTCCAAGTCGCTGCCCTGCCAGTGATTGTCACATAGATCTCCTAAGACCTCACTGACCAGGCCAGCTCCCAAGCCTCAAATATGAGGTAATTACCAATTTGCTACAGATTTAGAATTTCTCTTCATTTCTTACATGGCGAATTTGTTCTTTTTTGTTTTTGTCCAGAAATTTAGCTTTGTTAAAGATAGCTTTGTTGCATTTGGCTAGTTATTGTATGTATTGGGGGTGCTTAGTCTATTTTGCATCTGCATTCTTCCATATTGATCTATAGTTCCTCTGATAGTACTCAGTAATACTTTTATGCTCTGATCCCAGTAGCAATCATTATTTGTTTTTATAGGTTATCAGAACACCGTAATACTTTCTTTGTATTTTCTTCTATATCTTTGTCCATTTCTTAGAAATGTCTTCTCTGTGCTTTCCACTTTTCTGGAAACCTCCATCATTTAGGGTTCAACCCAGATCCACCCACCTTTCTTCTACCTTCTAGCTCCAAATGACCTATTCTTCCCTGAAGTTCCCATGGTGTTGATGATCTAAAGATATCATTCTCCACTTATTTAATATCAGGCATTTGTTTTCTGTCCACACATATCTAATTTTGCTTTTTAGTTCGTGACTTCATAAGAGAGAGAGTATGGGTTTTAATTTCTTATTTTTTTCTTTTAGCTCCAAAGTCTATATATTGTACAGGTTTATTTAGTAGGTTCTCAATAAACATTAAATTAAATAATTGCATCTCTCACTGTGTCTAAAGTCCAGAGAACATATTAGATTGTCATTAAGCATTTAGGTTTATGCTCATGAAGTGAGTGAATAAGCAAATTCTCTTCTCTGCCATCTTGATGTAGAAGAAACAGTGTGGTTTAGAGTTATGATACCTGGGTTAGAAATCTACTCCTGTCACCTTGCTTAATGATTCTGAGCACCTCAATTAGCTTTAAAAGGTGTCATTTTCCTCATTAATGAAAGTGAATAGTAATATATATTTCATAGTATTGTTATGAGAATGAATGACATTACATGTGTGCAAATACTTTTTAAATTAACATGAGAGACAATATTAGTTGCTACCTGAAGAGTTCAAATAAATAAAGCATGATAACAATATTAAAAAAAGGGAAAGAGTATTTTGAGTAAGATGGGAGAATTGTGGGTTGGGGGAAGAAATGCAAAGGAAAAGAAATACAAAGGAATAAAAATATAAATACTTAAGACAACTTTAGACAGACCAGAATGGAAAGATATAATAAAAAAAGACTGGCACTCTTAAAAAGATTTTATGACATATGCTACAAATGGTTGAGATTCACAAAATTATTAAGAAAAAACAACTTAAATATATTTGAAAACTGTTCTTTTGCTTCAAAATCAAATCAATTGTCAGTGAGTAATTCTTTTTTGGTACCAGGTTTTATTTTTATTAATTGTCTAAAATAATTTTAGAGGTAAGGTTGTTTTGTAAATATAACCTGAAATATAATATATAAAATTCTTATATTACCCTGGCTCATTTCCTTTTATGTTTTAACTTTAAAAATTATATTCAGTTACATTTCAATATTAATGCTACATCCATAGAAGACATAAAGGGTTTTTCCTTCCAATGCAATCTCATCTCTCTTGTGCTTGATATATACCAGTAAGTAATCAAATCATCCCTGAAGTTGTGACTTTTTATTTCTTAATATAACTACCGTAATTTGGTGCTTTTAGTAATTTGACTAACAAATATAGATTGATCACCACCATGAGATACTAGAGGTAGAAATGAATCTCATCCTCCTCTGTAGAAATGTCAGTAATGACTGTTTCAAAAGAGCACAAGAGACACTGATTCTAGAGGAAGTCAGAACAAGATCTTTGATCATTGCATCCAATATTAAAACATATTAATTTCACTCTAGATGCTTAATTCATAGACTGCTTTTTAGAGTCCAGGAGGGAGCCAACAACTACTAGAAGAATATTGAGGTAGGACATGCCTTTCCATGCAGATTTAAAATCCTGGTCTAGCAAGACGAGAATAGTAAATAAGAGCATGACTCTAGTTCAACTCCATATTGGCTGGGTTCAAGTACTACCTGGGATTGAATCCTGCCACCAATGCTTATTATCTGTGTAATAGATAATTACTTAGAAAGTACTCAGAAAATTACTCAGCCAATTACTCAGCTTCTCTGTTCATTCATTTTGTTGACTATAAAATGGGGAAACTGAGTGGCTACCTCACAGGTTTGGTATGAGAATGAAATGTGTGAATATGTATAAAGTGCTAAGACTAATGTCTGATACATAGTAAATGATCAAAATAGATACATGTGATTAATATTATTAACTCCATTCTTCTATCCCTACCACTGTATAATTTATTTAACATCTCTGAGCCTTGGTTTTCTTATTTTTAAATGAAATAAATACCTCATGAAACTATTAAATGTGATAATACACATAAAATGTAGAATAGTAACCAGCTCAATAGATATTAACCTAAAAAAATAAACATTGAGGTCTGTGTACTTGTTGCAATATTAATCATAATATAATTGAGTTCTCGGTAATCTAAGACAACAATGTAAGTCACCTGATTGTGTTTATCACAATCCAAAGATTCTAAATCCTGAGTTTCAAGAATAACCTTAGAAACACTAGATTAGAAATCAGGAAACCTAACTTTTATCTTTGATTTTTCTATTGTTTATGTGAACTTGGACGAGTTATTTATACTTTCTGGACTTTGGTGTCATTGATAAAGTCCCTCCTTCCATTTTGGAGGCAGTAGTTGATACAGCCCTTGTGTCCTGGGTCAATTTTTAACATGCGTGCCTACCTGTGGTGCCATGCACTCTACATACAACATTAGCGACATTATGCGTGGGAAGTTTCTGTTAGCCTAAAAATTGTTTCCTTGAAAAAATAAATGTTCAAATGAAAGTTTGCCTACCTACCTCAACCACAAGAGTTATATGCTCTTGGAACTCTTCATGGCCAAAAAAATTTATGGTTAAATCAAATCAACTATTGGGAAGGTAGATTTCAGGGGACCTTTTTATAAATACTATTTTATATTCAAAAAATAAGGTTAAGCAAGGAAGTGGAGCAAATGGACTATCAATGGCACTTTATCTTAAAATAATATTAATGGGTGCTGCGGTTCCTTTTTTTAGCTTCTATTTATCTGCTGAGATACGTGATCTATTGCATCACTGTCATCATGGTTTCCTTTCATTCCCTGAACGTAGTTTCTGTTAATTATTTGAACATGTTTGTAATAATTGCATTAAAGTGTTTGCCTGCTTAGTTCACCATCTGGGCACAGACACTAAGAGTCCATGGCTATTGACTGCTTTTATTTGTGAGTCACACTTTCCTGATGCTTTATGTCTTTGAATATTTTTGTTGAAAACTGACCGTGTTACATAATATGTTGTTGTGACTCTCAATCCGGATCTGTGTTTCTGAGTTTCTGTTATTGACGATAAGCCAAAGTCACTAGGTACTCCCTTCGCAAAAGATTTACTCAGGAAAAAGAAAGACGGGCCATCTGGTAGGGAACACGAGGTGTGCCATGTGCATTTGGAAGGCCAGGAAGCAGGGAATCCCTCTGACAAAGGGCAGGAGGTAGTTAAGGAAGAAGGGGTGCCGCAACCCTTGGGCTCTGTTGTAACTGTTGAGTTCTTCCCTGTAGCAGGAGTTTCCTTCTAGCAGTTTTCAGCATTTAAAAAATATTGTGTGTGTGGTTCCCTAATTTTCTTTCCTTTGTTCAAGCCAAAGACCCTTACTGCATCTTTCTTTTTTGCTTCTTCTATAAAGTGAAGATAATAGCATCTACCTCAGAGAGGGAGCTCCAGGTTCAGTAGATTCTTTTGGTCAGAAAGTACTGAGGAGACAGGCCTGGGAACGACTCTTATGTAAAACCCGAGCCCTAAATCATTCTTAGGAAGAGGACGAAAGAGTACAACCAATTTGGGGAGAAAGGCACTTGTGAAGGATGTGGAAAAACATCAGAAATTGTACAAGACAGTTGTCAGAAGTGCCTGAGAACTGTTGGGTTTTTCAGAAGGACTTTTAAGTTGCAGGTTTGAGTGCCCTAAATTAAACTGTAGTTGTTGTTCTGCGGGGAAGCAGTAGCACCCAGGTGGGTGCCTGCTATTTCCAAGGAGAAAGTCAGGTAAGGAGCCACCCCCCCTGGGGAAACATCCTGTTTTGGTTTTCTGTTGCCCGAGGCGGTGGGCCAGAACTCAGGTGGGTAAATTTGTTTCCAAAGAGCATTTAATTTAAAAGCTTATTCTCTTTCAATTTTGAAAATACAGGTATATGCCATCTTGTCTGTAAGTACACAGTGATAGGGAAAGGAGGAAGCGAGCAGGTGGGACCCTCCCTCAGGAAGACCTCAGCCACTTCAGGCTGGGAGATGCTAAATACTGGCATTTCTCTGGTCTGAGGAGGGGGGAGTGTTGGTTCTCACAGAAGGTGGGCTAGTAGGTGGGAATAATGCAAACATCACTAAGTAACTTTCTGAAGAAATGCCTATTCAATAGCGATACCAGCAACAAGATGTGATTCTTCAAAAAAAAAAAAAAGTACTACTAATTTCAGTTTTGGAAGAGAACCTCTGGTTAGTAAAAATGTGAGAAGACTTAAAACTTTCCAGTTGGTTTTAAATTTATTTTTATATTAACAGTGTAGGGCCTACCACGTAACTCTTTCCAACTGTAGATTGGAAATACTTTAGGGAAGCAATTTTCAACCACTGTGCAAAGAAAAATTTTCAAAACATACAATACCTGACTACTTAGTCAGGGGCACTGACCTCTTTTCCCTTAGATTGCCAAATAATAAAAAAATGACAGCAGCCAACACAACAATAGCTGTCCAATGTGAATGAATCAAAGTTATTCTTACCTTTTGTCAGACCAGCAAAACATAACAGTTTTTTTGGTATGTTACAGAATTTTAGTAATGAGTTTAGGTGTGCCGCAAGTTGCAAAACGTTGAAAATAACTGCTTTAGGAAAGAGATGAGATGAATTTGTAAGCAGCAGTGTATTTGCTTATCGTTAATGTGTTTATGGTTTTTAAAAGAATGGGTTCTTTTGACAACGTTAGGGGCAATTTTGTGATGTCATAAGGTGTGGCTAACAAGAGAACACCCAGCCTAAGAAAAAGTGTGCCCAGGTCCCCTTTCCCCCACTTATTATTGTCTGTGTGCTACTAACCATTCTAACTGGTCTGAGGTGGTATCATTGGGATATTGAGATAGTTGGCTTGGTTATTGATAAAACCCACATGGTTTCTCAGGGCTCCCTCACGACATCCTGAAGTTCCAACATGCATGATTTACATCTGTCCTTATGTATCTGTACCAGTGTCATCAGACAGATTATATTTTATTGTAAATAGACAATAGCTTATAAAAACAACACAGGAGAAAAACATCGATCGATAGAACTTGCTACCAGTAGAGAAGTGTAAGTGAAGTGAAATCCACTGGGGGTAAATAATTGCTGTAATTAACCTTATTATAAAAGTCTTCAAGAATAAGGCTTTAGATAGTTTAGACGATTGGATGTTTTATAACTATCTTGAATATTGAGGGTGGGGGGTTAAGACAATATCTAGTAGTAAACTATGTAATCATCATACAGAGTAAAAAGTGTGTAAGACTAGGAAATATTATACCTGTATATATTTTTGACTATGAGAATAATGGATAGAAAAATGACTTTTAGTCTTTTTGAACTTGACCTAAAGTCCATTCACACACACACACACACACATATGCATTACAATAAAATTTCTAAATTTTATAAAAGTCAGTACTTATACATTAGAAAGAATGTATATAAAAATCTGACAATTTTTAAAAAATTACATTGGCAACAAAATAGAATATTTTTTCCTTTAGGTTTTATTTAAAACAGTGCCCTTAAACTTACTTTTTAACTTACTTATTTTACTATTGATGCTGATATCTGCTTCTTATATATTGCCTTCCTGGAAGTGTTTATTTCAAGTATTTATTCCTGTTTTTATTTTATTCCTGAAATGTTTAGACCTGTTTTTCTTATGAAATGCATGGCATATCTTTGTTTTGATGTTAACATTTCCTCTGTGAACACCTAAAAAATGCTTTGAAACCTTTTTTTATATGCTCACAGCATCCCTGAAGGGTGTTGTCATGACATGTTTTAGCTTGGGCAAATAAACTCAATAGAATATAAATGATAATTATGATTCCTTGTGACCCTGATGAGAAACACCATCTTTTTTCTCCTTTAGAACCCAATGCAGAGTGAGATTTTTATGAAATAATGATTATCCTTTTTTATTTGGTTACATTCATGGCTGAGATACTTGAATTTTCTTTATGCAGAGAACCATATGCTAAAAACAAAGTTTCAAAAGATGTCTCCAATGTGGATGATATCAAGAGATTTTTGAGAGAAGTCATAAATGAAAAATCGGTTGATACTCATAATTTTGATATTTATTAGCTGCCTTGGAATAGAACAAGATTCTGGATTGAAAAATACAGCTCAGAATCAGAAAAAATGTATCCTCTAGCTTGTTTGTAATATAAGATGAGAACTAGAAAAAAATCAGAATGGATCAAATAACTTGTTCCTTGAGCTGTTCGATCACATCTGACTTTGAATGTCTAGGGTTTCAGAGTATTCTTACGCTCCCATTTTAGAGTTGAACATGGGAACCAGATGGACACCATCTGCATCCATCATTAATGGACTACTGTGCTCTATAAAGGGCCAAAAAATCCGAGAGGTAAGAAAGATGAGATAGAAGTTCTTTTAATGCTGTACAGTGAATGGATTGTCTCTCAGTATTTGGAAGCAAAGTGAAGTATGTAGCTTAAAAATTAAACTAGATGCTAAACTGATACTGTAAAACATAAGGAGCAACTACTTTAAGAAAATACATTGGAATTCATTGGAGAATATAATCTGATGTCATTTTTAATTATTATGAAGCTCCAAAACAATCTTTTGAAAAAAAAACCATAGTGGAAGTGGCAAGTAAAATATGTATGCTTTTATTCTGAGATGTGGCAAAAAATATTTATGGCATTATGACTGTGTTGGTAAGAGCTCTTGATAATGGAAATGGAGAGCTGCAGACCTTCCTCCGAGGTCTTTTCCCCGAAATGATTTGTCTATGACTTCACCCTTCTGAAAAAGAAAAGATAGCTAAAATGGCTTCCTGCAACCAAAATACATGCACTATACAAGTACATTTAATTTTCAGACACATATAATTGAAGAAAAAGAAAATGTTTTCAAAACTTGTAGGCACCCAGCAGATGCCTGCATTTCCTCTCCAATAGTCCAGTCCAATGGATTATTGTTTGGACTATTGTTTCTCCATTGTTTCCTGCAGGCTGTATTTGGGTATCTCCACTGATACAAGTTCAGAAACTCACGTTTGCATTGTAGACTTCTAAGTCTTAAAAAGTTTGTCCATAGATTATTACTTATGGCTTCTTCCCATTTATCCTTGCTGAGCTCCAATAAATGCAATAACAATAAAAATAATAAATATTTTGACAGTACCTTATATATTTCAAAATACTTTCATATATTTTCTTTTGTTATAATTGGATCCACACATCATCCTTATAGGACAATTTAGTTATTATTTATAGATATTTTATGGCCGAGGAGACATATTTAAAGACATTGTTCATTTAAAGCTGTGTAGCTAGCAAGTGACAGATATAAATCCTAAACTTAGATTTTATGACTCCAAATTATACTATGTTATTTTTAAGATGCGTATGATACTCTTACAGGGCAAATATAATCCTTTTTAAATATATTGACTCCTATATTTGAGAGAACTGATCATCACATCAGGAAGCCTCATGGTTAGTAAGTTAAGCCCTGTCTGCACTAGACAAACCTGGGTGGGAAGCTTCTATTCAAAACTCTGTGACCGTGGGGGACACGAGGTGTGTGAAACCTCATCTTCATCTAAAACATAGGAGTGAAAATAGAACAAACCATTCAGGGTAGAATTATATAATTTTGATGCAATGGAATGTCTACTGCATAAATTATATTCAATGAGAGTTAATTATTTTTATTTCATTCTATTATCAACACCATCATTATGAATTCTTAGTATCCCATCTAGGTTTTGGGGGGGGTTGGTAAAATAAACATGCACAATTCTTCATATGATACATTTTAATTCTCATAATCTTGATTATATTCTGAATCGACTTCAGTTTATCTGTATTGTTTTTTATGTGAGGCACATGTATAAAATAACCCTCTCAAGTTTTTGAGATTATGTTTCTCTTAGTGTAAGCCAAGAATAAAGTTGATGATTAAGGAATTATATCACATTTTGTCTAATTATTTGCTCTCGAGACTGTAAGCTCCTTCAGCACTGGGTTAGACCTTATTCTACCTTTTACCTCAAAATCTAGAATACAGGCGAGCAATCCCTCATGGAGGTTTAATGAATGTTGAAGTTGGCTGGGAAATATACCTACTACGCTTTATTCACCTGTGTGCTCTCAGATGCCCCTCACTCTCTGTTTGTAAATGTGCTTGTTTTTAGACCTATCAGTAGAGTTTTATTTCACCCCTCTTGGATTACATTAATTGCTTCCATTTCTTTCAAGGTGACATTTATCTTTTAATCATTACTGATGGTCACTAAGATTTTCTGATTTTGCAACATCTGCAATTTGCAATGAGATCTTCCAAGCACCTCTTTAAAAAGGAAGGGTTGGCAATAATATCTAACCGAATGTCACTAGAAATTTCCCTCTAACCTGGCATAGATCATTTATAATATAATTTATAAGAAAATATTTATCTATTGTCCTTGAGCCTTTATTGTTTCTTTTTAAAATCTTTTCAACTGCCATTTGAATACTTTATTGGGGGGGAGTGGGAAAACATGAAGTTGAGAAACTGCAGGGAAAGAAGTATTAATTTTTTAAATTAAAAGGTCAAGCATTTTAGCTTCATCCCATAGGCAGTGGAGAAGACCTTTAGCTATTTAAGTTTAAAAATGAGTAGTTTACGTTATTGTTTCAGGAATACAACTCTGGTGGGGATGTGGAACATAATTAGAAAATTATGAGCCTGCAGGCTCATAGAAAATTAGCAGATTTTAAAAAGTAGTTTAGGAAAAAGTACATGTTCAGCTTTATTTCTAGTTATACATAAAATATCCTGTAAGAAATATGTCTAGAGTGCAATGATACAATAAAGAATATAAAAAGATAAAGATCTATGCAAAGTATCGATTTAAAATGTGGTATGCACAGTTTCTAGCACAAATAGCGTGTTTACAGTTAAAATTTACTGAATGGATGCAGCTGAGAAAATAGTGAGGATTATCAGTATTTGAACACTTACGAGATAAGGAAATCATACTGTTAAGGCTGGTATCATATGAAACTAAATTATTCATAATCAATGTTCTTTTTCATAGGAATTGCATTGGTTTCTTACTTGATTTAAGTCACTTCAGTTTCCTTAAAAATTAAATGTTTGGATGAATTTCTCATCTGATATTTAATTGCTTTTTTCACAGTCACCAAAATGTTACACAGTATTATTTAAACTGCAAAATTCTAAGGTTGACTTAGTTAAATTAAAAATTGTAATAGGTCTCTTAACTTAGTAATATCCCCAATAAACATGCAGTGTCCACTGACAGAGGCATCTTATGAAAGAAACAAGCATAACAAACTAGAAAGGCATATAACTTTATACATCTAGGCAATATTGATAATTATGACATAATTTTAAACAGGGTTTAAATTATGACATAATTTAAATATGTCATAATTTTATGTCATAAATAATTTTTGATATGTTCAGGGTTAATTTTTTACTTTATCTGTGCAGTATATTTATAATGTTAGTATATCTTATGCAAACCAAGAAACAAAAGAAAAACCTAGCAACCTTTTGGTTTGACCTGAATTGTTTCAGCTCTAAAAGATTATGATGTTCAATCTTAAATGTGAGAAGACATACGAAGAATTAAAGAAGACATAAAAAAGAGGTTAAATGATTAGAAAACAGGAAGTAGGAGTAAAGTTGGTTAGTGCCGTTTAACAAATCCTCCCAGAACATGGGCATAGTAGTGGCAGCTACTGTTTTTGGTCACGTATCCATTAGTCAACTGAAGCTGAGCTTATCTAGTGTGGGGTAAGTGAGGCTGGGCCGCAAGCTGTCGGCTGAGTTCAGTTCTCCTCTATGTATTTGTCATCCTTTTTTGATTGGTTGCCTAGGTTAGATAAATTGTTCTTATAATGATAGCAGAATCTCAAGATATACAAAAGAATGGCCACTTATATTCTGCTGGCAAAAGCAAGCCATACAACTTGGCTCACCAAGTCACAGAGTATGCAAATATGGTGTCTAGTGGGAGCAACTTCAAAGTTCATGTCCAGGAGCATGGAGGAGGGAGACAGGAAATACAAGGGGCAATTGTTCAGTCTACCAGGAAAAGTCAATTGGAGGTCTGACGGTGAATCTGGGGGAAGATAGAGTCATGGGCAACCAAGTTCAAATTCAGCTACCCCTCCATTTTAGACAACTTTCTTTAAAAGTTACTGAGAATTATATGAATTGTCTGAACTGTTTGGACAATCACCTTGGGACTAGAAGGTGAGTGAAAAATAAAAAAGACTAGAAGGAAAGTGGAATTCCACGAAGCTAAATGCATCTACTTTTAAGTCTCTTCCTTCCAAATACAAGTGCTTACCCTCATGCTCATCTGATAAAAGGTCCAGAAGAAAAATCTCATATTTGAAATAACTGCCAATTATTAAGGCAAAATGCGTTCTCATCTGCTTATATCCCACTTGTGGAAGTCCCATCAGAAACAGGGCAGGCTTGGCATCAAGGACTCCCATGCTCCAGAGCATCTGTCTGCTGGTGCCCCTTCCTCGTATCCCCAGGGCCCCAAGGCTGGTACCAGTTGCTCTCCATTCAGCCCAGAAGAAAAATCCTGCATGGTCTTCAAAACTCCTTATTTTGGCCACTAAACATCAAAATTATGGATATGTATGATAAACCAGTACTAATCTGGCTTGCAAATGAAGTGTTTTAATTGATATATCAGATGCTTGAACATTGGGAGGAGGGAACAAAGGTGACCACACAGCAAAAGCACCAAGCTCAGCTCTGGCACGGTCCTCCAAGGTGGACAGTTTCCCTTCCACGATACTTCAAAGCTTACTTTTCACTTGCAAGCTGAGAATGAAAGCTTTTTAGAATAGAACTTCACCAAGCTTCTTTCTCCTTGTCCATAACTCAGATTCCCGATATAGTTAAAAAGGAGGAAGAATAATAGTTGTAGTAAGAGCAGTAGTTCTTATCAGAGACTAGCTTAAGCTTGGGTTACACATTTGAGATGCATTTCTTTTTTCTGACATCAAAACCTGTATTTTAAGGGAAAGACCAAAACTAATGACAAAAGTTATTTATGACAGCCAGTGATATGTTGAATCAGAATCTAAAGTCTGGAGGAGCAGTTAAACAAGTGGGTTGATCACATTTAATTTGTTCATGTGTATGTGTTACATAGAAAAATATCGTCACTTTTTCCATCAGTGACAAACACTCCCATAGTCTTTAGAACAGTGCTGATTGTTTCTTTTCGTTCAGTCAGGAGCTTTGTGCTTCAATATTTGTGGTGGGAGACTGGCTTCAGGCTTAATTGGAGTTCAGAGCCTGTGAGACGCATCCAGTTCCCGGGATACATCTAATCAGAGATGAGAGGAGTAGCAACAGAATTAACAACAACAACATGTTTTTGTTGACTATTATGTGACCAGAGCTGTGCTGAGTGCTGCTCACTGATTCTGACCCCACCATCATCGCGGGTTAGGCGTGGACTTGATGTCATTGTCCAACAGATGAGAAAAGTGGGTCTCAGACAAAGGATCCGATTGGCCCAGCCTGACAGCGCTGACGAATAAGAAGCCACTTAACAAAGATCATGGAAACAACTCCTCAGTTTCATCCTGGACTGAATCTGTGGCATCTTTATTACCGGCATATCTCAAAGTTTCTGAATTTATTACCTAAAACGCTAGCCAGTCTGGATGCTTCATCAGGTATCACAGGTGTTACCCTCGGTAAAACACGGAAGGTTGTGAATGACTTGCTTTTGCTATAATTAGGTCATAGTCAGTGTTTCAGTACACTAGCGTTATTATTATTTATTTGAATTCTCTATTGTGTTTTCTCAAATCAGAGGGAGAATCGTGACCAGGCAGCTAGCAAACCAGAACACACACCTGACTGTTACCTGGTTTCATAGTGTCTTCTGAGAAAGTGTCATTTTTGTTACGTAGGGTCCAGCAGAAGTAGCACCTGCATGAGTGTGGTTGGTAGGCTAATATATGGGTGTAATAATTTATAGTTTTAATTTGAACACTTCACCTAAAATGTCATATGGTGTGCCCAAGTGTTACAGAATTACATGATTATGATTTTGTGATAAAAGATTCTGTAATAAAAAAGGGGCATTATTTATGTTGGACCTTGTATGTAGTATATTATCTCTATATAGGTTTGGTGTTTTTTCTCCCAGTTCTTTCTATCTGCTTTTTGGCTTGTTTGTTTATTTGTTTGTTTGTTTATGAGAACTTTTTAATGGTGTGGAGAAATGCCCACAATATGTTAGTGAAAATGCACGAGTTAGCCATCATTTATATAATTAACATATAAAGAGAAAAAAGACTGGAAGGAAATGCAAGTGCTTTCTAATGATTGTTTTCCTTGTAATTTTCTGTAATTTCTAAACTGCTACCATGAGCATCTATTTATCTTCAACATGAAGAGAACAACAAAAGTTGCCATAAATAGATCTGTACACACTTAAATTTTAAGAGAAATGTGGTCAAGATCAACCCCGCCTTTGTTCCTTTTTGGAGGACTGGTTCCTTTTTATTGAATTTACTGGGGTGACACTGGTTACTAAAATTGCACAGATGTCAGATGCACAGCCTGCGGCACAGCCTCAGTACCCTGTGTTGCCTGCTCACCACCCCAAGGCCAGTCTCCGTCCATCCCCACGTGTCCTCCCTACACCTTCCTCCGTCCCCTCCACCATTGCCTTCCCACCCCGATCACCAACTGTTGTCTGCATCACCAGGAAAATGGATCAAGGGGAGAGTGTATTAGCTGACTTTGTACATTTTCCAACATTTTGCAAAGTAGCTGAACAGCATTTTCTTTGTGATATTAGATGGCAATGCTGGTCAATACTTTGTTTTTCACAGCTGATTTTCTTATTCTAATAGTTGTAAATAGGCATACGAAATAGATGTGAATCCTGAAATTTGATAATTAAGTATATATTTTTTGAAGATTTTATTTATTTATTTTTAGAGAGGGGAAGGGGAGGAGAAAGAGAGGGAAACATCAATGTGTGGTTGCCTCTTGTGCGCCCCCTACTGGGGACCTAGTCCTCAACTGAGGTATGTGCTCTGATGGGAAATCGAACCAGTGACCCCTTGGTTCACAGGCTGTTGCTTCATCCACTGAGCCACACCAGCCAGGGCTGATAATTAAATATTAATGATGATAAACTTTCAGAATAAACTTTCCATTGAAACTTAAAATGTTCCAAATGAAGGAAATTATAAAGTTACATGTGAAAAAAAGAGGAACACCAGAACAAACATCTGTAGCTTCATACATTAACTTAAAAATCAAGGGTCATTTAAGTTGGCAATAAAGCCTGAAAGCAGTTACCAGTAGTCTAGAAGAGAAACCAAATAATAAATACTAGTCTATAGAATTTAGTGTTCTTAAACACAATGCTAGTGTTTTAACAAAACAGAAAATGTGTCTTGAAAGAGCATTATCAAGTGCATTTCCTCTGAAATCCTTTAGTCAGTAATAAAAGCTGCAACTTTCTTATATTTTATTGAGTTTTTACTGTATAAAAGCATTGCCTGTTTTGGGCTAATTTGTAGTTAGATGTTTATGTAAATGAGTATGATTTTTGGCAAATCGGAATAGGTTTACAACTGAAGACAATTAAAAAATCTGTGCTTAAGAAATGTAGGTCCCTGAAGTTCTTCCAACGCCACGTAAAGATTTGTGTTTTAAATACATTCTCCCAGTGTTAGTGTCTCTTCCCTCTCCCTGTTTACTTAGTATCGAATACCAGCCTTTTGTTTATTGTATAGTAAGCTTACAAAGGAAAGGCAAATTCTCAGGCATTTACGCAGCCCTCTGAACACCGTGTCTAAAGTTCGGATCGCCCGAACGGAACCTATGGCACTCTGGCCATTGGCGGGATCGCTGGCTGGGGGCTGAGGGCCTCACCTGAGTAATCCGAGAATCCCTGCAGCCTAGCTCTCTGATTCAGCTTTCACAGGCCAGTGCTTTTTATTTCTTCTCATCTGTCTGCTATCATGTTAACAAGCCAAGGCGAATCTCTGCAGCTCATTGACAACATCATAAAATGAGATTAGAATTTCACCAACCAAAGAAGGACTGATTTGAGGGCTTTGGGCTTGAGACTAATATTTGTGTGTGCCTTGGTGGTCGGAAATAATAAATAAGTAGGTCAGACAAACAAGTAAAACCATGATTGTTGTCTGCAAGGATTTCTAACTCAAGTCTGCTGAGCCTGACTCAAAACCCAGGTGAGTTCCAAACCAAAGAGACACAGCATCTTTCATATCCCTGAGAAACTGCATTTTACTGGTAGGCGCACCCTGAAGTTGCTTTTGTGCCAGGAGTAACTATTTTCTACTGATATTTTGTTCATTTGAACCCTGGTTCAGGTAAGTTAGTGGAAGCTGGTGGTCCATTTTAGGAGTTTAGAACAAATAAGTAGAATATGTAGTTGCTGAACCCTTGAAGTGGACATCGTGGTAAGTATCTCATGGCAACTGAAGATTTTGGCCTCTTCTAAAGGCATGTTGGACTGACATAAAGAAAACTTTCCAAAAATATGGAAGGAAGATACTTTTGTTTATTGTGCAAGAATAATCAACAACACTTAATGAAATACTCTGAAAAGAGCCATAAATTAATATCTAATCCCAGATACATGCAAGGCTTTCCTCCTCCCAAAAAGGCTGAAGAAAAAGCCTAAAACAAATTGTCTTAATTGTGTTTATATTTTCAAGCCACATTTTCCATATACAATTAAGTTATTTTAAAATTCTGCAGTTGGAGTACTTGTCTTTAATAATAAGGTCTGGGTTTTTATTTGATGAAAATGTGATGTGGCATAGTTAGATGTCTGACATTTTAATTAAGGAAATTACATTGGCTTTCTTGATACTCGCCTACACTCAAACCCGTTGCTTTATCAGTCACAGGTGACACATAAAACACACTCAGCAAATCAGTTCACTGATTATTCCTTATCCTGCAAATGTGAGATAGCAGAGAGATATACTTTATCTGTAAATAATACATCTGTGCATGAGCTTGCAGGCAATAGGAGGTGAGGCCAATAAAGCTACCGAAATGCACTCTATTCATTATCGATCAGTGCAACTCAAGAAGTTAAACAGCCCCTGCCGCTTTAGCAGGGACGAAGGTGTTTTTAAAAGAGCAACGGTCCTGTCACAAACCCGCTTTCTCGGCCACCCTAATTGCTTTCTTTGCATTTCAACCCCGGCAAGTGCTGAAAGGTAAAAGCGGCAAGTGCTGAAAGGTAAAAGCGAGCTAGGAAGCTAGGAAGCTAGGAAGCTGCCCTCCCGGGAAACCCAAACAACCCCTTAGGAAATGTTCCCTCCCGGTCCTGCGCCCTGAGAATTGACCATCTGGATCGCACACTGTACTCCCTGCTTGGGCGCTCGATGCTCTTCCGAGACAGGCTTGCAGCACGTGGTCGCTCGTGATCAAAAAATGCGCCATGAATTCAATGACACGGGTGCAGATTTGGAACTCCTCAGGTGACCGAAGGGCAGAGTGAGGGCAGGCCTTGGCCCCTTGGGTTGTGATACATCACAGCGTCGGGCATAGCATGTCTACTTCAAATACTGTCAGCTCTGCGTTCATTGGGATTTAGGTGAAACTATCTCCCGGATAAATACGTCGGGTTTTCTATTGCTTTGGGCCTTCTCAAGGTTAATTAGTGCCCAAGTGACTAACTTGTTTTATTTCTCTTTAATACTTTTATCCCAGGGTGACATTTGCCCGGGGTGGCACTGTTTCTGATTACCTCTGTGCGGTAATGAAAACCATCAGAAATGGCCTTTTGCAGGAGTCCCCCCTTTTCGGATGTGGCGTATAAAACTGCGGAAGCCTTCCAGTGTTTAACACTGGACCTCCCTCCCTCCCTCCTGCGCCCAGGCCTCGAACTAATTATGGAAGTGTGAGGAATGATTTTATCTGGAGTCGTTACTGTTTTGTAAGGTGCGTCTAAGTGAAGAGTTCAACTGTTTTTATGGGGGTGAAGAAAAACACATCTAATGAGGGTTCAAAGCAGTTTTTGTGCTCTCCCAGGACAGCTTCATCATCAGAGCTGCGGATGAAGACAAATGGACTGACCCCTCCTCCGTCGTCATAAACTGTACGTTTTGAGCTAATCGGGAAGGACTACTGGTTATTTCCTCCATGTTCTGAATTTATAAGAAAGAAACAACCGACCGGACAAAATTATCCAAGTTGTTTGAGGAGGGATCTCAAACTATAATAAAACATTTTTCCTCCAGAAACTGCTCAGGATTGTGGGGAGGGGGGAAGAAATTCTCTTCTTTTCTTTTCTCTTCTTCTTTTCTGCTTTTCTTTTCTTTTCCCTCTGTCCCATTGAGCTCATTTTGATGCTACTTTTTATCAAATAAAATATGCGATGGCAGGTTAATCCATAGACATAATCACAATGAGAGACAAACGTGTCCAGAGACAGCTATGATCTTTCCACTTTTCAATTTAATTTGAATCCAAAGGGGAAAGATAATGCATCAGCCAATTTGTATGATTATCCCACTTTCAAGAATTTAATGCTTTCTATTATACCTTTGCTTCTGCTGAAGGTTTTTTACCATTCATTGAAGCAATTACATTTTAAAAAACATTGAGATATAATTGACATTATATTAGCTTCAGGCACATAACATAATCATTCTCCTCTATTTGTGTGCCCTGTAAAGTGATCGCCGCAGCAAGTCTAGTTAATATCCATCACCTGACATAGTTATAAAAAAGCAGTTTAATCAATGAAAACTGCTAGGACTAGGATGAAAATACCCTATGTGTTGTTTGAGGTTTTTTTCAGGATGTGAGAATAGATTCAGTTTGCCTCACTCAGTAAATGGAGAGTGTGTTGAAAAAAGAACAAGGCAAAACTGGGAAAGATGTCTCTAATGTATCAATGAGGCATCACATACAACTGTAACCTTCTTTGCCATTTAGTTTTTAAAAAAAATAGCTTTCAAACTTGAGCAGGTCTGTTGACCTCAGGAGTGACTCTGTTCACTCCTGCACAAGTGCTGGGCCACTATTTTGTCTCTCATCCTCCTGTTCACTCTGTTGCTCACAAACTGCTGTGTCTCTCTCTGTCTCTTTTGTAAAAGGGAGAAAAGAGGTTCTGATTGGTTAGACTGGTTGTCTCCAGAGCAGGCAGACACGCTGGTCAGCATCTACCTCAGAGCCTCCTGGCAAGACGGTTGCTTTGACTTATTTCCCACATCCATTCCAATTAGCTGTAGTCCAGGCAGACCACACATGGTAAATTACCAAAAAAAAAAAAAAAAAAAACCCACAAGAAAGAAAGAAGAAAAGGCAACTCGGGCATAGCAAGCACATCAGACTGGGGTTGTGAGTATGGCGGTGAGGCTGCGATTTCTTACGAGACTGTTGCACAACCAGAAGATAACTTGTGTGGCCTGACTATGTGTTTGGATCCAGAGAAAATACAATGTTGGTTTCATGTTATTAAACTTTTACTATTTGAGTCACTCAGGGTACTTAATAAAACTGTTAACTGATAACTTTAATACACCATTTGAAAGAAATAGTATATAAGAATACATAAGTAAGGCTAAAACTGGTTTCATATTTAAACAAAATTGAAATACACAGTGTTTTGTTCTCATCAGCTGAGTGCTATAAAGTACTTTTTCATTAATTGATGAAAGCTTCTAATGAAAACTGACATAGGCCTGCATGATAAGAACCTTTAATTTCCTTAAAGAGATACATTTAAAGGAAATTGATTCATGATTGAAGGAGCTAATTCTAGCAATTAAGTGGTTATTTAGTGGACTATTTCCTACCTAGAACAACAAATGGGACATTTTTCAAAAGAAAGTCATGAAAATGCTTGCAGGCACACAAGAATAATAAATTTCTAAACTACAAAGCTAATAAACTAGATAAACTGGTGTCATGCTAAGGAAACCCATCCTGGTTCATTAACGTCTAACATCTGAAACCACTAAGTGATTGGTGCCTTTCTACTACAGCGGTGCAAAGGTGCTAAATTACAGGCATCAGATTAACTCCTCATACATTTCGGGTAAGCTTTGCTTGGAATGCTACCACGCCGTTCAAAGAAAGAAGGTTTTCTTTGAACAGTGTTTGTGAAAACTCTGTTTTATGTGTATATGTATACATATCATCTTATGTACCGATTTTTTCTTAGTAAGGCTATCTTAAGATAGAAATCAGATCTGCTGACAAATAAAAGTTGCACTCATTGATATCGTGCAGGAGTTCATGGGGATTTAGCCAAGTGTGGCCCTGCTGATACTCTTATCAGTAATAGTGAGAACTCTTAATTCTTAGAGAGCATATGGACTAGTTTATCTCTGGCTTTTTCTATATAAGAACATAGTGAAATAATTCGTATTTTGAAATATTTGCTACCAGAGTATCACTGATATTAATGTAAAAAGCTGAAATACTCAAACCAATGATTTGAGTACATATAAAATTTTTCCATAACATCAACCACGTGATTAGTAAACAGTGGCTGCTATTTTGTGCACACGGCATATTTAGGAGTGTTTTAATGTAATCCGATTATTCTAAAAATATTACACTGTGGAATAATCTTGCTAAAAATGTAATTTTTGCATTGTTGAATTTAAGTGTTATTTTAACACTTCACTGGATATCACTTTACATAAAGTGATCACTTTAAATTTTTGGACACTGATGTATACCATGGAGAAGTTACATGGATACAAGCTGTACTTTAATGTGGCAAATAGTCTCTTCTAGAAATACTTATTATTTAGAAGACTCTTAGAAAATAATGACAAAAATGAGGGACTGTGCTTTTCTACTTATTGAAATTACTTCTTGTCTAAAAATACAGGTCTCTAAATGGTATTGACTTACAACACTGGTCAATGGAATTTTTCAAAGTGATAGAGGGGCTTCAGGTGTATGTGCCCTCAAACACTAGGCACTAGTCACATGTGGCTTCTGAGCACTTAAAATGTGGTTAGTTCCAGTGAGGAGCTGAGTTTTTCATTTTATTCATTTTAATTAATTTAAATTCCAATAACACATGGCTAGTGGCTATCCTAATGAATAGCTCCATGAAATACATAATGTCCTTAGCACTGAGCTTAATTATTACCTGCAAAGGTGAGACTGTACATTATCTTCCAAATTAAATAAACCTTTGGGTAACAACACATTAAATATAAGGAAACTTAATTAAAATACCAACATTTAAAGATAAAGAGAGAATCTTAAACACAGCAAGAGAAAAGCAGTGAGTTACTTAAGGGAGCTCCCATAAGGCTGTCAGCTGATTTCTCAAAAGAAACTTTGCAGGCTATAAGGGATTGGCAAGAAATACTCAAAATCATGAAAAGCAGGGACATACAGCCAAGAATGCTCTACCCAGCAAAGCTACCATTTAAAATCAAAAGGGCAGATAAAGAGCTTCCCAGATAAGAAAAAAACTGAAGGAGTTCGTCATCACCAAACCATTATTGTATGAAGCCTTAAAGGAACTTACTTAGGGAAAAGAAGGAGGTCACAAGCGTGAACAATAAAATGGCAATAAATACATATCTATCAACAATTGATTCTAAAAAACAAACAAAGCAAATGAGAAGAACAGAGACAGAATCATGGATATGGAGAGCATTTTGATGGTTGCCAGATGGGAGGGGGATGTGAGGGAGAATGGGTGAAGAGGTGAGGGAATTAAGAAGTACAAATGTGTAGTTACAGAATAGCCATGGGGATGTAAAGTACAGCATAGGAAATGGAGCAGCCAAAGCTCCTATGTGCATGACCCATGGACATGAACAGTGGTGTGGGGTTCCCTGAGGGAGTGGAGAGTACCGAGTGGGTAGAAAAGGGGGGGAAATAGGAGCAACTGTAATAGTGTAATCAACAAAATACAATTTAAAAATATGTAAATATAAGGAAACAGTTGTGCCTGGGCAATGTAAGGGACACTTTTAGCAGACAATTCTCTCCATTTTGTGTCTTTTGTTTTCTCAGTGATGACATTTATAAGTCCCGAAGTAGAAAATGGTACCTGTAATACCTGTGATGTTTCCTCTAAGGTATTGCTGGGACATCTTAACCTGCTCTTTGAATGTAGAGGCAGTGCATTTGGAAACAGATAAATATGCAAAATAGGTTACTGTGAGCTGACTGTGCACGGTGAGACCTGATACCCAAAGAAAAATTCCTCCGTGTCTCATGCAGTTCTAAACAAGCTACATTCTGAAAACAAACAAACAAACAAACAGAAATCTACCTCTATCTGTATAAACATCACTTGAAGTTAAAGTAAGCGAGTGTCTCTAAATGTTGTGTCCGTATTCCGGTGGGTGAATTCATTAACTTCAGGGTAACGATTCAGGGTCATTACTTCCCAGCCAGTTTTCAAACTGCTGTTTTGACCCTCGTTCTAAACCGGATTGCTTCTCTTTTCTTTACCAAATGCTTGTTCGGTGTGCCAGCCCTGTAAGCCTTTCTGTCTGAATGTGTTATTGCTCCCTGGTTTCTGTGTTTCTAATCAGGGTCTCCATTCAATAGTCACAGAGGTTATTGTTTGGTTATGTTTGTAGTTAGAAGCTCTTAGCTTTATCTGCTTAGTGGTGGTTTACAAATTCCTGCTAATGCTAAATTAGAACAGTAATTTCTGGTGGCTTCTATTCTTATTTTCCCTTCCCCTGTTGCCAATCAGAGATGGAGGAGGAGGGGGACCCTTGGATGTGCAAAGCCTGACCGTACTTTCCCAGTGGGGTGCAGCAAAGGAAGACCACAGTGGTTTGCCCTAGGATCTGAATCTTATTAATGTCACAAGGCATCCCCAGTCCCCAGTGGCAGAAATCTTTTCTTCCTGCTGTTCACAGGCTTTGATGTGAACTGGAGTTCACTAAAAGAGTTCTGTAACTAAATAAACTCAGGGTGGCTGGAATTTTCCTCTGTCCTTGAATAGTCTAGTGAGTGGGAATCACACCATCCCGCGGCTGTCTGGTGTTCCCCAACCTGACACATGCTCACACTTGCCATCTGAGCCGGGTCTTGTCAGCGATAGCCTGCTCTCCCAAGTCTGGAGTTTAAAACATGCAGCTTGTAAACCTAAAAGACATCGGGCAATAATATATTTTTTACACTGAGTTTTGTCTTGCAGTCTGAAATGAAGCAAATTTCTGCTTTTGCAATATAGCTGGTACCCCATCTGTTTTGAGGACAACTAACAAATCAGAAGAAGAGATAAAAGGAGTGTTAAATATCACCTATTGGGAATAAATTTTTAATTATTCCCTCATAAAATGTTTAGGTATTGATAAAAATAGTTTCGAGTCTAAAATAGGCTTTGATATACGGCAGTAAATCCGTAAAGGTTATCTGACCTGCAGGTGCATAGAAGCAGCAGTGTGTGTGCACATTGTTAGCTAGGGTTTTTGTCCTGACATTTTACAGGAATGATCAGCCTTTTGTGGAAGAAACCTGACGTCTTTAAAATAATGAAAACTTCTAATCCATTTTCTAATTAGTACAGATCAATTAGTTCAGGTCAATAAGTTTAGTACAATAAGAACTCAACTTATTGGATCAATTGGTGTAAAACCAGTATGTGTTAGTGAGAGGTCTTATGGTTTGTGGGATTTTTTTCTCTCTCAAAAATTAGCATAGAAAGAATTTGGTTCAATTATTTTTAAGTATAGGATTGAACCTCGAATTAGTCAAATGTAGCTGGCTAATGGGGTATGATGTAGTAGCTAATAGTTCCCTTCACCTACTTCATGCCTTTCACTTTACATACATTAAGCTAATTCTCACCCCACCTTGATGAGGTAGGTGCTAGTATTATGTCCACTTTTAAAATGAAGAAACTGACATACTAAAATATTAAGTAAATTGCTCGTGATCTCATAGCTGCTGAGTTTCGGGCTGGGACTTCAACCAGGCAGCATGGCTCATATTATATCTACTGTAGTAGTCTTCATTATGATGCAACATTCTCTCTCTCTTAAAAAAAGTTTATTCAACTTTGCTCTCCCCTCACACCAACTTTCCCCCTCTCCTTTTTACTGTATATTAACATGTTGAATGATTTCATTGAGATTGTGGCTAAGGGGCCTCAGAAGAGAGGAGTCATATTTGGCTGGTAGTATTTCCACTTTTTCCCCTCCCCCCTCTTCTTCTCTTCCCATTTAAGGCCTAGATTCTCTATGGAGGGAGATGTGGATGGGGAAAAGGGAGGCAGGAATCTTATTTTCTGATTGGTTGCGGGTTCGTCTTATATCTCTCGTCTCTACTTTGTTTCAGTTCCTACTTTTGGTCTCCTTACCAATGGTGCGTGATTTCTGTGGGGTGTTGTTCAGCAGCGCCTCCCCTACTGGCCTCACCCCACAAGCAGTTACTGTGAGACCTTCTCTGGCGATCTCATTACTTGGCTTGGCCCTTGGTTGGCTCCCCCTAAAGATCGTGCCCCCTTCTCTGGTCACATCTTCACCTAGAGCTGTGGGACCCTGGGTGTCCTCTTCTGTGCTTTTCCAGGGGAGTGATAGGCACACGGTAAGGAGGCCCCGTCGTATCTTATCGGGTTCAGATCCAGGCTCCGTGTGTTTTATTGGACACCCAGTGCTGGGGGAAAGTCTTATGTGCTCTAAGCCATTGATGTTACTCTAGGGTTTTTTGGTTTCCTTTTTTTAAAAATCATCCATTTGCAATGGCTAATCAAATTTCCCTAAAATAAAACTCTTTGTTTGATGGCAAGAGTGTCTTTCTTTTACCAAAATGAAATAATCCTGACTTCTTTTACTTTTCTCCTTATAGATGCTGCATTCTATCATTTTGATTATTTTATTGTTGTTATTATTGTGGGAAAAAGTACATAACATACAATTTGCCATTTTATTGTTTTTAAATGCACAGTTCAGGGGGTTTAAGTGTCATCCATTGTTGTGTAGCCATCACCACCATCCATGTCCAGAACTTTTGTCATCCTCCCCAACTGAGGCTCTGTCCCCATGAGTGCTCAGCGCCCCGCCCTCTCTCCCTGCGGCCCCTGGCAATCACCATCCTACCTTCTGTCTCCATACATTTGACTGTGCTGTGTACCTCCTACTGATGGGATCACACAGTATTTGTCTTTTTGGAACCAGCTTCTTTTGCTTATAATATCATAAGGTTCAAAGTCCTTTAAAGTTTAAAATTCCTATCTGTTCAAATCTCTGTTTTCTATTCTTCTGAATATACACCCCAAACATGGAATTGCTGGATTTTATGGTAGTTTCATTTTTAATTATTTCAGGAAGTTCCATATCATTTTCCACAGCAGCAGCATCATTTGGAATTCTCATCGTAAGTGCACAAAGTTCCAGTTTGCCTGAGTTTTTGCCAACACTTACATTTTGGTTTTTTGTTGCTCTTGTAATAGACATATAATGGCTGTGAATATGGTGGTATCTCCCTCATGCTTAGTAAAGTAGAGCATCTTTTGCGTGGTGATTGTCCATTTGTATATGTTTTTGTGAAGAAATGTGTTCTCAAGTCCCCTGGCCATTTAAAAAAATTTAATTGTTGAGTTGGAAGAGTCCATATATTCTATATATTTACCCCTTATCAGATATATGATTTGAAAATATTTTCTTCCACTCCATGGATTGCCTTTTCACTATGTTGGAAGTGTCCTTTAATGCACAAATGTTTTTAGTTTTGATGAAGTCAAGTGTATGTAGCTTTTTTTTTTTGGCTGTCCCGGCTTTTGGTGTCATATCCAAAAATCATTGCCAAATCCAGTGTTATTAGCTTTTCCCTTTGTGTTCTTCTCAGAAGTTTTATGGTTTTAGTTTTAATGTTTAGGTCTTTAATCCATTGTGAGTCATTTTTTATGTATGGTGTACGGTTTGTGTCCAACTTCTTTCTTTCACCTGTGAATACCCAGTTTCCCACCATCATCTGGTGCAAAGATTCTCCTGCTCCATGGAATGGTCTTGGCGCCCTTTTGGAAAATTGTTTGGCCACATATATGAGGGTCGTTTGGGCTGCCTCTGTTCAATTTTATTCCCTCGTCTTTGTGACAGCACCGCATTTTTTTGATTACTGTAGCTTTGTGGCAAGTTGGAAATTGAGAAGTGTAAGAACTTCAACTTTGTTCTTTCTTGTCAAGATTATTTGGCTACTTGTGGTCCCTTGAGATTCCACATTAATTTTAGCATGGATTTTTCTATTTCTGCAAAAACAGTCATTGGAATTTTGATGGAGTTAACATTGAATCTGTAAATTGCTTTATGTAGTACAGGCATCTTAACAATATTAAATATTCCAGTTCATAAATACAGGATTAATTTCTATGTATTTATATCTTTTTAAATATTTTTAGCAATTCCTTGTAGTTATCAGTGTATAGGTGAAAGCACCTCCTTGGTTGAGTTTATTCCTGAATACTTTATTTTTAGATGCTATTATAAGTGGAATTGTTTTCTTAACTTTTGAAATACTCATTGTTAGTGTGTAGAAATGCAGATGACTTTTATACATTGATTTTTGTATGCTTCAAGCTTGCTGAACTTGTTCATTAGTTCTAACACTTTTTGGCATGTAGACTTTTTAGTTTTCTGTACATAAGGTTATGTCAGACTGGCGTCGAGAAAATTTTACTTCTTCATTTCCAATTTGGGTGCCTTTTATTTCTTTTTCTTGACTAATTGCTCTGGTCATGATTATCTAGTGCTCTGTTGAATAAAAGTGGCAAAGGTGAGGCTCCTTGCCTTGTCCTAATCTTAGAGTAAAAGCTTTTGGTCTTTTCCGAGTGACTATCAGGTTAGCTGTGGACATCAATTATTTTTATAGGTTCTCGTTTCATGGTTCAACCTTCTTTCATTTGATATCATGCTTCCCGGGGTTGGAAGATGTCTAACGAGATATAGTACCACTGAGCCTTTTTGTAATTCCTCAGACTTATCGTTGATGTTCCTGTACCACCTTATCAAAGCTCACTAATCCCCACAGGTCCCTGGTTCACCCCAGTTCCCTCCTTAGATCCAGAAAGAGGTTGCATTTCCCTCCTCTGGACTATTTTACTATTCTGTTTAGCTATACTTCAGACCTAAACACTTTATATGGCATTAATTTGTCCCCACTGATATGCAATAGAAGTAACTTAGCACCTAGGTTCTGTCTCTCGAGTTAGATTAAGTTTTGCTAGTGTGGTAACATCACACTTTGCAAACAGTAGGTTCCAGTAAATGTTGACGGAAGGCTCACGGAGGCCTGTGAAGTAATTTCATTATCACAGCAATTACGTCTCATCTGTCACCAGCAAATGCTTCTACTTGGGACAGTAGCATTTCACAGCTGCTAATCAGTTCTGCGAGGAGGTACAGCTGTGGCCTATCACTGAGGACGACAGAAACATTCCAGGAAGCGCAGGAGGCAGAGAAAAAAAGCACGAGTGCCCTAAAAAGAGAATATAGAGCTACTCCTCATTTTAGAAGTATTTTATAGAAAATATAACTGTGATATTTCATTTTTTAGAAAGCGGCAACTGCAACCAAATTGAACTAACATATCAGACTTGAGTTTTATTTATTTTAATGTCTGAAATTACCTCATATTTTATTTTAAATCCAAGTCATACAAATATTATATCATGATTTAATTGAGAACTGAAAGGAAAAAATTTAAGTGGAACTCATGTTGTATATTATCTAGAACTCTAGAACCAGAATATTATAATCTCAATATTTTTTTCTAAATTAGTCAAAAAAATTTTGAAGTCACCCCTGAAACTATACCCATGCTAGTATATAAAAACTGCAGTCTGGATTTTTCTGTTGATAGTGTAGTTGCTAATATGATTGCTATTTGATTTTTTTTAAGAAGAAAATAAACCAGCACCAACTTTGGACAAATTTATTCCAAGAATCAGTAGCTGTGTACCCACGGTGGTTCCTCCTGACAATGTCATTGCCAGCAGCAGAGGCTCGGAGCATGCATTTCTTGGAAAATCAGAGTGTAAACAGTGGAAATAATAGGTGGGGAGAAATCCAGGGGGCGTGGATTTGTGAAGCATACAGTGTGTTGCTCTGAAGCAATGGTTTTTAATGTATTTATGGAAATTTTTGAGAATGTGTTTGATAATATGTTAAGCTATGGGACATTTTAAGAGCCTTTGGGTATTTAAAAAAGAGGAATTTGGAGGTGTATTTATTTTTATATAGTAACATATGCCATGGACATTCAACATTTTTCGCATTGGTCAATGAAGTTGTGTTATTAGCTCTGCCAAGATTTGGAAAGGATTTGCCCCTATCAACCAGGTGAGGGGGAGGAACGGAATGGGAAACCCATTAGCAGTGGCCACTTTGTGGCGGAACATTCCACGGAGAAGGGGAAGTGCTTTCAGCCACATTTCACAGAAAATTCCAAAATGGCCCCAGTATCTTCTCAGTTTTCCCCGGAAGAAACTCAACACGCAAAATCGAAAAGCTCCTGAGTGGTTCGAAAGGTGGAGGTCGTGCACTGAGAGCCCGATGCTTGCGGTGCCAGGAAAGGGGACTTCTGCGTGCGGCCCACGCGGCCGGCCACCTCTGCGCCAGGCCGCCGAGCGTCCAGGGCAGCAGCGAGTCACCTGAGCGCCCTTGTACCCGCAGCACGTCCGTGGTGCAGAGGCAACTTTTCCACGTTCACTTTCTCAGAACCAAGGCAGCATGTACATGGCCACGTGGAGTTTCATTTTTGACGTTTGTTTCTTGGGAACACTTTGTCTTTGGTCCTAAAGGTATGAAAGAGAGAAAGACTAGGCGTCAGAATTGTGAGAGGCACCCTGGACTTCGGCGCCTGTCATGCCATGTCCCTGTAGGGGTTTCCATGGAGAAGTGACTTAAACGTCCTGCCTCGGATTTCTCGCACAATCAGACAGGGATCCTGGGGCTGGCGGTGACCGCCTCATGGCCCAGCCTCACTCCCGTCTGTCCACTAAGAGTTGGCTGCGTGTGGTTTTCCTTCCTTCTCCCGAGAATGCAGGTATCAACACTGGCATGAGGGCCTAATGCCGGGTCTGAAGTTTTTCTTCTGTTGCTAGTCCTCTCTTTCGTGGTTTATTGTCGTTTTCCTCTTGCTGTTGTATCTTTCGCGGATGGCTCTGGATTGCTGCTGCATATTTTGAAAGTTCCATGGATTTTTCTATGCATTTGGGCCACCTATGTAAGTATGTTAGCCAGGGTGATCGAGGAAAATTGGGTTGCCCATCACTAACTTAGGCTGTGGGTCTCCTAGAGTGCTCCTGACATACATCAAACCCAGGAGAGGGATTTGGGGCTGATGACTCACTCCTTGCTTTGCAGCCTATTCTGCTACTTTTTACTCCAGTTGGACTTTAAAGACACTCCTAAGTACATCCTCTCTAAATGTCTACTCAGTTTTCCTGGCTAGGACTTCTGCCCTAAATTTCTAACTGCTTGCAGTGAGCTGGACTAAACGACAGTAAAAGAGGCACCCTTCCCCTTTTCACTAGTCTACCTTCAAAATGTAAAGTGCTTAGAAACACTCTAAGTAGTCTCATTCATCTATCTGCTCTGAAAAGGGGTCAGAGAGGAAGAGAGACAACGAAAGCAAAGCGCCTTTTACTGGTTTTCTCCTGCAGCACTGGCCGATCACTCACCTCCCAGCCTGGCCCAGGTTTTCCCTTGACGGGTCCTGCCAGGTGGCGTCCCTCCTCCCTCAGGAGACTGGAGCAGATGCAGCCTTTCCCAGGGACGTGGGGTCGCAGACGCTAAGGTCTGCAAAGTGGTAGCCAGTGCACACCCAGGGGGAAGTACATCCGAAAGCACCGAGTTGATGGAGACCTTTGTGATTGAGGTCAAGTTTAAAGGAAGCAGCAGCAACTATTCTGTCCCCATAGATTTATGTTAAGGAAACACTTGCTCAGTTATAACAAACCTTCAGAATTTTTGTTTTTCAAAAGAAACCAGAGACCCAGGGGTTGGTTTTTTTCTTCTTTTTTTGAATTATGCTGTACTCCACTTTTGAAGAGCTGGCTCATGTTTTAGGTAAAATAAAATAAAGTAAAATAAAATAATAAAATAAATAAAAGTGGCTAAAGAAAATGTCTGTGGACTTGATTTGCCTGATGGGCTACAAGTATGTGGCCGTGGAAGTGCCTATTATTGATGACAGATCAGGCCCTGTGGTCCACAGTTTCCATAACTTATCCTTTAAAAGTTTTTTCATGTGTGTGCATGCACATACACATGCATACATGTCCAAAGGTGTTGCTGTATGTTTCTCTGAAAACATTTCCTTCGACTGATGCAACAACTCTGTCATGTTGTGCTTGGAGCAATTGGCATCACCAGGTGTTGCGAGCACTTGATCCACAGAAACCTCTCCCAACGGCGATGTCACCGACGTGAACTCATTTCCCTGTGTTGCCTGTCCCACTAACTTGCTATTAAACAGATAAATACTAGTCAGTTCATGGAGTCTCTTCCAACACTACAAGGTAGGCTTATTAAATATTTGAATTAATATGTTTGAAATCAACAACTCTATGCTGAAATATAAGTAGGTACTTAACTTATTAATTAAAATGTGAAAACTATTTATTGGATTCTTGTTAGGTACTGTGATATGGGCTTAACATTTTTATTAGTTAGGTATTATTGGCTGTATTTTATAGAGACAAAAAAAAAAAAACCCTGTGGTTTTTAGAGTTGAATATTTTGTCCAGGTCACATGTAAGTTGCAGTCCTGGGCTAAACTTTGATATTAAAAACCCTCATATTTAAGGGGAAAAATGGGAAGGGATTTTGAGGAAAAAGTATGAAAGACACAGGGATGAGGGCTGGGGGGGGAAATGGGAGAGAGAGGGGAGACGGGGGGGGGGCTGGGATGGGAGAAATAGACAAAAAATGTACTTGAAAAATAACTAAATAAAAATTTTAAAAAACCCTCATAATAGGCATGGGTGTGAGATGAATAACCGAAGACATAAAAAGTGTTCCACACCCATTGTGATTACCCACAACTCAAACAGGAGGATGGAAGGGGTTTAAAAATCCATGTTGCAAATTCAATACTTATTTTTTAATGCACAGACACCAACTCTGTAGCTATTCTCAACTTATAATTCTCACCTGGTGTCTTCTCCAGTCACCTGTCTTGGATGGATTAATCCTTTCAAAAGCTAGTAGCTAGAGTCACAAAAAATAGAACGCTGGAATTAGAAGGGATTTTTGAGATGATTTAGTCTAACCTATTCACTATCAAATGAGAAATAGAATTGCCCAGTGTGTCTTATCTAGACAATAAATGGGAGAATCAGTATTGTTTTTCCATAGAATGAACATAATAAACTTTTTTATTCCCAGGGTATCAGAACAGTTTATTTGCAACAGCCTCTGTGAGAGTGCTGGAACCTTCTCATCTGTTGATTGACAGAGAGCAAATGCAAATGAATTGTCAGCAGCTAGTTCTTTATCCCAATTGACAATAGTTCTGTACATTTATCTAAGCCAGCTGGAAGGAGGACACAGGGAATTTTGCTATTTTGCCGTTAGTTCCAGGATTCATCCACAAACACACTGAACACCGGCCCCATACCTGGTTCTACAGAGAGAAATCTGCAGTCATTGTGACAGACGATGCAGAGATGCAGACACTGTCTGCTTACCAGGGAAGCACATCCCTTGGCCCTCCAGGGGCAGGAATTCCAGGGCGCGCCTTTTGATTTTCCAGGCAACAGCTGAATACTGGACCCTGGTTAGTTAATTAGTGAATGCTTTTCTGTTTGATCCAATCAGTAGTTAATGATTGCTTTTTGTGTGCTGGACACTGTGCCTGGAGCTTTTACCCATAGTAATCTCCCATCATCCATACTCCAAACAGATGGACATTATCGTTCCCATTTTACAGGGAGGGACGTGTTTGCAGATGGTAATTTTCTCAGTACCTACAATGAGTGAAGCTGGTTACAAATCTGGTGACAATTCTAGAACCTGTCCAGCTACACTGCTCTTTCTCTCACAGGGTCTGTGGGAAACATGTGACTAGGAAGCCATCTGAGCAAGCGTCATCCTTGTGCTCAGACTGCTGGACATTCATTGCCATGAATACAGGGTTGTGACCACTAAGCAGGAGGTGACTGTTGATGACATGCTGGACCTAGGGACCCAAACAAGAGCTGCCCTTCAACAGGGAGTGGGACCATTTGGTCAGGGAAGAGCCACAGATTGTTCGAGACGTCAACGAGAGGAAACGTAGCTCTTTCCTCTCCAGCAAGCTGGAGACATTTATGAAGCCCCGTCCCAGGAGGACAGGGCCGTGTGACGTAACAAAAACATGCCGACTGAGGTCTCAGGAAACATGCAGTGCAGAAAGGATAATTCAGTCTTCTTGTCTTGACCCTGAACACCTGGACGGCACAGACCAAGTTCCCTTTATCTCTAAAAAACCAGGTACCTGGCAGATGTTCAGAACACTGAGGGGTGAATCCTGGAACTAGTTGTAAAAATGACAAAAACAATAGCATGATTCCCTATGTCCCCTCTCCCTGCTCTGAGGGCTAAGCAGGTAAGAGAGTTTTGAAAGAAAACACTTAGCCTTGGCTTGTAATTACCAGATTTAATGATTATTATGAATGTGTTCATGTTTTTTAAAAAGGTCAGTTACAGCCTTATTTAAAAGTATCATAAAGGTGCACAGAAAAAAAGCCTTCTTGTCTGCAGCAACCAGTATTCCTGAGAGTTTGCGGGAAGCAGTTTGATATTCATTAACGTATGTGGCTGATCTGTTCTGTCATTTATATTCTTGTGTTTGCAGTGATTAACGCCAGTGAGTGAGACTTTTAAATCATCTGGACGTTTAACTAATATTTTAATGGGAAATAAAAATTATTAGTTGGACGGCTGTAGAGATCTATATAATGTAGTATGCAGGCCTGATTTTTGAGAGCAGATATAAAAAGCAGCACAAATTGGGTTAATTTAAACTCAAACAAAAGGTCAGCTGGCAAAAAAAGTAAAGAACTCTATGACCTCTTGTGCAAATCCTGGAAGCTATAAATCCCCCTAAACTACTTAGGGCTTTATTAAGCAAGCCCAACAAAAGATAGTCAACATTGTAATTATTGTTCAATTATAGGTGGAATAATAGGCCTGGTTTTTATTGGCCAAAGCAACAGGCCTTAAGTCATTTGCAAAACCATCTTAATGAATAGTAGAAAGCTGTAGGTTCCACAAGCAATTAAAGAAAAATCATAAAGCTAAACACTTAAAATTGGTTGAAACTTTAACGGTACCCATCGAGCCTTTGGGAAGTCGAGGTCACAAGGGGAACTAAGATGCAAAACTCAAGGACAAAAGCCATTCAGGTTTCACAATCGCCAGTGCCTCATTTTTATCACAAAGTTCAGCCAAAGAGGGAAGAAAAATTGAAAAACCTGTAGGACTCCAAACCGCAAGTTAAGTGACCTTGGTTTTTTTTTTCCTTGTGAAATGCCTTAAAAATAAGATGCAGGATGTTCTATAAACCCAAAGTTTCAAACCTGGGTAACACTTTATGGCATATTTTATTACTACTTTGAAAAATGATTAATAAATCGCTGGAAGAAAAGTCTGTCCTTCCTCACTTGATGCATTTTTCCCTCACTGTTCATGCGGTACATAATGTGATGTGTGTTATAAGGCCCATGAAGCTGATTATTAAAGAATTTTAAAGCCCTACATTTTCTGGAGGGCTGCTAAGTTACCACTTCTAATCATTGTGTGGGAATAATTTTGAAAACGCATATTTATTGAGTCATTCCATTGCATACTTTGCAGTTGTTGAGAGGGTGTCTTTCTTTTGTAAATAAAAATGATAAAAAACACCTAGAGGAGTCAGCAGTTGCTGTTCTTTGCTAACTATATTTCTGTTGCTGATTAAGAGGTTAAAGATGGAGAGACAGAAAAACACCTCGTGAAAAGAATCGAGCCCCTCTGGAAATGTAAACAGCTTGCTTTCCCGTCTGAATATATGTTTTAAGTTTCCCAAGTCTGCATTTTTTGACTTGCCTGGCAATGAGACAGCTCAGAGAGAGCAGTCCCCAAGGTTACAGAAACTTCATCAACATGAAGCAGAACGTCCACGCCCCAAGAAGCCCCGACCACCTGGGCTGGTAGGGAATCCCATTGTCACGATAAAGTGAGGCGTGTCAGCTGGTCCTCTGGGGTTTGGCCTCACTGTGTTTATGGAAAGAGGAAGCTTTCTGTGGTGAATGTGGAACCCACTGAAACCTTCTGGTTTTGGCATTTCAACAAGGAGTCAAACCTCTGGCAAAACACAGTCTTCTGTTTCTAAGAAAAGAGGTTTACAAAGCTCAGAAAACCTTGGACATCAAATGGCTCTTACAAAACAACAGTTTGGATTTAAGTATAAATGAATCAGAAACATATGGATTAAATTTCTCTTAAAATACACATGGGTTTAAAAATTGTGGGTGAAAGTGCTTGGCAAAATGAGTTTTGAGCTTTACTGAATCCAAAAGGTTGGAAAAATAGTTCAAGTTGTTTGACAAACCCAAGGCCCAGCTGGATGACTCAGGGATCCGTTGGTACCACCAATCAGCTCTGACCTCAGACACTGCGGGTCTGCCCTGTTCGGCAGGGGAGTCAGACACTACCCTCGCCCCTTCTGGCTATTAGAATAACAGACCATAGCCTGGGTTGCTTATAAACAACAAACGTTTATTTCTCATAGTTCTCCGGGTTGGGAAATACAAGATCGAGACATCTGCAGATCTGGTGTCTGGAGAGACAGCCATCTTCCCATCGTGTCCTCCCAGGGCCGAAGAGACTGGGGAGAATTCTGGGGTCTCTCGTACAAGTACACTAATCTGCTATTAGAACTGCGCCCTCGTGGCCTAATCACCTCTCTCTCAGGCCCACTTCCAAATGCCATCACATTGAGCATGAAGGTTTAACGCCTGAGTTTGGAGGGGCAGCGCCAAGACGTTCAATTGAGAGCAAAGGCATTTCTGACCTTGTGTATAATCACCAGCAAGGTGGGTACCCCAGAAACTCAGGTCTGATAGTTTAAATCCTATGTTAAATTAAGGGATATTCTATATATATATATATATCCCCATTTTACAATCATTGTTCAATCATACCTGCAGCCCAGAAAGAACTTCTGTCAAGTTGAAGGCAGGGCTAATCTCTTCCTACTCTTGCAAAATTTAGAAGTGCTGGTTCTCTCAAATGCAAATGTTTTCCAAAGTGAGGAGTCTAGATCACCTCTGTCAGCAACCCCTGGGTTCTTGTGAAGAAACAGAGACCCCTGGGTCCTTTTTCAGACATGCCATGGCATGTCAGAGTCTCCCTGGAGGCAGGGCTGGGCATCTCCCTATCACACACGCTCTGATGGTTGTGTCTTCTAAACATGGAGAGTCTCATCTGTCGTACCTGAGGCAGGTGCTACTGGATCTCATGAGAGAAGGCCGCCATCATTTCCAAGCAGCTAACTTAAAAGTCACATTGGTTTAATTTCTGGACGGAGCTTCCCATGGGCAGGACCTGACTACCCACGCTCACCCTTATGTCCTCAATCCAGCACCAGGCATACAATCCAGACAAACTAATGAAATTTTCTGATACATCCAACAAACCAAAAGGTATAACTTTCTTCTTTAAGACTTTTGCATCCAGGAATATACTTGGAAATATTGGGAGGGGACATGCTAGGTATTAAAAGTTGCTCTATTCAGTATTAGATGTTCTGTTCATTTGGATTGTTGGATCTTATGATGTGAATGAGAGACCATTAGAATAACTTTGTACACCAGAATTACAGAGAAGTGGCTTAAATCATTGCAGCTCTTGTCCAAGCAGCACGAATCCACCTAAATTGATCCCCCTCTGCTAAGGCTCATGAATAATTCTGTCAGGGGAGTGAATGTTAAATCCAGGATACAGTATCTGTACAAAGTTACTTGCTTAATGACTCCCTGTCTGTATCTGGTATCGCAGGAACAAGCAGAAAGCTTATCCCTGCAAGGTGATACTATGAAAGAAAAATACGTAATGAATCACAACCAGTTAAAATATTTATGCCAAAAGATACAAAGAAATGTAATGACCATAATGCCTATGGTTATTAAAGGCATCATTTTTAGGTATAATAGTTGTACAGGTATTGTTTTTCTCTGGTTATAAAATAAATACTCCATGTATGTTAATGTTTGGGGAAAAACCCAGTGAATGAATGAGAAGTCTTCTCACAATCCAGAATTGATACAAATGCTAACGGCTGATAACTACCCCTTGTCCCCACCTCTACAGGTTTTCAAATGTCTTTCTGTGTGTGCACACACACAGATACAATTTGACTTATAATGACAAACATATTTTTCTAATTAATTTAACAGTATTCTTTTCCTGTGTTAGCAAATACTTCTTATTTTAATGATTTCAAAATAGCTCATCTAAGTTATTTTCCTGTCCCTTGTCATACAGCTATGTCATCTGGCCATTTAACTTTTATAAATGTATTTTGTGTTGATTATTCAAGTGCATAGGATGCCTACCTCCCTGATGATTATCCTAAGATGAACTCCTAAGTGAGAATTGATATTAGTGAGTAGTTACAGTGCACTCTTATTAGGTCTGACCCTGAACTTGTAAACATCGCCTCTCACAAAATACCTGGGAGGTAGGTGTTAATTTTCTAGTTTATATTCTCGGGGTCAAAGAAGCTAGTAAGAGGTGAAGTTTGAACCATGGACTGACCCTGTCCAAAGCCTGTGCTCGTCACCTGGAGAAAATCAATGTCATAGAGAATATGTGCACAGTTTTAAGGTCAATACCAATTGCTCTGCAAAAGCTTAAACCAATTTGTGTATTCTATCTGAATTACAGTTTTGAAAAACAACAAATTTTGTTTAACTTCTGCTTCTTTTTCATTAATGAAGCTGAATATTTTTGTTTATTTTTATTTACAATTCTGTGAAAAGTCTGTTCTTTGCTCATTTTCTTGTTTTAAAATTACATTTATTGGGATGGCATTGGTTAATAAAATTATGTGGGTTTCCTGTGTAGAGTTCTGTAACACATCATCTGTGCACTGTGCTGTGTGCCCATCACCCAGAGTCAGATCTTCCTCCCATACACTCCATCACCATCCATTCAACCCCTGTACCGTGTAACTCCCCCCAGCCCCTTTCTGTCTGGTAACCAGCATATTGTTGTCTGTATTATGAGTATCTACTTGTTTGTTTGTTTATTTTGATAGTTCATTTGTTGCTTTCGGTTTTATATCCCACACATGAGTGAAATGCTATGGTTCTTGACTTTTTCCTGCCTTATTTGCTTGGCGTGCTATTCTGAAAATCCATCCTCATCATTGCAGATGGCAGTGTTTTATCTTTTCTTATGGCTGCGTAGTATTCCGTTGCGTATGTGTACTATTGCTTCTTTGTTTAATCATTCATCAGTGGACACTTTGGTTATTTCCATGTCTCGTCCACCATGAGTAATGCTGTAATGTATGGAGGGGTGCATGGATCTTTGTGAATAAGTGTTGTCAAAATTTTCAGGTAAATACCCAGAAGGTGGATTGCTAGATCACATGGTAAACTTGATTCTTAATATTTTGAGGAAGCAACGTGTTGTTTTGCATAGTTGCTGTTTTAAAGGAATAGAACAAAAATCATCAGATTTATTTGGAACCACAAAAGAGCTCAAATAGCCAAAACAATTCTGAGAAAAAAAGAACAAAGCTAGAGGTATAACAGTCACTGACTCTGATTAAACTACAAACCAACAACAATCAAAACAGCATGATATTGGCAGGAAAACAGAGAGACCAATGGAACAGAATTGAGAACCCAGAAATAAACCCACATGTATAGGGGCAAATAATTTTCAACAAAGCATCCAAAAACATACAATGGAGGAAAGAAAGGTTCTTCAGTAAATGGCACTGGAAAATGGGAAAGCCATATGAAAAAGAATGAAACTAGACTATAGTTTTTCACCAGGTACAAAAAGTAATTCAAAATGGATCAATGACCTAAATATAAGACCTGAAACAGTGAACTACATAGAAGAAAAGATAGGTACTAAACTTATGGACCTTGATCTTAGAGAGAGAGCATTTTATAAACGTGACCCCAAAGCCATTAATGTTTGCATATTGGACTTGAATCCTGCAAACTTGCTGCAGGTGCTTATTAGTAACAGGAGGTTTTTGTTCATTTCTTCAGGTTTTCTACATAAATGATCATGTTATCTACCAACAAAAGCATTCTTGTATCTTTCTTTTGATATATATACCTTTTATTTTGTTTTCTTGTCTTGTTGCATTAGCTAGGACTCTTCTACAGTTGTGAGGGATAATTTTACTGGATATAGAATTCTACAGTAGCTTTGCTAGCAATTTAACTATTTTACTCCATTGACATCTTGCTTGTGTGGTTTCTGATAAGAGATCTGCTGTAAGTTTTTTCTTATTCCTTTACAGAAGCATCTCCCCCAACCTGGCTTCTTTCAAGATTTTCTGTTTGTCTTAGCATACTTACAGTTTGAATAGAATGTAACTATTACAGTAATGCCCTTGTGGATGCAGTATTCTCACCTCTCCCTTCAACTTCACATCTCTTTTTCCCTGTCTCCATATCTTCAATCTCTTGCCTTTTTTTTTTCTATAAAGAAAAGATTTAGGGCCCATTCTAAACCAGGATGATCTCATTTTATGACCCTTAACTGAATTGCACCTGCAAAGACCCTTTTACCACATAAAATCACATTCCCAAGTTCTAGGGGTTAGGACTTGCTCCTGTCTTTTCCCTCCCCCTGTTCAGCCCATTACTGCATTCAGCTGGGGAGACTTCCATTGACCTATCCCCAAGTTTACCGATTTATTATCCGGCTGTGTTATTCTTAATACAAATTTTAATTTCTGACGTTTTTGCATGTTAATTTTAGTGGCCTTTTAAATTTTCTAAAATATGTACTATATATTGAATGTGTGTTTTATAGCTCTCACTTTCCCTAGCTGTATAACTTGGATGTTGCATTAATCTTTTGGGGCTACCATAACAAAAGACCATAGACTGAGGCTTAAACAGCACAAGTTTTAAAGTCTGGTAGTCTGAAATCAGGGTGCCAACATGGTTGAGCTCTGGTGAGAATGCTCTTGCAGGACTGTAGAAGACTGCTTTTCGCTGTGTCCTCACATGGCAGAGAAACAGAGGGAGAGAGAGAGAGAGAGCACATCTAATATCATGATGTCCCCACCCTCGTAACCTCACCTGAACCTAATTACTTCCCAAAGACCACACCTTCAAATGCCATCACACTGAGGCTTCAACATTCAGATCTCGAGAGGGTGTAGTTCAGTCCATAACAGTCGTCAAAATAACGGTATCTTATCTCTGGGCTTTCCTACTCGTAGTAGCTGCCTTGAAATTTTGCCCTGAAGAAGTATGCTGGAAGTCAGGAATCCTGCCCACCCGTGACCGCTTCAGCCCCCGGGGAGGCAGGGGCAGCTGTCCCACCTGGCATTTTTCATCCTGCGCCCCCACAGCAGTGTTGCTAGAGTGGAAATCTGGCCTCAGGGCGCGTCTCCTCCCTGGCTGTCTACTGGCCCAGGGAGGCTTCCTGCTGCTCCGCTTGCTTGCGTTGCATCCCTTGCTCATCTCTGTGCTCCCAGCCTCTGAAGCTCTGGATTGAGCAACGCCAGCCCATCTGGGAGGCATTCTCATGAAAAATAATGTTGTAGTTACTCAAACTACATGTGCTAAACTGTCACTTGTGTGCACACTACATTGACAAGAGTGACCTGGATGATGTGGCCTCTGGATCATCACATTAATTTCTAGGTCATTTATTTTGTCTATCATGGTGAATTGAAACAGAAGAATTAAAACCAGTAGGTTGTCCTTTTAGAACTTCATTTTACCAACTTGCCGTTTGAGGAGGGTAATGGATAAACCACCAGGTAATGCCGACCATATGATAGAAGAAATTAAGTTTCGGGAGGAAAGGTACTTTTCCATGCCTTTCGGGACTGCTTGCAGCCAGGGAATTACACGGTTCTGCCTTTCCTCCCACCCCCAAACAACAGTTCCCCTCTCTGAAACATAAGATTATCATGTTTAGTCTGAAGCGAGCTTAGCAATTTGTTCGTTATTTGGCACACACGAGCAAAAGGGGAGAATCCGAAGCGATCCAGGAAATGCAGAAGGGGCCTCAGAACGGTCCATTTGCAGCTCCCTTTCAGCACCTCCGCCCGGTGATGAGCTGAAGGCAGACGAGCCTTGGACGTGTCTGCAGCACTTCATTCACGGAAGAGAGGTCCAGGTTTGTCCTACCTGTACACTCTGTGCCAGTAATGAGGTTTTAAAAACAGGAGGCAAATACTGATGACAGTAGCAATTGAAGAAATGGGAATATAACTTACATACTTATACAATTCGAATTGTATAAGTATGTAAGATTCTAGTACACCTTTTAATTTAATTTCCCCCAGTGTATTATTTAAACTTTTTTTAAGTATGGAAGAATTGAGAGAGTAATAGAAGAAGCACCAGTGTGCATTTTGCCTAAATTCAACAACTGTTAACATTCTGTTGTTTTGCTTCCTCTCTCTCTCTACACACACACACACACACACACTTAATCAATGTGGAACAATTTGAAAATAAGTAGCAGAGATCATGACACTTACTACTACACAATTTAGTTCATCTTTTAAATATAAAGGCATTTTCCTAAGAAAAGAAATGATTTTTTAGGAAAATGAAACACCTAATTCACACTTAAATTTCCCCAGCTTTCCCCAAATGTCTCTGATTGATTTTATTTTCTGCCCAGGAGTCAATCAAAGGCCAGGCACCACCTGTGGCAGTTCTGTCCCCTCAGCCACGTCAGGTCCAGAATGAGTTAAGGGGTCCACTTCCTTCTCCCGTGACACTGGCTTTTCACAAAGCCCAGGGACATTTCCTCAGCTAATGAGTCTTCTTGAGATGATCGTTGTCTTACGCCGTAGTTTCATGGAATCATCTACTTTGTATCCTGTGAACTGGAGGCCCGGAGGCCTCATTACCTTCGGGCTCTGACCACAGTGATGCTTCACAGGTGAGCCGTCCACTCCATCCTGCATCCAGGGGACGGTACTAACTGGTGCCATGTTGACAACGCTGAGTTTGGTCCATTAGTTAAGGTGATGACATCCAGACATCTCTGTTCTGAAGGTATATTTTCTTTTCTTATAGTTTCAGTTTGGGGTAGCTACACCTTGGCATCAAGTGTACTGTTCCCCAGTGATCTTGTCGCTGTTCCATCCGCCATCCATCCATGACCCTTGCCTAAACCATGAACGAACTCTGCTTTTTGTGGAGGTCAAAAGTCAAAGCTCACGTTCTCCGATGGCTGAGCAGCCCAGCTCCTTGTCAACAGGGCATGTTGACAAGGAGCCTGACCCCCACCTCGCCGCCCAGCCTGTGTCTGCGGCACTGAAGGTGCCTCGTGGTATCTTACAAAATTCAAACCCTTGGTTTGTGTTTCCTCACTTCTCCCAGTTTTTCTCTTCTTTCATTGGTAATATATATTTATTTTCATCTGAACTTTCTGTGTGTTTGGGGGCTAAGAGGTTTGTTTAGGTCCATTTTGGTCCCAAGGCAGATAAATAGAAGAAAACCAAGAAGATGAAGAGAAAAAAGGGGAATGGGGGGGATGGGGGAGGAGGCAGAGGGGGGAGCAGGAGGGTCCGGGGGGAGAAGAAAATGTGACGGAGAGAAAGAAAAAAGAAACAAGCCAATGGCCTGTTAGAAAGGATTTTTGGACAATAGCAATTTACCTGTTGCAGCATTTATATCCCTCTTGTGGTTTCTGGGCATAAAAAAGACAGCCCTTCACTGGCAAACTCAGTTTCTGGGTACAGAGAGTACAAATATTACGCTCTGCTGAGTCAAAAGTAGCTGTTGGGGTGAGTGGAAATAAGTTTGAGTCTGAGACGGCTGCCTTCATAAACCAGAGCGACTCGTATTGAAATGATTAGTTGTTTTGATAAAAGTCATGACTATCAAAAAATGAGATTTATCTTAATAAGTTCAGCAGAAATTATTCGTATAAATCAGTTTTGATTTCTCTACTGTTTTGAATCTCCTCAATGTTGAAACATTTGTGTTTTCTGAAGATGTAGTTGATTTTTGAAAAGAGTTGGAATTTGTGAACTAAGCCTGGTGACTAAGAACTGTGAGATAAACAAATACCAATTTGGTAACTTCAAAAATATTTTCCCTGAAATTTGACAAAATACTAAAGTGGATAAGGAACCAATTATTGTGCCACAGTTTATACCTATTTATGATGATCATACATTGATGGTACATAAAGTTTATTGATTGATTTTAGCTTAATAACCATCTAAACACAAGCGTGATATTTTCATGATGCTCAGTGGAAATTTGAAAACTCTTTCTCAAGTCATTATCTTGTCATCGAGCGCTAACGAGATCACTTGCTTCCTTCCTGTGCTCCTCTCCTGCTTCTCCCTTTTGTGCCACCCTTGTTTCTTTCATTGTGACATTCCAGGTCACAACAGTGCCTGCCTGGGCGTGGATGTTGGTGTAAACCCAAGCAGAGCGATGCATAACTCAGTTCCATTGCACCGATTTGCCGTATCGTCCACAGCCCCTCTTCCCTCCATCTTGCTGGTCTTCTCTCTTTTCCTTTCTGTACGTGATAGTTATGAACGCACGCACTGCTGGTGCATTTATTAGATACCTGTGATGTGTTAGGCACTGTGCTCAAATCTGGGAATGCAAGGGTGAATAAGACGTCCTTCTAATCCTCAGGGAGCTCACAGCGTTGTGGGGTTGCCAGGGAACAGACGATACTTTTAACACAGCGTGGGAAGTGCAAGTGCATTCTGGGGGTGGGGCAAGTCTGGCCAAGGTGTTTTTTATACACTGTCGTTGGCACCAATGACATTTACTGCAGGGACGGAGGAAGAGTTTTTGAACTGAAACAGAGATAAATGTCACTTTCTTGATAAAGCTGCCAGTTCAGGGTCTAACCGTGGCCACCTGCATCCTTTCCTAGGTCACTATGACAGTTACTCTTCTAGTTACTGTGGTGTAAGGGCTTCACTCCGCCCACAAAGAGAGCTATTCACTCAGTGAACTTCCTAGAATAAAATGGGAAGGAGTTACAGTAATTTGCCTTATCCAAAATTTGCTCACATAGTTTTTCTTTATATATATTTTTCATAATTTATTTTTAAAAATTATGTATCTTGGACTCTGACTAATGCAGACTACAGTAATATTTTGCAGATTAAATAGTGGTTTTCATTTTCCTCTAATATCTTTCTGAGGACATACTGAGTGAGGATGTTGCTTACAAGCTTAAATTATCTATTGTTAGTAACAAAGAAGTTACTAACTATTCAACAAAGTGCTCAAGTACTCAGATATTTTTATGGTCTGGAAGTTATCTCTAGCAGTTTCTTTACTTAGGGATACAATTTGAGATAGAAACCCTGGGAGAACTATTCTGTTTGTTTCTTGTTTGCCTAGTTTTTGTTGTCGTCCATTTGTTTTGTTTTCTCAGTTTGTTATTAGACTGTAGTTTGATACTTCTAATTTGTGGTTTGGGTAGATTCCACAAAATTTGAAGGGATGTGCCTTTTTTCCCCTTCTTGGTAAAAAGTGAACCAGAATATTTAAAGCATCAGGGACATCGTTTATATTTAAAGCGTCTTTAGAAGTTTGGGTTGATTCTTATACTATGTTAATATGTGATGGTCTCTGATCTCCCTGCCTTCCATTTTTCTCTTACGTGCTAAGAAGACACAAAAGATTTTGGCGATGACTCACTTTTCCTAACCTATCTGATTCACTGAAATTTGAAAATACCTCAAGAAAGGCAACAATGTAGCCAGGCTCTTCACGGGGTGCTAGCTGTACTTGCACGACACTGCATAAGCAAAGGGGCCTGAACCATTTACTCATGCATTAAATATTCATATTTGCAAATATAGCCTAAGAGGATCTCATAGATCCTTTTATCCTCCACAATTGCATGACTTGGTATAGGTATTGGAGACTTGCCATTTCATACGTTTCAAAAAAACCCTTCTCCCACCAATTAGTGCTGATAACCAGCAAGACACCCTTAGGCACTCCTCAGTACTCTTGTGCTCCATTGTAAAGATGCAACATTGTTATATAAATTTCAAGACCAATCTACTAACACAAAGGCACTGGCCATTGGCTCCTGTCCTCTAGTTGATACCCCCAAACCCTGAGTCTTTAGGGCCTTTGCTGTGTCTTACAGCAAGTATTCCTGCATGTTACATTGTGTTACACTATCAGTGGTCTGAAAATATATGTGTGTGTTGCCCTTCCCAGAATTAGTTGGTTTGTAAGGACAAAGTAAATATACTCTGGGGTAGGAAAGAAGAGAAATGAATGGGGAAGAAAAGACAGGGTAGGTATTGCAAGAAACCATGTTCCTGGTATGCTCTTGTCCCAGGAAACTGAGTCAAGGAAGCAGTGACCATTGTCACACTGGAATCACTGGGCAAGTCCTCAAAGTCCTGGCCTCCACAGGATCCGGGATCTTCCCCGTGGGTATTTAAACCCAACAGACAGTGGCCACCAGGTGGCGCCAAACTGCAGCTGTGATCCAGGTGAATTATCATCATCAAATCCTTTTGGTGTCACGGCTCATGCAGTCTTCCATGTCATTTCATAAAACTTACAATAATCGGACACATAAATTCTAGGGGACCTTCTTTTTTTTTTTTACACTGACAATTTCTTTGTGGGTAAATGCTATCTGTTTTGGTAGCTCCTGTTTGCCCTTGGGTAACATTGAACTCCTTTAGCATTATCGAAGACAAAGTCGGCTGTATTCTTTAAATTTAATTTAATTTTTCAAATTACACTTATCGAGGTGACATTGGTTAACAAGATCGTATAGGTCTCAAGTGTACAGTTGTACGTGACATCGTCCGTATACTGCACTGTGCGCCCACCACCCAGAGTCACACCTCCTTCGGTCACCGTGGCCCCTTCACTGTCCCTCCCCCTCCGGTCACCGCCATGCTGTGGCCTGTGTCTACGAGTTTTTGTTTGTTCATTTGTAGCTTTCAGTTTTATATCCTACGTGTGAGCAAGATTGTGTCATTTTTTTTACTTTTTCCAGCTCACTTATTGAGCTTTGCATGCTCTTCTCAAGATCCAGCAAGAATGTTGCAAATGGCAGAACTTCGTCCTTCCTTATGGCTGAGTGGCCCTTATTCCATAGTATAGATGTGCCACCTTTTCTTTGTCGAATCATCTCTCCAGGGGCACTGGGGTTGTCTCCATGTCTCGGTCACTGTGAATAAGGCCTGGACACGGAAGACTAGGCTTCCAGGGATCATCTCTGTGGCTTGCTTCACTTCTCCTCATCATTTCTCCCTCCCTATGCCCTATGCCCTATGCCCTATGCCCTATGCCCTATGCCTTCGCACACACCTGGAAGGTCTCAGAACCTTCCCACTGCCCCTGTGCTCTCCACCCAGTGAAAACCTTTCTTCTGGGGAAGGTCAGACCTGAACCCAGCAAGAATATTTATGTGCGTTGTTCTGAACCCAACTCTTCTTGGAGCCTCAGGGCATCTGATGTCCTCACAAAGGCAGGGCTACCAACCCTGACTTCCCTGGTCTTCCAAAGCGGTTTGCTCTTACTTGTTCTCATTGTTTCTCACTTTCGAATATCATTCTCGTTGTTGGTCAGTGTGCCACATAGAATGTAAGCTGTGCCAACATAGGAACAAACCAGTCTTTTCCTCTTTGTGTGACCAGCGTCTACTAGCACTTCTGCCAGGTGCTATTCCCTTAATAGTTGTATCTGGAATAAACAAAACAGTGTTTGAATAAAAATGTATGTGTATCTAAGTATATGAACTGGATAAGGTTGAACCAAATCAGAGCAGCTAAGCATTTGAAAGAAGCAGCTGGCGATCTCCCAATAAAGCAAATAATCCTCTTGGAATGCTCATGAGCATCCCTGAATCTTCAGTGGCTTTGCTGTGTCTCATGGCAAATATTCTTGACTATTAAATTGTGCTGCGCTCTCTGTGGTCTGAAAATATTTATGTGCATTGTTCTTCCCACAGTTGGCGGATTTGTAGGACAGAGTAAATATACTCAGTGATGGACAGATTCCTTTCAGTGTGGTCTTCTCATAAGACAGAGCAGACTTTACTAGTCCAAACCTAGCTACCAGGATGCCCATTAACTGACCATTGGCATGTGGCTTTATACTGGTACCCAAACTGCTCCAGCCGAGTTCCAGGCCAGAAGGTGGTTTATTTCCAGAATCGGAAAGGGGCGTAGTCCACATGACTCATGTTCACAGAAAAAGGAACTGTGACACAGGCAACTTAGATGGATTTCCTTGCAGCTTAATAATGCGAGAATTGCCATTTACCCCCACCCCATGCTGTTGCTTTGCTGTGACCACCAGAGTTCATAGAGCATTCTGATTCATGCAGTTCATGACCGGGGTTAGCGAACCAATCCGAACAGCGACAGAAGAGAAAAGCCTAGAATGGCATGTTGATTACAAACCCTAGGCTAAGGTCCTTCCCTCCACATCCTTCCCCCAGAAACGGATCTCCACAGGCACCTCTCTTCCCACGTGTGGGTTTTTAAATCACTCTCTGCTTCTGAGAAGCACTCACAGATCCTCTCGAATCCTTCTCGCTGTTTGCTCTCTCTGGGATCCTGCTTTGGCAGCGGGAGCACTGGAGTGTCCCACAGGGGGCTGCTTGCTGTCTTATCTAATCTTTAGTGCCTCTAGCAGCCAAACAGGCATTTCACGGTGGCCGCCAGCAGAAGGTTGTTTAAGGACACACAACTCCTGTGACTTGTATTGTGTGGCCGAGGAAATAACTGGAGGCTTTTCCAGCTCCTGAGGACGTCATGCATCTGTAATCGTCTTTCTCCGGCTTTCCTCTGCTACCCTTCTTTAGGGCCAGGTTCCAGCTCAGAAGATCCAGCAAATGTTTGCTGAATAGGCGTGGCCTTCCCCAGTTTAGGCAACACAGACGGAGAAGCTTGAAAAAGCAACTGGATGTTGTTTTGGGGATTCTCTGTGAATGGTAAACACAGTTTTTAAGAAGGCATCCTATTGCTATACTGCGCTCCCTTTCAGCCACACGCGAGGCGTCTGGGTGCAGCTTTGCCACCCAAGGTTCCGTCAGCCCTGCGTGAACATTCCACTTCCGCTGGGGTTCTGCAAAGCCCAGCGGGGACCTAGGTCAGCCCGGGGGAGAATCGGACTCTCTGAGCTCCTTCTTGGCGGGCCAGGCCACCTGCTAACACACCAGAAACATGCAGGGAGTTTACAAGTAATTCTCGGAAAGAAAAAGTTGTTGATGCCAGAAGTTTCAGAAGTCACCGCACTCTCTCAGGAAAGGGGGCAGTTAGCAGGGTGGAAGGTGGTCAGCGCAGGCGCACCTGAATCCAATAACCAGCTGGAGCATGTTCAACTGGCAGAAAACGCAGACGTGGGAAAAGAACAATTCTGTTTGCCTCAGGGCAGCAATGCTGCCCACCCAGAGCCTGCCCCTGCCCCTGCCCCTGACCTCGCTAAACGGGAGTCTCGCCCTCCGATCCTGTGGGAGGGCGGCAGGCGCCTCTGGACCACTGCCGCTGGGTGTCCCAGACTTTTCTCTGCAGTAGAGTAGAGGCAATTCTTCACTGAAACGTCTGTGTTGGCACAACTACAGGCTGGCCAATCTATGTCATTCTTTGCAGTTTAACGGTTCTTAAAAAGAAATAAACCAAGGAGTTGTTGAAGTTCATTTTAGCAGATGAGGTTCTTTCTGTGCAGCAGATTTCTTCTTTGACGGAGGGGCTTGGGTCCGGTGGCCTGACCAACAGCAGGCTTGGTTCGAACTAATGGTCTTCAAGGAAGGCAAGGCGGGTGTGGGGTCCGGCCCTGCGCGATCTTACCTACATGTCTAACAGGGTCATCGCCATTCCTGTCTGCCCATGGGTCTCTCCTGGGGTGTCCGCACACCTAAAATTAGAGCTTGGTGCGTGCCCTCCTGTCACCAATGTCAGCGCTGGCTTGACCTTTCTCGGCCCAGCCACACCGGCCAGCAAGGCGGACACAAGGCTGAAGAACGCTGGGGGAGCCGCACCCCTCCCCCTGCAGCGCCCCCTACTTCCCTTTTCCTCCTGCCTCTCTCCCCCCTCCCCCAGCCGTTTCCCGTGTGGAGCTCGGTCTTGACTTTGGCTGCTCAGAATCCTTACTGTGAATCCCAAACAGCTCTGTCTTGGGACCCTCAGCAGGGACCACCCCCGTCCTGAGCCCACTCCCCATCAGACTTTCTGTCCTGGGTTTTATTCCTGAACGCCTGAAACCAGGCTTGCCCGTGACAGCTAATGAATTGAAATTTATTAATGACCCGTTGTGACCTCCTCAGCAGACAGTGCTGGGAGGATGTGCTTATAAATAGACATAGCACCTGACCCAGAGGACGGAGTCCAAGGGCGCATTTTTGGTGTGTTGGGCATAAATGCGCTGTGACTACCTGCTTACTTTATTTAAATCTAAGCACACGTGCTATTCTTAGGGTGTCTGAGGTCAGTAACACTACACGTTTAAAAGAACACTCTTCGTTTCCTCTTTTTCTGCTCCACCAAGCACTTCCTGCTGGTTATTGTGCATTGACGTCTTTCTCCGCAACGAGCACGCGTTGATTCTCAGCTGACCATGATGCCGGCTTTCTCGCTGGTTCTGGCTTCCAGCAGAGTTTGCAGCTCCCTGCTTATGCCTCACTCTTGTGGTCCCCACCCACCTCCTCAGGACAACCATCAAAGCAATTCTTCTGAAACGCAGTCCTGGCCCTGCTCAGCCTGAAAGCCCTCGGGGACTCCCGGTTGGCCTACCGTGGTCATCCTCCTGCCCCCACTGACCTGGGGACCCGTGAGACCCACCAGGGACTCAGGCTGGTTAGTGATACCCAGCTCTCCCAAATGCTGCCCCCTTTTCCTGGAACACTCTTTTCTCTGACTTCTCCTCATCTGAGACAGGTCAAGTGTCACCCTCTATTTTTTTTAAACATCTACGCCCTTTACACCCTGCAAAATGCAGCATTCTGCATTGTCATCATGGACTCATCGGCCCACCTCACTAGACAGTGAGGCCCTGGAGGCTGGGGTCTGTGGTTTTTTCTCTTTGTATCCACAGTGCTTAGTTCAATCCCTGGTGTCGAGAAGTTGTGGAAATTGGGGTTTCAAGTCTGCAAGACTGTTCCCTGGGTAACAGAACTCTCCCCAGGTGCCCCTCCTCGAAGGAAAGGCTCTTTCTGTTCTGTTCAGGGTCTATACTATGGGCTCTCTCTAATGCAGTCTCAAGGCTTTTCGATACTAGGTGCTGGGTGGATAAAACCATAGAGGAAATCGGCTCTGCCTTCATGTACCTCTGACGTCCAGGACACCGATGTAACACACTTCTTTCTCCTGTTCCACCCTCCAGGTTTATATTTCACAATGTAGCCTCTCCCCTGCCCTCCAAGTCCCCAAATTAGGAGGTGGTGGAGATGGGAGTTAACAACGATGCTGGATAAGAGGATATTTCTTAATTCCCCGCCCCTGGATAGAATACAGGAAGCAGGATACCAAGATGCTGATGGGCTATAAAGACAATAACATTGACCTCAGAACTCAAAAGACACTGGAGGGTGAGACCTAGTTCCCAGTTCCCACTATGTCATTATTCATGTACAAAGTCACTTCTTTTCTCTGGATCTTGTGATTTTATCCATAAAATATAAGAATTGGATTGCGTAGTTGTTGTGAAATCATCTGACTCTAAAATTCTATGATTACATCTTCATTTACTCATACAGTTCACATGTCTATGTGTCCATCAAGCATAAGTGGAAACGCTACAGGGATCAGTCTAAAGAGGAGAAGCAGTAAAAGGCCTTTCATGAAGAGGAAGAGGCCTCAAGATTAGATGCTGAACTACTGACATAATCCCATTCAAGACAGGGAAACTGAAGCTCAGAGACTCTGAATACTTTCCAAAGATTATCCAGCAAAGACTGAGATGCCTCAACTCCAGGTCCAGTGAGTCTTAATATTTTATTATGCTATGGTTGATAAGCCAGTGGTGTAAGAGCACGATATAGATGCAGCTGTCAAGATGTAAAAAACTGCTAAAAAGCATCAAGTGGTAGAAGGTAGACAGGTACTATCCCCTGATCAAAAGCAATGGAAAGCACTTTAAAAAATGATGGTGACTAGAGGCTACTAGTATCTCCTTCTCCCCTCGTAGATGTCAGCGTGATCTCGTCCTTGAGGCAGCCGGCGACTCAGTGGGCAGCAGAGACACACCAGCATGGACACAGGCAAAAATGGCCTCCTGCAACTGGATGAGTTAAGTGCATAGATCTTGATGACTTTCACAATAAAGAACACACACACTTGAACACAGTCTCAGCTGAGTTACACACACCAAAAAAAAAAGTCTTCAAGAACCACAGGAGGCTGATGAAAGCAGCCCCAAACTGGAATGTATCATCATGTCTGTTCTTTCAGAAGAAGGTGCGGGCCACCTGGATCACTGCTGATTTACAGGGGGGAGAAAGACATGCTCAGATGTGGGTTTTTCGATGCCTAGAAGATAACAGGGTTGCAACAGTTGGACTTGTGGGAATGGAATCATGAAATGCTGGGCTGGACGTGATTTTTGGATTACGTCATGCGTAGCGTTCATTTACAGAAGAGCCAACTGAGCCTTGGAGAAATTAAATCAGAAATCCTTAAAAGTTCATTATCTAATTCAAGGATGGTGTGGCAAGTCTGGGAGCCTGAGGTGATGAGTAAATGCAATACTCATTGACATCCTTTGTCGTATCTAAATGGTTTTCTTTGTGGGGGCAGATACTTTCTCTTCTGCACCAGGGGAAGAGGCCATAGCTCGAAATTCTGGCACTGCAGAAATATGAGAATCTCTCAGCTACAATGTGCCAAACGATCAAGACTGCAATGCACCTGGAGATTATGCTGCAGCAGTTACACCTCTGAGACAGAAAATATGGCTTTAGTGCAATGAATTACTGCTACTTTTCACTTTCCCGTTGTAGCTCAAACTTCTTAAAAATTTAACTCTGAGTGAGCCAAGAGAGCAAGAAAACTTGTCTTATATCAGATAGCTGGCTTGACGTGAACATTGAATATAAAAGTAAAGCTGTTCAAGGTATTCTTTTCAGATTTAGAGCAGCCCTCTTTAAATTAAAGAAATTTCAAGTAATTAAGAGAATGGCCCTGGATTTCTTTGCTTTGACCTCTAACGGCTTACTTCGACTATTATCAGTCCTAGAAACTCACTTCCCTCAAATTTTTCTCAGGTAATTTCTGAACATCCTTGGCAGGGCCATGCTTGGGGCTGGGGGAGGGGGTAAGAACAAATCTCAGGTGAAGTCTGCCACCCCAGGCACCTCTTGCCATTCATGTTTTTAATACTTTTTTCTCTCCCAATTTCCTTCTGTGATCAAAACCCTAAAATCCTACATTTTACTTCCTTAGGACTTTGCAGAGTGACAGTTCTTTTCTATAATGAATTAATTCTGCTATAAGCCCCTTGATATTTATCCTTACCTATGTTTGGCATGTTATAAGGAAATACTCATTTAAACATGCTTCTTTGAAAGAGAATATTTTAAGCTAAAGATGTCCCTTATTTTTTTCTGATGGAGCTCACATCCTGTGGCTGGACTGGTAGGAGAGAGAGCTATAAATTACTAGGGGAGAAGGGGAAGAAATCCGGCAACCCAAGAGGTTATGGTGCATAAACAAAGAGAAAATTTAAATCTCGAGAGATTACTTTTTTGTTCTTAATTTCATGAATACCTATTAACTCCTCCTAGAATCCAAGACAACTGGGTTTGCAGGAAACATATTTGAGACTAATTCTTCATCTCTCTCTCTCTTATTCTTCACCCTATTTCTGCTTAGATGTCTTCAGGGATCTGAGGGTTTAAAGACAGTCCATCTATTTTCTGAGAGCACCAAAGTTTTATACCCCATAGAAAAAAATCATTATTTTTCACCTATTTGCCCCACTTGTATCTTTCATGTCAGCATATGTCAAAATTCTCACACCTCTTCATATCATATCACTTCAAATAGATTTGAGAACAACTTTTGCATTCCCCCATACATGCTAGATAAAGATTTCATAAATGTTTGATAATTGTTTATCTTGGAATGTTTTCCTGTTCTGAAAAGCATACATGCTACTCTACAGCTATTCTCTGATAAGGGTAAATAACCATTCTCAGTATTGCAAAGGGTTTACGTTCTCTGTCGTCATCCGATTATTGTGGTTGGTACCAGCTTACTACGCAGAGGAAGCCCCGGTTTGGGGTGTGGCAAAGAAGAGAACTGTACTCAGTGCAAACAGTGACACAGCATGACTGTGAGAACAACATGGCCATGGAACAGCTCGGCTGTGACGTGTGGATACAGCACTGCCGTGAGGCTGCCCGTGGGCCTAGACTCTTCAGTAAGGCAACTCTGCCCTGGCAAGACATCTTTGGTGCTTCAGCTCCAGCCCAGGGGACCGTCCTCAGTGTGCTGTCTCACCAGGGGAGCCGGCTTACCTGGACTGACAGTCCCTGCCTCTGGTTCCTCATTGGTTCATCCTTATGCAAATGAGGATATCAAACACATGCCGTTTGATTGGTCCTAAAGGCACTGTCCTGATTGGTCAGAATGAAGATCCTCTGGTTGGAGCGATTCAGCTCTGAGTGGACAGAGCAAGTCTCTGTCCCATTGGTTGAAGCAGGACTCCAGGAACTCCTTCAGAAAGGCTGGCTCAGGTGGCAGACACCACCTGCAGGCAGGCAGCTTGGTGCAGAGGCCGGTGTTGGGTTGGCCCAAAACTACATTATGCTTTTTCCATACGATGGCTCTAGTAGTGCTTAGCTGTCTTTAATTCATTTGAGACAATTTTGTTAGATCATATTGTAACAGCTGTCATATCAAAGTGCATTTAAAAATACTTATCAAAATAAGTACATTTTTGTGTAGCCGTTTTAGTACTGAAGATGGAAGAAAATCCGTGACATTTTTGGTATAATATGCTTTATTATTTCAAGAAAGGTATAAACACACTGAAACACACAAAAAAACCCCATTTGTATACAGAGTACTGTGTCTGACTGAACTTGTCAGAGAGGTGTGCACAGTTTCTTGGTACTATAGACATTTTAGCCAATAATTCTTTGTGGTGGGGCTGTCTTACGCATTGGAAGATGTTTAGCAGCACCCTGGCCTCTACCCACTAGAAGCCAATAGGGGGAGAGAGCCAACATACTCAAAATATCCAAGTTAGTAACATCATTGCTGAAAATGAAAAATGTATCTTTTATTTTATGGAAAAAATGTAACATTTTGGCCAACCCAGTAGTTCAGTGCAGGGTTCTCTATGAATGTGGTTTGTGGGAGAGGCCCCTGCACAGAAATGGCTGCTGGGCTCTGCTTTTTAAAATTGGTTTCTATTTTATCTTTTTAACATCCTCACCCGAGGATATCTTTCTTGGTTTTATTTATTGATTTTCGAGGAAGAGGAAGGAAATGAGAGAGACAGAGAGAGACTGATGTGAGAGAGAAACAGCCATTGGTGGACTGCCATACATGCCCCAGGTGGGGGTTGAACCCACAAGCCAGGTATGTGCCCAGATTGGGAGTGAGATCTGTTGGTGTATGGGATGACGTTCCAACTCACTGAGCCACCCAGCCAGTGCTCTGCTCTTTTTAGAACTTGAGCCCAGTAAGCCATCGGGAGCCCTTTTCAGTCCTCAGGGTTCACACCATTAATGTCGAGTGAGTGTAAGAAGCTAACCTCAGAAGGCTTCCATTTAGATATTTTGGTCCTTCGAACTCAGGATGTGGAAGTCTTCACTTACATACACCTGTTTGCATAGATTGTGGGAAGACCACAGACAAGTGATTAAACAAGCTGTTTCAGGCAAAGCATGCGATTTCTTCTTACTGTAAAAAATAAGGAACATTTCTGAGTCATTGCAGTCTTGGAATGTAATACCAAACAAATGAGAACCAGACCACAAACAGCGGGGCCAAGTACATCATTACTGAGTGAGTAATGCGAACAACTTACGTAAACTGTGGCTAAAACTGAGTTTTTAGCAGAGGACCATAACCTTTTGATTGCATCGAGAACAGTTAAAAGCTCTTTAATCTGCATGTTGTCCTTCAGGAAAGAAAAAATCATCAATCCAATTCATAATCTCGAAGATTTGCAATTTTTCATTAAGATTTAACCCTATTTTTCTCTGATTCTTCTCCTCCTAGTCGGCAGCAGAGGCAGCTAAAGAGAATTAGCTGGGGTCCAAGCCTGTGGCTTTCAGTGACCAGAACAGAAGCATGTTCCAGGTTAATAGGATCTTCTTCCTTCCATAGTCAAAGCCTTGGGGAGTGGCCTGCTCCAAAACCTTAGCAGATGGAGTAACTTGTGTATTTATTTTGAATACCTGTGCTATACACTGAATTACTGATCCTCTAGAAAATAGATTTTAGTTTGTATCAGAATTATTTCTTCTCAATCATCACAAACCACATCTGCCCACAATCCCTTGAGGCCTATTTTCTTTAAACAAATGAATGAACAGCAATGAGGCTTTTTATCAGGGACCGTCTTGAAAATGCAAGCAGAGGACATCAGTGACTCCTTCTGGGAAGCAGGTTATACTTTTCCTTTCTGGCTTTATTCCTGAAGTGAAATATTAGTGTGCAGAACACTGATTTTAAGACATATATTCATAATATCTAGTTACATACATAATATCTAGTTACATCACTGGTAACTATCTCCTAGCTGAGTTTTCATTCTTTGGATACTTTCTTTTCCTCTGTTCACATTTTGAATGAGCGTCTAACTTGTTCCTGTGCATTTGAGGAGAAAGGAAAACCATAAAGGAAGGAAACAGGAAGTTAAGAGTTTTCATGAAGACTATTTGGTTCTCTTTAAATTGAAATCTTGATCCACACTCTCTCTTTCTTTTTTCACTCTCTCTTTATTCTCACTCTCTCTCACTTATTCCCCTTTTTGCACTATAGTTGCAGAATCTTAGCTCTTACTCCAAACCAACTAAATCATTTTCTTGATTTTAATAACAACCTTGAGTGATCCACATATATATTAAAATTTATTCAAAGCTGTTCTACAACTCACTGGGTACCTAAAATTATGATTAATGCCAAATATTCTCCCCCTGAAATTCCTATTGTCCTACTTTATCAACCTCTTTCTTTCGTTCCAAAGCTTCTTAGTATTAATTTTCTTCTATTTTCAACTCCTGGAAAAAAGTCTATATAATTTGCAATCCATGCTTACTTATATCATGTTCTTTACATACCCTGGCTCTTCAACTCTTTGATCTTCTCTCTACTAATTTTCTTCTCCTCCCTTCTTGCCATGGTCTTAAAGCCCTGAAATCCTGCCATTATTTTTTACTGTTATTCTATCACAGTTTCCCATTTCCCCTCGTTGTTCTCCTTTGCCCATCCCACCCCTCACTCCAACAGTCAGTTCCCAGACTGCGGTCCATGTCACGGGTCATTCATACGTGTTATTTATCTAGTCCCTTCCCCTTTTCCCGGTTATCCCCCTCCTGCATCCCCTCTGGTCGCTTTCAGTCTGATCCACATTTCCATGACTGTGGTTCCTTTTTTGTTCATTAGTTTATTTTGCTCATTAGATTCCTCTTAGAGGTGAGAACATATGGCACTTGTATATCAGTTTTGATCATCCTATTCATCCTTATCATCCACTACTTTGCAATTTTTCTCCCTCTGGTACTCAAATTTTAATGAATTTTTTATCTTACTGGTGTAGCAGGAGACCTGCTTAGACAAACCCGGACAAGTCAGGAGGACACGGTCCCTTTGCTGAGCCACTAAGATAAGGAAGGGTGAGCAATTAAGTAACTAAGAAGTAAGAACAAAAGAACATTGTAACACCCTATCAGCAGCCCTGCTTTCTTAGCGACACTGCTTTCTTGCTTCTGTAAACCTGCTTCTGTCACATAGGCTTAGTAAAATTGCTTCTGCACAACACATTATATAAACAAGCCCCTGCCCAAGCTTGGGGCCCAGAAATTGGAGACTGTCTCTTTTGGGTCTGTGCGTGTAAATAAAGTTCCACTTTGTACACCCAAAAGCAGCTGAGTTGTTTTCTATAACACTGGGACTACAATCCTTTTGATTCCCCGACTCTGTCTTTTTCATTACTCATATCACTTTTTGGTGTCCATTCCTACCTGTTCGAAATCCCATGGTCCATCAATAAGCACTTCCTCAAATCTATCCTCAAAGTTCTTGAGCTTTGTCTTACTTTCTTACACTGTACTGGCCTTCCAAAAGCTCATCACTGGCTAACTTAAACTCTTCATGCTCCTTTTAAACCTTTATACAGCTCAACTTGACTGAAGAAAAATGCAAAATCATGCTAGTGATCTTACCTTAAAGACAATTAGTCTCAAGTAGGACCTCAGGCCTGCTTGGCAATTGTGTATTTTTCTGCCCCTTGAGGAGATCAGTCTTTTCTACTCAAATCTCCAAACAGCATCTTCAGTACAGTCTCTCTTCCAGTGCCCATGTCTTCCCCTACCCTTCATCAACTTCAGTTGATGATCTTACTTATTTCCTATACATAATATAGAAGCAATGAGAAGAGTTCTCTCTCCCATATGCAACTGTCTGTATAGCTACACCTGGGTGCCTTTTTTCATACTAGGAAAGCGGAACGGTCCTTACTCCTAGAAAGTCCAACCTCTTTATTTGGGCACTAAATGCTATTTTTATAGTCTGCTTAAAGGTGTAGCTTTGGAAATTCTCTCTCTCTCTCTCTTTTATGTAATCATCTTTTCCCCTCTGTACTGGATTCATCAATATAGAATATAGTGTAATCTGCCTCATTGAGAAATTTCTCCTCTTTCTCTCTTGAGGTCCACACCTTGAAAGTTATTGTCTCATTTTTCTTTTTCTTTATACAGGAAAAACCCTTGAAGGATTTACCTCCAATTTCTTTATGAAACCTACTTCAATAGATTTGTCTGTAGCTCTCCCCTAAAACTTTGTCAAAGTCATTAATTTTCTCAGAGTTTTTTTTTAAAGATTTTTATTTATTTATCTTTAGAGGGGAAAGGAAGGAGAGAGGGAGAGAACTGGCCTGCAACCCAGGCACGTGCCCTGACTGGGAATCGAACCGTGGTTGCTTGGTTCCCAGGCCCGCGCTCAATCCACTGAGCTACACCAGCCAGGGCTAATTTTCTCAGAGTTTTTAAATGCAGTAGTCAGTACTCAGTTCTATTTATCTCGATCTACCAGCAGCTTTTGACACAAAATGAAAATTTCATCTCCCTCGAAATAATCTCTTTACTTGGCTTTCTGGATATTACACTCTCCTGGTTTTCTTACTTAATTAGCTGTTTTTTTTCTCTGTCTGCCTTATTAGCTTCTCACTGTTTCCCTGACTTACAAATACGGTTGTGTCCCAGGGCTCAGCCCTAGATCCTTTCTTTGCCTGTGTGCTGTCTCACTGAGATCACTTATTCCTAATGTTCTGTCTCCAGCCTTGCACCCTTCTCTGATCTCCAAGCCCGTATGCAACTGCCTACTCGAAGTCTCCAACGGGATGCTGAATAAACATTTAGTATTTCACGTGCCCAAAACTGAATTCTCATTTTTCATCCCCAAACCTACTTCCACCTACAGCCTTCCACAACTCATTAAATGGCAATGGTATTTGTCCAGTTGCTCAAGCCAAAGACTAAGTCATCCCTGGCTTCTCTGCCAGCAGACTGTATTACCATCAAGATGTATTCTAAACTGGACCGCTTTTTCACATTACCTCCTACATCCAAGCCTCCAGCCTTTCTCACTTGCCTTACTGGGAAGGCCCGACAGGGTTGCCTACCTCTGCCTCCCAGCCCACTCTCCAGTCTTTTCCTAATACAGCAGCCATGGCGATCCTTGAAAACATGTCAGCTTCGACTCAAAACCCTCCACCGGGTCTGTCATGCTCATTGCATTGCCCCTAAATTGTCCGTATCTTGTTATTTTTCACCTAATTTCTATTGCCCTTTCTCCTTTTCATTCTAATCCAGCCACAGATGGCTGTCTTGCCTCGAGGCCTCTGCACCTGCCATTTCTTCTGCCTGAAATATTTTTTTCTCAGGTTCTCCCAACTTTTTGGAAAACCCTTATTTTTTTTACTTTGACTATTTCTTTCCAGTATATTCATCACACTGATATCTATGTGTATATTTTTAATCTCTGTTCACATCCATATCAATCACTATTCTTATTTCTTTAAGACCTATCTTCATTAACAAAATTCAGCCTCCACAAAGGCAATGATTTTAGGAAACTTTGTTCACGGCTGTATCCTCAATGCCTTGTCCAGTGCCAGACACATATTTGTGTTTGATACGTATTTTCTAAGTGACCAAGTGAATATTAGAATTGTCTATGACCTATTAGCCCAGTTCTAGATACTGGTTCTAGAATTCTAGGAACTAGAATTGCTTGTGCACCAGGCTTTCTGAGTTATCCCAAGATTTTAACCTAAGAATAGACATGCATTGTTAAAACTTTGTAAATTATCTAGTTCCATACTCTTCCCAAAGATGGAATGTTTAAAAGGGCTGGGTTTGTGTTTTGTTTTACCTTCTGTTTTTTCCTTTGGACACTGCACACAATGCTTCCATGGCTGCTCATGGGTGGTCGCTGTCCGTGCACAGTCAGCACTGATGAGCCACAGGGAGCCCGGTTTTTATTCAAACTCCAATGCCAATGGCATATTATCATGGTAGAAAAATATATTATTAACAAATTTATCAATGTTCACAAGAACCTTGTGAAGTCCTGTGTGCCCTGTGGGTGCTTAATAAATAGTTGAGTACTGACTGGCTACAGTAATTGCATCCACCTGAAATTTATCGCTTTCTCTTGACCATGTCTGTTCTCCAGGTTGACGACAAGGCAAGACTGTTGCAGTTGGTCTTTGGTTGTTACAGTCTGTATGTGCATAGTGCCCCAGAGGACTCCAGTCCATGCTAATCGATGATAAAGTGGATAGTACTCTTGCTGGCATCTGTTACGGATTTTCAAAGATTTTTCTTTAGCATATTAGCATAGAATTTATTCAATCTAAAAACATTTCCAAAACATATGTTTATAGTTTTATATTTTGAACTCTTCCAAGAATGAATTCTCCTCACTGGTGTTCCAGCCTCCCGCCCACCTCCCCTCCGATCCCTCCTTACATCATCATGGCGTTGCATTCCTGAGTCGTGGCTCCCATCAAACCATGTTCCTGCTGCAGCCCTGTCGATGGTCCCCTGCTGAATGCCAAGGAAAGTCCAGATTCATCAACATGTATGTAATAAAGTGACGAGCCCAGGAGCTGCTCCACCGTTTATATCCAGTGTTGCCCAAGCTAGGTTTTGTGAAATGCTTCAGTCACATGGGATGTTAACAGTTATTCTGTGAAAAAGTGATTCGAAGCCAAATAAGCTTGGGAAATGCTAGGCCAACATGTAGCCAGCTTCTTAGCTCCAGGACTTTTCATAGCCTTTGAAATTCTCAAGATGAATTTCTGGAAGGATGATGAATGTGGCTACAGTATTATATATGTATTCAAGTGAATCTGCTAGTTCTGAAAGATGCTAGTCTTCCCATGCAGCACAGTTTGGGAGAGAGCAGACATAACTCTCTGCTTATCATCAGGCAGTGCAAGATCGGCTGGCCACCTAACTAGCTGGCCCCAATTCCTGGCATTCCTTATAGCCTTTTAGTAGTTTGCCTTTAGTATTTCTAAAAGGCCAACCATAGAATAGCACCTTACACCTCTTCCTGAAATGCATTACTGACAAACATCTGCTTCACTTATACTTACCTTCAAAGATTCAGCCAAGGGTGAGCTCATCATGGGAGCCTTTCTCGAAACCAATATGCACCATAGAACCTTAGTAGAGATCTCACCACATCGTATTGACATTTTCCATTTGGTTGTTTATTTCCTCGTCTGTGCCCAAAGTCCTGGAAGTGTCTGGGGAGTGGGTTTAATTCATCTTCACATGTATATTGCCTCAGATAGTATCTGGAAAATGGCAGGGACTTGATAAGTTCTGCTGAGCTAAATTGAAGAGAGCAGATGACTTATGTATTTGGAAAAGTGGATTATGGAAGCTATTGATAAGTTATAGTTTACATATACAGATACATTCTGCAGTTTAGATGGTAGCACATGTCTTTGTGAAAATGGAGGAAATTGGGATAAAAGAAATTGTTGCTAGCAAATGTCACCCTGGGTAAGGTAGGAACTGTGTGTATTTCAGTAATTTACACTTCTTTCCTTTTTTTGACATGTATTGTGGGTTTTGATGAAAGAGCATGTAATATTACTGGAAAATGTTTAGAAATGCTTTAGAAACAATGCCCATGGACTGATGTTGCTAAGAGAAACCTAGTAGGTAGTGATTTCCTCAGCTTTTTATAGTAGGGCCTTAAATTGATTTGATGATGGCAGGAGAGAGGGAGGCACGGTGGTAGCTGAGGAAACTCTTTCTGACCCTGATCGGTGCAGCTCAGTTGGTTGGGGCTTACCTTGCAAAGCTCAAGGTTGCCAATTCGATTCTTGGTCAGGATGCGAACCTAGGTTGCAGGTTTGGTCCCAGTCAGAGTGCGTAGGAGAGGCAACCCTAGGTGTTTCTCTTCCACATCAATGTTTCCCTCCTGCTCTTTCTAAAAATAAATAAATAAACTAGTAAAAAAGAGACGCTTTCTGCTGCTTGTTAAGTAAATGCATGGATGTAGGAGACCTCCCTCCAGCTGAACCCCTTCTCTCCTCAGCCCGTGGAAGAACAATTCCCAGTGTTCCCAAGCCCAGGGTGTCCGCTGTGCACTAAGACTAGTCTCCCTCTACCAAAAAGCAATAGCTTAATTCTATGCCAGTTGGTCTTGAGTGTGATATTCCTGAAAATTATTAATTTCCATAACATTTCAGAATAATCCTGTGTTTAGTGATGTGGGAGATTCAAAGATGGGTTGCATAATTTGTGCCCTCAAAGAGCTTATAATATAATTGGGAAAATGGTACACAACCTCAAATAACTATAAATCAATGCAGCATAAGATATCTGCATTTCGAATGGTACAAAATGCTTGAGAATCCAGTGCCTGGGAATTGCTTCCATATGGGCTTCTCAGGGAGGTCTTTGAGGAAGGAGGAACATTTGAACCAGATCGTGGTTCCAGTTGGTTAAGAAGTATGAGGACTGAGTGGGGAATTTAGGCATAAGCAGAGCACAGACGCAGGCTCAGAGATGCTAAATGATGGAAGATGACTAGGTAATGTCCTCTAACCCAGTTCAGTGTAAGTGTGTGTTTTGAATTGGAGTATAGCAGATTAACACTGATTCAATATTAGACTTAACCGTTAGACTAAATTCATGTAGGGATTTTTTTGTTTATTTGTTTGTATAGAAAATATGAGGCCGTGAAAGGTGTAAGGGGTGAAAATTTTATTGTCTTAACAGCAGGTACCATGCAGGCAAAAAATTATCATTGGAAAACATATGACTTCTGAAAATGGATATAAGAATGATTATATGTTAAAAATTTCACCCCTCACAGCAAAGGTCTGAAGAGTGCTGACTATGTGTGCCGGGAAGAATGGGAGGCAGTTTGAATATGCTGACTATGAACACAGTGCAAAATTCTCTATACTTCTTTTAACTTAAAAATAAGGACACTGATTTTTAAAAAGAAATACATTATTAATTTTCTATATTAAGAATGTGAGTTAGAATTTATTCAGAAATATATTGGTAGAGGAAAATGTGGTTAATTGCATAGGTTCTGGGAAAAGAGGAAAATGTTGAGGAAAAGGAATAATATATGAAAAATACACCATAGGCTGGAAAAATAAGCTGAAATGCATCAGTAATCAAAATACATATAATTTTTTCAAGTCATTAACCAAAAGATAGATTGAATTAAAACAATTTATTTATAGCTACATGATGTTTTTAAGAATGAATCCATGAAGACACAATATAGAAACACTGCAAATAAAGATGTTTGAAATAAAGCAGAGGCTCTTATGATTGCTTTGCTCTCAGAACTGTTTACAATCTTAAAAATTACTGAGAACTCAAAAGCACTTTGATTATATGGGTTACACCCACTGATATTAACCTTATTAAAATCGGAACAGAAAAATTAAAAGATATACCTTTTAAGGTATATTTAATTGATGATGCTATTACAGTTTTCCCATTTTTTCCTCCCCTTTATTCCTCTCTTGCTGGTACCCTCATTCCCTCCAGCATCCCCCCCCCCTTAGTTCATGTCCATGAGTTGTACATGTAAGTTCTTTGGCTTCTCCATTTCCTATACTGTTTTTAACTTCCTCCTGTCTATATGGTACCTACCAATTATGCAGGGAATAATCCCTGCACCTTTTCCCCCATTCTCCCTTCTCCCACTTCCCACTGATATCCCTCCATGTGATCTCCATTTCTGTAATTCTGTCCTTGTTCTAGTTGTTTGCTTAGTATTTTTTATGTTCAGTTGTTGATAGTTGTGAATTTGTTGTCATTTTATTGGTCATAGTTTTGATCATCTTCTTTCTCTTAGATAAGTCACTCTAACATAATAAGGGCTTGATGATGATGAACTCCTTGAACTTGACCTTATCCGGGAAGCACTTTTACTGTCCTTCTAAATGATAACTTTGCTGGATAGAGTAATCTTGGATATAAGTCCTTCTTTTCATAACTTTTCCAGCCCCTTCTTTCCTGTAAGGTTTCTTTTGAGAAATCAGCTGATAGTCTTATGGGAACTTTGTTGTTGGTAACTCTCTTCTCTTGATGCTTTTAAGATTCTCTCCTTAACTTTAATCTTTGGCAATTTAATTATGATGTGTCTGTGTATATTCCTCTTCGGGTCCAATTTGTTTGGGACTCTGACAATAATAAATCCATTTTTTGAAAAATGACTACATTTTCCAAAAACAAAAGCCAAATTACTGTAAAGAGTTGCATTAATTTACACTTCTGCACATGTTTACTGTCTGGTTAGTAGAGGACAGCTGGATTCACATATCTGTGTCTACATGCAAGCTGTCACTGTATCACATATCACACGGCCTTCAGAAAACTCCGCTGTTACAAGACTGGATGAAAAAGACAAAGAACATCTCAGTGTTATTAAGAAAGCAGATTGCTCTTGAAGAACCTCTGAAAGCATTTCAAGGACCCTCAGGGACTCCTGGACCATACTTTGAGGTGCTAATTTTTAAAAAGCTGAAGAGCAATATTAATATCAGAAAAAAGTCGAATTGAATATGAAAAACACTAAAAAAAAAAAGCAGAGGGAGAATTTTAGTGCATAAATAAAGTAATCCATCAAGAAGACATAATCACTACAGACTTTCATGGACCTAACAGAAGAATCTGGAAATATGTTAAGCAAAATTTGACAGAATTACAGGGAATTAATTAAAACTTTATAGTCATTATAAGTGATGAGAACCTCACAGAATCAGTGATAAAAAATAATTACCAACATAAATTGCCTAGTGATACAGTTGGTGACTCTGAGCTAATAAATTCACATATATATTTGTAAAACACACATGAAACATATTTTATGCTTATACATTTGAAAATCTAGATGAAATTGAGTTTTCTAGAAACATGTGCATTACTAAAACTAATCAATATGTTTTTAGAAATATATACAACTTGATGGTAGCTTAGGTCATAAAAGAAACCTCAGTGAATTGAAATATTAACATTTTACAGATTACATTTTTTGAACATGGCTCTTTAAAATCACATACAGTAAGAAAATAAATAATAAGGCAGTGGCAAAATTCTCCATGTATTTAAAACTTGAAAAACACACCTTAATAATTCACGGTGTAAATAGAAAATAATAGTAATAACAATGCTGGATCTTTATACCATGTTACAATAAAATTATTAACTTAAATTTTTTTCTTGGAAGGCAAGAAATACTGATGGTAAAAGTCAACTAAACATCAACTCAAGGTGGGGCTGGGAGTAAATATGGGTATAGGAATAATAAAATAAGGTGAAGGATAACTTGATTAATAAACTTGAAAACGAACTAACAAATAAAGCAAAATTAACAAAACAAAAGCCTTTTTTCTTAAATAATGAGAGATAAAACTCTGCAAGAGTAGAAAAAAATTTAGGAATAAAATGGGTTACATAGGCAAAGTAGTAGAGAAATATTAAAAAGATAACATCTTAAACAACTTTCTGTTTATAATTCTGAAAAATTCATGTGAATTACCCAAATTGATAAACATGTTTAAAAATCCTGAATTGACAAACCAACATATAAGATTTCAATCAGCAGCCAACAACCTCTCCATTTTTAGGCTGCCAAGAACAAATGGTGTTATAGGTCAGTTTTGGAAAATTCCTAGAATAGAATTTTTCTGTTACCTGCAAACTCTTTCCTAGATAAAAGAAGGAAGGAGAGCTACAAAAGTCAGTTTAGCAAGACAGTGTAACATTGATAGCTAAACCATATAAACAAATTAGTAGATAATATCATTTAACAAAAACCTTAACTAAAATGTTAAATTCAATTCAACCATGTGTTAACACACAGATTCATATGCACACGTGTGCACATACATTACCTAATACACTGTCTCCAGCAAAACATGAATGATTTGGTGTTATAAAATATCTATCACTATAATCTCATCACATTCAAAGATTACCTGAGAGAAACATATGATCACACCAGATTAAGACTTTGAAAGATTTGATAATGACTCACTGCAAAAGCTGACAAATAAAAGTTAGAAGGCAATTTCTTTAGTCCTGTAAGAGGTAGCAACTAATAACACATTGTAAAAGCCATACTTTCTGGTGAAACTCTTAGAAGTAATTCTATTAAACTCAAATTGCACTTTATTGGAGCCAGTTCAATAAAATAAGGAGAAAAAAGAGATAAAGTATAAAAAAGAAATAGACAAAACAGATACAGTTTTTAGACAGTCTCATCCACATAAACAATCCAAGAGCATCAATGCATGAAACAGTTGGCATGTAACTAGATCCTTCAGGTGTTACTTCCCCTCCAAAGCTTCCCGGAGGTGGGGTTTGTTTTAGTTCTGTGTGACAGTCCCATACTGTCCTTAGCATTCCTACTCTGCCTTGGAGATGGAGACCATTTCACACACTGGGCTCATCCCTTTCAGAACAGCCACGTCTGGGTAGCCTCTTTAGCCCAATGCAAAAGACATTCTGTAGGACTTCTGTGGGTCCCACCAATTAACATCCCGATACATCTTACCATAGCAGTAGGTAGAGTTTTAAATTCCATCTGGTAAACCGAATACTGACCCATTGCAGTATTTCCACCTAAATTAAGTAAGAGACTAAAAGCAAGCAAGAAATCAATGATCAGTATGTGCATTCCCATTAAGAATCATTCCAGTAAAAGCACTTATAAAATCATGAGTGCAGAAATCTATTTCAAGGTCAGGCCTTTGGCACACCCTTCAAAGACACCCACACAGTCACCTGTGATAGATATAAATGTTCATAGCACAATACAGACCCCAGACAAGTGTTTATTCTAAAATCCCAGCATTATTAAAAGTCCATGTATTTGTAATATTTGGTGTTGATAATGTTTTGCTTCTCTCTTGACTTGTAATTTTAGTTTACTTTCTTCCTCCATTCTGTAGCTTTTCAAGATGTTTGGTTGTACAAGTTAGTTGAGATTCCTTAAGGGAGCAAGCTTATTTTCTTAATGACTGTGCAATAGAGGACTACTTGTTGTAAAAGATGCGTGGATGCTACCTGTGAGCCTCTTAGGATGAAAGCATCAGCCTGTGCATGGGTAGAAGGCTTAAGATGTACTCCCCCAGGGTTGCTGTCCTATGGCTATTCAGTCAGTATCTAGGCCCTGCTTTGAGAGAGACTTTGGAGATGTAGTTAGGGTTGCTAAAATACTGACTTTAAAACAGAGAGATTATCCTCAACTGTCCGGGTGGTCCCAGTGGCTCCCAGGAGCCCTTAAAGGCGCAAGAGGCAGGCTGAAGGGGAATTCAGAGAGATTCCTACATGTCGCTGGTTCTGAGGTTAAAGAAGTGTATCCTCAGAGCCTCTTAATGAGACACCAGTGAGCTGACCCCTTGATGACATCTCTGTGGGACCCAGAGCAGAGAAACCAGGGCAGCCAACCAGATTTCTGCCCTGCAAAGCCATGCGATAATCAGCGGGGTTTGTTTTCAGCCCCTACCTTTTGGGTACTTTGTTGGGGCAGCAAGAGAAAACTACAGCACCAGCAGATGTGCCTTGGAGGCAGAGTGTGAGAAAAATGCCCAGGTCAATGTGACGTCACCTCAGAAGTTATAATAGACCTTTGTTTTACTGAGTAAAACTACCAGTGAGCAAGTAGTTAATTCCATAAACACCCTTTGACCAAATACATACCTATAGCTCAATTTTGCATATCAATTTGGTATATGAAAATCCAGATACAAAAACAAAAACCTGGAGAGGTATATTTTGTGAGTTTATTTATGTAAAATATCTATTCACTTTCTCTAAGAATCAAGTTGGAATGCCTTACCACTAAATACCCTTTAAATTTTAATGTGATTCCTTTTATACAATTAAAATTTGTTCATGGCTTTTAAAAACATACCCATTGAATATGATTTCAGGCTTTTTCCTATTAGGCCAGTTTATAGGGTAGCCTATTCTAACATTTCATTATTTTTCAAAGTACTAGACTTTTGAAACTTAGTTGCTTATTAGTACCAATTTCAGAAAATAAATTATACAGGAAGAAGGAAACAAATCTACTAATCTTGCTGATTGCTGAATGTTGTGGCACTGTGGGATTATTAGATGAAATAAAATTTAAGTATCTGTGCTTTTATTTTTATGTAAATTTACTTTACCTACATTAAAAAAAACATTTAGCAATTTAATCTGTACAAACAGATTAAAAACCCTACATGAGCCTCCTCTGATAAAAGTACAAATGAAGGGATGGTATTTGCCCATAGAGCTCAGTGACTATTTCAGTTGGATACTTAAATCAACTTGACTGAAGCAAATGCTATGTCACTAATAATTGTGTGGGCGGACTCTCTCAACTGTGCTGAGCTGCCCCCGGGGGGTAATTGCTGTAGCTGTCTGTTGGCTTGTGGGGTAACCTGCACATTCTGACTTTTCTCCACGTCCTGTACCTCTAGAGGAAATAGGACCTGACGGGCTTGGGAACTCTGTCTACTGACTATGACGTTGGATAATGTGAGTTCGCTGGGCTTGCTTTGAAGAGGTGGCCCACTCTGAGCAGATCCCTGTGGCTTAAAAAAAGAAAGCTAATTAGGCACTAAGAAAGGTCTCATTCTTTGGGGACTGAAAGCATTCTATTCAGTTTGTTCACATTCAAGTGGTCTGAATGTCTTAATCGTTTCAAAAAAACCTTAAAAAACAAAATGAGTGTCTCATTGAAAACTAATAAAGTCTTTGCAAGTATTTGGGTTATTATTAGAGGAAATAATATTAAACCCCACTTTTTTAGTACATACTCAAATTTTAGGATAATCTATCTAAATAGATTTAGGACAGGTTTCTTGACATCAACTACTTTTTTTAGTAAATGCATAAATTTTTTATTTGAGGTTAAACATGACTTATTGATTAAATTAAGATGTATAGTTTTGTTTTGCTTTGCATACAGAATGTGACTTAGACTGCCAAGATGGAGGTGTAGGTGGAAACACTGTACCTTCTTGCATAACCAAATTTAAAAACAACAAAGTTTTAGCAACAAAAATGCAGTCAAACCACCGAAAATTGAACTATACTGAAGTCCAACAACAACGAACCCTTCAGCCAGACCGGTAAGAGGGGCAGAGCCAACAGCAGAGTGGGGTCAGGCAGAAAATATCCACCGGACCGGCCCAGGCTCTTGACCCAGGCACGCAACCCAGGCACACCGGCAGCTGAGGACACATCCCAGGTGTGGAGTAGCAATGGGTGGACCCACTGAGGGCGCAAGGCGGCAGGCTGATCTCAGTCACATATTCGCATGCAGATAACCCAGGTGAAGGAGAGAGCAGTGAGACATGTCTCGCAGGCAGCAGGAAGCAGCAGAGGGGACCACTATTGTCCTTCTCTGACCCTGCCCTCACATACAGCATCACAACCCAGCAACCTGGGTGGCCCCGCCCTGGTGAACACTTAAGGCTCCGCTCCTCATAAGTAACAGCTGCAAACAGATCAAAACATGGCTCAAGAAAAACTCAGAGCCCCAGAGCCAATAAATCTAAGCAACCAAGAGATAGCCAACGTTATCAGATGCACAGTTCAAAACACTGGACATCAGGATGCTCACAGAACTGGTTGATTTTAGCCACAAATTAGAGGAACATATGAAGGCTAAACTAATTGAAATGAAGGGAAATGCACAGAAAAGCAATAGTGATGAAAAGGAAACTGGGACTCAAATCAAGGGACTGGACCAGAAGGAAGGAAAAAATGACCAAACAGAAAAATATGAAGAATCAAGAATTCAGAAAAATGAGGAGAGGCTAAGGAACCTCCAGGACATCTTTAAATGCTCCAACATCTGAATTATAGGGGTACCAGAAAGGGAAGAGAAAGAGCAAGTGGAAATCTTATTTGAACAAATAATAAAAGAGAACTTCCCCATTCTGGCAGAGGAAATAGACTTCCAGGAAATCCAGGAAACAGAGAGTCCCAAAGAAGTTGGACCCAAGAAGGAACACACCAAGGCACATCATCATTATATTAGCCAAGATTAAAATGAAGGAGAGAATCCTAGAAGCAGCAAGAGATAAGGGGACAGTCACCTACAAAGGAGTTCCCATCAGATTGTCAGTGGATTTCTCAAAAGAGATCTTACAGGCAAGATGGGGCTGGAAAGAAGTATTCCAAGTCATGAAAACCAAAGACCTACAACCAAGATTGCTCTATCCAGCAAAACTTTCATTTAGAATGGAAGGACAGATAAAGTGCTTCTCAGATAAGATCAAATTCAAGGAGTTCATCATCACCAAGCCCTTATTATATGAAATGTTAAAGGGACTTATCTAAGAAAAAGAAGATAAAAGAGATGAACAGTGAAAGGACAGCAAACTCAGTTATTAACAACCACATCTAAAACAAAAGCAAACTAAGAGGACAGCTAGATCAGGAGAGGAACCATAGAAAGGAAGATCACATGGAAGGGTAGCATTAGGGGAGTGGGAGGAGGAGAAAGAGGGAGAAGGTACAGAAAATAAGTAGCACAGACAGTAGATAGAAAATAGATAGGGAAGAGGGCAAGAATAGTACGGGAAATATAGAATCTAAAGAACTTGAGACACATGGACATCAACTAAAGGGGGGAAATGGTGGGGGAGGGGTGTGCAGGGTGGAGAGGAATGAGGGGGGAATAGAACAACTGTAATGGCATAATTAATAAAATATATATTTTTTAAAAAAGAATGTGACTTAGAAAAACTAGGTACAATTTTCTGCCTGAAGGCGTGCAGGCAGGGAAGCTATTCAGAAATTATGTTATAAAGCAAATCAACAACAAATAGTCTTTTAATGTTAATGTCTTTTATTTCCTTTTGTTTGTCTTCAAAGGAACTTAACTGATATCACAAGGAAAAAGACCATCTACCTCATTTTAAAACTAAAGAAACTTAGATTCAGGGAAGTTTCTGTTACATAAAATATATATTAGATACTATTTGCGGAGAAGCTTCCCAGAGAAGTTCTGTGTCCGAAGGTAAGTCTTAGTTCCCTTCTCAGACAGAGGACCTAATAAAGTCTGATCAGAGCCCCACCATCTGAGCCTGCCCCCCCCCCCCCGGAGCCCTCTGTGTACTTCCAGTTAAAACTGATGTAAAGACCTTCCTGGCTGATGACACAGATATTTCTGCATTTACTCTTCTTGCCTAAAATGAATGAGGATGAAGTTTCTATTCTGTCCTTCTTGGCCTGCTTCTTTGACCAGCAAGTGGCCCTGGCTCTAATCACCATTGGGGTTCTCCATCTTCACCTACACCAGAGATCCAGTGCCTGGACAGACTGGCTGAGCAAGGCCCTTTTCTCCTTTACTGGATGCACTTTTCAACTTTCTATAAACCTTGTTGCTGATCAGTTTTTTTTCATCTTTCTGTTGAAGAAATAGAGGCTGCGTGCCAACCCTATGGACTTCTGTGACCTAGCATGGGCTGAGCCTGACATAAAAGCCCCTTGGAAAATAGACTTCTTAATGTTCTGGTGATGGAAACCAGCTTGCTTATAATTATATAGAGGCACAAACAATACAGACTTGGGATGGATCAGGTCAAGGCGGCAAGTCTGTTAGGCTTCAGAAATTTGCTGGACATAAGGTACTAAAGAAGGTTGGGGCTACTGCAACATATAGTAAAGGGCCATCTAGTAGGTGACCAAGCTCACACCTGGAATCATGAAGAAGGGCAGTCCTCCCTTTTCTCGATGTTCAAGTGACACAGTCCAACTGATAGAGCCTGCCCTGGTTGGTTAGAGATGTCTCTGGACTGTAGACCTCGCTCCTGAAGTACATCAGGGGCATGAAGCCACTGCCCTTGATGGACAAGAAATGCCCTTGATGCCCTTGATGTAGCCTTTCTCTCTCCATGGGTGAGAAACCACTGCCCTTGCTGGACGAGAAACGTTGCTACTTCTAAACCTTCTCCCCTTCCATCTGCCCACAGTTGTCATGGTTCAGTTTTCTTTCATTCTGCTGCCAATGCATGCATCTTCTGCTCTGTATGAATTCAACTACTGCTGGATGGGGGCAGGGATGGTGGTGGTTGGGAGATGGGAGGAAGGAATGAAAAAAGGAAGAGTTTGGATTCTGAAGGAAGAAGAAGAGAAGGTCTAACAAGACCTGGATGGTCTAACAAGAAGACAAAGTGCTAAAAGCAACCTGACTTTTAACACTGAGAAAATCAACATCAAGCTCAACCTTGTAAAAGAGCATATTTATGGAGTGTCTTTCCTGGCTTTCAGTCACATAACAAGAGGATCTGGGATTGGATATGGGGTGGTGGGTAGTCACCTAGGCAGTAAGAGAGTAAGGGTTAATAGGGCCACCACATTTGCAGGTGGTTGACATTACATGTTGCTTCTATTATATATTAATGTAAATATTTTGGAACAGGCTATATATTTGTAGGTATACTTTTACTCTCTGAATAATTAAGAGCCAAATGATTTACTAGATTGATTAAAAATCATAAGCTAAAGGAAGAAGAAATCCCTCGGCATTAGTCTGTCAAGGTTGCCACAACAAAATGCCAAAAACTCAGTAGCTTAAACAACAGAAATTTATTGTCTCATACTTCTGGAGGCTGGTAGGTCAAGATCAGGGAGTCTGCAGGTCCGGTTTCTTGTGAGGCTTGTGACCTTGGTTTGCAGATAGACTCTTCCTTGCTGTGTCCTCCATGGCCCTTTCTTTGTGCATCTGCCTCCTTGGTGTCTGTCTCTCTTCATATGAGGACAGTAGTCATATAGGATTAGGACCCACTTTTATGGCCTCATTTAACATTTATTACCTCCTTAAAGAGTCTGTATGTAAATACTGCATTGGAGGGTAGGGCTTAAATATATGAATTTTTAGGGGCAAAATTTAATTCCTAAGGACCTCTTGTCCTATCATTCTATACTGCTTGACTACCTGTTTATGTGAAGCTCAGACTCCTATTCATACTATGCTTCATTTCCTGAGTCTTCCCATCTTATATATGTAAAAGGACTCTTCTGATTCCTACCGATTAGTACAACAACCACAGCTGGAGACTGATTCTGCCTGATCCTGACTTAACTGGGAAGGGAATTCTGCAGCCTTTGGTCAGTGCTGTGTGGGTCCAAACTGTGACATGGAGACTTTCTAGTCTTAAAATTTATAGGCCTCTAAGATGACCAGTTAGCACCTAAATTTTTACATGGTACCTTGGGTCAGTCAAAGGGGATCTTTTTATTGGGATTCCTTTTACATCATGTGAGCAGGAACTGTAGAGTAGAAGATGGTGTCTGACCTTTTGGACAGAAGCAACAGTCAACAAAAATTGATTCTTGTAGAAAATGCTATTATAATCAATCATGTCTTCCCACCAAGAACATCAGGTTTAGAGGCTACAAAAGTCTACCTGGATGTATCCAGAATAGGATAAGGTGCAAAGTTACATTTTATCACTTAGATGGTGCTGAAGGCAGATCTGTGCCAGGCCACTATCCAGAAGGAGAAGGTGATTGGCTGAAATCATAACTGTTGGTTGTGCCTTGTTAGTATCACTTCAAATGTGTAAAAAAAAGCATAAAATGACATTTTCTCACTCTAAATGGTAAATTTAGTAGGCTTATGTAAAGAGAGGTAAACATGCAGAGGGATATTAAAGATCAGTTTTGTGCTGGAGTGATTGATAGAGAATTGAAAGAATGGCAAAAATGGAATTCAGAGTAATTCTCCTTTTCATACTACCTTCTGGGAATAGGGAAAGCACTATATCTCACAGGATATAAGAAATGTTTTCTAGGGGCTATTGGGAGAGTTGCCCTGGGACACTTAACTGCTTTACATATCACCAGAGTTGTATTACCTATTATTATATCTTATTAAGTTATGAATTGCTCTAATTTTATCGATAATATTAATCAGTTTTTTGTGGACTATGCCATCTTTATGGCCCTCATATTAGAAGAGTAAAGAAGAGTGTAGGTATTTGTTAGCAATAGTCCAAGTTCTCCATTATCTATGTGTTTGTTAGAAATCATGTTTTTCCTGAGATTTTTGACCTAGATTTTAAAAACAAATAAAATACCTACCAACAATGCACTAAGGTTCCCTTTCCTCTACATCCTCATCAGTACTTGTTTTTTGTTGATTTATTCATGATGGCCATTCTGACAGGTGTGAGGTGATATCTCACTGGGATTTTAATTAACATCTCTCTGATGGCTAGTCATGTTGGACATCTTTTCATATGTCTCTGAGCCCTCTGTATGTCCTCCTTGGAGAAGTGTCTATTTAGGGCCTTTGCCCGTTTTTTAATTGGGTTGTTTGTCTTCCTGGTGTTGAGTTGTATGAGTTCTTTATATATTTTTAAAATCCAACCCTTGTCCAATGTATCATTGACAAATATGTTCTCCCATACAGTCAGTTTTTGATGATGCTTTATTTAGCTGAGCAGAAGTTTTTTTACTTTGATGCATACTGGTGCAGCCACTGTAGAAAACATTGTGGAATTTCCTTAAAAAAACTAAAAATGAAAGTACCCTTTGACCCAGCAATTCCAATGCTGGAAATATACCCTAACAGTCTGGAATCACCAGTTCAAAAGAACTTATGCACTCCTATGTCCATAGCAGTGCTATTTGCCATAGGCAAGTGTTGGAAACAGCCAAGTGCCTATTAGTAAATGAGTGGAACAAAAAACTGTGATACATTTACACAGTGGGATACTATGCAGCAGAAAGAAAAAGAACTTCTACCTTTTGCAACAGCAGCATGGATGGAACTGGGGAATATTATGCTGAGTGAAATAAGCCAACCAGTGAAAGACAAATACCATATGTTCTCACCTGTCAGAGGAATCTAATGAATAAAATAAACTAATGAACAAAATAGAACCAGAAGTGTGGAAACATGGAACAGACTGGCAGTGACCAGAGGGGACAGCAGAGGGGATAATGGTGGAAAGAAAGGGAAGGGACTAGTTAAAGAGCATGTATAGATGACCCATGGTCATGGACAACAATGTGAGAATTGACTGTGGGAGTGGGGGTGGGGTGGGCGGAAGAGAGCAAAGGGGAAAAACTGGGACAGCTATAACAGAATAACAATAAAAATGATTAAATAGCTAAGTCACTAATACAATAAAAGCCATACTTAATTCTTGAACCAAAGATGATTTGGTTCGAAACATTTATCTCCCAGGAAGTCGCAGGAGGGGGACTGAACAGCTCGGCTGCATGCCAGCCGTGGCAACTGCTGTGGCCAACTAAAGCCGACTGGCCCAATACCAGCTGGCAAGTGGCACTTCTCATCTTGTTTCACTATTTTACTCTCTTCCAAGCAACTAAAACAAAAATTAAGGTCAGATTCCGCCTTCAGATGCCTGTTGGTGTTGATAGAAGTCAGGGCTGGGGGAAACTTTTTGTTGGTTTCAGTAAAAATTGCCTTTGTCTTCACAAGACAGAGGGTAGAACTTGGCATCAAGAGGCCTGACTCCAGATTTAGGCTCTATCAGCGGCTCTCCGCTACCAGTCCAGATGTGTATCCGACATTGCAAAATTCATAAACAAGGCATCCTTCCAACATGCAAAATACTTCTTGTTTCACAAATTCCAAAAATAAATTAAAGAGAAAACTTGAAAGAAATTAGAGTCATGGATAGCAAAGCAGTTTATATTGAAACAGAGAATATTATAAAGTTCTGTGCCAGCTCTTAATAATAGAAACACATACACACAAGGATCTTTCTTCTTTCTTAAGTTTTGTGTATTGCATGCATTGTCATGTTTAAGAAAGATACTAATCTCCCTCCAAATAGTTTATACGCAGATAAAAGAAAAACCTAAAAAATGACTTTGGTAATTATTATATTATTTTGTCATTGTAAAACATAATTGTATTAAATACCTCCATATCAACATCTACAACTGCTTCTACATTTATATATTAAAATTGCAATTTGTCAATAGAGCTCTGAATAGCTCTCTGTTGAGAGGACAGGGAGGTGGGTTTGTGGAATCTTGTCCCTACACAACCCCAACCCCCTTTGTGAGCCCTGGCCTCACAACCCTGGAGTAGAACCCCTGCTCCAGGAGGTTCACCTCCTTCTCTCTTCCTTTTCTAATCACAAGCATGAAGGCACAGAAACAGATTGAATTGTGAGGAGTGCTGATTTTATTGGCACAGTACATCTTGGAGAGCCAGTCAGATCATGCCTCTTCCCTGATCAGTCCTCATCTCGCTCAGGTAAGAACCAGGTCCCATAATGACGTCGGGCTCTATGTGACCCTCCCCCCACCCCCACCACATTGTCTCACCCCAACTACTGCTGTTCCCCTTGACCTCTGCACTCCAGCCTCACCGGCCTGCTTGCTGTCCCTGCCTCGGGCCCTTGCCTCTGCTCTTCCTTTGGCCTGAGAACTCTCCTGCCCTGCCTGGCTGCTTCCTCTCCTCTCTCAGAGCTTTACTCTAATGCCAGCTCCTCGCAGAAGACTTTCAGGCTAGCTTATCAAGGTTTGTGTTGTTCTTCTCATTTTTTTCCTCCTCTGTTTTTCTCCTTAGACCTGATGACTGACATGCACTGCATTTTACTTATTTGTTTCCTCTTTCCCCACCATAATGTAAAAGACTTCATTCGGGAGGTCTTCATGAAAACAAGTCTGCAATGTTTTGTTCATTGCTGCTTCCTTTGTGTCTAAAAACAGTGCTACCCACATGGAAAGTGACCCATGAGGAATCAGGAATCCTTCACCATAACCCCCACCCTTTTGAGTCCGTATTATCCTAGGGTATTCCCAGCTATGCTGCTAGGGTAGCAAAATACCCATGACGTTTTTATTTCAGTTTGGATAACTTGTTCATATCTGATCTTTTTAGGTTAACTTTGATTTTTTTAAATATTGTATCAAAATGTTGTTTATACTCAACACTGAATTTTTGGTGTGCTTTAACCCTCAGGCTCTAAGGGCCTTGCTTTCCTCATTCCTCTCACTACGGTCCTGGCCCTTGAAGAGAAAAGGGTCCCTTGGTATAGAACTGGGCCACACATGGGGACCCAGTCTTCCCCACTGCAGTCCACCTCAGCATCTTCAGAGCACTAATTTGCAGTCTGCCTTCACAACAAGGAGAGGGGGCATGTGCTATTTCCCGAACTTGCTTTACTTTGGAGCCCTGTACCACACCATGTTCCAAACCAATTGCGTCTTCTATTCTTCTCCCAGTCTAGTCTTTTACAGATGTTCTGAAAAAATAGACAACTGGCTTTAAAAGAGAGATGAAGCATAAAGCTTAAGAATGACAGATTCAGGAAAACTGATAAGTGACAGAAGTTCATTGAGAGTTGCGAAACATAATTTTTATTATTTCCTCCACAGTTGCATTCAGGAATAGCTGAGGTGAGGCTCCACCCGCCTGGAGTTCTGTTTTTTTTTTACACATCATGAACACATCTCCAAATCCTCTGAACCCTCCAGGGCCAGTGATGATTTTGATAGACACAGGGGACAGAGTGCCTTGTGCACAGATGTAAACAAATATATACATTTAAAAAACAATTCAAGTTTATGGGAGAGTAATAATAAACAGAGATAAAATATATGTTTCAAAGGCAATTAGGTATACATTGGAAACCAAGAGAAGTCAGTGTAAACAAGGTAATGTACACATCTGAAAGTATGTTCAGATAGATGTCTGAAACAAAAGAGAATACAGGATGTCTTCAGAAAGAACTAAAAAGAGCTCTTAGGGGGGAAATAAAATATAAAGGTTTATTGACTGAGGTTTTAACTTTTGGAATAATTGACCTGAAGTTCCTTTGGTTAGGGAGGGGCCTACTTTTATCTCCCCCATTATTTCTCCTGGGTGGTTGGACAAATCATGTCATCATTACACTGGAAGAGACACAGAGGGCGGGATCAGGGTGATAAATTGGGAAAGAGAACCTGCCTCCCAGGCAGCAGGAAACTATCCTTGTAAGCAAAGTGAAGACCTATGGGTCCTGCAGTGAGTATCTCTCTGGATTTCCTTGGCTATACCAGCAGTCTTGTAATTTGCTCTGCATCTCCCCAGTTCTCGGAGACTTCATTTTGGTCTTCACCTAGTATGGGATGCTACAGATTAGCTAGTCTTGAGGCAGAGAGAGAACACCCATGTGCAACTACACATGGGACTAGCCCTACACAGAGCTGATAACATTGAATTGCCACGGGTTGAAGAAACCTAACCTTCCAGTTGTACTTGGACTTGTTTTTCTCTCTTATAAGAAGCAGAAGTAGGTAGGACACACCTTGATAAGTAACTATATTTAAAAATTCAGGAGCAAATCCAAGATTTTGAGGTGCTGTGTAACCCCTCTTCCTGACTACAATGTCTGGTTTAGGACAGAGAGGAAGAATTTGAGGCCATGAGATGCCATTCTGGGCATAACCAAAGTTTATTAAGATTTGTTCTGGTGACTGTAGACAGATGTTCACAAATCTGTCCTTGAAGATTCTAATGGTTGGTCTGCTGAAGAGTTAGAAAGAGTAAGTTTTAGGAGAGATGGAAAAGATTATGTTAATAAGTATAGTTAAATAGAAATGTTTAAGGTTATTTAATTATCTTATAAATAGTTACATTATTTGTATTACTTTTCTACTTCTGCCAGAGCGAATCACCATAAATCTAGTGGCTTCAAACAGCGCTCATCCATTCATCATTTCATGGCCTTATAGGCTAGATGGTTTCTCTTCTTCGAACCTCACAGAGAAGAACTCACAGTTGTGTTCCATTCTGGTGGCTCCAAGTCCCTATTTCCTTGCTAAGTGCCAAGCTGTTCCCAGTTCAACAGCTTTTAGAGGCCACCCAGGTCCCTTGGTTTGCAGGTCCTCATACTGAAGGCAGCGATGGCAGGTCACATCCTCTTTTTTCGTGTCTCCTGACTCTTCTGTTACATTTCTTTGAATTCAAATGCATAAGACCCTCTGAGTTGGCATTCAGAAAAGTAAAAAAAAATCTTCAAAAATTTATCAGTTAAGCTTGCTTGTAAAGTCTGAGTATGTGTGTTTGTTTATAGATAGAGATGTAGATGTATGTACAAAATATGTCCTGAAGATATTCAGCTATGTACTATGAAAAATAGACACAGTTATTGAAGAAGATATACAAGAAACATTGTACATAGGACAATGATGCCTCAGTCCCCTCCAAAGTAGGAACCTTGGGACCTCACACAGTTCTCCCAGCTGCCATCAGCTGCCCTGTCATATTTTCCTGAATCTCATCAACAGTCTGAAATCTCTTCCCTTTCAAAGGCGATTTTAGTTTGGGGAAAAGTCAGGAGTCACAGGGCACCAAATCTGGGCTGTAGGGGGACTGAGTCACCTGAGTGATTTGATGTTTCACTAAAAAACTCTGCACGAGACATGATGCATGAGCAGGTGCATTGTCATGATGAAGCTGCCAATCACCAATTATGCTGTAGCTGTGACCTCCTGAATCATCTAAATAGTTTCCATGGAGGAATGATCAAGCTTAACACAAAATCTATAGATTTATAGACATATAGCTAGATATAGATATATAAAGATATAGATATGTAGATATAAAGATGTGTGTGTATGAGTGTATATGTATTAATCATCAGACATTCATCCTAGGGAGTTATATATAATTAAATCCTATATAATGAACAGAATAGGACTTTGAAGTGATTTTAAATATTCTAGAAAAAACTGGAAAGTTTGGGTGTTGGCAATGGCACAAAGGTGCAGCTCCTCAAATTAGAAAATCTGCATTCTAATTATCCTTGCCCTTGAATTCCTTCTAGAATCATAGCCACGGACCTTAAATGTTGTAACGTCAGTCTCTAAACTACCTTTTGTATCATCACTAGACTCTTTTTGAAAAATCAAATTCAGTCCTCTCTCTGCCCTGCTTATAATTTTTCAATGGAGATATTTTAGGTACAAAATAAATTCTAAATGTCTAAGCAACACGTATGGATTTGTCATGATCTGTGTAATATCTAAACTCCCATGCCAAGGATCTCTCGTGTACACTCTAAACTCTAACCGTGTTGGTCTTCTTACCATTTTGAAATGTGTCATCCTTCCCCATAACTCGTGCTTGGCAGAGGTCACTTCTTGTTTTCATCACAAGTAAATAAGGACGTCTACCATTCTTTGTATTATTTCAATATTCAACAAACATACTGTGCATCCACTTGGTGTCAGACACTGAGAATACTGTTCATAGACAAACTTGTTCTTTAAGAAGGTGTAAAGGCAGGTCGGCAGGTAATAGAGTATGAATAGCTTTTGTGATAAGCAGAATAATGGTCTCCCCTGAAGATGTCCAAATGCTTCCTTGCATTACAAAAGGAACTGTGCAGATGTGAATAAATCAATGATCACGAGATGGGAAGATTAGCCTAAATTATCCAATATAACCACTTGGGTCATTAAAAGGGACTAACCTGTCCTGTCTGTGGTCAGAAAAAGATAACTGCAGAGGCAATCAGGACGAAGAGATGCTATGTTGCTGGCTTTGAAGGTGGAGAGAAGGGGCTGAAACAAAGCCAAGAGATGGGGGCCATCTCTGGGAGCTGGAAAAGGCAAGGAAATGGATTCTCCCTTAGAGCTTACAGCAGAAAATGCGTCCTGCTGAAACCTGGATCTTAGCACAGTGAGACCACTGCCGGACTTCTGGTCTATACAACTCTAAATAACAAATTTGGGTTGTTTTAAGCCACTAAGACCGTGACAGTTTGTTATAGCAACAGTAGAAAAAAACTAATACAGATTGTGTAAGAGAGTTTATATTTGCTTTATTTTGTCGGTTCCAAGCTGGACTTTCCCCCCCAACATTTAACAGCTGTGAAATTGGGTAATGTCTTATGAGCACTGTAATCCAGGAAACATTCACGACATGGTTGGAATTGTTATTTTGTACCCATCAAATTTGTAGAATGGGAGTCAGTAGTTGGAGGACAATTCTGAAAACAACATCAGACTCTATTTAAAAGAAATGTTCTTGATGGAACACAGGACACTATTGTGTGAAAACGTACAGTTATCGATCAACTGAGTTGCAGCTAAGTCGCAAAGTGATTCTGTAATTAGGATGAGATCAAACCAGAGCAGGGTGGCCACCTAATCCAACATGACTGTTTGACCTTATAACGAGAGGAAATTTCTACATGAACACAGACTCAAACACAGGGACACGTCATGTGCCTTCCAATCCCTCTGTCCTCCTCAGGGGAGGAGGGGCTTCATTTGATGATGAGCTCTGGGGGAACTGGCAGTGTTTTGACCCCTTTCTCCCCTCATGTCTCCCTGGTCACAGAGAACATGGATACCTACTGTCCCCTGGATGAGTGGTGATCTTCTCAGAGTGACAGTGTCCCTGTGTCTGCTCAGAGCTGCCTGTGTTGGGTTGGTTCTCCAGCTGAGTGGTAAATATTAAAAGACTCACCTGGCCCACAGGCCTAAACCATATTCTTTTGTCACTTTTATTAACTAAATGGTTGGTATTTTGACCTCTATCTTCTTGACTTCTGTGTATGCCAATAGATTTGGCAGAAGAGAAAGGGACTGTCATTTATGACCTTATTGATTATCAGCATGGGCTCCCAAGCACAGCCTGTAGACAGAGTGATCAATCCATGGATACAACGTAATGTTTTAATGAAAGCACATAGAAGGGCCAACAAACTGTAAATGGGGGCAGGGGAAGTTCATCCAGGGAAAGTCAGGCAAGGTTTTGCCTGAGGAGTTTTGCAGAGGAGGTGAAATTGGGAACCAGAATGACCACTAGTAATTCCTTTCTTTTTATGAAAGTTATTGGGGTCACATAGGTTAATAAGATTATCTAGGTTTCAAGTGTATATTTCTATGATACATGATCATCATAGTGGACCAGGAATTCTTGAGACAGAAGAAAGGACAAACTGGGATGAAGAAGCAAAACATGAGGAGTCATAACACACAGACAAGGGCCACGCACAGAGCCAGGCACCCTTAAGAGAACACAGCAAATGTGTTGGGACTGAAGCTCAGATAGGACAGGCTAGGAAGGGGCAACATAAAGCAGGACAGGCCAGTGCGAGGAACTATGGAGCACTTCAAAATAAGAAACAGTGAGATTAAGTTTATATTGCGGAGAGGAAATTCCAGCATCAATGGGTTATAGTACAGAAGACAGCAAGAGAAATTCGTCTGGGGGATGGAGGGCATTTGCTGGGGCAGATTTGCTCCAAAGTAATGACAGCGGGTGACGCCAGAGTAGAACACACCAGGCACTTGGGATTATCTGATTGGTTCCCTTCCTTTCAAACAATGAACAGACAAAACAGGGTAAGTTAAACTTTAAATGGAATGATCTTTTATAATTTCCTCTGTGAAAGATTTTTGCCTGTAAATGTCTGTGGGTTCAGGATTACGAGGATTTGGCTACAAGTGGAATAGATATGCCAGCTAGCAGAATAGACATAATACTCTTGTTCCAGTGGCTATAATGAAACAAAAACGTTTTAAAAATTGTAATTGAGCAACAATAAAATAATTAAAGTAAAATAAAATTAAAAAATGGTATGTGTGAGAAAGAGAGCCTCATAGTTGGAGAGCGGAGAAAACAAAGAGACAAATTTGCATCATGCTAAACGAGCCACTGGAGAAGGTGGGCGGCCAGTGAGACAGAAGGAGAGCTGCTTACAGGGCTGAGAAAATGGGCATGATTCCACGTGCCCCTGGAGATGACAATCCTGGTATATCAACATAGAGCAGAGGAAGAAAAAGAAAAGGACAAAATTCTGTCAAGTATTATGAGGCTGTACGTAGCATCAAGAGGTCGTTTAAAAGCAGACTCAAAAGAGCCTGCTGTAAGCAGGTAAAGTGGAATTCAGAACATCTTTCCATCAGTCTCGCTGGCCAAGCTCACCTGGTTAGGGCTCCACCCCCAGTACCAATGGACAATGTATAGTCCAATTCCATCACATTAAGACTCCATAAGTCTTGATTCCTGAACTTTTATTTACAGCCAGTGAAAGGGGTGCTCTTCCTTCTCACAGAAGGTGCATATAGAATCATATTGAACTCAGACAGCTATTCTCGTCTTTCAACTCTCAAGGGAGAATCTGAGGAAATGATAAAGTGAGAAAGGAGCCCAGGTAGCATCAAGCTGGTAGAAGAAGCAGAGAGAGAGAGAGAGAGAGAGAAGCAGGGTCCTGCTGGTACTGTCTGACCAAGTGGTACTTGAAGCCAGTTACCCCCCAACTTTGGTGGTTGGTGGTAGGAAAGAAATACATCAAGCTGTGCAAAGCATAAAAACAATTATTAAATTTAAATATGAACATGACTCATGGACTATTTAGGGAGAGTTGACTCAGGAGATAATTGTTTAAATAAATATTGACATATTCAACCCAGCCATTCTCTCTCCCTTAGGAAATGTTAACACAGGCCTAGCATCACAGAGACTTGAGACACATGAGACACATCCCGTGTAAACAGCCGATGTGGCTTGCTTAGACCCAAATCCCTAAATTTTGCTGTGTAGACAGTCACTGACTGTGGTTTTCAATTTGAGCACTCGGAGTTCCTTGCTTACATGGTGGCTGTTCTGGAAACTATTCTAAATCCATTTACTTTAAACATAAGGAACCATTTCCAGAAAATAACAGCCATACTGGCAGGAATTTTTATCACCAGAAACTCAGACGTTTTACAGAATGTAACAAATAAGTAGTATAAATATTGCATACTCGAAGGGAATTTTAATTAAAGTCCACCCCCTGATTTTTAAACAAATCTTGTTAAAAATATCTCCACTGCCTGAGATGGTTGCAATTTTAAGGTAATGGCCTCTAACAAAAGCCAGAAGTATCTGCGATCCAATGTAAATATAACATCTTGAGTGCAAACAAGTAAGTCCAAATTCAATGAATAATAGTATTTTAGAGCTGAAAATGATCTTCAACATTTTAATGGATTTATTCCATTATTCCTCTGGGAAGTTAATTGAGAAGAAATCTCTCTTTTCTGATACTTATGAAATTTATTTTTAATGAGGAACAATGTTTAACATCAAGTTACAGTAAGTTGTAGGAAATTATCTCCAAAGGCTAAATATCAAGCCATACATGCATATCTGAATAAAACTCTAAACCTTTCAGGTCATCTTTAGTTTATACATTTTTTTCCCTTACTACAATCATAGATGTGTTCTTTCCAGGATATTATGTGAAACTTAGTCATAAAATATATATATATATATATATATATATATATATATATATATATATATATATATATATATAGATTTCTATTGATTCCCAGATTTGTACTGGGTGGGCCTTCCTTGGGTTATAAAGCTTTCCTGAGACTGCCTGTCATGACACTCAGGAGAGCCTCTCTGATCTGCCCTTGAATACCTATCATTTCCACTGTTGGAGCCTTTCCTCTCCAGCTGGAAGGCATGTCCCCTCTTTTCATTTCCTATCCCAGGGATCTGAATTTCACACTGTACACTGTGATTGTTATTTAATTTTTATTTCCACTTGAGTGGGCTAAGGGATGGATGCCCGGGTGGCTGGTAAAACATTATTTATGGGTGTGTCTGTGACGGCGTTTCTGGAAGAGACTAGCATTTGAGTCGGTAGAGTGAGTAAAGAAGATCCACCCTCCCTAATGTGAGAATCCGATCTTTGAGGACCCAAATAGGACAAAAAGGAGAGGGCAAATTGTCTCCCTTCTCTTGAGCTAGGATGCTCATCTTCTGCCTTCCAACATTGAAGCTCCTGGCTTCTCAGCACTTCTGCCTCAGGGAGAATGATATCATTTGGCCTTTCCGGTTCTCCAGCTCTCAGAAGGCAGATTGCAGAACCTCTCAGCCTCCATAATCATGTCCAGTTCTCATCATAAATCTCTTCCTATATATTTCTACATATCCTATTGACTCTGTTTCCCTGAAGCACCTGACCGATACACACGCCTTAGCCTCAACTCTGAGCGACTAAATATAATGTCATTGAGGCATCCCTTTGGGGTGTCATCACAGTCTAAGATATGATGTCAGTTGCTGCCAAGCATTATTTTCTTTTTATCTTTTTGGTGCCTCATAGTTCTCCAGTGCTGTCAAATAGCAAAGTGGTTTGCACTTTCTTTTCCCATTTTATCCCATTTTATTCCAGTGCATCTATAGAACTTACCGATTCAGCAACTCCAAAAATATATGGCATTTTTCCTTTTTATATAGTTTATTTCTAAACTCTTTGCTGTGTTTTAATTCAGCGTCTTCTTTTGTCAAGTAGACAAAAGTTTTTTGGTTATTCAAGTAGAGATGTCCCAGTTTTAACCTCTTCGCCTTTCTCCTCCTGGCCCACCCCAACTCCCAAATGCAATTCCCACACTGCTGACCGTGTCCATGGGTGATTCGTACATGATATTCAGCTGGTCCCTTCCCCTCATTCCACCATAATGCCAATCCCCTCTGGTCACTTTCAGTCTATTCCAGGTTTCCATGCCCATGGTTGTAGTTTGTTTGTTAGTTTATTTTATTCATTAGCTTCCTCTTATAGGTGAGATCATGTGGTATTTGTCTCTCATCTACTGGCTTATTTCACGTAGTTTGACATTCTCCAGTTCTACCTATGCTGTGGTTGTAAAAAGTAGGAATACCTTCTTTTTTTCTGCTGCATAGTATTCCATTCTGTGAATGTACCAGTTTTTTGATCACTCATTTCCTGATGGGCACTTGGCAGTTTCCAGCATTTTGCACTATAAATAATGCCACTATGAATATAGAGGAGCATAAAATTTTTAAATTGGTGATTTGGGATTCTTAGGAAATATTCCCAGAACTGGAATCTTTGGGTGAAAAGGCAGTTCCATTTTTAGTTTTTTAAGTAAATTCCATACTGTTTTCCACAGTGGCTGCACCAGTCCACAAACCCACCAACAGTACACTCGGGTTCCCTTCTCTTCACATCCTCATCAGCATTTGTTGTTTGTTGATTTACAGTGATAGCCATTCTGTCCAGTGAGAGGTGGTGTTGCATTGTGGTTTTAATGTGCATCTTTGATGCCTAGTGATGTTGAGCATCTTTACATATGTCTCTGGGCCATCTGTATGTCCTCCTTGGAGAGTGTCTCTGTTCAGGCCCTTCGCCCATTTTAAAAATTAGATTGTTTGTCTTTCTGGCGTTGAGTTTTATGAGTTCTTTATACATTATGGAGATCAAACCCTTGTATAATGTATTACTGGCAAAATTGTTCTCTCACACATTTAGTTCTGCTTTCATTCTAATGACGGTTTCTTAGGCCATGTAGAAGCTTTTTAATTTGATGTGGTCCCACTTGTTTACCTTTGCCTTTATTTCCCTCGCCCTGAGGGGTATAGTGGCAAAAATATTGCTATGTTGGATGTCTGATATTTTATTGCCTATGTTTTCCTCTAGGACTTTTATGGTATCAACACTTATATTTAAGTCTTTTAACTCTTTCAAGTTTATTCTGGTGTATGGTGTATTTTGGTAATCTGGTTTCTTTCTCTTTTTTCTTTCTTTCTTTTGCATGTACAAATCTAGTTCTCCCAACACTATTTTTTTAAGATTTTATTTCTTTATTGATTTTTAGAGAGTGAGGAAACAAGGGAGAAAAAGAGGCAGAGAAACACCAATGTGTGGTTCTATCTCATGCACCCACTACTGGGGACCTGGCCCACAGCCCAGGTACATGCCCTGACTGGGAATCAAATTGTCAACCCTTTGGTTCGCAGGCCACCACTCCATCCACTGAGCGACACTACCTGATGCCCAACACTGTTTATTAAAAAGGCTATTTTAATTCCATTTTATGCTCATGCCCCTTTTGTCAAATATTAATTGGCCATGGAGACATGTATTTTTTTCTGGGCGCTCTGTTCTGTTCCATTGATTCCTATGTCTTTTCTTACACCAGTACCAAACTGTCTGGACAACTATGGCCTTGTGATATAGTTTGATATCAGGTATATGATCCTTCTTACTTTCTTCTTCTTTCTCAAGATTATTGAGACTATTCAGGGTCTTTTTAGTTCCATATTAATTTTATTATAAATGTTTATTATAGATGTTCTGAAATAATTTATAGTTCATATTATTCAAATTATAGATAATACCAAAATGCTCACTGTTATAGAACTTTAAACATTAATAGCAGCCTTTTACTAAAAGAAAATAAATAAAATTTAATCAAGGACATAAAAATTAATTGCATTTGAAGATGTGCTTCTAAAGAGCCTTTTGTAAACTAGTATCTTATACTTTTTTTCCAGCACAAAACAAAATTTTTTCCTTCTGTTTATTCGAAAAAAAAATGAGAAATATATCTGTTAAGTGTCTGAAGAAAACTAAATAAATAGATTAAGTTACAAGACTTTATCTAGCATTGTTTTTTTTACCAAAGTGACTCATAATTGGTCTTCCATGCTTAGTACTTAAAAGTGCCATTCAATGGATGGTTTATACATAATACACCTCAATAGCACTATTTATGCTTTACAGTTGATCATGTCAATGGGGAAGACTATTGACATACCTGAGGTTATATGGAGCACGTAATCAAAAGCACGAAGTTCCAAAGTGCTAAGATATTATCTACAAGTCTACAACATAATAGAAAATTGCATTCTATTTAAAAAAATAAGTTTCTAGATCTGCTCAGCTATTTTATGACCAGTCAATCTCTTTCTGTGTGCTTTAAAATAATTTATAATTCACATTATTGAAATTACAGACACCATACCAAAAGATTCACTATTATAAGCTTTAAAAAATGAGTCCCCCTCCCCGCCTTTCAAACCTATTTCCACCCCCATTACATTATCACTGCTTAAAGTAACACTTTTTCTTTGAAAATGCTGGCTCTAAATTTTAAACTATTCCCCAGTTTGCTCCTTTAAATTTACCAGATAAGCTACCATTTTTAATCTGCTTCCAGAAAAATAAAGCATGTTTATTTTCTCAAACATCTCCTTAAATACATGTATTTCATGACTTTTAGTAACTTTCCAGCACCAACAGGGCTGTTCTTTGGGCAAACAAACATCTGAGACTTGAAGTTTCATTTATTAGTGGTGATCGAAGGGCAGGGAGTAATAAACAAGTGTCAATGGCAACAAAGACCAAAATCCTAGAGGGTCCCTTGTGCCTTTGAACCCAGGCTAATACTTCAGGTTAGATTTTACTAACAGCTCTTTCTGTTATCCTGTGTGTGTGTGGTTTCTTTCACGTGGCTTCTTTTAGTTCAAGTTCTCTTCAAGCCTAATATGTTTTATTTTGCTTGAGGTGAGATTGCTCCAAATCCTCGTGCAGCTTCCTCACACTGGCTCATCAGCCTTTGTGAGGCGTTGTGAAAATGTTGGTATAATACTGTAACATGAAATAGGAAAGAGGCCAATGGATATTTTTGTTAGAGAATGTAGAGACTTTGGTATGTTTTTATATTTCCAAATGTTAACTTTGTAGGGCAAGTCTTTGGAATTCCACTGGATTTTCCATTTAAATCCACTAGTTTGAATCAGGAAAATTACGCACAAGAAGATTTTCTGGAGGATGTCCTATGTTTAGTGACCCAGACAAATCACTTAGTATCTCTAAGCATGTTACCTCATTTGCCAGTTGAGGCAAATCCCCTGAATGAGCAGAGTAGTTTAAAAAAAAACTTTCATGCAGTTTATACTTATGGCCAAAATAGTAAAACTGTGGGTCCAGAAGTTCTTTTCAAGATGACCTTATTCAAACCCCGAAATCTCAAATGAGACCATTGTGACCTTAATGTGCTAAGAATGAATGTATTCTACACATATTAGAAACTAAAATGATTTCAAGAATATCTCATTAAATAAGAACCTTCATAGTTACCTCACCTTTATGCAGAAGTATTCTACAGAACTTTATGGAAGCATGTTTTCAATTGTGTCTGACATAATAAATCAAACTGCCCACCAAAATATGAAGTAAATAAATGTCACCTTGAGCTTTGTATAACTCTGATCTGAGAGCCATAAACTTTTTAGAATTTATTGATACTATTATTTTATTTTTTTATATTGGATTTCCATTCCTGGGTAAAGTGTAATCTCCATAGAATTATTAAAAATCATACAGATTTGTGCTGCTTCTACTTTTATGTTGGAGAAACAAAGATATGTTTGATTTGGCGGCATGTTCCAGTTCACATACTTTATCACAAATTAAATTCAGATTTCTTTTATTACCTGGGCACATTCCAAATAGCTTACTCATCACTTTTGTTCAGGCACCAAAATGATTACCTTGGGGGAACAGAGTGGGCTGTTCTAGAGCAATTGTGGAAGAACCTCTCTGCATTAAGCCGAGCCAGCACAAACGGAGCCAGGAACACCTTGCTGAGATGCTCCCGGGAGTGACTCACGGGTAGAGCTGGTTGTAGGGATTCCAAATGGCTTCCACGGTGGAGGGAAGCAAAACCGCATCGGAAGGACTGTGTGCCCTCTCCTTTTGATGTGCATTATTCTCAACCTTCACCGAGCCGCGTTTTGGTGGGCAATGGTGAGCTGGTCAAGCTCACACTTTTTACTGAAGCAATTCTGCCACCTCACATATTGAGGAAGGAATTTACCCCTGAGTTCATTTCCCTTCTAGCTTTATTTTTTAGCATTTTCTTACTCTTTTAAAAAATATTTTATTTATTTATTTTCAGAGAGGGGAAGGGTGGGATAAAGAGGGGGAGAGAAACATCAATGTGTGGTTGCCTCTCGAATGCCCCCTAATGGGGACCTAGCCCGCAACCCAGGCATGTGCCCTAGACAGGGAATCATACTGCTGACCCTTTGGTTTGCAGGCTGGTGCTCAGCCCACTGAGCCACAGCAGCCAGGGTGCCTTTCTAGATTTTGATCATAACCCATATAATACAAGCATTTTGGAAACTAATACATACACACCTGGGTGAACGGGTACACAGCTGTGTGTGGGTAAACAAGCAAACTGAAACTAAAACTTAAAGAAATCATTACTGTTACTATGTGCACTACAACTTTAAGGCGCTCTTACCTTCTATTCCATTTTACTATATTAAAATGTACTGATCATAACTAAATACCCTGACTCGAGAAAAAGGTATGCAGACCTCTTTCCTCCATAGTCAGAATAAGTGTTGAGCCCGATGGAAAATGTGAAATTGGCCTACTTTGTATCTAACCATCCCCCTTTTCCTCCCTTGACTCCAAACATGATTTTTCTCCTCTTAGCCCCCACCCCCACCCCAAAGGGACAGCTGGGGAGGCAGGACCTCACATGGAGGAGGACGCAGCCCTTCTGCAGAAGGAGCCTGTGACCTAGTAGACGAGACACGGCTGAAACCTGTGCTGCTTCCCACCCTCCGGAAGATGTGATCTCTCCTTTGCCTCAGGGCCTTTGCACCTCTCATCTGTCCCCTTGGAATAACCTTGACCCACATCGTTCACCTTGCTAAGTGGTGAACATGATAAAAAGTCACTCTGAATGCTCCTTCTGCAGGCAGGCTGTCCTTGACCCCACAGTGAAAACTGCTTCCTCCCAGGGAGGCAGTCTCAGTGGCCCAAGTCGGTTGCTTCAAAGGAGCTGCGTGTGTATTGGTTTTATAATATCTAGCTTCTGAGCTATACTTTGAAATGTGCCAGAACACCAATATTCTAGGTCATTGTTTTATACCCAGCAAGTCACACAGTAGCTAGATTGTAGTGTTTCAACAGTACTTGTTGAATAAATAGGTAAATAAATGTAATAATACAACAGATCAAGGAAGGAGGGTTTGGGAGAGTGATATTCACAGGTAAGCTTTCATGAGATCACTTTTGATACGGACCCAAATCAGCTTCTCAGTAATCCACGCTCCTTGGCTCCCCAGCGCCTGTCCAGAGTTTCAGGGAACGTGTACATGACCTCTGTGCTCCACAGCATGCTCACTACTTCTCCCCATCGCGCCTCTGAGCCCTTCCTGGACCAGAACCCAGAGTCCCTGTGACTCTTTCTTCTCTCGGACTCCACCCTCACACCAAATCGGTTTGTTCCACATCCCACGCTTTTTTTCCCCCACCACCCCTTCCCCACCTCATGTTTTTTTGAACTGATCCTTTCTTTTCTATCGCTGGCATGACCATACCATTTCATCATCATTTTTTTTTTTTTTTGCCTGAAATACTGGAAGTGTTTCCTCACTGATCTCCCCACGTCTTCTCCTACATTCTAGTTCCTATCCAAAGTTCCTATCCAAATGAGTTTCCTAAAGGGGAAGTTATTTCATATCACTTTCCCCCGAAACCCTGCCTTTGAAAAAGCACGTCATCGTGTGCACGGCCCTCGGTGGTGCGGCCTTGACTATCCCCTTTCTCCTTGCTGAGAAGTTTGTGTTCTGGAAACTTTAAGGTTTGCTGAATGCACCCTGCCTTCATTGCCCTCTGCGCTTGTCGCTGTTCTTCCCTCTGCTTGGGATGCCCTTCCTCACTTTGCCCTAAAAAGTTCCTTTTCTTTCTGCACAGGCGACTCCGAAGCCCGTCCGCCCTCACCGAGCCATCCATGTCCGTTCCTCTTGGAAACAGAGGTTCTGCCCTTCCTCTGACCTCCCGTGACTATTACCGAACCCATAACACTGCTTTTAAATCGTGTCATGTGAATCTTTTTCCTTGGAAGCTGCTTCACAGGACATGATATGGGTGCCAGAAATTCTAATTTCATCAGGTGCCCCTTAAGAGCACGTGCTCCAGAAGGGGCCCGTGACCATGAATCCTTGTTGGGTCACTCACTGTCCCTGTGATCCTGGGCAGCAGGCCTAGCTCTCTGCTCCCATTTCCTCACTTGGAAATGGGAACATTAATAATCGTACATTGTATTTGGGCCCCAGATTAAATGAGATGATGAGATAATGTATGTAAAGTGCATAGGAAAGCACCTGGCACTTATTAAGTGCTCAATAATTTAATAAGCATAGCTATTTTATTATTCTTTTAGTATTAAAAGGAAGTCCTAATAACAAGTTGGAGCAAATACTAATAATCATCATCAATATTACAAGTGTCATTTCTACCACCGTTATAAATTTTGACTGAGCCTAAAGAGAGAGGCAGGCTAAAAGGACCCGTCATGTTGCATGAAAAGTGAAGAAGACAATCATGAATAATGCAATAAATCATAAATACAGAGTCAAATATTTTTCATTCATTTTACTGTAGCACTCATTGTCATGTTTACATTGAACTTCCATGTGTTCTCACTTGACAGCAGGATGTATCTATTGACCTGCATATGAACAGAAGGAGTCAAAATAGGCCACAGAGGGTGAAGATAACTCTTTGGTAACTGAGTGTCTTATTACTTTCAATAACAGACAAACATCTCTTCCACTCCTACCTCTGGAAAGGCAGACATCTGTATCTGGTAGGCATATCCATTTTTAAGCGATTTTCCCAGCAGGGAGGAAAGAGCTTGAAGTAATCATTTTCTTGATGGTTTCCACCGGCCCAGAATGGTGGCCGGGGCTAAGGGTCTGGTCACATTCTCATTCTTCACTTTGATACAAATAAAAATCACAGAGATCACAATTCTCTAAGACAGTTAACTTTTATAACCATCAAAAAATACTGTTTTATCCAATTGCTAAAGTACCCGTGGAAATTTTATTGAAACTCATATAAAATCAAAAACATATTTTACGGCAGACAAATTCTAACCCCCCAAATACCCGGAAACTAACTGGTCAGTTTTGCGGACACAGATTTAAATTAGCAACTATAAAAGGAAGTAGCAATGTCTGGTCTCAGACAGTCCATTGCGTTTGGAGCTAGTGTCTAACACAGCAACAGGGCCACGGTGCTAACGCAGGGTGTGTGCCGCAGGGTCTGCTGCTGTCGCTGCTCTGTTCCTGTGCAGGAGGCGGGGCTGTCCTCACACGCCCGCTTGCTCGCGGCCTGGCTTTGCACAGGGGGTAGTGCCCTTGAAACTTCAGTTTTCCACCACTTGGCCAGACTTCCTTCTAGAAATGGAGTGCTGTATTTTTTCCCCAAACTAATAGTGATCAGCTAAATTATAATCCTGTAGTTTTATCATGTGTGATTTTTCAGAAGTGAAATGAATGAACTAGAGACAAAGATACATATACACTTTCTAGGATGCAGCCTCGGCCTACTATCTCACTTCTTCTCGCTGAGAAGTTTGCGTTCTGGAAATTTTAACCCACTGGGTTTAACCACTGGTGACATTAGTAAGAGTAATTTTAGTGGCAGTGTAGGAGTGGAATTTGATTACAAGTGAGTTGAGGAGAGAGAGAATGGGAGATCACTAGATGATGGTGAATGTCAAATTTCTGGATGAAACATTTCCTACGCATAGGAGAAAATTGAAGGACATGCCTTGGGAGTGAGGGCAGCTGTGCGAAGTAAGAAATTCAGGAGAGGAGGAAGAGAAGTATTGCCATGAACACAGCCTTAGAGAGCAGGTCTGAGAAAGGAGGCAAAAGCTGTGTGGGTGCGGTAACTGTGCGTGGTGCCAACACTATGGGAAGGGTGAACTTGAGAACATTCATGCCTGAAGGCCACTCTTTTTTTATAAAGTAGAAAATGGTAAAAATGACGGTGATCTGGGTGGGCAAAGTGCTTCGGAGAGACGCTATCTATCCACAGGTAAGTCATTTTTATTTCTTTTTCTCCATATTTCTCTTGGTATTTCTACATATTTGTTATTCTTCTGCTTTTGTGCATGTCATCCTATGATAGTTATGGACAAGTTGCTTCCTTTTCTAGTTCACTTTTCCAAATGGCTTTATTTTCATTTTATTACTGAGACTTATAAAGAAATAAAAAATAAGTAAAAATTAAAGCATAATATTCTTATGTCTAATTTATCTAATACATTAAAGAATTTCTACAGCTATAAATATATTTTTCGTATAACTAAAACATAACCCAAACTAGAAAATTAGGATTAGAAAACTAGAGAAAAAAATTACTTTTTATGGGAAGCTTTTTGAAGAGTTTGGTAACATGGGCCTCAGGTGTCAATAATTTGGGGAATGTACTTTCCTATTTGAGCTCTTTCACCTTCTCTCCAGTTTCCTAGTAAAAGGTGTCAAATGCATTGTTAGGACTCATGTGAAGCTGATGCACAGAAGTGACAAGATAGAAGCAGAGTATCTGCTTTATAAGTAAAATTAAACCATCTATTTTTGATCAATGTCAATATATAGCTAATAAATGGCTCTAATATAAAATACCCATAATGTAAGATGCATGCCCCCACAACTTTACAAATTACTGTATTTGCATTAGAGTAACTTAGATATCGGCTCACGGGCTACCTGCCGAAACTCTCCCTGTCATCTCTCCAGAAAGATTCCTCCTAGAATTTAGAATAGTGGTTTTCAACAGGCAAGGTGCTTCAGAATCATGTGGAAATCTTGAAGGGCTGGGCCCTTCCCCCAGAAGTTCTGACATCAGAAATCTCTTCTTGTTGGCAAATCCTCCTGGTGATTTGGCTACATGCGGTCCTCACACATCTGGATGGCCAATAGTGTCTATTTACCCCTGTCAGCTGATCTGGGAGCAGGCTGAATATATTCCTTTTACTTATCATACATCAGTAGCCCAAGGTTTATAAAACGAATTGTCAGCCTTCCTCATACACGAGTTTGAACGTGTCTTCTGTTAAGACGGGGCGGGGTGGGGTGAGGAGGCAGATAACTGGACTTGAACAACAATAAAATAAAAATTAAAAAAAGGAAGTTTATGATAAAAAAAAAAGACCTAGAGTCTGCCCTGGGGCTGTGCCGCTGTCCATGAAGCATTCCACACTGACCAGTGACCATTCCACTGCTCACACTTGGATCTCTTGTGCATAGCGTCCATGTCGTCATTTCCAAACTGTACGAAGTGCACACTAAACCCAAGTGGATGGAAACTGTGTGATACCCCTTTAAACAAAATTAATTAAACATAATGTAAATGATTCATTATAGCATCCATTGTTAAACTATTATGCGCTACAATTTAGGTCACTTTTTACCTTTTCCTGTGCCCCTTGTTTAATGTAAGACTGTTCAGTATTACTTCTTCTCACTGGCGTTATGTCTACTTCATCCTTAGGGTGTTTTCTATACTGATTTTATATCTCTTTCTACATGGAATAATATTTTTATATATGTCTTTGGTCACCCAATATATGATAAACTTTTTGAAGAAAATCAATTCTGAATAATCTTTATGTTTCTCTTGTACCAATAGTTTCTGGCCCGTAGAAGGCACTCAGTATAATATTTGTATTATAATCAAAATAATGGTAAAATAGGTCATAAGTGGTAAATAAATGGTAATAAGTATCCAAAAGGCTATAAATGCAGGGCTAGAATTAAAGTAAATGTTTTTAGTGCAGGTGATCTATGACGTTCCTTTGGGATCTTTGGTGTTACTAGGTTTCAGAAAATTAGGGTTGATGAAAGACTAAATTATTTTAAAGTGTCATAGTGCCACTATTTTGTCATTAAAAAATAGATATCTTTTTCACCCACATGCATTTTTATGTACTTTCATTTTACAAATCAATTACCTTAGTTCTTTTTTAAAACAAACATTACTTATTTGTAAAATCTACCACTTTAGCAATCGAATAAGCAGACATTTTTTAATTAGATTTTTTTGTATTAATGTGTAAAAATAAGTCTTTTTATCCCCATAGTAATTTATTATCACATTGCAGAAAATAGCCTATCATACTCTATAACATAATAAATATTTTTCCTGTGGAAATTTAATCCTCGAATCTGACATAATAAAGTGTAATTTATATTTAGTAATGTAAGGCTCAAGAATATATCTTACATTTATATACTATTTGTTATATAAACATTTAGATTACACTTTAGATGTTACCTTTAACACACCATCCTCATCGAGGTCATTAGCATTTCTACTTGATGAGCCACATTTATTCTGTAACTTGAAATTTTTGAACCACCAATTTAAAGAATCACATTATTTACATTAATATGAGCCAATTATCTGTATCATCTGATTATTTCTTTACTGGAAGAGAAGAAAGGTGGCATATATTATAAATAATCATATTTTCCCTCCATATTTGCCTACTCATATGTAGTTAGTGATAAATTCAAATAAAAAATAATTCAAGTATTAATAGGAATTCCCTAAATTAGGATTGAATGACTACTTTTTTGTATGAAGTTATACACAAATAATTTAATGACTTGCTCAATATGGGCTGACCATTTCTAGTATCTAAATAAATTCATGCTAGAAAAAGAAAATAAAATTTCACAATATTACTTATTGCACACATTGTTTCTTTTTGAAAGCTTGATTCTTTTTAACACATTTTTATTAACTTCAGTGGTAGAAATAGCTTTTTGAAATCATATTCAATTCAAAGATCTAATCATTGAGATTAACACTGAATTTTCTGCCCCTTCATCTTTTGACATCCTGTAGGTAAGCCTAGGCTTTATAACCTCTCATTTTTATTGGGTGGGTACATAGAAACTTCTGTGATAATATAGAACCACACCCTTCATATAAAACACACATTCTACAGTCCTTAAACATGGATTATCAAAGCACATAGCAAAAATCTGATTTAGATGAGGCAAGGCATTCTCAAGTTATCCAATAGTTTGGAGTGACCATGATAGAAACCTGAACTAGATTTGTGCACCTCAAATCTGCCTCTGCCTGTCCTGTGATATTACCACAGGGGATTAGGGATGGGTGAACCCTGCCATGTTTTGGGTTCGTCAAACATCTTGAACTACTTTTCCAATGTTCTGGGTTAGGCAAAACCCGAAATGTGTTTTGCCAAGCACATTTTCTCTTAATTCTTAAACCCAGGAGTATTTTAAGGTAAATTTAATCCATATGCTTCTGATTCATTTACACTAAACTCATCAAAATGTTCTGTCTTAAGAGCTATTTGATGTGCAAGAAGCTTTTTGAATATTTTATAAGCCTTTTAAAGTCCAATTCACTGGACTTTTACATTCAGCTGGACCGAGAGCAAGTGAACTTGAACTCCCAAATGGTCAAGTTCGGTGGCAAATTCAAAAACACAAGGTTTGAGCAGCTTCTAAACTTGTCTACACATATTTTGAACCTTCATAAGAATGTATATTAGTATTATTTTTGCAGAATGTAGATTGTGTAACACAATGAGTAGTGAACAAAATGCAAAATAGGGCATGGAAAGAGAAAGAAGCCAAGTGACAAATAATTCGAAGCAGATTGAATGTCTGTTCTTTAGCAAGAACCGTGCACGCAGTAACGTAATGGAGGGTGACACTACATCTGTTTCCATTTTTCTTTCGTTTGGGAAGACTTCCTTCTTCTCGGACTGCGTTTGGGATTTGCTGCAAGTTCTCTCCCAGTTCTATCTTCTGGGCAGTCCCAGAACTGAGAGCCAGCGTTGTGATCCTGGTGCTAAATCAAAGAAACTTATCTTTAATGGCATATAAAAGGGTTAATTTTTGCTATGAAAAAGCTAACGTGGATTGCCATTTATTTCTAAAGATATCATTGTGCCATGCTAACTTTTAAGTTTACAAAGAAATGATGAACAGGTTGAGATTCATTTAAATATTTAAAAAGCAAATCTACTAAGTCCCAACTCTTATAAATTTAGACTGTAGAATATACTTATCAAAATTTGTAATAAATAATATTGTATTTGTTTGTACATAGGTAAATTCATTTTTATTTCTGTGTGATTTGGAGGACGAGACTATATGTAAGATAGAATGTACATGATGATAGTTAGGGGCTTGGTTATGTAAATAAGAAAACTATGTAGTAAGACAGAATGAGAGAAATTAGAATAAAAAACTGTCATGGAGAAATCATGTATCACATGCTAGAAAGATAAAAATCTTGTTTTTACTTTTCAGTTATGAAAATGTCTAAAAACCAGACCCAGACATTGAAAAAAGTTAAATAAAATCAGTAATAATTTTAGCATAAGCTTGACAGTTGCACATGAGAAAAGTTTGTTCTTCCTACTGTTGTTGGCGAAAAAAGCACGTTAGTGGCTTTCAAAATATTCTGTTGTAATAAGACACAAATGATAATAATATCTTTATAATCACGACTGGAACCATCCTATATTCTCTCTCAGCACTTTCCCGGGAAGGTTGAGGAGAGACAGAGATGAACTTGCCAATGGAGGGCAGAGCTAGGAACAGGCATACTGAAATTCTTTACCAAAATGACACACTTGTACATTTCTTTTCCCCTTTCTTTATATGACGATTTCTGTTTAGTAACGCCAAGCTTGAATTATAGGTTTTTTTAAAGTCCTCTTATTTTCTTATTCTTTTTCTTATTCTTTTTCATGTTTTTACATGGACAAGTCACCTTTATTAAACAAAGTAAGGGTGGTGAAAAATGAAAGGCAAATAAAGTCGCAGTTCACCGGAAAAATAGTTCTCTATAGTTTTTCATAATATTGTAAAGTGTGCTATGATATATTGTAATATTTTATAAATGAATTTATTGGTTCATAAAAAGTATGTGTTTCAGGTGTACAAGTCAACAAAACGTCATCTGCACACTGCATCATGAGCCCATCGCCCAAAGCAAAGTCTCTTTCCGTACCATTTTCTCGCTGTGCCCACCTCTACCTAAGCCCACCTTCTTTCCCTCTATCACCACACTGTTGTCAGTGTGCCTGTGTTGAATATATGTATATCACACACACATATATCATATGCGTGGGTTTTTTCTTAATCCCTTCACCTACCTTCATCCATCTTCCCAAACAGCCCTGCCCTCTGAGATCCTTCTGTCTGTTCCATGCATCCACGCCTCTGTTTCTATCTCGTTTGTTAGTTTATTTTGTTCATTAGATTCCACATATGAGACAAATACCACAATATGGTGTTTGTCTTTCTCTGACTGGCTTATTTCCCTCAGCATAATACTCTCCAGGTTCACCTGGGCTGTAATATTGGGTAAGATTTTTTCTTTTCTATAGCTGAGTAGTATTCCATTATGTTCATGAATCATAGCTTTTTTATCCACTCATCTGTTGATGGGCACTTGAGCTGTTTTCAGATCTTGGCTATTGTACATAAAGCTGCAATGAACACAGGGACTCATGTATTCTTTCAAAGTAGGGTTTTGGGTTTCTTTGGATATAGTCCCAAAAGTGGGATCACTGGTTCATAAGGCAATTCCATTTTTCATTTCTTGAGAAGTTTCCATACTGTTTTCCACAGTGGCTGCACCATTCCACATTCCCACCAACAGTGCACAAGTGTTCCCTTTTCTCCACATCCTCGCCAGCACTTGTTTGTTGATTTATTGATGGTAGCCATTTTGACAGCTGTGAGGTAATATCTCATTGTGGTTTCAATTTGCATTTCTTTGATGATTGAGCATTTTTTCATATGCTCTTTTTCACCTCTTCAGAGAAGCGTCTATTCAGGCCCTTTGCTCATGTTTTTAATTTGGTGGTTTGTTCTTGGTATTGAGTTGTGTAAGTTCTGTATATAGTTTGGAAATTAACCCCTTATCAGATGTATCATTGGTAAATATGTTCTCATATTCAGTGGGTTCCTTTTTTCATTTTGTTAATGGGTATTTTTTTTTGCTGTGCAAAAGCTTTGTAGTTTGATGTAGTCCCATTTGTATATTTTCCTTTGTTTGTGTTCCCTCGTCTGAGGAGACATATTGACAAAAATATTGCTACAAGAAATGTATGGATTTTTTTCCATTTTTTATTGTTGTTCAGTGACAATTATCCCCTGCCCTACCCACCCTGCTCCTCCCACATTCAGTCCTCCCTGCCCTGTTGTCTTTGTCCGTGGGGCCTTTATACATGGTCCTTGACTTGACCCTTCCCCTTCTTTCCCCTATTATCCCCCTCCCTTGTGCCCTCTGGCCACTGTCAGTTTGTCCTTTATTTCCATGTCTCTGGTTCTATTTTGCTCACTGGTCTGTTTTGCTGATCAGGTTACATAGAAATTTTACTGCCTACATTTTCTTCTAGGATTTTTATGGTTTTGCAACTTATATTTTTTTATCCATTTTTTAAGTTTATTCTTGTGTATGGTTTAAGTTTGTGCTCTAGTTTCATTGTTGAATTTATCTGTCCAATTTTTCCAACAATGTTTATTGAAGAGACTGTCTTTACCCTTTGTATGCTCCTGCCTCCTTTGTCAAATATTAATTGACTATAAAGGCATGGGTTTATTTTTGGGCTCTTTATTTTGTTCCATTGATCTATATGCCTGTTTTTTTTATGTCAATACCATGTTGTTTTGATTACTATGGCCTTGTAGTATAGTTTGATATCAGGTAGCATAATACCTCCAACATTGTTTTTTCACCAGACTGCTGAAGGTATTTTGGGTCTTTTGCATTTCTATGTAAGGTTTTGAAATATTTATTCTAGATCTGTGGAATATGCCATTGATATTTTAATAAGAATTTTATTTAATTTGTAGATTGTTTTGGGTAGTATGAATGTGTTAATGATGTAAAGTTTTCCTATCCATTAACATGGTATATACTTCCACTTATTTGTGTCTTTCTCAGTTTCTTTCTTCAGTATCATATAATTTTCCAAGTACAGGTCTTTCACCTCCAGGTCACATTTATTCCTAGGTACCTTATTTTTTATTGCAATAGTAAATAGGATCATTTTCTTAATTTCTCTTTCTGATAGTTCATTACTGGTGTAAAAATGACACTGATTTCTGAATATTAATCTTTTATATTACTACTTTGCTAAATCTATTTTTTAGAGTTAGTAATTTTGGCAGGGTCTTTAGAGTTTCCATATGCAATATTATGTCATCTGCAAATAATGACAGTTTTGCTTCCCCCTTTCCAATTTGGATGTCTTTTATTTCTTCCACTTGTCTGATGGCAGCAGTGAGTACTTCCACTACTAAGTTCAATAAAGGTCATGAAAACAGACATTTATGTCTTGTTCCCAATCTTAAGGGAAACTCTTATAGTTCTTGCCCATTGATATGATGTTGACTGTGGATTCGTCATATATAGTCTTTCTTATGTTGAAGTATGATCCCTTTATTCCCACTTTGCTGAGAGTTTTTATCACAAATGGGTGTTAAATTTCATCAAATGCTGTTTCTGCATGTATTGATGTGATCATGTGATTATTACTCATCATTTTGTTTATGTGATGTATCATATTTATTGATTTGTAAATATTTGTGAAAACTTGAAGCCCTGGAATAAATCCCACTGGATCATGGTATGTGATATTTTTAATGTCTTGCTAGATCCAGCTTGCTAATGTTTTGCTGAGGATTTTAGCATCTACATTCATTATGGATATTGGTCAATAATTTTCTTTCTTTGTAGTGTCTTTATCTGGTTTTTGAGTTATGATAACGTTGGCCTCATAAAATATGCTTAGAAGTATTTCCTACTCTTGAATTCTTTGAAATATTTAGAAGAAGACAGGTGTTAGTTCTTCTTTGAATGTTTGGTAGAATTAACCTATAAAGCCATCTGGTCCAGGACTTTTGTTTTATGGGAGATCTTTGATTACTTCATTAATTTCATTAGTTGTAATTGGTCTATTCAGATTACCTAATTCTTCTTGATTCAGTTTTAAGACATTGTATGTCCTAGGAATTTATCCATTTAATCCACATTGTCCAATTTGTTGGCATACAGTTGTTCCTAGTATTTTGTTTCAACACTTATTGTTTCTGTTGTGTCAGGTGTTACTTCTCCTTTTTGATTTATGATTTTATTTATATGGGTCCTCTCTTTTCTCCTTTCTTGATGAGTCTTGTTAAAGCTTCCTTAAATCTTGTTTATCTTTCCAAAGAACTAGCTCTTGGTTTCATTGATCTTTTTTATCTTTGTTTTCTACTCTAATCTTTATTATTTTCTTCCTTGTTCTTACTATGGAATTTGTTGTTGTTGTTGTTTTTCTTTTTTTAGTTCTTTTAGGTATTCGGTTAGATTGTTTATTTGAGCTGTTTCTTGTTTCTTGAGATGGGCCAGTTATGCTATGAATTTCCCTCTCAGGACTGCTTTCACTGTGTCCCATAGATTTGGAGATGTCGTGTGTTTATTTTTATTTGTCTCCAGGTAGCTTTTGATTTCCTCATTGATTTAATTTTGAACCCATTCATTGTTTAAGAACTTGTTATTTAACCTCAATGTATTTGAATGTTTTTCACTTTTTTATTGTAATTAATTTCTAGTTTTATACTATTGTATACTAATTATACTATTGTGGTCACAGTATGATTTCAGCTCCATATGATTTCAGCCTTCTTGAATTTGTTAAAAATTAACAAATTTGTTGTGCTCTAACATGTGGTTTGTCTTTGAGAATTTTCTATGCACACTTGAGAAGAATGTATGTTCTGCTGCTTTGGGGTGAAATAGTCTATAAAGATCAATTAAATCCATCTGATCCAACGTGTTATTTAAGGTTGCTGTTGACATGCTTATTTCTTTATTATTTTGGTCTGGCAAATCTATTCATTGGTGTCATAAGAGTCTTAAAATTCCCTACTATTACTGTATTGCTATTGATCTCTACCTTAATTTCTGCCAAGATTTTCTTTATATGTTTAGGTGCTCCTATATTGGGTGTATATATGTTCACAAGCATTATATCCTCATGTTGGCTCTATCCCTTTAGTATTATGTAGTTACCTTCTGTGTTTCCTGTTATTGTCTTTGTTTTTAATTCTGTTTGGTTAGGTTTAAGTATTGCTACCCCAGATTTTTTTTCATTCTCATTTGCATGGAATATTTTGTTCCATCCCTTTACTTCCAGTGTGTGTGTATCTTTTGTTTTCAGGTGGGCCTTTTGTAGACATCATATATATGGGTCATGTTTTCTTATCCATTCAGCTACCTGTGTCTTTTGATTGGAACATTTAATTCACCTACATTTAAGGCTATTATTGATAGGTACTTGTTTCTTGCCATTTTATTCTTTATAACTATGTTTCTTTCTTCCTCTATTTCTTTCTTTTCTTCCCATCTTCTTAAAGCAAACTCTTTAACTTTTCTTACAACTGATCTGCTGGTAATTAACTATTTTAACTTTTTTTCGTCTGGGAAGCTCTTTATTTCACCTTCAATTTTAAGTGATAGCCTCTCTGGTTAGAGTAGTCTTGAATTGTAGGTACTTGCTTTTCATTACTTTGAATATTTCATGCTAATACCTTCTGCCCTGTAGTGTTTCTGTTGAGAAATCAGATTTATTTTCCTTTGAAAATGCAAGTACTCAGAAATTCATGATGTAAATCTCCTTATTAATTCTCATGGAAAGGGTTTTATATAAATTTAAAAGCACTCTATTAAAAAATTTCAAAGATCCTGAAGCACCTTATTTAAATGCTATGTAATTTGAAAAAAGCGATTAGACTGATTTTACAAGTTACTTTTCTTCAGGCTTTTCTTTTCTTTGTAAACATGCCCAAATAAATAAAATTTTTACCTTCAACCAAGCAACAGATCAAATATAGAAAGGCAATCTGTAAGCAGTTAGAAGACAATGAGATCTTCAACATTAAGCAGCATGGTCCATAATGAGCAAATCACACCAGACCATGATAATCAGCTTGCTTGATAGAATTACAAAACTATTTGGAGAAAGAGAATGGAACCAACGTCATTTATTTGGGCTCCAGTGAAGCATTCCAAACAGTGGACCATGAACTTTTACTTGCAAATTAATTATAATTGATTTGGATGAGAACAGAGTCACATGGATTGGGGACTGGCTAACTGATCATAAACAAAAATAATAGATGGCAATGGATCCAGTTGGAGGACAAAAATAGGAGGTTTTCGCAAGGCTCAAAGTTTTGTCAAGTGCTGTTTATTTGCTTTTAAAGACTACTTTTTCCTCAATAATTTTGAAGTGAAAATGTTTTCAGAGGTGGCCAATGTAGTAAACAAAGAAAGCAATTACAACTAAGTATAAATATTTTATGTGAATAAATATCTAATTTAAAACTTGTTTGACTTAATTATTGAAAATGTTATGTAGAAAATGTGAGTGCATAATATTCAGGCAATAATTAGTGTCAGTAGAATATTTTAAATAGTATTACTTACTGTTTAAGCTTTATTAACTTTATATCTTACCTGATTATTAAAGTAGGCTAAATGGTACCTCTATTAAAAACATATTAAAGAGATAAAACTAATTTTCTAACTTTTTAAATAAATTTTTATTATAATTTCTCTATATTTGTTCATATTAAATAGATCTATAGTAACAAAAGAATAGAAGAACTATAACAAATTAAAAATATAATATATAAATACGGAGCTTTAACTGGCAGGAAACTCAGAAGATAGCTCTGAAAGTTTGATTCTTTTATGGAAGAAGAAGGGAAATATCTATAGATTTATAATGGAATATACTAGATCCACTTTTTCAAAATGTGGGCTATAAGGTATTTTGGGAATTATGCAATAATATTGCATAATATTACATAAATGCATATAATTTATGTATATTAACAAAACCAATGACTAAATATATGGCATAAATATTACTAAAAATATATACATATATACACATACAAGTTAAATAAAACAAGTCATCTCAAGAAAAACATTCAGTGAAAAATAATACAGTGTATAAAATATGGCCAAAATTTAGGTAATTAACACACACAAGACTCGCATTTTACAAATGTTTCAGGTGGAAGGTCAATATCATATTATCCATGGAACCAGAGATATTATTAATTACATGAAAGTGTGGCATATTGAGGTGAAAAAGCCATGATTCTCAAGGAAAAATAAGATTAGAGTCATGAACAAATAAACAAAAATAAATTTCATAGCATTCTATACAATCCAAATTTCCCAGCTCTAGCAAACAGCTAATTTAACTAACTAATACTCCATCATAGCAAAGGAACCTGAAAAATCTCTTGAAGTTTACTAAGATTTAAGCTACTAGAGTGGCAAATTCTGACTTATTTACCTCATAAGAGCATTTTAAACCTAGAATAGAAAGATTACTATCACTATTAGGTATACACTTAAGTGGAAAGAGTAAATTTGCAGATTATAACTCAGCCCATAGTAAAATTAAAACTGTTCCAAGATTATATCACCATATATTTTTATTAATAAAAGCTAAAAAGCTAGAGGCATAAGAGAACTAAAGTAAAATGCATATGTGGAAGGAAAAGGCAAATTTTAAAGTATTTTATACAAGTAAAAGCAATGCAAACTTCCAGTTTGCACAACAGCTTCCCAAGGGGAAAAACGGGGTTCACATCACTGGGTGCACTTGAAATTCACCCTGCTGGGCACGGAGGCCAGCACTTGAGAGAGAGCTCTCAGAGGACGGATCAGATGGTAGACCATGTCCTTCCCACTTCTCATTTACATGATTTTGTTGTCCTAATAATCAGTCTTTTGGAAAACAGTTTTCTGGCAATTTGAGTGTTTTCAGTTATAGCCTTGGGAGTTGTTTGGCGGTGCTCAGCTAGAACCGAGCCGTCATCTCCAAACATGGTGAAATTAGGAACTGGCATGTCATGGACCCCAGCCTTCCTCTGAACATTCCTGCTTAGTGAGGCTGCATTAATAATTCTCAGCTCGTGGACATAAAGATGAGCTCCACAACTTGCCGTACAGATGAAACAATAACAATGACCATAACCCTGTGTGAAGTATCTTTTGCTTCACCATGATGCTCGGTTTAAATAAGGTCAGAAGCGTTGCCTTTGCATATTTTTGCCTAAAACGTTAGCATATGTTCACTGATGTGCAAATTCTTTCATTTAGGAATTGTTTTTTAAGTATCTACTCTGTGAGTTGTGCTAGATGTTGAAGACACAGTGATAAAAAGATGCATGTTCTTGATGCCCCTGAAAGACATGATCACACAATTGAGTAATTATGTAAAAGTAACAAGTGCTCTGATTATAAAGGAACAGATGTTTTGGGATTGCATTGGAAGAACAGCCCATCCAGTTTCGGTGGTGGTCACAGGGGTGAGGATAGAGTATCTTGGGGCAAACTGAACGTGCGTGTATGTGTGCTGCACATATATCCACATGTAACATATGTTATATATAATATGTGCATAAACTTTACAGAGTATCTGAGTGAAGTAAATGAGACTTACAGACTGCACGTGGGAAGGGAGAGGGAACAAGAGAAGGTCTTTTTCTCAATCTACTGGCTGGGTAGATGGCATTGCCATGTGCTGAGACGAGAAAATAGAAGGAAGAGCAGAGTCAGGGGAAGAAGCTTTCTTAAGGTAGTTTGAACTGGTTGACTTTGAAGCACGCATGGTAACTCTAGGTGGTTATTTCCAGCATCCAGTTAGAGATGCAGGTTTGCAGTTCAGGAGAGGAATCCAGAGTCGGTGTGTGTTTTTTGTAGGAGACAGTGAAAGCCATGAGAATCAGGGAAGACCACTAAGGGGGAACATGCAGGCAGCTCAGAGAGAGGCTGGGTGCACCCTGAGTGTCAGCAACAATTGAAGAATAAACACAGGAAGGAGAGACTGCCCGCACAACGCTAGTCAGGAAGTGTTTTTAGAAAACTGATAGATAAACTGAAAAGTTAAAAATTAGCATAAGCACAGCAGTTGCTCCTCAAATTAACTTTATAATCCTAAAATAGAAAACAATGAAAGGACAAGTAGTCATTTTCCCTGGTTTATATAAGGCTAAGGCTATATAATTCTAGATCTATAATAATTATTAAAGAACATTTACTGGAGTAAATTTTATAGTTTACTTTAATAATCCAAGTTTTAGCTTAATATCCATTAATTTTTTAAGATCCCACTTTCCAATATAGTATATAAATACAGAAACCACAAGTAAGCAGAGGAGCCATCTGAGATTTTATATATATATATCACAATAGATGTGTAATGCCTTTTATAAGCAAAGACAAGTAAATGTTATTAAAAGTGTTTCTAAACTACTCATTTAGGAGCATGGAATAACAATAGGCTCATGTTTGATAGTTGGAATAGTATTAGTGTTCAAGAAATTAAATAAAAACACAGATGTATTAAAAGCACAGAACTTCATTACTTATTTAATCAAAATATTGGTATTGCCTTTCAACACCCAGGAGGATAGCTGAAAATATTCATATGAGTTTCTTTCCTTTTTTTCTCAGCCCACCCTATTGTGCAAAGAGCAACAAATAATAAAGTAACACACTGTTGACAGAAGGAGGAAGAGTAAAGATGCCAACATTCTGAATCAGGTAATTCCTATTCCGGGGCAGTGACCATTATTTTTACCTGTGTTGGTGTTTTTGGTACCAAGGGTGAATGAGGGCAGGAGGGCTTTAGTGGAAGCGTTGGTTTTTGTAACTCGGATTGCTGGGAACAGTGTACTACAGCCCTGTACGGTGCTTTGAATTTGAAGATGATGCTTTTTTGATCTCTGGCATGTGGCTGTGTATACAGAAATCCAAAACAACGGAAGCAATCAGTCCATCAATCGGTTATTTTGTTTACATGAAATCAAAAGAGTTGGCTTGACTGATTCCCCCCTCCCTGCATATTTGGGCATTAAATATGTATCCCAGATGTCAGCTGGGGCCACCTTGTCTTCCTGGAGATCTAGATAAGATTGTCTTGAATCTTGATACCCACCTTGTAGATAGAAAAACAATTTAAAATGTCAGTGAAACCCAGGTAGCTTGAATTTTGATGGTTGCTCTTGCTCCAGCCTCTTCTTTCTGTTTCTTGTCATTTTTGTCCACCGTATTACTTCAGATTTACCCTTTGAACTTCCCCCCCACAAAACAAAACGTAGCCCATTCACATGGAACATTCATGGATGTAGAGAACTTTCTGGAAGGTTAGGACAAGGCGGTATTGACAATACAAAAGTGTTTACTGACCTAAAAAGTAGGACTTCCCATTTAGCAGAAGGCCACCCTGTTCCTTCAGCTTGCCTCTTGGTAGACATCTCCACCTGCCCTTCTGCAACCGTGCTCTGGAATGACTTTGTGAACTTCGAGATTCAGATGCGCACTGAGAGCAAGATACTGAACATTATTTGTAACAGCAGAAATTGGAATCAAAGTTTCCTCCTATGAGAGTCTGATAGGATAATTCATCCAGTGTGATACTGAGCTGTCACTTACAACTAATGAAAATATGTACACCCTGGAAAGAAAAAGTCCCTAAGAGATATTATGAGAAAGATCAATGTGTAAAATGATGTATGTGGTATCTTTCCATTTTTGGAAATAAATAAGCATATATTTTTTAAAATAAGAAATAAGCATATTTTAAACTGGAAAGATAGCCCAAAATTATAATAGTTGTTCATTTTAGGGAGCGATGCTGGGTTAGCGGGAGTGGCTTTTCTTTTTGGTTTTCTACGTTAGTACTGTTTAATTAAATTTAAGTCAGTTATTTGAAATTAATGAACAGCATATGAATTAATTTAAATATCATCTGATTATCTCACTCAGCTTAGTCATGGCTTTATGGCTAGTAGACAATGAGGAGCTGTCAGAACAAAGTCCAAAGTCCGTCCGTCACACACCCCTCTCTGCGTCTCGCCCCGAGCTCCTGGCCTTTCTCCTGACCCACCCCCACCCCCCACCCACCTTGTTAACTCTGTTCCCACACCAGACCCTTCCCACTTGCTCTTCCTTTTGCTTTGCCTCTTTTCCAGCTGCTTCACCTCCCGTGGGTTTTGGTTTAAATATCACCTCTTCAAACATGTCCTCTATGGCCGTCCTATCCATGCCAAGCCCTCTAGCCAACTTATTCATTCTCTGTCCTCTCGCCCAGTTGTATTTGCTTCATGATTTTTTTTAAAAAAAGATTTTATTTCTTTAGTTTCAGACAGAGGGGAAGGGAGGCAGAAAGAGAGGGAGAGAAACATCAATGTGTGGTTGCCTTTCATGCGCCCCCAACTGGGGACCTGGCCCAAAACCCAGGCATGTGCCCTGACTGGGAATTGAACTGGTGACCCTTTGGTTTGCAGGCTGGTGCTCAATGCCCTAAGCCATACCAGCCAGGGCTGCTTTGTGGCTTTTATCAATCCTTGCAATTATGTGTGTCTGCCTGTCTGTCTGTCTCCCCTGCCAGAACATTAACTGTATGAGAGCAGTGGCTTGTTCTGTTTGGTTTGTTGATATCACTTCACTGCCTAATAGTAAGTAGTCAATTAATGAATGAAGGAAGGAAAAATAAATAAAGGGAGTTTGTTACATGTGCTCCTGGGTCTCATTCTCTATAATCCAGGAGTTTATCAAAAATAGTTTCCTTCCTAAGAGGAATTTACATGTCAACCCTTAGATATTACACTTATTCTGCTTTGAGCATTCATGCCACATATGGGGTCTGTCCAGAAAAAGTCCAGCCATTGTTAATATAACAAGAACAGTTTGTACGACATGAATGTAACCTGGCAGCCAAGGAGCATTGGCTAGAATGCACATTTGTGAACAACAACAACTTCACTGGTTTAGTCAGTGAGGGCAGTAGACACTGTTGAGTGAACATGTGTACTGTGTGGCCATCACATTCAAAATGAGCAAATAGAGCAATGAATCTGCATCAAATTTTGTCTTAAGATTGAACATTCCATCCATGTTGTTGCAAAGGGTAGGAGATCCTTCTTTCTTTCTACCCAGAGACATTGAAATGAAGAACAATCTAACAATAGCCAGAGAGGAGCAGGGAAGGGTTTCAGGAACTACTGTAAAGGACACATAGACAAAACCAAGGGGAGGGTAGAAGCAAGGGAGGAAGGTGGGTTTGGCTGGGTGCAGTGGGGTGAGGGGGAATGCAGACAACTGTAATTGAACAACAACAAAATAATTTTTTAAAAAAAGATGGAACATTCCTCTGCGGAAAGTACGCAGATGATTCAGAAAGCTTTCAGGGACGATGCAAAGAGTGAAGCAGACATAAAAGTGTGACACAAATGCTTCAAAGATTGTTTGAGAACCTGTTGAAAGTGATCCACGTTCTGGAAGGCCTGTAGCAAGCAGAACACCTGAACACGTTGAACGTGTGCAGGCTGCAATCAACAAAGACTGGGAACTGACAGTGAGAGAACCAGAAGCTGATCTGGGGATTCTAAACACTAATGTGTCTGAGATTTTGACACAGGATCTTGGCCTGAAACATGTTGTGGCAAAATTCACTGCATGGCTTCTGCTGCCAGAGCAGAAGGAACATCGTGCTGCAGTTGCTAATGACTTGATTCAAACTGCTACCAATGAACCAGATTTCCTCAAGGAGGTCAGAACCAGAGATGAATGGTGGGTCAATGGCTGTGATCCAGAAATGAAGGCCCAGTCATCTCAGTGGAAGTCGTCTGGTTCTCCGCACCCCAAGAAGGTACAACAAAGTCACAACAAGATCAAGACCGTGTTGACTGTGTTTTCTGATTGAGAAGGTGTTGTCCATCACAAGTATGCCCCTCCAGGCCAAACAATTAATAAGCAGCACTACCTCAATGCTCTTCATGTGTTGGGAGATGCAACATGACAACAACAGCTGCACCTGTGCACAGCTGGTGATCGGCAGCTTCATCATGAAAATGCATCTGCTCATCCATCACGTCTCATGCAGAGTTTTTTGGTGAAACATCAAATCACTCAGGTGACTCAGCCTCCCTATAGCCCACATGTAACACCTTGAGATTTTTGCCTTTTCCCCAAACTAAAATCACCTTTGAAAGGGAAGAGATTTTAGAACGTTGATGAGATTCAGGGAAATACAATGGAGCAGCTGATGGCGACTGGGAGAACTGTGTGAGGTCCCAAGGTGCCTACTTCGAAGGGGACTGAGGAGTCATCGTCCTGTGTACAGTGTTTCTTGTATCTTCTTCAGTAAATGTCTCTATTTTTCAAAGTGTACAGCTGGATATTTTCTGGACAGTCCTCGTATTTATAGGATTTAACACTTGAGACAACTTTTGAGAAACCCGCCAGAATAACAATAGTAATAATTCTAAAGAATTGAACCATTACTGTACGCAATACCCATGGCTTGTTTTAGGCAAACCTTCCCATAAGCCTCTGAGATGGACACTGCTATCGATGTAACATTCATTACAGGTAAGGAGAGAGACTGCCCCAGGTCACCCAGCAAATATTACAGTTGCTGAGTTGAGGTCCCAGAAGACTCACAATACGCTTTCACAAATCTCTCAGTTAAGTGAGGCAAGAGTGTTGCAGGTTTCTCCGTAACAGGGAGGCAAAGGGTAGGGGCCACTAAGATTTTCAGCAGAAATAGATCAGTCAGTTGGATTGCAGGCTCATGCTCGCAGGTGCAGGCTTTTTCTTGCCAGTGGGGGTGTAACTGCGGCCACTCTGAAAATAAATGGCAAACATTTAAAAAAAAAACACATCTAATGAGAAGTCTGACTCCTGGAGACTTCACAGTATTTAGTGGTGCTGCTGGGCTAACTCACTTCCTGAGTGTGTTCAGCTGAGAAGGAAGCTTCTGTGGATGTCGTTGAGCATTTATTCAAGGTTCTTAAGAAAATTTATTTGATCGGGGAGTTCATTGCTCTATACTGGTTTTGATTTTGGGCTCGCTCGTTGTTTTTGTTGTAGATGTTTATGTACAGGTTTAACCCCTGTGGCCCTGTGAGAAGATTCGAGTCAGACTGTGGTTTCCAGGCCCAATGCCACCCCTGGCAGCTGCGCCAGGGCTCAGCAGGCCCTCGGCAGCAGCAGCAGAAGCACTGTAACAGGGGTCCCCACAATGCCTGCGGCAGGGCTGGTATGTTCCCGCCATTTCTTCTGCAGTCAGGTTAAGGTGCGCTGCTCTTTTTACAGGCCTATTTAGTATGTGACAATGTTACTGGACAGTTGCAGTGGTTTCCTTTTGGGGTCTTTTATCGACAATGTATATTTTTAACAGAAGAGGAAAAATAATTACCCTCAAAACTAGAAGTAGATTTTTTGAATTTTAAACAGAAAATCTAAAGTAGCATTTGATGACAGTACAATGAGAATGATTAGGCCAAGTAAGATGTGATAAGGTACGGCAAAAAATAATTTCACAGCTCATGGTAAATACCTTGAAAACAGAACAGAACGCAAGGGGGGGAGAATTTTTTTCTTTTTCTTTTTTCTTTCTTTGTTTATTTCTCTGCCCTAAGTTGTGATATGAATCATGCTGCCTTTAGACTTGGTGAGCAGAGGGCTCTGTCCTGGTCCCAGACTTAGAGGGCCCTGTTTTGGTCCCCTATGCTGCGTCTCTCTCCACAGAGCAAATGAGTCCTCGGGATCAAAGAGACAAGGCCGGCCCTCATTTCCAGAGCATAATCCAGGTGTCCCAGCTCCCAGCATTCTCTGCCCTCGTGTCTACCTCTGGGCCCTGGGATTGTACCTGGATCCATGCTTCTGAAGGAATTCCAAATTCCAATCCTAGGCATGTAGTCCCCTAGGACCAAGGGGTGGTAGCCCAGGGGTGACTCTTTATTGAGTGTTTGTGGTACTTTGGCATGCAGCCAAGGTGACCACATGCCATGGGAAGACCCTCAGGGTGTGGAACAGGGCCAGGGAGGAGGAAGAAGGTGGTCAGACTGCAGACAGGGGCCGTTGGTTCCTGTGCCAGACCAAGACCCGGAGGGTCCAGAATTCTGAGTTTACACCCAGCCATCCACATCTGAGTACAAGTATATTTGCAAGGTGACAGACATATTTATTTAATAGTTTGTTATCGTTTAAATAACTTCTAGTTACTTAGAAATATGATAGGTGAGCCTTAGTTTGAACTCTTATTCCAGATCGTGCAATTATAAAGCGTGTGCTTATATGTGATTAAGTTCAAATCATTCTTACAATAATTGTATGGGTGGCTGCAATTGTTTCTCCTACTTCACAAAAGAGAAAAGCCAAGGCACAAAAAGGTTCGACAGCTACCCGAGGCAGGCTTCCAACAAGAAGACGAGCTTTGGTGTCCGAAAGTGCTTTCTCTTAGACACACCACTGTGCTGCCCCGTGAAAATATGCGTCAGCAACCCCCACACAAAACGCCCCACTGATGGGAAAGTAGACAGCACCAATTTGGTGGGATTCACCTTTTACGGTGGTGAAAGTTGCCCAACTTCATGATATATTTTATGTGGCAAAATGGGTCAATATTTTTACAGCCCTTGCAGCTACAATGTCATTTTGAAAGAAAACATTTAACATGAAAAAAGGCTCTTATTTTAGTTTTTTTTTAAGAAACAGCTTAGTTTTTTTAGAATAAATCCATGCCTTTTAAAACAGTATTGGGCAATTCCACAAAATTATTGGTTTATTGAGCACAGTCTTAAAAGGCAAATTTTTCCGTTTTCTGTGACCACTTTGGCAGTGAATTTCAGAAATTTCCCTTTTCATGCCAATTTGGTAAATGCTTTTGGGCAAGGTACTGAATTAAATATCTCAAATGAAACAATAAAACACTGCCTCTTCAAATTTGTTTTCTGATAAAGTGAATTCTTTATCTAGTTACTCTTTAAATAAGGTCGAATCATATTGCATACCTCACCAATGTTTTTAAAGAGCTGGATAGATTCAGTTTAGCAAAACTTTGCCTACAGCAGCAGGTGAAGTGTGAGAAATGGAACTGAAACATATGAACCTAACATTAACACAAAATACATGTGGCTGTTAAGACACTGAATAGCTGTCTGACAGATAAATACTATAATATCTGTAAATTTTAATATATATGTATATTGGCTATTTCATAGTGTTACAAATACATTTAAACATAGTTTTCTGCCTAGTTGTGAATATTTTCCCAACCAAGGACATGGGCACATCATTATTGGTTCAGTTCCCTTCCATCATCCACAGCCTCCAAACTGCATACTTGTTAGGAAAATGTAAACGCATAAACCTTCTAATGTGACTCAAAAACAAACTTTCTCATATTCTTTTAAGCTTGAGTCTATTGAATTGAACCGTTTGCCTGTGGGAGTCAGAAGTTTCTTTGTCTGGTGAAAACATAGAAATGTAGTAGTAGGTGCTGAGGCTGCAACTAACTGTCACCGTAACTGCTCTCACTAACTGGTATAGTAATGAGTTCATTGTAAAGTTGAACCTTTTATAAGACTATGCTGATAAAATGACATTTTTGTTTTATCTGTGGGTCCTCGTAGGGCTTGGATCAAGGTAAGACTCTGCTGTTCAAATACAAATTGAGAAAATATGGACCAAGCAGAGGAGTTGCGAGAGTTTAGGCAGAAGCAGCTGGGGCCAGACCAGAGCTGAAGGGTGGGGTTGCAAAGGAAAAGAAGCTGGGGGGCGGGAGGCTAATGAAGTCACCCCATAACTGTCTCTAGGAAGAGTTCTCCTTGCAACCCTCTTCTTGTGGCTACCGTGAACTTGTCCTGACTTACAGACAGAAGACCAGATAATCACTAAAGGAATCACCACATTTGTTCTGAGATCCAGGGGAACACACATTTGAACGTGGGAATTTCCAGGAGAGAAAAGAATCAGGCCCATTGTTTCTATTTAGGTTACTGAAAGTTGCTGTTCATGGGAGCTCAGTCATGCCTTCGTTTCCCCTGGTTCCTAACTAAACCCACGTGTCTTTTTCTCAGAGCTAATAGCCTATCTCACCTCCTAGAAAGGACAAGTTTTAGTGCTTCATCCTGTCTACTAATAACAAACATTCATTCAGAACTTTACAGATGAATGCAATAAGCAAGAAGAAAACCCAATAAACAAAAACAAACACACAAAAACACTTAATCTTTTCCTCTTTGTCTCACTTGTCTACTGTAAAGCAACGCACAAAGTCTTGATCTTCCAAAACGGAGAAGAGCGGGAAGAAAGTCAAACCCACTCTCCTCTGGACAGTCTCTTGTCACACCAGTGTCTTGGAGTGGTCTCGCTGCTCCTTCCAGACACGCCCACTCAGGGAGGAGCACCCCCACCACCCATGTGGCCATTGGCTCAGCTCACTCAGTTCATTTTACTGCCACAATTCTATTGGTTGGAACATGACTTTTTTTTTAAAATTTTAGAATACGATCACATATGCATCCAAAAATGTAGAACATTACTCTTTTTGATTTTGGAGTAATACTGAATATGCAGTGAGATATTACATATGCACATCACATTGCATTGCACTTTTTTCCCTTTGAGTATGAAGAGAAGTGAGGTGCTGAACAAAAGGACTGCTCTGAAGATTTGAAAAAGTGTTAATGTGGCCTCATACTTCCAAATTACAGGGCCGTGGACTATATACAAGCGTTTCCCACTTGACGAGTTCCTAGCGCTGAACAAGATGGCTAATCAGGCGTATCTCCTGTACTGCACTCTCTCTTTGATAAGAAAGAGAGAAAACCATTTGTGTCTCCCTTTAGCAGCATCTCTGTGCAGGATGTGAAGCGGAACCCCGCAATGCTTCCTTGATAACATTACTTAGAATCCCACTTCGCCTGACTGGATCAGGTAATTAGTCAGAGATGGTTGAGGAAAACTTGAGCATGCCAATAACGGATTTTCCCAATTTAGATAGCTTGTGTGAGTTAACATAGAAATTGTGATTACTTTTATTCTTATTAATGGGTGTAGTGAGCTTCTTCTTCAGTGAATGTACTTTCTGCCTGACTTTGTAAGTGAGGTATGATCTGAGATGAAACCACTCAGAGAGCATTCATGCACCAGGTGGGGAGGACAAGGCAGGGGGACTGTGTCCCACAAGTGACTGGTGGCAGATGGCTCAAGCCACAGAGAGGCTGAGCCACAGACTTTCATCTGCCCCTCCAAATTGGGTCATGACAAAGCGCGCCTTCACACACCTCTTTGATTAATGTGTGGTGTGGGCCACGGTCAGTCTAATTTGGTGGGTTTATTCTAAAGGTTCACTACCTGCCTGGAAGTGTGCTTCTTGCTTTCCAAAGGTTAAAAATGACATGGACACCGCATGTTAACTTGATGCATTTCATTCTTAAAGGCAGTAACTAATGTGAATCTAGGAAGACATAGTGAAGTAAACCACGACCACAATAAACTAACAAGGTCTTTCCGGGTGGTTAGTGAATGGAGCAGTGTGAAAGAGAAATGAACAGTATAAACATGAGTAGATATTTGGGGAAAGAGAGTAATACATTTTGAAGTCTTAAAAATTTGAGTACACATATTAACATTTAAGTAATAGAGTGTTACTTACTCTTTGGGTTTAGATGCAGAATTACAGAGGGGAGTGATTTTATTTAGTTCTGAGTTTTATCTCCCCACCCTCCTATCTCTTCACCTATCCACTATTCATCCATCCATCTGGTCACTTATTTGGAAGTGTTCTTTACTTATCTTAACCATTTATCACATAGTCTACAATTAATTTTTTTATTGAAACTTGATACTTGAGGGAAACTGCTCAGAAGCAAGCATATTGCCCAGCTAGGACTTCCATTCCAAGAAGGCCAGCTGGTGGGCAGTCCTGTGGGTGGGTGGCAAAAGTATTAAAAAATAAAGAAGAAAATCTTGTTCTGTAGCTTGTATGAGCCCATAAAGTCCTTCCTCTATTTAAAGAGCTCACTCATTTTCATGTGTCATCACCTTTTTTTTCTCAAGCACTTTGGGAGACATAAACTGGAAACCATTATCTGATTTCAGAATTGCACCATAGCCCAAGGCACATGGAAAAAGTGCGAACAGCTTTGTGGACTCCTCATGCAGAGGCAAGTGCACAGGAAGGTCTTGCTGCATCTAACTCGAATCCGCTAAGGGTGAGCAACACCAACCGGTGGACACACTTGGTGGACAAATCAAATAGAACTGTTATGTTTGCTGTCTTCGTAGACCATTCATGTTCAAGCACCCAGCAATAAAATAGGTGGTCTGTCCTCTCCATTTTAGATGATTCCATGAGTCTGAGGACTCATCAGGCCATTTTACGTGAGATTGAATGTAAATGTATGTCAGTGACCTTTACCGGAATAGTGGCACGCACTTTAACAGGCGTTGGTAAAAATCCAGCATGTTCACATGCTGTTTTCAAACCAGAATGAGCACAGGCAGGTACATTTGGGTGTGACTGTACATATCCTTTCCAAGTTAATGCCTTGAAAAAAGAGAGGAAATGCTTCCTTCCTAAAGGAAGAGCCAAGCAAAAGTACCACTCCATTCCAAATACAACTCATGAAAGGTGATCTCAGTGGGAAGTCTCTCTTCAGTAGAGAATTCACTGCTTTCAAACCTCTTCCAGTTGTAGGCTGGTTCTTGCAGACTCTGAAAAGTAACATGAACCCAGTGGATTTTATTGAAATTGGAGGTAGCTGGGCCCAATTCCTTGACTTGCGGGCACTGGCATCATTGTTTGATTTCACCCAGGAATTTAGACTCGGTGGGTCTGATAGAGGCTGGGAATGTGTATTTCTATAACTATATTTTATAGTATAGTTCAGACAGATCTGGAAATCCTGCCCATCACACCTTTGCCAGCCTGTATGTGTGACTTGTGACAAGTTTGTGAACAGAAGCATGATTGATTTAATGCGCCGTCCCAGTTCCTAATGGTTTGGCTCCTCTGTTGTACTCCTATTAGTGTCTGTTAAGAAAATTCCATCTTCCCTGTACTTTCTGCCTCTAGAAACCTATTTATCCTTTTAGGCGGAAGCAGATGCCACCGCCTCCTGGTAGTCTGCCGTGATCATAGAGCTGGAAGGAATTTCTTTTTACAGATAGAAATTGGTCTTCTGTGAAAGTGAGTTCACTGATATGCCTTTTGGTGTGATGTGTGTATCTATTTAAACTTGTCTTTCAAACTGTTGTGGAGTCTGCTGTAAGGGTGTTCTCAAGGACGTTATCACATAGCGTCATTGTGAGGATCAGGACATACTTTCTCATAAGAATTTTTGTGTTTTTCTTTACACAGCATGGCAGAATAATTAGGGACATGTACTTTGGACCAGATTTCATATGTTAATATCCCGAATCATTACATACAAGCCATGTGACCTTGGTCAAGTCACTTAATCTCTCTTGTCTCATTTTTTTCATCTGTAAATGGGGATAAGTATAATGCTTACCCAGTAGGGTTATTATGAGGATTAAATGAATTAATTTACATAATGCCTCTACTAACACCTGGCATTTTATAATTGCTATATCAGATATTAGCTATTATTATTTGCCATGACTGGTTTGTTTGTGACCGAAAGTGGATTTAAAGCCAGGTGTGTGAGGTGGCCTTAATTAGGGTTTGGGGCATCTTCCATCTTGTCACTGGCCCAACTTTCTGTGTCCTCTATACTTCTTTTTTTACTTCTCACTTCATTTATTCAATCCTGAATAAGTTTATAAATTCATAAAAGCTTCTTAACATTATTTTCTGGAGAAGGGCAGGATATGTAAAAATAAACACATACACATTTTTTTCTTTATTCCGCAAATTGAACTGCACATAAAATAAGAAGGAATTATGGGCTAGCCTAATTCTAGAAAAAGGCAAAATATGGACACTTGGCATTCAAACAGAAGCATTTGAGAGGGAAGAAATGTGCAGAAACAAGGAGGACTGCTGTTTGTTAGTGGACAGTGTCGTTCTCACTTTGCTTTGCTGTCTTTTGGGGAAATACGTCAGTGTCCAGAGAGCAGCTGGCTCTCTGGTGCAGTCACCCTGACGACGTGCAGGAGGCTGATCCTGCTTTGCCGACAGGGAAGGAGATTTCAGAATCTCCGAGTGACATTACGGTGAAATCAACCTGACAGTGTGAAAGCTCCGACACCATGATAATGAAACAGATGCAGCACAGCTAGTCATAGGGGCTGTTTTTTTTTTTTTTTTCAATTCTTGAGTAGCATTTTTAAACTGCTGTCTCATGCTGACAATTTCACCATAAGAACAACAAAAACACTCCTCACCCCCTTTATAAATAGCACTGGATAACTAGGGCTGGATTTCCACCCTTGAACTCTCTCAGAGGCTTAGAATGTTTCTGCAAACCACAGAGCTACGTCTCCACAAGAGCACTATGTCTGTGGTTTGTAACGTCATCCGGGCTTCTTGACTGATTTCTAGCCTAGTTAACCAGCCATCTCCATTCATTAAGTGTTTTTCTCAGCTGAAGTCACATGTCCTGACAAATTGAGACTTCTCTTTAGTTCCCAGTAGTACCCTGCTGCCGGAATCCTGCAAATTCCAGCCTAGGAAAAAAGGTCTCTCAACTCCAGTGATTCATGCCTCTAATTTTCATGGAGCAGAGCTATTTACCCACAAGACTGACACTGTGTGGAAACTGGTGACAACATGTTGGGAGTGGAGGGTGAAGCCATCAGAGATGGGGAATATCTGGGGACTAGAGCTCCTACCAAATGCCAGTCAGCTGGAGTTCTGCACGTAGGGGAGGTCTGTGCTGGAAACTAGGCAGGGGAATGTGAGCATCACATATGAATTTAATCACCTGCTATTTCACTCTACTGATATATTTTTGCTATATACTGATCCTATATTTTCTATACTGATCGTATACTGATTCTGTACTTACTCATCTATCAATGAGTAAGTACAGAAACCAAATAAATGTCATTTCAGAAATGGGTTATTACTATACAATGATCACAGGTAAAAGAAGTGATTACAGGTAAAAGAAGTAATTCCCAAATTTACATCCCGGTACACAAATAAGTGGAATTGGAAAATTGTGCATAATAAGCTACATATTAAAATAAAAACATAACTGCTTGGTGAAATAAATATGCTAAAATAAAAATGACAGTTAGGTAAAATTTAATCATATTCCTGAATATTCACAGTAGGCATTTAAATAATTACTATGTGGTACAAAAAGGATCTGGAAATATTTTAAGAAATTCACTAAATATACCCAAATCTTGGCTACTAAGATGTTATTTCATCTCTTGTTTTTCGAGTCCTTACAAATGCTTTAATTTTAGGTCAGAACTTTTATATGGTCCATTTGGAATGTGGAGGAGAATTCTTGATTTACAAATGTTAGTGGTCTCATAAAATTTCTTCTTTGCAAATAGACTCTACCCTCTGCCCTGTGTTTAGCTGACCAAGAGTAATAACGTTTGGGTGTAGAATCTTGCTTTTGGAGTTCAGCCTCAAAGAACAATTTTGTCAAAGAATAAAATTTGAAAAATAATATTTTAAATCCTTCAAGCATCTTTTCTTTCAGAAATTCATTGATCTTCTACCACCTTTTCTCCAAGTATATGGCTGAAATAAAGATTTAAATTTCTTTATTTCTGATTGTAGTAATTATGTCAATGCTATTGCTGACTTTTATTTCTATCTTTTACTTCAAGTACTAGTATTTCTTCTCTTTATAATTTTTAGAAAGGAAAGAGGGAGGATGAAACAGAGAACAAAGTATAGATTTCAAAAGACAGATGTAGATCTTTGAAAGGTGATTTATATCTTCAAATGCAAATATCTCTCTGCTCTAAAATCTTAAGTTGTTTATATTAAATAAAATGTCACATCTAATTTGTTTATAAAATCTGAGAATAATGTCTCATTGTGACAGCTTTAAATGAAATAAATATCTACATATCCATTTTGATCAAAATTTTAAATATTGCTATTTATTAGAACACATTTAGAAAAAGGAATTAAATGCACTTCACAATTTCAAAAGGCCAAATAATTTGAAGCCCAGCTGGAGCCACTTGTGAAAATTACATCGACAAGCACATATCAACTTTACAGGTACACTGTTATCCTTAGAAGAATGCCTTGCAAAAAATTATGATTATAATAGAGAAGAAAAGGATAATACATTCTGGTTAGAAAGCCAACGCCTATCCACAGACATGGAGAATTCCACTGTTGGCTCTAATATCTGAGTACCCAGTGTGAGCCACACACCCTGACGGGACAAACCCACAGTCCTCGTGGCCCTGGCTCTGATCACAGCCCATTTACTGATAGGTAAGCATCTTATAGGGGGAATAACTTCTCATTCTTCCTACTCATTTTTGCATCCTAACTGTACCTTCCATCTTCTCTTAGATTTCTGGGCATCCAGAGGGCCCCACTGATACACAGATCTGTGGACTTTTCTGCATTAGAAAAGTCCACAGATGCTAATTATATTTGTCATTTAGCATTTCGTTTCTAAATGATGAGCAAAGCAACAATGATGCATGATCAGACTTTTTGGCTGACTGTGTTAACAGCATCAGTACTAATACACATTGATTGGAATCTAGACCTGGATTGATTCCAACATTGTGAATTCGAGACGTATGACTTGGGTGAGTATCTCTTGTCCTCCCGAAGTTTCAGTTTCCTCATCTTGCTAATGGGCATAATACAGACTTCATATAATACTGTTGTATTAAGTAAGATAAGAGTTCCTAACAATAAGACCTGAAAAATAGATATTACTAAAAAATGCCACATTTTCTCTTTTGATTATTCTCATACTCTGTCTTTCTTTTTCCACAGTCAGACAGATATATGACATTTACAACTAATATCACTTTTTGTTCTTGATATTAATGCTATAGTTTACCATTCTCTGCTTCATTTGTATGTTTCCTTTATTTTTTGGGGGGAAGATATTTAAGGAGGAGGCTATGTTTGCTTGTGCTCAGCCATGTCATAGTAACAGAGTGTTGGGTACATAGAAAGTGTTGAACACACCTGCTTACCGGTTGGTGGACATAGGCCAAGACTTCTTAAAGTCTAATTCTTTTAACATATAAATGTTCTTGGCTGTTTTCTCATTATCATGGGTGATTAAGAGTTGCTTATGAGAATCACACATTCAATAGTAACTATTTGGGGTATAGAGGATGGACATTGTGGTTAGAGAGAAAGAAAAAATCATTATTTCTTAAAATGAAACATGCTCATCTGTAAATAGTAATATTTACTAGTAAATATCCTCTAAGCACAAGTTAGAAACATTGCCGTCTCCAGTACCATGCCCCCATCTGAGCTGCTAACCGCATCACACAGACGCTGAGAGGCTGCCCGGTCGCTGCGGTAAAGTTCTCACTGGAGACTTAGGTAATGGGAACAGTCTACAGAAGGCTTCAGATTTTGCAATTCACCAAAACAATCGTATTAGCTGCACAAAAACTGCTCTTGCTTTTATCTCAGAGGGCTTCAGGAGAGGAAATTTCTAGTCTACATACTAAAACAGGCAATTTATGGTTTGAAGATTAGGCATTTGGCAAATTCTGATTCCAACCCTACTGGGAGGAATCATTCATTCCCTGGAAGTATTTACCACACTTTTGACAAGCTATCCATCTAATAATTGAAGACCTATGAACATGGCTTATAAATTGTTTCAAATGGGAAATAATTTAAGGCATAGTTTCATTTATTCATCACAAAATATTTTGTTTTCTTGTCTCCCAAGTCTAGATATATATTGTATATGTGGACATAGGTTCTCTGAAGACTGGAAAAGTAAATTTACAATACAATTCAGGTACTGATATAAAAGTTCATAGAGGACCACCTTTGCAAATTGGCTTTACATTCACTGATAATATTGTTAAAAGCTAAAGTAAACTCTAGGGTGGGATGCAAAACTTGCCAATGACAGATTGGGAAGAGGTTTCTGGAACATTTCAAAGGTAAAAGAAAACAGGACTTGACAGATTAAAGAGCCCTGAGTGTGCTCACCTTCCTCCAACCGCCCTTTATCAGATGGATTAGTGCATCCGTCCCACTGGGAAAGACGAGCTGCTACCTATGGCAGGAACCACAGAGCTTGCTGATATGGCCTGGCATTTGTAGAGGAAGAAGACAAAATGTTTATTTCCCCTGTCACTGTCCTGAAAGAAATAGACAGCTGTTGGCCAGTGGGTTATCTTAAAATAGCTTCATTAACACAAAGAAGCAAGCTCCAAAATAACCATACAGGGGACCAGAAAGTCTAAACGCCTAAAAAGTAAGACATCTGGCTAAAGAGCGTATGCACTGGATAAGCGAGTTCCTTTGCAATTTTGCCTCGTCTTTCACAAGGAACCTATTGGCTCCCAGTTATCTCTGAGTAAACAAAACTTGAAAAAAGTTTCTGGATTGTTATTCTCTTAATTTGTTGATTTGGACAATGAAAACAGTTTTTTACATTCCTTTTTAAGGCATGAAGTTCATCACATAAAATACACCTATATTAAGTATACGGCTCCATGAGTCTTGCAAAAAACTATGCCTTTATAAACACCACCCCGATAAATATATAGCACACTTCCCTCATTGCAAAACGTCTCCTTTAGTCTTCTTTTTGTTCTATCCCACTCCTTTCTTATCCCCGACCCCGGACCAACACCCATCTGCTTTGCTGGGTCTCACTCTACCTCTTCCAGGTTTCATAAAATGAAGTCAGCCGGTATGTTTCATTTTGTGTCTGGCTTCTTTTATTCAGTACAATGTTTTGAGCTTCATCTCTGCCGTGCGCATGTTTTCTAGGCATATGGTTTTATTTCATGGAGTAAAGCCCTACGTGAGGAATTGCTGGATGACACGACCAGTAAAATTTCCATTACACAAGACACTACTGGACTTTCTTCTAGAATGGTTATACCACCTCCAAAAACATGCATAAAAGTTGAAATGGCTCCACAGAACTCGCTGACCCTTGGTATCTTAGTCTTTAAAATTTTAGTCCCTCTAGTAGATGCACATGCTAACTCATTGTGGTTTAAATTTACATACCCTCCATGAATAGTGATATTGGGCATTTTTCATGTGCTTTATTTGTGCAATGTGTCTTCTTTGGTGAAGTGCCTATTAAAATAATTTGCCCTTATTATTGGGTTATTCACATTATTGTTTAGTTAGAATTTTTTTACAAATCGTAAGACGTGTGTGCTGTGAATTTAATAGTCTATGATGTCTGATTTTGTAGTGGTGTCTTCAAAGAACGGACCTTTTAATAGAATAAAGTATAATTCATCCCTCTTTAAACCTTAGTGGTTTTGATGGCTGATTAAAAAAATATTTACCTACTCCAAGGTCTCAAATTTTTTCTATGTTTATGTCTAGAAGTTTTATAGTTTTTAGCTCCAACATTTAAATTTATAATTGATTTCAGGTCAACTTTTGTATATGGTGTGATGTAGGGTTAAATTTCATTATGTTTGACTTAGGGGCATCCCATCGTTTCAAGTATCATTTGTTAAAAAGATTACCCTTCAAACTTGGAACTTCAGTTTTAAGCACCTTTGTCAAAGATATATTGGCATGCCCTGGCCAGATGGCTCAGGTGGGTGGAGCATCATCCCATACAACAAAAGGTTGCACGTTTGATTCCCAGTCACGGCATGTACCTAGGTTTCGGGTTCAATCCCCAGTTACAGGGTATATTCAGGAGGCAACCAGTTGATGTTTCTTTATCACATGGATATTTCTTTCTCTCTCCCTCCCTTCCTCTCTCCCTAAAATCAATAAAAAAAATCCTTGTATGAAAAGTGGGTGTGTATATATATACATATATATGTATATATAGTATATATTTTATATTTTATAAATATATTTTATATAAATCTATATATACACACACAAATATTTTTAAAGCTCTATTCCTGTTTTCTCTTCTGTTCCATTGACCTGTATGTCTGTCCTTGTGCAAATCCTACACTGTCTTGATTATTGTACCTTCATGGAATGTCTTTTTAAAAGATATGAAATTTCTCTACATTTGTTCTAACTCTTCAAAGAATAGCTTTTGGGTTCACTGATATTTTTTGTTAATTCATTTTTTTTAAGTTTCTTTAATTTGTACTTTTTATTACTTTGTTCTTTGTACTCACTTTGATTCAATTTTTCCTTCATCTTCATAAGTTTTAAGCTTAGATAATTTTACTCTAAATTCCACTTTAGCTACTACACCCTATGAACTTCTGTCTTTTTCTTCCATTAGAATTGAATTCAAAATATTTTCTAATTATTTTGTGATTTCTGTTTTTGACCTATAGATTATTCAGACTTGTATTTTTAATTTCTAAATATTTTAGGATTTTCTGATTTTTTAATTGACTTCTGACTAGGTTTATTATAAAAGAACATAGTCTGCATTATTTCAAGTTTTAAGTTTATTGATACTTGTTTTATGCTCTACTGTATAGTCTATGCTGGTGAATGTTCCATATGCTCTTGAAAAGAGTGGTGTTTTTTTTCCAACATTGAGTTTGTGGATTATTCTACAAATATCATGTCTAGATATTCCACAGCATGTTAAAACATATCTTCCATTTTTCTCTTCATTATGTTCAAGTGTTCCTTCAAATATTTAAACATATATAAAACAGCTGTTTGAAAGACCTTGTCTGCCAACTCTTTTATTTCTAATATTTTTGAATGTTTCTATTGACTGATACTTCCACTGTTTATAGGAAACATTTTCCTACTTGTACCCAAGCACGGTGATATTTTGTGAGATCCTAATGTTATGACTTCTCCATTGTTGAGTCTCTGGATTGTCTTGTTTTCTTTTGGAGAGTGTTGAAGTTTGTCTTGACAGGTGATTAAGTTAGTTGTAGATAAGCTTGCATCTTTTGAATCTTGCTGTTAAACTTTGCCAGAAGCAGGAGTATCTGGAATAGCCTTTACTCCAAAGCTAGTTTATCTCTACCACTGAAGCTAGACCCTGCTAGGGTTACTATTATGTAACCTGCATGTTTACATAAGCCAGTTCATTTCACCTTGGCTGGTTAAAGCTCAGGTGTCTCTTAGCTGATGTTAGTTACTGGAATTGTTTCAATCTATAACCCCCAGGTAGTTAGTTATTCTTTCTCTGGTAGTTACCTTTTGCCTGGCCCCATGAAGTTTCATCATACACAAGCACAGCCTGGTATACAACCACACACTCAAAGGGATGGTCCAGATTTCTGGAACTTTCCTCTGCAGAGCACTTCTTTTTCTGGTCTTTTGCACTATGAACCTTCATTGTCTTAGTCTTGCATAACTCTGATGTCTGTCTCTTACATCAGGAAGCCTAGCTTGCTTTGCTTGGGCCCCCCCTACTTTCTCACAGTTAAGAGCACCTACAGGCATAAACATGAGGCAGCTCTAGGGCTCCCTGTGTTTGCGTGCCTGATGTCACGGGTCACGGTCCAGGATGGCCTGTGGTAGAATACCTGGAAGCAGTTGTTTCATAAATTTTGTGTGGTTTTCTAGTGGTTTACTAAAGGAGAGCAAGTCCAAAACCAGGTACTCCATAACATACTAAAATGGAAATGTACAGGAAGACAAAGAAGAATGAAAAAATACATAGTGAGATTTTATTTTTTTAAACTCCAAAACCAACCCAAACTAAACTATCTTATTATAAGATCCATGTATAGGTGGTAAAAATTTAAATAAAAAAGGAAATAGGATAATGGTTAATTCAGGGCAAAAGGATGGAATTGTGGTTGAAGAAGGGCAGGCAGTCAGGCTGGGGCTGGAAATACTCTGTCCCGTACTATGTATGGTGATTACGTGAGCATCCATTTTATCTTTAGTCCTTGAACTCTACACACAGGCTTTATACAGCATCCTGTATGTATGGCATGTCTTACAACTTAAACATAGTTTACGCACATAAACATGTATACCTATATGTGGAAACCACTGGGAGGAAATCCCACTCCGGACTTTACCTCTGTTTAGTAAAAGCCCCGGAGTTTGACAGCATTTGCTCTCCCCCCCCACCCCCGTATTCCGAGACAGTGTTACCCTTGATGGGGTTCCTCTAGGAACAAAGAAATGCCCTGGAAGGGAGGTGATCCATGCATTCTGGAGGACTTTATGATGACCTTTATTTTCTAACTGCGGCACTTCAGAATTTCACAGCAGAATATCGGAGTTTGTTCCTGAGGAGCCTACTCACATTGATGTCCATGCTCTCTGCGGGATGTCACTTTATGTCACCTTCGGTCATTTTGCACACCCAGTATGACCTCTTCAAAGGCAAACCTGGGAGCCGAGAAAGGGATTGCTTGAGAGACCAAGTCATGTCCATTGCACTGGAGAAAAAATGTGAAATATAATTATCTTTAAAAAAGCTTCTCATAATGTAGAAAATGTCCTGTAGTTTACTTAGCATTCAAGGCTTTCACGGTTAATTAACATCCGAATACAAAAAGACCCTTTGGCTTTCTGGGATGTGTTTATATTTTCTTTTCTTTTCCTTAGAATATGTAGTCCATTTCAGTTATTAGGTAAACAACTTTGATTCCCAACTATGGAAAAACAAACAAAACGCTCCCCTTTTCCTCCTGATCCTTGTGATATAAAGTTTTGGAGTTCCTCATGCTGCTAGGCAGTCCCCTGTGCTCAGCGAAACAATCACTCCATTTCGGGCACTGAGTGAGGTGAGACCAGATGTTGTAACTGACCCCCAGGGTAGCTGCAGGACACCAGCAGGAGTTCTAGCACGTTAACTAGAGGGGAGGCGTTAGGCACGAGAGCTTGTTGGGGAGTTATTTCAAAGTTTTACACCAATCAATGCACCATAATGTGGTCTTTCCAGTGTAAATTCTTATTCAAGGGAGAGGAAAGTAAGGAAAATGCTGGATTTAACCCACAGTCTTTAATTCACTGATTCTCCACTTGCCCCTGCTTTTTTTGTCTCATAAAATTGGAAAGAAGAGGATACACCCCTTTCTAATGTGGGGATGGTATGTCATATCTTCACAGAGGAATGTTTACTGCCTAAGGATGTTATTCAGAGCTATTTGAAGTTCTAAATTTTTATTAGGAAATCAATCAACAAATGTAGTAGGTTTAGATATTGCAAACAAGAGCTCGAACACCAAAAGCCCGGCACATTTCTTGTGAAAGTGCTCCATGTAAAATAGTGCTATTTTGTTTCAGACGTCTCTCTGAGTGAAATCCCACTAATAAGTTTGAGGACTCAGATCACCTACTTCATTTCCATTCTTAACAAGGATCCTATATTTGTTATACAACACTTGAAAGACATTTGACTCTTGGTTTAAGGAAACTTGAACTGAATGTATTCCTTTACTATTAAATATCTTTGTGACCTTGAGCAAGTTCATTTTTTCCCAGCTGTTTGGGGCTTCAGGAAGGTTGGAGTCAAGTACTCAAGGGCTATGAGCTTGTTGAGGTTGGGTGGGAACAAGGTGGAATAAGCCTCTCTCTCAGCTCCTGTCTCAGGAATTAGTGCATACTGGGCAGGGATTGCAATAGGCTGGAAGGTCCCATATCCGCTGAAGGTGGTGACGGTGACCCATGGGAAGAGGAAATATCTGGCTGTACTTCCCTGTCCCTGGTCAGAGTATAGCACCTCTGTCTGGCAACTGGTGGTGGTTGAGGGGGTGGGAAGTGGGGAGGATGCAGCATCCACATGCACACCCTAGTCTCAGAGCACAGTCCTCGGGCCCCTGAGATGGTCTGCACTTGGTGGTGAGTGTCCCTGTGCCTGAGAAAGCATGCCATTCAGCACCAAAGAACAAAAGGCTCAGACAAAGAGGCAAAACAAAAGCCACCATGAAAAATCCAAAGAGAAACAGAATCTCTGCATTTCTGATGCAGAGGCTACCAACCGCAGGCCACTTTCAGTGACTCCTGAGAAAAGAGGCTACTGAGCTCTGGCCTTATACTTCTGGAGAAAGGGCTGACTTTGGCGCTGCTTCTGGGCTCTCCAAAGTACCTTAGCAGAGTTGACATGGTGCTACTTATCCAGTCTGATCAGCAAATGCTGGTGACAACACTGTGGCCTTTGTAACTAGTCTGTCATGTTTTCAGCTCTTGGGAGCCTGACAGTCATGCACTGTGTATTGCAAAAGCCACACAACCGTGAGCTGATTGTCAAGTTCTTTGTGCTTTCCACATTTCCATCATCCCCAGCATCTATTATTGAGCACTGAAATGGGTTTCTCAAAAATGTTCTCAACAGTATTTCTGCCCTACCTCCCTTACCTCTTCCTGTCACACATGAGAATAAGGCAGTTTCTTCACTGAATAGGACTGCCATCTAAAAACAATGATGTTCTCTCTGCTGTGTAATGATTAGGACTAGAGGGGAGAGAGCAAGGAAGACCTATTCTGAAAAACTGGAATTCCACTCTGACCATTCCAAGGGTTGATGTTTCTTTCTTTCTCCTGGTGACAACCCCAGCTACGAGCTCAGCTGGAACATTCTCTAGGTGGCAGCTCGGCCAAAAGGGGCCAAGAAGATTTAAACTTATATCTGATTCTGCAGCTGGACTTTACTGCTGGATTGGCCTGGTGCTGGATTATAAGGGCAATGAACACTTGGTTGAGTCCATTGCTCATCGAATCGCTCCATGTGAGCCTAAGTGGAAGACTAATGGATCCTCATAGGTTTGTAAAAGTGCTCGTGTTCCTCTTGCACTTGACCCTTCTGGATGAACACTCCAGTGCACTCGAAGATGACTGGGAGAAAATGAAATAGAATGGGACACTGAGTTGGTGGTGGTGGGAAGAGCGACATCCCCTGCACCAGGGGAGAGATAACTTAGACTCTAGGAGGATGGAGGAGGGTGATAAGAATGGTCTTGTCTTTCATCTTCTGCCAGATGACTCTGATCACCGTTTTACCACATTCTCCTTGACCTTACCGAGACGTCTATTGGAAACTGCTAAGGATGGCTTCGGCTCCCGGACTTCCCACGAAAAATCCCTGCCATCTCCCAGTGTCTTCCCTCCTGCATTCCTATAGCAGATGCTCCATCGGTCAATGGCATAGAGTAGTGTTCACTGGCCTGTTTAGTCAAGCAGGGCATGCTGGGTCTACTGCCCTCAGACAGTCCAAAAGTAAGGACTAGACTTGGTTTTTCAAAAGGAACTAAGAACCCTAAGCCTACCAGCCACATAGGTGGCCATGTTGGAGGCACTGCCACCCTGTGCCCCAACTAATGCGGGTGTCACTTGGGGACCCCCACAGTTTCTTTCCGGGGGTGCCATGTGCAACTTGTCAGTACTTGTGTGGATGCCAGGCATTATGTTGTTGTTACCAGAATAGCAGCTGTAGGCTAATCATCCCGAAAATCACAAAGAAGAAAGGAATTCCATGCTGTTATAAATTATAAGGTAAATTATAAGAATGATATTTTGTTTAATCAGAAAATGCTCTGAAAGCCATGGGATAGTTTTCTTTTTTGTCTATTTTCTTGAAATCATGTTCTTTGATTTTCACCATTTCTTCTTATCTCAGCACATTAGAGTTCCGGCTTACTTTTTACATCTCATAAGTCACCCCCTTCCCTTACATTAGATCGGATCAGACAAATCTCACCGCTCCTCATGTACGTATTCACCACTTAGAGGTGTGCATGAGACACATGTGGCCATTTAAAATTAAATTAGCTGAAGTTAAATATCATGTAACATTCAGTTTCCTGGTCGCACTAGCCGTATTTCAAGTGCTCAACGGCTGCTGTACTGAACAGCATGGCGGCATACCTTCCCATCATGACAGCAAGTTCTGCTGGCTGGTGACGAGCTAGGGCAGCAGCTGTCCCAGTCAGCCCAGGTCATTTAGTCACAGATAATTGTTGAATGTGCCGCTAGCCTTCAAACCTAGGAAAGGCTGCAGGATAACAATGAACTTCCCGGAAATTAAAATGTTATAGTATTCTACTGATGTAATATGTTATAAGGGAACTTGCTACCTTTAAGAGTCATATGGAAATATTTCTGTAGTCCTGTTTTAATTAAGGTTTGAAACTTAAATATAATAATGTGTGCCATTTAACTGTTAGAAAAAATGTCTTTACGACTGTTTATATCTACATTTTCTTTTAAAGAGGGAAATGTGACACGTATGTGCCCCCTCGGCCACCTACCACCTCTCCACACACACACAGTAGGCCTGTGAGTAAGTTCCCAGCCTTGAGCAGACTCAATAGCTGTGTCTTTGCTCCTATGGCACCTCTTTATCCAAGAAATACAGTATCATTGTGGACATAAATATCCAGATTACTTCCAGCCCCCAACCTCCTGTTAAGGGAGGGATTGGGGGCAACATTTATTTGGGGGCAGCAAGAATATGAAACAGCCCTGGCTTGCATAGCTCAGTGGATTGAGCGTGGGCCTGCAAACCAGACATTCGTGGTTCGATTCCCAGTCAGGGTACATGCCTGGGTTGCAGGCCAGTTCCCAGCAGGGGACTCAAGAGAGGCAACCACACATTGATGTTTCTCTCCTTCTCTCCTTCCCTTCCTCTCTAAAGATAAATAAACAAAATCTTTAAAAAAAAGAATATGAAACAGCATATTCTCCTGTTTGACCCACTGAATATCAATGGCTTGAACACAAACACGTAAAAACACATAAACAAATATTTTCTTATTTGCTTATGTCCAGTCATAGGTTGCTAACTCTTTTCTTCTGTGCAGATAAAACAACGAAGAAACACACAAACATACAAGCACATACTTCCTGTAGACTGTCAGTCCAGTGGTGATGAGTTTCCTTATTAATGATGTTTCACACTTTTCTTGGCCTTGAAGTGGCTCCTACCACATGATTACATAAACTGACTAGAAGGCACTCATCTCTCTATGTAGACAAATGGTTCTCAGATGGAGTGACTTTGCCTCCCGGGGATATTTCCCAATATCTGGAGACATTTTTGGTGTCACAACCGATGGTGGTGGGTGCTACTGGAATCTAGTGGGTAGAAGCCAAGGATCCTGTTAAACCTCGTACAGCACATGAGGCAGAGTCTCAAAGAATGATCTAATCCAAAATTTCAATGGTATCAAGATCGAAAAACAGATCTAGACCAAAGGTTTCTAACCCAGGGTCAGTGGACTCCTCCAAGGCTAAAAAGCGACTCAGTGAGGGATGTAACAATTTTTGGAGATTGTGCACAAATGGTGTGTGTCTGCCTGTGCACTTGTACTCCAGGGGAAAAAAGTCCTTGCTCTCGGTAAATTCTCAGAGAGGTTAAGAACCAATGATATGAATAATGGAGACACTTTCTATCTCGTAGACTTTGCATGGAGCCTCAGTGCCTCTCTGTGAAGTTAAGTTTTCCACTTACCTGTCTGAGAAACAGTTTCATTCCACATCCAGCAAGTCCTCACTTAACGACGTTGATAGGTTCTTGGAACTGCAGCAAACAATGTATAATGAAACCAGTCGTACCCAAGGCTAATTGATATAAACAAGAGTTAAGTTCCTGCAGCATCTTTTCAGTGTTATAACAAAATGACATTGAACAAAACATTATTGGAGGACCTGTTGCATATGTATTTTTTAACTTACTGGTCTAACATGTGGTTCCTAGGAAGAGAGAGTCCTGTGCTCAAGGAAAAGGGCAGAGGCTGTACAGATGATGGGATGTAACCAGGCCTGTAAGAGCAGGCGAAAGCCTGGAGGAGGACGGCTTTGAATGAGCTGTCATGGGTTGGATTGTGTCCTCTGCTCCACGTTCAATAGTTGAAGTTCTAATCCTCACTGCTTGTGACCATCTTTGGAAATAGTCTTTGCAGATATAATTAGGAATGACAAGGTCATACTGGAGTAACACAGGACCCTTTCTAATGTCCCTAGTGTTTTTCTAAAAGGGAAATTCAAACACAGACCTCCATACAGGAGTGACACCCTGTGAAGATGAAAACATTGATTAGGGTAACCACGACAAGACAAGGAACCACTAAGATCATCAGCAAACCACCAACAACTTGGGAGAGGCATGGAACAAACTGCACCTCTCAGTCTTCTGAAGGAACCAACCCTTCATCTCCAGCTTCTAGTCTCCAGAAGTGTGAGACAATAAGGTTCTTTTGTCCAAGCCACCTGGCATGTGGTACTTTGTTATAACAGCTCTAAGGTACACAGAAGGTTTTTGCAAAAGAATAGACTCATGATTCCTCTTCCCACTTTGATGCACCCTCCTAGATCACTGATAAAAACAATTACAGTAATATAATATAGCTCTAATATGCACTGAGAATTTACATACCATTTAACATGTGGCCACTCGAAGGCTTTCTAGAATTGACTCCTCGCATTGTACTAGACGGTTTGGTTCTGTTGTTACTTCATTTGTACATGGAACAATAGAGGGGTTTTGAGAGGTAAACCTGCCCCCCCCAACCACAAAGCCAGCCCCCAGTCATGTGAGGACAAGGAACCTGGCTGGGAGCTACTGTGTTCTCGCTCCCTTGTGGCCTTGGGTGTTTGGGGGGCTGGGAGTGAGTTCACACTGCACGACACCAGGGAGCCTTCTTGCCCCGTGTCCTCAACTTGGGTCTGTGACATCAGTTTTGTCAGCATGAGGTCCCCTGCTTCTCACCTTCACTGTCACAAAGTCATTCACAGCCACAGCCTTCTCGTACATCTGCTCTTCTGTCTCATTTTCTGGAAGCTTCTCAAGTCCTGCGCCTGCCCCACTGCCTCAGCTCTACTGGAGCTCTGCAGGGGACTGAAATTTTTCAGAGTGAAAGATGACATTAGTGCACCACTGCTCCCTAGAAAAGAGAAGATGTTTAGAATTCTGATCGAGTTTTAGATAAATATTTTATTCACATTCTGAGAGAAAAAAAATTACTACTATTTAAATGTAGCCCCTCAATTCTAAACAAATTGTTGCTATTCCAAGGTTAAATTTAGGGCTTAAGTATTTTTAAATGTTAGACTCACTAATTTTTCATATAGTAAAAAAATACCTGGATAAGAAGAAACAAGTATGAATATGTGTGGTGGTTTTCAGTGGCACCCTAAAATACATATCGGTGGATCTAAGTTAGGATTTTCACCTGTATGGTAAGGAATCAATGCTGGAATTTTACACTCTTGTGAAAATTAAAAGTGCATAGTATTTGAATTTTGTTTTGTGAAACTTGTCCTAATTTTATTACCCATTATCTCAAATAACAATATGTAAATTCAACTAGAGAAATTGTACCCAAAAAAAGAGGTTGAATAACTGGTCTGATTAAATACATATAATTAATGATATGTCTGTGCATGCATTCTATGTCTATACATACTATTTAGCTTAGTAAAAACAGTTGCACAGATTGTAGAGCTCTACCTAGTTCAGCTCCCTGGTCTTACCCTCAGAGATGAAGTCCAAGAAGTACCGATACAAAAGCTAAAAAAGGCACCATGTCTTATTTCCTTTTTTATAAAGACAGTAGAGGAATTAGTGCAACCATGTTTGTGTCCTCATTCTTCACTTGTTTTTCATTCCAATTCAATCAACTTTGTCAGTGTAATTAAATAATGAAGTCATGTTTTAAAAATTTAACCCAGTTGGCTTGGTAGAATTAATGCATGACAGTTTACTTTTCCGATGTGATAATTCTTGTCTCCAGATATCTTATCTTTTCTTTTTACACACACACACACACACACACACACACCTTAGTATGACCACCCTGAACTTCCCAGTCCATTCCTAAGTACGCCATCTTTTCTTCAGGCACCCCTAAGTTTGCAAATACCAAGTCACCCTTCCCTTAGATTCTTAAAGCTGCTTTTCATGTTTGAAGATCCAGTTCAGATGTCACCACCTGCATGGTTGATGTTGGTTTCTGTTTGCTGCTGATTCAAATGAAGAGACATTTTCACCCTATATGGAAATAAACAAGAGATTTCTGAATAGAGACGTGTAATTTGCGTCAATCATTCGCCATTAAATCCTTGCTGCTTTCAAGTCAAAGCCTCAGTGAAATTGGTTTTTACCTATGTTCTGTGCCACAAAAGGGAAAATGTACAGTTTGTCGAGGTAGGATGTTTGATCTAATATCAGATGGTTCAAAAGATGTCTGTGTTAGAGTGAAAGACCAGCCCTCTGCCGTGATTAGAAAACGGGATGAGCTCGGGTTACTGACTGTAACTCTTCCTAGCTCTGTCTGTTGCTGGTCAGAGATTTAAATTTCTAGAGAAAAAACAATACTCTTCATCAGTAGTCAGGGCAGGACTGATGAAATTGTAAGAGATAGCCAATTTGAAGCCTATATAACTGGCATGGAATATGTGAATTAAATAACCTTTCAGGGTGCCTTAATAAAAGGGGAGTATTGAGAATACCATTTTTCCATTAGACTTTTTGAGGAGTAAAGTTTATTTTGGATGGTATCATTTGAAAAAAGAAAATAAATTAAGATAAAAATATAAGCCAGGCTCTAAACTTTAACTAAATTTCAAAAAACAATCTCTATCCTATGAAGAAAGAGGAGGGGTTTAATATCTTTCATAAAGGGTGACATGTAGAATAAAATACTTTTCTTTACACTAATCTGCTTCCAAGTGATATGCCTGACTCACCATGGTTTAATTCTGCAGTGAGTTTATGACGTTGACGTGGCCTGGGGGTCCTAGGGTTAGCCGGAACTCCTGGAGGTCACAGCAGCCAGGGTCTCACCGCGTCATGGACGACCTTTGGCAGATTTCTCCCCATCTCCTCAGGGTGTACCAGAACCGACACCCTCGAATGTCTCCTGGTTTTCCCTGAGGCAGCACAGGAATGCAGAGCCTTGAGTTGTGCATTGGCTTGAGTTTTAGTCTAATGGTACCATCGTCATCCTTGAATCTGTCACATCCTCTAGCCCCCCACTCCCTCCCACATCCTTCTCCTGTGCTCCCTAAAATACTCCATCGGTGACCAACACAGTGTCTACATCCTACTTCTTCCAAACCTTTATTTCTTACTTTTGTCTCGACTGAGACTAGGCTGAGCCCCTTCCCCTGAGGACCATCCAAGTGGAGGCTGTGCAGCTCCAGGATAGGTGCGGTGTTGGGTGTTCATGCCATGACCTCCAGTGCTGCTCTGAAACCGCGGCAGTTTCTCCCACCTTCCCAAGCCTCAGCTCTTTCCACCTTCCATCTGACCAGCTCTCCCTTTCATATCCCTGTCCTCCACCCGTCCTGGTCACTCTCCCTCATTCACTGAATTGTGGCACACTCATCCCGACCTCCAGCCCTGTCATAGTCCTGGCGACTTTGGCATCCAAGGGAGCAATACAGGTCGCACCAATCTAGCATTTTCTTACCCGGCTCATGTGCTGCAGTCTTTGATTTTGGTAGCTTTTGCCACTTACTTGCCAAGCCATACCCTGCATTACTTTATCACTGGTAACTACATTTGAAACCCTGGTTTCAAGTATTTCCCAATCTGATCATTACTTCTCCACTTTCAGCTTGCAGCAACAATTCTTTCACCTCATTCAGAACACTTACCCAATCCACTTACTTCATCACGTTTTCATTGGCCATCATTCCCTTCTATCTTCACCTTTGTCTGATTCCATGACCCATTATAGTGGTGTCAAGTGGTGAACACACTAAGTTTCCTTACCTGGAGTATTTTAACTCATTGGATTCAATTTTATGCCTCCTTTATCCTTGAGAATATTATGGAAAAATTATATGACTAGGTGGACTGGTATTATCCTTAATTGCCAACTGGACATTTAACAGGTTACTTTAAAGTGCTCTGTAGTTTCCCAAGAAAATCCCTCTTCCTTCATGAGGAAACAGCTTCATAACTTGTCCTTTCTTCTTCAAACTCCTGCCAACTCCCCCAACACACCCACACCTACACACTCAGCTATGTGTGCAATAATCTCTCTCCTCTTGTACTTTACTGAAAAACTAGAAATCCTCATTGATTTTAAATGAATTCAACACATTGTATCAGAAGAAAACTATCTTATTCTCATAATACTAAATTTATGTTCTTGAAGGTGTATGGGTTTTCTCTGCTCCTAGTCAATGAAACATCCCTGCTCTCGTCAAAGGAAACCTTCGCTGCTGCTATGGGGCCCGTCCTCTCTTGTCCTGTCAGGGGTTTTGCCTCAACAGTCATCTCTTATATTTTCTGCATTATCAATTTTGCTTTTCTTCCTGCAGAATTGTTTCCATCAGTATTTAAAATGTGTAATATTCTCTCTCCTTGAAAAAAAATGCCATTCTCCCACAGCTGTTTGTTACTTTGCTTAGCATCAAAATAAATATCTCTTCAGTAAATGCTCTGTGTTTATAATGCCTCTAACCTTGCCTCCCATTCAGATTCTGACCATGTCAACCCCACATTCACCCCACCACCACCGAGACTTCTTCCCTCCAGTCACCAAAATTGTCTAATTCCCAGTTGTAATGGACAGATCTCTCCATCTTCATCTCTGTTGATTTCTTGGTAATGTTACACGTCAACTACTTAAAGTCAGTTTCTTAGAACATTCTCCTTGTTGTCCTTGACCGTGGCTTTTCTTTTCTCTTATGTCCCAGGCTTCTCCTTTTCCTAACCTTTGCAATTATCTTATTTCTCCTGTTTTGACTTCCACCTTAACTAGTTTTATGTTAGAGTTCCTCAACTTTCTTACTCTCTTTGTAGGTTGTATCATGCAGCTGCTTTTCCTCTTTTGTGTTCATACTGTCAGGCCAGATCTTCCCTGAGGTCCATATTTGCGCAGCCCCCCCCCATCTGTTTGATGGATGACTCACAGTTATCATGCCCCAAATGCACTAACCTCCTGACAGATAATGCCATCACCATCTACTCAAAGCAAGCAAGCCAGGAAGCTGGGAGTCCTCCTTTCCCTATCCTACATCAAACAATCAGTTTTTCAGTAAGTCCTTTCATATTTACACCCAAAATATATCTCAAATCCATGAATCTTTCACCACTTATTTCTGTTGTCACCATTCTAGTCTAAGCCACTATTATGTGGACAACTGGTATGTATATCTTTATGCTTATATGCATGCATCCCTGCCCCACCCACTGTTTTCTACACAGGAAACAGATGTTCAACTAAAATTGTAAGACAGATCATGTTAGTCTCTTGCTTAACAGAATTATGACTACAGTTTGGTTGGAATAAAACTAAAGTTTCCTGTTGTGATCATTAGACTCCACTCTGCATTTGTGTGTTATTTCACCAGTTCCCACTCACTGACAGTCACACTGAATAAACTTCCTACTCCCTTTCTTAACATCTTTAGTTGCATAGATAGAGCCTTGCTGTATAATTTAATTTCTGCTCTCAGTTCCCTGAATTGGCGTTTCTCTTTTATATCCTGCATTTGGTCTAGGTATTCCCTGTAAGACACAGTCTACCTGGGCATAGTATGTCCTGTAAGTTCACATTTACTTCCATAATTATGAACCTGCTATCATTTCTACCTCCCATAAACTACATAGATATTAGAGTCACATAATCTATCCTGATTCTTAACTGCCTGGCTGGCCTCCCTCTAGCCTGCTTTTGCTGGGAATTAGATAAAATCATTACAGACAAGAGTGAACTCTCATTAATTACCAATAATGGTGGGTATAAATTAGTTTAACACAACTGATTTCCTTAAGTAAAACTGCACAGTGAAATCTCAATTTAGAGTAGAGTGCCTTACAGAGTAAGGTAAAGCATCTACAAAGCACAGTCAGTCATCTTTTGTAGGCTGCTGAAACTAAGCTTTATGGAAAGATGAAAAATTGTTATATCCTGACTTTGAATATTCTATTGATTCTAGCCTCAAGAAGCTGTAAGATCATGAATTTATACTGGAAAAATATTTAGAAATCCACTATTGATAATTGCCATATGTATTTAACCCTTGCTAGTTGTAAATATTGCAACTCAATTTGTGTAATTTATCCAAGTGTTTTGAGGGTAATCTAAAAGTCAAGACCACCTGCAAAAGCTGGGTTTGCCTTTTTTCCATTGAAAGATACCATATATTATAGGCATATTCTTATGAAGAGCTCTAGAGGGTAATAGAATATGGCCTTTTAAGAAAAATTACTCACCCTGGCTGGTGTGCCTCGGTGGATTGAGTGCCAGCATGAGAAACAAAGGGTTGCTGGTTTGATTCCAAGTCAGGACACATGCCTGGGTTGTAGGCCAGGTCCCCAGTACACAAGAGGTACCCCAGTACACAAGGGGTACACAAGAGGCAACCACACATTGATGTTTCTCTCCCTTTCTTTCTCCTTCCCTTCCCCTCTCTCTAAAAATAAATAAATAAAATATTTTAAAAAAAGAAAAATTATTCATCTACACCTCTGAGCTATGGTAATATATTCTCTCAAGACAATAAAAGCAATAAAGTAATAATCTTTGGAAGATATTTCACTATTCCATGGAAGAGGGTAGAGTCTACTGAGAGAGCTAGAATTGGCTGCTCCTGCGAGGACTCCCAAGCTTCCCTTTGGTAGCACCGAGGAAGTCTGGCAAGTTCTCTGTTAGGTACAGAGCTGGTGATTGGCAGAGTACATGTTGCACCTTCGGCAGGTGTTGTCGGTGTCTAAAAATCATAGTTAACGTGTGGGCAGAGAGCCTATCGATGCCATGTGACTGAGGGAGGGAAGGGGATGGAGAGTGTGGTGGTGCCACCACTGTGAGATATTAGTATTTACTGAGAAATTGCTGACAGCTATAGGAAGATGGCTCTGTGGCTAGTAGTGGCAGATGTTTCACTGATAGTCAAAATAAAACTCGGGGACCTCAAAATGAAGTCATAGGTCCATTCCTTTTTTGACAGTAGATGCCCCTGCTTGTTTGTTCTCACAATTTTCTTTTTGGTGTCTCATCACTTGGATTCTTGTAAATAAAGAAGCAATGAACTATTATTGGTTGATGGATTTTGTTTTGTTTTGTTTTTGTTTTTGTTTTTGAGATGGGGCTCCTCTGATTAAGGTTTACCAGTGAGTGATTTCCAAATTAGCACAAGTTAGCAATTGAAGTAGGTTGAATAAATGAAGTCTAACTTCTTGAAGCTGTTTTTAGAAAGTTACATGGCAATTCATTGTTGTTCAGAAAAATAAAAAGATCTTTGAGTGTCTGTTTGAAATCAAAGACTATCAAGAGTTGTTATAAATAAAATAAGCTACAAAGGAGGGTCAGTTTATGTTAAATTCAGAGTATTTTTAGTTCCCAGGGAAATAGAATGTATAGAAATTTAAAGCAGATGTTATTGAATCGATGCTCTGGAAGTACCCCAAGAGGCTTAATCCTCTGCAGGATAACATGGCTTGCCCCAAAACTCCTTGTGCCAATTTTTCTATAGTGTGAATTTTGACAACCACACAGTTTCCATAAAAACATGTATGTTCTTACAATATCCTCATTCCTTGGTTCTCACTTGGTTGTTGCTCTCTCGGTGTTGAACAGGTTGCCCGACGCTGCCTCGCTGCCAAATCAGGGCAGCAGGTCCATTCCTGTTCCCGTAGGAAATCAGGCCAAAGTTAACAACTGGCAATTCCGCACACAAATGTGTAGCCCAGCACCACCAAATTCACGTTGGCATAGGTGAAGTTGCAAAGTAGATCCTGCCATTGTTGGCCCTTAGATACTTCCCCTTACTCTAACAGTATTTCAGCACAAAGAGGGCTGCAAACAGGATGAGGTCAATAAATGCCTCGGATTCTGAGTTACACAGTAAAATCTGAGTGACAGGGATGGTAACTGATTGGTTCCAACTGCCTTCCTGAGGCTACTGAGCATCATGTTTTTACAGTGCGCTCTCATCACTCATCCCCACTGAGAAAGTCAGGGAGTCACACATTGCTTCCTTTCTGCCACAGCGATATTATTTCCCATATAGCAAACGTTTTTTAACACCTTTCCTGTCTGTGTTTTATGTGTTGCAATAGGAGGTTTCCTTGGCGAGGCTGCCAAGTCAAGACTAGTGGTATCCTTGCACTTTGCCTGCATTGTGGCTCAGCTTCCTGGGCCACACGGGACTGCCCTGAAGTCTGAGGCCAGTGCTGTGTGTACCAGCCCAGCAGGTGGGCGGCTGGCCCGCTGCAGTCAGGTCCTAGTTGCCTCCTTTTCCACCTTACTGGAGGGTATGTTTCCTAGGCATGCAGATAGACGATTTGCATGTTTATTCATTATAGACCAGCGTTTCTCAGCCTTGACACGTGGGACCTGGTAATACTGTTGTGGGAGGATGTCCTCTGTATTGTCAGGTTTTTAGCAGCATCCCTGAGTTCTGTCCACGTGAAGCCAGTAGCAGCATTTCCAGCCCAGATGTGACCATCAGAAATGTCTTCAGATATTTCCAAGTGTCTCCTGGGTGCAAAACTGTTTTTATCTGAGGAGCACTGTTTGTTGTAGACAAAGTGAAAGAGGCTTTGCGGCAGAGAAGTATTGCTAAGGGGGATTGTTAAGGGGGATGTCTGGTGGCACTGGAGAAGCTCCAAAAGGGAGGCACGTGAACCAAAGAATAGGCTTGGGAAGAGGAGAGGTCACATGGGGAACACAGTTACCAACTGCAAAAGTGAATTGTCTTTGGCTTCATTTCAAGAAATGTTTATTAAGTTATTACTATGTGCTAAGCTCCGTGTTTAGTGCTGTAGATATTCACACCAGTGTTGCATTTAAAATGCTTGCAGGCTGGCAGAGAAATTAGAAAAGGAAACAATTACAGTCATGTATGAAGTACAGAAGGGGCACTTAACCCAGCTGATTCAAAAAAGAAAGGGGGAGATGCCCACAAGGAATGCTTCTTAGAAGAGTAACCTTATGTTCAAGGTTAAAGGGCTAATCCCATTTAGAAAGGTATAAGAAGGATATTAGGGTATTATACTTATAGGGGACAGCAGGTGCAGGAATGTGTAGTAGGTGTGTGTGTGTGTGTGTGTGTGTGTGTGTGTGTATGTGTGTATGAGAGAGAGAGAGAAACAGTAGTCAGTAATATTGTAGTAGCTATTTATGGTGCCGTACTAGACTTACAGGGGCGATCACTTCATAATTTATGTAAATATCTAACCACTGTGCTGCACACCAGAAGCTAACGTAACATTAAATGTCAACTGTAATTGAAAAATGTAAAAAAAAGAGAGAGAGAAAGGGAGGACTTTGGTGTGACATAGGATGTAAGCAGGGGACCCTTTGGTGATGACTTCTAGGGAACTGCGGATCTGTTCCTTGTGTCTGTGACACTTGCTGGTCAAGCCAGGTCAGTGTGGTTAATAAATGGCATGTTGTAGATGCAAGTCAAAAATAAAATAAAATAAATCAAATCAAATCAAATGGCCAAGAATGCAGAGACGGGTACATTTAGAGACTTGTGAGCAATTATGCCTTGCTGGAGCCAAGATGTTTAATGGGAGAGTAATGAGATGAAGCTGGTGCAGAGGTCAGGGGCAAAATTGCATCGGGCCTTGGAAAGTGGTTTGAGTTCCACCTGCAAGGACGTAGGAAGGACTGAGAGCTGAAGAGTGACGTGATAAAGCTGGTATTCTAGAAAAGCAACGCTGGAAGTAGTGAAGAGAAGATACTGGAGTTGAGGACACACCAGAGACAGAAGACTTGGAGGCTGTTGTCCATACCCACGCAAGTTAGCAAAGAAAATTTGGGAATTAAAAAATATGTAGAGGAATATGGGAAGATATTGAAATGGTTCACTCCTGTATGTCCTACCCACCCCCTGACCCCAGTCAAATAAAATCTCTGCTCTGGTTTGAGTGGTGAGAGACAAGAGTACGTGTGTTAGGGAAATGAATATAGCTTAGAACCCAGAGAAAGGATCTGTGGTAAGAGATGAAGAAGGAAAAGTACTGGAATGTTCTCAGGTCTCCTGCTTGAGTGATTAATTGTAGGGTAGACTCATTCACCAAGTGAGGGACAAAAAGAAGAAAAGGAAAGGAAAGGAAAGAAAAATAATCATGTTACCAGGCATGATGATAAATTCAGTTTGGGACATATTAATCTTAAATTGCCTAAGGGATATTTTAGTGGAAATGTGTAACGAGTAGTTGGATTTATGGTGTGGAGTTCAACAAAAGGATCTTGGTTGGAGAGGTACATTTGTAAATCATGTGTAAGTACATGATTATTGAAACCAGGATTATAAAGAATGTTACTTTGGAAGAATGAGTGACAACAGAGCGAAGATGGGAAGACGTCGTCCAGCCAGGATGTATATCAGAGCCAAGAGTTGAAGCCAGGTTTGTGGATCTTTAGCCCGAGCTCTGAACAGTAGTTTTGAACAGTACGGTTTTGACTCTAACTCTCAATGCCTACCTATAGCTCATTCTTAAAAATCACAGGTTAAGCATTATGCTTGTGGGGTCTCCACCTCCCTAGCAGGACCAAGAGTCCTCTTGGGGGTACCACTGTTCCTTTTATATACCTTTATTGTAGACCTCAACATGCAGAACTGCATTTTATTTTACATTGGATATTGCTACTTAGGGAGGGAAGGGACCTTTTTATAATTAGCTTGTGTTTTCTGCATGTGATAATGATTGTATGTACGAGATGCTCAGTAACACTTTGTTGAAGGACATGTAAATAATTAAAGAGGGTCCACAAGAAATTATCAATGAAACCAAGGGGAGTACATTTTTGATAAGCTCAGTTCTATGTCTGTTTGCCATGATATAAAATTTTTACTACTGCTAAGATATCTTATACTCATGCTATTTTTGAAGTTATATCCTCAGTCACAAAATTATTATTCACTCCATACTTTCACTTTTCAGTTTAATGTTGCAAACACTTATCCCACTAAAACCAAACTACAAAGTTTTGTAGAGAGACAATTTTGGGAAACAGGCAAAATGACAAAATGCTGCCTAATTGGATTTCCTCTTCTTATACAAACGAAATTCTAGAAGGTGGCAAAAAAAAAAAGATCCAAATCCTTTCACAGCTAATGTCCATAACAAGACCATTATCTTTTAACTTAGAATTATGGGTAATAATAATTTCATCTATTTTTTGTTAATGGTGTATATTTTATTGTGGAAATTTTCAAAGGCAACCCCAACAACCTCAAATAACCAAAATAAAACCCATAAAGCATAGCTTCTCCACCCATTTTTAGTTGTTTTATCAAATCAACTTATTTCTTAAATTATGTTAGAAATGGATGTGTGTGTGTGTGTGTGTGTCTGTGTTTGTTTATTGAAGCTCTTTAGGAATCAGTATGGATTACCTCTGGGAGTAATGTCTTAAAACTTGCCTGCTTATTCTTCCTCCCTTTGGGCATAAACCAGACTGTATCCCTCTGGGGTGCCGATGATGTGATTTGTGTCATATGAAAATGTGAACATTAAGTAGCCCTTACAATAGTACCGGTAAACAAAAGTAAGCGTGTGCCCTGAGCAGTAGCCAGTCACTTCCCAGGAGGTAACTGGCTCTGTGAGATGCCCTCCCTTCTATGAGTTGAATCGTTACAGAAAATGACTGACTTAGCTAAGTTCACTAAGTAAATGCAAACTCCTGCGAAATTTGTTAGGCTTTAAATTTCAGGCTTGTGACTCAGCTGAGATCCAAATAGTACGTGTATAGTGCAGGATACTGTATTTAAAACAACGTATTGCCAATAATTTTCTGCTACTATTATCTAATTTTTTAAAAGGACTAGTGAACTGAATGTTCTAAGTAAAAACTGGGTAATGTGTTATTAGCATTATCCACTGGGCACCCTGGTACTTCAGGCTTTTTATGTTATGTTTCAAGAAAATAAGCAGGTGTATACTCCATTTTTTAGAGATTTGCTCATTTTGATGAGAATAAAATAAAAGAATAATTAAAATGTCATGTTGACAACTTAAGGATGACACCTTGAGTAATGATGATTTCACACACTATATTAAACATTTATTCCTATGATTTAGTCCTATTTTTAACTCTAAGTCCCAATAATTCATGAGAATTTAATATTCTTGTCTTTAAATGAATAAATTGGGAATCAGAAAGATTAATTAGAAAGCTACTGCATAGCCAAGATATGTTTAAATCTGTGTCTGCCCGATTCTACAACTGAATCATGAGATCAAATCACTAAGGTAACAACCAACACAGTTACCTGTGTTCCAGTGATGGAGGAGATTATCTAAACTCTGAAGAGCCTATGGTTCAATTTCTGTTCTCTTTACTGGTACAGGTGAATCTGGTTGCTCAGAGGGAATAGGAATACATTATTTAGTTACTGAAAAATGTCTGACATTGCTTTTCGTATTTAAATTCATGTATATAATATCATTCATTACAAATCTGACATCAAATTGCTCTGGCCAGCTCAGTTGGTTAGAGCATTGTCCTCCATATGCCAAGGCTGTGGGTTCAATCTGTGGCCAGGAATCAACCCATGAATGCATAAGTAAGTGTAACAACAAATCGATGTTTCTATCCTTCTGCTTGCCTCGCTCTAAAAATCAATTTAAAAAAATAACACATACTGAGCATAAAAAACAATCTGATGCCAAGACTGTGCTAGTGAGTGCTTACTGGAATAGCAAGGGATTAAGCCCTCGGACCAGGTCCCATTAGCAGGAACCCTGAGCAGACAGCCCAGCAGCAGTGATGACCGGCGCCACCATGAGGCGACATCCAGCTGACAGCGTGCTTGTGCACAGGTGCTTCTGCGACACACTGGGCACTTTTTTAAAACTCACAAGCATAAGAAAAGTCACTTCACATCTAGTTGTGTGATTTTTCATTTCACAATATTGACCTTAGGAAGCAGGGCTTGTAAACTTTTACGTACTAATTTTAAGAGCAGTTTGAAAATTCAAACGTTTCCCAAGGGCAAGCAGAAGATTCCTCCCCTCAGCCAGGCCTCGGTATTGAAGTGTCCATGACCCACCAGTGAGGTCACAGGCAGCGAGAAAAGCGCCAACGACTGAAACCTGCTTTCCTCAGCCGGAACTTGACATTCTTTTTGCTCTACGATATCCAGGCTCTGCCATTTTATAGTAGTGTAAGCCTCACCAGTTTTTTAAATTTGGTATGCCTTAGCATTTGTATTTATAAAAATGGGGAGTTGGATGGTGGATTCTGCGTAGAACTGTTATGAGAACGGAGTGGGAATACTACACACCCCGCAGGAACACTTAGAACAGTGCCTGGCCAGTCGGTCACCGAGAGGGCAGTGCCCGTTGGTGGTCACTGCTGCTCTGTGTGTCTCAGAAACTCGGCACTTTTCAGAGTCAACATTCTGCACCAGGACGGGAGCTGGCTGAATGGCTGAGAAGGTAGGCATGTTCTGTGAACTTATGTGGTATCTTCAGATAGTTGAGTTCTTCCAATATTTAAGTCCTTTGTCCGCAGCTGCCGATACACGGGCGTTACTGGTGATTCTGTGGTCCGGGGAAGTTACTGGGATACCCAGTCCTTTAGTTTACATACATATTGGCAGTGGGATGAGGCGGGAATTGCCCTCCACTAGCAAATACGTCCTGCATAAAGGAGGAAAGAATCCAAGGATATCTGAGTGCTTCTTCTTTGTCTTACCTGATCTTGCTTAATAGGGCTCAAATTAAATAAGCATTTTGTGTCTCAGGTTATCAGTGACAGAAGCTGCGTCACAAAATTATGATTATAATTATATAGCTACTTACTGATTCAAGATATACTTGAATCAAAGATACACTGATTCAATGTGCACTTACCACTCTGGAAGGCAGGGTCTCTGAAGTAGGAGCTGTACCTCTTTAGCTTATAATACAGTTCCTGAATCTCAGCACGATACCTACCACGTAGGTTGTACTCAAAATATACTTGTTGAATAAAATACATTAAGTTTTGCTTGACTGTATCTTTGTTTCCAAATATTTAATTGTCCTTGCTGTGGGATGGTCAGACCCCCCTGTACCACCTGACTGTGATGGAGCGGGTACCCCCGGCCACCGATGGGGCGCAGGTGCCCTGTCCGAGCAGAGGGTCAGTAGGCCTGGCCGGCTCCATCAGATCGCCAGCCCTTTTTCTTTGCCACAGATTGGCAGGTCCCAGGAGGGGCTGCCCTTTTCTTGGATTCCAAAGCAGACCCGCAGCTCACCCCAGTGTGGAGCCGACCTGCAGCAGGTCCCAGACCCACTGTATATGTCTGTATTTATATATTTATATTGATAGCTACATCTATATCCACATATACACACATGTATACATATACATACATATATAGTAAAACTAATAACATGTATCTGCTAACATCGTGCCTTGCTTCAGTAGCAAATTGCTTGACTTCCAATGAAAAGAAGTTAAAGTCACTTTCTGACAATGAGGACGATATTCACTCACTTTCTACCTTCCATGATCTTGTCACAAGTTTTCCAGGCTACTTATTTAGCCATCTATTTGGCAATTCTCGAAGTATCCTGAAAGTTCGCCCCTCTTAAAGGGTAAGTGATTATCACAGAGCTGCTGCAATTTTTAACACTCTTTTTTTTTCTCAAAGCATTTATTTAGAAGTGTTTATAATTGCAGAACCTTTGCATGACAGGATTTCTACAGATTAGATTTGGGAAAATCTTGTTGTCACAAATCACACATTCATAAATTTGTGGTGAAACCACAGGGTGAGAAAAGGAAGTGGATATACATGCAATAAGATAACGAATTTTTTTATCATTGCTCAAACGGGTGAATGGGTACATAGTTCATTATAGTGTATTTTCTCCTTTGTATATGTTTTTAAAATTCCATACAAATTTTGAAAAGATATTAAGCAAACCAGAAAACACACACACACACACAATCTCAGAGGAGTTGCTAATCTCTTGAGATTCAGAGGCCCACCGAAGCAAAGGTAAATGAACTACTTCTCTCACTAACTTGGGCATGAAGCTCTTCACACACCTGAAAAAAACCTGAACACACCTCCTGTGGTGACAGCAGTCAAGGAGAAACCAGCTGGCTTCATTTTTTCTCTCATATGCCTACTGGGTATGCTACTATGGTCAAAAATCAACACTCTTTAACCAATGCGTTTTAGTATGTAGAAAATTGTACTCAAGAGGAAATTGAAGTGGTGAAGAGAATGCATGGTGATTGCTGGGGGGGCGGGTATAAAGGCACTAAACGGCAATGAAAAAATACAATAAAGATGACATAAAAGAGGGAGAAGCAATTTACTTCCTCCCTGTTATTCTTTAACACCAGACCATCGAACTGTATTGGGGAACCGGGAAGGAGCCCTGTGCTATGTCTCCTTAACGTCTCTCCTTGGGGTCTGCCCTCCAAACACTCTGTGTAAGAGAAATACTGAAAGGTTATGCAGTGCATGTCATATGCAATAAAATGTAAGTAAACAAAAATACAAGAAAGAAATGAATGTAAATGCCTATTAATAAGGAAACTGTTAAACTTGTGGAGTAATAAGTGGATGAAGTTCTAGTCCTAATGATCACACATAACTGCTTGTTCAACTACTGTGACTGCACCTTAAAATTCTAGTAGAATCGACGTGCAACAAAATCACTGCACTGGGAATGTTGCTGGTCCAGCCTTAAGGCTGCTGCTTGCTCCATTGCCCTGGCCCCTTGCTTCTGCGAAGGTGTGTTATGAACCACCAGGTCTCAAGGAGGGGCCTATGGTCTTCTTCATGTTTGCCCTCATCACACGGCACAACAGACTAAAAAAACTGAATGGAAATGGAAGATCCCCATGGGTTTGAAGAGTGTCCAGTGCATCCCATAATGCTTTGCCCTGCCCTCAGAGAGGATGGAGTGACAGCTGCTGCCACAGTGATGGCTTCTGTGGGTGGAGGGAGGCTTGCACCGACCTCCAGGCTCCCGGCCCCTCCCAGCCCCCAGGGAATGCCTTTCCTCACATCTGCCAGCTGGGTTTGGAAATGCCTGTTTCTGTAAACAAACTGTGGCTTCCAGCCATGCCCTGTAAAGAATAGGGATAAAACCCGAGGCTGGAACTGATGCTTTCCCCTTATTTATCTGTCGCCTTGCCTGGATGGTCACCTTACTTGTTTGCAGCAGGTTCTTCATACTTAACACGAGGGAGGCTGGGCATCAGAGGAGCTCCTGCGTCTCCCTGCAGTCCTCTGAAGTCATCCTGGGCTTTTTCCCACTCCGCTCCATGTGCGAGACCCAAAGCCCCTCCGAGGTCAGCTTCTCCTGAATCCAGGCTGCGGGACATGAAATAAGTGTTCCTGAAAGAAAGTTCTCTTCCTTCTTGTGTTGCTTCAGTGCATCCTGTACTTTAACTCCTGCCTCTGGTTCTAGAATTTGGCTGCTGCCTCTCACAGGGTTGAGCATCTGGGCTTTCAGGCTTTTCAGAATGCTGTATGCTTTCAGAAGGTCAGCACTTTGTAGCAATTTCCCAAAGAAAACAGTCCCTGTTGCCATAACCCTCTTGTATAACCAAGTTCACAGAGCCTGGAAGTATTTTGTAATTGTATTAAAACAGCAAAGGCAGCCCTGGGGGACCACCCAAGGGACAGGGGTGAATTGGTTGCCTCCATTAAGTGATCTTTAAGCATCGAATTTTAGTAGAAATCTTGGGGAGTAAGAAATCACTTAAAAAAAGAGGCTGCCTGGGGTCTGAGAGGTCAATCTGGCCTATATTTAATAACTGCAAGGTCACGGCACGTATTCAGCAGGAGGAAGCAGAGAGAAGTGGGTATCTTATTTCCACACTGTGTCGGGTGGTTTGTGATGTCAGCAGACCAGCAAAATGGAATGATTGCCTTTAAAATATCATATCATCTTGTTAACGAGAGAGGAGATCAAAGAATTGACTCCAATATCCAGTCATGACGCTATAATTTAAAAGTGCTTTGCAATGATTCCCATCCCAGGACCTCAAATTCTTTTTCTTAATTGATTTCATTCATTGAAACTTCTCTAAGGGCCAGAGAGTTTTATGGCTCTTTTGCAGGAAAGTCAGGTTACATGCAGGGAATTCTCAATTATGCATGCTAATACTGGAAGAGATCAGGAGTGAAGATTATCCCAAACAGTGGATAATCCAAAAATCCTCTCTGCTGGCCTTTGTAAGGTATGACATTATCACTCCTCGTTGTTGCTACTGCTGTGTTGTTATTGTTGTTCTGGTTGGATTTTGGAGGTGTTTTCTGTTGGTTGGTTGGTTGGTTTTTATAGTTCTTTTGCTGTGAGATGCTGAGCTGGACATCCTGTAACAGAAGGAACATCAAAGCCAAACGGACCGAATGCTGGTAGGGAACTCCTGAACAGCAGCACTAAGGGGACTTCATGCAGGAGCACCCAGTAGGTTGGAGGGGAAACATCACATGCACATCTTAAGAGAAAAATATTTCTTTTCATTGTTTCTCTCTCATATTAAAACCTGGCTATTACTCTCTCTTTGGCAAAATAAAGACAAAATAAAATTGAAATGAGCATAAATGTGCATTGCAAATTAGCAATGTTGAACTTAAGACTTTTTTTTTACTTATAAGGTAAATAAAAGTAGATATTATTGGCCAGGAAAAACCCAGTCACGTTTTTTAGTTAGGGAATTACGTTTGCTGATACTTTTAATTGGTTCAGCAGTCTATTTGTGGGGAAATAGAGTGTGAAGTGAGAGAGTTAGACATGTACTTGGTATTTGGTTCAAAATATCCCAAAGCTTCCCAGGTATCCTTGTACCCTATTGCTCACCATGGGAAGAGCAATCTGGGTCATATTATAACCAAAAGCAGGTCTGGCCACCTGCCACTATGAAAGCAAATACTGGAGAGGCAGATGCTAACGTAAAGGAAAGTGGTTTATTTACAGATGCTGGCCTTCTAGAAGGTGGGGGACACATGTCACAAAGCCTATCTCCACCTCTTTGGAGGCAGAGGTTTTATAAGGAGGGAGAGGGGAACAGAACAAAGATATCAAGGGGCAGAGGTTACAAAGTTCTCTGCAAGCTGATGAGTACAGTCCATTCCGATAAGCCAAGTGACACTCCAGTGTATGTCATCCTGGTTTAGTCATCCCGGCTTCATCTCATCCTGGGTCTGCGGTTGAAGGTCAGCAGATCTCCCAGAGCTGGGATGCCTGAAGGTCAAGGCCTGTATGTTTTGAAACTAATTCTTGGGATTCTTATACAAACATGTTGTTCATCTCTGTAAGCCACATATTAGTCAGGGTTTGCACTTACAGGTACAAGGTCAACAGCATGGTGGGAAGGGTATAAACTTTTCTACCATTACAATTTCCACTGTTCCACTGTGGATTGTAACAGTTCATCTCTGCAGCACTCTTTCTAAAACAGATACGCTAACTAATGTGCAGTGAGTGTCTTCCGGAGTGACATTGTCGTATAGGAATCAAGACCGAGAGTGCCCCTTCATCCATCTGTTCACCTGTTACTCCTTTACTTACCTCCTGTGCACAAACACTTTGTTAGACAGGTGGGTGATACTGAGATGCACACAACACAGACTATCTCAGAGCATACACTCCTCCTGGTCATGCAGGCTGTTGACAAACAAAGCAGCTAAACCTTTTGACAAGTAAGGTTCTAATGATATAAAATTTCTGCATGTTGGTGTGAGGAGCCATATCTGTTCAAGCCTTCTGCACTCTCCCTGTGAGGTGTTCTTTTTATCCTCACAATGGCCCTCTGAAGTAGGGCCATTACCCGCACCCTCTGAGTGCAGAGATGGTGGTCAGCGAGGGACGGGCTGGACTGTGACGCCCGTCCTGGCTTCCAGCACGGTGCCAGGACAGTGCAGATCTGGCCTCCAGGGAATGAAGGAGCTTCAGATAGAAATATGAAAAAAAATAGTTGCCCCAGTTGGGCAGAGGGGAAGGTATAGTTTTTATAGGGAGCTAAATATTAAGAAAGAGAAATGCCGAATCACTGCTAAAACCACATGGAAATGAAATTGGAGAGGAACAGTGAAACTTGCCACTGTGAGTCTAGGTTTTGTCATCTGTGGTCAGGTTGCCTCATGGGTGAATTAAAAGCTCATGTTATATATTCTATATGAAAATGTTTTAAAGCTGGCACAGTACATTGGTCTTAAATAAATTGGCAAGTGCTCTTACTAAATGTCTTTGTTAGCCATACCTAAACCCACTAAGCCAGATAGTTTTAAGTTAGGATCTGCCGTATTTATTTTATAACATCATTATGCAGGTGGCGCCGAGAGGCATTGTTCTGTCAATTACAGCATTGAAATGGCCTTTGCTAGATCTGTTGGTGCATATTTTTGATGCAGCCTGGATCCCCAAACCTCTACTATTCTACAAGCAGACGATTTGCACCTATTGAACTCAGTGATTTGGTCAATGAAGACAGAGCAGCTAAGCTACTTCCTGCTTTGTTGGCATTTGATAGAGAACTAGGAAACTGCCTTGATCCATGTGGCTCAGTTGGTTGGATGCTGTCCCTCAGAGCAAAGGGGTCACCATTTCGATTCCCCTTCAGGGCACATACCTGGTCCCCAGTAAAAATAAATACATAAAATCTTACCCCAAAAAAGGAAATTTCATTTTTTTAAATGCCTACTATAGTTACAAATAGTCATTCCATTGTTTTTCCAGTCTTGGTGATCTTGGTACAAAATTTTGCATCCAATTGTCTTTTTTAGTCGCAAATATGTTAAGAATTTTCTTCATGTGTTTAACCTTTGCTAGCTACCCTCCATAGGATGCAGCATCAAAGGAATTCCTTGGGGGAAAAGTAGATAATCAGGTTTGTTAGGGAAGAACTTTCACATGTCATCGTCTGTCATTATTTCCCGAACTGCGGTACAGTATAGTTTCTATAAACGAGGGAGGATCAAAAACGATATGACAAAAATCCTCTTTAGCCGGGTTCTTAAAACTGAATCAAATAACACTAGATTTTTATCTTCCATGACAAATCAGGTGTCAACAGGAATTTGGGTCCCACTCCATTCAACAAACTGCTCCATTAGATGACAACCAAACGATATGCTCAGGCTGCTATAATTTAACAATATAGAAATAAAGGCCTTTAATCTCTCTTATTTTCCTCCACAATTCTCCATCCATTTCAGTGCCAGAGAAAGGAGGAGGCTTGTCAGGAATGCTTTGGAGAACAAAGTGCCGCCCTTTTCATTAGAGACTGGGAGTTTAGGGTCTTTATACGCGCCTCAGTGTCAGGTAAACCGATGTCTGACTTTCTCTCTTTCATGGCTGTACAACTTTGATGCTTGCACTCGAATGTCACCGTGAAACACAAAGATCACCACAGGTGCCAAACTGGTTGGAATAGAACTTGATCTCTGCTAGGTGAAGATGCTTATTGTGGAAGCTGAAACGTTTGACATTTGTCTTTCAGACTGGGTGGCGATTATCTTCCAAATGTTGAACACGCGACATCTATACATATGCACGCACATTACTTGGACTTAACTGAAAATAGATTGTTCATAAATATGAAAATATTTTTCACTTCGTATAAGAATAACCTGGTTTTTGTTGTTGTAGTTTTCAAAGCACGTTCAGCTATGTTATCTCTTGTCATGACCTCAGTAGTTTTATGCTCTGGTTAAATATATGTTTCAAAACAAAACAAAAGGGAGAAACAGATTCTGCAAGTTTTAGGCTTCTTTCCCTGAATCTTGCGTGCAGGCATGTGACGACATCTAGACAGATTTCAGAGTGCCTGGAAATTTGTCTCAAATATTTATTGTCATTCATATTGTACCACTGTCTTGAATAACAATGAAACTAATTAGCATAAAGATCTGCAGCTATAGAAATGGGTAGGGTTGGAATGTTGTTTAAGTTTACTGATTTAATCATATATTTTAAATTAAAATACATAAAAATGATCAATATTGGGAAAGTTCTCTTAAATTCTTTAACCTGGGAGATTACTTATGTTAATTTATACTTGTGGCCACTTGTACAAAACTTTTGAAGTCAATTTTATAATGAACAACAATATGTATATGTTTTAATTCGGTAACCCTTGCTATCTTTCTTTAGGGAAAAATATTAAAAAGAGGATAAATTGCAGTGCACAGAAATATAGACAGGAATTTTATTACAGCATGGAAAAGCCTTGGAAAGAACTTGACCGTTCCCTCGCAGTATTACGACATAGCCCAGCACAGTTCTGTCCTAAAGCGCAAGGTCATAAATCTGTTAGTCTGCGGGCCATGTGGTCTGTGTAGCGAATGCTCCGTGGGTCTGTTGTATCCCAGAAGCAGCTACAGACAGCATAGAAATCAGTGGGCGTGGTCACATTCCAATGCAACTTTTTCGTTTTTTATGAAAATGGGTGATCGGCTTATGTACTTCAGTTTAACAACTTTTGTTAGAGCATTGTTCCGTGCATGTGAACATACAGCAGTGACTCAAAGAAAATCTCTGATGGAGGACAAATGAGAAAAGGCAGAGTAAAAATGTAACTTAGTTCTGAGAAGAACTAAGTAAAATATAAAACTCTCAGTTATAAGGCAGTTAGAGTTATGGATTAATTGTTTCATCTTGTTTTAATTATTTATTTGATCTTTGTGCCAAACGATATTGTTCAATTTAAAAAATCAATATTTGGCCCTGGCTAGTGTAGCTCAGTGGGTTGAGTGTGGGCCTGTGAACCAAAGGATTGCTGTTCGGTTCCAAGTCAGGGCAAATGTCTGGGTTGTAGGCCAGTTCCCAGTACGGGATGCACAAGAGGCAAGCATACATCGATATTTCTCCCTCTCTCTCCTCTCCTTCCCCTCTAAAGATAAATAAATAAAATTGTTTAAAAAAATCAATATTTTGCCCTGGCTGGTGTAGCTCAGTGGGTTGAGTGTGGCTTGTGAGCCAAAAGATCATAATGCAATTCCCTATCAGGGCACATGCCTGGGTTGCAGGCCAATTCCCAGCAGGGGCCAGTTCCCAGCAGGGGATGCTCAAGAAGTAACCATACATTGATATTTCTCTCCCTTTCTCCTTCCCTTCCCTTCTAAAGATAAATAAAAGAAAAATATATATAAATAAAATAAAAAATCAATATTTGGTCCGTGACAGTTTTCATTTTAGTCCTTAAACATGTATTTCTTGTGCAGATCTGAATTGAACCATTTTGTTTTGACCTGATTTTCATTCATTTAAGCCCAGCATTTAATGCCATACCTTATACTTTGTCTCTTACTTTCTTTTTCCTCCAGTCTGCTTATGCTATTAATCTATTAACACATCTGGCTCCTCATTTCTGGAAAAAGTCATAAAACTTAAAAAAACTAACATGATTTGATATGTACTAGAAATGTTCAAAAGTGAAGGCTCTTCCAAGTAACTTTTTAAATATCCCTGTTACATGTAAATTTATTTAGGTTTAATTCGATATTGAACCCTGCAAATAATGGGGAGAAAACATACAAAATGTCTATAGTTTGGAAGGGAAAATCTCATGCCATGTTCAAAATTTGCATAAATACAAGCAGTTCCAGAAACTAGAAAACTGTGCATAGTTATACAGAGCTCAGATTTAGCAACACCATAACTAAAAATGAATGTGAGAGAGTGGATTGTTACCTGGTTCTTTGTTTCTGATTGCCTGAGTTATCTTATCTTTTGGGGGGGGGGGGTGCTAAAAGTGCTAACGTTACATTAGAAAGTGCACTTCTCCCAATCTCCCTTTATCAAGTAAATCTAAATTGAACCTGATCTTGATGGACTATCACACACTGCGAGTAGCTCGTATACAATGGCTGAAATGATTTAAAGTCCAATGGGATGGATAATGGCATCCTTAATCAAGCTCCTTGTTTGGACGACCAGAGGTTCCTAAACATGTAAGTGACACTTGTAATGTGCATTTGGTATAATTCCTTATCACGTGCCACTGATGTAGAGGTGATCTAACAAGAGCACATGAACTTTTCACAAATACAGGAGCATTTTTATAAATGACACAGTTCACATGTCCGGTGCTTCGTATCAGCCTCTGTCTTGTGACGTTTTGTGTGAGAACGTGACCGGCCTGACTGGGGAGCTGTCAGAAGGAGAGGCCAAAGGGATCCAGGACACACTTCACTTGGCAGCAGTCACTGAAATAGAAATGCAACGTGGAGGGCCATCTGTTGGAAAAAGCAAAACATCTGGGTAAACGTAGGCCAAAAGCTGCTCAGATTGGCAAAAACTCTTCTCTCATGAGCAGGTCTTGGGTTGACAGAGGATGATTTCATTTGATGAGGAGTAAGAAACTAATGCGGGACATATGTTAGCCGTACTTCACATCACTGCCTCCCATCTCAGGAGCAGAACATGTGGGCTCACTGCGTGCAACCTCCACAGTAGGTCTGCATGTTGTGGTAGTGGCAATAGTGGACTCACTTCCTTGGGGGAAATCCTGAACATTTTCATGGGGTAAATACTTACCTTTTTGGGAGAACATAAATCCTTTCTCTAAATGTTATGTTTAAATTTCTTCTGTTTTATATATATTTTCTGTGCTTTTATGATCCGAATCCAGAATTTGATAGTCAAAGATGCATTCACACATTTAAAGTAAATATCTCTATGGTGATGTATCACTTAAAAATATGCCTGTTCTTGGAGATATTATAATAGAGAAAAAGAAAAATGTACATACCCTTTAAATCTGAGGATAAAAATCTTCAACAAATATAAGAATAGCAATTTTTATGGAACTAAGTATTCTATTCAAAACATTTGATACAACTTAAAATTATTTTTATCCTTTACTTTCTATTTATATTGAGTGCAATCTTTATAAGTATATTCTTTATTTCTTTAAGAAATGTGTGCTTGCCAATTCCTAGGTGGTCACGCAGGAGTGCTTGCAAATCAAAAGGGATTCCACCAGTTAATGGAACCACTCCAAAGAGAAACTTCTGAACGGCAGAGCTTATTGGATTTTTTTTATCGTTGTTCAAATACAATTGTCTCTATTTTCACCCCTCCATCCCCCCACTGCCCCACCCACCCCAGCAAAGCTTATTGTTTATAACAAACACCCTCTTCTCATTCTTGTTAGAACAGAATCAGGTCTTAATTACCTCCCTGCATCATTGTAAGTAAATGCTCAGAGTTCAAGGTCATGTGGCATTGTTTTGAGTGAGTTAGGTCACTGCTGCTGTTACCGAAACAACAAGAGGTCCGAGGGAGGGGCAATACAATATTTGGCCCACCTAGGGATGCCCAAAACTGCTATACAACAGGGGCCCCTCCCAAAACCAAAATACTAAAATCTACTGGGCCCTTCTGTCCGCCACCAATTGGAAAGACATCTCTTAATGCCAGAGATTTGTGAAAAGGAAACAAAATGTTTATTTAATGCTATTCAGGCCTAATGCCACCACTAAAATATCAAAGCCCTTTAGGGTATACTCCTACACCCACACAGCGCTCCCTTCTCCCACTGTCCCAACTCCGGGTACCGTAAATCAGGAAAAGAGCACACCTCTGTGTTGCAGGCCGCTGGCACCATCAGCTGTGTCACCGTGCAGGCAGGATCTCTCTCTAGTTAATCCAAAGTACCGTGGTACCCTCTCATGGTCCACTGGCAAGAGTCCTTTGTACCCAGTTCCAGTCAAAGTCTCTCTTGCTTTTTCAGGCCACGCGGCAAAAGGGGGCACCCCAACGCCGCGTGGGCCTCTTCTACCAAAGCTGCAGGAGTCTGCACTCCATCAAAAGCATGTGGCTGTCTTTTTCACCTGGCTGCAGGGATCTCCATTCTGGCAAAGCTGCGTGGTTTTTCCTTTTCATCTGGGAAAGAGGGGGTCCACACCCTGCCAAAACCACGTGGCTCCCTCTTTCATCTCACCAAGAGGGGGTCCTCACTCTGCTGAAACCGCGTGGCTCTCTCACTCAGGGGCACATCCCCTAGTTCCATCCTGAGTTCCAAGCCCTTCTCACTCAGGAGTCCAGACTTTAGTTACATCCTCCTGAGTCCCAGTCCACTCACTCAGGAGCACAGCCCCTAGTTACATTCTGCTCAGTCCCCCAAGTTCCATCCTCCGTCCCTGCTACTCCCTTCTCACTCAGGAGCGCAGCTCCTGGTTCCCATCTTGAGTTCCCCAAGTTCCATCCTCAGTCCCCGCTAGTTCCATCTTGAGTCCCTGCCACAACCTAGTTCCTTCTCCTTTCTCAGGAGTGCGGACCCTAGTTACATTCTCCTGAGTCCCAGTCTACTCACTCAGGAGAGCAGCCCTTAGTTACATTCTGAGTCTCTGCCACAAACTTCTCCCACAAGAGCACAGCCCCTAGTTACATTCTGCTCAGTCCCCCAAGTTCCATCCTCAGTCCCCGCTAGTTCCATCTTGAGTCCCCAAGCTGCTCTCTCCTTCCTGGCTCCAAACTTGGCCACAGCTATTTAACATATCTATGAAACCAGTTAAAGGTTATAGATATGTTAAATAACCATTCTAGAGGTTAGCTGCAAAACTGTTGCTGTGCAAAATAGCTCTCAATGGCCTGGCTCCATTCATCCCTTCCCCCTGGGGGGGGCGGCGGTGAGGACATCTTATATGTCTCTCCAATATTTCTATACACTTTGAATTCTGGACACCTTTCTAAATCTTTTTTTTGGGGCCCCCCTGGCTGCACCCTGTATCACTGCTTGCCTTCCACCCTGTCTTGTACCTCTCCCCGTACAAACAGGCAACTCGCTGTGAAAAAAGGCCTCAAGCAAAGAAACATAGAAGGCAATGAGTTACAAAGAAGTCAGAAGACATTGCCTTGTTGTTGAGAACGGCTTGACTTGAAACCCACATACCACAGATGCAGAAAGAAATAAGGAAGCTTGTGGAATGCCCTGTGCCAACCTTAAGCATGTCCTTACCAAGCCTCTCAAAGGTGGTCATCCCAGCCACCTGACCCAGAACAATTTGTCCCCAGGCAGCAGGAGCTGCACAAAACCGCAGCTCCATTGGGAGGTGCCCATCTGGAAGTGAGATGGTTTCAAGGATGGTAGGACCCATCCTCCACTGTCTTGCCCCAGGCTCTCACCCCACATTCCAGTCACAAAAACCAGAGGAAGTACATACCGCACCTGCGCACACTTCCTCCTTAACAGGCTGTCTTTCTCTTTCTCTATAAAAATCTGTATTGCAAAGTATAAAGAAGAGGAAAAAATCTTTTACAAATGTTCATTTATGATTGGAATGTTAAAATGCACATATAGAAAAACTTAATCATCACAACTTGAAAAAATTAATCTAAATTATTTTACTTTAAGTAATGACAGAATATTTTTAAGAAGCCATATTGCAATAATAGTTTCAAGTCTGTTCTACTTCAAGGGAATTTTTTATGTAAATAGTAAGGCTCTTTAAGGCTCTTGACTGGGTGAGTACTATTTCAAAGCATGAAAGATAAAGGGGTGTTTTTAAAGTATATAAATGTCTTTAAACTGTAAAAAAATGAGCTCCAATCTCTTATTTAATAATACAATGCTTTCCTTAAGATAAGGCAAGCCTGCCCTGGCTGGCGTAGCTCAGTGGATTGAGCGCGGGCCTGCGAACCAAAGGATCGAGGTTCGATTCCCAGTCAGGGCACATGCCTGGGTTGCAGGCCAGTCCCCAGGAGGGGACGCATGAGAGGCAACCACACATTGATATTTCTCTCCCACTCTTTCTCCTTCCCTTCCCCTCTCTCGAAAAATAATAAATAAAATATTAAAAAAAAGATAAGGCAAGCCTAACCTAATTGTAAATTATGTCTATATTAAGAATAAATAATGTATCAAGCGGACTGAAATGATGTCTGTGATGTAATTTACAATTTATAATTGCAATTCACAACTTATAATTATAATGTGGTGATTTCTACTAACATTGTGACCTTTAATGACCGTCCATTCTGTTCACACGGATTCTGAAAATACATTAGATTAATGTCTTCTTAAAAATGTTTAAGTTTAATCCTACACATCGTTCAATTTTTTCCTTGAAAATGCATTTGCTGTACAAAAATTTAGCTGCAAAGCAACTAATGGCATGATTTTTAAGAGCAAGTTTTAAAACGTGTGAAAGTAATGTGTGTTAAAAAGATATATAAAATATTGACCTAGGAGGAATCAAAATGGGTGAAATTTTCAGAAATCTGGGACAAAATACTACAAGGCCTCTGTAACCAAAACAGTCTGTACTGGCATAAAAACAGACACAGATAAATGGAACAGAACAGAGAGCCCAGAAGTAAACCCAAGTCTTTATGATCAATTCATATTTGACAAAGGGGGCACGAAGATGAAATGGGCTAATAATAGCCTCTTCAAGGAATGGTGTTGGGAGAACCGCACAGCACATGCAAGAAAATGAAACCCGAGCACCAACTTACACCAGACACAAAAATAAACTCAAGGGGGATCAAAGACTTGCGTATAAGTCGTGATGACATAAAAGCATAGGCAGTAAATTTCAGGTAGCCTACATAGCAATATTTTTGCCAATATATATCCCAAGGCAAGGAAAATAAAGGGAAAAATAAACAAGTGGTATTCCATCAAATTAAAAAGCTTCTGCGTGGCTAAAGAAACCATCATCAAAATGAAAAGGGAACTGACTATCTGGGAGAACATATTTGCCAATGACATATTGGACAAGGTTTGATCTCCAAAATTTATAAAGAATTCATACAACTCAACACCAAAAGACAAACAATCCAATTAAAAAATTATCAAGGACCTGAATATACACTTCTTCAAGGAGGACATACAGAAGGGCCAGAGACCCAGGGACCTTTTCATATGTCCATATGAAAAGATGCTCAACATTACTAGCCATCAGAGAGATGCGAATTAAAACCACAGTGAGCCCTGGCTGGTGTAGCTCAGTGGATTGAGCTCAGGCCTGCAAACCAAAGGATAGAGGTTCGATTCCCAGTCAGGGCACATGCCTAGGTTGCAGGCCAGTTCCCAGCAGGGAACACACAAGGGGCAACCATACATTGATATTTCTCTCCCTCTCTCCTTCCCTTCCCCTCTAAAGATAAATAAATAAATTTTTTTTAAAAAACACAGTGAAATATATCACTCACCCCTCTCTGAATGGCTGTCATTAATCAACAAACAAAAAGTGTTGGAGAGGATGTGGAGAAAAGGGAACCCTAGTGCACTGTTGGTGGGAATGCAGACTGGTGCAGCCACTGTGGAAAACAATGTGGAATTTCCTCAAAAAATCAAACATGGAACTGCCTTTTAACCCAGCAATTCTAATCCTGGGAATATACTCTAAGAAGCCCAGAGCACCAATTCAAAAGAATGTGTATTTACAATAATAGCCAAGTGCTAGAAACAGCATAAGTGCCCATCAGTAAATGAGTCAATTAAAAAAAAAAACAAAAAACGGTGGTACGTTTATACAATGGGATACCACACAGCAGAAAGAAAGAAGGAGCTCCCATTCTCTGTGACAGCATGGATGGAACTAGAGACTATTATGCCAAGTGAAATAAGCCAGTCAGTTAAAGACAAATACCATATGATCTCACTTTAAAGAGGAACCTAATGAACAAATAAACTAACGAGCAAAACAGAACCAGAGACATTTAAACAGGGAACAGACGGACAGCAGCCAGGGGACAGCAGGGGAAGGGACTAGACAAAGGACATGTACGAATGTCCCGTGGACATGGACCACAAGGTGCGGATGGACTATGGGAGAGGGGGGTGGTCTGTGCAGGGGAGGGCAGAGAAGGAAAAAATTGAGACAACTGCCACAGAATAAACAAAAATTTTAAAGATAAATAAGAGAAAAATTGGGGTTTTCTTTTCAAATTAAAAAAGAAGAAATCTGGGATGCAGGGCATGTAACCAGAGCCATCGGAGAGGGACTCAAACCTCTTAAATGATGTTGAATGCGGTAGTTAACCACTGATATTCACAGGGGTCTTGAAATCTACAGGCAATATTTGATATATACAATGATGATATATTGTTACATGTAAACCTATTACTATAGCCCTCATCATGTTGCTTAGCTCGTTGGAGCACTATTCTGTACACCAAAAAGGTCGGGGGTTTGATTCCTGGTCAGGGCACATGCCTAGGTTGCAGGTTCGACCCCTGGCCTGTGCAGCAGGCAGCCAATCAATGTTCCTCTCTCCCTTTTTCTCTCCCCCCACCTTCCTCTCTCTCTAAAATCGATAAACATATCCTTAGATAAGGATTTAAAAAATCTATTACAATAACTATACTAAGTCCTTCTCAGGCAATCATGTGTTGAATAGTTTAGTGCAGTAAATATTACCAGGTGGAAGGCTTATAAGAAACATGCTTCATGATTTAGCTCTTCTCAAATTTTAGTGCACATGCAGATCATCTGGGGAGTTTATTAAAATGTAAGCTTTGATTCGGAAATGTTGGTGGGTGGGACCTAAGAATTTGCATCTTCACAATCTTCCAGGAGATGCATGATGTAGTGATAAACCCTCTAAATAGCATACTTGATATCAAGTAATATTATAGGGTTTATATTTTGTACTTATTTTTAGGGAGAGAGGAAGGGACGGAGGAGAGGGAGAGAAACATCAATATGTGGTTGCCTATTGCACGCCCCCTACTGGGGACCTGGCCTGCAACCCAGGCATGTGCCCTGACTGGGAATTGAACTGGTGACCTTTTGGTTCACAGGCCAGCACTCAATCCTCTGAGCCGCACCAGCCAGGTTGACTTTGCTTTCTAATTGGAAAACTAAGCTTTACAGTCACAGAATTAGTCAATAGAAAAGCTGGCATTCAAACAAAGGTTTTTCCCATTCTCAGCCAGAGTTCCTTTTATGTGCTTACTAAATGGTATTATTTCACATGGAAACCTAGAAATGTGGTAGAGAGGACAGCATAAGAATATACGTAGAATTTATATTGATGTAATTGTTATTTGTCCAACTGCAAGAATGCCAAATAATTCATGGAGTTTACTACGCACTGCTCACCCCTTCTTGAACAGATTTAGTATAACCCATATACCAACTTTAAATCATTATTGGACATTTGTGGATGGCACAAGAAGATAGTATTTCGGGTAAAGATGATTTCACGTGCAAAGCAGTGAGACCGAAACGGCATGTCAGGTGGGGGAGGTAGAAATGTTTTGGCAACTAGAACACGTGGTCTGAGGGAGCAGCATCTGGAGGGAGGATGGAGAGCAGGCCTGGGCCAGCTTGGGAGTGGCCCTTTAGTGGGCCTCGGGCTTTGGGACACAGGAATGCCACTGAATGCTGCATCTAAGTTCATCAGAGAATAGCTTTACATAGTTTTTGGGGTTATCTATAGGGTTGTTATTGGATAATCATCCAATAACCTTGCACAGAAGCGATGAAATGCCCTTCATTGTCCAGCACCCCTCCTGGTAAAGAATAGAATGGCTGTTCTAAGTCGTCGGAGATATGGGACAGCGGAACCCCGGCACAGTTTAACAAAGGCTAACGACACCAGGCCAGTGGGTCACCTTCCATGCAGGCTCTGAGCAAAACTGTTCTCTGAGGGTTCCACAAGCTCACGGCAGTCTGAGCAGAGCCTAGGAGTTGGTTAGCGGGGAGGGGTGTGGCCTAAGCAGCTCTGTTGTGGTTAGATATACCTTACCACATCCATTTTTCACCTTGACAGTGACTCCCAGGTGGTTGGGAGGTCTGGATCACACCCTAAGTGGAGGGCTGAGGAGGCACCCGCAGACACACTGCTGGGCTTTCAGTGGCTGCCTGAGTGGAGCTGCATTCCTTCTCAGAACTCTGAAAGGTGAGATGTTGCACTTCCAAGTTCAAAAACTGCTTTTGAAAGGCATCGCACTGGCAGTCTTCATCCTGATGCAGGTGGAGAGAAGCTCACTTAACCATCACAGGGTGAAGGGGACCTTCAAGGTGACAGCTCTGTGTGTGGTTAGACAATATCAACAATTCCAGAATAAGAAGAACCCCCTCACATGATGGAAAGGTGGGGTTTGAGATCACGAGGCAGGAATGAGGCATATTGATGGTCCTAAACTTGTACCCACTGCCATGAATTCTTCTGCACGTCTCCCACAGGCAGCAGCTTCCTCAGCGAGCCTCTCCTGACACCGGCCCTGCCTCCCAGTGCTGGCAAGGGCAGACGTCTTAGCCACTTGGTAAGTGGGCATGACTGTGTAAGTCAGGCCCTCTAAGAAGCAGGTGCCAAGGAGGGCCTAGAAATGCAAGAGAGTAATTGGAAGGACACACGTGAAGGGGGAAAGGGACAGATCAGGCTGGGAAAGCTGACATGTCTCAGTGCAGACTGTGAAAGGCAAGCAGAGTGGATGGTTTGATGACTTTCTGAGCAGGGCAAAGGGGAGCCCTTGCTCCGGAGTTGCCCATGTGTGAAATCACATGAGTCATAGGAAGGAGCTTGGACTAGCTCCAGTCAGCAAAGCTTTTGGTGGCCAGTGCAAATGGTGTGCCAGCGTGGCTTCCACATCTGTGTGTGTGTGTCTTTAAAGCATGACATATGTGGCTTTCATACTAGTGTGAAAAGAATGACCTACTCAGTCAGTGTTGCTTGAGAGTTTGTCCTGATAGGAGCACTGTGGTCGTATTTCCAGCTGGATTCCCACCCCATGGAACTGTTTCACATATTACAGTTGCTCAGAACCATTTTCTTACTGATGTTGAATAGTCTGTTTTATAAACAAAGTCAGGTCTCTACTTCCTACCTTTTAGTAAAATTAATCTCAGTAATGCAAAGAATCATAAAACTATAAAAGTATTGGAGAAACTGTAGGAAAGTATATTTATAAGTTTAAGATAGAAACAATCGTGTAAATTAGATAAAAAACAAAAAAGTTGATACATTTTGTTACATATGAATTTGAAGTTTATTTCTTAAAATGTAGTTCAAATATATATAGTGGACAGAGGATTAATATGCAAGCATATTTTAACACTTATGCATTAATAAGATTCAGAAAAGACTGGCAAAGATTAAATAAAACAAAGGCCCAATACATGAACAAATGTTTAATAGCTGGTAATCTGAGAAATGTAAATTGAGAAAGCACATATTTAATCTGTGAGATTTACAAATACATAAATAGTTTAGCCAGGTTACACATTGGTGAAGGCATGGTGAACAGATACTTTGGGTAGCTATTTTTGACAGTATATTTTGACCATTTGGGCATATATTTTTAAATAAATATTTTGTATATTTTATGCAAGAGTAATTCAATATCTACTTTTCCATGTTAGAGAAATACTTTCATATATACGGAAAAACCTCCTGCACAAGCATGTTCATTGCACAGCTGGTAGCAATTTTAACGGTGAAAAGTGTGGAAAGAGAAATGACTAGAAAGAGAATTGCATATCTATAACATGGAGGAACTTACAGCTATTAAATGAATGAGGTATATATTGAATACCAAGATTCTAAAACCATCAAAAATGTGATACTATGTCTTAAAAATGCAATTGTTACAATAACAAGTATTGGTGAAGATGCAGAAAAAAGGGGAATCCTTGTGCTTTCGTGGTGGGAATGTAAAATGGTTCATTCACTTTTGAAAACAGCCTAGCTGTCAATCAGAAGGTTCTTCACAGAGTTATCATCATGGCCCAGCAATTTCACTCCTAGGTATATCAGCAAGAGAAAAGAAAACATATGCCACACCTATGTACATGGGTGTTCATTACAGCACCAGTCATAATAGCCCAAAAGTAGAGACAACTAAATGGCCATCGGCTGATGGGTGGATAAATAAAATGTACAATTATACAAGGGAACAGTATTCAGTAAGAAAAGGAAATAAAGTACAGGTGCATGCTCCAACCTGGAGAACCTTGAAAATTATGCTAAAGGCAAAGCCGACCACAAAGGGTCTCATTTCATTTGTGTGAAACCATCAGGTTAGACAAATCTACAAAGACAGAAGTAGATTAGGGGTTTGAGAGTGCTGAGGGGGTGTTGGTGGGGTGAGGACTGAGGAACATAATGGCTAAGGGAAGCAGGGTGTCTTTTGGGAGGTCATGGTGGTTATGTGTAGGAAAGTGTTCTTTCTGGCGTGGGCCCAGCTCCTACTTGGAGATGCACAGGACCCATGCCCATGGATAGGTTCTCCCGTGGGGAATCAGGCCTGCAATATGCCTAGGTTGCTTTGAGTCTTGCTTCTGCTAAAAACTCCCTCATCTGGATTTGTGGCAAACATTTACTGCAAAATAACTTCCTAAAATCCATGCTAAACCTTCCAAGGATGAGTGTAATGGGTCCAACTACTTTTCCCTTTTCATTTGCAAATATCCCTCTTCTGTGGTGTGATTCGTGGCATTGGCTCCTTTGTTTTCTGTAAAAGGTAACCACCTAAAGTGAACCTGTGCATAGTAAATGAGGACTTTCATGTAATGTGCAAAAAAAGAAATAAAAGGCCTGTCATGGCGGAGGTCATGGCTTTTGCTCCCCTTGAGAGAAAAGCCAGCCGTGCTGGTCCTTTTCCTCCACAGGACTCAGTGGTCCGTGTGCATGTCTCTCCCCCATCCACAGTGTCATGGACCCTGGGAGCCAGTGTCTGCTTCAGTTATGGTGATAGACACACAGCTCCTTCACTGTACAAGTACACAGTCATTGAATTGTACCCTTTAAATGAGTGAATTGTGAATCACATCTCAGTAAAGTTGTTAGAAGTATAATTATAAACCATCATTACATACTTTTGGAAAAGCACATAATTTATGTTCACATATTTGACTAAAAAAGCTCACGTGCCAAGTTGATGCCATATTTGTGAGGAAGAAGGCAGAGAACTTCATGTTCTCATGAAAAGCATGTTCTCAACATACACTATAACTCTGTCCTGAATGCTTCCAACCTGTTTTGGGGTAGCTGGTATTTGAGTACAATTAGTATAATGAATAATGAAGTTTCAAAAATTATTATTTTATTTTATTTTATTTTATTTATTTATCTTTAGAGGGGAAGGGAAGGAGAGAGGGAGAGAAATATCAATGTATAGTTGCCTCTTGTGAGTCCCCTGCTGGGAACTGGCCAGCAACCCAGGCATGTGCCCTGACTGGGAATCCAACTGCGATTGTGTGATTTGCAGGCGCTCAATCCACTGAGCTACTCCAGCCAGGTCAAAAATTATTTTTAATAGTAGGTTCCTCTATATCACACTTATCAGATGACTTTTATAAAGGGGGGGTTCAGATTTCTCCATCCCTCTTCTCACTGAGCCTCCCCACCAGATCGTGCAGAAAACCCGGGCATGTCCAGAGCGTACTCCTGCCAAGTAGAAAGTGGGAATTCCGAGAAGGGCACTGAAGTGCCGCCCCAAACACTGCCCTTCCACTGAGCATGACTGGATTCTGCAGCAACATGAGGTCACCGCATGAAGACTGTGTGTCGAACTCACTCTTACTCAGCTCTAGGTTCCATCGTGGGGGCTCGTCCCCCTTCGAGGGCACGAGGGAGCTGTTTCCACGATCCCTGACTTACCTTGTTGTTTTCCTCCTCCTCCCCCCACTCTTCTCACCATCCCCACCCAAACCTGAGTAACAGTTGGCAGCTAGAGTCTCTAATCCTTGTGTTGAATTAGAAAGAATTAAACAAAGAATGAAAATGGGACCTCATTTTGATGCTTAAAAGTTATGCTCCGGGATGTGAGATGTGCCGACAAACCCGAAACAATAGAGAACGGTAACATGAAAAGTCTGGGACAACAAACCACTCGACTGTCGCGACCAAGTACATTTTTACTTTGGTAAATACATAAAAGCAGTTTTGGTTTAATGACTATATTAAGGTTATACTGGGCATTTTTTCCATAGCTTATAGAACACCCAGACCGCACTTCAAATACTTTCCTTCTCCTCCGAGTTAAGCACAGTAGAGTTTAATTCATAACATCTTGAATTTCCAAATTGAAATCACCTTTAATTAAAGAATTTCAGCCAGCTATAGAAACAAAGTGTTATATTTTCTAAACATAAGTGATTACAATATTTATCAAAGCTATATGTATATTGAAATAGAGAAGTCTAAAAAAATAATAAAACATTATTCTGTTGCCAGAAAGCAATTACTCTCAGGTGCTTCCCGTTAATAAATTAGTGTAGACCTGGAGCCAGATCTGTGACATGATTTCCATTAATTAAAAGAAATCAAGGGTTTAATGTTTATTCCCTTTTCCCGAAGGTGAGCTGGAAAGCTGTGTTCCTGAGTAAACAAGAGAACGTAATTTTATTTTTCCTTAAAGCTTTTAGGCACCACTTTATTTTTCCAAATGACAACGTGGGATATTAAAATAATGTGAATGACTGGGAAATCTGAGAAATCAGAGTTTTTAGTCAACTGTTAATTATTGACCACCTATTCTATTTACATGAATCTAAAAGCCAGGTTCAGATACACCTATTTATTAGCCTCTGGCCTCAAAAGATTCCAGTCTAGCTAAAACCGGTGAAACAACATGATGCGGTCCTATCTTGTTGGATAGACTTTCTACACCCTATTAAATCTGGAACAACTTCAGAGAAGGTCGTATTGACAGAGGACCACTCTCATTGGGACGTGGGACTGGAGCTGGAACTTGGACGATGCGTAAGCAGTGCAGAGGTGAAGAGGTGAGGGAGGAGGCCAGGCAGGCCACAGCCATCAAAGCAACGCTGCACAGCGCAGAATGAGAGCAGTGTGCTCATGGGAGCAGAGGCTCTCCTGGTGGAAGAGAAAGGTGTGCCTAGGAGAGTAAAGGGACGCGGGTCTGACAGGAAGGGTAGGATCAGGTCACGGGAACCTTCAACTCAGGTTAAGTAACTTAATCCTACTTTAATAGGAAATCGGGAGCTCTCCCAGGTGTCAGAATAGAAGAGAAATTTGGTTAAAGTGGTAGGTTAAGATCAAGCCGCTGCTGATTTTGCAAGAGAGAATCCCTCCAAGTAATTTTACTGCAGCAATGTATCTAGAAGAAATTAAAATTGGGTTTAAAATTGTAATAAAATGTGAACTTTGCATTGACTCCTTACTAATTACCTATGTCAAAGAAAGTACGAAGTAAAGATAATGCTGTACCTTTAATCCCAGGTAAGAACTGAGAGCAGTGTGAGGTGGAAGGGATCATGGGTTCACCTTTGAGCACTCTGAGTTTGTAGTTACATCACCAAAACCCATTTTTAAATATCAGGAGGCATCTACAGAGAGCCAGAGGTTAGATGAGAAAGTTCTGGAAATGCAAAGTCGAAAGTCACCCGTATAAGGTCCCGAAACCAAAACTTGGAAGTGTCCATGGTTCAAGAGGAGCCACGAAGGAAATGAGAAAACATTAATCAGAGAAGCAAGACACTAAGTAGGGCCTCACTTCACAGGAGCCTGTGCACTGGGACAGCTCAGGATGGGTGGAGTCATTGACTGCAAAGCTACCGAATCATCAAAGAGACTGAGAACAAAGACGGGGCTCCTGGGATTTGCAGTCATGCACGCACACACACACACACACACACACACACACACACACACACACACACACATTATCGGTGAAGTTTTTTTAACTTTATACTTTTAAAAAGCTCCTTAATTTACACTACCACTTAAAAGGCTGCTTCCATTTCTCCCTGAAGAAGAAAACACCAGTTTGACCTGGCGTATTTGTATGAGTCCCCAGTGCCTAGACACATCTGCTGGGCGCAATGCTGTAAGACTTCATTTATACCAATAGTACTAAGATACTTAAAGGTGATTTTATATCATCAAAAAGACAAGGGCAATGGACTCTTATCACACTATATACAATGGCCTCTTTACCAAGTTAGTGTAGATAACATCAAGGGATACCTAGTAAAATTACAAAGTCCTCAACACATAGCTTCAAGCTCACTGACGAGCAATCGAAAATAAGTAACAAAAATCTGTGAAAGTCAAAATCAACTATACTGTTTTAGTTTTAGTGTATGAGGCCTGTCCGGAAAAAGTCCAGCCATTGTTAATATAACGAGAATGGTTTGCACGACATAACCTGGCAGCCAAGGAGAGTGGGCCGGAACGTGCATGTGTGAACAATGACGACTTCACCGTACTAGTCAGTGAAGTCGTCGCTGACTTCACTGGTGCCACTGAGTGAGCATGTGAACTGTGTGGCCGTTGCGTTCAAAATGACTGAGCAAATAGAGCAACGGATCTGCATCAAATCTGCATCGAATATTGTGCTAAGCTCAATCATTCCTCTGTGTTCTATTCAGATGATTCAGGAGGCCTCAGCTATGGGCAACTGGTGATTGGCAGCTTCATCACAGCAACATGCCCACTCATCATTACATCTCGTATAGAGTTTTTTGGCAAAACATCAAATCACCCAGGTGACTCAGTCCCCCTACAGCCCAGATTTGGCACCGTGCGACTTCTGCCTTTTCCCAAAATTAACATCACCCTTGAAAGAGAACAGGTTTCAGGCTGTTGATGAGACTCAGGAAAATAGGACAGGGCAGCTGATGGTGACTGGGAGAACTGTGTGAGGTCCCAGGGTGCCTACTTTGAAGGGGACTGAGGTGTCATTGTCTTATGTACAATGTTTCTTGTACCTTGAATCTTCTTCAACAAATGTCTCTATTTTTCATATTACATGGCTGGATACCTTCTGGGCAGTCCTCATATTTCACCATATAATCATTCCTTTTATCAGATAAACATTCTATATTAAAGGGTCTATTTGATTCACCAAAATACAGTGCCCCAAACAGTTCAAACTGATCTCGGAAAGAGATGGAGAGTAAGTCAGAAATCCACGACAGTTAATTACAGAATGGCTTTCACTGCCCTGTCATTTTTTTTCTCCTTTTTCTGACAAAGGTAGGCTGCTTTATCGTCAACACTGCAATGATGTCATTGCAATTAGAAGAAAATTAATAATATTCCTGGGAAATGGTTTTCTCTTGTTCATAATGTTTTATTTTCTTCCAACCAGGAAAATGTCATCCTGAGAGGAAGCAATATCTTGGGGGGCGGAGTCTGGCTCCTCTCACAGGCTCCTTAGCACCTCGGCTGAGGTCCTCAGCCACCTCAGCCTGATTTTCCCTTCTTTCAGACAGAAATCATGATTCTAGCCCTGCTGACCTCAGAGGGATTTTATGATTAACAAAGTGAAAAATTACTATACAAGTCTTTGACACATTAAAGGTATTGGCCCTTGGAGATTCAGTCAACCCATTCCAGGCTAAAGATCATTGTTGCTAATAAATACTAACGTGTAATTTATATGTTTTGTGAAAACAGCTGTGCTGTGGATTTTTGCACAAATGAAGCCTTAGACCAGTTAATTATTAAAAAGATAATATAGGTTTGAATTTTTTAGCAGAAACCGCATGGTCATAGCATTCTAATTCCTCTTGTCGAATGGATTGTTGCGTCCAGAAGGCTGATGGAAAGTGCATCTTACCCTCTCTTTCCTTCTCTTTTCCTTCCTTTTGGGCTTGATCCCCTTTGGGGCGTGCCTCTCTGCTGAATTCTCTGTCTTCCCATCCTGCATTAGCATGTTGATAATAGTGGTCGGAGTGCAGTAACCACCAAAGCCACAGGCAGCCTGGGCAGCCCCATGGGACCGAGCCAGGGTCCCCATCAGAGGGTTTGTGTTGTTGGTGGAAGCAGCTACTCAGAATCCTGTTTTAAGAGCCCCAGAGACCAGAGAGTTTGTTTTGTGTTTCTATGCACTCTGGGCAGCCTCCTTATTCTTACTCATCAATGCATGGAGTTGCTGAGGTCTGACCACTGTCCACAGGCAAAGCTGTGAGGTCCCAAGGCCTGCTCAGGCAAGGGGTTATACAAAGACTGCAGGGAGTTCTAGAGTCAATACAGCTTCCTAATGACTTAATTGGAAATTAATTAACCATTATGAATGAAAGTCTCATTCTGACCAACATTCACTAAACAGTTTGGCTGAGTCGGTCGGGGTTTGCCATGAGGCAACTACTGCTGTATTTCTCGACTCCAGTGTATTCCTCCTTAACCTGACTTTTTAGAAATCACCCTGAGATACTTCAGAGAATTACTCCTTAATTATCTGCATTCTTCCTGGCCATTGTCTCCGCAGGAGTCCTTTATATGCTTATATGCTTATTCATATTAATGTTCATGTGCTTATGACTATGCATACTCATTACATGCGTCTAATAGTATTTTCATTCTATCTCACTAATGCTTTACTTCACCCCAGATCAGGTCAAAGCTTTCTGAAAATGTTCAGCGGACCTCTAACAGCTCCTCGTTCTTTTTGCATCTATATTTCACCTTTCCAAGCAGTTATTAGATATCTCAGTTCTGAAAACCATGGGTTCTAAACAAAAGCAGCAGAAAAATCCACTGTTGTTTTAATTTTCAAAGCCTGGAAGTATCTAAGGTATTTTATCAATGCCACGTATCTCCAAATCTTCCATCAATTTATTTTCAAATAAACACTATTTTAAATATTCAAAACATGACTGCTTAACAATCATTAAATCTTCTGTTAGCCTATTGTTTATAATTGATATCAGATTTGGAATAGTAATGTACTAAAATAAATTTAGAGATAAGCTTTTTCACTTACATAGGACTGAGCACAAAGTAACTACTTAGTTATAATTTTGACTTAAAAACTTTTTGTTTTTTTACTGATGTGTAATAAATGATCAAAACTGCACCATTTATTAATCTGAACTCCGAGCTCAGAGTTCTTTAAGTCGATGTCTGGCCACAGGTCCATGGGATCCTCTGCTCTGGGTCTTATAAAGCTGAAGACTGTGGATGGGTTATGTTCTCACTGGGAGAGCTGACCAGGTGAGAAGCCATGCCCAAGCTCATTCAAGTTGTTGACAGAATTCAGCTACCTGCAGATGTGGGACTGAGGTCCCTGTTTTCTTTCTGGCTGTTGGTTAGGAGTCACTCTCATCTCCAAAAGTCACCTTTATGCCCAAGATTCTGGGCCCTCTCCCCAGAATGGCAAGTTGCTGTTACCTGGAGTCTTTTCCAAAGAGCTTGCCCAATTAGGCAAGGCCCACCCAGGATTATCTTTATTTTAATAATATTAACATCCCCTGATTACAGGCTTACCGTAACTACATCTGCAAATCTTTTCACCTTCTCCTGACCTGTGACATAACCTAATCACAGGAGTGATGTCCATCATCTTCATATGCCCCACCCACATTCAAGTGCAAGAGATTACTGCGACAGTGACTGCAGGCAAGAGTGTTAGGACCATCTTAGCATTCTACCTGAAATAATCCTAATCAAAAATTCTAATATTCAGAAAACACTGACGAGGTTTCTGATGTTACCGCTGCTCTTTTCCTGGAGTTTACATGACTATTACCGCAGCTCCCCAGGGCAGTGAGGTGGGGGGGAATATAATTCGGAACTTCTCCCAACAACGTTTAATAGTCATGACTGTCAAGGACCGCATCCCAAAGGATTGCCTGATGGCCGTGGGGATTCTGGACGTCATCCTGGAATGAAGCCAGACCTACAGGGAGTAGAGACACATGTAGCCTATTGTTCGATGCCTCAAAGATTAGAATTTACTCATCTTCGCTTTCCTATTACCTCTGAGCCTACATTTAAACTTAGAATAAACATCTCTAAGAGTCTCATCATCATATTTATGATACGGTGGATGCTCACTGAATAACATGGTCTTGTTTTCACAGGAGAAATGGCCTTAAGGTTTCAGGACAAGGAATGAAGACATTCTCTATATGTCTTCAGATAAATTAGTCTTTATTTTATGGATATTGACACATATAACTGATCAAGACTCCAGTTTCTTATCTGAGCTACCATGAATCATAGAAGGAAATTTATGACATAGAAATATGCAAGCTATTTGGGGTATAATCTTTATCCAAACTTTATTTTCTTACCTATGTTTTGTTTTTTAACTTGAACTTCACTTATGTTTTTTTCATTTTGTGCTTTTACAATTATCTTTATAAGTTGCCTTACGTTCTTTCTGAAATAAATCAGTTAATATTTCTGGAGAGTTTTAAACCGAGTAGTTTTACATAAACACAGGGACCTAAAACACATTCTCTAATTTTTCTTTCTCTCAAAAGAAGAGCAGCTGATGGGTTTACAAAATAGTTAAGAAGGCACAAAACAGAAATAGAAATGTGTGAAAGGTAATACAGAAATGAGTATATATAGCAACTACTGTAACATATAACCATATTATTCTTTACAGTATAAATGCTCCTTGTTTTCTGTCAGCCAAATAGAGTACTATTGGGCCTTATATGTGGCACAAATTGAACCATATTCTTTTATTTTTAAATTTTTTTCTTTTAAAAAAATTTTTGTTTAGAGAGAAGGGAAGGGAAGAAGAAAGAGAGGGAGAGAAGCATCAATGTGTGGTTGCCTCTCACATGGCCCCCACTGGGGACCCGGCTCACAACCCAGGCATGTGCCCTGAGTGGGAATCAAACCACGACTCTTTCGTTCACAGCTGGTACTCAGTCCACTGAGCTACACCAGGCAGGGCTGAACCATATTATTAATTCCCAAACTACATGTTTCTCATCTCCTGTCATCTGTTCTTGTCAGGCTTTAACTCCAGTGACAGTGCAACTCCAACTTTTTGAAGTTTCCTAAAAGATCCTCACTTCCACCCCAGATGGCCAGCTAGCTACAATGACCACGTGACATGCATCTTTATGTTCTCCCACTTCTGTCCTTGTTCCTATTCCCCACCAACTTCTGTTCATAGTCTCTTGAATGGCATTTACCCTTGCGAAGGTGTTTTATGTATAAATAGTACTTTCTTCCAGGCCTTCTGTTCTGCTTATGATGGTTAATTGCCTGTGTCAGCCTGAGAGAGCCACAGCTATTAGGTAAACATTATTTCTGGGTGTGTATGTGATAGTGTTTCCAAATAAAATCAGCATCCTAGTGGGTAGACCGAGTAAAGCAAATCGTCTGCTCCCATGTGGGTGGACACTGTGTGATCTATTGAGGGCCCGAATAGAACCAAAAAATGGAACAAAGGGACTTGGCTCTCTCTGCCTGAATGGCTGAGCTGGAACATCAGTCTTCTCCTGTCCTTGAACTGGGACTCAGGGGAGAAGAACTGACCTGAGTTTGGATACAGACCAGAACTTACACTGCTGATTCTCTTGGTTCTCAGGCCTTTGGACTCAGGCTAAAATTACACCATTCAATTTTCTGGGCCTCCACCCCCAGATGACATATCACAGGACTTCTCAGCCTCCATAGTCATATGTACCCATTCCTTGAGAAAATTTATTATTATATAGAATATATATACATATATATCTACAGATATGTGCACATATATCTCCCTTTTTCATGTTATCAAATTGTTTCTGAGTTCATAAAGAAGAAAGGAAAGTGCCTCTTTCTCCAACACTGGGCCATGCCTTCTGACTTGGGCAAGTCAGCACTAATTTTATTTAGAGTCTGCAATGAGGTCCTTCAATGATTATTTACCTTTCGGCCCTTTTAAACCACAGTGCAACCCTTCTGCCGAGGCCACTCAGAATGTATATTTGTCTATGCTCTTCCATCCTTACCCCTTTGTCCTCACCTTTTCTTAAATCCTTGATCAACCAAAATTATTCCTCCCACTTTCTCTAAAGAAAACCGAGTAGCATTATCATTTCTGATATTCAGTGTGCACAAAGAACTAGGCACAAAGCTCAGTGAGGTACAGGGACTAAGTCATCAATCCCTCACAACTAGTATTATTCTCATTGTACTTAGGAGATTATGAATGCCCAGGGGGACTAAGAAACTTGCCCGGTTCATTCAGCTAATAAGTGGAGCAGCCAGAACTCAACCTGGGTAGTGAAACTCTACAGCCTGAGACTGACACAGGACACGAGTTCCCGATGTAAAGGCAACAGATGCAAACAGAGGTGAGATGGTCCACTCTGAAGCCAACTCAGTCTGTTGTCATGTTCACATAGATTCAAGTCTCAGGGCAGTGATGGGCCCATAACGTCTCCCACCCATTATTCTACCAAAGAAAACCAACAGCAACAACAAATAATATTGAGGAGATCAAAATGGCTTTTCTCAAATTCACAACTAATACCAGTAAAGATAAAACTCATCAGTCTATGGGATCAGCACCTTGATTCACATACTCATGTCTACATCTCCAGCATCCAGGAAAGCATTTAGCATTCAGAAAGTCCTCAACAAACACTGGTTAGTTGAATAGATGAATAATGAAGACGAAGAGCATTTTATTCTTAACTCAATGCTTTTTTTCTCTACACTACAGTTGACTCCGTGGTGACAATACTCCTGAAGGGATAATATTTCTGGTAAAAAGTCATTTATCTAGACAAGATTTCTTTGTTATTGTGTGTGTGTGTTTGATTTCAAAGTGTTTTTATTTGATAAATTTGACAAGTAACATTGTGCAAATTTAAAATTACAGCATGTTGCTTTTATACATTTATATTTTAATATGGCTGCCACTGTGATAGTATTTATCACATTACATGTTTATAGACATATTATTGTCTATATTCAATATACTAAAGGTTACATATCTATGGATTATTTACTACTCATCATAAACTTGTACCCTTAAATACCATCCATCCATCTTACTCCCTCATTCCCAGCCCCTGATAACCATCATTGTACTTTTTCTTTATAATAGGTTGACTTTTTTATATTCTACATATAAGTGATATTGTATAGTTATAATTTGTCTTTCTCTGTCTTTCTTATTTCATTTAGCATAATGTGTCAAGGTCCATCCATGTTTCTGCAAATGACAGGGTATCATCATTCTCATGGCTGAATAGTAGTCTACTGTGTATACAATAAGTCCCCATTTATTCCTTTCAATGGGTTCTGTGACTTCAAGTAAAACAATGTACAATAAACCCAATTTTACCACAGTCTAATTGACATACATAAGAGTTAAGTTTCCACAGCATCTCACTAATGTCATATTAAAATTATGCAGAACAAAATGAGTTGCCTGGGGATCTGACAAATACGCCATATCTTTTTTTATCCATTCATTCATTAATGACACTCGGTTGCCACCATAGTGTGGCTCTTGTGAATACATGCTATGATGAACATGAGCACATGGATCTTGTCAAGGTCCTGTTTTCATGTCTTTTGTGTATATGACTTAAGTGGAATTGCTGAACCATATGGTACATCTATTATTGATTTTTGAGAAAACTTCATATTGTTTTTCACATTAGACTAATTTATATTCCTGCTAACAGTGTATAAGGATTCCCTTTTCGCCACATCCTTGCTAGCACCTGGTGTCTCCTATCTTCTTGCTGACAGTCTAACACAGTGATCTCCAACCTTTTAGGCACAAAGGACCAGTTTTGTGAAGACAATTTTTCCACAGACCAGAGGCATGGGAGATGGTTTTAGGATGATTCAAGTGCATTACATTTATTATGCACTTTATTTCTATTATTATTACATTGTAATATATAATTAAATAATTATACAACTCACCATATTGCAGAATCAGTGGGAGCCCTGAGCTTGTTCTCCTGCAACTAGACAGTCACATCTGGGCGTGATGGCAGACAGTGACACCCGGAGTGTGTTGCTTATGTCCAGTCTGCTCCATAATCTCATTTTGGTTGCTGTCCCTGAAGAAAACCTGCTTCACAAAGATAGAATGTTGGAAATGGAAGCAGGCTTTTTGGTGCTTTTGTGTTCATCTCAGGATATTCTTCCCTGGTTTTAATCTAGAACACAGGGAAATTTGAAGTTGTGTCAAACATACCATTAAGGCCACCTCAAGCAGTTGAGCCTCTTCTAGCATGGGCAGAGTCAGTGCACCCAGCTTAATCACAAATGGGTCGTGGATCCACTCCTTCCCAGTTTGGGGGTCTCTTGTGATTGGGGAGTAAATGCTCCAGCTCTTCTGAAAGCTGACACAGGTGCTCAGGCACAAGCTGAGAGAAAGAAGGCCCTGGCTCAGTCTCTTTCAAAATCTCTGCTAATGTTTGCAACATGTCCACAAAAATCCTACAGTTCTCTCATTGCCCCCATAATTCCAGTTTGACTTTGAATGCAGCCCCTTTATCTGCTGCCTTGGATACAGTTGTCGTTCTTCCCTACAGGGGCCAACTGAGTTCATTGAGCAGGGTGAATATGTCACACAAGTAGCAAGTTTTGTGATCTATTCTGTGTCACTGAAATGTGTTTCCAGTGGTGACTGTTTTTCTAAAAGAAATATCTGGAGTAGCTGAGTGGCTCTTGTAACTCAGAAACTCTGGCCAGTGATCTCCCTTTAGAAAGCCATCTCATTTCTGAGTGCAAGAGAAGACGTGTGTGCTCTGTGTCCATCCACTCACAGAGCTGTGTGAACAGACCTGAGTTAAGGGCACTTTCTTTACTGTGGCTGATAATTTGAATCACATCCTACAAAATGTTGTTGAGTTTAGGTGACGTATTTCAGCTAGCCAGCATTTCTCTGTGAATGACATAGTGCATGGACTCACTCAGAAGTGACCTCTTTGATCCGAGTAGTGAAACCAGAATGCTGTCCAGTCATGGCAGCTGCTCCATCTGTACACATACTGATAAAAAATGACCAATTCAGTTTTCCCGCTATGGAATCATTCATAGATTGAATAGTCCTGCAGCCGTAGTGTTGGTTGGCAACAAAAGTGCACGTAACATATCCTCATGCACATCTTCCTGGTAAATATATTGCACAAGAACAAGCACTGTTGCCTGGTGGTCAACATCAGTAAACACGTCAAACTGGATTGTGTACCACAGTGACTTACTAATCTTCTCTAACAATTGTGCCTCAGTATCCTCTGCTATTTCATCAATTCCTCTAGTTATGGTGCTGGCCAAAAGATGAACATGTGCTACTTTTGAACTGCAACCTCTCCTAAAAGTTCACAACGAATGTCCTTAGTGGCAGGAAGGATAAACTCTTCTTCAAGAGTAAAGGGTTTCTTGGCTTTAGCAATGCAGTCAGCCACTAAGAATGATCCGCTTGGTGCAGGCACATTTGGTGATGTGGTGGTCTTCAACAACGGTTTCTGTCCTTCTTGTTCACATTTTTTTCTTCTGAAAAAAAAAAACAAACCCTCCAGATGCTTGCCTTTCAATGCAGGGTGCTTGGTCTTCCTGTGGTGAAGTCGTGTTGAAGGCTCCATGGCTTCGTGGAAGCATAGCTAGCTAGTCACCACATACGGTACAAAGTGGGCTTGGGGAATATGAATCATCTGTCAATGAACCTGTAATTGAAGTAGAGCTCTTGGTATTTTCTTTTAAGTGCAGCTTTCTTTTCGTTGGCAGTCTTAAAGTCTTCTTCTGTCTCAACACTGGGTCTTCCCCCCTTTTCAAAGAAGCTCTCCAGCAACATTTGTTTTTCACTCATTTTGGCTAGGGTTAGCAAGTGGGCTTACCAAATTGTGACTGAGACAAGTGTGCAGAGTGAGAAAGAGGCGCTGATGGATGCAGTAAATAAAATAATGGGCGGGCAGTGCATGGACTAAAATAAAGGTTGGGTTCTGACTTAAAGCCTGCCCCACCAGATGTGGCTGTGCAATTGAAGGACATCAACTCAGTTGCCACTATAAATCCTGCCACCAGATGCAGCTCAATTGTCACTTGCCACTCACAGACAGGGTTTTGATATGAGTCTGCAAACAGTTGATTTATAATGGTCTGTGTGCCGTCAAACCTCACTGTTAATGATAATCTGTACTCGCAGCTGCTCCCCAGCGCTAGCAGCACCCCCTCAGCCCTGCCTCTGATCCACAGGCATTAGATGTTCATTAGGAGCACTTGACCTAGATCCCTCACATGTGCCGTTCACCATACCATTCCTGTTCCTATGAGAAGCTAATGCCTCAGCTTATTGGACAGGAGGTGGAGTCCAGGCAGTAGTAGAAGTGATGGGGAGAGGCTGTAAATACAGATGAAGCTTCGCTCTCTAGCCCATCGCTCACCTCCTGCTGTGCGGCCCAGTTCTTAACAGGACACAGACCAGTACCAGTCTGTGGCCCAGAAACAGGGGACACCTGGTCTAACAGGTGTGAAGGGATATCTCACTGTTGTTTTTACCTGCACTTCCCACGTGATTAGTGGTACTGACACCTTCTCATTTGCCTGTTGACTATTTTGACGTCCTCTTTGGAATAATGTTTATTTAGTTCTGCCCATTTTTAATTGAAAGTATTGCTTTTTCAAAATTATTTTTCTTTAACAAAAGCAAAATAATAGCAAAATGTATTACTGCTTTAACAAAATTACTTTTTTTGAGTTGTAAGTTCTTTACATATTTTGTATATTAACCCCTTGCCCTACATGTTTGCAAAACTTTTCTCCCTTTCTTAGGTTCTCTTTTCATTTTGTCAGCTGTCTTTCCCACTATACAGAAGTGTTTGTTTCATGCAGTCCCACTTGTTGATTTGTGCTTTTGTTTGTAATCCTGGCATCCTGTCCAAAAGATCATTGCCAACACCAGTATTAATGAGCTCCTTACCAATGTTTTCTTCCAGTTTTATGGTACTGGGTTTTATATTTAAGTCATTAAATCACTTTGAGTTAATTTTGTAAGTGGTGTGAAATAGGAGTCTACTTTCATTGTTCTGTGTGTGTTTCTCTGGTTTTCCAAGCGTCATTTTTTTTTAAGACTATCCTTTCCCCACTGTGTGTCCTTGGCCCCATTGTTGAATGTTAGTTGATCACATATGCTTGGACTTAATTCTGGGCTCTTGTTTTTACCCCATTGGTCTGTTTTTGGGCCAGTGTCATACGGGTTTTATGTCCATGGACTTACAGAATAGTTCAGAATCAGGAAGCGTCGCTTTGGCTATTTTGAATCTCTTGTGGTTCCATACAAACTTTAAGATTTAGAAAAGATTTTGTGATTCATGTCTTTAATAAATAATATAAAGTATAGAAGAGAAATAAATTTTATATGGGTGCGATGGCATGTGACAGGGTGATAGAGAAAAGTGTATCAGTAAGTAAGGGATGTTAAAAATATTTGATTGACTATAAGGTCTAACCTGAGTTGACTTACTAATAATTATGTATTAAAGTGAATAAGGACCAACTGATAGGAACCCAGTTTATTTTTCTAGTTCTGTTTTTAAACTTTTTAAAATTTATTTTTCATTATATTTTATTGATTATGCTATTATAATTGTCCTGATTTTTTCCCCTCTGCCACCCTCCACCCAGCACCCCCCACTTTGTCAGGCAATCCCCCCACCATTGTTCATGTGCATGGGTCATGTGTATAAGTTCTTTGGCTGCTCCATTTCCTATACTGTTCTTTACATCCCCATGGCTATTCTCTAAGTACCTGTTTGTACTTCTTAATACCCTCACCTTTTCACCTATTTCTCCACACATGCCTCCCATCTACCAACTTTCAAAATGCTCTTCATATCCATGATTCTGTCTCTGTTATTCTTGTTTGCTTTGTTTGCTTTTTAGATTCAATTGTTGACAGACACATATGTATTGCCAATTTATTGTTCATAATTTTGATCTTCTCATGTGTCTTAAATAAGTCCCTTTAACATTTTATATAATAATGGTTTGGTGATGATGAACTTCTCTAGTGTTTTCTTTTCTGGGAAGCTCTTTATCTGCCCTTCAATTCTATATGGTAGCTTTGCTGGGTAGAGCAATTTTGGCTATAGATACCTGCTTTTCATGACTTTGAATATTTTTTTGCCAATCCTTTCTAGCCTGCAAAGTTTCTTTTGAAAAATAAGCTGACAGTCTTATAGGAACTCTCCTGTGGGTAACTAACTTCTTTTCTTTTGCTATTTTTAAGATTTTTCTCTTTATCTTTAATTTTTGGCAGTTTAATTATGATGTGTCTTGGAGTGGGCCTGTTTGCATACATTTTGGGACTGTCTGTTCTTCTTGAACTTACATGTTTATTTCCTTCACCAAATTAAGAAAGTTTTATTTCATTGTTTTTTCAAGTAGATTTCTAATTTTTGCTTTCTCTCTTCTCCTTCTGGCACCCTTATGATACAAATGTTGGACCTCTTGATGTTGTACTAGAGGCTACTTATACTATCCTTATTTTTGGGATTCTTTTTAATTCTTTTTTCTGGTTGGTTGTCTTTTGTTTCCTTATATTCCAAATAATTGATTTGATTCTCAGCTTCATCCACTCTACTGCTGTTTCCCTCTAAATTTTTCTATAATTCAATTAGTGAATCCTTCATTTCTGACTGGATCTTTTTTATGCTGCTTACTAAACTCCTCACTAAGTTCCTTGAGCATCCTTGTAACCAGCGTTTTGAACTCTGCATCTGATAGATTGCTTATCTCCATTTTGTTTAGTTTCTAGAGTTTTGATCTGTTCTTTTATTTGGGCCATGTTTCTTTGTCTCCTCATTTTGTCAGCCTCCTTGCATTTGTTTCTGTGTATTCGGTAGAGCTGCTTTGACTTTGTGTCTTGAAAGTAGGTGTCCTGTAGGGTCCAGTGGCACAGTCTCCCCTATCACTCAAGCTGGGCACTCAAGCGTGTCTGCCTATGCCACCATCCCTCCAGGGGCCCCACTCAGTATAGCCCTTTCAGTTATACTGTCAACAGGTTTGTTCATGTGGGCTGAGTACACCCTCCTACTGTAGTTGAGCCTTGGTTGCTGTTGGCAGATCGATGGGAGGGATTTACTCAAGCCAGTCAGCTTCAAGGACTTGCTGTGACCACTTACCACCAATCTCCAATCTCCACAGAGGATCAGCTGTGCAGGGGCAGGATGGTGGTGCTCCAACATGGTCTGTAGCTGTCCACTGGGTGAACTGGCCCTGGGGTTTCAGCAGTGGTAGAGGCTAAGTTCAGCCCCCACCTGTGTTTTGCCCAGGGCCACCCTGCCTGAGCTATAGAGCAATTTGAGATGGCTGCTATTTGTGTTGGGCTTCAAGATTCCCAGGTAAAGTCAAGCTGTGAATCTAGGCTGGCTGCTATTAGTGCCCAGCCTGGGGCTCACTGAGGCCAGCCAGTGCTTGTTTGAGAGGATTTAGAAAGTTGTGAAGAGTGGGCCAAGACCAGCCATTCATATAAAAAAGAAGCTTGGGTGGGCCTGTAAGTTGGGTGGGATAGAGTATCTGGGGATTTCTAAGGTGGTTCAAACACTGTTAGCCAGGTTGATGGAGTCTCAGGTATGGCTTCCAGCTTGTCAGCTCTGTGGGAGGAGGATTTAGAAATAGGACAAAGGCCTCTGCTCGCCTTGATGCCAGACACTTCAGTTTCTCCCTTCATGCCACTGGCACCTTTCAAACTGCTACCCCAGAGCTGGAGCTCAGGAGTGAGTCTGAATAGGTGAGTCTGTGTGTGGGTTCTTTAAGAGGAACTGCTTGGAGCTCCAGCAGTTTCTTCTACCACCAACTCAATCCCCACTGGTTTTTGCAGCCAGAAGTTATGGGGACTTATCTTCCTGGCACTGGGATCCCAGGCTGGGGAGCCTGTTGTGGGCCTGGGACTCCTCACTCTTGAGATATCCCTCCCAAGATTTTATCCACCACACAGCGGTGAGCGACCAGCCTGTTCCACATCTGCACTCCTCCTGCCAGTCTGGATGGATGTGGTTCCTTTAATTCCATAGTGGTCAGACTTCCATTCAACTCGACTTCTGATGATTCTGATGGTTGTTCTATATTTTAGTTGTAATTTTGATATGCTTTTATGAAGAGGTGAGCCATGTCTGCCTATGCCACCATCTTGACTGGAAGAGCCTGTTTTTAAACTTTAAAGTTGGAGAAATTTTGAAAACATATTATTTTTATGGTAATTTAAACTTGCAATTTTAATTTTTGCTTTCTTTATAAACAACATGTCATACAGTTTAATCCAAATTTTGAATGTAATGTGATCATTAATACCTATCCTATTTTTTATTTTTTATTAAATTTATTGGGGTAACATTGGTGATCATATAGGTTTCAAGTGTAGAATTCTATGATACGTGATTGGTATATTGCATTGTGTGCCTAACACCCAATGTCAAATCATCTTCCATGACCATATATTTTCCCCCCTTTACCCTTAGCCACCCCTCCACCCTTCTTTCCTCTACTAACCACCATACTGTTGTCTGTGCCCATGAATTTCAGTTCTATATCCCACATATGAGTGAAATCGTATGGTTCTTAACTTTTTCTATGTGACTTATTTCACTTAGCATGATATTCTCAAGGTCCATCCACATTGTCATAAATGGCAGTGTTTCACCTTTTTTATGGGTGAGTAGTGCTTCACTGCATACATGTACCACATCTTCTTTATCTAGTGCTCCATCAAAGGACGTTTGGGCTGTCTCCTTGTCTTGGTCCCCTTGAATAATGCTGAAATCTTGGAAAGCGTATTATTTTTATTGATGACTTCTAGAAAATGTGTGCAGAAAATGTCATGAAATCAAACAACAAAAAATGAGGTGTTAGAAATTCTAATAAATTGTAAATCTTTTATTAGGGAGTCATGATGACATGTTTCTAAGCATGAAAGACATGATTTAATAGCATAAAAAATAAAAGTCATCTATAGTTGAGGACAATGGGATGGGAGGAAAATTAAGGCCAAATCTCTGATTCATGTGTAGAGCAAAGACCTTAGATTTTACTTAGGGGATTAGCGATTTATCACTGTGGAGTTCACCTTATAAAGCTAATTGTTAATAATCTTATGAGAAATCCTTAGTTTAGAGTTGTTTGAACACTATAGTTTCAAACCTATCAGCTCAATCTTTTCAACAGTCCAAGTTTTTACAGTTTTTCCCCACTAATGTACATACAAGGGTGCTCTAAGCCACCTTTTTTCCTCCAGAATGTTCTCAATAAGAACCATTTTAATGACATAGTAAGTGATCAGTAGGATTCTAAGTTGCAAGCAAAAAAGAAAAAAGAAAAGACAAACCAACTGTGAACATGTGATATAGAAGATTATTTATTATAAAACCACTGGACAGTTCACAGGCCCTCCAGGGGCCCCACTCAGGAGAGCCAGCCCTTTGGGTTATACTGTCAACAGATTTGTTTATTGCCCCTAAATCCAGGTGGGAATTTTCTGAGCTTTCTCTTTGGCATCTCCTATTTTGATAATCCTTATTCTCTGAGTAAAGGTGGGGATTCTGCCAGTTTCTTAGAATATTAATTTCATTTGGAAACTGGGAAATAAAACATAAATTAGGTTGGCAGCTTCATGAAGCCTAACATGAAGTAGACACAGGTGAAATTTCTACTTATCTTCTGATTCTGGTAAGCCCCTTTAGAGCAAATACAATGATATTCCAGCTTTCCAGGGTCTGCCTTGAACACAGTTTCCAAAAACCTTGGAATCATGGATCAGTGTCTCCCCCCAAACACAGTTATTCTGATAAATGGACACAGTTAAGGGGGGGAGTTCAAGTACATATTTATGATATTACGACAGAGTCCAAACTCAAAATTATCTATCAATTTTTGATCAAAAGAATTGAAATGTATGAAATATTATTTGATGCATGCCCTTTCAGTAAATCTGTAACTAATTTAATGCCCACAAAATAACATTCCATGTGTGTACAGCCATGACTTAACGAAACACCTCACACTGACGCACACCAAGCAGTTGCTGAAAATTTTTCCCTGCAGAAGTTTTCATATTGTTTTACATATGTAGCCTTATTTTAAGTTATAGTATTGAGTTTTCATTTCTACATCAGTAAAGGTGTAAAGGGCTATGCAATGTCCCGGAATAGAACTTTTAAAGTGACAGTCTTCTCTGAACTTCATGTCAATGAAAAAACAAAATAGAACAAAATACTACAAATAACACATTTTACAGGGTTAATCATGTGATAGAGAGCAGTCATATGGACAAAGTAGTAGTTATTTTTAACAAGGAAGGCTAGTTAAGAAAGAGATCTTTGTTGACTAGCCTCCCTTCCTAAAGTTAAATGGTAAAATTAGAATAACTGAAAAATAAGAATTATCCAGGTTAAACAAAAAATTTTCACACTTTTAGAGTAGGCCATTCTAATAAAGCAGACCACATGATACATCAGGGAACCACAGTCAGGGATAGATGGGAAGATGAGTCTCGTTGAGCAACCCAATGGACATGGGTATCCAAAAATATCAACTCTACTTAGGAAAATTTCATGTAGGTATTTTTCAGAGGTGCAATAGGATTATTTGAAATTTTGTACTTTTTTCTATACTAAATTAAGTTTGTTTTCTTCATGTCGAGACTGACTATACACCATAGCACCAGTAATCATTTCCATAGATCCTCAGGGCATGAACATCTGGCCCATATTTGCTAATGATGACCGTGTTTACGGGTTACTGTCACGCTGGACCTGACATGGCAGGGTAGTGATTGTGGCTATTTTGATGGCTGCTGCCACCAAATGGAATATGTGATACTTTGGATCAATTGTTAAGACATCTGTGAGCATCAGGTGATAACCTGGTCCAATCTGTGATGTTTGGAAATAATCACTGATAACAATCTGCTTGAGTCTATATTTAGTAATAGCATACATTGTGTTTTCCATAAATAATAACACTCAAACATCTAAAGGGGTTTAACCTGACAGAACGATTGGAAGAATTTTCTTGTAGCTACTGGTAGATGTTCATTTAGCTCTATCCAGAGGATTCCAAATTCCTTTAAATATTCTAAACCTGATTATTAGCATAAAAAGAGATAAAATGACCCCCAAGAGAAGGGGAAGATCTACCTTATTTCCCTGAAGAATTGATCCAAATGTAATATCCTACCTCATATGAAGAACTAATCTTATGTAAAATAATTTTTAGGACCCAAAGCATATTGGATAACAGAAAGAAAATTTCATTTACTACATGGGTACTACATGCCAAATAGAATATAGTGTCTGGCATAAAACAATGAGAATTACTAATGAAATGTTGGCTTTAAAAGTTATCTGAGAAGTGAGAGCTAGGATCTGCAAAATAATTGTGCAGTCATTGTATGGAAAATAACACAATATTTTAATACCACAGATTTTTCAATCTCTAATTTGTAAAATTCATCTTATGAAACATAAATTTTAAAACAAACTCAAGTAATCTTAGTGGAAAATATTTAGCTGTTTGAAAGAGAAATTAGTAGAAGCTCACTTACAAAGGCAACAAACACTGGCAAGAAATAGCAAAAAAAAAAAGTCTAGCATGGAACAAAGACAAAATTGAGTAAGTGACAAACAGGGTATGAAGTATAAATTCCAGCACTAAAATTTGAAGGTATTGGAAAGAAATTAAAGAAAGCTTAATATTAAAACTTAAAAGAAAGACTGGCAAAATAAGATTCGTGTTCATGAAACACAAAACCACAAATAATTAAAAGAAGAAAATTGTCATGACTCTGAGTGAAAATTATCCCATTTAACTAACTTTTTTTTTAAGTACTGTGTTGCATCTGGTATTGATTTTGACAAAAAGAAAATCACAGATTTGACAAAGGCACAACGGACACATGTTTCAAGTCCCCAAGATTTCTTCCACTGCCTTATACGTTGTCATACTACAAATTAGGAAGTAGTCTGGTTAGTAAAACTTTTAAAGTATTATACGATGCCCAGATCCTCTTAAACATTTTACAGAATCGTGTTTGAGAATTGTCCACAAAACACGTTCCTGCTGACAGCTCCAAGAGGCCACCCATCAGCAGGCTTGGCAATTCCCACTTCATGTTCGTTGAACTTGGTCCTATAAACTCCTCAGTCCCTCTCACCCAATTAATGGGACAAAACACCTACATAAACAAGAAAGGGAAGACCTTTAAAAGCTCTACTACCCCCAATGAAAGAACTTCATTTTGAATGATTGCAGCTCACAGTTGACACTTTCCCATGACTGACGACGTGGACGCCCCCCACCTATTTACGTTCCCCCAGTAATGACACTCACCTCACCAAGCTTTGAGAGTTTTCATGCATTGGCAGTTAAAAATCCTTTGGCCTTTGGCCTTGTGCCTGCAGGGGTTAGAGGCATTGATTTAGGAGGAAAGATTAAATTAACCATAGCTAGACCAAAGAATAACTAAACAAAATAAAAAGGCAAAGAGATGAAGCAATGAGGAAGGACATTAGATGGTAAAATGAGGAAGTCATTAAGCAAATGAAACCTTAGATTGAATAATTGGCCAAATTTCCTGAAACAAAAGAGCTCATGAACTCTAAGTAGTGTTGTCCTGTGGCCAAAGTGGCTGAGCCGGCACTGGGGTCAGGTAACACGAGATTGCCAGCCCACAGTGAGCCCCATCAGGCTCACCACACAAGTCCGGCCAGGGAACCTCCTCAGTGCCAAACACTCAGCAGGGCCCACGGGAACATCAAATCAGCGTTACTTCTTTCTCTTCCTCAAAAAGTGCAAAATAGTCCAGGCAACTGTACCAACCATCAATCTTTATTGTCTGCTGTATAGAATTATTATTATTATTTTTTTTACATTTCAGACTCATCTAGACCAAAGTATCCATAGGGCAGGACTCTTCCCATCATCAAGGTCTGGTGTAAGTGCCTGACCCTGTGAATGTGACTGATGAATGGATATGTCTGATAAGCCAGGCCAAAGACTTTTAAAGTCACATCTTGATATTTTCTGAATTCTGATTCTAGCTCTTTTTGATTACATTGCTTGTGTTTCTCACAGAATGATTTAAAGGGGAGTGTCATCATTCGTTGAGTGTTTGTTGCTCATTAGATACTACAAGTTCACTGTGTCGTACCCGTCGTAATGGTTTCTGTGCTGTGCAAAAGTGAATAAAGTACAGGGATCTTCATCTTCATATCGAAGCCTGTTGAGGTGCCACTTTTCAAGTTCCATGTTGAACACTAAAGTGCCCTTAATAAATGAGTCCAGATGGAGTGTGTATGTGAGACGGGTTGGGTAAGTGCATGAGATGCAGACCACAAATAGCATGATACTCAATCACTCCATAGGATGCCACATGGCCCGGGGTAATTTTCCATAGCAGAATCTAAATAACATTGTTCATTTACTAATGGTCTAAATATCATAATTAGGACATGTTGCTGCTATAGAACTCTAATTACTGATAGAAAGCAACTTTCATCATGACATGCTCCCATTTAAGGGAAATGATCATTATACTTAACTCCAGCCTTTCAACCCCTTGATCATGTCAATAAAGCATTTCTGAAAATGCCAAACACATTGCTTAGTTTAGAATGGCTGTTCTAACTGGGAACTAATGATTTATGATTTTTTTCAAATGTCATACATTTGGAATCACTACCAGGTGAGAAGCAAAACAGCAACAAGTGGATGTCTCAGCTCTTATGCATGACTAATGGGGACATTTGGAATTCATAGATGTTGTTATCTAGAAAAAAGACATATTTAAAGAGTTCTTTTCATAGCTGCTGAATCATTCTGATGACATCTTTACTCTATTTGGCATGCTCGGTGTTGTCTCTTTCACATGTTCATAACTACTTCATTTCCTTCTTATTCTTGTTCCATTAGAGTTGTCCCAATTGTCTCCCACTGCTCTCTTTTGCCCCACCCACCCCCACTCCCACAGTCAGTCCTCCCCTGTTGCCCATGTCCATGGGTCATTTATACCTGTTCCTTGACTAGACCCTTCCCCTCCTTTCTCTATTTACCCCACTCCCTCGTCCCCTCTGGTCACTGTCAGTTTGTTCCTTATTTCCATGCTTCAGGTTCTATTTTGCTCATTTGTTTGTTCATTAGGTTCCTCTTAGAGGTGAGATCATACGGTATTTGTCTTTCACCACCTGGTGTATTTCACTTAGCTCAATGCTCTCCAGTTCCATGCATGCTGTCAGGAGAGGTGAAAGTTCCTTCTTTCTTTCTGCTGCATAGTATTCCATTATGTAAATGTACCACAGTTTTTTGATCCACTCATTTACTGATGAGCACTTGGGCTATTTCTAGCACTTGGTTGTCGTAAATAGCATTGCTATGAACATAGGGGTGCGTAGGTTTTTCTATTGGTGTTTCAGGATTGTTAGGGTATAAGCTCAGCAGGGAAAGAATGAACATATTTAAATAGTTTCTTAATTTTTCTCAACTCTTGCTAGCTTGACCAGAAAAATAGAATTTTTCTAAAAATGTGAAATTAGGTGCTTACTTAAGAACTCCATTTTAATGATCATTTTTTGTTTGTCATATTAAAATAGTGCTGGTCTGAGTAATGACATGGATGCCTTTGCTTTCAATTTAAAAGTCACTATTACAGATATCATTATAGTATTTTCTCAGTTTTTTAAATGTATTCTGCATGTTATCCATTTCTACTTAACTTGGCAAGATAGTAAACCATAAATAGACCTATATCATCTCTGGATTTCTATATTCTTTTCTTCATTCTTTGGGCAACTAAAGATATAAACATAGGATCATGTTAAAATTCTTCATTTTGCCAATTATATTTAAAACAGTTCAAAGATAAAGTATGAATCTACATTTCTTGGAAGACTTTCAATAAAAAACTGTATTTTTGCATTTGCAGATCAAAAATTAGTAACTGTGTTATATATTTTAGTGTCTTAGTGCATCTGAACATATATTTCAGAAAGTGGTCTACATGATAAGTTACACTATATCTAGTTGACGAGACACCCTTCATTCTGTTTTCTTTTTGCTTGCATTATCATTAATATTATTCTTAATATCTTGATGTTTGATGGCAAGAAGCGACTTTTCATTATTTGAAATATTTAATAACAGTGCAGAAGTTACTTAAAATGTTAATTTACTTATAGTTTGCTCTCTTTTTTTCCAAAAGGAATCACATTTAGATAGCAATATTCAGAACTATCAATATGGACGACCTTTTTCCCTGGCTGGTGTGGCTCAGTTAATTAGCGTGGCATCCCACAGACCAAATGGTTGTGGGTTCAATTCCTGGTTTGGACACATGAGAGAAGGCAACCAGTGAATGTTTCTTACATATCAATGATTCTTTCTCTCTTTCTTTCTAAAAGCAATGAAAAAATGCCTTCAGGTGGGGATTATATATATGTATGACTGTATATTATATATATAATATAATTATGTATCATTTATATAATTCTTATTATATAAATATATACTCATTTATATACCATATATAATGTGGTTATATAATATATAACTTTTCATTAGAAAGTTAATTTTGATGACCCATTATCATTAATAGATTTTAAATAAATATACATGTTTCTACTTATTTCAAATCACTGATAGATTTAACAATGAACTCATTTGCACAATTATTGCTTAAGGATTCGTAGTATAGAGCAGCATAGAAACTGTACAGTAAAAAGCTCCTTGAGACCAGTCGACCAGTCTTGACAATGAGTTTTTGTATTTGACACCAAAAAGCTAAGTTAACAAAAGCAAAAATAAACAAGTGGCACCCCATCAAATTAAAACATTTCTCCACAGCAAAGAAAACCATCAACAAAATAAAAAGGCCACCTATAGAAAAATATATTTGCAAATCATATATCTGGTAAAGGATTAATATCTAAAAAAATTATTAAAATGTACATTCTCAAATGTGCATTTGTTTGGGGTAGCATAATACCCCAAACAATCTGACTAAAAATGGGCAGAGAAGTTGAACAGACGTGTTTTCCAAGAAGACAAACAAATGGCCACCAGGCACAGAAGAAGGTGCCTGACATCACTAATCACCAGGGAAACACAAGTCTAACTATAATGAGATATCACCTAATACTTGCTCAAATGGCTATCACCAAACAATCAGGAGAGAACAAGGGCTGGTGAGGCTGTGGAGGACAGAAAACGCTCCTGCCCTGTTGGAGGGAGTGCAGACCAGTGCAGCCACGGGGGAAAACAGTGTGGAGGATCCTCAAAATATTACAAATACAACTATGGTATAACCCAGCAATTCCACTCCTGGGTACAGATTTGGAGGGAATGAAAAAAGGATTCGAAAGAGGTATTTACACTCCCGTGCTCACTACAGCATTATTCACAACAGCAGACATATGGCAACAGTCTAACTGTCCATCAACAGATGCATAAATAAAGAAGATGTGGTGTGTGCACAGTAGGATATGACTCAGTCTTGAGAAAGAAGAAAATCCTGTCGTTCGTGGTAACATGGTTGGACCTTGATGACATTGTGCTAAGTGAAACAAGCCAGAACGAAAAAGATAAATACCACACAGTATCACTCTATGTGTGAAATTTTACATATATATGAGTGTGTATATACATATACATATATATATTATACATAAATATATATTAACACAGTACAAAAGTGGTCCCCATGGGCTGGGGACCAGAGAAAAAGAGAGAGGTTGGCCCAAGGCTATAAACTTTAAGTGATAGGAGGATAAAGTGTGAGAATCTAATGGAAAACATGGTGACTACAGTTGGCTAACAGAGTAGAACTTCAATGTTTCACCAAATAAAGCAAAACAAAAACTCATAAGGATTTAAAATTTATTTTAAAGAGTCACAGACCTTTCATTAACCTCATAATGAACTTTGACTCGTGGTTTGCTGTCCACCTTTTCTCCTGGAACCCTGAGCTCACTAAAACTGGGAGTTCTTAGTCTATGAACAGTATCTACAGCATTTGAGAATCCATCCAACTTTTTATAGCTAATTCAATATTTCATTTATTTCAGGGATATATGAACATGGATCCTGCCATCAAGATCTAATAGATGTTACAGTTTGTTGATAATGAATTAATTGTGATGAATTAAAATGTTTTTCCAATGCCTACAGGGTGAGGCAAAAGTAGGTTTATAGTTGTGAGTATGTAAGGCACAGTTTATCTTGTATTATTATTTATTAATTATTGTAATGTTTTCCATACAAACAACTGTAAAGCTATGTTTGCCCAACCCTATATAATAATACTATTCTCTATAGAAAACTTTCAGATAAGTCCTTGCCAGTAAGGACTTAAAGACTGATCAATATTCAGCAGCCATTATATTAAAATCTAGCTAGAATTCTGCTGAATGAGAACTAATTTCTCACATATAGTTTTGCATTTTAATCTTATTGCTAGTTCCCTCAGTTCTACTTTCGCTCTACCTTCTGTAATTCGCCATAGGTTACCTGCTCCCGGGATCTGCCTGGCGTGCCCTGGGCAGCTCCTCTTCGATACACATGAGCTCCACAGATACACAGAGCATCACAAGGAAGCGTCAGTGCAGCTTTGAAGGGGATCGAAGTTGGCAGATGGTTTATCCTGAAGCATAGCCACTTCTAAAGAGAGAAAAAAAGTTGCCACTAAAAAAGAAAAAGCCAGAAAGATAATAACAAATTTAAAAAGACCCCATCGTATTTGCTCATTGGTAGGACAAGTTAAATATGATATACAGGAGCATACAAAATCAATTTTAAAGGTTAGATATCTGGAAATATAAGGGGATACTAGGTCACATCAGATTAGGACTTCAGATTCCAAGACGTAATATCTTAAAGCATGCTGAACTCATATTCCAAAAAAAACATGAAGGAGACATTTGAGGAAAAAAGAAATAAAAATGTCAAGTCCCTTTACAAAGCAAAAAGTGATATTTAGCAACAAAGAACAAATTAAATGATAACTCAAAACTATGCTATTTGTTTATGTCATGCCTTTTATAGCCCAAATGGGATTAAAAATCAGAGGAAGAAAGACATTTATACTCTTTCATAGAAATATATAAATAGTGCAGATGTTTTAACTCTATGACAATAAAAGTTTAAAGAGTCAGAGAGGCAGGACATAAACAGATAACATGTTACTGGAATATTCATCTTAGAGATAATGATGTCATTGTTCACGGAGTTGACCTTCTGGTTTTTGGTGGCTATCTGATGAATTTCTCTCAGTTCTCCAAGTCATTTGTATTATTCTTTCAGCTGCCAAAAACAGCAACTAACTTATTATACTTCATTTTGGTAACGAGATCATTACATTTTAGAATAGTATCTAAGTGGTCTATTTTAAGAGGCACCGTGAAGTTATTTCCCTTCATTTCAAAAGCACAAACCCTTGCTCACTTGCAAACTGCCTCAAAGCTTGGACAAGAGCATAAAACATATCAACATTCCTGTTTCTTCCCATCTCTGACACTGAAAAAATTGATAAAGATGAGAATTAATACAGTTTCGCCTGGTGCATGTAATATTCATTCTCTGAATCAGTTTGTAACAGAAAACATAAGAGTTCCAAGTCCTAGCCCACTCACTGCTGGTTCTATCATACTTCATAGTCACACTGCAGCTCTTCATATAATTATCTCACATGTAATGTTGTATTGTTTTCTACACATAACAGGCAAAACCAGACCTCATGAAAACTCTTGCATAAATACATCTATTTGTTATTTAATGTGCACCATAGGGAAACTCTCTTTAATGGCAAAAGGCCATAGATCACACACAAAATCACCAATGCATTATGATGTAATGCACTCCAGAAAGGAGAACTCCCCTACTGAAGGACTATATATATATATATGTGGACTGTGCTGTTACAAAATGTTCGTTACTCTTTTGTGTTGGGCTGTTTTTCGGGGGGCAAGCTCACTGAGTGACTGGGTCAGTACAAAATCTAAAATGCTTACAGGCTGGGAGACAGGGGTAGATGGTACCAAATCAGAGGGGTGAACAGAACTGAGAAGTGTGTGTAGAACTGAAGTCCAAGAAACTTGGAAAGGGGTGTTCGTCAAACCAAATGGGCAAGAAGCAGATGCAGAAGTTGAACTAAGGTGCCAAAATCCAGGAAATCGGGAGACGGGAGTAATTGCAACCAGGTCCAGAGGGAAAAGAAGTTTCTGGTGAAAAGAGACATATGGTTTGCAGCCCATGAGCCAGCTGGTCCCAGCTTGGCACAAAAGTACCTGTGAAGGCAGAGGAAAATCACAAAAGTCAGAGCACTGCAAACCAGAACAGACAATAAACACAGTACCAGTGTCTCGGAGGAAAGTTCCCAAACTATGAAGCTAAGGACACTGGATTGAAAATTGTAATAGGTATTCCAACCTTCCTTTGCCCGAGTGAATGTAGATAAAAATGTCCCTCCCTGCTCTTTTCCTTGCTTCAGAAATGAATCTTCATCATCTGGAAACCAGCCAACCATGGACTATATGGGTGCTATATTGTGAGATCCATCTTCCCTCCCCACACCCCGATGATGGCTATTACTACCCTAGCTATCTGTATTACTACTACATCTATTTGGAGCCTCTGCGAAAGTAGAGAACATCAGGTCGGGAATGGGTGCCTGTGTATGTATTTGTGTTGGGGAAGGGTTGTCCAGTGATGTTTGCCACATCCTGGAAGGTGTAACCCCTACAAATGAAGTGTCATGAAAAGACATGAATAAGAAAGAACTGAGAACAGTGAATATGGTCCGTTCTGAAGGTACTTTGCAAAGTGAGGCACTGCAGCACAGATGATCCTGTGTCAGGCCAACAGCACTTTGCTGGTACTGAGTCGACAGATACTGGCTTTGAATTTTGTGCATCAACCTGCTTTCAGTTTCGAGTCCCAGGAAAAGATCCTGCCCCAGTGCAAAGGGGCAGAGGGTCCACAGCAGTCTGATCGATGGAATTAGGATGCCAGCAATAAGATGGTGAGAAGTATGAGTATTCTTTCAGTAGAACACTCGCTGGGGCTGTGTGGTCCCGTCAGTGAGACCCAGTCACCTCTCAACTTCTGTAACTATTGGCAGCTTTTTGACACCCACTGAGAGAAGATGTCCCAAGCCTGGAACCCCGCATAAGTCTCAGGAGGCACTGGTAGTGATCTGAAGTTATAAACGAGGCAGCAGTCTGAATTTGTATTTTCCAGTGCCCGATGGCTCTGATAGGTAATAGTTAACTCATTCTTTGATCCTTCCTTGACATAATGGTGAAGACAGAGGTGTGATTTTGGAAGCTGAGTCGGGGGGCTCAAGCACACACACAAGCTCTGCTCACCTTCTTCATGCATAATCTCATTGATCTCACCGTGTGGTTTCTAAGCGGGCCCTGAGTGCAGTCTTAACGTGCAGATTTCAGAACTGGGATGATGAACAGCAGCAGCAATGGATTAAGGATTGAGTTGTTTGGTGATTCACTCACAGGACAATACACAACTGGATGCACACGCTTGAAGATGTTTGCTAAACCACTGGACACACCTAAAATTCCTCTTACTGTTCCAGTCATTCCTTCAGAAAGAAGCTTTCCTGAGGAATTCACAGGGACTTTGCTCTGCATCCACTTTATTTTTTCCTGGTCACTCAAGACTTTATGCCCAGACACCTGCTTGCTACTGGGATCCAATGATTTGGGTCCCTGCTTCTCTGGTCACTGGTCTCACTTTGGCCCCCAAATCCCGTTGCCCAGTGTCCTTGCTGACGTTGTCCTACAGTATCTGCCAGACTGTCTGTCTTGGCTGACCTTCTGGGTGAGATTTTGAATCCATGTATTAGCCTCTTTTCCTGTTCTATCAGTTCTATCCCCTCATCTGCCCTGTGGCCGCTGGAGCCCCAGCCTGGTCTTTTTTCTCTCTTGATTGAAACGGATCTCTTGCTTCAATTTACAAATTGAGTTGGAATGTTACATAGGCAGAGCCACAAAGACAAAGCAAATGGATAAAAATCATACATTTTGCAGTTTTTCTTTGGTACGCTTTGCTTGATTTGCACATGGAGAAACCTGATGTCAAGAGGAACGGAGGCCAGAAACTGAACACAGCACTGAGCCCTGTTCGGGGGGCAGATACAAATGTCAACAGATGTAATTAAAAGATTGCAAAAGTTCTGTCAGGAGTGTAAGCAGGCAATGGGTCATATGAATAATTATTATCAGGTTCTCCTATTGCCTGAAATATTCAAAGCTAATTTATTTAGGAATACCGAAGCTGGCTTTCGTTTTAAATAAGAAAACTTTCCCTGCTGTATACTCTGGAAAATGTGCATTTCTTCTTCTCTTCAGACTGAGAAGCTTTTCAACAGACGGGTTGCTGCTTATGGCTGGGTTTAAATTCTTGCACTTAAATCTTCACATCTGGAGAAGTTTAGGTTTGGAAGATCTGACTGGCCATTGTTCTCAACCAGCCTCATTGTACAATTCATATCACTCTCCGTGAGGCTTTTTCCCTTCCCCGGCCATGCACATGCTCAGGTAGAGAATAGGTGTGGAAACATATAAATAGGATCTGGAAGTTTTGGACCCCTCTACCTCTCTTAAAAGAAAACGTGTGAGCCGAAGTTCACACTGAGTTCCAGGGTGTGTACGCGGTCAATTTACTGTTCTATAGGTCTTGATGCTGAACTGGTGTTTTTGTTTGTTTAATGTGAGTGGTCTTTCTAATCCCATTAAGTGGAAACAAAGTTTACAAATGTAAATCCATTTTACTTTGATTTAGTGCTTTTTCAAGGCCAGGCTTCACAAATCAAGGCCTGAACGTTGACAGCCAGGGAAGTTTCAAAAGGTGTTTTTCCCCCCACCTTTAAGAGAAAAGGACTAAGACCTTTTCTAAGGGATTCCTTTTGCCTCCCCGCAAGATAAACACTGGGAGTGTGGGAGGTGGAGAGGGTCAGGGGGTTGGCAGGGCCTTTTTGTTCAAAAGGAACTGTTGTGCCTAAAACCCCAGGCCCTGCAGGTGGAATACAATCTGTGCGATTACTCCTGTTATCTTTCTCCTGTTAGGTCAGCCCTGATTCTCTGAAGGGGAAAATGAACTGGGAGTGTCTGTGAGGCCTTGAGGATGAAATTTGGGACTCAGGGGTAGGAGACCCGGGGCAAGCCAGGGTCACTCTGCAGCTCACTTCCCAAAATGCAAATGCTGGTTTGTCAAAACATTAGCATACGCTAGATTCGTCTCCCTTCTGTTTCCAACCCCCACAATGAGGTTCTGAAAAAAATCACATTAGTGAAATGTACATGAAAATGCCTGGCCCGCTCTCTAACGTGCTGGTGAAAATCACACAGGGCAATGTATATGAAACCATCTGAAAGCTGGAATTATTGTTTCCCCTGGAAAGAACTTTTGGCTACCATTTTTGGTAAGTCTTCATAAGCAATAAGTCAAAATGAGAATATATAGATGGACCTTTTCTCCCCTGAGTAACAACTTGGAAAAAGTAAGTGTAATACGGTTGATGGATATTATTAACAGGAAATTATGGAATTGAGATACTTAAAGTCTAGTGAGAAAAGTTTACATTGGTCTCTAGAACTCAATAAACACATCACTATTCATAAGAACGAAAACAAGAATAACCCACTTGACATGACCAATACAGAGTAAAGGTCAATGAGTGGGTGAGTGTTTTTCTAGGGGCATGTTTTTGCTCTTGTTCCAAGAAAAGTTCATACACCAAAATTATAGTATTTCTTTGTGTATACAGCATAAAAGTGGGGTAGCTTTGCATATGTTGGAAACATGAAAACTTACTGCACACATGAGAGGAAGGAGAAAGCAGTGATGAACCTTCTTGGTCCTCAAACTCAGAGAAGCGAGAACTCTCTTTGTTTATTTTTTAACTTTCTACAACATGTTTTTTGATTCTGAGACTCCATTTTCTATGACTGGTCAAAAAATAAATAAAAAGGACCAATTGTCATCATTCTTGGGTGTCCCTCTGACCTCCACACCAGGCTCTTTTCCAGAACCAGGGCCTTGGGTGACTTTCGTTGACATTGCTACTCAGCCACCATCCCCTGTGGACACCAGTGCTTCAGGCCTGCTGTTCCCGCTCCGGGTTTGAATGGGGGAACGCTTTCTGACTTGTCAACGCGCCCACCTGTCATTGGCATCTGACATCTTGCTGTTTCCCTCGTGAGGCTGCGCACAGAGCCCTCCTTCCTCCCCCTACAGCTCGGGGGATCTCTCCTCTTGCGGGAAGGAGCCCCACCCTCTGTAGTCGCCTTCATCCATATATTATTTCTCCAAGGCACATCGTCCTAATCTGCGAATCTCCTTTAAAAACACTTGCTTTAAACTCATTTAAGATATAGATTCCCAGAAAACAGAATTCAGAAATCTCTGTAGTTATTTCTGTTTTCTGTCCTGGCTACCACTCTAAAACTGCTCAAAACCTAAAAACTTCTTTAAATTGAGGAGAGAAAGGGGAGAAAAGTGTAATGTAGTACATTTTGTATAATTTTGGTTCGGTATAGATGATGTAGTATCGCAGTGTGGCGGGGTAACCAATGATACCCATATGTGTCCAAAGCCCACCCCCCAGAACCTGTGAGTGTTACCTTATCAGACAAAAAACGTTTTGCAGGTTTGACTGAGCGAAAGCTCTTGAGGCCGAGAGATTGCGCAGGTGGACCCGATGTCATCACGAAGGGCATTCTGGAAGAGGCCCGAGGACTTGCAGTCAGAAGAGGACCCGTGTGCGCAGTAACACCCTGGACGACGGAGGCCTGGGAACAGCAGTCAGAGCCGGGGACTTCCGGACGCTGAACAGGGTCAGCCCGCTGGTCCTGCCCCGAGACCCTCCAGAGCCAGAGAAACTGATTTGGGACTTCTGACCTCCAGAGCTATAGGAGAGAATGAATTTCTGGTGTTTTTAGTCACTAACTTTGTGGTAATAGGAAATTAATACACTCAGAATTCCCATTATTATGAGCTAAAGTTCACAAAAATCGAAGGTTTTCCTGATAATACAGTTTTCCCTCCTGTGTTTTCTCTTATCTGGGAGAACTGGGTTTATTCTTAAACAGTTTTCTTTTCCATGTGATTAATCGATATATTTCTCCAAGCTGTGTATTTTATTTTTGTTTAAATAAAAGCTTTATTTTTATATAAAACTTATGTTTTTTAGACTTTATATATCTTAGTACTAGCAAACCTTGTTTTTCTTTGGGGAAATTCACTATATATCTTAAAGAATTCAGTGTGAGTAATGCTATGGAATTACTACTTAATACAGGAGGCCCTATCTATTAGTTGTTCTGATAGTTTTCAATAGATTCGCTCTTAAGGGATCCACATGTATTCATTCATTCATGAAGAATTACAAACGGTTACTGTTAACTCACTGCATTTTAGGCTTATTTCTAGTTCCTATGGGCACAGTAATGAATAGAAAAAAATAATCAGTGACAAAATTATTAATGCCATAAGAGAAATATACACAGAAAACTCTGTTGGATTTGTATGGTAGAATCTTACTACATTGTGGCCCCTAATGACCTAGTCCTAAAGGTACTCACATAATTCAAAATTAAACATAATCTCCAAAAGTGACTCTGACTGGGCCAGTGGGATATATGGAAACACAAATAAAAAAAAAGGCTTCATGAGCATTTGCTCATTGGAGCTTGTCTCTCAGGAACTCCTGCTCTTTGTGCAAAGGGGTCCAAGTTAGCCATATGAAGAAAGCCAAGTAGAGAGAGAGGTCTCAGACTCCCAGCTGCCCCTGTGAAAAAGCCCAACCTGTGAACAACACATCTGGACTCCAGCTGCCCTCTGACCGAAAGCAAGATCAGTAGAATGATGAGTAGTTCAGGCCCTGCCAAGCCGTGGAATTGTGATCAAATACAATGGTTGTTTTAACCCACTAAATCTGGGGGCTGTTTGTTACACAGCAATAGATGACTGAAAAAGGAGTTAGTCTCTAAAAGTTGGGGTGCTGCTGTGACAATGGCCTAAAACACAGGTAGTGGCCTTGGGACTGGGCAGTGAGGGCATTGCTGGTGAGGGCTTGATGTGCAGGGACTGCTATTGCAAGGTAGAGGGGAATCTATGCTACATGTTGGTGGAACAATTGGTGAGACTCACTAGCTGCAACTTAGGAGACATAAAAAGCACCTAATAAATCACTTGGCAAAGTAATTTTCTCAGGCAGGATGTTAAAAGTATAATTTTTAAAAAGCTGTCTTTGATAAAGTATTTCAAAAGAGAAAGGAACTAAGGAAAGAAATGTTCCAGTTTTCAGTGGAATTTAGAGGATTATTTACAAATCAGAACTGGCTGGCTTGGGAAATAAAACTGTTTTTCACTTCCAGGATTTCCACTTGACAAAGGTTCATTCAAAGTTAGAAAAGGCCTAATGCGAAGGCCTGGTGCAAATATCGAGTGCTACATCTTGGTGGGAAATGTAACTTCTGGGTAACAAAGCATCAAAGGTCCTGTTCTGAGACCCCTTTTGAGACCTGAGTGATATTTAAGCTGGTGCTTCATAGATGCTTTGCTATACACAAAAGCTTGTAAGAATTTTAGGGGTATGCTTTTCATATGCTGGACAAAAGGGCTCTGAAGATTTATTAAGGGACTTAGTCTACAGCACTACAGTTAGACAGGGTTCCATTTCTAAGAGACTTATAAACCTCACTCTTGCCTAACTGACTGGATGATAATTTGATCATCAGGAAACCCACAAAGCTTTTAAAGAAATTATATCAGCTTGAACTAAAAGGCCCAGATATTTAAAGGTAAAAAGAGAAACAAAAACAAAACCAGGATCTACCTTCCATGGGCCAGAAATAGCCTAAGAAAACTATTCATGTGCAAACACAGGCTGTTCTAATGCAAAATGAAGGGTGGCTCAGAAGGCAGAGCTAGGAACCCACAGGGTGGAACAGACAGCTGCGGAAACCATACCTGAGAGCAGAACTCAGTCCTAAAGAGCCTACTTTTTGTCCCCAGCGCAATGAAAAGGGCAGGATTTCAGACTTTCTACAGATTAGTGACTACTGTGCGCTTCTCACCACCCGTCTGCCCCTCGTGTTTGAGTAACACATTCTACTGTGGTTCATTTGTCTCTGCCTCCCCATTGGGTGTCCCCATTTCACCCTCTCTAGGTGAGAGGTAACTTTGGTTCCCAGGTCTTCAGACCAGGGGAAAACTGCAGCTGAAGAGCCTCATCAATTGCTCCAATCTGAGTTCAAGGATGAGATTCTGCATTTGAAGCTTGAGTATATATAGCGGCATAAAGGGATGGGGCTTGAGTGGTTTCACAGGAGGAGGGAGTGCATGTTACATGTTGGGAAAGGACATGGACATCACTGGTGAACTGTGATAGACTATTGTCCTTTTTAAATTTTTTTAATTTTATTTTTAAATTTAATTATTTTTAAGTACAGTTTTCTGCCTTTTACTCCCTTCCCAGCCCCCCCATGCTCCCCACCTCCCTCCCATTTCCACCCCCCTTAGCTGTTGTCCTTGTGTCCTTTATACTAGTTCCTGTAAATCCCTCCCCTTTTTCCCCTGAAATTCCCTCCCCTCTCCCCTCTGGTGGCTGTCCCCCTGTCCTCTATTTCAGTGTCTTTGTTTTTATTTTGCTATTGCCCTTTTAATGGAGGTATAAGGGACATATGGCTTTAGTTTTGGATATACAACATAATAATTTTTAACATTTGACACACACACACACACACACACACATTGCAAAATACAGTATATAACTTATAACAAGCAGATTAAAGCTATATTGTTGGTCATTTAACCTGACCCCTGTGAATATAACTGTGACCCAAATAAACCGAGCCAGCTTCCATGTTCATCTAGGTATCATCTCACCAAATTGAAAAGTGATGTAAATCTTTACCAGAGACACTGAAATGGACATTCACATCACCCCATGAAGTGTTACTTTTCCCATCTCTCTTCCTGCAGTTGAGGTCCCCTCCCTTCTGTCCCTTTCCTCTAAAACTCACCCAACAAGGACACTCTTCCTGCTTCCACTTGGAACCTTCCAGTCTATCTTTTTTCTGAAATGGTAGTTTTTCTGGCTGTTCAAAGCTAAGTAAATCCAAATTTCTTTAACCATACTTTGTTCTGTGTGCATGCATGCACACGCATACATACGAGCATGTGTGAACATTTGTCGTTGTTTCTGTTGCATGAGCAAGGAAACACCCTCTACAGACTGCGTCACATTGAAACAGCCTCCCTGAAGCGAGTATCCTTGCCCATTCCCTCAATCATCTCACATCTCCAGTGTTTGCCCCTTATTCAAGGCTTCCCCAGACCCTTTAGCCCAGAGTGTTTTAGGATGTCAAGGAAGGCAGGCCTGCCCTGTCCAGTCACAGGAGTGTGCAACCACTGAACATTTGAAACATAGCTACGTCAAAGTGAGATGTGCTCCACTTGTCAAATGCATCCTAGATTTGTAAGACTTTGTATTAAAAAAACGCAGCTCACCCATCATGCTTTTTATTAAGTATTGAAATAATCATGTTTTCAATACGTTGGGTAAATTAATATGTTATCTATTAGTGAAATTAGTTTCACCTGTTTCTTTTTACTTTTAAAAAGTGACTTCTAGAAGAAATAAAATTACGTCTGTGGCTCACATTTGTGGTTCAAATTAGTTACTGCCGAGAGCTCTTGCACAGCTGATGAAAAGACTGCCCAGAACCCAGGCAGCTAGTTAGCGCCTCTGCTCCCAGGAAGTGCAGAAACACAAGAGGCGGGGGCGGTGGTGGGGGGGGGCACTGACTCCCGGAAATTATTTTCAGTTATTAGCAGAGATTTGTTTGCTTGTTTGTCAGGTTTTATTTGTTTGTTTGTTTCAGTACTGGATACTTCCCTTTTTACCGTAAAAATTATAATGTTAATTTGGTTGAGGGATCATCTCCTTCCTTGGTCCACCACAGGTTCGCTCTCACTCCTCAGCGGTTGGAGTGAGGTTGCAGGTTCTGGTCCAGGGAAACCTCTTCTTCCTTCTCTGGGCATTGACCCCCACTCCTAGGGCCAAGGTGGAAGAACAGGGGACTCAGGCGTCATTGAGAGAGAGAGAGAGAGATGTCATTAGCTTCCTTCTGGTATTGACTAGTTTCATGTTTTTCTAGTATCTTCTGTTGCTATGCTGCGTGGGTACTATATGGGCATATTTGCTTTCAACCTTGACCCAGGTTCTTTCCCTCTCCAAGAGACAGATTTGATCCTGACTCCCTTCGACAAATCGAAGGTACAAAATCACCAGTGCTTTCTCCAGTAGAGCGATCTAGTCACTTGGCCTCTACTGCATCTTGAGCAGCTCATGCCACCTTTGCACATCACATCAAGAACCATTGCTACGGTCCCTTGTGCCTTTAAAAAACTGCAGAGAATTTGGTTGGGAATAAGGTTGCTCCATCTTCTTCCCAGACACATTTGAGGAAGACCTGAAGGCGTGGCCTGTTCCACTAGACCTCCAGGCTTTAGAGATCTCTCTACCAGAGCATGGAACTAGTTTCTATGTTCAGATGTAAGAGGATGCATGTCAACATCCCTAATTCTTCCTCATGCTTAAAGGAAAGTAACTGAAGAAGCTAGTGTAACGTGCACACTCTTAGGTTTTCGGGATGTTCTCCTGAGAATTCTCTCTCTGAAATCTCCTCCAGCAGTGGCTTGAATTAAGCCTCTCATCTCTGCATCTGAGAAAGTCTAATTGGGAAAGGCGAGATGCCATGCATCTCTGTTGGGGGGCACTCTTTAGTCTCTAAGAAAGAGTCTTCCAGTGGCTTTTGCGGGGGCGGGGGGGAGCAGGGCTGCTTCCATGTACATCAACCTAGAGGTAGACTGCTCCTGACATTGCTTAGCAAACCCTGCGGCAGTGCGAGGAGCCTGCAGAGGCTCCTGGGAGACATATTTCTGAGCCCGGGAAACGGGATGCTAACAAGTTCTCCTTGTGTTTATTCCTACCCCACAACATCTAAACAAAAGGAAAAATCACCCCAGACAATTTGAAGGAAAAGAAAACTGATAATATAGATATACATTAAAATAACTTTGTTTCTACTGTGTTAATGTTGTGTCATATTTTTGTTGATGCTGTTATAATCTTCCTTGAAATATTTAGAAAAATGGGTTATAAAATTCCACTCATAAAGCAAACACCTGTGTATATAGCATGCAGACATTGCCTCCATCCCTCCACATTTTCTATTCATACATGAACTACTTTGGGATCAGAGACCCACAGGAGAATCACAATTAACAGAAGTAGATCCAAGGGAAGAAACTATGGAAGGGCTAGAATATAATATAGTCCAAACTGATTTTGGTTAACTTTAAGTGAAGGTATTACTTCTCTTTATTGGAGTTAATTACCACCAAATCAGTATTGCAAGACATGTTAAAGGGTTTGCTTTAAGAAGAAGAGAAAGAAAGAAAGAAAGAAAGAAAGAAAGAAAGAAAGAAAGAAAGAAAGAAAGAAAGAAAGACATAGAGGGAAAGAGGATGATTGATATAAAGAATAAAATGACAATAAATAAATACCTATCAATAATAACCTTAAATGCAAACAAATTAAGTGCTCCAATCAAAAGACCCTAGGGTAACTGAATGGATAAGAAATCAAGACCCATATGTGTGCTGCCTCCAAGAGACCCACTCCAAGACACAGACTAAAAATAAGGGGACAGAAAACGCTATTTCATGCAAATGGAAAGGGAAAAAAGCTGTGGTAACAGTACTTATGTCCAACAAAATAGACTTTAAAACCAAAACTATAGCATTTCACCCCAAATCAGCAGAATATACTGTGTTAGGATGGTTTTGAATGTGAAATTATTTGGGTCAGAGCTAGTTGATAAAGGAGTCAGTGTCGTCATAGCATCTCTCACACACACACACACACACACACACGCACACCTGTGCAGGTCTAATGACTTAGAACTTGCACTAAAATTTCTTTGACTTTTTTTTTCTAGTTCCCATTGCTGGCTTCAGGAAATGATGCTAGAGGAGTAGGTGAGAACCAAATAAAATGGCACATACCAAGTGATAATTTGGTAGCCAGAAGAAGCCACTGAAGGACTTTAAGCAAAGTTATATCATGTTTACACTGTGGTTTAAAACTTGTCGTATTATCAATCCAATGCGCAGAAGGGAAATCTTACTTTCCTTAAGAGAATTACTTTTGCTCATAGCCATGTATCTGCTAATGGAGGGGAGAAACAGGAACTTGGCCCTGCGATGCAACTGAGTCATTTTCAGGTTAGCAAGGTCAATGCAAGGCTCCCCTACTCCACTTCTCCCACTCCCACCTGCCCTCCACTCCTTTCCCAGCTCCCCCTGCAAACAATGGAGCATACAGAGAAACTGGTAAGAGCGGAACAGGAAGGGCTTCTTTCCCCGGACTGTCTTCTGGGGCCTGTGGTCTCTCTACTGCTGGAGTATTTGTTTCTTTCTGGCCCCATCACCTGCAGCCATGGCCCATGGTCAGTCCACTGCCCCTGTCCAAAGGCCCATGCACTGAATACTTTCCCAGACCCATTCTTAGATGTGCTCAGACCCCCAGGTTGCTTATCATCACTGCTACATGCCCTTGATGACCAGGAGCTTGTGAACATTTTCCATTCACATGTAGGCCATGGGGAACAGAATTAATAATTTCCATGGGCCCATTCTCCCTGTGTAGAGTGAATCCATTGCATGGCTGGAGGAAAAGACAGAAGCCAGAATACTGGTTCTCAGACTTTCATATGCATGTGAGTCACACAGCAATCTTTTAAAAATGCAGACTCTCATTTAGTAGGTTTGGGTTGGGAGGGTCCCCAAATTCTGCACATGAACGAGCGTCCAGGATATGCCAGGACGGCCTGGCCACGGATCACACTGCGAGAACCAAGGGGCATCTGGAGCCTGACTGGAAGGCGGAGCCGATGTAGAGAAGAACCATGCTGGGAACAGCTCCCCATGGTCCAAGCACTCTCTTCCCCAGTGACCCCAACGCCATGCAAATTTTTTTCCATGGAAGCATGATTGAGGTTATTTTGTGTTCCTCTCAATTACTTGAAGCAGTTCTCTGTCTGTGTCTAATTTTTAGGATAGTGCTCTTGCCTGATGAAGTGGGACACCAAACTCTCAATCAGTGGGTGCCCTGTGCTCTCAGCTGAGGTGTACAAACATGCCAGCATCTTCACTGAGGCTCTGAGAAGTGTAAGTAAAAAACGAAGCAACATGGAAAGCCACCAGCCTTCCCCAGCCTGTTTCCTTTCATTTATAATGTGGAGTGAGCGCCCTGGCCCATTGCCCTCTCTAGTTACTGATGTTAAACGAAATGAAAGCAATATACACTTAATGTGTAAAGCAGTAGGCTCTCGAGGCTTTGACTTCTTTCTTTCCACTCTCCCTGGAGCCCTTGGCCCGTAAATCTATTGGCTAAGGGTTACAGAGCTAAATGTAAAATATAATTAATCTACGATTACATTTTATTATAAGATGTATTTATAAAATTGTAGTACTGTTTCTCTTAACTCCTGAAGGGAAATATAAAGAGAAATTTTGGAATATATACTGCTTCTAGAAATACAACCTTCTGCAATACATAAAGATCATTATATTTTAAGCTAACTGTACAATATTTGAACGATCAGTTGGTTAAGTAATTAGCCAAATGAAAAGAGGGTCAAGTAGCAAGAATGAATTTATCAGTGTAAAATTTGCAATATAACATGTTTAGAGCATGGTTGTAATGTATGAATGACATTATTATCATTTAACCATTATTTTTCCAACTTCACATAGGTGCCCTTTGGGTCCCTGTATACACACTTGGTGTTCAGGACTAATGCAAAATGAAATGCAGCCTTTTCTCTGCTTTATGTTGAAACATCAGTGACTTTCAAATTACCCAAGGAAAGACAAATTACCAAAATCAAACTTGTTTGAATAAATTTTAAGTGATTCCAGGCAATACATATATACTGATATGTAGAATGTGGAAAGTTTTAGCTTCAAATTATAAACTTGCAAGAAATTTTAAAGGACTGAGTACAGGAGGGCTTATGGAAACTATTTAGTCACCTTAATTATAGCTTTAAATGCCACAAACTCTATAATAATACTTCTTACTTTACTTTTTTTTATTTCTAAGCAACCAAACCACTTTACAAACATTAAACACAGTATCTTCTTAAACTAAGACTTCTTTCTCCCCACTGGGAATTGTTTATAAATTGATAAAAACAGGGTGAAAAGGAAATGTTTTTCCTGGAGACAGGTAAGGTACCCTCCATGCCAGAGCAGTTCTGAAAATGGCAACCAAATTTACTCCTAATTCTTGGCTTTGTCCTCTCCATAACTGTGAATTATATAATAAAGCATACTGAAATGTTTTCCTTAAATGATAGCCCCAGCCTGCCATTGTTTTTATTATTATTACTACTTAGCTCATTTGTTATAAGGATAAAACAATTTAGGGGTCTCTTGTCCACCGCTCCATGCTATTTCCAGCAACAGGTTGTTTTCTGTTATTTGACAGCAATTCTGGAAACCACCTACTCATTCATGTTTGATGTGGTCAGACCACTGTGGTGAACTAAAGACCATCATTACTGTGTATTTAGTGTTTACATTTTGTTCGGCGAGGGTTTCATATTAGTGGCTGCTCCGGGAGATGTATCTCAGACAATTACAGCAGAGAAGCAGTAAGGGAAATTCTGAATGGTGCAAGGCTAGGCTGGAATTCTCAGTCTTGCCTCGAAGTCAACAAACGCATTTTCCCTGCATTCACATCTCTGTCCACGCTAAGTCTCAAGGACAGAAATACTGTTTTCATGGTAGACCAAAAAAAAATGCATTTAGTCTTTAGAGATTTTACTTTTATTGGTTTCACATGTTGTGGAAATGTCTTGTGTAAAGATTTAGTTAAATTATTTTTAGATTTTACTAGATGGCAGCTCCCATTAGTTTATTTTTAAAAAATATTTTATGTAGACAAAGGTGCTGTAACTATGTCCCAAGGTCCTTAGACAGTTTTCCCATTAAAGTTATCTAGTTTGCTTGTTATGTGATGCCTTAGTAGAACACAGTAGGCTGTTAGGAAAATAAGCAAATTCTTATCTGGAAGTCATTAACTAGAATCACTCATTCTCTTTCCTTTCTTGCCTGGAAGTTGGTTCTTTTCTCATCTTGGAAAAATATTTTGATAGAGAATTAAGTGCCGGTGAAAGGTGAGCATGTGGCAGATGCCTGAGCTGAGGGGGACTGAATGAGTCATCTGTGTAATCACTGGGTTGTCACAAAGGCAAGGGCAGTGACAGCTGATGACATTATCCAAGTTCTGTGCTTAAGTTTTCATAGAAGTAGCAAGTCCATGGCCAATCCATCCAGCTTCCTTGTGTTACATCCCAAAATCGCGAGAGAAAGGACGGAGACCTTCAGAGGTTCAAAGATGTTACTTTATTGGCCAAAGTTTTACCTGCGCAGGGGCGAACTCTCTCGGGTGCCTCCGGATGCACCAGTGCCAAGATGGCTGCAGATGAGAGTCGCGCCTAACGCTTACAGGCTAGGGTTCTTATAGAAGCGAGCAAGCAAGCAACTTCCAGAAGCAAAAGGTGGCAGTTAGCTATTGGCTCAGGGGTTTCTGCTAGGGCTCGTGACCTTGCTGATGATTGGCTGGCAGGACTCATGAACAGCTTGTGCTCAGGTTAGCCATTGGCCTAGGGGCTCATGCTAGGGGTAAAAATTTCCCCCCCTATCGGATGTTCCAAGAAGCTATCTGCTTGATCAATGTTCCAAGAAGCTATCTGCTTAACTTCCTGGAACATTTGCCCAGGGGTGGATGCAGTCCCCCCACCCAAACTTGAGCAAGCAGCTAAAGTTGAACAAACAACTTAGTTGTCTTAAGACTATTTCCCTTAGCCCCTAACACTTGAAGGGGCTTGTAGTCCATGCCAGGAGATAGGTAGCTTCAGGTCAAAGAGTTTTACCACAGAGTTCTTTGAGATGATCCACAGAAATCATCTGGACTCCAGATTAAAGGCCACAAATACATTTTCACTTCTAGAGGAACAGATTAGAATGTTAGCCATTAGAAATCCAGTGGGCCATCCACACTCAGGACACTGGCTGAAGATTGCATTCCAGCCCCAACATCAATGTCAAGGCAATATCCTGGCCCTGGATCATGAATGGCAGAGTAAGGGAAAGGCTGGCGCAGAACCGCTCGGCTGGATTCCCCGCAGGTGCCTGTACCGCATCAATACTCAGAGAGTCTGAGGTATCTGCTCTGCGGGAAAACACACTTTTCTTTGGTAACTGGTGTCATTTTTGTAACATTATTGAGGCATGTGCACAAGAGGAAATTAATCATCATAACCCTTCACCTCCCTGCAAATTTGTCACTTATAATGAAATTGTGATACAAATACCCATTTCATATTCGCATGTTAAAGTCTGTGGTTCTTTTGTTCAAATATCTTATAGGGCAAACATGAAGTAAAACTAGATCTGTCTTTCAGTTCCAAGTCAGCACACCACTCCTGGTATTCATTAGCCAAGTTTAGAAACTGAGTTAACATCATAATATAAATTGTTTGGTGATTTATTGGATTGCGAAGGCATCGTGTTTTAGAACTCATGTTATTTCATTTATGTCAAGGAGGCCTGATGGAGAGTCGGGGGCCATTTAGCCAATAGGCTCAGTGCTCTGTGATGTTTTCCTGGCACATTTATGGTCTATGAGCGTACTGCTGAGCGGTGAACTTCCACCAGCCCCCACAGAGATCCTGTCCCAGCGCCCAGGCTGTGCCGAGCTCCAGGGAGAAGATGCAGAGATTCAGAGCCAGCAACCACGCTGGCTGACAGGTCCCCCCACTTCTCCAAGAGAGAAAAAGGCAAGTGAAGGGGGCAGCATCGAGAGGGCCTTTCACGCTCCTTCCTCCCTGTGTCCTGGAACACGCATCCCCGCTGACCTTAACTACCCTCCAAGAAGAAAAGCCACAGATGGGGGTTGATAGTAATTTGTGTCCAGCCTCATGGGTCAGAAAAATAAAGAGTAATGTGTCTTTCAGATAAAATCAATATCATTGAAATTAAATTACAGAAAATGCGATTGTGCGTATTGCTCACAGAGGCACTCTGAGTATCACTTCTCAACATAATGGACAGGTTCCTTTCAAACACAAAATTGTCCTCGTAGATCAGAGAAGACTATGAAACCAGGTCTGAGATTCCCTGACAGTAGGCCTGTGAAGATAGACCTCATTTAGTCCATTGCAGGAAGAATCTGTACAGTTCCTAAAATTGCCTAACCCGAAGTTGGTAGCGTCAGTGTTCCATCTGCTTTCTTGATGACACACTAATAGAATTTATAACAGTTTATCTATGTAGTAATTATGACGCAGTATCATCATTTTGACAGAGATCAGTGGCAATAAATCATTGCATTATCAATGAAGAGAAAATTGTCTCTGTGTCACAGCCAAATTGCACTGGGAGAAATATTGTAGGCCCAGATGATGACTTTCTGTGGAAAGATAGATAACAACTCAGACTGGGCACGAGAAGCAAGCCAGTGAATCTGTACTTTATAACACAGTAATGAGAGAGTCGTCATCCGACTTCCTGCCCAACTGGCTACTTAAACGCACCCATGGGATGGAAATGAGGTAATGGGGAAAACCTCTGGAAATCCCCCAAACTTTCCTCTTTTACAGCAACAAAAGCAGAGACCCCGAGTTCAATATAATTATTTTCTAAAATGCTGAGGAAATGAAGGGTGGTATATCATATGGAGATTTTTCTTTTCCCTCAGCAAACCTCAGTTTTTGGATAGCCCAAGATAAAAAGAAAATGCTGAAGTTAGTTTAAAGAAGTAATGAGGAGAGAAACAAAGGAGATTTAGTTACCTTTGCCCTCATAATCCTATGCAGATTGAAATCTGTTGGTCAAACAATGCAGAAATAAATGTTACCATTCCCGCCCTAAAGAAAGGAGGAAGAGAGTTGGTCGGATTGCTGATCCCAGCCTCGTCTAGCAATGAATCCTGTGTGGGACGCTTCTGTCCTTAGCCCACCTTTTTCATAAGCACTGACTGTGGATCACAGAGCGAGCCAGGTATTCTGGCATCACTGTGAATCCATCAACATGTTTCTTTAAATATATGTCAGTTCTATATACACAGAAAGTACAAACGTATTGGAGAACTGTTTGTTATTAATCACTACAGCTATATTTTACTGAGTGCCTCCTCTGAACCAGCAGCTATGCTAAGAGCCTATATACCTCATCTCGGTCAACCTTTCCACTAACCCTGGGAGTAGGTATCAAACCAAATGTATCAGATGCCCAGGGTATCAGTTAGCAAGTTGGTGACACAAGATTTGAACCAATGTAGGTGTTTCTTCTTCTTACATTCTAAGCAACTTCATTACTCTGCTGTTCTGTTATTTTCTATTGTGTATACCCACTCAAAGCTAGGTGATATATTCCAAAAGAGTTGGTTAATGCATAGGTTAATGTAGGTTGTGGTTCTTAAATTTTGATGATAGTTCAAACATTTGAGATTTCAAGTCCGGTAAGAGCTGGCCGGCTTTGGCTGCTTTCACGAAATCCACCAAAAATGACTATCCCTGTTTCTGTGGTGTTGGTAATCAGATGCACAAATTCCACATGCAGGAAGTAAGAACTCACTGGATAAACAGTATATATGCATACAATGATATCTCAAACCTACACATGTTGGTCTGTGTGGTTAAAAGAGGAAACGAAGTTGAGAGGACAAACTCTTTTTCTGTTTAATCAGCCGTAGCCTAGATGTCACAAGTTTCAAGGTTCAGGACAAGGCTGGGCAGGCAGGCAGCGCTCATGCACATACCCACTCACTTATCAGACCAGCAGGAGCCTTGGTGGTCGTGTGTCGTGGGCAGAGGATTTGCAAAAGGTTGACTAGCTAATAAAGGGAGTGATGAATGGCATTCGGCTACCAAAATAATTTTGGAAACCAGTGGTCCCGATGTATTCTTCCTTCCTCCAACATGTCTGAGGTATTGAACTTCAGTTCTGGGCACCCCATTTTAAGAGGACCATTACAAGTCTGTAACATCAAAGAGGAGTATCAAGATAACTGGGATGTAATAGCAGCACTAATATTAAAACAGCCAGAAAATCGGGGCTAGTTTAGGAAAATGAAAAAGAAGTTTGGGGACTTAGATGACAACTGTCACCCGTATTGGAGAAGCTGTTATAGGGAGCACCAGGAACGGCCTTAGCTCCGTGTGGCTTCCAAGGACAGAATTAAAACCAGCGGGTGAAAGCGGCAGAGAAGTAGGCATCTTGCTCAATGAGGAAGAACGTTCTGGTCATTATTACCATGCAGCAATGGAAAAGGCTTCCCTAAATTCACAAAGAATGGGGGGAAATGAAAGGTCAGGGGAAGAAAAATGAGGGGAAAGAAGAGCTCGAGAAAAGCCAAGTAAGGTGGAAAAGCCCTAACGAAGTCACAGTTATGGAATCTGCTTTGGCAATCTGAGCTCTTACTTCCAGGAAGGTTTAAGTGTAGACATGCTGGGCAGTGGGGGTTAAAAATATTACAGATTTCATTCCACTTTGCCTGCAGAGTAATTTTAAAAATTATTTAATAAAAATATAAGAGGTACAAATGTAATAGTTCCATTTCCAAGCTATTTGGGGATAAGCCCCATTCTGTTCACACAAAGCATCTTAAAAGATGCTGTTCTTCATCTTCTATTAAGTCTTCTCTGGAGGAAATGTTCATTATTTCACATTAAGCCACTGTTACTGGTTAAGAGAATTATATAAACTCAGATTGATCTTCGTGGATTTGTTTTCTATTTAATTAAGCATTCAACTTCATTAGCAAACCGTAGTGTTTTAAATCAAATATCCAAATGTATGTGCTTGCAAGTGTGTTCAAGGGAAACTCAAAGAAAAAAATAACACCCTAAACTGAAAACATTCCAGTGGCTTGTAAAAGTGAAACATTTTGGATGTTCCTGAATGCCCAGGTTTTTAAATAATGGTTTCTAACCACAGATGCCCAGAAAAATCCTGCTCAAACCCAAGTTAACAGTGACATCTGGTGGTCAGTTTTTACTTTTAAAAAAGTATTGTTACCCAACAAGAGATGGGGGGGGGCAATATTTGGCCCACCCAAGGATGCCAAAAACTGCTAAAGAACAGGGGACCCTCCCAAGGACAGAATACTAATATCTACTGGGCTCTTCTGTCCACCGCCAATTGGAAAGACATCTCTCAATGCCAGAGATTTGTGGAAAGGAAACAAAATGTTTATTTAATGCTTTTCAGGCCTAACGGCTCCTCTAAAATATCAAAGTCCTTTAGGGTATACACCTACACCCACACAGCTCCCACTTCTCCCACTGTTCCAACTCCGGGTACCGTAAATCAGGAAAAGAGCATACCTCTGTGTTTCAGGCCGCTGGCACCGTCAGCTGTGTCACCATGCAGGCAGGATCTCTCTCTAGTTAATCCAAAGTGCTGTGGTACCCTCTCATGGTCCACTGGCAAGAGTTCTTTGTACCCAGTTCCAGTCAAAGTCTCTCCTGCTTTCCAGGCCATGCAGCCAAAGGGGACACCCCAAAGCCACGTGGGCCTCTTCTACCAAAGATGCAGGGGTTCACACTCCACCAAAAGCATGTGGCTTTCTTCTTCACCTGGCTGCAGGGAATCTCCATTCTGGCAAACCTGGGTGGTTTTCCCTTTCACCTGGGAAAGAGGGGGTCCGCACTCTGCTGAAACTGCGTGGCTCTCCCTTCAATGGCTGCCATGTCTCCATTCTAGCCAATAGGGGACCCTTATGTCCCAGAGCCAATCTTTTCCAAAGCTCTCACACAGGGGATCTCACTCAGGGGCGCAGCCCCTAGTTACATCCTGGGTCCAAACCACTCCCTTCTCCCTGGCTCGAAATTTGGCCACAGCTATTTAACATATCTATGAAACCAGTTAAAGGTTATAGATATGTTAAATGACCATGCCAGAGGTTAGCTGCAAAATTGTTGCTATGCAAAACAGCTCTCAATGGTCCTGGTTCTATTTGTCTCTTGGGGGGGGGGGTAAGGACATCTTATATGACTCTCCAATATTCCTGTACACTCTGAATTCTGAACACCATTCCAAATCTTTTTGGGGCCCCCCTTGGCTGCACCCTGTATTAATATTTCAATGTCTATGTATAAGCAAAGTACAAAAACATGTCCTTTTGTTTTCTAGCAAAAATACCCAATTTCTCCTTTCCCTTCCAAACATTTTTGTGGTGAGTTTATCAATTACAAAAATCTTTTTAAATTATCGTTAAATTAGTTGCTTAAAATCACAAAAACATATGTTGTGTTGAGAACACATGTGCTGAGATGATGAGAAAGGCACTTTACCTCTGTGGTCTTCCTCCCCAAAACCCACAACCCCAGAATAACCACGAGAAAAATATCAGACACACCCAACTTGAGAGGCAAACTGTCAAGCGCACCAAAGTCAAGGAAAATCTGGGACATTATGGCAGGTCAGGGGAGAATCAGGGGACAACACAACTAAATGTATTGGGGTGTCTTGGGTGGGATCTCGGAATAGGAAAGAGACCCTGTGGAAAACCTAGGGAAGTCCAAAGAGCGAAGTTCAGTTAATAGAAACATACCGTTCTTAGTTGTGATATGTACACCATGCTGATGTCAAATGTTAGAAATGGGAGAGAAACTGGTCGAGGGGTATATGGAAATGGAATTCTATATTCAAAAGAACTGCAAAGATGGAAGAACATCTTTGCAGTTCTTTTGAACATCTAATATTATTCTAAAAATTTTAGAAGTTTATTTAAATTTAAAAATACTCTCGAATTATGAAATATCTTTGGATGTATTGGGTGGGACATAGTACCCTTGCCAAAAGCAAGACACTACCCTGGCTTACATGGCTCAATGCATTAAGCACCGGCCTGTAAGCCAAAGGGTCACAGGTTTGATTCCTACCTGCACCCAGGACACATGCCTGCACTGTGGGCCATGTCCCCAGTAGGGGGCACACAAGAGGCAACCACACATCGATATTTTTCTCCCTCTCTTTCTCCCTCCCTTCCCTTCTCTCTATAAATAAATAAATAAATCTTTTTTAAAAAACCAAGAAACTAAATCAGCAAAATGTTTTAATTTCTAAATGTTTCCGACCTCTGTAATGAACTTACATTGCTGTTAATAAAACCTCATTTCTTTACAGAAATGAGTTAGGGCTTAACTCCAGATACCACGTTCCTGAATTCTTCTCCTTGGATGTTTCCAACCACAAACAAGACGATTCATTACGGATGACACATTCAAGGGAAGAGGCCGCTGCTACCTTGATGTCATCTCCTACCTGTGCTGCCCCACCCCTCCCACTCTTTTCTTCCTCCTTCACCTCCTACCTAAGAACTTCACACTTGCCGTACCGCCTGCCCGGATCTCCTTTCTACAGTCATCTTCAGGGTTCCCTCTTGCCCTTCAGTTCCCTGCTCAATGTGCCCTCATCAGACGAGTCCTCCCCGACCAACCAAGAGCAGCCTTGGCAGCACTCTCTGTCCTCCTGCCCAAAGTCGTTATCCTTCAAAGTGCTTATCGGCCAAGGTGAAATAGCTCCTATTTGGTCACTTTCTGTCTCCCTGGGCCAGCGTGTCAGCCCCACCAGATGAAAGTTTCATGTGTTTTGTTCACAGCTAGTTAGAGTCCCCAGTGCCCGTCTCAAGGTCAGGCCTATGGTATGTGCTCAGAAATGTCTGTTCTGTGAAGCTAACCTCCCTCTTTCTAAACCCATGTGCACTATTTTGGTCCTGTTAACGGGGTGTACAAAGAGGACTCTGTGTCACAGCCCACATTGGTGACATCCTCAGCCCGTCTTTCTTTCTCCCCCTGTGCTCAGACTCCACACTGCAAGCCCTGGTTCTTCCCCAGCAGCACCTGACTCCAAAATCTACTTGTTCTCTGCCTTCGCTGTGGCTCTGTGCCCTGGGCAGCTGAGCCCTCAGGACCCCCTCCCCTGGGCTTCCCCGCTGACTAGTTCTAGCTGGATTTAGAAAACAGGCAACAGAGCAGAGAAGTTGGGGTGTTTCTTCTCTGTCTTGTACCTGGTTTCTGATGATGTCAGCTCCCACCAGGTGGTCCCTCCTTCAGGTGCAGGTCTCTCTGGGAGTGCACGTCCATCCCCCCTTCGCCCTTCAGAGCTGGAGGTGGGCGTGTCTGCCTGTCTTGCTGGCCTTGAAGTGTTTCACCCACCTTTGTGCACTCTCTTCACCTGGCCCACACCTTTGTAAGAAGTCTGTTAGTTAAAATGTCTTCATCTGTACCATATGGAGTGAACTGTTCTTCCAGCCAGAACCCAGAATAATACCCTAGAGCTCTGGTCCTCAAATGCTGGCATGCATCAGAATGACCTAGAAGACTTGTTAAAATAAAACACAGATTGCTGCCCACCGCCCTGCCCAGAATTTCTGGTTTCAGCAAACCTGGGGTGAGGCCCCCAAATTTACATTTCTCACGGATTCCCAGGCCATGCTGATTCTGCTTGTCTGAGGACCACACGGTGCTTACCATGGCCCTACAGCATGTTTTTCCCATGATCCGAAGTGTTATGTGTGGGGGGTGTTGTGAATCAAAGCCTTCCACAAACATGAAATAGACGTTGTGTGAGTGTTGCAGGAACAGGGGCTGAGAGAAGAATCTGGAAAAACAGGAGGTGCTACGTCACTCGGAGGTAGGGTCGAGGGCACCCTCCTGACCCCTCTCACGGCCCCAGAGAGTGCTGGGTGGTCATGGCGGCAGCTGAAACCGATGGGCCACTCACCGTGTGCCTGCTGCTCTCCTAAGCCCTTTGGAGTATCGCCATCTCATCTAAAGATACAGCAGGTTTATTAGGTAGATACATTATGATTTCCATTTAAAGATGAATAAAGGGGACACAGAAAGGTTAAGTGACCTGCCCAAGATGGCCAGGCTACAAAATACTACACTCATGGCTTTTCCCAAGGCACCTGTCTCCAGCGAATGCACTTATCTGCTAATTTGAAAAAGAGATGCTCCTGGGATCTGAATACAGGGAGCAGGGGGTCACTGTCATCTACCTAATACTCACTGTCAGGTGAATCATCCCCAGGGGTTTTGTTCCTAATGTTCTCTAATAAGCTCAAGGTCACAGTCATGCAACTTCTACCTCTCTTTTCATACAGCCTCACCGTAGATGTGATATTTTCTGATGAACTCAATATACAGGTAGTGTTGGTTCTTTAATAAACTGATTCTCAGATTTCCACTGCTATAAATTCTAAGGATCTTTGTCATCCTTTTTTGAACTAGAGGTTGAAGTTTATTCTGTTTTAATACAATGAAGTTCAAATTCATTGTACAGAAGGCAATTTGAGGGATATTATTGCTCACTTAATATTGCACAAAAACTAGACATGGGAGTGTTGAGTGTTTCACTGTGCGTACATACATGTGTGTGCTCTCGTGGGCGTGTGTGACTAGACCTCCCGCCTGTCCAAATTTGATCTCATGGTGCATTTTTCTAGCCACTCAATCTATGAACCTCAGTGTCCCACCTCCTCTCAACTTCTTATACACCCTCTGTGCAATCCCAGTATTGTTTTGATTCCACTGCTGGAAAAAAATTATTATCCACTATATTGCTGCCACCAAATTCAAATGTCTACACCTGGCTATTCCCTCAAAAATGTTGCAACAGTGAGAGTTCAACCTAGAAAGGTAGAGCAGAAAGAGTTTTAATGCAAGAAAGTAGAGGCAGAGATGTTGCTTTCAGCAAACCCAAAAATGCAGCTATGATGTGATTGTCACCAGCATTGGCTTCTGCAGCCTGGAGTGAATAAGAAAATGATTTATTAGTCATAGGGAGAAACAAAATAGGGACCCTCATCTCACACCACAAATGAAAATCCATCCCAGAGGAATTTTAAACAAAAATGTGAAAACATAAATAATACAAATTGGGGAACGTAATGTTTTATAATATATCTATAACATCAGGATGAAGCATTACCTCTTAAACCAGATTTATAAAATGAGCAGAACATCAGTATGATCACACTGAAGTTCAGAAGTTATGTTTATTGAATGATACAATAAAGTAAAAAGTCAAGCCACAAACTGGAAAATGTATTTGCGAATCATTTATAAAATCAAAACAAGTCCCGAATAGGCATTTCATAGTAGAGGAAATACAAATGACCAATAAACATATTAAAACATGCCCAAATTTACATTAGTAGTCAGGGAAATGCAAATTACAACCACAAAAAATATCATTTTACACATTCCAAATGAGCAAAAATTTAAGTCTGACAATATCAGGTGCTGCTGTTGATAAATTTCTAGCAAACAGAAACAATTTCTTTGAAAAATATTTGGCAGCCCACTAGAGTGAAAGATAACCCAGTCATTCCACTTCTAGTTCACAGCATAGAGAAGGTGATTCAAGGGGGACTATTTGAAATAGCCAAAAATGAGAAATAATGCACCTGTCAAATCACAGGAGGGTTGCCATTTTGAAGTCTATCCATGAAATGTAGTATTATATAACATAAAAATGAATGAATGACAACTATAAAACTCAACACAGAGAAGTCTCAGCAACTTAAAGTTGAATGGTTAAGCCCCAAACAGAAGATACATAACATGACTTCATCTTGAACTCATAAAATGTTCAAAAACGTAGAACGTTGAACAATATATAGTCGGGACTGCCTCCAATGGGCACCCAGGTTGTTCACTGCCCAAGTTTGCAGCTGCCATTCAGAGAATAAATATTTAAGGATACCCACTCATGATAAATCCACACAGACAAAAAATTAACAATGTCTGGATGGTGGATACATCTGCAGGGAGGAAGGAGAGATGAGGCCATGGTCAGAGTGGGGGGGGGCAGAATTCATCAAAGCAAGAGGTATTATTCTACTTTTTGAGCTGATTGATGGGCACATAGCTATTTATCTTGTTTCATTCTTTAAATTTTTTATTATCATTTATTCTATTACAGTTGTCCCAATTTTATCCCCTTTGCCCTCCTCCGCCCAGCCTACCCCTACTCCCAGTCAATCCCTACACCGTTGTCCATGTCCATGGGTCAGTCATACATGTTCTTTGACTAGTTCCTTCCCCTGCTTTCCACCCTACCTCCTCCCCCTCCCCTCCAGCAGCCTATTTTAAGTTTTAGAACATATTATCAAAATCATCTCACATGTATTTACTGTTAAATTACAGTTTTTAAAAGGAATTGTGGTCTCCACTTCATCATCTCTACAACCAGAGCAAACTAGTCTTCAGTTCACTGAACAATCTTCTCACTCATGTCACCAGGCAGCTTTTTTTTTTTCTAAAGTCAGTAATTTTGTCTGTTTCTTATTTAAGTTGTCTTCAGGATTCAACGCTACTAGAGATTCTCTAGTGCGATTTTCATAAAACGACTCTCTCCTGGCCTTCTCCCCACCTCTGAAGACGTTCCTCCTCCTTCCCTTTGGCCAAGTTCGTCTGCCAACCCCTGAAACACTGCTGTCCATCGGGGTCCGCGTGGCTCCCTGTGTATTCTCAGTCACGCCTCCAGGCGGCCTCAGGTGTGCCCGTGGTTTCAACCTTCCACCTGTTTGTTGGTTCCCACCCCATACACTGGCATGTATCTAAAAGTTTGTAACAGGTTGTCCAAAACTGGACTTATCATCTTCCTCCATCAAAACACACTTCTGGGAAATGATTTCACCATCCACCTTGTTTCCCTTGGGATTTTAGTAGAATATCTCTCACTTTCCTTTACTCCCTACATACAAATTGAGATAATTATAAATTCCAAATGTGTCTCCTGTAGGTCACCTCTCCACCACCACTTCAGCCAACCTGGTGCAGACTCTCATCGTTTTCTCTTGACAATTGCAGTAGCTTTATAAACGCTTTCCTTACCTCCACTCTGACCGGTCATATATATTCTTTGCTGCTATCAGTCACCTTTCTCATACACCTAATGTCTGTGCTCATAATTTCACCTTGGTTACCTGTCCCCTGAAGGATCATATGAAACATTTACATGATATACAAGGCTCCAGAGACACAGTCATTACAATACAAAGGCTAACCTCAAACTCTTCAGCTCACATCAAAGACTTATATGATCTGATGACCATAGAAACAGTCCAGTCCTGGTTGCTGGGCCCAGGGAGTCAGGGAGATAAAGCTATAAATAAAGAAGCTTCTATGTCAAGGACATCATCACTTTCTCTCTAGTACAGAAATATATGTCTTGGGCATGAGTCTAAGATTCTCTTTAGTTTCCCATCTGTGTAGAACAGACCGGCCTGGGTGTGATGCCGGGCCTTTTACCTGGGTCCTCTTCCTGCCACCTGGCTTCCCTGGGGAGCCTCTCCGCAGTTGTTTTGTTTTGTCAGTTCAAGTTGTAGGCCACTGAAGCTGCGCCTAAACTAGCAGTGAGCTTCTTCCACGTTTGCTGTTCTGATTCCGAATGGCCTCTATCGATCTTCACATCTCTTCAGGTATCTGACCGTTTCTTCCAGTGCCCCGCACTGAATTTGCTCTTATCTTCTCCAAATTTGAACTTGCATGTGCACATGGTTAGACTCTGGAGTAGGAGTCTAAGCTACTCTAACACAGTGTACTCTGTGTTCCTGTTAGAAAATTTTCAAAACTTTAAAAATTAAGAAAAATATTTGTTATACAATCTTATATTGGTTATATTAGTTTCAGGTATATGATACAGCGATTTGACACCTCTGTGCCTTACCATGTGATCCCCCCACTTATTCTGCCAATCATCTGCCGCCGTGCAAGACCATCACTTTAGTATTGACTCTGTTCCCCTGCACCTTTCCTACCCATCCTTCCGGCCCCTCCATTCTGATAACCATCCCTTTTGGTCTCTGTTGCTATGAGTGTGTTTTTGTTTTGGAAAATTGGTCTTGAAAGAGGACCAGGAAGCTCTGTGAATGAAGTCACAGACAAGTTCTGAGAAGGAGGACTGTCCCCCATGCAGGCAACAGTCCTGGGATCTTTAAACATTGCTGGTGAGACAAGGGGACTTAGACCCACTGGGGGAGCAGGGTGGAGTGACAGTGCCCGGAAAGGTGAGCCTGTCTCCTTGACCTGGCCAAAACTAAACTTTTCTGCTGAGAGAGAGGGTCGCAATGGACCCATTGTCAGAGTTACAAGTTGTATACATATTTTTTAATTTTGAAAATTATGTTCAGTCACTTTCTCTGACTGAACCTGAGCTACTACCTCAGCGATAGAAATAATGGGCATTTTAGAAGGCTGAACTCTCTCACCAAAGTACTCTCCAGAAAGGTGGTAACAATTTATTTTCTCATTGTGAGTACCATACTTTGATGCCTATATATAAGTCATTTGAGGCTATTTTAACTAGAGTTATTTGAGGAAAAAGTAACATTGGTGTGAATTTTAAGGAAATCTAGGGAATAATAAGAGGAAAATTGTTGTTTTTCTTCTATGTCACATTTCAGACATGTTTTCATAAAACTGGGGTGAGGACTTCACTTGCAAACAACATTTGCAACTTCAAATGCAGACATATGTTCTGAATATAACAGATCAACGCCATGCGCATGGGTTACGGAAGGCTGGGTTGTGGAAGTTGAAGGAACATTTGAAATATGTGTTTGAATTCCAGATAATTCATATCACAGACATGTTCATACTTCAGTGACAGAAATAAGAAAACATATAGCCCCATGTTTGGAGTATGGTCAGTTTGGCAGGAGACTAAGCCATATCAAAATCTGGTTTTATATCTAAGAGATATATTCAAACTCATTGGCACCCCCCTAAAAAGTCCTTGTTGAGGAGAAAGGACCAGGGCAATGCGCAGAGAGAAAACAGGACGGGGAGAAACTTACCAGTCTTGTTTAAGGAAGAATCCTGTGCATGGCTCCTGAGGCAGGAGACAGGCAAGGGGGGTTCAGAAGGCTCACCTCTGAACTGTGAGTAGGTTGTGAGTAGATCTGTGTTTCTGCTGACCCTGTCTTTAACTTTGACCTTTGTTCATCATGGACTTTCTTGCATTAATATTGACTTCTAGGATGTTTCATTTAAAATATCACTTACGTTGACTGCTGAATTTTTGGCACCCCTTAAGTTTTGCACGTGAGGTGAGGGAAATACCCGCTGACTCCTGGTCCAGTGGGCGGGCCGACTGCTCTCTTCTCCTCGGCTCTGCCCAGCGGTGCAGCGCAGCCATTCAGCCACCCCCACTCCCCCAACAAAAATGAGCATTTCTACTGTGTTCTCCAGCCAGACTTTCCCCTGTGGACTGTCTCTCACACATCCAATGACCTCCATCTTCCTTACCTCACCACCCAAAATAAGTCTCAAATATGTTCTGTGTGCAGGTATTCTAGCTGCTTGTAGTCAAGAGTTAATATGTATGTCACATGAATGTTGAAGGCTAATCATGTTATTATTATTATTAGGGTTTATGTATGTGTTTAAAAAGAATTCGCCTGGAGATAAAAGTCTCTTCTTGTTCATTTACTACAGAAATATGTATTCCTTTTTTTCTTATTTTTTTTCAGACTCTTTAAATCTTTCAGCCACAGTTGGCATTCAGTGTTATTTTATATTATGTTCAGGTGTGCAGGAGAGTGGCTAGACATTCATATAATTTACGAGGTGACCCCCCATAAGTCCAGTACCCCCTAGCAGCATACAGTTATTACAACAGTGTGGGCTGTATTCCCTATGCTGTACTTTACACCCCCATGACTGTTGTGGAACTACCACTTTGTACGTCTCAACCCCTTCACCCTTTCCACCCAGTCTCCCAGCTGGCAACCTCTGTACCTGAGTATGTTTCTGTTTTGTTTGTTCTTTAGATCCCACACCTAAGTAGAATCATATGGTATTTGTCTTTCTCTGACTTATTTCACTTAGCATAATACCCTCTGGGTCCCTCCATGTGTCACAAATGGTCAGATTTCATTCCTTCTTTATGGCCGAATAGCATTCCATTGTATATGCGTACATCTTTATCCGTCTACCCCAGTGCTGGGGAGCGAGCTTTGGACAAGACAATGTACATCATGGGGGATGTGTGGCAGTGTGACCAGGAATGGTGACATCTCATGCACTTTGGCAAATAGTGAGGAAGGAATAATAGCAAAAATCCTGGGAACAGAATCAGGACCTGAAAAAGATCTCAAAAAGGTAGTTATCCGACTTGAATGAGATGCCACTGAATGAGGTAAGTGTTAAGTGTTGACTCTGCCTTTCAATGGTAGTAACCACAGAGTAGGGGCTGTAACTTAGTCGTAGTTCATGTGAGGAGACATTGGAGTTGGCCCGATAGAAAGTCATGTTGACAGTTTGAAATGTCTGTGGCGTCTCCCTGCCCCCACCCGAGATAAGTAATGTGGGGGTGAATGTTTCCAGGATGGTAGTCTTGGGCGTCCCAAGACTCAGATAACTGAAAAAAACTGTTTAGACTCATGGTTGTATTTTTTTTTTAATAGTAAAAGGATAGGGATTACTATCTGTAAAGGGAAGAGTACATACAGCAGAGTCCAGGAGAAAACAGGAGCAAGCTTTCTGTTGTCCACTCCCAGCACAGCTGTAGGGTGACGCTTAGTTCTCCCGGCAATGTGTGATGAAGTGTTGTAACCATGGAGGCTTCCCTGAGCCTCGATGTCCAGGACTGTAATTGGAGGTCAGTCACAGAGGCACAGAGTATCCACTTGACTGACCTTAGTTACTCCATTTCTAGCCTCCCCAGAGGTCAAGCCGATATTGCATGGGCCAACACCCCAGATACAGAAACACATTTCTCGAGCAGGCTATTCCACGAGCTTACAGCTTGTGCCCTAGGTACCCCCAGACCCAGTCCGTTTTTTTTTAGGGGTACTCAGGGTTTGAACACTCCAAGCCTGGCAATCAACCCTTTATTACATGTTGTTTAACTCAACAGCATGAAAATATCAAGGAATCAGAGCCATCTTTCCATCCCATCACCCTGAGCGTTTCTGTGATGTGTCCAGTCATGGTCATAAGTATCATGGCATGATGCAATTTCAAGCATCATACAGAGACAAAATAGCTATAACTTCTGGGGAAGTTGGTGTCTCCTTTTACTTAAAAACAAAAAACCCCAACTTTTCCTGAAGACCCAGAGAAAACTCCCCTTCAGCCTTCATTAACCAGGACTGAGTTATAGGACCATTTCAAGGATAGGGATAGGAATAAGTCACATTCATTTATTTCTTTGCCTGACATTGAATATACAGTAAACATGCCACAGATCTTTGATGAGAACATAAATGAACATAGTAGTACAAATAATAATTAGTGAAATTCTGGCAGTTGGTGAATTCCTCATGATTCACTTAATAACAACAGTTCAAGACAGGAGCCAAATGTTGAATGGGTAGTGATACAAATTAAACTTTACATACTTTTCCAAAAGTACGTATTTTGAAAATGAAATTGCTATATCATGGAAACTAATTGGTTTCCAGTGGTAATAATGTACCTCCTCCTCTTCCTTATAAAAACATTAACAAATACATTATGCTTAAAGTGCATTTTACTCCATTTTGACCTTATAGTGACCCTTTGAGAAATCAGAACAGATAATAGTAATTTCCCTATTACAGATAAAGAGAGTGAGGCTTGCAGGGTTTAAAAAACCTCATCAAAGTCACATAACTGATTGAAGTGGTGGCTCTGGAAATATAACCAACCTGACTCCAATATACTTCACAGTACTGATCTCTCTTCCCCCAAACCAGCAGGACATATTTCCTGGAATCTTGCAAGGCTCATCTCTACTCTTAATAGACAAGTATTTAAAGAATCTTTCAGAAATTCCCTCCACTTAAGTGTAAGATCAACTCACACTTATTCTGTAAGGCCTACAGCATCACTCGGAACTCCAAGCACTGGTTCCTAGCGTTGCGATGTGCTTATCAATTTGCTCCCAGGCCTGTTCATACCGGTTTTATTTACTATTGTAGGTATTTAACTTGCTTCACATGATAAAGGATAAGTATGAAAAAGAGAAAATTAAGCTTTAAAGTAATGGAAACTAAGCTTTAAAAAATTAAGAGACTGGTAAGTATGAGTTGCCCCAGAACAGTACTGTTTATTCAGATGCAGCTGAAAGAGTAGTTAGACCTGGGGAAGGAGGAAAAGGACACATAAAGGACAAGGCAGGGTGTGTAGTCAAGCTGCTTTCTAAATGCACGTTCTAGCTCCACATTAAATAAAGCAAAAACGGAAGAAATCATAAATGATATAGTATGGATGTGGTTTATGCAAAAACAAATAAAAAACACCTATAAATTCAATTACAGAGCTTGGTACTATGTCAAAAAACTGGCAGAAGTTTCTATAATTTTTATTTATGATTTAAGATAGTTTTCAGTAATTTTTGTAACGATCTTTAAAACAAATAGCCATTACTAATTCCAGTAATTGGGGGTAAAGCTACTTCTATTTGAGAGATGTTTGCACTTCAATTCTAGAGACATTTGCATTTTGATCGGAATTTCCAGAGACTGAAGAAGCACGGAACTTCTCACAGAATTTCAATCCTAGGAAAAAGCAATGAGAAAACTTCAGGATTTGGTATTTTAGTTTCACAGGGAAGCTCTTAAAGAGAAGTGGTCATCCCTTACAGGCGGCCAGCGCTGGCTGACGGAGTCGCGGGAAATTCCTGTTTTCTTATTCAGAGAGCAGAGTTATGATCAGCACAGAGGGTCCTGGCAACCAGAGGTTGGGAGTAGATTTTTTTCCCGTGTTTTTCTTCTGGATTAAATCTTTTTAACCAAAAATAACACCATCCAGTAAGGCACCAAAATGTCAATCATTAAAATATACACAAATATAATATTCATAAATATATAACTTTCAAGAATTGCTGCACAGGTATTGATCAACAGTTGCTCACAGATTAGTAGACATTAACTCATGTTGAAATAAAAATGGACTTTAACAGCAAAATTTAAACACAATTCTTTCATTACTTCCTTTCTTCAGTTAAATCCAAGTTTACCCCTCTTTTTATACATCTTATCATTTAAACAAATTATGCATCGATTAGTAGAGCTACGTGCAATTATTTTCCAAATTCGCAGTGATCATGAGCGATGCCTTCATTTTAAAAAATAAGCACATATCATCAAAACTCACGCTAGAACAGTACTTTTTCTTTCTTAAAGATTTTATTTCTAGAGACAGGGTAAGGGAGGGAGGCAAGGGTGAGAAACACCAAGTGTGGTTGCCTCTTGCGCGCCCCCAACTGGGGACCTGGCTCCCAACCCAGGCATGTGCCCTGACTGGGAAGCACCAGCTGCAACCCGTAAGAAGGACAGCACTCAATCCACTGAGCCACACCAACCAGGGTTTGGACAGTTGGACAGTACTTTCAATCCCAAGAACTAAAACGTTGAAGAAATGACGTGCCTCACACAAGAAGCCACACACCAATAAAACCAGGAAAGCTGGCCAAGCGCTAAAAGTTTCTGCGCAGAATGTCCCCCAAATGACTTTTGGCAAGAAGCCAACAGGGTCCGAGAAACAACCGAGGCAGCAGATTCTTGTTTAAAAGTTTCATTCCCACGAACCAACCTGCAGAAAACCTAGAGGCGCACGACGCTCCAACCCAAAAGCAACTCAGTTGCAGAAGCGATGCGATTGGCTAAAACAGGGATGACGCAGGTTTCTCAAGTCCACTGAGAGCCAGCCTTCCGACGACCCGCTGATATTCCGCTTTCCGATTGGTCTTTCCGCCGGAAGAATTGAAGAAAACTACCTCCGGCCCGCGACCGGGGGTAAAGATGGCGGCGTCCAAGTGGTGGCGGCTCCTGTCCCGCGGTCCAGGACGGTCACTGCATAGCGCGGGCGCAGCCGCACCCGCGGCCGCTGTCGGGGCTCCAGATGTTACTGTTGCAGACGTCGCGGTGGCCCCTGTCGCGCGCTACCCGCCGATTGTGGCCTCCCTGACTGCCAAAAGCAAGGCGGCACGACAGCGGAGAGTGGAGCGGTGGCAGGCAAAGGTGCACGCGGCTCAGTCCGCGGACGAGAAGATACGAATCCTCACCAAGATGCAGTTCATGAAGTACGTGGTTTACCCTCAGACCTTCGCGCTGAACGCCGACCGCTGGTACCAGGGCTTCACCAAGACCGTGTTCCTGTCGGGCCTGCCGCCGGCGCCCGCTATGCCCGCGCGGGTCCCGGACCTGGCGACTCTGCGCGCCGCCGCGTGCGACTGCCTCCTGCAGGAGTACTTCTACCTGCGGCGCAAGGGGCGCGCGCCTCTCTGCGGGGAGCGGGAGGCCCTCGCCTCGCCCTTCCTGGACCAGCTGGTTACCACCCTCGTGGGCTTGCTCAGCACGCACAACCCGGTTCTGGCCGCCGCCGCCCTCGGTGAGCTCCGGGCTTGCCGCGGGGGGCGGGGCACGTGTGAGTGGCAGGGACCTTCTGCATCTGTGGTGTGTCCCCTCTTCATTTTGTTGTCAGTTTTTTTCCTAGTGTTTGGACTTATCGGAGGGAGTGTGGAGACTGGGTCCTGCCACCTAACTGTCCAGCCCTAGGCTAGGAGCTTCGGGTCTGCAGGATTCCAGCCCTTGATGCTGGTGATAGTCCTGCGGAATGGAGAGCAGCGTTGGTTCAGACTTGGGTCTCCTAGAGAGAGGGAGAGACCTGGGCTGCCTTTTGGCTCTTCCACCAGAATTTACGTGGCCATATGTCAATGTGTGAACCTCTTTCAGACTAACCTTTTTCATTTTCAGGATGAGAGTTACGGGAAGAGTACTTTGAGTTATGAACATTAAAGGTGACATTGATTAAAATACCTAATGTTTATTCAGTGCCTACTGTGTGCTTGGCCCCGTTCTAAATTTTATACGTGCCAACTAATTAATCCTCACAAAAACTTTATAGTAGATGGCATTGTTTTGCAAAAGAAACGAGACAAAACTTGAGGTACAGAAACGTAAGATGTACTTACTCAAAAGAGCCTATAGCCAGTGGCTCTGGCTGTCAGGATTCCAGCCCAGCCATTCAGGATTACCAGTAAACAGCAATGTCTGTTTAGTGCAGACATGAAGAAGAACTAACAGACGGGACAGCTTTAATAATTAGTGTTTCTGACTGTTCATCACTTAATGTCTGCCACCCAGTAGGCACAAGTGTCTATTGAACATTGTTACCACGGGAGATGTGTGCTCCTCTGAGTCCTCTGAGTCCTGTGGTGTGCCTGTACTTCCCTGTCATTGGAACGTGGTCTGGAGGGAAGCGTCTTGGGCTTTGACTTCTGATTGATGGCCTAGGAAACTTAACCTTCTCACAACTCAAGTTTCTCTGTAAAATGGAGACGATGACAACCATACACCCCTTTCACAGTTACTGTGAAGATTTAGTCAGCCATTCATAGGGCCATTCTGACTCCTACTGAACTTCTTAGTTCTGTGATATTCCTGTTGTGATTGAGAAGAGGCTTTGGTTACAGCGTATAGTGCAGTGGTGCCACAAGTGGACAATAAATATTTAAGTCCTGGTCACGTAAGTTAAATTGTCACATAACCCAACATAACCCACACTATCTTACATCAGAGAGTACTGTTGACATTTTTAATTAGCACAATCATTTTGAGTTCTATATAGCTGAGTTTGGTGTTCCAATAACCAAGTTGATCTAAGCAATAACGTTTTGAATATCTTATGATAGATTGTAAACGTCCAGTTCACTTCTACTGGTGGCGTGGTGAAGAAATTATTCGTCATGGTCATCGGAAAGGCCGAGTCGATGCCTTGAGATACCAAATAAATGACACCCCACACAACCAGATTCGAATGTCCAGGCAGCTCCCAGAGGTAAGGATTTATCACGTGTGTGCCTTTGCTGTCTGATGGGGAACTGTCATGAGCAGGCTGGGTAAAGGATTCAGCAAAAGAAAAACTTGAATGGAGTCCTTGCCTTTTGAGTTTCATTCAAGTACATCTTGTCTGAAATTCTTCTTCAGCTTTTTAACCTGCATGATATAAGAGTTCCCCAAAGGTCAAATAATCATTTTCAGTGAGGTCAAGGCATCAGTTTTCAGGAGCATACAAATTTTTGTTAATATTAAAAATAGAAAAAGCCGATAATAGTTTATCACTGTATTGTAATTTGTAGTACCTATACCACCTAATCACAAATTAAGACATTTATTACACTTATAGGCTGGTTCTTTTATGTATTTACAGTTCCTTTGGTGAAAACAAGTATATTTTAGGTTGTGTGTCCATGTCAGATTGGCTCTTTTTTTTTTTCTGTAAAAATTTAGATAGCAGGTATCTTAGGCTTTGAGGGCTGTAAGTCTCAGTTGTGACTATTCATGTCAGCTTTTATAGCTTTGCACCCTGTGTAAATGAATGTGCATGGTGGTATCTGATGAAACTTTATTTGTGAAAACTGGTTGCTGGCTGGATTGCGCCCATCATTATGTGGTAGTGTTATCATTTTACAAAGACATCTCAATTTAAGATTTTTAAATCTATTAAGAATGTGAGTAAAATAATATACTAGTGCTGCTGTTCATTCACTTACTACTTTTTCTTTAAGTTTGTGCCGCTGGATTATTCTGTACCTATAGAAATCCCTGTCATGAATTGTAAGCCAGACAAACTCCCGTTGTTCAAACGACAATATGAAAATACCATATTTATTGGTAAGTTTCTCTCTTGATGTATTGTGCCGTACACGTGTCTCAGGTGCCTTGCGGGCATTTGCGTAATTAGTTCCTCTTGACCAAAGGTTTACAAGCTCATGAGCAATATAAGTCATAGTCTGAGATGGTGGCAACGTGCCTGAAAATTGGAAAGAAAATATTCTTTCAGCTTACCATTTAAAATTTTGGCTCTACTTGGTTCTACTGAACTAGCAGTATTTAACTTTAAAAAATAATTATACTTGTTAAACTTTGTTGATATATTCTGTAGAAAAAGTACAATAGTTTGAGGTTTGTTCAAAAATACAAAGCACAGAACTGGACTTGAGACACAGCGATTGGCTTTTTAGGAAAGTCTCCCATTTGCCTTGCACGGCGTGGTGCCGTCAGGGATGTAAACAGTAGGAGGCCCAGTGCCTGTCCTCATGCAGTGTGTTCTTCTGCTGGTTTTCCTTCGTCTGCAAATTCTCTCTGACTTGTGGGACATTCTTAAAAAGCAGCTCAAAGTAGTCCTCCAGCCCTGTTCTATCAGCCGCTTCTCAGTCACTGTGGCCTTGGAGAGTGAATGATGGGGGACTCTTGACTTTACCGGTGAAGTCAGGCATGTCAGCATTTTGTTAAATACTGGCCCTTACTTTCTTTACTCAGAAATGTAGTATAGCCCTGGGCGGTGGCTCAGCTGGGTGGGCATCATCCTGCAAACCAAAAAGGTCGTGAGTTCGCTTCCGGTCAGGGCACATGCCTGGGTTCAGGTTCAGTCCCCGGCCAGGGCATGGCCGCAAGGCAGCCTATTGATGATTCCTTTCCTCTTTTTCTCCCTGCCTTCCCTTCTCTCAGAAAATCAATAGACGTGTCCTCGGGTGAGGATAAAAAAAATAAAGAAATAAATATGGTAGAAAAGTCCATTAAATTTAATTGGGAAGAAATTATATAATTATTAAAATACTAAAGTAAGTTTTTAAAGTCATGAAATGTTTGTATCCTTTGGAGAATATGACAAGGAAAATAACCAAGGTCTTTATGATGACTGACGAGTTTGGAAAAAACTGAAATCATAAGGAATTTTAAATCCACTTTACATGTATTCTTTTGACTTATCCTGTGTCACAGTGAAGGGCATGATGACAGCTAACATTGTGCTTTAGTGTGAAATGTAACTTTATTCTAATCAATACAGTCAACAAATAAAGTAGCCTTCCCATTGGTGTATTGTGACAACTGGTATGCAGAGGACAGAGGGGGCTTTGGACTGGATACGGGGGACAGGTGCCCCGGGTGAGCTGCGTGTCATTTCACGTGAACTGTTTTTATTTTGCTCTTCAGGGTCAAAGACAGCAGATCCATGTTGTTACGGTCACACCCAGTTTCACCTGTTACCCGACAAATTGAATCGGGAAAGACTCTTGAAGCAGAACTGTGCCGATCAGATAGAAGTTGTGTTTAGAGCTAACGCTATTGCAAGCCTTTTTGCTTGGACCGGAGCTCAGGCTATGTATCAAGGTAAAGCTATGATGTTCTTATTCTTGGAAGATATGACATTTAAAAAATTTAGTATCATTTCCTTGGTTAAAATGTGGATTGGATCTTAATGTTTTGAAAACTTGCATTACCACAAAATGTAGCTGTTTTAAAATCCACGAATAAGTGTTTTACATCGGCAGTTGGCAAGTAGCACTTAGGTAGTCATTTGATCTTTTACGTTGACCACTTTTATGGGAATGTACTTTTTTCTGATGGTGTCCTCAAGCGTTTCAGAGGCTACAGCCAACTGAATCAGCTCTGAGACGACAGCCACTTTCTGAAGCTGGAAAAGCAAATGCTTCGGTGGGTTAAAGAGTAGATTAAGTCACAGCTCTTTGCAATTTCCTTGATGGCCATTCCTGGGATGTGTGCTAGCAGGTTATTTATTCATTCAGCAAACAGCGGGTGCTTGTTAGGTACCGAGCACTGTTGGCCTTGGAGATGAAGGCTGAATGAGATAAGCGGATCCCACTCTTCTGGAGCTTACAGTCTAGCGAGAAGAGTAGAGGATAATAAGCGGGTAATGTTTATAGGTAGTGGTGATACCAGGAAGAAAATTACTAGGAAAGGGGTCAAATGGTTTGTGGGATCCAGGTGGAGATGAGATGGGGGGCAGAATTTATAACATAGTTCAGAAGAGATCTCTGGAAAGGTGACATTTGAATGGGCTCCTGAATGGTGATGGGCTGCTGCCTAAGTGGGAACCTGGGGGAAGACACTCCAGGAACAAGGAATGGCAAGTCAGCCACCGAGGCAGGACCGGACTTACCGTCCTGAAGGACCGGGAAGGCTAACGAAGGAAGAGAGGAAGCCAGAGGCTGTGTCTCAGGGCCTTTAGAGTCCATTGTGGACAGTTGGATTTTGTCACAAAACCTGAAGTGATACAGTCTGTCACTAGTTTGATCCCGTGTAAGTGCCCGGGAGGAATTTTAACACAGGTTTATTTATGGGCGAGCTCCCCTTTTTCCTTTAGGGATGTGCTTTAACCTTGTACTCACAATTGTTGGCTTGCATTCTGTGATAGGAATAGGTGAGACGTATTTCTTGAAGATCTTAAATGACACTGTGTATTCATGAAAGATGAGTCCTCTTCGCAGTATTCCATGATATTCCAGGTTTTAAGGATATTATCCACTGATACACTGAGGCTGATACAAAATAAGTTTGGGGAAGTAAAGTGCCTGCCTCGCCCCAGCGGGAGGGTTTTGAGTACAAGAGTAAAGCCAGTCAGCCTGGCTGAGAGCAGCTGGAGAGTCTGAGTGGTCCAGCGAGGCAGCCTGAAACCTTATCACGTAAGACTCGCTAAGTGAAATGACAGCAACTCGTAAAACCGATTCTGAAACATCGGTTTCAAAAAAAGGAAGACACAGAAATTGTCTAAGGACATGGTTGAAGTCCTTAGAAAAGTGTTTGTTCTGAAGGTTTTGTGTGTGCATGTGGATTGGTGAAGGAAATGGCCTTCGTGGTTATTGCCTGGTAGATGTTCCTGCTGAGGAGAAACTGATGTATTTGAAGTCGGGGAGTAATGAATAGTTAACACCAGATGTAGGGCAGTCTGCCTGGTGCCGCTTGCCACTCTCACGTGAAGTGAGCTCATGGTGAGAGCTGTTGATGGCAGATGTTATTGAAAAGATGTATCGTGAGTTGGGGATACTGGAGTGGCGGAAGTAAGTTTTGACACAGAAACGGAATATAGGGTTAGAATGGATAGGGAAACTTTGTGATCTTTAGGCAGTTGGTAGGTAAAATATCTAAGTTTTAGCAGTACTCACTACCCTCCCACGTGTATGTTTTATTTCAGTACAATATATTCCAGTGTAAATTTCACTGTCACTTTCTTCTGTAGGGTTCTGGAGCGAAGCAGATGTTACGCGACCTTTTGTGTCTCAGGGTGTGATCACAGATGGGAAATACTTTTCCTTCTTCTGCTACCAGTTAAATACTTTGGCACTGACTACACAAGCTGACCGAGACAACACTCGTAAAAATATGTGTTGGGGGACACAAAGTATGCCTCTCTATGAAGCCATCGAAGATGGTGACGTGAAAGGTTTTAACGATGATGTTCTACTTCAGATAGTTCACTTTCTCCTGAATAGACCAAAAGAGGGCGAGTCGCCGCTGGCGGAACAGAGAAGAGACCTTTGACTCAGGACTCGGGGAACGCTTAACTTCTACTGAAGCACAATAAAAATACATCTGTGTTAACCTGTGATTAGACCTTTCATTCAAAATGTATGCTGAGAAATTTAATTTTAGTTGCAGTGTGTTGATTTTAAAGCAGTTTTATTTGTATGTGACTACCTGACGAGATTGATTGAGCTTGTTCAATACCTGGGATTGCGAGGGATTTTAAAGGTGATATGAAGATAATAATTCAAACGGCTTATGACCATATACATGTTCTGTTAATATTTTTCCTTTTTAAAGTGTCTTCATTAACCTGACAAGTAGAATTTTCAGAGTCCTATTTAAACTCCTTAGAAAATAAACAGTATTTTGCAGATACAGGAAACTCAGTCCCAGAGGAATTGTGACTTTCTCAAGTTAACAGATGATTGATTAGTAGTATAACTAGTGAATTATACACAGCTTAGGTTCTTAGCACTTAGAAGCAATGTTAACATATTTCGCGTGACATTATTTGCTCTATTCCAAAGACTAGGGAACTGGGTTTGCTATCTTTCCAAATTAGTCATTAGTTGGTAAAGTCATTCATCTTGTTGAGAATTAAGATTTATTCAAAACATTTTTAATGAGCCAAAAGAATTACTTTCTATAACCATGTACTTCTTGTTTTATACAATGCTAATGTTGTAAACATTCAAAATAAGCTGTTACATACGGTAGTTATGTGACAAATAATGACTTTTCCTTCCTTCCCTCTGTTTCTTACTCCTTCCCTTGCTCTCTTTCAAGACAGAGGGCACAGTTATATTGACAGATGCCTCAGCTACAAGCCAGGGGATGATTGGTCCCAGATGGTAGCTAAACTGAAGGAGCATAATTTGAAAATCTTGACCTTGCAAGGTGCTGTGCTATGTCCCATCCTTGTCCCGCTTCTTCCTACCCAGGGTGCTCTGTGCCGGCACTTCATTCTTTCACTGGAGCTGTTTTGGAGCATGGGACACTGTTCTCTGCCCCTGGTCCTGTGCGCCAGCCTCTCTGTGCATCCGGTTTGTCCTCAACAGAAGGCTGCGTCCAGAGCGCCCCCTTACCAGGGTCCAAGTAAAAAGGTATCTCCTAATCTCGGCTCTCACTTCTTAACTTCCTGAACTTGGAGCACTTCGAGTTACCATTCTTGATTTGAGTTTTCCTAAAACAAAGTAGTCTCATACAGTTGTAAGGATTAAATGAGTTAGTATATATGAAATTGCTTTTAAAAGGCTATGTAATTAAAACATTTAAGATTCAGCCCTGGCTGGTGTAGCTCAGTGGATTGAGCTCGGGCCTGTGAACCACATGATCGTGGTTCGATTCCCAGTCAGGGTACATGCCTGGGTTGCAGGCCAGTTCCCAGCAGGGATCTCATGAGAGGCAACCACAAATTGATATTTCTCTCCTTCTCTCCTTCCCTTCCTCTCTAAAGATAGATAAATAAAATATTAAAAAAAAACATTTAGGATTCAGTTCAAATGCCATTGCTGTCCCTAAGCTGATTATATTAACTGGTCAAGTAAAGATGGGAAACTAAAATGGACCATATTGATAACGAAAGTGTTTCCGAGACATCTCCCCACACAGTGTAGCACACAGTTTATCGATGCGTTGTTCAAAACTTTCATGAAACAAACCTGGAGTTCAGAATGCTACTCAAATCATTTGGTACGCTTGCTCCAATTTTTTTTAATCATTAAAAAACAGGTTAAATGCACATTTCTCTATGAATGCAGAAATCCCAATAAAAAGCTAAGAATAAGTTCAACAGTAATAAAAAGAACCCATTCTAATAGGCTAGAGTTAGTCATGGAAATTCAGTAATGGATTAGATGAGTTTTTATGTTTTATAAGTTTGTACATTAGTCTCAGGTTTAATGTGTAGGTTGTGATTTTGACCTTTTGTTTTTTCTTACCCATGGGTTTTTTAAATTTTTATTAGTGATATTATTACTTTGTGGACAGAGTTATAACTTTCAAAGTAATTTCACCAAACCCAGCAACTTCAAATCATTTTTTTAAAATATGGTTTATAACTTATTAGGTAACAATAACATAAAATGGAGTAAAGATAGCCTCTTCAACAAATGGTGTTGGGAGAACTGGACAGCTATGTGCAAAAAAATGAAACTTGAGCACCAATGTATACCGCACACCAAAATAAATTCAAGGTGGATAAAAGACTTAAATATAAGCCTTGAAACCATTAAAGTCCTAGAGGAGAACGTAGGAAGATCTCAGATATTTCACGCAGCAACATTTTTATTGATGTCCCCTAGAGCAAGGAATATAAAGGAAAGAATAAACAAATGGGATCTCATCAAAATAAAAAGATTCTGCTTGGCTAAACAATATTAAAAAGACAACCAACTGTATGGGAAAACATATTTGCCAATGATACCTCAGACAAAGGTTTAATCTCCAAAATATACAAAGAACTCACACCACTGCACTCTAATAAGACAACTAACCCAATTAAAAAATTGGAAAAGGACTTGAACAGACACTTCTCCAAGGAGGACATACAGAATATCCAGAGACACATGAAGAGATGCTCAATATCGCTATCAGAGATGCAAATTAAAACCACAATGAGATACCACTTTACACTGGTCAGGATGGCTATTATAAAGCAACAAACAACAAATGTTGGAGAGGTTGTGGGGAAAAGGGGACCTTAGTTCACTGTTGGTGGGATTGCAGACTGGTACAACCATTATGGAAAACTATGGAATTTTCTCAGAAAAATAAAAACCGACCTGCCTTCTGACCCAGCAATTCCACTGCTAGGATTATACCCCAAGAATCCTAAAACATCAATTTCAAAGAACCTATGCACCACAATGTTTTCTAAATCATGTAAAGAAACTGCCACTTCATTTAAAATGCAAGTGTTACATTCTTTAGACATGAATTGATGGGAAACCCAAATTAATAAATGGAAACAGGATCTCTTTTTTTTTTTTAACCTTTTTAGTTTTTGGACAAAAGAAATGAAGTTTTACCTCATTGTTTATGTGGTGATATATAGACTTAACAACAAAAACTCAGGTACCAACCACTTCAGAAAAACTGAAGATGGAAGAAAGTGACCATTCTTTCTTTTATTAATCTGTGTATAATGATAAACTTGGTGCTTTAGTATTTTAATTCAGACATGCATCCTCACTATTTTTATGAAAATTGTGTTAAAATAAGACAAACAAACTTAGCATCTTTTAGCTGTGCTGTGCACGTATAACATGGGAATCACCCTTCTCCTGTGGTTTTATCACCTGTTCACATCCTGGAGATGATGTGATGCAGCAACATGTGCCTCAGAGCTTTCTTCACAAATGAGCAAGCTGGGCCTTTAATGACCACTTTACATCTAGGTTTGAATGGCTAAAAACCACCCTGATCTTAGGAAAACGGGCTTGCATGCTGTTAGCTACTCGGAAAGTGTTTCTTCGTGTCTTCAGCCCAGGTAAAACCTGATTTATTTGTAAACTAAAAGTGTAAGCCCTGCAAGCCCCGTCTTAGGGTCTCCTGGAGTCCCAAGCTCTCCCTTCCCAGAGAGCCGAGCTGATGCAGCCGGCAGGGTCTGCCCCTGGCGGTGATCCGGCTGAGCAGTGGAGCTTGTCTCAGCCTTTCACCTTGACCTCGCACAGTGCGGGGGTTTTGTTTTCATTGTCAACATTAAAAGAGAGAGGGTTATAAAACATCCACATTGCAGATTCTCCTGAAAAACTGGGAGATCTGGTGACTCCAGGTTTACATTCTTGCATGTTAAGAATAGACGGGAGCCAGATACAGTACTGGATCCCTTTGCAGAGGTCCCCGACCTCCCAGTGGTGGACTGGCCTGCCATGTCGGCACTGGTCCGGGCTTGTTAGGACCTGGGCTGCACAGCAGGAGGTGAGCCTGGATGTAGTGCTGTTGAATCGTCCTGAAACCATCCCCTCTATCGCCCCAACCCCCACCCCGGTCTGTGGAAAGCTTGTCTTCCATGAAACTGGTCCCTAGTGCCAGAGAGGTTGGGGATCGCTGCTTCAGAGGAGACAGCCCCCCGCAGTTTGTCCCAGTCCTCCCACTTCTTAGTTCTCTCTGGCGAACATGACGGGCATGACTCACTAATTTCTGATGAATGTTTTGTTTCTGAGGCACAGAGTTTATGACCCCTGAGATCCAGATAGCCATTAAGAACTTGTTTTACTGGAGATAAAACCCAATCTTCACAATTACTTTTTAGGCTTTAGAAACCTCAATTTTCCAATGTCAGGCATTATAGTAATGAGAAGTTCAGAAGAATTCAATTTCTTTGGGGATAATTAAATGCAGTGAGACGTGTATTTTGAGTGGGAGGGTGATACGTGAAGTTATCTGGCAAACACACGGGCCCCTTGCCCGCTTGTGTGGCCTGAAGGGCAGAGTGAACCCTGGCGTTTGTTTCGAGAGTTCGGTTAGGAGGTTGGGAGAAACCTTGTCCGTTTTTACAGGACCCAAACTGGCAAGCAGAGACCATTTGGACCCTCTTCTGGGCATTTTGTTTCCCTTTCGACCCTCAACGAGGGGCTCTCCAGCGCCACATGCCCCAGCTGTGGAGGAAGGGTTAGGATGCTCTGACGGGGCTGGACCCCGGGCAGGCTGGAGAAGGGCCCGAATGGAGGTTCAAAACCAGACTGGCCAGGAGCTGCAAGGCAACTTGTTAAAAACAAACAAAAGCATCTTTTGATTTTTGCTTCCCTAAACGGTTAACTAGATTATTTGGAAACATGAACTTGAAGGTAGTAGAGATCTCACATGAGGTAGGCTGGTTGGCAGACTGACAACTGGATGAACACAAATCCAGAAAGGGGGGCCTTTGTTGGGCCCGCTTTTGCTCTGAGGGGGTGTTTGTTCACTAAGTGGGGGGTCTGACGGGAGGACCCGCATGTAGCAGCTTTGTGAGGGGCGGAGGATGGAAGTTAGAGCAGGAGACCCCCCAGGCTGGGGCCCTGGCAGAGCCTGGAGGGGAAGGCCCACATCTTTGGGGGAAGGGTGAACCAGAAGTGAAGCACTCACATGGAAGGGAGTGGACAATGGACTCGCCTTGATGGCTCAGAAAAGTCTGAAATGCTAGACATGGGTCAACTGACACACTAGGAACCTGAAAGATGCAGATCTGGAGGAAATACTTTTCTAGACCTCAATTATTTCTACAGTTTCTCTTGTCTTTTTTAAGATTTTATTCATATTCAGAGACAGGGAAGGGAGGGAGAAAGGGGGAGAGAAACACTGATGTGAGAGAGAAATATCAGTTGGCTGCCTGTCGCATGCCCAGGCACCTGGGTCCTGGCATGGAACCCAGGCATGTGCCCTGACTGGGAATCGAACCCGTGGCCTTAGTTCACAGGCCAGTGCTCACTCCATTGAGCCACACCAGCTAGAACCAAACAGTTCTTCTGATACAATATCCCCATACGATAACTGAGCACAGTAGGAGAAAGAGTGAGAATGAAAACTAGCAGAAATGAGAGACAATGCAAACACCCAAAGGGGCACAGAATATCAATTGTGGGATAGACTTTAATGTTTTCATTGTTGAAGGAGATGGCACATTGAAAATTTCATTATAGTACTGGAAACTAAAAAACATACCTGCAGATTTTCAAAGACACCAAATATAAAGTTGAGAACCAGGAAAAAAGTATAAGTAAAATTAAGAACTCGAAACACTGTTTCAGGGATGAGTGGAGAAGGGTGAAAGGTGAAAGGTGAAATGGAAAAGAATTTCCAATTGAAAAACAAAACGGCCAGTAACATTGTATTGATTATCTATTCTGCATAATCTAACTGCAAACTTGGTTTTATTTTAAACAACACACTCACTATTTCAGTTTCTGTGTTAGGAGCCCAGGCGTGGTCTGACTGGGTCCCCTGCTCCTTAGTCTCTCGCAAAGCTGCCGAGTATTGGGCAGGGGTGGGGGTCTCATAGGAAGGTCCAGCCAGGGAGGTATTAGCTGAACGTAGGAGCTTAGACATAAGGAAACTACTAGGGAAAGAAACAAAGGACCAAACTAGGTATTTAGGAATTTCATTTGTTCTTAAACTGGGTCAGTGGATACCCAATTTGTAGTCTTGGTAAAAAGCTCTACATGCTTTGTTGCTTAGTTCGTATTTTCAGTGTTGATGACCATATTTTGCTGAGTATAATGCATACCTTTTTGCCTAAATTTTTGAAGGAAAACTAAGGATGTACATTGTACATGAGTACAGTGATTACATGCCCTGGGTATAATAACCCTGTATAGAACGCACACAAAGGCATGGATGCAAATTATACACAGCAAAATATGGTAAATGCCAAAATACCACAACATGGCACAATGCTAAAATATGGTAATACTGTGCCAATGTGTGTCTGTAAACCAATAGCTATTGCATGCTATTTTATCTAGCTCATTTCTGTTTGCACAATATTTTCAAGGTGCGTGTATCATATTTATTTCTGTGAAGTGTACTATTTACTTGAACAGATAGGGGTCCATTTTTAAATTGGTCATTACCTCATGAAAGGGTGGTATTTGTCGATTAGCACACATTTCAGTAAATAAATTTTTTAACTGTCCTAAAAACTTCAGGTGAAGAACTAGTCAGTTTTAGTATATCTCGCAGGTCTTCTCTCTTGGTTCAGATTAGTTACAATGGAAAATCTCTTTAACATTGACAGGATTTCTTTATAATAAACCATTGCTATGGCTGAAACACCAATCAGCTGGCAAAGATTAATGGTAAACAGCAATTTGGGAAGCCAAGTTACCTGTAGTCTTTGATAGGCACAGTCCTATACAAGGTGTCATAATATTTCTCTCAATAAATGAATATTCATGTCAGTTGCATATTAGTTTGCAAGTGATCTCCAGCTGGATTCATGATGAGTGAGATCCAGAAACTGGCTTCATACTTTGAATAGACATAGAGGAAGTTAGGAGGGAAATAGGAAGCACACGGTGAGTAGATTTCTTAGTGCCAGGTGCTGACACTGGCATTAAAGCACATTCCACATTCATGTTCATTGGAAACTCGATGAGATTGTCCAGTGACTCATGGACTACCCAGGGGACAAACAGATAAAAAATATGTACAACCTCTCTCTGTGGAAGCATCCAGTAAGTTTTGTGATTTATTTGTATATATCAAACCATTTCCTATGTGGTAATGAATTTTATCCATTTGGGTAGAGAATGGATAAGCTTTTGATTTAGCTGAGGAAGTCAGATTTTCATATGGTTTGGTTTTTAGTTGCATTTTAATCTATAGGACAACTTATTTTTGTCGTTGATGTAAAACACATAATTATCGTAGAAAATTTTAAAAACACAGTAGAAGGGAAGGTAATTTGCTGCTGACATTTTGGTTCATCATCTTATACCCGTGCATTTTTGTTACCTCTTCGCATTTCTGAGACTATACCATAGGTACTTGTTTTTACATTTTTATTTTATAATTACTTGCCCAGAATGTTATTTTCTATATGACTTACATATTCTTTTTTGGGTATTTAGGGGGTGGTTGAATAATAACAGCATTATACACTAAAAGAGAAATAGATAGACATAAAATTTCCATAATACTAAGTTCATGTTGTTGACAGAGAGAAAAGAATCACAAGATGTTCAATTGTAAAGAACCAAAGCAGGATAACTCCATAAGGTTAGCTAATGTGGGTGTCAGTATATTTAACGTTGGACTAGCTTACAAGTACGCGGATGAGTAAATCCTGACTTTCAATATATTTGCAGTATTTCCATACTCACCACCTGGGTAAGATTCATAATCGGAAATATAAATGATCTAAGTATTTGGAAAGCCCTCCAGGTAGTAAAAATATCTACACAATTATCCCCTAGTAAAGCACAATTTGTTACAAACTTTGAAACCCAAAGTTTTAAATGTCATTTGAAAAAATAATGCCCCCCAAATTCTTTTGGTCAAATTATCATATTACTGGAAAATGTAAACAGGTTTTTAAAATGTATTTTATGGATTATGCTATTACAGTTGTTCCAATTTTCCCCCCTTTGCCCCCCCTCTACCCAGCACTCTCAGTTCCCTCTGGCAATCCCTTCCTTTAGTTCATGTCCATGGGTCATGCGTATAAGGTCTTTGGCTTCTCCCTTTCCTATACTGTTCTTAACATCTCCCTGTCTATTCTGTACCCACCAATTTGTACTTCTTAATCCCTGCACTTTTTCCCCTATTCTCCCCCTACCAGCTGATAACCTTCCAAATATATTCAGTTGTCTCTGTTTTACTCCCACCAATCCCCCCACAAACCATCCCCACTTCTAGCCCTTGATTCTACCCCACTTTGGTTTTGTCCGTGTGTCCTTTATACATGTTCCTTGACAACCCTTCCCCATCTTACCCCCATGATCTCCATCCCACCTCCCCTCTGGTTATTATCAGTTATTCTTAATTTCAATGTCTCTGGTTATATTTTGCTTGCTTGTTTGTGTTGTTGATTAGGTTCAGAGAAAATCTTAAAAGCAGCAAGAGGAAAGAAGATAGTTACTTACTTAGGAGTCCCCATAAGATTATCAGCTGATTTCTCAAAAGATACCTTGCTCACCTCTAAGTGGAACCTAATCAACAAAACAAACAAGCAAAGTATCTTTTGAGAAATCAGCTGACAGTCTTATGGGAACTCCTTTGTAGGTATCTATCTTCTTTTCCTTGCTGCTTTCGAGATTCTCTCTTTATCTTTAACCTTTGGTCTTTCAGTCATGATGTATCTTGGTGTGGTATGCTTTGTGTCCACATTTGGGACTCTTTCTGCTTCCTGGACTTGTCTAGTGTCTTCATCAAATTAGGGAAGTTTTCTTTCATCATTTTTTCAAATAAGTTTTCGGTTCCTTGTTCTTTCTCTTCTCCTTCCAGCACCACTATGATCGGTGTAATTTTGAATGTTGGTAGTTTTGAAGTTGTCCCAGAGGCTCCTTACCCTAGTCTCATTTTTTGGATTCTTTTTTCCTTCTTGCTGTTCAGATTGAATATTTTCTTTTCTTCCTTACGTTCCAAATCATTGATCTGATTCTCAGCTTCATCCATTCACCTGCTGGTTCCCTGCAATTTTTTCCTTATTTTACTTAGTATAATGTTCCTTCATTTCTGCCTGGTTTTCAAATTTCATATTGCTGCTGAAGTACCCAATAAGTTCCTGGAGCATCTGACTAATTAGCATTTTGAATTCTGCATCTGATGGATTGTCTGCATTTTGTTTAGTCCTTTTTCTGAAGTCTTGTTCTGTTCTTTCATTTGGGCCATATTTCTTTGTCTCCTTATTTTGGCAGTCTCCTTGTATTTGTTTCTCTGTATAAGGTAGAGCTACTTTGACTCCCTGTCTTAGGACCATGGCCTATTGTAAAAAACACCCTGGTAAGTTGGATGGTGCAGAGCCTTAGGTAACTGACAGAGCAAGGCAACCCATGTGAACCAAGTTGATGGAGTCTCTGACATGGTGTCACCGCTTTGTCACTCTGTGTGGGGGAGGGCTCAGAAAGGGGACAGGGCTGCTACCTGGCCTCTGGAGTTTTGTCTGGGAGGAAGCTATTGCCTGGTACTTGCTCTGTTGCCATATTTTCTCCACATATGCCACCTGTGCCCTTCCAGCTGTTGCCCTGGTGTGAAGCCAGAAGGAGTCAGTCTGCATAAGTCCTAAGTCCATTGTGGGACTCTTAAGAGGAGACTCAAGAGAATCCTGCAGTTTCTTCCCCTACCCAAACCCTCACTGGTTTTTATAGCCAGAAATTATGGGGACTTATCTTCCTGGGACTGGAACCATGGGCTGAGTGGTCTGGTACGGAACTGAGACTCCTCGCTCCCAAGGCATCCCCCCTGATTTTTATCTACCACATGTACATGTGGGATTTCCCATTCCATGTCTCTGTGTTACTCTGCTGGTCTCCATGTCTCCACTCCTCCTACTTGTCTGCATGAATGTGGCTTCTTAACTCCTTCATTGTCACACTTCCATACAGCTTGATTTTCTCACACTTGTGGGTGATATTTGTTTTGCAGTCTAGTTGTAATTTTTGCTGTGGTTGTACAAGGAGGCAAGCCATGTTTACCAATGCCTCCATCTTAACCTGAAGTCCTGAAAATGTAAACAATTTTTTAAATTATATTTTATTGATTATGCTATTATGATTGTCCCAGTTTTTCCCCTTTGTCCCCCTCCACCCAGCACCCCTCACTCCCTTTGGCAATCCCCACACCATTGTTCATGTCTGTGGGTCATGTGTAGGTTCTTTGGCTGCTCCATTTCCTATACTGTACTTTACATCCCCATCACTATTAAGATGTACCTATTTGTTTGATGTACCATTTGCATGAAGTATATTTTTCCATCCCTTTACTTTTTTCTATGTGTATCTTTTGATCTGAGATGGGTCTCTTGGAGGCAGATATGGGTCTTGTTTTTTTATCCATTCAGGTACCCTATACCTTTTGGTTAGAGCATTAAAGCCATTTACACTTAAGGTGATAATTGATAGACATGTATGTGGTGCCATTTTATTATTAGACTGTTGTTTTTTCCCTTTCTCCTTTTTCTTCTTCTTAAAGCAAGCCCTTTAACATTTGTCGCAGTGCTGGTTTGGTGTTAACAGACTCCTCTAGGTTTTTCTTGCCTGGGAAACTCCTTATTTCTCCTTCGATTTTAAATGACTGTCCTTGCTGGTTAAAGTAGCCTTGATTGTAGGCCCTTGTTTTTCATCACCTTGAATATTTCATACCACTCCCTTCTGACCTGAAATGTTTCTAATAAGTAATCACATGAGAGTCTAATTGATGCTCCCTTGTAGGTAACTACCTGCTCTTCTCTTTTAGCTTTAGGATTCTCTCCTTTTCTTTAAGGCTTGTCGTTTTAATTTTGATGTGTCTTAGTGTAGGACTCTTTGGGTCTAACTTGTTTGGGACTCTCTGAGCTCCCTGGATTTATGTGTCTTTTTCCTTTACCGAATTAGGGAATTTTTCTGTCATTATTTCTTCAAATAGGCTCTTGATCTCTTACTTGCTCTTTTCTCTTTCTGGTGTGCTTATGATGAAGATGGTGTTATGCTTCATGTTGTTTAAAATGTTTTTTAAGGTCACCTCGTTTTTAAAAATTTTTTTTTCTTTCGGTTGTTTGGCCTGGGTGGTTTTTTTCTACCTTGCCTTTCAAATCATTGATTTGATCCTTTGATTCATCTAACTTACTGTTTATTCCTTCCAGTATATTATTTATTCCAGAAAGCGCATTCTTTATTTCTGACTGGGCCTTTTTTTACAGTTTCTATGTTTTTATCATGCTGTTGAGTGCCCTTATAATCATTAGTTTAAACTCTCTTTTTGATAAATTGCTTGCTTCCATTTTATCTAGTTCTGGAAAATTCTCTTGTTCTTTCATTTGGGGTCTGTTTCTTTTTCTTCCCATTTTTGCTGCTTTTTTGTATTTTCCTTCTTAGCTGTTAAACTAATCAATTGATTGAACTAATCAACTATTATGTTAATTGGCTGTTAATCTAATCAAGATGTGATAATCAGCTGAGCTTAATCTCCACAGAGTAGGGCAGAGTAAATCCTGTGGGTGAAGCTCTTGCTTATCCTCAGGCTGTTGCCACTTGGTGAAGAGTTCCCTACAGAAGAAAGAGAGCTTCTGCAGTTTGGGGAATGACTCAGCACAGGGATCCTGCTGGCTCCTCCTCTAGTTCTGTCCTCACAGCCACCCACCCCAGGCTGTCCTCAAGCATCTCTAATCCACTCTGCCCTCCCTCTGCTGGAGCCCAGGGTAAGTGGTTGCAAACAAATTTTTGTGCATTGGCCCTTGAAGAGGCTCTCTGAGTCTTCAGCCATCTCTCCCTGGCCAACAGAAACCCCACTGCTTTTCACAGCTGGATGTTATCTGGGTTCCTTTCTGGCTCTGGTGGTGTAGGCTGGGGAGTACAGCTTGGGGTTTAGACCCCACACAAATCAGGGGGACCCCTGGCCACTGGAATATCCATCTGGCACTTCAGCTGCCACCCGTGGGAGCCCAACCACACCTCTTGAGTCTGCTCTGCACTCCATACCAGTAACATTGTGCCGAAATGTGTTCTTCTGTCTGTGTGTTGTTATAAGGCTTCTCTCCAGCTAGTGTTCAGTTGGTTATTCAGGATGATTTCTCTACAATTTAGTTGTAATTCCAGATTGGTCCTGGGAGGAGATTAGTGTAGCTTCCACTTACTCCTCTGACATCTTGGATTTATGGGGTTATATATTTAGTAATGAGCTCATTTCCTGTGGGAAGAGTACTGACAAAGAAGTAGTAAAAGGAGTGATGCGGAACGGAGGTCATGTACTGGACCCATCCACTTTGTCCTGTGTTTATAGTCACTAAGCAGCCTCTGGGCATGGAGCACCATGCTGGGTGTTAGCCACTGGATTCTTGCTACTCCATCTGTGTCAGTTATTTGCCATGTCATTGCTCCACCTGAAAGTGGATTTTAATTGTAAATAAACCAGAGATATGGGGTGAGAAATGACTAATTAATGCTTATTAAAAGTAGTCATTTACAAGCCTTCAGTATTAATGTTTGACCATTTGAAATTAGTATAACATCTACAACAAAGGAACATTGGACATGTGCAAAAAATAACACGACATGTAAGTTGGAGCTGCCATCAGCAGAGGTAGATTCAGCATTGACCTTCTACAGGGGAGCAGGATGATGCTTCACATGCTATTCTTTGGAGGTTACAAAGGTCTAGGTCAGGAATGGTTTGTTTCTGCTACACAATGTCTGGGGTTTCACTTGGTTCGACTCATGTACACCCATCTTCACACGCATGTCTGGCAGTTGATGTTGACCGCTGACTGGATCTCACCTGCCTCTGGTTGACCATAGCACATTTACTTAGGCTTTCTATGTGGCCTGGACCTCCTCACAGCATGGCATTTTTAGGGTAATTGGGTTTTTTATGTGATGTCCCCAGGGTCCACAAGAAAGTGCCTAAAAGGAACTACTGGAGGCTGCAGAGCCTTTTCTGACTGGGCCTCAGGAATCCGATAGCATCATATCCGCTGTAATCAGTCAGCGAAGACAGTTTTAAGTCCACCAAGAGTCAGGAAAAGGTGGCATGCACCCCACTTCTTGATGGCAAGAATATCAAAGAATTTTAGATTCATGTTTTAAAACTGTCATTGGCTACATGATGGCCGCAGAACTCAGAAGAGAGGACAACAAAGAGGAACGGATGACCAGAGAGTCTCTCTGCCCAGCTTGCCCAGAGAGATTCTGGATACACATACACACATATACATACATATACACATATACATAGACATATATGCATACATATACATACACAAATACACATACATATACACACACAGAAATGTATAGTTAGCACACTATCATAAATGGGATGGGGCTATTTTTGGATCAGCAGTAACTGGCTATGATTCCTCCCATTCCAGCCTCTGTCTGGCTGTGCAGAAGGAGTCAGTGCTTCCATACCCATACCCACTCTTGACATGCTGATTGGGAAACCCTGGGGAGGGGAAATGACTATGGACCAGAGGGGTGGAGATCTGAGTTCCAGTTCTGCCTTTACCACTCCACCAGTTCTGCAACCTCAGGAAAGTCAGTTGCCCCTATACTTAGTCCTTCCTTTGGCCTCACTTTCCTTTCTTCATTTACTTGTTTCTTCCTCCACTACGTTTTTCCTGTGAAATAGTTCTCCATATTTTTCCATGGACAATGCTGGCCTTGGTATCTTTTATGTGGATAGAACAGATCTTTGAGAGATGATCTCTTCTCGCCTGTATATTTGCAGTCAGAATTGAGGTGACTTCTGTGTCTACCAGAAAGCGTCCCCCCTCTGTTTCTGGCCATTGTAGAAGGAGACACGTCAGTTATTTGGACCAATTTCATGGGTTGACATCTAACCCTAAATAAAACGTTGGCAGCTGCTCAGCTGGCACCCAAAATCCTACAGCAAATCCATAAACACTTTAGGAGCAACAGATCTCTGGGAAGGCAGCTGGAGAAAACACTTTCTTTTTTAGCAAATGTGTGACTCAAACGTGACATGACTCAGCCTTGGTTATATCTCACCCCTGGCCCTCATAGCTGAATGTGGTCTTCTCTGGGAGGCACACAGAGATGGGGAATCAGGAAACAGAGTCTGGAGAAGTCCTTAGAGTTAAGGAATAAAAAATAAGGTATGAGAAGCAATGACGAGGCTGAGTGTAAGGTGAGTGTGGGGGGTCACGGTGAGTGGGGGACTCACAGTGACTGGGGGTCACGGTGAGTGGGCAGAATGGTGGCAGAATTCAGAGGAATTCGCTTGCCGTAACATTCAAAGCAGAGCAAAAGCTTTGCAAAAAAAAAAAAACCTCCTTGATGAAACAGACTCAGTGTGCTTTGCTGATTTACAGAAGAAAAAAGGAGTTTCTCCCAGTTTTAAAAAAACGACATAACAGAAAGGAACCAGGACACAGCTGAAGGCAGAACACAGGTTTGACGGTGTGTCTTGGCTGAAGCAAAGTCCCCTAGTGAAGAGTTGCCACAGGCTGGGTCTCTGCTCACGAGCAGAAAAGAGCTGGTCTGGCTGCTGTGGTTATGAGACTGAGGAAGAGACAGAAAGAGAAAGGGCCAGAGAACACTGTGCAGGGAATGGAGGGACACAGGCCCTGCGGATCTGAGGCCCGGGACCAAAGATGGGCTAACTGCCCAGTGGCCCTGCCTCCATCTCTGGCTCAGTGCAGAGGGAGCATGGGCTCTCTAAGGCAGTTCACACAAGAGCGAGGGACCCTTTTACACATTTGCTTGTGTGTTGCTCGGACACCTACTCACATGTGACTCACATCACAGTGTGGGCGCACTGAGCCAAGCAGGGAGGGTCCAAGACAACCAGACAGGCTCCACGTTCAAGGGGCTCACACTGGAGTGAGAAGGAAAGACTGAATTTCCACACAGGGCTCACTTACCACAGATAATTCATACAGAGCTGTCTCGTCATTTCAGGCTCCATCGTTTTCCCAGACCGATCGAGTTCTTTGTGTCCAAAAAGCTTTCACAAGTTTTAACATCTGGTAATAGTGGAGGGGGAGTGGTTGGATTGTGTGTTGGTGGGTGTGGTGAACTAAAAAATAGACCCCGAAACACACCCATGTCCTAATCCCTGGAACATATAGACTTAGCTTATTTGGAAAAGAAAAAAGGAAAGAAAAGGTCTTGGCTGACACCCTGGTTTGGGCCCAGTGAAACTGATTTTGGACTCTTAGGGCCAGATCTGTGAGAGAGTAGATTACTGCGACTTCAAGCCATGAAGTTTGTGGTCATTTGTCAGCAGCCACCGGAATGGCATGGGAATGGCCTGTAAAGCTGGAAGTACAGTCTTGCTGCTCTTAATTTTTTTTGATGAGCACTATATTCTACCCAGGTATGTTTTCACATAGGTGTTTGTAGTAGATCTACATCGAAACATTCTCTCGTCCCTACCTTCCCCCTTTTCTTTTCCTCCCCCCACCGCATCACACACGCACGTACACACACTGACACACACGTGGTATGCACATAAATCAAAATGAGGCCACGTCGATGCAGTGAAACAAAATGCCTTGGTGTTTTGTCCAAATCAAGACAAGGATTTATGTTAGAGTTGGGCACCAAAGTCCTGCCTGGAAACATGTGCTGAGTCGAGTCCTTGGGTTTGGGAACAAAGTGTTGAAAACCATGGGAAGAAGGCAACTTGACTGTATTTATAATATCTTTGCCATGTCCTCCTCTTTTGAGTTTTGACATTAGGCAAAATTGGAGGCAAATGCTGAACAAGTCCCAAAGAGCAGTAAGTGAGGCAAATAAAAAGCTGATGTGTTAGCAACCACCCTTGCAATAGCCATGTATAACATTTGGGTGGGTATCAAAAGCCAGTCTATTCAAAGTCAGTTATGTTCCTAAAGAGACGTTACTTAGACCACTGCCCAGGAGTCCAGAGGTAGAGGTCTGTCGTGTCTGTGTTGATGGCTGCAGCAGCAACACTGGATGGAGTTAGATGCACCGTCATTAAGCACCTCCAGGAAAGTTCAGCAACAATTTTATGCAGGTTATCAGAACAGATGTTGGCTTTTGCATTACAAGCTAATGGTGCCAACGGTTGGAATCTCTTAAGATTCTGCGTAGCCACTCAAATCATCTTTTGTCAGCTGGGTTGTTTAGTGCCAGAATCAATGCCAGTGGCCAGTTCAGTCTTTGGCAGGGTGAGTCATGAGTTAAAAATAGCATGTGAATCTCAAGGAAAAAGAAAGAATTGAAATGTCTTAATACCTGGTCCCTTGGTCAACCAAAATAAAGCAAGGATTCAGGTTCTACACAGAGCCTTCCATCATTGCCATGGCTTTGAGTGGAGGCTGGGTGAAGAATGTGGAAGACCAGGGGTGTGGAATGTGGTTGAAACCACTGGCTTCAAATAATCTCAGAAAGACAATGACTCCCCGCATGTCTCCCCGTCATTGCTGAACCCTCCGCCCTGACTGCTAGTCCCAGTCCGAGGGCATTGCGTGGCCACTTGTGGTTTTTCCACACCATCCCCATGTCTTTGAAACTAGTCACTTTGTCAAACTGTCCTCAGTTTCTAACACAGTGAGCATCTGTTTTTCCCTGGGCCCTGACAGATTTGTGCTTGGGGTGTGCACTGGAAAGACAGCCCAGTCTTTGGATTATTTTCATACTTTATTGTGAGGCTTTTCTTTAGTGTGGAGTTTGTATTCAGATTTCAAGACAGATTGCTCCCAAATGTAAAAACTTTCCTATACTATCACCTTAAAAATCTTTCTAATTGGCAATTCAACATTAATACGACACTATCATACAATTCAAAAATCTCATTCAAATTTCACCAAACATCACACCATGCCTTCTTTCCTTCCTGGGTCAGGATCCAATCCAGAGCACACATGGCCTTCAGTGGTTAGGTGCCACAGGCCTCCTTCAGCCTGAAACCGCTCCTCACGTTTCCTGTCCCCCATTCTTGTGACTGTCGTAAAGTGGCCTTTTGTTATGTAGAATGACCCTCAGCCTGAGTCAGACAGATGTGTCCTTTTGACCAGACTTAACACAAGGATGTGTCCCTGCCTTCTTGACAGGAATAGGAAGGAAGGAAGGAAGGAAGGAAGGAAGGAAGGAAGGAAGGAAGGAAGGAAGGAAGGAAGGAAGGAAGGATAAAACCATTTCATTCATATTTAAATATTATAAAATATATAGTTCCTCAATTTCTTGCATTTGCATGTGAAAAATAAACCCACAAAACAATACATTAGTAAGTTGCCATGGAATTTTCCTGCTAAAAGATGTATGTAAATAGTCATGTACACAAGAATATGCCTCACTTTAATCATTTCTAGTCTATGCATTGAGGTGTCAGCGACCTGGGGTGCCTTTCAGGCCTCTTTTCTCCCCAAAGTTTTGAGCTGCGCCATCACTAGGTTCATCTGAAAGGCTGAAAATCCTGCTGCACTGAGCTTCTGGGGCCTGGAAGCAGGAGCTTCATACTTCCCAGATGCTTTGCAGCAGGAAATGGAAGTTTGTGAACCACTCTTTTCAACCAACTTTCATATGTGAGTATGTAGATTTAGACAATAGCCAAAGAGGCAGTAACAGCTTCCCACCTTCTTCTAAGGCTTCCGTGGCCATGTGCAGCTGAAAAAGGCTCAGGCCTCTTTCTTCAGCCAAAGGTTTATCTTGAGCACCAAACTCATGTCTCCAGACATTACCACCTGAACGTTCCAAATATGCTCCAACTCAACACGCCACACACTGGACCGTGAGCTCCCTGTCCTTACAGGATTCCCAAATCTGTGAATTGGCCCTGCTGTCTCGTCATTTTTTTACATTCATTCTTCCCTCCCCATATCCAGTCAGTTACCAAGTCTTGCAAATTCCTACAGATGCTCCCCATTCATTCCTTCCCTCGCTACTTCTTGCTAATTTCAGATCCCTGTCACTTCCCACCAGGACAATTCCAAGGGTCCGCCCCAGTTTCTGGTCTCTAGTCTCACCAACCTCCAATTAGCCTTCACAGCACAATCAGGAGGATACAAATCTTTCCCCCAGGATGAAACCTATGCTTCATTGCAAGGCATGTAAGAACCCTGGTTTTCTTTCTAGCCTGAAGTCCATTCTGTACTTCTTAAGGTTTAGCAGTCCTAGCAGAGTTTCCTTTCACTAAATGCACCTAGCTGGCCCTGAGTTCCTTGTTTTTATATTGAATTGTTTGCTTATTTCTTTGATTGTTTTCATGTGCACAGAAAATTGGCTCATGATACAGCTTCATATTTACTGTTATCTGTGGACCCTTCCCTGGCTCCTCCACACAGACTGAGCTCTCCACCCTGTTACCCCGTGCACTCCTCCGTATATTCTCATTGTGTTGTATTTCATTGTTCCTGGGTTCCTTGAGGATATGGATTATGTCTGTTCTTTGTTCAGTCTCTGTCACATCGCACAGTGTCTGACACTAATAGTGCTTAACTATGTGGTTAATGAATGAATATATCATCTTAATTAGAATCCTCAACAAAAGCAAATAAAGTAGAATTTGTTGTGGAATAGAACTCGACTTACAAACTTTGGAGTTAGAAATGTATGGAATCTCCTACTGCCTCCCTCATAATCAATCAGAATATTTATAAGAATGTAAGAATCTAATTTGAACATCTTCCTTTTGGTGAAAATACAGTTCTCAACTACAGTGGATTACCTCATAGGTACAGTAAATTATGGCCATCGATGCATTTATGATCTCTATTGCCGACTTGGAGTCTTTCTTCTCTACAGTCAGCAGAGCGCTTTGCATTTGGTGTTTGTTCTCCTTCTCGAGGCACCAGATGTGGGTTCTCCAGTGTGTCACTTGCCAAAAAGGACAGCCAGTGCTGGAGAGTGATACAGACAGCGTTGTTCCTACTTCTCTGGGAAATTATGTATGTCACATAACAGATTTCAAACACTGAAGACCTTTTGTTAAGACTATGTTTTCTCTGTGTTGTTGTGACTAAGGCTGGCACAAGGCCTCTAGCATCATGTTGGTTTACTCAGGGGATGTTCATTGAACACCTGATACTTGGGGATGTTGTCTTATGTGATGGGGATACATAATGATTAAGTCACCATCCCTATCCTCATAGGGTTATAGTCTTGCAGCAAAGACAGTCCACCAGAGACAATTACAAGAATGGTAAGTACCACAGCAGCTGAATGAAGCTGAACTATCATGTGGCGATTTCAGCAGGATGTTGTCACACAGGTTATAGCACACATGAGAAACTCAATCCAAAAATTGAAAACCAACTTTAATTTTTTTATGTATTCTTGGAAAATGCCATTGGTGGTTATCACATAAAACACTGCAAAGTATCCCAAAATGTTGCCATTCCCAACCATCTCCCACAGTCGGTCACCGCAGTAAGGAGTCTGCCCCCAACTTTGCTTCAGCTCCCACCCAGCTTTGGGCTTATTTGCTCCTCCCCTCTTCCTCTTTCCTTGTCTCTCCAACAGTTGCCTCTGAGAATGCAGACCGCTCTTGGTCTTCTTCTATTTTTTATTTCTTTCTCCTTTTTGTTTTTTCCTAGGTATATTTTTTCTTGGTCTACTTTTACTCTCTTCCTCTTCCTCTTCTGTCTTCTCCTTCTCCTCCCCATCCTCCTTCTTCTTGTCTATTTCTATTTCCTTTTAATTTTTTCCCAAATCTAGTCTTTTTTTTCTTGAGAATGGACTTCACCTTTCTGAATGTGAATAATCCAATTTTTGGACTGTGCCATTTGATGCCTGCACCATAACCCTAACCAACACAGGGAACGGTATAATGAAGAACTCAAAAGCCAAGCAAGCGTGGAGGTGGGAAATGGGATGTGACCCTTCATGCACTAACGCTCCCCTTCAGAATAAGAGACTGACAGCTCATCATACCTTTCTTACTGACTTGGGATTCCAGGAACAAATGAACAACTTTCCAGTTGACACAAGACAAAACGGAACCATGATTATCAAGCTCCGTAGGCCTGGACATTTAAAGTTAGAAAAAACACATTTTGCTCTAAAATGGAATGCATGTTAAAAAACAAAAAGAGAGATATCTAGATAACTTTTTAGAACGAGTTGCCTTGGGAAATTCTGAGATGAACAATTTAGGTGCAGGATTGAAAAGCGACTCATTTCGGAAATACACTCACTTCAAAATGAACTACTCTAATTGTGATGTGCCATTGGGTCAGTATAAAAGTCAGTTTTATGCATATAATTTTCTCCCTTTAAGCTTGGAAATAATTTGTTGAGTCGATCACAAAGTACTTTTGAAATGATCTAGTCTAACTTTAAGTCTTATGAAGAAATCTCTTTTATGAAGTGTTTCATAAGCATCCATTGATCTTCCTTGGGATTAATCTAGAGGGATGGGTTTGGGTAGGAGGTCGAGGAGGGGGTCTCCAATGAAGAAAGTATTTGAACCATGTCTCAGAAATGGAGTAAGATGACAGTAGGAGAAGAAGAGAAGAAAATACATCCATAGTTAGAGGAATGTCATGATACAGTTAGAGAGAGATTGACATATATGTTTTGTTTGAAGGAAATTCAATAACTTTCTATGGTTAGGGCATAAGAGTTTAGAACAAAATGTAATTGGAAATAAAGGTTACAAATATACAGGGTCCAGCACAAATAATGCCCCATTTTTATCACAACATCTTTTATTACAAAATCATAAATACATAATTCTGGAACATAATAATATCACACTCAAGCACACCATATGACATTTTAGGTGAAATGTTCAAATTAAAATTATTACACCAATATTATTACCCTACCAACCACATTAAGGTAGGTGTTGCTTCTTCAGGACCTTGTATTTTGGGGAAAGTGATGAATTTTCTAAATGCCACTGGAAGGAGTTCAGAAGTTATCTTGGAGCAATGAAGAATCATTTCAGCTAATTGTGGGGAGAGTTCTGCAATATTTCAAATTGGGATAAATTCTTTTCACTGGAGAGATAAAAGTTAATGAATGAATAACTTAATGAATTACCTCTGAAATAAAAGGAAACTGGATCATTTCTATTTGATCCATGCGTTGGCAGAGGATCTGGAATAAGGCAGGGTAACCCTTTTGCTCAGGCCTATGGGGGTTGATGAGGTGGTGGCCCAGAGGTGGCTCATGTCCTTGAGGAAATGGAAGCACAGGGAGACATAGGAGCAAGAGGCCTGCGTTGCAGGTGACATGACTTTTGACGGTGGCCCCTCACCTTGGCAGAATAATTCTGGTAGAGCTGGCTGCTTATTGTTGGTGGTGGTCAAGAATTAACCATAAGACATTGTGTTAGTTGATCTTTCATGCTAGGGACGGACTGAGAAATGGTCCTGCGGGTTGGAAAGGAGGTTGGAAGGTGTTCAGAGTTCCTGGGTCCGTGGGCCACAAACACTGGTGAAATGGGCTGAGAGCCGCAGGTGCCCTGTGTCCGGGCAAGCTTGTAGGTTCTGTGCAATAAGATAATTATGCCATTTAAGATTATGGCCCCACTCATGGAAGGGAAGAAGGAATAAATACAATAAGAGTAGAATGGTATTCACTCTTTTGAGACCCTCCCAGTAGTCAGGGTCACTGGCTAAGCATTCAGTGGGAATACGTTTTCAAACAGCTAAGACTTCAACTGCATGCCCATCAGCTCATGTCTCATTTAATTGCTTGAAAAGATCTCCTATTTCTAGATCTAAACTTAGAGATAAAACATTGAAGTACATCAGGACCAGAGAGATGGTAATAATACCTTATATTTATTTTTTAAAAATTCACGTATATCTGGGTTTTCCAGACATTTTATGTGATAATTATTGCAAGGGTTATTTTAGAGGAGAGGAAACTAAATCTAAGAGTGATTAAATGATTTGTTTAAGGCCACATAGTCAGTGAGGGAAAACCCAGATGCAAACCCAGATGTTTCCAGTTCTAAGGCCACTGTTTTTTCTAAAACTTTCTGGGTTCCAGGCATGTTTTGATAAAATGCACAGAGATCAGCTGTACGAGGAGGACACAAAGGTAGGCTCACAGAACGCAAAGAGAAGGGTGTGCCCACTATACAAATCTATATATTCTTTTCGGCACCTCTACCAATAAATTAGCCAAATGCGTGTGCGAGGCAAAGCAATCTACAATGTTAAATAAATCCAATGTGAGCAAAGATTAACTAATAAGGCTGGAAAAATTATTTTCCTAGGAAGCATTCTTCCCCTCTATCTGACTTTGAAGATTCAGCACAGAAAGTTTGCCTGAGGAACAACTCTGTGAAACAAAAAATGCAGACAAATTTTAAGGAGGTCAGAGAAATGCTAGGAAAGAAAACTGCCCAAGGAAATGTTAATAGAACAAATGTATTTAATCTGGGAATGGTTATTTAAATGGAAGTTTTACTTTGAAGCTTTAACTATCTTTAAGTTTTTAAAAATGTATCTTGATTATTCATAATGATGGAGCATATGTCTTTAATTTTCCCCACCTGGCTTTTTTGGCTCGGTTTCTCTCACATCCTTAACAATATTATAATTCCTTGGTTCAGCGCCCCTCCCCTGCCCCCCCAGTGAGACGTTCACAGTCTAATGAATGTCAATCGCTAAATATGTGCCATTGCTCTAAAGCCTGGCGTAGCTTTATATTCCTGACAATTCTATGTATCATGGTATGGATGGAGAGGAAAAGCAATAACACTTCCAGATAATAAATAGGCTTCACAATTCAGCACTGACTAACTGAAGGTGTTTATGATTAAATATACAAATGCTAAGAATATTCAGCTAATCAGTTATGTATTTTTATAACAACCAGAATTGTTAACACAGGCTGACATCTAAGCCTTTCATTTTAATAAGCTTAAATTCCTCCCTCCATCCCTTCTTCCTCTCTCTCTCTAATGTAATATCAGCTACATATAAGATGAGGGTAGTCATAGGACCTACTTTTTAGTGTTTTGGTAAGTGAATGAGATAATGTGTACAAGGTGCTTAGCATGTTGTCTATGTTGCAGTTGAATGTGCCTCGCTGCAGTTTTCTCTCTCCATTTATCATGCTCATTTTGAAGATGGGGTCCGTGGTCACAGAGCTAGTACATAACAATGTCATTATTGGACCCTAGATGGTCTTATTCCATTTTCCCACATTTTGGCCACAGTGCTTCTCAGTTTGGAATCCAGGGTTTGCTCTTCTTCCCCTGCATGTGCAGTGAGCTCATCTCTGCCCTGTTTTTCACCACGACTTCCACACGTAGCAAAAGCTCAGGTCATTTGAGTTACTTGAGTGATGTCGCTTTGCAGTAAATCAGCAAAGCAGAGAGTTTTTACATTAATATTAAAAAACACTGGGAGCTCTGAACTTAAAATAAAATTGTGTTTACATTTAAGTCATCAATGACTGAAAACTCTATCAGGTATCAACAAATGCAATGTGAAACATTCTGGAAGTGACTGTTCCACTTATAGAACAATACAGAAGTTGATTCCTCCTTTCACTGCTGCTGTGAGGACTCAGTCTGTTGGCAACTTCCACAAAGTCGTGAGTGTTTTGAACCAAAGGATCAGAATCCCTTTGATTTTATTAATGTACACACCTCAAAATTTAGTACTTGTTTTGAGTACTTATTTAGTAAATAACTACTGATTTAGTACTTATTTGCTAGAGAAATAGCCCCCATAAAAACTAAAGTTTTACTAAAGCTCTTATACAAATGGCAGATAATTAAAAACAAAATGTTGTTTTGTTTTTATCAGCTGTATACTGATAATCATTTAAGGGACAACATTGTACTTTTGTGTATTTTTCCCTTTGAAAGTTGTAGGTTTAGACTTGACTAATTCTTTTGACAACAACCCTGGCAATATTGTTTTTGAAGTAGTTGGTTTTTATGATATTTAATTCTAGACTCCCAACCATTTCCTCTTTTGGGTTGTGTATTTAAGTCAATAGCTGTAAAACACCATAGGAAAATAGGAGGAACATGAAGTCTGTCATATAATAAGTAGAGCTGTGTCCAAGAAAGGTTTGTGCCTAAGGAGACAATTGTCTTGTTGAGAAGACCATCTGAACTTACAGCAAACATGTGATTCTATGGAGACACACATGGATGGCACATATCCCTGCATCTTGCATCAAGCCCTTGACTCCAGCAGTTAACGCAGTTTCCAGCGCCTAGGAGGGTCTCAGTGAATACGTGTTGGGTGGGTAAACACTGACTGCTTAATGGAAAGACTGTGTGTGCAATGTGTGTGTGTGTGTGTGTGTGTGTGTGTGTATTTTGGAGGAAGAGACTCATGCATGCTCTAATCAAATGAAGAAAAGTTTGTAAAACAAAAATTTAAATGCAAATGCTTTGAAAGTGAAAGTTACTAGAATTTCAAAAGGGGGTCAAATATATGGTAATGAAAGAAGATTAGACTTTGAGGGGGGTGGTACACCATGCAATATGCAGATGATGTGTTATAGAAATGTGCATGGGAAACCTATATAATCTTATTGACCATGATCACCCCCAGTACATTTAGTTAGAAAAGAAATTCAGACCTCAAACTTGGGTGTGAATGGTAATTAAGGTGAACAATAAGTTCACACAGGTAACAATCTTTTGGGCTAGTTTATTTCACAGACATTGTCACCAGTCAAAATAAATTTAGGGAAATATGAATTAAGGAAAAACGTTTTCCAAACAGGTTAGAATCAGAAACTATGTTAGACAAGGACACACGTTCTCTCTTGAAACTTTCTGTATCTTGCAGTTTTGTTATTCCTGTAGGAAACGTCATCTTGCATGAGGAAGGAACGGTTTAAATTGTGTAAACAATTCCAGGTAGCTATAAATAGGCTGTGTTCCAGAAGTTCCTTTGAAAGTCAATTTCTTTTGGAAGTTACAACCTATTTTCCTGTAGAAGCAAGGGAGAAGTAGGGCTTAGATTCCCATGGTGCCCGGAGGCATCGTGGCTTGTCCAAGCAATTCAATGAACAAGCAGGTGCTCTGGGGTGAGCAAAAGCTGGATCGGAGTTTCAGGTCTCTGAGTGCTGGTGTCCTCTTCCACAGAGTGCTGTTGATTACAGCACTCACCGTGTTGAGTCCTGTGGGTTGAATGAGGTTATCACAGGTGAAGAACAGGACATGCTTCCAAGCAGATATCGCCCAGTGAAAAGGAACCATTGCTGTATACCGTTGTATGATAGTCAACCAAAATCATGCTCTCAGCTCCAGTTAGAGTATCTTTATTTGGACCCGTTGCTCATGGGCCCCCAGGTACTGGTACTATTTAAAAATTATTCATGTAACTCTGATCTGCCTCATCAGGGCAGATCTGCTTGAGTTGCCTCATGTTCTTTCCTCAGCTGGAAATGAATCCAAATACTTTTCTTTCTTTCAAGACCTAGTTCAAATGCTACTTTCTCTTCTCTGGAGCTAGAAGTAATGACAATACACTCATTTTGAAGAAGCTGCTAAATGCTAAGCAGAAGTAGTTGTAGAACCAGAACAGCCAATAGATTTGGGGGGTTGACTGCTTTTAGGGGTGGATGCCCCCCAGTTGAGGGCAGGTGGGATAATACCCTGTATTAGGATAAGGCTCTTTTAAAAAAGATTTTATTTATTTATTAATTTTTTAGAGAGAGGGGAAATGAAGGAGAAAGAAAGGGAGTGATACATTGATCAGTTGCCTCTCATGTGCCCCCAACTGGGGGACCCTGCCCACAACCCAGGCAAGTGCCCTGACCGGAAATCAAATCAGCAGCCGTTCAGAAGGCAGGCACTTGATCCACTGAGTCAGACAAACCGGGGCAGGACAAGGCTCTTGTGAGAAGGTGAACTGAGTGAGAGGCCTAATCAGGGACCTGCCAAAATCAATCATAATGAAGTGAAGTAGCTGGAGCCTGAGTAGATGAACTTGACCGTGTATCATGTGTGGGCAGACACACTGTCTAGTGCAGGGCTAGAATCCCACCGTGGAACAATGGGCCAGTTAATTGTTTGTTAACTGACTTATGTGATTAGAACAAAGAGATGAGAAAATAGAGAATATGCAAAACTAAGTTGTAAGAAAGTTAAAAAGTCTATGTTAAACTATATGCACCAAAATAGAACATGTTTAAATGTATAGGTCTATATAAATGAAAACAGTCTACTGCTTTTACAGTTTTGATTAAATATTAAATTTTCCTCTTACTCGCATTCCCCATTTAAGAAATATTTCTAGGTTTCATTTCTAACCAGTGTAATAAAATATCCATTCTTCTTATGTGGTGATTTACAATAGAGGAGCATAGGGGAAGGGGTGGCAAGACAGAGGCCTTCATATTAGAATGCTTTAACCACGGGGCCTAAACCTTAGGTCATATTTGCTAAACATGGTTACCTTTGCAGCTTTCATAGGTACAAAGGTAGTTATAGAAAAAAAGACCCATTGAAAGGAGGGCAGCAGATATACCTGAGTAGACAGAATTGAAACTTGTCTTAGTTTCCATTTTTCTAGCCCACCAAATTATATTGAGAGTTCTGACTTTTCTAAGGAAAGCATTTCACATTTTTTATAAAGGTTGGTCAGTTTTTATTTGTTTTGTTTTGTTTCCTTAAAGGGTAACAGTTATGCAGGTCTATGATATATCAGTATCCACTCTATTCAGAAGGTAGTAGTTTCTGGCTTTATTCCAACTCCTCCATTTAGCACTTGGCTTTGTCAAGGGGACTGTTTTACTTATAATTATGCTGTTATGGGCAAACAGCTTTCTTGAGGTGCAGTGGAAATTTTTTATTCCTTTAACGAATGCTAAACCTGCCACCCTCTCTGGCATGAGTTTGTGTGTGTTTCTATCAGTGCCAAGGTGCATGTACACTTTCAGGTTTTGTCCTTGACCTTCATGACTTTTCATTCTGCTGATGCTCTTTGGCTCATTTCCTTTCTTCCTCTGATTTCCAGTGCTAGGTACGTACGCACCAAGGATGCTCAGTTTAAACTTGAACCACTATCTCTGTGTGAATGCTCAAATGGTAGATTGAAAGGTCCCTGAACATCTCAATATCTGTTAGATACATGTCTGTATCTAACAGACAGCTGTGATGTTGTGATTTGTAATAAGAAATATATTATTTGGTTTTAGTCCCTGTTCCTGGCACAGAGCTTCTAAACCACTGGGATTTCCTAAGTGCTGAGAACAATACAGGTATCTTTTGTTATGTTAATGAGTCAACCTGTGGAAAGGCCCTAGGTAATCTAAGGACCTACTGTGTGGTTACAGGGTTGGGACCAAGGCTCTACCCTTTGACTTTCTAGGAGGGGGGAGGGGCTGGAGATTGATTTCAGTCATCACTGGCCAATGTGGTTTAGTCAATCAATGCCTAAGAAATGAATCCTCCCTAAAAATCCACAAAGATTCGCTGTGGAGCTTTTCCCGGGGCTAGTGAGCAGGTGGAGATTTGGAAAAAGCGGCCCCTCTGGGAGGGCGTGGAATCTCCGCACCCTTCCCCCACACGTTGCCCTGTGCACCTCTGCCGTCTGGCTGTCCATTTATATTCTTGTAAAAACCTAGATAATAAACTGCTTACCTAGTAAGTAAATGTTTCTCTCAGTTCTGTAGGCTGCTCTAGCAAAGCAGTGTGGTCCATGGAGAGGACATGGGAAGGTCTTATTTATAGCCAGGTGGTCAGAGTACAGGTGACACCTTGGACCGGGATTGAAGTCTGAGCTTGAAGGTGGGGCAGTGATAAATCTTATGGAATCGAGCCCTTAACTGGTGGGATTTGATGGCTAACTCCAGGTAGATAGGGTCAGAATTGAGTTAAATTTATGAGCCACTTGAATGTCTACAGAGAACTGAGTTAATTGCTTGGTGGTGTGGGAAAAGCACATATATTGGACAGCTTACACTTAATGTGTTAGACTCTTAGCACATAACAGCTTTCCTCCTTCTGTGTTTTCACAACACCATGGCCATTTTCAGTGCATGTTCCCTTTATTTATGTAGCTGCCTTAGACTGCATTCTAAGGTCAAAACTCCAACATCTTCTTCATCTCTGACTGCCAGTTAATTCACCGTCCTTAACATCTTTGACATCAGCCCCTTCTCCTTTCCCTATATCACTGTCTTGCTTTATAGCCTCATAATTCCTTACTTTACTGCAATTGCCTCCAAAAATATCCAGCCTACCTCTAGTCCAGCCCCTTTCCAATCTATTTTCACACTCAATTCATCCACAATGAGCTTTCTAAAACACAAGCCTTGAATCTAAGTTTGGCTGACATTCTTCTGGTCCAGCCACTTCCATGAATTGACCACTTCTCATCCAACTTTGCGTCTCTGATATTTAGCTAAATACTGGATATAGGACATGTTTGGTAATTTAGTCTCTCATTTATCCATCCACTTTCTATCAAGCACCTCTGTGATCCAGTGACAATTACGTGAGGGCACAGATGTATACATGAATCAAAGCCCCTGTTCTTTAAAGTAAAGTAATAGTGTTATGATGGAAAGTGAACAGAAGTTGCCATTTTTAATAAGATTATCAGAGAAGACTCTCTATGAATCTACATCATAGGGGTTGGAATCTGCAGGGTAAGAAGGATTCAGCTTCGAGAAACAAAGCAAAGACTATAAATGTATCTGGAAAGTGGGAAGCAAAAGGAAGGTCGCGATGAGGTGAGATTGCCCCCCTGGGGGAAGCCAGAAGGTGGGAGTGGGCAGTACACTGTCTTCCACTGCCTGAGTGAACAGGAGGTGGGGGAGTGAGGGGCCCGGGGGCGTGGCCCTTCCCACTCCCATGACTGAGGGCTGGTCAAGGGCCGCTGGCCTGAAGGAATGCGTATTATTCTGGGAGTGGATTGTGACTCCTTCCTTATCTCCTTTTGGATTCCGCTTCTTGTCCTGTGACTGCCTCTTGACCCTTTAACACATTGAGGAATGTAGTTTAGAGTCACAGATAGGAAATGTGCCTCCTTTGTCTGGGACCCTTATAGCTAGTGAGCCTCAGATGGAAAAGGCGCCCTGGTCTCTCTTGCACCAACCTGCCACCGCCATCGGAGCGCCGCCCTGTGATGTAACAACCGGCACGTCCACATCTGCTGGCCCTCGGGGTGGTGTTTTCGGAGTATCAGGAACAGGTAAGCAGCTCCCCAGTATGGGTTTGGAGCTCCTACACTGCAGGGAACGCCTGTATTCCTTGACTTGGCCAGGTAACAGACCCGAGGTGAGTGGTTTTCTAATATTTTCACACTCTTGCCTTTAAATTTCCACTGGATACTGAAATTTGCCATCTGTTTGAAAGTAATCATTGAGGATGAATGAGGTCTGATGGCCTTTAGATTGTTGATTAGGAAGCTTGAGGGCCAACAGTAGATAAGCCAGCAGGGCCCTGTGACTTTTAAAACAGATTCATTTCATGATATATTTCCCCAGGTCTAGTAAAAGTCTTAAGCAGAGGCTCAGAAGCCTGGTTTCAGAGTGAATTAGCATCAGTTATAAAGGGAAATTATTTTTTTGTTTTGATTTGCGCCAAAGGGCTCAGTTTCCCATTCGAGTGAAAAGTCCTCTAATTTTTTTAGAGCAGTATCAAATGCAAATGTGTTCTTTGTTGTCTGCATAAATTTTTGTGGCCTAAAATTCACGTAGTTCAGTTTATTAACTGCATCTTTAACTCCTTTTTATATGCAGAGGCAGAACATTTTCATCCGGATGAAGAAAAGGCACTTTAGCATTGCAATTGTAATTCTACAAGCAGCCTTGATTTCACAATAATGTAAATCACCATTGTGAGTTGCATTTCAGACTTAGCTGAACTTGGCTGACAGCTATGGCATTGGATGGGCTTTGGAGGTGGGTGGATGTGGGGTTATGGTTACAATAATAATACAGGAATAAACTCTGTCTCACATACTTACAACTGTAAACCTACTTTTGCCCACCCTCTATGCCAGTTATAAGATACTTAGGTCTAGCGTCATAGGTGGGGTCATGAGTTCAACAAAACTATTTCAAAACTATTAACATGTCATATTTTTCCTATATTATTATAAAGTTCTCACAGATATAGGTTTAAATACCTGCAAAATATTTCATTGGGTTGATGTCCCATAATTCATTTCATCATTTCTCTGTGGTTAAACAGTTAAAAAACCCCTTTCATTATTTTTTGTATAGATTTATTATCTCTGTCATAACATGTTGCATTTCTCTATGATGCAATATGTTATCTAAGAAAGTTCAGATTCTTACAAAAGTGGAGGCTGTTAAGACACTTGAAAACAAATTTTTCTCAAATGAAGCCAAGTGGGGTTTTCTGGAGATAGGAATGGAAATTGAGAAAATTCTTATGATAGAGTGTAGGGCTATATGATTTAAAGAAATAATGTGAGATACAAGTAATTGAGTACCTTAAGTGTTAATATTTACCAATAGCCAATTTCAAAATAGTTATCTGGAAAGTTACATATAATACCCTTAACTAAGTGACAAACATTATATGAAAAGAGCAGTTTCTTAATTTAAAGCATATATATTATAATCACATCTTTGCTAAATGCCTGAGGTTGAATATTCTTTTGTGAGGTATAAATAAATTCCAGCGGAGAGAAAAAAAAAGTGTCAGATACTCTGCGCCTCACCGATGGTGCAATGTGCCCACAAAGGGCCCGTCCGGACACAATGTTGATGAAAGGCAGGCTGGTGAGTGGTACTTCTTTTGTGTCTGAGGCACTGGGTTTATGCCAGGTCACACTGTTATTTGTTGAAATAATAATAGCTGGAAACAGAAAATTGCTATCGACCCTTTCATCCATAAATCACGAGTAAACAGGGCAAGCTTCTGTAACTGCTCGGGGTCAATTATGGCATCTCATTTCCCGTTTGCCTCCTCAAGTAGGACAGGATCAGTCCCAAATATGAAAAAGGGATGTTTCCATTCGAGTTGACACCTAGCATCCTTTTCCAGGTGAATCCTATCTGTATCAGCTCACCTGTAATGACAACCAGTCTTTCATAGAAGTTCTTAATTTCTCCGTTTCTTGCTCCTTTCCTCTTCTTCTTCCTCCACCTCCTCTGCCTCATTCCCCTGCTCCTTCTCCTTTGTCAAACACATCTTTCTGTGAGAGAATAGTATGAGACATTCCTAAAAATAAAAACCAGTCCATAAGGGGCAAAAATAAATTATTTTCTCCTGTGCTCTTTTTCCTGACAATGTAGTTTGAATAGGCTTGTAAACTTGTAGACTATATCAACAGAGGCTCTTTGGTGGTACTGGGGTCTCAAGGCCTGGCAGGCAGAACTACCATGACAGGTGAGTGGTCCAGGACAGATGTTAGTAGTTACTAATGAGGGGAGGGATGGATGCTGCAGGTCACTGAGGAGGGTCAGCATGTTCCTACGTACAATAGGTGATTCAGGCAACAGTATCTGAGTGGTTGCCCTGCTCTAAAGATTTCCTACATGTTAAGCCACAGGTTTTGACATATTAGTAAGGCACAGAATAAAGAAATTTAAGGACAGATGGAGCACTCAGGGACTGATGGGCAGAAGTCTGCATACAGACAAAATACATCTAAGATACTGCCAAGTCTAGAAGACAATCCTTAGGAAAAATACACTTATGGATATATTTATTGCCCAATATTGTTATGCTAATTGTGCTATAATTGCATAATGTTCTGCTGCCTATTGAGAATTTCAGCAGATTTTTCATTGGGACCTCAATATGATTAAAAATGAAAATGTAATTAGAGCCAAAAGTGTGCGTACTGACTTGGCAAAATATTTTATTACAAATGTAATAAACAAGTCACAATTAGGTTAGATTATATGTGTGTCCCTCGGTACCAAAGTAATAAGAAAAAAAAGTAAGTTAAGAAGATAGCAAACTTCAGATAAATTATTTTATTTCACTACATTGTCAATTAATTTCAAAATGTGATTATATCTGTGAGTGAAAATTGTCATTAGAGAGTGATTAGACTAAGTGTAGTTATGAATCTTTTGGTTATTCAGGAATGGTTGTGAAAGGTGCAAGGCTTGAATGTTGTCCCCAAAATTTATTTCAGCACCAGTCTAGTGTGTCAACAAAGTATGTCTCCCAACATGACTTGTGGTTTTTGTGAAAACAAAAAAACAACAACAAAACCACCAACCAACCAAGTCATCAGAGTCAACACTATTGTACTTAATCTCAGAGAGTCATTTCCTAAAGGAGATAGATCGGGGGAATTGCTCACACAAGTTTAGGTGATACTGAAACACCTTGACTACTTTGCTGTATAATTTCTCTTATTCAGTTAGATATTAAATAAGCAAGGAATGTGTCTTTGGGGGAGTTGGAGTAAGTATATGGATAGCTACGAGGTGCTGGATATTTCTTACCATTAGAATTTATCTATGTCCTTTATTTTTTAGAATAGAAGTGAGGATAGAGATGAAGTATTACTCATATTTGAGACTAGGGATTCATGGTAGATGTTAAAATAGCACCTAGTTTGTGATGACAATTTTTCCCTTATAAGGTATTTTTTTCCTTTCCTGTTTCAAAATAGAAGGTAATTCCTTTTAATGTTCAAAAGTCAGTATTTTCTAATGGCGTTAAACAAAAATTGCCAGTATCTAAAGGGAAGAGCATTATTTGTCTGGATAGTTTTTGTTTCATTTATTGACTGAGCGTAGAAGAACTTGAGTGAGGGGGCAAACACTTGAGCATGGCGGCTCTCCCTGGAGGGACTGCCGTGGCCCTACCCTGGTTTGCCCCTGGCAATCATCGGGGGCACCACAGCCCCTGTGGGTCCCACAATGGGTGCCCCTAACAAGCAGGGGGGGACTCTTCACAGCATGACGTTCTTAGGGCAGTTGGGATTTTTACATGATGGCTTCAGGGTCCCTGAAAGAGTGCCTAAAGGAACTAGTAGAGATTGTGTGGCCTTTTCTGACCGAGCCTCAGAAGTGCCATAGCATCACCTCTACTGTAATCAATCTGTCAAGGTGTTACAGAATCCTGCCAGTGGTGTTCTGGAACAACCGTGGAGTTCGGGTGCCCACCACCAAGAAGCATGACTCCCAAGGCAAGAGTTTAGTGAAAAAGGAAAGGGCTTGTTTATGTAAAAGTTAAACTGGCTTAGAGTAATGGCAGATTTCCGTTGTTAAGAACCACTCCCTTAAAAAATAACACAAAACAAATAGTCCAGCCTCTCTGCCAAACCGGGCCAGTTTCAGAATACCCTACTTAAAGTTGCTGTCTTTCAGAAAACCAGAAGTCTGCCATTCAACATTCCCAGTCACAGTTCAGCTCCAAGCATCTCTCACGGGTCTGGGTGGCCAGGCAGGTCCCCCACAGCACTGCCAGGTCTGCAGCTGTCTTCTCCTGGCAGACTTCCAGGCAGACCTCTCAACCTCGGGGCAGGCTTCTCTGCAGCCTCCTCTTGCAGACCTCACTGTGGCTGACCCCTCTGCAGACCCTGTGGAAGGCTCACTCACAGACAGACCTACAGGCAGACCTCCCACCAGATGTCGTGTCTCCCTCTACTGACCTTCAGCCCACCCTAATTTAAACGCTTAGCATGGAACTCCTGTGTGACCTCCTATTCAGCTCTCACTATGGCGCATTAGTGTCTGCCACTTTGCCAGCTCCCCAGTTTCTTTAACCCTCTTTTAGCTGTCATCTTTAGTCATGGTGAAAGTTCCCAGTTGTACATAGGGGCATCCACCCCTCTGTCTGTGTCATGACTCATTGCATGCTCTCCCAGTCATGTACACAATCCACACCAGGCAGCAGCCCTTCTTCCTTTCAGGAAGGCACCACTATTAATTTGCCATTTTATGCACTGTGTCTTAAATTCTGTGCTTCTCATTCTGTGGACACCCCTCCCCCAATTGTGGGGCTTGTTCCCTTATTATCAGGGGACCCATGCTCTGCACCCCTTACAATCTCTCCTGTTATACCTATGGACCTTTTGTAGGTAACCCTTTGTAGCCTTACAAAGGACATTGGGTGAAGGCCTCATATTTTCTGGAGCTACTTCCTGCTGCTATGGTCATAGTCCTACCTAACCCGAAGTCCAGAGATCCCTAACAGAGTAGGGGTATGGAGTGGAGGGTGGGCTTCATGTAAGGAGAAGGACCTTGCAGCATCCAGGCCAGCTGGCTGTGCCTGGAGAGCCGCATGCTCAAAGTCTGGAGTTGGAACTGCAGGACAAATTGTCATCCTTGTCATTCTGGAGGCAACAAATTTGGTAAGAGGGTTAGAAGGCACAATTAAAATCCATAAGTGCTAAATAACAAAGATAGAAACCAATTCTACAATGTTCCATGTTGGGAACTGCCCTGCCTGGTTTCAGGAGCTGTAAACCCCCCCATGGCTAAGGCTGAGTGAGTGACCTTCAGACCATAAGCCACTGAAGAGACAAAGCTTATCTCCCTAACAGGAGCACTGCTTCTGCTCCTCTTCTCGTAACTGGTCCCCAGTGCTTGATCAGTTAGCCAATGATGGGTAAGATTCCCCAAGGGGGGAACGACCTAAGACAGGCATGATCACATGGAGGCCCCAGAGAAATACTTGGGGGGCTATAGAGAAAGGGGGTGATGGACCCTCACCTCCTGGCTTTGATGAAGCCTGAGTCCTCAGTCTGTCTTCAAGAAGTCTCTGAGAATACCTCGGCTATCTGCCTCCTCTGTCTGACTTAACCTGAAAACAGTGACGGAGGGTGGTGCAGCCCTGTGCTGGAAAGGGTGGGCTCCCCAGGTGATCAGGCCTGAGAAAGGATATGTAAAATCCTGTGAAGCCTGCTTTGCTAAGAATTCTCTTAGTTAAATGATAAAGGATCATGCAGGAAATGAGTTTGTTTCCCAAAGTGTTGTAGCCTTTTAGCTGATAGACCCTGACTCAGAAGAAGCCCTAATAGTTCTTTGTATGCTATCTACTGTTTGATCCTTACTTTCTGACAATGATTAATAAGTTGTACCTGAACTCCCGTGCAAAAAAAAAAAAAAAACACAACAAAACAATAAAAGCCTGTCTAGGCAAAGGTGTGTGGTGCTCTCTCCTAGAGGGAGTGGCCTGCCCCTTTTTCTCTACAGGTCTCAGTAGTCCCTGTGAATTTGTCTTGATTCCCATCTATAACGCTGCAGGCACTACAGGCCAGTGCACACATCAGTCCCACATTAGGAAAAGAATGGCTTCCTTGGAGGAAGGTGTGTAAGGTGCGTCACACCTGTCCAGAGCCCTTTACCCACTACACACACACACACACACACACACACACACACACACACACAAATTTTATGGTATGGAAGATGGAAGAAGCAGTTTGCAACCTCTTTCACATTTAGTAGTCAACAGTTCTTGCTAGTAAAGTAGCCTGATTTAATAGCCTCTGGCAATTGTTCAAGTTTATGCAATCATGTTACATCAAATTTATTTAGAGAACTATTTTTTTGAACATCAAATTATATATTTTCACCAATAGCTTATTTTTATGTGATAAGAATGAAATTTAGTACTTAGATGCCACAAATAAAAATTAAAGGTGAATATTCTTTAAGTAGTCTAACAAATTATTGAGGAAGTACAAATGTTTCAGTGTAAACTGAATAAAATATGTAAAGTTATTGTCAACATCTATAGTCTAAAAATTGGCACTGTCCAAAAAAATCATGCAAGATATGTATGTCATTTTAAATTTTCTAGTAGCCATATTAAAATTATACAAAATAAACAGATGAAATTCACCTTAAAATATTTGATTTAGTTCAATGTATCTACAATGTTATTGTTCCAACATGTAATCAATATAAAATTATTACCATATTATTTTTTATCAGTCTTTAAAATTTAGGGTGTATTTTATCCGTCAAGCACATCAGTTGCCTTATTTCAGGGACTCAGTAGCCCCCGTGACTATGGCTACTGTCTCCGACATGACTTTTCTACGTCACTGAGTCTCTGACTTCAGGGTGTCTGACAGTCACCTGGGAAATTCATTACAAGTATAGATTCCAGGTTCTCACACAGAGAGTCCAATTCAATAGGTCAGCATGGAGTCAAAGATTAATCATTTTAACAGATATCCTCATAATTTTTATGTTGGAGATCAGGAGTTGGTTAATAAAAGGTTGCCATAGAATCTTTAAGGTCTCTTCCACCACCAATTTTATAGTTTCTGAAAATTTTCCAAACTTGCAGTTTTAATGTCTTCAGCTTGTAGTGTTTATTATAGCATATCGTTTTGTGGGAACTTTGTGTGTGGGAGCGTATTGAATTTCAAATCTTTGGAGACTTTGAACAAAACCACAGGGCAAATTAGAGTTGTTTGGGGCCATCTTTGTTCTGACTCACATTTCTCTGTTGAATATGGGACAGATGGCTAGGAGACACCTTGTAGTATCCCTGAGAATAATACTCTACTGCCAAATGTGGAAAAAAAACCCATCCATTTTGATCATCACAGTAGGCTTTAAAATTGTTTTAAAATATTTTATTTATTTATTTTTAGAGAAGGGGAAGGGAGGGAGAAAGACAGGGAGAAAAACAGTGATGTGTGAAAGATACATCAATCATTTGCCTCTAGCACACCCCCAAGGAGGGACCCAGCATGTGCCCTGACTGGGAATCAAACCAGCAACCTTTCATTTTGCAGGCCTGCACTCAGTCCACTGAGCCAGATCAGCCAGGGCCACAGTAAGCTATTAAAAAAATCTCAGCCTTTAGGTGATGCTTTTCACATTCTAAATCATTAGCTTCATATGGTTTATTTTTACTGTTTTATTATCCTTCTCTCTTCTGAATTTCTTCTAGATCCTCAAGCTTTTATTTATTTATTTATTTATTTATTTATTTATTTTAGAAAGGAGGGAAGGGAGGAAGGAAGAGAGAGAAATATCAATATGCTGGAGAAACACTGATTGCTTGCCTCTTGCACACCCCCCACAACTGGGGACCTGGCCCACAACCCAGGCATGTGCCCAGACTAGGGATCGAATGGGTGGCCTTTCAGTTTGCAGGGTGATGTCCAACACTCTGAGCCTCACCAGTCAGAGTGATCTTCAAGCTTTTATGCTTTCCTATGGACTCTAGCAGTTGTCTCATTTTGTCTGATGCTGTATTTATCTGAATACACATGATTGCTAACTAGACAATTCAACATCTCTGTATACACAAATGATTTGTATACATATGAAAAAATTTCTGAAACATCAAGCCTCTCAAAATGTTACATGTATATAAGCAGCAGCTTCTGCTTTAGAAACAGATGACAGTTTTTTATTATTTTTCAATTTAAAAATATTGTTTCCATTCACTCATATCTGTGAATCATTCTTCTCCAAAATCAAGAAGCCCTAGGACTATATCCTTTCTTTATGAGAACTTATGACAGAGAAAAATATATTTTTCTTCAAGGATGCTTCCTTTGTTGGCATGAATCCAATTTAATCCTCTCTATGATCAATCATGGCCCAACGTATATCTCCAAGCTATTTCCTTTCCAAAGATGTGCACGTTTAAGTGAGGTATGAAGTGTCTTTAGCTCCACCAGAAAAGAACTTGGTGGTAAATGTATGCTCTCAAGCCCACCTGTGTTGTTCCAGTTCAAGAGTCTCTGTGCAATTTCTTGATAACTACGGGAGAAAATAATGGTCTTTCATGTTTTCTATCCCCTTACTTAAAAAGTAATGGTTTTGGGGGGAAATTTTAATCCCCATAATTTATTAGATGAAATCTGTCTATGTAAATTGAGCATATTCTAGATGCCAAGGAGCGCTACACATAATACCAAGACTACATGAATCTTACTACATGATGCCTATTTCCCAGAGTATTCAAGTTGTGTTCACGTGCATGCCATTTCATTTATTTCTTAGAAAAAATCTGCAAAGCATCATTATTATTCTCACTTGGCTGACTGAGAATCTTGGACACAACATAACACAGCTCCTAAGTGATAAAATATAAACTCCATTTTAAAAAATTACTTTATCGTTGTCCAGTTACAATTGTCTACATTTCCCCCTACCACTCCCCACTACCCCAGCCAAACCCACCTCTCTCCCTTGCTTCCACCCTCCCTCTTGGTTTTGTCCATTAAACACAATTTTTAACTGCAGGTCTGGAACTCTTTCTACTACATCTGGTGAGTATAGGGGTAGAGGCAAAAACAGAATGTGCTGAATGCCAATAAACATTATTTACATGATTTATCTTAATTTCTGCCATTATGTAGCACATGTAAATGTCCCAGATGGTTTTCTTAAAATAACACAAATCCTGTGTTAGAACCAAACGAATCCTTATTTTCCTTTTAAAAATGCATGATAGATCACTTATTCTTAGAACCCCACATAGTCACCTATTATACCTGAAAAATATTCAATGTTATACTGTTATGCTATCACGCACTGCCTGGTGAAAATTGGTGTAATTTAGTTCATGTAGAAAGCGGTTGAGACTTAAAGTAAGAAACTTTCTAAAGAGATAGTTCTTCTTGTAATATTAAAAATATCCATTGTTCTATAGTCTGACAAATCAAAGTTAAATGATAGTTAATAACATACTTTTAATCTAGAAAAGACAGACAATTACCTTTTCATGATAGCAGGGAACAATTTCCCAGTCCTTCCAGGCTCCACCCACCAAAAAAAAAGTGAAAATGAGATATAAAAATCAACGATATTTATTAAGCTATAGTTGGATTATGGAGGACATTATCACAGAGACGGTTTTCCACGTTGAAAGTGTTTTCGCATGCTGATGCTGGTCTGCAGTGACTGAACTTGATTGCTGTGCCGATGCTGCAACCTTACATAACTAGACTTTCTTTAGTCTCCTTTCCCTAACTAGTTATATGAAGAACTAAAGTTGAATAAATTAATACAGATTTCTATTTAAAGAATAATTACAGGAGAGTTGACAATGGAAGGTAAGGTCAAGATTAACATGAGAAATAACCAAATTTCTCTTTTTCCCCCTATTTTTCTCCTATTCTCCATTCGATTACAGAGCTTGCTCTGGGTACTCTGGACACAAGGCATTTGAACTTCCTTTTTGTCTCTGCTGAGAAGTGTCTCCTCATCCCCTTCTTTGTTTTTTCACTTAGATGATTGACAGCTTTCTACTCCAAGAGACCACATCTAGCCTCTCTGACCAGTTCTCTTGGGTTTATATTTTATACAATCATATGCCTCTCCTTAGGAAAATTTACCAAGGATTGAATTTTCTTTTTAGTTGTATGATTATTTGATGTGTCTCTATTTTCTCTATGAAATGTGTGTGTGCCCTTGTGAGAGCAGGGTTTCTGTCTGTCTGGATGGCCAGTGTTTCCCCAGCATCCTTGGAGATGCCTGGCAACAGTCTGAGTCGAGCTGGGACTCCTTGCTTCTTCGCTGGCCCATAGCACTTCTCTTCAGTTGGTAACTTGTTATTTAGTTTTGTCTCAGCCAACAGTGGTCTTTGCATTGAATCCATGCTTCCAGCGCCATTTTTTAAATAAAAGATTTTGATAGGAAGGATCTTATTTTGTGTCTTGGTGTTTGATGATTTTAGGGAAGCTGCAGTGTTTAAAGACACAGATTCAGATGTCATCAGTCCCAAGGAATGAATAAAAATCCAATAGAATGTTTCCTAATATTGCTTTACTATGAAATGTAATGTTTTATTAAGAAGCATAATTAAATAAGTAACTCATAAGAATAACATACATCATAATAAAATGACCTTTTAAGAATCTAATATCCACTGGCTCTGTTTTACTTGTTTGTTTTGTTCATTAGGTTCCTCTTATAGGTGAGATCATATGGTATTTGTCTTTCACTGACTGTCTCATTCCAGTTCCATCCATGCTGTTCAAAGGGTAGGAGCTCCTTTCTTTCTTCTGTGTAGTAGTCCATCATGTAAATGTACCACAGTTTTTTTATCCACTCATTTCCTGATGGGCACTTAGGCTGTTTCTAGCACTTGGCTATTGTATATGATGTTGCAATAACCAGGGGTGCATAGGTTCTTTTGAACTGGTGTTTCAGGATACTTAGGGTATACTCCCAGTAGTAGGATAAGGCAGGAAAAAAGCAGAAGGGTCTACTCAAGCAACATCTATGAATGACCCGTGGACATGGACAACAAGTTGAGGATTGACCGTGGGAGTGGAGGGGGTGGGGCAGGGGAGAACCACAGGGGAAAACTGGAACAACTGTAATAGAACAACAATAAAATTTTTAAAAAGAAAAAGAATCCAACACCCATAGTGAACAATAAAAACTATAATTTTGTGTTTGCAGCTGGCACCCTCTATGACATTTCCAAGGTCACTTTTCCTAACAAGGCTCAATTAGTAACTATTCTAAAATTGTTTAATATTTTACAGTGTTTTTAAAGGTACTCACATATGTATCTTAAATATATAGTGTAGCTTTGTATCATTTAAAACTTTATATAGTTACATATTATTTATATTTTAATGTATTCTTCAACACCTTTTTTTCACTCAAAATTACAATTTTAGGTTCATCCATATGTTTATGTAGCTTTAGTTCATTAATTGTTTCCTCTGCTATAGAGAGAAATTTAGGCTATTTATAATTTCAGTATCTAATACAATGGTTTCTATTAATATTCTTGTGAATGTGTATTGTGCCTGTGTGTCAGAGTTTCCCGAGCCTACATACCTAGTTGTTGAATGCCTGGGTCAAAGGTGGATTGAACGTTTGACTGTACTGGTTACGTCAAATTGTTCTCCAGAGCGGTGGTACCCTGTTCCCTTTCTACGAGCGGTTCAGTGGATTTATTTTTGCTTCCCATCCTGGTCCACACCTGGCATTGTCAGACATTTTAAATTTTGTCAGTCAGGCTAGAGCTATGGATACAGCTGAATAAATCTTAGAAATAGTTGAATGATAAAGCCAACTTTCAGAAGTCTACATGTAGTGTCTAAAAATACCCCCTTTTAATACAGGATAATAATAAATTCAGACCAGAAAGGGGTTCTGTCTGTTGGAGGTACAATATAGGTGGATAGGATGGGAATGGAAAATAGGTAGCAGGAAATTTTAGTCATGTCTACAATTTGAATGTGGATTTAGATTTATGCATGTCACATGTACTTATATAAGTAAATATGTAAGTAAATAAATAAATGATAAGTCATATGTGTATCAATACATTTTTTAAAGATTTTATTTATTTATTTTTAGAGAGAGGGGAGGGGAGGGAGAAAGAGGGAGAGAAACATCAATGTGTGGTTGCCTTTCACACATCTCCTACTGGAGACCTGACCTGCAACCCCCAGGCGTGTGCCCTCCCTGGGAATTGAACCTGTGACCCTTTAGTCTGCAGGCCAGCACTCAATCCACTGAGCCACAACAGCCAGGGTGCAATACATTAATTGAGTTACTTTATCATAAACTGTGGAATTTAACTAATTCAATTACATGCACATAATAACAAAAAATAAATAAATACATTGATAGACAAAGAGAAAGAGAAGTATGTAGATGGAGGTGCATGATGTGAAATTGTGTTACATTATGATTTTAATTGGCATTTTCTTCACTTTCCAATAAAGTCAACAATGTTTTAAAATGTATTATTAATTTCTGATTTGCTGACCTGTGAATTAGCTGTTGATATATCTTCCCCATTTTTTATTGGGTTAATTGTATTTTTTATTTGTATATTTAAAAATGTATTTTGGCTATTAATGCTTTGTTGTTTATATGTGTGTAAATTTCTCCTTCCTTTATTTCACTCATTCAACATATATATACTGAGCTCCAATTACGGGCCAGAAAAAAATGCAAGTTTCTACATACTTGGAATACAGGCACAAATAAAGCAGATATATTCTAAGCTTCATATAACATATATTTTATTTGTGGGGAAATGATTAAAAACATATCAGTGTTTAAGAGAATAAATAGATCCCTGGTTGGTGTGGCTCAGTGGATTGAGTGCTGGACTGTGAACCAAAGGGTCCCTGGTTTGATTCACAGTCAGGGCGCATGTCTGGGTTGCAGGCCAGCTCCCCAGTGGGGACATGCAAGAGGCAACCACACACTGATGTTTCTCTCCCTCTCTTCTTCCTTTTCCCTCTGTCTAAAAAAATTTTTTAAGAGAAAGAATAAAAAGGTAAGCCATAGACAAGGTAAAAAAGTTTTCAAGATATATATCTGGCAAAGGACTGGTATCCAAAATATATTAAAAACTATTTATTTATTTATTTACATTTTTTATTGTTGTTCAGTAAATTTGCCTCCATTTTCTCCCCATCACTCTCCCCACCCCCACTGTCCCCACCTCCCACCCCTGATCCTGCCCTGCCCCCTTTGGTTTTGTTCTTCATACATGTTCATGAAAATTCTTCCCTCTTTTCTCCCATTATTCTTTCCCACCTCCCCTCTGGTTACTGTCAGATTGTTCTTAATTTCAATGTCTCTGCTTTTATTTTGTTTGCTTGTTTGTTTGATTGATTAGGTTCCACTTATAGGTGAGATTATATAGTACTTGTCTTTCACTGCCTGGGTTATTTCACTTAGCATAATGCTCTCCAGTTCCATCCATGCTGTCGCAAAGAGTGTAAGTTTTTTCTTTCTCTCTGCTGCATAGTATTCCATTGTGTAAATGTATCACAATTTTTTGATTCACTCATTTACTGATAAGCACTTTGGTTGCTTCTAGCACTTGGCAATTGTAAATTGTACTGCTATGAACATTGGGGTGTATAGGTTTTTTTCAACTGGTGTTTTAAGATTATTACAGTGTAATCCTAGCAGTGGAATTGCTGGGTCAAAGGGCAATTGAATTTTTAGTTTTTTGAGGAAATTCCATACTGCTTTCCACAGTGGCTGCGCCAGTCTGCATTCCCACCAACAGTGCACTTGGATTCCCTTTTCTCCACATTCTCTCCAATACTTGTTTGTTGATTTGTTTATGATGGTCATTCTGACTGGTGTGAGTGGTATCTCACTGTGGTTTTAATTTGTGCCTCTCTGATGCCTAGTGATGCTGAGCATCTTTTCATGTCTCTGGGACCTCTGTATGTCCTCCTTAGAGAAGTGTCTATTCAAGTCCTTTGCCCATTTTTTAAAAATATATTTTATTGATTATACCATTACAGTTGTTCTATTTCCCCCCTTCATTCCCTTCCACCCTGCACACCCCCTCCCCCACCATCCCCCCCTTTAGTTTATGACCATGTGTCTCAAGTTCTTTAGATTCTATATTTCCCATACTATTCTTGCCCTCTCCCCTATCTATTTTCTACCTACCATCTATGCTACTTATTTTCTGTACCTTCGCAACACTTCTCCTTCTCCCACTCCTCTGTTGCTAACCCTCCATGTGATCTTCATTTCTATGGTTTGCTCCTGATCTAGCTGTCCTCTTAGTTTGCTTTTGTTTTAGGTGTGGTTCTTAATAACTGTGAGTTTGCTGTCCTTTCACTGTTCATCTTTATATCTTCTTTTTCTTAGATGAGTCCCTTTAACGTTTCATATAATAAGGGCTTGGTGATGATGAACTCCTTGAATTTGACCTTATCTGAGAAGCACTTTATCTGCCCTTCCATTCTAAATGAAAGCTTTGCTGGATAGATCAATCTTGGTTGTAGGTCTTTGGATTTCATGACTTGGAATATTTCTTTCCAGCCCCTTCTTGCCTGTAAGGTCTCTTTTGAGAAATCGGCTGACAGTCTGATGGGAACTCCTTTGTAGGTGACTGTCGCCTTATGTCTTGCTGCTTCTAGGATTCTCTCCTTCATTTTAATCCTGGCTAATGTAATGATGATGTGTCTTGGTGTGTTCTTTCTTGGGTCCACCTTCTTTGGGACTCTCTGAGCTTCCTGGATTTCCTGGAAGTCTATTTCCTTTGCCAGATTGGGAAAGTTCTCTTTTATTATTTGTTCAAATAAGGTTTCCACTCATGACTGTTTCTCTTCCCCTTCTGGCACCCCTATAATTGGATGTTGGGGCGTTTAAAGATGTCCTGGAGGTTCCTAAGCCTCTCCTCCTTTTTTTGAATTCTTGTTTCTTCATCCTTTTCTGTTTGGTCATTTTTTTCTTTCTTCTGGTCCATTCCCTTGATTTGAGTCCCAGTTTCCTTTCTATTACTATTGGTTTCCCGTGCATTTCCCTTCATTTCAATTAGTTTAGCCTTCATATGTTCCTCTAATTTGTGACTAAAACCAACCAGTTCTGTGAGCATCCTGATCACCAGTGTTTTGAACTGTGCATCTGAAAGTTTGGCTATTTCTTCATCGCTTAGAGTTATGGGCTCTGGGGCTTTGAGTTCTTCTTGAGCCATATGTTTTGATCTGTTCATGCCTGTTACGTATGAGGAGTGGAGCCTCAGGTGTTCACCAGGGTGGGGCCACCCAGGTCGCTGGTTTATGACGCTGTATGTGGAGATGGACCGCACAGGCCCCAGCAGCGGGAAGCAGCAGAGGGGATTGCTATTGTCCCTCTCTGACCCCGCCCCCACATACATCGTCACAAACCAGCGACCTGGGTGGTCCTCTTTGCCCATTTTTTAATTGGGTTTTTTGTCTTCCTGGAGTAGAGTCACATGAGTTCTTTATACACAAAATATATAAAGCACTCTTAAAACCTAACAAAAAGAAAACAACCAATTCAAATTCAACATGGATGAAAGATCTGAGAAAACATCCAACCAAAGAAATCACAGAGAGGAAATGAGCATCTGAAAAGAGGCTCAGCCTCATATGTCATTAGAGAATTGCAAATGGAAACCATAGACACCACTGTACACCTGTTAGAATGGCTCAAATCCCAAACACTGAGAACACCAAATATTCACGGGAATGTAAAGCAGCAGGAACTCTCTTGCATCACTGGTGAGAATGCAAAATTATAAAGCCACTTTCGAAATCAGTTTGGCAGTTATGAAACTAGGCAAATGTACTCTTATCATATAACCCATTACTATCCTTGATATTTAATCAAATGGGTGGAAAACTCTGTTCACACAAAAACCTACACTGGAATGTTTATAAAAGCTTTATCTATAATTGCTAAAACTAGGAACCAACCAAGATGGCCATTTACCAATAGGTAAATGGGTAAACAAACTCTGATATGTCCATACAGTGAAATATTATATAGCATGAAAAGGAAATAAGCCAGCAAGCCACAAAAGGGCATGGAAGAATCTTAAATGCATATTGCTAAGTAAAAGAAGCCAATCTGAAAAGTCTACATAGGATATGATTTCAACTATATGAATTTCTGGAAAAAATACAAAGCTATGGAGACAGTAAAAAGACTAGCAGATGTCAGGGTTCAGAGGTAGGGATGACTGGACAGAGCACAGAGGATTTTTAGGGCAGTAAAACTATTCTGAATGATACTGTAGGGATGGGTACATATATTATACATTTCTCAAAATCCACAGAATATAAAATACATATAATATAGAACACAAATATATATTGTACACATATGTACAATATAAACTAAACACATTAGTTAACTTAGGTATCAGTGTTGGCTCATCAGTTATAACACATGTACCACATCAATGCAACATGTTAACAATAGAGAAAACTGAGGGGAGAAATGAGAGCATAGCTGGGAATTCCCTGTACTTCCTACTAGGTTTTCCTGTAACCTTAAAGCTGCTCAAACAATAAAAGTCTACTAAAAATAAAAACACAAAAGTTGTGATAGGTACCTGGGAGAAAAATGACACAAGGCAGGCTATTCCTGGGGAGAAGAAAGCTCTGCTGCTATATTTTTGTAGCATAGTCAGGGGAGATCTCCCTGAAAAGAGAATGTTAGAGCAGAGACTTGAAAGAACAAGAGGCTGTGCATAGTGGATATGTAGATGAGTGATTTGGTCAAGCAGAATGGGGTGGGCAATGACCTTGAGGTTGTTCTGGACTTGGTGTGTTTGATGAAGAGCAAAGATGTCAGTACATGAAGCAGAATGAGCAAAGTACAGGGAATGGCTTCAGAAACTCAGAAAAAGGTTAGAGCCCAGGGAATGTATCAGCAGGTAAGACCTGGGCTTTCATTCTAAGTTAGAAGCCATCAGATAGTTCTGACCAGAGACCTGGACTTCCTTAAGTTTTACACAATCATTCTGGCTGCTGTGTTGAAAATAAAGAGTAGGTGGCAGAAAGATATAAGTTCTCATTTAATGACTACATTTTATTTTTATTAGAATGTGTTTTAATACAAATGTTTTTAATTTTAATCATCTATCATTATCATGATAATAGATTTTTCATGTCTTGTAGAATATTGTATTTGTTCCCCCCTATTCTTAAGTATCTTATGAGCCATTGTGAACCCTTGGCTCTTTTATGGATGAGCTTATCAAGGACTCTGAAAATCCATGATAAGTTTTTTACTGAATTTACATTGAACTTGAAGATTAGAGGATAATTTATACTCCTAAATATAGAGCCTTTTCATCCAAGAACAGGACTTCACATTTCTAAGTATTTAGGTTTTCTTGAATAGTTTTAGATTTTTAAAGCACATAGATAAAAGACCTAGAAGCACATACCACATCATTGATGTCACTGTTGTGAAGAGGAACTCAATGAGACTGGAGTAAAGCCAGGATTTCGGGTTCTCTGTTCACCTTGACTCTGCAGCAGAGCATGGGGTCTACTTGTGTCAGATGTCAGACTCGAGGTGGGTTTTTGGTCTTTGACTGAGTTCTTAAGTTTAAGGTGCATGGAAGAATAAGCCCCTTTCTTCGCGTGATTGGGGTTGGTCTCTAAAAGCAGTGCAACTTGTTCAAAACCTGAAATCCACCCACTTCTGCCATATTAGCATTGGTGGTGGGTGGAGCACAAGTCTCTCCCCAGTGAGACAGGAAGCTGGAGGGGAGGGGTGGCAGGTGTCATGCCTTTTAAGTTTACTCTCTGTGGTGTGGCAGCCCTGTGGCTTGATTTATAACCCTATCGTGCCACCAGAGTGACTGCCTGAAGAACTTGGTGTCACTGGTTTTCCATTTAGCTCTACAGGAGATATTAAAAAGCATTAGTTCTGTTGTCTATATAATGGCTAAGTAATCTGTTAGAATGACTTCTGAGTACTTCACATTTTCATCATTCTGGATGTTTTGAGTATATCTAGTAGCTTTGCTCGACTTTCATTAATACTAATAATTTGTCTATACACAACTTGGGTTTGCTGTAGGTTGAATTGGGCCACCCCGGAATTCATGTATTGGCATTCTAGCCCCCTACCGTGTTTAGACATGAGGGCTTTAAAGAAGTACATTAAAATGAGGTCATTTGGATGACTCTTAATCTGGCAAGACTGGCGTTTTCATAAGGAGAGATGATGACAGACACGCACAGAGGGGAGACCAAGTGAAGACACGAGGAACAGATGGTCACGGACAAGCCAAGGAAGACGTCACAAAAGACACTAATCCTGTCAACACCTCAGTCTCATGGCTGGCCTCCAGGATATGAGAAAGTGAGTTTCTAGGGTTTAAGCCGCCGGGGCTGTGGTCACACTTCGCGTGACCGCACACTTCGTGCAGCAGCCCCAGTGCAAAAACCAGAGACTGCAATGTGTTTCCTGGATTTGGTTAGCTCACACACTGCTGGGCTGCATGCGGTGGGCTTCAGTCAATCATGTCATTTGTGAATAGCGGCACTTTATTTATTTCTCTATCATTGTGGTTGTATTTTATTTCTTACTGAAATATCTAAAACTTTCAGTAGAATGTTGAAAGGGATCAGTGACAGTGAGCAGTAAATGAAATAGTTCTATGTTTTCATGACTATGAATGAGTTTGTTATGGAATTTTGATGGATAACCTCTGTTAGGTTAATGACATCTTTTCAATTCTTATTTGAAAAGTTGCTTCTTTTAAAATTTTTAGTATTTGATTTTATCTAATATTTTTATATCAAAACAGGACATTTCATTTTCTTCCTTCTTTTTTTTATACTTTAATATCTGGGTTGGTACAATTATTACTTATATGATGTAAAAAGAAGGAAAATATAGAGTCGATATTTACAACCTCTGAGAGGATTTAACAAAACCTGGTGAGTGTGGAACTTGGGAAAAACAACCTTGGTAGCTCTCTGCAGCCACAGCCTCATTAATTTTACTGGTGACAGTTATCAAGCCACACAATCCAAACAACATGCATAAGCAAGTAACCACTTTAGATATGAAAAATAGACACATGGAGAATTTACATTTTTAAGAGTATAGCATGGTGTCGGAAATTAATTCTCTGTAAACTCTAAAAGGAGGCAAAAACACCCCATAGATTCTCATTAAAAGTGAGCAATTAATCTCATTTTTTGGTTTCACAAACAATTGTGAAGGTTGTCTTACTTTGCTTTTTTTTAAGACAAATTTGCTAAGTAGGGAAATGTTGTTTTATATGCAGGTGATCATGTGTTCTAGGCCATTTCTCAGCAGTGTTTATTTATGGGTTTATGTTGATATGTCCACAAATTTCCCTGGGGAGGCAACATAAAATACAACTGGTCCAGGTCGGGGCTGGCCTTGTTCTTTACACCTACACCTGAGTTTGACTTCACTTTAACTTCTGTAGAGTTGATCATTTCCTCCCAAACTGTACACAGGACGCTCCCCTGGGAAACACATCTGGTTTTCCAGGTCTGAGGAGAGCCTTAAATTGGTGTGTCTGCTAGATATTTTAGCTGGTTTTGTTTACCTTAAAAATCTGGCATCCAGTCAGTCACAGACCATAAAAGAGGGCACTCTGAGGAGGAGACTAAAAAGAATTGCAATTTGTTTTTAAATCTTTCAACACACACTTTTGGTGTGCTTTAAAGTGGGCAGACTATTGAGCTCATGTAACTACAAAGTCCTCATTTTACATGGACACTGGGAAAGAAACTCTTCCAGGGCCACCCGTCCTGCCACGCACACCGGCTGCGTCATCTCTGTGATTGAAGTTTCTGCCTGACCACAGGCTCAGAGCTAAATAAGTCTGAGTCCTATCCCTTCACAACAGGAAAGACATTGGCTGACATGTACATCACGTAGTAAAACGTTACTACAAAAAGAAATATTTTCACTTCAGCATTTTGTGATTCATCCAAAACAATCATAATTATGAGAATTTTAGTAAGGTAGTTTCTAAGGCATGTTGAAAACCTCTACATGCCTTATGAATATACTGAGGCCTGTCCAGAAAGTATCCAGCTGTGCACTATGAAAAATAGACATGTTTATTGAAGAAGATAAATACAAGATACAAGAAACATTGTACATAAGACAATGACACCTAAGTCTCATTCAAAGTAGGCACCTTGGGACATCACGCAGTTCTCCCAATAGCCATCAGCTGCTCTATCGTATTTTCCTGAATCTCATCAATAGTCTGAAATCATTTCCCTTTCAAAGGTGATTTTAATTTTGGGGAGAAGCCAGAAGTTGCAGATTGGCAAATCTGGGCTGTAGAGGGGCTGCGTCACCTGGGTGATTTGATGTTTTGCCAAAAAACTCTGTGTGAGATGTGATGCATGAGCAGGTGCGTTGTCATGACGAAGCTGCCGACCACCAGTTGCTCGTAGCTGTGGCTTTCTGAATCACCTCAATAACTTCCATGGAGGAATGTTCAAGATTAACACAAAATCTGTTGCAGATTCATCGCTCTACTTGCTCAGTCATTTTGAATGTGATGGCCACACAGTTCACATGCTCACTCAGTAGCATCTACCAACCCCACTGACTGGTACAGTGAAGTCATCATTGTTCATGCATGCGCATTCCAGTCCACTCTCCTTGGCTGCCAGGTTACATCAATGTCGTGCAAGCCATTTTCATTATATTAAAAATGGTCGGACTTTTTCTGGACAAACCTCGTATATTTTTAGTATAACTGGCAAAAAAAAACCCCTCATTTAAAATAAGCAAATTAGTATGTTTGCTATTAAAATGTTCACTCCAATGACTTAGATTTCATTAACTACTTTTTTTCAACTAAAAAAGCATTTCTTTCAGAAATTTGAAATATAGGGAAATGTAGTAGATTTCATTATTGGCTCTAATTCTTCAGCCCTTCCTGCAAGCCCATCATTGTCATGTCCTGTGGATGGATGAAGGGGACTTGTCTTGACTTTGAACTTAGGCACGTGACCTACACTAGCTGGTGGATTGCAGGGAGGAATGACAGTGTGACAGGTTTAGGATTAAATTTAAGAAGGTCTTCCATGCTTCTACTCTCTGTCATGGGCTTCTGACATTGCAAAGGGAACACATGCCCCGGCCAGCCTGCTAATCTGAGGATGATGGGAGACGAGGAGAAACAGAGCTGTGTCACTGACTCAGGATGTTGCAGGCTGGCCAGAGCTACCCAGCTCAGCTTACTTTGATCACCATAACTTAATGAACCTCTGAGAATAAATGTTATTATACGCCACCGAGATTTTGTGGAAACTATTTTTGGATAACACTATCTCTGCCCAGTAGAAGGTAAAGTGCCCATGTTAACACACCTATTAGCATCATTATCACACTGAGTTGGAGTATTCTATCTTATACAGTTGGATTAAGAAGTCAGGGAACTCCTGAAGGGTCTGGGTTCTCAATAGAGCATTGGGTGGGCAAATGGGGACACATTCATAAGGGTGATTTATGGAAGCTCCGAGCAGGGACTGAATGGAATAAGGACCCGGGGCAACTAGGGGAGGAAAGAGCCTAGAACTGAAGGGGGTAGAAACTCAAATATACAAGTGCCAACACCATTTTCAAAACAGTGTCTTTTAGTTTATAAAGGTCTTTGAGTTGGGCAAAGTATCTCCAAAATAAGTGCTATTTATTACAGGAATGTAAAAGCAGAGTGAATTGATATCATTAACTTTTTCACTTTCCAATGTGGAATGTACTTCCCGACATATTGAGAAATGAAAAATAATGGCAGGTGCTGAGGTGAAACAGTAGCTACATAAAAACCATGTTCAGATCAGTCTTGCAGTTGACTTATGAAAAATGCCTAAGCTTGTTAAATTGCCTTCATTTATTTGAACACTTTTCAGCGTTTAGGGAGATGAAATTTTTTATTGTGAGTACTAACATCAAAACCTTACAAATACTGGGCCAATATGATAGTCATCTTCTCACTTTTAATGTATTTCTAGTTTCACATATTGTTCAATTTTATGAATCTTCAAATCATTGTAATTTTTCATGCATTTTGCTTTTAAAAATTTTTAAGAGAAATAAAATGCTATTTTAATGAATTTTCAGTATCATGGTTATAAAAATTTGAGGCTAAATTTTGTTAGCTATGTAGAGCACTTCATTATTAAGAAAGCAATTTATATAAATGTAATCCAACAGGGTACATTTTATATAATCAGAATATCTTGAGACAGAGCTATCAATCACTTGAATGTAGCATTGATCAAGTATGGCAATGTGCATGTTATTTACTTGCAGTTGTTTGTGCTTGCAACTAATTTCAATAATTTGTTGATTAATTTTTAGTAGGATTGACTTTCAACAAAAACTTGCAGTCACAAATTCCTATGAATGAATATAATATAAATTGAGTCTGCTGGCCTTATTTGAGATTAATTATTCTAATATAAAAAAATAAACCTCTTTTAAACTGTAACTGAGTTTTTTCTAATTGATAGCAGGTGATGACTTGGTAATAAAATATAATATACATCAAAATTTCTCAGTGGCTAATGCTGAGCATGGAAGTTTTGTCCTGTTTTCTATTTAAACATGAGGTTGCTACTTTAATAAGGCATATTTTACTACAAGCTACTTGCATTGTTTTCAGTCTAAATACCAATGATGGAGGAGTTGGGAAAATGTCACTTTTTACAGAGCAGTTCAGCTGAGGGCATTGCTATCAGTCCATTCCACTTTCCCTAGCAGAAGGCGTTTTACTTAACTCTTCCCTTTCTACTATGATTAACTAAATTTATAAAGCATCACTTTTATTACTTTTTAGCATTTACCCAAAACCCAGAGGACTGTAGGTAGAATATGGCAACATGGGCATTTGGTCAAGTGCAGTGACTAAAGTTACCCTCTGCTCTTGCATTCCATTCTTAAATGAATAAAGGTTCAGTTGACCTGAACGCTCAACCTGTTCATCTTCAGAGTTCCCTTTAAAATACAAATTCAACCACAGAAACATGGTTGAATGTAGAGGGCAAATATGCAAGGAGTGAACATGAAATGGGAACATTTTATGGGAGAGTGAGAAAAGGAAAGATTGCAGTCTTACCATGAGAAGTCCTTGTCAGCCAAGGGACAGCAGGAAGATCTCAAAGTGGAGAAAGCTGCCTCATGGACAATCCTCATTTATTCTGCATTTTGTTTAAGGTAAACCTGGAGTACTGTGATTAGAGAGAACCGGCAAGATGCTTGTGCTGACTCTTTTTTTTTTTTTTACGATTTCATTTATTTATTTTTAGACAGAGGGGAAGGGAGGGAAGAAGAGAGAAACATCAGTGTGTGGTTGCCTCTTGTGCACCCCCTACTGGGGCACCTGGCTCACAACCCAGACATGTGCTCTGACTGGGAATCAGACCAGCTACCCTTTAGTTTGCAGGCCAGCACTCAATCCACTGAGCCATACCAGCCAGGGCTGTTCTGACTCTTGATTAATTTCTTTCTTCTGAAAGTCAAATATTGCAATAACACTATTAAGTGACCATTTAGGGTTCAGGTCACTTAACTCTTGGCAACTGAAGTTTGTGGTTTTTCCCTAGTTGGTGTGTTTGGTGATAGTGACTTTTCCCCTGAAGATCCCTGGTGACCATTCAATTCCTTGTTTCAATTTTTAATAGCAGTTTTATTTACACAGTATTCCTTTGTTTGTTAAATATATTTTACTTCTGCCATGTTTTTAGCCCTGAATATGATCATGATCAGATATTTCTTCAACTGAAAATTTATACTAGTTGGTAATTGATTAATATCAGATTGTAAGAGACAGAGCTTCAAGTTCTTCAGGACAAACCATAACTTTTCTCTCTATTTTCTGGTATTTTACTACATTAATGCCATTCAGTAAGATAATGTCTTTCAGTATATAGACAAAAAATAAGCAAAAAGTATATAAGTAGTTATTTTTAAGTATTCTTTTAGAGACATAACATCTTGCTAAAAAGACAAGCTATAAATATATTAGTAAAACCTTCTAAAGACTAGTAAGGTCAAATATAGTCCTAGAATAATTCAGTTCTGGCAGAAATCTTAGGGATGGTGGCAACATATTAAGGGCAAAAACAGATGCTCTATAAAAACACTGTTACCTGGGCCTCCCCCACAGACAAATCCAATGAGACTCTATAGAGGTAAAGGTCAATTATCTCTGTTGTTTAAAGTTCCTGGCAGCTTGTTTTGCCCAGTGGGGACTAAGAATCACTGCAATAGAGGGACACGAATGGGGTACATCATGGATCCTTCCAAATTGCCTGTTATTTATAACTTGCTGATTTCAAACTCCCCCAAATTACATCGAGTTTAGAAGAATGGCAATTTGTCATCTCATCTGCAGGGACACCCATCAATTTTCCTTTGGGGGAAATTGTATTTTTTGGTTCATCTTAAATCCATAGGATCATAACAGTATTCTGTGAATAAGAGTCAGGAAATGTTAAACAGATTCTAAAATGCAACCTTGACTCTGTTAAATGTTCTATCAAGTATAAAATTAAGAAAAAAATATTCTTCACAGTGGCTGCCAGCTACCAGAAACTGTAACTGTATAATTTTTCTAAAACCCAGATAGGCTTGAACCTTGAACTTGAAAATAACTTACTGGTTAAAATATCCAAGATGTGTGGATAAAAAATGAATGCTTTAGTGCAAATATCAATTAAATTATCATGCTTAAATTTTAAAAGTTGGAATATGTTCCAAGAAATTAATTTGACACTTAATAAAGTAGACATTTTGGAGAAGGTTTTTCAACTTGGATTTCAAAAGGCAATTTGTTCTTGTTAATTGACATCTTAAACTACCGGCTTTATTTTCTCTTATCTCTTTGAAATGCTACCCCAGTGTTCTACCGTGTCCATTTATATCATTATTCTTTCTTCTACTCGCTTGCCATGTCCTTCTTACCAAATAGTTTGTTTCATACTTAAATGGGAAAATAATACTTGAAATTAATATGGTAGGGGATCATAGTTTAGAAGACACTGTTAATGCAAAATACAATTATATTAATCAACCATTTCCTGACAGAAATTACATTATAGGCTCCTTACTAGTGTCCATGAATTCCAAAGAGCTCAGGGGCTCAGAAAATCCCAGGGAACAAGACATAGCCATGTGTGATGAAAATCAAACACACACGCACAGAGGTATGCTTTCTGAGAAATGGATAAGCACATCTTTCTGAGGAGTGGGAAAAGAGTAAAGGGAACACTTGATATTATCTAAAATTTCAAAGCACCTGACTGCTTATGTGTAAGTCAATGAAAAATTTACCATGTGGTTAAATTAGTATACTTTTCTGGGGGTGGGGGTGAGGAAAGAGAGGAATTCCCAGCAGAGAGACTGTCCAAAGTCATGGCAAAATGTTTTTGGAAGAAGTAATGAAACATGGTTGGAAGAGTGAGTGCACCAGAGGTGTGGCTGATTGGGTGGAGGGTTTTCTCCCTCTCCTTCCCTCTCTCCATCCTTTCCTCCCTCTCTTCCTCCATTCTCTCCTTCCTCTTTTCCTCTCCATATGGTAGTTTGCTTTGGAATATTCCACGATACACATTAGCAGCAGAGGTGTTTGGACTGTGGACTAGAGTATCTGTCTATTCTTTTAGGGTAGTTACTTTCTATTTGAAGTATCCTAAGCAAGATTCTACTCTTTGAGACAGAGGTATCAAAATCTCTACCAAGGAATTGATTGATTAGTGCTAGATAGATTAGAAAACATTTTCTTTCCTTTGATGCAAATGAGTGATGTTTAAGACATGCTTGGTTAGCAAGATTGCCCACCAACGCCCCTACAGCCCCTGCATCCACAAGGCTTACGAGGCAAGCAAGTTCTGGGGCTCATGGATGACGCTTACCTGACTCAGGTAAAACGATGCTAGAGAACATTTCTGCATCTGCCTTAGAGAGAGCATCTGAGGCCAGGTGTTTACCTGAGGACAAAGTGGAGTTTTCCAGACCTTCCTGGGGCAGACGCTATCATTTGCATTTTATTCTGTGTGCTTGTTAATAAATTTTAGTGCTTCAACTGTATTTGTTCTAACCCTTGCTTATATCGCCTCAGATCCCTTGGTCGGCACTTGGTGGAAAGGGTTGGTATGACCACGTTGTATCTATGACCTTTACTTATCAAAGAGCTTGCTGCTTGCTGATTTTCCAGTTTGGCATAGGGCAAACCACAGCACTTTATTTCTTCCTTCCTACTTTTAAATTTTCCTTTCTCTCTTTCCTCTCCATTGTTCATCATTTGTTTATTGAGGGCTTGCGCTCCTCCCAACCTTGTGCAAAGCGTTAAGTAAAACTTTCATAATTTGTATCTTCACCTAGTATGCAGAACGGAAGGATCCCTTGCATGGCTACACAGCACACCCCGGTTAAGAATACTGTGCCTCTTGACTGACATGTTGTTTTTCTGTGATGGACTCGGGCCCCACGTGGTGGCGCTTCGGAATCTTCCACCGGACACACTATAGTTTTCTGTCATCTTGGTTGTGACTTCTCTCCGGTGCATAAATGTTAAAAATAGATCATTATAAAATAATATATACATTCTTTGGTGTGAGACGTTTAGCGCTGTCTGGTTGATGCTAATTCAGAGGAGGTACCAAGATCTGTCCAGCAACAGGACAGATCCTGGGAAGGCAGGTCAGTGAGTGGTGTTGCTCTAGACTGAGTGACGAGAACCCCCGTTGAGACAACAAGGCAGGCCGGCTGTCAGGCATAGGCCACCAGCGGTGCAGAGTGGAGAGGTCCAGTCCGAGGGACCCAGACTGGGAAATATGTGAGGTGACCATGCGGTGAGCCCAAGTCACCGTCCTCGTTAACTAGAAATGGAACCCTGGTCCAGAGCCTGAGGCTCATCCTTGAGCCCTGCGCCCACTTCTGAGTGGCAGCCACCGCCTCTGAACTGGAAAACCCCCAAGTGTGTTCCGTTCTCAGTGCAGACAGTGTCCTGGGTTAGGACTCTGTGAAGGACAGAAACTCCATGTTCACTCTTCTTCAGTGAAACCCAAAGATATTCAAATGTGTTTATTCAATACTATAATGCTAGTAGATAATGGTGAGAGAGTGTCCAATCCTTAAGTCAGGGACATCCTGTTTCAGGATATTATTATTATTTTTTAACTTCTATTTCCTTATGACTATGGACTGTATAAGCATGCTGCGAGGGGTCACTACATGAGCACGTCGATGGCCCCTGAGCTACTTCCTGCCCCAGTTGCATGAGAGCATGTAGTGTGTTGCCTTAGGAATTCAGATGCTCCTCTGGTTCCTCTGGCCCACTGTGCTCTCTAGGGAAGGCATCAGGGAAAACAAGCAAAAAAGAATGAAAAATTGTGGGCTTTTGTACAGTATTTAAAATTCAGACTCCCTCCTAGTCTATAGGAACCTCTGTTCCTTCTCTCATTGTATTAAGACTGAACACACTGTACCTACCCACTGTTTGCTCTTCTTTCTGCATTATTTGCTGTGGCTTTTCCAGGTTCAAGTTACTTTATTTAAAAGAATCTATGCATCCCAATGTTCATAGCAGCACATTTTACAATAGCCAAGAGCTGGAAGCAACCTAGGTGCCCATCAGTAAATGAATGGATCAAAAAATTATGGTACATATACACAATGGAATTCTTTTTTTTTTTTAAGATTTTATTTTTTATTTCTTTAGAGGGGAAGGGAAGGAGAGAGGGAGAGAAACATCAATGTTTGGTTGTCTTTCGTGCGTCCCCTGCTGGGAACTGGCCTGCAGGGGACTGGCCTGCAATCCAGACATGTGCCCTGACTGGGAATCAAACCGTGATCGTGTGGTTCGCAGGCCCGCACTCAATCCACTGAGCTACACCAGCCAGGGCCTTATACAATGGAATTCTATGCAGCAGAGAGAAAGAAGGAACTGCTACCCTTTGCAACAACATGGGTGGAACTGGAAAGCATTATGCTGAGTGAAATAAGCCAGGGGTTGAAAGACAAATACCATATGATCTCACCTTTAACAGGAAGCTAAACAACAAAACAAGCAAGTAAAATAAAAACAATGACACTGAAATTGAGAACAGGGGGACAGAGACTGGAGGGGAGAGGGGAGGGAATTTCAGGGGAAAAAGGGGAAGGATTTATAGGAACAAGTATAAAGGACACATAGACAACAGCTAAGAGGGGTGGAAAGGGGAGGGGGGCACAGGGGGGTGGACTAGGATGGGAGTAAAAGACAGAAAACTGTACTTGAAAAATAATTAAATTTTAAAAAGAGTAAAAAAGAAGAAAAGAAAAAAATACCTTTGAAGATACGTCCAATTATACCCCACTGATCGTGACACTATTTTATGTCTTATTTCAGAGTCTATCACACACAGTCACATGAGTAACATGGGTATCTAATGATCATGGTACCTGTTTGATTCCTTCAACAAAAGTATTGAATATGCAAGCCAGCAATTGAAAATATAGTTGGATTTTTACTCTCAAGAGTCCAAGCACCTGTTTTTCATAAAACTTCCTAGTGTCTATGTCAATATTCTTACCAAGGGTGCTTTCAACTATAGCAATTTCTTCAGTGCCTGTTCTTGGGGGGGGGATGTCTCTCTTCACCAATTGATCTCATCATCCTGGAGACACTCATGAAATATACTCACATCCCTAAACTCTTCTCCTGTTGAGTTGAGGGACAGAGAAGGACCAGATTGAAAAGATGGGAGAGGTCTCATTAGCACGTCTGGGGGAGGAGGCAGAGTGCAGAGTGAGTGAGGCACGCAGCAGCAGCAGCAGCAGCAGCTAACTGTGCTGGGAAATGGCGGGGGGGGGGACTGCCGTGCAGTGGGAGTGCACGGCGAATAATTACGTCTGTGAGCACTCAGACTGGCAGCTCGCCACCGCCTTCCTCAAACTTTAAAGCTGTAATTTAAAGTGAAAAAAACATTCAGAATGATGCTGATCAGAACAACACTCAGCTACAAAAACAGACGTTAAAAATCAGTAGAAGTATTGTAGTCTTCCCGCAAAATAAAGAACATATCTTAAATAAACTCAAGGTTGGTTAAGACCAGTTTTATGTCAGATATGAATTTCTTTTCAAAGAAGAAAAATCTTTTCTAATATAGGCACATTGACAGGAACATTAGTCAGACTGAAATCGAGCCAATGCAATGTTTCTTCATGATGCCCTCTTCCCGCTCTATTTAGTTCATTATGCATGTTCTGAAATATTTCAAATTTTCAGCTGTCACTTTAATAGTAGGGTGTGATGATGAAATTCAATGAGCAAATATACCCAACGCGTTTTGACTAAACTATAAAAGTAATTTCCAATTTACATAACTTTGAGACTCCTTCAATACTATTCATAACTATAAAATAAAACTAGTTATTTAATTCAGTGGTTACTTACAGTCATTTAGAACATTTGAAGGTCGTGAATTTAATATCCTGCCCTTGGGAAATAAAGCCCCAAACTTGAGAAGTTAACTCAGCACATTTTAGGGAGCTTTGTCCCCAGGCTATGTATACTATTAGAATAGAAGCATTCCGATCTCTGTATTAAGGATGTCAGCATTTCCATTAAAAATAGCCTGGGTAAGGAGTTTAACTTCAGTCCATCATTATATTGCTTTAGCTAGAGGTCTCTAGGCTTAAATGCTGTACTCACATGTCAGTATCCTGATCATTTGATTGCTTCAATTAATGAACATACTTACATACAGAATTTTATTTCCTCTGCTACACTATGTCTCTCTCATTTGTGCTTCAGCTTCTCTTTAGTGAAATAACCATTTTGTGCTTCTTTAGAGTTGAGGGCTTTCTGTCTCAGAAGAACTGTGTGTATGTGTGTTTTGAAGCAGCATAATATGGAGGAAGCTTTGAACAAAGCTTAGTTGCTTCCAAGTTTGAGATCTTTTGGTAAAACATCTATAAAGGAAAAACCTGGAGAAGATTTAACACTAGGGGGCACTAGAGCTTCTTCTAAACCCTCCTGCCTCTTCTTGGTCAAGCTGTCTCTCGGGTATCATTCCTGGTTTTGTTTTTTTTTTTTTTTTGGTATCTTTAGGGGTTGGTAGCCTTCTTTATCCTTGGTCAGTAGATTTATCTGTCAAAAGGCCAGTCAAAAGTCCTGCATTTTCAGGACTGGACAAAATGCACTGCCAGGGAAGCTTCTGCATTCCTACACGTGGGGACAGCTATGTCTCTGGCATTTTGTTTTTTAGTAAAACACCTATCTTTAAATAAGATACTTCGACACCTGACCAGTGTCATCCGCCAATGGCACGTTTAGATGACCGTTTGCTGTTAGTCATATGTCTGAGAGTGACTCGTGGTCAGAACCTACCTTCGACAGAGAAAGTTCCACGCCACAACCACATGCTGATGAGCAGAGCCAGGACGGCCTATGAGCTCCTGCTTCGTTCTCAGGCCGGTACAAAGCACTTCACTTTAGTAGGATTTTTCTCTTTTAATTTTGTCCAACAGTCCTACGATATTCAATCAGTTGTTTCCTCTCCTTAAAGATGAGGAAAAGGAGACTCTGGAGGGTTAAGTAACTTGCTCCAAGATGAAATAGTTAATAAGGGTGAGAACGTGGCCAGAAGCCAGGTCTCTGTGGCACTGTTTCCTTCATTCATATTTGCTATCCATGGGACGTTTGGCTCATATCCATCCGCCTACAATTTAAAATAGCCCCTTCTCACCCTGGTGTGGCTCAGTGGATTGAGCACCGGCCCCCTGAACCAAAGGGTCGCCAGTTTGATTCCCAGTCTAAGGCACTTGCATGGATTGTGGGCCCGTTCCCCAGTAGGGGGCGCGTGAGAGGCAGCCACACATTGATGTTTCTTTCCCTCTCTGGTTTCCCTCCCTTGCCCTCTCTAAAAATAAATAAATAAAATATTTTAACATTTTAAAAATAAAATCACCCCTTATCCATATCAGACCATATGTCCTGCTTTTGTTTTAAAAATATGATTGTGATTATTCAAAAGAATTTGTACAGAATACATTTTGTAATTCTATCATTTGAGTGAATATGTGTTACTTCAAAGAGCTGAGTGTCCATGAAAAATATTTGCTGCCTACAAACTATTTTTCTATATTTTTTGTCTAATCAATCACCGAATGTGAGCACTATGGTAGGTCAAACACTGTGAAGGAAATAAATAAGTGCCACTTCCAATGTCCTCAAAAGATAATTAGTTAGAAATATACATGCAATATATGCATATCTGTGAGGTCTGTCCATAAAGTATCCGGCCACATAATATGAAAAATACTTATTGAACAAGATACAAGGTATAAGAAAAATTGTACACAGGACAATGATGCCTCAGTATCCTTCAAAATTATGACCTTCTTGAGGAAATCTGGTTCATTGGTAGCAGTTTGAATCAAGCCATTAACAACTATAGCATGATGTTCCTTCTGTTTTGGTAACAGCAGTTTCAGAACAAAGTTTGCTGTGACATGTTTCAAGGCAAGATCCTATGTCAAAATCTCGGACCCAGTAGTGTTTGGAATCCCCAGACCAGCTTCTAGTTCTCATGCTGTCGGTCACCGATCTTTGCCGATGGGAGCCCACACATGCTCAGCATTCTCAGGGGTTCTGCTTGCTACAGGTCTTCCAGAACCTGGGTCACTTTCAACAGATTTGTGACTGTCTTTGAAATGTATGTGCCACACTTTTATTTCTGCTGCACTCATTACATCATCTCTGAAAGCCTTCAGAATCATCCAAATAGTTTCCTCAGAGGAATGTTCCAGCTTGACACACACTTTGTTGCAGATTTTTTGTTCTATTCACTCAGTCATTTTGAGTGTGTTAGCCACACAGTACACATGATCACTCAGTGGTGTCTACCACTCCCACTGACTAGTACAGTGACATTGTCATTGTTTACACATGTGCATTTCAGTCCACTCTCTGTGACTGCCAGGTTACATCGATGTTGTGCGAACTATTCTCGTTATATTAACAATGGCTGGACTTTCTCCAGACAAACTGGGGCAGAAATAGGTTTACGGGTGTGAGTGAGAATAGAGTTTATTCTTGTGTTATTTATTGATTATTGTACCAATTTTCATATGAACAACTGCAAACCTTCATATGCCCCACCCTGTGTATATAGACATATTTGACCAAATGAGTGATTCATAGTTACCTTGTTTAAAATCTTTCTTTCCTCATTCTTTGAGGCCCCACCATTGCTTCGTGATTCTGTCTTTGGCCATCTGAGACCAAAATCTTCTTGTTGTTGAGTTGTAAGAGTCCTTCATATGTTCTGGATACTAGATCTTTCTCAGAAACATTAATTGCAGATATGGTCTCCAAGTTTTGGGCTTGTCTTTTCACTTTCTTGATGGGAACCTTTGATGTACAGCTTTTAATTTAATGAAATGCAATTTACCTGCTTTTTTGTCCTTGTGAGTTTAATGTCATATTTAAGAAACCATTGCCTAATTGAAAGTCAGATATTTTTTCCTGTTTTTTTCTAACACTTTAATAGTTTTGGCTTTTTTATTTAAGTCTATGATCCATTTTGTTACTTTATGCATGTGGCATGAAGTAGAAATTTAACTTCATTCTATTGCAAGTGGATAAGCCAGTTGTCCCAGCCACATTCGTTGAAAAGACTGTTCTTTCCCCAACAATTTTCTTGGCATTCTTGTGGAAAGCAAATTCACCACAAATGTAACAGTTTATTTATTAATCTCAATTTTACATTGGTGTACATGTGTATCTTTATGACAGTATTATTCTGTCTAGATTACTGTAGTTTTGTAGTAAATTTACAAATTGAGAATTATGAATCCTCTGAATTTTGTTCTTCCTTTCCATGATTGCTTTTGCTATTTTGGTCCCTTACATTTCTATATGAATTTCTGGGTCAGCTTGACAATTTCTGCACATGGCAGCTGGGGTTTTGACCAGGACTTTGTGGAGCCTGTTCATTGATAGGACAGTATTGCCATCTTAACAATATTAAGTTCTTCAATCTACAAACTTGAAATATCTTTTCATTTATTTAGGTCTTCATTATTTTTTCTCAATGATTTTCTGCAGTTGTCCACATATAAGTGCTATACTTTGTTAAAATAACCCTAAATATATTTTGGATGTTATTTTAAAAGGAATTGTTTCCTCAGATTGATTTGCAGATTAGTCACTGTTAGTGTAAACACTATAATAGATTTTTGTTCACATTTTCGTATACTGATCTTGTATTCTGCAACCTTGCTGAATTCATTGGTTACTTTTTTTATAGATTCTCACAGACAAAATCATAACATATTCAAGAGAGAGAATTTTATTTATTCTTCTCTAATCAGGATGTCTTTTATTTTTCCTGAAAATAACTTTCAAAACAATGTTAAATATCAGTGGCAAGAATGAACACCCTTGTCTTGTTCCTGATCTACACAGAAAGCATACAACTATTTACTGTTAAGTACGGCATTAGCTACAGGTTTATCGTAGATGGTCTTATCAGATCGAGGAAGTTCTATTCCCAGTTTATTGGGTATTTCTTACCATGAAAATGTGTTGTATTATATCAAATAACTTTTTCTGCATCTATTAAGAAGGCTGTGTTTTTATACCTTTATTCTATTAGTATGGTGTATTATATTAATCAATTTTACATGTTTAACTAATCTTTCACTCCTAGAATAAATCCCACTTAGTCATGGAATATGGTACTTTTTACACAGTGAAAATTTGATCATATTTTGTTAAGAGTTTCTGCATCTATATTCATAAGGAATGTTGGTCTATGATTTTCTCTCCTTATGGTGTCTTTGTCTGGTTTTACTGTCAAGGTAATACCAATGCCATTGAAGTTTTGCAGTAGTGTTTCCTCCCATTCTATTTTTTAGAAGAGTTGGAAAAGGGTGGTGTTAACTCTTCCTTAAATGTTTGATAGTATGTCCAACTCTATTACCCCAAGCAAGTCAGTTTGACTTTTTTGCCCTTACTGAAGGTATTCACTAACATGACACACATAAAGCTATAACAAAATATGCTTTCATATCTTGTATTATGTTCAGATAGTATGAGCGAAAACCCTGAGATCTTCAGCAACTATGTTTAATAGGGGGTATCAGTTGGTCGATTTGGTGACACTGTAGATCTGGTGACACCATAGCTCACTGCCATTTGTTCCAGCAAGGAACACTGTGGAATAAAGTAAACTACTGGTTTTGTTCCTCCAATTCATTGTGTCAGAGATATAGCATCTGTCTTTGGGGATTCTTGATGGGCTCTCAAGCAAACCACAGAATTTCCTTAAAGAGTGTAAATGCTTTTTCAATCATGAATGAGGGTTTGGAAGAATGTGAGGAAGAGCAGTTAACCTGCAGGACTGGGGGAGGAGAGGCTACCACTGTAGGGTGAGCAAAAAGTAGGGAGAGTGAGAGGGAAGGAAAAACACAGCAAGAAATTAGGAACCAGAGCAAGTATGATAATAAAGCAGAAACACGCAACCTAGAATATTTTTAAAACTGAGGGTGAAGTTAGCAGTAGCAGGTTTTGCAAGTCTAGGAAAAAGAATTAAGGAGGACAAAGGAACTAACATTTACATCATGTACTGAGACCAAAAAATACTCAGAATTAACGGTGCCACGTCTAGCTGCACTGCTAAATACTTTACAAAGATAATCGTATTTAATTTTCTTAGGAAGTTATTAGTATATATCATGCTCTCCTCCCCATTTTTTACAGACCAAAAGTCTGAGGTTGAGAACGTTTTGGCAACTTTACCTGAGTTACACAATCCCAAAGTGATAGAGAAGAAATTAATCTCATGTCTACTCAATATCACTGTCCATATTGTTCAGAATTGTGTTAGTGGTTCTCCATAAAGGCACTACCACCTCACAGAAAACATTTTGTGGATTTTCAGGGGGCATTTTTATTTCAGTGATGGGAAGGCATGTCAATATGCAGGGCAGAAAATCACAGTGCAGATGGTTCTGTGATTACCACTAGCAGACCAGCATCTTTCTGATAATTTTAATATCTAATTCAGAATATGATATCTTTGTTGTTTTCCTCTTTTAAAAAAATGTAGATTTTCTTTTATCCTTCTCTCAAAGTGCAAGTGTCTTAATTAAAATTTTCTGCCTTTGGCACTGGGACATCCACACATTTCAATATAAAGTGTATATTTGATTTATTATTTTAAAAAAACTAAGCTTCTGTGGCTTGAGGCAAATAACACTATAAAAAAGTAACATGGATGGTGCATACACTCAGAACATTGAGAATGAGAGAGTGACGTTCTCAGAGATCCTTCTTTAAATATTCATGGGACTAAACATTGAGGTCAACTTGTTTTGGGGTTTTCATTGTGAACTTTGACTAAATTTATATAAGCTGATATTTGGAGGCAGGTATTTTCTATTACAGATTCCTTCAAGATAAAAGAAAATACAATGCAGTATCTACAGTGGATTTACACTGAGGACAATCTGCGTATCAGTATGTAATTCTTTATACCGTTGAATATTTTTAGCATAAGTCATGGATGCTTGAAACCCTTTTAGGGTGGAAAATGAGAGGTGTTTAAAAATACTAAAGAGGGAGAAACTTCGAATTGTGTAAACAATGACCTTTAAGCCAGTACAGAAACATTACCAAAAGGATATAAAAAACAAAAAAAATCAAGTTAAAAAATAATGTACAGTTAGTTAGTTGTTAAGGGCAACAAAAAATCTTATAAAATATTATTTTATACAGCACCAAATGTATGAGTGTGCAGTTAAATAGAAACAAATGCAGTTGAATATGTTACTCTGTATGGTGGCAAACTGATTTTTATGCATCTGTGGCTTAGAAAATTTAGTTAGAAATTGATTTAGATTTGGTTATAAATTTCAATTTCTAACCACATTCCTTACTCAGTGGTTATGGAATCTATGTTAAAGGTCTACTTTTCTTTTTCTCTGTGACTGATTTCTTTACGTGACACATAGCCAGCTAGTGTTCTTTGGAAGGTGTTTCTAACAAAAATATTGCAAAATATGCCCCCCAAATAAAGTTTAAACAGTAAAATGAATAAATATATCAATTATGTACAAACTTCAAGGAAATAAGGAAAATGCTTCCATTGGTCAAAATAATTGCAGAGAGTTTGCTAAAACAAAAACCAAAATGCTTCCAACATAGTAAGAAAATAGGTGTTACGGTTAAAATAAACACGTGCTTTAGTGGCTTAATTATGCTCATTTTCAAAACGTGTTATTAACTCGTACTTGGCAGGCTGAGGAAGGCTAAACAATCTCTGGACAATCAACCCTCCAGGGCCTTAGATTTCATAGCCTGCAAGTGAATTGCTATCTGTTGCATTATACCATCTAAATAAAAACCCCCATTATCTATGCAACAAGACCACAGAAGGCATAGCAAAGTGTGAGGAAATCAGTTATGCAATAGACATTTAAAACAGAAGCAGTGCTGCCCAGCTAACCTGGGAGGAAAAAAAGGACGTCCCCACAAGGGCAGGGACACACAGAGTCACTGCAAAGCACCAAGAAGTCTTTGATGCACCCTCAATTAGCCATCATTATTTTAATGAGCTGGCTGTAATTTTTAAAAGCCTTTGCTTTTGTAGGCAGATTCATAAGCTCTGTTCTAATGGGGTCATTTATTAATTTGCCTGTAGGCCATTTCTTGTGACAAAATCCTGACACATTTGATAGAATGCATCTTTAAGTAACAGGGTCTGAAAGTGTGTTATTTTTTAATTTTTTCCAAACATTTCCAATGTGGATTGTGCCAAATGGTTTCCCATTATTCACCTTCTCTTTATGTTGAGATTATTGGAATTGTAACTTCAATAAGGTTTTCTGTCACTGTTGTTTCAGGTTGCTGAGAACATAGTGGTTTTATATACACTGCTCTCAACTTTCACTTTCTTTACATCTCATCTCCATTCTTATCATCTACAGAAGCCTTTGCCTGGTCACCTTATTTAAAACACCCCAGTCTCAAGGCTTATGACTCTCCTTTCCTCTTACTTTATTTTTCTTTGACTCACTTCTTACCTTGTTTTTAAATCTCTTTCTTTTTAGTAGAGATGCACTTTCATAAGGACAGAGACTTGGTTCAGCATTGTGTCCCTGGAGCCTAGGGTTGTGTCTGGCATATGGTAGGTGCTCAGTAAGTATTTGTTTGCAAGCAAATGAAAAGAAGTTCATCTCAACTGGCCTGGTCACGTTCGATGACCTCGCCATCTGCATCAGCACACACTGGTCCAGGGAGTTATCCTGATGGCTCTTCTCTGTGATCACTCAGCAGTGTCCTAGTTTGGGCCTTTATTTTTATCATAGGCAGACTCTTCAACACCCTCTTTGTGGTTCTTTTTGGCTTCAGTCTGTCTTAATTTTAGTTCATCTTCTCAGCACTGCTGGTCATCTTTCAAAAATGAAAAATGGACCATGTCACGACTTCAGGCTCCCTCCCCACCAGCCCCACACCCTCAAACTAGTGCATTAGACTTCCATTCTGGCCAATGCCTGATCACAGGAATGCCAGCTTGAAGTACTATTATTATTTTGGCAATATTAAATGACATCCATTAAAATGTAAACCATGAGTATATATTATCTCATTAATACATTTTTTGAAGATCATCTGTATTAAAGTGAAAGTACCAGTGCTATACAGGTATTGATAGTTTGTATTGATACTTTGTGACTGCAACAAATTGGAGAAATCTGAGTCTAAATGCCCACCAAGAGGCCCAATATTACCAGTCATATATCAGTATCACAGAGGACGTGGTAGACAAGTAAGTTCCAGAGTAATATCTTTAATAAAATCTCATTTTGTTAAGGAGAGAGAGAGGGAGAGAGGGAGGGAGGATGCATGCTATAATGGGATATCTGAACTTTAAACAGGACTCCCTTGCTAAATAATAAAAATAGTAAAATATTTGCGGTTAGCCAATATCTTTTAAGTTAAATTTCTAACTTCTTACTCTATTGTAATATAGATGCTTTAAAAATGCAGGAAATGTAGAATTTGAGTTATTGAAAGGACTTCAAAGTACTTGATTTTTTTTTTGTATTGGTCAGAAAACTGAGGTGGTAGAGAAATTAAGTTATTTAAGAAAAGTCACATGATATGTTAACGGTGGAACTAGAACAAACTTATACCTCGTGATATTTCTTAGACTGGTAATCCTCCCAGTCAGACTTGCCTGTTAAGGGGACTATTTACTTCTTATTGGGCTTGATTATTATTGATCACCATGTCTATTATACACAGAACCAGAGAATACTATACTTTGTCAAGAATAAAAATAGTACCAAAAAGCCAAGATACTTAGTTTATATTGATTTAATTTAAAAAAGAAATTATAATTCTTTATTAAAGTGTGATTGAAACTGACAGATTAGCTAATAAATTGTAATAAATGTTAATGCATTGATCACATAGAAGGCACTTCAAAGTTATATAAGCTCACAGTGTAAAACATAAGCTGTTTTTTTTACATTAGATGGGATGCTGTTATGACCATCAAGAAAGAGAATTCAATATGCCAGCTGATTAGCCTGATCAATTATCACATGTAATAACAGTTGAGGTTCCCGATTCACCTGTAAAGCATACTGTCTAGTTGGGACCTCAGCTTACAGTGGTATAAATCACTTTTGTTTTTAGTTTTATGCTTGGAATAGATATGGACCTGGACAAAATGCAAGCCGGGTGGAACGCTTAAGCAGTTATACATTCTCCTGGACTGCTCTCTGCCATGCATTAATGGCCGTATTTAGAATAGTTTCTGATTTATTTGGAGCTTTGCAACTGCATTTTTATCAAGTAAATTATATGACTCCTCACACAGTAGGAAGCCTTCGTGACAGAACATTGAAAAATAAAGCCAATGCTGATGCCTTGATCCAAAATAAAGAAAGGTATACACAAGCCAAACTTTTTTGCTGAACCCTGGTGCAGCGCAGTGCTGCTCAACATGCCCTCTCTAGGGCACCAGTTGTTCAGAACTGGCACAGGTGTTAATTTAAAAAACGAGGTGTGGAGGAGATATTTTTTAGTCAAGTATGCTTGGAACAGCCAGATTTCTCCAGGCATTTCAAATGCATATTGTAACAAAATAGCTTACGCAATCATTGCAAATATTATGCTGCATTTAAATTGTTTTGCTCATCAGAGAATCCCTTAAGACTAGTGTTCTGAGTTGAGCATTGGGAAGTGCTGATATGACATGTTATTTAATATAGTACATGCAAGTTAGGGGTCTGGCCAATAGGCAATAGTGGGAAACTGGAGTCAAGAAAAGGACTGAAGGAAGTATGAGCCACAGACTTGGTATTCTCATTAAGTCAGTCCTTGGAGACTGCCTAAGCAAGGTCAACTCTCCACACAGAAATTTCACAGATACTGATATATAAATAGATTACCACATAGAAAGGAATATTTCATAAAGTGTGTTCCATATAAACTCATACTTGAGTTTAAGATTATGTCTAAAACAGATTGTCATTAGCTTTTATAATAATAAAGAAAAGGGATATTGTAGAATAATTGAACTAAGTTTACTAGAACTCATATCACTAAATGAATTAATATTGGTAAAGTACTTTGAACAGTGGCAATAGAAAGTGCTATATAAAAAGTTGTTAAAGAAAATAAATAACATGATGGGAGGAGAGAAGAGAGAACGAAATAGCTTTGAAATATATAAATCCAGGGATATATTGCTGAATCCAAATTGTATATGTATTAAGTTATTTAATAGTCTTTCCATTCATCTGAAGTTTTAAATAGTTTATTATTGACATTTCTACTATGATTTACTTTCTCCTTTGATTGAAAATGTTATATTAAAATACTCATTTCAGACCCCTTTTGAATAAATCATAGAGCTTACATAAATGCCTATAAAATCATAATATTTTGAGCACCTTGGTTGCTTAGGGTAGATAGTTCATATTTTATGAAATCTTATTGCTATTGTTAATTTATTAAACAAATGCACCGATACATCTTTGTGTCAGTGTTTAGTAGATATCTATATAAAACTTATTTCTGACTTGCTCTGAACCTATGAGTCTGACCACAAAACACAGAGCTCTTTCTCATTATATCAGTGAAGGAAACTCTGTCATATATTTTTAAAAAATATTGCCTTTAACTTTCCAAATTATAGTTAAAATGTTTTATTGGTACCAAATTTCTATAGCTTTTATATTCTTATTCACCATTTTGACATATTCTACAATTGAAGTATTGGTTAAGTACTAAATCATGCATTAAATTGGATTCTTAGATCCTCAGTATCTATTCACTTTGCCATATATATATATATATATATATATATATATATATATATATATATATATAATTATTCCAAGGGAATAAATATTTTTACTGTTTTAAAAGTATCAAGTACAGTTAGCTATTTGTTGAACTATTATTTTATGTTCACTTTAATAGTTAATAACACTGACATGAAATATTAAGTAAATCTGTTCTCATTTCCAAAGAAACATTCTAAGTAATTAAAAGTAAAAAGAACAATTAAGAAATATCATTTACAACCTCTCATAGCTAGATCAATTTATGGATGCTCTAAGAATTTTATCTATAAATAAGTGATACTGAATTTAACCCTTTTTGATTGGTCATTTTGTTGCAAAGATATATAACTTTCTGGAGTAGGACATTTTACCTTAACAATACCTTTTGAAGATCTACAGTTAATTTTCCCTGAGAATGCACGATCATTTACATGAGAGAATCTTTTATTAGAAATTTAAGACCAGCGTTGTTTTCTAAAGAAAAGGTCATTTTTCACACTTGAATACCAAGTAACTTGGCTCTTCTAATGAGTATACACCGTGTTCTTTTGACTTACAATTGAAAATAGAATCATCGTCCTCAACATCTTCAACTAATAAGATCTGAGCCCTCTCGTAACTTAGCACATACCTCTCCACACCCATAACCTTCATGTAAGAGCTAGACAGGTGTTTTCTCACTGCCATGGGTAGCAAGGACCTCTGCTTAATGTTCCCCTCTTGCTTCTGGACTTTTGGTTTTGACCTATTTCTCTAGCTTATTCTTTTCACGTCTTGTTTTCCATTATCCAACTTCTTGTATGTATGCATAGTATACACACACATTATACTCATTACACCTTTATTTTTCTTTATTTTTTTAAACTTTTTTATTGATTATGTCATTACATTTGTTTTATTCCCCCCTCCATTCCCCTCCACCCTGCATACCCCTCCCCCACCATTTCCCCCTTTAGTTCATGAACACGTGTCTCAAATTCTTTAGATTCTGTATTTCCCCTACTATTCTTACCCTCCCCCCTATCTATTTTCTATCTACTGTCTATGCTACTTATTTCTGTACCTTCTCCCCCCTTCTCCTCCTCCCACTCCCCTGTTGCTAACCCTCCATGTGATCTTCATTTCTATGGTTCTGCTCCTGATCTAGCTGTCCTCTTAGTTGGCTTTTGTTTTAGGTGTGGTTGTTACTAACTGTGAGTTTGCTGTCCTTTCACTGTTCATCTTTTTTATCTTCTTTTTCTTAGGTAAGTCCCTTTAACATTTCATATAATAAGGGCTTGGTGATGATGAACTCCTTGAATTTGGTCTTATCTGAGAAGCACTTTATCTGTCCTTCCATTCTAAATGAAAACTTTGCTGGGTAGAGCAATCTTGGTTGTAGGTCTTTGGTTTTCATGACTTGGAATATCTCTTTCCAGCCCCTTCTTGCCTGTAAGGTCTCTTTTGAGAAATCAGCTGACAGTCTGATGGGAACTCCTTTGTAGGTGACTGTCCCCTTAGCTCTTGCTGCTTCTAGGATTCTCTCCTTCATTTTAATCTTGGCTAATGTAATGATGATGTGCCTTGGTGTGTTCCTTCTTGGGTCCAACTTCTTTGGGACTCTCTGAGCTTCCTGGATTTCCTGGAAGTGTATTTGCTTTGCCAGATTGGGGAAATTCTCCTTTATTATTTGTTCAAATAAGTTTTCCACTGGTGGCTGTGCCTTTCCCCCTTCTGGTACCCCTATAATTCGGATGTTGGAATGTTTAAAGATGTCCTGGAGGTTCCTAAGCTTCTCCTCATTTTTCTGAATTCTTATTTCTTCATTCTTTTCTGTTTGATCATTTTTTTCTTCCTTCTGGTCCACTCCCTTGATTTGAGTCCCAATTTCCTTTCCATTACTATTGGTTTCCTTTGTATTACCATTCATTTCAATTAGTTTAGCTTCCATGTGTTTCTCTAATTTGTGACTAAAATCAACCAGTTCTGTAAGGATCCTGATAACCAGTGTTTTGAACTGTGCATCTGAAAGACTGGCTATTTCTTCATCGCTTAGATGTATCGGTTCTGGGGCTCTGAGTTGTCCTAGAGCCATTTTTGGTCTATTCGTACCATTAAGTAAGCGGAGCGAAGCCTTAGTTGTTTACCAGGACGGGGCCACCCAGGTCGCTGGTTTGTGAAGCTGTGTGTGGGGGCGTGGTCAGAGAGGGAGCAATGGCGGTCCTCTCCGCTAGCCCAGTCTGTCCAGTCACACCACTCGCCCTGGGCCTGTTTATCCAATCGGAATTGTGCGAGCCTGCTGCCCCGCGCAGGCTCCCCTCCTCACTGGTTTGTCCGCACGCGGATGTGCGACCGACCGACCGCAGACAGCCCGCCTCGCCTCTTCCCTGTGTGGTCCCGTAGCTAGCCCATGATCAGCGCCTTCGCACCGAGCACCATGGGGATTTTTTCTTGCCAACCTGCTCCGCTGCTGGCTTCGCTTCTCTTACCGGTTTAGCTGAGCATTTAGTTGTCTTTAGACTCCGTATTGTCGATTTTCTGTGTGGCTTGGTTGTGTTTATTGTTGTTAAAAATAGTTGTTCTTAGATTTGGTTGTGCACAGAGGCAAGGTGGTTCCACCTATGTCTCCATCTTGGTGGAAGTCCACACCTTTATTTTTCAAATTCATAAAAAATATATATCTTAAAGGATCTGTTTGTAGTTACTTCTTCACAGTACTGGGTTGGCCAGAAAGTCCATTATGGTATTTCTTTCCTCTACAATGGCTCTAGTAGTGCTTAGTTGTCTTTAACTTCATCCAGAACAAGTTTGTTAGATTGTATTGTGATGGCTGTCATATCAGCATGAATTTTTAAAAATTTATGAAAATTGGTAATTTTTTTCAGAGCCATTTTAATATTGAAGATGGAAAAATACACATTTTTGATATACTATGCTTTACTATTTCAAGAAAGGTAAAAATGCAACTGAAATGCAAAAAAAAGATTTGTACGGTGTATGGAGAAGGTACTATGACTGGTCAATGTGAAAAGTGCAATGTCAATGACTGGTGCTATGTCAAAAGTGGTTTGTGAAGTTTCTTGCTACTATTGACATTTTGGCCAAATAATTCTTTGCTGTGGGGCTGTCTTATGCATTGGAAGATGTTTAGCACACCCCTGGACTCTCCCCACTAGAAGCCAATCACAGGAGAGAGCCTACATACTCAAAATAGTCAAATCAATAGTTATTGGTGAAAATTAAAAAATGTCTTTTATTTTACAGAAAAAATGTAATGGATTTTTTGGCCAACCAGATATTAGCTATGAAGGTTTTCAGAGATGATAATACCACCAAGTTGAAGAGGTGTTTTCAAATGGGTTCGGGAAGGATATTATTCTCAGAAAGAATGCAATCTGAGGTAATGGCCCCCAAATGAGTAAATGAATCAAGCCTGAGGATATGGTGTAAGACTACCGATATCTGAAAAACCGGGACAATACCACGGTAAGAGATTGGGTGAGAGACACTTGTGTCTTGGCCAACTTTCTTAGAGATTCTCCCTGGTGTTTGAGTGAAGAGAGGATGAAAGTTTATGTCAGAACACACTGCACATTCTTTAGAGTTTTATGTATATATTTATGCATAAGTTCATGTATGGTAAAACAATGTTACAAAATGTTAGCTCAGTCCTCCTCAGTTATGAGACACAAGTGAGGGTACATGTAGTCTCATTTCTGTCTCATGATTCTGGCAACCACAGGGATGGAGCACCAAACACCAAATGGAAGTACTCACTTCAGTTTGGGCATGCTATGTACTGTCCTCAGCAATAGGTGACCCAGCTTCTTGGGCAAGTTTGTCAGCAGAATTGAATGAAAGATCACTTTATTTTAAAAAATTGGTTGTTAGAGCAGACATATCCTCCAAGGTTAAAATAATAGTGTAGAAAATTGTAGTAGAAAATCTTGGATTTTCTTATTTTTAAATTGCTTTCACACAGAGAATCAATGCTTATGAAAACAATCACTCTTCAGGGGAATGATGCATGCCAAATAGTGATTTCTTGAGTAATATTATCTTCAAATCCCTATTTGACTGAATAAAAATAAATAGCTAGATTGAAATATAGCTTGTTTTATGTGATTTCTCAGAGTGAACCAGTTTATATATGATAATATTATATAACCACCTGAAAATAGTCTTCAATAAATCATAGTTTATTATCTTCAGATACTTCTGAATCTTATTTTTAGTAGGGAATTATTATAGGATGTATCAATAATTTTGATTGCACTGTAGAATACAAAAGTAGATGATATTTACATATATGTCACACCACTCTATGTTATAGTAGTTTAAAGAGCTCTCCTTATCTAAGACAAGAAGATATAAAAATAAATGTATTTTATAATTGATATTTATCACTTGAAAATGAGAAACTCATTCATTTGAAAATGTAGAGTAGTAAGAATATTCAGCTCTCATGAGAAACTCTATTTCAAGTATATATGCTCACAAATCAGAGGGTGGATCATTCAACAGGTGGTTCCCTAGTCTGTGATGAGGTCACCATTTCCCAATGTCAATTCCACAGAATAATTGTCAGTCTATCTGTCTACCTATTAGCTATCGTGTGTGTGGGTGTGCATGGGTTAGCCTTCAACAGTCTAATCTATAATGTGAATTTCAGAGAATGAAATGCTATGGGTACAATTTCTCTGATTTATTTGACTTTCAGCATTTGGAGACATCCTTCCTGTGCTTTTTAAAAATTTCCATGCAGCTTTATATGGGACTTGCATTTACTGAAACCATAAGTACTGAACCAATCTCAACCATTAGGCCCTTGACTGAGATGGTTGTTTCCCCTGGGCAGGGTCCAAGAGATGGCTCATGTGCCTTCTGATGGAAACTGAGAATTCCGTTTGATTCAGCGGCCTCACGAGAGGACTGCCTCACTGTGTGTGATGAATTTTCAACTGTAACAAGACAAAAAATATAGTGGGGGCAATGTTTATGGATTATATAAATTTTTATTTCCTTGTGAATACATCTGGGTGGCCCAGAAAACTCCCCCTTCTCCCCCAATTTGATACAAATTGTGTCATTGCTTCTTTAGAAATTTGCAAGGCCAAATGGGGAAGATTAAGTTAGGTCAGCTAAGTGATACCACCTCCTAACTTAATCACCCACTTGGGGACTACTACCAAGAGAATACAGCTTTGAAGAAATCCCTCAAAAAGGAGGAGACACACAAAAATAACGTTTTCCTCAAAGCCCTAAAATGCACATGAATTCTGTAAAACAAGTGTGTACTCTAAATATGTAAAAAGGAATTAAAAAATAAGGAAGCAAATCAAAATAAAAATATGGTTGGCAAAGGTGCCAAAGAAAGAGAGATGAAAATGATGATTCTAACAATGTCTTTTTAAAGTTTTATTAAACTTTAACTCTTGTAAAACAAGTTCTGCATGGAAATGATGCACCATGTAGAATAAATCTTGTGCCATTTATTACAATCATAAACATTGCTAATTACCTTTCAATAATAGTGTACAACATGGGTTTCTTGACTGGTTAAATCATGTTCTTTTTAGGAAGCAAAACCCAAAGGAAAAAAAGTGAGATGGTTTCTTATCTTAAATTTTAAATTTAAATCTTAAAAACAGGTTGCCTCACAGACTGTATATTTTTTGCAGAAGTAGTAGTTTGGTGTTCTCCACCAAAGTAAGGTCAGTTTAGTCTCCAACACAGTGAGATTCTGTGGCCTGGGATGAACCTCAGGCATCTCAAGGTGGGAATGGAGGAGGGATTCAGCCCATTATCTTGTCCAATCCCACTTCTCCCCTATGGTGACGACCATAATGACAAAAGAAACTGTCAAGATTTTAGTTTCTAAATCCTGGAAGTTATCAATTTGCTTTCTTTATCTTTTTTATTTCATGTCTGACTGGGTTAGATAAATAGTGCTTGGTTAATAAAGAATTTAACATTAATATCATCTGGAATACTCTAATTTTTTTGTGGAAAGCAAAATGATTAGATGTCATTGCCAATAAATACTTCTAAAAGCTAAAAGGTATTAATGACCATGTTCAAGTCCACTTTTATTTAAGCCAATGCTTCTCTGGGGCAGGTATGTTAGACACATTCACACTGATGTTTTCCACATCTAACGACTCATTAGGGTGATCAGAAAGCTGAATATACATGAATGTTATATTAACAGCATATTTTGAAGTCACAGACACAAAAATATAACTTTATAGTCAAATATGAAAAGACTGCTGTTAAATGACTTAAAATGAACCTATGTTTTAAGCTTTATATATTATTAAAAACAATTTTAAGGGGAAAGATTGAAATGCCTTTCTTTTCTCTCTGAATGCTTTTTTATAGCAACCCTCCCCCGCCCTTGCACCCCCACAGCTCTTCTGGGACACCGTTAGGGAGAGACCTTGCACTGGCAGGCACCATTGTCACTTGCCCAGATGCCGTCACTTTAGCCATCTGATTTTAACATTTCTGCCTAATTGGGTTACAGTTTTGAAATGCAGGAGAAACATGTCTGCAAATGCAGGAATCACATGCTAGACTGAGGATTTCATGGGCAAGGCATAAATGCATTGTGACCCATTGTGTTCCTGAGATTTTAGGGCACAGTGTACAGCTGAGTCTGTGCCCCTGGGGTGGGCTGCAGACATTCTTTATCAGCTCATTTAGTAGTAAAAATCTTTAGAACTCTCCACTGTCAAATAGCCATGTACCTTTTATAAATTACATATATTTTCCATTGGTTGCTAATGTGTTATCTTCTTGAAAGCCATACCAAGAAATATACATTTAAAAGATAAAATGACTATAAATTGAATAATATTTTAAAGTTTTTTAAATTGGAATTATTAATTGGAAATATATAGTGAAAATTGTACGATTATAATTGCTTTGTGTTTTTGAATTTTTGATTTTATGCTTTGTGGTTAAGGTGGTTAAAAATCCTGATTTTTGGTCTGTGCATTTCTGAATTTTTGTGGTAATAGCTGAGACACCTGTAAAACTTATTTCTAAAAGATACACAGATCTGAGGGATGGCACACCATTGATAGGATTTATTAAAGCAGGGCACCCGCTTTTTCCAATGATAAAACCATAACTTTCTTTTAATTTGGCTGTAAGTTTTCAAGTTTTCTGCTCTAAGTTTTTCTTACAATTTTTTCTGTAATGTTAATGATTTTTTAAAATATTTCTACAGATACTTTTAAAACCCACTGTAACTTTTCACTTAAAAAGTTTAAAAATTCTATTTTAGGTCCCGGAGGATTGCAGATTCGAGTAATTTAGAAATGGCTTCTATGAGGCTGGAGACAAAATGAAGTCTAGACTAACACTGCACACTCTTTGGCATATTTATCCCCACGGGGGCATGCATTAATGGCTCTGAAAGTACTTTACATGTAGACTGGGGTTGACCAAGTAAATAACTAACAAAAAGATAATGGTAGCCAGGCTTCTCACTGTGCAAGAAACAAGGAAGGAAGGATTAGAACGAATGCTGTGGTGCTGGACTAGAGTCAGACGTAATAATGTAAACTTATTTAATACCTGTGTACAGGCAATAGACACAAAATATAGATACTTAGGTACATATAGGATAGTGCCTGTTTAGATTTTCCAGCTCTCTCCACCCAGGGGTCCTACAGTCACACAATGAACATAACCTAGTTCCTGGGTGTTCTTTTGTACATGTCTTTCTCCAATGATGGAAACCAGTGCTCTCCAGAGAAATAGCTGATTCTAGGGTTAGGGCAGGAAAACGCAAATGAGGCTGGGGACGCACCTAAATGTCACAGGATGTCTCCTGAAAGAATGAAACAGTTTGACCAACAAAGTAAACAATAATAGTGGTTAACCCCCCAAAGTAAAATAAATATTCATAAATCAACGCTGATATAAATAAATGATTAAAGAAATAAATAAGCTGGGGAGAAGAGACAAGTTTCCATTTCAGAAGAATTCCAAATGAATGTGAAAGGAGTGAGGGAAGTAGAAAACCACCCTGAAACAGTCTAGCAATACTTTCTGCCGCCAGATCCGTGTATGAAGCTGAAGTTAGGGGACAAAGCTTGAAGGAGAGGGAGATATTTGCCCGATCACCAAGCATCTTGCTCCAAATGTTTACTAATTCACATATTAGTTTTATGCTTTTACACCCTTCTCTCCAAGAGGTAGAGCTTAACTCTCCTTCTTTGATTATTGGCGGGACCCAGTGATAGTAAAGGAAATGAAAAAATTGTAACTTTGAAATGGAAAAATCCGGCAAACACCTTAACCAAGGGATCAAGGTTAACATTATAGTATTGTCATGTTGATATCAGGTACCCTCTGTTATGAGAAGGGTATGTCTCTAAAGTACGTAATCCCTATTCTAATGATGAGAAAATATCAGACAAACCCAAACTCAAGGGCATTCTGCAAATAATGGGGCCATGCTTTTCAAAAGTGTCAAGGTCAGAAGGAAGAAAGAAAAGCTGAGAAACTGTCACAGACTATAAGGTCAGAGAAGACAAAGGGATCATGGTGAATAAATGCAATGTGTAAATCCTGTGGTTACCCACGAGGCCATTCCATGAGAATGCTTATACCAGTTATCCCAGACACCACAAGTCTGAGAGCTTAGACTGAGTCGTGGCTCAAGTTTGATGGGTCCCTGGGTCATATCAAGTGGTGCCACAAATTTCCATGAGTCCTGGCTGGAATTTTACAACCTCTCATTTCGCCCTGTTCAGCTCAATGCCAAGGAAATGTTCCCAGCATTTTACCTGGGAAAAGTGGTGGACTTTGCTCCTCAGAGTCACAGTTCAACATGGGAGGCATTCCTAGCTAATGCCTCATCTCGGGCTGACTCTGGGCTTGGATGTTTCCTGGCCTCCCTTGTTCTCACTCCTGGCAATAAACACTCATAAAATGTTGTGACAATGATTGGATATACTTACCATAAATTATCTGAGTATTTTCCTCTAAAGAGTAAAAACAGTTCAAGAATATAATCTTCAAAGTTTCCTAAAGAGCTTTTTTTTTGATGCTTTGGAAAGGTAACCAAGAACTTAACTGGCAAAGACCGAAAATAAGATTTTAAAATTTGTAATATGAGGTAGTGGCTACAGATAAGAAGCCAGGTTAATTGATTCCTAGTCTATTTAAACACTCTTCTTGGCTGAAAATACAATATTAGGCAGTAGGAATTGAGAGTGAACTACCTATGTATTTATTGGCAAACTGGGCCCCTATTGACCAGCCCTTTTCTGAGTGGCTCATTATTGATGAATAGCACCACATGTTAAATTGGTTCTGAGTATTGGTGGATGACTGGGCTAGATTTATTTTTAAGCTTAGAAGCTTTCAGGCCGTCTGCATAATCATATAGCATAATTGATGCTGTGTGTTAAAAATAACCAACTTGAACACATTTAGTGTTTTTCCTTTAGTAGCATAAAGCTGCCTTAGTATGCATAAAAATAAATTTGAATAGCTGTATATATGATAATTAAGAAGGTAATATCTATGTGTTTAGGCACCAGTGACTCAGTCACTTCATCAGCTCCAGTGGTGCAATGTCTTTTATAGCCTGTGAATTAATATAATTTGTATGACTTGGTCACCTCTCATAGGCCAGTTCTTGGATTTTGACTATCTCTCCGCCATAGTATCATCATGAGAAAATAGAAACTCTACTGACCCATGAGCACCATCTTCTATATAAAATCTTTCCCTGGTAGAACTCGTCTTTCCTCTGAACTTTTTTAAAAAAGATTTTATTTATTTGCTTTTAGAGAGAAGGGAGGGGAGGGAGATAGAGAGGGAGAGAAACATCAATGTGTGGTTGCCTCTCACATGTCCCATGTTGCAACCCAGGCAGGTGCTCTGACTGGGAATCAAACCAGTGACCCTTTAGTTTACAGGCCCATGCTCAGTCCACTGAGCTACACCATCCAGGACTGACCTTTTCCTACAACTTATTTTAGCACTACTTGTATTACATATGCTACATCTTATTTTTATCACAGCTAAATACATAGTCATGTTCTTTTGTTTTTACTTTTAGGATGAAGTACCCTTTCATTAAAACAATAATAACTAGGAATTTTACAGTGTATTCATTAGAATTAAAGTAAGATTTTTTTACATTATGGAAAAACATATTTTAAGTATCTTTGCATTCTGCAGCTATGACCAAACTCTGACTATAGGAGGTACTTACTAAGAATCTGTTGAATAACTGAATTAGTGAGGTTGTAACCCTTAACTAATAAACTTTATCCTAAAATGATAGAAAAGTAATGCAGTACTCTGAGCTGACAGAACCGGGAATCTTTCCTTAGGATGCTGAGCCCACCCACTTATTGACTCAGCTTGCAAAGTCAATATAAAATGCGGTTGAATAAGTGGCAAGTAGAGCTTCGGATGGACAAATATTAAATTTATTAGTATAGATTGTGCCATCTTTTCACCATGACAGTTGCAAAATTTAATTGTACAAATAATTCATGCTGCATGTTCAGTGTTATCTTCATTTATAGTCTACAAATCAAGGAAAACATCCAATTTGGCTACTTATAAGACTGAATATCCAAATGTTATAACCATAGCATAATTTTAGTAGCTTTTAATTTCATTTTAGCAAAATTCTGGAGAGCATGCTGCTCCAGCATTAAAAATTTATGTCAGTAATACTTTTTTTCCTTTTGGAAGAGAATAGAAGCTCCTTGGGAGAGGTCAGTAAAACTGTTCAGTGTGCTTGTAATTCATCGGCTTTAGGTAATTGAAGGTCGAGACAATCGGTCATACAAGGTTGCATAAAGGTATGGCACCGGCTGCATTGCCAAGACATGCTTTCTGTTCAAAACCTTATTGTGCTATCGAACACACCAGTGCACAATCCGCTGATTTGTTGGTGGGGTTTGGGAGCATTCAAAACAATGAGGAATGCAAGAGACTTGAGGAAGGTAAGAAAAATCATGATGCAAGAAAGAAGATTGCAGAGATAATGTACAACACAAACGCAGCACAAATGTCCACTACACAGAAGTCCAGCTTTCAAACTGGGAGGCAACAGAAAGTGTGTTTCTTCAGAATGGTGCCTCTCTGTAGTACGTAGGGGTCCGCTGTACAGTAATACAAGGCTGCCCAATTTGAAAAGTTGTATCTAGTTGATTCTGTAAGTTAGTTAACGAATCACTTCTCAGCATTTTTCATAAAAACTGAATGGATATTTAACATTAATGCACTCCTCCAAGGCTAATTCAAAGATCAACAGAAGCAGGACCTAGAGATAAAGAAGGAAATAAAGTATGGCCATGTACTAGGCACTAGACTAACGTACAAAGCACTTTATATACGTTAGCTCATGCATTATTTTTAGCACAAGGAGGAAGTTATAAGGTGTCAGGAAACAAAGTTTATGGCCTCCAAATTATAGTGTTTATCTTATCCACCAGAGCTCTGAGCCAACTGATAAATAAAACAGATGGAAGCCAAAAAATCTTTATAGATAAAGGTATCACTTTGATCTGTGAGCAAATGAACTCCCCAATAGTGACCCCCTCAATCTGACAGGTTGACCACCCCTAAAGGAGCAGGCTATGCACTGCTTAAGACGGCCCCTTCCCGGAGGCAGTGACCATAAGGGACTGAGCCGTGGAGGCCGGACTTCTCCTCCTACTCACCAAGCACCTCGGCGATTCCACTCTCTGGAAGCAGAGGGAATGTGGGACTGGAGACACATCAGGAGCGAAACACTAAGGAATTTGGGGAGTGGGAAAGAGAGGTGGTGCAAGACCCCCAGAGTTGTGTGTGTACTGTTGCCTGGCTTAAAAACAAAGCTTGATCATTCGGTCAATGCTCAAGATATGCTGAAAGCTTCCTCCAGGTGTGAGGCTGACATTTATCAGGGAATCTTGTTCCCTTTCCAATAGCTTTATTTCATTAATGTACATCTCCATGGTTTGCAGTATGCCCATGAGATCACTGCTTGTCTGTAGAGATTTTGACCCCAGCAGCCTTTTGAATAAGTTTGGGCCCTTTCTGAGAAGATTAGGTATTATGGTATATGATACATGTTTTCAAACACTTATTTCATTATCTTGTATTATCCTAATATTATATTGCTCCAAAGAAACAGGACTCCTGTAAGATTTTCCACCACCCCCTGAATCCTACTCTGTTTTCAGCCACTTTACCTGGTGTTTCTGTAGCAAAGCTCCCTGTGAATACTCCCTGGGGAGGTATTCACCTGGGAATGAGAGGAGAGAATATCTTCTAAGAATAATAGAGAATGAGTCCTGAGGTGGTTGAGGGCGTGTTGGGGAAGAGATAAATGGGTAAGAAATATCTGAAACTGGCTGCTGGCAGTGGTAGATGTTATTGGATGAAATAGTGAGGAGAAGCCCTGGCCAGACCAACTGTAACATCATTTCCACTGTGCAATGGATTGTCTTTAAAGGGATAGATCACTTTTGTCGTTAGAGTGGTAAATGGTTTAACTACCTACTATGACACTTTTATCTGTTCCTTTAGTTTGGAGAGTGGGCATTTGGTCCTTTTTAAAGACCATTTTTCATTTGTGTACCTTTTCCAAGATGTAGCAAGTAACATGTCATGCAAATCAGATTTAGTTCAATTTCAACTTGGCTTCCTTAATTAAAATAAAGAGAAGATAAATTCTCTTACATCGCTATAAATATGTGTTTCTCAAATAGAACATTTATGAGTGCTGAGTATGCTGTAAGTGATGAAGTCTATTCAAAATTGAAGTCAGAAGATGTTTATTCATTGACTCATCTGAGGCAATATCTTCAGTGTCTATTAATAGCAAACTGTTCTTATGAAACAATCTTATAATGGGTATGATTTTTTCCCAGAAAGATACGTAAAAATTATTTACCGAGTGTGGAGGATAAATCTTCCTTTTACACCTACTCTTTCAATTTCTTCCTTACTTATTCTCATGAAATTATTGGTGATTCTGTTAATGGGTCATTTCATACTCAGTAATAAAGGAAACAAATTCCAAAGTATTACTTTTAAATTTCTTTTCTTTCCTCCTTTGGGAGCAGAACATGAAGTATTTAAAATCTGACTTTTTTTTTAAACACTCAACATTTCTAAGGAAGGTAAATTAATTTGTCAAAATAGCAATTATCAGTTTTTACTATGTATCTGAGACAATACTGTGAGTTGAGGATATACTAACAAATATAACCCAGTATTCCAGGATAGTAGAATCTAGTTGTAATATGGATATAAGTTGTATTCTGGCAAATAATATAAGCAAAATTAAGAAAGATTATACACAGACAGGGAAGAATCAGGCATTAAGGAGTCCAAATAGTTAAGGATTGAATACATGGATGTTGGAATGTAGTTACTGATCTAGGTCATTTGCATTGTAACTTTTTTCACTAGGTGAATTTCAAAAAACAATAAGAGTAAGATCTTGGATAATGAGGTCAAGTTACTGGGTTTATTTCTTGACACAATTTGTAGTGTTGTTTTGATGTGATTGTGGACATTGCCAGTGAGGAGCTGAAAATCTGAACTCTATGCTCAGTGAAGAGAACCAGACTAGAAAAATAGATTTGAGATCCATACCTTTCCTGTGATATTTGGAGAATAACTAGCAAGGTCACCACACCCATTTGATAGTACATCATCTACAGAGAAAATGGGCCAGGATGATAAGCATGGAAACTGGTAAAATAAGAAAGGTTTTAGAACCAGCAGTCTTTGAGGAATTCTGAAGAGAGATTAGAGTAACTGTAGGGCTAACCTTCAATCTATGGATTATATATAAAATCAGACATATTCCTGTTAGTGTTTATACTAAATGAGATAAAGTTTTACATTACTATGTAAACTATAGAGTTTTGTATTACTATATTCTGAGACAAAAGGAGATAAGACAAAACTACATGGAAACGGGTCTATTTTGTTGGGCATTGATAATAACCAGGGCTATAGGTAATATCTTAGAAGTCAAGGTTTGCAACATGCTCTCCCTATCAGCGCTCATATACCCACTCTTCTGCCTTATTCAGGTTACACTTGGGAGGCTCTGATTAACTATCACTAGCCAGCAGGGTGACTCAAACAGCTGTCGATGACTCAGTGTGCTCTATACATTGGTAGTTTTGTCTCTGGCGTTGAAGTGTTTATTCCAATGCACTAAGGTCATGGTGACTCACTGTCTCTTTGTGGTTCCCTATCCACTTTTAAGCCTAAATCCATTTCTGAAGTCTAAACAGATGATAATTAGATTAGCACTGGACAATCCTGGGTACTGTGAATTTAATAAATTAATCATCTACTTGCTTATCAGAGGAGGTGGGTACTTAGTTTCAATGTTGTAACAGACAGTTCTCATGAAAAAAGGTCTAACTTCATACATGAAACATGTATACCTACCTTTAAACATACAAACAAAAAGCCAAGATGAATACAAAACTCCTGGGAATCTGCCTACTTTGGGTTTGAAGTAAAATTTTGTGATATCATTAAAAAAACACTTTTTTCTTTCCAAATGCATATGAAAAATGTTATCTGGTTACAAACAGAAGTAAAATTATGTTACAGAATTAAAAAATTTGAAGAAAGAAGTTGTATGTTGAGTGTGCCTATGTGTGTGCTCACGTGTTTGCATACATACATCTAATTCAAGCACATTTAATATAGTCATGATAACCAACATCCTTTCTACTGAGGAAAAGGATGTATTATTTCACATTACAGATTAGGAAACCGAGGCTTGATGAGTTTAAGCAAGCTCTAATTACAGAGTAAGCTCCTTGACTAATTTGACTTTGAATTGCACTTAGCACAGTCCCTGGCCATCAGCAAGCCCAGCAGGAGGTTTGCTGTGACTAAATGAATGACTGTATGAATCATCGCACTGTATGAATCACCGTGAGTTACAAAACGAGAATTGAGCTGAATTTATCTAGCCCCATTTTTTAGTGCACAGTAAAGAAAGTAAAAGCATACTTATTTTTTCTGAAGAGTATAAATGTTAATCCCTGAATTTTTGTGAATCATATTATTCTTCATGGATCATCACAGCCTGAACCATAAAGACAATGAGGACGGTGAAGTTTTTTCCTTACCATTTTATGTACATAGTGCAAAATGCAAGTGAGTCTGTTAAATTGCTAAGCATCTGGACTATTCAGTTTGACTATGTTGGCATAAGCTTGATTGAATAAGTTGAAAATTGAAAGACTGAATAAGTGCCATTATGACAAAGAAGAAGGTTATTTAGCCAATATGGTAGTCTTTTTAAAAAATATTTTTCCATGACCATTTAGTCTCTTATACCCCCTCCCCCCAGCAATCACCACTCTGTTGTCCATGTCCATGAGTTCTTTTATCCTTTTTTCTCAACCCCTCTATCTCCTAACCACCCCGGCCCACTAGCTGTCATCTATTCTCCATGTATGAATCTGTCTCTGTTTGCTTGTTAGTTCAGTTTGTTCATTAGGTCCCACATATGAGTGAAATAATATGGTATTTGTCTTTCTCTGACTGGCTTAGTTCACTTAGCATGATGCCCTCCAGGTCCATCCATGCTGTTGCAAAGGGTAACATTTTCTTCTTTTACATGGCCAAGTAGAATTCCATTGTGTAATTGTCCCAGAATTGTTTTACCACTAGTCATACCTTGGTGATTGTAAACAACCCTGCAATGAACATAGGAGTGCTTATATATTTTTTGAATTAGTGTTTTGGGTACATTTGGGTATATTCCCAAAAGTGGGATTGCTGGGTGTAAAGGAAATTTTATTTTTAATTTTTGAGCCATCTCCATACTAGTTTTTACAGTGCCTGTACCAGTCTGCATTCCCACCAACAGTGCAAAAGAGTTTGCCTTTCTCTGCACCCTTACCAGCACTTGCCGTTTGTTGATTTATTTATAATAGCCATTCCGACAGGTGTGAGATGGTATCTCATTGTGGTTTTTATTTGCATTTCTCTGATAATTAGTGACTCTAAGCATCTTTTCATATGTCTATTGGGCCTCTGTACATTATCTACGTGAATTTTTTAACTGGGTTGTTTGTTTTTTTGGTGTTGAGTTTTGTAAGTACTTTATAAATTTTGGATATTAACCCCTTTTCAGATGTATCAGTGGATACATTCTCCCATTCTGTGGGTTGTCTTTTTATCTTGTTGATGATTTCCTTTGCCGTGCAAACACTTTTTAGTTTGATGAAGTCCAAAACAAATATTTTATTTTTTCTTTTGTTTCTCTTGCTTGCATAGATATATCTGATAAATATTTCTACAAACAATATTTGAGATTTTGCTGCCTATATTTTCTTCTATAATTTTTACGGTTTGGGGTCTAACATTTAAGTCTTTGATCCATTTTGAATTTATTCTCGTGTGTGATGTAAGAAGGCAGTCTAGTTGGTGCTCCCCTGTAGGGAACTACCTGTTTTTCTCTTTTGGCTTTTAGAATTCTATCCTTTTCTTTAAGCCTTGTCATTTTAATTTTGATGTGCCTCAGTGCAGTCCTCTTTGGTTCCAACTTGTCTGAGATTCTGAGCTTCTTGGACATTTGTGATGTTTCATTTACCAAACTAGGGAAGTTTTCAGTCATTATTTCTTTAAACAGGTTCTCCATCACTTGAATGCTCTCTCCTGTTGGTGTTCCCAGGATGTGGATATTGTTATGCTTCATGCTGTGCAAGGCATTTCTTAAGCTCTCATCATTTTGAAATTTTTTCCTTTTGCTGCGCTACCTTATTGTATTTTTTCACCTTGTCCTCTGAAACACTGATTCGATCCTATTGCTTCATCTAACCTACTGTTAGATGTACTTTCTGAATACATCTAACACTGTAATAAATGTATGTAAATAAACATACATTTATTACACTGGAAGTAGGTAATGTTTATTTAGGTAATAAACATTACCTACTTCCAGTGTAATATTTATCTCAGATATTTGTACTCTTTATTTCTGACTGGTCCTTTTTTATGACTTCTATGTCTTTTTTCATGCTGTTGAGTACCCTCATAATCATTACCCTAAACTGTGTATCTGATAAATTGCTTACTTCCATTTCATCTAGTTCTTCTGGAAAAATTTTCTTGTTCTTTCATTTGGGATCTGTTTCTTTGTCTTCCCATTTTGGCTGCTTCTTTGTATTTTCCACTTAGATGTTAAACTAAGGTGTTAGTTTAAGATGTTAAACTTAAGATGTTAAACAACCATCAGTTTAATTGGTTGTTAATCAACCATCAAACTGATCAGCTGTCAGTCTGATCAACCTGTAAGTAGTCAGGCTTAAGAACCACTGGGCTGGGCAGAGTAATTCCTGTGGGAGGGGCTGTTGCCTTCCCTCAGGCTGTTGCCATTTGGAGAGGAGTGTTCTGCCTGAGAAAGATGGCTCCTGCAGTGTGGGGAATGACTCGGCATGTTTCCTGATGGCTGTCCCATCAGTTCTGTCCCCAGAGCCACTAACCCCAGACTCTACTCAAGGGTCTTTAGTCCACTTTGCCCTCCCTTTGCCATCACCCAGGGTAAGTGGCTGTGAATGAAATTTTGTGCTTTGGCCTTTTAAAAGGCTCTCTGTGTCTCCAGCTATCTTTCTCTGATCAACAGAACCCCTGCTGCTATTCATAGCGGGATGTTTCCAGGGTTCTTTCCCAGCTCTGGTGCTGTAGGCTGGGGAGCTCATCTTGGGGTTTAGACCCCACAGTCTCAGGGGGAACAACTGAAATGCCCATCTGACACTTGACCTGCCACCGTGGGAGCTCAGGCAGTCCTCTTGTGCCTCCTCTGCAGTCCCTATCAGTTACATTGTGGGGAAGTGTTTTCTTCTGTCTGTCCATGGTTATAAGGCTTCTCTCCAGCTGGTATTCAGTTAGCTAGCTATTCAAGATGATTTCTCTCTAATTTAGTTGTAACTCCAGATTTGTCCTGGGAGACGGTTAGTGTAGCTTTCACTTACTCGTCCACCATCTTGGATCTGTAGTCTTACATAATAGCAATTCATGTTTCATGACACAAACTCTAACTTTTATGCTGTTATAAAATATTGACTCTGGGTTAGTATCAATGTTCTGACATCTATTGGTTATTCAGACTTCAGTGGTTGGATCAACCAATTATCTGGATTTGGAAGAGACCTCAGAACTAGTGCAGCTCAAAGAATGTCTTCTAGGATTTTCTTTTGGTTTTCAGTGCTTCCAAAAATGACCTTTAGAGCATTAATGTTTTTGGTATTTCATTCAGCCATGTGTTTTTATTCTGACAATGAAAATGTCTAAAAAAAATTTTTACGGCCCTGGCTGGTATAGCTCAGTGGATTGAGCTCGGGCCTGGGAACCAGATGATCGCAGTTCAATTCCCAGTCAGGGCACATGCCTGCATTGCAGGCCAGTTCCCAGCAGGGGATGCACGAAAGGCAACCATACATTGATATTTCTCTCCTGTCCTTCCCTTCCCCTCTAAAGATAAATAAATAAATAGATAAATAAATAAAAATTTTTATTATCATTTTAAAAAACTTAACAATTTAATTATAAAATGTTCCTATAAGGAAGGATGAGGAAAATATTTAAATATAACATTTCATCTCTAGAGCTAGACCTCCTAGATATTTAATTAATTCCACAAATTTGTATCAGGAATAATCATCCTTACTTGAAGATAGGTTCTGAGGTGATTTTATCACTGTTTTGAGATATATAAACTACCATAAGATCAGTCTTTTCAACTGGCTAAGGAAATACACAAGGTTGTTTATTTTAGTTACACAGTGCAATAAGATAATATACTGGTTTGATGAAGAAAATAGCTGGATACCTGAATTTTTGGCCTCAGACATTTTCACAAACATTTTAGTTTTTCAGGGACACAGTGGATTTGACTAAACTCCTCTATTCTTTTGGCAAAATTCCTTTGGCAAAATATCCTATTATTCATTGGTCAATAATAAAGACAAAAAGTGTTTACCTCCTGACTGACTCTACTCTGAGAACAGAATGCACTTTTTCCCCCTGGGTTTCTTTTTTCCTTTTAATTTATTTTTCATTGTATTTTGAACAGGATGCACTTTTATTCTTGTCTCATCAACAGTATACTTTGGTATTTTGACAATGAAAAGAAAATGAATTACATTGTATTGTGACCAAGATCATTTCAGAAATATTATTCTTTTAGCATAATATGTACTTTTACTCCCAGAATGGAAACAGCTCTCCATGACGTAAATACATGGTTGGAATTAATTTAGAGTTACTAAGGTAATGGCTAAGAAATCAACAGTGAAATCCCAGTTTAGACAATAGTCAGCTACAAGGAATTCTCCATGGTCTATAGACATAGTTAGAAAGGGCCAATCGTAAATTTTCCAGTGCTAACCAATAATTATGGTAACTCTTAGGTGTCCTCATTTATTTTGAACTTCATATCACATTTTTCTGTTTTTCAGATGCTCAAAGGTATTTGAAGATATAATGTACTATTTGAAACAGTAAAAGAAACTTGTCAGAGCTTCAGGGTCTCTCATTTGAATCAAATATTTGCATAGAAAACTAGTTTTCTATTTAATTGAAATGGTAATTTCAGGTATACACATCCAAATATCAACTAATTTTTAAAGATAGTGAAGGAACCTTACAAAGAAATTCTCCTACTGCCTGCTCAGACCTATTTCCAATAATCCCCCATGAGGCAGCTTTAAAATGTACCTAAGGGAAGTATAAATCACAAACCCAGGATGCAGTAACCAAATAAAATTTTATGAATTTCATCAGGAGCCCTTTAGTTTATCATCTTTGAATATATGAATTTATCAAGTGGACATTAAACCTTAATGTAATTTTAAAGTTACCTTTTATTTTATATTAGACAGAAGGTAAGAGAGAGTGTGTGAATGTTTTAGAATTTAGCGTTATAATGTCATGTGCCAAGTGAACAGGGGCCAATTGAATAACATCATTCTCGTAAATAATTCTTGTCAAAAGTATTTCCACAGGTGATTCTTGATTTAGTTATTTTGCCAGATGGCTGTGTCAAGTTCTGTATAAATGAATATTGGTTTCCCTGTGGAGGGATGAAATTAGCAAGTAAATCAGGTATGAAGAATTCATAAGAGAGATTTTAAAGGTACAAAATCTTACAAATGTGACCCATTTGCTTTTGTTGTATAAGAGTTACTACTGAAAAAATGTGGCTTTAACATTGATTTACTAAAAAGAAGTCAACATATGTTATGTTTGACTACCAGGAATTCTTTAATGATTTCAGAGAGAAAAATTGAAGTTAAGATGTATTATAACACATTAAGATTATTCCAGGGGTTGAAAGACAAATACCATATGACCTCACCTTTAACAGGAAGCTAAACAACAAAACAAACAAGCAAGCAGAATAAAAACAAAGACACTGAAATAGAGAACAAGGGGACAGCGACCAGAGGGGAGAGGGGAGGGAATTTAAGGGGGAAAAAGGGGAGGTATTTGGAGGAACAAATATGAAGGACACGGGGATGAGAACTAAGGGGGGTGGAAATGGGACAGAGGTGGGGAGCACAGGGCTGGGGCGGGGGGGGCTGGGATGGGAGAAATAGACAAAAAACTGTACTTGAAAAAATAACTAAATAAAATTATTTTAAAAAGGAAGATAAAACAATAATAAAATTAAAATATAAATGATTACTTAAAAACAAAACCAAAATAAAAATCTGTTGTTGGTTTCAAAAAAAAAGATTATTAACAGTAAGTTAGTGGTGGAATATATGAGAACAAAATATGATTTTTATGTTTTTTTCTCTAGCTTAGAACAATCTCTTAACTTACTCCATAGGAATAGATAGCTTTTCAACCTTTTCTGATAGCAGATCATGTGTGATTGTATTTGTTAAATATACGATGTAAAGTTTTGATACTATCATTTGTGTAATAGCTAACTAAAGTGCTAATTGTGCTATTTAAGAACTTTATCTGGATAACATTTTCTATGTTAATAACAAAATTTTTATAACTATAACCACACTAACAGTTTCCCTTTTGTGGCCTATTTCAAAAATTACTCATACCCACACCATACACTTCTAGTACTTACACTAACAATTCTTGCATTTCTTCCTCTCTCATTTGTCTATACAGTGAGAGGGATACTCCTCACTCCTGCAGCTGAGTCAAAGGCCATCATCATTTTTCCTGCCTCCTCTGCTGGTCATCCTCAATTCTCATCAGCCTGTGGCATCGCTGCGGCTGGTCTAAGCCACTTGCTGAATGGGGGACTCACTGAGGGGTCTCAGAACTTGCTTAACTGGTTTCTACTAACATCATCCACTCATGGCTTACCAAAGCTGTCCTAGTGATTTCTCTGAATTGCAGGCACACTCCCTGCCACCACATTTCTAAAAGCAGAATAATTACCACTTCCAGTGTAGTAATTCTCATTTAACTCAAGACCTATGGACAAAAAGAACCATAAATGTCTGTAATGGCTCTGGCATTAGATCAGGTGGAACCCTCACTGTATCACCTGGTAGAAGGTTCCCCTGCTGGGAACCAGTATCTTTAACCTGGCATACTCTAAAGTTGAGCAAATAAAAAACAAATTCCCCAAGTGTGCACCTGGGAGTGAGGGTGAGACAGGTTCAATGGATGGCCTATCTGTACCCTTGAACACCCCAGCGCTCAGCCAGCTGCCAGCATTTTCATGTCTGTGCTTGAATGCTGGGGAACTGATGTCAGCCTCCAGGAGCAGTTCTCAACCAGTGACTGGGATCATCTGTGCATGTCCCACAGCCCTGGTTTCCTGCTGGTGTAACTAACTCTGAGCCATAGGTTTTATGTGAACTCACACAGGAATGAAGCCTCATGTGCAGAGTGAAAAATCTCATGTGAAGGCAGCACGTATTGACTCTCCTCCTTCTCCATTCACTTCCTCACACCCTTACTGGTGCCCTTTGCCCCTCCAATAAATCGAGGTGTTGGGATCCTTGCCTCAGTTTCACCATCTGGAGGAACCCACATTAAGTCAAAGAGTTTACTTATATTTCTAACCCTTGGTTATTTGAACCAAATATTATAGCTATTAAGATCTTGGCACTACAAATCTGTTATGAATTTTTAAAAAACCCATATCGTATCTTGAAAGACAGTGTCCTGAACTTACTGTATCATTATGCCCAAACTGGTACTTACAGTTGTATCTTTAAGAAGCCATTCAACATCCCATTATGCTGGTTGCTTCTGGACAATGCAGTATACTCAGAGAACAATGGATTCTGTGATCAGGTGCTCATTGCTGCACATTCTTCACTAGAAAGTGGGTTCCTTGATACCATTATTGGTACATGGTATCTAATAATGGGACATCAAAGACTCTGTGAGCACCTTCATAGTAATGCTGGCCAAGGAGTCATGGACAAGGATGGCAAACTCATACATAAGATATCCATCTCGGTAAACAAGAAGTACTGCCTCCCTCCCCAGTTAGATGGAGAGTTTCAATGTAATCTATCTGCCATTCAGGGGCTTGTCTGACTCCTTAAGGAATGGTACCATAACAGGACTCAGGGTCAGTCTCTACTGACATTGAAACATTGTGGTAGTGAACTCAGCCTGAGTGGGAAGCAGTCCATGCAGCTGACCCATGTGCAGTCTTGATCTCTTCTGTCGTAGCCATTCCACTCATGGACCCATTGTGTAAGCTCTGGAGGGCCAAGTACAGAGTCTAGGTGGCATCCGGGGACTGTCATTCTCTCTACCTAACTGTGGGGAACCTGTAAAGACTCTGGGGGTCCCCAGCATTCTCCAGGCAGTCACAGGTGATTCTAGCTGACAGCCTCTGGGTCAGTGTCCTTGGATGTGCTGAGTGCCAAGCATATGTAGATGAAGTGACAACTGTGTCTGCCCCAGTTGTGGACACCACATATTTTTTATTTAGTTGTCCTCACAACCTCCCTGAAAATTAACTATTATTTTCTGTTCAATCCAATTGTAAACCTTAAGCCAATTGGCTTAGAGAGTCTAAACAACTTTTCTGTGAAAGTTCAATATTTTTATTCCAATTGCCTTGCTCTTTCATTAAAGCCAGCAACACTTAAGAATTCTGTGATGGCAGATTTCCGCAGTGAATTCCTATCTTTAGTTTGAGAACAGTGAATAAAGCGGCCATTGTAAGCCAGGCCTCCATCCTTCCCAGAATGTGTTACTTAGATAGCAAGAAGACATTAAGAAATATCAGAGCTTCCAATAAATCTCCAGAAAGCAGAAGAACAAAAGCCATGATATTTCCTGCTCAAGCTGAAGGAAATTACTTTCTGGTCAGAAATCAGGAAAAAAAACTTAAAGGTTATTCATGCAGAAAAGGAACCAGTATCAACAAGTTAGAAAGCTGCAGGCATAATGCTTGCCCAGAGACACACTGCGGAACGGTAACTTGGTGTTAGCGGGCCATGTGGAGGGCATGGTGAACACCGTTGTTTGGCTGACATTCCATTCTTTCTTTCAGTAGCTATTTAGGACTGAGGCCATGAGGATGGGGGGGGGGATCAACCTGTCCCTAAACAGAGACCACAGAAGGCTGAAAGCAAACTGCAAAACAAAAAATACCCTGAGCCCCATACTGTGAAGGAAGGTTGTTTATGTTGATTTTGAGTTGGGTCAGGGGAAGGATGCAAGCCTCAGAAAGAGGGAATTCGCACCTTACAGGAAATGTAATCTTCATTTGAAGAGCTTCATAGCCCACATAATTCAGCCTGGCTATGATGGCAATTAAAAAAATAGTACCAGAAAAAAAATCTTTTCAAGTTTTGTTGTTTTTTATTTTATTTTTTTTCATCACCATCTATCCCTCTTATACTCTATTCAACCTCCAACCCCCTCCCCCCACCACAAGCACTAAAATAAAAATCAAGATATCTTAAATTTTGTGTATTTAAGATATCTTAAATTTTGCCTATTTTTAATTTCTGACACTCTCAATATCCTCCCCTGAAACTCTCTTTTTGCTTTTTTTAACTTCCTAACAAAAATTTCAAGACATTTTACCTTTGTCCTTTTTGACTCTTGATTCTTGCTCTTTCTCCCTCAACTTCTTGTTACTTTTACTCTTTTCCTCCTGTGAATAATTCTTCTTGTTTAAAAAATAATAATTTTGCTTTCTTTACCTATTAATATTTGTCCCCAGGTCCTTGGGAGACATTACTGCTTGTCCTCGATCATTGCCCAGACCATGATGGGAACCCCTTGGCTAACCCTTGGCATCCAATATGGTCATACAAACAGAATGTGTATCATTAAGTGCTAACAATCATATATTTTCATATATAGGAGTAAATATAGATAGTCTAACTAGTAAGCTAGCATATATGAGAGATGTGCTAAGCACTATTGACAGTAATTTATTGAAGTCATGTAATAAAATAAGAACTCTTAAAAGTAATACTCCAATTAGCCCCACTGTTCGGAAAGACTGAGGCTCTACTAATTCATACAAATGAACCCAAATCAACCCAATGCTAGAAAACAGCAAAGTGGGAACTTAAAACCAAGGCGTTAAGTCGTAGGGTCTGAGTGTTTCATCACAATCTGTACTGCCTCTCTCAGGAGAGCTTTGAGACTCTTGGATGCTTGTCTTTGGGAAACAGGTGGCCCCACCAAAAGGTAGCTGAGCAGGGCACAGGAGCAGCCTGTTATGAGGTCATGGAGGAGGTTTTAGCTGGAAAATTGCTCTTATTTTCCTATTGCCCAGAATATGAACATTGATTTCCATTCATGTTTTGTAATAGCCCCTCCCCAGTAATTGGTAGTCAGTGTGTAAACTGGGGAGTTGTCAGCCAACATTGATGTTTTCCAGAGCAGCTGCTTCTGGCCTCTGGGAGGACAAGGCACTTGAACAGTCCAGGTGTTACACTCACTAAATCAACCTGGAGTCTGCATTTATGGAAAGGCACATGTCACTTCATTGCCATTCCTGAAATACCTAGACTCATATGGTTACCTTATAAATTAAATGTGAACTGATTTTTACTTTTCATTGCCTATGTTCCTTAGGATAATAGCTCAGGAAATAAGATAGGCAAAAGGAAACACATAAATCAACATAAGGCATTTTATTCTCTTTTTCCATGCACCAAAATTTTATAATCTTATACGTCAAATTATTTCATTTCATATGCTGTATTTTCCCCTTATTTAATATATAGTAAATACACCTCCATATAAATAAACTTAATTCTGCTTCAAAAAATAATATCTACACACCTTTCTGTTGTATTATTTTAATGAAGTACTTATTAAACATCTACTACATTGACAGAATACTATTAGGTATTGTTGACACAATTATGAATAATAATAACAAAAGTCCCTGTCCTCGTGGGGTCTGGAGGGAAGGGGCTGCCATCAGTAAACCAGTCAGCAGACTGGGTAATAAGCAGATAATTGAAGTGCAGTAAATTGAAAAAGACTAAAGGTTCTGAGAGTGTCTGCTGTAACTAGTCTGCTGAGAAAAGCCTGGAGGAGACAATGGTGTTTCAGCAAAGGCCTGGCCCGACAAGTGCCCTGCGGTGGAGTCTCGGGCTGTCACGATGATCATAAACGATGCAACGGATCCTCCTTGATTTTTGCATAGCTGTCTATTTGTTCTCTTAGACCAAGGGGGGAAAAACCCTAAATTTCTATAATTTAGAAAGGAGCATATTGCAGATTCTTGATGTGCTGTGTTAAATTGTCTTCCTGAATATTTTACTTCTTCACCAACATTTCCCCAGAGCCTCATCAAATCTTGATATTCTCTTTTTAAACTTGGTTAATCTGATGGGGAAGAAGTGTTTCTCTTTCTTTCATTTAGTAAGAGATTATTGTCAATTTTAAGCTTTTTGTATTTTATGAATATTATTGAACATTTGTCACATCCTTAAAATTTATTTTCATGGGAAATATTATTTTTCCAAAGAAATATATTGTTTAAGAACTGAAGTGGTACCAAAAGACCTCTCCCTACTTCATTCTTCATTACTTTGGGTGCAACTGCCTTCAGCATTTGGCTCTATATTCCTTCTCGGTTCTTCTGGCTATTCTAATAAAGAAATTGACATGGAAAAGATCAGTATGACCAAATTTATTATGTATGTGTATACAGGAGTTCCATCAGATACGGGTCTAGAGAACAGATTGGGCCTTTGAAGCTTATTTGTCATTTCGAGCTAAGGAGAAAAAGGGAGAGTAGTTTGGACTTAAAGGATAGGTAGGCAATTTACAGGAGCAAACCTTTGGTAAACCAGTCCTTGCTAAACCACCCAGAAACAAAGGGCCACAGAGAAGAGGCCAATGGACTTTGCTTGGTGCATCCCAGTCTGCCACACTTAGTTCATATTAAAATAGTTATCTGTGGAGATAGCTCCCTTCCTGTTTAGGAAGCTATCTTATTTCCTTATCTTATTCCCTATCTTATTTCCTTTTGGCAGGTAATGAGATGGTCAAAGGCTCCTCCTCCTGAGTCTCTTGTTCCTTAAAAATAACCAGCTTAAAATAATCAACATCCCAGAAAAGGCATGTTTTAAGGTGGCAAACTAATACTTAATAGATTATCTTGGATTTATCAGTTTTTGACATTATTCTTTTTTCAAGATTTTATTTATTTATTTTTAGGGAGAGGGGAAGGTAGGGAGAAAGAGGGAGAGAAACATCAATGTGTGGTTGCCTCTTGTGCACCCCCTACTGGGAGCCTGGCACACAACCCAGGCAGGTGCCCTGACTGGCAACCCTTCGGTTAGCAGGCCGGCCCTTAACCACTGAGCCACATCAGTCAGGGCTAACTAGACATTACTCTTTTTACATTACAGTAAATGAGGCTTTAGCCCACTTACCATATAGCCTGTCTAATTCTCCTCTCTTAGCCCTGAAAATTTTATGTATTCATATTCAGTGTTACAATTTGCCCTCAAGAAAATGTTATTCACAGATGATTGTAATGTAGATGGTTGTATGTTCTATGGTACTTTTTTAAGGATTTAACAATTGCTTGGTTTTCTCTTGCTTAATTTCCTGGTACCTGTGAAGAATCTTTCCCACTCTAAACAAGACTTGTTAGTACAAACCTCCACAAAGTCAATCATGCGAGGTGACTTACTAGTTTAATGTTCCTTTTCTTGAGGATCTCTGTGTTGGAGACCTTTTACCTAGGCTAATTGCATGGCACATCTGGCTGCTGATATAATTCTACGATTTCCTGTCACCATTGTCCTGTCTACACCAGCACAAGCACTCCAGTTCTCTGTATCCAGGGTCTTACCCTATTTATTGATTTGGTGGAGAGCATTCTCCAGGGGCTTCCCAAGAAAAGGTGTATGGGAGGTAAATAATTTGAGACCCTACTTTGTTCTCTTCTACACCCATACTTTTTAAAAAATGTATTTTATTGATTATGCTATTACAGTTGACCCATTTCTCCCCCTTTGTTCCCCTCTGCCCTGTATACCTCAGTCTCACATGCCCCCACTTCAGTTCATGTCCATGGGTCATATATATAAAGTTCTTTGGCTTCTACACTTCCTATACTATTCCTAACTTCCCCCTGTCTATTTTCTACCTACCATTTATGCTTCTTATTCTCTGTACCTTTTCTCCCATTCTCCTCCTCCCCCTCCCCACTGATAACTGTCCATGTGATCGTCATTTCTATAATTCTGTTCCTGTTGTAGTTGTTTGCTTAGTTATTTTTAATGTTCTATTGTTAATAGCTGTGAGTTTGTTGTCATTTTACTGTTCATATTTTTTATCTTTTTTCTTAGATAAGTCCCTTTAATATTTCATATAATAAGGGCTGGGTGATGATGAACTCCTTTAACTTGACCTTATCTGGGGAGCACTTTATCTGTCCTTCCATTCTAAATGATAGCTTTGCTGGATAGAGTAATCTTGGATGTAGGTTTTTGCCTTTCATGACCTTAAATACTTCTTTCCGGCCCCTTCTCTCCTGCAAGATTTCTTTTAAGAAATCAGCTGATAGTCTAATTGGAACTCTTCATTGCTTAGGTGTATTTCCTTTTCTCTTGCTGCTTTTAAAATTCTTTCTTTATCTGTAATGTTGGCTAACTTAATTATGATTACTTGGTGTGTTCCTTCTTGGGTCCAACTTCTTTGGGACTCTTTGAGCTTCCTGGACTTCTTAGAAGTCTATTTTCTTTGCCAGATTGGGGAAGTTCTCCTTCATTATTTGTTCAAATAAGTGTTCAATTTCTTGCTCTTCCTTTTCTTTTTTTGGCACCCCTATGATTCAGATATTGGAATGTTTAAAGTTGTCCCAGAGGTTTCTAAGCCTCTCCTCATTTTTTAAAATTCTTGTTTCTTCATTCTGTTCTGGTTGAATGTTTCTTTCTTTCTTCTCTTCCAAACCATTGATTTGAGTCCCAGTTCCTTTCCTGTCACTGTTGGTTCCCTGTATATTTTCCTTTATTTCACTTTTATTGCCTTCATTTTTCCTCTAATTTGCAACCATACTCAACCAATTCTGTGAGTATCCTGATTACTATTGTTTTGAACTCTGCATCTGATATATTGGCTATCTCTTCATTGCTTAGTTGTATTTTTTCTGGAGCTTTGATCTATTTTTTTCATTTGGGCCATTTTTTTTTTTGTCTCAGTGGGCCTGTTACATAGTAAGGAGCAGAGCCTTGGGTGTTCATCGGGGTGAGGTAACCCACATGGCTGCATTGTGATGCTGTGTGTGGGGTAGGGTCTGAGAGAGAACAGTGCTGCTTGCTCTATTCTCTACCAGTTTTCAGTCACTTCCCCCCATTACTCACATTCAAAGTGGGCCCTTCTGGTGCTGATTTCCAGTGGGTGGGTTTGTGTACATTTTAGGACCCCATGGGTCTCTTCAATGAGCTCTCTTGTGAGGCTGGGAGTTTCTCCTGCTGCTGCAACCCCCACAGGTGTTTTCCGTCAGAGGTTTTGAGACTTTATTTCCTTGCACTTGAATCCTGGGTTGTGCAGTCTGTCTCACTCCCCAGTTGTTCCTCCATGTTTTTCCGCACATAAATATGGGACCTCCTGGTCCTCCAGCCACTGCCTTGCTTGGAGTCCTTCTGCCCTACTTGGAGTCTTGCTGCCCATCTCTGCCCCTCCTTCCTGTCTGGGTGAATGTTTCTTCTTTAACTCTTTGGTTGTTGGACTTTCATACAGTTTGATTTTCTGTCAGTTCTAGTTATTTGATGTTTTTAAATTTGTTGTTGTTCTTCTTTTGGTTGTGTGAGGAGGCACAGTGTGTATGCCTGTGCTTCTATCTTGACTGGCAGTCACTTCTACACCTGTGCTTGATTTGATTGATGGTTTGGCTACATGTAGAATTTTAAGTTGCAAAGTCACCTTCCTTTAGTATTTTGTAGCATTACTCCATCACCCTCTAGCTCCCAGTGTTCTTGTTGGGAAGTCGAAAAATATCATGATTCTTCATTTTTTGGCCTGTGAGTTGAGCTCTTTTCCCACAACAATCTGGAAGCTTGCAGAATTCATCGTCACCTCAGTGATTTGAAGGTTTAAAATCACGGGTGTTAAGCCAAGTCGTTTCTATCTAGCCACTGTCTAGGAACTACAACCTATGACTTCCAATTATAGGAAATTGTTTTGAATTATTTCACTGGTGACTTCCTCTCTTTCATTTTCAATACTGTTAAAGAAGAGATAAAACATAATACATGGACATGAGGGGCACTTGATGTTCTGATTACCCTAAGGCTTAATATCATGAAAATTGTGTTTCTGGTGTTAACTTGATAAATCACTTTGATGAAGTATAGTTGCAGACTCTACCAAAGCACCATACCCTCTTCCTTTTCTGAGGATAATATCCATAGAAATCATAGAGATTTTTTACTTGATTTATGATCTATGTTGGAAGTTTTTAGGGTACTAAGACTTCACCCGCCACACCCTGAGCTCTGACCAAGTTGCAAGAGTACTAAAAAAAAAAAAAAAGTAACAGCTTTACTACCTATCATAGAAGGATTTCTGATATAGCTGGATTGAGATGTGACAGTGCCTCCTTCCTTTCTCCATCAAATGAATTTAAACCCGTTTCACTGCAGACTGCAAACTCACCATTGAGGGAGATATCTTGCCTCAACAGTTTTCTCATGTGAATGTTGGGAGTGAAAGAGAAAAATTGTTCTGCTTGAGATGGTGACAGTTAAATAGAAAGGAAAATGAGAGAGCCTATTCCATTTTAACACAGTGATTCTGCCTCCATCAATAGACTCTTTGGAAATCAGACTTGCCCTGTGTCATCAGTCAGATAAGGCACCTTTCCTCCAGCAGGTGGGGGACAGTAAATGTTATGGAGAGTTCTAGAGTGCTTATTCCAACTTGTGTCAAGAGGCAAAGAAATCAGAAATTGTGTCTTTATTGATCTTGGCGGGAACATGGGGACAGCAAAAGGCATCTCCTGGTGTCTGCATCGGTGATTGTCAAACTTTAGTGTCCATAAATATAGCCAGGAAGGCTTATTAAGATACAAACTTGTGAGTTTTACCTCAGAGATACTCATTTAGAATGTGTAAATGATTTCCATTTCTCTGATCCTGTTCCTGTTCTAGTTGTTTGCTTAGTTTTAGTTTTTGTTTTTTAGATTATCAGTGGTGAGGAAGACGGGGAGAATGGGGGAAAAGGTACAGGGAATAAAGAATAATTGGTGGGCACAAAATAGACAGAGGGGCTTAAGAATAATATAGGAAATGGAGAAGCCAAAGAACTTATATGTATAACCCATGGACATGAATTAAGGTGGAGGGGGGAAGTGCTGGAGGGTGGGGGGTGCAGGGCAGAGGGGGAGACAGGGAAGAAAATATTGGGACGACTGTAATAGCCTAGTCAATAGAATTTACTTTAAAAAATAAAATGACAGCTCAAGTGTCAAAAAAAAGAATGTGTGAATGAAACATATTGAAGTCCAGGAATATTCATTTTTAATAAGCTTCTCTGTTAATTTTTTTTCAGAGAGTCTATGGTTTCCACTTTGAGAAACACTCAATATAATGTCAAGTACCTGAATGCAGATTTTGCAATTCCAACAAATAGTAAACTCAGAAATAATTACATAAGTCTATAGATTTGTGTTTTGTTTTTTTCAAGTATGAACACAATCCTAAACTTAAAATTGCACTGCTTTATTTTGCTTTATGCCCACTAGTTGATAGTCTCTCTCTTGTACCCACATTACTAATATGAGTTCCAAAATAATGGGTAACATATTTTCTTTATTGTTCTTTTTTCATTTCTCCAATGTGCCAATATTCTCTGCCCAGGACCTTCCTGTTTACCACTGCCTCAAACACCCACTCCACTTTCCTTCCATTCTCTGCATTTTATTGGCCTTCATAACTTCTAATATTTCAGATTTTATCTAAGCGTCACTCACTCACAGAGTTCTCTCTGGACATCAATCCCGAGTCCCATCTCCATGTCGTTTCTTTTCGAAGAGCCTTGTTCATTCCCACCACTGCCGTTTTCACAGTTATGGTAATAGAGCTGTCTGACTACTTTACCAATGCCTATCTCCACTTTTGGACTGTAAGCTCGAAGAGCAAATGTTTATATTAATTATTTTTCAGCCTTCTTTGTAAAAATACCTTCTAGGTACCTTCAGTGCTCGTAGGGATCTGTGGCCGATAGCCTTTGCGTCCCTGTTCCTGGGCGCCAGGTGTGGCAGACCCTGTCCAGCAGAGTCTGCCTGTTGTGGCTGACAACGAGAATCAATGCACAGGTGACAACAATCCTGTGTGGAAAAAGGGAACAGGCACAGTTGCTCTCTCAAGGGGAGAGTGCCTGTGGGTGCCTCAGTCACCCACAAGAGGGGAGTGCCCAGGTCCTTGCCTAGACAGGCTTTTATTATTTTCCTGGGGTCTTACATGAAAGAAAGGCTTATTATCTATCACATAGAATATTATTATCTACATTCTAGGTACAATCAAGGAAATAAAAATAGCATGCAAAGGGGGATGGCAATGAGCTGATTAGCTCTGTCCGTGGGAGAACTCACACAGGCTTTTGAAATTACCTTGAATACAGACAATACACATCTGTTGCTTTAGACCAGGGTGATGGAGTTTTAGCAAGAGCAAGCCATAATAATCTGTATGCATTTTCTGGGCCTGATTCCCATGGGAAAACTTGGTTTGTAAGTCTGGGTTCTGCCCACCACTTCACTTCCATAGGTTTTCCATACAGAGCTGAGTCACATTTGCCAGGCCAAGACAAACTGGTCCCCTGCAGGGTTCCTGCTTTGTTATAGCCCTCAATTTAATGAGCAAAGTAGATTATGGTGGGGATAATGATGAAAATATCATCGTATATGTTTATAGGTCTTGCATGTGTTGTAAAGTTTTAAATCTCTGCTTTAATAATCATAACCCAATAGTTTCGGGTTAAATGTGGGTGTGCCATGGAATAGTGTTACCATGGTTTTACTCTCAAGGTTAAACATTTCCCCCCACAATGTACCTTCAAGGTACCACTTCAGTGTTTTTCACTGTTTTCATGACAAACATCTCAATTACCCTGAACTAACTTTCCTTAATACCAAGCAATTGCCCAGACTATGGTTTTACAAAGCTGTTTTCTCTTCTTGGAATGTCTTTTTTTCTTTTGTCCTCAGTATAAATTCCTACTTAGTCTTATATTCTATTTATAGTGGATAAATAGTATTAATGTTCTCTAAACTTAAATTATAATTATCCATTAATCCAAGTGCCCTCTGATAGTCCATTTCCAGCCAGCAGGGTATTCTTGTGTTCTGAATGACTAAAGTAGTGCTTGGCAATGAGCATATCTTATAGATGTGTGAGCATATGTGCATGTCTCATGTATGTATATATGGAAAAAGAATAAATGGCTTTTGTTGGGTGATATGCATATTCACATATTAAAATTTACCATAACGGTATAACTCTATAATGTCTGTAACTAAATTTTATTTGGGCAAATATTTATTCTATACTCTTAGAATCACTAGAAAATACTTCCTAAATAGTGAGATTCTTACTACAAGGTACAATGAACCAGTGTCATAAAATATAATCAGAAACTTAGTAAACCGGTTTATTGGAAGAGAGTATAAAATGCAAAATACAAAGAATTTGTTTTCTGACTTTACTTTTGTTTTCTTATGACATCAATGGTATACATTTTGTAATTTTTCTTTCCACTCCCAGAATCATTAGCTACTTTCTGTTTGACTAGCAAAAATATAAGTTTCCTCAATGCAAGTAATGCAATGATTGGATGATCTCACGCCGGGTAGACTTTGACATATAACTGCTTTTTTTTAGATTCCATTATTTTATTTAAAGTTCATTGAAAAGTAAACACTTTAATTGTGGGTTTTATATGAAACACAAGTTTTTAAGGAGACTACTAGTTGAGTTTTATCATTGCAGCTAAAATTTATTATTATAATTCTGACAACAAGAACACTACCATTTTAATATTACAATTACTGCCTTCCTATAATAACTTTACTTTCCTGTTAAATGCTGAGTGACATAATTAGAATTATATTTATAAAGGCTATCTTCATAATATTAGCCACAGTTTATATTTTATTGTTGCTTACGGGTTATACAATCTAATTTAAAATGTCTTCTGTTTTTGATATGAGTAGATAATTAGCTGATTTCTATAAAAAAAGACTAACATCACATTTACGTATACTTTATTTCAACTTAAGCTTCACAGAAAATAAACTCAATATTTTCTAATAAGTATACCTGAGGGAAATCATTTTGGAGAAGCTATCCATTTTATCTTTAACAAGGTCCCTGTTGTTTAATTTTTCTGCAGGATCAATAAAACGAGGAACAAGAAAACAGGTCTAAGTGAAAGATGCCAATCAAAAGAATTCTGAAATGTTAAAGAAAACTCAAAAGCAGCCGTGAAAAATATTGTCCTCGGCATACAGCAGTTACATTGTGCAACAACTTCATTGCAAATTATATTTACACAACTCCAAAAGAATCGGCATTTTCTCAGTGCATCTCCTGGGAGCCAGGGATCCCGAGAACAGCTGGAAGATTCCCAGGCCAGCCAAGATTGCGGAGCACATTGAAATGAAGAATTGCAGGGTGAGTGGAGGAGAGGTTGAAGACAGAGAAAGAAAAGGGAAAAATTTCACGTAGCATCATCCTGGAATCGGTGGCAAGCCCGAGTCCACATCACAGGTGAAGAGGAAAAACAAGAAATAATAATACCAATTAAATTGCTAAATGTAGGTGACACTTTAAAATTTAAAAATATTTTGAGTGTAGTGTAAATAGAACAGGCTTCCTGCTCAGGGAAATCTAGATTTTCGTGCTAGACCTTATCATTTACTTGCTTTTGTCAACTTATTCCATCTTCTTGAACTTCAAATTCCTGAATTATGTGGGTTGGGTAGTAATATCAGAATTATTGTGCAATATTTTGGTAGAATGTATATAATGCTCCTTAGAAAAAAATGTCAGCCTACAAATGCCCATTTCCTTCTACATGCTATCTTCCTTCTCCTCCAAAAAGTGTGTTAAGTAGGTTAACATGAGTAATCTGCCCTCTAGGGTACTTCTGTACCTTAGCTTCTGAGCAGTTAGGCTTTCGGGTTGGGGTGTAGCACAGGTTTATTGTTCTTTTACTTCTTACTGAATCAGCCCTTTCTTTCACAAAGTAAGGGAGTGACCTGAAAATGCCCTTGACCTAGGAGCTTCCATTTCTCCCTCTGTAGAAAGAGAAAGGTGGGCTATAACTGGGTTTCCAAATGCTAATTCATAGAACAGCCACATCCCAATAACCTGGACAAAATGCACACGCTGACTTCAGTTTGGTTCCATGTTTTTAACCACTTTCCGTAGCAACTCTAATGCCACAAGATCAGGGACCCTCTTCTGAACTCCTTTCCGTTCTAAACTTCAGATGCTTATTTTTCCTTGTTTGTTTCCTTCTCCCCCCAACAACTACCTACGTTATGAAGTTTATTTAAAGACTTCCAGAAAAAAAGACATTGAGAGATATGAAGAACACAAAAAGGAGAGTACTTATACAATCCCTTCAAATAAAATGACATTTAGAGAACTGATCAGGCAGAACTAATTTAACTAATTTTTGACTTTTCACCTTTGACCTCCACCAAGATTACCGGTTACTGTCAGCTATATAAAATGTTCAGTAGCTGATTTTGTACATGTATAAAGACAAATGCCTTAGTATTTTCTCCCTTGTATTTGAAAATGGTCTTTGATAGTAGAATTTGAAACAGAAGACCACCAGCAACAAAAAATTATATACAAGTAACAGGTGTATGAAAAGCAGTTCCCTTAACAAACTGAACTTTGCTCGTCTATTTTTATAATCTCTGTTCTTTGCGGCATATAGTTTGCACGTCATGTTGCAAGCATAAATCGAATTTTATTAAAATGACTGGTGTTGTGTCTGTTTGTAGACATAATAAAGTGTCTTTGGCTAGCTGTAGCATGTGTCGTGTGGGAAAACTAAACACCTGTCGTGCCAAGGCTGTGATGAATTCTGTAAGGTCACAGAGAGAATTGAGGGTTTAGTTTGTTTCAAATGAGAAATGATACGTGTGGAAGTGAAAGTTTATATGACTGTACATCTTCAGGCGCAGGAATATTCACAAGTTGGATGCATGACGCTGGTTTTGGGACAAAAGTTATAAAGAGCCCTAAGGCGTTGGCAGTGCCGTGGGGGAATCATTTCCCCGAGGTAAACCCTAAGACTTGTGGGCTGATGGTAAAGAGACGGCCTGGGGCCTTCCTGCCCACACAGCTCCTGTCATAGGCTCAGGTGCAGTTTGATGGCACTGATCAAACGGTGGGAATATGGGATGGAAAGCAGAATTCAGAGAGAAGTTTGCTTTGGGACAGAATGAAGCTGAGAATTGTAAATTTTATGAAAGTAACACTGTTTTAAACCTTGCTTTTTGTTTGAACTCTTGTAACCTGGCATATACTATATGTAAAATAAAGAAAGTTAAAATATTAAAATGAAATATTGATAAATAAAATGTTGTGGGGTCATGCTGGACATGGCTCCTCCAACCCCCGTAATGAAGGGCTGCCCAGAATGTGTACGGCTTTGGAAATGCATTGTAATTCCCTCATTTCCTTTTGGGAGCAGCTTCTACTCCTGTGTGACCGCTTCTTGACCTTTCCTCTCTGCAGGTGCACACTGAGGCACTGTGGTTTAGAGTCTCGTGCAAGACACTGGCCCCCTTTTTCCGGGATCCCTTAAAACAAGTCTTGGACTCACGGAGGTGTGGTCCTGCTATGAGGTTGGTGCTCCTGTAACGTGAGTAATGAAGGCTGTGTCTGCCCCACACAGCCCTGCTTGGATTTTGTCGGTTTATTCCAATGTGCAATCGAGACCCCTGGGCTCGACCTCCTGCATTACAAATGTGTTGACGAAACAAAGGAATAGCAAATTGATGACCATCTGGGTTGAGATGCTCAGGAGCAGTTGGGAATGTGAATCAAGAGGTCAGGAGTAGGTGGTGAGATTGGGGTGGGGCCCTAGGAGAACATAAGACTGTTGGATTAGAGTGTGGGAGCAAACGGAGTCTAATATGGGTCAATTTAGATCAATTAGAACACGTTATTTAGTAATGTTGCTCCATCTGATCCTCAGATACACACACACACACACACACACACACACACACACACCAACCCCTTTCACAGCTGAAACAAGTCCGACCATGTTCGGAGCCTTGCCCATTAGTACCCGGTGGCTGATGCAAAACTCTTACTCTCTGTCCAGGGGTCTAGAAAAATATCAAAACAATAATTGTTTCCAAGGCTTATTTATATCAGTGTAAGCATCACTACACTTACATTGCCAAATAGATTTGTTTATTTAAAGGTCTTTTAAGTTGCTTTTTTCCCCCAAAGTCACCACAGATTAGCAGAAACAGAAAATGGGCTGTTACAAGGGCACACAGTTTGTTACTATTTTTGCATTTTACTATTTCAGAAAATTATTGTTGTAGGGCTATTAATTTTTTATCTTTCAGTAAAATGTGTATTAGTGCCATAAAAAGGATGGCATTCATGCATACGCAATAGCTCTTTTTGTTCATGAGTATCAGTTTCTATTTTTGTCATTACATATAAAACAATATGAATCATGTGGATAGTATGAAAATGGAAGGTTGTAGGGCAATGCTAATGAATTCTAGTGGGTTCCAAAGGGAGAGCCATTGGGTCTCTCCAAATACAAGCTATTGATCGCAGAATGAGTGGGGAATAGTTTTTCTTTGTTAAGTCTTAGAATTAAGACAATATATCTCAGCACTGAGAAAATATCTATGACTTGAGACTGTGGCACACCACAATTAAATAATGATATTTTACATAAAAAGTAGTAGCCCCTTTGTTTAGACATTAGGTGAAGCATTTTCCTCTTTTATGATAATTTTCAGTAAATAAGATTTGGCCTTAATTTATTGAATAGCCTTATTTTATAAAGACTATTTAATCTGCTATTTATCCAATCCTTATATATAGCTTTAAAAGCATGATGTAATCAAATATTTAAATCAATATCACTTCAAGTACCATTTGAAATGAATAGTTCATACTTTTCTTGATAAATAACAATACATATTTAATAATCAGGGATAATAATACATTATACTCACTGTTACATAGAATAACTTCCAGACTGTCTTCCTCTCACGGTGCAGCCTGTGGCAATGGGTCTGGAAGAGGCAAAGAGGGACCCTGGGCTCGCTCCTTTTCCCTCCCAGGGGCCCTGTCAGGTTCCAGAGCTGAAGGAAACCATTGCCACGTGCACAGTGACACAGTCCTGCATGCGAGACCTTTGGTCCGGACCAGAGAGACAGGCAGGAGAGGGATCCCAGCCACTGTGTACCTGAACTGACTGACAGGAGGAGACTGGGTTGACATTTGACACCTTCCTTTCCCATCAGGCTTAGTGCTTTAAACTCAGTAATTTTAGATATTGTACTTTTTAATTTTTAAATGTATGCAAAATATGCATAGTTGATGGTCACCTTACACTATTTAGGATACAAAGGGCATTTCTGCACCTGCGTTCTAACCTGCCCAGCAGGATCCTTTGCGGCAGTGCTGCAAGTCACCCCAGCCTTTGTATGGTTGACTCTCCCCGGCCAAAACACCCAGGAGTGGCTCTCATAGAGCCTTCAGTGTTACAGAAGATGACTAAGTGAGAGTGTGTTAGTATAAGATGCCTCGTTCCAAAGAAATTTTAACTCAGACATCAAATTCTATAGTTATAACAAGTTAAAATTCTATCAAATTACAGTGTGGAATGACAACAAATCACTTACAATGGACCTCTCTGGAGAAGTGTGATAGAGTAACCTAGTGTTTGGATTGGAAAGCATCAACTTAATACGAGCAGATTTCATAAGAAAAATAAGATAAACTCATAAAAAAGGGTAGGTCTGATTGCTTTTTTCCCCAGTGTATAACAATGAGAATTTCCTTTAAAAAATAATAGTTTCCTTTGAATTCAGAAACAAGACAAAGATGAATACTACCGTGGTTATTATCTAATATTTTTTGGCAGTGCTACTTAAATGAAATTTGACAAGAAAAATACAGAAGAGTATATAGATTGGAGACAAAAGTTATCTCTATTTTCAGATGATGATTATACTTAGAAAGACAAAGAAAAGTGACTGAAAACATTAGAAACTATAAATTCAATAATGAGGGAAGGGACTGGAGAAAGTACATGTATGAATGACCCATGGACATGAACAATGGGATGGGCTGTGGGAGCAGGGGGTGGGGTGGGCAGAAGAGGGCAAAGGGAAAACATTAGGACAACTGTAATAGAATAACAATAAAAAATGATTTAATAAAAAATATTTTACAGGGTTTCTATGTCAAGTACCATAATAAGTACATTGAAGTAGCTAAAGAAAAAATAACCAGCCAGAAAATGTTAGGAAATAAAATATTGGCTTTAAGATTGACAAAAGATCAAACACTTGGAAATAAGGAAATAAATTAATCTGTAATATTCAGGAGTTATAACAAGAAAGACATAGATGTACCATTATTTGTTGATTAGAGTCATTTACCCTGAAACCAAAAGACAGCTATCTGAAACATGGCCCTTCTATTTTTGGATATAAAGTTTCCAAAATCATGACGATTATAATTGAAACCTTACTATATTTTTTCTAAATGTCTATCAGTGAGAGAGTTAACCAATCAGCACAGATAATGTAGACACTGATTGGACAGACCTGCCATTTAAACCACCGGGTACAAACTCTTATGTAACATGTGCTGCCATTTACATGGAAAGAAAGCAGGTATGTGCATGTGTATGTGGAACACTTGTTGGAGTAGGGTCTCAAGTTCAGCTGGAAGATACAAGAGTATTTGCCTCCAGGCATGTGAAAAAGAGCTACCATAAAATTTTTTTGCTGGAAAAAACCAGTAAAAATTGATTCACTTTATAATTTCTTCAGTGGACAGCAGTGTGGGTTTGAAGTAATCCTACTTACACCTATGAATCTTTCTGGTATGGAATACTGGTGCCTTCCATCCACTACCATGGAGATGTTCCCCAACTTGAGTCACCCAAAAAGCCCTGATTTCTGGGGTCAAGGAAGAGGCTATCCACTCTTTATAGCTACACAACAGGGATAGCTATGTCCCCAACCTTTTGTAGAATGCCACAGTGAAGTGTGGGTGGCTAAGGACAGACCTGCTAACTGCCAATTCTCAGATCCTAAGACAGTTTTTAGAATGTCTAAATTCCTGAAGGAATAATTTGATTTTTTCTTAAATACCTGTTTAAAAGAAGTAAGATCACCTCTATGTTAAATATAAGTATTTATTCAAGAAAAAGAAACTAAAAACGTTTCAAGTGCTCCCTGCATGTCAGTCATGTAAGTGACTGTAAGTGACATTGTGTGAGCAACTTTGCAGGGTTCTCACAACAGCCCAGAGTGCAAACATGAGACAACAGACAACTCAGAAGGAAAGTGTGTAGACCAAGGTCAACTGCAACAGAAAAGGTCAGGGCCAAACTTCCAGTGTTCCTTCCTCTCAAAGATACCCTGTACACTTCATTATAATGTTATGTCTCAATACCCTAAACTGTGTGTATCTTCCTCATGCAGCTGCTTTAGGATACTCTGATAACAGAATTTCATTTCTGCACTCTCAACCCAATGATAAATTTGTCAACATCCATAGGAAGAACCAATTCTGTGTACAAACATCTACTGTGCATTTGTAATCATCAACGTGAAGATAACCACTTGCAGAGCAATATTGTAAGGGTAGTAGCAATATTAGAAGGGTAGTAAATACATTGCTTTAATTCTGAACCTCTGCAGAAAATTCTAGCAACTTTATTTTCAGGATTTGCCCCTACTGATGACCAGAATTGCCAAAAAGAGGACTCGCTCATTGGCTCTGTGTTGGGAAGCAGATGTTGTGGCGATGGAGAGAGTGCATGTGTGTGGGCTAGGCTGGAGGGCACTGACCTGTGTACTGTTCTGGTCTTTGTTCCGACAGCTATGCCTCTGTCGGAGCTCACTGGGTAAGGTGAGTGGAGATGGCAAGGTGGAGTATGCCATTAAGCTCTTGGAGAGAGGAAGTACAGAAATATGAGGCGCAGACTTTATGGTGCCAAATACTTGCGATGATACACATGTATATTTTAAAGCAAGAACACATTATTGAGAACCACTTTTTGTTTGGATAAGAAACAGCATATAAATGTCTGAAGATTACTGTAACATCTATTATTGGGGAAATGTTATAATCTAGATAGACATAGAGGCTAGATTTCACCCAATAATCTTTTCATAAGGATTATCAAAAAAAGTCAAAAAAAATCAGAAATGTCTTGACTTTTTTACTGTATACTAAATATTCATGAAAGAATTAGCATCATGGCCCAGACAGCACCCAGCTGGAAGTCAAAGGTCACTTCAATCTGACTAACATCATTCTTTCAGGAATAGACAATTACGCTCCTGATTTTGAAGTAAAAACAATTCTAGCTCAGGTGTCAGTTGCACTTTATAGCAACAAATTAATAATTTAAGATAGTGTTCTTTTATGCTTCATCAAGTTCTTTCCTCATAGAGTACTTTTTATTTATGGGTTTTTATTTTAAAGTTTAATTATATAAACATTTTAAATCCTACTACTAAGAATTACCTTCCTCCATGCCTGTATAAGGAGGGTGTTTAGGGTGAAAAAGAAAAATTTCCACCTCACATTTTATGAAACTTCAGAAAGGGCAAGACTTTCACAAAAAGAAATTATAAAGTTCTTCTGATCTCTTTGGCTTTTCTTAAACCAAATTGCTGGCTCATTTAGCCACTGGAAAGTAATTAGAGCTCCAGAATTAATAGTTGCATTACTTTAGGTGTTTCTGCTGCATTTTTCTTAGTATTTGTAAGATTCTATCAAATAATACATTTAGCACACTTTTATTGAATTGTTACATCCAATGTACTCAGAGACTATAGCAGAAACTCAAAGACAGTGTCTTCTTTTTTCAAGAGTTTCAAATTAAGAGGAGGTAAACATATACTTTCATAACTAGTTTAAAGCAGTATCTACTCATAAGCATAAAAAGAGGCACACAAAAAATATACCTGAGGGAGAGAAATGGAAGAAAACATCACTGTAGTTGAGAGGATCACATAAAAGTATGTGAAGAAAAGCATATTTATCTAGAGTTAAAGTACAGATGTGAGACCTTTAGGGAAGGAGCTAGAGAGGTTGCAAGGAGTGAAACAGATGCAAACATCAGAAAGAAATGGGATTAGGTTGAAGAAGATGTTTTTCTAGACCACAAAGTACACAAAGAGGAGTAGAAATGAGACTGGTTTTGTTTTAGTTTAAAATGATGTCATTAGACTCTAATCAAAGTAATCACTGTCGACCCAGTACAGGACCTGTATTGATCAACCATTGGATGTGGGCTGCGAGGGGGCGGGGCATGGCCTGCACCCACAGAGGCAATCCCAGAAGGTGATGTTGGCCAAAATGCCTGCTGATGGATCCCCATAGCCGGCTGGAGGCAAGTCCTTTAATTTGGGGGCAAGTCCTTTACTTTGGGGACTCTGGGAGTGCACCTCTTGTCCACCACAGCCCACTCCTGCCTCTTACATCATCTTTGCTCCTACATGTCATGGGATCAGTTCTTCTGGGATGCCATCAGAGCTGTCTTCTTGCAGAAGATGTAGAGGAGGAAGGTTATTGAGATGAACTACAACCTCTGCAGATGGTCTCTGAGCCAACACTGACCAGCTCCTTTACCACCAGCCACTCAAGGTCACACTCACCCTCAGCTGGCCCTTCTGATGGTCTTGGCAGCATAGCTGTTAAGGGGATATAAGTCTTTATCCTGAAGGAGTCCCTGGTCCATATGCTCTTCTCGAGCCAGGTTTGCTGCACTGCTGTATCTGTCACCTGAATTGGGCACAGAAATACAAAAAGACTCCCAAATGGATGGTCTTGGCATTGGACAAAGTGTTCCGGTTTCAACAATACTGGATGATAAGGGGAACTATAAACTCAATGGTACAGCTATTTAACTAATCATGGTGAGTTAGAAGACCTCCCACACTTTTATAGAACTCTAGCTCATCTGCCATGTCACCTCAGTAAAAAAAAAATGATTCACACTGGCTTCAAAACTGGGTTTTGAAAAGACTTAAAACTAGGTTTGTTTTTGTTTTGTAAGAAAAGTACTATGAAGCACCTAAGTTCAATTCTTGAGCATGGACACATAAAAATATTAACATTACAGAAACCTCTCTATGCATATAGAAAATAACTCGTGCCCTCTCAGATTAAGAGAATATGGACATGTCATGTGAGTCTAAGGTTACATAATATTGATTTTTTCCAAAAAGAGTAAGAGGAACAAGTCATTATCCTGAACTTGGTTTCAGGAATCATGATAGAAGTAAAATAAATGTAAATTTTTCTAGGCTAAGTTTATGAAATTACTCTGATGAGCTCTTTATAAAGTGATTCTTTAAGTGCAATAAAATTCTTACAGAAATGATGAAAATTGATGTCATAATAATTAATAGAAGCATTAAAATAGAACCCCAATTAGAAAGTTGTTTTAATGGTTTACTAACATTTTTCTTATTCTCCAGGAGGAAAATAATAGCAAAACCCAGTATTTCTAATGACAAAAGAGCAACATCAAAAGTGTGCATGTGTGTATGGATGTAAGTATATATATTCATAAACTGATTATTATAGTAAATCACTCATAATGGATACTTTGAGACGTGATATGGGGAAAAGTCTAGGTTTTTAGTTTTCAGACTTTAGCTGAAAATCTTCTGTGCCACCTTATAGTCATTTAGGAAAGTCACCTGAACCACCTCTGCCTCAGTTTCTTACCTGTGCATATGGTTGAGAAGATCAGGTGAAAGAGCACACATCAAGGACACCGGCATTGCTGACCACGTGGACAGTGCTCAGAAATGGCCACTTCTCCTCTCTGTCGGTGAAATACAAGGCTTATTTCCGACCACCTATGTTGGTTTTCTTTCAACCTCAGTAATTCCTGTACAATAAAAGTATGATTGACATTAATAGGGGCTAGAGAGTAAAATGAGAATCAGATGGAAAGAGCAGATCTGAAAATGCAATGGAGTAGAAATGGGTCAAATTCAGGGTTTTACTTTTAAAACTCTATTTACTGACTTCATAAAAACATGATATTACATGTTTTTATATATTGTATAAGCTGTGGTTGTTCTGTGTGTGTTTTGTTGTGTTTTTGTTTTTCTTTCGGGGAGTTTAGGAATACTGACTTGGTTTGTTGGAAATCAGCCAGGAATCTTTTCAATAATTAAAGTTTGCAAAGCATAAATAAAGCTATGTCTAACTCAGCAAGATTGCAGTTCTTCTCCCTTCATCCATAACTTCTTCCACCTTCTCCCTCCTTGGCCTACTCCTTATCCTGGAGATCACGAGAGCTGTTCTGAAGTGGAAAAAATGATGTTTTCTGTTTTGTTTAGTGAGCCTAGGCTTCTTTCCTTCATTGAGGCTCCAGGTCAGAAAGCTGGGCCATTTTATGTTTAAGATTGTGCTGGGCCTTTCAATGGTACTGTGCTTCATTTGAGAGGTAGATGGGGAGGAAAACTGAGATATTTATCCTCCCCAAGCCCTATTGGGTTGGGAACTTGGGAAGAGGACATATTCACTAAGGGATGCTGTTTTAATGTTGCATGTCTCTTACCTTAGTGTGATACAATGGAATGAACCCTGGTCTCAGAATCAGAAGGCATAGTTTCTTGCTTCCAGTCTGCCATTAAGTTGTTATGAGTTAATAAAAATGTCACTTAAGTTTTTTGAGTTTAGTTTCTTCATAAATTAAATGTAGGGTAAAAAAGGACGTTCCCTGAGGTTCGTTTCAGCTCTAAACTTGTATCACTCCATCTCAGCTTGCTCCAAATTGTTCCTGTTCCCCTCGGTGTGTAATTTATGTGTCAATTAAACACAGTTGTATCAAGTGAATAATAGTAATCACCTTTCCTTAACTCTCCCTGTTCTCCCTCTAAAAATGTTCTAATGGAAAGCCTCAAGTCAGGAGCTCTTTGAAAAGCATTGAGCAAAATTAACTTTAAAATATTTTGTAAGTCAAAGACCTTAAGACTTTAATATTACAAACACTTTAAATTATGTTCTGAAATGTTGAGGAAGAGGAGCATTTTTGTCCAGTTCTGTGCAGGCTTCCTCCCAATTTCATTGTCCATTACTGGGCAGCTGTTCAACATACGCCCCTTCCCATTCAGTGTAACAGTGAGCCGTGAAGCGTCCTGTTCCAGAGCATTTCATTTACCTCCCCATCTCCCCCAGCCCTCTTTTCTCTGTGTACCTCAAGAGCAGAACCTGGAAAATTTTGCAAAATGTGCTTGTGAGGGCAAGTGCAGACCACTTAATGGGTCAACATTTTTCTCTCTTTTCCTGAGGGAAGATCTTGAAAAGCAAAAGGTGTTTACAGAACAGTAAATACTACTGTTTTTAATGCAATGGAGCTTCTCACAAGGTTCCTTTCAGTTCCTGATGCTACTTCTCACCCCCCTCCCCTCCCCTCCATGAAAAGTGGGTCTGGGCAGCCATATTTCAATACACAACAGGATTTCTTTTCGGTAGGGAGACAGGCTATCACTACTTATCAATTTATAGGATGCTTAAGCGTATTTTCCAAGAAATTAGGAACTCTTCAAGAGTTATTTCACTATTTATCTGGATAATAACATACTGGGTATAATTTTGGGCACCAGGACCAAGTAACTAGATTAAGCAAAATGGCAGGAGTCTTCTTTCCACCAGGCCTTCTTACTATCTTTTTTAAAAGGTGGGAGAAATATATCTTGCTTCTGGAGAAATATATCTTTCAAACCTTTGGTGTCCCTTCTGTTATGTTGCAGAGACACCATTTTGCTTTTCTATGCTACTCTCCACTTACTGACAAGGCATGGCTCTTCCTAATGCCAATATTGCTAAAGGTAGCTCTAGTGATCATGATAACAACTACTAAATATTAAACACTTTATAGTTCCAGGCACTAAACTGTTATATGTGGCTTATATATTTAATCCTCCAAGAACCTACTGAAACTTTGTGAATATCCACATCTTAATGATAAGAAACCTACAGCTCAAGAAGCCTAAGTACTTCGTCCTAAGTCACAGTGGCCCCAGTGGAAGAAGAGATGGGCGTTGATCCCAGGAATTCTAACGTTAGAGCTCCAGACCCCAAGTTTTCATTGCCTACTGAATATCTCCAGTTAAGTGTTCTGCATGTACTTCAAAATTCAATATATTAAAACTCAAATGAGCCCTGGCTGGTGTAGCTCAGTGGATTGAGCATGGACCTGTAAAGCAAAAAGTCACCTGTTCGGTTTCCAGTCAGGGCACATGCCTGGGTTGCAGGCCAGGTCCCCAGTAGGGGACACATGAGAGGCAACCACACATTGATGTTTCTCTCCCACTCTTCCTCCTTCCCTTCCCCTCTCTCTAAAAAAATAAATAAATAAAAATGTTTTAAAAGTGCATTTCTTTAATAAAAAGTAAAATAAAACTCAAATGTTACATGTCTTTATTCCTATTTTTTAAATAGTGATTATTTTTAAAATCACAGGAAACTTGCCTTTTCTCTTATGGTTCCTCTTTCAAATAAAGTCCTCACCATCTCCCAAGCTTCCTTGAAGAGAATATTTAATGTTGATTGTAATGCTTTTTTTCTCACCCTATTTTTATATTCAATTTATCACTCCTATTGACTTACAGTTTAAATATTATTTTTCTTCAACATTCTACCTGTAATTGGCTTGGTTCCCTTTATTGCTTGCTTGAGTTTTGGAAAGTGTCAGAACTGGATGTTGCACATTGAATTGCTTCCTCTTCAAATTCCTGTGCTAAAGTCCTCACTCACAGTAGCTCAAACAGAACCTTATTGGAAATAGAGTTGTTACAGAGGAACTCAAGGTAAAATCATATCACTGGAGTAGGACTAGATCCTGTATGTCTAGTGTCCATATAAAAAGGGGAAATCCGGACACAGATACACAGGGAGAATGCTATTTGAACTTGAAGGCAGAGACTGAGGTGATGTGTCTACAAACTAAGCAGCACCGAAGATTGCCACTAGAAGGTCAGGAGAAGAATTGGAACAGAATCTTCCTCACAGCTCTCAGTAGAGAGGTGCCAGCCCAGATGGCACCTTGACTTGTGACTTTCAGAACTGGGAGATAACAGGTTTCTGTTGGTGAAGCCCCTTGTTTAAAGTACCTTTTACAGCAGCCCTAGGAAACTACTCCATGGCTTTCTGATGTCCATGCTGCCTTCAAACTTAAGTCATGAATTAGAGCCACAGCAAACTGCCCTTTGCCCAAAGATGCTGTCCCTTCTTGACCTTGGTCTGTCCCTGAGCTTGTCCTTTTCCAAATCTGTTGACTCTTTATCTGGCAAACTTGTGCTTATCTTTAAAATTCCAGTTTCAATATTTCTTTCTTTGAATCTTTCCAAGTGTCAACCCACCCCACTCATGAGAGGTTTCAGCTGCCTTAATGTCTCTAAGTGGAGTTTGGGGTGTGTATTGGTTTGGATCTAGACAGAAAAAAGAAATTCTTGGACATCAGATGAAATCATCAGCAATTGTCATTTTTGCTATACAGATTCAATTCAATATCAGCAATGGTTCAATATAGTATTTTAAACAGTAAACTTAGCACACACATTACAAGTGATGGAAAAGCTGAAAGGTAAAGCATGTGAGTCAAGCCAGAGAGCAGCACAATTAAGGAACTGCCTGTGACCCTTGGGCTGGAGGGACAGAGGGAAGAGGGTGGCCCGGGAAGTGGCCTAATGAACTTGGAGCCACTGCAGATCTATAAGGCAGGAGAGACAGCCACAGAGGGGGTTCCAAAGCTTCCAGAGAATCCTCCAAAACAGGCAGGGAAAGAAGTCCTCCAACTTATCCCTTTCCCTATTCTCCAGACTTCTGCCAGTCTTCCCTTTGGCCAAATTTAGCTGAAAGCTGGAGGACAATGGAGTCCGGGAGTTTATTTTACAACACAAAGTGGAGTAGATGAGGGTGGGGAGTGGATGTGAAAGGAAACAGTTGGATGAAAGGCAGAGAGTATCAATGGTTCTCTTATGTTTGACTTCAGTTTGTCCACCACCTGCCTGGTGTTAGGCCTGATGCTGTTAGAACTGTGTTGTTTCACAGAACTGAGCCCTCCATTGTCTCGGATGTTTGTACACCTTGAACTTAATCCATAGAGACGGCTATGAAAAAGGAATTCACCAGAGTTCTCTCCTCCAGTTTCTGGATGAGTTAACATCAAAGGCCAAAGTAAAGGCCCCTGATAATGAGGTCATGCTGAGCCACCAGTCTACTGGCCTCAAAGCAATGCTCAGCAGAGTTCTGCTTCCCAGGGAGAGAGATCAGAGGGAGTGCCAGGAATTGCACACCTACCTGTGGGTATCTGAGCAGACGGACACCAGACAGGCAGAACAAGGCTGCAGGAAACCATGGGGTGGCAGCCCGGCCCAGACCTGAGGTGAGATACAAGAGGACACCTGCAGTGACTCAGGAATTGGGGAGGGAGGGCTATGTCAGCGCACCTGATTTTACAGGATCTATTACATCTGTGTTTCCTGAGCATTACAAACTGTGGGATTGTTTTAATTTTTAGAGGGGAATGCAGCTGCCGAATTGAGGGTAGGTATCATTAGGGTTTCACCATCAGTATCTCAGTAAACTGAGAAATGGACACCCAGGGGTGGAGAATAATGGTACTCACCCCATGGAATGAACTATGCAGAAACTACTAAAGAGGGAACAAGAGTGCAGTGTTCCTGTGTGTTACCTGAATAAAATCAGACTATGATATTTTTGCTTCCAGATCCCCTTGGCACTGACTTACATTAAAATAAAACACCAAACCTTAAATAATAAGGACAGTCTTCCTTGAAGGTCTATTTAAGATACTGAGGGTGGGGAGTACAGAAATATTTTAAACTTCCTGAAACATTTTGGGTATTTCTTCTTCTTCGTAAGGCTCTGCTTGTCTTCGTTACTGCTTAGATTCATCTTCCCCCTTTCCTTCTCTCCTTCCATCACTCAGTTTTGGCAACCTCTCCAGGCAGCTGTGCTCTGTGCTCCTGTAGATCTACTTGCTTCACTCATTTGCTGTCCCATCCATTTTTCCTCCAAACAGCAAACAGCAGAGCCCTCAAGGAGCCGCAGTTCTTGGAAAGTTGAGAAGGAGAGAATTCTAAACACACTTTTTACTCTTATGGTGCTGTTGCATGGAAAAGGGACTACACATAATGTGCAGACTGTCCAGGTATTAATTTTCAAGTTTTCCTCATTAAAGGAAAATAAATTCATTGGCTACAGGAATTTAGCCAAATTCATTGGCTAAAGAAAATAACCTCCACAAATTTCTGGTTGGGGTCTTCTTCTTGATCTGGCATTGATAAGACTTTTATTTAGTCTTAACAAGCTAGTCAAGGAATATGAGAAAATACTATTACTGAATGGACCCAACCTTGTGCTCTGGGAGCCCCCCGCCCCCCATACTAGGTTCACCCTGCCTACCACCAGGGAAAGACGTCTCTCAATGTCAGAGATTGGTGAAAAGGAAAGGGATTATTTCTTTAAAAAGCTATACAGACAGAGTAATGACTTAATGTCTTCATTAAAAATACTAAAGTTCTTTAGAATACCTACAGATGCACAGTCCTTCCTTCTCCCCTTTGCCCAGTCCGGGGTCCCATATCTTAGGAAAAGAAGTAGAAATCCATGGTTTAGGCAGCCCTTTGGTTACGGCACCATCAGCTGTGTCGCCACTGTGATCTCCAGTTAATCCAAAGTCATGTGGCACCTTCTCATGGCCCACCAGCAAGAGTCCTTTCACCCCTTTTCTTCTAGGCAAAGTCTCTCCTGCTTCCTAAGCCATGTGGCAAAAAGGGAGCACCCTAAAAGCCCCGCATGGCTGTGACACCTGGGTTTTAAATCCCAATGCCAATCTTCCTCTGCAGCCCCATTTCCGGCTCCTCCCACAATCAGTTACACCTGCCAGCACTCCCTCATTCTTCCAGCTTTACTGGGCTGTGATAGTAAGTCTGGAAAGGTGTGGCCCCATGGTGTGGAGCCAATCATCTGCAAGCTCTTATGCAAGTGCTGTAACCCAGAGGAAGTTGCCTTCTAGTTACATCATGGGTTGAAGTCACTCCCATCCCCCTGGATCAAAGCAAGGCCACAGCTCTTTAACATATCTATGAAATCAGTTAAAAATTATAGATTTGTTAAATGACTGTCCTAGAAATTATCTGCAAAACCGTTGCTATGCAAAACAGCCCTCAATGGCCCTGCTCCATGCATCTCATCCTCCAGTTCAGACTTATATATATATTTCAGAATATATTTTTTCTAGTATTTTTTGGACAGTCTGACTTCTGGACCCCATTACAAATCTCCATTTTGGGGGACCCCCTTGATTGTGCCCTATTACATCTTCATTGCTTACTTGTATTGTTTCTGGAGCTTTGATCTGTTCTTTCTTTTGGGCCATTTTTTTTTTGTCTTAGCACACCTGTTACATAGTAAGAGGTGGAATCTTGGGTAATTGCCAGGGCAGGGCAAGGCACTTGGCTCTGTTGTGGTGATGTTTATGGGGGAAAGGCCAAGAGGGAATAGTGCCTCTTGCTCAGCTCTCCGCTGGCTTTCAGTAGTCACTTCGCCCACTACCCACAAGCAAAGTGGGCCGCTCTGGTGCTGATTCCCAGGTGGGTGGGCTTGTGTACATTCTAGGACCCTGTGGGTGTCTCCAAGGAACTCTCCTGTGAGGCTGGGAGTTTCTCCTGTTGCCTCAACACTCACAAGTGTTTTCAGTTAGAGGTTTTGAGATTTTATTTCCCCACACTGGAACACTGGGTTGTGTTGTCTGTCTGGCTCCCCAGTTACTCCTCCTGGTTTATCCACACGAAAATATGGAACCTCCTGCTCTGCCAGCCACTGCCTAGCCCAGTCCATCAGCTGCTGCCTCACTCACCAGGTCCTCCAACTGCTACCTTGCTGCGAATCTTCTCTCCCCCAGCCTGTCTCCACCCCTCCTACCAATCTGGATGAATGTTTCTGCTTTAACTGTGTGGTTGTCAGACTTCTGTACAGTTCAATTTTCTGTCATTTCTGGTTGGTTTTTGTTTTGAAATTTGTTGTTGTTCTTCTTTTGGTTGTGCAAGGAAGCACAGTGTGTCTACCTACACCTCCGTCTTGGCTGGAAATCCCAAATTCTATGTGGAAGTATACATAACTCTCTCTTTCTCTCCGGTATGAGCTATATATACAATTATCAGAATAATTCTTTGTCTATAATTTAAGTAAAAAATATAAAATACAAAACAATGCAAATTTAACCTATAACTTTGGTGATGAAACACTTTCTTCATGAGGAGAAGAAACAGAGCAAGATCAGCTTCAGTTGTGGGTATTGGTTCTTCATGACCAGCTAGACCCTCCCGGTGGCCCCTGCAGGGTGATGGCCCCTGTGCATCCCTCTTGTGATGCAGTGGAAGACAGACACAACAGTGAGGTTGACCAGATGTATAGGATGCACACACTGAAGCAGGACAAGGGAGCGTGCACTGAGTCTGAAACAGGGGCAGATGTTCCTAGAGGAGGCAGTAAGTCCAGCACATGCTCTGTGTGCTCTTTATCTCCTGATTAGGCATAATCCAGGCCCAAGGTTATTCTTATGCTGCCAAGTTGGGGATGGAAAGCTTCTTGTACCAGACTGCCCTTCCCCACAGGCAGCATGAGCAAAAGTATTTTTAGTCTGAGTTTATCTAGATAATCAACTCATTGCACTGTTTGACATAATAACATTAACAAGAATAAAATCTACCTCCTGTCAAGCAATCCCTAGCCCCACGTTGCATATGTTTGATGAATATTGATTAAAAATAGCATCCCACTTTGAAAGAAGAGTATGTTAAATCCATCAAATGAAAACGTTTAGAGACCACAGAGGAGCCTGTTTGCTGATGGTGATTTTGTCCTGACTGAATGTCACCTCCCAAGTAGGGGGTACAGTCTAATATGTAGAGGCTATCAGTGACTCTTTGGTAAGAAGTTCCCATTAAAAACTGTGGCTTGGTCTCCAGAAGACACCAAGGAACTGGCTGCCTCTGACCCACTGTCAGAAAGACCCGCTGCCTGAACAGCACAGATCACAGCACAAAGGGAAGGCACACTGCCTGATGTGAAGGGTTAAGAGGAGTGGATGAAGCGGAAATTTTTTCAAGGATAGAAGTCACAATCTTGGCTGTGACACTGATTGTGCTAAGGGCCAGAAACAAAATTAAAGTACTTGGGGCGAAAACCACCAACTATGACTGCAAGTATAAAAAATATGAACCAGGTTTATAATTCAGGGTTAAAGTTCAGAAAGCAGAAGATTGCCTGTTTCTGTATATTTGAACTTTTATAGAAGCACCTAAATATATATATGTATATATGTGTATATATATATATATACACACACACACACACACACACACACACACACACACATTTATCCATATGTGTCTTGATTTTCCATGACTATTGAGAGTAGACACTGCTCTGTGGAAGCCTCTCCCCACTTGCTACCTACACACAGCACAGCTCTTCCCTGAGCGGAAGTGGTGTGCACTAACTAACACAGTTACAGATCCAGATCAGCTACCCACCCAAGCCAATCCTCCTGTTTTCCTTCAATGCGGGAATGATGCCGATGAAGCCAGTTACGTTGGTGGCCCTGGGTTAAAATAACTGGGAGTTAGTCTGATTTCCTCCATTTGGATGTGCAGGAGAGCTGCCCCCTGATCAGGAATGCCTATTTTGAAATTCACATCAGGAAGACATAAACCTGTATTATGTTAAGCCACTGAAATTGTCAACTGCCATCCTACTGGAATCTCCTTGAGCACCTTTATGTCAAAGTAGCTAAAATGGAAGTAATCTGTCTTCCTCTGCCCTGACTCTCCTTTCTTTTCCTGAGATGTGCAGTTTCAGTAATGATGTCACTGTCATCATGATCATCCAAGCTATACACATGGGTGTGCTGTGAACTCCACCCCTTCCCTTGAGTAACAAATTAAAAACCAAGGCCCCTAGAGTTGCCCACAAAATGTCACTCGGAGCAGTTCTTTCCTTTTCACAGTTCCATTATCTCCTGCATTTAGACTGTGTCTCTAACATGCATATTTCTTCAGCCTCTAAAGCTGTGCCCTGCCTCCAGACTAATCAATCTCTGAGGCTGCCATTGAAGTGATATTGCTGAAACACAAATCTATCACCCTGAGCATAAAATATTAACAATTCTTTATGAGCTATAAGATGAGAGTCTAAAATTCCTTGAGCCCCACATATAAGGTCATTTACATTCTTGATTCAACACTTTTTATCACCTCTCCTCTTGCACTTACTCTCAAACCACACCAACTCCAGCTTGAGGTCTTATGAGACTCTCAGCCTTTTCAGGATCACTGCCTCCCACTGGAATCCTGTCCCTGAAACTTGTAGTCAAACACCCTGCAGCATAGAGACCATGGGGCACAGAATCAAACTGAGCATGTACCAATGAATATCCAGGACCTTCGTAGCTGAATGCCCCAGGAAAAATCCTTATCTTTCTGACCCTGCAGAAATACCAATTCCCACCTTGCGCTCTTCTGCCTTTGCATCACAGAAAGCATTTGGTTTCATGGCTTCTCCTGCCCTCTCTGCATTCCTCTTTATTCTGAACTTCCCCATTCTGGGTGATGCAGGAGATCAGTATTAAAAAAAAAAAGCAGTGTTTGTGTCATAAAAATAAATGAAAAGCAAGAGAAGACTTGTAAGCCAATGCATCCCCATCAGACATGGCACTCAGACCAGCATCTCCTCCACCATCTCTCCCCACTCTCATTGCTGCTTGCTGGCCATTTCTCACCCAGCAGGGTAACAAAATAAGAAGTTTGTTCCTTAACCTTGCTTTCTAATTTTTTTTTATGTTCACAGCAGACACCTGGTGGCCTTTTTAACATAGCTCAGCTCTGCCTTCAGTTCAGAAATAGTTTCCCTGCAATTTAATACGTGGAGCCTTGTCTCAGTGAGGGTGTGTGTAGGATTTCTATCAGTCAGCCTAGACAGCTAATGCCTTCAGATCCCCCCAGATAGTGGACTTGGAATGAACTTTTTAATCTCAGACTTTACTTAAGAGCATAGGATAATGTCCAGGTAATGTAATACCCTGGGTCCTCTGAGCTATATGAATCAGGCCAACAGCATTTGTAGGACATGGTATATTCCATCTCCATGGCACATTATTCCACGGGATGTACATTTTCACACTTAAATGATGGTCTGTTTTCTGTTTAGTGTCCATTTTTCAGCTTTTATGGTCTTTGTTGTTTTTTAAACATCTAGCTATTGATAGATCAGTGTAGTTATACTTGCCTCTGAATTCTTTTAAAAATAGAAAGAAATTAATGAAAGTTTACTTATTCCCCAAGATCCAGGCCAGGTATGATCTGTTTTACAAAGACTTGCTCATTCTGTTTGTCACCAGAACTAATGATTGCTGCCTTTAAATGTAGCCTGTAGTTTTATTATAAACTTGTCTCTTTTGTTTTTGCCCATACTACTTTAGTTCTTTTTTTAAAATATATTTTATTAATCATGCCATTACAGTTGTTCTATTTCCCCCCTTCATTCCCCTCCACCCTGCACACCCCCTCCCCCATCATTCCCCCCTTTAGTTTATGACCATGTGTCTCAAGTTCTTTAGATTCTATATTTCCCATACTATTCTTGCCCTCCCCCCTATCTATTTTCTACCTACCGTCTATGCTACATATTTTCTGTACCTTCTCCCCCCTTCTCCTTCTCCCACTCCCCTGTTGCTAACCCTCCATGTGATCTTCATTTCTATGGTTCTGCTCCTGATTTAGCTGTCCTCTTAGTTTGCTTTTGTTTTAGGTGTGGTTGTTAATAAGTGTGAATTTGCTGTCCTTTTACTGTTCATCTTTTTTATCTTCTTTTTCTTAGGTAAGTCCCTTTAACAAAGCTCAGAGATTCCCAAAGAAGTTGGACCCGAGAAGGAACACACCAAGGCACATCATCATTATATTAGCCAAGATTAAAATGAAGAACAGAATCCTAAAAGCAGCAAGAGATAAGGCCCAGTCACCTACAAAGGAGTTCCTATCAGACTGTCAGTGGATTTCTCAAGAGACCTTACAGGCAAGAAGGGGCTGGAAAGAAGTATTCCAAGTCATGAAATCCAAAGACCTACAACCAAGATTGCTCTATCCAGCAAAGCTTTCATTTAGAATGGAAGGGCAGTTAAAGTGTTTCTCAGATACTTTAGTTCTTTATAATGCTACATCCCTGACTAACTTGTAATCTTAAGTGCATCCATGTTCATCTTTCTCTTGCTCTAAAACTAGTAATGAAACCCACACATGCCCGTGGCTTTTCATCTTTTAGTCTTTCATTTTACATTTTACCTTCAGAAAAAATCAACAGTGGGGTTTTAAAAATATTTTCTCATTTAAGTTAAATCACCTTTCCAAATGTTAAGTCCATTTCACTGCACAACTTGATGCTAACATGAAAGTATTTGTAACTTTCAATGTGACAATCAATCACACATTGGGCAGAGATTGAAACAGCATGTTCCAGTAAACCCCACACAATTATTGCCCTTTAGAATTCCTGACCAACTTCAATTACATGCAATGGGGATTTCCATCGGATTTTTTCTTCTGTCGGCAGAACATTTTCTATAGTACACAGTTGAAGCGGATATAATCTAGCTCACAAAAGCATGACTGAGGCTCACTCCTTATCCTTTAAATATATGAGTATTCCACGATTTTCCTAAGATTTCACAAAGATGACCCAGAATAGCAATCTTTCTTCAATTTTTATTATTTCATTCTTCAGACACCAGTGGTTGCAGGTCATTTGCAAGATTTGGGAGGAAAAGTACATAGTCAAAAAGTAGAACACATGTCATGACTTGTTCATTTTTCTTTAGAATCACTGTTTTGGCTCACAGCTAAATCTATCAATGGAAGACTAATCTGAATTTCCAAATATTTATTCCTCTCTGAGATTTAAAAGGAATTCAGGAATGTCTGCTTAATACCCTGGTGTGATTAAAACCACTGGATGGTGTTATGTATGGGTTTGATTAGCTTCACACTGCATTAATCCCACTTGGCTGGATCTTTTAAAAAGTGAATGTAGTTCTCAGCTGATAACCTGGAAGTAAGGATTGCATTAGAGCAATGGTTCTAACCACACTGGGGGTCTGACTCTCTTCAAGAGTCTAAGGGATGTTCTAAATTTAATGGCTGAACTACAGGTATGTTTTCTTTAGTTGACCACCCTCACACTGGCTCACGATAAGAATTCTAAGGAAGTGTTTTGAAACAAATCCCAGTCTACTCATTAGTGCCCAACTTTTTTTGGACAGCTTAATGTATATTTTAAATACATAAAAGCAAAGACCAATATCATTTCAGATCATTGACATATTAATACTTTAAAAATTACTTTGGGTAAATGTAGATCAGTGGTACAGCCATATGCATTGTAAATGGTCAATGTTGTTTATGGCTCAGGGTGGAGGAGAAGGCATGAAAGCAAAGCTGCAGCCATAGGACATCATTCCTTTCAGAACTGATGATATATTTGTCTAATACAAGAAACAGGTCAACTATGAAATGGTTGTAAGAACAGGAGGCTGTTTAATTTACCTTCAGTTTTCATAAGAACCCATGTACTCTCTCAGTCTAGTCAAGTACTGGTATTTACCTATTATGTTTACCATGGTGATGTCCCAAAAGTCCCTACTGTAGAATCCAAAAGGCCCACAATGCCTTGGGCAACAAGGGCTACGGCATCCTTCTGAGGGCGAAGGATTTATTTACAATGTAAAACCTTTACTCAGGCAAATTTTTGGAAACTCTATACAGATGAAGCACTTCTAGTGCTTGACAATGCATCAAGTTTTGCTGTGTTCTATGTTGCCACTTACTAGCATTAATAACACAGCCAAAATATCTGAAAGAAATGTTGTTGACTGTCATTAAATTGATCTAATTTGTCAGCTTTGTCTCTTTAAATGGTATCATCAAACATAAATTCAACATATGAATCTCCTAGTTATTACCAACGAGTTCATTCTCATGCTCAAGGACAAATATTAAAAGACAACATTGAACTTTGAACACATTTTTTCACATTTTTGAAAGCCTCTATTAAAACAATTTTAAATAGAGAATGTGGTAAACTTTTCATCTATTTGAATAAGATGAGTCTTTGATCAACACTTGTCAGCCGCCATAATGAACACAGTTGAAGAACTCGGTCTTTCCAAGTTCCTGGGATAAAAGAGAATTGGAGTTGAGCTCTATGAGTACATTGTTGAGAGGTTCCAATGCTGGAGCAGCCTGCTCAGGTGAGCACCAAAAATTATAAAGCCTTTCAATGTCTCAACAGATAAGAATCATCAGACACATGGAAAACAAATCTTTTGACTCTTCCTTCATCAAGAGGTCAACATAAAAATATACATTTTTAATTCAAATCTGTGTTAGTTTGTTTGGCCTGCCATGAAAGAACACCACAGACTGATGGCTTAAATTATATAAATTTACTTCTTCATAATTCTTCATGCTTGAAGTGCAAAATTAAGGTGCCAGCAGGGGTGATTTCTGGTGAGGACTCTCTGGTTTGCAGATAACTGCCTTCTCGTCATGGCCTGTCCAGGTGTTTCCTCTGCACGTGCACACTGACAACGTCTCTTCCTCTACTTAAAAGTACACCTGTCACATTGGACTAGGGTTTCACCCTATGGAATGATTTAACCTTAGTCACCTCCTTCAAAGCCTTACCTCCAAATACTGTCATATTGGGGTTCAGGCTTCCATCACTGACTTTTGGGGGCATCACAATTCAGTTCACAACACTATCCTACTGACAAACTTGCTCCTTATGTAAATGATACATATATTTTCAAAGATGATCTCATTGTTACATATAACTTGAATTCATTTTGAAGGAATCTTCAAGAATTATAATATTCACTGACACAGTTCATATTCACGTGTCAAAGGCAACTCTAGTTCCTTTTGTTAGTGTATACTTGGGTGTGTCAGGGTTTTCCGTTCATGTGGCAATAAGAAAGTGAAAAGATGTTAGCTATCAAAATAAATATTATTAAGACATTATCAAAGTAAACGTTATCAAGACAAAGACCATTGTATAATTATAACTTTACTTTTTATTATAAGCAAAGATTTACTTTACAACAAAATTAATAAGATTTATATATTGTAAGTGGCTGGTAAATTTGCATTACTAAAGCAAAAGGAAAGAACAAAAGTCACACCCATAGAAACTGAGTAAAATGGTAGTTGCCAGTAGCTGGCAGCTGCGGGGGGCGGGGCGGGGAATTAGGGGATGTTGGTACAACATTGGGGGATGACGTGGGAACAAACTTTCAGTTGTAAGATGAATAAGTTCTGGGGATCTAATGTACAGTATGATGATTATGGCTAACCCTAGTGTATGGCATACTTGAAATTTGCTTATAAAATAAATCTTAAATGTTCTCACCAACCCCCCCACCAAAGGTAACTATCAATATGTGAAGTGATGAATGCAATGACTCACTTTATTGTAGCCATCAGGCCAACACAGGTGTCTGTCAAATCATCATCTTGTAGACCTTCTATAGGATGATTTGCAGTGTCTTAGTATAGCTTGTAATTAATTAATTTACACTTTGTCAATTATCCCTCAATAAAGCTGAAAAAAACTGACATTGCTTTGGAGAGAATATTTTTACATTCAGTCTTACAAAGGGATGCAGCTGACAGTACAATCCGTTGCCTACAACGGCTTAGGTGCCTTCAGCTGTCACCTAATAATGGCTGCTCGGTGGCAACTGTAATTACTGTCCTTACACGCATCCTTGTGTAACAGTAATTCTTTTCGTTTCTGAAGCACAGAGATGTAATTTCACTTGGTTCTAATGAGCAAATAACCTTTTGGCAAAATCACTCAAAAATCTTCTCATTAGTAATCAAAGACAGATCTTCAGTTTTATTCAGAGCTGTGCAATTTTGGAAGTTTAATTGGATTCCTCAGGTTAATTTTCCAAGAATAGCACTTTTTTCTAGCAGACACTCATATATGTGTACCTCTTATGTGATTATAATCTTATCTTTTCCTCCCCAATTGTTTAATTTCAAAAGGATCTTAGATCATAGTAATTTAACAATAAATCAGACAAACAGCCTTGATCATTGCTTCCATGATTTAACAGTCATTGAATTATCTGTTTTTTTGTGCTTTTACCATTTTTGGTAATTTAATTGGGTAACACAGTTGTTCTTTTCATTTTTATTAAATAGTTCAGACATACAAAAAACAGAAAACAGAAGTTCAATAAAACATCTAGTTTAAGAAAAAGTTTTAAGCACTTCTTCTTCTTACTTTAGAGAAAGATAAATAAACTTCCTTACTTCATATCCAACACAAAGGCAGAATCTGAAATGGAAGGTATTATCTGTTGTACAAAGTTGATGCCTGCAGTGAACAGCTGCTGAGGCCCAGCCACAGGTGTCAGCAGTGGGTGAGGTTAAGCCTGGTGTTTGCAAAGCTTCTGGAAGTGGTATGAACTGGAACACCTTTCACCTTTTAAACAGTCATCAAAACGTTAAGTAACCACCAAAGTTACAGTCTGAAGCATTGACTTATTTTGAGAGTCCACTAGTTTTCACATGTGGTCTATAATTTTCACTTGTTCTTCTATAGTTATAGCTTTTCATAGTTCAGTCATTCTTTCAAGGTATAAGAAGGAAGGTCTTAGTAAATTCACTAAACTGAATTCATCTGAAGATTTAGTAAATAAAAACAAAAATAAAAGGGAAAAATGAGAAAAATAATTGGGGAAGTAGATACTGAGGGAGTGACTAACTGCTGTAAATGAAAGAAAAAATAAGAGGTCAAAAACTGAACAAAGAAGACTTGCAGAAAAGTATAAGGTATTGTTGAACAAGTATACAGTCAATGCACCTCTATAAGAATTTAACCAAATTAAGTGGAAAACAATTTTCTTGAAAAATTAATTTTACCACAACTATATAGTAATCCAATGTCTAGCTAAATTATGTGATCAATTGAAATGGACATAGTACTATGCCTATGTATGAATTCATACAAAATAAATTGAAGATGCTACTTAACAGAATTTATAATTTACTGTTTTATTTATTTTACTTTTCTCTGTAGGGGCCAGATGGTGAATTAAATATGATCAAAGCCACCAACCCCACATGTGAGGAGTATTTAGACCCTAAAAGTTGACATGAATCTCTACTATTTCATCTGGAATAGATTTCTTAATTTAATTTTTATTTTTCTTGGCTGACTGGTGTCAGCATGGGGCCTGTATTCGAAGACTTCCCATTGCCTTTCACCTTTAGGTATAGCTCTTATCTTAAAGGACAAAGAAATAATGTGGTGGTTTGGCTCAGATTCAAATATGTCCATTTCAATTATATACTCACATGTTAAAAAATGAGGGGAACAGGTCTGTGGAGCTATGTGAAGCTGGACCTGGCCCTCCTCTAACAGGGGTCAGGACAACACTTTAGCTTTCTAGGTACCAATGTTCTCAAGGATCCTGTGCCCACTGGTACCAGGGAATGGCCAGGGCTCATTTTGGGGAAGGTCTAAAAGAATAATTACTGCAGACACTTGCCATGATTTCTACTTGCCATGGACCCCCACTAGGACCCAGTCTTCCCTTCATGGGTTTTCAGATCTAAGAACTTACTCAACTATGAAAACCTGGTAAAAAGGTTTTCCTGACGTTGTGGTGGCTCCTTAGGCTCCCACCCACCCATGCCTGACTGGTTTTGATTGTATAAATTCAGCTATGCCCTTATTGGCTGCCCATCTATACAGGCCCCTGAGTAGACAGTATTGATTTTCCTTCCCCCAGATGTCTGTGTTTCTGCTTTGTTGGCTTCAATCCCTGTGCGACTGATCGCCTCTGTTTTGAAGTGAACTTCTTCCTTCTTCAGTCTGCCCTCCTCACTTAGGGGCTTTGTTGCCAAGAGCACACACTAATATATGCCCTGCATGCAGATCTTTCATCTTAGAGCCAATTTACTGGGGAAAAACAAAACCAAACTAAATAAATTTAAAAGATTGAGTTCTGGCCAAACTTTAAAGGATAAGTCTCTGATAGTCTGTCAGTAAAAAGAGAAACAAAAAGGATTGCTTATTTAAATCAGCTGAATAATTTTTTAAAGTTTTTATTTATTTATTTTTTTAGAGAGAGCAGGAGAGAGAGAAAGGAATGGAGAGAAACATCAATTTGAGGAAAAAATATCAATCGGTTGCCTCTCGTATGGGAGACTAAACTGCAACCCAGGCATGTGCTCTAACCGGGAATCAAACCAAGAACCTATAGCTTCTCAGGACAAAGCCCAACCAAATGAGATACAACATTCAGGGCTGAATCAGTTGATTTTTTAAGTAGGCTCAGAACAAACAAAAATATATAGTATTTACTCTTCCAAAATTATAATGTAAAAATAAAATAAATTTCACTTGATCAATTGAGATAATATGATTTTTAGAATTTCCCAGAATATATGGAAGCAGAAGTGATGTATGAAGAAACAAATGTCAATGGAATCTTATAAAAAATGATAGATTCCACAGTAGGATTATATGAAAATGAAATTGCTTAATTCTGGTCCTGCAATTCTCTTCTCTCTGCAGCAAATACACTTGTGACCCTCTACAGAGTTTCTTCAATTCATGGTTTGTTTGCTTTTTTTTTTTTTCCAAAAGACTCAGCTAAAACAACCAAGGTCATCTATTGTAACTGTCTTACTTAAAATGACTGAATCAGAAAAATTGAGCATTAACTAAACTGTGTACATATCATTAACTATTTTAAAGGGAACATGGGACAGAGAAACTTAATGTTTAGAAAGGAAGAGCCACTGCTACATAAATATCAGAGATAAAGATGAAGCATCCGTCACGTAATGCATCTCAGTAGTAAAGGGAGTAAATTCACAGACAGGAGATCGATACCCAACTTTACAGACACATGTTTCCAATATCGGGCACCGAATTATGGAAAACTTGGTGGCTTAAAACAATAGAAGTTTATTTTCCCATGACTATCCTTTCTTGTCTCCTCCAGCCTCTAGTCTCCTAGGTAGCCCTTGGTTTGTGATACCAATTGCCAATCCCACCCTCTGTCTCCACAGGCTCTTCTCCTCTGTGTCTGTTGTCTTCTCTTCTGTCTCTAACAAAAACACTTGACATTAATGAAGGCCTCACTCAGAGAATCCAGGATTATCACACCTCAAGATCATTGATTTAGTTACATCTGCAAAGACCACCTTCCACATAAGGACACATTCTCAGGTTCCTCAGGTAAATACGATATGTTAACAAAGGTATTGTTTGGGGGAAGTGATTATAAATATTGAGAGGGCTTCTAGGGAGTTAGCTGAAAATGCAAAGTAAAATTAGGGATTCTGCCCTTGTCTCCAGGCTAGATCACATCTGTGATTTGAAGACTCCCCTTTCTTACAGAAACCTGAGGTTTAGAAATGTAAGCGCTCATAAGCCCTTGGGCACAGTCAGCAGTTTTGCTAATCTGTTGTGTTTGTTCCAAGTCCTGATACAATGCTGCTCCTGAATCTCAAAGAAATATCAGATTTTCTCTCTCTCTTTTTTTAAAACTCACATTGTTTTGGCCACTTAAACACATATGCCTGGACTTCCAGCCAAGATGGAGGTGTAGGTAGACACACTATGCCTCCTTGCACAACCTAAAGAAGGACAACAAATTTAAAAATAAAAAACAACCACAACTGACAGAAAATTGAATTGTGTGGAAATCCAAGAATCAAAGAGTTAAAGAAGAAACATTCATCCTGACCAGTGGGAGGGGCAGAGATAGGCAGCCAGGTTGGAGAGGACTCACGGCAAGGCAGCAGCTGGAGGACTGAGGTGGGCGAGGTGGCTATTGGAGGACAGGGCGAGGTGGTGGCTGGCAGAGCAGGTGGTCCCACATTCACATGCGGATAAACCAGGAGGAACAACTGGGGAGCGAGACAGACCACGCAACCAGGGTCCCAGCACAGGGAAATAAAGCCTCAAGGCCTCTGACTGAAGAAACCTGTGGGGGTTGCAGCTGCAGTGGGAGAAACTCCCAGACTCAGAGGAGAGTTATTTGGAGAGACCCACAAGCTCCTAGCATGTACACAGACCCACCCACCAGGGAATCAGCACCAGAAGGGCCTAATTTGCTTTCAGGTAGCAGGGGAAGTGACTGAAAACTGGCAGAGTGGAGCAAGCAGCACTGTTCCCTCTCAGACCCTCCCCCCCAACACAGCGTCACAACCCAGCAACGTAGGTTACCTTGTCCTGGTGAACACCAGAGGCTCCACCTCTTACTACAAGTGTGCCAAGACAAAAAAAGATGGCCCAAATGAAAGAGCAGATCAAAGCTCTAGAAAAACTATAACTAAGCCATTAAGAGATAACCAACCTATCAAATGCAGAGTTCAAAACACTGGTAATCAGGATGCTGACAGAAATGCTTGAGTATGATTGTAAAATAGAGGAAAAAGTGAAGACTATGCAAAGTGAAATGAAGGAAAATATACAGGGAACCAAGAGTGATGGGAAGGAAACTGGGACTCAAATCGACAGTTTGGAGCAGAAGGAAGAAATAAATAATCAACCAGAACAGAATGAAGAAACAAGAATTTTAAAAAATGAGGAGAGAGTTAGGAACCTCTGGGACAATTTTAAGAACGTTAACATCCAGGGAGGCTGGGAAGGGAAAAATAGACAAAAAACTGTACTTGAAAAATAACTAAATAAAATTAATTTAAAAAAAAAAGAATGTTAACATCCAAATCATAGTGGTGCCAGAAGGAGAAGAGAAAAAGCAAGAAATGAAAAACTTATTTGAAAAAATAATGGAGAACTTCCCTAATCTGGCAAAAGAAATAAACCTCCAGGAAGTCCAGGAAGCTCAGCGAATACCAAAGAATTTGGACCCAAGGAAGCACATGCCAAAGCACATCATAATTATATTACCCATGATTAAAGATAAGGAGAGAATCTTTTTTAAAAAGATTTTATTTATTTATCTTTAGAGGGGAAGGGAAGGAGAGAGGGAGAGAAATATCAATGTGTTGTTGCCTCTCATGAGTCCCCTGACGGGAACTGGCCTGCAACCCAGGCATGTGCCCTGACTGGGAATCGAACCGCAATTGTGTGGTTTGCAGGCCCGTGCTCAAGCCACTGAGTTACACCAACCAGGGCCAAGGGGAGAATCTTAAAAGCAGCAAGAGAAAAGGAAACAGTTACCTACAAAGGAGTTTCAATTAGACTTTCAGCTGATTCCTTAAAAGAACCTTGCAGGCAAGAAGAGGCTGGAAAGAAGTATTCAAAGTTGTGAAAGGCAAGGACCTACATCCAACATTGCTCTATCCAGCAAAGCTTTCATTTAGAATGGAAGGGCAGATAAAGTGCTTCCCAGATAAGGTCAAGTTAAAGGAGTTCATCATCACCAAGCCCTTGTTATATGAAATGTTAAAGGGACTTATCTAAGAAGAAGAAGATCAAAACTAAGAACAGCAAAATGACAACAAACTTACAACTATCAACAATCAAACCTAAAAAATGCAAAAACAAAAATAAACTAAGCAAGTAACTAGAACAAGAAGAGACCATAAAAATGGAAATCACATGGGAGGGTTATCAGCAGGGGTAGTGGGAGGGAGAGAGGGGGAGAAAAGTACATGGAATAAGAAGCAAAAAATGGTAGGTACAAAATAGACAGGGGGAGGTTAAGAGTAGTATGGGGAAATGTAGAAGCCAAAGAACTTATATGTATGACCCATGGACACGAAACAAGGTGGGATAGATGTGGGTGGGAGGGGGTTGAAAGGGTGGAGGGAAATAAAGGTGAAAAATGGGACAACTGTAATAGAATAATCAATAAAATCCATTTAAAAATAAACACATATGCCTGTATTCCTTTATAACACTTTTGTTACATTTGATTTCTCTCCTCACTATAGCTTCAGAGTCATTTACAAACATTAAATGTCAGTTAGTATGTCTTCATCTTCCATTTAAGAAAAAAAACAGCCTTGGCTGGCGTAGCTCAGTGGATTGAGTGCGGGCTGTGAACTAAAGTGCTGCTGGTTCTTTTCCCAGTCAGGGCACTTGCCTGTATTGCAGGCCAAGTCCCCACTTGGGGGCACACAAGAGGCAACCACACACTGATGTTTTTCTCCTTCTCTTCCTCTCTTTCTAAATAAAAATAAAAATAAAAATAAAAATAAAAATAAAAATAAAAATAAAAATAAAAATAAAAATAAAAATAAAAATAAAAATAAAAATAAAAATAAAAATAAACTTTAAAAAATATTTTAAAAAAGAATAAAAACAGAATCAGTATTTATTAAATGGACTTCGGAATCCCACTGGAGGCACTTACAGCATTTTAGCCATCAGTCAGAACCTGGTTTTATAAATAATTACCCAATAAAAAGTATGCTTTATTTTTCTAGAATTCTAAAATCCATATTGACCTTTTAGATTGTTTTTTAGGACTACTTTATAGGTAACTATTTGGAAGAATTTACTGGCTCAAATAGGCCCAAGATGATGTTCATCTATTTTTAAATTTATTTAAAGTTAATGAATATTAAAATTAAGAAAATATATTTATATTTACATGACTTTTAAAGTTTAACAAACCTCTGTGTCTCATGTACACTTTTTGCCCTCTAATTTCAAGGCCTCATGTAAGGACAATTCATTTATTCTTTGAGGCACAACCCAACATTTATGTAACATAAGGGTTAATGGACAGTTTCCTGTGTTTCCCTGACATCACACGACTGTACCTGGGACATGCGGTCAGTGGGATGTCGGCAGTGTGATCGCCTGCCCTAGCATGTCTCTGACACCTGCTCTCACTTGAGCTTGAACTCTTACCTTTGGCATTCAAAATTTTCATATTTCTCCCTTTTTAATTATACACACAAATAAAAAGGGAATTATATTCAATGTTGAATTATTTTTAGAAATGGAATAAATCCCAAATGTCCATTGGAATATTTATTTGAGCTATAAATCATCTCCTGGAGCACTATTTATCCTGCCCCACTGAAGAAAATAGCTCTTTTACTGGGACGTTATACTAAGTGAAAATAATATTGCTGTGCGTTGACTTGCTCAACTCACATGCAGGCAAATAAGAAAACTGAAATTTTCAAAGTTTTATTTTAACTATGCATATATCTTCATGTACTCTGTGTGTGTGGTCACATTTTTAAAGAAAATGGCCTTTTATGGCCCAAACAATGCAATATATTTAAATGACCTCTAAATAATGAGACATTCCAGTGCTGAGTACAAGACACATTCTACTTCTTTGTCACACAGAGTCTTAAGAAAACAGAGCATTAGAGGGTTTTTTTTTAATGATATTCTGAGGCTTTTTTAATGCTCTATTAAATCTGCATGTTATTCTGGATCTACTACCATGCTGGGCAGTATATCCAGAATCCAGGATGACGAGGTATTTTACAAAAGGGAAGGGTTTTTAGAATGCCTGGGGACACTGAGAAATAACATATTGCAGAGGGTTGTTAGTGGCTCCCTCCACACCCAGGTGTGCTCTTGGGAGTGGATTCGGAAGGTCATCTGGGTCAAGTGTTGACAATATGCATCCCTGTGTGATTTCTTTTTTCTGATACACCCTCATTCTGATGTATACAGGCCTCTGAATTTAAGGTGCTTTTGATTCTTTTCTGAAACTATGAAGAGCCAATTAACTAATTCCGGGAAGCACAAAATGCTGTGCCTGGTATTCTATATTACATTCTCAGAACTGGTTTATTTCAAATGTGTGCATCAGTCTACTTTCATTAAGATCAATAAGTCTATTTTGACCTGAGAGAAGAGGTAATATAGAATATTGCTCAGCTTTCATGGGTTCCGTTAAGCTGATCCATGGAAATGCTTCCTGGCACTCTGCTAGGTGGGAGGGGTAACTTCCCTGAGCCAAACAGACAATGGTTCTGTCATCACGGGGCTTCTCAATCATCCAAATAAGTCATTGTGAATGATAATAAGGACCATAAAGTATATGGCATTTCAGCAGAGGTCTGAAGGTTAAGTAAGAGTTAACTAAATGAGGAGGGAAGAAAGCTTTCCAAGCAGACAGAAGAAATACGAAATAACTCTCAGGATGAAAGAAACATAGTGCTTTCTAAGGACCTAAAAGAAGGTAAGAGTGTCTGTGCCTGCCCATTCCCCACCACGGCCTCCTTTGGCAGAGCAGGTAAGTGTGATCTACAGTAACACTCCTGGGAATTGCACTGCTAATTTGAAAATGTATGTTCATACAAAAACCTGAACACAAATATTTATAGAAGCACTATTCCAACTGTGAAAAATTGGAAGCAACCAAGATGCCCTTCAATAGGTGAATGGATAAAGTATTGTACATCCATATAATGAATTTCTCTTGAGTGACAAAGAAATGAGCTATTGATTGACACAAAACCAATGATGAATCTTAAATGCAACTTGTTAATTAAAAGAAGCCAGTGTAAAAAGACTGCCTACTGTATAATTCCATTTGTGTGACATTCTAGAAAAGACAAAACTGTAGACATAATAAACAGGTCAGTGGTTGCCAGGGCTATTGGGAGGAGGAGCCTTGAATATGTGAAACAAAAGGGATTTCTGGAATAATGATATATTTGCCAGAAACCCATAGACTTTTAGAGCACAAAAGTAAAACCTAGAATATATCAACTAAAGATAAAATAATTTGAAATATTGGTGTATCCTAAAATAGAATGTAGTTATGACAAAAGACTCCATATGACAAATGTATAAAATCCCTAAGTGAAGAGAAGTGAGGAAAATGTGCCGACGTAAGTAACTTTAAACGTGGGTGGAGATTGTGAGACTAATGGCCGAGATGCCTTATTCTAGGTGGTGACATTATTTCCCAGAGGGATCAAGACTAAGAATTCTGCAGTCACGGTACATGTATCCGGAATTGAACAATAAGTAGAGAGAGACAGCAGATGGCCGTTCTCACTGTTAGAGTGGAGGGTTACAGACAAGCAAGGGCAAAAGGTAGAAGGGTACCTGGAATAGTAAATTATGGTTGGAGACATCAGTAGGAACTCATCTTGAGTTCAACATAGCTTCAAATGAATATATAAAGAAATATTCATGGATACACATAAGCATGGGCTAGTGTACACACACACACACACACATATTTTGATCTCTATCATCTGAGGGGGTCTAGGAACAACAATACTTCAGTAATAACAGGCACAACTAGCATCCAACCTTTTTTCTAATATCATTCTCCAAAAAATAAGCCAGGGCTCCTTGAGTAAATGGCTGATTCCAGAGCTGGAGCAAGTAATGTATGAGATGAGCCTAGAGCATTGCATAGGGTCTGAAAGTGAGAAAGAGAGTGCTCTCAAAACTACGACGATAGTCACACAGAACCAGCTGAAACAGCGACCCCCATCGGCCAAAGGTGAAACAATTGGAGAAACAGCATGAATATAGTACTAATGAAGTATAACGCAGATTACAATATTAGTATGTGTTCATACTTATATAAAATATTGAATATAGAAAGAAATTGGGGAAATACACAGAAGTCCAATGCAGAAAAATTCTAAAGAATTTTGTAGATGCTTTGTTCTTATGGAGGTGGAACATAGCTACTCACCCCTTAGGTGCGGACAACACATAGTGACTTCCTTCCAAAGGTGAAGTAGAGGAAGGGAGAAAAGGAATAGTGCAAAAGCCCGAGCAGCACCAGGTCAAGCCACGTGATCGGAGTTAACAGCAGTGACAAGTCATGTGAATAACATGTTCCCTTAATACAGCATGACGAGAACAATACTTTATCTCTGTGGTTATCCACACAAAAGCTTACGACTCATTCTAATCATGGAAAAGCACCGCAGGAAGTCCAATTAATGGGCATTCTACAAAACACTGACCAGTACTTCAAATTGTCAAGTTCATCGAAAACTAGGAAAACCGCAGAAACCGTCATAATTAAGAAGAGCCTAAGGAAGACACAAGGACTACCCTGAACAGAATCCTACACAGAAAAAGGTTATTGAGTAAAAACTAAGTACATGTGACTAAAACATGAGCTTTAGTTAATAATAATGCATCACTATCATTCCATTCATTGTGGCAAATATACCATAGTGATATAAAATGTCTGTAACGGGGAAACTGGGTTTGAGTGATGAAGGATGGCTCTGCATATCATTGTAACTTTTCTGTCGACCTAAACATATTGCCAAATTTTACAAATGTATTGATAAATAAAACTGTGATCAATTATACCTTAGTAAAGCTGTTAAACTTGCAAAATAAACTCTAGAAGTACTAAACAATTGTTAGCATTTCCAACCCCTTGAATATCCAGGACTTTCTGAAAAATATTTGATATATGAAAAAAAAACACCTGCTATACATATCAAAGTCTGTCAATTATTTTTCAGGTCATAGAATGTATTGAAAATCTTCACAGAGAATCACATTTTTTTCAGGATTACTAAGTAAATGACATTTCCACATCTTTAGTCATACATATTCATAATTGTTTCTTCATTTTAACCTGTGAGAGTAAAACTGAAATGCAAATGCCATGACTTTCTGATTAAAGTGTGCACAGTTCAAGCTCCTCATTTATCAGCCACGTGCATTCCATCCTGTGGAAAAGTGCTGAACAGGTTGACTGGGGATCGCTTAGTAAAGAATCCTCTAATTGAGTCAACAAGATATTTTTCTGCTGTGTGTAAAAGAAAAATGCTTCCTTGTCCCTCACCCAGGGAAAATAAGCTGAGATACAGAGATGGATATACAGTAATTCAATTTTCATCCAGTTTCCTACCTCTGTTGACAGGGTGGCAGAGGCCAAATGACTTGTCATGTCACGATGACCCAGTTAGAATTTCATCTAATGAAGGATGAAGGCCTTTTGAAGATTTCTGAGCTACTCTAAAACGAGAGGGAGAAGGCTGATACCTGGGTTTTTTTTTTTTCATTTAATGGTATGCTTTACAGCTTCCTTATAAAACATGTCCAGAGGAAGTGTTCCCTGTGAGTCTACTTTGTTTACTGCTTTCTAAATACATTTTTGATTATTGAAATATTTAAAAACTTAAATATTAAGAACAGGTCTTCAGTGAACTGCAACATTGAAGTCACTTACGAGAGAGGTTCTTCACTGTTTGCAGCCAAATCCCATCATCTAAACAAATATTCACCAACCACCTTCTACTGATGGGTCCTTTGCTAGACAGGAACGATGCATTTCATGAATTAAGAAAACAATAAAGAAGATAAAAAAGATGGCAAATGAGCACATGAAAAGGTTCATCACATTACATATCATCAGAAAAATGCAAATTAAAACAATGATGAATTATCAGGATATGCTTCATTGAATGGCCAAAATCCAAAACACTGACAACAAAGTTTGGGGAGAAGGTAGAGGAACAGGAAAGTTTATTCATTACTTATGGGAACCCAAAATGGTACAACCACTTTGGAAGATGGTTTGGGTGGTTTCTTATATAATTAAATATATTCTTACCATACAATCCAGCAGTCATGCTTTGTCTTATTTACCCAAAAGAGTTGAAATCTTATGCACACAGATGTTTATAGCAGCTTTATTTATCATGTCAAAACTGGGAAGCCACCATGATGTCCTTCAGAAGGTGAAGTAAACTACTGTTTGTATAGAAAATGCAATATTATTCAGTGCTAAAAACAAGTTATCAGACCACAGAAAGACATGGATAAAACTTAAATGTGAAAGACTTAGTGAAAGAAATCAATCTAACAAGTTTTCATATTGTATGATTCCAATTACATGATATTCTGGAAAAGAGCAGAAAGTATGGAGACAATAAAAAAATTCCATTTTTGCCAGGGTTTAGTGGGGAAGTAGGACTAAACAGGTGGAGTTCAGGGTGAGTGCAAGTCCTCTGTGTGATAGATTGTACAACATCAAGAGTGAATCCCAACGTAAACTATAGATTTTGGGTGACTATGATGTGTCTTTGCAGGGTCGTTAATTGAAATGAATGTACCACTCTGCTGAGCGATGTTGATCATGGTGGGGGCTCTACTTGGCTGAGGATATGGAGTATCTAAGAACTCCCTGTACCTTCCACTTAATTTTACTGTGAATCAAAACTATTCTGATATAAAGTTTCTGAAAAAGCAAAAGAAGGAAGTACATAACATTATTTGTGCTGTAGTTCTTTGTATTGACTCATTGGCATGGGTAATTCATAAACTAACAGTGTACTGCTGTCTATGATTTGGTCAAAAAAATTTTCACAGCCTTCTTTTGTGTAGATCGGGGTCCTGACCTTTTTTGGTGCTGTGAATCCTTTTGACCCTCTATGAGGCTATGAACTGTTTCTCAAAATATTTTTTTACAGGCATAAAATTTTTAAAAAGGAAACCAATTTTGTTGAGATAGTCATCAAAATATTTTTTAAAGTGTTACAAACATACACAGGGTGGGGCAAAAGTAGGTTTACAGTTGTTCATTCACATGAAAATAATACAATAATTAATCAATAATAATACAAGAATAAACTCTGGTTCATGTACTCACAACTGTAAACCTAATTTTGCTCCACCCTGTATATACTTTTTTTAATCAAAGCATTGGATAATACTACTTAGTTCTGACTGGTGTGGCTCAGTTGGTTGGGTGTCACCCTGCAAAGTGGAAGGTCATGGGTTCTATTCCCAGCTAGGGTACATGACTGTGTTGCGTGTTCTGTTCCCTGCTGGGACGTGTGCAAGAGGCAGCCAATCGATGCTTCTCTCACACATCGATGTTTCTGTCCCTCTTTGTCTCCCTCTCTTCTCCTCTTTCTAAAAACAAATAAATAAAATATTTAAAATTAATAATAATACTGAGCTTACAATAGCTATTATAAGTTATGGTAATAATGAGCATAAATATTATTTAAATATATTTGCAAAAACTATAATTTAATATGAAAACATGAAATTTCTAATGACAACAAAATAGCAAGTATTTCAAATACTACATTGTTTCATTTCCCCCTTTTTTTTTTAACTGAAGAAACTGGTGATTCCAGTTGCACTGCCCTCTTTTATTTTCTAGGACAGAGCAAGCTCCCTGCTGAGAAGACTTGCCCTCACTGTTCCTCTGCCTAGAATGACTTTTCTCTAAAATCTAAAGAACTGATTTCTACTTGGCCTTCACAGCTGAGCTTCAGGTTGTCCTTCCAGTGAGAAGCCGTCCTTGACCTTCAAAACCCAAGCAACAGATCAATGGCTTCCTGTAGAGGCCCTTCCGCAGCGCCTCGTACTTTCTCTCCTCATTTCTCAGTAGGTTTGGTCCTTCTCTCTCACCTCTGTCTTTCTAGTATCTGGAATGTTTCCTGGAACACTGTAGTTATTCCGTTCATGTTCATTGAATGAATAAATGCAGGGCGTCTTCCCATTTTTGCCCTACAGTTCATGTGCCTCCTAAGTTTATAGTGTGGTCATCATTCAAGACAGCTAACATAGTGGGAGAAAGAAGATAGAAATTGCCCTGCAGCCATCATGTCCTTCTTTGGTGAGAAACACTCTTTTGGCCACGTGTACTCCTGATCTTCTCTGTTCATTTCCCCTGTGTAAGTCCACACAGTTACATACTAAAAGTGGAAACACTGTGGAATCCACATATATCTTTTTTTAAAATTTTTTATTGACTATGCTGTTACAGTTGTTCTATTCCCCCCCTTCATTCCCCTCCACCCTACCCCCCGTCCCCACCATTACTCCCCCTTTAGTTTATGACCATGTGTCTCAAGTTCTTTAGATTCTATATTTCCCATGCTATTCTTGCCCCCCCATCTATTTTCTATCTGCTGTCTATGCTACTTATTTTCTGTACCTTCTGTACCTTCTCCCCCTTCTCCTCCTCCCACTCCCCTGTTGCTAACCCTCCTTGAGATTTTCATTTCTATGTTTCCAATCCTGATCTAGCTGTCCTCTTAGTTTGCTTTTGTTTTAGGTGTGGTTGTTAATAACTGTGAGTTTGTTGTCCTTTCACTGTTCATGTTTCTTTAACTTCTTTTCCTTAGATAAGTCCCTTTAACATTTCATATAATAAGGGCTTGGTGATGATGAACTCCTTGAATTTGTTCTTATCTGAGGGCGCCGCCATTTCCCTGCTCTGACCCCACCTCCACATACAGCGTCATAACCCAGCGACTCTGAGTGGCCCGACCCAGGTGAACCACCTAAGCCTCTGCTCCTCACCCAGCAGCGCAAATCAGCAGATGGTGCCGCCATTTCCCTGCTCTGGCCACGCCCCCACATACAGCGTCACAACCCAGCGACCTGGGAGTCCAAGACTCCGTTCCTCACACCTAAAGGGCGTGAACAGACCAAAAATGGCTCGAGAAGATCTCAAAGCCCCAGAGCCTATAAATCTAAGTGATGAAGAAATAGCAAAACTCTCAGACGCACAGTTTAAAACACTGGTCATCAGGATCCTCACAGAACTGGTTGATTATAGCCACAAATTAGACAAATATATGAAGGCGAAACTAATTGAAATGAATGGAAGTGCACAGGAAACCAATAGCGATGAAAAGGAAACTTGGACTCAAATCAATGGAGTGGACCAGAAGAAAGCAAATAATGGCCAAACAGAAAAGAGTCAAGAAGCAAGAATTCAAAGAAATGAGGAGAGTCTTAGGAACCTCCAGGACATCTTTAAACGCTCCAACATCCGAATTATAGGGGTACCAGAAGGGGGAAAGGCACAGCCACCAGTGGAAAACATATTTGAACAAATAATAAAGGAGAATTTCCCCAATCTGGCAAAGGAAATAGACTTCCAGGAAATCCAGGAAGCTCAGAGAGTCCCAAAGAAGTTGGACCCAAGAAGGAACACACCAAGGCACATCATAATTACATTAGCCAAAATTAAAATGAAGGAGAGAATCCTAGAAGCAGCAAGAGCTAAGGGGACAGTCACCTACAAAGGAGTCCCCATTATACTGTCAGCGGATTTCACATATATCTTTATATGCATTCTTTATGTTTATTTTGGCTTTCCTGAAGGACTTAAAAATAACACATCAAGAAATATAAAAACCTTCAAACATGTTGACACCACAATTCTTTTTTTCTAATGAAACTAGAAAAATAATGCTTAATATAGAAAGGACTTTCTCTGTGTATGTGCGTGTGTATATATATACACATATATATGTATGTATTTATATATACATATAAATCATGGCAGTGTTACTATTCACACCAGAAAAAAAAAGAGGAAATGAAACTAAATAATAGTATGAAAATGGTTAAATAATTAAGAAATATGTGCATTGCAGAACAGGAGGCAGCTGGTAAAATTGTTTCCATATAGGATTTTTAATAAATAATTTTTTTATGTTTTACTCCTGAATGAAAGAAGTATATAAAATTACATGTATAGGATAATAACATTATCTATATCTATGTGTATGTGTATATATACATACATATGTATATATATATATATGTCAGCTATTTTCTATATGTTAATTTAGTATCCTAACAGACAATTCAGAATAATAAGTACATGTAAATACAAAGAAATAATGCCAAAATTTTACTTATCTTTGGTTGGTGGAACTATATATACTTTTATCTTCAGTTTGTTCCTCTTTGGAATCCTTTGAACATGCTGAGTCTACATTATTTTATAATGTGAAGACGCATTAAGGCGGAGGCTGCACTGAGATGTTTATGGGTCACATCTTTTTCCTGCCACCTCATTCCTGTCATTGTGTCCAGGACGGTGTGGTTTGAGAGAAATAAGGGAAGTCCTGATTTTGCACTTTAACTTGTGAATGGGGTTGTTTGGATGGAGCCCCTGAGCACAAGTGCCATCAGTGGGTGGCTCTTAGTGTCCAGAAGTTGACATCAAAGCACTTGCTTCACCAGGCATATTTTTTTTAAAAATTGTGCCCGGATATTACAAGCCCAGATATAATTTGTCCCAGATATAATTTGTCCCAGATATTTTTGGACAAATGTGATCCATGTTTTTATATCTCAACATTCTGAAAGAGGGTTTATTTCCCTTACTCTTTCAGCCTTGAGGTTCTGAAACGATAGAAACATTCTCTCCCCCTTAGTCTATGTGTTTAGTTGACAGACCAGTAAAACTGATCAGAAGTGAATATAATCAATCCTGAAGCCTTGCCTGTCTAATCATTTCTGTGTCATCCCAAATCATGACATCATGGCCCATGAGCAATGAGACATCTCTATTGGAAATACCTTATATTCAAGGTGGGCTCATAATTAATGACTCTTGATAACTTCTTCCTGGCAAACAGAACGGTGTGAAACATCAATCCATCAATTTTCTCATTAAGGCATCATGGGAAACTATACAATCTATATCAGAAATGACACATAGTTATGGATTTTATTTCTGTTGTTAGATCTGTCCTCAATCACTAACAAATGGAAAGTGTTGAATTGATTGAAAGGCTTACATACAAAATCTAAAAAGGTACAGTCTGGGTGTTTGGAAGAACATGTTATGAATTATCTTTCACTGGAAGCAAAGAGAGATGAGTTTTAGTTGACAGATTACAATGAAGGCTCTGCCTTTAAATCACAGAGAAATTAAAAAAGGAAACAATATTTGGTTACACGAGGTCTACTGAATCATAAATACTGAAAAGATGGTACTACAGGATATTTTATTTTTAAAAACTCTGCATATTATTTTGACATACTGTCCACCCACAGATTGGTACTTGGGGACTACTGACATAAAGATCTTTGACAATCAATGAATTCATTCATTCATTCAATATTTATTAAAAAGCAAGTATGTGTAAAGCACTGGAAATCCAATAAGAAGTCAATGAGAAGCTCTCTGCTCTGCCTCACACTGTACGTCTTACACCTGCACCTGGGTGTTCTCTGATGTGTGGGGGCTGACTTAGCACAGCCTGGGACCAAGTTTAGCCTTGGTGCAAACTCATGGATGAATATCAAAAATGAAACAAAGGAGAGAAAGAAAAGATACTATAAGGAATCAATTCACATGATCATGGAGGCTGAGAAGTTCCCATACCTAAAATTGCTAAACTTGAGACTCAGGAAAGTCCAAATCCAGAAACCTGAGAACTAGGGTGCTGATATACAAGTCTGAAAGCCCGCAGGCTCAACACCCAAGAAGATTCAGGGTGGGAAGTGTGAAGCAGTATTTTATTGTGGTTTTGATTAGCATTTCTCTAATGATTAATGATGTAAAGCATCTTCATTGTACACTTCTGGTCACTTGTTTATATATATTTTGAGGAACATCTATTCAAATCATTTATTCATTTTTAATTGAGCTGTCTTTGTATTTTTTGAGTTGTGAAAGTTCTTTATATATTTTAGAAAACTTGCTTCTCAGATATATGATTTACAAATACATTCTTCCATTCCTTGGATTGCTTTGCTTTATTTATTTATTAATTTTTTCATTCATTTCTCTTTTTTCAATCACAATTTACATGCAATATTATTCTGTATTAGCTTCAGATATACAGCATAGTGGTTGGACAACCATGTACTTTACAGAGTGGTCCTCCCAATATTTCAAGAACTATGAATTGGTAGTCGCAGAATGACCAGGGGATGTAAATTACAGCATAGGGAACATAGTCAATAATATCATATGGGGCTAGGTGGCTACTTGAAAGAGTCAGTGTTTCTATTTGAGTCCAAAGGCAGGAGAAAATATCCCAGATCAGCCAGTCAGGCCTCCTACTGATTAGGGGGCACCTGCTCCCATGAGGGAGGGCAATCTGCTTTGCTCAGTTGATTATTAAGTGTTCAAATGTTCCTTTCAGCCAGGATCCTCTTCATATATGCCCTGAGAATAATGTCGAAATAAATGCCTGGGTGCCAAAGGCCTTGTAAGGTTAAGATATAAATTTGCCATCACACAAATCTTGATTTAATTTGCCATTCCACCTCTATAGATCTAGATGAACCCAGGATGGTGACAGTAGACTAATCTACAGTAGACAGTGGACTAGGCTTAACTAAGCAGAAGCTTTGGTGGCAACCATTGTCCCAAATGCAACATCACTGCGGAGTACAACTATCTTGAGAAACAGCTCCTGAGTAACTGGTGTGTAATTGGGCCCTGATGGATAAAGAACACTCAACGGTGGACACTACGTAGGTACCATAAGTTCCTGTTTCACCTGGCTCCTGTTCGTCCTTGCTCCCAGAAGGTGGCCTTAATGATGCTTCGGTTCTTTGGTTATCAACTCAGATGCTACATTCATCTGCATTCTTTCCTCAGGGTAAAATCACCTGGGGAAATAGCCACAGGCTCCCTTGGGGAAGGACTGGGGAATATTCACAGTGTATCCTGCCTGCAGTGTTTCCTCTGTTGCTTCTTCCTCTTACTGAACCACCTGTTCCGTCAGCAGGTTTTGGATTTGAAAATGGGCTTAGTCTGGGGTCTGAACAAAGGATTGGGACTTTTAAGAGAAGTTTACTTGCTCAATAGATTTTATTTTAATGAAATTCTGCAAAGACCAATACATCATGCTCCAAAGATTGAAATTACTCAATAAGCAAAGACTGACTATGTCATATTTCAATTTATAGAAAGTTTCCATTGAATGCTTAAGCTCTTAAATCATAAAAACTTTCATAAATTAAAATATTTTCTTTCAACAAAAGTGTTAAGTATTGTCCTATATCCTTTGTTCTTAGACAAAAAATTAAAGTAAAAATAAGCTAAAGCTAAATTAAATATTTTACCTATATTTTCTAAGCCTAAAAGTGGGCTTTGGAGATGTTTTTTATGTTAACATTTAAATCTAGCTTATTTTTTATTGTTCAACTACAGTTGTCCCACATTTTCCCATTGCTCTCTCTGCCCCCCATCTGTTTATCACCCTCAATCTCCTACTCTTCCATTCTTACACCAATTTTGTTGTTGATGTTAACCTCCCCCGCTCTCCCCCCCAAAAAACCTGCCTACTTTTCCAGAGAGACACCACGTTCTATTAGCCATCTCCACAACTCTGTGGATTGAGCAAGACCCACTGGCTGTCTTCTCAGCTCTGTTGGCCATTACAGAAACAGTCGAGCAGGTGAGTACCACCACTTTGCCTCTATTGCTGCAGGGCCTCATCATCTCCACAGAAATGAGTGAGCCCAAGTCTATGACTGCTTCCCCTAACATCAGCTGTGATCAGCAGAGAGCCACCCTGGACTTCTGGTGATGCTGCTACCCTCTGATTGGATCACTTCTGACCGATTTGGTAACTAGTGTGTGCTCTGAGTCCTTCCCGAGCACGTGGTCCTCTGGGGAAGTTCCTTAATTCATATAATGTATGCATCCCAGCACACCCACTTCCCTCAGTCTACATGGTCACTTTACTTTGCTCAGCATGGCCAGGCCTTTCTTCAGAACCATCTCAGCAGTGAGTCCGCCACCTTCCCAAAGGTCTTGACAGAACTGAATCCTGAGAAGGTGCCCTCAAGACTGAATAATTATTTATCCAGTCTTATATTTTGCTCCTTTCACCCCAGTACATTCCCAGGGATATTCTCCTAGCTTATGTTAGCAAGCAAAGGCTACTACAATAGTTGCATTGCCAGGGTTCAAATCCTAGTTCCATTGACTAGTTGTATGAACTTGGGCAAGTTGTTTCCAATGTTTCAGTTTCGTCACATACAAAAGGAGGTGATATATTATTACTTGTCTCAGAGAGTAATTGTGCATTAAATGTAGTAACATATGCAAAGTGCTTAGCACTGTGCCTGCACACACTGAGTTCTCAAGAAATATTAGTTCCTGACAGTGTGTGGCCTTCATGTGATAGATGGGCTTGGCCCCCCTGCTCTTTTTTGGCTATCATAAATGAAGCTGCATGATTTGAAGTGACCCTGGAGATTCCAACCACTAAGCTAAAATACCCAACTATAAGCTATGAATGGTCCAACTCTAAGAGCTCTGTGTTGGCTATAGGAGAATGAATGCTGATGTTTGTAATTTGTAATCCGCATCAACTTTTCAAAACATTACAAAGTGTCACTGTTACAGTGGTATCTTTTAGCTTCTCGTTTTTTGTAGCCAACTCTCATGGTGGTGGAGCATGAAGCATTGGAAACTTCTCTTGTCTTTCTTTAAGGAGTTAGGTGTTCTCGCTGATTCTCAGGCTGCGAAGTATGCACTATTGCTCTTTTTGAGTTCATGATGAGCTGACCTTTCCCATGCAAGAAGGTTTCCATTTGTGTGTCTTTGAAGATTAGGCTGGAGACTTGGGAAAATGTTTCTGTCAGGGGAAAAAAACATACAGATTGCATGGGAATTGTCATATGGTAAGAGTGGAGGATGTCAGGGGAAAAATTATGCACCTATCACAGAACTGGAAGAGAGCATAGGTATAAATAGGGTCTAGCTAAGTGGTGTGAATTAAACCACCAGGAAGATGAGCACAGGAGACTCACAAACATCCGCCAGAGCGAGCACTCCTCAGAGCCCTGACCAGTGGGACCTGTGCATGGCCGGAAGCAATGGTACCAGCCAACACTGGACTGAGGTGCAGTCATCAGACAATAGGGTAGTAGCAACAGTGACATTTCTGGGAGACTACTGGGATAGGCTGGCAATGGAAGTACTAGTAAGATGAATTGTGGGTGTGTTCAGAATTATTTTGGAAGTCATAAGACCTTGTTGGTTATACTAAGCCCCCCCCTTACAGCTCTACACTGAATAGGTAAATAACTGTATACTCAGCAGATATTGGAGGGCCTATGACACATGCTGTAGCTGAGAGTACCTGTGACATTGGTATGTTTTTGAACCTCAGCTCCACTGTATTCTAGGTCCATGACTTAATTTCTCTGTGATTCTGCTCTTTCCCCTACAGGAACATAGTCCTCCCTCAGAGACCTGTTGCAAAGATGAAGGGACCTGATGTGTTTACAGTGTTTAAAATTGTACCTGGCACATAATAGACTCTCAATAAGTAATTTATTTCATTGTGATCATTCCTTTGGTACTAAGCTCTGAATAAAACATGTTTCATGACAACCGGGGGCTTGTGTTTTTTTTTAATTTTTATTTAGTTATTTTTCAAGTAAAGTTTTCTGTTTATTTCTCCCATCACAACCCACCCCTCCCCCATGCACCCCACCTCCCTCCCATTTCCACCCCCCTTAATTCTTGTCCCTGTGTCCTTTATACTTGTTCCTCTAAATACCTCCCATTTTTTCCCCTTCAATTCCCTCCCTTCTCCCCTCCAGTCGCTGTCCCCCTGTTCTCTATTTCAGTGTATTTGTTTTTACTTTGCTTGCTTGTCTGTCTTGTTGTTTAGCTTCCTGTTAAAGGTGAGATCATATGGTATTTGTCTTTCACCACCTGGCTTATTTCACTCAGCGTAATGCTTTCCAGTTCCATCCATGTTGTTGCAAAGGGTAGTAGTTCCTTCTTTCTCTTTGCTGCATAGAATTCCACTGTGTATATGTACCACAATTTTTTGATCCATTCATTTATTGACAGGCACCTAGGTTGCTTCCAGCTCTTGGCTATTGTAAATTGTGCTGCTATGAACATTGGGGTGCATAGGTTCTTTGAAACTGAAGTTTTGGGGTTCTTAGGATATAATCCTAGCAATGGAATTGCTGGATCACAGACTAATAGAGCAGTCCGTGTTCTGGTCCAATGGAACTCTTCAGAACTCTTTCAGCCACTCTTCAGAACTCTTTCAGATGGCTTGATGGGTGTGAGTTACGAGCAAGAATAAGTGTAAGAAAGAAAAAAGTAATGATAAGATTTTGAAAAACAAAAGAAGTTGAATTTTTTTTCTGGTAAAGGAAGAAAATTATTGTTAGGGACTCTGCTTAGAAAGCTCTTAAAAATTGTAAGGTCTTTCTTTTCAAGGGGGCCATATACAGACAGCACTTTGCAAATATATATATATGTATATATATACACACAAATTTATATATATAAATGTATATATAATACATATATACAAATATATATATTTGTATATATATTTATTTTATATATATACAAATATATATATATACAAATATATAAATATCTATACACACATTTATATATAAATACATACATATATATACATTTATATATATATATACACACATTTTTTGCTATTTTTAAAATCAGCATTCTGCATTGTATATTTTCTTATATTTTATAAACAACTGGGCCTGGAGGAAAATCCTTCTCCAGACTATACGCCATTTAGGAACTGAGTGACGACTGTAGAGAAATCTTGCACTGACACCAAAGCCAAAAAGCCTCAGAGCGTCTCATAACTCAGTCTGACGGTGGTCTGTGGCTTTTAATGACAAAAATAGAGAGTGCAACACTTTCCCGGCCCTGGGCTCCCTGCCAGGCTGCTGAGAGAGAGCGCTTATGTGTTGACGCATGCGCCTAGGTCAAGAAGCCGCTCTCAAGAGCTGGAAAGCAATGTGGTGCCACCAGGTCCTTGAGGTACTGAAAGCTGACCCTGTGTCCCAGGACCTCCTTGTGGTCCAGATTATGCAGAGCAAGCCTGATGTGCCCTGGGGACCAGCTCTGTCAGTCTGTGAGAGGCAGGGTGAGTCCATGTTGTCGTTAGTGAGCTGAGAATACCTGCGTCTGCTGGAGCCGGCTCAGGGCTCTCCCAACACTGTTACCATATCTTTAGCAGAAACGGCATTATTTTTAAATTGGATCTTAAGAGGAAACACGGCTGGCAGGCCTATTATGCCACTCTCTCTAGCTGTGCCTTTGTGAGGGGAAAATTTTCATCACCTCTGACTCCAAAGGTAACATTGTGTCTCCAGTAAAATGAGGAGAAAATGGAAAAAAATTTTTCTAACTCTTGTATTAAATTTCGACTTATTTATCATCCACAGGGTCATGTTAGCTTTATACTTTATTTAGACAGGAAGGGTTTTCTCATAAGTTCACTATTAGCAATTAGAAGAAAAAGTTTAGAGCCTTTCTCATAGCATCTCACAATTATGTAAGAAAGTATTATATAACAAGGTTGTTTCATTTGTTCATTTCTTCTTTTCTTCCTGGGTTATCTTTTTAGTGCTCTACTTAAAAAACAACTGTAATCAAACAACAATTTAAAAAAAGAAATGAGGTTTTGACTCATTGTCACACTCATGCTTTCATGAATGATTTCACTCAATCAATGACTACTTGAGTACACACCTTTATCATAGGATGGGATGACCCTACCAGCCTCTCTAGATTTCTGTGTGTACATGTCTCCGTGTGTGCTTATGCTCTGGACAGAACAATCAAACCTCATGACGCATCAAACCATCACATTCTGCAGCTGTTTCCATAACCCATCTCCCCAGCAAGGTTATTTATCATTTATTCAACAAACGTTGCCAAACACCTGTGAGGTTCCAGACCCTTTTTTTGGCCCTGGGGCTCCAGTAATAAGCAAAATCGAGGTCCCTGGCCCCACAAGCTTATTTTCTGCAGGAGACAATAGCTGGAAAACAAAATATAATATCATAGGTCAGATGCTGAAGGTAGGAAGAAGGAAATTAAAGGAGGATAAGCGTTGGAGAGATCCCATGGAAGAATGGGATCAGCTGAGGTGACAGGGGTGAGATCTCTCCCAGTCTCCAGGAAGTGCTCCCCAGGGGGTGTTCAGCAAGGGCACACTCGCTACATTCCTGTCGGAGGGTTCAGAGAATGCACGTGAGCAAGAAGCGAAGGCAAGCTGTTTGGGGAAGAAGCCATGATGCCTGTCAGACGAACTCGGCCCTGGCATGGCCCCGCTGTGCGAGCTTCAGAGAGGAGAGTCGTTCTTGAGAATTTCTAGTCTCTTCCAAACGCAGCCCAAACTCGTTTATTATCTCGGTCTCCCGAATCAAAGCTGTGAGAAGGGGACATGTCAAGATAGCAAAGGAACAAGATAATGGGTGTAAAAGGACAAAAACCAGAAAACCTCCTCGCGAATGATTCCGAGAATTGCCACCAGGAAGAGGACCTGTTAAGCAAGGGAAAACGCAGCTAACACTGCAGTTCTGCATCTATGGGCTGACTCGTGAGCTTGGTCTTGGTCAGGCTTCCGGTGCAGTGCTGGCAGAACTCATACTCAGATTAGTAGGGATGGGGGTGGATGCCCTGAACTGAAGCAGCGAGAGCTTATGTGACGCACTGCGGGTTATTAAGTAGCTTGGAGGTGCCTCTGCTGACATCATCGTCATCTTTACTTTGAGAAAAAAAGAGGCACCTCACAACAGAGTCTCGGTGTTGTGTTATAAAGTATTTTATAAAGCATGTATTTTATACAGAATTATTGACTGATCTTAAGAGAACACAAAATTAGAGGTTTCATTTCTTAGTGATAAGGAGGGACCATAATCACCTATGGCACGATGCTGGACAAAACAAGTCTCACCCCAGCAAAGCAGGCCCCATCCTAATAGAGAAGATGGTAAAGGGAGACAAAATTCTTGCAGGAATTCCTGAATTCCCATCCTTTTTATTTGGTTTCCTGATTACCTGAATCTATCTTTTCATTTCTTCTCAAATTCAATGGGAAAACTGAGTATCAGAACCAAGTAATTGGAGGAGTGTCTAACAATGAAATGAAATATGATAAATACCTTTTGGTCAGCTGTTTCCAGGGGACAGAGATTTTGCATCTTTGAGATTGCATGTGATTCTTTTCCATTTCTCTTGATTTTTCAAAATGTCTATAAAAGTCTGCTCATTCAATTATTTAATCCCTTTACATTAAAAACAGTACAATTATTTCACATAGTGACTCAAATCTGTTTTTTAAATTTTTTATTGAGGTGTAGTTGACATACAACATCATATTAGCTTGAGCCCCACAACACGATTCAGTATTTGCACTCAAGGTGGGATGGTCCCCACAACGAGTCCAGTGAGCATCCCGGTCACGTCTGTTTTCAGTTCCATCCCTTCTGCTGGCTTGGGTTTAAACTCTTAGATCTACAACTAATTCTTTTCTAATCAACAGCTAAGATGGCAATATTAGGGGAGAATTTTCTTTTCTTTCACATTTCCTCTGTCTTCTAGAGCCTTAGCATTTCCACGTCCTTCCACCGGGACTCCTGCTCCATCACTCACTTCCTTCCTCACCCTAGTCATCCTTCTTGAGTGAGAAACAGCTGATCTGTGAAACTCAAACCTATGGGAGAGCCACGATGTTATTCAGTTAGAGGACATCTATTAATGTAGCCTGCGATGACGATTTTTCATGCCGGAAATTTGACGATATACAAATAATAAAATGATGGTCATGATTTCAGGTTCTGGATATATTGACAGATTCTTCCCTTTATAATAGTAAAGAAAAAATGTAAAAGGAGATGTGTATTTAATATATATCACTTAGGCCATCAGTCATGAGTATATTCGGGTCACAGAAAAATCCCAGCAATCAAATGATGTTTCTCTGAGTCATCATGATCCTGTAGAACTAACTGCTAGGAGTCAAGCTCCATGCAAATTCTTGACTCTGTCATGTGGAAATGAGGAGTCGAAGGTGCAAGATCCTAGAGTGTCATCCAATAATTGATTCTTTCTGATCCCACGGGACCCTAGGCTTCTGGCTTCTGGTATATTACAGACTTGCACATCCTACCATCTAGGCAGAAGTTCACGCTGCTGTCTGAAGGCTACCCACCCTGTCTGCCATTTGAATGGTCTCTGTGGGAAACAATAGAATGGAGCTGCCAGGATGAATCACTTATTTCTTTTCATCCTCAAGCTTCCGACTCTGGAGGCTCTGTCTTCCCCCATTATGGTGGTGGGTTCCAGATGGGCCTTAATATTCCTTGGGGTTATTTATCTGATTTATTCCAAATATGTCTCTTGCTTGTGAGGAAGCAAAAGTCCCCATCTCCTTTTCCCCTATCACTGTGCAGTGGGCTGAGCCTAAGGAAGACTCTTATGCATTAACTCAGGAAGAAATTACTGTCTGCTCTTCTTATATCCTTTTAGGGAATTTAGTTAGCAAATTCATCCACAAGATTGTTTCCTTTGGGGAGCTTTTGCTACATTCAAAACAGTGAACAAACACTAAAAATACACCCCCAAAACAAAGATTATTTCATTAAAGTAGTTTTGTAGATCAGTATTCTGAAAGAAAATAGGTAATGCTAATTAATATGGGACTTAGACGTTCATAAAATTTTCTTTATTCTGATTTCACTTGATCATCTACTTCTTGAAGACAATTTAAACAAAGCAGTTCAAACAAATACACCACGATTACCATGTTTGTGCTTAGTTTCTGCATAAATTAGTCAGTGTGATAGGAAAAGAGCCTCTTTTTCCACATACAGTATGTTATTCTACCATTCCTATGTAATGATTCCCTTAAAGGTTTACAAATAATCTATTTTCATTTTTATCGACCTACTCTGATTTGCTTGTCTATTTTTCCAAGCATGAGACTTTGCTTCTCTTAGCAGATATATTAGGATGAGAATTCTGCTGGGGGGTGGGGTGTGCATGTTTGCCAGCATGTGCTTGAAGGCCCAAGAAGACACATTTAGTAATAGAAAATTAGAAACAAAAACTGTCAAATTAAATGCTTTCATTTCTACAGTTTTTCTAAACTGCAAAGTCATATAACTTGTAAAGAGAAAAAAATTGAAACTACTGAATCGTTGTACAAGGTAACTTGGAAACGTTATATTATTAAACCAATGACATCTTTTCTACTTTTCTTGCCATGATGGAAAGAAAGGATCATGTTTGGTTCTGACCTAAAATATGTTACATTTATTACCAAATTTATTTGTAACAGATAATCTTATCTCAAATTTTCTTCAAGTTTTGGAAGTAAAGGAGAAGCCTCCGAACATCTTTGTAATTATCCTCCCCTGACCCACCTTTTTTTTTATCCAATGCACTATAGTAAAAATACAGGGGTTGGGGAGAGAACTGAAAACATTGTTTTCAATTTGGCTCAAAGGGAAAAAGCCCTGTAGGTATCAGAAGCCTGAACATCTCAAATTAAGGAAGAGAGACAATGTTGACAGAATCCTAAACTGGATGTACGCAAATGATTTACAAAGCTGCATTCACTGGGTACCTCCCCCATGCCTCTGTTTTCAAATAGATACAGTGGGACACAGGAAATGATTACTAGGAGTTATGAATGTTTTTTGCAACATCCTGCCCATTTTCATACCATTGAATAGGAGCTTGTGGTTGGGTAGAAATGACCACCTTGCAAGCTCTAGGGATAGGTATTTTCTTTTTTTTAGACCTGTATCAAATGAAAGCTTTTTAAAATTTAAAGTATACTTTATTGATTACGCTATTACAGTTGTCCGATTTTTTCTTCCCCTTATTCCCCTCCATCCTGCACCCGCCCTCTCACCAGCATTTCATTTAGTTCATGTCCATAGGCCATACATATACTGTATTTTTCAGACTGTAAGAGGCACCTAGGTTTTAGAGGAGGATAATAGAAAAAAATTTTTGAAGCAAAAAATGTGGTAAAATATTTAATAACATAAATAACATAATATTTCACCAATGTAAATGTAAACAGAACTCAACAGCAGCATTAACAACTATTATTCTTCCCAAATTTGGGGTGGGGGGTTGTGTCTTATAGTCCAAAAAATATGGTAAGTTCTTTGGCTCCTCCATTTCCTATAATATTATACTATTTCCTATACAATTGTTAACTTCCCCCTGTCTATTTTGTCCATACCATTTATGCTTCATATACTCAAGACTAAAGATAAGAAAAGAATCTTAAAAGCAGTAGGAGAAAAGAAGACAGTTACCTACAAAGAAGTTCCATAAGACTATCAGCTGCTTTCTCAAAAGGAATCTTACAGGTAAAAAGGGGCTGGAAAGAAGTATTCAAAGTGATGTAAGGCAAGGACCTACATCCAAGATCACTTTATCCAGCAAAGCTATCATTTAGAATAGAAGGGCAGATAAAGTGCTTCCCAGATAAGGTCAAGTTAAAAGAGTTCATCATCACCAAGCCCTTATTATATAAAATATTAAAGGGACTTATCTAAGAAATAGAAAATCAAAAATATGAACAATAAAATGACAACAAACTCACAACTATCAACGACCCAACTGAAAACAAAAACAAACAACACAAATAAACTAAGCAAACAATTAGAATAGGAACAGATCACAGAAATGGAGATCACATGGAGGGTTATCAGCGGGGAGGGGGTGGAAGGAGAATGGGGGAGAACATGCAGGAATAGGTATCTTCAGTAGGCCTAGAGCAACCACGGCCATTGCCTGGCTTTATTGGACTCCCATGTGGAAACCTCATCTAAGTGGGCTCAGACCAAAGCACAAGTCTCCAGCTCGGTGGTTAGGGCACGAGGTGCTCTGTCTCCTACCAGAGGTGAGGTGAACAAGCAAGAACGCGGGGAACAGTGAGGCACGTGTGCTGTGATGCGTCTTGCAAACATTTTGGTAAAACACTGACACTATTGACAGTAAAGAGGAGATGGAAACTTCTGAATCAAGTTACTTGAGCCAAAAAATTCCTCCCTTTTGTTTGTTTAATCCGGTGTGTATAGTAATGTGTAATTTATGAATTTTTGTAAGCTTTTTTAAAATGCACGCTGATATGACAGCTGTCACATACAATATAACAAAATTGTTTTGAATGAAGTTAGAGACAACTAAGCACTACTAGAGTCACCTTTGGAAACAAATTTTTTGGCCAACCCAATATAATGTATAGTATATGATATCTATATATTCTGCCTTTCTGTCCCTATCTGTGCCTCTGTGTGTGAGTTATGACATTTGAAATCAACTTTCATTACTGAATATCATTTAAGCAATGGTGATTTTTCATCACTCATTTCTCAGAATCCATAAACTGAATATTGAGATTATGGCCCATGACCTTCTGGTACCTTACTCACTGTTCTGCCAGGATCCTGAATTTAGAACATTCGTTTCATTCATGTAAGTGCCACCTGCCTAAGCCAAGACTTCCATTAGGTCAAGATTAATGTAACTAATGAGCATTCTGTGCCTGTGTTTAAAACACCACCACCCCAGCTCGACATTTATACTCCCCCTTTGTGATCTGTCATTACGGCACAGCCACCTTTGAGATAATGGATGTTGAGCCAAGTTTAGAAATCCTCTCAGAAGCTTGATTCTCCTTCCTCTCCCCGCTCTTGTCCCGAGAGCCCCCAACTTCAGGATAGCATTATGCCTATGGCTTTTCATTAAATTAACAAATGCTTTTTTAATGATGTCTCAGGAAAAGATATAACATTTATTTAAAAGTCGCAGTCATTGACCTTAATTCACCTAGCTTCCTGGTTATTCTCAAATCCTTCCTGTCTTATAGTTGGACACACTAATGAGAAGAACACTTCCTACTTTCTCCCAAAATAATTCTGACTAATTGGGAAGTTTACAAGATTAATTGCAAGGAGTTTTGCAAAAAGTACAAATCGAGAATTTGGTAATATAAATGCATTATTTTGAATTATAACCCAGTGAGAGCTTAAACCTACTTCGTCATCCACTTCTCTACTTTGGTATCTGAGAGCATAAAATCTCCTTTAAAAAGTGGTAAATTAGCTGTTGTACATTGTTGAACTAATTATTTGACCTACAGTTAGAGTGAGTACTTTTTGAAAATTGCTTATAAATATATAGGAAATGTATAAAGTTATACAAACTAGCTGCAAACATATATCACAGTCAGTGTTGCAAATAAATAAGCAACCTTAGAGCTTCTATTTTTTTCAGTCTTGCTCAGCATATTCCCACTTGTTTAGATACTGAAAGGTTAATATAGAAATTGTGGTTGCTGCATTCAAAATGGAAGGGTCTAGACTGGAAAACTGATCCTCATTGAATTCTCCAGGAACTCCTAGTTTCTGGGTTTAGTTATTGCTCTTGAAGAATTCAGGTGCAGGATGATCGCAGGGAACTCACAGAACATGTCGGTCCTTACACATTTCTTCCTCTTTCTTACTTGCTCTTCCTCTCCCTTTAAAATCTCCTGGAACTGAAGTTTATCTGTAAGGCTTAACTACAATAAGTTCAGATAAAATGAAGGAAATTCAATAATTAACACAAAGCATGATATGTTAGTAAGGCTCTACTCCTGCAGGTCCTTACCATTCTACTAATCTCCCATCTGTTTCGCTGTTCTTCTTTTCTACTTACCTCAGATCCTGACGGGAACTGGGATACAAGACACACTAAAATGGGTCCTATCCTGTGTAGTTACCTAATTAGTTAACTCATGGTTAATCATAGCATTGCTCCATTTCACCTACAGGTCATTGAGGGGAGGCTATATGGTCCCTGATGCTGACATGGTACAAGTAATTAACAGATCTACGTGTCTGACTGATTTAACAATACTGAAGCTCCAGTGAACTTGGCAGAAAGATATGCATATATTTCCAATTGCTTCCTCCCGGGTCCTTATAAGTCTTACTTGGTCTTTATGAAGAGGTTACAGCAGAAAGTCACAGTGCACATTCAGAAGCAAACAGAACGCAGGAGTTTCTTTGCAGGCCTGAGGTCATCAAAACAGCAGAAGGGTAGAAGGGGAAAAGAGGCATCATGGGGGAGTAAGCCAGGTTAGCCTGGGGACTGTGCGATGCAGGCTCTCCCAGGGTTTCACTCGCATACCACACCTTTGTGTTTCAAGGTTGCTCAGAGGTTTAGAGTGGAAACCACTGACATGAATAGTCACTGACTTGCAATTTTCCATTGGCCTGCTGAAGCCAAAAGCACACCACTGAGTTCAGGATGTCAACACTATAATTATATCATTGGCAACCTGAATGTGTACCTTTAAGCCCTATCACACAGCCTGTTAGGCCTCTGACCAGCCATTCTCTGCGTTATCTACTCACAAATCAATTAAATGAATTGCTCTGAAGACCTAGGAACACTCAGCAGCCCTGCAACGGACACTGACGGATAAATATTCGTTAAAAACACTGTTTTCAGACACTAACCCATTAATAATTACTGTAAGATTAGAGGGTCTTTGCTTTAAGCTACAAATCAGAAAAATCAGGTCCACAGAAGATGAATATTTCCATGTGGAAAGTGAGAGGATTGAACCATTAAAAAATAAGCACCTGCCTTTTATTATTTAATAACTGTTTATATTTCAGTGCAGACACTCGTTGGCCCTCCTGTGCATTATTTCACATGGGTTTGATTTCCTCTAGAGATTTTCTTTTGCCCCAAACTGCCTGCATGGATGTGAAACTATATATTATTTCTGACAAAGGACTATGACGCCCATCTACACTAGAGCTTGCTCGGAGCAGGTCACTGCAGCTTGACACTTCAAGTAGTTTATTGGGCACCCAAAGCTGCCTTCTGAGATCAGCCAAGCACATGTCCAATGTTTCAAAGGGCGAAGTTTCTGTCAACCCAAGACTGAAAATCTAAAACACTCTTTGATTTCATATGCCCTCATGCAGTGCTGACTCACACAGCGAACCAGTTTTATCCTCAGTCTGAACATCACTGTTCCAATTAAGAGGCATTTCTGTCAATCCCCCATTCTACCATTATAAGCTCCCCTTTCCCCCCAAATTTTCTTACTCAGTTGAAATGTATCGGCATGCACATTTCTTCTCCTTTAGTCCAATTCAATATTGAGTTCCTCAGTTTTTAACTTAGCCTTAGGAAACCAGTCCGCAGTCTAGAACCTTTATCTATATATGCCATGTATTGTCACAAATGTCTAATTTTTTATTTGTAAAGAAATTTCTAATTTGAGGCATTTGTTCTGGTTTTTGTATCCTAGTGATGAGTTCTCTGTGTCCAGAGTCACAGGTCAGGCAGTGAACCAGGGCAAGAGACCTAGATGGGACCCTCCCTCTCTGTCTTACTCATCCTCAGCCTCATGCTTCCTCTTTCCCGCTTGTAAACTCCGGTCCAACAATCACCAAACTTAGCTGATTATCAATATCACTTATAAGGTTTCACAATATAAATTTCTCAGCTCTTTCCTGAGAACTTCTGAGCCAATGTGTTTGGAATGATGCTTAAAATTATCTTTTAAAGAACTAAACCTGACCCGAGCCATAAAACTGTCTTGGCATAGTGGCTCTTCAATAAATATTCAAAATAATGAATCCATTATGAAACATTACTCAACAATTTTACATCAGCTACTCTTCCAGTGATTAAAACATTGAAAGGAGTTTGAAAAGAAATATGACCTGTTTCTTGACCTTAAAAAGCTATCTATTATACATTAAATGACTAAGCAATGACTAAAGGCAACACTTGATTAGCTATTAAAATACTGATTGAAAGTGCTGTATTTGTTCAAAAAGTAAGAAAGAAAATCAGAGAGGACAAAAAAGTGACACTCATTCATTAGCAGCTACTATTTGTGAGGGTAGTTCTGGGGAATCAGAAATGAATGACAGTCTCTAAACTCCCGAGATTCTTAGGCTAGCATAAGATAAACACTTAAAGTAATGATACTGCTATGATATCAACAAGATTCTATGGGAACTCAGAAAAGGGGCTGATTATTTGTACCTGTGATGGTGGTGGTAATATTCTAGCAAGGCTGCCTAGGAGAGGCAAAGCTGGGGATAGATCACATTATTTTAGACATAAAAGGTCACTGGACTTCAAGATTCCTGGTATCTACTGGGTAACTCTGCATGCAAGCAACCTTCTCCTACTATGATGTCTGGAGGATCCCAAAGGGTGTTAGAAGGTCACTTAAGCGTCATCCTACCTTGATAGGTTTAGAAATATCAGGTGTAAGGTCCCAATATTCCAAACTCTTATACATGAGTAGGTTACCGCAGCACCTCTAAAAATGCCTTGAAATATGGTTTCAAATCAGTTACAAAGAAAATCATTCAATTTTTAAAGGAATTCATGATGCTGATGCTAATGCTAAGGTTGTATGTTCACATAATCCCTTGCTAATTGAGAAAGGTCACTGGTTATTCTTGTCAGTGAATTATGTGGCAATAAATCATTATGAAGTGAAGGCATGTGTTCCAAGATAAGATTGATATACTAGAACTAACAAGGCCTTAAAAAAGTTCAGGGAGGATTGGTCCTTCAACAGAGGAAAGAATTAGTCTTTCTGTGTTTGTTGTTGTGGCATACAACTTTACAAACGTTATTTTTAAAGCAACTAACCTATTATTCTAAAAATTTCATCACAAAAAAACTTCTCATCAGCCTAATATCGCATATAGGGCAGGCTTTTTATGACACAAGGAATCATACAAGGATATTGTGACAGGTGCCAACCAGCAACACTGGTTGGGCACTGGTGTGAAGAAGGAATGTGACGTGGGTCCTGGCCTGCAGGGTTCGTGTATGTTGTGGCTGCTAGTGAACAAATACACACGGACTACAGAAGTCCTGTGGAGAAAAAGGGACAGTATGGCCACTCTCTGAGAGAGACAGAGAGAGCAAGAGGGTGAGAGGGCCCCGGCCCCTGCCTGGACAGGCTTTTATTGCTTCTCTGGGTATGTTACAAGGAGGATGGTCCTCATTTACTATGTATAGGTTCACTGCAGGTGATTACCTTTTACAGATAACAAAGGAGAGGATGTTGCTAATTACATCGAAGAAGAAGGATATTTGCAAATCTAAAGGGAAAGTGGTTGGATGAGTTACACTCCATACTTGGGAGGTTAAGCTCAGATTTTAGGACGTTACAGTAAGCCCTTGTGCCTCAATTCAGGGTGAGAGAGTTTTAGCAAAAGCAAGCCTCATGGTGGCCTCAATACAATGCAGGCCTGATTCCCCATGGGAAAACCTCTCCTTAGGTGTGGTCCTGTGTACTGACTCACTCCCCACTGGTTTTCCAATGAGTGCTGAGCTACATTTATTTCCACGCCACGTGAAATGGTTCCCTACAGGAATGAACACTGTGCTCTTTCAGAACAAGAAACAATTTCGAAATGGACTCTGTCATCATGGTGTCAGTATTGAGAATGTGTGAGAGGATTCTCAGTGGAATAGTAAACAATGCATGATTTACGTGCAAATTTAACAGAGGAATTCTATGGGTATAGCCTATTCTCTTTACCACAGCTAATCCAGTCTTGACTGGAAGTAGGGTATTTAGACCATTTTAGTTATCTGGTTAAAAAGCAGAAAGAAACTTAAGTAAGATAAGAATGTTTAATAAGCATGAGTTATCAAGGGAGGCTCTTTAATCTTATTCGCCAATATTTTGAAGAATAGGATTAACTAGGGTGTATGGAATGCAATAGGGAGATAAGCCAGGTGGTATGGTGTGAATTACATTATTGGGGCCTGGTGCAGCTAGAAGGATCCACAGTTTATTCTGTGAGTATCTGGGGAGTGAGAGGATGTTTCTGATCAGGAAAATGGTCTAAGTGACCCTGGGCTTTGGTTGTGCTTTATAAAGAGAATGACAATAACAATCTTCATTTCTGTATTTATCTAGTTAACTATAATAATAACATTTAAGGAACTCTCAAAAATATTTAAGAGGCACAATAACAGTCTTTTAAACATAACCTTTCTGGTAATATTGAAGACAAAATTTTTAAACAGAATCTATAACTTCTAAGCTTGGTGGAACCTAAGACCATAAGTACTTCTGAGATAATAAAAATATCATACAGTTCGCTTTGGTTTTTTTCTATGTCAATTGACATTTCAATGCAATTTTACACTAGGGCTTATTTTTATTATAGGCAGGACTCAAGCTTTTCAGGACAAGAATAGGAGTCTCATACTAAATGGAAAAGAAGGGGTTAAGTGAGGCTCAGAGAGAGTATGACAGTGTTATTATTTGGTAACAATTTTGTGGTCTGCCCTCCAGCATCTGTAGAGAGCACACACTGATTTTTCTCAAATATGGACTATTTTTTTCCCATGAAATGCAGCGCAGCAGGAACAAGAATTTTAAACCTATAACAGGGAAATGTAATTCAGACGTGGCAGGATAGTCCTGAGGCTTCCTACAAAGGATGACCCAAGAATGCACCTCATGAATCGGTGGACCCAGGGTTGTGTTGGTGCCTCCCATGCTGGGATACTTACATCTGCACAGCCATGTTTTAAAAAATTCATGTATGCTAGAGTTTTAACAGGAAAGCTTGAGTAGAACATTTGAAGCAAACATTATTGTTTTATTTTCAAGTTGAAACTGAGGGGGAAAAATCCTTTAGTTAGTGGTGGCAGCCTGTGCCATATTTGAAACAATGTGGTCAGGAGAGAGAACATTTCTAGACTCTCTAAAATGAAGGAATTCTATTGACTTATTATGGTGGAGTCACTGCCTGACAGTGAACGTGGTCTATGAGAGCTGTCATTCCTTCAACAGATGTCTTCCATTTCCTTGAATCTAACCCCTTAGTTGTGTAATGAGGAAAAGAGCATCATTAAAACCAACCCTCAGGAGGTAAGTGAGGTGTCTGGTGTAATGGTCAGTAGGGAGCAGGTCGGGATCCATTTTTACTTCTGAGACCACCAATGATGAGCAAACCTCTATAATCATGACAAGTTTCATCTGTATAGCCTTTCCCTAAGCTGGGAAAGAAAAATGGGGAACTAAGTGCAGTAGACTTCGTGTGATGGAGCTTTTACATGTGAGTGCACAGAGCAGGGGAAAGAGGAAAATCTTAACATCAACACCTGATGTAAGTTAATGGAATGCACAAGAAATTACCCTGCACCTGACCCCAGTAATTTAACCTTGGGGGTGTCCAACATGGATAGGTGCATGATATAGCAACTTTAATTTTGTAAATATGTTAATATGTCAGATTAGTTTTTTAAAGAAGTTATTAGGCATTTATCAATTATTTAAATATATCAGAATATCAAATGTACTAATTTTGTTACAAGTCAATCAATGATTATTTTCTATATAGCAAAAATAGCACAATTATATCTACATTCAGTAACAGGAGAGAGGTAATGGAAGTAAATATGTAGAGAAATTATATTAACTGTGATGCTTATTAAATGTCCTGAGCTGCTAAGAAAAATAAATCCATTGCTTTCCTACAATAATATCAAAGCAAGCAAACAGACAGAAACCAAAACAATAGGTAAGAAGAAATCCACCAATTAAAAATCAGACAGAGGAGATGAAATATCTGGAAGCTTGTCTGGAAAGAGTGCCAGACACTTCACCCAAAACAGTGTATTTTGCCAGCAATGCAGAGATTTGCTGAAAAGGATGCTTTCAGCCACTGGAACAACATTATTTCAAGAGTTCAGCTGAGTACAACAAACATTATTATTGATGAAAACATTAGGCATGTACTGCCTTTGACTGACAGTACTGTTCTGTACTTTGCTTTCAACTATAAAATAATCATTTGTTTTACCCTTCACCAGAAAACCATCATGGTCAAGAACAGAAACTGGAGGCAGAATCTCTGGGTTCAAATCTTTTTTCTGCCACTGGAGGGCTGGTACCATTTGTCAGACTTAACTTTTTTCAAGTTTTGGTTTTCTCATCTGTGCAATACAGAAAACAGGACCTTTACTGTTTTGATGATTAAATGAGTTAATGTGTGTTAAGGGCTTGGAACAGTGTTTGGCATGTGATAAATGTTTAGAAGGAGTCAGCAACTATTATTTGTAAGACCAGTGGTGGAAGAGTGAGGTCCGTGAGTCAGATTGTAAAGTGCTCATTCTGGGACTTCAGCCAAATATACTAATTTATTAAGGGTCTTATTTTCTTCATCTCTTAAATAGGAATTAGAACTGCACTTTCCAACATGGTTGTCTCTAGCCATATGTGGCTACTGAGCACTTGAACTGTGACTAGCTTGACCAAAGCATGTACCTGGTTTTGAAGATTATATTACCCATGTCACAAAAAAGAATGTAAAATATCTCAATAATTTTTAATATACATTTCATGTTGAGTGGAAATATTTTGGAAACATTAATTAAATATATAATTAAAATGAATGTCACCTGGTCACTTTTTACTTATATTAATATAGCTACTAGAAAACTTTAAATTATATATGTGGCTCATCTTAAAAACTTCTATCAGACAGCACTAGTTTAGAGAATTTCAGTCTTTCTGTTTGTAACACAGCAGAACTCTATGATTCTTCTCTGATAGTAACAGGTATCAGTACATATTTTTCTAAATAATCTGGATAAGCAAGGCAGGATAATGTAAGTGTCCTTAACAGTCATTCATATCTCAGTTTTATTCTAAAATTTAAGGAAATTATTAGATTATGAAATTATTAGCCCATTCTTAAAATAAGAAAGGTTATATCAGGTCAATTCATGGGTTTCAATTGCCCAAATCCTTCAACCTCACATCTAAAAGACAGATCTTTATAAATCTTTTAATAAACTCAATCAGCCACATTTCTCTTGGTTATAGAGCACTTTAATGCCTTCACACTATGTTATCTTTAATTTAAAAATGTATTGTTTATGTGAATCTTATTCACATTTCTAAATTTCACTAAGAAAATCCTGTCTACAGTAGGACTTCCAATCAAGATAGAGGCATGGGTAAACTTGGCTCATCTCCTCACACAACCAGAGCAAGAATTACAATGAAACTACAAAACAACTGTCACCCAGATTATCAGAAAATTGAGCTGTATGGAAGTCCAACAACCAAGGAATTAAAGAAGCCACATCCATCCTGACAGGTAGGAGGGGTGGAGAGGCACAGAGATATGAGAATGGACAGTCCCACATCCATGTGTGGTGAGTAAAAAAGCAGGAGGGATACCTTGGGAGAGAGGGATGCCAGCCCCTGACCAGACCACCCAACCCAGGGTTCTAGTGCCAGGATGGTAAGTACCCATAACTTCTGGCTATAAAAACCAGTGGGGGTTGGGGTGGTGGAAAAATTTGGGATTCTCAGCCATCTCATCTCAAAGAGCCTGTAATGGACTTAAGACTTACCCAGATTCACTTGCTCTGGTATCCAGCACTGGAGCAGCAGCTGGAAGGGTATCAGTGGCATATGGGGAAAAACTGGAGGGTCTGGCATGAGGGCGAGTGCTGGGGGACAGTTTCCTCCCAGACAAATCTCCGGAGGCCAGGCAGTGGCACTTCCCCCTTTCTGAACCCTCTCCCACACAGAGTCACAGTATGTGAACTAAATCGGAGACTCCATCAATCTGGTTTAAATGGATTACCTTGCCCTGGCAATTACCTAAGTCTCCACCCCATCCATCCTACTGGTGCACTTTTCTAAAACAGGCTATGCAACTAAGACAGAGAGTCAAAGCAGCTCTACATAATACACAGAAACAAACACAGGGAGGCTGCCAAAATGAGGAGACAAATAAATATGGCCCAGATGTAAGAGCAGAACAAAACTGCAGAAAAAGGACTAAATAAAATGGAGATAATCTATCAGATGCAGAATTCAAAACACTGGTTAGTAGGATGCTCCAAGAACTTATTGTGTACTTCAGTAGCAATAAAAAGACCCAGGCAGAAATGAAGGTTATACTAAGTGAAATAAAGAAAAATTTACAGGGAACCAACAGTGGAGTGGATGAAGCTGAGAATCAAATAAATGATTTGGAACATAAAGAAGAAAAAAAAACATTTAATCAGAACAGTGAGAATTAAAAAGATTATGAAAAAATGAGGATAGGCTAAGGAGCCTCTAGGACAACTTCAAATGTACCAACATTAAGATCATAGGGGTAACAGAACAAGAAGAGAAAGAGCAAAAAACTGAAAACTTATTTTAAAAAACAATGGAGAACCTCCCCAATCTGGTAAAGGAAATAGACATACAAAGCCAGGAAGAACGGAGAGTCCCAAACAAGATGGACACAAAGAGGACTGCACCAAGGCAAATCATAATTAAAATGCCAAAAATTAAAGATAAAGAGAGAATCTTAAAAGCAGCAAGAGAAAAAAAGACAGTTACCTACAAAGGGGTTCCCATAGAACTGTCAGTTTATTTCTCAAAAGAAATTTTGCAGGCTAACAGACTGGCAAGAAGTATTCAAAGTGATGAAAAGCAAGGACCTACAACCTAGACTATTCTATGCAGCAAAGCTATCATTTAAAATCAAAGGGAAGATAAAATGCTTTCCAGACAAGGTAAAGCTAAAAGAAAATTTGTCATCAGCCAGCCATTATTATATGAATTGTTACAGGGACTTATTTAAGAAAAAGAAGAAAATCCAAACTATAAACATTAAAATGGCAACAGATGCACAACTATCAACAACTGAATCTAGAAAACAAACTAAGCAAGCAGGCAGAACAGAAACAGAATGAAAGATATGGAGATCATTTGCAAAGTTATCAGCTGGGAGGAAGAAGGGAGAGAATTTGAGAAAAGGGACAGGGATTAAGAAGTACAAATTGGTGGGTACAGAATAGACAGTGGGAGGTTAAGAACATTATAGGAAGTGGAAAAGCCAAAGAACTTATATGCATGATCTTAGTTCATGGACATGGACATGAACTAAGGGGGGGAATTGCCAGAGGGAGTGGGGAGGTGCCAGGCAGAAGGGGCCAAGGGGAAAAGTTAGGACAACTATCATAGCACAATCAATAAGATATATTAAAAAAAGAAAATCCCATCTATTTGGTTCAATTTAACAAAGGCGCTGATTTCAAACCCCTGATCTTTCATCCCTCCAAGCTGATTTAAGATATTTTACTTACCCTAATATCCTACATACCCTAATGTTTCTAATACATTAGAATACCCTATGCATTCTAATATGCTAATGTATTCTAATGTACTACTATAATACACACCCTAATGTTTCTAATGTTGTAATATATTAGATATATTAGCATGTATATATTAGAAGCTTAATAAAAACTAAGAGACATTCTCCACAGTGTTTAGCTATTATAAAGAATGTCAGTCAAAGGACATGAAGGTCAAAGTGAAAATGGAGTCACTGCCTGTGGTTTGCTCACAACCCATTCAGGAGGTGAGTATGAGAGAGAGAATGAACTCTTGCTTTCTGAGAAGATACAATAATTTAACTATTGAGGTTAACCTTCAGCTTGCTAGAGAATTAAGCTATTAACATGATAGAAATCAAGAAATCATGATAGAAATTCTTAGAGTTTACTGCTTTTAAGTGGCTTTCAAGTGGCAAATTTCCTTGATAGCTCCAAATACTTCATTCCAGCATTCATCATTCATTCATTCATTCACAAATTATTTATTGAGAATATTGGAGAATCTTTCTCTTTCCCTGCCCTACTCTGACATTTAAACCACCAGCCAGCCCCACTGATTCCAAATGTGAAATTCTTCTAAAACTCATCCTAAATCCACCCTCTTTCCTTTACTCCAATTTCTAGTGACCTAGACCCAACCACCACCATTTCACGTCTTTGATTTAGTCCTTTATATTGCTTCCAATATCATTCTTCTACATTTTAATACAAGATGAACATGGCCAGAATTTGTATTTCTAGTCCCACGTGTTTCCAAAAATACCCTTTGGTTTTTAATTTCATTAGTTCCTTCATTTTAAGAATGGAGGTGATATCATATGTTAATTAGTGTTGAGAGAATTAAACAAGTTAACAGAGGTGAAGTGTTTAGTAGCGTATTTAAGATAAAATTTTGTTCTTTTCTTTGTTGATGATGAGTAACATGAATAATGATGAATTAAAGAGGCAATGTCTTACCACACAATTTGATTGACATGTAATTGTCTTAAAGTCCTGAAATTAGCATTGTATTTCTGTTTAAATGATGAGTACTGACTGAGACTTAAAATTTTCCATTCCCTATGTTGTTTATTAATCAGTTTTATTTATACTTAGTTTTTTTTATACCTGCTTTCTCAGTAGTTGACTCTAATTTACTGCTTATTCCCTAGCTATTGTCTCTGGCTCCCTTGGATGAAGTGAGGCACTGTTTTACTTGACAATGACATTAATTATACTGGCCCAACACATTTAGAATTAGGAAAAAATACCAAGGAAAGTGATGAAATAGTTTTTAAGTCACAAATTATTCTAAAGGAGAAATGAACTGTATCTTATCAATATTTCTTAAGTTGAAGTAAATTCTTGATTTTTCAAATTAAGTGACACATTGTTTTGGCAAGTTTATGAATTTAATGATTTAAAGAATGGAATATATACATTATCTGAAGTCTTCTGGACTATGAAAAGTTGGTTTTACTGCTCATTTAATCCATTTATAAACTTGAATCATGGATTTTCTTGGGTGCTGTGGAATTCAGGAGTGGGAGGTTACTTGTTTGTTTTAAGTGCATTTATTCTGAAGTTGATTGAAACCAAAATAATCTTGGGAATAAAAATAAAGAGCATCGTTATCTAAGAGTTCTATATTTATTCTCCCTCTCAAATAAAAAATATTTTCTACATTTATTTTCAAATATGATTGTCATGCATGTCCTGCACGCAGAACAGAAACAGCTCTGTATACATTTAGTTCCATCATTCTTCTATATGCCATTCCGAATCTTACCGATAACATGGTGGTAAAAGTAATTTTCCACCAAGTTCACACAGGGTCCTGAATAGGTGAGTCAGGCTTTTACAAATGCCTAAATGTTGGATCAACTCTTACTGGACTGAGGACTTGGCAGACATATTCAGAGATGCTGATACCAGCCCTGTGGTCAGGTGCTGCAAAGTGATCTACTAGAGGCTACTCCTACATGAAATGGCAGGGACTCCTTGTTATATTGGGGTTATCTACCATCAAAACTTGTCCCCTAAGGGAACAAAATCTCAGTCCACATAAAGTAGTGCCTGCACCTGGACCTAGAATGGAGATGTGGATTAGTTTCTAAAACATCACCAGTGTTGGAGCACATGGGGCCTCAGAAGATGCCAAGAGCATGTGACCAGTGTCATGTAACTGAGAAAAAGAAAGATGAAATGAGTGCCACACAGCTCAGGCCTCAGAGACCATTCAGATTTATAAGATGCCCCTACTGGGAGTTAGCTGTATGGCACTCATCATATAGACTTCCGTCTATAGCATGTGCAGGCCAGTTACAAAATATTTTCAAAATGAGATCTTTTTCAAAATGATGATTTAAAATAGCAATTCATGAAGAAGATATGCAGCTGGAGAGAGCTAGTGAACTTCAATATGAATGAGCAGTTTGACTAGGGGACTATAAAATCAAGTTCCCTCAAAATGTGTTTTCCAAATCTTTGATGTAGTAGATGGCTTGCCATGGGTGAAAATCCTACAATACATGGCTGGACAGTGCCATGCCATTTGTAAAGGAGGATCCTTGTCTGCACAAGCCTGTCACAAATGCATTCAAATAGTCCTACAGCATCGTGGCAAGCTTGAAAGAGGCTCTCTAAGCAAACTCCCCTCAGGACTGACTTCTTCCTTGTGCCCTTATTGGAAAATGTTGTTCAGGGTTTTATTCTCTGCACTGAATGAGCTTAGAAATTAGCTCATGGCATTTTCTGACAATAAATACACTAAGAAAAAAACTAATCTGACGTATGGAAATGAAAGCCTCATTACTTCCTTCAAGTTCCCAGGGTGCATCTTTATAATTTACCCTGTGAGAATGTCTGAAATTGAAATTCTGAAAAGATCGCTTTTAATCACCCCCAAGACTAACCAAGTTGCTTTCTAGGGCATTACCATCCCAGACAATTCTACTTACTCACACGGTAAATCAATAATAATTATTCACACTCGATAGAGGCTTTTAAAAAATAATATAAATAATTGAAGAATGATATTATATGTGGAGTTCATCATCACCAAACCCTTATTATGTGAAATGTTAAAGGGACTTTAATAAGAAATAGAAGAAAATAAAAACAATGAAGAGTGGCCCTGGCTGGTGTGGCTCAGTGAATTGAGAGCCAGACTGCAAACCAAAGGGTCGCTGGTTCAAGTCCCAGTCAGGGCACATGCCTGGGATGCAGGCCAGATCCCTGGTGGGGGACACGCAAGAGGCAATCACATATTGATGTGTCCCTCCCTCTCTTCTTTCTCTCTTCCCCTCTGTCTAAAAATAAATAAATAAAATATCTAAAAAGTGATTATGAACCGTAAAATGACAACAAACACACAACTATCAAGAACTGAACCCAAAAAGGGGGAAGGGTGAAAAGGAACATGTTTAAAGGACACATGCACAAAGCCAAGGGTGGGTAGGAATGAGGATGGGAGGTAGAGGTGGGTGCAGTGAAGGGGATCGGTGGGGGAAAATGAGGACAACTGTGCTTGAACAACAATACACACAAAAAAGGCTTTACACAAACATAAAAAAAACCCTCATGACTTAATCTATGTATGAAGTTCCAAACAAACAAACAAACAAACTAAACAAATAAATAATAAAGTGTTGAAAGGAATAAAAAGAATTAAAAAACAAAAATAAAAACAAACTGAGCAAACAACTAGAACAGGAACAGAATCATAGAAATGGAGACCACATGGAGGGTTATCAGTGGGGAGGTGGGAAGGGGAGAATGGGGGGGAAATAACAAGCATAATTGGTAGGTACAAAATAGACCGGGGTGAGTTAAGAGCATAATAAAAAATAGAGAAGCCAAAGAACGTGTATGTATGACTCATGGACATGAACTAAGCGGGGAATGCTGATAGAGGGCAGGTGGAGGAGGGTAAAGGAAAGAAAAAAATGGGACAACTATAATAGCATAATCAATAAAATATGCTTTAAAATGAATTATATGTAACATATTACATATAATAATAGTAATAATAATAATGGTATATAAGTATTATTTTAAGCAAACACCATAAAACGATGTCTACCTTGCTTAAAGAACAAATTTCAATTTTTAACTCTTTATTTGCAGAACGTGAGGCTATGGAAGCAAGTGGTGCTATCATCTGTAACAATAATTTCACATTGGTTAATAACACAAAATGACGGTGGTGTAAGGACCTCGGGTGGGTACGTAGCCCCATCAGGAAACATAACTGAGTCTAAATTAACTCTTTATAGAATAAACGCAGGGGAACACATTCCTCCCGGAGAGGTGGGAGGTGGGGCAGGAATTTCTGCATGTGAGTGACATGCATGTATTAACTAGTGCGGCTGTGACAACTGACTTCTGACACAGAAGTACTGCGTGGCACAGAAGAAATGTCACTCTGCTGGGATGTGCACCTCAGAGTGAGACATAGAGCAGGGGTGACCTCCCGGAAACAATGGGCCACAGAGAGACTGGAGGGAAGTAATCCTTGATCCCAAATACCCATTGCATTTTCCATGGCTTCTAAGGAAATAGAAAAAACCTGAAGTAAGTGTGCCTTTTCTTATTCCATTGAGAAAATCAGCAGAGCCAGAAAAGTGTAGAGACTACGTATTACATAAGGAAGCTCCATGGACATCTGAGAGCCTTCTCTCAGGGAGTTTGAAACATGGAAACTCTCAGTCACAAACGACATCTGAGGTTATTGATGTACTGTAAGTGCAGCTGAGTATTAGCTATAGTGTGTAGGAATGCTTGATCGGGTATAAGCCACCATGGTGACATGATAGCTGAGGTGATTATGTCTTTCTGCTGCCACATGATACCTGTGGGCCATCGAAACTAGACGCCAGACACGTTTTGAGCCTGTCTGCTTCCACAGTTCGGGGTACGCGATTCCCCGCACTGACGCCTTGCTTCTAAGTCCTGGTGCCGACTCCATCCCTCCGACTCCCCAGGTGCTGCACTAACCCCAGAGGCCCTCCTCCAGCTTCCCTGTTCTCAGCACTCCGTCTACAGTCAGAAGCTCAGAGAGGAAAAAGTAAAAATTAAAAATTAAAAAAAATCAACTTCCAAAAGAACTAATCACCATCTTCCCTCCTCTCCCCTCAAAAGAAACAAACTACAAACAAAGAAACCATACAGCATGTAATAAAAGAAATAAAACCATAAGGTGACCAGAGAGCAGTTAGTATGTTCATAATTTTTTAAAATTTTATTTATTTATCTTTAGAAGGGAAGGGAAGGAGAGAAACATCAATGTGTGGTTGCCTCTCGTGCATCCCCTGCTGGGAACTGGCCTGCAACCCAGGCATGTGCCCTGATGGGGAATTGAACGGCGATCTTTTGGTTCGCAGGCCTGGGCTCAATCCACTGAGCTACACCAGCCAGAGCCTATAATTTTTTAAAAAATGCAAACACAGCAGTATCTTTCCGTGGTTATAGAACAGCAAGTGTTGTTGTATACCTTCACAAATTGTACTGCAAAAGCCGGGAGCAGAATCACACCTCTATAAGGGTGTAAGGACTTCTCAGGAAAAAGGCTCAAGTCTTCTGAAATTTAGGAGTGAGTTCGAGACATGCCTCTTTCTGTTCACTGGTTTTGTGCTCCAGTCCAAACAGATTTTGTTTGTTTTTTATTACAGTATTTGATGAGCTTCTGCATGATGGGGGCAGAGGACCAGCCCGTTTTGCTTACTCAGTTTCCAGAGCTTCTATTAGTTTAATAATTATTGAAATTTAATCATGATGACCACTGTTATTGTAGGTGTTTGGCTGTTGTTTTGTACTGATTAGAATTCTTGAAATGGTAATGTAGTGCCTTTGAACAGCTGCCTGAGGAATGATTGGCCACGTTTGCAGCTCTGAACGGACTGATCTGTGCCAATGGGACACAGAGCTGAGGAGGGGCTTGAATCACCGGCTGGGCATCAGCTCGGAGAGACGCAATAGGTGCATTGGCGCAATGCAGGTAGAAAGAACGAATCCTGTCATGTAAGTCTATGCTCTGAAGAGGCAATTCTGCTCGATAGATCTGATCACAGCCGCCAGGCTCAGTTTGCTATGCCTGCTTTTTCCATTCTGCCTCTGAAACCCTAGTCGTCGTAGCTGATGTGGTTGGGTACTGCTTTCTTCTCCGAACACAATGCCCCTGCGTTCTCATGAAAACTGTGCTAAATGAAAGTTCTAAGCACTGACTGGTAACTATGGATGAGATAAGATATTATCTTTTGATTTTTTTTTGCTATTAAAAACAATAAGACCGAGGCAAAAAAATTTCCTAGAAAATAGATACCAAAAAATCACGACGTTTTAGAAGACATGAATGAGGAGAAGTACAAAGCTGAGGTGAAGTGAGACAGTTAGAGGCAGTTGAAGAAGGATAAACAACTGATCAAGACACAGGTCCTTGTGGGGCCGTGGAAGCAGAGATTTAGAGCAATGACCAGCCAAGGCACAGCGTCTTCTGACATAGGACTTCCATCCTAGTAACATCTGGGAGCAAGGCCTGCCCCAGGCCATCTTTACCCTCATCCACTCGGTGAATGTGTTCTGCTCCTCTTTCCTGTTACCATGAAGAGACTATGGTAGACTAGAATTTATTCTTTTCTAAGAACATCAAACTTCCGCACTGAATCTAGTAGAAGGTGCTGTTACATTTGTCAGTATGCCTATTTAATGAACAGCTTAGTGCTTACTCATTCAATAAAAACTACGGAATCACTCAATAATAAAGAACCTAGTGAATGCCAATAACATTTAAGTTAAAAGTTGCAGTGTTTTTCCTCAAAGAGTAAAAGACAGGGAAGGGAACAGATATGTACAGTGGGGAGACATGGCGTATTAAAAGCTGACAAGGGTTGCTGTGGGCACACAGGCACACAGATGCTTAACCCCGTCTGGAGACGGCTGGGAGCACTTCTGGAGGAAACAGCTGACCCTAAAGTGACCTGGAGTGGTCACCAGCAGAAGAAGGAGAGCTTCTTTGGTAAGTCACTCACGCCATTTTTTCCACACTAATTTTTTCTTTTAGCACATACCATGGGCCAAGCATATTGCTTAACACTGCACAATTGCTGGTCTAGGGAGAACAATTTAGGGGGAAAAACCTACTTTCCATTCATCTAAATTCTTCGATCATCTACGTCAACTTCCTCTCATTTTCTCCTTCGCACAAACGGGGAACTCATCAGACCTGAAGGTGACGCAGCGTGTTTGTGAAACACTCCTCACTTCCCCCGAGTGCTTTAAGATACTGAGGGTGCAAGTTTAAACCCACGATCTCTCATCTGCAATTATGCGATGTAAGAGATCTGAAAAAAAAATTGGTCTTTATTTATGAGAAACACTTGATTTGAACTGACGTATCCATAGTCTTTTTTTCACCCCATTTGTAGCAATTGTCCATGCATGTCACTTCAGATACATTAGTATGTTTGCTTATGGGGCACCACCACGCCACTTCAGAGGTGTAACATATCACACACACATACACATAATACATCTTTTCAAAATCTCTAATATGCTGCATTCTGAAACACAGCCTGAAACTTTTGGGATATCTGAATATAACTTGAAGTAGGAAAGGGAACATGGGGAGAGCTAATGCCCCCCAGTCCCTAGCCCAGACAAGAGCACACACTCACACACATGCTCAGCAAGAGGACATCCTGACGAGTAAATGGGAAAGGTAGGACTTAGGGTAGATTACAAATGATCATAGCTGGAGGTAGTGAGCCCGCACTTTTCAAAATCCATTAGAACTTTTGTAAACTATGTTGCACATATATGTCTGAGACTATGACTAGTTACCTAATATATGTGCTGCCAAAGCCAGCCCATGAACTAGGTACCTAATATAAATGTATACTAATAAACAAAAAAGATCAGCTGTTTGGGAGTCAGGACACCTAAATTCAGCTGTGATTCTGCTACGGACTAGCTATACCAATTAGCAGTGACTCTCCTTCCTGAGTTTGATTTTATTTGTCAAATTCATTTCATTTATTTGAAAATAAATAAATTTTCATTAATTTTCACAAAAATTACAAGTATAATAATCTTCCAAATGATGATGGTTTTGTGCTCCAAGAGCTCTAGCATTCTTTATATTTTTCTTAACATTTACAAATTAATAGTTATCCATCCACTTGTTCATTCTTCCATCCGTCCATCATTTTTTATGTCATCCTATTTAATTTTATGGGGTGGGATAGTTAGGAGTCCACGTGGGTTGTATTTAAACAATGTGAAAATGCTCTCAGTGACCTCACTGCCTCCTCCTAGTTAACAAAGCAGCTCCTTTGTACAGGTCGTTTAAGAAAAGTGTCAGGGGAGCTCCATGTCACAGCACTTTCTTTTAAGAAAATTAATAATTGAGATTAGAAAATGGCCGAGGGAAGGGACAGTTATCTGGAGAACCATTATTCAGGAAGGATTAAAAAAAACAGAGAAAAAAATTTTTTCATAAGAAAGCTATATATATGTATTTTATCAATATATCATGATATATTATCTATATATAACCTATACATAAAATTATCTGTATAATTTTTAAAAGTTTAAGCAAGAGGGCTTAAATGATGTTACAGCAACATACTTTTACCTGTATTTTTGTCATGTTGCTTGGATTTGTTAACATATGGGTTTGGTCAATCTGAGCTGTGACAATAGGGTACCATAGGGTGAAAAACTTATAGACAACAGAAATGGATGTCCCACTGTTCTGGAGCCTGGGAAGTGGGAGGTCAAGGGCCAGCATGGTCAGGATGTGGTGCAGCCGTCTTCCGGGTTGGAGACTGCCGACTGCTCCTCGTCTCCTCCCACAGCAGGAAGACTGAGAGTTCTCCAGGGTCTCTTTGAATAGGACGCAGATTCCACTCATGAGAGCCCCCTTTGTGACCTAAACACCTCCCACCGGCCCCACCTCCTAACAGAGTCACATTAGGGCCCAGGGTTCAACACAGGAATTGTAGGGAGACCTAACTACTCAGCCTGTACGACACACCTAGCGCTTCAGATGGCAGTGTCCGGGCTGTGACGGTCCTGTACGCACAACTCCAGGCCTTTCCCGGTCCACCACCTGTTCACATTTGTCTTACTTCTCTATTGAGCTCTTCAGAGGCCTCTCTAAATAGCTTTCTGATACCCTATTGACCAATCAATACCAATCTGAGGTAGGCTCATTACCTTTTCTACACTTGACAAAACAGATGTAAAAAGGCTAAATAGAGTCACGCCTAAGGTCACGTGACTTAGATTAAAAGAGGACCTATTATATTATATTACATTACATTACATTACATTACATTATATTATATTATATTATATTATATTATATTATATTATATTATATTATATTATATTATATTATATTATATTATATTATATTATTATATTTGCTTCACTTTTGTGCTTTACCATCTCTGTTCTAATGATATAATCAACTTATTGGAGAGAAGGTTGTAGCAGGGACCTGAAGGCACTTGACGGGGGCCTTTCAGAAGTTTTAGGCGAGTGAACTGAGTAGCAGGGGTATATCGAACGTGTGCCTGCCCATCCTCTGAAAACGTTTTCTCTCTACATTTTGGAGCACTCCCTGCTAATGGCAGTTGCCAGATCTCATCTCTTTTTATGCTTGAAAATAGAAGATGTCATTTTTCCATTTGCAAGGGCCATTCAGGCATATGCACCTGAGCTGGGGGTAGCCATGCAAGCACATCCATTTCTAAATGTTGAGTTAAAAGGCATTGGTGCTATAAAAGAGTGACTGGAGACTATTTTCTAGTCACAGTGGTGGTGGCATTTGCAAGCGCTTGCTGGGGTGCTGGGGTCAGACTGTGCGGGGCGGTGTCAGGAGCTGGCAGCATCCATGGGGCAGCCGTGTTGCTTTCTGAGAAGGATGTTGTCTTCCTCGCATGCTCTCAGGCACGTTATCAGGACACCATGTGTAACGTTTGCTCCCTCTTATCTTCTGAACCTCTTTGTCCCTTTTTCTTGATTTGAGAGCTACCTAATATTTCCAAAAAATCCACATTCATAATCAACTTACATCAGCCTGAATAAGTTTCCATGGATTGTGATTCAGAATTCTAACCGATATAGAAATTGGAATTAGTACTAGGTTCAGCCACACATTTTCAGAAAATGATGGGTGTATTAGTTTTCTGTGGCTGCCATAACAAATTGTTAGAAAGTTAGCAACAGAAAATAAAGAAGGGAAGGAAATAATGGGCAAAACTAAATAGAAGATCACAAACTTTTCTATTTCCATTTTCTTGATATATTTTTTAGCTCCTTGGAGAACTCCCAAATTTACATATTTATGGGTTTTGTTTGTTTTTTTTTTTTTTGCCTGGCTGTTCAAAAAATTCAAAGTTAGGTGGACTAAATACAAATTTCTACAACTCCACTGTTTATTAGCTAAAGCTTCTTAAGAGCCTGTCTTGAACCTGGTGGAAGAGATGAAACAAGGTGAACATCACATCCTTAATGGTGATCCCAGTCTCGTCACTACCACTGGTTACTTTTGTTGGTACAAATGCAGGCAAAGGGGAAGTTTGACTCTGGGTAACGTTACATCTTACTGTGTATTTTCAATAGGTTATTTTTTAAAATATCTTTGTTTCTATTCTCTTCTATTATCTTCCTCAGGCATGACATATTTTACTTCAACTACTTTACTGGAGGTAGAGCAAATCAAAATGGGACTGGATACCATCAGAGGCACACAGTTTATTGTCAATGTTTTATCTGTCTTGTTTGTGGCTATTTTCCCAGAACCTACATCACCCATGGGAGCATTTAATGCTGCTCAAGTAATTTTGAATGAATAAATGAATCTTAGAAGGTATAGTTTCCATATATTCAAGGTTGCAGTTTCTCTTTTTAAATGCTGTGAATTCATGATTCTCCCTCTAGTTCTTTCCTTGGCAATAAGAATAGACATGAGTTTTGGGTTTAAATACTGAAATTCCACATAGTATCCATGTTATCTTGGATGCATTGTTTAACTTTCCTGAGTGTTAGTTTCCTCCTTTGTAAATACAGACGTGTTAGAAGAATAACTAAGATATATTAAAAAGTTTAAGAGTTTATCTGGGCAAAAATCAATTGGAACTTGACAGCACCAAACTGGAAGGATCACCCAGGGGCAGGAGCTAGTGGGAAGACTTTTGCAGACAAAAAGCTGAAACAAAGCAAGAAAAGCATGTGAATGTCTATAGCTGACTCATTTGCTGTATTTGGAAAAACAAAGTTGGCTTTGATCACTTGTTCTTAGGGTTTGATTTCTCCACCTGGAGGCGTTTCAGGCTCTGGTCTCCTATCGATTGCTGACTAGGTGTTGGAATCACTCCAGTCTCAGGGCCCCCATGTTTAATTAATTTAACAGACCACTGTAATCACCTTAGGGGGTGATTGGAAGGGTTAAAGAAGTCTGTTTTTTTACATACCAATGACAACTATGAATAAAAATCACAACAATAACTATGTTTTGTTTTACAAATATTTCCTTTTCATTCTATTTTTCCCTTGTCTATGAAGGACTGAGAAAACAATTGATTCCCATTCCCCCGAGTCACTAAAGGAAAAGCAGTCGATTCCGCCTTCTGTTGAGTTTGCAGCTCACTGCCCACTGCGGGCTGCTGTCCTCCCAGCTCTCCATCCATTTCCCAGGCGCTGCCTTACTGGCTCACAGGGGCTGCAGTGAGCTCAGCCGCAGGGTTGCCCCTTTGCCTATTCATTTTATCTCTTACAGTTTCCCCTGATCCTTTTACTTTGTACCTGGACTTTACTTATTTCTTTATATGATTATTATTGTTCATCATTATAGACTCATGGAGTAGCTCTTTGAGTTCTTTAGAGCGGAACACATATTCATTCATAAGTATAAATTCAGCAGATTAAGGTGATCGGAGATTGACTAAGGGAATCACTCTTTTAAAAAAAGGTTAAAAGCCTTCTCAAAAATGAAGACAGAGAAATGGGAGCTTACAAAATGAAGGAAGTTAGGGAGAGAGAATGCAAGTGAGAAATCATATTAAGAGCAAGGAGAGAAAATAGACTAGTTAATTTAAGAGCACTCCCAAATAAAGGAGAAATGTATGGAGACTTAGGAATAAAAAGAAAAGAAACTGCCCTGACTGGTGTGGCTCAGTGGATTGAACACTTCCCCTGCAAACCAAAGGGTCATTGGTTTGATTGCCAGTCAGGGCACATGCTTGGGTTGAGGGCCAGAGGGTACATTGCAGACAACCACAAATTGATGTTTCACTCCCTCTCTTTCTCTCTCCCTTCCCCTCTGTCTAAAAATAAAATCCTTTTTTTTTTTAAAGAAAAGAAACTGTTAGAAGTGTGGACACATTAGTATTTCTGCCTGATTCTGATTTCTTTCTTAAATGTCTAAATAAAGAATATTTAACACATAAGGTTTGTGGATTGATTCCACAGAGAAAGATATTCCTACATATGATTTAAGGTATGGATTGGAGGGACATAATATATTAGAAGCTATAGCTATACCTCACTTATCTCCAGTTAACTAATAAACAATTTTAAATACTTTATGTGTTTGCACAGAAATAAATCTTAAATAATGTGGGTTTTTTGCTTACTACAACATTAAAGTATTGGCCTGGAAATGTCTATAGGACTTTCACTAGCTTTTCTATAGAGCACAATTAAGCCTAGAAACATTTAACATGAATGAAAATGCACAATTCTAGTGAGCCAATAGGTGGAAGCCAGCTCCACTGTCTTCTCTCGTGGAGGTGTTGCTTCTCAGAGTGTTGTCTACCACTTCCCCCATATACCTTAAACATTTGTTAAAAATGTAGATTTCTAGGCTATACCTGGGTCCCACCAAGTCACCAACCAAAGATGAGGAAAAACACTCCTCAGAGAAGGTAGCAGTGCTTGACTTAGTAAGAGGATGATGTGCAAGAACCTGAAGACATCTGACCATTGACACACTGGTGCTACACTTGGTTTAAGCTGTTTTGAGTTTAGTACATGAACAAAACATCATATTCTAGCCTTAATTATGCTAGCAGGTGTGCAATGGATAATTAGCTAGACTGAATATCCATCATGAATTTGAGTATGCTATGTGGAAATGATTCAAGTTAAAGCTGTCAGCCTCACTATCATAGAGTGTGATGCGGACACCGACCCGCAGTGTCTGTGGCGTCATGGATGAGACATGAGACAAATTCACATGGACTACTGAGTCCTGTGGAGGAAAGGGGACAGCACGGCTACTCCCTCAAGGAGGGACTTCCTCGGAGCATCCTGACCACCCTCTCAAGGGGAGAGCACCCTGACCCTTGCCTAGACAGTCTTTTATTGGGTTTGATTTGTGCAGGAATGCTGGTATAGCTCATTAATCATTGTCAGGCAGTAAGGATCAGACAGTAGATAACATGCAAAGAACTATTAGGGCTTCTTCTGAGTCAGGGTTTATCAGCTAAAAGGCTACAAAACTTTGAGAAAACAAACTCATTTTCTGCCCGGGCCTTTATCATTTAACTAAGATCATTTTTTATCAAAGAAGACTTCACAGGATTTTAGATATCCTTTCTTAGGCCTGATCACCCAGGGAGCCCACCCTTTCCAGCACAGGGCTGCACTGCTCTCTGTCATTGTTTTAGGCTTAAGTCAGGTAGAGGAGGCAAGATAGCCAAGGAATTTTTGGAGACTTCTCACAAACTCAGGTGAGTCAGGCTTCGTTAAGGCTGAGGGGTGAGGGTTTATCACCCTCTTTCTCCATAGTCCCTCAAGTTCTTCCCTGGGGCCTCCATATGATCATGCCTGTCTTAAGATTCCCCTTGGGGAATCTTATCCATCATTGGCTAACTGATTAAGCATTGAGGAGCCAGTTATGAAAACAGGAGCAGAAGTGGCACTCCTGCCAGGGAGATAAGCTTTGTCTCCTTAGTGGCTTATGGTTTGGAGGTCACTCCCTAAGCCTTAGCCATGGGTATGTGTGTGGGAGGGGTTACAGCTCCTGAAACCAGGCAGGACAGTTCCCAGAAGCGGTGTGAGTGTGTGTGTGTGTGTGTGTGTGTGTGTGTGTGTGTGTGTGTGTAGAAAACAGTTGTCACTTACAGTAGAATCTGTTGGGGAAAAATCTGCTTACTTTCTCAATGCTTTATTTCAAGATGGCATTTCATGGGATACGGTGAGGGGTCTACGTTAGGATGTGGTTACACAGCTTAGTGTAAAGATTTAGGCCCCTAATAAAAAAAATAACTAGATGTCCTGAGAGTGACAGGATAACAAAAAGTTAAAGACATAATTTTATAATTCTGCTCTCTCGAGTTAATGGAAATAAGCCTATTTCTCAGACACTTAGGGACAGAAATTTCTCCACCGTTTGTCTAAATTTTCAAGTGAGACAGTCCCAATTATGACAACCTTTTCAGTGCGATATGGTATTCAGTTGTTCAACATATATTTACTGGGCGCCTATGCTCTAGGCAGCCGGGAGAAACCAGAGCATAAGAGAGAAAAGTCCTGCTGACTCAGTGGAGCTTACGTTTAATGCAACACAAGTTGCAGGTTGTTCCACTCTGGCCCTCCAATCAGATGGCTATATGCTAATGTTAGCCTTTTCCTTGTTCTGGACACACACCTCTATCTCTTAGATTGTTAGTCACATCGGCAGCCAGACCACCCTTCTGGTACCTATTAATCTTACACTCAACTGAAACTTTTGGTTGCCAAAGTTAAAAAAAATTAGAGGATTATTGATAGACAAGGCAGGCTAATATAGCCTGGGAACTAGACTCTCTAAAAAAAGCAATAACAGTGTTGAGGGGGTTGTCCATCCTGGAAGAGAATTGAATGGTTTCCAAAGTGTCTTAGGGATCATTTGGTTCCAAGTAACAAAAACCATTTAATGCAGTTTAAGAAACTAAAGGAGGATTTATTAGAAGGAAGAAGCTATGTGCCAAAGGGCAAAATGACAATGATTAAGGAATCTTAAGATAATAAACTTAGGCTCTAGAAAGTCAAAAGGGCATGATCTCTGGTTTATGCTGTGTGTGTGTGTGTATCCATACAGCTTTATTCCTTCTGTTCATGTACATCCTCTGCTTTATCAAATAAATAACTAATCCAACTGCAGCTTGTTTACCTTGCCTTTGTAAAAATCTCTTCTAAGGTGTAATTGATATGCAAGAAATTATACTCAGTAAATGTATACCTCTTGATGAGTTTGGACATATGCCTATACACCAAGGATGCCATCACAACAATAAAGGTGCAGAATATATTCATCACCTCCCCAAATTTGATGTTCTTTTATGGGTTGTTTCTTCTTTTTGTGTGGTAAGAACACTTAACATGTGATCTACCTTATTAACATATTTTGAAGTGCACAGTACCATTTTGTCAACTATAGATACTATGACATACAGCAGATTTCTAGAACTTACTCATCTTACATTATGATGAAGCATTACGCCCATTAAGCAACAAATCCTCATCTCTTCCTATAAGCCCCTGGCAACTACCACTCCCTTTCCTGCCCCCCATGAGTCTGGCTATTTTTGATAGCCCATGAAAGTGCAATTAGGCAGTGTTTTCCTTACCAAATACCCAACAGAAATTACATGGTCACTTCCATCTCAAGAGAGAGATTGGTGCAGTTTACTCCCAGGTACTTATCTCTCATCCAATCCTGGAGGATCACGGTGACACAGTCCATACTCTCCCTGCATCAAACACATCTGGAAAAATCCCAAACCCAAGATACACATCACCATCTGACTTCTTCATAGCTATATGAAGTCAGTAGTTGGATTTTGTTGGTCAAAAGTATATAGCAGTGCCCAATGTGTTCAATGAAGTATGTTATCAAAAAGTTGAGAGACAATAGGATACTGACAACCTTTGGATTTTGTCTATGGAGTTTCCTTACCTGAACTTCCAAGATTTCATATCTTCTCTCTGCATGAACAATCTGCCTTCCCTCTTCACCCTCACTTGGCAATGACAGTCTACTCTCAAAGTTTGTTGTGAAAACAGACTTCATCACACTTAAGCTTCTGTGTCTCCAGGCCACACTTGACATGCCCACCACCATTATCATCAATTAGAACATTAACAACAGCAGGTACAATAATAACAGCAGCTGCACCAATCATTGTTTTCCTTTTTTCATCCATTACAATAGAAGATATCACCTATGAAAAATCAATTCCTCTACTGGAACTCATGGTTCCATCTCTTTTCACATTTTAAAGTCCTTTTCTTCCTTTCAATTTTTCTTATTCTGTATTATTTTTTCTTTGTTGATTATAATCAGAAATAAATATACAGTATATATATGTATATATATGTAATGTGTGTGTGTATATATATATATATAGCATTCATATGTATATACTCAATAATTGTGAGGAATTATTATAATGGCTAAAAACACATGTTGTACTAGCCTTTTGAAAATTTTTATTAAAAATGTTGGGTAAAAAGCAAAGTTTATAAATTTTAAAAAGTAAATAAATACTGAAGATAAACTCAGGAATCTCACTAAGAACCAGAAAGTTTAAACTTTTAACCTGAGGGATAATTTATGCATTGCAATTTAATCTAATAATATTTTAATTGCAGTGTTATTAATGCCTCTAAGATATTTCTCTGGAAGTTTGTTAAAGGCAACAGTTCCAAGAAGCTTAAGTTATAACCTTGGATGTAAAACAAACTTTTATAGAACTCTTAAGTCTATAACAATTTAAAATTAAATTAAAGTTAAAGATTAAATTGAATAAACAATTTAACATTAAATTTAAAATGATATATCTAGAATATGTATTTAGTATATTCTAACATATATACCCCAAATATAGAATGTACTATGTATTTATCCTAACATAAATTGAGTCTATATGAATATATGTATATGTCCTAGTATATATTACATATCAGATTTAATTATATTTGTATAATTATAAAGTATATTATAATTATAATCTACTTTAAGTAAAGTATAATAAAGTCTCTAAAGTATATTTGTAATTTTCTGTCAAGATGATGGCGGAGGCAGGCATGGCTCACCTCTTTGCACAACCTCAACAAAATTACATCGGAGATATAGAACAACCATTGCTCAAAACTGATAGAAATTGAGTTGAATGGAAGTCTGACAACTACAGAATTAAAGAAACCACAACTATCCAGATTGGTAGGAGGGGTGAAGCCAAGGAACTGGCTGGTCCCACATCCATGTGTAGTGGATTAAATTTGGGAAGACTATCTTAGGAGCCAGGAGTCCCAGCCCCACATGAGGCCCCCAGCCCAGGGTTCTAGCACCAGGAAGAGAAGTTCCCACAACTTCTGGCTGCAAAAACCATTGTGGATTGAATTGGTGGTGGAAGAAGCTGCTAAAGCCCCAAGCAGTTCCTCTTAAAAAACCCACATACGGACTCACCTAATCAGACTCACTCCCTCTGGGCTCTGGTGTGTGGCAGACTCCGGCCAGCAGAATCCGCCTGTTGTGACTGAGGACAGGAATAAATGCACAGGTGACAACAATCCTGTGGAGAAAAAGGGAATGGCATAGCTACTCTTTCACGGGGAGAGTGTCTCAACCCTTGCCTAAACAGGCTTTTATTGTTTTCCTCAGGTCTTACATCAGAGAAAGATTTATTGTCTATTACATAGAATATTATTATCTACATTTTAGGTACAATCAAGGAAATGAAAATAACATGCAGAGGGGAATGGCAATGAGCTGATTAGCTCTGTCCTTGGGCAAATTCACACAGGCTTTGGAAATTACATTGAAGATAGACAATACACATTTGTTGTTTTAAACCAGGGTGATGGAGTTTTAGCAAGAGCAAGCCATAACAGTCTGGATGCATTTTCTAGGCCTGATTCCCACAGGAAAACTCAGTTTGAAGGTCTGGCTCCTGTCCACCACCTCGCTTCTGTAGGTTTTCCACAGAGAGCTGAGTCCCATTTGCCAGACCAAAACAAACCTGAGAGACATCGTAATTAAAATGCCAAAAGTTAAAAATAAAAAGGTGGAGGGTGAATATGGGAGAATGGGTGAGAGGTGAGGGGATTAAGAAGTACAGATAGGTAGTTACAGAATGGCCATGGGAATGTAAAGTACAGGGAAGGGAGTAGCCAAAGAACTTATATGAATGACCCATGGATGTGAACAAGTGTGGAGGGATTGCCTGAGAGAGTAGGGGGTGCTGGGTGGAAGGGGTCAAAGGAGGAAAAATCAGGACAACTGTAATAGCATAATCAATAAAATATAATTAAAAAACAAAATTAAAAAATATATTTGTATTCTTTCAAAGGAACAAAGAAATTCAAAGTTAGTTACATCTTCCAAAAATATCTTTTGTCATATAACATATGAATTACAGAAATAATATGTGATATGATATCCCCTATTCTACAGAGTTGTTGTGAAAGTGTAGTCCAAATATTTCATAAATAAATATTTTAAAGATATATCTATATTTATGTAGTTTATATACCTTTAAACTATATATAAGTATAAATAAATATATAGATATATAAATAAATAAATATAAAATATAGTTTATATTTTATTTTATATATTATATATCATATTGTTTATATATACTTATAAACTATATAAAATATAAATAGATAAAATATGTTTTAAAGATACATATCTTTATAGAGCTTATGTATTTTTCATATATTTATATATAGTTTATATATATAGTCTTATATAGTTTCTGACACAATACATATAAAAAATGTTAGCCTTGGTTCTTTCTCTGTGTTCCACATTATTTAAAGGAAAACTTCTAGCTGTGGGAGCTTCAGCAAAGCAATGAACAATGTATTTTGCTTGACATAAAGCTATAGTCATGACCTTTAACTAGAATGCTTTCTGGATCGCTTCTGTGAGCTGAGCCCTGCTTTCTTCGCAAGACTAACCCAAGATTTCACTGATCGTAAGGCTTAATTATGGGTGTACCCGTTTACCTTCTCTATCTGAATATAAATCTTCTAAGTTCAAGTTCAGATTCCCATCTCCTAACTTTGTGTCTTATTTATAGTGACCCTAAACAAATGTTTATTGATTATTTTATTTTATGTGGGAGGTACTGGGTTGTTCAGCAATTCAATCACTTTATTTCTTCTTGATCGACTAAATAGTTTGTTTGAGTAAGGGCTCTGTGAATTGCAAGTGGCAGAAACCTGACTAGAAGGAGTTTAAACCAAATGGGATTTTATTGATTTATACACAAACTCCAAATTTATGGATTATAACCAAATGTATTGATTTCTAAGCAAACTTGGCTTCATAGGAAAGTTTGAATTGTAGATGGATAGACTGTCAAAAAGGGCCTTCCCACTCTCTCTGTCTCTTGCTCTCATTTCCTTGTGTTTACAAGTTATTCTTTTTATTCCTGCAGACGTTTTTCTTCATGCAGTAGGACACCAGGGCGCAGAAAGTTCTGTGCTCATACACTTCCGGTTTGGCCACGCAAGGCAAGGGGACCGTCTCTACCAGTTCCAGTTGAAAACGTTCCGAGGAAGAACTAGGTTTGATCCCGCTTGGTGGACCCTTTGGATCAGTCACTGGAGTGAGGAAAATGAGACCTGATCTCCTAGGTTGTAAAACAACCTCCAAACGTAACAGTTTACACTGCAGCCATTTATTTATCACACAATTCTGCAGGCTGGTAACTGGATTCAGAAAGATGGATGGTTGTTCTGGTCTTGGCTGGGCTTCTGTTTATCATGGAGGTCAGCTGCTTGCTGGCCTAGGAGGGCCTCCCCTGGCATGGCCGGTTTCTGCTTTGATGTGCTTTCTCATTTTTTTAAAGCTGGCTCTTTGGGGCTTTAGAGAATGTGACTGAACAGGGTTCCAAAAGAGAAATGGTAAAATTTAACAACAGGCCTTGAAAACGATGGGATACAGGTAAAGGGTTGGAGCCATCTAGGAAGTCGATCACAGGTACAATTTGAATAATATGTCACTCATACCTGACATCGAGGAGAGGTCAACAACATAAGAAAGAGTACCACTCATACATAGCTAGTGGTATAACTGCTCGCCTCTCTTGCTCTAGCCATTGATCAACAAATACACTTACTTTCTTGCCTTGGGATTGTTCTTTGCCGAATTGCCCATGTTTCTGATGTTCCCCACACCTGTCTGCGTGTCTGGTTCCTCTCTAGCCTTTCAACCCTGTTTGATGGGCTGTCAATGGAGAAAACACCACCTGTCGAAAATTTCCTGTGATTTCTCCAGCTGAAGGTAACTTTCTTTTTAAAAGGTCCAGCGGCGATGGTTCTCAATTCTGGCTAAACGTTATAATCTTGGGGAGAAATTTAAAAATCTCAGTGCCCAGGTGATATCCCAAATCAACTCAACTTGGATCCCTGGGAGACAGAGTCTAGCATCATCTCTGTTAGTGGTTCCAATGCATGGCTAATTTCTAGAGTAATTTCTAATAAGCTTGCTCATTTATTAATTATCACGGTGGTTTATCTCCATGTGTATTGTAAGTTTTTGAAGCGGGGAACGGGTGTGGCGTCTCATACCTAGTTTGGCACTTCGTGCGAGGCTGCTGATAGAATGAGTTAGAGTTAAGATTCATTTTTGTCATAAAATTTAAAATAGCCCTATACATTTTTTAAATATTGAATTTATTGGGGTCACCGATAAATTAAATATATAGTTAAATATATTTATTTAAAATAAACATTTTATTTTAAATAAATATTTGTTTATTTAAAATAATAAATAAATATTTGTTTATTTATTTAAAATATAAATAAATAAATAAATAAATAAATAAACAACTATTTCTCCTTTTGTCCTAACAGAGGTCTGTTTTTCCCTCAAATCTGTTAAAACTTCTCCCAAAGCAAAATAAACGGTGCATGAAATAAACCGTTCTGGGTCAAGCATCTGATTAAACCCCTGGTAACTTTCACTTTCAGACTTTACAGTTCTTTAATTATTTGAGCACTGTGCTTTACCACCTGCCTACAAATCTCTAACCACAATATATAACACAGGTACAGAAAAGTCCTCTGACCCGAGGTGGGGTTTTTCCCTGACTCCCCCCGCCCCCCTTATAAATCACAAAAGAATAGGGAGAAGCTAGATCTCAGCTCCTGCTGGGAACAAAGCTTTAAGCAGGGAGGCTCGCTGGTTTTCTGTAGAACCTACAGACCCCAAAGAGATACAGTCTTGTCATTGTAGTAGGTGATTTTAAAGTATCAGGTTTAAAAACTGGCCCTGTATCTCCTCCCACAATCTTCTTGTCCAGCAAGGAGCCTGCACTGGAAGGAAAGGGCAGGGCAGAAGGACGCGTTCCCAGGAGCAGGATGGCTGCTTTATGCCAGAGAACCTCGGTGACACTTAGAACCTTGCCGAGGTTCGGTCTCACAGTTGCCACTATTCTCAGGACATCAAACAGTCTCGGACTCTGTCATAGTTCTATACTTCAAAGAGGAAACTGCTTGTGTGTGGTGTCTTTCGGAAACTGCCTCTTCCTCAGAGTCACTAGGACCAGGCTCCGTAGGTGTGAGTTCCGTGTGTGATGCCTGTGCACATTTTAATCATTGTCAACTTCAGCTATGGGGTGACTCCTCCACACTGGCAGATTTTCATCTTTAAGGGGTGGGGCTCTATGATCATGTTTATCATCATGTGTGCCATACACGGCATCTTATCCAGGGCCTCTCGTGCACCAGGGTTCAGGACAAAGGTATATGTGCAGGTAGGCTTCTGCTCCCACTTCTGTATTGTGTCCTGGAGGGTCGTGCTGGGGCCAGAGTGCAGTGCAGGAATGCTGCCCTCCTGCTCTTTTACCTTTTACAGGAGAAAGCAGCCACTTCAGTGGTTGGACTGACTGGCAACAGGAAGACTGTCTCATATGGTCATCAGCTGTTCCCAGCGAGCATTTTAAAACACCAGCTGTCAAACACCTGGAGGTTTGGGGCCCTGAGAAATGTCGGAGTGGATAGAGGCCTGAATTCTTCTGGAAAAAGAGGGTTGCACACAGGGCTCCTTCCACTGGGAAGCTGGGAGGGAGTGAGGCACCAAACCCACCTGGTCCATACTCCAGCAGGACTTAGAAAATTTCGTTCATTGCACATGTAATGTTTGATGGGAGCCAGGAGCTGGGATAGACTTTTTGCAAAGTTTATCTCATTTATCCTCGTGACCACCCTATACCACAGAAAGTATTTCAATTCTCCTTTTTCCAATTACAGACACTGACATACGACAAGATTATTTAACCCCGCCGTGGTGACCTAGTAAGTAGTAGAGCAGGGTTTTTTAGACAGATTTTCTAAGCATTGTAGGTACGTATGTACACATGGTCAATGGACAAAGCTCATTTACAAAACATTGACCAAATTCACTTATTTTTACTATGATAATCAATTACTGTTAGCCTTATAAAAATGTTACAAAAAGCAATAGACACATTGGATTGATGTGAGATTAAGGAGCATTGCTGGCTATGAGGTCAAAATTCATCCCCAATCAAATGAGGAGCTGGTAACACCTAAAGAGCTCAAATTAATTTCCTCCTCTGTTTCATATGAACAAGCGCCAGGAGGCAGCCTGGAAAAGGCTAGGGATGGATCCAGGTGACTGAGGAAGGCTAGGGATGGATCCAGGTGACTGAGGAAGGCTAGGGATGGATCCAGGTAAAGTTATGAATTGGTGGCTTGTCATCAGTTTCAAGTTCTTCCCAAGAGCTTCTAAATTCTCAGCCTGAGTGACTACAAAGCAGCCCCTTAACCTCTCACTAGGAGACTTGACCAAACTCCAGAGTGGCTTCTATTGCCAAAGCCCATCTCCTTGGAATGGCACCAGGCCCTACTAAAACCTGTCCTGAGAAAATGTAACATTGGGGAAAGAATTTACTATTTGTTCCAGCCAAAATATGATAAAATCCAGCTCCCTCTGCCCCTCCAATCATACTTTCTCTAGGGTAGTTAGTTTAAGAATTGCAGTTATAGATTCTTTCTGTCTCCTTTGAGATGTAGAGCTTGCGCTATCCAGAATTATCTCCTCCTCTTTGAAATGCACACTTGCAGAGATAGCTCTCTGGCCTCCCAGTTCCTGGGAAAGGGTAGGAGACCAGCTCCCTCCCGTCCTAAGGTGATAAAAGCTTGGTTTCTCCATCAGCTAAGTGCCAATCAATATTCCCTCATCACTCTGAGCAAACCCCCTTAGCATCTTTCTCTAGCATACCCCAGCTTTTAAAATGCCTCCCACATGTTTTCTCCTGTGGAGTTGAGCTCACTTCCCACGGAGTCCTCTCCCCTTCCTGGAGTCATCTGAATAAAATCTGTCTTCCCGGCCTTTCATAAGCATCCAGCTTTGCTTCTCTGGCATTCATGCCATGATGCCCAGTATCGACTTGTCATCCCCAGAAGCGTCCTTGCACCTGAAAGTTACCTAAAAATGCCCTTAAAATTTATTGACATTTCCTAGTGCTTTACTAGCACTGCACATACTTCTCAAAAATCAATTTACATGTGAATTATTCAGGGATCTTGTTAAAACTGTGACTGTTGCCAGAATGTGCAGGGTAGGGCTCAGGATGCTGTACTTCTGCCACCTCGCAGGTGACACTGATGCTGCAGGTGCATTCACCTACTCTCAGCAGCGAGGCACAGGAGCACACTATGTGACAGGGATCACGAGACTTCTTGGTCATTGTTTAAGGATCAACTGACTGAAGACCTCCCTGCTCATGCTACTTAAATGAGCAAATGCTCCCTAATTCTTACTCTTGATACTCCCTTCTCTCCATTGGTTCCCTCCAAAGATATTTTTTTCACCCTCTGCACCATCTTATCTATCTATCTATCTATCTATCTATCTATCTATCTATCTATCTATCTATCTATCATCTATCTATCATCTATCTATTTATTATGTATTTCTTTCTAGGATATAAGCTTCAGGAAGGCACTTGTTCCCTTGTGTTCACAGCCACATTTACATCAGCTAGAACATTTCCACACCATAGGTGCTCGAAGAATGAATTTAATGAATTAATGGGTCATCTAAATTATACATAGAACTGATAATGCCTTAGTGAGCTTGAACCTCTAAGGTAATCCATATAACAAAAATAACAGACACAAATGAAACACCATGGAGTGAATAAATGCATAAATTCCAAGCCCCCCAGGAGAAATGTCATGGATAAAAGGACCAGTGGACACTCTCTAGACATCAGCATCCAGGAGGCTCTTCTGGCTGCTTGAAGAACCAGCTACTGTTACTGGGCCATCTGCAAGGCTGATTGGTGAATTATTGCAAAATAAGGCTCATCTTCCTTCTACTCTTCGGTCATTTTTTAAAATTTATTTTTAGAGAGGGGGATGGTAGGGAGATGGAAAGGGAGAGAAACATCGATGTGAGAGAGAAACATCCATTGGTGGCCTCTTGTTTGGGCCCTGACCAAAGACTGAGCTGGCGGCCTTTCACTCTGTGGGACAATGGCCAACCAAACGAGCCACACCGGTCAGGGCTCCTGGGTCATTTTCAATTACCTGCATTTCAAATTTTATGAAGCAGATGATGGGAAACCTGTAGGAAATAGAGTCCAGTGAAACATTTTTAAGTTAATTTGATCATTTTTCTCTCTGCTGCCTCTTCTTATGCACTTTTCTTATCCCGAATGCCAAGTCCTTCTGTGATAAGAAGCACTGTAATATGAACATTGGAGTGACTGCAGCAGTGAGACAATGACAGTGCAGCACAGGTCCCCGTTCACACTGGCATCGGGACAATGGTTCTTGGCCCTTTCAATGCCCTCTTTAAAAAAAAAATTATTGATTTATTTTTAGAAAGAGAGGAAGAGAGGGAAAAAGAGAGGGAGAGAAATATTAATGTGTGGTTGCCTCTTGCATGCCCCCTATTGGGGACCTGGCCCACAACCCAGGCATGTGCTCTGACTGGGAATCAAACTCGTGACTTTTTGGTTCATAGGCCGGCACTCAATCCACTGAGCTACACCAGCTAAGGCTCAATGCCCTCTTCTGATACATCATATTTTACACTAGCCCCATTACTCTCCTGAAATGAATCATTGATGGAATAACATCTCTTTAAATTAATACCTATAATGTCTTATATATTATATGAATGAGACTTAACAGGAAGGTATTTATAGTAAAATAATAAAAATTAATGTATAAATACTAGTACACGATACTATCAGAAATTTTTTTAATTTTTATTTTCTCCATACAAACTCACAATCCAGAGGGATTGGTACCTGCTGGCGGAAACTCTTTACATAAAGAATTCTGCTACTGCAAGTACATGAGAAGATACATATCTTTGATGGCATGAGTGTACATGGTCGTAGTTGAGTTTGGACGTTTTTTAGGTTCTGGAAAACAAGGACAATGACAGCCCCATGTACAGAGAGCTTTGGGAGCTGCAAAAGCCCCCTGGCTCTGTGCCTGCCCTGAACACCCTCAGATTCCCCTCCTGCAGAGCCTTCTTTGTCTGTGGGTAGGTTTGCTTCACTCTACTTTGACTAGCTGACTCTGGTTGTTCCTTATTTCTGAATAGGCCATATTTTCCAGCCTTTTCACAATCTTAGTTGAATCTATATTTTCCCCTTTCCGAAATAGTCACTTTTTTTTTAAGTGAAGTGCCCAGGATTTACACTGGTGCTATTGTTAATATCGTGTAGGTCAGAAAGGGAAGATTAGCTCTAAAAATGTCTTGATGCTTTTCAAAAACTTTCCTCCTTCCCAACATTCCCTATAATTCTAGTATGTTGAAAATGAATGTTTATAACCTACAGCTTCCTCCTTTATCTTTCCATTTCCATTGACATTATAAACCAATTCCACCTCATTTTTTAATTCGCTACTAATGAAAAATTTGTGGTTTCATTTGGAATGCATGTCTTTGCTTCAGGCACACATTCTTAGCTCCACTATAAGCAAAATTACAGGATCATCTGAGAGGATTCGTCACAGCAAACAAGGAGATTATTAAGTACATTGTTAAAAAAGGTCCATAAGAAACATCTTTAGAGACTGATGGATCTATGAACATGTCAGAAGGAAAGTAAGGAGCATGGGATACTAAGCGATGACAAAAAAACCAGCCCCTCCATAATAAAGCGAATTCTAGGTCACATTTTCTAAAGGTGAATCTTCATAAACTCTTCTGTGTCAGAGTCCCCTTTGTTCATCAGAACTAGCACTGTGATGCTCTTCACTGTCTAAATGAATATGGAAGCCCTTTCAGAGACCCATTTGCTCTCCTCCACTGTCACGTTCCCTTTTTACATGCACTGTTCCTGAATTGTTTTCCAACAGGCGTTGTCAGCAAAGTTACCTTTCTTATGAATTCCAGGGTCCATGGCTCCTGTGGACGCCACAACAGTTCCTGGTGCAGTGAGGAGGTAGAAGTGTTGAGTTGTGTTGATGTATAAAGATAAGATTAGAAGTGTTTAAGAACTGAGATGTGACATGACTTTGTTTTGTCTGGTGGCTAATCTCCCTAATTTTTCTGGCTCTCCGATATAAAATAAGAAAATAAAACCACTTTTCAAAATTTCCAAGTTCCTGGTTTCTTTGTGTAACATAAGTCTGGGGATGCTTCCTAATTTGGGGAGGCTGTAACATGGTTAGAAATGTCACAACTCTTCTTGCAAGAAACCTTGCCTTTTTCTTCCATCAAAGAAGCATGTGCCTTGAGAAGTATGTTTTGCTGAGGTACGGGCAGGAATTACTTTAGACTGGCCAAAAATAGCATTTCTTCACAGACAGAAAGACAGAAGGTGATGTCAAGTAAATAATCATCCACTTGAAAAGAACTATGCGAAAGAACCCCAAATCATAAGTGTTAATAAAAACAGGTTATGAAAAGCTTTACAGTTATTAGATCTTCCTAGGTAAGTATTACAGAACTTTAGCATGTTAAGAGTTTGAGTTGGGAAGCTGTACATGTCTAAAGGCTCATGAACACGTCCAGGAGACCTTCAGAGATAATCATGAGCCACATGTAAAAAGAAAGACCCACATTTTGTTTGATTGCAAACAGTGATGACAAACTAGATTATGAATTAAGAAAACAGGGCTTCCAATGAGTTTTAGTGAACTCCCAAATGAGATTTGCTGTTACGAAGTAGAGATAAACCATGGTTGAGAATACTCAGTTCAGCCCGCTGCAGGCCCTACAGGCTGTTCTGAACTGGGTGGTCGAGCAGATTTCGGTTCATGCATGTGCCATGCAATTGTTTCCCATCCTTGTATTCAATGATACCACAGAAATGTCTGAGATTGGACAACCATATGCTAAGGAATTACAGGAAATAGAATTTTAAAAACCTCAACTTGTACTATATAGAACAAAACACAGGACTAATTGGGAAACTCATGTTCTATTTGAATTCCTGTCTTTCCACAGTTACATATGGAATATCTATAGTTAATTTTATGATTATCAAGTATGAGCCATCCTGGAAACTTCATGATGTTCAGATAGAAAGACAGAGTCAAATCTGTACTGATTATATTAATAAAATAAAATATTCATGATTTTAGTTTAATTTTGTTGAATTTATTAATAATCTTTATATATTTATATATGTATGGCTTTGAGCAAAGACAAAAGAAATTCTCTAACTCATCCCTGATCATACAATTGTTGTAAGAAGCTAGTCTACTATTTTCCCAGCAGCAGAAGGACCAATCTCTTCAATAATACATTTCTTTCTGTACAGATTAAAACTCCATACCCATGAGTTTAGCTATGTACAGAGAAAAAAGGTCACTTTTCAACTAGCAATTGACTTTCATATTACAGGAATGTGAGTCAATTTTTTCTTAACCTAAGAATATATTATACATATATATGTATATGATTTACCCTGTACCACTTCATGAGTTTAACATATAAACCATAGCTTTTTGACCATTCTATTACAAAAGGAATACAAATTTTATGGTTGGACTGAAAGACCATGCAATTCAATTCAATTCTGCTTATGTTTCTCAATAGTCCTTGAAATAAAAAACCAAAAATTTATATATCATATAAAAATATTTCACTACCCAACCCATTAGTCCTATCAAATGTAAACCTTTAATAATTTAAAGGATCAATACATGATCATAATAAATTGAAGTTAAATCTCAATCTCTTAATAAAATAAAGGATTTTGTACTGATATGTAAATGGTCTTACAGTTTTCCCATAGGTTCTAGGCAGACTGAACAAGCTCCTGCTTACCCCATCATCCCTGACACGCCCTCCTGTGTTACCACACGATCACCAAGACATCACACGGACTAGCTCTGCTGATCCACTCAAGCTGGGATCTGGTAGAAATTAAACATAACAACTCATTTTGGTATTATAGGTGATATTTTCCCCATAAAAGGCATAACAGGCAGCATGGATCCACTTTAGAGTTTTTGCTTTTGCTTTGGGGTTCTGTCCTCAAGTCTATCTGGGAGGCCCTCCCCACGCCATGAGCGATCTTGTTTAAGTTCTTCGTAAGTCTATCGCCAGTGCCAGAAAGACCGAAACCTCCACTTCAGGTCCTTCTCCCAACTTGGGTTATTTACAGAAGTCGGTTATTAGGAATCTTCCAATTGTGTTCCAGTCACCCCCCACATTCGTGGGATGCATCAGGCACAGATCATTACTAAGGGACTCCTTTCAGAAGAAGAAGAAGCTCCCAGATCATGGAAAGAGTTAAGGAAACAGACAAATAAACACACAAACAGTGATCACATTCAGTTCGACCTTGCTTTCCTTCACCACTGCTATGCTTTTCTCAGCCCATTTAAAGTGCCAAACCCTGTCTCAGGGCTACATTATCACCACAGGCCTTACGATGTCCTAACCACTCAGTTACAATATACACAGAGCAAAATGTGTGTTCTCAAACAGACAAGATGCTGTGTTTATTTCTTTAAATCAACACCATGGTAAACTTCCAACTACAGTGAAGACAGAACACACTGGCAACTCCAAATCAAGCTGTGGTTTACAAATCATTATTTAAACAATAATAACAATAATAGTAATAATATTAAATGAAAGTGAAAACCTCACTTCTAGACTTAAGTCAGAGATCCAAGTCAGCCTTATAGGGATTTTAAGATAGGCAATTAATGAAATTGTTATACTTTTCTAGAAACGAGAAATGCTATAAGCCTTTCCCTACAATGACTGCTTTGAACCTATTTTTTTTCTCCCAAAAGCATGCAGGGACTATTTTCAGATGCTTGATTATGGAAAGAAGGAAGAAAAGTAATGGTTTTTGGTGTAATACAAGCAATTTGTAGAATCGAGCATACAATTTTGCATAAAACATTGCAGGTTAAAATAACATTGTAGGTTTCAAGCCATTGCATTACATTTGAATAATCGTCACAATTAGGTTTTGTAAAATTTAAAACTCTAAGTTTTGAAGTGAAGCAATAAAACTAAATTCTTAGACAATGACTTTGACCTTCACACAGCACAGAGTAGCTATTGTTATCAGGGTGGAAAAAGTTATTTACAATTAACATTGACTGAGTCTTGGTAAAAGTCCAATAACACATAAAGAGACGTATGTCCTAGCTTTCTGAAAGATCAATGAAAATGTTTGAGGTTAGAGATATTTGTAACGGTGGTAATGCTAGTCTCCTACTGTGGCCAAGCATATATAATTGTTTTTGAACCTAATTCAAAATTGAAAGCACCAAAATAGAATTTAGATCTAGAAAAGGGGGCACTATTTCATCCTCCAGAATTAACGATTAACAATTTGGACGCAGAGACACAGCTAGTGGAAGAAAGAAGTTTTGATTGGTGCTCACTTGAGTTGCCTTTTTAAAATCAGAGTTTTGTTTGCGTTGAATCCAAGAACTCCTCGTAAAAACGAGAAAATACATATATCAAAGGAATTAAGTAAAGGTAGATCAAAAATAAATAATCTTACAACTTTTAAAACCTTTTAATGATTTAAAGTAAGGAAGACATGTAACACTGAATGCTAAACAAGTCTTTTGAACTTCTCTTGGGATTTTAGATATATATTTAATAGTATATGTATACATATATATATTTTTTACATTTTGCATGTAGGCCAGAGCTGTCTAAAATATCTCTTCATAGTAGGCTATAGGGATGTATTAGGAGATAGAATAAAATAAGATCTCAGACCACGTTCAGTTTATTAGAGTCTGCTTCGAGGATCAGCAGGGATCATAAATTCGAAGCAAATCGTGGCTTTTCCGCGTCTGCGTCTGTGTGTAAGACTGAGGACTCTCTCTGAAGAGGGGCCGCTGGTGGAGGGGGGGCAGGAGGGACTCCCCGGTTGGGAGGAATGGCTCCCGATGACATCTGTCGGAACAGGGTGACTCTCTGGGGCACAGTGCCCCTGCCGGCTGCCTGCAGGCCCGCGCCGTGGACAGCCGTCACGGGCTGAGGGATGGAGGCTAGGGACTCGCCCACCGTGGGTTGAGGTCTGGAAATGAGGCTGGACAGCTCGTGGGGCAGCGAGGGCTGCGAGGCGGAGAGGGGCCTGACCTCCCGGCTCAGGCTGGTGTTGTGCAGGGCCTGCGTGCTCTTGTGCACGTCGGCCTTAGGCGTGGAGCTGCTGGGCGTCTGAGGCTGCGGGGACTGAGGACGGGGCTGCGGGGGCTGGGGCTGCGGGAGCTGCTGCTGCTGCTGCTGCTGCTGCTGATGCACCAGGGACACCTGGGACGCGGTCGGGGAGGCATAGTGGAAAGTCCGAGCGGCCAGCGGGCTCTGCACCGGCGGGCTGCAGACCGCGGTGGTGTAGGAGCAGGGCGAGAGGACCGCGGCCGGCGGCGGGGTCTGCGTGCTGGGGCTGGGCGAGTGCAGGCTGCTGTGCGGCAGGCTGCCCGCCGAGTACACGGGCGGCGACTGCGTCCGGGCGCGTGAGGTGGGCGTGGCCGCCGCGGAGGCGGAGTTCAGGGCTGTCATCTGCGGGTAGCTGATGGGAGCGATGGCCTGCACCATCTCCCGGTCGTGTTTCACGATCTGCTTCAGGATCTCGTTCTCCTGGTTGTTGAAAACACCAGTGTTAAGATCCTTCTGGAACTTTTGCAGAAGAATTGAATTTTTCTTTCCTGTCAGCGAGAGAAAAACAGGCACTTAGAACCCGCCCAGAGGGACCGGTGGCAACTCTGGGGACAGTGGCTCCTGAAAGCAAGTCCGTCAGTGCCCCGTGGAGGAGGTTCCAGAGCCCAGCACTCACCTGCAGACCCACGTGGAAACGGTGCACCTGCCCTTCCTGCTCCCTCGGCATTCTGGGAAATCTAACTTTCCGTGTGAGTCAGGTAGAAAGGTCTGTTAAGGGGGAAAGAGCCATGCCGCGAAAGGAATGGAGACACTCGGCATGAGGGCTACCCTGAAGAGGGGGGCAGAAAGGGCATTTGCACCAGGATGGGTCTGGCATGAAGACGGAGGTTGAAAGCTTCTTTTTCAAGAAACGGATGGAACTCTTAGGAAGTGACAGGCACCCTACAAGAGGCTGTAGGTAGGGTTATTGTATTCGCCTCTACTCTTTGAAGTAGGTGTGTTTATATCCCATTGTACCAGAAAGGAGACAAAGGCAGGGTAAGAACAATGCCCAAGAAAACGTGGTTCCTAAGTACCAGCTCGGGGAACATGACCGTAGATGCATCCCGGACAACGGACGGGCGCACCTGCGTCCTGGGGATGCTTGTAGGAAATGCAGTCTCCTGGCCTCACCCACGGCTCAGCCACATGCATGTTACTGAGATCCCCAGACACTCACATGCAAGTTGGTGGAATAAAGGACCTTGATTTTGATGGGTGTTTTTCTACCCTACCTGCATATTTTTCTCATCTCTGGAGTTTTAAAACATACTGATTTCCATCTGTACTCTCCCACTTAAGTCAGAATCACCAGATACGGGGTGCATGCAGGCTGTGACACTGTCACCGCCCGTCCCCCCAGGGGGTTGTATGCAGCCAGATGGACCCTGTGTAATATTCCCTTCTGAAAGGCTCCGGGCTCACTGCAGAACCTCCGTTACCAGTTCCTCTCCTTCCTGCCATTGTCCCCGCACCGGTTTGCAATTGGCAGACATTCTCTGGCAGAATAACTATGTGAATAAGTAGTAGCTGGATGAGAATCAGTGACTTTTGATGACGTCAGTCATAAAACAATACCCAGGTGAACATGGTAACTAAAAAGTGAATCAGCTTGCCAAATCACTAAGTCCAAAATCTAAAGTGACAAGAAGTATTTTTTGAATGAAAGTATATGCTAAAGTTTACTTGATATTGGGAAAAGCAATCACTTTTATCCCACCTTATTTTGGATCTGGTTGTAGATTGATGTATAATTGATATTCAAATTCTGTTAGTTTCAAGTTGCTATCATTTTAAATTAATGCCAGGATAGATAGTTACCTATCTCTCTTCGCAGAATTGTCCCAAAGAATAAACACTTCTCAGTTGGCGGTGCATATAAATGCTTATTTAGCATGTTCCCTTAACTAACTGTAGTATACATTTATAATAAATGACCACACAATTGAAAATAATATCTCTTTGAAATCAATAAACTGTCAACATTTCATAACAAAGGTATCTGTGACTTTGTACAAACATACTATAAATTTTAATCCACTGTTAGAATTTTATAAGGATTAAAAATGAAAATGTTTGATGCTTACTAGCAATTCCATTGCCTATCATACAAACTATTTCATGCAGTCTTATAAAAATTGACTGTAATAAATTAGATAATGAAACTGCATCACATAAACAGGTATTGTTATAGAAATATCTTGATTTTCATGCTTTTTCTAAAGATGTGGAGCTAATTTAGGAAAACAATTCATGTTCTCAGAAATTAGTCTCTAGCTCTCCGTGAACATTCACACACCACAATGAAGGAAGTTGTTTTCAAATTAATAAAGATGCTTTGAGGAGTACTCACTCATCTTATGAGCAATACCTCCTAGGGTACTATGTCATGTTCAATGTCTCAGTTGTTAATGTGAATTCCTAATGCATGTGTTAAGCCAAATGGTAATATCCGGGTACCACCTGTATTTCTCCTAACCTAATTTCCAATCCTTATTCAGTCTGTTATCCCACTAATACAGATGGGAGGAAAGATGCAACGTGCAGAAGAAAAGCTCACATATCAAAACATCAATCATAGGTCCTTACCTTTCGTAAGAGTGAAGCAGTTGAAATACCTCTTTGTCTACTTTCAAGTGATCCCAACCCCATCTCCTCTGAGTTCATTGACTCCTCCATCCCTCCCTACCTCTCTTCAATTATATTCACTGTGTACCAGGTACTGTGAATGTAATAATGAATTAGACACGATCTCTACATTTACAAAGCTTAGCATCTCCAGTGCAATTACAATAATGAAAGCAGGCTGTGATGGAAGAACTTCCCAGGGGTGTGGGAAAACATATGGAGGGTACTCAGCCTATTAGGGAGTGGGAGGTCTAAACTGGGATATGAAGGTTAGTCAGGTTAAGTAGAGAGGAGGGGCAGCGCAGGGTAGGGTAGGGAGGAGGATCTGGATGTGGAAAATGAATGCATACCACATTCTCACATCACAATGCTCCAGCATATCTTGGAAAGCTAACTGCAAGCTAATCTGATCTAATTTGACTATGAAAATTATTCAAATCTTTGAACTAGTATAACTAACAAGGCCTAATGTACACATTTTTATTTTAGAGCAGAGAAGATTAAAATAAATGGATGTTTGCAAAGTAAAGCATCTACATAGGACATTTCTAGCAAGGCTTTTTTTCCTTGAGTCTGCATTACAAACATTTCAAGAAGTTTCTACTGAGACAGCTATTTAACACACATTTTCAATTCTTAATATAAGGATAAAATGTAAAGTTGATTCTTAAAAATAAAAAATATCCTTGTGATAACTATGGTTTGTAATGTAGACTCATACATTAGTATTTTTAGTTCTATTTTAATGCTATATAGAATTTTTATTGTTTTTTACCTGAAGATTCAAATTGTTTTGGCATCACAGGGGAAATCAGATTGCGAAGCTAGTGAAAATAGACATGAGTAAATAAACCTAGAACACTTAGAAGAGAAAGATAGAGCCTCAGATCTTTCCAGAAATAGGGCTACAGCTAATTGCTACTTCTATGCTAATTAACAAGCAGCCTATGAACTAGCATCTGGGACTGATGATTGCAAATCTGTATCAGGCCCCTAGATTAAATCCAAATTGTGCACGAAGAAGACAAAGCCAAAGAGAGTACCTATCCGATCTAGTCGGTCAATGGCCACCGTCTCAAAGGCTCGTCTCATCATGGGGTACTCTTCCAGGACCTCGTTGAAATTGTCCACGGAAAGGGAATACAGACGACAGTACGTGTCAGCTCGGACACTAGCGGTGCGACGTCCCTTGGTCAGCAGGCAGATCTCTGCAAAAGCAAGAAAGATTTGTTTGGTCGCTTTTTTTCAAACGCCATTAAAGCCTCCACAAATGAAAAAGTCGCATGGTGTGAGAAACCAATGGCTAACAGCAGTCACTATTTTATCAGCGAATTCCTTTTGACAATTAAAAGCATCCAATTGCCGATACTCAATCTAAAAATAGTCCTCTTTTTTAAACAACTGAAGCACGTGGTTCCAAGGAAAGGCTGAAACGTATTTATCTATTCTCGGGTGTCCAGGCCATTTTCCTTGAAATGACAAAATAGCTGCAGAAAAGGGAATAATAAATCCACAATAGAGTTGAAAACAGGAAGCCACGTTGCTGAGAGGGAAGTTTTTGTGCATTCTGGCAGGCAGAAAGCGAATGGTGTCCTGCAAAAAGAAACCAGAGTGAGCCCGAACCCGGCTGAGAACAAATCCTGGGAAGAAGCAGCGCCGTGTGGGGGCGGCGCAGGCATGCCCTAGGCAGTTCACACGCTCCCGGGGAGACCGGCGGGACGTTTCTGTCCCATGCGCACAGAGGGGCTTTCTATGTAAATAACTTCTAAGGAGGATCCTTCTTTGAACATTCGGATTCCCAATACATGGTAAGCGCACCTTCGCAAATTTGGATTTTCTTATTCGCCAGCTAACTAAATGATAAAAGCAATACATTCATTTTCTAAAACCTATGAATTAAAATTCTTGCGGACTGTCATTTTTAAAAGAAAATTAAAAATCATTTAAAATTTTAGTTTCAAAACAACCAATTTGAATTAAATCATTGAACCAAATATTGTACCGAATGAGTCTCGATCACCTATGTAAACAATAAAGGCTCAATAAGGCCTTACACTGACCAAGTCCTCTCAGAAGTTAGAAAGGGCTGAGTTCATTACCATTACAACACTCTTCAGCCATTATTTCTCAGCATCTCCTCCATAATTCCTCAGTGAGAAAGAACAAAGACAGAAGATATAGTCCTGAGAGTAGAAAGAGCCACTAGTCAGTGTGAAAATCACTTTGCACAGTCCCTTCTCCTTTAAAAAGCCCCACAGTCCTTGTTTCCACTGTAAAGAACAGAATTAAGAAATGCCACCTATTTGGAAATTTTAAAAAGTAAACCTTCTGATTATAAATTGATGAGATTTGATTTTGGGAACTTAATTTCTGGAGTCCATAGAATGGAACAGGTGCTTCTGTGAGAATTTTCTCTCCACACTGTTTTGGAGATGCACTTACTGAGTGAAGAGTCCTGTGTTAGGGGTATGGAGAGCGTGAGCTTCTGCGTATTCACTCTGTGTGTGGTGGGCCCATGTATGTGTGTGTGTAAAGGAGGAAGACAGCAAAACCAACTCAGTCATCGGTATTGCACACTAGCCTTTAGGCTTCTTAGAAATTATATGCATGTTAGTTCGCCACTACTTTTCTTCTCTTACACTGGATTTTGTAATTGTTTCCTAAACACTGGCCCTCTGACCTCACTGGTTGAAGACATTTTAAAGATAGCTACCCTACAGTAACATTTTTGTGCCCATTCCACTTTGCGTTTTGAGCTCAGAGACAGTTATTTTTAAATGTTTATGAGTACATCCACGATGGTGGACAAACCCAAAGCCCCTGCTAAGTTCCAGTCTTCAGTTTCATGTGATAAAATATTGGATGCCCTGCTGAGTATCTTCCCTTCGTAATCAAACTGCCAAATGCTGTCTGTACCTGCTCTAAGCACGTCTTCGAGGGTTCTGTGCAATGTCTGTGATGGGAGAAGTTTCTAGAAGGTTGGGTACTATTTTCTCTAATGTAGATGAGTCCTTAGTCATCAGGTAAGAAGGTAGCTTTTGTGGGTGCTCACATTACTTCACCAAAAAGTAAAATAAAATACAAAATAAAATGAAATTGAACTTGCAGAGAACAAGCCGAACGCAGCCTACAGATTCAAGTGTTTTAAAGTCTCCCGGCATACTTTGGACATCCTGTTGGTTGTTTCAATACTTCTGCTTTGTCCTCGCTTGTTAACTCTCTGAGAACTCAACTAGGAGTCTCTCAGGGCTGTGATCACTACTTTAAGATTCTTCATGCAAAGTTACATAGAAATAGGTTAATTTATCTCGATACAAATTGGTAAATTATAATCACATGTGAAAGTCATGAGGCTTTGCATGTTAATTTTCATTCTGTAGGGTTCTCCTATTTTTCTTTACAAGATAAGTTACTGCCTTTACAGGGTAAGTTATCTCACTTCCCCAGGAGGAAACTGACTCCTCACCTCAGACACCTGAGAAACCTGTTTCCAGTTTCAACATCATAAGGTACGTGTCCAGGAGACTAAATTCAGCCTAACACACTGTGTGAATACTTAGTTTCTTAAGGTACGAGATAGATCAACTATCCAGTGCTGTCTTTGTTGACATTAGTTACCCTGATTCTAGACATTTCTTCCTCTTGAGATTACTGCCACCTACTTGAATAGTCATTTCAGACAGCAGGGAAAGTAGCCTTAAGAATTTTGGGACAACATTTCCTGGGCCTCTAAGACAGAGGTTGGCACTGCAGTAACACAGAGCTAATCATAAACTTCCAGCAGATGTTTGTAAGGTAACGAATTGAACCCGAGTTTCTGGAATTTGTGGGAAAATCTATACTTCGACTGCTCATAGTAACCTAGGCAACACTGCTTCCTTCTTTTATACCTGATATCATGAAATAATAGTACCTCTCTCATACGTCGAAATACTTATTTCCCCCAAATTACTCAGGTTTCTAGCCCAGTGTCTTATAACAATGTGCAAGAAGAAATATAAGTGTTAGGTTTTCTTTTTTATATTTGCATTTGTGATCCATACTGGTACTAGTGAGCCAGTGAGGCAGTATCTCTTATGGTGCAGGAGATGGCAACATCTGGCTGAACATCTGTGTAACAAGCTTGGCTAGAAGAAACATGTTAAGTGTCAAATGGATTTGAGTAAAGAGCTAAAAAAACTAAAGTAGAATAAAACATTAAATAGATGTAAGTTTTGTAGTATTTGACATATTTTAAAATATTTTATATTTTTGTAATTTTTTGAAACATTGTGTATAACTTACTTTTAAATATAGATATAAAGGAATAATTATGTGTACCCAGATTATATATCATGAGACATATTCTAAAAAATAACATATCTTTTACTTTTTCCTAAAGATATAATCAATCATTTCAATTCCTATAGACACAGTCAAACTTGTGCAAAATTAGTGTCCTCTCCTACTGCCCGTCCTGTTATTTAAGATTATTAAGATCATCTAAAGTTACTGCCTTGTCAGACACACATTAACTCTCCTTGTATATTTGGTCACTTTATCTGTCCTAAAACAGAGGATGAGGGTGGTCACTGGGGCTCTGAGTACTGGCCTGGTGGTGGCACCTCAGACAAGCGATGGATCAGCCAAGTTGTAATGAGGATGAACCAAACCAGCGCCCGGTAGAAACCCAGCACAGTGTGGGCACTCGCTCCTCAACCAGGAGTCCCCTTCTTTTATTCCTTACATTCCTTCTCTCTGTGTTTTCCCTGTGACTTTGGCTTTACCTGCTAAGAATCAAGAAAAAAGTAATGCTTCATATATCAAGTAACCCTCCAAATTTGTGAAATATATATCCTCTCTCACTCCCTCCACCCTCTTGTAAACAATTTGTTCATAAAGCAACCGTACCAATTCACTGGACTTGTCTCAAGTACGATGGCTTCACACCCATGCACATCCTTTCTTATGTAACCCGGGAAGAATTTCTCTTTGTGTCTCTTTGTGACCTTCCCTGTCTTGCATTTCAGCCTTTACAGCACTTTATTGGACTTGTTTTTACCGTATTTCTCTACTCTCAGCTGTAAGGTCTTTAATGGAAAGGGCAACAATCCCACCTGCAGTATCTAGCACCTGCCACAGGTGTAGTCCCACAGTATCACTTGGTTTAAGGAAAAAGGAGTCAATGAAACAATCGACAATGAACAGTAGAGTGACTTATATCAGAATGGAAACATTATTCAGAAAACAAGGTGCTCACATTTGCATACAACATTCCAAGTGATCATATCTTTGTGAGAAGTCTGGGTCCATCTACCAGAAATTACATTGCTCTTATCTTTTCTAGATTATAAACAGGTTTATGACATGAATACTTTATATTATTGGATATGTATATGTTCCATTAAGATTTATATTTTCTACACCTTAACCTCTCATCCCTTCCCCTTCCTTAGGATGTCTGTCTTAAAATTCCACTATGATTTTAATGATGTCTGCATAAAGTCAGCTTTCCTCAACATGACTTATGTATTTATTTAACTCCTGAGCTATTTATTTATTTATTTTTAATAAATTTCTGGTGTTTTATTTTATTTTATTTTTTAAAGATTTTATTTATTTATCTTTAGAGGGGAAGGGAAGGAGAGAGGGAGAGAAACATCAATGTATGGTTGCCTTTCGTGCGTCCCCTGCTGGGAACTGGCCTGCAGAGAACCGGTCTGCAACCCAGGCATGTGCCCTGACTGGGAATTGAACCGCGATTGTCTGGTTCACAGGCCCGCGCTCAATCCACCGAGCTACACCAGCCAGGGCTCAACATGATTTATAAACTGGTGTCTACTATATATTTACATTGCTTGTCCTTGGCAAGTTAAAGCACCCGATGGACTATCCCAGTTATTCTCAGAATATCTATTGAGTGAGTAGGACACAGTCATTGCTAGCCCCGTGTTGGTCATGTGACAAATAGAAGATTAAAGAGGACCTGTTATGCGGCTGTAACAAAAACATCAAAGCTATGTGGGCTAAAAACTCAATTTTTCTGCTTCTATCCATCTTTAAAAATCCACCAGACCCCTACAAACCTTTACTTTTGATTTTAAATCTACCAACACTCAACTCTTTAAACGTTAATCAAATACCTTTAATTATAAATGCCTTTAAAAAGCAGCCAGCTTTTAAAAATTCATCAAATGATTTCAACTCTTAAATACTTCTAGTGTGTTTTTCTGATATAATATCTTGATCGCTTTGCTTATGTTTACCCAAAATGAGTACAGCAAAAATAATAGTCTAAATAGAAAACATATTTACTAGATATTTCTGAGGTGAGTCTACTCTAGCAAGAAGAGGAGGAGGAGAATGAAAGAAGAAATTGCCTCCCAGTTTTTTCTCTGGCGAAAACATACACACACACATAGGCACATGCACACATGAATAATAAATTGAGATTGAAATAGATGTTTCTTTGGCTTTAATGTGAAAGTTAATGGTCAACTGATACAGACTGATTCTTCAGTGAAGGGTTTTCCATACTTAATATGCACAAGACTCACTTGGGTATCTTGCTTAAAAAAAGACCAAAAAAAGGGGGGGGGGATAGGATTTAGTTAGTCTGCAGTGGGGCCTGAGTCCACATTCCTAACTTGTTCGTAGGGGATACTAATGAGACGCTTTTTGAAAATGAAGTCTCGTAGCTGCCAGACATATGTCTAGACCAGGGTTCCTTAAGAAAAATTGGGAAAAGGTAGCAAAAAGAAATGGAAATTGAGTGATAGTTTCAGTTTAAGTCAACGGATGATTTTCCTGTAACCAGCACCTTCAAAGAAAATATAGGAATACAAAAGAAATGAAAGACATCAATTCTGCCTCAACAAGTATATAATTTATTAAAAATTCAAGTATAACATAAAACAGCTTGAGAATAATTCTAAAGATAAACTGTCTGCTAGTGACTTTGATGTTCATAAAAATCTTAGAACCCGGATAACACGTCATTCATCATAGCAGTTCTGTACACCTCTGGTGGCATGAAGGGCCTGCCTTACTCGGACTCTGAGGGGAAGTCAGAGGGCTTAGCCCGTGGGGATGGAGCGCCAGGGAAAAAGGAGGGGCGGGAAGAGGAGGAGGTCCCAGTGAAGCAGCATCCCGAGCATGGTTCAGAGGAGAGCTAGGGAGGAGGGTTTTCATGAATTGTAGGAACAGCCGCCTCAGGATCACGGCAGTTTGACGAGGCGTAGCGAATGTTTCTCCATAAATGAGAAGTTTGGTCTTGATCTACAATGTTACGGCAAGGCCCTTAAGGAAGGTATTGTGTGTAGAGTACTGTCTGAGGATAGGCGGTCTCGTGGGATACCCCAGCGGGTGGTGCTAGCCCCCCCACCCCCATATCGTGCCCTGAATGGTGAAGTCACTCAACCTCTTTCTCCAGAAGGTAGATCTGTTCTCCTTCAAATCGTTTGCCTTAAGACACAAGGATATCCATCTACGGTTGGCTAATAAAATGAACTGAGAGGGAAGTTGAAATAAAAGTTTGTAAAGAAGTCCTGGTAATAATTTGGGGTGTGCAGTGATGGGGAGCCGCCAGTAGTACCCAGAACCAAGTGTCCTCTGCCAAGAGTCTCTGCAGAATGAAGCTTCCAAGGATTTGAAAGGTGTCGAGGCATCTCTAATGTAAAAAAAAAACGGGGGCCCTAAGAGGCTTTCTGTCCTGTGACTGAGGATAAGATAAAGGTTATTACAGAAAAAGATTGAGCAAAACTTGACAGGCAGAGAAAATCTCATTTCATCAAACTGGTCCTGACATTGGCCAGTCTCCTTTCTATGCCACTGGTTAGAAACGGAATAATTTTTGTGTGCACAAGTTGGTAGGTAAGCTTTTGTCACATGGCTTTGAATATCCGTCTGTGAGAACAGGTTCGACCAAGATTAATGTCCATTGCAAAGATGGTCAGCAGTGTCCTGGGCAGCAGCCCGCACAATGGGCCGGCTGAGGGCTCTCCCAGTGGGAAGGCTTTCTATTGGACGGTGACTCATAGGCTTTGTTGTACCTTCTGTGGGGAGACTGACAGTAAGGTATGAGCCCTGGATTGTTTAGCTTGGCAAACTAAGTGTGGGCCTGTGAACTAGAGGGTCACCAGTTCGATTCCCAGTCAGGGCATGTGCCTGGGTTGCAGGCCAGGTCCCCAGTTGGGGGGTGCATGAGAGGCAACCACACACTGATGTTTCTCTCCCTCTCTTTCTCCTTCCATTCCCCCTCTCTCTAAAAATAAACAAATAAAATCTTTTTTAAAATAAAGTAAGGTATGAGTTATGGGGACGGTGCACCTCTGAAGTGGCTTTTGGGCCACTGGAATCACTGTGGCTTCTGAAGGGGTATTCTCGCTTACCCTGTCGGCCTCGGACACTCCTGAGGTGGTTTGCTGTGTACCCCCTACCTCAGAGACTGTGCCGTTCAGCCCACAAGCATCTGAATCTTACACATCTCTTATTAGATGTTTGTTCCATTCCATTTTGTTAAAAGCCTCTACCTTTCCTTTTCTTTTCTTTGTCTGTCTCAAGAGATTACAATGAGTTCTACAAGTCCAGTACCTGAGTAGCCACAGAGAGGCCTTCAAGTACGTAAAAAATGAATATCCTACCTATGGAGTTTTCATTTTCCACTTCTGAGTAATCCGAAATATTAGTAGAGAGGTCAGCTAGAAGTCTCTCTTTGAGCAAGATAACAGCTACAACATATTGGCTAAACAAAGCAATCCCCTCACTGAGAAAATGTGTACATTCACAGATGAATTCTTACAAAGGTAAATATCTGTTGACCTTTTCTCAGTCCAAGGAGCATCACTCTATATGACAACAAATGAAAAAATTCAAGGCAATAGCCACAATCGAAAACATATTACTGATGTTCTGAAATAAGAAGTCTGTGTATAGACAGGCTCAAGTATGCATTGATAATCAAAAATGAACCATACCAGTACTTAGTTTAGTTACAGCCTGTTTTAGTTAATAGAGGTAAAGTGTGTTCAGGGGTCATAATGATAAGTAAAATATTTTTTACAGAATGTTTTTGCTTGTATTATCTTACGCAGAATGAGCCCAACGTGGAGAAAAGGCTAACTTTGAAATAAGGTTATATCCAGAGCCCTAGAGCCAAATCCAGCCACCATATTTTTTACTCCTTTTTGTGCTGAGTAGAGAATGGTTTTCTTATTTTTAAAGGTTTCTAAAAAATAAATATAAAATGGCATACATGTGGCAGTGACAATGTGTGGCTCACAATGCCCTTTACAATGGGGACCGACCCCAGGGTTCAATGGATCTTTTCCCCCTTCCACACAGACCTCCTTTGTTGCCTCTTGGCTTAGTCGAACAACAAAATCTGCACAGGGGAGAAACCAGTGGACTAAAGACAATAAGCCATGTCTTAGCTTGCAGTTTTTAGGCAGAGTGAAATGAAAAATTGGGTCAAACACCCTTACAGTCATCCACATTTCTGTTTCATAAATTCCTTGCTGACCTGCTTGGTCAGCGAAACAATGAACACCAGGAGTTCTCCCACCACAGCTGTCTGGTCATCGCCCTGCAGGTACGACTCCTGCTCATGCTTCAGCATAACTGACATGTGATAACACCTTTTCCAAGCCATGTTCAACAGAACCAGAAACACAGACAGTATTTTCGTCTCAGGTTTGTTGAGAACTTGGGGCATGTGGACACATCTAAAAAGATAAGAGTTACAAAAAGGGATCCCTTTCTTCCTATTTTAATAATGTTTTTATTCTAGAATATTTTAAACACGTTAAAAAGCACAGTAGTATAATAAATAGTATACACTTAGAATACCAGTAGGAAGAATAATATCATAGTCTAATCAACTTGTAGAATAGTGTAATATAATAGTAAAAATATAAACACTTATGTGTTTATTGCCCAGCTTAAACAAATATCAACTCATAGCTAAACTTGATTTACTGATACCTTAATAAAACTGAGCGCTGTGAGTAGGCAAAACACAGAGTTTATTCTGGTACCATCATTTGTTACTGTATTATTTTCCATACACACTGTAAACCTCCTTTTGCCCAGCCCTGTATCTTCCCTCTTCTTTCTTATTTTGAATTGTGATATATTCATCAACTATAAAATTTCAGGACTCATCACTAAAATATCAATAATTGTAAAATAAAATTTACCATACTATCATTATCATACCTAAAATTAATAATACTTTATTAACATTATCAAACATCTAGTCAGTGTTCCAATTTCTAAATAGGAACAAATTTTGCAGAGGCAATTTCCAGGATACGGCCAACTCCCAGCCCTTCCCAGGGCATCCTAATCAAAAGTGTCCCCTGCAACCTGGAACACTTAAAATGATTACATGTAAATTTTAAATGATGAAAGATAAGGGATCCATTATTATACCATGGCAAGATAAAAATAGTATACTTATGTATTTTAGAAAGGGGTATTAATTTGTTTTAAAAGAGTATCAATTGAAAGCAAGAAAGTGTTTATTGTTGAAGACCAGGAAATAAAATCCCTTAGTCCTAGAACACTGATTTGTCAAGATATTTCTTTCTTTGCTATTTTTCATCATCACTATTATAATCATCAGAAATTCCTAAACAGAAAGATGGATGGCAGTTGAAGCTTCAGAGGAAAGGTGAGAATAAACATTCGAAAGGAGAGAAACAAAACAAAGGCAAGGAAGATCATTCTCCAGGTTATCTGATTTGTTTCATTATTGGATTTGTGCTCCGGTACAGAAAGCCAAATAAGACTCCCTAGATCAAGGTGTCTCAGCCCCGCCCCTCCTGGCATTTGCAGATGGACGAGTCCGGGCGTCCTGGGCCCTGGGACTGTTTCGCTGCGTCTGTGGTCTCCCTCTGCCAGGTCCCGGAAGCAAACCCTCACCCTCGGAGCGTTGCTGGGCTGACAGGAGTGCTCATGAGCACATGTTTTAGTCGCAAATCTCCGCAAACCTGCTCTAAAATCCAAGGTGGCAACGCACCGTTGCCTCAAGTCTTTGTCCAACTTTTGCATCATTTTTATAACAGAAGCTTAAAATCGTGTTTCAGATATCAAAGCATGTATAATTAAATTTTGGGCGAATTTGCTTTAATTATGCAGTCTTTTTTGGATAATCTTAGAACACTGTAAAGTGAATGCTAATCTCATTGTTAATGAGAGAGTTATTTAAACACTATAGGAATGCATTTGAAAGCTCCACCCATTTTTCTTTCTCATTCAAGTGTCCAGTACCTCCAGCTGGTTTACTCACTTAATTAGAGAGGATGAAGAAAGGTGTGCTAAAGGGTTCTTAGGATATAATCCCAGCAGTGGAACTGCTGGGTCAAAAGGCAGGTCCATTTTTAGTTTTCTTAGAAAATTCCAATCCAAAAGAACCTATGCACCCCAATGTTCATAGCAACACAATTTACAATAGCCAAGGGCTGGAAGCAACCTAGGTGCCCGTCAGTAAATGAATGGATCCAAAAACTATGGTACATTTACACAATGGAATTCTATGCAGCAGAAAGAAAGAAGGAGCTCCTACCCTTTGCAACAGCACGGATGGAACTGGAGAGCATTATGCTGAGTGAAATAAGCCAGGCAGTGAAAGACAAATACCATATGATCTCGCCTTTAACAGAAAGCTAAACAACAAAACAAACTAGCAAGCAAAATAAAAATAATAAGAGCGACCAGAGGGGAGAGGGGAGGGAATTTCAGGGGAAAAGGGGAAGGATTTACAGGAACTAGTATAAAGGACACATGGACAACAACTAAGGGAGGTGGAAATGGGAGGGAAAGGGGAGCACGGGGGGGGGGGGGGGGCTGGATGGGAGTAAAAGACAGAATACTGTACTTGAAAAATAATTAAATAAAAAAAGAAGTGTCAACAATAACAAAATTAATTAGTTAATTTAAAATATTTGTTCTTTAAAAAAAAGAGAAAGGTGTGCTAAAGAGTCCATACCATTTAGATGCACAAGAAAAAATAAAATTTGCATTCGTGTTCATAAAGAGTAACCCGTGTGAAAATGATGTAGGACAGACAGCACTTGCTTGCACTGTGCCTTTCTGACAATGTGCAGACAACAGCATTGGAGGATCTGCAGGGAATGAACACAGAGAAGCTCTTCTCTTTCGTTTAAGGAAACACTGTAAGAGCCACATGTGAAAGCATTTCTTTAGTGTTGAGACGTGTGCTTCAATTTCATGCATTTTCACTGATCCAAAAGCAGACTTTTTTTAGAGAAAAATGAATTAAATAGGTCTGATACTATATATCAGTGAAAAAGAATTTGCAACATATTTTCTTTGACCATAGAATGATATGTATATAGATTTAGCAGGCTTTGGAGATCTCTTTAAGAACAACCTTTAGCAAACGTGTAAAGCTACTTGGTAGTACATCAACACTATTGCTTTATTTGCACGTCACTTGTAAATTGACAGGATTTAAAAAATTACCTTCCTTATACTGATGTAAAAGACAACAAGTTGTTATTGGTTTTCTATCTTGAATAGAAGGATGCCAAAAATACCTTGAAAAAAAGATGAATTTTAATTGGGTTTGGTAAGTGAACTGAATGGGCAGAAAATTCGAGCTGCACAAATAGTCTTTTTTAGTTCATTTACAGCTACCTATCATGGGCAAGGTTTCACAGCCAAAGTAGAGACAAGTCTTCCCCAATCCTGACTTACTAGCTCATGAAAATCCACATTTGGATATTACTGTCCATGGAATAAGTCCAAATTCCTTAACCTGGCTTTCAAAACCTTCCATAATCTGGTCCCATTTCTTGATTCAGGCAAAATCTCCCTGTAATCCCAACCTCAACACATACTCAGCTCCAACCATGTGCTTTGTATGGCGTTGTCTGCAGGGCATGTGGAGAGAGATTAGACGTGGCAGCTGCTCTCAGATCTCAGCAGTCAGTCCTTCCAGTGGCACCAACCTAGCTTTTTGTCACTCCTCTCTTTAAGTGTGTGCTTTTATTACTCATTCCTTCTAAAACCCCATTCCTAGAGTCCTCTACATGCCCATATACCACCTTTCACTTAAGTACATTAAGTGACCTGATCTCATTCATTAAGCCTCCCCCAAACACCCCAAGGCCGTATCCACAGGGTCTCTCTACCCATACATACACTTATCATGATGGTACAGGTCATGTTTCACATATTTGTTAGTGTATCCACTTTAGTAAGTCATTTGAATTTACCATTTAGATGAAGGGACTGGCAAAAACTTAGATTATAGTGAACAGATGAGTTAAGAGCCAATTAATATTCCACTCTAAGATTTTGGAGGCCAACTTAAGCAACAAAATTTTTCAAAGGTACTTAGGTCCCTGAAGCACAATTATTGGAGAGTTGGTAAGTGGGTACTGAAAACAGTTCTACCAACAACATGCATTTACTGGTTTAAATGAAATATTAGTGAAGGTGACACATACGTGTCCCCTATTTCCATCATCCCATGTATACATAATTTTTTAAACTCTCAGTAATAAAGATAAACATAAGCTATGTAAAGATAAGCCTAAATTTGTACTGTACCCCAATATCTGAACTGGACCTAGGAGAAGCCCACATTCCCTAAGTAGATGTAATGTTATAATGTGTATTGCCACAGAATAGAGTTGAAAATATACTTATAAGGCACATAGAGGAATGATTAACGAGAACATACACAATTCTTGGAAGTTAGTATGAGCTCAACTTATGCTTGTTGAACCAAATCTCATTAATTTTGATCAGGTTTTAAACAGTCCACTTAAGAAAATAAAGTTGAAATTCAGATAGAACATATAGAATATTCCTTTTCCCTCTTGAAGGCTCTGAATTTTTACTAAATATCTCCTAAGGAGGACAGAAAGTAACATACACTGCAGATCCACTTCTCAATATGATATCTGCTGTAAGTTAATTACTGTACTTTGTTATCTCAGGCCTAGGTTTTTCCTTTTTAAAAAATTATGTTTTATTGATGATGCAATTATAGCTGTCCCAATTTTTCCCCCTTTACCTCCCTCCACCCAGCACCTCCCCACTCCCTCAGGCAGTCCCCACATCACTGTTCATGTCCATGGGTCATGTGTATAAGTTCTTTGGCTACTCCATTTCCTATAATTTACATCCCTATGGCTATTCTGTAACTACCTATTTGTACTTCTTAATTCCCTCAACTTTCACCCATTCTACTATACCCCCTCCCATCTGGCAACAATCAAAACTCTCTCTGTATCCTCTCTGTATTCTGTCTCTCCTCTTCTTACTTGCTTACTTTGTTTTTTTTTAGATTCAATTGTTGATACGTATTTATTGCCATTTTATTGTTCATAGTTTTGATCTTCTCCTTTTTCTTAAAGAAGTCGATTTAACATTTCATATAATAATGGTTTCGTGATGATGAACTCCTTTAGATTTTTCTTGTCTGGGAAGCTCTTAATCTGCCCTTTGATTCTAAATAGTAGATTTGCTGGGTAAAGCAATCTTGGCTGTAGGTCTCTGCTTTTCATGACTTTGAATATTTCTTGCTAATCCCTTCTAGCAAAGTTTATTTTGAGAAGTCAGCTGACAGTCTTTTGGGAACTCCTTTGTAGGTAACCATATTTTTTTTGTCTTGCTACTTTTAAGATTCTCTTTTTCTCTTTAACCTTTGGAATTTTAATTATGATTTGTCTTGGTGTGGTCCTCTTTGTGTCCATCTTGTTTGGGCCTCTCTGTGCTTCCTGGGCTTATATGTCTATTTTCTTCACCAAATTAGGGAAGTTTTCTTTCACTATTTTTTCAAATAAATTTCCAATTACTTGCTCCTCTTCTTCTCCTTCTGGCACCTCTATGATGTGACTGTTGGAACACTTAAAGTTGTTCCAGAGGCTTCTTATACTATCCTTGCTTTTCTGGATTCTTTTATCGTCTTGTTGTTCTGATTTGTTCCAAATCATTGATTTGAATCCCAGCTTCATCTGCTCTACTGTTGTTTCCCTGTAAGTTGTTTTTTATTCCAATTAGTGTAACTTTTGTAACTGTGTAACTTTTGTGTACGACTGCATCTTTTTGACACAGTTAGGTCCTCACTAAGTTCCCTGACCATCCTTATAATCAGTGTTTTAAACTGCATCTGATAGATTGCTTATCTCCATTTTGTTTAGTTCTTTTTATGGAGTTTTGATTGGTTCTTTCATTTGGGCCATGTTTCTTTGCCTCCTTGTTTTGGCAGTCTCCCTTTGTGTGTTTGTATGTATCAGGTAGAGCTGCTCTGACTTCCTATCTTGGTAGTGTGGCCAAATGTAGTAAGCGTTTTGTAGGGTCCAATGACACAGCCTCCCCTATCACCCAAGCTGGGTACTCAAGGTGCACCCTACTTGTGGGCTGAGTATACAATCATCTTATAGTTGAGCCTTGGTTGCTGTTGGCTGGTCAATGGAAAGGATTTACCAAGACCAGTCATGGGCAAGAATTGGCCATGACCACTGACCACCAACCTCCACCCTCCATGGAGGATCGGCTGTGTGGGAGCACGATGATGATGCTCCTATGTGGTCTGTAACTGTCCACTGGGTGTGCAGGGTCTGGGGCTTCCTGGGTGGCACAGGCCAGGTCACCCCCCACCTACGTATAACCTGAGCCATAAAGCAATCTGAGATGTCTGCCACTTGTGCTGTGTGTGGAGATTCCCAGGCAAAGCCAAGTGAATCTAGGCTGGCTACTGCTAGTTCAGGGCCCAGGGCTCAGTGAGACCAGCTCTTGCTTGTTTGAAAGGATTTAAGAAGTTGTGAAGCATGATCCAAGATCAACCATTCATATGAGGTGGTGTTGGAGAGAAAATTGAGTAGGGCCCTTTAATGAGAGAAGCCTCAAAAGTTACTTTGATTTCCCTCTTAACAGATCAGAAAACTTTACACAAAGTTGATTGTTCCAATATTAGGGGAGGAGGGATGACTTCCTCAGTGAGGGCTCCTCATCTGGACCACAGAATATAGAAAATCTTTTAGGGATTATATTCTGAATTCTCACAAGAACTTTCCATTAGTAGTACCATTCTGGATGCAGAGATGTTAAGTTAATCATTACTTGTAATATATACTTCAAGACACAGGTCTTAATTCCCTCTAGGATCTGATACAGAGGGCAGGGAAGTAGTCAACTAAGTTGAGCCATGGCTAAGTAAGTTCTAGGAACAGAAACACATTGTCACAATGTTGGAAGAATTCTTGTTTATGAGGCTAGGATATGCTCTTTCTGCTCATGTGTTAGTGGCAGCTTTCAGAAGGAAAATTAGTTTTCCTAATTGATTGTGCTGCAGAATCACGTTAATCTTCATTCTGCTATCGCATGTCCCAGGTACTGCAAACAGCATACGGACACTCCTGGACATTTGTATGCTGCCTGTTCTACAGAGACCCATTCATCAACCCAACACATAGACACTGGACCAATGCAGGTATTAAATGACTGCACACGTGCCAGATGTGGGTGATCCCTGTAAATGTGAAGTTTAGAATGTCTCATCTAGCAAGCCCAACAACGAAGTCATCTCTTATTTCCTTTTGCTTCCCCCTTGCAAATTTGCTTTATCTATTCACGCTCACACTATTTACGTGACATTGCATTTATCAAAAGAAAATCCTCCCTTTCTCTTGTTTTCCATAAATAGCAGGACTGTCGGTTCTGTTGATCCTTTTTCATTGGTATCTTTTTCTAATCCTTTGCTGAGGATTAGTTGAAATCCTCATAACTTCTAATCTGGGTTATTTTAAGACTGTCCTGTTTATTTGCTGGCACAAGTGCCTTTCTTTTTGAGAATCCTTATTCCTGAACATAGATCTGCTTATTCCATTTCTCATTTTAAAAACCTTCAGTTCTTGTCCATTACCTGTAGGGTGAAATCTGCATTTCCTGCAAGGACATAGATCTGGATTCATGCATCCCTGCTCCTGCCGGCCTCCCACGCCACATTCCATACCTTGAACCCTGTCTGTGCCTGTCCTCCTGCCCTCATGCTTTCTTTCAACTCTGCTTGGACACTCACGGCTCCTTCCATCTGGAATGCTCATTCCACAAATGTCCCCTCTTCTGCTGCCTCCTACTCAGCTCCCAGGACTCAAGCTAGGTGTCTCTTCTTCCTTCAGAGAGAATTTTTTGGATAGATTCCTACATTGTAAGCTGTACCTTTTCCTTATGCCCCTAATGCCTTGAATTGTCATTGACCTGCAGGCCTATTTGTTTACTTTCTTGAAGACATACTGATTATAGAACATAGTGACAGTCATATAAAGTCTCAATAAAGCTTGTGAAATAATAAACCTTAATCAAAGTGTGAACTGTTCCTATTTAGTTCGTAACCATATGAGTTATAACATAACTAATATCTAATGTTAATGACTAGTATATAATAGGTTGAAAATAATTTTGTTATAAAAATAATTTTATCAATATGGAACGAGGAAGCAAATGATGAATGAGAAACAGAACAGTTTGTCTGTGTGCATGCGTGTGTGCATGGTTATTTGACATACATGACGGAAGCCCTACAAGGCCCGAGCTGGGGACTAGGATTACAAAGTTTAAAAAGATTCAGTCCGGCAGGGAAGCACAGACGATTGCATTGTGATATACTTAATAGAGAGGCAGAGCTGAGCTGAGAATGCTTTCAGAGAGAGGAGAGAGCCCGTGGGCCAGCCCGGAGGTTCCCACTGGGCTCGCTGGAGGAGTTGATTTGTAGAGCAATTCAAAGCAGACACATTCCGGAGGAGAGTGAAAAGACTCTGTCACGTGTGAAAATGTTACCAACTCTCCGCTTTAAACTTGAAATTTCTCTAGAGAATGTCACTGGAGAATAATATTTTTCAGACTTATCCTAGACCTTGAGAGAATGGGAAGATGTTGAAAGATAGGGCCCGCAGCTCTGAGCACACCATCCTATGGCAGATAGTTACCGCAGGGATACGCAGACACAGGAGACCATGCCGGTAGAGATGGACTATTGCAACAAATGACTGCTGGGTTTTGTGTCTGCATCCACTTAGCCCGACAAGACTGGCATCGCACACACAAACACACAGACATATATAACTACATATATAATCATTTATTCCTTGCAACTGTACTACAAAATGAGCATTATTATCTTTTTTTACAGATTGCTGCACTCAGATAAAAGAATTCGATTAACCTGGTTCAAACTAAGTGACCAGTTGGGCTCTGGCTAGTGTGGCTCAGTGGACTGAGTGCTGGCCTGCAAGCCAAAGGGTTGCTGGTTTGATTCCCAGTTAGGGCACATGCCTCGGTTGCAGGCCAGGTCCCCATTAGAGGTGCATGAGAGGCAACCACACATTGATGTTTCTTCTCCAATCTCTCTCCCCCGCCCTCTCTCTCAAAATAAAATCTTAAAAAAAAAAAAACCCCAAAAAACTAAGCAACCACATTTGAGCCTCGGTATGTGTGAGGTCCCTGTTCCACTTGGCCACCCTGACAGATGTGATACGGGCTGATTAAAATATTACTCATAAAGAAAAGACACTATTTTAATTCACTATAGGTCCTTTCTTTCCCCCAAAAAAACATTTTTGAAATATCTTAGAGGTAGAAGGCTGCATTCAAATAAATTACTGTAAAGATGAAAATTAAAAGAAACTGAAACACAAATATATTTAGTTGATAGCTAAGCAGAAGCCAAGTGATCCGAAGCATAGCTCCACAGAGACTTAGCATCTGTGCACTGAAACGCTTGTTTTAACAAGTCCAACTGTGTTTCCCAACTCTGCCAGTCCCGGTCCTTGGCTCGTGCAGAATCCAGTTTACAGAATACATCACGCAGCAGCCTTCTTGCAGAGAGGAGCTGAACGCTGCTTCACTTTCCCAGCTGGGAGCTGGTTTTGCATCACGAACCAGGCATATTAAATGGCTGTGCACACAGAAAGACCCCAACATGGGCCACGTGAAAGCTTATGTTTGCAGAAGACGAGAGACCTGCAAACCAAACTGTTGAGTCTGTGAACCATTTGATGGCACCGTCATTAGCTGCAAGAGAGGGAGATTTCTTCGATCTCTTTTAGGAGTTTTTCCTGCCTGCCTATGCCCCATATAAGTGATGGGTCCATTTCAAGTTGGAAAAAAAATCTAGGTCAACTTTCAATCTGTCACTCTCTAAGTGAGACTTCTAGAACTTTCTGTTCCTTAACAGAGGGAAAACTACTTTAAAAATCCATTTTCCAAGACCACATTAGGTCACACTTTATTTCAGGATGAGCGAGACTGGTTTCAGACCAGCAGCGAGGGGGTTTCTGAGGTGGGGGAGCCCAGGTGGCTCCATAGCATTTCTGGCCTTCAGTCTGCCATTCCCATCCCAGCTTCCACTGGGCACACTACTGTTCCAGTTTTACAGCTCAACTCAGAAGGTACCTCACTCATCCACCCCAGAAACTTACAGTATGGCCTATTGGGTGTCAGGTGTCACTCTAGGTGTGGCAGGTGCAAGATGAGCTCCATTCTCTCCCGGAACTCACCTTCGAGAGGATATAGAAAAGTCTTAACTCACTGACCTGAATAATGACAACTGCTACAGGAAGATAAAACAAGGCAGGGTGTCTGAGTGACAGTGCATGTCTAGAACAAGATGATCAAAGGATTATTGACGTATCGGGACCCATTTTTGCTTATTTAATGATTTGATTTGGTTTCAAAGATTTTCTCCTCCGTTCAAAACATGTAGAAATTCTGAAGCTCTGCTTTTGATAGCAAGTTATTCGCTGGCTTCTTTTCACAACCATGTCATCTCGCTCTACTGCTGTTTTAGCAGATTCGAGTCCAATTCCTTGCAATTTTGGCAATGGCCTTCGAGTTCCTAATGAGGACCTTCTGTGAGAAGGCATAGCACTGCTTCAGCCCGCCAGCACAGTCAGGCCTCTGGGGTTGTCTTTTTCACGGAATCATCACTTCTCCCTTTTGGGTGGTGTTCCTCCATTTCCCACTCCCTGGCCACTTAGGGCCTCAGGCATTCGTTCAGGCACAAGTAGGCCAATGGCACAGCAAATGCAAAGAACTGAGCATTGAATCCAACATATCTTTCCAAAGTGTTGTTGTCTTCTGGCCTGGAAAACAAATCTCACGCCTGCTGATGCTCCTTGCTTGTTCCATATTCACTCCTTGTATCACTGTGCACTTCCCACGCAGGGGCCACTGGGCATTGTGTTTGTTCTTCAGATTCCTCAGGTCCTGTGATGTGGACATTCTAAAAACAACACATTTCCTTTGGAACGATATCCCACATAAACGATTTTACTGGCTCTTTTCAGCGTTCAGTTATTCAGGTATCTATAGTTTGGCTTCTTATGCACGGTCCCTGAGAAAAATCTCACGATTGTTATCTGAAAATGTTGCCAAGATCAATTATCACCAGTGTCCCTTTTCACAGTTCTAGTGACATAAGGGCTTGGTTCAAAGGTGGTCCAACTAAAGACAGCAAAGATGTTGATTGTGTTTCTTTAAAACAACACATACACTCCAGCACACCTGTCTACAACTGCACAAAAACAGGGTCATCATGCCGAATGAGTGATTCGGGGGCTCACAAATCAGAAACGATCTTGGACTGGTTCAGCAACACTTTGTATTTCTCTTATTCTTAGGTGTCAGACTCCACCAGTTCTCAGTCTTCCAAGACAAATTCTTTTTATTGCTTGGGGAGGACGTACAAAAGGCAAATTTAAGTTTTTAAACAATTACATGGTTGAGGAACTTTATAACACCTAAGGTTTTAGATAACTGTCAACTTTTACTGGATAAAGTTCAAATTTATCCAGTAAATTTGAGTTATGATTAAGTTTTAAAATTTACTTTGTTGATTGTTCAAGCAAGAATACATTCTGCAGTAAAAGCCCAAGATGCGAAATGACACTTTCAGAATGTATTTGCTCAAGTATGGTCATCTTCCCTAATTTAGCCTGCCTGAAATTTTCCACGCAGCATGATCTGTCCAGAACACAAGCATAGTGAAGTACTAGTCTTTGTTGTAACATCCTCTTGTCCTTCCACAGCAGATCTTATTGCAGCTCAAAGAGGTCAATTCTCACAAGAAAATTAATCTCCACCTACAGTAGAACATCTTGGTAATGCTGCGTTGCACAATGCAAAGACGTAGTCAGGCACCTGCATGCTTAATTTAACCCAAGTAGAAGTCCAATCAGAAAACTCTGACTCCAGGATGATCAAAAGACTTAGCTGAAGTCCCTTCTTCCCTCTGAACTCTGCAGTTATAATAGAACATTCCTGGTGCGAAAGGTACTGGAACCAAAAAAGAAACTGCACCAGGTCCAAGATTCTGAAGGTAGGAGTCAATTTTTGTCTAGATCACTGCTTTTCTAATCAGAGAGCAAAAAAGGGGGGGAATATGTAGAAGACAATACATGAAAGTGTTGTTCTGGTTCCTCGCTCACTGGAACAATTTTAATAACAATAATAATGATACCTTTACTTCATTATATTGTTTCTTTAAAAAGATAATCTATTTGAAATTTCAAGTTTAAATAGTTCTATTGTATCCTCTCCCAGCTTATGAAAATGTATGCACAAAAATGCATATTATGCATAGAAATGGTTTCAGTATTTAATGAGTATTGTTCCAATTTTTCCAATCTCTTGTGGAGGCAATAAGCATTGGTGGTTGTGCTATAGTTACAGATATCTTAGAAACTCTGAGAAAATGAGAACTCCAAATGTACTTGTTTTAAGTCCTTATAACAAGAGGATATACAGGCACTGACTTAATAAGTAAACCATTGCATTGTGCAATGAATTCAATTAAGATTTCAAATGCTGTTTCTTTAAAGAGTTTGCATTTATTAGACTTTAATTAATGTCCTCATTCGTGTCCAGTATAACTGTGTAAGTGTGTGAGTGGCTGTTACCTGACTTCCTAGCCTGAAGAATATTGAGACACATCTTTGGAAACTTCTGTTTCTTTCCTCGGAGTACACATACATATCCTAGCAAAGAGAACCACTGACTATGTGCCATTAAAATATTACTGTGCTGTGCCCTGGCTGGTGTAGCCCAGTGGATTGAGCGCGGGCCTGCAAACCAGACAATCCTAGTTTGATTCCCAGTCAGGGCACATGCCTGGGTTGCAGGCCGGTTCCCTGCAGGCCAGTTCCCAGAAGGGATGCATGAAAGGCAACCATACATTGATGTTTCTCTCCCTCTCTCCATCCCTTCCCCTCTAAAAGATAAATAAATAAATAAAATCTTAAAAACATATTGTGTTGTTAATTCTCTTGTGACATATGGTATATGAAACAAAGAAACTTTTTAAATACACATGACATTTTAAATTTGCAGAGGATTTTTCAACATTTCAGTTCATTTATTATACCCTGCAAAATAGGTGATCAAATGCAATTTAAAGTGACTACACTATTTCTACTTCATTATCTTTTTGATGAACTATTATGCCTGGTAATTTCACTCTTCCCTGCTAAGTAAATTCAACCGTGGAGAGAAGTGTCCCCATGGATAATAGGTCAAAAACAGTCATGCTTCCTTAGAGCATTAGTAAATTCAGATTCTTAGCAATAGGCTAAAACAACTTATGTGTGTTTTTATGTGTACAATGTGTTTCATCATTCATCCTAAGAGGAAACAATCCTTGTTTTCTGAAATGCTATAAAGTAACATCACTGATAACAACTCACAAAAAATGCACCTGTCACCAGATAAAGAGCAGTGGTCTGAAGGTCTGTCCTTGTCACCACTGATCCCCGTGGCCTATGCATCTCTCAGGCTGCTCATCCACACAAGGGCATGAGATAATGCTAAAACTCTCGATTTTACAGAAATGTTTCTGAATAATTTAGTCCTTAAAAATATATGTTTGCTCTTCCACTTCAATTGTAATGCATTTGGAAAACTGATATTGGTAAAGAGTATATGTTTTTGCAGCTATTTTAATCAAATGTGGAGTTACAGGATATATGTGAGCTCATTCAGTACAATGTCTGGCACATTAAGCACAGCCATTATTGGGATCATCCTACAGTATTATTTCTTGGAGGGTGTGTATGTTTCCACACCCACACTCACATGTAGAGAGTGAGGAAATAAGACTTTTCGGAGATGAGGTTATCCTGAATTTAAAAAGCTTTCAAGATTACTTATCCCACCCACCATTCGCATCCATTGATTTTGAGTGAGTTTCACTGCCGTGGACTCGGGCCAGCACTGACTCAGGAGACTGACGACCTACACGGACCGTCAGATTCGCCAGTGCTGACGGCCTTGACACAAGCACTGAGTCAGTAATGCCGCGTGACGTCCCAGAGGCGTCTCTGCCGCTCCCCACGGTGCCAGCCCTGAGCCTCCACGACTGACCGATGATGTGGCACCACAGAGTGAGCTCCAGGTGTGATGCTGAGCATTTCGGGTATGCTGAAAGCTTTCAGCCCAGCAAGGCAGGAACTGTTCTCCTGATTTGACAGATTTGGAAACTGGCTTGGACGTCAGTGACGTTCTCAGGGGCCAACAGCATCTCAAGATCTGACTGACAATCACGCCCTGCAATGGTATCCTCCTGGCACATGTCAAAAAGCTTCAAAAGCAGCCCCTGGCACTTTCTATTTTTTTTCACTACTTGCCTAAAAAGGAGTTGTAGTTCATTGTTATCCACCAGAACGTGGATCATCACAAACGTCACCTGCCCTGGTTTCTTTTTTAAAATCTAGGGTCTTGTCCTAGAAAACATGCTCAACTCTAACATTACAAACATCATATACAGCCTCCCTTCAAAAACAACGTGGCCTCTAGAATAGGCAAGAAGACATTTTACACGTTCAGAAAGCTATTAACACAAGCAAGCTGGCAAACAGGATACGCTCCCAGAGTCCCCTTCCATTAGAATTGTGGTGCAGGCAGGCTGGAGGAGCTTCTGTCCGGATAATCACTTTACAGATGGTGCTCCAAGCCCCTGGGTGCTCCCCACGTGGCCTAGGGACATGCATTTGGCTCCTGCTGGTGGAGAGGGCACCAGGACCTTGCTCCGTGTACGCGGCACACTCAGCCATGTCCTGCTGCTTCCTAATCGTTTCATACTTTTGCTCCTAAAGACAGAACCTGATCATTTAATTTGCAATATTATGAGCGAGGACCATCATGCAACAGCATCTGCCAGGCTCCTTGGCACAACCTTTTCGCCTGCATGCGGTGCCTAGTTTAACAGGGGAGATCTGTGGGACGGTTGCATCATTTTAGCAACGTGTTACTTCAGACTTGAAGGGAAGGTCTAAATTTAAGAGTAAATAAAACCTGGGCCCAGAATAAAAAGCCTCCATTATTAGCAGTGGCAGAAGGCCACATGGAAAGGGAACGAGCAGGAGACAAGAGTTGAAATGAGGACACACTGAGGAAGCAGCCATCTGTCCCCAGCAGTGGTGCGCATACAGTAGCCGAGGGACATGGCTGCCTTCAAATGAACCTGTGCAAAGTGAGTTCTTCAGACTGTACACAGTAGTGCTGATGCGTTTATCAAGCAAGACCTTAATGATGTTCGAAATGCAAGTCCTACACTATGATAAAGAGTCTACATGTTTCATTTGCATACCTGTTAACTCTTCTGTAGGATACAAATGTGATTTTGAGAACTTCAAAATAATTTTAATTTCTTCCAACTTGCCTCATGATGATACTTAGCACCCCCACAGAAAGATGGTCTTACTTTACCACACCACACCCCGGGCTGGTGGTAGTACAGAATAGTAAAGGCGAGAGAAAGGGAGAGTATTGAAAATAACTCTGTGAAGGCCAGCTTTCTCCCTGAGTCCCTGGACTTGTACACTTGGCTGTAGTGTGCTTAGCCAGGAACACACTTCCCCCTCATTCTGAAACTCCCCCAGACTCCACAAATACAATGAAGTATGATCATGGTCCTTAAGAAAGCCTCCAGCAGAATAATAATTTGCACAACTTTCATCCAGAGAACTCAGAGTAGCTGACTTAACATTAGCTCACACATCACCTCAGCTGTGCTGGAGGAGGAATGGCCTTCTGATGAGGCGGTGGCAGGGGGCGGGTGGCAAGAACACCTTAGCTGGCAATGTGGACGGAGGCTCTGAAAGCTGAGGGAGAGACCGGAGCTGCCAAAGAAGGAACCAAAAAGGAATGTTGCTCTGCTTTTTAGCAATATAGAAGTTTTAACCAAAATGCTAAGTCTAATGATCTGGTTCACATTTATGGACTTCTATGAAGACCATGTGGAGAAACAAAAAGAGTATATATTTTATGTTGGGAAATAGAAAAATATACATAGATATCATCTATGATAAGTTTGATATGATATGAAATACTATGATATGAAATACTATTCAGTTTAAGATGACTCCATAATTAGGTTCAATGCCACAAATATTTATCCAATAAAAATGATGTTTCAGGGAATGAGCTAAGCATGAGGGCATGAATGCAATCATACGATGATCTTCTCTAAATTTCCAGCGTAATGGGAATCTTTTAGTCCTGTAGTTCCTGTGTATCCTTTTAAAAATGGTGCAAATAAATCACGAAGAAAAATTGGAGATGGAGAGAAAATAAGAAAAAGTGTGTCAGAAATATATAATAGGAACAGTGGTCTTTTATAGAGGTGTAGTCCTAATTCAGTCTAAATAGGCCTTCATGGAAATACGGATTGCTCTCGCCATAACATGGAAGGCATATAAGCATTGTGTCCATCAGAAAGCTTCAGTGATTCACCCAGCACATTGGTCTTGGTGTTCTTTGACCAGCTCCCTGTGATCTGTCACTTTTACATTCCTCTTTAGCCAGCATTTCAATGGTCATCTCCTGGACTTCACTACACCCGGCCACGGCTTCACATCGCCACTTCTGGTATTTGTGGCTGAGTTTATTCTACTGCTCTGACTCCATCCAACAGGTACCACATTTTCCATGAACAATGCACACCCACATTTTTAGCCCAAACTTTCAAGAAAAAAAATCTTTTGTTTTAATTTTTTAAATTCTATTGTTTATTTATTTATATTTAAATACTTGCTTTTTGTACTATAAAGAAATTTTAGCATTTATTTTTGAGTATTTATTTTATGTAACAAATAATTACAAAACACAAGAACAACGTATTTCAGGTACTACTCATGTATAATACACATCCTTATTTTTCCCTCAAAAATTTGGGCAAAAAAGCATGCATTATATACAGCAAAATACGGTATTTTTTACCCCATCGGGTCTTCCAGTTCCTTACCTCCACTTCCTTGCCCCTGTGTGTCACACTCTCATATGACCTCAGAGAGGGTTCTCGGTCTGTCACTGCAGTGACAGAGGCACATCGCAGCCTTTGTGCCCAGCAACCCTCTTACTGGACGCCACTGTGAGCTCAGATCCTACGTCCCTTTGCTCTACTGGTACTGATATTCTTTTGTCCCCAGAACCCCCCCCCCCCATTTCTGTGCACACTGCAGAAACCTTGCTCTTGCGATTCCCCATGCTCTTTCATCTTCATATTCAGGTCTCTGCTTCACTGTCCTCTCATTACTCTGCTTTGTATTTTTTTCATGGTACCTACTACTATTTGAAATTGTTTCCTGCATTCATTTATTTTTTTGTTCAGTGGGTGTCTCCCCCATAGCATATACTATCCATGGATGTTAGAATTATAAATCATTTGTTACCATATGACAAATGCTTAGAATTCTGCCTGAACACAGATTTTCAATATCCATTTGATAAAGAGAAAAAGGACATGAAGGAAGATAAGAAGGAAAGAAATACCATTTGTTTCACTTATGAGGTAAATTAACTTTTAGGAATATGCGGGACTTAGCATAAAATAAAGTTTTGGAAGGACTGGAAAATATCCAGGAAGGACGAGAGCAATGACTCTTTATTCTGGATACAGTTGCCTTGTGGACCCTCCGGGTTCTAGCCATCTACAACAGTTTTAGCCAACAGGGTAGGCACTAGCCGCACTGAGGCTATTTATATGTAATCTAAATTAATTGAAATAAAATGAAATAGTTGCTGCTTCATTCACATGAACACCAGCAGCTGTCCATGGCCAGTAGCTACTTCTTTGAACAGTGCTGAGTAGAGAACGTGGCCACAATCACACAAGTTCTATTAGACAGCATGGTTCTAGAGTTTATTGTTCTAAATTCTAAAACTATATTCGTGAATCCCTCATACAGTGAGACTAATTAAAATTAGAAAAAGTGATTTAAATGTTAACCATGAACTTCCCAGATATAGGAAATGCTTTGTGTTTCATTTAGTTTGGTTTGTAAGTTATCATTATTATTTATATTGACTTCCTGTCTGGAGATAAAAACAATGAGTTTAACAGTAAAATACCAAAGTGAATAGGAGGAGGCTTGACTGCTTTTCTTATTGCAGGGCTGGAAAGAAAGCAGAAGAGATAGAGGTAAAGAGTAGAGATGAGGGAAAATAAGTCCATTTATCCATCCATCCAACCATCCATCCATCCATCCATCCACCCATCCATCCATCCATCCATCCATCCACTGAGTCCTTGTTCAAGTTCCTACTGAATGTCTATGATATTAATAGTTCAAGCATTGTGTTTCAGTGCTGCAGTTTTAAACTGGAAGAAATTGTAGCGTCTAAGCTCAGAATAATCACATATGGAGAGTTGACAAAATAATAATGAAAATTGTTCCATAATAGGTCAAGGTCACAAAGAAAAAAAAATCATCTGCTTAGGGGAGATTGAAAAAATAACATTTGAGTGATATCTTAACAATTGCGAGAAGCAAAGTGTCAGCCTAAAGAAAAAACATTTTCCTAACTGAAAAGGTCAATCCTTGCTACAGCAAACTTTGCTTGCTTAAGTAAGAACTAATAATCTTGGGGCGGGGAGAAGGGTGGGTAAAGATGTTTGAAGGGAGAAATTTGAATGGAGATTAGGAAAACAGATTGAGCCAGACTGTAGAGGGTGTTGAAGACTTTTGTTAAAGGATTTGGACTCTGTTATTCTTCACACAGAGAGCAAGGGGCACAATTCAGATGAATGTTCTTGAGAGAGGAACAGCTGCAGAGCGAATGAAAATGCAGAGAATCAGCCCTGGCTGGTGTAGTCAGTGGATTGAGCACGGGCCTGTGAACCAAAAGATTGCAGTTTGATTCCCCATCAGGGTACATGCCTGGGTTGCAAGCCAGTTCCCAGCAGGGGATGCACCAGAAGCAACCATACATTGATATTTCTCTCCTTCTCTTCCCTTGTAAAGATAAATAAATTAAAAAAGAAAATGCAGAGAATAGGGGGATGCATGCAGACCTGGGAGGGTTTGGGCCTCAGACTAAAGGGCCCATGGTTGGTTCTCAAATCACTAATGCAGACAGACTGCAAGGAGGAGCCTGAAGTAAACATGCACTTGGGAGACAGTTTTCTCCTAGACCGTTCTTATTGGTCATGTCCTCGCATGTGCTGATTTAAAAGGGTTGTCCTTCAGCTTGATAGAAAACCCTGCTTCCCACCCTCCTCCACGGCCATGCCTACGCAATGGAAAACAACATCTTCCATCTGTTCTTCATTACCAGAAATTCCCTCAGTAACATACACGAAGTGTATCATTACAAATATCAGCATTTGAATAACACAAGTAAAATGTCAATACCAAAGAGTATCGGTAGTCAAAATTCAGCAATTTATGTTTTCCAAAGAAGAAGAACATTTAAAAAAGTATCCAAACAATGTTATATTCGGCAGTGAATCATAACCTGCTGGGTCTGTTTCAGGAGGCTGGAAGATCCTGTACTTTATACTAAAATGACTTTTCCCAGTTTTTGATGGATATTGATTAAAGAACTGAGTAAAGGCACATTTAAAAAAATTAAGTGCATGAATTAGAATTAGACATAAAGATAGGAGTGTACTTGCCTCACAGGGATTTTATGTTATTAGGTTCAAGATATGGGCTGGCTGTGTAATTATAAAAAATCACAAAGGTGGTGCAGGTGAGCACCACAGGAATATGAGAACCAAGAATTACAACAAGGACTTTTCCCATTTTCTCCTCCTTTTCATTTCTTTTCTTTTGTTCTATTTTATTAAGGAGAGAAGGCATGATGGCTTCAAAATAAAATGTCCTCTTAATGTTCATCTGGATTCTCCTAAATGTCTTGGACATTTGGATTTAATCCTTTTGTATAAAGACACATGGCTACGTGACTTGATAGAATCCTAGGGCAGTGCGGTGAGGCTGCTGATGGGGACTAACATCTCTCCCACCCATAACCTGGCTGAGCTACCCCATGCTTGTACATTACATGGTACTTGTAGGTGGGCTACCACCTGCAAAAAGATCCATCAGAGTTGACGTAACAGTATTGAAACACATATTTCTTTAGCCTGGCCTAAGAAGAGAACAGATAAGGAAGAGAAAGAAAGCAAGAACAACGCGACTCATTGTATTTCTTTGCTGCTGCCTCCTCTTCCTCATAAATATAATGGGAGCACTGAGCTAATTGAGTTGTGAATTTATCATCAACAGATTCCTCACACCTTCTCAAAAATCAGCATCAGCTTTTAGAAACATACAACACAGTAGAGGTGAAGGGAACTGTTGACTAGAGATCAGCAGGTGTTCGGTCTCTTACTAGTAAAGCACGATCACAACGGCAGGGACAGCCTATCTGGCTTTTCAAATCTGTGGCTCTAGACTTTAAAATGCCAAGTGATCTGTATCTGGTCAGATGCATTTTGGACATAAAATTCCTAAATATGCACATCAGCTATATAAAGTTCCTGGCAGACTCCTGGAGGCTGGCACAATGTTAGACACAGTTAAGCAGCATTTAATACCAAATGATTTACAACAGCAGCTGTTGCAGGAAGTAGGCTCCTTCTGGAAGGCTTACTTCGCATTATTACACCTTTGGAAGAACTGCAGGACAGCCATTTTGAAAGAAGGGCTGTCAAGAGACTGAATTAACGAGGACACTTTGGTGTGGAATGAAAAACGCCTGCCAAGAGGTGAGTGGAAGGAGATATAACAACTATGAAATATGTTACGTTAGAAAAACAGAACATATCTAGAAAATTGTGAACTATTGAATATAAAAATACAGCATTTGAAATTTTAATGAGTTATATTAATGGTATTCTATTTTAGTGGATAATATATTGATAATATGGCTACTAGGAGGGTCAGGCAGGCCTTATGAGTAGATTATAAAACAGTTTAACAAATGCACATGGAAAAGATCCATGGACAGCTTTGAAGAGAAGCTGAGGCTGAGCAAATGTCTAACGTATACACCCTGAGGATCATCACGCCCCCTCGTAGGAAGCAGTGACCTGCAGTGGACAAAGCACAGGCTGTGGGTTCGAGTTCCTGGCTGTGTGAAACCTGGCTCTATCCTTTTGCAGCTACAGGGCCTTGGCCAGGGTGTTCAACTTCTCTGAGGCTCATTTTCCTCATTTGTAAAAGGGGAGAAGTCAAGAAAGAGTCTAGGGACTGTTTCCTACAAGCAGAACCCTACTCCTCCGATAGCACCCAAACTTGTTGGGTCCCCATCACCTCCCTGATCCATGAGGATGGATCTCAGCAGGCCCTGGATCCCATTCAGCATTACTCTCAGGAGGAAGCCTCAACACCCACCTGCCTGAACTCTACTCTCAATGTGGCTCCGTGGATGAGGGGCATTCCTCATGCTTCTTCCCTGCGTTAGTTTTCCCTGAAGCATTTAGCACCATGTGATCATGTTGCGTAGTAATATCTCAGTAACTTCCAGGTTTCCTTAATATCTAGGTTTTTCTTTCTAAAATATAAGTACCTACTAAAAATGTCAGCTCCATGATTAGCCTGTTCTGGCTATTTCGCTCCATAGGGCCGAGGAGCATGCTTGGCACATGCTAGGCATGTTTAGGCACGTATGCTCACTTTGCTGGACTTCCCTCCTAGAGCTGAACTGGGGCACCCTGGACACTGCAGGGTGGATGTGGACCCAACAGGCTCTCTCCCAACTCCGCATAAAAGGGGAAAAAAAAAACTAAGACCTCTCTGAGTTACAAGTCTGCGTTAATCTAGAGATCACTCCCTATTATTGCATCAATAACTCAAGTTAGGCACAGAACACAAAACTCTGAATTCGATCTTTCTTTGAACGAGTCTCCTTATTTCGCGATTTTGGAGTGCATTTTCTGCACTGATTATAGTTAGTTAATTCAGATATTTCAGAAGTGGAAAGAGCATTCTTTGGCGGATGCCTGGCTTTTCTGTTTAACTGAACTCTGAGCTTGCCATGCTCAGTTTACACAAATATAAAATTAATATAATACAAAGCTCCACTCTGTTAATTTCAGCTCCATATTAGACACTTACAGAGTTATGAATACTAAATCCTAATATGCTAAGTATGATTTATTATTATTAGATTGCAACTGCCTTTCATTATCTTCCTTGATGTTTAAATCAAATAAATATTAACTGTATGTAAGCAGTTATATTGTTTGAATTTCCTTGAAATAGAAAATACATTTTTTAATTTTTTATTTTATTTAAAAATTTATTTATTTATTTATTTATAGAGAGAGGGGAAGGGAAGGAGAAAGAGTGGGTGAGAAACATTAATGTGTGGTTGCCTCTCATGTGTCCCCTACTGGGGACCTGGCCTGCAACCCAGGCATGTGCCCTGACTGGGAACCAAACTGGTGACCCTTTGCTTCATAGGCCTCTGCTCAATCCATTGAGCTACATCAGCCAGGGTGGAATACATTTTTTTTTTAAAGTTTCCTTACTCCTTTTGGAAGTGAGGAAAACCTGATATCTAAAGTTGTTAGGGGATTACAAAATAAACAACACAATTATAGACCAATCTCACTTGTAGAGAGAGATGCTACAATGGGTTAAAGAAACAATATGTTAGGATAAAGTAGTTTTTATCCCCAAAATGATCTCAGACACCAGGACATTCACTAATTTAATTGACTTCACTGATAGTTTAACCCACATAAATCCTGAATGGCAAAGGTCCCAGGCTTTGTATGTCAAATGTAGAAATACACTCTTAATGCATAATGGAACTTCCAGAAATTCCTTCCTGAACTTTTCTTTTACATATTTATCATACCTCTCCCTTAGTTGCCTCAAAAAGGTTTTACCTCCAAACCACCTGTGCCAAACAAGGCTCATATATTATATATTCTACTTCTCACTCCACAGCTTTCTTTTTTTATTGCATTTTTCCATTATAGTTTAACCCCCTTATACTCCCTCCACAGCATTCGATAGCTTTCTCTTCTCCTTACTCATACATTAATTCTCTGTGCTTTCTAAAGTAGACTTCTTTAGATTCTTAGCTTTTCCTAATCTTCTTCTTCTTAGCACAATCTTCCCAAATGGCCATGGGGCTGATGAGCAACCCAGAACCATGACCAAGAGGAGGAGTGTGAAGACAGGAAAGAAAGCAAACTTCAAAATGGTCCTTGATGGGTGAGAGGAAAGTGAAAGAAGCTAATTTTTTGAGTTGCATGTTTTACTCAGCAATAGGCAGATGAATAAGAACCTTATGGTTATTTTGATAAATTCCATGAAAGCATTTGATACAATGATAAATTTTTCTAATAAATATGTGTTAGCTGTCATTGAGGAAAACTTCTTAAACTTAGGTTATAATGATAATAAATTAGAATTATTATATCAAAAATGCAATTCATTAATTGGTTCTCAATTCATATTAATTTGATGTGATACTTTGTTTCTGTCCCTACCGATGTTCAGGGGATGAGATATACCAGTTGATTAGTCTCTAATAAACAAACAAATAAAAATGTGTCTGATGGCTGGGGCCTGAGCATCTTCAACCTGAGACAGCGTCTCAGATGCCATACATTGCTTGCCAGCTAACGTCTGAAGGAAGACAGGTGATTACCTACTAATTCTGGCACAAGGTAGACTGAGACCAGGCCCCTGGAAAGCCAGGAGAAGTTCTGTGGAGACACCGAGTTGGGGTGGATACAGGGATTCCAGTGGAGAAGCCTTCAAAAGGGCTGGAAAACTATGAAGTTTGTGAAGGATGAATAGAAGTGATGAGGGCCCCTCAACAAAGACCACTTACCAAGCTCCTCACTGATGAGGAGAAAGTGAGTTTTGCTTGAATTTCCCCCTAAAGGATAAACCTGCAGATACAGGAAGGCAAACTTCTTGTCTTTTTCTAAAGGAAACATTCCACTTTTTTTTTTCTGGTGTTCAGGGATATTTAAACACGAAGCTTGACAAGGCCTAATGTGTGAAATATACCATTATAGACACTTTTATCAGAATTCAAATATGAATTTATAGTCAAAACCAACAAAGCAGCATGTTGACATCTCCCAGATTCTCGTGAAGATAATCCCCCAGCAACTTACTGTCCGCTCAGTTGCCTTTCTCCTTACTCACCTCCAAAGTAGGAGCCGTCTGTCAGCTTCATCTCCTTGCTGGATTTCGTGATGACCCCGGCGACGCCGTGCTGAATGAAGTACATTTTTTTACCCACAGCTCCTTCTCGTATGATATAGTCTCCAGGCTGAAACACCTCGAATCTCAGCTTGCTCAGCATGGCAGTCACAAAATTGGGATCGGCGTTAGCAAACAGGGGCATAGTGGCCACCAGTTTCCGACAGTTGAAATTGACGATCTCCTAAAATGGGAAGAGTAAGCGACCATTAAAACTTCCATTTAGAATGGAAGGGCAGATAAAGTGCTTCTCAGATAAGATCAAATTCAAGGAGTTCATCATCACCAAGCCCTTATTATATGAAATGTTAAAGGGACTTATCTAAGAAAAAGAAGATAAAAAATATGAACAGTGAAAGGACAGCAAATGCACAGTTATTAACAACCACATCTAAAACAAAAGCAAGCTAAAAGGACAGCTAGATCAGGAGCAGAACCATGGAAATGAAGATCTCAAGGAGGGTTAGCAACAGGGGAGTGGGAGAAGGAGAAGGGGGGAGAAGGTACAGAGAATAAGTAGCATAGATGGTAGGTAGAAAATAGATGGGGGGAGGGCAAGAATAGTATGGGAAATATAGAATCCAAAGAACTTGAGACACATGGTCATAAACTAAAAAGGGGGAATGATAAGGGTGGGGGGTGCAGGGTGGAGGGGAATGAAGGGGGGAATAGAACAACTGTAATGGCATAACCAATAAAATAAAAATTAAAAAAAAAGAGAGTGTGTTAGTATCAGGAAGCAAGCATGTACTGAAATTAAATACATATATAGCATACCTTGGCAACTGACATTCAGAACCGAAAATACCTAAATTCTGATAATCTACATATCTCTGCAAAGCCAGGGCTCATTTTATTTCTGTGTTGGAATTTTGTATTCTCAGCTCCTAGCATAGTACAGGCATATATTAAACATTCATTAACCATATACAAGTCTCCACTTCTCTAACTTCGCATTTATTATTCTTTATGTAAAATTAGAACTTCTAAAAAGAGGGAGACTTTTAGTCTCCTTTACCTTTTGCATGAAGAAAGAAAGCCACATCATTGCCTGTCAGCTACATCATTACGGCCCTGGGCTCCACCGTGCTGAGCTGCCACCTACGGACAGGAAGCGAGACCTACCACTGCCGGACAGGACAGCAGCATTTAGGTGCCTTCCCTCAACATCACGCACGCTGGAGTGAGAACAGCGGAGAGTGCAGAGAAGGGTTACTTACAGGTGTCTCTACCTCTAATCTCTAATGATATATTCCAGGTGCTTCCGGGCTGGATCAGAAAATCACTCTTTCAAAGGCGCTCACGTTTCCACTGGAAGTCTTTGACTGTAATGGGGTGGGGTTAATCTTTTCCTGACGTGTTTTAACTCTGGGCAGGCCAATTGGTGTCCAGTTATAAGATCGACACATTTACTTTCATTCTGTGGATTCTGATCCAGATTTGACATCTCTCTGAACCAAATAGGAATACAGGACTGACCACTTTTAATTTTGCAATTCAGATACGTAACTAAATAAACAATGGAACCTAAAATTGACCACAGCGCCATTTCTCAGAAACTTCTTCTCCAAGGAGTCCCCAAAAGAAAAGGGTGGGGCCTGAATTTTTTATCTTGCTCACTTCATGCGGTAACTGAAGTGACCTCGGTGAAGTTGTGGGGAGAGTGAAAAAGAGAAATGGAGGCACTAACAGAACCCGAGATCTGAGTTCCCTGCTTTGGGGAAATAAATTACACAAAACTCTGAATTCCAAGACTGAGGAAGATGGTTTGTTTGCACCTGCTTCATAAAATGACCTGATATGATCTTACGATAGATTTTTAAAAATCCCAGCTTATACAGCAGGTTCAAAAACTTGGGTCCACCATGGGAAAGATGAAATACACCCATGGTATTTCATCCTCAATAGTATTTCATGAGTGTAGCAGAGCAGAGCAATGTCTCTAGTGGTGGAACTTCATGAAGGGTCTGTTTAAAAATCAGCTAAAAACCAGAAAATGAACAGAGCAACAAAATCAAGAGAAAGACTGTACACATAACACGTGCTGTGGTGCCACTGAGCCCACAGGTTGACTCCATGGGAGGCTGCATCCAGGGCTGTCTGTGGTCGGTGTCAGCTAAAGACCCGTGGTGGGTGCGGGAGTTACAACACGGTTCAGCACACAGTAAGTGCTCCATGAACACGCATGCCTGTGTGGGTGGATGGAAGGAGGGAGAAAAGGAAGGAAGACGATGAAAAGGATTGAGTGGAAATAAGTCTTCACAAGGCTTAGCTTTACTCCTGTTGGAAATGGTTACTTAAAACTCTTTGAATGCTTGCTCAAGCATCTACCTTGAGAAAAAGGCGTTATATGTATAAAAATGTTTCTTACTATTAATACTTCTACAGAAAAACCACATAAAAATAAAAGGAGAAATGGAGTTAAAAGAAGACAATAGTATGCTATTAAAATGACTGGATTGATTGTTTGAAAGGTAATGAGTTCACATGTAAAATTACATAGAAGGATACTGTAGAGAAAACTGTAAATAAGCCAGACTGCAGAGAAAATAAGAGTTTCAAACAAAAGTAATAGAGAGACTCCTTTCATCTATGTTCTTTGTTTTGAACCATACAAATTCTTCTCTACACTGTTCTCTCACCTTTTGTTTTAGAAAATATTTGAAAGTATATTTTGCACACAGTTAGACTGGTGTTTGTCTGTGTGGATACCTTTTCCATGACACATTGCACATTCAAAGTGCATGCTGGAAACACCGTGATGATAACACAGCAGAGATCATTTCACATCACTGTCCTTGTTTGAAGGAGTCAACTCGTTTTCTCTTTCTCTGAGACTTTTACTTCCGAGAAAATACTAACGGGTTGATACTGTGAATCCTAGCAAATATTTGATAAGAATGTAATGAGATAGAAACTTCTTTGCATCTCCTTTTTATAGTTCAGGCTGTATTCCATTTGCACCTGGACCACAACTTGTCCACTGCACTCTTCATGACCTGTGGGTCGTTTGCAGTTTAGGCTGATCGAATCCACCTGTTCTGACCATTCCTGGAGCAGCTCATGCACTGCCTCCTCTTGAATATTTATTTACTTTATGTTGGAATGGCTCGGTGACCCAACAAGCATGCATTTACAGGACTGGCCAAAAAGCTCGTTTGTTGTGTTCTGTTCCATGGCTCTAGTAGCGCTTAGTTGTCTTTAACTTCACTTGAAACAATTTTGATATGTTGTATTGTGACAGCTGTCATATCAGTGTGCATTTAAAAAAAAACTTATCAGTCCTGGCTGGTGTGGTCCACCTGGTTGGTGTGGTGGCCTGCGAACCAAGAGGTCGCCAGTTTGATTCCCAGTTGGGGCACATCCCGGTTGTGGGCCAGGTCCCCCCATAGCAGGTAAGTGAGAGGCAACCACACATTGATGTTTATTTCCCTCTTTCTCCCTCCCTTCTCCTCTGTCTAAAAATAAATACAATCTCTGAGAAAAAAATCAGCTTCTCAAAACTGGTGAATTTTTGTGCAGCCATTTTAATATTGAAGATGGAAGAAAATAAGCAATATTTTCAGCATATCATGCTTTATTATTTCCAAAAAGGTAGAAATGCAACTGAAATGCATAAAACAAAAACAAATAAAAACCCAATTTGTACAGCATATGGAGAAGGTGCTGTGACTGACTGAATGATGGAATGTGTCAAAAGTGGTTTGCAAGGTTTCATGCCAGAGATTTCTCCCTGGACGATGCTCCATGGTTGGGCAGTCCAGTTGAAGTTGACGGCAATCAAATCAAGACATTAACTGAGAACAGTCAACATTCTACAATGCACATGGCAGCAGACATACTCAAAATATCCAAATCATTAAAGTTATTGATGAAAATGAAAATGTGTCTTTTATGGCAAAAAACTAAACAGACTTTTTTGCCAACACAAAAGTTTTCTGGGATGATAGCATATTTTCTCATGAAGCAGTAACATATGAAGTTCTAATGGTCCTGCATCTCTGACGGAACTTGATGTTATCATGATTTTAGCCATTAGTAGGCATGAAGAGATGCCTTATTATCATTTTTTCTGTTTTTCTCCTTTGTGGTTTAATTTTATATTCCCCAATGATTAATATTGTGATGCTCATTATTGGTCAGATGAGTGTCCTATTTGGTGAAGTGTCCAGTCAAGAGCTTTCACTGATTTTTCTATTGTAACAGTTGCTTTTATAGTCCTGGCGTGAGTTCTTTGTGGGTTGGATATGCATTGCAAATATCTTCTTCCCACCTGTAGCTTGCCTTTCCATTCTCAATGGTATGTTTTACTGTTATTGTTTTTTTTGTAGTTTGTTTTCTAGCCTGTTTAACTCTACAACAATCAGGAAAAATGAGATTTGTTATATTTAGATTCTTTCAAGAAGGATTTATGTTAACAATAAATCTGGGCTTTGGAAACTCATACTCTGAGACTCTGGGAAAGTTTAAGCAGTATTGTTCGTTATAATTTAAAAGAATAGCAATACTTTAAGATTCCTTTTGCACTACAATCCCTTATTGATAACTCAAGTATCATTGCGGAAAGTTCCATTGTGTGAAACATTTAGATTTCTTCCATTCTACATTATTTTATTCTACATAGTATAGTTCTAAAAAGTTTTAAGCGTGGTTGCTATAATTGCCATCATTACAATAATGAATCATGAAGTAACCTTAACCAAACAGACCTGCTGTTGCACTATTAAATTTCTACACCCAACATACCCTGTATTTTATACTGTGCACAGCATACAAGAGCTTCCTCCTGAGAACTCACATCAGACAGACTTCAAATGGCATCCAGATATGCAGACTTCTATGTTAACATTAGAAACAGTGCATTCGGTCAAATCTGTATCAAGTTCATCACCTAGAACACCCTAAAAATGACCCGCTGCCAATTGATGCTGCCTTATTTTTCCCCAATTCAGTAACCTGGACTAGTTACAATCAAAGCAGAATAATTGGATACATTAGCATTTTTTCCTTAAGGCAGGGATAATTTTAACAATGAACATAATAAAACTAAGAGAAAACACTTACTGCTGGGTTCCAGGTATTGCTTTAAATGTTGACAAGTACCAATTTGTTTTACCCTCATAAAAATCTTGTGCCTTAGTTTTTATTACTACCTCGCTTTAAAGAAGATAATGAGTTAACTGCCCCAAAGCACAGATTCACAATAGGAAGAACTATTGCTTATCAGCCAACCCAGCTCCCGAATTTGAGGCTCTGACAGAGTCTAAGAAGCCATCTTATTTTTGCACGTATCTAGAGTTATCACAGACCCTGAAGAATTTGATGTTATTCTTCCAAACTTTACACCTTTGAGAGCCTGACATGGGCCCAAGTTACTGATGTAAATTAGTGACTCGGTGGTATAGATGAGTCCATTGAGCCTTAAAGAATTTGCCATTTCACAAAATCACAGACCATGTTGGAATGAGCCCAATATTTCAAAGTGCACAGTCCGCTCCTAGAGCTAATGTTATCTAACATGGTAGTCAGTGACCACATGGAATTATTACCCACTAAGAAATTGAATTTTAAATTAAATTTAACTATTCAAGTTTAAAGTTAAAAACTGACACAGTTCAGTTATGAGAAAATGTGAAATATGTTTCGGAAAACTTGGGTGGATAGATATCCTTTTTCAGCAGAATACTTTATGAAATCTATATATAGATCAAGTGATTCTGAGGAAAATTCAGCATCAAAATTGAGATGCGTTATAACAGTAAAAAATACACTAGATTTTAAAGACTCAAGACAAAAAATAAAAAAATTTAAATGACCTCATTAATGATACATTGATTGCATGTTGAAATTATAATATGTTGATATGTTAGTTAACAAAATTTATGAAACTTAATTTTACATTTTATCTTTAATGCAATTCCTAGGAAATTTAACCTCTCATGTTACATATTATATGATTCGCATGGCATTTCCACTGGACTGAGAGAGGTCTGCAGCAGAACATGCATGATGTTACATGTAAGAAGATCTGGCATACAGAAAGCACTTGTAGAGTTTTTTAAAGCTTCATCTTAAATGCTGTTTAATGAAGAATTCAGCAAGACAAACATAGAGTACACTTTTTCAACATTATATATTGAAATATTATACCTTGAAGAGAGAGGTGAAACAGATTTTGAAACTTCCATAGGTGAGTGACAGATGGTTTAGTTTGACCCCTGACAAGATTAGATTCAGATCCCAAGGCTTCTAGGAAGAGTAACTCAGTATCTAGAAATGAGCAACTAAAATTAATTTTAAGAGACCTCACATAAAAGCTGGAAGGCAACATATAAAGCACGTGAGGCAACAGCTAATAAATAAAACAAAGACACCCATGGCAGTTTCCAAACAGTCGTTAAGAGCCCTGGGGTGGCAACCTCTGAGTGTCTGCCAAAGTGCGGGGCGCAGAGCACAGGGCACACAGGGGGTGCACAGGGGGTGCACAGGGTGCCCACAGTGCGGAGGAGTTCGGGTGGGAGGGTCTGATGGAGGGCATTCTTGGGAAATAACGGAACTGGATTCTCAGGGTTCACGGTTGCTCGTGGGCCCTTGCCCTCCTCATAGCTCTCATGGAGACAACCCATCAAGAAAGAAAATGGCGATGAGGACCTGCCAAAGGTGATGCTCTTTTCCCTGTGATTCTTTAGAGGAAGATGGTAAACCTGTGGACCTACTTATGGCATTTTTCTAAAATGCAGTTTCCTAGGCTTCAGTCCAGATTCAGAGAATCTAAATATAAATCTTTAGGGGATATGACTCAAAATTCCTACTTTTAACAACACATTCCAAGTTATAAGAGATGGTGTGGAAACCATGGTCCATTCCTAAAATAGAGAGGGATATGAACGCTCACATTTAGCTGAGGGAGAAAGATATACATGTATATATTCAGTGCAAGATTATTGTAAAGAATAAAATAAACAGGGTTAGCATCTCTCTCTCTCTCTCTCTGCATGTCTGGGCTCAATCCCTAATTCTGAAACCAACTGGTCCCGTGCCCACAGGAAGTGACTCAGACTCTTCAGAGCTTAATCTTCTTATCTGTGAAACAGAGAGAACACTGACCACTGTGTCCCAGAGGACTGCCATGATTAAACAAAGGCCGCTCAATGTTATCTGGCATGAGCCATTATAACTCCTATAAACAGTGTTTGTTAAGATCAAATAGATGGTAGAGGACATAGGCTTTATAAAATTCAAAGAAATAGAAATTTCAATGTCATTTGGTAAGAGGATATGGGTCTGATTTTAAAAAAGGATTGAGTTGGGGACTGGCCATTAAAAGCCAAAGTGAAGGTGGGTGCAGAGGTTCAGAAGAAGAAAATGATGGATATCTTTTGGGGACAGTTAATAAAATTTCCCTTTGTCCAAAGTTCAGGAATAAACCCTAGGATTCTTATAATAAAGCCGCCCTGTTAAGATAGTAAATTTGGAAGGTGGATTGTAAAGGACATAAGTATTTCTGTTTTTTTTTAAAATAAAAAAGAAACATATGGGGGAATTTGAAAAAAAGCTTTCTCTCAGCATTCCCAACTGGGCTATACTGAGCTGGTGGTTTGTTCCTCTAAACTGCAAGACACTGACTGAGTGTAGAAGAAAATCAGTCCCTACAAGCAGATCTTACTGCCTTAAAAACTTTTAAACATTTATCCAAACACTGACTTTCAAGTTAGGTACCGCTTCAATTTCCTAACCTCGGAGCATTTCCCGGGATTTCTGTGTCCTGTTACAGAGCTTTTACAGCAAGCCAGTTCTTTAGTTGCGATCGCCTGTCTTATTTTTTTTTTTACAGAGAGCTTTCATTGCAACTCCTGAATAATTTAAATATCAAAAATTATGTAATAAACTTCAAAGGTAAGAAAGACTTCCCTGTCATACAAGGTGGTTCAAAAGTAGGTTTGCCATCAATTTCAAAGAACCTATGCACCACAATGTTCATAGCAGCACAATTTACAATAGCCAAGAGTTGGAAGCAACCTAGGTGCCCATCAGTAAACGAATGGATCAAAAAATTGTGGTACATATACACAATGGAATTCTATGCAGCAGAGAGAAAGAAGGAGCTACTACCCTTTGCAACAACATGGATGGAACTGGAAAGCATTATGCTGAGTGAAATAGGCCAGGCATTGAAGGACAAATACCATATGATCTCACCTTTGACAGGAAGCTAAAGAATAAAACAAACAAGCAAACAGAATAAAAACAAAGACACTGAAATAGAGAACAAGTGGGCAGCGACCAGAGGGGAGTGGGAAGGGAACTTAAGGGGAAAAAGGGGGAGGGATTTTGAGGAACAAGTATGAAAGACACAGAGATGAGGACTGGGGGGGGGAATGGGAGGGAGGGGGGAGACCGGGCGGGGGGGGGGGGTGGAATGGGAGAAATAGATGAAAAAAAAATGTACTTGAAAAGTAACTAAATAAAATTTAATATATTAAAAAAAGTAGGTTTGCAGTTGCTCCTATAAAAGCATACAGTAATTAATAAATAATAATAGAAGAATAAACTCTGTTTCACATACTCACAGCTGCAAACCTGCTTTTGCACCATGCTGTACTTATTATGTTGGGGAAATTAAAGGAGTTAGAGATAGAAAGGAAGACCTGATGAATTAACAGAGTCAATTTTATTTTATGATAGTTTTCCTTCATTAAAGTATTTTTATTAGCAAACTGTACTTTTTAAAACCTTTGAAAATAAAATGTATATACAGATTCCTTAAAATATATATAAAAAAGAAAACAACTCTGTATTCTCATCTCCTTAATGAAAGTAATTTAGTATGTTTAGATATTCAAAATAACCTCTCATTCACCTTAATAGAGTTATAATCATAATATGCATTCGATATTTGTTTGCTTTTCCTTCCACTTTTGTAGTATATAATATTTCCCACTATGAGACAAGGGCCTCACGGTCTTGTGAATGGCCACACAGAATTCCACCTGGTGTTATTCAAAGTTACATTATGAAAACTCCAATAGCCATACAGAGAAAAAGTATGTGGTAGTCTCTTAAATATTGGCAACCTTGTGCATTTTCAGCATAATTTGGTTTGAAATCTAACTATATCGAGGAACATGTATAAAGGACCCATGGACAAGGGCAATGGGGGGAGGATTGAATGTGGGGGGGAGGGCCAGGGCAGGAGAGAGTAGTAGGAAAATGGGGGCATCTGTAATTGAACAATAAAAAATAATTTAAGAAGAAAACCAAGAGAAAGAAGAGAAGGAAGGTGAGAGAAAGCTAGAAATACTGATCCCCTAAACCAGTTCAACTACTGGACTTCCTAGTCTAGTAAGCCAATAAATATCTTCTTGTTTTCAAGCTAAAAAGAAAAAGGAATAAAATAAACCCAGCTATATCATTAATTGCTAGATTAATAGTCTCTTCAAATTATGAGTTAAGAGGTAATTAGCCTAAAATCACTGCATATACAAATGGCCAATTGTGATTAAGTGGCTGAAATTAAATAGGTCTCCTTGTTAAAAATGGACCAGAACAAGATGAATTTTGAGATGTAGAGGTTCAACGATTTTAATGTTTTCTGTAGTTACAGTTTTCATAAACGTCTAACTGGGTTTTGCGGTATGACCTCACGTTTAAGCCTTACAACGTGAATGCAAACGCTGTTTGAAGTGAATTTAGTGTTTGCCCAGCCCCACTGGTTTGCCTTCCTAGCACACAGGGACATCCTGCTGCTAGGCACTATGCAGAATGACCACGGCAGATGACAGAAAATTCTCTTAGCACTCACTTAAATTACATTAGTAAAAAAAAAATAAAGGGAGGTAGAAAAGGATCAAACCACTAAATCAAAGAATTGTGTATCGACAACAAATGTGCTTGTTGGAGGCTGTGTTTCAGCTGCACTTGCTGGAATCCCAGGCCGGGTCCCTGAGCTCCAGGCCAGGCGGCTCCTGCAGCTGTAAGCAGTGTGAGAACTCCGTGTGGAAGGGGAGTGAGCCTTCCTGCACGGAGTAAGAACAGATTGGCATAAACTGTCAGAAACAGCAAACAGATGTCCCTCCGTGTGCTGAACAAAAAAAATACTATTAAGCCAGGACCAGCGGAGAGCAGAGTAAATTAAAAGACTTAATTCTTAGAGGAGGTGATTCGGAGAATTTGACAAGAGCTGTATTTGAAATTTTATAATATAATCCACATGTATTTCTTTTCATTACTAACAGGCCAGGAATAGAAATAATCCGTGCAGAAGAATACATGCACATGTGTGTAAACGTGAGGAAATCAGGCCAGCTCCACCACCAGGCAGAGGTCCTGAGATTCATTAAACACTCCTTCTCCTGTCACTTTAATTAGATTTGAACGCGGCACTGCATGTGTTGACAAGTGTCTGTGCCCTCCCCAAATTCATATGTTGAAGCCCTAACTTCCAATACCTTGGAATGTGGCTGGGTTTAGAGGGATGAGGGCTTGTACAAGGGCCATTGCTTAAAAAGTAGCTGTTAGGGAATGCCCTTATCCAGGCTCACTGGCGCCCTTACAGCAGGAATTGTGGACACACACAGAGAACCGAGGGTGCCAGGACAAAGGGAGAAGGCTTGGTGGTCACCTGCAAGCTAAGGAGAGAGGCCCCAGAAAATGTCACATCTGCTAAGACCTTGGGCTTAAACTCCCAGGTTCTGCAACTGGGAGAAAACAGTTTCTGTTGTTTTCATCACGTAATAATCTGCTGTGTTTTGTGATGGCAGCCCAGGCAAACTAATAGGGCCAGTGAGGCTGGTGGGAGGGGCAGGAAGGATGCAGCAGCGCCCCTTCTGGGTACCTGCCAAGACCCAGCAGCACCGTCCGTGGAAGGTGAGGCCCTGGAGGGGATAACACCCACAAGCTTCAACAACCTCTGCGCTGCTGTTCACTCCTGGAAAAATTCAAAAGGGAGTTTCATCATATGAAGAAAGAATTTTGCCTCCTTTTGGTATTGAGAGTGAGGCGTCTTGGGCGTTCGGAGGATGAGAACAGCAGGTGGATGGAAAAGGCTCTGGAGCAGAGCTATAGGATTGATTGGGTGTTGTTTTCTAAGATTAATTTTTAAATTTTTATAAAAAATATGCATAACAATATTTATGGCTTTACCTACTTAACTATTCTCAAGTGCACAATTCACAGGTTTGTTCACCATGTTGCGGCACTATCACTACTCTCTCCATCCACAACTTTTTCATCTTCCTCAACGGAAATTCTGTAACCAGTAAAAACAAAGTCCCTCTTTCCTCCATCCCTCCGTCCCTCTGAATTTTCCCATTCCAGAGATTTCCTGTCCATGGAATTACACAATTTTAGTACAGAACTGATTTTCCAAAGTCTTAATTAAAAAAAAGCCACACAGAGGAATATTGGGGAGCGGACCAGTGATGAAGCAATGGTAGGAAAGCTGGAGGAAAAGGCCCAGTCATCTGTGGCCCCCTCACTACCGCTGTACAGATGACTTCTCCACCCCCTCCCATTCCCCTGTCCCCTGTTCTCCACGTCCTCACCAGCACTCTTACCTCATGTCTTTTTAGTAACAGCAAATCTAGTAGGGGTGAGGTGATCGCTCACTGATTTGCATTTGGTGATATTGTTTGCAATATGTCATTGATTTTCATTTCTTCCTAATGATTAGGGAAGCTTAGCACCTTTTCATGTGCGTGCTGACCACGTGAATACCTACTTTGGAAAAAAATGTTTATTCGGGTCATTTGCCCATGTTTTCATTGGACTATTTGTTTCTTTGCTATTGAGTTGTATGAGTTTCTTACATAATTTGGATATGAACCCCTTGTCAGATGTGTAGTAGGCCAATATTTTCCCCTGTTGCATAGGTTACCTTTTCATTTTGATTCTTTTTCTCTGCAGAAGCATTTTAGTTTGATGTAACCTAACTTACTTTTGATATTTTTGTTTTTGCTTTAGGTGTTGTATCTAAAAAAAAAATCACTGCAAGGATCCACGCCAGGAAGGTTTTTCTCTATGTTTAAGCCTTTAATCTATTTTGACTTTTAGTATGTATTATCTGTTTTTCTCTGGCAAATAATCATATGTGACTTCCTACTTGTCTTGTGTTCTTAGTAATACATTTTAATTTTTCTCCATATTTATCTCATGTATTTGTATCTTGTCTCAATAAGCATATAGTAAGAACTCTGAGATTGGAAACTACATTTTACTATTTACTTCCCATCATGCCTGGATCAATGTCTTGGCCACGATAAGAAATGGATCATTTTTAGAGAGTGCGTGTATGTTTATTTGTTTTCTAGAAACTGGGGATGCAGAAGAAAAGCTCTTGGCCAAAGAGAAGAGACCCGATGTCTTTGCTTGGTGATGTGACTGCACACCGACCGGGCCACTTACATAATTCTTCTAGCCTTTTGTTACTGTGCCTGTCGCATGAGGGTCTGGTCATTTATAAGATCTTGGTCGAGCTTCACAATACTAGATTCTAGCTTGTGGTAATGAATTTTGCTTGATACCATTTTTAGAAGGGATTAAAAAAACTGACAAATACATACTCTAAAAAATTATTTAGAGTTGCACTAAACAAATACTCATGCAAACTATACTGTCTTTCCCCCAACTGTCTATCTGATGAATTAAAGGTCAGAAGGACAGTATTATACTCTCAGCCATGTTCTGTGAAAATGAAATATACTGACGTCCTATATTCTCCCAGGACACATGATCTGTACCTATTTTCAGCCATGGCTCTTCACACTCATTGTTTAAAAATAGATCCGTTCTGAACTTTGGAGACAGGCTTGGAAGGGCATTAACCTCTTTCTCCACTGTTAAGTTTGCATTTTGCTCTAATCGAATCAGTACAAATCTGATCACGTTAAAAATAGACCTTTCTGCTTTGTACATATTCCAACAGGTTCTCATAAGCAGAGCTGTGTAGCTCACTGAATTTGTCTGACCAGTTTTCAGTTTTAACCCTACTGACTGCTTTCACTAAAACATTCATCAGTCTCATGGTCCTAATGTTTCAGTGCCAAGTTTGAATGCCAAGACAGTGTCTCCAGAAAGCTGGCTGTTAAAATGAAGGAAGAACTTATTAGCAGACTGTTTACATAAATTCCAAAAGAACTGAGTCTTGATAAGTCCCTCCCACGCATGGCAATACCCTCTGAAAGACCCTATCAGAGCACAGACAATACGGTGATGGAAGCTTAAAACCTGTCTCTTACTAAGCTGTGGGCACCTGAGGACTGGTCTGTGGACTGCTCTTCACTGAATCATAGTAACACCAAGAATTAAATTTTACTCGCACTTACTTTATGGCAAGTACTTTTCTAATTTTTTATTTTTATTTATTTTTTTAAAGGTTTAACTTACTTATTTTTAGAGAGAAGGGAAGGAATGGAGAAAAGAGGATGAGCAGAAACATTGATGTAAGAGAGACAGACATCAACCAGTTACCCTTTGTATGCGCCCTGACCCGGAACCAAACCTGCAACCTAGTTTGACTGAGACTCAAACCTAGGACCTCTCAATTTGCAGGACACCCAGCCCACTGAGCCACACGAGTCAGGGTACTTTGTTAAATTTTCATATCTTTTTCTTGTTTAATCTTTATAAGAACCCTATGAGGTAGTTATTATCATCCTCATTCACACCTGTGGGAGAGGAACGTGAAGTACATGTAAGTCATGAAATGATCCCAAGCTATATGCAGAGTGAGCTGAGGAGCTGGACTTGAAGGAGGCGTGGAGTCAAGGCCAGGCTTGTGGCCCCTGTTCAGTGGATTCTCCTTCATCGTTCATTATAGAACTGAAAGTATACGTGTAACTCTTATTGGCACTGAGAATATTATAAAAGGGATTTAAACCCTTCAAAACATAAACCCTGAATCCCTTTGCACAACCAGAGGAACACAGGAGTTTAGGAGAATTAAGCAGGGGCAGGGAGGGCTCTCCAGGAACAGTCAGGCCAGGCAACTGCTGGGATGCCAATCCTCCATGAATGCACATTTCCAGATGCCACCGAAGTCCTGCTCTGCAGACGTGGAATTCTGACTTGGCACAGCCACAGAGCAACTGGACAGCAACCACTGCAGATTTCAGGCAATACATCACAAAGCATAGGAAAACGCCAAGTTTCTGGCCCCTTCCTAAGAGCTTTTCTCAGGAATTTAAAGTTATTCCTTTACTTCCTGGCCCATGTAAGTTAGTGCACAGTGAAATGAAGATACTGTTTGAAGATGACTTTCCAGTCACTTCCCGGAAAGCTGCCAATCCTGGCAGAGCTGGTGTGCGGGCCCCTGGGTCCTGCCCAAAGATGAAGAACACAAATGTGCCTGCCACTCGGACTCCTCTGTACCCTGAGGTGCTTCACTACTTAGGTTTGGGCAGGGAAGCCAGCGACATTGTTTTATGATCCACTGACAATATGCTAGTCAGACTTGGCAAAGCAATATAAAATTTGTTTTCCTGTCTCTGTGGATTTTATAGGGTTATAAAGATTGGACAGAATATTTATATGCCTTCTACAATGGTACTCTACTGAACTATCCCTCACCCTGCAGGCTGACGGTGAAATAAATCACTAATACGTCAACCTGGAGCAAGTTCAAGAGAAAATACAAACAACCGCATATAAAATAGGACCTTCTGGCATGCAGTGCATACACCACAACAAAACCACAGAGGAATCTTTTAGTTACGCATTAAAAACAGCATGTCCACAGTATAATCTAAAGTGATACTAAGAGAGTTTTAGGGTCGTAAATGAACATGTATAAAGGACCCAAGAACAAAGTGAAAGGGGGTAGGATTGAGGATGGGAAGTGGGGGGGGCATGGTGGGAGAAAGTGATGGTGGGAAGATGGAGACAACTATATTCAAACACTAATAATAAAAAAATAAAAATCAAAAAAAGAAAGTTCTAGGGCCAGAGTACTTCACAGTCGTGGGCATCGCTCTTCTTACCCATCTCAGCGCTCTCTTTGGTGGACAGAACGCTCATTCCAAGGTCTAATTGTCAGCGATTCTTTGAGGTGACTGTCAAGTGCGAGATCCTTATTCAGTTTGCTTTTGTTTATTTATCCAGCAAGTAATTATTAAATATGTGCTATCTAGGGGCTGGGTTAGAGTGGAAATCAAGACAAATTCCTTGCTTTCTTGGATGCAGAGTTCATATAACAGAATGAGCAATTAAGAAATAAATTTATAGGAACCAAAAGATAGCAGAGTGGTACCTCCAGAAGAAAAAGGCTGGTGTGATGAGAGCAAGTGCCAGGAAATTAGTGTGGGTGAACGTCTCGGGGAGGGCCTCTTTGAGGAGGTAACATTGGTGTTGAGATTTGGACATTAAGAATAAGCAAGGTGTTTGTTACAGATCTTTCAGAAATTTGTCTCTGATGTATGAAAAAGGTAAGGCATTTTTTTCTTCCATAGAAATGAAAATAGGAGAATGCTTTCAATAAAGCAGTGCTTTTGAAATATCTACTCAATTAACTTTCATATGCATGATATAAGATTTTATTTTAAGATTTTATCTATTTTTAGACAGAAGGGAAGGGAGAGGCAGAGGGAGAGAAACATCAATGTGTGGCTGCCTTTTGCACACCTTCTACTGGGGATCTAGCCCACAACCCAGGAATGTGCCCTGACATGGAATTGAACAGGTGACCCTTTGGTTCGCAGGCAGGCATTCAATCCACTAAGCCACACCAACCAGGGTGTGCATGACATACGATTTTTATAAGAGTGTTGGTCACACACATTCATTAATTCTTTCTGTCATTTTACATACTAAAGTAATTTTGTACTTTGAACTCTTCAAATCCATTGAAAAGAAAGGCTAGGGAATATAATTGATAAAATATAATGGGAACTTAATTGGTTATGAATATAGAATAACTAACTTTCACATTCCTAAACATTGCATTTTACTTGTACACTCTCTGTTTTTAATCAACATGGTTCTCTGTATAAGTTTTGGAGATACTGAAGGTTTGACCTACCTTTTGCTTTTCTACATCCTGGAGCACACAGATTTGTGTTAGCAAAAATGACTGCTCTTAAGTATACATTAGAACCCCAAATTATATGAAATGCTTTCATAAAAATGAGCCTTCCAGATAACAAAGCAATTTTCAGTTAAAAGTTTTGTTATAACATATGATGGTTGTTGACTCCAAATTGTACATACATGACTAGCAATTGTATGTGGTATGTGTACATGTACACAAAGCGCATTGTATTTTCTTACCTCCTGTCATAAAATATATATCAGAATATCCAGCTTTCCCCGTATGAGTGTCCTAATTTCACTAATCAACATTTATTGTATCAGTCATTCAATGTCTTCTATGTGCAAGGCACCTCCTAGACACTAGAAGCTCAACAGTGACCAAGACACACCTCTGCATAAGTCTAGGTCTCATCTCTAAGTGGAATGTACCTTTTGAAAAGTGGAGTAATGTCTTTTACAATTTTTAAATTTGGGGGTGGGTGGCATATGAAGAGATAGAGCAAAATTTTAAAAATGAGAAAGAACTCATGGATATGGACAAGCTGCGGGGTGGGAGGGGGTAGGTAGAGGTGCAAGAGAGTATGGGGGGTAAATGTTATGGGAAAAATACAACAAAATTAAAAACAAATTAAAAATAGTAAAAATATACTAAAATATTTCTCATGATTTACCACCACCACTACAGATCTCTCTCTACTAGCAGGTCCTAGTAGAGGTATATTCCCCATTGTTCTTATCAAACTTTTCTTTAGAAAACATGTCTGGCTTGTTTAGACTCAAGCTTTCTTTGAATAGTGACTTCTGTTGTGTCTCTGCCGATGCCTTTCCTTATGTTCCTATTCCACTCATCCTGCTTCTTGCTAGTAAAGTCCGAATTCAGTACTAATAACACGTTTAGGCTTTGTGTGATTCCAGTGCCAGAGGGGCAAAAGGTGAAGAGCAAATAAGCAAAGGGAGAAAACCGTTTTCAGCTTTCCGAGGTGTTAAGCGATTAAGCATTTCATGCTTCCACTTCTAGGATATCTATTTTTATGTTGCAGCCTTGACTCTTACCCTGTTTTTCATTCTTCATTCTATTAAAGATCATTCACTCAGTACATATTTAATGAGTTCTTACTATCTACTGGGCACTAGAGATACAAAGAGAGTAAGACGCAGTCTCTGCACTCAATGAGCTCCTAGTTTTAAAGAGACAAACTGTCAAATGACAGATATAGAGGCAGAGACTGAGTAATCAGGGTAAATTAGGAAGAAGGTGGGGCCTTGTTAAGAGTGTTTCATAGAAAGGAGAAGGTGAGCTGAGTAGAAAGGACTGAAGGCAGAGGGTAAGCAGAAAGGAAGGCGAGGAGGCAATGGAAAGCATCCCCTGCCTTCAAAATTCTGAACAAGGCTCTGCTGATGAAGCAAGAATGCACAGAAACAAAGATGGAGTCAGGCCACGGAAGGTCTGATGTGCCATGTCAAGAAGTTTGGGCTTTTTCTTGCAGGGGATCGAAGGTCATCCCCTTTGATCGTCCAACTTATTTTTTGGTATCTGTCAATATGGTAGCCATGAGGTGGGATGCAGTTGAGCCATTTGATATCAAAGGCAGGGGGAAAAGTTTAGCGTGTACGTCTGCAGCTCAGTTAAAGATGCTGAGACCCTGAATGATGGCATTTGAAAATATAAGGAAAACAATGCATCATAATTCACGACAGAATAATTGCAAGAAATGAGGAAATTGGAGTTATATCTGTAGATGGCTTTATGGGGGACAAATAAAAAGTGGAATATTTCCTACTAAAGATCAGAGTAAATTAAAGCATGGCAAGAAAAGATAACTAATATTGTACACATACTTAAGAAAATTTTATTGTTATCTAATAAATAAAATGTTAAAAATAAATAAAATTGTTTTCCAATAAATAAGATTTTAAACAATAAAATTTTATTGATTTTAAAAATAAAAATCAATAAATATTTATTTATTTTAAAATAAAATTTATTTTAAAATAAATAAATAAAAATTTATTTATTTTAAAATAAATTTTAAAATAAAATTTTAAACAATAAAATTTTATTGATTTTACATTATATGGAGAATTTCTAGCACAGAGGAATGCTTCCCATTTAAGCATGCAAATTCTTAGGGTTCTTTTTTTAGAGTTATTAATTTTTTAAATATTTTATTTATTTTTAGAGAGAGGAGATGGGAAGAAGAAAGAGAGGGAGGGAAACATCAGTGTGTGGTTGCCTCTTACACACCCCCAACTGGGGACCTGGCCTGCAACCCAGGCATGTGTTCAGACTAGGATTCAAACTGGTGACCCTTTGGTTTGAAGGCCAGCACTCGGTCCACTGAGCCACACCAGCTGGGGCTTAGAGATCACTTTTATGTTCATATTCTTCTATCAGCTTTCTGTATTCCCTCCTGGACATTTTATTCTGGAATCCTTACTTGCCCCTGCTTCTTTAAAATAAATCCTTAGTTTTACTGTATCCTCTTATGTTACGATCTATTTGAATTCCTGGTATTGTCTCTTGGGTTATCTCTGTCTCCACACCATGGCTCAACCACCCTCCTCTGATTCGCTCTAGGCCTTTGAGAATTGCACCTGGTGCCCCAGTCCTGGGACTGTGCCCCTCAATGAAGGGGGATTGGATTTAGTACAACTTCTGTAATCCCACAGAGATAAAGCAAAACATGGATAGATTTACAAACAAACAACATATTACTTTTTTGCAATACAATGAAGTTTGATTTATGTTTCCCAGAGCACAAAGATTTATATATTCCCATTTCATTGAGGATGTTCTAGAAAAAAATAAACTAATCATTAGCATAGCAGATATTTATTTCCTTTTATTGCCAAAACTCTTACCTTATATCTTAAGGCTTTTTTTTAAAAAGCATGAAAAATATAAATAACTTTTAGGGGATGCAGAAAATTAAGAATGGTTAAAAATGGTAAAGCCATTAGTTGGAATGAAAATATTTATTAAGTATTTATTACATAAAACATGTACTAGAAATTTCAAGAATAATTTAAAATAAATGGCCTTTGCTTTTAAGGAACTTTTAAGACAAAAGTAGAGAAAACAACTGTGAAAAAATAGTGATAACACAGACAGAATGGATAAGTAGCACCCTACATTTATGGACTCAGTGCACGGTTGTGGGAGGGCAGAGACGAGGATGATCAGATCCATATGGTATTTGTCTAGTTGGAAAAACCAAGAATGTATAAATAAAGAAGTATTACTCAACAGGATTTTGCTAACACACAAGACATTTCTGGAGAACATCTGATGCAAGGGTGAGAAATTATCACTGATTTTTTGCAGAAATGGCAAGTTGCACATTTGACCTGAGGCTACTTTGGAGCATGCAGGACATCAGGGAAAAGAAAACTGGAGATCAGACTGGGGTCAGGGTAATGAAGGGCTATGATACCAGCCTTCTGTGGGTTTACCTGACTTAATTTGTATTGTAAGGACTGAAAGTTTTGGAGCAGAGAAATGACCAGCTTGTACCCATAAAAGAGGATTAATGTGGCGTCGAGGAAGTTTTAAATGGTGAAGAGAACAGATCAAAGGCTGTAAGGTCATTAGCTCTAGAGCAGCTAGTCCCTGTGACAGGGATAAGGTTCAGGTGATGCTTCGGGGAGAGGAGGCAGGGGACCAGTGTAGATGTATCCCCTCAATGAGCTGATAGCATTTCTTGAATGACTGAATGTGCAGAGGAGAAAACATTTCAAAAAAGGACCAACCTCTGATATTCCAAATAGCTTGAGAGAATGACTCAAACCTCTACAGAGAAACCTCAAAAGACATGATAATTCACTGTTGAATGATGGCATTATTTTATTAAGTAACTTACCGTCTGCACAGGGCCAGGTGATAGCCTGTAGCTTTTAGGAAAATGGGGCTTTATGGCAAGAACTTGGAGCTCAGACTTACAGAACTGAAGTGTGCAATCAAATAAATAAAAGAATAAATTCGGGAAGGTAGAATGTAAAATAAATGGCTCAAGAATGATTCAGCGTTAAAGTCACCTCTGCCCCCAAAAAGATTCAGAATGTGACTTTAGTTAACAGTCTAAATGCTACCAACAAGGGCTCAAGGGCAAAAGTTTTGCTGACTAACAGGTCACTGATAGCTTTCAAGGAAACAATTATAGTGAAGAAGTGGGTATAAAACCACAATGCAATGCTTAGATCAGGGACCTTTTGAGAAGGTTGGTAGTGAAAGAAAGAAAAAAGAGCGGAAGCTGTGTAAGAAACATGAACAATGAAGAGAATGTTCTTTCAGCCTAGGGGTGGCCTGACCTCAGTGGGCAGGGGAGAAAGTTCTAGGGGAAAATGGAAGGAATCTGCATATCAAAGAATTGTTGTAATGAGGTCATAAGAAATGAGTTACCTGCAACACATTAGGCAACTCTGTGAGCAGACTCCAGGGGGTGGACAGAGACAGTGAACATGGAAGGACAGAGGAAATCAAAAAGATAGAAACATTTACGTAAGAACCCGATAAGACAGTGGAACACTGAACAGATATGGACAATCAGAATACAGAAAGGAAGTTTAGTAACTAGGGTACAGAAAGAAACAGCCGGAGAATCATAATTAAAATCATTTCCCAATATTTTTTAGCAATTAAAAACATGTATATGGGAAAACATAAAAAATAATAAGGGCAACAAAAGAGTGATATTCCTTTTGAGTGATGTTATAGCACAGACTTGAGGACGTCCCTTGAGAAGAGAAAAGGGATGATATCCCGCACTAAGGGGATTCAGGATGGTACAGCTTACCTCTCTCAGAGGGTCGTTGAGTTCACTGAGGATATTTTCCTCATCAAAGATTTTGCCTTGGTATCTGTGTTCATAGTAATCATGAATCTTCTGACGCATGTCCGCTGGCAACTTATGGAATGACATGTATTGTTCCACTTGCTTGTACTGTAAGGAAAGGAAAAAAGAAAATTAGAGACTATTGTTAAGGGGAATGAGAAGTCATCAGGTTACTTTGTGCTGTATTCAATGACACTTGAATAACAGTAACAAAAGGAGTAATTCTTTAAGGGGAAGGAGCTAAGGTGCCAGGTTGTAATGTTCCTAATCTGGGTCACACAGAATAGAAGGCATTTGTTTAGGTAATTGTTTCCAGTAATGAACTGAGATATTACGGCGAGAAGGCATGAGAGGAGTTCAGAGTGAATTTAAGGGTGTAGCCCCAGAAAAGCCTGTTATGGGCTAAAAACAAATAGCAAATATATATATAATTCATTTTTACCTGAGTTCCAAAGGAGACTGCTCTTTGGGTCTTTATCTGGAGAAAGAATCATGTAACTTTGGGTAACATGAAAGGTTTTATCTTAGACCCCGTAGGAAGAGATCAGACCTACTCGACTTTCGACATAGAGGCCAAGCACTTGGCGACCATTTGCAAGTCGCAGACACCCAGGAAGCACAATGCCTGCTGCGATAGGAGAGCATGTCCCGCTTCAGTGAGGATTCAGGAGGGGACGGGGTGAGACTGGGTCCACATACTTTCAGAGCGGAAACTTGACTGAGACACTGAAGTTCCTTTAACCAAGGAGCTCTTAAACTTGATTGTTTATAAAATTAGACGTGGGGTTGCCTTCTGGGAATGCACATGTTCAGGCTTAACCCCAGACACCAAGTCCTCGGACATATGTGCCATTGTGAACTTACACGCACACTCATAGACACCCACAGAGACAGTATTGGTTTGAAAAATAGCAGGATGACAGCTAGTGGTGGGGGAGGGTATTGGTGGTAGAGGGGTTGAGCAAAAAAGAGAAAGAACTCATGGACACGGACAACAGTGTGGTGATTACTGGGGGGAGAGGGTGTAAGTGGACTAAAAGGGTAATTTAATAAAATACAACACAGAGTAAATATATTAAATACAGATAAAGTAAAAATACAGTAGAGATTAAAAAGAAGTAACCTCTGTTCTACTCAAGTGGGAATGCAGAAGTACAAATGTCACGTGGGGGCTCATGAGGAGAGAACGTCGGGCTCCATCCAGACCCCTGGGGTCGGAACCTGCCCCTCAGAAGGGCATCCACGTGACTCATCGCACGTGAGGCTGAGAACTGTTCCTTTAGTGTTTCAGAAACACTAGTGATCGACGCTAGTGATCCCGACACCACACTTGGAAAAAATTAGTTAAAACCCTCAAAGTTAGTTATGTTGCACAGATAATAACACTGAGTACAAATAAAATAGTAAGTAACAAAACCAGGTAAAGATCCTGGAATAAGATTCTTTCCTTAAACAAAATGTATTTCATGTGTTATCTAGGGAAACTTTTTTCTCAAATCTTCCTAATAACAGAGTTCTGACTGGAATATGTAGGCCTTCTGACTCCTCATTCATACTTATTGTGATTATAATTATAATTGATAACAGACATATTCATGAGAAACAGCAACCCACTGAATCATATTTCTTCAACTTTCCCTACATATAGTTTCCTTACATATAACATTCATATTGTTTGGATATTCCCTTTGAGAGAACTATCAACTACTATCAACTAATGAAATACTACTAATTAGCAATAATCAACTAATTAATATCAACTACTACTGATTAGTAATAATCAACCAATTGCCATCAACTAATGATATACAACTTTGTCATGACATTTCCTTTATTTGGTCACCACATTATTCCCCTAAAGTATTTAAAGCCTGTAGATTTCTCTCTCTCTCTCTCTCTCTCTCTATATATATATATATATATATATATGTGTGTGTGTGTGTGTGTGTGTGTGTGTATATATACATCAGTAGTATCTGAAGCAACCTATTTTCCGAAGAACTTTGAATCAATGAGCCACCTAACATCTATAGCTTGCTAGCTCACTTCTGGGGACCTGGATTCAGTCTGCTTGGCCCCTAGAAGCTTCTGGAGCCTTCTCTACACACCACTCTGTAGGATAAAGGTCATTTGCAGCTGCTCTGGAACAGCTCTATTTTTGTTTCTAGAGACACATCTGTATCTAATTTTTACCCTTAGCCCCAAAGAGGGCAGTGGAATGATTGATGTACTGTTTAGGATCTGAAACTCCACTGGGGACATGTAAGGTTAACTTCTGCACTAAGGACTTACAACTAGCCTCTTTGGTTTGACTAGTTTGGCTTGACTAGATAAAGAGCTATGAAAAGCATTGTTGGTGAGCTCTCCCCAGATGAAGGCTCACTGCACAGATCTTGGTGGGTGAAGTCCAAGAACTGGTGGGGCAAGGCAGAGACACTGCACGTTCCAGGTGCTGCAAGATGGAGCCCCTGAAAAGCTCGAGCTGGGGAAAGGCCCTCAGCCTCTCACACGTGTGTGTCTCTTTCTCTGTTGCACACATGGTTCCTTTGACTTTAAACAAAAGCCACACATCAGGGTATAGCCTGCCGTCTGGTGAGTCCTGCCAAATACTTGAACTTGGGAGAATAATAAAACCACATCAGATGATAAGACCACTACAGTTTGGATGCTGGCTGTAGTGATGAGACATCCTTTCAGTTCTAGCCGAATAAAGGATGCATTTCTTCTGTACCAGTAGGTGCCAAGCAGTCTCTGCTTGCTTTTCTCAAAGAGCTTTCTGCCCAAACATTGCTTGGAGCAGTGAGAAATTTTAACCTGACCCAGAACATTGAACTCTAGATTCTCAGTTCTTTGTGTGCATCTTAGGGTTATGGGAGGCAGCATTAAAATTCAGCCAGATGTTGGTCATTGGGGAGAGACCTGTGCCTATGTGCAAAGGCCTACTCATCTAAAACGATCTGCTCTGTCTGTCTCTGTAGTTAGAAAACCAGGCCTTAGTTAGCTAAACACAAATATTACACATAAAACTATTTTATTTTTAAGGAAAGTTGGGATTGGTTGAATCCAGTTCTTTTTCCTTACAAAATTGGTTTTGTTCTTTTAGACTTCAGCTTACTAATCTACCACAGAAGGGTATTAGGCCCAATGATCTCTCTTGTTCCTTCAGAACATATTTCTATGAATATTTTTTTGTCATTTACTCATACTGACTCAAGTTTGATTTTTGAGTCTACATTACACATTTTAAACATTCATTGACTTACAGCAATCATTGATCTAGCAAGTACTAATTGACTGCTGTGTGCTAATGGCTCCCAGGGTGTGGTTGCCAAATACCAGCATCACCAGGGGATCTGTTAGAAATGCATACCAGGCTTCACCCCGGACCTACTGAATTAGAAACTCTGAATCACAAATGCTAAGCAGTCTGCGTTGTAACATTCTCTGGAGACACTAAAATATCAGAGCCACTTCTATATGCTAAGTACTGTGTTATCTTAGGACATAAGGAAGCACTGGGAATGAGAGTGGGGGAAAGAAAGAAAATCCAGTTTGATAAGTCAGGGTGAAGACGACCACACACATTCTCATGCTTATCTGTAGGTCAGGCTCTCTGGAGAGAAAATACACACATAGTCAATGACTCGGGGGAAGTGCAGAAGTAGAACTTGTATTTTAAAAGCAGTTGAATCATGGAGGGTGATCAAGTTAAGGGAACTGACATTTGGCAGCAAGATGTGAGAGCAGAACCAGAAAAAAATGATTAGCATCAGCCAAAGAAGGACAAAGTTTCTAAGAAAAGGGGTACTGGACCTCAGCCAGTGAATGTGGAAATGATATACAACGATTGTCGTTAGGATGAAAAGAACTGTCTTCCAGTCCCAAGGCCTCACTTGCACACTGAAGATTACTGGAAGGTGGGAGTCAGAAGTTACACTTCTCATTTTATTATGGGAGCAAATTACATAAAAGTAAAAATTAGCAAGTGAAATCCAATGGGCCACTGAAAACAGTTTATGCCATCTAAATGTCCTCGTCTCCCCCCCCCCACGGTTTCTCTCACGCACTGGGGTGGCCTGACATCCATGCGAGGCTTACCTAACAGTGCACAAGAAATAGAAGCTTTCGCACAAGACCATCTATTAACTCACTTTGAGAGACACCTATTTTTTCTTCTTTCTGCTCTTGTAACAATTGAAACATTGTCTTTTCACACTTTCAAAGTATATTTGAGTATCTTATCACTGTTCCCCAGGAACATTATCCCTATAGGCTCCAGTATCTATCCTATAACTTCAGCTTTCTCTTCTATGTATTGGTTCTAGGCAAATAGCTTTTAAACATGCCGTTCATTTAAAACGATTAAAAATAATACTAATTGAATATTACAAACTTTTTTCCAGGCGCCCCGCTAAACAGTTTACTGATATTTGCTTTGCTGCCATTTTCTTCACCTCACAGATGATGAAATTGAGGTGCAGAGAATTTAAATAACGTGTATAAAGTCACACAGCTAATTAGATCCGAAGTCAGGATTTGAACCTGGGTCATCTGGATCCAGTTTGTGCTCTTCTTCACTTACTGATATTCCTAAAAAAAAAAAAAAAATGGCTCTCGGTTGAGCACAAGCAGCCCTCCATCTACTGCCCAAGTTTTTCCCTTTCCTTTCTCAACCAATCTCTTGACAGAGTGGTCTACACTTACTGTCTCACTGTCTACTGCTCATTAAAACTTTCAATATTGGACTACAGCTTCCATTCCTTCTGCTTCTCTAGTAATTCCTTAGGTTTCAATGATCTGCCAATGATCGCCATGGTAATCAGATACTTTGCAAAGATGCTGTTATTTGGTATCTGAACAACACTGAACACTAGTAGCTGATGCCCCATGACACTCCCCCATTCTCATGGCTATCCCACCTCTGACCTCAGCTACACCTCTGTTGGATAGTCCACCTCGGGGTCTCTGCCTAAGAACTAAGAAACTTAGAAAACTTGCTCAGTTCACCATAGAGTTGCATGGATGTTTAGGGATGGGGCAAGAATAGGTAATACTACTCACATAACATTAAACAATGAGGGACTCGAGTCTATAGATTCATGTCATAGCTTCCCCTCACACAGAGAGACAATTCTGGGGTGTCTCCTACATCTTTCCTCAAGGGTATCAGTGGGACCAAGTGCAAGACCATATTAGAAAATAATTCAGTGAAATACACTTGATTGGCTTTCCATTTATACCACTTTTACTCTTTCTGTTCCCCATTCTGCTTTTTCAATTACTCCCTAATAAATCACCTACACCCAAATCTCTTTCTTAGGCTTGTAGGAGAACCCAAAGGAAGACAACATTATTATTGATCCCTTCCTCCTCAAGGCATCTCAGTCCCTGGATTCTCTACCTAGATGCTCTTCTCTTTCCTCTCTGGCTGCTTTTTGCAGTCTTATTTGTTGAGGTCTCTTTATATTTTGGTGGTTCCAAGGACTATACCCGAAGACATTCTTAAAATTTTTACCTCACATATTTTCTTTGAGCAATCCTTCCCCTGTCTGATTTAAGTTACTGTCAATATACCACCAACTTCCGATCAATAACTCCAGCAGAGAACTGACTTCAGATCTTCAGACTCATATGTCATCTTCCCCTTAAGCATCTACTCTTAAAACATGTCTCAAAGCACATCAAACACAAAGCCCGGAATTGAAATCATCTCCTTTCTCTCCCACAACTTCTCTATCCAACCAACAGCTAAGCTATAGATCTGGTTTAGAGGATAATCATCTCTTTGTTTCCAAGATATTTTACCTTATTCTCTATAAATGAACCATGTTGCCATTTGGGAGCTCGTTTTTCCAATTGCATTTATGAGGGTAATGGGATGATGTTGGTTAATAAAATTATACGGGCTTCAGTTATACACTTCCACAATACAGTGTCTGCATATTAGATTGAGCTCTTCTCACCCCAAGTCAATTCCCATTTACTGATACTTTCATTCCCATTTACTGATACTTTCTCTGAATATTTTTCCCTACTACCTGAGTTGGCTCAAACTTTAATAATGCACATTCAGATAATATGAGGATATTCCTAACATGAAGATTCTCTTTCAGTCTGGGTGGTGTTGGAACTGAGATTTGGTATTTCTAACAAAGTCCTCAGTGTTGCTTACACTGGTGATCAGAAATTCACAGTAGAAAGATCTAGATTAGATTAGGTGGGGCATTTATATTCCCACCACACCAAACCCACTCCTTGGTTCTTTTCTCACTATCATAATTGCTTATTAAATTGTCTATATTCTTAAATAGACCATAGGCATCTTGAGGTGTATTTTCCTTGTTTTTCTCTATTTTCGAATACAGCAACTCATATATACTAGATAGTCAACATATGCTAGATTCACTCTATGTGTTCTAAAATGTTCCTTTTTGTAGCCAATACTGTTTAGTGTTAATTGGGTACCTGATTTGAATTACATTTTTGAAGTACCACCAAATATAATATGAGATAGGTTTGTCTGATAAGGCCAAATATATGCAAAACATTTAAACTTTTACTTTAAAAAATTCTAATTTTACATCACAGAGAAAAATCAAATACCTGTTAACTATGACAAAATGGCTAGTCTTTTTTTTCCCCCTGAGGAGGATAAGATGCCTTATTTGAAGTAGCTGGAAGGTCCATAACTTAGGCATTAACTTTAACTTTAAATGATTTGTCATTTCATGTTTAAAAATTAGATGATGAAGGACAAAGTATTTCCTAAACTATGAAGTCTATTAGTCATAAATCTAGAGGTAATTATTTCACACCAAAGTTAAATCTTACAGGCTACTCATGACTGCAGCTTTTATACTAGTGGACAGTCATTAAAATGGTATAAAAATTTTTAAATTGTGTGCACTGAATATTGCAACCGTATATCGTGTGTGTGTGCATAAAATTCTTCAGTGAAAAGATGCGAGTTGTTAATCCTCCATTGGGAAGACATATTCACTATCAGTAATGGAGTTAAATATTTCTTTTAATATTTACTAATACTCTCATCCTACTACCCTCAAACAAGTTTTAAGCTTTTAGTGATGGGTGATAAATTATTTATATAATCCCTGTATAAGTGCATTAAAAAGATTAACAGTTTGAAACTACGAATATTATTAAAATATTATTGATATTCTTCATCATTTTTGGTCAAAATACCCCTCAGCATTAGTTACAGCTTGAGTTACTTTGAAAATCTCTCTAGCTTTTTTTTTTTTTAAACAACTGCTTGTGTTTTACTGTCCATGGCTTTCCAAATTTAAAGCAATTGAATATCTGGGGATACACAACAATTACTACAAGTAAATATCATCTGGAGAATAATTAAAAAAAGACAAAGAATTAAATGACTCACCAGTAAATTACCATGGAGAAATAACATATCTGATGAAGAAAGGAGCTTTTAAAATACTTAAAATGTGCACTGCTTTGGATTAATTTGTTTTTCCAGGAGTGAATAATTCTAACAAAGATTAATTCCTTCAGTACAAATTAAAAACATAATTTTATTAAGTATATAACACATACAAATATTAAAATGGATGTAATGATAGTATTATCATGTCTGACATGATGTGGTGTCAAGCAATGAAGCTACACACGTTTGTCAAACACAGCCTGTCAAAACCCACGTTTAGACCTGAGTACTGACCAGTTGTTGGTCTCACCATGGAACAATTTAAAAGCCTGTGTTAATCCGCTGGGGAAGTTACAATATATAATTACTATAATAACCTTTGGTAAACACCTACCAGGGAGTAAGGGGTGTTATTAGAAGAAAGTGCTAAGTATAGCCCTGCAGAATGAGAAAAACCGTAGTCTTACTGACACATAGCTTGAACTTGAACAAAACCTGAGTATTGGCAGTTGATTTCAAAAGAAAATACATACACATACATATACAAACATGCATATGTATGTTCATATTTTGTGTGTGTACATATACATATATATGCATATATATATGGATTTCTGAGTATAAGTGTGTATATGTAATGCAAATTGAATGAGTCATTTGAACTCGCAATGATTTATCAATATCTACTGTTTTTATGCCAGCATCTTAAACATCATGACTAATAATGCCAAGGGAAAAGAGAGAGCTTCTGCTTTTCCAAGGGAAAAGAGAGATTAATGAGTATCTTTTTTGCATGGTGTTTAGCCAGGCATTTGCCTACAGTTTGGCTGGGAAGTGGGGGTGGCTTATTTAAAAAGAAATGACAAATGACAGAGAAATTTGAAAATTATTCTAGTGCCTCCTCTTCTCTTCATAATCAACATGCATTGAGAGAGAATGTTGTCAGCTTCTAGTCTTGTGGCTTAAATAATACAGGGGTTGGCAAAAGCAGCATTACTGCTGTGTGTGTGGAAAAAGACCTGCAGGTTATGATTCTCACAACAGCGTTATTAAGGTCGTGCTTCGTGTGCTCACAACCATAAGCCCACTTTTGTCCACTCCTGTACATATTCGCTGAGAAGTCCTAAAAGTCTGTCTGCAGAGTAGACTTCTTTCAGTCTGATTCTTTTTGTCCAATTGCCTAATTGGTATCTCTAGTTGGATATGAAATGACATTAAGCTCACATTTAACAAATCCGAAGCAGAAATCCTCCCTCAAAACCTCATATTACCATATAATATCTCATCCCTGCATATCACATAATGATGACTTTCTACCAGTAGCTGAGGCTAAAAACACTGCCATTGGCTTTGCCACACTTCTTTCTCCCTCATACACTACTTCTGTCAATATATTTTAGCCTATACACTATTTTTATTTATAGCTTGATTGAAGTCTAATTCACATAGAACAACATTCTCACTTTAAGCGTACATTTCCATAAGCAATCACTGTCATGCCCAAGATTTAGAACATTTCCACCACTCCCCAAAGTCCTCTCATTCTCCTAGGTGGTTGTCTTGTTCCCCTCCCCCCAGCCCCAGGGAACTACTGATTTATTTTCTATAACTTGTTTGCCTTTCCTAGACTTGCAAATAAATGGCATAATACACTGTGTAATCTCTTACATCGGGCATCTTCTCCCTTAGTATGATGTTTCCAAGATATATCCATGTGGTTACATATATCAGCATATGTTTTTGTAATGTTTAAATCACTGAGTGATATTTCTGCATCTTTTATAAGACACCCCCTTCACCATGCATCTGCACTCCTGCAAACTTTGTCCAAGACATCACCTCTTATATGGAAGACTTGAAAAGCCTCTCGGCTCCCCCTTCTGACTGCTCACAATTTATTCTCAGCCCAGGAGCCAGAGTTACCCTTTGAAAATGTAGGTCTGACCATGACCTGTCTTTGTGTAAAACCTTCCCAGTATCCCAGGCTTAGAGGGAAAGCCGAACTCTCTCCCTGCTCCTGGGGCCACAGGTGAACATGCCTCCCTGCTCTCCTATCACCTGCTGTCCTGCTTGCTCCCGGGCTCCAGTCTCATCGGTATCTTTCTTCTGAAGTCAGGAGAACATCAATAACATCAGGAAATACAAGAGTCTCAGAGAAGACAAGGAACACAGATACCGAATCTTCCTGCCTCCTGGTAAGAAATGTACAGTCTTGTAACATTAAAACAAAATAAATTGTAGAATGTACTGTAAACGTTGACATTTTCATGTTGAGACCCCAGAACACTCCAGTGCATGTGTGTAAATTTCTCTGCATTTTAGTGGCAGCAGGTACAGAAGTGTGAAAATCACTGACTGACTTGATCGTTCTGGATTGTGCGCATCACGGATTTTAACTTGAGCTTTAGCCGAGCAAAGGCTGACGTGGGAGAGCCTCTAAGAATGAGTAACTTCAGCTCTGTACTTTGTAAAATCAAGTTTTCAGGTTTGTAACCACAATGAAATGGGAGCAACAAACCACACCACGCTAGAAGACTCCGCTCTGGCTAGAATTTTTCTTTCATGGGGTAGAATTCAGATTCACAGCTAATTTTTACTTGAAAAAAATGAAAATAGTATGAGAATTATATATTTTTAACAGTATAGCAATGACTCTGTTTACTGCTAATAGAGTATATATTAAAGTCTGATTTTGTTCTTCAGACAGATAAAACTTCATGTGGAACAATCAACCAGTCACACATTTTGAATAATAACAAATACATTTGTTTAATATTAGCAAGTTAAAAAAACACAAACAGAAATAACACCCCTGAAAATGAAAATAAACTTGGAAAAAAAACAAACTTGGGATCATCAAACAACTATAAAGGTTTTAACTAAAAAGCTTGACACATCTGACTCCCAACTTTCTTACCTTAAAAATAACATCCCAGCACTTTAACTCTTTCTGCACTAAAGCAAGTATTTTCAGTGCTTCAGAAAACACCGAGCACATTTTCAGCAGAACATTGGGGTTCAGATCAGAAAAAATATTGATAAATTGTTTCACATCTTTCCTGAACTTTGGCATCAAGTTTTTGAAGAAGGAGGTGATAATTGGAAGTTTATAAATAAATAAAAATATAAATCAAATGTTTAAATAGTAGTACCCATATTATATATTTTTGTTGGTGTTTGAAGGTTTTTGTAATTATAATTTTTTAAAACTGGAATCCCTTGATCTTCTATTTCTCTATCTAACAAAACAGAAAAACAAAAATCACAGAAACTTAATTTGAGGATTAAATATTATGTGGCATAGAGCGGTGCTAAGTAAATACTAGCTTCCTAGCTTGTCTGACCGAACTGGTACCAATCTCCTGACCTGGCACAAAGAATGCCACTCATGAGATATGGAAGGAAGTTCAAACACAAAAGGGTACAAAATTAAAGTATTTCTATAAACATGTCGACATTTAAAATAAAAAAGAACATAAAGGCATTTCTTTGTCTCCCCAGAGATCTCAAACTTGGGGATCTCTATGCTCCATAATTGGAGATCATTCTCAAACCCTGTGCTCTATGGCCAGAGCATCCCATACATGCTCTGAAATGTGCTCCAATTAGAGCATCCTGAACATAATTTAAATTATTGCGATGATTCATGGTAATTGCTGTGCATAACGCTTCCTCTACTATACATAGTTCAGGAGTCACTGCCTGGCTTTTTCCATATCTCTATACTGCTTTTATATAAGGCTTCTTCCGAACTTATGTTTCAGTTCAGTGGCTTCAAGATGTGCGGGGCTGTTGTCTTTCCACTAAGTTGTCTTTGTCTGTTGCTGCTGGTATTTACCTACCTCCTTTCCTTGTGATCTGATCTATTTTTTAATGGTAACTTTCCAAATATTTAGGAGTCTATTTGTCCACAATCACCTGCAAGCTACCCTTTACAACCTTTGGCAGATTGCCTGTTCAAACTAACCTAGAACAAAATAATGGCTTTTGGTAAAACTGGTCAAAGACATGTTAGGTGTTTAAGAAGGCAATAAATGCAACCTCTCCTTATACCTGTATGTTGACACCTATTCCCTAAGATGCAGGGAGGTTTTAGCTTAATTATTTCCTGTTTGGCCACTGACCTACTTGAGATGGTTGGATCGGGCAGCTGTGTGTTTGGGTGTTACTATAAATGGGCAGGCAATGCCATAACAAACTAGGATGTATTGTAGCTATAAACCAACAACTAGTGGAAGAAAATTCCCCAAAAGGGCTATTTTAAAGATGGTATTTAATGTTAAAAATAATCGTTAGCATATGCCCTGAAAGTCAATGACACAGAATAAAAGGAGTCCTATAATTCTAAGAAAGGTTCCTTTAGCCTGTGTCCCCGGCAGTACTACACATCAATGAATTGTTTATAAGGATGACCCGAAAGACATTCAAATTGACTTTTATATTGTCCAAGGAGGATTAACATATGTTTAGTACAAAAGGAGGTGGTCAGAGCCTGCAAGGCACCAGGGAGAATTGCATCCAGTCCTCTGATGAGGGAAAGAGCCCAGAACTTAAGCCCATTCACTGACACACGGATCACACCTCACTGGGGAAGGTGAGGAAGACAACTGGGCCTCTGTTCACACCTCACTGGGGAAGGTGAGGAATACAGTCAGGTCTCTGCGTTCTCAGTGCAGCGCCTCTTCGGATACCATAGCCACCTCACCACTCAGCGTGTTTTACCGTTGTTCGGTACTTTGAAAAAGATTAATTCTTGGGTTAATTTAACAGCTCTCGCTATGGTTTAAATGTCTGTGTCTGCCTCCTATTCATATGTTGATACCTAACCCCCAAGGTGGTAGATAGTATTAGGAGGTGGGCCTTCGGGAGGTGATTTGATCACAAGGAATGGAGTCCTCATCAATAAGTGGATTAATACTCAATAAAAATGGCCAGAGAAGGCCCCCTTGTCCCTGTGGCCACATGAGATGACACCTGAGAAAGTCCATCTGTGAGCCAGAATCCTGAGGAGACATGAGTCCACCTGTGCCTTGATCTTGGATGTCTGAGCTTCCAGACCTTTGACAAGCTCATCTCTGTTCTTTATAAGCCACCCTGTTGGGTTACAGCAGCCCAGACAGACCAAGCCAACCCTGTCAACTCTACTGCGTAATAAACCAGAACACCAATTTCCTTGGCAACACCACACAAAGAGACATTTAGAAAATGTGCCTAAAGGGAGAACTGTTTCATTTTGAAGCAACGACACATGTTTCCTCCTGAGTCGGAAGATGAGGCTGGAGCCAGGCAGCATTGGGACCTGCCTGCAGCCTCCCCTGGGCCCCCAAGCCCCCCCCGTCCACGTGGAGCTCTAACAGTAACGACATCCGTCCGTCCATCCGTCCATCCATCCATCTTTGATTTTTTTACAATGTCAGACCACTGGCATTTGACCTTTTTCCTCTCGTGTGCACTTTTCTCTGATATTCTCTGAATCTGCAACATTGTTTAAAAAAATATTCACTGGACATGGTCTCTGAGCTGTGCATCTGAGACATATATTTTTTCTAAAAGTAAAACATTATAGTAATTTTAGTTTTTGTGTTTTTGAAACCATATAAAATATTTCTATTTTATTATTTGAAAATTTTTTCCAAATATGTTACCTTTATAACTTACAATTTAAAAGTTACTAGCTAGTAGATGTTAGGTTAATACCTTCAAGTATTTTTAAGAATAAAATTTTCACTATAACAGTAAAATGTATGTCTCTTTCATTATTTTGTTAAAATGTAAGTAAAAATAATTCATACACGTAAAATAAAAGAAAAATGACTTAACAATATGACTAATATTAGGTAAAATTAGTTTCAGTTTTTAAGAGTCTCATTTGAAAAGAGATAAATCAAACTTGACTAAAGTTAAAATAGAAAAGAGACTCTAAATCCATAACCTCAATGGCCACAGATAAATTATGTAGCAATCTGTTTAATTTTTATTCATTTCATTTAAGAAATATGCTAGTACTAACGATGCATCAATGCCATATTTATTTGGTATTCTAGGGATTAAATAGAATATAAAATCACCCTTTCTTGCCTCAAAATTGTTTTTCAATAGAGTCAAAAATATTGTGAAGGCATGAAATGTCTGAGAGAAAAACAGGGCTAATTCCAGTTAAGATTGAAATACTGATATTTTATGTGTAATATGAATTAGCTGAAATCAAGTTAAATTTTGAGATGTTTCTAAACTATGGCCCTCATATCTCCATTGAACTCATTCTCTAATATAATAAATAACAACACTGCCAACAAATAACTATTGAAAATATAGAAAAATAAAACTTTGTTTTGTATTTGTTTGTTTCAAACAACTGATGAGATGAGAGTTGAAGGTGAATTAATTGAAAGAGCCTCACGTTTTCATTTGGGAATAAAGGGAGTGACTTGGGCAAAGGCTGAAATGATGCTGGAACAAAGATAAATGAACTTTTATCCTTGTATTTAACCCCAAATAATAAGGTATTTCTTGACTGCCACGCATGTCTTTGAAAGACCCTGCATTTTTATTGGCCTTCTCAACGGGAAAATGTAGATAAGAAATCGTGATTACCATCTGGTCTACGAGGACAGCTTACGCTAACCCCAGTTTCCATGGAGGGCACACAGGTGGCCAGTGTTAGGTTCCATCTTTTATCGATGTTTCTGCTAATTTACCCCCACTACTACTTGATAGCAGCAGTATAACTGCATCTAAAGTACAATAGTAAGAAAAAGTCAGAAGGAGGGAAGTTACCACTTACTGGGTGGAGAGCTTCTGTTTGGGCTAATAAAAAAGTATGAAAATGGACAGTGGGGGTAGTTGCACACTGCAATTAAAATAAAGTGAGATAGGTTTACAAGGAGTCCTCAACGCAGAAGTCAAACAGCAAACAAACACATGTCAAAGTACGAAAAAAACATTTACACATAATATGGGCTAAAGACCTAAATAAACATTTCTCCAGAGAAAAAATACAAATGGACACCACATAGGAGAATATGTTCAACGTCCCTAGTCATCAGGGAAATTCAAATTAAAACCTGAATGAGATACCACCTCACAACTGTTAGGATGGCTATATCAAAACAAAACAAAACAAAAAAAAAAAAGAGAAAGAAAAGAAGAAATTAGAAAAAAGAAAACAAGTGTTGGCAAGGATATAGGTAAACTGGAGCCCTATAGTCTGATGGCGGAAATAAAATGGTGCAGCTAGTATGGAAAACAGTATGGAAGTTCCCCCCCAAATTTAAAATAGAAGTACTTTATAGTAGTTCCTGAAAACCCTTCTCCTCACTGTCCCCAACCCCCTTCCCTCTGGCTAATGTTAGATTGTTCTTAACGTCAATGACTCTGGTTATATTTTGTTTGCTTTTTTCTTTCGTTGACTATATGTTCCGGTTAAAGAGGTGAGATCATACGGTATTTGTTCTCACTGTCTGGCTTATTTGACTCAGCATGGACAAAGCCAAGGGGGAGGGTGGGAGCAAGGGAGGGAGGTGGGTTTGGAGGGGGTGGTGGGAGAGGTGGGGAGAAAATACAGACAACTGTCATGGAACAGCAATACAATAATTTAAAGATAAATAAAAACTTTGTTTATGCTAAAAAATAAAATAAAATAAATAAAATAAAATAAAAGTACTACATAATCCCAGATCTGGGTATTTAACCAAAGGAATTGAAATCAGGATCTTAAAGAGACATTAGCACGCCTATATTATTGCAGCACTATTCAGAATAGCCAGGATGTGGAAACAACCTAAATCTCCATCAAGATGAAGAGATAAAAAGTTTTGGGTATATATATATATATGATGGAATACTATCCATCCTTAAAAAGGAAGGAAGTTTTGCAATGTGCAAGAACATGGATAAACCCTTAGGGGATTATTTTAAGCAAAAGAAGCCAGACACAATAGACAGATAACTGCACGACTCCAGATATCTGAGGTATCTTAAACAGTCAAGTTCAGAGAGTCCAAGAAGAGAGTGGTGACTGCCAGGGCTGAAGGGAGGAGGAACAGAGGGGTTACCAGTGGACTAGTTTCAGTCAAGCAGGATGAGTCGGCTCCAGAGATCTCTGTACAACACTGCATCTCCAGTCAACGACAATGTATTGTATACTCAGAAATGTAAGAAAGTAGATCTCGTGTGTTTTTATGATAATAAAAAATTAAAAAATATGGAATATTTTTATATGAAGTGAACACACAAGAACTTGAAGAACAACGTGGAGTTTGTGAATTCCTGGTTTCTGTATACAGAGGTGGGTAAAAGTAGGCTTGTAGTCATAAGCCCAGAAAACACAGTTTATTCTTATATTCTTATTTATTAATTTGGGCTTTTTATACGAACAACTGCAACTACTTTTGCCCCACCCTGTAAGTTATGGATAGTTAGTGCATGCTACGACAACCTTAAAGAATTTAAGTTATATTGGTGTAATTGCTCTCAGAACATTAATGCTCTAATTGCTGCCTTGTGGGTTTTTTAATATGCTTATAATATGTGTACAAAGTGTAGTTGAAATGATAATTTTTTAATTCATTGATTTGACAGAGAGAGACACCGATTTTGTTTTTCCATTTATTTATGCATTCATTAGTTGATTCTTGTATGTACCCTGACCACCTGCATCCTTGGCCTACTTGGCCAGGGCTGAAAAGATAAATTTTATGTTATGTATATTTTACTACCAAAAAAAAAATAGAAAAAACTAAAGGACCTAAGATTTCATGACCTTGACACCTAGGAACACACCCAGGAATTCCTTGCTCCTTATGTGTTCTTGTTAGTCCTGTACCTCTTTGTAGATACTATAGATGCAGTAATACTATATTTTGATGTCAGAGGATCATGAGGAGTTATTTTTTTTTTTGTCACTTACATCATAGGAAATTTCCTAGGACTAAGAGATTAAGACATCCTGCCATTTGTTCAAAACGAGGTTAATTCCCTTACTTTTTGTAAAACTGAAAATTACAAAATGTTATTTCCTTTTCCAAAGAAAGCAGCACAGCGAAGCTGAGTGTGCCGCAAGCATGGCAATTATTAGCAGCTATCTTCAGCTCCCCGAATCAGACCATGTTTTCCATTAGAAGAGAGTTGTTATATCATATCACCAGGCTCTTCTCAAAGGAACAAGGATAGATTTCTTACATAACTTCTTAAAATTAATTTATATGAGTCTTAATAAGTATAGGATTAGCAAGGGCAGAAATGAAGTGTATAGCCTGCTAATAAACTATATTTCCATAAAACCTTATGATTTTGAAGATAATTTAATATTTTCCAGATAAATCTCAGAGAAAGTCTCTGACCTTACAGAACCCAATCTATGATATGAGAATTTCAGATACGTTTCTACAGAGAACAGTAGATTCTAGGGTACCCCTCCAACACTGTGCAAATATCATGGCCAACATTATCAAATATTGTGGTAATTTTTTTACAGATGACTGTGATATAATACATTTTGTGTATTTAATGCAGCCGCTCCTTCTTTTAAAATACTGCAACTTTTTGTACTAAATTTCCTGAATAAATAAGCAATTGTAATTTTAAAACATGAGCATATAATTTCAAAATCTATAATTAGGTTAAAATCCCTGAGGAACTAATTAAACTATTAACTTTTATTCATTTGAAATAATGAGGTATTCTTGAGATCCATCCATGTTGTCAAAAATGACAGTATTTCACCTTTTCTGATGGCTGAGTAGTGTTGTGTTTCATATATGCAGAGTTCGCTTAATTGAAGCCTCTATCAAAGGACCCTCTGGTTACCTCCATATCTTGGCCACTGTAAATAGTGTTGTAATAAACATAAGGGTGCATGTATCTTCATGGATAAATGTTTTCAAGTTTTGGGGTAGATACCCAGAAAAGAAACTGCTGGGTCCTGTGGTAACTCTATTCTCAATTTTTTTGAGGAGCCTCCATCCTGTGTTGTGTAGTGGCCGTACCAGTCTACATTGATACCAGCTGTGAATGAGGGTTTTTTTCCTCCACAACCTCCCCAACACTTGCTATTACGTGTCTTGACGGACCTTGAGAATATCACGCTAAGCAAAAGAAGTCCAACAAGAAAGTAAAGAATCATATGAATTCACTAATATATGGGATCTAAAACAGAAAGCAACAGATGGACAAACAAGATGGACAAAGAAAAACTCACAGACACAGACAACAACACAGTGGTTACAGAGGGCAGCGGGGTGGGGAGTGGGCAAGGGTAGAGGGGAGCCAAACACGTGGGGACAGAAGGAGAGTGGACTTTGGGTGCTAAACACACAATGCAATATAGACATTATGTATTATAACAATGTACACTTGAAACCTATATCACTTTATTAATCAATGGCACCCCAATAAATTTAATTTAAAAAATTTAAAACAATAATAGGGTATATCTGGCTAGTGTCAAAAACGCTTTATGTCTGCACCATTTTAATATTAAAATATAAAAGAGAAAAATACCAACCAAAGTAATATTTCCATATACTTCTACTCCAGGAAAAAATTGAATTTATACATTTGGGAAATAAGTACAAAGCTGCTAGTAAAACCCATGAAATTGACTGACTTATTTATACTCTGAAACAATGAAATGCTCTGTGTTCTGAAATTGTATAATTCATTTATAGCTCAGTTTCTCCAACTATGAGTAAATAAGAAAAAATAACTCCTTCAAGTATCTGTTGGGGATTCTGGCGACCCATGCAGAACAGCTACACTGTGTACTTATGTCCCCGTGAGCTTTCTTCGCAGGTCTAGCCTTCGTAAAGAAGTTTGCAGTGGCACATACATTTGCTTTCAGATGAATGTGAGGTTTGCGTATAAGCTTGACTGACAAATGTAATAGAATATTAAGAACTCCCACAGACATCTGCATGACATCCATATCAAATACAGCCAAAGAAAAAACTTAGGAACAATACAAAACCTCTGGGATCTATTTTATTCCACCAAAAAAATCATAAAAATTGATTTTCTAAAGTGCATATGCAGTGTTTATAAAGCCAGCAGTGCCTAAACTTCACTGACAAAGTGGTTTTTTAAGTGCAAACTTATTCATATTTGGAAACAATATCCATTTACAATCTAGTTCATTAAACACAGGCACTCAACCGATAAACAATGCAATTAATCTGCTCATCTGATGTTTGTCCAGAACATCACTTCCTTCTTAAAAAATACTGTTTCTACAAATGCTACAATCTTAGCATAGTAATTTTAGCTCACAACGGGATTTTCTTTGGATGGTATGGTCTAGTTTTGGAGGTTGGAAGAAAAACGCAAAGGCTGATCTGCCAAGTACTTTTGAACATTTTATCCTCTTTAATTGTCTAGGCATCTCTCTGAACCACACCAAGTGGAAAAACAAGAACTGTGTTTGGTATCTCCGCCACGCTGCTACTTAGATCAATGAAGGTGAAACATAATTGCATCTCTCTGGACCTCAGGTATCCTATCTCGAAATTGCGAATTGAGAGTAACTTCATCATAAGGAAACCCAAACAGAAAAATCTTCTTTCTTTCCAGTACTGAAAACATCAACAAAATTTAGCCATGAGCTTTTAAGCTAAGAGAGTATCTATGATAATGTTATCTATATAGCATTAATTATCTGGATGCTACTCTGGCCATTTAAAATGCAGATACGTTCTTGCAGATTTCTTCCATACTGCTGAGAGCCATGGACGCTCATTCTCAAACTACTATTTTCTTTGCAATGATTCTTTAGAATAATGTAGATGTAGCTTCTTGTTATTCAAATCTAAAACAGGTATAAGATGGGATGATATTTTACAATATTTTAATAAACTATGGAGTGTTTTTTATGCTAGATTTTTCAGATTGCTAATGGAAGGGATTATCACTGTGACGAATAAAGAACACTTTATTAGTTTTTTTGTGAAGTTTGGACTGTAGTCATCTGAATCATTTATGGAAAGAGGAAAGAATTGATTTTTAAATTTAATTTCATAAATTTTGTGATTTCTCCAACATACAACTTCCTGTAGCATGACTAGGAGGCTATAATGCTGTTGCCAAGAAGCCAGAGGGAAAGCATGAGTCACCCAATCAGGGAACAGTGTTCCCAAAAAGGAAACTTCCAGACAATTAATTACCAGAGGAAAGGGGGCGGGAGAAATAGGAGAGGGGAAAGGGGGTTTAAATGGTGAGGGAGAGAGTCTTGAGGTCGTGAACACACAATACAGTATACAGATGATGTATTATAGAGTTGTGCACCCGAAACCCGCGTAATGCTATTAACCACTGTCATCCCGAAACATTTAATAAATAATAAAAATTATAAGTAAATAAAAGAATGACATCCCCAATGCTACAACTAAAAGTAAGAATACAACTATATTTCAAATTAACCATTTCTCACATCAGTTGTAAATATTCCTGGCATTTTAAGTGATGTTTATATTTTTATAGTTGTCTTTCAGTGTTTTATAGGATTGCTGTGTATATTTTGAAGTAGTAAAAAAATTGGATGTGAAGTGTAAAGGAATTAAATGGCAAGTGCAATTAAATTTTTTTTTACTTTATTGTTATTTTTTATTTTATTTTTTCCATTTATTTAAAACATTTTTAGTTATTTTTCAAGTACAGTTTTCTGTTTATTTCTCCCATTCTAGCCCACCCCTCCCCCATGCACCCCACACCTCACTCCCATTTCCACCCCCCTTAGTTTTTCTCCCTGTGTCCTTTATACTTGTTCCTCTAAATCTCTCCCATTTTTCCCCTTAAATTCCCTCCCCTCTCCCCTCTGGTCGCTGTCCCCCTGTTCTCTATTTCAGTGTATTTGTTTTTATTTTGCTTGCTTGTCTGTCTTGTTGTTTAGCTTCCTGTTAAAGGTGAGATCATATGGTATTTGTCTTTCACTGCCTGGCTTATTTCACTCAGCATAATGCTTTCCAGTTCCATCCATGTTGTTGCAAAGGGTAGTAGTTCCTTCTTTCTCTCTGCAGTATAGAATTCCATTGTGTATATGTACCACAATTTTTTGATCCATTCGTTTACTGATGGACACCTAGGTTGCTTCGAACTCTTGGCTATTGTAAACTGTGCTGCTATGAATATTGTGGTACATAGGTTCTTTGAAATTCATGTTGTGGGGTTCTTAGGATATAATCCTAGCAGTGGAATTGCTGGGTCAAAAGGCAGGTCGATTTTTATTGTTCTGAGAAAATTCCATACTGTTTTCCATAATGGTTGTACCAGTCTGCAATCCTACCAACAGTGAACTAAGGTCCCCTTTTCCCCACAGCCTCTCCAACATTTGTTGTTTGTTGCTTTGTTTATGATAGCCATTCTGACTGGTGTAAAGTGGTATCTCACTGTGGTTTTAATTTGCATCTCTCTGATAGCTAATGATACTGAGCATTTCTTCATGTGTCTCTGGATCTTCTATATGTCCTCCTTGGGGAAGTGTCTGTTCAAGTCCTTTTCCCATTTTTTAATTGGGTTGCTTGTCTTCTTAGAGTGGAGTCATGTAAGTTCTTTGTATATTTTGGAAATTAAACCTTTGTCTGAGGTATCATTGGCAAATATGTTTCCCCATACAGTTGGTTGTCTTTTTAATTTAATACTGTTTTCTTTAGCCATGCAGAAACTTTTTATTTTGACGAGATCCCATTTGTTTATTCTTTTCTTTATATTCCTTGCTCTAGGGAACATATCAGTAAAAATGTTGCTGCGTGAAATATCTGAGACTTTCCTGCCAATGTTCTCCTCTAGGACTTTAATGGTTTCAAGGCCTATATTTAAGTCTTTTATCCACCTTGAATTTATTTTGGTGTATGGTGTAAGTTGGTGCTCAAGTTTCATTTTTTTGCACGTAGCTGTCCAGTTCTCCCAACACCTTTGTCGAATAGTAATTGACTGTAGAGAGTTGGGTTGATTTCTGGGCTCTCTGTTCTGTTCCATTGGTCTATGTGCCTGTTTTTATGCCAGTACCAGGCTGTTTTGATTACAGTGGCCTTGTAATACAGTTTGATATCAGGTATTGTGATTCCTCCTACTTTGTTCTTCTTTCTCAAAATTGCAGCAGCTATTCGGGCTCATTTATGGTTCCATATAAATTTTTGAAGTGTTCGTTCTATGTCTGTGAAATATGCCATTCTTACTTTAATAGGTATTACATTGAATTTGTAAACTGCTTTGGGTAGTATGGACATTTTGATGATGTTAATTCTTCCAATCCATGAACAAGGTATATGTTTCCATTTGTTTGTGTCTTCCTTGATTTCGTTCTTCAGGGCTGTGTAGTTTTCTGCATACAGGTCTTTTACCTCCTTAGTTAGGTTTATTCCCAGATATTTTATTTTTCTTTTTGCTATATTGAATGGAATTTTTTCCTCGATTTCTGCTTCTGCTGATTCACTGTTGGTATACAAAAATGCCTTTGATTTCCAGATATTGACTTTGTAACGCACTGTTTTGCCAAATTCATTAATTAGTTTGAGCAGCTTTTGGGTAGAGTCTATAGGATTTTCCACGTACACTATGATGTCATCTGCAAACAGTAACAGTTTTGTTTCCTCCTTTCCTATTTGGATGCCTTTTATTTCCTTTTCCTGCCTGATCGCTGTGGCTAAAACTTCCAATACTATATTGAATAGAAGTGGTGAAAGTGGACATCCTTGTCTTGTTCCTGATCTCAGTGGAAAAGATTTTAGATTTTGCCCATTGAGTATGATGTTGGCTGTAGGTCTCTCATATATGGCCTTTATTACATTGAGGAATGCTCCCTCTATTCCCACTTTGCTAAGTGTTTCTATCATAACTGGGTGTTGTACCTTATCAAAAGCTTTTTCTGCGTCTATTGATATGATCATGTGATTTTTGTCTTTGCTTTTGTTTATGTATGTATTACATTTACTGATTTGCGAATATTGAACCATCCTTGCATCCCTGGGATGAATCCCACTTGGTCATGGTGTATGATCTTTTTGATATGGTGTTGGATGCGATTTGCCAATATTTTGTTGAGGATTTTAGTGTCTATGTTCATCAGTGATATTGGCCTGAAGTTTTCTTTCTTTGTTGTGTCTCTATCTGGTTTTGGAATTAGGATGATGCTGGCTTCATAAAAAGAATTTGGGAGTTTTCCATCCTTCTGGATTTTTTTGGAATAGTCTGTGGAGAATAGGGGTTAGCTCTTCCTTAAATGCTTTGTAGAATTCTCCTGTGAAACCATCTGGTCCAGGGCTTTTGTGTGATGGGAGTTTTTTTGATTACTGCTTCAATTTCTTTTGCTGTTATTGGTGTGTTTAGATTTTCTGCTTCTTTTTCATTGAGTTTTGGAAGATTGTATTTTTCTAGAAATGTGTCCATTTCCCCTAGGTTTTCAAATTTCTTGGCATACAGTTCTTCATAGTAATTTCTTACAATCCCTTCTATTTCTGTGGTATCAATTGTAATCTCTCCTCTTTCATTTCTGATTGTGTTTATTTGTGTCCTCTCTCTTCTTTTCTTGATGAGCCTACTTAAAGGCTTGTCTATTTTGTTTATCTTTTCAAAGAACCAACTCCTGGATTCACTGATCCTTAGAATTGTGCTTTTAGTCTCTATGTCATTTAATTCTGCTCTGATCTTGGTTATTTCCTTCCTTCTACTTGCTTTGGGCTGTTTTTGTTGTTGTTCCTCGAGTTCTTGCAGGCACAGGGTTAGGTTGTTTGTTTGAAATGTTTCTATCTTCTTTAGGTAGGCCTATATTGCTATAAACTTTCCTCTCAGGACTGCCTTCGCTGTGTCCCATAAGTTTTGGGTTGTTGTGAGTTTGTTTTCATTTGTTTCCAGAAACGTTTTGATTTCTTCCCTAATTTCATTCTTGACCCATTCGTTGTTTAATAGCATACCATTCAGTCTCCATGATTTTGGGTGCTTTGGGTTTTTTCCTTTGGGGTTGGTTTCCAATTTCAGTCCCTTGTGGTCAGAGAAGATGCTTGGTATGATTTCAATTTTCTTGATTTTTTTGAGGCTCATTTTGTGTCCTATCATGTGGTCTATCTTTGAGAATGTTCCATGTGCATTTGAAAAGAATGTGTATTTAGCTTCTTTGGGATGAAGGGCTCTTATATGTATCAGTGAAGTCCATTTCATCTAGGGTGTTGTTTAATGCCACAATATCTTTGTTGATATTTTGTTTGGAAGATCTGTCCATTTTTGACAGTGGGGTGTTAAAATCCCCTACTATAATTGTGTTGCTGTCAATATATTTCTTGAAGTCCTCTAAGATTTTCTTGATATATTTGGGTGCCCCTATGTTTGGCTCATATATATTTACGATGTTAATGACTTCTTGGTGGATTCTTCCCTTGAGTATAATGAAGTGACCTTCTGGGTCTCTCTTTATGGATCTTTTTTTTAAGTCTATTTTGTCCGATATGAGAATTGCTACCCCAGCTTTTTTTTCTTGTCCATTTGCTTGGAAAACTTGTTTCCAGCCTTTCACTTTTAGTCTGTGATGGTCTTTTGTCCTGAGGTGGGTCTCTTGTAGGCAGCATATGTGTGGGTCATGCTTTCTTATCCATTCAGCTATTCTGTGTCTTTTGATTGGAGCATTTAATCCAGTTATGTTTAAGGTTATTATTGATAGGTACTTATTCATTGCCATTTTTGTACCTGTGTTCCTCTCTGTCTCCCTCTTTTCCTTCCTTTCCTTAAAGCAGTCCTTTTAGTATTTCTTGTAGAGCTGGTTTGGTGGAGGCATATTCTTTTAGACTTCTTTTGTCTTGGAAGCTCTTTATTTGGCCTTCTATCTTGATTGAGAGCCTTGCTGGGTAAACTAGCCTTGGTTGTAGGCCTCTGGTTCTCATTACTTGGAATATGTCTTGCCATTCTCTTCTTGCTTGAAGTGTTTCCATTGAGAAGTCAGTAGCTAACATTATTGGGGCTCCCTTGTATGTTACTTCTTTTTTCTCCCTTGTTGCCTTTAAGATTCTCTTTTTTGTCTTGGAATTTTGCCATTTTAATGATAATGTGTCTTGAAGTGGGCCTCCTTGGGTTCCTCTTGATTGGGACTCTCTGTGATTCCTGGATTTGTGTGACTTTTTCTCTCATCAAATTAGGGAAATTTTCTCTCATTACTCTTTCAAATACGTTTTCTATCCTTTGTTCTTCTTCTTTTTCTCCTGGTATTCCTATTATTTGGATATTATTACGTTTCGTATTGTCTTGCATTTCTCTTAATCCCTCTTCATTCTTTCTGAGCCTCTTTTCATTTCTTGCTCTTCTGTGAGATGCTTTCTACTTTGTCCTCCAACTCGCTAATCCGATCCCCCACCTCATCTATTCTACTTTTGAAACTTTATACTGTGTTCTTCAATTTGGAAATTGTATTCTTCATTTCCTCTTGTCCCTTGCTGATATTTTCTATTTCCTTTTTCACGTTGATGTAGTTTGCAGAGAGATCATTGTAGTTCCCCTGTAGTTTCTGGTAGCTCATTGTAAGCTCTTTGAACTTCGTAATAACCAGTGCTTTGAATTCAACATCTGATAGTTGATCAGCCTCTATTTCATCTAACGTTCTTTCTGAAGTTTCTGCTTTTTCTTTCATTTGGGGATTCTTTGTCTTCCCATTGTTTGAGACTCTTCTTGTTAGTCTCAGCTTCTAAAATTGATCTGTTCTGACTCCCTGGGTTTATGGTGTGAACTTCTGTCGTATAATACCTGTGAATTTCAGTGGTGCAGACTCCTTCAGGTATCTTGATGTTTTCCTCCACCTACTCTCGCGCTGGTCCCTGCGCTGGTCGCCTACCATTGCTGAGTGTCCCGGCTCCCGAAGCCGACTCCTCTGGCACCCAGGTCTGTTGCTACGGCAGCGGCACAGGGGCCTCAAGTGTCACGGCTCGCTCCCATTGCTGACTCTGACGCTGTCTGGAGTTTCAGCGTCGGTCACAATCTCTGGTCTTTTAATTTCATAAATGCTGGGTAACCGATGGTTTATTGTGCTGTTTCTCTATAGATCTGCCAGAATTTTTACCCACAAGTATGGGAGCAGAATCCACTCCATCCTACTCCATTGCCATCTTCCCCTCAATTCCCAATTAAAAATTTTTTTAAGAATGTGAGTTTGGGCAAAGTGGAAACACACCTCCACTGCTCCCACCTTCCCAGTCAGGCTGCCTGGGCCTGCGCACTGCTCCCTGGGGCTGAGCCCCACATGGCTTCTGGGCTCTGAGACTGTGGGATGCAGGGGCTCCTCCCCTCTTACCTACAGCACGTGGTTCCCACAGCTCTCATCTCTGAAGCACCAGCTCAGGTTTACGACCTGCCTGCCAGGTGTCACAAAAACAGAAGGAACCCTCCTTGTAGTTAAATACATTTGGTTGATCCAAATTTGGCAGAGCCCAGATGCGGGATGAGAGTCCTCCAACCACAGCCCAGTCTGAAGCAGCTGAGAGAGACCTGGAGGAGTGGCAGTCCTGCACCGCCTGGTGCTATGTGGCAGGCTCCGGGGTCGCTGGTGTGGTTTTCATCATTTTCCTGAGTCTGCTCCTGCTTGTGGGTTCTTGTGTCTCATTCCAGTCTATGCCCGCACTTCTCACATTGCTTCTCCACTAAATTTGGGGTGAAGTTTAATTCAGGAAGACATGAATACTAGCAATCTGAATCCCTAGTGAGTGAGATATTCCTGTTAATAACTAAAAAAATAATTCAGTGCACTCATGATTAGCCCACTCCTGGGAAAGGAAAGAAAAAAAATTATATTATAAAGTGACACGAGTATTTTATGTTTTTACTGGGGAAAATGTTTAAGTAATCTATTTGCCTCATTCAATAAACATCTTGGATATGCTCTAAATAGCAGTTGATAAAACTATAATGCTGAAGTTAAAGATCATTTTTCATTAAATATGCTAATGCTAAGTGTTTTAATAGTGGTTTTTCCCTAATTGCTTAAATAACTTCCACATTTTTAGTTCATTAACTTTAACAGCTTGGTGAAGTAGGAGGACAGCAAGAAATCTTTAAAAATGAATATACTAATCTAATGTAATTTCACTTGGCAAAGCTTAAGCAGTGAAGAAGAATATAATCATCTATCTTATGTTATCCTCTGAATATATGCTTATACCCTTTAAGTAAAATATTGGTACAGTCAGAATAAAAAGTTGGAAATATTCTGCATCAGAGAAAGACAAATACCTTATGATTTCACTTGTATCTGGGATCTAAATCACAACATAAATGAACAAACCAAACAGAAACAGATTCAGAGACACAGAGAACAAGCTGATGGCTGCCAGAGGGGACGGGCTGGGGAATGGGGTGGAAAAGGTGAAGGGACTGAGATGTACACATTGGAGCACTTTGTGAAGCGTGGGATCGTCTAACCGCCATGCCGGACACCCAAAACTGACACCAAATCACACTGGATGTCAAGTGTAATTGAAAAATTAAATACAATTTAAAGATGGTTTATACTTGCTTCAGTGGTAGATCAAAAGTTTCTAAATTGTATTTCAAGTTCACACTATCAACATACTCAGTCACACATTCGTGAGTCACCTCATTTCATACATTCTCCTGAGGGGAAGGAAGTCTGACTTCACCAACATTTACGTAAAGACACTTCATTACCCGGGGTAGATAAGACACGGTGCACAAGAAACACTCTCAACGATGCACTCCAAATTTTCCAACAGACAGCATAATGGGAGACATACATTTTCCCCCCATTTTATTCTCCCATCACCTCTCTCTCTCTATGTCTTCTCATTACCCAACAGCTATCTTTTTATCCAGTCAGGCTTTAATTCAAAGCCCCAGCAGCTCTCCATTGCTTATGCAACCAAATACAAATGGCTTGGGCTCCTATGTCTACTGCTTTTTCAAGTGCTCCATGATCCATCCAAAGTGTCTCCGTTTCTTAGAAAACCCCAAGTATTTTTCTGCCTCCTCATTTTGCTCTAGCATCTCTGGCAGAGGCTACTGGTTTTCCACCAAAACCTGTTCCCTGCCTCTTTCATTTGTATGCAGTTACCTGGTCTTAGAGCTGCCTAGTTAGACTAAATTTACCAGCCTCCCTGAGTAGCAACATGGATTAAGTTCTCAATGAAATGTGAGTAGGGTGACATGTGCATCTCCTCATGGTCCCTTCCTCTTGTCATGAGCTAGAAGAGTGTTCTTCAAGCAGGCACACAGGAAGAGCACTCTGGGACAGTGCCTCTCAACCAGTGGTCCCAGACCAGGAGCAGCAGCAGCAGCAGGACCTGAGACCTTGGGAGTGCAAATCCTCAGGCCACCCCCAGAAGTCCTGAATCAGGACCCCTGCATCGCCTGAGCAAGCTCTCCAGGTGACTGATGCCTATTAAAACTGGGGAGCGCTGGCCTAGGGGATTGTGGAGGGAGTACACGTGGAAGTGCCTGTTCTGAAAATGACCCTCAGGAGCAGTGCCATGCCAGTGACCCGGCCTCTATCGTAGGAAGTTTATTTGTGCAATCACATGGTTCCTTAAGCAACCGAATGGTTGAGTTTCTTCCTTCAGCGGCTCAGCATTCGCCCTGAGTAGTAGTTACTCAATCTGGGATGGCCCGTTTAATGTTTCCACCCTGTTTAATAGTTCCACTTGCTAAAATTGAAATCCTACCTGGATCTTTGCAAGTGAGCACCAGCCCGTTGCATGATGTCAAAAAACACCAGGCTGTGGTTGCTTTCCTTTGACTGTTGGGCACATTGCTGAACACTCAAAAAATGCAAGTCATCGAATCATACCACTCTTCCCCTTCAGAGTCTCACTAGAATGTCACAGCATTTAGGCTGAGATACAGATGCTCAAGTAGGCCCAGGAGGCTGTACCTAATAGGACCCATGTCAACCTCTCTAGCTTCATCCAGAGTCATTCCAAGTTTCTTTCTGCCCTAGTGACACTTGCCTTCTGTTCTTGGATCCTGGCCAGTGTTTCCCCCCCTTCCCCGGGAGCTTCTTCCTGTGCTGCTCACTTCACTGTCTCACTTCTGCTCACTGTTCACATCTCTCCTTAAAGATCATTTTTCTTCTACCCCACCCCCAATGAATACCATCATAAAGTCAAGCCTTTACTTTCCCCTTCATGACACTTCGCCATTTTGGTAATAATTCATTGCTTCCTATGGATGCTGTTACTGGGTATCATGTCCTGCCCTTCACCCCCCCCCACCTCCAGAATACAAACAGCTGCATTAGGGAAGAAGGGAGCCTGTCTGCTCACGCACACTGCATGCAGAACATCTGGTACCAGGCCAGGCACAGACAGTCAATGTGCATTAAGTGCATAAAACATCGATTATTTGAGACTCGGATCACATGAAATCTTATCTCCCAAGACTATTTGGATCCCTCATCCTTATAGAAGAATGTCATTTCCAGTGGTTTCATTAATCAGGAATGTCCCTATCTCCTGAAAAGGATGAAGTTCCTGTTCCTGTTTGTGTTAACCATTCCATCAGTAAGCATTTATGAAGGAATCTATTTTATCTTGGAATCTTATAATCTACGTTAGGAATACATCCTCTATCACATACTGCTGTGATTTATTTTATGAAAAGACAGCTTCAATTACTACATAGCTTTGCTACGCTTTTGCAAGGTGGGTGAGGGGGGCATGTTATCCTTTTCCTAACTACAATCTCATCACTTCAGCATTCCCACCTGCCCTTAGGTGCACCATAAACCAATCTCATTTCATACTTTCCCCAGCAGGGCAGATTTTTGCTTCATTCATACAGGCCATTCAATGTTCCCCATGCATATCTGCCTCTGGGCTGCACCCTTGCACATCTATTTCCATCTGCCAGGAATCTTTTCGGAATTAGGACTCTTTTCTGGGCCATTACTCACATGGTGACTACCCCGCCTGCCGATTTCTTCCATGTTCCACCAGGCCCATCACAAATGGATCCCCGAGATCTGACTAAGCAAACGCAGGTGATCTAAAGTGATTCTTGTGGGTTCTTCTCAGGTAGCACGTCCCTCATGACTAGCTTCTGCCCCCTGAATGTGCTTAAAGGTGTGTCCATGTCCCTGATACAGGAGGCGTACAGGCGACACGGCAAACACAGGGGAAGGAGAACTTCATGGAGTGCGTTCAGATAAAAACTCAAATGCTTCTGAAAAATTAGAGCTACATATTCATCAATACATAAAATAGTAGAAAATGCAACTCGAGTCTAGAGCCACTGAAGAGGCTGCCAGGTGTGCAGTAAACGAAAAATGTCAAATGTCAAGCACGAAATGGAGGGTTGGCGAGGGCAAATCTTTAGCACTTTGCACACCCCTGAAACCATGAACACCTACAATAAAGATGCAGGAAATGTCAACATATAGACTATTTTTACAGAAAGTATTACCGAGTAGAAGGGGATACCCTATCTCCCAGTGGGATATATTAAAATACAAAGGCAGAAAATCAGGGGTATAAAATACTTACAATGAGCAAAATTCTGTTTTTCTCCTTGGTTAAATTAACAGCCTCAGACCTCCCTTTCCCGTGCCTCTCTGTATAACAGTGCTTATTTAAAGTAAAACATTACCTCCCAGCCGAGAGCACCAAGCAAGTGTCATCTCTCTGCCAGAAGCCTGATTTGATAGCAGGGCAAGTTGCCATGTGACGCAAACCCAAGAGCCACCTGCCACACGGCAGTTTTCCTGGGAGAAAATGCCAGACGGTCCCTGTCCTAGGGTCTCCTGGCCTGAGAACACCTCGTGGTACTAGCCAGCACTCTGACACACCAGAGTGCAATACATTCAGCTCCCGGGGAGAAATGGGATAAGGTGCAGAGCTGGAAATCTTTCCAGCTCACTAAGGAATGTTTAGATGTGTGCTCAAGGCACCCTCATTTGTAAAGGATGGGAGGAAGCTTTTACAAAAAAGAAAGAAAAGCAAGTAAAAACATTCTGCTGAATGCACTGGGATTTAGAACTATGTCTTTCCCCCTAAGAACGTTGCTAATGAACATGAGGGTATCAAGCTATTTTTCACTTAAGCACTGGATTACTATGATCTTTGAAGGTTAAGATCAACATAACATCAAAGTCTCCTTGCTCGCTGAAGATAAATACTATGATAGTCTACAAAATCAATAAGCCAAATTAGCAGTTCACCCGTCTAAATTTCTTGATATAATGAAGAAAGTTTGCAAAACAGGAGGTAACTGTTTTTCTTTATTATTTTAAACTGGATAGTGAATTATTTATAAACCACTGTGGCCAAGACTCCAGATGTTCCTCTTTGCTCTGCCATTACTCTGGCCACAGAGTTTTTGTTGTTATTGTTTTTAAGTAAAAGACTCGGTTACATGACAGCAGCAACTGCCTCTTCCATGCGTCCTGCTGAACACTGGGTTCCATCAATCCACAGCCAGAACACACTTCTGATCAACCCGGCAGCTAAGAAATCACTTAAACCCTAATCAAAGGCACTTAAGGGAAAGTGAGGCCAGGGTCCCGGGGGGGAGCATATTGAAAATTCAGTTTCTCAAAAGTGATCTTTGTTGAAGCTAAATACATGCACACACATGCCACCAATTTCTACAAAACCTGAGGCAACATGTTTACAATATGCTTATCTGCAAATAAGTGAACAACATAATATATATTTTAAAAAGATGCTTTCATGTATACTCAAATGGCAGCATTGAGAAAGTTCAGATGATGAGCTCCTCTTTTTACTTGCTAGAATAAAGGCTGTAACCTGTAAACATCCCTACTCCTCACTGCCCCGTCTGAGCACTGCTGCGTCCTCAGCATCACGGTACCAAGGTTATTCTGCATGGGGCTGAAATACACGTTAGCATAGACAGCGATCTCCCCATCATGGAGCTTGCACTCCCCCTACACAGACAAAATAGACACAACCAACCGATGACTACAGGCTGGAATGACCAGGGAAGACGTCACAGACTTCCAAAGACAAGGGCAAAACTGGAATCACACAGAAAACTCAGGTCTTCAGTACGACCTTTTCTCCTTTCTTTCCTTTGAATTGAAACTGGCCTCCCCCCTCCCCCCCACCCTGACTCACTGCCTCCTCCCCCCTCATAAGGCCACTCCCTTCATCATTGAACCCTCAGGACACTGAGGTTTGGGTTGGCATCAAATTACCTTAGGGACAAAGCCTTGGGTCTGCTGACCACAGGGACAGACTTTCAGTCAACCTAGAAATGACATCTAGGCCTCAGCTGTGTCTCAGCTCCAGGCCCAGAAAAGAAGGAAACCAGAGGAAGCAAGGCCACGGCTGATGTCAGGACCAGATGCAGTGATCAGCTAGCCCTCCCCCAGCAGCGACCCATTAAAAGGGACCACGACCCTGACCATGACCTTAACTCCCTTAGTCATCATGATTGATGATTTCCCTCATATCACTCATCCCCTGGAAGCCATCCGGGAGCCAGGTCTTTGAGCACTAGCTCACCTGTGCCTCGGAGGATGCGCCACTTTCTCAACTACTACACCCTGCTTCTTTCCTTCAAATTCCTGTATATGTCTTAATGGGGCTTTGGTGTGTGCAGGCAAATAGACCCCTTTAGTCCAATGGCAGAACCTATGGAAACAGTGAAAGGGGTAAAAATATGTAAGGCGGTAGGTTGAAGGGTGTGCAGGGTTAGAGCATCTGATCAGTTGAGAGAACAATTATCTGGCTGGAAATGAGAGAGTTTAAATGTCAATCTGACACCCTTCCTCCACGACCCCGATTCCTCCGGAAGGGCACATTACCAAGAAAACACATATCTGAAGCAGAGTCACTTTATTTTCAACGACCTAAAATGCGCTTTATTGCAAATGGGATTTGAGTGGACTGAGAAAGGGAGCAGGGCCCAGTGCCAGCCTTCTGCCTCTGGTAAGACCCCTGGCTTGGTCAAGTTTAGAAGATTAGACTGTTTCGAAAAGGAAAAGCAATTTCTCTGGAATAAGAAATGTATGTGATAGTCCCGACTATATTCATTCATTTACAAGGGAAGGATAAGAATGTATGGATTACTAATTTAAACCAGGAGAACACATTTGCCCGGACTGACTAGATTTAGGATATTACATTTTTGGTATGATTCCATAAAGTCACATAATTCAATGTGGTTCCACAGAAGATTACATATAACTCACTTGTGTGGTGGGGAGACTACTTACATTAAATGGTACCTTCTTCTTCCAAAGGGCCTTTAATAGGCATCATATAAGCTTGCACAGAGATGGACAAAATTTTATTATTTTATCCTTCGGGTAAATTTAGCACTTTAGTTTTTATCATTGACTAATTAAAAAATTTTATATAACACAATCAGCAGTTGACGTCCAGGGTAGCAGTGGCTGCTCTCCTGTGTTTTTACCATTACAAAGCACAGGCTTTTAAATGACACATTCTTGCACCTGCCTTGGATGTGCACACTCAGGAAGCTACTCAGAGTATTTCAGTTTCATAGGTTCCCTCATCTAATCAAAGTGCTTCTTTGGTCACATTCAAAGTTCACATTAAAACTCTTCCATGTACCTCAAGTCTACCAAGGTGAGTTGAAAATCTCTTACTCTAAATTCCTAATGTCTTGTGTTAAAATCCTTGCTTATTACAGAGGGAAAATTACACACCTAAAAGCTGCTATTTCTGTAACTATTTGACAGAAAAGAGAGTGAGGGTCTCAAAATAACAGTAGGCTTCCCAGAGGTGTCCAGGTATAAGAAGCAAGATGATTAAGATGCAGTAGTGTGAAGACATCTGCCGATCAAGAGCAGTTTCATTTCATGAAGAGAATTACTACCCAAGCTGTTATACACACACATGTGTATATATGTGTATACATACACACACACACACACAGGAAGTCATACAGACATTGTGTGTATATATCTGACTTGTTGGCATTATCTGCACAAACTTGAGATAAAGAAATGTGTAAAGCCTGCAAGACTGGAACATTTTCTTTCTCGTGTTTGCTGAGGTGTTAAGCTGACGGTCTGTATAAGGGGTGTTTGCTCATACGCAGGTTCATAGCTGTGCGTGGTGATCCGAGAGTCAAGACTCTGGAAGGTTTCAGTCTCATCGAAGCTCCACAGAGGTCAGAGTGAGAATTTTTGTGGCAGGGCCTGTGAGCAGATTTCTTAGCAGAAACTGACTGCTCTTGCTGCGAGTCCCTTTCCCAAGTCCTTTTGGGGTCGGGGCGTGTGGGGGGGGGTTACCTTCAACACTTGACTGGTGAAGACAGCTTCAAGAAAACCACTTAGGGGTTTGAAATACTTTCACGTTGTTGGGACACATGAGTCTGGGGGCCAAGTGCCATGTGAGACCACACAAAGGGCCTGTGGACACTGAGGTGTGACTCCTGCCAAGAACTGGAGAACAATGAGATGCTGGCTCTCACTGCTTTGGTGGAGGAAGCCACCTCGGGCCGACAGGTGGGCTGAGGGAGGAAGGCGGAGAACCCTGTGGACCAGCTGTGAGCCGGACAGTGGCCGGCGCTTGAGCCAAACGATAGGATGAGGACTGGAGAAATAGTACAATGCTGTACCTAGGAGTGAATTCTGGAGCCAGAATTCACTATTGGGTGGGCTGAATATCAGTGCATTCTGAATGACTACTATAAAATGCATTAGTTAGAACTTGCTTCTTTCACATAAAAAAATAGGTTACTAATGGGTATATGGAAGTGAAAACAATGCAATATTAATTTCTCAGGCTTCCATGGCAGATAGTTCCAGTGCTCCTAATGACAGTTTTTAACTACATGATTAGAGATTCCTCAAAAAGGTAAACTTAGAATTCTGATATGACCCAGAAATCCCACTCCCAGTATGCTTGTCTTCTATGAAGCATTCCTCAGATCCAGAAGTGAACAGGTAAAAGGGGTCAAATATATGGTGATAGAAGAAGATTTGACTCTGGGTGGTGGGCACAGAATGCAATATGCTGGTCATGTATCATAAAATCGTACACTTGAAACCTGTATAACCTCACTAACCAATGTCACCCCAATACATTTAATAAAAAACACAGTGTGATGACTTAGATATGGTAAACACTGCAACAGCTTTCTTTATAAATATCCATGGCTACATCAGTGAGTAAATTGGGTTTCAAAGTTAAGCTTGGTTTATACAGTGTATCTAAAAACACAGAAATGGTGAGTTCACTTAATAAACAATACGATGTTAATAAATACAATCCTGGAAAGTGGAGACTGGTTTCTTTTAAAGAAAATATGTAGTAGCAATGGTGTGGACAAAAAGGAGGTCAGAAAGGAGCATTTTTTTATGAAAAGAAATATCAACTAAAAGGGAAAAAGAAACAGTTTAACAGAAATGTACACTGCGTTATAGTCTTATAGTAAATACCCATACATTTAGCCCAAATTCTTTGAGAGACAAATCAGCATTGTACTAATTCTCTTCTTCCTTGCTATGAGCTTTGTTCTTTACAACTGAATTGGAGGCTTTATTTTATTAAAATTTATTTCTTTATTTCTTTTTAAAGATTTTATTTATTTATCTTTAGAGGGGAAGGGGAGAGAAGGAGAGAAATATGAATGTATGGTTGCCTCTCGTGCGTCCCCTGCTGGGAACTGGCCTGCAACCCAGGCATGTGCCCTGACTGGGAATCAAACTGTGATCCTTTGATTCACAGGCCAGCACTCATTACACTGAGCTACAGCAGGCTGGAGGTTTTATTTTAAACTGAACCTTGAAGCAATTCTAATAGTTCATCATTTCATTACTTCAGTAATAAAATACAGCTACACACACACAAAAAACCCCAAACCACTGACTTACACCATACACAAAAATAAACTCAAGATGGATAAAAGACAAATATAAGTCATGACACCATACAAGTCCTACAGAAAAACATAGACCGGAAAATTTCAGATATTCCATGCAGCAATATTTTCACCAATATGTCTCCTAGAGCAAGGGACATGAAGGAAAGAATAAACAAATGTGACTACATCAAATTAGAAAGCTTCTGCATGGCTAAAGAAAACATCAGCAAAATGAAAAGAGAGCCAATGGTATGGGAAAATATATTTGACAGTGATACCTCAGACAAGGGTTTGTTCTCTAAAATATATAAAAAACACACACGACTCCACTCCAGGAAGACAAACAATCCAATTAAAAAATGGGCAAAGGACCTGAACAGACAATTCTCCAAAGAGGACATACAGAGGGCCCATAAACATAAGAAAGGATGCTCAGCATCACTAGCCATCAGAGAGATTCAAATTAAAACCACAAAGAGAAGCCACTTTACAGGGGTCAGAATGGCCATCGTTAATAAATTAACAAACGACAAGTGCTGGAGAGGATGTGGAGAAAAGGGAACCCTAGTGCACTGTTGGTGGGAACGCAGACTGGTGCAGCCACTGTGGAAACAAGTATAAAATTTCCTCAGAAAACTAAAAATGGAACTACCTTTTGACCCAGCAATTCTACTGCTGGGATTATACCCGAAGAATCCTAAAACACTGATTCAAAAGAATCTATGCACCCCAATGTTCATACCAGCATTATTTACAATAGTCAAATGCTAGAAACACTCTAAGTGCCCATCAGGAAATGAATGGGAGCTCTCGCCTGTGACAGACTCTGAAGTCCTACCTTTTAATGGTAGAATCTGCCATTAATATTTAACATATCCATGTAATTTTGATGGTATGATAAGCAGAGTTCTTTTTTTCTTCTTCTCTTTGGATGTGCCACTGTGCCTGGCTTTCCACTACCAGAGGGAAGAAGGGGTAGTGAAATAAGATAAAAGAGTTGACCCACTAAGCATCTGTTTTCCTATGGTAGGTTGACTTATATTCATATATTCTAGGAACTGTATGAGACCATAGCAAAGACTTATTTTATGTACCATAAACCTATGGTACATTTACATAATGGAATACTATGCAGTAGAAAGAAAGAAGGAGCTTATACCCTTTGTGACAGCATGGATGGAACTGGAGAGCATTATGCTAAGTGAAATAAGCCAGGTGTTAAAAGACAAATACCATAGGATCTCACCTTTAAGTAGAACCTAATCAACAAAACAAATAATCAAGCAAAAATAGAACCAGAGACTTGGAAATAAAGAACAAACTGACAGTGACCAGAGGGGAGGGGGAAGGGGGATAATGGGGGAAAGAAAGGGAAGTCAAGGAACGTGCATATATAAGACCCATGGACAAAGACAACAGCAGGGGTGGAGGGAAGGGATTAAATGTAGGTGGGTGGTAGATAGGGCAGGGAAGAGTAATGGGGAAAAATGGGGACAACTGTCACTGAACAAATAAATAAATAAATAAATGTATAAAAAATGCCCATTTGCGGACTTCCGCCAAGATGGAGGCATAGGTGGATATGCCGTGCCTTCTCACACAACCAAGATTAGAGAAAACTAAATATTAGCGACAGAAAACACAGCCAGAACACGGAAAATTGAACTTTTCGGAAGTCCGTTAACAACAAATTCTTCAGCCTGACCGGTAAGGGGCGAAACCAGCGGCTGGCGGAGCAGGGTTGCACAGGAGGACTCGGCCCGCGGAATCCAGGCGCAGGGTCAGACCTAGTGAGCGACCCAGCGACCAGGCGAGCGACCTCGGGGGAGACAGCCGGGCCTGGGGCTGCGTGTTGACTGAGATCGCGCATTTGTGCGAGGGTGGACAGGCGAGGGAGAGGGCGGTTGGACCGGGCCGGCAGGTCCCCACGGCAAGCGGCAGTGGAGGGCGCCACCATTTCCCTGCTCTGACCCCACCTCCACATACAGCGTCATAACCCAGCGACTCTGAGCGGCCCAGCCCAGGTGAACCACCTAAGGCACTGCTCCTCCGCACCCAGCTGTGAGAAGCGGCAGAGGGGGTCGCCATTTCCCCGCTCTGGCCACGCCCCCACATATAGCGTCACAACCCAGTGACCTGGAAATCCAAGGCGCCCCTTCTCACACTTAAAGGGCCCGAACAGACCAAGAATGGTGCAGATGGATCTCAAAGCCCCAGAGCCAATAGATCTAAGCAATGAAGAAATAGCAAAACTCACAGATGCACAGTTTAAAACATTGGTGATCAGGATCCTCACAGAACTGGTTGATTATAGCCACAAATTAGACAAATATATGAAGGCGAAACTAATTGAAATGAATGGAATTGCACAGGACACCAATAGCAATGAAAAGGAAACTGGGACTCAAATCAATGGAGTGGACCAGAAGAAAGCAAATAATGGCTAAACAGAAAAGAGTCAAGAAGCAAGAATTCAAAGAAATGAGGAGAGTCTTAGGAACCTCCAGGACATCTTTAAACGCCCCAACATCTGAATTATAGGGGTACCAGAAGGGGGAAAGGCACAGCCACCAGTGGAAAACTTATTTGAACAAATAATAAAGGAGAATTTCCCCAATCTGGCAAAGGAAATAGACTTCCAGGAAATCCAGGAAGCTCAGAGAGTACCAAAGAAGTTGGACCCAAGAAGAAACACACCAAGGCACATCATCATTACATTAGCCAAAATTAAAATGAAGGAGAGAATCCTAGAAGCAGCAAGAGCTAAGGGGACAGTCACCTACAAAGGAGTCCCCATCAGACTGTCAGCAGATTTCTCAAAAGAGACCTTCCAGGCAAGAAGGGGCTGGAAAGAGGTATTCCAAGTCATGAAATCTAAAGACCTACAACCAAGATTGCTCTATCCAGCAAAACTTTCATTTAAAATGGAAGGACAGATAAAGTGCTTCTCAGATAAGATCAAATTCAAGGAGTTCATCATCACCAAGCCCTTATTATATGAAATGTTAAAGGGACTTATCTAAGAAAAAGAAGTTAAAGAAACATGAACAGTGAAAGGACAACAAACTCACAGTTATTAACAACCACACCTAAAACGAAAGCAAACTAAAAGGACAGCTAGATCAGGAATGGAAACATAGAAATGAAGATCTCAAGGAGGGTTAGCAACAGGGGAGTGGGAGGAGGAGAAGGGGGAGAAGGTACAGAAAATAAGTAGCATAGACAGTAGATAGAAAATAGAGGGGGGGGGGCAAGAATAGCATGGGAAATATAGAATCTAAAGGACTTGGAGACACATGGTCATAAACTAAAGGGGGGGTAATGGTGGGGATGAGGGGTAGGGTGGAGGGGAATAAAGGGGGAATAGAACAACTGTAACAGCATAATCAATAAAAAAAATTAAAAAAAAAATAAACATAAAAAAAAATGCCCATTTGCTCCGTGGCAGCCATGTAAATACTTTTGAGGGAAATAAAGTACCTATGTTTCCTTTCTCCTATTGTGTCATTATAGTGCTTGGCCCCTCTGTGAATGAAGCCAAGACGATCTCTGGCTGTTCTATGAGCAAGGGCAAGTCTAAGCTGTGGTCACTCACCAGGAGAAATGTTCTGGAAGGACTTGAACTCTTCCTTTCCAAATGCTCTTTGGCAAGGCATACACTACCTACCCCGCCAGGTCCAACAGAGCCCCGTATAGTAAATTATTTCATTCTTTTTTCCCCCATCAGAAAGGCACCAGTGTTTGGTCAGGAATCCAAGTGCTGTGTGATGGTCCAAGGCCTAGCCTCAGGCGAAGTCCCTCGGCATATGAAAAAAATACATGAATAAATCGTTGATACATCTGCTTTTACTCTTTTTTTTGAGAAGTCTCGAGCCGCAATCATTTCAATTAAAAGACAGTGTGTAAGGCTGCATGGTAGCAGCTGTTAATACACAATTTGAAGACTGGAGGCTGTTGTGACGTATATAGATGCGAGGGCATCACAGGTTCCCCTAAGCACACAGATTAGAATGTAAATTATGATCACAATGGGCAGAGGCACAGGCAATGGGTGGCTGTCCCCATGTACTCGGTTGACATTTCCACATGTGCTCCAGGAGGCTTGCTCCAGTGCTAAGGAAATACGGTAGAACATGAATCGTGTGAATCAGCTTTATGCACTTTGAAACATATAACTATTCTTCCCAGTGAATGCAAATTCAGAGCTTTTAAAACAATTATTACTCACGAAATAAATTGGAAACAAAGAAAAGCTATAAGGACCAGCTTGAAGAAACCTAAAAATATCCAAACAAATAGTGTTTTCCTGTTTTAAACATTTGCTGTCATTACCCTTTTTGATACAGGAGACAGGTTAGTTAGCTTGAACACTATTAGTTCCATATACGAAATAGCTGGTTGGAGATATTAGAGACAAAAGCAATTACCTTCTCTTGATACTGCCGCCTGGAGGAATCCAAAGACTGGATGAGAGCTGTAGCGTGGCCCACGAACATGGCGTAGCAGGTGGCCCCGACGATCATACTTAGCATGGTGATCCAGAGGTCGGACATGCTCACCGGAGCCTGGGCTCCATACCCGATGCACAGCATGTGACTCATGGCTTTGAAGAGTGCGTAGGAGTACTGCTTTCCCCAGGAGTCGTTCTGGAGCGGAAGAGAAGAAGAAAGCAGCCTGAGCCAGTGGGACAGCAGCGTGTACTCAGGCATCTCTCCTGATGGATGCTCTCGGGACTTGATGCTTTCGGAAGCTTGCCTGGCGCTAGGGCATAGAAGTACTGCGCTGTTAAGGTATGCCTTTCTACTCTGTTTCAGGTTTGTTGTTTTAAAAACTACAGTTACTCCCCTGGCTGTGTAGCTAGTGAAATTTTTAGTCCGGGGTGGGTTGCAGGGGATGCATGAAAGGCAACCATACATTGATATTTCTCTCCCTCTCTCCTTCCCTTCCCCTCTAAAGATAAAAAAAAAAACTACAGTTGCTTTTGGGACAACGGTGTGAGAGTCACATAAAAATGCCCGGGACGAATGTTGTTATGCTCATTCCAAGTTCCTAGGGAATCTGGCCGTTGTCTAGAAATGCATTTGTTAGCTGAGATGGGTGTGAACCCGGGGAGACTAAGTGGAGGAATTTTGATCAAAACGATGAGGTTTTGATTTTTTAAATCCAAATTGACATGTTATTGCAGTAGTCGTTAATCCCATATTTCTTAAATGGAAAAGCAAACATATTTTGAAATACTGGTCTGGTAAGTGGAAAGACTTCCTCTATGCCCTCTCTCAGAGTAAGGTACATTCCAATTCAAATGTCTAGGTTGATGGAGAATAAATCTTGTTGGCTTTTGAAAAAAATACTTAAAAATATAAAATAAAATAAGCAAAATAATATCTTGGCAAACCTCCTGGAAGATTTTTCTTTACCTGTGGGATAAAGAAAAAGCTGACTTCTGAGATTAGTTATTAGATGCAATTTCTGATGTCATTTCGAAACTTTATTCCAAGCTCAATTCTACAAAAATAAGCATCACACTCCCTAACCCAGGACTTATATGATTTATGAGGCCACCTGCAAATGGAAAGTTGTGCCTTTCAGAACTCAGGAAAAAACCACATTGTTAAAGATACTAATATATAAATGTTTTCCTTTAAAATATGTTATTACTTATAAAACTTACCGGGGTAAGGGACAGATGAGTAATAACAAAAATGTATCTCAATAGCTAATATTTTGGTATAATTATATGTACTACAATAAATAATAATACAGTATTATTGTGACATCCTGATTGATCATACATGATTTCTGGCTTCCTTTTCTGCAAATTAATTTCTTAGGTCATCAAAATTTATACAATTAGTGACTTCATTTTTAATGATAGAGTCAAAAGTGACATCAGTTGCTTTTGGCAACCAAGGCCACAAATGACTGTCGATACTTTTTAATTTCCAGAAAGATCTTTCTGTTCATGCAACTATTACTGGAGCTATTCAGAGCATTTTGTGGGCTGTGATAATATTGGGGTAAACTTCTGATAAATTATTTTAATACATAAATATTAATACATCTGGAGTTTCTTCTTATAGAACAACTTTCTATAGAAATGTAACTTCATAGAAATAATTTAAAGGTACATGTAAATGTGATGTTTGAAATCAAATCTTTTATTTGGAGATAATTATATATTAAAATGCAAATTGTAAAAAATAATAGAGATACATCCTTCACCCAGTTTCTTCTAATGGCTATATCTTGCAAAATGATAATAAAATGTCACAATATCACAATGAGGAAACTGACATGCACACAATCCAGTAATCTCATTCATACCTCAGTAATTTACATGTACTCATTTGTGTATTTGGTTTCATGCAGTTTTATTGCCTGTGTAGGTCTTCGTATTTCTCAACACAGTCAGGACACAGAACAACCGAATCACAGCAGAGACCCCTAATGTGGCCTTTGCGCTGAATTTAAGTGCTGTGGCGTTTTCACATCTCCTCTGACCTTGCCTGCAACTTGCCGAGGTCACACAGGGAACCAAAAGTAGTTCCATGATTCACATGGAATCCAAAATTTATGTTTACGTAGTCTATTCCCTTATTTTCAATGACAACAAATTAATTTTTAAAAAATTGTCTTTCTTGTTAATAGTTGTTTTAAAATTATTTTATTGCTGTTCAAGTACCGTTGTCTGCATATCTCGCCCACTAGTCCCCCCAAACCCAGCCTTCCCCATCTTCTTCCCCTGATTTACCCCTTCTTGGTTTTGTCCATGTGTCCTTTATAGTTACTCCTGAAAACCCTTCCTCCCATTTCCCCCATTGTCCCTTCCCACCTCCCCTCTGGTTACTGTCAGTTTGTTCTTAATTTCGATGTCTCTGGCTATAATTTGCTTGCTTGTTTGTTTGGTTGATTAGCTTCCACTTATAGGTGAGATCATATGGTGTTTGTCTTTCACCACCTGGCTTATTTCACTTAGCATAATGCTCTCCAGTTCCATCAATGCTATTGCAAAGGGTCTTGTTAATAATTAGCTCATTTACAGCTTAACATAAAAATGGTCTTATGTCCCATAAAATGTGCTGATCTTTGAATTTAATCTGTATTTCTAGGCTGGTAGATATTTGCTTCACAGTGTTGCAGCAGTTTTCAAAACTGAGCACTGTAAACTATGAAGAATGCTAATAAGTCCCTGATCTGCCTTATGGCAATGCTTGTGTGCATTCTCTACTTGGTAGCAATTTACTGACAATGTTTACTGTTTTACCTCCGCAGGCACTGCCTTGGAACTTGGGCGGAAGATTTGGTATTTGTGTAGATACCCGCAGGAAAGGGCTCCTGAAACTGACAGGCAGCTGGCCGCTCACCCGGGGTCCTGCCCTGCTGCCTGGGGGAGCTCCTCCTACCTCCCAGGCGGCGACTAGGGCAGCTACGGCTGTGGTTGCCTCTGCCAGTCTGGGGAGATCTGGCTGGGCCACCTCGGGGTCACACAGCGCCCGGCCTGCTGAGGCGTGCGCATGTGTGTCTGCAGGCCTGACCCCGTGTGTGTGCTCAGCTGCCCTCCGGCAGCCTCCATTCATTCACGTCCACGCCCCACGGTCCCAGAGGACTTCACTTAGGAAACAGGAATTTGAAAATAAAGCTGCTGAAATTGCAAGTTAGTGGCCGCAGAGCTTTACACCGAGTGCAGGGTTCTTCTGAAAGAGGGGCCTCCAGCGAGGGCAAGGTCATGCCCCACACACCCACGAAGCCATTCCCACCTTTGTCAAATGAACTTTGGCATGAGTAGAAATGTTTACAGTTATTTTAAAAATATGTTAAGTATATGTGGATATTGTGTCCATGTTCTAATGGGGTTTTCCAAAATTAAATTTTTAGATTAAAAAATTGAACATGACTTTGGGTGGTAAACACAATGTAATATATAGGTCACGTGTCACAGAAATGTACGCTTGAAACCTGCATAATCTTATTAACTAATGTCACTCTGATAAATTTAATAAAAATAATGTTGAATCATCTAATGTGTAGAGATGTTCATCTCCAGGTGCGCCCTGGCGTTAATATACAGGGTGCGGCACAAATAACGCCTCTTTTTTAATTATAAAATCTTTATTACAAAAGCATAAGCATGTAATGCTGTAATGTAACAATATCACACTGAAGCACAGCATAGGACATTTTAGGTGAAATGTTCAGATTAAAACTGTAAATTATGCCCTGGCTGGTGTAGCTCAGTGGATTGAGCACGGGCCTGTGAAGCAAAGGGTCACGGGTTCAATTCCCAGTCAGGGCACATGCCTGGGTTGCAGGCCAGCTCCCTAGCAGGGGACACATGAGAGGCAATCACACACTGATGTTTCTCTCCCCCTCTTTCTCTTTCCCTCCCTCTAAAAATAAATAAATAAAATATTTTAAAAAACTGTAAATTATTATGTGCCTTACCCTACCAAACCACACTCAAGCAGGTGTTACTTCTGTGGGAACTTGTATTAGATTCCCTAAGAATTGAGCTGATGCTTCTTTATCCTTCTGGACCCTGCTTGTGGGTTTCAAGATGGACTATTTATTAGAAACCCAATGGCCGAACTGGTAAGTAACCAAAGAGTCGTGGTGGCCAAGTCATGGAAACAACAGATGATTGGACAAGCAAGATGGCACAAGTACACAATGGAGCACCACTCGTCTGTGAGAAAAGATGGAATGATGCCTTTTGTGACAATGTGCATAGATGTTGAGAATATCATACTAAGTGAAATAAGTCAGCCGGAAAATGTTGAGAACCACAAAATTTTACTCATCTGTGGGACATAAAAGTGAAAGCAACAAATGAACAAAAAAGAAAACAAACAAAAACTCTCAGACAGACACCAGTATGGTGGTGACCACAGGGAAGGGGGTAGAGGCAGTGAAAGGTAAAGAGGTCGAATATAAGGTGATGGAAGAAGGTTTGACTCCGGTGGTGGGCACCCAATGCAATACACAGATCATGCATCACAGCACTGTGCACTTGAGACCTATATAATCTTATTAACCAATGTCACCCCAGTCAATTTAATTTTAAAAAGTTGAACTTGGTAAGTTTTAAAAGCCTAACCATATAAACTTTGGATTTGCATGTGGGTGCTGACAACCCCACTGGGTTGAAAGAGTTAAGTTTCTTAAAGTGAAATTGTTACTCATTTATAAAGTGAGGTCAGGCTGCCACCCATCTAGCACCCATCTATCTAGGCATCCCTCTCTACCTGAAGACTTCTCACAGATCAGCCAGAACGTATGCAGGAGAATGAGGCCCACCCCAGGGAACATAGTGGGGGCCAGTCGGAGGGCTGAGAACAGTTTTTAGCTTGATGGGAGAAACCCCTAAGGTTTTTCAGCAGGGAATGACATAATCTGAGCTGTATTTTAGGAAGACCGATCGGGAAGAACTGTTGAGCGGTGGTTCTCAAATGAGAATGACTTTGTGCAGCCAGAGAACATAGTGACCTGCCCAAGGTTACCAGGGTTACAAGTGTGCACATGGAAGATTCAGGGGTCCGAACCCAGGCACGCTGGCTCCAGAGAACATGCTATTATAACCACTACATGATACTGCTCTTGATTTTATAAACCTGTCACATTTATAACTTCAGGCAAAATACTGAGGCTGAAGAAACTAACTGATCAGCCCGTACCTCACATTTAAACTCTTACTTAATGTAGTAAATTAAAATAAGGCAAAGAGGAGACCTAAAGAAAGAAAAGCTAGGATCTGAGAGGGTTTTATGAAAATCTAGGAATGTTTCTATTCTCAACAGACCACATTTCTTTTATTACACGACTGCTCTCTTTTCATCTTTTAAAAATGACCTTATTATACTCCAGTCTACCTCAATAATAAGAACATGAATGGGAGACAGCGTGCTCAAAAGGCTTTCCAATATACATATGACCCACTTACATATAAATGGAATCCTACTGAATGTAAGCAATGCTACCGTGAACTCTGATTTAATTACGGTTTATCTTGTTTTTAATTTAGGCAATGCTTTATCAATGAATTACTTTATATAGATACATTTCTTATTATTCAAAATAGTTTACTCACTTAGTTCGTTACATCACCAAGGCATCACTGAAATTAACTACTGTTTGAGGAAAGCATGTTAAGCCTGATTAACGGGAACATATATAAGTAAATTTAACGATTCCATCTGGGAACTTTCATATAGAAAACGTATATTTTGAACTTTTTCCAGGTTTAACTTAAACTACTTTCTAGATATCTGCTTTGATACTCTGTCATGTTACTGAATTGTGGGTCAGGGTGATATCCTGAACAATGTTCCCACATAATAATTCAATTAACATGGTCTCACTGAGCTGATCTCCTCTTTTCTTCCCATGGACATTATCACTGACCCACAGGATGAGTCCTTACTGACACAGACCACTCAAACTCAAATGAAGTCATTTAGTAACCTACCATAAGAACAAAAGTTCTCCAGTTCACGGTCTTTCACAAGAACTGAAATTTTTGTTAATTCAGAAGCCAAAACATTTCATTATTAAACACCTAAATTAATTCTTCCTTATCACTTGAAAGCAAATATGAATATAAACATATTAAGCAGGTAAAATCTTAGCAAAGCCCGAAATGTGGAACTTGGAGCCTCAGCACTCGGTCATCAACTGCTACCACGTTTGACTCCGAGAGAGGATCCGGTGGTGGGACAGGAAAGGCCAGGTAGAGGAGGAGCTCCGCAGAGCTAGGTTGCCAAATTTGGATCACTGTGTTCACTTTCTTTCCTCATTCTTTGAACTAATTTATCACCTGTTTAAGGACAGCAATGTCAATCAGAGAGAAAGCTGCATTAAGACATTCTCCAGGAAAGAAACGGAGTAGAGCAGAATCCGCCTGAGGACCCAAGAAGTTGAGCCTAAGAGGCTGTCGGTCCCAAAGAATTCCGATTCCCTGACTCCGCCCCGACTTCATCTGCCTGTACGAGAACAGCCGGGGCACCAACCGTTGTTTTCCCAGGACCAAAGCAGGCTGACCACGGGAGACCTTGGGAACAAGCTCTGTGCGGCTCAGTGGCTGAGGGAGAACTACCACTGTGTTTAAGAATTAGGCTGAGATATTTTTGTGCTTAGAAATATATCCCCTAGAATTACTGGATTTATATATTTATTATAAACAGGGGTGTCCAAGAAACATCCTTGAGGAGGTTTCTGCCTTAGTTAAATGTTCGGTTAAATGTAACAGTATTTGTGACGTTTTGCTGTAGATAACCGTCAGTGATAATGTCAATGGGAAGAAAGAGATCAGCTCAGTCAGACCACGTTAAATTGAATTATTATGTGGGAACATTACTCAGTGGGAACATTCCTATCCAGTAGGAATATGTATACATATTTAGAAATGTATTAGGAAGTACTGACTTATTTCCTTCAATTCACATGACAGAAGCTCTTGAATTCTTTAGCAATATCTCCAAAAAATATAAATGTCAAGATTTCTTGCGATAACACTTTAAAAAATTAAATATACAACTACATGTGTTTTTCAATTGGAGAAAATTTTTTCTTATTTGTAGTGTTGTGACTTGCTTACCAATATTTGTACCTGTGACAACCACCCTTTTGCATTATAGAAGGATTCAAACAGTTTCCAGGAGTAACATAAACTTTTGTGGCCATATAATGAATGATGTCTGATCATTTAGAGATTGGTCTAGACTGGTTTTATGGGCAATTAATTCCTCAAGTTCTAAGTGTACTTTTTCCTGCCTCCATAATGATGATAAAATTAAAATTTTGCATTAAGTAGATTTTTAAATTAAAATTCAATGATGCTTGAGATCATGGATATTTCCCCATATTTCTCTTAATGTTGGTGTATTACTTTAAAATAAAATGCAACAAATCAATAAATTATCTTTTAAAATTTATTGTGTACATTAACCCATTTTTTGGTCCTAAGAGTTCACTAATACTTCTTTTAGAAAGGCCCCAAATCAGACACTATTTCAAGATTTTAAGTTAATTTTTCAATTATAGTCAGTATTTCAAGCAAAATATTTTCATTGGTTATTTCGCTTTTGTGTGCAAGTAAACATAAGCAAATATATTTGACATATTTTTGCACATATAAGTAGTAGTAAACATATCTTATATACTGCATAAATATAAAGAAACCATGGAAGATATTAAAATGCACTGAACATTTAACTACTTGCAAAATACTATTATACCATCTCATTGCTTCTCATAACATTCTTGAAACCCGATACTGTTCTTAAAGGTAAGAAACATAAAACTTAGAAAAACTAAGGCATTTACTCCAAGGCACACACTTGCAGGTGGCAAAGATGAACTTCAATCACTGGTGGGTGGGAACCACAGTGCAAACACTCTCCATTCAAATACTACAGCCATATGGTTCACAACCATTAACTTGAGCAAAATTCATGATCATTAGAATGCAGTAAATTCAAGAATTTTAAGAATATAATAGCAGTACAGACACTCTTTAAAGTGCATGTTTTCATTTCAACCCGCAGAAGGGAACCTCTACTACACCTTTAAGGAATTCAGAGGAAAAAATTATCTCAGGTTTTCACCAGAGAGAACCCTTGAGGGCCAAGTCACTGCAGAGGAATACGGGGATTCGGTCATACAGTTTTATTTCGGGTTTATATTTTCCTATTGGCAGAGAGCCCTCAAAGGGTTCTCCTCTTCCTCCCTACCCCCAAAGCCTGGGCAGAGCCACCCACCCTGTTACTGAACCTGGACAGTCCACTGGAAGGAGCTCCCTGCTTAACCCCCAGAGACTGCGGGAGGTACACAGGACACGGGGAAGCAGGTTCAGTCAGAAACACCAGTCAGGGCTGTGTGCTGTCGCTCTGCCTGGCCCAAACGAACTAAGCCAGGGCGCCACATTCCGGGAGCGCTATTATTTAATGTGCACTTTTAAATTAATTTTATGGGTTTTAGTGGCGCAGCTCTGTACTGATGAGCTACAAATTAGATCATCTCTTTGGACAGCATTCTCAAATTGTTCAACTCCGCTAATTAAATCTAGAGGCTTTAGCAGACTGGTAGTGTCAAAAACTACCGAAATTAAAGTGAAAACAAAGAACTATAATAACCTTTGCTAGGCTCAACTTTCTGCTCTTAATAAGGAAGGTTGCCACCTGAGACATAAAGGAAGCAGAAGACTTACGAGCATCTTTTCAGCCTGACTGTAACCCTTGGGTGGTGATTGTTCGTTATTATTTCTACAAATATCTGTTACCATACAAAAGGATAAGGCATTAGATTTTTTTCTAGACAATTGGCATATATGTCAGTTTGTATGACAGATGGTGTCATGTGTTAGAGGCTTTATATAATAGTTGGCACAGGAAGTGGCTATATATGAAGCTAATAAATAATGTGTTTAGGTATTTTCCACCTGTATTAGTTCTATAAATGAGGGTCTGAATTTATTAATAGTATGCGTGTATTTTAATTTAACAAACATGCTTATAGTATGTTCTGCTGCCTAGTACAAGTCTAACCTCTACAAATACATAAATTATAAAAAACTTTATTAAAACCCAATGTTCAAAGTTAGGCATAACTAAAACACAGGAAAAAAACAATAGAGAAAAGAAAGTGTTAGCTGACAAAAAAATTAGCATTTGGTTATTTATGTTGACATTAAAAAAAAAAACCATTACCCAAAAAGTGGAGCTCTCACCTGTGAGACTCTGAAGTCCTACCTTTTAATGGTAGAATTTGCCATTAATATTTAACATATCCATGTAATTTTGATGGCATGATAAGCAGACTTTTTTTCTTTTTCTCTTTGGATTTGCCACTGTGCCTCACTTTCCACTACCAGAGGGAAGAAAGGGTAGTGAAATAAGATAAAAGAGTTGACCCACTAAACATCTGTTTCCCTATGGTAGGTTGACTTATATATTAAGCCAATATATTGGCTCTTCCTTCATATATTCATAGGAACCATATGAGACCACAGCAAAGATTTATTTTATCCTTTTTATGAGCAAACTGAGTTTGCTCATAAAATTTCCATGATCATAAGATGAAAATAACAACGTAAGTGACTAAATACATACATATATAAACATATTCAGAGTACTCAACTTTGTTTTTATAACTAACTTTGTGTTCCTCATAAGCAAGGAACGATGTACGTAAGGTCTCATCTGGTTTGTCTAAGAATCGAAAAACCAAAAGACACCCTCGTTCCTCTAAATGCCTGAAAGTGTCACTTTCACCATGTTTGCACAGCCACAGTAATAACCAGAACCCCACCACCAACAAAAGCACTGGGCTCAGTTTATCCAGATCTCTTACAATACGAATCTGATTTGACTTGGCGACAATCACAACAACCTTACGGTGACTACAGCAGCCTTCGTTATAGTCATTTCACTGATATTAATGAAGTTCAAAGTCTCTTAACTTGCCTATGGCCTCATGCTAAGACGCAGTATAGCTCCACTGCAAATACAGTGTATTTTAAACTGTACCTTCAGCCCTGGCTGGTGTGGCTCAGTGGATTGAGTGCTGGCCCGTGAACCACAGGGTCGCCAGTTCAATTCCCAGTCTAGGGCACATGCCTGGGTTGCGGGTCAGGTCCCCGGTAGGGGTCGTGTGAGAGGCAACCACACATTGATGTTTCTCTCCCTCTCTTTCTCCCTCCCTTTCACTCTCTAAAAAATAAATCTTAAAAAATTTAATAAACTATACCTTCATATCGCTACCCTATACTATACACACATAGGGGTATTTAAGCAGAAAAATCAACTACAGTTTGATTCAAACACCTCCATTCTCAACGAGAGAGTACCCATCAAAGTATTACAATATATCTGGGTAAAATGATACAGACATCAACTGTGGTCTCTGTATTACTCAACATTGTCACAGAATTATCTATTTTAGGTACATATACTCTTGTGAGTTCAGTGGCTAATTGAACATATAAAAACATTCTTCTATGGTAAAGTTATTTTAATCACTAGTTTGAAAGATAAATGGCATCAGTAAAATTAATTGTGTTACACTAGAAAGTAACACAATTCATCTTCCAAAATTCATATTTTTAAAATTTAGAGTGAAGTAATAACTATGCAAAGAAGCAACACTACATATTACTTAATTCTAAAGGCATGACCTTACATTGCAGACAAAAAAAAAGTCTTCAATTACAGGCTACGACTTGGTGTATTGATTATACAGTCTAAAAAGATAAGCCCAGCAAATTCTCTGCTGTGTACGGCAGTGGAAGAAGCATAAAGTATTGAGTGTGGGCAGTTATTTTTAGAAACCTCTTCCCCAACTTTAAGCTCTTATCCTATGATGTGTATTTTGTGTGTTAGTATATAAGGCTCCTGTGTTAAAGTTACGGCACTGAGAGAATATTTTGCTTCAACTTCTAAATCCACATAAGCTCTATACAACCACAAGTTTTATAATGTGTGGACTCCCTGATTTCAGGTACAACTTCAAAGAAAATTCAAATACCAAACAGCAGTACTTAAGAGAGGCAAAACAACATCTTGATCAGTCAAATCAAACCAAGTACTCTTTTTACTGTTGCTTAGAAAGGTTAAATCCCTAGAGTCTCAGTTGTCTGTGATAAATCAATTCTGCACTCTACATTTGAGAAAAAGAGAGAGAGAGACGTAGAGATTTCTTTTCTTTCATTTTGTAAAGATTTTATTTTTAGACAGAGGGGAAGGGAGGGAGAAAAAGAGGGCAAGAAACATCAGTGTGTGGTTGCCTCCTGTGCACCCCCTACTGGTGACCTGACTCACAACCCAGGCACATGCCCTGCCTGGGAATTGAACCAGTGACCCTTTGGTTCGTAGGCTGGCAAACTGAATCCACTGAGCCACACAAGCCAGGGCAAGACAGATTTTTTTTTTTAAGGCTCAGGTTATCTTCTTTCTGCCATGTTCTTGAATTCAAATGTAGACTGATTTGGAGATTCATAAACAAACTATAACACATAAAGAAAAGGATTCAAAACAACCCATTACATTTTCTTATTTTCTCTTTTTTCCTTCTTCCAGCTTCTGATTCTACCAGCATAGAAGAAGACTGGGAAAATGGTAATCATGACATAATTTCCACTTCTATCTTCAAATGTTTATTGTATTAAAATAGACACCATTTCTATTTCTGATAAAATTTCCATTTTTAAAAATTAAAACAAAAATACATGATACTTGTCCCATAGTCAACTGTGACATTACCATCCAAAGAAATACAAATGCGAAGCTGGTTCCCTTTGGCCTCAGTGGATTCCATTTGAAATTGCGCTAGTGAGGACATTCTAGCTATTTTCTTACGACAGAAGAAAACGAAGGTTATTTAACTTTTAGGAAAGAACAGGTTTTACTGTATTTTTGCATGATAAAAAAAGTCCCAATAAAGAGGCAAAAACTACCAGAAACAGAGCATCTGACCACTTGGGTGTGAGGCACCCGAGACTGGTGCTTTTTGTGGGGGTGGGGTCACAATCCTCAGTGCAATGCCATAAACCTCTGGTCTACAGCAGTTCGGGCGGAATGCCGAGTCCCCCCCCCCCGGGGGGGCGGGCTGACCTTAAGGAACACATCCAGACGGGTCGCACACGTGTGTCTTCCTTACGTCCTGAGACGGGGCAGAAGCAACTCTAAGGCACAACGGCAGAGCTAGAGAAAGCCTTACCAAGGAACAGCGTGCGTTTCTCTGTCCACAAAGACTTCAGAGTCAGAAGTAAACCTTAGAGCCTACTGATTTCTCTTGGGCATCACTTCCGTGACTCATGCCAGATTTTCCCAAGCTTGTTCCGAAATGACTGATCTACCCTAATGAGTCAGGCGTCTTTTACCTTCACATTTTTTAAAGGACTTATTTATTTATTTTTAGAGAGAAGGGAAGCTGGGGAGAAAGAGAGGGAAAAATATTGGCTCGTGACCTAAGCATGCACCCTTAAGTGGGAATCGAACTCTTGATCTTTTGGTTCACAGGCCAGTGCTTAGTCCAGTGACCCACACCAGTCACGCCACACCTTTTGCATTTCTTTAGGCACCAGCAACACAAGTTTAATAAATCATCTGTGTGTGCCCAGATGTGGGTATATGCATATGTGGGTATATGTATATGTGGGTATATGGTGATGTATACGCATATGGGCTTGCCTAGAAGAAATGAAGCATAGTGGTCTCCCCATGGACCACCAGTGACATGGATAGCAGAGACCAAAGCAGCAGTCAACCTCAGTGCGATGACTTCAGTCAGCCTGCCAATGACAACTGGGGAGACAGGACCCTACTCAAAAATCTCTCCAGTACCTTCTTCTAAGTGGCTTGAAATTCCCATGAATCTCTGTTTATGTAAGAAAGTAATGCCAATGATGGCTCTCTGGAACATCAGGATTTAAGAGCCTGAACATTACCTGTAAGTCAGTACCCAGATAGCCTCCTGCCATGGACTGCAGGTTCTGCGGCTGGTCCCAGCAGGATTCAGGGTTAACTCCCCAGACCGTGGCCCTGATGAGCCTAGGTCAGCTTGGGGTGGGGACAGCATGAGGAGCACTCCCTAAACAAATTCTTTAAGGAAATGCCAGGCTGGAATACCATACATTTAAAAGCAAATGAGAGAGGCAGGACCTTCCAACTGAAAGGAGTCAAGTCCGTAGCTGGCGTGTGTCGGGTGTTGAAGAGGCTGCAGGTGGATTGTTTGGTATCTCCGTGGCTTGCCTTTCGCTCTCATGGAAAATGGAGCAGGTGGTGAAAAAGGAATGGTCCAAAGGATTCTTTCTCATCCTGTATTCTATTGCAGTGAAGGGGCATGCTGGGTTAGTGTGGTCCCCCCTAGCAGGTTGGCAAAGGATGAAAAATATGAGGAAGAGAAGAACTTACAGAAACTTAGGGTAGAAAATGAAAAATACACGGGAGTAAACCCCAGAATGTGGATTTCACGATGAAGGTAGAATATGAGCACAGAGACAGGGAGAAGTGTTAGAGCAGATCAGGAGAAAAATTAAAACCTTTCAGTTATTTCTGTCAATTGCCCTGACGTGAATACTGGTGAAACACAGTGCAGCGGTACCAGAGCAGTGAGATGTACTGACTCTCTTTATAAAGCAGTGGGTTCCGGGAAAGTATCAATGACAGTGTGACTGTTACGATGATGAACAGTCAGCAGTCCATGTTAGCAATGACGTGGTTGCCTAAGGATCCCAATTATGGTGCCAATTGGAAGATATTCATATTTGACTCTGGTTTTGTATTTTCTCTATAGTTTGTTAGCTATAGCACGCAGGAACAAATTGCATAAGTAAGATGGATTGGTATTTTGACAAAGAGAGAACTTCCAGAGGCAGGAAAAAAGGGGGATATTTAGTATTGGGAAAGGTAATATAATCACAGAACAAGAAGAGGGGGGAAATTTGGGTTAGAGCAGTGATCTTCATAACATGAGCCACACAGGAAAATAAATTATTTCAGAGCACACTAAGATAGCTCAAAGTACAAATTTTATAGCGAACGAAGGCGTTTTCAAAGGCAATTATCTACTAATGGATTAAATCTACATAAAATGTGTTCATGGTAACATATCCCTGCAAGAAAACTAAACTTTTAAAAATTTCTATGAATATAGAATACAAGCCACTAAATCTAAGCTAAAAGCAGAATTCAAAGTCCAGTAATTTGTAAAGTTTAAGAAAACCACAGAGCTTTGCTGTACAGTCAGGATGTTAACCAATCAGACCATTGGAACCAGGATGGAGCTCCAGAAAACAGCCCCTTCTCTCCAGCTGACCCCTACCCTCCTACCAAGACATGAGCCTGAGAGATCACAAGGGTTCCGATGGCATGCACTACACTAAGCAGATGTGTTTAATATTTCTAGTTCACTATTTGGGAAAGAGTGACAGGTGTCACTCCAATCAACAATTTACTTATTCATCTTGTCTCCTTCCTCCACGCTGCCCTTCCCCATACAACAAGCAACAAACCCCAGACGAACCTGGTTTACTGCCAGTGATTTTGCCCCACGTGGTGGAGACGCAGAGAGCAGCCCACCGAGCACCACCTGCTTCCCTGGCCCACCCCTGGGAGTCGAGGGGAGCTGGTCAGGATGCAGCCCCGCCTCCCTGCTCAGCCCCACTCCCTAGCTTTCCTAACCCAGCACCAGAGCCCGGACTGTGCCCTCGCCACCCCGATCTACCTGCTGTTCCCCAGGTAAGCGGGTGCCCACTAACCCTGTGCCCTGCAAAGGCATTTTTCTCCGACTCCACGTGAGTTCAGACTCCCTCTTTGCCCAGCCACCTGTGCTGGTCTTTGACGAGGCAGCCCATTTGGTAACATCGTTCCTCCCAGAGGACTGTGCGGCCGCCCCGCCTGGGCTTCCGTTTGTCATGTGGTTGGGTTGCACCGACTATTTGTTTGCCTTCACCGATAGGATCAAAGCCCCCTGAGAGCAGGGACCCTCCCTAACCACCTCTGCATTGCACTCTTCCAGCAGTGACTGATGGAAATACAATCTTGGAAAAATATATACAGGGTGGAGCTCAAGTAGGTTTACAGTTGTGAGTATGTGAAACACAGTTTATTCCTGTATTGTTATTTATTAAGTATTGTAATGTTTTCCACATGAACAATTGTAAACCTACTTTTGCCCAGCCCTGTAAATGACTTAATGGTAGTATCTGAGTATTTTTCTTTTCTGTCATGTTACCATCACTAGCTTGACTTGTGTTCGAGTCAGAAAGCCTGATGCCTTCACCTAAACCACAAAAAAGACCTGAATTTCTCATTAGGATTCAGGGTGTTTCCACTGCAATTGAAATGTGAACTTTAAATTAAATGGAATCAAACAGATGTCCTTAGCAGCCTGATCCACTCTTCTCCCAGTTGATACCTGTATAGCAGGTGATGCAAACATCACCACATATATTAAAATACTGGTATAAACATGGAAATAATACAAAGCACTTCAAATGCATGGGGTGTTTGCTGGGCATTCTTGCCTTGATCAGTGCCTGTTCTCTGGATTGGCATCCCTGACCAATTTTCAGACATACTTTCGTGTATTTCTCTCCTTGAAAGTTTCCTCCCAGGAGGAAGGCAATGGTCCTTTCGAAGTGATGTGTTTATGGTCCTCTGGGCTAAAGTGTCACAAGGTGAACCTGAAACGCCACTCTGAGAATGCAGGTGTCCTCCGTCACGTGTTGTCTTCAGGAGACAAAGGTGGGGTGCGGTATCAGCAGACAGAAACTGACAACCTAACGGAAGTTGCTCTGGCTTCCCTTCCGGGAGAAGACAAATCTGACATTGACACTGAAGGGAAGACCCGGGGTCCACGACTCCCGTGTGGGAACGTGGCCAGCCTTCCGAACTCCGTTCTCATGGGCCCCGCAAAACAAGCATGAGCGGCACAGATTGAACATGTGGCATTGTTTCCATGGTGTTATTTAGCTTCTGAGTCTTCTGCGTATCAAAACACAACACAGAAAACACTATGCCTGCTTCCTCAAACATGATAAGTCAGCTATGATTACTCTCAGTATACGCCAATGTTCTCTGCAGGGTGGATAATGAAAGGGGCAGAAATTTCTTCATACAAAAACAAGCCATGAATTGTTGGTGAATAGGGCGCACTGAGTTGCTTACTATTACTTACTATGCCCCCAAATTTTTTTTAAATAAAGGCAATATCAATATTGTGTTGCCTAACTTAGAATATTCTACGCTTTCCAGAATCATTCCCTATGTGTAGACTAAATAAGAGAGAACACACTTAAATACCCTAAAATTTGGATGTATTTTGCCAACTACCCCGAACTAGTTTGACCTTGGGCAAAACTCAAAACTCAGAAAGAAACAGGAACATCCAGGTGGGCTGTCCCTTAGTACGGTGGCAGGACCACGCTGAGTGGCCACTGAAAACTAGTGCCCTGACTTTGTGACCAATGGCCTGAGGTGTGAGGGGCTACTAATAATTTAGTATTAGATAAATTGCCATTTAGAATATACCTTTCTGCCTATTATGTCAATGTAATATTTCTGTAATATAGTCTGGAAAAAACCCAGCAGTTATCAGGGGGCCATTTGTTTCAGTATTTGGTACTAAGTTAGGTGAAGGTCCGCAATCTCTATAGTTCGGGCTAAGAGGCCCTGTAGTGTTTGACTTTCAAACGGCTGTTGGTGATGCCACGCTCACTGCAGAGCAAGCGCTTGTGTCACATTCGGTTCCATTGCTAAAACAAATACAAGGTCATTGCTTCCAGCAGGTGACTGAATAGAACACAGTGTAATCTTAGTTGTGACACCCAAAACAAAACCAAGAATTTCCTCAAGGCCTTTTCAGTATGCTCAAAAACATAAATACACATAACAATAGGTTACTCACTGTCAGCTATGACCAATTTAATTTGGCCAAGAAGACAAAAGCGGCTTCCTTAAATAAGAGCTACCCAGGGTCTCATTAGTGCAGAGGGAAAAAAAAATATCAAGGTCACAGTAAGGTGTCTGACTTCACGGTGGAAAATTTTAATCCTCCAGACACATCCGGGAAAAGAAACCAAAAGCAAGAGGAACAACAGCTGTCAGACAGACTTCAAAATCTCATTTAGACCCCTGGAAAAATGCTAAGCCAGAAAAGAGCAAAAATTCTAAATATAATGAGGTGTATATTTTTACAAAGTGAGGTGAATAACATTGGAGGCAGGCCTGGGAGGTCTCTTATCTGAACGGCATACAGAATTACCACCACACAAATCTGACTACAGACAAGTGGGCACCTCAGTTCCAAAGTGGCAGCTTCATGTGGATGATATCTTACAAGAAGAGCCAATTAAGGTCTGTGAATTGATTTTATAAATAGATTCTCATTTTCTATTTATTTTGTAATTCTGATTTTTTCACACTTAGAATAAATATGATTGTAATGTATTCTGTTAAAATGCAAGCAAAGAGAGTGAGAAGACATACCCATTAAACTATAGTTATTGAATAATATACACAAAGATTAAACATGTTTTCTTCATTATACATGTTTTCATTTATTTTAATATATAACTAAGTATATATTATATATTATACATTATATATTACACATTATACATTATATATTATATAAGTGACAGCAGTAACCTATCCCGGAGCTCCTCTGAACTAAAATATAACGCTGATGGCATTAATGCACTCTAGCCTATTTAATGCTGTTTTGCATGCAGTTTTTAAAACCAAGCGATCTGATCTTTCCAAAATGAAGTGACAGTGGGAACAAGGTGAAGTGCTAAGCCTGCCACGCCCAGGAGGAAAATAAGAGTGAGCTTCCAGTTAAACTCTGATGCTGAGAAATCCAGATCAGTGCCAACAGCTGGGGCCCAGCATCCACACAGATGTGGGGAGAGAAACGTAACTGTGGATATGGAACCAAACTCTGGGCTGGAGGCCATCAGCCAGCTTCTCGGGAATCGCTTCTCCGAGCAGAAGGTATAAATCAAACCAGTTTGCCAATAGAGAGTTCTAAGACCTCTCTGGAAAAGGACTTTATTTCAATTTGGAGATTGAGATCTAATTCTATACGCTGCTGGCGTAACCTGATCCAGAAATAATACCGGAGCCTAAATCACACATTTACATGGGAGTGACTTTTCTGCCTCACAGACTGTGTAGGAAGAAAACAGCACTATCTTTGGACTTCTTGTGCACACATGTCCTGTGTCCCTTTATGGCAGGGGACACATGATGACCTTTGGTTTTGGCCATATGCCTTGGGCACTTTAAGGAACTTAGGATGCACATCATATTTGGAGTTTGGGCTTCCTTAAAAGTATCGGATGTCTGGTGCCTGGTCCGGAGGAGCTCCGAGTGCCATGCTCTAGGGCAGTACAGCTTCCTGAGTTGAACGCACCTGGAGGACTAGGAGTTACTATCTCACATCCTGAAAGAACTACCGCAGTCATAAGGATGGGCGAGTCTCATCAAATCCTGGGAACAGTTTACTAAATGGCTGGGCTGGGAGCTCCTTCAGACTCAAGGACTCAGTATTCTGTGGGAAAGGGTAATACCCTAAAATCAGGAGAAATGAGAGATGAAGAAGCTAACTAACAGGAAGATGCTCACCAGAAGCTCTGAGCAGTGCTGGGAACCAGGAGGCCAGAGCAATCAAGAGCCAGAAGTCCCCTTAAGATGGACCTCCGAATATGCCACCACGTTGGGAAAATGTCCTTCCCTCCATGTCTGCCCTTCCCCCTCTGCGCTCTGCCCAGGAAACCGCCCAGAATGGGTGGCAGCAACAGGTCCCCTTACCTTTGATTTAGCTGGTTTCAGTCACTAGGGACCCCTGACGGGTGACCAGAGGGCTGAGGGAGAATGCGGTCAGTACTCTGGGCTTTGAAGAGAGGGAGCTGGCTGAGTTTTCTATTCTCTTCTAGACACAGTCCCATCTGTAAGACTCCCTCTCCTGGGTTCCCGGGTCCGTAATAGTTCTGTTACGACTCTCCCTGGATGCGTGGCTCTCCCCTGTGTCCCAACATCCCACTCACGACTTGGTAAACAGTCTCTTTTTAAACCTTCCCTCAACTTTGTAATTGGAGACTACCATCTGTTCTCTGCGGGGTCCCGCCTGTGTAGGGCTCCTCAGTGCTCGGGCAGAAAGGAGACAATCCATGTGGAGAAACAAAAATAAACTCAGCTGAGAGTCGAGAAATGTGGCCCAAGAGATCCGCCACGAACAACTCCACGAACTTAGTCCTTTACCTTCTCTAAGCATCTGTCCATTTTTAACAAGCAAATGCAAACTTCTGGAATCTAAGGTTTAATTTTGCCTCCACAATTTTATATTTCTGTTACTCTAAACATGGAAATGATTTGACAACTCCGCTCGCTGCTCACAATTTCCTTCAGGTACCTGCCGGCCTCTTTCATGTTGCTGAGATGTTAAGGAAAGAAACATTAAGATTAAAGAGGGATGAAGGCATGATTACTGTGTGTAGTTTAAGGGCAAGAGACACGAAATCCTTCCTTAAGTTCTCTATCTCCCAACCCAGCTTCTTCCACCCAGCATTCACGGACCCACAACGGGGCCGCAGCCTGCGTTTCTCTGCAGGCCACCTGCTCTTGCTCCCCGGCCCCCCTGGACTTCCCTGCAGGGGAGCCCCCCTCAGGAATGGTTCTGTTTACTGCATTCTACACGTCTGGAAGGCTCTCCTGGCTTTCTGCCAATTTCAGTTCGATCCATCTTTCAAAATGCAGCTTAATTTTTACCCCTTCCTTGACACTATTTCCTTGACACTGCTACAACAGTTTTCATTTGTAAGGCAATTCGCTTGCTACCATGTCCACACTGGTTTCCGCTCCAGGCTCACTCACTTGCCACCTCCCAGCAACACTCACCCGAGGGGTCAGCACATGACTGGGGTTTGGTGCAGACTCTCTGGTACCTGAACCCCAAAATAGCCACAACGGTCTCTTGGGATTCTCTTTAAATTGCATATTTCTATTTTCCTCTTGTCTTCCCGGCTCAGGTTCTTTTGGAGGGAGAACTATGTCTGTCCATCACATACTGACTTTCCCTGACCTTGCCAAGTTCACCGCTTACAAAAACTACTTTAAAATGACAAACAACAATAAAATTGTTATTAAGAATTAACTCTGTGTATTGCTTTGTTTTTAAATGCAAATGAGGTGTTTCTAAATACAGCAAGAAACCAAGTACTAATAGCTTTTGTAAAAAATAGAAAATTGGTATTTATCTTCTGAGTAAGGTCACCTAAGAGAAGGAAAAAAACCCTTTTTATAAACACATTTGCCAAAATGTTCCAAAAATTTTGGAAGAAATATTACTTTCACTAGTTACATGGCATAGAATGTTACTATTAATTTACAAATATTGTTAAATTATTTCCCAAACTACATTGGAGGATTTTTTCTTTAATAAACCTCAACATAACCCCAGTATACATATTGCACTTGGTTTGTTGCTGATAATGTTGAAATTTATCTAAAATACAGATGTGCAGCTTCAGCATTTTATACTCTTCTTAATACTTATTTAGATTTAATAAATAAAAGAAGAAAATGTCTGTTGCTACTGTTTATTCTAGAAAACGCTATTTCTCTCATACTGTGTGTACAAGCACATATGTATATAAGTACGTGTATATACTATATGCTATATATATACATATATATATATGGCATACATATTAGAGAATCTGTATCATCAGTAATGATAAAATATCTTTGTAATCGAGGAGTCACTTATAATTCTTACTAAGAGTCCATAGTTTGGACATTTGGCGTGTGAACATAATCAAATCAGGGATTGAGGTCTTACTACAATTACTAGCATGTAATGCCTAGCACGCCCTGAGCAAAACCCAACAAGACAATGGTGGTTTGTGATTTTCTTAACAAACCTTTCAACTTGCCCCTTCTTGCAGGGATAGTATGAGATACAATTAACAGCTTGCGCCTTTTTACATGTGCATCCCACAGTGAAGTGCTTATATGATTTATATGCACACAGTACTAATCAACTCCATGTGTGACATTTTATTTAATACTAACAAGTATGACTACGAGATCATTTAATCAATTCAAAGTCACGCATTAACTTCTTGAAGCTAAATTACAGACATGCATGAAATTCTAGGTTCATTCCTAGCAACCTATCAGTAATTTTATCAAGATAGCAAGTAATATGGTATGTACTACAGAGTGATGTAGCCGTTTTAGCAGAGATGCGGCCGAGGACATTTCATCTGAAGATGGTAGCAAAGGAAGGAGAGAATAAGGAGAATGAAGATTTAGAGGAAACTAAGTAATTGCATGTAAGTGAGAACAAAGGGACAACTAACCAGGTTAAAGGGTCACTAATGAAGTGATGACATGTTCAGGACATTTGGGGAGGAGCTTTGAATGAATTCCACGCTTACAGTTTGAAATGCATCAGAATCATTGTGCTCCTGGACGAGATGAGTGATGTGTGACTGTGCTGGCTGGGACTCCCAGAACGATGGTGACTGAGAGTGGTGACAGTGGGCATCCTTGTCTTATTCCTCATGATCCTGCTAACCAATGTCACCCCAGTCAAGTTAATAAAAAAGAAAGGCAATATGACTGATTGTTATTGATTGATTTGTAGATTGATTAAGGGATTCTATTGAAAGGAGAGTGGCATGTGGAGTTACGCCAGGAGAGAAGGGAGAATGGCTGCTTAACTAGGAGATTGTCACCATAATTTAAATACGAACTAATGATGATTTAAAACAGATGGATACTTGGGAATGGCAGAAGAAACACAAAGCACACGTAAACAAAAATTAGAAGTGCAGGTGCAGAAGCACACGTGAGTGATGAATAGTAGTGCTGTGGTCATGTGGCAGTAAGAAAACAGGTACTGGGTATCGCTCCTGCGCCTGGAAAAGCAAGATTCTTTCATTGCTTCTCCGTATCTAATGTTTCATCTCTCCCTGTGACACATGCTACGTAACTGTTCAAATCGGGAAAACGTGTAGACGACATGTGCTGGAGCCCGTGGAGGTGACTTTTACATGGCAATACTTCTGTGTATTCTGAACTGCTGGGTGCTTGTCTTCTCTGTCTCCTTGAAGGATCATTTATTTGGAACCCCACAAATAAATGCGTTGTGGAGCTAATGCAAATGATCAGCCGCAGCAAGCTCTCCCCTCTCTTCATGGGGACAGGAATTAAAAGAGCGCCTGCCCTCCGAGGAACATGCAGAAGCACTTGGATCTGCTCACCCTGTGAATTCTGGGAAAGTTGCTCATGTTTATGTTTGTAACTACAGAAAAAAAAAAAAAGAACCCCTGTATTTCTGGTTAAGTCACCTGAAAAACTAAAGGAAAAGGAACAATTTTAAACTATAATGCAGATAAAGGGAAAATATAATCTGAATTCGTAAACCTACAAAACTTAGTTTTGATGCTTTACTATGAAAGTCACATTCAAGTCATCTTGCTGTGCTTCCCATTATATGTTTATAATTCACACTTCATGCCACGATTATTATTATAATCCATACTGTGAATGATACTTCATGCACTCATCATCTCAGACTGTAGTGTAATTCATACCGCGTTACTGTCCGTAATACAAAAGGCACATACAAGCCCTCTTGCTGTGCTTCTGATGGGGCAGGGCTCCCCTGCCTGGCACACCAGTGTTTCCAGAGTCGAATCCTACACAGCAGGCTTGCACTGCTTAGCTCTGTTTTTCTTAAAATGTTTTCTTCCCAAGTTTACAGCTGCCCGTTTCCAAGATACCAGGAGCTGAATACATCACAATTTTCTGCCCTTAAATGTCAAACAAACCAACCCACACATACCTATTGGCTGTTCCCAGAATGTCATTCACTGGCGTATCTTCAAAAAATTTTTGCAGCCAGTGGTCTCCCAGTTTTTAGTTGGACTGATGTGATGATGATGATGATGATGATGATACTTCCATGATTTTCTGTTCATGGTTAACATTTAAGCTTATAACTGCTCTGCTGAGAGAAGTCCTTTTGCCTCCTTCCAAGATATCTGAATATTTATGTGTTCTCTCAAATGTATTCAGCCTTTGATTTTAGATAGTCCTACTTTCCTCTGAAAATTAACTTGCAAACACCAGGTGTTTTATTAGATCTGACCAAGTTATACATTTTGATGACATCATTTATGAACATAATTTATTGCCTTATCATTGCATTCATTCAATTATCAGATATTTCTAAGATATAAATCTATATATCAAATGTATGGTTCCGCTAAATTTGCTTTTATTTTTCTGTGTGCATATTGACCACAAATTATTTTTTAAATCTTTACCATTAAAACAAAGCATAAAATGCCTGTTAAGAATGGCGGTCACCTGGAAGTGTGATACAAAAACTAGGAAAATGCTATCAGTTTAAGAATTAGGCCATAAAACTTTTGATTTCTTACCACCATGAAACTTCCTGATTGAAATTACAGTACAATGTGTGATAATACCGTTTCTAAGTCATTTAAAGTACAAAGAAGTATTTCACGTCCTTGCTCCACAAAACCTCGGCTCTGGGAACAAAGCCGACTTTGCTAAGATTGTACAGAAGTAGTACCTGATTATTTTCCATTTTCAAAATTTCTGGGCACTATCTGAAGGAGAACATTATGTTTTTTGTCCTGTAAAGTCTAAATTATGGTGGAAAGAGAACACATTTTGGAGGGAGATGGTTCTTAAGTACAGTTCTTACTTGCCCTCTCATAGCGGTTGCACCGGGGTCGGGGGGGCCAGGTAATCTCTGAGAGCCTGTGTTGGCCGTCACCAAAATGTGGCGACAGTGAGACAGACGTGAAATGCAAAGTCCCTGGAACACAGCAGAAACACAACTGAAGGACACTTAACACAACCAGAAAAGTACATATTCTCACTATGTAAAAACAGAGAACCATTGTAAAATTTGATTTTAGAAATGCTTTTAGTTTGTTCCATTCTGCCATGGGTTCGTTTCTGCTGTTACTGCTAGAAGGTTTCAGATTTCCTCTTACTTAAAATTTTGATTATTCTTGTCAAGAGTCATATAGGTCATTGTTTTTCCTTCCTGTCAGATTGTCAGCTTTTCGGTCATTTCAGAGCTAACTTGAAGCAATGAAAAAGCATTCATTTAAAAAAAACGTATTCAAGTCACTCTCATTTACTGTGTACTCCTTATAAAATTATAAACATGTATTATTTTAGTAAACTCTGTATAACAAGTGGTGAACAGCTGGTTTGTATTCAGATTTAATTATTAATTTTGATTTATTACTAATGAAGGTAATTGCACACTTCTTGCTTAAACATTGTGTACAATTTGTAACGATTTAATGTCTTTCATGAATTATTAAATTCATGCCTTATTGCCTTTATTAAGGCAGTAGCTGTGGGCACAGGACAGCAAGCACGAAGCTGAGAGCTTCAAGGGACGTAGGGATGTGGCTACAGGGGACGGAGGGGCAGTGGGAGGCTGCAGGGAGGCGTGGAGTGGATCGTGGCAACCAAGAGAGGTTTTCGGAAGAAGGGCCAGAGAACAGGCAGCGATGTGAATAAGCATCGGGTCAGTTACAAATGCAAAGTATACTTTTTAACCTCTAGACATAAACAAAAACAAGCACACACAAAAATCACCCAATATTTCTTGTTTCTTCATAAATCCCTGCACAATGAAATGAGTTACAGTAGAACAGAACTCTCATATTTACCGAATTCTCTGTTTCATAGTAAAGGAAGTTCTAATTTAAAAAAGCACAGATCGCAGTGACAACCTCAGAGATGTCACTTATGCATAACTTGCTGACCTGGTCTCCAGTGAGGAGACAAGTGTTAATCCCTGTATGGTTTCCGGGCGCTGAGGCACATGGCTGCCTACACGCCTTCCTCTCCCTACTTCCTCTTTGGTGGCTGGCCTGGTAAAAGGTGCAGTTTTTAGGTGCTTTGCTGACGGTTAAAATGTTCAGGAAGCGTACATGCTTCAAACTGTTTGGTTTCCTTACTTGATGTGAAGCTAAAATGGAAAACACGTCTTTTCTTCCTTCACCATGCGTGCAAGACCAGCCATGTTTCTGGTGTATTGTAGGTGCTCAACTAACTGAATTCAAATAGAAAAAAATATCACACAGAGGAAAACTGCAAAAACTGTTGGTTTCCCCTCAAACCTACCCAGTGTGATTCGTGGGGGAGCATTAACCCAGGTGTGGTGTATGAGCTACATCATGTTAGAGCAGTGTCCCCATGTCGGAGAGACCAGGAGGTGACTTCCTCATTTCCTGTAAGGTGTATTCAGCAGAGTTCATGTAAGAGCGGACATCAGGTTACAACTCACACAGTCCTTTCACTTCTCTGGAGAGAATAAAAAATAAATTTTAAGTTGCTTATGAGAGATTTATAGAGGTAATATTTGAGCCTTGTGACACAGAGTGATGACTTATGGAGAGAGTGGTACAACCTTTATTTTTCTAAAGGTGTACAAGTTTATGGTCGATTGGCAGCATCCCTGGAGAGCCACTTGGAGTCTGCCCTGTGTGCCCCGGCACTGTGTCAACACACAAGGCTAACACGGCTCTGGAAGGAACATCCCCGGGCAGCCATTTGAGGTGAAACCAAGACTATTATTCTTTGCACATTCAACAAACTTAGTCAGTAAAAATCCAGAGGGAAAATGAAACCAAGGAAATCAAAACAACAGAAAACAGAAGTTAAAGTATATACAAGTAGGAGGGGAATAGTTGAAACGTTCCAGAGAACAAATTAAATGAGAAAATCATCAGTATGCAAAGGTGTAGGATGAGAGAGATTTGGCCAAAGTCTGAATGATGAGGAAAAGCACAGATGGACTTGACACAGACAGTTTGTTACACGTTGGCACTAGAGCAGCACATTGCTAATGGCTAATATATTTGAGTGCTGACCATATGCCAGATGTGCTCCTTTATAGACAGTGTTCATAAATCTTACTACAACCCAATGGAGTGGGCATCGTTGAGTTTTTGAACTTTGAAAAGAAAAATAATGAAGTTTTATCTTTCTAATATAGAGTAGCCCTGCTATGGGTAGGGATGCTCTGAGGGTCATTCCAAGACCCTTTGAGGTTGCAGGGAACCAAAGATAGTACCAAACCCTATAGAACCTATGCTTTTTCCTAGACAAACATACCTATGGTAAAGCTGAATTTACAATAGGTACAGGAAGAGTTTAACAATCATAACGAATAATAAAGTTGAACAAATATAATAATATACTGCAGTAAGAGTTAGGGAAATGTGCCATTGTTAAGTACAATAAGGGTTACCCAACCATAAGTAGTGGGATACCAGAACATTGGGTACGGCAACTAAGACAGCTACTAAGTGACTGACTGGTAGGTAGTGGTTACAGTTGGATGAGCTGGACCAATCACATGCTGGGCGGGGCAAAGCAGGACAGCACAAGAGTTCATCACACTATTCGGAAATGCTGTGGAACGTAAAACGTATGAATTGTTTATTTCTGTAATTTGACACCTGATCTTGGACTTCCCAGCCTTCAGATCTGTGAGAAATAAATATCTGTTGTGTAAGCCTCCCAATCTGTGGTACTTTTCATGGCTGCCGAAGATGCCTAAGACACTAAATAACTGATGGAGTCCCAGATGTTGAGACAAAGAAGTCAAGCCTGTAAAGAGCCGTGGAGGCTTGGAAATGGGCATTCCGGGGTTACACCTGAGCTGGACAATTTACAGTGGAGATATTGACAGTTCAGACCCCCAGCCTCCTCACTGTAAAACTGGGACCAGCGATGTGCACTCGGACTTGGGGAAGACGAAATGGGACTAGGTGCACACAGGGGATCCTAAGGTATAATAGACACAATTACGGCGTAAAGGACCAAGCCGGCAGAAGGATGCTCCCTTTAATTTGGTGTGCAATCATGACTAATGAGATTCTTCAGGTCCTAGCTGTGGGAAGAATGTGCATTGTGTGACAATGAGGACCCACAGGGATCAGATGCCTAAGACGACAGCAATCGCATGAAGTCTGTGATGTTCTGAATACGCCTCAGCTTCTGTCACCACCTTTCTTTTGTCAGAAAACCTGTGACTCTCCTGCAGAACCAGAAGATACGTTCCAGGTGATAATCTGGGGGCATTCTTACCTCATCATTACACTTTTAATAAAGTGCTGTCTCCATTTAATATATTGATTCTTTTGTGTAGTCAGATACCAGTAGTGCATTAAAATGTTCCTGCAAGATCACTATGAAACATTTTCCTTGTCAGTCAAGTGCAGCTTGGCCTCTTCAGAAAAGTCACAGGGGATGGAGGGAGGAGACAAACACAAAAAGGAGGCCCGAGTGTACCATTTTTCCTGAAACTGAACTATAATACTCAAAGAAATCTCTCTCTCTCTAATACAATTCCATATACATATCAGAGTGGCTATAGTGCACATTTGATAAAATCAAATTTCAAATAAGAAAAGTATATCATTTCCAGGGAAATATAATGAGCTAAATGATACCTAAGCCTTCCAAAATTTCATACAGTGATGCAATATTTTTGGTAAGTTTTCTCTTCTAGCAAAAGAAAAATATTACAGTAGGTTAAAGTAGGAAATATTGTAAAGGTTATCTTTTGTCTTTTTAGAAGCAAATGAGTCAAACTGAACTCTTCCTTTATACACAGAGTTGGGTTTATTTGTCCCAGGTACCCTGTGTCCCTGAATAAGTACAGAGAGACAGAGAACACGGCTCACAGGATGTGGAAGGTCCTCTCCAGTTAAAGAAGGTGGACGGGAAGCCACAGGGTATGATTATGATAATTGCAGCAGCATTTGAGAAAGGCTTTCTGATGCTCTCATTAGGTAACCATGCAGGTACACAGAGTACTTTCACAGGACTTCCTACAAGCAAGGGCATCAGAGGAGATTAAAAGGAAGGTGAAAAGAAAAACCAAACACTGACATTTGATATCATGACATCCATCGATGAAGAATCAGCTATAAGCCAGTCAGAGAAAGACAAATACCATATGATTTCACTCATATGTGGGATCTAATGAACAAACTGATCCAACAAGCAAACTTGTTGAGAGACAGACAGACTCATAGCTGGAGAGCCCATGACAGCTAGTGGTTGGAAGGGGGAGGTCAGAGGATAGTGGGATTGAAGAAAACGGAAAAAGGACTCACGGACAAGAACCACAGTGTGGTGATTACTAAGGGGAGGGGGTATAAGGGGACTAAGTGGTAATGGGAAAAAATATAATAAAGATTAAATCAGCTTCAATTTGGAATAAATGTTGAAACTCTCAAATAATGATGAAAGGAACATAAATCAAAGAGCTCAAACATCACTGAAGGTTTGAGACTGCCAGACATCAAACATTTGTTTTGGTTTCTCTTCACTAAACAAGATACTCAAGGAAATCAAGCTAAGATTCCATTATTCCTTTTATAGTACCAAGTTCAATTACGATGTAGGACTCCCAGGGCAGGGTAATGGTACTTACAACAGTGCTTGGTACAGAGCAGACAATCAAGAAGTGTTTGTTGACTGCCTAGCACAATTAAATAATGAATCTACTTAAATTATTTTGCTTTAGAGTAACATGAGGTCTGCTTAATATTTATTATCCAAGTTAAGGTCTTAGGGGTCAGAGAAACTCAGGCCCCTCTTCCACGCGCAATGCTAGGGAATGTGTCCTGTGTTTTCCAATCGGGCTGACTTATTACGCAGGCCATGGCGCTTCCTGGTCCTCCCAGGGGAGTGGGCTGCTGCCCCACTGCCAGACCTGGCTGGCGCTGGTGGAGCTCACCAGGCTGCTGGGTGGTGGTGTGCCCACCCTCCTGCCTTTGATTACACACAGGCTGGCTCTGCATTGCTCCGGACTCTGCTGCTGTCCCATCCACTGGCTTGTCGCTGGCTTACTTGGGCATTGTTGGGTATTTCCTCCCACACATGCACCTCAGTGCCTGGCACTGCAGCTTTTCCTATCAATGAGAAACCAGGATTTCCTCCTCTGGGTCCTCCTTTCCTGGAAGGGGCTGTCACAGCTCAGAGCACTGGGGCTCACTGAGCCCTCTATTTCACAGAGCATAAACCCCAACTCTTCAACAGGGTTTACAAGACCCTCTGTGACTTGGCTGGCCCTTGGGGGTCTTCCCAACATCATTTTGGCTCTCCTCCATCCCTCTGCTCTACCCATACCAGTCAGTGTGGCACAGGCTATGCCTTCCTCCTGGACTTCCAGCCTTCCAAATACCTGCATAATGCACACCTTCATTTCTTGGCATTCCTGGTTCCAACACCATCTGTTCAGAGACGACATCTAAAAGCCATTCTGTCTGAAGTGGATCTGCTTGACCCAGGCCACTGTATTCTGTTCCCTTGCTTTAGATTTATGAATAGGATTTGTGCTGTGTGAAGTCATCTTTTCTGGCTCTTTATTTTGGTTTAGTTTCATTTTTTCTGGGAATAAGAGACTGCCATGAGGGCAAGACATTGTTTTCTTACCAGCCCATTTTCCCACAACATAAGCAGATACAAAAATAGTCACTCAAAAAATAAATAAATGGAACTGACCAGTGTGGCTAAGTTGGTTGGGCATCGTCCCACAAAGTAGAAAGTTGCCGGTTCCATTCCCCATCGGGGCCTGTGCCTGGGTTGTGGGTTTGGTCTCTGATTGGGGTACAAGAGAGGCAACTGATCGATGTTTCTGATCACATGGATGTGAAATAAATAAATAAAATCTTTAAAATAAGTAAAGAAATCAATAAATGGGCAGGTAGGTGCTACATAAATGCTACTAGTGCTTCCTAAGTAAATGCAAGTGGATGCCAATTAATCCTGTGTTTTGGGGGGAGGGGCGTTACACCTGATGGCGTGTTCAAGACACCTCCAAGTCTTTTCCAGTCCAGCCTGAGCACTACACGCAACGCAACTGAAGAAATCTCTCTTATGATAAATTGCTAAGATGCTAGATATATTTTTGGTTTTATCACCGACATAAGGGTGATGTTACGTAACCAGTGACTTTATTTATTTTTAGAGGGAGGGGAAGGGAGTGAGAAAGAGAGGAAGAGAAACATCAAAGTGAGAGGGGAACATCAGTCAGCTGCCTCTGGCATGCACCCAACCAAGGACTGGAATCGAACCGATGACCTTTCACTTTGCAGGATGACACCCAACTAAGGGAGCCACACCAGTCAGGGCACATAACCAGTCATTCATTAAGCTCTTCTTTATCTGGAGTATTTAGAATCTAAAGCTTGAACTGCAGGACCCCTGAGTCTTGTTACTATGGCTATAGCTGCAGGGAAGTTCTAGATCTTCGTCTGTTAATTACTGGATTGCTCATCAGGTATTTCTCAGTAGTTGGCAGCAGGAGACGGGAGGAAGACACCGTCTTTAATTTTGAGAAAGCCCTTCTCAACCAACTCTGCATGGTGAATTTGTACCGTTTTTCGTAACTGCAAATGCATTATTTTTTCCCTTGCATTTGCCATGACAAAGAATTCTCCCAAACAGTGTTGAATCCAAAAACTGTCTTGTCTTTTGTTTATTGACTTTAGAGAGAGAGAGGAAGCAAGAGAACACCGATTTGCTGTTCACTTATGGACACACTCACTGACCGATTCTCGTTTGTGCCCTGACTGGGGATGAAAGCCACAGCCTTGGTGAATTGGAACCAAGCTGTAACCTATGGGGCTACCTGGCCAGAACAACGGTCATGTCTTTAAAATGTTTATTTATGTATTTTTTCTGGGCCAGCTCTTTCTCATCATAGCTGTTTGGTAATTTATCATTATCACCTAGACAAATTGTCAAGCCAGTTAAATTCATGTAAAAGAAATCCAAATTGATATAAGCAGTGGATAAGTGCAGGCTGAGCCAGTCCTGTGTACAAATTCCCCTCCTCTTGCTTTTCCCAGGTGCCTGGGGGCACCCTGGGTGCCTGGGTCTCCCCCTTTGGAAGTGGGGGAGGAAGGAGGGATTCTGTGAGAGCCCCAGTCTGCAGGAAGAGACCAGAACTTGCAGGGATGAAGCCTTTCTTCCTGGTTTCAACCCCGGGAACAAACTTGGATTAACCTCAGAGGTTGGAAACTCATGGCCTGCTTGATGTCTGGGCATCCCTGGGCGTTCATTTCCACATCATTTGAAGCTGAATTTCAGGAGCAGCTCTGTCCCCAGTTCCTTGGCTGCTTTCGGTGCTGCACTTGGTCTAAAGCTCAGACTATGTTCTCACTAGATTGGTTCCCAGAGGTCTTTCCCTTTGCTGTTCATTTTGAAGTCAGTTTGCTTGGGCCAGACAATGTTTGGGTAATACCCTTCGATCAAATTACCCTCATTTTTTTTAAATTAATTTTTCAAATGCTAATGGCACTTGATAGTCTCAAGTTCTCATGTGCCTTTGAAAGAATTTTCTATGGGCAGTCAAACTTATAGTGTTTTTAGAGAACAAAGTTTTCTGATTATTCTTATTAAGTTATTTGACCCTGAAAATAATAGAACATTTTTTTGGTTTCAAAAGTTGGTGAAAGATTTTCCTTTCCTGTCATGGTAAATGGAATATTATAAACTATTATTAAATAACGATTTGACACGCAAGACTTTTTTGGATCAGCGCTGTGTATTCAAGTGTTGTATGTCTGCTACAAACCGGACTGGGCTAAACCTGCATTAATTCTGTAGTAGAATTATTTTTAAAATAAATCTCAGGTGTTTTCCCCATTTCTCTTGCCATTTAACTCTTCTGCACCAAACTATGGGAAACTACATAAAAAAACTATTTAAGGCTTTGAATAGTTATATTTTATTAATATTAATCATATGAATTAGAGATATTTGGTTAATTGGTCGTTTATTTCACACAGTTTTAACACCCTTCTCACTAAGGTTTGCTCTGCACCCTCTAAAAAATGTAATTTCACCAATTAAGATTCATAGAGAGAATGAATTAACTTATTTATTATCTCTTTTATTTCTAAATAAAGGCACAAACATTTTTAGGAGGCTGCAGGTTCAATTTTCCATAGGCTGATTGCCATAAAAATAATCAGCAATTTTACAAGCAGATGCATCACAGTTATATCAGGGATGACATGATTTTTGCTAAAGTCAGTTTTGAACTATATGCAACTTCTTACTTCCTTCCAATTAAACAGTAAGTCTATCTTTTTCTCATATGGTACTCCAAGTGGAAACTTGCAAGTCATTAATTTAATCTAGAATAATGTTTTTGTTAAAATTTAAAACTTTTTCTTTGCCCAGGCTGGTGTAGCTCAGAGGATTGAGCGCGGGCCTGCGAACCACAGGATCACAGTTAGATTCCCAGTCGGGGCACATGCCTGGGTTGCAGGCCAGTTCCCAGCAGGGGGCACAAGAGAGGCAACCGTACATTGATATTTCTCTCCCTCTCTCCTTCCCCTCCCCTCTAAAGATAAATAAATAAAATCTTTTAAAAAACCTTTTTCTTTATTACTAGTAATAAAGATAGAATAAATATTTATAGGACAAGATGTTAATGGTTAGTTGAAATGGAGCCACATACTTCTAAGTTTCTCAAAGTATTTATCAGTGATCTACTATAGTAAGTGATATAGTTTTATGAAGTAAATTCTACTACATGGTGAAAGATTTACTACAGAGGAAAACACACTGCAGAGTGATGAGCCTCTGTTTCCCGTTTATACAATTAAAGAGATTATGTGTCAAAATAATGAAATCTCTTTTGTTCAATATGGCATAATTCCGTTCTTTCTGGCACACTCTTCATAGGTTCACGCAATAGTTAGGTATACTTTACTACTTTCTGAATACCTAAATACTCTATTAAATAATCAAGTGAGTTCTTTGAGAAAAGTGATTACTGAAAACCAGGTTAATTGTTGATATGTCACAATGTTCTCAATTTATGTAACATACCAATGAATTTATAAATGGATCTAAATCAGTACAAAATCATCATTTAAGGAAGAAAAGCAGATAACCACGAACATTTTACATTTCAAAGAGATAATTTGGTACCTCTTGTTAGGGAATGGCCTGGGGCAGAAACTCTGTGGCCCAAGAGAAAAGGAAACCTTCCCTGAGTGGATTGATTAGCTACTGACTTTCTCTTCTCTCTTTCCTTTCATTTTCCTATAAAATAATGTGTTTATCCATCTTTCTGCTCCTATTTCAATTTTTGGGTGACTTCATTCCTGTAGAACACTAAGCCACTCTGGTAATTATTCTGTTCACAGAATGCCTTAGGATGCAAATTAAGTGATAGAAATACATATTAGAAGACATTACAACATGTCATTCTCATACGTTTTCATACATAAACATCATCAAGCTCTATTCTTTATAAGGTTTCTATATTTGTATGTTTCCTTGTATAAAAATCTATGTTTTTGAACTTCTTTTCTATACTTTTCTAAGGGGCAATTTCAAAAAGCTTTCATAGAACAATTTTAATCATACTAAATAATAACATTGACAAATAAAAAGGAACATAACCTTCAGGAGAATGACTTCCTTAAATGTTGAAGATGAATAAAATCTGCACTTTCACTTGCTTAATGTTTACTGATGAGTGACCTGTGCCAAATGTCTATTTTTTTTATTTTTCTTTAAGAATTGGTGAACTGGTTGAGAGCAGAAATACAAAACTGGTGGACAGAAGGTAATCCTCATGGATGGAATGTGAATTCTTTAGTTTTAGTTTGGGAGCAGCGGGGAGCTAGTAATGGATACCACCCGAAATGGTACTTTCCAAGCATCTTATCCTTCCATTTAACTCAATAATTTTTTTACAAATATGAATCAATAGCTAGACTTAGAACACAATAATGTTTTTTAAATCATCTAAAGGACAAACATACAGTTCATGGCAACTTGAGATAATGCCACTGAATTATGTCCTCATTTTACTACCATTGAAATGAAAGACGTTCTCACCAGCAGCGCTTCCCTAACTTGCAGTCACAGGGTTACTAGACCTGCACCTTGCTCGCAGTGGCCAAGGCTAACACAGGGGCTCTGGCGGACATGCTAAGCAAACACTATAACTGATACTTATTTTTATCTTTAGAAAATACTTAGAGAAAAATTTTGTTGCCCTCGTGACATACCCTAGAAAATCCTACTGGAATACAGAGAATACATTTTCCTTCACCGTTTCGATCTTCTTATGCATTACAAAGAAATGGTGAATTCTCAAATTTTCTTAGGGAATATTTCATCATTATCAAACTAATTAAAACAAGTGATTACAGCCCACAGATGGATGCTCTCATAACTGCACATGGACTTCGAGACAGCGGGTTGTACAGGACAGCAAGGCATTTATTAACTCTGCTTAGGTGAAGCCATGTTTCTGAGGCCCCTGGCTGGTCATACTGGAAGGGTATCTAGGTGTTGGTCACCCAGGACCCATTTCTATACCCTCAGAGAAAAGCGAAGACAGCCGATGTTTCTAGTATGCATTCTTAGGATCCTATCTGGTAAATTGCCTATGCTAGTTGGCACGAATGGTGCTTCTTCTAGCCATTTGTTTCTTAAAATTTAAGAGCTAGTCTATATAAGAACAAACATGTTTGGAACTTAGGTATTGGTCTTGGTACTGGAAAGGCAACTTAACATAGTCACAGCCAATATGTAATTTAAGTAATATCCTTTATCCCCCTTTATATGAAAGTATAATTCATGCTAAAGCTTTTCTGTAATGCATATTTCATTTGAAAACAAAGTACCAGATTAGAACTTATTTCCATATGTTTGTTCCCATAAATGAGTACATGTCTGAGAAGGAAGAACACAGTATGTGAGTTGCTTCTTTTGCAATGAGGTTGTGTTTCTACCCAAGAGAGAGCAAGTCACCAGGCCGGTTTCCTATTAGGCAGAAACGGGGTGGCCAAGGAGAATCACAGCACTCAGCAGGCTGGTGACCTACTTTGTTATTATAACTCACAGGACCTATGGATGAACTTTTCTTTTTTTTCCACTAAAGCTACATAGTGACTTGTCAGCAAATTAGTTACCTTTTGTCAGGACTTTTTAAAAAGACCGTTAAACCAATATGTTCTATTTAGGAAAAAAATCAAGAATACGATAACACAGTTTCAAACTTATAGAATTACAGATCTAACATACATTGCTAGACCTCAAGAGAGAACAAATATACTTTCAATTAAGATATTTTAGTTTCATTTCTTAGTTATGTAATCTCAGGTATATTTTTTTTCAATCAATCATTATCTAAGTAGTTCATTGGACCTTGTAAAAATAAGTGAACCAATTTTAATTTTGTCTTCAGACATTTGCTAGGATACCAACAGATAATCTAATCATCCTAGTTTTCAATGTTCTACTTATGTATGGCAACTTGTAAATGAATGAGATATATATTTGTTTTTCTTCAAATCATTCACTTAGAGTAGATATCGATCGACAAACAGCTCCTTCTACCCCGGCCCCAGCACATGTGTTGTGACTGGTACCATCACTGATCCAGAAGTGACGGACGCGTCTCAGGCCCTCAGTCTCTTCGTTGCAGGCCCCTGATCCCAACCGAGCTCTTAGTACTTGAAATGAATGTCTGCCCGTTACGTTGCCCAGCCTCCGGTCTATACCACTCACAGACTCGATCTCAGTCCACACGAGGTTGCCCCCGGCACACCATGGTGTGAATCAGAGAAAAGCAGCACCATCAGGGTGGCTGAACTAGAGAAAAATTTTAAAAGAGCCGTATGAATGGCTGCATTTTCAAGTGGCCGTGGCATGGCAGGCCGAAGGGGGGCCCATTTCACTGGCTCCGCCCCTGGTGCAGAAGCCTTGGGGCTGTGCACACATTGTGGGGGCCTCGATCCAAATCCACACAAATGGCTTCGGCACATCATTCCCTATTCTGCTGATTTATAAATCCCTTCAGAGTCAAGTCTACTTTTCGATCATCTCTTGGTTTTCAGCAGTCAGAAAGAAGCAGCCTAAATAAAGTCTGGTAGAACTCGAAGCATTTCGGGGAGAGAGACTCTGCCCCATTCTTTACTGTTTCTCAGCTCTGCCTGGCACGAACTGGTACTCAGGGAGATTACCTAAATGAGAGGATAAAAATACACGCTCGTTTCAGAGCCGAAGTGCAGGGGACTTGCGTGATTTGCCTGAAATCATAAACGTTTCCATGGCGGAGGCAGTTCTGGGATTCACATGCCTAATCAGTTCTGCGAGTTTTTCCCTTTTCTATTCTGCTGTCCTGACGAGTTAGGATAGATGAGCCACACTATGTGCTGGGTGACAAATACAAACATGTGCCTCTGGAGGGGGCTTGGAGGGTCACACACCAGCTTTTTACTGTACGGACCTATGAGTGAACTAAGACACGGCCATTCAGAGGCCCTTGACCATGACTCAGGGCCCGCGTCCACGGGAGGGGAGCTGGGAAGTGAGCACAGTGCGACTATTCGGTCACTAGTAAGTGTCCCTGCCACGTGACTGGCATGAAAACAACTGGGCACTTACCTAGACTTTACAGCCAAATCCTCTGTTTTCTCTACACAAATTTGATTAATTAGACCCTTGCAGACATTTCCTACCCCTTCTTTTCTCTGATTTTGGAAGCCAGTATGGTTTATATGTCTTACTTTTTTTCTGAAATGTGTTGTTATTTACATAGAACTGAAGAGCATTAGAAGATCACTAATTATTTGGACTTTATGAATTTTGTATGTGCTATATTGCCTGTGAGTTGGTCATATGATTACATATTTTTTAAGATACAATTTGATGCACAAATTACTAAAGCAAAAAACATGCAAAGAGTAATTTAAAAGGTATAATATAATAACTCTTTTATACATAATTTTCAAATGCTATTGATAATTACCCATTTTTTTTATGTTGTGACCAGCAGATGTAAGGTTGGCACAGAATCTGTGTGACATGTGGGTACATATAAGGTATATTTCCTGCCCTCTAGAATGGCATCTCCCAGGACAGAATAAGGGGTGGACTCCTTCAAATCACAACAAAATAACACATAATCCATGACCCCTGGTAGGCTTAAATAGAAATGTTTCTTACTGTTACAGGTCTTGTAAAGTTAAAACAAAGACATTTACAAAGCAAACACTAACAAAATAATAACAAAATATTTTAGTGTGACTTTATTGTGCTGGGCGATGATGTTTTGTTGAAACCAAACAGTTGTGTACAATGCAACTATAGTGCTGTTACCACACTCGTTATTACAGGGTGTGTAGTTTAACACCGTGCAACTGTGCACTATGCATGTAATGAAATGAGTGGTTAAGTTTTCCAGACATTTCTCCTTTTGACTAGGTGAAAATGTTGCGCTACATTTAATGTATCCTTTAGCTTTCATTTGGTATAAATGGATTGTTTACTTATTGACCTGTAAGCCAGAATTATTTTAAATAGCAACTCATGCCACAACACACTTCAACTACAAAAGCAACACAGGCCCCACAGTTAGGGCGCTCAGCTGTCCCTAGGGTCACAATGTGCTTACGATGAAGCCTTTCAAACCACTGCCCAGGGTTACAAGGTCACCGGGAGAAAACTGTGGGCTCCCCAAGAGCAAACCTGCAGACTTCAGCTACAGAAACGTGGCTCTGGGAATGTATCACTTAGCTACAAACCCTTCTTTATTTATTCTATAAAGTCATTCTCTAAATTCCATCAAAAGTTCAAATGTGTCACAGTTTCCACTTTCTTAGATTCTTAAAATAAATATTTGATGGCATTTGTAATTTAACCCCAAAACCTGTACTTCTAATCGTTTTAATAGTGAACTAAGACTGTCTCGCTGTGTTATACCTAAATCGTAGTCAGAAAATATCCTGGGAATGACAAGATTTTCAAAATTAATTATATTAGACATTAATTATATGACTAATCCAAGATTTTCATTCAGATACAATTCCATAATTCAAACCATTCTTGAATAACACAAAAAGAAATATTATAAATGCAGGGCAACATTAATCCCAGTTCAAGTAGCAAGTCACATACATCCAGGATTACTGCTTTGACTTTAAAAAATGACATTTAAAAAAATTCTATTAGGAGGAATTAATAAAGACTGCTAAGGAAACACCTAAGAGAAACTGAACCTACTTCTATGGAATGAAATGCAGATTATAAACACTTAATGTAAAAGTAAATACATTGATCAAATTACCCATTAAAGATATTGCATAGTTATAATATGAACTCTGAGTTTCACATCACAGGACACATAATGGGTAACTAGTTAATATATATTTTTATAGATAAGAATGTAAATGTAAATATACTTAAAGAGGATTTACATTGTATATGGATAGAAGTATAGATATAAGTGCAAATGTGGTTAAGAAGAATTTCCTAGTATCATCTTCTACATTCACCCTGACCTGGCTCCTCAAATTTTGCCTTCAAACTTGAGTTTGCTTTTCTACACCTACATTTCAAACCAGCCTCCAGCTCAAATGCTGACTTTCACGTAACTTTCTACTGCAACTGGTCTGCTGTGACCAAAGATTTCATCTTTCATTATTATTCCTTTTTCAAATTCTTTTATTGTTCAATTACAGGTGTCCCTATTTCTTCCCTCCATTACTTTCCCCTGTCCTACCCAACCCCCACCTTCCACTTTCAATCCTTCTCATTATTATTTTTAGGGGTTCTTTGTAAGCTATATAACACAAGATAATCTAAGGTGCTTTAGAACAGATATGGTGGAGTCAGGTACATAAGCACTCTGACCTTGACCCTATAACCCACACTGGCCCTAAGACATGGGATAATTAGTTCAACCTGTAACACAGGAGATGCTGGTGCCTACCTCTTTGTATTGTTGGAAGGACCCAGTGAGACAGCGGATTTCAAAGCACAGGGGCTTGTATGCAGTGAGTGTGTATATGAATGTAGGGTGCTTCTTTCTTCCGTTGGCTGTTCCCTTTTCCTTTATAATTTTTTTGTGTGTGTGTGAAAATGAGCTTTGCTTCATTTTGGTGAGATGGAAAGTCTTCTAGAACACCATAGCTTTAGGGTAGACAAGCATACCTCCAAGGTCAAATAACACCAGCAAGGTTCCCTATTGGTATAAAATTGTCTTTTTATAACTTTTATCTCTCTCTTATCACCAATAGTCACAATTTCACATATTCTTGGTCTTTATAACTGCATGTAGACTTAAATGTTTCTTATCCTCTATGTGAAACATAGAAAAAGTGTTAAATAAATGAAAACAAAAATAATCCAATTTCAGAAGTAAACCCACAGCCAAGAGTAAAAAGAACCAAGAACTAAATTGTAAAATCATGAAAGATGTTTTCCAGGACATAATAAAGGTTTAATAATGTTACATTAGACACACAAACAAATGAGCACATGCAAACACACTTAAAGAAAAATGACTGAAACATAAAAATTTTTCTTCATTAAATATGCTTATTGCTAGATGCAATAAGTAGTATATTATCCTACATTATAATTATATATGTACTTTGTGGATATCCAAAGTACTTTTTTTTGACAAAGACCATTGCTATATTTTGAAAGATACCTAGGGACAATTTAACGTAATAATCCCTTGAAGTCTTAAATATTAGCTGGTGTCGAGAACAAGTCATCTTGTGGCAGTACTTTTACTGTTTTTATACCATTCATTCAGTCATTACAGACCTGTGGCTTTTTCCTCCCCTCCAAATATTTTAACACTGTCTTTTTATTTTATACCCTTGTTGATAAATAAAAGTGACAGATCAACAGTCAAAGAGACTTCACAGATCTGACAAGTGAGCTTTGTTCTTAAGATCCAGAATCTGCCACACAGAACACTTGTCAAACAAAGTCCCAGCAGCGACTGATGGGTTTTCAGAGAATTGATTGTGTTGGACACTGTTCTAGGCGCTGGAGACAAATAACAGAATCAGGAGACAAGTTCCCTGACCTAATGGAACGTACATCACAGCGTGGGGAGCACAGACAAATATAGATAACACACAAGTGTATGTGTGTGTGCATGTTCGTTGCTAAGACTGTAAAGAGAAAACATAAACAGATGCAGTGATACATATTAGCAGAGTGGCCAGGGACACTCCGGCAAAGCACTGACATTTCAGTGGAATGAATGAGATGAAGGAGACAACCCGGTGAATGTCAGGGCTCAGAAAAAGGGAAGGGGGGAGGAGGGAAGTGTGTGGGCAAAAAAGAAAAAAGAAAAACAGACTGTACTTCTTAAAGTGTAATCATGTAAACCCCACTTTCCTTCCAATACAAAGCCTGAGCTAAAATTATTAGGAAAAATGTATATTCTTAAGATATCCATGCCTCTTCTACAATAATAAGCCAAGAAATTAGTAATAAAGTATCACGGGAAATAAAAGGGTATTGGATATCTGCTGAAGATAAACTTTTGTGAAATTCTCTTAAAATTTATCTGCCATAAATGCTGTACATAAAAGGAGGCTGTTCTAATAATGCACAGTCAGACAACATGTTGTTCAATGTAAGTGCTCTTTGACCACTGGTCAGGTAGAGAAGATCATGTGTGTGTGTGTGTGTGTGTGTGTGTGTGTGTGTGTATATATATGATAGAATACTATGCAGCCACAAAAAGATGAAGTATTACCATTTGTGACAACATGAATAACCCAGAGAGCATCATGTGAAGTAAAATAAGTCAGGTAGAAAAGGACAAGAACCATATGATTTCACTCATGTGTGGGATATAAAACAAAAAGCAACAAATGAACAAAGAAGCAAAAAGAAACCAAGCTCATAAACACAGACAACGAAATGGTGGTTACCGGGGAGAAGGGGTGGGGTAGGACGGAAGGGTGGAGGGGGTCAAATGGGAGGTGATGAAAGGAGACTAGACCTTGGGTGGTAAGCACACAACTGAATACATAAATGATATAGCATAAAATTATATGCCTGAAACTTATGTAAGACCGTTAACCAATGTTACTGTAGTAAATTGAACATAAAAACATAAAGAAATAAAATATAGTGCCAGAAGAAAATAAGAATTTGCATAAAAAGAATATATAACATATATGTTATATATGTATTATATGTACACATTAAATATTCACTATTTCAATTCTGTTGTGAGTGTTGCACTATGTAGATTGAAACACATGCTCTTGAACTTTCTGTGACTATGGATATACCTTGTAAATCAAATGTATACCTTGCAGACTTTTTATATTTACACATTATTTCAGGTAAAGTTTAAAGGGCACTGTGGCCATGAAGTGCTCCTTAGAAAGATATACCTTCTGCAATATCATCGCATGTATCTCCCCTGCTTTCTGCTGAGGTACGTGTTTCTGCGTGTTTAACATTGCTTAACACTGCGTGTCCCGAACATGGCGAATGCTAAAATCAAGTGGAAAGAAGTAAGTTGTTCTAAGTAGTGAGCATTTCTAGAAGAAAGGTGTGCTATGATTGTACGTGTGCATGTTTGTATGTGTACCTCTGAAATAAAGTGTCTCCACATGCCCAGAGTAGGACACCTGAAAATACATTCTGTAGCATATACCTCCCAGGAACACTGCATGTAAACAAAATTGTGTTGTGGGGAAGAAGCATAACATCTGACCTGACAGCGATGGCGGCGAAAGGAAGTTGTCTTTAAACACTTGCAGAGGAGAATGAGACCGCTCTAACACGAGCCCTGGGGGCCGGTTAGGAAACCCGTGGGCGGCGCAGAGGGCGGACTCCCGCGGGGACTTACCACCATCTCGTTGAGCGACACCCAGCAGTCGGGCGGGAAGTCCTGCAGCAGCGGCACCAGGAACTGCAGGCAGCCGTCCCAGTGGCACAGCAGCAGCATCATGCCGATGAGGTTGAAGATCCGCACCACGGCGCTGGCCAGGTCGTAGGTCATGTGGAAAATCTGCGGACAGACAGCCGCGATCAGCTCTGACAAACGATGTTTTAAAAAAAGTCAAGACCACCACCAATGTCAGTACTCATGGACATGATGGACTATAAGCTGCGATGTAATAAAATGGGAGAGGGATTTTTACAAAGAGAAACAGAAGTACATTTGTGCATCTTTACTCTGGATGACAACCAGCTGTAACTGAAACCGGTGTTTCAAAAACACTGGTTTTGTCACTCGTTTTCATTGTTCTTCTGAGCATTTTAGTAAAGCTGCTTTAGAACAAGGTAGCAACACTGGCAAGTGATGACCACCCATTTCTCAGTGTCTCATTCCTTGTTAAGTTAGCAGATTTGCTGAAGGGCAAAAAAAAAGCTAAGGAATAAAAATTATTAACAACTGGAGTTCAACTGTAAAACATACAGTATGAGTGAAAATTACTTGCAGTTGGTTTTTAGCTGTATTGCAAATATTGGATAGTGGCCTTTGAGATGACTGTTTCCTGGTTTTGGTGAAAAACCAGTTGTGCAACAATTTTTTAAAAACTAAAATTATTTCCACTTACATTATTTGTATTATATAGGCTACTCTTTCCTAGGAAGAGTAGCCACTGAGAGTGCTACTCACACGGTTAATCTCACAGACAGTCTCCCCGTTGGTCTTTAACATTCTGTGTTCGAATGTGATCTCACTTTATGGAGCTATCCCCAAATCTAACTTTGGAAGAAGAAGAAGCAAGTGGGCTCTTTTATACTGGTTAGTATCAGAGGCTATTTTCAAACAGTCAAACTCATGTGCATCCATCCCGATTTATCTCCCTGAGAGATAAAAGTACATAGTGGTAATTTGGATGCAAACATACGCAAATGTGTATAGTTCCGGGGACCAAGCTGGTTGTCCCTTGAGCTGTTATAATTCATCATTCACTCTGACGACCAGCTGCTGAGATTATTAACCGTCCTGCTGAAAAACCTTGCTCACAGAATATTCGGATTGGGAAGACGGTTTTTTATGGAGCACACACATCTGTAGAGAGTCACGCTAACTCAAGAAGTAAATGTGTAGTCTAATTATACAGTGCCACAACTTCTTACTGCCTAAGGACAGCGTGTAGTAGGAACCTAAGTGACCTAAGTGCAATTTCATTCAACTTCCTGATCAAGGAGACCATACCATAGATCAACTAATATTTTCTGGGGTTTTTTTTTCCATCCGCAAGGTGAACATCCTTGAGTAGTAAATTTCTGTCTAAATCAATTATTTAATACTACTTCCTGAAAACATGACTTCACACAGAAATAGCATCATAGATGACACTCAGTAATTTGCTAAAGGAGTGAATAAGAATACTGCAGGCATTTAACAGGAATAGCATAAGTAATCTCTTCTGATCTTAAGAGTGTGAAGCTTTTGCTTCTGAGTGTTAAATCAGAAAATTAAAATTAATTATTTTTCATCTTCCTAGTGATCTGACTCAGAACCTGATTTGAGTTCTCAGGGCGTAAATAGCAGAAAGGTCATTCTGACCATTAGCAATATGCTTTTAAGGGGGGGGCTGGGAGTGAGGGGCAAAGGGGGAAACATTGGGACCACTACGAAAAGCATAAACAATAAAAATGTTTAACTTTCAAAAATATGATTTTAAGTGGCACTTTTAAGAGTCAACTGAAAAAATTAAAACAGCGTCAACTGAAAAAGATTAAAATAAGTTTTCTTTGATTTTATTTTCCTCAAAATCTAGACTACAAATCATGTCAGTGGAAGGCCTGTGCTTTGCACGGTCTGGCTCCCAACACTGTGTTGTCTGCAGGGCCCCAGTGGGAGGGAGGGTCGGACCACAGATGCCTCACAGCCTTTTACACTGGGATAGTTCTACAATTCTGCTCACTCGGAGCCTAATGACTCCAGAGAGGATAGCTAATCAGCTTTCCAAAATTAAGGAGAGCTCTGATGAAGATAATTTGATTTAGAACCCCCAATCCTGCCCTAATATTTGCAGAATTGTTCACCAGATGTATAATGTGTTTGTAATATTTTCCCAGGAGCAATGAGCATGCTACATTCTGTTTCTAAAAGGCCCAGTCCCCAAATGCTGTATGGGAGGTATTCATGAATCAGCTGAGTTCTCTTCAAATGCTTCCAAATTCTTTCCTCTACACTGATTTCAGGTGTCCCTCACTCTAATAAACCGCCTATGAAATCAGTGGGCCCTAATCAGTCCTAAACCATTTAATGCCCTATGTTTTATTTAACCACAAAAATTGTCAAGAGCAATTTAACACTTTTTGTAGCACGCAGTGATCTGTCCTTAGTCTTCGCCTTCACAGGCGGGGACCATTCACGGGCTAGATTGCTTCTCTAACCTCGATATTTATTCTGGGCTGAGAATATACCTTCAGTGTTCTTTTCAAAGCAACATTAAGGAAATCAAATGTGCCAGAAAAGTCTCTCTTGATAAAGAACATTCTGATGTTTAAAGTGTAAAATGAGGTTGAATTTTTTGGTTCTCTTTGCGAATCTGCACCTGCACACCTTGATATATATCTTTTAGAGGAAGTGTCTACATGCTGTGTCAACATCAGAGTGCAAGAACACCAACATTTAGGTACTCAGTCTGTTTCATGGCTAACGCATATTTAGGATTCAACATGCCCTGATCATAATCAATAATGAAATCTATATTTTAAGAGACCTACTGTACCTTCTGCAATTCTAACCTTGAAAATGATCCAGATTATTATTTAACTAGGCTTTTGGTACAAAGTATAGATAATATATTATTTGAAGGTTTTACTTGGTATGAGAAAAGCACTCTTCACAGTAATATCTTTTAACACAGACCAGTGACTGCCATCTTTGGATTACTTTTATTAGTCCCCTACTCAATCTGGGATCTCACTAGGAGTGGCCAGCCCACACCTTTAGAAAAGTCAGCCACCCGGGCCTCTTGTCTCTAGGAACGTCTGCAAACAGTGCAAACACAATGGTCCACTCCCCAACCCGGCACACCTATTGTCAGAGCCTCATGCTGGTGGGTGCTTTTCTCCTGGATTCTTCCTTCCACTGCCCCTTCCAAAACTCTCCCTCCATTATCTATTCACTTTCTACACCCACAGCCTGGTCATAAGATTCCTCCTCTCTTTCTGTGCTGTCCCTGAGATGCGTGAGCCCTGCTCACTTTTTCCCCAAAGGTTCAGCCTCCCTGGTAGCTTTCTCGAAGAAAGTCGGTTCGGTTCTTTCACATTTTTAAGCCCTAGGTTCTGATGGAAGTGTCCTCATTTCCCCATGTCCCCTTTTGCCACATTCAGACACCTATTTGTCTAGTTGTATATAAAAAAAACTGTTTTCTTTAGTGTTCCTTCTAGTTGGCTATTCCACCCATAACTTAACCTCCTTTCTGGCATTTCACAACCTCCTGATCTCCACCCACCACACATCTCCTTTTATTAAGGACTCTGTGTTTTTCCATTGCCTTTTCTCCACAAAATGTCAGCTTCTGATCAATCAAAATAGACATCTTCTATTTTTGGGCTGCTGGAGATTACAGGCGAGAAAACAGTGGATTGTGGCTATGAAAATTTTTAAGGATAGCAGCCTTCTCTGAGGCCCTCAGCTATGATCTCTTCTTAACACCATGTATTCTATTTTTTCTCTTTCCACTCCCCCGAAAGCCATGAGCTCTGTTCAGTTTTAGCTTCAAGTTTTACTTTTTCTAGAGGAAAGTGACATTCTTATGTTTAAATTTCCTCAACTGTCTCCCGTTCCTTCAAACAAACTCACATCTACAGCTTTTCTTACTCCTTTTCCCTAAGTCTCTAGAGAATACACGTCTTCTACTCAAAACAAATCCCTACCAATCTTCTGATAGTAACACGAACTTTTTCTCCTCCAGAAGCCCAAACAATTAGGTCTGGGCTCCTCGGTCTATGGTGAAAACCAGCTCTCTCCTCCACCCAGAGCAGACAGAAAACCACTTTTGTAAAATACAGCATTAATGAATTACTACAAAAATAAAATGAAATAAAAGACATAATATGAGCCTACTGACTCTTGGACGTAGTGGCAAAATCACATTGCTGTAATTACTAAGTTACTTTCTTGTCAGAATCACTAACTTCTACACTAGCTTTACCCCAAATATTTAGAAATAATAAAAATCTCTCGAATCCTCAAAAGCATGTAAATTGAAAAAGAATCTTCATTTCTTTTCTGGTCCTCTCACTTTAGCTTCTTCCAAAACCTCTCCCCACTGGAACTTGGAGACAGAGAAGGAGCTGGCCTGCCCGTGAGCAGCAAGTACTTCTCCTTCCACAGCTGCAAGTTCAAGTCCAATCTGGTGCACGATTTGATTCCCTGGAGGGCATACTGTCTGTCCTATCTTCTCTGAGCCTCTGTCCCTCTCTCCCTTCACACATACTCGGGGAGTATAAAGACATTTAAGGGTGATTTCATCTCCCCAAGTGGGGGAGTGGGGGAATAACTTACACACACACACACATCTATTTTGAGCATCCTTCTTGAAATGGCACAAATACAATTTTAAAAGATTTTATTTATTTACTTATTTTTAGAGAGAGATGAAGGGAGGGAGAAGGAAAGGGAGAGAAATATTGATGTAAAAGAGAAACATCAAGTGGCTGTCTCTCACACGCACCCTGACCAGGGACTGAGCCCGGACCAGGAATCAAACTGGAGAACTTTTACTTTGTGGGATGATGCCCAACCAACTGAGCCACACTGGTGAGGACTGGCACGTATATCTTATCATTGGAGCTCTAAAGACATGTGTGATCCCAGAGCTTGGTAGTAAACTAAACAGCATTTATACAGTTTAACAACTATAGAGACAAGTGTATTAGTTATCAATCATGACCACTAAAGTACAGTTAATTTGTGCATGTGTTATTTTGATTGTGTCTCAATATTTATTTAACAAACATATATGTACATATAAAATTTAAAAAGCAATTTTAGATAATTTAGTTGTAAAAAAGTTTGTTACATTTCTTGACTAGCTTGGCCCTTGACTGTTGGACTCTATGACTGTTTCATTACTTCCCTACTGTATAATCTATCAGCTATTTCTACTAATACATATTTTCACAGAAGATTTTAATTCCATATCCTAAACATTTAGAAAAAAGTATGTCTTTAGGCAAAATTGCTCTTTATTTAGCTTTACAAGTCTGAGAAAAATCAAAGACCATGCATTAGTAAAGAAATAAAAGAAAATCGGAAAATATTATAACAGGAATCTTTCAAATATTTTTGGTGGGAAATGGTGCCAGGGTAAAGTGTGGAAGCTGTGAACACTAGGAGGTGCCCGTGCCCGGTGGGGCAGAGCTGACGCTCTGCAAATATTTCTCACCCACCACAGTTATACACCTGGCCACGAATCTGCATAAATGGGTCACACACGATGCTCAGGAGCACCTAACTCATTTGTCTTTGAATTTCAAGTCAGTATCAGTCGAGCACTGGGAAATGGTCAGAAACAAATGTGCTGATAACAGCTTGCATTTTGTTAACTGAACACACCCAAATCTTCACATCGATTGTAGAAAAACAGAGTACCTCATTTGAACTGCCATGAGGACAGTGTGGTGGAAGATAACATCTGTGCGCTGGAGAATGTCCCAGAAAAAGGAAAGAGCAGCATGGCCCCCACGCCGTGATTTACCTTCGGGAGCTGCTCACACTCTGGGAAAAGCAAATCGCAAAGGAATCACGAAGGCATAATGAATGTGGCTTTATGAAGGAGAGTCTTTGATGGATAAATACTCTGGAATAATGGAAATTCCTAAGAATTAAACTATTTAAGATCATCGTGTATTCTTCTATTACAAATTTCCAATGGCTATAAATGTAGACGATACACACAAATTGTGCAACTACTGAAAGATTTAAATAAGGAATAGAAGACACATTTTGTGATGCATCTTGGAACCTTTAATGACGGTTGGGTGAAGGCTACTGGATGCTGACCACACACTTAATTTCAGGATGAAGTCAGCACTAAAACCTCGATTTAATAAACAGAATTACTTTTTCTGAAGCTCTTCTTTGGCAAATCGTATCTTGAAACCTCATGGTAGAAATTTAAAACATCTAAAATAGAAAATGACATAACCTTGTTCCTTGTCTAGTGCACAGTAGAAAATGGTAATTAAGAAAACAATCAGAAAAAGTCTGTGACTGTGTGCATTTGTGTGTACAAAAAGAAGGTAAAAAAAGCAAATAACCACATTAGCACTATTTTCTGAATTCCATATAGCTTTTGCAAATGAATTTCAAATGACGTTTCCATAATATTGTGTTTTTTTGGAGAGGATTCTGGAATAATCCACTTTACACATAACATATTGCTAATAATAGTCTCATTTATTTGTATTTTCCTATTTTCGTGTAAATCTCTTGCTCACTCTCCTTTGTGTAACTGCTGTCTCATCAGATTTATAATGTTACATGCTCCAGTAAGTACAAATTTAGTTATCTCTGCATTTTGAGCTACAAATAGTATAATTATTCTAGTTTTTGTTACTTGTTCATTTTCTCAGCATAGGAAATAATCACAAGGATTCTTGCTCTTCGAAGGGCAAAAACACACCATGCAGTGGTGTGGAGAAATGTACCTGAACTTAGTAGGAAATGATATTTTACTCTGGAGACTTCATCTAATCAATTTGTATTTTAAAATTCTTTAAATAATGAATGCTCTTAAAACAGAAAGATAATTTAGTTTCCAAGCTCTGGTGACTGAACTATCAAACCACACAAAGCAGAGGGTGTTTAAACTCATTTTATGTATTCTGCAAATTGTTTTTCTGTAGACAGTATCATATATTTTTTCAGTAACTATTAAATATCTTTGACATTACCAAGAAAGAATATATCACATTTTCCATTCCATTCAGATATAGTTCAGAAAGAATTTTTGCACTAATCCTCAGTTAACCAAACTATTAAACTGTCTTTAAAACATGCATAAAATTTGTAATATATATTGTTGGTCTCTTGATAACATATTTTTAAAGTATACCCCAAATATTGTTATGTCTTCTATTTTCTATTAATTCTGTGAGAAAGAATCCACTTTAATATTTATGGTGTCACATTCATGAACTTGGTTAAATTCACAAGTGATGATAAATGTTTGGCATCTCAACTATTTGTTTTTTTTAATTAAAATACTGAAAATTATAGTGCTTGTAGGGGGTAAAATTCTTAAATGTAGCCATATACATTTTCATGAAACATTAACTTGCTAACTATATAATATATATCTTTTTAAATTTTTAGCAATTATTTTGTTAATATTAGGAATAAATATAGTTAACAGGAAATTAAAGACACTAAATAAATAATTTTGTCATGAGAGAACTTAAAAAATTGTTTGTTGGAGAAACATATAAGTTGAAACCAGCAGACAAGAGTTCTAGCCCCAAGTGTGCATTACTCAGTTTCCACAAATTCCCCCTCACTTTTCAACAAAAAGAAAGGAAATGCAGCCAATGATAGTCCACATGTAAAATTCCATACGAATACCTTCTTATAGAATTTTATTTATTTTAGAAATAAATAAGTACCATTTTTTTAAAAATAAAAATACAGGGGTGCCAGCACACACAGAAATTGAAATAAACCAGAGGTAAAACACTATTTCACATAAACCAATTTCCCTAAACCTTTATTAAGAAAACAAATGAAATAAATAAAATGGAATAACAAAGCTAATCCTAATATAAATGTGTGATAAAATAAAATGTAGGACATAAATAACACACCATTATATTTGGACAAATTGCACAAAGTCCTTCTGAACATCAACATTCTAGAAAGGTCAAGTACAAACCAGCACATGGCCCCATCTGCCTGCAGGCACCAGGAGCGGTGAGAGAAAGGAAAGCTTAGCTTCTCAAACAACTGCTCAGAGGAGAACAAAGCATCTTCATCATCTGCTGTCCGGGCCAGCAGAATTACATCATGCACTGGCAATGCCCTCTTGCTGGCTGCAGGAGCCAGTCAAGTTTGAAATGCTAATTTATTTGAGTGGATTTTTGTTGGCGATGCTGGCTCACGGTTTTGGCAAATACTTTCCGAAAGAAACTGCTAAGTGTGTGTTTTTTGGAGTATGAAGCTAGGAAAATAGAACCTTGATTCTTCATGAGTCAACCACACATTGTGACATTTGATAAAACCATAAGTAAAAAAAAAAGAAAAAGAGAAAGTCCTACTAGGATTACAATCTCCCATAAAGAAACTAAAACTTAAAAAATAAACAAGTGTTGGCAAAGTTGCTAGCAATCCCAGAAACCTTTAACACTTGGTCTATTGAAAAATAGTCGTGGATTGAGTGCGGGCCTGCGAACCAGACAATCTCAGTTCGATTCCCAGTCAGGGCACATGCCTGGGTTGCAGACCTGTTCCCTGCAGGCCAGTTCCCAGCAGAAGATGCACAAGGCAACCATACATTGATGTTTCTCTCCCTCTCTCCTTCCCTTCCCCTCTGAAGATAAATAAAATCTTAAAAAAAAAAAAGAAAAGAAAAATGTCATACTATCAGGTTCACTCATGGGACACCTTCCAAACTGAACCCGCGTCAGAATGCTCCACCTGTTCAGATCATTGTGCACCTAGAGATTTGGCAGACCATCTGAAGTGCTGAAAATCCACAATTATCAGAATTTTTGTAAGAACTACATGAACTGATATATATGGAAGGACCCCTCAAAGTAATAAAACTCTTGAATATATTGGGTTTATCTTATCACCAAAAACCTGTTGAATGTTGACTCTGTACCGAACACAAGGCACTCAAATTTCTAGTGTTCATGCCCCGCCCACTACACACTCACACACTCACATTTGCTTTCTTCTCCGGAGACAGCCTCCACCAACCCATGAGCGGGACTCATTTTTCTCTAGACGTGCTGTGGAGCTATTGCAGTTGTTGTTGCCTTTAATGCATCTTGTCGCAGCCACACCTGCTCTCCATTTACAGTTTGATTCCAGGTGGTGGGGGCCTGGGCAGTACTACACTCTCTAATCCCTTTAAAAACAGCTTGTCTGATTGAGGACAAAGGAAAAGGACTCCTGGACATGGATAAGGGTGTGGTGATTGCTCAGGGGTGGGTATAAGGGGACTAAACGGTAATGGCAAATATATAATAAAGATTATATATTAAAAATAAAAATAAATAAAATAACTGTACTACATAAAAGTAGAGAAAACAGAAGAAATTCCATTTCATTATATATTTTTTTAAAACAGCAGCTTGTCTGGTTATAAAGTTCTCGACTGAGGATCATTTTCTCTGGATGGATGAGGACTTGACTCCAATTCTTCTAGCATCGAGGGAAACTGTATCTTCCCATGGACATAAGTTCCATTTATCTGGTATAAAAAGAATATGTGGGGAGTTCTACATGGGGGTTAGTGAAAAGTGCCTAGATCCCCTCTGTCTGTGTGTGTAGTGGCTGAGAGGGGGGGATGGGTAATGACATGCAGAGCTGTCCCACTGTCCTCAAGTGAAGGTCCTTCTGCACCTGGCTTCCCATTCTGCATTGCACCTGACTCCAACTCCGAATGTCTCAGGAGGCTCACGGTGCAGCCCGCCTCTTCCTCCTGCAGACCCTTCTGTAGCCTGTTCCGGAGTGTGGACTTCTCTCTGGGGTCAGCTGGCACTCTGCTCCCTTCTGTGTTGGATCTCTTAAAAATTCTGAGAATTTTCTTGTATCAGTAAGAGTCCCCTGCTCTCATTCCCTTATCTTTTGTAGATGCATTCCTTTATTTGATTTGATTCTTTAATTGTGCTGGAGGCTTAGAAGCATCCAAAAGCCCACATAAGTGTCCTATCTATCTTCTTATAATGCACCCTTCCCCCAATCATTTGAGTTACATCCTATTATAAAAAGACTTATACAACTCACGTTCATAACTTCATGTGCTTTCTGAACTAACCAATTTGTTCTAAATGAGCTTTTGATCTATTCAAGTGCTAAGAAGTCACTGCTTAAATTAGTTGCCAACATCTAAGTTACTCTCCCCAAATAATTCTCCCTACAAAGAGTTTATATTTATATTTCGAAATAACATTTTCTATTTCAAACATTTATATTTCGAAATAAAGTCAGAATTGCATTGTCAGGTCACTCTCCCATTTATGAAATCATGCTGGCCTTTGATTAACCAGTTTACTTCATTAATTAATTTGTCTCTATCATTATTTTTTACATTATTAATCACCTTACATCTCTAGTCTGGCCTTCCTTGAAAACACAGTCTACTTGGCATCCAGAATTACCACTCTATGATTCAAACTTGATTATGAAACTTCCCTGCTTAAGCAGTTGTTAAACAGAGAATCTTTCTGATATCCAGATTCCTTGACCTAATATTAGAAGGGATTTTGTGACGTGCCCGCTGCCATTGCAGCATCATTTACCACCCTCCTCTGTAGGTGTCCCATGGCTGGGCCGCACCACACTTGTGACACCTCTTAAGCAACATGATTGGTCAGCGCCTGGATGTGTTTGCATATTGTTTTCTCTTCATATAATGGCTTCCCTCCTGTCCCTTTACTGATGGGTGACTGTAAAACTTGGCTCAAACATTGCTTCCTCAGCAAAGACTTATCTGACCTCTCCAGAAAGAAATTAAGAGCTTCCTCCTATAAGGCCTGGTCCGTAACTCTGTGAAAGTGTAGGTACTTAGCCTTTGTTTTCAAAATAGAAGTAAACAGGAGAGAAAGAAGGGAGGGAGGGAGCTTCTGGCTTAGAAACAAGTGGTACATTGCTCTAAATGGGGATCTATGGGATTGTTACATATTTTTCCAAATACTCTTGGTGATAATGGAATAGACATTGTTTCATTTATTAACATGATATTAATTCCAGAATATCTCTCATCCTTCGTCACACCCTGGTTACATGACCAGAGTTCATATAGATAATTTTATCATTGTAGTTTATACTTATTCAAGCTTTTTAGCACCAAAACTTATCTTCTCACACTTTTTTCCTGTCTAGTTTATATTTTTCAGTGTCTTACCCTAACTGAACTGTTTTTTGTTTGTTTGTTTGTTTGTTTGAGATGGCTAGTCTTTGCAAAGTCCTATTTTCTCCCATTTTTTTCTCTACTCATCATCACTTCCTTACCAGTCTGACACAAAATCCATTATTCCAGTAAATATTTTATCAGAATTGTCAATTCTCTTCTCTGCTGCATTCTCGTGGCGATAGTCTAGTTCAAGACTAACTGTCCACATCCTCACTCCTTCCTATACTGGAGCTTCTACTTATTGCAGAGGATACCCCACCACTGCACCACCAGCTCTCAGTTTCAACATCAACCAGGTTTTAAACACTGGTGAGTGAGATGGGCAGATTCCCCAAAAGTGAGTATCTCATTCTCCGGGGCTGCTAGTTCAAACTTTCCAAGTCTCCCAAAATCTACCTCCCTGGCCTACTCTCCTCAGTCGTAAGAACGTATATAACTTCCAATTTTACTGAGGACAACACTGTCATTTACAAACCTGTCCATCCATCCTTTCTCCTTCTGACGTTGGAGTGTGATGTACTTTTTTGCAGCGTTTTGTTCTTTGGAGTGGATGTCTCTCTGACATCCCCATGTTTTCTCTGCTAATCCTCAGTGCTCTCTCTTCATCAGTTATACCCTGTCTTCCTCAGATTCTTCTTTTCTGTTTTCCCTCTTCGGCATTTAAACATGCTTACATCTCTCCTAATGGCACATTGACACTATATTCCTCTCCATCCACTTTAATGATATCTACTTCTCTTCTTAAATACACTAAAATGTTTTTTAAAATCCTATACTTTTTTACCTTATATTTGACATTTAGAGATCTTGTAACCTGGTGCTATCTGTCCACTGAAAATGTCCATGATCAAGTTAACCTACCTCCACACCGCTGAATACAATAAGCAATTTGCAGACCTCATGCGCTTGACCATCCTTACATAGCCACCTAGCTGCATGTATTCCTCCGTCAACATGCACCCCGTGCTCCGTTTCTGAGCATGATTTTCCTTCTTGCTTCTTGTTTCCTCCCATTTCTCTGGTTAGTTTCATGCAGTGCCCTTAAGGTGTGCACTGCATCTGTCTGGTCCCACGCAACACACTCTCCTTGATCCACTCACATGTCCCTCACGTCAACAATGACTTATAATCAGGGGACTCCATTACCTTACCTTAATTCTACTGAAGATAACCCTCTTAGTTTTAAAACTCACAGTCAAGTCATCTCCTGTTCGGGACAGGTGGTGTCCCAAACCGTTAGGCTCTGCCATCCTCCACAACACAGCCGCATTCTGTGCTGAGACTCACGCATGTGAAGCCTCAAGGTAATATCTCACCAAGGTTGTAATGCTAGACTTACTCTCTCCCCTCACCCTCCACACTTAATTAGTAGCTGCATTCTGTACCTCTCCCTTCCTTTGTAAAAGGTACTGGATTGCAAAGTCCTTCATTTGGACAACACCCTTTCCACGTGGGTAATTTCAAAATTTCCTATGTTTTTCTATATCTCTGGATTTGCCCTCCTCCAACCCATAAGTAGCTTTCCTATTTTTGTAAAACACAAATATGATGCTGCTGCTCTTCTGGTTAAAAATCTGCAACAATACTCCATTAAATCCAAGATAAAGGTCAAAATGCCAGGAGTAACATACATGGCTCTACACAACCTGACCGCTCCTTATCTCTCAAGCCTTATCTACATCCCTTTCTCTTAGCCTCCACATTTTGAAATTATATGATTATCTCTTCTTGTTCTCTCCATTAAAATATAAACTTAATGGGGAGGATCATATCTCTCAAGGTCTTTGGCACAAGGCTAATTGTGATAAACATGTTGAATAATGAATAAAAATGTGTGAAACCTATCACTTGTTAATATTATTCTATTTCATGTTTGAAATTGAATAAATTTTAATTAGTTCAAGAAGAATCCAACCTCCCCCAAGAACTTTCTATATATAAAACAAATGCTTGCAAAGATTTCCATGCAGGTGTCAATTACTAAAAAAATAAGAAAGCAATTCCAAGGAAAATGAATGAAGCCAGAGGTATCACACTATCTGACTTCAAATTATCCAACCAATCTGTGATAATCAAAACAGCATGGTTTTGGCAGAACAGCAGACACACAGACCAATGGAACAAAATTGATATCCTAGAAGTAAAACCACAGGTAGATGGGTAAATCATTTCTGATAAAGGAGCCAAGATCATACAATGGATAAAAGAAAGCCTCTTCAATAAATGGTGTTGGGAAAATTAAAAAGCTGCATGAAAAGTAATGAAACTAAGATTATATAGTTTTTCCCCATGTACAAAAATTAATTCAAAAATCTAAATGATCTCAGTGACTACAAGGTGGGGCAAAAGTAGGTTTACAGCCCTGGCTGGCTTAGCTCAGTGGATTGAGCATGGGCCTGCGACCCAAAGGATCCAAGTTCAATTCCCAGTCAGGGCACATGCCTGGACTGCAGGCCAGTTCCCAGCAGGGGACACATGAGAGGCAACCACACATTGATATTTCTCTCCCTCTCTCCTTCTCTTCCCCTCTAAAGATAAATAAATAAAATCTAAAAAGAAAGTAGGTTTACAGTTGTAGATATATAAAATGCAGTTTATTCTTGTATTATTTTTATTAATTATTGTCTCATTTTCCATACACACAACACCTACTTTTGCCCCATCCTGTATTTGTCTTCCAGTTAACTCTAGCAGAAATGAATTAAAATATGTTTCTTTAATTTTTAGTAACAATAATGTTACAGTGGATTGCATAAGTACATAAATAATCTAATGATAAATTAAAATTTGATTATACATAATGAGTGTATGAAAAGTTTTAATTATTTTCACGGTCATTGTCACATCTTCTATGACCATATAATTGTTATTAAATACGACCTGTTTTCTAGGTTTGGAATGCATACTGCACTTGCAGAAATTTAGAAAAAAGTATTTTCTGATTTGAGACAGAGAAAGATTGTTTTGTTGTTCCACTTATTTATGCATTCACTGATTGATTCTATATGTGCCTTGACTAGGGATCAAACCCACAACCTTGGCATATTTGGACTGTGCTCTAACCAACTGAGTTAGCTAGTCAGAACCAGTATTTTTTAAATATTGCAAGAATGGCAATATTCTTCTTAATGATGAAGTAAACTGTTTTGAGATTTTTAGATTATTTTAAATTAATCAAAAATATTGGTCTCCTCTGATATTGAATTTGATAGCATGAACACCACTGTGTTTTAAGTGTGTTTTCTAGATCCCTTATCAATTTGAGCTAACCCTAGCTAACCCTAGCCTGAGCCAAAATACACGCTAGAAAAGGGAAAATGTGGACTTATTTCTATTGAATTGGTGCAATTTAAACTCAAAAGAATTCAGTATTTCTGAAAAGTCCTAAATGGAGGAGTCCAAAAGGTTATTATCATTATTACCTGGGCTTCGACCCAGAATTCAAACTCACAGATCACTGTCATGTTTTCTGTTGAATTCATCATCGATTCTGGCCTCCACATTATGTCATTCTTTTGGTAAATTTCTGTGGTATAAGAGTTGATAGAAGATAACTGTATTATGCTTAGTAGTTTATTTAGAAAAACATGCATTTTCATTTAAGAACAACAAGGGTGAAAAGTTTTGTATCTAACCTCAATAATTTCTCTAATCCCTTTTCCTAATTCTCACCAAAAAGAATCAGCATTTCCTAAAAAGAAAAAAAAAGTGCATTCAAGGACCCAATGTCTGGGTCATACATACAGCATGACAGGAATTCTAACACTTCTTAGGATAAAATTTCAATAAAAAATATTTACAAAGAGGTTTTGTTTAAGAGCAGCAGGTGAGAAAGGCTGCAGGACAATGCTTTTCCCCCGAGGGGATAGAAGCATTTTCAAGGTCCCTATAGACACGATCCATGGCTCATGTTCTCCTAAGGGTTTTACCACCTTTGTTACCGTCCGTCAGCCAACTTCACAGATGAGCAGAGGTGATGAATGGGACCGTGTCCCTCCCCACAAATTCATGTTAAATCCCTGGCCCCCAGTGTGATGAGATGTGGAGACGGGGCCTGTAGCAGGTGTTTAGGTCCTGAGATTCGGGCCCTCCTGGAGGGAGTAGTGCCCTTACAGGGACAAACCAGAGGGCATGCTCTTTCTCTGTCTCTGCCATGTCAGGAAGCAGCAAGAACATGGTCATCTGTGAACAGAGATCACATCTGCCAGCACTTTGATCTTGAACTTCCCAGTCTCCACAGTTTGAGAAATGAATGTCTTGCTTAAGCCACTCAGAGTATAGTACTGTGTTATAGCAGCCTGAACTGACTAGAAGTTGGAGGTATTAATTTCACTGCTAATTTTCAAACCAGAAGAGGCATATTCGATTAGCAAATTTATTCAAATTTGAATAAACAATATATGGATAAAATAAATCGTGCCTTCTTAAATATTTACCTGCCATGTTGCCAATGAGACTTTACAGTGAAACCATTATTGAATGGTGTTTAATTAAACCAGTATTAATCGAAGAGCATGTATTAGTGTGAAATATGTATGTTTCTAAGTATATATAAAATTACTTGAATTTCATATATACTTAAGAAGAGGGAAGAAGAGGGAGAAGGAAAAGTTGCACCTAATTTTATGTATGCACATAAATGGAGAAATCAATACTTACATTTTTTATAGTCTTTCCATGAATAATACATATTGGGCTTTTTCCTCATAGAAATGAGTGTGTTATTTATGGTTGTTATAGATCTTCTTCTACACATATGAATGACATTTAAAATTTCTATATTAAAATACTTTAGGTCAGGTTCTAATTGCTGGTGTATCTAAAATATCTGCCTCTCAATTCATTAAATGCACTAAAGTTTACCCAACCAGCCTGCTATGGCTGAACGACTAGTGAACCATTTTCAACACTGCTTACAAGGTTGCACTGAATCCCATCTCCAAGAGGAGAAAGAACAAGGGTGACCCCCCTCCGCATCACACACATGACCCTGACTTGTCTAACCACCTCCTCTCCTCCCAGTTTCACTCCTTATCACCTCAGATTTAAATCACCCGCAGAAACTCATGCAGTTGGTTTAATTCATAGTATGATTGCTTTGTGAGATCGCTGGAGTCTATAAACAGGGATGATTTCAATGCTAACCTATTTGTTACCTACTTCAAAGAAGAGATTCAAGGTCACTTATGACACTTGGCCAGGCACTGACGAAGCACCGGTGATTAAATTCAGCACAATCCCGGGAACATTTATTCTCAAGTAAGATAAGCTGTTGTTCCACTTTATTAATTTGGTTTAAACAAGGGAATGCTAGAATAACCCTAGAAAATTTTATGGCGAAAGAAAGAGCAAACACCTAGGTGAGGGGAGAACACAGGACTGTGGGGCCAATAAGAAGCCTGGGGCATGCATGATTGTGGTGACAGGCCACAGTCTCTAGAGTGCAGCAGGCAGCCCAGAGGTGGCCGTGAACCTGGTGTGCCTGCAGGTCACAAAACCCCATGGAGCAGAAGCTCATGGAGGAAGAATGTTGGCAGAAGTCAGCATCGGCTTTAGCAAGTCCTCAGCAGTGCGAACCTACATACACAATGGCTACAGACCAGTCTAGTATTTTAATATTTAAGTCAAGCATTACAATATTTAAGTGTGTCAGAACTGAAGAGGTTTACTATTTAAATGGAGATTTCAAATCTTTTACTGATATTTATACAAGACAGTTTTTAGAATGATCATTTGCAGTATGGTATTAAAGCTGTTAAGGGTTAGGTCAAATATCTATCCCTCAAAGTACATGCACCTTTTATAAAAATCAAAGAATACAAGCTCCCCAAGAACTTTCAGTAAGTTGGAGAGAATGTCACATCCTTCAGTGGGAGCAGAAGGCTGAGGCAGTGCAGGGGCCACACACGAGCTGCTGTGGGTGCCTGTGAGGGCACTGGCTGCCCCTGGAGAGAGGGCCGGGGCTCAGTGGGAGTGAAAATACCTGGATGACTGAGTCCTGCCATTGATTCCAGTTCAGGAAGACCATGCTCGGGCCTGTGAGGCCTTTAGGACAGCAGCGAGGGTTCACCGAAGGTGGCCCTCATTATTCACAGTCATACAGCCCCAGGCAGGGAGCTGAATGAGTAAGCATCTCCAAATGCCATCATTTCTTAACTGCAGCGGGGACACCCAACTTGTTCTTTTTTTAAAGGTAGAAAAAGTAGAAACTGCAGAGAATAAAGGCCTTGACCATCACAGTGATAAAACACCAGGGCTAGTATTCGTCAGGCCCTGGAATGCTCTTCCCATTCACCTCGGCCGGGTCTCTAACTGTGCGATGTGGCTCGTACTGCCGAAACACTGTGAGGTCCGTGGGTCTCTGCACGTGCCTGTACGTGTGTGCTTGTTTCTACCCTTTTCACACATTTGTAGTGTACCTCTCTATCTTCGCCATCCCTGACCGTCTTCAACAACAAAGAAAAATTGTGGTTTATATTTATATTTTGCTGAAACAAGTTTAAATGAATATAAAAATCCTCATTTAAATGTCTCGTGATGCTTTTACCCAGGATCAAAGCAATAAAGTATATAAGGGAAAGGGCACATTAACACAGTTTTGAATTGAAACCTAGTTTTAAAAAATACATATTCATCTTTGATCAAAAATGTGGTGACTGTTGGGGAAGGGGGAGGGTGGAGGTGGAAGAAAGTATTGGGGGCAAAAATGGTAATGGAAAAATACAATAAAATAATGTAAAAATGCACAAGCCCTAATGGTTGTCAAACTACTCTTCAAAATTTATTAAAATATATAAAAACTTCTCACTTAACTTTATAGAAAAAGGCTAAGTACTTTGCAGTTCAAGTAGAGAATGTATTTTCAGTAAGAAATTCATGTCCTACCTGTCATGATAAAAGACTCTTAGAGAAAAGCAAACACATTTTTCACTGTGACGTGTGATGTAAAATACACACACCGGAATGCACTCCAAGGCATGACTCCGTTTAAGTTTGAGTCATATCAACACTCCTTTGGAGAAAGGTCATGCAACTCTACATTTAAAAATAATCTCATGCTCTTTATTAACTGTTTTGTCTTAATTTTTATCTACTTACACTGACCATGAAAACTTGTCCTTAAATCTATTATCTGCACCAAAACTAGAATATAATAACAAAAGTTTAGGATATGACAGCTGGTGAGGGGGGATGTTCAGGGGCAGAAGGATTGAGCCAAAAGGAAAAAAGACTCATGGACACAGACAACAGTGTGGTGATTGCTGGGGTGAGAGAGGTATAAAGTGACCAAATGGTAATGGAAAAACTACAATAAAGACTAAATTAAAAAATAGTATATAATAATAGAAATGGCTTATGAGGCACCTCATATATTCCATTATGGATAGTATACATACGTATAAATGTATTTCTATCATATGTAATATATTTCTCCCTAATGGCAAAGGCAACAGCTATAAGTTAGAATGCACAGAAGCCTTAATTATATTTTTCAGCCAAACAGTTTTTTTCTTTATTTAGCAGAGAAACACTTTATACTTACATAGAAAATATAAGCTGGAAAAACAAAGTAGCTTTCCACTTAGTATTTAATAACAGACTTTTGTTCTTCCTACTAGACTTCTTTATGAACAGTTTGAAAAAGGGGGCTAAGCTGGAATGTTCGCAAGCAGAAACGAAATTTTCAAATGCCATATCTCTGCATCCAGAACAAGCCAAGAAATAAAAACAATAAATACTGCTCGCAGTGACTCATAGTCACACTTATTTTTTAAGGCTACTTTAAAATATCTCGTCATTTTAGCATTCTTTTTAGAAAAGCTTTATAGCGGCCATGGTTGCTTACGAATTTCTTGACCTTTTCTTCACCTTCTCTACAATTTTGTCTGACTCCTTTGCAAATTTAGATCTCAAGATAGCCTTCATTCCTTCTAGAAACCTTTCCCCATGGCCCTTGGGATGATCCTGGAAATCCTCCCCTCATGTTCCACAGAACCCTTGAACTTCACCTTTTCACTGATAGGGCTGAGGCACAGCTGCCTGTCTGTCTGTCTGCTTCTTTAGACCATGTGCTCCCTGGACATAAAAACTGTGGTTTGCTTTTCATTATATTCCCAGTTCTTTACATGCATTGTTAGCTTTGCATAGAACTCAATAAATATTCATTAAATTAAAAATACGAATTTAAACCAATCTGCAGAATAGTAGATCTAGCTGATTCTACTCCATACTATTTCTGGGACACATTTCTAACCACCCTGAGGTAGACTCGAATGAGCCATTGTTAACACATGGGAACATAGCCTCCAATCTCATTTCAAAATCTTATCACCTAGTAAAAGTCACCATTGTGTCAATGACAACCCTGCATGTGACATTGTCATTTCTCAAAGCTAATGAAAACAGTTGTTCCAGAAATGGAAAATCTCTGTGTTTTATCACTTTACTGAGATGATTTGGGATTTAAGCAAAAGAGAGAGGTACACGTAGACTATTATATCAATATTGCTCAAGGTCATGGGCACGAGCACATCATTCATGGAGTGAATCTTTAGGAAAACAATGCAATCATGCAGGATGTTGACATAAAGTTGATCTACAGAAGAAACAATCCATTGAAAGGAAGCACCTAAAGTGTCCGTTGAGAAATGATAGGCAAAGCCATGACCGTGTTTTGGAAAGTCAAACAAGAGCAGGCTTTGTACAAAGAACAGAAGGGAGAAAAGGTCAAGAGGAAAAGATAACCCTTAGATTTGTTGACAAGGAGGTCAATAAACCTGGTAGTAAGTTTTTGTGAAGCTAGCAGAGGCAATAAAAGAAAGTAGAAGAGAAATTGTTAGAAAAATAGCAATAAAACTTTAGCCAGATAGATTTTTCAATTAAAGAGATAATGTGATTTGTGTGAAAAATATGTTACAAACATACAAGGAATACACTAACATCTAGATAGAAAATTATGCAAAGGTTACAAACATCTTGTGAAAGAAAAATAAATTCTGCTGATAATATAAATAATTTTCAATCTTGGAATACAATTATAAACAACTTTTAAATGAGATAGCATTCATCCCCAATAATATAAGTTAGTTTGGATTTTTTTTTCCTACTGAGGAGGTGGAAAAATGAACTCATTCACTATTGGTTGGAATGTAAATTGATACAGCACTTATGTAGAAAACCAACCATGCCTCAGTATTTCAAAATATTTAATATACCTTGAAAGAATAAGTTTGTAGGTAAAACCAAGCTCTGTAAAAATACTCAGAGCTGTGATCAAATATGTAAAGGCATACCTCGTGTGTTTTATTGCGCTACGCTTTATTGTACTTCAAAGACACTGCATTGTTTACCAGTGGAAGGACAAGACCCTCCACCAGCAAAAACACCACAACCTGGTGAAGCTTCAATTGATGGGTAGCATTTTTTGGCAATAAAGTATTTTTTCATTAAAGTATGTATATTGCCTTTTTAGATGTAACACTAATGCACACTTAGTAGACCACAGTGACTTAGTGTAAACAAACTTGGATATACACTAGGAAACCAAAACCTCCATGTGGCTCCCTGCTGTGTCCGGAACTGAACCTGCACCACCTCCCAGGTGGGCCTGCATACACGGTCACCCCTGGGTATCCGCAGGAGTGCGACAGTGTCTGTTCCATGACCCTCCGCACAGATGCCAAAACCCACGCATGCTCAGGTCCCTTATAGGAAATGCAGTAGAGTTTGCAGATAACCTACGAACATCCTCCCGTAAACTTTAAATCATCTACAGATTACTAACACCTATCACAATGTAAATGGCACATGAATAGTTGTTACATTGTTTCGTTTAGGAATGAAGATGGAAAGAAGAGTCTATATACGTTCTGTACAGATACAACCATCGTAGACATGACTACACAGTACACATCAGCAACAATGTGCCTTTTTCCCAATGTTTTTTGATCCACAGTTGGTTGCATCCAATCTGAGGATGCAGAACCAATGGACATGGCTCTCAGGATACATCAGTGATCAAAACAAAGGATTCCCCTTTCAAAAGCTTACCTTCTAATGGTAGGGAAAGGAGCACACAGACAATGTGGAATAAACAAAGTAAACACATAAGTGACACAGTATATTAGAAAGAAGACTAAGTTTTACACCCAAAAATGGAAGAGTGGTGTCAGATCAGGGAATACAAGTGTCCTGGCCGGAGTGGGGCCGGGGTGGGCACTTGCCGTATAACCTGGGACCATCTGGCCGCACTGAGCAAAGGCCAGAATAGGACAGAGAAGTTAGTCTCAGTAATTCTGAAAGAAAAGAGTCAGGGTGAGAAAGATTGTAAGGGCCCTAGTGTGGGTGCCTAGCTGGCATGTTAAAAAACTGCTAGATGACCAGCGAGGCTAGGCTGGAGAAAGTAGGAGACTTTTTCCAGAAAACAAAGTCAAGGAAGTAATGTTTGCGGAGGTATGTCTGTCAGTTTTGTGGGGCAAAGCAAGACCCTGACTGAGGTCTAAAACTTAGCAAATCCACATGCTGGTGAGGATGGACCCTGAGGAGTAAGTGAGATCAGTGAGCCCAGCAGAGAGGTCAAAATCAGGGAGGGAGGGGCCCTGGCGTGTTCGGGGCTCCTCAAGAAATTCAGTGTCAAGTATGTGAACGCAGAGTAATGAGAAGGCGAGGGACTCGGGAGGACGGGCTGTGATGGAAGACAGTATTATAAGCTGACAATATAAATGGCCTTAAAAGCCTTATTCGGGAAATTGAGGACGTTGTCTGACGAGTTTTAAACAGGGGAATAAAATGACCACATGCAGAATTTTCAAATATACCCCTCTAACGACACAAGAATGATTTGTAAAGGAGAAAATATAGCTGAAATGAAACTGCTTTGCACAAATCCAAGCAAAATCATAAAAACAGTAATTGTAAGAATGAGAGGGAATAAAAGGGGAAGAAGAGGAAAGGGAATGGGGGTGGGGGAGGAGTGCGAGGCAGGTCTCCATGTCTCTGGTCGGTCTCCCCCTCCCCCACAGAAGAATTGCTCTGGCAGAGGTGCAGGGTGTGGCTCTGAAGTCGGGGCCAGGTGGGGATCCACCTGAGGCTGTTACTAACTGTGACTTTGAGGAGTTCACTCTGAGTCCCGGTGTCCTTATTTATGAAGCAGGGACCATAAGGTTACCTATTTTTGAAGTTTTATATGGAGGATTAATTGAGATCCTCAAGGAAAGTGAAGGTAAGCATTTGATAGATATTCAAGAAAAGATTTTTAAAGCCCTGGCTGGTGTAGCTCAGTGGATTGAGCATGGGCCTGTGAAGCAAAGGGTTGCTGGTTCGATTCCCAGTCAGGGCACATGCCTGGGTTGCCGGCCAAGGCTCCAGTAGGGGACACGTGAGAGGCAACCACACATTGATGTTTCTCTCCCACTCTTTCTCCTTCCCTTCCCCTCTCTCTAAAAATAAATAAAATATTTTTTTTAAAAAAAGAAGATTTTAGTTAAAATTGCTCTTGTTTCTGTTTTCCCTCCAATTTTTCCCAACAGCATCTCTATTGCCTAGTCATCATTCATTTGTTAAATTAAATGCTGAGTCCACTAATATCAGGAACCTGGGAAAGATGAGAAAAGGACAAAGGTACACGGAGCATTCCAGAGACCTGAGGCTTTTCCGGGCGGGGGCTGAGATGTCTGGAATGAGGAGGTAAGCAGGTTTGTAAACAGCCGAGGCCCCAAGTTGCAGGAAAAGGGGCTTCGAGCTCCTCCCCCACGACCTGTGTCTGCCCAGTTTTCCCACGTGGACTAGAGGCACGACCTCGGTTTCATGTAAAAGTCTTTGTTTCTGCAGCTGCCAACACTCTACATGCCTCTCTCCCCCGTCAAGAAATGTCTGTCCTTGCACTTGGATAGAAATTCTGGACATGACGCTGTTAAGCAGCATCCGAAGAGGAAGTATCTGAAAGAACTCTCTGCGACACTGCTGTGGGGAGAGGCATCTGGTCAGGGACCCCCAGAGGGATTTCTACTCCTCACCAGCCCTGTGCATCAGAAAGCATCTGCAAGTCAAGGTGAACATCAACGTTAACGCAGAAGCGAGCCTCGGTTCAGTGCACGGAGTCTCTGAAGCTCTACTTTATATAAACCCCGATGACGTTCTTCCACAAACCAACTTCCACAAACCATCAGCTCCATATGTGGAGCTGATAATAGTAACCAAACCATCTCTTTTGGTTGGTAACTCTGAACATGAGTGGTGTTTGCACACTGTCCCTGAACTAAGGCACAGCCAGGTGGAAGCTACTAGCTCCGTTTGCTGAAACACGTTTAGATCATTGATCTAGTTTAAACATCAGAAGTATGGTAGAAACTCCTGGTTGCCTATCCAATCTCCCCTCGTCACCCTTTCTTCCTTAAAGAAACACTATTTTAATAGTGTTGAAATGTTTCTAGCTATGAATTACATTTGCCATGCTTCCTTAAAGAGAGGAATAGGCAATAAAGTACAAACACAAGTAACTAAGTTAAAGACGGGCAGGGAAATCACTCAAAGGGGGGGGTCATCTTTTGCCCTTCCTGTTTTTCCTTTTAAAATGAGGATATGAAGGTGAAGGCTCCACAAGTTATATTGTGACTAGAATGTCACCTTAATAATGGAAGCCAAGGGCTGAGGAGGTGGAGCAGAGAAAAGGAATTAGCCTGTGTCTCTGAGGATCGGGGACCTGCTGGGTAGCCTCTGGACTCCGCTTGTCCTTTTGGGTCACTAATATGAACAGCTGAATCTCTCCCAACTGATACAGAATGTACACTGCCATTGTGTTATTATTTTAAAAAATGAGATCAGAAAGCGTTCGCAGTCAAGGTGAACATCAGCGTTTAGTGCAGAAGTGAGCCTCGGTTCAGTGCACGGGCTCACTCACGCTGGGTGTGCAGCGGCACTGTTGGCCCAGAAATCGGCAGGAAAGAGCTGCTCTCGGGTCTGGACACCTTTGCTATGTAGGGCACAGGTGGCAATTTGGCAGCCACAAGCCTGGCCGTCTGAGTCAGGGCCAAAACTCCATTTGGGTGAACTCATTGCCCATCCACGTGCCCTTATTTCCTGATGGATTTCACTCAGATATGGTAGTCTTCTGCTTAGCTTCCTCCTGTTATCACTTATTGCATTTGCTAATGGAAAAAAAATGTTCTAGGAAAATATCCAAAAGCAGTTGATGGGTCTGTACTTCAAGGCAGGCTGTAAAAGAATGCGTTTAAATTAGCTACGACCTTACATCATATGAATGTCCCCATGCACACGTTATTCCAGTTGCCTCTACTTCGGCATATTTAATGCAGCATTAAACATTGAATGAAAAATATGTTCTTTTCCTCTCCTTATCACTTTCCAAGTTTTCTGAGTTGTCTTCTGTTGTTTTGGATGCCTAATGAAAAACTTGGGACACTAAGACAAATAGTGAAAGTATAGAAAACTAAAAAAATGATTCTTGCCTTGTTAGAATTATTACTAGGCAATAAAACTATTTTCATCTTGTTTGGATTATTACAAATAATTTCTTTTTTTTAATTCCCAATAATTTGTATAATAGATAAGCACTTCTGTGCTTAGAAGTAGGTTTGGAAATTATGTTCCTATATGGATTTTGTAATAAGAATAATTGTAGCTATTATGTACTATATATCAATTGGTAAGTGCTTATACTTTTGACCCTCAATAAAGCCCCAAAGCTGGTTTTATCTAGTGATCTCCATTTCACAGAGGAGCAAACAATGGTTAATAAAAGTTTTAGCAGACTCAACAAAATAGAGATGTATTCTAAACCCATCCTGCCCACTGTTAAAACCTTGATTTCTAACCAGCACACCAGGGATAGAGAGAGGAGATCAGATACAAGATAAATTTTACATGTGGTATAAAGTATATTCAGAATATGGTTTCCTCTGCTAAGATCGGATGTGAGATAAATTGTACCTGTGATGTTGAATAAAGGAGACAGCCCTCAGGGCTGGACCCAGAATTGCACACCAGCAACTCGTGTGGTACCAGCTAGAGCCCCGTCCTCCACGGGGGACTCGTTCATTCTCCATCAGTGACGACACCAAGAAATTTTAGGGTGAATGAATTTTTAAGCCATTTAGTAGAATGAATAACAAACACATTTACAAATAAAATGAAGCGCTAACAAGTAAATGGTGAAGAATAATTGTCAATTTCTTAACAAAACCCATAATGTGTAATTTAAGTGAAATATTTTAGAGTTATTGTAAAGGCGTATTATTATAAGAAATGATAGAGGAAACCAATATATACATATTTTTACATCTTTATGAGCTTTTTAAATTAAGAGATAATTCACATACATCTTCATATGTGGAGCTGATAATAGTAACCAAACCATCTCTTTTGGTTGGTAAAGTGGATACTCACAATAGCCTGGTTGTTTAACATTCTATCTTTATGGCCTAATTTTAATGAGTGTTTCTTCTGCTTCCATTCGTGGTCTGCAATTCACCACGCATGTTGCATCCCCATTTCCAATAGTTGTTTCTCGCTCCCTTGGGCTGTACAATTGTAAAAGAAACATTAAATCTTTAAACATCCCTAATGCCAGACCAAGCAGAAAGAGCAATGTCACTACACTGGCAACTTTGGGTCACTGTCAACCATGTAGTCAACAATAACTTGGGTGAGTAAAAATGTTTCTGGTTAATATACTTAAGCTGAAAATCTAGTACATAAACTCAATATATATTTCAGAATTTGAAAATGGGGAGCACATGGTTTTTTTTTGCCGTGCTCTGCACTTGGAGAGTTTATATGTGAATAAAAGTTGTATGTGGTGGTTCACACTCAGGCTTTTCTCAAGAAGCTGCCTTATTCGATATCACAGACATCTGTGAGGACAGCACTGTCATTTAAAAGGTCAGTAAGGTGACAAAAGTCATGCAGAGTAACCCTGTACATCCTTTTAGTTGGAGCAAGGTGCTCAGTCACAAGTTGACATGCTGCTGGGCAACTTCCAAATTAAAAGGCATATTCCACCAGAACGTTGTCCCAATGTGAGCATCACGAATATGAAAATCCACTGTCATAAGTCACTTTTCAAAGGCATGCATGTGCGAGGGCATTTTCTGATTTTCATTACTCCTAAGAATATCGACAAAATGTTTTTGTTCTAGTTTTTAATGATTTAAACATTTTTTGTATTTCCTGGTAATCCAAGAATATTATTATGAAGTACTATGTTACTTGATAAGGTTTGAAGAAAAGTGCAATAAAACTTAGCAGAATTTCAATGGATAAAAATACTTAATTTTTCCATGTTACAGGATTTCATATCAATCACAGGGCAGAGGCTGTTTATATTCTGTTTAACACAAAGACAATAGCACAAGTCACTTGTTCTTTCATCGAATTCTGAATGATATTGTTTTAAAATATACATGGCATTTCTGTATTTTCATAAAATGTATTAAAATGCCATCAGGGGCTGCCAGAGCTTATAAAAAACAATCTTTGAAACCTGTTCTAACAGTCTCCACACTAGAAGAATGACAGCAATTCCGAAACTCTAAGGACTGCAGTCCACTCCTGTTTGGGTCGCCAGAGACCCCGGACATGCCCAGGGCCCTGTAAATATGTGATAGATAACACCGAGCTCCTTCCATCCCCTCAGCCACTCCTCTGTTTGATGCTGAAGTTATCTGTTTAGTCTAGGGCTTGACACTGAGTGTTGGAACCACGGTTCTGTCGAGAATTCAAGGAACCACAAGTCTTCAAGTCCCACCTCAAAGGCTGCAAGGTTTGTGTCACGGGTGGTTGTAGCCCTGACACCTTGATTGTCCGATTCAGTAGCAGAACAGTTGCTGCGTGTCTGCCACGAAATCAAAGCAGGCCCCGCCTATGCCCCGACATTTCCTGCTGGAGCGGGAAAGTCTGACACGCACATAATTGATTCTGACACAAGTAAGGCCTCAAGAAATTCCCAAGTAGGTGATGGTTACTCCTGTGTTCAGAAGAGTGGGGGACATTGGGCACAGGCTTCATTGGTGACAGGATCCTTTATATGAGTTTCAGCTTGGAATAGAATTTCCAAGGCAGAGAAGAGGCAAAGGTACAACATAAAATTGCAAGATGTGAAGTTTCATTGGATTTGGGGGAGAACATGTCATACTTCCCTGTGACAGGAAGCCAGGACACACAGGAAAATATACATAAGCATGACAGATAAAAAGAAACGTCGAGGGAAGAGCCACAAAACTCAGGCCACAGCATTCACTTTGTTCTGGACACTACAGTGTGGGATTGCTAAAGGCGTTGGATAAGAAAATAACAGCATATTTGGATCAACGTCAGAAAAGTGTTTCTTTTCTGTTCCTTTAGCCGGGCCTGCAGCCCTAACCTAACCCACTTACATTTCTCCAGGGAAGACGCCCCACCATTTAGCAGGAGGAGCCTACGGTGCATCAGCCTGCGTTGTGCCAGGCGCTGGCTACGGGACGAGTCCACGAGGCGTGGTCTCTCGCCTCCCCACAGTTTCGTGGGGAGACAGGCGGTCAGGACGCAGGGTCGGCACACAAAGGAGGCGACTGCCATGGCCCTCTGGCAGAACTCAGAAAACAGCTGATCTGGTCTACCCGCCGCTGAGAACGAGGGTTGTGGGGGAGTGGAAACAAAGGCAGATTGCCCGATGAAACTTCAGTTTCAGAACAAATCCATCTGTTAGCATAACTCTGTCCCAAGTATGGGGACCCCAGTTTTAGCTGGCCACCCTACTGACAACACTTCTGGAAGAGGAATCTGCTGGGAGAGAATCTCGAAGGATAGGAACTGACCAGATGAAATCCTGTAAAAAGTAAACTGGAGGCAAACAGAGCAACATGGGAAACCTATGGAAGCATAAGGGAGAATTGCTCATTTGGAAACCTGGAAGGAAATTCAAGGCGACCGGGTCATAGAATGGCCACGATGCAGTGGCAAGGAGATAGATTTGTGAGGGCAGATGGAAGTCAGAGCACACTGGCATTGGCCTTGCCGATAGGTTCAGTATGAATTCCCGCTCTCCAGAACCGACAGGTCCCTGAGCGATGCTCGACAAATGCATAGGTCATATAGCTAGGGGACTTAATACATCTGAAAACACTACTTGTTCTTCCTAAACAGTGATTTCAAACTTTGGCATTCTCTTCCAGCCGCCTTGTGCCTTCCTCCCCAGCATCCTAATCAAAGGACTTCGCTTTCTTCTTCCTGGGAATCAACTGGGATGCTACCATCCCCACTGTGCCCTTGCCAATCACCCCCCTCCCGCACTCAGCACCGCCACCAGGCCCCTGCTGCTGCAGCTGCAGTAACCATCACCAGGAAATCGCTTGACGCACTTTTCTTATCATTTTTACTCTTTTCTCAATAGAAAAAGGCTCTCTCTTTTCAGCCAACTGATACGCAGGGCGGGGCAAAAGTAGGTTTCCAGTTGCTGGCATGGAAAATAATGTAGTGATTAATAAAGAATAACACAAGAACAAAGTCTTGTTGGGGTTGGTGCCTTTGCCTTTTTTAAAAAAAAAAAGAACAAAGTCTTTCACATGCTCACAGTGCTAAACCTACTTTGGCCCTGTCCTGTATACCCAACTTCGTGGACCTAAACCATTGCTCTAAAACCCACCCATCTTTTTCTAGGTACACTGGCCTTCCTTCACAGTGATCCTTTGCCCAGCCCGCTCCACCCACGCTTCCCCTGGCAGCTCTCTAGTCCACATGAGCTTGTCAAAGGCTCTTCTACCTTAAACAGAAGATCCTCCCTCGTCCTGTCCACCCTACGCACCCACAGGCATCCTTCCGTATCTGTAAAAATGCATCCTCATCTGAACTACTGAGATTCACCTTCGATCCCTCCTTTTCAATAAACCATCTTTCAGCAAGGTGACGGCACATAGCACTCAGAGTCTGTACATGGAAGTTTAAAACTAGCATGCACTTTAGAATTCTAAAACATTACTTGATATACATACTTTAAAAATAACATTTTTTCTATACAGGTATATGCAAGCTAACTCATATTTTATCCAGACCTTATCCAAAACCAGCTTCAACTTGATCTCATCTCACACAATGTTTGCACAGAGTGGTAGCCTATCCAAAAACCCACATAATACTTTTGGAGGCGAATCCTGATTTTAAGCAATCCCTTGCAACACTCACAAAACTGTATGGAGCATTATTTTCAGGGTCCTGGAGCTCTGTCTGAGCCCAGGTTTTCACGCTGCCCGAAGCCTCCTTTTGTCCACAGCCCCTGCGGTCACTCACTGTAACTTGGGGAGTTGCTGGACCTCACTAAAATTTTTGATTTCCTGTACATCGAATCATTTGTTCATGCATTCCTTTATTCTGCCGATATTTAACGGGTGCCCTTTGGCATAAGACATGTGCTGTGCTATGACTTGTTTTATTATTTTTTGAATTGCCACATGCTTCATTAATGAACAGAGTAAACCTTTCAGTAATTTTAAAACTATTGTTCTTCACCATTTGAAACATGGTGAAAGGCTATATTCCAGTTTTGCCCAAAAGTTGTAAATTACTGTAAGTGAAATAAAATAATCCCAGCTCCCTGGATGTCTCATTTTAGCTAGGAAAATATCAATGGAATATTGTGAGGAACAAATAAGAAAAATGATACATTTACATAAATGCTTAATGAAATGATTGCATTTCTTACAGAAATGATACAGAGTCTCTGAGAAGGCAAAAAAGTAGTGAGTGCTGGGCTCAGAGTCTTCAGTTTTTCATGAATCCAAGACCTGATGTGAGCACTACCGACAAATAAATGTAATATTTTGCAATGTTGACACGAAATTTTGTCAGAACACAGAGATGGATAAGCAATTTTAATAAGCCGAGAAGAGCATTTTAATTAACATTACTTCATCTGGACAGTTCAGATGATCGCCAAGTTTGTGGGTGTCAACACAATGCCACACAGGAAACAGGTCACTCTGACACCTAACACCTACCTTTGCGTCAAAATGCGGGCCAGAAAATGGTTTGTTTGTTTTTGAATAATTATTCAATTGTTCTTTAGACAACTTAACTATCTCATTGTACTTCTAGGAACCAATCTATGAGTAACCCCATTTTCATGTTTGTCAGTTAAACCAGAGGTTCCTGTTAGCAGCTGACTGATACCAGCCCCCTTGGGACACAAAATTCATCACAAATTTGATCTTCAATTTAAAACTTACTGGAAAAATAATTAAATATCATGAAAAGGTTAAATAATAATGGGTCATATGTACCTCTGCTTATGATGTAAGTTGTTTTTATCACTAAAAGAATCAATTACAACTCAAACAAATCTTTTAAAATGGTTTTGTTTCATTTTAATTATATTTCTACCTTTATTTGTGGGTTTCTAACTTCTCATTAAGAACAAATTGTTTGCTAAAAAGTCAGTTCTTTATAGAGATCTGTTTTATTACTGAATCAACTGTTATTCTTCTTTTCCATTCATTTAACATAAATTTTGATTTTTAAAATCACACAAGCTCTTTGAGAATAGAAAATATTTATTAACACTAAATAAACTATTTAGTATATAACTATTTAAAAATAGTTATATACTCTGCAGCTACAAAACTAAAACTAATGCTATATTTTCTTTTATTTTTGGTATAGTTGACATAAAATATTACATTAGTTTCAGGTGTACAACATAGCGATTTGACATTATGTACCTTAAAATGTGATCTCATGGTAACATTATATAATGAAAATAAATGGTCCAACTGTTTCCATCAATAATAAAGAATATACTGTTAGTAAGAATTCAGGAGATTATTCACTGTGCGGTTAGGGAGATTGGGTAAAAATCAATTTTTTAGAAAAAACGTTTCATAGTGAGCCAATTAGAAAAGAAGCTATATCATGAAGAGTGCTTTTCAATAGAGTGTAGATATTAGCATATTTAAATCACTTCAGAAAAGCTAAGTGGGAAATGTAGATTTCACATGCGTGTGGACGGTGCTCAAGTGAACAGCGGCTCAGCTTCCGCGATGCTCCACGGTTTCTGCCCTTTTCCTTCCTTCTCCACCCTCTGTCTATTGGAGAGGAACACAGCCAAGTTCAGCGCATCCCCACGCAGCTGCCCTGCGACACTGCCACTGGCACCCACTCCATCCATCTGGCTCCCGTCTGAGCGGGTTCCCTCTACAACTGTTGCCATAGCAGCAGAGAAGCGGGCTGCTACTGGCTGGGAGGGAGGAGGGCACACGCCGTGTCCTTTCCTGCTTCTCACTGAGACCGTGAAGTGGGTCCAAGGCCCCACTGAAAATGTGGCGAAAACAAGCAATTTCACAAAAGACATCCATGAGAGAGGAGCACCTTGTCCAAAGGGAAATAAAGGTGTGTGAGTGAGAAACATATCAACCCTACAAACTGAGAATTAAGGAGCATCCTCTTAGGGTCAGAAGCAGACACACAGATCATGTTTCAGGGTGAAGGTCATGCAGGACGGTGTTTAGGCCTTTACTGATAGAGAAGTAGAAGAAAAGCTATAGGCACAAGTATCGGATCAATGTTAGAAGTTCCTTTTTAACTGAAAATCATGCACAGACTCCTCAAATTGCCACATCAATATTAGATTGCATATAAAGGTAAGCAGTGTCTAGCTACTATAACTCCATGTCAAAAACCATTACCCAATATTTAATTCCTGATTTAGAGAATCATACAGTATATCTTCATGTTTCCAGAAAAAAATATATCCTATCAGAACCTCAGCAGAGCCTTCTTTAATTGCAGAGGTTCTGAGGGTCACCAGGGGTCTATACGAACATGTGTGCAGCAAGATAAAATATCATAAGCCAAGGCACCAAACAGTGAGAGGACAGTAGTAATCGATGACTTCTAATCTTAGCTTAAGAATAGCCTGCCTTCAAAGCTTCTGGCAAGTAGGAATAGCACTAACTTGTGAATTCCATATGATGACTACTAAGCTGAAAATACACGTCTTATAAGGTCATCACGTCTTTCTCCTTCCGCCAAGTCAGACCAGAGAAAAATCTGGGCCAAGGCGGCCATGTCCTGCTGTTGAAAGCCACAGGGAGTGAGATTATGTCGCCTGTTTTACAACCCAAATTACTCTCCATGGTGATCATTTTCACCTTTTTTAATCATTTAAATTACAGGTGATAGATGACCAACTTTTCCTCAAATAGTCAGCACTACCTCAGTTTCTATAATCAAACACTGGACACTGCCTTTCATGAAAAAATGAAGAGAAAGAAAGATGAGATACTGACAATCACAGCAACGCAAAGCTCCGGGACCCGGGACAGCCTCAAAGAAAATACGGACATTTTCGAGCAATCTCATTATAGGTCTGGTTTTCCTTGATCAAATCTATAACTTACTATTAACCAGTAATGTCACTTTAGCAATTAAGGGAAGGGTGCTTCTAGTGGACATTGGCTAAACTTGAGACATTCAGAGAATACAAACGTGCTGTTTTTTAGCAACAGTAACCACATGGCCTGTACACAAGGCACGTGTCTGATTCCAGATTAGAGCCTTTCAAACGTGAACAAATGGTTTTTATCATCATCTCATTCCCTCTAAATTTATCTGAGTGAGTGTTCAACCTGCTGTTTAAAATACCACGGTCACACTTTGTCCACCCTGCAAATACTCACTGGGTGTCCACCCTGCCCAAGGCGCCTTTTCCTTACTTTTCAAGCCCTAAAACTTGGTCGACGCAAACATACTTCTTTGAGCCTTAGAGATTGTTACTATTAATGCTAGTATTTAGTAGGCCCTCAGCATTGTGTTATGGTCCTATAAATCAATCTTTTACCTTCGTTAGCATAAGGGCACCTCCACCCAAACGAGAGTGGTGAGATTATCACACACGGATGTAATAACCCAAAGGTTAAGAGTAACCCAAGAGATTTGGTTGCTCACGGGAATGAAACCCATTCAGGCCACTTGGGAAGATGAAGTTGCATGTTAGAGTATGTGAAGGTATAGTAAACTACACAAGTGCCCGGGCTGGGGAAGAGAGAGTGGGGAGGGGTAGAGAGAGGGAGGGAGGAGAAAGGAAGGAAGGAGGAAAAGAAGGGAGGGAAGGAGGGAGAAAAGAAGGAGGGAAGGAGGGAGGATGGGGAGAAAAGAAGAGAGAGAAGCGTGCATTGGAACAGTTGAGAAGCCTCCGCCACTGCCACATGCCAGGCCTGCAGGCGGCTGAGTGAGCACGGCCTGATGCACAAGGGCTCTGGTTCCTCCTTCTCAGTTTGCACAGTGTGTGCGTGCCTCTCCCAGCAGGCGTGTCTCCGTGGGCCAAGTGCGATGCCAGTGTTTGAAGATAAAACTTACTCCTCTAATAAGCCCCCCAAATGCACGCCCACTATGTCAACTTGTGTTCAACTAAAATACAGTGATGTTTCCTAATAGGAGCATGAACACTGACGATGTCAGCACCACTGATCAATAACTATGTTGCTGTTAGGAGGCATTTTCAAGGTCGTTTTTTCACTATGTTCAGATACAATTTGGGATCTAAAAAAAAGATCACCATTGCAATGTATCTTGTCATGGACAATAATTATTCTTCAGACCTCAACACGCCCTGGCTGAAACACCCTCCAGGCCAATGGGAAAAGCTCTATTTGATTCCAGAATCATCATGCAAACTGCAAACTTTTGACCATTAACTGAGTTTCCCCGTCACCCTGGTAAGTAAAGGGAGGTCACTGAATAGTACAGCAAATACTAACAGTACCTTATTTCAAATGGAACATCGCCCACTATAAATCAATAAAACAGATTTATACAAATATCCTGCATCTGCCAGAATCTCAGTAGGTGATAACAACACTTGAATGACACTATGCAACTGGTTTGCAGGAGCTTGTTGTCCACTAGATAAATGTTATGACTTACTACTGAGACTGAGGGTTTAGGAGGGGCTTCAGGAGCAGTGATGGAATGATCAAGACTTCCTGGAGAAAACAGGACAGACTGCCCTGAAGGGGCAAGGATGGTTCTGCAGAGTCTTAACAAGCAGCCGGGAGATTTCCATATAGACAATGGAGAGTAAGGGGCGCCTCAAGCAGAGGCAAGTCACACACAGGACATAAGAACTGAACTGAGACAGACTCGAGATGGAGAGCAGGCCCAAAGCTGTCAGGCCAGAGGGCTCGGTAGGAAGGGTGGAGGGATTGAGCAAAAAATCAAAAATAAAAAGAAAAACTCATGGACGCAGGCAATGTGTGGTGATTGCTGTGGGGAGGGGGCTGGAGGGAGGTGAGGGACAATATAGGGGGATAAATGGTGATGGACAGAGACTGACTTGGGGTAGTGAGCACGTAACATAGCACACAGATGAGGTGTTATAGAACTGTGCACTGAAACCTGTATAATTTTGTTAACCAGTGTCACCCAAACAACTTCAGTAAAAAAAAAGAAGAAAGAGTTGAACTGTGTGCTCAGGAGACTTCCTCCCTATTACAGGACTAGAATACAGTGTCCGTAGGACAGCGACTCTTTTTAACTTGTTTATTGTAGTGCCCATCAGTAAATGAGCGGATCAAAGAACTGTGGTACATCTACACAATGGAATACTACACAGCAGAAAGAAGGAGCTCCTATCCTTCACAACAGCACAGATGGATCTGGAGAGCATTATGATAAGTGAAATAATCCAGGCAGTGAAAGACAAATACCACATAATCTCACCTATAAGTAGAGCCTAATGAACAAACCAAACAAGCAAGCAAGTTATAACCAGAGACATGGAAATAAAGAACAAACTGACAGTAATCAGAGGGGAGGGAGTAGGGGATAATAGGAGGAAGAAGGGGAAGGGTCATAAAGGGACATATATAAGAGACACATGGACAAAGCCAAAGGGGGTTAGGATCAAGGGTGGGAGGCAGGGATGGATGGGGTGGGGTGGGGGGAGCAGTGGGGCAAAATGGAGACAACTGTACTTGAACAAAAATTTTAAAAATGCCATTAATATTTTTAAAAAAGAAAAAAATAAAATTTCTTCCTAGCTCCTACTGTAGAACTTGGCTCTCAGGAGGTGTTTAATAAGTCTTTATCTGATTAGATGTAAGTGACTAGATACATAATCCTCTGAAGTGGGAAGCTGTGAGCAACAGCTGTGAGATGTTTAAGATTCTTATCATAAAATGCCCGTTATACCGAATATAACTAGGATTAGGTTTGAGTGTGAGTGGCAGGAAGCCCCAAATAACAGGAGCCAATTAAAAGAGAAAACCGTGTCTCTCTCTGTTAAGTGTTGGCATCCTAGACCTTGAATGGGAAACAATTAACAATCTCGCAAACCCAGTTTTAATGAAGTTTGGATTTGACCACGTGAGTAATATGTTTGAAGCAGACACTTAGGTAGATGAAGTGGTTTGAGTTAACTTTGTAAAAGTTGGTAATACACCACCAGTAGCAATGAGCACAGACAGTGCCTAGATATTGGTTTCTAACGCCGCTTTCCATGATGTCCCAATGGCCAAAGGGGAAGATTTTAAGCAATCAAATACATAATATACTATTGGATTATAATCCAAAGCATAAAATAAGTTTCCATGAGCACTTAAAAATGTAAATGAATGATTGAATCAAAAAATAAATGCCAGATTAGATCTAAATGTTCTTTGCAGAATAATTCCAAATAACACATGTCTACACTCCCGTGAAGAAGATGGAACGTAACTTTCCACCTGGTATGCACAGGGTGCACAGAGTGAATTCCTTGTGGAGTGTGGAGAACACAGTGTGGAGAAACCTGAGAAAGACCACTTCAGTTTGGTGATCAAGGTTAACCTCATCTGGACATCATATTCATAGCACATACATTTGATACAAACATACCACCAGAGAGAACAGTCCCTTACCTCTATGGTCATCTTCTTGGAAACTTGCAACTCTTATCCAAACACAAGGAAGATAACAAACCAACCCTAATTAAAAGACATGTAATAAAATATTTTCCTGAAAACTGTCATTTAAAGCATGGAAAGTCTAAGAAAATGTCACAGTCCAGAGGAGGCTAAGGAGACAGGGAGACTTAATGTAATGGAAGTTTTGAAAGGGAGCCTGGACCAGAAAAAGAACATTAAATTTTAAAAAATCAAGTCTGAATAAAAGCATGCACTTCAGTTAATAATAATGTGTCAGCATCGGTTCATTAGTTTGAAAAATACACCACACTGGGTAAGATGTTAGTAAATAGGAAGACTGGTGTGGGACATATGGAAACTCTCCATACTAGCCTGGAAACTTTTTTGTAAATAGGAAACTATCATAAAATTAAGTTTATTTCAGAAGTTAGGATGCTGAGTTTAGGCTCTGCAGAAAGACATTAAATGTCATCCATGCCCTGCATGGGGAAGGATAAGACCTTCACCCTCATATAAGGTGCTGACGTCATTCCCTGTGTTTTCAATCTCTTCACAAACCCTGTTTTATCTTCCCGCTTTATGGTTCAAAACCTAACATCAGGCTAATACAGTCGAAAGCTAGTTTTTAACCCAACTAGTATTAACATATGAGGATGACAGAATTAGATCCTTTTATTCATATTTATTGAGTCAATAACTTAGGTAAAATGTAGAGCAAGTACAATTTAATTTTTTTCTGTAAGACTCAATACTTTTTAAAAAGCCACATGCCACATATGTTTTTATTATTTATTGAGTCGGCTTTCTTTTGCAAATATTACTTAAAGAGGACAAACATTCTAACACTGAATTCACAGTGGCTATTGTCGCATTCATATAAAAGGATCCTTGAAATATACTCTAAATCTTACAAAAGACTTCAGAATATTTAAAATGAGTTAGAATAAAAATGGGGGGGAAAGTTGCAGTAAAACAAGGCTGATTTACTGAAATAGAGACAACCAGTATATCTGACTGAAATGAAAGGTGAACGTGGGCTTCTGCAAAGAGTGAATATTTAATAAAATTAAAACATTCCCTCATTTGTTAAGACTCACTAAGTTGCAACTCATGCCACATACTGACTTAAAAGATAAAGGGATAGTCCTATCTTTCAAAAATTTGCTCTTCTGATGAACTACATAACGCAAAACCACACACTACAATATAATATCATGTGGATTACATCAGAAGACTGTCCACAGAGAAAACATGCGCAGTGACACCATTTACAAAGACTATTGCAGCACCTTTGATGTGGTTTGGCTGGTGAACTGGAGGACATCCAGAAAGTGGTGAGGTTCAGTTTTGGGAAGAGGTCGACAGCAAATATGTCACCTACCTCTGCTTTAGCAATAGGTACTATTTAGGATAAAACAAAAAGTAAAATTGCAATGTAAATAATTCAGAAGAAGCCTTGGAAAGAGAGCTTGTAGGAGAGCCTATTAGATTTTGAAAAGGAAGGAAGAAGAAAAGTGGAAGTGGAATTTAAAAATGTGCCAACCTACATTGTCTACATGATTAAATTGGAAAATCAAACTAATCTTTACCTGCACTAAACATACATCTTTAAATGTGTGAAATCACCCGGGTTAGTATAAGCAGTTAATAGGCTCATGATTTCTAGACCTACATAAAGTAGCACCCACATTAATGAATATAAGTGAAAATTAGGAACTTGCAAGTTTCTTATAATATAAATATTTACCTAAAGACACAACTTATCAGAAGCTAAAGAGTAAAACATCTAGTATTTTGATCAACTGTCTTGTTTTCGTTTGTTTCTTTGTTTGTTTGGCTAATAAGCTCTCTCACTGGTTAGTCATTCTGTGAACTGAAGAATATATTCAGCCCAACAGGCTAAAAAAAATCTTAAAATTTCTCCTCCTCAACTTCTGGGTTAAAGAAAAAATGTAATTACCATTATATTCACATATTCTGTGACTGCTGGCTAAAAATCCTACGCTCTTATTTAAGAACCTTAGTAATCAGCAGTCTCTGTGGTAATAGTCTCCCACAAACACCCTGCACACTCTTCCTTCTGTCCCTCACTGCCTCCGTGGGACTCCTGTCTACATCACAAAAACAGTCTCCTAGCCATTCTCTTCACTTTCTGTATTTCTGCTTCCACCCAACACTCTTGCCATGGTCAGAATGATCTAAATAAACACTAACTGTATCATGGAATTCAAAACTTTCAAGGACTATTCTTCAAATAAGAATCAAGACCAAATTTCTCACTGACTTCAAGACCTGGTATAATTGCTCCAAATCTATTTTCCAAGGATTTTTTTCTCCCTCAAAATGTAATAATTTTTTATCAGGACACCAGCCTTCCCAGAATTCTTTGCTTCTTGTTAATCTAGTCACTTGAAATAACTTTTGCCTCATCTCACCCCAGCTGCTGAAACTCTACTTATGTTTCCAAATAGAGGGAAAAGGCTTTGGAACAGAACACACTCTTGATGACTCTTTACAGAATTGATGTGAAACCTATTCTCGATTTTCATGTAAGAAGCGCCTGACAAAAATATTAGCCTCTTCTTGAATATTTAGAAAATAATTCATTGCTTTATGAGGCAATTCATTATAAACATTCTTCTTGAAACTCTCATCCGGTTATCCTGGAAACTGCTTACGTTGGACTGTTTTTAAATGTTCTTTGTGCTAAATTTCACTAGTTATAAGGTTCCTTATTTATTTTTGGTTTATCCAATGATAGTTTAAAGATAAGAACTATGTAACTAGATGTGTGCCCACAAAACCTTATTATGGCATATAGAACATATGTGCACAGTTTAATTTTAACATATGGGGGACAGAAGGAAAATCATAGCTGATGTCAAAACACATGACAGCTGCTGCTAGTCTACATTCTGTGAAGTCCAACATGCTGTTTTGGTCTTTTCTTACACAGAACCTAGCTTCCCAAAGACAGTCTAATGATCAGCAACGGGACTACTTACATGATACCAAACTAAGGAACATCAAGAATTCGCATATTTGCTCAAAACCACTAGTTGAGTTATTACTGAAACTGACAACCATCTATTCATTCAATGAATACTCACTGAATATCTATTGTCGCCTTAGAGAAAAATGAACAAAATCATGTGGCAATACATACCCGTCAAGTTAATTCAAGACAAATGTGTTACACTTCTACTCTGTACAAACTCCTGTCTTTATAAAAAGAAAACACTCTTGTCTTTATGGTTATTATCACATGCTAGGAAGGCCAAATATATGCTTTTATAAAAACTAGGGTTGTATAATATATAAATAAGATATAGTATTTGTTTAATGATGCCATTGTGAATGAGACCACAGTTGCACTGAGGTCTCACATTAAGTGGACACAGAGGGAGCTCACCTGGCCCAGCAGCCACTCCAGAGCCAATGCATAACCACATAATGAAATATATCCTTTCAGGTTCTAATAATATTTGTTACTGGTTTCAAACATTATACATACAAACTTTGGAATGCCGCTTTTAAAAAGTGATGTTGAAATGCATTGATAAAACAAAATATAAGCCCATCGGAATATTTTATTAAATTTACCGCCAAACACTGTTTTTTAATTACTTAAAGAAAAACACAAAAACATGATCTATGAACACAAAAAGTGACTCTCTATGATATGCAAATGCAAGTCAACTGGTAATTGATGACTCTATGTTGGGAAACCCCAGTAATTTTTTTTAACATCCCAGCCCATTTCTTACCTTATATTAATATCCATCACAGAGACCTCATTCAATGAAACTGTCCACTTTATCATTAAACAAACCCACAGACCATTCCCATATCCGCCCTTCTGTAGGAGGTTCCCTCCCTCAGGTTGGCTTTTCTCCACCTAACCCATTATTTTCAGTACATCTTCTTTTCTGAGCCCAGCCCTGCCTGCTTCTACCCTGAGCAATTTTTGTCTCCTTAAACTAGAAGAGTACTTATAGTTTGGAGAAAACATTTGACATTCGATGAAATATAGCATACTAGCCATATCCCCAGAAGAATGGCTCATGAGAAGTAACATTTATATCATAAAACTCATTTTTTAGAGATTTTATTTATTTATTTTTAGACAGAGGGAATGGGAAGTAGATAGAAAGGGGGAGAGACATCAATGTGTGGTTGCTTCTCACATGCCCCCCACTGGGGACCTAGCCTACAACCCAGGCATGTGCCCTGACTGGGAATCAAACTGGTGACCCTTTGGTTTACAAGTGGGTGCTCAGTCCACTGAGCCACATCACCAGGGTCATAAAACTCATTTTTTTTAAAACAAAGAAGTAAGAAGGGATATTATCTTCTTTCATTGCTCTTTCTCTTCTAGTCCTTTCAACATTTCTTGAGATACAAAGGTATAATGGTCAGGACTCGTGACTAAAATCTCCTCCCACTGGAGTAAGTCATAGACTGAATCAGTATCTTAATGTGTGGCAATAGGATTATAGATTCATTAAGTGATTATTATATCACCTAAGATGCAAAAAAATGTCCTCTTGTGAAGTTTGTGAGGACAACATTTGAGAGTAGAAGTGCAAAGTCTTCGGTCATGTTCCTGCATATTTAATTACTTCTAAAGAGAATCTCGGGGCCTTGTGTTCAACTCTGTCAGGAAGAAAACATAAGACTGCTTGACGTTTTTATTGACATGGCCGGAGGCCTTTGATTTCATGAACAAGAATAAACCACGAGCATAAGTTGTATGAACACAGTGTTGATTCCTGGATATTAATCCTGACTAAGAACCATACCATAGTCCACCATGACAGTTAGAATTAGCAGGAATATCCCCTAATCAGCGATAAGTGGGGTAAAAATGAGAATGCACTCTGATTACCCCTTCCTTTTCACTTCCATCCTGATGAGTTGAAACTACTGTTGGATGAGGCGGTTGCATTCATTCTCCTAACCATCACCCCACCCCCACCTCACCCACACAAACACACATGTACACATGTTCACATATATTTCTATTGTAAAAAACAGACATTTTTTTCTATGCACAGATTATAATGTGGCCTCAGTTTAGATAATCTTCCATGGCCAAGATTGCATTCCTGATGGCCCTTTCTTTAAAAACAAAAGCATGATTTTGGCTGGGGTCAGCATATTGCGCAGCTAAAAAGCTGTATTTTGCACTAATTTTTATAAACAGAAGCGTTTGTGTGCTGTAAGGCAAAGTGTTAGCATTGAGGTACCAAGGGGACTGGCTCACATGGGCCTTACCCCATTACCCTTGGCTCTTTACCTTTCCTTCTTTTTAAAAACACGGGGCAGGGACTCGATGGCTTGGGTTCCAGCAACCATCTTGTAGGCGTGTGGATAAGAACCATACCCTGGAGAAGTTGGCTCAGAAAGCTGAAGGGAGATTACCGCACCCGTGCTGAAACTGTGTTTTCACCAACCGGCTTTCCACTGCCTACCTTTGCACACCTTTCCACGTGGAAAAACAACAACAAAAATCAATCTTTAGCTGTTATAATCTAGAGCATTTGCTATATGTGCTTTAATGCAGTCCCCATGGAAACGCCCTCCTAAGTACTGGCCATAATAAGATGTTCAGATACATTTCTCTTAAACCCAAGAAATCAGTTTCAGTTGATGACACTTGATTAATTGGTTCATATCTAAAAGGCTCATACTGCAACTTAATTTATGCAGTTGCACAGAGTAACAATTTAAGACAAGTTTATCCTAAAGGATATACCCAGAAAGCATTATTTCTTCCCATTAGAAGTTTTCGGTGTAATTTATTACATTTCCTATGATTAACTAGTACCTCTGGCAATAATTCTTTAATTTTTTCAGGTGAACATTATGGAGAATGAAACCTATAATGTACAACAGTTGGCATCTCAGTCATTTATTTCTATTTGCCTTACACCAGACCCAAAATTGCTATGGGCAAAATTTCAATTTAGCTTGTGGGCTCCCCATGTAACCCCAACTACAGAGAGGCAGGAAGCCTTCTCTTCAATTGCACACCACGTCACTTCTGCGCAGGCGCCGTGTCAGCTGGTCGCAGGGCTGGTGGATCTCACTGGCTGCGGGGCACAGCCTCAGCATTACAGGCATGAACTGAATGAGCAGGGCTCCCAACAAGATGCGCGCGACTTGGAGGAGGCCCTATTAAAGGCGAAGGGAACCTGAGATACATACAGCTTGGGGGGGGGCGGAGAGAAGAAGTGCCGCAGCCCTGCTGGCACGCGGAAAGGTGCAGGAGGCATGATTCTGGCAAACACTGCTTTGGGGAGTGAAGGCCATGGAAACTGCACGTGAGTGGAGGCGAGGGGAGAGGAAGAGCTCACCTGGGGATCATGACTCTGCAAAGGCAACAAAAGTACGTGGTGAAGTACTCTGAGCCAAGAAGTTAGCGACGAAGAGAAAGGAATCTGGTATTTATCAAGAGCAAAAAGGAAACTGAAGAAATAAGAGTAATCTTTCTAAGCTCCCAGAAACAACAGTTTCCCGAGAGAAGAAAAACAGCGAATGCCTTCGTACAAGATTCTTAGTGGCCCAAGTAGACACAAGTACTACTAGTGTAAAAACATTTACATATATATATATAATTTTATATAATTATATAACTTTCACAGAGGGTGCTGAAACCATCCTGGCAGCTGAGTAGTAATACAAAGAGAAATCCATCAAAATCAAATTGTACATATGTATATATATGTATCATACATATGTACACATATACAGGGCAGGGCAAAAGAAGATGTACAGTTGTGAGTATGCAAAACACAGAGTTTATTCTTGCATTCATTGTGGTACCATTTTCCATCTGAACAACTATAAGCCTACTTTTGCACCACCCTGTATTTATACTCTTTATGATACAGATATTAGGGGCATAAATCATAACCTTAACCAAGCCACAGGCGGCACATCTACTGTAGGTGCTGTGAATGGACGCCTGGATTAATACATTCTGGCAGGGTCCCTGGTTGACATGGCTGTGCTCAGTCTGCTTCATTGGAATAGTCCTGACCCATATTAGTTGGGAATTATGCCTGCCACAAGAGAATATGGCTCAAGAACATCTTTATGAAACTCACTTTTTATTGGTTGGAGCATATTGAAGCCATTGTTCACTATGTGACATGCTCGCCTATTGATGAGAATTCACTGGAAACTAATATTTGCATCTGGTCTCAGAGTTTTTTTTTATTTCGATAAATATTTATTAAACAAAAATAATATGATTATATTCAGAATGCTTATTTTTTATTGGTGTTCAAGCACAGTTGTCTCCATTTTTCCCCTATCGCTCCCCACCTCCTCACCCATCCCCACTTCCTACTCTCGATCAGTTTTTGAAACAAGTGTGCATTGCCTAAATAATTAGTTTGTATTTAACTTGTGGACACTGTGATTATGTAAATCTTTTGCTTTTACATTGTCTGTTAGAAAATCTTTTTGCTTCTTTTGCTTTTACACTGTTAGAAAGCACAGAACCATATTTGCTAACATAGTATGTTATGACATTTCATATACTTTCCTTATTCCTATATTCATGTTACTTTCTCTGGCCTTATTATCCTTTAGTTTTAATTTTTTCAACTATTAATTTTTAATATCTTATGATGCTTGTTTTTGTTAGCTACCTGTACCCTCTTTTTGTGGACAAGAGAGGTTATGCAAATACTTTCAAAATGAATATTCATCCACGTATCTGTTCAGTAAGTATATTTTGAGGCTTTATGTTATGCCAAAGCCTGTGTAAGATGCTATCTTTACAGTAGAGAATAAGGAGGTAGCCTCTTCTCTGTATCTATGGGTTTATTTGTATTTTCTTCATTTCTTCTGATTTTTAGAGTCCACGTGTAAGTGAAATCACCAGTATTCGTCTTCTCTGTTGGACTTACTTCAGTTAGCACTGCATCCTCTGGGGCCCTCCACGCTGCCTCGAGTGGTAAGACTTCACTCCTTTCTGTGCGGAGCACTCCCTTGTTTATCGGTGCCACAGTGTCATGTGCTCGGCCATCAGTGCACACGCAGGCTGTGTTCACACCTTGGCTGTTTAAATAATGCCGCAGTGAATACGGGGCTGTATTCACTAGATGTCTGCAGTGAGTGTCTGTACAGGTCTTTTCGAATTAGTGTTTCTTCAGATACATTCTCAGAAGAACTGCTGGGTCAGATGGTAATGCTCTCTTTTATTTATTATTTATTTGTTTGTTTGTTTTGAAGAAGTTCTGTATTGCTTTCCACAGTGGCTGCACCAATCCGCATCCCCATCAACAGTGCATGAGTGTTCCCTCTCCTCCACACCCTCACCAACACTTGTTGTTTGTTCACTTGGTGATGACAGCCATTCTGACGGGTGTGAGGTGGTAAGTCACTGGGGTTTGAATTTGCATCTCTCTGATGATTAGTGACGTTGAGCATCTTCTCATGTGTTTACTGGCCATCTGTGTGTCCTCATTAAAAAATGTCTGTTCAAATCCTCTGCCCCATTTTTTAACCAGGTTTTTGGAAGGTGTTAAATAGTATAAGATTCTTATATATTTTGGGTTTTTAAATAATTTTACTTATGTCGGCAATGAAAGAGTCCATTAGTTGTCAATAATTTTGAGTCCATTATATTATCAAAGAGAAAATTATTATCTTTGACAGAGTGTTAGAGACTTTTAATTTTTTTAAATTTTACAGAGTATTACAGACCTTTCAGTATCATTAAAATTCAGATGATATTAAAAACATTTTAGAGTTTAGCTGTTCATGGATGAGATTCCTTTAGCCAGTTTAAATTATTTCTAAATTTTAAAAGACTATAAACTAAATGACTTGGAAATGTCATTCAGCTATATTTTCCTCTCTTAATAGCTAAAAGTCTTGATCTTTTCCCATTATTGTAAAATGTAGAAATTTACTTTCTTAACAGTCTTAATTTGATTCCTCTAAATTATTACAAAAGTCATCAATTCAGTTTTGCTTTTATTACCATCAGCTTCATTTTAGGCCACATATTTAAACTCATGGTGTAAATAATTAAATATCTGTGACGATTTTCTTTAAAATCTTTGGTCTAAATCTTCACAGTCATAAGAATTAATGTTAGATTTACTAATTTGAATGAAACCTGGGGTTAAGTTTCTGACCTGCGCACAATGGCCCACAGATCAGCACCCATCTCAAAGCACAGACATCAATCACTACCCTTCTCTCACCACCCTGACTTAGAAAGAAATGTAAGCTGAAGGGATAATGAATTATGCTTACAGCACCAGGAGCTTTGCCCAGAAGATTCTTTGACTTAGGAGAAACTCTTAAAATGTAAGTCTCCTTTCATTAACAAGATGAAGAGAAAATTTAAAAATACCAGCACTTAATTATCCCTACTTTGATTAAAGTTACCTTTTTTATAATCCCCCCCAAAACCACATAAAGTAAAACAGGTTTTCATAGTCAATTAAACTTGTAAAATAAAATTGGGCTTCTCAGCAATGAATATGCAAAAATTTAGATAACTATGTTATTTTGCTCCTATGACGATTTTCTTTAAAATGTTGGAGATAGTTGAAAATCTGCTGCAGTATAATATAATGAAAATAAAATATTATTTTACATAGAAATCAATATATTAAGTCCTGTACAAACTCAATTGCTTCTTTAAATCCTATTTTAAACACGATCTAAAGAAACATTAACAAATATATAAAAAGTAAGCTAAGTATGTTTAAAATAATTATTAAGACCCGCAAACCAAGTTCAAATGCAAGTGCAGAATGTGAAGATGAGGGAGTGTAACTGGTTTGCCTAAGGCCCCAGAACCAGTCACCTGCACAGTGAGGCTCTGGTGTCCCCTACTGCTCACTCTTCCCCTAGATACTCTACACGTGATCTTGGTCTTCTCGGTGGCTAACTTGCAGCAACTCAAAGAATTGCCTATACACAACACCCGATTCCACCCCCCAGTTTCATCAACCATTTCTGCCATTGTTGAGGTCACTTAGTCCTTCAGACTTGACCAAGCCTTGAGTTCTACATTAGTGCCCACCTTACAGAGAAAGCATAAAGGGACTTGGTCTAAGTTCCCAGGGATATATCCACAGGTGGGCACAGTTTATCTGATGTGGGTCCCAGTGTTTGTCTGGCATTCAGCCTCCATGAACTACGTTCAACTCTTCACCCTGAACAATCTGTCTGTTGTCTTCTAGGTCCTTGAATCTGCCTTCCTCTGGCCTATTCCAGTCCCAGCACTCTTTCTGTGCAAGGACCAGCCTCCTGCTCCTTCCCCTAGGCCTGCTGACACTGGTGTGACCAACTAGGTCTTCTGTAGATCACCCCTTGTTCCAAACCCTCGGTCTTAGAAAATCCCTCTCTCCCAGAGATACTCGATTCTTTTATTTTTCCCATACCTCCTTTCAGATACCACACTTCACCTCATGGATGAGATATCTCCCTTCCTGGGGCCCAGAGCTGGGGGTTCTGTGCTGACATTTTCTGGACCACCACGGCCCACAAGCCCCCTTCCCCATTCCCTGCCCACATACTGGGGGCCTTGTTTCAGGATCCAGCCTGTTTCAAGCAGAGCTGCCGTGCACAGTCACGTGGACTTCCAATATATGATCCCATATAATCCTCCTGCCTCCAGAGATGCCCTGGGTGCTATGTCCTCCCAGCTGCAGAGAACGGAAGGAAAGCCAAGCAAATGTTAAGGCCCAGCATGAGTTTCAGCTCTCTACCAACAAGCGTCCGCTCCCTGACCACTCCGCCCCAAGAGGAGCACAGAGACTCTCACATCCTTTTATACATCAGATACTCTTCCTCTGGGACCAGAAAATGCCTGCATATGATTGCTATCTCTTTCCTCACTTATCTCTCTGAATAGAGTGCAAAGCCCGAGGGTACAGCCCACGTTACATAAATTTCTATGTTGCCATCGCATCATGCAAAGTGCACGTCAAAGAAGTGTTCAGTAGCCGGCACAGCTGACAGAGACATGGCCGGTGATGGTGGAGAACCAATCAACCACATTTGACTGCAAAAGCAGGGATGATTACTTCTTTAATCCAAAAACACACTACCATCCTAGAAAAACAATATATTCTGGATATATATATATTGTTCTGGAACAATATATATATATATTCTGGAAGAAGGCTTTTCCTTCAGATACCTCTTTGACCACCTCTCCTAAATCTCACTGTGATTGATTTGTGCTTATAAATTAAGATTTTCTATTCTGGAACTTCTTTGTTAATATTCCTGTGAACGATATTACTAATAAATATTTCATGTAACTGCAGCATTAGAGTTATAGAAGTATTTTATTTCTTATTTTTTAAAGACTTTATTTACCTATTTTTAGAGAGAGGTGAAGGGAGGGAGAAAAAGAGGGAGAGAAACATCAATATGTGGTTGCCTCTCACACGCCCCCCACTGGGGACCTGGCCTGCAACCCAGGCATGTGCTTTGATTGGAAATTGAACTGGCAGCCCCTTGGTTCACAGGCCAGTGCTCAATCCACTGAGCCACACCAGCCAAGGCTATAGAAGTATTTTATATGGGGACCGACTATAGCCCGCATGCAATGAGACTGTAGATCAGCTGACTTTCATTATTGTGCTTTATTGATTAGTAAATACTTGCATTAATACCCCTCTTCTAACATAGAGTTTTAAATTTTAATTTACGGCTCTCCAAAGAAGTTGAAGAGGAGGTAAAACAGGCATGATTCTGTCACTGTTCTCACTGTGGAACCCACATCACAAGGAGGTGAAGGAATCTTCCAAAAGCTCGGGCTGCTTCATAAATTTTAAAAATAAGCAAAAGCCTCCAGAAGGAGTAAATAGAAAGATACCAAAGAAAAGAGTGTCTCTTAAGATTTTGCCTTAGGACCTACATTGTCTTAAAAATCTGTGAACTATGACAAGGTAATTCTTCCAAAATGTCTTTGCTTGTGATTATGAGTCTCGATGATAACAAAAGTGTACACCACATCATTAAGACTGAAAGCATAGGTTCTGAGGCAAATCTAATTGGTGTGGCAATTAAAGATCACAGATATGATCATGAAAGTAAAAACAAGTGAAATTTAGTAAAGGTGCCATTAGCTTTATGGAATCTAAAAGTTTAATAGAAACAAATGCAACAAGAAATAGCTCACTTTTCAATGAATTCAAGCTCAGTAAAGACTGACATATACTTTTAAGCTTTAAAATAAAAAGGTTTATTCATAGGTTATCTATTCTCTCCTTCATTCCAGTTGAACTAATACTTCAAGTTCCCAAGATTTTTTCTTCAATCATATAAAGTAGAGAAAGAAGTTCATTAGGACTCATGAATGTCCTATCATTTTTGTCTCATTCAATGATTTCAAGAACCCCTTTCCCAAACACATCAATCTTTTGCTGTATACTAACTCCAAAGAAAGCAAAATGCACTCTATTGCCCAACCAAAAATACAAACATTATTTTTTACTTTACTCTTTCAATATCTGTGAGCTAATTAGTCACTCATTAGGAAGATGATGAATATGAGGGCAACCCAGAGCCCAGAGAAAGCCAATTTTCATGATTTCATTAGACTGTTGAGAGGTGGAGGTCAGTACAAAGGTCTCTGTGGAGGGTTATTCCAACAGTCCCATTGTCCAGTGCATTTTATTTGAGACATAGGCTACTTTTCATCTAAAATGTGCCAAAATAATGATGGAAATACAGTGTAGCTTGAAGAAAGGCAGCAGGTAATTAATGATGACTGTGGAAAAATCCAGAATTGAGGAGTGTATTGAAATTGAGTCACTTTGATCAGATCCAAATGGTGTCTTGGGCAGAATACCAAATTAAAATAGGCAAAATCAAAAGTACTCATTTGAATTTAAAAACATTTAAAGATAAACATTTTCTCACAATGTAGGCTCTTAAGGAAATCCAATATTCTCCATACTTGCCAAACAACTTTTTATGTCTTATTATGAAGACTTAGTTTGCAATTTTACAGCTTTATTAACTCACCAATTATAAATATTTCCATTTTTTTAAATTGGAATAATCTTCATTTTTTTCTACAAATTTGCTAAGCCTTCCCAAGTCAAGCTGATATATTACAGATGTAACTATTTTTAAATAATATTTATTTATTTATTTATTTTTAGACAGAGGGAAAGCAAGGAGGTGAAAGAGGGAGAGAAACATTAATGTGTGGTTGTCTCTCTAGTGCCCCCTACTGGGGACCTGGTTGACAACCGAGGCATATGCCCTAGACTGGAAATCGAACCAGCAATTCTTTGGTTTGCAGGCCAGCACTAAATCCACTGAGCCACACTAGCCAGGGCACAGAATTAACTATTTTTATCGATTTTTTTTTTAAAAAAGATATGTAGAATGTGGTGAGCTGAATTTCTGGATTTTCTTGTCTCCTCTTTTTGAAGGTCACACATTTAATTACAAGTAGACAAAGAAGTTAGCTCCGATCCATGAGGCAGAGGAACAATGGACACAGGCTAGTGGCAATAGCGACAGGGCTTCATAGGCATCACCTATGGACATGAACGAAGTTGTAGGGATTGCCTGACGGAGTGGGGGGTGCTGGGTGGAGAGGGGGGAATGTGAAAAGGCTGGGACAACTATAATAGCATAATCAATAAAATATAACTTAAATAAATACTTAACTAAAACATGGGTTTTGAATTTGAATGCCAAGAAATATCTGGGGTAGTTTACTGATCTAACATTAAAGAAGTGCTCATACATACAAAATCATCGCACACTAAAAATCAAAACCCATCATACTGTGTCTATCATTACTTCTGCCCCAGATTCAGTTGTTTCATACAAATCATCTATGGGAACAGTGACACTGAGTAGTCTCTGATAAGTCTACTTGTTGACTCTTCCCTACTAACTGACCCTGTTAATTCCAGTGCTTAAGTCCTTCTCCAGCTCATTCTGTTCTCACCCATATGCCCTCTGTCCACCACTTCTACTCTATAGCTCTTGTCCCCAGTGTTCACACAGCCTCCCCACTGAGACGGCTCTTCCTTTAAGCCATAAACCTGACTTGGTTGTTTACTTAGTTTTTGCTTTTGATTTTTAGGTTCAGTTGTTGACAGCTGTGAGTTTATTGTCATTTTATCATTCATAGTTTTTTATCTTCTTCTATTTCTCAGATAAGTCCCTTTAACATTTCATATAATAAGGGCTTGGTGATGATGAACTCCTTTAACTTGACCTTATCTGGGAAGCACTTTATCTGCCCTTCCATTCTAAATGATAGCTTTGCTGGGTAGAGTCATTTTGGAGGTAGGTCCTTGCCGTTCATGACTTGGAATACTTCTTTCTAGCCTCTTCTTGTCTATAAGGTTTCTTTTGAGAAATCAGCTGACAGTCTTAAGGGAAACTCCTTTGTAGGTAACTGTCTCCTCTTCTTTTGCTGCTTTTAAGATTCTCTCCTTATCTTTAATCTTGGGTATAAGAAGCATAAATGGTAGGTCCAGAATAGACAGGGGGAGGTTAAGAACAGCATAGGAAATGGAGAAGCTAAAGAACTTACATGTATGATCCATGGACATGAACTAAGTGGGGGAATGCAGGTGGGAGCAGGGGTGCAGGGTGGAGGAGGGATAAAGGGGAGAAGAAAATTGGAACAGCTGTAATAACACAATCAATAAAATATACTTAGGGAAAAAAAACCTGCCCTGGCACATGGCGGGTCCTGTTTCTCAGAGAGACCACCCTGGCGGCTTTATGGAGATGAAGCAATGCTGAGGAAGGAGCGTGAAGGAGGCGGACGCTGAATTCCTTCCCAATGTGGCTTCTCCGGGATGGTTTCCCAGGTCACAGCGAACCTCCCTCCTCTGTGTCCCCTGACACTGTTTTCATAGGATTTTTTAGCACTAGTCTCGGTTTGACAATTTGTTAAATTGCATCTTTTTCATTGCTAGGCTGCCGGCTTTCAAAGTCCAAGACTACAGATCTTTACAGAACATGAGAGGCTACAATGTTAGTGTTATAAAGATTCTCCTGTAATAGTACAGAGATTTGGAGACTCAACAGTTTACTACTCTTATGTTACCGCAGACAGAAATGTTTGGAGACAACACTGATCATTGTGTTAGCCTTCTGTCTGGGCATTTTTTTGTTTCTTATTTACTCCATTTTCATGAGAGAATTATCAACCAATAATACCGAGCTATTAAAACTTGGTATTATAAATTATAGCCACTTGAGTATAACCTAGAAATCATTTATATTCAATTATGTTCATAAAAACTAGACTGAGATAGATTATATTTAAAAATCTTGGTTTTAAGCCCTGGCTGGTATAGCTCAGTGGATTGAGCATGGGCCTGTGAACCAGAGGATGGAGGTTTGATTCCCAGTCAGGGCACATGCCTGGGTTGTAGGCCAGGTCCCCAGTAGGGGGCGCATGAGAGAAACCACACAGTGATATTTCTCTCCCTCTCTCCTTCCCTTCCCCTCTAAAGATAAATAAATAATAATCATCATCATCTTGGTTTTAGGTTATTCATTACAGCCATCAGGAACGTCTGTCCTTGAGTTAAAACAAATATTCAGAGTGTCACGTATGTTTTATTTTCATCACAACTCATGGTACTAAGGCACTTCTACATTGAACATTAAGAGATTACCCCACACTATTTGTTGTCCTTCAGCCAAGGGGCTCAGAATCTCTCCACCACGTTCATCTGGACCTGCGCACAGTGTTCCGAGATTTTTTCATAGAAAGGATATTTCATCACGTGCCATTTAATTTATTTAGACAGTGCCTAACCTGCACTTTTCCTTGCAAATGGAAGTCTCTAAAGAAAAATTACATAATTCCCTGAGGTAGAATACATTCCAAAGCACAGGTTCTCTTTTCTTGAAAACCGGCCTCATTCAAAGTGCTGCGAGACGCAGCAGCCTGCCGGGCTGGCTCTTGAGAAGCATCACTGACGGAGACAAATGAGTCCTGGTGAGCGCGGGGACACGGGACAGCTACGACCTGGGGCTGGATGGGGAGAGAGCTACGCGGAGGACCCGGTTCTGAAACGTGTCCGGCTCAGAGCATGCATCAGGGGACCAGTGTCGCGGCTGTGTGTGATGCGCGCTTTCTACAGAAAGCATTTTTCTTTTTGGAAACGTGGCCCATTTGTTAAAACAGGACTGGTTAGGAAAAAAATTCTCACTTGTTCGCTGTAACTCAAAAACCTGATCAATAAACAAACAAGTAAATAAAGGCAGAATCACCTCACTGACGTCTAGAAGTCCAAGTCGGTTCTGTGATAGTGTACATCCCCCAATTTAGGCTTGTTCCAGGGAATTGCCTTATTAACACGTCATTTTAAGCATCTCTAAGTCGAGGGATGTAATCAAGCGCACTTCTTCCTTTCTTCGTCAATGATTCCCGAGAGACAGGCTTGCACGTCCCAATTTGGCCTCCCGAGGCAGGTGGTAACCAGTTGGTTTCTCTCCTCATTAGTGCATTCCAATACTGTAGGAATAAGAAGTGCGCGAGAACCAAACTCCATGCGTGCTCTCTGGCAGGTGCACAGCCAAAGGCCATGGAGCCACAGCAAGAACTATCGAAAGGCTCCCTCTCCGGGTCAATAAATGTAGAGGCAGAAAGCACTCCCTTCTGGGAGACTGCCAAGGGGACACACCCTGCGGAGCAGAGTCTGAGCTGGAATTCACCCCTGCTCAGGGCTCAGACAAGGGCCTCCATGTGCTGTGCAAACCGCAGCGCCCCTCAGAAGGTGAAGAGGGAGGGCGGGCACTGTGGCTGTGAGTGGAGTATGCAGGGCACTGTTCTGTGGCCTTGACGCCATCTGGGAAGTGACCAGTCGGGGGTGGGGGAGAGAACAAGGACTTACATAGTGCTGGCATTGTTTGAAGTGCAGTAGCTAAAAGCATTTGAGCTCTGTAACACAATTTAGTTGTACAGGGCATGGATTTCTGCTCTCAGCTCCCTAAAGATTATTACCCAATATCCATAGTGTATGTACCTGAGATGCTAATTTAAACAGGGGAAGCAATAACTCAGTGGCCATGGATGGGGATGGGGATGCTTTCCAGGGGATTGGTGTAGGACCACACATTTGCCTGAAGTTTTAAACAGTCCCAAGATGTTTAAACAGTCCCACAGCTCCAAGATGTTCCAGAAATGAAGAAAGGCATGCCTAACTTATACGATATGTAAAAAACTGATAAAACTTTATAAAAGATGGAGCTGTGAGTTTAGCCTGTAGGGCAAGTCTCAGCAAAAAAAAAAAGTAAGAATCAAGTTCAAAATTAAGAATCAATGTATCAGCTGGTTGGGCAAAATTAGCAGGGAGGAATGGTTTTGGAAACAAAAGAGTGAACTCAATGCTCTGCATTCATTTAATAAACATCCCATTTTAATTGGTTAAAAGCATATGGTTTATTTTCAGAGCAGAAGAATCAAAATGTATTGGCACAAATAAATAATATTTTATAAATCATAAAATTCAAAATGTGGAAAACCACTTCTAAAACATACCAGTATAGTTCAATGTGCACCTACATTACTTATTTGCTTGACCTGAAGGCTGTTGAAATTGTAAGATATAGCAATCCTATCTTATCAAAATAAAACATTGGCGTTATCCTCAGTGCCAAAATCTACCTACACACTGTGAAACTAAACCAGGCAGTGTAGAGGGGAAAACAATAGCATTATGCCCCTATTGTAAAAGAATGCAACTTATACAACAGTGTGAATAGGGGGAATGATCTTGACATAAAGCAAAAAGACAAATGACATTTAGATTCCCCTCCACTGAAATACCCACTGGAGACTATCTTAGAGCACAAACATGGATACACGGTTGGCCCTGATCTATTCAATGGATAAAGATGTATTAATGCATTCCTTAACAAAAACCTCCTAAGGGAGAAAAATACTGGAGAAATAAAACTCACCATTCAGAAATGTTATGCAAAACACAAGACATTTCATTGTTTTAAAGTAAATAATGATTTTTAATATCAAGGTATTTTCCATCAATGTCTCTTCAGTGTCAGAGTTGAAAAAATACTGTCTGTAATGTGTATATGTGCATATATACACACATATATTCATAAATATTGTTTTCACACATTATATAGATCAGTTGCTTTTAAACTTTTCTAGCAACCTTATTGCTTCTTCTCGACTTTACTTTCCAATTGGTGCTATTTCTCTTCAGATTTAAAAACTTTCTTTTCAATACCTTGTAGGACAGGTCTCATAACACCTTTCACACTTGTCTGTCAAAGTGTTTAAATTCATCTTCATTTTTGAAGAACAGTGTCTCTGTACACAAAATTCAGGTTGATAGCTTTTTGTTTCTTTGTTCTTCACCCTACCCCTATGTAATTTCAAGATTCCTCCTGTATGTAATCTTCGTTTTCATCAATGTGATGGTCATGGGCCAGGCCAGATGTGTGCTCTTTGCATTTAGCCTTCTGGGTGAACTTGGTGGATCTGTAAATGGACGTGTTTTGGAAAGTTTTCAGCCATTATTTATATACCTTTTTTTCCCCTCAATTATTCTCTCATCTTTTTCCAGAATTCTAATTACAATATGTCAGATCACGTGACTTGCCTGTGAGGCTCTGTTAAATCTCGTCATTCTTTTCGTCTCTGTTCTCCACACTGGACAAGGTCCATCTTCAAGTTTAACTGACTTTGTTTTCTGCCAGCTCCAACCTTCTGTTAAACCTACTCTCTGATTTTTCAAAAATTTCAGATGCTGTATTTTCAGCTTTGGAATTTCTATTTCATTCTTTTTTATAATTTCAATTACTCTGCTGAAATTCTGTCCTGTGTCCATTCCTTGTGTGCTTCTTTTTCTTAAAGTTCTTGAAAATGTAGTAGCTGGCCTAAAATTCTTACCTGCTAATTGGAATTAATTAATGATGTCACTGTCATATTCTGTTAACTGCATGCTTTCTTGAGGATATGTCTCATTTTCCTGTGTCTTCAAATGTTCACTAATTTTTATTAGATTCTGGATGTCAGGAATGATAAATTAAAGAGAATCTGGATTTTGTTATATTTCTCTGAACACACACTTTTTTCCCCCAAGAGGCAGTCAATTTACCTGAACTTAACCTCACAAGTCAGCCTTAGCTGAGGTGGACAGCAGCTAAAATGTCCAATCAGATCTTTTAGCTGCAAACTGCTGCTTTTTCACTGGACTCTGCCATCCCATGTACAATTTCTAAACCAACACGCATAGTTTATAGGCCAGACCAAGTTTCGGGAAGGTTTTGACAAAAATGTGGGTGTTTCATCCCTTCTGAAGATCCCTCCCTTTCAGGGACTCCCGAAAATGAGTAATTTCTCTTTTAGTCCTACACATGTCCTCTGACCACCCAGGCCAGCTGGGTTGCCACATTGAGGAATGGGAGTTCCCCAAGGAACGAGAAACCACAGTGACAAAGTCCTGCAAGGGGCAGCTTTTGTCTTTTTGGAGTAGATTGAATTGTTCACTGATCTCTAGTGCTTCCAAATAATTTAAAAAAAAATTTCCATATTTTATGCTTGTTTTCTGTTGAAGTTTCACCAACTGACAAAATCTTCACCACGGAGTATTTTAAATTGTTACTAAGTCATTACATGGAAAAGCCTGATTTAACGATATTACCTATGAGTTTTACGAACAGTAGTAACCCTGCCTAAATATATTTGCCAAATGGTTAGATCTTGATTCTCCTATAAAACATAGGCATTTCATTGGCTGTTTGCTGTATTGATTCTATTGAATTAAGACACCACTCGACATTTAGTCCTTGTTGTTTAGTTCTCCCTGTGCTCCTTGAATGTTTGGTTTGGTCGTTCTGTTTCTTGCCTTTTGTGCTTTGGCCATTGCATGCAACAATAGAAAGTACCTAGAATCACCTAGGAAACTGGAACCATGAGTGCTAAAGCCCAGGGTTAGCTTTGCGAGAGACCTGAAGATGAATAGGTCTTTGACTGAAAAGAGAAATAACTCACCTTCCTTGGCTGTGATACGAATGAAGAATTACTACCCTTGACTAGTCAAGGCCCTGTTTTGCTATACTTTTATTCTTCTATGCAATACCAGTAAATAACAATTCTACGCAGCTAAGTTAATGGAAGGGCTGTAAAATTACTGGAAGTGCACTAGGCCAGTTTAACAGTTTCAAGGGTTGTTCATTCTTCACACGTGTTTGTTTTCTCCAAATGAGCAAATTCCTGTCTCACTGGGTGTAGAAGTGTGGAACTGACACTTTCAGTAGTAGAACAAACAAGGGGTTTCTTTGCCTTGGAACAAGAATCTAATAATTGCTATAAGGCTTTCACATTCACAGTAATCATTATAAAATATAAAGCGTGGACTGTTAATAAGAATAATAAGCATGTACTAAATAACCGCTAAGTAAAAACTACCACCTAGGATGTTCTATATGTACATCATCATTTATCCAGCAACCGTGTGATATAAGTTCTGTCATAAATGTGCTTGCTATGAAATAAAAGTTCATGAATCTAAAGCATTTGCCCAAAGTTCATAGTTGCTAAGTGGCAGGACTGGAATCTGGTATCTGATATAACACTAAGGTTTTATTCCACATTCTGTCTAAATGCCCAATAAAAAGGCTTAATCTGAGGTTATGGACTTTATATGAAATAGTCAGTGAATATTTTTGAAATAGCAATAAGGTGAAAAACCAATGGATATCAAGAAGCCAAGTGATAGGCGAAAATTGTTAAAGACAATGCAATTAATTAAAATGGTATAGTCAGTAGAAAACAAACACGCATCCACACACACAAAAAAAAATTAAAGAAGACTTCTATAACAAGTGGAAAACCAAAGAAAAGCAATTTTATCAGATGCCCTCAGAAGCAATTTTAGGTGGGCTTCAACCTGGAGTGGTCTGATTACTAGTTTTCAAGTCTCGAATACTGTGAGATAGAATTTCTAAGTGACATGTTAATTTTGTATCAGTGGGCTGTCTTTCCCTCCTGCACATGACAATATTCTTTCCCCTCCTCCTCTGGCTCCCCCAGCCCTGGAGGGAAGGGGCAGGGGCTGGATGGAGGTGGGCAAAGGTGGGACAATGGGGACATTTTATGGTTTTACTGTCAACAATAAAAAATGAAGTTAGAAAAATAATCTTTCCCAACCTCTGAGAAGCAGTGTGGAAAGAGAAAGCATATTAAATCAACAGGCTGCAGTTTAAAAACCAGATCCAATTCTTTCTATTTATAACTGAGAACTAGTCTCACAAGCCTCGAATTCTTCTAAATCCCTTTCAACATTAGTGTCTTCATCTGCCAAGTGGAGATAATATCAGTATCTTAGATTTAAGCATTAAGATACATAGTCTTGATAAAGTAAGTGTTTAGAAATCTGGTTGTATTCTTTTCCCCTTTCTCATTTCCATGTGTTCAATTTATAAACTTTTTAGAAAAATTTTCTAACTACAAATGAATTTATATATAACAGAAAATATGGAAAACATGAAAGTAGAAATAAAAACTATATTCACAATTCAACATTATTTGCAGATGATCTTTTTTTTTTGTAATTCTTACTTGAGGATATATCCATTGATTCTAGACAAAGAGAGAGGGAGAGAAGGATAAAGAAAAGCAAGAGAATAAATAACATTTAATTCAAGATAAAGACTACCTCTGAAAGATTCAGGAAGGGTAATCTATGAGATTTAGAGGGTCTTCAAAAGCAATGATATTATTCTATTTCTTCAGCTTAGTGGTGGACAGATAGCTATTCTTCAATATTCTTAAAGAGTACACACACAGTATAATGTAAACTTTTTACACATTACCTGATAAATAACAGTAGTATATTTAAAATTAATTTTCAAATCAAAGAGATTTAAAATGATGATTTTTCTAATAAAGAGCCAGATCAGTCAGAAGACAATAATTCTTTCTTTGAATATTACAATTTCAGTATCCTGAACATAAATAGGCAGAAGAATGAAAAATGTTCTTCGATGTTTTATTGTTTAATATACAGTTATGTTTTGTGACTTACTCTATGACATACAAAGTCCTAATACATATAGTTTGTTTTCTTTTAATTTTTTTCTTTTTTAATTCAATTTATTAGGGTGACAATGGTTAATAAGTTTATATGGGTTTCAAACGTACAGTTCTGTGGTACCTCATCTGTGTTTTGCATTTTGGGCCCACTACCAAAAGCCAAATCTCCTTCTGTCCCCATATCTCTGCTCCCCTCCCCCCCTACTCACCTGGTCCCCCTTCCTCTGGTAACCACCACACTGTGATCTGTGTCTGTGAGATTTTGTGTGTTTTCTTATTTGTTTGTTCATTTGTTGCTTTCAGTTTATGTCCCACATACGAGTGAAATCATCGATTCTTAACTTTTTCCATCTGACTTACTTCCCTTAGCATGACATTCTCAAGGTCCCATCCACGTTGTTGCAAATGGCAGTAATTCATCCTTTTTATGGCTGAGTGGCATTGTAGTGTGTGTAAGTACCACACCTTCTTTATCCAGGGGCCTAGTGACGTTTTGATCAAAGGATATAGCTTCACCTTTTCTTCCCTAACCAGTTATATGAAAACTATTTTTTTTCTCCCTCACTATTCAGATGAAGATTGAAACTACACACAGGCAATGTAAAAATGACCAACAAGTTACCATACAATACTATACAGAGTTCTGTTCGTCAGTGTTCATAATGCCCTACACTCATCTTACTGATTCATTTCCAGTAAGTTAATTAATGATTTTTCTCTGTACTTTAGACTGATACCCTTTCACGTCTCAGTATCTGACTCTGTTGTATATTAGAATTTTTTTCTAGCGCATATTTTTCTTAACAGTATCTGTTAACCTAGTTTTAGTGTTTTTATTTCAGTCAAACAAAAAAAGGGAAGTTTAAAAACAAGACTGTCTTCTAGATTAGCATTTCTTCTGGGACATCTCTGTGCTTTCCTTCTAGGGTGTGACTTTGATGGATACCACAGTTGTGACAATTCTGGGAGCAACAGTCCATTGAGGACTGAGTGCCCTCTGATAAACTCAGCTAAGACCTGTGACAGGTGGAAGACACCTGAGAGGCCTGAGCTGTCCCACGTATTTTCCAGGGACAGGATTTCTGCTGTGTTTGTCAGTCTGTGTTTCTGACGGAGCTTAGGCTGAAATCACGTCTTGATAAAACTGGAAGAGGTTATTACACCGAGCTATTGGACAGCATCACTTAAAAGAAAACGCGGCCATTTAAAGTAGATTGCGTGTTCAGGCACATGAGACTTGTCCCCTATGGAAGAGTTGAGCTGTCTATAGAGCATGTTAGATTGAATATAAATATTAGTATGAATAATAAAAACTACAAATTACTTATATTTTGTCTTTGCACTATATTCATTATTTTTACCTCAAACTGTGTCAAAGTAAAATAACTCCAAACTGTTTTTGTGGCACAAATTAACTTGACTCTAAAGCATCATAGAGTTTTTGACAAAAACAAATTTTATTACATTTTGAACACAAGAAGCTCCCCAAAGTTGCTAATTGACATCTTTCTCTCCCTCTCTGAAGAACAATATCATTCTTCTAATTTAAAATGTTTCTTACTCCTAAAAGATGGAACATTTTGAGTTTAGATGTATATTCAGAATGATTATGGTTTATATTGAATTGAATAAATTAATAAGGAACCATTTCAAAATCTAAATGGCAATCAAAACTGATATTACTTAAAGCCAAAGGTTAATTTTAAAAGTTAGAGTTACTCCTGCTTATGTTCTCCTCTAGAACTTTTATGGTGTTACAACTACTATTTAAGCCTTTTATCCATCTTGAGTTTATTTTTATGTATGGTGTAAGTTGGTGCTCAGGTTTCATTTTTTTTTGCATGTAGCTGTCCAGATCTCCCAACACCATTTATTGAAGATGTTATTTTACTCTATTTTATACTACTGACCCCTTTGTTGAATATTAATTGACCACAGAGACATGAATTTATTTCTGGGATCTCTATTTTGTTCCTTTGATCTATGTGTCTCTTCTTATGCCAGTACAAGACTGTTTTGATTACAGAGGCTTTGTAATATAGTTTGAACACAGGCAGGAAAATCTCAGATATTCTACATAGCAATATTTTCACTGATATGTCCCCTACATCAAGGAACATAAAGGAAAGAATAAACAAATGGGACTATATAAAATTCAAAAGTTTCTAAATGGCTAGAGAATACATCAGCAAAATGAAAAGGGAACCAAAATTGTATGGGAAAATACATTTGTCAGTGATACCTCAGACAAGGATTTGATCTTCAAAATATATAAAGAACTCACTTGACTCCAATCCAGGAAGGCAAACAATCCAATTTTAAAAATGGGCAAAGGACCTGAACAGATACTTCTGCAAGGAGGACGTATACAGAGGGTCCAGAGACATATGAAAGGATGCTCAGCATCACTTAACCATCAGAGAGACACAAATTAAAACCACAATGAGATACCACTTCACACCAGTCAGAGTGGCCATCATAAACAAATCAACAACCAAGTACTGGCAAGGATGTGGAAAAAAAGGGAATCTAGTCCACTGTTGGTAGGAATCCAGACTGGTACAGCCACTGTGGAAAAAACAGTATGGAAAAAAACCCCTAAAGATGGAACTCCCTTTCAATTTGGTGATCCCACTGCTGAGGTTATACCCTAAGAATCCTGAAACAACAATTCAAAAGAATCTATGTACCCCAATGTTCATAACAGTGTTATTTACAATAGCCAAATGCTGGAAACAGCCTGAGTGCCTATCAGTAGGTGAGTGGATCAAAAACGTTTGGTACATCTACACAATGTAATACTACACAGCAGAAAGAAAGAAGGAGCTCCTACCCGTTGTGACAGCATGGATGGAACCAGAGGACAGTATTATGCTAAGTGAAATAAGTCAAGTGGTGAAAGACAAATACCATATGATCTCACCTATAAGTGGAACCTAATCAACAAAAGACACAAGGAAGCAAAATATAACCAGAGGCATGGAAATAAAGAATAAACTGATGGTGACCAGAGGAGAGTGGGAAAGGGATAACGGGGCAAAGAAGGGGAAGGGTCATCAAGGACAAAGACAAGGAGGGGAATGAATATAGCAGGTGGGGGTGGGTACAACAGGGAAGAGGAATGAGGGAAAATGGGACTTCCACTGTACAACAATAAAAAAATAAAAATAAGTTAGAGTGATTCTATAATATAAAGATTTGAAAAATAACCTTAGTAGAAAACATTGGTAAAAGCCTATTGAAAGCCTAATTAATAATAAACTGGTCATTTGCTTTAGAAATAACTCTTTTCAATTGTTATTAACAGTAGGCTTATATATTTCTCTTGGTACTTAAAATTTCTATTTTGTATTTCTCTACTGTTACAAATTTTTTATCTCCTTACTGGCATACACACCTTTGAAAACACATTCTTGTAGCCTATATTCAATAACCATTTTTTAGATTTTTAAAAGATTTTACTTATTTATTTATATTTTAGAGAGAGGAAAAAGGAAGATGAGAGGAAGAGAAACATCAACTCTCATGTGCCCCCTACTGGGGACCTTGCCCACTCAGCATGTGCCTTGACTGGGAATTGAAGGACCAGAGACCCTTGGCTTGCAGGCCAGCACTCAATCTACTGAGCCACCCTAGCCAGGGCAATAACCATTTTTTAAAATTATTAGATGTAGGGGCACATGAGTGAATGAATGAGCATTGCTATTTTTTGTTCACTTCCAATCCAGCTCTAAATAACTCCAACTATACTGACAGACTATGCATGACACATTGACTAAGTATATGAAAGGACTGAAGAAGTTGAGGCCGACTCATAAGCTTCTTTACTGAACAATGGAGGAAAAAGCTGCTAGAAAAATAAAAATGGACCGATGAACGATTTGGGATGGTGAATTGTTGTTAGCTACTATGCTGAATATGAGTTAGCTATTAATATCAAGAGAGAAATATAAGTTACTGAAAAACCAATTTACTGGCAGCTTTGTAAGATCAAATTAGCAGTGTGCCTGTTCTATCAGGCTGAGCATTCATGTAGAACTCACTGGCTAGTGGGTCTTCATATTGCTTCAGATTCGTGTTCATAGAAATGAATACTGCTTATGTATATTTTAACACGCTGGGTGTATTTTGAAACTGAGGGCAGAACATTCATCAGGGTCTATTATGATGTGTCTGATTTGAAGTGACGGATTCTGCTTGGTCGCAGTGACATTTTAGATCCTGATGCTGTGTGTCAAGACACTGTTCCTTAGGCCAAGAATATGTTTCTTCTACAAATTTTGTAAGCAAATATTCAATGTTTTCATCTAAGCAATATAAAAAATGCTGTGATGGATACATCATAGAAATGATTCCTCCATTGGAAATCATCTTTCAGGCTGATAACCTTTTAATCTGAGACTTGGTTGTCCATCAATCCAATATTCAGACATATATATATATCACCAATCATTTACCCACATGTCACTATATTGGCAAAAGAAGCTTTGTCAACTGCCTAGTTTTATTACAGATTTATTATATCTTCTTCTATCTTTGTTCAGACAGAATAAAAATTTGTCATAAAATATGGTTGTTTAAATATGCCTGGTTCAAGTAGTGTAATATGATAAGCATCTACTATCATCTTTTTCTTTCAGCATTCAAAATGATGTATTTTTAAAAAAATGATGTATTTAATAATTAATTGCCTTGGGTTTCCTAGGGCCTATCTTCAATGTATTGATACACATTTCTTATCTCCCCAAACTAACAAAAGACATGTGGATTAGTGTAATCTTTTTCACCAAGACTACTAAGGATGGATGCCCTGGGTATAGTAAGAATTTGAAAAATACACTATATGTAAATGATGTTTAAGCCTAGATTTAACAAAAGAAATAAATGATGATAATGACCTTGCATCACAGGATGATATGGGAGATCCTTGTCTGTGTGAATAAACAGAAGATGCAATGACTTTTCGTTGTATTTTTTTAAATAGATAAATATTGCAATAGATGATGAGGTTTCCATTTTAATGGACAACTAAAGCTCCCACTGTGAAAACATGTACATTTGTCCACTCCATAAGGATTATACTTATTTCAATGTTACCTTAAACTTGAAAAAATGTGACCATCATCATTCAAAAATATAGTTAATGTATTTTGGTAGCAACAGTGAAAACTCACAAAACCTCACATCTGCACATCCTTAGAAGAGCATAGAAAACTCATTTGTGGATTGAAGTTCCTTGCAATGTAGTTTCTAGGAAACCATTCATAAAATCACAGCTGCAGCTAATTTTCATTTGTATGGATTTCACATTTGTCAGAAAAGCAAAAGAGGCATCACACTATTTTTGAAAGCATTGCACAGAAAAATAAATTATATCATCTAGGCATACAGAACTTAATAATTCACAGAATGGCAACTAATTATCCCCATTCTTAAGTAAAACTCATGCACAGTTGCATTCTACAATAGTCCACTGCATCTATCTTCTTCAGGGGCCAGATTTGGGAAAGTCGCTTCATGTCCTGGGGACATGCATATCTGTCAGAGCCTTCTGCACAGTTTCCTGATTGGGTATGACAATGGAAACAATAATGGGCAACTAATTGTAATCAAAGAGCAAAAATTATACCATGTTCCTATACATTAGACATCCAATTTCATATCAAACACACAAAAAAATGAAATCACAGGAGGGTTTAGTAAAATCTGACTTTTTGGTTTCATGAAGAAATATATTCATAAGTTCAAGTATAAATAAAAATGAATGATGTCTCAAGACACTAACAGCACTCTCAGATGTCACCATGGAAATGATGCCTTTGAAAAATTGTAGAGAATTAAAAAGGGATAGGAAGTTGAAGGTGGGTAAAAGTTACCTTTATTTTCCAAGCTGCTTTACCAAGGACATTGTTGATTTAGATTATAGGCCATATCATGATACAAAATCTCATAACTCAAGGACATGTATTTTCATGTATATTCTTTTCAGCAGTGATCCCTATTTCTGGTAACCAACTGTTTATCTTTATAATTCAGTAAGTGCGGAGGTTGTCTGAACAACTCCATCAAAAATTTATAGTACTCCACCATTAAAAAAGAAAATATAGCCTTGGCTATTGTGGCTCAATGGAATGAGTACTGGCCTGCAAACCAAAAGGTTGCCAGTTTGATTCCCAGTCACGTGCCTAGGTTGTGGGCCAGGTCCAGAGTTAGGGGTATGCAAGAAGCAACCAACTGATGTCTCTCTCCCTCTCTTTCTCCCTTCCTATCCCTCCCTCTAAAATGAAATAAAATTTTTAAAAAATAAAATAAAAACATGAAAATAATGAAATAAATTTATAGTAATAAATTAGAGAAAAACTTTCAGCAAATGATTATTATGTATAAGGTGCGAAAGCCTCTGCTTATTTTTAAAAAGTAATTTTTATTTATTATTTGTATTTATTTATTTATTAAGTAAGTAAGCAAAAAAGTAACAGATTAAGAAAGTCAGTTGTTTTTAAGCATGGATGGGAATGAAAAACATTATGCTGAGTGAAATAAGCCAGGCGTTGAAAGACAAATACCATATGATCTCACCTTTAACAGGAAGCTAAACAACAAAACAAACAAGCAAGCAAAATATAACCAAATACACTGAAATAGAGAACAGGTGGACAGTGACCAGAGGGGAGAAGGGAGAGAATTTCATGGGAAAAGGAGAAGGATTTACAGGAACTAGCATAAAGGACACATGGACAAAAACTAAGGGGGGTGGAAATGGGAGGGAGGTGGGGAGCACTGGGGGGGTGGGCTGGGATGGGAGCAAAAGACAGAAAACTGTACTTGAACAATTAAATAAAAATTTTTAAAAAGAAAGTCAGTTGTTTCATATTAGTGTACATCCAAATCCCAAAATGAACTTAAAATGTATACACAGTGACCTCTGATTTGCTCTCTCTTTGACACATTTGTGAAAACTTTAATTACACCTCAAGATTACCCTATAATCTTCAAGAAAAATCCATGAACAAGACAATGGTTAACAGAAGCAGATTCATCCTCAAATCTCATATCTGAGCTTCAGCAAAGGGAAAGGCCGGCCTATAAATAACTTCTTTAGTGAAATCTATTCCATTTCCCCACAGAACTGCAACGGCTTCATTAGATCTGGCTTGTCTATTAACTGTGGTGGCAGTGTGGTCCCTTTTTAACATGTGAGCAGTATTCCCATCTCAAACTGTCGTTTTCTAAAGCTGTTGTTGACACAGTTTATTTTTAAAAAAAGAAAAGCAGCAGTGAACTCAAATAATACAGTATTCAACCAGTTCAACAGCATTTTATCTCAACTGGCAATTGTCCCTTTGCAATGTAGCAATATCTTGGAGCTATGCAACCCCAAAACTACCATGTCCATAATATTATTCAATGTTACCTCTTAAGTATTTCTGTCCACAGATGAAATCAACTAAAGTCCTGGAAACATACTCCTGGAGCAAACAGAGCAGGTTTCCGTGACACTTTGTCATCACTGAGTTTAATATTGTATCGGCAATGACATGCGTGAAACAATCTTTACTTATCAGCTCTTTGGAGAAATGCATTCTGCGTGACATAATCTACATGAACAATGAAAGACACTCCAAACACAGGTCCTCTTAGTAGCAGATGGAGACACACATATTGAACTATGGTCCTAACAGAAGATAAGGTGAGGATGATAAAATCAGTTACAAAGATGTATCCAGAAGGACACTGCAACTACCCTAACTTTGAGAAAGGCAAGAGTGAAATAGTCTGTCACCTACATTCACCCACAGTATTTGACATCTCTGCTTTTTCCCAGTTGCCTCAAATTCTTATTGGACCCCAGCATCCAAGTTAGCTATAGGACCCTCAGCCTACTCCTGATTTCAACTCTTCCATCTGACTAATAGCTCACAGCAACTGTGCCCAGCGGAGCCCAGATGGGGAAACGAGGTTTGCAGTTGGAAGGACCACACAAGCAGGCACTGCTCATCACCAGCAGCAGACACGCCCATGGAAGCACGAATTCTCATGGAACTGTAACTCTCAGACAGTGAGTGTGCAAACCGGGTAACTGGAGGTCAGAGATAGCGTAAAAGAGGTTCCCAAGTTAGGAGGAAAGTCCAACTAGAAGGTCCCGAAGTTCCCTTCCAATTCTAATATTTTATTTCCATGAATCTGATGCAACGTAACATATAAGGCTCTTATTAATCAAATGGAGTAATGTCTTGCTCACAGTCTTTGAATCTAATGAAATTTAGGTTTGACCTAAGAGGAAGGGTCTCAGCCCAGGTTGCCACATTGCTCTTTTACCTGCAGAGACAGCATTTAGCATATCTTAAAACCCTATTAACAAAATAAAGAAAAGCCAATTACCTGGACACTATTTAGCTGAACACCCTAAAATCTCATGATCTTGTGGGGATTCAGAAATATCCTGAGGCCACCAGCAGGAAACCAAAAAGTCTGGTAATCCTGGGCAAGGAGCTGTCAAATTGCCCATGAAAAATCAGTGTGCATTTTGCTGTGGCCAGTGTGACCTTACAAGGCAGTTCTGTGGTCTGACATGGTAACTTCCTTCTGTATTAGTGCTTAACAAGGGTACGTGAGCGTCTCATCCTATCTGCAGCCTTTCTCTGAGTCCGAGAGAGAGACTCAGAGATGGGAATGGAGAGGGGACATGAAACATAAAGAAGAGATTCCTTTATAATTAAAAAATATCATTTTTACGATTTTATAGCTGTTTTAATGAGGCTACTTTAAAAAGTTCCTGAGACAAAACACCCACATGAAAACACTCTGGTGTGAAATAAACATGTTCATAATCACTTTCCTTCAAATCTTGCAAAATGCTCATCTATGTCATTTAAGAAATTCTGAAATTCTCATTGTTTCTTAAAGGCACAACAGAAAATTTCAGAAATATTTCTATAACCATGCAACTAATATTTACTTAATTGACTCAGACTTTTGAATTTTTCTTCTCCTACAGGCAGAAATTCAGTACTGTAAGCGATTTTATCTTCTTTCACTACACTTGACCCTCAAACAACACAGAGGGAGGGGTGCCACCTCCATGCAGCTGAAACTTCTTACTATCTAAAAACTTAACTACTAACAGGCTACTGTTGATCAGAACCCTTACCGATAACATAAGCAGTCAACTAACATGTTTTGTGTGTTATACACACTATACCCTGTATCTTACAATGAAGTGAGCTAAATAAAAAAAAATGTTGTTAAGAAATTCAAATGGAGGAGAAAATACATTTACAGCAGTTATTGAGGAAATCCACATATAAGCCAACCCATGCGGTTCAAACTGTGTTTTTCAAGGGCCAACCATGCTAAGTACATGGGCTGCTAGACAAACCCAAGCAACCGATGTCCTGCTTTTCTGCAAAAACCCTGACTCAAATCTTTATTTGACTCCACCTCTTTATTCCCAGGAAACTCCAGATGTCAGCATGGAAAGTGAGAACATTTAACAATGTCCCCCCTCTTTTCAAAGTAAAATGAGCTGGACAAGGTCATTGTTCTTTGTCTACAGCCCAATATCCTTTCCTAATTCTTTCATTGTTAGTCGTATCTCACCAAGGTGCTATGTAAACTTTTGCAGAAACTCTACTTTCTCAGTCCAAAATCCCTTGAGTTATAGGATTCATTTCTTCCTCCCCTTAGTTTCCACCCCTATGTCTTCTCTGAATGGCCAAATGGCAGACCAAGTTCATCTTTGGAGATCCCATGGATAACTACAAATTGCATGTCTAAAGCTGGACTCCTCTTCCAAACCTTCTTTCTACCCACTCCTAATGGGTTTCTTCCTTCATCCCTCTTCGAACCAGGGGTGTCAAACTCATTTTCACTGGGGCCACATCAGCCTCGAGGTTGCCTTCATGGGGCTGCGTGTAATTTTAAGACTGTGTAAATATAATCACTCCTTAACAGTTAAGTGAGAGCTCAGCACTGCTGCCGGGTAGAAACAAAGTGCCTGGCTGGATAAAACAAGGTGGAGGGCCTTGTATTTGCCACCTGTGCCATGGACGGATGCAACTCCAATGGCAGTGAATGTTCAGAGCCTTGTTTGTTTTAACCACAGTGAAGGTAGTTGGAAGAGCAAATCTGCTGAATGTCTCCCACTGTACTCTGATGTTTGTTTCCAGGATATGGGATCTTTTTGTGTTTTTATTTTGCCTTTTCTTCTTATTCTGGTTTTTTCAATATAATACACATTGATCTGAAACCCCAGAATCTTCCAAGGTCCTTATTATGGAACTTCTTACATTTTCAGTAGGAAAAGGGGCAGCTTTACATCATTTGGGGGAAATGGAGCCCGTGGAGCATTCTAACTTTGCAAAGGCTTCCTGGGGTTGCTCCTGACACATTGCTGAGGCGCTGATGCTCCTGAATTTGAAACAAGGCTCAGGGCACTGTCACTACAGACCCTTTCAGAAGTGTCCTGGGCACCTCTCACACCTGCTGAGTGGCCAGCACGGTTGAGAAAAACAAGTGGACCCCATTTCTATCTAAAGAAGGCAGTTAAGTAATCTAACCTTTGAATAAAGCGTGATAAAATACTCTTTCTTCTCCCCTTTCTGCGCAGAAATATCAAGCAGGACACAATGCCATCATGAGAGCAGTAACAATCTGACACTTGTACGAAAACCTGGGTAGAGAAGGAGTAATCGGGTGTCCACCATGAGACCGCTCCCAAGGTGTGCTAGGTTTCAGTGACTGCTAGAAGGAAAGTTCAAGTCATAACGTCAAGTGCGTAAAAGATCAAATGAGCTACAACCATGTAGGAAAAGGCGTTGTCTTTCAAGAAAAATGCACTCTTCCTCCAACTGATCTGCAATGAGGTAGATAAATAGCTGTGAAGACTAATTACTGTTTGGAGGACAGGCTAAATTATTTCAAAATCAACTTGCTGAGTTTATAATCATAATAACCATGCCACAAGAAACACTGCAATGTTAAATTACATTGGGTAGTTGAATGCTTTTAATATCTAAATGGTTATATTTCATAGTTAAACATTACATAACTGCAAATATGCATTTGTAAGTAGGCGATTACATCTTTTGTCCAAACTAAGGTAATTTTGAAAAGTAAAAAAAAAAAAATGAGCCCTAAAAATAATTAAAATTATTTTTGAAATACATATGTACTGATAATAACTTGATTTTATTGTATTGACAGAACTAAAAATAGTACTACCAAACGATTTTCAGAATAAAATTATGTCTAACAAATAAAAATAATGCATGTATATTAATAAAATAATTCATGTCTAACATTAAAAAACTAAGTAGAATAATAATTCTTGGCACATATCTATATATTTTAATTAATTTCTGTAGTTGAGTCTAATATTATCTATCTAATAGTAATCTGAAGATTGTTTTTTAATGTAGTTATATATTTTTTTTACATTTTCTTTAATGGTTCATTTTATGATTAGCAAACATGACACTGCTTGCAATTTTTATTAACTTTTCTCAATAATGTTTCTTAAATGAGAAAAAAGACCTCTTTATAGGTGCTAACATATCTGTTAAGCTGTCAAATTCTGACAGCTTCAGCATATTCTGAATTTTTATATCAAAATGTGAACTCTTTCAGCACAATATTTTTGCAAGTCCCATCTTTCTGTCTCTACTCAGAGATTCTAACAAATAATTTTAAAGGAGAAAGCATATCAGGTCAGCTGTCTATCAATGACCTTTTTTTTTCTCTTTTTTTAATTGTTGTTCAAATACAGTTGTCTCTATTTCTCCCCCATCTCCCACCCTTGACCCTACGCCTCTTTGGCTTTGTCCATTTACACATGTTCCTTGAGTGTTCCACCAAATTTACATGTTACACAATTCTAGGCTTTCTCACTTTTATTCCACTCTGGTCCAAAAAAAGGCCCCCAAGACAAAAAATAACTTTATCTAAATAAACAGGAATTCTATCCAATTAGTTACACAAAGCAAGACATTTCAAAGATATCATTGTGTAATTTGTTTAGCTATCCTTGATTTTATAGAAAACCTTTTTGTGTTCCTTTTCACAAGCTTTACGTTTAATAATTTTTATTAATTAAAAACTTCCCAATGTGATTTTTGGCATGATCATCTATTCAATAATTGGATTAAAATTTCCAATTTTAAACAAAATTTAGAGAACTTATACTGGCAAAAAGTTTGATAGCCTTGCAACACACTTAGGTTGGTTTCTAAAGTCATTCTTCAAAGGCCAACATATTTTATAAACCACACTTCTTCTAGGTAAGGAGAAGAGAAAATGTGTACTACCGAAATGAAGTATGTGCCTTTACATTTAATACTGAAATTAGCACTATTGCATATTAAAGAATTTGGCCTTTGGCCCAGGTTCCAGGTAGGGAACCTGAGTCACAGGACAGTCTTGTTTTTTTGTGAGCCTCTAGGTCACACCTTATACCAGGGAGATTACTCAGGATGGGGGCTGGTCCTCAGGAAGAGCAACCAGGAGTTCACCCAGCCTGGCCTGGGGGGGGGGGTGCAGGGGGAGGGTTGAGGAGCTGGAAATGGAGTTCAACCATATGGCTAGTGATTCAGTGTTTCCATGCCTATGAAGTGCAACTGCAATAAAAATTTTGAACACCAGAACTTCCTGGATGAGAAATACATCACTGTACCTGGAGGACACCTCCCCCTTATTTGTGTGGAGAGGGCTTGTAAGTGCTGTGCCTGAGACTCTTCCTGGGCTTCACCTGCATGTCTCTTCACTTACTGGGTCCTGAGCTGCAGCCTTTGCAAAAGAACTGTGATCATAAATATTGTGTTCCCTTGAGTTGGGGGTCATGAGAACACCAGGACTAGTGTCCAGGCGGTCTAGGGACCCCCAAACTTGTAACTGGCATCTGAAGAGGCAGGTTCTTATTGGGTGCTGCGTCCTTACCCCATGGTGTTTGATAACACACCAGGCAGTCACTGTATTGCGATACACCCAATCACACACATGTTGTGGTTTCTTATTTACTGTGCTCTGTGTTTGTTTACATGGCACAGCCCCCTAACCTACCAAAGTGTGTTTCCTGAGCCTCTTTCTCTGGACATCCATCCAAAGAATCATATCATAGAAAAGGTCCCGGGAAAGTATGTTGACTTAAAATTCAGGTGAATTTGACACACGCATGCACACACAAGCACACTACAGTGAGACACTATGAATGAACATCTGGGTAAAAACAACAGCCACAAAGGTAATTCCTTGAGATGAAACCTGTGATTTAGACTATTAAGGAAGTGAGAATTGTCAAAGCGAAAGTGGTAAAAAGACCAAAGGAGAACTGCTACATTTCCTTTCCACAGATCACTGCCAAATATAAATAGCTTGATAAATGGAAAACCCTCGTATAGGTCATACTTCACAAAAATGAATGATTTCCTAACACCAGGGCTGATGTTTTGTTCTCTGAATGGACAAGTAATAAAAGGCAACATTAATTTGATTAAACAAAACATACGAGGTATTTGACGGACTGTATAACACTAGAATTTGGAGACAGGAAGACTATACTGCGCAACAGCATAACAGTGACCAGAAAAATACTGTGACACAGTTTCACCTCAGAGACAAACTCGTAAAGGAAATTTTAATTATTTTGAAGGCTTTTCTTCAAACAATCCTTTAATCAACCTAGTGTGAATAATTTAATATTTGACATATCAAGTTTTAGTCTTCTTTTTAGATGGTTAATCTATGTAACGAACTACACTGTGGAATCCCTCTGTCTCTTCTCATCAGATTAACATATGTTTAAAGTAACATAAGATTTACATTGGGCTTCCTACATTTAGAGAAGCCAAATTTAAGTATTCTCAAATCATAAAATTAAGAGAGCATAAATTAATCCAATAACATTTCACATCAATTCACTAACAAAATTTTGAAAATGTTTAATTTATTCCAGCACTTTTATTACAAGGACTATTTATAAACACTCATCATATGCCAAATACCTTTTTATAAGATGTCTTCTAAATATTATCTCTAATCCTAACAGCAATCCTGCAAGGTAAGCATTTTGCAGGTAAGATCCCCTCTACTTGACAGATGAAAAAACCTGAGTCCCAGCAAACAGAGTGACAAGCAAAGAACAGGAGCGTTCGGAGGCAGCTGAGAGGGGACCTAACCTGCGGCCTTCAGAACCAAAGTCGTCTAACTGAATTAGATGGGTCCGCTCATGTATCTTATAAGACCTGTTCCAATTTCTAAGTTGGTCTCCTTTTGATTGGGTACTATATGTGCCTCCAACTATGTCTACGGGTTAGAATGACTTTTCAGCTGTGAACACACGAAGACACAGCACCTGGGTGTCGCTTGTCTGCGTCACTACCGAGTGTCTTTGACCACGTGAACCCACAGGCCCAATCATATCCATAGTGAAACTCTTCTCATCTGACAGAAGGTAACTTGTTGATTAATCAAAACTGAAACAGGTCCTCTCACTTCATTCCGCTCCACAAAGACACTTTAAATAATCCCCTCTGGGACCTTGCACTCACATCTCCCACTGAATATCAGCTGTCAGAACAAGAAACTCAAGTGCAGCTGCATCCTTGGGAACCTCTCGCCGCCCAGTCCAGATGCCAGTCCAATGCCTGCCGTTTCCTCATAAGAGAACCAATATGTGTTTCGAGGGTAGACGCTTAACATAGTAGCTAATTATGTTCTGACTACACATTCTTTAAGGAGCTTTCATTGTATAAAAGCAAACACACCAATTTTCATTTTTTATAAAGGATCATATTTCACTGGCAATCTGATTTTAATATAAGTGTCCCATAATTATCAGTAGTAAAGAATATGAGACAATAGAAAAGGAACAACCCGGTAAACAAGGGACAGGTGGTGGCCTGAGTTACATCTGCCCTTAGTCTGTATCGGAAGGACTAGACAGCGGGAGGAGATCATAAAGGGGTTTGCAAAGCACAGCAGAGCCACATGTGTGTTTGTTAGGGGCTTCCTTTCTTCCTCTGCCTTCTGAACCAAAAATACCTTATAAAGTAGCCCGAGTAATTATTCTGTCAGAAGACTCTTCTGCATATTGCAGTCAAATTGAATTGAAATTCTTTTTTTTAACATTTTATGTATTTATTTTTTGACGGAGGGGAAGGAAGGAGAAAGAGAAGGAGAGAAACATCAACGTGTGGTTGCCTCTCGCACGCCCCCTACTGGGGACCTGGCCCACAACCCAGGCATGTGCCCTGACTAGGAATCCAACCCGAGACCCTTTAGTGCACAGGCCGACACTCAATGTACTGAGCCACAGCAGCCAAAGCTGAAGTGAAATACTTCATGGGAATACGATATCGGAGAAAAGTCAAAGAAAAGGTATATTAAAATTAAACTGTCAGATTTCAGGGTTCATCCTATGGAAGCAACCAATAAACTCAAGAGTTATGATACACAGAGTGGGTATTTCCTGCTTCCTCCCCTCCAATCCTTCAGGGAGTGGGAGCCAATCCACTACAGCTTTTCTTCTCTGCAGAATCCATGGGAACCATGAATGGAGGAAGGGCCACCATTAAACTGACCACAAGGATCCACCCAGCAGGGTCTACTCACTCTGTAACCTTGGGTGGTCTCAAAAAGCCAACTCACATAAGGGAAGTGATTTTCTGTGTAGAATACACGTGTGTGTGTCATGACACCTGTTCTACCACCACCACTGAGCAACACTGTGATGGAACAGACGCTTTCCTTCAGGAGAATATCCTGCATGCATAGCAATCAACTGTGAGACTGGTAAAAAGTTATTAGAGTAATAAATAAGCATTCTGTTCTTAAGATCATTTGGTTTAAGGAGTCTTTAGTACATGTGAGTTAAAGCCCAGAGACAAACTAACTATGAAGAACACTCATTCTGGCAGCAAAATAAAATTCAATTGTATGCTCACTATAACTTGATACGGCATGCATCGGAGACATGCAGAACCTGAATGATGCTATTTCACTGCGGTTCTATTAAAATGAACAGCTCTCTCACAACAGGTCAACATTATTCTCTTGCCTACAGAAGCATTTGTTCTATCAGCCTAACGGTGGATGTACTAACTGGCCCTCAACCCTCTTCATCTGAGAGTCCATGAACATTGACCAGCAAACTACTACCTTGATTGCACACATCTACAACCTCCTTTTACAGCTGGTTATCTCCTTTTTAGGAACAAAGTTAGCCATAGAAACTTAATTTGGGGAAAGTAATTCCATTTTAAGTAACAATACTCTTGTATTATTCTACATTTTTAGAAAGTGTAAAAATTAATACTCAAATCCTTGCTTTTCATCACTCCACAGTTTTTGCAAGTACACATTTCATTATTTCAGCAAACAGAAGTTTTCCACTTAAAGCATACAGTAAAGTCTCAATGGTATTACCATGTATCTTAAATCAGAATATTAAATTTTGCGGTGTCTAATAGCTATGTGTCTGAGAGCAAGCACAGATTTATAAACAAAAATCCAGAACACCAAAAAGATATCCTGGCACAATGCTAATCAATAATCACAAAATAGGAATTGATAGTAGCTTTTGCCAAAGAGAGAAGAAAGTAAGAGTAAGAGGAGGAGACAGCTGAGGCAGACCAGAATAAACGACTCTTTTGGCCGCAGGCCCCCAGCCTTGGTGGACAGCCAGCTCGATGCCCTTCTCTGAGATTGGGCGTCCTGTGCCCCGGGGTGCATTTCTCCCCGTGAGGGAACGTGCGTGAGCTCCATAAAAACAGAAAGCCTTTAAATAAGAAATATTCGATATTGGGCTGAGCCATCCACAGGTGATAAAAATGCCCATCTGCCTGGCATTTTTATTTTCTTTCTGACTCAGATTAAAAATAACAAGGAACTCGGGCCCACTTTCCAGAGGAATTGAGTTGCTCAGTATTTGTCCACTTGAACTTCATGAAACATTTCAGGATTTCATAGTATTATTCCTCATAAGGAAATTACACTGAATTGCTTTTAAAATCATATGTAGTATACAAAAGAATTCAGACGATCAAGAAGAACTAATTGCATCAAAATGGAATTAAGTAGTACTGAGTTGAAATGTACTCGTCTGCCTGACTTACAAAAATCTTCTTCCTGTCTTTGGGTCTTCTTCTCTTGGTACCTCCCTTCCTTCTTCAACAATTATTCAGCACCTACTATGTGCCAGAAACTGTCAAGGCTCTGCGAATACAAGTCAATTAACAAATGCTCCTTTATCACATAAAGGAGCAGGGAAGATAGGGGGTAAGACTAGGTCTCGCAGGGTGAAGTGCTGTGATGAGTATCCACACAAAGGAAGGAGCAGTGGGTGCAGACAGGGACAGCTCTGAGCCGCTTCAGTTCAGATCGAAATGTGGGTGCACAGACCTAAATCTTAAGGATTAACAGAGATTATCTAAACACAGGGGGCGAGGAAGAGGGTATTTATTTTAGGCCAACATAAAGTATAAAGGGTATGATGGCAAAAAAAAATAATAATAACACAGCTTCCCAGAAAGACTGAATTGGAAAAAAATGTTTAGTAGGAAATATTGATGGAAGAAGAATCCACACCGACACAGTGACTTTCAGCCAAATGGGGGTGAGACAGTTCTCTGAAGCCCGGCGACACAGGCATTTTTATCATCCTTCTCATGTGTTCCAAACAAACCCGGATTTTGGATTCAGCCTTCTTAGCATGATTTTTAAAAGCCCATTCCACTTGGCTTGCATTTCAATTATGACTATGTGTTTACACGGACACCATCTTTCTCTCACTTTCATATGTCAAGTAAGATATTCTTACTTTTATTGTTTCCACAAAATGATGATGGTACTTAAGATATTCACTGAGAGACTTTCCCAAAATTATGTTGTCTTTTACACTGCATTTTTTTATGACAAACTTTTTTATTTTAATTTGGCTTTAAAAAATTATTTTTTACATTACCTTTTAGTCCCCTTATACCCATCTATGAGTCTGTCCCCATTTTCCCTGTTAGTTCAATTTGTTCATGAGAGTCCACATATGAGTGAAATCATATGGTATTTGTCTTTCTCTGATTGGCTTATTTCACTTAGCAAAGTTCTCCAGATCCATCCATACTGTCACAAAGGGTAAAATTTTCTCCTTTTTTTTTTTTTTTTTGCTGAGTAGTATTCCATTGTGTAACTGTCCTATAGTTGTTTTATCCATTAACCTATTTATTCGATTAAAGCTCATATTTTTGTTCTGGTTGTTAATACTTTACAACAGAATTAAAAACTCCTCATTGTAAAGTTCTTTAGTACTAGATGATTTATCTACATTTTACAGTCTTTGCCTGTTCTCATTCCAATGTTCAGTTTTTGAACGGATATAAATTTATGTCTAATGTCTTAATATAGTTAATTAAAGCTTAAGAATAGCAAGTACAATTTCAATCAATCTGTATTTTTTCAAGTAGATTATGTGGGCCTAATTATTATTATTACCTGCTGTGGGGCCAAGATTAGAACACATGTTATGCTAGTACATTTTAACATACAGGGGATAACATTTATATAAGTCGATGGGCAAATCAGGCTTAACTACCAGACCTTCGAGAGAGATGTGACTACTGGGAACCCACTGACTAAGAAATTTGTGGGTAACTGCTAAATAAATCACCAAAAATTATGCTATAAAAATATTAGTACGATGGAAAAACTTCTATCACTATTTTTAATTATCAAAATTATATTATATTTTGAATTATGTGACTACATAAACCTATTTTACCCATATTTAACTCAATCAGAAATTCCCTTTCTCCCTCTTTCCCTTCCCTCCCTCTCTTTCTCTAGTTCCCCTATGTGCAGATTATTCTTATTGCATTTGTAAGAGATGACTTAGAGTCTTCCATTGTCTCTGCTGCATTTCTTTCATTTTACATTCTCCAGATTCTGTGCTGTCTAGATCATAGAATCCACTGACACATTCATCTTTCATCAGTCTCCATGTTTAGCAGAAAGGCTAATCTATTATTAAAAGACTTTCGGCAATAGTCTTTTCACTGACATGCTAGCTTAGCCGTTGGAAAAGAAACTCTAGTGAAGCAATAATTAAAATGGAGATAAGGTCATCTATTTTTTTTAGCATGGTTTACACAGAAGATACGAAAACCGTCTGGCCTTTTTAAAGCATCACTTAGGTCACTAACTAACATTTAGCCCTCCACACTTTGCCCCTAAATTATAAACTCAATACTTGAACTAGCCTAGCTATAAACGAAACATAAAACATCTTACACTGTTATTGTTTTCATTTTTAAGTATTAAAACTTTGAGTAATAAATATTCATGGATCAAAACACAAATGGGAAGGTAATTCTTTGAGCTTCCTTTATCCTTATATTAGAGTTATTTAATGCTTTTAGCACAAATATACAAAGACACTTACTGTGTAAAAAATGGTGGAGGAAATTTAAATTCTTGTGTGACAATCTGTCCTTGCAACAAGTGTTTTCTTTTTCTCCTGGCAAGCTCACATTTTGTACTCTTGGTATTAGCATCAGTGAGGATTATGAGAGTCTAGCTCCCTTGATAATTAAACCGTTTGATATGTTTGTATTATTGAATTAAATGGTGCAGAGAGTTATTTGTGTATTCCGCTTCTTCAACTTCTTCCACATATGGTCACTGATGCAATTAAGTAGCCCTGATTTCTAATGTTTTCTAAAAGGAGAACAGAGAAGCTGCCTTGCTCTCATTTTCTAGTCATTTTATTACCTGGAATTTCTGCACCAAATTGTGACCTAATGTAGGCTGGACTGGAGGCCAAAGCAGACACCCTAAGAATGGTGGACGATAACGTAAAAGAACCAGGATGCTTGATGAGAATTTGAGTCACTGACTCAAGCAACACCCTAGCTGCCCTACCCTACTGCAGGATGTCTATTACCAATTATAACAAATATTCCAGTTGTACAGCCAGTACAAGTTACAGCCATTTGCATGTCACTTATAAACACATTTGAAAGCATGCGTGTCTGTCCTCATGAGGCATTGTGGGGTTTCATCCGATGAGAACAGAAGCCTGCTGATTTCCTAAGCAGTGACTAACTCTCAACTCTACCCTCCATTAACGTGTGGGCATGATATCTGTTATCTTTCTCCTGGAAATTCCTCAGTGTAGAAATTGCTTTGATAACCAATTAATGTTGAGGGATAAGTGACAAATATACACCCTTCCCGAGGGACTTCCACTGTCATAGGGGACTTCAAATCAGACCTTAACCAAAAGGAATGGAAGAGCTAATGAAAGAACTGGGAAAAACTTGGAAGGACTTCTCAATGTAGTTTAATATTCTCCCTGTGGTATCTACCTATTTTGTCCATCCCTTGGCCCTAAAACTTCATTCTGTCAGGAGTGTTCAAAACACTTTAAAGATAATACACTTGGATATCCTGCAGTCTACTCCAGGCAACATATTAAGTTTTCATTTATTGCACAATATCTGTATTTTCTCACAAGAAAGCACAGCTGGGTCATTTTTGTGTGTGGATGTACCAAGTGCTACATTTCTGCTTATGTTAGCCAAAATCAAGGGTGACATAAACATATGACTTTTTTAACTGGAGAAACATGTTTATTCTCTTTTAATGGTGACATGACCTCACTGTATTATTAATAAGGTTATTAATAAAGAATTTGAAGGACTAATAATTGACTCAGTATTCACAAATTCAGTCACCAAAATAACGAGCCCTGTTGTGTCTGGCAGACATTGAGCTGTTGCAGATAGAGCACTGGACTCAAATCCTGGCCTTCCTGAAGGGACTTTGTAGTGAGCTGGGAGTGAGGAGGAGGTGAAAAAATAAATTCAATATATAATATGTCCAATCATAACTGGAGATATGGAGAAAAAAGCAGAAAACAGAATATGTTAAGTGGAAATAAGCGGGAGAGCTGCTCTTTTTTTTTTTTAAATAAAAAGGTAGTCAGGAAAGGCCTTACTGGAAAATAATATCTGAGCATACGCCTGCATCAGCATTGGTTGTGGCATGTTGCACTAAATATTTTTAGTGCACAGAAATCCACACTTGGGAGGTTGATGATAGAGCTGATTAGCTTTAAGACATTTCCATGTGCATAACAGTTATTACATAGGTAAAGGTCTCTAGTCAAATTTCCCAAAAGAATCTCAGCTTCGAAACATTCAGAAATAAACTCATTGTCTTTCAACCCAACAATTTCTCCCTTCCTTCCTCTTACAACTTAGCAAGAAGCACAACAGCCCATGCGTTGCAGTTCAAAACTCCGGACATCATTAAGAAAGCCTCTTCCAAAGCCAGTCCCGGGCTGACCAGGGGTCATCTTCTCGGGGAGGGTGCATTTCCTGCTCCCCAAATCCCACTGCTCGCGTTGTCCTCACGCCAGTGCAGCTGCCCCCCAACTCCCTTTATTTTTGTCTCTACTTTGTAAGCTTGGTCATTTTGTCAGAGAACGAAAACCAACAGAAGAGAGAAAAAAACGGCTTTGTGTGCTACTGACAGAAGTAGTGCCCTCCCGAAATAGACTTGCAAAGGTCTCTTCTCCTGCAGAAAAAACTATGGGATCGAAAATGTTAAGATTACTGATTTAAGATACCTGTCATTGCTGACTGCTAACATTTCGCCTTGAGAAATTATATTATAAGTCATGGTTTAAAAACCATTAAGTGAGGTTTCTGGAAAAAAAAAGTGTTTATGAGAAATATGTTGAAGATATGCTTTTACAGTATCAAAAGTTTATATAATGTCAATTTAAGATGAGTAAACACTCAACAGCATGTGCATAATGAAATAGCTTACAACTGATCATTATACGTCATGCCATCTGACAATGTCATTAGATGATAAGAATTAATATTTTCTATGTATTTATGATGGCAGGAGGATACATAGCTCTTCCATCTTGAAAAAACTCTCCCCAACTTCCCAATCAGTCCATCTTCCAGATTCTTGAATCATCCTAAACCGAATCCTTCACCACTCCTGTCCCCAAGAAAACATGCTAAGGCTTTTGTTCTTCTATTTAAAGTACCAATGTTACAAATAATGTCTTTGCATGTTTTTGTACCAAATGAATATCTGACATTAGCCACATCCACAATATTCCCTCCCTGAATCTACACCTTTATTTTGGCTGGGTTGCAGTTTCAGCAAGTGGTTTACTTACCTCTCATCTCAAAGACATGTAATTGACAAATACTATTTACATCCTAGGACAATCAGAGTATTGTGGGAGATAAATAAAACAAATAAAATTATGATTTCTCCCAATGTTATCATACGCTAACATGTGGAAAAAACATGCATGGGAATAATAGCAACATGAATGGTATGTGCACAACTTGCTACAGGTCAGAAGAAGAAGTTCTGGCACAGCTGATGCGGAAAACTGAGCAGGGGAGGCAGCTTCCCTGCAGGACCTTGGTGGTCGGCATCATTTGAAAACGTCAAGATGGAGACTTAGCTGTGCTAAACCATATTGCATTTGGTTAAATGTATGTAAAATAAGTTTTCACAAGTTATTTTCAATTTGCAAAGAATCTTATAACTTAAGATGTATCCACATAGAAATGCAGAAAAATAAAATTATAGGTCTATCATAGATACATTGCAATGATTATTTAAAATAATAAATAACTTATAATTTTACAAAAGATTTTCCCTGCAGTCCCTAAATAAAAAATCTTCATATGGAGAAAAATAATCTTTTAAAATGTCATTACCATAACTTTCTAATTATATTTAAAATGACAACTAATATGCAAATAATAATATGAGTTTGAGAAGCACTTTCTGATACTACAAACTTTATCTTATTAAGGTATTTTTCTTACTTTTTTCTTATGTCTAAGATCTAGCTTCCTTAAATAACCTGAGAAAGATGAAGCAATCTTTCTCTGAACTAAATTTGGGGGGGAAATCTAAAAATTAAGAAGGCAATATTTTTGTCTGAAGTGATATTAATATTAGAAATCCTGAAAACCACATTATTCAAGGAGCAGGCTGGTGGGAAGTATCCAGCTTTTATGGGATTTGAACACTGGCATGTTACCAGTGCAGTGCGGAGACTCACAAACCTGGCCAACTGTGGGCAGCTACAGTAAAGTCAAGCAGATGTAACCCCTGGAAGGAGGGACTCTGCCCTCCTTCCAGAGCGTGTGATAGGAAAAGATTTGGTTATTTCCACTGCTCTTCTTTTTCCCTGTCCCTCTTTTTGGATGACCCACCTTGGGGTTCCGAGAAGCTCAGTGGCATAAACAGGCTCTCCTGGAAGCCCCAATGCGTGGGGTCCGAGGCCTGTCCTCTGGGTCTCATGGGAGGCAGTCAGGGGCACCAACACCAGGCCCCAGCACATCCCAGGCAGAGACAGGAGGTCTGTTCCTGGCAACGAGCTTAAGCTGACTGGTGATTCAGGCTCAACAGTAAAGTATCTGAAGCGCTTTGACCTATCGTGCAGCACAGAGTGTTCCTTCCTTGTTGCCATAGAGAAACACTGCACCTTCTCATCCCCTTTCAGAGTGTTCTCAACGTCGTTCCAGCGTTTCTTTTTTATTTTATTTTACTTTTGTAAAATAAATGTACTGGAGAGACACTGGGTAGTAAGTGGCATCAGATAAGAGGGGTGACCGACCATCTCGAAGACAGTTTTGGAAACTTCATGGCTCCTGCATCGTAAAAGCTCGGCAGTACTGAACGTTTCCTTTTTCCTGGGTAGTGTTTGTTCTGAGTGCTTTCCAGGGGCTAACTCATTTGGCTCTCCCAACACTCCGTAAGGTGACGCCATTAACACCCCCACTGAAAAGATGGAGGCAGAGAGAAACTTGGCCACAGCCATGTGATTAAAACGACAGGACTATGGTTCAAACCAGAGAGCTTCGCTCTTAAAATAAGAGAGCAAAAAAAGGAATATATTTCTGTTATTCTGAGATGAAAGACCCACAAAGCAAAGATAATGCAGTTAATTCAAAGTGACCTTGTGTTACGTGTGCCCCCTCCCCTCCTGGTGCCCCCTCCTGGGAGGGACTAAGGGGCATGGACGCCCACCGTTCTACAGAGTCCTCGCTGTCATCTCATGACTTCAAACTTCCTGACGTAGCCCAGCATTAAAGGCATGTTTTTAAACCCAATTTTGTTATTTGTGTGTACATTTAAGTATAAGTTTATGTATAAATGTAGTATAATAATTAAATATACACAGAACTACTGAATAAACAGGGGAGAAGACAGACATGAAAGTCACTGATTTTAAAACTCGAAGATATCCTGGAAAACTGGCTCTGTCTTCAAAGTTGACAAATGAAAAGCAGACATGCAGTGGTACCAATAAGCTCCTCATGGCCAGTTGGGGTCAGAGTTTTTCCTGCACGACAAGCCGTGGGGACAAAGTCATATTTTCCCACAATCATCACAGGCTCCAAGTCGTAAACTAGGTCATGAGTCAGGCCCGGCTAAGCCCCACTCAGTCATTCTCACATGTCCTGTCTCTAGGGACACACAGGAAAGGAGTCCCTTCCCCTTCTCCCTTTGGTCATGTTTCTGTCCCCTACAAATGTCTACCATGGTCCCTCTCCAAGACCCTGCAACAAAAATGGCAAGGACTGAAATCATCGAGGGGAGGGAGCATTTAGCCATGGACAGACCCACTAACAACAAAAAAGAACAGACACAAGGGGAAGTTAAATGGGTGCCAGTCTACAATCGGGTTTTCTGAGGCTTGGATAATAGACCCACACAAAAAAACAATAGGTTCATATTTTGGAGGGAGGGAAGTTACATCACATCAACCAGAAGGATAAGTTGAAAATAATGTTTGAGTTACATATTTCTAGAACAAAGGTGGAGCAGGCGGGGCTTTGTTTTTGGTTTTGGTTTTCAAACAGTGCAGCCATAAAACTGAACAAATGAGATAACTTCTCATTGTGGTAAAAGAGGAATTTACAGGAAATAATGTACCTCGTACCTCCCTAGGTTGGAGTTTGACTCCTTTGAGAAGCCAAATGGTACGTACGCTACTGGCAGTTGACAAGAGGTCGCTATTGTTTTTCGACCCCATTCCCCTGCAATGTGACCTGAAAGGTACAGACCACAGACTGGGGGAGTCCTCTTTAGAGCCACGACCCTGCCGACAACTTCAAGGCTGTGATCCACACAACAAAGGGGAGGTTGAGGAAGGCCGTAGAATGCCCCACCAAGATTTCTATTTCCAATTCCCTGGACCAGTGAACATATAAGTAACCTAATATGTGGTGGTACAAGGAATCAAGGTTATAAGTAGAATTAAGGTCATTGAGAAACAGGCCGAAAAATCGGGAGACTGTCCTGGACTCCCCGGATGGATATGACCACGAAGGTCCTTAAAAGTGGAAGGAGGAGGAAAAGAGGAAGTAACAGAAAGAGATGCCACTCTCCCTACTCATCCTTGCAGATTCAAGTCAAAGGTCACTCCCTGCAGGAAGGCCTCCTCGCTGCCTGCCCGGGTGCCTAGGTTAGGCCTTTATACCTCCCTGCACTGAAAACCCTCTGTTTTCTCTACGACTGCAAACAGTGCAAATAAGAACAGAGTGTGCAACTACTAACATTAACCCAAATGTGTACTGTTTGATGCGCTTGCTGAGTTCTCTCCTGAATTGTCTCATTTATCTCACACTTGATACAAATACTTTGGTTGTAACAGATTGGGCCACAGCTTGGAGAGCAATTTGTGTGAGGACAGAGGGATTGTTGACTTTGGTTTGGTTTAAGGCCGAAGAAAACCAAGCTCTTTCAGAGGCCGAGGTAGCAGCAGCTCAGAGAGGGAGTTTTTAGGAAAAAGGAAGCAGAATAAGGTCTCAGGAAAGACCAGAGAGGACAAATAGGAAGGCTTGCCCGGGCCAGACTCCTCTCCTCCAGTGTGGGCCCCGGCAATGGGAGACAGGGCTGCGTGATTCACTCCAGAGGCCGTGTTCAGCATTGGGACCTGCTCAAGTTTAGTGTGTGGGACAGAGAGAGGACAGTGAACTGGGGAAACGATGTGCCCATGGTGAAAGTCAGCTGCGGGGCCTGTAGGACCAAGGGGGAAACAGATGGGCTATGGGCGGGGACCCAGCTGGAGGAAGAGGACTCCACATTTGAGGAATGAGACAAGGAGAAGGCTGAGTTCAATGAAAGTAAGTCTGGCAGGGTGAGTGCAGGGGTGCATCGTGGGGTGCGGAGAGCAGACATGGTTTTGAGATCATGGTCCTGAAAGGCACTGGGATATCTTTACATTGGTCTGTTGTGGACAAAATGATGACCAGTGACCCAGACAGAAAGAGGATGTGAAAGGATGTCCATCTAAATGGGAACGGGAGGATGTGGAAGCATGAATCTCATACATGCACCCTCAGAAGCACAGAACTCAAAACCCAGGCTGATTTCCCATAAATGCCTGATTTGCAGAAGCCCGAAACTTGCCTACTGACCAAAGGGTAGCTGCCAATAGCTTCTCCTCAACCTCATGCCAATGAACTCACTGCTTGGACTCTGGCTGGACTGCCCCTCCCCACTTTGCACTCCTGGCAGGTGAACACAGCCCGCCCCACACCCTAACGGACTCACCTGGAGCATGTGACAACATCTGGTTCCTAAGCTGAAATCCCTCTGCTGTTCTGGAATAAGAACTACCCAATGGTTGCAAGTGTCAACACTTGGAAGAGAAACATAACTTCATGGCTAAGGTCCTTTAAGTAATAAACTGACATGGGGACAAACTGTCTAAACAGGACAGTTCCATGACCTATAAGTCTGCATGCTCATGGGCACACTGAGCACACCTTTGATACACTGCAGCTTCTTTGTCCTTCGCCCGTGACATTGTCTAGTCTACTCTTAGAAAATGTTATCAACTGATCATCACAGAGAAATCACCAGTTGGATGGGTATGATCATTTTTCCACTTACACATACAAGATGGGCAAGATTAGGTTTACAGTTGTGGGTACACAAAACACAAGAGTTTATTCTTGTATTGTTACTTATTGACTACAAACAACTGTAGGCCTACTTCTGCCCCACCCTGTATTTTTCTATCCTTCAATTTTCTTAGGGTTTTGTTTTGACAATGAATCAAGAGCAACATTTTACTGAAAATGATAAGCTAGCAGCACTTTAAATGTCTTTTAAAACTTAATGAAAAATATCTTAGCAAAATCTATTCAAGAAGGGTACAGATAGCACTCAAAATGTGTATTTCAGTGAGCTGCTGAATAACCAAAGCACAGTTTAATTCTCACAACTGGTGTGAGAATCTCCCCAAAGTCATAGGTGAGTTTCTGGTGCATCACTGGGCAGACTCGCTCTTTGATGAAAAGAAGGCAGCGCCAATGGCTTGGGATAGCTGGCCATGTAATAAATTGCTCTTACATGGCAGGACGATGTCATGCTTGACCGCCTCGATCCATCAACTACTTCCAAGCATCAGGGAGAAAGGCAAACCTGGCATCAAATGTTGGTTAAGGGAGTCGTCCTTAAATTGTAGAATATAAATTTAATTTCTTCTGCAATGATTACTCAGATATGATGGGTATTTTATTTAGGACTCAACTGTACTGATACATTAGGAGAGAACTCACAAATTAAAGCATCTTCACATCACAGAACTTTGTCTCTCCTGGGAGTTAGTATATTAAACTTTAAATTCTTCCCACATTTCAGACTCCGGCACATTTACACACCTATCTCTACTTTTTAGACTTACTATAAAAATAGAACAGTTTCAGAGGTTCATATCGAGTGAATCAAAGTATTGTCTTTGAGGACATATTGCTTAATTTCCTACATGGAACAGAAAATAAAATTTAAATGGGTAATATGAGGTACCTAATAGTTAACATTAAATTAATAAGCTATGCCCCTAATGAATAATAGTATCTAAAAATAAACCTTCACTGAATCAGGACCTTCACTGAATGAGGGTTTTTTAAGGATCAGTTACCTAAGAAAAGATGCGTACTAATTTTTTTTGCACGCAAAAAAAAATTGTTTCTGAAAAAAATTTTGATGCCAATTATACACTGCCATTTTTCCTTAAGAGAAGGTCAATTTAATTGGAATTTAGTAATTCCAACTCTTCTGGTGTTGTCTCAAAGTCACCCATAAAGGGACTGGGATCCAAAATTTTTTTCATAGTAGAAACTGGTGTAAACCACGGCGACTTCCTAGAAGGAGGACACTCCCGAGGGATGACATGACAATTACGACGTGTACCCCTCAGGCCACAGTGCGATCACTTTGAAAAAGGACAGGATCCTCCGAACGCACCTGTGTTCTACCCCCACGACTACAAACGGGATGGATAGAATCACATGCACAAGTTCACACCAAGTCACGGGACAGCGAAATCCGGCCCCAGCTAGAATTCATGTGTGAAGGCAGACCATGGTGCCGGGTGAGCCCCAGCACACGTTATTGTCACGTGTGTGTTCTCAGCACTCAGCCACAGCAGAGCCGCAGAGGGGACCTGGACATCCAAAGCTACAGACACCTCCGTCTCACCACCCCCCAGCACAGGGATTTTCAGGAAACAGCACTCGTTACTGTTTTAATGAAGAAAACGTGTTGTATTCTTCCACCTTTGCAGGCTCTAAGATTACAGATCTTGGGGTAGCTTCTGTAGTTGCAGGCAGGCTCTAACAGAATCGCTTGTTTGTGTGTTTTAATTCAGAATTTTTTTGCCACATTCGTTTACAAACTCACCCCATAAAACAAATGAGTCAAATTTCCTACCACATTAAATAAAACCGTGTATTGTGAACTTGGTCCCAATTGTTTTAAAATGTTAAAAATCTTAACATGTTCAGGGCTGAAAAGAAAAGTAAGCTGAGGATGAAGGAATCCTCTAGTGCCGATGTGAATGACTGAAGACAGTTCTCAAGTGAGCCTGACCTGGGGCCATCGACGGGGTTCCTTGGCTGTCTGTGGGTATTAGTGTGATCAGTCCCTTCTCCACAGGAGCCACAAATAGAGAGTAAAAATAAATAATAGAGGACTTCAGTTAGCCGTAGACTTTCAATTAGCCACGTATCCTTTAATCTCCCTACCTCAGTGACTTCAATAATATTTCACTGTAACATATGTTCTAAAAGAAAAATAGGGGTTTTGCTTAAGAACTTTTCCTGGAATTGAGATTTTTGTCTTGAATTATTTTTACCTCTTTGTACTCCACTCAGTGCATGTTAATGTTCTTTAAAAAATGTAGTTAAATGGTTTTAATATATGCATACAAACTCAATCATTATTTGAATGCTGTAGAGCAGTCATGCAATAGGACCATGTTGGACAGACACCCTCAGTAATGCCCACCTCCATGGAAATGTGGGCAAGGGGCTGCCGAGGGTTCAGATTCTATAGGGTCCAGACAGCTTTACTAGGACATGGCCAGAAAATTCTTGTCACTTCTTTTTCAAAAATGTCATGCATCAAACTATTTCCGTTTTGAACATTTTAAGAAAATAAACATGCCTTAATATACCCTAAGGCTTTCATTTTAAAGTTCTTTTAATAAAGTCACTAATTTTTTTAATTTTCAGAAAGGAAAACTAATTTGGAAATAACTGGTTTTTCCCTCAAATCCTTTGGATCACCAAACAAAAATGTTTTTTAAATACATTCTATACATACTGTCATTGATTCTCAGAAGAATAGCATGGCTTTATTGGTCCTTGCACACGCACACTCAGGCAACGCAGGGGACCCTGTGGGCTGCATTGGTTTCACCTCGCTGCAAGCCGGGCTCTCACTTGGCGACCTTCCTTACCCCTGACAGTGAGCCATATTTAGTGAGACAGCAAAGCCGGTAAATCTCTGTAACACCTGGGCACACTTCCAAAGGGAATACCCACATACTTAAAAGACAGACAAGAAACCTCATTTAACCTCACTACTCCCAACACAAAAGTGCAGCGGAGTAAAAGACATGTGTTCTTGACTACAGACAAATGGCAATTTTTGAATTTTTATTCCCTAATGTTCCCTAAATTAGAGACCACTGTTTTCCCCTGGGTCTGGGCCAAACACCGTGGGCAGCATATTAGGACTTACGGACTTTTTAGGGGACTCGGAAAGTGTTCAGTGTCAGTTTACTGAATGGTTTCCCCTGGTGACATGAAGTGCTCGTGTCTCCCAAGCTCCTGACCCTGGACTCAGAGGAGTCTGGGTGTCCTCTCTGTCGTCTGATGATGATGCATCTTTGCTTTCGGGGGGCCCATGGCATGTCCAGGTATCACGATATGACTCTGCTACTTTAAATTCAGTTACTTCCTGCTCCTGGCACCCTGCCTTTGAAATGAAAGAAGAGGCGTCCATTTGCTGAATCCGTCACAGATGACAGGCATTTTAGTGAAATCAGCCCACTGAGGCCTTCCTGACTTGTCTACTGAACGTGAGGAGCCATGAAAACTGGCCTGGCTGAAATACTGGCCATGTTGCCTACCTTTTCTGGACCCTAGTTTTCTCAACTGGCAAGTGAAATCATTACACTGAATAACTGCTGAGAATTCTAACTGGAGAGCATCATTCTAAGTGAAATATGCCAGGGGGTGAAAGCAAATACTATATGATCTTGCCCATAAGTGGAACCTAAACAATATAACCAACAGTTGAGCAAAATAGAACCAGAGACATGGAAATAAAGAACAAACTGACAATGACCAGAGGGGAGGCGGAGGGGCATAACAGGGGAAAAAGGAGGAGTCAAGCCAAGGACCATGCATAAAGGACCCATGGTCAAGGTCAACAGGCATGGGGAGGAGGACTGAATGTGCCAGAGTGGAGTGGGCAGGGGAGGAGAAAATAACAGGGGGAAATGGGAACAACTGTAATTGAACAACAATAAAGACTAAAAAAAAAGAATTCTAGCTATAGTATTACCTGGCGTTTAGGTGAATAAACGTCAGGTAATACTATAGAAATGTCACCACTAGAAATGACACATGAAGGGGCGGAGGGGAGGAAGGAGGAACGGAAGGAAGGAAGGAGGGAACGAGGGGAGGAAAGAAGAGATGGGAAAAATATAAACAGACACATGTTCCACACATTGTTTATTTCCCTAAACCAACAGTCTGACACAGCATTTGGCTCTTCTGTCCAACTGCATTCTCCTTCCCCTAAGTTCCTCATCTCCCTCACCCCCAAATTTCCTCCACCTGTCCCCTTCTTTTAATTGGATCACAAAGAACATAAGCCACATTAAGGTGGGGAAAGAGAGGGGCAATCACTAGCCAGCAAGGAGGAAAGTGACCTGAAATTCTGGCCTGTAGACTGTGTGAGAACACAAACTCTGAGCCAGAAGCAGAGCTCAGGCAGAAATTGGGGGTGACCTATGCATGCAGTAGCTTTGTCAAAGAGGTTAGGGGCTGGAATGAGTTTACTCAGAGAGAGAAATGCAAATGATAAAACCAGTAACACGGAAAAAAGGAGGATTTTTTTTCAACTAAGAGAGATAAACAAGCATTGAAATGCAGATGCATCCGAAGATAAAAGCCAGAAGCCTTCTGACATCCAAGCTGCCAGGACCGGTCTTGCAGGAGGAGAAATTCAACCCCGGGGGCTGTGTTGCCAAACCTGGTTATTCCACTCTGCTGCTAACTCAGCTGGGAGCTCTATGGATAATCAAAGTGATGTATAAATGAAGAAGTGGATGCTCAAACACCCTGTAATTTCATTAAATAAGATATGTTTATCTCTTGATTATTCGGTAATTAAATACCAACAGACCATTGTGTGATTCTGAAGATGTATTTAGGTACAACTCAGTGAAATGAACACAGGGTATGAAACTTCATCATCTGGCACCTCATTCTGGCTCTATCACTTAGCAAGATAACATGACTTAATGTTTTTCTTTTGGTCTACATGAACCAAATAATAACCAAACAACCAAAAGGCAGTGTGTGTTCCAGCATCTCGTGGACAATAATGGTATTTGCCTCACTGAGGTTACTGGGAATTGAATAAGGCAGCGTGTGAACAGGGACTGGCCCGCAGTAGTTGGTCAAAACATTAGTTATTCCAAATTGCCAGACCTCAGTAACTATACATGGTGGCAATGCCTCGCACACTGATATCAATTTATACATAACTCCCTTCACCTGACCCCTCCCATTCAACAGAAACTCAGCTGACCAAACAGGAGGAAACAGTTTATGAACACAGACAGTTGTGTGTGAGTCAACGGTACTCATAGAGACAGGAGGGACACATGCCACACGTAATTGGCAAACTGAAAAAGTCCAGCCGCTGCCTTTTCAGAACAGAGAATTGGGACACAGGGCGGTGGGTGAAGGAGGGGGTCCTCCTTGTCAGACTGCCTTGAGGGACAGTTCTGAAACAAGGATGGCTAGGTGGGGTTGAGGTTGCCCAAGAGTCTTGTGAAACTAAGCGCACAGTTCTGCTGTGCTAGGCACGCTCTTTCCACGGACGAGCGTCTGGACTGGGCGTTAGAACGACATTCTGAAGGAAGCTGCTGTCTGGATAAAGCAAAGCAGAGAAGCTTCAGGACTTCTGCGTCTTCCGGAACACGGTCAGGAGAGTATCTGGAGCCAGACGAGGCAAAGCCGGGAACAGAGTGGGCGTTTCACATGTATTTCACAGCAAATGATATTTTCACCTGCTTGGCTAATTATTTGCTTACCTTGAAAGAGAAAGTTACTTCTTGGAGAGTTCAGAGAAAAACTACTGAAGTTCCATTTTTCAAAAAAAGACAATTTTTGTATTTTGGAAGTTAGAACAGCCTGAAGTCCCTCCAGTATCTGGCAGTCCTTAGAAAATCAGAGTCTGTGAGTTGCACTTTATCAGCTGGAAAAAAAGGCTTTGTGATGTTTCCCATTCTGCGATGGTTGCTATGGGGCAACGGGCTGTGTCATTGGTTAAGTGGTCTCCGTAGGCAGCTAACACAGCATTCTTTTCTATTTTTTAAAATCCTTTTCCTTTTTGTGCTATTTCACTGAAACAGATGCAAGACAGAACTCGGTGTAGCTCTTAACATGGAACTTTCTTTTCTCTCTCATGAAGGGCACACAGAGATGTGAGATTATAAGAATCGATCATTAGATCATTACTATCTGTCCAGGCCTGCTCACAACTCATCACCTGCTGCTTTTGGGTGGCTTCCGATGGACAAAGACCAAAACATTACCAGGCTAACAACAGTAACTACCATAATTTGTCTAAGTAGATAGCCATATCATGTATAAGGATAGATGAAATAAATATATTGATTTGTTCTATAAAAACACTTATAGTTTTAAGCACAATCCCCTACTGTGTACACAGTTGTGTGTGAGTCAACGGTAGTCACACAGCCAGTGACACACAACACACATAAAAAGCAAGCTGACAAAGCCCAGCTGCTGCCCTTTCAGGACTGGGAATTGGGACACAGGGCAGGTGGGTGAGGTGTGAGTGCCCCCCGTCAGAGGGTTCTCCCTTCTCTCTTCTCCCACCCCCACCAGGCCCTCTCTCTCTCTCTCTCTCTCTCTCTCTCTTTCTCTGCATGTTATTAGAACACCAACAAGAGAAAAGTGAGTTCTGAGCAAAAGTTTTTGATTAAACGAATCGAAAATATTTTTCCTGCTATTTTTTCCCTGTCCTTTTCTAGCAATTCCATACACCCTAGGACAAAATAGGTTAAATTGCTCACATTCTTATAAATCCTGCTGTTTCCAGTATTTCCTCACTAATGTACACTCATTGGAATTCTCATTTGTGATGAAATATTTTAGCCGCTATGAGAATTTCAGAGCCTGTGGGAAAGTTCTTTTCCAGATGAAATTCTACCAGGAATGACACATTAGCTCTCACCAGAAACGGACAAGCCAGGTCACCAGAAAGGAGCGGTCTGATGACATTTCATTTTGAAACTACCAGACTGGAAATGGTTGGAGGAGACAGAAATGTACTGTCTTGGAGCTTCCTGACCAGAGAACCAGCAAAACCAGAAAGACACCGAACAAAACCTCTGCTGCCCAAGGGTTTGTGATCCATTTAAAGAGAAAGGCACGCACCACCCAAGATGAGTGCCAAGTGAGCCTCTCAGAAGAGGGCTCTGGGGGTTGGAGCATTAGGAAACACGAAAAACCAGGTTTTCGCCTGTGAAGAAGAACCCTGTGAAGCAGGATGGGAAGAATCCAAAAAGTGAAGCTGAAGTACCTCCCTTCTCCTTGTTGTTAGGTAGATAAGACTGAAATCATTCAGGGCACAGGAAAGGGGACAGATGGAACAGAATAAAAATGTTTTCTGATTTTTGTTTTTCTACTCTCTAGCCAACTATGAGAGCAAACTGAAAATAGATCATGCTTCTGCAGATTAGGGAGTAGGAAAAGATTCACACCGACAAGTCCATTTGGGGTAGAGGGTGGGCATATCTGGCCTTTGTCATATATCTCTCTGTCATTTGGCTTGTCTTATTGAGAATATGTTTTCTTCTACAGTTTGGAATAAAAAAAAACTAATGAACTGGGGTTTCTTTTTCAGGTAGGCAATTTCAGCAGCTTTTTCCACTAAAGGATAGGGTCCGTGAAACCTCAAATACAAGAATACAATCGCGACTCAGCCAGCAGCTCTTCTGGGAACTCAGGGTCTCCAGCCAGGAAGGCAAGTTCCAGTGCGGATTCTGCCACTGAACCTGAGGGCCTGTGTTTCTCAACCACAAAGCAGGAGCTGGAAGACGCTAAAATCAACTTCTTTCTCACCCCAGCCCTTTCTAATGCTGCAGTACCAGGAAGTCAGATTATCATTCGTGTTACAAACATGCATAAATCAGATCCAAGAGAAGACCTGAAATGTGTTCTTATGAGTAAAGTATATCATATTTTTTTACATATAGACGTCAAGACATTTATTTTGTTAGCTTAGAATCCTTTAAAAATATAACAGAAGAGTTCCATGATTATGTTAGTTATAATCTCTAGGGATTCTAACTACTGACTAGTTTTTGCGTGTGTTTGCTTGCTTAAAATGACAAAAAAAAAAAAAACCCGATAACAAAGCATCTTTACAGGTCCTGATAATCCATCTAAATTTTCCAAACACAAAGTGAGAAAGAATGAAATGGATATCATGATGGGCTGTACTGTCTGTATTCAATCCATACATTGAATGCGTAATCCTCAGCATCTAAAAATATAACTGTATTTGGAGATAAGGTCTTTTACAATGTAATTAAGCTAAAATGAAGCCCTCATGTGGGCCTTAATCCAACAAGACTGGTGTCCTTATAAGAGAAAATTTGGAGACAGAGAGGTCATCAGGAACACACCCAGAGGAGAGACCAGGTGAGGCTGTCTCTCGACTTCTCACAGGTGAGCATGAGGGGAATAGTGTCCCCTCCATCAGTCTTTTAGAATTTTAAGAAGCCACATGATCTATAACATCACAGGTGATAACTCAAATGTATATGGTCACAGTATCTGATGTGCTCTGGATTCATTTCCAGTTTTAGTATTTCCAAAATAAATTTCCCAACAAATTCTCTTTTGTTTTCAGACACCCCTTCAAGCATACACTTTAAGATTTATAT